>NC_092375.1:167199914-172433645 GCF_030028105.1 Mobula birostris | reverse complement strand
GGGGGAAGGAGAGAGAGGGGGGGGGAAGGAGAGAGAGGGGGGGGAAGGAGAGAGAGGGGGGGGGAAGGAGAGAGAGGGGGGGGGAAGGAGAGAGAGGGGGGGAAGGAGAGAGGAGAGAGAGGGGGGGAAGGAGAGAGAGGGGGGGGAAGGAGAGAGAGGGGGGGGAAGGAGAGAGAGGGGGGGAAGGAGAGAGAGGGGGGGGAAGGAGAGAGAGGGGGGGAAGGAGAGAGAGGGGGGGAAGGAGAGAGAGGGGGGAAGGAGAGAGAGGGGGGGGAAGGAGAGAGAGGGGGGGAAGGAGAGAGAGGGGGGGGAAGGAGAGAGAGAGAGGGGGGGGAAGGAGAGAGAGAGGGGGGAAGGAGAGAGAGAGGGGGGAAGGAGAGAGAGAGGGGGAGGGAGAGAGGAGAGAGAGGGGGGAAGGAGAGAGAGAGGGGAGGGGAAGGAGGGGAGAGAGAGGGGGGGAAGGAGGGAGAGAGGGGGGAAGGAGGGAGAGAGGGGGGAAGGAGAGAGAGAGGGGGGGAAGGAGAGAGAGAGGGGGGAAGGAGGGAGAGAGGGGGGGAAGGAGGAGAGAGGGGGGGAAGAGAGAGAGGGGGGAAGGAGAGAGAGAGGGGGGGAAGGAGAGAGAGAGGGGGGAAGGAGAGAGAGAGGGGGGGAAGGAGAGAGAGAGGGGGGGGAAGGAGAGAGAGGGGGGGAAGGAGAGAGAGAGGGGGGGAAGGAGGAGAGGAGGGGGGGAAGGAGAGAGAGAGGGGGGGAAGGAGAGAGAGAGGGGGGAAGGAGAGAGAGAGGGGGGGAAGGAGAGAGAGAGGGGGGAAGGAGAGGAGAGAGGGGGGAAGGAGAGAGAGAGGGGGGGAAGGAGAGAGAGAGGGGGGGGAAGGAGAGAGAGAGGGGGGGAAGGAGAGAGAGAGGGGGGGGAAGGAGAGAGAGGGGGGGGGAAGGAGAGAGAGAGGGGGGGGAAGGGAGAGAGAGAGGGGGGGAAGGAAGAGAGAGAGGGGGGAAGGAGAGAGAGAGGGGGAAGGAGAGAGAGAGGGGGGAAGGAGAGAGAGAGGGGGGAAGGAGAGAGAGGGGGGGAAGGAGAGAGAGAGGGGGGGGGAAGGAGAGAGAGGGGGGGAAGGAGAGAGAGGGGGGGAAGGAGAGGAGAGGGGGGGGAGGAGGGGAGAGAGAGGGGGGGGAAGGAGAGAGAGGGGGGGGAAGGAGAGAGAGGGGGGGAAGGAGAGAGAGGGGGGGAAGGAGAGAGAGGGGGGGAAGGAGAGAGAGGGGGAAGGAGAGAGAGGGGGGGGAAGGAGAGAGAGGGGGGGAAGGAGAGAGAGGGGGGGGGAAGGAGAGAGAGGGGGGGAAGGAGAGAGAGGGGGGAAGGAGAGAGAGGGGGGAAGGAGAGAGAGGGGGGAAGGAGAGAGAGGGGGGAAGGAGAGAGAGGGGGAGGAGAGAGAGGGGGGAAGGAGAGAGAGGGGGGAAGGAGAGAGAGGGGGGAGGAGAGAGGGGGGATGGAGAGAGAGGGGGGAGGAGAGAGAGAGGGGAAGGAGAGAGAGGGGGGGAAGGAGAGAGAGAGGGGGGGAGGAGAGAGAGAGGGGGGGAAGGAGAGAGAGAGGGGGGGAGAGAGTGAGAGGAGGGAGAGAGAGAGAGGAGGGAGAGAGAGAGAGGAGGGGAGTGAGAGAGAGGAGGGAGAGAGAGAGGAGAGGAGTGAGAGAGAGAGGAGGGAGAGAGAGAGGAGGGAAAGAGAGAGGAGGAAAGAGAGAGAGGAGGGAAAGAGAGAGGAGGGAAAGAGAGAGAGGAGGGAAAGAGAGAGAGGAGGGAGAGAGAGAGAGAGAAATACAGAAGTATTTGGCATCCTTGTGGGAGGGAGAAATGAAATAGGATCATAGGAGTGATCAGAGTGGATTGTATGAGAGAAAAGATCAGAAGCTGATCTATTTGCTTGGAGGAATTGGATCATGAGGAAGATTTGCAACTTCAATAGACACAAAAATTCTGCAGATACTGGGAATCCAGAGCAACACACACAAAATGCTGAAGGTACTCAGCAGGTCAGACAGCATCTCTGGAGGGAAATGAATAGTCGATATTTCGGTCTGAGACACTTTATCAAGTCCTGATCAAGTGTCTCAGCCCATAAAACAACTCACTTCCCTGCAGAGATGCTAGCTGACCTGCTAGGTTCCTTCAGAGTTTTGTGTTCTTGAAACTTCAGTACTAATATTACCCTCAAAGAATGATGCAGTACAGTAGATACTAGCTGTCAATGCATGTGTGATTCAAATTAATCCCAATCCTGTACACTTTATCTAAATCATTCTACAAATCTATTCCCTTCAACAATGTATCCAATTTTCTCTTGAATCTTATTAATGCATTTGTTTCTATCAGCCATTCTAAGCCAACTTTGCATGAAGTATAGTCTGTAGTTTGTGGTCGGCAGCAAAGTGCTTCAGCTTGCTATTCACCACAAAATGAGATTAAGAAGTACTCTCGCAAATTGTAAACCAAGGAGGCAAAAGTACAATTTTCACAGAATATTATGAACGCTTTATTTACTATGTAAAAAAAGGAATATTCCCTTAAGGTGCAGACAGAGATGATATATTATAAATTTATTGCAATAAAGTTAACACTTAAGTCCATTATATTTTGAATTTTTATCTGAAGTTCTTTCAAGTCCTCATAATTTAAATCATGAATTTTGGAACTAGTGGTTTTTAAACAAATTAATTTTGTAGACCATTAAAATCTCACAATATCTGAAAAGTATAACATTTTCAGATTATTTTACAGACAAACTGGTTCACAAATACCTACAATTTATGTTAAATTAACAATTTCTCTTAATTAAGGTAGGGAAGTCTGTAAAGAATTGCAAACAGTTGAGGGGCTAACAAGTTAGAGTTAGAGAATCATGAAGTCGTAAAGCACAGAAATGAGGCCCTTCGGCCCACCACCTACATGCTGACCTTTTGGCCCATCTTCACTATCCGCATTTGCCCGTATTAGGACTGTATC
This sequence comes from Mobula birostris, assembly GCF_030028105.1. NCBI lineage: Eukaryota > Metazoa > Chordata > Chondrichthyes > Myliobatiformes > Myliobatidae > Mobula > Mobula birostris. The sequence goes on along the minus strand of NC_092375.1, from coordinate 172,430,657 downwards.
CTTTATTGCCGTGCCTATTTAAGTATCTGTCTAAATATCTCTTAAGTATAATAGTGTAATTGTATCTGATTCCATCATTTCCTTTGGCAGTGGGTTGCAGATATCATCTCTCTCTGTGTAAAACAAAACTTGTTCCTACGATCCCCTTTAAATCTCCTACCGCTCACTTTAAAATTATGTCCTCTTGTTTTTGATACCCTACAATGGGAAACATCTACCCCATCGATGCCTCGCATTAACTTATATACATTTATCAGGTCATCCCTCAACTTCCTTTACTCCAGGAAAGAAAAGCCCAGCCTTTCCAATTTCTCCCTGCAACTGAAGGCGTGCAACCTAGTATGCATTCCGATGAATCTCTTTTGCACTCTCTCCAACACAATTGTATTCTGCGTAGGATCCTGAACAATATATTCTCATATCAGCTCCATTCTTCTATCAATCAATTTCAGTCCACATGCTTGGGATAAAGATCCTTTTGTTACTGGAGACCATTTCTCTTTCCTGGTATGATCAATACTGACTCACAGTTTTGAATAACCCCCCCCCCCCAATCAAATTGCTTCTTAATCTTCTCCACAGCCATTGCCCACCTTCTTACAAAGCAATGATTGATACTGGGTAAATGTATCATCCCATTGTGGGACCCTTCAAATACACCTAATATCAGCCTTATTCTTTTCTGTTGCTGCACAAATTTTTGTGAAGATCCAAAAAAAGTCAGCTTTTAACGTATTTTATAAACAGTGTGACAGCTGGAAATACAGTGAGCTACATACAAAAGAAGTGCAGTTATAAGACTTGCCAGCTCTTGAATATTCAATTCACGTGCATTATTTGAGACAGTAATCAGCATTACTTTCAGTAATAAAGCATGCTTAGTGACATACTAACTTCATAAAAATAGGAATTAATTAGACAGACAAGCATATTATACAATTAGTTAACAATTATTGCTAAAATAAATGTTTTATTACCTTAACAATTACGATTGCTTGCAAAATTAGTAAATTTACCTTGCGAAGCTTTTCCTTTCTCTCTTCACAATCTGGCATGTCACGAAAACTTGGTGGAATATACCAGAAGCAAACATTTGTGTGCTCAGGCTGCAAAAGAAATGAAAAAAAAAATCTTGTTTTAATGGTTGCATACCAAAAATTAACGGGTCAACAGGGACGAACGGAATATTTTTCTCCGATTGGAACATTGATCAAAATCAGTCAGATTAATAGGTCAGACAAGTGTATCCAGTAAAACTTGCAGTGCAAAAGATTTTCAGGAAAACAAAGGTGATATGAATGATTATGGGTATGTTCTTCTTCACCACCATAAATGAATAAAGGTGTACTTCTCCTGAACAGCTTATCTTATTTGAACACAGAAATAGGGGCATTAATTTATTGTAATCAAGAGGACAAAGTTTCAGAAGATACATTCCAAGTGACTGAAGGTGTTAGAGCAGAGGACATATAAGAAAAAATTGTTGCCTGCTATTCCAGAATTGAGAAAGAAAATGGGTGCTAGTTACTACGTTCAAAAAGGAAAGTGAATGAAAATCATTATACTTACTTCTGCTTCAAATACCATTTGAAATCCTTCCCTCTTTCTAATCTTGTTATAAAGGTACATTGCCAGATCCAAGCACTTGTTAATTTGATTTTCAAATCCCACTGTCCCCTGCAATGAAATGAACAATAAAACAATATTGAACTCAGAATAATTAAAACCATTTTTGAAATTCAGTATTTATGAAGCCATTATAGTCATTTTAAATTGCAAAAACATTCTCTTAATACCAATGATGATTAATGGGAGCCAAATATTTTGAACATAAGAAGCAATTATAACACTTGATTGTACTTGTCAGATTGAGTTACTGCATTAAGTAACTGGAGAGGAGGGCGACCAAAATTAGAAACTAAATATTCCAAGGTAATCAATATTTAGGAAGGACAGGCTAATAGGAAGGGGAGATGAGGGAGTGTTGTTATTGGATCAGCCGATTATAACATTGTTTTAGTATCACAGCGAACCTTGTTGCAGTTGTCTATCGCAGTTATGAGGTAGTGCATTGTATGAATTAGGATATTAGAGGCCTGTATAACAGCAGTGATACAGTAATTGTGCAGATATTAATCTCCTTACACACTGAGCAAACTACATTAGCACTAACAATATACAGGATTAATTCCTAGAAAATCCACAAGATGGATTTCTAGATCAGTGTGTTGAGGAACCCATTGGGGAGCAGACTATTCCAGATAGAGTACAGTGTAAAGAGAAAGGGCTAATTAATTGTTTTGTTAATGGACCTACCAGGAAAACATTTTGCATTGTTTAAAAGCTCTAGTTTCCATTCTACACAAAGTGAACTATCAAGCCATAAGGAGCGGGTTGACTGCAGTAGATTGGTTAACAACATTAAAGGCCAGAAATAAGAAGATTATATGGTTTAAGATGTGGCCAAGGAGTTGGTGTAGGAGGGAGGGTGTCAAATTGCTGGATCTATGGGCTCACTTCAGGGAAGGTGGAACCTGCACCTTCTTGCACCTGAACTGAAGTGGGACTAGTAACCTGGCAGGGAGGTTTGCTAGTGATGCACGGGGGTTAAACAGGAGCTGCGGGGGATGGGAACCAGGGTGCAAGCTACCATGGTGCGACGAATGTTCTGAACTGCGTGTATTTCAATGCAAGAAGTATTGTAGGAAAGGTGGATGAGCTCAGGGCATGGATCGACACCTGGAATTATGATATTGTAGCCATTAGTGAGACGTGGTTGCAGGAGGGGAAGGACTGGAAGCTCAATATTCTGGGGTTCCACTGTTTTAGGTGCAACAGCGTGGGAGGGATTAGAGGAGGAGGGGTAGCATTACTAGTCAGGGAAATGTCACGGCAGCATTACTAGTCAGGGAAAATGTCACGGCAGTGCTCAGTCAGGACAGACTGCAGAACACGTCTAGTGAGGCATTATGGAACTGAGAAATAAGAAAGGCATGACCACGCTAACGGGGCTATATTACAGACCTCCCAATGGTCCGAGGGATTTAAAAGAACAAATTTGTAGTGAGATCACACACTGTTGCTAGAAACATAAGGTTATTATACTAGGTGATTTTTAACTTTCCACATATTGGCTGGGACTCCCATACCGTAAAAGGACTAGATGGGATAGAGTTTGTCAAATGTGTTCAGAAATGTTTCCTTAATCAGTATGTAGAAGTCTCAGTGAGAGAGTGTGCAATACTTGATCCGCTATTAGCGAGTGAGGCAGGGCAGGTGATAGAAGTTTGTCTAGGGGAACACTTTGCATCTAGTGATCATAATAGCATCAGTTTCAAAATAAATATGGAAAAGATAGGTCTGGTCTGCAGTTAAGATTCTAAATTGGAGAAAGGCCAGTTTTAATGGTATCAGAAAGGATCTGGCAAGTGTGGATTGGGACAGCCTGTTTTCTGACAAGGGCGTATTTGGTAGGCGGAAAGCTTTCAGAAGTGAAATTTTGAGGGCACAAAGCTTGTATGTGGCTGTCAGAATAAAACGTAAATATAACAGATTTAGGAAACCTTGGCTTTCAAAGCATATTGAGGCCTCGGTTAAGAGCTGCATCGAAGGTATCAACAGGTAGGAACAAATCAGATACTTATGGAGTATAAGAAATGCAAGGAAACACTTAAGAAAGAAATCAGGAAGATTAAAAGAAAGCATGAGGTTGCCCTAGTAGACAAGATGAAGGAGAATCCCAAGGTATTCTACAGATATATTAAGAGCAAAGGAATTGTAAAGGACAGAATTGGCCCTTTGGAAGATCAGAATGGTCATTCATGCGTGGAGCTAAAAGAGATGGGGGAGATATTAAATGGACCTTTTTATCTGCATTTACTCAGGAGACAGAGTCTATAGAAGTGAGGCAAAGCAGCAGCGAGGACATTGATCCAATACATGTTACAGAGGAGGAGTGTTTGCTGCCTTGAGGCAAATTAGAGTGCATAAATCCCCAGGGCCTGACAAGGTGTTCCCTCAAACTCTGTGGAAGGCAAGTGCAGATATTGCAGGGATCCTAGCAGAGATATTTAAATCATCCTTAGTGACAGGTGAAGAACCGGAGGATTAGAGGATAGCTAATATTGTTCCACTGTGGGAATGTTATTGGAAGACATTTTAAGGGACTGGACATATGAGTATTTTGATAGACATGGACTGATTAAGGATAGTTAGCATGGCTTCATGTGTGGTAGGTCATGTCTAACCAATCTTATAGTGTGTTTTGAGAAAGTTACCAGGATGGTTGATGAAGGCAAGGGAGTGGATATTGTCTACATGGACGTTAGCAAGTCCTTTGATAAGGAAAACTATCAGAGCCTGGTGCTGGATCTGGATGAACTGGTAAAATGGGCTGAAAAAGGCAGACAGAATTTAATGCAGACATGTGTGAAGTATTGCTCTTCAGTAAGACCAGTTGGGGTCGGTCTTACACAGTGAATGGAAGGGCAATGTGGAATACTGTAGAACAAAGGGATCTGGGAATACAGATCCATAATTCATTGAAAGTGGTGTCACAGGTAGATAGGGTTGTAAAGAAAACTTTTGGCACATTGGCCTTCAGAAATCAAAATAATGAGCAGAGGAGATGGGATATTATGTTGAAGTTATGTAAGACGTTGGTGAAACCTAATTTGGAGTATTGTGTGCAGTTTTGGTTATCTACCTATAGGAAAAACATAAATAAGGTTGTAAGAGTATAGAGAAAATTTACAAAGATGTTGCCGGGACTGAAGGACCTGAGTTATAAGGAAAGATTGAAATTGTTAGGACTTTATTCCTTGTAACATAGATGACTGAGGGGAGATTTGATAGAGGTATACAAACTTTTTGAGGAGTATAGGGTAAATGCAAGGAGGCTTTTTCCACTGAGGTTGATTGGGACTACAACTAAAGGTCATGGGTTAAGGGTGAAAGGTGAAAAGTAATGGAAACATGAGGGAAAATGTCTTCACTCAGAGGATCGTGAGAGTATGGAATGAGCTGCCAGTGCAAGTGGTGCATGCGAGCTTGATTTCAATGTTTAAGAGAAGTTTGAATAGGTACATGGATGGTAGGGGTATGGAGAGCTATGGTTCCACAACAGGTCAATGGGTGTAGGCATTTTAATTGATTTGGCATGGACTAGATGGGTCGAAGGGCCTCTTTCTGTGCTGTACTTTTCCATGACTCTATGATATTATGACTAAAGGGAATGACAGTGGACAAGCACTAGCTAGCATTTGAAGAAATAATTTATGATTTGCTAAACTGTACATTGCTCTAAGACACAGAAGCACAAAGAAAATGTGGTCCAACTGTTGATTACAGAAGAAATTAAGGACAGAACTAAATCTAAGTAAAAGTACCAGAAAAAAGGGGAAGGTTGGGGATGTTGAAAAATTTAGAGCTCAACAGGATAAGATCAGGAGATGGTTAAAAGAAAGGGCAAACAAAATGAGCATATACATGCGAGAACCATAAAAACAGACTGTGAGCTTCTATAAGAACATTGAATGGGGAAGACCAATAAAGGCAAATGTGGGTCAACAGATAGAATCACAAGATATTACAAAACAGGGATTAAAGAAATAGCAGGAAAATTAAACAAATATTGTGTGTCTTCATCGAAGGAAGCAAAGGTAAGAAATAATGGGAGTGCAAATGAGGAAATAAAGAACTACTATCAGAGTGGTTAATGAGTCTGAAAACTATTGAATCCCAAGGGTTGGTGATCCACAAGCCTAATTTTGGTCAAGGTAGCATATAGATAGTGGAAGATGAATTTAAAAATTCTAGATTATGGAATGATTCCTGCAGAATTGGGGGTAGCAAATGTGACTCATTACTTAAGAAAGGGGGAGAGAGAAAATGGGAAATTGTTTACATCGATACTAGAAAAAATACTGGGATCTTTATTAAAAGGATGTGATATCAAGATATTAAAAAAGTAAAATGATAGCACATGGAAAGGTGGATATCTGAATGGAAAATCATATTTGGTTCAACTATCAGCATTCTTTGAGGATACAGAGCATATTAGGTGAAATCAATGGACATGATGTATTCAGATTTTCAGAAGGCATTAGATAAAATCCCAAACAGCCCCACTGATGAACAAGGAATGAGGAGTAAGATACTACATGCTTGAGAGCTGGATTAACAGATTTTTTAAAAAAAGTTAAGGATAAATGGGTTCAGTGACAAACAAGAGATTATCTGCAGATGCTGAAAATCCAAGCAATACACACAAAATGCTGGAGGAACTCAGCAGGCCAGGCAGCATCTATGGAAAAGAGTATAGTTGACGTTTTGGGCCGAGACCCTTCATCAGGACTGGAGGAAAAAAGATGAGGATTCAGAGTAAGAAAGTGGGGTGGGGGGGGGGGAGGGATGAAGTAAAGAGCTGGGAAGTTGATTGGTGAAAGGGATACAGGGCTGGAGAATGGGGAGTGTGATAGAAGAAGACAGAAGGACATGGAAGAAAATAAAAGGAGAGGAGCACCTGAGGGAGAGAGGTGATGGGCTGGTAAGGGGATAAGGTGAGAGGGAAATGAGAATGAAAGGGGGGGGGGGTGTTCCCAATCTGCATCGGGTCTCACCAATATACAGGAGGTCACACTGGGAGCACTGGATAAAGTAGATGACCCCTACCAGACTCGCAGGTGAAGTGTCACCTCAACTGGAAAGACTGTTCGGTGCCCTGAATTGTAGTGAGGGAGGAAATGTGGGGGCAGGTGTTGCACTTGTTCCACTTGCAAGGATAAGAGCTAGAGAAGAGATCAGTGGGGAGGGACGCATCCCTGTGAAAGCAGAAAGTGGGGGGGGGGGGAGGGAAAGATGTGCTTGGTAGTGCAATCCTGCTGGAGGTGGTGGCAGTTACGGAGAATTATTTGCTGGATGTGGAGGTGGTGGGGTGGTAGGTGAGAACAAGAGGAACTCTATCCCTGGTGGGATAGCAGGAGGATGGGGTGAGGGCAGACATGCACAAAATAGAACAGAAGCAGCATTGATGGTGGAGGAAGGGAAGCCCCCTTCTTTGAAGGAGGGGGACATCTCTTTTGTTCTGGAATGAAAAGCTTCATCTTGACAGCAGATACGATGGAGTTGGAGGAATTGAGAGAAGAGGAGAAATAACAGGGTAGAAAGAGGCATAATTTACAAATAACAGGGTAGAAAGAGGTATAATTCACATAGCTGTGAGATTCCATGGGTTTATAATAGATAAAGTGCTTCCAAGGTTTTCTTTATTTTGTGACTGTCTGTGAAGTAGACAAATCTCAGGGTTGTATATTGGATACATACTTTGATGATAAATGCACTTTGAACTTTGAAATGCTTCCTTCTTGTGGATAGACAGTGACTATCAGGGTACTGCCAGAATCAGTTCTTAGGGAAAGGAGAAGAGAGCAGTAGAAATAGGGGAGAGTCTGCAGAAGGGCTTAGACAGATTTGGAGAATAGGGAAAGAAGCGGCAGGTGAAATATAGTGTAGGGAAGTGTATGGTCATGCACTTTAGTAGAAGGAATAAAGGCATAGACTATTTCCTAAACGAGGACACAATTCAAAAATCAGAGATGCAAAGACTCAAAGGTTGAGGAAGACAAATGCAATGTTAGCATTCATTTTGAAAGGACTAGAAAATAAATACAAGGATGTAATGCAGAGGCTTTATAAGGCATTGATCAGATGCCACTTAGAGAACAGTGAAGAGTTTTGGGCCCCTTTTCTAAGAAAGGTTGTGCTGGCATTGGAGAGGGTCCAGAGGAGTTTCATGAGAATGACCCCAGAAATGGAAGAGTTAATGTATGATGGCTCTGGACCCATAATCGTTGGAGTTTGGAAGAATGCGGGGGGGGGGGGGGGGTTCTCCCTGAAACCTATCAAATATTGAAAGACCTAGAAAGAGTGGATATGGAGAGCATTTTTCCTATTGTGGGAGAGCAGGAAGCACCATAGGGACATTTTGTAATAACCAATAAACCAATTGTTTGGAATCAAAGGACCTTGCCTGGTGTCTCAGAGCTGGGCGTGTCAGCACCCGCACCAACCCCCTGCCCCTGGCACTCCTTCTCTGCCACCTGTCCCACAGCTCTCCTGGAGCTGCATACCACCCTCACCATTCACAACATCCTTTGCTCCTGCCAGATTTACAAACTTGCTCTTTGCTCCATCTTAACAACGTGCAGAAGTCTCAAGCACCCTAACTATACAGTATATATGTGCCTAAGGCTTTTGCACAGTACTCTGAACATATGAACATTTGAATTCAGAGTCAGAAAAGGACAGCCAGCCCGTTAATAATAAGATCCATGTTGATGTTAACACCTATGCCACAAACTTTTATTTTCTGCAATAATCTTTGATGGGAAAAGATCCATAGTAACAATTCATGAGCAATTAGATTTTGAATATGCATCCTACACATGATGCATTCTAGCTTCACTGTCACGACACTTACTTATACAATCAGTCAATTTCAACACAATTTTCCGGTGTTTTGTACAGTGCTAAAAGAAACCACATTTGTAACCAAGGCAACCTCAGTCAGGAACGACAGCAAAATTGAGAGAGGTTATTTTCGAGAATATTCTGCGTGATTTTTTTTTGCTCGAAAAAGCATCACCCTATAAGTAAGGTGATGAAGGCATTTTAATTAGAAAATATTTGTACATATAAAACGAACCAGATATCGGCCTATAAATTGAACCATATGACGCCCTTTATTACTTAAACCATCAATTTCGCTGGGAGTGAATTGTAAAAACCATCATTGTTGAGTTGGTTTACGTATCTTTGGAACTGACGGAAGCCATTCACACAGCGGCACACCTCTGTGCTTTTTCCTTGATATGCACATCAGTCGCGCACAGGATCTTGCGGTCACTTGGGCAATGCCCCTGTCTGATCAGGTCCCACCAGGTTGCCAATTATTGGACAGTCCAGGGAAGGGTTTAATCATGCCGCTTGCACTGAGATTATTTAAGATCCTTACTTTGATCAATCAGCATCCTTTCAAATTGCACCAACCTCCCTACCCTACAGCCCCATTCTAAGCCATACACTACTCGACCCTCAGACAATCTTCTTTATCATTAAAGTTTCCGATATTCTCCAAAACCTGGTTATTTCCCGCATCACTAACCGGCACATTCCAGTAGCCGGAAGTTCCGAGCAGCATACCGACAGCGCGGAGGAGCTCCCTGGTCTAGAGAGGGGGCAGGATTGAGGGAGCTCGGGGTCCAGGGAGAGGCAGGAATGAGGAAACGCCCGGGCGTAGGCCTGGGAGATAGTTTAGACTGAAGAACTGATGATCACAATCCGCATTTAAAACGTGTTTAATTGACTGGTTGTGAAGTCGATTTACTACAACTTGATGGACTGCGCTGTAGAGACAGTTACACTAATATAACAGACTAGCAAGTTAATAGGTTTGTATGCACAAAAGTTGTATAATTGACGGTACAGTCGGACTGACATCTGGGTAGAGCTGAGGAGCCTCTGGGCTGACAGATTGTCTGGCATTGATTGGCACAAATGATTAATCAGCTGATGGCAAGTCCGGCACATGCTGGATAATGGGGCATTTAACCTTTGAAAATCTGTCAACTCCTCCATCTCAAATTTGGGGGATAGGAATCCGGACCGGTCAAGTCTCACGAAGTATATCAGTTCCACATCATAACTTGCGGAATTCCTGCTCGGGTTTTCTGCGGTTGTCAGTTAAATGTCTCCTACCGATCCGATCGTTATTTGTTGCATTTTTAAACTTTAGCACCGAGAAACAAATCATCAATGTAAATCGCACGAGGACGTGCTGCAACATACTGTGTCACGTTGCAAGTTTAGAAATTTCCATACCTTAGCCTTCCACATCAGCCAAAATTTGAAAATGTCCACATGACGACCACATTGTATTGCTTTATCTCCCGTGTCATAGGATACATCGTACTGTTTGTCTTGCTGGAATAGATATCCTGCACACATCTGATTGCAGCCTTGGAGGATACCCTGCGAGCAAAGCATAACTGTTGATTTACACTGTTAGTTCCCTAATAGTTAAAAAATCAAAATGTACATTTATACTTGTTTGCAAATATAGATATTTGTTCTTGTCTAAGCAGGATGAAAGAAGATGGGGAAGTTAAAATTCAAAGTGAAGAAAATCATTCAAACAAGGCAAAACATCAAAAGTCTTAAGAATACTAAGATAGAAAAGAGACAAAAGAAACAGTTGACATCTATTTTATAGACACATCCACTGCAGGTCCTTTCCAATAATTTAATTACCTCCATTTTATTTGTTCATCTTTACTTCTCCCTTGTCTGTTATTGTACACAGCCTTCCAGAGGCCAACTATTCAGAGAAATGTAGAAACAAATAAGGCCAATGTTGAGAACTTCCTTGTGAACAAGAAACCTCTCCATTTTAATATCGCTTTACCAGACCAAAGCAGCAAACATTAATAAAATACAAAACAAAAAGAGACTGTATTAAACCCATAAATAAGGCAATGGGTAACCACTAAAATACAAAGCAAGCCGGGGGAAATTAAGCTATTGAAACATATAGGATACAATAAAATGATGATAAGAGACTGAACTGTTGAATTTTCTCCATATACCAAAGGTAAGACAAACTCAGATTGTATGTTTGTAGATTTCAAAGAAAATGATGTAAGCTATGTCAAAAAGGCTTAAGTGAGAAAGCAGTAGATCCAGGTTTATTATTTTTGAAGGTGCTGAGTAAACTGGCCAGCTGTTGTACTTATGTCCTGGCAAAAAAATTCCAATAATTCACCCATGTCCTCTGTCGTCCTAATAAATGTGAAGATACATCTGGTGTCCTCATCTGAACGGGTAGAAAGTTAAACTTTGAAAGCTATTGACAAGCGAGGTAAAACTGGAGTCAGAGAAAAAAAAAGAGCCTTTGGCAAAGAAGAAAATTTTGGCAAAGATTTGGGACAGGACTTGTTCCAATCAAAGTTATCTCCCAGTTACATCACATCCTATCACAGAGCAGAGTTTCACTTGTTGGGTTCAGCCAGATGGTTCTGCCTTGCAGATCCTCTGCAGTGAGTGCAAGACAACTGGGCATTTGCATTTTGCTACCATGCTTGGCTTTAACTTTGCATTTTTACTTTTCAAATGGTAAAAAGCAAGCACTGTGCTTAGACACAAGTTGTTGGAGGTTTTTAAAGTTCCAAGGGGGTTTCTACTTTTAGAAAATCCAAGAGAGTTTCAATTCCTAACAATATTATTTCAGCAGAAAACTACAATATCTGTTCCCACATTTCAACACATTTTCCCAAAAAAAATCACTGTTGTCATACTCCCTTGTCTCAATGCACAATGGTTAATTGGAGTGATGAAAATCTACCACATTTAAGGATGCAGATGAATATGTTTTCTGGAAATTATTGTATATAATTTTTGTTGGCTGGAACCAATTTCTTCTGTCATCGTCCAATAATTCACTTAAGTCACTTGAATAAAATTGACAGGCTGCAAGTAGTTGGATGATTTCACAAAAAAGGGGAGAATTTTGGTGGAATGACAGAACCAGCTGAAGTGCCAAAAATTAAAGTATGTTTTCAGCTCATAACTGTTACTGTTTCTGTACCAGGCAGAGTTGGTATAATTTTAAAAATACTCTTGAAGCCAACTGTAATCCAAAGTAATGCAAATGGATGCCATTCTTAGCATCCTTGAGATGCAAAATGATAGGTAATGGATTACGTGATAGATTCCTAGCATTTGCAACTAATAATAATATGGTGACATATTTGTCTGGTACTTCTGGTCATATTTCCACTGGGGAATAATAGATTTATCATTTAATGGCAGTTTAAGGATGAAACGTCTTTGTCTGAATTTCTTTTCTCAGGTCATACTAAGGCATTCAACCCTGTAAGTTGTTCATTTATTTGTGGAAATGCATTTTGTTCAACCATCTGTTTCAGCACTATCAAAAATATATTTTCTGCACTTTTCAGTACAATTACTGTAATACTGGCCTTAATAGCCCGTTTTTATTCCCATTGGTAATACTGCTTCTGTGGCTTGATACTTCCAATTTAGACCTTAATTGGGTTTTAACAGCTTTAATAACTCCATTTGTTAAGTTTAGTCAAGCAATTCCAATGCTGTTGTCTCAATTTATTAAAACTTGCTCTTAAGAGCATCAAAGGGCTCAAAAGTTGCCATTCCACTTATAATTTTTTTCTTGCAGCTCATCAGTGAAACAGAGAAATTTGGGTGGAGCCTTTCCCCTAATATTAAAAAAAATAGGAACACAAGAAATGGAAGCTGGAGCAGTGCATTCAGCCCTACTAATGTGCTCTGCCATTTGATGAGATCATGTCTCATTGCCACTTTCCTGCACTAATCGCAAATCCCTTAATTACCTTAATACCTAAAGCTTCTCCTATCTCTGCCTTGAGTAGCTAGTTCAACAATATGGGTGAAGTGTCCAGGTTTTTGATCTAGTTCCTCTCATAACTTTTTTTTAAACCCAACCTATATGTTATATACTGTGTCATTCAGATATTTAGTACATGTAATTAAGAAAAAGCATAAAATGGCAAGGACAGAAAACAGATCTGATGTAAAGACATTGGCTGTTTCTCTCTCCACAGATGGTACCCAAACTACTGAATAATATTTGCTTTAATTGCAATACATTAAAACTTCTGCCACATTAAGGGGTTGGAACTAACTGGACAAATCTTTATCGGAAAGTTTCAGAGACAATTTGCAAAAAGTATGTGATTAAACTACACATTTATTCATATTCCTCGTAGCTAATAGTTTATCTGCAATGAAACTCTTTAGAGATTAAGACCTAACTCTGCACAAATATTGTATCCTATCATATTTGTCCAGATGATGCCACTATTTAGATTAATATTTCCTTTTTTTAAACTGAGTATTCCCCCCCATGGTAGAAGGTCCACTGTCATGGCCTTCTATTTCTCACGGTCTTTCTCAAAACTTCTGCCTTTCCTCCCAAAAACTTTACAGGGTTCCCCTCATCTTTGTCTTCTGCATCAATGGATCATTCCACTGTCATTTCTAACAGTGGCAGTGTGACACAAGCACCAAATACATCTTGATTGCAGAGGAATTGTTCTCCACAATACTGTTTTCCCCTTGCATCACCAAGAAATACTTCCCTTCCCAAGGCAATTTCTGTGAAATTCCGGTACATAATGTACTCTTAAATCTCTTCCTTTTTCACCATTCACAGCCCAAGTACTCTTTTGATGTGGAATACGGATACACATTTTTAAATACATTGCTTTCACTGTTTTCAGTGTGATACATTTTGTGACAGACAGACCAAACACTGATTAGGTGACACAGAACATTTCTGTTGAGAAAAAACTTTTAGTCTGTTGCCATTTTAATTCTAGGTCACACTCCCATTTCTACTTCAGTATTCTGTTTCAGCAGGTTCATTGGAATAGCATGACTGTATACATTACTTTTGGACAGAAATGAATTCAACAAAATTCAGGTTACATTTTGTATTTTCATTTTAGGCTTCAGCAGCTAATTTTCTAAAGATGTTTTTTGATAATGATTTGGCTTCTACAATAGTCTATAATCTGCATTTTTGTTCCTATTTTTGCTTTGCTTTCCACAGTCTTTCATTTAATTTCTTCAGTCCCTTTTGTTACACCTTTGCCTTATGTCTACTTTTCCCAGTTCTGATGAAAGATTATCAACCTAAAGTACTGACTTAATTTTTCTCAACAGATGCTATTTGACTTGCAGAGTATTTCCATCACTTTATATTTTGAGCATTTGCAATAATTTGCTTTTAGCAGTTTTTGCAGTCCTGTCACTATCACATTGATGTGTATCTGTATCTGAGTTGCATTGACACGAAAGGTATGAATTCCGGTACTTCATAACAACAGCTACAAGTTGAGTTGACTATTGTGTCTTTTGTGCCTCCACCATAGTGCAACCTTATACTTTGACATAGCAAATATTTTGCTGGATCCATTCACTGCCCAGCATCACCTCTACCTACAGTCACTGCCCAAATGGAGAGTGCTAATTTTGCTGACAGCAAGCTGCAGTAAGTATTCAGCAAACATCAGAAAGCATAACTTTGAGATTCTATCTCAAAGTATGGGAGAAAAAGCTGGGTGCAGAGGTTTGTCTCATCAAAGACAAAAGAGACTGCAGATGCTGGAATCTAGAAAATAAACACTATAGGAAGGATGTGGAAGCATTGGAAAGGGTACAGAGGAGATTTACTAGGATGCTGCCTGGTTTAGAAAGTATGCATTATGATCAGAGATTAAGGGAGCTAGGGCTTTACTCTTTGGAGAGAAGGAGGATGAGAGGAGACATGATAGAGGTGTACAAGATAATAAGAGGAATAGATAGAGTGGATAGCCAGCGCCTCTTCCCCAGGGCACCACTGCTCATTACAAGAGGACATGGCTTTAAGGTAAGGGGTGGGAAGTTCAAGGGGGATATTAGAGGAAGGTTTTTTACTCAGAGAGTGGTTGGTGCGTGGAATGCACTGCCTGAGTCAGTGGTGGAGGCAGATACACTAGTGAAGTTTAAGAGACTACTAGACAGGTATATGGAGGAATCTAAGGTGGGGGCTTATATGGGAGGCAGGGTTTGAGGGTTGGCACAACATTGTGGGCCGAAGGGCCTGTACTGTGCTGTACTATTCTATGTTCTATGTTCCATGTAAACAGAATGCGGAAAGAACTTAGTAAGTCAAGCAGTATCTGTGGAGACTAAAAGTATAAGTAGACATTTTGTGTCAAGACCCTGCAGCAGGAATGAGAAGAAAATGTATCTCATTAAAGCTGGGTGGTAATTTAACAACTTTAAATTATTTAATATCTCTGATAGTGAGAGACTTTTAGAAACTTAATTAGATGCAAATGCTTAAAAATATAAACTCAGTTGTGATAACCACAGGGTGACTTCCCTTCTGTTGCCACAGGAAAATTAATTCAGAAATATCCCCTCAATTGACTCCTAATGGCCAAACAGCTGCTTCCCAAAATGCTGTACAAATTTCATATTTCTGAAAGCACAGTGAACATAATCTTCACAATGTAATATCTTCAAGAAAAATGGAGGGAGCAGCATAAACAACTACACATAGACTTTTTTTTTTAAAAAAGTCTTTGTGTCACTCATGCTTCTTAGAGTTGGCTGCCCACAGAAGTTCATCTCCATATTACAGAAAACCAAATCATATTTGACTTGTTTTCTTCATATTGGGAACAATCTTTTAGCAATGGCAGAAAACGGATACAATTCACAACTGTCATCAGTGAACCTTAACCTGTTTGAGGAAAATAGCATTGAAGTTCAAAATCTCTATAACACAAAACTCATGGTTCACATGACAGCAATGATTCGATCCCTCCTATGCTCCAGAGACTTGGCTCACCTACAGCGGGCATCTTAAAGCACAAGAGAGAGGTAGACTGCACAATGCTGTCTATACCAAATCCATTGGCAGCTTAAGTGAACCAACATATCTGCCTTATCCTAAACCAACACCCCCAGTGTCAAGATTGTGATTACTCTCAGATACAAGATTCAAGATCGTTCATTATCATTTTCAATACACAAGTGTAAAGAAGAATGAAAAAATTGTTACTCTAGACCTGATGCAGCACAAAAGACACAATAATATAAAGAACACAATAAATATAAATACGGTACATAAGATAACTTGTATACATAGATCGTATGTTCATAAAGTAATGCTAGGTACAGGTGTGTCTGTACATAATGTGACTCTGACAAGAAATGATAAAGTAGTGGTGGTGGGGAGTGTGGAGGGGTGGGTTAGTGCGTGGAGGTGTTGAGCAGCCTTATTGCTTGGGGAAAGTAACTGCTTTTGAGTCTGGTGGTCCTGGCATGGATGCTTTGTAGACCATAAGACATAGGAGCAGAATTAGGCCATTCAGCCCATTGAGTCTGTTCCATCATTCCATCATGGCTGATCCCACTCAACCAAATACACCTGTCTTCTCATCGTATTCTCTGATGCCCTCACCAATCAGGAAACTATCAACTTCCCCTTTAAATATACCCATGGACTTGGCCTCCACTGCAGTCTATGGCAGAGCATACCACAGATTCACTACTCTCTGGCTAAAAACTTCCTCCTTACCTCTTTTGTAAAAGGTCAGCCCTCAGTTTTGAGGCTGTGCCCTCCAGTTCAGGATACACCCACCATAGGAAACATCCTCTCCACATCCACCTTATCCAGTGCTTTCAAAATGCAGTAGGTTTCAATGGCATCTTCCCATATTCTTCTAAATTCCAGTGAGTACAGGTGCAAAGCT
Organism: Mobula birostris; assembly: GCF_030028105.1. Classification (NCBI taxonomy): domain Eukaryota; kingdom Metazoa; phylum Chordata; class Chondrichthyes; order Myliobatiformes; family Myliobatidae; genus Mobula; species Mobula birostris. The sequence continues at coordinate 172,414,296 of NC_092375.1, read as the reverse complement.
TCCAAATGCTCCTCATATGTTAACCCCTTCTTTCCTGGAATCATCCTCGTGAACCTCCTCTGGACTCTCTCCAATGACAACACATCCTTTCTGAGATATGGGACCCCAAACTGTTGACAATACTTTAAGTGCAGCCTGCCTATTGTCTTTTAAAGCCTCAGCATTATCTCCTTGCTTTTATATTCTATACCCTTTGAAATAAATGCCAACATTGCATTTGTCTTTACACAGACCCAACATGTAAATAAACCTTCTGGGAGTCTTGCATGAGGACTCCCAAGTCTCTCTGCACATCTGATGTTTGAACTTTCTCTCCATTTAGATAACAACCCACACTATTGTTTCTTTTAACAAACTGTATTATCATACATTTCACTGTATCCTATCTGTCACATTTTTGTCCATTCTTCCAAGTTGGCCAAGTCCTGCTGCAATCACATTGCTTCCTCAGCACTACCTTGCCCCCCCCCCCCACCTATCTTTGTATCATCTGCAAACTTTGCCACAAAGCCATCCATTCCATTATCCAAACTATTGACAAACAATATGAAAAGCAGCGGTCCCAAAACTGACTCCTGAGGAACACCACTAGTCAATGGCAGCCAACCAGAAAAGGCCCCATTTATTTCCACTCAGGGCCTTCTGCTTGTCAGCCATTTCTCTATCCATGCCAGTATCTTTCCTGTAACGCCATGGGATTTTATCTTGTTAAGTAATCTCATGTGTGGCACCTTATCAAATGCCTTCTGAAAATCAAGTAAATGACATCCACTGTCCACCGTGCTTGTTACTTCCTCGAAAAGCTCCGTGAAAAACAGATTTATCAGGTGAGATTTCCCTTTTCAGAAACTATGCTGACTTTGACTTAGTCTCCAAGTACCCCAAATTCTCATCCTTAGTAACAGACTCCAACACTTTTCCAACCACTGACGTCAGGCTAATAGGCCTATAATTTCCTTTCTTTAGTCTTTCTCCCTTCTTAAAGAGAGTAGCCTCCATCCTGATGGAACTGGGGCAAATTAACAGGATGGGTGAGATTCCTCATGATATTGCTGGACTTTTTTCAGCACCTTTCTGTATATCTGTCCTTGATGGCAGGTAGGCCAGCTGTCGGTGATGCATTGGGCAGTTTTGGGAGTTCTGATAGGTGTACCTTGATGCCCATATTACTGAGAGAAGATTCCTAAAGCAAGCGCTCTATGTTTTGTAATGAAAAAAGAAAACCAGATGGACAGAGGCAGTGAATCAAGGATATTCTCAAAGCTTTCTTGAACATGTGATGTACCATCCCACTGACTCATGGGAATCATTGGCTCACAACACCTCAAAATAGAGAAAGGAATTTTTGCTGGGCCCCCAGAACCTCAATCAGACTGGCACCTGTCAGTAAGTAAAACTTGGGAGTTCTCCATTCAGCTGCAAACACTCAAATAAAGTTGGCAGTTCTAATCATAATTTACTAATGTCAGTCAGAAAGATTTGCCCTAATGGCTCAGATTTTACCGCGAACAGCAAAGGCGTTTGTTGTACATCATACTAATAGCTGCTCCCAGACTGCCCATGGGTTTTCATAGTCATAGTCATACTTTATTGATCCCAGGGAAATTGGTTTTCGTTACAGTTGCACCATAAATAATAAATAGTGATAGAACCATAATAGTTAAATAGTAATATGTAAATTACACCAGTAAATTATGAAATAAGTCCAGGACCAGCCTATCGGCTCAGGGTGTCTGACCCTCCAAGGGAGGAGTTGTAAAGTTTGATGGCCACAGGCAGGAATGACTTCCTATGATGCTCTGTGCTGCATCTCGGAGGAATGGGTCTCTGGCTGAATGTACTCCTGTGCCCACCCAGTACATTATGTCGTGGATGGGAGACATTGACCAAGATGGCATGCAACTTAGACAGCATCCTCTTTTCAGACACCACTGTGAGGGAGTCCAGATCCATCCCTACAACATCACTGGCCTTACGAATGAGTTTGTTGATTCTGTTGGTGTCTGCTACTCTCAGCCTCCTGCCTCAGCACACAACAGCAAACATGATAGCACTGGCCACGACAGACTCGTAGAACATCCTCAGCATCGTCCGGCAGATGTTAAAGGACCTCAGTCTCCTCAGGAAATAGAGACGGCTCAGACTCTTCTTGTAGACAGCCTCAGTGTTCTTAGACCAGTCCAGTTTATTGTCAATTCGTATCCCCAGGTATTTGTAATCCTCCACCATGTCCACACTGACCCCCTGGATGGAAACAGGGGTCACCGGTACCTTAGCTCTCATCAGGTCTACCACCAGCTCCTTAGTCTTTTTCACATTAAGCTGCAGAAAATTCTGCTCACACTATGGACAAAGTTTCCTACCGTAGCCCTGTACTCAACCTCATCTCTCTTGCTGATGCATCCAACTATGGCCGAGTCATCCGAAAACTTCTGAAGATGACAAGACTCTGTGCAGTAGTTGAAGTCTGAGGTGTAAATGATGAAGAGAAAGGGAGACAAGACAGTCCCCTGTGGAGCCCCAGTACTGCTGATCACTCTGTCGGACACACAGCGTTGCAAGCACTGAATATCATACTAAATTAATTGGCAACAGATCCAGAACGGCATCTTCTTCAATGATTCCTATATGAATGCAATATGGATCTGTGAGGTTCCTAAGTGAATCAGATTAAATAATCTTCTCAGAGACACTTGTTGTAGGTTATTGCAAAGGCAATGGAAACTGAAAGGACTTGGATGTTGTGCTACAGAAAGTTCAATGACATAATGAGTTGTCAAGGTCAGTGAATGCGTTTTCAAATGTCATATCACAGCAACTGTTCTATTAGCCTCAGATACTGCTCAGTTGAAGCAGATTGGAAGGGGACACTAGTAGAGATGACTGTAGAACAGCAATGGCTGGAGTTTCTGGGAGTAATTCTAAAGATACAGGAGTGGTTCATCACAAAGAAGAAGTGTTCTAAATGTAGAATGGGTTAACTGAGGCTGACAAGGGAAGTCAAAATCAGCATAAAACCAAAATAGGGGGCATAAAATATAGCAAACATAGTGGAAAGCTAGAGGATTGGAAAGCATTGAAAAGCCAGCTGAAGGCAATTAAAAAAGCAATAACGAGGGAAATGATTAAATATGAAATTAAGCTATCTAATAACATAAAAGAGGATACCAAATATTTTTTCAGATATATAAAAAGAGGCAAGATGACATCAGACTGCTGGAAAATGACACTGGCAGTAATGGGGAACAAAGAAATGGATGAACTGAATAAGTATTTTGTGTCACTTTTCACTGTGGAAGACACCAGGTTGCTGGGTATATGGGAGATTCATGTGGTCGAAGTGAGTGTAGTCACTATGACTAAGGAGACGATGCTTGGGAAGCTGAAAGGTCTGAACGTAGGCATGTCACCTTGATAAATCTCCATAAGAACCCTGGACTACACCTCAGAGTTCTGAAGGAGGTAGCTGAAGAGATTGTAGAGGCATTAGTGGTGATCTTTCAAGAATCACCAGATTCTGGAATGACTTCAGAGGACTGGAAAATTGCAAATGTCACTCCATTCTTTAAGAAGGGAGAGAGGCAAAAGACAGGAAATTATAAGCCAGTTAGCTTAAAGATGTCGGAGTTCATTATCAAGGATGAGGTTTCGGCGTACATTGAGGCAAATGATAAAATGAACTGAAGTTAGTATGGTTTCCTTAAGGAGAAATTTTGCCTGACATATCTGTTGGAGTTCTTTGAGGAAGTAATAGGCAGAATAGACAAAGGAGAATCAGTTGATGTTGTTCACTTGGATTTTCAGAACACCTTTGGCAAGTGCCACACATGACACTGCTAAACAAGAATGATACTAGCATGGATAGAAGATTGACTGACTGGCAGGAGGCAAAGGATGAGAATAAAAGGAGCCTTTTGTGGCTACTGCAGATTATTGGTGTTCCCCTGGGGTTGGTTTTGGGTCTGCTACTTTTCACATTACGTGCTAATGATCTGGATGACATAATTGATGGCTTTGTGACCAAAATTGCAGATTTCCCCTCCAAAAATAGGCTGAGGGACAGGTAACATTGAGGAAACAGGGGAACTGCAGATGGATTTGGATGGATTAGGACAATGGGGAAAGAAATGGCAAATAGAATACAGTGTAGGGAAGTGTATGGTCATTTACTTTGGTCAAAGGAATAAAAGTGTAGGCTATTTACTAAACAGAGAGTAAATTCAGAAATCAGAAGTTCTAGGACTCCAGACACTTAGTGCCGGATTCCCTAAAGGTTAACTTACAGGTTGGGTTGGTAGTAAGGAAGACAAATGCAATGATAGCATTCATTTCGAGAGGACTAAAATATAAAAGCAAGGAAGTGATGCTATAGCTTTATAAGGCATTGGTCAGACCACAATTGGATATTGTGAGCAGTTTTGACCTCCATATCCAAGGAAGGATCCACTGGCTTTGGAGAGAGTTCAGAGAATGTTTATGAGAAAGATTCCAGGAATGTATGGGTTAATGTATGAGGAACGTTTGATGGCTTTGGACTTGTACTCACTTCAGAAGAATGAGGGTAGATCATTGAAACTGACTGAATACTGAAAGGTTTAGGCAGAATGGATGTGGAGAGGATGTTTCCAATAGTGGGTGAGTCTAGGACCAGAGGGCACAAACTCAGAATACAAGGATATCCCTTCAGAACAGAGGTGAGGAGAAATTTCTTTAGTCAGAGGATGGCAAATCTGTGGAATTTATTGCCACTTAACACTGTGGAGGTTAATTCATTGGGTTTATTTAAAGTGATGATTGACAGGTTCTTGATTAGTAAGGACATCAAAGGTTATGGGGCAAGGCTGAAGAATGAGATTGAGGGGGAAAATTAACGAGCTATAATTGAATATTGGAGCAACGTGATGGGATGAATGGCATAATATTGACAGGTCTTGCAGTATAAATGCCCTTTGCTCAGCTACATTGCAGTTTGGCACGTTTGCATGTTGGTTGCTTGACCAGCCAGTTGAGTGTGGTCTTCATTGATTCTGTCAATGTTCTTGGAATTACTGAGTATGCCCGCAAGAAAACAAATCTCAGGGCTGTATATGGTGAGATATATGTATGTAGTTTGATAATAAATTTACTTTGAACTTTGAACACCTATCTTTATCAAAGGAAGCTCATACAAAATGTTAAAATGCCTCATTGCATGCACACATACTTATCATATAACCATGTAACAATTACAGCATGGAAACAGGCCATCTTGGCCCTTCTAGTCGCCGAACTCTTACTCTCACAGCTGTGTGTTTCACGCCAATGTCACACATTTTACACACACTGCCAGCTCTTCCAACAATACTCCAAAATCATCTAAACCAGATTGCCCAAATAACTCTCCTTACACTGGCAGGTGGAACACAAGCCAAGGAAAGAAGAGCAAATTGTAAAGGCTGGAAGTACATCTGCATGACCAGATCACAAAGGAGATAGTAATGGCCAATTATTGGGAGAGCCATTAGTGAGGCTGTGGCCAACAGCAGAGATAGCCTCACTGAAAATGAAGGTATCCTCCTACCTAACTGTTATGTTTTGCCTGATGTGGTTTGTTTATCCCTGATTACAAGATCTCACTGCTTGTAAGTTCACAGCTGTTGCTGATGACCTATTATCACATTGTTAAGCAATTTGCCTTTGACATTAGGTCAGCCATTATATAATCATTTGTATATTTCATTTAGTAGTTAGAAGCACTTGTTAGAAGTCAAAAGAATTTCAATCAATATTTGAATCTGTCTTTCGTTAGAACGGTGAGAATTACTGTCTTTTTACATCGACTCGTTGCATACTGTAACATGTTGGTGATTAATAAAACCGCCTTCAACTACAGCTACACTGGGACTGGAGTTATCTATCTGTCTTGCTTAAGAAAACACAGAAAACTCCGGAGTGAGGGCAGAATAGAAACAATAATCTAATGTCTCAAAGTCCCCCTGCATCTCTACTTAATTCAAACTGTCTCTGGATTTTCAAGTCCAGACATCATAAATGCAAATTCTTACTTTCACCCCCACGCTTTCTCAACCCCTTGCCCTTTAAGTGTTTTTATATCAGAAACCAAAAACCTGCAACCTGCCTAGGCTATTGAGGATGACCAAGAATACAGTAAATTCAGAGGAACCCAAGAGAAAGCTTCCTGGAAGCTAGATACCTGTAGGATATAGAGGGCAGTCATTTTCCTGGAACCTTTAATACAGGGCTTAATCATGGCTGTACTTTCAGCTGCTTTGTTGCGATCATCTTTCCACTATAAGATCAGAGGCTTGGATAACTGTCCAGAATTCACTTGCATTTCCAATTCCTCAGTTTGGATAAATGCAGCACGATTTGTACCCGATGAAGGGTCTCAGCCTGGAACGTTGACCACTTACTCACTTTAATAGATGCTGTCTGACCTGCTGAGTTCCTCCAGCATTTTGTGTGTGTTGCCTTGGATTTCTAGCATCTGCAGAATTCTTGTGTTTAAAGGTGTGTAGTATGTTCAGGCAGAGGCCAAATATTGGTTAGTGCACCAGATAAGGACTAATGACCAACTCCCCCCATCATTCAATAAAATTATTGCTGAACATCCACCATCAGCATTCTGGACTAGTGTTTTGGTGGTGGTCAGGTCATTTACCAGAATCTTAACTGGACCAGCAACATAAGCATTACATTAAGTCAGGCTTGGTATGCCTGGCACATATCTCACTAACTGACTTACTACCTTCAAGGCTACAGGAATGTGATGAAATATTCTTCATTTAAATGGATGAATAAAGCATAATAACTCTCAAAAAGTTAAAATAGTCTAGAGAAAACAATCTGCCTAATTGACACCAACACCTCTGGTGCACCAGAAATACAATGTGTATAAATGCACTGGGCCAGCTAGGCAAGGTTTCTCCAGCAAAAAAAATGGACTCATATTCCCATCCAAGTCTTGCATCATATTGACTGCCTTGTTATTGAGCCAAAATTTTGAAGTTTCTTACATAAAAGAACTTAGAATATTTTCTACACAAAGACTGCAAAAGAGCATCTCACCATCACCTTTACCATTGGGGTGCACGTTAAGAGCAGGCATTTTCAATATTGCCCATGTCCCATTAATTAAGAAAAATAATGAAGGCATCTGGTTAATACGATTCACATTTGCAGCTACCAGTTTAGTTGCTGTCATCATGCATAATTTGAAGGTTTGCATACAGTAGAGGTGGGTCCTGCACTTGATAGCCAGAGGACAATGCAAATGTAGCAATTGTACCATCTTCCTGGAGGGTTCACTAAATTTGTTATTATGATGAAGCACTGAGCAGGACATACTGTTATCCATCCATTCTTGCAGGAGGTGATAACTTGAATGATATTCCACACAAGACTTACCTCGGAAAATCTGCATATCAGTCTAAACAGTGAATGCAACTGGTTGAAATGGAAAAGTAACAGTCCTTATGCAGTGCACTGAGAGTGGGTAACTAGGCTGATCCCCTCCACAAGAGGGGATTTGTATTTCAAGTTATTGATGAAATGATTAGATGGGAATGAAAGAAAAAAAATCTTTCACCCAAGAGGTCGTGGGGGTTTGGAACATTAATGAGGAAAAGAACAAGTGGCCATTGTATTGTAGGACTAGAATTACTCCCTCAGCAACATATGCATGTTTCAACCTTCCAAAAGAAGGCATATCATTACACCACAGTGAGATTTTGGTTGGTGCTAGTTCTTTACCTTCTGTGGTGTGATGAAGAGTACAACACTTTGAGCACATTTCCACCAATAATACTTCGGTTTTACAAAGTACCATAATGTACACCTTTTCCTTAACAATGTACAGATGAACATTACTTTTAGAATAATTGTAGAAGATCCTTTGAAAATTCCAGCAAAATTAAAATATGAAAGAATTTATATAACTCAAATTGTATTAATGTGTATTATTTGGCATTGTACATGTGTGGAGTTGCGTTGTAATCTAAGTGGAATTTCTTTCTTGTGCCATAGTAACTTTGTAATTAGAGAAAGAAACAAATTTTTCTGTTAAATCCAAATAAGATACCTTTTCTCGAACGAGGATGGCAGAGCACTGCAACAAAACTCCCATCATCTTGTGGGGATTCCAAGTAACTGAATTGGCCCTAGAAAGAAAACCCAAGATGTAAGTGCATTCCACACGTATTATGTATGCTTAAAAAATTGAGAATATTATCCATTCTCTTTTTGTGACTAGTCCTTTAGAATATCAGATTCATGTTTAGTACCTATCAATTATATAGAACAGTATGATTTTAAAACTCCCCAATTTTAAAAGGGTCATTTTAAAGAAGTGATGAAAATAAGTATCACCATTTTGCTAAATTTGAAAGAACAAACTATTTAATGTTGTTTATTAACATTGTAGCCACAACTGATTCCATTCTTTCACTTAAAATCAAAACAGAACAGACAAGGACAATGAGATACCCAGACAAGGACAGATAAAAAATAAAGATAGGAAAATGCAAAGAATGAAATAAAACTTGCAGGAAGTGAGTTATTTTATTAAACTATTTTGTTTTATTCCTCACATGCACTGCCATCAGGTAAGGGTATTACATTCTTAGAAAGAACCGTAATTACCTTTCAATCCCGTTCAGTTTATGGCGATGCTTTCTGGACATTAGTAGTCCACCTCCCCATGCAGCCTGCCATCAAAAGAAAACAAAATTTCTGCTTCTCTATTGTTGAAATGCAAATGACAAATTTGAACATTAAACTTTAAATGTAAGGCTTACATCAACATGGAGCCAAAGATTGTACTTGGCACATATATCTGCAATTTCTTCAATGGGATCAAATGCACCATAAACTGTATTTCCTGCAGTTGCATTGACATAAATTGGAAAATATCCCTGAAATTAAACATACCTCTGTTACATTTCTTGAATGAAAACTATGCAACAAATGTTTCTGTACTAATTAATAAAAAGTTGGAAAACAGAGACAAGGATTTATAACGTCAAAACAGTTTCCAGGTGACTCAGTTTAGGTAATTAAAATTAAGCAAACACAGACCTTTTGTCTAGCTTCAATAATTTTTGCTTCCAGATCAGATGGCATAATTTTCCCCCTGTCATTATTTCAAAAACAAAACAGGTGTAAAATTTATTATCTTAATATATGGAAAATCAGTAAATAATCACAGAGTTTTCAAGCAAAGTTTTTAAAAGGTATGTACTTTACCTCTCATCACATTTCAACAAAATCACGTTGTCCGTTCCAAATCCAAGTGCAGCCCCTGCTTTCTTTATTGAGTAATGACTCTGTCAGAAACAAACACATTCAAAATACTTAATTTTAGAAAGTGTTCATCAAAATTTAAAAAAATAATACTTAAATAAATTTAAGGGAATGCCCATCTTACATTTTCTGATGTGAATAGAATCAGTTTAGGAACTGCAGTCATCCCTTTGGCTTTAACATCTGGGAAATACTTATATCGAGCAGCCATTATGCTATACATGTTTGATATAGCTCCTCCTGAAAATGCAAAACAGTCTTGAAGTCATCTTTACAAGCATACCACTGAAGAATTTTCAATTTAATATGTGAAATTAATAGCTACTTTGGAACTTCAGCAAACACTTGTTAAAATATGTCCATTTTAATGTGTTTAGAATAGCATCTCTGAATGCTGACAATTAGTTTGTAAGTTTTTAGCTGTAATCTCTTCCAGGTTAAGATTGTAGTACTAATTTTAACTCAATATTATTGCTACAATTAGCTGAATGTTAAAACAGACTCAGGTGAAACAAAAGAAATAATTATCTGAAATACAAGGTTTAATGGATTCTGTTTTTAAACACACAACAATTATTTCTCACTGGCTATCCTGAACTAACTAGTGGATAAGTGAATGTTATGGTTTGAAATGTACTGTTTGAATGGGTTCTTACAAACCAAAAAAATGTTATCTGTATTTCAAGCAACACAGATAAAAGTTGCTGGTGAACGCAGCAGGCCAGGCGGCATCTCTAGGAAGAGGTACAGTCGACGTTTCGGGCCGAGACCCTTCGTCAGGACTAACTGAAAGAAGAGCTAGTAAGAGATTTGAAAGTGGGAGGATGAGGGGGAGATCTGAAATGATAGGAGAAGACAGGAGGGGGAGGGATGGAGCCAAGAGCTGGACAGTTGATTGGCAAAAGGGATACGAGAGGATCATGGGACAGGAGGCCTAGGGAGAAAGAAAAGGGGGAGGGGGGGAAAAGCCCAGAGGATGGCCAAGGGGTATAGTGAGAGGGACAGAGGGAGAAAAAGGAGAGAGAGAAAAAGAATGTGTGTATATAAATAAATAACAGATGGGGTATGAGGGGGAGGTGGGGCAGGTGGGGCATTAGCGGAAGTTTGAGAAGTCAATGTTCATGCCATCAGGTTGGAGGCTACCCAGACGGAATATAAGGTGTTGTTCCTCCAACCTGAGTGTGGCTTCATCTTTACAGTAGAGGAGGCTGTGGATAGACATATCAGAATGGAAATGGGACGTGGAATTAAAATGTGTGGCCACTGGGAGATCCTGCTTTCTCTGGCAGACAGAGCACAGGTGTTCAGCGAAACGATCTCCCAGTCTGTATTTCATACCATTTTCATATTGTCACTTCGTTTCCCCACTTACAGACAGGAAATATATTTCTGATTAATTGCTCTATAGCTAACCCTGTGTAACCTGACTTTTCACTGTGTCAATTGGCTTGTGTATTTTTGTTCCCATTCCAAACCAAACCAATCTCTGTTCTGTCTTTTTCTCGCACTTTTTATTTACGTTCTTTTTTTGGTTTTGTAGAACAATCTTCTGCATTATACCGTCTTTTATTTCTACATTCAACTATCATCCGACCTTAAATCTGTACTCTAAAATCTTAAGCAATCCTTTACATTCTCCCTACATATGGCAACAGCATCCAAGTGTGGGGCTTCCTACAACCGATTTCTTCTTTTTATCTCCTTTCTGTTCCTTGTTTACTTTCAGGATATCAAGATAATAATTGCTGGGCTTTGAAACTTAAGTTTCCCTGAATTCATTTGTGTAAATACTTTGGCTGCTATTCAAATCAGAGCTCATCAATTCTATTGTCACTTTGCATCTTTTTCTTTCAGTCTTTCTAGACTATGTTTACACTTTCATTCCTCTTTGTTCCTTGCCAGGTTCTCTGGCTCTCTGAATGCCTAGTCCAACACAGTTGTTAAGCATGACCTTACTAGAGTCCGACTAATTTGATTGTCTCATAGATAAGCTGCAGCTTGGTCCCTCCTTGGCATCTTTTAAATTGCCCATTATTTATTGCTACTTCCTTATAAGCAGTAGGCCCAACTGCCCCACCTATTTTATTGCCACGTGTCCCTGTTCAGGAATAACCTTGCCAACTTCCTCACTTTCCAGCTTTTCTTCCAAGTGTTGACCTTGTGGACTCTGTGTCTTACCTCAAGGTTGTCAATTCATTTATGAACATACCATTTGCTTCCCATAACCTTCCAGTAGATGAATTTGAGGGCAATTGAGCTGAGAAGTGACAATTCCTTCTAAATCCTGCCTTACTACATCTTCCATTTCTTGCCCAGTCTCTATCGTTTACATGCTGATTTACCTCTTATTAGCTAGTCAGATCATGGTGTGCCCTCTTACATTCCTCACACTTATTCCTACAGAGCATTATCCTATTTCACACCCTTGCATCTCATTAAAAATCCTCATTCTTTGCTATCCACCCAAATTTTACCAAAATGTGTGTGACCTCTTCCTCTGGAAATTCAACTCTTTTGATGTAACTCCTGTTCAAATCTCCCTTAACTCTTCCACCCACAATAAACTCTCCACCTCACACACAAATATTTCCTTGATTTTGCCAAACAACCTATCTTCTCCTATTGCCTCACAGAGAAATAAGGCTCTGCTACACAAATCCATCACTCTGTATTCCTTTCCTTCCCATCCTAATCTTACTTTCCTTTGTACCACACTTGTTAACCTGAACATGCACTTACAAACTGACAGCCTTGCACTCTTTAGCCCTTTATCCACCGTAATATATCTGCAGGTAAGCTTTTCAACACTATCCTTACCATCAGCTATAATATTCTAATCACCTTTATATCACTACACTCTCATGCTCAAATCACGCACCAAAGATGACCTTTATCCGTGCTCTTAAATTCCAGAGATGAAATCTTCAGCGGAGATGATGGATTCTAGTTTAGGTACTCACTGACAAATATGTCTAGTCCATGTAAAGAATCACAAGTTATATTGCTATCTAGCAGAAGTGTTCACTTCTTGAAATACAAAATCAATCCCCAGCTTCTTTTCAACTATTTCAAACAAGCCTTAACTCTATTAATAAGACATTCAGCACTGGATGAACAGAACATTCCTGATACTAAATATTAGGAAGATTAAAGCCATTGTCTTTGGGCTCCCGTCACAAACTTTATTCCCCAGCATTTGATTCTATCTTCCGTCACAACAATCTTCTACATAAACAGACTGTGCAGATCCATATTTTCACACCATCATTAATAGCAAATCCTTCCACTTATGAAACAAGACTTGGCTGAACTCTACATAGTCAGTGCCTCTGGGCTCGTTTAATAAACTGTTGACCAGATTGCCAGCTTCCACCTTCTGTAAACATCAAATTATCCAAAATTCCGCTAGTACTGTACTGCCTTTATTTCCTCATCTACAATTATTTCCAGATGAGCAATGCTTTATTTTTAAAATATATCATTTCTGCTTTCAAATTCCTCCAAGGTCTTACTTCTATCTGTCAATGTAATTTAGTCCAAGCCTACAGTTCTTTGAAATATCTGGTGACCTCCAATCCACTCTTACTGTTCTCCCTAGTATTTTATTATGTCCCCACTGTTGTCAGCTGTGCTTTCAGTTGCCTAGACCCTAAACAGGACTTCACTCTCTAAACCTTTCTTGTACTTTTCCTTCTTTCCTTCTTTTGGATGTTCCTTAAAACCTACCTCTTTGATCAAAGTTTTGTTCATTTGTCTTATTATCTTCTAATGTGGGTCGGTGTCAAATTTTGTTTGATAATATTCCTTGAACGTTGTGAAGTTTCTTAGGGTGGTTTACTACATTAAAGGTACTATAATAAATGCAAGGTCTATCTTCACTAGGGTGTACAATGACTTCACATGCCTGGTCAAAAGGGTTACAGAGGAAACATCCATTTTAATTAATATCAAGCCTGATTTTTACAAGGGAGAAGAGGTACACCAGAGAGTGTATGTATATATGTGTGTGTGTGTGTGTGTGTGTGTGTGTGTGTGTGTGTGTGTGTGTGTGTGTGTATAAACCATCCTCCAGTGGTGAAAGCAATAAATATAACTTTTCAACCAATTTTGATTTGTTGGAAAGGCTATTATTTTTGAGCATGATTTGGAATATCAGGAATTATCATGACTACAGTGTTGATGCTCAGGGTTGACATTAAGGGTGACATACTCTAGGAGAAGAAATATTGAACAAAACTAAACTTTTATAATTTAACACTGAAGTCCCATGGCATATTATGTGATTTTATGAAATCTTCCAATTACATACAAAGTAACACTTTTACTTTTTGCTTCCAGACTATTGCTTAAACAAATAAATTTGGAATATCAGATTATGTTTATCCTAATTTGCTATTTATTTTTTTACAATTAAATATATATTTGGAATTAACAGCAATACATTGAAGATAACTAGTATGAATACAAAAAAACCTGAAGAATAGTTGTGAATTTATTATTGTCACAACTAAAATTTATCTTTTACCTTTCCTGGTTTGACAGCAATATCCATTTTCCATTGCTGCACTGTTGCAAATTGAAAATTCCACCAAAGTAAATCTATCAAATTACCTACCAGGTGAAAAGATTCCATCACCATCCCCGTTGGGCCAACCAATTATCTCTCGCATTTTCTTCAGTGTAATTTGTTCCATGAGGACAAACACTGGTGCTATTTCATATGTGAACCTGTGAGGTAAGTATCACATAAAATAACTCTTCTGAACAATCTTCTCATTTTTAATCACAATACCTTTAATGAAAGATTGCGCCATTCATTTATGACAAATAAATCAAAATTATTCCCAGGAAGAATATTTGGAAGACAATGAAATACTATCTCCTGGATGTAAAATACAGCCATATCTGCATTAATTCAGAGCAATTCAATTAATTTTATTTTAAAGAAAGGCCCTATGCCATGATATATCACTTGTAAACATGTCATTGTAAATGATGTGGAATGCCCATTATTTGAACTCACACAGACAGTCCACCGAACAGAATAAATATAGACAAGCAGCCGGCAAAGATAATTAAAAATATTGAACTGGGTTGCAAAGTCCAAAAGCAATTATTCACATAAAATTATCCAGGTGATGATCCCCCAAGGACAATTTTGTTCTGTAATACAAGACAGTCAATAAATGTCAAATGTAATTATAAATGATGATTTCCCACAACTAAAGAGTGAAAAAAGTCAGCCTTTATGTTGAACTCACGGCAAATGTGAATGGAAAATGCAGCCCATACAATGGCAAAATAACCTGATCAGACTTTAGTCTAATTTGTCTAAAGAATGGAACACCAGATGATTTAAGGAACAGTAACACAAGCCAACATTACCTTGTGTATATCAGCCACTTACATTTGTATTGCCTCATTAACACAATAAAATATTCCAAATTGTTTAAAATGTGGACTGGCAGCCAAGCAATAGAAAATGGAGACCAAAAGCGCAGTCAAAATGTAGGTTTTAAAGACGCTTTGAATGACCTTTCATCAGATCTGATCTCATCAACCTAAAACTTCAACTTTGTTTCCTCTCCACACATGCAGCCTGACCTGCTGAGTATTTCTGTTATCGTTTTTTTTAAATTTCAGATTTCCAATAAGCATGGCAATTTGCTTTGTTTAGATAGGGATTTCCAAGATTAGATTAGAGTCAAGTGATCAAAGGTCTTGTGAAGGGAGGATGGAATGCATTAGGAATCAGTGACAGAAGATTTGAGGATATTATTTGGGTAAGATTGCTGTAGGAAAGAACATATTCATACATGACTTGGAAATGACAATGACAATATTAATTGCAGTGCATGGGGGGGGGTGAAGCAGCAAAGTGGATCAACATGGATATTGTGGGATAAAATGGGGACAGCAGTATTAGGAATGAGATGCAGAATTTCAAAAACAATGAGAAGGATATTGGCAACAAATTAAGAGTTAATATTTCTGTGAATAAGATGATGATTGGGGTGAAGTTGGAAAATTGGTGGGCCATGTTTCAAGGGTAAACTATGTGGTTGTATTAATGGATAGAATGTGGGGTTTGAAACAGGGCTATGGGACGGTAATGTCTGTTACAAGCAAAGTTTGCATTCTGGTTTGGAATGAACTCAGGGCAAGAGTGAGAATTCTGAATAGGGTAGATTTAGTCTTCTCGTTGTTTACCTGGAGAAAGATCAGGCTCATCCATAACTTTATTTGCTGAACAAGGAATCTGACAGCACATAGAGTGTTGCAGAGTTGAGTGTCGAGGAAGTGAGGTAATGGTGGGTGTTGCAGCATAAGCACTTCTCTATTGGCAACTATGTGGGGATAAAAAGAGGAACTTTAAAATAAAGTGAGCTGCATTTTCTTCTAAGGGAATACGAAAATTATCACCACTCATGACAAACTGCATTGCCCCTCCCATAGGTTTCAACCTCCTGCAGGCTTGCAACAGGTCTGTTTTACTTGGACAAGCAGATTATCATTCTGTTACAGAATCTGCCCGTTTCTCTTCCCCTGTCTGTCAAGTCCAGGTCCATCAAGCCACCCTCAATAGGATTACTTGACAACTTTGTTGAGACTCATTGAGGTCTTATTCCAGCCCAGTGGAAAGCTATACATTCTACAGTATGTTCCTGGAAGCGGTGCGTTGAAATAAGTTAATTTAGTGTTCTTTTTAACTTTGAACGTCAACTGCCGGGAGAGCAAAGCTCTGTGGACACACGAAGGTGTCAGAAATAGAATTCCAGCGTGATTCCATTTTACTCAGAATCAGATTCGAATCACTCTTCAGAAGAGGACAGTACTTGCTTAGCCACTAGACACCACCGCAGTAGACACTGAGCGCTGGTTGTCCGCGGCAGCTCAAATGAAATCCCTGCGCCTTCCCTGTCCTCCACTGCTCTGACCCCTCAACCCTGCAATCACAAGTAACACGAATAAGTTTCAAATATCAATGCGGAATTGTTTTTCGTTAATCACCTGGAATCTACGCCTAGCTCGGGTTAACACTTCCTGCAATGTTTAAATTATTCTGAATTTTAAAACTTTAACGTTTACTTCGGAGTGAGTCACGTGGGACTTCGTTTTGTGACACAAACTGGAAGTAACAGAACGAAAGAATTAAGTGTACTGCTGAACTTACATATTGGTGTTAGCTGTTGATGTAAGCCATTCTCCGGCCAACCCGATAATATCAAGACCAGAAGAAAGCTGGTTGAAGAACCGAGGATGCCCTGTGGGGATAAAAATTAAAATATTAAAGTGCTGAAAATAGTCTCATCCTTTCGTCTATTATTTGCTATATATTTATAGATTGATATTCATGCTCACAACCACTTGGGTAACATTCCACATAAACTGATCAGTAACTACTTATCTTAAATACATCAACAAACCAAAACAGACTGTCAAATAGATCTAGATACAAATCGTCAAGCGGAGAAGCACTTGTTCTGAAACTGTGATGAAGTAGGTTAATATAAATTGCGCAAGCGTAAAATATTTATTTCTGCTCCAAATCTTCTAACGCGTTAATTTAATAAGTGTCCCCTAATGTCAGCTTTGTAAGTTCCTCTAAAAATAATGGATATGAATATAAAACACGCAGAATATATGTTTTGGTGGCTATCGGAGCCCCTCTCTTCTAATCGGATAAACTGCTTTAGTTTATTGAAGTGGTAACTCCTTCGCTCTGGAGCTGATGTCAATTGAATGGGTAAGTACTGTGTTACCATTTAAACTGACCACAAAGCTTTTTTGCACTGGTCATCTGTTCTTATCGATACGTGGCTTTGTGCAGGCCGAAAACATAAGACCTGCTTTGAAAATATAATGTTAGTACAACACAATACAGAGGCAAAACGGTATTAAGTACGGTTCGGATGATTCTTCTCGGGCTAAATCATTTCAGATTGAGACGCCGGGGACCGCAGGCGCTGGAACCTGGAGCAACACACTATCTGCTAGAAGAACTCAGCGGGTCGAGCAGCATCAGTGGGCCCCAAACCTGCATCAGTCTGCAGGGTGCAAAGTGCAGGATTTCGGCCCGAAACGTCGACAATTTCTTTCCTCCCACCGATACCGCTTGAACCACAGCGTTCTTCCAGTAAACTGTGGACCATTTAAAGCACTTGGCAACACACGCGAAGGCGCTGGACGAACTCAGCAGCCCAGACGGCAACTATGGAAAAGAGTCAACAGTCGACGTTTCGGGCCGAGACCCTTCTTCGGGAGTCCGCAGATGCTACCTGACCTGCTGAGTTCCTCCAGCATTTTGTGTGTGTTGCTCTGGATTTCCAGCATCTGCAGGTTTTCTCGTGTCTGTGTTTTCAAATTGATCGCCTGCAGGTAGAGTGGAATTAAAGGGCAGCGAAAAACGTTAATCGCCTAGAACCAATCACTATTCGGAAAAAACTGTGGTCCAAAATGGATCTTTACTCTTTCAGCAAGCCTCACTGGTTGGGTCGCAGTGGTCGATGACAGTCTGGGAAAAGGCAGCTGCTAAGTATTGATTTCCAGAAGCCGTACAGAGATACTCGGGCACTTAAAAATTCTAATTGACAGTCGCTATCGTTGAGGAATATTCACGATATGACACTCGCTGACAAATTCTGGCTTTACGACCTGTCCCTAATTGCCCTTGAGAAGGTGTTAGTGAGCCGCTTTCCCTAATTCTGCAATAACGCTACACTGAATGGCTTACTGTTCCAAAGGGCAGCTAACAGCCAAGTACCGGAGTCACACGGCCAAGGAACTCAAGGACAGCACATTTCCATCCCTGAAGGACAACATGAATTATAACAGTTTTTACCACAATTTTCTGTTCGCGATTATCTTTTGGTGGCTAGATTTGTTTTGAAACTCAGGTTAATTAACTAAGAAAATTTAAATTCCACAGCAGCTGGGTGTGACGCTACTCGAGTAATCTAACTATTGCATTCCGCAAGTCATCTCCCAGCGAAGCAGCTGTGCCATTCTTAGTCACGCTTAACGTCAACTTTTTAATTAAGAGTTTATTGACGGTGTGTTCATTTCACAGCATTAAGTAAAAGGATATTAGGAGCTGTGGGTGATAATTCTTCAGAAATAAAATAGGGCACAGAAAATCAAATCTGGACTCTGCCCGTCAGCTGAATTTTCCCGGCATGACTCGCACTTCCCTGTCAGCGACTCAAGGCACAATGAAGCAAATGTGGTTTAAAATGTAGTTATTTATCAGAAATGGGTTTTAATTAAATTCATTAGCTTTTATAAGCACTATAATCAATGATCTGCGTGATTAGTATTTGCCATTTAAAAAGCAAATATTCACTCAGAATTATGCTGTTTCCTGTGGCATAAAAGTCGCTGGTTAAAAATTGAGTGATTAATTTGAAGAATTTTTCGGTCAGTTTCACCTCAGGTGTAAATTGTAACTTTTAACTTTAGAATAGAATATTTACAAACGGAAGCAAGTGCTACAGTTCGATAATGACATCATTCAAGTCTATCACATTGGATTCTTAAAAATATGGGTGGGTATAATTGAATGTCCATCCTTGAGCATGATCTAATTCGACCAGTTCCACTGATAGGTATTGAACAGGACAACTGCCGTCGCTTCGTGGTAATTTTACAGCAGGAGCTAATGTGTGTAATGGACATTACTGCACAATTTACGGGAGAGGATTCTAGGTCTTTGACGTGAACTGCTCACAGTTTGAAACATGGAGACTGGTTTTATACTATAAAACTGATGAACTAGCTAAGTGATTTACTTATTGCTCAGCTAGTGAAGAAAACCAAATGTGTTTTTTTCACACTCGATCACTTGAAAATGCTGAATTACAGAACGGAATCGGGCCTCGACAGGAGATTGACAGGCACAATTTTTTTAAAAAGGCGCTTGTAATGCAGGACTGGATGTGAACAGATCCTTTCTGTCGCTATTTTTGAATGCCAATGGTGGAATATCAAAAATGTAGAGACAACTCAAATAATTTACCGCATATGGCTCCGTTTTACATCAATGTATTGTGTAAATTGATATTGTTCTCTTTGTATGTGTCTTTTGCGACTAACAATAAGTTTAATATTATACGCAACGTGGTCACCCCGTTTGAAGGCAGCAGACAACACCTGAGGCTCATCATGCTGCTGTTTTTATTTTTTTTGGGGGGGGGATGTTCAATGTGACAGCGAACGCATTTGTCATTTAGTCGCAATCACAATAGAATTCCTTATTCGAGCCTTGGTTGGATCAGATAAGGAATGTTAGCTCCAAAACTCACAATTCCAGTGATCCATTTAATATCCCACCCAGTCCGAATTTCACTTTTGTCCAAATACAACTATGGACATTGAAAACGAAGTATTTGTGGATACCGTATTTAGCAAATCATCATACTTCTTCACAGAGAATTTCTTTTTAAAAATGTGCATTATCTTCCAGGCGGTGTTCAGAAGCTCAAAATAGTCACTGGCATTTATGGATCCACGTCGCGTTGCGATCAGTCAGACGGTTGACTGCGGTTAGTTAATTACAACGTGATGAGTCTCGGAATAAGTAGGGAATTATGTCAGTGGCAATCACTGACCTACTCACATCCTTACCAAAACAAAACAACCCAACTTGCTGAGAGAGGGGAAGATATGCCTCGGTTCAGAAAACAGCCCACAGCTGAGATAAACTATTCACATGTGTGGTTGGGCGGAAGAGGGAAACGTCCTCTCCCTCGGAACAATTTTGACTAATTACAAAAAAGATTAGATTTTTTCCCGTCTCATTGCAACAATCGACCTATAACAAATGAAAACTAAGGTAATCTTAGTCTTTATTGAGATACAGCGCGGAGCATATCTTCCGGCCCTTCGGGCGGTACCGATTAATCCTAGCTTAATCATGGGGAAATATACAATGACCAATTAACCTACGAACCAGTAAGTCTTTACACTGTGTGAGGAAACCAGAACACCCGATGGAAATCCACGAGGTCACGGGGAGACCGTACTGGCAGCGGCGGGAATTGAACGCGGGTCGCTGGTACTGTAAAGCCTTGTACTAACCATTACGCTAACATGGCGCCTATTCATGCAAAGAAAATGATGCTACTCAGATTGCCAAGTGAAACAGCATGTCCATCTATATCACATGACGTAAAGCTTCATTTGCGTTAATTTAAGAATTGTAGATGAGAAACACTTCTCATATCACACGATATTCATCCATTTGACTGTTGTGGGCGGATAGAATCATCACACTAATGCAGCAAGTCTTTGTTTCGTTTCCCGAGGGCGGAAATATGCCAAGATCATCTATAATCGACTAGAATCTAGAATAGATCATTACACACCTACACAAGTAGCAATTGTCTTACTCTCCTCGGCATAACAAACACGCACCAAAAAAAAGCTATTTGACAACAATGTAGAAGAAACAGAATTTCATAATGAGTACTTTGCTCAGTGGCAAAACCAAAAATGAGTGGAAATTTCCTGTTTTACTCAAAGTGGTTAATTTAAGACAAACAATAGGGAAAATATTAATTGCCTTTGCCTTGAAAGACATTGAGGTTTTACCTGTCCTGACGCCATATTTAAGCGTGTCCCTGCAGTCGACCAGTATCTGTTCAAGAGATTCAGGGTTGTCCGAAAGCTCTAGGTTAAAACCTTCTATCCCCTCCAAGAGTTGGTGTGGATGGTGGAAGTCCAGAACTTTTGTGGACCTATCGAAAGTTTTCTTTATATAATTGAGAAGGATATCAACCACTTCCAGAAGGAACTGTGTAGTTTGCTCTTCCCCATTTTTGGCTGGCAACAAGTCTGGAAAATAATACATCGTACAAACGTCACCTTTATTACAACATAGATAAAGAACATAGAACAACATAAAGTAAGGATGAGGTAGAACGATAAATGCGGCGGTATTTTACATAATAGGGCATTCGATAACGATGCTTACACATTCATTCAAAGGATCACAGGCATTACTTTACAAAATAATATATAAATATATCAGTCAAATAAAATATAACCAATTAACATAAACTTAAAATCCCAAAAGGTCCCTTGATTTAAAAGTTGTAATATTCTCTGAAAACAGGCTAAATAGCGGGAGCTCAATATAAAAACCCTACTATAGATGTGATTTGCTCCAAGGTCTGAACGATGTATTTCCATTTCCTATGATTACGTTTGAGGTTAAACCTTCACTAAAGCCGCTTATTTCCCGAGTAATAAATTACCTCTGGCGTAGAGATTGGAGAAATCAGTTTCTGTGCGCCTGAATATCGAGCCTCTATCGCCGTTTTCACTGGAGTTCAGGTTCTTGGAGGACTGCCGATCCTTCAGTGAACTTACCGTCCTGCTCTTATCCTCGATGCTGTTCGTCCTTTGCAAAAAACCTACATCATTACGAGAAAGATCTGTTAGTTGTTGCAATTTCCCCCTCCCAAACATATTGTACGATTCTTGTCTTGTTCTAGGGTAATTATAGTAAGATGTTGAGTGGTAAATAGGGAGATGCTGCTTATTAAACCTCCACTGTAACCCCCCAACAGATAATTTATATGGAATATTTGCCCGTAGGAGGCTGAGGTCACGATGTCGTCAGCACAAAACCGACCATGCGAAAACAAATACTCGTTGTATAATGCAGTGGCAAATTCTCGTTAAATAAACCCGATACAAGAGACGGCTAGAAGCAGCCACTAGAGCCGAGTCAGAAAGAGCCTCGGGCCAAACTTTCCAGTTTGTCAAAGTGAGAGGAACGATGATGAATGACGGCATCCCGCATCGTGCTCACCATCTTCCGATTTGAATCCATCCACTGGAGATTCCTTTCTCAATACGTTCTTTACACCACTCCGCCTAAAATAACCTACCTATCAGCATGTAAATTCAGATCTAAAACTCTCCGTAGCTCGTTAATATTGTTGTTAGTTGAGAGCGGAAAAAAATGAATTCGATTTTGACTCCATCCAGATTTGAAGTTATTCAGCCTGAGCGAACGGTTTATACTTTGACAATGATTTACATTGGAATAAAACTGCTTCAAATGTAAGCAATTTCAAGCACTGTTAGAACGATGGGAAAAGGCTGCAGTAAATGTGAAAGATCGGCTCCACGTACTTTCATGTACTTTAGCTCTAGGGCTTGAATGCAACCAGACTTGCTGAAACGGAATGAAATCTCCAAATCTGAAACAA
This sequence comes from Mobula birostris, assembly GCF_030028105.1. Lineage (NCBI taxonomy): Eukaryota > Metazoa > Chordata > Chondrichthyes > Myliobatiformes > Myliobatidae > Mobula > Mobula birostris. The sequence goes on along the minus strand of NC_092375.1, from coordinate 172,391,779 downwards.
CAGAAGCCCCGCGCTCCTACAATAAAAAAAACACTTGAATTTTAATCTTAGGCCAATAAGCTAAAGTAGAACTTTTATATGAAATGTTCGGAACAGATCGATTCAGTGTAGGGAGAATTGAACAAATTTCTTCCGTGCTTGCCTCTATGCACGCAGATGAAGGTGCAATATAATTGCAAATTTTTCAATATTCACATATTATTCAAAATCTTCACATTTCGCAGGCCTATTCATTAATTCTAACAGTAATTACTCTTCCGCCAGCTGTCTGTGAAAATGGTCACACGAAATACAACTCGTCTGCCGTTAAAGTGCCAGCTATTATTAATCTAACACGACGTAACTAACCCGACAAGAACCAATGCTGCTCTTCATTATTTATCCAGGCTAGACTGCTTTTATGTTGTAATTTTGGGAGTTTGTGCTCGCTGGCCGCGCTATCTCAGAAAACAGCGAGGTGACGAATAAGCTTTTAATAAATTCCCGATTAATCTGTTCCCCGGAGGAAGGCGGTGCCTGGGTAGATAAGGGTGATGAATCCAGAGAAAAAGGGACTGCAAATCCACGATACTAAATCACACCTTTTAATTTCTCCTCAACAATAAGTTTTATTTTTTGGCGTTCCATACGGTAGTATATTTGATCGATTCCGTCCCCACAACAACAATCACTGCTGTGGAAAAGTGATTAACTCAGTGGATGAAATATTCTATAATCGGAAATTATATAAAAAGCTTTACTGCCATTGAAATGTACACCGACAGCAGCTTTCAATACTCCAGCCAAGTGTGTGATATTCCCTTCGCAAAGTATGGTCAGAAAAGATTAAACCAGTATCTATGGTCTCCGTAGCTTAAAAAGCTTGAGATGTCAAAAACATGTTTTTTTCCCCTGCAAATCATCTTACCCAGGACTGCAACAGCAAAATCCACTTTTTAACCTCGAAGTTACTATACTAATTGTCCAAAATGCACTGTTACTCAATAAGGTCTGGATGATTTGGTTAGAACATAATTCGTGATTCAGAATACAACATTTAGGGATGATGAAGGTTTGTATCAACTCGGATTAATTCCAGTCCACTAAAGTCATAGCACAGTTAACCACCAGGCGGCGCACCGGTTTGCATTGAGTACTCCTAAAAACGTAATCGCGCCAGTTACAGTATTCCATGCAAGTAATGCAATTTGTCTCCCAATTATTCTCCTTAATAAGTAGTTCCTTAAGCTTTCAGCGGCAAAATTTAATTGGTTGTACGGCAAAATACTGAAATATCAGGCGATATACATCTGGGTATTTAAAAGGAGGCACAGCAAAAATGGTTAACACGGCAACATATTATTATTCCGATGAAGATGTTTTAAAAGTAATTTGTGAAGAGAAACTGTGACGCAAACATTTCTTGGTACCAAGAACAGTTTTAAAGGTTGAAATAAACAACTTTGCTGGGAGCGTGGACGTATAGTTAATTCCACCTGCAGATGCTGGAAATCCAACGCAACACACACGAAATGCTGGCCAAGTCCTGATGAAGGGTCTCGGCCCGAAAAGTCGACTGTTTAATCATATCCATAGATGCTGCCTGGCCTGCTGATTTCTTCCAGCATTTTGTGTGTTGCTTTAGCTTAAGGAGCAATTGTGTGTTCGATGCGCATTTGTGTTGAATCTCCTTTCACCTGGGTACAAGATTTGTTTTGGATCATGCTGAGGCGGTAAAGAATGGTAGTTTGATCTCGGTAGATGAGGAATCTAGAAGTTCTCCATTGCCAGCTCTAAAGTAGGACATGCCAAGATCTAGAGGAAATTGGGAGGAGGGTGAAGACTACCGGGGCTTTCTAAAAGCCAAGGAGACCCAGTGAGCGCGGAAAGAGAGAAATTTCCACAATAATCGACAATGACGATTATGACAACCAAGCAGTAGTCCACACCCGATTGTTCTTCGGACAATTTAAAATCTGTTCTATCATCGATCTCTCCACAGTTCGAGCATGATTAAATTTATTGACCTTAAATTAATTCTGTCAAATTAATTACGTTGTTTACTTGTAAACTTATTCTCACTGGTGTCAAGAGTTGCTTTGTTGATTATAAAATGAAACCCTGCTCTCAATGCAAAATAATATCCTCATTTATTGGAGCTGGAAAGCATACTCAGATTATTCATTTACTAATTTACAGAAATATTCACTCTGATGGTAGTGTTCAAACCTGTGTCTTTTATAATAATAATAATAATAACAATAATAATAGATAAACTCTAATTTGAGTTATTGAGAAATACATCTAATCTTCCTCGGGTATAAACATAACTGCTGTAAAATGCTGGTTAAAAACACCCAAAACCGCATAAGTTAAGCATTAATCAAATTGATAGTTTATTATCACCCAACTATTTAACTCTAGGGGTTAGAATGCAAATTGTTTGGCGATCGGAGAATTTATCCGAAAGTACAGTTATACAGTATAGTAATTTATTTTTGCTTCCCATTTGTACATATCGCATCATTTTTAAACTCTTTCAGAAAAGTCAAAAACCCTCTGCCAAATAAGTACGAACTTCCGCTGCTCCCTGGCCTACAGATTATTCCACCGCTTTCTGTTTATTCCAATATATTGGAACGTCATTGCACGTGTTATTCCTGCCCCGTCCGCTAGGAGGAACCCATGAGTAACGAAGGTGATTGTAGCTCAGATGATTCACGCACGAGTTCCCTCAAACCACATCCCAGCGCCCCACCGCACAGTGATCAGATTGTAACTGGATTATATCTCAAAATCGAAAACTTGAAATGTCTTTCTAACCGTTGTGGTGCTTTGCGTATTTATGGGGTGCTACCTAATTATTTAGTAAATTGCTCAGATTGTAAAATTCTTACAATTTTCAGTATGAATTGAAAAATGAAACGTACAAATGTGGAGCACGAGAAACGGGACGACGGGGCGAATCATAATGAGTAGTATTTTCTTTCCATTATGGAGCCTCTGTAGTCCATTTTTTAAAAGTTTATCTTTCTGTATCCTTTCAAAAAAGTACATGCAGGATGAAGACCAAATCGAGCTAGTGAGCTAAATATTCTTCCTATGAATTAGGGTGAAATTTAATGCTTATTTCATTGAAAACTAAAAATGTAGTTTTGCTGTACAGAGACTAAATTATCTTGGGCGGAAGGTGAATTAAAAGCAATTAGATGGGGGGGTGTATTTTTTTCATAAAGTTATCGATATAGGGTAACCCACAGATAAGTCCAAATTGTCCTTTTTGTGGTTTTGCTAAAGGTATTTCATAGGGTTCATAGAGTGTCTAGTTTTCGGACTCTCGACAAACCCATTCCCCTGTTACTAAATTGGCTGCAGTTTTCCATCATTAATTAGCATATTTGTCTAGTGACCTTTTACTTCTCCAGAGAATTGATAATATAGACTGACGTCTCGGCGCACTGCCAGGGATTGCTACATCGTCACGGATGTCATCTTTTGGACAAGGCGTTCAATCTGCCTGTTCAGGAAGACACCAAAGCGCCAAGATCCATTTCTTCCCCAAGATGATCTGCAAAATTCTCTCCGCATCTTGCTTCAATAAGCGCCACCAAAATAAATAACGGGCCTTACTCGTGTTGATCGGTGAGGTATTTTGCTGTGGACAGGGTGGTTACTACATTGCTTTACAAATCGAAACTGTTCGAACAGAAGCCGTAGAGCACTACATCCAAAGATAACCCCTTCGGCCCATCTAGTCCATACCAATCTATTATTCTGCCAAATGTAAGAAAGTTAAGATTTAAGAGAGTCCTTTTTGCTCAAGGTGGGTACAAGGGCAAATTTTTAAAAATGGCTAATCTCATTTTCCCGTTCACCATCCGCAATTCTGTAGCAGAATTTCAGACCGGGATTCAAATACATTTTAAATACGGCAAGGGAGTTCCGGATCCAACCTCTACGATTCTTTGGCTAAAAAAAAGTAAATTTATCAAATTACCAAGAAAAGGTATAATTGCCCAGAAGCGTTTAGAGGAATCTTGACGCTGTAAAGATTTTCTTTTCTCTTTATAATTGATTGCAGTAGCGAATCCGCCATTTATTCGGTTCTGACAAAAAAATTGCTTAAAACATTAATGTCTCACTTTTGCTGGTGAACATCTCGACTGTCCCACCAACGGGACCTTTTATCAAACAATCTCCATGAGTATAAATCAATGGTATGTGCATTAGATCCTACGTGATCCACTTGGGCAATTTAAAGGTAGAATTCTTTAGATCATGCCGGTTCAGATCAGCAGAACTGAGTATTTTACGTTACGATTTAAAGGAATCAATGTTTGTTTTAAAGTTTCCTTTTAATATTAATAATACTGTATGAACATTATTAATATTAAAATGAAGCCTTAAGGCAAACGTCTTGTTTACCAAGTGGCGATTAACCGGTGTTTAATAGTAAAATCAATATAGTCAGAATAGCCTCCAGATACTCCGTTGGACACCCTGGCCTACGGCATATTGGACCGAGTTTGATTACCCAACTTGTGTTTTGATGGAGCCTGGCATAGAGAAGTTACCCAAATATCTATGTGTTTATTCATATCGAATAGAGAATTACATACCGCAGATCTTAAGACCAAGTTTTCTTGTGCAGCCATGAGCAACTCCGCACCAAGTATCATAGGCTGAAATAAAAGAACCGAAAAAAAAATGTCAGAAGCCCATATCTCGGTTCTGATTTTTCCCCCCGTGAAGCCATCTGACAAAAGCTTTTCACCACATTTCCGATTTATTGAACTTTCTATCCTGAGGATAGCTGTTTAGTCAGAGAAGGTCTGGGGTTATTTAGTGATCTATTACGCCCCACGAAAAGCTTCGAAGCGGTTCAGATGGCATTCAAAACATTGCTGAAGTGTAATGATTATCATTATGCAAACGACCTCAAACGAATGAGATTCAAACAGACATAGCATGAAATTATCTTATTAATTATTTGGTGCATTTGTATAATTTTGAAAACAAATATTTTTAAAAGTAAAGGCACAAAGGCGTTGCTCAGCTTCCCGTTTTTTTTTCCTTTTGTGTTTTTTTCCCCTGAAATTCCGAATCAGGAGTGAATATCTAATAAATGTTGGCACACTTCCGGCAAATTGGAAGCTTGAAACAAACCTGCGTGAAATGAGGTCAGAAGAGTAGTCCATGGCTTAATTGGCTGAAAAATGATATTTGACTAACTCGGATCTGCACCACTAGCCGCCAGCCAGCGAATGTTACACTGTTGTGCACGAGTGTAACTCGTTTTATTTTGCCGACATCCGCCTTCATTTACATTTGTGCTTTATCCTATTATTGAGTATCCCTTTTTTTAAGCAAGTTAATGATACGTGTAGCAATTTATTTCAAAATCTGACCAAGTAATACGCCCGGCAGCCCAGCGCAGCGGGTTACTCAGTGCGTTGTGTGCGTTGTACGCTTGAGAATAAGAAATATGACTGAGAACAATTAAAATCATTAGAATTTTCAGATTTTGCAAACATATAATCTGCGTATAGGACGCACATACCGATGTATTTAATTAAAAATTAGGAACAATCAGTATATATTTCTGCTTGATTTTAACGGCTGAAGGAAACGGCAATTTGGAAGTCCCTCACTAGTATGACAGCTCCAAAGCCTGGGTTTATGAGGCGTGTAAATACTAATAGCCCCACAAAGACGGCACAGTAGCTACGCAACAGGAGAGAAAGTGAATGATATAAAAAATATTTTACCACTGTGAAATCCAGAATCAAACATACAGCTTAAAGTGAAATCTGGAGAAAGTATGAAACAACGTCCAACTTGTAGGTTGGTATAGAAAGACATTTGTGTGATTACGTTTAACCGCCATTAATAAAATAACATTCTAACGATACAGTTTGTGATTCCACTTGTGTAGGTTGCTGTACGCACCTTGGACGGAAAACGATGTCATTTATCTACATTAACAGATAATTAGATGGGGATTTCAGATCGATGGAACAGAGTCAGGACTAGAAAGAAATGTTTGGATTTCGCGAGAATTGCCGCCCGAATGAATCCTAACCCTCCGTCGTTGCCTTTCTGTAAAGGTGGATGTGCTTGGCGAGCACACGATCTCTGTGGGCTTTGTCCTTTTGGGTGATTTTTGTGGCTCTGACAGCCCGAGTGAAGCTTCCTGAAGCCTCCTTGTGACACTTGTGTGAAAAAGCACTGACACACAAACGCGCCTCAGGTCAGTGACTGGGAGATAAAGCATGAAATGAGCTAATGGAATAGGACTGGGGCAAGAAAGAAACACGATTACAGACGGAAGGACAAAAAATATACACGGTGTACTCTTCGCAATTGCTGAATCTTCAATTCGGTACACCAGGCCAATCATTTGTTGGCCCACTTACTTTTGCTATACCGGCGCTGTGAAATGCAGCTAGATCATGTCTTACTTCTATTTCAAATCTTATTTTAACAAGGGAAGTTAAATTGGCTTAAATCGTAAATCCCGTGTGACAAAGAACGGCAACGGTTTGTTTTTTTCTCTTGAAGAAAAGTACAAAGGCGGATTACACCGAAATAACGAAAGATGGGGAAGGCTAATGTGGTTGCGAGCGTGTTTGTGTTCGCGGGTGTGAATGTGTTGTGTGTTCGTGTGCGTGTATGCATGTTGTGTGTTCGTGAGTGTGAGAGAGTGAGAGAGGGAGAGTGAGAGCGTGAGAGAGAGACAGAGAGAGTAAAAGAGTGAGAGAGTAAGAGAGACAGAGAGCGACTGAATAAGGGGCGGGAGATGAGGGTGGTGGTAGCAAAATATGAAGATGTTCAGATAAGGCGGCAACGTATAATTCCAGGATTTTAATGCTTGAACATGGACAAAAGCGAAATCTAGGTTACTCCGATGCTTTTTGGCAGTTCAACACCCGCTTTCGTTCGCAGTGTGTCGTCGTAGCTATTAGCACATTCATAAGAGCTACAATTAGCTGCATCAGCCGCTTTCGCATTCACTTTCTTATAATTACACGTCCACTCAGATTCTGCACTAAAAGGGCCTGTAATAATGAGCAAATTGCATAAATCGCCTTAAAATTACTGCTTAGGCGGTTTCTTTCCCCCCAACATGCAGCTGTATGCTTATTTCCACTGAATGAAAATACCTTCCAGCCTCCAGGTGTGGTATACGAAAGAATACATTAAAATGGCTACATTTTCTGCATTCTCTAAGTACAGAAGCATAAATTACGCAACGCTAATGGGAACGTTGACGCTGCTTATATTGTTCTCATTCAGACATTTCTTAGGAAACGTTCAGATTTTGCAACATTTTCCAGACTTTCCGCCAACAGAAAGACAATTCGACGATTGCGCTGTCGTGAAATTTTCTGGAAATTGGTTAGAAACCGCTTACTTGTATTTCTGTCTCCCGGTCGTAAATTTGTTGGGGTGGAATCCTGGCCAGCCCCGGAGGATGAAGGTGTAGAGGAAGCCATCGGTCTGGCAGGTGCAAAGTCTTTGGTCAAATGGGGCTGACGCCTTTTGTTTTACAATCCCTTCTCTTCAATGTATGGCACGAAGTCACGGGCTTCTGTAAGGAAAATAATTAAGTTTCGTTTGTTTTCTTCGGAAGCTGCCGAGTGTCTGCGCGTGTGTGAGAGACCGAGCGAATGGCTTCGAAACGCGCCCTGCGCTTTCAAACATTTCACTTTATTAGCATTCAGGGCGCCAAAGTGCTCTCATGGAAGGTAGGAGAAGCAATGAATCGCGACTGTACAGACATGACTCACGTAATCGCAAGCGATATGCCCAATCAATATTGATGGGAAGGTATCAAATAATAATTCTAGAAACTCCTTAAAATGGATGAAGCTCTATATAGGACAGACATTTTAGTGGCACGACGCGTCGAAATGTTTTGCATTCTGGTCAAAGATTTAATTGAAACCATTGACTGAAATAATTTCTACTGTTTTTGCTTAGCCTCCAGACATCCTACATTATGCACTTGATCAGGAAGGACTTCCAATAGGACAATGTCACCCACCAACCATTGTCAATCAGCAATACAATAATGGCCATTGTCATCTTAAACCCACTTATGCAAAGAAATTTTTGATTTAACCAGTCTCAGCTACAAACAGCAAAGATCGTAGTGAGATCTAACGTGACTGAAATATTGCCCAAAATAATTCAAACGAATTGCAAAAAATAATTAGTGCTATGGCCAGAAGAATTTTCGGTTAGTAACCATGCACTGAAAAGACTGATCTGACCTTTGGTACTTTTAATCAAACACAAATACATTACATATAATTAATAGCGTGACTATCTCTCCAAACAAGCAATCGAATTTGTGGCACAACGATAATTGGACATGCAATTTGTATACTTGGACAAACCGATGAAACGCATTACGTTTCACATTCAAGTTTAAGTTTTTTTGTAAATGAAGATATATAATACTTACCCACTGGGATTTCAAACCTCCCAAAATATAATCCGTCCATTTGGAGATGCACAGGGAAGTTAGCAGCGGATTTTAGCAAAATAACTCGCACAACAAGGGGATTGCTAAGAAAATTTAATTTTCAGGTAAACAATGAGGAGGACTTTACCGTGTCGCGAAGATGCCCAGGTAGCAGCCTCAACCAATTGCTCCCAACAACTAAATTACATCTGTAGAGATACAAGTTTCAGTCAGCACGAAGGACGCTTATAATACTCCAAGGGAAACGACATCGGAATATAAATCAAGAACAAAAAAAAATCCATTCAGCGTGACCTTTTTATTCCAGAAGTACGTTTGATTTGCGGCTTTGAAAGTGTGAATCGCCCGTTTATCCGACACGACGCACGAATGAGTCACACATCATACCTCCTCTGCTCCAAAATGTGTCACGCCAATACTGTTCAGGTTGCTTTGTCTGCAGAAAACCAACGCCCCGCCACCGTTCCGCTGGAGTTATGTGACTTTTCATCAGGTACTTTCAGTGCCTCTAGACTAGAGTTTTAGACTTCGTTTGCGAATCCCGATCACGGAGCAGGTGCGCCAGAGGAAGCTTGGAATATCTAACAATAGGTATATATCCAGGACATCTAACATTAAGGGAAACCAAATTCAGACGACATAGCAAGAATTTTAAAATTAAGCTTTGAAGAAGCTTATTTAATATATTTATTGTGCGAACGGCTAGCAGTATTTTATTGCAATCAATGTGGAATCACGCACGTCTGCTTTACTTCATATATATCAGCAATATTGAAATAGCAACACGGGGGTTTCTTTTTCTAATGCTATTTGAGAAGGGTTTTTTTATCAACTATTAAATGTGCGGCATTATTGGTTTTATTTGGATTTGTTTTAAAACCACTGCTTCCGTACAAGGTCGTAAACAGAAAATAGAACTGACCAGAAGAGGGCGCCCTCGGTCGCCAAACCTTACAGTTCTTGCTTCATCCAAGTGTCAAGAATCTGTCTGGGGGAATCCGGGCAGGCGCGAACCTGTCACATCTTTCACTAGTTACACTTCTTGGAAGAAAAATTGTAAGAATACATCCAGTGATGGGAGATTATTTAAATTCGTGACAGTTGAAAAGGCAAAAGATGTAGCAGTCCTATTAAAATGTTATAAATTTTCAATCGCGAAAGAAACTGGGTAGATAAGCGAGTGAAAAATAAAATAGAAGTGGTAGCGCCAACATTTAGACTGACAATATAAATGAAATGGCTAAACTATAACCATAAGTAACATAAGCAACCATAAGTCCTGACGAAGGGTGTCGACCCGAAACGTTGACTGTACTTCTTCCCATAGATGTTGCCTGGCCTGCTGCGTTCCACCAGCATTTTGTGTGTGTTACCATAAGTAAATTATTGGTGGGGGGAGAAAAGAGGAAATGGTTTTAAAGCGGACCTTCATAGACAATGGATTTTGAGCTCGGTTAACATGAAAATCAAGTGTTACCTGATGAACGAACAAGTGATAGAGAGAACAAGATCAGCTACTTACAGAATTCTAATTTCATACGATGTTTTGAATGGAACATAAACACATTGCTGCAGACAAAAATGCTTTTTCAAATGGACATGTCAATAAATATGACGCAGGGTTGTTATGTAAATTCTGTATAATGAAATGTGAATGGAAAGGACAGGTTTAATCACCGGAGAAAATGTGAATTAAATGGAAGAAAATGATACAACTATGACAATTACCCAAAATCCTCTCCAAATGATTCTAATATCACATGAGATACTAGTTAATTTCTATAAATTTATCGGTGAATATAGCATTTCTGATTGTGTTGAAAGTGAAGTAATTCGATCCAGGATAACGATACTGAAGGGTTGACGTTAATATGAAGAACAGTTCGTGCACCTATTGTGGGAACTAATTAGCAATTCGTGACGGAAACTTCGCATCTTTAAACGGATTGTGTCATGTCTTTAAGAACTGGGTCTTTTGTTATATGTCTTACTATACAAATACTGAAATTATCGAGCGCAAGAAACTGAAGCAAAACTGATTCAATGAATCACCCAACAAAGGCTGCCAGGCTTTAAATAGTTGGATTTTCTAGGAAGGATGAAATAAATTAACAGATTTGCTGTTTCACAAAGAACTTAAACAATAATGACGTACAGAACAGTCGCTAAGATGAACACCACGATTTTACAAGAAAATCCAGATATCAGAAATCACAATTTTAAAACTCTGGGAAGAGGGCATAGAACACATATCACGGAGAGTGTAATGTCTAACTTTTTCAACCATGGATACTTGGAAGTCAACGTGCTGTTTTTAGTTAAAAATATTATGTTCGCTGGAATAATTGCATCTTGTGTCAGCACATCACGCGTACCTTAATGTATCTGATAGAACATTGACAGCACTGGGACCGCCTGCAATTAGAAACAGTATTGTTTATATTGTTGAGCGTATTTGGACAATCCAGATTTTAATTATTAAGAACATTTGAGGAAATATCATCTGCTTACAATTCCATTCGCTGATATTAGGGTAAGTGTGATGCGTGTGTCGCCCATCTTTGTATTTTGCAAGCCCAAAAAATCTAATCATCGGTGAAATCGAAGCTGTCTGCATAATTATGTTTTAATACTGACCTACGATAGCGGTGTACTCAATGTTATACACTGGCAGTATAGAAACCGCTAACAAATTTGTCTACATTCTGAGAGGTCAGTCTGATCGTTAGATTACATTGACGTGCGTTACAATTTCCTGTTATGACGCAGAGCGTTGTATCTCAATAACAGCTACTAATTCCATGCTGTTGGAATTCTGACTATTTCATATCCACATTATCAGATAGTGCAAAGCTAATCTACTATAATCACAGTATATAACAAAAAGATGTTTTATATAATTGGAGTAGTACACTACTCACTGAAATTGAATTCAAGACAATATGTAACACTTGTGGTAGATTACAAGCTTTTACTAGTGTATTCCATGTCACAAGTGTGTTGCGCCTTTAACATTAAAGGGGTTTCTAAGTTTGTTTATTGCTCGTAATGCATGCCTGATCTTAAATCTAATTCAGTGAGTTTCAGGCTGTTTGAATTTAAGGAAACGTAATGACTTTGATTTTATACGACGATTGCTAGCCGGTAATTAAATGACCAGCACCGAACTATAGACTATGTCCCAAAATACAGGATGTGTTACTGAGAGCGCCACGACGAACGTTACTGACACAATGGGGTGCAAGGTCCTAGTTACCAGTGATATGTTGACTCCTAAACCAAGGTTGAAAATAGACTTTGAAAGAATACATGAAGTAACTAAGTTGTGGAAGTCATTTAGGAGCAAGTCTATTCTTACATTTCTTGAGAATTTTGGATACCCGAGAAAGAAAACAACGCAGCATTAAGAGAGCAAAGGGAAAGAATAAAAACAGAAAATGTGAGAAATAGTCGGCAGGTCGGGCCACATCTTTGAGAAGTGAGACAGGTTAACTTTTCAGGTTAAAGATCCTTCTTCCGAACTGATGGAGTTAACTGAGTTCTCTTCCAACATGTGGTCTGACCACCAGAGTATTTCCAGCACTCTTTTTTTTTAACCTTTAGGTGTACAGCATCTGCATTTTTTAATTGAAACAATATAGTGGACGCTGGAAATCTACGACAAAACAGGAGCTGCTGAGTTCTGATGGAGGGTCATTTGATCTGAAAGGTAGGCGTGCTTCTCTCTCCACAGATACTGCCTGACTTGCTGAGTGTGCCCAGTATTTCTGATTTTATTACAGCTTGTAGTCTTATTCTCTCCTGTCCATTGTGAAATTACACCAAGTCCTTGTCTGGAATGCAGCACTCAACTCTTGAATTTGCTGACTTCTTTCTCACTGAACTGAGGCAAATGAGCTCAATGCATGGCCACACAGATGATAAGTTTAATTTGGCAAGAGACAGGCTCATATTTAAATTTTACTGAATTTGAAATCATTAACCCATATCCCAAGTCTCTCTTAGCAGAGAGGAGAAATTGAGAGCTCTACAAGTTTTAGTACACAATCAAGCTCCGATTAATGAAAATGTCTTTAACTGGAAGTTCAACAATTAATCTGTGACATGTCTGCTGCTGTTGTGGTGTTTCCAATCAGTACTTTTCTTAGAGTACAATCTCCTTATATCCTCTCCTTTGCCCTCTACTACAAACAAGTGTGTTGGGCTCATGAACGTTTTTGTTTCTAATTTTCAGATAATTTAGTTCAGCTGCTTCTGTGCATCACTTTATTACCCCTTTCTCTGAGGTACCACTAGTTGAGCCCTGCATCTTGCCCTCAACTCTAATAATTTTGGAATCAGCCTCAGAGTTTGCTGAACCTATTTATCTTCCTCTCCTGTACTGTTTGAAGTAATTTCTGCCACAAGAGTGATTTATTTTCCTTTGACTCCTCTCAGTGTTTTGAACTGCTAAGCCTCCAATGCTCCCACATGTCATTTAGACCATAAGACCATAAGATATAGGAGCAGAGTTAGGTCATTTGGCCTATTGAATCTGCTCCGCCATTTTGTCATGGCTGGTCCAATTTTTCTCTCAGCCCCAATCTCCTGCCTTCCTCCATATCCCTTCATGCCCCGGCCATTCAAGAATCTATTGACCTCTGCCTTAGATATACATAAAAACTTGGCCTCCACAGCTGCTTGTGGCAATGAGTTTGACAGATTCATCACTCTTTGGCTAAAGAAATTCTTCCTTATCTTTTTTCTAAAAGGACTTCCTTCTACTCTGAGGATGTGTCTTCTGGTCTTAGACTCTCCCACCACAGGAAACATCCTCTCCACATTCACTCTAACAAGGCCTTTCACCATTCAATAGGTTTCAATTAGGTCATCCGTCATTCTTCTGAGTTCCAGTAAATACAGGCCCATAGCCATCAAAAGCTCTTCATATGACAAGCCATTCAATCCTAGAATCATTTTCCTGAACATCCTTGGAAACCTCTCCATTTCAGCACATCCTGATGAGGGTAGCAGGGGGGTACATAAGATAAGGAGCCCAAAACTGCTCACAACACTCCAAGTGAAGCCTCACCAGTGCTTTATAAAGTCTCAACAATTCCTCCTTGCTCTTCTATTCTAGTCCTCTTGAAATGATTGCTAACATTGCATTTGCCTTCTTCACCACAGACTCAACCTGCAACTTAATCTTTTGGGAATCTGGCACAAGGACTCACAAGTCCCTTTGCGCCTCAGGATTTTGTATTTTCTCTCCATTTAGAAAATAGTCAATACTTTCATCTCTTCCATCAAAGTGCATGACATACACTTTCCAACACAATTCCATCTGCCTCTTCTTTACCTATTCTCTTAATCTGTAAGTCCTTCTGTAGCCTCTCTACTTCTTGAAAACTACTTGCCTCTCCACCTATCTTCATATCGTCTGCAAACTTTGCAACAAAGCATCAATTATTGACATTTAATGTAAAAAGAATCGCTCCCAACACAGACCTCTGAAGAAAACCAGTCACTGGCCAGCACCCAACCAGAAAAGGTTCCCTTTATTCCATTCTTTGCCTCCTGCCAATCAATCACTGCTTTATCCACACTAGAATCTTTCCTTTAATACCACGGACTCTTATCTTGTTATGCAGCCTCATGTGTGGCACCTTGTCAAAGGCCTTCTAAAAATCCAAGTGCACAAGATCAACTTATTCTCCTTCGTCTATCCTGCTTGTTATTTCTTCAAAGAATTCCAATAGATTTGTCAGGCAGGATTTTCTCTTGAAGAAACCATGCTGACTATGGCTTATTTTATCATGTGCCTCCAAGTACTCTGACACCCCAGCCTTAACAATCGACTCCAACATCTTCCCTACTACTGACATCAGACTAACTGGCATATAATTTCCTTTCTTCTGTCTCTCTCCCTTCTTGAAGAGTGGAGTGATTCTTGCAATTTTTCAGTCTTCTGGAACCGTTCCAGAATCTAATGACTCTTGAAAGATCATTACTAATGCCTCCACAATCTCTTCAGCTATGTCTTTCAGAACCCTGGGGTGTGGTCCATCTGGTCCAAATGACTTATCTATCATCAGGAGATGTTGGATTTTGTGTAGTGAGAGGGAGATTTCAAAAGAGAGCAGGGGCAGTCAGGACATTTGGCATGCCACAGTTCCATGTTGGATTTTCCATAATTGGGTATTTAACAAGGGCCAATAAAAAGAAGCCAGGTTTAAGCAGCATGGCCATTGTGGGAGTGGGGAATTCAGGATTTTGCTCAGTGAGGCTTAGGCAGAAGATGTAGGTAGATTTTTTTCCGTTTAATTTTCCTTCTTTATTATTGCACAGTTAGAGCAGTGCACAGAATGACAGGATCATAGGATGCTCCTTTTGCAGGATGTGGGAAGGCAGGGAGACCTCCAGTGTCCCTGATGACTCCATCTACATGAGGTACATCCAGCAGCAGTTTCTTTCAGACTGTGTTGAGGAAGAAGAGCTGGAGCTGGACGAACTTCAGATCATTTGTGAGGCTGATGGAATGATCATCAGGTGCTACAGAGAGGTATTTACTCTCAAGGTGTAGGGTACAGGTAACTGGGTGATGGTCAGGAGGGATAAAGGAGATAGACAGCCAGAGCAATATAACCCCGTGGCCATTACCCTCAGTAATAGGTATACAATTTTGGGTACCGTTGGAGTGTTGACCTAACAGGTCTCTGGCATAGAGTCTGGCTCTGTGGCTCAGAAGGGAAGTGGGGAGAAGAGGTGAGCTATAGTGATAAGAGATTCATTGATTAGGGGACCAGACAGGAGGTCCTGTGAAAGCGAATGAGATTCTGTGGCTTCCCAGATGCCAAGGTCAGGGATATCTTTGATTGAGTCCACTGCATTCTTAAATGGGAGGCTGAGTGGCCAGAGATCGTAGTCTGCATCGGTTCCAATAACCTAAGTAGGAAAGGTGGCGATGTCTTCCAAAGTGAGTTTAGGAAATGAGATGGGCTTCCAGAGTTGTGATCTCAGGATTGCTATCCATGCCACGTGTTAGTGAGGCAGAAATGGAAAGATCATATAGATTAACGTGGGTAAGGAGATGGTGCAAGGGGGAAGGCTTCAGATTTTTGGATCATTGGACTCTCTTCCAGTGAAGATGGGATCTGTACAGAAGGGACTGTTTGCACCTGAACTGGATGTGGACTGATATCCTTGTGGGAACTTTTGCTAGCGCTGCATGGTAGAGCTGGGGGGGGGGGGTGTGTTAAACTAGATATGCAAAGGGATGAGAATCAGACAGATTATGGAGTGGTTGTGGGGAAAGATTTTGTTAAGCCTACATGCAAAGTCAGATACTGAAAGGTTAAGCATAGTGGGACTATCATTCTGAGTTGTGAATATTTCAATGCAAGGAGTGTTGTAGGAAGGTGGATGAACTTAGAGCATGGATCAGCATGTGGAATTATGACACTGTAGCAATTAGTGATACTTGTTTTCAGGGGGCAAGACTGGCAGCTCAGTGTTCTGGGATTCTGTTGTTATAGACATGATAGAGTGGGAGAGATTAAGGGGTGAAGGGTGGCATTACTCTTCAGGGAAAATATCATGGCAATGCTTAGACAGGACAATCTGAAGAGTTTATCTACTGAGGAATAAGAAATGGATGATCACATTAATGGGATTATATTGTAGACCAGTGGGATTTAGAGGAGCAAATTTGTAGAGAGGTCACAGACTATTGCAAGATACATAAAGTTGTGATAATAGTTGATTTTAACTTAACTTTCCCAAGAGTGCAGGAGAATGAGGGGATATTTGATAGAGGTATACAAAATTATGAGGGATATAGATAGAGTAAATGCCAGCAGGTTTTTTTCTACAGAGGTTGTGTGAGACTAGAACTAGAGGTCATGGGTTAAAGGCAAAAGAAGAAATGCTTAAGGGGAACATGAGGGGAACTTCTTCACACAGAGGTTGGTGAGACCGTGGAATGAGCTGCCAGTGGAAGTGGTGGATGTGGGTTCAATTTCAACATTTAAGAGACATTTGGATAGGTATATGGATAGGCGGGGTATGGAGGTCTTTGGTTTCGGTGCAAGTCAATGGAACTAGGCAGATTAAGTTTGGTATGGACTTGATGTTTTAGTGCTGTAGTGTTCTGTGACTCTGACTCTGTAAAATGAGCCTAAATATTGAGATTGAGCCTACAGCACCCAGGAAGTCAACACATAGAAACAAATGAAACAGCAAGGGTCACCAGTGTCAGAGTGAATCACTGAAGGTATGAACCTTGGTTGCTAATGGTCAGAATGAATTTGTATCTGCCACCAATAGTCACTATATGTCACCAAATTTTTCCAGCATGAACCACAAATAGAGTCAGATTTGGTCTTAGAAATTGCTGAGTAAGTAACCCTGGATTCCAAAGGGTCACAGTCTATCAACAATAACATCAAGGTAGGTTATCGAGATGGTCAAAGTGACTCATTAAGGTGTCTCCAATGGTCCACTCTTCTGTTCTACCAGGTTCCTTCTTCCCCAACCCCTTTACTTTCTTACACACCTGGCTTCACCTATCACCTTCAAGCTTGTCCTCTTTCCCCCCCCCCCTTCTTATTCTGGTGTCTTCCCCTTTTCCTTTCCAGTCCCGATGAAGGGTCTCGGCCCGAACATCGACTGCTAATTCATCGTCACAGATGCTGCCTGACCGGCTGAGTTCCTCCAGCATTTTTGTATGTTGCACTGGATTTCCAGTACTGTATTTACATAATCTTTTGTGTTTATCTTTAAGGAGTTTACATGAAAATGAAGTCAATCACAGGAGTACTCCTCTTCATTCCAAATGTATTGCTTCATATTTTCCTGGTTTGATTTGCTACGTCTCACACAGCCAATTGTTGTCACACCTTAATCACGGCTCCTTCTCAAGGAGGATTCATTGAAGGATATCACAAATGGATGGGGATCTGTCGAAGACCCTGTCTTAGAGCTATATTCAAACTTTGGTTCTTTGCATCCACTTTTCGATACCCCAAGCGTAAGACCTAAAAGACGAGCGCCCTTTGGGTTCCAAGGCTTTGCGGCACTGGGGATGAGCTGATTCTATGCCAGTGCCACCAACAGAAGTGTTGCGGGAGAAAACGGAACTGGGGACTCTGTACTCGGCGAATCGCGCACTCTCTCCCTTTCTCTTGCTGGTGGGGGAGAGTTCGCTGTTGATTCTTGAATCAGAGAACTTGGGGAAAAAGCGACGAGGCAGACTTTAACATTGTAAATTAGCAAGTTGTTTTGTTTACATCTCTCCTTTCACTGTGAAAGGGTGACATCTTTCTGTCCCTTTATAAGGGAGAGAGAGAGAGAGCTTGCGGTATGTAGCGATTAACTTTTGTTGTACTACAGATCATGATCTTTCTTGGGAGCTTTGCTAGCTTGGTGGGTGGAGGGTGCTGATGTGTTTTTTTGCTGAAGGAAGTGGGGAGGGGGAGGGTTGTTGCTTTGCTGCTGCTAGTGCGTGGGAGGGCGAGTAGGTTGGCTTTGGGATTCTATTGTTTTTACTGTCATTCATTCTTTGAGGTACTCTGTTTTCGTGGATGTCTGCGAAGAATAATTTCAGTTTGTGTATTATATACATTCTCTGACATTAAATTGAACTATTGAAAAAGGGACCCAGCATGGGGATGAACAGACCCACTCAGCAGTCTTTCAGATACGAAAACTTCCAATCTTGAGTCAAACATGGATCCATCTTGGCACATCCCCTGGGATGCAATTCTCTTTAACATTTATAATCAGTATTCCACGTGAGACTGTGTCTAGTGTTAAAACCAATACAAACTATATCAAATATGCTACTTTCAGCAATGTTCCATGTTAACTTACCAAATATTTAATCAACATTATCAGCTCTCGCAAAAATCCTTGCAAAGCTACATAGCTGGCTCTCTTGGAAAAGAGAGTGGAATTGGCCCTCCTTATCAGACAATTGATGACAAATTTGGAAATGTAGCAAATGTTTAGATATAAAGTATACAGTTATATTCATACAGCATTAAAACAGGCCCTTTGACACTACTATGTCTAGGGTGGCCAGCAAGTACCTATCAATACTAACTCCATTTCCTAACACTCAGCTCTTAGCCTCCTGCTGTTTCAAGTGCTTATCTAAAGTGTTGTGAAAACACCTACCTTTACAAATCCACAGGCACGAGTTCCACATTTCAACTGCACTCTGGGTGAACTTTTCTAGCCTCAAATTCCTCTGAGTATTTTACAATTTATTTTAATCCTCTTCTTAGTAACACCTCTGCCATGGGGAAAAAGAAACAAAATGCTAGAGGAACCCAGCTGGTCAGGAAGCATCTAAGGAGGCGAAGGAATAGTTGATATTTGAGGTAGATATCAGGACAAGAATGTAAGGAGTTTAAGGCGAAGTGGGGCGGGGTGGGGGGGGGGAAGGCAGGAAAAGGCAGATTATGGTGAGCAGGCGATGATGGGCAGATTGAGCCAGGTGGGGGGAGAAGACAGTGATAGAGACTGTCTTCCTTTCCCCACCTGTCAACAGTGGGACAACAAAGGGCTTCATCACCTATAGTAGAGGGAAAGCCACATTTCCTGAAAAAGGAGGACATGTGCGCAAAGAGACGGGAGGAATCGAAGATCGGTGTCCTGGCAGGAGAGCGGTGTGTCGTGGGGGTTGGAAAATCTAAGGCTGTGTGCCCCGGAGACCTGAGATCTTTGGTGCCAACTCTCCGGACGCAGAACTCGGAAAAAGTAACGCAACAGGCTCTTAACATTGTAAACCAGTGAGTTGTTTGTTATGTCTCCTCTCTCGCTGTGAACTCGGCTATAACCGGCGCACCAATTGCGAGTTGGAGAGCTTCGAGAGAGGAGGCGGCACACAGGTCTGGGAACAAAGTTTTAAAGGGGAAAGCTTCGTGGGAACTCGGCTATAACTGGAGCACCATTTGTGAGTTGGAGAGCAGGGCAGGCTGAGGCATAAGAGGGAGACGCTGCCTAGCGGAGTGGTCATCAAAGGATTGGGCATCGGCGGAGTGGTCTGAGGCAGAGTGATAGGGCTTTGGCTCATTTGGGCTTCGGTGAGGTAAGTGGGTAAGTGGACTTCGTTTTTTTCCTTGCATTTTTTTTTAGAAGAAAAGAGAGCATGTCTGTCGGGTTAGTACTTTACTCTGGGTGTCAGATGTGGGAATCCAGGGAATCTTCCAGTCTCCCAGATGGCTACATCTACGCCAGGTGCACGAGATGCAGCTCCTGAAAGACCGTGATCTAGAGCTGTGGCTTGATGACCAACAGCTTATTAGGGAACGTAAGCAGGCGATAGATAGGTTCTACAAGGAGTTAGTCACCCCGAGGCTGCAGGAGTTAGATAAGTGGGTGACGGTCAGGGGAGGGAAGGGAAGAGCTCAGATAGTAGAGAGCGCCCCCTCAGTAATCGTTATCTCGTTCTGGATGCTGCTGAGGAGGGGTGACCTGACAGGATGACCACGGCGATTGGCTTTCTGGCAATGAGCCTGGTTCCGTGGTGCAGAAAAGAGAGAAAAAGATGAGGAATGCAGTAGTCATAGGGGATTCCATAGTGAGGGGAACAGACAGGAGTTTCTGTCAGCCTGATAGAGATACCTGCATGGTGTGTTTCCTCCCAGGTGCCAGGGTACGGGATATCTCGGATCAGGTGCAGTATTCTGAAAGAAGAGGGTGAACAGCCAGAAGTCTTGATACATGTTGGTACCAATGAGATAGGTAGAAAAAGGGAGGAGGTCCTAAAGAGAGAATTCAGGGAGTTGAGTAGGAAGCTGGACCTCCAGGTTAGTAATCTCAGGATTGCCACATGCTAACCAGTGCAGGAATAGCATGATCAGGCATATTAACGTGTGGCTGAGAGACTGGTGTAGGGGGTAGGGCTTCAGGTTCTTGAATCATTGGGGTCTCTTCTGGGGGCAGGTACGACCTGTCCAAAAAGGATGGGTTACACTTGACCCCAAAGGGGTCCAACATCCTAGCAGGTAGGTTTAATAGAGCTGTTGGGGAGGGTTGAAACTAATTTGGCAGGGGGATGGGAACCGGAGTGATATGGCTGAGGAAGGGGAAAACATAAATAAATCAAAGATAATGTGCAACAGAGATGATAGAAAGGACAGGCAGGAGATGAGGCATAATCACAGCCAGTGGGATGAGTTACAAGGCAATAGAGGCGTGGTGCAGTTAAAACAGAAAGCAATAAATACTGGACTGAAAGTGTTGTATTTGAATGCACACAGCATACGAAATAAAATGGACAATCTTGAAATTCAGCTACAGATCAGCAAGTATGACGTTGTGGTTATCTCCGAGACTTGGCTAAAGGATGGCTGCCATTGAGAGCTGAACGTCCAAGGACTTGGGGTGTATCGGAAAGATAGGTTAGTAGGCAGAGGGGTTGTTGTGGCCCTGACATAGGATCGGAAGGTGTAGCGTCTCTATGGGTTGAGTTACGAAAAGGCAAGGGTAAAAGGACCCTAATGGCAGTTGTATAGGCCTCCAAACAGCAGCCGGGATGTGGATTACAAATTACAGCAGGAGGTAGAAAAGGCGTGTCAGAAGGGCAATGTCATGATAATTGTTGGGGATTTTAACATGAAAGTAGATTGCGAAAACCAGGTCAGTACTGGACCTCAAGAGAGAGAATTTGTAGAATGTCTAAGGGATGGCTTTTTAGAACAGCTTGTTGTTGAGCCCACTAGGGGATCGGCTGTGCTGGATTGGGTGTTGTGCAATGATCTGGAAGTGATAAGAGAGCTCAAGGTTAAGGAACCCTTGGGAATAATGATCACAATATAGTCAAGTTCACTTTGAAATTTGAGAAGGAGAAACTAAATTCCAATGTGTCAGTATTTCAGTGGAATAAAGGAAATTACAATGGCATGAGAGGGGAACTGGCCAAGGTTGACTGGAAAGAGACATTAGCAGGAAGGACAGCAGAGCAGGAACGGCTGGAGTTTCTGTGAAAAATGAGGGAAGTGCAAAACAGATACATTCCAAATAGGGAGAAATTTTCGAATGGAAGAAGGACACTACGTGGCTGACAGGTGAAGTCAGAGTCAGAGTAAAAGCAAAAGAGAGGGCATACAAGGATAGATATAAGACCAATAGAAAATGATGCTGGAGATATTGTAATGAGAGAGGCAGAGATGGCAGAGGAACAGAATGTGTATTTTGCATCAGTCTTCACAGTGGAAAGACATCTGCAGTATACCAACATTCAAGAGTGTCAGGGAAGTGAAGTATGTGCAGTGAAAATTACGACTGAGGAGGTGCTTAGGAAGCTTAATAGTCTGATGGTGGATTAATCTCTTGGATCTAATGGAATGCACCCTCCAGTTCTGAAGGAAGTAGCTGGAGAGATTGTGGAGAAATTAACTATGAACTTTCAAGAATTGATAGATTCTGGCATTGCGCTAGATGACTGAAAAATTGCAAATATTACTCCACTATTTAAGAAGGGTGGGAGGCAGCAGAAAAGAAACTATAGACCTGTTAGCCTCACATCAGTAGTTGGGAAGTTGTTGGAATCGGTTATTAGGGATGAGATTACAGAATACCTGGAGGCACGTGGCAAGATAGGCCAAAGCCAGCATGGTTTCCTGAAAGGAAAATCCTGCTTGACTAACCTACTGCAATTTTTTGAGGAAATTGCAACAGGGTAGATAAAGGAGATGCAGTAGATGTGCCCTACTTGGATTTTCAGAAGGCCTTTGACAAGGTGCCACACATGAGGCTGCATAGCAAGATAAGAGCCCATGGAATTACAGAGGAGTTACTAGCATGGGTGGAACATTGGTTAATCGGCAGAAAACAAAGAGTGGGAATAAAGAGATCCTATTCTGGCTGGCTGCTGGTTACCAGTAGAGTTCCACAGGTGTCGGTGTTGGGATCACTGCTTTTTACGATGTATGTCAATGATTTGAACTATGGGATTAATGGATTTGTGGCTAAATTTGCCAATGATACAAAGATAGGTGGTGGAGCGGATAGTGTTGAGGAAACAGGGAGCCTGCAGAGACACTAAGATAGTTTAGGGGAATGGGCAAAGAAGTGACAAATGAAGTACAATGTTGGAAAGTGTATGGTCATGCACTTTGGTGGAAGAAATAAATGGGCAGACTATTATTTAGACGGGGAGAAAATTCAAAATGCAGAGATGCAAAGGGACTTGGGAGTCCTTGTGCAGGATACCCTAAAGGTTAAACTCCAGGTTGAGTTGGTGGTGAAGAAGGTGAATGCAATATTGGCATTCATTTCTAGAGGTACAGAATATAAGAGCAGGGATGTGATGTTGAGGCTCTATAAGCCACTCATGGGACCACACTTGGAGTATTTGGTGCAGCTTTGGGCTTCTTATTTTAGAAAGGATATACTGACATTGGGAGAGGGTTCAGAGAAGATTCACGAGAATGATTCCAGGAATGAAAGGGTTACCATACGAGGAACGTCTGGCAGCTCTTGGGCTGTATTCCCTGGAGTTCAGGAGAATGAGGGGGGAATCTCATAGAAACATTCCAAATGTTAAAAGGCTTAAACAGATTAGATATGGCAAAGTTATTTCTCATGGTAGGAGAGTCTAGGACAAGAGGGCACAACTTCAGGATTGAAGGACATCCATTTAGAACAGAGGTGCAGAGAAATTACTTTAGTCAGAGGGTGGCAACTCTGTGGAATTTGTTGCCACGAGCAGCTGTGGAGGCCAAGGCATTGGGTGCACTTAAGGCAGAGATAGACAGGTTCTTGATTAGCCATGGCATCAAAGGGTATGGGGAGGAGGCAGGGGAGTGGGGACAACTGGAAGAATTAGATCAGCCCATGATTGAATGGCGGAGCAGACTCGATTGGCAAAATGGCCTTCTTCTGCTCCTATATTTTATGGTCTTATGTCTGAGATCCCATATCGCCAAACAATATAATGGCAGTGGCATATGAGAACAGAATATTCAAAAATCATAGAGAACCTCACAGAGGAGGTCACTCAGTCCATTAGATTATGTTGGCCAGAAGATAGTACTCCAGCTTGATCTCATCTTTCATTACTTGGCCTGTCATCATGGCTCTTCAGATACACATAAAAATATTTTTGCCTCTGCAAATTCCAATGTCCTGACACCCTCCAGCTGACAAACTAAATGTGTTATCTATCTTATAATCCTACAGATAACTTTAAATCTACATCCTCTAGTTTGACCCTCAGTTAAGGAAAATATAGCCTTCCTATTTACCCTATTTACGATCTTCAGTTAAATCTTCCTTTGGGCCTGTCCGTTACAAAAAAAGCTTGCTTATCCAATATTCCACTGCAATTTTCCAGTCCTCTTTGAACCCTCAAGCATCTCTTCTGCACTCTTTCCAGTGAAGTCATACCTCTTCCATAATCTATTGACCAGAAGTGTATGCAGTATTCAGGCTGTGGGATAAGTGTCGTGTACAGTTCTAGCATTACCTTTCTCTATGTTGGAAATGCTTCCCGTCCCTCAGCTAAATTTTTGGATCCAACATCAGTGCCTGCATATTCCATTCCAAGATGTGTACCATTTTATCTTGAAAACATATTGCCATTTCTTCATAGTTGCTGGGTCTGAATTCTGGAATTCCTAGTAAAAATACTGAAAGAGAAGGATTCAGCACTTCAAGGTAGATCACTCTATAGGACAGGATTGCCAGTGATACACACAGAAAATGATTTTTTTAAAAAACTGCTGTTGCCATAAATCTGAAATAGAAAACAAACAAAAATATTCAAAATACTCTCAATGAGAAGATAAACAGAATTAATGTCAGAAATCTGATATGCACATCCTGAAACAGTTTGATAATACTTCTAGTCATCATTGTGCCAAATCTCCTTTTTCTTGGTCTATCTTTCATTGCACTTCTTTGTAGTATATTGGCAGCCATTTTACAATGTAGAGCAACTTCAAAAATGTGGGCAACATGGTTAAAAAGAACAGATGATATGTAAAGCAAGTCTAATTATTTCTGAAGAATAGTTAGTTTAGTTTATTGCTGGTAAGTTCGTAACTTCAGTAATTATCGTAGCAGATTTCTCACCTCTTCTGAGTAAAGTTGGTTGCCTCACTTTTTACTTGAGAATCGTAGGCATTGGTGCGATGAGTCTCCCTTTGGAGCCTTCCTTGGTATCTATTAACACTCAGCAAAGCCATCTTTGATATCATTACCATTAATTTAACTCTCATATAACACCATCAGCCTTCCTATCCCCAGATGGTGGTTTCCTTAATTTCTATAAAGCTCTATAATCTATCTTCCCTACCTTTCATACAGTATATCTCTAATGTATCCTTGGCTATCAGAATAGTATACTTCATGACACTGATTTCCTACCAATAATACTGCATGTAAATAGCAATTATTGTAATTGAAATTCATTAATTAACATACTTAATTCATCATACTACAACAGTAATAAAAAATGTCCCCCTGATCTGTTTGTGATGGCTTTATTCTTTCCCTGATTGAAAATCACAACAAATGGATAGAAAAAATATTTAATTTTCTTGCCATCAAGTGAGACATAACTGTGTATTCAACCTCTCTACATCTAGATCTGCCTAACCTCAGGAATCTCTTGATATCAGATATGAACAGTGAAAGTTGTTGTTTCTCGCACAGTTCTGTTATGTATATTCCATACCTGTATAGGGTTTAATCTCTTTTCAGCTTTCTAAACCTGCCTTTTTTCCCCCTTTATTCAACTTTCAATATGGGCAAGATGAACAAGTGTGAACATCTGAATGTCCAGTGTTCCTTAGACTTGTTGACCTTAATTTTCACCGTTATGGGAACACATTAGCCCTGCACTCAATTTTTGTATGCATCATGGGTCAGAACTGAGCTTAATTTCAGTTTGGGAGAAGCCCATGCATAAAATTTCAAATTCATGATGATCACTATTGACAAGGCTGGACTTATGGTTGGAGCTTGCCATATAGTTCATTTAGAATGTGCTCACTAAAAATGAAAATGCAACTTGCACTATGGATTGAAGCTGTGCCCCCATTGGGGCACTGCAGTTGGTCTGATGACACTACAGCTCAGGGCGTCAGAGCGTGGAGTTCAACTCCAGCATCCTCTGTACGAGGTTTGTACGTCCTTCCCATGAGTGTCTGGGTTTCCTCCCACAATCCAAAAACATACCGTTTAGTAGGTTAATTGGCTATCGCAAACTGTCCTGTGATTAGGCCAGGGTTAAATAGGTAAGTTGCTGGGCAGTGCAGCTCGTTGGGCTGGAAGGGCCTGTCTCTGTGATATGTAAAAATAAAATAACACCTAAGGGTGACATCATTCCCCATTAACCTGTACTGGTTGAAAAGAACTGATTGAAAATCCTCTGCAACTGAGAGTAAAGTCGTGATGTTTTTGTGGCAAGCCATGAGGCCCTACACCCAGATAATTACTCTAAAATCAAAATAGGGGGTAGATCCCCAAGGAAAGTGCGTTTTGTTACCCCAATTCTTAAAATATTTCCTAAGAGAAATTTGGATACCAGGTAAATAAATTAGGTTGAAACAAATTGTTAAATGTAAGATTTTAAAATACACATGAACACTATGCAAATCATTAACAACAATAAAGTAAAATAATAAAAAAACTCCTCTCCTCCAATCTGAAAGAAACCAATGAAATGAATGGGGTTCTAGTCACACCACAACTCCAATGATGGGATCTAAAAGGAAATATTGCTGTTGATTAATAGGATCTACAATTGCCAGAGATCTTGCAGAGTATAACTGAGACACATATACTTCCAGAAGTTTGCATAGATTTGGCATGTCATATAAAACTTTGATAAACTTGTATAGATGCACAGTGAAGAGTATCCTGACTGGTTGCATCATGGCTTGGTAAGGAAACACCAATGCCAGGGATGAAAAAGTCTATAAAAAGTGGTGGATACAGGGCAGTCCATCACAGGCAAAGTCCTCCCTACCATTGGACACATTCACAAGAAGTGCTACCACTAGACAGCAGCATCTATCATCAAGGACCCCATCATCCAGGCCATACTCTCTTCTTGCTACTATATTGGACAAGAGGTACAGGAGCCTTAGGACCCATACCACCAAAATTATTACCCTATAACCATCAGGCTCCTGAACCAGTGTGGATAACTTCACTCACTTCAGCACTGAGCTGACTTCACATCCTATAGACTTACTTTCAAAGAACTCTACAACTCAAGTTCTCAGTATTATTTATTGACTTTTATTATTTGCACAATTTGTCTTCTTTTGCACATGGGTTGTTTGTCAGTCTTTGTTATTTATAGTTTTTTTTCATAAATTCTATTGTATTTCTTTATTTTCCTGTAAATGCCTGCAAGAAAATGAATCTCATGAATATGGTGAAATACATGTTCTCTGATAATAAATTGACTTTGAAGTTTTTTTCCATTGTTTTTCAATGTTGCTGAAATTCAGAAATCTTAAAAACAATTAAAAGTAAATAAGTAAAACATTTAAAATCACTAAAACACTAGAAGCATGAATAATAATAAGAACAATAATAATAATAAACAAGAGAAAATCTGCTGATGCTGGAAATCAAAGTAATGCACACAAAATGCTGGAGGAACTCAGCAGGCCAGGCAGCATCTATGGGAAAGAGTAAATATTCAATGTTTCATCAGGTCTGGGGGAGGGGGGAAGAAAAAGAGATGAGGTCAGATAAAGATGGTGGGGGGAGGAGAGGAAGAAGTACAAGGTAGTAGGTGATGAGTGAAACCAGCAGAGGGGGAGGGGTGAAGTAAAGATTGGTGGAAGAGATAAAGGCTGAAGAAGGGGGGATCTGATAGGAGAGGACAGAAGGCCATGGAAGAAAGGGAAGGGGGAGGAGTACCAGAGAGAGGTGATGGGCAGGTAAGGAGATAAGATGAGAGAGGGGTATGGGAATGGGGAATGGTGAAGGAGAGGTGGGGGTGCAATTACTGGAAGTTCAGGAAATCAATGTTCATGCCAGCAGGTTGGAGGCTATCCAGATGGAATATAATAAGGTGTTACTCCTCCGACCTGAATGTGGCCTCATCAAGGCAGTAGAGGAGGCCATGGACTGACATATCTGAATGGAAATGGCAAGTAGAATTGAAATGATGGCCACTGGGAGGTCCCACTTTTTCTAGTGGATGTAGCATAGGTGTTCAGTGAAGCAGTCTTCCAATCTATGTCAGCTTTCACCGATATACAGGAGGCCACACCGAAAGCACCGGACACAGTATATGACCCCAACAGACTCACAGGTGAAGTGTCGCCTCATCTGGAAGGACATTTTGGGGCCCTGAATGGTAGTGAGGAAAGAGGTGTAAGGGTAGGTGTGGCACTTGTTCCGCTTGCAAGGGTAAGTACCAGGAGGGAGATCAGTGGGGAGGGTAGAATGGACAAGGGAATTGCATACGGAGCGATCCCTGTGAAAAGTGGAAAGTGGGGGAGGGAAAGATATGCTTGGAGGTGGAGATGGTGGAAGTTACGGAGAATTATGTGTTGGATGCGGAGGCTGGTGAAGTCGGGGGGAACCCTATCCCTGGAGTGGTGGCAGGTGGGTGGGGTGAGGGCAGACTTGTGTGGAGAGTGAGGGCAGCGTTGATAGTGGAGGAAGGGAAGCCCCTTTCTTTGAAGAAGGAGGACATCTCATTAGTTCTAGAATAATAATAACAAACAACTTCCCTTATTTCTACCTTCCTTCCTCACAGGTATACAATCTCTATTGAAGTGATTGGGTTCACAGATCCAGCACTAGGTTTAAACTGGACAGCATCCAACAGCAGATTCCTTGGTATTATTGTTGGGAAATCAGAAGGATCCTGTTCTATTGCTAAACTCCAAATGGAGTCTAATGGCAGAGCACATCTAGAGAAATGTTAGATCCCAGTAAGCAAGTTTGTTACTTATGTATCTGCACAGGAGAGCTGAAATTGTATTATTTACACGATATAGAGAAATATGCAGTTCTAGCACTGTATTAAACTATTAAATTTTGCATTTGATTTTAAGTGTAGAGCTTATTGTTTCAAATATGAGAATGGAAAATTAGCAATCTGTATAGAAGAATAAGGAAATTATAGGTAATGATTTGTTAGCATTGACATGGTGTGAGGATAGATTAGACTGCTATGAGTTCTGACCTTAAAGGACTGAGTAGAGTTTTGGATAGTACAAGAAATACATAAAAATAGTAGGAAAATGCAACTTCAATTTAGTGAGATATCTCAGTAGAATAAGAGATTATAGAGAAGAATGTTGAGAAACAAGGTGGTTTTCACTACAGTTCTGATTAGGTGATAGGGTCTTTAAAGGTCATGATAAAGTATTTAGTGATAGATAAATATTGGGCTCTTAGGGGCAAAAGAGGAATGAAGAAATAATTGGGTCAATAAACAAATTTCTGTATTTGTCTTCACAGTGAAAGATAAAGTATTGAGGAACTCTTAGGATCCAGTGGATGTAACATTACTAGATTTTCAAAGGTATTTTTTAAAGATAGTAAATTAAAAATTGTGGGTTCATGGGATTAGGGTAACTTGTTGAAATTGGGTCATAAGATGCTGCAGATGATGGAATCTTGAGTTCCACACAAAAAGCTGGAGAAAATAAGCAGATCGGGCTCCATCAATAGAGGAATATGCACAAACATTTTGGGTTAAGGCCCTTCATCTGAACTGTAAGGTAAATGGGAGATAGCCTGTATACAAAGATAAGAAGGAAGGGGTGAGGTAAAAGCAGCAAGTGAGAGGTGGATCTAGGTGAAGGGGGTGATGGATATATCGGGGAGAGGAGAATGGAAGTGACTGCCTTTTGCCACTATTTAAGAATATGGGATAACTAATTTAAGAAAGGAATAAGGCATTTTTAAAAATCTCTGAGCCTTATGAATCATTGGAACACTTCCCTGAAGAGCTCTGCAAATTAAGTCTTTGAATATTTTTAAAGCAGAGATAGTTTTATTGGTAAGCTTTGGGGTCAAAAAGTTACTGCAAGTGCATAAGAAAGCGGAGTTTTTCATTGCACCTGAGCATTCAAGCACTTGTGCATATACCAATAAACTCAATTTTGACTGTGAGATTAAAATCAGATCAAACATAATTTTATTAAATGCTTAACAGGCTGGAGTAGCCTATTCTGCCCCTGCATCCTTATGGAAGGAAATCAGCACGTCAATGTAGTACTTCTGCTTTGATGTCGATTGTTATGTTAAATCTCTTTGAGGTCAAGTGTTGGTTTCAAGAAAATACTCTCAGGCAACACAAAAAATACTGGAGTATCTCAGCAGTTCAGGTAGCATCTATGGAGGGAAGTGAACAGTCGATTTTTCAGGTGGAGACCCTTCATCAGGATAAAATATTGGTAAGCTTGAGGGTGAAAGGCTACTGCATGTATATAAGAAAGCAGAATTGCACCTATGTACACATGTACTTGTGTATAAGATTTCTTGCATCTGCAGCCTGTCTGTGTCTCCACTGCAGTACTCTTCTTTGCTTCTATAACTAGTAACTAAACATCCTGAATAGAAGTGATTCATTTTTTACTAGAAATGTGGAAATGATTCACTTGACTCATATAAGTTCCACACAGCGATTTCTATAGCATTAATTTGTAATGGATTGAATTTATTTACACTATATGAGGCCAAGGTACAAACATTTTATCTCCTGTAAGGGAAACAGAGCATTTACCATTGGAAAAATCTTAACTTTAACAAATGAATAATCTCTAGCATTGATAGACCAACTTTTAGTTTTTTGATATACAATATAACCTGATAGAATGTTTTTGGTTGAATAAGATAGGTGATAGCAATCTTATAGATCTTACATGCAATATTCATATGACAAACACAATCATTGCTTATTCAATAATGACTAAAGGATCCCGCATTTTTCTATCATTCAAGGTTGCTGATAATCAGAATAATCTAAGTTATTTGCATATTTTTAATAAGTATTTTCATTTTTATTTGGTTGATCCACAAAGTAGTTTTTAACTTCTGTTGTAATCATAAATTATTCCAAAACTTCCAAATTGAATTATTGCAAGTTATCCAATAGTTCAAACTAAGTACACCTTTGCATAAGCACCTTTCTACATTTTGATGTTACACATACATGTAATATAAATATGTAAAATATTATATACAGACATATTATGTACAGTTCTTCTCTGGGATTTTTTTCTTTTAACCTGCCTCGCATTGATCAAACAGCTTGAAGAAATTACTTAGTTAGATTCTGCAAGGGAGATAAAATAATGCATTAAAAGTGGAACCAGATTATTATTTTTTTAAAAAATTATTGTTCTAAACTAGGGGTTCCCAACCTGAGGTTGATGGATCTCTTGCTTCATGGTATTGGTCCATTGCATAAAAAAGGTTGGCAACCCCAATTCTAAACTGTAACATTGTGGCACTCTTGTTTGGATCTGATTTCCTATCTTTCTATGTAATGGATTACAGGATTAAGACTTGAGACCTTTGAATGCTACTTGGAATACAATATGAGCATAACATAAAATATGAGTGAGTCTGTTACATATGGCTGGGGAGGGAAATTGGCAATGTTGGAGAAAATTATATATATGCATATTTGGGAAAGCACAAGTTTTGTAGGCACAGCGTTAAACATGAAAATTGGAAACTTATCTAAGAACTCTGTCATTAGCACTTCAACATTGGTTGAACAAATTCATTATTTTTTGTTACATCATTCTGTATTTAAGAAGCCAGGGTTGTGTACATACAGCTATTGATGCTTCTGGACACATCTTCGGTGATGTTCCTGGAATCATCGGGTGTTTCGGGTCTTTCAACATCATACAACCTCCTCCAGGTGACCCAGCCGGGGCTGATCAGACCCCAGCTTGTGTCCAGATGGCTAGCTACTTATGGCTCTATGGCTCCCCTCTTTTGAGCCACAGCCATCTTGAGGCCCTCTCTGCCACATCGGTGGTACTGTGGATGGCTCTCCTCTTCCCCTCTCCCTCGATGCCCAAAATGCTGAAGGCTCTAACTAAAGAATGGGCTACGAATTCCCTACAACCAACCTCCACTGGGAGACACCTCATTCTCCATCCAGCCTGCTGACAGTTGCTGACCAGTCCTGCATACTTGGAGAGCTTCCTTTCAAAGGCCTCTTCCAAGTTATCTTCCCAGGGTTAAGAAATAAGCATGGGCCATTTAAAAAAAAACTGGATGCTAGGATAGTTTTAACATGTTTAAAGGAGATTGCAACCCTCATTGAGTGATTAAAATTTAATCTGAAATGGCCATATCTAGATTCTATGTTCACATGTATATTACAAATCTGAGATACAAAACTACAACTCAAATTTTCCTACTGCTTGTACAAAATGTTGCTGAGACTTCACTGAACTTTCTGGACATTGTGGCTGTTGTGGAGGAAGAAGTATGGGAAGTAACATTACACTTTATCACAGGGTTTAGAAATAAAACCCAGGTGCATTAACAGTAGATATTACTATTATATTTAATCACAAATTACTATTATATTTAATTACAAAGGGCAAATTTATTAAATTGTGTGGAAGAAAGCTAAGTCATTAAGCAAATGACAGGCCAAACAACTGATGAAACCTTTCTGCTCTAGCAAAAGACTCGTTTTGATTTTTGTTCAATATCTGCAAATAGTTGATGTATGAATGTCCAGGGTGGAAGCGAGATTTGAATTATAATCCATTATAACAGAATCTTAAACATGACAATTCATTGAGTCAACTGTATCTACTAAAATGTGGCAACAAGAGAGGTCTTGATATTTAACAATGCAAAAAGGTTGCAACCAAACAAATTCTTGTTTGATGCTCGATTTTCATATTTTGCTGATCACTAAACTTCTAGCAATTTATCTACTTTAAGCTAAGAATTGAACATTCTTTTAAAGTGCTACTTAGTTAAAGAAAAATGATGATGTAGCTTGCTGATCTTAGAAGTGATAGTAATATGAACATACTTTTCATGGAAATTGTGAATCTCTATGTATGCTATTCACTTTCTGGTGAACCAATAAATTCTTCATCTGATCTTTAATCTTCATCGCTGTCTTCATTACCACTATCTTCACTGTCATCTTCTTCACTGCTGTCACTTTCAGTACTGTCTTCTACATCATTTTGACCAGCTGATGCAGCTTCATCTAAATGCAAGTTGTTAATTCAATAATATTTATTCAATTATATTTAATCAAAGACAAGTTTACTGTAGATTCAGTTTTCAAATGCAATGGTAACAGAAGGGTAAAGAATAGTCTGAATTATAACTCATCTATTAGCGTGGATAGAATGATGTAATAGAGGTCATTGAGAACCTAATTTACAATTAATCATGTGGAACAAATATGGACAATTACAAGGTGAATGAATAATTAGCATCAAAGGTAAGGAACAGAGTGAAGTAATTGAGATGAGGTATTAGTATAGAGTCCATACTCCATATCCCAAGCTATAAAATGGAAAAGCAGATTCACCAGGATATTATGAGGGATGAAGAACTATTTCCACTGGAATAGAATGCATAAAGGGTAACCCGATCAATGTCTTAAAGGTCATAAAAAAAACTGCAAAATGAGTAGTGGTATGTTCTGCCTGTTTCTCAACAATGTGATAAAGAGCACACGTTAATAGCATAAACGTTAATGGTGAGATTAAAAATGTCACAAGAAATAGCTAGAATTTAGGACTCGGAACCGTAGACAATTTTTAAGGCAGAGTCCACAAATTGTCTCCTAAGTGAATTAAAGGGCGTGAGAAATAGAAACAGATGAAACAAAATATGAGTCATAGTGAAGTACAGCACAGAAACTGACCATTCAGCCTATCTAGTCCATACTAAAGCCATTTAAAGTGCCTAATCCTATTGATCTTCACTAGGACCATAGCCCTCCATACCCGTACTATCCATGTACCTATCCAAACTTTCCTTAAACATTGAAATCAAGCTCGCATACAGTACTTGGTTGGCAGCTCATTCCACACTCTCACAGCCTCTGAGTGAAGAAGCTTTCCCCTCTTGTTTCCCTTAAACTTTTCAGCTTTCACCTTTAACCTGTGACCTCTGGTTATAGTCACATATATTGGCTGCAACTTGATGAGTAAAATGTCCAGTTCCTTATAGTGATTCAGAATCAGAATCATTTTATTGTCGCTGTCTTACATGACATGAAATTTGCTGTTTTGCAATAATAGTATAGTGAAAAGACATAAAATTATGAATTACAAAATAAAGAGTGCAAAATATTGAAATGAGAGTTACAATGTGGGAGTAAACTGAGAGGTACTGACCACCATTCAGTCTTAACAGCAGAGTCCCATTTAAATAAAGGTTGGAGCGTCTACTCTCTGCACAGCAGGAAGAAGCAATGAAACAGATGCAGTAAGATGTGTATGAAGACTTTCAGGAACAGAGTATGGATGTTAGTGAGAATGGGTCTGGAACATTGTTAGGGTGATAGAAGATTAATGAGGATTTCTGTCATGTCCAAGAGAGGAAGGAGACATCCAGGGAGTTCTTGAGAGGCTTGGTGGATATATCTTTCCCACTTAAGAGTTTTGAAAATATGGTTCTTCCAACATATTTCAGTGCATAGGACAGAAATTACATCACACCCCACAACAAGCTTTTAACTAAAATTATGTGGCAGTGGAATGATAATGCACAAACATCAAGAGTAAATAATTCTGCATTGCTAGTGAGTCATCCAAGATTCATCAAATAATCAACGTTTTTTTGTAGGAGGTGAACGAACGTACTGAAACTAATATTACAGATATTTTGGAACCTATATGGAAACATTAATGCTCTGAACAAAAAAGACTACAAAAATAACGGATATAGCCCAGTCCATTACAGGTAAACCCCGTCCAACCACTGAGTAGTGCTGTGGCAGGAAAGCAGCATCCATCATCAAGGACCCCCACCATCCAGGCCATGCTCACTTCTTTCTGCTGTCAGCAGAAAGAAGATCTAGGAGCCTTAGGTCCCACACCAACAGGTTCAGAAACAGTTATTATCCCTCAACCATCAGGCTCCTGAACCAGAGTGGATAATTTCACAGACTTTCAATGACTCGACAACTCAGGATTTCAATATTATTTATGTATTTATTTAGTTTTTTTTCTATCTTTGCATTTTGTTGTCTTTTGCACATTGGTTTGTCCATCTTTCATCAACTTAACTGTGTTTCTTTGTATTTGCTGTGAATGCCCACAACAAAATAAATCTCAGGGTAGTACATGGTGACATAATACATGGTGATAATAAATTTACTTTTAACTTTGAACAGGGATCTGTGCTCTCAGTAATACTTGGTTGAATGAGTTTTTGTGGTGGTGTGGTCAAGAAGTAGTATGCTCTCTTCCTAAATGAAATGAAAAGCTTAATGTGATGCTATGGCCACACAAGCCTAAGATCACTCTATTACTAAAACTGACCATGAAAACCTGACAAAATTAAAACACCTGTGAATGCCTCCAATGATACTATCTGTTGAAAGGTAATATTTTAGAGTTAAATATATAATCTTGGCTGACAACTTTTGGAAATAACTTCTGAAATGGAATGTCTTGCTTAATGTTACAACATTATTATTGGTTCTACATCAGTAAAAATTACAAAGTAAAACCATTTACTTCAAATAAGCCTCTACCTTGTCTATTGCCAGGGCAAATACTTTATGAAAAACTCCTGCCCTTTATCTACAATGTAGGAGCCTCAACACTCTAATGCAATGCTGCCATTAACTGAGCCCATCTGGTCTCTGAACAAATTCAGGTAGCGATGTCCTTCTGCATTCAGTGGCTGATTATTCATATTTCTGTACAGAAACCTTGTGTATTTCATTAAGTGTCGGTTGCTAGACAAAATATTATGCTGTTGTTGGCTTCCTGGAGCATTAGTTTTGGGAAATTTATCTACTTGAAAGTATGGATGGTGTCAGTAAAATGACTAGTCGAAAACACCAATAAAGACTCCTTCTTTAAAAGGTTTTTATCCTGAGAAATACAACTGCCAAATTTCTAAGGGTGAATTTCAAAGGATGGAATCAACTGTGTTTGTACCCTGTTGATTGCCTTTTTAAACTGATTATAAAGCCGTTTCTAGATTGAAACCATGGTTGGTATTTCATAATAATTTTAAAACATCAGATACATATTAATATGAAGTTACAATGTCTAAAGTGCATCCAAAATTTCATGGATTTGGAACAATAAGATGACCCAAAGTGCAGCTGAACCATATAAAAATCTTTACCACAGAACTTCTTTGGTCTAAGGTTATGCTGCCATTCTACTGCAATTTCTTGTGGGTTCAGCAGGTTCTGTGGCAAAAGGCAGGAATTCTGCTTGGGGGCAGTATAAGTTCATAGCTTAGGATGGAAGCGATGTGGCATTTACCCTCCTTGCTCCATTTTGATGTACTTTTCCAATTGCTTGCTTTGAAACAACATTTTACAGGAAAATCCAGGCTATGGACAATGATTTACCAGCTTCCTCAGATCACTTATCATGTTGCAGCAGCGACCTCCACGCCTTGTGAACTCAGAGCTTTAGCTGTGATAATGTAAACCCAGCTGCACATTTCAGGTCTCCACTGTTCACCCAAGTCCATTGCTTTGCAGTGATCCTTTTCCCCCTGTTGCTGTAGAACTTTTGACAAGGTCCCACACAGGAGATTAGTGTGCAAACTTAAAGCAGACGGTATTGGGGGTAAGGTATTGATGTGGATAGAGAATTGGTTGGCAGACAGGAAGCAAAGAGTGGAATAAACGGGACCTTTTTAGAACGGCAGGCAGTGACTAGTGGGGTACTGCAAGGCTCAGTGTTGGGACCCCAGTTGTTTACAATATATATTAATGACTTAGATGAGGGAATTAAATGTCCGCATCTCCAAGTTTGCGGATGACACGAAGCTGGGCGGTAGTGTTAGCTGTGAGGAGGATGCAGGGTGACTTGAATAGGTTAGGTGAGTGGGCAAATTCATGGCAGATGCAATTTAATGTGGATAAATGTGAGGTTATCCACTTTGGTGGCAAAAACAGGAAAACAGATTATTATCTGAATGGTGGCCGATTAGGAAAAAGGGAGGTGCAACGAGACCTGGGTGTCATTATACACCAGTCATTGAAAGTGGGCATGCAGGTACAGCAGGCGGTGAAAAAGGTGAATGGTATGCTGGCATTCATAGCAAGAAGATTCGAGCACAGGAGCAGGGAGATACTACTGCAGTTGTACAAGGCCTTGGTGAGACCACACCTGGAGTATTGTGTGAAGTTTTGGTCCCCTAATCTGAGGAGAGACATCCTTGCCATAGAAGGAGTACAAAGAAGGTTCACCAGATTGATTCCTGGGATGGCAGGACTTTCATATGATGAAAGACTGGATCGACTATGCTTATACTCGTTGGAATTTAGAAGATTGAGGGGGGATCTTATTGAAACATATAAAATCCTAAAGGGATTGGACAGGCTAGATGCAGAAGATTGTTCCCGATGTTGGGGAAGTCCAGAATGAGGGGTTGCAGTTTGAGGATAAAGGGGAAACCTTTTAGGACCGAGATTAGGAAAAACTTCTTCACACAGAGAGTGGTGAATCTGTGGAATTCTCTGCCACAGGAAACAGTTGAGGCCAGTTCATTGGCTATATTTAAGAGGGAGTTAGATATGACCCTCGTGGCTAAAGGGATCAGGGGGTATGGGGGGAAGGCTGGTACGGGGTTCTGAGTTGGATGATCAGCCATGATCATACTGAATGGTGGTGGAGGCTCGAAGGGCCAAATGGCCTACTCCTGCACCTATTTTCTATGTTTCTATGTAACTCCCAGCACCGTCGCTAAGCATTATGGCTACTGCACAATCTCCAGTAAGTTAGACGTTGTCTATATTTCGGCTGTACTTAATTCAAGAAAATGGGCAATACAGGGACT
Organism: Mobula birostris; assembly: GCF_030028105.1. Lineage (NCBI taxonomy): Eukaryota > Metazoa > Chordata > Chondrichthyes > Myliobatiformes > Myliobatidae > Mobula > Mobula birostris. Next base: position 172,354,356 of record NC_092375.1, on the reverse strand, counting down.
GCGTAGTCTAATTTATTTTCTCCCCAGGGAACTCCCCTGATCTTAAATTGCTCAAGTTAGTAAGCAAATTGACTGAACGGTAAGAGAAAAAGAGCAGGGATAATGGACATACCCAATTTGTCAGGATGTGACTAGCATGATACTACAAGCGTCCACAATTATCTCACAAAGTTTATAAACAATTTGGCAGATGGGCGAGATAGAAAGCCACATATCCAGGTTGTCAACAATATAAGCCATTGTAAAGAGTGTAGATAATAAGCCTTAAATCCCAACAAAAGTTAATGTATTAACCAAATGAATAAAACTGTGGCAAACTTGAATACAACATGGGCATAGGAGTCACTGAGCTACAAAGAAGTTCAGAAAAGAAACAAAATGCTAGCATTTATATTGAAATACTGAGTACAAAGGAGTAGAAGTGATCTAACAGCTCTGTGAAGTTAAAACTAAAGCATACCTACAGTTTTGGTCACTGCAGAAGAAAGGCATCTGAATGCCACAGATTATGTTATGAAATTAGATTAAATTTAAGGTTTTTTTTCTGAATTGAATGTTTATGAGTGATTCCATTGACATTTTCAGAAATTAATAAGAGTTATAGGCTACATGCAGATACTTGATTTCTTCTAGTTGGGCTTCTCAGGACTGGGGCCTGACTTTACAGGAGTGAAGTTAGAAAACACTTCTAGACTGAGTGATTAATCAAATCCAACTACTTTCTCTCTGTATACTGTTACTAACAATCAGCAATGCACAGATTAATTGTTAATTGTAAGCTTTGGTTTTAAAATTAAAAAAAACCCTTGTCACTTAGAAGTCCAATTAAGATGAGGAAAGATACTGTGAATATCTCCCTCAATTTAATGTGTTACCATTAATCACTTGTTGTGGTGCTGGTTAAGCAGTCATTTGGCAACCATATAAGTCAAGTCAAAGATCAAAATCAAGCCTATTAAATCTCTTCTTTAATACTTTCATACTCAGTCTCCATAAAATGGTGCTTAAATTGACCCAAGATATTGCAGATAATGAATTGAACATCCGATGTCAACGGCAGATGCAACCTCAATGGCTCTCCACAAGGCTTTAGAGCACCTGGACAACACAAACACCTACATTAGGATTCTGTTCATTGACTATAGCTCAGCAATTAATACCATCATTCCCACAATCCTGATTGAGAAATTGCAGAACCTGGGCCTCTGTACCTCCCTCTGCAATTGGATCCTTGACTTCCTAACCGGAAGACCACAACCTGTGCGGATTGGTGCTAACATATTCTCCTTGCTGACAATCAACACTGGTGCCCCTCAGGGGTGTGTGCTTAGCTCACTGCTCTACTCTCTATATACACATGACTGTGTGCCTAGGCATAGCTCAAATACCATCTATAAATTTGCTGATGATTCAATTATTGTTGGTAGAATGAGGTGGTGATGAGAGGGCGTACAGGAGTGAGATATGCCAACTAGTGGAGTGGTGCCACAGCAACAACCTGGCACTCAGCATCAGTAAGACGAAAGAGCTGACTGTGGACTTCAAGAAGGGTAAGACGAGGGAACACATACCAATCCTCATAGAGGGATCAGAAGTGGAGAGTGTGAGCAGCTTTAAGTTCCTGGGTGTCAAGACCTCTGAGGATCTAACCTGGTCCCAACCTATCAATGTAGTTATAAAGAAGGCAAGACAACGGCTAATCTTTATTAGGAGTTTGAAGAGATTTGGCATGTCAACAAATACATTCAAAAACTTATATAGCCGTATCATGGAGAGCATTCTGACAGGCTTCATTATTGTCTGGTATGGAGGGGCTACTGCACAGGACCGAAAGAAGCTACAAAAGGTTGTAAATCTTGTCAGCTCCATCTTGGGTACTAGCCTACAAAGTACCCAGGACATCTTCAGGGAGCAGTGTCTCAGAAAGGCAGTGTCCATTATTAAGGACCTCCAGCACCCAGGGCATGCCCTTTTCTCACTGTTACCATCAGGTAGGAGGTACAGAAGCCTGAAGGCACACACTCAGTGATTCAGGAACAGCTTCTTCCCCTCTGCCATCCGATTTCTAAATGGACATTGAAACTTTGGACACTACCTCACTTTGTTTTAATATACAGTATTTCTGTTTTTGGACTTTAAAAATCTATTCAATATATGTAATTGATTTACTTGTTTATTTATTATTATTATTTATTTTATTTATTATTTTTTTTTCTCTCTCTGCTAGATTATGTATTGCATTGAACTGCTGCTGCTAAGTTAACAAATTTCACGTCACATGTCGGTGATAATAAACCTGATTCTGATGCATGCATAACATACAATATGTAGTGATCAAAATGACATGAGATAGAAAATCAGTCATATTTTACAAACTTTGTATTTTATGTTAGAACCAGATCACTGGGTCTACCTCATGTTCCTATGAAGATTCTTGTTAATGATGATTTCAGGCAACTTTTTGAAATTAAAATGTACAAAGTATAACTAATTTTGAACCTGTTCATTTCTATTTGTAACAACGAACAATCAATTTTTAGAACTCTCGGCCAATACAAAAATTGCAGAACTGAAGTCATATTTGAATTGCATATATCATGTACTTAATTATAGAGATCACAGAATCTATTATTGTTACTTGATTACTTCATTATTAACAGATACAAATCTCTCTGCTTATTAATAATAACATTTATTCAAAATATTAAAATATTTTTAAGAGCCATAATCTTAATTTTCTCCATTAAATCACTGGTGTTTTATTCTTTTCTTCTACAGATAACATGCAAGTTTTGTCTATACATACACTTCTGTTAACATAATATTTAACAAAAATGATACTATTTCTAAATTATACCAGGAATTAAAAATATCTCCAGATAATCAGTGGTGCACTTGTTCAGAACTGAAAAGTTCTTTTAAAGGTTAATAGTCAATTAAAAATTCTGCGTTACTAAGCATATTATTTTCCAAAAACCTTGTGATAATGTGAACTAACAAGCACAAGTTTCTATCTTTCAGGACGCTTACTGCATGTAAGGCGGTTCTGACAAAGGATCACCTATCTAAAATATTAACTGTTTCTCTTTCCAAAGGGCCGTATGCATAAATATATAAACTCAGCATCAAGAGAAAATATTTTTCAAGGTTGATTTTCATATCATACCATACTTCTTACTGAAGATTCAAATCATATCGATTGGGTAAAAGATGTAAAACAGCTTTTATTCAGCTTACCCAACTGTAATTTCTTTTCCAGAAGTACCTCAAACTGTTTGGCCTCTGAATTTTCAGGCTCATAGAAGAGAACTATATATACAATAAAGAACAAAATAAAATTATTCTTCTCGCTACTTTAAGCAAGAAATTTAATAGTGAAATGATTATATAATAAATATGCAGATGATGTAGCAGAATTTCTGTTGGAAATCTCCGTGTACTATTATGCAACTTCTTACACTTTTTTGCTTCCATTTTCACCCTTACTACCTCATTAAACCTTTGATCAGCTCCCTGTACAACTTATCCATACTGGCCTTATCCTATCACAAATGTTCTCTTTATCCTATTCATCTTTGCCACACTTTCTGAACAACTTAAAACTAACACGTTTTCACCTCTCTTTTCCAATTCTAACAAAGGGCCTTCAACCCAAAACATTACCTCTGTCTCTCCCTTTCTCTCTCTTTATCTCTACAGATGTTGTCGAGCCTGTTGAGTTTCTTCAGTCGTTTCTGTTTTTAATAACTTGGAGTTTCAGTTCTCATTTGGTTTAAATAACCAAACCATTTAGAAGCAAATTTAAAACACTTTACCAGAAACTAGGTAACTGCTAATCCACATCTAATCACCCTGTTGGATAGGGTGCTCAGTCTCAATCACTTCAGGAATAATCATGCATGGTTTGAGTACATAATTCTTCCTTTATTTTATTAACATAATAAGTGGTTTAATACTTCATAAATGCTAAACTATTTTCGTGCTAATGGAGAGAAAGAGTTCTATGCACTCCGGACTATCACTTTACAAATACAGACTTTTACATTGTTGAAGATGAATCTGAATGGTCAAGGCCTGATCTCTATACCAGGAGCAGATGAAGGGCCTCTGAAGAAATAATGATGACGAGGTAGGAACAAGGCAGGAAAAAAATCCTATGAAATCAAGGATTTGCCAAGGTTATTTCTCTTTAACATAGAACTGCACCTCACAAACACAGCTACATCAACCACATTGAAAATATCAATTCACATACACAGCAGCCAGTTTCCTAGCTATCTTCTTACACTCATCACTACCTCACTGCCCCAAAGGCTTCCCAAGGAAGACAAGAAGAACCTCCACTTCATATGCAAGTGTGTCAACCAGGCTGTAACCCGTGCGGTAGTGAAAGTTATCATGCTGTATAAAATTTTATATTCTGAGATACAGCATGGTAAGAGGCTCTTCCGCCCAAAGGGGCCGTGCCACCCAATTACACATGGGAGGGAACCAGAGCACTCCGAGGAAAACCACGCGGTCACAGGGAGAATGTATAAACTCCCTACAAATAGCTGCAGAATGTATGTTGAATCTGCAGTTCCTTCCCTAATTTCAACAGGTGTCTTGTCTGTGCTCATCTGCATGTTTACAGATACACCTCCCAACAGTGCCGAAGAGGAGGTGTATCTGCGAACCATCTTTTTACCTTTATCATGATTGGCTCTCTTGATGCTAATGATTCTGGTGCCATCTCTGCTGCCACCACCAAACAATCCCACAGAGGAACAACATGCAGCAATGGGAGTGAGAGAATGAGGGGGAATGTGAACATACCATTCCATTGTGGTTGACATCTCCAATCATTAGCTCAGATATCAGCCCTTCAAGGGTTCAACAAGCAGGATAATAGATGAATATTCTATGTGGAAGACATCTAACGATGATAGTCCATCATGAGAACATGAGAAATAGGGAAGCTGGTGTGCCAGACCCACAAGGGAGAAATCATATATTGAAGTAACGAGAGATTGCAGAATTTCAAAGTGCAAAGAGGTCTGTGTATTCTTGTGCACGATCATTAAAAGGCTAGTATGCAGCCAAAGCAAATATTTCAAAAACTAACAACAATGTTATCATTTATTATTAAATGAATTCAAGTTAAAAATAGGGATGTTACAATTCAGTTATATAAATGTAATGCCATGTTAAATCATTTTACCAGTTTTCAGCAAAAGCAGTGTGTCCTGCTGGTAGAATGTTTTGGTTTTGGCTAAGATAAGAAGCCCTGCTGTTCTACTTAGGAATGTTGTGTCAGCCAATCAGGACAGTGGGATCTGGAGAAATTTCTAGAGAGAGCAGGGTGGAGAGAGCATTTTGATGGACACTACTCTGGTTTGGGGTCTTTTTGGGAGGAGCTGCAGAGCAGGACAGAAGGGAAGATGCCACAGAATGCTGTGGAAAGGAGAGTCCTCATTGTAAGAAGTACTTTGTGCAGATAAATGTCTGCAAGAAGGAGGGCCAGTACTCCTGACAGAGAGTCAGTTTGTTCGAGATGGAATTTAAAGGAAGTTCGGACTGTGGCTGGGGCTTTCATGCAGACTGTGGTTTCGATGCCAGGAATAATGGTTATACCCATCTTTGGAAGAGATGAGCTCCAACAGTCATGTGGACATTTAGATTAGTTTAACTGTAATGAGCCCTCTTATTTATTTTCTGTTAATAACCATTTTGATAAAGCTGAAATGAGCAAATATACTTCCTTTACAAGTTTATGCAGTGTATGCTCTATTACTTCTTGCTAACCGATAATTGTGTATGGGCAGCAGTTACACAGCATTCGCTCACAGCATTTACGCAGCTTTAATCGGAACATCATGACATTCCTGTTTGATTGAAACCAAAATCATACTGACCTTGACATAAATGCTTATGAAAGGTGGCCTTCTCTTCACTGAGAAATGTGGCTGTTAGCTGAGTTAGCTATTGAGCCAAGTTTGCATATGAGACTGGTGAGGGGGCGACATAAGGTATTGATAAGACCAATTTTTTCATATTTTAATCAATTTATTTATTATTTTCTTTTAAAGATTAGCTTTATTTGTCACACGTACATTGAAACGTACAGTGAACTGCATCTTTTGAGTCAATGACCAACCCAGTCTGAGGAGGTGCTGGGGGCCGGCCGCAAGTATCAGCATGCTTCCGTCACCAACATAGTAAGTTGTGAGCAGGCTAACCCTAACCTGTATGTCTTTGGAATGTGGGAAGAAACCAGAGCACCTGGAGGAAACACATGCAGTCACAGGGAGAAAATACAAACTCCTTATGACAATGGCAAGAATTGAAGCTCGATCTTAAAGCTGTACAGCGTTACGCTAAGCGCTACGCTCGCTGTGCACCCTCTGGACTACCATACGAATCTGGAGTACTGTGTACAATATTGATGTCCTTATTAAAGACAATAGTGCTTGGAAACAGAACAGAGGAGGTTTACTAATTGAGTACCTAGAAAGGATTGGTTGTCTTATGAAGAAACCAACCATAAGACAAGGAAGACTAGGAAGTATCTACTAAATTGAAGGAGACTTGAATGAAACTTATAATACCTTGAGGTGTACTGATAGGCTTCACATGGGAGAATCTTGATCTGGGGTCACTGTTTGTAAATAGGAGTTGCTCATTTAAGATACTTATTTATTTTTCTTCAGAGAGTTGAGAGTTTTTGGAATTCTGTTACTTAAAAAGCAATGGAAGTAAAGTCTTAACGTTTTTAAGACAGAGACAACTGGAGTTGAGGTTATGGCCAGATCAACCAAAATTTCATTAAATGGTGGAGCAGCCTCAAGGGCTGTTCCTGTGGCCTATTCCTGCTCCTAATTCAAATGTTTTTCCTTCTCCAGCATACTTGCCCAGGGACTATTCTAGGATAACAGACATGGGAGGGCTAATGCCCAGTGCTGTCAATCTCCATAAAGTCTTAAACTGCTCACAGGATATTTGGGGAGCCAGAATTGAATCCTATTCAGTTTGGAAGTGATGCAATTTCTTAGTGTCAACCAATATTAACATTCTTACTGGAGGCGGATTAAAATAATTTCTGCTGTCAGTGAGGCAGGTGGAGGTCTTCAAACCCTTCATTCGACATGCTGCACAAGTCAGAGCTCTGCTTGTTGTCACCAGTGAAGACTGCTACTCAGCAATAGATCAGAATTTCTGCCTTGCAGGGGTTGATCATCAATACCGTTATGAGTCTGGAGGTAGGGAGAATCCTCATGCTGTAGACAATGGCTAGATAATATGGTTGGTACAAGGTTTGATTACCAAGCAACTCCTCAAATGGAAGGTGGAATGTTTCAATGGAAAGGACCACTTTTTTTCCACTAGTTCTGAGGACTTTGCATAATGTAGGCACTCTTATATTCCAGACTTTCTCCTACAATCCTACATTTGCTCTGTTCTTTGCAGTGGTGAAGGCATATTTTGATTACTTTATTCTGTGCAGTTCTATTCTTCTAATAGTGTTTGATGCAGCAATATTTATATGCATGGTTAAGGATTAGCACAATCTCTTATGTTTACCTTAAAGAAAAGAATTCTCTGGACTCAGTACTACAGTTCTGGCAGGGTGATTAGCTGCCAAGTTTACTGAAGTTCAGCTGAGAATGTCACAGACTTAAAACACTGCAACCTTGTGCATAAGAGAGATAGTGAATTTTGTGAATGGCAATCAAATACCAGGAACAGAGAGAACATTACTCTTTAAGAATTCTTTATGAAGTCATTTAATTGGACTGAATGACTTTTTGATATGTTGAGAAACTCTCTTGACTGCCGCTGATTTGGATGAAATCATTTCAGTGGAGTCTTTCACTAATCATCAAGGTTCACTAAAACCTGAAAACAGAAAGTCATTTTCTTATTAATTTCTTTCTTTTCCATTGCTTTGTCACTGCTCAACATCTTACCAAGGAATGGTGTCATTTATTGAAAAGTGATCAGATGTTACAACTAACATTTTGAAATTGTCAATATTGGCTATTGGTTTTATTAGAGTAGTGACAATATTTTAAGTCTACAGCATTTGCACTGTAGAGTGGAGGTCAAACTATAACTTCTCAGCATTGGTCCTCGGCAACTAAACACCAAAATTAGGCATGCAAAGAAGGTCAGTCAATTCCCAAGTTATCACTGATGTAATATGTTGAAAATATGGACTGAGGTCTTTTCTGAGCTTAGTAGCTACTGATCAGTAGGCTTGTCCAGAGCGAACTTCACCTCACTGCTAACTACCAACATTCTCTTATAGAGTCAAACTGCAGAGAGATATGCCCTTTGGCACACCATATTCAAGCTAACCATCAAGAACCCATCTATGTTAATCACTTTCATCAGCATTTGGTCTGTAGGGTTCTACGCCTTGGCAATTCAAGTGTCATCTAAATACTTTTTCAATCCGAGAGACCCTACCTCCATCATCCATTCAGGTAGTTCATTCAGAGTCCATCCATTCTCTGCGTGGGAAAATATTCTTATTACCAAGTTAGTTTTGGATCCAATTTGCCTACTTGAAGTAAATGGTGATCCCTCTTGATGGTGAAGTTACAAAGCATGCAGTAGGTGATGATGAAATATAGAACTCGCTCTGCAGAAACTGCAGTTTGACCCTGGAGAGGTACAGTCATTGGATTTACACCCTGAGCACCCTGATGACATTGTACATGAGGCACCTGATATTCCTGAAGGAATGGTTTAAAATGTACTCTGTTATACTAGTTCAGAGAGATGGGAATGATAAACTAAGGAAGTGATAAACTAAGGAGGTGAGGATAGCCTTTACTCTCCGAGATTCAACTTTAAACATAGATAAATCTGGCAAATAACATGGACTGCTCAAGATTCAGTGAACTCCCTGAATATACAGTATTGACTATAAGGTAACTTTTTTCATGAGCTATAGTCTCAAGAAGCCTACTTCATGCACTTCACATGGAGCTCTAGGCTCTCAAGGGGAGCTGAAAATGCAGTATGATTCTGATCACCACTATACCTCAGATTAGCAAATTTCCCTTGGCCAAAACAGGCTTCCTCCTTCACATACCCAGCTTGTGTCTCTCTAAGATTGGTCACCTATAGTCCTAATTTGGATTATGCATTTTAAAACATTGTATATTATTTTCAGGAGGTTCCTTAACGTTGTCATAGTTGGGGGAGATAGTGGGGATAAGCTCCCGCTATCTATTAAATGCTTCCAATGGCTTGCATCTCAAATAGTGTCTGACAACGCAGCTCCCAGCCTTCATGTATGGTTTAGCTATGTAGCCCTGTTGGAACTGTTTCTACTGGTAGAAAAAGGGGCAAAAGCATGTTACTGGTGCCTTAAAACTAGTCACTTCAGGCAGATGGGGCTCATTAACCATGGTTGGCAGCTCATCTAGGAGAAGGAAAACTCTGATCTCAAACCTCCAACCTCCCTTACTTTACGGCTATACCCACTCATGAGAAAGGCTTTGGGAGTAAACCCTGAGGAAAAAATCTGGAGCTGCAGTCTCTAAGGCAGTACTACATTGAGCTCAACACTGACTGGTAAATCCTGCGACACCGCTGGTGCCAAACTATATTGGTCTCTGCCATTACTTGGGTTCATCAATCAGCTGTGTGGAGACGGGAAGTCTGCTGCACGGGCAACAGCTTGCTCTCCATATTGTATTGCCCAGGCTTGCGTATTACATAGGCAGCTAGGAAGCAATATACATAGTTGACCCTGACTAAAGGAGGACCTCAATTTTCAGGATGAATGCTGACCAGTTGTCCTGAGAAGAGAAAATTGTGAATTCCACAAAACCTGGTTTCAATTGACACAACTTTTTATATCACTGTGAATTTATTTTCATTTAAAATACTTAAAAGATAAATGTTTATTTTACAATTACTCAATTGTAAAAGAAACATTTGAAAAGTATTTTAAAAAATCCTAAATCATAGTAAGTACTCAGAGGTAATTTTTTGTACTTACTCATTTGGCAAAGCTTACTTGACAGCTTGTAGTCTCGGTCCATTATTGCTTTCAAGAACTACCAAAACAAGAGCACAATAAAAGTAGTACAGTTTTTGTAATTAATGCAATGGCACCTGTAATTTCATGAAAAATATTCCATTGCTCTCTTAATTATAACAATCAACACATAACCTGGTAATCAAATGAGAAATGGCAAAGTATTTAAGTAAAAAGGCAGATAGTAAAAACACAAATCTGTGGTGTTATTATAGTTTAAAAACGCAAACAACAGGAATTCTGCGGATGCTGGAAATTCAAGCAACATACATCAAAGTTGCTGGTGAATGCAGCAGGCCAGGCAGCATCTCTAGGAAGAGGTGCAGTCGACGTTTCAGGCCGAGACCCTTCATCAGGACTAACTGAAGGAAGAGTGAGTAAGAGATTTGAAAGTTGGAGGGGGAGGGGGAGATCCAAAATGATCCTCTCGTATCCCTTTTGCCTATCACCTGTCTGATCCTCTTGTATCCCTTTTGCCTATCACCTGTCCAGCTCTTGGCAAACCTCCATCTCCGCCGCATCTGCTCTCAGGATGAGGCTTTTCATTCTAGGACGAGGGAGATGTCTTCTTTTTTTAAAGAAAGGGGCTTCCCTTCCTCCACTATCAACTCTGCTCTTAAATGCATATCCCCCATTTCACGTACATCTGCTCTCACTCCATCCTCCCGCCACCCCACTAGGAATAGGGTTCCCCTGGTCCTCACCTACCACCCCACCAGCCTCCGGGTCCAACATATTATTCTCCGTAACTTCCGCCACCTCCAACGGGATCCCACCACTAAACACATCTTTCCCTCCCCCCGCCTCTGCATTCCACAGGGATCGCTCCCTACGCGACTCACTTGTCCATTCATCCCCCCCATCCCTCCCCACTGATCTCCCTCCTGGCACTTATCCATGTAAGTGGAACAAGTGCTACACATGCCCTTACACTTTCTCCCTTATCACCATTCAGGGCCCCAAACAGTCCTTCCAGGTGAGGCAACACTTCACCTGTGAGTCGGCTGGGGTGATATACTGCATCCGGTGCTCCCGATGTGGCCTTTTATATATTGGCGAGACCTGACGCAGACTGGGAGACCGCTTTGCTGAACACCTACGCTCTGTCCGCCAGAGAAAGCAGGATCTCCCAGTGGCCACACATTTTAATTCAACATCCCATTCCCATTCTGACATGTCTATCCACGGCCTCCTCTACTGTAAAGATGAAGCCACACTCAGGTTGGAGGAACAACACCTTATATTCCGTCTGGGTAGCCTCCAACCTGATGGCATGAACATCGACTTCTCTAACTGCCGCTAATGCCCCACCTCCCCCTCGTACCCCATCTGTTACTTATTTTTATATACACATTCTTTCTCTCGCTCTCCTTTTTCTCCCTCTGTCCCTCTGAATATACCCCTTGCCTATCCTCTGGTTCCCCCCCCCCCCCGGGTCTTTCTTCCCGGACCTCCTGTCCCATGATCCTCTCGTATCCCTTTTGCCTATCACCTGTCCAGCTCTTGGCTCCATCCCTCCCCCTCTTGTCTTCACCTACCATTTTGGATCTCCCCCTCCCCCTCCAACTTTCAAATCCCTTACTCACTCTTCCTTCAGTTAGTCCTGACGAAGGGTCTCGGCCCGAAACGTCGACTGCACCTCTTCCTAGAGATGCTGCCTGGCCTGCTGCATTCACCAGTAACTTTGATGTGTGTTATTATAGTTAACTGTATCAGGAGTCAATTTAATTAACAGTACAATAATAATATTGCAACCTGGCTACAGCTCCAGTAAGGCAAAATTTAGCTTTAAAATCTTCAGCTTATCTGAGGAAGCCATAATCAAATGGACTGTAAAAAAAAACCTAAAATGAGGCTACATCTACATTTTCACAGGATTAAAAAAAAATGCAAATGAAAGATTACATTCCAAATTGTGGGATTAGCAATGCACATGAATTTGACTTAAGGATACTAAAATATCAGTTCTTGAGGTTATTTGTCGGAGTAGATTTACTACATGGAATGCCCCAAAGTCAGCAGCCAAGGTATGCTGCATTCAAAATGAATTTGTCAATTCTAAAGCTTATATCAAGTGAAGAGCAGTAAGCTTACAGGAGGCAACAAAAAAATGACAGAATTTGACAGAACAAGTGCTCACAGAATTATGATAAATAAAATCTGTTAATATTAGTAGGAAGGTAAAATTACACAAAATCTCATGAAATGGCTTTGAATTACTAAGTGTTTTGCCAAATGAGATCTGCTAGTCATATCAGCAGAACTGTTATCCCATGTGTAGTCCTAAGACCAGCACCCACATGTTCCAAGTCACCAATTTTGAAACAATATGAACTGTGGTCCAAGTATTCTACTTATTAAGAAAGTTACTTCTCTGCATCAATACATGCAATGTTCTGTTACTTGACATATATTCCCGTCAAATTTTTAATCAAGTATGTCTTTGAAAGTCACATTAATTCCTGAACATTTTGACCATTACATGGTATTAACTAATTCAAAATAAACTGTACTAAAGCAAGATTGAAAATTTAAAAGATTTTCCATGGCATCATTCACATGGAAATGTGCTTTTAACAACAGCGATATAATCAATACAAGCAGTCCCCAGGTTATGACAGAGTTCAGTTGTTAAGAACTGTTTATAACCTGAACTGTTTGTAAGTTAGAAATGAATACCAACAGTGGGCAGAAGAGGATCAAAGAAGCAGCTGAGATGGGAAAGTGAACAGGCAAGGGAACAGTGGCCGCCAGCTGGCCTCACTAATGCAGTGAGTGAGCAAGTGAGTCTGTTCAACACTGTCAGCTCTTATTGCCCCATTCCCACCTGGCAGAAGACATCTGCAACTATATAGCAGCCATCAAATTCATCCACATCCATCTCACAGGTGCTCATGAATCGGGCAAACATAACCAAGGAGGACCTATAATCATACTTCAAGATTATTGCCCACTTTTCTTGGGAAAAAATATTGGGTTAATTCTCCCATTTCTTCATTCACATGATAAGTTTGCCACTGAAAAGTCACCATTTGTTTTTCTTCCCCAATTATCAGCTGAGAGTGTTTTTTAAAGGCCATTTAAGAAGATGGCAGAGAGTCAATTATACCTGTAAATCTGGATATAGGTTAACCTAGAAAAGATTGACATTAAGGGCATTAGTGAAGTTGGTGGCAATTTAGAAGTTTCACAGTCACCATTACTACTTTCATCATCATATTCCAAATTTATTTAATTAGCATTTATTCTCTGGTTGCTGTTGGTGGGATTCCTGCTCTCATTTCTGGGTAAAGAGTCTGAGTATGAATCTAATAAAATAAGCGCCATTCTATCATTCCTATAATGATGCTATTAATCAAATCACAAACAAGAGAAAATCTGGAGATGCTGGAAATCCAAGCAACACACACAAAATGCTGGAGGAACTCAGCAGGCCAGGCAGCATCTATGGAAAAAAAGTGCAGTTGACATTTCGGGGCGAGACCCAGAACGTCAAATGTACTTTTTTCCATAGATGCTGCCTGGCCTGCTGAGTTCCTCCAGCATTTTGCATGTGATGCTATTAAGTTATAATTGACTTATGCACGACAAAGACCCAAGATGTAACTAAAGAGTTATGTTTATTGGTGTTTTGAAAAAATAAGTGAAACAATTAACCCAATTGCTTATTAGTAGCACCTGACAATTCCAATTTGTGTCAATGAAGTCCTTTGTTACATTTTAGAGAAGTTTTCCAACACTAATTATTGCAGGAATCTTGGCTGCTTGTAGCCCAACTCTCTCCAGCCACTTCATCAACAGTATTCCTACCATAAAAAGATCATAATTGTAGAATGTTTGCTGAAAAGTGTGCAATGTTTAATAAGTTCATAATGCCTCTATAGGATGAAGTACTGTACACCTGCAGTAGCAAGATCCAAAATGACATGCAGGTTGAAAAATTACTGAATACCTTTGTGCTACAAAAGTGTCAGGCAGGGATGGCCATCTCCAATAAGAGAAGGTCTAATCAATAATCCTCAGTATTCAAAAGCATTACCCTCATTGAATGCCAACCATCATATCCTAGAATCCACATTGACCAGAAAATCAACCAGTCAAGTCACATAAATCCTGTGGCTCTGAGAGGCCAGAGGCTGACATATTTGCAGAAGGTGACTCACCTTCTGACACTACAGAGTCTTTCCATCATCTACTAGGTACTGATCAGAAACATGGTGAAATGTAGCTAACTTGTTATAGTCATAGTCATACTTTATTGATCCCGGGGGAAACTGGTTTTTGTTACAGTTGCACCGTAAATAATAAATAGTAATAAAACCATAAATAGTTAAATAGTAATATGTAAATTATGCTAGTAAATTATGAAATAAGTCCAGGACCAGCCTATTGGCTCAGGGTGTCTGACCCTCCAAGGGAGGAGTGGTAAAGTTTGATGGCCACAGGCAGGAATGACTTCCTATGACGCTCTGTGCTGCACCTCAGAGGAATGAGTCTCTGGCTGAATGTACTCCTGTGCCCAACCAGTACATTATGTAGTGGATGGGAGGCATTGTCCAAGATGGTATGCAACTTAGACAGCATCCTCTCTTCAGACACCACCGTGAGAGAGTCCAGTTCCATCCCCACAACATCACTGGCCTTACGAATGAGTTTGTTGCTTCTATTGGTGTCTGCTACCCTCAGCCTGCTGCCCCAGCACACAACAGCAAACATGATTGCACTGGCCACCACAGACTCGTAAAACATCCTCAGCATCATCCGGCAGATGTTAAAGGACCTCAGTCTCCTCAGGAAATAGAGAAGGCTCTGACCCTTCTTGTAGACTGCCTTAGTGTTCTTTGACCAGTCCAGTTTATTGTCAATTCATATCCCCAGGTACTTGTAATCCTCCACCATGTCCACACTGACCCCCTGGATGGAAACAGGGGTCACCGGTACCTTAGCTCTGCTCAACTCTACCACCAGCTCCTTAGTCTTAGTCTGGAGGACTGCTGTTCTCACAACAATCAAAAAGTGGAAGAAGTATAGGGTAAAACAGCTGGTTGACTAACACTTCTTTCACTACTGTTAACATTCCCTTCACTACTTGCGCACCACAGTTGTGATACTCCACCATTACTTTCCAGGAATACTCTGTCTACACATCTCAAACAATGATCTCTACCTCCATTTCTGGAAGGGCAGAAGATACATGGTAACCTTCTAATCCCTCTCAGTTGCATATCATCTTAACTTGGAGGTATATCTTTGTTGTTCATTGTCACAAGGTCTAAATCAAATGCTCCCTCCTTAAGTGTTTTGTACCTTTATCAGAAGAACTGCAATGTGCAAGGTGACTCACTACCAAGGAAAATGTAACACGTGCAACAAATTTGCGAATGACTTTGTGGGTTAATGTAATTGGTGGAAATGTACATAATTCACAACCACCAACATTGAGTTGGGGTTTCACTTTAAGAGGCTGGTCTGATATGATGACATAATTACGTTAAGGGTTTTTAGTGTGATTTGAGTTTAGTGTTTTGGCGTCAATAAATCAGTTGCTATGGCTTTTCTGAAATATAAAACAAAAACCTGCAACATATGTTCAAAGATTCAAAGTACATTTATTATCAAAGTATGTATGCAATATGCAACCCTAAAATTCGCCTTCCCCACAGACAGTCATGGGACAAAGAAGAACTAACCCGTTCAAAGAAAAACATCAACCATCAAACCCCTCCCCATGTACAAAAAAATCGTGTAAATGGAAATACAAAAAAACCCAAGCAAAAACACAGAACATAAAGCAAAATCAAAAGGCATATTTCAGTACAGTTCATTATCTGCAGGCTGCCTGATTCAAAAATTGCCCAAAAATAGTAACAAAAACGAGCAACCAGAACTAGAACACATCATAAAACTAAGAGTCCAAGTCAATTAAAACTTGCTACGGCAACATCCAGAGACAACATCGAGGGAGAGAGAGATCACTCGAATGCAAGGACCTCCCTCGGGAGCAGCAAGCAACAGACTGCCATGTACAGCCACCTTTTCCAGCAGCAGCAAGTGAGAGGCTAGTAGACGGCACTCATATTCCGCACCGGCTTCAATGATTTCAGTCTTCCTCGGCACTTTAATTGGCGAGATTGGTGAGAGATGAAGTCAATCATGCACTCAAGCCCCACCTTCTGGCTTCCTGGCCTCTATGCAACACAGCCTCGCGGAAGATTGCAATAATCTTCAATAGGATTCAGATGGGCTGGTAGAATGAGCATATAGTTGGCAAGTGTAATTTAGTGCTGAGAAACCTGCTGTTACGTTGTGGTAGGGATAATGAGATTAGGCATTATCAATCAGAAAACATTTCTGAAAGGATTGTGAAAGCAGAGACATCTGAGGTTATATATACATTATGCATTGAGTTAGGACAGACTGAAAAAGTAGTTGAGAAAAGATAATACAATTAAGGAAGATATAATAAGATGGAACCTAATTCCTTTCCTTGGTCTCAGTTCAAGGATTGAATCTATTAAAATGAATTTTCTGCCTAGACTACTGTATCTCTTTCAGACCCTACAAATAGAGATTAACCAAAATCAATTCAAGACTGGAACAAGATGCTATCAAGATATATATAGCAAGGTAAAAGGCCTAGGGTTCATCTCAAAACTTTACAATTAGCCAAGGAAAAGGAGGGATGGGGCCTACCTTCTCTTAGAGATTATTATTTTGCAGCACAGTTGAGAGCTGTGATATGCTGGTGCAACCCATCATATGACGCTCAATGGAAAAACATTGAGGAGGGGATACTTCCCATCCCCAGACAGGCAATTTTGGCTGATAACAACCTACAAAGTTACATAAATACTATTGATAACCTGTGGGTGAAATGGACTCTTAAAAATGGAAAACTGTTATAGAAGAATATAAACTAGAGAGAAACATTGCAATTCTTAAATGGTGTGCATATGACTCGGATTTTATGCCGAATAAACTGGATGCTAGATTTAAGGACTGGACAGCTAAAGGAATAACAGCTATTTGCAATATAATGAAAGAAGGGACACTGTTCAGTTTTGAAATGCTCAAAAAGAAACACTTAGAAAAACAAGACTTTTACCGGTATTTACAGATGCGACAGTATGTTAATAGGATGGTTAAAAATGTAACCAAGGCAAGTACATGTCTGATAGAGCTATTTAGAAAAGTATATAATTCAGACAACGGTAGTAGAATCATTTCAAGCTTATATAAGGGTTTGTCAAATCTTAAAACACATTCGACTTCATATGTTAAAACAAAATGGGAGAAGGAAGGAGGGATAATAATATCTGAGGAAGAATGGACAATAATATGGAGGTATCAATGGAATTGTACCAGTTCACAGAAATGGAGGGAGTTCGGGTGGAAAAACTTGATAAGATGTTTTATTACACTCTCTCATTATGATAGTAACACCCCTGTTTGCTGGAGAAATTGTGGAAATCAAAATGCAAACCATTATCATATTTTCTGGGAATGCCCCGTTATCAAAGACTATTGGAGTGGGATACATAATGCCCTACAATACATCTTTAAATGTGAAATACCCTTAGACAGTAAGACCATACATTTTGGGTATATACCTCAAGAATGGCTGAGAAGAGATAAATATTTAATCAATATACTGCTGGTGGCTGGTAAAAAGACCCTTACCGGGAAATGGTTATCACAGGAGAGCCCAACTTTAAATGTATGGATGGAAATTACAATGGATATTTACAAAATGGAAAAGATAACAGCATCTGTTAATCATAAGTTGGAACAATTTTATTCATACTAGGAAAAATGGTTTAACTACATAACACCTCATAGTCCTGATTTTATTCTCACAAGTCAATGAATATGTTGTAAAAAAAAATCACTCCCTACTTTGTACATAGTTTTCTTTTTTCGATTGTTCTTTCTTTCCTCTCCTTTCTCTAAGTGTATACCTCAGATAAATATTATGTGGAGATTTGTGACAAATATGATCATATGATATATATGTACAGTATCTGAAATACATCTTATGGAAATGTTTGATGATGAACTTCAATAAAAAATAAATTACATAAAAAGAAAAAAGAGAATACAAAACACTGAGCTTTATAAATAGCACTATCCTGTGAAAGTAAATCATGGTGAACGCATAGGAAGAATGAGTCCAGCCACAACTGAAATATCATTCAGGAAAGGTGTGAAAGTTTTGATTAAGTGGAGAAGATGTTTATCTAAAGATCCAAGGAATAAGGGGCCTATGATGGAAGTAATAAAATCATTATGTGCAGAGACAGACTAGAAAGAAATAAACCATTTACCATTGTGGAAGTGGTCAAGAACTAGAACTTTGAGTTGGATATTCTCTGCGACAGCATGTGAATCTCCTGTGTCCTCTAGTTTCCTCCTTCATTCTGAAGTCATGCTAACTGGCTACTGTAATTTGATATGGCATGTGGGGGGGGAATAGTGTAGATAAGTGGCAGGAGAATGGTGAGGGGGCAGTTGCTGGGGATGCAAGAGGAAAATGGGATTAGTGTATATGAACACTTGGTAGTTGGAACCAAGATGATGGAGAGAGCCCTTTTCTATGTGGTACGATTCCATGACTTTCAATTGTAGACAAAAAGATAATAGGCAAGATTGCCACATGGCATGTCAACAAATACACTCAAAAGCTTCTATAGATATACCATTGACAGCATTCTGACAGGCTGACTAGTATGGGGGGGGGGTCTACTGCACAGGACAGAAAGAGTGTGTGTGTGTGTGTGTGTGTGTGTGTGTGTGTGTGTGTGTGTGTGTGTGTGTGTGTGTGTGTGTGTGTGTGTGTGTGAGAGAGAGAGAGAGGAGTGTGTGTGTGAGAGTGAGAGAGTGTGTGTGTGAGAGAGAGTGAGAGTGTGTGTGTGTGTGAGAGAGAGAGACTGTGAGTGTGAATGTGAGTGTGAGAGTGAGTGTGAGTGTGAGAGTGAAGGAGAGGGAGAGAGAGATGTCTAGCATTCAATGCTGTACGGTACTGGACAAGTAATTCAAAAGAAGAGTGTGCAGGACTATGGGGACAGTAGGGCGATTATTTAATTTAACACACAGCCGGTAGATTCAATGGTGTAATCATTCTGTGAATCAGTATTAATAAAGATTTAATAACTCTTGCAAAGCCTCATCATTTTGCTGGCTGAGATGCACTCACCACTAAGGCCTTGCTAACTCTGCTTGGGCCCTAAATATATGCAGTCTTTATCAACAATGTAGTTGAAGGAATCAAATGTAATATTCCCAAGTTTGCTGAAGTATAAGTGTCATAGAAAACAGGAATGCTGAGCAACTTTTAAATGATGAAAGACAGGAAAGTATTGCTGTTCAAAGCATCTTCCCGGATCACTGAAAGCTAACATTCAGGTGGAGCAGGCAGTTAAGGAGACAAATTGAATATGAGACTCTATTGAAGTAGGATTTGAGTGCAAGAGTAAGGATAAATACATATATAAAATATAGGAGCAGGAGAAGACCAGTTGGCCTTTTGAGCCTGCTTTGTCAAAATTATGACTAACTTTCTCACTGCCACCGTCCTACAAAATCTTTGTTATATTTGATTCCTTTCAAATTCTGAAACCTACTGATTTGTTTTGAATCAACAATGACTGAGCCTCCACAAGATTTACTAACCCCTCCACAAAGAAATTTTTAATCACCTTAGTCATAAATAGCCTATCCCTTGTTCTGATGATATATCCTCCCTGCAACCAGCCTGTTGAGTCCTGTATGAATTTATTTAGTTTCAGTGAGATGTCTTCTTTCAAAATCTAGAAAGTAAAAGATAAGGCTACTCAATCTCTCCTCAGATGAAAAACCCATCAATTGTGGAACTAATCTAATGAAATTTTGACGCACATCCTCTACGGCAAATATATACGTCATTAGGTGAAGTGACCAAAATTGTACCCATTTCTTCTGGTGCCATCTATCTACAACAAGACGTTTTGCTTCAGTACTTAAATCCTCTAATGACAAAGACCAACATGCCATTTTGCTTTCTAATTGCTTGTTCCACTTGCTTGTTGGCTTTCAGTGACTTTTGTGCAAGGCCACTTTGAACATCATTACTGAACCTCTCCATGTTTAAAAAGTACGATTTTTCTGTTTTGCACACTTCGTGGATACTTCGATACTTTGAAGTGGATATTTTATCTTTTTCCACATTGATTTCATTTACTGTCATCTTGCCCAATTACTTTTTGAAGTCTTTTACATTCTCCTTCCTAAGCACAACCCTGCTTAGTTTTGCATCACCAGCAAACTTGTAAGCATGATATTTGGTCCCTTCTGCCAAATCAACTGCGATAGATCATGAATATCCAGTGCCCAAACATCAATTCCAGTGGCACTCTAGTCAGAGCCAGCAACACCAGAGTCATCTATTTATTACTACTCTTTGCCTGCTGTATGATACCAAATTCTCAGTCCTTATCAGTGTACCACACCCATCTCTGTATGCTCTAATTTTGTCCATTAGCCTGCTGTGTTGGACCTTATTAAAGTCTTCTGAATATTCAAACACATTACATCCACTTAACTATTCTGCTAGTCATATTCTCAAATAATTCCAGTGGATTAGTCAAACATAATTTTCCTTTCATAAGTGCACAGAGACTCTTTTCAGTCCTATTATTCTCTCTAAGGGGTTCTGTTATTACATACCTTATCATAGATTCAACATTTTCCCTACTTCTATTCGGTAAAAAATGCCATAGTTCCTCATTTTCTCTCTCTTTTTATCTTATAGTACGCCTGTATTTGCTCCCCTCTAATCCAAAAAATTGACAGAGGAAAGGCATTAGTAGTTAAGAACAACCAGCTTTGATTTGTGAGAGTAAGTTTTGATAAATTTGGTAGCTTTTGAACAAGAAAATAGCTTGTTGACAAAATGAAAGTCTGGAGGATGTTGCCCTTGGCTGTGTTGTTCGCTGACGACATTATCTTCCGGAACTACTTCTTTCACTTCTTTTATTTTTCAAATGAGATTTTGCTAGTGTTGGAGCCTGTGATCTACATTTTGGGCCAATTGGTGCTTTGCTGTCTCCGAGTGAGTTCGGTGAGGTATCAAGTGAAGTGTGGGGCCTGGAGGCCAAGATGCTTTAAGACGGGCCACAAGCCTATGATTGACTCTATTTTTCACCAATCTCACCGATTAAAGTGTCGTGGAAGATTGAAACCCATGAAGACGAGAGCGGAAGTGGGGTGGGTGTCCCGCGCAGACAGCCTGCAGGTAACCAGTCCTTCTCTCCCTCTGGCTTGCTGCTCCCAGAGGAAGGTGTCTGCATGTAACCTGTCTCTCTTCCTCTCCCTGTCGCCCACTTCTCCCAGAGGAAGGTGTCTGCGTATGAATGGTGTCTCTCTCCCTCTTGCTTGATGCTGCCAGAGCATGGTGCTGGAGTCCTGGGTCTTGGGCAAGGTTTAATTGATGTGATTTGTGGTTTGGACTCTATAGTTGATGTTATGATGTGTTTCTGGTCACGCTTTTTTTGGTTGCTATTGTTGTGCAATTTTGACAGGGCGGACTGCTCCCTGTGGCCCACAGATAACAAAGACACAGCGCTGGGTTAGGCTGAAATAAGCTGGACTGAATATGCTTGGACTCTTTTGATAACTGTATGGTTTGGTGTTTTATATTCTGTGTTTTTCACTAGTTGTTTTGCTGTTTGTGTGATTAGTTTTTTTGCACATTGGGGTTTGATGTTTTTCTTTGAATGGATTTCATGGCTTTGTTTCGTGGTTGTCTATGGGAAGACAAATCTCAGGGTTTTATACTGCATGCATACTTTGATAATAAATGTACTTCGAAACTTTGGAAGTTATGTTATGCATGTATATTTTTAAAGTTGATACTGTACAGTATTGAACACTTGTCAGTGAAACACAAGTAAACAGAATTTAAAAGGGAATGCAGCATGAGATTCAACAGTAACTAATCTTTACCATGCAACTCTATATGTTTTACATAAAGTGTTGTTTGTAAATTTTGAATATAAAGAGGAAATTGTAAGATATAATTGGTAGGTTTCCTACAGGATGAGGCCTCCCCAGCTGATTTCCATTCACTGTGTCCAAGCAATTGTTTGCATCAGAAAAAAATAAGAAAAAAAAATTTTTGCAATCAGTGCAATAGTAGGCTTCACAGAATGGCCAAAACCTTTAATAAACAATAAATTTGAATATGCAAATGTTGTCTTCACAAAGGAGAACACAAATACCTCCTCGATATGTTAGGAAACCAAGGGTCTAGTGAGAGAGAAAAACTGAAGGAAAATCAGTATTATCAAATAAATAGTAATAAGTAAATTAATGGAGTTTTGAAAATGTGCAGTTTTGGTCCTCAAATTTGAAGAAAAATATTCTCGCCATAGAAAGAATGTAACAAAGGTTTATTAGACTGATATTTGGAATGGCAGAGAGATTGGGTTGATTAGGCCTATATTTGTTAGAGTTCAGAAGAATGTAAGGGAATCTCATAGAAGTCCATAAAATTGTAGTGGAACCAGACAGACTAGATACAAAAAGTATGCTCCTGATGACAGAGGAATCTATAACTAGGAATCACAGCTTTGAGATATGAGACATGTCACAAAGAACCAAAATCAGAAGAAATTTCTTCACTCAGAGGATGGTGAATCTGTGGAATTCTTTACTGCAGAAAGCAGTAGAAGCCGAGTTATTAAATATATTCAAAGAGATAGTAAATCTAGTTCTTAATGCTGAAGGGATCAAGGGCTATGGGGAAAAGCAAGGGTAAGGAAGTAGACGATAAATCATGAGCATTTTTAATAGCGGAGCAGGCATGAATGGGTGAATGGCCTTCTCCTGATCCTGTTTTCCATGCTTTTTATTGCAGGACTGGCCTAGGCTCAAAGTCATAAAGCAACATAGCCCTCTGGTCCAATAAGTCCATGCTAACCAGACTGCCCACCCATCTAGCCCTAATTTCCTACATTTGGCCCATATCTCTCCATGTACCTATCTAAGTGCTTCTTAAATGATATTATTGTACCTGTCTCAATCACCTTTTCTGGCAGCTCGTTCCATATACTCACCACCCTCTGTGTAAATAGGTTGCCCTTCAGGTCTCTTTTAAATCTTTTCCCTCTCACTCTAAATCTATGCCCCTAGTTTTGGTCTCCCCTACACTGTGAGAATGACTGTTAACATTCCTCTCATCTATGCCTCTCATAATTTTAAACATTTATATAAGGTCACTCCTCATTCTCTTATGTTCTATGAAATGATGACCTAGTCCATCTACCTCTTTCTACAATTCATTCATTCTAGTCCTGGCTACATTCTTGTAAATCCTTTCTGTACTCATTCCAGTTTAACCACATCATTCCTATACAAAGGTGAACAAATCTGTACATAGTACTCCAACTGTAGCCTCAACAACAACTTGTACAACTGCAACATAATGTCGCAACTCCATGTACTCAATGCCCTGACTGATGAAGACTAACATGTTAAATGGCTTTTTCATCAGCTTTCTGCCTGTGATGCTGCTTTTAAAGAACAATGCACTTGTACTCCTAAGTCTCTCTGTTCCATTACACTCCCTCGTGCCCTACCGTTCATAGTACAAGTTCTATGCTGATTTGACTCTCCAAAATGCATCACCTTACTTAGCTGTATTTCCCACTCCTCCAGCTGATCAAGATTCCCCAGTAATCTTACAATAACCTTTCTCACTATCAACAACTAAGTTTGTGTCATCTACAAACTTACTGACCACGCCCTGTGCATTTATATTTATTTATATAAATAAGAAATAACAAGGGTCCCAACACTGTCCTCTGCTTTCACTCCTAAAAAGCAGTTTTCACCCATCATCCTCTGCTTCCAACCTCCAAGCCAATTCTGAATTCCCCCGTACTAGCTCTTCCTGGATCCCATGGGACCTAACCTTCCAAATCACCCTACCATGCAGGACCTTGTCGAAAACCTTGCTAACGTCCAAATACAAGTCTAGGCTAATGAGGAGATTAAAAGGAATAGACCTGTATTCTCTCAGGTGTGCTTCAGATGCTATAGTCCAATGGTCCCATCCTTAGAAGCTCTGATACACTGTAATAAAAAGCCAAAGCTGGGGTGTTGTTTTGGTTTCTCTCAGTTTGTGAAGCAGTTTTAAAGAGATTGAAAACATTTCTGATAGTCAAAGACATTTAAAACCAATTAATATAATGAAAAGAAATTTAATCTTTAAATAAATGAAGCTCATTAAAACACTTGTGAATCATTAAAATTATTGAACTAAACTAACATAAAAAAGTAACTTATCTTCCCTTCTGAAATGAGCAGGGTCTCCAATTCTACACCAATTTCTTCAAAGCAATTCTGCAGAATTTAACAAAGAACTGGATCCAACATTGAACCTTGTGGAGTTCAGCAAATGAGTGTTTAGCAAAGGTGAAGTATCTCTTATTCTAAATCTTGGATTTACACAACTCTGCACAAGTCCAATATTAATTTCCATAGCAAAGGCTAAACACTATCAGTCTCCTGCAGACCTCAAGCCATAGCAAGGATGATTTAATACAATGTGCTTTAACCAAACTAGCATCAGATTATGCATTACAAAATGTAATTTCATTGCAGTTCTTCATGTACAAAAATTGCACTTACAACATAAAGTTCACAGTATTATTTTTAGTAATTATAAACAATATTTGTAGGCTTTTAAAACTGTATAGTGTACTCTTCAAACCAGCAGGTGACACTGCAGAACAGCACCACTGCTCCATAACTGTTAATAGATGCCTCTTGAATAAATGAAATACTAGTACCTACCTGTGTAAAATGAACAGATTTCATCCTGCAAAGCTGGGCTGAACAATATGACCATCCTTGAATACTGGGCAAAATATTTCGTGGAAGTAAGGAATGCCACTGAAATGCAGTATAAAAACTCATAAAGGGTGTGATTTACATTTCAGTTGCACACGGGTTGCAGTGATGGAATACCCTTTCATTACCTTACTGCACTGTTATCCTTGGCAGCAATTTTTGGGCCCTCTGAAAAACCAATGCAATTGAGCAATGTAAAAAGTGTGATGGGAATAACAGGGATCCGTTTCCTCTGTCCCAGAAGCTGCCCACAGAGTATATATACACCAAGAATTTTTTTTAATTCATTGGAAGAAGTTAGTCATTTTTTATACTTTCAACATATTATACAGTTTACAGCTTCGGTCCAACATCCATCAGAAATGAGAACACTTGCTGTGGCAGTCTGCTTCCAAGCTGATGATGTGAAAAGTGATAGGACAGCAGATGGACCACCATGATTCTCAGAGTGAGGATTCTCAGCAGTTTTTTTAATGTTAACTAAATTGCAAAATATGTCTGCTTGAAGTTAGGATTTGATTCAGAAGAAGAAAGACAACTAAAATGTAGATTTATTGTTTCCCTGTAGTGATCTAACAATGGAGCTTTTACCTGTAATTATTAAAGGCAAAAAATCAAAGCACCATGTCTTGAAAACTCCATTACCATTTTTAGTCAGAACGGTCAACCAGCTGACAAAATACTACATCAATTTCCTTTCCCTTTTGTTAGTCAAGAGGCTCACAGTGACAAATGTGGCACAATAACAAGGTTAGAAAAGAGGTTAATGTCAAGATCTTTACCAAACTTAACCAAACTACATCCCTTTGAGGCTTCTTCACAACTAACATTCCTAGCTACCATTGTATCATCAATAAACCTGGCAATCAAACTATCAATTTATCCATGTCATTAATGTAAACATATAAGAAATTGAAGTACCAGCACAATCCCTGAGGCTCATTACCCCAGTACCTCTTATACCAATTTTTTCTGTTTGCCAGCTAATCAAGCCAATGTAGAAACAGTGCTGCTCCAGGTGGGATTGGTGGGTGGGTATCTTCCAAGGGAATATGGTCCTTCTGCTGTTTATAGTGTGCTTATCTGTGCGTGAAGGTGTTTAGTATTAATTTATTCAATCGCTCAAGATTTTTTTTAAAAAAATGTAATTCACAAGATGCTGATACTGCAGGAAAGGACAGTCATTCAGAAATATAGCAGTCAAACACTATATTCCACTGAGTCCATGCTGATCATCAAACATCCATTTTTACATTAACCCTGTTTAATCTCTCCAGATCTCCATCAAATTCTTCCCACAATCTACCTCTCACCTAAAAGCTAGGAGCAATTAACCAACCTACCTATGCATTTTCTGGAATGTATGAGGAATCAGAATATGTCAGAGAACATGCAAACACCATATACAGGTAACACAGAGTCCAGGATTGAACACTAGTTGCTGGAGCTGTGAGCCAGCAGCTCCACTAGCTGTGCTCTTGTGCTGTCCTAACATTTGCTGCCAATGGTCTGACTAAATTTGCAGGAGCTAAGAGTGAAGTTAAGAGAGTCAACTACATTGCTGTGAGCTTGGAAACGCATCTCTATCAGACTAGGAAAGTATAGTAGATTTCATTTCCTGATGTGAATCAGAGGGGTTTTTCAAACAAATATAAGTTTTAAATTCAATGTTTATTCAATTATAAAAACTGAAATTCCTCAGCTGCTCTTCAAGATACACTATGGCCTTCAGATCACTATTTCAGGCTTCTGGATACCATGTAGATAATTCAAACACTATGCTTCATGCCACTTCATTCTCTCCCTGTCTCAATGCTGTTATGAATTGCATGTTAACTTTAAGCAGAAATCAAGTAACAAATAGAGATTGTTCTTATTCTCAACATCCAACTAATTTGATTTTAAAGGCATTTAAATCATGATGAAATGTTGCTGCTTTCAAACCTTAATACGGCTGGTATTTACAGAGTGTTTGCAATTCAAACCTAACACCAGCTCCATGTGGCAGACAACTGTAGAGCTGTCTTGTTCTCTTATTTACTTCAGTCTCATTCTCTCACAAACAAAGCAATACACAGCTTCGCTGCTTGGGAAAAAGTAGTCTCATTAAACTTTTGAAATGTGAACGCTAGTGCTGGTTAGATGAAAAAGGCGGATTTTAGACAGATCATCCATCTAGTAGAAATCTGTCTGCATTAGAGTCAGGATAAGGATTTTCAGCAACAAGGAGCAAAGAAGATTCAGACAATTGTTGACAAAGTAGCTTAGGTAAGATAACTAGGGGAAAACTAGTCTCGATAATATATGGTTTGAGAAGCAGCGGACAAAAGATACATGGGGGATAGGAGGAAAAACTATTAGAGTGTGGTTATGACTTGGAATTTACTATCTGTAAGGTTCATGAAAACAAAATCAATCAATGCCTAAGGAAAGGAATTAAGTACTTCAAAGAGAATAATGAATTGGGGAGATAGTAGGGATATGGGGCAGATTTCTCTCCTAGAAATTAGCATAGACGTAAAAGGTTGAAAATGGTGCAGTAGAAAGACTGAGATCTGGGCACAATAATATGAGTCAGCCAATTGGCATAATCTAAATGGCTGATAGCATAAATGATAGCTGCAAAAAGAAAATGCAGTGCAGGGTGCAGCGAGATAGATTTTGAAGTCAAAAGACCATCGGAGAAGGAAGTCTGAGAATCGGAGCAGGAGTGTGGCGGAAGCCATTTTGATTTTTTCTTTTTCTCATCGGAGTTAAGAGAGGCGGGACCGCGCAGTCGTGTGACGTTGGGCAGTGAAGCGCAGAAGATTTAAAAAGGTCAGAAATCCTGATTCGGGTTTAACTCGGAGAAGGAAGTCTGAGAATCGGAGCGGGAGTGCAGCGGAAGCCATTTTGATTTTTTCTTTTTCTCATCGGAGTTAAGAGAGGCGGGACTGTGTAGGTGTGTGAAGTCGGGCAGTGAAGTGCGGAAGATTTAAAAGGAACACAGCCATCGTTCTGCGGGCAGCGGAGTGAGCCGGGAGCAGAGTGAAAGCTTAAGGGTTTTGGCTCAACAGGCTTAGGCGGAAACAGGTGAGGCAGAGTAGGTTTGGTTTTCAGTTTTCCCTGTTATTTGAGGAAAGGGGGAAGTATGAGTGTGAGGGCAGCTTGCTGTTCTCGGTGTTGGATGTGGGAGGTCCTGGAGTCTCCTAGCCTTCTAAACGTCCACATCTGCGCCAGATGCACCGAGCTGCAGCCCCTAAGGGACTATGTTAGGGAACTGGAGCTGCAGCTTGATGACCTTCGTCAGGTCAGGGAGAGTGAGGAGTTGATAGAGAGGAGTTACAGGCAGGTGGTCACACCGGGACCATGGGAGGTAGACAAGTGGGTCACGGTTAGGAGGGGGAAGGGGAAGTGTCAGGTACTAGAGAGTACCCCAGTGGCTGTGCCCCTTGACAATAAGTACTCCTGTTTGAGTACTGATGGGGGGGGGGGACAGCTTACCTGGGGGAAGCAACAATGGCCGTGCTTCCAGCACAGAGTCCGGCCCTGAAGCTCAGAAGGGTAGGGAAAGGAAGAGGAGGGCAGTAGTAATAGGGGACTCAATAGTTAGGGGGTCAGATAGGCGATTCTGTGAATGCAGTCAGGACACCCGTATAGTAGTTTGCCTCCCTGGTGCCAGGGTCCGGGATGTTTCTGATCGTGTCCAAGATATCCTGAAGTGGGAGGGTGAGCAGCCAGAGGTCATGGTACATATAGGTACCAATGACATAGGTAGGAAAAGAGAAGACGTCCTGAAAGGAGAATATAAGGACTTAGGAAGGGAGTTGAGAAGAAGGACCGCAAAGGTAGTAATCTCGGGATTACTGCCTGTGCCACGTGACAGTGAGAGTAGGAATGGAATGAGGTGGAGGATAAATGCGTGGCTGAAGGATTGGAGCAGGGGGCAGGGATTCAAGTTTCTAGATCATTGGGACATCTTTTGGTGCAGGTGTGACCTGTACAAAAAGCAGGTTGCACTTGAATCCTAGGGGGACCGATATCCTAGCAGGGAGATTTTCGAAGGCTACTGGGGAGACTTTAAACTAGAATGGTTGGGGGGGTGGGAATCAAATTGAAGAGACTAGTAGAGAGGAGGTTAGTTCACAAATAGAGAAAGCTAGTAGACAGTGTGTGAGGGAGGATAGGCAGGGGACAGAGAACGGGAGCACTCAGACCGAAGATGTAGGGGAGAAGGAAGAAAAAGATAAAGCTGTTTGCACCATTAGGGATAAACAGAGAGTAAGGGGTGGAGAGTTTCTTAAATGCATCTATTTTAATGCTAGGAGCATTGTAAGAAAGGTGGATGAGCTTAGAGCATGGATTGATACCTGGAAATATCAAGTTGTAGCTATTAGTGAAAAATGGTTGCAGGAGGGGTGTGATTGGCAACTAAATATTCCTGGATTTCATTGCTTCAGGTGTGATAGAATCAGAGGGGCAAGAGGGGGAGGTGTTGCATTGCTTGTCAGAGAAAATATTACAGTGGTGCTTTGGCAGGATAGATTAGAAGACTCGTCTAGGGAGGCTATTTGGGTGGAATTGAGGAATGGGAAAAGTGTAGTAACGCTTATAGGGATGTATTATAGACCACCGAATGGGGGAGCAAGAATTGGAGGAGCAAATTTGTAAGGAGATAGCAGATATTTGTAGTAAGCACAAGGTTGTGATTGTGGGAGATTTAAATATTCCACACATAGACTGGGAAACCCATTCTGTAAAAGGGCTGGATGGTTTGGAGTTTGTAAAATGTGTGCCAGATAGTTTTTTGCAGCAATACATAGAGGTGACAACTAGAGAAGGGGCAGTGTTGGATCTCCTGTTAGGGAATGAGATAGGTCAGGTGACAGAGGTATGTACTGGGGAGCACTTCGGGTCCAGTGATCACAATGCCATTAGTTTCAGTATAATTATGGAGAAGGATAGGACTGGACCCAGGGTTGAGATTTTTGATTGGAGAAAGGTCAACTTTGAGGAGATGCAAAAGGATTTAGAAGGAGTGGATTGGGACAATTTGTTTTATGGGAAGGATGTAATAGAGAAAGGGAGGTCATTTAAAGGTGAAATTTTGAGGGTACAGAATCCTTATGTTCCTGTTAGGTTGAAAGGAAAGGTTAAAAGTTTGAGAGAGCTATGATTTTCAAGGAATATTGGAAACTTGGTTCCGGAAAAGAGAGAGATCTACAATAAATATAGGCAGCTTGGAGTAAATGAGGTGCTTGAGGAATATAAAGAATGTAAAAAGAATCTTAAGAAAGAAATTAGAAAAGCTAAAAGAAGATATGAGGTTGCTTTGGCAAGTAAGGTGAAAATAAATAAATTTCTACAGTTATATTAATAGCAAAAGGATAGAAAGGGATAAAATTGGTCCCTTAGGGAATCAGAGTGGATGGCTATGTGTGGAGCCAAAAGAGATGGGGGAGATTTTGAACAATTTATTTTCTTCGGTATTCACTAAGGAGAATGATATCGAACTGTGTAAGGTAAGGGAAACAAGTAGGATAGTTATGCAAACTATAATGATTAAAGAAGAGGAAGTACTGGTGCTTTTAAGGAATATAAAAGTGGATAAGTCTCCGGGTCCTGAGAGGATATTCCCTAGGACCTTGAGCAAAGTTAGTACGGAAATAGGAGGGGCTCTGACAGAAATATGTCAAATGTCATTAGAAACGGGGATGGTGCCGGAGGATTGACG
Organism: Mobula birostris; assembly: GCF_030028105.1. Classification (NCBI taxonomy): domain Eukaryota; kingdom Metazoa; phylum Chordata; class Chondrichthyes; order Myliobatiformes; family Myliobatidae; genus Mobula; species Mobula birostris. The sequence continues at coordinate 172,323,721 of NC_092375.1, read as the reverse complement.
TATTGCTCATGTTGTTCCATTGTTTAAAAAGGGTTCTAAGAGTAAACCTAGCAATTATCGGCCTGTGAGTTTGATGTCAGTGGTGGGTAAATTGATGGAAAGTATTCTTAGAGTTGGTATGTATAATTATCTGGATAGACAGAGTCTGATTAGGAATAGTCAACATGGATTTGTGTGTGGAAGGTCATGTTTGACAAATCTTACTGAATTTTTTGAAGAGGTTACTAGGAAAGTTGACGAGGGTAAAGCAGTGGATGTTGTCTATATGGACTTCAGCAAGGCCTTTGACAAGGTTCCACACGGAAGGTTAGTTAGGAAGGCTCAATCGTTAGGTATTAATATTGAAGTAGTAAAATGGATTCAGCAGTGGCTGGATGGGAGACACCAGAGAGTAGTGGTGGATAACTGTTTGTCAGATTGGAGGCCGGTGTCTAGTGGTGCGCCTCCAGGATCTGTACTGGGTCCAGTGTTGTTTGTCATATATATTAATGATCTGGATGATGGGGTGGTAAATTGGATTAGTAAGTATGCAGATGATACGAAGATAGGTGGAGTTGTGGATAATGAAGTAGGTTTTCAAAGCTTGCAGAGAGATTTAGGCCAGTTAGAAGAGTGGGCTGAAAGCTGGCAGATGGAGATTAATGCTGATAAATGTGAGGTGCGACATTTTGGTAGGCCTAATCAAAATAGAACTTATGGTAAGTGGTAGGGCATTGAAGAATTCAGTAGAACAGGGGAATCTAGGAATAATGGTGCATAGTTCCCTGAAGGTGGAATCTCATGTGGATAGGGTGGTGAAGAAAACTTTTGGTATGCTGGCCTTTATAAATCAGAGCATTGAGTATAGGAGTTGGGATGTAATGTTAAAATTGTACAAGGCATTAGTAAGGCCAAATTTGGAGTACTGTGTACAGTTCTGGTCACCAAATTATAGGAAAGATGTCAACAAAATAGAGAGAGTACAGAGAAGATTTACTAGAATGTTACCTGGGTTTCATCTCCTAAGTTACAGAGAAAGTTGAGCAAATTAGGTCTTTATTCTCTGGAGCGTAGAAAGTTGAGGGGGGACTTGATAGAGGTATTTAAAATTATGAGGGGGATAGATAGAGTTGACATGGATAGGCTTTTTCCATTGAGAGTGGGGGAGATTCAAACAAAAGGACATGAGTTGGGAGTTAAAGGGCAAAAGTTTAGGAGTAACATGAAGGGGGAACTTCTTTACTCAGAGAGTGGTAGCTGTGTGGAACGAGCTTCCAGCAGAAGTGGTTGAGGTAGGTTCGATGTTGTCATTTAAAGTTAAATTGGACAGCTATATGGACAGGAAAGGAATGGAAGGTTATGGGCTGAGTGCAGGTCAGTGGGACTAGGTGAGAGTAAGAGTTCGGCACGGACTAGAAGGGCCGAGATGGCCTGTTTCCGTGCTGTAATTGCTATATGGTTATATCTTATTGTGAAGTGATTGGTCTAGGTATGCGTGGTGTAGTGATCATCATCTCAAGCAGATGAAAGCTTTGACTGCCAGTATACCCAAAGCCAATTTTGTTATAAATCTGGCAAAAGGCAAGTCAGCCTCGGCTGAGGTCACATTTTTGTATGTACCGTATGTCATCAGTCACTGTTAAATGATGCCAAAATGGTTGAAGCATTATCAGGCCTTTGTTGGTTCAAAGTGAAGAGAAAAAAACACAAGCTCTGGTATAAACGTGCTCCACAACCCAATGATGCACACTGAAAGAAATATGAAATTTGTGTGGTCAGAGTCACACACAAGGGGCCTATGAGAAACACACACAAAATGCTAGGGGAACTCAGCAGGCCAGGCAGCATCTAGGAAAACTGGACAGTCAACATTTTGGGTCAAAACCCTTCGTCAGGAGTCCTGCTGAGGGTTTCGGACCATAATGTTGACTGTACTCTTTTCCATAGATGCTGCCTGGTTTGCTGAGTTCCTCCAGCATTTTGTGTGTGTTTCTCAGATTTCAAGCATCTGCAAATTTTCTCATTTGGCATATGAAAAAATCAAATTTGATAAATAACATCATAATTGCAGCCCCAGCTTTTAGTACATGTAATACATTTAAATAAAATGTTTCCAGTGTTTTCATAATTTGTTGAATTGTGGTTAATATTTAATAATTTTTCCAAAGTTTATGAATGTCACAGAATTTCACAGACTTTTTGACATCTCTGACAGGTTGTTTGTCCAATAAACAAAGTTTTATTGGCTATCAATGTATTTTTGCTATCAATCAGGTCAGAAGTGCTTCCTTGGGGCAGTTCTCACCTGGGATCATTCAGGATCGGGGTAAATTTAACAAGTTGCCAATCAGTATGCCACTGAACGAACTCTAATCTGAGAATACAATGACTTCCTGCTGATTCAAACCACCTTCCTAGAAAGATACACTTTTGAAACATATGATAACGTATTTAATGGATCATGCTTGAAGCAGCGCTGGTTGGTACTAACTCAGTGAGAGTCTTAGGACTTCATAGTTGGCCGAACAAAGACATATTTCCATTATTTTTAGGGTACCAGTATTTTCCTCACATTATTTACCCTAATTTTGGACAACAATGCTGGTGCAGAGTTTACAATCTGAATTTCCTGACAATTCCTGTGTTTTCCCATCCTATCTCCTCCAGAGGAGATAATAAATATTTGAAATAAAGATAAAATCAGTATTTATCTCACCTACACATTGTTAGAATTCCAGGATATTACTGTGTCTCACAGTTTAGGTTACATGCTATATTTGTTTTTAAAAAATTTTTTTGGCGTGTGCGTGCGTGCGCATCTGTGCGTGTGCGTCCGTGCATGTGCGTGATGATGTATTTTTCAAGCCTTTACAAGGCGCGGAGTGAGAGAAAGACCGTGTGGCATGCCACTCCTCACACAGACATTTTCGCAGTATTTTTCCCTTTTTACTTTACGAGGTTGAGTTGCAATCTCGACACTCAACCCGGCACAGATGGAAAGCATACTCGGGAGTGGCTCTGACTGGATTCGAACCCAGGAACCTCCGTTCCGGGATCCGGCACTGATGTCATTGTGCCATCAGCCGGCCCTACATGCTATATTTGAACAAATTTCTTGATGAGTGGAAGGTTAGCTATATTAAGTAAATGATTTAATCAGCTTGCAGGTACAACTAATCATTGAGGTTTAATTGTACTTGTCAGAGTAGCAAGATTTATTCCAATAACATTCTTTTTGTTTAGCAAGTTATCACATTTACAATAAGTTTTAACAGTGAGTGCATTTCATTGTGTTTGTATAAAGATATTTGCAGATGTCTGGTTAAAACTGGTCAATTTGGTATAGTTATAATGGGTTCTAATTGATATAATCACATTGGAAACATCTTCCAGACACAACCATTCACCTTTAAAACCAGAGCAGGTAAAAGTCTTCCAGCTGTGATGACTTGATTAGATATCAAAAAGCTCAAATGCAACTTTTCACCCCAAAATTTATTGATATCATAAAAATTGTTTGCAATCAGGTTTTGAAATTGGGGAACACCATTAACCACACGTATGCATCTGCCTGATAGCTTTGTGAGAAAATGGTGTCTTGCAGAAGATGTACTTCTGTAAGCAACAAGTTAACATTCTAGGCCTAAACCTGAAGTGCAGCTACCAATTTTCAGGGCTTTCTTGCCAGCTGATACCTTGGTCAACTAACCTGGCAGGTGTGTGCATTATGTACTCATATACATAAAAAAAAGGTCATGTCAGAAAGGGACTCTCCATTCCCATTCTGACATGTCTGCCGTGGCCTCCTCTACTACCATGATAAGGCCAAACTCAGGCTGGAGGAGCAATATTACATATTACGTCTGAGTAGTCTCTAATCTGATGGCATGCACATTGATTTCTCCAACTTCCGCTAACTTCTTCCCCCTTCTCATTTTTTTATTCCACATTCTGGTTGCCCTCTTAACTGTTTCTCACTCTTCATCACCTTCCTCTGATATCCCTCCTGTTTCCCTTTCTTCCATGACCAAGTCCTCTCCTATTCGATTCCTTCTTCTTCAGCCCTTTATCTATTCCACCTATCGCCTCCCAGTTTCTTAATTCATCCCTTTATCTATTCCACCTGTCCTTTCCTAGCTTCTTACTTCATCCCCTTCCCCCATCTTCCCCTTCACCTGCTCTCACCTATCAATTTGTACTCCAACCCTACCCCCCACCTTCTTATTCTGGTTTTTTGCCCCCACCCCTGATGAAGGGTCTCTACCAGAAAAGCAGACTGTTTATTCCCTATCAACACACAAAATGCTAGAGGAAATCAGCAGGCCAGGCAGCACCTATGAAAATGAATAAATAGCCGACGTTTCGGGCCGTTTCAGGACTGGAAAGGAAGGGGGAAGATGCCAGAATAAAAGTGTGTGGGGGGGAGGGGAAGGAGGACTAGTCAGAAGGTGATAGTTGAAGGCAGCTGAGTGGGAAAGGTAAAGGGCTGGAGGCCAGGCTGTGCTGTTGGAGAGAAACTTTCAAACAATGTCACACATGGATGACCCAGCCCATTCTGTTTCAGTCAGTTGCCTGACTTGCAGAGTGTTTCTAGAAATTTCTGGCTTATAAGATTCTTCACTAATCTTACTTACTTATGAACAAAGAAAACTACAAGTTGCCTCTTGGCTGTATTAATTTATCTGATCCCCAATTCTTATCTATGATCACATTTTGTCTAATGCTCCACTGCTCTGTGCCACTTAATTTACTCTTTCCTAAATAAGTTGCATCCGATAATTTGAACAAGTCTGTACTTAGAAGTATTTTTTTTTAAAAAGGACCATAATTTTACCTCTCCCATCAACTCAATTGGTGCCCTCCTTTCTTCCTCTTTATTGCCCTCATCACCATTCTCCTCTTCACCATCACTTAAATTGACATCAGCTTTGTAGTCTTCTAAAGTCCTGTTCACATTACTCGTGGTTGCTATGTCATATGATTCAATAGTATTTGCAGAGGTCTCCAAAGCTTTTGCTTCTTTAGCATCTGAATTTAGATTCATCTTGAAATCTGCAATAAAGACAAAGAAAAGTAGCATGAAAAATGAAGCTCAGTGTTTAGTTCTTGTTAAAGATATTTTTAAAAAGTGATTTAGAATCTTGCAATGTCTAAATTTAGTACGATAAACATCAGCAAGTGTCATCTGATAAATTATTTTACACTTTTTTGTTCTCCATAAATGCCTAAACAACTAGAGGCTGAAATAATTTCATCATACTGATAGTATGGTTGAACCCAAAGCTGTCATCATTCCAACATGTTTACTCCCACAGAGCATTCGGGATATGAACTTTAGCTGGTTGGTCTTTGTGCATCAAAAAAAAACAACTGGCATTATCATAGCTTTGATATTCTAATTCAGATAACTTCATTTTTAGAACAGAAAGAATTTAGAATCTCTCCTTTAAGCCATTACAACTCCCTCTTCTTTTCCCTCTCCAAGCACACCTGTGTATTTTCTGTGCCACATCTCAGATCCAGCATGTGGTCCCAGTCACTCTTGGGCTGCCAGCTCTTGGCCACACTTTTTTTCACTTTCTGGTAACCTTCTAATGACCATCTCTCAGCCCCAGCATTCCCAGCCTGACATTCAATGCTTTTCCTGGCACTAATGCAAGCCCACAACCTGGCTCCACTCTCATTGCCAAATGTAGCCCAGTTCCTCACAATACTTCTGTTCTCATTCCAGCCCTGCTCTAGTACCCTAAATGGTACCAGTAATTCACAATTTAGCAGAGAAAACAAAAAAAAAGTTGTTAAAATGGTGACAAATATCAAATTAATATTTCATTGAAGAAATAACAAAATACTCTGCAGATGCTCGGGTCAAAGCAACACTCACAACATGCTGGAGGAACTCAGCAGGTCGGGCAGCATCCATGGAAATGATCAGTCAACGTTTTGGGCCGGAACCCTTCATCAGGACTGAAGAGGGAAGGGGCAGAGGCCCTATAAAGAAGGTGGGGGGAGAGTGGGAAGGAGAAGGCTGGTAGGTTCCATCTGAAAAACCGGTAAGGGGAAAGATAAAGGGGTGGGGGAGGGGAAGCAGGGAGATGATAGGCAGACTGAAGAGGGAAGGGGCAGAGGCCCTATAAAGAAGGTGGGGGGACAGTGGGAAGGAGAAGGCTGGTAGGTTACTGAAGAGAGAAGGGGCAGAGGCCCTATAAAGAAGCTGCCTATCAGCTCCCTGCTTCCCCTCCCCCACCCCTTTATCTTTCCCTTTACTGGTTTTTCACCTGGAACCTACCAGCCTTCTCCTTCCCACCCTCTCCCCACCTTCTTTATAGGGTCTCTGCCCCTTCCCTCTTCAGTCCCGACGAAGGGTTCTGGCCCGAAACGTCGACTCATCGTTTCCACGGATGCTGCCCGACCTGCTGAGTTCCTCCAGTGTGTTGTGCGTGTTGCTTTCATTGAAGAAGTTAACTGTTCTGAATAGAAGAGGTAGAAATTTCTAGAACAAATTTGCAGTCTTGAAGGAACTGATGTGAAGTGGTGAGAGCTTGAATAGAACCCTGAAACAACCCTGATATTTTAAAAGGCAACAAATCTGTTTCAGTTAACTAAAATGTTATTAATCAAAAAATGTAGACACCTTATGATACAATTGTGTAAAGAAAGATTAATTAATACAGATCTTTCTTTGAAATACTTTATATTTTCAGAAGAGTATCAGTGGAGAATTCCAAATTCATTTAAAAACCATTGAAATTGGAGGTAGAATAAAGGACTTACAATGAAATTGGTTGAAAACTGAACACGTGTAATATCAAGCTAGGACCAGTGGGTGGGGGGGGGGGTTAGTAAATTACGTTCCAGAGTGATTAGTGCTATAATTCTAATGAATATTATTCACCATTACAATAGAACCAAGCACAAGTTCCTCATATTTGTTCATATTGTTTTATTCTAATATTGTTTTAAGGAAATCAATACAGGTAAAAGATATAGTGAGATAAAATTACAATGTAATTTTGTTTTCCAGTTGGAGAAAGAAATTAATATTTAAATTTAACACCAACAAATGTAAATTATTCCATGACTAAATAGACAAGATTAAGGATTAAAGAGATTTAGAAACAAATCTAACTCATTCCAAAGGAATTATGAACTAAATCACAATGGAAAAAGAGCTTTGATCAGCGACCAATCCGGACATTAGAAGTTTTGAGAGGAGGGGATTTTATTCAGGTCCACTGCTCGAGTAGAAAAGGCAGCAGCAGGCCGCCACAGCGAAAAAGAGCTTTAACCAGAGACCAATCTGTGTTGGGATTGATTCGCAAGAGCAGTTTAAAGGAAAGCACAATGGCCATTGTCACAGCAGCCGTCGTCTCAGTGGACAGAGTCAGAGTGGTGATCTTAAAGCTTTAGCTCTTCGAGGCTTCAGCAAAGAGAAGCTTCAGTCTGGAAAAGCAAAGGAAAGAAGAGCTCAAGGTTAAGTTTATTTTTCCCTTTCCTTCTTTACATCTACTCAGTTAGAACAGTGGAGATGCCAGACAGGATAGTTGAATACTCCTCTTGCGGGATGTGGGAAGGCAGGGAGACCTCCAGTGTCCCTGATGACCACAATTGTGAGATGCATCCACGTTAAGGCGTTGGAGCTGGAACTGGATGAACTCCGGATCATTAGGGAGGCTGAAAGGGTGATAGATAAGACATAGAGAGAGGTAGTTACTCCCAAGGTGCAGGACACAGGAAACTGGGTGACAGTTAGGAAGGGGAAAGGGGTCAAGAGCCAGTACAGGGTAGCCCTGTGGCCATCCCCCTCAACAACAGGTATATCACTTTGGATACTGTTGTTGAGGGGGGTGACCTACAGAGAAAAGTCAAGTGGTTGGGTCTCCGGTACTGAGTCTGCCTCTGTGACTCAGAAGGGAAGGGGGGGGGGAAGAGGCATGCTGTGATGATAGGGGATTCATTAGTTAGGGGAATGGACAGGAGGTTCTGTGGGTGAGAACAAGATTCCCGGATGGTATGTTACCTCCCAGGTGCTAGGGTCCGAGATATCTCAGATTGAATACTCAGCATTCTTAACTGGGAGGGTGAACATCCAGAAGTCGTGGTCCACGTAGGTACCAATGACATGGATAGGATGACTGACGAGGTTCGGCATAACGTGTTCAGGGAGTTAGGTGCCAAGTTAAAGGGCAGGAACTCCAGGGTTGTGACCTCAGGAAAGTGTTTCGGAAGGCATAGGATAATTACATCCTGGGAAGGGAGAAGTATTCTAGAGGCAAGATGACACAACCGTGGCTAACAAGAGAAATCAAAGACAACATAAAAGCCAAAGAGAGGGCATATAATAGAACACAAATTAGTGGGAAGTTAGAGAATTGTGGGAAGCTTTTAAAAACCAACAGAAGGCAGCTAAAATAGTTATCAAGAAGGCAAAGATGAAGGTAAGGTAGCCAATAACTTTAAAGAGAATACCAAAAATTTCTTCAGATACATAAAGTATAAAAGAGAGGCAAGAGTGGATATTGGACTGCTGGAAATGATGCTGAAGAGGTAGAAATGGAGGACAAGGAAATGGCAGATAAATTGAATAAGTATTTTGCATCAGTCTTCAGTGTGGAAGACACTAGTAGTGTGGTGGAAGTTCCAGGTGTCTGGGGTCATGAAGTGTATGAAGTTACCATAACTAGAGAGAAGTTTCTTGGTATACTGAAAGGTCTAAAGGAAGATAAGTTATGTGGATCAGATAGTGTACACACCAGGGTTTTGAAAGAGCTGGCTGACAAGATTGTGGAGGCATTAGTAATGATCACAAGATTCTGGAATGGTTCCAAAAGATTGGAAAATTACAAATGTCACTCCACTCTTCAAGAAGGGAGAGAGGTAGAAGAAAGGAAACTATAGGCCAGTTAATCTGACTTCAGTGGTTGGGAAGATATTGGAGTCGATTATTAAGGATGAGGTCTCAGGGTACTTGGAGGCATATGATAAATAGGCCATAGTCAGCATGGTTTCCTCAGGGAAAATCTTGCCTGACAAATCTATTGGAATTTTTGAAAAAATAATAAGGATAGACAAAGAAGAATCGGTTGATATTGTGTACTTGGGTTTTCAGAAGGCCTTTGACAAGGTGCACCACATGAGGCTATTTAAAAAGATACGAGCCCATGGTATTACAGGAAAGACTAGCATGGATAAAACAGTGGTTTATTGGCATGAGGCAAAGAGTGGGAATAAAGGGAGCCTCTTTTGGTTGGCTGTCAGTGACTAATGGTGTTCCACAGGGGTCTGTATTGGGACCGATTCTTTGTACGTTACATGTCAATGATTTGAATGATGGAATTGATGGCTTTGTTGCAAAGTTTGCAGATGATATAAAGATAGGTGGGGGGAGGACAGGTAGTTCTGTGGAAGTAGAGAGGTTACAGAAGGACTTAGAATAGGAGAAGGGGAAAAGAAATGGCAGATGGAATACAGTGTCAGGAAGTGTATGGTCATGCACCTTGGTAGAAGAAAGGAAAGGATTGTCTATTTTCTAAATGGAGAAAAAAATACAAAAAAAGAGGCACAAAGGGACTTGGGAGTCCTTGTGCAGAATTCCCTAAAGATTAATTTGCAGGTTGAGTCTGTGGTGAGGAAGGCAAATGTGATGTTTGCATTCATTTCAAGAGGACTAGAATATAAAAGCTAGGATGTGATGCTGAGACTTTATAAGGCACTGGCGAGGCCTCACTTTGGAGAATTGTGAGCAGTTTTAGGCCTATTTTCTTTTTGTACTGAAAATGGAGAGGATTCAAAAGATGTTCAGAAAAATGATTCCAGGATTGAATGGCTTATCATATGAAGAGTGCTTGATGGCTCTGGGCCTGTAGTCACTAGAATTCAGAAGAGTGAGGAGTGACCTCATGGAAAGTTATTGAATGGTGAAAGGCCTTGATTGAGTGGATGTAGAGCAGATGTTTCCTATAGTGGGCGAGTCTAAGACCAGAGGACAAAGCCTCAGAATACAGGGGCATCCTTTTAGAATGGAGATGAGGAAGAATTTCTTTAGCCAGAGAGTGAATCTGTGGAATTCTTTGCTACAGGCAGCTGTGAAGCCCATCTTTATGTATATTTAATGCAGAGGTTGATAGATTCTTGATTGATCGGGGAAAAAGCAGGAGATTGGGACTGAGAGGAAAACTGGATCAGCCATGATGAAATGATGGAGCAGACTCGATGAGCCAAATGGCCTAATTCTGTTCCTATATCTTGTGGTCTTGTAGTCTACGGCAGTGGTCCCCAACCACCGGGCCGCAAAGCACATGCTACCGGGCCATGAGGAAACGGTATGATTTGGCGATATGAAATGATATGAGTCAGCTGCACCTTTCCTCATTCCCTGTCACGCCCGCTGTTCAACTTTAACGCACACAAGGTCATCAGTGACCCAAGACGCAAATGACCCAAGATGTGTAAAGGAATGGGTCAGTGACCCATTTGTAAATGTCCCCGGTGAATCATCCATGTCAGCGCAGGAAAAAGATCAACTCCTCGAGCTTGCAAATGACAGTGGGCTGAAAAGTATGTTTGACATAACATCTCTGCCGTCATTCTGGATCAAAGTTAAGGCTGAATATCCTGAGATAGCCACGAGAGCACTGAAAACGTTGCTTCCATTTCCAACATCATATCGCTGTGAAGCGGAGTTTTCTGCAATGATTGCAACGAAAACTAAATTGTGGAATAGACTGGACATAAGGAACCCCCTTCGAGTATCGCTGTCTCCCATCACCCCTCGATGGGACCCTCTTGTTGCAGGAAAACAAGCCCAGGGCTCCCACTGATTCAGCGATACTGGTGAGTTGCAATGATTTTATCTGTTCATACGAGGAAAATATGCGCTGTGCGTTTAATATCCAAACGTTACTTAAAATGTTATGATGCTATTGACTTATAAGTGACTTATAATTCAGTGGTCCCCAACCTCTGGGCCGCACAGAATGCAGTGGTGCAGCAGTAGCCAGAATGCACCAAGCACATCTTTAAGAAAAAAGCTGAAATAAACAAGCTAATTAATTAGATGCCGCCCGGCACGTAAATGTCGGCCCAGATCAGAGGCAATTGCCGATTGCGTCGCTGCATTCTTCATGGCAATGTATCGGTCCGCGGCCCGGAGGTTTGGGACCACTGTTATAATCGATTTATAGACAATAGACAATAGGTGCAGGAGCAGGCCATTCAGCCCTTTCAGCCAGCACCACCATTCACTGTGATCATGACTGATCATCCACAATCCGTACCCTTTTCCTGCCTTCTCCCTATATCCCTTCACTCCGCTATCTTTAAGAGCTTTATCTAACTATTTTTTGAAAGAATCCAGAGAATTGGCCTCTACTGCCTTCTGAGGCACAGCATTCCACAGAACCACAAACCTCTGTGTGAAAAAGCTTTTCCTCAGCTCCGTTCTAAATTGTCTACCCCTTATTCTTAAACTGTGGCCTCTGGTTCTGGACTCCCCCAACATCAGGAACATGTTTCCTGCCTCTAGCATGTCCAATCCCTTAATAATCTTATATGTTTCAATCAGATCCCCTCTCACCTTCTAAATTCCAGAGTATACAAGCCCAGTCGCTCCAATCTTTCAACATATGACAGTCCCGCTATCCTGGGAATTAACCTTGTGAACCTCCGCTGCACTTCCTCAATAGCAAGAATGTCCTTCCTCAAATTTGAAGACCAAAACTGTACACAATATTCCAGGTGTGGTCTCACCAGGGCCCTGTACAACTGCAGCAGGACCTCTTTGCTCTTATCAACACACATCGAAGTTGCTGGTGAATGCAGCAGGCCAGGCAGCATCTCTAGGAAGAGGTACAGTCGATGTTTCGGGCCGAGACCCTTTGTCAGGCACTACACAACCTCCACAAATCAACTGGCAGTGACTTCTAACCAAAATGCTGTCAGCAGAAATGAAAGCTTGCCCAGGTGTACACTTCCAACAGCTTAATCCAAAGCAAATAATTTACATTTTTACAGAGCCAAGGAAGAAATTATTGAGAGTGAGGACCAGTTCCCCCAGACAGAATAGAGTGGTGGTGGAGGATCCATGAGATTCATAAACCTGCCTGTCCAGGTAGAATCATCGTTTCTGCTTGTTCCTGCCCACCGAACGCGTATCTACATACCTTGACTCTGTTCTGTTCCTCCTGGTTCGGTCCCTTCCTACCTACATCCATGACACTTCACACACTCTTGATCTTTTCAACGGCTCCAAGTTCCCTGGCCTTGATTGTCTCATTTTCACTTTGGATGTCCAGCTCCTCTACACCTCCATTCCCCCCCCTTCAGGAAGGCGTCAAAGCTCTCCGCTTCTTTCTGGACACCAGACTCAACCAGTTCCCCTCCACCACCACTCTCCTCCGTCTAGCGGAACCGGTCCTCACTTTCAATAATTTCTCCTTTGACTTCTCCCACTTCCCTGTATTCTTTTGAAGCTAATACAAAATAATTTTCAAGAAGTTTCTCCACTTCTTTTGAATTGCTTTTGTTGTAGGTCTATTACATCATCATAATCACACTGCTTACTGTGTGATTACTAAAAGGACTCAGTTTATCCTGTTTTGATCAGACATTATAAGGAACAAGATAGTCAAATGATGGGGAATAATATTATCCAAATGAGATAAGCTAGGATGTATGAATTACTGTAGATCCATTGAAAATAGAAGCTGTATCTTGAATACACTTTATTGAATTTTTGTTTAGTTGTAATTCTATATGCTCTACAAAGCACCACCATGGGTTCTTCTATACTCAACCCAGCACCATCAACCTGTTTTTTACTTTCCACTCATCCCATCTGCTAATCACCCAAAAGTCCTCCCACTGACACCCCTACCCTACTGTTCCCACCTGCCCTCTGCACCTCTCTCACTTGATAACATGCCCCTCTAAGATCAAATTCCTTCCTCTCCTATCAGATGTCCATCTTCAGTCTCTCTTGAGTCGTCTCCCAGCTTCTGTCACTATTTCAGCTCTCCTCGCCTTGAAATACCTTTCACACCCTGCACCTGGATCTACCTCTTGCTCCACCCCATTCCTCTATCTTTTTGTACCGGCTGTCTCTCTTTATCTTTCAGTTCAGATGAGGGATCCACTTCCCTTCATAGATGCTGCCTGATTCACTAAGTTCCTCCAGCATCTTGAACATTCCAGGATCTGCAGTCTCCTGTGAGTCCATCCAGGGCTATACACTGATTGATTTACCATGAAATTACTCCACATATTCACAATGGGCATGAGAAATGCACAATAGATGAATGCTTCTGCTATCAGTCTCCCTAACACTTAATGCCACATTCAGGACATACTTGTTTTGTCACCTAACCTTCTGGTTAGTTGTATACTCATGGAGCCATCTTTCAACACTGAAACAAAAAGAGTATATTTTGGGCGTCTGGAGTTTGTACAAACAGACACCAGTACTGAATATTCAAATGGATTCTTCTAGTTGGGACGTGTTACCATTGTAATATGTACTTCTGTAAAGTTACCTGCCCATATTCAAAATTTTTAAGTTGATAATTATAGCAACTGAAACTGTAGTTAATCGTTTATTGTTTTCTTTGTGTTGAAGAAGTATAAAACATCATGTCAGGCAAGTAAGATTCTCTCTCTTGAAGGTTTGATGTGTGAATAAAGATTTTGATATTTCCCATTTACAGCTTCCATGTGGCTCAGTTTTAGTCGGTCACAACAAGCAGTAGTTCTACTCACTGCACATCTGTGCTGCATTATCTAGTAGTGCAGGAAAGTGGTGGTTAAGTAAAAGATCAGCCAAAACCTTCTTGAATGGAAGGGCAAGCACAAGGGCCCACATAGACTATGCTATTTTACATTCTCATGTTCATCTATGACTTTTATTGTAGAAAGGTTGAAACAAGGGGTGAAGAATTTGTCAGTAAACGTACAAACAATAGGTAAAGCACATCCGTTGCAGAGTGTAGAATTCTTAGTCCCTTTACTTTAAGCAAAAATATATTTACCTTGCTAAGTATCCAGTGCAAACTCACTAGACTGATCACCAGATGAATTGTTTACTTTTGAGGAGACACTGAGTAGGATTAGCTGACACAGCAAAGATTAGAACAATGTGAGAGGTTATCTCATTGATACACTAGGTAAATGCCAAGGGACATTTCCCTGGGAAGCCTTGGAATAAGATAAAGAACCAAACATGTTAGTTTCCTCAATTAAGAGATCACCACTTTGCAAGCATTACAGATAAATTGTTTCATTGGAGTGTGCCCAAGTCCCAAAGAGAGATCCAACCACACTTAAATGGTGAAGCTGGTGGAGGATGTTGTCACATCACAATGTAAGTGGAGGCAGCAGAAGACTGGAGCAGTAAAGGGATCAGAGTCGTCTTGCATTCCATGCCACTGAAGTCTGACTGGGATCTGTAGAGGACACCATGTGGTGGCTGCCCATGCATCAGCCTTGCCACATTAAACAAAGTCACACACAGGCATTCTCCATTAAGGAAATCCATCCCAACATCTTGGCTATGTGGATCCCAGATCAGCCACTAAAGTCACCTGATGAGAATCCCTTCCTCACGACTGCTACTACTACTACTGCTCAAGTACCAGGATCTCTGGAAGGGCTGAAATAGGAGGACAAATATTATGTCTCTTCTGTCTGAGCAGGAATGTGGGCCACAATGACTTGGACAGTACTGTCTCTTCAGAATACTGAAAGGAGACTTGATAGAGATTAACAAATGCGTTTGATGGTGGCATCATGTCAGACACGAAAGAGAATGTGGAGACTGATAGAATAAGTGGGAAAGGGGAATGGCACTTTTAGTCTAGATGGGAGGGCCTGCAGTGAAAGAAGTGCAAGAAACAAAACAAACTTGCTTAGGATATAATGGGAGGGAAAACAAGGTTGAAGGAAAATAGTAGTCATAGTCATAGTCATACTTTATTGATCCCGAGGGCAATTGGTTTTCGTTACAGTTGCACCAACCAAGAATAGAGTATAAATAAAGCAATATAAAACCATAAATGATTAAATAGTAATATGTAAATGCCAGGAAATAAGTTCAGGACCAGCCTATTGGCTCAGGGTGTCTGACCCTCCAAGGGAGGAGTTGTAAGGTTTGATGGCTACAGGCAGGAATGACTTCCTATGATGCTCAGTGTTGCATCTCGGTGGAATGAGGAAAATATATTGGGAGCACTAGTGTAAAAGATGACCAAAGAGATATGACAGCATTGGAGGAGCTGAGGGAATAAAATGCAGTAAGTAAAGCCAAGGTAGTGGTGGAATCCTTGGATTTATAATTGACAATGACAGCTAACCTATTCTTGGAAGTAGAGACAGAGAACTTGAAAAGCGGTGGAAACTGGCAGCAAAGGCAGTATCCATCATTAAGGACTTTCACCACCCAGGATACATCCTCTTACTACAGTTGGGGAGTATGTACGGGAGTGTGCAGACACACACTCAATCTCTTAAGAACATCTTCATTTTGCCATCAGATTTCTGAATGGTCCATGACTCCTGTTATTTCGCACAACAATTTTAATTTTTATTGTACCTTATAGTAATTTTTGTTTTGCACTGTATTGCTGCCACAAGATAGCAAATTTCATGACATATGCCAGTAATAATAAACTTGATTCTGATAATCCAAGAGAGTTATGCGTGAGTGCAAGAATCAGCACCAATACAGTCACCAATCAAAGGAGTAAAGAAGGCAGCATGAAGTAGAATTGAAATGAAGAATATTCCGCAAAACATAGGCACAATGTGAACTAATACTGCCTTTCATTATACATTTTAGTTTTGTGGTCAGTTATTGACACGGAGGGAAATAAGGTGTGTTACAGAGCTGGCATTCAGACTTTGCAAGATAGAGATTAACCTGCCAAATACCAGCAGCTATGCTTTCATCAGCAGGCTTGTAAATAGTATTAAGTATAGACCCAGCATTGAGCAATGTGCTGCAGATTGAAAGGAAACTGATGAAAACAGTGGATGCACAACCAGGAGTTTTGAACAAGGGTGTTATTTGCCCAAGGTGTGGCAAAGTCACGCGTGCCTTTAATTAGAGGCCTTCATTTTAGACTATGTACACAATCCCCAATGTCAGGCCTTTCAGAGGCACCACTCCTTGAAGATGTCTTGGATACTGTGGAGGCTGGTACCCATGACAGAGCTAACTAATTTTACAATTTTCTGCAACTTACTTTGATCTTGTGCAGTAGCCTCCCCATGCCAGTTGGTAATGCAGCCAGCCAGAATGCTCTCCACGGTACATTTGTAGAGGCTTTTGAGTGTTTTAGTTGACAAACCAAATCTCCTCAAACTCCTAATGAAATATAGCCGCTGTCTTGCCTTCTTTATAGCTGTATCAATATGTTGCGTCCAGTTCAGGTCCTCAGGAACTTGAAATTGCTCACTCTCTCCATTTCGGATCCTTTGATAAGGATTGGTTTGTCTTCCCTCATCTTACCCTTCTTGAAGTTCACGGTCAGCTCTTTGGTCTTGCAGACGTTGAATACAAGGTTGTTGCTGCGACACCACTCAACTAGCTGGTACATCTTGCTCCTGTACTCCCACTGGTCTCCATCTGAGATTCTGCCAACAATGGTTGTACCACCAGCAAGATGCTATTTGAGCAATGTCTAGCCACACAGTCATGGGTGTAGAGACAGTAGAGCAGAGGGCTAAGCACATATCTCTGTGGAGTGCCAATGTTAATTGTCAGCAAGTGGGGATGTTATTTCCAATCCACACAGACTGTGGTCTTCTAATCAAAACCATTCCTTTGATTATGGATTCATAAGATAGGGACCGTACAAATCTTGTTCTTTCACACAAGCTCATCATTTATTATATTAAGAATTAATTGGATGAAGATTTCACTCATGGCCAGGTCCACTGAATGACAGCTCTTCTTTACTTGGAAGTCGATGACGACTGCTGGTACTCATTCTCAGTTGAAAACAAGTCATTCTACCTGTAGTTCTTAAGTTCAATGCAAGACACCCAAAGTTCAAAATTTGGAGTACATTTATCATCAAACTATGTATACATTATACAACCTTGAGATTTGTCTCCTTGCAGGCAGCAAGACAAGAAACCCAAAAGAACCTATTTAAAATAAGGGCCAACAAACACCCAATGTGCAGAGAGAGAGAAAAAACACAAATTGTGGAAACAATAAAAGTAAGCAACAGCATTCAGAACAAAAATGAGTCCATAGACACAAAGCCTGGAGCAGGCCCACAGCCTCAGCCTCAGTTCACCACACAGCGGTGCAAAACATCACAGAGCTCACAGACACGAAGTCTGGAGCAGGCCCACAGCTTCAGCAGTCGTTCCTCACTCTAGAACCCAGGCCCTCTAAAAGTTAGTCATTGTTTGTTTATTGTCACTTTTTAATATACTGCCTTTAATTGGAGTTCCACTTCAATTTTGAATGAAATGCATGCTTTACCTCTTCCTGACATTATTAATTTGACTTGTCACACCATTCTCCCACCCACACACTTTCTCTTTTCTAAGTTTTTCCCTTTCTAATTTTTTTTCTACCAGAGCTTTTTCCTTCCTCTACATTATTGAATTACTGAATATTGGTCCCAGTGAGATTCAAGCAAAGCTGATCTGAATGGACCAGCTTCCACTTTGCCCAGTACTGGTACTATTGCTCCATGAACTGAAGCTAATTTCTCTCTCACTAATCTGTGAGTCACATGTTCAATTTACTGATCTTATGCCAATTTGCACATTGATCAGGAAGTAATCCAGACAGTGTCATCTCTTTGGCTCTGCTTTTTAATTTAGTTCACAGCAGCAAAACTATTTCTTTAATCCCAACTATGGTTTAGTCACTTTGCTCAGTCTCCTTGCAGTTTCTGCTCTAGTCCATGCAGGCTGCAATAATCTCATGCCTGCTGGACAAGTGCAAGAGCTGAGATGTCTCATTAATGCTACTATCTGGATCCCCATACATGACTCACTCATAGTCACACACACACTCTTGACTGACCAATTCTGCTATATTTAACTTCAGGAGCGTGTGTACGCCTCTGAGTAAATTGTCCAGGCATCACTATGCCTAAATCTCAAATTTTGGCTCATTAACTCTGTCAGTGTTCTTTATATAGCAAACACTGCAGATGGCATCATCATGAGTCACGGAGGTTTCCATCAGCCAACGCATACTAATCTGCAGACAGCCTGATGACTTAAATTTAGTTCTTTAAATGTAGGGTTATCCTGTTGCTCTTGCATGACAGTACACATTTGGTTGACATGACACTCAGTGAGCATAGTGAGCATGTTTGATTGAAGAGCATCACTGACAGTATGAGCAAGGAAGGAAATTCAGTTGATAGAAATTGAGCAATATTATGATCAAGGGAGCAGGAGGTGGCCTCAGAGACAAAACGTATGAAGGGATGAGGGTAGAATGGGAGACAAAGGAACATCATAATTAAGAGGGAAAAGCTGTAAAAGAAACTTCTAAGAAGACCATTAGATAGAGGAAAAAATAACTTCGGCTCCAACTTGGCCCTGACTCTTAACTAGTGGACAATTCTGACTATGTAAATATACATTTTGCTAATTCAAACAATAACTGGTATAAATTGTTACAGATACATCAATTTAAGTTCACACATGCCTGAGGGAAAGACAGCAATAGAGTTGCTGGAATTTTCGGCATGGAAAATGGAAATGCAAATGTTATTTACTTGTAACAGCTAGTATTAATTCAAACCCTAAGATCTACAGCTGGTGAATATTTGTATAAATGCTACCCTTTTAAATTGCAACCTCTCCTGAGTACATTTTGCCAAATCAGGCTCAATCAAAAAGCACGAAGTAAAAGCATTTAACATAACATTGTATTGAATGAACATAAATAATACAAATACTGTACTTAAATCTCATACCTAGGCAAGATCTATATTACCTACTCTGTGTTGCTGAAGTTAACAATGTAACATTTCACCAGAGGCAAGAAAATCATAGCTTCTGGACCAAGTATTTCATAAATGCCTGCCAATGCCTGTAAAAAAAAATAATAATTTATGTTTTCTTTAAAAAATGTTATAAAATTCTTACCCCCTACAGAAGTGTGGGCACGTGGCCAAGTGGTTAAGACATTGGACTAGCGACCTGAAGGTCATGAGTTTGAGCCCCAGCCGGGGCAACGTGTTGTATCCTTGAGCAAGGCACTTAATCACACATTGCTCTGCGACAACACTGGTGCCAAGCTGTATGGGTCCTAATGCCCCTCCCTTGGACAACATTGGCATTGTGGAGAGGGGAGACTTGCAGCATGGGCAACTGCTGGTCTTCCATACAACCTTGCCAAGGGCTGCGCCCTGGAGAGTGAAGACTTTCCAGGCGCAGATCCATGGTCTCACAAGACTAACGGATGCCTTTACTTTACAGAAGGGGCATCTTTTCTGCCAGATAGTGCCTGCAAGAACACAGTATGACAGCTACAAAACCTCTCAATACACCTCCTTGAAATGTCACAGATTCAGCTTAATAGCAGCTATCAATTATTTCCAGTAATTTCTCTGTATGTTTAGCAAGATTTACCAAGAATAAGCCATTCATTTCATCATAACATAAAACACTCCAAAGAATGCAAAATTGGGCAAATTCACCCACAAGTCCCATCAGCCTTATCTCTATGATGAACTCTTACATAGAACATAGAATAATACAGCACAATACAGGCCCTTTGGCCCACAATGTTGTGCCGACCCTCAAACCCTGCCTTCCATATACCCCCCCCACCTTAAATTCCTCCATATACCTGTCTAGTAGTCTCTTAAATTTCACTAGTGTATCTGCTTCCACCACTGACTCAGGCAGTGCATTCCACACACCAACCACTCTCTGAGTAAAAAACCTTCCTCTAATATCCCCTTTGAACTTCCCACCCCTTACCTTAAAGCCATATCCTCTTATATTGAGCAGTGGTGCCCTGGGGAAGAGGTGCTGGCTATCCACTCTATCTATTCCTCTTAATATCTTGTATACCTCTATCATGTCTCCTCTCATCCTCCTTCTCGCTAAAGAGTAAAACCCTAGCTCCCTTAACCTCTGATCATAATGCATACTCTCTAAACCAGGCAGCATCCTGGTAAATCTCCTCTGTACCCTTTCCAATACTTCCACATCCTTTCTATAGTAAGGTGACCAGAACTGGACACAGTACTCCAAGTGTGGCCTAACCAGAGTTTTATAGAGCTGCATCATTACGTTGCGACTCAAACTCTGTCCCTCGACTTATGAAAGCTAACACCCCATAAGCTTTCTTAACTAACCTATCTACCTGTGAGGCAACTTTCAGGGATCTGTGGACATGTACCCCCAGATCCCTCTGCTCCTCCACACTACCAAGAGTCCTGCCATTTACTTTATACTCTGCCTTGGAGTTTATCCTTCCAAAGTGTACCACCTCACACTTCTCTGGGTTGAACACCATCTGTCACTTCTCAGCCCACTTCTGCATCCTATCAATGTTTCTCCGCAATCTTCGACAATTTTCTACACTATCTACAACACCACCAACATTTGTGTCGTCTGCAAACTTGCCAACCCACCCTTCTACCCCCACATCCAGGTCGTTAATAAAAATCACAAAAAGTAGAGGTCCCAGAACAGATCCTTGTGGGACACCACTAGTCACAATCCTCCAATCTGAATGTACTCCCTCCACCACCACCCTCTGCTTTCTGCAGGCAAGCCAATTCTGAATCCGCCTGGCCAAACTTCCCTGGATCCCATGCCTTCTGACTTTCTGAATAAGCCTACCGTGTGGAACCTTGTCAAATACCTTACTAAAATCCACATAGATCACATCCACTGCACTACCCTCATCTATATGCCTGGTCACCTCCTCAAAGAACTCTAACAGGCTTGTTAGACACGATCTGCCCTTCACAAAGCCATGCTGACTGTCCCTGATCAGACTATGATTCTCTAAATGCCCATAGATCCTGTCTCTAAGAATCTTTTCCAACAGCTTTCCCACCACAGACTTTACTCTCACTAGAATGGGTCATTTGAGCCTTAGGGTATAGATGGTCTTTACAATTCTGAAGAATCTGTTTACACTGTGGCAGTCACCTGTTGGTGGATCTTCTGCAATATTTCTATCCACAGCCTGTAGCTAAGTTTGCAATTTTTTTTGGCTCTCAGCCTTCATATTCTTGTAGATCTGTATTTTCTCCATTCTTTTATGGCATGGATCCCAAATTTTCACTTCATCCTTGCAGAAGGGTCATGAATCATCTCTGTATCATCCCAATTTTAATGGTGTCCAAGAACACCCCAGTCTTCCTAGTTCCTGTATATCCTCGTGGAGTTCTTTAAATCAGCTGCCAGAAAACCCAACAGCCTCTTCACAGGTAACAATTATGGAAGACACAGGGGCTCATCAAGTGCAGTAGATACTGCAATTCCTGTTGGTTAATGCATTGAATGAACAAAATCATTGTACACTAAACAAAAACAGTACATTAGCTTACTGGAGTCCTCTAGTATTGCTTCAGACGTTCTTACAAAGAAATTCAGCTTATCCCTTCATTCTTTCTTTTTCCATCCAAGCTACTCTTTCTAAATCTTTCTATCCATTTGTATGAGGCATTACTTGCTTTCAAAGTTCAGCACAAAAAAATGAATTTGAATAAAATAAACTTTACATTTGTTCGTTCTTTTCTCTCATGGGTAATAGAATATCTGACAAGTGTAAGTAATTCGCGTTAACCTTTAAAAACAATCAAAACATGGCAAATATAATTGGGTGCATTTAAAGTTCATGTAATGTTCAAAATAATGCAATTGGTAGAAAAGTAATTTCTCTCCCTCACACCCACCTCTTCCCCAGTTTAATTTATGTTTTGAATGCAAAAAGCCACAACATGTATCTGGTGTGACCATCACAGCTACTTAGAAGAATAGTGAGCAGAAACTGTTTAATTTACAACTAAAGCTCTAAAGCTGAGTTAATGTTACTAATGCATCTGAATACGAATTAACCACATTGCACAATCTGAATACAGCTTTGAGACACCATTATCTTCTAAGTGTATGGTTGGTAATTGGTTTAGTATTGTCATATGTACTGAGAGTCAGTGAACATTTCTTTTTTGTACGTCCTCCAGACAGATAATTTTAAAATGTAAGTACATCAAGGTAGTACAAAGGGAAAAGCAATAACATAATGAAAACAAAAGGTTCAAGAAACATTGAAAGAAGCTGACATCCAAAAGTATAAGTTTTAAAATACTGTCTGAAGAAAAAGAATCAAAGAGCAACTTGGTAAGATTACAGAATTGTAGAAATTTATATCACCGCTTAAGACTATTTGGCCCATACTAATGTAATTCTAATTCACCTTTAGTTCTTGGTCCATGACTTTGTAGTTTATGGCACAGTAAGTACTTTGCAATGCAGGCAACATTTCTTTCAGGAAGTGGGCTCTAGATACCTATCATCTTCTGGGTGAACAAAATCCTTTTTAATCTCTTTATTCCTCTGCAAATAACCTTTATTCCCTCTTTTAGAAACCATAGAAACT
Source organism: Mobula birostris (assembly GCF_030028105.1). NCBI lineage: Eukaryota > Metazoa > Chordata > Chondrichthyes > Myliobatiformes > Myliobatidae > Mobula > Mobula birostris. Next base: position 172,301,148 of record NC_092375.1, on the reverse strand, counting down.
ACAGCACAGACTTCTGCTGACTGACCTCCCTGTCAAGGAAAGTTAGTCCTTCCTATCAATCTGCTTGGACTTTCTCAAATTTCCCCATTTGTTCCATTGAAGTCTACCCAACCTATCCAAATGTTTCTCCCAGCTAAAATTCTCCAGCCCTCGCAAATGCTCGTAAATCTCTGTAACCACTCCAACCCTATCATTTTCTTGCTGTAAAGTTTTTCATTGCTCCTTGCCAAATGTAATAACATGACAATAAATTTGAATTTGACCTTGATAAATTTCCTCTTATATTCTACATAAGCTAACAAAATAATCAATTCAATTAATTACACTAATTAATTACTTATCTTTGGGAATAATTTAATCATAGAACAGTATAGAATAGCAACAAGACCTTTCAATGACGATTATCCTGACCATGATGAAAAATTAAACTAGTCCTATCTGCCTGAACATTATTCATATACATCTATTCCTTGCATGTTCATGTGCTTATCCAAATACCTCCAAATGTTGTCACGTGACCTGCAACAATGAATATTGTCGCGTAATCGGCAACAATGAATTATCAGTTGAGACAGATTTTATAAAAAAACCAACAAACATTTATTAAACTCTGCTCAACAATAGCGAAAAATATTCAAACGACTAACTTAACCGGAAGTTAACTGCTATACGGCAACTCTGGAACAGTTCTTAAAAGGGTAAATATGAAAATAGTTCTTAAAGTGGTAAATTCAAACCCAGTCTTAAAATGGTAAATTCGAAAGTCCAAGTGATTTACACAGTCAATAAGGAGAGACTTCTCTGGAAACGGATTTCTTCGAAGACGTGACGTTACTGCTGATTCTCCAAAGGATTCACGACAAAGGAAATAGGATGGCTTAAAGGAACTGACCTTTTCCTGGCGAGGGGACACTGCACAAACTTCTCTGCTCTTGCAGGAGTTATCTCAGATACAGGTCACCACTTCTGAATGAATGCTTGATAAGGTCGATCCTCTATAAAACCGCCGAACGACTCCAGCTTTATTCCGATCCTTTAGGTTCCCGTCCTTTAATAAGGTCTCCACTCTCCAATACTACTGTAAAGGTTAATCAAAGATACACCAAAAAAGCTGGCAGCAATTGGTGAAACTGCCGGCACAACTATTTTACCTTATAATAGAAAATAAAACTCTGTTTTAAAATGAAACTGCGTCATGAGACAAATATGCAGCATAATGGAGTAACTAACGAAGTAAACAACAACTCAACTGAAAAAACTGTGTCACACCAGGGGTCTCCTTTATACCTGTTGAGAACAGGTCATCATGTGACCTCATACTGGCAGGAAAATTACATCATGTGACCTCCACAAGACCATTACGTCATGCTTATAAAACAGTCACAAGATACCCACGGGGTATGTAACAATATAGAATTGAGTCAGGTTTAAAAAAACAAACATAAACATTTATTAAATTCTGCTCAATAATAGCGAAAAGAATTCTAACGACTAACTTAACCGGAAGTTAACTGTTATGTGGCAACTCTGGAACAGTTCTTAAAGTGGTAAATTCCAAAGTCCAAGTGATTTACACAGTCAATAAGGAGAGGTTTCTATGGAAACGGATTTCTTCGAAGACGTGACATTACTACTGTTTCTGTCCAAAGGATTCACGACAAAGGAAATAAAACGGCTTAAAGGAACTAACCTTTTCCTGGAGAATGAACACTGCAAAAAACCTTCCTGATCTTACAGGGGTTATCTCAGATGCAGGTCACTATTTCTGAACGAAGATTCAATAAGGTCGATCCTGTATTAAACCACCGAATGACACCAAGTTTATTCGATCCTTCGGGTTCCCGTACTTTAGTAAGGTCTTCACTCTCCAAAACTAGACTTACAATAGAAAGTAAAACTCCACTTTAAAACGAAACTGCGTCATGAGAGAATACGCAGCGTAACAGAGTAACTGACGAATTAACTGATGCACTAAACCGCGTAACAACGGGGGTTTCCTGTTCTATACCTGTTGAGAACATGTCATCACGTGACCTCACACTGATGGGAAAATTACATCACCCCATCACAAAACCATTACATCATGCTCACAAGATACTCAATTACATCCTCGTCATAAGACAGTCACAAAATACCCACGAGGTATATAACAATGCCACAATTATATCTGCTTTCCATTATCCCACCTGGCAACACATTTCAGATACCTAAAACTCGATATATAAAAAAAACTTGTCTTGCACATGTCTAAACTTTCCCCCTATCACTTTAAAGTATTTGATATGTCAACCCTGTGAAAAGACTCTAACTATCCACACTATTTATGTCTCTCATAATTTTATATACTTGTATTAAGTTGCCTCCTCAGCCCTTGATGTTCCAGAGGAAATGATTCAAGTTTGTCTGACCTAGACCTTTGCTAACACACTCTAACCGCGTAACATCCTTGCGAACCTCTTCTGTTCCCTCTCTAGACCACTGCACCCCTCCTGTAATGCAGTAATTAGAACTGCACATACAGTGGCATGCAAAAGTTTGGACACCCCTGGTCAAAATTTCTGTTACTGTGAATAGCTAAGCAATTAAAAGATGAACTGATTTCCAAAAAGACAAAGTTAGAGATGACACATTTTTTTAATATTTTAAGCAAGAAAACTTTTTTATTTCCATCTTTTACAGTTTCAAAGTAACAAAAAAGGAAAAGGGCCTGAAGCAAAAGTTTGGGCACCCTGCATGGTCAGTACTTAGTAACACCCCCTTTGGCAAGTATCACAGCTTGTAAACGCTTTTTGTAGCCAGCTAAGAGTCTTTCATTTCTTGTCTGGGGGATTTTTGCCCATTCTTCCTTGCAAAAGGCTTCTAGTTCTGTGAGATTCTTGGACCGTCTTGCATGCATTGCTCTTTTGAGGTCTATCCACAGATTCTCGATGATATTTAGGTCAGGGGACTGTGAGGGTCATGGCAAAACCTTCAGCTTGCGCCTCTTGAGGCAGTCTTTTTTTTTCTTTATTAATCTTTTTATTGATTAAAAAAAACATAAATACAATCAAGAGGAGAATTAGTTCAAATACATATATCAATAACCAAGATTAAAATAGACATTGCCAAAATCATAGATATTGTTAAACTAGTATAAAATATATAATAAACAAAGAAAATAACAATTCTCTTCTTACCAGTTTAAAAGGAGAAAGGGAAAAAAAACATTGGGTTTTAAATGAAAAGAAAAAAAACACTATACTATATTAAACAAAGAACAAACTAAATGAAAAAAAAAGGGACTGGGCAGTCCATTTTGAGGATACGACCAAAAAAAGAAGAGAAAAAGACTTTCTGATCAAATCTAAAACTTCGAAAAAAAGATTGAAAGAGTAATAAATCCAATTAAATGAAAATACTGTATAAAAGGTCACCATGTTTGCTCAAATTTAAAGGATGTATCAAATGTCTGACTTCTTATTTGCTCTAAACTTAAACAGGACATAATGGAGGAGAGCCAATAAAAGACCGTAGGTGGATTAGAATCCTTCCACTTCAATAAAATAGCTCTCCTAGCCAGTAAGGTCGAAAAGGCTATCATACGTTGAGTGGAAACAGGAATATTTCCTGCTTCCGATGGGATAATCCCAAAAATTGCCGTAAGCAAATGAGGTTGTAAATCCAGATCCAAAACTCTTGATAGTGTTTTAAAAACACCTCTCCAAAAGTTATCTAGCTTTATGCAAGACCAATACATATGAGTTAAAGTGGCCAGCTCAGTATTACATCTGTCACAAATAGGATTAATATTGGAGAAAATATGCGCTAGTTTATCCTTTGACATATGGGTCCGGTCCACTACCTTGAACTGTATCAAGGAATGACGGGCACAAGTAAATCAGTTATTAACTGAATGAAAAATTTTACTCCATTGGTTATCTGAAAATGACTCTTGAAGTTCCGATTCCCAAGCGTGTTTAATTTTATCATTAGTTATCATTCGTAAACTCGATAATCATTTATAAATGATAGCTATCAACCCTTTTTGAAATGGTTTAAACTGAAAGAGAACATCTATCATATTAGGTGGATAAGCAGAAGGGTAATTTGGTAACAAACCACGTAAAACATTCCTAATTTGTAAATATCTAAAAAAGTGTACATTAGATAAATCATATTTATCTGCTAACTGAGAAAAAGACATTAAACAGTCTTGAGGCAGTTTATCATGGATTTTGAGGTCTGTTTAGGATCATTATCCTGTTATAGAAGCCATCCTCTTTTCATCTTCGGCTTTTTTATAGATGGTGTGATGTTTGCTTCCAGAATTTGCTGGTATTTAATGGGATTCATTCTTCCCTCTACCAGTAAATGTTCTCCGTGCCACTGGCTGCAACACAAGCCCAAAGCATGATTGATCCACCCCCGTGCTTAACAGTTGGAGAGGGGTTCTTTTCATGAAATTCTGCACCCTTTTTTCTCCAAACATACCTTTGCTCATTGTGGGCAAAAAGTTCTATTTGAAAGTTTCAAAGGAATATCTGAGCAAGCCTAATGCATTTTGGAAACAAGTCCTGTGGACTGATGAAGTTAAAATAGAACTTTTTGGCTGCAATGAGCAAAGGTATGTTTGGAGAAAAAAGGGTGCAGAATTTCATGAAAAGAGCACCTCTCCAACTGTTAGGCACAGGGGTGGATCGATCATGCTTTGGGCTTGTGTTGCAGCCAGTGGCACGGGGAACATTTACTAGTAGAGGGAAGAATGAATTCCATTAAATACCAGCAAACTCCGGAAGCAAACATCACACCGTCTGTAAAAAAGCTGAAGATGAAAAGAGGATGGCTTCTACAACAGGATAATCATCCTGAACACACCTCAAAATTCACAATGGACTACCTCAAGAGGCGCAAGCTGAAGGTTTTGCCATGGTCCTCACCGTCCCCTGACCTAAACATCATCGAAAATCTGTGGATAGACCTTAAAAGAGTAGTGCATGCAAGATGGTCCAAGAATCTCACAGAACTAGAAGCCTTTTGCAAGGAAGAATGGGCGAAAATTCCCTAAGCAAGAATTGAAAGACTCTTAGCTGGCTACAAAAAGCGTTTACAAGCTGTGATACTTGCCAAAGGGGGTGTTCCTAAGTACTGCCATGCAGGGTGCCTAAACTTCTGCTTCGTGCCTTTTTCCTTTTTTGTTATTTTGAAACTGTAAAAGATGGAAATAAAAAAGTTTTCTTGCTTAAAATATTAAAGAAATGTGTCATCTTTAACTTTATGCCTTTTGGAAATCAGCTCGTCTTTTACTTGCTTAGCTATTCACAGTAACAGAAATTTTGACCAGGGGAGCCCAAACCTTTGCATGCCACTGTAATTCTACAAATGTGGCTTAACCAAAGCTTTGTACAGCTGCAACATGATTTCCCCACTTTTATAATCAATGCCCCAAACAATGAAGGCAAATACCTGTCTGCCTTCTTTACAACCCAATCTACTTTTGTTGCCATTTTCAGGAAGTTATGGACATGCATCCCAAAATTCCTCTGCACATTAATGCTCCTAAGGGTTTTGTCATTAAATTTTTGTCCTCTCACATTTGACCTCCCAAACTTCAACATATCATACCTTGATGCTGCCCTCTCCCACATCTCCATTTCCTGGACATCCACGCTCACTAAGCTAACAGTGAGAGCTAAACCTAACGTTTCCCACCACCCTAACAGGGATAGAGTTCTTATTGCCCTCCCTACAACCCCTTGAACCTTCACATCCAACACATTATACTCTGCAACTTCTGCCATTTTCAATGGGATCTTACCATGATATACATCCTTAACACCCCCCACCCACTCCCCACATTCTGCAAGGAATGCTCCCTCTGTGATTCCCTTGTCCATTCATCCCTCCCCACTAATCTCCCTCCTGGCATGTATCTCTTCAAGTGACAGAAATGCTGCATCTACCCATTCACTTCCACTCTTACCTCCATTGAGGGCCCCACACAGTACTTCTAGGTGAGGCAACACTTCACCTGCAAATCTGTTGGGGTCGTCTACTGTATCCAATGCTCCCAATACAGCCTCCACTATGTTACTGAGACCTGACTTAAGTAGGGAGACCACTTTGTCGAGCACCTCCGCTCCATCGGCAAAAAGTGGAATTTCCCAGTGGCCTACATTTTAATTCCTATCTCCATTCCTATTCTGACATGTTGATCCATGGCTTCCTCTTCTGCCACAATGAAGCCACTCTTAGGGTGGAGGAGTAACACCTTACATTCTGTCTAGGTAACCTCCAACCTAATGCCATGAACATTGATTTCTCCTTCTGGCAATTTTTTTGTCCCTCCTTCTCTCCTCCTATTCACCACTCTGGCCTCCTCACGTGCCTGTCAACTCCCCATGGTTCTTCTGGCAATTTTTTTGTCCCTCCCTCTCTCCTTCTATTCACCACTCTGGCCTCTTACCTCTTCTCCTCATGTGCCTATCAACTCCCCATGGTTGCCCTCCTCCTTCCATTTTCCCATGGCCCACTCTCCTCTCCTATCAGATTCCGGTCAACATTTCCAGTCAAGATGGCACCTGCGTACAATGGTCCTTTGGTCGACATATTCTGGAGAGATCATGGAGCCAGCTTTTACACTTCTTTTATGTCTTTTATGTTTGTTTCTCATCTTGAATGTGATTCTGGAACTGTTGGAGACTATGTTTTGCTAAATGGAGATTGTTCGGGTGCTTCAGGGCTCTGCAGTCTCCGAGATTCCGGGAGGCAGAAGCAGTGTGGCGAGAAAGCTGCCGGATGGTGTGTAAGCCAGTGTTTGACCCTATTTTGCCGATTATAGTTTACATTGTTAACCAATTAGAGCAACAAGGGCAATTGAAATAACAAGGCAGAAGTTTGGAGATCCAGCGCTCTGCAGTCTCTGAGGGGATTCCAAGAGCCAGAGGCAGCACGCATGAACCTTGTAGCTGGCAGGCTGCAGGACGGGGTGCAAGCAGACGTTTGGCTCCATTTCGCTGATTAAAGCTCCCATTGTTCTTCGACTGAAGCAAAAAGGGTGAATGAAGCATCAAAGTGAGTGTGGAGGGTGAGCACCAGCTGCCTATCTTCTGAATGCTCCGTTACGCTACCAGACAGGGGAGAGTCTGCCACTGTGAAGAGCGTTGCCCAAGTTTTTTTCTGCATTTTAGATACAGACTTGGACTACAAAATATTTTCTCGGTCTTACAGTTGTTATATTCTTGCGTTTTTTTGTGCGGGGAGGGGAATTTGGTGGTCAATGTGCCTGATCCATTGTGTTAATTTTTTTTGAGTGGGAAGAATGATTTGAGGGTCGATGTACCTGATCCATTTTGGTTTTTTTTGTACGGGAGGAAGGATTTGAGGGTCGATGTGCCTGATCTGTTTTGTTCAGTGTTTTGTGCAGGAAGAAGGATTTGGGGGTCGATGTGCCTGATCTGTTTTGTTCAGTGTTTTGTGCAGGAAGAAGGATTTGGGGGTCGATGTGCCTGTTTGGTTTTCTTCTTTTTTTATGGGGAGGTTGAATTTGGGGGTTGATGATCGCGCTGCCTTTCTTTTCTTTCTTGGTTTCATGGCTATCCAGAGAATGGAAGAATTTCAGAGTTCTATACTTTGATAATAAAATGAACCTTTGACCTTTTCTCCAGCCTTTTAGCTTTCCAACCCATCTGGCTTCACTCATCACCTTCTAGCTTGTTCTCCTTCCTCTCTCCCACCTTTTTATTCTGGCATTTTACCCCTTCCTCTCGAGTCTCAATGAAGGATCTCAGTCCGAAACGGCGACTGTTTATTCATTTCCATAGATGTAGCCTGACCTGCTGAGTTCCTCCAGCATTTTGTGTGTGTTACACTTTATATGCAATTTCTCTACCCATATATCCAACTGATCCATATCCTGCTGCAACTCCATTTTCTTACTCAGGCATCTTGATCTCCAGACCTTCCTCCATTCCTGAACCTTACTAAAGATGTTCACCACACACATTTCACTTTCAGCCGATTGATCCAGACCCAAGTCAACAAGAACTGCACATTCTGTTTTCTAAGATGTGCAACATCTTTTTAGTAGCACCCTGGTAGTCATAAAGTCAAACAGTATGGTAATGGCCTTTGGCCCACTGTGTACAGCAACTATCAAGAATCTACTTTACTAATTCCATTTCCAGGCACTCAGCCCATAACTTTCTATTCCATGGTGTTCCAGATACTGGTTAAATATTGTGAGATTGCCTGACTCCCCAAGCATTCAGTGAATTGGAGTGCCACCATGAAGAGTATATGCAGATCTGCTCATCACTTCAAAGACATATGGGCATTAGACAGAACAAAAAGAACTACACAAGTGTATATTAACTAGAAATAAGACATGGCCCCATCAAGGAAGTACAAACAGGCTAAGTTCAGATGCTCTTCTGCACTATCTCTTAATAAAGTACAGGAAGATGACATGAAATTATAGTCAAGAGATCCAAGAAACCTCTGAAATACAAACTCATATTACAAATAATGCAGGGCACATCAAAAAGAGTTATCGCACATTCTAATATAACCACTCAATAAAAATCAACCTCGTGATTGCCGTAAAATGCTTAATTTAAAAATAAATTTGTGAGTGTTTGATACTATATTATAGATATCATGCTGGACATGGAGCTTGATGGAAGATATCAGGAGGTGTTTTTTACAGCTATTCGGTGATTGATATCTGACTGTTAACATGCAATTCTACAAAAATGTGATATGATAGATAGAATGACCAAACTAGATTCATTTAAATCAAAAAAAAAACTGACATATTACTGAATCAGAATCAGATTTATTATCACCTGCATGTGACTTGAAGTTTTTATTAACTTAGCAGCAGCAGTTCAATGCAGTACATAACCTAGCAGAGAATAAAACTAATAATAATAAATAAACAAGTAAATCAATTACAAATATTGAATAGATTTTTAAAAAACGTGCCAAAACAGAAATACTGTATATTAAAAAAAAGTGAGGTAGTGTCCAAAGGTCCAATGTCCATTTAGGAATCGGATGGCAGAGAGGAAGACGCTATTCCTGAATCGCTGAGTGTGTGCCTTCAGGCTTCTGTACCTCCTACCTGATGGTAACTGTGAGAAAAGAGCATTCCCTGGATGCTGGAGGTCCTTAATAATGGACACTGCCTTTCTGAGACACTTTGTAGGCTAGTACCCAAGATGGAGCTGACTAGATTTACAGCCTTCTGCAGCTTCTTTTGATCCTGTACAGTAGCCCCTACATACGAGACAGTGATGTAGCCTGTCAGAATGCTCTCCACAGTACAACTATAGAGGTTTTTGAGTGTATTTATTGACATGCCAAATCTCTTCAAACTCCTAATAAAGTATAGCCACTGTCTTTCCTTCTTTATAACTACATCAATATATTGGGACCGGTTAGATCTTCAGTAATCTTGTCACCCAGGAACTTGAAACTGCTCACCCTCTCCACTTCTGATCCCTCTATGAGGATTGGTATGTGTTCCCTTGTCTTACACTTCCTGAAGTCCACAATCAGCACTTATGTCTTACTGCGTTGAGTGCCAGGTTGTTGCTGTGACACCACTCCACTAGTTTGCATATCTCACTCCTGTATGCCCTCTCATCACCACCTGAGATTCTACCAACAATAGTTGTATCATCAGCCAATTTATAGATGGTATTTGAGCTGTGCCTAGCCACACAGTTATGTGTCTATAGAGAGTAGAGCAGTCGGCTAAGCAAACACTCCTGAGGTGCGCCAGCGTTGATTGTCAGCGAGGAGGATGTGTTATCACCAATCCGCACAGATTGTGATCTTCTGATTAGGAAGTCGAGGATCCAATTGCAGAAGGAGGTATAGAGGCCCAGGTTCTGCAACCTTTTAATCAGGATTGTGGGAATGATGGTATTAAATGCTGAGCTATGGTTGATGACAGCACCCTGATGTTGGTGTTTGTGTTGTCCAGGTGGTCTAAAGCCGTGTGGAGAGCCATTGAGATTGCTTCTGCCATTGACCAATTGTGGCAATAGGCAAATTGCAATGAGTCCAGGTCCTTGCTGAGGCAGGAGTTCAGTCTAGTCATGACCAATCTCTCAAAGCATTTCATCACTGTTGATATGAGTGCTACCAGGGAATAGTCATTAAGGCAGCCCACATTATTCTAGGCACTGGTATAATTGTTGCCTTTTTGAAGCAAGTGGGAATTTCCGCCTGTAGCAGTGAGAGGTTGAAAATGTCCTTGAATACTCCCCCTAGTTGGTTGGCACAGGTTTTCAGAGCCTTACCAGGTACTCCATCGGGACCTTCTGCCTTGCGAGGGTTCACCCTCTTTAAATTAGACAGTCTAACATCGGCCTCTGAGATGGAGATCACAGGGTCATCAGGTGCAGCAGGGATCTTCACAGCTGTAGTTGTGTTCACCCTTTCAAAGCAGGCATAGAAGGCGTTGAGTTCATCTGGTAGTGAATCATCACTGTCATTCGTGCTATTGGGTTTCACTTTGTAGGAAGTAATGTCTTGCAGGCCCTGCCAGAGTTGCTGTGCATCCAATGTCGCCTCCAACCTCGTTCGAAATTGTCTCTTCACCCTTGAAATAGCCCTCCACAAATCCTATCTGGTTTTCTGGTACAGGCCTGGGTTGCCAGACTTGAATGCCACAGATCTAGCCTTTAGCCGATGACGTACCTCCTGGTTCATCCACGGCTTTTGGTTTGGGAATTTACAGTAAGTCTTTGGGGGCACACACTCATCCACAGAGGTTTTAATGAAGTTGGTAACAACTGCACTGTAGTCGCCTCAGGTTGAACAGGCTGCCATCGGTGCAGTATCGGATGTAGACACTGTCCTTGTCATCAAGGTCTTCTGTGGCCCTTTTGAGCATCATGCTGAAGAAGATGGTGAAGAGAGTTGACGCAAGGATGCAGCCTTGCTTTATTGCGTTGTCTATTGGGAAGGGTTCTAAGAGGTCGTTTTTGTGTCTGACTTGGCCACTCTGATCTTCATGTAGCTAGATGACCATGCTGAGGAACTTTGTGGGGGCATCCCAGTCGTTCCATGATTTGCCACAGACCTTCCCTGCTCACGGTCTCGAACGCTTTGGTAAGGTGAACGTCATATACAATTCCTTGTTCTGTTCCCTACATTTCTCTTGGAGCTGCCTGAGAACAAATACCATGTCGGTGGTGCTCCTGTTGGCTCTGAAGCCACACTGGCTCTCTGGGAGGTGTTCTTCTGCAATGATGGGCACCAATCTGTTCAGGGGTACTCTTGCAAAGATTTTTCCTGCAATAGAGAGAAGAGTTATCCCCCGGTAGTTGGAGCAGTCGTACTTTATCTCTTTGTTCTTATACAGGGCAATGATGACTGCATCACGGAGGTCCTGTGGTAGTTTATCTTGTTCCCAGCAGTAGACAAAGAGCTCGTGAAGTTTGGTGTGTAATGCTGGGCCCCCATGCTTCCAAATCTCAGGTGGGGTTCCATCAACTCCCGCTGGCTTGCCACTTTTCAGCTGCTCTATGGCCTTGACTGTCTCTTCTAGGGTTAGAATCTTGTCCAGTTCTGTTTCCTCTGGCTGTTGTGGGACGAGATGAATTGCTGAGTCTTGGACCATGCGGTTGGCGCTGAAGAGAGTCTGGAAATGTTCCTACCACCGGTTCAGGATAGATGCCTTGTCTGTGAAGAGCACCTGACTGTCTGCACTGCGCAAGGGACTCTGGACCTGGTGCGAGGGGCTGTACACCGCTCTCAGGGCTTCATAAAACCCTCTGTAGTCACCAGTGTCTGCGCAAAGCTGAGTTCTCTTTGCGAGGTTGGTCCACCATACGTTCTGAACCTCTCGAAACTTGTGCTGGAGGTTGCTGCATACAAGGCGGAAGGCTGCTTTCTTATCAGGACAAGACAGCTGAGCAAGGTGTGCCTGGTGGGCGGATCTCTTCTTCGCCAGCAATTCTTGGATCTCCTGGTTGTTTTCATTGAACCAGTCCTTGTTCTTCTTTGTGGAAAACCCTAGGACTTCTTCAGCGGTTTGCAGGATGGTGGTTTTTAGGTGTTCCCAAAGCACTTCTGGAGAGGAGTCTGTAGGGAATCTGGGATCCTGAAGCCTCGACTGAAGATTCGACTGAAAGTCAGCTTTCACTTCAGCTGAATGGAGGTTGCCAACCTGAAACTCCTTCCTTGGAGCACCTCCTCTCTTTGGCTTGGTTTGAAATGGAGAACTGAGTTTGCAGCGGACAAGACGATATCACTCGAGTGAGTAAGGTGTCCCGAAGGCCTCTCTGGCGCACCAAGATGTAGTCTGTGAGGTGCCAATGCTTGGACCGAGGACGCATCCAGGTTGTCTTCAGGACATTGGATCAACTCATCCGAGAGCTACTCTTCGCCGATGATGCTGCCCTTCTTGCCCACACAGAGACAGCCCTGCAGCGTATAACATCCTGCTTTGCAGAGGCTGCCGAGCTCTTCGGACTGGAAGTCAGCTTGAAGACAGAAGTTCTCCATCAGCCCGCAACTCAGGAAGATTACCACCCTCCCCGCATCACCATCGGTGAGGTAGAGCTGAAGACAGTCCACCAGTTCAGCTACCTGGGGGGGGGGGGGGCACCATCTCTTCAGACACCAAGATCGACAAAGAGGCTGACAACAGACTGGCACAGGCAAACAACGCATTCGGCGGGCTGTACAAAAGAGTCTGGAACAACAAGCATTTGAAGAAAGGCACAAAGATCAGCATATACAGAGCCGTTGTACTGATCACCCTCCTTTACGGCTCTGAGTTGTGGGTCACCTACCGTCACCACCTACGGCTCCTTGAGCGTTTCCACCAGCGCTGCCTCCGCACCATCCTCAACATCCACTGGAGTGACTTCATCACCAACACCGAAGTCCTCAAGCAGGCGGAGGTCACCAGCATCGAGGCCATGCTGTCGAAGATGTAGCTGTGCTGGGCAGGGCACGTCTTCAGGATGGAGTATCATCACCTGCCCAAGATTGTGCTGTACGGCGAACTTTCCACTGGCCACCGTGACAGAGGGGCACCAAAGAAGAGGTACAAGGACTCTCTGAAGAAATCCCTTGGTGCCTGTCACATTGACCATCGCCAGTGGTCTAATCTCGCCTCTGGTCGAAGATGAATCCCTGAATACAGTCCAGTCCACCGACTCAAAGCAGTCCTGTAGGTGCTCCTGTGCTTCATTGATTATTTACATAAATGATTTAATACATTTACTATTTGAAATATCAGATGGCACTTTAGTTCAATCAAAAGCTGATGAAGTATATACGTATTAAATTTGTTGGTCTTGAAGTTTTAATTGAGAGGAGGGAAGTAGGCCTCATAAATGGATAAACCCTATTTTCTTTTTTAATTAATATATTCATATTCCTGATTTTCAGAAAGTTCTGTAGATAATGTATAGCAAAATAATTTAATATATTAATATATGGCAGAGAAGGGAGGACAAACCAGGGTAGTAAGTACAGGTGTTGGTATGTTATGTTGAAGTTGCAAAAGATCTTGGTAAGGCCTAAGTATACTAAGTATACTAAGAGGTAAAACCTCTTAGTATAGTACATGCCCTGTAATCCAGACATCCCACCTCTCCCGGAACTTCCGGGAGTCTCCCACATGTTAATAGTGGCTTCCTGATGCCCGCAAATTATATACAATATCACGGAAATCAATTTTTTTGAGAGCAAGCGAGAGAAAAGCAAGAGAGAGCGCGAGAGCAACCACGAGAGAGAGCATGCACGTGAGAGAGAGCGAGCGAGAAAGCCAGAGAGAGCGAGCGAGAGTGCTTGAGAGCGCGCGAGCAACCACGAGAGAGACAGAGAGAGCACAAGCAAGAGTGCACCATGGCACAGTGTTCCAAAAAAAATATAAAACGTACGTCACCCCAGACTACACTAAAGTGTACCCCTACCTAATAGGGGTCAAAATAATGACACTGTTGCTCGCTGCACTGTTTGCAACAATGACTTTTCTATTGCCCATGGTGGGTTAAGACTGTGAAGGACATGTTGAGGTGAGTTTAACAGGCGTCATTCATTCATTAGCATAGCTAACGTTATTTAAACTAGCTGGCCAGCTGCTAAGGAGCTACTCTATTGCAGACATCCCACCTCTCCCGGAAGTCTCCCGCAAATTGATGGTGCTACCTCCCTGAAATGAGTTTTTGCAGGGTGGGATATCTGCTAATCTAGCAACATTCTGGTAGACCTCTTCTGTGCCATCTCCAAAGCCTTCCTTCCCATAATATGCCAATCAGGACTGTACGCTATACTCCAGATGGGGCGCAAGTAGAAATTTATAAAGCTGCAACATAACTTTCTGACTTTTGAACTCAATGTCTCAACTAATAAAAGCAAGTATGCCACATGTCCGATCAATTTGTGTAGTCACTTTTAGGGAGCTATGAACTTTGACCCCAAGATCCCTCTGTTCATCAACATTGTTAAGGATCTTGCCTTTAACAGTGGTCAGTAGGACTAAGCAGATTAACAGATTGACACAGGCTAGATAGGCTGAAGAAACTGTTTCTGTGTTGTAGTGCTCTATCACTGTGATGATGTACTGCATCAATATTTGCCTCATCTCCAAAAATTCTCCATTGGATTAGATTTTCCCCAAATCCCAGTACCCAGAGTTGGACAAGATGTCTACAGTCTCCTAGTTTAAGGTCAAGTCAGCTAGTTTAAACTCCTGAGAATTAACATCTGAGATGATCTATTTTGTTCCCAACACAAAGGGAATAAATCAGCAGTTCTGCTTCATTAGGAGTTTGAACAGATTTGATATGTCATCAAAGACTCTTGCAGATTTCTATAGATGCACAGCCTGGTATGGAGCCTCCAATGAAGGAGGCTGTAAACTCAGCTAGTTTTGTCACAAACACAATCAATCTCATCTTAAAGAGGTGGCAACTCAAGAAGATGGTATTACAGACCCTCACCATCAGGACATGCCCTCTTCTCATTACCATCACCAGGGAGAAGGTACAGGAGCCTTAACACCCACACTCAACATTTTAAATCACTTCTATCCCTCTGTCATCAGATTTCTGAATGGTCCATGAAACAAACAACATAATTTCATCAGTCATTTTGCATTATTAATTTATTTTGTATATTGAAGTCACATTTATGACTCACACTGTACTACTGCCACCAAACAACAAATTTCCACAACATGAATGTTAACATGGAGCCTGATCAGCACAGACCTGAATCACAGAAGGCATAGTAGAGGAGTAGGAAATGTAACTAAAAGCTGTATGTCCGACTTTCAAGATCTATCTAGCCACTGCTGAACTTAATTCTGTTGACTAAAGACCAGACTAATCTGGAAAATTAGGACGAGTGGAACAGAGCAAGTTTAAAAATTTTAACTTACCTTAAACTATTTTGGCAGCAACCTTTACAAACTTCAATGGAAATCTATTATGAGAGATGTTCCACTTATCATGAACAATATTTATTTGGCATTTTTAAAAAAGGATTAAATTTAGTTATTTTGAAATTAAAGCTAATATTATAGTTAAATGTTACCACGGGGGTCTTGTTAAAATAGTCTAACAAAGGCACTGACTAAACAATATTTTATTGCAGAATTTTGACATCAGCAAGCAAATTTTGAAGCTCTATTTGCTGACCTACATTGGCTCCTGTGAAAGCAAAACTACAAAGGTGCCTTCACTTCTCTAATTCCAGCGGCTCAAACCTGCTCAAATTTAATGATGACACTAATGGCAACAATTATTTTAAACTCCCAAGGCAACCTACTTTAGAATTCCCTCCCTTACCTCACATCCATTCTTTTTACATTGCTATTTTATCTCTATTTCTTATTCTAAGGCATTCCTTAAAAACAACCATTTTGACGAAAGTTAATGTGCTTATTTCTTGTTGGCAACATGGCAACCTTCTCAACAGAAAGTACAGCAATTCATGAGCTTGATAATTTAATGCAGATCTGTGCATTGTTTCCTACTACAGCCATGATTCATTCCTTCTGTGTAGGTTTCTACTTCATCTTGATTCCAATCAGGTCACCTGCTGGAAATACAACAAGACAAGGGACCCCATGACTCATGACTCCTATCAAGAATTCAAGCACAAACTACGAAACTGCCAAGACACTGAGAAATTTGCAAATTATTCAGGCCCTTTGCAACATTTCTGTGAGCATATTTCCAGATTTGTAGTCTGAACTGCAAGATACATAACACTGTCTGACCTGCTTGGCATTTCCTATAGCTCTGTACTGCACAGCTTTTACAATTCTTTGTTTATGCCTTCATTTAGTCTGTCAATCTAATAACTTCATCCACAACAACCCTGACGCCATCCTGTCGGATCATCCATTTGTCATATCCGTCACTCCCGTAATCCTCCTGCAATTTATATTCTTTCTCATGCTAGCCAACGAAGAGTGATGCACCCTTATCCAACTTCCTAGCAATGGATGTATATCTCTGTAGGCTACATCTCTTCAAAGACACATTCAAATACTTTTTTAAAATACGTTAGGTGTTTCCACCTACTTTTGGAGTTCCAGAACCCTACTGCTCTATGTAAAAGAATTTTCTTCATCTTTGCACTATTAGTTATACCCCAAGTGCTTCTTGGTTTTGGAGCTCTTTATAAAAGAGAACAGATTCTTTTTGGAACAAATTATTTCTACTTAATCCATTCAATTTCTTCATAATTATACATACATTAATTATATCTCCTCTCAAGCTCTTCAATTCCAAAGAAAACAAGTTCCACCTGTATAATTTTCCATCAAGGCTTCAATTTTCCAATCATGGTAAAACTACTTACAATTTTTCTTTTTTTTCCTCCAAATATGGGTACCGTCAAGTTCAGCTTTCAATGCCCACTCCTAGCTGTCATTGAGAATGTGAGCCACCTACTTGAACATCCAAATGTCTCTGCCATGTTAATAGAACATACAGTAGTACAGCACAGCACAGGTCCTTTGACCTACGGTATTGTGCCAACCTATATAAACCTACTCCACAATCAATCGAACCCTTCCCTTCCACACAGGCCATAACCCTCCATTTTCCAACACTCATGTGCCAATTTAAAGGCCTCTTAAAGGAATCTATTATATCAGGCCTTACCACCACCCACGGCAGTGCATTCCAGGCACCTAGCTCTAAAAACAATCCTACCTCTGACATCTCTCCTAAACTTTCCTCCACTTACCTAAAACAGATGTCCTCTGCTACTGGCCATTGCCTCCTTAGGAAAAAGGTGACAGTGTAGCTGTCTATAACACCTGCAGGATCCTTTCCAAGTCAGCAAGGTATGCAACTTGGAAAGGATCCTGCAGATGTTATAGTCTTATGTGGCTCCTGCCCTTGTGCTTCTCAAAGTGGAGAGTGATAAAGCTCACCATCGATAATGCCAGCAATTGGCACTTACTCACTAATCACCTGCCCACTGCTGTCCACTTTGAGTGTAATTGGATGAACTCCACTCCAGATCTCATCAAAGTCTTTGTCCACACTTAGACATCAGTACTGAATTCTAGGGGTGATGTGAGTATGATAGGCCTTCACATTAAGGCATCAGGAGCTCTAGTAAAGAGTTGTCTCTCAATCTACCTTATTGCAACCTTTAGATTTTATTAGTTTATCTGTGCTGCACTTTCTCTGTAGCTGCAACATTACATTCTGCACTGTATTTTCTTTTTAACTACCCCATTAGCTGGACGGCATGCAAACAAAGTTTTTCACTGTATTTTGGTACACATGACAGTCAACAAATACCATAGTGTACCATGCCATAAAACTGAAGTTATTGGCATCAAGGGGAAACTATTCCAATGATTGGAGTTGTATCTTGCACAAGGAAAATGGCTGTCGCTGCTGGAAATCAAACAGAATTCCAATGAAGGAGCATTGCTCAGAAATGTTAACTCTATTTCTCTACTCACAGAATGCTGTCTGACCTGCTAAGTGTTTCAAGGACTTATTTTGAGTTTCCAGCATCTGTGATTTTGATTTTCATAAATGGAGATGTTCAAAGATGATGCACAATGTTCAATTCCATTCACAATTCCTTTGCAATTGTATGCAACTAGACAGTATTGGGGCATGGGTTGATGAGTGAAAGATAATGTTCATGCTATGAATTTGCCAGTCCAGCAAGAAAGAATGTAATCCATTTACCATCAACATTAAATCCAATATTATCACTAAATCCCTCACCACCAACATCTTGGGCAGCTCCATTAACAAAGAACTCAACAAGATCAAGTACCTAAATATTATGACAACAAGAATAGGTCATGGTGATTGACTCTACTCCTGACATCTCAAAGTCTTTCAACTTTCTTCATAGCACAGGTTTAGGACTATAAATGTAATAATCTAGCTGAACAAGTGCAGTTCAAGAACACTCAATATCTTCATACCATCCATGACAAAACAGCCCAATTGACTGGTACTCATCCATCACCCTAAAGACTGTTTCCCTCATTATACATGCAGAATGGCTGCAGTGTTATACCATCCACAAAAGACACTGTATTTAGTCACTTAGGTGCTCCAACAACGGTCTACATTTTTCACTGCTATGTACAAGATACAGGGTTGGTGGGATTCTAATATTGTTTGTATTGTGTTCCTTCAGAATTGCCACTATCGTATTAGTACTGTATTAGTTTTGTGCGGTTTGCTTTATGTATTTTTATGCCGCATACACAATTGGCCGCTACACAAGGGTGTGAATCGCAAGTTAAACTGAGATTATAACGGCAAGAACTGGTTGTAAATTTGATCGTTTTGTTTTGCTTTGCGACCCTCTTCTGGCACTTAAACATCTAAAACAGATAAAGGAATTAAAACCCAAAAAAGTATTTGTTGTCCTGAGTGTGTACTTTTCCCCAGGCTACAAAAAATAAGTATAGCATTTTAATACCATTGGTGGTGGTGGGGGGGGGGGAACCACCAGGGGGATGCTGCAGTGACCTGATCTCTGGCACTGAGTCTCCCTCTGAGGCTTAGTAGGGAAGGGGGGAGAGGGAGAATGCAATAGGGGATTCCATAATTAAGAGGAAAAGAAAGCAGATTCCGTGGACGAAAATGAGGCACCTGGATAGTATGTTGCCTCTCAAGTGCCAGGGTCAGGGATGTCTTGGATCAGGTCCACAACACAACACTCTAACGGGGGATAGTAAACTGCTGGAAGTCATGGAACATATTGGTATCAACAATGTAGGTAGGAAAAAGAAGGAGGTCCTGCAGAGCGAGTATAGGGAATTAAGTAGAAAGCTGAAAAGCAAGACCTCTAGAGCAATAATCTCTGGATTGCTGCTTGTATCATGAGCCAGTGAGGGCAAGAATAGAATGATTTGGCAGAGGAATGTTTGTCTGAAGAATTGGTGCAGGGGACAGGGTTTCTGATTTCTGTACCATTGGGATCACTTTTGGGGAAGGCATGACCTGTACAAAAAGGACAGTCTACACCTTGCGAGCAGATTTGCTGGAGCTGTTGGGGAGGGTTTAAACTAACTTGGCAGGGGGATGGGAACCAGAGTGATAGGGCTGAGTGTGGGGCAGTTGGTACACAACTAGATTCAGTATGTAGTCAGACTGTGAGGAAGGACAGGCAATGATGATTTTCTGATGGCCTGATTGAATCGGAAGCAAGAGAGGAGGTGACTCACAGGTCTGTGAGTGAGATTTAAAAAGGAGCATTCATGGGCTTTCAGCGATTTTCTGGTGGTCCAATCAAATCGAGAGCAAAGTGGTGACTCACAGGTACGCAAGTGAGATTTTAAAATGGGCGTTTTTGTCTGTTAATACGTAGATCAAGCAGTGAGAATGGCTCCAGGGGCAGTGTTGTGTTCTTTGTGTGAGATATGGGAATTCTGGGAGACCTCCAGCCTCCTGGATAACTACATCTTCACTGGGTGCACCAAAATGCAGCTCTTCAGACAATGTGTTATGAAACCGGAGCTGCAGCTTGATGACCTTCGGCTCATATGGGAAACTGAGAAGGTGAAAGATAAGAATTACGTTGAGGTAGTCACTGGTAAGTTGAAGGAGGCAGGTACCTGGGTGACTGACAGGAGTGAGACAGGAAAAGGCAGCAACCGGTATAGTCAAGTCACTTTTTATTGTCATTTCAACCATAACTGAGGGTACAGTACACAGTAAAAATGAGACAATGTTTTTCAGGACCATGGTGCTACGTGAACAATACAAAAACTACATTGAACTAAGTAAAACAACACAAAATTTAAATGGGGAAAGAATTCAAAGTTCTAAGATGCAACGGAACTTGGGAGTCCTCGTACAGGATACCCTTAAAGTTAACCTCCAGGTTGAGTCAGTAGTGAAGAAGGCGAATGCAATGTTGGCATTCATTTCTAGAGGAATAGAGTATAGGAGCAGGGATGTGATGTTGAGGCTCTATAAGGTGCTAGTGAGCCCTCACTTGGAGTACTGTGGGCAGTTTGGTCTCCTTATTTAAGAAAGGATGTGCTGACGTTGGAAAGGGTACAGAGAAGATTCACTAGAATGATTCCGGGAATGAGAGGGTTAACATATGAGGAACGTTTGTCTGCTCTTGGACTGTATTCCTTGGAGTTTAGAAGAATGAGGGGAGACCTCATAGAAACATTTTGAATGTTGAAAGGCATGGACAGAGTGGATATGGCAAAGTTGTTTCCCATGATGGGGGAGTCTAGTACGAGAGGGCATGACCTAAGGATTGAAGGGCGCCCATTCAGAACAGAAATGCGAAGAAATTTTTTTAGTCAGAGGGTGGTGAATCTATGGAATTTGTTGCCACGGGCAGCAGTGGAGGCCAAGTCATTGGGTGTATTTAAGGCAGCGATTGATAGGTATCTGAGTAGCCAGGGCATCAAAGGTTATGGTGAGAAGGCGGGGGAGTGGGACTAAATAGGAGAATGGATCAGCTCATGATAAAATGGCGGAGCAGACTAGATGGGCTGAATGGCCTACTTCTGCTCCTTTGTCTTATGGTCTTATGGTCTATGGTCTTAAACTACACTAGACTACAGACCTACACAGGACTGCATAAAGTGCACAAAACAGTGCAGGCATTATAATAAATAATAAACAAGACAATATGCACAGTAGAGGGCAGTAGGTTGGAGTCAGTCCAGGCTCTGGGTATTGAGGAGTCTGATGGCTTGGGGAAAGAAACTGTTACTTAGTCCGGTCGTGAGAGCCCAAATACTTTGGTGCCTTTTGCCAGGTGGCAGGAGGGAGAAGAGTTTGTATGAGGGGTGCATGGGGTCCTTCATAATGCCGTTTGCTTTACGGATGCAGCGTCTAGTGTAAATGTCTGTAATGACGGGAAGAGAGAACCCAATGATCTCCTCAGCTGACCTCTATCCGCTGCAGGGTCTTGTGATCCGAGATGTCTATAGAGCACCCCTGTGGCCATTCCCCTCAATAATAAGTATACTGTTTTGGACATGGTTGGGGGGACAACCTAACAGGGGAGCCGCAGCAAATCAGGTCTCTGGCACTGAATCAGGTGCTGTGGCTCAGAAGGGAAGTGGGGGGGGGGGGAGGAGGAAAAGAGGACTGTAGTAGTGATCCAGGTGTCAGGGTCAGGGATATCTCAGATCAAGTCCACAGCATTCTAAAGGGAGAGGAGGAGCAACCAGAAGTCGTGGTACAGATTATTACCAATGAAATAGGTAGGAAAGGGGAGAAGGTCCAGAAGAGAGAATTTAAGAGGACTAGGTAGAAAGCTGAAAAGCAGGACCCCAGGGTAGTAATTACAGTAATGCTGCCTGTGCCATTTGCCAGTGAGGGTAGGAATAGGATGTTTGGCAGATGAATGCACGACTGAGGAACTGGTACAGGGGGCAAGGTTTCATTTTTCTGTATCTCTTCTGGGGAAGGTATGACCTGTAAAAAAGGGATGGGTTACACCTGAAACCAAGGGGGACCAATACCCTTGCAGGCAGGTTTGCAAGAAATGTTGGGGTGGGAGGGAGATGGGAAACTGTGTGATAGGGCTGAGGATGGGTCAGTTGGTATACAAGCAGAGACAGAGTGAGACGGTCAAGAAGGATAGGCATATGATAGGAAAAAATCGCAGTCAGTGGGATGAGATGCAGTCCAACAGTAGGACAAAACGAAAAGGGTGATGAATACAGGACTGAAGGTGCTATATTTTATTGTACATAACATACGAAATAAGGTAGATGATCTTGGAGTGCAGTTAGAGATTGGCAGGTATGATGTGGGCATCACTGAGTTGCGGCTGAAAGAAGATTTTATTTGGGTGCTTAACATCCAAGCATACCCATTGCATTGAAAAGACAGCAGGTACACAGAGGGGGATGTCATGGCTCTGTTGGCAAAAAATGAAATCAACTCCTTAGGAAGAGGTGACATAGCATTGGAAGGTATAGAAATCTTGTAGGTAGGGTTAAGATTGGTTAGCCCATACTTGGAATATTGTGCAGAGTTTTGGGTCCAATTTCTAAGAAAAGGCATTGAAGAGGGTCCAGAGAAGGATCACGAGAAAGATCATAGGAATGAAAGGGTTAACATATGAGGAGCATTTGATTGCTTTTGGCCTGTATTCACTGGAGTTTAGAAGACTAAGGGAAGATCTCATTGAAACTTATCAAATATTGAAAGGGCTAGATAGAGTGGATGTGGAGGGGCTGATTTTTATAGTGGGAGAGTCCAGTACCAGAGGGCACAGCCTCAGAACAGAGGGTGGGTGGTGAATTTGTAGAATTCATAGCCACAAATGGCTGTGCAGGCCAAGTCATTGGGTATATTTAAGGCACAGGTTGATAGATTCTTGAATAATTAGGGTGTCAAAGGTTACAAGGAGAAGGCAGGAGGATGGGGTTGAGAGGAATAATAAACCAGCCATGATGGAGTGGTAGAGCAGATTCGATGGACAGAATGGCCTAATTCTGTTCCTATGTCTTATGTGATCCAGCCTCTGCAACCAACACACCATCAACCACATCTTCTCTCCACCCCCTTCTGCCATTCTCAGGGACTACTCTCGCCATTACTTGCTGGACCACTCATCTCTCCAACCTTGATACTTCCCCTGCCTTCGTAAAAAATGCAACATGTCCTTATATCTTCTCCCTCACCACCATTCATGGGTCTAATCACTCAAGATGAGGCATGCACCTCCTACAACGTCAGTGACCAGTCACAGGCTAAGACACTGTTTTGCTGAGCACCAATGCTATGTCCATAATGACTATACCTAGCTCCTTTTTGCATGCCACTGCAACTCCTCTTTCCATTCTCACAGCAACATTTCCATCCTCAGCTTTCTCCATGCAACATATTTCATCTGTGCCCGACAATTTATGTACTTCAAGTAATGTTACACCCCTTATCAGTTCCTCTTTTACAAAGTTTATCCATCTTCCTTAACTAGAATTTTGACATCATCCTTCTCTTTCATGAAGACAACTGCAAATTATTCATTAAGAATCTTACCCAGATTCATAGCTTCTATATATATATAAATATAAATTTGTGGGCTGTTAATTGTCCCTACTGTTTTCTTACTTACCATCTCTTTCTTTATGTAAAAACAAAACATCTCTGGGTTTTCTCTTATCTTACTTCCCTTATCCTCTCTTTGCCTTCCTAACTTAGATGCTGCCTGACCTGTTGAGTTCCTCCAGCGTGTTGTGCATGTAGCATTTAATCTCCACCCTTAAATTTTCTATATTCTTCCAGAATTCAACCATCACGACTACAATTAGTAACACTACGAAATCCAAGAAAATTACTTAAGAATGCTATTCTACAACAGTATGTAGATTCCTGTGAACAGTAATCATTAAAGTCACCCTTGGGCAATTTCTTAACAATTATTGTCTGTGCTCATTTACGCAGTACATGCGCAAGATATAAAGTTAATAGTGATAACTTCGAAAATGAAGGACTACTGAGATTCTATTAAGGGCACGTCAGAAGCTATGGTTGTCAGACTCAAGAAGCTCTGGGGCATGGGATCCCTGCGATAGAATGTAGTATCTCAACATGGCCACAGAATTATGGCTTATCTGCCTGGATGATAATGAGACATAATAGTGGTAGGAACATAGGCACATTAGCACTTTCAGAGAAAATAGCAGGTGCTTCCACTGAATGAGTCATTCTCTTCAACAAATGCCTAACACATAGATTTGCATGAGGACAGAAAAGAGAACAGATGACAAATAGTTCTACAATAAAACAAGACAATAGGTGACAACATGGATTCACTCTCAGATGAGCTCAGTATCTTCTTTGCTCACTTTGACCATCAAAGTGTCATGGTCTGCTCTGTGAAATCCGCATTCCGGTTCACGGTCTGGTCCATTGATCCGTATTCCAGGTTTTCCGGTTTTCCCTTGTCCTATTGTGTGCCTTAATTGAGGCACATGATTCTCATTTTGGGCTGGCTACATAAATAGCTCCTAGGTTCAGCTTCATTTGCTGGACCGTTCCCTTCCCTCCCCTTCCTTCTGAAGCCTCGCCTGCTACCTTCACCTGTAACGCTGTCAGGTTCAACTGCCAGGGCAAGATCGGGGCCCTGCTGTGTCTAGATAAGGAACTGTCTTTCGTTGTTTGGAACTGTCTCTTTGTGTCCACGCCTTCGCTAGGAAGTCCGGCCGTTTGCTGCTACCTTGTGTTGGGGACTGTCTCCTTGTGCCCTCGCCTCTGCTGGGTAGGTCTGGCCGCTTGCAGCTACCTTGAGTGGAGTTCTATCTCTCAGTGTTCTGTGTATGAGTCCCAGCCCTATGTCCTGTTCCCAAGGAGGGGTCCCAGCTCTGTGTTCTGCGTTCCTGTCTCCCAAGATTACCAAGGCTCTGTGTTCTGCATTCCCGTCCCCCAAGATTACCAAGCCTCTGTTTTCTGCATTCCTGTCTCTCAAGATCACCAAGGCTCGCTTCTGCGTTCCTGTCTCCCAAGATTACCAAGGCTCTGTTTTCTGCATTCCTGTCTCTCAAGATTACCAAGGCTCTGCATTCTGCATTCCTGTCTCCCAAGACCAAGGCTCTGTGTTCCAGTCTTCCAAGTCCAAGTCTTAGATTCATGTCCTCATCCAGCTCTGGTCCCGCGTCCTGCCGCCACATCCAGTCCTGTTGCCTTGCCACGTCTTGTTCTTGCTTAGATCCGGAGTCTGAGCCCGAGTCAAGACCCAGGTTCTGGGTCCCTGTTTAGTCTCTAGCTCAGAGTCCTTGTCCAGGTTCCAAGTTCCTTGTTCCTCAACCAGGTACCACTTTCCTAGTGTAGTCCTAGCCCAGGCCCTGCCCTGCATCCTAGTCTCATCCAGGGCCTGTGTCTTGTCCAGCGTCGTTTCTTCCTCACTTCCCTTGCTTTCTCGACACACCTAGTCCTGTTCCTAGTACTTCAGTGTTTGTGTCTTGCATTTGGGTCCGCCATCAACGCCCACCTTATGACACAAAGCATGGAGGAACATTCATGAACTCCCACAGTCCCCAGTGACCTCGTGATTTCAGTATCTGAGGCCAAAGTGAAAGCATCCTTCAGGAGGGATCCAGCCCAGATGGTGTACCTGGCTGAGTTCTAAAGATCTATGCTGATCAGCTGGCTGAACTTTCACCAATATCTTTAACCTCTCGCTGCAGCAGTCCGAGGTACCACCTGTTCAAGCAGGCTTCAATAATACCTGTGCCTAAAAAGAACGTGGCAGTGTGCCTCAGTGATTATTGTCCAGTATGATGAAGTGCTTTGAGAGGCTGGTGATGAAACATATTAGCTCCTTTCTGAGAAGCGACTTGGATCTGCTCTAATTTGCCTACCGTCACAGCAGGTCCACAGCATATGCCAATTCATTTGCTCCTCACTCAACCCTCAAACATCTGGACAGCAAAGGTGCATACACTTTTGTATACGTCTATCAAATCTCCCCTCAATCTTCTACATTCCAAGCAATAAAGTCCTAACCTATTCAATCTTTCCTTATAACTCAGATCCTCCATTCCCAGCAACATCCTTGTAAATTTTCTCTGTACTCTTTCAACCTTATTTACATTTATCCTGTAGGTAGGTGATGAAAATTGCACACAACACTCCAAATTAGGCCTCACCAACGTATTATTCAACTTCAGTACAGTATAACATTCCCTCTCCTGTAAATGATTAATGAAGGCCAATGTGCTAAAAGATTTCTTTACAACCCTATCAACCTGTGATGCCACTTTCATTGAATTATGGACCTGTATTCCCAGATCCCTTTGTTCTACAGCACTCCTTAGTGCTCTATCCTTCACTATATAAGACCTACCCTGGTTCGTCCTACTGAAGTGCAATACCTTGCACTTGTCTGCATTAAATTCCATCTGCCATTTTTCAGCCCATTTTTCCAGCAGGTCCAGATCCCGCTCAAGTCATGATAGCCTTCCTCACTGTCCAAACACTACCAATCTTGGTGTCATCCACAAATTTATTGATTCAGTTAACCACATTATCAGCTAGATCATTGATATTGCTGACAAACAACAATGGAATCAGTACCAATCCCTGCGGCACACCATTAGTCACAGGCCTCCAGTCAGAGAGGCAGCCAATTACTACCATTGCCTTCCACAAAGCCAATGTCTAATTCAAATTACTACCTCATCTTGAATGCCAAGTAACTAAACCCTCTTGACCAAACTTCCATGCGGAATCTTGTCAAATGCCTTGCTAAGGTCCATGTAGACAACATGGACCTTACCTTCATCGACTTTCCTGGTAACTTCCTCGAAAAACTCTATAAAATTGCTTAGACAGGACCTACCACACACAAACTCTTGCTGATTATCCCTAATCAGTCTATGTCTATCCAAATACTCATATATCTGGTCCTTTAGAATACCTTCCAATAACTTCCCCTCTACTAATGTCAGGTACACCAGCCTATAATTTCCTGGTTTATTTTTGGAGCCCTTCTTAAAAAGCAGAACAACATTAGCTATACTCCAATCCTCTGGTACCTCACCTGTCACCAAGGATGATTTAAATATTTCTGCTAGGGCCCCTACATTTTCTGCATTTTTATCCTACAGGGTCCATTGGAACACCTTGTCAGGTCCCGGGGATTTATCCACCCTAAGTTGCCTCAAGAAAGCAAATAACTCCTCTTCTATAATCTGTTTGAAGCTGCTGTTGCTTTGCCTCACCTCTATAGACTCTGTGTCCATCTCCTGAGTAAGTGCACCTACGAAGTATTAATTTAAAATCTTCCCCATCTCCTTTGTCTCCACACATGGATTACTTTTTTGATCTTCCAGAGGACCACTTCTGTCCTTTGTATTCCTTTTTCTCTTAACATATCTGTAGAATCCCTTAGGATTCTCCTTCACTGTGCCTGCTCGGGCAACCTCATGCCTTTCTTTAGATTCTATCACAAACAAGAGAAAATCTGCAGATGCTGGAAATATAGCAACGCACACAAAATGCTGGAGGAACTCAGCAGGCCAGGTAGCATCTGGGAAAAGAGTAAACAGTTGATGTTCCAGGCTGAGACCCTTCATCAGGACTGCAGAAAAAAAGATGACAAGTCAGAGTAAGAAGGTGGGGGGAGGAGAAGAAGAAGAATAAGGTAGTAGGTGATAGGTGAAATCGGGAGAGGGGAAGGGGTGAGGTAAAGAGCTGGGAAGTTGATTGGCAAAAGAGATAAAGGGTTGGAGGAATCCAATAGGAGAGGTTAGACCATGGAAGAGAGGAAAGGGGGAGGAGCACCAGAGGGAGACGATGGGCAGGTAAGGTGAGAGGAAAATGGGAATGGGGAATGGTGAAGGGGTGGGGAGGGAAGAGTTCAAGAAATCGATGTCCATGCTATCAGGTTGGAGGCTACCCAGTTGGAATATAAGGTGTTGCTCCTCTAACCTGAGTGTGGCCTCATCACAGCAGTAAAGGAGGCCATGAACTAACATGTTGGAATGGAAATGGGAAGTAGAATTAAAATGGGTGGCCACTGGAAGACCCTGCTTTTTCTGGTGGACAAAGCACAGGTGCTACATGAAGCAGTCTCCCAATCTACGTTGGGTAGATTAGATCTTAGACAATAGAATATTAGATTCTATTATGTTTCTTGGATTTACTGAGTATGCCCACAAGAAAACAAATCTCAGGGTTATAAATGGTTGCATATATATACTTTAATAATAAATTTACCTTCAACTTTGAAAAGAGAACAGATGACAATCAAAATAACACAACAATTTTGATGTTAAGTTGAACTTGCATAGACAATGGTGAGGCTGAATTTGGAGTATTATGTGCGGTTCTGATCACCTACCTACAGGAAAATCATTGATAAGACTGAAAAAGTACCGAGAAAACTAACAAGGATGTTGCTGGGACTTGACCTGAGTCATAGGGAAAGTTTCAATAGGTACAGACTTTCCCCCCAAGAGCTTACAAGAATGAGGGGAGATTTGACGGAGTATACAAAATTATGAGGGGTATAGATAGTGTAAATGCAAGGAGCTGCCAACGGAAGTGGTTGATGCAGTTTCACTTACAAAATTTAAGAGAAGTTTGGATCAGTACATAGATCGGAAATTTATAGAGGGTTATGGTCCAGATGTGAGTTGATGGGACTAGGCAAAGTAACAGCTCAGTACACTCCAGATGGGCTGAAGGGCCAGCTTTATGCTGTAGTGCTCTCTGACTCTGAACTGCTGACCTCCTACAGATTTAAAAATAAAGATTATACAGCAATAGCAAGAGCTGCCAATAAAGGTTCAACCATGGAAAATACCAGATATCCCCATGAACCATTTAATTTTCACACAGTAAACTCAATTTTGCAAGGAAATGTTGCTTACCCATGATTTCTTGAATCCATCACTAGATTCCTCACAGAACACAAGCATGTATCAATTCCTTAGTACTAGGGAAATTATTCAAATAATTTGCAGCAGCTTAGATATGATGCAAGGAATTCTCTTTCACTGGATTCACTCAGATCCTAAAAATGGGTGGTCTATGCGTGCATTAGACCAAAACCTTTCTCTGTCAAGTCCATATAGCATGAGGTATCTAACTGTCAGCATATATGAGAAGAACTCACATTTCACTGGCATTTCCACTTCTCAGAATAGGAGCAGACATTGAGATCCTTCGTCCTCAGGAGCAAAACATGAAGAGGGAAAAAAGAAGGCAGGAGGTTGATGAGGAAGAAGAAATACAATGGATTCCTGTTAAATGTGACAAAGTTTCATAGAAATAGTTATAAGGGTATAAAAAAGACAAACTACTGTTAACTGGGTAACAACTTATTTACTTAAATGAAATACAGAATAAAGTAGAATCCTACTTAAACTACGACAGTACAATTCAACTGTATTAGCTCCTAACAGTTATTGATGGAGGAATTCATTCATTGTACACTGATGTGTACTTTTGATTGATTGTAAATGAATAATATCAGTGCAGACACTGAGTGCAGATATTGGACTGCCTTCAAGCAGTGCTTTTGATGACTGCATCCTTCAAATCTTCATTTTCATTGTAACATTTAAGATGATTGACAATACCTTCAAATTCTTCATAGTCCTAACCTGTTGAAGTAGTGAAATTCTTTCATTTTCACTCCAGGCCATTTCTGGCATCTCAAAGCCTATATGCTTGAAACCGCAGTGAGCCAAACAGTTCTGAATTGTCTTACTGTTAGTTATTCACCATCAGTGACAAAAATCACTGCTTTTTGAACATAAACATGCATGCTATTTAAAAACTGTTAGCTCCAAGCACAGTGCAGTGGCGAACAGCTACATGACATGCACACGACTGATGCAAGTTAGAAAATGGTTGGCAGTGGTCATCTGCCCTAATTATGGGGCATAGTGTCCCAAATAAACAACTTCTCCATTTGTTTGTGTTCTTTAAGAGTTGTCCCAAATAAACAGCTGCCCCAATTGACCAATGGTCCAACTAACTAAAATCCACTGTATTTGGTACTGATGTTCCTCTCAGAAAATGCTTTTTCTCTGTTCTCTTTCTGCTGAATTCCTTGTTCTGACAAGCCTGAGCAGTGAAATGTTAATAGAATTTGAATCGTGGCTTCATACCTTATAAAACTTGTAGATGAGCAGCAAGTTAAATCAGTAAAGATTGAAAAGTATATTGACAAATGAACAGCAAGGCCACCCACAATCACAAGAACTTAAGTGACTGTCATATTTTTTTCCTGCATAGCATCCCAACCCATTCTCTATTTTATTATTAACCAACTCTCAACATGCAGTATATTACTTCAATTCCAAATGCTCTAGTTTTGTTTAATAATCTCTTTCATAGAATGTTATCAAAAACTTCAACTGCACCACATTGACTAGCCTCCCTATAACCCTTTTCACAATAGAACCACTCCTTTGTTCTGTTAGTAACAACCTTAAAAGATTTCTCAAACATGATTTCCCTTTCATAAATCCATGATTATTCAGTCTAATTCTATTATTATTTTCAGTGGCAACATATACAAAATGCTGGAGGAACTCAGCAGGTCAGACAGCATCCATGAAAATGAACAAACTTTCAATGTTTCAGGTGAAAATCGTTCTTCAGAACAGAAAAGGAAGGGGGAAGATGCCAGAATAAAAGGGTGGGGGAAGGGAAGGAGAACAGCTAGAAGGTGATAGGTAAAGCAAGGTGGGTGTGCAAGGTAAATAGCTGGAGAGGAAGAAATCTGATAGGGGAGAAGAGTGGACCATAGGAGAAAGAGAAGGAGGAGGGGAACCAGTGGGAAGAGGTAAGAGGACAGAGTGGGGAATAGAAGACAAGGAGAGGGGAAGAAACTTTTCTACTGGAAGGAGAAATCAGTATTCATGCCATCAGGTTACAGGCTAGCTAGACAGAATATAAGGTATTGCTCCTCCACCACGAGAGTTGCCACATTGTGGTACAAGAGGAGGACATGGAACAACAATCAGAACGGGAATGGGAATTAAAATGTTTGGCCACATAGAAGTTCCACTTTAGGTGGATGGAGTGGATGTGCTTGATGAAGTGGAGGCTGTATCGAGAGCACTGGATATAGTAGATGACCCCAGCAGATTTGCAGGTGTTGCCACATATGGAAGAACTATTTGGTGGCCTGAAAAGAGGTGAGGGAGAAGGTGAATGGGTAAGTGTAGCACTTTGGACATTTGCAGGGAAAAGTACCAGGAGGGAGATAAGTGGGGAGGGATGAATGGACAAGGTAATCATGGAAGGAGATTGGGGAGGGTGGGGGAGGAGGCAAAGATGTGCTTGTTGGTACAATTCTTTTGGAGATGGTGAAAATTACAGAGAGTGGTGTGTGGAGGTGCAAAGGGTGTAGTTAAGGATAAGAAGGACTCTATCACTGTTAAGGCAGTGGGATGGTGGGGTAAGCATGGATGTCCATGAAATAGAGGAGATACGGGTGAGGGCAGCATCAATGGTGGAGGAAGAGAAATCCCATTCTGTGAAGGAGGAGGAAAGGAAAGCTTCATCCTGGGAACAAATGCAGTGGAGACAAAGGAACTGAGAAAGGGGAATAGGATTTTTTTTTTTACAGGAGACAGGGTGGGAAAAGGTATAGACAAGATAGCCGTGGGAATCAGTAGGACTATAAAATATGTTGGTCAACAGTTTGTCTCCAAGGATGGAGACAGAGAGATCAAGAAAGGGGAGGGAGATGTCATAAATAGACTAACTGCATTGAAGAGCAGAGTTGAAGTTGGAGGCAAAGTTGATGAAATTGACAAGCTCAGCATGAGTGCAAGAAGCAGCACCAATGCAGTCATCAATGAGATGTAAGGGTTGGGAAGCATTACCAGAAGAGGCTTGAAACATGGACTGCTCTATGTAGCCAACGAAAAGGCAAGCATAGCTGGTGCTCATGCAGGTGGGGGCCCTTTATTTTCTGTGTCCTGTTTCCACTCCTTAATAAAACTCTCACATTTCTCTATTACTGCAGTCAGCTGAACTAGTCTGTTGTTTGCCTTTCCCTAACTGTGTAGTTAAATTTGTTACTATTCAGTCTGAGGGAAGAGCTCTGGAGTCTAAAATTTTGGAAGATAGCAACCACTGTATCAACTATCTCCAATGTCAACTCCTTCAAATCCTTACAATGCAAGTCAAAAGACTTATTGCATTTCTGTCCCATTCTGATCTCTAAAACTTATTAAAAAAAAGAGCTTTCACTGGTGGTCAATCCAGACATCAGAAGTTGTGAGACGATGGGACTTCAATTAGGTCCACTGCCTAAGCACAAATGGCAGTAGCAGGTCGCTACAATGATAAAGAGCTTTGACCAGCAACCGATCAGCATTTGTGATTTACTAGCATGAGAAAATTAAAGGAAGGCAGGGGTAAGTGCAGTAGCCATGATCACAGCGGCCGTCATCAGAGTGGTTATTTTGAGGCTTTAGCTCTTCAAGGCTTCCGTGAAGAGAAGCTACAGTCAGAGAGAGCAAAGAAAGAAAAGCTCAAGGTTAAAGCTTTTTCCCTCTTTCCCCTCTTTATATCTGATGCACCATCAATAACTCCAAAAGACTGGAAGCAGAGTAAATACTGAAAGGTTTTTATTAGCAGTAAAATGTGACCTCCAGCATGCTGAGTGTCTGCCCCTGGACTGAGAGGAGGAGCCATGGCCCAATCGCCTTTATTCAGGGGTCTATGGGAGGAACCACAGGGGCAGTAGCAGAGGGGCGTGTCCAGACAGGTAACCCAGTTACAACATATATATATGGTTTACCCCAATATCTGCTCGGCTAGGATACTAGAGATGCCAGGCGGTATAGTTGAATGCTCCTCTTGCAGGACGTGGGACGGCAGGGAGACCTCCAGTGTCCCTGACGATTACAACAGTGTAGTAGTAGTCATCCAGCTGTGCATCTAGTCATCAAGTGCATTCAGCTGCAGCTTCCAACAATCCGTATTAAGGAGTTTGAGCTGGAAATGGATGAACTTTGGATCATTCATGAGGCTGAGGGGGTCATAGATAGGACATATAGAGGTAGTTACACCCAAGGTGCAGGGCACAGTAAACTGGGTGACAGTAAGGAAGTGGAAAGGGTTAAGGAGCCATGGCAGAGTACTGCTTTGGCCATCCACCTCAACAACAGATATATCACTTTGGATACTGTCGGCGGGGGGATGGCCTAACAGAGGAAAGTCACAATGGTTGTATCTCTGGCACTGAGTCTGCCTCTGTGACTCAAAAGGGAAGGGGGAAGAACAGGCACGGGCAGAAAGTTCTGTGGGTGAGAATGAGATTCCCGGGTGGTATGTTGCCTCCCAGGTACCAGGGTCCGGGATATCTTGGATCGAGTCCTCAGCATCCTTAAGTGGGAGGGTGAACAGCCAGGAGTCATAGTTCCTTATGGGCACCAATGATATGGGTAGGACAAGTAACAAGGTTCTGCAGGAGTTCAACAAGTTAGGTGCTAAGTTAAAGAAAGGGCAGGACCACCAGTGTTGTGATCGCAGGACTGCTACCCATGCCACATGCTGGTGAGGCCAGAACTAGAAAGGCAGCCAAAATTGACTGGAAAAGAACACTGGCAGAGATGATGGTAGAGCTGCAATGGCTGGAATTTCTGGAAGCAATTTGGAAGGCACAGAATATATACATCCCAAAGAAGATAAAGTATTCTAAAGGGGCGAGGTTAAGATGGCGCTAAATGGCGACTCCTTTGCTTGCATCTTCGGAAACAGCTCTCTTTCTATCTTTGATATCTCTTTTTGTACCCTTTCAAGGTTCTCTTGAAGACCTTGACCTCGAGTTACACTCTGACTGGCTTTTTGTGGGAATGAGACCCGCTCTCAGGGCCTTGTGACCGGCTGCTTTTTGATATCCCAAGGACGTGGCCTGGAAGATAGCGCGCCTTCAGGGTTCCGGGATTTTGTGGCTCTGCGGATTCTAGGTCAGTGCCCCTGACTGAAGCATTGTGAGAGAACACGGAACTCTGGGTTACCTGCCAGGGGTTGTGTGCCCGGGGAGCTGTACCTTTTTGGTGCCGACTCTCCGGGCACAGAGTTCGGAAAAAGCAACGCAACAGACTTTTAACATTGTAAATCAGCTAGTTGTATGTTATGTCTTCCCTCTCGCTGTA
Organism: Mobula birostris; assembly: GCF_030028105.1. NCBI lineage: Eukaryota > Metazoa > Chordata > Chondrichthyes > Myliobatiformes > Myliobatidae > Mobula > Mobula birostris. The sequence goes on along the minus strand of NC_092375.1, from coordinate 172,267,082 downwards.
AAACAGGGACACCCCTTTTTCCCTTATCAGGGAGAGAGAGAGCTAGTGGTATGTCGAATTAACGGGTAAACAAGTAGTTTTCGGGATACTGCAAGTCTGTGTCTTTATTAATGCTTTGCTGCGTGCTTGAGTGCTCAGTGGAGGGTGCTGATACTTTTTTGAGGGGAGTTGGGGGGACTTTGTGGTTCTAATGTTTTAACTATCATTCATTCTTTGGAGCACTCCTCTGTTTTCATGGATGTCTGCGCAGAAAAATAATTTCAGGTTGTATATTGTATACATTTCTGTGACATTAAATGCACCTATTGAAACCTATTGATAGATGACACAACTGTGGCTAACAGGAGAAGTCAAAGTCAACATAACAGCCAGAGGGAGGGCCTGTAATAGAGCAAATATTAGTGGGAAGTTAGAGGATTGAGAAACTTCTAAAAACCATAAGACCACAAGACATAGGAGCAGAATTAGACCATTCCATCATGGCTGATCCTGGATCCCATTCAATCCCATGCACCTGTCTTCTATCCATATCCTTTGATGCCCTGACTGATCAGGAAACGATCAACTTCCGCCTTAAATATTCCCATGGACTTGGCCTCCACCACCGTCTGTGGCAGAGCATTCCACAGATTCACTACCCTCTGGCTAAAAAAAATTCCTCCTTATTTCTGTTTTAAAAGGTCGCCCCTCAATTTTGAGGCTGTGCTCTTTAGTTCTGGATACCCCCACCAGAGCAAACATCCTCTCCACGTCCACCCTATCGAGTCCTTTCAACATTCGGTAGGTCTTAATGAGATCCACCTGCATTCTTCTAAATTCCAGTGAGTACAGCCCCAAAGCTGCCAAACGCTCCTCATATGTTAACCCCTTCATTCCCAGAATCATCCTTGTGAACCTTCGCTGGACTCTGTTCAATGACCACACTTTCTGAGATATGGGACCCAACACTATTGACTATACTCTAAGTGGGGCTTGAATAGTGTCTTATAAAGCCTAAGCATTATCTCATAAAACATAAAACAGAAATTTACAGCACATTACAGGCCCTTCAGCCCACAATGTTATGCCGACCATGTAACCTACTCTAGAGACTGCCTAGAATTTCCCTAGAGCATAGCCCTCTATTTTTCTAAGCTCCATGTACCTATCTATGAGGTTCTTAAAAGACCCTATTGTATCCGTTTCCACCACCGCCGTTGGCAGTGCATTCCACACTCCCACCACTCTTTGTGTGAAAAACTTACAGAGAGTGTAACATCCCCTCAGAGAAAAACTGACATCCCCTCGGTACCTATTTCCAAGCACCTTAAAACTGTGCCCCCTTGTGTTAGCCATTTCAGTCCTGGGAACAAACTTCTGGCTACCCACACGATCAATGCCCCTCATTATCTTATACACCTCTATCAGGTCACCTCTCATCCTACATCATTCCAAGGAAAAAATACACTCAACCTATTCCCATACAGTACACCCTCCAATCCAGGCAACATCCTTGTAAGTCTCCTCTGCACTCCCTGTACAATATCTACATCCTTCCTGTAGTGAAGTGAACACAGTACTCCAAGTGGGGTCAGAACAAGGTCTTACATAGCTGTAACATTACCCCATGGCTCTTGAACTCAGTCTCACGGTTGATGAATGCCAACACACCATACGCCTTCTTAACAACACTATCTACCTGTGCAGCAGCTTTGAGTGTCCTATCAACACAGACGCCAAGATCTCTCAGATCCTCCACACTGCCAAAAGTCTTACCATTTATATTATATTCTGTCTTCAAATTGCACCTACCAAAATGAACCACTTCATACTTATCTGGGTTGAAGTCCATCTGCCACTTCTCAGCCCAGTTCTGCATCCTATCGATGTTCTGCTGTAACCTCTGACAGCCCTCCACACTATCCACAACACCTCCAACCTTTGTGTCATCAGTAAACTTACCAATCCACCCTACTACTTCCTCATCCAGGCCATTTATAAAAATCACAAAGAGAAGGGGTCCCAGAACAGATCCCTGCAGAACACCACTGGTGGTCCATGCAGAACACGAACCATCTCCAACCACCCTTTGCCTTGCTTTTATATTCTATTCCCCTCGAAATAAATGCCAACAGTTCTGGTGACGTCATCGCTCAGAATGACAGCTTAAATCAACAGCTCCTCTGGAAAAACGCATATTTTGCCCCGTAACTTCATCAAATATAAGATCTTTCAAAAATATCTGAATTGATAAGGGGGGGGCAAGAATGGGGAAAAAGAATGGAGATTAAAAAAGCACCACTGCGGAGCCTATGGAAGAGAGCGGAGCAGCGGGCGGCTCTCCTACACGCGCGCGTGGCGGCGAGGCTGACAACGGGCCTCGTGCAGGCGAAGCGGCAAATAGGATTTTGGAAGAGATAAGGGAAGTCCAAAAAGATATAAAACAGCAACTCAATGATATAAAGTCAGAACTCGCCAACGTCAATCAGAAAATAGTGGTGGCAGAGACACGAATTGTGAAGGTGGAAAATCACGTGCAAAACGTGGAACAGATTCTAAGTAAGACGATAAAAATATTAAATGAACAGGAAAGTAAATTGCTTGACCGGGGGGAAGATCGCGACGGAAAAATATCAGGATTTATAATGTTCCCGAAGGAGCGGAAGGGTTGTCGATGATGGACTTTGTAGACAAGCTGCTGTGGGAAGCGCTGGAGATCCGCCAGACTTTGGAGATGGAAATTGGGAGGGCGCATCGTTCGCTCGTCCCGCGGCCCTCCGGAGACGGAGAAAGTAAACCGCACTCAATAGTACTTCGATTCCTTCGATTCAAGAGCAAGGTGGAGATTCTGTGAAGGGCCTGGGGTAAGAAGAGGGTGTTTTGGAACGGGAGGTTAATATACTTCGATCATGATGACCCCCCCCCCCGTGGTCCTATAGAAACGGAAGGAATATTCCGAAGCGAAACGAATATTAAAACAAGAAAAGATTAAATTCCAAACCCCGTACCCTGCTAAATTGAGGGTATTTTACCAAGAAGGGATACGACTATATCAGACGGTGGAAGAGGCGACTACAGACATGAAGAAGTGGACTGCCCATTAGTGTGGTCAAACCAAGGGAAAGTCTGGCTGAGCAGTTTTCCCAAACTGCTTGGAAAATAGTAAGAGAACCTAGAAAGCAGGAGACGGGAGTAGGACAAGGTAGGGATATTAGGAAGAGACTGTGAGTTCTCCGAGGGCAGCCCTCACCTCCTTCGGAAGAGCCATAAGGTTTGGCTAACTTTAAAAGTGCTGATAAACTAAACGGAAGCAAAATCAGACGGTGATATACCTATCTCGAGAAATACGTATTATAATGTGGATTTTATATTACTCAATTTTTAAAAATTCATTTATTTATTCCTTTTTCCCCACCTAAATGAGAATATATACATGGGAGGAATACACAGGGCAATCATTTCTGTGTAACGGACATAGTTTTTTTAAACTTACTTTTATAGGTACTGCAATGGGGGCCCTCAACCCACAGGTAGGAGGGGCTATCCCCCACAGCTAGACTTTTCTTCCAGCCCAACCCAGGGTCATCTAGAGACCCCAGCCTTGGAACCACACCTTCCTTACCTTTTTTTAATTATTCGCGTTTCCTGGCTCTTATTTGTTCAGGGAGTAGATCGATTAAGTTATATTCTGCAAATTTCAAAGATATACTAACAGATAAGTACACATGGCTAAGAACAAAGTAAAATTCATTTCTTTTAATGTTAATGGACTGTTGAATCCAGTCAAGCGCAGTAAAATTCTATCAAAAATGAAAAAAGAACAAGCCCATGCAGTATATTTACAGAAAACTCACAAGTGATAATGAGCATTGAAAATTAAAGAGAATGGGCTTCACTAATTTGTTTTTCTCCTCACATAAATCAGCACATAGAAGAGGAGTTGCTATTCTCATCTCAAGCAGGCTAAATTTTGAAAAAGTATTCGAAATGGGAGATAAGGAGGGCAGATATATTCTGCTAAGGAGGAATATAGATGGAAATCCAGTTACTTTATTGAATATATATGCACCCCCAGGAAGTGATATTAGTTTCTTCCAGAAAACTATTAATATTATGGTAACGGAAACAGAAGGTCTCTTGATATGTGGGGGAGACTTAAATTTACAATTACAATCAAAGTTAGACTCTTCCAATAGAAAAACTTATGAAACAAAGTCCTTACGTAAGAAAGTTAACCCTCTTTCTGAGGATGTTGGTCCAATTGATATATGGAGGGACCTTTTCCCCGACAGAAGAGATTACACTCATTATTCTGCCCCCCATTCCGTATATACAAGAATAGACAATTTCATAACATTTGGAAAAGATAGAGACAAAATAATCACCTGTGGAATTGGGACAATAGATGTAAATGACCATGCACCTATATATTTATCTGTTGATTTTGACCTATAACCAAAGAATACTAATTGGAAACTAAATTCAAGTCTACTCAATGATCCCTATTTTAAGGAACAAATTAAAAAAGAAATTGGTCTTTACTTAGAATTCAGTGATAATGAAGAGGTTTCACCTCCCATTCTATGGGATACTCTGAAGGCTGTTTTAAGAGGGAAAATTATAGCGATATCTTCATATAAGAAAAAAATAAGGAATAAAGCATTAGAGGAATTACCAAATAAGCTGAAGGAACTAGAAAAAAAAACACAAATTGCGTTTGGCATAGAATACACTAGAGGAAATAAAAAAAAGTTAGGAGTGAAATTAAAAGTTTGGCTACACAAGAAGTTAGAAAAAATTTAATGTCTTTGAAACAGAGACACTAAAAGTAGATCTAAATCTATGAAAATACTGGTGTGGAAACTGAAAAAAAAGATAGCAGAAAATACAATTCATAGAATAAGGGATCCAAGAACAAAAGTGATAAAAAAAAAATAAGCTAAGTGAAATTCAAGAAGCTTTTGAAATGTTTTACAAAACTCTATATTCCAAAGTTCCAGGGGGAAGCATGACCCAAATTGACACCATCCTGAATTCTTTAGAGTTACTCACTTTAAGCAAAGAACAAAATAGAATGATGACTGCTGACATAACTGAAGCTGAACTAAAAACTGCAATTAGTAGGCTTAAATTAAGCAAGTCACCAGGATCAGATGGATATACGGCAGAGTGGTATAGAGTTTAGAAGTGAGTTAATTCCTATTTTACTCCCCACACTGAACTGGGCCCTGAGAAAGGCGCAAATGCCACCCAGCTGGAAGGAGGCGATAATCTTAGCTATACCAAAAGAAGACAAGGATAAAATCGAACGTGGGTCATTTAGACCAATATCTGTTCTTAATGTGGATTATAGAATATTTACCTCTATCATGGCCAAACGATTAGAAGAGTTTCTACCCACACTGATACATAATGATCAGACAGGCTTTATACAACAACGCCAAACTCATGACAATATATGAAGGACACTTCACCTTATGGATCATATAAAAAAAATGAAATTGAAGCAATAGTGATAAGCGTGGATGCTGAAAAGGCATTTGATTCAGTTAATTGGAATTTTCTTTACAGAGTTTTACATAGATTTGGTATACATGACACAATTATTAAAATTATACAGGCACTATATGACAATCCTACTGCCAGGATTAAAATCAATGGATATTTATCTAATAGTTTTACTCCAGAAAGGCGCACAAGACAGGGTTGTACATGGTCACTGCTACTCTTCACATTATATCTGGAACCATTAGGTCAATACACCAGACAAAATGAAGATATCAGGGGAATTACTATTAAAGGGACAGAGCATAAATTGGCCTGTTACGCAGATGACATTTTGATCTATCTAGGGCAACCAACATACTCTTTACCTAAATTGGTGCAATCCTTTGAACAATATGGCTAATTATCAGGATACAAGATCAACACAGATAAAACCCAACTACTTTCATATAACTATAGCCCACCAAGAGAAATTGAAAATAGATATCCTTGGGCATGGCAAACAGTGTCCGTCAAATATTTGGGCATCATTACGCCAAAAGATTTGGCAAAATTATGAGAATGCAATTATCAGCCTATATATAAAAAAATTAAGGAAGATACAACAGGATGGAACCTAATTCCTTTTCTTGGTCTCAGTTCAAGGATTGAATCTATTAAAATGAATATACTGCCCAGACTACTATATCTCTTTCAGACCCTACCAAAAGAGATTAACCAAAATCATTTCAATGAATGGAACAAGATGCTATCAAGATATATATAGCAAGGTAAAAGTCCTAGGGTTTGTCACAAAACTTTGCAATTAGCCAAAGAAAAGGGGGGAATGGGGCCTATCTTCTCTTAGAGATTATTATTTTGCAGCACAGTTGAGAGCCGTGATATGCTGGTGCAACCCATCATATGACGCTCAATGGAAAAACATTGAGAAGAGGATACTTTCCATCCCCATACAGGCAATTTTGGCTGATAACAACCTACAAAGTTACATAAATAATATTGACAACTCATGGGTGAAATGGACTCTTAAAATATGGAAAACTCTTATAAAAGAATATAAACTAGAGAGAGACATTGCAATTCTTAAATGGTGTGCATATGACTTGGATTTTACACCAAATAAACTGGATGCTAGATATAAGGACTGGACAGCTAAAGGAATAACAGCTATTTGCAATATAATGAAAGAAGGAACACTGTTCAGTTTTGAAATGCTCAAAGAGAAACACTTAGAAAAACAAGACTTTTACCGGTATTTACAGATGCGACAGTATGTTAATAGGACAGTTAAAAATGTAACCAAGGCAAGTAGAGCTATTTAGAAAAGCATATAATTCAGACAACGGTAGTAGAATCATTTCAAGCCTGCATAAGGGTTTGTCAAATCTTAAAACACATTCGACTTCATACATTAAAACAAAATGGGAGAAGGAAGGAGGGATAATAATATATCAGGAAGACTGGACAATAATATGGAGGTATCAATGGAAGTGTACCAGTTCACAGAAACGGGGGGAGTTTGGGTGGAAAAACTTGATAAGATATTTTATTACAACATCTCAGAAATCCCATTATGATAGTAACCCCCCCTGCTTGCTGGAGAAATTGTGGAAACCAAAATGCAAACCATTATCATATTTTCTGGGAATGCCCTATTATCAAAGACTTTTGGAGTGGGATACATAATGCCCTACAAGACATCTTTAAATGTGAAATACCCTTAGAGAGTAAGACCATATATTTTGGGTATATACCTCAAGAATGGTTGAAAAGAGATAAATATTCAATGAATATACTGCTGGTGGCTGGTAAAAAGACCCTTACCAGGAAATGGTTATCACAGGAGAGCCCAAATTTAAAAGTATGGATGGAAATTGCAATGGACATTTACAAAATGGAGAAGATAACGGCATCTGTTAATCATAAGTTGGAACAATTTTATTCATACTGGAAAAAATGGTTTAACTACATAACACCTCAGAGGCCTAATTTTATTCTCACAAGTCAATGAATATGTTGTAAAAAAAAAGATCACTCCCTACTCTGTACATAGTTTTCTTCTTTGGGTTGTTCTTTCTTTCCTCTCCTTTCTGTAAGTGTATACCTCAGATAAATATTATGTGGAGATTTGTGACAAATATGGTTATATGATATATATGTACAGTATCTGAAATACATCTTATGGAAATGATTGTTTGATGATGAAATTCAATAAAAAATAAATTATATAAAAAAAAGGAAATAAATGCCAACATTGCATTTACCTTCTTTACCTCAGACTCAACCTGTAAATTAAGCTCTGGGAGTCTTGCACAAGGACTCTCAAGTCCCTCTGCACTTCTGATGTTTGAACCTTCTCCTCATTTTGATAATAGTCTGCACTTTTATTCCTTTTACCAAAATGTATTATTGTACATTTCCCAACACCGTATTCCATCAGCCACTTTTTTTTTTAACCAATTCTTCCAATTTGTCTAAGTGCTGCTGCAATCACATTGCTTCCTCAGCACTACCCACCCCTCCGCCTATCTTCATATCATCCGCAGACCTTACCACAAAGCCATCAATTCCATTATCCAAATCATTGACAAACAATGAGAAAAGTAGCGGTCCCAGTACTGACCCCTGAAGAACACCACTAGTTACTGGCAGCCACCCAGAAGAGGTCCCTTTTACTCCCACTCGCTGTCTCATGCCCGTCAGCCATTCCTCTATCCATGCCTGTATCTTTCCAGTAACGCCATAGGATTTTATCTTGTTAAGCAGCCTCGCATGTGGCTATCAAATGCCTTCTGAAAATCCAAGTAAATGACATCCACTGCCTCTCCTATGTCCACCCTGCTTGTTTCTTCCTCAAAGAACTCTAACAGATTTGTCAGGCGAGATTTCCCTTCACAGAAACTATTCTGACTTTGACTTATTTTATCAATAGTCTCCAAGTACCCTAAAACCTTATCCTTATTAATGGACTCCAACACTTTCCCTCCCACTGAGGTTGGGCTAACTGGCCTATAATTTCAATTTTATGCCTTCCTCCCTTATTAAAGAGTAGTGTGACATTTGGAATTTTCCAGTCCTCCGGGACCATCCCAGAATTAAGCGATTCTTGAAAGATCATAGTCAATGCATATGTTATAATTTCAGCAACCTCTCTCAGCACTAGGGGATTTAGTCCATCTGGTCCAGGTGACTTATCCACCTAAAGACCCTTCAGTTTGCCGTGCACTTTTTCCTTTGTAGTAGCAATGATACTCACTTCTACTCCCTGACACAGACCTCTGGTGCTCTGCTATCGTCTTCCACAGTGAAGGCTGATGCAAAGTACCCATTAAGTTCATCTGCCATTTCTTTGTCCGCCGTTACTACCTCACCAGCATCATTTTCCAGTGGTCTAATATCAACTCTCACCTCTCCTTTACTCCTTATATAACTGAAAAAAATTTTAGTATCCTGCTTTATATTATCGGCTAGTTTGCCCTCATATTTCATATTTTCTCTTCTTATAGCTTTTTTAGTTGCCTTTTGTTGCATTTTAAAAGCTTCTCAATCATCCAACTTCCCACTCACTTTTGCTGCCTGTATGATCTTTCCTTGGCTTTTATGCATTCCCTAACTTCCTTTGTCAGCCACGGTTGCCTACCCCTAACATTTGAGAACAGCTTCTTCTGTGAGATATATCTATCCTGCGCCCAACAGAAGGCAACTAAAAAAGTTCATTAAGAAGGTAAAGATGGAATACGAAAGTAAGCTAGCCAGTAATATTAAAGAGGATAACAGAAGTTTCTTAAGATACATAAAGTGTAAAAGGGAGGCAAGAGATAGGAATGGGGGACAATGAAATGGCAGACGAATTGAATAAGAATTTTGTGTCAGTCTTCACTGTAGAAGACACATGCAGTATGGTGGAAGTTCCAGGTGTAAGGGGTCATGAAGTGTGTGAGGTTACCATAACTAGACAGAAGATTCTTGGGAAACTGAAAGGCCTGAAGATAGGTAAGTTAGCTGGACCAGATGGTGATACCCCAGGGTGCTGAAAGAGGTGGCTGAAGAGATCATGGAGGCATTAGAAATGACCTTTCAAGAATCACGAGATTCTGGAATGGTTCCAGAAGAATGGAAAATTGCAAATATCATTCTGCTCTTCAAGAGGGGAGAGAGGCAGAAGAAAGGAAACTACAGGCCAGTGAGTCTAACCTCAGTGGTTGGCAAGATAGTGGAGTCGATTATTAAGGATGAGGTGTCAGGGTACTTGTAAGCACATGATAAAATATGATGTATTCAGCATAGTTTCCTCAGAAAATAAATCCTGCCTGAGAAATCTATTGGAATTCTTTGAAAAAAAATAACAAGCAGGATAGACAAAAGAGAATCAGTTGATATTGTTTACTCGGATTTTCAGAAGGCCTTTCACAAGGTGCTACACAAACTACTAGCCCATGGTATTACAGGAAAGATTCTAGCTTGTATAAAGCAGTGGCTGATTGGCAGGAGGCAAAGTGTGGGAATAAAGGGAGCCTTTTCTGACTGGCAGCTGGTGACTAGTGGTTTTCCACAGGGGTCTGTGTTGGGATCGCTATGAAGATAGGTGGAGGGGCAGGTAGTTTTGAGGAAGTAGAGTGGCTACAGAAGGTCAGACAGATTAGGAGAATGGGCAAAGAAATGGCAGATAGAATACAGTAGCAGGAAGTATATATGTCATGCAGTTTGGAAGAAGAAATGTAAGGGTTGATAATTTTTAGATGGCGAGGAAATACAAAAAACTGGGATGTAAAGGGACTTGGGATTCCCTAAGATTAATTTGCAGGTTCAGTCTAAGGAAGGAAAATGCAATGTTAACATTCATTTCAAAAGGACTAGAATATGACATCCAGGATGTAATGTTGAGACTTTATCAGACATCCTACCTCTCCCGGATATTAATAGTGGCTCCTTGATGCCCGCAAATTATATACAATACCACGGAAATCAATTTTTTTGAGGGTGAGCAAGAGAGAGCGCGAGAGCAACCACGAGAGAGAGTGAGAGCAAGCAAGCAAGCGAGTGAGAGTGTGAGAGAGCAAGCAAGCGAGAGCGCTTGAGAGCGCACGAGTGACGAGAGAGAGAGAGCGCGCGAGCGAGAGTGTGCCATGGCAGAGTGTTCCAAAAAAAAATATAAAACGTACGTCACCCCAGACTACATTAAAGTGTACCCCTGCCTAATAGGAGTCAAAATAATGACAGTGTTGCTCGCTGCACTGTTTGCAACAGTGACTTTTCTATTGCCCATGGTGGGTTAAGACTGTAAAAGATGTGTTGAGGTGAGTTTAACAGGTGTCATTCGTTCATTAGCATAGCTAACGTTATTTCAACTAGCTGGCCAGCTGCTAAGGAGTTACTCCATTGCAGACATCCCACCTCTCCTGGAAGTCTCCCGCAAATTGATGGTGCTACCTCCCTGAAATGAGTTTTTGCAGGGTGGGATGTCTGCTGTATAAAGCACTGGCAAGGCCTCACTTGGAGTATTGAGGAGTTTTGGGCCCCTTAGCTTAGAAAGTATGTGCTGGACAGGCTTCAAAGAACGTTCACAAAAATGATTCCAGGATTGAATTGCTCATCATTTGAAGACTCTGGGCCTGTGTTCACTAGAATTCAGAAGAATGAGGGGTGATCTTATTAAAAACTATCAAATGGTGAAAGGCCTGTATAGAGTGGATGTTTCCTATGATGGGACAGTCTACAGCCAGAGGACATAGCCTTAGAATAGAGGGGCGTCATTTTAGAATGGAGATGAGGAGGAATTTCTTCAGCTAGTGAGCAGTGAATCTGTGGAACTTGTTGCCACAGGCAGCTGTGGAGTCCAAGTCTTTATGTATATTCAAGGCAGAGGTTGATGGATTCTTGATTGGTCAGAACATGAAGAGATACAGAAGAATGCAGGAGATTGGGGCTGAGAGAAAAATTGGATCAGTCACGATGAAATGGCAGAGCAGACTCAATGAGCCAAATGGCATAATTCTGCTCCTATATTTTGTTGTCTCATGGTCTTAAACTAATACTAATTTTTTCAGCTTCTTCTCCCTCTCGGACTCTTGTTCTTCAAAACATACAAAAGGCATTTTGTGCCATGGAGACCAACAACGAATACTTGCTAAGGTTTTCTCTGCCAATATCACAATCTTGGAGTCCAAGTCCATAGGTCTCCAAATGGAAGAATACCCTAGCAGGGATGACAGTGGAACAGCAATGGCAAGTGTTTCTGGGAATAATGCAGAAGGTGCAGGATCAGTTCGTTCCAAAGAGGAAGAAAGATCCTACGGGCAGTAAGGGGAGGCCATGGCTGACAAGGGAAGTAATGGACAGTGTAAAAATAAAAGAGAAGAAGTATAACATAGCAAAGAGGAGTGGGAAGCCGGAGGACTGGGAAACTTTTAAAGAGCAACAGAAAGTAGCTAAAAAGGCAATACGTGGAGAAAAAAATGAGGTACGAAGGTAAACTAGCCAAGAATATAAAGGAGGATAGTAAAAGCTTCTTTAGGTATGTGAAAAGGAAAAAAAATAGTTAAGACCAAAATTGGGCCCTTGAAGACAGAAGCAGGTGAATTTATTATGGGGAACAAGGAAATGGCAGACGAGTTGAACAGGTACTTTGGATCTGTCTTCACTAGGGAAGACACAAACAATCTCCCAGATGTAATAGTGGCCAAAGGACCTAGGGTAATGGATGAACTGAAGGAAATTTATATTAGGCAGGAAATGGTGTTGGATAGGCTATTGGGTCTGAAGGCTGATAAGTCCCCGGGACTTGATGGTCTGCATCCCAGGGTACTTAAGGAGGTGGCTTTAGAAATTGTGGACACATTGCTAATCAGTTTCCAATGTTCTATAGATTCAGGATCAGTTCCTGTGGATTGGAGGGTGTCTAATGTCGTCCATCTCTTCAAGAAGGGAGGAAGAGAGAAAACAGGGAATTATAGACCGGTTAGCCTGACGTCGGTGGTGGGAAAGATGCTGTAGTCAATTATAAAAGATGAAATTACGACACATCTGGATAGCAGTAACAGGATCGGTCTGAGTCAGCATGGATTTACGAAGGGGAAATCGTGCTTGACTAATCTTCTGGAATTTTTTGAGGATGTAACTATGAAAATGGACAAGGGAGAGCCAGTGGATGTAGTGTACCTGGACTTTCAGAAAGCCTTTGATAAAGTCCCACATAGGAGATTAGTGGGCAAAATTAGGGCACATGGTATTGGGGGCAGAGTACTGACACGGATTGAAATTGGCTGGCTGATAGAAAACAAAGAGTAGCGATTAATGAGTCCCTTTTGGAATGGCAGGCGGTGACCAGTGGGGTACCTCAGAGTTCATTGCTGGGACCGCAGCTGTTTACAATATATATTAATGATTTAGATGAGGGAATTAAAAGTAACATTAGCAAATTTGTCGATGACACAAAGCTGGGTGGCAGTGTGAAATGTGAGGAGGATGTTATGAAAATGCAGGGTGACTTGGACAGGCTGGGTGAGTGGGCAGATGCAGTTTAATGTGAATAAATGTGAGGTTATCCACTTTGGTGGTAAGAACAGGAAGGCAGGTTATTATCTAAATGGAGTCAGGTTAGGAAAAGGGGAAGCACAACGAGATCTAGGTGTTCTTGTGCATCAGTCACTGAAAGCAAGCATGCAAGTACAGCAGGCAGTGAAGAAAGCTGATGGCATGCTGGCCTTCATAACAAGAGGAATTGAGCATAAGAGCAAAGAGGTCCTTCTGCAGCTGTACAGGGTCCTGGTGAGACCACACCTGGAGTACTGTTGTGCAGTTTTGGTCTCCAAATTTGAGGAAGGATATTCTTGCTATTGAGGGAGTGCAGTGTAGGTTCACAAGGTTAATTCCCGGGATGGTGGGACTGTCATATTTCGAAAGATTGGAGCGACTGGGCTTGTATACTCTGGAATTTAGAAGGCTGAGAGGGGATCTTATTGAAACATATAAGGTTATTAAGGGATTGGACACGCTGGAGGCAGGAAGCATGTTCCTGCTGATGGGTGAATCCAGAACCAGAGGCCACAGTTTAAGAATAAGGGGTAGGCCATTTAGAACAGAGTTGAGGAAAAACTTTTTCACCCAGAGAGTGGTGGATTTATGGAATGCTCTGCCCCAGAAGGCTGTGGAGGCCAAGTCTCTGGATGCTTTCAAGAAAGAGATGGATAGAGCTCTTAAAGATAGCTGAATCAAAGGTTATGGGGATAAGGCAGGAACTGGATACTGATTGTGTTTGATCAGCCATGATCACAGTGAATGGCGGGGCTGGCTCGCAGGGCCGAATGGCCTACTCCTGCACCTATTGTCTATTGTAACTGCACAGATTATTAAAATGGTAAACAGGGCATATGGCATGCTTGCCTTTATTAGTTGAGGTATTAAGTTAAAGAGTAAGCTATGCTGCAGCTGTATAAAACTCTGTTTTGGGCCACTTCTGAAGCACTGCATTGTTGGAAGGACATGGAGCCTTTGGAGAGGGTCACAGAAGAGGTTTCCTCTTCCTAGAGATGCTGCCTGGCCTGCTGCATTCACCAGCAACTTTTAAGTGTGTTGCTTGAGGTGCCAGCATCCGTAGATTTCCTCGTGTTTGTGTTACCAGAAAACTGCCTGGATTAATTAGTATGTGCTATAAGGACTAGTTAGACAAATAAGAGTTGTTTTCACTGGAGCAGTGAAATCCTAAGGGAAACATGATACATATTTGTACAATTATGAGAGGCAAGGATAGGGTAGACGGCCAATTTCTTTTTCCCAAAGTAGAAGTGACTAATATTAGAGGGACGCATTTAAGTTGAGAAGTGGTAAGTAATTTCTTAAACAAAATCTGGTAGGTGCCTAGAATGCGTTGGCAGGGGTGGTGGTGGAGGAAGAGGATAGAATAGAGGAGCTTAAAGGCTCTTATGCACATGAATGCCCATATTACTCCGTTCTGTTTATGTAAACAGAAGGGATTAGTTTAGTTAGACAATTGATTACTGCTTTAATTAGTTTGCACAACATTATGGACCAAAGACCCTGTTTCTGAGCTCTACTATTCTTTTTCCTTCAATTCCTAGATCCATAATGTCATTCTGTATGGGATCCATGTTAAATGTACTTATTCTTATTTTACTTATAAGCATATCCATGAAACCTCTGATAATCTATTTTAATGTCACTTGCTATATTACTCGCGTATTCTACTTTCCCTTTCCTCTCCTGTGACATTGTAATTTCCTTTGGGATCAATGAAGTATCTATCTATTGTCTGCCACAACAGACAGGATCTCCCAGTAACCACCCACTTCAACTCTGCTTCCCACTCCCATTCAGATATGTCCATACATGGCCTCCTCTACTGCCATGATGAGGCTAAACTCAGGTTGGAGGAGCAACACCTCATATACCGTCTAGGTAGTCTCCAGCCCCTTGGTATGAACATAGAATTCTCCAACTTCCGGTAATTCCCTCCCCCTCCCTTCCTCTATCCCTATGTCACTCTGCCCCCTCCACCAGCTGCCTACCACCTCCCTTATGGTTCCACCTCCTTCTACTACCCATTGTGTTTTCCCCTGTTCCTCCTTCACCTTTCCTGCCTATCACCTCCCTGCCTCCCCTCCCCCACCCCTTTATCTTTCCCCTTACTGGTTTTTCACCTGGAACCTACCAGCCTTCTCCTTCCCACCCTCCCCCCACCTTCTTTATAGGGCCTCTGCTCCTTCCCTCTACAGTCCTGACAAAGGGTTCCAGCCCAAAATATTGACTAATGGTTTCCACGGATGCTGCCCGACCTGCTGAGTTCCTCCAGCGTGCTGTGAATATTTTTGGTGGGCCCCGTGGAAGCCACTGTGTCCGAGTGTGCTGCCAGCTTACTGGAAGGCAAGATCCCCATTCAATAATCCTAGCTCCAAGACATCACTGTAGGAGTTCCTCTGCCCAGTTTAGTTGCTATAACGAAAATCTTCCTTCTAATAAAAGTTAGAAATAACACTCTTAATCGTCCTTACAATAGTCACCTCCACTCACAACTCACAAATTAAGCAGTTCATCAAACAAGAACCATGCAATATTTAAGCATGGGCTACTAATGCCAGTAGTGTCAGACAATGATCATCTTTAACAAGAGAGTCTAAAAACTCAGCTGGATTATCCACATAAATAATGTGGCTAGAATTGAAGTTGTGTGTTCTGTAATGACAGAGTCATTTCCTGACACTCCAAAGCTTTTCAATAATCTTCAAAGGCAGGAGTGCAATGGAATACTCTCACTGCAGCTCTAACAACTGTTAAGAAGCTTGACAGCATCCAGACAAAGCAACTCATTTGATTGATACTCCGTCTGCCACCTTAAATATTAATTCCCTCTGCCATCAGTGCAAAGTAGCTCCAATGTGTAACATCTACAGAGTGCACTACAGATAACCACACAGGCAATTCCAACATCACATTCCAAACCTCTGACCTCTACTACTGAGGACATGGCTTCATGTGTATGAGAAACTGCCACCTGAATGTTCTCCTCCAAGTCGTACATCATCCTGCCTTGGAAATATATCTTAGTTCCTATGTTGCTGCTGGGTCTAAACTCTGGAACTCCCAGCTCAGTACACTGTAGAAGTACATTCAGCAGAAATTCAAGAAGACTGCTTACTGCCACCTTCCCAAGGGCAATTAGGAATGCTCATATTTCAGAAAGTGAATAAATAGGACATCAGAGTAATTCAAGTGTTAATGGTGGACCCAAACAGAGTTCCTGGATATAAACAACAACACAGCAATAATCATTTGGAGCATTGAGTATAAGATCAGGAAGTCATGTTGCAGATGTACAACAGTCTTGCTAAGTCACAGTTGAAGTATTGTCTTTAGTTCTGGTCACCCCATTGCAGGAAGAAGGTGGAGGCTTTTGAGCGGGTGGAGAGGAAGTTTACAAGGATGCTGCCTGGATCAGAGAGAATTCGCTATAATAAGACATTGGATAGATTTGGATCATTTTCTCTGCAGTTTCAGAGGCTGAGGGGTGACTTAATAGAAATTTATAAGATAATGAGAGGCATTCATAGGATAGGCTCTCTTTATCAAGTTCTAGATGCCATAGGTTTAAGGAGAGAGGGACATGTGCATGCCAAGTTTTTTTTAAACACAAAGAATGAGATTGTACATACCTGGAATGCGCTGCCAGGAGCATAGGTGGAAGCAGAATTGATAGTAGTGTTTAAGAGGTATTTTAGGCAAACACATAAACACAAAGTAAATGGAGGGTTATCAATCATATGCAGGCAAATGAGATTAGTTTCAATTGGCATTATGTCAGTACAGATATCGTGGACTGAAGGATCTGTTTCTGTGCTGTACTGTTCTATGCTCCACACTCTTACAGCGAACAGTCTTGTAAATTCAGTTGTCCAATTTACTACAGGTCCACAATCCCTTATCCGAAAAGCTCCGAAAACCGAAGCTTTTTTTGTGGAGTGTGGAGCGTGTCATAACAAGGCTTGTTTGGCGCGCCAGCAGCTGACGTCACTCAGGGGCCGCCAGACGTCAGTTGTGGCTCAGCGCTCATACTAGTTGCACGTGCATTTGCTGTTCGCTGATATCTTGTGTTCACTGTTGACTTTGTGTTTGATTTCACTGTGAAGATGTCAAAAAGAGCTTCAGGTAACAATGGCTATGGGTAACAATGAGAAAATTTTTATTGTTTCTGGATAACTGCTCCGCAATATCCCGCCAAACTTCTTATGAAAAGTAATGTTTTCGCAATTTACTTGCCTCCCAATGTGACATCTATATTACAGCCTTGTGACCAAGGAATTTTACGCTCCATGAAGAACAAGTATAAAGACTATTTTTTGAATTGTATGCTTTCTGCAGTCAGAGGAGTAGGAATCCAAGACTTCCTGAAAGAGTTCAATGTTAAAGATGCTATTTACGCAGTTGCTAATGCTTGGAATGATGTTGATAAACTAACATTAACAAATGCTTGGCACAGACTTTGGCCTACAATGATGTTTGATGTAAATGAACCTATAGATCAAGACTTTGAAGAATTTCGTGTCACTAATGAGAAGATGATGATATCAAACTTCATAACTTACGCTAAAATGTTATCGATCGAAAGTGTAAATAAGTTGAAGGAAGCTGACATCGAAGAAATGCTGAACATTGACAATGATGCACCTGTTGTGCATTCCTTGAGTGATGGGGAAATTGCTGAAATGGTGTTAAATACAGATAAGCCTGAAGATAATAGTGATGATGATGACATAGTGAACACAGGTGAACAAATCCCCATAGACGATATGGTGAAAATGTGTGATCAGTTAATTGCTGGCCTTGAACAATGTGCATTTATCAGTGAGCAAGAGATTATGGCAGTTTACTGAATTAAAGAGAGATTGCTCAGACATAAACCTATATTAATGAGACAGATGTCACTTGAAGAAGTCTTTAAAAACGCCGTCTGTCATAGTGCTGCTTCATAACTTGAGAATCCTGTTCCTGGCCCATCAGGTACCTGTAAAGTATTTAGCTTTGTTTGCCAGACGTAATGCAACTTAACTAGAGGTACCTGTACGTATTTAGCTTAGTTTGAACCTGTATATGTCCTAGAGTATTTACGTTCTACATTTATTCCAATAAATCATTCACCATGTGTTTGATTCGGTTCGTTTGAAGCTGTATATTTTTATGTTTTATGGAATGTTTTTGTTGGAAATAAAATGTACTAGTATATTTATGGTCTATAATTATCCCACAATTTCACTTATCAGTATATTACTCTATAAATAAACTGAAATAGTATTTGTAAAAGAGCACGGGTCGGGAAAACCTGGAAGTTCTCTCTCCAGCACTCATTGTTTGAGCATGTACAGACTTTTTTTCTTGTTATTATTCCCTAAACAATACAGTATAACAACTATTGTACACAGCATTTACATTGTATTAGGTATTATAAGTAATCTAGAGATAATTTAAAGTATACGGGAGGATTGGCGTAGGTCCAGAGCTCCCCCGGATCCTAAAGCCCACCCGCACTGAGACAGGTTAATTATCAATATAATTATCAATTTTCTGAAATCTGAAGAATTCTGAATTCCGAAATGCAACTGGCCCCAAGGATGTCGGATAAGGGATTGTGGACCTGTATTACATTACTGGGCAGCACAGTAGCATAGTCATTAGTGCAACGTTTTACAGCACCACCAATTAGAGTTCAATTCCCACTACTGTCTATAACCATATAACCATATAACAATTACAGCACGGAAACAGGCCATCTCAGCCCTTCTAGTCGGTGCCGAACCCTTAC
The DNA here is from genome assembly GCF_030028105.1 of Mobula birostris. Classification (NCBI taxonomy): domain Eukaryota; kingdom Metazoa; phylum Chordata; class Chondrichthyes; order Myliobatiformes; family Myliobatidae; genus Mobula; species Mobula birostris. The sequence goes on along the minus strand of NC_092375.1, from coordinate 172,248,289 downwards.
TCTCACCTAGTCCCACCAACCTGCACTCAGCCCATAACCCTCCATTCCTTTCCTGTCCATATAGCTATCCAATTTAACTTTAAATGACAACATCGAACATGCCTCAACCACTTCTGCTGGAAGCTCGTTCCACACAGCTACCACTTTCTGAGTAAAGAAGTTCCCCCTTATGTTACCCCTAAACTTTTGCCCTTTAACTCTCAACTCGTGTCCTCTTGTTTGAATCTCGCCCACTCTCAATGGAAAAAGCCAATCCACGTCAACTCTATCTATGCCTCTCATAATTTTAAATACCTCTATCAAGTCCCCCCTCAACCTTCTACGTTCCAAAGAATAAAGACCCAACTTGCTCAACCTTTCTCTGTAACTTAGGAGATGAAACCCAGGTAACATTCTAGTAAATCTTCTCTGTACTCTCTCTATTTTGTTGACATCTTTCCTATAATTCGGTGACCAGAACTGTACACAATACTCCAAATTTGGCCTCACCAATGCCTTGTACAATTTCAACATTACATCCCAACTCCTATACTCAATGCTCTGATTTATAAAGGCCAGCATACCAAAAGCTTTTTTCACCACCCTATCCACATGAGATTCCACCTTCAAGGAACTATGCACCATTATTCCTAGATCCCTCTGTTCTACTGCATTCTTCAATGCCCTACCATTTACCATGTATGTCGTATTTTGATTAGTCCTACCAAAATGTAGCACCTCACATTTATCAGCATTAAACTCCATCTGCCATCTTTCAGCCCACTCTTCTAACTGGCCTAAATCTCTCTGCAAGCTTTGAAAACCTACTTCATTATCCACAACTCCACCTATCATAGTATCATCCGCATACTTACTAATCCAATTTACCACCCCATCATCCAGATCATTAATATATACAGACATCCCACCTCTCCCGGAAGTTCCGGGAGTCTCCCGCATATTAATAGTGGCTCCCTGATGCCCGCAAATTATATACAATGTCCCGGAAACCAATTTTTTTGAGAGTGAGAGAGTGTGCAAGAGTGACCACGAGAGAGAGAGAGCGCACACGAGAGCGAGAGCGACCATGAAAGAGAGAGAGAGTGAGAATGACCACAAGAGAGAAACAGAGCATGAAAGAGAGAGAGAGAACGACCACAAGAGAGAAAGAGAGCATGCCATGGCAGAGTGTTCCAAAAAACGAAATATAAAATGTACATCACCCCAGACTACCCTAACGTGTACCCCTGCCTAATAGGGGTCAAAATAATGACAGTGTTGCTCGCTGCACTGTTTGCAACAGTGACTTTTCTATTGCTCATGGTGGGTTAAGACTGTAAAAGACATGTTGAGGTGAGTTTAACAGGTGTCATTCGTTCATTAGCGTAGCTAACGTTATTTAAACTAGCTGGCTAGCTGCTAAGGAGCTACTCTATTGCAGACATCCCACCTCTCCCGGAAGTTCCAGGAGTCTCCCGCAAATTGATGATGCTACCTCCCGGAAATGAGTTTTTGCAGGGTGGTATGTCTGTATATATGACAAACAACATTGGACCCAGTACAGATCCCTGAGGCACACCACTAGTCACCGGCCTCCAATCTGACAAACAGTTATCCACCACTGCTGTCTGGCATCAACCATCCAGCCACTGCTGAATCCATTTTACTACTTCAATATTAATACTGTACCTAACTATTGAACCTTCCTGACTAACCTTCCGTGTGGAATCTTGTCAAAGGCCTTACTGAAGTCCATATAGACAACATCCACCACTTTACCCTTGTCAACTTTCCTAGTAACCTCTTCAAAAAATTCAATAAGATTTGTCAAACATGACTTTCCACGCACAAATCCATGTTGACTGTTCCTAATCAGACCTTGTCTATCCAGATAATTATATATACCATCTCTAAGAATATTTTCCATCAATTTACCCACCACTGATGTCAAACTCACAGGCCGATAATTGCTAAGTTTACTCTTAGAACCCTTTTTAAACAATGGAACAACATGAGCAATACGCCAATCCTCCGGCACCATCCCCGTTTCTAATGACATTTGAACTATTTCTGTCAGAGCCCCTGCTATTTCCACACTAACTTCCCTCAAGGTCCTAGGGAATATCCTGTCAGGACCCGGAGACTTATCCACTTTTATATTCCTTAGAAGCGCCAGTACTTCCTCTTCTTTAATCATCATAGTTTCCATAACTACCCTACTTGTTTCCCTTACCTTACACAATTCAATATCCTTTTCCTTAGTGAATACTGAAGAAAAGAAATTGTTCAAAATCTCCCCATCTCTTTTGGCTCTGCACATAGCTGTCCACTCTGATTCTCTAAGGAACCAATTTTATCCCTCACTATCCTTTTGCTATTAATATGACTGTCGAAACCCTTTGGATTTATTTTCACCTTACTTGCCAAAGCAACTTCATATCTTCTTCTAGTTTTTCTAATTTCTTTCTTAAGATTCTTTTTACATTCTTTATATTCCTCGAGCACCTTATTTACTCCAAGCTGCCTATATTTATTGTATGTCTCTCTCTTTTTCTGAACCAAGTTTCCAATATCCCTTGAAAACCATGGCTCTCTCAAACTTTTAACTTCTTTCAACCTAACAGGAACATAAAGATTCTGTACCCTCAAAATTTCACCTTTAAATGACCTCCATTTCTCTATTACATCTTCCATAAAACAAATTGTCCCAATCTTCTTCTAAATCCTTTCACATCTCCTCAAAATTAGCCTTTCTCCAATCAAAAATCTCAACCCTGGGTCCAGTCTTATCCTTCTCCATAATTATATTGAAACTAATGGCATTGTGATCACTGGACCCGAAGTGCTCCCCAACACATACCTCTGTCACCTGACCTATTTCATTCCCTAACAGGAGATCCAACACTGCCCCTTCTCTAGTTGGTACCTCTATGTATTGCTGCAAAAAACTATCTTGCACACATTTTACATACTCCAAACCATCCAGCCCTTTTACAGACTGGGTTTCCCAGTCTCTGTGTGGAAAATTAAAATCTCCCACAATCACAACCTTGTGCTTACTACAGATATCTGCTATCTCCTTACAAATTTGCTCCTCCAATTCTCGCTCCCCATTAGGTGGTCTATAATACACCCCTATAAGCATTACTACACCTTTCCCATTCCTATGAGGAGTTAGTACATTCTACCCGTGACCACATGGGTTTCTTGCCAAATTTCAAAGATGTAGGGGCTAGGGTTAATGAGTTGTGGCCATGCTACATTTGCTGGAAGCACAGCAACACTAATGGGCTGCCCTTGCATGTCCCATCAAGATATACAATCAAATACATTGCAAACAGACCTAATATCTTTATCTTACTAGAATTTATGAAACAATACATCTTAGACATTCTGACGTTTTAAACTGAATCTTCAGTTTGTGGTGCCATCTAATAAATCTCTGTTCATTTAATGATTCATCCTAATGTTATCTACATTTACTTCAAAGTTCAAAGTAAATTTATTGTCCAAGTACAATGCTTATAAAAAGTTTTCACCCCCCACCCTGGAAGTTTTCATGTTTTATTGTTTTACAACATTGAATCACAGTGGATTTAATTTAGTTTTTTTTGACACTGATCAACAGAAAAAGGCTCTTTTGGGTCAAAGTAAATACAGACATCTACCAAGTGATCTACACTAATTACAAATATAAAACACAAAATAATTGATTGCATATGTATTCACTTTCTTCAAGTCAATATTTAGTTGATGCACCTTTGGCAGCAATTACAGCCTTGAGGCTGTGTGGATAGGTCTCTATCAGCTTTGCATATCTACACTGCAATTTTTCCCCATTCTCCTTTATAATACTGCTCAAGTTCAGTCAGATTGATGAGAATCGTGAACGAACAGCCCTTACAAGTTCAGGCACAAATTCTCAATTGACTAAGGTCTGGACTCAGGACAATAACTTTGTTGTTTTTAAGCCATTCCTGTGTCCCTTTGGCTTTATGCTTGGGGTCATTGTCTTGCTGGAAAACAAATCTTCTCCCAAATCACAGTCCTCTTGTAGACTACACCAGCTTTTCCTCCAGGATTTCTCTGTATTTTGCTGCATTCATGTTACCCTCTACCTTCACAACCCTTCCAGCAGCTGCTGCAGTGAAACATCCCCAGAGCATGATGCAGCCGCCATGCTTCACGGTAGGAACGGTGTGGTTTTGATGATGTGCAGTGTTTAGTCTGATGGCGAAAAAGCTCAATTTTGCTTTCATCAGACCATAAAGCCTTCTTTCATCTGACTTCAGAGACTTCCACATGTCTTTTGGTAAACTCTAGCCAAGATTTCACGTGAGTTTTTTCCAACGGTGGCTTTTTCTTTGCCACTGTCCCATAAAGCTGTGACCATTGCAGCACCTGGACAACAGCTATTGTAAGAGCAGTCTCTCTCATCTCGGCCACTTAAGCTTGTAACTCATCCAGAGTTGTCATATGTCTCTTGGTGGCCTCCCTCACTAGCCCCTTCTTGCACGGTCACTCTGTTTTTGAGGACAGCCTGCTCTAGGCAGATTTACAGCTGTGCCATATTCTTTCCATTTCTTGATGAATGGCCTGACTGTACTCCAAGGGATATTTTGGTGACTTGGAAATTTTCTTGTATCCATCTCCTGACTTGTGCTTTTCAATAACCTATTCAAGGAGTCGCTTGGAGTGTTCTTTTGTCTTCAAAACAATCCCTTTGCCTTCTGTGGGCAAACCAATTCTAGATCCATAAAGCAAGATCTCTTTGGATCCAATGCCTCCTTACTTTCTGAATGAGCCTGGCATGGGGAACCTTTTTAAGTGCCTTCCTGAAATCCATATACACTGTATCCACTGCTCTGCTTTCATCAATGTGTTTTGTTACATCCTCAAATAATTCAATCAGGCTCGTAAGGCACAACGTGCCCCGTGAAATCCCACCAGAAAATGAATCTCAAGGCAATATATGGTGACATTTACATAATTTGATAATGAATTTACTTTGAACTTTGAGGTGGGCCAAGGAATTTAGTATGTATAATTTATAGGTGTTGCATTTTGGAAAGTCAATTCAAGGTAGGATTTTCTCAGTGAATGGCAGTGCCTGTGAAGTGTGAGAAAACAAAGAAACCTTGGTGTCCGAGTACATGTTTCACTGAAATTGTAGTCACAGGTAGACTGGGTGGTGAAGGCTTTTAGGCCACTGGCCTTCATTATTTAGGGCACTGTATAAAAATATGAGAGGCCACGGTGCAGCACAGGACACTGGTGAGGCTGCTCTTCAAGTATTATGTTCAGTTTTTATAGTACTACTATAGGAATGATGTCACTGAACAGGGAAAGATTTACAGGGTTTTGTCAGGACCTGAGGGACTGGTGTATGATTGGATAGAACTTTATCCCTTACAGCATTCGAGACCGAGGTGATCTTAAGAAGCAGAGACCAGGTAAATGCACTCAGTCCCCCCCCTGCCCCAAGGGTTATGGAATCAAGAACTAGAGGTTATAGGTTCAAGTTGAAAGGGTAAAGATTTAATAGGAACTTGAGAGGCAACTGTTGTTACAAAGGGTGGTATCCAGGAGATACGGGAACCTTAGGTCCCACACCATTAGGCTCAGGAAGAGTTATTACCCTCCAACCGGTGTGGATATTTCATTCACCAATTTTCTGAACTATTTCAATGACCTACAGGGCTCAATACAGCTCATATTCTCAGTATTATTTGCACAGGTTATCTTCTTCTGCCATTATTATTTGTCAGTCTTTGTCAGCTTATGCATAGACTTTTTGTAAAATTCTACTGTATTTTTTCCTAAAAATGTCTGGAAGAAAATGAATTTCAAGGTAGTATATGGGAACATATGTACTTTGATGATAAATTTACTTTGAACATTGAACTAGCTTGAATTAGGCATTTTGGTCAGCATGGACCAGTTGGGATGAAGGGCCTGTTTCTGTGGTGTATGACTCTATAACTGAAGAAATAATAGCTGTTGTCTTTCATAACTTACAGCACAGTAGCTAACTTACCATGCCAGTACCTGCAGAATTTTCACAATAATTGCATCTGCAAATCAACACCAAGAGATATTGTCAGAAAGCTCAAGTGGAAATATTTCTTTTTCTAGTTCTCAGAAAGAACTTGAATAATATCACTGAGTATAATTTGCTGCATGGAGAGAGTTGGACATTATACATCCAAGTACTAGAAAGGGTCCTCCTTACCCCTTGTTTTCATCCTGACCCAGTGTTTACTCATGCAATTAGATTCAAAGAAGGTTAACACATCTTCAGTAACTACACATTGACTTCCTGTACTTTCAGATGTTATACCAAAGGAATGGATATTAACACTACATGCCACAGCAGCAATAGCTTCCCACAGCTAACATGAATAAATCTTTTCCGATACTGCTTTCATTCCTCCAGTCTGTCCGGTTCTGTATCATCTGTCAGTGCTTCCAAGATGCCTTCCTTTTTCATCAACAGTAGCTTCCCATTCATCATAGCTCATAGGTCTTTTAAATAGCATTGTTTCAATTCTGCCCTCAGTTCCTCTTGTCCCAATAACAAAACATTTTCCACCCACTATATTAAACAAACCATCTTCTGAAATTTCCAACACCTTCACGGTGATTCCATCCCCTCCCTTTCAGCATTCCACAGGGATGGTTTGTTCACTGACTCTCTGGTTCACTTCCATCTCCATCAATGATTACCCTTCCTTTACTGGTAACTGCATGTTATAACTGGATCTGTAATGCCCTTTTCTTCCTTTCCCACTTTCCAGGGATACAAACACACCTTGCAGGAGAAACAACGATTCGCTTTACTTCCTCAAATGTAGTGGATTGCATTTAGTACTCATTGTATGATTCTATCTCTATATCTATCTCTATCTACGTATACAAATTGGGTATAGTTAGTTCAAAACCCCAGAAACTGAAGTGCTTTGTAAGTCTTAGTTAAAGCAATTTTAATATTCTTTTGTTTGTCGTCATTCATTTTGTTTACATATAGCCTACAATGATCAGTTGAGAGTAATAAATCTCTACTGCCCTTTCTGTTTTGCTTCTCTCTTGATGTCTACCCTATCACAGGCAATCCCTTTGATTTCCCCACCCTCCCATTCTCTGCAATTTAAAATATTAAATGCTTAACTTTTCCCAATTCTGATCAAAAATCATCAAACTGAAGCACCAACTATTTCTCTCTTCAGATATGATGTTTTCTCCCCAACATTTTCTGTTTGACTTCTGGATATCCAGCATGTGATTTTTTTTTCTCTTCTCCAAAACATAACATTATTGCAGCAACCAAAGCTAATGACCAAGTCACTTTTGCTTATTTGGTAGATTACTAGAGGACCAAGCAGAAGTCGATCCAAGAAACTTGAAGGATACAAGTTATTTGAAATGGAAGTGGAAATTTTTAAACAGTTGATAGAGATTTAGGATCAAATTAAATCCTAGACAGTAAAGAAGTGCAAAGAATCACATGAAAATTTCAGATCTGTTCCTGTAGGCTTCCATTAAAGTTCAAAGTGAACACCCCCTCCCCATTTCCCACAACACTACACTGAAACAATCCTGAGAGAAATTATTTAGTTATTTATTTAGCAATACAGTGCAGAGTAACCCCTTCGGGCAGCGCCACCCCAGCTACCCTTGACAACTCCAATTTAACCCTAATCTAATCAAAGTACAATTTTCAATGACCAATCAACCTACCTGGTATGTCTCTAGACTGTGGGAGGAAACCGGAGGACTTGAGGAAAACCCAATGTATTTCTCACAGGGAGAACAGGGACTGTAAGTATTGAATTCCAACGTCTTGAGCTGCAATAGCTGTTACGCTACCGTGGCGCCCAATATAAGAGACAAACTGTTCAAACACGGTCTCTTCAATGCTTTACATAAGTAATAAACACTCAAAAGTTTATGAATTATATGTAACGCTTCTGAGCTTTTAAATACTTAAAATGAAAATGTCTTTCTGACCTTACACAACTTTACATGTACACATACACATATGCATCTGCCCTCACACTGACACACATTCTCACACCCAGCAAATGCAAAAGTACTGCCGTCGTGTTTTTTTGAACTCATTTTGCTGGATGATTCTAACCTTCTGAATTGTTACTATGTTATCATTATCTTTTAATAATATGGAATGTACCCATGTTTTAACACTATTCAAAAATATGTATAAAGGGAAATCATCAGGTTCTGTAAGTGTGCCAGGAACAAAGAATTATGCAGTATTGATCCAAGCTGCTTGCAACTATGCAAATACATCGTATTAAAAGCATGCGGAGTAACTGCAGCATGTGTAGTTCATGACTGATGGCAGTCCAAACTATCTGGTCAACTCCTGCCCAAATGAAAAGGAACTGCATTAAGGCTGGCTGGCAGTAATAGGTTTCTGGACCACAGGCAATCTCCTGGAAACAAGGACAAACAATCTGCAGGGAACCCTCAGTGGGTAGAGAAGCATTGGTTGAAGGAAAGATGTTGACAACATCTTGGGCTGAAACCTTGTATCAATATACTACAGTAACAATGCAACACACTTGGAGACATTTCCTTTCAATGGTTCGGGGGGATAAGAAAAGATAAAGATGAGATTGTAAAGCAAAATAATACAAGTATGGATAAGAGTGTCCCCAGGACAACTGCACTTGAGGAAGGGGTGAGATGTCTGATGCAGGAGAGGGTTATGGTTTTCATTTGGGACCCAGAAATGCATTCCTGATCTTTCTGGCCCATACAGAAACATTTGAAATTGTTAGAAAAAGCTCGTTATGATACTGCTTACTATTGATCAACACTGGGATCTGCAAACGACTGTAAACATTGTACTGGCCATTGAATTGACTTTATTTCTTACAGATTTCACATACATGAGGAGTAAAAATCTTTACGTTACATCTCCGTCTGTATGTGCAATGAACAAATTATAGTAATTAGTAATAAATAGTATGTACAGTAAGATATACAACAGAACAGTCAATATAGCTTAGAAATACAATTGTGTCAGCTTGAATTAATCAGTCTCATGGCTGAAGAAGCTGTCCTGGAGCCTGTTGGTCCTGGCTTTAATGCTGCGGTATCATTTCCCAGATGGTAGCAGCTGGAACAGTTTGTGGTTGGGGTGACTCGGGTCCCCAGTGATCCTTTGGCCCTTTTTACGCAGCTGTTGCTGTAAATGTCCTGAATAGTGGGAAGTTCACATCCACAGATGTGTTAGCCTGTCTGCACCACTCTCTGCAGAGTCCTGTGATCGAAGGAAGTACAGTTCTCATACCAGGCAGTGATGCAGCCAGTCAGGATGCTCTCAATTGTGCCCCTTTAGAAAGTCCTTAGGATTTTGGGACACATACCATATTTCTTCAACTGTCTAAGGTGAAAGGGGCGCTTTTATGCTTTTTTCACCACACAGACGGAATGTATAGATCAAGTAAGGTCCTCAGTGATGTGTATACCATGGAACTTGAAGCTGTTCACTCTCTCAACCCCAGATTCATTTATGTCAATAGGGATGAGACTGTCTCCGTTCCTCTTGTAGTCCACAACCAGCTCTTTTGTTTTTGCAACATTGAGGGAGAGGTTGTTTTCTTGACACAACTGTGTCAGGGTGATGACTTTCTCTCTGAGTGCTGCATTGTTATTATTTGAGATAAGGCCAATCAATGTAGTATCATCTGCAAATTTAATTAGTATATTAGAGCTGTGGGTGGCAACGCAGTCATGGGTATCATCATCATCATGTGCCAAGCCCAGATTGAGCTTTGACTGCCATGGCCCACACACTCCTGTTTTGGGTGAAGTGGATCAATTTATTGGTATTCATTTCCAGTTCCCTGGCTGCTGTCTCCATCATCATTTGTCTTTGCCTTCCACTTGCTTTCTTCCCTTCAATCTTTCCCATAATTACTTTGCATTCTAACTCCTCTTTCCTAATCACACGTCCAATGAAGTTACATTGCCTTTTCATGATCTCATACATTATTTCTCTTTTTGTGCTTGCTCTGTTCATGACATCCCCATTAGATATTCATTTCATCCATGATATTCTTTGCATCCTCCTCAAAAACCACATCTTTGCTACTTCAATTCGTTTCCTCATGTTACTGGATATTGTTCAACATTCTGATCCATATAACATAACTGGATAAACATAACATTTCAGTACTCTGAGGCGGGTTGTCATGCCTAGTTTATTGTTGGTCAGTATACTTTTCATTTTCATAAAGGTGTCTTTTGCCATCCCTATTCTTCTTTTGATGTCCATGTCGCACCTGCCATCTGATGTCACCCAGCTTCCTAGGTAGTAAAAGTTCTGTACTTGTTTTATGTCTTCCCCATTTATTTTCAGCCTGCAGACAGGATTCTCCTTTTTGGATATCACCATACATTCCGTCTTTTTGCGATTGATAGACCCATTGTTGAACTTCCTTCGACAACTATGTCATGGGTATACAGAGAGTAAAAGGAGGGGACTTAGGACACAGCCCTGGGGGGCTCCTGTGTTGAGGGTCAGAGGGGCAGAGGTGAGTGAGCCCACTCTTACAATCTGCTGGTGATCTGGCAGGAAGCCCAGGATCCAGCTGCACAAGGCAAGGTGAAGGCCAAGGTCTCTGAGCTTCTTGTCAAGCCTGAAGGGGATTATAGTGTTGAATGCTGAACTGTAGTCCAAGAACAACATTCACACATAAGCGTCCCTCCTCTCCAGGTGTGTAATGACAGTGTGTAGAGCTATGGCTATTGCGTTATCTGTTGATCGGTTGTGTTGGTAGATGAATTGTAGGGGATCCAGTGTAGGTGGTAGCATCCAAATTATGTCATTAGCCTCCAATATTTAAACATTAAGGTCTCACTTGTGGATTATGGAGAGTCCTGATGTTACAGAAAATACAGCATTGGACACAACTGTATAAAGGAAGGACATGACAGGTAGCCCCAAACTGACACTTCAACGTTTTTAATTTGTTGAATTCAACTTTCATGTCAGTGCAGATGGTAAAACAAAATCAACAGTGGTTTATGGGGACTTCATCTGACTTTTAAACTGAGGTAGGAAAGGTCGATTTATAAACATTTTGAGTAAAGTGCATATTTCTTAGTACATTTCTTAGGCTTCAATTTTTTTTCAGTCTAATCTGTCCCGTTTTTCTTCTCAAGTACACATAATTTTTAAGAATCACATTTCTCATAATTCCCGGATTTTAATACCTGTTCAATTAAAGACCTTGTGGACACCCTGCTCTAAGGTTTTACACATTCCAGAACCTAACAGTTTTCTCTGTTCTCCAAATATGGAATGTACTGATAGATCTGTCTGTATTTACCTTATCTGCTTGGACCATTAAATTAATCTGGACCAAGTGTAAATTACTTTTTTTAAAGCAAGTCATAAAAATCATAATATTACAGTAAAGTAAAATTATGTCTAGCAGAAACAGACAATCAGCTAGAAGAATTCAGTGGGTCGAGAAGTATTGATTGAATGAAAGATATTGATGACATTTCAGGTCAAAACCCTTCATCAGTAGCAACACAATACATCTAGCTACTTTTCTTTCCCCTGGTTTTGGGGAATTAAGAAAAGACAAGATTGCAAAGTGAAACAATACTCAGTTATCTATGTTAAATAGTTCAAAACACCCATTCTGTAAAAGCAAATCCAGAAAAAGCAAGCATTGGAAGCAAAGACTCAACAAATAGAAATCTAAATCCTGGAGCTCCACACTGTGGTTTGAAAAAGATTTTGTTAAGACTACAAAATAAATGGTTCTGACAAGATTGCACTCAGCAGTCACTTAGTAAACTACAGGAGTGGAACACTGTGTAGTCTTCTGCTGCCGTAGCCCATCCACTTCAAGGTACATTCAGAGATGCTGTCCGGCACACCACTGGTATAACGTGTGGTTATGTGAGTTACTGTCACCTTCCTGTCAGCTGATTGAGACTGGCCATTCTCCTCTGGCACTTTGCCCACAGAACTGCCGCTTGCTGGATTTTTTTTTGTTTTCACACCATTCTTCATAAACTCTAGACATGACTGTGCATGAAAATCCCAGGAGATCAGCAGTTCCTGAGATACTCAAACCACCTGTCTGGCACCAACAATCAGTCCATAGTCAAAGTCACTTAGATCGCATCTCTTCCCCAGTCTGATATTTGATCTGAACAACAACTGAACCTCTTGACTATGTCTGCATGCTTTTATGCATTGAGTTGCTGCCACGATTGGCTGATTAGATTTGTGCATTAATGAGCAGGTGTTCAAGTGCACTTAATAAAATGGCCACTGAGTGTATATTATTTCTCTTGCCACAAATGATGCCACAGTGTTTTGCCATATCTTCTGCTTATGCTTATACATTTATAAATAACTTCATGATTGTAATTTATGGTCTGACAAGGGGGAAAGCAGAAAGTTGTGATTTGAGGAACAGAATAATCTGATGGCAGTGGCCTATAAACTTGGAAGTGGCAGTTATGTACACACGAACACAAATTAGTTAATACTTTTAAAAAAAATCACTGGTACTGATCATCAGTCTAATGATTCAAAGATACATTTTTTTAAAAGGATATCCTGCCTCAACTAAATCTATACATCCAATTTCAGTGCCTTTTTATAGAAAATCTATTTTCAAATACAATGCAAATATGACTATATTTTAATATGGTAGCAGTTGTTATTATAACCTTATTTATTCCCTTTTAAACTGTCCTATTCCTGAGTCAGAAATCATTGCAATCATTCTATCATTTTGTAAATTCTTATTACTTTCAATTTGCAGTACATATAAAGTTAATTTCATATCTGTTACTTAGACATGGTTAGAAAGCCTAGTTGATTCCTAAGCAAGAGGTGGCTATGGTGAAACAATACGTAAAGGTAAGGATGAGAAGACCAAAGCTAGAGTTTGTTCCATTATTTAAAATAAATGGAAAATTGAACAATACATGTTTTCCAGCACTTGCACAGAGGTTCTACTATGTGATTGATCAAAGAATAAATATCATTATGGAAGAACAAAAATGAAGTAATGCATCCTATAACCTGCGGAATTAATAGTGTGGAAATTCACACACACCAAATGTCAGGGTATACAACTCATAAAATTGAGCCCAAAATCTGATTTTTAATAATGGAGAGGCAATACCTTACACCTCTGGACAAAGCCACCAATGTTATATGGCAAACTTGGATCTTATACATTTCTGATAATTCATGAGAAGTTGGGTAAGGGGGAAGAAAACAAATACTTTTGTCCTCCAACTTCAGATAAAGAGTCATAAAAAGATCCTCAAACATTTCTTAACCTTGAATGCTTCCTACAAAAATAGAAGGAAGCAAACAATAGTGCTACTTGGAAGAGGAAAAAGAGAGAAAAAAATAAACAACTTCAAACATAAAACATGATTTTAACAATCACTAACAAGCACTAAAAGTCAATGTATTTTATTTAAAGGTAAATCTGACAAGTTTACTGGAGTGTGTAACTAATGGGGGGACAGGTTTGACAGCATGAGACAGAAATACAAATTATCAAAGAGTGCCAAACAAACTAAGGGTTCATAAGGTTAGAGGTCACATAATAATACAAAAAAGAACTTAAGTACAGAAGACGGGGTGGAGTAAACAGTTGTTTTCTCATTGGCAAAATGTTACTCGTGGGGTGTCACAGATATCTTTACTGAATCTTTAGCTATTCACAATTCCCCATACTCTTGTCATTGATAAAACACACAGCTTCCAAGTCTGCTGATAATACAAAACTGGCAGAAAAATAAGAAGCAATAAAGTCATAAAGTGTATGCGAAGGGTTGAATTTCATTCCCATTAGTTCCATAAGTTTTAACATACATATGTTCAAAGATTCACCTTCAAGTACTTTTTTATGACATTTATAGAAAAAGAGCCCCTCTATTTTACCTTCAATATATACAATAATTCAGTTTCCATAGCTAAAAGGGTGAGAGAATTTCAAAATTTATGCCCCTCAGAGAGGAACTTTCTCCTTAACTCTATCTTGAGAGGGAACACCTTATTTTGAAACTATGTATAAGATTCTCAATCAAGTGGAATCATTCTCACATAAATTATCTTGTCAAGCCCCCTCAGAATTACTTACGTTTCTGAACCTCCTAAACAGCAGTAAGTATAGTCCACCTGAGCAACCTTTCCTTAAAGACCCCTCTTCATGCCAGGAATCAATCTATTTAACCATCTCTAAATGTTTCCATTGTAAGTGAACATCTTCTTTAAATAAGATCAAAACTTCTCTTTAATTATTCCAACATTAATGATTTTTAACTCCATCCCTTTCTTCTAAACTGCAGTAAAGATAGTCCATCTGATTGACGTTGCCGTAACGGAAACCAGAATCAATCTAATAAACCAGCATGATCTGGATGGCGAGGGTCTTTAATGATGGATGCCAGCTTCTTTAGGCACAGCCTCATGAAAATGTCCTCCAGGTTCTTCTGGTCAAGATGGCGCCAGCAAACAACGATTCCTCAGGCAACATCTTCCAAATAGCCAATCATTTCGGGTTTTCTACATCTTCTACTCATTCTTTTTATCTTAATTTTGTTTTTGAAACTGTTGGGGCCTGTGACTTATACAGTCTGTAGTTCGATCAAGTGAGCGTGCTCTGCTATCCCTGAGAAAACTCCAAGAGAGAGATGCAAGCACGTTACCATGAGGAGAAGCTCACAGATGAGACAAGGGGCCATGATCAACTACAGCTCTCGCCGTTTAAAGCATCAAGGAAGATTGAAACATCAAAGCGAATGCGGAGGAGAGCAAGCAGTTCTCAGAGAAGCCGCTGGTTCATGTCGCCTTCCTTGGAGGAGCTGCTAGGTTCCAATGCTCTTGGAGATGTTATCAAAATTCTGAGATTTGTGGATTGGACTGTAGTTCAAACTAACTGTAGATCATATTGGCCTCTTTCAGTTCTATGCCCTTTTCATGTTCTCAGTCATTCTTTCTTGTTGCAGGTTGGCAGGCTGTGAGTTTGGGTGAACTGTTAGTTCCTGTGTGAGGGAGGGGTTGAGGTGTTTGGGGTTTGCGAGTTTTTGTTTTTTTTCTTTTTGTGTGGGGGTATTGATGTCTTTCTTTCAACTACTTCTATGGTTTTTTTGTATTCTATGGCTAGCTGGAGAAGACAAGTTTCAGGGTTGAATTCTGCATATACACTTTGATAATAAAATGAACTTTTGAACCTTTAATGGTGGAAAGAGTCGTGTCTGTGAAAGAACTGTCTGAATCTGTGCACTGGAGGCTCCATTCCAGGCCATGATGCAACCAGTCAGAAACTTTCCACAATACTCTGTAGAAATTTGCAAGCATTTGTGACATACCAAATCTCCTCAAACTCTTCATGAAGTATATCTGCTGGTGTGCCTTCTTGTTGATTACATCAATGTGTTGCACCCAGAACCAATCCTCTGAGATATTGACACTCAGGAACTTGAAGCTGCTCACCCTTTCCACCAATGACACATCAATGAGGACCTGTGAATGTTCTCTCAACTTCCACTTCCTGAAGTCCACAGTCAGTTCCTTGGTCTTGCTGACGTTGAGTAACAGGTTGTTGTTGGGACACCACTCAACCAGCTGACCTATCCCACTCCTGTACAACTCCTTGTCGCCATCTGAGATTCCTCCAGCAATACTGGTGTTATCGGTGAATTTATAGATGGCGTTTGAGTTGTGCCTTGCTACACAATCATGAGCATAAAAGAGTACAGCAGTGGGCTAAGCACACATGATTGAGGAGCACCTTTGCTGATTTTCAGCAAGAACGAGTTACTGCTACTGACCCACACTGACTGTGACCTTTTGATAAGGAAGTCAAGAATCCAACTGAGAATGGAGTTACTGAGTTACAATTTTTAAAGTTTAATAATTAGTACTGATGGGATAATGGTTTTGAATGCAGAGTTGTAATTGATAAACAACATTAGACACACGTTTTGCTGGTGAACATCTCTGAAATGTTTCAGTGCAAGTAGATGCCTCCTTAAATGAGACCAAAACTGTACAGAGACTTCAAACTTAATTATTCTTATACTCATTTCCTTTTGTTTTAATGGACAACTTTCTTTTTGTCTTCCTAATTAAGTATTGTACCAACATAAATGTTATACATTCTTCCTCGATTAAGGAGACTAAATGTGAATAAAGTACTTGCAAATATAGTCACAATTCCCACTGTTCAGTAGTATTCTGAAGTCTCTCACAAAGCACAACCATATTCAGCTTTTCCATTCTTTCCAGAAAAAAATGGATTGCCTTATATTTTCTCACATTAAATTTTATCTGCTAATTCTTTACTAACTTACTTGTCCTGTCTGTATGTCTTTGCGAGTTCATCGTATCTGCCTCAGAACTTACTTTTCCACCTATGTTACTACTGTCACAGATCTTTCTACTGTTCCTTTCAAATAATATTATAAATTGTAAATAACCGAGAAGTTGGTAACAATTCATGTGCCATTCTATTATTCACACCTTATCAAGCTGAAAACACAAAGTGCTGGAGGAACTCAGCAGGCCAGGCAGCATCTATGGAAAAGAGTACAGTCGACGTTTCAGTCCGAGAACCTTCCTGTATTCTGTGTGTGTTGCTCAGTGTGGTAACTTCTACTTTGAAAAAGGCACACTTGACAACTTCATGCCAAAGAAACAACTTTACCTTGAACTTCAAAACATTACGTATATACAGAGGGTTTCGCATGGCGGGAACACTATGTATGCGAGGGCCACCGGAAGAACAACAAACGGAAGTAGACCCCCCCCCCCCCGATATCCTAATTAGTATTAACTTAGTTTTAATTACACTCACATTACAACACTTAGATTTCCAGCATCTGCAGATTTTCTCTTGTTCAAGCTGAAAGTAACCCATTTATCCCAATGATTACTTGTCCGGTACTCTATCTATTCTAACACATACTTCCAATGGCACAAACTCTTGTGCAGTGACCTTTTATGTGGCACCTTATTGAGTGGATTCTGGAAATCCAAATATGCCCTGTCTTCTCGTTCTCCTTTATCTACCATACTATTACATCCTTGAAGAATTCTGACAAACTTACCAAACAAAATTTCCCCTTCATTGCAATCACTGCTTATTTCTATCATGATTTTCTAAATGTTCTACTACTACTTCCTTATAATGGATTTCAGCAATTTCCCAATAACAGACTGCGAGCTAATTAGTATATTATTTCCTCTGTTCTTTCTCCTTCCTTTCTAGAAAAAGGCAGTTACAATTTAACAGTAATTCACAAGGACCTAACCAGAAGTTGGGTATACCATGACAAATGCATCTACCATCTCTTTTAAAACTGTGAATTCAGCCCATTGTTTGCTCAGGAACTTTTGCTTTGTGATAGTTAAACTTTTGTTCTTCCTTTGTCTTGCATTTCCTACTACAGTATTATTGGGGAGCTTTTAGTGTTTATTTCTGCGAAGACAGATACAATTTGTTCAAAGCCTCTGGTAATTTCTTATTTCTCCATTATTACTTTTCTAGACTCATCATCTGAGGAACAATATTTATCTTTATTGTTTTTCTTTAAAGGCGTTCGTAGTGTTTTTACTCAGAATTGAAAATTTTGAAATTCTCTTTCTCCTTTGGGCGTCGGTGGGCGTGGGGCAGTGGATGCCCTGTGTATACAAGGCTGAAACTGACTAACTTTTGAGCACTTTGGGAAATCAAGGAGCATAGGACAAAAGAAAAAGTGGAGCTGACATACAGAATTACATGGTTCTCCCATTCCCCCCCCCCCCACCCCAATCACCACGAGAATCCCAAAGTATTGTCAATCTGTTTACATTGCCCTTTTCAGTAACCTTCTCTCATAAGTGGATGCTCAACATCTTGTTTTATTATGTTTTGCTCTAAGAGCTGTCAACAAGAACTATAGAATGGCAATGAGAGACTACTAGCTCTCAGACCACTGTAGAACTGGTACAGAAAATCAAAGATTGCACTCTTTTTGCATCAGCTAGCTTTTCTAGAAGTTCCCAAATAGGCATTGGATCCTTCTTTTCAAAAAGTACATACAAATATTCATTTGTGGTTGTCCCCAAAGAAAGAGCAAATATGGTACAGCCAGGAAGAGAAAACTGTATCTGGACAAAGAGTGTACCCGGCTCTGCATTACGCACATTTTAAATCAAAACAAAACATTGCAACATACACCCCTCTGTGTCCAAATCAGTTTTGATGCTATTCCATGCACCTGGAAGGCAGACAAAGTTTCATCATATAGGTTGTAAGGCATGTAAAAAGGGCAAAGTTACAATAATAATGGAGATTTCAATATGCATGTAGATTGGGAAAGTCAGGTTGGTGCTGGACAGAATTTAGAAAGTACCTACAAGATGGCTTTTTAGAGCAGCTGGTGGTTGAGCCCACTAGAGAAAAGACAATTCTGGATTAGGTGTTGTGTAATGAACCAGATGTGATTGGGGAGCTTGAGGTAAAGGAACCACAGTTTTGAACAGTTTTGTGCGTTTTATCTTAGAAAGGGTATGCTGAACCTGGAGAGGGTACAAAGGAAGTTAACAAAAGTTGAAACCCCTCGCATAGTGAAAGCCCTCAATAGAGCAGATGTGAAGAGGATATTCCCTTTGGTGGGAGAGTCTAAGTCCAGAGGACACAGCCTCAGAATAGAGGAGCGTCATTTTAGAACAAAGTTGAGGAAGATTTTTTTTTAGCCAGAGAGTGGAGAACCTGTGGAATTCTTTTCCACAGACAGCTGTGGAGGCCAAGTCTTTATGTATATTTAAGGCAGAGGTTTGGTCAGGGTATGAAGGGATACAGGGGGGAGGCAAGAGACTGGGGCTGAGAGGAAAATTGGATCAGCATGATGAAATGGCAGAGCAAACTCGAGTGGCTAAGTGGCCTAATTCTGCTCCTATATCTTATGGAACCCTTAGGAGCACAAAATGCAGAAATCAGAGGTGTAAAGGGACTAAGGGGTTCTTGTGGAGGTTTCCCTAAAGGTTAACTTGCAGGTTGAGTTGGTGGTAAGGAAGTCAAATGCAATGTTAGCATTTGTTTTGAGAGGAGCAGAACATAAAGGCAAGGATGTAATGCTGAGGCTTTTTAAGGCTTTGGTCAGACCACAGTTGGTATATTGTGAGCAGTTTTAGGCTCCTTATTGAAGAAAGGATGTGATGACACTGGAGAGGGTCCAGAGGAAGTTCACAAGAATGATCCCAGGAACGGAAGGGTGTGAGAAGCACTTGATGACTCTGGGCCTGTACTCGCAGTTTAGAAAAATGAGTAGGGGAGGAACTCATTGAAACCTATCAAATGATGAAAGGCCTAGATTCCTACACAGGACATGTCCTATAGTGAGGCTATCTAGGACTAAAGACCACAGCTCAAAAAAGGACATTTCTTTTCAACGGAAATGAGGAAGAATTTCTTTTGCCAGAGAGTGGTGAATCTGTGGAATTCAATGCCAAAGGATTGCTGTGGAGGTCAAAGTTCAAAGTAAAATTTATTATCAGAGTACATATATGTCACCACATACATCTTGAGATTCTTTTTCTGCAGGCATACCTAGCAAATCTATAGAATAGTAACTGCAAACAGGATCTGTAAACTATATACTGTGCAAATGCAGATAATAAATAAAAAGCAATAAATAACTAGTTTGAAATAAAAAGATAAAAGAGTCCTTAAATGAATGTAGTTATTTCCTTTTGTTTGAGAGCTTGACGGTTGAGGGGTAGTAACTGTTCTTTAACCTGGTGGTGCGAGTCCTGAGGCACCTGTAACCTTCTATCTGATGGCAGCAGCGAGAAGAAGAGCTTGGCCTGGGTGGTGAAGGTCAGGTCAATGGGCATATTTAAAGTGGAGGATATGTTCTTAATTATTAAGGGTGTCAAAGGTTACGGGGAGAAGCCGGGAGGGTGGACATTGATCGTGAGTGTTTGTGTGTAGTTTTTCACTGATTCCATTGGGTTTCTTTGTTCTACTGTGAATGTAAGAAAACGAATATCAGGATAGTACAGACACACACGTTAATTAGATCATAAATTTACTTGAACGGTGAGTCTTGTAGCTGGCTGCTAGATTTCGGGGAGGAAAGAGGCGAGTTATTCACTCAGAGGGAGAAGGAGGGGGTGAGGTAGCTTTGCTCTTGGATCTGGCAAAACTATTTATCTGCAGATCCTGGAGACGGGCAGTTGAGAGTTCCACCCGATCTGACTGCTGGATAGTTTTCCAGGGCTATGTCTGTAGCCAGGTACCCCTAGAAAAGGAAGGAGTACCATTGAAGTGTTCGGGCATTTAACGCCGCAGGAAACAAACTGCATCCTGATGTTTAGTTATTGCAGTTTATAGTGACTTGTGAAATTGTAATACTCAGAATAAAGTAGCCTTCGTAAAAAGAAAACATTCCGACTGCAGAGGAAACCTTCACGATGACTTGGAGTGATTATAAGCAACTGAACGCGGTTAAAGTCAGTACCCCCGGCAGAAGGCACTCTCTACAGCAAACTATTAACATGAAAGGACATGAGTCACCCGCCAGTACTCGCCTGATCAGGCCCTGTGAAGCGTTGACAACCGGTCCCTGGGAACCGGTGGCGGAGGTTTGTTCGCAAAACTATTTGAAGCGGGCCCTGGCTCAGAGTCCTCCCAGTGCTGGCGGCTGCGCGAGGCGTCAACCGGACAAACGCTCACCTTGGCAACCGGGCTCAGCGTCCTCCCGATGATGGCGGCTGCCTCAGAAGACAACCGCACTAACGATCTCCCTAGCAACCGCGGCCGGGCGTTCAGCTGTAGGCCCGCTTTCCTCCACCGCTCTTCAGATGACATCGGCTGCTACGCTGAGCGTTTCCCAATTTGTACCTCGCACTATGAGCATGCAACAATTCCTGGACATTGGCCGTTGGAATAGAGATCACTTGTAAAACCCTTCTTGATTTAACTCTCTACTCGCTCAATAGGCTATATTTGCGCACAGTTCGGTGATAGCTTGGGTCTAATGGTAAGTGTGAATTAAGTACGCTTCCTCGACTTATATCCCAGATATATTTCCATCCGCTTACCTTGTCGGGAATACTGCGGTGGTCTCTTTCTCTGATTCCCTGGTATCTTGCATTCTGTCGGGTACTTCACGTTCCACCCAGCCTGCTTCAGAAAGCAAGACCTTATCGCTTGGATCAGATCTTCTCATCGAGGTTTCCTCCGTCATACATATAATTAAGCAGTTGATCATTCCTGACAGCTATCGTCGTTTAACTTTCTCTCCAGATAAACTCGCACACCTGCACTCAAAGCCAGCGTCTCAAATTTGCAAACTCACAGGTCCCTCTGCTCTTAAGTTACTAATAAGGTCATTTCCTTTTTTGGCTTTGCACTCACAATGAAGGTGCCAGAAGTTTCTCTTTTCACAGATGCCTTCAGAACAGCAGTGTTTCTAAAACTTTCTGTCACTGCCATCTGCTAATTTTCTGTCAGTCTGTATTACCCTAATTGTCCTGCTTACATTAAACTACTACATCTTTTGTGTGAGATTAAAGGAAGCTCTGCCCTATTCTCTCAAATGCAAAGCATTTGTATATTATATATAATATAAATAGTCTAAAATCATGTATTGCTGGTTCTGAACCCATGGAAACTATTGTGCATTTCTCTTCAGTCTGAAAAAACCTAAACTTTCATTTGAAGTACAAAACAGAAACTACAGAGAAGAGAAAATCTGCAGATGCTGGAAATGAAAGTAATACAAAAAATGCTGGAGGAACTCGGCAGGCCAAGCAACATCTATAGAAAAGAATAAACAGTCGACGTTTTAGCCCAAGACCCTTCGTCAAAACTACAGATGCTAGAAATCGTAAGATAAAAATAGCAAATGCTGGAATTATTTAGCAAATCAGATGGCATCCTTGGGAAAAAGAAAAATATAGTGTCACCTATTGTCAGTACTGGCCATTTATCAGGCCGATCTGAACTTTTTAAGGCCTAAAGATACCAATGTGAAATATTGAAGGTGAGCTTCTTGAAGTGGTGGTAGAGGCCAAACATAAAGAAATAAAGATGGGAATGGGATGGATAATTAAACTGGCAAGCAATGGAGGCTCATTAACAACAGAACAGAAATGTTTTGCAGCCACTCAAACTGTGGTACTTCCATTGTAGAGGAAACTACTGTACATTGTTTTAAACTAAGTCATGCACTGGATTGAGGTGTTCTGCAAAGCTGTCACTCAATCTCCCTAATGCAGAGGAGACTATCATAAACACTGAATGCAGTACGTTAAATTAGAAGAGGTTGGAATGAATCATTCCTTAACCCAGAAAGAGTGCTTGAATCCCTGGTATAATGCAGGAACTGGTTCTTTGACCCACAATGTTGTACTGAACCAATTAAACCAAAAAATGCCTAATTACACTTATCCCTATTGCCTGCACATAGTTAGGTTCTCTGCATATTTATTTGCCCGCCTAAGAGCCACTTAAATATCTCTATTGTATCTACCTCCATTGCCACTCCTGGCAACCAGCACGCTCTGCAAAGCACCTCCTTTGAAATTTCTCCTCCATCTTAAATGCATGATCTCTGGTATTAGCCATTTCATCTTTGAAAAATTACATCCATTGTTTGTCTATGCCTGTCATAACTTCTTTCAGATTTCTCCTCAACCTCCACCGCTCCTGTTGAACAACCCGAGTTTGTCCCACCTCTCCTTATAACATCTGCCCTCTAATCCAGGCAGCGTTCTGGTAAACCTCTTCTGCCTCCTCTCCAAAGCCTCCACCTTCTCAAAATTAGAGTCATAGTCATAATAAAGTACAGTACAAAAATAGGCCCTTTGGCCCAACCAGTTCATGCCGAACCATTTAAACTGTCTACTTCCTGCAAGCATTTACCCAATCTGTACCCTTCATTATTTTGTATACCTATATTAAATCTCCTCTCAATCTTCTATGTTCCAAAGAATAAAGTCCTAACCTATTCAATCTTTCCTTATACCTTAGGACCTCCAGACCCAGCAACATCCTCGTAAGTTTTCTCTGTACTCTTTCAACCATGTTTACATCTTTCCTGTAGGTAGGTAATCAAAAGTGCACACAGTACTCCAAGTTAGGCCTCACTAATATCTTACACAACTTCAACATAACATCCCATCTCCTGCACTTCATGCTATGATTTATGATGGCCAATGTGCCAAAAGCTTCCTTTATGAACCTATCCACCTGTGACACCACTTTCAATGAATTATGAACCTGTATTCCCAGATCCCTTTGTTCTACCACACTCCTCAGTGCCCTACTATTCACTGTGTAAGACCTACTGTGGTTAGTCCTACCAAAGTACAACACCTCTCACTTGTCTGCATTAAATTCCATCTGCCATTTTTCAGTTCATTTTGCCAGCTGGTCCATATCCTACTGCAAGTCATGATAGCCTTCCTCATTGTCCACTACACCTAAAGTCTTGGTGTCATCACCATATTTGCTGATCCAGTTAACCACATTATCATCCAGATCGTTGACGACAAACAACAACAGACCCAGCACCAATCCCTGCAGCACTCCACTAGTCACAAGCCTCCAGTCAGAGAGGCAACCATCTACTAGCCAATGTCTAATCCAATTTACCACCTCATCTTGAATACTGAGCAGCTGAACCTTCTTGAACAAATTCTCATGAGGGACCTTGTCAAATGCCTTGCTAACGTCCATGTAGACAGCAGGTACTTCCATATGGAATTGAATACAGTATTCCAGATGCAGCCTAACCAGAGTTATATAAAACTGCAGCACAAGTTCCTGCCTCTTGAACTTAATGCCTTGACTAATACAGGCAAACATGCCATGTCAATGATCTGTAACATGTGCACAAAGTTTATCTGACCACAAATTGAACAAATTAGTTGAAAGTAAGTAATTAAAGGCTGCCTCACACATTTGATTGAATGACTAATATAAAAAAAAAGTAGGATCGTACAAAAAATGGAAGATAGGGTTAGAAGACATGACAACACATACAATATTAATATGCTGCCATATTAGTGCTTTCCTTAACTATTGTAAAATGCGGAGGCTTAGGTAAACATCCTCAATACTCATCTGGTCTGTTTCACATATCACCTTGTTTCCGATTTAAGCAACCTCTCAGCTTTGTCTTCCTATCTCTCCATGGTATTTATTGGTCCTCTTTTTCTCTGTGATCAGTCCTAAGGTTGACCACTTGCTCATCCTCAAATTTAATTGATCTACAATTGGTAGCTGCCTTCATCCATCAAGGCCCTAAGATTTTGTTTGTTAAACATCTGTTATTTCTTTTTCCTCTTTAAAAATTAATTTAATTTAATTTAAATTAATTTAATTTCTTCTTCCTCTTCCTCCCTTTTGCCGCCTGCTGTCGGGGACTCGGGAGTCAATCAACTCGGGACTTTGAGACTTTCTTTTACTGTGCCCATGGTCTGTTCTTTATCAAATTATGGTATTGCTTTGCACTGCTGTAACTATATGTTATAATTATGTGGGTCTGTCAGTGTTAGTCTTTGGTCTGTCTTGTTTTCTGTGATATCACTCTCAAGAAACATTGTATGTATTTCTAAATGACAATAAAAGAGGACTGAGTGTTCTCATAATCTAAAAGTCCTTTAAAACGTAGATCTTTTATAGATTACAATAGAAGAAGACTATGAATACACCCTAAGTAGTAGAGGAGGTATCTAATAAAGTGGTCACAGAGTATAGTTTCTAAGTGTTCCAACACATTATTCCCACTTTATCTGGAATTTGGATCATTTATTATTTTTGCAAATACAAATGAGCTGAGGCAATACATTCTGGAGGACTAAATGATCCTAAATAATGGTAAATGCAACTAATGCTTCAGTGGTACACATCTAGATTAAAACGTTCAAAGTTCAAAGTAAATTTATTGTCACAGTACATATATGCCACCATATACCACCCTGAAATTAATTTTCTTGTGGACTTACTCAATAAATCCTTAACAGAATAGTAACCATAGTAGAATCAATGAAAGACCTCACCAACTTGTGCGTTCAACCGGTACGCAAAAAACAACAAACTGCGCAAATCCAAACATAAATAAACAAACAAACAAACAAATAATAAACAATAAATATCCAGAACATGAGATGAAGAACCTTTGAAAGTGAGTCCATAGGTTAGAGCAGGGGGCTAAGCACTCAGCCTCGTTTGTGGTGCACTTGTGCTGACCGAGCACTGACAATATGGAACTTTGAAGCCATTAGCTAGCAACAATGCTCATCTGTACAGCTTTTACTCCATAAGCACGCAACAATAAATTTTAAAAACTCCAGCATCACTCATATTTGCCAATGAAACTAAATAATTGAGCCTTTTGATGTTATAGTCATTAGTCTTTCAAATTAGAGATCTAATTGATATAAAGTTAAACCCTGACCTGAACCTGACCTACTTTAACTTTTGCTTTACCAGTTTCAACAAGTCATGACAAAATCAGCATTAGTAGGAAACAAAATACGGGTTTTCAGATTAAATTCATATATTTCAATGACAAGCTTGATAGCAGCCAGAATACTTGAACCATATGTAACATCTTCCAGACTTATAAAATCCAGTTCAAAATCTTACCTCACAGAGTATACACAGAAAACTAACTAGGCCAGTGCCATGATTGTTGTATGATCAAACCAAGTTTAAAAGAATCTTTCAGCTCCTCTTTCAAAGTCCTCAGAACTGGTGACACAGTGGAGGGGTGCATGATCTCAGATTTTTCATGGAATATGTTTTCCAACTTTTAGTTTATTTATTGTTCATCAGTACATTATCTACAACAATCACAATATCATCATTTCACCAAATTTAGTATTTTTTTTTCAAGCGGTTTTGTACCATTTTGAAGGTGAGGGTAATTGTTTCATAAATTCATAGTCGTACAACATGGAGACAAACCCATTGGCCCAATTTGTCCACGCTGACACAGGTGTCTATTATGCAAATTCCATTTTCCTGCATTTGGCACATATCCCTTTTAGACTTTCCTATCCACATATCTGTCCAAATTACTTTTAAACTTGAAGTTGTACCTGCCTCTTTCACCTCCTCTGGCAGCTCATTCCAAATACTCACCACCCTTTGTCTGAAAAATTGTATCCCCAGAACCCTTTTAAATATTTCCCCTCACGTTAAGTTTAGAAGTACCCTTTAGTTTTAGAATACCCTACCCTGAGAAAAACAGTGTGACTATCTCCATTATCTGTGCCCTAGTGATTTTATAAGGCCTATCTATAAATTCACTCCAGAGTCGACAATGCTCCAGAGAAAACGTTCCCAGCCTACCCAATCTATCCTTTTAACTCAAGCTCTTCAGTCCAGTCAATATTCCTGTGTATTTTTCTGTATACTGTCTCGATTAATCACATCCTTCCTAGAGCATAGGAAGCAGAGCTGCACGCAATACTCCAAGTGCAGCCTAGCCAATAACTTGTACAACTGTAACATGATATCCCAGTTCCTATACTCAATGCCTCAGCTGATGAAGGCAATCTACCAAGTGCCTGCTTCCCAACTGTGGTGCCACTTTTAGGGAACTAGTTCAAGTTCAATTTATTGTCATTCAACTGTACACATGTATACCGCCAAACCAATCAAAGTTCCTCCATACTAAGGTGTACAACACAACACATATAACTCACACACATAACACATAAAGTAATATTACCATAATTAAATGAACAAATAACAAGGTGCAAACATGATACAAGTTAAAAAGTTAAAAGTACAACACTTACTGGTACTTCATATGTGATGAGACCTGGTTGGTGGTAGGGAGTTCAGTAGCAGTAGTAGGGGAACAAACTATTTCCCATCTTAACAGTACCTCTCCTGCCTGATTGTCGGGGATCAAAGAGAATGATGGAAGGGATCACTGACAATGCAAAGGACCCTGTGTACAAGCACACCTGATAAATACCTCCAGTGAGTGGAAGAGAGATCCTGATGATCCCCTTAGCAGTCCTTGCAATCCTTTATGGGGACTTGTGGCCAGATGCCTTGCAATTCCCATACCAGATGGTGTTGCAACTGGTCAGGACACTGTCAATGGTGCTCCTGTAAAAGTTAGTTAAATTAGCGGGGGAAGGGGATAAGGCCTCACTTGCCTCAATCCCCTGAGGAAGTGGAGATGCTGCTGTGCTTTCCTGACCAAAGAGATGGTGTTGAGGGACCAGTGATATTGTCCATATTGTGCACTCACAGAAACTTGGTGTTCCTAACCCTCTCCGTGTAGGCTACGTATGCACACTGGAATACAGTTTTAGGAAATGCACAATAATGCATTTTGCTAAAAGGAACAGTAAAGCGGACTATTATCTAAATGGGGAGAAGGTTCAAACATCAGAGCTGCCAGGGGACTTAGGAGTCCTTGTGCAAGACTCCAAGAAGGTTAATTTACAGATTAAGCCTGTGGTAAAGAAGGCAACTGCAATGTTGCATTTATTTCAAGGGGAATAGAGATAATGTTGAGCCTTAATAGGACACTAGTCAGGCCACACTGGAGTATTGTCAACAGTTTTGGGGCCTCATATCTCAGAGAGGATGTGTTGTCATTGGACAGTGTCCAGAGGAGGTTCACGAGAACAATTCCA
The DNA here is from genome assembly GCF_030028105.1 of Mobula birostris. Lineage (NCBI taxonomy): Eukaryota > Metazoa > Chordata > Chondrichthyes > Myliobatiformes > Myliobatidae > Mobula > Mobula birostris. The sequence continues at coordinate 172,220,631 of NC_092375.1, read as the reverse complement.
GGAATGAAGGTTTAACATATGAGGAACGCCTTGGGCCTGTACTCACTGGAATTTAGAAGAATGTGCAGGGATCTCATCGAAACCTACCAAGTGTTGAAAGGACTGGATAGGGTTGATGTGGAGAGGATGTTCCCTGTGGTGGGGGGTATCCGGAACTAGAGGGCACTGCGGGGAGTCCTTTTAGAACAGAGGTATGGAGGAATTTTTTTAGCCAGAGAGTAGTGAATCTGTAGAATGCTCTGCCACAGACTGCAGTGGAGCCCACGATTGTAGGCATACTTAAGGTCGGGGTTGATTGTTTTCTGATTGCTTAGGGCACCAAAGGATATGGCAAGAAGGTAGGTGTATGGGGTTGAATGAGATCCGGGATCAGCCATGATTGAATGATGGAGCAGACTCGATGGGCTGAATGGCCTAATTCTGCTCCTATGTCTTATGGACAAATGGTCAGCTTGTACCTTCCTAAAGTCCACAATCATCTCTTTGGTCTTGTCCATTTTCAGACTCAATTTGCTATGCTGACACCACTCTATCAGCTGCTCCACTTTCCCTCTCTGTATGTCGTCTCATCATCATTGTTGATGAGGCCAACCACTGTTGTGTCATCAGTGAACATAATGATTCAGTTTGAACTAGATCTAGCAATGTCATAGTCATAGTCATACTTTATTGATCCCGGGGGAAATTGGTTTTCGTTACAGTTGCACCATAAATAATTAAATATAATAAAACCATAAATAGTTAAATAGTAACATGTAAATTATGCCAGGAAATAAGTCCAGGACCAGCCTATTGGCTCAGGGTGTCTGACCCTCCAAGGGAGGAGTTGTAAAGTTTGATGGCCACAGGCAGGAATGACTTCCTATGACACTCTGTGTTGCATCTCGGTGGAATGAGTCTCTGGCTGAATGTACTCCTGTGCCCACCCAGTACATTATGTAGTGGATGGGAGACATTGTCCAAGATGGCATGCAACTTGGACAGCATCCTCTTTTCAGACACCACTGTCAGAGAGTTCAGTTCCATCCCCACAACATCACTGGCCTTACGAATGAGTTTGTTGATTCTGTTGGCGTCTGCTACCCTCAGCCTGCTGCCCCAGCACACAACAGTAAACATGATCGCACTGGCCATCACAGACTCATAGAACATCCTCAGCATCGTCCGGCAGATATTAAAGGACCTCAGTCTCCTCAGGAAATAGAGAAGGCTCTGACCCTTCTTGTAGACAGCCTCAGCGTTCTTTGACCAGTCCAGTTTATTGTCAATTTGTATCCCCAGGTATTTGTAATCCTCCACCATGTCCACACTGACCCCCTGGATGGAAACGGGGGTCACTGGTACCTTAGCTCTCCTCAGGTCTACCACCAGCTCCTTAGTCTTTTTCACATTAAGCTGCAGATAATTCTGCTCACACCATGTGACAAAGTTTCCTACCATAGCCCTGTACTCAGCCTCATCTCCCTTGCTGATGCATCCAACTATGGCAGAGTCATCAGAAAACTTCTGAAGATGACAAGACTCTGTGCAGTAGTTGAAGTCCGAGGTGTAAATGGTGAAGAGAAAGTAGCCAATGCAGTCATATGTCAGCAAAATGAACAGCAGTGGGCTGAGCATGCAGCCCTGGAGAGTACTGGTGCTCAGCGTAATGGAGTTAGAGATGTTTCTGCCAATACTGACTGACTGTGATCTTTCTGTCAAGTCCAGGATCCATTTGCAGACAGAGCTGTTGAGACCCATGAGGACAACTTACTGAGGGATGATTGTATTAAATGCCGAGCTGAAGTCGATAAACAGCATCCTGGCATTTGAGGCACCATTTTCCAGGTGGGACAGGATGGAGTAGAGTGCAGAGACTATGGCATCATCACTGGACCAACTTGAGTGATAAGTGAACTGGAAAAGCTCCAGTGTAACAGGAAGATGAAATTTATAACCAGCTGCTCAAAGCTCTTCATTGAGGCAGGTTACTGTCGCCCAAGGATGGTGCTGCTGCCTTGAAGCCTGAGGAAATAGTTCTAGAGAGATGCTGAAGATGTATATTTAGAACCTCAGTTATCTGGGCAGCACAGTCCCAGAGCACCCGGTCAGGTACATTATCATTCCCTGCAGCTTTATATGAGTTGACCCTGCTTAGGATCTTGCTCATATTAGCTGCAGCCAGCCAGACTGCCTGCTCCTCGGTGGGGTGATGGGGGGGAAGGGGAGGCCTTCTCATTGGCACATCATTCCCTGCATCAAACAGAGTGTAGAGGATATTCAGCCAATCAGGAAGAGAAGTGCCACAGTCATTGACATGTGGGATAGACTTGTAGTCTGTTATGGCTTGAATACCCTGCCACATGTGCCTCATGTCTCCAGTGTCACAAAAATCGCTGTATATTCTCCGTGAATGGACCTGTATTGCCTTCCTGATGGTGCATGAAAGTGCAGCTCTTGCTGATCTGAGAGCCGTCTTTTACCCCAATCTGAAGCAGAATCCTGATCTCGCAGGCATGCCTGGACTTCTGCTGTCAGCCATAGTTTCTAACTGGCCCTCACATAGACGTGTTTTACAACAGACATCCTCAACTATGTATTTGTATGCAAAGTCTCACTGTTTAGTAACACTCTGTAAGGCCTTGTCATTCATTTTGTGTTCCCCAGGCTGGTTTACCTTTGTAAAATACATCACTTTGCATTTGCTTGAATTAAATTCCATCAGCCATTTCCTTATCCACCTCCCCAGTTCGTCTAGATCCTTAGACACCCTTCTGCAATGCCTGTTGTTATCAGACTACTGAATAGACTCTTGGCCTCACAATCTACCTTGTCATGATCATACACTTCATCATTTACCTGCACTGCACTTTCTCTGGAGCTTTTACACTTTATTGTATATTGTTATTGTTTACTTTGTTCTACCTCAATAATGATTTGAATGGTATGCAAGTAAGCTTTTCACTGTATCTTAGTACACCTAACAATAATAATCCAATAAACCAATTTTGGTGTCATCTGCAAACTTACTGCTCATGCTACCTACATTCTTTTCCAAATCATTAATGTATATGATGAACAATAAAGGACACAGCACTGATCCTTGTGACACATCGCTGGCCACAAGCTTCCAGTATAAAAAACAACCCTCCACAACTACCAAGCAAATTTTGTACCCAATTTTCTATTTTATCCTAATTCCCATGTATTCTAACCTTCTGGACCAGCCTACCATGTGGGATATTTGTCAAAGGTTTTGCCAAAGTCCAGGTAAACAGCTGAGCTCTTCTACTGATTGAGAGTAGATTTTAGTGGACCTATTTCATGCACATTTTTGTTTGAACTAATTGGAGATGTTTTGTCAGATTAAAAATACACACGCACAAAATGTTTCTTCAAATGACCTCATACTTATCAAATGTGTAGACATATAAAATTTAAAACAGTTTCTTACTGCTTTTCACAACATCAGTTCACTATATCCACATCAGCTACACCTCCGCAGCCTTCAACCCCGCCCCCCCCCCCCCGCACCTCTGCATTGCCACTTTATGTTTACACTCCACACCTCATAGCTACACTGGCATAGTCACTGTCCTACCGTGTTTTCATATGCCCTGCTGCTACCTTGGAGAGTTCTTCTAGCCAAGTCACTTTATCACTTTATCATTCCCTATCACAGTCACCTTATGTTCAGATACTCCTGCACTTAGCATCACTTACGTACATACAATCAGTCTATGTACATAAATTAATATTATACATAAATAAGATAATATGCACAGCTACATTCAACAGTTACTTATACAATGTGTTTTATAGGATTGCTTTTCTATTGATTGTGTATTTTTAATGCTGCATCATATCATTGGAGTAGCAATCATTTTGTTCTCCCTTACACTTGTGTACTGAAGAATAACAATAAACAATCCTGAATCTTGAATTTTTAATCAGATTGAATTTTACCTTCATTGTGAATTTCTACTCAATTTTAATCTCCAGTTCCTTAGACTGGTTCGTGAAATTCAGTCTGTTAATTCTTTCAAGAAAACTTCCCCAAAGTTTTCATGGGCAATTGTTCTGACATATCTATGAAATTACCAAATTATTGAAATATTTTTTTAAACTGCATGTGCTGGAAAACTGAGAAATTAAAAACTTAAGTACAGGAAGCACTCAGCATCTGAGAAATGGAAACCAGAACTACCATTTCTTTCAGAGTCCCTTCATCAGAATATGTGGAAAATGCATCTGCAAATCAACATTTTATAAAGTTTTGTCTCTTTTGTCTCCGTTTCTCTATCCACGGGTGCTCTCTGGCCACGTGAGTGTTTCCATTATTTTCTATTTTTTATCAATATTCCTCTACCCATCAAAAGCTTCCAACTGCCATAACCAGCTCCTGCTTTCCTTCCCACCAAATGCTGAACTTTGATGTCTTCGTGACTTTGACCACAAGCACAGTAAGGATGTGGATGTGGATTCCAAGCCCATCTTCAGGAGTGAAGAATTGAGTGGCACATTTTTGACAAAGGATATACTGTTGGGTCAATTGCACTCAAGGTATTGAAGTTTTATGTGGTGGTACCCTGGTTCTGAGCCATTTCAGTGCATTTTAATGGAAGCATTACAATTTCTAGCACATGCCTCTACGTACGTGCAACCATGAGCATTCAGAACTCGCGCTCAAATACGAAATCTAATATTCAGTTTTAACAGACTTGACAAAATAGATCATTTAGATTAACAGTTCTGACATTTGACATTTCGGCAGCCAAGTGTATAATATAAACACTGATCAAGGATATTTGCAAAGGCCCTTGCTTGAGGAGTTTTCATACAAAGATGAGGTACAATAGTATAAAAGTTATATTAATTTTCTAGTAACTCTGTGAATCTTGGACCAGAAAGTACAAAATAGTAGATCTCGTTCACAATCTCAGGCTGGCTCAAAGCACTTTATAACCAATCCGTTACTTTCAGGCCCAATCACAAGCAGCTAAAGAAATTAGATCTATATTCCTTGTATTGAAATATGCAAGATCTTTTTGGGGGGCATAACAGAGTAAATATCAAGATATGTCCACTTACCAGAGATTCTCAAAAGAAGGCACTTAGTTGCAAGATTAGGGGACAACTATTTAAAACACAGGAAGAGGATAGTGGATATTAGATGATTGCAGGTATTTACAGAGGTTGTAAGGTGGTCTGCTGAAAAATCAGGGAATTGGGAGTTATGGGGAACTAGCAGAGAAGAGGAGGTGAGGCTGCGGTCATACTGAATGAAGGAACAGGCTTGAGGAGCTGAGTGGCTTACTCCTGCTCATATATTCTAGTTCAGGGATCGCGAACATAAGGCATGCATGCCCAAGGAGGCACACGCAAAGCCTTTGTTGGCTAGTGACTCTTTAACCCCACCCCCCCATAATAAAAAGATTATCTATACGGCCAAGTGAAGCAGCACATGATTTTTTTAATAAACCAAGAGCGGTGAGGTGAGAAGTTTTCATGGGAAAAGTCTCAGCCTGGCTTGGCACAAGCTAGATGGTTGCAAGAACACGCAATGACGTTAACCTTTCAAAAATAGTTTCAGTGTCAACTGATGGTGCACCCAGCATGATTGGTAAAGAGGCATGTTTTGTCCATCTGTTTGCATAATATGTCAGGCACCCACCGACAGCCTTTCATTGTGCAGTACGTAAGAAGGGTTTGTGGGCAAAAGCTGGCCTTAAGGACATTGAAGAAGTTATGAAAATACTAATTTTATTTCTTGGCATACTTTGAAAAAAAGGCAATTTCAAAATTTACAGAGTGAGGTGAATTTGTTGTATACAGGGCTACTTGTGTACAATAGTGTTCATTGACTTAGTAAATGTTCTGTCCTAAAATGATTTGTTTGAATGAAAAATTTGCTTGATAAGAAATATATAAAATTATATGGATTTGTGGATTGATTTTTTTTCAGATTTTTTCTCACATTTAAATGACTTGAACACCAAATTACAAGAAGCCTTTGAAATCAAACTGTAGTATTTAAACATGATGCTAAAAATGGAACTTTTAAATATTTCCCACCTGAAAAAAAGCACATGACAGATACTGAAATTCCTGAAAAGACAGACATTAAGTGCCTAATAATAAAATTTTTGAGCATCATTGGTTCAACTACTGAATAATTTTCTTTAAGAGCCACTAAGTTCAGGTCACGTGAAGAAACTGTAAAATTCATAAAGTATGCAGCCAGTGTAACATTAGACAAACTGAATTTGGGAATGTTGCTGTGGATTTATTTGGATAATTTTGAAATGTGATTGATTGATTTACAAAGCAGCTCAACTTGGAGGCAAAAAAATGTTGACTTAAGAACTGAACTAGAAAATATTGAAAGAAACAAGAGAAAATTTGCAGATGCTGGAAATTCAAGTAACACACACAATTTGCTGGAGGAACTCAGCAGGCCAGGCAGCATCTATAGAAAAGAGTACAGTTGATGTTTTGGGCTGAGGCCCTTCTGCAGGGTCTTGGCCCAAAATGTCAACTGTACTCTTTTCCATATATATTGAAAGAGATTGGTTAGAGACTGGAAGAAAGAATTAAAATTCAGACAATGATCTTCCGAAATTCTGCAATTCCATTCCTGAGACTTTAATTGTCATCGACAGATTCACGTGAGTCATTTTGCCAGTGACAAACTTGGTCCAAACTACAGTAATTCTTTGATCTTTTATGAATATGCACTGAAGCTTGTAATTTCACGTTCACATTTCTTGTGTTATATATAAGGAAAAACAACAATACTATTTAGAAAGTTATTTTTCAGCTGTCTTTAAAAAATTATTATTAATAACATTTGAACAGGTTTTCTAAAATGATTCATTTAATTCAATCTGTCTCTATCATACTAATACTAAAACAATGAATACATGTACTGTAAATAAGCAACAGAACTCATTGTTGTTTCTTAAAGTCCATAATTATTGTTATAAATTCATTAATCAATGATAATCTGAGCTCAAAATTACCATGCCACATGAGAGAATTTTTTAGAAGGTTATTGCCAATTTGGGCACAAACTCTTAAAAAGGCATGCCACTCCTGTTATAATTGTTCTAATTTAAGTTATGTGACAGTCAATTTGCACCTAGTGAGCTCCCACAAACAGTAGTGAAAAGATGGCCAAATCATCTATTTATAAATTCCAAAATTTGTGGTTAATACAATTACAAAATAAAACAGTCATTTTAAATATGTTGATTACCTGGGGAAAAAATGGACTGGTGATTTAAAAAAAGTGAAGTCTCACAATATTTTCCTTTGGTCACTTACCATTCAGCAAGAAGTGGAGGAAGAGATGGTGATAGAGAGGTAGGTTAGAGACAGAGAACATAGTAAGAGAGATTGGGAGCAAGGAGAAGGAAGGAACCAGGATGTGGAAAGAACAGAGAGAAAGGAGAGGATTGAGGTGGAGGAGAGAGGCAAATGTAATGATGAGAGATAGAGAGAAAGAAGGAAACAAGAGAGAGGAAGATAAAGATAGGAGAAAGAGAAAAAGTGGAAAGGAGGTAAGAAAAATACAAATGAAGGAGAGATAGCTTAGAGCAGGGGTCCCCAACCTTTTTTGCACCGCGGACTGGTTTAATACTGACAATATTCTTACGGACCGGCCGACGAGGGGGTGGGTTAATCACAACCGGAATAACAGATTATTGATAAGTCAACTATAAGTCACTTATAAGTGGCTAATACACTCAATTTCGTTTCTAAAGGGGTTTATCTAACGAATTTAACATTAAACACATAGCACATAGTTTCCTCGCATGAATATAGTGATAAGTCAATTATAACAGTGGTCCCAAACCTCCGAGCTACGGACCGATAGATTGCCGTGAAGAATGCAGCGGTGGCCGGAACGCACCCAGCACACCTTTAAGAAAAAAGCCGAAATAAACAAGCTAATTGATTAGGTGCTGCCCGGCATGTAAATGTCGGCCCAGATCAGAGGCGACGCAATCGGCAATTGCCTCTGATCCGGGCCAACATTTACGTGCCAGGCGACACCTAATTAATTAGCTTGTTTATTTTGGCTTTTTTCTTAAAGATGTGCTGGGTGCGTTCCGGCCACCACTGTACCGCTGCATTCTTAGCAGCACAGAGGTTGGGGACCACTGAATTATAAGTCACTTATAAATCAATAGCATCATAACATTTTAAGTAACGTTTGGATATTAAACACGCAGCGCGTATTTTCCTCGTATGAACATATAAAATCATTGCAACACACCAATATCGCTGAATCAGTGGAAGCCCTGGGCTTGTTTCCTTGCAACAGGACAGTCCCATTGAGGGGTGATGGGAGACAGCAATACTCAAAGGGGGGTTCCTTATGTCCAGTCTATTCTGCAATTTAGTTTTTGTTGCATTCATTGCAGAAAACTCCACTTTCCAGTGATACGATGTTGGAAATGAAGCAACGTTTTCAGTGCTTTCATGGCTTTCTCAGGATATTCAGCCTTGACTTTGACCCAGAATGCCAGCAGGGATTGTTATGTCAAACATACTTTTCAGCCCACCGTCATTTGCAAGCTCGAGGAGTTGATCTTTTTCCCGTGCTGACATGGATGATTCACTGGGACATTCACAAATGAGTCAGGGAACCATTCCTTTGCACATCTTGGGTCATTTGAGCCTTGGGTCCCTGATGACCTCGCGTGTGTTAAAGTTCAACAGTGGACGTGACAGGGAATGAGGAAAAGTGCAGCTGACTCATATTGTTTCGTATCGCCAAATCATATTGTTTCCTCGCGGCCTGGTAGCACCATGCTTTGTGGCCTGGTACCGGTCCGCGGCCCAGTGGTTGGGGACCACTGGCTTAGAAACCAAGTGGGACAGAGAGAGAGAACATGGTAGGAGAAAAGGAGAAGGTGGAAGGAGTGGGGAGAACAGGAGAGAGGGGAGGGGAAGGGGATAGAAGGTGCAGGGCTAGGAGCAAGATGGAGCAAAAGAGAAAACAGATATATAAAAGAAGAAGGCGTGTTGAGAGAAGGAAGAGGAAAGTAGGAAAGAGAGAGAAAAGTGGTTTGAAAAGTTGAAGTCAAAGTTGAAGTTTATTGTTAGATACATAGGTACATGTATGGGCAAGGTGCAAAGAAAAAATTACTTGCAGCATCACAAACACTTAGCATCATATAAGCAGCATTCACAAGAAAAATATATATTGAACATAAATTATACATAAATACAAAAATACACAATTAGTACAAAAGAAAGTCAATTTTAGTGCAATGTGGTCAAAGTGTTCATGGTTTTGCAAAGATGTAGTTTTTCAGGTTTTTCCATTTGTTTGAATTGGAACCAAATGGTTGAAGGAAAGTAGATGTTCTTGAACTTGGTGGTGTGGGACTTCAGGCTTCTGTACTTCCTGCCTGATGGTGGCTGCAAGAAGATGGCATGGCCTAGTTTGGTTGAGATCTTTGATGATGTTGTAGATGTGCCTTCTTGAAGCACCGCCTCCTGTAGATACTACCGATGGTGGAAGGGATGTGTCTGTGATGTATTCTTACATCCCTGTGTATTTGAATTGCCATACCAGACTATGATGCATCTAGTGAAAATATTTTCAACAGCATATCTGTAGAAGTTTGTTAGAGTGTTTGATTGCAAGCCAAACCTCCTTAATCTCCTAAGAAAGTAAAGATGATGGAGCACATTCCCAGTGATTGCATCTAGGCATTAGTTTGCATTTTCATTGATACTTGTTGGCCTTAGAGCTTATTCCAAGCATATACATATTTTCTAGCAAGATCATCTTAATTGAAATGGTCCTGCAAAGATGGCATCTTAGACAGGTCATCCAATATGCTAATGCCAAGCAATTTAAAGTTACTGACTCTTCACTGCCAATTACTCAATGGAGACCAGTGCATGATCTCCCTCTTCCCTTTCCTGAAGCTAACAATCAGCTCTTTAGTTTTGCTGATGTTGTGTGAAAGGTTGTTGTTGCAGTACCACTCAATCAGTGAACAGGTATCCCTCTCTGGTAAATTGACTCATCACCATGATGGGTGGAGTGAGTGGGTGATTTGGGACTGTGGGAGAGAAGAAAGGAGAAGACAGAGAGAGAGAAGGACAGACAGACAGATAGGGACGGAAATAGAGATAGATAGAGAGAGAGAGAGGTTTAGAGACAGGGACAGAAAGAACGGTAACCCTTTCATTCCTGGAATCATTCTCATGAATCTTCCCTGAACCCTCTCCAATATCCTTTCTAAAATAAGGAGCCCAAAACTGCATACAATACCTCCAAGTGTGGTCTCACGAGTGCCTTATAGAGCCTCAACATCACATCCTTGCTCTTATATTCTATACCTCTAGAAATGAATGCCAATGTTACATTCATCTTCTTCACCACCACCTCAACCTGGAGGTTAACCTTTCGGGTATCCTGCACAAGGGCTCCCATGTCCCTTTGCATCCCTGCATTTTGAATTCTCTCCCTATCTAAGTAATAGTCTGCCCACTTATTTCTTCCACCAAAGTGCATGACCATACACTTTCCAACATTGCATTTCATTTGCCACTTCTTTGCCCATTCCCCTAAACTATCTAAGTCTCTCTGCAGGCTCTCTGTTTTGTCAACACTACCCGCTCCTCCACCTATCTTTGTATCATCGGCAAATGTAGCCACAAATCCCATAGTCCAAATCATTGACATACATAATAAAAAAGCAGCGGTCCCAACACCGAACCCTGTGGAGCTCCACTGGTAACTGGCAGAATAGGATCCCTTTATTCCCACTCACTGTTTTCTGCCGATCAGCTAATGCTCCACCCATGCTAGTAACTCCCTTGTAATTCCATGGGCTCTTATCTTGCTATGCAGCCTCATGTGCGACACCTTGTCAAAGGCCTTCTGAAAATCCAAATACACCATGTCTACTACATCTCCTTTGTCTACCCTGTTTATAATTTCCTCAAAAAATTGCAGTAGGTTAGTCAGACAGAATTTTCCTTTAAGGAAACCATGCTGGCTTTGTCCTATCTTGTCATGTGCCTCCACGTACTCCGTAATCTCATCCCTAACAATTGATTCCAACAACTTCCCAACCACTGATGTCACAGGCTAACAGGTCTATAGTTTCCTTTCTGCTGCCTCCCACTCTTCCTAAATAGCGGAGTAACATTTGCAATTTTCCAGTCATCTGGTACAATGCCAGAATCTATCGATTCTTGAAAGATCATTGTTAGTGCCTCCGCAATTTCTCCAGCTACTTCCTTCAGAACCCGAGGGTGCATTCCATCAGGTCCAGGAGATTTATCCACCCTCAGACCATTAAACTTCCTGAGTACCTTCTCAGTTGTAATTTTCACTGCACATACTTCACTTCCCTGACACTCTTGAATGTCTGGTATACTGCGGATGTCTTCCACTGTGAAGACTGAAGAAAAATACGCATTCAGTTCCTCTGCCATCTCTGCGTCTTCAATACAATATCTCCAGCATCATTTTCTATTGGTCCCATATCTACCCTCAACTCTCCTTTACCTTTTATATACTTAAAGAAGCTTTTAATATCTTCTTTGATATTAGTCGCCAGCTTCCTTTCATAATTCATCTTTTTCTTCCTAATGACCTTCTTAGTTTCCTTCTGCAAGTTTTTAAAAGCTTCCCAATCCTCTACCTTCCCACTAGTGTTGGCTTTCTTGTATGCCCTCTCTTTTGCTTTTACTTTGGCTCTGACTTCACATGTCAGCTATGGTAGTGTCCTTCTTCCATTCGAAAATTTCTTTTTATTTGGAATATATCTGTCTTGCACTTCCCTCATTTTTCACAGAAACTCCGGCCATTGTTGCTCTGCTGTCCTTCCTGCTAGTGTCTCTTTCCAGTCAACCTTGGCCAGTTCCCCTCTCATGCCATTGTAATTTCCTTTATTCCACTGAAATACTGACACATTGGAACTTAGTTTCTCCTTTTTCAAATTTCAAAGTGAACTTGATCATATTGTGATCACTGTTCCCTAAGGGTTCCCTAACCTTAAGCTCTCTTATCACCTCCAGATCATTGCACCACACCCAGTTCAGCACAGCTGATCCCCTAGTGGACTCAACAACAAGCTGTTCTAAAAAGCCATCCCTTAGACACTCTACAAATTCTCTCTCTTGAGGTCCAGTACTGGCCTGGATTTCCCAATCCACTTTCATGTTAAAATCCCCAATGATTATCATGACATGCCCTTCTGACATGCCTTTTCTATCTCCTGTTGTGATTTATAATCCACATCCCGGCTGCTGTTTGGAGGCCTGTATACAACTGCCATTAGGGTCCTTATACCCTTGCCATTTCTCTACCCCTTCTGATCCTATGTCATCCCTTTCTAATGATTTAATATTATTTCTTATACACAGGGCCACACCACTCCATCCGCTTACTAACCTATTTTTCGGATACACCGTATATCCTTGGACGTTCAGCTCCCAATGACAGTCATCCTTATAGCCAAGTTTCAGAGATGGCCAAAATGTCACACTTGCCAATCTGTAGCTGAATTTCAAGACAACAGCTTTGATAGTGTAGCATTCCCTTGGTACTGCAATGGAGTGCAAACCTAACGTTTTCTTGCTCAAGCAAGAGAGATTCTGCAGATGCTGGAAATCCAAGCAACATACAAGATCACAAGCTGAAGGCTGGGACTTCCATACAAGAGCTGGAATCAGAGGTTACGGTACTATCAACAAAACCACAGCCAACAGCTGAAACTGTAAAACTGACTTTAAAGACAATGAGATAATTATTTAAAAAAAACAGGTACACTACATCACTACCTTCCTTTATTCTCCCCAAATAAGATTCTGTTCCTCCATCATTATGGCTGTTTCATAACTACATTCAAACAAAGAATGTAATGATCTTCTTGAGGCAGACACTGAACATCTGAAATAAAAACACAAAATGCTTGAAATACTGAGAGATCAGGCAGCATCTGGGCTTTCTTTCTCCACATATGCTCCCTGACCTTGATGACGCCTCTGGGGAATAATCCATTGTTGACAAAGACCACTTTGGGCAGATGGGATTTAAACCATCATTACAGAAAGGAAAGAAGAGGGAAGAATGGATCAGACTTGAAGATTGTGGAGACAAAGAAGGATAGTACATTGTGATTACAATGATATGGGATATTAGACCATTAGACATAGGAGCACAATCAGACCATTTGATCACTGACTTTGTCGATTTTGGAAATACCACGTTATACAGCTGTGCAAACAGCAGAATGAACTGCATCACTAACAACACATTTACCCACCCAGTTAAGCACCACTTAGCCTAACCTGCATCAAACCATGTAGGTCCTGCAATGGGCTCTTCAAAGCCCTCTGTCCTGACATAACAAACGGGAAAATAAATTGTTTTTGGCCACGAGGGACTGTCAACCCAAAAGGAGATGGTGCCACAATCGACTGCAGTGGTAATATGAATTTGAAATCAGCTGAATACTATCATTTTTGGACTATTTAATAACATACAATTTGAAACATTTTGTTGTATAATACTATGATTCTATTTTCAAATAAATCAGTAAGTAATAAAAATGGACTTCATATGATCATAAGACATAGGAGCAGAATTAAGCCATTTGGCCCCTTGAGTCTGCTCTGCCATTCAATCATGGCAGATCCTTTATTCCCCTCCTTAGCCCTATATTCCCCTCCTCAGCCCCACTAGCTGCTTGAGTTGGGTTGGGTGTTACTGAGTATTCTCGAACAGTCTCAATTTCAATTAGGTAAAATTGATAGCTGGAAAGAATTTGGTGTTAAACAATCCCAATATTGAAAGTAATTAAATTCATCTTTGGCACAATGTTGTTTTCTCTATCCATCTGGTAATCTCTTCCTATGACAGAGCTTAGAATGAAGTGCCTGCTTAGAGAGCTTGGGATCAGATAATGAAAAAAATGCATCATCCTCATTGCCTGCTGGGAATCTTTATTCACCAGTCCTTAAAGTGAAGGCAATGCAATAACAGCACCCTCACATTAGTCTCAGTAGCCACGTCAGCACCCATAGAACCAGAGCTACAGCAGGAGTGGAAGTCATCCCTGATTCTAAAGATCTACATATGATTATGAAGAATGTTCATACTTATTAGTTTGTTTTTGCTTTGCATAATTTGAAATACAGTGTCTACTTATTTTAATTAGATAAAAATAGTCTATTTTGTGTTCACCTTTGAACAGAGCTACATCTTTTAGGTCACTTGTCATTGGCAGGTGGACCCCAAGGTTTATGAAACTTGCCCAACACAAATATTCCCTAATATGAGGAGATGAATGGTAATTATTATGACCCGTGATGTATATTTTGACTTCCCAATCAGATAACTGCAAAGATAACAGACGGGTAACCTCAGCCATAGAGTATTAGGTGAAAGTTATTGAAGCGCAATCTGCTATTTACATTTCATTTGTACTTGCTGGCCTTACAGTTTATTCGAAGCATATACATATTTCCCAGCAAGATCAATTTAATTGAAGAAGATCACGCAAAGAAAAAGATGTTACCAAAATTTTTGACTTTGAATGGTACAGTTTTGATGTAAACTGCGATTTGCTTTAGATGGCGCTACCGTGAGAAATCCTCGGATGGTGACCAAGAACAGCTTGAAGGTTGTGTCATTTGAGAAGAGTAAGTTTTACGTTTTGCGATCTCCTTGCCGTGTAATGGACATCATACAACGTTAACGGATAACATTTAAAGTAAATCGCTGAGAGAGAGAAAAATAACTATCATAGAATTATCTGGAGCACGCAGTCAAGGCTGGATGTAATTAAAATGCTTTAATTGGTTTTCAAACCCTTTTTGACTTTCATGCATAAGTTGTATATTTGATCACCAGACATCTAACCCAGTGCACAAAGACCGCTAATTGGTTTGGACCAATTACCGCTAAAAGTATATGAAATTCGCTGAAGGACTACAATTTAACAGAATGAATGTGATGATGGTAGAAATGGAATCATCAAGTGTCTATTGTGTATACTTGGTCGCTGCCTCTGACACTAATGCTGAAGAGTTATTTGAGGGGGTTAAATTTACAACTTCCTCTGCTTTTGGTTGAGCAAACAGTCATAAAGTCATCTAAAGACACAAAGACGTACTTCTAATTCCAAGAAGAAAGCGTTGATATATTTAAAACTAACTAGGAAAAGATTAATAAAACGGATTATGATCATTTTGTAACAAGGGAACAGAATCTCGATTTATACTCTAGCAATTTTTTTAAAAATGCACCATATCAAAAACAATATACCCAGAAGGGCCCACATATTGCATGATACTTCCTTGAAAACGTTCTTACTAGGACACTTTGGAATTTATATTTTCTTAAGTCATAGGCTGTTTTAGGTATTTGTATTTCTCATTTGATTTAGGAGGGTAGTAGACATGCCTAATATCACTGCAACAGTACAAACAAACGTATTTATATGAAATCCTTTCGTACTTATATAGAAAGGATACTTATTAATGGATATTTTTACTTACCGTCGATGTACAAATAAATAAGTGTACTTTTCATGACAGGCCATATGAATATATAAAATACGAATGCTATTTTCTTCGCGTGAATAAGATTTCTGTGTCACGGAAACTTGATATAAATAACATCATACTTAAATACTAAAGCGCTAGCGGTAAAAAAAAGGTTTCTCTGATACTACTATTTAATTCTAATACAATACCATGCTAGCCTCTCGACAATTAAAACACTTTCTCCTCGTCATATGTACTTGAATCTTGACGATTCTCCAGTGTAGCCTGAGCAAAGCATTAACGGTTTTGACAGAGGTGAACAATTAACATATTTCAGCAAGTAAAATGGTTTCGTACATTGTTTTTAATCTGGCTCATGGAGTTTACACTGAGAAAGGATGAAATAACATTGCAATACGCCTATTCAAACCTGAAGTTTTAGATTAACTAAATGGCCAAGCATTCGGCCATTTATCTGGATGAAAAATGATAAATTTCACACCCATATAACTTTGCTCTCTATAGATCTTAAGTTTGATTTCGAATACGCTGCAAACGGACATGCTAAACGTGCTTTCTGGAAAATCCTCCTATCCACCCCAAGAAGAGGCCAAAACACAATCAATCGTGAAGTGTCGTACCTGGGAAAAAATCTCGGCCATTGCCCTCAATTAATCATTTCAGCGCTGAGTAAAGTAATGCTACAAAATGCAGGCATCCTGTGGTTCTTTGAAATGATCTTTATACACTGGCTGATACATCTGCTGATGTGCACTTCTTATGTGAAGATGACAATTTTATTTTGAATCAATAGAAGAAATTTGTGGTTAAACCCCCAGCCATTCAAAATTGCAGAAGGACCGTTTAACTTAAAAGGGTAACTTCTTTCTAGTTTAAGTACTGTACGTATATTTTTAACAAACTCACGTCGTGCCCTCTCATTTTAACTGTTAAATATTATTTTGCTGAGGAAGCTATACAACACACTTTCAATTGCCCAACTGCAATCGCCGACCGACACATGTATATACAATACAGGGGTTCTTCCTTGAAAGTTAAAGCCACGGCTAGAGCTACGTTAAAAAAAGCAGCCAGTAGTCAGATGGCCAATTTGCTTCAAACACTAAGAGCATGTTTCTTCAAACTCAAGATTCAAAACTTGAAATTGAAAATAGCCCGTAGAACATCATCTTGCAAATTCTGATTTTAGAATGAGAAAAGGTAATGCTACAAACAGTACAACATGCATAAATATCGACTAAATATTTGGAATTAAGCGTAATGATTTTTTATTTTTTAAATCTTTTTTTCGGTTGTCATTCTTTAAGAGCTGTTTTGCTGTAATGTTTTGCGGAGTTTGCGTAACTCATGTAAATATGAAACACTTCTTAACAGCAAACACAAGAGATCAACTCAGACCGACTCAGTGGGGAGCAGTTTAATTTAAGCCAAACGGACTTTTATTTTTCACACAGTAGAAGGTCGGTTCGGTATACAGCAGTGTGAAGTTTTAAAAAGCATGCTGAAACTTCCCATTGAGCTAGAATAAAGACAAAACATGTTCATTCGACCAAAGCTATTAAGTACTCTATGCACAGCAGACCTGATCTTTCAGCAAGGACTCCGTTTAAATCCCAAAATTAAACAGCTTGTTTTATTTAACATCCCTATAAATATATACAACTTCATATTGAAGCATAGCGACCAATTGTGAAATTAACTGAAGCATATTTGTGAGAAAGTATTTACGGCAAATTCTTTTATACATTTAAAATAGTCCTTTTTCAAGGATATTGCACCACCAAAGCAATTAGTTGCATCAATAGCCCGCATTTTGTCTCAGTTTGTTTTCCTCTTTTCAGTTGTGCCCTAACATATTTCCGTCTTCCCTTTTCACATTTTCCACGCTAAGTTTTGATTTTTTGTTTTGATGTGTTTTAACGTGCTTGGCCAGATGGTCGCTTCTCATAAATCTTTTGCCACATTCTGGGCACGCAAAGCGTTTCTCCCCAGTGTGAGTCCTCAGATGCCTCTGCAGCTCATCCGACCGAGTGAAACTTTTGCCGCAGAACAACCAGTTGCAGACGAAGGGCCTCTCGCCAGTGTGCCATCTCAGATGAGCCTTCAGGTGAGACGTCTTGCCGTAAACCTTCCCGCAACCCGGAATATGGCAAATGTGCTGCTTCTTCTTGCCGGGCTCGTCTCCATTGCTCGATGACTGGCAATTGGGGCAGCGGCATCTTCTGCACCTCCGGGCTGTAGCCAGTGGAGATTTAGTATGAAGAAGGGCAGCTATCTGAGTTTGGTACTGGGCGAAATCTGAATGTCCCAAGACCAAGGAACGTTGCAGAGGGAAGCGATGTGGAGCAATGGACGAGGAGTGGCTGACACTGCTGCACTGTTGAATGCTCCACCACGGTACGTCCTCTACTTGGTTGGGAGACATGTGCCTGTGCTGATGTGAAAGTAAGGTGGATCCTGTTGGAACAAACCCTGTCATCGCTGAACTGATGGGAGTTGATGTGCCATAGGTGACAGCGGGGACATAGGTCGGCTGGCAACTCGAAGCTAAGGTCTGCATAGATGAAGGCAGCATCTTGACGGGGGATAGTTCGAACGGATAAGACGGCTCCGCCGGTGGAGTGAGAGGAAGTTCATGTGACCCGTAGGGCGTCTGAAGATGTGGCGGTAGCTGATGAACTTTCGGAGGACTTAGAGCTAGGCTGGAGTGGGATGGCATCCCGCCTGGGTTGGACGGGATCTCGTTACTCCAGGGGTGGAAGATGCGAGACGGCGAACTCAGAGATGGATCGTATGGGATCTGGAAAAAATCAGTGTGAGCTGACCCAGTCTGTCCGATCCGGTTGCATGTTGCAGCCAAAAGAGCCAGAGGAGACTGCTTGGCTGACTCAGGGGAAGAATTTGGAGTGCGATCCTGAGCAGGGAAATAAGAAAAAAAAGTTTTAATTTATTGCAGTAAAGTGTTCAAACTTTCCTCATGCATCGATGTAAGTTTGATAACTGTTTCGTAAACGATTCAAGAGATGAACAACCTAAACTATTATGATAACATTTCTTAAATGTTTAAAAATGTACTAACCTGGAGAAATGCTTGCAGGGAATCACTGCGTAGAACAGCTACAGCAGCCATTCCCCGTGTAAATTGTTGAAAGGAGGCACGATTCGATATTTCAACCGGTACTAAAGGGAAATCAGCCGCATGGAGAGCTTTCTTTCCTCCTCCTGCTATTCGGAGATATCCTTGGAATATCTGTGGTCGAGGGATCACTTCTTAGAATTTGATAAGACTTTGGTAGACCGCCAGCCAGTCAGGAGAAAGATTTATGGCTTTGAAGTTTGCCGCTGCCCAATCATCAAAGAATAGCGGGTCTTTCAGAAGGGAAACCAAATCCTTTGAATACACAAAGCTCCTATGGCGTGTTTGTTGGTATGTATAAAAGAACTGATTATTAGGGGGGATGGTAAAGGAGGAGATAAAGGCGGGACAATTAATGAAGTAATCACTATGTGGGAAATGTATATACACAAATAATTGGATTTACGTGATCAAAGCACTGCTGCCGCCAGGAGACCGTTCGATTGGATGTTTAAGTCATATGATCTCTTTTTTATAATTAAGGATTTGTTGCACAGCCCTAAGTGACAATGTGTCTTTGTTATCTCTAGGAAATCTGTTCCAACATTACTGTGTTGATGACTTTTAGCAAATAAAAGCGATTGGAGATAAATGACGGCATCGAGAACAGCATAAACTACACGCAGTTTAAACGATAGAAAGAGTTGCTGACATCGAAAAAAGTTAATGAAAGTCTTTGTAGACGGGCAACATCACAGGCATGTCTTCTATTAAACTTCTGAAGTCAGACTACACTCCAGAGATATTTACAGTTTCAGTACACTACTACTTGGGAGCATATGTGTAAATGAATCACGCCTCCAGCACCCTGTCAATGCTGTGAAGATATCACGTGTTAGAAATATGCAGCATTGGGGATAGAAGTTTAACATTTATCCATTCATCTCAAATTTCGAAAGAAAATTGTTACGTTAAGATATACTGTATGCTCCAATTTCCACCATATGCAATATATGACGCAAATATAAATAAAAGTAACTTAAAACCAATTACAGGCATGATTAATGGGTGAATATTCCCCTGCTAAATTTAAAAGATTACGGTGTATTTAAATAGATTAATTAAGAGGGACGCAATGTATGTTTCAATGCCACTGAAACTGGATAATCAAATGTTAAGAAATGGTAACTGTCAGATTTTTAAATCTGCCCCTTTTCTGTACCCGTTAATTTTGAGACCAGTGTGCAGAGATCAGAGTCTGGCAGTGAAGGCTGTTGATAGCTCTGTTACGTTCCTTAAAGTGGTGGCAATGTGAGAGGCTGCGGAGGCGGAGCACCTCGGTTCAAGGAAAGTGGAAACAATTTCTCTCTTCCCCGCCTGATCTCCGCCTTAAGCAGTTTTTCAAACCCTCCATCCCAACACCTGCAGTGGAATCGGTCACTAGTTCAACCCTTTACGAAAACAATTGTATTCTTCTGCACACATTTTCAAGTAAATATAATTATCAATATATTGGGACAAAACAAAAATATTACCCCATAATCCATGCATGATCTTTAATATGTTCAGTATAGTGATTATACCTAGCAGCCTTATCAATGGAAATAATTTGGACACATCAATTCCACCATTCAACTCTATTTGTTAGATTTACAAGTACAAGACCAGTGAACCTGAAACCAAGGCACGTTGAAAAAGAGGAAGCATGCCAAACATCACCTTTGGCTGCAAGTTAATAGTTCGTGGGTTTATATGAAAAATGATACTCAGTTTAAATGTAGTTTTGCTGCGGCAGGTCGAGCATCAGACGTGAGATACACGCGAATATCTGAATATCAAAGCATAAGCTGATAACTAACGTTTAGTAAAACAAGGTTAGGCTACTCATTGGGTTAACTTAAAAAGTTTAAGAAAACACTATAGAGTGTTTTCTTCAGGTAACATGATCCTGACAGCAATCGTTAACTTCAATTGTGCGCACATTGCAAACGAAATCCTTCTAAACGATAACACACAGAGATCTTTATCATCCTTTCCTGTAGCAACAATCGGTATCCTCTCAAAGACTTTTGAGACTTGCATAGTTTTAAATGGAGCGGCTCTTTTGAAGGGATTAGAGCGTCAAGTCCTCTCCCACGGCTCCAGATTCAATCGTGGTGAGATGGGAGTTTCACGCTGTGCCAGGGTACTGCCAAGTTAATGCATTTAACTTAGACTTTTTTCGCAGTTATTATTTAAAAACATATTTGACATAAAATGGTCTAAAGACATGAAAAACACGTTGAGTTCCTAATTTTTTTACCAAAAATTGAATGGAATGAAAACTAAGAAAAAAATAAACAAAATTACTTTCAACCCTCTTCAGAAAACTTCAAATTGTCCGGTCGTCCTGAGACAGTTGGCCTGTATGGTTTGTCTTAAGAAACAAACCAAATCCATAAAGAATAATTCCACCGTTCCAGCTTCACAAATCTGAATCTCACACAGGCAGTTTAATAGTTGCGTAACACAGCCAGCTTTTATGACTTCCGAATCAATGAAATTTCACGTTACAGTTCCCCAAAGGTTAAAAAATAATATGGAAGCTTTTTAGGAGCCTTGATTTTTTTAAAAAAAATATATACTAGCGGCATTTTATTTCAATGATTGCAATTTGTCTAGGTAGATTGGTAACAGAATTCTGAAAGAAAAAGAGCCAAGACCTGGGTGTATAAAGCCAAGCTCTCCTTTGATGTTATGTGGTTATACGGGTCTTCTTATCACACGCTCTGTGCCTCTAGAAATATCTTAATAAGACGCATACCTGCTTGCCGATTTGGAAAATTGAACTGAATATTTGATAGTAGAACTATATCATGAATAGCACAACTAATCTAGCAAATGTGTTGCTATTGACATCTAGGTAACATAAAATTCCAATGAATAGAAAACAAGATGTCATTCTCTACATCATTTTATTCAGCTTGATACTTTTACTTGAATATTGATTAGTATGAATGACTTTCAAACCATTAAAGGGGCCCAAATACATATTCATTTGAAAATTATAGACTACTTTGGGTTCATTGCCAAATTTTCTGAGACATCCAACAATGTTTTACATCACATAAATGTGCTAATTAAGAGCAAATCGTTCACCTGGTGAGTAAACCAAGCTACATTTCAATTTATTATCAAGCAGAACATTTGTGGTCAAAATACTTTACATTTCATTGTGCAAAGTTTTTAACTCAATCAAAACAAATGTTTTTAAAAAATAAATTACTAGTTTTTGATTAACGTAGGAATACAATTGGCAATGCATTTGAAAATCATTTAACAATATTTGGTGTTATAGTGGTTTCTAAATACTGTTCAGTTTTATTCAAAAACAGAGGTGAACATTTAGATATTTACATATCACTGTGATACAACCAATGTTAACAACAAACTCCTCTTAATGCTTTATTAATTCTTGCATGAAAGCATTTCATTTTAACATAAATCTCTAGGTTACACATTAATTAATATACTAATTATATATCCATTGTTTATGCTCTTTGAAGCATTTAATACAGAAAGCACTTGTCTTCAAGCAAGAGTTCAAATCAACCTGAAAATAAAACAAGAAATATGATAGTATATCTTTAAAGATAAGTATAAAATATACTGGTTGTTGAAAATTTTAACTCTTGCATTATCAATTTCAATATACTGTACAAATAAACAATAAGTTCTTGTTATTTATTCACATTCACCATGATTCCTCAAAATCTAAAATAAAATTTAATCAAAAATGAAGATACAAAAATCCAAATGGACCATCAGCAGGAAACATATATGGTCAACAAGTCTAAACAATCCACAGTACTTCAGTTACTTCCATCAAAAGACAAAATTCTGAGTATCGACATGAGCTATCATGTAATAGAAACATAGAAAATAGGTGCAGGAGTAGGCCATTCGGCTCTTCGAGCCTGCACCGCCATTTATTATAATCATGGCTGATCATCCAACTCAGAACCCCACCCCAGCCTTCCCTCCATACCCCCTGATCCCTGTAGCTACAAGGGTCATATCTAACTCCCTCTTAAATATAGCCAATGAACTGGCCTCAACTGTTTCCTGTGGCAGAGAATTCCACAGATTCACCACTCTCTGTGTGAAGAAGTTTTTCCTAATCTCGGTCCTAAAAGGCTCCCCCTTTATCCTCAAACTGTGACCCCTCTTTCTGGACTTCCCCAATATTCTGTCTCAGATCGTAATAATGAGTATAAACTTGAGACTTGTCTCAAACCGAAGTGCACGATAAAATTGATTCATTTACATTTCTTCAGACAAACAGAAAGTGAGTTTGTCATTTGGATTTTAGAGAATTGTTTCTGACTGGCTCTTCCACGGTCTGGTCTATGTTTTCCTGGATCTCCAGTCAGTGTGCAGTCTATTGGATTATGACGTAAGTGGATAGATGTCATGATGCCCAGAGCATGTGTGCAGAGACCAGTTGGCAAAACTTAGCCATATCCAAATAATTTTCTGTATTAATTCTAAGAGTAATATTGAATTGGAAATTTAATTTCAAAACAGTCCTGCATACCTTTTTGACAAAATTCCAAATGCAAATTAACACTACTGTGCATTCTTGAATCCAAATTACGCAATACTATTTTTGCTGTGATATGCAAGAGTAAACAGTTCAGAAGTGAAATTCTGACAAGTTGCACTCTGGCATTATTTCCATTACTATTTAATTATTGCACTGTCATGCTCCCATCTCTTTAGAAAAATATTTTTTGATGACACCAAAGCACTTTCGGATATGGCGTACCCCAGTAAATCTCTTTGAAATGAGTGACAACGGAGGAGACCAACATGTAAAGAATCCATTCCAACTCATTAGGGTAGGTGGAGAAATTGTTCCCAATCATTAGAGATGCTAATCTTGTATCAGTTAATGTAAGTATCATAACAGCAGCATGTAGACTGCCACCTTTGTTCTCGCATACCCCTCTGCTATCACAACGGAGGCCAGGAGCCAAGTAATAACCAAAGGAATAATTTCAAATCACACTGGACCCTCCCTTGCATCATATTCTTCTATAGACTTTGCAAGTTTGCTATGATAGACAATCTGAAGGCACATATAGTTAACAAAAATATAGTTAGAAAAGTACCAGTTTACACAAATTAGTACAGTGACATTTTTATCGACCATTTATATTATGTTTCAACTACAAATTTGGTTGAACATATTAAACCATCTAGTTAAGTAAGCAATGAACATTTGTAAATTCTATTTTATTTTTAAATAACACAATAATTGCTGTGGTAGGCTTGGCGTTAACTGGAGAATTTATACTAGTCTGTTTCTAACTGCAAAACACTATCTTCCCTTTTTGTGTTGCAGAGGATAAATTTTGTGTGTGAAGTAGCAGGATTTTATTGTTGTCAGGTCATTAAGAGAATCCTGGCAGCTGTTATAGACACCATAAGAAAGTACTTTGAATTTGTCATTCCAATGTAAAGGGAAAGTTTACCATACTACCACAAGACAGAGGAGCAGAATTAGGAAATTCAGCCTATTGAGTTTGCTCCACCATTTCATCATGGCTGTTCCCGCAGCCCACTCAACCCCAGTACACCTGCCTTCTTGCCATAACTTTTGATGCCCTGACCAATCAGAAAACTACGAAGTTTCGCTTTAAATATACCCACAGTCTCGGCCTCCACACTTGTCTGTGGTAGAGCAGTCCACAGATTCACTACACTCTAGTTAAAAAAAATCTTCCTTACCTCTGTTCTAAAGGGTTGCCCTCAACTTTGAAGCTGTGGCCTTTAGTTCTGGTCACCACCCCCGCCCCCCCCCCCCCCAGCCCAACATAAGAAACATCCTCTCCACATCCACCCTATCTAGTCCTTTCAATATTCAGTAGGTTTCAATGAGATCCCTCTGCATCCTTCTAAATTCCAGTGAGCACAGACCCAAAGCTGCCAAACACTCCTCACATATTAACCCATTCATTCCTGAAATCATCCTCGTGAACTTCCTCTGGACTATCTCCAATGGCAACACATCCTTTCTGAGATATGGAGCCCAATTGGCCTTCATCAACCATAGGACTGAGTTCAAGAGCCGAGAGGTAATGTTACAACTATATAGGACCCTGGTCAGACCCCACTTGGAGTACTGTGCTCAGTTCCGGTCGCCTCACTACAGGAAGTATGTGGAAACTATAGAAAGGATGCAGAGGAGATTTACAAAGATGTTGCCTGGATTGGGGAGCATGCCTTATGAGAACAGGTTGAGTGAACTTGGCCTTTACTCCTTGGAGTGATGGAGGATGAGAGGTGACCTAATAGAGGTATGTAAGATGATAAGAGGCATTGATTGTGTGGATAGTCAGAGGCTTTTTCCCAGGGTTGAAATGGCTAGCATAAGAGGGCACAGTTTTAAGGTGCTTGGAGGTAGGTACAGAGGAGATGTCAGGGGTAAGTTTTTTATGCAGAGAGTGGTGAGTGTGTGGAATGGGCTGCCAGCGACGATGGGGGAGACGGATATGATAGGGTCTTTTAAGAGACTCCTGGATAGATACATGGACATTAGTAAAATAGAGGGCCAGGGTAACCCGAGGTAATTTCTAAGGTAAGGACATTTTCGGCACAGCTTTGTGGGCCAAAGGGCCTGTATTGTGCTGCAGGTTTTCTATGTTTCTAAAACTTAGACAATATTCCAAGTGCGGCCTGACTAGTGTCTAATAAAGCCTCAGCATTATCTCCTTGCTTTTATATTCTATTCCTCTTGCCATTAATGCGAACATTACATTTGCCTTCTTTACTATAGACTCAATCTATAAATTAACCCTCCAGGAGTCTTGCACAATGACTCCCAAGTCCCTCTGTACCTCTGATGTTTGAATTTTCTCCCCATTTAGATAATAGTCTGCACTTTTATTCCTTTTACCAAAATGTATTATTGTACATTTCCCAACACTGTATTCCATCTGCCACTTTTTTGCCCATTCTTCCAATTTGTCTGTCCTTTTGCAATTGCATTGCTTCCTCAGCACTACCTATCCCTTCACCTATCTCAGTATCATCTGCAAACTTTGCCACAAAGCCATTAACTCCATTATGTAAATCATTGATAAACAATGTGAAAAGTAACGGTGCCAATACCGACCCCTGAGGAACACCACTAGTAACCGGCCGCCAACCAGAAAATGGCCCCTTTATTCCCACTCACTGCCTCCTGCCTGTCAGCCATTCCTCTATCCATGCCACTATCTTTCCTGTAATGCCATGGGATTTTATCTTGTTAAGCAGTCTCAAGTGTGGCACCTTATCAAATGCCTTCTGAAAATCCAAGTAAATGACATTCACTGCCTCTCCTTTGTCCATCCTGCTTGTTACTTCCTCAAAGAACTCTAACAGATTTGTAAAGCAAGATTTCCCTTTACAGAAACCATGTTGACTTTGACATTTTATTATTAGTCTCCAGGAACCCCAAAACATCATCCTTAATAATGGACAATTTTCCTACCACTGTGGTTAGGCTAACTGACCTATAACTTCCTTTCTTTTGTCTTTTTCCCTTCTTAAAGAGTAGTGTGACATTTGCAATTTTCTAGTACTCCGTATCTATACCAGAATCAAGTGTTTCTTGAAAGATCATAACCAATACCTCTGCTATCTCTTCAGCAACCTCTTTCATAAATCTGGGATGCTCTCAATCTGATCCAGGTGACTAATCCACTTTAAGACCTTTCAGTTTGCCTAGCACATTTTCCTTTGTAATAGAAGACACTCACTCCTGCTTCCTGACACTCATGGACCTCTGGCACACAGCTAGTGTCTTCCACAGTGGAGAATGATGCAAAGTACTTATTTATTTTTTCCAAAATTTCTTTATCCCCCATTACTACCTCACCAGCATCATTTTCCAGTGGTTTAATTTCAACTCTCACCTCCCTTTTACTCTTTGTATAACTGAAAAAAACTTTTAGTATCCTGCTTTATTTTGTTGGCTAGTCTGCCCTCATATTTCATCTTTTCCATTCTTATGGCTTTTTTAGTTGCCTTTTGTTGGATTTTAAAAACTTCCCAATCATCTAACTTCTCACTCATTTTCACTACATTATATGCGCATCCTTGGCTTTTATGCGGTTCTTAACTTCCCTTGTCAGCCATGGTTTCTTACCCCTGCCATTTGAGAACTTCTTCTTCTGTTGGACATATCTATCTTGCTCTTTGTGAACCATTCTCAGAAACTTCATCCACCTCTGTTCTGCCATTATCCCCACCAGTATCCTCCTCCAATTCAGCTGGGCAAGCTCCTCTCTCATGCCTCTGTAATTCCCTTTATTCCATTGTGATACTGATACATATGACTCATTCTTCTACCTCTCAAATTGCGGTATGAATTCAATCATATTATGATCACTGCCTCCTAAAGGTTCTTTTACCTTTAGCTCCCTAATAAAATCTGGATTATTATACAACACTCAATCTAAAATAACCTTTCCCCGAGTAGTCTCAAGCACAAGTTGCTCTAAAAAGCTATTTTGGAGGCATTCACCAAATTCCCTCTCTTGCAATCTGACACCAACTGGATTTTCCCAATCCCCTTGCATATTGAAGCCCACCATTTCAATTGTGATATACCCTTATTACATTCCCTTTCCAGCTCTCTTTGCAATCTGAACCCAACATCTTGGCTACTATTTGGAGGCCTATATGATTCCCATAATGTTTCTTTCTCCTTTGTAGTTTCTTAACTCCACCCACAAAGATTTGACATTCTCTGACCCTATGTCATCTCTTTCTAAAGATGTAATTCCATCTCTTACCAACAGAGCCACACCACTGCCAATGCCTTCCTGCCTGTCCTTTTGATACAAATTGTATCCTTTGATATTACGCTCCCAACTATGGCCTTCTTTTAGCCACGTCTCAATGATGCCCAGAACATCATACTGACCAATCTCTAATTGCTCCACTTCGTTCACCTTATTGAGAATACTATGTGCATATAAATACAGCACCTTCAGTCCTGCATTCTTTGCCTTTCTGAATTTTGCCTCTGTGGTACAATTTAACTCTTCGCATTGTCTGCATTCGTACCCAATCATTGGCTTGTCCTTCCTTACATTCATATTACCACGACTTCTGGCTGCTCACACTCCCTTTTCAGGATATCTTGGACTCATTCAGAACCATTGCGGACCCTGGCACCTGGGAGGCAAACTATCATCCGTGTTTCTTTTTTGCACCCACGGAATCACCTATCTGTCCCCCTAACTAGAGAGTCCCCTGTTACTGATGCCATCCTCTTCTGAGCCACAGGACCAGACTCAGTGCCAGAGGCATGGTCACTGTTGCTTCCCCCAGGTAAGTTGTCCCCCTCCAACCGTACACAAAATAGAGTACTTATTGTTGAGGGGAACAGCCACAGGATACTCTCCACTATCTGAAGTTTTCCCTTCCCTCTCTTGACAGTCACATGTTTATCTGTCTCCTGTAGCATTGGGTGACTACCTCCCTGTAGCTCCTGTCTATGACCTCCTCACTTTCTCTAACAAGCCAAAGGTCATCGAGCTGCAGCTCCAGTTCCTTAACACGGTCTTTAAGGAGCTGTATCTTGGTGCACCTGGTGCAGATATTCCCACAAGTCTCCCAGAAATCCCACATCTAACACCGAGAACAGACCACTGGCCCTGCAGACATGCCCCCTATTCTTTTAAGAGTTAAATAAGAAAAAAGAATTAAAAAATAAATTTACGTAATTACCTCATCTCCGCCTGTCTTGCCAAAGCCCGTTGAGCTAAAGCTTTACCACTTTGACTCAGACCACTCTAATGATGACGGCACCTCTCTTTTATGGTGACTGGGTTTTTCAAGCTCAGCTCCTGACCTGTGCGAGAATGCTTCTACCGCATCTGTGCTGCTGTTCGATCAAAGACTCCCCAAGTATTAAGTATCCATGTTATTTAATTCACTAATTTTAATTCAGCCAAAACACATACATATCAAAATGCTGGAGGAACTCAGTGCATCAGGCAGCATCCTGTGGAGGGAAATGGACAGTCTGAGACTTGGGTTGAGACCCTTCATCTGGACTGAAAGACGAAGGGGAAATAGGCCTCATGCAAAGGTGACGGGTAGGAGTGGAGCAAGAGCTAGCTAGTGATATGTAGATCTGGGTGAGGAGGGGTGATAGATGGAGGAGGGAAGAGAGGAAATGGCAACAGAGGCTGGGAGGGGATAGGTGGAGGCAACAAAAGGCTGAAGAAGATGGAATCTGATAGAGAGGAAGGTGGAGCCAGTAATTAATTGAGGGAAGTGGGAAGCTCAGATGGAACAGTGGGGGTGGGTGGGGGAAGTGGGAGGTATACGTGCATGATGGGCAGATAGAGTGGGTGGAGGAGGGGAAAGAAATAGGGCGCTGGATGCTCGAGTGGGGATTGGAAAATCAGGGTAGATCAGGAGGAGAGATAATATGGACTAGGGTGGAGCAATTTAGTGCAAGTTGTAGAATGTACTGTTTATGCTGCTGGTTTGTAGACTGCCCAGGTGGAGTTAGAGGTGTTTTCCTCATCCTGCTTATTGCCATCCAACTTCTGATATCTTCTTTCTTTCCTCCTCCACTTGCTTATCACCCCTCCTCATTTGGATGCACAAACTGCTTGCTAGCTCTTGCTCCAATCCTTCCCATCATCTATTAACAGTCTCTATCTCCCTTCTACTTTTCAGTCCAGATGAAGGGCCTTGACTTGAAATATTCTGTTCCCTTCATAGATGTTGCCTGATCTGCTGAGTTCCTCCAGCATCTTGTTTTGTTTTGCTCCACATTCCAGCGTCGACAGTCTCTTGTCCATGGATTATCCATATACTAAAATCAATTGTAAATCTGATATTTATACATTGGTATAACTATCTTGTTATTTCCAGGACGAAATGAAAGGATTCATATATTGCAGATGATGTCTCCCAGTTGCATCTCCTCTGGTATGGAAGCAGCTGTACATCAGACCAGAAGTCCCTACAAAGGACTGTGAGAACAGCTAAGAGGATCATAAGGGTCTCCCTACCATCCATCGGGGACATTTATCAGGAGCGCTGCATTTGCAAGGCCCTTAGTATTATCGAGGATCCCACCCATCCATCCAGCATTCTCTTTGACTTTCTACCATCAGGCTGGAGACTCTGATGCATAAAATCACAAACGGTTAGGATGGGAAACAGTTTATTCCCTCAGGCCACTCCCTGCCGTATTGCTTTCGAAGTGCCACTGGTTAATCTGTTCTGTACTGTACAATATTTAATTTATGCACTTTATTTATGTGTACTGTACTCCATCTGTCGATTTCTCCCTACTTTCATAAGTTATTATGTGTTATGTATACTATGGTGCTTCACACCCTGGTTTGGAGAAATGTTGTCTCGTTTGACGGTATTGCATGTATATAGTTAAACGATAATAAACCTGACTTGACTTGACTTGATAATATGACACAGATCAAATCAAGTGACAATGCTGAATGTGGGAGAACACACTAATTATAATTGAATCACAACTGGTGACATTTTTAAACTTTCATGGTGAAAGAGATGATGATAATAATAATAATAATACCAGAAATATGCTGAATAAAAGAGGAAATGGAAAGACTATGGTATATGAATAAGGTACACATTGTCCCAATAGTAATATCTACAACTGGTATAATCCCAATGTTAGTAGACAATAGCATTAAACAATTAGGGTTACACAGCAATATTTATGTAAAGCTCCAAAAAACCACAAAACTAAACACCACTAGAATAGTCTTAAAGTTCTTAGCAATTGAGAAATGGGTTTTCTTGGCTATGCCCAGCTTGAGCTGAGAATAAAATAAAAATAATAATAATAATAACTTATCTGGAGAGCACTTTTCATACCAATGATAGAGTTCAAACTGCTTTACAATGGGATAACGTGCAAACATGAGATTAAAAGACAAAAAGATGTTAGTTAAAAGCAAGGCAACTAGCATTCTCATTTCTGAAAAGTACAATACTTCAAGTCATAGAACACTTCAGCACAGAAACAGGCCCTTCAGCCCATCTAGTCCATGCTGAACTATTATTCTGCTTATTCTCATCAACCTACACCTGGACCATAGTCTTCCATTTCCCTCCATTCCATGTGCTTATACAAATTTCTCTTCAATGCTGGAATTGAACCCATATTCCACACTCTCATCACCCTCTGCATGAAGATGTTCCCCCTTGTGTTCCCCTTAAGTATTTTACCTATCAATCATACATACTTTTACATACTTTCTCAGAAACATTGGAGTGAGTTAAATGCTAATAAGCCTTTGTAAATGCAATGTCATTGTTTAAAATTTATTCCAGGGCATCTGGCAACTGTAATGGGGCATTAACTTCACAAATGCCCAAACATAGGCTTGGATCAGTTAGCATAAAACAATGGTGAGCACCAAAGCAGAGGCATTGAACACTCTTCTTGACAATCATCATCAACATTTTAGCTGAGTTGGAGGTTTAACATGGAACACAGAACAGCACAGCATAGGACAAGCCCTTCAGTCCATGAAGTTGTGCTGACCTTTTATCCTATTCTGAGAATCAATCTAACACTTTCCACCAGCATAGCACTCCATTTTTATTTCATCCATGTGCCTATCTGAATCTTTTAAATGTCTCCAATATAGCTGCCTCTATCACCACCCCTAGCAGCACAATCCACACACCCAGCACTCCCTCTGTAAAAAAAACCCTGCCTCTGATATTCCCTTACACTTTCCTCCAAGCACCTTAAGATTATGCCCCCTTGCATTGGTCATTTCTTCCTTGCAGAAAAGGTGCCAGCTGTCCATTATTTATGCCTCTATCAACTTATACACCTCTATCAAATTACCTCTTTTCCTCCACTACTTCAAAGTGAAAAGCCGTAGCTCGCTCGACTGTTACTCATAAGACATGCATGCTCTCTAATCCAGGTATCATCCTGGCTAATCTCCTCTGCATCCTCTCCCAGTGTAGAGTGCCCTCCTACTTCAAATTATCCACCATTGTCCCTGTACCAAAAAAGACCAAGGTAACATGCCAGAACAACTGGCGTCCTGTCACACTTCACCTCAATAATAAGCAAATGCTTTGAGAGGCTGGTCAAGGATTATATCTGCAGCTTGCTACTACCCAAACTGGACCCCCTACAATTCGCCTACCGACACAACTGATCGACAGGTGATGCAATAGCCACAACTATAAATACTGTCCTTACACATCTGGAGAAGAAGGATGCTTATGTAAGAATGCTGTTCTTGGACTACAGTTCAGCATTCAACACCATAGTTCCATTCAGGCTCGACAAGAAGCTCAGAGACTTCGGCCTTGACCTTGCCTTGTGCAGCTGGATCCTGGACTTCCGGTCAGATCACCAGCAGGTTGTAAGAGTGGGCTCCCTCACCTCCAACCCTCTGACTCTCAATACAGGAGCCCCTCATGGCTGCGTACTCAGTTCCCTCCTTTACACCCTGTATACCCATGACTGTATCGCCACCCACAGCTCCAATCTACTAATTAAATTTGCCGATGACACTACATTGATTAGCTTTCTCAAACAATGTGGCCTACAGGGAAGAAGTCATCTCTCTGACACAGTGGTGTCAAGAAAACAACCTCTCCTTCAATGTCGCAAAAACAAAGGAGCTGGTTGTGGATTACAGGAGGAATGGAGACGGGCTAACCCCTATTGACATCAATGGATCTGGTGTTAAGAGGGTAAACAGCTTCAAGTTCCTCGGCATCCACATCACCGAGGACCTCACGTGATCTGTACACACCAGCTGTGTGGTGAAAAAGGCACAACAGCGCCTCTTCCACCTAAGACAGTTGAAGAAGTTTGGAATGGGCCCCCAAATCCTAAGAACTTTCTACAGGGGCACAATTGAGAGCATCCTGACTGGCTGCATCACGGCCTGGTATGGGAACTGTACCTCCCTTACTTGCAGGATGCTGCAGGGAGTGGTGCGAACAGCCCGGCGCATCTGTAGTTGTGAACTTCCCATGATTCAGGACATTTACAAGGACAGGTGTGTAAAAAGGGCCCATAGGATCATTGGGGACCCAAACCATCCCAACCACAATCTATTCCAGCTGCTACCATCCGGGAAGTGGTACCGCAGCATAAAAGCCAGGACCAATGGGGTCCAGGATGGCTTCTTCCACCAGGCCATCAGACTGATGAACTCACGCTGATTTGAGTGTACTCTATATTACATTGACTGTTCTATTTATTATAAATTACTATGATTGCACATTCCACATTTAGATGGAAACGTAACATAAAGATTTTTACTCCTCATGTATGTGAAGGGTGTAAGGAATAAAGTCAATTCAATTCTAAAATTTCCACATTTTTCTATAATGAGGCACCCAGAACTGAACATAATACTCTAATTGTGGTCTAAGAAGAGTTTTATACAGCTGCAACATTCTTAGAGGTGCTGTAATCTGGTTTGATAACATGGGCCTAACTAATTTTGCCTAGCCTGAAAGATCACTAATAATTGTAGCAGTAGGGAAGGAGAGGGGTAATTGGGAAATGTTTACATAAGAGATACCCAACCGTAATTCCAAGCAAATTCACTTCCAAACTTCTAGACTTGGGATTCAACACATCCCTTTGCCACTGGATCCTTGACTTCTTCACCAAGAAATTGTGATCAGTAAGACTAGGTAGCAACATTCTGCCAGGATTATCCTCAGTACTGGCACCCACAAGACTGCATACTCAGCCCCTTATTCTGCTCACTATACACTCACAAATGCAAGGTCAGATGCTGCAGTAACACCATCTATAAGTTTGCAGACGTCGCCACCACGGAGGGCCGAGTCTCAATGTCAACAAAACAAAAGAGCTAGTCATTGACCTCAGGAAAGGAGTGGCCCTGTTTATTTCAATGATTCTGAGGCTAAGAGGATTGAAAGCTTCAAATTCCAGCAGTAAACATCCCTGATACACAGTCGTGGTCCAACCATGTGGACACCATGGCCAAGAAAGCGCACCGGCACCTCTACTTCTTCAGAAGGCTATAAAAATTCAAATTGTCCTCACAGAACAAAATGGTGCACACAAAGCATTCTATTCAGATGGCATTGAAAACGCTCTGTCCATGACCACAAGAAAGTGTAGAGAATTAAGGACACAGCTCAACAAATCAGCCTCTCCTCCATCGAACACACACAAAATGTTGGAGGAACTCAGCAGGCCCTCTCTATGGGAAAGAGTACAGTCAATGTTTCAGGCCGAGACCCTTTGGCAGGCTCTTGTCTGTGGTTGGCTCTCTTCCATGGACTCTTCCTACACTTTGCACTGCGTCGGTAAAACAGCCATCATAATCCAACACCCCACCCACCCTGGACATTCTAGCTTTTCATCCTTCCCATCAGATATAAAAACCTGAAAGCATGTACCAACAGGATCAGGGACAGCTTCTGTCCCATTGTTATAAGACTGTTGAATGGTCTGCCTGTATGATAAAATGGACTGGACCTTAGAACCTACTCTGTTATGGCATTTACCTTATTGTCTGGATGCGCTGCACTTTCACTGTAACTCTTATTCTGCATTCAGTTACTGCTCTTTTCTTGTACTATCTCAATGTACTGATATAATGAAATTATCTGTATGGATGGAATGCAAAACAATTTTTTCCCACTGTACATGCGACAATAATAAACCAATTTACCAATTATTATCACAAACAAGAGAAAATCTGCAGATGCTAGAAATCCAAACAACTCACACAAAATGCTGGAGGAACTCAGCAGGCCAGGCAGCATCTATGGAAAAGCGTGCAGTTGACGTTTAGGGTCAAGACCCTTCAGCAGGACTGGTGCCAGGCCTGCTGAGTTCCTCCAGCATTTTGTGTGTATTACTAATTATTATCCTTTGGCATTGCTGTCCTTGAAATAGATCTTCATTATTCCTTCCTTCCAAAATAAAACCCATTCACCACTCTGCCCTTGCAACTAACCATTCCTTCTGCAAACTCCATGACTATAATTGTAGCTCCAAGATTCCCATTGACCTTTCGTAGATCTTCATGTTTGATCCCTTGAAATAGATTCCTTTCATCAAAAAAACTTTCTCTCAGAATGTTAATGAGCATCTCAGCAGTGCCTGAGCTGAAACAAAGGACATTGGATGTGTAACAAGTTCTCCTACTGATCTTGAAGAAAGTGGCCCAAAATCGGTGGTGTATTTTCCCTTCTCAGATGTTGTTTGCTATTGGACATCAATTTGGATCGGGGGTCCCAACTTGGGGTCTGGATCCTTTGATTAATGGTAGGTGTCCATGGCATAAAAAAAGTTTGGGAACCCCCGGTTTAGATAATCTCTCTTTCCAGCAATAGCAAAGTAAACTAACAGATTGTGTGACGGGTCAAAGTGAGAATTACCATCAAATGCAAACTAGAATATGTATAATTTTTAGCTAATGCATTAAATATTTTATAAAACATGAAATAAAGATAAGGTTATACTGTATAAATGAGAATAAAGTAAACTCTGAAACATTGTAAAAATAGGTGATAAAAATTAAATCCTATATTATTTATTAAAGGGAATTATGATCTACACACAACATAACATTAGATATTGGGAGTCGAAGAGAATGCTTGGGATTATTTATGAATAGCAGATTCAAAAATTCATAATTCTGTACACATAGAAATAGGCCCCTCAGCATAACTTACCCATGCTGACCAAAATACCTATTCACGCAAATCCAATTTGTGTGCATCTGGCCTATGCCCCTGTCCATTTATCTGTCCAAATGTCAGTTAAACATTGTAATTCTTCCTACCACTCTCATCTCCTCTGGCAGCTCATTCCATATATCCACCTCCCTCTGCAAAAAACTTTCATATCTTTCCACTCTCACCTTAAACCTTTGCTCTCTAGCTTTAAACTCCCATGCCTTGAGAAGAAGACTGCCACTATCTACCCAACTTATGTCCCTCATAAGCCTCTACAATATTGCCCCACAGTCTCCTTCGCTCCAGGAAAAAACTGTTGCAACTTCTCCAGTCCCTCCTCATAGCTCAAGCTCTCCATTTGTAACAACATCCTTGTGAATCTTCTCCGTACCCCCTCTGGCTTTATCACATCTCTTTAGCATGTCATCCAAAACAGCATGCAATATTCTAAATGCAGCCTAACCCAATGATTTGTACAACTGTAATATGAAATCCCAATACCTATACTTATCACTCAGCCAATGAAGATAAGCATACACCTTCTTCACCATTCTGACTGCCTGTATTGACTCTTTCATGAAACTGTGTACTTGTATCTCAAGACCTTGTTGTTAAATAACACTCCACCGGGCCCTGTCATTCACCGTGTATGCCCTAGCCTGGTTCTAACTTCTTAAAATGCATCATTTCACACTTCTTTGGGTTGATTTTCATTTGCCCATTTTCTGTGTTGATTTGCATCCTACTGTAACCATAGACAATCTTCTTCACTGTTCATTTTACCAGCAATTATAGTGTAATCGTGCTTCCTACATTTTCATCCAACTCATCAATGTAGATGACTAACAGTTTGCTCTCACAGCCTGGATCTCATATATTCTAAACTTCTGGACCAGCCTCCCATGCAACACCTTGTCAAAGGTCTTACTGAAGTCCATGCAGTCAATGTTCACCATTCTGCCTTCGACAATCCTCTTGACCAATTCCTTAAAAAACTCAAATTTGTCAGACATGATCTTCCATGAACAAAACCATGCCGACTATCCCTAATCAGTCCTTGTCTTGGCTTCCCCACCACTGATATTAGGCTGACTGGCATGCAGTTCACTGGTTTGTCGTTGAAGCCCTTCTTAAATAAAGACCCAATAGTATCCATCCTCCAGTCTTCTGCTACCTTACCTGTGGCTAACAAAGTTACCAAAATCTTGCCAGCGGCCCAGTAAGCTCTCCCCTTGCCTCCCACAATGTCCTAGGGTACACCTGATCAGGGCCCAAACACGTATTCATCTCTATGCACTCAAGATTGTACCCCTTTCATAATGCTGTTATGTTTCAGGAAATCGCTGTTCTTTTCCTTGAACTCATGAGCTTCCATGTCCTTTTCCATGGCGAACAAATATGAGAGGTATTCAGGTGTGACCTCAGCCATTTTCCATAGTTCCATACATGAATGAGCACACTGACCTTGTCTCTCCCTTACTACCCTTTTGCTCTTAACATACTTTGGAATTGTTCAGGATTCTCCTTTACCCTTACCTTACCTCATGAGCTCTTCCTGCTCTCCAAATTTCTTTTTTTAAGTGTACTTGTACATCCCTCACATTAAAGAGCACTACTTATCAAATGCCTTCTGCAAATGCATCCTTATCTTATGGATAGGTCTTTTATGCAGCACCTTATAAAATACCTTCTGGAAACCCAAGTACACAACACCTGCCTGTTCTCCTCTATCCACTGCACTCACTATACCCTCAAAGAACTCCAGCAGGTTTATCAAACAGGACTTGCATTTCATGAATCTATGCTGTGTCTGCTTGATGGAAACACTTCTCTGCATATGCTTTGATATTTTTTCCTAATGATAGCTTCAAGCATTGTTAAGATAACTGGCCTATAGTTACCTGCCTTTTGCCTATAACTTTGTTAAAATAGTGACGTGACATTTGCTGTCTTCCAGTCCACCAGGACCTGCCCACAATCCAGAGAATTTTGGTAAATTACGAAAAATATATCGATGATAACTTCTGCTATTTCTTTTAGTACCCTGGGGTGCATCCCATCAGAACCAGGGGACTTGTCTACCTTTAGGTCCACTCATTTGCTCATCACTGCCTCTTCATTGACAGCGATTGTATCAAGACACAAAGGCATTGGCCATTTCCACATTACCTAATGTTAATTCCACTTACTTATTTTCTAAGGGATCTAGGTTCATTTTAGCCACCCTTTTCTGCTATATATAATTATGAAATCCTTTACTATCTGTTTTAATATATTGTGCTAGTTTACTCTCATAATTGAACTTCCCTTTCCTTGTTGCTTGCTTAGTGGTTCTTTGTTGCTTTTTAGGGTTTTCCCAATCTCCCAACATCCCACTACTCTTTCGTAACTTTGTATGTATGAACTTTTAGTTTGATGCCTTCCTTTATTTCCCTAGTTATCCAAGTCTGGCTCTCCCTACCCTTACTGCCCTTGCTTTTAAATGCAATATAATTTTTTTGAAGACTGTGAAAAATCTATTTGCAATTCTTACATTGTTTCTCAATTTTAGAGCTGTGTTCCCCGCCTATGCTAGCTGGCTCCTATCTCATCCCATTGTAGTCTCTCTGGTTTAGGCATAATACATGGTTTTTACTGAACTGTTGTACCATTAATTTGTTTGAGAAATTTAATCATACTGTGATTACTTGGGCATGTGGCCAAGTGGTTAAGGCATTGGACTAGCGACCTGAAGGTTGTAAGTTCGAGCCCCAGCCAAGGCAACGTGTTGTGTCCTTGAGCAAGGCACTTAATCACACATTGCTCTGCGACGACACCAGTGCCAAGCCCTATGGGTCCTAATGCCCTTCCCTTGGACAACATTGGTGTCATGGAGAGAGGAGACTTGCAGCATGGGCAACTGCTGGTCTTCCATACAACCCTGGCCAGGCCTGCGCCCTGGAGAGTGAAGGCTTTCCAGGTGCAGATCCATGGTCTTGCAAGACTAACGGATGCCTTAAAAAGATTACTTTTTCCAAGAGGATCTCCAACTAAAAAATGTCAAGTTCACCCCATCTTCTTGCACAGGACTAGATCTTAGATAGTATTTCCCTTCCAAGTTTACTAAGATGTTGTTCAAGAAAGCTAACACTGATGCATTCCATGAAGTCCTCCTCAAGACTGCCTTGTCAAACCTAATTTGCTCAATTTATGTACATATTAAAGTCCCCCATGACAATTGTTATTCCATTCTTAAATGCTTCTGATATCTCATGGCTTATTGCCCGTGTCACTGTAATGTTATTATTCAGTGGCCTCTAAACAACTCCCACCAGTGTTTTTTTTCTCTTTACTATTTCTAATTTCTAGCCAGATGGACTCAACATTCCTTAGATCCCCTTAAATCTTCTATCAGCTCAGCTCTCACTATTGCCCTGATACTATGTTCCTCTATTCCTTTTATCTTCATGCACTTATCAAAGTTTTTCACAAAGTATTTTTGCTGTTCTTCAGCATTCTATTTGGTGGAGGCTTTAATATTCTTTCTATTGCAGAATGTAAGTTGAAAGAAACTCATTGAAGACTCTCCTTGAGATACATTCTGAAACAGTGGTGCATAGCATGCAACCCATGGAATGTTTTAGGCCAACCTGCCCAAACTCATTGCTCCTTACCAGGCTCAAGTGAAGGAAGTTCCTGGAGTGTACTCCTATTCAGCAGAGCACAGCACATTTACAACTGTAATTGGGAAATTCTGTGCCTGAGCAATGCTTTGGGCATTCTGGTTAAATCAAATATCCAGGACGTGAAAACTGTCAAAGAGCTTGAATTGTTAGTGAATGTATCTGACATTCACTTATAAATACTTCATAATATTTAAGTTAATTAAAAAATCAAATATACTCGTTGGCTTCCCTCTTTCTCACAATTGTTCCTGTTCAATGAGTTGAATGGAGTCTAACCTTGCCCAAGTTCATCCACAGATTTCCCAACTGGGAACATGCCGCAAGCTGATGAGCCACCAGAGAAGGAGTGTAACATCAGAGGAAAAAAAGTACTTTTCAGAAGTTCAAAATTTCCATGTTCATTTAAGTGGCATCAGATGTGATTCACTTTGCCAACTAGAAACAAATGTATACTACTGCTGTAGATATCCAATGACCTCTGAGCAGTCCAGGTAAGAGATTCTTTGAAAAATAAAATCAGTTTACATTCTCTACAATAAGTACTTCCATTTCTCTGCGTCCCCAGTTTTGCATGCCTTTTAGTTGCTAAGAGATGTACAGCATTGAAGCAAGTTGCTCCAAATTTTCCTTTCTATTCATGTGATCAAAAGTTTTGTTATAATTCCAGAGATTCTGCTCATCCGCCAACAGAAGATGGACTATCATAGGTGCTAAATAAGAAAAGAGAACAATGTAATTAAGTTATGGGCAAGCATAATGCATCACTTCGTTCAAAGCTATTATAATATGGTCTCGAAAATCATAAAATATTGGAAGATAGAAGGGAAAGGCTCAATCCCAGTTCTATACGACCATAAGACATAGAAGCAGAATTAGGCTATTCGGCCCATCGAGTCTGCTCCACCATTCCATCAAGGATGACCTATTATCCCTCTCAACCCCATTTTCCTGCCTTCTCCCTGTAAACTTTGGTGCCCTGACTAATCAAGAACCGATCAATCTCCATTTTAAGTATATTCAATGACTTGGCCTTCACAGACGCTTGTGGCAATGAATTCCATTGGTTCACTATCCTCTGGCTAAAGAAATTCCTCCCCATCTCTGTTCTAAATGGACGTTCTTCTAGACCAGAGATTCCCAACCTGGTGTCCATGGACCCCTTGCTTAATGGTATTGGTCAATGGCATAAAGAAGTTTCATCTGAGGCTGTGCCCTCTGGTCCTAGACCCACCCATTACAGGAAACATCCTCCCCACATCCACTCTATTCAGAATTCAGAATTCAGAATCAGGTTTATTATCACTGGCATGTGACATGAATTTTGTTAACTTAGCAGCAGCAGTTCAATGCAATACATAGTATAGAAGAAGAAAAAAATATAAATCTTATTCAGTATACTTTATACAGTATATGTATATTGAATAGATTAAAAATCATGCAAAAAAACAGGAATACTATATATTAAAAAAATGAGATGGTGTCCAAGGGTTCAATGTGCACTTAGTAATCAGATGGCAGAGGGGAAGAAGCTGTTCCTGAATCACTGAGTGTGTGCCTTCAGGTTTCTAAACCTCCTACCTGATAGTAAAAGTGAGAAAAGGGCATGCCCTGGGTGCTGGAGGTCCTTAATAATGGATGCTGCCTTTCTGAGACACCACTCCTTGACGATGTCCTTGATACTTTGTAGGTGAGTACCCAGGATGGAGCTGACTTTTCAATATTCAATACAATTCAAAGAGAATCCACCCCCCCCAAATCATTCTTCTAAATTCCAGTGAGAAGAGGCCCAGAGCCATCAAATGTTTTCAAATAGTAACCCAGAATTCCCAGAACCATTCCCGTGAACCTCCCCTGGACCCTCTCCAATGCCAACACATCTTTTCTCAGATAAGGAGTCCAAAGCTGCTCACAATACTCTGAGTGGTCTGGCCAATGCCTTATAAAGCCTTAGCATTACATCCTTGATCTTATATTCTAATCCTTACAAAATGAAGGTTAACATTGTATTGCCTTCCTTACCACTGACTCAACCTGCCAGTTAACCTTTAGGCAATCCTGCACAAGGACTAAGAATCCCACAAGTCCCTGGCAAGCACAACCTCAATCTCAGTAATAGGCCAGGGATAGTCTTCGCATATTATGCTGTCTCGTTTATTTGAAATACCCTGCCAGTTATTTTCTTCTACTGATTCATTTCAGGGTAGTAATAATCTACAGTTTGTAGTATCTGCCATAATTTCTGGGTTGTCCATCATCTGTTCCTCCATTCTCCAAACTGGAAATGGTGCTCCCTAGAACAAGGTTTTGCACTGAAATGATATAGCCTGATTTTTATGCAACAGTTATACTGAGGAGCATAAATGGAAGAATTGAATTCTAAAACAACTTATGTTTAATATTTGACATAATCAAGGTGGCGAAAGTTCTTTTTTCTAATAATATTTCAGGATCTCAACCATAAACAAAATTTTGCAAGACTGTGAAAATCAATGACTACTGATTTTACATCATTTGTGGGCAAGATATTATTTTACATTCAAAA
Organism: Mobula birostris; assembly: GCF_030028105.1. Classification (NCBI taxonomy): domain Eukaryota; kingdom Metazoa; phylum Chordata; class Chondrichthyes; order Myliobatiformes; family Myliobatidae; genus Mobula; species Mobula birostris. The sequence goes on along the minus strand of NC_092375.1, from coordinate 172,179,071 downwards.
TTACTTAAATTTGTATTTATAACTCAAGAAGTATTCTGATTTCTTGCCAGAATCACTTTCTGCTATGACTTCAATGTAGCTAGTTCAAAATCAGAAGTGATTGACTATCAATCAATTCAGACATTCAATACGACCTTGGGTGACCCTGTAATCCAAAGGGAAAGTGGGAACATTTGGAAATTAATTGTTTGAGGGTGTAGAACATATCACCAAAGCAGTCTGGAATTAAAACTATGTTTGAAACTAATGGTAAATAAGCTTTTGTTACAGTATTCGTTGATTTAAATTTTGCTGGATATTTTTTACATTTGAAACTTGTGAATTTTATTTTAAATTATACTGCTTTTATTTCCAAAACTTTTACAACCGGGACACCTGTTAGAGATCAGCATATGCCACATGTTACAGCTGTTTGTGATTTGATTGTACCTATAATCCATGTTCCAGTATGAAATAGATCTTGTACTAAATCAGATGAAGAGTCTTGCGTCTGTTCGGGGTTCCAGTTCAACTAGCCTTTAAATAGCTCTGCTACTAATTGTGGGTATGCAACATAAAAAAAACATTAACAATGTCATAATCTGATATCTGAAATGAAATGCAATAGATTCTAGTTAAGTGGGACACATTGGGACCAGTACATTTTGGACCAATTAAGCAGCTACCCCAATTAGCCAAAGTTTCATAGAAACAGGTACAAAGGTATAAAAATGGTTCAGAATTGTCTTATTGCTTCTCACCAACTATCAGCAACAAAAATCACAGCTTTTTGAACATAAACATATGTAAATGATGCTATTTAAAAACTGTAATGGCGTGACTGACACTAGTTAGTCTGAGCACCCTTCTGTGGCCATTAGGCGATTTGGCAACAGTCTCCTACCCTAATTATGTGGCATAATGTCCCAAATAAACGAAGGGAATCCCAGCAATTTTCTCGATTAGTTGTCCCAAATAACAGGCTGCCCCAATTAACCGATTGCCCAATTCACCAGGATCCACTGTAATGTTAACTAGATGGTCATTTCAAAATAGTTTCAGATTGAATTGGTTGGTGTATAATTCCGTGTTGGTTTACTGTTGCAACTGAATATTTTCCAGGCAGTGCGTGGCGAATTTATTTCCAAAATAGTCAGCATTATGAAAGAATCCATCACTTCCTAAAGTCAAAAACAAGTTGTATTGTCAACAGAAATAAGCACGTGTCCAAGCATGTAAACATAGGACTCTTTTGCAGCTGACCTTACTGTGACCTGCTGTGATGTCCAGGTAGTAATACAAAGCAATTCTGCTGGCCTTGCATTGTACTTCATAGATCCCGGTCTGGGACTATAACTACAGTCTTGCACTCGCTTTTCATAGAGTATCCAATACTTCAGGCTACTGTGTACTTGAATCATAAACTCAGTGTCTCATAGGAGAACAACATCTGTGAATTTCCACAGTAATCTGCCACAAACTAATACTTCTGGCGGCTACTCAGCAGAGCTTTGATGTCATGCCGCAACAGAAGATGCCATTGTTCACCCTCCAAACATGGGAGAGATCAAAACTTTGGCCTCTCTAATTTTGGAGCTATTTTCTGCAATATGATACCACAATTCCAGCTTTGAGGCTTACACAGCCTGCATGTTTAAGAGTTGGCCTAAGTCATAATGCTTATTGCCCTGAGGCCAGGCAGGGAGGGATAGGTCATTGCACCTCAACCAAAGTTCACAATGTGTGTGGTAGTTCAGTCCCTAAAAGCAGGATTACGCGTGTTTCCCCAAGAAATGTTATAAGTCAGTTTGCCACGTAATGTACAATAACGGAGAAGCAATATCTGATCAGTATCATCAATGCAATATGTCAAAATATTCCTGGATAAAATAATTGCTTTTTTAATGCCATTTCTGAAAAACAAATGTGAATCTCGAATTCCCATTAACCTTAACTTACACAAAATATTGGGAATTTCAACAAAAAATTGTTTTTTTTGTTGATACTGGAGTGTAAAATTAGTAAATATTAGTAAATAATGAACTTGATCATAATAATGTCAATGTGAACATTAGCAAAATTCAATTGTTTAAGAAGAATTTGATCTATTTTTTCAGTGCTAGATAAATAAATTATTAGCACCTTCTATTCATGTTTACCTAGCTACTTTTCAGCAGAGTTCATTAGTACATGGCTGTTTTGACTTCTGATCTCCTGTACAAACTTAGTAAATATGCTTATATATCTAGAAAAATCTTTCTTCTCATTTCTAGTTTTAGATGTTGTAAAACAGAATGATTTAAAATTGGAATTAAAAAGCAACAAGGATTTAAAAATCTGATTTTTTTTTAACTTTGTAGGAATGAGTTCATATGATATATAGCTTAACTTTGCGGTAAAGTTATTACAAAATGCTTCAGAACTAAGCACTAATTAGGGTCAAAAATTCTTAATCACATTAAGTTCGTTGAACATGCAAAAATCCAGACCCAGTCCTTGCTTGTGGTTGCAGAATGGGTCATATCTACCATTATATTATTTTCTCAAAGGTTAAATCATATTATATTTGTCCATTTTTACCTTCACAATCAATGTGATTGCCTGTTATTAAGAATCATGATTATAAATGCAATCGTTCTATTTAACAACCGGGTATTTCAATGGAAGATAGCCTTTCCAGATCCTCCTCCCATTCTTGTAAATTCTATCCTTAAAATTGTAAACCATTTGTACTGAAAGAACATAATGATGTTTAAGTCCTTACATGTTTACTCAGGCAAACTCAACTAATCTCAAGAAATTTTCAGAAGCTTTCTTCGAGAGGTTAAATAAAGGATTGAGTAGCCAAATCAAACACCTTGCAAAGAAGGAACTGGCTTAATTAGTTGAATATACTTTTCTTCTTTCATATTTTGTTGAAATATTACAATTAATCATGTTGATCATTATTACAGTAAAATATCCGTAAATTGTTTCATGCTTTATTCTAATAGACAAATACCTAGTATAGTATCAGGCAGGTCAGGAAAAAACTACATTCAAAGATGTGCAAGCATTCTTGACAATAAGATATCTCTGTTCTTCCGGATAACACAAGCAAGTTTGATTGATTTGAATCTAATCTTCTCATAATACTTTCATTTACAATTTCTCAACAATCTCATACTGCAATGAAAATATTTGTCTTTATCAAATGCTAGTGGAAAAATATACTACTAAAAGTGTAAATGGAAAAAATATACCAATCTAAGGTACTGAGCTGCTGACCATTATGCAGTAATGACTACCAGTTGATTACTGTATAATAGCAGCTCAGTACCTAAGAGGATTTGGAAAAAATCCCCTTACACTCTACACCTAAAACAAATAACTCTTGCTTAAAGAGTTTCTACACATCCTCAAATGAACATAATTATTGAAGACTTATATCTAACAACACTGATTAGTTTGAACTGAATACTTACCTCTTGGTTTTGATAAAGTGCAAAAGCTTGTAGAAACTTGATTTGCATTCCACATAATCTACTTTTGAAATTCCTTAATCATTTGTGTTAGCTTGGCTGCTGTTGGGTAATATCAATAAAGCCTGGTGGAAGATCATAACCATGATTTTACGTTTAAAACCCCTAATGATGTAGTCAATGAAGATTTGTAGTATTGTGCAAACTAAATAGTTATTCCAGATCTCTGTTGTCATTAATAAGAAGAGGGTACAAAGCATAGGCGTAAGAAATGGCTTACTTATAAATCACTCTATTGGTGAAAAATGAAGAAGGATTTACTCAGGAAGTAGAGGAGGAAGAATATAAGAAGCAGTAAAATATATTTGAAGAGATGAAAGGCAGGCTACATTAAATGCAGCTAGCCAGCTGTGGTCATTTTTGAACTTTCTGAAGAATAATGAGAATGCTGGAAATGCATCCTGTAGGTTTTGTGGGTCAGGAGACATTTGATCTCGAGTAAAATATCATATATTGGATGACCACAATTTAATGCCTATTAATACAAGTGTTTACAATTCAATTATATGTGTTAACATGGATTCAGTATTTTACAATGCAATTAGCGAAGTACAGTTTCTGAATTTCAATTGTGCAAATCACACTGTATGCATTTAATTTGCTCAGTAATCTCTTTAGTATACCCTTCCATAAGCTTAGTGAAGCAACAATTTTGATAGAAGATTGACTGACTGGCAGGAGGCAAAGAGTGGGAACAAAGGGGGCCTTTTCTGTTTGGCTGCCAGTGACTATTGGTGTTCCAAGGTGGTCAGTGTTGTGATTGGTTGTTTTCATGCTATATGTCAATGATTTGGATGATGGAATTAATATTTTTTTAGCCAGGTTTGCGGATGATACAAAAATTGGTGGAAGGGCAGGTAGTGTTGAGGAAGCAAGGAGTCTGCAGAAGGACCTGGATAGATTAGAAGAATGAGCAAAGAGGCAGATGGAATATAGTGTATGGAAGTGAATGGTCATGCACTTTAGTAGAAGGAATAAAGATTAGACTATTTTCTCAATGGGTTGAAAATTCAGAAATCAGGGACGCAAAGGGACTTGGGAGTCCCATGCAGGATCCCTTGAAGATTAAGCAAGTGGTAAGGAAGGCAAAGCATTAATTCTGAAAGGGCTAGAATATAAAAATAAGGGTGTAACGCTGAGGCTTTATAAGGTATTGGTCAGACCGCATTTGGAGTATTGTTAGCTGTTTTGGGCTCCATATCTCAGAAAAGATGTGCTGCCATTGGAGAGGGTCCAGAAGAGGTTCACAAGAATGATTCTGGATGATGAAAGGGTTAATGTCTGAGGAGCATTTGATGGCTGGGGGCCAGTACTTGCAGGAGCTTAGAAGAATGGGGGGGGGTGAGAAATCTCATTGAAAACTATAAAATATTGAAATGCCTAGATAGAGTAGATGTGGGGATGATGTTTCTTCTTGTGTGAAAGTCTAGGACAAGAGGGCACAGCCTCAGAAAAGAGGGATATCCCTTTAGAACAGGGATGAGGAAGAATTTCATCATTTGCATCATCAATGGGGATGGGAGAGGTTCTGGAGGATTGGAGGGTTGTAGATGTTGTTCTATTGTTCAAGAAAGGGAGCAGAGATAACCCAGGAAATTATAGATCAGTGAGTCTTACTTCGGTGGTTGGTAAGTTGATGGAAAAGATCCTGAGAGGCAGGATTTATGAACATTTGGAGAGGCATAATATGATTAGGAATAGTCAGTGTGGCCTAGTCAAAGACAGGTCGTACCTTACGAGCCTGATTGAATATTTTGAGGGTGTGACTAAACACATTGATGAAGGTAGAGCAGTACATGCAGTGTATATGGATTTCAGCAAGGCATTTGACAAGGTATCCATGCAAGGCTTATTGAGAAAGTAAGGAGGCATAGAATCCAAGGGGATCTTGCTTTGTGGATCCAGAACTGGCTTGCCCACAGAAGGCAAAGAGTGGTTGTAGATGGGTCAAATTCTGCATGGAGGTTGGAGACCGCTGGTGTGCCTCAGGGATCTGTTCTAGAACTCCTTCTCATCGTGATTTTTATAAATGACCTGGATGAAGAAGTGGAGGGATGGGTTAGTAAGTTCGCTGATGACACAAAGGTTGGAGGTGTTGTGGATGGTGTGGAGGGCTGTCAGAGGTTACAGTGGGACATCAATAGGATGCAAAACTGGGCTGAGAAGTGGCAGATGGAGTTCAACTCAGATAAGTCTGAGGTGGTTCATATTGGTAGGTCAAATATGTTGGCAGAATACAGTATAGTATTAATGGTAAGACTCTTGGCAGTGTGGAGGATCAGAGGGATCTTGGGGTCCGAGTCCACAGGACTCAAAGCTGCTGTGGTTAAGAAGGGATATGGTGCATTGGCCTTCATCAACCGTGGGATTGAGTTTAGAAGCCAAGAGGTAATGTTACAGCTATATAGGACCCTGGTCAGGTCCCACTTGGAGTACCGTGCTCAGTGCTGGTCACCTCACTACAGGAAGGATATGGAAGCCATAGAAAGGGTGCAGAGGAGATTTACAAGGATGTTGCCTGGATTGGGGAGCATGCCTTATGAGAATAGGTTGAGAGAACTTGGCATTTTCTCTTTGGAGTGGCGGAGCATGAGAGGTGACCTGACAGAGGTATATAAGATGATGAGAGGCATTGATCATGTGGATAGTCAGAGGCTTTTTCCCAGGGCTGAAATGGATAGCATGAGAAGGCACAGTTTTAAGGTGCTTGGAAGCAGGTACAGAGGAGATGTTAGGGGTAAGTTTTTTACGAGGAGAGTGGTGAGTGCGTGGAATGGGCTGCCGGCGACAGCGGTGGAGGCGGATACGTTTGGGTCTTTTAAGAGACTCATGGCTAGGTACATGGAGCTTAGAAAAATAGAGGGCTATGGGTAACCTTAGGTAATTTCTAAGTAAAGTACATGTTCGGCACAGCATTGTGGGCTGAAGGGCCTGTATTGTGCTGTAGTTTTCCTATGTTTCTTTAGTCAGAGGATGGTGAGTCTGTGGAATTCATTGCCACAGATGGCTGTGGAGGTCAAGTCATTGGGCATATTTCAAGCAGAGGTTAGGACATGCCATATGCCTTCTTAACTACCCTATCAATCTCTGCGGCCACTTTCAGGAGCTATGAACTTGGACCCCAAGATCTCTTGACTCATCAACACTGTTAAGGATCTTGCCCATAACCAGTGTACTGATTTTTTTCATTTGACCCACCAAGGTGCAACGCTTCACATTTGGCTGGGTTGACCTCCATCTGCCATTTTTCTGATTGTATGTGCAACAGTATATCCTATTGTATCCTTTATCAGTCTTCTTCTCAACTCACAGCACCACCAATCTTCATATCATCTGCAAATTTACTAACCCAACCATCTACATTTTCATCCAGTTCATTTATATATATATATCACAAACAGCAGAGGTCCCATTACAGATTCCTGCAGAACACCACTAATCATGAGCCTCCAGCTGGAATAAGTACCTTCGACCACTACCCTCTGTCTTTTATGGGCAAGCCATTTCTGAATCCAAACAGCCAATTCAGCATGGATCCAATGCATCTTAATCTTCTGGATGAGACTCTCATGAGTTACCTTGTCAAACACCTTACTAAGATCTATGTAAACATTATGCACAGCTCTACCTTTATCACTCACCCTCGTCACCGCATCAAAAATCTCAATCAAGTTACTAAGACACAACCTGCCCCGCAGAAAGCCATGCTGGCTCTCCCTAATTAGGGCATGGCTTTCCAAATGTTCATAAACCCTATCCATAAGAATTCTCTTCAGTCACTTCCCTGCCATTTGTGTGAGACTCTTGAGTCTATAGTTTCCAGGATTATCTCTGGCTTTCTTCTTGAATAATGGAACAGGAGAATCAATAATAAATACAGAGAAATTGCTTTAGTATTTCTAAATGTCTACAATTTTCTTGTGTTTGGATGTTTGTGTTATATTCAAGTCTATTTTTGAGATTTAATTTAGTGTTAGTGTGACGATGTGAGCCAACGAGCCTATTCCTGTACTGAACTCTACTATGATCTATGTTCTATGAACATCAGGAGATATTATGATTCAGAAGGAAAGCGAACTTGGGGCTCAAGATCAATCATGATCTGCCCGAATGTCAGAGGAGACTAAAATGACCATTTGGCTTACGCCTGTTTGGTTCTATTCCCTGTGCTCGTACACTGCACATATTCAAAATGGAGGTCAGGCATGTGCAGTGATGATGAGCATCAATCATCATTAAACTTAAATCCCATGAAAGATTATACCCTTTCAAGGTCTGTGAGCTGTGCTGTCCTTCTATGAGAAATGATTCTCAATGTAACGGCATAACTAATAGAAAAAGGAGCTGGTCATCGGTCCCCTTATGTGAGTTTGCTCCATTCAATAAGATCATGCTGATCTTTTACCTTAGCACCACCTCCTCTTCATCTCATCTTCTCGATATTTATTGCTTATTTATTTATTATTACTTTTTTTTGTATTTGCACAGTATGTTATCTTTTGCACATTTGGTTGTTTATCCATCCTTTGGGGGCAGTCCTTCATTGATTCTATTGAGGTTCTTGGATTATGCCCACAAGAAGACAAATCTCAGGGTTGTGATTGGTGACATATATGTACTTTGATAATAAATTTATTTTGATCTTTCAACTTCACTGCACTATCCACATTTCTTTCAATTCCATTAATATCAAAAAATCTATCAATGTTTCTCTTGAATATATTTAATAACTGAGGCTCCACAGTGGAGAATTCCAAAGTTTTATTGCAGTTTGGTGAAAAAAGTTCTTTTCAACTTAGTCCTTCGTAGCCAATCCCTTATTCTAACGATGTGGCATCTATTTCTAGATGCCCAGTCAAAGGAAACATCATTCCGATGAAAAAATTGATCTTGAGATAGAAGAGAGAGTAGAGAATGACAGGAATGTACTCTGATTGGCAGGAAGTAATTAAACCACATTCTCTAGAAATGTGAATTGGAACATCAGCTTTTCAATACATTTTGAAATGACTGATGAAGAGTTTTACAACTTCAATTTTATAGAGCCCCAATGAAACAGCACATTGTGTACAGCTTGTTTCTGGTCTCACTACGAAAGGAAGGTCCATTAGAGCATAAGACATAGGAGCAGAATTAGGCCATTCAACCCATCAAGTCTATTCCTCCATTTCATCATGGCTGATCCCAGATCCCATTCAACCCCATACACCTGCCCTTTCGCCATATGCCTTGATGCCCCGACCAATCAAGAAACTATCAACTTCCACTTTGAATATACCCACGGACTCGGCCTCCACCACTGTCTGCGGCAAAGAATTCCACAGATTCACCACTCTTTGACTAAATAAAGCTCCTCCTTACTTCTGTTCTAAAAAGCCACCCTCAATTTTGAGGCTGTTCCCTCTAGTTCTGGATACCCCTACTAGAGGAAACATTCCTCTCCACATCCACCTTATCTAGTCATTTCAACATTAGATAGGTTTCAATGACAGTCCCTGCATGCTTCTAAATTCCAGTGAGTACAGGCCCAAAGCTGCCAAACACTCCTCATATGTTAACCCCTTCATTCCTGGAATCATCCTCGTGAACCTCCTCTGGACTCTCTCCAATGACAATACATCCTTTCTGAGATAAGGAGCCCAAAACTGTTGACAACACTCTAACTGACTAGTGTCTTATAAAGCTTCAGCATTATCTCCTTGTTTTTATATTCTATTCCCCTTGTAATAAATGACAACATTACATTTGCCTTGTTTACCATAGACTCAACCTGTGAGTTAACCTTCTGGGAGTCTTGCACGAGGCCCTTTGCACCTCTGATGTTTGAACTTTCTCCCCATTTAGATAATAGTCTGCACTGTTGTTCCTTTTACCAAAATGCATTATCATACATTTCCCAGCACTGTATTCCATCTGCCATGTTTTTGCCCATTCTTCCAATTTGTTTGTCCAGCTGAAACCGCATTGCTTCCACAGGACTACCTACCCCTCCACCTATCTTTGTATCATCCGCAAACTTTGCCACAAAGCTTTTAATTCCACTATCTAAATCACTGACAAGCAATGTCAAAAGTAGCGGCCCAATACAGTACTGATCCCTGAGAAATATCACTAGTCACTGGCAGCCAACCAGAAAAGGTCCCCCTTTACTCCCACTCGCTGCCTTATGTCTGTCAGACATTCCTCTATCCATGTCAGTATATGCCTTCTGAAAATCCAAGCAAATGACATCTCTGCCTCTCCTTTGTCCACCCTGTTTGTTACTTCCTCAAAGAATTCTAACAGATTTGTCCGGCAAGACTTCCCTTCATAGAAACCATGCTGACTTTATCTTTTACCATTAGTCTCTAAGTACCCTGAAACCTTGTCCTTAATAATGGACTTCAACACTTCCCCAACCACTGAGGTTAGCCTAACTGGCCTATAAATTCCATTTTTTACCTTCTTCCCTTCTTAAAGAATGGAGTGGCATTTGCAATTTCCCAGTCCTCTGGAACCATGCCAGAATCAAGTGATTCTTGAAAGCTCATGACCAATGCATCCATTTTCAGCAACCTCTTTCAAGACTCTGAGATGTCATCCATCTGGTCCAGGTGGACAGAACAAAGCAGATAGATAGAAAGACAGAGAGACACACACACTGAAGAAAAGAGAGAACGAGTCAGAGAGAGAGGAGAAAGAGAGAGAATGAAGCACAGCGAGAATGTGGCAGAAAGGGGGGGAGAGAGAGAGAGAGAGAGACTGAGGCACAGAGAAACAGAGAGGGAGAGAGAGAGACTGATGCAGAGATAGGGAAAGAACTAGGCAGAGAAAGAGAGAGAAAGAATGATGCAGAGAGGTGGGGGAGAAAGAGGGAACAATGCAGAGGGACATACAGAGACTGAGGCAGAGAGAGAGAGAATGAGGTGGAGTGAGGGAGAGAAAGAAAATGAGGCAGAGGGAGAGAGAGAATGAGGCAGAGAGAGAGACAAGGGGGAGAGTATGGCAGAGAGGGAAAAAGAGAGAGAGAAAGAGAGAACAAGGCACAGCAAGAGAGAGAAAGAATGAGGCAGAGAGAGGGGAGAGAATGAGGATGAGAGAGAGAGAGGAGGGAGAGGAACAAAGAGGGAGAGAGAGACCAATGCAGAGAGAGGGAGTGCACTAGACAGAGAAAGAGAGAGAAGGAATGAGGGGGGGAGAGAGAGTGACAGAGATAACAAGGCAGAGAGAGAGCGAGCGAGAGAGAGAGAACTACGCAGAGAAAGAGGGAGAGACAGAGACGGAGGACCATGCCAATATCAAGTGATTCTTGAACTATCATGACCAATGCATCTGTTATCACTTCAGCAACCTCAGGACTCTGGGATGTAGTGGACAGAATGAAGCAGAGAAAGTGAGGGAGAGAGAGACAGACTGAGGAGGTGAGAGAGAGAGAGACAGACAGACAGAGAGAAAGACTAAGACAGAGAGAGAGTGAGAGAGAGACACCGATACAGAGGAATAGAGAAAATGAGGTAGAGAGAGAGAGAGAGAAAGACCAAGGCAGAGAGAGGTGAGACAGAAAGATCGAGGCAGAGAGAGAGAGTGAGTGAGGCAGAGGAAGAGAGAATGAAGTAGAGAGAGAGAGAGAGAGAGAGAAAATGAGAAAGAGAGGAAAAGAGGGAGAGAGAGAGAAAATGAGGATGAAAGAGGAGGGAGAGAGAACATGGCAGAGAGAGGGAAAGAGAGAGAGAGAGAAAGAACAAGGGAGAGAGAGAGAGAGGTCATACTTGTGATAGAGGAAATGCAAAGAAGGTTCACCAGATTGTTTTACTGGAATGGGGTGTTAGATTGATAGATTTTTAACTATTAAAGATTTAGTGCAGGAAGATGTCACTGTGAATTTGTCCACCTCATTCCTACTGCTGATTTGGTGAGTCCAATCTAAACGATTAAAGATCCCAGTAATTTTTGTACTAGACTTGTTGGCTGGATCTCTAGTTTCTTTATTTATATAATGTCCTATACTATCATAAGTTTTCAGAACTGGCTTATATACTTCTTGCACCCTACCTCCTGTTGCTCTTAGTTTCACCCAAACGTTTTCCTTTATCCTATCAGAGATATCCCACCTCTATAAGTTAGTTATCCTGTAATATATAATTCCCAGGTCTTTTCATTTTATAACCGCATTTCTGTAATGCTTATTAAATTGTACCAATTAATGTTAATAAATGTGGGAGAATTCAGATAAATAATTTTCAATTTTATTTTTCTCTGCTCAGAATTGAAGTCCACCTTACTACCAGTCAATTTTCTTTTCTATATTTTTATCTCTAATTCTTCAAACAGGGAACAATCCTGTATTTGCATATTTATAATGTTGTTTTTTCAGCAACTACAATCTTTCTGGCAGTACAATAATAGATAGATTGCGCCCATTTTGGATTTCTACCACTGCAGTACCAAGATTTAATGGTTAAAGGCAGGACATGATATTTGTAATACACAGAATTCCATTACTACCCAACCAGGGTTAAGAGTATGGGTACCAACAGCATTTGCTATTAAGATGAATTCCTCACAAAGGAAGTTTCTGTTGTAGCAATGGCTTTGAATGGATGGATGAAGGCTCTCACGAGGAATTCTGCAGATGCTGGAAATTCAAGCAACACACATCTGCTGCGTTCAGCAGCAACTTTGATGTGTGTTGGATGAAGGCTGTGCCCCTTGGAAACTAAATGGCAGCTACACTTATAGTTATTTTTGAGGATTTCACTGATGTTACTGCAAGACTGGTAATATAGTTTTGGGTCCAGATATTTTAAAGAACGTGCCTGGAAACATCAGACTGAGTTTTAACTAGACATACATACCACAACATTAGTGTTGGTAATGCTAATGTTGTATTGCAACCTAACATTCATGAAATATTAATGCAGAAACTACCCGTTTCAGTCATATTTTTAGCATGATGTTACTCCATGATGCTCCTCGAAGCAATGAAGCAGTATTATGAAAAATGGTCTCCAAACCCAAATCCATCAAAAATTCAAGTGTGTGCATTCCACTTGAGGAATCGAGAAGCAGCTCAGAAACTCAAGATCTTCTGGTGTGGGAAGGAGCTCGTATACCATCCAACTCCAATTTACCTGGGCATGACATTGGATAGGACGCTCTCATTTGCCACCCACATCCAAAAACTCAGAGGGAAGGTTGGCTCTCGCAATTCTCTCTTGAAAAAATTAGCAGGCAAGAAATGGGGACCTAATGCTCACACACTTAGATCAACTGCCCTAGCACTCTGCTATGCACCTGCAGAATACTGTGCACCTGTGTGGGGCAGATCAGTCCATGCAAAGAAAATCCATGCTTAACGAGCCTGCTGAATAATCACAGGCACACTGCGCCCCACACCCACTAACATCATTTACAGACTTGCAGGCATTGCTCCCCCAGAGATCCGAAGACACACTACAACAAAAATTGACAAAGGTAAACAGAACTTGGATCCACGACACCGCTCGACATCAACCAAACAGCACTAGAGTCGCTAGCTGTCTGGTGTGACAAGCTATGATGATGACTCCATGATAAGCAACAATGCACAAACGGAAGGGGTCAATGGGAAGAAGTGCATCACAAATTATGATCAGTGTAATTTTGACTTAGCTTACCCTACTAAAAATTTATTAACATTATTTATTGGCCTATCCTGTTTGATTTTACTCACCACAATTTTCAGTTAAGAGTATAATAAGATGAAATGTACCATAAATAGATAGCTGATTCAATCTTGTCAATATCCAGGGATAACGGTCAGGTCAACATTCCTCTGCATATAAATTGGTTCATTTAATAGTTAGGAAATAACTTTACCACATATCTTTTATTAAAGTGGTAAACTACTTATGAAATTCTCATTTTGTTTCTTAGAGTACAATTAACTTGACTCTCTGTAAACAATTTTCCCTTTGATCATCCATCAAAATCACCTTTAAAGTACTGACTCCACCTGTATTATCTACAATTCCCATGCCAAAACCTATTACCACAATATAAAGATCCGTAAAACCATGGCCTGAATATTGTTGAGTTGAAGATCACACTTACTGATGCAGCCTTGACCACAGATAGGGCTTCAATTGACATCATCAATTGATGTGGGCAATATAGGGCACAACATTTCTCTGTGGAGTGTGACAGGTATGCCCAGAAATGCATTCTTTTGCAAATCATTCCACGTGCTCACAAAGGTTGTATGATAATAATAATATTACATTATCATCACCCAGAACATGCCCTCTTCTCATTGTCACCATCAGCGAGAACCCATGAACACTACCTCACTACTTTAGTTTTCGTTTTGTACTACTTATTTAATGTAACTTAAAAACACACACACACACACACACACACAGTATATACTTCTTACTGTAATTTACAGTTTTCATTATTATGTATTTCACAACAGAAGCCAGTGACATTAAACCTGATTCTGGTTCAGATTCCGATTCTTTTGCACATACATTTCTTCAGCAAACTGTCCAAGGAGATTTTTTTCTGCAAAGCTTCCAGTAGTTCAATGTGCAATGGCTGGAAGACCTTAAACAACTGCCTCTCCTCACAGAGCTCTTGAAGTGGGAGAACCAAGCCTTGGTGCATAGATTCTGACAGTCTGAAACATTGAACTGATCCTTGAAGTGGAAGATCAGCAAGCTTCAGAGGAACCAATACAGTCTTTCAACAAGCTAATCTTCCAGCAGCAACTGACGGTTGTGTCGGTGTGCTTTCATAGGAACATGTTGCACAGCTTCTCGTGATGAATCTAAAAAAAAGTATTCCAGACCTTCCTGGCAAATACACAGTCTAGAAGGAGAAGCATGACAGTTTCATCTCTACTGCAGCTTCCTCAAGGGCAATGTGTGGTGGCAATGAGACTCCAAGATCTAATGAGGATGCCAATTCTCCTCATTAGCCAAGTGAGGTATGAAATTTACTGATGAGGCACTCTGTCACATCATTTTGACATTCTTCTCGGAAGGCTATCCCCCCTGGGCATCCTGTGCAGAGAAATGTATCAATGAAGTGGTCAAAGATGTTCTTCTTCACAAACCTTATGGCAGACAGGTGGTAAAGTATGGAATGTCCAAAGGCACACGGCCAGATGCCTCCTTTACAATACCAGGGACAGATTGAACCACAGAGCAAAGCACGAGTCTTCTCTGCTTACCCACCATCTGTGCACAGGTTGCTGCAGCCACACGTGAAGGTAGCCATTGGAGGAGGGCCATCTTAGGTACATTTTCCCACTTTTCATTGAAGATGTAAACACAGGGTCTCTACAGAAACAGTTCATTTCTGACTTCTGGAAAAAATGGAGGACACCTCAGCTGACTGCAGCAGTGCTGGAGAAAGGGTACGGGCCATATCTGTGGCATATACAATGATGAAAAAACTTCAAAAGTTCAAAATTTAAAGTAAATTTATCATCAAAGGACATATATGTCAGCATATACAACCACATTTTCTTGTGGGCATGCTCAGTAAATCCAACATAATAGAATAATAATAATAATATAGTAATAACCATAATAGAACCAATGAAAGGCTCCTGTACCTTCTCCCTGATGGCAGCAGTGAGAAGACAGCATGTCTTGGGTGGTGGGGTCTCTGATGATGGATGTTGGTTTCCTGAGACAACTCTTTGTGCAGATGTGCTCGTTGGTGGGGAGGGCTTTACCACGATAGACTGGGCCATATCCAGTACTTTTTGTAGGATTTTCCATTCAAGGCCATTGGTGTTTCCATACCAGGTTGTGATGTGGCCAGTCAATCTACTCTCCACCACACATCTCTAGGAGTTGGTCAAAGTTTTAGATGTCAAGCCGATTCTTCCCAAACTTCTAAGAAAGTAAAGGCACTGCCATGTTCTCTTTGTAGTTACACTTACGTACTGAGCCCAGGATACATCCTCCGAAATAATAACACTGAGGTATTTAAAGTTGCCTACCCTCTCCACTCCTGACACTCTGGTGAGGACTGGCTCATGGACCTCTGGTTTCCTCCTCCTGAAATCAACAATCAACTCCTTGGTCTCATTGACATAAAGAGGTTCTTGTTATGGCACCATTTAGCCAGATTTTCAATCTCCCTTATAGAGGCTGATTCATCACCACCTTTGATTTGGCCAATGGCAGTGGTGTCATCAGCAAACATGAATATGGCATTGGAGCTGTGCTTTGCCACACAGCCATAAGTGTAAACTGAGTAGAGCTTATGGTGCACATGTGCTAATGGAGATCACAGAAGAGTTATTGTTCCCAATCCGACCTGACTCAGGTCTGCAAGTGAAGAAATCTCTCTTGCTTATAACTGTACACCAGATCTTTTTTTTTGTCCATGACTGAGGGAGATCAAAACTTCCATGATATCAGTTCCAGTTTCACCTTAGCTTTATGCTCCACCAAGTTCTCAGTACATATCAAAGTTCTCTGAACCATATTCCAGCACCTTAATATAATCAGATCTAAAAGTGAAAAGGACAAAGGACTATAAGACCAATTGTTAAAGAGTATGTCCTTGCTTTTGCCAGAGATGTGTTTGTAATCATCACAAAGCTCATAAATCTGTAAACTGACAATGAATCAGAATAGAATTCTCAACAACATCCATGTACAAGAAACACACATCAAAGCTGCTGGTGAATGCAGCAGGCCAGGCAGCATCTCTAGGAAGAGGTACAGTCGCTCGGCCCGAAACGTCAACTGTACCTCTTCCTAGAGATGCTGCCTGGCCTGCTAGGTTCACCAGCAACTTTGATGTGTGTTGCTTGAATTTCCAGCACCTGCAGAATTCCTTGTGTTTCCATGTACAAGACCTTGTTCTGAAAGCCTCTGCTGCCTGAAATCATCACCTCTCTTCTTCCCACTCCCTTCCTGATAGCCTTGGCAAAAGACTCAATACAACATACAAACAAGAAAATGGAAAAAGGGCAGTCTTGCTTAGTTTCAGTTTATCTGAATTCCACCCCCCATTCACACACTAACATTGTGTTACTCTTGTCTGTGTACAATAGAGTACTTTGTCATGTGTGATAATCTATCAAAGACCTTCTCCTGGTCCAAACTGACAAGGTATCCAACGTCCTGTCCCACACCTAGCTGAACATATCCCTGGACAGTCATTCAAGACAATTATAATACAATTTCTCAGACCATCATTACTTTGTATAATACAACCCGCTGAGGTCAAAAGGAAAATATTATAGATACATACTACAGATATATGAAATGTGTGCTAACAAGTTTTACACTGATCAATGATGATGGTCTGAAATTCATCACTATTCTTGAACAGAAAGCATATTTTATACAAATTAATTTACATATTTAATTGTATCTATTTGAAATGTTTTCAATTGTTCAGTTTTTGCCAAAGTAACTAATGATAGCTTCATTGCCTTTGAAAGGAAAACACTAAAATTCAGCACACAGTCTTTTCAAACTATTACCAATTTAGAGTTAAATGGCTGAAAGAGGCAGCTGGTCACACCATCTGCTTAAAGATTTCAAGGGCCAAAAGAGACAGGTTACACCTTTAGCCAAGCCAACTCTTTCTTTACCCCCTTCCACTGATAGCCTGCAGTGGGCTAATCTAAATTTCACGCTCTGATTTATTCAGACACTCCTACAGCTCCTGCCACTGACTCAGCTGCCGTAGACTTGCTCCTCTCAATTTCCATTACTCCTTTCACCTCTGCCAAAATAGTCTTCCTTTTCAAACAGTCAATTAAAAATAGGGAAAATACAGATATTTGAAACACTTGTTTAGGTAAAATAATGGATTTACTGCATAGTGCATATTCAGAGATGTTCCTGCATGCATCCATCATATCTGAATGATCCACAAAATAATAAGTATTTGCAAAAATTGTAAGTTCCCAAGCTTTATTCCTTTCATTACTATGTGCCGATGCAAATGAAGGCAATTCAAATGTGTGAAAAGAGGATTAGGATGCAACAAAATGCAGGTGTGAGGAAGCCGAAACAAAAGATACAAGATCCTAATGGCATTTCACGTCATTAAGAATTCTTTGATGTTTTTAATTCTGTTCCCTTTCTTCTTTATTCTTCTCTTTTAACCCTAAATCTTTTTGAACTGTCCTTTAAAGAACACATTTTTTCATATATCTTCGAACAACTGTCATTTAACATATTTGTCATTTCTGCAAATCTAGTTTTCTATTATTATGCATTTTCATAGTTTAGAAAGGGACAAAGCTTGTGAAAAGTCCTTATTAAAGAAGTGATAACATTTTATTTACAGTGTGAAAGATATGCGCTGCACAGATTGCTTCAGATCAGAATAGTACAACTGCCTGAGTAAAACAGATCATGCTGTCAAAATAGTGCATGAGGTCCACATTAGTCAGAAACTAAATTTGCCACAAAGTGTAAGAAGTATAAAACAGCAGACTGATAGACCTATTTGTTGCTTTCCTTTGTTCATATGGTTACCAGGCCACACAGGCAGGAAGTCATTTTTCTGACAAGCTTGGCCCCAGGTGTTCCAAATAACTGGCTCACTAAGGCTCTGATGATCTGCTTATCAGAACTTACTGAGGCACATCAGCACTCCATAACTGATACATTCATTCACATAATAGATAATAAAGGACTGTGAATAGTGAACCTATAATAGTTATCGTTGAAACAAATAAAAAGGTAAGCTAATTAAACTGACTCAGCTCAGAAATCTATAAGCGGTAATTAAAGATCTGTAGTTTCAATTTTAATTACATTAAATTTTTAGACATTATTTTCAAAAGCATCCTTTTGAAATACAGGGTATAAAAAGATAAAAACATTTGAAATATCAAAACATGAAATTTCAACTGACCAGTGCCTGGTTTGTTACATGTTACTGAGACTTATGTGTGCTTTCTTGACAATGTGCAATATAGGGTAAAAGTTCATCCTTGATCTCAAGCATTAAATGGATAATGCCTCACTGATTATCAGGAGGGGAGGACTGTGGGTGGCCATAACCAAAGTGCTAGTTTATCCTAAGCAAACAAAGATGAAGTTGTAGTCTTTATTTTCATCCATGTTATCAAATGAATGTTCGCCACGAGGCAGACTTCAATGCACAAAGAGCAAAACATATTAGCAAAAGAGATGAAATTTAGAAAAATGAGCAGTTTATGAAAAAAAAGTCAATTCTTTAGGGACTTGAAGATGTTATCTGTAATATAAAGTGCTATACTATATCTTACAATTAATTTGTCAATCAGAAGTAAATGAACAATTGATAGATGAAAACAATAGGAATTCTGCAGATGCTGAAAATTCAAGCAACACACATCAAAGTTGCTGGTGAACGCAGCAGGCCAGGCAGCATCTCTAGGAAGAGGCGCAGTTGACTTTTCAGGCCGAGACCCTTCGTCAGGACTAACTGAAGGAAGAGTGAGTAAGGGATTTGAAAGTTGGAGGGGGAGGGGGAGATCCAAAATGATAGGAGAAGACAGGAGGGGGAGGGATGGAGCCAAGAGCTGGACAGGTGATAGGCAAAAGGGATACGAGACGATCATGGGACAGGAGGTCCGGGAAGAAAGACAAGGCGGGGGGGGGAACCAGAGGATGGGCAAGGGGTATATTCAGAGGGACAGAGGGAGAAAAAGGAGAGTGAGAGAAAGAATGTGTGTATAAAAATAAGTAACAGATGGGGTACGAGGGGGAGGTGGGGCATTAGCGGAAGTTAGAGAAGTCGATGTTCATGCCATCAGGTTGGAAGCTACCCAGACGGAATATAAGGTGTTGTTCCTCCAACCTGAGTGTGGCTTCATCTTTACAGTAGGGGAGGCCGTGGATAGACATGTCAGAATGGGAATGGGATGTGGAATTAAAATGTGTGGCCACTGGGAGATCCTGCTTTCTCTGGCGGACAGAGCGTAGGTGGCCACTGTTTTATAAGTCATGTCACATTCATTAATTATATAGGTTATTGATACTCTAAGCATCTATAAATGAAAATCATTTGTTTATAAGGATGTAATACTGATGGCTCTAGATATTTCTGGTATTCCTAATAGGCTCATGTCAATCATATGTTCATATATTCACATTGACCAAAGGAGGGAAGAAAATGAAAGAGAGGTAGGAGGGCAAAGAGATTTAGAGAGGGGATTCCACAAAGTAATATCTTTGCAGCAATATTCAGGAGAGAATATTATACAAAGCAAGGAAGAGGAAAATTGGATAGGATTATAGATTAAACATGTTACAGATATTTAAACGTGAAGATAACAATATTAGGTTTGAATTGTTTAAGGGCCAGTGTCAAGTCAGGGAGCACGGGATGCCATTAAGGTAACGTGAGGTGAGATTAAAGTAATGTGTAATAAGCTAATGGAACATTATTTTCGATGGACTTTCTAGTTAGTAGAAATTGGGAAACTGGAATATTTGAAACTAGCGGCAGCAAATACATGAAAAGAAGTTATCAGTGGCAGTGGTTGTCATATTAAAAAAGTGGTTCTAGTAATAGAAACAATATTGTAAGCAACGTGATCCAAAATAGTGGGAGCACAGGGCCAAAGGACATAGGTTTGGACATGGGTGTAAAACAAATCTGACTGAGTTGAGCTAGTGAAGGGATTGAGAGACGAAGGAGGAAAAGTAGAGTTGAATTTTACCAGTGTGTGCATGGAAGGTAACTTCATTGGTGGCTGGAAGAACTAAAAACAAAACTGAGGGAAGACACTCACAAATTTCTACAGATTCACTGTGGAGAGCATTCTATCTGGCTGCATCACCATCTGGTATGGGGGGGCTGCTGCACAGGATCAAAATTATGGGCATTAGACTCTATAGCATCCAGGCCATCTTCAAGGAGCGATGCCTCAAAATTGTGGCGCCCATCATTGAGGACCCGCATCACCCAGGTCATGCTTTGTTCTCATTGCTACCAGCAGAAAGGAGGTACAGAAACCTGAAGGCACATTCAGTGATTCAGGAACAGCTAATTCTTCTCTGCCATCCGGTTTCTGAATGGACATTGAACTCACGAACATGACCTCACTACTTTCTTTTATTTCTGCTTTCGCACTCCTTATTAATTTAACTATATATATAATTCTGATCTGATTCCACAAAACTTCTCAACTGAAGAGAGATTTTGGAGGAGAATGCATTGACTATATCAATGACTGCAAAGGTAAAGGAATATGAGAACAGATGCATAATAAAATGGTTAAAATCTTTTTTCCACTTCCATTATATTTTGATACCAGTTCCTAATTGTTAAAAACTATTTTATTCTATCTCATATTTCTTTAGTCATCTGTTCTGCCCTACCTGAAACCTTACTCACATGAGATGCAGTTATTATCAGCATTCCCACTCTCTGTTTCTATAAATGTTGATCTACCTGACTTCTAAGTAACTGGAAGGAAATATAACACTAGCAGTAACCATTAAGAAAGATTTATTTACTGCCTTATCACATCACAAGAAAACTTTATGTAATATTATTTTACTTTGTAGTGCAGCAATTATTCCATAACTGCATGACCTTTAATAGCTCATAAGAAGATTATTTAGAAGTGAACACAGAGGCAGATAAAAGGGAAAGAGATCAAATCAGAAGCCAAAGGTAAAAACACAAAATAAGAAGGACATTAGTGTGCAATAGGAAAGGAAACACTAAAAGATGTTAAATGAATAGGACAGTAACATATACAGTACATTGTATGATCACCATGCAAACACCGAAAATTCTAAACACACATTAAAGAGATGAAGCAAAGAGAGAAAGCATTTTAAGGAGGAAGAATCTGAAAAGAACAGGAAAGCTTCACAGAAAAAAATAGATTTTGAGATTTTGCTTTCTGTCACAGTGAGAGCCCAGAACAAATGAGTTATCTCTGGTTGTCCAAAATTTAGTAACAAGATGTCATCTGAAACAAGTGGGGTTAGGTCTCAAATTGGGCACAATATCTCACTAACCACATTAGTCAGCCACTAGGTATCCATATTACTGGCATAAAGTTCACCTCTTAGAATGGAAATAAACTTTTGAGGCAGCTATGGGAAAGAAAAGCAGAGAGGATGTTTTTTGCTTGTATAGATTCATTCATTCAGGTGACTTGCCATTTGGCGTGGGCGATCATGTCTCTCCATCCATCATGGTCCCTGACCCTCCGAATTATAGTTGTTGCCCCCCCTGTTTCTAATCATGATGTTACTCCATCTATCATTTTCATCCTCTGTCTGTCTCTGCTTCTTTTTCCTTCCAGCTTTCCAGTTGTAACTAAATGTTTTAATGTCTCTCTTCGCATGATGTGTCCAAAGGATTTTGATTGCTGCTTTCTGATTTTTTTAAGTAATGTACATTTTGTTTTCGTTGTCTGTAGAACTTCTTCATTGGTTATCCTGTCCGTATTTGATATGCATAGCATTCTTCTGAGGAACCACATCTCTGCTGCATTGATTCTCTTTCCTTTTGTATAGATTAAGAACACTTAAAATACTAAACAAATCACCGAGGTGGTGCTTAAAACTGATATGCACAACTGAATGACTGGTGGCACACATATCCATGTAATACCCTTTCATCCGATTCCCATTCACAGCTGTTGCATTTCACAAAGGTACCCAACCAATAAGGAACTGGGAAAGTTAGAGGAAAAGTTCCCTCAGAAACCCGGGAAAAGTCTGATCGATTAGTTCTCCAGCTGATTGAGATGAAACTTATTATTTTCTTACGTTGGGTAAAATGGAATAAGTTTAATTGCATTTCTTTTCCCATAATACGCTGCATGAAATTGAACGTGTACACAAATTTTCATTTGCATTTTCTTTCAGTTTTGAAATAACAATGTTCTATTTACCAAACTACAAGCTTCTTCGAAGTTATTTACTTTTTAAATAAATAAATTTTTTGCATCGTTTGCAATATAAATGCACAAAACAGCAGAAAGAACAAATTTAGGCTGTGCCATATTCTATGCTGAAAGAAGAAACAAATGTATCCATTAATAGGAATTCACCATTTAATTTTGCGTGTACTAATGTCCGTGACATCATTACATTGGAGCAGAAAAGTGATTGAAACCAATTTCAAAGTGTACACAGAAGATTTCTCTCAAATTGATTCAATTAAATATTGGTTGCTGGGACAGATAATGTTTGTGTATTATACAAATCCCTTTTTCTGCTGTTGGTTTCTAAAAGTGAAATACTTTAAGCGAGCTTCTGCAAACCACATGTAAAACTGCTGGCACTTGTTAAGAACAGCCAAAAAGACATGTGGTGGACTTCCTGGCCACAGGTCTTAGAAAGCCCTGCTGTTTCACATTTGGTTTTCAGGCAAATATGTCAGAACTGAACTTTGAGAATCTGGTGATAGTAAAGAATGACAGAATGCTCTAACATTTATTTAGCATTATCATGTCTTTCAAAGTACATCTTTTCTCAGGCATTTGGTTGTTTTCAGAGTATTTCTGTTGTGTCAACAATTGCTGCAGCTGAGTTTCACACACATTTCGTAAACAATAATAAGATTAATGGTTGGTAGATCTGGTTTGTAGTGTGGGTTCAAAATAATGGTTGCCAACTTTACTCGGAAAATATATTGTTACTCCCATGTATTTTGCCAACATCCATCTAAACAGGCCAATAGGTTTTTGGCCTAATATCTCAGCTGGAGAATGAGAATTTGTGAAGGCTCCACATAATACAATTATTATCTCTAACCTGATCTTAAGAGTTAGGAGCAGAATTAGGCTATTCGGCCCATCAATTCTGCTCCACTATTCCATCACGTCTGATTTTTTCATCTCCCTCAAAATCATTTTCCTGCCTTCTCCCTGTAACCTTTGACACTCTTACGAATCAAGAACCTATCAAACTCTGCCTTAAATATACTCAATGACTTAGTGCCCACAGCCATCTGTGGCAATGTATTCCACAGATTCACTACTCTCAGTCTGGCTCATTCTGATCTAAAGGGGCGTCCTTTTATTCTGAGGCTGTGCCCTCTGGTCTTAGACTCCTCCACTATATCTTGATCTGATTAATGCTGACAAGACACAAAACAAGCATTTCTCCATTCCCAAGCCATAAAATATCTCACATTGATGAGCTCAAATAAACCAATAAAGCAACCAGACCTATAGATTAGCTGAACATTTTTTATTTATGGAGTTTCAGAATTGTACAGAGTATGCATAAATAATGCACCAGTTAAGGTGCATTAGAATGCAGTAGAAATGTGGACATTGAAGAAAAATTTTCTGCTCTGAAGAAGGATGTACATCAGTTGAATTATTTCCAGTTATACCTCGGCTGTAGCAGGCACATATCATGACCTGGAGGCATCAAAGGACACCTGGACAGCCCATTTGTTACTCTGCACGCTAACACCACAAACATAAGAGGTCTCCATGCTGTTCCCTGAGCCCACGCTGCGCTACTTGGGGACATTTCTTCGAATGACAGGTGTGCAGTGTTGGATTTATTACTTCTAAATTCAATTGCCATTCTAAATAAGGCTATTATTACCTCTGTCAATAGTTATTTACAATACAGAAAGCTTAGGCACAAATACAGACTTTCTGCATCATGCAGCCAACAACTCACCAAATGTAATTACAAATAGTTTCTAACTTATACACGTCATTGCTTATCTATTGGTTTGTGTATTTTTCTGACACTTTTATATATTTCATGAACAAAGTAACTTTTTCAAAGAATAATTTTAATGCAAAACATCACATAGACGTAGATCCCCCCAGTGCTCACATTGTTGATAAATTAACGATGGAATTGACTGAAATTGTGCAGATCGATACTGGGTGTATTTTCATACTTGCAATTAGAATTAAAACCCCACTGGAGATGGACTTGAATGAAACAGCAAGAGGAACATAGATTGAATAAAAAAGGAAATCATTGACAGTGTGATCTACAGAAATAATTTTCGGTTTATAGGTTTTTTTACCCTTATACAAAAAACAACAACGATTAGTGAACCATTCCTGTCCTTTCTGACTGCAACTGCTTATTCAATAATAATTCATAAAACTTGCCAATGGGAAAATTAGTTTGTAAGTCCTAAGTGAGAAATATGAGCTCATTAGATTACCTATAGTGTCTTCTTTTAGCTATGAGTAAATTCTGGACCTCTCGGAATAGGAAGAGGAGAGTTTAATGAATCATTTTCCTCAGGGACAGGTTCAACAGCTGATAGTGATTTGTAATACTCATCCTCAATGTCCAGCACTTTGATTTGGCTGTGATAAGGAAGGGAAAAGATATAGTTACAAGTGACGTATCAGCACGTGCAGAATTATCATTAAAAATGTCAGTCATAAAATAAAGATTTATTTTCTGTATAATTTAATTCAATTCATAAAAGAATAAAATTTCAGAAATCTATTAAACAATAGTCTTCTCTATTTACAGTTGGAAAGAACTAAAGGAGTATCTGTTTACCCAAGTTTTCTTGGCCGTCTTTTGCTCCCTTGGTATTCTAGGATTCCCTGTGGAGAGGGCAAAGAACACACAGTCAACAGCAAAGCAGCAAGTCGTTAATTTTTAATTCAAAGTGATTTTGTGTTGAATGCAAGCAGATGCTGATAATATCAGAAGTCACAGCATAATTTTTTTGATCAAAGAGCTCAAGTGAGCCTGATGAAGCATGCATCTTGCTTGGCTTTGATAAACCACATCAATTATTCACCGTGACGGCAGACATCCTGACATGAAAGCAACAGATAAAGAGCATAAGCACATGTTCACGAAGACAGACAGAAGAAGAGCATGGGGGTGGGGCTGGAGAGGTTGGGGCAGGTATTTATAATGGTATTATCATCTGGACCCAAAGTCAGCAAAAGAGCTTTATTGCTACTTTGAACTCACATTTAACTGGTTATAATACAGGCTGTCCTCAGGGCTGTTCAGCATTTTGGGCTGCTGCATACGTCGACGTGGTGTTCTTAACTGTCTTTGTTCTGTCTCCTTGCCTGATCCTAAACATTAAATCACAATGTTGTTAACTTTCCAATAACCCAAAGCCTCATCCACTTGTTTACTGCCATTTCATAAATTCTCCTGTCCTCTGCTGCTTATTATTCATTTAAAACCCCTCTAATGCTGAACAAGACTAGCATTATGGTTCCCAAGAACAAATAAAGATTTTGAAGAAAGAACTAAACAAATTCTATAGCAAAATGTTAACTACAACTGAAAGCAGAATTTTAACTCCTTGCTCTGCCCACCATTTTTGAATATTCCATTTTCCAAGGTTCTTATCCACACACATTCTTACCAGTTGCATCAAGATATGAATAATCAGATGTTTTGACTGCACACGATAAATGGAATGATCTGATATTTTGATCCCCAAGGTTTTCCCTTCCATTGAGAAAATTTCATCCCCTGGTCATTATCTCCTTGTTATAAATCATGCCTTCACTTTACCATGCAGTAAACAATTTGGTATAAATATTGATTCTGAAAAATGCAAGACTTCACTGATCAGACAGTTTCCTGAGTGACAGTGCCATTAAAAGTGAAAATAGAGATTTTTTTATCTCCCTATTGGCTAAATGGTTAGCTCCCCCAATGGGTAAGCCAAAGTGAGTTAATTCTGGCAAATCAGTAGATATCTTCCAGTCACCCTATCAGTTATTGAAGAGCAAAGGTTGTCCAATTCTAGCCAATATACAGTATATCACTCAACTAAATAAGATCTATCCCATGGGTTTTGCAGCTTGTAGAACCGTTACGTCTACAAACCAAGTTTGTAGAATGAGCAGCTCAATAATTGGGGGTATAATGGACAACGAGTAAGGCTGTCAAAACTTGCAGTGGGATCTGGACCAGCTGGAAAAATGGGCTGAAAAATGGCAAATGGAATTTAATGCAGACAAGTGTAGAGTGTTGCACTTTGGGAGGGCAAACCAAGATAGGAACTATACAAAGAACAGTAGGGCACTGAGGAGTGCGTTAGAACGGAGGGATCTGGGAATACAGATCCCCAATTCCTTGAAAGCAGTGTCACATTTAGATAGGGTTATAAACAGATCTTTTGGCACACTGGCCTTCAAAAATCAAAATACTGAGGACAGGAGTTGGGTTGTTATGTTGAAATTGTGTGGCGACATGTATATATTCTGATAATAAATTTTACTTTGAACTTTGAAATTGTATAAGACATTGGTGAGGCCAAATTTGGAGTACTGTGTGCATTTCTGGTCACCTACCTACAGGTAAGATATCAATAAGATTGAAAGAGTACAGAGAAAATGCACAAGGATTTTTCTTGGTCTTGAGGAACTGAGAAAGGTTGAACAGGAATTAAAAGGACTTTATTCCAGAGATCATAGGAGAATGAGGAGAGATTTGATAGAGGGATACAAAATTATGAGAGGTAGAGATAGGGTAAATGCAAGCAGGCTTTTTCTGCTGAGTTTGTGTGAGATCAGAACTAGAAGTCATGGGTTGAGAGTAAAATTTGAAATCTTTAAGGGGAACATGAGGGGTAACTTCTTCACTCAGAGGGTTGTGAGAGTGTGGAATGAGCTGCAGTAGAAGTGGTGGATGTGGGTTCGAGTTTGGATAGGTACATGGATGGGAGGGGTACGGAGGGCTATGGTCCAGGTGCAGGTCAATGGGAGTAGACAGAATAAATCTACACAAACTATATGAGCCAGTTTCTGTGCTGTAGTGTTCTATGACAATGAGTGGCTGAGTGAGAGCAGACTGACGTACATCATTCAACAACTCACTGCACTATAGAATGACTTCAAATTCCAAAATTTTACACAATTTTGCTTTATAAAATACTTTACATTTCATACTTCAGCTTGATCAATTTGTAGGAGGTGTGCCAGTTTCAATTTTGCAACCATGGTTCCACTACAGAATCTAGGTAGCTGAACACACGTGCCACAGTAGTGTAGCGCTTAGTACGATGCTATTACAGATCAGGGCGTCAGAATTTGGAGTTCAGGCCCAGCATCTTCTGTAAGGAGTCTATAGGTTCTCCGCCTGGAATGCATGGGTTTTCCCCAGCTGCCCAGGTTTCCTCCCCTAGTCCAAAGATGTACTGGGTAGGACCATAAGACATAGAAGCAGAATTAGGCCATTCAGCCCATCAAGACTGCTCCACCATTCCATTGTGGCTGATCCCGGATTCCGCTCAACCCCATACACCTGCCTTCTCACCATATCCTTTGATGCCCTGACCAATCAGGAAATGATCAACTTCCGCCTTAAATATACCCATGGACTTGACAGTCTGTGGCAAAGCATTCCACAGATTCACTACACTACAGGTAAAAAAATTCCTCCTTAACCCTATTCTAAAGGGTCGCCCTTCAGTTTTGAGGCAGTGACCTCTAGTTCTGGACACCCGCACATAGGAAACATCCTCTCCACATCCTTTCAACATTCAGAAGGTTCCAATAAGATCCCATCCTCCCCCCCCCCCACCACATTCTACTAAATTCCAGTAAGTACAGGCCCAAAGCTGCCAAATGCTCCTCATATGTTAACCCCTTCATTCTCAGAATCATCCTTGTGAACCTCCTCTGGACTCTCTCCAATGACAACACATCCTTTCTGAGATAAGGACCCAAAACTGTTGACAATAGTCCAAGTGCGGCCTGACCAGTGTCTGAAAAAGCCTCAGCATTATCTCCTTGTTTTTTTTTATATTCTATTCACCTTGAAATGAATGCCAACATTGCATTGTCTTCTTTACCACAGACTCAACCTGAAAATTAACCTTCAGGGAGTCTTGCACAGGGACACCTAAGACTGTTTGCACCTCTGATGTTTGAATTTTCTCCCGATTTAGATAATAGTCTGCACTTTTCTTCCTTTTACCAAAATGCATTATCATACATTTCCCAACACTGTATTCCATCTGTCACTTTCTTGTCCATTCTTCTAATTTGTCTAAATCCTGCTGGAATTGCATTGCTTCCTCAGCACTACCTACCCCCCCATCTATCTTAGTAACATCTGCAAACTTTGCCACAAAGCCTTCAATTCCATTATCCAAATCATTGACAAACAATGTGAAAAGTAGAAGTCCCAATACTGACCCCTGAGGAAAACCACTAGTCACTAGCAGCCAAGCAGAAAAGGCCCCCTTTATTCCCACTCACTGCCTCCTGCCTGTCAGCCATTCCTCTATCCATGCCAGTATCTTTCCTCTCATGCCATGGGATTTTATCTTGCTAAGCAGCCTCATGTGTGGCACCTTATCAAATGCCTTCTGAAAATCCAATGACATGACATCCACTGTCTCTCCTTTGTCCACCATGCTTGTTACTTCCTTGAAGAACTCTAAGAGATTTGTCAGGCAAGATTTCCATTTATAGAAACCATGCTGACTTTGACCTTATTTTATCATTAGTCTCCAAGTACCCTGAAACCTCATCCTTAATAATGGACTCCAACTCTCTCCCAACCACTGAGGCTAGGCTAATTGCCCTAGAATTTCCTTTCTTTTGCCTTCCTCCCTTCTCAAAGAGTGGGGTGACATTTGCAATTTTCCAGTCCTCCAGAACCATGCCAGAATCAAGTGATTCTTGGAAGATCATAAACAATGCCTTTGCTATCTCTTCAGTAACCTCTTTCAGAACTCTGGGATGTAGTCCATCTTATCCACCTTAAGACCTCTGAGTCTGCCTAGAACTTTTTCCTTTGTAATAGAAGACACTCAGTCCTGCTCCCTGACACTCAACGGAACTCTGGCATACAGCTAATGTCTTCCACAGTGAAGAATGATGCAAAGTATATATTAAGTTCATCCACCATTTCTTTGTCCCCCCATTACTACCTCACCAGCATTATTTTCCAGTGGTCGAATATCAACTCTCACCTCCCCTTTACTCTTTATATAACTGAAAAAAACTTTTAGTATCCTGCTTTATATTATTGGCTAGTTTGCCCTCATATTTCATCTTTTCCCTTCTTATGGCTTTTTAGTTGCCTTTTATTGGATTTTAAAAACTTCCCAATCATCCAACTTTCCAGTCACTTTTGCTACTCTATATGCCCTTTCATTGGCTTTTATGCAGTCCTTAACTTCCTTTGTCAGCCACGATTGCCTACCCCTGCCATTTGAAAACTTCTTCTGTTGGACACTCCTGTGCTTTGTGAACTATTCCCAGAAACTTCATCCCCCTCTGCGCTGGCTTCAACCCCATCAGTATCCCCCCTCCAATACAGCTGGACAAGCTCCTCTCTCATGCCTCTGTAATTCCCATTATTCCATCGCAATACTGATACATGTGACTTATGCTTCTCCCTCTCAAATTGCAGCATGAATTCAATCATATTTTGATCACTGTCTCCTAAGGGTTCCTTTACCTTAAGCTCCCCAATAAAATCTGGATTATTACACAACACTCAATCTGAGATAGCCTTTCCCCGAGTAGGCTCAAGTACAAGCTGCTCTACAAAGCCATCTTGTAGGCATTTAACACATTTCCCCTCTTGCAATCCAACGCCAACCTGATTTTCCAAATCCCCTTGCATATTGAAGTTCCCCTTTACAATTGTGACATTATCCTTATTACATGCCTTTTCCAGCCCTCTCTGCGATCTCAACTCCACATCTTGGCTACTATTTCCAGGCCTTTATATGATTCCCATCATATTTCCTTTTACCTTGGAGTTTCTTAACTCCACCCACAAAGATTCGACATTTTCTGACCCCATGTCACTTCTTTCTAAAGATATAATTCCATCTCTTACCAACAAAGCCACACCACCACCTATGCATCCTGCCTGTCCTTTAACATTAAGCTCTCAACTATGATTTCCACGATTCAGCGATGCCCACAATGTCATACCAATCAACCTCTAATTGCACCATGAATTCATCCACTTTATTCCGAACACTATTTGCATTTAAATACAGCACCTTCATTCCTGCATTCTTTGCCCTTTTGAATTTTTGCCTCTGTGGTACAATTTAACTCTTTGCACTTCTTGCATTTGTACCCAATCTTTGGCTTGTCCTTCCTTACATTCATATTACATCCATCATCTGCTTGTAAACCTGCTGGCTCATCCTCAGCTCTATCATACTGGTTCCCATCCCCCTGCCACATTATTTTAAACCACTCCCAATACCTCTAGCAAACCTGCCTGCAAGGATATTCGTCCCTCTGTCCCTTGTACAGGTCACACCTGCCCCAGAAGAGGTCCCAATGATCCAGAAATCTAAATCCCTGCCCCCTGCTCCAATTCTTCAGCTACACATTTATCTGCTACCTTGGTCTATTCCTATCCTCACTATCGCATGGCAGGTCAATTGGTGATTGTAAATTGTCCCGTGATTAGGTTAGGGTCAAATCATGATTGTCGGGGTTTGCTGAGGTGGCCCAGCTCGAAGGGCTGGAAGGGCCTCCTCTGCACTGTATCACTAAATATATAAATAAATCAATAAATAGAGACAATGGATAACATATCCAAGATGCTTCTCCACACATTTAATAAACGGGGGTCTCATTTGTTTGTTCAGACATTCAGTTGGAATTAAAATATCACTTTTATAACATATAACCAAAACTAATTTGTATCTAATGAATTACAAGTTATCTAATGAATTATCATTTTGATAGGGTAATTTTAAGCCCAGAACAGGGTAATGAAGAACTACTAATTACTTTAGAATCTTATGCATGACCTATAATCACCTCAAATATGTCTACCTCTGGTTTAATTTGGTCTAGTTGTGTGATGAGGTTATAAATGGAAATGAGTCTGTGAAATGGAGAGAGAGAGAATAAAATAATAACACAGAGTTCCTGTTGATTCTAATGTGAGGAGATCAGAATCAAACCCACCAGGCAGCAGATCAGAAATGACTGACTGATATTTTAGCCACCTTCAGCTTGGAGATGTGAGGTGTTATGGAGGTTTTTCAGTTGAATATGGAAACAAGTAAAGTTTCATGATCAGGACTGAGATAGTGAAATTGAGAGAAAGGAATGGAATGATCATGGAAAGCAGGGTAGAAGGAAGTGTTGTCAAGACAGCTGTGGGAGTTGATGAGCTTATAATGATATTGTTAGCTAAGCCATCCCCTTAGATGGAAGTAGAGATTTCAAGAAAGGCACAATCAGAAATGGCTCTGAGTGAGAGCAGCCATAGTATGGTTAGTTTACAGAGATGTAAAGTGCGTGGCCAAGTGGTTAAGGCGTTCATCTAGTGAGTCATTAAGGCTTGAACTAGGTTGCTAGTTCAAGCCTTGGCTGAAGCAGCGTGTTGTGTCGTTGAGCAAGGCAGTTAACCACACATTGCTCTGCGACAACACCGGTGCCAAGCTGTATGGGTCCTAATGCCCTTCCCTTGGACAACATCGGTGGCGCGGAGAGGGGAGACTTGCAGCATGGGCAACTGCCGGTCTTCCATACAACCTTGTCCAGGCCTGCACCCTGGAAACCTTCCAAGGTGCAAATCCATGGTCTCACAAGACTCACGGATGCCTAAGAAGAAGAAAGAAGAAGAAGAAGAAGTGCAAGATCATGAAGAGATTTAAACAATTAAATTTTCAGCATGAAGGAGGAGAGGCCAGCAATGTGATAACCTAAGGTGACAAATGCAATCTCATAATCATTATGTTAGATCCATCACGTTTCCTAAAGCAGCATCCTCATTATTTTGTTCATGAAAGAAATCCAGCAATCTTGTACAAAAGAAATGCATGAACTAAACTTTTGAGAAACTCTTAGAAAATAGAGATTAATGCTGCAATATGTAGTGGAGTTATCTCTTCCATATGACCTGCCCCATTTATTTAACTTTGGGGAAGTTGTGGTGGACTGGAAACTTTCAAGATGCATCAGGAGATACCCACTAAAACTACAGACACTGCCAAGTTTCTCTACGATTATTCATCCTGGAATTTTCTCCCAATGAAGAGAACTGGCATGAAGAATTATCTACAGTCAAGGACAAATAACTCATATGTAAGCACCTACACATCCCGGTAATGATTCAAACAAATCTGCCAAAGAACTGAAAATTGCTTGACCTTGATATTATATGGCAGGGAAGGTCAATTTGGTTACACTGACAATCAGATGAAGGATTAAATCTCTATTCTAAAGTAATTTTTTGATTTATTTATCCAAATTTAAAAATTTTTTTTGTTCCATTTATTCATCTCAGGATGTCGGCATCATTGCAAAGTTGGCAGCTATTGCCATCCAGAATTGCGCTTGAGGTGGTGGTGATGATGAGTGCTTTCTTAGATATTGTAGTCTTCTGATTAAAGAACTCCCATGATGTTGTTGCATAAAGAGATAAAGAGCTAGTGACAACAAAGGAACAGGAAGAAATTTCCATGTCAAGAGACTGTGTAGTATGGCGGTTGGTTTTCCACGTCTAGGCAAGTAATTGCAATACATTTTATCAGTGGCATTCATTGCCTGCAATCTAACAGGCCGCTTTGTCCTAAATGGCCTTTTGAGTTTATTGGACTGTTGTAACAGAAAGTGATCTTTTTCAGTTTGTGAGCTTGAAAAAGTGAGTTTGTTGGACTATAGTAACAAAAAATGAATTTTTGTAATACAGTGACTAAAAATCACTTAAACTACTTTCTTGACTGAATAAACTTCCATGATATAGCTTATTTGAGCACCACTTTTCCTTTGAGACGTTCTGAATGTGAACGAAAGAGATGGTTGTTGACTTCAGGAGGACATGGAACGACCACTCTCCACTGAATATCAGTGACTCCTCCATAGAGATCATTAAGAGCATCAAATTTCTTGGTGTTCACCTGGCGGATCTCACCTGGTCCCTCAACACCAGTTCCATAGCAAAGAAAGCCCAGCAGCATCTTTACTTCCCGCGAAGACTGAGGAAAGTCCATCTCCCACCCCGCACCCCCCCTCCCATCCTCACACATTCTACAGAGGTTGTACTGAGAGCATCCTGAGTAGCTGCATCACTGCCTGGTTCGGAAATTGCACCATCTCGGATCGCAGGACCCTGCAGCGGATAGTGAGGTCAGCTGAGAAGATCATTGGGGTCTCCCTTCCCGCCATTACAGACGTTTACACCACACGCTGCATCCGTAAAGCAAACAGCATTATGAAGGACCTCACGCACCCCTCACACAAACTCTTGCCATCTGGCAAAAGGCACTGAGGTATTTGGGCTCTCACGACCAGACTATGTAACAGTTTCTTCCCCCAAAGCCATCAGACTCTTCAATACCCAGAGCCTGGACTGACACCAACCTACTGCCCTCTATTGTGCATATTGTCTTGTTTATTATTTATTGTAAGGCCTGCACCTTTTTGTGCGCTTTATGCAGTCCTGGGTAAGTCTGTAGTCTAGTGTAGTTTTGTGTTGTTTTTTACATATTTCAGTGTAGTTTTTGTATTGTTCATGTAGCACCATGATCCTGAAAAACGTTGTCTCGTTTTTACTGTGTACTGTACCAGCAGTTACGGTTGAAATGACAATAAAAAGTGACTTGACTTGACTTGACTTAATCAAAGAAACTACAAAATACTCAACTGAACACTCAGATAATGATGGATATGTCAAAACAGGTAGCATGGCCTAGGTGCGGCAAGCCATTGACATTTGTTACTCCTTGCAAATAACTTGGAGCATATTTTCTAACAGTGGCTTGGTCACCTAAGCCGACTCCAACCTGATCGACAGGGCTCTGAGCAGCACAGAGCTTTTCGATCATGAATCCCACAGAAATGGTTTGACAGTTGGTTACACCATGCCCTCAGGCTGAACCAGTTGCTGAGTGAATACCTCTCATCTCTGGTTTTGAATGTCATTCGCTCAGCAGATAATTTGATTTTATTAAATTCTTCTCCAAGGTTACTTCAACATCTGATGACGAGAACTTTTTTTTATTCTATCCAAGCAGTTGGACACTGTTCTAATTTTTTTCTCACATGGCCAGCCATCAAATTCTTGTAACTCATCTCAGAACATTTTGCTACATTGAAGATCAGTTATAAATATAAGCTGTTTAATTTACATGATTTGCAATTTCTCATTCCAGAATTAAATACCATTGATGGCTTTGTTTTGTAAATGACTTTATTATTATATAATAATAATCCAACCTAAAGGCATGAACATTGATTTCTCAAACTTCCAGTAATTGCCCCCCTTCAGCATTCCCCATTCCTGTTTCCCTCTCTCTCCTTTTTCCTTACCTGCCCATCAACCCCTCTGGTGATCCTCCTTCTTCCCTTCCTTCCATGGTCTTCTACCCTGTCTTATCAGATTCCCCTCCTTCAGCCCTTTAGCTTTTTCACCAATCAACTTCCCAGCTCTTTACTTAACCCCCCTCCTTCAGTTTCACCTATCACCTCCCACCTTGTACTTCTTCCTCCCCTCCCCCACCTACTTACTCTGACTTCTCAACGTTTTTTTCCCAGTCCTGAATAAGGGTCTCAGCCCGAAACACCAACTGTTTATTCCTTTCCAGAGATGCTACCTGGCCTGTTGAGTTCCTCCAGCATTTTGTGTGTGTTGCATTATTATTATATATCTTTATCTTAAAGGTATGGTGTATCTGCATCCCCAAACTGAGAGTATTGCAATTAATATGAAGAATGTGGACTTCAAAACTTAGTTTGAAATTATGCTGCACAACAGGTTTGTCAATAAAGTTGAATCCTGTGGATTAAAACAGGCAGTAGCCTTACAATTAAGAAACTGACTGTGAAAGAAAAGAGTCACAGTGAACAATTGTTTCTTAGACTGGAGTAAGGTAGAGAATTGAAACTAGAACCTAACGTTACCTGATAATATTTTAACAGCTTAGATTTGGTAATGTAAAACCTAATGCAGATAGAAAAAAACTCAAAATATAGTGAAGAGTGAGGAACAGACAGACAGACTTCAAAAAGACATATTCAGGCCGGTGGGTTGGGCAGACAACTGTGATTAGTGTTATAATACACACCTTGGAAAGAATATTGAAGAATAATATAAAATACATTATCTTGAAGGGTATGCCCGAACAGAAGCACTTTTGGGTGTGCAGATAACTTCTGCAAGAAGAGGACAGTTTGAGAAGTTAAGTCGACAAAGAATAAAAGAAGCTGTGATTCAAAAGCAGAGGAAGAGGCTGCAACATTGAGAAAGTTATGATCAGCTTTTAGAAAACACTGGCTCAGCACAAATGTTATATTGCATTCAGTTACGGTTATTGTAATTTAGGAAGGATATGAAGGCCTTGGAAAGGATACAGAAAATATTTACTGGAATATAAAATGGATGATGGACATATTAGCAGCAAGGCTAAGGAACCCCACAAAGCAAAGCTGATTGAAAGAAGATGTGAAAGAGATGTTCAATATAGCACACTCATCCTTCCTCACTTGGTTTTATTTGCCCAGTATCTCTCCATTATCTGTTTCCACCTATCATCTACCAAACTTTCCCTGTGCCTTCACCCACTCCTGCCCTATCCAATTCCATTTGCCTGAATTTTTTGGCCTTTTCTGTTGCTATTTATCATCTACGGCACTCTCCTCTCCCTGCTTCTCCTTCCTCCAAACTCTCCCCATCTACCCAACATCTAAACATAATTTCCTACCCTATCCCACCTCATCTATTTCCACCTCTCACCTTCCAGCCTCCTATCAGAAGGGCCATGAATTTAAAGTTATTGACAAAAAATGGAAAATGAAGTTGGATTTTTGAATATATTGCCATATAGCATACTGGAGGCTAATACAATTATGGCTTTCAAGAGACAATTGAATAAGTACTTAAAAGAAAAAGATCCAGCCAGTACAACTAGCTGCATCATATGAAAGGAAGAATGAAATTAATCTGCACTGTTCTCATTATATGATCCCATATTCCGTGCTTTTGCTCATTTACTCATTCTTTTCCCTTGAGATTCAAAACATGGCCTTTTTTTACACCAAAGTGGAGCAAATTGGATTTATCTGTATCTAAAATTAACTTGTCACTTATATACCCATTTGAAATTACTAACTTCTGATTGCACCTTGTGGCCAAATGACCGGTGTAACTCTGATGCAGCTTTATATGATGCAGAATGCAATCAACTGCAGCAATGCTGCAAAAAGGCTTTGGGTCATATTGGGAATGCATAATCAGAACATTTCTAACACTTTGAAATATACCTTTTTGTCCACATTTGTGCACACCAGGTGACATCATTTGGAACCAGCTTAGGGCTAAGAAGTCATACACTAAATAGTAACAAAAAGAAACCCTTGTGAATCTACTAAACCTGATATGCATTCATTTAGTTCTGGTAACAGCTGAATGACTCTTTTAACATTTTTTCCTTCCAGTTCCTCCAATTTGACAAAATTGGGAAAGATGCATAATAAACAAAAGATTCACAAGTATCAGGGAAAGATTTCTTCACTGTTTCAAAAGAATCAGAAGTGCCTTTCACCAGAGTTATTTGGAATGGGAACTATTAAGTAGATGCAGGGAGATAAGCAGATTGCAGCAAATTTGTTTTTCCAAAAAACACACGTGTAGTAAAAACAAATGGCCATGTCTTTCTCTACGTTTATTTTGCCATTAATACATTATATTCTCTTACAATGACTAAATGTCACTCACGTTGCCTCCTTAAACAATGCACTTGTAACAGCTGAGAGCCTGCTACAAAGGTTCTAAGTGTCCAGTGGCACTTCCCCATAAAGATCATAAAACCATAAGACATAGGAGCAGAATTAGGCCATTTGGGCCATTGAGTCTCCTCCGCCATTTCATCATGCACCTGGTAGGTGCAACAGGGTTCAGTGTACCTCTCAGCACGTACCCATGCAACATGGAATGTACCACTTGGCAGCATTTATAGAATCAAAGAATCGTACAGCATTGAAACAGAACAGATAAATATATACCAACCAATGAAAGAACCAACTAGTCAGTACTCTTTCATATTAACCCTATCACTCAGCATAGCCTTCGGTGTCTATGCCATCACTGGTAGTCATTTCTTTATATGTGAAGACTAAAACATTTCAGGCAGATCAAAGTGCACCTCTCTGATCTGATGATCTTCCAGCAGCAATTAATATTTGTCTCATTTTGCATCCCTGAAAAATGACAATGGAGCAGAGTCCTCCGTTATGCAGTGGCCCTGCAAGAACCTTAACAAGAACCACAAAGGCCTTGATAGACTGGATGTGGAGAGGATGTTTCCTTTGGTGGGGGAGTATAAGGCCGGAGGACACAGCCTCAGAATAGAGGAGTGTCCTTTTAGAATGGAGATGAGGAGGAATTTCTTAGGCAGAGACTGGTGAATCTGTGGTATTTGCTACCACAGGCAGCTGCGGAGGTCAAATCATTGGGTATATTTAAGGCAGAGGTTGATAGATTCTTGATTGGTCAGGGCATGAAGGGATACCAGGGAGAAGGCAGAAGACTGGGGCTGAGAGGGATAATGGATCAGTCGTGATGAAATGGCGGAGCAGACTCGATGGGCCAAATGGCCAATTCTGCTCCTCTATCTTACGGTCACTGCATCTCCTTCCAAGCCGTTTTGACAAATGCAGAGATCACGAAGAAGTGGATGGTCATTTCATCCACACCACAGTAATCTGGAGGAGAACATATGGTGTGATAGAGGCTTTGGCTGTATGTGAAGTATGGGGAGAACCCCTCTCATGGCAGCAAAGTGAGATCTTGGTGCTTCTTTGAGAATTCTGGCATTGAGACATATTTTTGAAGAAACAGATGTAGACAGTGGCCCATTGAGTAAGGAAAAGGCTATGGTTTGCCAGCAATAGAATCTTTACTGCAAATTCTTGATAGTGTTGTTGCTGCTACCTATTACTCCTGTTTTTGCAATGTACAGCATAAAAAGTGACAATCCTGGTAGGAAGAAACTCTGTGCTCCTAAGAAGTATAAGCAGTGGTCTGATCTGGTAATGCTTCAAAATAAGGCTGAAATGTTCGGAAATAAAAATATTTTTCTTCTCTTAGTGGTAATGAATCAGAATCAGGTTTAATATCATTGTGAAATTTGTTGTTTTGCAGCAGCAGTACATTGCAATACCTAATATATGTATAAAACTAAGTTAAATAAACAATGTAAATGTAAAAAGAAAGCAAAAGAGAAAAAAAATAGTGAGGTTGTGTAGCTGGGTTCATTGTTCATTCAGAAATCTGATGGTGGAGGTGGAAGAAGCTGTTCCTGAAACGGTGAATGTGCGTGTCCAGGCTCCTGTGCCTCCTGCTTGATGGTTGCAATAAGAAGAGGGCATGTCCTGGGTGATGGGGGTCCTTAATGATAGATACTGCCTTTTTGAGGCATCATCCTTTGAAGTTGTCCTCGATGCTGGGGGGGGGGGGCTATTGCCCATGATGGAGCTCGCTAAGTTGACAACTTTCTGCAGCTTTTCCCAGTGCTGTGCAGTTAGAATGCTCTCAATGGCACATCTTCCGAAATTTTTGAGAGTCTTTGGTGATGTACCAAGTCTCCTCAAACTCCTAATGAAATACAGCCACTATTGGAATTGCATCGATAGGCTGGACCCAGAATAGATCTTCAGAGATGCTGATGGCCAGGAACGTGACAGTGCTCACCCTTTCCACTGCTATCCCTCGATGTGAACTGGTATGTGTTCACTCCACTCCCCCATCCTGAAGTCCACAATCAATTCCTTGCTCTTATTGACGTTGAGTGCAAGGTTGTTATTGCAACACCACTCAACCAGCTGATCTACCCCCCTTCTGTACGCCTCCTCATCACCATCTGAAATTCTGCCAAGAGTTGTGTCACTGGCAATTTTATAGATGGCGTTTGATGTACGCCTAGTCACACATCAGAGGTATAGAGAAAGTAGAGCGGCATCCTTGAGGTGAGCCAGTGTTGACTAACAGCTAAGAAGTGATGTTATTTCCAATCCGCACTGTCTATGGTCTCCCAATTAGGAAGTAAAGGAGATAATTGCAGAAGGTGGTACAGAGACCCAGGATTTGGAGCCTGTTGGTTAGAAATGAGGGTATAATTGTGTTGATGGCTGAGCTGTAATCAATT
This sequence comes from Mobula birostris, assembly GCF_030028105.1. Taxonomy (NCBI): domain Eukaryota; kingdom Metazoa; phylum Chordata; class Chondrichthyes; order Myliobatiformes; family Myliobatidae; genus Mobula; species Mobula birostris. The sequence continues at coordinate 172,139,556 of NC_092375.1, read as the reverse complement.
AACATCAGCTTGATGTAAGTATTGCTCTTGTCCAGGTGATCCAAGGCCAAGTGGAGAGCTGGCGAGATTGCATCTGCTGTAGACCTATTGTGGTGAAAGGCAAGTTGCAGAAGCTCCAGCAAAGAAGTGTGCTTAAACTCTAATTTTCTTAATATTTTTGTACACAGTTGACCGCTAATGTCACAAAATTACCGGTGGAATGGGATGGCCCCAAGGTATGAAACTACTGATTATCTTAATAACTCTGGCAGAGTGGTGACAGGTTTTATTTTTACAGGTGACAAACTCAGTCCTGGATTCAGTGCTAATTATAACTGTGCAAAAATAGCTGTACCAGTGCCTCTAGTTTGGATGTATTAGATGGAAACTATGAACCTTCCACACTCTATGATGTGTTCTTTGAATTGATCTGGTAGAAGTAAAAAGTTAGTTGGAAAGGTTCCAGGTAGAAATGGGCACATTTGCATCAGTGAAACAGAGTATCAGATGTTCCACTGTTTGCAATGAAATTGAATGTTTGGTGGAGGATATTAATAGGTGGTTGATCCATAGATCAAGTCATGCTTCTTCAAATGGTCCGAGGGAGGACAACCCGTCATTGGAGCTTACTTGACATCTGCATCTATTTATTACTGTACAACAGCGCCAAATGTGTTGGAGGTCAGAGACCACATATCCAATCTCCCACTTCATCACAGGGCTCTAAGCTGAGTCCAATCACCTTTCTTAGTTATACTGACCATAGGGTCAGATACAGTTTGCATCAGTTGCCTCTGCTTCAAATCTGCCCACACTGGAATATCAAATGCTGTCCCATTCATCTGAATGCAGTCACTGACATTATTTCATTAAAAGTATTATACTGGCTAAATGCATTATATGTAATGAGATGTACTCCATTGATTATTATTCATACTATTTTTATTATTCATATTTCTTTTAGTTGCTTTTAAGTGCTTATGATTATCAGATGCATTTAGAGATAGTTGAAAAAAGCTATTGGAAAGGTGGCAGTGGTGGAGCTTCAGTGTCCACCATTCAAGATTTTGAACTGCATTGCTTTGGGAAATAGCTGTGGCAGTGAGCCCTTCAGTCAATGGGATGCAGGAGCTGTGAAAGGTTAGTGTGGCCACAGGGACTGCACGAGGGAAGAGTGTGCGCTGTTGATAGGTCAAGCACAAACAGGCTCAATATTCCTAAATTTCCTCCTAAAACCCTTATTCTTCCTCCACTATTATTTTCTATTAATTATATTAGGTCCATGTTTGTCTTTTAGGGAGAATACTATATGGAAAAATGTAGGTATTTTGATATGCAAAATTTATTAACTGACTTGCCTTATTTACAGACAGAAGTGATTGCAGATTCTGGAATATGAAGTACCAAACAGTAAGCTGGAGGAACTCAACGAGTCAAGCAGCATCTGTGCAGTGAAAAGAATTTTCAACATTTTGCATCAAAATCCCACGTCAGGATCTATTTCAAAATTAATGGCTGTGAAAGCTTTTAGGAATTCTTGATGGTGTTAATATTGTTACAAGAATTTGTTGTTTTTTTCTTTACATAGTCAACAATAAAGGAGACTGATTTTTTGGTCTTTACTGCCAGGAGGGACAGGAGTACAATGAAAATAGTGTCATACACTTCCTGCTGCTAGAAGGCATCTGCTAATTTAATGGGGCTTTTTAATGATGCTTTTAAGTTGGCATTCCATCCATCTCAATTTCAGATAAAAAAGCAACGTGCCCAACCACTCAATTTTTCAAACTCAATTTACCTAACAAAAATTTGCAATTAACTTTAAAGCATAGTGTTCATTTCTCAGATAGTTCATGCTTTAGTACTTTGGACGCTGTAAAAATTTAAATAACTGCACCAGAATTCCTTTGCTCTCCTGGCAATCTTCCACCACTATTCCAGAAAGAGTCTGGTGAATCAGTTCAAAAAATTCTATGAACTTTCTTTGTGACAAGAGACTTAAACGAGGAAGGTAAGGACCCAAGTGCTGGAGTAACCGAGACTGGAAATGAGTCATGATTTCAAGACAGAGACGAGAACAGGCTTCTTGAACAGATGCTAGATGAGAACCTGACGAGACTAGACAAGAATCCAAATGACTCAGAAATCCTAAATGTAATCGCAGACTGAATCAAAGTTGAGCTGACAATTCAGCCCCGACCCTGAGTTCAGGTGCTCTTTAAATATCCAAATCTTGGTGCCAAAACATGGACGCCAATTAGCGGAGTGTCCCAGAATCTTTAAAGAGACCTCGCCAGTTATCCATACTCTGGAGGATTAGAATGTCTGAACTCTGGAGGCTGGTGTGACCGGGTGTGTACCATAACAGGACACCTTCCCCTGCAGCTGACTACTGATGGCTCTGGCTGCTTGGGGTGATGTTGACGGTAATCATCGATCAGTGCCGGGTCCAGGATGTCACTTTCTGGAACTCAGCACTGGTCCTTGGGGTCCAAATTCTACCTAGTCAATTAGGAACTGCTGAAACTCCGAACAGTTTGTGAATCCAGAAGTTTCTTTGGTGAAGACCTGTTCCCCATCAACAAATCTGGGTGGCAGTGTGGCTGATGGTAGTGGGGCTAAAGGACTGGTATTCACAGGGTTCAACTTGGTCACATGAAAGGTGGGAGTAATATGAAGGGTCTTGGGGAGTTGCAAAGTGTAAGTTCTTGGGGACAATTCGGCAGATCTCAGAGTCTCCTCTCTAGAGACATTTATCGAAACAGAATCCAAATCAGAATCCTTATCCAACTCCAGAGACTTGACCAAATCAGAGTCCAAATCTTCATCCATATCCTTAGATGATGGCAATGAGGTGTTATGAATAGCTTACGTTCTCCTGGGACTAGCCTCTGATGATCTACATTTAGGAGTTTTTCCCTTTGATGGGATCTGGCAACTGGTTTCCTTATGCTTGGATCCTAGGGCTTCATAATTCTTGGGCCTCTCCTTGGTGGGCTTCTTGGCTTGTTCCTGAACTTGAGACCCCTCCTCTCTAGTTCCAGCACTCCTCCAACTAGACAGGGTCGGGACTTGTATGGTCCTGTTGACTGGGGCCGGCTATCCACCCTTGGAGGCATTACTGGATCTCTGAAGGTTATGGGTTACCCTGAGCAAAAGTCAGAATCCCCGTTGGCCGCTGGTTTCAGGAGAGTCTAGGGGTCAGAACATCAAACCGAAAACGTTCCTCCTTGCAAAGACTTGACCATGCAATGATTCTCCCTTCCTCCCAGTTCACGGAAGAGTTATATTTGGACAGCCAGGGGTGCCCGAGGACCAGGGGTGTGTGTGGAGAAACTATGATATGAAGACAAATGTCCTCCACGTTCCCCTATCCTCATTCACAAAACCGATGTGTGCTGCAGAACCTGCCTGGACCCAGGAGGACATCTGTCCAGGACAGTTGCGGTTTCATGCTGGCTGAACTTCTGCAGAGGTACCTTGAGCTGACTGGCTGTCCCCAAGTCCAGGAATTTACCAGCTGCCCCAGAGTCCACAAAGGCATTGACCTTTTGCCAATCCTTTCCCCAAGAGATCTCCGTCTTCAGCATGACACTGGATTCTGTAGGGTTGGGAGTAATGGCTGCTACCATCACAGTCCTCGCAACACAGGAAGGACTTAGCAGTTTCCCAACGGCTGCAGCTTTGGACATTTAGCCTGCAGGTGACCTGCTTCCCCACAGTGGTAGCAGCAACCTTGACTCTGACGCCAGGACCTCTCATCAACGGAGTGTCTCGTGCACTGCCTCAACAGGATCTTGTGCAGGAGGCAGGCTGGTCATTGTCTGAGGTCTGGATGTGGAACTATGATGCGAAGAGGCAGAGCTTGGGCTAGCCATGTTCAACATCTTGATATGGTCCCACTTTTGCTCCGCCAGGTGATAATCAAGGTGATGGACTGATTAATCAGAACTTCTAAGCCCTCCACTGGCTCTCCCAAAGCAAGGGCATTCTTCAATTTGCCTTGGGGTCTGTGGTAGTACAGAGAGGCCAAGGCCTCCCCATTCCAGACACACAACTTGGTCCAAGTCCAAAACTGAATTGCGTAGTTAGCGGCTGCTGGATTACCTTGACACATCTTCATCAGATGGTCCAAGGATATGTTAGTCCCAGCAGGATTATGGAATGCCCTCTACATGATGTTCATGAATTCTTCTGAATCAGAGTAAACCTCCAACCTCCACTCCCAATGCATGGCAGCCCAGGCCAGAGCTCTCATGGTCATGAAGGCCACCTTTTGGTGCTCTATAGGAAACCAGGATAGCTGTTATTCAAAAGCCAACAAGCACTGTGTGAGGAAGCTGCAGCAAGAACCTGGGTCACCGCCAGACCTCTCCGAGGTCAGAATGAGGGACTGACTCTGAAGTGCAACTGACGGCTTCACCTGAGCGATTCTGGCTTCCTCCTAACAACAGTTGCCGCATGGCAACCTGGAGGTCATGTATCTCCAGGCCCTGTCTTGAGATCTTCTCACTGTGGCTGGCCATAGCTGACGAGAAACTCTGATATCCCGCTGGGTCCATGTTTGGATCAATCGTACTGTAGAGGCCTAGGTCAGGATGGTAAGGACCCAAGTGCTGCAGTATCTGAGACTAGAATCAAGACACAATTTTGAGGCTGAGACAAGAACAGGGTTCTTGACCAGATGCTACATGAGAACCAAATAAGACTTGATGAGAATCTAAATGAACCAGAAATCCTAAACACAACTGAACTAAAGTTGACCTGTTGATTGATCCCCAAACCTGAGTTCAGGTGCTCTTTAAATGTCCAAATCTTGGTGCCAAAACATAATTGCCAATTTGTGGAGGGAGCTGGAATCGTTAAAGGACTGCAGTAGCTATCCATCCTTGGGAGAATCGGAGCATCTAAACCTGTCGTAAGTTGGGGGACCCCTTTGTCAAGCATCTCTGCATCATCTGCCACAATTGGGACTTCTCGGAGGCCAAACATTTTAATTCCAATTCCTATTCCCATGCTGACGTGTCGATCCATGGCCTCCTCTCGTGCCAAGATGAGGCCACTCTCAGGGTGGAGGAGCAACACCTTATATTCCCTCTGGCTACCCTCCAACCTGATGGTATTAAGGTCAATTTCTCCTTCCACCCACTCTTTCTCTGTTCCCTACTCTGACCCTTTACTTCTTCTCACCTGTTTATTACTTCCCCCAGGGTCTCCTCCTCCTTCCCTTTCACCTGTTGTCCACTCTCCACTCCTATCGGATTCTTACTTCTTCAGCCGTTGACCTTTCCCACCCACCTGGCTTCACCTATCACCCTTCAGCTAGCCTCCCTCCCCTCCCCCCACCGTTTAATTCAGGCATCTTCCCCTTCCCTCTGAATCCTGAAGTTTGGTCCGAAACGCCAACTGGTGATTCTTTTCCATATATTCAGAGACTAATTGATTTGAACTCACAGCTCTGCAGGGAGAAAGTTCATCCAAATGTGAGAAAGGGCAAGGATTTAATTGCCAAAACAAAAATGAAAAACCATGTACATTTTCCACATAGTGCCTGGAAAGAGCAAAAGGCAAAAGGAAAAAGAACAAAAAAACACCTGCACTGGTATGGAAAGAAGTAGAAGAAAGGATTATAGAGAAAGACTAAAAAAATGTTCAGGAAAAATCCATTTGTTGTTTGAGATGGAGCAGAAAGAGACTCAAAAATGAAAGGAAGAGTATGAAAAATTTACAAAAATCGTTTCCACCGGAAATCAAATTTTGGTTTATTTAAAAAATAATTAATATTTCAAAGCACATTGATTTGGATTTCACTTAAACTAGCTAATTATATTATTATAATTCCAAGAAAGTCAAGGCATTACAAAAGTGGGTGTAAAATCTTGATGAATAACTGTCACATAATAAAAGACTGAAAATCTGTACAAAGTTAAAGATACTAACTTGCAGCAGAGAAAAAAGATAGTAATGATTTACAGTCCTACTCTACGTAACAAGTTTTCAAATCCCTTGGAAATCATAACCGCCTTTTGAAACACATGAAAGAACTGCCAAAAGGGGCCTTAAAAGTACCAACAAAAGCTATATTGATTTTTAAAAATCACATTTTTTTGCATCACCTGATCTTCCTGACCACAGTTGGGCCACTAGGGTTTTGTTTATTCAGATGGAGTAGGCCTTTGGGCCAAAAGGCAGGGATTACAAGGAAAATTCATCAGCATTCCTCTTTGAAGTCCTAGTGGGCATGTGCATCACAGAACCTGCAAAAAGCTTTTGTACTTCAAGGGCTGCTTCTTGTTTACTGCCCTAAACAGAACCATTTGAAAGTGTGCAGAATCAAAAAAATCAGAAGAAGGAAGCAACACATTTTTAGGATGCTGATTCATTTCTTATGCCTTCATCATGAAGCAATGCCGTCAAATAAATAAACTCTCTTCCTTTTTCATATGATTTCAATTAGTAATTGCTATTTGAGTGAAAATCTTAAATGGACATCAAATGTTTCAGTATCTATGTGCACTGAGCATAGCAACTACATTAAGTATATCAAACAGCATCCTCACAGTGATGTACAGAAGACTTAACTTCTTTAGATGTAGCATGCTAACTTTAATATTAATAACTTTTTGAATTAGTTCGAACAAATAAACATATCCTTAAATTGCAATGATATGTGTCAGAAGTTGGCTGTAAGCCCCTGAACAAAAGGATTAGTAGTCTTATTTGGGGCAACTTTATTTTATTCTGATTCGAATGGATGCAATGCTTGCTCAACACCAAATTCAATGGACAGTAACACTAAGCAGCATGTTAAAGGATTATTCCCTGTGACGAAGTAAGTTAGGCTAAGCTTGGCCCCTTAAGTTGAACATACCAGTTCAGATCATTGAAGGGAAACAAATGGTTCATAAAGTTCTGAAACATAATTGAGTTGTAATGATTGCCACAACTGAAGAAATCAGGCATTCTTTTCCATAGTGCTAAACAAATATGCGGGTGGCAGAGTGGAGATATATCTTTACCAAAGTAGGTGTTAAGGTGCTCCTTCCCTCCGCTAGCTTGCAGCTCATCTTTGGACAAGGTGTAGTACCTGCTTAGCCCCCCGATCAGGGTCACGTGAAGCCATGGGAGCAGGTGGTGGATGGTCATATGAGCAGCTGGTGCATATCACAAGTCCTGATTTTGTGACCACTGACGCCAGGCACAAAATCTCTGAAGAGTATGACTAGGTCACCTGTCTTGTAAAGACACTGCCCAGAAGAAGGTGGTGGCAAACTGTGGAAAAAGTTGCAAAGGGCAATCCCGGTCATGGAAAAACCGTGTTTGCCTGTGTCATATGACATGGCACATAAAGAATGAATGAAACAAATATTAGATACGTTGCTTCCCGCATCTGAAGTGAAATGGCCTTTACCACTACTTGTAAGACTTGGCTACTTTGATCATGGGGAACTAAAACCAACAAAGATAGCATGGTCACCTAGCAGATCGAGTAACGCTTTGCAGCACCGGCGGTTGGAAGAATGGAGTTCAGTTTCCACTGCTGTCTGTAATGAGATCGTATGTTGTCCCTGTACTACCTGCATTTCCTCGAGGTGCTTCAGTTTACTCACAATCCAAAAACATACAGATTTCAGTTAGTAAGTTGTGGGCATGCTTTGTTGGCACTGGAAGCATGGAAACACCTCTGGGCTGCCATCCTCACATGATGTCGGTCGTTGATACAAATTACACAGTTCACTGTATGTTCCTGTGTACATATCAGAAATATGATATATTTTATCTTTAATTTTTCCAAGATTAGTTTAAATTTGCAGTGCTCCTTTTTTCATAGTTAAATAAAATGTAACTACATTTTACAGTTGAACATCATACCCAAGGAGTACATGTTAATCATAATTAATAGCCTAAAAGAGATTTATTGATTTTATTGGTTTTATATATGGATACATTTGCATTGCCTAGAAGTCAAGAGGGTAGAAATTTGGCTTGGTTTATGGCATCTGATGAAAGATGAAATCAGAGTATCCACCAATCAAGAATCAGGGCTAAATTTATATTCAAAATGCATTAGTCCATCTATGGATGGTTATGAATGTGAAATTTTGAAGGGCAGATGCATCTAATCTGAATGTGTACAATTTTCTGGTGCAATGACTGAACATCATCAACTAAATGAAGGATCAAATGTCGACCAACCTCATGATTTCAAAGGAAATCTTGCTGATCTTAGTAACTATGCAACATTAAAAACTATATTTTAAAATGCTTTGTCACAGATGGGATCTTCTGTTTAGAAAATGTTGCAATCAAGGCTGGACAATGGAGAGGTGGTTTATTTGAACTTACAGATGTATATTGGTCTGTCATTTTAAACAGGCTTATGAAACAATGATCTAAGTAAGAGGTTTTATGGACAAGAACTGGGAATAACCTTTGGCTGAATTTTATGGCCACACAGATTTCAACTTCCTCCTTGGCAGCAATGATTCTTCAGAAAACTGGAAGGTAAACTGGTCTCCTTCTCCTCCACAGTTCGTGTGATGTAGGATTTCCCTAAATGCAACAGGCAACAACCTGATTTCCTCTGATCTCTCACTCTCCTGCCCCTCCAGCAAAAAATAACTCAGGGAGCCATACTAGGACAGAATGCCTTTAGTTTGCATCTTGCTGTGTTTGCTGAATAATTCACTGAAATTCTGTCTAAATTTACAGTTAGCACGTGTTCTCGTCATTTACGTATTGGAAAACTGTAACAGGCAATAATTAATTGTATCCATGTACTGTACCCAATCTGAAACAAAACTGCTTTTTATAACAGAGAGGAAACAGTTGCTTTTTTGTATCAAATTCATTTGAGAAACTGTGAACTTAAGCTAGTGAACTATGACATTTTAATGATGACGGTGAATGAAGAATCTTTCCTTGTCAGAAATGAGAAAACAAGTTGATATCAGGCTGACAAAGAGAGTTAAATTTCTTATATGAGAAAGAGACTAAATATTTCAGATCACTTTCCCTGCCTAACCTGCTGACTACTGAGAGCATCCTCTGGTTTTATTACCCAAGACGAGATAGGATAAAAAGTTTTGCTGGAAGAAGCACAGAACTTTTCAAATGGCAGCGTGGAAAGTGTTGGCAGTCAGTAGTCTTTCTTTAATGTCAGTTACCAGAGGCTATTCAGCCTATTAGATCTCATAAAGCTCCCATTCAGTCTCATTCTCCAGCTCCTCATTCCCCTGCAATGTATACCATCTCATATGCACATCAACTGTCCCCTTTTATTCTGTTGCCGTTGGCCTACAACAAGGTGTGACACAGTAGTCAGTTAATCTTCCAGTTCATCCTTGGCTGTGGAAAGAACCTGAAGCCTTGGAGAACCTTGGCAAACTTCTATAGATGTGTGGTGGAAAGTGTGCTGACTGGCTGCATTCTGGCCTGGTATGGGGGCACCAATGCTTTTGACTGGAAAATCCTACAAAAGGTAGTGGATTCAGCCAGTACATCACAGGTAAAACCTTCCCAACCCTTGAACGCATCTACATGAAATGTTGCCATAGAAAGGCAGCATCCATGCTCTTTTCTCGCTGCTGCCATCAGGTACAAGTGACTCAGGACTCGCACCACCAGCTTCAAAAACAGTTACTACCCCTCAGCCCATCAGGCTCTGGAACACAAGAGGATACTACACTCATTTAAGGACTCTTTTATCTTGTTATTTCATGGTTGTTATTGACCAACCACAATCTACTCCAGTTGCTACCATCTGGGAAACGGTACTGCAGCATAAAAGCCAGGACCAACAGGCTCTGTGGCAGCTTCTTCCACCAGGCTATCAGACTGATTAACTCACGCTGATTTGAGTGTATTTCTATGTTACATTGACTGCTCCATTTATTATAAATTACTATGATTGCACATTGCACATTTAGACAGAGACACAATGTAAAGAATTTTACTCCTCATGTATGTGAAGGATGTAAGAAATAAAGTCAATTCAATTCCAAGGCTCTGGTTTCCTTGGCTGCATAAGTCTAGGGAATACAATCTCCAGCCCCGCTAAAGAATGAGATGGAGGGCCCAGGCAACCCCCCACCCCCCCAAGCCCCGTTTGTGTGGATGCTGTGTAATTCGCTACACATTTATGCCACAAAATGATTAAAGGAATTACTTATAGGAATCTTAACTAAAGGGTTAGTAAAGAATAACAAAAAGAAAAGGGCCCATTCTAATTGAACAGTCAAATATGCACAAGTTGGAGCTCATCTTGGACTTCTCTGTCACTCACGCGCTGGGCCCTCGCTCAACGAGAAAGCAGACACCACCTTCCGAACGTCATTTGCAATCCATCTTGAACAAAAATGAGGAGCATGCTTTATGAGAATAGGTTGAGTGAACTCGGCCTTTTCTCCTTGGAGCGACATAGCATAAGAGGTGGCCTGATAGAGGTGAATAAGATGATGAGAGGCATTGATTGTGTGGATAGTCAGAGGCTTTTTCCCAGGGCTGAAATGGTTGCCACAAGAGGACACAGGCTTAAGGTGCTGTGGAGTAGGTACAGAGGAGATATCAGGGGTAAATTTTTTAATCAGAGAGTGGTGAGTGCGTGGAATGGGCAGCCAGCAACGGTGGTGGAGGCGGATACGATAGGGTCTTTTAAGAGACTTTGGAATAGGTACATGGAGCTTAGAAAAATAGAGGGCTATAGGTAAGCCTAGTAATTTCTAAGGTGCGAACATGTACGGCACAACTTTGTGGGCCAAAGGGCCTGTATTGTGCTGTAGGTTTTCTATGTTTCTATGTTTTCTAAAAAGGTCTCCCACCAGATCGTATGCTACCACTGGTCTCCCCAGCATCTTTTCTCTTTATCTCCTATCGAACAAAAGCCCAAGACCAAACTTATTGTCCCTCACCAAGAAAACCTCCCGCTAATTGGATGGCACACATTCCATATCATCCCTTATCTTCAATAATAACCCAAACAGGCTGAAAGCAGAACAGCAGCTCTTGCAGAGCTGCTGAATGAAACACCTACAGCATAACAGTAAAGATGTGAAGCAGGGCATTACACTTGTAAAGGATATACCTCCTTGAAAAATTTCTGCCTCATAAGCTACTTTGCATATATAGAAATGCTTCAAAAGAAGAGTTGACTATAGATGTATGGAGGAGTGTACATTAACTAGTTGCATTACAGCCTGGTATGGAAACACCATTGCCCTTGAACGGAAAATCCTACAAAATGTAGTGGATATGGCCCAGTTCATCATAGATAAAGCCCTCCTCTCCATTGAGCACATCTACGTGAAGCATTGCTGCAGGAAAACAGCATCCATCATCAGGGACTACCACCACCCAGGTCATGCTCTCTTAGAGTCATAGAAAAATACAGCACAGAAGCAGGCCCTTCAGCCCATTTTGTCCATGCCGAACAATTTAAACTGCCTACACCCACTGACCTGTACCGGGACCATAGTTCTCCATACCTCTACCATCCATATACCTATCCAAACTACTCTTAAATGTTGAAATAGGGCTTGCATGCCACTTGCAATGGCAGCTCATTCCACATTCTCATGACCCTCCGAGTGAAGAAGTTTCCCCTTATGTTCCCCTTAAACTTCTCACCTTTCACCCTTAAACCATGACCCCTAATTGTAATCCTACCAACGATATTCCCTCTAATTTGTAATAACCAGTGTGCACAAAAATCTTGTGCTGTGCAATTTTTTTGCCCAGTGATGGCCACATGTGCGCATTGAATTTTATATGTAGAGGTACTCATTTTAACAGCTAGCAAAACACTGTCAATAAGAACTTTGATCTCCTCTGGGTTTGATCATTTTCACTCTCGTTCATCTGCACTCTCACAAAACACACATAGCAGGCCTGTAGGATTTTGCACACTGTCCATATGTGACTTACTTCCTAAATGATGCTTTAAAAAGGGCATTCTGCTTTAAATGAACTAGCAGTTCTTTTGCACTTCACACCATTTGCTTCTTTGGAATTTGACATAGTGAATCAATAATTTCTTCAATAAAAACACTATAAGTAAGACATTTCTAAAATCTGCAGACACATCGTCGCAAATTCCATGTTGTCAACACCGTCCGTAGCAGAAACTGGAAGAGGAAATATGTTGACTGTGTACAATGTTGAAATAGACTTAACATGCCAACGAGGTAGAGGGTGATGACCTTCTGTGTGCAGTTTAAATTTCGTTGTGTGCTAGTAGCAAAAGATGTGTGCAAGCACACACCTTACAGGGAATATTGCCGCCCAACCTCAGTGGAACAAGCCGGCTTGCATTTACCCTATCTATATCCATCATAATTTTGTATATCCTATCAAATCTCCCCTGATTTCTTCCTTCTGGGCACCTTCAAATGGGAGAACTTGTGGCAGAGCAGCTCAATGGATTCAAATAAATATTCCCGTTTCAGTCTGCTACAGCTGAGAATCACAACTGCATCCAAGTTCTGTACAGGTAATAAAGATGTCTTAAGGTGATTAAATAATCTATTGCTGCTTAAAATCGATGGAAATAATGCTGACTGTGACCATAAGATCCTCGGTCAGAAGGTACCTCATTGAAAACATGGCTGTCACTCAGGACTGCAAGTACATTAAAAAAAATGAGGTTTTCAACTACCATTACCGACTACAGTCTCTGGTAAATACAACTGACAATCTTAGAGCTAGGGTGCTACATCAGAGAGACATTAGGGCAGTGTTCACAGAATCCTGGTTAGCCCCTTCTGTACCTGATGCAGCAATTCAGATTGGCAGGTTCAAGGTAGGACCGTCGAGTCTCTCAAAAGCAGAGGTAGTAAATGACTCATGATCAGTCCCTAAAGATATACCAATGTGTCGGTGACGTCTCAATTTTGCTCACCAGACCTGGAATATCTTGCAATTAAGTGCCGACCATTTTATCTGCGTGGGAGATTTCAGTGATCTTTTTGGTAGCAGTGTACATTCCACCTCAGGCCAATCTCAAACAGGCTCTAGATGACCTGAGCAATTTGATCAACATGCACAAAACAGCACACCCTGACACCTTCACCATCATTTTCGGAGATATTAACCAGGCCAACTTGAAAGAGTCACGAAAACAATTACCAGCAACAAATCACTTGTAGTACCCAGAGGAAACAACACACTGGACCACTGTTACACTATGATCAAGAGTGCTTACTGTGAAATTCCACACCAACCATTCAGAAAGTCTGATCATATGGCTGTGAAGATTGCAGCACCAGTACTGAGGACCAAGAAGGTATGGACAAGGGAAGCATGGGAGCACTTACAGGATTGCTTTGAATTGGTGGACTGGACTGTATACAGGGATTCATCTTTGAATCTGGATGGAGTATGCCACAGTTGTTACCGACTTCATTAAAACCTGTGTGGATGAGTATGTGCCTATGAAAACCTCCTAGACATTCCCAAACCAAAAACTGTGGATGAACCAGGAGGCTCGTCATCTGCTAAAGGGTGGATCTGTGGCATTAAAGTCTGTTGACCCAGGTCTGTACAAGAAAATCAGGTATAACTTGTGGAGGTTTTATCAAGAGTGAAGAAATAATTCTGAGTGACATTGGGGGTGATATCAGATGCACGTCAACTCTGGCAGGGTTTGCAGGACATTACTTCCCACAAAGCAAAACCCAATAGCATGAATGGCAGTGATGCTTCACTGTCAGACGAGCTCAATGCCCTTTATGCCCACTTTGAAAAGGAGAATATAACTACAGCTGTGAAGATCCCTGCTGCACCCAGTGACCTTGTGATCTCTGTCTCAGAGGCCACTATCAGCTGTCTTTCAGGAGAGTGAACCCTTGTAAGGCGGCAGGCCCCAATGGAGTACCTGGTAAGGCTCTGAAAACTTGTGCCAATCAACCAGCGGGAGTATTCAAGGACATTTTCAACCTCTCATTGCTACAGCTGGAAGTTCCTTCCAAAGGGGAAAAAAAGTGTCCAAGAAGAGTAACGTGAACTGCCTTAATGACTATCGTCCAGTAGCACTCACATCTACAGTGATGAAATGCTTTGAAAGATTGGTCAAGGCCAGAATCAACTCCTGCCTCAGCAAAGACCTGCAATTTGCCTTTTGCCACCATAAGTCTACAGTAGACACAATCCCAGTGGCTCTTCATGCAGCCTTAGATCACCTGGACAACACAAACACCTATGTCAGGATGCTTTTTGTTGATTATAGCTCAGTGTTTAACACCATCATTCTCACAATCCTGATTGATAAGCTACGGAACCTGGGCCTCCCTCTGCAACTAGATCCTCAACTTCCTAACCGGAAGACCACAAACTGTATGGATTGGTATTAATAACTCCTCCTCGCTGACAATCAACGCTGGCACACCTCAGGGATGTGTGCTTTGCCCACTGCTCTACTCTCTCTATACCCATGACTGTGTGCTAGGCATAGTTCAAATGCCTTCTATAAATCTGATGATGATACAACCAATGTTGGTAGAATCTCAGATGGAGACGAGAGGGCGTACAAAAGTGAGACATACCAGCTAGTTGAGTGGTGTCACAGCAATAAACTTGCACTCAATGTCAGTAAGACCAAAGAGCTGATTGTGGGCTTCAGAAAGGGTAGCATGAGGGATCACAAACCAACTCTCATATAGGGATCAGAAGTGGAGAGAGTAAGCGATTTCAAGTTCCTGGGTGTCAGTATCTCTGAGAATCTAACCAGGCCCTAACATATTGATGCAGCTATAAAGAAGGCAAGAGAGTGGCTATATTTCATTAGGAGTGCAAGGAGATTTGATTTTTCTTCTACGACACTCGAAAATTTCTACAGATGTACCATGGAGAGCATTCTGACAGGCTGCATCACTGTCTAGTATGGGAGGAAAGCTACTACACAGGATCGAAAGAAGATACGGAAAGTTGTAAAAATTGGTCAACTTTATCTTGGGTACTAGCCTCTGTAGTATCCAAGACATCTTCAAGGATTGGAGTCACAGAAAGGTGCTATCCATCATTAAGGACCCCCATCACCCAGGACATGCCCTCTTCTCAATGTCACCATCAGGAAGGAGGTACAGGTGCTTTAGGCCCACACTCAGTGATTCAGGAACAGTACTTCCTCCTCTGCCATCCAATTCCTAAATGAACATTGAACCCATGAACATTACCTCACTTTTATTATCTCTGTTTTTGCACTGTTTATAACTTGACTATTTAATATGCATATATAAACTTACTGTAATTGATCTACTTATTTATTTTTTCCTATATAATCATTGTACTGCTGTCGCTAAATTTTACGACATATGCTGGTGATATTAAACCTGATTCTGATTCCTTGCACGTTCTCTTGCATTTCTTACAGTACATAGGTACCTTATTGTTCCTACCTGCCTATACCTGCTAAGCACCTCCTTTTCTTTTCTTAACCAGGGCTTCAATATCTCTTGAAAACCAATCTACATTTGCCAGATCAGTTCTGATACCATCAAAATTGTTTTATCTTCCAAATTAGGATCTCAACCCTTGGACCAAACCTATCTTTTTCCATATTTACTTTGAAATTAATGGCATTATGGTCACTAGATGCAAAAAGCTCCCCTAGACAAACTTCTGTCACCTGCATTGTCTCATTCCTGAATAGCAGATCAAGTATCGCACACTCTCTCGCTGAGATTTCTATGGACTGATTAAGGAAACTTTCCTAAATACATTCAACAAACTCTATCCTATCTAGTCTTTTTACAGTATGGGAGTCCCAATCAACTTATGTGGAAAGTTAAAATCACCAACTATAACAACCTTATGTTTCTTACAGCAGTCTGCCATCACTCTACAAATTTGTTCCTCTAAATCCCGTAGACCGTTGGGTGGTCTGTAAAATAGCCCCATTAATGTACTCATACCTTTCTTATTTCTCAGTTCCACCCATAAAGCCTGACTAGACAAAGTTCACAAGTCTGTCCTGACTGAGCACTGCTGTTAATCTTTTCTCTGACTAAAAATACTACCCCCATCCCCTTTAATCCCTCTCATTCTGTTAGGTCTACAACTGAACCCCAGAATATTGAGCTGCCAGTCCTGTCCCTCCTGCAACATATATGATGTAGATAATAAATTTCCTTTGAACTTTGAATACCAAGTTCCCTGGATTCAGTAAATATAACCACCAAAGAGAGGAAGGAATTAGAGCATTGTAGAGTTATGCAACTTACCAGCAGTACTTCCCACCAGTATTTGCTTTGTCCCAGGCCAATAAGCAGAGCTGTATCCTGACCTACAAGTACTTCCAAACGAATATCATCCAAATACTTTACATAAAGTCAACATCCTTTGCATCTAAACCCTTATAATCTGTGAAGGACATGCTCTGCAAACATCATGCCTCTTCCTTGTCACCCCAAAATCAAAACTCAAATCCTAAAGTCAGTTTCCAAACCTGCACATTTTCTTATTTCTGTTCTTAATCTCTTGAAAGGTTGATGGACTAATTATAGTTAAAAACAAAATCTCACAGAGGTTTGGGAACATTTGCCCAGGCAACATAAATTTTCCAGTTTTTCTGCACATCTTCCAGAGCAGTCCCTGATTAACAGACTAAAGCAGTTAAACTGTTGTAACAGACTAATTTCAAGGCAAGGAACAGCTAAAACACATGTTTTGGAGTCAAATTGTTTAGATAACCCCAATTTCAGAATCAGAATCGGAATGAGTAGTCTAGTAACTTGGAAATGCTGTTGAAGTTAAAGCTGGTTTCTTTGTTCTGTCATCAGTACTATATCACTCAAATGGAAATGCTTTTATACTGTGCAAAAGTGGACAAATAATGACAGCAAATTGACATTCCATTTTACATTTCTCACAATTTCCATTATAACATTTTTTCAGTATTAATTACAGTAAAACAGTACTGAACAAATAATAATTTTACATGTTCCAGCCCACAATATCACTGGCTTCCCCCTTGGCTTTAGTCCATTAAGTGCTGAGATTCTCATTCATGAACATATTATCTCCAAAGTAACATCCCAATTCTCTGCACTTGATAAATTTCAGCTTTCCCAAAAAACTTCTGCTTATGTTGTATTTTGCTTGACATACTTACCACTCATCATTCGTGTTCTTGCTGATTTAAATGTTTCGAGGTCAAGCTGCCTAGTTTCTCATTTAAAGGCATATCCTTGCTTAAGATCATTTCAGGTGGTTGGTGTTGCAAATTCCTGTTATGTCTGAATTGTTTAAAATTTTCTCCCTCCCAACTTGCAAGCTGTATCTTCTTCTACACTCCCCTTTCTTTTGCTCCACTGGATTTAGTGTTCTAAAATGCCCTTCTTATTCAACTTCAAACTTTATATCCTATTCTTTCTTACAGAGTTTCCCTAAACACAACTCTAACTAAGCTTTTGATAGCTACTCCTAAAATAGTCCCTCCTTTAGCTCAGGTCTACATTCTTACATCACTCTGAAGTACACTTACGCAATTTTATTTACACAAATGCATGGGCCTAAGTGAAGCAACAGCTTTCTACTTTGATACAACAGAACCCTGTATCAAAATGCTATACCTGTGATACAACATACTGTAAATATTTGAGATACTACACTGCTTAATCAAGATAGGAGGCTGCTGCCGAAGTTTCTAACCAGTGTCAGTCGTGAGCATTTGTGTGGCCTTTAAACACTACACCTTACTTAGAGCAAACAGTTTTAAAAATAGTGTCAGTTGTGTGTGTTTGTGTTAAAATAGCAGTGATTTTTGTCACTAATGGTTGATGAGAAATAAGCAGTAAGATAACTTAGAACTGTTTAACTCACCCGCGATTTCAAGTATCCAGAAGCAGCCAGGTGTGAAAATGAAACTATTTCACTATTTGAACAAGAGTAGGAACTACAAAGAGTTTGAAGCTATCGACAATCATCTTGAATGTTACAATGAAAATGAAGATTTGGAGGATGCAATCGTCAAAAGCATTGTATGAAGACAGTCAATTATCTGCACCGATTTTTTCATCTACTATCAATCAAAAGAACATGACAGCATACACTGGATGAATTCCCCCATCGATAACTATTAGGAACTACAGTTTTATAGTACTGTTGTTAGTGTTCTAATTTGTTCAGTATTTCATTTAAATACATAACTTGTTACTCAATTAAATGGTCGCTTGTCTTTTTTATATGTTTTAATTACTTTCATGTAACTTTGGCTAATTGGCACAGCTACTCAAATGGGCCACAATATACTGGTCTCAGTGTGTCCCAATTAATCAGAATTCACTGTATTTAGACAGATATGAATAGTCCCTCAAGGTTACTGCCCTATATTCTGGCAGTTTATGTTATGACGTATTTCTCCACAGGTTTGATCCCTTGGCAAACACTCACTGTGTCCAACTATTTTGCATTACATTCATGATCAAGGGAGAGTGAAATGTGCTTGCTCAGGTGATGAGCTTAATGTAGTTGAATACTCTGCAGAAGTAAGATGTGGGTGGAGCACGGAGGCATGCATGTGGGTTGAAAGGGATTATTGGTGGACAGATGATGGGATGTGGAACACTGAGAAGTGTCTGAAACAAGTAATACAGTTGGGATATATTACAACGTATTTACTGACTTTGACTGCTTGTTTGAAATCACTGAACACTGTTAGATACTGTTTTCAGGAGGTTGACTCTTCACACGGTTATCACCTATCCATACTCCACTAGGAATAGGGTTCCCCTGGTCCTCACCTACCACCCCACCAGCCTCCGGGTCCAACATATTATTCTCCATAACTTCCGTCACCTCCAATGGGATCCCACCACTAAGCACATCTTTCCCTCCCCCTCTCTCTGCTTTCCGCAGGGATCGCTCCCTAAGCAACTCCCTTGTCCATTCGTCCCCCCCATCCCTCCCCATCAATCTCCCTCCTGGCACTTATCCTTGTAAGCGGAACAAGTGCTACACATGCCCTTACACTTCCTCCCTTACCACCATTCAGGGCCCCGGACAGTCCTTCCAGGTGAGGCGACACTTCACCTGTGAGTCGGCTGGGGTGATATACTGCGTCCGGTGCTCCCAATGTGGCCTTCTATATATTGGCGAGACCCGACGCAGACTGGGAGAATGTTTTGCTGAACACCTATGCTCTGTCTGCCAGAGAAAGCAGGACCTCCCAGTGGCCACACATTTTAATTCCACATCCCACTCCCATTCTGACATGTCTATCCACGGCCTCCTCTACTGTAAAGATGAAGCCACACTCAGGTTGGAGGAATAATCTTATATTACGTCTGGGTAGCCTCCAACCTGATGGCATGAACATTGACTTCTCTAACTTCCGCTAATGCCCCACCTCCCCCTTGTACCCCATCTGTTATTTATATATACACATTCTTTCTCTCACTCTCCTTTTTCTCCCTCTGTCCCTCTGACTATACCCCTTGCCCATCCTCTGGTTTTCTCCCCTCCCCCTTTTCCTTCTCCCTGGGCCTCCTGTCCCATGATCCTCTCATATCCCCTTTGCCAATCACCTGTCCAGCTCTTGGCTCCATCCCTCCCCCTCCTGTCTTCTCCTATCATTTTGGATCTCCCCGTCCCCCTCCTACTTTCAAATCTCTTGCTAGCTCGCCCTTCAGTTAGTTCTGACGAAGGGTCTCGGCCTGAAACGTCGACTGTACCTCTTCCTAGAGATGCTGCCTGGCCTGCTGCGTTCACCAGCAACTTTGATGTGTGTTGCTTGAATTTCCAGCATCTGCAGAGTTCCTCGTATTTGCGTATCTCATCCCACTAGTTTTGCAGGCTTACTGATGATACACATTTACTTGGCACCTTAATATTAAAGAGCACCAATGACATTGCAAAATATTTAGACCATATACTCCCATATACTAATGTTTTTGAATTAGTCTGAATCAGCTTGTCTGAATTAGTGCGAGGATATCCTGGCAGAAACATTTAAAACTTGAAAATGCATCTCCTCATTAAGAAGTGGAAGCCAGCATTAAGTCGTGCAGGCTAGCTTTTATTGGTGGTAGTCATTCATGAAATTGGACCCTCTGCTGAGGTGCTTGGTCAGTGAATAGTGCAGTTATTACTGGCTGCATGTAGCAATCATGTAAATGAGCAATAATCATAAGCCTGGTGCTGCTTCCTCAAAGGAGGCAATGAGCCTACATTAATTGCACACTGCAATCCTCCACCTGCTTTCAGGCCCTACTCTATTTTCTCTTCATTCAGTTTTCATTTTAAAAACATAATTCATTCACATACTTATATCAGGGATGTGAGATTTTCTTATCCATAGCCAAACATACTAAAAACTGTTGGCAAATTAGAAGTATAACTATTGAATAATTTTCAATCTCCACATTTTAACAGTGAATCAAACAGGCTTTGAATCACAACTTTGAGATTAATATTTATCACATCAATGTTATACGTTTGTTGCGGAGTTAAGAAGCAAGCCATGTTTAAGCAGTTGTGTTTGAACTTTTTCTCAAAAACACAAGTTTGTCTCACATGGGCATTCCACACACCAAATTGTAGAATATGATCTCCCTCTTTTATTTGCTTCAATTGCCTTTGTATTACTGTTTTTCCCTTTATCTGGCACTTTCCACCGATCAGTCCTTCCTCTCCCTAATTTCTCCTTATTCTTTTACTTCCTGCACTGTCCCCTTATGGATATCCTTAAGCTCTTAAATCTGGAATATTACACAATAGAAGCACTACTGATGTATCGCTTTGGGAGAGTAACAGGCAAAATGACAGACCTTCCCTTCCACTATTTGCCCACTAGCCCTGCCTTGTACCCATTAAACTATTCATTTAATTCCATTTGTTTTATCTTCACTTCATCCTTAAATCTATGTACATTCTCCCTCGGGACTGAGGCATTAATGTTTTGCACCTGCAAGTGTTTGTTCTGTAAGAGTATTTAACTCTGTAGCCAAAGACACAAACTAACTAAATTGAGTAAAATTATCTCTTGTCCAAGCATGTTCCTCACATACTCCCTCATTTAGGGCACATGCTTCCCTGCCAATATTAATAATGCAGTATTACATAGCTTGTAAAAATTTGACTGGGGAAGTTTGTATATTTGGCCTGCAGTCTTCTGCACCAAACTGAACAAGATTCTCAAGCTCAACATTTTGGACAGCCTAGCTCTAGAGCGGTCTAAGCATGCTTAAATTCATAGACTGAAGGAAGGCTTTTATGCTTCAGGGTAACTAATTCCTTCTTTATGGATGCTGCCTGACCAGACACATTACTTTGAAGAATATCACAAATATCAGATACTTTTTAAAATATTTTAAAACCCCGATAAACTTTGAAACTTGGCAAAACTGCATCTAGGGTTCTGTGGTCTATATTTTTTTGTGTGGCAAGGTCTTGTTCCAGGCAGCCCACATACTGCAAATTTGTTACACTAATTGTGGTGTTGTTTGATCCTGATGATAAGAAAATAATTTCAAAAGCAATCTCTATAAGCGTAAATTGTAGTGCTGAAAATCAAAAGTAATAACACAAAAGCTAGAGATACTCAGGCAGCATATGGAGAGAGAAACAGTTAATTCTTTAGGTATTGTGGAGATTGTAAGATGCCAGTATTTTTCTTCCCTTCACTAGATGTCGGGCAATGCAGTTTTCGGGCATCAGAGTTTTGCAAACTGCCTCTCTGCATGAGATGCTGAGTCATTTGCAGTCCACTCAATTATATGAGAACACAGTTACAACAGCCTAACTGCAGCATCTGAAACTGCAACAGAGTGACAAAATAACAAGAATGAAACTACTGCCAAGGCAAAACTCAACACAGACTACTTCATATTATTATATAGTTACTATGATTCATTAAAATCTTTCCTTCAAATCAAACTAGCATATCCACCCCGGTAAACTATAAGACAGAGTGTTGAGGATAACTATGCAAAGATGTCATTCCATTCTGCTGTGGTATTTATTGTTTATGCTTAAAAGCAATATAGTTTGGAAGTCACCATTTCTTTCATTGCACCCAACCTTCAAGATGCAGAATTTTCAGGGCATTCTGGCGCAGGCATTCGAGGTGATTAATACCACGTAACTTTGCCTTTGTCAGTTACTCACATAATTTGAGGTGGGAGTTAACATAGTTCCTTCCTGTGCTTTATACGTTCAGGGGCAAGATCCAAAGTACTACTTGAAGAAGTACAGGCTGTGCAGCCTTCCCTTCCATCTTAATCATAAGTGAGGCTCTTTTAGAAAATAAGATGAAGACAATATTGGAATATAGTTCCAGAAATGTGAGCATATCTGGGAGGGATTTGCTTTATAGCCATCTGCTTCCACCCCTTCCAGTGGGATTTACTGATCTCATCCTCCTCCCCAATCTCTTCTTCTTTGTGCTCGAAGCCTTGAGCAAAGGTTGAGTTCTTCTGATAGTGAAGATGCAGCATTTAATGACAAAATAATTCATTCATTCATCTGGGAGAATGCAGCAAGGTGTTCCCAGAAGGTAAAGGCACTACAATTGTATTTTGAGGACTCCGTGATATTCCCACTGGTAATTGGGAATCCTTTGACATTTGTTATAAAGATATTCAGCTGCCTTGAGCTGGAGTATGCACAGGAGTCAGAAACCAGAAGAAGAGATATTACATAACATCCAGCTCTCTGCGTGAAATGGTAACTGAAATATATTAAGGAACACAGAAAGTCAGTAGAATTCAATGGATACGGGCTATGATGGTGAAAATATTTTATCACAGTGAGTGATAATTCTGGCAATTCAAATAGAATATTTTAATAGCTTCAAGCTTCAGAAAAATATGCTTCATTCATTGGGCCTGAACCCTAATGAAGTGACCATGTCTAATCACAAATTCAGATTAACTTAAACCACACTGTGAAACCAAAACTATCTGCATTTTCAATAAATAAAAATCTGCAATAATTTTAAACTATTGGAGGTCATCAATGGTAATTTAGTAAAATGTTCTTATTGCAGAATCTGTTTTAAAAACATGCATTTTCAATTTTAAGGTTAGAATCCCTTCTAGCAAGAACGTTTCAATCGTAAATTTGATTAAAAAAAATAAACACTTAACTGCAACTATTGCTCATGAAGCAAATGGAGTGGGAGCAGAAACTCCCTTTTAAGTGGACTTCATTCAGAGACATTGTCTGACCTTGCAGAAGCCTTCAACATATTCTGCAGTGGACCGTATAAGCATCAAGTGGCAGCATAGTACTTTAAATGGCACAGCTGTGATGAATGATGCTATAAAACCATAGTTCTCCGAGGAACCAACAATTTTTCTAAAGCAAAAAATATGACCCAATTTCTGATAGCAATGCTCTAAAATGATATCACTTGGTGCATTTCCTAAGTGTCAAATGCCCATTATGGCCTGGCACGTCAGAAGCAGCAGCTTTGGGTCAAACTTAATGAAGTTGGTGATCCTCACTCAGTTACCACATACAGAGATCAAAATGCAATCTCATATTACTTGTAAAAATGCATTCCAGATTCTAGAGAAATATATTCCCATGAACAAATGCTAATATGACAAGATAATCTGTTTTGGTGAGGACCATAGAATTGTCAGAACTCTGAAGATGGGTTATAAAGCCAAATGAATATCTTTATAACTAATGTGAAAGGATCCCCAGGTTCCAGTGGAGAATGCAGTTTGGGGCTGATCATTCAGTCCTATGCCTCTGTCTATAAGTCAATATACCCAATGAGGCTTTTAACCATCTCTCACTCTTTACCAATTCATTATTGCTTCCAAAAACTTTCCTGTATCTTACCTCAATACTCTCCTTGACAACATTGGGCTATAATGTTCAATCAGCACTTAACTCAAAGTTTTGGCTGCAGTACACTCATTTGACTCATCTTTGCCAAACCTGCTGAACCATCACCCCCCCCCCCCGCCCACCCCACTGGTCTCATCAGCATGTAGGAGGTCACACAACCAACTCACACAGGCAATTCCACCCCCTACTTCGCAATATCGTGCTTTCATCTCAAACAGGAATCAAAAGGCCCGATAGTGTTTCTCAAACTCATATTCATTGCCTTTGATCAACCATAAAAATCTGTGACAGTTGTTTTTGAATTCTTTAACTGTAGGTGGTAGTCAAGATTAATCAGAAAATGAGTAAAGATTAACATTAAAAATGCACAGATTATCTAAATTTCTTGGGATGTAGACTTTAAAGACTGTGTTGCACAGTTATTTTCTATGAACCACAATGTGAGTTTCCTAAAGAATTCCACACATCATCTAATCTAAAATCTCAATTTAAAATTGAAATTACTTGTGTCAATTAGCTAACTTAAAAAGAAAGATCACAAACTTTATTTTGCTTATATAAAGGTATGTCCACATACACTGGGAATATTCAATCACCTGGTACACTTCTTTGGATGAGAAAATTATTTTTTAAAAATAAAACAACACTGTAATGGTGAAAAAAATGTGCACTGGACTTGGAACTGACAATCCTGCAAACCTCCCATTTGGCATGGACGAGAGCATGAGAAATAGGAGCAGGAGTTGGTCATCTGGGCTTTTTAGCTGGATCCACCACCCATCATGATCACGGCTAATCTTCCACTCCACCATTATCCATCCTATTTTACTGCACCATCTCCATATTCCTTGATTTTCTTGATATTCGAAAAATCTATCGATCTGTGATATGATTGGCCCCAGAATGAGCTTCCACGGGTCTCTAAGTAGAGAATTCTAAAGTTCTACCTTCCGTTATATGAAGACATTTTTCACCTCAGTTCTCAACAGCCTGGCTCTTATTTTGAAATTTGACCCTTAGTTTTTGATTCTTGGGTAAAACATCCTTCCAGGTTTGAAAATATTTAGTCACAGAGGACTAAATTTTAGTTATATCTTCTCTATTCTTCAAAACTCAAGGGAATACAGATGCAGCTTCCTCAAACTCTCTCCATACAGCAAATCTGCCACCCCTGAAACTACTTCAGTTGAACCACCTCTGGGCCTTGTAAATCCTTTTTTTTTAACGTAAGTTGAATTTATTGTAATATGTGCAAGCACATGTATACACAGGTGCAATGAAAAACTTGCAACAGTATGACTGGCACATATCAACAGAGATACAACATTCACAAGAAAAGCAAATTATGCAAGAAAAAGCTCAATTAAAACAAAAACTAAAACAAAGCCCATTGTAGGGTAAGGTGGTCATAGTGTTGCTATACTGAGATGATTCAGGTCATGGTGGTTGCATCAGGAATCAAATGGTTGAAGGGAAGTAGCTCTTCTTATGTGGGACTCCAAGCTTCTATACCTCCTGCTCAACGGTAGCTATACCAAAATGGCATGGCCTGTATTGTGGGGATCTTCAATGATAGATATTGTCTACTTGAGGCAGCATCTCTTGTAGATACTTTGGATGGTGGGGAGAGGTGTGTATGTGACGTATTACACCCTGCAGCTTCTTACATTTCTGTGCATGTGAATTACCTGGTGACTATGCAACCAGTCACAATACCAAAAAGTCAACAAAACTTTGCAGATTTCTCCAGGAGCAATGTCATCAAGGTCAGAGATTATTGCAATGAGTGGCAGGATTTGTTTTTATATTAGTGATGAATGATGGTAAGTGGTATGGAATATGTTGATGGTGAAGTACTGTATGCCTTAGGGAGGGAATGAATGCAGCAATTTTTATGACACAGATGTTGATAGCTGTCTTCTGTTTTTTTTTCCCCAATAGCAACTTTACTGAATGTGCAGGAGACTACATTTTGAAGGTACCGTAATGAGATTTTCAGTAGATTCTCCACTCCATTAATCAAAGAACCTATTTGTTCTCAAGATCCCATACAGCTTGAGGCTTCTTGCTACTTAGTGTATCCAGGTGTATCACACCATCTTTTCACTCTGCTGCCCTCACAGTGTGTGTGTGTATATACAAA
This sequence comes from Mobula birostris, assembly GCF_030028105.1. NCBI lineage: Eukaryota > Metazoa > Chordata > Chondrichthyes > Myliobatiformes > Myliobatidae > Mobula > Mobula birostris. Next base: position 172,113,641 of record NC_092375.1, on the reverse strand, counting down.
GCTAGGCAGGGAGTTAAACACCTTCTCAAAAACCACCTCAGCCAGAAATTTTCTTCAGGGTTTTTAATGAGAACTTATTTGTGAAAAGATATTACTGTTTCAAAGGCAAATAAAGAGTGGCTGGAGATGGCTGTTTCTCTACCATGTGTTTCAAGTTGAAATCAAAATTAACTTGCACAGGAAATAATGTAAAAAGCAGTTTATGTATGGGAAGTGCTGTTTATACAAAATGATCTGCGCCTCCAGAGGGCAGAGCACACCCCGCCTGGTATCCATGGGATGTCAAATTTAACTACAAAACTAAAAGTCAGATGATCATTTAATTAACTTTCAGGCAAAAAGTCTTTAAACGGTCTTATTACACGGTCTATAACTGTTCTTCACTTTTAAAATGTCGTCCTTGATCACATACTTGCTCGTGGTAGCGTCTAATGAGCTGAGTGGTGGCATGGTGCTTACCCAGAATGACAACTGGGTGAGTTAGCTCTGAAGTGAGTTTTGCCTTCGCCAGGATTAATCCAATCCACTATATCCAGCAGTGTGTGTTGCCTTCAGGTACCTCCGTGTTTCAGTCCCGTATACCTTCTCCCTCTTGAAAGCTCTCCTCTCAAAGGCATAGATTGCCATAGCTGGTGAGGGACAGTTACCAACTGCATGAACTCTCATGCAATGCTCTAGAATATTGTTGTTCAACTGGTGGTCATGAAACCACAACAATCTGAGGTAGTCTTGACCAATCCTCTCTCACTACGAAGCTGTGGAACAGTAGTCTGCCATCACTTCAATGGACACAGTTCTGAAGCACATGAGGACACTGAGCATACTGTTATTGAGATCTGGACCTCGCAAGAGGGCATTGTTCGGTGATACATCTTTGAACAGCACACTTGAATCAAATAAAATTCATATTTGTGCAGGTTTCTGGGGCTGGTAAACACCAAAGTTGGGCAACTATCAGGTTTCTTTGTTGGGATCTGGTAGAAGCGTTAACTCAACATGACTGTTCCTGAAGAGTCTCTCCATGAACTCCACATGGTGATCTTTCATTTCTGGTTTCCTTCTCAATGTGCAGCTGAGGAATACGAGTCTACTTAGTTATTTGGTAGGGGTTGTTATGGTGAATGAAAAGGAAAGGGAGCTACCCAACTGCTTGACTCATCTTTGCCAAATTCTTTGTTTAGGATTCGAAGGAAGACCTCTTCTTCAATGGAAGGCAGCAGTTTACAATCATCTTCCTAGTGACAGGTGATCAGTTTGCTTAAATCCGGTTCAGCAGAGGTAATATGTCAGGGTGCTTGGTTTGCTTTCCCACAACCTTCTCCTTCACAGAGATTCTATTCTCACAAGGCCTGAAATGACTTGGATGTCCATTCTCCAGGACATTATTCTTAAATCTGCTGACAGTGTGCTGATAAGCACCATTGACAGACTTGACCCTCTATGACCCAACCCAGGTCCAGTCACTGGGCATAAGGTGCACTGTGCCAGACCCTGTGCTGTTCACCTACCTTACGTGCATGGATGGTGTCTCTGCCAAGCAACAGGAGACTCACAGCAGAAGAGTCAAGTCTTGTCAGCAGCGTCATTAAAATGTGAATGACTGTGTGCAGCTTCAGGAGTTGGGATTTCACCCCTGCTGTTGGGAATATGGTCACACTCAATGAGGGTTGACAAAGGTTTGCAGATCTCCCTTCCTATTGACTACACAACAAATCCACTGACTCTTCTTCTGGCTACTTCAAAAGTTCCAGAACATGTTCTTAGAGTGTATGAGGAAGTGGCTACATCTGATAGATGCTCAGCTGGCTCTCCATCATGATGTGCTGGAACAAGTAGAAGCCCAATGTGCCAGCCCTGAATGGAGTGCTGCTACGTGCTGGCCATGGTTGCACCCAGTGCAGTGTCTGATAGTTTTAGTAAGATGCACTGGCTGATTCCGGTTAGATTCACTGCTCTCTAAGCTAGCTGCTGCTTCATAGAACTTTGCCTGTTCTAAGGCAGCCTCAGCTTCACGCCTTTCCTTGAGCACACTCAATGTAGCCTTTACATGGGCTTTCTCCATTTGCATTTCAACTTCACATGTAGCATACACTGCTCTTAGTCTTGCCACTTCAGCTCTTAAGTGGGCCTGTGCTGCTGCTATACTTGAGTGTCGCGAAGATGCAATTGAGGCATCACATTTTTATCTGACTTCCAGGGCTTGATGATCGGCATTGTTCAGGTTGAAAGCTGACACTATCATGCATGGCATTCAGATGTGCTTCCAGTCCTTTGAAGATGAGTTTGTCATGGCCCGGTCCGAAGTCTGCATTCTGGTTCACGTTCTGGTCCGCGGACTCCAGGTCTTCTGGCTGTCCTTGGTTTCGGTTGGACTTAACCATAAGCACCTGATCCTAATCTTGGGGCTGGGAATAGAAGTGGCCCTGGGATCGAGTGTGGTTACTGGATCATCTTGACAGTCTCCCCTTGGAGCAACCCACTGGTGGAAGGCTAGTGCAATCATTGAGATATGGATTTGGCTGTTCTGTAGCCTGCTGAGGTTACTGGTGGCCTTGAGTCTTGGAGCCACCCTGGACCTAGCTCCCTTCCTGTCCCTTGTCTCTGTTGGGTAAGCCAGGCTGATTGCTGTTACCCTGCAGCTGGTTCTGTCCCTTCCTGCCTCTTGCTTCTGTTGGGTAAGCCAGGCTGTTTGCTGTTACCCTGCAGTTGGTTCTGTCCCTTCCTGCTCCTTGCCTCTGTCGGGTAAGCCAGGCCGTTTACCGTTACCCGGCGTTTGGGTCTGTCCCTTCCTGTCCCATGCCTCTGTTGGGTAAGCCAGGCTGTTTGCCGTTACCCTGTGGTTGGATCTATCCCTCCCTGTCCTTGCCTCCGTGGGGTGGAGTCCTGTGTCCTGCCCAGGAGTTCCCTTGAAGTACCCTAGCCTCGTCATGTCCCCATCTAGCCTCCAAGAACCTGAGCCTCCAGGAACCCAAGCCTCGTCACATCATCGCCTGGTCTCCAGGAACCTAAGCCTCGTCACGTCATCGCCTGGTCTCCAGGAACCCAAGCCTCGTCACGTCTTCGCCTGGTCTCCAGGAACCCAAGCCTCGTCACATCTTTGCCTGGTCTCTAGAAACCCAAGCCTCGTTACATCTTCGCCTAGTTTTGGGGTCCCAGCCCGAGTCAAGACCCAGGTCTGGGTCCTTGTCCAGTCTCTGGCTCGGAGTCCACACCCAGGCTCCTTGTTCCCAATCCCTCATCCTGATCCTGCTTCCCTAGCCTAGTCTGTGTTCCTGTCCCAACTCCTTGTCTGCATCCAGTTCCGTACCTAACTCTAGTTCTCTAGTCAAGTCCTGTTCCTAGTACTTCAGTGTCTGTGTCTTGCACTTGGGTCTGTTCCCAGTGCCCCCCATAATGACAGAGTTACCTTTTCACTCAACTGCCCTTGCAGTGCAAGTGTACAAAGCTAGGCAAGGAGTTAAACACCTTCTCAAAAGATCACCCAAGCCGAAAGCTTTCTTCAGGATTTTAATGAGAACTTATTTGTGAAAAGATGTTGCTGTTTCAAGGAGAGATAAAGAGCGAATGGAGATGGATGTCTTTCCATCGTGTGCTTCAAGTTGAAATTAAAACTAATCTGTGCAGGAAATGATGTAAATAAAAACAGCTTACATACGGAAAGTGATGTTCATACAAAATGACCCGTGCCTCCAGGGCAACGGCAAAGCTTGGATTGCTGGAAACAGAACTACTAACCAAGGATATAGGAGCTTCTAGCAATGGGGCAGAGGAATGGCATTGCCAAAAAGCAGGCAGATGGGAGTTTGGTTGCCAGCTCCATTATTTGAGCAGAAGTAGAGGTCAATGATGGCAGTTGGTGTATCAGACGTCTGGTCCCATTATAAGCATGGTCTTTAAAACCAGTGGTGTATTTACCTGCTTCATTAGACAGTGATTGTTCACTTCTGTTGTAGAATTTTTATTTATATGCAATGCTGAGGATTTTGCATTCCTTTTAAAGTTTGTCCTTACTTATCTACAGTATTTGTACAATCTGTTCAAACATCCCAATTTGCTCTAGTTGATGTACCTACACAATTGGCTTAATTTAAGTTCAAGGCCCTGGATTTCTGAGCAATTTGTGTCTCTCTTGGAATTATTTCATATTGTGATCCTTCTTTTTAAAGCATTCCTTAGTTGGGAATGCCATGCAATGAGTTGACCCTTCATAAATCTGGCAGAAATTTCCTCTTCATTTCCAACTCCTGTTGCTACTCATTTCTTCTAGATATATGAAGTCATAGAACTCTACAGCCTTTCAGCCCATTTAGTCCATGCTTAACTATTTATCTGCCTAATCCCATCAACCTGCATCCGGACCATAGACCACCATAACCCCTGCACCCCCCCCATCCATGTACCTACCCAAATTCCTCTTAAATGTTGCAATCAAATCTACATCCACCACTTCCACTGGCATCTCGTTCTATACTCTTAGTAAAGAAATTCCCCCTCATGTTCCCCTTAAACATTTCACTTTTTATCCTTAACCTCTAGTTCTAGTCTCATCCAATGTCAATGGAAAAAGCCTGCTTGCATTTTCCCTATCTATACCCCTCATAATCTTGAATACCTCGATCGTATCTCCCTTAATTCTCCCATGCTCCAGGGAATAGCGTCGACGAAGACTGAGACATCGAGGCAAGTGCAGAAGGTGAGTGAGAGTTTCAGTGCCGATTGCCTGCCTTCTGATGCTGCTGGAGAAGGAGTCTGTGAGTGGCCTATTGCTGTGTAGCTCACTGTAGCAGGCGGGTAGGCCTCTTTGCCTTGAGTGATGTCCCTCTCATTCGATGAACGTTGGTGTTATTGGAAGATGGTATCGTGGTTCCGTTTATGCAGCGGTCCCCAACCACCGGGCCACGGACCAGTACCGGGCCGCAAAGAATGTGCTACCGGGCCGTGAGGAAACGATATGAGTCAGCTGCACCTTTCTTCCTTCCCTGTTATGCACTGTTGCCAACTGTCCCATATTTGCCAGGACATCCTGTATATTGGGCTAAATTAGTTTGTCCCATACGGGACTGCCCTTGTCCCGTATTTCCCCCGTTAAGGTAGAGCGTTCCTATGAAACCTTTTGTGTCGAAATGGCATGAAGCGAAGAAGAAGCAATTACATTTATATGGGAAAGATTTTTGAGCATTCCCAAACCCCAAAAATAACCTACCAAACAACACTAACATATAGTAAAAGCAAGAACGATATGATAAATACACAACCTATATAAAGTAGAAATAATGTATGTACAGTATAGTTGGGAAGATTAAGCCAAAACCGATTTGTGGAAAAAAAAATCGGCATGTACATGCATGCACACATCACATGTGCACACAGGTGCCCGCGCAAGGCTTCATGGTCATGGTAGTCTTTCCAGGGGTAAAGTGTCCCGGGATTTGACTACTACTTTTGTCCCTTATTTGGGAGTGAGAAAGTTGGCAACTCTAACTGTAAAAGACATGTTGAGGTGAATTTAACCGGACTCAAACACCATCCCCTCCCAGTCGGCCAGTTCGCAAGAATATTGTCAATGTTAAACCAGTCCACGGTGCAAAAAAGGTTGGGGACCCCTGCGTTTATGGATTGGACTATTGCATTTATGGACTGTGGACTTTTTCCAGACTTATAGTTTTTATATTCTGTGTTTTTTTTAAATCGTTTGTTCCTTTTCTGTTCTGTTGTGTGAGGGGTGGGTGTTTGGGGTTAATGTTTTGTTAGTATCCTATTAGGGGGAAGTATTGTTTTCTGGGGGTTCAGGTTCCTGTTCCGCTTTGTGCAGGGAGGGGACTTGGGGAGGGTTGATGATCAGGATTGCTGTTTCTTTTGTACAGAGAAGGGTGGGTTTGATGTTTCTCTCTGAATGACTTTCATGTTCTTTCTTTGTTTTGTGGCTATCTGGAGAGACAAATTTCAGAGTTGTACTGTATATAGATACATGGTTTGATAATAAATGAACCTTTGGAACTTTAACCTATTCAAACTTTCCCTATAACTCAGGTCCTTAAGAGCTGACAACATCCTTGGAAATTTTCTCTGCACTCCTTTAATATTACTGACATCTTTCCTGTAGGTAGATGGCCAGAATTGCACAAAATACTTCAAACTAGGCCACACCAATGACTTAAACCAGTGGTCCCCAACCACTGGGCCACAAAGCATGTGCTACCAGGCCGCGAGGAAATGATATTATTTGGCAAAATGAAACGATACGAGTCAGCTGCACCTTTCCTCATTCCCTGTCACACCCACTGTTGACTAACACCGCCCTCCCCGCCCCGTCGACTGGTCCGCAAAAATATTGTCAATATTAAACTGGTCCACAGTGCAAAAAAGGTTGGGGACCCCTGACTTTAACTGCCCCAAAATAACATTCCAACTCCTGTACTCAGTACTTTGATTTATGAAGGCCAATGTGCCAGAAGCTTTCTTCACGACCCTATCTAATTGTGACACCACTTTCAAAGAATTATGGATCTATATTCCTCTGTTCTAGGGCACTGCTCCGCACCCTTCCACTCACTGTGTAAGTCCTACCCTGGTTTGTCCTCCCAAAGTACAACACCTCACACTTGTCTGCATTAAATTCCATCTGCCATTTTTCAGCCCACTTTTCCAGCTGGTCTAGATCCCACTGCAAGCTTTGATAGTCTATTTTGTTGTCCATTACACCCCCAAACTTGGTGTCATCTGCAAATTTGCTGATCCAGTTTACCACATTATCATCTATATCATTGAGATAAGATGACAGAAAACAGACCCAGCACCAATTTCTGCAGCACTCTACTAGTCACGGGCCTCCAGTCAGAGAGGCAACCATCTATTACCACTCTCTGGCTTCTCCTGTCCAATCCAATTTACTACCTCATCTTGAATGCCAAGCGACTGAACCTCCTTGACCAACCTTCCTTGAGGAACCTTGTCAAAGGCCTTTCTGAAGTCCATACATTCAATATCCACTGTCTTGCCTTCAATATTCCTAGTAACTTCCTCAGAAAAACTCCATAAAATTGGTTAGACACAACCTACCATGCACAAGGCCATATTGACTATCCATAATCAGGCCCTGTCTATCCAAATACTTATATATACAGTACTTTAGAATACATTCCAATAACTTACATACTACTGATGTCAGGCTCACTGGCCTATAATTTCTTGGCTTATTCTTAGAGCCTTTTTTAAACAATGGAACAGCATTAGCTATCCCCTAATCCTTCGGCAGCTTATCCGCAGCTAAATATGTTTGCTAGGGCCCCTGCAAGTCCTGCACTAGCCTCCCACAGAGTCTGAGGGAACACCTTGTCAGGCTTTGGGGATTTATCCACCCTAGTTTGCCTCAGGACTGCATATGTCTCCTTTTCTGTAATCTGTATATGCACAATGACCTTACTGTAGCTTTGCCTCACTTCTATAGACTCTGTGTCCATCTCCGGAGTAAACAGAGATGCAACAAATCAATTTAAGATCGTCTCAACTCTTTCAGGTCTGTGCATAGATGACCACTCTGATCTTCCAGAACACCAATTTTGTCACTTGTTATCCTTTTTCTCTTAATATATCTGCAGAAACCCTTAGGATTCATCTTCACCACTAGAGCAATCTCATACCTTCTTTAGCCCTTCTGAATTCCTTCCTGTGCTTCTTGTATTTCTTATACTCCTCAAATACCTCATTTGTTCCTGCTTGCCTCTACCTGTGCACTTCCTTTTTTTCTCTTAACCAGGGCCTCAACATCTCTCAAAAACCATGGTTCCCTATACCTTTTGCCCTTTATTATGACAGGCACATACAAGCTCTATACTCTCAAAATTTCACTATTGGAGACCTCCCACTTACCAAGTACATGTTTGCCAGAAAACAACCTGTTCCAATCCATACTTGCCAGGTCCTTTCTGACACCATAAAAATTGGTCTTTCTCCGATATAGAATCTCAACCCAGACCTATCTTTCTTCATAATTTTCTTGAAACTAATGGTACTATGATCACTAGATACAAAGTGTTTTCCTACACAAATTTCTGTCACCTGCCCTGTCTTATTCCCTAATAGGAGATCTAGTATCATATCTAGTTGGGACTTCTATGTATTGATTAAGGAAACTTTCCTGAACACATTTGACACACTCTTTCCCATTCAGCCCTTTCACAGTTGGGAGTCAGTCAATATGTGGAAAGTTAAAATCACGCAATCACAACCTAATGTTTCTTGCAGCAGTCTGCAATCTCTCTACAAATTAGTTCTTCTAAGTCTCTTGGCTTCTGGGACGTCCCATATAATCCCATTAATCTGGTCGTCCCTTTTTTATTCCTCATTTCCATCCATATAGCCTTAGAAGATCAGCTTTGCAGTCTGTCCTGTCTTCCATGACATTTTCCCTGACTAGTAATGCCACCCCTTCTAACATGTCTAAAAGAATGGAACCCTGGAACACTGAGCTGCCAGTCCTGCCCCTCCTACCATCAAGTCACACTAATGGCTACAATGTCATAGTTGTCAGAAATTGTAAAAGAGCTTGAGCCACACACAGAGCAGTGGAGACAGTTTAGCGGTGAGCTATAAATTTAATCTGCAAAATAATGAACCACAAAGAGACACAAAACAAGAGAACAGATACTTAACACAACAAGTCTACCAGGTAACTGAAGCTAGGAGTAACTGAGTATGGCTGGCTTGCTCAATGAGCAAACGAAGATTGTGGATGAGAGCTGGTTTTAAATAGGCTGCAGGTGATGAATTGGAAAGGACTGATAGGTGACTCCTATTAGATGTGTGGAGACTGGAACGTATCTGCCCATGCAGGCCTGATAGGAAGCTCCCCCCCCTCCCCCACGGCTGGCCCCCAACAGCCCAGGATGATATGAATGGGTCCAGTGTAGTTACTCGATAAGCGGTGGTTCCAAGATGTAACTGGACATCACCCAAGATCTCTCCTCTGGGCCGTACCCTTCCCAGTCCACCAGGTACTGCACACCCCATTCACAATGACATGAATCCATCAACTGGCTAACCATGTACACTGGACCACCTTCCATCATTTTAGGTTCTGGACCTGCAGGCCAGAATCTAAAATGATGGGTTGAGTGGTCCATGGATAACAGGCTTGAGGCAGGACATGTGGAAGGTAGGCGTGATCCTGAGAGATGGTGGAAGCTGGAGACTGTAAGTGACTGGATTGATCCACTGGATAATCTTGAAGGGACCAAATTAACTGGGGCTAGAGCTTCCAACAGTTGGTGCAAATGGGCAGATCTTGGGTGGACAGCCAGACATGGTCCCTGGGCTGGAGTACTCTTGTTGAGTGCCAATGGCAGTTGGCCTGGCAGCAGTAGGTGCAGTTAGCAGCTAGGATAGCCCTCTGTGCCCTCTTCCAAGCATATTGTTTTGATATCTTTGATAGTGTTGCTCATTACAGCAGGCTAGGTTATCCATGAAGTAGGTGACTTGGTGAGGGAGGTGACAGGAGTGGTGATTCGGTTGTCGATTCTAATGAACCTGTCGTAGAAGTTGTAGAAGGCCAAGAAGTGCTGCAGATAGATATTTGAGGGAATGTGGTCAGGGCCATTCACTGATAGCATGCATGCTTATGCCTTGAGGTGAAAAGTTATAACCCAGGAAGGAAATGACTGGGGTGTGGAAGTGGCATTTTTCTAACTTGCATTACAGTTGGTTATTGAGGAGATACTGAAGGACTGATCAGACATGACAGACATGCTCTTGAGAGTCTTCGGAGAAGATGAGGATGTTGTCAAGGTAGACGAACACATAACTGCGTAGCATGTCTTGGAGGAGCTCATTGATGAAGGCTTGGAAAATGGCTGGACTGTTGGAAGTCTGAAAGGCATCACCAAGTATTCATAGTAGCCAGTGGGTGTTAAGAAAGCCATCTTACACTCATTCCCCTGTCAGATGCTGTACATGCTCTGTAGAACCAGTTTGCTGAAGATCCGGGTCCCGTGGAGTATTTTGAATACTCTATCCAACAAAGGGAGAGTGTAGTAGTTTTTAATTGTGATTTTGTTGAGTCAACGGTAGTCAATGCAGGGACGAACACCCCATTTTTCTTCTTGACAAAGAAGAATCCTGCACTGTTGGAGACTGGGAAAGTCAAATGAAGCCATGCTGTAGCACTTTGGCGATGTGGTCATTCACGGCTTGGCTTTCAGGAAGGACGAGGTTGACAAGGTGACCTCAAGGAAGGGTGGTGCCTTGGAGGAGATAGATCACAGTCATGTAGTCTGTAAGGCGGCAGTGTGTTAGTTTCACTTTTACTGAAAGCAATGGCTAAGTTGTGGTATTCCTGTGGGAGCTTGACGAGATTGAAGGTTTCTTCTGTCTCCATGGATTTATGGAGTGAGGTCAACTGAGGTTGCAGGCAGGTGGTCCAGCAGCTGGGTCTCCAACTCAGCAGTGAACCAATGACCAGGCAAAGTGAGGGCCATGAGTGAAGAGCCATGGGTAACCCAAGATGTGAGGAGTGTTGGGTGAGCTGATAAGGAGGAATTGGCTGGACTTACAGTGTTCTCCAATGCTCATGTGCACAGGCCATGGACATACTCTGACCATCTCAATCCCAGAACACGGAATCCACCATAGCCTCCTGTGCATGTAAAGCCTCCGGGGTGTGGTGGAGGACAGACAGAATGAGTCACGCTATAGTGGCGGAATGAGTGGCTGGCGGGAGCTTACCAGATTGAAGGCCCCTCATCTCTACCTAGTAGTGTCGTTTCTCAGACGCAATGAGCATTTGTTCCACGGGTGACTGGCAGCTCCGCAGTAAGTGCAGAAGTTATTTCTCCACCAATACTCACACCTTCAGGGAAGGAAGTGGGGGGTGGGTGAGGTTAAGGGAGATCTCCCTAACTGCATGGTTCAGTCACTTTTACCTTGGTCTCCCACTGCAGAAGTTTGCCTCTCAATGAGAGACCTGGAATTCCATTACTGAATTTCTACAGCTTAATTTCTACATTTTAAGTCAAATCAGAAACATGCAGCTTTGAAAATAGTAAGATACTCTACTTTTGGAAGTACCAAGCAAGAAGCAGAACAGTACTCTATAAAGAAATATTTGATCTACTCTGACTTATTGGAAGTATTTTTTCTTTGTTTAAAAATACAAATAAACAGAATTGCCTATGAAGATATGTTCAACTGTGTGTGAAAACATTGATAATCTTAACTTCTCATTAATTTTAAATTCTTAGATTCCTTTTAGAAAAACTTTGTTTAATGTTTCACAAGCAGAAATATAAGATATGTTGGAATCATTCCAATTAATATTTTGAGATGTTATCCTATGAGACTTGTACACAGTATTTGTAATAAACAACATCTCTCAGAACTCTTGCCAAAATGCATTACATTTTTAAAAATTATATATTCAAATATTTTGTTTTTTTTAAACAACTGAGCCAGAAAAGTTTTTTTTAATTCTCTATATATTCTACAAAGGTTATGATAGTATTTATTCCCTCTTTTCATTAATTAAAAATGATCCACTAATGAAGTACAATAAGGATTAAAACAGCTTCACTGTGGGCTGAGAGCCAAAATCATTTGATTCAACTCTGGCACACTGGAATACTGTGAAATTTAGAAAAAAATAAACCATCTAAACAGCTACATTGAAAATACAGTTTCTTCTGCAGTCCCTTGTGATCAACAATGACTTGTTTCCACTGCTGTTCTGTGGGTTTTGAGATAGCTGTTAAGGTGCCACAGGTGGGGAAGGAGGTTTTTGATGGGGCAGGTGGGTGGCTAGTTCTTCTTATTTCACCAATTTCTGATACATCGTTTAGGACAGACACAGAAATTCACTCCAGCTTACATCAGCTTGATGAGGGTATGCAACCTGTCATCTCAGCCAACAGGGCCGCAACAGACCAGTCTGAGTACAAACTGGCGTTAAGCAAGAAAACATTAATACAATAGCACAGATGTGCCAGCCGGTGGTGTAGTGGTATCTGCACTGGACTTAGAGGTGAGTGGTACCAGGTTCGAATCTGGCTGGCTCCTTGCACACTTTCCATCCATGCTGGGATGAGCGTCAAGCTAGCAACTCAGCCTTGTTAAAAAAAACAGACAAAAATGCAAAAGAAACGGCGAGGTTGCCATCCAATGTGCCACAGGGCGCAGAAAGAAACAACAACAGTTTTTGTGGAGACAAAGTCCAATCTCCACACCAAAGCCATATTCCAACATCTTGTGTGGCAATACATCAGTTCTAAATGCAAGAAACTCAGTAGCAGGTTGAAACTGGGCAGCCAACGGAGCTGTGGATTATCATCTGCAGCAAATGTACACCACCACAAGCTGTAACCCGATGGGCCAACTTATCCCTCTGCCAGTACCATCAACCCAGTGGTCCAACAATGTTTCAATGAAGACTGCAGAAGAGCATAATTGGTACAGCACCAGACTTAAAAATGCTGAGAAGTCAGCCTTCAGTAAATGCATGGAATGCATTCCCAGCTTTAGTGTTCAAAGCTCAACCATCAATGACCTTCCTTGCATTTAAAGGTCAGAAGTAGGGATTGTTGTCGAAGATTGCTTCAGTTTCACTTGAAATTCCTCTACAAATGAAACTACCTATGCCTGCAGCAGGTCCTAGACAACATCCAGGCAAGATCTGCTATACAGCAGGTAGCAATCACACCACCAATGTCCTACAAGAGAAGCTATCTACCTTGACATTCAATGACACTGTCATTACTTGAGTTGCCCACCATCAATAAATATACAATAGGGTCACAAATGGCTAGAAACTCAACTGAGTAAGCCACATAATTGCTGTGCGACAACAGTGGGTCAGTCGTTGGGCATCCAATGGTGAGTTACATCCTTCTTGACAACCCAAAGCCTTTCTACCATGATGAAATACTCTTCTAATTTCTTATAAATTGATGGCAAGACAAGTAAAGCAATACAGCCTACAAAATTGCTACATCAGATTTTTTAAACAAATAAAGAAAAGACAAGGCGCACTGTTTTTCTTTCACAGCCTCAGGATATGCCAAAGCATTTTATATTTGATAAAATATTCTCAGAAATGTTGAATGACTATTTGGTCTCAACTACAGGATAAACTGATATCAACATAGTTGCTGAATGGTTGTGTATAATGAAGGGAAATTTATTTCAGGAGTATGTGAAAATTAATTAAACAAAGAGGAAACTCATTATAAACGTTTACCTCAAAATTGCTAAATACTAGAACAGTGCCAGTGGATTGCAGAAGGAAGATACTTTTGGAGGACTGGATATAGCAAGTATTCCATAAGTAGCAAAAGTAACTCAGAACATTATAGACCAGCGAAAATTCAATGCAATTGTGGATTAAATTATGTAAATTGTAATTAATGGATAATTTCAAGGTAGTTGTGGATTGTGAAAGTATCATGAAAACACCAATGATGTGTTTATGAAGGAGAGTTATTGCCTTTCTTATGATGGCACATGGATTTCAGTTTCAGCTTTGTAAACATATAAAAAAGGGAACCAGTAGAAATATTTTGCAATATTTGATTGACTGGGGTATTGAGGGTAATGGTACAACTATTGCTATCATCCTGAGAGAATAAAACTAATGAGATTTTTGGTTTTTAGTTTTAATTGATCTGGGAGTGAAAATCAGAGCAGTTAGATTGCAGAGGATTTTAGCAAATAGAAAAGATAGACTCTGAAGTTCAAAGTAAATATTATTATCAAAGTACACATACAGATATGTTACCATATAAAACCCTAAGATTTATTTTCTTGTGGGCATACTTAATACATCTAGAGAATAATAACCATAAAATAATCAACTTGAGATGAAAAGTCCTTAAAAGAGAGTCTATTGGTTGTGGGGGCATTTCAATAATGGGGCAAGTGAAGTTCAGTGAAGTTATCCCCTTTGGTTCAAGAACCTGATGACTGAGGGGTAGCAATTCTTGAATCATGGTGGTGTGAGTCCTGAGGCTTTTGTACCTTCTTCTTGATGGCAGCAGTGAGAGAGAGCATATCCTGGATGGTGGGGGTCTCTGATGATGGATGCTGCTTTCCTGCAACAATGTTTCACGTAGATGTGCTCAATGGTTGGGAGGGTTTTACCTGTGTCCCAAGAATTTGTAACGAATTGGAAATTCAGTGCAGAGAAATACAAAGTGCTTCAGGGAGCAATAGAAAGCACAGCTGCTGATTATAATTGACAAAAAATCACTGCATAGAAATAAAAGGAACTCAGGGTCCTAAACTGAAACTATTGCAACACTGCTTTGTGACAAAGTGAAGGAAACCTACCACACTCTAATGTGATTGTGCAACTGAATTTAAAAAGATATATTGTAAAGTTCTGGTTACAGCAGACCAGACATTGATGTAGAGGATACAGAATAAGCAAAGCAAAGTGATAAAAGAGATGGCGTGGTTGTATTGTAAGGATCAAATTAGTTAAATGGCATCTTAGGAATAAATGGATGGATGAGAGGTCGACAGCTGGCTTTGAATGTTATTTTCAAGATTCTAAAAGCACTTCCATTACATAGATTAAGCTGTTTTTTCTTGTCTAAAACAAAACCAAAAGAGATGTCTGTGCTGTGGACAACATAAACCTCTGTCTTTTTATTTCCATTTAGTATCTGATGCTCCATAAGGCTATGTACTTGGCCCTTACTTTACTCCCTATACACTCATGACTACCTGCTCTAACTTCATCTATGACACCACTGTAGTGAATCTCAATGAAGAATGTTAGAGGGTAGGAAGGAAGATAAAGAGTCTAGTGATATGATAAGGAGATAAGGTAAGGAGATAAGGTGAGAGAGGGAAACAGGAATGGGAAATGGTGAAGGAGAGGAATCGGTGGTGGCAGGGGGGGGGGGAGATTACCGCTTTCCCTCAATGTCAGTAAAATAAAAGAGCTGGTCACTCATCTTAAGAAGGGGGACTGGGGGGATTGGTAGTGTACACACTGCTATCTACATTAAACAGTGTGGAGTTTAAGAGTGTTGAGAACTTCAAGTTCCTTGAAGTGAACATCACCAAGTAGATGCCATGACCAAGAAATTCAGCATGTTTTCTTTGATCCTCTCCACTTTTTACCCATGCACGGTAGAAAGCATCCTATCCAGATGCATCATGGCTTGGTGTGGCAATTGCTCTGCCTATTACCACAAGGAACTCCAGAGCTTTGTGCACATCATGGGAACAGGGCTCCCCTTCCTGGACTCTGTCTACATTTCTCACTGCCTTAATAAAGCAGCTAACTTAATCAAAGACTTCACCAACACTGGCAAACCTCGTGTCTGCATACCTCAACTCTGATTTATCTCCCCTGGTTCAGTCCCTTCCTACCTACATCCATGACACTTCACACACTCTCAATTTTTTCAATGACGTTAACTTCCCTGGCCATGATCGTCTCATTTTCACTATGGATGTCCAGTCCCTATACACTTACGTTCCTGATCAGGAGGGCCTGAAAGATCTCCGCCTCTTTCAGGACAATAGACCCAACCAGTTCCCCTCCACCACCACTCTCCTCCACCTGGTGTAGCTGGTCCTCACTCTCAATAATGTCTCCTTCGACTCCACCCCCACTTCCTTCAAACCAAAGGTGTAGCTATGGGCACACATGGGTCCCAGCTATGTCTGCCTTTTCATTGGCTGTGTGGAACAGTCCATGTTCCAAGCCTACATTGGCATCACTCCCCAACACTTCCTATGCGACAACTACAACTGCATTGGTGCTGCTTCCTGCACCCATGCTGAACTTGTTGATTTCATTAAATTTGCCTCGAACTTCCAACCCTGACCTCAAATTTGCTTGTTCCATTTCCAACACCTCCCTCGCCTTTCTCAATCAATCTCTATCTCTGGAGACAGTTTATCTGCTGTTTTCTTTTATAAACCCACTGACTCTCACAGCTACCTGAACTATACCTCTTCCCACTCTGTCACCTATAAAAAACGCATCCCCTTCTCTCAGTTCTTCCATCTCTGACACATCTGCTCTCAGGACAAGGCTTTTCATTCCAGAATTACTGAGATGTCCTCCTTCGTCAAAGAAAGGAGCTTCCCTTAATGCAGCCTTCACCTGCATCTCTTCCATTTCGCGCTCATCGGCTCTCACCCCATCTTCTTGACACCACACCAGGGATAGGGTTCCTCTCATCCTCATCTACTACCCCACCAGCCTTCGTGTCCAGCACATAATTCTGTATAACTTCTGCCATCTCCAGCGGGATCCCACCATCATGCATATTTTCCCCTCCACCCCACTTCCTGCTCTCTGCAGGGATTGCTCCCTTGTCCACTTATCCCTCCCTACTGAATTCCCTCCTGGTACTTAGCCTTGCAAGCAGAACAAGTGTTACACCTGCCCTTATGCCTCCTCCCTCACTACAGTCAGGGCCCCACACAGTGCTGAGTCAACATGTCACCTGTGCATCTGTTTGGGGTCATCTACTGTATCTGGTGCTCCTGGTGTGGCCTCCGGTATATCGGTGAGATCGATGTAGATTGGGAGACTGTTTCACCGAGCACCTTCACTCCGTCCACTACAAAAGGTGAGATCTCCCAGTGGCCACTCATTTCAATTCCGCTTCCCAATCCCGTTCCGACATATCAGTCCATGGCTTCCTCTAGTGCTGCGATGAGGTCACACTCAGGTTGGAGAAGCAACACCTTATAGTCCATCTGGGTAGCCTCCAAACTGATGGCATGAACATCAACTTCTCTAACATCAGTAATCTTCTCCACCCCCCCCCCACCACCCATTCCTCTCCTTCACCATTTCCCATTCCTGTTTCCCTCTCTCACCTTATCTCCTTACCTGCCCATCATCTCCCTCTGGTGCTTCCCCCTCCTTCCATTTCTTCCATGGTCTTCTGTCCTCTTCTACCAGATTCCCCCTTCTGTAACCCTTTATCTCGTCCACCAATCAACTTTCCAGCTCTTTACCTTATCCCCTCCCCCCTCCCATTTTCACCTATCACCTGCCACCTTGTACTTCTCCCTCCTCTCCCCCCACCTTCTTAGTCTGACCTCACTTATTGCTTTCCTGCCGAAGGGTCTCAGACTGAAACATCAGCACCTTACTCTTTTTCATAGATGCTGCCTGACCTACTGAGTTCCTACAGCATTTTGTGTGTGTTGCTTTGGATTTCCAGCATCTGCAGGTTTTCTCATGTTTGTGGTTATGTATTCTGTTTTTGCTTTCCCTTGTATTACTTAAATGCACTGCTGTGCTGAAATGATCTGTCCGGATGGCATGCAAAACAAAGTTTTTCACGGTACCTCAGTACATGTGACAATAATAAACCAATGTACCAAAATGTCTCAGAGATCTTTAACAGTGCGTTTCCATTCTGTTATGGTAAATATGTGAAACTGTTGGTTGAGCCAGCACTGGATTAGTATTCGGACAGAATCTCATCCATCAAATTAGAAAACTCATGCCCTTATGTCTAACTACAATTCACAAAATATTTGTATGATACCTATCATTAATAATATGCAGTTAAATTTAACATATTAACACAAGTAATCTAACTAAATTCATTGAAGAGATAGAAAGATACTGCACAATGATCCACTTAGAATCTGTTCAAATGGCTGTATTAACTTGGTTCAATGTTTTGCCAATTATAATCACACGAGCAAAACGGCAGAGCTAAATCCTACCATAGAAAAGAACGTTAATACATTTTGCTGGAATGCACAGTAAAATAGACAGTTTAAAAAATCTTAAATAGATGATGTGTCATTGAAGGATGGGATTGAATCAGTGTACAAATTAATTAGATTAAAATTAATGTTCTTATTTTCTCGTGTACATTGTGTTTCTGTAAAACGGTTCAGCAACCCAAAACAATGTTTACAAATCAGTTACTACAAAGTTACAGAAACACTAGCAATTTGACAGGGAATTTGTTTCAGCAATTTAAAAAACTGTTGAAGTACACAATAACATAAATTCTACAGAACATATCATTTTGACAACTTAACACAGTTTAGCTCACCACAGTTGCTGCCAGAAAATTCTGTGTTTCCAGTATGTTCTTTATTTCAGATTTCCAGAAGCTATTGTACTTTGCAAATCATCCTAATCTTTAATTTGATTCAGGAATAAAACATGGAGCTCCAGCTAAGAGAAGGGGGAAGAGGGGACAATAAACTGTTGCCAAAAAGAACAATCCCAGCATCACCTTGTGGCTGCACAATTAAACATAAATGAATGAGCAAAATAGATTGGAATGAAGAATTGATAGGGAAGCTTCCTTATTAGAATTGCAGGCCAAGTGTTATACCAAATTGGATCCATGTAGTTTTACAGGGGATATTACAGTGTATGTGCACTGATGTTAGGGAGCACCCAAAGGACTGGTAAATTGCAAATGTGAAACTGCTGTTTAAGAAGGGAGAAGGGCAAGAGATGGGAAATGACAGGCCAGTTCACCTGAGCTTGACAATTTTAGAGTCCATTATTAATGATGATTTTTTTTTGGAATGCTTGGAAGGGTATGATAAAACAGGACAATGTCAACATGTTTTCATTACGAAGAGATCACGCCTGACAAGTCTGTTAGAACTCTTTGAAGAAGCCACAAAGAGGTTAGACAGAGCAGAGTCTGTGGACGTTATGTACTTGTATTTCACGAAGAGCTTTGACCAAGTGCCACACGTGTTGTCATCATATGTACCTTGTGGTCTGATATTGGTATTATGGTTGTTCCATGACCATGATGGCTCTTCGCAAAATTTTCCATGGTTTGCCATGGCCTTCTTCTGGGCAGTGTCTTTACAGGATGGGTGACCCCAGCTATTATCAATACTCTTCACAGATTGTCTGTCTGGTGTCAGTGGTCGCATAACCAGTTGCTCATACAACCATCTCCCACCTGATCCCATGGCTTCACATAACCCTGATCGGGGGGCTAAGCAGGTGCTACACCTAGCCCTGCAGGCTAGCGATGGCAAGGAGCGCTTTACACCTCCTTTGGTAGGGACATATCCCACCACCCGCTCCTAAATAAGGTAAGAGCTTCTGATGTAAAGGCAAAGTACGAGCATGAATAGAATACTGGCTAACTAACAGAAGTCAGAGATTCTTTTCAGAATAGCTGCTGGTGACTTGTGCAGTTACACAGGGGTCAACACTGGGACAACAACTTTTCAGTTTATACTTTAACGAAATGGATGAAGGATCTGATGCAATTATAACCATGTTTTCAGATGATACCAAGTCAGGCAGAGAAGTAGTTAGCATCACAGAGGCAAAGAATCTGCAGAAGGACTTGGAAAGGTTGGGAGAATGGGCAAAGAAGTGATGGGTGGAATACAATGTAGTAAAGTGTGGGGTGATTACTTTTGTAGGAAGAATAAAGGTTTAGGCCATTTGCTAAATAGGAAAATTTTCAGAGATCAGATCTACAAAGGGACTTGGGAGTCCGAGCTCAGAATTCCCTCACGATTAGCTCGTAGGTTGAGTCAATAGTCAAGAAAGCAAATGCAACATTAGCATTCATCTTTAAAGGACTGGAATATAAAGCAAGGATGTACTGCCAAGACTTTATTGGTCAGATTGCACTTGGAACATTGTGAGCAATTTTGGGCCCAATATCTAAGGAAGGATGTGCTGGCCCTGGAGAGGATCCAGAAAAGGTTTTGAATAATGATCCCTGGAATGAAAGGTTTACCATATGAGGAACGTTCTATTTCTCTGCATCTGTACTCAGCGGAGTTCAGAAGGATGAGGTAGAGGGAAATCTCATTGAAACCTATTGGATACTGAAAGGCTTGTATAGAGTGGATGTGGACAGCATGCTTCCATCAGTAGATCCTCAGATCAGAGAGCACTCAGAATAAAGAGTTGTCCTTTAAAGCAAAAATGAAGAAGTGTTTCTTCAATTAGAGGATGGTGAGTCAGTGGAATTTGTTGCCACAGAGGGCTATAGAGTCTAAATCACTACTTGTCAGAGATTGATAAGCTCTTGATTGATAAATGGGTTAAGGGTTAGAGGAAGAATGGGTTAAAATAATCAGTAATCATTGAACTGTGGACTTGATAAGTCAAATGGCCGTATTCTGCTCCTCGATCTTATAAGAAAACTTTGCATGAAAAGGAAGCAGCATAGCTGAGGTTGCACCTGGGTAACTAATTAGACAAAACCAATCTCACTTCTTGTGAAGAAGTGCAGCTACAACTATACAACTACCTGGTTACATACAATCTCAGATTTAAGCCATTTGACTTCAGAAGTTTGGTGAATATGATTGGGTGCAGGAGCCTTTCAGTTCAAACACAGAGAGTCAGTGCTTTGTAGAGTAAGTAATATAGCAAAACTGATGTGAATGTTTTGCAGGAAACAATAGATTATGGGAGTGTAAGAAAGTTCTGTTAAGAAGCATATATGTTGCAAGAGAAGGCTCTATTGTGTTGCTGTTTACTGAGGGAAGTAACAAGAGTTGGTCTAGTAACAAAATTCCCTTTACTGAAATTAAACAGTTTCCATCTAATGATGGGGTTGCTACAATAAAGCATCAAAGGTTATACCACATCACGTAAACAATTCCTAAAGATATGCCCATCTGATTCCCCTTAAACAGAATAAACCTATGCAAACTAATCCTAATGCAATGAATTATACCAATAACTATTTGTAAATTAAATTATACTATTAACTAATTTCCAGAGACAAATATGTGCTAAATACTTATAACTTTAACCAACTGTAAATTAACTCACTGCTGAGCCAGAATCATTCAGCACAGAAGTAAGGCACTCATCCCACCATTTCCATTTTGTCCATATTCCTGCATTTGCCTACTTAACCGTGCCTATAAAAAGTATTCACCCCCCAATGGAAGTTTTCACATCTTATTGTTTTACAAAATAAGCCATAAGACTTAGGAGCAGAATTAGGCCATTCAGCCCATTGAGTCTGCTCTGCCATACCGTAATGGCTGATAATGGATCCCACTCAACCCCATACAATTGCCTTCTCGCCATATCTTTTGATGCCCTGACCGATTAGAAATGATCAACTTCCCCCTTAAATATATGCACGGACTTGGCCTCCACTGCAATCCATGGCAGAGCATTCCATAGATTTACTACTCTCTGGCTAAAAAAAATTTCCCTTTACCTCTGTTCTAAAAGGTCGCCCCTCACTTTTGGGGCTGTGCCCTTTAGTTTTGGATATCCCCACTACAGGAAACATCCTCTTCACATCCATCCTATCTAGTCCTTTCAACATTTGGTAGGTTTCAATGAGATTCCCCTGTATTCTTCCAAATTCCAATAAGTATAGGCCCACGGCTGCCAAATGCTCCTTGTATGTTAACCCCTACATTCTCAGAATCATTCTCGTGAACTTCCTCTGGGATCTCAGCAATGACAACACATCCATTCTGAGTTGTGGTGCCCAAAACTGTTGACAATAATCTAACTGCAGCCTGACCAGTGTCTTATAAAGGGTCAGCATTACCTTCTTGCTTTTATATTCTATTCCTCGTGGAATAAAAATCACAATGGAATTAATTTAGCTTACTTGACACTGATCAACAGAAAAAGACTTTTGTGTCAAAGTGAAAACAGATTTCTACAAAGTGATCTAAATCAATTACAAATATAAAACACAAAATAATTGATTGCATAAGTATGCAACCCCACCCTTCATATAACACACCAAATCATCATTGGTGCAGCCAATGTTTTAAGAACTCACAAAATTAGTTAAGGTGCCCTAGCTATATATACACCTGTGTGCAGTCAAGGTGTTTCAATTGATTGCAGTAAAAATACACCTCTATCTGGAAGGTCCCACTGCTGGTGAGTCAGTATCCTGGCAAAAACTACACCACGAAGACAAAAGAACATTCCAAGCAACTCCACGAAAAGGTTATTGAAAAGCACAATTCAGGAGATGGATACAAGAAAATTTCCAAGTCGCTGAATATCCCTTGGAGTCATTAAGTCAATCATTAAGAAATGGAAAGAATATGGCACAGCTGTAAATCTGCCTAGAGCAGACCAAATTCAAACACCGAGTGACTGTGCAGGAAGGGGACTAGTGAGAGAGGCCACCAAGAGACCTATGACATCTCTGGGGGAGTTACAAACTTAAGTGGCTAAGATGGGAGAGACTGTGCATATAACAACTGTTCACAAACGAGAGAATCTGCAGATACTGGAAATCCAAGCAACACACACAAAAGCTGGCGGAGCTCAGCAGGCAAGGCAGCATCTATGGAAAAACGTATAGTACACACTACTCTATGAAAAAAACTATATTCTGTCTGGGTAGCCTCCAACCTGATGGCATGAATATTGATTTCTCGAACTTCCAATAATGCCCTCCCCCCCCCCCATCCCGCCCACTCCTTCACCAGTCCCCGTCCCCTTTTCCGTCTCGCACCTTATCTCCTTGCCTGCCCATCACCTCCCTCTGGTGTTCCTCACCCCTTCTCTTTCTTCCATGGCCTTCTATCCCCACGTATCAGACTCCCCTTTCTCTAGCCCTGTATCTCCTTCACCAATCAACTTCCCAGCTATTTGCTTCATCCCTCCCTCTCCTGGTTTCACCTATCACCTTGTGATTCTCTCTTCCCTCCCCCATCTTCTAAATCTACCCCTCATCTTTTCTTCTCTGGTTCTGCCAAAAGGTCTCAGCCTGAAACGTCAACTGTTTTTTTTTCCATAGATGCTGCCTGGCCTGCTGAGTTCCTCCAGCATTTTGTGTGTAATACAACTGTTGCCCAGGTGCTTCACCAGTCGCAGCTTTATGAGAGTGGCAAAGAGAAAGCCACTGTTGAAAAAAACTTACACGAAATCTTGGCTAGAGTGTGCCAGAAGGCACGTGGGAGACTCTGAAGTCAGCTAGAAGAAGGTTCTATGGTCTGATGAAACCAAAACTGAGCTTTTTGGCCATCAGACTAAATGCTATGTTTGGCATAAGCCAAACACTGCGCATCATCACAAACACACCATCCCCACTGTGAAACATAGTATAGAATATAGTATAGTCATACTTTATTGATCCCGAGGGAAATTTGGTTTCGTTACAGTTGCACCAACCAAGAACAGAGTATAAGTATAGCAATATAAAACCATAAATAATTAAATAATAACATGTAAAATTATGCCAGGAAATAAGTCCAGGACCAGCCTATTGGCTCAGGGTGTCTGACCCTCCAAGGGAGGAGTTGTAAAGTTTGATGGCCACAGGCAGGAATGACTTCCTATGACGCTCAGTGTTGCATCTCGGTGGAATGAGTCTCTGGCTGAATGTACTCCTGTGCCCAACCAGTACATTATATAGTGGATGGGAGACATTGTCCAAGATGGCATGCAACTTAGACAGCATCCTCTTTCCAGACACCACCGTCAGAGAGTCCAGTTCCATCCCCACAATATCACTGGCCTTATGAATGAGTTTGTTGATTCTGCTGGTGTCTGCCACCCTCAGCCTGCTGCCCCAGCACACAACAGCAAACATGATGGTGGTGGTGGTGGTGGCTGAATCATGCTGTGGGGATGCTTCACTGCAACATGCCCTGGAAGACTTGTGAAGGTGAGGGTAAAATGAATGCAACAAAATATATGGAAATCCTGGAGGAAAACCTGATACAGTCTGCAAGGGAACTGTGACTTGCGAGAAGGTTTGTTTTCCAGCAAGACAGTGACTCCAAGCATAAGGCCAAAGCTATACAGGAATGGCTTAAAAACAACAAAGTGACTCCTGGAGTGGCCAAGTCAGAGTCCAGACCTCAATCCTACAGAGAATTTGTGGCTGAACTTGAAAAGAGCTGTTCACTCATGATCTCCATACAATCTGACAAAGTTTGAGTAGTTTTGTAAAGAAGAATGGGAAAAATTTGCAGTGCCTAGATGTGCAAAGCTGACAGAAGACCTATCCGCACAGACTCAAGGCTGTAATTGCTGGAAAAGGTACATCTACTAAATACCGACTCGAAGGGGGTGAGTAACTATGTAATCAATCATCTTGTGTTCAACAATTGTAATAAATTTAAAGCAATTTGTAGAAATTTGTTTTCACCTTGACACAAAAGAGTGTATTCAGCTGATCAGTGTCAAAAAAGCCAAATGAAATCCACTGTGATTCAATGTTGTAAAACAATAAAACATGAAAACTTCCAAGTGGGGGGCGGGGTGAGTACTTTTTATAGGCATTGTATGTTCCTATCTAAATGATTCCTATACAATTGTATCTGACTCTAGCACTTCCTCTGCAGCAACAAATAACTTTCCCCTTATATCCCTTTAAAACTCCTTCCTTTCACGTTAAACCTATGGCCTCTTGTTTTTGATACCCTTGCTGTTATTCTTACTATCTACCCTATCCGTGCTTCTTATAATTTTATATTCCGCTGTCAGGTCACCCCTCAGTCTCTTTTGTTCAAGGGAAAACAAACCCCAGATATGCAATCTCTCCCCTTAACTATTGTCCTCCAATCTAGGCAACATCCTGATGAACCTCCTCTGCACTCTCCATCCTACAATCAGAACTGCACACAAGACTCATAGTGGGCTAAACACAAGAGATTCTACAAAGGCTGGAAATCCAGAGTAACACCTACAAAATACTGGAGGAATTCAGTAGGTCATGCAGCATCTATGGAAAGGAATAAACTGTCAATGTTTCAGGCTGAGACCCTTCTTCAGGACTGGAAAGGAATGGGGAAGAAGCTGGAATAAACAGGTGGGGGGAGGGAAAGGAGTACAAGCTAGCAGGTGGGTGGCGGAGGTGAGAGCTGGAAGGTGATAGCTGTAAAAGGTAAAGGGCTGAAGAAGAAGAAATCCAATAGAAGAGGAGAGTAGAGCATGGGAGAAAGGGAAGGAGGAAGGGCACCAGGAAGAGGTGATTAGCATGTAAGGACAAGATAAGGGGTAAGTGGGGAGCCAGTGTGTGGAATGGAAGAAGAGGGAAGGGGAGGGAAAGAATTACTGGAAGTTAGAGAAATCAATGTTCATGCCATCAAGATGGAGGCTACTCAGATGGAATATGTAGTGTTGCTCCTCCAAGCTGAAACTGGCAGTAGAAGAAGCCATGGACTGACATGTCAGAATGGGAATGGGGATTGGAATTAAAATGGTTGGCCACCAGGAAATCCTGGTGAGCGAAGGTACTCAAAATTCCCAATCCCCATTCCAATTCCAAGTGGGCTAATCAGAGTTTTGTAAAGTCCCAACATACGCTCAGTGGCTACTTTATTGGGTATCTCCTGAACATTAAAAAGTGGCCACTGAGTGTATGTTCTTTGCTGCTGTAACCCGTCCACTTCAAGGCCCAACGTGTGGTGTGTTCAGAGATGCTCTTGGGCACACCACTGTTGTAATGCCTGGTTATTTGAGATACCATCACCCTCCCACCAGCTTGAACCAGACTGGCCATTCACTGCATGTTTTTTATTTATCACACTATTCTCTGTAAACTAGAGACTGTTGTGCATGAACATCCCAGGAGATCAGCAGATATCCATACCCTCTCATTGGGCATCAACAATCATGCCACAGTCAAAGTCACTTGTACTGTATCATATTTCTTCTTCATTCTGACATTTGGTCTAAAAAACAATTGAACCTCTTAACCTCGTCTGTATGTTTTTATGCATTGAGTTGCTGCCACATGATTGGCTGATTAGATATTTGCATTAACGAGCAGATATACAGGTGTACCTAATAAAGTGGCCACTAAGTGTATGCCTCAACCTATGAAGGCAAGCATGCCATATGCCTTCCTCACTACTCTATCTATCTGCATAGGTATATTCAAGGAAAAATGGATTAATCCTCTCTTCATCAAAATTTTTCATGCCCTGCCTTTACCATGTATGTCCTATTCCTATGTGATTTCCCAAAATTCATCACTTCACATTTGTCGGGATTAAATTTCATCAACCAATGCCCCACACGCTTTCTATCTGATCTATACCCTCCTACGGTCTTAGACAACATTCTTCTCTGCCGCAATACACAAACTTTTGTGTTCTCTGCAAACATTCCCAATGCTCAGATCAGGTTTTCAGTTGAAAGAACTAAGAAACTGAGTTAAAGTTAATACCTTCACTACAGACATCAATAATTCATATTGATAAATTTTCCAAAGAAGATTCATACACAATTTGCATTGTATAATACAAGTTTGTGTATTATTGTTCACTAATTAAGTACAGCAAAAAATAAATTCCATAATATACTTTCTTACATTGACTATTACTACTAAATACAGGATAATATCAATTTTTTAATGTGTTATAATTGCAATAAAAATATTTACAAGAATAAATTGCGAAATGCCTTTTCATTCTTTACATTCAAAGTCAATGATTTCAATAATGTTCTATTACATTGCTACTCACCAATTGCAAGGTTGCTGCTCATATGGTCCACTGTGTGGTAAACTACTACAATAATTGAAGGGCTTCCTCCTCCAGCCCGATCCCTCCCTCTCCAATAGCCGAAGAACCCTACACTGGTCCTTCCCTCAAACATCTTGTATCTGATTGTTCAGAACCTCCATTGTTCAACATCTTGCTTAGCTGGTTTGTCATCTCATACTCTCGTTAAACTCACTGAGGTTCCATTCCTACTGGTCCCTTTAGACTCACCCAGACTCTGGTTCCTGTGCTCCATAAAAAATAGTAGATACTACTGTGTAACATCTTTAAAAAAAAAGTGAAGTAAAACCGCGTTGAGGTACTAATAGTAGTAATATTCAATCGTCCAGAAAATCTGTCAGTCCAGCACCACCAAATTTTTGAGTGCCAGAATATTGAAATTTTAGGGTACATGATTTTTGCTGAATTTATTTAAAATATTATTTACTTATTTAAAATTTCACTAATTTCCATATTAAAACTCCATCTTTATGTGACACTGCCTTCAAACAGCTTCCATCCTGACTTCCACCTTCTCTCCTATAGTCTCTCATGAACAATGCCTGATATGCCTCCAGCCCTACTACCAGCAGCAACATTGCTGTGTACATGTCCTCTTTTGTGAACTTGACACCATTGATAGCTCTCAGGAACATCGCCACTTCCTCCAGGTACTGGACAAATGTCTGATAACTCCCATATTTCTCTGGGTTACTGGCATCCCCTTCGTATCCACTACCTACTATCATCACTTCTCCACCTACAGAAGCTGGTCCTTATTACTTCACTCTTAATAAATGCTGTACCACTCTCCCCAAACGGCTTTCGTCACTGCCAATGTCGTGGCTGTAGGCTCCTCTGTGTTGCTGATAATTATGGGCAGTAACAACAGAATAAGATACGAGCAAGTCAGTCAAAAACTCATAGTTAGCACCAGTGAGTGATATAACAATGTTTTAAAAATCATTCCATATAGTATACATTTCTTAAGCATACACCCACATTGAAGAAACTATGTTTGCAGATCTCATGCTACCATGAAAAGCAAAAAAAAAGTGCTTTGCATTGTAAAGTACATACCAGCATGGAGGCGAATTTGTGTTGTGATTGGGGGTGAGGCCATCCATGCACACATCAAGAAACAGAAGTTCAAAAAAAGTTGTAACAATTTACGTACTTTTATTTCTAGACAAATTCTATATGAGTGAATTTTATTCCACATCTCAAATTTTTGGGTATGATTTGTGAATTAAGGGTGAATGCTCATAATGTGTGTGTTGGGGGGGGATTCATCTGTCATGCAAATGTTACAAGATCATGTCAATCTTAAACTCTCAAGCTATCGAGAGCTATAAATCTCAACTAGGAAACAGATACTGGGTAATGCTAGTATTGAATATACAGTATCATCTCATTGAAGATCTGACTTGGCATTACTTTGGCACTTTTCAAGATTGTATTCTGCATGTTAAGTTTCTCTATGGCTTAAATAGTGAACAAATTCAGATATATTAAGCAGACGTCATCTCATATTTGATCTAGCTTGCAAAATTGCAACATCTAAGGAAATGGCAGTGACAAATGGCAAAGTAGTTCACCAGCGGAGAGCAATAGTAAAGGCCACAGTTCCAAAGGCAAGATTAAAAATAGGTGGTTTGAAAGCTATTACAATTGTAACAGAAGTCACCACATCTATATTAATTCAAAGTGAGAGTTTTAACCACCAGAAAAAAACACACACATATCCTCAACATGGAGAGGTAACACCAGGATAGGTAGGTGGAGTCCTTGAGACCATTAACATTGATCTTCTTGTGGTAAAGTTTCTGTGGGCACTGATGTTTTGGAGCCTGGTAAGGCCATGGTCAGTTCAGCAGTCATCAGTTCCTGTCATGACATAGATAATGAGGGCATCTGTTTGTTCCTCACATAAATGATCATAAGATCTTATAGGTGCCTGAGCTTGGATCCGGGGTGGTAATCAACATATCATGAGTTAATCTTTCTGATGTAACAGGGTGTTGGTTATGACAAGACTACGCTTCAAGCATTTTGTCTGAAGCAAGACTGCACTGGAGATAGCTCCCGCAGCACTTCTGCCTTGCCAGTCAATTGCATCTTTTCCTGCCAAGTCACCCTGTAGGATCTGTTTGTCTTTTTCTGAGATGTAAAATAGGATTTTTTTTTCAAAGGTTCGAGATGAAATTACTCTTAATCTCATCTGTCACTACTGAGGTTGGTGTGCATGCACTGATGATTACAGCATATCAATTCCATTTTAAAGTGATTCAAGGATCATGAAGTATTCAATAATCCCTCAGGGAGAGTTGCTAAGACAACAAACAAGCTCAGTCTAGTGGTAAAGCCCATTCTATGAAAGCAGTGTTCTTCTTTCCATTTGTTCTTCCAGAAGAAAGTGCAGCCATTGCCCTGCTCTTTGAGATGACCATATCTGACCTGTCACATATCACTCAGTACTGCCACATTCAGTTTTACTATTGCTAGGTCTGCCAATAAGGGACTTTTCATATTAGGCTTGGAACCGCATACAACAGAGGGATAGGGGCAGATATTCACGGCATCTTCAGAATGTCATAATCTACGGTCATTCTAGATTCTAGACCATCCTCAACAAAGGAAATAAACTCTCCAACATGGTAACTACAGAGCGATCTCCCTGTTTTTTTGCTACAAGGGAAGTCATTGCCAGAGTCCTCCTTAGCTGCCCTTGTTTTGACAGTCAAAGGGCTGCACTCTGAATTACAGTGTGGGTTCCATCCATCTAGGGGTGGCATAGTGGACATGATCTTCAAAGCGTAATTACTTCAAAGGAAATACAAGCACCACACGTGGCCTTTGAGATCACTAAAACCTTTGACTCTGGCATGAATAGGAGCTGTGGAACACTCAAATTTGATTATCCCAGAAATATATCTACATCCACTTTACAAGGGCAAGCCTCCTAACCAAAGGGATCACAACAGAAACTACAGAGGCTACTTAAGTGCACACCTGTATCAAGCTAGGCTGTGAAATCTTTTATGAATATTATAAGTTTCAAAAAGATTATCTCCTATTCTTCTAAATTTGCGAGAGACCAGTCCCAATCTTTTCGATCTCTCCTCACAGAACAAACCCACCATCCCTATAAGAGGTCTAATAAACCTTTGCCGTATTTAATTTATGGCAAAGCCAAGTTTTCTTAGGCAAGGAGACTAAAACCACAAACAAAAGAGAAAATCTGCAGATGCTAAAAATTCAAACACACACAAAATGCTGGAGGAACTCAGCAGGCCAGGCAGCATCTTTGGAAAAGAGTACAGTTGACGATTTAGGCCACTACCCTTCAGCAAGATTGAAGACACCACACAGATGGCACTTGGTCTCACCAAGGCATTAAACCATTACAGTACGACTTCCTTATTCAATGTCCTACTAGACCCACATTTGGCCTTTAGTAACTTGTGTAGAAACATCTGCTAG
Organism: Mobula birostris; assembly: GCF_030028105.1. Taxonomy (NCBI): domain Eukaryota; kingdom Metazoa; phylum Chordata; class Chondrichthyes; order Myliobatiformes; family Myliobatidae; genus Mobula; species Mobula birostris. The sequence goes on along the minus strand of NC_092375.1, from coordinate 172,083,746 downwards.
GTTCCCTTTGAATTTCAACGCTGATCTCTCACCATTTTAACCAATACTCTGCTTTTCTGTTATGTTTATCAAACTGGATGACCTCACAATTTTCTACATTGAGTTACATCTGCCATGTTCTCACCTAGTCAGTTTCTTTAAATCCCCTGGAAGCCTCTTTACTTTCTCCTCCAAATTCACAATCCCAACAATTCTCTATTTCATCAACAAAGTTGAAAATATGAAAAAAATTGGTTTCCTCAAATAACATGTTGATTACAAAGAGCTGGGTTCATGGTACAGATACCTGTTGTACTTCATTAGTCAAGCCCTCCAACCTGAGAAAGATGCCTAGTCCAGTAACCAATCCTCTACACATGTCAACATTTCACCTCTGATTCTATGTGTCCTAACCTTGATAACCAACCTCCTGCAAGGGACATGTAAAATCTAAATGCTTAAGATCCACTCATCCCTCCTCATTTATCTACTAGTTACATCCTTAGAGAACTCAAATAGATCAGCCAAACATAACTTACCGTTCATTATGGATAGCAGATAGGATCAGAAGTATACATGTGAAACACTTCATTATTTCAAGAGGTAGACAAGTGAATAAGATGTTCGATTCCACATATAAGAATCCACTGAACTGAATAAAGGAATAACGTCTTCCTTAAGTACAATGACAGTAATATAGTCATTTGAAAAGATCAGAGACTGAGAAAGCCTGCAAGAGGTTAAATCTTTAATTAAGTGAATATGTGAATCACCCTTTCATTGTAAAAACTAAAGTAGTGTAGTATATGTAAACATGAGATATCTATATGTGTATCTACATTGAAATCTGAGAGTGAAATAAGCAAGATGTACATGTTTCAGCAGTTCTTGTCTTTTTCTAATTTATTATACTCCTGGCACTTCATATTACATGGCTTCTTACAGGAGCAGGTTAAAATCATAGCCTGTGGGATAAACAATGGGCATCTGTGGGCAGCATTGATGGGCAGTTTTAACTACCTGCCAACTGTGTTCCACGAGTCGTGGAGGGTCAAAATCATCCCTGTATTTTCAGCTTCTAAATTGAGTTCACTGCAGAGTAATTTTGTTTAGAAAATTAGATCCATTAAATAAGGTTAATGGAAGGCATTGTGAAATTGATTTCCAGAACACATACATATTTGACATAAGCCTGGATATTTTTGCTGAAACTCATCACCAGCAGTGAGATCTCAATTGAATTTTGGTCGGTTGCATCAAAATGGCCTATCTTGTTCTGTCAGGCTGCATGATAGACCGACAAAGAGACAATGAGCAACTGTAGAGTTGCAGGCCATGCACACAGTGCTGGGGTTGTTTCATAGTGAGCCCTGGAGAGGGTCCAGAGGAGGTTCACGAGAATTATCCCAGGAATGAGGGGTTAATGTATTTGATGGCACTGGGCCTTTACTGCTGGATCTTAGAAGAAAGAGGGGAGATCTCGTTGAAGCTTATCAAATATTGAAAGATCTAGATCAGGTCGATGCGGAGAGGATGTTTCCTATATTCACAGACCGGAGGGCACAGCCTCAGAATGGAAGGATGTCCCTTTTACACAGAGATGAAGAGGAATTTCTTTAGCCGAAGGGTGGTGAACCTGTGGAATTCAATGCCACAGCCATCTGTGCAGGCCAAGTCATTGGGTATATTTAAAGTGGAGGTTGATAGGTTCTTGATTACTAAGGGTGTCAAGGGTTGTGGGGAGAGGACAGGAGAGTGGGGTTGAATGGGATAATGAATCAGCCATGATGGAATGGTGGAGCAGGCTCAATGGAGTGAATGGCTTAATTCTGCTCCAATGTCTCACGGGCTACAATTAAACTATTCTAGAAGCCATTTAACAGCCAAAATCTGAAGCATAAGTGATGAGAAATCCTCATCAAAGTCCAGCTCTGCTTCTGGATTCCACAGGGAATCCAGTGGAAGCAGGTCTAAAGCTTGGCCAGTCACTTTGACATTTCTACATTCACATGGGAATCCTGAAAGTTACTGGCACCTAAGCTGAGAACTACTTCGAATTCTGTATGAAAGGGCCAGGTTTCCTCGCAAAAATGCAAGCTATAATTGTGAAACAACTGAAAACAAACTGGGTTTGACTAAACCAGCTTCATGGCACCTAACATGCATCAGAATAATTTCCCTTCTTTGAGAATGCAATTAAAGCATTTTTTTTCTACAGGTGGATGGTCACGGGTTTGCTAAGGAGGGAAATTTTTTCGTGCAAATGCCATGATTCAGTAACAAGTCTGTACTTTATTTCATGCTGAGGCTTACCTTTCATAACTGGATGTGACGTAGGTGGTAGTTCACTTGCTGATCGTTGATTTGTTACTTCATCAGAAGCCTTTCAACACAAGTTTAAACAATCAAAAATTACCAACAATAATGTTAAAAATCAAAGAATATACTCAAATTTTATGTTCTAAAAATTAATTTAAAATAATACTAATTGTAGACAAACAAATAAACTCAATGGTGTAGGAGTGCATTGGGGTTCAGCTACACCCCAGGGTTTTGAAATTGTGGAGGCATTTGATTCTGGAATAGTTCCGGGGGAGTGGTATTGCAAATGTCACTTCACTTGTGTTGTAGGAAAGACAGATGAGCTCAGGGCATGGATCAACACATGGAATTATGATATTGTTGCCTTTAGTGAGACTTGGTTGCAGGAGGGGCAGGACAGGTAGCTCAGTATACCAGGGTTCCTTAGAATGCTAGAGATCGAAGGTGGATGGGTGAAGTTAATAACCAGGGAAAAAGTCACAGCAGTGCTTAGTCAGGACAGACTGGAGAACTCATCCAGTGAATCTTTATGGGTGGAATTTAGGAATAAGAAATATATGAGCACATTAATGCGGCTATATCATAGACTACCCATGGGATTTAGAGGAAAAAATTTATAGAGAGATCGCAGACTGTGATAGTAGGTGATTTTAAATTTCCACACATTGACTGGATTCCCATACTGTAAAAGGACTAGATGGGATAGAATTTGTCAAATGTGTTCAGGAAAGTTTCCTTAATTGGTAACCAGAAGTCCCAACGAGAGAGAGTACAATACTTGATCTCCTATTACAGAATGAGACAGGTCAGTTAACAGAAGTTTATGCAGGCGAACAGTTTACAGCTAGTGATCATAATGCCATTAGTTTCAAGGTAATTATGGAAAGGGATATGTCAGGTCCTTGGGTTGAGATCCTAAATTGGAGAAAGGCCAACTTTGTTGGTATCAGAAAGAATCTGGCAAGTGCGGATTGGGACAGGTTATTTTCTGGCAAAGTTATACTTGCTAAGTGGGAGGCCTTCAAAAGTAAAATTTGGAGAGCACAAAGTTAGTATGTGCACATCAGAATAAAAGGCAAGGATAACAGGTTTAGGGAACTTTGATTTTCAAGAGATATTGAGGCCCTTGTTAAAAAAAAGGAGATGCATAGCAGGTATAGGCAGAAAGGAATAGATGAGGTACGTGAGGAGTATAAAAATACAAAATAACACTTAAGAAAGAAAACAAGAAGTCTCAAAGAAGGCAAAAGGTTGCTCCAGCAGACAGGGTGAAGGAGAACCTTAATGACTTCGACAGATAGACTTCTACAGTGCAAGAAGATTGTAATTGGTCCTCTGGAAGATCAGAATGGCAATCTATGCATGGTGCCAAAAGATATGGGAGAAATCTTGAATAGATTTTTTGCATCTGTATTTAATTGGGAGATGGACAGAGTCTATAGAAGTGGGGCACAGCAGCGGCAAGTTCATGGGCCATACACAGATTACAGAAGAGGATGTTTTGTTGTCCTGAGGCAAATTAGAGTGGATAATTCCCCAGGGCTTGACAAGGTGTTCCCTTGGACCCTGTGGGAGGTGAGTACAGAAATTTCAGGGGCCTTAGCAGAGATATTTAAATCATCCTTAGCGACAGGTGAGGTATCGAAGGATTGGAGGATAGCTATTGTTGTTGCACTGTTTAAGAGAGGGTCTAAAAATAAACCAGGAAATTATGGGCTTGGGAGCCTGACATCACTAGTGGGAAATGTTATTGGATAGTATTCCAAGGCACTGTATATATGAATGTTTGGATAGACAGAGATTGAATTGGGGTAGTCAGCTTGTCTTTCTGCATGGAAGGTCATGTATAACCAATCTTATAGAATTTTTTTGAGGAAGTTACCAGGAAAGTTGATGAAGACAAGTCAATGGATGTTTTCTAAATGGATGGTAGCAAGTCATCTCACAAGTTCCTGCATGGGAGGTTGGTCAAGAAGGTTCAGTTGTTTGGCATTCAAGATGAGGTAGTAAAATGGATTAGGCATTGGCTTTGTGGGGAAGCCAGTGAGTGGTAGTAGATAGTTGCCTCTCTGACTTGAGGCCTGTGACTAGTAGAGTGCCACAGGGATCTGTGCTGGGTCCACTGTTGTTTGTCATCTGCATCAACAATCTGGATGATAATGTGGTTAACTGAATCAGCAAATTTGTGGATGACACCAAGATTGAGGGTGTAGTGGATAGCACGGAATACTATCAAAGCTTTCAGTGTGATCTGGACCAACTGGAAAAATAAGCTTAAAAATGGCAGATAGAACTTAATGCAGGCAAATGAGAGATTTTGCACTTTGGGAGGACCAACCAGAGTAGTTCTTACACAGTGAGAGGTAGGGCACTGACTGTGGTAGAACACAGGAATCTGGGAATACAGATCCACAATTCATTGAAAGAGGCATCACAGCGAGATAGGTTCATAAAGAAAGCTGTTGGCACATTGGCCCTCATAGATCACAGTACTGAGTACAGGAGTTGAGAAGTTATGTTGAAGATGTATAAGACCCTTTTGAGGCCTAATTGGGAGTATTGTGTGCAGTTTTGTTCACCGACCTACAAGAAAGATGGAAACAAGATTGAAAGAGTACAGAGAAAATTTACAAGGATGTTGCTGGGACTGGAGGACCTGAGTTATAAGAAAAAATCGAATAGGTTTGACCTTTATTCCCCAGAATGTAGAAGACTGAGTGTGGATTTGATAGAGGAATACAAAATTATGATGGCTATTGATAGGGTAAATGCAAACAGGCTTTTTCCACTGAGGTTTGCCGAGACTACAACTGATCATGGGTTAAGGGTGAAAGGTGGTATGTTTAAGGGGAACATGAGGAAAAACGTCTTCACTCTGAGGGTGGTGAGAGTGTGGAATGACTGACAACACAAGGTGGATGCAACTTTGATTTCAAGGTTTAAGAAAGTTTGGATAGGTACATGAATGGCAGGAGCATGGAAAGCTATGGTCTGGGTGCAAGTCAATGGGTCTAGGCAGCTTAAACAGTTTAGCACAGACTAGGTGGGCTGGAGTGCTGTAGTTTTCTATGACTCTATGGCAGTCTTTAAGAAGGGCAGGAGGCAGAAGAAAGGAAGTTATAGGCCAGTTAGCCTGACTTAATGGCTGTGAAGATGTTGGAGTTCACATTTAAAAATGAGATTTTTAGGTACTTGGAGACACATGATAAAATAGACCAAAGGGAATCTTGTCTGAAAAATCTGTTGGAATTCTTTGAGGAATTAACAAGCAGCTTAGACAAAGAAGAGTCAGTGGATGTTGTTTACTTGGATTTTCAGAAGACCTTTGACAGGATGCTGCATATGAGGCTGCTTAACAATATAAAGGCTCACAATATTACGGGAAGGATGGTATTACAGCATAGATAGAAGATTGGCTGACTGACAAGAGGCAAAGGGTGGGAATGAAAGAAGCCTGGTCTGGTTGGCTGCCGGTGTGATGTGGTTGGTGTTGGGACCACTTCTTTTCATGTTATGTGTTAATGATATGAAAGAAGGAATTGATGGATTTTTGACTAAGTTTGCAGATGATACAGAAATACAAAGATAAGGGCAGGTAGTGTTGAGGAAGCAGGAAGTCTTGAAAACAGGGGTTCCCAACCAAGACTCCACAGACCCCTTGGAAGAAGGTTGGAAAACCCTGCTGTATAAACACCTTGACAGATTGAGAGAACATGCAAAGAAGTGGCAAATGGAATATTGTCCAGGGAAGTGCATGCCATGCACGTTGGTAGAAGGAATAAAGGCATAGACTATTTTCTGAATGAGCAGAAAAGGGATTGGGAACTTATGCAAGATTCCCAAAAGGTTACCTTGCAGGTTAGATCAGTGGTAAGAAAGGCAAATGCAATGTTAGCATTCATTTCAAGAGGACTAGAATATATGAGCAAGTATGTGATGCTGAGGCCTTGTGTGGCATTGGTCAGACCACACTTGGAATATTGTGAGTAGTTTTGGGCTCCTTATCTAGGAAAAGATGTGCTGGCATTGAAGAGGGTCCAGAGGAGGTGCACAAGAATGATTCTGGGAATAAAAAGTTTAATATAAGTGCAGCATTTGATGCCTCTCGCCTGTACTCACTGGAGTTTAGAAGAATGAGGGGTGAACCTATTGAATATTGAAAGGTATAAATATAATGGACATGGTGTTTCCTATAGTGGAGGAGTCTAAGACCAGAGGGCACAGACTCAGAATAGAGGGACATCAATTCAGAACAGAGATGAGGAGGAATTTCTTTAGCAGAGGGTAGTGAACCTGCGGAATTCTTTACACTGTGGGCTATGGAGACCAAGTCATTGAGTAAATGGGGCCACGTATTTACAATTGAAAACATGAATTGTTACGTCATGCATTAATTGCAAACAAATAAGGAAATGGTTATCAGAAACTATAAACTTAAATGTTTCATTAGAAATTACCCTTATAATTTAAAGTAAGAGCATCCATATTTCATACGCAACTTAACAGCTAATCTTATGAAAACAACACTGCTGATAATGTAGGTGTCTTTTTGTAATTAACTAGCTATGTTTTCTGAGTAGAATAATGCATTTCAATTGTATGGATGCAGGAACTTGCTACTTTTTCAACCTTCAACTTGTCTTGAACACATGGTGCATCAGTAATTGTACACTACTGACTTCAAAATTTTATTTATATTTTTTAATAAAAGAACAATGAAAAGTATTAATCTCTTTAAGATTTCTAACAACTTACTCCAAAATGCATACCTTTTAATCTTACAAATGCTTAACAGAGTTACCGGCAAATCTATGCATTTTTATTTCATCCTTTCAACATCAAGTGGTAAGCAGCAAAAACTGGATCATACATCAAAGACTATGTGCGGCTCCAAGTCATAGAATGACTCTTCCATTTCACATATTGAATTCAAGCAGAATATCAAAGTGCTACCAAAGAACCTCAGGTCTTTACAGAGAAAAGGGCTTTAACATCTGTAGAATGTGAAGTGCAAGACAAATCACCTCAGGGAAATGCTAGCGTTTATTCGCAGCAGCAAATTTCCAGCCTTTTGATTCTCTTATTCACTGTACCACCCTGTCTCTCCACTGAACCAGTTCTATGCAAGCAGCCCTTTGTCTCAAAAACTTCAAACATTACTATAGTGGTTTCATGTTAAGATAGTATACCAAAGCCACTCTGAATAAATTTCAGACCTATGCATTTAGGTTTTGAAAAGATTGAGAGACAGTATGTGAGAGAATGAGTTGGCGGGGTGGTGACAGATGGAGTGTGGGGGGTTTTGAGTTGGGGGAGTAAGCTACAGAGTGTGAGTGGAAACGTTGAGATGGAAGAGGGCGAGAAAGGAAATGAGTGGGTGTGAAAGGCAGCAAGAGGGGTTGAGAGAGGGGTGGTCAAAAGAGGGGGTGAGAAGGGTGGAGAGAGGGGGCCAGAAGGGGAGAGGAGGGGGTGAGGGAGGAAAAGAGAGGGAGGAGAAAGAGGGTTAAGAGAGAGTGCTGAGAGAGGCACTTTGCAAGAGAGGGGCTCTAACAGGGTGCCAGAGAAGGATTTGTGAGGATGCCTATGGAAAAAACTAATTGAATGAGAGTTAGTATGCAAAGATTGTGTTTATGACAGAGGGGAAGATGAGCCCATAAGAGCATGGGATGGGGGAGTGACAGTGTTACCTTTCCATCTTTCACACTCTGGACTTTAATGCCTTCTTCTTGAGATGCAAAATAACTGATGTGACTGTAAAAAAAGTAAACAAATGTAAAGTTCAAAGCTACAAAACTATAATTATATAAGATATAAATATAATGTAGATGAAACAGAAAAGCACTTAATGACACATTGATCATCATTATATATGCAGAATTTCTGCCAGAGTTACTTTGCTAATTTCTTCATCAAGAATACACAAAATCATTGACATGGCACAGTTCGTGATGGAGGGCACTCAGTAAATCCACTCCTTAACACGTGCATTCACTCACACATAAGCGTTGCCTTGTCACTCTGCTGTCATTGCTGTGTGTGCAGGCACTTCCCTGGTATAGTCTCATAATTAACCCATTGTTTTCCCTCCGCATTGCTACATACATGCAGAGTCAGACACCAAAGCTCAGTTTAATTTCATTCTTTATTTGTACTTACCTGTAAGTGTGCGACTGTGTTGAGCGCTCTGCTCTTTCACGCTGTCATCTCTCGGCAGTCCTGCGGTGTCAGCTGTGTGCTAAACTGAGCTGAGCAACTTTCCCACCATACATGGCAGAACATTCCATTTCGTTAGTTATGGGGATATGTAAATGTCTATACAGTATGCTGTTTGTATACTGTATTTAAGGCAGAGACTTCTGTTTATTTTGTGATATGATTGTCACTGCATTATGCGGTGCACCATGCTCTAATTCATGTGTAGTCCTAAATTAACTTTGTTGGTAATTAAGGACATTATGTCCTGGTGCCTAATAAAAGGAGTTCATCATCCTGAGTATGAGAGAGAGATAGGGGCTGCCAGAAGTTCAAACTGGACAAGACTAAGTATGGAGTTATTACTGTGTTTTCTTGTAAATATACTTTTGTAAATATTGGCATTTTTCTTTTCACTAGTTTCCACTAAATTTTGTAAATTTGATCTAAGTGCTAGTTGACTCCAGCCAATCTTTCTTTGGTCACAACCCAGATTTCTAACACAGTGTACATCAAAAGTGCACCATCTGCACTAAAGCTTATGCTGATTAAACTGACTTCTGAAATAGCTTTCAATCAAAAGTACACAGGAGTTTCACAAACCAATAAACCTTGCAGAAATGGAAGGCAAGCATGTTCCTAGTTTGTTCATTAGAAGCTTAGCAAGCACACTTTATTTCTGGAATGGATGAAGTGTAGAGAAATCGTGTTGAAACCGATCATTCAGATTCACTCTTTACCAGATCAGCTCTGATTTACACTGACAGGAAACTTTCTTTTTATTTTATAATATTCTAATGTAAATAAATAAGGGCAGTGATAGCAAGGTTGTTCATATAACCAATCAAATCTAAAACCTTCTATCTGCTTTTTTTACGTTATGTTCCCACACCACATTTTACTGTAAATGTCAAAGGTTCTAACCATTTAGGCCTATTTTATATTTCTAGTCAAACAAGGCAATTCTGACCTCACTGAAGGAAGAATCTTACACTATTTGTCAGTCAATCCTGCTGTAGGAACCTGCAAGGAGACCAGGAGAGGAGCTCAGTCTTGCTGTATTTTCGTCGAGGATGCTGTCAGGTATAGTACAGGGGACACAATCTCAAGGACTAAGTAGATGGGCGGAATCTACTTGCAGGACTGTAGGGAAGAATGGAAAGGGGAAATAAACTTTGCTTAATGTTTATAACTACATAAGCATGGTTTAGGTGATTATATTTTATCAGTTTATAATTATTTATTTTTTCCTTTATTTTGGTTTTATCATTTAAATTTTTCTGAACTTTGAGAGAAGGAAGAGCTGTGATAGGGCTTTACAGGCTCTCAGGATTGAACAGGCTCTTTAGAAGCAAGCCTACTTGTTTGCTGTTTGCTCCCATCTCAAATATTGTGCCAACAGGATCAGTCAGTGCACAAAGATCTGGAAGTGGGGTGACAGATGGGTGGCAGAGCATAGCAGCAAGCCCTGGCTCACAACCTTTCTCTTGTAATGTTCATCTCTCTGTGATTTGGTGATTCATCATTTAAACTCAATCAACATAATGAAAAAAGTTTTGAACTCTTCTCCAGCTTCCAGCCAGGTCCCAGTGTTGATTTTAACTGATGTTTTGATGACAAACTCTGCCATCCTCTTCAGGGATGATGCCTAGGCATGTCCAGTCCTGTGATATGTATATTCTCAACAAAGACAAAAGACTTGCTCTAAGTAATAACTGGAATACGGTTTTAAACAAAGTGAGACAGCGGAAGCATGTTTTGTCAAGGACTAACCAATCAGGATGGACAGACAACGGGAGTTGCAAATGTATAAAACTTTGTTTCAACTGTACTTGAAGTTTTGCATGCAGCCCTGGTTAACCCGTTACAGAAAGGATTTGGAGACTTTGGAGATGGCACAGAAGATGTTTACCAGGATGCTGCCTGGATAAAGGAAATGACATATGAGGAGAGGTTGTACAAACTTGGATTATTATCTCTGAAAAGTCACAGGCTGAGAGGAGATCTAATGTAAGTATACAAAATTATAAGAGGCATAGTCAGAGTCTGTTTTTCCCAAAGTAGAAATGACGAATACTAGAGAGGAGCAAATTTTAATTTGATGTGATTATTCTCCATGTAACTGTGTACTAACTGCAGCATCTACACCATTGATCCAACACCACCTGCCATGTATGGCATTGCTGATGCTAGGTTAATATTCTGGAAATCCCCAAGTGCAACAACAGCCATAACTTTAAATTGTTCAACACTTGTAATATCGCTAACTTCTCAACATGCAGCACAGAAGCATTACAATAAGAAATTTAAGCGATCAAAGCCAATGAACAAAAATGTGATCACAGAGGTAGGTTTTAACTCACATCTTAAAGGAGAGAGAATAAGATGGAAAGGTTCATGGAGGGAATTCCAGAAAATTATGGAATAACAAATGAATGTGCATTTTCTAATACTGGAAAAATTAAATTTGGGGATGATTAAGAGACCCAGATTACATTAGCAAACATGTTTTAGAGAATTGCAAAGGGGGAGGGGTAGGGAGAGAGGGGGAGAGAGGGAGAGGGAGATGAAAGATGAGCTGCTATTCCTATTCTCACTGCAATAGTTGTACATTCCTATGCTCACCTGCTGCAATTTGCCTATCGCCACAGTAGATTTACAATGGATGCAATCTCACTGGGTCTTCACTTGGCCTTGGGCCACCTAGACAACAACAATACCAACATCGGGCTACTGTTTATTGATTACGACTCAACATTCAGCTCAATCATCTCCTCAGTATGAATTAATCAGCTTCAAAACCTGGGCTTCTGTACCTCATGACAAGGGTGAGCAGATTCAAGTTCCTGGGTGTCAACGTCTCTGAAGATCTATCCTGGGCCCAACATATTGAGCATGCCAGCAGCTAGGAGGTTGAGGAGATTTGGGATGTTACCAAAGAGTCTTAACAAATTTCTACAGATGTACCCGAGAGAGCATTCTAACTGGTTGCCTCACAGCCTGGTGTGGAGGGGCCACTGTTCAGGATCGGAAAAAGCTGCAGAAGGTTGTAAACTCAGCCAGCTCCATCATGGGCTCTAGCCTCCCCAGCATTGAGGATACCTTCAGAAGGTAGTACCTCAAAAAGTCAGCATCTGTTATTAAGGACATCCTGGACATGCCCTGTCCTCACGCTACCATCAGAGAGGAGGTACAGGAGCCTGAAAACACACACTCAACATTTTAGAAACAGTTTTTCCCCTCTGCCAGCAGATTTCTGAACAGACAGTGAACCTATGAACACTCTCACTTTGGCTCCTTTTGCACTACCTATTTAATTTGTTTTTAATATATATTTTATATTTCTTATCATAATATATAGCATATATTATGATTATATTATTACATATATTATAATATATATTGTACACATTATATATAATATATATATAAATCACATATATATGATCTGCAACAAGTAATTTCTTCCACACCCTCCGGTAGCCATGCTCCCCCCGGTCCCCCGGTAGCCCTGTAATCCTCATTACCCTGTCTGACACTTTACTTATCGAGTGCACACGGCAGTATAAGCACTTTTGTTTGTATTGGCACGTTCCAGGACAGTGGTTTTCTTGGACACATCCTGCTTGTTATTGCTTCCAGTTTCAGGGAGGGGACCCCGAGTGGGGTGGCTTACACAGGGTGCCTGTTTGTGGTGGCGCATGCTCTGTGGAAGTGTGGGGAGAGTGCTGGCACCTGGAAAATGGTTAGATAAGGCCTGATTTTGCTGCACAATGCCATTGCGATCTTATTGTGATAAATGTATTTGCGGACCTTTGTGATTCTTTTCTTTTTGTGTAATTGTTCAGGCTCATGGGAACAACTCCCCTCCACCCACACATTTCAAAGAATGGACTATCCTTTTTCTCCTAGATCAAGGAGATCCTGACTTAAAGGCTCATTTTGGTGAAAGTAGAGAAGGGAGAGGGGTTGCAGTCAGGTGAGGTGTATTGCTTTAGATTGATGTTTTGGAGCTGTTGTCCTAAGGGTCTGATGGTATACGTCTGTGTTTTCTCCTGTCATTTTGATATTTTTTGGCACTGCCAATATTTTCTAAAAGCTTTTTACCTCTAGCACACCATAAACACATTTGCACCGTATGTGCTATTGTGGCCTGCGCCTGATTTTTAAAGTCCACACCTTTATAAGGGCACGTGACCCTGAGCAAAACCCAGTGGTGTGACATATATATAGCAATGTATTGCCACAACAAAACAACAAATTTCACCAAGAGGGCAGTGATAATAAGCCTGATTCTTATTCTAATTCTCACAGTGGACCTCATTATAACAGTACAGGAGGCAACAGACAAAAAGAAGAATGGAAGTGGGGTGAAAAATTAAAGTAGTATCAGCCCATTCAGCCCATCAGAATGATGTCATCTCTCAGGGGAGCAAGTCTCCCCCCCCCACCCCCACCCCCCATTTCCCTGCACCCTTGCAATATATTCTCTCCCACACATACCCACTGACTTCTCTTTGATCCTTTTTTCTATTAACCTTCACTATGGGATAATTGGCGGTCATCAATTAATCTCTCAATGCATTCTTCTAGCAGGTGGGAGGGCATCAGAGTACCCAGAGGAAACCTACAGCATCACACTGGCAGCACCCAAAGTCAGAATTTTTGAGGCAGTATCGCCCTAGCAACCCAAGAGCGGCAATTAGGAAATTAAGAGAGAGCAGTAGAAATTTTCTAGCTTTCCACCTGTTATAAGAAATAAAAATTATGCCTGTTTTTCTTAGAGCGGAAGACACTGGAGGTAATTTGGCATAAATGTTAAAATTAATGAAGGAGATGGTAGAGAAAGGTGTTGTTCATATCGTTTCAATGGTCGAGGACAAGGGCACAAAGAAGCAAAATTAAATGTGTTAGAATAGAATGGTGGACAAGAAGAGCCTTGTTACAGCCAAATGTCGACTGCCTATTCTTTTCCATAGATGCTGCCTGACCCACTGAGCTTGTTGCCTGAATTTCCAGCATCTGCTGATTTTCTCATGTTTGTGCAAACTTCTGCTGTTATTCATGGCTGGAACAGGCGTCATGTAAAAAGTGAAGCCCATTAATTGAAAGAAATAGAAAAAAGTTAAGTGATGTCAGGACTGATACAACTATGTAAATGAAGGATAAACATCCATATGGGCTTAAAGGCTTGTTTCCAAGTTACAATGTTGAGGTCATTTATATGATTATGGAGTGATACTGGGCCCAAAGTGCAGCATGTCCAATCAACACAAAACATTAAAGAGGTTTACTTTTTAATGTGCCTTTCATAAAATCAGATCATTCCATAGAGTGCTAAGTCAATTAAGCATTGTTACAATGTAGTCATTGCTGTCACGTGGGAAAATGCAATCAATAAAACAACCTCTCCTTTCTTTTTAGCATGTCGCACCAGACAGTCAGCCATTCTTGTCTGGGGCACGGTGTCAGGATTGGTTTCCTTTCGGATTAACTGGGTCACAATATGAACATTCCTGACTCGACCCTTTTTTTTACAAGGCCGAGTGGCTGGCTCAACGCTCAACCCAGCACGGATGGAAAGCATGCTTGGGGGGTGGCCCGACTTGGATTCGAACTCGGGAACCTTCATTGCACCTCTCCTGATTGCACGATAATTACTGGTGTGTTCAACTGTCATCTCAATATTGTTACTATACCTTTCGAATGAACACTAGACTTCAAATTTCACTCTAGCTATTGACTACTTCACCCATCCTCACTGCTTTTACCTCAGTAGCACCTTCTGATACTAAACTTGCATCTCAGACCATTTCTTATCATGGCCCATAACCAGGAACCCTTGTTTTAGACAACATTTCTGCATCCACCTGTGATGCTGTAAGAAATGAGAATATTTTGAGCAATTAACTTTTATTCATTGAAGGCTCTTAATCTTCTTGATTTTACATCCTAACTACATTCAATTCCTAATATATTCAAACTGCACCTTTATTTTTAATCGTCTGGTTAACCCTTTATTCTCTATTTTAAGTTCATCAAGAACATTTTTAAAAGTATTGATTGTGTCATATCAAACTTGCTTGGCAACTTCACCAATAACATACAGTGTTTTCTCACAGTCATTGCTGGATCCATACCTTGTGCTCTGGAACTTTTGTCCTCTTGCTAAAATATCATATTCGGTCATCGTTTTATATTCTTTGCGAGCCAGATATCCCCTAACACCTACAAAAGATGATAAGTAAGAAGCAAGATAAGTAAATCTCATCTTCTGGAATACTTGGTTAGATAGACAGTATAGTTATTAATCTGGAAAATAGCATGCAGTTTTAAATCACTTGCAGAAGATGGTATTACCAGTATATTTTTAAATCACTTGAACAATATTTGGATGAAGGGTCTTGGCCCAGAATATCAACTATTCACTCTTTTCCATAGATGCTGCCCGGTCTGCTAGATCCTCCAGCATTTTGTCAAAGGCTCGAAGGTCCAATTTAATGTCAGAGAAATGTATACAATATACATCCTGAAATACCTTTTCTTCGCAAACATCCACAAAAACAGAGGATTGCCCCAAAGAATGCACAACAGTTAAACGTAAGAACCCCAAAGTACCTACCCCGCATGTAAGTGGCAACAAGCAACAATCCCCCCTCCCCCAAAAAAGAAACGTCAGCACATGCCACTGAGCACTCAAGTGTGAGCAAGGCAATAGCAAAGACACAGACTTACAGTTGCCCCAAAGACTTTGCGTTTCACCCGGTATACAACATACCTACAGGCTTTCTCTCTCTCTCCCTAATAAGGGAAAAGGAGATGTCTCCATTTTCCCAGCGAGCAGGGAGACATAACAAGCAACTTGCCAGTTTACGATGTTACGTTATTGGTGCTGCTTTGGATTTCCAGCATTTGCAGGTTTTCTTGTGTTTGTGAAATATACTTCCCCATTACTTACTTGGAATAAACGAGTGGATGCAAAATGTAACAATTTTTAAATGGAAGCAAAAGTTTATCACTAGATCAAAGAACTATGCAAGGGACCCAACAGATGGAATGAGCACTGCCCAAATATAGCAGGAGCTCCTACTGGTTTTCTAATCTTTCCTGTCTACATTGGAACCCAGTCATCTGCAGACAGTGATGGCAAGCATTATCGATGAAGTCTCTCATTCCCAATGGAGCATTAGAACATCAGAATGATATTTTAACAGTTATGCATAAAGATTGTTGTGGAAATCTTCCAATCAAAGCACCTGATATGGGGAAATCTTGCATAACAGTTCACACAAGACTGTTTGCTTAGTCATCAACAATTTCAGTGTGATATCGCAAGCCAACATGAATGACGATGATAAACTGCCCTTTAAGTTGCTAGATAAGCAGAGAATAAAATGCCAAGTTTTGCCTTCCACTTCTAGGGTAAATGTAGCTAACATATACAAGAGACCTTGCCAAAATTTAATAATCAGTGCTGCTAACATAACGGTGATGCTCGAGAATGGGTCCTGACAAAGGGTCTCGGCCTGAAACGTCGACTGCACCTCTTCCTACAGATGCTGCTTGGCCTGCTGCGTTCACCAGCAACTTTGATGTGTGTTGCTTGATTATTACAAGTAGGATTATCATAAATGTATTTAAAAATAATTTATTTATGATGTAGCTGCACACAGTAGCCATAACGATTCTTTCCACATTGTCACCTCAATGATAGCAGTAAATTGGAAGACGCAATAAAAGAATTTGTTGTTCAACCAGCCATAACAAACCCTGACATGAACAACCTTAGAGCAATGTTATTAGTGTTTGTACTACATGTAGAAAAAATGTTTTATAATGTTATATTAAAATAGACATGAAACAAGAAATGAGAGTGTACAAAGAACTGCCAGATCAAGTTGTCCTTTATATAGGTTTCATAGTTGAAAAGGAATATTAATAACCAAAGTTTTGCACATCAGTTTTCTCATTTTATTTCAATGCTGCAGTGATGCAGTACTGAAACAAAGGCTCCATGAAGAAAGATGCTGATTTTGATTTTCATGTAGAATTCAGAAGTATTCTTTGCTTTTGTTTGTAACTATCAGTTTTTAATCAAACAATGCCTCAAAGTTCAATGGCTTTTTTGGCATAGCTTTAGTGTACAATGATCTACTCATCATGTCCCGAGTGAGCTCATTTATAGCTACAAGAAGAATTCTGCTTTTACATAATCATTGCACTTGGGGCTAGTTAGAGGATTAAAAAGTGCAGCTATTGTCAGAATCAACTCAGAAAGCTGAAAATGAAGAGTTTATGAGTTTGAAAACAACTTTCAATGGAACACTTGACAGCTATAAGTTATTCTATGACACTTTATTGGCATTCTAAGCACAAAGACCTGGATTTGCTTCAGACTGCATTGAAGACTCTACAGATCATTAAAAAAGTTCAAGTCCCATTGACCATGAAGAGGGATTTTCAGGATCAAATATGGCAATTCTTATGGCCATGCTCTTGCGTGTCATTTCAGAAGAGGATGGAACAAAGAAGAATCAGAGAATATTTAAGGGATAAGATCTAAAATGTAATACCTCTCCCCGTGGAACATAGAAATAATATTTCAAACAGGAATCTTAGTTGAAGTGTTGTATGCAAGAGCAAGCTTTATTGCAAGAGGCAATTGTATGGAATGGTCATAAACAGCATGAGAACTTTCAGATATGGCTACCTTACCTGCTGCACAGTTTATTCTATGACAATGAAGACAATAATAATAGTAGTCATAATAATTTTATAGAGCATTTTTCATACAGATAATGTAATTCAACATGCTTTTACAATGGGATAAAAGTACAAATATAAAATAAAAAATAAAAGACAAAAAGATGTTAGTTAAAAGCAAGGTTAAATAAACAGATTTTTGAGCTGGCATTTAAAAGTGTCAACTGATTCTGCATCCCTTATAGCTTTAAGTATTGAATTCGACAGTTGAGGATTGTAGTTCAAAAAGTTGACCTGCCAATTATCTTTTGAGGGAGGCTGTTTAAATTTAAGAGACCGACAGACGAGGATCTGAGAGCTTGAGCTGGATTATAAAACGAAAGCAATGCTGTGTGATATGCTCCGGTTCCAGACCATTAAGAGCTTTAAAAACAAGAAACAGAACTTTATAATCAATTCTAAAAGAGATACAGGAAGTGATCAGCTGTGTCAAAGGCAGCACTTAGATCTAGAAGAAACAGAACTGAGACGGCTGGCTCAGAGCTGAGCCTGAGGTCGCTGACAATTTTGATAAGGCTTTTGTCTGTGCTGTGGTTGGCTCTAACACCAGATTGAAATTTTTCTAGAACATTGATCTCATTCAGTAAGTTATTCAGCTGGTTGAAAATTACTTTCTTAAGAATCTCATCCAGGAAGGGAAGATTTGATATAGGCATGTAGTTAGCTCACTATAAATATAACATTTTGACAGCCGAAGTTTTGAAGGCATCTGGAAAAACTCCAGTTTCAAGGGATGTGTTAATAATTTTCTGAACAAAATTGAAAACACTATTAAAAGAGTCCTTAAGAAGTATAGTTGGAAAAGGGTCAAGACTGCAAGTAGATGGATTATTCTTTGTTACAATTTTATAGAGTTCTGAATCAGAAATACCTGTAAATTTTGACATGGTTGCCATCTTTTTAAGAGGTTGACTCTAGACGTTAGCAGTATCTGTAGCGATACTCTCCCTAATGGAAGTAATTATATTGATTAAAAAATTGCAAGTTTCTCACATCTTGTGGCTGATGCTTGACTGACGACATTATAAGTTGGGGCAGAGTTCAACAGTCAGCTTATAGTTGAGAACAATATTCTTGAATCACCGTTACTCTCTGTAACAATTTTGGAAAAATGGTCTCTTTTTGCAGAGCTTATAGCAGTGTTAAAGGAGCCTAGATAAGATAATGACTACATCTACATTTATATACACCATCATTTTGAATTTGGAGAATGTTTGCCAGTTCTGACAAACAACAGGACAGACATGCACTTGCCAGATGACTAATACTCTTGAAAAAAACATGCAGTGAATGCATCACTTTTCATGTTACTGCAAAGATAAAAGAACCACTGAATTTGACATTACTGGTTTCCCCAAGATCCTGCTGCATTCACTGGCACCCATTCTGCTTTTGAGCTACGGGGGAAGAAATCTTCAATAAGAAAACGTTCCACTTCCTGAAAAGAAAAAACACGTTCTGTGTAACCACATACAAAAGATTCCAGATGTTGACATGAGATATGTTGCAAATTATGATGGTGTGCAGCTATTCCAAACCTTAATGCTCCTTGACCTGTTCAGAGGAGAAGATGTGTCAGTCCCAAACCTGCCTCTTATTTCAATTAAGACGACCTAACTGTTCAGAAAAGAGTGCATCTGTCTGCAAAAGTGCCATTAATTGATGCAATCTGACAATTTGTGCTATGCTTATGCAAATGATATATCCTGCAGTATGGTAGTTTACTTCTGGCAGGGCATCTGGAACTTGCTCCTGAGCAGGCTGGTCCTACTCCATATGATAAGACCATAGGATCTACTTTGCTCATTGGGGAAAGGGCTAGAAACTGGTTGGTGTTTTTTCCCTGAGTCAGCCATACTAAACAGGATGTTTATCCATTTTCATTCTGATGGAATTTAGATTTATTTCCCCAGGATAACTAATCATGAATGGCACTGAAAGCCCTGAGAAACAACAGCATCAATCACTGTTACAGTCAGAAAGCTAGAGTCACTCTGGTCAGAAAGCTGATGTTTCTAATACCATGCAGTCTGCAGTTCCATGGAGTTAGATATAGTATTGACTGCTAATTTAGAAGGGCTTGCTACAGACCCAATAAAATAGTGACACACTACTTTATTGTACAGACCAGCTAGTGGCGTAGTGGCATCAGCGCTGGACTTTGGAATGAGAGGTCCTGATTTCGAATCCAGCTGGATCCCTTGCACGATCTCCATCCGTGCCTGGGTTGAGTGTCGAGCTAACAACTCAACCTCGTAAAAAAAAACTGGAGAGGGATGGGCTCCGCCAGGTTTCAGATGCCCAAGACACGCCATACGATGAGCACACACACACACACACACACTCTATTGATCTTTGCCACGAAGGAAATCATTTCATGACATTATCATAAATAAGAAGCATAAACTCAAGAATTCTGCCTGTTGCTATGCAACCTGCCTTACTAAACTGAGAGCAGCATGCTGATTTGATGGTCCATCACATCAAATTATTAGCAGAAAATAGCACAATTATCCATCAATCTTTTGAATTAAGCATTCCAATCAAGTGACACCAGAGTAGACATGTAACAACAGGTAAACAGTGAGAGCGAGTACATTGAAGTGTTAAAATAAAAGAAGGAGGGATGGAAAGGGACTCATGGGATTGATCCCTTGGAAGCTGGCACGGTCTTGATGGGTAAATGACCTTATTTGTATTGTTACGAATAACAAGGTATAATCCTCTGAGCCAAGCACTGTTGCCCCATGGCCTCTTTCTAAATGGACTAAAAAGATGCAAAACTTTAATTTATATTCACTTTGGAATATTACTTCATTTTACATAAATTTGAAGGAAATCACCATTTCAATAGTTTTGCAAACAAGCTGATCCAACGAAATTCCTCCTTCAGAAGCAGTACCACGGGTTGGCAGATAATTACCATCCACTCCAGTACTGAGGAATGGAAGATGCTAATGCATGAATACTTATTCCATGGATGACTATTGCACACCACCTACCACACAGTTTTATATAATCAGGCTTTGGTCCAATGATAAGGAGATACAAGACAAATGGAGACACGAGTCTCCTGTGCCAACTTAGTGCACATGCGCGCACACACACAGACTCTCTCTCTCTCTAATTGCTCACAAGTGCACTCTGGTCACACACAAATATGGCCATGTTATCTTTACACTTTCATCCTTCTCATCCCTCTCACTTCCATTTCTCTTTCCCTTAAATGCATTCCTGGGACTTCACCCTGCCTTGTGCCGCGCCCCTTTCAGCACCTTCTACTTTCAGTCACTTCTCTCTTCTTTGTCCCCTTGATTCCACTACTTGCCCCCTCCCACCCAAACTACCACCCAGCCTCCCCCAACTTTCCAGCTTCCAGCATCTTCTTCTCTCCCAAAACAATGCCGTACACTGACCATGCCGCTAATCCGCTCCAGAGACTGTGCTGCATGTGCCGATTACCCTCTCCACCGCCAAACCCACATTGGCCCCAGGAATAATATCACCCAAAAGCTGTGGCCTTTCTCAGAAGCCTCCCTCAGAAAACCTCAAGAGAATCTTCAGTGATCCACTTCAACTGTGTCCCAGTGCTCTGTAGATGAGCCACCGGGTTCTGCATTTCCTTTTTAAGGTGAAAGAGAAAAGGAAACTAAAGAATGGAGGTGAGAGGGATGAGACTGATGAAAATGTATAGGCAACATGTGACTATATTTGTCTGTGATCGGTGTGCACTTGTGAGTAATTGGGGGGGAGAGAGACAGAGTGTGTGTGTGTGTGTGTGTGTGTCTGTCTGTCTGTCTGTCTGTGTCTGTCTGTGTGTCTGTGTCCTGGACGCTTTAAGCAAATTCTTTCTGTGACAGGAGGAGGTACTCATTCCATAGTCACCAATATACAGTATGTATAATGACTGTAAACCTTTACCACACTGTCCCCAAACTTAGGGAACCTCTGACTTCACATGCTATTCCAGGGCACTTGGTGGGTTCAGCTGCAGGTCTGTGTAGGGAATGGTCAGGTTGATCGCAATATAAAATATTAATGTATTAACTCAACTTGAACTTGCTTGGTTTTCGTGCTTCCAAAATACAAAATGGAATAATGAAGCAAGGTTCTGTTATTTTGTCATTTTAAGTAGGAGACATTTAAAAAAAACAAAAGCATTTATTAATGAAATATCCAAACAGAATTCAAATCACTTAAAAGCAACTTTTTTTAAAAAAACGCAAACACGAGGAATCCTGCAGATGCTGGAAATTCAAGCAACGCACATCAAAGTTGCTGGTGAACGCAGCAGGCCAGGCAGCATCTCTAGGAAGAGGTACAGTCGACGTTTCAGGCCGAGACCCTTCATCACGTTAATATCGACAGTCCTGACGAAGGGTCTCGGCCTGAAACGTCGACTGTACCTCTTCCTAGAGATGCTGCCTGGCCTGCTGCGCTCACCAGCAACTTTGATGTGTGCTGCTAAAAAGCAACTTTTGTTGTTTTGCTCGAAAGGAAGAAGGATTAAAGTGAGCATGAAATTGTTAAAAGTTTAAAAGAGATATTAAAAATCGCAGTTGTTTCTTGTAAAATCTTTAATTATTTTGTTGCTTTTAGTCCACTTATAGCCCCAAAATAAGGGGATTAACTTTCTAGTGAAATAATCAATGTGCAATCAATCACTCAGCATGACTATCTGGCAGTTTAGTCAGAAAGCATTAACATGGCAATGCTCTCTGGCTGTTGGAATTCAAGGCATTTTACCACATTTACTTAGATGACCAATTATTTGTCATTGTGCATTGCAATCACATATCAACGTTTAAGTGTGGCAAACTTTTTCCCCAAAGAAAAATGTTACAATGCATTTAGAAATAAAAGTCCCATACCCTGC
Source organism: Mobula birostris (assembly GCF_030028105.1). Classification (NCBI taxonomy): domain Eukaryota; kingdom Metazoa; phylum Chordata; class Chondrichthyes; order Myliobatiformes; family Myliobatidae; genus Mobula; species Mobula birostris. The sequence goes on along the minus strand of NC_092375.1, from coordinate 172,061,614 downwards.
CACTGTCTGTAAGGTGTTTGCATCATATGTCTCCCCACCTTCACGTGAGTTTCCTCCCAAAGTCCAAAGACATACCAATTGTTGGGTAAAATCACAAACAGGAGAAAATTTGCAGATGCTGGAAATCCAAGCAACACACAGAACTCAGCAGGCAAGGCAGCATCTATGGAAAAAAAGTACAGTCGACATTTTGGGCCGAGATCTGGCCTGCTGAGTTCCTCCAGCATTTTGTGTGTGCTGGTTGGTAGGTTAATCGGTTATTGTAAATTGTCCTGTGATTAGACTAGGGTTGAATCGGGGGTTGCTGGGCAGCACAGCTCAAAGTGCCAGAAGTGCCTATTCTGTACTGTATCTCAGTAAATAAATAATTATTCACAGTGAAGTAAATGATTGAATAAACCCAGAATAATCCAAGATATGCATCTCCTGTCATTTTCTGTAGCCAAAGAAAAAAACTCAGCACATGTGTGGAGACCGGTAATTTAATACCATCTAGAGCATGAAACGATTCAGCACAGGAATAAGTATCAACATAAGAAGATTATATTCAGTTGGAATGAAGTTGATGTACATTTTCAAATGTTGATCTTGTACAGTTCTGCAATGTAAAGACTGTTTTATATTTATTTAATCCTTCTGGTAAAAGTGCAAAATATTAAACATATAGAAACAAGTATGCACGTTTATTAGAGTATTGTTATTTTTTTATCTGTTTTTGATGGATGAATGGTTAGGGAATAGTCTAGGCCATCCGAGACCCTTGGGCCATTAGCTCCTGTACTTGAAAGAAATGTGTTTATTTTTAAAAATGCTAATGTAATCTACCTCAAAGCAATAGCTTTAACAAACGAACAAAATAAATGAGTCAGGAGTTTTCCATAAGGAGCTAGTTTTCCCTGTTCTCTCCACCTGTGAGCATCTGCTGTCAGAAGCACTGAGCAACATCATATATGCAAAATTAATAAAGTTCCATACAAATCAAAGTAGGCAGAGCAAAGAGATCAAGAATTATTCAATTTAATTTCTACTTCCCCATCACTGTTTGGACCTATAAGGTCATTTACAAAATATAAATCAGTGCCTTTGAAACGTTTGCTACTGTTGACAGAACCCTGCCCGGAGGAGGGCTATTGATAACAATTAGACTGGCCCTCTTACACTACCCTCACAGTATATGGCTTTTGGTTCTGATGAAAGAAAACCTACTAAGGTTAATATCCCCACTTTGATCTCTGTTGAGACATACTAGAAAGAATTAATTTACATTAGAGATGAGAAAAATGTTGACAGTATGAAAAGGCATCTTGTTACTGGTAAGCGAATGTTTTGTGAAAGAAGAATCAGAAAGAAGAGGAAGTGAGGAGACAGATGGATAGCACCATTGCTGCTTTTACAGTGAAGTGGATGAAAGGAGATTAGATTCCAGCACATTTCAGTTTATAGGAGCTTGTCAACCAAATTCTTCTGGAATCTCAGACTAAATCTTCAGATGAAATGCACTAATAAATAAACCAGTAAAGATTTTAAAACAAGTAGTTACAGATTTAACATATCATTTCTACATTTAAATGATTTTTTTCAGAAAATCTTTTAGTTGATGAGCAGAAGTCCACAAGATTGGTTAGAATCTAATTGCATCCAATCCTTTTGGTCTTATGAATGCAATGACCTAATCTATTCCTTAAAGTTTGAGAAATGGAATACAGTATAGGCTCAATTGCAAAGGTTCGAGTCTATTATCTTCTTTGGGATCTGACCTACGATTGGTACTGTTACATCAAGGTACATGCTGATGGAGGAGAGGATATATAGTCCACTTGAGTGTCAGGCGTGGTCTGCAACAGAGTCCCAAAAGTACTGTCATCCAATTCTGTGAAATTTTTTGAATGTATCTTTTGCATAGTGACAAAGGAATGTGGAAACACCTGTGGTTTATTCCTGCAGCGGAGGTTGCTGGATGGTGGGCAATACTATGTTTGTTCTTAACAACAAACTTGCGTGGGTAAAAGTCTAACACGTTGTTAATTCACAGAATGGCTTCAGCTCGACCACATTTTACTCGGGACGCTCCAGCCCGCCAAGAGCACGTCTGACCTGTTCACCAACGTCACTTCTGGTTCCAGGTGAACCGCCCCCATAGTACACTGGGAACTGAAGTTCTTTATTATGTACACACATAATAACACAAGCAAGACAATCAGAACTTTCCCCTTATCCCAAAACCCTTCTGTAAGTTAGATTTGGTGACTGACTAAAATATGAGTGCATCTCAGATAGCAAACAAAAGCTAATTTAAAAAGCCTGTTTTATGCCAATTACTCAAACTGTTTACTTCCCTTCTGGCATCCCTACTCCCCCCTGCACTCCAACCCACTGTTCCTATATATACTCCAGAAATCAAACCACTGGAACAAGATTCTGATATTCCTTTATCACACCTTCTGATATTTCTTTGTTGCATGATGTTGCTTTATTGCATTTTGAACGACACATTCAGTATATATGTTCAAATCAGTACACATACATCCTTTTAACTTGTTTGAACTTTATTACATGCATGCTTAGATAGACATATGCCTTATGCCTTACTTACTTGCCTGACGCCGGCCCCCTAAGCCTGAGTCAATGTAGTAGTAGCAGTAGTCAGATAGACATAGGTAGCAAATTGCAACTTATCGGGTGGCTTTTGATAAATTACCAGAGAAAGCTCATCTTAACTACTGCTTTCTCATTTTCATTGTAATCTTAAGGATGCACTGTGAAACTATTTCATGAGCAAACTCTCAATCTAAGATTTACATATTGGGACCATAGATGAGAAAAGTGAATTACAAACAGATCTAGATTCACTGAGAAAATAGGATTGAGGCAAGAAATGTAATTTAATATATATACACAAACAACAGGAATTCTGCAGATGCTGGAAATTCAAGCAACACACATAAAAGTTGCTGGTGAACGCAGCAGGCCAGGCAGTATCTCTAGGAAGAGGTGCAGTCGACGTTTCAGGCTGAGACGTCGACTGCACCTCTTCCTAGAGATGCTGCCTGGCCTGCTGCGTTCACCAGCAACTTTTATGTGTGTTGCTTTAACATATATACATTTGGCATTATGTATGTGAAGGCTGAATGGAAAGTGTGGAAATTAGTAAGAGTTGAGAATGCAGACAATGGGGCAAGAGAAGCACCTCACTGGCTTTGTACCAAAAAATCGGAAGGTTCATAACCATTGACAGCGGTACTATCAATGTAGCAATACACTAGAATATTTTGTCAGGATTATAAGGCACAAAACAAACTAAATGGTGCACATAAACAAAAGAGATTCTGCAGTGATGCTTGAAATCTGAGCAACACAATGCTGGAGGAACACAGCAAGTCAGGCAGCATCTATGGAGGGGAATAAGCAGCCTATGTTTCAGGCTGAGACTCTTCATCAGGACTGGAAAGGAAAGCAGAAGAATCTAGAATAAGGTGGTGGGAGAGGGGAAGGAGTACAAGCTGACAGGTGATTGTTAAAACCAGGGGTGGGGGAAGGCGTGTGGGTGGGGGAGGGGATATGAAGTGCACAGCTGAAAGGTGATTGAAGTGGAAGAGGTTAAGGGTGGAAAAGAATGAATCTGAGCGGAGAGGGCAGTGGACCATGGGAGAAAGGGAGCAAGGAGTTGAAGGGTGGAGATGATGAAATGAGGAGAAGAGAAAGGCTGAGAAGGGTACCAGAATATGGAATGAAGAAAAAGAGAAGTGGGAGGGGTGGGAAGTTTACCGGAAGTTAGAGGTGTTGCTCATGGTGCACATTAAACTCCTTGACAACTCTCAGCTACAGCAAAGGCTAAAGGCCTCATGGATAAGTTTGAGGTTCAAGTAGAGATACAAAACTTCCACTAGTTACTCAGACAAACTTCTCAACTTTCACTTTCTGACAGCAGTAATACCAAAATTCAAAAGCTGTTAAATCCAGGCAGATAATTAAATACACATATATCGTAGTCTTTGTCACAAAAGTGAAAAATACTTCAAACAACAGGCAGGAATATTCACTGCCACATTGACCCTTAACAAGCCACCACTTTAGATTCTAAGCCTGACATGAGAACAAAGCACATCAAAGTTTGCAAGCCATGTCTTCCAATAATGGTTCCACCATTTCCTATTATGCTTTTATTATAATGGGATTCAGGTCATAATGATTATAATGTCATTATGGTTCATGTCATGATAATGATTTAGGCATTTAAGGAAGGAAGCTATGTATGAAAATAGGCATGGGAATAATGCATTACCATTGGATTAGCATTATTTGTTAGAAAGAAGTGCTATTTACAAGAATTTGTTTCATAATTGTGAAATGATATTTTAAGACCATTTGCCATACCTGCTTGGATGCAAATTGCTGCTTTTCTTTGTGTCTTCAATTGCTTGTAGATTTTATGTGCAACATATGCTCTCCAGGCTAATAACAAATGAGAGAATGATGAGCTTGTGATAGGAGGGAATAAAATGGATATGATGCATAATTATTAAAGGCAATCTCTCTTTGGTTGATCTATATTCCCTCAGAATTAAAATGAATGTCATATAGAAGATCAGCTGACTGGGAATCAAGGGGGCCTTTTCTGGTTGCTGCCAGTGGCTACTGGTGTTTTCAGGGGTCGGTGCTGGGACTTCTTTTCACATTATAGGCCAATGATTTGTATGACAGAATTGATAGCATTGTGGCCAAGTTTTTAGCCAGAGAGTAGTGAATCTGTGGAATGCTCTGTCACAGACTGTGGTGGAGGCCAGGACAGTGGGTATATTTACAGCAAAAATTGAGCGTTTCCTGATTGGTCAGGGCATCAAAACTTAGCAGGTGTATGGGCTTGAGTGGGGTCCGGGATCAGCCATGATGGAACGAAGGAGCTGAATTGTCTAATTCTGCTCCTATGTCTAATGGTCTTATATATGATTCATTTTTATAGATGTTAGAAACATTAGAAAATACTAACTTACATAGATATCTAGAAAATTCATTTCCCCTTCTCATTGTTCAAATTTTTCACTGCTAATATTTTGCAAATGTCTAGTTTCCTCCAAGTTTATTGTAAGGATAGGAAAGCAAAGAGAACTAAGGATTAGCCATGATCTTATTGATTGGAGTGTAGGCTTGAGAAGGATAATGACTTCCTTCTGCATCTGATGTTTTTCTTTACATTTCCTTCACTTTGCACATTCTTACAAGCAGTTTTTGGCTTAAATTCCAAACAATAAATGCATCTGTCTCAGTAAGCACATTATTTTGGGGAATTAATTTCATTTTTGTTGGTATCCAGTACTGGTATAAACAGAAAGATGTGAGAAACAGGAAGTAAACGTGCAATCTAATATCATCACAAGCATAAATATTTAAGATGCTTGTGAAAATGGTGATTAAAGTTGGGTGTTTTAAAAAGCTTTGCAAGTTTCTCAAATTCTGCAAACCATTGTCCATATGAGACAATATGTTGTGGAGGAAGCTGGTTGTGTTTTCAAAGGAAAAGAGCACATTGGTGCAATTATCTAAGCATGTGCTGGTGTGTCCTTTAAGTCAGCACAGCAGAGCTTTAAATTCATTCCTTCACCAGATATCCTGTTTTTTTCTCTCTGTGCTTACAACATATGGCTCAACCTGCACTTGAAATACTGAATAAATGATCTGCAATAGACTAATTTGTTTTATGCCTTTTATGCAAAACAAGTGTCAAAGTAGTACAAATTATATTACATGAAATACACAAAATATTGCAAAGCCTTTGCTTTGCTGATAGACATTTGGATATGCTACCACTGCACTTGAAAATTAGTGCTACAATAATATTAATGTTTTATTTGTAATTTTAGCTACAGGGCTACAATGAGCCTTCTAATGAAAATTGGCTAATGATGGCTCTGAGGCTTTGAGGAAAAGTCAGTCCTTTTGATACTGATGATCTTGATCTCATTATTATGCTTTAGAACAAGTTTAGAAAAATGTCAAAAAGATCAACTTAGATAAACTTTGAAAAACTGATATGCTACTAGCCTGCATCTAGTTCCCTAATATTTATTATCCTCAACATCACCACCTTTCCTCACCCTCCCATTCCTCCCCACTTCTCCTAACCCCCAGCCCCCAACAAACTAGAGATCTACGCAATGCTCAGAGCATTTCAGTCAGCCCAATGAACACAAGCAAAGTGCCACTGTGGCTTCCCAGAATAAGGCTAATAAGGTCCAAGGGCTAATTCAACAGGCCCAAGAGCAGCTGCTTCTGCTGGTGCTTCAGGTATAACACTGATCTTGCACTCAAGGACAGTTCAAGCCATTTTTTCTCCTCTCTATTCTTACATCCACAATTTTAGTATTAGCAATGGTTCATCTGGTTAACCTACGTAATGTTGAAAAACCTACCGAATGTTGAAAGGACTAAATAGGGTGGATGTGGAGAGGATGTTTCCTGTGGTGGGGGTATCCAAAACTACAGGGCACAGCCTCAAAATTGAAGGGTGACCTTTTAGAACAGAGGTAAGGAGAACATTTTTTACAGAGAGTAGTGAATCTGTGGAATGCTCTGCCACGGGCTGTGGTGGAGGCCAAGTCTGTGGGTATATTTAAGGTGGAAGTTGTTCATTTCCTGATCAGTCAGGGCATCAAAGGATATGGTGAGAAGGCAGGTGTATGGGGTTGAGTGGGATCCAGGATCAGCCATGATGGAATGGTGGAGCAGATTCGATGGGCTGAATGGCCTAATTCTGCTCCTATGTCTTATGGTTTATCTGTACTTTCCAGGTTATTTCTCCACCTAAATAAGAAAGGAGGTAGTTGTTGGTAAAGATAATTGTAATTTTGTGTGGAGAGAGGCCACTCATAACATTCAAGAATTTTGTAGATTAAAAATACCTGAACTAATCACATCTGAACAGGAGAAATTTAAAGCAACGCACACAAAAATGCTGCAGGAACTCAGCAGGCCAGGCATCATCTTTGAAAAAAGTACAGTCAATGTTTCGGACCGAGACCTTTCATCTGGACCCTTCACTATTGAAGAAGGGTCTCGGCCGAAAGGTTGACTGTTTACTCTTTTCCATAGATGCTGCCTGACCTGCTGAGTTCCTCCAGCATTTTGTGTGTGTTGCTTTGGATTTCCAGCATCTGCAGATTCTCTCTTGTTTTAGAGAAATTTAAATTTTATTTGCTACTCTAAGCCCAACAAGTGAAAAAAGTCAGGTTACCCCTCTTCTTGTCTATTTTTCCCGTTATTTTTACCTGGTGAGAAAACCACAAAACATTCAAACCGTAAATTACAAAACCTCTTTCAGCAAAATGATGTTACTGTGCCTAACCTGCTGCAATTTTGTTTGTTTGTTTATTTATTGTGCTATTCAACCCACTGGGTTCATGTCCAATGTAATTCAATGCACTCATGGGAGAATTCTATACAGGCATCACCGAGAATTGAAGCCAAGCCTCCAGAGTTATGAGGCAACAGTGTTAAATGCTGTGCTCCCACTTGAGGAACAACTTCACCAGTATCGGCAAGTGGGGTGTTAATGTAATGACTGACTGAATTCCCATCTATCTGCAATTTAAAAGCTGCTCTTTGTAGTGCTAGTTAGATGTAAACAGTATAGACTTAAACAGTTTCAAACAATCCTATTCTATTTATTAGCAACAGTTTGTGCATACCTGACTGGATGATGATGGCATTGTTTTGTTTTTGTGCTTGGGCTCGCTTGTATCTCTTGGCTCCCAGCCATCCTTTGATGTGGGCTTGAATAACCACAATACTGGCAATGACTTCTCTGAGTAGTAAATTTAACTGTTCTACTTGATAATACTTGAGGAATACCTACAGGAAACAAGTTATCAGCTTTGAAACAAAGTAATATAAATAATCATGAATTAAATGTAAAGGCAGATAACATTACTACAGAAATCCTTTGTGTGTCTGTTGTGGAAGTCTGTAAACAATTACTTACCCACATTCTGTTTTAATGAGAACCAATAACACTATGCACATCAGACAGCTTTACAAAGAGTACTAGCTCCATTTCACAGGCAAGTCAAATTCCCCAAATAGACCATGCATAATTGAGAGAGAAATACTTGCAATTTTCACAACTTTTGCATGTCCAAGAGAGCTTTACATTCAATGAATCAGTTGTGAACAGAAGGCATAACATCACAGAGGCAGGCAATTCAGCCCACTGTGCATATAAAAATATAATTTCCCAGTCTAATCACACTTTCCAACTCTTGGCCCATAACAGATAGGTCACGGCTCTTTGATGTATATATTGTATCTGAACACTATCTTTCAGTTTTCTGCACCTATCGACCCTTTAGGCAGTGGCTCCAGTGAAAAATAAATTCAGCTTCCCCTCAACCAGTTACTCTAAATCTGTGCCCACTGGTTTTTAATCCCACTAATAATCCTAGTTTATTTGATCATTGACACAATTTTCCAGTCCAGGCAAAAACTTCATAAAAATTGTTTGTTTCTCTAGATTCCAGTGATGGCAGTCTTTTATTTCTTCATAAATCTCCTCTGAACCCTCACCAGTGCAGTCATGTAATGACCAGAACTCTGTGCAGTGCTCAGACTATGGGTGAGCTGGTTCACACACAGTTCCCCTGGTCTTTATTCTGTGCTTTAGCTGATAAAGGAGAGGATCCACAATGCCTTACTAACTAACCACTTGTTTTACTACCTTTTAAGGATCTTTGGACACACACACACACACACACACACACACACACACACACACACACACGCACGCACGCACACACACACACACACACACACACACACACTCATTCCAAAGTCTACCACCATTATGCTCAATTTCCTCCAATTTATTGGAAATCCCTTACTTTACTGCACTGAACAGCAAGTCCTACAAAAAGTAGCGGATACAGCCCGGCCCATCGCGTGTAATGCCATCCCCCACCATTGAGCACATCTCCACGAAACTGTCACAACCATGGACTCTGCTGTGGAGTCTCTGTGTGCCTGCAGGCGGGTTACACAACAGATTTGACAATTGTGCTCATGAGTATGCACGTTCTGGCTAATTACTGTTTCATTATGGTGGTATTTAAGTCCCTTCTTTTTGTTTGAGTCTTGTCAAGACTTGACCATAAGCACAGCAATGTTTACACTCTACCATTTTGACAGATGCTGTAAAGGAACGGTATTCATTTAGTATTTGGTTATTGCTTCCAGCCACAGTGTTGGCACTTAACTTTCAGTTTGAGAGTTTTAGCTAACAGCCCTGTTGGCCTAGTGTTTATTGTTTTCCTTTTCCTTTAAATTCCGCAACAGTTCTCATTAAAGTCAGTGAAATGTTGACCAAGTTCAGTGTCTTTCTCTACACATCCGGGCCATATCTGAATGTAGTGAAAGAAGTGTTGTCGCAGAAAAGCAGCATCCATCATCAAGGACCCCCATCACATAAGACATGCTCACATCTCACTCCTGTCATCAGGAAAAAGGTGCATGAGCATCAGGACTCAAAGCACCAGGTTCAGGAACAGTTACTACCCCTCAGTCATCAAGCACTTGAACCAAAGGGGATAACCCCTCCAAAGGGGAGGTGGGAGGAGAAGATGGCGACGCGACTCAGCGCGCGCAGCTCTCCGATGAAATGATATCATATTTGTAAGTAGGATACCGTGCACAATTCTGATTTGATGGAGACGGACATGAGAAGGCACAGAGGAACATCTGGAGAAATTTCTGAAATGCCCGGTTCACTGCCGCTGCTACTGTGCGATCGAGAATCTCCAGAGGGAAGGCACCAAAATCCCCGGCTTTGCCTGCTGCTGGCGACCGAGACTGAGGTCGAAGAGATGGTGCTCAGTACTCGGTGTCAGAGGGCTGATCAGAGCTCGAAGTTTTCGCACGACTCAGAGTCGGACTGTGGTTGGGCATGGCAGGGAGAGTTTTCTTCCTTCTCCCATCTCTGTGAGATGTGGGACTTTTGAGAGACTTTAAACTTTTTTACTGTGCTCACGGCCTGTTCTTCATCAAGTTATGGTACTGTTGCACTGCTCTAACTATATGTTATAATTATGTGGTTTTTGTTAGTTTTTCAGTCTTGGTCTGTCCTGTGTTTCTGTGATATCACACCGGAGGAATATTGTATCATTTCTTAATGCATGCATTACTAAATGACAATAAGAGGACTGCGTGTCCTCATGAACTAATCTAATCTAACCACTCAACTTCACTTGCCCCATCACTGAAATGTTCCCAGAACCTATAGACACATTTGTAAGGACTCCTCATCTCACGTTCTCAATATTTATTGTTTGTTTATTTATTTATTTATTATTCTTATTTCTTTCTTTTTGTATTTGCACAGTTTGTTGTCTGTTGCACCTAAGTTGATGAGGTCTTTCATTGATTCTATTATGGTTATTATTCTATTTTGGATTTATTATGCTTGCAAGAAAATAAATGTCAGGGTTTCATATGGCAACATATTTGTACAGTATTTTGATAAGTAAATTTACTTTGAACTTTAAACTTCTCCAAATGCTTTACTTCATGTTTTTCCATCTGTTTCTTCCCTGCATGGATGACCAGACCATCTATTTTTGCCTATAGTCCAAAATTTTCCTTATCATTGTTAATCAGATGGACTAACTTTGCATCATCTGCAAACTTCCCTATCGCGTCTCCTACAGTTATGTGAACAAAATGTAATACATTGAATACTAATTGCTATGGAACTCCACTGGTAACAACCTTTCAGTCAATAAAATATTATTTGCTTCCTGCCAGAGAGCCAATGTTAGGTCCAATTTACAAATCTACTTTGGATTGCAAAGGTCTTTAATATACTTTGACTGCCATAATGTAAAGGATGCAGAAAATTGCCATATGTAGATTTGTGAAATAAAAACATAAATCTGTTTTTAAATAATGCTGATTGAGGAATAAATACTGGGCAGTTAAAAGAAACTGGAAATGTATTTATAATCTACAAAAAACAGCGCCATGATTTTTTTAAAAGTCCATCTCCAAGGGCAGAGGGAAGCCTTGGTTTAAAATCGCATTCAAGAGTTGTCACCTCTGACATTGATATAATGTAATAAAACTATTTTTAATTTACATTTCTCCAATTTGTCACTTGGCCACCATAGAAGCTATTTTTGATATTTCAGATATAGCAGGCAAACTTAGTCCATAAAAGTACTCACTAACTTTCTAGTGTTCAATAATTCAATTATTTTCCCAACAGCAAAGCTACTGTACTGTCTGACTTGCATACCAAACAACTTCTCTGTTCTCACACAGATCGCTTCTAAAAATTGTGTATGATTTATGGACAGTAACATATTTAGTTCTACAAATTCCATGAAAAAGGATTTCAAATAAATGTAGCTGCCTGGTAACAATCTTTTAATTCTTTGATTTCCTCACTTTTTGTCTTTGATGAAGAGTCACGGACTGAAAACATTGACTCTATTTCTCTCCTCACAGATGCTGACTGGCCTCCTGAGCGTTTCTGGAATTTTATTACTTTTGTTTCAGAGCTCCAACATCTCTGTTTTATTTCTGTTTTATTGTTCAAATCAGAAATGTTACAACTTTTGCCAATTGCAACTTCTCAGTTGATTAATTGTTAAATTTATAAACTATTTGATGTAACAGCCAGTGGACCACGAGAATGTAAAATGACCTGATCATTGCTAGATGGGGCAGGTGGAATATGAAGTGAAAGCAAAAGTCATTGAAAATCAGCATTGATTGAATTGGAATTTTGTTGGAAAATTCCACACGTCTTTAGAGGTTCCCTTTATGCAGTGAATTTAATTTACAAATAATCCAAAGACCCAATACTTGTGCCACAGGAAATCGTGTTACAAAAGGTAAGATCTAAAACTAACTTAGAGTAAGATAAACAGTTTCAGATGGGTGCCATTTCTCCCATGCTGACAGGTTAATCCATCCCATTGCTTAGGAAGCACTCCAGATAGTCTACACGCCCACTATACAGGGGTTTCAGTGACAAACCATAGCACAACATTTTAGAGCAGCTGAGTCCATTGTCCCTCTAGCTTTCCAATTTTAGAATGACAGATCACACTGATCGTTTAGTGTCCCTTCCATCCAGGTTCATCTAATCTTTCAAGGTTGTGGAGGAGTCAGGATCTTAAGATTAGTTGAGCAACCAACACTCTGCCATCCCCTCCCTAGCTAAACCTGAGGCTCCAGCAACAAAAAAAAACACATGAACAAACTACAGTATTTATGAAGATCCTTGCACCCAGAGTACTGTATATCCACACCTCCGTAATACCACCAGATCCTCTTTCATCCTACCACACATGCATGTAACTCTAGCTAAACCACACAGACCACTGTTGTCATACTGTAAACTTACACCTATTAATTCTGTTCATGGAAGTGCGGGAGGGCTTCCATAAAGTAGCTGTATAATTCAAAATAAATACTCAATTTTAAAATGCAAGTGGTTTCTCCAATTCACTATTCACGAATAACAGAAAATACTGGGAATACTCAGCAGCTTGGGCCATATCTATGGAAAGGGAAGAGAAGCAGAGTTAATGCCTCAGGCCAAAGACTCTGAAAGCTCCATTTCAGTTCCCGTAGATGCAGCTTGGCTTGTATTTCCAGCATGATCTGTTTTTATTTCTTACTCTTAGCATCTGTATTTTATTCTCCTGATATCCATACACCGTTCAGGAAAACCTTTCAAAAATCCTTTCCTTAGCGCATCACAGGCCCTAAAGTAACTCCCTCAGCTGAAGCACCCTGATCTTTTCCCATTCCCTCTACCACCATCACAGATAGAACTCCCTTCCAAATTACTCAGTTCTATAACCCATCTTTACATCACTGGCACAACAGTGGAGACTGCAAGCAGTTTCAACTCCTGGGAGGGCACATTTCACACATCTTCTCATAGTCCCAGAACACGAACTACACAATCAGGAAAGCTCACCAACACTCCTACTTTCTGAGGAGGCTGCGGAGAGCTGGACTACGTACATCCATATCATACCATTTTACAGATGCACAGCAGAAAGCACCCGTACAAACTGCATCACTACATGGTTTGGAAACTGCTCTGCGGTGGGCAGGACAGCTCTGCAAGGGGTAGTCAAAACTGTCCAATGCACCGGCACTAGCCTACCTGCCATTAAAGGCCAAAATACAGAAAGGCCAGTAACATCATGAAGGATTCCACCCACCCTGCTCAAGGATTATTTGTCCCATGGCCATCAAGGTGAAGGCTACCTACCTTCCACGCCAAGACCACTAGACCCAAAAACAATTACCTCCCCGAGCAGTAAGGCTGCTCAACATCGCCGCCCACTAACCGATCCCTCCATGCTCTGAACCACCACTACTATATCATTTCCTATCAGTCATCTTACGTACTGATATTCCAGTGCCTAGCATCACTTTATCGACATCCAATTAATCTACACTGCCTATAAAAAGTATTCACCTTGGAAGTTTTCATGTTTTATTATTTTACAACATTGAACCACAGGGCATTTAGTTTGCCTTTTTTGACACTGATCAACAGAAAAGACACTTTTGCATCAAAGTGAAAACAAAATTTTACAAATTGGTCCAAATTTATTACAATTATACTGGACAACAAAGATTTTGCTTCCTGAATACCTTTAGGTGTATCTTATGAATTTTGGGCTACTGATCATGAAAATCACCATAAAATTTCCCTATCACGCACCATTTTTTGAAATCACTTATGTTTAGTATTTCAATTCATAATTCAAGTCAATTGAAATGTTGCCTACAATGTAAGTGGAAAGTTTCCTATCTTGTCTGAGCATGCTTGGTCATGCTTAGGCAGCGTGGCTGCTGCATGACAGGACAGGTTTTAGTGATAATTATTGGGTTCAGAACTGTAAGGATGGAATTTGCTATCACCAGGCACAAAAATTTCTAGAAGGATTTTGATATTTGAGACAGATGCTTCCCAGAATAACTGATGCCAAGATTAAGGAAAGCATTTTTGTTGGTCCACAAATCAAACAGGTCATCAATAATAGGCAATTTGAAGAATTTCTAGAGGGACCAGAGAAAATCACATGGAAGGCATTCAAGGAAGTTGGTGAAGTTTTTCTCGGCATCCACAGGGCACCAAACTACATGCAGCTGGTTGAAAGCATGTTTCAAGCATATAAAACTATGAAATGCAACATGTCACTAAAGATTCATTTTCTGCATTCCCATTTGGACTTCTTCCCTGCACATGTTGGTGCTGTTAGTGATAAGCATGGCGAAAGGTTTCACCAGGCCATTGCGGTCATGGAGAAAAGATACCAGGGCCACTGGGATCCATCAATGCTGGCGAATTATTGTTGGACACTTAAGCGAGAAGCCTCAGACACTGAGTACAAATGAAAATCATTAACAAAATATTTTTAACTTAGTTGAACTACTGCAAAGCATCAGCACCATTATGCAATTAAACACATGATATTCAATAAAAGTTAATTTGTTGTTTCTCCAAATTCTTACGTGATACAAGTAGTCTGAAATTATATTTGTGTTCATCTTCAAGCAGTCTATCATAAACAAAAAAAAATTCTGAGGAAGCAACATTTTTGAAGAAATTTGCTGTCCAATGTTATTAAACACAAAATAACTGATTGGATACTTACTCACCTCCTTCAGTATTTAGTAAATGAACCTTTGGCAGCAATTACAGCCTTGAATGTGTGTGGATAGGTCTCTATCAGCTTTGCACATCTGGACACTGCAATTTTTCCCCATTCTTTGTTACAAAAGTGCTCAAGATGTGTCAGATTGCATGAGGATCGTGAACGAACAGCCTTTCTCAAGTCCAGCCACAAATACTCAATTGGATTGAGGTCTGGACTCTGATTTGGCCACTACAGGATATTAACTTTGTTGTTTTTAAGCCATTCCTGTGTAGCTTTGGCTTGCTAGAAAAAAAATCTTCTCAAGTCACAGTTCTCTTGCAGAGTGCATCAGGTTTTCCTCCAGGATTTCCCTGAATTTTGCAGCATTCATTTTATCCTCTACCTTCACAAGCCTTCCAGGGCCTGCTGCAGTGAAACATCCCCGCAACATGATGCAGCCACCACCATTGTTCACAGTAGGGATGGTGTGTTTTTGATAATGTGCAGCATTTGGCTTACGCCAAACATAACATTTAGTCTGATGCTCAGAAAGCTCAATTTTGGTTTCATCAGACCATAGAACCCTCTTCCAGCTGACTTCAGTGTCTCCCACATGCCTTCTGGCAAACTCTAGCTGAGATTTCATGTAAGTGTTTTTCAACAGTGGCTTTCTCTTTGCCACTCTCCCATAAAGCTGCAACTGGTGAAGCACCCAGGCAACAGTTTTTGTATGCACAGTCTCTCTCATCTCAGCCAGTGAAGCTTGTAACTCCTCCACAGTTGCAACCGGTCTCTTGGTGGCCTCCCTCACTAGTCCCCTTCTTGCACAGTCACTCAGATTTTGAGGATGGCCATACTCGTGACTGAGTGGCTGGGCACCGCTCTAACACCATCTCTAAATTCACCAATGACACCACTGTTATAGGAGTGGGACAGAACAGCTGGTTGAGCGGTGTTACAATAACAACCTTGCATTCCACATCAGCAAGACCATGGACTTCAGAAAGGCAAGCTCAGGCGTACACACAACAATCCACATTTGGGGCGGGGGGGGGTCAGTAGTGGAGAGGGTGAGCAACTTCAGTTATGGTCTATCCTGAGACCAACATATTGATGCAATCTCAGAGAAGGCACACCGGCGGCAATGCTTCATTAGGAGTTTGAGGACATTTAGCATGTCATCAAAGTCTGCCAATTTTCCTCAGGTGTACAGTGGGGTGCATTTTGACCGGTTACACCGCTGCCTGGTGTGGAGGTTCCAATGCACAGGATCGACAGAGGCTGCAGAGGAGCGTAGACTCAGCATAACCCATCAGAATCAGAATCCGGTTTATTATCACCGGCATGTGACGTGAAATTTGTTAACTTAGCGGCAGCAGTTCAATGCAAAACATAACCCAGCAGAGAAAAAAAATAAATGAGTAAATCAATTACGTATATTGAATAGGTTTTAAAAATGTACAAAAAACAGAAATACAGTATATTAACAAAAAAAGTGAGGCAGTGTCCAAAGCTTCAATGCCCATTTAGGAATCAGATGGCAGAGGGGAAGAAGCTGTTCCTGAATCGCTGAGTGTGTGCCTTCAGGCTTCTGTATCTCCTACCTGATGGTAACTGTGAGAAAAGGGCATGCCCTGGGTGCTGGAGGTCCTTAATAATGGATGTTGCCTCCTCACCATTGAGGACATCTTCGAAAGCCTGCGCCTAAATAAGGCCGCATTCATCATCAAGGACCCTTACTGCATGAGACAGGCCTTCCTCTCATTAATAACGTTGGGGAGGTGGTACAGAAGCCTAAAGATCCACACACAGAATATTAGCATCAGCTTTCTCCCCCTGGCATCAGATTTCTGAACATTCCACGAACACTACCACCTCTTTTGCGCTATTTATTTATTTGTAATATTTTATTTTCTGCACCATACTGCTGCCTCAGAACAACAAATTTCATGACACATGACAATGATAATAAACCTGATTGATTCTGATAAAATATGCAGTTCTCTACATACTGCAACATCCAGTAAGTTGGTCGAAGCTTTCTCTTCGGGTTCAATCAATGGCGTAATTGTTCATCCTTTACGCCTTTCCTATGACTGGAAGATACTGCTGGATATTAAGAACATCAAGTACTGCAGCTCTACCTCACTACTGAGTTACTAGACAGTATGGGCTTGTTGAGTACCATGTTGTCGCTTGCTAAAGCCACCCAGGGAAGAAGGTGTCGGAAGAGGTGCATGGAAGTGGTACACAGTCCAACAAATGACTGCAAGACCCTGTTGGACATTGGTAATGTAGAACACTGCAAGTCTAGTTCTTTGGCTCATTGGAGAGACCGATGGAGGGGGGAGTTGCAAGGTCTCGAGTGCTGTGCGGTCCAGGCCCTCGTGCCGTGGTGTCGCCTGTTGCAGTCGCCCAGGGGAGGAGACACCAGAGACAGTGTGGAAGAGAGCAACGGTGCATGGGTGTGCTGGATTGGAGCTGGTCCCTCCCATTGTGCAGCTCTCCAGTGTTTGCTCCATGGAAGACCACCTGGATTGCGTTTGTCTGCAACAGGGTCTTTTAAGAGACTATTAGATAGGTACATAGAGCTTAGAAAAATAGAGGGCAATGCAGAAGGGTAATTCTAGGCAGTTTCTAAAGTAGTTTACGTGGTTGGCACAACATTGTGGGCCAAAGGGCCTTTATTGTGTTGTAGGTTTCTCTGTAATATGTACTACAACTTCTCTTCTGTCTTCAGTCAATGACTAGTTCCACACAAGACTGACAAAGACTTTTCTGGAGTATCATGGAGTAACATGGACTTTTAGGAGTTAAATTGCATTTCTTTCCTATAAAATCCTACATTATTCTATGAACCATTTTTTCTCTGTCAACTGCATCTTGAAAATACCAACACTGGAAAAAATTTCATTGCTAAATTAATTTAACCTAAACCTCACATCCTGTTTCCACTTCTCTCTTGCTACATATATAATTATAAGACTAACTACAATACAAAAGTTGATTTATTCACATCTCTTATTGTCAGCAGCAGCAAAAACCTACAGCCTGAACAATAATATACTTAGAATTTCAAAGTAACAGAACCAAATCCTCCGCCTAACACTGCTCGACTATACGACACCAGCACCACTGGCAGGTTCTACCTGTGTGAGACACTACTGCCCATGTGATGTCCAAATGATCATTGTATGTATGGGACAGCTCTTTACATACCTTGTGACTTATGTGTTAGTTGTGTATGTCACATTTATGGTTAGGATTAATTACTGAATCTAAGGAAATTAGTTACTATCATGTTAATGAGATCAGTTTCTTGATATAATTCGACTGCAAGTTGCAGAAAAACATTGACTTTCAAAATTGAATCTTGAGCCTATTTCTTTTGTTTTTATTTTCTCCATATACATAACGGTGATTTTCCTGATTTAAGGTGCCTTGAGTGGGAACTTCGGACTGCAGAATTAAGAAGTTCAACATGCCCTTAAATACTCCAGCCAGATAGTCTGCACAGTTCTTCAGCACCCTGCCAGTTTCACTATAGGGACAAAAAGCCTTTTGTGGATTTACCCTCTTGAAGGACGTCCAGACATTGGTTTCATTGACTGACAGACAATACAAGGTCATTCTGAGATGTGGGGGCTGTTGTTAATTTGATATTCCGATAATGTTAGAGTAATCATGTGTGTGTGTGTGTGTGTGTGTGTGTGTGTGTGTGTGTATTGCTTGATTAAGCATTCTTGTTCATTTAAATAATTCATTACAGATTCTATATAAAAATACATTAACTGCATAAGCCATTTCTCTGCCACATGATAGGTGCACACCTTGCTTAAAGTAAAGGTGAAGCCAGACCTGCATTCCTGGACTCCTGTGTTTTCTTTTGAATTAGTTTAATGTTTTGAAGTTACAAAACATAACACTGGTGACGAGGTATTTTTTAAAGCAAGCCTGAGACAGTGGCTGACCTGTTAAAAGTGCAATAAGACATGCTAACAATAAAAAAAACATGCAAAGAATAACTGAATTTGAAAGAAACAGCCAAGCATATGGAGTCGGTCTTTGGAAGGGAAGAAACAATCAAGTTCTTTTTTTATATAAAGGTTGTAAATGGAAGAATTCAGGATTCATAGAGAGTGCGTACTGGGTGATAATAATCATTAAAAAAAATAGCAGAAATGGCTGGCTACATCGGAAAGATTAACCAGTTTGATTACACAACGGGTAATTGGCTCATGTATACTGAGCTATTGGAACAGTATTTTGAAGCAAATGAAATAGCCAGTGGAAAGCGAGTGCTAATTTTGCTGAGTGCATTGGGTTTAAAAGCATATAGTCTGTTTCGAAGTTTGACTGCCCCAACCAAATGATCAGAAATGATTGTTGCTGCTGTTGCAAAAGTAATGCAGAAACACTTAAAACCAAAGCCATTGTTGATACAGAACGCTTTAGGTTTCATAAGTGAAATCAAAAGAAAGGTGAGTCCTTTTCAGCTTATATGGCAGAATTGAAGAGATTGCCTGAGCATTGTTAATTCGGTAATGAGCTTAATGAGACACTAAGACATCGTTTAGTTTGTAGAATCTTAAAAGAAAGCATTCAAAAACAACTCCTGACTGACGCACATCTTACATTCAAAAGAGCAATTGAAATTGCTGTATCAATGGACACTGCAGACAGAGATGTCATTCAGTTGCAATGAGGAATGAAAGTGAGTGTGAATAAAATTATATCGTCCAAACAGAAACAGGCCCAGCCAAACAACTTGTGTTACCATTGTGACAGGGGCTCACATATACCAAATAAATGCAGATTTAAAGGTAAAACTTGCAGAATATGCGACAAATTACGACATATACAAAGAGCACGTCAAGCAGACAAAAATAAATAGACTGCCCAGAGAAGAGAAAATGCTAAAAAGGGAAACTGCAGTTTCAAAAAGAGCACTAATCTGCACACCATCAATGAAAAATCTAATAATGATGACAGTAACAAAGGACTGGGTAGCATTGAGATTTAGAGTGTGAAAATTAACAATAGACAAACAGTATGACCTATGCCAGAAGCGAATGGCAAATTAATTAAAATGGCACAGCTGTTTCAGTCAATCAACAAAATGAGTTTGAACGGCATTTAAGATACCAAACTGAAGCCTGCTAAGAACTTATACTGGAGAAAAGATAACTCCTGTAGTAATGACCTTCATAACTGTGAAATACAACAAGCAACAAGCCACAGTGAGCTTGTACTGCATGTGGTAAAAAGAGAAGCAGCAGCATTGAGGGGGCTGAGAAAACTACAATTTGACTGGAGATCCATCCATCATTTGCATGCCACATCCCCATGCAATGAAACCATCTGAACGTGAATTAAGAAAGATACTGAATGGTGCCACACCTGTCTCCATGCTGAACACCATGACCAGTTGCCCAACAGAGGACAAAGAGGTATTGATGCCAACCTCTGTGCCTCTGGTGGAAAGCATTTTGGACCAAGGAAGGAACCATGCTGCTCAGAGGGATCGTGAAAGTGACGAAAGCAGTGGTCTGACTACAAGAGTATTTGTAGGCAACGTATCTGAGAAAGCTTCTGCTATGATAATCAGGCAGTTACTTGTGAAATGTGGCTTGGTTTTAAGCTGGAAGAGAGTTCAAGGAGCTTCAGGAAAGTTGCAAGCATTCGGCTTTTGTGAGAATAAAGAAGCAGAATCTACTCTGCTTGCATTCAGGTTATTGCATGAACTTCAAGGGGGAAATAAAAAGTTGCTTATAAAAGTTGATGCAAAGACCAAAGCCCAGCTGGATGAATGGGAGGACAAAAAGAAAGAAGTCAAAGGACATACGAAACCAGACAATTTATCAGATGACGCTGTGAATGATGAAACCAAGAGGAGAGATCAGATCGTAAAGGGAGCAATAGAAGGGTTAATAAGAGAATACTCCAGTGAGCTAAGTGCAACTCCCAAGATCAAGATGTACAAATTAGAAAAAGAAGGGAAGAGATAAAGAGAAAGAATGTGAATGAGAAAGAAAGAGAATTGAGCTGTCAGAACCATTTCCTGCAATCTCAGGGTCAACAGCTAAAACCACCATGGAGGATGCCCCAAAACCTGAGATCGTTTTCACAGTCACAAGTTTCACCAGCCAAGCAGAGTCATCTCCCTTGTCAGGAAAGACATTATCCCACAAAAGTAAGAAATCCTCCACAGCAATTAAATCTTTAAGCCTGAATAGGACAATTAAAAAAATTACTCTGCTGTGGATGCTTCTTTTTAGTAGTTGCATTCTATAATACATTGTGTATAGAGTTGAGATACATTCTCTATTTGCTGAGAGTTTATAGCTAAGCAGGGAGGAGTGTTGAGTATTTGATATTTCAATAATATTTGAGTAATCGTATATATACAGTATATATTCTTGTTCATTTAAATAATTCATTACAGGTTATATGTAAAAATACATTACTTGTATATATAATTTCACTACCATGTGATATGTACGTGTCTCACTTAATGTAAAGATGAAGACAGATCCGCATTCCCAGACTCCCATATTTTTTTTGAATTAATTTGATGTTTAGAAGTTACAAAACATGACAGGATCTTATGTGGGTATACCATGGTTTTCTCTATCAAACCATCATAAAAGGTTTGCTTTTTAAAAATGCACTCCAATTTTCCAGCAACCTTTTCAATCTACCGCTTTTATATTAAACGTTTGTGAATGAATTCTCCAATGAGTACTCAGTTGCAACTATCTAGCCTGCAGCTGGCACCACACACATCCACCAACACAAACTCAGCATGAACTGTGACACGGGTAACAAGGTTTACTACCACACTAGGAGCAGCATTTTACTCCCAAGATCTATATGAAATTTTTCTTCACAATTATTGTTGTATAGTACCCACTGAGAAAGTAATATTCTTCCTTATCATTCTCTTCAGACTATGTTTATGCTTTATTAATCTCCTACATAGCTAAAATTCATTACTTTGGGAAAAAAATTCTTGCTGCCTTTTTTGCATACCTTGCTGTTTAGAAATGCCCAGTTTGAAGGATTGATATCCATTCTTTTAAGCTGGTCTGACCAGTTCTTTAAGCTAGAATATAAAGATAAATGCATCATAATGCTAATTTGGGGCATTTGAAATACATTCCCTACTCTTATATTTGAGAAGTTGCCCTGTGATACCTGCTGAATAAAAGCTAATATAATTTTTTTTCAGGTTCTTAAGTAAAGAGTCCTTTTGTATGTCACTGAACACCAGATTTGTTTCCAATAACAGTGTTCATCATTATGTTTAGAACATAAAATTGGTATAATTGCGAACATTTTTAAAGAACTGACTTGGAACTTTCTAAATGTGGATATTTTCCCAGAGTCTCTTAAAGAAAGGAGATAGAAACTGGGTGGCAGTTATGATGGTCAGTATCCTATTGTAATTTAGGATTCCCAATACATTTTTCTTCTATTAAACTTCAATAAACAAGCTTTTCAAGACTGAAGCAAAATCTCATCTGCAAATTAATTTTGGATAAGATAACATGGGAAAACAATTGAGACATCTATTAGTTACAAGTTAATCTTCCCCAATATTCCCCAGATGGAATGCACCCTCGTGTTCTGAAGGAAGTAGCTGTGGAGATTGTGGAAGCATTAGCGATGATCTTTCAAAAGTCGATAGATTCTGGCATGGTTCCGGAAGACTGGAAGATTGCAAATGTCACTCCGCTATTTAAGAAGTGGGCAAGGAAACAAAAAGGAAATTATAGACCTGCTAGCTTGACATCGGTGGTCGGGAAGTTGTTGGAGTCGATTGTCAAGGATGAGGTTATGGAGTACCTGGAGGCATATGACAAGATAGGCAGAACTCAGCATGGTTTCCTTAAAGGAAAATCCTGCCTGACAAACCTATTACAATTTTTTGAGGAAATTACAAGTAGGCTATACAAGGGCGATGCAGTGGATGTTGTATATTTGGATTTTCAGAAGGCCTTTGACAAGGTGCCACACATGAGGCTACTTAACAAGATAAGAGCCCATGGAATTATGGGAAAGTTACATACGTGGATAGAGCGTTGGCTGATTGGCAGGAAACAGAGAGTGGGAATAAAGGGATCCTATTCTGGTTGGCTGCCGGTTACCAGTGGTGTTCCACAGGGGTCCGTGTTGGGGCCGCTTCTTTTTACGTTGTACATCAAAATTTGGATGAAAAGATGGCTTTGTGGCTAAGCTTGCTGATGATAGGAAGATAGGTGGAGGGGCCGGTAGTGCTGAGGAAACAGAGAGTCTGCAGGGAGACTTGGATAGATTGGAAGAATGGGCAAAGAAGTGACAAATGAAGTACAATGTTGAAAAGTGTATGGTTATGCACTTTGGTAGAAGAAATAAATGGCCAGACTATTATTTAAATGGGGAGAGAATTCAAAGTTCTGAGATACAACGGGACTTGGGAGTCCTCGTACAGGATACCCTTAAGGTTAACCTCCAGGTTGAGTCGGTAGTGAAGAAGGCGAATGCAATGTTGGCATTCATTTCTAGAGGAATAGAGTATAGGAGCAGGGATGTGATGTTCAGGCTCTATAAGGTGCTGGTGAGACCTCACTTGGAGTACTGTGGGCAGTTTTGGTCTCCGTATTTAAGAAAGGATGTGCTGACTTTGGAGAGGGTACAGAGAATGATTCTGGGAATGAGAGGGTTAACATATGAGGAACGTTTGTTCGCTCTTGGACTGTATTCCTTGGAGTTTAGAAGAATGAGGGAAGAATCATGGATGCCAGCCAGACAATCTCTGAAGAGTTTTGCTAATGTCTGAAGTCACCTGTCTTGTAAAGACACTGCCCAGAAGAAGGCAAAGGCAAACGACTTCTGCAGAAAAATTTGCCAAGAGCAGTCATGATCATGAGCCCATGATCACCCACGTCATACAACACAGCTTTTAATGAAGATGATGATGATGGAGGCTCTCTTCACCACCAATCCCCTGATGAGGTCTGGCTTATGGGCTTTCCGCTTTTTCCTCCTGTAGTCAACAATCAGCTCTTTGGTTTCACAGACATTAAATGAGAGATAGTTGTGGAGCCACTCAAGCAGATTTCTAATCACCCTCTTATCTTTGATTCACCCAACAACAGTGGTATCATCAGCAAAGTGAAAGATGGCACTGGAACTACAGTTACCCACACAATCATAGGTATGAAATGAGTTAAGCACACGGTCTTGTGGTACATCTGTGCTGCTGGAGAATGTGGAGGAGATGTTGTTGCCAACCGGAACTGTCTGGGTCTGAAAGTGAGAAAATCGAGGATTCAGTTGCACAGTGAGATATTGAGGCCCAAGTCTTGAAGCTTAGTGATGAGTTTCAAGGGGGTGACAGTGTTGAATATGAAATGCAATAGATGTTAAGGATAACAAGTTAACAGTACAAGATTTATGAATAGAAAGTAGGCAACTGGGTTATTGGAAAACATAGAAGAAAAAGACAAATGATGCAAGCTCCAAAATTATTTTGAACAAATTCAACTTAAATAACCAGAACAACAGTTAAATTTATGGTTCAATTTTCGCCAAGTTTTAGTAAAGATGCTGAACATTACAACTTTCGATTTCCACAGTTGCTGGCAGCCTTCCAAAACCTTGGAAAAGTAGCCTTTCACATAGTAATTTCATATCATAAGACCAGTGAAAATATGGCACAGATCATCCGACCCGTTCTGTCTACAGAGGTGCTAGCTCATCAAATGGATATTGTCTATTTTATCCCAACATATTGGTTTTTTTCCTTATGTTCTTTCAAATTCTCCTCTCAAATAGTTTTCCAGTTCATGGTTACTGTCTCTATAATTGATGAAATAACCTAATCTGTGTGAAAGAACCCCTGCTTCCTTTGTTTCACTAGCTGCCATTCCACCATTCTAACAAGTTATAATCAGCATTCCTAGTCCTTCATTACTAATTTCACTTTGAACTTTGTAACTTTGAAAAATTTTTATAAATTTCTGCTTTAATGTTCTTTGTAATATTGAAGAAAACAAAATAAAGGCTTTTAAAATTAAAATTAATAGCTATAACCTTACTGTGGCAAATTTTGGAAATAAAATGAAATTATTTCGATGCAAACAACAGGAATTCTGCAGATGCTGGAAATTCAAGCAACACACATAAAAGTTGCTGGTGGACGTAGCAGGCCAGGCAGCATCTCTAGGAAGAGGTGCAGTCGACGTTTCAGGCCGAGACCCTTCGTCAGGACCATTTTTATGGTTTTTTTTTATCTTTTTCAGAAGAAGACTTTTAAAATAGTCTGAATTAATTTCTTACATAAGCACAGCATCACCTTTCTGCTGCTAATTTTGAATCCTACCTTCTGTGCATTTTCTGTTGCACCTGAATTTTTGAAGTCAGTAAGTTTGTACCAAAGTTAAAAAAAATTATCCCTGCACTGTATCAAGACTGTGACAATTTCGTGTAAACGTCCTTTCAAGGCAATTTTCCTAAAGTGTACTGTGAACTGCAAATTCACAAGAAAATGTGTTCCAGAAGTACAAACTACTATTAATATGCTGTGCAATAAGCTAAAATTGATGAGCAAGGTTTATGAAGATGGAAGATAATGACAAAAATAATAAAGCTAAGAAAATCCAATGAATTAAGGTAAAAAAATCGAAACCAAAGTAGGAGAGATTGCAGCACCAGTAGTGAGAACTAAAAAGGTATGAACAAGGAAAGCACAGGAGCGCCTACTGAACTGCTTTGAATCGATGGATTGGACTGTATAAGGGGATTCATTTTCAAATCTGGATGAGTATGCCGCAATTGTTACCAACTTCATTAAAACCTGTGTGGATGAGTGTGTGCCTACAAAGACTTGCTGCACATTCCCAAAGCAAAGGCCATGGATGAACCAGGAAGCACATCATCTGCTGAAGGCTAGATCTCTGCCATTTAAGGCTGGCAACTGAGGTCTCTGAAAACCAGGTATGAATGGCTGATGGTTATTTCAAGGGCGAAGAGACAATTTCGAATGAGGTTGGAGGCGACATCGGATGTACGACAACTCTGGCAGGGTTTACAAGACATTACTTCCTGCAAAGCGAAACCCAATAGCATGAATGGCAGCGATATTTTGCTATTAGATTAACTCAACACATTCTATGCCCACTTTGAAAGGGAGAATATTACAGCTGTGAAGATCCCTGCTGTACCTGATTACCCTGTGATCTCTGTCTCAGAGGCCAATGTTAGGCTGTTTTTAAAGAGAGTGAACACCCGCAAGGTGGAAGGTCCCAATGGAGTACCTGCTAAGGCTCTGAAATCTTGTGCCAACTAACTGGTGGGAGTATTCAAGGACATTTTCAACCTCTCACTGCTACGGGCGGAAGTTCCCACTTGCTTCAAAAGGGAAACAGTACCAGTTCCTTGATGACTATCGCCCAGTAGCACTCACATCGACAGTGATAAAATGCTTTGAGAGGTTGGTCATGACTAGACTGAACACCTGCCTCAGCAAAGACCTGGACCCATTGCAATTTGCCTATCACCGCAATAAGTCAATGGTAGATGCAATCTCAATGGCTCTTCACACAGCCTTAAACCACCTGGACAACACAAACACCTATGTCAGGATGCAGTGAATCAACTATAGCTCAGCATTTAACAGCATCATTTCCACAATCCTGATTGAGAAGATACAGAACCTGGGCCTCTGTACCTCCCTCTGCAATTGGATCTTCAGTTTCCTAACCGGAAGACCACTATCTGTGTGGATTAGTGATAATATCTCCTCCTCAGTAATGATCAACACTGGTGCACCTCAGGGGTGTGTGCTTAGCCCACTGCTCTACTCTCTCTATACCCATGACTGTGTGGCTAAGCATAGCTCAAATACCATCTATAAATTTGCTGATGATACAACCATTGTTGGTAGAATCTCAGATGGAGATGAGAGGGTGTACAGGAGTGAGATATGCCAACCAGTGGATTGGTGTCACAGCAACAATCTGGCACTCAACGTCAGCAAGATGAAAGAGCTGATTGTGGACTTCCAGAAGGGTAAGACAGAGGAACACATACCAATCCTCAAAGAGGGATCAGAAGTGGAGTTTCAAGTTCCCAGGTGTCAACATCTCTGAGGACCTAATTTGGTCCCAACATATCGATGCAACTACAAAGAAGGTAAGACAGTGTCTATACAAATTCCAATGTCCACTGGAAATAATGTCAACATTTTAGGAGTTCCATCTAACATCCTTTCTTAAAGTCATCCTTTCTTAAGAAAGTCCTTTCTTAAAGTACTTAAAAACTTTAAGTACAGAAGGGGGCCATTCAGCCTATTCCGACTGTCATCATCATCATCATTGTGTGTCGTATCCTATGGTGCAAGCAATCATAATCATGATCATAATCCATGATCATGATTGTTCTTGGCAAATTTCTCTACAGAAGTGGTTTGCTTCTGTCTACTTCTGGGCAGTGTCTCTACAAGATGGGTCACCCCAGCCATTATCAATACTCTTCAGAGATTGTCTGTCTGGCGTCAGTGGTTACATAACCAGGCCTTGATATGTACCAGATGCTCATACGACCATCCACCAGCAGCTCGCATGGCTTCACGTGACTCCCATCGGGGGAGGGGAACGGGGGACTACGCTTGCCCAAAGTTGATCTGTGGGCTAGTGGAGGGAAGTAATGCCTGACACCTCCTTTGGTAGAGACAGATCTCCACCCTGCCACCCAGTTCTGATTGGACTGGTCAAAAATAGGCAAGCCAATCTTTCAACACTAGGTCACTACCTCTCTAGGTTTATATCTTACCTATCTTTATTTTTAGAATTTAATTTAATCAATGTTAGTACATTTACTCATCAAGTGATTTTGATATTTTGAAATATATATGTATTATTTTGTAACGGAAGCACCCAAGAGATTTTGAAATCTTTAACCTAAATTTCATAAATATCCCTTCACTTGAACTGTCAGAAGATTATCAAGGAAGTCCATGAATATGGAGTTAATTTCCACTATTTGTGGCCCAGAGCTCACCTATAGATCACTGCGCCATTCTAGGAGGGTGCTACCAACTGCGTGGCCACAATAGATGAATGTGGGGTGAGGGGAGGAGTTGTTCAAATACAAATCACAGGCAAGTAAAAAACGATCTAATATTAGATTAGATATTTGGGGAAAGCTAGATTACTTTTATGAGTAAGGTGAAATGACAATTTAGATTCAGAATTCATTTTTATACTCACACGGATACTAAGTTATACATGCTAATAGACTTCTGTTTTATAACAGAAGTTGTAAAATATAAGAGTTGTGATATTACAACTACAAAAATCTTTAGTGCAATTATATGCATTGCATGCAGTTCAGATGAAAGTTGTTGTGACATATTGCTGCATACAGTGAAGATTCACAAAGAAGATACAAAATTAAAAATATTAGACTCTTTTTAGATTACAGGTAATTTTATATAGGGTGACCTGATAGAAATGTTTTCAATAAAAGCTTTGTTACGTGAAATTTGTAGCAAGAAACAGATGAAACTAGTATACAAATATTGTTATGAAGGTATGGAATACAGCGACAGATTACGTAGTTATGTTGTGACTGTGAACAAAGTCACCGGAGAGACACTGAAACTTGTGGATATACAAGTCTTTATTCAGCAAAACAAGCAACAGGCTTCATATTCGAGACACTCTTGGAAGAAGAGGCCTGTCTGACCCAATATTACTTGACATTTTTATATGCTAAAGATTAAAGGTAACAGCAGGACAATTCTATAGTTACAACATATCTACAATGCTTCCTTTGAATTATATATAATTTTCAAACACCTCCATCTTAACACTCACACTCCAGACACCCAAAATGAATGATAATTCCCACCGACTCTGAGCCACATTCACGCATATGCAAGCATCTGAGGTCAAATGGAGTGTTTCGTTGTTTGCAATCAACCTCCAAAATGCAGCTTCAGGAAGACCACTGTTCGGAACTGCATTTTAAATTCAATCCACAATCCACATTCAGGTCTGAAGACCAGTTGCTGTTGAAATTTGTATTTGCTGTATACCACAACTCCAGAATACACCCTAACAGCTGAGACAAAGATCACATACATAGATTAAAATATATTGAACAACCACTGATGGACATTGATTAAGTATATCAATCAGGCAGAATAGACTTGGTCTTATGTTAAGTATCAACAAATGGCGACATGAGCCAAGGTCTTTCTTTCATGTTGTACCTAAAAATCTAATTCTGCACGAGAATTTACATATAAGAGGCAGAATCTCAGTTAGTGATGAACATACAGAAGTGAGATATATTGGCCAGCTGCTTGATGTTGCAACAACAATATTGTGTTCACCATCAGCAAGACCTAGGAATTGATTGTGGACTTCAGAAAGGGGAAGTCGGGAGAGCACAGCAGTTCTCACTGAGAGATCAACAATGGAAAGGATAAGCACCTTCAAGTACCTGAGCATCAATTTCTCTTGAGAATCTGTCTTGAGCCCAGTGCATTGATGTAATCATGATGAAGTCAGACCAGTGGCTATACTTCATTAGGAGCTTGAGAAGATTTGGTACATCACCAGAGACTCTA
Organism: Mobula birostris; assembly: GCF_030028105.1. Lineage (NCBI taxonomy): Eukaryota > Metazoa > Chordata > Chondrichthyes > Myliobatiformes > Myliobatidae > Mobula > Mobula birostris. The sequence continues at coordinate 172,032,343 of NC_092375.1, read as the reverse complement.
GCAAATTTCTACAGAGGTTCGGTGGGGAGCCTTCTGACTCCTTGCATCATGGCTTGGTATGGAACCTCCAATCAGAGGATCGCTGGAGGCTGTGGAGGGTTGTAGACTCAGCCAGCTCCATCACGGACACAATTCTCCCCACCGATGACATCTTCAAAAGGCAATGCTTCAAGAAGGTGGCATCTATCATTAAGGACTATCAGAATCTGGGGCATAACTCATTACTACCATCGGGGAGGAGGTACAGGAGCTGGAAGACCCACATGGAATATTCAGGAATGGCTTCTTCCCCTCCACCATCAGATTTCTGAATGATCTATGAACCCATGAACACTACCTCACTGTTCTCCTTTTGCACTATTTATTTACTGTATGTTTTGTAAATTATACTAGTTTTTATCCATTGCACTGTGTTGCTGTTGCAAAACAATACATTTCACGATATATGTTACTGATTAGAAACCTGATTCTGAATTTACTGTATTTTCCCATAGTGTAATGCATCCTTTCTTCTGTATTCTGATAATGTCAGAAGTCTTCAATAACTTCTTGTTGTACTTCTATCCAAATCACTCACATTGATAAAACAGACAGGCAACTATACATTTTCACAGACAATCTAAGAAAATGGCCATTTAGTGCAATTTGTATTCCACTTTCTTGCAAATCTCTGGCTTGAGCTAGTGAGTCACAGCAGAGTATCCAACAGAACAAAACCTAACCATCACACATATCTGCTGAATAGCAAGATAGTTGGAGAAGAAGAGCTGGTGACATTCTTGGGGTACCAAGGAAAACTTTTATATCCCACTTCTAATTTCTAATCACGCAATAAAGATTTTGAATATTACCCAATTTCATATATTTTAGTACTATACTATATTTGGAACACATGCTTGACACTTAATCACTCTTTGAAATGGCAAAGGACAAATGGGGTGAACAAAAATGCATACCCTGTCAATGGCACCATATATTCCATGAATGAATTAATCAAAATTACTTTATTAATTTAGATACATTGAGAGTATTTTGTTTTAATGTTAGGAATGAGGAAGAAGCAATACAAGAATAACATAGAAGAACTCTTTGAACTATAAGATCAAATTTACAATTAATTCATATTATAAAGGTGACATAATACCAAAATCAATGAACAAATACAACGTAGTGACACCCTGTTCAGCAGTACCCCTTACTGTGTTACTTGAACTCTAGTGCACTCTACAAGAAGGTAACATAACTATTTTCTGAGAATGTCCCAGATTAGTAGAAGAAAGTTACTTTGTGAAGAATATTGTGCATTAACCCATTGGCTTGTATGGAGAACTCTCAGTGAGAGTATGAGGCAGGCAAGATAGTTAACTGTGGATCTCTTCTTCAAGAAGGAAAAGTCACAATCTGGCTGATTTGTCTATTAGGGTGAACTACATTCTGGCTTATACCCCTAACTGTAGACACCTCAATTTTGTTTCCTAGTCCTTCTGCTGTTCCAATATGTTTGAGTTCAGCCATATGTTCACTGTTAAATACATAATATTCTAATACCCTATATTGATCCTCTGCGAAGTCTTTATACTTGGAGAATCTCACCTGGTCCCTCAACACCAGCTCCTTAGCAAAGAAAGCCCAGCAGAATCTCGACTTTCTGCGAAGGCTGAGAAGAGTGCATCTCCCACTCCCCATCCACACCATATTCTACAGAGGTTGTATTGAGAGCATCCTGAGCAGCTGCATCACTGCCTGGTTCGGAAATTGCACCATGTCAGATCACAAGACCCTGCAGCGGATAGTGACATCAGCTGAGAAGATCATCGGGGTCTCTCTTCTCGCCATTACATTTACATCACATGCTGCATCCGTAAAGCAAACAGCATTATGAAGGATCCCATGCACCCCTCATACAAACTCTTCTCCCTCCTGCCATCTGGCAAAAGGCACCGAAGTATTCAGGCTCTCATGACCAGACTATGTAACAGCTTCTTCCCCCAAGCCATCAGACTCCTCAATACCCAGTGCATGGACTGACACCAACCTACTGCCCTCTACTGTGCATATTGTCTTGTTTATTATTTATTGTAATGCCTGCACTGTCTTGTGCACTTTATGCAGTCCTGGGTAGGTCTGTAGTCGAGTGTAGTTTTGTGTTGTTTTACGTAGTTCAGTGTAGTTTTTGTATTGTTCATGTAGCACCATGGTCCTGAAAAACATTGTCTCATTTTTACTGTGTACTGTACCAGCAGTTATGGTCGAAATGACAATAAAAAGTGACTAGATTTGACTTGAGTAACAATGCCGGTATGCATCTCCATGGTACAGTCACCCATTTTAGAGCTGATTCAGTTAGCACCCTGTGTACTAATTGCTGAGGCATCAACAAACATCATATTTAGCAGTTGGACATTCAAGTTTTAGCTGATTTAAACAAAAGAAACAGCTGTGAATGTGACTTGTTAGACATGATGATGAAGACTGGCCTTGAGGATATTAAGGATAATAGGTTTGCATTCACGCTCATGCTTGTTATACAACAATTGTAGTAAATCTATTTTGCAACATGCCAGGAAATGGACTGCACCTCCCACTTCCTCCAAACTAAAGGTGTAGCTATGGGCACCCGTATGAGTCCTGCCTTTTTGTTGGCTTTGTGGAACAATCTATGTTCCGTACCTATTCTGGTATCTGTCCCCCACTTTTCCTTCACTACATTGATGACTGCATTGGCGCTGCTTCCTACACGTATGCTGAGCTCGTTGACTTTATTAACTTTGCCTCCAACTTTCACCCTGTCCTCAAGTTTACCTGGTCCATTTCTGACACCTCCCTCCCCTTTCTAGATCTTTCTGTCTCTATCTCTGGAGACAGCTTATCCACTATGTCTACTATAAGCCTACTGACTCTCTCAGCTATCTGGACTATTCCTCTTCTCACCCTGTCTCTTGCAAAAGTGCCATCCCCTTCTCGCAATTCCTCCATCTCCGCCGCATCTGCTCTCAGGATGAGGCTTTTCATTCCAGGATGAGGGAGATGTCCTCCTTTTTTAAAGAAAGGGGCTTCCCTTCCTCCACCATCAACCCTGCTCTCAAACGCATCTCCCCCATATCACGCACATCTGCTCTCACTCCATCCTTCCGCCACCCCACTAGGAATAGGGTTCCCCTGGTCCTCACCTACCACCCCACCAGCCTCCGGGTCCAACATATTATTCTTCATAATTTCCGCCACCTCCAACGGGATCCAACCACTAAGCACATCTTTCTCTCCCCCCCTCTCTCTGCTTTCCGCAGGGATCGATCCCTACGCGACTCCCTTATCCATTCGTCCCCCCAATCCCTCTCCACTGATCTCCCTCCTGGCACTTATCCTTGTAAGTGGAACAAGTGCTACACATGCCCTTACACTTCCTCCCATATCACCATTCAGGGTCCCAGACAGTCCTTCCAGGTGAGGTGACACTTCACTTGTGACTCGGCTGGGGTGATATACTGCGTCCGGTGCTCCCGATGTGGCCTTCTATATATTGGCGAGACCCAACGCAGACTGGGAGACTGTTTTGCTGAACACCTACGCTCTGTCCGCCAGAGAAAGCAGGATCTCCCAGTGGCCACACATTTTAATTCCACAACCCATTCCCATTCTGACATGTCTATCCACGGCCTCTTCTACTGTAAAGATGAAGCCACACTCAGGTTGGAGGAACAACACCTTATATTCCGTCTGGGTAGCCTCCAACCTGATGGCATGAACATCGACTTCTCTAACTTCCGCTAATGCCCCACCTCCCCCTTGTACCCCATCTGTTATTTATTTTTATACACACATTCTTTCTCTCACTCTCCTTTTTCTCCCTCTGTCCCTCTGACTATACCCCTTGCCCATCCTCTGGGTTCCGCCCCCCCCTCTTGTCTTTCTCCACCGGCCTCCTGTCCCATGATCCTCTCATATCCCTTTTGCCAATCACCTGTCCAGCTCTTGGCTCCATCCCTCCCCTTCCTGTCTTCTCCTATCATTTTGGATCTCCCCCTCCCGCTCCCACTTTCAAATCTCTTACTAGCTCTTCCTTCAGTTAGTCCTGACGAAGGGTCTTGGCCTGAAACGTCGACTGTACCTCTTCCTAGAGATGCTGCCTGTCACCAGCAACTTTGATGTCTGTTGCTTGAATTTCCAACATCTGCAGAATTCCTGTTGTTTGCACCAGAAAGGAATCTGTCTAATGCCTTGTTTATTCACCAAGACTATGGACATTTATATGAATGCTGTAGATCACAAACAAAGCTTCTACGTGGCAACATGGCCACTAGTGAAATCACTGAGTAAGCAATTTCACTAAAAATTCTCCATTTCATTGTGCTCCAAATGTGTTACCACTCCACTGTTTTTCTTCACAGTTATCATGTCCCTGACCATTGCATTCACACACACATGTGTGGCCATCGAACTTGCAGCTCCTCCCGTGGAGGGTCAGACACCCTGAGCCAATAGACTTGTCCTGGACTTATTTTCCATCTGGCATAGTTTGCATTTTGTTGTTTGATTGTTTGTGGTTTTTGTATTGCTATAGTTATGCTCTGTTCTTGGTTGGTGTGGCTGTAACGAAACCCAATTTCCCTCGGGATCAATAAAGTATATCTATCTATCTATCTTAATCAATAATCATAGTTTGAAAGCTACATGAAGCATTTAAATAGCAAAATGTACTTTCTTAACGTTTGAAATAAGTTGCCACTGTCAAAGTTCAAAGTAAATTTATTATCAAAGTACATATATACGTATCTATAAGACCATAAGATGGTCCATTTGGCCCATCGAGTCTACTCTGCCACATCATCACGGTTGATCCATTTCCCTCTCAGTCCCAATATCCTGCCTTCTCCCTGAATCCCTTCATGCTGTGACTAATCAAGAATATATCAACCTCCACCTTAAATATACCTAATAACTTGGCTTCCACAGCTCCCTGTGGCAACAAATTCCACAATTTCATTAATCTCTGGCTAAAGAAGTTCCTCCTCATCTCTGCTGTAAATGGGCATCCCTCTATTTTGAGACCTTAGAATACAGCCTCTCCACATCTGTTCTATCTAGGCCATTCAATATTTGATAGGTTTCAATGAGATCTCCCCTCATTCTTCAGAATTCCAGTGAGTATAGGCCCATAGCCAACTAGCATTCTTCATATGACAAGCCTTTCAATCCTCAAATCATTTCCATGAACCTCCTTTGAACCCTCTCCCATGTCGGCACATCCTTCCCTAGGTAAAGGGGCCCCAAAATTTTCACAATACTCCAAGTGAGGTCTCACCAGTGCCTCATAAAGCCTCAACATCACATCCTTCTTTTTATATTCTGGTCCTCTTGAAATGAATGCTCACATTGCCATTTGCCTTCCTCACCACAGACACAACCTTTTAAACTTTTCTCCATCTCTCCTCCTGTGAAACTCATGCCAGGATGAAGACTCGAGAGGTTGCTTTGGGAATTTCGTGTTAGGCATGCAGACCACATGATCAGAAACAGATGAACATGATCTGAGACTTGGTGCTGAGGAGCATGATCTATGAGAGAACACTGACATTGATCCACACATTCAACCAATGGGTTTGGTGAATTTTGCACAGACAGTATTAGTGGTTGCTTTCTCTAGTGTTTAAGATGCCTGTTGTAGATTGTCGATGTCTCTGATGGGCATGGCCTATTGCTGCCCAATAGACCAAGTTTAGTGATGAATTTGAGGTCTGATATTGAAAGACCATCTCTACCTGGAAGTGGCTTGCAAGTTATGGAAAGAAGGTTCTAAATTGTTTTTCAGGGGCTCCTTGTAGATCTTCATCATCCAGGATGTAGGAATACACCCTTCTGTGGTGCAGTTCAGTGCATTTGGGTTCCCATGCATATGCATATAATGTTATGGATCTTGGTTACTAGTTATAGATAACAAAATATTTACACCTGGAGGTACAGAATATAAAATCAAAAGTGAATAATGGTCCTGCAGCCTCTGGGAACAGACTTTCTTTTACACTTCCTTTTGATTATTTCCACAATGGAGATTTATTACAATGGTATCACAAAGTAATTTTCTTCATCCCCACTATTTTTCATCCTTTGCAAAGTAGTCTGTTCAGTCAATTTCAAGGGGTCAAAATTAGGCAACTTCATGTTTGTCCAACTCAACATCAAATTACAGAAATTTTACCTATCCACAATTTACTGATACTTCTTCATAATTTATTGCTTCCAGCTCCATTACCTCCAAAGGTATTTGAGCCATGAGCAAACTTATACAATCGGACTGAAATGAATGATGGTGGTAGATTCCCTCCCTTCTTGAAATACGCAGCAGCTGCTTCATAGATCCCAAGGGAGTTGACAAAATAAAGGGGATCTGACATTTTATACTATTCAAATCCAGAAATGGCAAAGTGCACTGCAAGTATAACATTGAGTAATCACAGCGTGCCCTGTGATCTCTGTGTCAAAGGATAAATAAAGCGCAGTGGAGACGTGATTGCTACAGTGTTCAATCGTTAGTGCAGTCTACAATGAAATTATAGTGGCAGAATGCTTCGCTTGCATAAACATTAATTGTAGCATCCTTAAACACTGTATGATTGTAAATACGCACATTTAGTCCGATTCTCACCTTGCTCTGAAAGACAGCTGACACCCATTCTTTGCACAGTGAAAGCATGCACCCATAAATATTGTTACTTCTATCAATGTGTGGAAAAGAATTGTTTTGTTGAACTATGTATAATAGTTTATTACTGTTCCAACTTAACAGTATATCTTTATATAGATATACCCGAATTCATGCATGAGAATGCAGCATCAACTGTTCAAATATTCAAAGAGAATTAACTTCCTGACAAAGGAAACTCAAGTGATAAGTAATAATTAAAAATTCCATGTACTGTTGTTACCTTGGTTTTTCCAAGCACCCACTTGTCTAGCCTTGCTTTCTGTAGGATAGCAATGCAGCTTGCATGATCAGCAGGAGGTGTCTGATGTGCCCTAAAGGCAAGGTAGTAATATCTAACACAGAAGAACAAAGCGCAGGTGAACATTTCATAGGGTACAGATTAATAATAACACATCAGTAGTATTAACAAGAAAATTCCACAGGTAGTCAAAACATACTTAAAGCATCTGTAATAAAGTCACCCTTAGGGTAAACAACCAATAATTTTGTTAAGGCAAACAAACAACATTTGACTTTTTGGCAAACCTTTATCCAATTTAACATGTCACAACTCGTGCATTTTAAATTGTAAATTTGCTTACTTCCTCTGAGTATTTTTTGTATAAAATGATTAATTTAGGAAAGTAAGAATTATTATCATTAGCCTTGATATCTTAAGTGAAATAATATTAATTAATACCAGCATTACAAAATAAGATTACTATCATTAATGATTTTGTATTAGGAACATTTTTCACAAATGTCACTTTGAGGCATATTAATCATCTGCTGATTTACTTCCATATAGAATTCAAATTACTTGGTTTGATTTGAGAAAGAAAATCACTTCATTTGCGTACTAGGTGAAAAAATAGGGTGAATGAAAGAAGGAGAGAGCATAAAGAAAAAGGGATCAAATAAGAGGAAGGAAAGGAAAAAGGATTATAAAAGCAAAGCCTCATCATTTTTTAGTTACCGCTTCAAGGCACTTCAATCATACAAAATTGCAATGCATTCCAATAGGTAAATAAAATAAGCAGTAATCTTGTGCTTACTACCATCTGAGCAAGCCTCAACTTTAAAGAAAATACTTTCAGATTAAATTCAATCATAATCATACCATGTCTTTGGATGTGGATTGTATTTTCAATAAGAATGTAAGTTTCAAAACAAAACAACACAAACATTTATCACTCACACTACATCCAAGTTTTAAAATGACAACTTAATTATAGGAATATAATTTGAATCAGTTGATAATTGCATCCTGGACATTTCCACTGGTGTGGCAGTATCGTAATTAGTAGGGAATGGGAAAATGGGAATAAGTAATGTGGTAAACAGTAGATCATAAACCCTTCTATTATTCCTTCAGCTGTTGGGAAGACAAAAGGCTATGTTACGGGAAGTCAGGAACCCTGAATGAAGTTCGTTTGTTCACCAACTATGGTTGATAAAAATCCAAGGGATCAAATAGAACGTATTTCTAGCCCTTTAGCTCTGTGTACTGATCTTTCGTGCACTCCTGAACTCTATGGTGTAACATGCAGAAGCACTGTTGGACTAAAAGAAGAGGACAAACAGGCGGTGTCCATCACACAAGAAATTTAAAATTAATTTCAGAAACACAAAGGCGAGCAGGTGATCAACGCCGTCTACCAGCCTCTCAGTCGCTAGAGGAAGGTGTTAACATGATAGGGTCTCTCTCCTCCTCTCATTCACTCCTCCCGAAGGAAGGTCATTGCCTTCAGATGGTCTCTCCCTCTCAGCTGATGCTGTCAGAGGATGGTGCCAGAGTCCAGGTCTTGAGCAAGGTTCAATCAATGCAGTTTGTACCCTGGATTCTAGTTTACATTATGATGTATTCCAAGTTTCTGGTCACTCCATTTTTTGCTGCATTTTGGGCGTTTTTGAATCAGGGCATCCCACAGATAATGAACACTGAGCTGAACTGAAATATGCCTGGACCCTTTTGATTTTGTGCTTTATATTCTGCATTTACTGGTCAAATTTTTTATTGCCGTTTACATGATCTGTTTCTTTTCGCATGGGGGGTGTTGATGTTTTTCTTTGAATGAGGTCCATGCTTTTACTTTCTGTGTTTCGTGGCTGTCTGTGAGGAAGACGAATCTCGGTGTTATATACTGCACACATACCTTGATAACAAATGTACTTCAAATCTTTGAATTTCTTAATAGTTACAATTATTAATGGCTAATATTTCTGATAGGTCATCAATTTAATCTTTTAAATGTTGTTTCCTATTTGCGTCATATTTAAAATCTGTTCAGTAACTATTTGTGACTAATACTTCTTTGATGAGGAAACAGGCACGCATACGTTCAGAGTTACAAATCTGTGTGAGCTTAATGAATTCAAAATCCTGATTCTAGTTGGAACTGTAAACATTATGGTTCTGCTTTGGTGTCTGGTCCAGGTCTACCTTAATTACTTGATACGTACATGCTTCCACAATATTTTTTGAAGTAACATGTTTCATAAAACTGTGCTGCATCGACAGGCTTCAAAAACAGGTATAATTTGTAAATAATCATGTGAATTAGTAGCAGGAGTAAGCCACAAGCCTGCTCCACCACTTAAGTGCAAGGCTGATTTGATAGTAGCCTCGACTCTAATCTTGGCTACCCATGATAACTAATGATATTCTTCCTTTTCGAGTATCTATCAACTTTTGCTTTAAAAATATTCAAAGACTCTGCTTTCACAGCTCATCAAGGAAGAGAGTTCCAATGAATCCTGAGATAAAATATTTTGTCTCATTTTTGTCTGAAATGGTGACCTCTTATTTGTAAACAGTAACAACGAGCTTCAGATTCTCCCACAGAGAAACCATTCTCTCTGCATCACCCTTGCAAAGAATCTTTGGGATTTTACATGCTTCATTCAGGTTCTCTGTCTCGTTTCTAGGCCGTAGTGGATATAAGCCTAAGCTCTTCAACCCTTCCTCATTCGAAAACCCATCCAAGCATGGGCCCAGCAAACATTTGCTTCCAGTGCATTAAAATCCTTAAGTAACGATATAGCACTCTGGTTGGAGTCTCATCAATGCCCAATAATAAATGAAGCACTAATTTTGTATTTGATTCCTCTAGCAATAAATTATTATGTTTAGTTAGCTTTCCAAATTACTTGCAGTATCAGCATAACTTCTTGTGAATTTTCATATATGATTCAATATTATGAATCAATGGGGCAACCCAGATTGGCTAACTCTCAGAAATCAGAAATTTCTCAAAATATAGGTAAAATATTTTATTATTTTTATGCCAAAATGGATTATTTCTCACTTTCCCACATAATATTCTAATAATCAGATCTTTGTTCACTTATTTAACCAAGGTGTCCTTCTTTTGTCCTTTTCATAACTAAATTGCTACTTTGTGTCATCTGTAACTTTTGCAACCATATCTTCTGAACCAACTGTAAAATCATTTATTTAAATAGAAACATCTTAACATCTGCCGGACGATGCTGAGGATGTTCTACAAGTCTGTGGTGGCCAGTGCTATCATGTTTGCTGTTGTGTGCTGGGGCAGCAGGCTGAGGGTAGCAGACACCAACAGAATCAACAAACTCATTCGTAAGGCCAGTGATGTTGTAGGGATGGAACTGGACTCTCTCACAGTGGTGTCTGAAAAGAGGATGCTGTCCAAGTTGCATGCCATCTTGGTCAATGTCTCCCATCCACTACATAATGTACTGGGTGGGCACAGGAGTACATTCAGCCAGAGACTCATTCCTCTGAGATGCAGCACAGAGCATCACAGGAAGTCATTCCTGCCTGTGGCCATCAAACTTTACAACTCCTCCCTTGGAGGGTCAGACACCCTGAGCCGATAGGCTGGTCCTGGACTTATTTCATAATTTACTGGCATAATTTACATATTACTATTTAACTACTTATTACTACTTTTCCATTACTATTTTATTACTATTTATTATTTCTATTACTATTTACTAATAGTAATATTACTATTACTATTTCTATTACTATTTATTATTTATGGTGCAACTGTAATGAAAACCAATTTCCCCCAGGATCAATAAAGTATGACTATGACTATGACCATCTTACCAATAAAAAATGAACCATATTTTCCTACTTTCTATTACTTGTTATCTAGCAAATATTTTACCTAGCCAAATTGTTAACTACTACACCGAGTTTTCACTTTCCCCAATAACTTTTGGTGCAACACCTTCTGGAGAGAGTAAAAGTCTGATAATCTGCAAACAAACCACTTGGAACTCAATGGTTTGGAACCTAGTTCACCAGATGATGACTGTGGTAGGCCCCAACCACATGCCCCCAGTTCCCAACACCCAGTTTTGTAGACTGCATTTCCTTGAAACTTACTAAGTTCATTTAAATGTTACTAATAGCTTTCAAAACAAAGTGAATTAAAATGTGTTAGAGCATTAATAAAATAACTTTTGATTGCCCAGGATGTCTGCTGTGGCAGCAGCAACAATATGGCAGATTCACATAGGTTTACTGTATGGTACATCCACGGATTCCCTTTTCATCCACAACAGACATTACATTTTTATACTTCATAGTTTTTATAAGATGGAAGATGGCCACCTGGCTCTCAAAGCAATCACATCAATTCCATTTTCTCACTTATTTCCCTGCAGCCTATTCTCTTGCATATGCCAATCGACTTCACTGAATTCTCCCACCATTTACTCCAGGGGTTATTTACAGTAACCAGTCAAGGTCTCAACTAGCACTCCTTGCTGTGCTTCTCTGGCACACCATAAAATCATCAAACAAGGCCATCTTTATTTTGCCAGATTATCTTTAATTTTTCTCACTGCATGGCAATCTTTAATAAAAGCTTCTAAAAATTCCCCTGTGACAGATGTTAAACTAACTGGACTTCCATTTTCTGCTTTTCGTCTCTCTCCCTCCCTTCTTGAAAAAGTAGTTACATCTGCTGTATCTCCAATCTAATAGAACCATCCTTAAATCTGGGGAATTTTTCAAAAATTGAACCTATGCATCAACAATCCCAATATTCCCTCCAATTAAGACCCTTCAGCACCCAGAGAAATGTGAGCCCCCAGGTACCAATAATTGCATTTATTTATGGATTATAATTGTCCTGAACTTTTTTTTATCCCTTCCAGTTCTCAATACAGCTATTTCTGTGATGTTGTCAGTATCTTCTAAATTGAATGATACAATATAGCTATATAATTCATCCAATTGTTTTTACCCTACAGTATTAATTCCTTCGTCTTACTTTCTTTAGGACCAACATTCAGTTTGTTAACACTCATCTTTTTATAATCTTACACTTATTTATCTATAGTTAGTTTTACTTCTAATACTTCCATCCTTACTAATCTTTGATTTTGTTATAATAGGTCTTCCAGTTTTAAAATCTCAAGTTCTTAAACTATTAAGTGTTCACTAAATGGCCCACATGCAAGTGGGATAACTTGGGTGGACTTGGAAGGAATGTGGCAAGAATAAATTAGTACAGAGTTAGTTAATTTGTTTCCTCCAGAGTTAGTTACTTATTTTTCATCTGGCATAGTTTGCATTTTGCTGTTTGATTATTGGGGTTTTTTGTATTGCTATATTTACACTCTATTCTTGGTTGGTGCGGCTGTAACGAAACCAAATTTCCCTCGGGATTAATAAAGTATATCTATCTATTGTGACGAGAATACACATAGATTAAGGTGTTAGCTGGCCTGTGCTGGCACCAGTGGGATCAGCAGTTGGTCTGCCACTTGTCTTCAGGAGAAAGAGAGATAAGGAAAACAATGGAGCAGCATTTGGAGATGTTAATGAAGGAGAGTTTAACGGAAGGAGAGCTGTCAAGATCGGCTCCCCCTTTGAACCCTGAACTGTTTGAAGTGATGGACAGGCGATACCCCAGCAAGGGGATAAAAAGGGACAGGTTCGCTAAGGTAGGACACACACGACACCCGAGGTAACGAGACCCTGGAAGCAGTGCGTCTCCCACAAGTCGGTGGGAAGTTTTGGAAGGCTGGTTGCGGGACCAAGCCATAGACGCACAGGGTGGAAAGGCACGATCAGCGGGAACCTGGTGTGTGTCCGCCCTTGCCTGGGTGCCAGGTTCACCGCAGAGAAACGATCGTATCTGGAAACGGAGGGGTCACGGTCGGTGACCTCAGATGACATCACAAAGGGCTCGCCCGAAAGCTGACTGCGAAGAATGTCGAAGGTCTGTGTGGAAGCCGTTTGAATATTCATTCGTTTTGCTCTCTCTCTCCTTCCCCCCCACTGTCCATCTCCCACGGCAGCGATTACTGCGAACTGAACTGAACTAAATTGAACTGAACTTTGCGTCACTTTGAAACTGGTCATTTACCCCTAGACAACGATACAGCTTGATTGATCCTGTTATCTTAATTCTGTGTACATGTGTGTTTATCATTGCTGAACTGTTGCATTTATTATCCTTTTGATTAGAGTACTGTGTTGCTTGTTTCTTTAATAAAACTTTCTTAGTTCTAGTAATCCAGACTCCAACTGAGTGATCCATTTCTGCTGGTTTGGCAACCCAGTTACGGGGTACATAACACTATCTATCTAATTTGGTGCTTGTTGGTTAGCATGAACTGTGTTGGCCAAAGGGCCTGTTTGTGTTATATGATGACAACACTCTGATTCCTTCACAGATTGATACAGTTGGATTAAAAGCAGCTGCTGAACCACAGTGCAAAGAAAGGGTTACTTTGACAGTTGAAGGTGTAATTACAATAGGAGATTTTCTGAATACATCATCTGGGTAACAGTAGATACAGCACAGAATGGCTGGGCAGAAAGGCAAAAAAAGCATAGGTGACAGCTCTCAGAAACAGAGAACTCTGTGAGCAGAGAATGTACAATTAGGTAGAGGAATAGAATTAGAAAAAAAAAGTCAGTTAGGATTCATTTCTGAGTCCCTAATTACATTAGCAAAGTCAGGTTTAACAGCTGGGTGGAATCTTGCGCTGAATAAATGGCAAACTGGTAATATTTGAGTTTGATCATAAATGAATGTGGAAGAGGAAAATGGTGCTGGAAGGTGTGGTCTGTAAGAGCAGCCCTTGGTAGGCAGAGGATAGGTGAGGTACCAGAATGGGATATTTTGGGTTCTAATTCAAATGGGTGAATGGGTGAACCATTCAGACAATATATCTGCAAGTGTATACAGAGGAAGTTCAGTTTAAAAAAGGCTAAACAGGCTTTAGAACAATCATGGTCTGATAACAAATGGTGGTTAAATCCAGAATCTTCTCTGAAATATGAGAACATGCAGCATACAACTGTAATGATGATTTGAAAATGAGACTGCAATTATGCTTTAAGAATCAGAGCACAATGTGTGGCATTATACATTATCAAATGAAACCAAACAATCCCAATCATATTAGATATTCATCAAAGCCACATAAAAGCACAGAAACATAAACTTTGCTCATGCAGGAATTTCCCTTTCACTAAGGCTTGCAAAAAGTTGTCTGTGAAGTTATCTATACCTGCTTCTGCAAACACGAAACTAACTTTGATAATCTGGCAGTTCTGCAAAATAGAGGAAAGAGGGAGAAAAGCAAAAGGAACAAGCTCTGATTTGCACTGCCAATGCAGCCGTAACAGCTGTAAATAGCAAACCCACTGCCAAGTTCACAGGTAGCTTGAACCATTGCCAGTCTAAGCATAGCAATCAGCGGAAAATACAAAGTAAAATGATTACTGGTGCTCACAATTATGCTCACCAGAAAAATGAAATATAAAAATAAAAAATTCAGCCAGACTAGCAATTTCTATATTAAATTCTTAATTAAGATCCAACCAGCCCTGCGCAAAGTCATGCTGACTATCCAAAAGTTCAGAAATCTTATCCATAAGACTTTTCCAGTAACTTCTCTACCACCAACATAAAAGTCACCTGTCTATGGTTCCAGCATTATCTCCATTTCTTTCTTGTATAATTGAGTAACAGAAGCTGCTTACCAGTCCTCCAGGACCTTTCCTGTGACTAGAAGACATAAAAATCTTGGTCAAGGCCCCAGATGAGAGGGCCCAGTCAAGGCCTCTTGCCTCTCTCAATAATCTGGGGACTTATCCATCTTAATGTTCTTTACAAGACTCAACACCACCTCCAGAACATTCCACACTGATCTCTCAATTGTCCTCATCCATTTACTTGCTAAATTGATGCAAGATACTAATTTAGGACTTCTCCCATATCTTCCACCTCAAAGCACTTGTTCCCTCCTTTATCCTTGGGTGGTCCAGCTTCTCTCCAGTTATTCTCTTGCTCTTGATGAATGTATAGAATGCCTTAACATAGAAACATTGAATATAGGTGCAGGAGTAGGCCATTCAGCCCTTTGAGCCTACACCGCCATTCAGTACGATCATGGCTGATCATCCAACTCAGAACCCTATACCTGCCTTCTCTCCATACCCCCTGATCCCATTAGCCACAAGGGCCTTATCTAACTCCCTCTTAAATATAGTCAATGAACTGGCCTCAACTGTTCCCTGTGACAGAGAATTCCACAGATTCACCACTCTCTGTGTGAAGAAGTTTTTCCTCATCTCGGTCCTAAAAAGGCTTCCCCTTTATCCTCAAGCTGTGACCCCTCGTTCTGGACTTCCCCAACATCGGGAACAATCTTCCTGCATCTAGCCTGTCCAATCCCTTTAGAATTTTATACATTTCAATCAGATCCCCCCTCAATCTTCTAAATTCCAGAGAGTATAAGCCTAGTCGATGCAGTCTTTCATCATATGGAAGTCCTGCCATCCCAGGAATCAATCTGGTGAACCTTCTTTGTACTCCCTCTATGGCGAGAATGTCTTTCCTCAGATTAAGGGACCAAAACGGCACATAATACTCCAGGTGTGGTCTCACCAAGGCCTTGTACAACTGCAGTTGTACCTCCCTGCTCCTGTACTTGAATCCTCTTGCTATGAATGCCAGCATACAATTCTCCTTTTTCACCGCCTGCTGTACCTTGGGATTCTCTTTATTCCTACTTGCTGTTTCATAGCCCCTCCTTGTTCTCTTAATTCCCTTCTTGAGTTCTTGACTGGCTTCTTTATAATTGTCAAGTGCTCTGGTTGATTTTATCTTCCTAAACCTTACATCTGCATTCCTTTTCCTTCTGCAACTGAGGGATAGTAGATCATGTGGATTGTGGATTCATTTAATTTAACACGCTGTTTGGCACAGACATCGTGGGTTGAAGAGGCCCTTCCTGTGCTGTGCTAGCTTTTACGGCATTTGATATGATGACTGCTAATCTTTAACCTCAACACCACTTTCCCGCTGTAACTCCATATTCCTTAATTCCCTTAACAGCTAAAAACATAATTGATGCCTTGAATAGAACAAGACCATAAGATATAGGAACAGAATTAGGCTACTTGACCAGTCAAGTCTGCACTGCCACTTTATTACAGCTGTTCCAGTTTTCCTCTCAGCCTTCTCCCTGTACCCCTTCACGCCCTTCCCAATTAAGAATCTATCAACCTCTGCCTTAAATATACATAAAGATTTGTCCTCCACAGCTGCCTGTGGCAAATAATTCCACAGATTCATCACTCTCTGGCTAAAGAAATGTCTCCTCATCTCCATTCTAAAAGGATGCCCCGCTATTCTGAGGTTTTGTCCTCTGGTCTTAGACTCCACCACCATAGGAAACCTCCTCTCCACATGTACTCTATCAAGGCCTTTCACCATTAGATAGATTTCAATGAGGTCACCCCTCATTCTTCTGAATTCTAATGAATACAGGCCCAGAGCCATCAAACGCTCTTCATCTGACAAGCCACTCAATCCTGCCAACAACTGAGCCACCACACCCAAGAGTAGAGAATATCAAGGTTTCATTAACCCTTGGGTAAAGATATTCTTTCTCATCCCTGCCCTGAATAGCAATTCCCTCATTTTAAGTCTGTTGTCTCTACTCCAGCCAGGGGAAACAAGATCCCTATTAAAAGTCCAGTAATATCATTAAGGATCCCACTCACCCGGGTAATGGATTGTTTGTCGCAGTCAAATCAAGGAGGAGGATAAGTAGGCTAGGATCACCAGACTCAAAAACAGTTACTTTCCCCAAGAATTAAGGCTGATCAACACTTCCACAAACTAACTCACCCCACTACTGCTACTTAATCATTTCCTGCCAGAGACATCTCACGTATTTATGCTCTAGTGTGTAGCGTCATTTTTTGTGGTATGTAAATAAGCTATCTTATGCATTTATATTTATTATGTATTTTTATTATTGTATTCTTCATCTAATTGTGTTTTTTGTGCTACATTGGATCTGGAGTGACAATTACTTCATTCTCCTTTACGCTTGTGTACTAGAAATGACACAAAACAATACTGAATTTAAATAATCTTGTATTTACTCTGTAGTTACTTTTGCAGCCTAGTCTGCTTAATCTCTTCAAATACAACAAATTTCCCAACTCAGGATTCAATCTACTGCACTCTGTCTCTCCTGGTTCTGTTGGGTAACCAGACTTAAGCACACTTCTCAGGTAGTGTCTCACCACGGGCTTATATGATTGGAATAAGATAACTGCACATGCCCTAATCGCTTTCTCTGGTTACATGATAATTCTCAGTGATTCATGTACATGGACACCTGGTCTTTCCACACACAAACTCCTTTTACTACATCACCATGAAAAAAACACCTTGCTTTTGTCATGTTTCTACCAAAATGGAAGACCCTACATTATTTCCTATTTACCATGCCCCTTCCCATTCACTCATTTTCCCACACCAGGTTTGATTCATCAGTCAACCCGGAAACCTTACATTGAAATCCTTCATCCAAATTGTTAACATAGATTGTGAAAAGCTGGGGTCCCAGCACCAATCACTATGCCCAATAGTAGTCAGTCCATTAACGAATCCTCAGAGTTTTATTCCCAACACTTAGCATTCTCAAAGTTGCTGGTGAACGCAGCAGGCCAGGCAGCATCTCTAGGAAGAGGTACAGTCGACGTTTCAGGCCGAGACCCTTCGTCAGGACTAACTGAAGGAAGAAATAGTAAGAGATTTGAAAGTTGGAGGGGGAGGGGGAGATCCAAAATGATAGGAGAAGACGGGAGGGGGAGGGATAGAGCCAAGAGCTGGACAGGTGATAGGCAAAAGGGGATACGAGAGGATCATGGGACAGGAGGTCCGGGAAGAAAGACAAGGGGGAGGGAACCCAGAGGATGGGCAAGGGGTATATTCAGAGGGACAGAGGGAGAAAAAGGAGAGTGAGAGAAAGAATGTGTGTATAAAAATAAGTAACAGATGGGGTACGAGGGGGAGGTGGGGCATTAGCGGAAGTTAGAGAAGTCGATGTTCATGCCATCAGGTTGGAGGCTACCCAGACGGAATATAAGGTGTTGTTCCTCCAACCTGAGTGTGGCTTCATCTTTACAGTAGAGGAGGCCGTGGATAGACATGTCAGAATGGGAATGGGATGTGGAATTAAAATGTGTGGCCACTGGGAGATCCTGCTTTCTCTGGCGGACAGAGCGTAGGTGTTCAGCAAAGCGGTCTCCCAGTCTGCGTCAGGTCTCACCAATATATAGAAGCCCACATTGGGAGCACCGGACGTAGTATATCACCCCAGCCGACTCACAGGTGAAGTGTCGCCTCCAACCTGATGGCATGAACATCGACTTCTCTAACTTCTGCTAATGCCCCACTTCTCCCTTGTACCCCATCTGTTACTTATTTTTATACACACATTCTTTCTCTCACTCTCCTTTTTCTCCCTCTGTCCCTCTGAATATACCCCTTGCCTATCCTCTGGGTTCCCCCCCCCCCACCTTGTCTTTCTCCCCGGACTTCTCCTATCATTTTGGATCTCCCCCTCCCCCTCCCACTTTCAAATCCCTTACTAACTCTTCCTTCAGTTAGTCCTGACGAAGGGTCTCGGCCTGAAACGTCGACTGTACCTCTTCCTAGAGATGCTGCCTGGCCTGCTGCGTTCACCAGCAAATTTGATGTGTGTTGCTTGAATTTCCAGCATCTGCAGAATTCCTGTTGTTTGCGTTTTTAAAACTTAGCATTCTCATTCAGTTTAATAATTTAATGCATGGCACCTAATTGTAGGCTTTCTATCAGTGCAAAAATGCCAGGTCAACTGGTTTGCTCTTATTTATTTTGCTAATTACAGTACAATCTCAAAATAAAACCTCTAACAGAGTTTTCATATGTGATTTCTATTTCATAAATCAATGTTTACTCTGCCCAATCCCATTATCACTTCTTTAATAATACATTTGAACATCTTCCCTCATACTGACATTGGACTAATTGGTCGATAACTTCCTATTTTCCCTCACCTTCTTTTCTAAACTGGCAAAAAAAATGCCACAAAGTAATTTATGGGAACATTACTACACAACAAGCTTTGATTGAGGAGAGGTTAGGGCACACAATCAAAAGGTTTTCGAATAAGAAAATTTTAAACAGGATGGAAGAGAGGCAGAGACATTTTATGAACAGTGCAAGAAAGACCCTTGGAGATGAAGAGAGGCAAATGTACAAAAGGATTGCCTCGAATTAGTTACTGGTATTTTTATTTCTCCCAATGTAGATGAATGACTTGGAGGACAGTTGTGAGAATAGCAAAGTGATGTAGGCTGGAGAAGTGGGTGGATAGAAGGCAAGTGAAATTCAATGCAGAGAGCTGTAAGGTATCATGTTTTGGTCAGAAAGGAACAAAATACAAACAGAAGGACAAGAGTAGGGAGGTTTAGGTGCTTAGTTTGGTGAAGGCGAAAGGGCAGACTGAGATGGTTGAAAAAAGAGATACAGATCTTGTACTTTATGATTAAAGGAACAGAGTACAAGAGCACAGTAGTGTTGGTGAACCATATAAATGATAAATTATTGGTTTAGCCACAACTAAAGAATCGTATCTGTTCTGGGTGCCACCATAGTTGCAGGTATGCAGGTGTAGAAATGATTTCAGAAATGAGGAACGTGCTTAGCCATACAGTCATGAATGGGAGGGGGGAAAGAGGAGAGAGGGAGACAGGAAGAGAGGGAGAGAGAAAGAGAGGAAGAGGTAGAGAGAGAGAAAGGGAGAGAGAGAGAGGGGAGAGAGAGGGGGGGAGAGAGAGAGGGAGGGAGGGGATGAGAGAGAGAAAGAGGAGAGAGGGGGAGAGAGGGAGAGGGGGAGAGAGAGAGGAGGAGGGGGTGAGAGAGAGAGGGGGAGGGGTGAGAGAGAGGAGGAGAGAGATAGAGGGGGAGAGAGATAGAGGGGGAGAGAGATAGAGTGAGGGGGGAGAGAGAGAGGAGAGAGAGGGAGGACAGAGAGAGAGAGAGAGAGAGAGAGAGAGTGAGAGATCTTTGAGGTGCATCTTCAAGGTCCTTGGTGTGATCACCTGGGCCTAGCACGTTAATGCATTCACAAAGAAAGCACAGCAGTGGTTCTACTTCACTAGGAGTTTGAGGAGATTTGATAAATCACCAAAGATTCTTGCAGATTTCTGCAGACACACTGTGTACAGCATTCCTATTGGCTGCATCACAGCCTAGTATGAGCCTCCAATCCACAGAATCACAAGAGACTACAGTGGATAGTAAACTCAACCAGTTTGAACACACATGGGCACAAACACCCCTGCCATTGAGGGAAGCATCCTTCATTAAAAACTCACTATCTGGGACATGCTCTCTTCATGTTACTACCATCAGGGGAGAGGTACAGAAGCCTAATGACTCACACTCAAGATTTTAGAACAGCTTTTTCCCCTCTACCATGAGATTTCTGAACAGTCCACGAACCTAAGAAAAATCATTTGAGCTATCTATTTAATTTTGTAACTTACAGTAATTATGCCAAAAAAAACAAATTTCACAACACATATCAGTGATAATAAACCTGATTTTCATTCTGATTCTATTGTATATTATACAGAGGCATCTAAATCATCAAAGCTCTATAAAGGAAGATAAGACATCAAGCAAATTTTCACAAGATGTCTTATTAAACTGGTGATAGAAAAACACATTTAATCAGTGCTGTTTTTGCAAACTCCTTTTTCAACTCCTCCATAATTTTTTTGTGATACCCTAATAATCTCCAGATCTAGGCTTGCTGATGATCTTTATCCAAAATGCTGGTACATAAAAATGTTAAATAAATACTGTAAAATGTTATCTTTTCATAGTTTATTATTAATCTTTAATTCTTTCTGTAAAATAATTTAAAGATTATATCAGTAGAAACAAAGAAAACTGTAAGCATCAGAATTATCAATGCTACACCAATTAAGAAAAGCATTAAAGTATCCTTTTAATCCATTCACGAAAAATATTATATTTGTTTCTTCATGAAATTATTGATATTCAACTGATAATGAATGATAATACCCATAGACATACTATATTTCCAAGGGCAGCTATATAAATTATACTTCAATTAAAATAACCTCCAATCACCTAACATTTGGCTAAATGAATGTCAAACCAGTACAACATATTTTGTTGCATAAGATTATACTATGTTCCAATTTTGTTTAGCTTTGAAATTCAAATGCATCAGAGAAGTGCCACGCAGTCTGTCGTATGTGGTGCACACACCTGTTGTTGCAGACACTAAGTCACACTCAAACTGTGTGCTCATTATAACTAATAGCACGTATTGACATCATGGGCAGTGAGTTGGCTGGAGAAGCCCGAAATCAACCACCTCCAGTACAATTTAATAGCAGGCAACAATTTTTTTCAACAAGAGATCATCAGAGAACAACATTAAAATTGCCAATCTTGATTGTCCATTGCAGAGAAGGTTACAGCGCACTTGCTAAACCTCAAACCCTATTACTGGTTCTCCCACAGCACTCCTAGATCCTAAATTTTCTCAGGAGTTCAAAGGAGGCAGTTTAGTCTATCGAATCTATGTCATAAGATTCCCAGCAGTCCTGTTCCTTGTATCGTATTTTTCTCACATGACTTTAGGCAGAGAGTCTCAGCACTTTGACAGAGAGAAGATAAAGGATGACATAAGGTGACAATCAAGTGGATTTCTTGATCCATGATAGTTCTTGAAGGATTACTCCAAAACATGCTGGAGTAGTCATCAAACAATGTATACTTCTCTCTAGTAAAGAGTCAAGGTCAAGGTCAAGGTGAGGTAAGATGACCAGACAGCAAGTGTAATAAATTGAAACACTTCCTTTTACTGTCGGATGGCTGAAAAAAATTGAAACAAACTCAGCTAGCAATAAGATGCTATTAGTCAGTCAGAGTGGAAATTACCCTGAAATGTGATTTCTGACTGGATCCAGAATTATTATCACAAAAAGATGCAAAAAGGATTACTCCAAAACATGTATGAAAGCACCTGATAAGCTGTGTTCTGCATTAATATCCACAATAAGGTCTGCCTGCTGTGTAGGCTAAAAGTAAAGCAATAAACAACAAAACAATATGATATCTATCATACAGACCATTGAAGCTTGGTCAGAACTTTTGTTTTAAAGTGCACACACCAGTCATTATTACCATAGTATATATTTGGGATGTTTAGAAAAAATGTGTGGGAAGCCTTGATATCTTCAGACACAGTCAAAAAAGCTGCACTAAAATTTTGAGGCTTTAATGTTTTCTTAAAAAATACTTGGATGTCAATGAATACAGTATGGTTCTGCAATGGCCATAGAAATAAAATAAACAAACAACAAAACAATATTACTGTCTATGATATTATCTGTTGAAGATTGGTCATAAAATTTTTCTAAAGTACATGCATGGAGACTAATGCATGGGACTAATCTGATCCATAAAGATTAGTTTTCAGCTGTAATAATGGGCATTCATTATGAGTGAAAAATAATCTTTATTGAAAATCTATAAAACCTCATTCTCCTTTGAAAGTCTAAATGCAGTAGGCTAAAATCTTCATTCTGTAACATTGCTTTTCTTGGAAACCCAGCTGCACCTCAACTCCAATCTGGTCTGAAGGATGGGTCTCATCCCAAAATGTTGATTGTCCACAGCCCTCCAGAGATACTGCGTGAACTGCTGAGTTTCCTCCAAATCAGCATCGGCAGTCTTTCTTGTGCCTCCATGTTCGCAATGGCTATCCATTTCTGCAGAGGTGTGAGCTGTACCTTCACAGTGCTGAATAATGAGCTGAGCTTGCTAATATTGAACCTCCAATACAAAATTGCTGTACTTGGATAGTATCCATTGCATACAAAGATATTTCAGAGATCAAGGAGTGAATGCTTGTCAGCCTGCAAAAACCAGCTGCTTATTACAGCTTCATGAAACTTATGAGCCCTCAGTTGTGCCACTCTCAGCAACCATATGCAAAGAAGGCAAGGGTGGAAATGACACAGCGTGAAGGAGGGGAAGTCAGCCTGAACCAAACATGCCTCAACTTCCCTAGTTTCTTTTCTTCCTCAAACTTGCAGTGGCTTTGATATCTCACTGCTTCCTAGGATGTGAGAGGCAGCCAACGGCATCGCTTTGTTTGGGAGAATGGACAAGGGATCTTCAACCTGTCATCATGCCAAATGATGGCAGTGAGTCAACAACAATGTAAACAGCAGATGTCTCACAGGCCACAGGACCCAAAATCCAGCTTGCAGAAGTGGCAATTCTGCATAGCACACATTTCAAATAAGCATTAATACCCTCCACAGTGCCAGAAAATGACATTACTGTATATTGTTTATGCTGTGTTTGAAATCTTAGTTGTATCTAGCACCCTACCTAATTCTTCATATGCTTTGCATGTCTGGCATGCAGAATTTAAAAAAAATTAAAAAAAGGGTAAAACAAAGAGGACTTAACCAAGAAGCCTGTGGAATTAATGCAAGATTGGAAAGAAGAATTTCTGCTCATGACAAAAAAGATAAATTCCTTCTATTTGCAATTGCACATAGTATTTAGAAAGCCTTTTTGTGCTAATAAGCTTCATTTTATAAACTGGAAATCATACCATATATACTGTTTTTATATACCTTTCAACAAAGTCTTCGAAGTGGATACGATGAGAATAGCCTTGTGCACGAATGTGTATTGTTTCCAAGATGCCCGTGTATCGCAGTTGAAGCAATACTCTTTCTTCAAAGAATTTTCCTGCTTGTCTATCGTCATTGGGTTTGATGCAACGGACAAAATGAGGCTGTCCAACCACCATCTTTGACAGGAGATCCATCAATGAATACTGTCAAATGGAAAAGTAATATTTATTTGAAGAACTATTTGCCGACTGATCATAGACAAGGCATACACAAACAGAAGAAACCCTGTAACAACTTTTGGTGGCAATTACAAAGCGTAAGATAAAGATTTTTACTCCTCATGTATGTGAAGGAGGTAAGAAATAAAAGTCAATTCAAATTGAAATACCTGATGCCCAAGAGGAAAAGCTGGAACAAAATAAGTAACTCTTTTCCTGCTGTCAGCATTCAAGAACATGTCAGTTGGATGCAACCTGTTCCCTTAAGAAGATTACTAAAGGGCTCCTTCAGCCTTTTGAATGCAATGCTGCCTAAAGTTTTAACCACTACCAGGCTTAGCTAACGGCTCAAGATTATTTTTCTCTTGGCAACATTAGAACTATTTAACTATTTTATTTTACAATTTAAAAATATTTCATGATATATCTGTAATTATAATTCTTTAACAAAATATTTTAGTCAAATTTTTAGACAATAGTTGGAGAATAGCGCTGAAAAACAAAGGCAGATGCACAGCATTAAATTCTATAAACTAGCCCACATCAGCAGTTGAACATAACAGTAGACTTCTCATTGTACCCCCCCACAGCAAATGCATGCTCCCTTTTAAGCCTTACTAAAAATCTGGGTTCTTGAAATTAAGAGAATTTTACATTAAGGATGATTGTCTACTTAGCAGAAAATCTTACCCTAAAATAAGAAGCCACAGTTTGTCTTTTCATGTTTGTTGTTTCCTCGGGATGTCTCATAAGTTCCATTGTATCGACCTGGTTACAGGGCAGAAAAAAATGTTAAGAAAATGTAAATTAGAAAATAACCTTAACCTCCCAGAACTACTACTTATATTCAAGGTGATAAAATTAACAATGAAAAAATGCACAGAATCAGCAATTGAGAGCCAATAAAAATAAAAGAAATCGAAGGGTACTAGCTTAAAGGCATACTATGGATATTAAACCACAGCTCAATTCATATTTTTACTATTAAACCAACATAAAATTTGCCCTTCATATAAAATTCTGCCTTCAAAGTAGCCATATTAACCACACTCTATTAAGATTTTGATGATGTTATATTTTTCAAACAACATATTTCATCAAATCTAATGAAGCACTAAAATGAATTGCTTCAGATTATGCTTACACTGCCATCATAAATACTGGCTTGCATTTCTGTTTGCCACGTAAATATATTTAGAACATAGGTATGTGTTTAGTCTTAATGCATAAATTATTGTTTTATCATTCCCCCTTAGCATAAGAAAGAAATTTAGTCTATTTCTGAACTAATAATTTTTCTGAAGTAATTTCCAAACCATGTATATTACAAATGTATAGTTATTGACAATTTATCTACATAAATATAACATGAAATTGTTTCCTTTTAAATCTGGGGGATTTCATAATATTACATTGGGTAGCAGCAATACTCTAAACTAGAAAGTGATAGCACTTAGCTCCTTCTTGTGACTCCTGTATAGCAAACTCCACAAGATGGCCCAAATGAAGCAAAATAGTGCCATACTTTCCATTCGCGTACAGGTGATTAGAGAGTAAATCATCCCTAATTACTTGAAAATTTAATGACACAGCTTGGGGATAAATCTTCTGTTCATCATAAAAGGAGAGGTACAGAGCATAATTAATGACATGGCAACAGCAAAAATACATAGAAATGGGGTTGATAAAAATGTATTAGTGAATAAACCTTAAGTTTAAAAGTGCTCACTATATTTTTTGAAAATGGGGAAATTATTCTAGAAATCATACCTGTTTCAGCTTTCAGGCATGTAAAACTTGATGTACCCAATTAGTCATTTAAAGACAAATGGATAAAATAAAATAAATATACGTAATGCATGTAAATTTAACCTTCAGCCATTAACTTTGAGTATCAACTTCTCTGCAAATAGCAAATAAACACTAACTGAGATATTCAAAACACATTAGTAAAATACCTAGCTTAAGTATTCTTTGACCAAATTATATATTAAAAAAAGCACTGAAATGTCATTTGTCTCATTAAGATTGCTTTTGTTTGTAAAATAATTCAGATAAAATGAAGCTTGCATTCTGCAATAATCCATAACCGATTACAGAAAATGTCATAATGGTATAATTAATTTATCAAATTCTACAAATTGGCAAGTAAAATTGTTTTTTCATACAAGACATACTCAAAATTGACAAGATAGTTGAAATACTGAATTGGAACTGGAATACTAAAAATAGATGTGTTGATGCTACAAAATTGATACTCTCAGAGGATACCAATCCGTAGTGAAAAAGGATTCAGATTTGAGTTTATCTTCTGGAAGTTTATAGGTTATTTCTCCATTTACTTCTCAATCTTTTGATTATAAATGCATTGATCATTGAGATGCTCAATTAATTTTCACTTGTAACAAAAACTTAAAGCAAATTCCAAATTCCTGGGTGTCATTGTCATGGTGACAAAGCCATTTGGCAAAAAGAGGAGCTGAATGGCAAAAATATCAGTAGACTGAGTGAGACAGCAGGCCTCAGTAAAATTGTACAATATTGAGAGAACATGTTCATTGTTTGAGTCTTGCCCCATTATTGATATTCAATGGAATCTGGACTTGGGAGACCATAAATAAGAGATGGATGAAAGGAATTAAGTCCTGGAGATTGTAATTAATAGCTCTGACAGGGTGGTGTCATTGGCACATTTAGCATCAGAGGATTTTGGTATGGTGGCAATTGTGATGAGACAAAGAAATAAAGCTTAGGTCCTTTATTTTTTAATTTATGAATGGTGCTGAAATTTTGCAATGTGACTGTGAAGCTGCTGCAAGTAAGTTTTTCATTGCACCTGTGTATACATGTACTTTTAAGTTTGAAACTGAAGCTTGGTCAGCAGTAGCACTCATGGTTCCACATTCAGTTAACCTGTTGTTACTTGGAAGGTAATCTTTAGGATTGGATTGCATGAATGTAGCTTGCCTTGGTGTTGGGGAAGCAAATGTTGGAGCAGAGACTATCTATTTCATTTCAATTCAGGTGTCCTATCTGCATTTACAAAGGGGCTATTACATCCCTCAACTGCAGGTATAGTTTTATAGATCTATACCAAATGTGGTCAGTGCACACATCTGACTCAATGTAGATTCAACTTACTTCATGAAAGTGTATATATATTTTAATAAATGATCTGGGTCTATTTGTTAAGGAGTTTTGGTAAATACTATTTTGGAATATTAGTAATGTAATTAAAGATTCTAAACTCAATACTATCCTAAGAATAATAATGTTTTTTTATGTTCTACGTGATTAGTAACAGGACTATAGAAAGACAGATTTTGAAAATTACTCCTGTGCTTGTTGCAGTGTTTAAAATATTGTATAATAAAAGTCACCTTGTTGCCACTCTTACCTTCAGCAAGTACTTAGGAGACTGTATGCGAAGAATAAATAAAATAAAAGATAGTCATCAATAACTCAAGAAAATGGATTTCATTCAAGAAACAAAGCAAGAGAGTATTAATGTTGTAAGCTTAAAAGAGGTAAATGCTGAAAGTTGGCCATTTCCACATAACATCAAGTTGTTTCAAACCCGCTTTTCATTTATTTTCTAGTAACACTTATAATTTGCACCGAGAAACAAGTTGGAATAAACTATAAATAAAAACACTATATCCCTCTAAAAATCTGCATTGAGCCATAACATCAAAGCACTGGAGCTGATCACATGACCAAAGAAATACCAGACTTTCTGATTAGAACTGGAGTGAGATTCATTATTTAGTCTCTCACATCATAGTGTGAATGCAATCACCAAGGAGGTTTTTTTTTCTGGATCACACTTATTGCTCACAGATTGTATTCTTCTTTTTCTTGAAATCTTAGAAACATTTCTAGACATCATAACATTACTATGAGCTAATTTATTTTAAACATCACTCTAAATGGCACCAGCCTGATGTGAAGGCTACAGTAAATGTTAGCTCTCTTAGTGTATGTACATATTGGTTTTGTGCTGCCTGTGTTCATTGATTGGCTTAACTTCAGTTGTTTCCTTTGAAGATAGAGTAGCTAGAGGGATAGGTACAAGTCCTGGTGACTCACACCATAAGATGCAAATGAAGAACACAAAACTAAAAGCTTTGATATAAATGTAAATGCAAAATGCAAGATAGCAAATTAAAATTAATCAATTATAAACTTTACTATAACTACTTAATTGTAAACATTTTCATTCCAGTTAGATCAACTGCTGGTTAAAGTTTAAACTAATTGCATCTTTGCACACAACTGAAAAGAGGAATGAAATCAATTTCATCAATGTCTCTATTAATAAACTCATAAAACCATTTTACTGTTTCTCAATTCATACATGAAACACAAACAATTTGTACAATAATTGAAAAGGAATAACTTCCAAACACCATTACTAAAATGGGTTTATTAAACAAGAACAAGTAGCACATTGTTCATTTTGGAAACCTAATTAAAAATAATCCCTATTTTAAAGAGCCATTTATAAAGCAAACAAACCTTGCTCCGGCTTGCATGTAGTTGTGGAGGTAATGATTTGGATGCTGCACTTATTCTTGCTCTAGACTGCGCTAAGTTACCTGGAAGAGGAAAATGTGTTAAATGGTAAATAGCCATGTGTAGCACATTCAGGATATGTCAAAGTGTTACTAAGTTTCGCACAAGATGTCCAAATGTTTTTGCTGGCTACATCTTCAGAGGCTAAACTGTGATTAATAGCAATGAAAGGAGCCTTTGAAGAAGGATTGGTGACATCAAAGTCTTAATCCATGGGTGGCAGGATTTTTTTAATTGAGTGGGAAGCACTTTAATGCATTTCAGCAGATTTAAACCATGAATAAACAATAGGCCACAGCAGATATTCCACACACCTTTCAACAAGTACTAAAATCAAGATGAAATTCTCAATTAAAATATGCACAGTGTTTTTGCAGCAGGAAGAAATTTACAAGAATATTTTGAGAATCATGCAACAGGTGACAACAACCATTCTACATTTTACGTTCGGCAGGATTTAGTAAAATTGATTCCATAATGTTTCCTCAGCATTTCTTATCATATGCTGTCAAAATAGTATTACTACACGTAACAAAGCCTATTCTGATGTGGCTTGAATATCAGTCAAGGCATTGAGTTCAACAGCCAGGAGTTTATGTTGCAGCTTTATAAAACTGGAGTCAGTCTGCATCTGGAGTATTGCATGCAGTTTAGTTTGCCCCTTTATAGGAAGGATGTTGAGGCTTTGGAGAGGATGCAGAAGAGGTTTACCAGGATGCTGCCCAGATTTGAGGGCATGTCCTATAATGAGAAGTTGGACAAACTTGGGTCGTTTTCTCTGGAGTAGCGGAGGCTGAGAGGAGATCTGATAGAGGTTTAAATTCAAAGTAAATTTATTATTGAAGTACATATATGGCTGAGATTCATTTTCTTGCTGGCATTCACAGTAGATACGAAGAAACACAATAGAGTGAATGAAAAACTGCACACAACAAAGTCGGACAAACAACCAATGTGCTAATACAAAAAAAGGAAAATATGCAATAATAATAACTAAATAATAAATATTGAATACATGAGTTATAGAGTCCTTGAAAATGAGTCCATAGCTTATGGAATCGGTTCAGGAGCCTGATGGTTGAGGGGTAATTACTGTTTCTGAGCCTGGTGGTGTGGGGCCTAAAGCTCCTCTACTCCCTTCCATAATATATCTTTAAGGCGAGAGGCAGCAAGTTCAAGGGCAAGTTTTTTGTTACACAGAGAGTGATGGGCACCTAGAATACACTGTCTGGGTTGGTGGTAAAGACAGACACATTTGGGACTTTTAAGAGATGTTTAGAAGGGCACATGAATGTGAGGAAAATGGAAGGATATGGACATTGTGTAGGCAGAAGACATTAGTTCAATGGCCCATTTGATTACTAATTTAATTGGCTCGACAAAACACTGGGGGCCAAAGGGCCTGTTCCTGTGCCATACTGTACTGTTCTATGTTATGTTCTATGAGTAATAATTTAGTTGGCATTTTATTCACTTGAAACATTAAGTGAACATTTATTAGGATGAATGTTATTGGATCACTTCCACTGTTTTGACTTTCCACCTGTGGTATACCAATACTATCTGAAGCTGATGTGGAAAGATGATCTTTATGGTTTGAAGCATTTCAGACATTTCCAGTGTAACTTGAACAGTGGCAAGGCGTTTGATAGTGCACGGTGAAAACTCTGGCCACTTAATGCATGAACTTTCTCCAGTCAGGCCCAGCACCCAGCTTTATCAGCTAGAGGAACTATGAGGGTGTTTAACATTCTTTTAAAAGTTCCTAACATTTAAAAAGTATTCGCAATTGAACAGGGTTAAAATCAAAATCAGGTTTAATATCACCGGTATATGTCGTGAAATTTGTTAACTTTGCGGCAGCAGTACAATATAATACATGATAAATGTACAGAAAACTGAATTACTGTAAGTATATATATATGTATATTAAATAGTCAAATTAAGATAAGTAATGCAAAGGCAGAAAATTTTTAAAAATTACAATATTTTGAAAAATAAATATTGATAAACTTGTAAGTGGCAATAAAAAATATTTGAATGAAGAGTAATGAAAAAATAATTAAATTCAATGATGACTTGGACACTGCAGCAGAATGAACTACTTTCAGGATCTGAGAGGTGATTTCCCCAGTGTAAGTGCTAAGGTACCAAACAAAGTGGAGCTCTGCTCCTGCAACAGATGTGATGCCATCTGTCATTTGACAAGATCGACAAAAACTTCTGCATTTGAAACCACATGTGTGGAAGTCCAAACTTGCTGTCATTTAAAAGAATAAGCACCAGCTTTACTATGTACCCAATTACTTTATATGATGACCAATGCCTTTATCCTTTCTTATGGATTTCTACATTCAAATCCCCATATGATTGCTATTTATTGTGAAAAATAAAATAAACTTACCAAGTGCTGAATACCTAGCAGTTAAGTCCTGTCTTTTTTACCTACCGTGGGAGATTTCTGGGATCATTTTGGTAGCAGTATACATTCCACCCCAGGCCAATGTAAATCAGGCTTTAGATGATCTGAGCAATGGGATCTACAATGGGATCGAGGAATGACTGCGCAGGCACGTGGATGTCAGTGAGTTAGACTGGTGGGAAGAGTATTAAAAGAAGACAGCTTTATAGAGCGGGAAGCATAAATTGGAAACATATGTTCTCAGGGAAAAGCATGGCAGAAATGTGGCAAATGTTCAGGGGATATTTGCATGGAGTTCTGCTTCGGTACGTTCCAATGAGACAGGGAAAGGATGGTAGGGAACAGCAACTGTAGTGTACAAAGGCTGTTGAAAATCTAGTCAAGAAAAAAAGAAAAGCTTAAGAAAGGTTCAAAAAACTAGGTAATAGCAGAGATCTAGAAAATCAGGAAGGAGTTTAAGAGTGAAATTAGGAGAGCCAGAAGGGGCTATGAGAGGGCCTCGGCAAGCAGGATTAAGGAAAACCCCAAGGCATTCTACAGGTATGTGAAGAGCAAGAGGATAAGACAAGAGAGAACAGCACCAATCAAGTGTGGCAGTGGAAAAGTGTGTATAGAACTGGAGGAGATAGCGGAGGTACTTACTGAATACTTTGTCTCAGAATTCACTATGGAAAAGGACCTTGGCGATTGTACACTCAAAGCTGCTACACAGGTTGACTGTGTGGTTAAGAGGGCATACAGTGCATTGGCCTTCATCAATCATGGGACTGAGTTTAAGAGCAGAGAGGTAATGATGCAGCTATACAGGACATTGGTCAGACCCCACTTGGAGTGTGTGCTCAGTTCTGGTCACCTCACGATAGGAAGGATGTGGAAACCATAGAAAGCTAACTTACAAGAATGTTGCTTGGATTGGGGAGCATCCCTTATGAGAATAGGTTGAGTGAACTTGGCTTTTCTGCTTGGAGTGACAGAGGATGAGTGGTGACCTGACAGAGGTGTATAAGATGATGAGAGGCATTGATCATTAGGATAGTAAGAGGCTTTTCCTAGGGTTGAGAGGGCACTGTTTTAAGGTGCTTGGAAGTAGGTACAGGGGGGATGTCAGGGGTATGTCTTTTATGCAGAGTGGTGAGTTCGTGGAATGGTGGTGGAGGCGGATACAATAGGGTCTTTTAAGAGGCTCCTGGATAGGTACATGGAGCTTAGAAAAATAGAGGGTTATGGGTAACCCTAGGTAATTTCTAAAGTAAGTACATTTTCGACACAGTATTGTGGGCTGAAGGGCCAGTATCATGCTGTAGGTTTTCTATGTTTTTTTCTTACATGCATGACACAGCACACCCTAATGCCTTCACCATCATTTTGGGGGATTTTAACCAGGTCAACCTGAAAAAAATCACTAAGCAATTACCATCAACAGATCACCTGCAATACCAGAGGAAACAACACACTGGACCATCGCTACACCACAATCAAGAATGCCTACCATGCTATTCCACACCCTCACTTCGGGAAGTCTGACCACCTGGCTGTACTTCTACTCCCTGAGTATAGAAAGAGACTGAATACTGCTGCTCCAGTAGTGAGGACCAAGAAAGTATAGACGAGGGAAGCACAGGAGCGCCTACAGGACTGCTTTGAATCGGTGGACTGGACTGTATTCAGGGATTCATCTTTGAACCTGGAAGAGTATACTGCAGTTGTTACCGACTTCATTAAACCCTGTGTGGATGAGTGAGTGCCAACAAAGACTGACTGGACATTCACAAGCCAAAAGCCGTGGATGAACCAGGAGGTATGTCATCTGCTGAAGGCTAGATCTGTAGAATTCAAGTCTGGCTACCCAGGCCTGTACCAGAAAACCAGGTGTGATTTGCAGAGGGCTATTTCAAGGGTGAAGAGACAATTTCAAATGAGGTTGGGGGCAACTTCAGATGCACGACAACTCTGGCAGGGTTTGCAAGACATTACTTCCTACAAAGCGAAACCCAATAGTATGAATGGCAGCGATGCTTCACTTCCAGATGAACTCAACACCTTCTATGCCTGCTTTGAAAGGGAGAATACAACTACAGCTGTGAAGATTCCTGCTGCACCTGATGACCCTGTGATCTCTGTCTCAAGAGGCTGATGTTAGGCTGTCTTTAAAGAGAGCGAACCCTCGCAAGGCGAAGAGTCCCAATAGAGTACCTGCTAAGGCTCTGAAAACCTGAGTCAACCAACTGGTGATAGTATTCAAGGCTAATTTTAACTTCTCACCGCTATCGGCAGAAGTTCCCACTTGCTTCAAAAAGGCAACAGTTATACCAGTGCCTAAGAAGAATAATGTGAGCTGCCATAATGACTATCGCCCAGTAGCACTGACATCTACAGTGAAGAAATGCTTTGAGAGGTTGATCATGACTAGACTGAACTCCTGCCCGAGCAAGGTCCTGCACCCATTACAATTCACCTATTGCCACAATAGGTCAATGGTAGATGTAATCTCAGTGGCTCTCCACACAGCTTTAGACCGCCTGGACAACACAAACACCTATGTCAGGATGCAGTGCATTGACTATAGCTCAGCATTTAATACCATCATTCCCACAATCCCGATTGAGAAGTTACAGAACCTGGGCCTCTGTACCTCCCTCTGCAATTGGAACTTCGACTTCCTAACCAGATGATCACAATCTGTGCAGATTGGGGATAATATCTCCTCCTCACTGACAATCAACACTGGTGCACCTCAGGGGTGTGTGTTTAGCCCACTGCTCTACTCTCTATATAAACATGACTGTGCAGCTAGGCGTAGCTCAAATACCATCTATACATTTACTGATGATACAACCATTGTCGGTACAAACTTAGATGGTGACGAGAGGGCGTATAGGAGGGAGATATGCGAACTAATGGAGTGGTGTCGCAGCAACAACCTGGCACTCAATGTCAGTAAGACGAAAGAGCAGATTGTGGACTTCAGGAATGGTAAGATGAAGGAACGCATACCAATCCTCACAGAGGGATCAGAAGTGGAGAGAGTGAGCAATTTCAAGTTTCTGCGTGTCAAGATCTCGGAGGACTTAACTTGGTCCCAACATATCGATGTAGTTATAAAGAAGGCAAGACAGCTACTATACTTCATTAGGTGTTCGAAGAGATTTGGGATGTGAACAGATACACTCAAAATCTTCTATAGATGTATCGTGGAGAGCAGTCTGACAGGCTGCATCACTATCTGGTATGGGGGGCGGTTACTGCACAGGACTGAAAGCAGCTGCAGAGGTTTGTAAATTTAGTCGGCTCCATCTTGCGTATTAGCCTGTAAAGTACCTAGGACATCTTCAAGGAGCGGTGTCTCAGAAAGGCAGCGTCTATTATTAAGGACCTCCAGCACCCAGGGTATTGCCTTTTCTCACTGTTACCATCAGGTAGGAGATACAGAAGCCTGAAGGCACACACTCAGCAATTAAGGAACAGCTTCTTCCCCTCTGCCATCTGATTCCTAAATGGACAT
Source organism: Mobula birostris (assembly GCF_030028105.1). Taxonomy (NCBI): domain Eukaryota; kingdom Metazoa; phylum Chordata; class Chondrichthyes; order Myliobatiformes; family Myliobatidae; genus Mobula; species Mobula birostris. The sequence goes on along the minus strand of NC_092375.1, from coordinate 171,997,945 downwards.
TGAATCCTTGAACACTACCTCACTTTTTAAAATATATATTATTTCTGTTTTTGTACGATTTGTAATCTATTCAACATATGTATACTGTAATTGATTTACTGATCTATTTATTGCATTGAACTGCTGCTGCTACATTAACAAATTTCACGACACATGCGTGATAATAAACCTGATTCTGATTCTGATGTAAACATTCTCTCTCCAAAACAATCCCAAATTTGTGGTTATGTTATGTAACCAAATGCTGTACTGTTGTGTTTTTTGTCTAAATATCTCAAAGTCTGACAATAACCAATTACCAGCACTGTAGTTATGTTCAAGTTTATTGTCACCCAACTGAATACTTGCATACTGCCAACAAAATACCATTCCTCCGGACCGAGGTGCACAACACAATACACAAAACACACACAACACATAAAGTAACATTACCACAAATAAATTCACAAATAATGAAATATATTCCAGAAGAGTGACATTTAGCTTAAGGTGTATATCCAACACAAGTTAAAAAATTAGCCAGTGTAATATCACTGGCATTTCATAAGTGATGAGACCTGTCTGGTGGCAGGGAGTTCAGTGGTCTCACAGCCTTGGAAGTAGGTGTCTCTCATCTTAACAGTCCTTGTCCTAAGGTATGGGTACCTCCTGCCCTATGTAGGGGGTCAAAGAGACTGCAGGATGGATGGGAGGGCTCTGCGTTCACAGCACTCCTGATAAATATCTCAGATGGGTGAAAGAGACTCTGATGATCCTTTCAGTAGTCCTCACAACTTTTTTGTAGAGTTCTGCAGTCAGATGCGATTCCCATATTAGACAGTGATACAGCTGGTCAGGACACTCTCAATGGTTCTCCTGTAAAAGCTGGTTAGAATGGGGGCGGGGGAGGGAATCATCCCTCACCTCAATTTCCTCAGGAATAGCAGACACTGTTGTGCTTTCTTGACTAAAGGAGGGACCAGATATGACTATATTAAGGATACAAATTTATAAATCTTCATTTTTAAAAAAACTTTACTGATTGTTTCTCCTTTAGCTTGATGATCTATTCTATATCTTAAGTTCTCCGACATCAAGATTTTTGCAGCATTGTGTTAAAAACTTAAAAATGTGCACAACTCACACTCATTTCTGGCATTCAGAAACAGAGTTAACGTATACATCAACAGAAGGTATAACTTGTTTCTGCACAAATTTCTTACAAATGTTTCCAGGCACAGTTAATTTGAACTGATATTCCCTGTGCACACTGGAAAGGTTTCAGATGACGTTCTGATTAGAATTAATTACTACTCATTATGCTTTGTAAGTATCCTTAAAAATAGCTTGAGAAAGAATCAGGTCACACCATGGAATTGTGCAAATTACAGCAGTTAAAAAACACAAAGTTGCAAGCAAAGTTATTATTTCATAATTCAATGTCCAAAAATAGGATCTGTTCAATCATAAAATCTCAATACTTTTATTGTGAAGTTATTATTTCATCATTCAGATTTGAAAAAGTTGAATGTAATTTGTTATGAATCTGCTTTCATTACAAACACAATTCAAATAGTTATCTTTCTTAACAAATTTTTAAAAAATTGCTCTATTCAGCAGATTTTCACCAAAGAAGCAAATCTGTCTTTGTTAATGTTGTAAATGAATAAAATTTATATCACTGAAATAGCATTTTATCCAGTGACTACCTACTATCATGCAACCTGTGATTATATGAATGTTATAGGAGTGAAAACAATGAACTCTGATAGATACAGTGCAACATTGAAACGGAATGCTATAAACACATCTTTTAAATATATACTGTAATAGATCATAAAAAATACAAGTTGAAAGAGTAATATACTTTGTGCTGCTTTTTGGTAACTAAGTTACCTGCAAAGTGATTTCCATAACTGGAAATCTGCTAAATAAATACAAATTGAGTTTGAATATAGTTTAATTTTATCTTATTTATTACTAAACAAAACTAAATCGCTGCATTGAAGCAATATGATTTGTTGCTGTACTACAACTGTGGAAGGACCCCTACTGGTTTAGCTGCTGAACTGCACAATAAGCTCCAGAAATCCTTTGTTCTCACAGCACAGCATTATCTGAATAATAATTTGTTGGATGTTGGAAAGTATAAGCCGCCTCACATAGTAGCTGAAGAGGTAAAAAGAGCTATCCAGCCAAGTACTGCTGTACCTATTTGTTTAATGCAGTAACACAAGGTAAAATTGCAATATCCAAAGACATACACTCAGTGTCCACGTTATTAGCTACACCAGTACATCTGCTCATTAATGCAAACATCTAATCAGCTAATCATGTGGCAGCAACTCAATGCATAAAAGCATACAGGCATGGTCAAGAGGTTAAGTTGTTGTTCAGACCAAATATCAGAATGAGGAAGATATGTGATCTAAGTGACTTTGACTGTGGGATGATTGTTGGTGACATGGGGTGGTTTCAGTATCTTAGAAACCACTCATCTCCTGGGATTTTCATGCACAGCAGTCTCTAGAGTTCCACCCTGCTCTTAAATCCACCTGGTTTATTTCTGACACCTCCCTCCCCTTTCTTGATCTCTCTCTGTTTCCATCTCTGGAGACAAACTGTTGACCAACATCCTTTATAAACCTGCCAATTCCCATGGTTATCTTGACTATACCTCTTCCCACCCTGTTTCCTGTAACAATGCTATTCTCAGTTCTTTTTTCTGCTGCATCAGTTCCCAGGATGTGGCCTTCCTTTCCAGGACATCAGCGATGTCAACCTTCCTGAAAGAATAGGGTTTCCTTGCCTCCACCATTGATGCTCCCCTCACCCGCATCTCCTCCATTTCCTGAACATCCACATTCACCCCATCTTCCCGCCGACTTAACTGTGAGTGAGCTGCTCTTGTCTTAACTACCACCCCGTGAGCCTCTGCATGTAATACATCATTCTCCATAACTTCCATCATCTCCAAAGGGATCCTTCCACCAAACATATCTTTACCTCCCCCTTCTCTCTGCTTTCCGCAGGGATTTCTCCCTCCAGTACTTCCTTGTCCATTCGTCCCTCCCCACTAATCTCCCTCCTGGCACGTCCTGCGAGCAGCAAAAGCACTACACCTGCCCATTCACCTCCACCTTCACCTCCATTCAGGGACGGGACCCAAACAGTCCTTCCAGGTGAGGCAACACTTCACCTGCAAATCTGATGGGGTTGTCTATTGTGACCAGAGCTCAAAACATCGACTGTACACTTTTCCACAGATGCTGCCTGACCTGCTGAGTTCCTCCAGCATTTTGCATGTTGCTTTGTATTTCCAGTATCTGCAGAATTTCTCATGTTTATGAGTCTTCAGAGTTCACAGAGAAAGGTGTGAAAAACAAAAAAAAAATTCAGTGAGCGTTAGTTCTGTGGGCGAAAGGTCAGAGGAGAATGGCCAGACTGGTTCAAGCTGACAGGAGGTCAATAATAACTCAAAAATAACTCAACAGTAACTCAAAAAACAAACGCTGCAACAGCGGTGCACAGAAAAAACACAGAACACGTCAAAACGATGTGGATGAGCTACAGCAGCAGAAGACCACGGACATACGCTCAGTGACCACTTTATTAGGTACAGGAGGAACTTAATAAAGTGGCCACTGAGTACATATTACAAACACAACAGCTTTAAAAATACAATAAACAGCATTAAGTGGTGTAAGCAACTCCACACTGTAAAATACTGCACTTCCTGTACAGAAGGCAAGTTTTAAGGAATGCCTGAACGGAAATCAAGAGGCAAACAACTGTAGCAAGGAAGTTCTGTAAGTTAGTGTTCAGTATTTACAGATGAAGACACGGTTGCTATTGAAGTAAATATATTACAGACAGGGATAGAAATTGGAAGGAGGCCATCCTACCGATTAAGTCCATACCAGCTCCATGTAACAGCAGTCCAGCTTGTCCCACTCAGCCTTTCCCCAGCTCCCTGCTATATCTTTTCCAGATACTTATCTGACTCCCTTTTGATGAAGAAATGAATTGACTTTATTTCTTATATCCTTCACATATATGAAGAGTAAAAGCCTGTACATTATGTCTCTGTCAAAACTTGCAATATGCAAAATATAGTAATTTATAATAAATAGTATGTATATAATTATAAATAAATAGGACAGTCAATGTAGCATATAAATACAATTGTGTCAATGTGAATTAATCAGTCTGATCGCCTGGTGAAAAAAGCTGTCCCAGAGCCTGTTGGTCCTGGCTTTTATGCCGCGGTACCATTTCCCGGATGGTAGCAGCTGGAACAGTTTGTGGTTGGGGTGAATCGGGTACCAATCATCCTTCTTATGCACCTGTCTCTGTAAACGTCCTGAATGGTGGGAAGTTCACATCTACAGGTGAGCTGGGTTGTCTGAATCTGTATTTATTACCAGTTCTGATAGTAAAAATAAACTTCTCTTCATCTCCCTTTTCAGGCTGTTGAAGGTCACCTTTGTTCTATGCCTCTTAGTTTTTGACCCCTCTGCAAATGAGAACCAATTCTCTCTTATGTTTTTTGCCCATATCATTTCTGATTTTAAACACTGCAAACAGCTACCCTTCCAAAGTTTTCTCCTCTGTCTATCCACATAAGTGAAATCCCTGATCTTTGGAAAACTTCAGTAAATTTCTTCTGCATTGACCCTGCCCCCCAAAGCCTTTATATGTTTTTTACAGATGGGCACTCAGAACTATATTACCTATACCGCAATATGAGCACAATACCACTATGAATGCTGGAGAGGTTATAATGGGGGACAACAAAATAGTGGATGAATTGAATAAATATTTTGCATCAGTCTTCACTGTGGAAGACACGAGCAATGTGGTGGAAGTTCCAGGTGTCAGGGAGTATGAAGTGAATGAAGTTACCATTATTAGGGTGAAGGTCTTGGGAAAATGAAAAATCTGAAGGTGAGTAAGTACCTTGGACCAAACGGTGTACACCACAGAGTTCTGAAAGAGGTGGCTGAAGAGATTGTGGGGGCATTAGTTAGGATCTTTCAAGAATCACTAGGTTTTGGAATGGTTCCTGAACGCTGGAAAATTCCAAATGTCACCCCACTCTTCAAGAAGGGAGAGAGGCGGAAGAAAGGAAACTCTAGGCCAGTTAGCCTAACATCTGTGGTTGGGAAGATGTTGGAGTTGATTATTAAAGATGAGGTCTCAGAGTACTTGGAAGCACATTATAAAAAGGCCAGAGTCAGCATTGTTTCCTCAGGAGAAAATCATGCCCGACAAATCTGTTGGAATTTTTTGAAGAAATAACAAGCAGGATAGACAAAGGAGAATTGGTTAGTGTTATGTACTTGGATTTTCAGAAGGCCTTTGACAAGGTGCCACACATCAGACTGCTTAACAAGCTACGAGCTCATGGTATTACAGGAAAGATTCTAGCATGGATAAAGCAGAGGCTGATTGGCAGGAGGCAAAGTGTGGGAATAAAGGGAGCCTTTTTTGGCTGACTGTTGGTGACTAGTGGTGTTCCACAGAGGTCTGTGTTGGGACCGATTCTTTTTACATTATATGTCAATGATTTGGACGATGGAATTGATGGATTTGTTGAAAAGTTTGCAGATGATATGAAGATAGGTGGATATGAAGATGATATGAAGACAGTGTTGAGGAAGCAGAGAGGCTACGGAAGGACTTAGACAGATTAGGAGAATGGGCAAAGAAATAGTGGATGGAATACAGTGTCAGGAAGTGTATGATCATGCAGTTTGGTAGAAGAAATGAAAGGGTTGACTATTTTCCAAATGGAGAGAAAACACAAGAATCTGAGGCACAAAGGGACTTGAAAATCCTTGTGCAGGACTCCCTGAAGTTTAATTTGCTGGTTGAGTCTGTGGTGTGAAAAGCAAATGCAATGTTAGCATTCATTTCAAGAGGGCTATAATATAAAAGCAAGGATGTAATGTTGAGACTTTATAAACCACTGGTGAGATCTTACTTGGAGTATTGTGAGCAGGGCCTCTTATCTTAGAAAGGATGTGCTGAATCTGGATATGGTTCAAAGCGGGTTCACAAAAATGATACCAGGATTAAACAGCTTGTCATATTAAGACCGTTTGATGGCTCTGGGACGATATTCACTGAATTCTGAAGAATGAGGGGTGACCTCATTGAAAACCATCGAATGGTGAAAGGCTTAATAGACTGGATGAAAAGCGAATGTTTCCTATGGCGGGAGAGCCTAAGACCAGAGGACGTAGCCTCAGAATACAGCGGCAACTTTTTACAATGGAGATGAGGTGGAATCTGCAGAATTCTTTCCCACAGGCAGCTCTGGAGGCCAAGTCTTTATGTATATTTAAGGCAGAGGTTGATAGATTCCCGATTGGTCAGGGCATGAAGAGATAGAGAAGGCAGGAGATTGGAACTAAGAGGAAAACTGGATCAGCCATAATGAAATGGTGCAGCAGACTCAATGGGCCAAATGGCCTAATTCTGCTCCTATATATTATGGTCTTATGATCCAGGATCATGTATACTTTTTAACAATTTTCTCAACCCATTCAACCACTTATGAACAATCTGCATATATCCCCAGAACTTTTCATTCTGGAATCTCATGTTGAATTGTGCTTTATAGCTTGTGAATTTTGGAGGGAATAAATTCAAAGGTCAGAAAACAGAGAATCAGAAGGCTAGATGAAACTTAAGATACAATAAACAACATTAGAAGCCGTAAGTTTCTTGCACAGTAAAATAATGCAAGTTCTGTACAAGATGTAAGTTTTAAGGAATGCCTGAACAGAAATCTTTGGAGAGAAGGAGGATGAGAGGAGTCATGATAGAGGTATACAAGATATTAAGAGGAATAGATCGTGGATAGCCAGCGCCTCTTCTCTAGGGCACCACTGCTCAATACAAGAGGACATGGCTTTAAGGTAAGGGGTGGGAAGTTCAAGGGGGATATTAGAGGAAGGTTTTTTACTCAGAGAGTGGTTGGTGCGTGGAATGCACTGCCTGAGTCAGTGGTGGAGGCAGATACACTAGTGAAATTTAAGAGACTACTAGACAGGTATATGGAGGAATTTAAGGTGGGGTGGTTATATGACAAGCAGGGTTTAAGGGTCGGCACAACATTGTGGGCCGAAGGGCCTGTACTGTGCTTTACTATTCTTTAAATCTATAACAAATCAAGAGGCAAACAGCTATAGCAAGGAAACTCTATATTTCCATTCGTATATTTGTAGATAGAGACACAGTTACTATTGCAATGGCTCCTGGTTAACTACTGCCTAAGTTGTAAATATTTAGCTCTCTAGCATTATCAACAATAACTCAACAGAGTTAAATTTTTACAACGTAGGTACTAGTTTACCAGGAGTCATTGCAAGTTAGCAAGTACAAGAAAGACAGTGAATGGGTCTTGGTGTAAGAAAGAAAATAGATGAGTGCAAATAGAGCAATGATGGCGCTCATCTAAGTTCAAACACAACGAAGTTGCTAACATTTCAGTTCAGTTTCTGAATGGGATGAAGATGGTGGTTTAGATGGCACATTTCTGTTTGTCAAGTGCAGCAGTTAAGGCATTAAATTTGACAAGTTGGAGACAGAAAATGAATGAAGAGAGGTGGTGGTGAGGTTGAACTAGACATCATCAGTGGAAACTGACCTTGACTTATTAAATGATGTTGCCAAAGGCATAATTTTACATTAAAGCTCAAATTAGGCTTATTAAAAATACTTTTACCTTCCCTCACATAGTATTATGACCTTAACTTTAACATCTCAGTTTTCTTTTGCACCAAGGTAAATTTGAAGTCATATATTTTGCAAATAAGAATGAAAGCCAAATATCTGTGTTGAAATTCAAAACAAAAAATTCCTGTCTAATAATGAAATATGTGAAAAATAATTAAAACTATCCCATAATTTTCCCCCAAACTGTGTTTCCCCCACATCCTTCTCCATTGCAATGCAGCTCTGGAACATTTTTAACAAGTGATTAAATTCAACATTTTAGTCAAGCATGGACTGCTTTTTTAACTGTAATACGTTTCTCATGGTTCTATTCAATGAGTTTGCTCAGAAGATTTCTGCTTCAAACTAACAACCTTTGCTCACTATTTAAACTAGATGTTTCCTATGGTGGGAGAGTCTAAGCTCAGAGGGCACAACCTCAGAATAGAGGGGCGTCCTTTTAGAACAGAGATGAGGAGGAATTTCTTTAGCCAGAGAGTGGTGCATCTGTGGAATTCATTGCCACAGGCAGTTGATTTGTCAGGGCATGAAGGGATACAGGAGGAAGACAGGAGATTGGAACTGAGACAAAGAATAGATCACCCATGATAAAGTGAAGGAGCAAACTCGATGGGCCAAATAGCCTCATTCTGCTCCTATGTCTTATGGTCTTATTATTACTTGGACTTTTCCTGATACTAATATCATTGTAAAATTCAGATCTGTAAGTACAAATACATTCTTAGAACTAATAACATAGTTAATTCCTCTATTCTTTGCAGGCACTCTCTGTTGAACTAGAGCTATGCTCTTTCTGGACTGCTTATGCTACTTGCCAACTTTAATGCTTCCTCATTACTTTACAGTTTCTGTCCTCACCCAAGATTTTGAAAGTTCTGTGAACTTCTGTCCTTGATTCCTCAGCAGTGTCACAACCACGGATTTGGCAGTGCATCAGATTCGGCAACTGCGCTCGTGAATATGCACGTGTTAGCCAATTATTATTTAATTGTGATAGTATTTAACTCCATTCATTCCATCGCAGTATTTTGTCGAGACTTGGACACAGCTACGCTTCTTTATCTGCATTCCGCCTTGCCTGAGAAATTGGACTGTTGAGTCAACTGACTCTGAAGACAAGCAGTATTCATTTTATTCTTAGTTCTTTTCAGCCACAGTGTAGTCTTCGTTTTCCATTTGAGTGTTTTAGTCAATGGCCCTGTTTGGCCTAGTGCTTATTGTTTTCTTTTTCGCTTTAACATTGTTTGCATCAAAGTCTGTGAAATATCGACCTGTCTCTCACTCTGCACTTGGGCCACGTCCGAACCCGGTAACAAGCAGATCCTGAAACACTCTACAAACACGGTTTTGTGAAAGTTGTACATTTATTGCAGCTCAGTTGTACTTAAGTACTTTATCATACCTTGGAGAATAGGATAGTGAGTAACATTACTTGTTAGTCTACCATCACTTTACTTGTTTGTTCAATGTATCTTATACTTTTCCCACCCAACACTAACTTCAGCGTTTTCTTAAAATCTTACTTTGCATCCCCCCCACCCCCACTGAAAACCCTGAAACAATGAATGTGTGAACTCTTTTGTTAAAAGCCTTCCACTTAGTAATCTTGGATTTCCTTTGCTCTCACACCAAATGTTATTTTTATTCATTTTGCTTCTTGTTAGAACTCCAAAGACCCAAATCTCCACAGAGCTCTTCACCCTCCACCTATAAAGGGCTTCCTGTTCCTTACTATCATTACTTGTGTTTTCAACATCATGCCCTGGCTGACTCCTTAGAGCAGGGGTTTCCAACCTTTTTTATGCCATGGATCAATTCTATTAAGCAGGGCATCTCTGGACCCCAGGTTGGGAACCCCTGCCTTAGAGCATTAACCACCAAGATCTTCATTACAGCACAACTCTCCCAAATCATTTCATCTTTTCCCTAATATTTTATCTTGACTATCCAAGAACCTTCATAATACATCCACTTGACCAAGTTTAAACTTTTCTTGTCCTCATAACCATCCAAAATGCTCTTAGAATAATTCTGTTTTCAGAACTTAGCAAGTATTTCTTCTTGAGGAAACATCACTGCATGAGTGCCCAAACATTGCACAAAGAAACCACCCATGATGTGACAATTCAGACTCTTCAAATTGGGAATTAGCTGCCAGAAGCACAGATTTAATTGCTATCAACTCCTGAGTGCTTTCAGCCAAACACAGCCACTCTGATTCATCCGGTTGATCAGTGTGCGACTATGAACTACAATCATATCGCTGGTGAGCAAATAAATGCCTGACTGAACGACTTTGGGACCACCAAGGAAATAATTAGTAAGTCAGACATTTTCTCTGCAATTATAGCATAGCTTATATATGTACGTTGATCAAATAGATGAATGTTGTTACTGAATCAGTAGAGCTGCCATTGGCTGAAACACTGAGGAATTGTTGGGAGAACAAATGAGAGCTAGGAGAATTCAGAAATGATTACCCTGAGTTGAAAAACTTATGAATCCAGATCACAGTGATCTTGTGTTTTTTAAAAACCTATTATAAGTTATTAGTATTAAATCTGGTATGGGGGGCACTGCACAGTATCAAAATAAACTGCAAAAAATTGTAAACTCAGCCAGCTCCACCATGGACACTAGCCTCCCCAGCACCAAGGACATCTTCAGAAGGCGATGCTTCAAATAGGCAGTATCCATCATTTAGTAATCCCATACCCAGGACATGCCCTCTTCTCACTGCTACTATCAGCTGGAGGTAAAGGAGCTTGAAGACACACACACAACATTTCAGAAACAGTTTCTTCTCCTTTGCCATCAGATTTTAGAATGGAAGTTGACCATGAATACTACCTCACTATTTTTCCCTCTGTTTTTGCACTACTTATTTAATTCATTTTTATACATAACTGTACTTTTTATTGTAATTTATAGCTTTCTGTTATTTGTGGTGTCAAAACAACAATCACTCACTCAATGTCAGCAAGACCAAGGAGCAGATTACTGCTTTCAAGAAGAGGAAACTGGAGGTCCATGAGCCAGTCCATATCAGCGGATCAAAGGTGGAGAGGGTCAAAGTGTTATCCTTTCAGGGTGCCCATCCTGGGCCCAGCACATAAGTGCAATTCCGAAGAAAGCACAGCAACACTTTTGCTTCCTTAGAAGTTCGCGAAGATTTGGTATGACATCTTATACTTTTACAAGCCTCTATAGATATGTGGTGGAGAGTAAATTGACTAGTTGCACCTCAGCCTGGTATGGAAACACCGATGCCCTTGAACAGAAAATCCTACAAAAAGTAATGGATACAGCTCTGACCACCATGGGTAAAGCCCTCCCCTCCATTGAGCACATATACATGGAGTGCTGCTGCAGACAAACCAGCATCCATCATCAAGGACCCCCATCACCCAGGTCATGCTCTCTTGTCACTGCTGGCATCAGGAAGGTAGTACAGGAGCATCAGGACTCTCACAACCAGGTTCAGAAACAGTTACTAACCTCAGCCATCAGGCTCTTGACCAAAGGGGATAACTTCACTCAACTTCACCTGCCCATCGTTGAAATGTTCCCACAACCTACAGGCTCACTTTCAAGGACTCTTCATCTAATGTTCTTGATATTTATTGTTAATTTATTTATTAGTATTTTTTATCTTTTGTATTTGCTCAGTTTGTTGTCTATTGTGTTGGTTGTTTGTCCGCTTTGTTGGGTAATTTTTCATTGATTCCACTGTGGTTTTGGATTCACTCAGTATGCCTGCAAGAAAACAAATCTCAGGGTTGTATATGGTGACATACGTACTTTGATAATAAATTTATGTTGAACTTTGAACTTATTGCAATGTATCGCTGTCACAAAACAACAAATTTCACAACAAGTCCCAGTGTACTAAGCCTGATTCTGATTCAAAGCTGCCACGCAAGCTGATAGGAAGGTTAAGAAGGTGTATGGTGTGTTGGCATTCATTATTCAGGGGAATTGAGTTCAGGAGACACAGGGTAATGTAGCTCTATAAAACTCGGGTTAGACATCATTTTGTATTGTGTTCAGTTCTTGTTGCCTCATTATAGGAAGAATGTGTAAACCTCAGAGACGGTGCAGAGGAGATTTATCAGGATGTTGCCTGTCTTATGAGGAAAGGTTCAGCCAGCTAGTGCTTCTCTCTTTGGAGTGGAGAACAATGAGAGTTCTCTTGATCGAGGTGTATAAGATGTAAAGATAATAGGATGACAAACAAGAGAAAATCTGCAGATGCTGGAAATCCAAGCAACACACACAAAATGCTGGAGGAACTCAGCAGGCCAGGCAGCATCTACAGAAAAAGTACAGTTGACGTTTTGGGCCGAGACCCTTCCGCAGGACTGGACAAAAAGGTGAGAAGTCTGAGTAAGAAGGTGGGCAGAGGGGAAGAAGAAGTATAAGGTAGTAGGTGATGGATGAAACTGGGGGGGGTTGAAGTAAAGAGCTAGGAAGTAGATTGATAAAGGGTAAAGGGCTAGAGAAGAGGAAATCTGACAGAAGAGGGTCGAAGACCATGGAAGAAAGGGAGGGGGAGGAGCATCAGAGGGAGGTGATGGGCAGATACAACACCTTATATTCCGTCCAGGGAGCCTCCAACCTGATGGTATGAACATTGATTTCTCGAACTTCCCAGTAATTGCCCTCCCCTTCACCGTTCCCCATTCCTGTTTCCCTCTCTCACCTTATCTCCTAACCTACCCATCACCTCCTTCTGGTGCTCTTCCCCCTTCCCTTTCTTTCACGGTCTTCTATCCTCTCCCATCAGGTGCCCCCTTCTCCAGCCCTTTATCTCTTTCAACAATCAACTTCCCAGCTCTTTACATCACCCCAACCCTCTCCTGATTTCACCTTTCACCTACCACCTTGTACTTCTTCCTCCCCTCCCCCCATCTTCTTATTTGGACCTCATCTTTTTTCCAATGCTGATGAAGGGTCTCGGCCCGAAACGTCGACAGTTTACTCTTTTCCATAAACGCTACTAGGGCTGCTGACTTCCTCCAGCATTTTGTGGAAGAAGGCAGTTTGGTGTACTTAAAGAGGCTTTTAGATAGACACATGAATATGAAAGGAATGGTGGGATATTGGATGGTACACGAGGAGGACATTTAGTATAAACTGGCATCAAGATCAGCCACAACAATATGAGCTGAATGGCCCATCCACTGCTTTATGTTCCATTTTTTTTTTCGGAACAAGAGCTGAAGCTTATGTTTCCATGCTGTATGTCTATGACTCTATAAGAATAAAATGGGATTATGCGAAATGATTTCGAAAGTTAGCATCGATTCAATTAAAGAATAGGATAAGGCCTAGTGGCCTACTGTTATTGCTATTTTTCTATTTCAAAATTAGAGTTAGAATCAGAATCAGATTTATTATCAGACAGATTATGTGAAATTTGTTGTTTTGTGGCAGCAGCACAGCACCAAAGGCAAAATTTTAAATTACAAAATAAGTAACTAATATGTAAAAAGGAATAATGTGGTCATATTCAAGGAACCTGATGTTGGAGGGGATGAATCTGTTCTTGAGTTGTCAAATGTGGCTCTTCAAGCTCCAGTACCTCCTCCCTTATGGTAATATCATGAAGAGGGTATGTCCCAGATTGCGAAGGTCTTTAAAGATTGATGCTGACTTCTTTAAGTACCACCTCTTCAAGATGGCCTTGATGGTGGGCAGAGTTGTGCCATGATGAAGCTAGTTGAGTCTATAACCCTCTGCAATCTCTGGTGATCCTGCACACTGGACGTTCCACACCAAGCTGCAATGGAATCAGTCAGAAGGCTTTCCACCAGACATTCATAGAAATCTTCTCAAACTCCGAGTGAACTCGAGCCGCTGTCTTGACTGCATCAATGGATTAGGCCCAGGATAGATTCCCTGAGATGTTGACACTCAGGAACTTAAAGCAGCTCACCCTTTCCACCATTGACTCCTGAATAAGATCTACTGTGTGTTCTCCTGATTTCCCTTCCTTGAAGTTGACTATCAGTTCTTTGGCCTTGCTGATGCTGAATACGAGGTTGATGTTGCGATGCCTCTCAACCAGCTAATCGAAATGTACATCTCTTCATTGTCATCTGAGATTTTACCAACAACATCAGTATCATCTGCAAATTTATAAAAGGTGTTTGAGCTGTGCTTAGCCACACAGTCATGAGTGCAGAGACAGCAGGGCAGTGAACTAAGCACATATTTTTGAAGTCCACCTGTGCTGAATTTCAATGAGGAGGAGATGTTAACACAGATCCATACTGACTGCATCCAATATTTCTCAATTTGGCACAAATGATATACCAAAGTCTCCAAAGGTGGATATATGGAAAAAGGAAGAGATGAAATTTCTAGAAAAGAAGAATTATCTGCTCGCCGTGTATTTTATTTTGGGTCCAGTATCATTATGTTTGAGAGGCTGCATTATAATTGGAAGAGTAAGAAAGAGCTAATGATTAGCAATAAGAAGTAAGACTTAATGATTAGCATGGCTATCAAATTTCTTCAGCACATAGGGAGCTTTTTTTTGAGTGGTAGCAACTTGCCCGCAAAGGTTAAAATGATCAAGATGAACAACCTCCGTCAGGGAAAGCATTACAAGGGCACAGCTTCACTGGATGCCAGTGAGCTGTCTGTAAATGCACAAAGAACAGCCAAAAATAAATTAATGATGGGTTTAACACAAATCCATAGACTTTGCATTACATTAGGGATAAAAGGAGAAATCCTGAGAGAAAGAAGATGCAGGGGATTTCAAATAAGAACTGATAATCCATTCCAAGGACAAGTCATAGAGCTTTGGATGAAAGATCCATAAGGACTCCACTCCACTCACTTCTTTCCAGAGTAAAATGCTGTGGCATAACTCTAGAAAACTGTAATTCAGTAATTCCAATCTTGTGTACACTAAAGATTATTCAAATATTGGGAATTCAAGCTTATCATGTTGCATAGAAACAACGTCTCTTCTTGTGCCTTCCTAAAGTGTCCGTCTTCCATCTGGATCAGTGCCCCCATGAGCAGTTCTACCCAAGCGACTCCGAGATGGTTGACTTTTAGAGGTGAGCTGCAAATGGCTTAGAAGATGAACTTGAACAGCTTTGGACCAAGAGATGTTGCTGTAAAGTATTCTGTGCCTCCATCTATATCTGTCAGCTGTCTCATATCCTCTTTGATTTTTATCATAGTTTATCAACTATGTCCTTAAATCTCCTTCTTCCCAGGTGATTGTCTAGATCTTCATTCTCACCTCTCTGCAGTCACTTTTCTTTTTCTTCACTGGGTAACAGACAGACCACCCCCCGCCTCCCAACCTACTGTGCTGACTATACAATTACCCATTGGCAGTATATGACTCACTCAAGGGAAAGGTCTCCATGTTTCTGCCTGGGAAAATGCCAAGGAATTACTTTAGAGTCAGTATAAGCTTGTTTATCTAGGTAATTTGAGCCCGTTGTAAGTGGAACTAAACAGTTCTTCTTCCTCTTAATTGTATGAAAGAAGAACAGAAAAAGAAGTCCTCCTTGTCCATACCATCTTCTTTCAGCTGATTCCTATATTACCCTCAAAGTATTCCAAAAACAATGAGATATTAAGGCTGTTCTATGTCTTTTTTCCAAAGGAATGATCTCTCACATGTGTGGGAGGCAGGACTGGCACAGATGGAGTTCTAAGAAATTGCTGGGCTAATATTATAGCATCAATATATTAAAGCTGATTTCAGGCTGGAAGATGAAATTATTCCTGCACAGTGTAGTTTATAAAGATTTAGTTATCCAAGTGCCATTTTAAGAATGCAGCAATGTCCAAGAAAAGGAAAGTAAATGCATTACCCTATCAGACTGTATCAACTGCTTTCAGTTAGGTATTATGATTATCGTAGGAAATCATGGCAAGATTTGGCCACTTGGTACAATACTGAACGTATTGCATTACGTTCCACATGGCACTACCACATCAGTCCAATCTGGTAGATTGCTATTCCAGAAATGTTTGCTCCCTTTGAGCATTAACATTATCCAGTCCCTCATTATTTAAAACATACATTGCTTTTGTGTTTGCTGCACCAAAGTGAGTGACTCCACATTCTTCACACATTGTATTCCACCCATCATGTCCTGGGTCACTTGTCTAAATATTCTTGAGGTTGCTTTACATCCTCTTCTGTACTCACAAGTCTAATTAACTTGGAGATTTGTCCCTTCAACCAGATAATTGATAAAAAAATACAAATACAGGTTTCCCCACCATCCGAAGGTACAGCGTTCCTATGAAAAGGTTCGTAAGCCGAAATGTCATAAAGTGAAGAAGTAATTACCAGTTATTTATATGGGAAAATTTTGTGAGCGTTCGCAGACCCAAAACCAACCTACCAAATCATGCCAAATAACACATAAAACCTAAAATAACAGTAACATATAGTAAAAGCAGGAATGATATGATAAATGCACAGCCTATATAAAGTAGAAATACTTCTCTACAACGATTGCCTGCACAGATCTCAGTAGCGAAAATCTCATGCAAGTGCTCTCGGCAGAAAATCTCACGCAAGCGCTGTTGGCATAAACGCGCTCTCCAGTAACCTTTAAACTATGAAGCTGCCAAATCTACCAAATAACACATAAAAATACACAGCCTATATAAAGTAGGAATAATGTATGTACAGTGTAGTATCACTTACCGGAATTGGGAAAACAGCGCTGAGCACACTGATGATGGTGTGTTAGACTGAGGCATTGCAGGTTGGGTGGTGCAGTGGCCCCCACCCTCTGGGCCGCCGACCCGATACATTGCCGTGAAGAACGCAGCAGTATCCAGGAGGCACACCACACACCTTTAAGAAAAAAGCCAAAATAAACATGCTAATTAATTAGGTGCTGCCCGGCACATAAATGTCAGCGCAGATCAGAGGCGATTGCCGATTGCATCGCCTCTAATCTGGGCCGACAATTACGTGCTAGGCGGCACCTAATTAATTAGCATGTTTATTTCGGCTTTTCTCTTAAAGATATGCTGGGTACCTCCCGGCTACCGCTGTGTTCTTCGCGAATTGGTACAGTATCTGTCCGGGGCCTGGGTGTTGGGGTGGTGGGACACGGGGGTGTCATCTCATCCTCGATCAGGGCAGGCAGCTCATGTTCTCCTATGACTACCTGCCTCGATGTCGAAGGTTGAGGTTCGTCGTCTGCTGTGGCTGATGTAGAAGGCTTGCTTGACTGCTGAGTCTCGCGCATTTTTCTATCATACAGTTGTTTGTAAGCACTCAAACCATCCTGCAAATATCCCCTAAACCTACGTACCCTTTCAAAATTAAAGTCGTACTTTATCATTGCAGCGAAAATCTCACGCAGTTGCTTCACTTTCTGCATTCGGTTTCGATTGTTATCCTTTCCTCTTCCAATTGCATCAGCTCTTCATCTATCAGTTCTTGGTAATGAGATGCCAAAATCTCTTCAACATCATCTTCGTCAACTTCCACAAGCCAAACTCACTTTGTCCTTGCTTCGTTCACCACGATCGAAATGCTTAATTATGTCTTACTCTTTCAAGCTTTTCCGATACCTTAGGATTCATCTTGCTAATGGCTGTTCAATGCAACGTGTTAAAGCAATGCCGTTCCAAATCCGGGGGTGAGCGGCTGCTCGGGGCGCGCGCTGCCTTTCTTCGTAACAGTGAAAACACCTTCTGAAAGCGAAAACAGGGTACTAATGTAGGTCTTTTGTAACAGTGAGGTTTCGTAAAGCGAACGTTCAAAAAGTGGGGGACACCTGTAGTTGGGACCCAAGCACTGATCCCTGCAACACCCCACTAGTCACAACCTGTCAACCTGAGAAGGATCAGATTGTTCCCACTTTTAGCTTTCTGAATGATAATTCTCTATACATTAAACCTATTCCATGTACTCTAACTTTGCTCACTAACCACCTGCGTTGGATCTTGTCCAAAGCCTTCCAAAATATTTAACTGTACCCTGATCCATTGGTTCCCAATAATGCATTCCGCTAATCACACCATCAAAAACAAACTGCAGAGGTGCCAAACATTATTTTGTTTTTCATAAATCCATGTTGCTCAATCTATTCTGCTCAATCCTAATATTGCTTTCCACACATTCTGTTCTTACATCTTAATGTTCTTACAGAATACAGCATTTTCCCCAATACTGACACCAGACTAATTGCTCTGCAGCTTTTTGTTTTCCTCCTTGCTTAAACATGGCTCTACCAGTTGCTACCTTCCAAACCACAGGAACGATTCCAAATCCACGCAATACAGACAATGATAGCTCGAGCATCCATAATTTCTCTAGCCGCCTCTTTCAAATTCTGTGATATTGATCACTGGGATTTATTGGCTTGCAACTTCTTAGCTCTAGCTTTTGACGAGTGCTGATTTCCTTCAGTTCTTTGTTCTCTCTGGACACTTGCTTCCTTACTTTTGCTGGCAGGTTTTGAGTATCCATGTTGGTAGGCACAAAGCAGTTGTTTAATTTTTCTGCCATTTCCTCTTTCACCGTTATGGAATAGTACATAGAATAGTACAGCACAGTACAGGTCCTTCAGCCCACAATGTTGTGCCGACCCTCAAACCCTGCCTCCCATATAAGCCCCCACCTTAAATTCCTCCATATACCTGTCTAGTAGTCTCTTAAACTTCACTAGTGTACCTGCCTCCACCACTGACTCAGGCAGTGCATTCCACGCACCAACCACTCTCTGAGTAAAAAAACCTTCCTCTAATATCCCCCTTGAACTTCCCACCCCTTACCTTAATGCCATGTCCTCTTGTATCGAGCAGTGGTGCCCTGGGGAAGAGGCACTGGCTATCCACTCTATCTATTCCTCTTATTATCTTGTACACCTCTATCATGTCTCCTCTCATCCTCCTTCTCTCCAAGGAGTAAAGCCCTAGCTCCCTTAATATCTGATCATAATCCATACTCTCTAAACTAGGCAGCATCCTGGTAAATCTCCTCTGTACCCTTTCCAATGCTTCCACGTCCTCCTATAGTGAGGCAACCAGAACTGGACACAGTACTCCAAGTGTGGCCTCACCAGAGTTTTATAGAGCTGCATCATTACATCGTGACTCTTAAACTCTATCCCTCACTTATGAAAGCTAACACCCCATAAGCTTTCTTAACTACCCTATCTACCTGTGAGGCAACTTTCAGGGATCTGTGGACATGTACCCCTAGATCCCTCTGCTCCTCCACACTACCAAGTATCCTGCCATTTACTTTGTACTCTGCCTTGGAGTTTGTCCTTCCAAAGTGTACCTCCTCACACTTGTCCGGGTTGAACTCCATCTGCCACTTCTCAGCCCACTTCTGCATCCTATCAATGTTTCTCTGCAATCTTCGACAATCCTCTACACTATCTACAACACCACCAACCTTTGTGTCGTCTGCAAACTTGCCAACCCACCCTTCTACCCCCACATCCAGGTCGTTAATAAAAATCACGAAAAGTAGAGGTCCCAGAACAGATCCTTGTGGGACACCACTTGTCACAATCCTCCAATCTGAATGTACTCCCTCCACCACGATCCTCTGCTTTCTGCAGGCAAGCCAATTCTGAATTCACCTGGCCAAACTTCCCTGGATCCCATGCCTTCTGACTTTCTGAATAAGCCTACAGTGTGGAACCTTGTCAAATGCCTGACTAAAATCCATATAGATCACATCCACTGCACTACCCTCATCTATATGCCTGGTCACCTCCTCAAAGAACTCTATCAGGCTTGTTAGACACGATCTGCCCTTCACAAAGCTCTTCTAAATGCAAGAATCTTTTCCAACAGCTTTCCCACCACAGATGTAAGGCTCACTGGTCTATAATTACCCGGACTATCCCTACTACCTTTTTTGAACAAGGGGACAACATTCGCCTCCCTCCAATCCTCCGGTACCATTCCCGTGGACAATGAGGACATAAAGATCTTAGCCAGAGGCTCAGCAATCTCTTCCCTTGTCTCATGGAGCAGCCTGGGGAATATTCCGTCAGGTCCTGGGGACTTATCTGTCCTAATGTATTTTAACAACTCCAACACCTCCTCTCCCTTAATATCAACATGCTCCAGAACATCAACTTCACTCATATTGTCCTCACCGTCATCAAGTTCCCTCTCATTGGTGAATACCAAAGAGAAGTATTCATTGAGGACCTTGCTCACTTCCACAGCCTCCAGGCACATCTTCCCACCTTTATCTCTAATCGATCCTACCTTCACTCCTGTCATCCTTTTGTTCTTCACATAATTGAAGAATGCCTTGGGGTTTTCCATTACCCTACTCGCCAAGGCCTTCTCATGCCCCCTTCTTGCTCTCCTCAGCCCCTTCTCAAGCTCCTCTCTTGCTACCCTATATTCCTCAATAGACCCATCTGATCCTTGCTTCCTAAACCTCATGTATGCTGCCTTCTTCCATCTGTCTAAATTTTCCACCTCACTTAACACCCATGGTTCCTTCACCCTACCATTCTTTATCTTCCTCACCAGGACAAATTTATCCCTAACATCCTGCAAGAGATCCCTAAACATCGGCCACATGTCCATAGTATATTTCCCTGCAAAAACATCATCCCAATTCACACCCACAAGTTCTAGCCTTAAAGCCTCATAATTTGCCTTTCCCCAATTAAAAATTTTCCTGTCCTCTCTGATTCTATCCTTTTCCATGATAATGCTAAAGGCCAGGGAGCGGTGGTCACTGTCCCCCAGAGGCTCACCCACTGAGAGATCTGTGACCTGACCCAGTTCGTTACCTAATACTAGATCTAGTATGGCATTCCCCCTAGTCTGCCTGTCAACATACTGTGACAGGAATCTGTCCTGGACACACTTAACAAACTCTGCCCCATCTAACCCCTTGGAAGTAATCAGGTGCCAATGAATATTAGGGAAGTTAAAGTCACCCGTGATAACAACCCTGTTATTTTTGCACCTTTCCAAAATCTGGCTCCTAATCTGCTCCTCGGTATCTCTGCTGCTACCAGGGGGCCTATACAATACTCCCAATAGAGTAACTGCTCCCTTCCTGTTCCTGACTTCCACCCATACTGACTCAAAAGAGGATCCTGCTACATTACGCACCCTTTCTGTAGCTATATTAGTATCCCTGACCAGTAACGCCACCCCTCCTCCCCTTTCCCCCCACTCTCTATCCCTTTTAAAGTACTGAAATCCAGGAATATTGAGAATTCAGCCAAGTCTCTGTATTGGCCTCTACATCATAATTCCATGTATGTATCCAAGCTCTCAGTTCATGATGCTTCTTGCATTGAAGTACATGCTCTTTAGCCCTTCTACCCTATAAATTTTCCCCTTTCAGATTTGATGGTCCACATTTGTTCTCCCTCAGTATTTCCTTGTAACATAGCTATAGATGCACTTTGAATCCATTTTTACATTTTGCACCAGTTGTCTCATTCAGTTTATCTAGCTTTTCTTGAAAACAAAAGATTTCTTGTTCTTCCTTAGGTCAATTCATGCTACCTGAATCAGAAGGGATGAGGACAGTGGATCCCTCTCCCTGCAGGGTGTTGCTGAACAGGATGGGTGTCAACAAAAACTTTCACATTCACTATTCCTGATTAATTTATTCATCTGATTTAAATTTTCTACATTGGATTTCAACTCACATTTCTGGACCAATAGATAAGAAGAAATATTAAGGAGAGAAAAATGTCACTGAGTCACAACGTCATTCAGATAGTATTGTCTTGAAGGGCCAAATGATCCTTGTTCTGATCTCATTCTTACAGCTTTGCCCTCTGAGTTACTGTTAAAATAATCTGACTGCAAATCACTACAAAGGACTGCGAGGACTGCTGAGCAGTCTTCTCCATATTCTAAGGTCAACAGCTATCTCTAGCAACCTTGTAAGCTTTTACCTTTGATTTAATTCTATTGCTTAAATGTAAGATATTGCCTGTCCACTGTCAAACTTTTCAATGTATTTTCCCGATCAATCATAGGCAGTTCTCCTCTCACAGCTTTATAATTTCCTGTGGTAAGATTCAGCTTGAACTCCATCACTTTCATTGAGGGTTCAGTGGTGAAAGGGATGAGCAATTTCAAGTTCTTGGGTGTCAACATCTCAGACGCTCTATCCTGAGCCCACATTGAAGGCATACCAGCAACTATAGTTTGAGATTTGATATATCATCAAAGACTCTGGCAAATTTCTACAATGTGCGGTGTTAGCATTCTGACTGCTTGTATCACCACTTGGTATGGAGGCTCCATAGTGCAGGATCAAAAGAAGTGACACCTCAAAAAGGCAGTATTCATCATTAAGGTGCCTCACCATTTGAGACATGCCCTCTTCTCATTGCTACCCTTTAAAGGTTCATTAAAAGTTTATCAATTTACTCATTCTGTTTTCACTTCAGTCTTCACAGTGGAAGATGTCTGCAGTATACCGGACATTCAAGAGTGTCAGGGAAGTGAAGTTTGTGCAGTGAACATTACAACTGAGAAGGTGCTCAGGAAGCTCAATGCTCTGAGAGTGGATAAATCTCCTGGACCTGATGGAATGCACCCTTGGGTTCTGAAGGAAGTAGCTGGAGAGATTGCAGAGGCATTAACTATGATCTTTCAAGAATGGATAGATTCTGGCATTGTACTGGATGACCGGAAAATTGCAAATGTTACTCCACTATTTAAGAAGAGTGGGAGGCAGCAGAAAGGAAACTATAGACCTGTTAGCCTGACATCAGTGGTTGGGAAGTTTTTGGAATCGATTGTTAGGGATGAGATTAGGGAGTACCTGGAGACACATGACCAGATAGGACAATGCCAGCATGGTTTCCTGAAAGGAAGATCCTGCCTGACAAACCTACTGCAATTCTTTGAAGGAAATTACGAGCAGGATAGACAAAGGAGATGCAGTAGACATGGTGTACTTGGATTTCCAGAAGGCCTTTGACAAGGTGCCGCACATGAGTCTGCTTAGCAAGATAAGAGCCAATGGAATTACAGGGAAGTTACTAGCATGGGTGGAGCATTTTCTGGTTGGCAGAAAACAGAGAGTGGGAATAAAGGGATACCTATTCTGGCTGGCTGCTGGTTACCAGTGGAGTTCCACAGGGTCAGTGTTGGGACCGGTGCTTTTTACGATGTATGTCAATGCTTTGCCGATGATACAAAGATAGGTGGAGGAGCGGGTAGTGTTGAGGAAACAGAGAGCCTGCAGAGACACTAAGATAGTTTAAGGGAATGGGCAAAGAAGTGGCAAATGAAATACAATGTTGGAAAGTGTATGGTCATGCACTTTGGTGGAAGAAATAAATGGGCAGACTATTATTTAGATGGGGAGAGAATTCAAAATGCAGAGATGCAAAACTATGTGGGAGCCCTTGTGCAGGATACCCTAAAGGTTAACCTCCAGGTTGAGTTAGTGGTGAAGAAGGTGAATGTAATGTTGGCATTCATTTCTAGAGATATAGAATATAAGAGCAGGGACGTGATGATGTGATGTTGAGGCTCTATAAGGCATTCATGAGACCACACTTGGAGTATTGTGTGCAGTTTTGGACTCCTTATTTTAGAAAGGATATACTGACATTGGAGAGGGTTCAGAGAATGTTCATAAGAATGATTCCAGGAATAAAAGGGTTACTGTATGAGGAACATCTGGCAGCTCTTGGGCTGTATTCCCTGGAGTTCAGGAGAATGAGGGGGGATCTCATAGAAACACTCCGAATGTTAAAAGGCCTGAACAGATTAGAGATGGCAAAGTTATTGCCCATGGTAGGGGAGTCTAGAACAAGAGGGCGTGACTTCAGGATTGAAGGACGTCCATTTAAAACTGAGATGTGGAGAAATTACTTTAGTCATAGGGTGGTAAATCTGTGGAATTTGTTGCCACTATTGGCTGTGGAAGCCAAGTCATTGGGTGTATTTAAGGCAGAGATAGATAGGTTCTTAATTAGCCAGGGCATCAAAGGGTATGGGGAGAAGGCATGGAAGTGGAGATGACTGGAAGAATTGAATCAGCCCATGATTGAAAGGCAGAGCAGTCTCGATGGGCCGAATGACCTACTTCTGCTCCTATATCTTGTGGTCTTATGGTTTTAAAACAAAATGTGTAATAGTCTTTGCACTAGTTAATCAGCCTCCCTCAGGTGATGAATCAGTACGTATCCATGTTGAGCAGCACTTGGTGGAGGCATTGAGGATGGCAGGGGCACAGAATGTACTCTGGGTGGGGGACTTCAACGTCCATCACTAAGAATGGCTCAGTAGTACCACCACAGACCGAGCTGGTCGGATCCTACTGGACAGAGCTACTAGACTGGGACTACAGCAGATGATGAGGAAAACAACAAGAGGGAAAAACACTCTTGCCCTCATTCTCACCAACCTGCTTGCCGCGGAAGCATCTGCCCACAACAGCATTGGTAGAGGTGACCACTGCACAGTATTTATGGAGACTAAATTCTGTCTCCACATTGAAGAAACCCTCCACCGCGTTGTGTGGCACTACCACTGTGCTAAATGGGATAGACTTCGAACAGACCTAGCAGCCCAAGACTGGGCATCTATGAGGCATTGTGGCCATCAGCAGCAGCAGAATTCTACTCAACTACAATCTGTAACCTCATGGCCCAGCATATCCCCCACTCTAACATTACCACCAGGTCAGGGGATCAACCCTGGTTCAATGAAGAGTGCAGGAGGGCATGCCGAGAACAGCACCGGCCATACCTCAATATGAGGCGTCACCCTGGTGAAGCCACAATACCAGACTACTTGCACAATCAATGGATCAGATCTATGCTCTGTAGTGCTGCCACATCCAGCTGTGAATGGTGGTGGACAATCAAACAACTCACAGGGGGAGGAGGCTCCACAAATATCCCATCTTCAATGACAGAGGAGCCCAGCACTCCTGTGCAAAAGATAAGGCTGAGGCACTTGCAGCATTCCAATTCACTCCACATGATATCAAGAAACTGCTGAAATCACCGGATACTGCAAAGTCTATGGCCCCAGACAAAATCTTGGCAATAGTCCTGAAGTTCCAGAAGTTGTTGTGCCACTAGCCAAGCTGTTTCAGTATAGCTACAACACTGGCATCTACCCAGCAACGTGGAAAATTGCCCAGGCATGTCCTGTACACAAGAAACAGGACAAGTCCAACCCAACCAATTACCACCCTATCAGCCTACTCTCAATCATCAGCAAAGCAATGGGAGGGGTCATCAACAGTGCTATCGTACAGCACCTACTCAGCAATAACCTGCTTACAGGTGCCCAGTTTGGGGACCGTCAAGGCCACTCAGCTCCTGACCTCATCACCTCCTTGGTCCAAACATGGACCACAGAGCTAAGTACTAGAGGTGAGGTGAAAGTGATAGCCCTCAACATCAAGTCAGCGTTTGACCGAGTATGGCACCAAGGTGTCCTAGCTAAAAAGGAGTCAATGGGAATTATGGAGAAAACCCTCTGCTGGTTGGAATCATACCTGACCCAAAGGAAGATGGTTGTGGTGGTTGGAGGTCAATCATCTCATCATTGCAGGAGTTCCTCAGGGAAGTGTCCTGGGACCAACCATCTTCAGCTGCTTCATCAATGAATGACCTTCCTTCCATCATAAGCTCAGAAGAGGGGATGTTCACAGTTGACTGCACAATGTTCTGCACCATTCGTGACTCCTCAGATAGTGAAGCAGTTCATACCCAAATGCAGCAGGACCTGGACAATATCCAGGCTTGGGCTGACAAGTGGCAAGTAACATTCGAGCCATGCAAATGCCAGGCTATGACCATCTCCAGCAGGAGAGGCTCTAACTGTTGTTTCTTGACGTTCAGTGGCATCACCATCACTGAATTCCCTACAATCAACATCCTGGGGGTTACCATTGACAGGAAACTGACAGTTCAAGAAAGCAGCTCATCACCAGCTTCTCAAGGGCAACTAGGGATGGGCAATAAATGCTGGCTTAGCTGGTGACACCCACATCCCATACATAAATAAGTAAACTAGTTAATTCTTCAACACATTGATCAAAACAAAAACATCTCAACATTTTATGAACTTGCTCTCCACTTTATCACTATTGGTTTGATTTGTAAATTAAGTTCCCTTTTTACTGAATTACTAGTGTTACACTTACTGTTAATTTCCCTATTTATATGATTTCTACCTGGTGGACTATAAATAACTCCTAACAATAGCCCATTTTCTTTATTAGTTCTTATCTCTAATCCTGCTGAATCAAAATCATCTTCTCTCACTGCACTGTTTTCTATCATTATTAACAGAAAAACATCACCTGCTTTGCCTTTTTGTCTGCCCTTCCTAAGTGGCAGGCTTGAACATTTAACTCTCAGCATAACCTCATGTGTACTAATTCTATCCCCGGGAAAGGAGTGGGGCAGGACCAAAATAACACACGTCTGTGAAGATGCCTGGCAAAAAGGCTGACAGCCAGTGAAATTATGACCTTGACCTAGCTAGATGTCAAAACAATCAACTGTATCTGACATTTGGAAACATTCAAAAATATTCAGAACTTATGAAAAGCTGGTGTTATTTAACTCAGACAAGTGCAAAGTGATGTATTTTGGGAAGTTAGACTGGGCTAAAACAGGGACAGAGATTGACTGGGGCTTGGGGATGTTGTAAGGATACTTGGAGGATGCAAGTACATATTTCTAAAAAGTGAAGATGCAGGTGAACAGACCAGAGAAGTTGTTGTGTGGTAAGCTTACCCTCATCAGCAAAGGAATAAGTATAGGAATTGGAACATCATTTTACAGTTGTACAAGCTGGACTGCATTTGCAGTATTGTGCACAGGTCTGGTCGCTATGTTATTGGAAGTGCGTGATTAACGTAGCGAAGGTGCAAAAGAAGATTCACGGATTGGAGGGCTTGGGTTACATGGAGAAACTGGATAGGTGGTATCTGCTACAAACAAGAGAAAATCTGCAGATGCAACGCTCACAAAATACTGGAGGCACTCAGCAGGCCAGGCTGCATCTATGGAAAGGAGTACAGTTGACGTTTCAGTCCAAGACCCTTTGGCAGGTGGTATCTGTGTTCCATGGAGTGAAGGAGGCTGAGGGTGACCTTATAAAGATTTATACAATTATTCAGGGGATAGAAAGGGTGGGTAGCTACTGTCCTTTCTCCTTGATAGGGGAGCTTAACACAGGAGGGGATAGGTTTAAGCTAAGAGGGTAAAGATTTAATGGGGATCTGATGGACAATTTTCTTTTTATATATGCAAAGTGTGGGGGTATATGGCAGAACCAGGTGATGCAGTAGAGACAAGTACAAACACGATGTATAAAAGGCATTTGGACAGGCACTTGAATAGGAAAGCGTCAGAGGGCTATGGCACAAGTGCAACAAATGGGATTAGCAGCACATACGAGTGGGCTGAAGGGCATGTTTGCATCTTGTGTTAATCAATGAATCCATAATCTATGAAAGGTGTCAAAATTGTTGAAAATACTGTAGTTTAAAAATAATAGAACACAATAAATTAAAATAACTAATATCAATTAATTGAAATTTAGCTGACTCTGAATGAAAGATTTCTTAATGGACAATAAACCCGTGTACATGGCCTCACCATTTCTTTTTTTTTGCTTTCTTTTTGCACTACTAATTTAATTTAATTGTTTTATATATACAGTTTTAGGCACACACACTCACACACAAATATATATGTGTGTGTGTGTATGTATATATACACACACACACATATCTAGGGGGACTTAGACTTTGGCATAGTACTGTACTTGACAATGTGGAGCCGAGAGCTAGTTGATAAATCTGACAGGAGCACAGGATGTCGGAGTGGTGAGGATGGAGCACCATGAGAGGGGTACGGGACAGATGGTAGACAGGGAGTGCCACAGGTGAGGAGCAGCACAGGTACAGAAACACCCAGCCTGAGACACCAGGCAAAGTCATTTGATTTCCAACAATTGGTTCATTGACCATTACAGAATGTCTCTGTGGTGTTTCCTGCACTCTCCTCTCTCCCTTCCCAACCATGATTCCCCTCTCACTGCCTCACTGCCCTCCTTCCACTCTCAGTCCACAAAAAAGATCCATATCAGAATCAAGTTTATCGCCACTCACATACAATACATAAAAGTGTTAGGTACCCTATACACACACACGCACGCGTATATATATATATATCTATCTATCTAGACTCCTGCACAGTGCTGTATATTTGTTATTGTGATTTATTTATTTTTTATTATGTATTGCAACGTACTGCTGCACCAAAACAATAAATTTCATCACATATGCCAGTAATATTAAACCTGATGCTGATTCTCTCGTAGTCTAAGCTACAGGTTGTTTGAGCAAGTTTCTTAACTGTTTCTGGGAATAAAAAGGCCAGCAGAGGAGTGCAGCCAATAAGTTAGAGTCCTAGGTGATTGCGTCCAAATTCATAGAATTCTTGTACTTTCTGACACTTTATGTGGGGACTGCATAATCCAGAACATAACATTAATGCTGGGAGTTAAGAGGAGCGAGTTGGTTTTATACTAGGACATTGGTCTTGATTTCTAATAAATTCCATTTGGTACAGTGCTATCTGGATGTCTATATTAAATTACGGGAGGAGAAGATGGCGGCGCGACGCAGCTCGCAGCAGCCACTCTGGTGGTGAAGTCTGTTATTTGTCAAGTAGGGTGCCGTTCACAATCCTGATTTGATGGAGACGAGTGTGAGAACACGGAGGAACATCTGGTGAAACTTCTGAAATGCCTGCTTCGCTGCTGCTGCTACTGTGTGGTCCAGAATCTCCGGAGGAGAAGGCCCCAAGTCCTTGGCTTTGCTTGTTGCTCAGCAGCCGGGGGTGGGGGGGGGGGGGTCAAAGCACTCGGCAGAGGATAGTGCTCAGAGAGGCTGTGTCAGAGGGGCTGGTCGGAGGCTCGAAGTTTTCGGACGGACTCAGAGTCCGCTGCGGTCGGGTGCTTCCAATGGTGCTGCATCGGCATGTTGGCGGCGCTTGGAGGTTCATGGCAGGGAGAATTCCTACCTTCTGCTGCCTGTATGAGATGATGAGTCTATCAGGACTGAGAGACTTTTTTTTAACCGTGCCCATGGTCTGCTCTTCATCAAGTTACAGTATTGCTTTGCACTGTTGTAACTACATGTTATAATTATGTGGTTTTGTCAGTTTCAGTCCTGTTTTGTCCTGTGTTTTCTTGTGATATCATTCTGGAGGCACATTGTATCATTTTTTAATGCATGCATTTCTAAATGATAATAAACGAGGACTGAGCATCCTCATAATCAAATCTAAATTATAGTTATTAGACAAGACAAACAAAGTTATCCTTAACCTCGTCTCACTTGCATGCAGCAATCAACTTAATTGATGAGCTCATTACACCTATCAGTTGTCAGCAACAAACTCTGCTGAATACAAAAATGGGGTTTAAAATATACACATTCTGATATAAATATTACTATTTGGCCAATTTTAACTTTCACAAATTTTCACTAAATGAATATAAATTTCTAGAAAGTACTTGGGGAAAAAGAAAAGTGGAAGGATTCTAATCCACCTACGGTCTTTTATTGGCTCTCCTCCATTATGTCCTGTTTAAGTTTAGAGAAAATAAAAAGTCGGACATCTGATACATCCTTTCAATTCGAGCAAATCTGGTAACCTTTTATCCAATATTTTCATTTAATTTGACTTAATTACTCTTTCAATCTTTTTTTTCGAAGTTTTAGATTTGATTGAAAGTCTTTCTTTCTGTTTTTTTGGTCGTATCCTCAAAACCGTCCCTTTTTTTCCGGGTTTTTTTTGGTTTTCTTTATATAGTGTAGTGGTTTTTTTTCCCCTTCATTTAAAACTCAATTTTTTTTCTTTTCTCTTCATAAACTGATAAGAGGAGAATTTAAACGCAAACAACAAAAAGAAAAAAAAAAAGCAAAAAGAGGAGAATTGTTGTTTTCATTTTTTAATTATATATTTTATACTAGTTTAACTATATCTATGATTTTGACAATGTCTACCTTAATCTCGGTTTGTATTGTTACTGATATATATATATTTGAGATAATTCTCCTCTTGATTGTATTTATGTTCCTTTTAAATCAATAAAAAGATTAATAAAGAAAAAGAAAAAAAAATAAGTTAAAATGCAAGTCTGATGCGTGACGGGGTCCTGAATTACCCCCACGAACTGTGCTTTTGGAAAGAGAGAGAGAGAGGTGTCCAACACAGACACCTTGTTAAAAAGAGAGAGAAAGAAAGAGAAAAAGAGAGAGAGAGAGAGAGGTGAAGACTGCTCATAGTTTGTTTACACTTTTGCAAGGACACTAGCAGCTTCCAAGTTCTTACAGAGAGAGAAGGGAGGAGCTGCTTGGTGGACAGCTAGTACTCAGCACGGGGAGATAAATAGAAGGTCAGCTGTTAGACCTAGAGACACATGGTTCTGGACACTGAATGAGCTTTGTTGTGCCCACAGAAAAAGGTTGGTTCTGGAGGATCGATGAGGCAGATAGATCAGTGGCTCTCGCAGTGTGAAAAGGGAGTGACCAGTAGGGAGTTATTTGTGTCCAATCCTCGCCTGGGTTGATAATTCCACCACAGAAGAACGGTCACCTTTGTTGTGGTCACAGTCGGTGACTTCTAAAGGATTTTGGAGGACAACGGGAAGATCGATGGCGTCAGCTCACCTTGAAGACTCAAACCTCTCTCCCTCTCTCCATCACTACTCAACTCAATACCACAAACTGAACTGAACCTTACTCATCATCGTAAGACTATCTATTTACCCCTAGACTTGAAGAAGCTTGGTTTTCATATATTTCCACACTTACTTATATATCATTGCTAACCTGTTTGATATATCTGCATTTATATTACTGTATTGCATTACCATTAGTTAATAGTAAAACTGGACTGCAAAGTGTTTTCCATCTCTTCTGGATCTTTAACCCATCATGGGTTACGTGATAGATGAAATGGTCACAAATTAAACTTTTTATTTATCATAACTACAGTATTTATGTTATATTTCCAGTGGTAATTAGAAGCTGCAGTATTTCATTGTGACACATTAGTGTTCTGATCCATTGCTACAAGCGTCGTGGGGATTCGCAGAAATATCTTTTCAGTTCAAAGTGCTTTCCATTGCTTTTTAATCTACTTTAAAAGACAAAACCTTCTGCTTTAGTCTAATCATTTAAAAATACATATACTTTAAATTTCTCAGAGATAAATTGAAGCCCATTATCCCTTATATAGAAGCATTGTGTTGCATTTATCAGTGTTGATAGCCACTTAAGCTCAGCAATGTATTCTTCAGAAATCTTGGCTTATCCAATCATTACTTCACTTTATACAAACATAAGAAAAGTCATTCCTGGGTAAAGATTGTTTATTAACCATGATAATGATGCAATGGTTACATTACCAGACTGGTAAACTAGTGGGCTGGGCTATCCAGAGTCTCTTGTTGCAGCTCCATGTCATTTTCAATGACATGAAAGACAACCAGGTCACTATGGATATCAACAATTTTCAATCTCTCATCATTTAAAACATTATTCCAACCTTATACTATTTTGTTAATATTATTAGCAAAGAAGTGACCTCATATTTTCTACATTCTCTTCTGCCTGCCATATCCTTTCCCATTTAAACCATTGATATTCCCTGGTGTCCTTTTATATCCTCACACAGCCCACACTGCCTTACTGTAACATCAGCAAATTTGCAGGCATCATACTTGATTCCCTCATCCAAATCATTATTATTGATTATGAACAGCTGGGCCTCAGCAGTGATACCTGCAATATTCAATTTGACACAAACTCTCAACCCAAAACTGACCTGTTTATTCCTCCTTTGTTTTCTGTCTATTAACGAATCATGCAAGTTTAATACCCCCCCCCCCCCACCATGCTACACATTCCAAATTGCCATGATAATACTTGCTTAAAAATAGATCCCAGCATTTTCCCTACTATTACTGTCAGGCCAGCAGGACTATATTTCCAAGTTTTTTTACTGTTCCTCCTTTCCTAAATAATAATACTTGTTATTACTTAATCTGTGGAAACATTCTCAATCAAATCTATAGAATTTTGGAGATGACAACCAACTCTTACAAAAATCTTAGGATCTGGTCTTGTGAATTTTTCACTTTATTATTCTCAATAATATTTTAATACTAATTTTTATTGTTAGAAAAATTCTTTCAGCTCCTTATTCACTCTAGACCTAAAGCTTGGAAATGCTTTTATGCCTTTCCTCTTTAAGATAAAATATGGGGGCAGCACAGTAGCCTAGAGGTTAGCACAACACTTTACAGTACTAGCAGCCCGGGTTCAATTTGCTCCACTGTCTGCAAGGAGTGTGTACACTCTCCCTGTGACCACGTGGGTTTCCTCTGGGTGCTCCCACAGTCCAAAGATGTACCGGTTGGTAAGTTAATTGGTCTTTGATAATTGTGCCATGATTAGGCTAGCGTTAAATCAGGGACTGCTAGGCAGTACAGCTCGAAGGGCTGGAACAGCCTATTCCATGCTGTATCTCAACAAATAAATAAATCTGTTTTGTTCACCTTGTCCTAATTTTCCACTATAATTTCTCCAGCCTTAGTCGAAACAGCACACACATGACCCTGAGCTGATCTTTTTCTCTTTTTTACACATCCAGAGGCTCTTCTGTCTGTTTTATGCCTCCTGATAGCATATCTCACATTCTAATTTACATTTACACATCATTGCAATTGCCCTTCCTTTCAATAAATTTCAAATTTTCTGAATCCCACACTTTCTGCTTCACGTGGAAAATTTTATGCAGTTTTTTGTGAGCTGTTACTTCTCTGGCTGGACCATACTTTCTATTTCCTTTTTGACATTGAAGGAAAAAGATGGGAAAGAAGGACAAGACAAAAGAATATGACCTCCATCACCTGCTCTTCAGAAAGAAATAAAATATTCAGGGGTGAAAGCAATATTAGGACTGTGCTTAATGTCAGTGAAATAAAGCAACAATGGACATAGGGGTGGTGGGGGTTTGATTGTGTATTACATCATTGTGGAAGGAATCTAAAGGTGATCAAGGGAGTAAAGTGCTGGTAGAAAGTGAGAATGTGGCAAGGATAATGTAAAGGACGAGAGGAGGTGTACCTCCAAAGTGATTAGGGATGTTGACAGAGTATTTCCCTTGCAATTCTATGCCCCTTTCTCAATAGCTAAATATCAACATATGCCAGGAACAATTACTTTTTACCCAACACATTAAAACCCTGCTACTAATGTGAAATATCTATACAGTCTATTCTTGGTCTTCATTTTAACAGAGCAAAAGAAACACAGTAAACCCATTGGCTTTCATTTCCACTACAAGTCCCTTTTCCTCATGTTTATTCTCCCCTAGCACTTCTAAAACTGATCCTGTCTTTACACACTTAGCAATCTACTTGTTTCTATGCAGAACTTCATCACTCCCTCCCTTGTGCCAGGACTGTGTAGTTTTATCCCAACAACACCACCTGTCCATGCGGTTTTATTTATTCATGGATACAGCATGGAATAGGCCCTCCCGATCCTATGAGCCTCGCCACCCAGCAATCCCAATTTAATCACTAGCCTAATTACGGGACAATTTACAACAGCCAATTAATCTACTAACTGGTACGTCTTTGGACTGTGGGAGGAAACTGCAGCTCCTGGAGGAAACCCTAGTGTTCACAGGGAGGTCATACAAACTCCTTATAGATGACATCAGAATTGAACTCTGAACCCCAATGCCCCAAGCTTGCAAATAATATCAAAGTGGATAGTAAAAGTTTTTTTCAAGTATGTGGAAAATAAAAGAGGAATGAGAGTGGATATAGGACTGCTAGAAAATGAGGCAGGAGAAATAATAACGGGGGACAAGGAGATGGCTGATGAACTAAATGAGTGTTTTGAACTAAATGAGTGTCTTCACTGTGGAGGACACTAGTAGTATGTCTGATGTTATAGTCTGTGAAGGAAGAGAAGTGGGTGCAAGAGAGAAGGTGCTCAAAAAGCTGAAAGACTTAAAGGTACGTAAGTCACCTGGACTAGAGGAACTGCACCCTAGGGTTCTGAAAGAGGTAGCGTTAGAGATTGTGGTGGCATTAGAAATGATCTTTCAAAAATCATTGGACTGGCATGGTGCCAGAGGACTGGAAAAATGCAAATGTTACTCTACTCTTTAAGAAAGGAGGAAGGCAGCAGAAAGGAAATTATAGACCAGTCAGACTGACCTCAGTGGTTGGGAAGAGATTAGAGTCAATTGTTAAGGATGAGGTGATGGAATACTTGGTGACACAGGACAAGATAGTACAAAGTCAGCATAGTTTCCTTCAGGGAAAATCCTGCCTGACGAACCTGTTGGAATCCTTTGAGGACATTACAAGTAGATGCAGTGAATGTTGTATATCTGGACTTTCAGAAGGCCTTTGACAAGGTGTCACACATGAGGCTGCTTGCCAGGTTAAGAGCCCATGGTAGTACAAGAAAGTTACTAACATGATTAAAGCATTGGCTGATTGGTAGGAGGCAGCGAGTGGGAATAAAAGGATGCTTTTCTGATTGGCTGCCAGTGATCAGTGGTGTTCCACAGGGGTTGGTGTTGGGACCACTTACCTTTATGCTGTATATAAATGATTTAGATGATGGAATACTTTGTTGCCAAGTTTGCAGATGGTATGAAGATTGGTGGAAGGGCAGGTAGTGTTGAGGAAGCAGGTAGGATGCAGAAGGACGTGGACAGATTAGGAGAATGGGCAAGAAAGTGGCAAATGAAATACAATGTTGGAAAATGCATGGGCATGCACTTTGGTAGTAGAAATAAATGTGCAGACTATTTTCTAAATGGAGAGAAAATTTAGGAATCTGAGATGCAGAGGGACTTGGTAGTCCTTGTGCAGAACACCTGAAAGTTAACTTCTAGATTGAATTGGTGGTGAGGAAGGCAGATGCCATGTTAGCATTCATTTTAAGAGGTCCAGAATACAAGAGCTGGGATGTGATGCTGAGGCTTTATAAGGCACTGGTGAGGCCTCACCTTAAGTACTGTGAACAGTTTTGAGCCCCTCATCTAAGAAAAGATGTGCTGGCATTGGAGAGGGTCCACAGGATGTTCACAAGGATGATTCCAGGAATGAAAGGGTTATCATACGAGGAATGTTTGATGGCTCTGAGTCTGTACTCATTGGATTTCAGAAGGATGAGGGGGGATCTCAATGAAACCTTTCGAATGTTGAAAAGCCTTGACAGAGTAGATGTGGAAAGGGTTTATCCCATGGCGAGAAAGTCTATGACAAGAAAGCACAGCCTCAGGATAGAGGGGCGCCCTTTCAAAACAGAGATGCGGAGAAATTTATTTAGATAAAGGGTAGTGTATTTGTGGAATTTGTTGCCACATGCAGCTGTGGAGGCCAGGTCGTTGGATGTATTTAAGGCAGAGATTGATAGGTAGTTGATTGGACATGGCATCAAAAGCTACGGAGAGAAGGCTGGAAACTCGGGTTGAGAAGGAGATTAAAAAAAAGGATCAGCCATAATTGAATGGCGGAGCAGACTCGATGGGCCAGGTGGTCTAATTCTGTTCCTAATTCTTCTGGTCTTATGGTAATAGCGTTGCACTGAACATTACGCTACTGTGTAATATACTCAGTATATTCTTGCCTTCGTTGTCGTTACTCAATCAGTTTCATTGAAGAAATAATACGTAGCTGATTTCATAAACTCTGCCTAGTTTCTTTTTTTTAATTTCCTTCCATCACACTGACTTCATGACATTGATAATGTGTCTAATCAGAGTGACATAAAATATATGTTTAAATGATCTTCAAAAATAAGTCACAGCAAACTAATCATCTATTGCTATAATCATTTTGAAGCCAATATTATGCAAGTTGTCAAACCTTGTCTATGAATAGCACTTATATCATGCATATTTGTTTTAATGAAAACCGTTATGCAAAATTATTAAACAACCCCAAAGGTTTCGTCAAGGGAACTAATTACAGATCTTGTTAGCTTGGACAGCCAAAAGGAGCAGTTGTCCTACATACTGCGGCAAGAGCAAATAAATCTGATAACTTTTTAACTATTGCAGCATATACTTCTATAACTATTTTTCAATCCATGTACACAGGACATCAAAAGATTATTTTGGTTGACCAGAAGCATTACTTTTATAGTCAAGTGACAATCACTGCAACTTCAGAAACAATGATAATTATAAAACAACAGTAGTCATTTAAAAGAAAAATTCTGTTTCCACAATCATAAAACTTACGCAATCCATTTATTAGAGATTGCTAATGATGTTAAACAATCCAGCACCATATGAGCATAGTGGAGATAGGACATAATCTCAAGGTACAGAACCTGTTTGTGTTCTAGGCACTCAACAACAGGACTTTTCTTTGTTACTATTTTATTACTAAGTTGCAAGAGGCACTCTGAGCATTGAATCCAGATGTATTCAGGTCTAACTACAGTTAAAGTTTACCTGGTATAGATTAAGCAAGGTTGTAAATGACTTTTACAGTAATCTTTTTCCCTCAACTCAAAATGAAGGTGCAGACTTATCAGGAAACCAAAGCCAATTTTATGCTTAGTCCCATATTTTTAGCCCAGATTAATTTTTAAATTGGGTGAAATTCCAAATAGAAAGGGTCCACCTTGTCCCAACTGCGTAACATGAGAAACACACACAAAGTGCTGAAGGAACTCAGCAGGCCAGGCAGCATCTATGGAAAAATGTACAGACATGTTTCGGGCCGAAACCCTTCAGCAGGAATTGAATTGAATTGTCTTTATTTCTTAAATCCTTCACATACATGTGTAAAAATCTTTACGTTACATCTCTGTCTAAATGTGCAATCATAGTAATGTATAATAATTTATAATAAATAGAACAGTCAATGCAACATAGAAATACACTCAAATCATTGTGAGTTCATCAATCTGATGGCCTGGTGGAAGAAACTGTCCCTGAGCCTGTTGGTCCTGGCTTTTATGCTGCAGTACCGTTTCCCGGATGGTAGCAGCTGAACAGTTTGTGGTTGAGGTGACTCGGGTCACCAATGATCCTTCGCGCCCTTTTCTCACACCTGTCTTTGTAAGTGTCCTGAATCATGAGAAGTTCACATCTACAGATGCGCTGGGCTGTCCACAACACTCTCTGCAGAATCCTGTGATTAAGGGAAGTACAGTTCCCATACCAGGCAATGATGCAGCCAGTCAGGATGCTCTCAATTGTGCCCCTATAGAAAGTTCTCAGGATTTGGGGGCCCATACCAAACTTCCTCAACCATCTGAGGTGAAAGAGGCGCTGTTGTGTCTTTTTCACCACACAGCTGGTGTGTACAGACCATGTGAGGTCCTCAGTGATGAGGATGCCAAGGAACTTAAAGCTGTTTACTCTCTCAACCCAGATCCATTGAAGTCAATAGGGGTTAGCCCATCTCCATTCCTCCAACCTGAGTGTGGCCTCATCACAACAGTGGAGGAGGTGATAGATGGAGAAATGGGAATGGGAATGGGAAGTGGAATTAAAATGGGTGGCCACTGGAGAAACAGTACCTTATATTCCGTTTGGGCAGCCCTTAACCTGATGGCATGAACATCGATTTCTCAAACTTCCGGTAATGCCTCCTCCGCCCTCACCATTTCCCTCCCCTTAACCCTCCCTCACCTTATCACCTTGCACCCCCCCCATGGCCTCCCTCTGGTGTTCCTCCCCACTTTTTCTTCCTTCCATGGTCTTCTGTCTCTTTCACCAATCAACTTCCCAGCTCTTTGCTTCATCCTTCCCCCTCCAAGTTTCACCTATCACCTTGTGTTTCTCTCTCCCCTACCCCCACCTTTTAAATCTACTCCTCAGCTTTTTTTTTGCCGAAGGGTTTTGGCCTGAAACATTAACTGTACTTTTTTTCCATAGATGCCGCCTGGCCTGCTGAGTTCCTCCAGCATTTTGTGTGTGTTGCTCAGATTTCCAGCATCTGCAGATTTTCTCTTGTTTGTGCATAACATGAGGAAGTGTTATACTGCAGAAGCTTATAGGACAGCCCAAGTTACTATAATAATGCCTGAAATGAATCTGCTGATACGTTGGCCTTTGCCACATGTAGATTACGTTACATTTTTCCACATAACCATATTACAATTACAGCACGGAAACAGGCCACCCTGGCCCTTCTAGTCCGTGCCGAACTCTTACTCTCATCTAGTCCCACCGACCTGCACTCAGCCCATAACCCTCCATTCCTTTCCTGTCCATATAGCTGTCCAATTTAACTTTAAATGACAACATCGACCCTACCTCAACCATGTCTGCTGGAAGCTCGTTCCACACAGCTACCACTCTCTGAGTAAAGAAGTTCCCCCTCATGTTACCCCTAAACTTTTGCCCTTTAACTCTCTACTCATGTCCTCTTGTTTGAATCTCCCCCACTCTCAATGGAAAAATCCTATCCATGTCAACTCTATCTATCCCCCTCATAATTTTAAATACCTCTATCAAGTCCCCCCTCAACCTTCTATGTTCCAAAGAATAAAGACCCAACTTGTTCAACCTTTCTCTGTAATTTAGATGAAACCCAGACAATATTCTAGTAAATCTTCTCTGTACTCTCTCTATTTTGTTGACGTCTT
The DNA here is from genome assembly GCF_030028105.1 of Mobula birostris. NCBI lineage: Eukaryota > Metazoa > Chordata > Chondrichthyes > Myliobatiformes > Myliobatidae > Mobula > Mobula birostris. Next base: position 171,959,559 of record NC_092375.1, on the reverse strand, counting down.
TCCTATAATTCGGTGACCAGAACAATACACAATACTCCAAATTTGGCCTCATCAATGCCTTGTACAATTTCAACATTACATCCCAACTCCTATCTCAATGCTCTGACTTATAAAGGCCAGCATACCAAAAGCTTTCTTCACCACCCTATCCACATGAGATTCCACCTTCAGGGAACTATGCACCATTATTCCTAGGTCCCTCTGTTCTACTGAATTCTTCAACGCTCTACCATTTACCATGTATGTCCTATTTCGATTAGTCCTACCAAAATGTAGCACCTCACACTTATCAGCATTAAACTCCATCTGCCATCTTTCAGCCCAGTCTTCTAACTGGCCTAAGTCTCTCTGCAAGCTTTGAAAACCTACTTCATTATCCACAACTCCACCTATCTTAGTATCATCTGCATACTTACTCATCCAATTTACCACCCAATCATCCAGATCATTAATGTATATGACAAACAACATTGGACCCAGTACAGATTCCTGAGGCACACCACTAGTCACTGGCCTCCAATCTGATGAACATGTTATCCACCACTACTCTCTGGCATCTCCCATCCAGCCACTGCTGAATCCATTTTACTACTTCAATATTAATACCTAACGATTGAACCTTCCTAACTAACCTTCCATGTGGAACCTTGTCAAAGGCCTTACTGAAGTCCATATAGACAACATCCACCGTTTTACCCTCATCAACTTTCCTCATAACCTCTTCAAAAAATTCAATAAGATTTGTCAAACATGACCTTCCACGCACAAATCCATGTTGACTGATCCTAATCAGACCCTGTCTATCCAGATAATTATATCTACCATCTCTAAGAATACTTTCCATCAATTTACCCACCATTGACGTCAAACTCACAGGCCAATGATTGCTTGGTTTACTCTTAGAACCCTTTTTAAACAAAAGTTTTTCCTTCTGCTCTTTCTCAACCTAATATAATCAATACGAGTAACAGCCTTTATATACCAATAACCATGTGTGAATTTTGCTCCTTAGCAAGGTATCCCAACCCGAGTTCCTTATGTAGATGCGCCCAGAGAATAAAGCAATTATCTATCACTATATGGAGCCTACTACTAGGTAATATGGTACCTTGGCCAACTGATTGGTATCTCAAGATCGAAAACTGAACAGACATCATCTGAATAAAAATCTCATGTGAAATGGATGGTGACATTGTTTTTGCTGAGGCCTGGTTTGCACCGTTTGAATATTACGATGGGATAGGGTGGAAGGTGATTCAGCAACAAATTGTTTACATGAACATGTGCTTAAATATAACAACACTTGCTTGTCTGCTTTCAACAAGCAAGAAAGGAGTTCCAAATAGTTCCAAAATTCAATGTCTGATAAAAAGTCTATTAGCAGTCCTTCAACAAATGACAAAGACAAAATCTTTTTCCATTAATTTTCATGTTTAGTCAAGTAATATTTCATAACTTAAGCTCTGGCACCTGTGTTCCAAAATTCTTTTCCCAAGAATAAATAATTCTGGAGAAATATTGCTATTCTTGTCCCTCTTCTGCTAACTTTCTTGTAGCATATTATGATATATGATGAAAAATACAAATCATAATAGATAACCTTGCTTCCTGCCGTCAATAATAACAACAGACACCAGTTTTCCATCTCAACTGTAGGTTGCAAACCATTTTTTTTATGCATGGAAATTGTTGCCTGGCCACCTGAATACTGTCTAAATACACTGAATGCCACAGTTTGATTATGCTCTCAATGATCCTAGCAAGTTCTAAGCTATTTGGCACACAACTGGCTATTATGTCAATGAAGATAAATGGTGATTTGCTTTAAGACTCTAGTCACAATAAATCTTCTGCTTCTTATCAATCTAAAAGGCTGAATGAACTAAATATACAAACTTAAAAGACTCACATTCACTTCCCGTCATTATTTAGACATTTATACTCAACACCATCAATTTTATCCATTCCAACATTCTACTGCTTTACCAAGTAAATGTTAACCCTCACCAGACAGTCATAATGCCTTTACTATTTATGAGCAATAGATCTCTCATGGCAAGCTTATCAATACACCTTTAATCCCTTATTTGATTTTACATTATTCTCCCTTCATGGAGATGATTGCACTTTAGCACTTTAGTCTGAGTAGTAATGGATTTTATTTTTCCTGCTATTGGTCCATGTTTTCATCTTTTGTCTGATTTGGCAGGGGGTCAGGTGGGGAGAGAAGGCAAAATGTCTGGGTTGTATAGGGTCTTTGAGAAAGTTGGCAGCTTTAAGAGGCAACCAGAAGTGCAGACAGGATCCATGGAGGGGAGGATGATTTCCATGATGGGCTGAGATATGTCAACAACTCTGCAGTTTCTTGTGGTCATGGGCACAGCAGTTGCCTTACCCAGCTGTGATGCATCCAGATGGGATGCTTTCTATGACGCATCAATAAAAATTGTTAAGAGCTAAATTTCATTCACCTTCTGGGGAAGTAGAGGTACTGCTGAGTTTTCTTAGCTGTGGTCTCAATATGGTTGGACCAGGACACACAAAGGTTCAAAGATTCATTTTGATTGTCAAAGTATGCATGTACAATACAACTCTGATATTTGTCTACTCCAGATAGCCATGAAATACAGAAAGACCATGGGTATTGTTGAAAGAAAAGACATCAACTCCCCCACCGCCCCGGGCACAAAAAAGAAAAGAAATAAATCTTGTAGACCCCAAAATACCCCCCTTGCATGCAGCAAAAAACAACCACAATAACAATCAACGATGCCCTAGACATACCAATCCCTGATCCCCTCACTCGCAAAAAGAACAGTAGCACCAAACCCCCAAACCTACATACAAAAATATTAACAGATCACTCACCTGTCAATCGTCCACAAGAAAGAAAACGCCAAAAAACTGAAGGAAACCAACACTACTAAGCCCCCTCCTTTCCTCTCTGTATACCCATGACTGTGTCGCCACCCATAGCTCCAATCTGCAAATTAAATTTGCTGATGACAGTATACTGATTGGCCGCATCTCAAACAATAATGAGGCAGCCTACAGAGAGGAAGTCATCACCCTGAATCAGTGGAGTCAAGAAAACAACCTCTCCCTCAATGTCGCAAAAACAAAGGAGCTGTTTGCAGACTACAGAAGGAATAGAGACAGACTAACCCCTATAGGTATCAATGGACCTGGGGTTGACAGGGTGAACAGCTTTAAATTCCTCGGCATAAATATCACAGAGGATCTCATGTGGCTGTGTGGTGAAAAAGGCACAACAGCGCCCCTTTCACCTCAGACAGTTGAAGAAGTTTAGTATGGTCCCCCAAATTCTAAGAGCTTCCTTTAGGGGCACTATTGAGAGCATCCTGACTGGCTGCATCACTGCCTGGTATGGGAACTGTACTTCCCTCAATCGCAGGACTCTGCAGAGAGTGGTGCTGTCAGCCCAGCGCATCTGTAGATGTGAACTTCCCACTATTCAGGGCATTTACAAAGACAGGTGTGTAAAAAGGGCTCGAAGGATCATTGTAGACCTGAGTCGCCCCAGTCAAAAACTGTTCCAGCTGCTACCATCTGGGAAACAGTACCGCAGCATAAAAGCCAGGACCACCAGGCTCCAGGACAGCTTCTTCCACCAGGCCATCAGACTGCTTAATTCAGGCTGACACTACTATACAGGTATTTCTATGTTATATTGACTACCCTGTTGTACATAATATTTATTATAAATTACTATCATTGCACATTTGAACAGAGATGTAACATAAAGATTTTTACTCCTCATGTATATGAAGGCTGTAAGTAATAAAGTCAATTCAATTCAATTCTATTGGTAATGTTCAATCTTAGGGACTTGAGGCTCTCAATCTTCTTAACCTCAGCACCTTTGATGCATGCACACTACTCCCCCACTTCCTGAAGTCAATGATGAGCTCTTGTTTTTTGCTGACATTGAGGGGAAGATTTTTATCATGACACCAAGCTCTCTATCGCCTTCCTATACTCTGTATCATTGTTACTTCAGATGCAGCCCATTACGGTGGTATTGTATGCAAACTTGTGGATGGAATTGGAGCAAAATAGGACTGCTGAAGGGTCCCGGCCCAAAACGTCAATTGCACTTTTTTCCCATAAATGCTGCCTGGTCTGCTGAGTTCCTCCAGCATTTTGTGTGTGTTGCTTGGATATCCAGGATCTGCAGATTTGCTCTTGCTCAGAATATGACTATGTAGTTTTAGGTTTTTAGAGTAGTTGGACGAAGACATAGCTTTGTGGGGAACCGGTGTTGAGAATAGTCACAGTGGATGTGTTCCTGCCTATTCTTACTGATAGCTGGTCAGAAAGTTAAGGATCCAGTTGCAAAGAGAGGTGTTGATTCCCAGGTCTAGGAGTTTGGTGATGAGTTTGTTTGAAATTATAGTACTGAAGGCAGAGCTGTAGTCATTAGCCAATACTTTAACATTGGTTTTCTACTGTCGAGATGCCCCAAAGATGTATCAAGAGCCACAGAGCTGGCATCTACCATAGATCTGTTTTAATGATAGCTGAATTGCAGTGGATCAAGGTGTTTGGCAGACTGGAGTTAATGCGTGCCATGACCAGCCTCTTGAAGCACTTATGGTAGTGGACATCAGAGCCACCAGGCAGTAGTAATTAAGGCATATTACATTGTATTTCTTAGGTATCAGGATGATAGTAGTCTTCCGAAAGCAGATGGGAACCTCAGAGTGAAATAGGGAAATGTTAAAAATGACCGCAAATACTCCTGCCAGCTGATCTGAGCAGGTTGTAAGAACATGGCCAGAGAGATCACTCAAGTCAATGCATTCCACTTTGTGACATTCGGCTTGAAGAACAGTCATTTGAACAAACTGATGCACAATGCTGAACTCATGCGTGTAATTTTAGAGGACACTTATTTACACTTGTAGAGGACATTTGTTTCTTGATTAAACCAGAGAAAAAAAGATTGGCAATTCGGCCTGCTGGGAGAAACCACAGAGACCAGGTCTCTGGCAATGAGTCTGGTGCTGTGGCTCAGAAGAGCAGAGAAGTGAAGAGGACTACAGTGGTGAGAGGACATTCCATATCATAGCAACAGAGACAAGATTCGGTGGACGCAATAGAAACACGCAGCTGGTATGTTGCCTCCCAGGTGCCAGGGTCAGGGACGTCTCAGATCGGTTTCATGGCATTCGAAAGGGGGAAGTGGAGAAGCAAGAAGTCTTGGTACATATTGATCCTGTTACGTACCCCGTAACTGGGTTGCCAAACCAGCAGAAATGGACCACTTAGTTGGAGTCTGGATTACTGGAACTAAGAAAGTTTTATTAAAGAAATAAGTAACACAGTACTCTAATAGTAAGGATATAAATGCAACAGGTTAGCAATGAATAAACACACATGTGCACAGAACTAGGATAATAGGATCAATCAAGCTCCATCACAGTCTAGGGGTAAAATGATCAGTCTCAAGTGACACAGAGTTCAGTTCAGTTTCAGTTCGCAGTAATCGCTGTCGTGCCGTTGGGGGGGGGGAGAGAGAGAGAGAGAGAGAGAGCGAATGCTGATATTCAAATCGGATTCAACAGACCTTTGATATTCCTCGCAGCTAGCTTTCAGCGCGAGCCCTTTTTAATGTCTTCTGAGGTCACCGACTGTGACCCCTCCGTTCCGGATACAATCGTTCTTCTGCGGTGAACCCGGTACCCAGGCAAGGGTGGACACACACACCAGGTTCCCGCCGACCGTACCTTCTCACCCTGTGCTTCTATGGTTGGTCCTGCGATCAGACCTCCAAAACTCTCACCAACTTGTGGGGGCACACCACTTTTCCAGGGTCTCGTTATCTCGTGGTATCGTGCTGTGTCCCTTGCCTTAGCGAACCTGTTCCTTTTATCCCCCTGCTGGGGTATCGCCTGTCCATCAAACTTCAAACAGTTCCGGTTCAAAGCAACCGGTCTCTGACAATACTCGGAACTGTGTCTCCTTTTCGTTAATCCCTCTCGTCTCTCTCTTATTAGCATTTTGAATGTTTCCCCCATTTGTCTCTCTCTTATCGGCATCAATCTTCTGATAACTTGGTCATAATACCAATGACTTAGGGAGGAAAGGTGAGGAAGTCCTGAAAAGAGATTTTAGGGACCTAGGTAGAAAGCTGAAAACCAAAATCTCCAGGGGAGTAATCTGTGGATTGCTGCCCATGCCACATGCCAGTGAAGGTAGGAATAAGATGATTTGGCAGGTGAATGCGTGGCTGAGGAAGTAGTGAAGGGGGTAGGGGTTCAAATTTATTGATTATTGGGGTAGGTACAACCTGTACAAAAGGGACGAGTTTCACCTGAACCTGAGGGGGCCCAATATCCTTATGGGCAGGTTTGCTAGAACTGTTTGGAAGGGTTTAAACTAATTTTGGCAGGGGGATGGGAACTGGTGTGATAGTGATCAAGATGGAGTAGTTGTTTTACAAACAGAGGCAGAGTGTAGTGAGACTCCTAGCAAGGAGAGTCTGATGACAGGGCAAAATTATAGTCAACAGGATGAGTTGCAATGTAAAAGCAGACAAAATGGAAAAGGGTGAAAACAGGATTGAAGGTGTTATATTTAAATGCACACAGTATACAGAATAAAGTAGATGAATTTGTAACACAGTTACGGATTACCATATACGATGTTGTAGGCATCACTGAATTGTGGCTGAAAGATTATAGCTGGGAACTCAATGTCCAAACATACACATTGTATTGAAAAGAATTGTAGGTAGGCAGAGGGAGTGGCATAGCTCTGTTGAAATCGAATCATTAGAAAGAAGTGACATAGGGTCGGAAGGTGTTGAATTCTTGTGGGTAGAGCTAAGGAACTACAAAGGTAAAATACATCTGATGGAAATTATATACTGGCCCTCAAACAGTAGTAAAGAATGGTCTACAAGTTACAACGAGAGATAGAAAATGCATGCCAAAAGGGCAATGTTGTAATGTTCATGGGGGTTTTCAATATGCAGGTAGATTGGGAAAATCAGGTTAGTGCTGAACCCCAAGAGGGGTAATTTCTAGAATGTCTATGAGATGGCTTTTTAGAGCAGCATGTGGTTGAACCCACTAGAGGATCAGCTATTCTGGATTAGGTGTTGTGCAATGAACCAGAATTGATGAGGAAGCTTAAGGTAATGGAACCCTTAGGAATGAGTGATCATAACATGATAGTATTCCCCCTGAAGTTTCAGAAGGAGAAGCTAAAGGCAAATGTATCAGTATTACAGTGGAGAAAAGGGAATACAGTGGCAAGAGAGGAATTGTCCAGAATTAATTGGAAAAGGACACTAGCAGGGATGATGGCAGAGCAACAATGGCTGAAATTTCGGGGAGAGATTCAGAAGGTCCAGGATATATGAGCCCCAAAGAAGAAGTACTGTAAAGACAGGATGACACCACCATGGTGGACAAGAGAAGTCAAAACCAATATAAAAGCCAAAGAGAGGACATATAATAGAGCAAAAATTAATGGCAAGTTAGAGGATTGGAAGGCTTTTAAAAATAAACAGAAAGCAACTAAAAGAGTCATAAAGAAGACAAAGATGGAATACAAGGGTATGCAAGCCAATAATATATATTTTTTTATTTATTCATTTACAGGATATGGGTGTCGCCAGCTAAGCCAGCAGTTATTGCCCATCCCTAGTTGCCCTTGAGAAGGTGGCGATGAGTTGTCTTCTTGAACCGCTGCAGTCCCTGGGGCGTAGGTACACCCACAGTGCTGTTAGGGAGGGAATTCCATGATTTTGACCCAATGACAATGACGGGATGGCAATGTGTTCCTAAGTCAGGATGGTGGGTGACTTGGAGGGGAATTTCCAAGTGGTGGTATTCCCAGGTATCTGTTGTTCTCGTCCTTCTAGATGATAGTGGTTGTGGGTCTGGAAGGTGCTGCCTTAGGAAATTTGGTGCTTTGTTGCAGTGCACCTTGTAAATAGTACACACTGGTGGAACTGATAGTTGATGGTCGAAGGATTGGATGCCTGTGAAAGGGGTACCAATCAAGTGGGCTGCCTTGTGCTGGTTGGTGCCAGGCTTCTTGAGTTTTGATGGAGCTGCACTCATCCAGGCGAGTGGTGAGTATTCCATTACACCCCTGACCTGAGCCTTGTGGATGGTGGACAGGCTTGGGGGAGTCAGGAGGTGAGTTACATGCCACAGGATTCCTAGCCTTTGACCTGCTCTGGTAGCCACAGTCTTTATATGGCTAGACCATGTCAGTTTCCTGTCAATGGTAACCCCCAGGATGTTGATAGTAGGGAATTCAGTGATGGTGATGCCACCGAATGTCAAGGAACGATGGTCAGAGCCTCTCTTGTTGGAGATAGTTATTGCCTGGCACTTGTGTGGCTTGAATGTTACTTGCTTCATGTCAGCCCAAGCCTGCATTTGGGTATGAATTGCTTCACTATCTGAGGAGCCATGAATGGTGCAGAGCATTGTGCAGTCATCTGCAAACATCCCCACTTCTGACCTTATGATGGAAGGAAGGTTATTGATGAAGCAGCTGAAGATGGTTGGTCCTAGGACACTTCCCTGAGGGAGGTCTTGCAGTGGTGTCTTGAGGATGAGATGATTAACATCCAACTATCTTCCTTTGTGTCAAATTAAAGTCTGTCACGAGCCTTGTGGCCCATCAGGCCAGTGCTTATGCCGGTTTCCATGGCGAGAAGCGACTGAGAGCGCAAGACTGCCCCCTGGATAGGATGCCAGTCTATCACGAGGTTAACCCCCAGCATTTTTGCCGGTACCCATTCTCAGCTGGGTAGACTTGAGCATTGTGTGGTTAAGTGCCTTGCTCAAGGACACACATGCTGCCTCGGCCGAGGCTCGAACCCACAACCTCCAGATCACTAGTCCAACGCCCTAACCACCTGGCCATGCGCCACACTTTTGTGTCAGGTATGATTCCAAACAGCGGAAGTTTTTCCCCCTAATTCCCATGGACTCCATTTTTGCTAGGGCACCTTGATGCTATACTCGGTCAAATGCTGTCTTGATGTCAAGGGCTATCACTGTCACCTCACCCCTAGTGCTTAGCTCTTTTCTCCATGTTTGGACCAAGGAGGTGTTGAGATCAGGAGCTGAGTGGCCTTGACAGAATCCAAACTAGGCACCTGTAAGCAGGTCTTTGCTGAGTAGGTGCTTCATGATAGCATTGCTGATAACCCCTTCCATTGCTTTGCTGACGATAGAGTACGCTGATAGGGCGGTAACTGGCTGGGTTGGACTTGTCCTGCTTCTTGTGTACCAGGACATACCTGGGCAATCTTCCACATTGCCAGGTAGATGATGGTGTTGTATCTGTACTTGGGCAACTTGGCTAGTGGCACAAGTTCTGGAGCACAAGTCTTCAGGACTATTGCCGGGATTTTGTCTGGGCTCATAGCCTTTGCAGTATCCAGTGCTTTCAGCCATTTGTTAATATCACGTGGATATCTTGATATCCTCTTTAATATCTTCATATACATAAAGTGCAAAAGAGTGGCGAAAGTAGATATCAGACTGCTAGAAAATCATGCTGGAGAAGTAGCAATAAGGGACAAAGAATTGGCGGATGAACTGAATAAGTCTTCAGTGAGTAGAAGTTCAAGAGTGTCAGGATGCAGAAGTGTGCAAAGTTGCCATTACTAGCCAGAAGGTTCTTGGGAAGCTGAAAGGTCTGAATGTAGATGGACCAGATGGTATTCTCTCCAGGGCTCTGGAAGTGGTGGCTGAGGAGATTGTAGAGGCATTAGTAATGATCTTTCAAGAATCAATTGATTCTGGGATGGTTCTGGAGGAATGGAAAATTGCAAATGACTCTTCAAGAAGGAGGAGCAGCAGAAGAAAGGACTATAGGCCAGTTAGTCTGACCTCAGTGGTTGGGAAGATGTTAAAGTTGATTGTTAAGGATGAGGTCTCAGAGTACTTGGACGCACATGATAAAATAGGCCATGATCAGCACGGTTTCCTCAAGGGAAAATCTTGCCTGAATAACCTGTTGGAATTCTTTGAAGAATTAACAAGCAGGACAGACAAAGAAGAATTGGTGGATGTTATGAACTTGGATTTTCAGAAGTCCTTTGAAAAGATGACACACATGAGGCTGCTTAACAAGGTAACAGCCCATGGTATTACAGGTAAGACACCAGCATGGACAGGGCATTGGCTGATTGGCAAGAGGCAAAGAGTGGGAGTAAAGAAACCCTTTTCTGGCTGATTGCCAGTGACAAGTGCTGTTCCACAAGGGTCTGTATTGGGACCACTTCTTTTCACGTTATATGTCAGCGACTTAGATGACGGAATTGGTGGCTTTGTGGTCAGGTTTGTGGGTGATACGAAGAGGTGGAAGGACAGGTAGTTTTGAGGAAGTAGAGAGGTTACAGAAGGACTGAGACAGATTAGCAAAATGGGCAAAGAAATAGCAGATGGAATACAATATCAGGAAGTGTATGGTCATGCACTTTGATAGATGAAATAAAAGGATTGACTGTTTTCTAACAGAAAATACAAAATCTAAGGTGCAAGGGGACTTGGGAGTCCTCGTGCATGATTCCCTAAAGGTTAATTTGCAGGTCGAGTTGGTGGTGAGGAAAGCAAATGTGATGTTAGCATTCATTTAAAGAGGACTAGAATGAAGAAGGAAGGATGTAATGTTGAGGCTTTATAAAGCACTGGGAAGCCTCACTTGGAGTACTATGAGCAGTTTTGGGCTTCTTATCTAAGAAAGGATATGTTGACTTTGGAGAGGCTCAAGGAAGGTTCATGAAAATGATTCCGTGATTGAAAGTGTGCTGCCTGCCAGCAATACAGCCTGGGAACACCAATGCCTTTGAGGGAAAATCCTAGTACATCACTGATAAAACCCTTCCAATCATTGAGCACATCCACATAAAATGTTGCTGTAGAAAAGCAGCATCCATCATCAAAGATCCTCACAACTCAGGCCATGCTCTTTTCTCGCTACTTTCATCAGGTAAAGGTACAGGTGCCTCAGGAATCACAGCACCAGATTCAAGAACAGTTACTACCCCTCAGCCATCAGGCTCTTGAATAAAGTAGGATGATTGTATTCATCAAAGGACTCTTTTATCTTGTTATTTATTTATATCTGCATTTGCATTGTTTGTTGTCCATTGGTCCTGTTTGCAGTTACTGTTCTGTGCATTTGCTAAGTATGGCCACTGAAAAAAATCTCAGGGTTGTATGCGGTGACGTGTGTGTCCTCTGATAATAATTTTAAAATTTTACTTTGTACTTTGAACTTTCAAGGGTTGGCATATGAGGAACATTTGATGGCTCTGGACCTCTACTCATTGGAATTCAGAAGAATGAGGGGTGACCTCATTGAAACCTATTGAATGTTGAAATGCCTTAGTAGAGTGGATGTGGAGAGGATGTTTCCTATGGTGGGGAGCCTAAGACCAGAGAACACAGCCTCAGAATAGAGGGTTGTCCTTTTAGAATGGAGATGAGGAGGAATTTCTTCAATCAAAGAGTGATGAATCTGTGGAATTCGTGCCACAGGAGGCTGTCGAGGACAAGTAATTGGCTATATTTAAGCTAGAGGTTGATAGATTCCTGATTAGTCAGGGCATGTAGGGCTATGTCAGAAGGCAGGAGATTGTGGCTGAGAAGGAAAATGGATCAAACATGATGAAATGGCAGAGCAGACTCGATGGGCCAAATAGCCTAATTCTGCCCCTATATCTTATGGTCTTAATTCAAATCCCAAAGCCAAGGAAGCCACAAAACCTCAAGAAAAATAGTTGGGGAATATTGGAATAAATCCTAATATTATTCATGAAAAATACGATTTGCATTTTGGAGATCCTTCAGTAGATTTCAGGATCATGTGCTAAGAGCAGAAGGGCTTTCTTTATTTGCATTTATTCTTGTTTATAATCAGGTTATGCACAAATCCTGCAAACAGTATGAAACCCAAACCAACCGTGTTTAATCAACCCTGTTTAATCAATATTGCCTAGACAGTTTTGCCATTTTAAGCTGCCCACCATCAAGATAATGTCAATGTAGAAAATTAGTTTGACATCAATTTCATAAGCCTGATGTCTTTAGAAATACTATTTATGATACTTTATTAATGGCCTTCAGAAGATCAAAATTATACTTCTGGTGTATCTTCATCAACAAGTTTGGCACCTCTTGAATTCCAACAAATTGTAAAGTAGCAATTTTTCCTCAATCCATACTAACTCCCCATAACCATGAAGCCTTTTAAATGAGCATTTCCAGCTTATGATGTACATAACTGATAATCAAATGCTACATGTCAGGAATCATTTTGGAGGAGTCATTTTATTTATCACAGCCCATTAATAATTATCAATTTATTGGTTAAATGTGGATTTGCATCAGTCTGCACGAAGACGATTAGATAAATTTACAGGGGAAACGCATTTTGACTTAAGAAAACAAAACAGAAATGTACTATGTGTGATATATCTTTGTAATGTAATACTTACATGGATTAACTGCATCCACGAATAACATACATGGTGTTATTAACATAACATACAGCATGGAAACAGAACCTTTGGGCCAGTTTGTCCATGCCAATCCAGATACCTCTCTAAGTTAGTCATATTTACTCCATACCTCTCTCGGTCTTTTATATCCATATACTTGTCCAAATGACTTTTAAACATTGTAACTGGACCTGTTGCTACAGCTTGTTCCAAATCTTTGTGTGAAAAATTTGCCCCTCAGGTCACTTTTAAATTCCACCCCCACCTTAAATCTATGCACTCTAGTTTTAGCCTCTATTTTGATTGCATGCATACTCTTCCTTTCAGCTGCCTATAACAGTTGACTGAGTACAGAGCATAAAAAGTTAAACAGTTGGCCAGAATTCTCTTTCCTGCTAAAGATTCCTTTAGTAAACTCCCAAGAAATCAATGAGCTTTCCAGCAGCACCTTAGGATACATCATAATGCATTACTCAAACAGCACTTGTATCCTCATGGTATCCAAGGCCCTTAACACACAAGCATGCATGGGCTGGGACTACCTGCCACCAAGTTACACTCCCTGGATGATTTCCCTAATCAAAGCACATAAATCCAAACTGCATCTGCTCGAAGTGTTGCTCAACTTTTCGTTATTAAGGGTATAAGGGCACAAGTGACAAGGAAACTTGTGGCTACAGTGGGCATGTCTGATGTCTATTGTTTTCTCAGCAGTCATTATTTTATTTTAACATTTAAAGAACTGCATCTAAGTATGTTTTAAGGCACCGAGCATTATGCTCTAAGATGACAGGTGTTTGAGATGGTAATGAGCTGGCTTTGATGTTGTTTCAAATAGACTTCAAATAATAAACAATTAATTAGCTTTACTAGGTGAACGATAAACACCTCGCAGTGTGTTGGTGAGCTGTTAGTCCTGCTACCCTGCAGGGCATCTGGCATACCTTCATGTTCTGCTGTGAGTAACAAGAAGTAAATACAGACTTCAGCAGACAGCCAAGTTTATAGAAAAATAAATTAAAAACTCTGCAAGCTTGCAAGTAAGTGAGAAAATCTTACTTCAACAAATATGTTGAAAAGAAAGACTTGCATTAATACCATGTAGTAACACTTGCACTACATCCCAGGGCACCCCACAACCAATGAAATGAATACATTAAAAGAGTATGTAGTTTCAAGTCCAAGTTCAATTTATTGTAATTCAACTGTGCACATGTATACTGCTAAATGAAACCACGTTCCTCCAGATCAAGGTGCACAACAGAGTAAACATAACTCACAGTCATAACACATAAAATATCAGCACAAATAAATTAACAAATAATAAGGTGCATGCACGATACAAGTTAAAAAGTAAACAGTATAATGCAAGTGCCGCTTCATATGCGATGAAACCTGGGTGGTGGCAGGGAGCTCAGTAGTCTTACGCCTGGGGTAAGAAGCTGTTTCCCATTCAAACAGTTCTGGTCCTAATGCTACAGATGTTTGTCCCTCCTCCATCCCTTTCTCCCATGGTCCACTCTCCTCTCCTGTCAGATTCCTTCTTCTTCAGCCCTTTACCTTTTCCAACTATCACCTCCCAGCTTCTCACTCCAACATCCTCCCCCATCAACCTGCCTTCATCTAACATCTTCCAGCTTGTCTCTTCCCTCTTCCCCCTCCAACCTCCCCCACCACCCCCCAACTTTTTATTCTGGCATGTTCCCCCTGTAGAGCACAAACTGACAGGTGATAAGTGAATCTGGATGAGAATGAGAAGGTATGTAGGTGGGAAAGGCTTGAGAGCTGACAGCTGATAGGTGGAAGGGGCAAAGAGCTGAGCAAGATGGAATCCGATAGGAGAGGATACTGGTCCATGGAATAAAGAGAAGGAGATGGGGAAGAAGAGGGAGGAAAGTGTGGATAATGGGTAAGTTATGAGGATGGAGGGGAGAAAGAACAGGACCAAGGGAAAAGAAAAGGTAGGGGACAGAGGGGAGTGGTTACAGGATGTTGGAGAAATCAATGTTAACGCTGTCAGTTTATAGATTGACAAAACAAAATATCAGGTGTTTCCAGCATCTGCAGAATTCCTGTTGTTATCAGGTGTTCTTACTCTAATTTGCAGTAGAAGAGGCTGTGGACAGACATGTCAGTATGAAGATGGAAGTGGAATTAAATTGGCTGGCCAACAGGAGATCCTGCCTGTTACAAAGGTGCTTGATGAAGTGATCCACCAGTCAGCTTCGGGTCTCAGAGAATTACAAGAGGTCACACCGGGAGCACGGGTTGCAATAAATGGCACTGATGGATCTACATGTGAATGCTGCCTCACCTGGGAGGACTGTTTACGACTCTGAATGGTGGTGAGGGAGGTTACCGGATAAGTGGCTCAAAGGCAATCAGATAGGAGGGATGAGCAGATAAGGAATTCACAGAGAGAGCGACCCTGTGGAACGGGGAGAAGGGAGAGGAAGGGAACAGGGGAAAAGATGCGCCTAGTGCTGGGTCTTATTGGAGATGGCATTTAAAATATATTTATGATGAGTTGCTGCAAAATCTGGCCTTGCTGTGTCAAGTGTCTACAGTTAAAGAGGTTTTATAATTCAAACAAGAAAATAGCTTCACACTTGAATTGTGCTACTATGCAACTTCACATTGCATAGCATGAGACAGCTCTTATCAAACCAACATGTTTGGCTTAGGAACAACTAATGCCACTTGACAGAATTATTTCATGTAACTTTTGAAATACCAAGTAAACTACTCAGTTAATTGGACAGCGGTAGGTCATGCAATATAATTTTAAAATTTAAATCTAAATTTTCTATTCTATGGAAAAAAAATAGTTTACTGAATTTTCTTTACAGAAAGTGCTCCAGACATAGTTTAACTATTTGGATGGAGGTTCCTACAGAAGGTCGATTCCAAACCATATTTTTGCATGGTTTGCAACCCAACAACACATTAAAATTGCTAAAAGCTTTTCTCTGCCTTGATCCAGGAAATAAATCCGAGCTAAATATTTTAATTTCTAATTGCTTTATATGAAGCTAATAGTATTACTAATATTCAAGTCTTTAGGAAATATACCAGAAAAAAAGAATCAGGTACAGGTCAGGAAGTCCATCTGTCACTCACACTAATGAAGAGGTATATAAAAAGGTATTCAGTGCTTAAAAAAAGTTTAATTTATGAGAAAAAGTAGGGATCAAAGTTAAAATATAATTATATTCTGTTGCAGTAAAATAAATCAGATTTTATTTGACTATGCAAAATATATTGACTGACAGATTTTCTTCAGGTAAGTATACTAACAATAAGTCAATCATGCAGTTGCAATTAGAAACTGGCTGTTAATTACCTTTCACTTAAGTCAGATCCAAATTGGTGAAGTCTTTTATTACAAGTGAATTGCTGAAAGAAACATCTTTACAGATAAAGTTAGTTAAATCAGATCTTCACCCACTGAGGTGATTACAGGATAAGACTAATTACAAGGAAAAGCTGTCAGTGTATTGTACAACCATGGGCAGTATAGTAGCTATGGTAGAAGTAATTCTAGTTCAAATGGAGCGAATAAATCCATCAACATCTAAATTATTATAATCTTGCCATTGAAGCTAATGTTTTTAGGCAACAGGGAGTAAAGGACATTGCTTGCCTTTATTTGGGTATAAAACTTAAATCATGAACTCCTATTCTCCAAGTACAAAACAGTGCACTAAATACCTATTGAGAATGCCATTAATGCAACTCTGTATTTCATAATATGACGAGCTCCATAGGGTAAGATTATCCATTTGATGCTTGTCAGAAATTAAGCAGCTGTCCAGTGATTGTGGAAAATCATTTCTGCAATCTGTTGATGTTGATTATTATGTAATATACTGCAGACATTCAACTAAACCATTTCACTTTAGGAAAAAAAAACAGGACGGAATAAAATCAAAATCAAAAGACTTAAAAATGTTGATCTGGAATCAAATCACCTACAGTATTATTAAAAACTTTTAAGTTGGCTTCTTCTTGAAAACATTTACTTCAACTATTCAGTTCACATTTCATCCAATAATTTATCTAGAACAGGGGTTCCCAACCTGGGGTCTATGGACTCCTCAGTTAGTGGTAGAGGTCCATGGCATAAAAATTAGTTGGGAACCCCTGATCTAGAGTGAGTCATGATGTCTCAACTTATCTTTCAATGCATTTAATGAGGAATTAAATGGTTAACACCGTCTTTACATTTAATTCACTATAATCATCCCTTTTGAAACATATGACAAATTTTGTTTTTGCCACTGTCTGCAAACACATAAACATAATAGATTCTGCAGATGCTGGAAATCCAGAGCGACACACATAAAATGCTGGAGGAACTCAGCAGGTCAGGCTGCATCAATGGAAAGGACAAAACAGTCAACGTTTTGGGTCAAGACCCTTAATCAGGACTGGAAAGGAAACAGGAAGAAGACAGGATAGGAAGGTGGAGGAGGGGGAAGGTGGACAAGCTAGAAGGTGATAGCTGGATGGAGGAGGAGGTATGAAGCTGGAGGTGATTGGTGGAAAAGGTAAAGGTCTGAAGAAGGAGGAATCTGAGAGGAGAGGAGAGCGGACCATGGAAGAAAGGGAAGGAGGAGGGTCACCAGGAGGAGGTGATCGATAGATGAAGAGAACAGAAGAGGTAAGAGGGGATCCAGGGTGGCGAATAAAAGAAGAGGGAAGAGGGAGGGTGGAGAAATTGCTGGAAATGCCATAGGGTTAGAGGTTACCCAGACAGAATGCGAGGCATTGCCCTTCCAACCCGAAAGTAGCCTCATCATTGCAGTAGTGGAGGTCATGGACTGACATGTTGGAATGGAAACGGGGATTGGAATTAAAATGGTTGGCCACTGGGAGGTCCTGCTTGTTGTGGGTGAAAGAAACGTGCTCAACAAAACGGTTCCCCCAGTCTACATTGGGTCTCGCCGATGTAGAGAAGGCTGCACCAGGAGCACTGTAGGAATATTGTAGGGTCTTGTTGAAGGTGGCAGAAGCTGTGGAGAATGATGCGCTGGATGTGAAGGTTCAAGGAAACCTGTCATTCGGCACTCACAGGACAACAGTGTCTTGTCAAGATTGCATTGAAGCTAAGACATTTGTCAAGTAAATGAATCTTATCTCTTGTTCCACAGCACAAAAACATGACATCAAAACACTTGGCCTCATAAGCTTGATCCTTTCTTCTGATTTCACCACCCTTAACTAAGTCCAGAACATCAGTCTTTCAATCCCTCCTCAGTACTTCCACCAAATACTGATCTGTGCTTCAAGCCCAACATCTGTGTCAGGCACAGATGCAGCACCCCTACTCCCTGGCCTCCACACTGGCCCAGTAGCATCCTCGTCCTA
Source organism: Mobula birostris (assembly GCF_030028105.1). NCBI lineage: Eukaryota > Metazoa > Chordata > Chondrichthyes > Myliobatiformes > Myliobatidae > Mobula > Mobula birostris. The sequence goes on along the minus strand of NC_092375.1, from coordinate 171,941,687 downwards.
ATTCTACTTGCTGAGTGGAAAAAAACAGGTAGCACTTTTCGGAAAATGTATAATGCCTGAAATTAGATCCTGAGTTTTCAAGCTCAGATGTAAACGGAATGTTCAACGGAGAACGAGGTAATTACCATCCCATTGTTGTGCAAACCTAGCTCAGCCTTTAGGGTTCTAGAAGTTTTAGTCAACAATTTAGTTAGATCTTATTTTGGATCTGTTTCATACAATATTAGATTGTGATTTTAACTATTTTGCTTCAGTGCAATTTGAAAATATAAGGTCACCAATTAATTTTGAAAATGCAGTGCTCCTCAGAAAGAAACTAAGTTGTATTAAGCCAGACATAGTAATGTTTTTAATAATGACTAAATATTTTATATTGGTTGTCTTTTTAAATGTCATTTTTCATTTATAAATTCATATTTTCAGAGATGATTTATTATTCCTCATTACTCTTTAACATATTCATCATCTGTAGTATTTTTATTTTCAACTATATTGAGTGAGTATATTTACTTGCAATGTCAGTAAATAGTATAATTAATTCAAATGTAGGCATCATTTGTATATAACTACAGATAAACTTCACTATTTACATTTTATATTTTGTGACCATTTTTAACCAGAGGAATTTACAGATTCATCTACTGTTTCATGGGACACCCTTAGTAAAGTCTGATGCCTCCTCCATAAAACTAAATAACTTACTTTACGTGTATTCATGTGGAATGCCACAGGAAATTAAATACCTTTCCACAATGCACATTTAACATATTATGAACAAGCAAACACTATCAGCAACAGTGAACAAATGAGGATATACAAGATCATTCCTACCTGTTTTAGTTAGTGGACCAGAAAAGAGTTGTTGGAGCAATTTATTTTCTGATGTCCTAAGCACAACTACTATATCTGCAGGAAGTGTGTCTCTATTTTTTTCAAGGAAACCACATGCATCATAGAGAACCTGTATAGAGATCAAAAATTACTCTGACTGTGTATTTTTCTGATCTTAGTTTATTGCTGAGTTATTCCACATACAGATGCTTAACATGTTTTAAAATCATAATTATATTCCCACTTTAATTATGTTAAAATTACAGTAAGATAAATAGATATTTCAGATATTACACACTTGTCATTTTAAATCTTTGTTCATACCTTGCCAGCATAATGTTCAACACCAAAACACAATTCCATGCCTTTTGGTCTCCAAAAATAATTTGTTCGTAGGTTGTCTTCAAACTTATCTGAAATATCATGAAGAAAACTAGCATCATTTGTACATCCACAGGAGACTGAATTTGAAGCCAAATTTAAATGACAAATTGATATACTAAACATAATCTCCATAGTAAACCACAGAGAAACCTGAATGATAATTTCCAGATATCTAGGTTAAAACTCTGAGTCCTTTAATTCATCCATACAATATGATTTTGTCAAATGACTTGGCCATAATTTAAATTCGTACAGATCTTCTGATGGAGATGCACCCGGTTTTGCTGGGTGGATTTCTTGGATTTAGACCGAATGCAGATGAAGAAATAATAATGTACTTCCATCAGCAATGTGTGCGAGAGTTGGGAGGAGTCGTCGAAATGGGATGAGTAAACATGCAAGTTCAGTGGATTTCTCTCATTTGGGCCATCAGTTCATCAGGGCAGATGCTTATTTGGGACAACGCTTTGGGAACAAAAAAACAAATCAACAAAATAACCGGGACTCCTTTTGTTTAGTTGGGGCGCTATGCTGCTTAACTGGGACAGAAGACTGTTGTCAAACAGTTTCTAACTAGATTCTGTCACGTGCATTTGTGTGGCTATTAGACACTAGTCCATGCTTAGAGCAAGCAGTTTTTAAATAGCATCAATTGCGTGTGTTTGTGTTCAAAATGCAGTGATTCTTGTCACTGATAGATAGGGAGCAGTAATCTAAGACAATTCAGAACTGTTTTGCTCGCTGCAGTTTCAGGCATTCTGGCTTGGAACTGCGAGAAAAGGCCAGGAGCAAAAATGAAAGAATTTCACAACTTGAGCAAGTTAGAAATTATGAAGGATTTGAAGACATCAACAGTTATCTTGAATATTACAATGAAATAAGTTTTGGAGGATGCAATCATCAAAAAACATGGCAGTATACAGTGATATCATCAATAACTATTAGGGAACTAATACAAAGTTTTATAGTACTGTAGTGGTATTGGTAGTGTTCTAATTTGTTCTGTATTTCATTTAAATGCATAATTTGTTACTCAGTTAAACGATAGTTTGTCTTTTTTTATACCTTATAACTATTTCCATGAAACTTTGACTAACTGGGGCATGTACTTAATTGGGCCAAAATGCACTGGTCCCGATGTGGAATCCACTGCATTCCCTAATCCTTCTGGTGGCAGAAGTGACAACTTTGGGAGGTGCTGTCAGAGTAGCCTGGGCTAGGAACAGATGTACATTTTATAGATGGTGCACTCTGCAACTGGGGGTGAAGGGGTTTAGTATTGAGAGAAGTGTGTGGAGTACTTATATGTGAGCTACTTTGCTCTCTGTGGTGTCAGACCTCTTTAGTAATATTGGCATTGCACTTGTCCAGGCATGTGGGAAGTGTTCTATCAATTTTGACTTGTATCTCGTGGACTTGTGGAAAGACATTCTGCTTCAGTTATTGTTGGCTGGACTAATTGAGTTTCTGGTCAATGGTGAGCTTTCAGGTATACACTGCTTTACTTGCTGAGAGATAGTGAACAGAATGGAGCTATGTATAATGATGAGTAAGCATCCCCACTTCTAACATAATAAAGGTCAGTGGTGACCAGTGATGAAGCAGCTAAGGATAATTGGACCTAGAATACTGCTCTGAGGTATCCATTCTGTGATGCCTTCTACTCTATAGTTGGATTTGGAATTGGTTTATTATTGTCATATGTACTCAAGTCTTGTATATTGTTCATATATAGCAAATCATTACATTGTGCATCAAGGCAAAACAATAACAGAATGTAGAATAAAGTGCAACAACTACAGAGGAAATACAGTATAGGTAAAAAAAAAATAAGGTTCAATATCAATACAGGATAGATTGTGAAGTCAAGAGTCCGTATTCTCATACTAGGGAACCATTCAAAGTCTTATAACGGTGATAGAGTAGCTGCCCTTGACCCTGGTTGTAGGTACTTTCAGGCCTTTGCATCTTCTGCCCGATAGGAGAGGAGAGAACAGGCAATGTCCGGGGTAGGGGGGATGATTGATTATGCTGGCTGTTTTACTGAAGTAGTGAGAAGTAAAGACGAAGTTCATGGATGGGAGCTCGGTCTCTCTGGATGTACTGAGCTTATTACACAACTCGCTGCTGTTCCTTGTGGTCATGGGCAGAGCAGTTGCCATACCAAGCCATATTGCATCCTAACAAGATGCTTTTTATGATGCATTGGAGGTCAAATTTCTTGAGCTTCCTGGGGAAGTAGACATTGGTGTGCTTTCCTGGCCATGGCATCTGTGTTTGGACCAGGACAGGCAATTAGTGATATTCATTCCTAGGAACTTGAAGCTCTCAACCTCAACACTGTTGACATAAAAAGGAACATGTGCACCACATTGTCTTCCTTAAGTCAGTGACCAGCTCTTTTGTTTTGCTGACATTGAGGGAAAGGCTGTTGTTGTGACAATGTGCTTCTAGGCTCTGTATCTCCTTTCTGTATACTGATTCATCATTATCTGAGATATGGCCCACTACAGTGGTATCATCTACAAACCTATAGATGGAGTTAGTGAAGAATCTGGCCACGCGTTAATGAGTGTACAAGGAGTAAAGCAGGGGGCTGAGGATGCAACTTTGTGGAGCATCAGTATTTAGAATAACCGTGGCAGAGATGTTGCTGCCTTTTTTTACTGACTGTGGTCAGTTAGATAGGAAGTCAAGGACTTAGCTGCAGAGGGACTTTGATCAAAGCTGCAACTAGGTGTGGAACTGTGGTCCAGAGAACCACGATACCAGAAAGAGTAATGTTTATTACACAATGGTGATTTTGTTAGATATGGTAATATTATATTTGTTGCTATATTCAAATTTCTGGGATCAACTCTTTTAAATTGGGACTTCGTTATATTTTTGCAAAACAGGCACCCCACAATTCTCAAAAAAGCGGGTTGAGAGGGAGCAGGCAGGGAACTATTGCCAGTTGGCCTAAAATCCACATTTTAAGTATAAAATCACATTGGAGGCTATTACTATGTGGACCTTGTTTGTTTTTTGGTAGTTTATCTGCTTGTTTATTGCTTAGCTAATGCTGTTCTATTCTTTAAGGAAGGCTCTAAGAATAAGCAAGGAAATTAAAGGGCAGTGAGCCTGGCATCAGTAGTGGGAAAGTTATTGGAAGCTCCAACTTCCAACTTGCCCTTAAATTCACTTGGTCAATTCCTGTCACTTCTCTCAGCTTTTTTGATATCTGTGTCTCCACCTCTGGAGATGAACTGTATACCAATATTTTTTATAAACCCTCTGATTCCCACAGCTATCGGGACTATACCCCTACCCCACCGTCTCCTGTAAAAATGTCACTTCCTTTTCTCAGTTCCTTCATCTCTTCTGCATCTGTTCCCAGGATGAGGCTTTCCTTTCAATGTCCTCCTTCTTCAAAGGACGGGGCTACCCTTCACCCACCACTGATCTGCCCTCACCCGTATCTCTTTTATTTCCCAGACATCTGCACTCACCCCAACTTCTCACCACTGTAATAGGGACAGACTTCCTCACCTACCACCCCATGAGCCTCCGCATCCGACAAATCATTCTTCACAAAGAAGAGAAAATCTGCAGATGCTGGAAATCCAAGCAACACACACAAAATGCTGGAGGAACTCAGCAGGCCAGGCAACATCTATAGAAAATAGAACAGTCGACGTTTCGGGCCGAGACTCTTCAGCAGGACTGGAGAAAATAAGATGAGGAGTCAGAGTAAGAATCTAGTTGGGGGGGGGAAGGGTGAAGTGAAGCGCTGGGAAGTTGATTACTGAAAGAGATACAGGGCTGGAGAAGGAAGAATTGAATAAAGGCAATGGAAGAAAGAAAAGGTGGAGGAGCACGAGAGGGAAGTGATGGGCAGATAAGGAGATAAGGTGAGAGAGGAAAAATAGGAATGGGGACTGGTAAAGGGGGGGGGGGGCATTATCAGAAGTTTGAGAAATCAACGTTCATGCTATCAGATTGGAAGCTACCCATACAGAATAGATGGTGTTGCTCCTCCAACCTGAGCGTGGCCTCATCGCGACAGTACAGGAGGTCATGGATTGACACACTAGAATGGGAATAGGAAGTGCAATTAAAATGAGTGGCCACTGGAAAATCTCGCTTCTTCTGGCAAACAGAGCGTAGGTGCTTGGCGAAGCAATCTACATCGGGTCTCACCGATATACAGGAGGCCACACCAGGAGCACTGCATACAGTAAGATGACTCCAAATGATTCACTCACAGGTGAAGTGTCACCTCACCTGAAAGATCTGTTTGGGGCCCTGAATGGTAGTGAGGGAGGAGGTGAAGGGAAGGTGTAGCACTTGTTCTGCTTGCAAGGATAAGTGGCGGGAAGGAGATCAGTGGGGAGGGATGAATGGACAAGGGAGTCGCTGTGGAGAACAGAAAGTGGGGTGGAGGGAAAGATGTGTTTGATAGTGAGATCCCATTGGAGATGGCAGAAGTTTCAAAGAATTATGTTCTTGACCGTGAGGCTAGTGAGGTGGTAGTTGAGGACAAGAGGAACCCTACCCCTGTGAGGTAGTGGGAGGATGGGGTGAGGGCATCCGTGCGTGAAATGGAAGAGATGTGGTTGAGGGCAGCAATGATGGTGGAAGAAGGGAAGCCTCTTTCTTTGAAGAAGGAGGACATCTCCTTAGTTCTGGAATTAAAAGCCTCATCCTGAGAGCAGATGTTTCGGAGATGAAGGAATTGAGAGGAGGGGATGGTGTTTTTACAAGTAACGGGGTGGGAAGAGGTATAGTCCAGGTTGTGAGAGTCAGTGGGCTTATAATAGACATCAGTAGATAAGCTGTGTCGAAAGATAGGGACAAAGTGATCAAGAAAGAGGAGGGAGGTGTTGGAAATGGAACAGGTAAATTTGGGAGCAGGGTGAAGTTGGAAGCAAAGTTGATGAAGTCGACGGCCCCGCACGGGTGCGGGAAGCAGCACCAATGCAGTTGTCGATGTAGCGTAGGAAAAGTTGGGGAGTGATTCCAGTGGAGGGTAAGAATATAGACTGTTCCATGTAGCCGAAAAAAAGCAGCCACAGCTGGGACCCATGTGCGTGACCATGGCTACACCTTTTCTTTGAAGGAAGTGTGAGGAGCTGAAGGAAAAATTATTGAGAGTGAGGACAAGTTCTGCCAGACGGAGGAGAATGGTGATGGAGGGGAACTGGTTGGGTCCGGTGTCCAGATAGAAACAGAAAGCTTTGAGGCCTTCCTGGTGGGGGATGGAAGTGTATAAGGACTGGACATCCATAGTGAAAATACAATGATCGGGGCCAGAGAACCTGAAGTCATTGAAAATATCAAGTACGTATGTAGTGTCATGGATATAGGTAGGAAGGGATTGAACCGTGGGGATAAAACTGAGCCGAGATATGCAGATACAAGTTCAGTGGGATAGGAACAAGCAGAAACATTGGCCTATCAGGACAGGCAGCTTTGTAGATCTTATAGAAACGGGAGGTGTGGGGTGAAGTTGGTGGCAGTGGATAGGAGATCCCTAGAGTTAATAAGGTCGCTGAAGGTGTGGATCATTCTTCACAACTTTCGCCATCTTCAGCAGGACCCTACATCCAAACACATCTTTACCTCACCCAATCCCACTCTCCATTTTCTGCCTGGATCACTTCCTCTGTGATTCCCTTGTCCATTCATCCCATCCCACTGATCTCCATCCTGGCATTTTAAGCAACAGACCTCCACTCACTCACCTCCCACACCTCCATTCAGCATCCCAAACAGTCATTTCAGGTGAGGTAACACTTCACCGGTGAACTTGTTGGGTTCACCTGCTGTATCCGGTGCTCTTGCTGCAGCCTCCTCTACAATGGTGAGACCTTACAGAGATTAGGATAATGCATTGTCAAACTCCTCCGCTCCTTCCACAAAAAGTGGAATTTCCTGGAGGCTAACCATTTTAATTCCTACCCCCCATTCCCATGTCAACTCGTCAGTCCATGGCATCTTCTTCTGCTATGATGAGCCCATTCTCAGGCTGGAGGAGCAACACCTCATATTCCGTCAAGGTAACATTCAAGTTGATGGCATTTACATCAATTTCTTCAACTTCTGAGCATTTTTCCCCTCCCCCTTCCCTCATTTTCAATTCTCCACTTTGGCCTCTTAACTCTTCTCCTTTCCTGCCTATCACCTCCCCCTGGTGCCCCTCCTCCTTCCCTTTCGCCAAAGGTCTACTCTCCTCTCCTATCAGATTCCTTCTTCTCTAGCCCTTTGCCTTTTCCACCTCTCAACTTCCAGCTTCTTACTTTATCCCTGATCCCCCACCCACAGCTATCATCTTCTAGCTTGCTCTCCTTCCCCTCCCACCTTCCTATTCTGGCTTTTCCCACATACCTTCCAGTCCCGATGAAAACTCTTGGCCTGAAACGTCAACTGGTTATTCATTTCCATAGATTCTGCCTGACCTACTGAATTCCTCCAGCATTTTGTGTGTGTTCCACAGGTATTCTAGGGAACAGAATATATAAGTATTTGGATAGACAAAAATTGATTAGGGATAGTCAATATGGCATTGTCACTTCTAACCAATCTTTAAAAGTCTTTTCGTGTAAGTTACCAGGAAAGCTGATGAAGGCAAGACAGTGGATGTTGTCTACATCAACTTCAGCAAGGCTTTTGACGAAGTCCCACGTAGGAGTTTTGTCAAGTAGGTTCAGTCATTTGGCATTCAGGATGAGGTGGTAAACTGGCTTTGCAGGAGAACCCAGAGAGTGGTAGTACATGGTGTGCCACAGGGATCAGTGTTGTTTGTCTTCTATATCAGTGAACTGCATGATAATGCAGCAAACTGGATCAGCAAATTTACGAATGACACAAAGATTATGGATGAGGTGGACAGTGAGGAGGGCCATCAAAGCTTGCAGTTTATGTATTCAATGTATTCATGTACTAAACCTGAGCCTGAGGCTCCAGAGGGTTCCTGTACTGTGGAAGACATCCCCTCGTCCCTGTGCCGAAGATGCCCCAGCGGCCTCAAAGACTACAGACCGGTGGCATTGACCTCCCACAATCATGAAGATCCTGGAGAGACTTGTTTGGAGCTGCTCCGGCCTATGGTCAGGCCACACTTAGATCCCCTCCAGTTCGCCTACCAGCCCCGACTAGGAGTTGAGGATGCCATCGTCTACCTGCTGAACCATGTCTACGCCCATCAAAGTTGCTGGTGAATTCAGCAGGCCAGGCAGCATCTCTAGGAAGAGGTGCAGTCGACGTTTCAGGCCGAGACCCTTCGTCAGGACTAACTGAAGGAAGAGTGAGTAAGGGATTTGAAAGTTGGAGGGGGAGGGGGAGATCCAAAGTGATAGGAGAAGACAGGAGGGGGAGGGATGGAGCCAAGAGCTGGACAGGTGATAGGCAAAATTCTGACATGTCTATCCACGGCCTCCTCTACTGTAAAGATGAAGCCACACTCAGGTTGGAGGAACAACACCTTATATTCCGTCCGGGTAGCCTCCAACCTGATGGCATGAACATCGACTTCTCTAACTTCCGCTAATGCCCCACCTCCCCCTCGTACCCCATCTGTTACTTATTTTTATACACATTTTCTTTCTCTCAATCTCCTTTTTCTCCCTCTGTCTCTCTAAATTTACCCCTTGCCCATCCTCTGGGTCCCCCCCCTTGTCTTTCTTCCTGGACCACCTGTCCCATGATCCTCTCGTATCCCTTTTGCCTATCACCTGTCCAGCTCTTGGCTCCATCCCTCCCCCTCCTGTCTTTTCCTATCATTTTGGATCTCCCCCTCCAACTTTCAAATCCCTTACTCACTCTTCCTTCAGTTAGCCCTGACGAAGGGTCTCGGCCTGAAACGTCGACTGCACCTCTTCCTAGAGATGCTGCCTGGCCTGCTGTGTTCACCAGCAACTTTGATGTGTGTTGCCTGAATTTCCAGCATCTGCAGAATTCCTGTTGTTTGCGTGTCTACGCCCACCTGGACAAGCCAGCGAGCACTGTGAGGGTCATGTTTTTTGACTTCTCCAGTGCGTTCAACACCAACTGCCCTGCTCTGCTGGGGGAGAAGCTGACAGCGATGCAGATGGATGCTTCCCTGGTATCATGGATTCTTGATTACCTGACTGGCAGACCACAGTACGTGTGCTTGCAACACTGTGTGTCCGACAGAGTGATCAGCAGCACTGGGGCTCCACAAGGGACTGTCTTGTCTCCCTTTCTCTTCACCGTTTACACCTCGGACTTCAACTACTGCACAGAGTCTTGTCATCTTCAGGAGTTTTTGGATGACTCTGCCATAGTTGGATGCATCAGCAAAGGAGATGAGGCTGAGTACAGGGCTATGGTAGGCAACTTTGTCACATGGTGTGAGCAGAATTATCTGCAGCTTAATGTGAAAAAGACTAAGGAGCTGGTGGTAGACCTGAGGAGAGCTAAGGTACCGGTGACCCCTGTTTCCATCCAGGGGGTCAGTGTGGACATGGTGGAGGATTACAAATACCTGGGGATATGAATTGACAATAAACTGGACTGGTCAAAGAACACTGAGGCTGTCTACAAGAAGGGTCAGAGCCGTCTCTATTTCCTGAGGAGAGTGAAGTCCTTTAACATCTGCCGGACGATGCTGAGGATGTTCTACGAGTCTGTGGTGGCCAGTGCTATCATGTTTGCTGTTGTGTGCTGGGGCAGCAGGCTGAGGGTAGCAGACACCAACAGAATCAACAAACTCATTCGTAAGGCCAGTAATGTTGTGGGGATGGAAATGGACTCTCTGATGGTGGTGTCTGAAAAGAGGATGCTGTCTAAGTTGCATGCCATCTTGGTCAATGTCTCTCATCCACTAGATAATGTACTGAGTGGGCACAGGAGTACATTCAGCCAGAGACTCATTCCACCAAGATGCAGCACAGAGCGTCATAGGAAGTCATTCCTGCCTGTGGCCATCAAACTTTACAACTCCTCCCTTGGAGGGTCAGACACCCTGAGCCGATAGGCTGGTCCTGGACTTATTTCATAATTTACATATTACTCTTTAACTATTTATGGTTCTAAAACTATTTATTATTTATGGTGCAACTGTAACGAAAACCAATTTCCCCGGGATCAACAAAGTATGACTATGACTATGACTATAATGCAGCAAACTGGATCAGCAAATTTACGAATGACACAAAGATTGTGGATGAGGAGGACAGTGAGGAGGGCCATCAAAGCTTGCAGTTTGATCGAACTAGCTGGGAAAATGGGCTAAAAATGGCAGATGGAATTTAATATAGACAAGTGTGAGGTGTTGCACCGAGGGTGGACAAACCAGGGTAAGACTTACACAGTAAGTGGAAGGGCACTGGAGAGCGTGGCAGAACAGAAAGATCTGGAAATACAAATCCATAAATCCTTGAAAGTGGCATCACATCTAGATAGGGTCGCAGAGGGAGGTTTTGTCATTTTGGTTTTCGTAAATCAAAGCACTGAGTACAAGAATTGGATGTTAAGCTGAAATTGTATAAGAAGTTGATGAGGCCTAATTAGGAGTATTGTGTGCAATTCTGGTCAACTTCTTTCAGGGAAGTTATTAATAAGATTGAAAGAGTGCAGAAGAAATTTACAAGGACGTTGTCAGGATTTGAGGACCTGACTTATTGGGAAAGGTTGAATAGGTTAGGACTTATTCCCTAGAATGTAGGAGAATGAGGAGTGATTTGATAGAAGCATACAAAATTATGAGGGGTATCGATAGGCTAAATGCAGGCAGGCTTTTTCCACTAAGGCAGGGTGAGACTAGAGCTAGAGGTCATGGGTTAACGATGAAAGGTGAAATGTTTCAGGGAAACTTCTTCACTCAGTTCAAGGTTTCCCAACCTGAGTACCACCGATCCCTTGCTTAAAGAATAGTATAAAAATGGTTGGGAACCCCTGACTCAGAGGGTGGTGATGGTGTGGAACGAGCTGCCAGTGAAAGCAATGGATGAGATTTCCATTTCATCGTCCAAGAGAAAATTAGGTAATCACATGTGTGGGAGGGGTATGGTCCGGGTGCAGGCCGATGGGACAAGGCAGATTAATAATTTGGCATGGACTAGATAGGCCTACGGGCCTCTTTCTGTGCTGTAGTCTTCTATGACTCCATGACTAAGAAAGTAGCAGTCAGACGCAAAAGAAAAACAAAATGCAATTAATCTTTTATGACTAATCTTTACATTAGTGATGATTTTTACATGGAAGTAGTATTTGACAAGTGTAATGTTCTTTGGGGATCTAATCACAGGGTAAAATAGGGAACCACCTCTTTTATTTCAATTTCCAATAGACCTTTCATAGAGTGTGACATAAAAGGATTTAAACAACTTAAGTGATTAGGCAAAAAGATGGCAGAGAAAGCGTAATACATTCAAGTGTAAGGTTAATCACTTTAGTAGGAAGAACAAAAAAGACAGATTATTACTCAAGACTAGTGAATGTTGGTGTTTGGAGAGATCTGGTTGTTCTTACACAAGAAATACATAATTAGCATGCAAATATTGTTCAGTATTTTAAAAAAGCAAAGAGAATATCTTTTATTGCAAGAGGGGTGGAGACAAAAAAGTTGGGAAGTATGACCACATCTGGGCTAATGTAAAATGTTTTGGATTCCTTGGTAAGAAAGGAGATAGCTGCCTAGAGGCATGCAGAGTAGATTCATGAGATTTATTTCTCAGAAGTTATGAAGATTGATAAAATAAACTGGAATTATGCTATCCAAAGTTTAGAACAAAAGATAATCTTACTGAAGTATATGAGATTCTGAAGGTTTTGTGCGTAAATGCTATGATAAAGTTTCCCTGGTAGGTGATCCACAATTAAGGAGTTTAGGATGAAGGGTCATCCATTAAAACCCAAGATTAGGATGAATACCTTTTCCCATATGATTGTAAATCCTTGGATTTTCCTATCTTGGATTGATCAATATATCCTAGGTCAGGGGTTCCCAACCTTTTTCATGCCATGGACTCCTACCATCAACTGAGGGGTCTGTGGACCCCAGGTCGGGAACCCTTGTTCTATGCTGAGAGATAAATGAACTGTAAGAGAACTGGCGGTTATGGGGATTAGGCAGTTAATTGAAATTGAAGCCAACAATCATACCATAAATAAATGGAGGAGCAATCTTCAGGGGTCACATGGCCTGCTCTATTTTCTCATGCTCGGATCACATTATGATGCCTTTAATAATGGATTTCAGCATCTGCTCAACTACTCTTTAGATCTATACTCTCTTTCTTTCTCCTTGCTTTATCGATGTTTTTATACTTGCTGCTTTCCAATCCACAGGGAGCTTTCCAGAGTGAATCTAAGGAATTTTTAATGTTTACCACTTACGCATTCATTGTATCTCTGGAGAGCTATCTAGTTTAGAGCGCTATGTGTAGATTATCAGGTGCAGGGAATTTGTTGATTTTGACTCCCTTAATCTCTTCAGGGGTGTATGGGGTGGTGAGGTCCTGACTAAATATCTGGAAATACCAAGAGCAATTATATAGCTTCTCCCACCCAAGACAACTCCGCCTTCACGTAGGGCTCAGGTCCGGGTGCACCCTGTCTCGCTGAAGGAGCTCTGTCTATGGCGAGTGTTTGGCGCCAGAAAAATAACCAGACCAAAAATTCACCTAAAATCGCTGAAGTCTTCGGCAGCAGGGAGATGGGTTCCAAGCTTTGGTGAAGGATTGTCTTTGTACAACAACAGCAAAGGTTGGGCGGCGTCTAGTGTAGGATTCCCAATTGGGAACACCGGTAGAGGTCAAATGCTCTAGTTAGATGAGCACTGAAGCAACAGAAGGCAACGGCAAACCACTGTTGAAATTTCTGCCTAGTCAATCATGGAAAGAAACAAAAGAAGGAAGCCAGCCAACAGCGTGAACGGGGTTGATTCCAATCAACAAAACAACACCTCGCTTGGTAGGGGTAGTCATGTGCTGCAGGTGACACCAGGCCGTCATCCAGAGACTGTGTAAGCAATAGGGGAAAGGCTAAGGGTAGCAACATGGAACATCCATACACTTTACCAGAAAGGAAAGTTGGACAACACATTAAATGAAATGAAAAGGTTGGAAGTTGATATCTTAGGCCTGTCAGAAATCAGATGGACCGACAGTGGCAAATTCACTAAGAATAGTTCTCTGATAATATATTCTGGAGGTCAACAGCATATGTATGGAGTTAGAAATATTTTAAACAAACAAGTATCAAAATGTCTTATGGGATATTGGGTGATATCCGATCGGCTGCTTTTAGTTAAATTAAGGGGTAACCCTTTTAACATTAGCATAATCCAAACCTACACGTCAACAAATGATGCGGATGAAGAGGATATCAACAAGTTTTATGAAGCTCTCAACAGTGCTAATGAGCAATGTCATCTCAGGATATAAAACTAGTCATGGGAGATGACTAAAGTTGGAGAGGGAAGGGTTAATACATAATAGGACCCTTTGGATTAGGGGAAAAAAATGAAAATGGAGAAAGGTTTACTGATTGATGTGTCAGAAACAACCAAGTGATCACCAATACTTGGTATAAAAGCCATCCACGTAGATTGTGTACTTGGATTAGCCCTGGAGATAGAACAAGGAATCAAATAGATTTCATTACCATCAATGAACTCTTTAGAAATAATATCACAAATTCTAAAGCCTACCCAGGAGCAGACTGTGGTTCAGATCACCATCCAGTAATAGCTACCATTAAAACAAAATTAAAGAAACTGAAATGTGGAAAAAAAGAGTAAGAAGTATATGCTGGGAGAACTTAAAAATGATAGCATACTTAAGCAACAATTCAAGTCAGCTGTAGAAGAACACCTCAACGAAAACGTAGCAACACCTATTTGGGACAGATTTGCTCTGTACATACATCTATTGATGCTTCTGGACAATCTTCAGTGATGCTTCTGGAATCATTGGGTGTTTCGGGCCTTTCAACGTCATACAACCTCCTCCAGATGGCTAGCCACTTATGATTCCATGGCTCCCCTCTTTTGAGCCACAGCCATCTTGAGGCCCTTTCTGCGACATTGGTGGTACTGCGGATGGCTCTCCTCTTCCTCTCTCCCTCGATGCCCAAAATGCTGAAGGCTCTAATTAAAGAACGGGCTACAAATCCTCTACAACCAACCTCCACTGGGAGACACCTCACTCTCCATCCAGCCTGCTGACAGTTGCTGACCAGTCCTGCGTACTTGGAGAGCTTCCTTTCAAAGGCCTCCTCCAAGCTATCTTCCCATGGGACTGTCAGCTCCAGCAGCACCACTTGCTTAGTAGACTCGACAGTAGGACAATGTTTGGTCGCAGGGTGGTGGCTGCGATATGGTTGGGGAACTTCTGCTGCCCTTCGAGGTCCACCAACAGCTGCTAGTCCCTTGCAGAGGTCAGAATGCCTGCAGATGTTCTTTTGGCAGGTATTGGTTGCTCCCCAGCTCTGACAAAAGCAATGGTCTGCTTGGATTTAAATATGCTAAATAAACAGATTTAAATATGCTATACAGCAACCAGCAGAGGAGATAATCCCGGTACAAGAATCCCAGTACAAGAAATCCAATACACCAACAAGGGATGGATAATCCAAGAAATTCTAGATCTGATGGAACAAAGAAGGTTAGTGAAGAATAATGAAATGTAATACAGAGAGCTAGACAGACAGATCAGACAACTGTGCAATATTGCAAAGGAAGAATGGCTGAATCAAAAATGCAATGAAGTAGAAGGCCATATTAACAACAGCAAGGAAATGCACAAGAAAATTAAGGAAATTACTGGATTTAAGAAAACCTCCTCTACAGGATGCATAAGATCAGCAGACGGATCCATACTAATAGATCCAGATATAGTATGTGAGAGGTGGATTCAGTATATAGAGAGGTGGATTCAGTATGTAGAGCAGCTGTTTGAGGATAATAGAGGGGAACCCCCAGATATTAAACACCTAATTCTGGTCCACCGATTACCAAAGAAGAAATAACTAAAGCAATGAAAAGCATGAAACATGGTAAAGCCACTGGACCTGATGAAATTTCAGTGGAAATGATACAAGCCCTAGAAGATCTGAGAAAAGATATTCTTTTGAACTGTTTAATGGCAGATATGAGTCTGGTGTATTGCCTGACGATCTCTTGAAATCAGTATTTATAACTCTGCCAAAAACTCCTGGAACTATTGACTGCGAAAATTATAGAACAATCAAGTCTTATGAGTCACATAATAAAGACTTTGTTGAGAGTTATTCTGAGTTGAATTAAAAACAAGTTTAGACCAGAAACTTCTAAACTGCAATATGGGTTTATTGAGGATAGAGGAACTAGGAACGCAATTTTCATACTATGAATGCTTTCAGAAGGGGCAATTGAATATCAAAATGATGTCTTTTTATGTTTTATTGATTTCACTAAAGCATTCAACAAAGTGCAAGATGAAAAATTATTTAAACTAAACATTGACAGAAGGGACCAACAACTGCTTCAAAATTTATATTGGAACCAAATGGCGGCAGTAAAAATTGATGATAATATGAGCAATTGGACTAAAATTCAAAGAGGAGTTAGGGCGGGATGCGTTGCCTCATCGGAAGTGTTTAATATCTATAGTGAAATGATTCTCAGAGAAATAGAAGACTGAGATGGGATAAAAATTGGAGGCACTAACATCAACAACATAAGATATGCAGACGATACCACGCTAATAGCAAGTGCTGCAGAAGACCTACAAATCCTCCCAGACAAAGTAGTACAAACAAGTGCAGATTTTGGTCTAACCGTTAACTGTAAAAAAACCAAATGTATGGTAATATCAAAACAGCAAGATACTCCCAACTGCCAATTGTACATCGGTAACCAAGAGATTGAACAAAAGACCAGCTTTAATTACTTCCGTAGCTTTATATCACAAGATGCTAGAAGTAAAGTAGAAATAAAAAGAAGAATTGCCATTGCCAAAACCAACTTTCAAAACATGAAACCCATTTTTACCAACAGATACATTTCTATGACAACAAGACTTAGGCTACTAAAATGTTACATCTGGTCATTCTTGCTGTATGCTTCCGAAACATGGACTATAACACCAGAACTCCAAAGAAACTTAGAAGCAACAGAAATGTGGTTTCTTAGAAGAATGCTGAAAATATCATATAGAGATAGAGTAACTAATGAGACAGTACTCCAACGTGCCCATACAAAAATATCTTTAATGAGAACATTAAATGAGAGGTAACTTAAATTTCTGGGCCATGTCATCAGAAAGGGAGAAATAGAATGCCTTACATTACAAGGCCGTATCCCTGGGACACGCGGAAGAGGAAGGCAAAGAAGAAACTATATGGACGCTGTGAAAGAACTAACAGACCTAAGTGTGTGAGATATCATTGACGCTGCATGGGATCATTCGATGTGGAGAGCCATGATCGCCCAGGCGTGTAATGCGCTAGGCACATGAAGAAGAAGAAGAAGAATTTCTTCAATTTGTTTCCTTACACCAATGAATAAGTTCTCTGCTGCTGTTGACTGTTAGTGTCCCCACTATTTCAATATGTTATGTCCTCTGCAGTGAGAACATACCCAATATATTTGTTTATGAAAAATAAACAGGAAATGCAGGAAATGGCAGGTCAGGCAGCTCCTGAGCAGAGAGAAACAGAGTTAACATTACCGTTTATTCCAAACTGGGCCAGAACTATCTCCAGGGGGTCTAAGATGCATCTTGTTACATTCTTCTTCTTTACATAGTTACAGAAATTTTCAAAATTTTTTTAAAAACACTTGCAATTTTGCTCCTATTTTCTACCTTCTCGCCCTGTCATTTTTACTGGCTCCTACAACTTTCACGATCTCCACTCTTCTTCATAGTATTCCTTCCTTTAATCTAGCATCTCTTTAGTTTGCCACAGATGGATAACTTCCACTGAAGTTTATATTTCTCAGTGGAATGTATATTGCACATTCTTTGTGATCTTACAATCAATGATTTTTTTTCCTATCTGATTTACTTCAGTTTTAAAATCACCTGTTTGACTGCATCTGTAACAAAATAAGGAATAGAATATGATGGAGCTAATTCAATCTTAGATCCACTGTAAAATCTGGAATGGAACAGTATTAGTGCCCAAGATTTATCACCTCACAGGGAAATAACTTTCAATATATTTTTCTTGATTCTTTTCTGTTCACAAGATGAATTATTATTTTCCTTTTTGTTACAGGCTAGACAATTCGTACTTCTGACTAGATTTCTCAGTCAATCTCACACTTTCATTTTATACTTTCTTCACCTTGTGAAAGTCCTTGACATTTTGGAGTACTGCTATTTATCTTTTTGGTGAGTACAAAACTTGTAACTAAACATTATTTAGCATTTCATTCTCTCTGTAATCAAGGGACCGCTTTTTAAACTCTTAACCCTGATCATTTTTCCCCACTGTACCAGACAGTATGAAGACAAATGATCAGGGTTGAGAGTTAAAAACTCAAATTCCAGTCAGCAAGTGAGACCTGGACTATCTTAGGCCTTAGTCATTGTTTGTTACCTGGAACGACCTCCTACCTGGTACAAAGATTCAAGATTCAAAAGATGCAAAAAAACTTTATTGTCATTCTAACCATACATCAGCTCTGCAGGGCAGAATGAGACAGCGTTCCTCAGGGGCAGTGCAATCATAACATAACAAACGCAACACTAAATAATAAACATAACAATAAATAGTAAAACACAACAGCCACGTGTCAGTTAAATCAGTTATAAGTATCCAGTGCAAGTTAAAAGTGTCCAAATCAGAGTCAGGTGGAGCAGCTATTTAGCAGTCTGACTGCCTGTGGGAGGAAGTTGTTTAGTAGCCTTGTGGCTTTAGTTTTGATGCTCCTGTAACGTTTGCTTGATGGCAGAAGAACAAACAGTTCATGGAGAGGGTGTGAGGGGTCTTTAATGACGTACCGTGTCTTCTGGAGGCATCGACTCTGAAAGAGGTCTTGGACAGAAGGTAGGGAGACCCCAATAACCTTCTCTGCTCCCCTAACCACCCTCTGCAAGACTTTTTTGTCGACAGCACTGCAGCTGGAGTACCAGGTTGTGATGCAAAAGGTCAGTACACTCTCAAACACGCCTCTGTAGAATGTAGTTAAGATGTTAGTGAGGAGTGATGCTTGCTTAAGCTTCCTCAGAAAGTGGAATCTCTGCTGGGCCTGTTTCACAATCCCAGTGGTGTTCCTGGACCAGGTGAGATTGTCCGAGATCTGCACCCCAAGGAACTTGATGTTTTCCATTCTCTCCACAAGCAGAATTTAAACAGCAGATTTAATAAATATTTACACTGGAAATGTAGAAGCTCTGTTTGTGTATGTAACACTGTGTGTTCAATTCAAAGTTATATTCTTTTTTAATAATGATGATTCTGCAAAATGCACTTTCCTTAACTCTGCCACAAAGCACACCCATTCGGTTCCATATACCCATGTCAGCACAAGCAATTTGCAACTTCCCTAACAGTGACTCTGCTTTTGTGCTGACAAGTGGGAACTAATATTGATGACTGTGAACTGAACAACAGTATGGCCAAATAAATAAAAGATGCCCACTGCCTATGTCATGTAAGCCATCACAACATCCTTGGGGGAGGGGGGGAAATCACTGTTCACAGGACTATTTCAACCAGTTCTATTAATACAATGGCAATCAAAGTAGGCCAGAATCCAGAAGGCAAAGTTGTAATATCTGCGCATGCTTCAAGAAACGCAAGTTGACAAAAATGCGCTGATTTATTTACTTTCCCTGCCCCACCCCCAACATCAATTCCAAATGAAAACAGCTTACTCTCAAATCTCTGGGTGGTATTTTGTGCGAATTCTGTGAGGTTATATTTTATTAACCTAAATGGTCATAAAATGGGATTCATTGTACTCCCTAACTGAGCACCTTGCCCATTGAATTTTTAAATCTCTACTAATTGCATGGTTCAGATTAGCATAACAAAATATTCACCTTTTGGATGCACCGCTACAACGATTGAGAATGTCAGCATTGTCCATTTTAAAACAGCTCACCATGATTGGCTTCTCTGCCTTTGAATTCATTCAGTGTTTCTTCTCCCCACATTATGACTTATCGAAAGGATTCCCTGAACTAATTCAGGTCCTGTGATCCCTCACACTGAGAAAGCTAAACATTAATGCTTCTGGAACGATATCTTGGGCTATGCATAACCATATATTTATTTTACAAAAAATCTCTAACAAAGGCCAACGTGATGACAACATCACCAAGATCTCAATTAATTTTATTTGTTTATGATTAAGGAGTGCACGAAAAAGGGGAGGAAGAAAGGAAGAAAGTGTTGGGTGGTAGGGTGGATGTATGTCTCTACCAGAGGAGGTTTAACATGCTCCTTTGCTCTGCCAGCCTGCTGGTCACCTGTGGGCAAGGTGTAGCACCTGCTTAGCTCCCCGATCAGAGTCACATGAAGCCATGGGAGCAGATGGGGGATGGACGTATGAGCAGCTGGTGCATATCACAAGTCCTGGTTATGCAACCACTGATGCCAGACTGACAATCTCTGAAGAGTATTGATAATGGCTGAGGTCACCTGTCTTGTAAGGATACTGCCCAGAAGATGGCAATGGTAAACTACTTCTGTAGAAAAATTTGCCAAGAACAATCATGGTCCTGAGACCATGATCACCTTCGTCACACAACATAATGATGATAATGACTAAAAGGGAAAAGTTAAAAAAGTTGACACTGCCTTTCTCTATTGCTGCACCTTGATTCACCTTTTAAAAACATCTCAAACTCCTCCCATCATCACTCAAACATTTCCTTGGGACACATTTTCTGTTAAAGCCCCTGTATACACATTACCTGATATTACTCTTACCAATTAGTGTTTGATCAGATGCTTTTGGAAATCGGCTTTCTTCATCAAGCAAAGACAATAAACCCATTGGCTTCTGAAGAAACATGTCCAGAATTGGTCGATTATCCTGGTATTCCACTTTTACAGCACCAATTCCCTCATTTTGGTATTCAGTCTATAAGCAATCACAAGTAAAACACTGAGCTTTAAATAAAATTACCCCTCATGAGCAATCTCTGAAAACTATTATTTCTTTAAACATGCTCTCCCTTCAGCATGCAAATAATGAAATAAATCCAGAAAAAAATAGCAATGAAACAACCTTCACTAAGTTTTGTCAAATCATATTTTCTATGAAGGATTAAGGCATCTAATTATTAGCTACAATCTTAAAAGATCAAAGAAAGTTTATAACTTAACTCCTTATTTACAATCAGTAGCCTCCTGTACCTAATAAAGTGGCCAATGAGTATGTTTGTGATCTTTTGTTGCTGTAGCCCATCCACTTTATGGTTTGACATGTTGTGCATTCAGAGGAGCTCTTCTGCACACCACTGTTATAAAGCGTAACTACTTGAGTTTACTGTCGCCTTCCTGTCAATTTGAATCTGTCTGGCCATTCTCATCTGACCTCTCTCATTTTTGCTCACAGAACTGCTGTTCCCTGGATTTTGTTATTTGTTTTTTTTTGCATCATTCTCTTTAAACTCTAGAGAATGTAGTGTGTGAAAATCTCAGGAGTTCGTTTGGTCTGAACAGCAACTAAACCTCTTGACCATTTCTGAATGCTTCTATGCATGAAATTGCTGCCACATAATTGGCTGATTAGCTACTTGTACTAACTAGCAGGTGTACAGGTGTACCTAGTTAAGTAGCTTATGCTCACCTATAATTTCACTCTCACCATAACCTAGGCCTATACTTTTGTATATTTCACTAACGAAATATTACTTATTTAATAATAGTTATAACCTAATGCCAACAAATGTGAAAATAAGGTTGATTTAAATCTAACAATCAGAGTAAAACTATCTAGTAATTTGAAGAAAGAATTCATTTATAGCATGTTTCTGTAAGATTCTAATTGCACATTAAAATACTCATATATTGCTAAATTTACTTTGAACTTTAAAATATTGAGCCCAAGCTTTCTAAACTAGATGTAGTTCACACAAAATGATGCAAACTTTTCTCATGGGAATGATATTGAATTTTGGAAATATATCCAGTTTGAGGACTATAAAATACATTGTCCTTGTCAACTTGACCTACTTGACAACAGTAGTCCTTGATTACCACCCTTGGGCCATGGAAATCGTTTCTAATATCAGTCAAAGGTATCCTCTGCACTTTCAAAAAAGAACAGGATGAACCTTTGGAAACACTTTTTGAAAGTTACTTGTGAATTCTGCACTTTAATATGATATCCTTGCCATTGCAGGAGGGAAAATGCAAGATGAGGTTCTACATGCTGTATTTAGGAAACTAGGAAATAAATTACAAAGTAGATCTTCAGGATTGCTAGCCATGCCAATGCTTGTCAGAATAGGACAGCGGTCCCCAACCACCGGGCTGCAGACCGGTACTGGGCTGCAGAGCATGTGCGAGGAAACGATATGATTTGGCGATATGAGTCAGCTGCACCCTTCCTCATTCCCTGTCACGCCCTGTTGAGCTTGAACGCACGCGAGGTCATTATCCACACGTCATCCATGTCAGCGCGGGAAGGAGATCAACTCCTCGAGCTTGCAAATGACGGCGGGCAAAAAAGTATGTTTGACGTAACATTTCTACTGGCATTCTGGATCAAAGTCAAGGCTAAATATCCTGAGATAGCCATGAAAGCACTGAAAATGTTGCTTCCATTTCCAATATATCTCTGCAATGAATGCAACGAAAACTAAATTGTGGAATAGACTGGACATAAGGAATCCCCTTCGAGTATCGCTGTCTCCCATCGCCCCTCGATAGAGCCGTCTTCTTGCAGGGAAACATGCCCAGGGCTCCCACTGATTCAGCGATATTGGTGTGTTGCAATGATTTTATACGTTCATATGGGGAAAATATGTGCTGTGTGTTTAATATCCAAACGTTTCTTAAAATGTTATGATGCTATTGACTTATAAATGACTTATATAACCATATAACAATTACAGCACAGAAACAGGCGATCTCAGCCCCTCTAGTCCATGCCGAACGCTACTCTCACCTAGTCCCACCGACCTGCACTCAGCCCACAACCCTCCATTCCTTTCCTGTCCATATACGTATCCAATTTAACTTTAAATGACAACATTGAACCTGCCTCTACCACTTCTACTGGAAGTTCGTTCAACACTTACTTCAACCTCCCCTGTTCTCCCCTGATAATTGATTTATCACTATATTCATGCGAGGAAAATATGCGCTGTGTGTTTAATATTAAATTCTTTAGAACTTAGAAACAAAATTGAGTGTATTAGCCACTTACCACCTATATTCCGGTCGTGATTAACACCACCCACCCCCCCGAACAGAATCGCCAAAAACGACTTGTGGGAAAAAATCGGCACGTACACACATGCGCACTGGTGCCTGCACAAGGCTTCACGGTCATTGTAGTCTTTCTCGGGGTAAACAGAACATATTTGACTGCTACTCTTGTCCGTTGGTAAATCTACCCCCCCCCCCCACCCCCCGGGGTTGGCTGGTCCGCAAGAATATTGTCAATAATAAACCGGTCCACAGGGCAAAAAAGGTTGGGGACCCCTGGAATAGGAATAGCAAAATAGGTAGGATGAATATGATGTGGCTTGAGCTATGAAGCAGGAGGGAGTGGTTTAGATTCTGGGGGCATTGGAACCAGTTCTGGAGGAGGTCGGACTAGTAAAGACACCTGAGCAGGACCAGAATCAAAGTTCCTCAGTGGATTGTTTGCCAATGTTGTTGGGGAACTTTAACCTAATATGACAGAAGGATGGAAACTCATGCAGAAAGCTGGAGGAAAGCAAAGCAGAGACCAAAGCAAAAGCTAGAAGAGTGCAGTACAGAAAAGTTAAATGTAAAGTACATAAAGATTGCTACATTCTAAAAGGACAAT
Source organism: Mobula birostris (assembly GCF_030028105.1). NCBI lineage: Eukaryota > Metazoa > Chordata > Chondrichthyes > Myliobatiformes > Myliobatidae > Mobula > Mobula birostris. The sequence goes on along the minus strand of NC_092375.1, from coordinate 171,918,541 downwards.
GACTGTAAAGACACTTTATCTAAATGCCCTTAGTATTCAAAATGAGGTCAGAAAACTTGTGGCACAAGTTGGTACAAAAGGTATAGTTTAATGACCATTACAGAAATATGATTGCAGGGTGAAGATGATTAGGAATTAAATATCCAAGGGTATCAGCTAATATAGCAAGAAGATAAGGGAGGTTGGGTAGCGCTCTTAAGTAGGGTGAGATCAAGGCGATGACGAAAGATGATATCAGAACTAAGGAGCAGAATGTAGGCAGAGATCAGGAATAGTAAAGGAGGAAGGGTAACATTACTGTTGGGAGTTGGATATCGGCCACAAAATAATAACATTACAGCAGCACAGGCAACAAATGAGGAAATATCTGATGCATATAAGAATGAAGCAGCATGGGGGACTTAAACTTGTACGTAGATAGGGAAAATCAAGTTGGTCAAGGCAGTCTTGAGGAGGACTTCATGGAATGAATTGTGGTAGTTTTCTTGAATAGCATGTTACTAAGCTTACAAGGGAAAATGCTTTCTTCAATCTTTCCAGTGCAATGAGACAGGAATAATTAATTATCTTGTAGTTAGGGATTCTCTTGGCAAGAGTGATCACAGTATAAGTGAATTTCTCATACAAATGGAGGGTGCAACAGTATGATCTATTATGCCTAATCAAGGAAAATTACAACAGGATGACGAGGAGCTGGCCAGTATAAACTAGGACTATAGACTATATGGTGATTTAGTTGGGGAACAGTGAATTGAATTGACTTTATTACTTACATCCTTCACACGAGGAGTAAAAATCTTTATGTTACGTCTTCAACTAAATGTGCAATGTGCAATTTATAGTTACTTGTAATAAATAGTATGTACAACAGAACAGTCAATAGAGCATAGAAATACAATTGTATCAGCGTGAATTAATCAGTCTGATGGCCTGGTGGAAGGAGCTGTCCCAGAGCCTGTTGGTCCTGGCTTTTATGCTGCGGTACCATTTTCCAGATAGTAGCAGTTGGAACAGTTTGTGGTTGGGGTGACTTGGGTCCCCAATGATCCTTTGGGCCCTTTTTACACACCTGTCTCTGTAAAAGATTTTTCATAAAGGTCAACAAAAGCGTTCAGGTTAAAAGCAAGAACAGCAAGAGTGGGGAAAGCCAGCCTTAGATAACTATGGAAATAAAGAAAGGTATCAAGCAAAAAGCTCATACATTGAAAGATGCCAAAAGTAGTGGGAAGATTGGGAAAACTTTAAAAAGCAATAAAGGATCACTGAACAAGCAATAAGGAAAGGGAAGGTAGATTGTGAAAGTAAACTTGCACAAAATATAAAAACACTTAGTATTTTCTTACAATTATACCAAGCAGGAAAGGGTACCTAAATGAATATAAGTCTCTTGGGAAATGAGAAGGGGAAATTAATACTAAGCAATGCAACAATGGTGAAGGCTTTGAATTACTATTTTGTGTCAGTCTTCATGGTGGAGCACACATCTTATACGCCAAAGAGAGATGTTATGGATACGATGGGAGGTGAGGACCTTGATACAACCGTTATCACTAAAGAGGTAATGCTGAACAAACTACTGGGCCTAAAGTTAAATAGGTCCCTTGGTCTCAATTGGAAGGCATTCCACGGTACTGAAAGAAATTGTGGAAGTTATTGTAGAGGCAAGTGTGATAATTTGCCCTTGGGCAAATCCCAGAGAACTGGAAGACAGCAAATGTCACATCACTCTTTAATAAAGGATATTGGCAAAAGGCAGCAACTATAGACCAGCTAACTTAATGTCTGTAGTCAGAAAAATGCCTGAAGCTATCATTAAGGAAGAAATAGTGAGACATCTATCAGGCAGACACAGCATGGATTCATGAAGAGCAAGTTCTGTTTGACCTGGATTTCATTGAGGATATAATGATACAATGGATGGAGGGAAACAGGTGGATGTTGTTTCCTTGGGCCTCAGTAAGGTGCTGCATAAAATACATATCCATAAGGATGCACGAGGTTGGTGGTAATGTATTAGCATGGATAGATACCTGTTAATCAGTTTTAAGCAAAGTTGGGATAAATGGGTGATCCTCTGGTTGGCAATTAGTGGTGAGCAGAGTGCTACAGGGGTCAGAGCTAAGCCTGCAACTGTTCGTGATATAAGTTAACAATTTGGAAGTGGAGACCGAGTGTGACGTGTCTAAGTTTGCTGACGACATTAAACTGAGGGGAAACGCAAATTGTGCAGAGGGTGCACAGAGTTTGTAGAGAGACATAGACAGGTTAAGTGAGTGAGAAAGGGTCTGGCAGATGGAGTCAATGTTGGTAAATACGAGATATCCACCGCAAAGGAAAAGTAGAAGATCAGATTATTATTTAAATAGTGAAAGACTGAAGCTCGACGTTGGGCAGAGGGAACTGGGAGTGCTTGTACATAAATTGCACGACGTCTCGTTTGCAGGTGCAATAGGCTATAAAGAAAACAAATGGATTGTTGTCCTTCATTGCTAGAGGGGTTGAATTTGAGAGCAGTTAAGTTATGCTGCAACTGTAAAGGGGCTGGTGAGGCTGCACCTGGAGCACTGTGTGGAATTCTGGTCACCAGAAAAGATATAATGGCTTCGCAGCGTGCAGAGCAGGTTCACCAGGTTAATTCCGGAGGCGAGCGGTTAGCCTTGAGGACAGATTGAGCTGCCTTGGACTGTGCTCCCTGGAATTCAGAAGAATGACAGGTGATCTTATAGAAACATAAAATTGATAAAGGAATAGATAAGACAGAGGCAGGAAAGATGCTCCATCAGCAGGTGAGACAGGAACTAGGGAACATAGGCTCAAGGTTTGGGGGAGTAAATTTAGGATGGAGATGAGGAGGAACTGCTTTTCCCAGAGTAGTGAATCTGAAATTCTCTCCCTGGGGAGGTGGCAAAGGCCACCTCATTAAATATATTTAAGGCACAGCTAGATTTTTGTATAGCTGGAGAACCAAGTATCATAGGGAAAAGGCAGGTAGGTAAGCTGAGTCCACAACTAGATCAGCCATGATCTTATTGAATGGTGGAGCAGGCTCAACTATCCAGATGGCTACTCTTGTTCTTATTTCTCATGCTCTTGTGTTTATATGGGGAACTCAAAGCTCACTAAGAAAACAAGTACTGAGGTCCTCCATAACACCTGAGCGACATTTTCAAGCTCCGCACCCAAGTGCTGGCACCACATCTGATTCAGCTCATAATATTTCAAACACTTTTTCATATTTCCTCCTGACACAGGAGGCTAGTAGGGCACTAAGCCTCTGGCAGACCCGACAGCAGTATCAGATTTATTATCACTGCCTTCTAGGACATGAAATTTATTGAACCCATGTATTCAACCCATGAATGCTTGCCTTTTTGCACTTTTTTTGTATGTTACAGTAATTTTGTGTCTGTACACTGATGTGAAACAAGTTTCATTTCATATATGTCAGTGATATTAAATGTAATTCTAATTCTGAGCATACCTATGGATCTTATTCTTCTCCCTCAATTCCCTCTTTCCATCAACTCTTCGTTTCACAAGGGCGCCGTGGTAGTGCTGCACTTAGGGCCATGCTATTACACCCTGGGCATTTCAGAGTTCGACTCTGGCACCATCTGAAAGGAGCTTGTACGTTCTCCTCATGAGCCATGAGGGTTTCCTCCCACAGTCCAAAGAAAGATGTACCAGTTTGTAAGTTAATAGGTCATTGTAAATTGTCCTATTACTGGTTGGCATCTGTCTGTCTCAAAGGACAGTGGGTGATGATGATCATCGTCATAACCTTGGGTGGAAGGTATGGAGATCCTGAGATGCCCAGTCATCAAGATCCCCCTCTCGGCCTCACCAGTGCAGTCCAAAGAAAAGTTTACGAAGCAATACATTTGAGTCCAGTTTGGCTGCAGGAGCTGCCGGAAGGATGTTCAATGTCGCCCAGCTGCCTTAGGGGCTCTGCTCCGGATTTGCTGTCTGGGTTTACTCCCGTAGCCTCGGTCTCTCCTGAGGCTGCCCATAAGGCAGTGGGGCTGTTTATCCATAGCTGGAGATCTGGTTCATGAGCACCAGGGCGCGTCCACACACTGGTGGGCCTGCATGCTACGTGTGCAGGGGGCCAGATCTCCTCCCCATCCTCTGCAATTCATCCTGAGTCCAAGAGGAATTCAGTTTCCATGTGTCGCCAGCGAGGAGGCATTACATGAGACTTGCTGCTGGAGAAGCTATGTACTGGAAGGGAGACACTTACACATTCAGCTCTCCTTTTCATGAGACTGCTAGCCAGTGGTGGGAGCTGAAAGTGAGAACGACAAGCGCTACCCACTGCACTATCACACTAGAAGAGTCACAACAACCATTTTGACGTTATTAAGCTGATGTTAGTCCTATTATTAGGCTAGTGTTAAATAGGTGGGTTGCTGGTGGTGAGGCTTGTTGGGCTACAAGGACCTGTTCCGTGCTGTTTGTCTAAATAAATAAACAAATAAATATCCTATCACCATTCACTGCAACAGAAGCAATTTACATTCGAGCATGTCTTTGGATTGTGTGGGAAACTGAAGTATCCGGATACAAACAAAAAAAACCTCAGAGGTAACTCTATCTATACAGCGCCAGGAGTCAGGATCAAACTCACGTCAGGTAACTCTATCTATACAGCGCCAGGAGTCAGGATCAAACTCACGTCACTGAAATTTCCAATATGTTCCCAGGTGACCATACCATCCAGATCTGTAACTTTTCCAGTCCCAGCTGTTACACTGCTCACCCAGACCCAACATGGTTCCACACCTCAGAAATGCAAGGTGCTGACCGCTTCGAAACAAGGATATTCCTTCTATTCTCGGCAATGCTATTCTCAACTAGCTCACATTTATTCATAGCTCAGGTACAATCACAGCAATAGAATCAATGAACCATCATTCAGTACCAGTTAGGTCAATGAAGTAACAATTCAGCTGTTTGGACAGTGATGGTGTTTCATTATAATGCACACAGGAAGCATCCGTTCTTATATTGAAAAAAAAACAAAGTTTACTACTGCCTTAGAGACTTCTGATTACTTCTTAATTTTACTGACCTGTTCAAGAGCGAAGATGTGTTGGTTGAAATAAAATTGGATTTGTTCATTGGCAATATTGATACACAGTTGCTCAAAGGAATTCTTCCTGAAGTTCTCAAATCCAAAGATGTCCAGAATCCCCACATTCATTCCACTTTCAGAATCACTAAGGGAAATTCAAGTTCAAACAATTGTTAAACAACATGTAAAAAAAAGTCCAGGGAAGATTGTTATGACCACAAAGGATTGGATCTATTGATAAGCCCCTTTGTAAACTTAACATCAGCTCCCTTTAGTATCTTATTTCAAATGAGATTTTAAAATACCCCAATTATCCCATCTCCTTGTATAATTAAAATTCAAGCCTGCTTGCATTCACAGGAATAAAATACTGGCATGTAATAAATTTCACAAAAATAGAAGTTAATTATCGAACGCGATTTCACTCTGTAATTTACATTAAAGCTCGTCAAATCTGAGTGTCAAGCAGTGACAATTTTTCTCATCTGTTCCTTTCTGTCACATAGTAACCCAGCTGGCAATTTATTAGTTCAAAAATCAAAAAATGCCATCTTAGATGATTCTGCAGTATGGGATGTAACTTAGCTGACATTAACATTTGAAACAAGAAGGATGACTGTAAAGTTTGTATAGTGTCCACACTGAACAACATTAGTATGTACAGTATTTACATTTATCTCACACTATACAATATATGATCTTGGAATAACTATTTGGTTCAGTCAGAAGATTATTAATTAATCCAGGTCAAATAAACTTACAGATTTTAATATATGTATGTTTAAATGAGACAAGGTTTGGTTGTCACTTAATACAATAAGTATTAATTATATAATTCTTTTATAAGTAAAGCTTTTCTTGTCTCAATCACAGCACCATAATGGCAAGGGGATGATTAGTGTTTCTCTCTCCCTCTTTAAAAGCAAAAGCAGTTTTCCAGAAAGTTTAGTTTTATCATAAAGACATTATCATACACTTTTCACAATTCAGCACATTTTTTAATATATGATTCTTTCACCTACCATACACTTTTGTCAGGTTGAAGAAGGGTATTAATGCGGTTTACAATCCAGCTGAAAAGCCTCCCGTACAAGGCCTTTGACATGGCATCTCTGACGTCAGATGCCTCATCCACAGTATTTGTGCGAACTATTGTTTCCCCACGTGTCACAACACAATGAGAAGTAAGTGCTTCTTGAAACTCTTCAGAACCAATACCAAGTAGAGCTGCAGCTGGAAGAAGCCCACAGTTTTGAAAGTAGTCCCTCTCAAGTGCCTATTGTAATTTTATCACATGCTGCTCAGAAGAATCAATGAGGTTGAATTTCAAAATAGGAGCTTGCCTTTTCCCACCAACCTCCCCTGACCCCACAACCCATTTCCACCAACTGCAAAGGAACTTGGCTCTGGAATATACTCGTTATGTTACTGAATGAAAATCAAAGTCACTTTATATAGTTAGAATCCCCAGAAACAAGTGTAAAATTTGTGCAAAATCCTTCCAGAATGGTTTCACAAACTGACTTACATGAATGAAATCAAATTTTTAAAGGGACATTAGTCTGTGCAGGGAGATTGGCATAAACTCCATTACTGTTGCTGTCAAGAGTTCTGAGATTATAAATGGCTCACTTCTGAATTCCCTCCACCCTTACTAAGTCAAATTAGCATTTGATGTTCATCATGGGTTATGGTTTATTACTTGGATAAACAAGTGGAAGAAGATGAAACCCATTGAAATTAGTATTATCAACACTCGCATTCTTAAAATATCAGATACAGTGGAGTCCTTACAGAAAGCTGGACTTAACCCACCCTGAAGGCAAGAATCAGTATCCTGAATACATCCGGTTCCTCAGAGATTCTTTACCAAGCATAATGGTGCTGATCTCCTGTGTGACCTGCTGCTTAGTGTGACTAAATGGCCGTGCTTTGACAGCAGCTGTCAAAGTCACAAATATCTTTTATAGTTTTCGCTTTAGTTCTTTCCAGAGATGTAAAACTGTTTGATCTCCCCAAGCTAAATACATAAAACCCTTAGATCATGAAAGCAGCCACTTGCATTTCTAAAAAACGATGCTTTGCTCTTTGCTTTGTCTTGCAGCTGAAAAGTCTGGAGTTACCCAGAATAAGATGAGGAAAAATATCTTCCCTCATATGATTGTGAGTGTCTTGTGATCTCCACTCTAGGGGGCTGTGGGATGCTGAATATATTGATATTTTGGGGTACTAATGCTAAGCGGGGTACATAATAATTTAGAGAATGCTTTCACAGTTACATAGTCTGTTCCTGCTCTCATTTCCTATGATATTCAGTGCAGTTCAATAGTGACCTCTGGGGGAAGAACTTACTGTTTTCTAATGGCTCGCCGTCAGGAATTTCACTTTTATCCATCTGATGTTTTGAGGCTCTGGATGCAAATTCAATGTTTCCAGTGTTTAGGATTGCAGCAAGCACTCTGTACACAGAATGAACCTCCTGAAAAGAGAGAGAGTTCAGTTATGCAAAGTGCAATGATTTAAAAGCTTCCTGTTCAATACATACACTGCCTTCTGATGAAAGGCCAATCACTACCGACTCAGATGAATGATATGAGAGAGCTTTTTACTGTTGCAAGTTAATGAGCTTTCCTCCTGGCATATTCCCTGAACTTTGGATACCGTTATTGATAGTGTGCAAGAATTACAAGTGGCGTTCTTTTCAAACTCCTATAATTCATAGTCATAGAAAAATACAAATAATAGGAGTCTGAGCTCCCCATGTTCTCAAACATACACTTTTTATTTCATGAATGGGATTAAAATGCTTTAGGTTAAGCAATACCTATATTATAGAAATATTTTTAACTGGAGGTTGTGTTATCCACCTCCTTTTCAAAAAGCATTGTCGTGCTGTCAGTAACACTACTCCATTGAAGGTGCAAAATACCTATTTAAAATGTAACATGGTACACTAGTAACACACAAAATGCTGGAGGAACTTAGCAGGTCAGGCAGCATCAATAGAACTGAACAAACAGTCCGATGTTTCGAGGTGAGACCCTTCTTCAGGGCTGGAAAGGAAGGGAGAAGATGCCAGAATAAAAAGGTGGGGGGAGAAGAAGGAGGACAGCCACAAGGTGATAGGTGAAGCCAGGTGAATAGGAAAGGTAAAGGGCTGGAGCGGAAGGAATCTGATAGGAGATGAGAGTGGACCAGAGGAGAAAGGGAGGAGGAAGGAGGTGATAGGCAGGTGAGAAGAGGTAAGAGGCCAATGTAGGGAACAGGAGAAGAAGGGAGGGGGAGGGAGTTTTTGTTGGTCAGTAGAAATCGATATTCATCCCATCAGGTTGGAGGCTACTCAGATGGAATATAAGGTGTTGCTCTGAATGCTGAGGGTGACATCATTTTGGCACAATATGCAACCAAGGGCTGACATGTCGGAACAGGAATGGGAATCGGAATTAAAATGTTAGGCCATCGGGAAGTTCCACTTTTGGCGAATGAAGCAGAGGTGCTCAACGATGCGGTCCCCTAATTTACGATGGGTCTATTCAATGTAGAGAAGGCCACATCGGGAGGACTGGACACAATAGAAGACCCCAGCAGATTCGCAGGTGAAGAGTTGCCTCCTGTTTGTGACCCTGAATGGAGATGAGGGAGGAGGTGAATGGGCAAGGTGTAGCACTTAGACCACTTGAGAGATAAATGCCAGTAGGAAGATTAGTGGGGGAGGGAGGAATGGACAAGGGAATCATGGAGAGAGCGATCCCTGTGGAAAGTGGATGTTGGGGGGAGGTAAAGATATGTTTGGTGGTAGGATCTCTTTGGAGACAGTGGAAGTTGTGGAGGATGATGTGCTGGATGTAAGGGTCATAGGGTGGTAGGTAAAATCAAGAGGAACTCTATCACTGTTGAGGCAGCGGGAAGATGCGGTGAGCACAGATGTTTGGGAAAGGGAGGAGATGTGGGTGAGGGCAGCAAAGGTGGAGGAAGGGAAATCCGTTCTTTGCAGAGGAAGACACCTCTGATGTCCTGGAAAGAAAAGCCACATCCTGGGAACAGGTGGAATGGCGTCGAAGGAACTGAGAAAAGTGAATAACATTTTTACGGGTGGGAAGATTAGTAGTTAACTATTACACCAATATCCAAAAGACTTGGACTATATGATATGGAAGCCTGCTCAGATCTCCATGAAATCTGGGAAATTAAGTTGTTGCAAAACTCTGAAATAAAAAGGCAATAAGAATATATCCAGATGGTTCCAAAATTCTATTTGGTCCACTTATATCAGGGAAGGAATTCCTACAGAACTGGATCTACTGTTCAGATTCCAGGGCATTGTAGCAGTCTCTTTAATCCACTAAGAAATGGACTATCAAGCCATCCAGTTTAAGAATAATGAGATACAAATATTCAATGCAAGCCTTTCCATCAATACTCATAGTCATGAATGAAAGCAAAATAACCACCAAATAAATTACAAAAATTACAGATATTCTCTTCGCTTTAGGAGGGAGAGAAGCAGGGAAGGAAGGAAGGAAGGAAGGAAAATCTGATAGCACAGGGGTCAAAGCTGTTCCTAAAACGTAGTTTGTGTCTTCTAGCTCCTGTACCTCCTCCCTGATGGAGAGCATGTCCTCGATGATGGAAGTCCTTAATGATGGATGCCATTTTTTTTGAGCCATCACCTTTTGAAGATGTCCTCAATGCTGGAGAAATTAGCACCCATGAAGGAGTTGGCTGAGATGCAACCCTCTGCAGCTAGGTCTGATCCTGTGTAGTGGCCCCTCCATGTTAGGCAGCAATGTAACCAATTAGAATGCTCTCCATGGTACATCTGTGGTGACACTCCAAATCTCCTCAAACTCCTAATGAAATACAGCCGCTGGCGTGTCTCCTTCGTAATTGCATCAATATGTTGGGTCCAGAACAGATCTGCAGAGGTGTTGACAACCAGGAACTTGAAACTGCTCACTCTTTCCACTGCCGATCCCTCAATAAGTACCGGGTATGTTCCCTCAACTTCTCTCTCCTCAAGTCCAGAATCAATTCCTTGGTCTTAATGAGACTGACTGCATAGTTGTTGTTGCAACACCACTCAACCAGCTGATTTGCAAAGTTGGTTTATTTTTCTACAAACACTGCCTGTTTTGCTGAGTATTTGTAACATTTTCTGTATTATTATCAACATATCACTGGAATTAAACATTGTTGAAACAACTTTTACATACATTCATCATTTCAAACAGAACCATCTGGATGCAATTTGATTAATTTGCTTCTTGGAAACTTCCTGGTCTCCACAGAAATAACTCATTATTTAACAGTTATATTAGCACCCACTCAATGTTTGAAGATGACCTTTCACAGAGATCGATTCTAAATTCACAATAAATCAGCAAGTCTAAAATTTCCCATTAAAATACAATTAGAGATGTCTTAGCTTAGAGCAGGGATTCCCATACTGTTTTGGGTTACAGCTCCCCCAGTTCCCAGACCACATCCCCTCCCTTTCCGGCCATTACATTAACACCATAAAGAATTTTGGCATACAATTGACAGTGAAAGAAAATCGGAACTGCAAATTCAATGCAGTGACAAATAATTGCAAAAATGTTGTTGTGGCAATATTGAACTCAGCATCAGTAAGACAAAAATTTGATTGTGGACATAGAGCATAGAAATCTACAGCACGTTACAGGCCTTTCAGCCCACAATGTTGTGCCAACCATGTAACTTACTCTCGAAACTGCCTAGAATTTCCCTACCGCATAACCCTCTATTTTCCTAAGCTCCATGTACCTATCTTAGAGTCCCTATTGTATCCGCCTCTGCCACTGTTACTGGCAGTGTATTCCATGCATCCACCACTCTCTGTGTAAAAAAGCTTACCTCTGACATTCTCTTTGTCCCTATTTCCAAGTACCTGAAAACTATCCCCCCTCGTGTTAGCCATTTCAGCACTGGGAAAAAGCCTCTGGTTATCCACACAATCAATGCCTTTCATCATCTTATACACCTCTATCAGGTCACTTCTCAACCTCTGTCACTCCAAGAAGAAAAGGTCAATCACTCTCCCTGTTCTCATAAGGCATGCTCTCCAATCCAGGCAACATCCTTGTAAATCTCCTCTGCACTCTCTCAATGGTATCCACATACTTCCGGCAGTGAGGTGATCAGAACTTCAGGAAGGTGATGTCGAGGCAGCACAGACTAGTCCCCATCAAGGGATCAGAAGTGGAGAGAGTGAGCAGTTTCAAGTTCCTGGGTGTCAACATCTCTGAGGATTTACCCTGGGCCCAACATACAATTACAAAGGCGGCATGAAAGTAACAATATTTCATCAGGAATTTAAGGAGAGTTGGTATGACACCAGTCTCTCACAAGTTTCCACAAATGCACCGTGGAGATCATTCTAATGGGCTGCATCACCATCTGGTATGGAGAGGTGGCTACATAGGATCTGAAAAAGCTGCAGAAAGTTGCAAACTCAGCCAGCTCCACCATGGGAACTAGTCTTCCCAGCATAGAGGACACCTTCAAAAGGCGATGCCTCAAAAAGGTGGCATCCATCATTAAGGGCTCCCATCACCCAGGACATCACCTTTCTCATTGCCACCATCACGAGGAGGAACATGAAGACACCACTGAATGTTTTAGAAACAACTTCTTTCCCTCCACCAACAGATTTCTGAATCGCCAGTGAACCAATATACCCTACCTAAATTTTTCTGCTCTCTTCTTACACTAATTAATTTTTAAAATATATTTCTTATTGTATTTTATAGTTTTTATTATACAATAAATTTCACGACATATACCAATGACATTAACCCTGATTCTGAAATTATTCAAATCAACATATTCAAAGCCACAAATAAAATTAATTCTTTGATTAATTACAGCAAAAACAAATTTTCTCAACAATTTTGGAGTGTACATTCATAGTCCATCAATTCCCTGCTTCATTGCTTTTTCAGCTTTCGATGAGATGGATGGATTTGTTGCAGTGATCTCAGCTTCACAACATCAGGCTGAAAGTCAATCAGGAGTCTCAGATCTCCACATTCAGTAATTTGCAGTCTGTTTCATTGCTTTGAAAGAAGTTGGGTGACAGAACTGAAACTGTGCTCCAGTAAATATGATGTTGAAAAGGTAATAAAGAACATCTTGATCTTTTTCCACAGTGCTGGATAGCGTTCAGAGATTTCTTTATGCAACCAAGTCTTGATATGATTTTTTGAACCTCGGCTTCAGTTCAAAGTCATTTTGCAGCGAGATCATTTCTTCCTCTGTCCTTCCTGTTAATTCCTCATTACAAGTGTTCAGGAATGGAGTTACAGTATTACCCAATCTGGAATCTGAATCGAGTGAAGATCCTGAAATATCTCTGCCAAGTTTATACTTGGCACACCCAGATGAGCACAGTGTATTTAAAGATCATTTGATTTTCTTTCTTTCTCTTCCAACTCAGGGAGGCTCAGAAATTGGAAAAGGTCATGACAGCCAGTGTTGCACTTAAATAGGATTAACCTGAACAGAAATGTGGAGATGTCTGATTTGACTTTGATAAGATTCACATCAATTCCTTGCAGTCGAAGATTGATTTTATTAAACTTTGCAACTAATTCTGACAAATAAGCAATGTCATGCCTAATATTCTTGTGTTAATTACTGAATGAAGCATTCAAGTCTTCAAAGAATTTTATCACAGTTTGAAAAAGCACATAAAAGTGTCTCAGGCAGTTTCCTTTTGAGAGCCATCTGACTTCTATGTGCAACAGTAAGCGTTTAAAGTGTTCATCACTTTCAATACATAGCTCTCAAAATAGTCCAGAATTGAGAGCATGGGACTTGATTTTAACCACTGTGATAACAGTATTTAATGATTTGTGCAGCTGATCACTTAGGTTTTTGCAACAAGATGTTATCTATGAATTGCACAGTAAATGGCAAAAATGTTAGGTACAGCTTTTTTCAAGGAAGTGCTAAAACCACAGTGGCATCCTGTCATTTAGGGTGCCCCATCTGTGGCACAAGCAAGAAAGATGGTGAGCAGAATTTTCTCTTTGAAAAATTTCTCAACAACCTGAAATATTGACTCCCCTTTCATTTCTAGTCCCTTGCAAATAACAACTCTTGAATCATGTTTTCGTCTTCTACATATTACTTCTTGGGCGCCACTGATATAGGTAATTCTTGCGAGGAACTCTGATGGGTACCATCAAATATTCTCATTTCAACCTGCTACAGCTGAGAACCACAACTGCATCTAAGGTCTAGACAGTTAGTAATGATATTTTGATGTGATTAAACAATCTATCTCCACTCAAAATCAACAGAAATAGATTGGATTCTGGCCGGTGCCCTGCCCCTTTAAGATAGCGGAGGAAAAGAGGTCGTTGTGCTGTGCTAAAGGTGCATTTAAGAAAAAGAGGCTTTTGACTTCCAATATGGACTATCTTGCTGGCAAATACACAGACTCTGGTAAACAAATTTGAAGATCTCAGAGCTTGGGTACTGTATCAGAGGGACATTAGGACCACTTGCGTCTTCTGTTTCACTGAATTTTGTTTAACCCCTTCCATTCTGGATGCAGCAATTCAGATTGATGGGCTCATAATACATCGCCAACATAGGATTGTTAAGTTTTTTTTAAAGTCAAGAGTGGTGAGGATGCTTCAATATCAACTCCTCGTGGAGTACAAATGTGGCGGCGCTGCCCCAGTCCTGTTCACCAGATCTGGAACACCTCACAATCAAGTGCCATCCATTTTACCTGCCACGGGAAATTTCAGCAATGATTTTGGTGGTACATCCCACCACAGGCCAATACCAAGCAGGCTGTAGATGAACTGAGTGATATGATCAACAGGCATGAAACAGCACGCCCTGATGCTTTTCATCAAGAGTGCTTACCATACTATCCCATGCTCACTCTTTGGAAAGTCTGATCACCTGGCTGTACGCCTCTTCCCTGAGTATAGGCAGAGACTGAAGCACCAGTAGTGAGGACTGGTATGGACAAGGAAGGAGCACCACAGGAGCGCATACAGGACTGCATTGAATCAGTGGACTGGACTGTATTCAGGGATTCATTTTCAAATCTGAATGAGTACGCCACAGCAGTCACCAACTTCACTAAAACCCTTGTGGATGACTGCGTGCCTACAAAAACCTGCTGTACGTACCCAGATCAAAAGCCATGGATGAACCAGGAGGTTCGTAGTCTGCTGAGGGCAAGATCTGTGGCATTCAGTCTGGCGACCGAGTCTGTATAAGATAACCAGATATGACTTGTGGAAGTCTATTACAAGAGCTAAGGAACAATTCCGAGCGAGGTTGGAGGCAACATTGGATGCACATCAACTCTGGCAGGACTTGCAGGCCATTATTTCCAACTAAGTGAAACCCATCATGAATGGCAGCGATGCTTCACTTCCAGATGAGCTCAATGCCTCTTATTGTCACTTTGAAAGGGAAAGTAAAACCAGTGACCCTGTGATCCCCATCTTGGCGGCCAACGTCAGGCTGTCTTTCAGGAGGGTGAACCCTCGCAAGGTGGCAAACCCCGATGGAGTACCTGGTAAGGCTCTGAAAACCTGTGCCAACCAACTAGCAGGGGTGTTCAAAGACATTTTCAATCTCTCCATGTTACAGTTGGATGCTCCCACCTGCTTCAAAAGGACAACAATTCCAGTAGCCAAGGAGAGCTGGTTGAGCTGCCTTAATGACTATCATCCAATAGCACTCACATCTACAGTGATGAAATGCTTTGAGAGGTTGGTCATGGCTAGAATCTCCTCCTGCCTCAGCAAGAACCTGAACCCACTGCAATTTGTTTATTGCCACAATAGGTCTATGGTGGATGCAATCTCAATGGATCTCCACGAGGCCTTGCATCACCCAGACAGTACAGTACCTATGTCAGGATGCTGTTTGTTAACTACAGCTCAGCGTATAACAGTATTATTCCTACAGTCCTGATCAAAAAACTACAGAACTCAGCTCTGTACCTCCCTCTGTAACTAGATCCTTTAACTAGAAGAGCACAATCTGTGCGGAATGGAAATAACATCTCCTCATTGCTGACAATCAACACTGGTGCACCTCAGCAATATGTGCTTATCCCACTGCTCTACTCTCTCTACATCCATGGCTGTGTGACTAGGCACAGCTCAAATACATAGAACATAGAATAGTACAGAACAGTACAGGCCCTCCGGCCCACAATGTTGTGCTGACCCTTAAACCCTGTCTCCCATATAACCCCCCACCTTAAACTCCTCCATATACCTGTCTAGTAGTCTCTTAAATTTCACTAGTCCACCTATAAATTTGCTGATGATACAACAATTGTTGGCAGAATCTCAAATGGTCAGGTGAGGACGTACAGGAGTGAGACATACAACTAGCTGAGCGGTGTCACAGCAATGACTTTGCACTCAACATCAGTAAGTCCAAAAAACTGACTCTGGGCTTCAGGAACTGTAAGATGAGGGAAAACACAGTGCTCCTCATGGAGAGAGAGCAATTTCAAGTTCCTGGGTGTTAATACATCTGAGGACCTCTCCTGGTCCAACATACTGATGCAGCTATAAAAAAGGCAAGACAGAGGCTATATTTCATTAGGAGTTTGAGGAGATTTGGTACGTTACCTAGAACACTCGCAAATTTCCGAAGATATACTGTGGAGAACATTCTGACTGACTGCATCATGGTCTGGTATGGTGAGGGGAAGACTGCTGCACAGGGTCAAAGTCAGCTGCAGAGAATTGCCCAACATGGGCACTAGCCTCCACAGTATCCAAGACATCTTCAAGGAGCGGTGCCTCAAAGCCGGCATCTATTACTGTATTAAGGACCCCCACCACCCAGGACATGCCCTCTTCTCATTGGGGTGTTCCAGATTTAGCAATGAGCAATGAAATCTGGAATGGAACATGCACACCACAGTGTTTTCACAAAGTGACTGAAAATAAGCCAAGATCTTGTTTGCTTGAGCAAAGTGCAGTCTCTTCAAATGTTCAAGGAGTCTGGATGATTCCATTGCCTGATTTGGGGAAAAAAAAACTTTTGTCACACTTCAGGCACATTGGCTGTTGTTGGCTTGGTGCAGGTATAAATCCATAGTTCAGCTACTCTACACTACTGTCTACACATATATTTCGTTTGGTCTACTTCTGCCATTTATGTTATGGGTTAATGACCACAGTCAATCACTTATTGTTTAAATCCAACCTCAAGTGCTGCGATCAATAAAGGGGAAAGTTATGACATCATGGATTTCTATCTGAAGATACAGAAAGTTGGCAGCAGTTTCTCAGCTGGGCCATGAGCTGGAGAAATGAGGTCAAGGCCATTCAAAAGGACAGATTCTGAACTTTACCCTATTGAACGCCATACTCTAACCAACAGGAATTGTAATGAGTGTATGGTAATCATACTACCTACCCCTGTACTACAGCAGGGAACAGCAATAATGCGCAGGCTGGGCCCAGAAATAACACAATTTCTTCAGACCAGATTTCTTATAATATGTCAAATACAGAAGTGTCACATTGCTTTTCAACAACATTTTAAGCAAAGTCAAAGAGAATGATGGGTTAGCAAGAGATGAGGTGATTATGTGATCATTGTAATCAATTATGAGGTGCTGAGGACCAAACGCTTATATTATGTAGTTCATTTCTTAAATTAAGCCTGCAATCCCTCAGCTGCACCCCTTGTTACCAAGCGCTCCCCCACCACCCCCTTTATTTTTTATCGCCCCCTTAGAAATTCCCACTGCCTCTAGAGGTCGATATTGCCGACTTAGGGAACCACTGGTTTAGAGCTAGATATGTACTCATAATTGCTGAGGTAAATGTAGCCATTGTTTCAGGTGGAATTGCAGCTCAGATACCAATTGTTCCAATTTTCAATGCATTATTAACAGATCAAAAACAAAGTCATGTCAATGGGGACAAATCAGGTTAAAGTTTCAGGATAATAACCTCCAATGGATCGGAGATATTAACATAGCTTTGCTCTATAGTCTTCTTTTAGTTCCCCTAAGTGAGCTCTTTTTATCACCAATGGAAAACGCTTTTGAATACCGATATCCATTTCTCAGTTAAAATAGGAGTGTGGGAGGCTAGAAAAGGAAATGTGCCCATTAGCCAAATCAGGAGCACAGGAATGTACATTTACTGGTGTTTGCAGGGGAAAAATAGCACTTCCTTATTGTTAATGGGGTAAATATCTGAACTTCACTTTTATGGTCAAATAACTTCTCAGGAGACCCGGAACTGTGCAGAGGAGTTCAAATTTGCTGACTTTTGGAGAGGTACAGTCAATAGTTATGATTACTTGTGACATGGACCATTCCAACTTTCTGCTACCTGATCCAATTTAGCTTTTAATGTAGGCCTGTTACTCAAATCCCAAGGCTTCTGGTGGACAAACTGTAGTCCTATCGCTGTTAACGTAATTATCATAGAAAATATGTAAGGCACACCTTTGGAAATATGTTGAGCCCAAAGCACCATGACTTAGATTAGGAGACTGGACAAAGATGGAATACAGTATTGGGAAGTGTATGGTCATGCACTTTGGTGGAAGGAATAGAAGTGTAGGATTATTTTCTAACCGGGAGGAAAACTCAAAAATCTGAGGTGCAAAGGAACTTGGGTGACCTCGTGCAGGATTCCCTAAAGGTTAACTGGCAGATTGCAGCATCAGTATTCGTCCTGAGAGGACTAGAATATAAAAGCAAGGATGTAATGCTGAAGCTTTATCAGGCACGTGGAGAAGATGTTTCCTATAGTGGGGGAGTCTAGGACCGGATGGCACAACCTCAGAATAGAGGGACGTCCATTCAGAACAGAGATTGGGAGGAATTTCTTTAGCCAGACGGTGGTGAATCTGTGGGATTTGTTGCCACAGGCAGCTATGGAGGCCAGGTCACTGAATTTTTTTAAGGCAGAGGTTGACAAGATAATTGAAAGTTTATGGGGAGAAGGCAGGAGAGAATGGGGTAGAGAGGGAACTGGATCAGCCATGACCAAATGGAAGAGCAGACTCTGTTCCAATGTTTAATGGTCTTATGCTATAAGTTGCATTTTGAGACCTTCATTGAAAGGTTAATACTGTACTTCCTGAAAGGTTTGGGAAAGCAGGCATATACTTATACTGTTTTCCCCTAAAGATACTCATTACTTAAATATGTTTTGCAGTTTCCTTTCCAGACCAACAGAATATGTGTTTTCAAAACATATATAATTTTGTTCATGAAACAGTGCTTTAATACGTTACATAGAACAGTACTGCACTGGACAGGCTATTCAGCCCATGATATCGTGCCAACCGTGATGTCAATTTACACTAGATGTTCTCCTCCTGTGTATCATCCATATCCTTCCATTCCCTTCTTATTCATGCATCTATCTTAAACTTACCAAACTGCCTGATTCTACTGCTACCCCTGCTCCAGGCAACTGGCGCTCTCTACTTGAAAAAAACTTGTCCTTCATGTCACCTTTAAACTTCCCACCCTAACCTTAAAAGCACGTCCTCTGGTATTTGATATTTCTACTCTGGGGAAATGATTCTGATGGTCTTGTCTCTCATAAGTTTACAAACCTCTATTCTGCCTTCCTTCAGCTTCTGATGTTCCAGGGGGAAAAACACAAATTTGTCTGACTTTTCATGATCATCCAAACTCTCTAATCCAGATCGCATCCCGACAAACCTTCTTGGCAGTTTCCACAATCTTCCTATAATGGAGCGAGCAGACTGCATGCATTATTAGACATAGATAGATAGATAGGCATACTTTATTGATCCCGAGGGAAATTGGGTTTCATTACAGTTGCACCAACCAAGAATAGAGTATAAATATAGCAAAATAAAACCATAAATAATTAAATAATAATATGTAAATTATGCCGGATGGAAATAAGTCCAGGACCAGTCTATTGGCTCAGGGTGTCTGACCCTCCAAGGGAGGAGTTGTAAAGTTTGATGGCCACAGGCAGGAATGACTTCCTATGATGCTCAGTGTTGCATCTCGGTGGAATGAGTCTCCGGCTGAAAGTACTCCTGTGCCCAACCAGTACATTATGTAGTGGATGGGAGACATTGCCCAAGATGGCATGCAACTTGGACAGCATCCTCTTTTCAGACAATACCATCAGAGAGCCCAGTTCCATCCCCACAACATCACTGGCCTTACGAATGAGTTTGTTGATTCTGTTGGCGTCTGCTGCCCTCAGCCAGCAGCCCCAGCACACAACAGCAAACATGATAGCACTGGCCACCACAGACTCGTAGAACATCCTCGGCATTGTCCGGCAGATGTGAAAGGACCTCAGTCTCCTCAGGAAATAGAGACGGCTCTGACCCTTCTTGTAGACAGCCTCAGTGTTCTTTGACCAGTCCAGTTTATTGTCAATTTGTATCCCCAGTGCAGTCTGACTAAAGCTTTGTATAGCTGCAGCATGACTGCCTTAATTTAATACTCAACATCCTTACTAATTTAAGCAAGCATGCTATGTGCCTTCTTTCACAACTTATCCATTTACGTAGTCACTTTCAGTAAACTATGGACCTGGATTCTAAGATATCTCTGTACATCATTTCAGGGGTTATTCAGAGGTCTACCATTACTGTATACTTTCCCCTTTCATCTGACCTCCCAAAGTGTATTCAACTCCATCCGCCACTTCCCTGCCCATGTCAAAGTTCAAAGTAAATTAAATATCAGAGTACATATATAGTAGGTCAACATATACTACCCTGAGATTCATTTTCTTGCAGTCATTCACAGAATAAAAATATACAATAGAATCAATGAAAAGCTGTCTGTAACTGATCTATATTCTGCTGTATTCTTTGATAGTCCTTTACACTGTCCTTAAATCCACAAATCTTGGTATCGTTCACAAACTTGTTAATCCACCTATCTATAATTTCATCTACTTCATTGACATATATCACAGAAGTTCCTGCATTGATCCATGTAGAGCACCACTGGCTGCAGACCTCCAACTAGAATAACTTCCTTCTACCCCTGTTTTCTAAGGGCAAGCCAGTTCTGAATCCAAACTTGTAAATCACCCTGGATCCTACACATCGTTATCTTGTCAATCAACCAACCATGAGGGACTCTATCAAATGCATTACTAATGTAGATAACATTCACTGCCAAATCCTCATATTCTCTTCAAGAGCTTCCCTACCTTGAGGTGAGGCTCACTGGTCTATTATTGCCTGGATTACCCTTATTTCCTTTTTTAAGCACATTTGCTACTCTCCAGCCTTCTGGGACCTTACCTGTTGCTTGTTAAGACACAGCAAACTTTGTCAACACCCCAGCAAACTCCTTACTTCTTTTAATATTCTTGAATCTATGCCATCAAACCCTGAGGACTTATCCATCTTAATGCTTTTCAGCATTACCTCCTCTTTACTCTCAAAATGACCCAGCACAATTGCATGCTCCACCCTCCCTTTTCTAATCTCCAATTCCTCCTCCTTGTAAATACTGACATAAAGTACTAATTTAATACCTCAGCCACTTGTTCGGACTCCAAGCACAAATTCCCTCCTTTATCCTTGGATGTACCTAGATTTTCCCTAGTTACCCTCTTTTCTCCTTGATCAAGGCGTCGTCAAGGAATGTCAGAAAGTGCTCAAACGGACTATCTGGCATCCCTAATAGTCTGTTTGAACACTTTCTCGCGATCTTTATATTCTCCAAAAGCCCAGTCGATTTTAGCTTTCTAGATCTTACCTATGCATCCTTCTCCTTCCTGACCAAATTTAGGACTTCTCAGGTCATCCAAGGTTCCCTTACCACCGTTGTCCTTGCTCCTCACTGGAATATGCTGATCCTGAACTCTTATCAGCTGGCCTTTAAACAGCTTCCTCAGGTTAGACAAGGACTTGCCTCACAGCAGCTGCTCAATGCTCCTGAGTTCTCGCATTACCCTGTTATAATTTGCCTCCAAGCTTCTAACCTTACCACCCTCCACCACCAACCTGGCTTCACAGATCACCTTCTAGCTTGCCCTTCTTCTCCTTCCCCCACCTTCTTACTCTGGCATCTTCCCCCTTCCTTTCCTGCCCTGCTGCTCTGATTCCCACCTGCCCTGACACTCTAGGTTAAGCATTCTCAAGTAGCACTTGCAAACCTCCAGCGAGGATACTGGTTCCCCTCCAGTTCAGATAACAACTGCCTTGCTTGTATAGGCCCTACGTGCTCCGTAAGTGAGCCCAGTGATCTATAAATCTGAAGTCCTCCTTCCTGCCCTAACTCCTTAGCCATGTACTAAGCTGCACTATATATCGATTTGTCACTTCACTAGCACTTGATAAGGGCAGTAATCCTGAGACTGCAGCCCTGGAAATCCTGCTCCCTAAAATTGCTTTGCATATCTGATGCCTGCTCCTGCCTATGTAATTCCCTGGAGTGGCAGGAGCAGGGATAATATCACCCACAGGTCATAACAAACATCTTAAAATGCAGTAATTTAATTGTGGACTTTTTCAATGAATCAATTGTCATTGAATACTCTATCATTAAACCAAACAAGTTTTATACCTGTTATTTCTATTATTGAAAATCAGGTGAAGAAGAGAATTCATTTATATTTCATCTCTTCACTCTCTCTTGTTCTATTGTATTAAAGCTGTACACAAGTAGAGAATAAGGAACAATTATCAAGTTCCTTGCCCCAGGAGGTAATACTATTTACTTCAGTCGTATTTGGGGTTTAATTTAAATAACTATTTCCGCCAGTTATGGGTTCACTTACCTCATCAGTAAATCCAATGATTCTGAAACAATGCTGAATTGCTTCAAAACGTTCCCTGTACAAGCTGTTGGTTAAAATATCGTGCATGTTCTTGCTTGTGTCATTGTCAATATACCTAATTAATCAAAGAGGAGTCACAGAATATCACAAAGTTAACTTTGCAATCCAAAATTCAAGTATTACAGATGAGTAATCCATGGCTATTTAAAGGCACATGCCATATTTTTATTTCTGGAAGAAGCTGAATTGACACTAATGTGGCAGGAAGGCAGCTGTATAATCAGTGCAGAATTACCACAGATTTATAAGAGAATATCATGAATTACCACTCCACAGGGAAATAAATTAATAAAGATTTGCATTTCGAAATGAAGTAGTTTAACAACTGTTATCTTAAAGTTGACATCTACGGAAAAAAGTAAACAGTCGACATTTAGGGCTGTCCAGTTAAGCACATTTACTCTTCAGCTTTTTCTCTCCAATACTGCCAAAGGGCTCCGACCCAGAACATCGACTGTACTCTTTTCCACTGATGCTGCCTGGCCTGCTGAGTTCCTCCAGTATTTTGTGTGTTGTTCAGATTTCCAGCATCTTCAGATATTCTCTTGCTTGTGATTTGAATAAAGGTTTTATATTGACTACCAGAGGTCTGGAAATCAATGAGAAATAGGAATAGAGCAGCAAGGTTACAGAAAGATAGGAACTGGTGTGCAAGACCAGCACAATAAATTGTGACAGGCAGCAGTGTGAAGAATGGAATCAGCAAAGGGATATATGATGTAATTGTTTATCCATTTTAGCAGACACTTTTGGTGTTTCTAAGTAGCAGTCATATAGAGCTTTTCAAGGAGGGTACAAGGCAAGTTGATGAGACACTGGACAACGTCTATATGGACTTCAGCAAGGCCTTTGACAAAGACCCATGCAGGAAACTGGTCCAGAAGATTCAGTTACTTGGGATTCAGGATGAAGTACGAAATTGGATTCAATATTGGCTTAGTGGGAAAAACCAGGGAGTGGTAGTAGATGGTTGCCTCTCCGACTGGTGACCTGTAATTAGTGGTGTGCTGCAGGGATCAGTGCTGGGTCCGATGTTATTTGTCATCTGTATTAATGACCTGAATGATAATGTAGTAAACTGAATCAGCAAAGAAGCAGATGACAGCAAGATTGGGGGCCGAGTAGTCAGCAAGGAAGTCTATCAAAGCTTACAACATCTTGAAAGAAGGCAAAGAAGGCAAGATACTGGATCTATTTCATTTAGGAATTTGAGACTTTATTATAAAAGTACATTTATGCCAACATGTTCAACCCTCAGAGTCATTTTCTTGTGGGCATTCACAGTAAATACAAGAAACGTAATAGAATCAATGAAAGACTGCACCCAACAGGATGGACAAACTATCAATGTGCAAAAGACAATTGTGCAAATACAAAATGAAAAAAAAAATTAAATAAGCAATAAATACCGAGAATATAAGATAAAGAGTCCTTGAAAGTGAATCCATTGGTCATGGGAACAGTACAGCAATGGGGCAAGTGAAGTTGAGTGAAGTTATCCCCTGTGGATCAAGAGCCTGCTGGATGAGGGGTCATAACTGTTCCTGAAAATGGCAGTGTGAGTCCTGAGGCTCCTGTACCTTCTTCCTGATAGCAGCAGCGAGAAAAGAGCACGACCTGGGTGGTGGGGTCCCTGATGATGGATGCTGTGACAGCCCTCTGTGTAAATATGCTCAATGGTGGGGAGGGATTTATCCATGATAGACTAGACCATATCCAGTACTTTTTGTAGAATTTTCCATTCAAGGACATTGGTGTTTCTATTCAAGGCTATGATGCAACCAGCCAATCACAGTCATTGGGGGCTGTGGGGGTTTGTGAAGGTGCTTCCACGTTTTGACAGTCAAAGTGAG
This sequence comes from Mobula birostris, assembly GCF_030028105.1. Classification (NCBI taxonomy): domain Eukaryota; kingdom Metazoa; phylum Chordata; class Chondrichthyes; order Myliobatiformes; family Myliobatidae; genus Mobula; species Mobula birostris. Next base: position 171,894,773 of record NC_092375.1, on the reverse strand, counting down.
CATAACAGACATTGAGCTTTTGGATTGGGACTACAGAGCGTCGTGGGAGCTGAATTCTGAAGGAAGGCAGTTTTTAAAAAAACTTCTTCGAGTGCAAGAAGGGCGAGACTGCGCAGGCGCGTGACGTCAACAGGACTGCGCGGAGAGTTTAAAAAGGAGACCACCCTATACAGCGGGCAGCAGAGTGAGTGGGAGCAGAATGCAGGGCTTTGGCTTCAATGGTAAACGGGAAGAGGCGAGAGCGAAGCACCAACTCTTTTTTTTTCTCCCCCCCACCCCCTTTCACAAATCGGCCTGGACAGACAGGAACAGCAGGGCTCCCACAGCTAACTGTACGAGCTAACGGTTTAAAAAGCTCGTCTGTTTGGCGAGGTAAGTGGGTGAGTAGACTTATTTTTCCTGTTTTATTCCTGTAGAATTAGATAGTATGCCTGCACGGTTAGTGCTTTGTTCAGGGTGTCAGATGTGGGAATCCTGGGAGACCTCCAGCCTCCCTGATGGCCACATCTGTGCCAGGTGCACCGAGATGCAGCTCCTCAGAGACAGTGTTAGGGATCTGGAGCTGCAGCTTGATGACCTACTGCTTATTAGAGAAAGTGAAGAGGTGATAGACAGGAGCTACAGGGAGGTAGTCATCCCTAGGCTACAGGGATCAGAAAACTGGGTCACTGTCAAGAGAGGGAAGGGAAATGCCCGGATAGTGGAGAGCACATCTGTGGCTGTCCCCCTCAGCAACAAATATCTTGTTCTGGATGCTGTTGAGGGGGATGACCTGACAGGGGACACCCACGGTGACCGGGTCTCTGGCACTGAGCCTGGCGCTGTTGTACAGGAGAGAAGGAGGGAGAAGAGAAATGCGGTAGTCATAGGGGATTCCATAGTCAGGGAAACGGACAGGAGATTCTGTGAGCCTGATAGAGATACCCGCATGGTGTGTTGCCTCCCAGGTGCCAGGCTACGGGATGTCTCAGATCGGGTCCTGAATATTCTAAAGGGGGAGAGTGAGCAGCCAGTTGTCTTGGTACATGTTGGTACCAATGACATAGACAGGACAAAGGAGGAGGTCCTGAAGAGAGATTTCCAGCAGTTAGGAAGGAAGCTGAGAAGCAGGACCTCCAGGGTAGTAATCTCGGGATTGCTACCTGTGCCACGTGCTAGCGAGGGCAAGAATAGTAGGATCAGGCAGATGAAGGCGTGGCTGAGAGACTGGTGTAGGGGGCAGGGCTTCAGATTCTTGGATAATTGGGATCTCTTCTGGGAGAAGTATGACCAGTTCAAAAAGGACAGGTTATACCTGAACCTGAAGGGGACCAATATCCTGGCAGGAAAGTTTAATAGAGCTGTTAGGGAGGGCTTAAACTAATTCGGCAGGGGGATGGGAACCGGAATAACAGAGCGGAGGAAGCGGAAAACAGAAATAAATCTAAGATAGTGAGCAGTAAAGATGTCAGGAAAGACAGGCAGGTGATGGGGCAAATTTGTAGCCATTGGGATGAGTTGCAGTGCAATAAAGTTGCAGTGAAATCAAAGCGAAAAGTACCAAATACTGGTCTTAAGGTGTTATATTTAAATGCACGCAGCATTAGGAATAAGGTGGTTGATCTTGTCGTACAGCTACAGATTGGCAGGTATGATATTGTGGCCATCACTGAGACCTGGCTAAAGGATGCACGTCTCTGGGAGCTGAATGTTCAAGGATACACAGTGTATCGGAAGGATAGGAAGGTAGGCAGAGGGGGAGGCGTGACTTTATTGGTAAGAAATGATATTAAATCATTAGAAAGAGGTGATATAGGATTGGAAGGTGCAGAATCTTTATGGGTTGAGCTAAGAAATAGCAGGGGTAAAAGGACCCTGATGGCAGTTATTTATAGGCCTCCAAACAGCTGCAGGGATGTGGACTACAAATTACAACAGGAAATAGAAAAGGCTTGTCAGAAGGGCAGTGTTATGATAATTGTGGGGGATTTTAACATGTGAGTAGATTGGGAAAATCAGGTCGGCACTGGATCTCAAGAGAGAGAATTTGTAGAATGTCTGCGGGATAGCTTTTTAGAACAGCTTGTTGTTAAGCCAACTAGGGGATCAGCTGTACTGGATTGGGTATTGTGTAATGAACCAGAGGTGATTAGAGAGACTGAGGTGAAGGAACCCTTAGGAGGCAGTGATCATAACATGACTGAGTTCACTCTGAAATTAGAAAAAGAGAAGCCAAAATCTGATGTGTCGGTTTTTCAGTGGAGTAAAGGAAATTACAGTGGCATGAGAGAGGAACTGGCCAAAGTTGACTGGAAAGGGACACTGGCAGGAAAGGCAGCAGAGCAGCAGTGGCTGGAGTTTATGCGAGAAATGAGGAAGGTGCAAGACAGGTATATTCCAAAAAAGAAGAAATTTTCGAGTGGAAGAAGGCTGCAACCGTGATTGACAGGAGAAGTCAAAGCCAAAGTTAAAGCAAAGGAGAGGGCATACAAGGAAGCAAAAATTAGTGGGAAGACAGAGGATTGGGAAGTTTTTAAAACCTTACAAAAGGAAACCAAGAAGGTCATTAAGAGGGAAAAGATTAACTATGAAAGGAAGCTAGCAAATAATATCAAAGAAGATACCAAAAGCTTTTTCAAGTATATAAAGAGTAAAAGACAGGTGAGAGTAGATATAGGTCCGATAGAAAATGATGCTGGAGAAATTGTAATGGGAGGTAAGGAAAAGGCAGAGGAACTGAACGAGTATTTTGCATCAGTCTTCACTGAGGAAGACATCAGCAGTATACCGGACACTCAAGGGTGGCAGGGAAGAGAAGTGTGCACAGTCACAATTACGACAGAGAAAGTACTCAGGAAGCTGAATAGTCTAAAGATAGATAAATCTCCTGGACCAGATGGAATGCACCCTCGTGTTCTGAAGGTAGTAGCTGTGGAGATTGCGGAGGCATTAGCGATGATCTTTCAAAAGTCGATAGATTCTGGCATGGTTCCGGAAAACTGGAAGATTGCAAATGTCACTCCGCTATTTAAGAAGGGGGCAAGGAATCAACAAGGAAATTATAGAGTTGTTAGCTTGACATCGGTGGTTGGGAAGTTGTTGGAGTCGATTATCAAGGATGAGGTTACAGAGCACCTGGAGGCATATGACAAGATAGGCAGAACTCAGCATGGATTCCTTAAAGGAAAATCCTGCCTGACAAACCTATTACAATTTTTTGAGGAAATTACAAGTAGGCTAGACAAGGGAGATGCAGTGGATGTTGTATATTTGGATTTTCAGAAGGCCTTTGACAAGGTGCCACACATGAGGCTACTTAACAAGATAAGAGCCCATGGAATTACGGGAAAATTACATACGTGGATAGACAGTTGGCTGATTGGCAGGAAACAGAGAGTGGGAATAAAGGGATCCTATTCTGGTTGGCTGCCGGTTACCAGTGGTGTTCCACAGGGGCCCGTGTTGGGGCCGCTTCTTTCTACATTGTACATCAACGATTTGGATTATGGAATAGATGGCTTTATGGCTAAGTTTGCTGACGATACGAAGATAGGTGGAGGGGCCAGTAGTGCTGAGGAAAGGGAGAGTCTGCAGAGAGACTTGGATAGATTGGAAGAATGGGCAGAGAAGTGGAAATGAAGTACAATGTTGGAAAGTGTATGGTTATGCACTTTGGCAGAAAAAATAAATGGGCAGACGATTATTTAAATGGGGAAAGAATTCAAAGTTCTGAGATGCAATGGGACTTGGGAGTCCTCGTACAGGATACCCTTAAAGTTAACCTCCAGGTTGAGTCAGTAGTGAAGAAGGCGAATGCAATGTTGGCATTCATTTCTAGAGGAATAGAGTATAGGAGCAGGGATGTGATGTTGAGGCTCTACAAGGCACTGGTGAGACCTCACTTGGAGTACTGTGGGCAGTTTTGGTCTCCTTATCTAAGAAAGGAAGCGCTGACGTTGGAGAGGGTACAGAGAAGATTCACTAGAATGATTCTGGGAATGAGAGGGTTAACATATGAGGAACGTTTGTCTGCTCTTGAACTGTATTCTTTGGAGTTTAGAAGAATGAGGGGAGACCTCATAGAAACATCTCGAATGTTGAAAGGCATGGACAGAGTGGATGTGGTAAAGTTGTTTCCCATGATTGGGGAGTCTAGTACGAGAGGGCATGACTTAAGGATTGAAGGGTGCCCATTCAGAACAGAAATGCGAAGAAATTTTTTTAGTCAGAGGGTGGTGAATCTATGGAATTTGTTGCCATGGGCAGCAGTGGAGGCCAAGTCATTGGGAGTATTTAAGGCAGAGATTGATAGGTATCTGAGTAGCCATGGCATCAAAGGTTATGGTGAGAAGGCGGGGGAGTGGGACTAAGTGGGAGAATGGATCAGCTCATGATAAAATGGCGGAGCAGACCTGATGGGCCAAATGGCTGCCTTCTGCTCCTTTGTCTTATGGTCTTATGGTGAGCTCATCTGGGATTGAAGTTGTGATATTACCCTTGTTGCCTGGTTTCACTTTGTTGGACGTGATAGCATTCAAGCATGGCCACAGCTGTCAAGCATCGTTCAGAGATTCAAGTTTGGTCCAGAATTGCCATTTCGCACATGAGATGGCTTTCTGGAGATCGTACTTGGACCTCTTGTTGGAAATAACTCTAAAAATGAGTAGCTTAGGTTGAGCTGTTCTCTGATCTCGGCAATCCACTTGCAAACATTTCATCATACGAGGAGACGTCATCAGTGCGCTATTCATTTGTGGTGTGTCCTCCGAATGTTTGGCCTTTATATACTTATCAATCAGCTGATTGGTCATCATTACAGAAACTAAATTGTGACATAGGGACATTGTGTCATTGATTGGTTGTGTGGCAAACTCTGTGCGTTGTGATCTGGACTTTTGCCCAGATTTGCTTATAAAAAGGATCGACCTTTTACATGTCTGTTTACAGAATTGTTTGAGGAAAACCATGCTTCCAGGAATTCTCTTGCATGCCGCGTGTTTGCCTTAGTCACGGCTTTCATTGATGCCCAGTCGAACTTGTGCCCCTCTTGATTTTCATTGGTAGAAGCTAGGAGAGTTGCTCACGCCAGTTCACAGCCAGTGGATGCTCATGGATCCTTGTGGATAGTTTTCTCCCAGTTTGACCAACTTAATATTTGCTGCAATCCCCACATGGGATTTAGTAGACCACATTGGTCTTGTCCAAAAGCTTGGTTTATTCTTTCGGTCTGTAATCTCCTCAATGTTGCTGTTGGCTTATGCGTGACAAAGATTCTATGTTCTTGGTTCATTCAAAGCTTCTGGTTGGGGAATAATTTGAATAATATTGTTGGGATACACTCAACTATGACTGTTTTTATAAAGTATGTGATAACCGTGGTATATTTGTTCAAATCCTCTGATGAGTCCTTGAACACAGCCCAGTCTACTGATTCAAAACAATCCCGTAGCCGCTCTTCAGCCTCCAACAATCACTTCTTTGATATCCTTATCTCTGGAGCCTCGCTCTTTAGCCTCTGCCTGTATGCAGGTAGGAGGGCAGCCAAGTGATCAGATTTCCTGAACTGCCGTCTAAGCATGGAACAGTAGGCATTTCTAATTGTAGTATAACACGGGTCAGATATATTGGGACACCTGGTCCTACAGGTGCTACGTTAATGATAATTGGGCAGAGATTTCTTCAAACAAGCCTGACGGAAGCCCTCAACAATCAGGATAGGTTGTTTCTTGTTTGCTGATGGCGACACTCAGTTAATTGAGTGTCTGCTTAACATTGGCCTTTGGCGGTATGTAAACCGTAGTCGGGATCATGGAGTAGATTTCTCTTGGTAAGTAGAACAGTCAGTAATGAATCATTAGATGTTCCAGGTCGAGGGAACAAGAATGTGACAAGAACATTGCAGCAGAGCTTATCATGAAAAACAGATCCCCCACCTTTTGCCTTCTCAAAATCAGCAGGCCAGTCCTCCCGATGTATCAAGAAGGCCTTGAGTCTTACCAATGTAGCCTGTGTGAGCTATGTCTCCATGAAACAGAGAACATATCAATTTCTCATTTTGTTCATTTACAATCAACCAAAAGAACACAACAGTGTGCACTGGATGAATTCCTCCGTCAACAACTATTAGGAACTAATACTGAAGTAGTATTGATAGTGCTCTAATTTATTCTGTATTTCAATTATATACATAATTTGTTACTCAGTTAAACAGTAGTTTACATTTTCTTTTTTACCTTTTTAACTATTTCCATGAAACTTAGGCTAATTGGGACAACCGCTTGATTGGGCCAAAGTGTACTGGTCGTAATGTGCCACAATTAACCAGAATCCACTGTATTTCTGACTATAATTTACAGTTTTTTAAATTATGTATTACAAAGTACTGCTGCCGCAAAACAACAGATTTCACAACATATGCCAGTGATAGTACACCTTAATCTGATTCAGTGGAATTTGGACCAGCTCAAAAAAATGAGCTGAAAAGAGCAGAACTTAATGCAGTCAAATGTGAGGTGTTGCACTTTGGGAGGACGAACCAGTGTAGGATATACACAGCGAACAGTAGGGAGACATGTGGTAGAACAAAGGGATCTGGGACTACAGATCCATAATTTCTTGAAAGTGGCATCACAGGTAGACAGTGTCATAAAGAGAGCTTTTGGGACATTGGCCTTCATGAAGCAAAATATTGAGTACAGGAGTTGGGATATTATGTTGAAGTTGTAGAAGTCATTAAGGAGGCTAGATTTGGAGTATCTTGTGCAGTTGTGGCCACCTACCTAAAGGAAAGATGTCAGTAATGCTGAAATACATCCTAGGATGCGCAGGGATACATCATCAGTGATGTAACCTGGGGTCATGAGGTGTTTCAGGTCTTTCAACATCAGATACATTCGCCCAGGCAACCCAGCCAGAGCTGATCAGGCCCTGTCTTGGGTCCCAGCAGCATTAGTCCATGGGTCACACCTCTTGATCCATAGCCTTCAGAAGCCTTGCTCAGCAGCCTCCGTTATGTTCCTGATGGCTCTTTTCTTTGTAGCCCCTGCCCCCCCTCCCAATACCAAGTGAAGAGTAGATTCTGCACAGCAAGCAGCCAGCAAAACCTCCTCTACAGGCTTGCATTGTGCCCTCCATCCCGGCCTCTGGCACTGCTGTAGCAGCTACTGATATTTCGCTTTTTTACACTCAAATGCCTCCTCAATCCAGTCTACCCAAGGCACTGTTAGTTCTACCATGGCCTCCTGCTTTGAGGTTTCTGATAGAATGACCATGACAGGCCTCAGGGACGATGATGCGATGGCATCAGGAAACTTTGAAAAGGTACAGAGAAAATGTTGCTTCGATTTGGGGACCTGAGTTGTAGGGTGAGGTTGAATAGGTTAGGAGCATAGGAGATTGAGAGGAGATTTGATAAAGGTATACAAAATTATGAGAGATATAGATCGGGTATATGCAAGCAGGCTTTTTCCACTGAGGTTGGGTGAGATGAGATCTAAAGATCATAAGTAAAGGTGAAAGGTGAAATATTTAAGGGGAACCTGATGGGCAACATCTTCACTTAGAGGATGGTGAGGGTGTTGAACAAGCTGCCAGCAGAAGTAATGGATGTGGCTTTGATTTAAACCTATAAGAGAAATTTGTATATGTGTACATGGATATGAAGAGCTATGGTCCTGGTGTAGGTTGATGGTACAGGCAGAGTAACACTTCAGCACAGACTAGATGGGCCAAATGGCCTGTTTCTGTGCAGCAGTGCTCCATGACTCTACAGGTAAAAGTACAAGGTGAGGGAAGAATAAGGTTGCATCTTGTATTATGGTCCCATCTTAAGGCATAGACACCATTGTGTGATCAAGCAACAGTAAGCTATAAACTGTACCATTTTTGAGGAGGGACCTATTAAATTAGGATTGGGATGAAGTTGCGGGGGGGGGGCAAATGTTCAAAAGTGAAAGGCAGATGATGAAGGGTAGTGGTTTCAGACAGATGCTAGAATCCCTTTTTTTCTAGTTGCCAATTAGACATCTGAAGCACTTCTAACAAGAATTCTGCCTGGCACATTTTGACACTTTAGCATGTTTTATGCCTGTAAAATTTACATGACTAACATTACCTAACGTTTTTGCCAGTGATACTGAGTTAATGGAAGTTAACATAAATCAATGGTAAAAGTTTGTTCATATAGTTTTAGCCTAATTATCACTCCCTGTCAGGCACATGTAGTGTTACCTTTGAAGTGATCTCCCGGAGCTCAATTCAGTTTTGCAGAGAGTGCATGATAATGAGCCAACTTCATAGCATCTAGCAAGGCTAGCTCATTGTTCAGTCAAAGCAGGATTTAGGCCGTGCACAATATCTTTTTTAGCCCAGTTTGCTGATTTGGGCCAAAAAGCTTTGATCCTGAAAAGTCTATAGAAATGTTTTCAAAATCAATGCAGTCTGCTTGAGAACTGATACCAAGATCTGAAGAGTTTCTGATGATGCAGAAACACAAGTCTGCTATGGGATGAGAGTATAGAAAACAAAGTCAAATGATGAGAAAGGACTGAGATACAAAAAGAAAACTTTTTATTCCTCAAATTAAAGGTTCAAAGGTACAATTAGTATCACAGAATGCATGCAGTATACAACCTGAAATCTGTCCTCTTCACAGACATCTACAAAACTAAGAAACCCCATAGAATGAATAACAAAAGCAACGAAGCCCCGAAAGCCTCCGTCCCCACTCTCTTCACACAAGTAGCAGCAAAAATATCAACATTCCCTTCCCACCACCCAGAAATTTTAAAAAGTAACAAAAAGGTACTATACATGTTTTATTTTGTATGTTCTAGATAGGATCTAACACGTCACTATTACTATTTTCACTGAGATTAATTTGGAAAGAATGTGTACCACGTCTCCCACGCATATTTCAGATGGCTATAATAACTTTAGATCTAATTTTAATTTGGGCTGGGAAGGCAAATATCAAACTCCCCCTCACACTGACTGTCCCTTTGCAATTCCTGTCCCCACCAGAACCCCAAGAATTAAAAAAAATTACATTTTGATCTCCTCCAGCTCCATTGCACAGAGGCTTCTTGGCTTATCCCAACAAGAGCACCTCTTAAGTTCATGTCTCAAATATAGGCTACAAGTTGATGTTATAAATGAATGTATAATTACTCACCTAGGAAATTTATTTTCAACGAGTTTATATTCTGCTAACTTCTTCTGATGAAAGAGACCAGCATAGATATAATAAAAAATATGAAAATTTTTCTCACTCCTGAAAGGAAATGATATTAATGTGATTAAAACACGATAGATTTTACAAATTAATGTTAAAATTTGACCTGAATCAAATGCTAAGAGCAAAATTCAAATTTTCAACAAGGAATTCTGATTGTTTCAGAAAATTATGTATTATCAAACCAAATTTAAATTTTAATTACTTATAAATAATTTTACTTATTTTCAACTTCAACATAACATTCCATCTCCAATACTCAGTACTTTGGTTTATGAAGGCCAATGTGCCAAAAGCTTTCTTTATGACCCTATCTCCCTGTGATGAAACTTTCAATGAATTATGGCCAGTATTCCCAGATCCCTTTGTTCTACCACACTCTTCAATGCCCTACCATTCACTGTGTAAGACCTAACCTGGTTGGTCCGAGAGTGCATCTGTATCCTATAAATCTTTCATCTTGCATGATCTTGATAACTAAAAAGGCATTGGCGAATGCACATTGCATGGCCACTACTTAGTTTAGCTATTGTATGTCCTACTTATGTATCTGCATAACAAGTTCTGGGAAATTTAATAGGTCTGATCTACAAAGACATTTAGGCATCGTCTCACTACCAAAAACTCAGGTTCTGGAAACTGCTCCTTTAACTTCTCTCCAGCTTTGTTTCTCCAAGTCATTTTTTAAAACCCATGCTCATCTAACAATAATCTCTGTATGTGGCTTAATCTAGTCTGCCCATGCTCCTCTGAAGACTCCTGGGATATTTTTCCTGGATACATGAACATCCGCCCCCCCCCCCCACCATGTTACTCTATACGCATACACATTCTTGGCATTATACAACTGATAAGGGTAGAGTTAGAAAGCAAATTATCCATTAAGTAAGCTTTATAAATTCCAAGGGACAAATAGCCAGCTCATTTTTATGGCTTATGTTAAGTTCAATATTCTTCCAAAATGACTATCCTGTCTATCTATATCGCCCACTTAATGTTGCTTCTGCTCACCTTTACTATTAGCAAACAAGCATTCCAAACGAACTCATCCAAACATAGCAACAGCTGAATCCAGGGCTAACCTTATTTGCACCACATTCTATCCCTCCCTAATTCAAACAACTATTCAAGCTGCACAGAGGCAAATAGATAGTCATTGTTTCATGTCAATGAATGTTAGTTTGAAATGTCGACATTTCCTTTGCATCCACATATCCCAGCCTGATGATTTCATCTAGCAGCTTGCTACTTGTTCCAGATCCCCGTTTCTGCAATCTCTTGTATCATCCTAAATCTTTCAATAAAAAGCTGGTAGTTAGATTGAAACCAGAGTTCAAAACATTGCATGATGAAGTAGATTGGAAAGTTACAACACAAAACTTGAACTTTCAACCTGAAAATTAGAAAGGAACAAAGATGAACAAAAGTAGTACCAGTGGTTAAGTGTAGCTAACAACGAGTTTGAGTTGAAGACTAAATAATGATTAAAAAATGTTCAGTGTCGTAAGTAATTGAACAAAGGTACTCTGTTGCAAAATACTTTTTCTGGACAGTTTGAAACAAGTCTAATATTTGTCAATATTTTGTGAGATTGAATTATTTTTGTGATTAGAATTTAACTGTGCTAAAGTGCAAAATACAATAATTTTTAGAGAAACTCATGGGAAAACAATTAATTTCAGTATTAAAACTCCCCATGGTCAGTTTAAGAAAACAGTAATTGCTAGAGAACAAAATTATAACTGAAGTTCACATACGCTGGTTGTTGAATAACTCTGGATTTTTCTAAGAGATATTCAGAGATTTTCGCTCCCATCACAGCACCTGTGGGAGTAAATTTCATTTCTAGGTATTTCCCAAATCGACTGGAATTATCGTTGATCATTGTGCATGCATTTCCAAAAGCTTCCACAAGTGGATTAACCTGAAGGATTTTCTCTCTCAGAACACGGTTATTTGCCTGAAAAGCGTAAAGCAAGAAAAGTGCATTAGCAAGAAGAAGCTTATTGAAATCATGTTTCACTTTCTGTCCCTCTTTGCTTTTCAGTTAGCAACAAAAACCACAATGGAAAAACAATCCTCTCCATACAACCAACCCTAGGTTCAAAGGATCCTTACTGCCCCTTCCAACATGTCCAATGTGATGTCACTACTAAACATTTTTACCACCTCTTCACCTTCATTGGTCTCAAGTGGTCAGTTACTGTAATGCATTCTCACTCACTCCTCAATCACCATCTTATTTCATACGCCACATTCCTATGCGACAATACATGACATTTTACTTCATCATGTCCCAGCAAACAGGGCCCCAACACTTTTTCAATGTGAAATGGTGACTTAAATGGACTACTTTTAATTTATTAGTAAGTTTTTGGGGTTCATGATAGCGTACTTCCTTACAATGGAGAGACTAAATGGAGAATCAACTAGGAACAGATTCCTTCCTTCTCCCATTAGAATCTTGAACTGTCCATGAACACTATCTGATTATTACTTTTCTATTTATTTGTTTGTTTGTTTGTTTATTTATTTATTTGTTTTGGACTTATATTAATTTCCTCTCTTTTTACAGCAGTCACAAAACAACACATTTTTGTGTAAGACGGTGACAATCTCGCTTCCAGTCTCACCACAGGTGAGGTCACTGGCTTCCATTTGCCCATCACTTTAGTTCTCCGTCCTAGTTCCACTCAATATTTCCCTCTGATTTCTGTGCACTCAAACTCCCACACCATTCGAATGAAATTCAACGTTAGTGCAAGGAACAATATCTGAGCTTTTGACAATGTAAATTCAGCTCTGTCAACTTACTGCACAGATATTAACCTGAACCCTGGAGCAATTTCTCTTTTTACACCAGGGCGCAAGTCTTGGAATCCTGTGGAAACGTTTACTGTGTGGGTGACTGAAGTCATCCTGGTTGGTATCAGGTCCACTCAAAGAAGTGACAGCAGGTACACATTTGGCCACAAGTGACAGTAGCAGTAGCAGATTGGCGAGCAGCAGGAAAGGTTTAATTGTCCAAGTTGTACATCACAGCAAGACCATGGTAAACATCAGAAGTATTGCTCCAGGCTCCAGATGGCCTGTGAACATTGTTACTCAGTTTTCGTGTTTGAAAATAAAATAAAATCAGAGCATACGTCAAAGCCAATCAGTTTTGATTCCATTTTAAAGTGCAAATTCAAATGTTCCTAAAATGTTGCCATTTCATTATTATAGGCACAAAAACTACTTGTTCAATGGGTGCAATCTATTTAAATTAATAATTATCAAGCGTACCTTTCCCAGATAAGTTAAGTGCTGAACAATCAAATGTGCACTCTCTGTCTTCCCAGCACCACTTTCTCCACTTATGATAATACACTAAAGTGATCAAAACAAATGACAGAGACTTTAAAAAGAGCTGATTAATAGTCAACATACATTCTGCACAGCCTGTACAACACTGCAATGCTCTTCTGAAGTGCTACAAAAAAAATCTCATTCAGGAATATTTTTGATTATTAAATTGAGGTAATAATGCTACAAACAAAGGAAGTATATTTTTAAGTTCTTATGAAAGCAAAACTGGACAACAAATTTATTCAAAAGTATTGCTTCCTCAGAATTTTTTTTTTGTTTATGATAGACTGCTTGAAGCTGAATACAAATATAATTTCAGACTACTTGTATCACACGGGAGTGCAAGTTTGGATTTGAGTCTACAAATTTGGAGAAACAAGAAATTAACTTTTATTGAATATAAAGTGTTTAATTGCATAACAGTGCTGACGTTATACAATTGTCCAATTTGGTGAGATCGAGTACGGTTTTGGGCTATGTGGCCCAAGTGTGTTTGGACAATTGAAATGCCGGTCCAGACAGACTAGAGAGCCTGAGTTTCAGAACGAGAGACAAGGGTCGGGCTGATTTCACTCGCTCTCTCACAATGTCCATTCCTCTCCCAGCAGCACCAAGATTGTGAACTGCTTCAGTGGCTATCGTCTCTATGAGTTTCACGACTTTTTTTGCCCCACTAATATGATGAACTGAGTTTGAGGTTTGGGCCAATGGACTCAATCTGGCTCAGAATGCAGTCATTTGACTCTATTGTTGCATGGTGTCTGTGTGTGTGTGTGTGTGTGTGTGTGTCTGTGTGTGTGTGTGTGTGTGTGTGTGTGTGTGTGTGTGTTTAAAATTGGGTTGTTTGGGTTTCTGGCTTTGTGACTGCCTGTAAGCAGACAAATCTCAAGGTGGATAATTTATACATTCTTTGATAATAAATGTACTTCCAATTTTTGAGTCTACAAATTTGGAGAAATAAGAAATTAACTTTTATTGAATATAAAGTGCTTAATTGCATAACAGTGCTGACGTTATACAATTGTTCGATAGTTCAACAAAGCTAAAAATGCTTTGTTGGTTTTCATTTTTACTCAGAGGCTTCTCGCTTTAAGTGCCCGACAATAATCAGCCAGCATTGATGGATTCCAGTTGCCCTGTTCTTGTTTCTCCATGACCGTGATGTCCCAGTGAAACCTTTCACTCTGCTTGTCACTGACAGTGCCAAGATTTACAGAGAAGGTTCAAATTGGAATGCAGAAAATGAATCTTTAGTAACATGTTGTACTTCATGGTTTTGTATGTTGAAGCATGTTATCAACCAGCTGCATGTAGTTTGGTGCTCTGTAGTTGCCAAGAAAATTTTCAACAATATCCTTGAATGCCTTCCATGCAATTTTCTCCGGTCCCATTAGAAGTTATTCAAATTGCCTGTTACTAGTGGCCTTTCTGATTTGTGGACCAACAAAAATACCTTCTTTAATCTTGGCATCAGCTATTCTGACAAATTATAAATTGAAAGAACAGATATAGGCAATTTCACAAACGTGATCTATGGTGATTTTCATGATCAACAGCCCAAAATCCACAGGGTACATCCAAAAGCATTCAGTAAGCAAAATCTTTGTTGTCCAGTGTAATCAGAATCATTACTACACCAGAGGCTCTTGAACACAAGTCCATGCTATCTTTCCTCAAAGCAATCTAATCCATTTCATTCCCTGTTTTATCCCGGTATTTCTCAATTGTCTAGCCTAGTTCCACTTCAAATCATTGCCAGTTCCACTTCCATCACCCTATCAGCAGTAATTTCTAGGTTATTACCACTGTGTAAAATAGTTCTTCCTCATATTTTGCCTGAATCTATTACCCAATCCTTGTACCATCAAGCTGAGTGAGAATGGTGTTTCTTTGTTGACTATATCTAAACTAATATTTTTCAACATATTTTTCCAATCTTCTTAACTTCTACAATCTACCTATTGTTGCTAAAACTTTACATTTTTGGTGCAATTCCAGTATATCTTCTCAGCACCTCTTTCAAGGATCTTCATATCCTTTCTAAAGTGTGTGACTTTACTGCCACTGCTTGTAAGGAGTTTGTACATTCTCCCCGTGATTGTCTGGGTTTCTCCGGGTGCTCCGGTTTCCCCCCTCAGTCCAAAAACATACCGGTTGGAAGGTTAATTGGTCATTGTAAATTGTCGCAATGTTAGGCTAGGATTAAATCAGGGGTTGCTGGGCGGTGCAGCTTAAAGGGCCGGAGGGGCCTATTCTGTGCTGTATCTCAATAAGTAAGTAAATAAATCATACCTTAGCCATTGTATAACTTGAGCTTTCTAACGATTCAGCATTGATCTCCCACTTCTGTATTCAATAATTCTGTGAAGTCGAAAATCCCGTACGCAACTTCTGTCCTGTTACTTTCAAAGATTTGGAAGTAGCAGGATGCAGTTTTAAGGTGCTTGGAAGTAGGTACAGAGAAGATGTTAGGGGTAAGTTTTTTTAAGCAGAGTGGTGAGTGCGTGGAATGGGCTGCCAGCAACGGCAGTGGAGGCGGATACGATAGGGTCTTTTAAGAGACTCCTGGATAGGTATATGGAGCTCAGAAAAATAGAGGGCTATGGGTAACCCTAGATAATTTCTAAGGTAAGGACATGTTTGGCACAGCTTTGTGGGCCGCAAGGTCTGTATTGTGCTGTAGGTTTTCTATGTTTCTATTTATGCACATAAACTGCCAGGCATCTCTCTTCCTGTTATTCAGTATATACTGCCTCTTGCAATCACTAAATACATCATTTCCCACTGTTGTATATAAATTCCACCTGCCAAGTGTCTGTTTATTCTACCACCCTATGTCCTGTTAATTGTTACATCAACAACTTTTAAATAATTGGTAGCAAGCAAAACATTGTAAAAATTTTACTAAGATGGATAAGAAGTTAAAAAAAAGGCATGTAAGAGAGCAAAAATTAGTGTGAAGTTGGAGCATTGGGAAGCTTTTAAAAAACAAGAGAAGGCAACTAAACAAGAAATAGAAGGGAAATAATGAAATATGAAGGTAAGACAGCAAATAATATCAAAAAAGATACCTTTTTTTTCAGATATATAAAGAGTAAAAGAGAGCTGACAGTAGATAGACCACTGGAAAATGACGCTTGAGAGGTTGTAATAAGGGACAAGGAAATGGTGGATGAACTGAATAAGTATTTTACATCAGTCTTCACTGTGGAAAACACTAGCAGTATGATAGAAGTTCAATAGTGTCAGAGTAAAGAAATGAGTGCAGTTGCTTTACGAAGGATAAGGTACTTGGGAAGCTGAAAGGTCTTAAGGTAGATAAGTCACCTGGACCAGATTTCACTCCAAGGCACTGACAGAGGTAGCTGAAGAGATTGTAGAAGCATCAGCATACATCAGGCTTACACCTCAGCATTTAATACCATCATCCCCTCAAAACTGAACAACAAACTCCAAGACTTGGGCCTCAGTACCCACTTGTGCAATTGGATCCTGGATTTTTTCACTTGCAGTCCAGCTTGGATTGGCAAAAACATTTCCTCCACAACCTCCATCAACACGGGTACACCCCTGCTTAGCTCCTGCTCTACTCGCTTTACACCTATGACTGTGTAGCTAAGTACAGCTCCAACACCAAATACAAGTTTGCTGATGACACCATGGTTGTGGGCCTTATTACAGGTGGTGATGAATCTGCATACAGCAGGGAGATTGAAACTCTGGCTGAGTGGTGCCATAACAACAACCTCTCATTCAATGTCAACAAGCCCAGGAAACTGATCATAGACTTCAGCAGAGGGAAACCAGAGGTCCATGAGCCAGACCTCATTGCAGGATCAGAGGTGGAGAGGGTCAGTAACTTTATATTCCTGGGTGTCACTATCTCAGAGGACCTGTCCTGGACCCATCATATAAATATTATTGCGAAGAAAACACAACAGTGCGTCTACTTCCTCAGGAGTCTGCGGAGATTTAGCACGTCATCAAAAGCTTTGTGAAGCTTCTATAGATGTGTGATGGAAAATGTGCAGACTGGCTGCATTACTCCCTGGCATGAGAACACCAATGCCTTTGAGGTAGTGAAGTTAGGCCAGTAAATCACGAGTAAAACCCTCCCAACCATTCAGCTCATCTACATGAAACACTGTCCATCATCAAGAACCCGCCCACCGAGGCCACGCTCTTTTCTCGCTGCTGCCATCAGGTACAAGGTATAAGTGGCTCAAGACTTGCACCACCAGGTTGAAAAACAGTTACTACTTCTCAACCATCAGGCTCTTGAACAAAAGAGGATAACTACACTCATCTATTGAGATGTTCCCACAGTCAATGATCTCACTTTGAGGATTCTTTATCTTGCTATACCAAGTTCTTAATATTTATTATTATTTATATTTGCATTTGTACAGTTTGTTTTCATCTATGCTCTACTTGCTCTTTCATTGATCCTATTTACAGTTACTGTTCTATCTATCTAGTATGCCCGCAGGAAAAGGAATCTCAGGGTCGTATGTGGTGACATGCATGTACTCTGAGAATAAATTTTACTTCGGACTTTTCAAGAATCACCAGATTCCTGCATGGTTCCGGGAGACTGGAAAATTGCAAATGTCACTCCATGCTTCAAGAAGGGAGGGAGGCAGAAGAAAGGAAATTATAAGCCAGTTAGCCTGACTTCAGTGTTGGAGTCGATTATGCAGGATGGGGTCTCAGGGTACTTGGAGGCACGTGATAAAATAGGCCAAAGGCAGTATGGTTTCCTCAAGGGAAAATCTTGCCTGACAAATCTGTTGAAATTCTTTGAAGAAATAACAAGCAGGGGAATCGGTGGATGTTGTGCACTTGGATTTTCAGAAGGCATTTTGTTCAACGCATGAAGCTGTTTAACAAGATAAGAGCCCCATAGTATTGCAGGAAAGATTCCAGCATGGGTAGAGCATTGGCTTATTGGCAGGAGGCAAAGAGTGGGAATAAAGGGAGCCTCTTCTGGTTCACTTTCAGTGACTAGTGGTGTTTTGCAGGGATTGGTGTTAGGATCACTTCTTTTTACATTACATGTCAATGCTTTGGATGATGGCATTGATGTCTTTGTGGCCAAGTTTGCAGACAATATGAAGATAGGTGGAGGGGTAGATAGTGTTGAGGAAGCAGTGAGTATGCGGGTCTTGGCAGATTAAGAAAATGGGCAAAGAAGTAGCAGATGGAATACAGTGCTGGGTAGTGTATGGTCATGCACTTTGAAAAAAGGGAAAAAAGCACAGACAATCCTCTAAATGGGGAGATGATTCAAATATCCAAGGTACAAAGAGACTTGGAATTCCTCCTGCAGGATTCCCTAAAGGTTAATTTGCTGGTTGAGTTTGTGGTGAGGAAGGCAAATGCAATGTTACCATTCATTTTGAGAGGATTAGAATACAAAACAAGGATGCAATGCTGAGACTTTATAAGGCACTGGTGATGCTTCACTTGGAGTATCGTGAGCGGCTTTGGGCCCATTATCTAAAAAAGGATGCAGTCAGCAGGATGACCCGCAACATAAAAAATGTACAAAATCGAAAAGGGTGAATACAGGACTGAAAGTGTTATAGCTGAATGCACGCAATTCACGGAATAAAGTAAATGAACTTGCAGCACAGTTGCAGATTGGCAGGTATGATGTTGTAGGCATCATGAATCGTAGCTGAAAGAAGAGTATAGCTGGGAGTTTAATATCCAAGGATACACATTGTATCGAGAGGACAGGCAGGAAGGCAGAGGGAGAAACGTTGCTCTGCGGGTAAAAGAATGAAATCATATCATTAGAAAGATGTGACATAGGGTCGGAAGGTGTTGAATCATTGTGGCCAAGGAACTGCAAGAGTAAAAAAAACCCTGTTGGGAATTGTATACAGATCTCCAAACAGTAGTAAGTATGTGGTAATAATGGAGGACTTCAATATGAAGGTAGTTGGAAAAATCAGGTTGATGCTGGATTATGGTGCCCATGAGATGGCTTTTTAGAGCAGCTCATGGTTGAACCCATTCTAGATTGGGTGTTGTGCAATGAACCAGAATTGATTAGAGACCTTAAGGAAAATTAACCCTCAGGGGTAATTGATCATAATGTGATCGAATCCATCCTGAAATTTAAGGAGAAACTAAAGTCACATGTATCAGTATTACAGTAGAGTAAAGGGAATTGCAGAGCCGTGAGAGAGGAGTTGGCCAGAATTGATTGAAAAACAACACTGGCAGGGATGATGGCAGAGCAGCAATGGCTGGAATTTCTGAGAGCATTTTGGAAGGCTCAGGATATATACATCCCAAAGAGGAAGAAGTATTCTGAAGGAAAGCTGACATAACCATGGCTAACAAAGCCAACATAAAAGCAAAAGAAAGGACATACAACAAAGCAAAAATTAGTGGGAAGTTAGAGGATTGAGAAGCTTTTAAAAACTAGCAGAAGGCAACTAAAAAAAGTCATTACGGTAAAGATGAATATGAAAGTTAGCTAGCCAAAAATATTAAAAGGGATACTAAAAGCTTCTTCAGATACATAAAGTATAAAAAAGAGGTAAGAGTAGATATTAGACCACTGGAAAACAATGCTGGAGAGGTAGTAATGGGGGGCAAGGAAATAGCGAATGAACTGAATAAGTATTTTGCAACAGTACTCGCTTTGGAAGATATTAGCAGTATGTTGGAAGTTCCAGGTGTCAGGGGGCATGAAGTGTGTGAAGTTACAATAACTAGAAAGAAGGTTCTTGGGAAACCGAAAGGTCTGAAGGTAGATAAGTCACCTGGACCAGATGGTGTACACCTCAAAGCTATGAAAGAGGTGGCTGAAGAGATCGTGGAGACATTGGTAATGATCTTTCAAAAATCACTAGATTCTGGAATGATTCCGGAAGACTGAAAAATTAAAAATGTCAGCCCACTCTTCAAGAAGGGAGAGATGTAGGTGAAAGGAAACTATAGGCTAGTTAGACTGACCTCAGTGGTTGGAAGGTGTTGGAATCGATTATTAAGGATAAGGTCTCAGAGTAGCTGGAGGCACATGATAAAATAGCCCATAGTATTTTTTATATTTAAGGCAGAGATTGATAGATTCTTGAATGGTCAGGGCATGAAGGGATAAGGGCAGAAGGTGGGAAATTGGGACTGAGAGGAAGATTGGATCAGCCATGATGAAATGACAGAGCAACTCGATGGGCCAAATGGCCTAACTCTGATCCTATATAACCATTTAACAATTACATCACGGAAACAGGCCATCTCGGCCCTTCTAGACCATGCCGAACTCTTACTCTCACCTAGTCCCACCGACCTGCACTCAGCCTATAACCCTCCATTCCTTTCCAGTCAATATATCTATCCAATTTAACTTTAAATGACAATATCGAACCTGCTTCAACCACTTCTGCTGGAAGCTCATTCCACACAGCTACCACTCTCTGAGTAAAGAAGTTCCCCCTCATCTCGGGATTGCTACCTGTGCCACGTGCTAGCGAGGGCAAGAATAGTAGGATCAGGCAGGTGAATGTGTGGCTGAGAGACTGGTGCAGGAGGCAGGGCTTCAGATTCTTGGATAATTGGGATCTCTTCTGGGGGAAGTTTGACCAGTTCAAAAAAGACGGGTTACACCTGAACCCGAAGGGGACCAATATCCTGGCAGGAAAGTTTAATAGAGCTGTTAGGGAGGGTTTAAACTAATTTGGCAGGGGGATGGGAACCAGAATGACAGAGCGGAGGAAGGGGAAAACAGAAATAAATCTAAGATAGTGGGCAGTAAAGTTGTCAGGAAAGACAGGCAGGTGATGAGGCAAATTTGTAGCCATTGGGATGAGTGCAGTGCAATAAAGTTGCAGTGAAATCAAAGCGAAAAGTACCAAATACTGGTCTTAAGGTGTTATACTTAAATGCACGCAGCATAAGGAATAAGGTGGGTGATCTTGTCGTACAGCTACAGATTGGCAGGAATGATATTGTGGCCATCACTGAGACCTGGCTAAAGGATACATGTCTCTAGGAGCTGAACGTCCAAGGATGCACGGTGTATCGGAAGGATAGGAAGGTAGGCAGAGGGGGAGGCGTGGCTTTATTGGTAAGAAATGATATTAAATCATTAGAAAGAGGTGATACAAGATCGGAAGGTGCAGAATCTTTATGGGTTTAGCTAAGAAATCACAGGGGTAAAAGGACCCTGATGGCAGTTATTTATAGGCCTCCAAACAGCTGCAGTGATGTGGACTACAAATTACAACAGGAAATAGAAAAGGCTTGTCAGAAGGGCAGTGTTATGATAATTGTGGGGGATTTTAACATGTGAGTGGATTGGGAAAATCAGGTCGGCACTGGATCTCAAGAGAGAGAATTTGTAGACTGTCTGCGAGATGGCTTTTTAGAACAGCTTGTTGTTGAGCCCACTAGGGGATCAGCTGTACTGGATTGGGTATTGTGTAATGAACCGGAGGTGATGAGAGAGATTGAGATGAGGGAACCCTTAGGAGGCAGTGATCATAACATGACTGAGTTCACTATGA
This sequence comes from Mobula birostris, assembly GCF_030028105.1. NCBI lineage: Eukaryota > Metazoa > Chordata > Chondrichthyes > Myliobatiformes > Myliobatidae > Mobula > Mobula birostris. Next base: position 171,873,692 of record NC_092375.1, on the reverse strand, counting down.
CATTTGAAAAAGAGAAGCTAAAATCTGATGTGTCTGTATTTCAGTGGAGTAAAGGAAATTACAGTGGTATAAGAGAGGAACTGGCCAAAGTTGACTGGAAAGGGACACTGGCAGGAAAGACAGCAGAGCAGCAGTGGCTGGAGTTTATGTGAGAAGTGAGGAGGGTGCAAGACAGATATATTCCAGAAAAGAAGAAATTTTCAAATGGAAAAAGGATGCAACCGTAGTTGACAAGAGAAGTCAAAGCCAAAGTTAAAGCAAGGGAGAGAGCATACAAGGAAGCAAAAATTAGTCGGAAGACAGAGGATTGGGAAGTTTTTAAAACCTTACAAAAGGAAACCAAGAAGGTCATTAAGAGGGAAAAGATTAACTATGAAAGGAAGCTAGCAAATAATATCAAAGAGGATACTAAAAGCTTTTTCAAGTATATAAAGAGTAAAAGACAGGTGAGAGTAGATATAGGACCAATAGAAAATGATGCTGGAGAAATTGTAATGGGAGATAAGGAGATGGCAGAGGAACTGAAGGAGTACTTTGCATCAGTCTTCACTGAGGAAGACATCAGCAGTATACCAGACACTCAAGGGTGGCAGGAAAGAGAAGTGTGCGCAGTCACAATTACGACAGAGGAAGTACTCAGGAAGCTGAATAGTCTAAAGGTGGATAAATCACCCAGACCAGATGGAATGCACCCGCGTGTTCTGAAGGAAGTAGCTGTGGAGATTGCGAAGGCATTAGCGATAATCTTTCAAAAGTCGATAGATTCTGGCATGGTTCCGGAAGACTGGAAGATTGCAAATGTCACTCTGCTATTTAAGAAGGGGGCAAGGAAGCAAAAGGGAAATTATAGACCTGTCAGCTTGACGTCGGTGGTTGGGAAGTTGTTGGAGTTGATTGTCAAGGATGAGGTTACAGAGTACCCTGGAGGCATATGACAAGATAGGCAGAACTCAGCATGGATTTCTTAAAGGAAAATCCTGCCTGACAAACCTATTACAATTTTTTGAGGAAATTACCAGTAGGCTAGACAAGGAAGATGCAGTGGATGTTGTATATTTGGATTTTCAGAAGGCCTTTAACAAGGTGCCACACATGAGGCTACTTAACAAGATAAGAGTACATGGAATTACAGGAAAGTTACATACGTGGACAGAGCGTTGGCTGATTGGCAGGAAACAGAGAGTGGGAATAAAGGGATCCTATTCTGGTTGGCTGTCGGTTATCAGTGGTGTTCCATAGGGGTCCGTGTTGGGGCCGCTTCTTTTTACGTTGTACATCAACGATTTGGATTATGGAATAGATGGCTTTGTGGCTAAGTTTGCTGATGATACGAAGATAGGTGGAGAGGCCAGTAGTACTGAGGAAACGGAGAGTCTGCAGAGATACTTGGATAGACTGGAAGAATGGGCGAAGAAGTGGCAAATGAAGTACAATATTGGAAAGTGTATGGTTATGCACTTTAGCAGAAGTAATTAATGGGCAGACTATTATTTAAATGGGGAAAGAATTCATTGTTCTGAGATGCAACAGGACTTGGGAGTCCTTATACAGGATACCCTTAAGGTTAACCTCCAGGTTGAGTCAGTAGTGAAGAAGGCGAATGCAATGTTGGCATTCATTTCTAGAGGAATAGAGTATAGGAGCAGGGATGTGATGTTGAGGCTCTATAAGGCGCTGGTGAGACCTCACTTGGAGTATTGTGGGCAGTTTTGGTCTCCTTATTTAAGAAAGGATGTGCTGACGTTGGAGAGGGTACAGAGAAGATGCACTAGAATGATTCTGGGAATGAGAGGGTTAACATATGAGGAACGTTTGTCCGCTCTTGGACTGCATTCCTTGGAGTTTCAAAGAATGAGGGGAGACCTTAAAGAAACATTTCGAATGTTGAAAGGCATGGACAGAGTGGATGTGGCAAAGTTGTTTCCCATGATGGGGGAGTCTAGTACGAGAGGGCATGACTTAAGGATTGAAGGGCGCCCATTCAGAACAGAAATGCGAAGAAATTTTTTTAGCCAGAGGGTGGGTGAATCTATGGAATTTGTTGCCACGGGCAGCAGTGGAGGCCAAATCATTGGGTGTATTTAAGGCAGAGATTGATAGGTATCTGTGTAGCCAGGGCATCAAAGGTTATGGTGAAAAGGCGGGGGAGTGGGACTAAATGGGAGAATGGATCAGCTCATGATAAAATGGCGGAGCGGACTCGATGGGCCAAATGGCCGACTTCTGCTCCTTTGTCTTATGGCCTTATGGTCTCATGTTACCCCTAAACTTTTGCCCTTCAACTCTCAACTTATGTCCTCTTGTTTGAATCTCCCCCATTCTCAATGGAAAAGCCTATCCCCCTCATAATTTTAAACACCTCTATCAAATCCCCCCTCAACCTTCTACACTCCAAAGAATAAAGACCTAACTTATTCAACCTTTCTCTGTAATTTAGGAGATGAAACCCAGGCAACATTTTAGTAAATCTCCTCTGTACTCTCTCAATTTTATTGACATCTTTCCTATAATTCTGTGACCAGAACTGTACACAATACTCCAAATTTGGCCTTACCAATGCCTTATACAATTTCAACATTACATCCCAACTCCTATACTCAATGCTCTGATTAATAAAGGCCAGCATACCAAAAGCTTTCTTCACCACCCTATCCATATGAGATTCCACCTTCAGGGAACTATGCACCATTATTCTTAGATCCCTTTGTTCTACTGCATTCTTCAATGGCCTACCATTTACCATGTATGTCCTATTTTGATTAGTCCTACCAAAATGTAGCACCTCACATTTTTCAGCACTAAACTCCATCTGCCATCTTTCAGCCCACTCTTCTAACTGGCCTAAATCTCTCTGCAAGCTTTGAAAATCTACTTCATTATCCACAACGCCACCTATCTTAGTATCATCTTCATACTTACTAATCCAATTTACCACCCCATCATCCAGATCATTAATGTATATGACAAACAACATTGGACCCAGTACAGATCCCTGAGGCACACCGCTACACACCATCCTCCAACCAGACAAACAGTTATCCACCACTACTCTCTGGCATATCCCATCCAGCCACTGCTGAATTCATTCTACTACTTCGATATTAATACCTAACGATTGAACCTTCCTAACTAACCTTCCGTGTGGAACCTTGTCAAAGGCCTTACTGGTCCATATAGACAACATCTGCTGCTTTACCCTCGTCAACTTTCCTAGTAACATCAAAAAATTCAATCAGATTTGTCAAACATGACCTTCAACGCAAAAATCCACGTTGACTGTTTCTAATCAGACCCTGTCTATCCAGATAATTATACATACCATCTCTAAGAATACTTTCCATCAATTTACCCACCACTATATCTTATGGTCTTATGGAAAACTGGTACGGGGGCCTACTGCATAGGACCAAAAGAAGCTGCAGATAGTTGTAAAATTAGTCAGCTCCATCTTGGTTACTAGCCTCTATAATATCAAAGATATCTTCAAGGAGTGATGCCCTATAAAGGTGACATTCATTATTAAGTAACCACATCATTCAGGACATGCCCTCTTGCATTTTTACCATCAAGAAGGAGGTACAAAAGGCTGAACGCACACAGTCAATGATTGAAGAACAGGGTCTTCCCCTCTGCCATACGATTCCTAAATGGACATCGAACCCATGAACACTACCTCACTTTTTTATAAACATACATTATTTTGGTTTTACACCATTTTTTGAATATTTCATATACATATATATACTTAACGTAATTGATTTACTTATTTATTTTTTCTTTCAATACTATCATGTATTGCATTGAACTGCTGCTGCTATGTTGACAAATTTCACGACACATGCCGGTGATAATAAACCTGATTCTGATTACTGAAGAATGTAACTGATGGGCACTTGTGCATTGAAATGATATTTGCCACTTATCAGCCTGAGTCTCATTGTTGATCTTGCCTTGATGTGTACAGCAAAAATAGTTTTATTATATATGGGTTTTTGAAATGAGCTCAATGTTTCCCACAGCTCTACTGCCAAAATAATAAAGGTGTGAAATTTAATTCAGTGTCTTATCCTCTCCAGCTTGTCTTTGGCTGACAGAGAGAAAGATACTTATGAGGCTTTTGAACCTGGCATTTTGCTGCATTCTGTCTTGGATCAACAAATGATGCTGCTGAGGGGCAGGAACACAGCTGCAAGATGTTCAGATTGACATTTTAAATTGTATCTTGGGTGTTTCATCACTGAACTAAAATAATAAAGCAAATTAATTGATTTCCCATGGCTTAATATAGTGATAGTTGAAGCAAATGTGAACTTTTCAATTCAAACAGACTTAAAGATTGGGTTAAAAAATGGAAACAGTGGGGGTTAGGGGTTGGCTATTGAAAATAATGTTATTGGTAAGGAGAAGCTGGAAGCAAGGAAGAAAGAAAAACAGGGAACAGAAAGTTTCAAAGAGAAAGCCTCAGCTCAGTAGGAAGCAAGAAAGAAATAAAGAGCTGTCAGTCAACTAATATAAATATTATGGTTTGCACAGTCAGAGACTGAAAATGCAATTGAGGGCAGGCATGTCTGCAAATTATAAAGGTGGTATATGGGGTATATGGGGTGTCCAGGGAGAGATAGCATTTCTGGTGAAGGGGTATATTGTATCCATTCCAGGGCAATTCAATTACCTTTGGTCCCCACTGAACACACAGCTCCCACCTGTGGCTCCAATTTGGTGACTGCATATGACAGTAGCCGAACCCTGGTACACCACTTTGACTGGCAAGCTAAACCAGGTGGGGGCAGCCGGCGGCCTCGTACCCTGTGAGATAAGGACATGCCTGCCCTTCCTTCCAGGTGGGGGCAGCCGGCGGCTTCCTACCCTGGTGAGATAAGGACATGCCTGTCCTTCCTTCCAGGTAAGGTCAGCTCAAATGGACTGGGCAGATGAGAGCGATAGTGAGATTCAATGAGCAGGAAGGTAGTTCTGCAATGCTTCGTGGGTAGTGAAGGGCATGACAAGGCATGGATAATGACATGGTCATCCACTGAAATCAAGGAAGAATGGATCTGGACTTCCGAGGCTGAGCGAGGGGAGCTGCCGCAGTGCAATGGCTTTTCCAATTTAAAAACAAGGTGAGAGGAGAAGATGGTGCAGTGCACGCGGCCTCTCCTGTGAAATGATATCATATTTGTTAAATAGGGGTCGTGCACAATCCTGATTTGATGGAGGCAGATGTGACAACACGGAGGAACATCTGGTGAAACTTCTGAAATGCCTGTTTCGCTGCCGCCGCTACTGTGTGATCCGAAATCTCCGGGGGGGGGGGGGAAGGCCCCGAATCCTCGGCTTTGCTTGTTGCTCGGCGGCTGGGGCGGGGTCGAAGTGCTCGGCAGAGATGGTGCTCGGTGCTCGGTGTTGGAGGGCTGGTCTGAGGCTCGAAGTTTTCAGATGGACTCAGAGTCGGACTGTGGTTGGGTGCTTCCGGGATGCTGCATCGGCAAGTTTGTGGCACTGGAAGCTCATGGCAGGGAGAGTTTCTCCCTTCTACCATCTGCATGAGATGTTGGGGCTATCGGGAATTGGACTTTTTTTTACCGTGCCCATGGTCTGCTCTTATCAAGTTACGGTATTGCTTTGCACTGTTGTAACTATATGTTATAATTATGTGGTTTTTGTCAGTCTTAGTCTTGGTCTGTCTTGTGTTTCTGTGATATCATACTGGAGGAACATTGTATCATTTTTTAATGCATGCATTTCTAAATGACAATAAATGAGGACTGAGTGTCCTCATAATCTAAAAAAAAATCTTATTCATGAGTAATGCAAGGTAAGACTGGGGTAAGGAAGGAGGGTCTATTTGGGATTAACATTAACAATTTCTTCAGTTGCAAAAGTACATGGGCAACACTGTGATCAACCAACTATGGTGCATGAATACCATGGAAAATTATTTTTCTCCCCCATTTTTTTTATAATTGTAAAACATACCTTCTGTTTTACTTGCAGTATATGTTAAGTATTCGAACAATCTGGTCACCCCATATAGAAAGAATTAAAAGATTTTACTGATGTTGATGTTTTATTTGGCCTTATTCTTACCTGGTCTTTGCTAAACGTCACCATTCCTTGGTAAGCAGCATCTGCAGTGGCAAAGATATGTGGTGGATTTGAACAACGCCTGACTCCGTGATAAACCTTTGAAAACTGTAATTAAATTCAAGATTGTTTAATGTCATTTCCTGTACACAAGTGTAAGGAGAGCGAAATCCCTAATTAGGAACTTTGAAACACCAACTAAGAATTTAAAGCTAGCACCATTACTAGGAACTGGAGTAGCCACTACATTCCTACATGTAGAGAACACATTAAATCAAGAAAGTAATTCCAGATAAATTATATGTCTTTTTTTAGGCAGTCATTATAACCAAGGATGAATTGTTTCCACACTGGTTTACTGGGTTCTGCAATGGCTACTATGGAAATCACTGATCTGTCTTTAGATGTTGCTTCTTATCGACATTGGAAATATCACACTAAGAATAGACTACTAGAAAATAAATACAAACAGAAATACTGCGAATTTTCCATCATTTAAACAACAGTAAAAGCTCTACAACATCTTCAGCTGAGATCAACTTATTAATTGTCTTCTTCCTGTGCCTTTTCTGCTTTGTATGGTTTATTCACACACAAACTTGAAGAGTCACTGATTGTTAGCTGGTTGAGCACCATTCGTACACCTGAAAATTACAAATGATTACTCCACTCTTTAAGAAAGGAGGTTGCAAACGTTACTCCACTCTTTAAGAAAAGAGGAAGGCAGCAGAAAGGAAATTATAGACTAGTTAGCCTGACCTCAGTGGTTGTGAAGACGTTGGAGTCAATTGTTAAGGATGAGGTGATGGAATACTTGGTGACACAGGACAAGATAGTACAAAGTCAGCATAGCTTCCTTCAGGGAAAATCCTGCCTGATGAATTTATTGGAATTATTTGAAGAGATTACAAGTAGGATAGATAAAGGGGATGTAGAGGATGTTGTATATTTGGACTTTCAGAAGGCCTTTGACAAGGTGCCACATGAGGCTGCTTGCCAAGTTAAAAGCCCATGGTATTACAGGAAAATTACTAACATAGGTTAAAGAATTGCTGATTGGTAGGAGGCAGCAAGTGGGAATAAAAGGATCCTTTTCTGGTTGATGTCAGTGACTAGCAGTGTTCACATCTTTTTATGCTGTATATAAGTGATTTAGATGATGGAATAGATGGCTTTGTTACAAAGATTGGTGGAGGGCCAGGTAGTGTTGAGGAAACAGATAGGATGCAGAAGGACTTGGACAGATTAGGAGAATTGGCAAGAAAGTGGCAAATGAATACAATGTTGGAAAATGCATGGTCATGCACTTTGGTAGTAGAAATAACCGTGCAGACTATTTTCTAATGTGGTGAAAATCCAGGAATCTGAGATGCAGAGGGACTTGGGAGTCCTTCTGCAGAACACTCTGAAAGTTAACTTGCAGGTCGAGTTGGTGATAAGGAAGGCAAATGCAATATTAGCATTCATTTCAAGAGGTCCAAAATACAACAGCAAAGGTGTGATGCTGAGGCTTTATAAGGGACTGGTGAGGCCTCACCTTGAGTGCTGTGAACAGTTTTGGACCCCTCATCTTAGAAAAGATGTGCTGGCTTTAGAGAGGGTCCAGAGGAGGTTCACGAGGGTGATTCCAGGAATGAAAGGGTTGTCAAACGAGGAACGTTTGATGGCTCTGCATCTGTATTCGCTGGAAATCAGAAGGATGGGGAAGCAAAAAAACCCTTTCAACCCTTCAAGTGTTGAAAGGCCTAGACAGAGTAGATGTGGAAAGGATGATTCCCATGGTGGGAGAGTCTATGACAAGAGGGCACAGCCTCAGGATGGAAGCTTGCCCTTTCAAAACAGAGATGCAGAGAAATTTCTTTAGCCAAATGGTGGTGAATTTGTGGAATTTGTTGCCACATGCAGCTGTGGAGGCCAGGTTATTGGGCATATTAAAGGCAGAGATTTATATGTTCTTGATTGGATATGGCATCAAAGGTTATGGGCAGAAGGCTGTGAACTGGGGTTGAGGAGGAGATAGAAAAAAGCATCAGCCATGATTGAATGGCAGACAAGACTCGATGGTCCAGATGGTCTAATTCTGTTCCTATGTCTTATGGTCTGTGGTCTAAAATTACTTGAAAGGTCCCATGAATGCCACAAATCCAGATTATATATCCTCTTCTCCACGCATCTCTTGTGAAGAGATAACTTCGTATTCTTTTTTTTGGTAAAAGTCCCATTGGCATAAAGAGATAGAGGAATTCTACAGCAAAATTCCATCTTGTTACAGATTCAATTCTGTCAAAAAATGGTATTACAAGAAAAAACACACCTACCAACTAACCAATCAACGCCCAATGCTGCCCGCCCAACTCCTCCCATGATTCCTTCTCCCTTATGATGCTCAAATCTTTGCAATACACAAGAACTTAGATCATACCTCTGGAGTGTATATAGATAGATCCTGGAAAGGGTTTAAAGCAATTAAGATGTCTCCAACATAGGTGTATATCTGTAACTCTGAATACCTTTTCTGTAGGCAATTGATGATGGTTTCCTTGGAAAATCAAAAAATGTAAAGTTTTAGGTTTTCAAATAGCTGCATTGTAAAGATGCTGCTCACTAGTTGCCTTGAATTAAAAAAAAATTCTAGAAAAAGTCATTATCACTCAAAAGCATGATACAATCCTTTCAGGGTTCCTGAGAAGAGGTTCAAATCAAAAACAGAAAATCAAACAGCTGCACCTATTTTACACTTTCATAGAAAAGTGTTTATGTCAGTCATGCCCAGGTACAGACTTCAGTTTTTTTAATTGAATCTGCCAATCTGCCATTTTAAGGAGAATCAGTCATTATCTTATTGGTAGTTTCTTTGCCAAAATTAGGAGACACTGCAGTTAAAGAGTATTGACAAAGAAACAAAAAAAAGGAATCAGAAGACATATGTGATTACAATTGTAAAACCACTCAGTAAATGCTAAAGTGGAAAGTAATAGAAAATTAAATGGCAAATGTACGAGGGGGAAAAAACAATAGGAATCTTCATGCAACCTAACTTTTCCAGACTACAGATTTTAATTCATACAGGCATTACAGAATCCGCAAGGACAATTCTTTATTTCTAATTAATAGGCAGTAAACAGCACAAAATTTGGCATTCAATTTTTTTATAAAGTGACAGTATAAACATAAAAAATAAGAAGCTCCAACAGATCAGTTGGTATATCATTATGTGTTAACTCCTAACAATTATTGATGGATATTTCACTTCTGGAAGGTGCATTTTCTCTATTCTCATTCTTTGAACTCAACATTGTGCCAAAATGCAGCAGGAGCACACATTAAATTCAGAATGTCACTTATCTTACTATGATCTTGTTAATATCTCAGGTTGATAGCCTTGCACCAAACTTAAAATTTCATTGTTTTGAAATGTTGAAGTGTTGATTGAACTCTCTTCCTCAGTGTACAGTGGAAGACTTTTTGTATGTTTAGGGCTGAGATAGATTCATAAATATTTGATAAGAAAAGAGGCATAAGATCATCAGAGGTAGATGGGAATGTACGGTTGTGGTCACATCAAACCAGTTTTGATCTATACTGATCTTCTGCTCCTATTTCATATCTTCAGTTTGAATATTCCTTTTAGAACAGAAAGGCACGGAGGTCTGATGGAATAATCTACACTTGCCTGGATGCATACACTTTTAACAACATTCAAGAAACTTGACAAAGCAGCCAACTTGATTAGAACCACATCTACCAGCCTGGACATACATTCCTACTGCCACTGGTACACAATAGCTGTAGTCAACATCACCTACAAAATGCACTGCAGATAGCAATTCCCAAACCCACATCTAGATAACGAGGAGGAGCAACACTGCAAATGCAAAGGAGCATTATCAGCTATAGATTCCCCTCCAGATCACACATTATCCTGTTAGAAATACATTACCGCTAGGTCTAAATCCTAAAACTTCCTACCCAGCAGAATTGTAAAGTACCTTCTCTGGAAAGATTGCAGGGATTTAAGGCAGCACTTACCAGTATGTTCTCAAGGACAATTGGAAGTGAGCAATGAAATCTGGCCTTGTCATCGACACTCAGATGCCAAAAACTGAATTTAAGAAAAGGGCTTTGGAGTTCCTTCAAATATCAGAAACATCCAACATGATCTCACAGGTTTGACAGCCAGCTAGGTAAGTTGGTGTCAGCTTTCAGCTATTTGTTCTTACACCTTTGTCTTGTGATGTGACTTATAACTGCCAAGGCCCTTCTATAGAAAATATAGGCAGCATTTCACCATTAAGCTTGGAGTCTATCAATTCCAGTCAGGCATCCACATGGATTGAAAGGGACAAGCGCTATATTTCAGATGCATCCCATTATGCAAAGGACTAGCAGAAGCCCTCTCCATCTTGTCCAGGAATGCAAATGCTGTGCAGGCTGTGAGTAGGGGCAAACTTGATCAATCAGTCCCACCCCAATCTCCACAGCAAGTCTTTACTCTTTTCTTATATTTGTTCATCAGAATAAAACAGTACCACTGAGATGTTACAGAAGTGTTTCTTTATGATGATAGATAATATTTACCTTAGACAAAGAAGCATTTTAAAAACCGTACCTCATCAAGGAATTCAAGGGTGACTAAGTCATCAGACATGTTCTGACCACTGCTCTCTGAGGCCCTCATGTGATGATTTCTTCTGTTACAGGTGTGCTCTTGCCTGTTTAAAACAAATGACATGGAAAAGGCATGAACAGAATGATTGGATAATCAATTACACAGCTTGGATTAAATTAATTATGGCATTTTATAATACCATTTCTTTGGCTTCCTACTTAATACTAGAAAGCATTAGCTCTGTCTGTCATTGTTACAAATGCATGCATTCAGATTAAATGTCTTAATTTTTTTTACATTTTCCCCTATTCTGATTCTAGTTGGACAATATGCTAATATTTGCATCTTTGTTCCTTCATGTTACACTCTGGTTATTATAACCCATTTTGATAACCTGCACCATCAGCTTATCCTTTTTGTGTTTAATTTTATAAATTTGCTCTCTGCAGTCTTAATCGTGCTTGCTTTGATTGTGGATGGCTGGATAAGAGCCCTGGCGACTTGAGCAGAAGACTCAACATCTATTGCAAAACGAAAAGTCGGTCACACATTCCTTGACTCCAAAGGTCTTTTAAATCTCATCTAAATAGTGAGCACTGCAGCCGGCCAAGCAGATAAAGCTGTTAAATTCAGTAGTCTCACTGGCATCCTAAATGAATAATTATCCCATCACTGGCCAAGATGAACAGGAGTGTTTCTCCAGGCCTCACAAGACCTTCTGCTCAGGTTAATCTTTTCCCTACCCACATGTCCATGAGAATAATAGGTGGCCTCACAGTTAGTGGGACGATATTACAGCTCGGAGAGTTGGAGTTTGGAGTACAATCCCAGTGCCCTCTTTAAGGAGTAGGTACATCCTCCGTGGAATGTGTAGGTTTCCTCCAGGTGCCCTGGTTTCCTCCCACAAAGATGCACTAGGTAGTAGGTTAATTGGTCATTGCAAATTGTCCCGAGATTAGGCTACGATTAAATTGGAAGCTGCTGAAAAGTCTATTTTGCACTGTATCTCTAAATAAAAATAAAATAAATAAATAATAAAGTAAACCTCACTCCACAGCCAAATATTACTCTAAATTCCAGCCTGTGCGCCACACTATCCAACTTTCAATGGCTGCTAGCTAGTTTGCTGTCACTTTCCACTGCCTACACCTTCATCAGCACACACAAGCAGTGTATATGAAAAACCATAAGTAGTATTACAAACACAAGAAAATCTGCAGATGCTGGAAATCCAAGCAACACACATAAAATGCTGGAGGAACTCAGCAGGCCGGGCATTATCTGTGGAAAGAGTTAACAGTCGACATTTCAGGCCGAGACCCTTCATCAGGACTGGAAAGGAAGGGAAGAAGTCAGATCAAGAAGGGAGGGGGAGGAAAGGAAGTAGTACAAGGTGGCAGGTGATTGGTGAAAGTGGGAGGGGAGAGGGGTGAAGCAAAGAGCTGGGAACTTGATTGGTGAAAGAGGTAAAGGGCTGGAGAAGTGGTGGGGGGGATTCTGATAGTAGAGGGTAGAAGACCATGGAATAAAGGGAAGGGGAGGAGAACCAGAGGGAGGTGATGGACAGTAAGGAGGCAAGGTGAGAGAGGGAAACAGGAATGGGGAATTGTGAAGGAGAGGAGTTGGGGGCAATTACTGGAAGTTCAAGAAATCGAAATTCATGCCATCAGGTTGGAGGCTACCCAGATGGAATATAAAGTGTTGCTCCTCCAACCTGAGTGTGGCCTCATTGTGGCTGTACAGGAAGCCATGGACTGGCATATCGGAATGGGAATGGGAAGTAGAATTGAAATGGGCAACAAACATGAGAAGATCTGCAGATGCTGGAAATCCAGAGCAACACACACAAAATGCTGGAGGAACTCAGCAGGCCAGGCAGCATCTATGGAAAAGAGTAAACAGTTAATATTTCAGGCCAAGACCCTTCTTCAGGACTGGTAGTAAGGTAGGAGGTGTAGGGGCAGATGTGACACCTGTTTCGTTTGCGAGGGTAAGTACCAGGAGGGAGAGCAATGGGGAGTATTGCTTCCCAACTCTTCCTACACTGCATCAACGACTGCATTGGTGTTGCTTCCTGCATCCATGCTGAGCTCGTCGACTTCATCAACTTTGCCTCCAACTTCCGCCCTGTCCTCAAATTTACTTGGTATATTTCCAACACCTCCCTCCCCCTCTCTGTCTCCATCTCTGCAGCCAGTCTATCCGCTGGTATCTTTTATAAACCCACTGATTCTCACAGCTACCTGGACTATACCTCCTCCTACACTGTCACTTTTAAAACTGCCAGTCTCTCTGTCTCTGCCACATCTGCTCTCAGGATGGTGCTTTTCATTCCAGAACTAATGAGATGTCCTCCTTCTTCAAAGCAAGGGGCTTCCCTTCCTCCACCATCAATGCTGCCCTCACCTGCATCTCTCCCATTTCACGTACGTCTGCCCTCACCCCATCCTCCTGCCGCCACACCAGGGATAGGGTCCTTCTTGTCCTCACCTACCAACCCACAAGCCACCACATCCAGCACACAATTCTCCATAACTTCTGCCATCTCCAATGGGATCCCACCTCCAAGCACATCTTTCCCTCCCACCCACTTTCCGATTTCTTCAGGGATCACTCCCTATGTGACTCCCTTGTCACTCATCCCACTCAACTGACCTCCTTCCTGGTACTTATCCTTGGAAGCAAAACAAGTGCCATACCTGTCCCTACACCTCCTCCCTCATTACCATTCAGGGCCCCAAACAGTCCTTCCAGGTGAGGTGGCACTTCCCCTGTGAGGCTGTTGCAGTCATCAATTGTATCTGGTGCTCTCGGAGTGGCCTCCTGTATATTGATGAGACCCAATGTAGATTGGGAGACCACTTCACCGAGCACTATGCGCCACCTGCCAGAGAAAGTGAGATTTCCTTGTAGCTACCCATTCCAATTCCACTTTCCATTCTGACATGTCAATGCATGGCCTCCTCTGCTGCCACAATGAAGCCACACTCAGGTTGGAGGAGCAACACCTTATATTCTGTCCGGAGAGCCTCCATGAACATCGATTTCTCGAACTTCAGGTAATTGCCCCTTCCCCATTCCCCATTCCCATTTCCCTCTTTCACCTTATCTCCTTACCTGCCCATCATCTCCCTCTGGTACTCCCCCCCCCCCCCTTTCTTCCATGGTCCTCCACTCTCTCTTATTAGACTCCATCTTCTCCAACCCTTTATCTCTTTCACCTATCAACTTCCCAGCTCTTTACTTCACCCCTCCCCATCTCCCAGTTTCACTTATCACCTACCACCTTTTCTACTTTTTCCTTTCCCTGCCCTCCCTCCCCCCATCTTCTTACTCTAACCTCTCATGTTTGTTTTCCAGCCATGATGAAGTGTCTCAGCCGGAAACACTGACTGTTTACTCATTTCCATAGATGTTGCCTGACCTGCTGAGTTCCTCCATCATTTTGAGTCTGTCGCTTGGATTTCCAGCATCTGCAGATGTTCTCTTGCCAGTTTCTCTACTGTATATTCCGTACTCTGTTTTTCTCTTACTACCTCTATGTACTTATGTCAGGGTTGGATCTGTCTGGATGGCATGCAAACAAAATCTTTTCACTGTATCTCAATACATGTGACAATAAGAAACCAATTACCAATGTCAGGCACCCATGTTGCAGATTTTCATTACAGCCTTACTGAGTCTATTTAACAATATTATCTAATCCCTTAATTTTCTATGGAGACTTAGAACAAATGTTCAATGTCAATGCCAAATATTCAAGGAATTGCCACAACATTTCCCTCAACAGAAATTCATCAAGTCAGCTTTATAAAGATAAATCAGTCAGATATTTGGATGGCTTCTGTAAGGTGAGGCAGACATGTTGCTTTAAAAACCAAGACTCAGTTGGACTCCAAAACTCAACCAGTAAACACCGTTACAATTATTTATTAGCCAGACTCTATCCCTGGACAAGGTGCTGTGCTTCATAAATTCCTTGTTGATATACAAATATCTATTGCACTCTGCATTATCACTAGATACCAAAGGCATGCTGTGCTTGTTCAAGCAGAATATGGACAAAGTGAAACCTCTTTGGAAGTGTTTTAAGAATATTTTACAGCTGTAAATGAGAGTAGTACTCATTGTTGCCATTGATAACTGGCAGTTCACATGACATGAAACGTTGATTACGTTTACAAATTGATCTCCAAAACTTAGAGCAATACACACTAAATGCTAGAGGAACCTAGCAAGCTGGAAAGCATCTAGATCAAGGAATAAACAGTCAATGTTTCAGGCCAAAATCCTATATCAGGACTGGAGACCGAAAGAGGCAGAATGCAGAGGCAGGGTGAGGGGAAAGAGTACAAGCTAGCAATTGATAGGTGAGAAGGTAGGTTGGAGGGTGGGGAGGAGGAATGAAATAAGAAGCTGAGAGGGGATAGTTGGAAGAGGTAAAGAAGGAGGAATCTGATAGGAGAAGACAGTGGACCATGGAGAAAGGGAAGAGAAGAGAAGGAGTAAGAGGGGAGAATGGGGAATGGATAAAGAGAGAAGGGGTGGGGGAGAAATCATTGGAAGTTAGAGAAATCAATGTTTATACTGTTAGGTTGGGGACTACCCAGATGGAATATGAGGTGTAGCTTCTCCAACCTGAGAGTGCCCTTATCTTAACAGTAGAGTAGGACATGGACTGACATGTCAAAATAGGAATGGGAAGTAAAATTGAAATATGTAACCTCTGGGAAATCCCACCTTTTGTGGTGGATGAAGCAAAGGGGTTCAACGGGTGCTCCTATCTATATCAGGTCTCACTGATGTAGAAGCCACACCAGGGGTAAAGGATACAGTAGATGATGCTGAGAAACTCACCTCAATTGGAGGGACTACTTGGGGCCGTGAATGGTGGTGAGGGAAGAGGTAAAGAGCAGTTGTACCACTTGTCCTGCTTGCAGGGATAAGTGCCAGGAGGGAGATCAGTGGGGGGGGGGGGCGCGAAACGAGCGGACAAGGGCGTCACATAGAGAGCAATTCCTGCAGAAAGTGGGAGAGGCAAAGATATGCTTAGTGGTAGTATCCTGTTGTAGATAGTGCAAATTATGGAGATTGATGTGCTGGTTACAGAGGCTTGTGGGACAGTAGATAAGGACAAAGGGAGCCCTATCCCTGTTTCGACGGCAGGAAGATGGGGTGAAGGCGGATGAGCAGAAAATGGAGGAGATGCGGGTGAGGGCAACATCAATAAAAACCCTGATCTTTGAAATAGGACGACATCTCAGATGTTTTGAAATGGAAAGCCTTCATACTGAGAACAGGTGCAGCTGAGAAACGGAAATAACATTTTTAAAGGGACAGTTTGAGAAGAGATATAGTCAACATAGCTGTGAGAGTCAGTAGGTTTATAAGAGAAATCATTAGATATATAAAAGATACCCATGGGAGAGAGGTTTCAGAAATGGACCAAGGAAACTTGAGGGCAGGGTAGAAGTTGGAGGCAAAATTGATTAAACTGACTAGCTCAGCATGGATGCAAGAAGTAGCATCAATGCAATTGTTGATATAGCACAGGAGGAGAGCATTACTAGTGTATGCTGGGACATGGACTATTCCACATAACTAAAGAAAAGACAAGCTGAGCTGGGGCTCCATTTGGGTGCTCATGGCTACACCTTGGGTTTAGAGAAAGTGGGAGGAGCCAAAAGAGAAATTGTTGAGGGGGAAACCAATTTCACCAGATGGAAGAGGGTGGTGGTTGAAGGGGACTGGTTAGGTCTCTAGAAAGCAGTGGAGAGCTTTTAGGACTTCCTGATGTGGGATAGAAGTGCACAGGGACTGGATATCATATAACCATATAACCACTATAGCATGGAAAGAGGCCATCTCGACCCTTCTAGTCCATACCGAACTCTTACTCTCACCTAGTCCCACTGACCTGCACTCACCCCATAACCCTCCATTCCTTTCCTGTCCATATAGTTGTCCAATTTAACTTTAAACAACAACATCGAACCTGCCTCAACCACTTCTGCTGGAAGCTCATTCCACACAGCTACCACTCTCTGAGTAAAGAAGTCCTCCCTCATGTTATCCCTAAACTTTTGCCCTTTAACTCTCAACTCATGTCCTCTTGTTTTAATCTCCCCCACTCTCAATGGAAAAAGCCTATCCACATCAACTCTATCTATCTCCTTCATAATTTTAAATACCTCTATCAAGTCCCCCCTCAATCTTTTACATTCCAAAGAATAAAGACCCAACTTGTTCAACCTTTCTCTGTAATTTAGGTGATGAAACCCAGGTAACATTCTAGTAAATCTTCTCTGTACTCTCTCTATTTTGTTGACATCTTTCCTATAATTCGGTGACCAAAACTGTACACAATACTCCAAACCTGGCCTCACCAATGCCTTGTACAATTTCAACATTACATCCCAACTCCTATATTCAATGCTCTGATTTATAAAGGCCAGCATACCAAAAGCTTTCTTCACCACCCTATCCACATGAGATTTCACCTTCAGGGAACTATGCACCATTATTCCTAGATCCCTCTGTTCACTATCCATAGTGAAAATCAGGGCAGGGAACTTGAAGTGATTGAGGGCAGGTGAAGTATCAGGCATGTAGATAGGAAGGGATTGAACCAAAGGAACAAAGTGGAGCTGAGGTATGTGGACACGAGTTCAGTGGGACATGGCCTTCCCAGACAGTCAGTTTTGTGGATGTTGAGTAGAAGGGAGAAACGAGCAGTACGGGATAAGGAAACTATGAAGCTGGTGTCAGTGAATGGGGAATCTCCAGAGTCAATAAGGTTGGTGATGGTGCAGGAGACAATGGCCTGATGCTCCTTAGTGGGGTCTCGTACAAGGGGTAAGTAAGAGGAAGTGTCTGAGGGGGTCCACCCTGACCTCAGCAAAGTAGAGGTCAGTCTGCCAGACTGCAACAGCACCCTTCTCATCTGTGAATTTGATAGTGAAATTGGGATTAGTACAGAGAGAAAGGTATCTATGCATTCGGAGATATAAGGTTCAAATAGGAGAGAGGAGTGCTTAAGTCAAGGCCATTAATTAGATCCAAATTTCATCATTGTGCAAGATTTTTAGTCCCAATGTATCTTTATGCTCTATTTTGTGATTTCTTAGTATTTGGTCATTTGGCACAAGACTGGATTTTATTATGACCGTATAAGATAGCTCGTGATTAGATGCATGTGTAATTATTTTTCTTAAGAATCAATTTTGAATTACATTCTTGTGGCTTTGATTTACAAGTACACAGTTTCTTACAGAATTCACAGCTCACCGTACAGAATGATTTCAAATTATTCTAGGTAAGGATACAGAAAGTCTAATTAGTTTTCTAAAAATCCAAGAAAATAAAAGCATTTTTAAAAAAATCTATGTGCACAGAAATAGATAAAAAATACTCATTTAAACCTGAGAATACTCACCAGAACCTAGAATAACACTTCAGAAAAAGAAACCCTGAGGTTATTATAATTATTTATACTGCGGACTAATTTGGAAAACATTTAAAAATGGCCACAGGAATCACAAATTGCCAATTGCTTCCAATGGAAACAACACACCAGCTATGAGCTACTGGCTGATTGACATAATTGCAGCATGCAGCCAGTGCTTATTGCACTGTTCATTGGCTTAGCACCTCAGCAGGGAGCACAATTTCATGAACAGTTAAAGCTACCCCGTACTACTATTCCGTTTTCTTTCAACATCCCTGTCCTTTAACCTCCTTCACGCTCCTTTCTTAATACAAAGCAGAGGAGGCTATTCAGCCCATAAAGTCAATGCCAGCTCACAGCACAGCAACGCCACTTTGTTTCACTATGGTGCCATGTGCATGTCTAATAGGTCAGGGGTGTGGCAGGCAGCTGTGTTCCTCCCACTAGGTATTTTGTTTCTCTGTCAAGTTCCTCCAAAGGGTTGCAGGGAGAAGGCAGGAGATCGGAGTGGCAGAAGTGGGACCTTCATGATAAAATGGTGGAGCAGACTCGATAGGCCAAATGGCCTAAGTCTGCTGCTATATCTTATGGTCTTATGGTAAGTGGACCCTTCCCACCTCTTCTTATTTCCCTGCCACCCTGCATTCCATCCCCCTTTCTCTCTTTTATGCCTTTCTTTACCAGATAAACTCTTTTTTTGTCATAAAATAATATTAGAGGTAATTTGCAGAAGCAAATTTACTTACCGGCATGTCCTTGGGATGTGGGAAGAAGCTGGACCATTCAATCCTCTGACTAATGAAGGCCAGCACACCACACACCTTCTTAACCACCCTATCAGCTTGCACAGCGACTGTGAGAGATCTATGTATGTGGACCCCAAGGTCCCTTTGGTCTCCACACTGTGAAGAATCCTGTCATTAACCTTGTACTCTGCCCTCAAGTTCAATCTTCCAAAGTATATCACTTCGTACTTTTCCAGGTTTAACTCCATCTGCCACTTCTCATGAAATCACAAAGAGCTGAGGGGTGGGGGTCCCAGAACAGATGAGTCACCAACCTCTAGGCAGATTACATTGCGTCTATTACCACCCTCTGTCAGTTCTAAATCCATGCAGCCACGCTCCTATGAATCCCATGCCTCATGAACCTTCAGATGAGTCTACCATGGGGAACCTTGTCAAACGCTTCACCAAAATCCACACACACCATGTCCAAAAATCTACATTCATCAATTTGTTTTGTTGCTTCCTTGAAAAGCTCAATCGGGCTCGTGAGGCATAACCTGCCCCTCACAAAGCGATGCTGACCATCTCTAATAAGACTGAGCTTCTGCAAAGTATTGATTACAGACCTCTCTTACCTTCTTGCACGTTTCTCCCCTGATCCTGAGCAGTCCTACCCCAGGTCTAATTATCCTCTTGTGCTTCATATACATGTAGATCATGTTGTTTAGAAATAGGCAAGATTTGTTACAATTGCAAAGGATGTTGGTAAGACCACAGCTGGATTACTGCACACAGTGCTAATATCTTACCTAAGAAACGATACAGTAGCAGTCCAGAAGAGATCTTGTGCTTTTTAATATTCAGTAGGTATCAATGAGATCTCCCCTCATTCTGCTAAACTCCACCTAGTACAGGCCCAGAACCATCCACCGGTCCTCATATGTTAACATTTTCATTCCCAGTGTCATTCTAGTAAATCTCCTCTAGACTCCCTCCAATGTTTGCACTTTCTTAGATATAGAGCCCAAAACTGTTCATAATCCTCCAGGTGTAGTCTGACCAATGCCTTATAAGGCCTCAGCACTGCATTCTTGCTTTTATATTCTTGTCCTTTGGAAATCAATACTAACATTGTATTCGCCTTCCTTACTGCAGACTCAATCTGCAAGTTAACGTCTAGGAAATTCTGCACAAGCACTCCGAAGTCCCCTTGACAC
Organism: Mobula birostris; assembly: GCF_030028105.1. NCBI lineage: Eukaryota > Metazoa > Chordata > Chondrichthyes > Myliobatiformes > Myliobatidae > Mobula > Mobula birostris. The sequence goes on along the minus strand of NC_092375.1, from coordinate 171,853,607 downwards.
CTACAATCTCTGAATTCGCTACCCATTTAGAAAATAGTCTAGGCCGGCATTGCTTCTACCAAAGTGCCTGACAATACACTTCCCTATACCATATTTCATCTGCCTCTTCTTTGCATATTAGATCACGCTGTTCCAAGATTCACGCTTTAAGTAGTTCTGCTGCCTGACCAAGTAAAGCATGGGGCTAGGAACCCACCCAACTTAGGGAAACTCCCACACTCATTGTAATTCCATCACAAGCCAACTATCTCCATTAAACTTCCATAATATTGACTTAGAACATAAGACCATAAGACATAGGAGCAGAATTAGGCCATCTGGCCCATCGAGTCTGCTCCACCATTCAATTATGGCTGATCCTTTTTTTGCCTCCTCAACCCCAGTTCATGGCCCTCTCCCCATAATCGTTGATGGCATATTCAATCGAGAACCTATCAATCTCCACCTTAAATACACCCAATAACCTGGCCTCCACAACTGCATGTGGCAACTAATTCCACAAATTCAGCACGCTTTGGCTAAAGAAATTTCTTTGCATTTCTGTTTTGAAAGGGCACCCTTCTATCCTGAGGCAGTGCCCTTTTGTCCTAGACTCTCCCACCATGGGAAACATCCTTTCCACATCAATATTTGAAAGGTTTCAATGAGATCTATCCTCATCCTTCTGAATTCCAGCAAGTACAGACCCAGAGCCATCAAACACTCCTCATATGGTAACCCTTTCACTCCTGGAATCATCCTTGTGAACCTCCTCTGAACCCTCTCCAATGCCAGCACATCTTTTCTAAGATGAGGGGCCCAAAACTCTTCACAATACTCAAGGTGAGGCCTCACCAGTGCTTTATAAAGCCTCAGCATCACATCCTTGCTGTTGTATTCTAGACCTCTTGAAATGAATACTAACATGGCATTTGCCTTCCTCTCCACCGACTCAACCTGCAAATTAACCTTCAGGGTGTTCCGCATGAGTACTCCCAAGTCCCTTTGCATCTCAGGTTTTTGGATTTTCTCCCCATTTAGAAAATAGTCTGCTACTAAATAACATTTCTACTACTAAAGTGCATGACCATGCATTTTCCAACATCGTATTTCAGTTGCCACTTTCTTGCCTATTCTCCTAATCTGTCTAAGTCCTGCTGCATCCTACCTGTTCCCTCAACACTACCTGCCCCTCCACCAACCTTCGTATCATCTGCAAACTTAGCAACAAAGCCATCTATTCCATCATTTAAATCATTTATATACAGCATAAAAAGAAGTGGTCCCAACACCAACCCCTGTGGAACTCCACTAGTTACTAGCAGCAAACCAGAAAAGGATCCTTTTATTCCCACTTGCTGCCTCCTACCAATCAGCCAATACTCTTACCATGTTAGTAACTTACTTTTAATATCATGGGTTCTTAACTTGGTAAGCTGCCTCATGTGTGGCACCTTGTCAAAGGCCTTCAAAAAGTCCAAATATACAGCATCCACTACATCTCTTTTATCTCTCCTACTTGTAATCTCCTCAAAGAATGCCAATAGGTTCGTCAGGCAGGATTTTCCCTGAAGGAAACCATGCTGACTTTGTACTATCTTATTCTGTGTCACCAAGTACTCCATCACCTCAACCTTAACAATTGACTCTAACCTCTTCTCAACCACTGAGGTTAGGCTAAATGGTCTATAATTTCCTTTCTGCTGCCTTCCTCCCTTCTTAAAGAATGGAGTGACATTTGCAGTTTTCCAGTCCTCTGGCACCATGCTAGAGTCCAATGATTTTTTGAACCATCATTTCTAATGCCACCACAATTTCTAATGCTACCCCTTTCAGAACCCTAGGGTGCAGTTCGCCTTGTCTGGGTGACTTATGTACCTTTAGGTCTTTCAGTTTTTTAAGCACCTTCCCTCTTGTAATAGTAACTGCACCCACTTGTCTTCCTTCACACACTACAACATCAGGCATACTGCTAGTGTCTTCCACTGTGAAAACTGATGCAAAATACTCATTTAGTTTCTCAGCCATCTCCTTGTCCCCCATTATTATTTCTCCTGCCTCATTTTCTAGCGGTCCTATGTCCACTCTCATTTCTCTTTTATTTTTAACATACTTGAAAAAACTTTTACAATCCACTTTGATATTATTTGTTAGCTTGCTTTCCTATTTCATCTTTTCCCTTCTAATGATTTTTTTAGTTGCTCTCTGTAGGTTTTTAAAAACTTCCCAATCCTCTATCTTCCCACTAATTTTTGCTTTGTTGTATGCCCTTTCTTTTGCTTTTACAATAGCTTTGACTTCCTTTGTCAGCAATGGGTGTACTATTTTACCATTTGAGTATTTCTTCATTTTTGGAATACATATGTCCTGCTCCTTCCTCATTTTCCCAGCAATGCACGCCATTGCTGCCCTGCTGACATCCCTGCCAGCAGCTCCTTCCAATCTACTTTGGCCAACTCCTCTCTCATACCACTGTAATCTCCTTACTCCACTGAAATACTGCTACATCAGACTTTACTTTCTCCCGATCAAATTTCAAGTTGAACTCAATCATATTGTGATCACTGGTTCCTAAGGGTTCTTTTACCTTAAGCTTCCAAGTCACCTCCAGTTCATTACATAACACCCAATCCAGTATAGCTGATCCCCAAGTAGGCTCAATGACAAGCTGCTCTGAAAAGCCATCTCATAAGCATTCAACAAACTCACTCTCTTGAGATTGATTACCAACCCGATTTTCCCAATCGACCTGCATGTTAAAATCTCCCATGACTACTGTAACATTGCCCTTTTGACTTGCCTTTTCTACTTCCAGTTGTAATCTCTGGTCCACCTCCCAGCCACTGTTGGGAGGCCTGTACATAACTGCCATCACTGTCCTTTTACCCTTGCAGTTTCTTAACTCAACGCACAAGGATTCAACATCTTCTGATCCTATCTTTCTGTCACATCTTTCCACTGATTTGATGCCATTCTTTACCAGCAGAGTCACACCACCCCTCTGCCTATCTTCCTATCCCTCTGATATAATGTGTAACCTTGGGACATTCAGCTCTCAACTACAACCATCCTTCAGCCACAATTCAGTGATGGCCACAACATCATACCTGGCATACCTGGCAATCTGACTTCTAGCTTCTCCAGTTCAGTTCTCCACCATGTCCACACCCGACTCCCCAATTACCCCAGTACACTTCGTCCATCACTATTAATATTCCCAGATTTGCATCCCAGCCTAGTATGGAGCCTCCAATGCACAGGATCACAAAAGGCTGCAGAGGGTTGTAGACTTAGCCAGTTCCATCATGGGCTCAACCTTTCCTCTCCACCATCAAGAACATCTTCGAGAGAAGACAGCATCCATCATTAAAGATCCTCATCATCCAGGACACTGCCTCTTCATATTACTACCATCGAGGAAGAGATACTGGAGCCTGAATACCCACTCTCAACATTTTAGGAACAACTTCTTCCCCTCTGCCATCAGATGTCTGAATGGTCCACAAACCCAGGAACATTACCACATTGCTCTTCTTTGCATTATTTATTTATTTATTGTAATTTATATGTAATTTTTATGTCTTGGACTGTACTGCTGCCGCAAAACAACAAACCTCACACTTGTCTGTGATAATAAACCCAATTCTGATTGGTTTATAATTTGCCTTTGCCAAGCATGCAAAAGAAAGTCCGTGATTTATACAAGAGCCATTCGGTGGTACCTACCCCTGCCCAAGCATTGCTCAGGCACTACTAAACTATGTGGTTGTAATCTCACAACTAAAATGTTCACATTGGGGATGCAAAATTACCTTTGAGCCAGTGAGTTAAGAACATCAAGTACTGTATTAAAGTGATCTCAGTAGAAAACCTTTATACTCAGCTGTATTCTGCCACTCACTGGCCAATTCCAAATATTGCAACACAAACTGAAAACATTATTCAACAAAAGAAGTATACATATCGATGCTTCATATTACAAAGATAATGCATTCTTGTAAACAACTTAGTAATGTAAACTATTGTTATGGAAGATAACTACATAATACATAATGGACAGATAAGAATATTTCACAATGTGGAAGTATGCTTAATTAATGCTGTTGCTTCAGTTGGACCAATAACAATTAGCAAATTTGTATATGCTAAGATTTATATTATATAAAGTGCTTTTAAAAAATATAACACATGTGAAGATCTGCATGCTCAAATGATGAGATGTAGTCAAAGAAAAAAGTCTAAGTTCTTCATTGATTGGCTGTTGCAAACTGCATACAATTTATTATTCAGCTGTCCAGAGTGGAGTTGACCCTTCCAGCCCTTCGAGCCATGCCACCCCAGTAACCCCACAACCATGCTTAACCTAATCCCGGGACAATCTACAAAGACCAATTAACCTACCCCATACGTCCTTGCACTGTGGGAGGAAATCGGAGCATCCGGGAGAACGCTCGCATTCCACGGGAAGGACGTACAGAGACTCCTTACAGTACGGCACCGGAATTGAACTCGAAACCCCAGAACACTCTGAGCAGTAATCGTGTCGCGCTAACTACAATGCCACCATGGCACCCTAAGCATGTTGCCCCTGCATTTCTGGTCCTAACTTTTGAACTACTGTGTGGATTTTTTTTCATATTTTCCTTGTGAGAATAAAAAGTAAGGAGGTTCCAAGAACAACTTCCATGGTACAACTTACTACTGTATAAAGCTTTAACTGGAAAATATTTTTCTACCACTGACTTAGACTATACTGTAATAAAAATACAATCTTATCAATTATTTTACAACATGCTTTTATGACTTGATTATGAATCATTGTTCAATTACAAACTATTTTCAAATACTACTGGCCATTTTGAAGTATCTTATTTAAGACCAGCACATTAACAGTGTAGTATCATACCTAGTTTTTGCCGAACATTCTTCTTGCTGTACTTTGATCAGATTAGCTAGCTGCTGCTGCAGCTTTACACCTTTTCTATGAGCTGGCTTTATAAATGGGTGGTCCAATAAATATTCAACCGACGGACGCTCTTCGAAATCTTTAATTAGGCATCTGAAAAAGTGGCATAAAATGACATTAAAATCCTGAACAAGCATGTGGTAAAAATGCCGTGTTATCCATGCAATGGCAATCATGTCATTCAAATGTCTTATTCATACTAAGAGCATGGAATACAAAATTGTACATATCTGAACATACTGTATGTTTCTTGATATTTAACTATTTTTAAATAAGCCAAAAACATTTCAAAAACCGGCAAAAATTACAGAAAGGACAAATGTCACTTTATCATTTTAACATTTCATGAGGTACAATTATGAGTTAATATGGACTAAGATTGTGCCATTGAGCCCAAAATGACGGAATAAAAAAAGCAAAAATATCAAATGCCAAAGAAATTATCGTAGCTTTGAAATTGCAACTTGGATCAATAATCTGGAACATTGGCATTTCCTTACTTAAGGCTAGTCTTCCTTTGTATTCAGTAAATAAAATTTATGTTATAAAGCTGATTTCTGACTATTTTAAAAAATCATCTGCCACTGCTTAAAATAGTAAAGTCATTTCCCCCCAAAACTATTATAAAAAATAACCTCCAAGTAAAATCTGCATTTAAATTATAAATACGATATACTGTATGTGAACAACTCCAGTTTTACTTCTGACACAATTATTCTGACAGAGTAGCTCTTGCTTTCTATTTCAGGAAATAGTGTAAAGTTAAACAAAGGCATATAAAACAAGATCCGATATAAAAACGGATTTGACTTCTATTATTTAACAAGTTTCGCCTACCACTGAATGAGTGCAAGAACATCATTCCTTGAACAATGATTCTACCAGTGAAGGATAAGCCACTTGTTGTTCCTTCGTTTAGCCCAATTTTTCAACTGGTCTAACATCTTATTCTCCAAGGAGGTTCTTCGTAATCCTGTATGTTCACACCAGCCACTGGTTGTGCGCTGGTTGGCACTACCTCATGTCTTAGACCAGCATTTTCCTGGCAATGATGTAAGCAGGGTTTGCAGGATGCTGTGTGTTCTCATTATTTATTGCAGCTTGCTGGTAAAAGTGCAAAAAAAACGTGATGTATCCACCTTTTCCATCTATTTGATAAAAGAATCAACAGGTCCACCCAGAGAAATTTATCATTTTCTAATTAATTTAACAGCTGTATATTACTGAATGCCATAACTAATGTTTATCATATGGACATCTGAGAGCTCATTTTTAGTTTTATTTAAATAGGTGGCAAATTTAGATGAATTTATATTCATCTGCCTCTTATGCATTTTACTAGTTACATTTCTGATTCAGCGATTGGCAAAAAAATGGTTTTCACTTCAAATTATTTTGAAAAATATTTTCTTTTAAGGGCTCTAACTAAAAGAAAATTGCATTTGTATGTTTAAATTATATAGGAAGTAATTATTAATTTGTTTTGTTTATACTCAACATCGGCAGTCATCTTACAATGTATTGCATCCTATCACCTCTAATTTATGAGGTCAGAAACAATTGTCCACCAGCAGAAAACAAAAATCCAAACTCTAGTAACACTGAGTCTCTTATCTTGTTTGACATTCTGGCTGGCTTCAACAGACTTCCTGAGCTGAAAATTAATTCTCAGAATTCATTAGTGTTACAACATTAACCATAGGTTGCAGCCATTTGCTGCAATCTAGCAACTCGGCATCTAAACACCATTTTCATTTTGTCACACTGAGCATCTATTTGCTGCCATAATTGGAAGCTGAGGATAAACCATTTATTACCCATGAACAAGAGCCGACACCTACATATGGTTCTGCATGATGTGGCTTGAAAATCTGCAGGCAGCTTGCAGCTGCTGATAACATTGTTTGTGTTGCTATCCCTTAATGATGTAAACTGCCATTTTGTTATTAGTAAATCAGATGCCAATATTGGAAGCCTAACAACCAGGAGGAAAAAAGTCATTTATGAAACAGAATACAAAGTATGCAGTTACAGAACACGTAATATTAATAACTCATGTTACCAAAACTCAAACTACCTGAATTTAATCAAAATAGAAAAAATACTCGCAACAACAAACATATCATTCTTGGAAATTCTATGCACTGAACTACTCTATAGTTAGGGCTTTGTGTTCATTTGCACATTTGTTAGAGGATACAAAGCCTGCATATAAAACACACCATTTTCCACTTTAGTCTTGTATGTGGTCTGTACATCAGATTCCAATCACATTTTCCGTCCAGTAACAACCATTTTCTTACAGTTCCGTAACATAGTTCACCTTTATCCCTACATCAAGTCACTCACACTTTACCTACCCTGAATCTGGTTATTCCAATGTTTGTGGCTGACTGCCCTGCTTTTAATCAAATCTTACATTGTAGCTATTACGTCTTTGCTCATGCTTCTTTTATCATCAGCCTGGAAAAAAGTCTCAATGAAAAAAGGTTTTAAAATCAAAAACTACAACTGTAATCTCAAGTACTGCAACCCTCATCAGATCTCTGCACACACCCAACTCTGGCCAGTTTGGGTGTTACTGATTTTATATAAATAAATAATTTGTAACTTTGCCTTCAGTTGTCCAAACCCTAAACTCGAAATCTGTTCAGTGGTTTCTACATTTTCACCTTTTTCCTTAAATGTCACTTATCAAGGTTTTGGTCCGAATATCTGATCTTTCTTGCTGTCAATTTATTTGATAATACTCCAAACTTGATTTATTTTCACCATTTTCAGATTGCAATAATGCAAACTTTTTCACTCTCATGAACCAGTTTAATGAATGGCATTAGCACAAAGAGAAACTTTGTAACATTTTAGTAGACAGTGTCCCACTTGGTGGCGCAATAATATCAGCGCCGGACTCCGGAACGAAGGTTCGTGAGTTCAAATCCAAGTCGGGTTGAGTTTTGAGCTAGCAACTCGGCCTCATATAAAAAAAACAAGAATACCTTGCTACGGAAACACCGTCAAAAGACGGCACCCCAGTAACTCCACTGCTGAGTTAAGGGCTATTCTTCTTCTTCTTAGTAAACAGTCCTGTCTTGACATACAAAGTCCGTAAGACCATAAGGTATAGAAACAGAATTAGGCATTTGGTCCACTGAGTCTGCACTGCCATTTCATCATGGCAGATCCATTTTCCTCCCAGCCCCAGTCTCCTGCCTTCTCCCTGTGTCCCTTCATGCCCTGACCAATCAAAAATCTATCAACCTCTGCCTTAAATATACCCAATGACTTGGCCTCCACAGCTGCCTGTCGCAATTAATTCCACAGATTCACCACTCTCTAGCTAAAAGTTGTTCCTCCTCATCTCTGTTCCAAAAGGTCACCCCTCTATTTTGAGGTTGTGTCCTCTGGTCTTAAGACTGCCTCACCACAGGAAACATCCTCTCCAAATCCACTCTATCTACGTTTCAACATTCGATGGGTTTGAATGGGGTCATCCCTCATTCTTCTGAATTCCAGTGAATAGAGACCCACAGCCATCAAACGCTCCTCATATGACAAGCCTTTCAATCCTCCATTCATTTTTGTGAACGTCCATTGAACCCTCTCCAATATCAGCACATTCTTTCTTAGATAAGGGGCCCAAAATTTCTCACAATACTCCATGAGAGATCATCTCATCATCATCAAGTGCCATGCCCAGCTTGAGCTTTGACTGCCATGGCCCACACACTATTGTTTCGGGTCAAGTGGATCAGTTCATTGGTATTCATTTCCAGTTCTCTGGCTGCTGTCTCCATCATCATTTGTCTTTGTCTTCTACTTGCTTTCTTCCCTTCAATCTTTCCCATAATTACCGTGCATTCTAACTCCACTTTCCTAATCACATGTCCAATGAAGTTACGTTGCCTTTTCATGATCTCATACATTATTTCTCTTTTTGTGCTTGCTCTGTTTATGACATCCTTATTAGATATTCATTTCATCTATGATATTCTTTGCATCCTCCTCAAAAACCACATCTCGGCTGCTTCAATTTGTTTCCTCATGCTACTAGATATTGTCCAACATTCTGAGCAATATAACATAACTGGATAAACGTAACATTTCAGTACTCTGAGGCGGGTTGTCCTGCCTAGTTTACTATTGGTCAGTATACTCTTCATTCTCGTAAAGGTGTCTTTTGCCAGCCCTATTCTTCTTTTGATGTCCAAGTTGCACCTGCCATCTGATGTCACCCAGCTTCCTAAGTAGCAAAGGTTCTGTACTTGTTTATGTCTTCCCCGTTTATTCTCAGTCTTCAGATAGGATTCTCCTTCTTTCTGGATATTACCATACATTCTGTCTTTTTGCAATTGATAGACCCATTTTTGCACTTTCTTCAACAACGATATCAATTAAGTTTTGTAGTTCTTCCTCCATACTTGCAAATAACACAGTGTCATCCGCATATCTGAAATTATTGATGTTTTCACTGCTAACTTTGATTCCCAAGTTGTCACTTATTTTTTGTAATATTGCTTCACTGTACACATTAAACAAATCAGAAGATAAAACACACCCTTGTCTAATGCCTCTCTTGATTTTCGTAAACTGACTCACTTCTCCATCTATTCTTACAGTGGTAGTTTGTTCCCAGTACAGATTTCTGATTAGGTGGAGGTCTTTCGAATCTAGATCTAGAGTTTCCTGTAATAGTTGATAAAGCAAACAAATCTTTTTGCACTTGCATAGCTCATTCTGATAGTATCCCTAATATCAATATTGCATTTCTTGTACCTTTGTCTTTTACAAAACCACATTGTTCTTTACCTATTTCAGCTTGTATCTTACTTTTAGCTCGGCATCAAAATTCTTAGAAGTATCTTGGTGATATGATTCATTAAACTTACGGTCCTATGTAATTCACATTCTATTGCTCCAGGTTTCTTAGGAAGAGTGATAAATACTGATTTTTTCATCTCTTCTGGTATTATTCCAGTCTCATAAATGTTATTGATTAAATCCGTAAGTTTTTCAATTTCATAATTTTCAAGGGTGATAATTTGTTCTATTACTAATTCATCAGGACCTGCTGCCTTTCCTTTCTTCACCTTAATTATTGCATTACAAACTTCAGATTTTAAAATACTTGGACCTTCAACGTTCTTCTTAAAAAATTTACAATTGAAGTAAGGAATAGGTTTCAAAGTCTAGAAATAGGACCTGTTGAAGATGATAGCAATCATGTAGAAATGAAGTTTAACTTTCTAAAGGATGCCTTGGTAGAATCAGCAAAGTCAGTGATTCCTAAAAAAGAAAAAAGGACAGAGAATAAATGGATGACAGATGAAATCAAAAATCTAATGGAAGAAAGGAGACAAAAGAAAGCAAATCCTATAGAATATAAGTCCTTAGATAAAAAAAGTTAAATGCTTATGTCAAAAAGCCAAAGAAGAATGGTTAAACCAGGAATGCGAGCAACTAGAAAAAATCCCTGTTACTGATCCAAAAAGGTTACATCAACAAATCAAGAATATCACTGGTAAAAAGCTCCTCTGTTCTTCAAGTGGATGTTTGAAAGCAAAGGACGGTACCATTATCATGGAAAAAGATGAGATTATGAACAGATGGACTGAGTATATTCAGGAATTGTTTGAAGACGATCGAGGCAAAAAACCAGAAATTAAGAAGAACATTGAAGGTCCAAGTTTTTTTTTATCTTTAAGTTCATGGTGAAAGATCATACCAGAGCTTTATAAAGACTCAACATTTCATCCTTGCTTTTATATACTAGTCCTCTTGAAATGAATGCTACTATCACATTTTTCTTTTCCACCACCAACTCAACCTGCAAATTAACCTTCAGGAAATCCTGCACAAGCTTTAGAAAGTGGGGTGTCAGGGTCAGAGAATGTCAAATCTTTGTGGGCAGAGATAAGAAACTGACCTCCAAATAGCAGCTATGATGTGGGGTTGAGTGTGCAAGGGGAACTCGAAAAGGTATGTAATAAGGATAATGTCACAATTTTAATGGAAGACTTCAATATGCAAAGGGATTGGGAAAATCAAGTTGGTGTCCGATCACAAGAGAGGGAATTTGTTGAATGCCTATAAGATGGCTTTTTAGAGCCGCTTATGCTTGAGCCAGCTTGGGGAAAGGCTATCTTAGATTGGGTGTTGTGTAATAATCCAGATATTATTAGGGAGCTTAAGGTAAAGGAACCCTTAAGAGATAGTGATCATAATATGATTGAATTCATACTGCAATTTGAGAGGGAGAAGCATAAGACGCGTGTATTAGTATCACAATAGAATAAAGGGAATTACAGAGGCATGAGAAAGGAGCTTGCACTGGTCAAGTGGAGGGAGATGCTGGCGAGGATGATGGCAGAGCAGAGGTGGCTGAAGTTTCCGGGAATGGTTCACAAGGCTCAGGGTAGATATGTCCCACAGAAGTTCTCAAATGTCTGATAAGAGAGTCAAGGGCTGCATAAAAGCCAAGGAAAGGTCATATAATGTAGCAAAAGTGAGTGGGAAGTTGAATGATTGGCAAGCTTTTAAAATCCAACAAAAGGCAACTAAAAAGGCCATAGGAAAGAAAAGATGAAGTATGAGGCCAAACTAGCCAATAATATAAAGCAGGATACTAAACGTTTTTCAGTTAGACAAAGAGTAAAAGGGAGGTGAGAGTTGATATTGCACCACTGGAAAATGATGCTGGTGAGCTAGTAATGGGGGATAAAGAAATGACAAATGAACTTAATGGGTATTTTGCATCAGTCTTCACTGTGGAAGACACAAGCAGTGTGCCAGACGGTCCATGAGTGTCAGGGAACAGCAGTGAGTGGCATTGCTATTACAAAGGAAATAGATCTAGGCAAATTGAAAGGGCTTATGGTGGATAAGTCACCTGGACCATATGGACTACATACCCAGAGTCCTGAAAGGGGTTGCTGAGGAGATAATGGGTGCATTGGTTATGATTTTTCAAGAATCACTTTGTTCTGGCATGGTCCTGGAAGACTGGAAGATTGTAAATGTCATTTCACTCTTTAAGAAGGGAGGAAGGTAAAAGAACCCTCAGTGGTTGGGAAAGTGTTGGAGTCTATTATTAAGGTGAGGTTTCAGAGTACTTGAAGACTAATGATAAAATAAGTCAAAGTCAGCATGGCTTCTGTGAAGGGAAATCTTTCCTGACAAATCTGTTAAGAGTCCTTCGAGGAAATAACAAGTAGGGTGGTTAAAGGAGAAGCAATGTATGTCACCTACTTGGATTTTCAGCAGGCATTTGATAAGGTGCCTCATCTGAGGCTGCTTAACAAGATTAAATTATATGGCATTACAGGAAAGATACTGGCATGGATAGAGGAATAAAGGGGCTTTTTCTGGTTGGCTGCCAGTGACTAGTGGTGTTCCTCACGGTAGTACTGAGACCACTGCTTTTCACATTGTTTGGCAATGATTTACATAATGGAATTAATAGCTCTGTGGCAAAGTTTGCAGATGATACTAAAATGAAGGGGTAGGTAATGCTGAAGAAGCAATGCGATTGCAGAAGGACAGACAAATTGGAAGAACAGGCAAAATAGTGGCAGATGGAATACAGTGCTGGGAAATGTATGATAACATATTTTGATAAAAAGAACAAAAGTGAAGACTATTATTGAAATGAGGAGAAAATTCAAACATCATAGGTGCAAAGGGACTTACAAGTCCTCGTGGAAGACTTGCAGGAGATTAATTTACAGGCCAAGTCTGTGGTAAAGAAGTCAAATGCAATGTTAGCATTTTTTCCAAGGGGAATAGAATATAAAAACAAGGAGATAATGCTGAGAGGCTTTATAAGACACTAGTCAGGCTTCACTTGGAGTATTGTCAACAGTTTTGGGCCCCATATCTCAAAAATGATGTATTGTCATTAGAGAGTCCAGAGGAGGTTCACGAGGATAATTCCAGGAATGAAGGGGTTAATATATGAGAACATTTAGCAGCTTTGGGTCTGTTCTTAGAAGAATGCAGGCAGATCTCATTGAAACCTACTGAATGTTGAAAGGACCAGATAAAGTGGATGTGGAGAGGATGTTTCCTCCGGTGGGGTAGTCCAGAACTAGAGGGCACAGCCTCAAAATTGAACAAAGATAGAGCGGTATTTTTTTTAGCTGGAGAGTAGTGAATCTGTGGAATGCTCTGCCACACACAGCTGTGGGGGCCAAGACTGTGGGTATATTTAAAGTGAAAATTGTTAGTTTCCTGACTGGTCAGGGTATCAAAAGTTATGGCAAGAAGGCAGGCGTATGGGATTGAATGGGATTCATCATTAGACATGATGGAATGGCAGCGAGTACTCCATCAGTTGAATGGCCTGGCCCTGCTCCTATGTTTTATGGTCTTATTATGTTATGGCTCAAGGACTCTCAAGTCCCGTTACACCTCAGATTTTTCAATTTTCTCTCCATTTAGAAAATAGGCTATGCTTTTATTTCTTTGACCAAAGTGCACGATCATACACTTCCCAACACAGTATTCCATTTGCCACTTCTTTGTCCATTCTCCTAATCTATCTAAATCCTTTTGTAATCTCTCTACTTCTTCAAAACTACTTGCCCCTCCACCTATCTTCATATCATCCGCAAACCTGGCCACAAAGCCATCAATTCCATCATTGACATAATGTAAAGAGAAGTGGTACCAACACAGACCCCTGTGGAACACTACTAGTCACCAGCAGCCAACCAGAAAAGGCTTTCTTTTCCCCACTCTTTGCCTCCTGCCAATCAGCCAATGTTCTATCCATGCTAGTATCTTTCCTCTAATACCTTAGGCTCTGAACTTGTTAAACAGCCTCATGTGTGGCACCTTGTCAAAGATCTTTTGTAAATCTAAGTGCACAGCATTCATTGATTCGCTTTTGCCTACCCTGATTGTTATTTCTTCAAAGAATTCCAACAGATATATCAGCCTCCACCATCTCTTTTAGAAACTTCTGGTCCAAGGACTTATCTACCTTCAAACCTTTCAGTTTCCCAAGAACCTTCTCTCTAGTTATGACAACTTTACACAACCGACACTTCTGAACTCCTAACATACTGTTAGTTTCTTCCACAGTGAAGACTGATGCAAAATGCTTACTCAGTTCATTCACCATTTCTTTGTATCCCATTACTACCTCTCCAACATCATTTTCCAGAGTTCCGATATCTACTCTCACCTCTCTTTTACTATTTATATATTTGCAGAAACATTTTGCATCTGCTTTTATATTATTGACTAGTTTACCTTCCAATTCCATATTTTGCTTCTTTATGACTTTCTTAGTTGCCTTCTGTTGGTTTTTAAAAGCTTCCCTAATCTCCCACTAATTGTTGTTCTATTATATGCCCTCTCTTTGGCTTTGACTCTTCTTGTCCCGCCTTTGGGATGTAAATATCCTGCACCTTCTGAATTGACTTCTCCTCCTCAAATTTCAGGCTGAATTCGAACATATTATGATCACCTGCCTCCAAGCTTTCTTTTACCTTCAGGTCCCTATTCAATTCTGGTTCATTGCACAACACCCAGTCCTGAATAGCTGACCCCCTACGGTGTTCAACCACAAGCTGCTCCAAAAAAGCCATCTCATGGGTATTCAACAAATTCCCCCTCTTGGGATCCAGCACCAAACTAATTTTCCCAATCTACTTGCATGTTGAAATCCCCTGTGATATTCATAATATTGCCCTTTTGGCATGCATTTTCTATCTCCCATTGTAATTTGTAGACCACTTCTTTACTACTGTTTGGCAGTCTGTATATAACTCCCATCAGGGTCTTTTTACCCTTGCAGTTCCTTAGCTCTACCCATAATGATTCAACACTTTCCGACACTATGTCACCTCTTTCTAGTGATTTGATTTCATTTTTTTTACCAACTGAGCCACGCTACCCCCTCTGCCAGCCCGCCTGTCCTTTCGATACAATGTGTTTCCATGGGCATTAAGCTCCCAGCTATTATCTTCTTTCAGCCATGACTCATTGATGCCCACAACATTATACATGCTAATCTGTAACTATGCTATAAGTTCATCTACCTTATTCCATATACTGCATGCATTCAAGTATAACATCTTCAGTCCTGTATTCACCCTTTTCAATTTTGTCCACCCTTTACATTGCCACATCCTGTTAACAGCAACTTTGCTCTTTCATCAGCCTCTCCTTGCTAGCAGTCTCACTACACACTGCCTCTGTCTCATTACACTACCCCATCCTCAGCCCTATCACTCCAGTTCCCATCCCCCTGCCAAATTAGGTTAAACCCCCCTGATCAACTCTAGCAACCCTGCCCACAAGGAATTTGGACCCCCTTTGGTTCAGGTGTAACCCATCCATTTTGTATAGGGAGTACCTTCCCCAGAAGAGATATCAATGATCCATAAATCTGAACCTCTGCCCCCTGTGCCAGTTCCTCAGGCATGCATTCATCCACCAAATTATCCGATTCTTACCTTCACTAGCGTGTGGCACAGGCAACAACCCAGAGATTACTATGTTGAAGGTCCCATTTTTCAGCTTTCTACCTAGCTCCCTAAAATCTCTCTTCAGGACCTCCTCATCTTTCTTACCTATGTCATTGGTGCCAATATGTACCAAGACTTCTGGCTGCTCACCTCTCCCTTCAGAATGCCGTGGATCTGATCCAAGACCTCCCTGACCCTAGCACCTGGGAGGTAACACTCTATCTATCACCTCCACAGAATCTCATCTCTCTTCCTCTGACTAAGGAATCTCCTATCACCACTGTAGTCCTATTCACCTCTCTTCTCTTCTGAGCCACAGCACCAGATTCACTGCCAGAGACCCAGTACACTGAAGCTCCTCTCTGGTAGGTCATCCCCCTCAATAGTATCCAAAGTCGTTTTCTTAGTATTGAAAGGAATGGCCACAGGGGTACCTCTGCACTGACTGCCCATTTCCCTTCCTTCTCCTGACAGTCACCCAGTTACCTGCCTCCTGCAACCTCGGGGTGACTACCTCCCTATAACTCCTATCTTTCACTTCCCCAGTCTCCCATCAAGCTGCAGCTCCAGTTCCTTAATACGTTTTTGGAGGAATTGCAGCTCGGTATACCTGGCATTTACCTGGCTGGAGGCCTCCCAGAATTTCCACATCTCACACATGGAACAAAACACAGCCCTTGGAACAGTGCCCTAACATTCAAGCAGATCAGATACATCTAGATCTGCCTAATATATGAACTTTGCTGATGTACATTCAGAAGTATTACTTTCCCCCTCCATAATTTATGGAACAAATTATAATTCCTATTTCATCTGGCAATACTGCAGCCAAAATCAGATAATGGATTGAATCTGTGTTATTTCTCCGACAATTCAGCAAGCTGTACAATAAACTCAAAAGCTTCAATGGACCTTCAAGTATTCAAACTGAAAGTAATGCTCTCTCTTGCCTGGCTTACATTGAAGAGCTCTTCACTTTTAAATGATGACTATTTAAAGTGCAGATCTATACTTAGTGTTATAACTTCCTCAGGTTGAAAAGAGTACTTAAAAAAAATCAATCTGTTATTCAGCTACTAAATGACAAAACCAAGCAAACAAACTATATCAAGCAAACAAACTATATCAAGCAACACACATCAAAGTTGCTGGTGAACGCAGCAGGCCAGGCAGCATCTATTGGAAGAGGTGCAGTCGACGTTTCAGGCCGAGACCCTTCGTCAGGACTAACTGAAGGAAGAGTGAGTAAGGGATTTGAAAGTTGGAGGGGGAGGGGGAGATCCAAAATGGTAGGAGAAGACAGGAGGGGGAGGGATGGAGCCAAGAGCTGGACAGGTGATTGGCAAAAGGGGATACGAGAGGATCATGGGACAGGAGGTCCGGGAAGAAAGACAAGGCGGGGGGGGGACCCAAAGGATGGGCAAGAGGTATATTCAGAGGGACAGAGGGAGAAAAAGGAGAGTGAGAGAAAGAATGTGTGCATCTCCCCCTCCCCCTCCAACTTTCAAATTCCTTACTCACTCTTCCTTCAGTTAGTCCTGACGAAGGGTCTCAGCCTGAAACGTCGACTGCACCTCTTCCTACAGATACTGCCTGGCCTGCTGCATTCACCAGCAACTTTGATGTGCGTTGCTTGAATTTCCAGCATCTGCAGAATTCCTGTTGTTTGCGTTTAAACTATATCAAGACTCCAAACATCATACCAAGGAAAGACGGGCAATGCTGAGAAGCAAACATTTTAATCTCAGTGACAAAGTGAAGGTAAGCAAACTAAGTGTATTATTCAAGCACACATTACACATATGGCTTTCACATTATGGATATTGCAATATTACAAATATTAGAATCAGAATCAGTTTTAATAGTACCAACATATGTCATGATATTTGTTGTTATGTGGCAGCAGTACAACAATAATAGAGTAAAAAACTGTGAATTACATGTGTGTGTATATGTGTGTGTGTGTATATATATAGGTTAAATTAAATAAGTGGTTTAATGTCCATTCAGAAACTGGATGTCAGAGGGGAAGAAGCTGTTCCTGAATTGTTGAGTGTTTGTCTTCACACTTCTTGTGGTAAACCATGTATATAGGTTGTAACAGGGTTACCTGTCTGGACACACCCCTCTGCTGACTGCTCCTGTGGCTCCTCCCACAGACTCCTGAATAAAGGCGATTGTGTCACTGCTCCTCCCTCAGTCCAGGACAGATACTCAGCATGAACGTTGGTCCATTTACTGTTAATAAAGGCCCTTCAGTATTTACTCTACTTCCAATCTTTTGGAGTAATTGATAGTGCATCAATTCTATTAACAGTAACTTTAAAGCATGGAACACGTCCTGAGACCCGACAAGCTAGACCTCGACCCGCAAACACTTGAAGCCGGAAACGCTTTTGAACTCTGGCTGGCCTGCTTCAAATCAATGCTGGAGGAGATTGAAGTGACCAAGTCCGCCGCAAAGGGCAGAGTTCTCCTCTCCAGGGTCAGTCCACGGGTCTACTCAATGATTAGAGACCAGCCGAGCTATGATGGCACAATGAGCGCCCTCAGAAGACAATACCTGCAGCCGGTAAGCACCATCTATGCGTGACATCGCTTAGCGATGCGGCAGCAGCAGCCCGGAGAGTCAAGCGCTGAGTTCGTCTGGGCCCTACAGACATTCGTGTGGGCCTGCAATTGCTGGGGGCTGACGGCCGAACAGCATGTGGAACTCCTAGTAAGAGACACCTTCGTCACGGGGACCAGGTCAGTCTATGTGCGCCAGCGGCTGCTGAAACACGCCACTCTTACCTTACGTTCGGCAACTGAGCTGGCTGACACGCTGGAGGCCACTCTGCACAACTCTGACGCTCTCCAGGCACGCGATCTCCCGACGACCTTGTGGATGCCACAGACCCCGCAACCCGCCGGCGAATCGACCACGGCTGCTGTCAGTCTCGAGTCCACAAAGTGCTACTTCTGCAGACTCGAGAGGCACCCCCGAAAATGCTGCCCGGCCTGAGAAGCTACCTGCTCCAGCTGCGGAAAGAAGGGCCACTTCACCAAGCCTGTAAGTCCAAACTGTGAGCGAGATCGAGTAGCGCCACGTGCGAGGCATGGGGGTCGCCATCTTGCCTGCACGCTGCCACCATGTGCAAGACATGGGGGCAGCCATCTCGGTCAGTGCCACCTCGAACCGCCTATGACCCACGGGTGCTAACCAGGCACCCCACCGCGCCCAAGACAGCGACTTTACTCTGGCCCCCGTGACCCTCGACCAAAGCGCTCCCCACCAGCTCGCAAGGTCAATGATGGACATCCTGGTGGAGGGGCGCAGGACAAGCTGCCTGTTTGACACAGGCAGCACGGAGAGTTTTATCCACCCGGACACGGTGCAGCATTGCGGACTCGCGATATGGCCGGTCAGCCAGAGGGTCGCCATGGCTTCTGGGTCACATACAACAGACATCCGGGGGGGTTGTGTAGCAACACTGGTGATGCACGGCATAGAATATCGAGACTTTATGTTACTGGTCATGCCTCAACTGTGTGCCCCTGAGCTATTGGGGCTCGACTTCCAGAGCCACCTGAAAAGCGTGACAATGGAGTATGATGGGCCCCTCTCACCAATCACTGTCAGAATTCCTCAGTTTTGTAGGAATACGTCACATACCCCGCTACTGATCACCCCCACACACCAACCTGCACATTCCACCCAACACCATGCCAACAGCTGCACTACCGACACCACTTGCAGCCTCTCCACCCTCAGGATCCCTCCCCCACCGCTGTTTGCCAACCTGACCCCCGACTGTAAACCTGTGGCAACTAAAAGCAGGAGGTACAGCGCGGGGGACAAAGCCTTCATTAAGTCGGAGGTGCAGCGGCTGCTCAGGGAGGGGGTCATTGAGGCAAGCACAAGTCCTTGGAGGGCACAGGTGGTCGTTGTTCGGAACAGGGAGAAAAATAGGATGGTCGTGGACTATAGCCAGATCATCAATAGGTTCATGCAGCTCGACGCGTACCCTCTACCCCGCATCGCGGATATGGTCAATCAGATAGCACAGTACAAGGTGTACTTGACTGTAGATCTAAAATCCGCTTACAATCAGCTCCCCATCCGCCGGGAGGACCGCCCTTACACCACCTTCGAGGTGGACGGCAGGCTTTATCACTTCCTGCGCATCCCCTTCGGTGTCACGAATGGTGTATCTGTCTTCCAGAGGGAAATGGACCGGATGGTGGACCACTGCCAACTGAAGGTCATGTTCCCATATCTGGATAACATCACCATCTGCAAGCATGACTGGCAGGATCACGACAACAACCTCCAAAAATTCTTCCAAGCAGCCAAAGCTTTCAATCTCACCTATAACAAAGACAAGTGTGTGTTCAGAACCACCCAACTTGCTATCCTTGGGTGCGTCGTGGAGAACAGAGTCATTGGCCCTGACCCCGACCGTATGCGTCCCCTGTTGGAGCTCCCTCTTCCCAACACCCTCAGAGTCCTCAAAAGGTGCCTGGGCTTCTTTTCATATTACATCCAATGGGTCTCTAACTACGCAGACAAGGCCTGCCCCCGGTCAAGTCCACCACATTTCCCCTCTCAGCTGAGGCCCACACGGCCTTCAGCTACATTAAAGGGGACATTGCCAAAGCAGCAATGCATGCGGCAGATGAGGCCATTCCCTTCCAAGTAGAGAGTGACACTTCTGACTTCGCACTGGCTGCTACCCTCAACCAGGCGGGAAGACCGGTGGTGTTCTTCTTCCATAACCTTCAAGGCCCTGAAATTCGGCACTCTGCGGTGGAGAAAGAGGCCCAGGCCATAGTGGAAGCTATTAGGCACTGGAGGCACTATCTCGCCGGCAAAAAGTTCACCCTTGCTGACTGACCAGCGTGCAGTCGCATTCGTGTTTAGTAACCAACAGCGGGGCAAAATCAAAAATGATAAAATTCTTACTTTCTTTTTAAATCCTTTTATTAATTTTCAAAATTATAAATTCAATAACAAAGTTGGTACAAAGAGACTGGAATAATCTTAATCGGCATATACAAAAAGGATTTTAAGTAACATAGGAATAATAGACTTCCAAACTCATAATGAAATTAGTCATAAGAAAAGAAATAAAAAGAAAAAAAATATATAAACAAAAAAAATCCCCAAAAGAAAAAGAGAAAAAAAACAAAAAAAAACAGAACAAAACAGGGCTAGACCAATATCTTGAATCAGACACGTTCAGTAATGTCGTCAACTCTGCTCCTCTATTCATATAATTTAAGCTAGGAAAAAAAAAGATTCGGAAAGGTCAGATTACATCATATGAAAATGTTGCATAAAAGGTTTCCAAGTTTCTTCAAATTTAACCAAAGGGTCAAAAATACCACTTCTAATTTTTTCTAAATTTAAACTTAATATAGTTTGAGAAAAGCATTGGAAAGTAGTAGGAGGGTTGATCTCTTTCCAGTTCAACAAAATAGATCTTCTAGCCATTAAAGTAACAAATGCTATCATCTGACAGGCTAAAGAAGACAAAGATCTGTGTTCTACCATTGGCAATCCAAAAATTGCCGTAATAGGATGGGGTTTTAAATCAAAACACAGAACTGTTGAAATAATATCAAAAATATCTTTCCAGTATTTTTCCAAAGGTGGACAAGACCAAAACATATGAGTTAAAGAAGCCACCTCAGAGTGACATCTATCACAAGTAGGGTTTATATGGGAATAAAAACAAGCTAGTTCACCTTTGGACATATGGGCTCTATGTACTACTTTAAATTGTATTAATGTATGTTTAGCACATATAGAAGAAGTACTAACTAATTGAAAAATCTTATCCCATTTCTCTATAGGTAGACAAAGTTGAAGTTCCCTTTCCCATTCTTTTTTAACTTTATCAGATATATCTGGCTGTAATTTCATAATTATATCATAAATAATTGCTATTAATCCCTTCTGAAAAGGATTTAAACCTAAAATTTTTATCAATAATGCCAGTAGGATTTGAAGTTGATGACCAGGGACTGCCAAGTCTGCACAGAGTGCAAACCGCACTTCTACTGACACGAAAAGGCACAACTAATCAAGGCCACCCGCCCCTTTGAGCGACTGAGTGTCGACTTTAAGGGCCCCCTTCCCTCCACCGACCGCAATGTGTACTTTCTTAACGTAATCGACGAGTACTCGCGGTTCCCCTTCACCATCCCCTGCCCCAATACCACCACAACGTCAGTCATAAAAGCCCTGCACAAGCTCTTCACTCTGTTCGGATACCCCTGCTATATCCACAGTGACAGAGGGTCCTTGTTTATGAGCGACGAGCTGCGCCAATACCTGCTGACTAGGGGTATTGCTACTAGTAGGACCACGAGCTATAATATCCCAGGGAATGGACAGGTGGAGAAGGAGAATATCACGGTGTGGAAGGCCACACTCTTCGCCCTCAGGTCAAAGGGACTGCCGGTCTCCCGCTGGCAGGAGGTCCTTCCTGAGGCGCTCCACTCCATCCGCTCCCTGTTATGCACGTCCACCAATGCCACCCCTCATGAGCGGCTCTTTTCTTTTCCCAGGAAGTCGACCACTGGAACCACCCTACCAACTTGGCTGATGTCCCCGGGGCCAGTGCTGCTCCGGAAACATGCGAGGAGCAATAAATACTCCCCGATGGTTGAGAGGATTCACTTACTTCATGCCAACCCCCAGTATGCCTACATGATTTTATCCGATGGGCGGGACGACACGGTCTCCATCCACGACCTGGCGCCCGTAGGAGCACCGGGCCCCTACCCTGAACACTCCATGGTGACTATTAACCCTGTATCCACCGATATATATACCCATCAGACACCGTGCACTCCAAGCCCGACACAGACACCACATGACACTCCTATACTGGGTGTGACGCACATGCACGAGGGATTACCGACGGCTATCGTGCTGACACCTCAAGTCAGGCTGGAGCCAGCACAACCACCATCGCCGGTGCAATCACCACCAGTGCTACGTAGATCACAGCGACGGACTCGACCGCCTGATAGACTTGACCTGTAAATATACTTGTTTTAAATATTGTCAGTCACTTCACCCCACGGGACTCTCTTTTTTAAAAAGGAGGGGTAAACCATATATATATGTTGTAACTGGGTTACCTGTCTGGACATGCCTGGACACGCTCCTCTGCTGACTGCTCCTGTGGCTCCTCCCACAGACCCCTGAATAAAGATGATTGTGTCACTGCTCCTCCCTCAGTCCAGGGCAGATACTCAGCATGGACGTTGGTCCATTTACTGTTAATAAAAGCCCCTCAGTATTTACTCTACTTCCAGTCTTTTGGAGTAATTGATAGTGCATCACTTCTGAGCCTTCTTCCTGATGGTAACAATGAGAACAAGGCATGACCTGGGTGGTGAGGGTCTTTAATGATGGGCACCGCCTTTCTGAGACACCTCCTTGAAGATGCCCTGGATACTACAAAGGCTAGTGCCCATGATGGAGCTGATTAAGTGTACAACTCTGCAGCTTACTTCAATCCTGTGCAGCATTTCCCCTCCACCCCCACACCAGATGGTGATACATTAATACATTTGGAAATCAAGGGTGCTTCAAAATGCTTACGCTCATTTACTTCCGTTTATAAACTGCAAGAAAATATTCAGGGGAATATGGCATCAGAGTGCAGAGTGAGTGAGGATTTATTACTTTTTCAGCAAAACTGGGCTGTTCATGGTTTTGAATTGCCGTTCCTTGCTTTTCAAAATTGCCAGTAATTTAATAGTTCTTTAGTAGCAAATTCATTTTATGCAAAAAACACACCTAATATATCTACATGCAATTTCGAATACATTTCTTGATCAGCTACAACATTTTTTCTCTAGTTTATCATTATCAGCTTTCACATAAAACACTATCACATAATGAGTGTCCAAATAACTGTATTCTCTCACCCACCCTCTTCAGACAAATTTTACCCCCTCTTTTATCTGCGTAATTTGTGTGTGTGGCCTTGTGCAATGCTGTGAAGAATGACAAATAACAAATTAAAACAGATGCGCAGTGTTCGATAAATATAGCCGCCACCTGCATGATGGCTGTTCGGGTAACAGAAATTTAACTTTACACAATTCACAAATCATTACTGAAATTTATGTGAAAAAAGTAAATAAACACAAAACGTATGTATTTTTTCAACTTGCATTTCTTGGGACATTCACAGGTGACATGGCTTCACGTTACAGAAAATCATTTTTGAGGAACGCAGTCCACACTGCCCTTGCTACTCCCCCCCACCCCCCCACCACCACCACCACCCTACCGTAATACAGGAGACACCTGCAGGTAGATGTGGGTTAAGGCAATGTGCATTTCAGTTAGAAACTTCATTGTACTGGACCAAACTTACTTATTATTTACTAGGAAAGTCCAACTTTGGCACGCAAGCTAATACTTATTCTTCAAATGAAAACACTGAAACAAAAGAACTGGAAATTTATCATGATACTGCTTGTGATGTCTTGATTTGTACCAAACAACTGCTGCTTTTACCTGCCTGGCTATAACACTTGTAATGCCAAGCATATTGAAAAACCTGAGATGATTCTGCACTTAATCATGCTGTTTAAAATCAAAAATTTCCCTTTCTGTACAAATAAATTGAACTATCTAGGTTCAGATTAACAAATCAATCTGACCTGAGATCAGACACCATATTAAACCCGAAGATGTTTTTTAGTGGTTCAAGGTCCCCAGCAATTGATGCACAAGTCCAATGCAGCAATTAAGTAGTTCAGCATAAACTCACCACTCTCAGAGACTAGATGAAGTACCTTCTGACATTATTGAGTAGCATCAAGGCACTTATTGTATTCAATCCACAATCTATATCCTTTCAGTGGCAAGAAATAATGCATGGCAGATTATGGAGCTAGACCAATTGTATTTTTATGATTCACATTACCCAAAAGGCAAATAATTATGAATTGTCCTGAAATTGCTAAGGAATAAATCAAACAATGAAATTAATGCCCAAATTAACTTGAGGTATCATTATGAAATGTTTTAATATATAGAAAATCATTCATATATATTTTATACTGTACTTCAATTTTGTAAAAACAGCCATCAACATGCATTTATAACAAATGCACCCATTTCAATGGATTGATTCAGAATCACGTTAATTATCACTATCTTACACAAAGTGAAAACTATTGTTTTGCAGGTGCAGAAAGTACAAAGTACAAAGAAATAAAATTACTATAAATTACAAAATAAATATATTGAGAAAAAAGGAGTACAGATGGTTTAGAAATCTGACGAGGCAGGGGAAGAAACTTTTCCTGAATTATTGAGTATGAGTCTTCATGCTCCTGTACCCCCTCCCCATCATGGCTCAAACAATGAGGGTCTTTATTGATGGATGCCACCATCTTGAGGCTTTGCACTTTAAAGATATCCTCAATGGTGGGGAGGGTTGTGCCTCTGATAGAGCTGGCTGACTCTACAACCCTTTGCAGACTCTTGCAATTGTATGCTTTAGCACTGTCAGAATCAGAATCAGGTTTATTATCACAGGCATGTGACATGAAATTTGTTAACTTAGCAGCAGCAGTTCAATGCAATACTATACACAATATAGAAGAGAAAAATAAATAAAATAAAAATAATAAAATATAAATAAGTAAATCAATTACAGTATACATATATTGAATAGATTTTTAAAACATGCAAAAAACAGAAATACTGTATATTTTAAAAAGTGAGGTAGTGTCCAAGGGTTCAAGGTCTATTTAGGAATTAGATGGCAGAGGAGAAGAAGCTGTTCTTGAATCGCTGAATGTGTGCCTTCAGGCTTCTGTATCTCCTACCTGATGGTAACAGTGAGAAAAAGACATGCCCTGGGTGCTGGAGGTCCTTAATAATAGATGCTGCCTTTCTGAGACACCAAGCCCTGATGATGTCCTGGGTACTTTGTAGGCTAGTACCCAAGACGGAGCTGATTAGATTTACAACCCCCTGCAGCTTCTTTCAGTCTTGTGCAGTAGCCCCTCCATAACAGAGAGTAATGCAGTCTGTCAGAATGCTTCCCAGGGTACATCTATAGAAGTTTTTGAGTGTATTTGTTGACATGCCAAATCACTTCAAACTCCTAATGAAGTATAGCCACTGTCTTGCCTTCTTTATAACTACATCAATATGTTGGGACCAGGTTAGGTCCTCAGAGATCTTGACACCCAGGAACTTGAAATTGCTCACTCCTGCTCACTCTCTCCATTTCTGATCTCTCTATGAGGATTGGTATGTGTTCCTTCGTCTTACCCCTCCCGAAGTCCACAATCAGTTCTTTCGCCCTACTGACGTTGAGTGCCAGGTTGTTGCTGTGACACCACTCCACCAGTTGGCGTATCTCACTCCTGTATGCTCTCTCATCACCGTCTGAGATTCTACCAACAATGGTTGTATCATCAGTAAATTTATAGATGGTATTTGAGCTACGGCTGGCCACACAGTCATGGGTATATAGAGAGAGTAGAGCAGTGGGCTAAGCACACATCCCTGAGGTGCATCGGTGTTGATCGTCAGCAAGGTGGATGTGTTATCACCAATCCGCATAGATTGCGGTCTTCCAGTTAGGAAGTCAAGGATCCAGTTGCAGAGGGAGATGCAGAGGCCTAGGTTCTGCAACTTCTCAGTCAGGACTGTGGGATGATGGTATTAAATGCTGAGCTATAATTGATGAACAACATCCTGACATAAGTGTTTGTGCTGTCCAGGTGGTCTAAAGCCGTGTGAGGAGCCATTGAGATTGCGTCTGCCTATTGTCACCTATTGTGGCGATAGGCAAATTAGATTAGATTAGATTCAACTTTATTGTCATTGTGCCGAGTACAGATACAAAGCCAATGAAATGCTGTTAGCATCTAATCAGAAATGCAAAGAATAGTGTTATTTACAAAATAACTGCAAATAAAAAGTAAGTGCTACAGCACACAAATATAAAAGTACTGACACAGTACAATATGGGTGCAATACTGCTTAGTGCTGTGATGGGAGGTTCAGCAGGGTCACAGCCTCAGGGAAGTAGCTTTTCCTGTGCCTGCTAGTGTGGGAGTAGAGGCTCCTGTAGCGCCTACCGGATGGGAGGAGAGTAAGAAGTCCATGGTTAGAGTGAGATGCATCCTTGATAATGCTTTTCACCCTGCCCAGGCAGCGTTTATAGTAGATGTTCTCAATGGTGGGCAATTGGGTGCCGATAATCGGCTGGGCAGTTTTCACCACACGTTGGAGTGTTTTGCAGTCCGATATGGGACAATTGCCATACACACTGAGATGCAGTTGGTGAGTATGCTCTCAATGGTACAGCAGTAAAAGTCCGTCAGTATCCTGGGACAGAGGTGAGCTTTGTTCATGCTCCTCAGGAAATAAAGGTGCTGTTGTGCCTTTTTGATTGGGATGGAGGAGTTCAGGGACCAGATGAGATCCTCGGAAATGTGGACACCAAGGAATTTGAAGCTTGATACACACTCCACTGCAGCTCCATTGATGTAGATGGGGACGTGAGTGTTGCTCCTAGCATGCCTGAAGTCCACAATGATCTCCAACGGGTCCTGTGATGCAACCAGTCAGAATGCTCCCAACTGTACATCTGCAGAAATTTGCTGGAGTCTAAAATGACATACTAATTTTCCTCATACTGCAAATGAGGTAGTCACTGATGTGCCTTCTTCAAGATTACATCAATGTACTGGGACCAGGTCAGATTATTTGAGAAGTTGGCACCCAGGATCTTTAAGCTGCTCAACCCTTCCAGATACAGGGTCAGCAGTCTTAATGGTTCACCCTCATGAAGGATGTTCTGACATCGGTCTCTGAGACAGAGATCACAGGTTGCTGTTAAGTTTCGCCCTATAGGAAGTAATGGCATGCAAACTCTGCCTCAGCTGACGTGCAACCGATTGTGTTTCTAATTTCATGCAGAATTGCCATTTTACTCATATGATGGTCTTCTGTATGTTGTACCTGGACTCCTTGTAGGATTTTCAATCGCCAGTCTTGAATCTCACAGATCTGGCCTAAGCAGACTATGGGTCTCCTGTCTCATCCAGGGTTTCTATTTGGGAAAACTCAGTATGTTACTGAAGGCACACACCCATCCACATGGGTCTTGATGAAGTCAGTGACAGCTGGTGCATAGTCATTTAGAACCAAATACAAATCTCTGAATATTAGGAACAGGGTACTGATTGTGGATGATCAGCCATGATCACAGTGAATGGCGGTGCTGGCTCGAAGGGCCGAATGGCATACTCCTACTTTTGTCTTTTGTCTCTTGAATATGGTCCAATCCACCAATTCAGTTAATAGAACCAAACTAAAGGTCACAATTATAGAGCCTCCAATTCCATAATGGAAAATAATTGAGTAACCATTTTATTTTGCAATGATGGTTTCATTAAATATTCCTACAAAAATGAAGACAAAAATGGATTAGGTGATTAAAAAACATGATGCATCAAGTCAAGTGCACAATATGTTGGATGCTTACTGATTGTGAATGTCACCATTTATTACCAATTGTCACTGAAGAGGATTGTTTGCCTTCAAACGTGTTACTTGTTTTGAAGAAAAATCACTTCCAGGGAGCAATCGAAAGGCAACTTATGCAAGCAGCTCTGATGGGTACCATCAAATATTCCCATTTCAGTCTGCTACAGCTGAGAACCACAACTACATCCAAGGTCTGTACTGTTAGTAATGTCATTTTAATGCAATTAACAATCTATCGCTACATAAAATCAGAACTGGAATGGACTCCTCTGGTTGCTGGCGCGATTCCCCTTTAAGACAGCAGAACAGAGGTTGCCCAGCTGGACTAAAGGTTCAATTAAGAAATCAAAGCTTTCGATTCCCAATACCAACCACCTTGCTGGCAAACTTACAGTCAATGGTAAATAAAACTGAAGATCTCGGGGCTAGGGTGTTGTATCAGAGGGACATTGGTACCACTTGCGTCTTTTGTTTCGCAGAATCTTGATTAAGCCCTTCCATTCTGGAGGCCGCGATTCAGATTGATGGGTTCACAATACATCGCCAAGATAGGACTGTTGAGTCTTTCGAGGGCAGGGGAGGACCAGTGTGCTTCATAATCAACTCCTTCTGGTGTATGAATGTGGTGGTGCTGTCCCACTCTTCTTCACCAGGCCTGGAACACCTCCCAATCAAGCGCCATCCATTTTACCTGCCACGGGAGATTTCAGCGATCATTTTGGTAGCGATGTACATCCTACCTCAGGCCAATATCAAGCAGGCTTTAGACAAGTCAGTGATGTGATCAAGATGCATGAAACTGCACATCCTGTGTCTTAACCGGCCAGCTTGAAAAAAATCTCTAAATAATTATTACCAACAAGTCACTTGTACCAGAGGAGCCAACGCACTGGACCACAGTTACATCTTCATCAAGAGTGCTTACCGTGCCATCCCACGCCCACACTTTGGAAAGTCTGATCACCTGTGTGTACTTCTACTCCCTGAGAACAGGCTGAAACTGAAGACCACAGCACCAGTAGGGAGGACCAAAGAGGGAGGTGCAGGAGGACTTAATGGACTGCTTTGAATCAGTGGACTGGACTGTATTCAGGAATTCATCTTCAAG
Source organism: Mobula birostris (assembly GCF_030028105.1). NCBI lineage: Eukaryota > Metazoa > Chordata > Chondrichthyes > Myliobatiformes > Myliobatidae > Mobula > Mobula birostris. The sequence continues at coordinate 171,824,553 of NC_092375.1, read as the reverse complement.
TCTGAATGAGTACAACAGAGCTATCACTGACTTCATTAAAACCTGTATGGATGAGTGTATGTCTATAAGAACTTACTGTACATGCCCAAACCAAAAGCCGTGGATGACCACGGGGTTCGTCATCTGCTGATGGCTAGGCTGTGGCATTTAAGTCAGAAGACCCAGGTCTATACAAGGAAACCAGGAATGCCTTGTAGAGGGCTACTTCAAAAGCTAAGGAACAATTCTGATCGAGGTTGGATGCACATCAATTCTGGCAGGGTTTTCAGGCCACGATTTCCTACAAAGCAAAACCAAACATCGTGAATGGCAGCGATGCTTCAGTACCAGATGAGCTTAATGTTTTTTATGCTTGCTTTGAAATGGAAAATAAAACTACAGTAATGAGGATTCCTGCAGCAAATTATGACCTTGTGATCTCTGTTGACATCAGCTGTCTTTAAGGAAGGGGAACCTTCAAGGGGCAGCAGGCCCTGATGGAGTACATGGTAAGGCTCTGAGAACCTGTGCCAACCAACTGGCGGGGGTGCTCAAAGATACTTTCAGTCTTATTGCTTTAGTTGGAAGTTCCCACCTGCTTCAAAAGGGCATCAATCATACCAGTGCCCAAAAAAAGCTGTGTGAGCTGACTTAATGACCCATCATCCAGAAGCACTCACATCTACAGTGATGAAATGCTTTGAGAAGTTGGTTATGGCTAGAATCACCTCCTGCCTCAGCAAGGACATGGACCCACTGCAATTTGCCAATCGCCACAATAGGTCTATGGCATATCTCACTGGATCCACGCAGCCTTGGATCACCTGGACAATACAAATACCTATGTCAGGATGATTTTTATTGACTACAGCCCAGCACGTAACGCAATCATTCCTACAGTTCTGGTCCAAAAGCTCCAGAACCTGGGACTCTGTACCTCCCTCCGCAACTGGATCCTCGACTTCCTAACCAGAAGACCACCACCTGTGCAGATGGGAAGTAACACCTCCACCTCGCTGACAATCTACACTGGCTCACCACAGGGATGTGTGCTTAGCCCACTGCTCTACTCTGTCTGTACCCATGACTGTGTGGCTAGGCACTGCTCAAATGACACGTGCAAGTTTGCTGATGATACAACCAGTTTTGGCAGAACCTCAGATGGTAATGAAAGGGCGTCCAGGAGTCAGATATACCAACTATTTGAGCGGTGTCACAGCAACAACCTTGTGCTCAACTTCAGTAAGACCAAAGAACTGATTGTGGACTTCAGAAAGCGTAAGATGAGGGAACACACACCAGTCCTCAGAGGGATCAGAAGTGAAGACAGTGATCAATTTCAAGTTCCTGGGTGTCAATATTTCTGAGGACCTAACCTGGATCCAACATATCGAAGGTATAAAGAAGGGAAGACAGTGGGAGTTTGAGGAGATTTGGTATGGCACTAAAGGCATTCACAAATTTCTACAGATGTACTGTAGAGAGCATTCTAACTGACCGCATCACCATCTGGTATGGGTTGTGGGGGCGGGGTGCTACTGCACAGGATCGAAGCAAGCTGCAGAGAGCTGTAAAATTATTTAGCTCCATTAGGGGCTCCACAGTATCCAGAGCACCTTCAAGAAGCAGAGTCTCAGAAAGGCAGCGTCCCTCAGTAAGGACCCCCATACACATATGTTTCCTCTCAGGTGTGCGCATGTGCGTGCACACACATCTTTTGCTACTAGCGGACAAAGGAATTTAAACTGTGCACAAAAGGTGGTCACCCTCTACCTCATTGGCATGTTAAGTACATTTCACAATGGTACACAATCACATTTCCTTTTCCGGTTTCTGATTTGACAATGTGGAGTTTGCTATAATTTGTCTGAAGATTTCAGAACTGGCTTATTTATATTGTTTTTATTATAGAAATTATTAAATCTCTATGTTAACTTCCAAAGAAGCAAAGGGCATGAAGCGAAAAAGAACTGATAGTTCATTTTAAAGTAGAATGGCTTAATGAAACAGTAGAAACTGCTACACCAAAAGCTCATGAGGGCAGGAATATGCAGCTACAAGAAATATTTATGTACAATCCAGAAACTTGTGTGTATTGTCGTGATGTAAAAGTTGCCAGAGAATTTGCAAGTGGGAAGAAGTGGAGTGCTATTTGGAACCTTGACTTTTTAAGGCGTCATTCAGCAAGTAAATCACATATGGATGGTGTGCAAAAGCTCCGGCAAGAAAATCCTTCATTACCCACTACAGGCCTGCTACATGTTTTGTGAGAGTGCAGATGAACGAGAGTGAAAATGATCAAACCCAGAGGAGATCGAACTTCTTATTGATAGTGTTTTGCCTCTTTCTACCTCTTTCTATAAAATTCAGTGCGCACGTGTTGTTGTCACTGGGCAAAAAATTGCACAGCACAAGATTTTTGCACACACTGGTCATTACAAATTAGAAGGAACATTGCCCACCACCCAGGACATGCCCTCTTCTCATTGCTACCATCAGGAAGGAGGTACAAAAGCCTGAAGGCACACACTCAATGATTCTGGAACAGCTTCTTCCTCTCTGAATGGACATTGAACTCATGAACATTACCTCACTATTTTTTTTATTTCCTACTTCTTTTGCACTATTTATTTAATTTAATGCATATATGCGTGTGTGTGTACATACATACACACACACACACACACACACACACACACACAGAGTAATTCACAGATATTTTTCTCTCTAGTATCATGTATTGCATTGTACTGCTGCCGTGAAGTTAACACATTTCACAACATATGCTGGTGATATTAAACCTGATTCTGGAAGAGAATACTAGAAGGTCATATTAAGCAAAGAACAAAATCTACATGGGGTAGAAAACAAGGGTAGTTGTAACGTATATAAGACGCATGATAATAACAAATCATGCATAATTAGCACAGTTAATCTAGTAATGTTGTTTTGAACTCTAATTGAGAGAAATCCACATTTAGTTGCGAGCACTAAGGAGGTAAGACAATATCAGCATCCCCTTTACCCAGTCAAGCAAGGAAACATTTCTCCCATTCTAGTTTGAACATTTCAGACAGTTTACTCTGGTTATTCAATTGCACAATACAATCCACTCATAAATTGTCAAACCATCAAAGTACAAACCCAGCTCTTGAGTTTGGTTACAAATGATTAGAAGCAACTGGATGCGCAAACTTATTTTCAACCCTCTCTCAGAAAGAAGAGCAAAGAAACAAACTGTATGGGAAAACAGATTTATCCCGCACATTTCTGTTTCTTTGGTCTTCTTCTGCATGAGCATTGTGTTATGCACCATTTTGCTGTTTGGCAAGAACCCAACAGGGGGGACTGAGTTTGGGAAGGTCCCCTGCACTACTCAACCGCATGAGCAGTGGCTTCCAATGTAGCATTATCTGGCACAAGCCCATGTAATTTCAGAAATCAGGAGAATCTATATTCCAGACTTATATTGTGAAATATTTTTACCTTTATTGAAAAAGTCCTGCTCCTTCTGAATCCATTTGAGCTTACATATCTAATCTTTATTTAGTCATTAGGTGTGGGAACAAGGTAGATGATCAATTTTTGGTCTGCACCTGGACCAGAACGAAGGAGCTCTCTGAAAGGCCAGTAGGGCGACATCCACAAAGGGATCCACTACTGTGTCTTTCGTGATCTCGTCCTTACTGGGAGCACGTGGTATATGGGCTCAAGGATATGAGGAAGCAGAAGGCACTACAGTACACACACTGGAATTCACTCCGATGGCCTAAGATCATAGAACATAGAATAGTACAGCACAGTACAGGCTCTTCAGCCCACAATGTTGTGCCGACCCTCAAACCGAGCCTCCCATATAACACCGTACCTTAAATTCCTCCATATACCTGTCTAGTAGTCTCTTAAATTTCACTAGTGTATCTGCCTCCACCACTGACTCAGGCAGTGCAGCATGGAAACAGGCAATCTGAACGATTGAAATCTCACTGACTCTTATGCCAGTCCCATTTTATTCCTCCCAAATTTCATGTTGGAAGGTCATCAACCTAAAGAGTCAATAATTTCTTCACCACCCCCACCCCCCACAATGTTATTGCTCAACATTGAGTATTTCTAATGTCTCTTATTTTCAGCCCCTACTCCCATCACCACCCATATTTCCAGTATCTGAAGAATTTGACCTTAGTGATTATGAAGAAACACTTACTAAAGACTTATTAAAATTTCTTTCACTGCTTTTGTAGCTCAGCTTAGATTATTTTATCTTATCCTTGATCCAGACAGAAAGCCCATCATCAATGTAGCTAACCATTGCAATATTGTTAGAAGTAACCACTTCAAACCACATGGAAATCAAGCTCCATTTTGACAGTAAATTTTGCCATATGATACTATCATTCTACTAAATTCATTATTTTACAACAACAGATCTAGCAATCTAAAAATATAAACAGAAACACTGGAAATACTAGGCAGCTTCTGTGAAAACAGGAATAGTTAACAATTCAGGCAAATGACCTTTTAATCAGAACAGAAAAGAAGTGAGAAATCAAACATGTTTTAAGTTGGGGAGGGATAATGAGATGACAAGGGAATGTCTGCAAGAGATTGAAGACCAAGACAGTCTGAACGACTGGTGGTTGCAGTCAGCTGAGAAAGGTTTATAAAGGGTTATAAATCACAGCCAATCTGTCTGGAGGAGAGACAACATGAGATGAATATGAACAGGGACAGGAGTGGAATCTTGTGACTGTGAGGTAGAAACTACAGACACTCAAAACTGCATTTGCTGAAAATAAGAAATAAAAACAGAAAAAGCTGGAAATACTAAGGCAGCGGTGGTGGGAAGGAATGGGGTTAAGGTTGAAAGTTGAAGACCTTTCAGCGGAACTGGCTGGTTCTGGTATAAACTAGACCGGGGCAGATGATGCATGATTTAACCCATCCAACCTTGAATGGCAGTGTACATTTAAATAATTGAAGTGCTCTATTAGCATTCATCCTCAATGATGGGGGAACCAGCATGTGCATGTAAAAGATTATAATGATGTATTCACAACCATCTTTAACCAGAAGTGCCAAATTAATGATCCATCTGGACCTCTTCAGCTTTCAATACAGCAACAAGAAGCAGATGAAAGCACTGGATTCAGCAAAGTCTGAAGGGCCCCAACATAATTTCAGCTATCACACCAAAGCTCTTATGCTGGAACCAGCTGGTTAGGTTGTACAAGGCAGTGCTCCCCATGTGCTTGTGACTTTGACTCTTGTGGATCGAGTTTGCAAATTTCAGAGATGCCAGCAGAATAATCTTTGCAAGGAACTGCAGTAGGAACCCCCAACAAGGATTGGGAAGGGGGAGGTATGTGTCTAATCACCCTCTCTTGAAGTTCAATGCCACTATCATCATCAAGAACTCAATATCCTTGGGATTATCATTGAGCAGAAAATCATCAGGCCAACCCAGAGATATCGTGGTTGTAAAAGCTGGTCAGAAGTTGGACAATGTGCTGTGAATGACTTTGCTCCTCATTACCCAAACCTCTCTCACCATCCTCAAGGCACATTAGCAATGTAAAAAAGCAAAATATACTTAACAACACACACATGCTGGAGGAACTCAGCAGGCCGGGCAGCATCTGTGGAAAAAAGTAAACAGCTGATGTTTTGGGCTGAGACCCTTCATCAGAACCCCTGTTTACTCTCTTCCATAGATGCTGCCTGGCCGACTGAGTTCCTTCAGTATTTTATGTGTGTTGTTTAGACTTACAGCATCTGCAGATTTTCACTTGTTTGAGAATATACTTAACCTCATTGAATTCAGGGCCATGAATATTTAAGAAGCCAAAATGTTTTTCATGCACACCAAAGCAGTACGCTATACTTGATAACATCAATTTTGTTATTTTCGGACTGAGAATGAGTTGCTTCCACTCTTCCCCAAGGAGTAGAAGAAAACCCATGTGTGATTTTTTCTTAAATGTGGATGGCCGATGCAATCAAATACCACAACAACTTGGCAGGCTGAGATCTTTGACCAAGACCATTAAAACCTAGTTTGACTGTTACTCACCTATCACTGGTATGCTTTGTCTAGCATCCCCAAAATGCATTGCAGTTATCCTTTGAGGGTCCTCTAACAGTACCTCATAAAATATTTCATTTATTTGGAAAAAGTGATGTTTAATTTTAAATTTTAGTGATGATATAAAGCCAAAATCAGATTGGCTGTCATTTTTTAATCAAAATTCAATGCTACAAACTAAATTGAACCCTGGGTTGAAGAAAATACATACTGTGAAATGAAGTTGTTGAATCCTTTACACCATTTTTCTGGGTGCAATAAAGTAGGCGGTGGATTTCTGAAAGAGAAAAACCACAATCAGAGGGCAACTTAAGTAGAACTTATGAAGTTGTTTTGTAAGGTTAGATTTATTTCTTCATCTGCATGTCTTTGAATTCAGAGTTACATATTGCTAAATGTGCAATTGCAATCTGAAATGAAAGCAAAATGAAAATAAAAAATGCTGAAAGAAATAAATAAGAAATTTTCCATCAGGAGAAATGTAGTGGTTGATGATTTTCAGAAGCTCAACATATTTTCGATTATCTTACTGATGTGCATGCACATGTATTAATATGCACCTTGGTTATGACATCAGTAATGTAAAACCATAACCAATGAGGCTAAGCAAAATACTCAAATAAATCTCAATGCTACCTAAGCCAAAAAACTTTATCATTGAAAATCATCATAAATGAATATTGCTGCAATATTTCAAATAATATGCACACCTTTGCTCACCCCATTTTCAAGAAGACATTGATTAATAGCTTAACTCAGACCGAAGTGGAAGTAATAAGTATGGTTGCCCATAAGCTATAAGTTATGAGAAGACTCATAACTGAACTTATTTTCAATGCAGTGAAAAAGCTGAAAAAAATGATTGCCTAGATTATAGAAGTCTGGGACATGAATAATAGAGATGCAAATCAGGGATTTTAAACTATGTTGAAATGGTGAATAAATGCAAAATGTACTCCAAAATGAGACTAAAATAATCTGTCATAAATGCAAAATAAGCTACTATTACTTGATTAATTCATTTAATAGTGATCTAGATAAAAATCTTGTGAAGAATGATAGTAGCAATTGTCATGATAAGTGACTAATAAAATACTCTGAATCATGATGAATTTTTATGCTTCTGGCCTCGTGGAAATGTCAAATGTGAAACAAAATGGTACGGGTCAAATAATATAAATTGTAGTTTCAGGGTAACGTTACAAGGTATCATCAAACGACTATCATGGGATCAAACAGATTAATTCACAAACTATCATTTTACCTGCATCCACATTTTTTCTCTCCCGCATCTAGACAAAATGAACTACCCATAGAACAGTATTCAGGAAGCCTGCTGAGTTTTCTTACAATTAATTTAAATAGAAGCAAATATGGGAAAATTCACTTATGTACAAGTAACCTTTCTCCATTCTATACTTCATGTGCAATGATCAAACAATCTGATATACCTTGGCATGGTTGAATCAATTGTAGACTAAATCTCAAAAGGTTTATTAAAAGGGAAAAGCTTGACTGTTCTTCAGCTGAGGCATTGAGTGCTGACTTTCTCCTACTTCCAGCAAAATGTCGATGTTCCCTTTGCCTCCACAACTCACTGGTTTTTCCAGAAGTTTGCTTTTTTTTGTTCTAAAATTTTGAAGTGCAGACAGTCAAGAGCCTTTGCTTCCCCGAGGGTGGAAATGTTAAGTACTAGAGAGCATAGCTTTATGGTGAGAGGGTATAAGTTTACAGGATATTAGTGAGGCAGGTTGTTTTATTTTGAATTGTAGGTACTGTACCTGTTGTGCTTTGTTAGGGGAGAAAGCAGAGAAGAAAGGAGGCATTTAGACATACCCATAAACAGTGAATTAAAAAAGCTAACATTTGGATTCTGAGATAGTGGGATCTTCAGCAAGAGATAGAGATGGTTCAACAATAAGATCGTTTCCATAGCACTGACAATGGAAATGTACTGAAGACTAAGGAGGACCAACTATGGTGGTCGAGACGTGTTGGTGTTACAACGTCACTTGTGATGACAGATGTTTTAACCTAAATTGGGGAAATGACAATATTCTCATCCAAGCTCAGTCCACTCCATTAACCTTTCAAGGGAAATTGAGAATGGGCATGAAGTGTTTCATCTAAATTATGCTCAGCATGGAAGATTACTGAGTCACCATTTGAAGCAGGATGGTCAGCACAAATTAGAAAGAAGCTTACTTATTTGATTAGATTTCATAAGATTGAGAGTCAGTTTTGAGGACATCAAGGATAATTTCCTTCCGTTAATATATGATTGTAATGCAGTCTCATATGGATCACCCAGCAGATGAGAGCCATCGTGGAGAAGTGTGGAAGGGTGATTCTATACAACTTATTGCTTTTTTATTCTACAGGTCAACTCTACTAATTTAGGCACACCTGGGTCACTACTGAACAAAGTAATTGCTGGTTCCACAGTCATCATTAAAACATAGAGCACGGAATGATACAGCACAGGAAAAGAGCTTACAGTCCATATGTTGTGCTGAACTAATTAAATTAGTAATTAAATGCCCAACTAAATTAATCCCTTCTAACTACACAATGTCCATCTCCTTCCATTTCCTGCACATTTATGTATCCAAGCGCCTCTCGAATGGTTCTATTACATATCCCTTCTTTATCACCTTATCAACCTGTGTGGACACTTCCAGAAAGCTATGGAATCAGACTCCAAGATTCCCCCATACATCAACACTTTTAAGAGTCTTGCCATTAAAACTATACTATTTCTTCACATTTGATCTCTCAAAGTGCAGCACTTCACATTCACCTGGATTAAACTTCATCTGCCATTTCTCCACCTATATCTTGAAATGATCTATGTCACTCTGCATCCTTTGCTAGTCTTCTACATTATTGACAGCGCCACCAATCTTTATATTATCTTCAATCTTACTAACCCATCTATCTTATCACAGCAGAGATCCCAGTACCAAACCCTGTGTAACACTAGTAGTCACACATCTCCAACCAAAATAAGTCCCATAGACCACTACCCTGTCTTCTGTGGGCAAGACAATGCTGAATCCACATGGCAAATTCACTATGGATCCTACGTATCTTAATCTTCTATATGAGCCTCACATGAGGGACCTTGTCAAGTTTCCTACTAAAATCCACGTTGACAACATCCACAGCTCTACCTTCATCAATCGCCTTCAAAAAAAGGTAAGATATTACCTGTCTCATTTCCAATTACTTAAAGAGATGAATATAAATGTCTCATCTATTGTGGGATTTGAATTCATACCTTCAGATCCTAAGTCAGAACTATGTATGACTGCTCCCTCATGATTTTCTAATTAGTAGCCTCCCTCATTAGATCTTCTAATCTTATTTAGAAATTTAAGTTTCATACTTCAGTGTTTAATCTTTCTATTACAGCTGAATTATTAAACCATAATTAAAACCCAGTATTTTTTTTAAAATTTGGTCATCAATATAAGCAAGAAAGCAACAAATTTTGCACTTAACAATTTAAATAGTGTTTCATAAACATAGAGATTCTGCAGATGCTACAAATCCTGAGCAACACACACAAAATACCAGAGGAACTCGGCAAGTCAGGCAGCATCGATGGAGGGGAATACACAGTCAACAATTTGGGCCGAGACCCTTCATCTTTTCTGGAAAGCAAAGGAGGCAGAAGGCAGAATAAGGTGGTTGGGCGGGGGGTTGAAGCTGCCAGGTGATATGTGAAACTAGGTGAGGGCGATGGTCGATGGGTGGGAAGGGAGGTTGAAGAAAGAAGCTGGGAGGGAATAGGTGGAAGAGGTAAAGGGATGAAGAAGAAATAATCTAATAGGAGGTGACAGTGGACCATGGAAGAAAGAGAAGGAGGGAAACCAGAGGGAGGTGATAGACAGATAAGGAGAAGAAAAAGGTGACAGGATAACTAGAATGGGAAATGGAAAAGAGAGGAGGGAGGGGGGAGAAACTGAGGAAATCAATATTCATGTCATCAGGTTGGAGCTACTTGGACCGACTACAAGGAGTTGCTCATCCAAAGTTTAGCCTCATCATGGCAGTAGAGAAGGTCATGGACAAATATATCAGATTGGGACGTCAAATTAAAATAGGTAGCCACTGCGAGATCCTGCCTTTTATGGTGGACAGAGCGAAGGTGCTCAACAAAGTTTCAGCTGTTTTGGGGTTTTGCCCAAACTATTGATCTCCAATCTCTGCCATCCAAGATCATGCTTGCTAGCATTGTTTTCAACACTAAACCTTTGGAATTCTAATGTGGCCAGCACTCTGATTTCACAGAGGATTATTCAGGATGTTCAATGCCATGAAATTAAGTAGCTAATGAGGGCAGAATCCAAACATTGTGTTACAATAATTGTTCACATTGACAAGCTTTTATAAGTTTATACAGAGTGACCATGTCCAAGCCTGAATTCAAAAAGTCCAATTTAGAAAATAAATTTAAGTTTACAAAAAAATACTTGGACCCCTATTTCCTAGATGTCTAAAGGATAAATTTGCCTGGGGCAAAATGGCAACAGTCAAAAACGACAGGAATTAAAATCTCAAGCTCTTGACAACTTTATCAGTCTCATGATTTTTGCAAACTCTTAAGTTTGTTTAACCTGCTGCTTAATTGGCTTATTTTTACATTGCTATTATGCATCCACATGGACCATTAAATTTCTTCTTGATGTATTCAAGCTGCCAACATGTTGAACAATTGTTGCTATGGAGGATGTTAAGTATATGGCAGTTTTTAAGTGAAAGTATGATTTCTTCTTCATTAACATTAACGAACTAGAAGATGGAAACACCAGCTCCATATAATTCAAAAAAAATAATTATATATAAACCATCATCTGGAAAATGAAAATAATCAAGAAGGCATAAATGTGTTCAAGACTGGTAACTTCTCAGTTTATGTAAAAGCAAATTCTAGATACACTTAAAAGCATGAAAATTAACAAACCATACTTAGAATGAAAACAATGAAGAATATCACTTTTAAACTGATAAAATATCACAAGGCATGTTTTGGGTGAGTGGGCAGAAAGGGGGAGTAAAGATACGTCCTATCATTCACTCAAAACCAGAAGCAGCCACAACAATGCGGAGTCACAGAGCAGTGACCTCGAGTGGAGAAGTTAGTAAAGTTGTCGAGTCAAGTCAAGTTTATTGTCAATCAACTGTATACATGTATATAACGTACAGTATATAACCATATAATGTATATAGAAACGAGATGTTACTCCAATCTAGGGTGTAAAGCACAGTACTAAACATAACACAAGAATACTTATGAAGATAAGGATAAAATCTACAGATGAATCACACATAAATAACAAACTAAGGTGCACTAAAATTAAATATTATACTGGAACAGATTAACCAGTGACACTGAATAGGATGTGGCAGGGAGTTCAGAAGCCAAATGACCTGGGGGAAGAAACTGTTTCTCTTTGTAACCGTTCTTGTTTTTATGCATCGTAGTCTCCTGTCTGATGATAGAAAGTCAGAGGATGCTGGATGGATGGGTGGGATCCTTGATAACACTACGTATGCAGCAGTCCTGATAAATGTCACCATAAAGCAGAAGAATTAAAGAGGAAAGTAGTGGAAGTTTCTCAAATGAGGGCTGATAGTCAATAGGATCAGCACCACATATAGCTATTAAAGTGAGCACTAACATTCAAAATGGAAGTGAAGAGCAACTATATCTGAAAGGGAAGAATGCAAATAAAATTGAGGGTTAAATAAAACCTTGCCTACACTAAGAGCAGAAGCCTTTCACATCTACAGTAATGAAGTGCTTTGAGAGGTTGGTCACGGCTAGAATTAACTTCTGCCTAAGCAAGCATCTGAACCAGCTGCAATTTACCTACTACAGTGGACAGGTCTACAGCGGACAGGTCTATACAGTGGACAGGTCTGCAGTGGACAGGTCCGCAGTGGACAGGTCCGCAGCGGACAGGTCTGCAGCGGACAGGGATACAGTGGACAGGTCTGCAGCGGACAGGTCTGCAGTGGACACAATTTCACTGGCTCTCCACTCGGCCGTAGACCACCTAGACAATAGCAATAGCTACGTCAGGCTGTTGTTTATTGATTACAGCTTGGAGTTCAACACCATCATCCTTTCAGTATTAATCAACAAGCTTCAAAACCTGGGCCTCTGTACCTCCCCATGCAACTGGATCCTTAACTTCCTCATAGGGATACCACAGTCAGTATGGGCCGGTAATAATATTTCCCCACTGACAATCATCTCAGGCACACCTCAAAGATGTGTGGTTAGCCTACTTCTCTACTCTCTCAATACCCATGACTGTGGGGCTAGGCACAGCTCAAACCCCATTTATTAATCTGCCGATGACTCCACTGTGACAATGGGCACACAGGAATGAGACGGATCGGCTGATTGAATGGTGTCAAACGACAACCATATACTAAATGTCATTTAAGTCCAAGAACTTGATTGTGGAATTCAGGAAAGGGAAGTTGGGTGAACACACACCAATTCTCAATGAGGGACCGGCGGTGTAAAGGGTGAGCAACTTCAAGTACCTGGGATTCAACATCTCATTGGATCCATCCTGGGCCGAACATATTGATGCAATCAGGAAGAAGGCATGTCCGTGACTCTGCTTCATCAGAGGTTTGAGAAGACCAAAGCCTCATGCAGATTTCTACAGATCTACCGTGGAGCACATTCTAACACATTTCAGCACTGTCTGGTATGGAAGCCTCAAACCACAGGGCCAAAAGAGGCAACAGAAAGGTTGTTGACTCAGCTAGCTCTATCACAGGACCTCCTCAAAAGGAGGGTGCTTCAAGGCGGCGGCATTCATCATTAGAAACCCTCTCCACCCAGGACATGCCTTCTTCTCATTACTACCAACAGGTAGGAGGTATAGGAACCTGAAAAGTTTTAGGAGCTGCGCCTTCCCCCTCCTTATCAGGCTTGTATGTTACTCCAGTCCTGTGGCTGCCTCTTAAAAGCACTCTGAAATGGCCAAGTAAGCCACCCAGTTCTGTTAGGAGTTGGGCAACAAGCATTAGTCTTGTCAGGAACATTCAGAACCCAAAACTGAAATAAAGTTGAAAAATGAACAATCTCTAATTATTAAAATGGAAATGCAACAATGAACCACATAAATGGGCTCAAAGGAACTACGAAAATCAAGCTAACTATAAATAAATGAACATTAGTCGTGTTGTTGCAAGGTTTACAGAATGGTTTATGCCTGTGCGTCATTCAATGCACAGCTGGTCAAAATGAAACAGGTTAATATGGGCAGAATTAGCTCTAAACATGAAGCTAATTATTGTCCATTGACAAATTTATGCAAGAAAGATTTAAAAAAAAACACTTTCCATTTTCTATATGAGTACTTTAAATCTTCCTCACACCATAAACCATGACAAATATTATACTCAGGAAAGTGTTTATCAAGGGCACAAAAGATATTTTTATCTGAGCAGATCTCAAATGAACAGATTGGATCATAAAAACCTGTTACTCTGTTACTAATGATCTGAGTAATTTGCTTAAACATCAAACACCTGTTTCTGTTCACAGGTTTTGGCAGTTTCAAAACAGAAACAGACCTTCTTTCTTGCAACTATCTGGATGATAACTGTATTACTTTTAATGTAAATCTAATTTTAAATATCAAACCAATGTCCTGCAATTATCTGTACCTTTGAGTTTTTAGCTTATTATTTCAGATTAAACTTATTTATAATAATCTATCCAAGAAAAGCAACTCATGAACAATATAAAAAAATGTGTGGATACATCCATCCAAATTCCATAATTGTTTATGAGACACAACTGGCAAATTAACTAGCTCATTACTATTCTTGCCATTCCCCCTTATTTTGCTAAACTTCTCTATTCCTTCTCCAGCTGAAGATCTTTGGCCAGCATACCTCACTCAAATATCACACAATAGGAACCAAAAGCAAGGATCTAAGATCATTTCTAGCTGTGGCAAGCAAGATTAGTTCACCATTATTTTAATGGTTGAAGTGCAGGGACCAGAAAAGTGCTGCAGATCTGGGCGGGCTACTTGTCTACTGTTCATAGCAAATAACATTATGCATAGCATCGAGTCATCTGGAAAACTTGTCAGTTTCTTTTAAAATGTTGACATAACTGTTTTGCACAGCCCAAATTACATGAAAACCTACCTTAGACTTAATATATATTTTTAAAACATAAAGAAATTTGGTTTCTAAAAAATTGCATAGAAGGAAGTCCTTATTTTATCATCGAAGAGTTTTACTTCTGACAGCGTGTAATCACTCAAGATCATAGCTGGAGTATCTTCTCACTCTGTTAGAGCAGAACAATCTTCTTCCTGTGTTTTGCTATTGTTCCCTTGGGTCAATTATTGATTTAAAAAAAACACAACAACTTTCTACTACGTGTGTGTGCAAGAGCCTTATGTTTTCCTGCAATCATTCCTCCTATAGAGTGCAAAAACCTGTATTTCTTATTTGCAATTGCTGATAACATGAATTCACCATGGTGTTAAAATTACTTTTTTGAGAGTAGAAAAACTGTCACAGAAAAGCATATTTTGTTAAAAATGCCACTTAATTAATGGTAATATTAGCAACAAATATAGCAAACAATTACATTGCACCTGCAATAATAATCCCCTAATGCTACTCAAGCAGTTAATGAGCTATTTAGCTGGCATAAACATCTGGCTCTGAAATGAGCAAATGCAGATAAAAACCTCACTAAGTGACCAACAGCTGGAAGCAAAGCACTACAGATACTCTTAAGTGGGGGCATAGAGAAAATTGAAGCCAAATATGCAAGCACTGGTGCACTGGACCAAGATAATCTGATAATAAGAAGACTGATCTGCATTGGAAGTAAGAAATAAAAGTAACTTTTAGGTGGGTTCATAAGGATACCATATTGTATATGACATATGTTTAAGGAACATACACACATTGGCAGTCATAAAAGGAATAACAAGAATATTGCAAGTAATACAAGTGAAAACTGCACTATGCAAGTTACAAAATATTGCACCAATGACACGGAACTATTGTTACTCTTGTATTTCAGCCAGAACAGATACATAATCATAAGCAACGCAGTAGGAAGAGTGCAGAAATAGGTGGTCACAATCTTGCATTCCTTTGTTTGCAAAGTATGGCTCAGTTGTTCAGTACAAAATCTCCAATGGTTTGATGTCTATGAAGTTGGGAGATGAAATAACATTGTATGCAACTTACTATTCAGTTTATTAAAGACCTGCATTATATATTTTTTTAATATTTTATATTACATGAATGACTGCCAAACACTGACTTCTGGAATTGAGTATAATTCTAACATGGTTCTATACAACATCAAAATTCAGCTCACTATCAATGGAGTCTATATTTCATGTTTGAGTGGCATTTTTGCTGGATACTAATAAAATGGTTTGTGGAATAATACCATTCTTTTCCTTTTGTACAGTGAATGCTGACTTGCAGAAGTATATACAATGCATCATGAGATACAGAAAAAATATTTTAAAGTGCCCCTTGACCCATACTCAGTATTTACACAGAAAGTAAATTATTGCCACAATGTCTGCATGAAATGGTGGGAGGGGGCCAGAGTATCAAAGGGGATTTCAACATTCACAGATGCAGTATTTTTTTTTCAAACTGTGAAATCATGAGGAAACAATACATTGCAAATAACAGGACCAGCAAACATTTGTAATCAGTACAGAGCTCCACCGGTATTGATTCAATAGGAGCTCATCTGAACACTGTTTCTGTTACTGGTTTACAGAACAGGAGTTTACAGTGTAATGTATCTTATTTGGATGCACATTATGTTACACACTGTTGACTGAACAGTGGCCTAAAAGAACCCCACACTGTGTAGCTGTTATACTACAGAACCCTATGTTTATTTTCCTGAAGCGATACAGTATAGATCTTACAGGTTGAAATAGGAAATTGGATCCTTTATTTTTACGTGGTTATTCCCAAAGAGAATGTTCAAGTATTAGGAAATAAAAGTATCCATTACATTGACATACCAATATGAGTAATTATCAGACAAATTACAAATTAAGAGACATTTTGACTGTATCTTGCTGATCTGATACAAGCCACTATGTTTAGAGACTTCTGAAAAGGCAGTTGTTTATTCTTTCTGCACTCTGACAAATCTAAGGGCTTGGTAAAACTTGGTGAAGTTTTGGGAGTAGCTGCCTGGCACTCATATTAGCACTGAGTATCTGTCACGACATTTGCACTTTAAATGCAAAATCTCATATCAGCATCCACAAAGGAGACTCAATATTGGTTAAGATCCAGAATTTATTTAACATATGGGGCATTCAGTACTTCTAACAAAAAATGACTTGTTGGAAGAATATTGTGTGTCAAGCAGCATCGTTTGATGGAAATGGGATCGTCCATGTTTTGGGTCAAGACCCTATTTCAGTGTGGAGGGGAGGTAGTGAGTCTGTAGGGTGAGGCAGAAGCTGGTAGATGATAGGTGAAACTAGGCTTTGGGGTGGAGGTGGAAACGATGGCCAGATGATAGAGAGTGATGATCCTAGGCAATGGGTGAAATGATGGAAAAAGATGAACCAAGGGAAGGAGACCCTGGGAGGTCTAGTGGGACTGGGGAAGTGGGTTATCTGAAATGCTAGTATTCTGGAATACCTATCAGCTTCTTTTCATTCCTCTCTCTCACTTCTATATACTGGCTATTTTCTCTCTGCACTCTCAGTCCTGATGCATGTCTTGACGCAAATTATTGACTATTCCCTTGCATCCACAGATGCAGTTTGACTACCGACTTCTAATGTCTGCTCCAGCATCCAGTATCCACAGTCTCTTTTGTCTCCAATATTGCCACAGTCAGCTACTCTGCAATGCAATCAAACATCTTTCACTGAAGTGCACAAAGCAATGGAGCCATTTCACAACTAGTACAAAACTTCATCCTGTTGCTGTAGACTCACATTACAAAATCTTTCCATCACCTGCAAGGTACAAATCAGGAGGATGATTGAACATAATTCACATTCTGATGTACCCTCACCAAAGTTTGGGACCCTCCAAGATAAAGCAGATCGTCAATAGGTCGACAATCTTAAATATTCGCTCCCATCACAACCAGTAAATGGTACACACAGCATCAAATTTCTACAACATGCACCAAAGCACCACACCAAACCAGATGCATCTCATAAATTTACTAATCTGAAAATCTTAACAACTATAATACACTACTGAGATTTAAATGTTTTGCCATTCCTTTTAGTTGCTAGGTTACAATCTTCTACCCAATGCAGGGAATACCACCATCATGAAGATTGCAGCAGTTCAAAGCAATGACTTAAAATAACCTTCATGGGCAATTCCGCATGAGCACTAACTGAATGTTGCCAGAGATATCTACTTCCCTTGATTAAATGAAAAACTCAGAGCACATAATACATGTTATTATGTACACAGTAATAGCAAATGTCTTGATGCTTCTTCAGGGAGTCAACCACCTCAGGTTATAATCAGGGTGGTGAGTTTAAAATTATTCATGTATAGATAGCTTAATTGCAATACATCTCTCTACTAGGGATAATAGTTACCTCAAGTTGCACACTTCTAATGTATTTTCAAACCAAAAGTACACCCTTTCCTCTTACTCCACGAAGCAAAATTACAAATAGCCCTTACACCCATTTACTGAATACACACCAATTTACTGAAACACTTCTTTTTATATATTTTGTTACTGATTTATGAAGCAATAGAATTTAAATGAATTATTGAAACATGTATAAACAGTTAACAATTTTGATTCAGTACTTTTGCTTAAAAAACTGCTCTACGAAAAATTAGCTAGGACTATCAAATACTATATCGGACAAAACTCAAAAAGAAATACCCAGGATACCAGAAATCCAAAAGAAAAACAGAAAACACTGGAAACACTCAAAGTTCAAAGTAAGTGTCATTATCAAGGTACATACAGTATATGGTATCATATACAACCCTAAGATTTATTTTCCTGTGGGCATATTCTGCAAATCCAGAGAAGAATAACTATAACAGGATCAGTGAAAGATCAACTAGAGTGCAGAAGACAACACTGTGCAAATGCAAATATAAATAAATAGCAATAAATAATGAGAACATGAGATAACAAGATAGAGTCCTTAAAGTGAGATTATTGGTGTGGCAACATCTCAATGGATGGGCAAGTGAGTGCAGTTATCTCCCTTGTACAAGAACCTGATAGTTGTGGGGTAATAATTGTTCTTGAACCTGGTGGTGTGAGTTGTGAGGCTCTTGTATCTTCTACCTGATGGCAGCAGAAAGGAAATAGCATGGCCTGAGTGGTGGTGATCTCTGATGATGGATGCTGTCTTCCTACGACAGTGTTTCACTTACTAAATTAGACAGAATATACGGAAAAAGAGTAACATTTTGAATTGAATACCATTTGGGAACTAGGAATAATTGAAAACAACCTAATTTTAAATTCCCGAGATGGTGGGGAAGGGATATTAACGGGGAGGCAGATAGAGGGGGAAAAATGTCAAAGGAACGTAAAAACAGCACAATACAGAACTGCAGGAAATGCCTAGATATCAGTTTGTGCTAGTGTATATAAAAAAAATTATTATAGATGAGTGAACTGAAAAAGTGAGTTTAACTTAGGTTTTTGCTTTTGTCACTGAGTCAGGAATAAAGCTGCAGCAAGCCTCGATGAAGTACTGTTAATTCAGCTTATATCGGCCTTCATTCTATCATAGAAGACAACCACAGGCAGATAGAGTACAAGAAAGACGACATTTAAAGTGGCAGGCAACTGGATGCTCAGGGTCCACTCCATAGATGAACACAGCTGCTTCAAAAAGCAATCATGGTTGCTCCATTGTAGGAGGGACCACATTGACACCACTGAATGAAGAACACCATCATGGCAGAAGTGCAAATGAATTGCTGCTTCAGATGGAAAGGCTGTTTGAGTCCTTCAGTGGGGTGGGGGAGGTTGGGAAGGAAAGGAGAAAGAGGTGAAGCCTTCCCCATGAGTGCGTATAGCCACGAGGCAGCAGAGGTTTGAAATCAGAGTTTTCCTTCTAGATGAGCTTCCCACCACAGCTGACAAGCCCCATCAACCCAAAGTAACTGATTTTAAGGCACTAGTAACCCCCTTTTGCCCCTCCTCCTGTCAGTAGAAACGGTTCCACCAGGCTTAGTACCTAAGCCACATGTGAAGGCCAAGAGTTGGGCTTGGTTGTCAGGAGCTATTTGAGATGCACACCACTGGGAGCATTTAATAGATAGTGGACCTTAACACAACACCCCGCCCCCCACCACCACCACCCCTGCCCCAGCTATGACAATCTTAAGGAACAAATTTCTCTACCAGACTACTTAATCAGCCTTTCTTCTTCTCAGCCGCAATGCAGGTTGGAAATTATTTCCTTCTGATCCTTAATGGTGGGATGTGGGGTGAAGGAAAGGGATGTGGGGTGAGGGAAAGGGATGAGAAGTTGCTTCCATGCTAAGTTTGCAATAACTTCCAAGCTGAATTAGAGTAAGATGCGAATATCAAAAAAGCAAACATTCTATGCATCGAAAGAAAACAGAGTGCATAAACTTAAAGTTATCAAGATTATCCAAGTCAAATCTAGCAAATGAGAAAAGGTACTTTCCTGAGAGATGGTTGTTGATCAATGATCATTGCATGCTGTCTTTTTATGGGAAAATTCTCGTTTGGGCAACTAAACACAACCCATCTGTGGCACAGACCTAATGTTTGTATCTAATTGACTGGAAATACAGACCAGATGTGCTAAATTGATCTTACATTTGTTCGAGCAGCTCTCTCTAGGGAAATGAGATCCATATAATATCAAATGTTAACTTTACCAAAAGTAGGAAAACAAGTTTCAAAAGTGGACAAAAACTTCTAGCTGAAGAGATACACCAAAATCATGAACACAATGGCATAGCGCATTTATCAAATACAATCATATTTCAGTTTGGATACAAATCAACTCATAATTAAGAGTTCAGAACAAAGCTCATCAAGAACCACTGCTTATTTTAATTTAACACTGTATTGAAAATAAATCCAATATATCATCTCCAGATAGCGAAAAAAGCTGGAAAAATTTAGTATCTGTAGAGAAAGAAACAAAATTTGGATTAGTAGCCTCACACAGAAGAGGGGAGAGAAAAAAGCAAGTCGTTTACGTGTCAAACTTCATTGGTGAGTTCTGCTGGCAACCCCCAATTTTAATGAAAAAATTTCCTTATGCCCATCCATGGAGAATGAAATAGGCATATTTCACCAGACAGTAAAACTGGGGGAATCTGCCTGTAGACCTTTAAAGCTACTCAAATTCTACTGCGCAAGTCAGCAATGAGCTGCGGTATCCATCGAGGTCATGGCTAAGCCTAGAAACGGTTTTAGCAACAGAGAACTTTGCAAGTCAGGTTAGGGTTTAGGATCTGGGATGTGGGGGAGTTAGAGGTCTGTCCGGAGACTAGGCTTCCGCTCCAAGTTCAAAGGCCAGTCATGCAGACATGGGACAAAGGGCATCCAGAGTCTAGGCCTCCAATCCATGCTCAGAGACCAGTGATTTGGATGTATGACAAAGGGCATCTGTGGATATCGACTGGCAAGCACTATGGACAAGGACCAGCGAGGATGAGGGCTGGTGACCCCTCTCCCACCCCCATCCCCTGTCAGTGGGTCACAGGACCAGATGGCCATCTGGACAGGAGGCACAGTGACACCCCACCCCCCATGTATACGAATTGGCAAACCTGGCGTTCCAGGCCTGGGGTTGGGGTCTTGTTATCAGATAGTCCTGGGGTTGACACTGATGATCAAAGCCTGAAGGTCTATCAGATGTCCAAATGTCGAAACCTGACAGCCGAAGCCCTGGGTCTACAAGTCTGAGAGTTCATTGGAGTAGTCACAGGCCCGTGTTCTGCGAGTCTGTGAGCTGGAGGCCAGAGGTCCTGAGGCCGGTTCTTGGGAGGACTGTTTGTGGGTGTGAGGGAGGGAGGAAAAGGGTTTGTTTTGTTGTTGTTGTTTTGTTGTGCTCTGTGTTGTTCTGCTGAGTATTGTGGGCATGCAATGTTGGTGCTGCAATGTGTGGTGCATTTGAGTGCTGCTGCCAGCAGACGCTCGGGTGTGTTGGATGTTAACAGAAATGACACATTTCATTAAATGTTTCGATGCACATGTGATAAATAAATTAACCTGAATATGAAATCTCTACAAGCTATGAAAAGACATGGACTTTGGCGTATTAGGTTAATTCAGAAGATTTAGGTTTGGTATTAATGAAGATTTGGTTGATTGGATTCAAATCTGTCTTGGACTTAGAAGATAGAGGGTAGGATGGAGGGTGTTATTTTGACTGGAGGTCAGTGATTAGTGGTGTTCAGCGCCAGAATCTCTGTTTGTGATCATATAGACGATCTAGATGAAAATACAGGTGGGGTGAATAGTAAGTTTGCAGATGACACAAAATTGGTCGAATTTTGGATAATGAGGAAGGCTGTCAAAGGATTAAGCAGGATATGAAACATTTGGAAAAGCAGCCAGAGAAATGGCACATAATGTGTTGTAGGGAAGCATGCAGCATATGAAAGGACCTTAGGAGCACAGAAGTGCAGAGGGATCTTGAGGTACAAATCCATAGTTCTGGAAGTTGCATACAAAGTAGGTAAGGTGGTAAAGCAGCACACAGCATACTTGTCTTCATCATTGCAGGTGCTACTTAAAGTCAGGATGTCATGTTGGGGCTGTAATGAACTTCAGGGAAACCTCATTTGGACTATACTGTGCCAAGTCTGATCACAGCCTTAAAGAAAGGACGTGGAAGCTCTGGTGAAGGTTCAGAAGCAGTTCAGCAGAAAGGCTACCTGGATTAGAGAGCACTAGCTACAAAGAGAGGTTGGGTCATTTTCTCTAGAGCAGCAGAAGCACAGCAAAGACCAGACAGACGTAAATAAAATGACGAACAGTTTAGAAAGATAGTCAGTCATTTTCCCCAGGAAAAATGAGAGATGCTGGAGGGCAAAGCTTGAAGATGAGAATGGGGAAAGTTTAAAGGACATTTTCAAGAAAGTTTTGTTAAGGAGAGAGTACTGCACTGGAATGCACTGCCAGGGGAAGTGGTGAAAGCAGAATCAGAATCAGATCCATTATCCGTGACGTGGATGAGTTGTTTTGTGTAATTTGGGATGGCGGACTGGATATATGTCTCTACCAAAGGAGGTGTATCGCACTCCTTCCCTCTGCCAGCCTATAGGTCACCCTTGGGCAAGCTGTAGCCCCTGCTTATCTCCCCAATCAGGGTCACGTGAAGCCAGGGAAGCAGGTGGTAGATGGATGATCATATCACAGATCCTGGTTATGCGACCACTGATGCCAGGCAGACAATCTCTGAAGAGTATTGATAATGGCTGGGGTCACCCATCTTGTAAAGGCACTGCCCAGAAGAAGCAATGGCAAACCACTTCTGTAGAAAAATTTGCCAAGAACAATCATGGTCAAGATCACGCACATCATACAATGTGGCACCTAATGAATGAATGAACAGTGTAAAAACAAAAATAAAAATGAATAATTTTAGTGCATAAAGAAAGAATAATGAGATGCCATTCATAGACTATTCAACAATAAAAGCAAGGTTGAAAAGTCAATTAGACAAGTACAAGAACAGATAGCGAATGGAGAGATAATAGACCATGAGGGGATAGTTTGGATTAGCATTATAGTTGATATAGGCGTGAAGGGCCTGTTCATGTGCTTACAGTTCTATTTTCTATACCACACATAGTTTGGCACTTCGGGATTTTGGCTGGACACCTGACACTTTGGCTTCACTCTCTCTTTTTCTCTCTCTCTCTCTCTCTCACACACACACACACACACACACACACACACACACACACACACACATATACACACACAAACGTATGTACGATCAGTGAGGAGAGTGGGCAGCTTGCCACTGGCAGCAGTTTCCAGCCAATTAGGTTCCCATCAAGCTTTCAAAGACAATAATGGAGGAGTCAACCATTTGGACTCTCAAGCCCGCTCTACCAATCAATGAGTTCTGGGCTGATCTTTTATTTCTAGTCCAGTTCCCTTCCTCTGAATTTCCTAACTGCCAAAAAATTGTAGTATTAAATATAGTAAACAACTAAATATTTAACATTTTGCTGAATAGAGAAATCTAAAGACTTACAACTCTGAAAAGAAACATAATTGTATTCTTTGTCCTAAAGAAACAACTCCTTGTTCTAAGACTTCCCAGCTTGAGGAACTTGCCTCTCAGCATCTGTCCCACCAGATGTGTTCAAAGAGACAGTGCCTAAACATTACCTGCCCTACAGAGAGACAACGGGCCAGCTTGCCACGGCTAGCAGTTCATCCACCAATACGGTTACGCTCAAAGGAGAAGAAAGAGACTTCTGTCAGGATCATGGAACGTCCGCACACTCATGGACAGAGAGAACTCAGCAAGACCCCAAAAAAGAGCAGCCCTTGTTGCTAAGGAACTTTCACGCTACAACATCGACATCGCAGCCCTCAGTGAAACCAGGCTTGCGGAGGAAGGATCCCTGACTGAAACCACCAGCGGCTACACTTTCTTTTGGAAAGGAAAAGCGCAAGATGAAGAGAGAATTCATGGAGTTGGATTTGCAGTCAAGTCCAGCTTCCTGAAACAACTCTCCGACCTGCCTGTGGAAATCAATGAAAGGCTTATGTGGCTATGTCTGCCCCTCGGCCACAAACGTCATGCAACAGTCATCAGCGCTTATGCCCCCACCATGACCAGCAAATATGAGACCATTGAACAGTTCTACACCAACCTTAGCTCTGTTCTGTGCTCAGTCCCTGCCAACGACAAACTAATCCTGCTCGGTGACTTTAATGCCCGAGTAGGCTACGATCACAGTCGCTGGGAAGGGGTTCTAGGCATGGTATTGGCAATATGAACAGCAACGGCCTCTTGCTCCTTAGCAAATGTGCAGAATACGACCTCCTCATCGCAAACACAGTGTTCAGGCTGGCGAACAAGTACAAGACAACATGGATGCACCCAAGATCCAAACATTGGCACATGATCACCTACGTTATAGTACATCGCCAAGACATCCGGGATGTCCTCATCACCAGAGCCATGCAAGGAGCGGAGTGCTGGACTGACCACAGGCTTGTCCGCACCACAATGAAACTACGTAGTGCTCCCCACCATCCCAAGCGCCCTAAGTCCATCAGAACAGCTTTTAACACCACCAGACTTGAAGAGCCGGTGTATCTTCGCAAGTTTCAGACCACCCTTGATAATAAGCTGTCTGCCAACGGACCACTAACTGGTGGGCCAACCCAGAAATGGGATCAGTTTAGAGAGATGGTGACAGAGACAGCAAAATCAGTCCTTGGCCCCAAGGACCGGATCCACCAAGATTGGTTCGACGAGAATGACAGTGCCATCAAAGTTCTCCTGGCCAGGAAGAACAAAGCATTCATGGAGTGGCAAAACGACCCAAGCTCCATCCCCAAAAAAACAGCGGTTCAAGTCCCTTCAGGCCCATGCCCAACAGGAAATTTGCAAGATGCATGACCTGTGGTGAGATAGGAAAGCTGAAGAGGTGCAACGCTTCACTGACATCAACAACTCGAAGCTGCTCTTCAACTCCATCAAGATGATCTTCGGCCCCTCAAGATCTGGCTCATCTTCACTATTATCTGCTGATGGAATCACATTGCTAATGGACATGTTAAGGACCTAGACCTGGGTATTTACATAAGATATCGCCTAGACAGATCGATGTTTGACCTGAGACGCCTTGCTACAAAGACCAAAACATTGAGGAGGCTCATCACTGAAGCCCTGTTTGCTGATGACTGTGCCCTCATGGCCCACCAGGAGAACCACCTGCAGATGATTGTCGACAAGTTCTCCGCAGCCTCAAAGCTGTTCAGCCTGACAATCAGCCTTGGTAAGACAGAAGTTCTCCTACAACCTGCACCAAACAGTCACCCTCCTCAGCCATGCATCACCATCGATGGCACTGCCCTGAAGAATGTGGAGAGCTTCAAGTATCTAGGAAGCACCATCTCCATTGATGGATCCCTTGACAAAGAGAGCATAGCAAGGATCCAGAAAGCCAGCCAGGCACTTGGGAAACTCCGTGCCAAAGTTCTGGAGCCCAAGGACATTCAGCTTTCAACCAAGCTCAAGGTGTACAAGGCTGTGGTCCTCACCTCTCTCCTGTACGGCTGCGAAACCTGGACCCTGTACCGCAGGCACATCAAAGAGCTGGAGCAGTTTCACATGCGCTCTCTGCGGTCCATCATGAGAATTCGATGACAGGACCGAATCACCAACCAGGAAGTCCTTGACAGAGCCAACAGCACAAGCATTGAGGCAAGGATCCTCCAGGCCCAGCTACGCTGGACTGGCCATGTAATCCACATGGGTGAAACAAGAATTCCCAGGCAGCTGCTCTACGGTGAGCTTGAGCATGGCAGTCGCAATCAGGGCCGCCCCAAAAAAAGATTCAAAGACAATCTGAAATCGTACATCAAATGGGCAGACCTCCAGCCTCGACAACTTGAGGTGTCCACAGCCGACAGGGCTGCATGGCGCGCCCTGACCAGATAAGCTGCATCTGACTTTGAGGATGACCGAAATCAACGCCTTGCAGCAGCATGAGACTGACGCCACAAAGCTGTGTGTGTGCCTGTTCTAACAACCGCCATTCCACGTCCAACCTGCAACCGCATGTGTGCTTCGGCCTGCAGCCTCCGACCTCCGTCCTCTGACCTCCGAAGTCTCATACGTATCCACAGATGACAGCACAACGTTTAATCTTCCTCGGACCCCGAGAGACAACCACCATGTTCAATGAGAACACCCCGCAATCCCAATCGCATAAATCCTAGATTCTAGATTATCTGTCCTGAGATCAAGTTCGAATCCCACTACAAGAGCTGTGGAATTAAATAAATCAAGAATTAAAGCTCATCTTAGTAATAATGACCTTGAAACTACTAGGTTATCCTAAAAATCCACCAGATCACTTAGAAACATAGAAAATAGGTGCAGGAGTAGGCCATTCGGCCCTTCGAGCCTGCACCGCCATTTATTATGATCATGGCTGATCATCCAACTCAGAACCCCGCCCCAGCCTTCCCTCCATACCCCCTGACCCCCGTAGCCACAAGAGCCATATCTAACTCCCTCTTAAATATAGCCAATGAACTGGCCTCAACTGTTTCCTGTGGCAGAGAATTCCACAGATTCACCACTCTCTGTGTGAAGAAGTTTTTCCTAATCTCAGTCCTAAAAGGCTTCCCCTCTATCCTCAAACTGTGGCCCCTTGTTCTGGACTTCCCCAACATCGGGAACAATCTTCCTGCATCTAGCCTGTCCAATCCCTTTAGGATCTTATATGTTTCAATCAGATCCCCCCTCAATCTTCTAAATTCCAACGAGTACAAGCCCAGTTCATCCAGTCTTTCTTCATATGAAAGTCCTGCTATCCCAGGAATCAATCTGGTGAACCTTCTTTGTACTCGCTCTGTAGCAAGGATGTCTTTCCTCAGATTAGGGGACCAAAACTGCACACAATACTCCAGGTGTGGTCTCACCAAGGCCTTGTACAACTGCAGTAGTACCTCCCTGCTCCTGTACTCAAATCCTCTCGCTATAAATGCCAGCATACCATTCGCCTTTTTCACCGCCTGCTGTACCTGCATGCCCACTTTCAATGACTGGTGTATAATGACACCCAGGTCTCGTTGCACCTCCCCTTTTCCTAATCGGCCACCATTCAGATAATAATCTGTTTTCCTATTTTTGCCACCAAAGTGGATAACTTCACATTTATCCACATTAAATTGCATCTGCCATGAATTTGCCCACTCACCCAACCTATCCAAGTCACTCTGCATCCTCTTAGCATCCTCCTCACAGCTAACACTGCCACCCTGCTTTGTGTCATCCGCAAACTTGGAGATGCTGCATTTAATTCCCTCATCCAAGTCATTAATATATATTGTAAACAACTGGGGTCCCAGCACTGAGCCTTGCGGTACCCCACTAGTCACCGCCTGCCATTCTGAAAAGGTCCTGTTTATTCCCACTCTTTGCTTCCTGTCTGCTAACCAATTCTCCACCCACACCAATACCTTACCCCCAATACCGTGTGCTTTAAGTTTGCACACTAATCTCCTGTGTGGGACCTTGTCAAAAGCCTTTTGAAAATCCAAATATACCACATCCACTGGTTCTCCCCTATCCACTCTACTAGTTACATCCTCAAAAAATTCTATGACATTCGTCAGACATGATTTTCCTTTCACAAATCCATGCTGACTTGTGTCCTTAAAGGAAGCATATATGCAAACCTGACCCAGTTCTGTCAATAAGTGACACCAAACCAACCTATGCAGTTGGTTTTCTGATCCTCCATAGTGAGAAGCAAATTGTCAGCTTGAGCAATGAGCAGAACATTGTCAGTTTCTTAACGTATTTTTTAACCTGCTTCCTTACCTAAAAGTTCCATTCCAGATTACCTGGCCAGTATGGAAAGTCAAATTTTTATTTACACTGATCTTGACTATAAATTATTGTTTTATTGGTCTGAATGTAGAGATAACAAATGTAGAGAAAACATCTTGTGGTTAAAAACAGGATCCACTTAATAAATCAGCCTGTTCAGCCACTTAACAATTCTTAGAATTTGACTCATCAGTCATAATATTTTTAACACTAAAAAGTTCAAAGTTAAAAGTAAATTTATTATCAAAGTACATACATGTCACCATATACAACCCTGAGATTCATTTACTTGCAGGCAGTCACAGTAAATACAAGAAAAGTAAATGTGCAAACTAATAACGAATACATAAGCAATAAATATCAAGAAAATGAGATGAAGAGTCATTGAATGGGAGTCATAGGTTGAGTTAAGTTATCCCCTCTTGTTATAGAGCCTGATGGTTGAGGGGTAATAACAGTTCCTGTACCTGGAGGTGTCGGTCCTGAGGCTCCTGTAACTCCCTCCTGATGGCAGCAGCAAGAGGAGAGCATGGCAAGAGGATGGTGAAGGTCTCTGATGATGGATGCTGCTTTCCTGCACAGCACTTCATGTAGATATGTCCACTGGGGAGGGCTTTACCCAGGACAGACTGGGCCATGTACAGTACTTTTTATAGGCTTTTCCATTCAAGGCTATTGATGTTCCCATTCCAGTCCGTGATGCAATCAGTCAATATACTCTCCACCACACATCTACAGAAGTTTGTCAAAGTTTTAGATGACATGCCAAATCTTCACAAACTTCAATGAAAGTAGAAACACTGCCCTACTTTCTTTGTAATGGCACTGACACATGCTGGACTCAGAACAGGTCCTCTGAACTGATAACACGAAGGAATTTAAAGTTGCTGACCCTCTCCACCTCTGACTCCCCCAATGAGGAGTAGCTCATGACCTCCTGTTCCTGTAGTCAATAATCAGCTCCTTGGTCTTACTGAAATTGAGTGAGAGTTTGTTTTTGTGGAACCACTAAGCCAGATTTCCAATCTCCCTCCTATATGCTGATTCATCATCACCTTTGAATCAGCCAATGGCAGTGGTGGCAAGTGCAAACTTAATATGGCATTGGAGCTTTGCTTAGCCTCACCGTCATAAGTATAAATTGAAAAGAGCAGGTCGCTAGGCGTACAGCCTTGTGGTGCGCCTGTACTGATGGAGATCATGCAGGAGATGTAGTTGCCAATCTGAACTGACTGGAGTCGGCAAGTAAAGAAATCAAGGATCCAGTTGCACAAGGAGCTATTGAGACATAGGTCTTTGAGCTTATGGATTAGATTTGAGGGGGTGACAGTATTGAATGCCAAGCTATAGCCAATGAAGAGCCTGATGTATGCATCTTCACTGTCCAGGTGTTCCAGGGCTGAATGAAGAGTCACTGTTTATACATTGAATGTCTACCCAAAAATCTCATAGAGTCTTGTGTCAAATTTTGATTATAATGAATTTTTTTGGGATGTTCACTATATTACTACATAAATGCCATTTATTTTTTAAACTTCTACAGACAGATTTAGAAAGAATAATTGTGCAAAAAGTTTATTTGTTCTTTGCTATTTGAAATTTATTTAGGAATATCTCCAGTTAAGATTTTGTCATATGATTAAACTGTCAGTAAAAATCTGAGCAATCAGTAATTTCTGAATTTGATATGCAGTTGAATTTGCAAGTTTTGCCAAAAGGAGGAATAAAATTACAAGGTTACATACTTTTGCAGCAATTTTCCACTGAATTTATTCAAAATACAAACTTTTTTAAAAAAAAAGTTCTATTTTACAGGGGCTTGACAACAACTTGACAAATAATCAAAACAAAAATATGACCAGATAAGAACTTGGCACTAAATCCTGTCAAGGTTTAATGCAACAGCTGCAAGAAAAAATAATGAATGTCATACAAAGCAAATGACACATAGCTGACTGCTACTTCTGAAACTCTCAGTTGCAATCATTTTTATTAATTTATCTTGAAGTAAATCTTTTAAAAAGCCTGGCCATCATATTCCTGGTATGATGGTAGCTATCCTTCATTCTCAAAGATTGTTGAAAAGTGAGTCAGACTTCATCACTGCTCTAGTAAAAAAAATACAAAACTAGAATGGTCCATCTGGTGCTTTAAAAAGGTTCTTGATATTAATGCTTTCAGTCCATGAGTGCTATTACTCCCTTGTATCCCAACATATTGCTGCGTGTTTATTAATGTGATCAACCAGTCCATTTCCTCATTTATTGGTACTGACGTGACAGAGGTTCTCCTGGACTGTGTCATTATATATCTTTTGTTTCCCTCTTTGGTTCCAATTATTATCGATCTTCTCTGCAGAAAATAGTGCACATAAAATATTTCATAGAAAGTGCCAAAAAGATAACATGACCAGATCACCTGAGCTTCCTTTAGCATCCCTTCAAGACCATCTTGGTACACTGGAGGATCTCACAGTTTTAAATTTTGACCTGCACATCTTTGATCTTGCGTACTGAAGATGGTCAACTGCCTTTAATTTAAGATGGCGGGTTTGCAGGATTCTCACCTGCACAATAGCTGGTAATGAGACATCCTTCATGCTTCCAGTTTTGTAAGGAATTCCCACAGCCATACCCTTTCCTGTACAGCATGCAGTTTTCTAGAGGATAAATCTAGCTTCTAATATTACTCATGAGCACAGACTGAAGATGGAGTTGAATATTCCAGGGTTGTAATTTCAGATATTTAGGCAAATTCA
This sequence comes from Mobula birostris, assembly GCF_030028105.1. NCBI lineage: Eukaryota > Metazoa > Chordata > Chondrichthyes > Myliobatiformes > Myliobatidae > Mobula > Mobula birostris. The sequence continues at coordinate 171,794,138 of NC_092375.1, read as the reverse complement.
GTAAATATTCGGCATAAGATTATATTATACATCAATTCGTGCCTAGCAAATTTTTTAGCCACAAAATCTTTTCCCAATTGAATTTTCTGTAGCTGCACTGGAACCTCAAACAATATGTTATTTGGCAATTTAGATGGTCCAGATCAAGCTGCCAGTACTTGCCCGAGGGTTATTCCCAAATTTCCACTCAGTTTTTGGAGCTCCTTAGGCATAAACGTGTTCCAGGGATTCACTTACCACAGCCATCCAATGGGGATAAGCAAAATTTGAGAGTATCTTAGAATCAGGCAATGGACCACAGGGCACCTCCACAAGCCTATCCTGACTGTCTTTTAACAGCTCACAATCAATGAATGAAAGAGATTGCAAACCAAAGTTGACGAGCCAGATGCAAGACATTAGTTCTTTGCCTGTAAGTTCAGTGCCAAAACCAAAGTGAGAGAAGATCATCAAGTACCCCATCATCCAACTTCCAGCTTGTTGCTGCTCGCTGTAATGTGCAAATAAAATCAAGACCAAGTTGACCTACACTTTATTACCCAGTCATTTTCTTTGAAATGTGTAAATTTTTAGCTGGGTATTGCTTCAAAAAGTTTAAAATTTAGTATTTCAAATGTTAATTGATATTAGAAGGTCAGAACAAACAGAGAGTAGAAATTATCACTCCATGGGTCATTGGCAAAAGTGCTCTCAGGCAGAACTCCCTCCATCAAGAAGACAAAACCAAAGGGCATGAATCTGATGGATGGCTTAACCTGGTCAAAAGGTCACAATGTGTGATGGTAGATCAGAGGCAGAGAAGCTGCATAATAGGCAGCTAGCGGATCCCAAGCTTCAAAGGTGAAACAGAATTAGTTCCACCCAAACGGCAGAAGAATGAAAATAGTGATTGGGTTCAGGGTGCTTATTAAGCAGGTGTTGTGCAGATATCGGTGTCATGACCAAAAAAGGACACTCTGTGCAGTAATAATCTATCATTATTCTCAAGGTTGGAAGAACCTACCTGCATCTCTGACTTGGGAAGCAGGGTCTGGGACAAAGAGAATGTTAAGGAATTGATAAAACGCCAAAATAGCAAAGCTTTATGAATAAAGTGAAGCCAGGGAGGACAGGACAAAGAAGCAGGAAGAAAAGGAACTATCATAGTGAATGAAAATTAGTTTACATGATGTTTTGATCAGTGATCACAAATCAATATTGGGATCCATTTGATCAATGGTGAACTGTGGTTAAAAATATAAATATCATTGGGAAAAGAGTAACGTAAGAGGTTTAATGTCATGTTATTACAGAAATGATTGAATGGCGGAGCAGACTTGATGGGCTGAATGGCCTAATTCTGCTATGTGTTATGGCTTTATGGTCTAAATACCATTTTCCCAATAGGACTCTTAGAACAAAATGCATACACAGCATTAATACATAAGTGTCCCTGAATTAAAAATAAAAATGCACATCTGCATCATCATTAACAAATAATATCCAGTTAGATTTAAAATAAGACTGAAAATCCATTTAAACGGTATTTTTTTCTAATACAGTGCATAAAATATGAAAAGTGGCAATGTCTTACTCTAAGATAAAAGTTCTAGATCTAATAATGCTATTTTAGTCATAAATTATACTGGTATCACATATATTTATTTGATATGCAAAATATAAACCTGATAAAGTATGTTCTTTTATGCCTACTAACACTTCTAAAAATAAATCAACAACTGCACAACTGCTGTCAGGACCAGTGGGCACTTCACCAGTAACCATAGGAACAACGTCCTAACTGCTGTTGAGCACTCTGTGACATCAGCAAGATGTACAAAACAGAAATCTCACAGTCTATTGCAAATAACACAATAAAACTGAATAAAAATATAAACCAAACAATAAATCTGCAAAGGATAAAAATCTCACTAAAGGAAGTTAACAACCCTGTTTGATGATTACCATGCCTGATCCTGCAATGCATTTTCTGTAATGCCTTTTCACCAAATTATGGCAAAAAACGGTGAAATGAACACTATCCGAGAAAAAAATCTACTACATGAGCCACACAAAAATACTGATGTATTTTATTTCTTTACACAATTTTGAAAAATTGTATGAATCCTACCATTAATGGATGATATTCAAAGAACAAATGTAGCCTTTCATAGCCATATGACACTTCCCGCAGATGAAGTAATATTACTATTATTTAACAGACAAAGGTGATTGTCTGAGTCCCTCAAAGAGCAACGATTAAAAAGTCCAGTTAATCTGTTCCAGTACAACATTATTAGTTGCGTGGCTTGAAGCAGAAAATGTTTTGGAGTACGCCAAGAGTACTGGTCAAACACTTGGGTCCACTAGGAATAAATGGGATCTACGTTTAACCCCTGAAAGTGTTGTAGCCCCTTAGAACTGCCACAAAGTGTTAGCCTGTGTCAGAACAGATTATATGTTTAAGTTCTGGACATAGATTTGAAATCATATTCCTCAGATTAGTCAACAGCACTACCATTCAACCTAAACTAACACCCATTTCATATATATACTTTATACATAAAACATAAATACAAATAGATGGGTGTCTCGACTTCAGCAACTATTACATTTTGTCTCAGTGACTGATTTAACAGGAGAGGTTTGAAAGCATCTAGTCTGTAATACATGGGGTGACCTATTGAAGCAGTGATCTCATTTTATGGTTCAAAATTGTTATAAAACACTCTGAGCTTTACACTTAAAGTTCAAGACACAATTTCAACTACTGTATTTGAAATTATTCCACATAATCATTCCATATTATCTGTTTTCAAAATTAATCACGCATTTGATTGACATACAATCATGTAATAATTCAGACTACCTGGAATATTTGATGTAGATAAAACAGTAAGTTAGCTCTGTGGGAAATTGCTTGTATTTCCCATTAAACTTAATTTTAAAATGTAACTTTTAATCTTTGTGAAATGCAAGTTGGAGTTAAAACTAACCAAATCTACCATTATATCACAGTTTTCCAATGTGAATTCTAGCTTGTCTTTTTTTTAACCTTGGCGTTACTTATAAATCCATAGCAATTTACATTGTGAATTGGGGTACTTTATGTACTAAAGTTATGAGGAAACACAAACATTATTATCGGTAATTTCAGTATGCGAGCTCCCTCAAGCTGCACCTGCATAGTTATATTAATTGCTTATTTTGCAGCATTTCAGCAGACCATGCTAAGGAACAATATGCCATTTCAGGGGTAGGGATATTAGAAAATAGGTATTTTTTTGGATTACACTAATTGCTGATAGACACTTAGCCCTGTTGAGATCTTGCACCCTACAAATTTTAGACCTGAAGAATTATTAACTTCAAAGGCAACTGCATTTAATTTGCTTAAGAAGATTCGTGATACAGTCCAGTAATTTTATAATGAAAATTTGTTTGTCATAACAAAATGTCATTGTATTAGTAATAGGCTGAATGAACACCATCAACTGATAGTTTAAAGACAGAAATTCCAATTCAGATCCAGACTACATATCTGCATATTGATTTTAAAATCACATCAGTTTACTGTCATAGAATTGCAAAGGAATTTTTTTATAAGTTTAGGTTTTAGTGTAACATTAAAACTAGTTTCCAAATTACGAACAGCAAACATTTTATTCAAAATGATGCCTTTATGCACTGGAGTACATACAGTATATTGGAGGTGTGGCATAACATTCCAGCAAAAAATATCAGAAAGGCAAGATCTTGTGACTACACTCCAAAATCAAGGTCACTCGAGCCTTAGTAGTCAAGCCAGCGGTGATGTGTGGAGCCAGTGCATGATCAGATGAGCGGTGTAAAAGATTAGCTTGGATGGTTTTATTGTGATCGCAAGGTCCTGTTGGACATTGGTAATGCAGACTACTGCGAGTCCGATTCACTGAATCATTCAGGAGACCAAAGCCTGAGGAGCCATGTAGCCTTGGTTGTAGCACAGACCAGGCCCTCATGCTTCAGGGTCGCCTGTTGGAACTGCTGGGGTAGGAGACACCGGGATTGGCTGTGTGCCGCTGGATTCACCTGCTGCTGCTGCTGCCCTCCAGTGTTCGCTCCTGGGAAGACAAGCTAGGTTACGTTTGTCTGCAGCTGTACTTGTGCATAATGAAGAACTGCTGAGGCCTTGTTCTTTCAGAAACGTGGCTCCCCGATAACATCCATGCATCATTAATCTACAGGCCACGACACTCAGGAACTTGGACTACAATTTTCTTTACTTCTTTTTTGTACCTGCAGGTTTTTCTGCTATCATAATTATATGTGCTGTGTATGACTGTTGGTACTGTATTTACCACCTTGTCGCAGAGAAATGCTGTTTTGTTTGGCTGTATTCATGTGTATGGTTGAATGACAATTAAACTTGCACTTGAACTTCAAATGCACATGGTTAGAGGCTGAGCTAAAAGCCAGTGTCAATTCATTTACTGGACCACACTGGAGGATGTGCTTTATATGCTCCAATGAATAATGGCCTTACACCAACTTATCTCTGCAGTATCACACTACCCTCATACTAAAGGTCCAGAGAAAGAACCTCAAAACCTGAATCATCTCATATTTTGGAATTCATCAGTCAGTGAAAACAGATGTCAAACGGTGAAATTCACCATGACCTTCAATACAGCAGCAGAGATACTACAATACAATCCCTACAGAATCCTCCACATTAAATGGAACAATAAGCAAATCCTGACGAAGGGTCTCGGCCCGAAACATCGACTACACCTCTTCCTACAGATGCTGCCTGGCCTGCTGCGTTCACCAGCAACTTTGATGTGTGTTGCTTGAATTTCCAGCATCTGCAGAATTCCTGTTGTTTGCAAGCAAATCAATGCCCTTGTTCTCTCCCAAGCCAACATCCCAGCACTAAGAATCCCAAAGAAGGAATAGTCTTCTCGATTACCAGGTAGGCAAAGGAAAAGTCTTATGGATGCGCTCAAAACCTGCTTAAGAAATATAACATCTGCACTGAATCCTGGGAATCTCGGGCCCGTGTCTGCTTAAAGTAGAGATAGAGCATCTGGGATGGTTACGAGAAGAGTGTATATGTACTGGGAATGTTGTGTAAGCCGTTAAAGGAATGGAGTAGCTCACAAATTACTCAGCTGTCCCTTCATGCCACCTCATGCCCCTTCTGTGGAAGAGTCAGCAGTTCACATATTGACTGAAACACTCAGCTGAGAATGACAAATGGTAGAATAAGAGCACGTCATCCTTGATCCTCAGGGAAGACGTGTAGAAAATGAAGTATAGCTAAAGACTCTATCAGCCCTAGCAGGAAGATGGAGCATTTTTAAATAGGGTAGATGATTATGAATTATGTCTGGCATTGATATGGAAAAGTGTTCCTTTACCCTTCTAATCTAGCCATTAAAGAGGGGTTTTCCTACTTTTCCCAATACACCCCCACCACCACCATCTTGTTCCATCCATTCTCCAACATCAGATTCCATTTTCCATACTTATCAGATTACAGCAATTACAGCCTCGTATGTCTCTACTTATCACCTTCCAGCCTGACTCTACTCCCACACGGCCCTATCTACCTTTCTTCTGTCTGTTTCTACCCATCGCCCACCAGTTGTGGTCACCCAGCTCCATCACTCCCTGACCCCAAATGGCCCCTCTATCCATCATCTCTTCCACATCTCATTCCACCTATGGACTTTCAGCCCCTCTTTCATGCTTCTTAATACTGGCCGTCTCTCTACCACACTCTGTCCTGATACAGGCTCCACCTGAAACATTGACCATCCCTTTGCCTGGGGAACGCTACCTGACCCACTGAGTCACAGCTATTACGGTCTTGCTGAAGACTACAGCATATTCAGTTTCTTGTCTCTGGATCCCCTCATCTAAATCATCAGTACAGGTTGTAAACATCTGTGGTCCTTGCACTGACCATGCTGGCACCTCACTAGCTACAACCTGAAAATGACCACATACAAATTGGGAGCAGGTGCAGGCTACTGGAATCTTTGAATTTGCTCCACCACTTAATAATATCACCTGGCTGTAACTTCAACTGTGCATCCCCCGCAATAACCTTTTCATCCTCCTGCTTATCAAGAACTTGTGCCTTAAAAGCATTTTAGGACTTTGCTTCCACCATCTTTGAACAATCTTCCAGAGACTCAAGAAACTCAAGAGAGAGAAAATAATTGCACTGCACCGTAGAGCATAAAATATAGAAGCAGAAATAAATGGTCACTTATTCAAGTACATTTTGATATTCATTAAGATTTTGGCTGCTCTTTTGATTTATCAACATTTTAAGTACAATCTCCAGAATCCTTGATTTCCTCTAATGTCCAACTATCCAGCGTTGCTCTGAATGAACAAATGAAGTTTCCCAGTCCAGAGTAGGGAAATTCCAAAGATGCACTACTGTTTGAGTGAAAGGATTTCTCATCTTTGACCTAATTGGCCCACCTTTTCTCAAAATGATGCCACAACGTTCCAGATTTCTCAGATAGAAGAAACATCTTCCCTACATCAAGTCTGCCTGGCCCTTAACTGATTTTGTATGTTTTGATGAGAACATTCCTTGTCCATAAACTGTAGGGATTCTAGAGTCTCAGTTAGTTCAAACTCTCCTCATTCAGTAAATCCACAACCCTTAGAACCATTCTATTGAATCTTCACTGTAATCTCATGATGGCAAACATGCATCCTTCCATAAGACATCAAAACATTACACAATATTCCATAAGACCATAAGGTGCTCATTCGGTCGACATCTTCTGAAACCATGCATTTCACTTCTTTTATGTCTATTATGTTTGCTTTTCATCTTGAATGTGATTCTGGAACTGTTGGATTTGCAGATTGGAGATCGTTTAGGTGCTTCAGTGCTCTGCAGTCTCCAAGAGGATTCTACAAGGCAGAGGCAGCGTGCGCGAACCTCATGGCAGGCAGGCTGCAGGATGGGCGTGAGCCTATGTTTGACTCCATTTCGCCAATTAAAAATTCCATTGTTCACCAATTAAAGCAACGAGGGAGATTGAAACATCAAGGCAAATGCAGAAGGTGAGCGCCAGCTCCCTGCCTTTTGACCATTGAGGATCGCTGTGCTATGCTACCAGAGAGGAGAGAGTCTGCGGTTGTACCTGGAGAATGTTGCCTAGGTTTTCTGCATTTTGAATGTGGTCTTGGACTATAGATTTTTTCCCGGTTTTATAATGTTCTTGTATTCTGTGTTTTTCCACCCAATTTTTTTCTATTTTTGGGTGGGAGGAGGGATTCAGGGATTAATGTGCTTATTCCATTGTTGTTCGCTTTTTGTGCAGGGAGGGGAGATCTGGAGGGCTGAGTATCATGCTGCCTTTCTTTTCTTTTCTCTCTTGGTTTCATGGCTACCCAGAGAAGAAGGATTTAGAAACATAGAAGATAGGTGCAGGAGTAGGCCATTCGGCCCTTCGAGCCTGCACCACCATTCAGTATGATCATGGCTGATCATCCAACTCAGAACCCTGTACCAGCCTTCCCTCCATACCCCCGATCCCTTTAGCCACAAGGGCCATATCTAACTCCCTCTTAAATATAGCCAATGAACTGGCCTCAACTGTTTCCTGTGGCAGAGAATTCCACAGATTCACCACTCTGTGTGAAGAAGTTTTTCCTAATCTCGGTCCTAAAAGGCTTCCCCTTTATCCTCAAACTGTGACCCCTCGTTCTGGACTTCCCTAACATCGGGAACAATCTTCCTGCATCTAGCCTATCCAATCTCTTTAGGATTTTATACGTTTCAATAAGATCCCCCCTCAATCTTCTAAATTCCAACGAGTATAAGCATAGTCGATCCAGTCTTTCATCATATGAAAGTCCTGCCATCCCAGGAATCAATCTGGTGAACCTTCTTTGTACTCCCTCCATGGCAAGAACGTCTTTCCTCAGATTAGGGGACCAAAACTGCACACAATATTCCAGGTGTGGTCTCACCAAGGCCTTGTACAACTGCAGTAGTACCTCCCTGCTCCTGTACTCGAATCCTCTTGCTATGAATGCCAGATTTCAGAGTTGTATTCTTAGATAATGTAATGCCCTGGTTAAGATTTATAATGCTATGCTGTAGGTAATTCACTTTAGCATTTTTCTGCAAAAGTAGTGTGTCCTGCTGGTAGAATGTTTTGGTTTCGTCTAAAGAAGTCCTGCTGTTCTACTTAGGTATGTGCTGTCAGCCAATCAGGATGGTGGGATCTGTAGAGAGGGCAGGTAGGGAAGAGTTTTTTGAGGGACAGTAGTCTGGCTGTGGGTCTTTTGGTGGGAGCTGTAGAGCAGGACCGAAGGGAAGATGCCACAGAATGCCATTGAAAGGAGAGTCCCCATTGCAAGAAGTACTTGGTACAGACGAATGGCTCCAAGAAGGAAGGGGAGGGAGAAAGAGAGAGAGAGAGGGGGGGAGAGGGAGGGAGGGCGAGATGAGGAGAGCAGGGGGGAGAGGGGAGATAGAGAAATAGATGGAGAGATAGAGAGATAGGTAAAGAGAGAGAAAGAGAGAGACAGACAGTTTGCTCGAGATGGTCTTTGAGGGGAATTCAGAAATGTGGTGGGTGTTGTCACACAGACCGTAGGTCCAGCGCATGATTAAGAGATACACCCCCTAATATCCAGTTTTGGAAGAGATGAGCTCCAACGGTTATGTGCATATTGGACTGGTTTAACTGTAATGGGCACTTTTATTTTCTTTTCTTTTTCCTAATAACTGTTTGATAAGGCTGAAATTAATAATTTTATAATTTTATGCAGTGTACGATCAGTTATTTCTTGCCAACTTAAAACTGTGTATGGGCAGTATTTACACAGCATTTGCTCAAATCAAGGTTTCTTTAATCGGAACATCAAGATGTTCCTGTTTGGTTGAACCCCAAATCATACCGACCCTCGATGTGTATTGTTTATGAAAGGTGGTCCTCTCACCACTGAGCCACAGGGCTGTTAGCAGAGGTAGCTAACGAGCCAAATTTGCATATGACCCCAGAGAGGGGGTTACAATAATAAATGAACCTTTGAACATAGGAGCAGAATTAGGCCATCAAATCTGCTCCACTGTTTCATCATGGCTGATCCATTTCCCACTCAATTCCATTCTCCTGCCTCCTCCCTTAACCTTTCATTCCCTGACTAATCAAGAACCGATCAATCTCCATCTTAAATACACTCAGTGACCTGGCCTCCACAGCCACCTATGGCAATGAATTCCACAGATTCACCACACTCCCCCACCACAAGGTACATTCCCTCCACCCACTCTGTCTATGCTTTTCAACATTCAATAGGTTTCAATGAGATCCTCCCTCATTCTTCTAAATTCCAATGAGTAAAGGCCCAGAGCCATCAATGGCTCCTCACACGACAAGCCTTTCATTCCCAAAATTATTCTCTTGAACCTCCTCTGAAACCTCTGCAACGTCAGCACATCCTTTCCTAAATAAGGGGCAAAAACTGCTCAAAATACTCCAAATGAGGCCTTATCAGTGCCTTATAAAACCTCAGCATTACATCCTTGCTTTAGTCTTCTAGTCCTCTCGATAGTCATGTGAACATTGCATTTGCCTTCCTCACCACCGAGTCAACCTACAAATTAATCTTTAGGGAATCCTGCATGAGGACACCCAAGTCCCATTGCACCTCAGATTTTTGAATATGCTCCTCGTTTAGAAAATAGTCTACACTTTTATTTCCTTTACCAAAGTGCATGATCATACACTTCCACTTGCCACTTCTTTGCCTATTCTCCTAATCTATCCAAGTCCTTCTATAGCCTCGCTGTTTCCTCAGCACTACCTGCACTTCCACCCATCTTCATATCATCTGCAAACTTGGCCACAAACACATCATTTCTGTCATCCCGATCCCTGACATACAACGTAAAAAGCAGTCCCAACACTGACCCCTGAGAAACATCACCAATCACAGAGGCTCCCTTTATTCCTACTCTTTGCCTCCTGCCAATCCATGCCAGTATCTCTCCCATCATACCATGGGCTCTTACCTTGTTAAGCAGCCTCATGTGTGGCACATTGTCAAAGGACATCTGAAAATCCAAGTACACAACTCCCACTGATTCTCTTTTGTCTATCCTGCTTGTTATTTCCTTTTATTTCCTCAAATAATTCCAGCAGATTTGTCAAGCAAGATTTTCCTTTAAGGAAACCATGCTAACTTTGGCCTATTTATCATGTGCCTCTAAGTACTCTGAGACCTCAGCCATAACAACCAACTCCAAGATCTTCCCAACCACTGAAGTCAGGCTAACTGGCCTATAATTTCTTTTCTTCGGCCTTCCTCCCTTCTTTAAGAATGGAGTAACATTTGCAATTCTCTAGTCCTCAGGAACCATTCCAGAATCAAGTGATTCTTGAAAAATCACTACTTGTCTCCACAATCTCTTCAGCTCTTTCAGGATCTTAGGGTGTCATCCACCTGGTCCAGGTGACTTATCTACCTTCAGACCTTGCAGCTTCCCAAACACCTTCTCCCTAGTAATAGCAACTACATTCCCTTCTGCCCCGACACTGTCGAACATCCAGTATAATACGAGTGGTCTTTCACAGTGAAGACTGATGCAAAATACTTATGCAGTCCTTTTGCCACTTCCTTGTCCCAATTGCTACCTCTCCAGCGTCATTCTCCAGCGGTCCAATATCTACTCTCACCTCTCTTTTTCTCTTCATATATCTGAAATAACTGCTAGTATCCTCTGTGCCATTGTTGGCTAGCTTACCTTCATATTTAATCTTTCCCTCCCTTATGGCAGTTTTGGTTGTCTTCTTTTGGTTTTTAAGTCTCCCATTCCTCTAATTTCCCACTAATTTTTGTTGTATTATGTGCCCTCTCTTGCTCCAGTCATTGCTGCTCTACTGTCATCCCTGCTAGTGTCCCCTTCCAGTCAACCTTGGTCAGCTCCTCTCTCATGTCTCTGTGATTCCCTTTACTCTGATGTAATACTGATACCTCTGACTTTGCCTTCACCCTCTCAAATTGCAGGGTGAATGATTTCATAATTATGATCACTGCCTCCTAAAGTTCTTTTACCTTAAGCTCCCTAATCAAGTCCAGTTCATTACACAACACCCAATCCAGAATAGCTAATCCCTGAGTGGGCTCAACCACAAACTGCTCTAAAAAGCTATCTCATAGACATTCTAGAAAATCCCCCTCTTGGGATCCAGCACCAACCTGATTTTCCCAATCTACCCGCATATTGAAATCCCCCATGACTATCATAACATTGCCCTTTTGACAAGCCTTTTCTATCTGCGATTGTAATTTGTAGCCCACATCCTGGCTACTATTCGGTGACCGATAAATAACTCCCATCAGGGTCTTTTTACCCTTTCAGTTTCCTAATTCTACCCACAAGGATTCTACATCTTCCAAACCTATGTCGCTTCTTTCTGAGGATATGATTTCATTTTTTACCAACAGAGCCACATTACCCTCTCTGCCACCTGCCTATCCTTTCGATACAAATTGTATCCTTGGCCATTACACTCCCAACTATAATCTTTTCTCAGCTATGACTCAGTAATGCCCACAACGTCATACCTGCCAATTTCTAACTGCGCTACAAGATCATCTACTTTATTCCGTAAACTGCATGCATCCAAATATAAAACCTTCAATCTTGTATCCAACACGTTCTACACTGAAACTTACCCAAATGCAGTTTTGCCAAAGTCCTGGATAAAGGCAGTAAGATATCCTTCTTACCGTATTCAAATTCTCTTGTTCAAAAATCAACATACCATTTCCCCTCTTCATCACTGTTGCACTGGCATGTTTGCTTTCAACAACTTGTCAATAGGCACACCGATTTCCTTTTGAAACATCAGCAGTACCCAATCTATCACCATTTAGCTATTACTAAGTGGACAACTTCACATTTTTCCACATTATATTCTACTGGCCCTGTTCTTTCTATTTTCTACTGGAAAGAAGACGTTTTGTCTCCTCAGCCAAGTCATTGATATGGATTGTAAGCAGCTGAGGCCAACTTAAATAGGCACCTCTCCCCATCTTTCTCTCCCCCAAAAAAGAGAAAATATATGGTGAACCAGTTCTGTAGGGATCATCCTCTCTTCAGACAGCTTGTTAAGCTCACTCTGTATCTTTTCAAATCCTTTTTTGCTGTTCTAAATTTGAAGATAAACAAGGCTAGCCTGAATCTTCTTACAGGTTAGCCCATAAAGGTACTACTCGCTATTTAGAAAATAGCAGGTATTTTCTATACTTGCTCTTCTGTATCTTGTTCACCATGCCAAAATGTTATCCACATTTCCATGAGCTTTTATTTTCTGCAGTATACTTCGATGTCACAACTCATCATCTGCCTTCTGGAAATAAGGAGAGTATATCCACCAGTTCATCATCACTCATAAAAATCTATTACCTCTTCAAAAAACTTTAATAATTTGGTCAAACTTGGTTTCTCTTTCACAAAGCCACTTTCTCTGCATTATTTATAAACCTAAATGGACTTTGGTTTATTGTTTTCTTTCTCCTTCTTAATTTTGCTCTTTTCTCTTTTCTGGAGGGTATATACAGTATGCCACCATGCAAAGCAATATTCAGGCTCACAAGCCAGAAACATGCTCGTCAATGAAGAGGAACCTCAAGCAGTTTTATCCTAAACTAAGTTATTTATTGGAAAGCCAAGTGTGGTTCAGCCTGCTAAATTGAAACCCCATAGTATTTTTTCCCTAGTCACAATCCCACTTAACTTTATGAAGGTGCCGATACACGGGTCCTGTTTCTGGATCTCCCTGACATCCTCTTCAAAGTCCATGATATGAAAGGTATATGCAGTGGATTTTAAGCAACACACCCAAAATGCTGGTGGAACGCAGCAGGCCAGGCAGCATCTATTGGAAGAGGTACAGGCGACGTTTCGGGTCAAGACCCTTCGTCAGGACTCTTCCAATAGATGCTGCCTGGCCTGCTGTGTTCCACCAGCATTTTGGGTGTGTTGCTTGAACTTCCAGCATCTGCAGATTTCCTCATGTTCACAGTGGATTTTAAATGTTTCTGATAGGCTCTAGCACAACAATTAACGTTAATTAGTTTTTTTAAAGTCCATTTACCTTTTTCATTACAATCAGTAACCACATGCAACTTGTAGCCCATGCTACAAATATGACGGATATGTGGTTCCTCAGATCAATAGATTTAGTGCCAAGACTGGCAATGGAGCTAGAGGGCATATATGCCAATATTCAACCTCCAGCACCAACCTACTCCACAATACATTATGCAAGTTTAGAAGTCAAAAACAAGAAAAATTCTGCAGGTGCTGTAAATCCAAGGTAACTCACACAAAAAAATGCTGGAGGAACTCAGCAGGTCAGGTAGCATCTATGGAAATGAATAAACATTTGAGGTAGAGACCCTTCTTCTGGACTGGAAAGAGGAAGACGCTAGAATAAAATGGTGGGGCGAGGGAAAGGAGGCTAGCTAGACAGTGATAGGTAAAGCCAGGTGAGTAGGAAAGGTAAAGGGTCGGAGAGGAAGGAATCTGATAGGAGAGGAGAGGCACCAGGGGAGGGTGATAGGCAGATGAGAAGAGTTAAGAGTCTAGAGTCTGGAACAGAAGAAGAGGTGAGGGAGAAGCATTTTTTTGTTTTACTGGAAAGAGAAATCGATATTCATGCCATCAGGTTGGAGGCTACTGACACAGAAGCATTTTGATGTATTTTTTTATTTACGGGATGTGGGCATTGCCAGTTAAGCCAGCATTTATTGCCCATCCCTAGTTGCCCTTGAGAAGGTGGTGATAAGCTGCCTTCTTGAACCGCTGCAGTCCCTGAGGTGTAGGTACACCCGCAGTGCTGTTAGGGAGGGAATTCCATGATTTTGACCCAGCATCAATGAAGTAACTGTGATATGTTCCCAAGTCAGGATGGTGAGTGACTTGGAGGGGGATTTCCAAATGGTGTTCCCAGGTAGCTGCTGTTCCCGTCCTTCTAGGTGGTAGTGGTCATGGGTCTGGAAGGTGCTGCGCTAGGAACTTTGGTGTGTTGTTGCAGTGCATCTTGTAGATAGTACATATTGGTGCAACTGATCGTTGATGGTGGAGGGATTGGATGCTTGTGAAAGGGGTACCAATCAAGTGGGCTGCCTTGTACTGGGTGGTGTCAAGCTCCTTGAGTGCTGATGGAGCTGCACTCATCCAGGTGAGTGGTGAGTATTCCATTACACTCCTGACCTGAGCCTTGTAGATGGTGGACAGGCTTTGGGGAGTCAGGAGGTGAGTTACATGCCGCAGGATTCCTAGCCTTTGACCTGCTCTGGTAGCCACGGTGTTTATATGGCTAGTCCAGTTCAGTTTCCTGTCAATAGTAACCCCCAGAATGTTGATAGTAGGGGATTCAGTGATGGTGAAACCACTGAATGATAAGGGACGATGGTTAGAGTGTCTCTTCTTGGAAATGGTCATTGCCTGGCACTTGCATGGCTCGAATGTCACTTGCCACTTGTCAGCCCAAGCCTGGATATTGTCCAGGTCCTGCTGCATTTGGATATGAACTGCTTCACTATCTGAGGAGTCATGAATGGTGCAGAACTTTGGACAGTCGTCTGCAAACATCCCCATTTCAGACCTTATGACAGCAGGAAGGTCATTGATGAAGCAGCTGAAGATGGTTGGTCCTAGGACACTACCCTGAGGAACTCCTGCAGTGATGTCCTGAGGATGAGGACCTCCAATCACCACAACCATCTTCCTTTGTGTCAGATATGGAGCAGAGTGCTTGATAAAGGGGTCCCCTAATTTACAGTGGTCTCAGTAATGTAAAGGAGGCTGCTTCGGAAGCACTGGACACTATAGACAACTCTAGGAGATTCGCAGGTGAAGTGTTACCTCAGCTGAAAGGACTGTTTGGGGCCCTGAATGGACGTTAGGGAGGAGGTGAATGGGCGGGTGTAGCACTTTGGCCACTTGAAGTGGTAAGTGCTGGGAGGGAGACTAGTGGGGAGGGACAAATGGACAAGGGAATCATGGAAGGAGCAATCCCTTCAGAAAGTGGAGGGTGGGGGGAGGTAAGGATATGTTTGGCAGTAGATGCCCTTGGAGATGGTACAAGTTGCAGAGAATAATGTGTTAGATGTGGAGGCTCATGGGGTGGTAGGTAAGGACAAGAGGAACTCTATCACTGTTAAGGTGAGGTCAGAAACATACTGAACAATGCAGAGGATGCTACTGGCAGTCTATCCCATACAACTAAAAGCTAACTGTAGCTCAGCTTATTAAAATTTAAGCCCTCTATTTACTACTAACTGATTCGAGGAAATAGTTGATCTCTAAAACACAACCTCGCCAGTATCAATTTTCTTTTAACTATATCCACTGTAATCTAAAGGCTGATTTATACCTGCGCATCAAATCGACGCCGTAGGTACGGCATAGCCACAAACCCTAAGCAGTGCCTACGCAGATCCCTATGCCGTAGCCTGACGCGCACTTCTCCCAAAATGTAACTATGCGTCGCAGCAACGCAGACCGCAACAACTGTGATTGGTCCGCATGGTAGCATCGCATTTCCTCCTACGCTGCAATAGCTTCCCATTGGGCGACTGAAGGGCAGGGAAGGAACTCTGGCTGCAATGCTTTCCGTAAAGCTTTACAGACCTCTGAAATTATGGAGAACACATTTCACTTTTACAAAAAAAGACGCTCGCTTTAAACTTGTTTACCCTGAGAAAGACTACCATGACCATGAAGCCTTGCATGGGTAGGTGTGTGTGCGTGCGTGTACATGCCAATTTTTTCCGACAAATCGATTTTGGATTAAAATTCCCGATTCTGTTAAGTGACACTACACTGTACATACAGAAAATTCACCCTCCTTCAGTTTCAGTTGCCATTGTTTGAAGTTTGAGTTTCTTCGTGTTGAGTTTGAATATTGTAAATATATTAAGCATTCTTGTTCATTTGACCTTCTTCATACCTTCTTCAACACGAAGAAACTCAACACAGTGGCATAGAAACCCCACCGCTAGCTAGCATTTTGGTGGTGAATTGCAGAGAGACGCAGACACACCAACGCACAAGTATAAGTGCTCACAACGGTGTAGCCCACTTGTGTAGGCTATGGCGTAAGCTGGTACACTCAAGTATAAATCAGCCTTAAGGGTTTAAACAAGACATATATTTATCACATGGTAGTATTATGACGTATGAAATTCACATATTTTTACATATAACCTGCAATGAATTATTCAAATGAACAAGAATGCTTAATATATTTACAATATTCAAATATTACTGAAACATTAAATGTTCAACACTCCTTCCTGCTTAGCTCTAAACTCCAACTCAATATAGAATGCATCCCAACTTATATACAGTACACTCCATAATGCAACTGCTATATAAACATTCTCAGCACAGTAAAGTTTAAATTGTCCCATTCAGACCTAAAGATATATTGCTATGGAGGATTTCTTACTCGTGGAATATCGTCTTTCCTGATGGTAAGGAGGTCATTCTGCGTTGTGAGACTTGGGTCTGTGAAGCAATTTCAGATTCTGGGGCCTCTTCCATGCTGGTTGTAGGAATTGGCTTTGAGACTGCAGGAAGTGGTTCTGACAGCTCTGGATACCTTCTTCTGGACATATTGGCATCCTGAAGAGTGCATGGCAAGCTTCACTGGACAATGTGGATCATAATGTGTGAGTGCAGTGTCTGACGTTACCATTTCCTTTAGCTTTTGGAAAGCCACCTCACACTGCTTTGTCCATGCCATTTCTTCCCAATCTTTAGTAATGAGTTCAAGGGGTGGGAGCACAGTAGCCAGGTTTGGCAGGAACCTGTTACAGTAATTGACAAATCCTAAGAAGGACTGCAATTGTGACATGTTCTTTGGCCTTGGAGCATCTACTGCTTGAATTTCCTCAGCACACTTGTGTAATCCTGTCTCAACAGTGTGACCATATGAAGTTACGCTTGGTACAAAGAATTCACATTTGTTACGTTGTACTCTGAGCCCATAATCTTCTAATTTTTTTAACTCTGTCTTGAAATTTTGGAGATCTTCCTTGTCATCCTTACTGATAACAATAATGTCATTCAGGTAACACTGAGTGTCTGGGCAGTCTTGTACCATCATAGCTTTCTGCCAGAGTGCAGGTACAGATGCTACTCCAAAAAATAAGCCTATTACACCGATAAAACCCTTCGTGAGTGTTTATAGTGAGAAACACTTTGGACTCTTCTTCCATCTCCATCGGCAAGTAGGCCTCAGCTAAGTATACTTTGCTGATATGTTTTCCTCCAAAAAGGTTTGCAGAGATATCCTCTATCCTGGGCATAGGGTATTGATCCATTTTCAGTACTGGATTGATGGTGACTTTATAACTACTACAAATCCTGATAGACCCATTCTTCTTTGCTACCTTGAGCGTTGGCATTGCCCATGGGCTCCACTCTTCATTTGAAAAAATTCCTTCAGTCTCCATGCTATCTAGCTCACTGGCTACTATAACAGATGGTATAAGGAACCAGACTGGCCTTGCAAAATCTGGGTGTGATGTTTTCATTTAACACTATTTTACCCTTGATATGTTTGAGTTTTCCAATGCCATCCTTGAACACTACTATGGCATCATCCAGTACCCTTCTTAATTCGCTTTCAGTTGACTCTGTTGCAAGGGATGTGGCATGCAAATAGTGGATGGATCTCCAATAAATCTGTACTTGTCTCAGACAATCACATCCCCTCAATGCTGGCCCTTCCTTTAAAAAAACACACACAAGCCCAATGTGGCTTGTTGGTTGTTGTAGTTCACTGTTATGAAAGTCATTTCCACAGGAGTTATCTTTTCTCTAGTATAAGTTCTTGGTTGAATATCTGCAGGCTTCAGTACAGTATCTCTGAAATCACCTTCATACTCACTTTGTGGAATGACTAAAACAGCTGAGCCAGTAGCCAATTCCATTTTCCTTAATTTGCCGTTCACTTCTGGTGTAAGCCATATTGCTTGTCTATTATTAGTTTTCACATTGTAAATCACAGGCTACCCAGTCCTCTGTCACTCCCATCAACAGCACACAGATTAGTCCTGCTGAAGGGTCTCGGACCGAAACGTCAACTATACTTTTTTTCCACAGATGCTGCCTGGTCTGCTTAATTCCTCCAGTATTTTGTGAGCGCTGCATGCAGATTAGTTCTCTTTTTGATACTACAATTTGACTTTTTAATCGCTTTCTGTTCCCTGTGCAGTCCATTTATTTTTATCTGCCTGACATGTTCTTTGTATGTGTCCTACTGTGTTTCATTTTCTGCAAGTTTTACCCTTAAACCTGCATTGGTTTGGTGTATGTGAGCCCCTGCCACACAGTAACATGGTTCAGCCAGGTAGGTTTCTGTTTAGACATTGCTATTTTGTTCATGCTTACTTTCATTCCTGACTGTAAATCAATCGCATCTCTGTCTGCCATATCCATTGATACAGTGATTTCAACTGCTCTTTTAAATGGGAATTGCACCTCAGTTAGGAGACATTTTTGAATGCTTTCTTGTAAGATTCCACAAACTAACCAGTCTCTCAGTGTATCATTAAGCCTGTCACTGAACCGACATCACTCAATTTCTTCAATTCAGCAACATAAACTGTCATGGATCTCCCTTCCATTTGACTCCATTTATGAAATCTAAAATGTTCTGCAATCAACAGTGGTTTCAGTTTTAAATGTTCCTGAATTACTTTCACAACATCTGCAACTTGTTTGGTTGAAGCAGTTAAACTTCTAAGCAAACTGTATGCCTTTAAACCCAATGCTTTCAGCAAAACTGACACATGCTTCACATTGGCTATTTAATTTCCTACTCAATTTACTCAGTATACATGAGCCAGTTACCTACCGTGCAATTGGATATGTATATCTTTCTGATGTAGCCAGCCATTTCTGCTTTTTTTTAAAACTTGTGATCATTGTCACCCAGTACTCACTATTTATGAACCCGTAAATTTTTCGGTTTTCTGCCTTGTATTAAACTCCATATTGTCCCTTCCGAAGAACACGCACTGCACCTTTTTTAAACTTGAATGTCCCTCTGCACTTCAATAGGTAGGTAGTTGTTTCAGGTTCATATAAAATTTCCTTGTCTCCACTGTTATGTTTTGCAACTCCAGAACACAAGATTAATTGAAAGCAAAAACACGGAGCCCAGAGTAGAATAGCTTAGTTTTGTTTTTTTTTAATTATTTTTTGGTGTGTGCCTGTGTGCGTGCGAGTCTGTGCATGTGCGTTTGCGTGTCCGAGCGTGCGTCCGTGATGAGGTCTTTTTCATGGCTTTTTACAAGGCATGGAGCAAGAGAGAGACTGTGTGGCGCGCCACTCCTCACACAGACATTTTCACAGTATTTTCCCTTTACTTTATGAGGTCGAGTTGCAATCTCGACACTCAACCCAGCACGGATGGAAAGCGTACTTGGGGGCGGACCCGACTAGTTTCGAACCAGGGAACCTCTGCTCCTGATGTCGTTGTGCCACCAGCCGGCCCGCTAAGTTTTACTTTAAACAAGGCATGCACTTATCAGGTGGTCGTGTCAGGATATATGCAATTTGCATATTTTTACATAATCTGTAATGAACTATTTAAATGAGCAGGAATGCCTAATCAAATATATTTAGAATATTACTCAAATATTATGGAAATATTAAATGCACAATAGTTTTCTTACTCCTAGAAAAGCATTAACAGAAGATCGTATCTTGCTTTGACATACTCAAGAGCAAAGAAGGTCGATGATTTGTCCCTCCAGTTTTCTCTTTTCCTAATAACATTTACAGTTTTAAAATATATAATGCTTTTGTAACATTAACTTAGTTTGTTTTCTTTATGTTAAGTCAGAATTTAAATATAGGCAGGTGCCATAGCAATTTGAAGTGATAGTAAACAAATAGGGATTATTGAATTTATTCTTCAAGAACTCAAACCATAATGACAAAGTGGATCACCATCGTAAAGTATGTGATCAAGTGTTGCCTCATTCAATCTGTACAGTTGCAGGACTGGTTGAATAACTTTTAAATGAGCTGATGGGCATTCAAAATCTTTAAAGAAAGCACTTCAATCAATCAAGTGATTTGACCAAGAGGCCGATTCCCAAATACACTTAGAAACAGTGTCACATGATTGAAACCACTTTGCCAAGGGGTAATGAGCTTGAAACCTATCCTCAAAGCAGCAATAAGGTTTCATCGTTGCCAATTTTTTTTACTAAAATTATGCAACTCAATGTGACTGTGAAGACTTTAATCTACACCTAACTGTTTAATAGATTAGACCCCATTGGTTTCTATTATCTTGCTAAAGTGCAGTATTTATCGGTCCATCTGGACCCCACCTTGAGTTATTCAGCCTGATCTAATATGAATGTTACCCTATTGTCAGAGATTTCAATGCACAATGACACAGATACTTTTAAAATGTATAAAGCCATCAATACTGTGTTGTTTAATGACTAAAAATTACTATAACTTTGTGTGTTTTCTCATCCTAAATTATCAGTGTGATGAGGAAGTCGTCATCATCATCATCATCGGGTGCCATGCCCAGTTTGAGCTTTGACTGCCATGGCCCACACACTCCTGTTTCGGGTCAAGTGGATCAATTCATTGATATTCACTTCCAGTTCTCTGGCTACTGTCTCCATCATCATTTGTCTTTGCCTTCCTCTTGCTTTCTTCCCTTCAATCTTTCCCATAATTACCATGCATGATGAGGAAGTACACACAAATAATGGTAAATTCTAGCTGTAACCAAGCATCTTACAGTGAAACTAATTTGCACTCAGGTGACAGCATCCATCTTCTCCTCCTGACTAAACCACTAAAGTAATTTGATTCTTGAAAATCTGATAGCAAAGCCATTACTTAGGTTATAAAGAGCAACTTCAACAGAACTAGTGGAAAAAAAATTCAAAATGGTCAAAGTTCTGAACCACTAATTATTTATCAGTTATTCACAGCAACACTGCCAAACAAAATCTGGCCAAGCCACACAGAAAGATGATGTCAAAAGCCTGGTCAAACAAGGGATTTTAAGGAGCAACATATGCCAGTGATATTGAACAGGATTCTGATTCAGGGTGCCGATATCATAAGAGTTCAACCTTAAGGAGATTGCTGAACTGGGAGAGGTGAGTGGGGGGAAAAGGGGATGTGGGAGTAATAAGAAAGAGGGAAGTCATTAAAAGATTTATACCACTTCAGATAATCAGAATCAGATTTAGTATCACTGGCATATGCCATGAAATTCCATTTTGAGGCATTGCTTTTTGAAGATGTCCTCAGGATGGCCAGTGTTCCACGGAGCTGGCTAAGTTTGCAACTTTCTGCAGCTTTTTCCAATCCCATGCAGCAGCCTCTCCACATCAGATGGTGATGCAAGTAGTTAGAATGCTCTCCACAGTACATCTTTAGAAATTTGTGAGAGTCTTTGGTGACATACCAAATCTCTTCCAATTCCTAATGAAATATAGCCGTTGCCATGCCTTCTTTGTAATTGTATCAATATGTTGGGCCCAGGATGTATCTTCAGAGATGCTGACACCAGGGAACTTGACACTGCTCACCCTTTCCACTGCAGATACCTCGATGAGAACTGGTCTGTCCTCCCAGGACTTCCTCTTCCTGAAGTACACAATCAATCCCTTGGTCTTACTGAAATTGAGTGCAAGGCTGTTGTTATGACACCACCCAGCCAGCTGATCTATCTCACTCCTCTATGCCTCCTCATCACCATCCGAAAATCTGCCAACAGTAGTGGTGTGATTGGCAAATTTATAGAAGGTGTTTGAGCTGTGTCTAACTACCCAATCTTGGGTGCTAAGAGTAGGGCAGTGGGCTAAACACACCTCCTTGAAATGTGCAATGTTGATTGTCAGTGAGGAGTAGCTGTTATCTCCAATCGATACTTACTTTGGTCTCGTGATGAGGAAGTCAAGGATCCAGTTGCAGAGGGAGATACAAAAGCCCAGACTTTGGAGCTTGTTGATTAATAATGAAGGCATGATTGTGTTGAATGCTGAGTTGTAATCAACTGCAGCCTGATGTACAGTAGGTATTGCTATTGTCCAGATGACCCAAGGCCAAGCAGAGAGCCAGTGAGATTACATCCGCTGCAGACCTATTGTTGCAATAAGCAAATTGCAGAAGCTCCAGGCAGGCCCTTGGTTAGGTAGGAGATGATTCTGGCCATGAGTAACCTCTCAAAGCTCCCCATCATAATTGACGTGAGTGTAGCTCACCTTACTCTTCTTGGGCTCTGGTTTGATTGTCGCCCTTTTGAAGCTGGTGGGAACCTCCATCTGCAACAGTAAGAGACTGAAGATGTCATCCAGGTACACCATTAGGATCTGACGCCTTGTGAGGGTTCACCCACATGAAAGGTGTTCTGACGTGGGCCTCCAAGACAAAAGTCACAGAATCACCAGGTGTTGCAAGGATTCACACAGATGTAGTTGTATTCTCCTTTTCAACGTGTGCATAAAAGGCGTTGAGCTCATCTGGGAGTGAAGCATCACAATCATTCACAGTTTCACCTTGCAGAAAGTAATAGCCTGCAAATCTTGCCAGAGCTGACAGCATCCGATTCCATCTCTAACTTCAATCAGAATTGTTTTAATACTCTTAAAATAGTCCTCCATAGGTCATACCTGGACACATTATACATTTTGAATCACCAGTCTTGAATGCCAGAGATCTAGCCCTCAGCAGACTGCAAATCTCCTGGTTCATCCATGGCTTTTGGTTTAGATGTGTCCAGTATGTTCTCGAAGGCACACAGATGTTGACAAAATCAATGATAACTTTGGCATATTCATTTAGATACAAAAATAAAACCCTGAATATTTTCCAGTCCACTGACTCAAAGCAGTCCTGTAAGTGCTCCTCTGCCTCACTTGACTATACCTTGTTGGTCTTCACCACTAGTTTCTATAGTCTTCAGTCTTTGTCTATACAGTGGGAGTAGAAGTACAGCCAGGTGACCGGACTTTCCAAAGCACGGGCATGAGGTGGTGGCATGGTAAGCATTCCTGATGGTGTATAACAGTGGTCAAGTGTGTTAGCTCCTCTGGTTCCGCAGGTGATAAGTTGGTGGTAGTTGTTCAGAGACTTTTTCAAGCCGGTTTGGTTGCATTCCCCCGCAATGATAGGGTGTGCTGTTCCCTGTCTGCCAGCTCTTGATGCTCAGCTCTTCCAATGCCTGCCTGATGTTGGCCAGAAGTGGAATGTACACTGTTACCAGGATGATGGCAGAAAACTCTCTCAGCAGAATAAGTGGACGTTATTTGGCCTTGGATCATCTGGACAATACAAATAAGCATAATCAAGATGAATTTATTGACTACAGCTCAGTGTTTAACAGCATCATTCCTACAGTTCTGATCAAAAAGCTCCAGAACCTGGGCCTTTGTACCACGCTTTGCAACCAGATCCTCTTCTTCCTAACCAGAAGATCACAATCTGTGTGAATAGGAAATAACATCTCCACCTCACTAAAAATCAACACTGGTGCACCTCAGGGATGTGTGCTTAGCCCACTGCTCTGTTCTCCCTAAACCCATGACTTTGTGGCTAGGCAAGGGTCAAATGTCATCTTTAAGTTTGCTGACAATACAACCATCATTGGCAGAATCTCAGATGGAGATGAGAGGGCATACAGGAGTGAGACATACCAGCTAGTTGAGTGGTGTCGCAGCAACAATCTTACACTCAATGTCAGTGAGACCAAAGAGCTGATTGTGGGCTTCAGAAAGAGAAAGACGAGGGAACACACAGCAATCCTCATAGAGGGATCAAAAATGGAAAGAGTGAAAAATTTCAAGTTCCTGGGTATCAATATCTTTGAGGTCCTAACCTGGACCCAGCATATCAATGCAGCTACAAAGAAGGCAAGGCAGCAGTTATATTTCATTAGGAGTTTGAGGAGATTTGGTGTGTCACCAAACAACACTTGCAAATTTTTGCAGATGCATCAGGGAGAACATTCTAACTGGCCATATCACTATCTGGTATGTGGGTGCTACCGCACAGGATCAAAGTAAGCTGCAGGTAGTTGTAAAATTAGTCCGTTCCATCATGGGCACTAGCCTCTGTGGTAACCAGGACATCTTCAAGAAGCAGTGCCTCAAAAAGGTGGCCTCCATCATTAAGGATCCTCATCACCCAGGACATGCCCTGTTCTCGTTGCTAGCATCAGGGTGGAGGTACAGAAGCCTGAAGGCACACTCAGCGATTCAGGAACAACTTCTTCCCCTCTGCCACCCAATTTCTGAATGGACATTGAACCCATAAATACTTTATACTTTATTGTCACCAAACAATTGATACTAGAACATACAATCATCACAGCGATATTTGATTCTGCGCTTCCCACTCCCGGATTACAAATATTAAATATAAAAAATATTAAAAAATTAGTAAATATTAAAAATTTAAATTATAAATCATAAATAGAAAATAGAAAAATGGAAAGTAAGGTAGTGCAAAAAAACCAAGAGGCAGGTCCGGATATTTGGAGGGTACGGCCCAGATCCGCGTCAGGATCTGTTCATCAGTCTTACCACAGTTGGGAAGAAGCTGTTCCCAAATCTGGCCATATGAGTCTTCAAGCTCCTGAGCCTTCTCCCGGAGGGAAGAGGGACGAAAAGTGTGTTGGCTGGGTGGGTCGTGTCCTTGATTATCCTGGCAGCACTGCTACGACAGTATGCGGTGTAAAGTGAGTCCACGGACGGAAGATTGGTTTGTGTGATGTGCTGCGCACTGTTCACGACCTTCTGCAGCTTCTTTTGGTCTTGGACAGGACAACTTCCATACCAGGTTGTGATGCACCCTAGAAGAATGCTTTCTACAGCGCATCTATAAAAATTAGTGAGGGTTTTAGGGGACGGGCCAAATTTCTTTAGTTTTCTCAGGAAGTAAAGGTGCTGGTGGGCCTTCTTGGCAGTGAACTCTGCTTGCTTGGACCAAGTTAGGTCATTTGTGATATTGATCCCGAGGAACTTAAAGCTTTTGAACTGTTCCACTTGCGCACCACCGATGTAAATTGGGTCGTGCGGTCCGCTACTCCTTCTGAAGTCAACAACCAATTCCTTCATCTTGCTGATGTCGAGGGATAGGTTATTGTCTTCGCACCATGCCACCAGGACCTCACTACTTTGGTAATTTCTATTTTTTGCACTACTTATTTAACGTATATAAAAATTATATAAAATTTGTGAGCGTTCGTAGACCCAAAAAATAACCTACCAAATCATGCCAAATAACACATAAAACCTAAAATAACAGTAACATATAGTAAAAGCAGGAATGATATGATAAATACATAGCCTAAAGTAGAAATACTTTTCTACAATCATTGCCACACTGTCCACCGTAGCTAAAATCTCACGCAAGCGTTCTCGGCAGAAACACTCTCTCCAGTAACCTTTAAGCTATGGAGATGCCAAATCATACCAAATAACACATAAACATACACAGCCTATACAAAGTAGAAATGATGTATGTACAATTTAATATCACTTACTGGAATTGGGAAGACAGCGAGCACACTGATGATAGTTTGTTAGGCTGAGTCGTCAGAGGTTGGGGTGGTGCAGTGGTCCCCAACCTCCAGGCCGTGGACCGATACCAATCTGCGAAGCATGCAGGGGTGCAGCGGTAGCCGGGATGCACCCAGCACATCTTTAAGAAAAAAGCCGAAAAAAACAAGCTAATTAATTAGGTGCCGCCCGACACGTAAATGTCAGCCCAGATCAGAGGCGATGCAATCGGCAATCCCCTCTGATCTGGGCCGACGTTTACGTGCTGGGCGGCACCTAATTAATTAGCTTGTTTATTTCGGCTTTTTTTCTGAAAGGTGTGCTGGGTGCATCCCAGCTACCGCTGCATTCTTCGCAGCAATGTATCGGTCCGCGGCCCAGAGGTTGGGGTGGTGGGACACTGGGGTGTCATCTCATCGTTGTCTGTTTCCAGCAGGGCAGGCAGGTCATCTTCTTCTATGTCTGCCTGCCTCAGTGCCGAAGGTCGAGGTTCATCGTCTGCTGTAGCTGATGTAGAAAGCTTGAAAAACGACAGTATGCTTGACTGCTAGCCTTGCGCATTTTTCTATCATACAGTTCTTTGTAAGCACTCAAACCATCCTGCAAGTATGCCCTAAACCTACGTACCCTTTCAAAATTAAAGTCGTACTTTTCTGCAATCATTGCAGCGAAAATCTCACGCAGTTGCTTCACGTTCAGTTCCTGGACGACTTCACTTTTGGTCCGTTCACTACTGCATTCGGTTTCGATTGTTATCCTTTCCTCTTCCAATTGCATCAGCTCTTCATCTATCAGTTCTTGGTCATGTGATGCCAAGACCTCTTCAACATCATCTTCGTCAACTTCCACAAGCCAAGCTCATTTTGTCCTTATGTCGTTCACCACGATCGAAACACTTAATTATGTCTAGTTTTACGCTAACTGTAACACACTTACGAGCTCTTTTAGGCTTTTCCGATACCTTAGAACTCATCTTGCTAATGGATGGTCAAAATAAATCGACATAAAGGACAGATGCTCACAGGCATGTGTTTAAGCAATGCCAGCTAGAATGCAGTTCCGGGGGAGGAGCTTGGCTGCTCGGGGCGTGCGCTGCCTTTTTTCATAACAGTGAAAACACCTTCTGTTAGTGAAAGCAGGCAACTAATGTAGGTCTTTCATAACAGCGAGGTGCCGTAAAGCGAACGTTCGAAAAGCGGGGGACACCTGTACATATGCTGTGTACATACATCTACTGAAAACTCCAGTACTCAACCTACATCCTTGCGGTCACCGCAGTCATCACAGCTCACTGCGCCATTGTGGAACATCCCCGGGCCTAAGGAGTGGAATCAGTCCACGCACACCAATCCTCACTATAAACCTATGCAGCACAGGCAGGAAGAAAAGTCCTACAGTGTTGGAGAAGGAGATAAAACAACAGCTCTTAGCTGATACTGGAAGTCACAGTCTCAACTCTGCCTCTAGGCAGCTCAGCCCCAAGGGACGTCTGTCTGTTGAGTTGAGGCAACAGCAGTATTCGGCAGCCCTCGGAGTGACCAAGCCGCCCTCTTCGGGAATAGCACAGCTTGCTCTGGATGGACACGGGCCTAGAAAAGGAGGTTCAAAAAAAAAGCTTGCCTCACCACCACTTTGTTGGTTCGCCGTGGCCAATGAGCATCTCACTCAAGTGGAATATGAGGAATATAAATCAAAGTCAACATATCTCAAAATCATGTACTGGAATGTACGCACAATGCAGGAGTCTACAGAAGGTAACCGGGCCCAAAGCTGCTCAGTGCTTGTGGCACGAGAACTAACTGGGCTGGACATTGACGTTGCTGCTATAAGCAAGCTACGTGCTGCTGATCGAGGATCTTTGACAGTCCATGGCGCAAGCTACTCTCTCTTCTGGTCAGCCAGAAGCAGCAATGAGAACACACTCTCAGGGGTGGGCTTCATGATCAAAGGCACCATCGTCAGTAAGCTTCAAAGCCTAATGGTCAGACACTCAGATCGACTTCTGTCCCTGCGACTCCTGCTACAAGACAACCAATTTGTCACCCTTGCAAGCGTCTACGACCCCACGCTGAAATCAGACCCTGCTGTCAAAGGGGCGTTCTATGGGGAGCTGAAGTCCCTCCTGTTGGAAACATATAAGGCCGACGAGGTCATTGTCCTGGGCAATTACAGTGGCAGGGCGGGCACAGGTGTCAAGACCAGGTCATCATGGTATTGGAAACTGCAACTGCAACAGGAGGAGGATCCTGGAGCTCTGCACAGAGTTAGGCCTGGCTGTAACAAATGCACTGTTTCAACAGAAAGCCAGGTTCCAGGCGACCTGGAGACAGCCCCGATCCAAACACTGGCACCACCTGCACTGCATCCTGGAGCGCCAAAAGGACGTGTGGGATATTTTACACACCAGGGTCATGCCAAGCACAGACTGTTATATGGATCACAGGCTAGTCAGGGTGAAAATCAGACTGGCTATCAAGCCAGCAATAAGGAAAAGGAGACCATGGTCAGAGAAACTCCAGGTGGATAAGCTCTTCGGCCTCCAAGATGTATACATACAGCACCTATAAAAAATATTCACCCCGCCCCCCCCCCCACCCCAGAAGTTTTCATGTTTTATTATTTTACACCATTGCATTACGGTACATTTAATTTGGCCTTTTTTGAGACTGATCAACAGAACAAGACACTTCCGTGTCAAAGTGAAAACATATCTCTACAAAGAAATTACTAGGTAAGCCTAGTAATTTCTAAGGTAGGAACATGTTCGGCACAACTTTGTGGGCCGAAGGGCCTGTATTGTGCTGTAGGTTTTCTACGTTTCTAAACTGATCTCAATCAGTTACAAATATAAAACACAAAATAACTGATTGTTAAGTACTCACTCCCCTTAATATGACACACCAAATCATCACTGGTGCAGCCAGTTGGTTTTAGAAGTCACATAATTAGTTAAATTAAGATCACCAGTGTGCAGTCAAAGTGTTTCAATTGATTGTTGTAAAAAATACACCTGAATCTGGAAGGTCCAACTGCTGGCAAGTCAGTATCCTGGCAAAAACTGCACCATGAAGATAAAAGAACACTCCAAGCAACTCCGTGAAAAAGTTATTAAAAAGCATGTCAGGAGACGGTTATAAGAAAATTTCCAAGTCACTGGATATCCCCTTGAGTAAATGTTAAGTCAATCATCAAGAAATGGAAAGAATGTAAATTTGTAAATTTGCCTAGAGCAGGACATCCTCAAAAACTAAGGGACTGTGCAAGAAGGGGACTAGTGAGGGAGGCCACCGAGAGACCGATGACAACCCTGGAAGAGTTACAAGCTTCAGTGGCTGAGATGGGAGAAACTGCACATACAACAACTGTTGCCTGGGAGAGTGGCAAAGAGAAAGACACTGCTGAAAAAAAAAGCTCACATGAAATCTAGGCTAGAGTTTGCCAACAAGCACATGGGAGACTCTGAAGTCAGTTGGAAGCAAGTTCTATGGTCTGATGAAACCAAAATTGAGCTTTTTGGCCATCAGACTAAATGCTATGTTTGGCTTACGCCAAACACTGCATATCATCAAAAACACACCATCCCTACCGTGAAGCATGGTGGTGGCTGCATTATGCTGTGGAGATGCTTCACTACAGCAGGCCCTGGAAGGCTTGTGGAGGGTAAAATGAATGCAGCAAAATACAGGAAAATCCTGGAGGAAACGTGATGCAGTTTGCAAGAGAACTGCCACTTGGGAGATTTGTTTTCCAGCAAGACCATGACCCCAAGCATAAAGCCAAAGCTACACAGGAATGGCTTTAAAACATCAAAGTTAATGTCCTGGAGTGGCCAAGTCATCAGAGTCCAGACCTCAATCCAAATGAGAATTTGTGGCTGAACTTGAAAAGGGCACCCATGCAATCTAACAGAGCTTGAGCAGTTTTGAAAAGAAAAATGAGGAAAAATTGCAGTGCTCAAATGTGCAAGGCTGGCAGAGACCTATCCGCACAGACTGCCAAAAGTGTACCTACTAAATATTGACTTGGAGTGGGTGAATACTTATGCTATCAATTATTGTGTTTTATATTTGTAATTAATTTAGATCACTTTGCTGAGATCTAAATTTTTCACTTTAACACATAAGAGTCTTTCTCTGTTGATCAGTGCCAAAAAAGCCATTAAATCCGCTGTGATTCAATGCTGCAAAACAATAAAACATGAAAACTTCCAAAGAGGATTAATACTTTTTATAGGCACTGTATATATTCATGCTATAAGTTTATTCTCTATTATTATGTATTGCATGGTACTGCTGCTGCAAAGTCAACAAATTTCACCACATATGTTGGTGATGTTAAATCTGATTCTGATAGATATTGCGGGTTAGGTGGACAGAGCTGAGAGAGAGTATCACGTCTGTGAACCGTGATGAGTTAATCATGAAGCATACATGATTAACAGACTCATCTGACCTGTCTTTACAGTGAATTGTGAAGCCCTAGGGTGCAGCCCTGCATCCAAAATAGCAGGGATGAGCCGATCCATGAAGCAATGTACACAGCAGTCTCTGAGTCAGTCTGATACTGCAATCTTGCTCTGAGGTCTTCAGTTTTCTAGAACATACGTACATCAGCAGGATAGTTGAGGGTGAGGGTCTGAGGCCTCTGCATTTTAATCATACCCGCAAACCGGCCCGCATTCTTCACTTCCCTTTTCTTAAAGGGGAGCGGAGTCTGCCATCCAGGTACCACCAATTGTGAGGATCAGTAGATTTTAAAAAAAAATATATTAAAATGATGTTGCTTACTGACGTTCCAATAGCTGTAACTGTGAATTTCAGCTGGAGTTGGCCTATACAGAAATATTTGACGATTCCCATCAGAGCTGCATGCAAAGAGTCTCCACTTATCAGCGTTATCTTCTCTAGATAAGATGATAATATGCACAGATTTCACTGAAAAGTCGCTCTAGATAGCTTTTGGTTGCTGATGTTTGAGTAGCATTTATATAACAGTGCAAATTACACTTCTGACAATTAAACCAATTATAAGCAACTTGACACATCTGATTGGATCAAGATTGTTGGCTTCAGAGAGACTGAAAAAGGCATTAATGGAATCTAATCAAAAACACTATTCCAAGCTTTGTCAGCCTACTCATTTTGCACCTGAACATCCAAAACTACACAGCATTTACCAATACAAACTCAGCCCTTTTCTGAAAATAAATATTGAGTCTCCTTATGTTCAAAAGGAATCCAATGAAAATGTGCTGCTTTAGAAATCATAGTTATATCAAAAATTAATTTGTGCCCCTCTATTTTTCTTAAATTAAAATAATCAGAAATTGATTAATATTTTGATTTCAAGTTCTGGACAAGAAAATACAATGAACATTAGCATACCATATATAATGCTACAGATATTAGTTAAATGCCGTGCCATAAAATGAAAATCTTCATACACGATACTGAATACCTCTACAGGAGGCAAAAACTTTATCCTCATATTAATTTACCATTTTGTAACATTACATTGCTAGAATGAAGTTAGCTTTAAACACCAATAGTCTTCCTAAGAATATATAAATGAACCTTTAAAGATGTTCACCACAGTGCCATAATCTTCGTTTATCTGTTTTTTTAATTAAAGAAAAATATTCCAGCATTGTAAACAGATGCTGAAAGGGTCAAGGGATTAAACCCCAAATTATCAACAGTGACAGACCACCATCCTTTTACAATTCAGCCCCTTCTGTTGGGGATCTGAAAATATATTTCAGACAGATGACATGTTAACAGAATCATTTCATGGTTCAGTGTTTTCTCAGTATGATTTATCTCCAACTGCAGGTATTGGAGCTCCCTATTCAGGAGATTTATGAGTACCATCCAAGAATCTATTTTAATAAAGCACAGGGAGAAACAACACGTTACTGCCTGGACCAAAAATGGATATCTGGTCTCTCTCCCTACACCAAAATCGAAATTGATTTTTCTTAACCTATTAGCTCGATTCAAATATAAATGTTAACTAAAAAAAGCTTTGAATATCTTTATCAATTCCTCAACAAACTTTTGATTTAAACCTAACAAAATTTAAGAGAATGTTGAATTGAAATATTGATGAACATACATTTTAAATTAGTTTCTTTCACAATGTTCTGACATTTTCTGCTCTTCGATTTTTTTTTGAAGTAATTTGGATTTCAACTATTTAACATCATTATACCAATAACTGCAAATCTGTATTCCCTTCTCTAACTATAATTCTTATGCTCTATTTAACACAAGTATAGAAGAAACAAGCTTAAGTACCACTGAATATCATTTTTCTCACACCACATCATGTTCAATTCTAGGTTCTGGGTACGGTGGATGGAGATAACATTGTAATGCACAGACACTGTTACGCAGTTAAAATAAGAATCAGAGCTAATCAGAAATGCAAATTAAAACCAAAAGGACCACTGATAATAACTCTATGATGGTGGTGATTAAGGTCAAGTCTTGCATTATTGCAGCATTTAAATTCTCATCAGCAATAAATAGCCACCAGCAGAAAGAAAATGCAATGAAGAACAAATTACTTGCAATGTGCAATGATTTGGTTTTTGGCATGAAGTAATCCTCGACAGTCAGTTTTTCATGCTTTATCAATCATCTTCTCTATTAAAATATGAAGCAAAATGAATTGCTGCTTAGTTGCCCGATTGTCAATCACCTCACATTATGTGCAAAGTGAAAACTCATACAATAATTGAAGTAAATGATAGAAACAAACTCTAGTTCCTGAGATCATTTCGTTAAACCCATTTCCCCTTCATTGCCTATATTGTCTACAATACTTCTAAATAGAAAATACATGAAATGCAGTCTATAATTTAGTAAAACGTTGACAACAATTGAACCAAAAACTGAAATCTACATAGTTTGATATTTCAGATACTGGAATATCTGTGCATGTAATAAAAGTTTGCAAAACAAGCAAAGAGTACAAATATAAAAACAAATTCTTACTCAATCTGAAGTCTAGAGTGACCACTTTAGAGACAGTTTTCACTCAATGATTTATTTGCACTCTTAAATATAACTTTTATTCTGCATGGAATATACATATTTAAACAACAGTCACTAGACAATGTTCACAACGCCTGGAG
Organism: Mobula birostris; assembly: GCF_030028105.1. Taxonomy (NCBI): domain Eukaryota; kingdom Metazoa; phylum Chordata; class Chondrichthyes; order Myliobatiformes; family Myliobatidae; genus Mobula; species Mobula birostris. The sequence goes on along the minus strand of NC_092375.1, from coordinate 171,761,419 downwards.
AAAAATACTTCAGCATTATCTGTGTTATATTATCTACAGGTATTTCATTTTAACTACACAAAACATTTCATGAACCTGTCTATTTTTCAGATCCAGTAAATTAATTAAATATTTTTCATCATTATAAGATTTTCAATTCATTTTTGTAAACTGTCTTTTTTGTGTTAATTTTTTGGCTCATTAATTCCTCTCCTCTTTCTTTCATTTGATTGTCAATGCTGCCACCTGGACCCACATTTCGTTTTTCAGACAAAGGATAGTGGGGGGCTGGACTAGCTGCAGTCTGTAACACAGGCAGACAGCACACTCTATGATGTACAAGTGATCATATAGCTTTTGTTCTTTTTGGGTGATGAAAGCTTGTGAAATGGTACACTTGGAAGATCTATAATAGCACAAGTCACAGATAGGAAGTATCCAGAGCCACTGATTTATGATGAACTGGCTTATGGAAATATAAGTTAGGCATATTCTCCCATACATTAAATATTTTTCAAGCTACCAATATGATAAAAATGTTCCATGGTGCTCATTAATGACTAGATAAATGATAATTTATTTATGGGCAGTGTGTGTGATTATTCGATTAAATGAGAGAATTAAAACAGGTATACACAGAGCAATACAATAAGGGTTTCTACGGAAAACAGGTGCTACTGAGAGAGAAATTAGCTTATGAAAAGTTGTCAGGAATGGAACCCATAGGTAATCCAGGAGCTGCCTGTATGTTAGTAGGAAAGTTATTGTGCAACTCAAAGCCATTTGTCAAAAAGCAGCCAATGGCTCCATATATAGAATGAAAATATGTAAACGCTTCAATGTTTTCCAGCAAATACTTCCCAGATCTTCATATTGGTCAATTACCCAGATCAGTAACTTCCTTATATTTCAAAGTTAGAATACATTTCCATTCTTTACACAAAGGATCGTTTTTTCATCTGTAATCATGAAATAGGACTAAGCCAAGAGAGCCATCTAGTGACATACCTTGGAATCTTAAAGAGTGCTTTCACAGGATGCAGATCAGACAAAGGTGGCTCGCCATCACCAAGTTCAATTGCCGTGATGCCTAAAGACCAGATGTCACATCGGGTATCATACGAGTAGTCAAACTGTTGTTCACAAGCAATGACCTATCAATTAGTGATATATTAAACCACCAGTTTATTCATAATTGCATTGGTAGCGACACTTCCATTTATTTTGTTCTTCATCAATTATGTGAAGGAAGCAAAATCAAACTGGTATAGAATTGTCAGGCACAGGTCACTGTCATTTATCTACAGCATAACATTAATTATTATGCTGTCAAATAGCACATATGCAAATTATTTTAAAAATGATTAGCATTCATTTTGTTAAATGCATTGCAGCATATAATTACTATAAGCCATATATTTTCATATTGCAAAATTATACACCAAAATACTTTAAATTGTAACTACTGTACATTTATTAATAATGTTCATTCCTAAGTGTATTTTAAGGCATCTCATGGCTTTTTGCACATTCATAAAAAAGTCTTGGTCTTTTTTGTTAATCTGGGAATCAAATATATAAATATTGTCTTCAGCTTTTAAAAATCTTTTACATTCAGTTCTCCAAAGTTCATTGCCTAATCTTTCATCGGCAGATGAATAGGATCATATGAGATTTGCCCTAATGATATGCAAAATTATTATAGCCAAATGAGGAATCTGCATTTTTTTAAAATATAAAGTCTTCTCAAAACATCAGTGGTTAATTCTACCGTACAAGATCAGGAATAATGATCAGTACTTTAGAAGATATACTTGCAAAATCATGAATTAAATTATATATGCCATCATTCATCTCAATTAAAAGAGAAAACAGTGAATTACCCAATTTACTTATTTAAAATTAATACTTATGAACTTCCAATTTAGATAACCAGCACTTCACAATATTTAATAAAAGCAATTTATATTGGTAGCTAAAGGAAATAAATCTATGCAAGCTGTATTTTTTGTTGTGATGGTGTGCAAAGAAAGACAGCTGGGGCTGCATGGAGAATGGAAATGTGCAATGCCAGAGACCAATAAAATATCACATGATCAAAATCTGCATGCAGCAACAGCAACAGTATGCGAGAATCATACCCTTCAGTGCTTCCCAGCAGTAAAATGCTGGCCTTGAGTCAGACTCACTGGAAAGGGATCTGATTTGCTTTGGCATGGTGGATGCTAATCCACCAGAGATACATCTTGAAGTGGAAATTCCAGCACCCACTGCCACATGGAAGAGAAGGTGAGCAGAAAGGGGGCAAAGGTTATATTTTCTGATGTACTTTTTTTTTAAAAATGTGCATGTTTTTAAGAGCACAGTCGAAGTAAAAAGTTACAGAGAAAGCGGGAGTGCGTACACAGTTTGTTTGAGATTATATTTTACTCAGTGAGAGGAAATCCATCATAAATGGGAAAACCTTGGTTTGAGTAATGATCTTGAGGTTCAACAACTCTTGCGATGTATTAGTTATGCATTAGAAGTGAAGTTGGTATCATCGTGCCACAACTACCATTCATCTTTTATTTCACTGTTTTGTACTCATTCTGGTTTGTTTGGCTGGTGAAAATTAGCTGACTTCTGATGTTTCAGTATTCTTAGTGCATACAGCCTAATAGTCAAATCTGCACCAATTTAAATACATTCCTTCTCAACTTCATGCTCAAAAATTTCAAATTATCCTTAATATAAATCAAATTAAAATTCAAAATCCAGTACACTGAGAAAATGGTTTAAAACAAGTGAAAACATGTTAGGTTCCGTTCATCTGATGTGTTATAAGCTGATTTAAATGACCAGGTGATAAACACAGGACATGCAGTGAACATGAAAAGCAAACTTGAAAGACAAGATTAACATGAAGTCTTGAGATTTTGACTAGGATTTAGCTCTCAGATTCCAGATAGTTAGCAAAATACTAATAATGAGCAAATTATCATTAATGCCCAATTTATAGGGGGATGAGAACCACAGCACCAGAACAGATAGTAGAGTGGTTATGGACAACGATGTTGTTAAGCCTACATACAAAGTCAGGAATCAAAAGGTTGAATATGGCGGGACTAATGTTCTAGCTGCGTATATTTCAACACAAGGAGTATTGTAGGAAAGGCGGATGAGCTTAGGGCATGGATCAGCAATTGGAATTATGACAGTGTAACTATTAGTGAGACAGTTGCAGGAGGGGCAGGACTGGCAGTTCAATGTTCAGGGGCTCCATTGTTTCAGACGTGATAGAGTGGAAGGGAAGAGTGGAGAGGCATTACTAGTCAAGGAAAATGTCACAGCAGTGCTCAGACTCGAGAGACTGAAGAACTCATCCAATGAGAACTGAGGAATTAGAAACGTATGACCATGTTAATGGGATTATATTATAGACCACCCAACAGTCCATGGGATTTAGAGGAGACAATCTGAAGAGAGATTGTCACAGGACATGTAAGAATGTGATAGCAGGTGATTTTAACTTTTCACATATTGACTGGGATTCCCAAACTGTAAAAGGACTGAATGGGAAAGAGTTTATCAAATGTGTTCAGGAAAGCTTCCTTAAGCAATACATAGAAGTTCCAGCTAGAGAGAGTACAATAGTAGATCTGCCGTTAAGGAATGAGACAGGGCAGGTGACACAAGTTTGCGTCGGGGAACACTTTGGAACTAGTGATCACAATGCCATTAGTTTCAAGGTAATTATGAAAAATGTTAGATCTGATCCTTGGGTAAAGATACTAAAAGTGGAGAAAGGATCTAGCAAGTGTGGATTGGGACAGGCTGCTTTCTGGAAAATGTGTACTTGATAAGTGGAAGGCCTTCAGAAGTGAAATTTTGGGAGTAAAGGATTCGTATGTTTCTGTCAGAATAAAAAACAAGAAGAACAAGGTTAATGGAACCTTGGTTTGAGGGATATTGAGGCCCTGGTTAAGAAAAAGAAGGTGCACAGCAGGTATGAATAAATGAGGTACTTGGGGAGTACAAAAAATGCAAGAGAACACTTAAGAAAGATATCAGGAGGGCTAAAAGAAAGCAAGAGGTTGCTCTAGTCTAGCAGACCAGGTGAAGGAGAATCCCAAGGGCTTCTGCGGATATATTAAGAGCAAAAGAACAGCAAGAGACAGAAGAAAGGCCCGCTGGAAGATCAGGGTACTAATCTATTTGTGAAGCCAAAAGAGATAAGGAAGATGGTCTTTTTGCATCTGTATCTACCGGAAGACAGACATAGAGTCCATAGAAGTGAGGCAAAGCAGCAGCAAGGTTATGGACCCTACACAGATTACAGAGGAGGTGGTATTTGTCCTCTTGAGGCAAATTAGGGTGGATAAATCCCCAAAGTGTTCCATCAAACCTTGTGGGAAGTTAGTGCTGAAATTGCAGGGGCCCTAGCAGAAATAATTAAAACCCCACAGAAATGGATGAGAATTGGAAGATAGCTAATGTTGCTCCATTGTTTTAAAAAGGCTCTAAGAATAAGTCAGGAAATTATATGCTGGTGAGCCTGACATCAGTAGCAAGAAAGTTATTGGAAGGTTTTCTAAGGGCTTGGATATACAAGTATTTGGATACACAGGAACGGATTAGGAATAGTCAACATGGCTTTGTGCTTACAAGTCATTCCAAACCAATCTTAGAGCTTTTTTGAGGAAGTTACCAGGAAGAAGGCAAGGCATGGATGTTGTCAACATGGACTTTAGCAAGGCCTTTGAAAATATCCCGCATGGGAGATTGGTCAAGGAGGTTCAATCACTTGGCATTCCAGATGAGGTAGTAAATTGGATTAGACATTGGTTTCACAGAAGAAGCCAAAGAGTAGTTGTACATGATTGCCTCTGACTGGAGGCCTGTGACTAGTGGTGTGCCACAGTGTTCAGTACTGGGTCCATTGTTGTTTGTCATCTATATCAATGACCTGTATGATAATGTGGTAAAATAGATCAGCAAATTTGCAGATAACACCAAGATTGGAGGTGTATAGACAGCAAAGAAGACCAAGATTGCAGTGGAATATGGATCAGCTGGAAAAATGAGCTGAAAATTAACAGATGGAATTTAATGTAGATAAATATGAGGTGTTGCACTTTGGGAGCACCAGCTAGGGTACATCTTACATGGTGAGCGGTAGGGCACTGAGGAGTGCGCTAGAACAAAGGGATCTGGGAATACAGTTCCATAATTCCTTGGAAGTGGTGACATAGGTTGACAGTGTCATCAAGAAATCTTTTGGCACGTTGGTCTTAATAAATCAATATACTGAATACAGGAGTTGGGATGTTATTTTGAAACTAGGTAAGATGTTAGTGAGGCCTAATTTGAAGTATTGTGTCCAGTTTTGGTGACCTACCTACAGAAGTGCTATGGTTCAGGTTTAGGTCAATGGGATTAGGCAGATTAATGATTCCGCATGGAGTAGATGGGCTGAAGGGCCTGTTTCTGTGCTGTGGTGTTCTGTAATTCTAATTAAGTGGGATAGATTTATTATCCCCTCTGACAGTTGAGGGGTCTGGCATTATTTCCATGTGTTCCCTCCCCTGGCAAATAGTTCACTTAAATAGTAGTAATTTTGAGTAGAATACCTAAGTTTCATTCTGGTCTTCTAGACAAATCTCTGAATGATCAGAATTGATTCAAACAGATATATAACTTGTATTAAACTGTTGGAAATAACTCAGAAAATGCATAACTCAGATGGTTGATGGTCGGGTTGGGCTGTTCTCCGATCCTGGCAATCCATTTGTATAAGACTAAAGTTCAGCTTTTGACCTTGCACCGACCATCAGCTCTAAAGCAAAAGTAAAAATATTTTGGGCAATGTCAGTGAGAAAACATATACTACTGATCAAATGGCAAAAAGTACGGGGCTCGTAACCACTGGGAATTGCCCAAAAGGTTCCACGTGGAATTGCTGGCAAACTGTAATATCAAAGACACCAAGTTCAGAGTTCCCACACGAACACTGAAATGCAGAACTTCCTGGCTTCTTTTTATTGGTAACTCCCTCACAGTGTTTGTATTTGTATTATGTCTTACATGTCCCTTCCACGACGTCACACTTCACATTCAAAGGAATACTTCTGTAGTGTTGTTACTGCTTTCGTAAAGGGATGATGCCCAGTTCTCACATGCAGCAATACAACAACTCTTAGATAAAACGATTTTAGAATGTTAACAAGGCATTCACCAGTACAGAATAATTCCATTCATTCTCCTCCTTGAACTAGTTCCACAGAATTTTATGATTTCTCAAAAGATCATACCAATCCATGTTTTCTCATCTCAAACAAAATACATCAACTCCAGCAGAGTAGAATCCCTCATATTGCACTGGAGTGTCAACCTAGATTGTTATACTCAAGTTGCTGGAAAGGAATTTGAGACTGGAACCTTCTGATTGGAATGAGTGGAATACTGCCTAGGTGACAGACAGCTGGTACTCTGCATCACTTTCACTTCAAGAGCAAAAAGATTTCCACATGACAACCACAAATGCACTTCAAAAGACGGTGGCATAAGTGCAAGCAAAAGCAGAAAACGATGGAAAAACTCAACAGGTTAAGGCAATGTCTGTGGGAAGAGAAACGGTTATTGTTTCATCATAACTGGGAATAAGGGGAACAAGTTAGTTTGGACAACAGGTAAGGTGGGGAAGAGTAATGGATGGAAAAAGAGAATGTCTGTATTATGGAGAAATAATATAATTATTGGGTAGTGAAGCTTGCTCCCTCCTGAGATTTCCCAGAACTTTCTATTTTTATTTCATTTTTCCAGCATCTGCAAACTTTTTGATTTACATAAATACAAAATCTTCTTTATTTTTCCTTAAAAGGAAACAGCATAGGATGTAATAAAGCATTTTTTCTTCATTTTCCTGGAGCTTAACAGACAGGCAGTGCTGGCAGTTACTGCCCATCCTTTAAGTACCCTGAGACTGAGTGGCTTTCTGAACCATTTCAGAGGACATTAAGGGCCCAATATAAAGTTGGGGCTAGATTAACATCATCATGATGAAAGTCTTAGTATTTATTTATTACTCATTTAAAGATACAGCATGAACAGGCCCTTCTGACTCAACGAGCCACACCATCCATCAACCCACCTATTTAACACTCGCCTAATGACAGGACAATTTACAATGACCAATTAACCTACTACCCGCTACATCTTTGGACTGTGGGAGGAAACCAGATCATCTGGAGGAAACCCACACAGTCACGGGGTGAATGTGCAAACTCCTTAGAGACAGTGCCAGAACTGAACTGCAAATCCCACAATGCCCTGAGCTGTAACAGCGTCACGGTAACCGCTACACCACACTACTCTTTTGCTCCAGTTAATTAACCAGATTCAAATGCCACCGCTGTTTTGGTAGATTTTAAATCCATTTTCTGCATTTGTAATCCAGATTACTAATCTGGTTATTTAGCCACTGTGCTACCATCGTAGCCAGAAGCCGCCAACATTGTATTTTTAAATTATTTTTCTCTCCCTGAACCAAGGGTGTTGACAACAATGCAATCCTTCAGATGAAGTAAATTCAGCTCTGAGCAAAGACCAAAATTGAATGACCTGGGTCTTCATGGTTCCATACAGAAAGAGATAAGCCATCAGAAGATTCTTTTTTTTTAAGTAATTTGAAAATGCATCAGATTAAAATTAACATATTTCATAATTAATGTAGCAGCACAGAGTCAATTAAGTATTCCTTCCCACACTTGTTCCAGACTAGAAATGTTAGGAAAGGGCACATTTATCCCCAGTTTATTATTGTCACGGTGTTCACGTATTCGCAAATTAAATGCCCATATGACCAATATCTACAGCATGGAGCAAAACTGAATTGACTGTCCCAGGCAAAAAGAACAGGCTGGAACAAATAGTGCTCTTCTTCGACTGACAATGCACGTAACTAAACAGGGCTGGATATTACAGCTGCAGCAGTTATCCCATGCCAAATTCCACAAAATTCAGAAATGAATAAAAGTTAAAATCCAACCCACCTCAGGTGCCATCCAAAAGGGTGTACCCACAGAAGTGTTTCGACGTAATCTTGCATTTGTAAGTTTAGCTGAGACACCTATTTAACAAAAGTGAAAAATGAATATTTTGCAAAAAAAATTGTAATATGTCAGAAATCAGTAGTAGTATGGCTGAGATACACTTTTTAAAATGTTTGTTGTTGGTTTTCAATCCCACGAATGGCATATATTCAAACCCATTCTTCCATTTGAGGATTTCAATAGCTCTTGATAAATCTCATGATAGCAAAGTATTTTACCAGGATAAACAAAAGAGACTGGCACGGACAAGCATACCACACAAGCTGAATGTGGAGCTGGAATGATGATGGTTGTCATGGAGAAATCTCAGACTCTCGGCAGGACATATAGAGGTGAACAGCTTTGTGTGCCTATTACCTTAAATTAGTAAAAGCAGTTACTACCAATTCTCCAAGGCATTTTTGATCTATATTTTTCCACTCTTAATAATCTACCTTCATGAAATCAGCAATTAAATGGAACAGTTATCTTTGGTGCCAAGTCCATTTTCCTTTCCGTGCAGAGGGACTAGTATTGCTTTAGGCTATTTAGTCATTTAACAGAGAACCAGTGTTCCCTTTGAGAAGCAAAAAGGAACCAAGCACCACACTGTAAAATAATAAAAGCTCATATGAAATAGTTTGTCCTATTGTACCAGAAAGCTTTCTAATACCATCAAGTAAATAGAACACTTTTAGTACCATTGTATGAGGGCTGACATATTCATCATTTTAAGAACAGTTTTTCAAATATCCTTGAGCAGACAGGCTATTGCTAACAATTCCTTCGGTAGTCCATCTGTTAAATTCAATCCTCTGACACAAAAAAAAGCAAAATATACTTTACCCGTGGCGTCACAGTAAAGTTGTGCTGGCTATGGCAACAATAAATTGCAGCTTTTGGCTGAACTGCAAACTTCAGAGAAAATAAATGGGAAATAGAAATTACCAAAGTCAACCAGCTTGATTCCTCCTTCTATTGTCAAGAGTATGTTGTTGCCCTTGACATCACGATGAATAATCCTGTTGTTGTGTAAATGCTGAAGGCCCTGCAGAAAATACAAACAGATCATATGGATGTATACAAAACAGTTATCCTTTGTTAACTTTAAACTAATCTGCAGATGCATTACTGAAATGCTTAATGTACTACACTGGCAATATGCTCGAGTCACAACCATTATCTCAAATATGATGCTGTACGAATATATACACAAATGAGAACAGATAGTCTCTTTGTCACTTAGCTCTTACCAAAAGTGCCCCATACAAAATGTATGAGATTAGTGCTTCATCCATGTATTGACCATGCTTGAGCAGATTAGTGACAAGTTCAGTGACAGAACCACCATTGCACAGCTGTGGAAGAAATATCAGAAATAAGATTTCAGTTTCAAAATTTTCATTCCATATTTCTGTGGGAAGAAAATTTACTTTCATTCTTGCCAGGCAAGATAAAAAATACTTTTGAAGTTCAATCACTGGCAAAATTCAGGGCATTCAAAAGTCAATTTACACACAACAAATTCTCATGGTGCAGTTTAAAATAAAACGATTGGTGTCAGGCAATGCTGATTAATGAACAGGTATTCGCAGTAAAACAGGGCAGGTTTATTTAAAGGAACACACACAAAATGCCGGAGAAACTCATTTTTTTTAAACTCTACTCCTCATCTTTTTTTCTCCAGTCCTGCTGAAGGGTCTCGACCCAAAATGTCAATTGTATTCCTTTCCACAGATGCTGCCTGGCCTGTTGAGTTCCTCCAGCATTTTGTGTGTGTTGCTTTGGATTTCCAGCATCTGCAGATTTGGTTATGATTAGTTTTATTTGAAACAGAGCCATAGAGTCTTTAATATCTATCTGAGCAAGGAGAAGAGGGCTCAGCGTAACACCTCAAATAAAAGACAGCCTCTCCAACACAAGCAGCATTCCCTCAATATTACATTGATGTGTGAACCTAAGTTTCCATGCTGAATAGCAAAACTGAGATAGATGATTAATTTTCACAGCTATTTAATTTCCTTTAACAAACTTAGAGAATGGATAAATATTCAAATGACACTTTAAAAGAAGTTTGTTTAGATTGTATAACTTTGTTATGCCCACTGGCATGCAGGATGCACTCTTAGAAATGAGAGAACTAATGGAATTAAAGCTAAAAGGAGTCATTACAGTTAATTAGTTAGCTTTATTTGTCAAATGTACATCAAAACATACAGTGAAATGCTCTGCTTCTGATGTGCAGCCCACAAGAGTTGTCACACCTACGCACCAACACAGGATGCACACAACCTAACTTGTACATATTTGGAATGAGGAAGAAACTGAAGCACACCCAAAGGAAACCCATGTGGTCATAGGGGAGAACGTACAAACCACTTACAGAAAGTGGCAGGAGTTGAACCCAGATCTTAAAGCTGGTGACACACACATAATGCTGGTGGAACGCAGCAGGCCAGGCAGCATCTATAGGAAGAGGTACAGTCGACGTTTCGGGCCAAGAGCCTTTGTCAGGGCTAACTGAAACAAGAGATAATAAGAGATTTGAAAGAGGGAGGGGGAGGGGGAGATCTGAAATGATAGGAGAAGACAGGAGAGGGAGGGATGGAGCTAAGAGCTGGAAAGTTGATGGGCAAAAGGCATACACGGCTGGAGAAGGGAGAGGATCATGGGACGGGAGGCCTAGGGAGAAAGAAAGGGGGAGGGGAGCCCGGAGGAAGACGGAGAGCAGGCAAGGAATTATAGTGAGAGGGACAGAGGGAAAAAAAGAGAGAGAAAGAAAAGGAAAAATAAATAAATCAATAAATAAGGGATGGGGTACGAAGGGGAGTAGGGGCATTAACGGGAGTTAGATAAGTCAATGTTCATGCCATCAGGTTGGGGGCTACCCAGGTGGAATATAAGGTGTTGTTCCTCCAACTTGAATGTGTCTTCATCTTGACAGTAGAGGAGGCCGTGGATAGACATATCAGAAAGCTGGTGCACTATAAAGCGTTATGCTAAACACTACACTATCATGCCACGTAATTATACGTGAAGAGTTGAAAACCTGATGCAAATACCGGGATGAATTATCATATGATGTAAAGGGGCTATCTATTAGGGTAGTATTTGGGTGGGTGGGGTATGGGATTAGATGGTGTGGCAACTCAGTATTGAGACCTACACCTCACAGATGCATACTGGTTGGAGTGGAGGAATTACAAGGGACTAGCTGAACTCCCTCCACATTTTGACAGAGTGCATGGATTCGATAATCTTCCTCATCATCATTCAATGGACGCAATAAAAGTTGCCGACTCCTGCTTAGTTTGCTTGGTTGCCGTAATAAAAATCTCAGCTATGAATCCAAACAGAGGGGAAAACAGACATTTCTATTAGATTCAACAATGAGACTATGTGATTCAGGCAGCCTGTCACACATGGATCAAATAATGTCATTCTCGAGCAATGGTTAATGATCACACAATGTCCAATTCCATTCACGATTCCTCAGCAAATGAAACAATCCATGCTGGCATGCAGCAAGGCTTGAACAAAATTCAAACACAGGTTGTTAACTCGCAAATGATATTAATGCACCAAAAGTGCCAGACAATGATCATTTCCAATCAGAGAGAGCCAACCATCTACCTTTGAAATTTAACAACACTAATTCAGCATATCTTTGACGTTATCAATGACCAGAAACTCAACCAGAACATCCACAGAAAAAAATTAAGACAGCAGAGACAGGTCAGAAATTGGTCAAAACTCACCTACTAATACCCCAAAGTCTTAACATCATCTACAAGACACAAGTCACTACTCCTCCCTTGCCGGGATGAGTGCAAATCCAACAACTCTCAAGTACCTCATTTGATTAGCATTCTAGTGACCACATTACCTTCACTCCACCATGAGTGGACCATATAGAATCTACAAAATGCTCTGCAATTACTCACAAGGGAGTGTAAATGGGATCAGCAGACTTGGCGTACAGATGCAGACTGAATGGGAGGTATTAGGCAATGCAGACATCCAATATGTATATGACTTCCACAATATAAAGAAAACTGCACCATGAGCAAATACAATGTTCATAATTGTAAGAGTTAGGAATAATTTATTTTCCGTAGATGTTGCCTGGCCTGCTAAGTTCCTCCAGCATTTTGTGTGTGTTGCTCGGAATTCCAGCATCTGCAGATTTTCTCTTGTTTGTGATAGGAATAAATTCTATTTCAGCTGGAGGTGGCCCTGGACAGGTGGAATATTCTTGATTATTTATTTTTTCTTCTTCTATATCATGTATTGGATTGAACTGCTGCTGCAAAGTTAACAAATTTCACCGCACATGCCAGTGATAGTAAACCTGATTCTGAAATGCAAGTACTAAATCGCTTGCGCATTCACAGAAAGATGTAGCAGTAGGGGAGAAGGTGCTGAATTGATTGAGGAGTAGGTCACAGAATGAATAGTGCTTTCAGAAACTAAGAGGGACAGAGATTACAAATTGAGTGGCGGTATCACACTGAAAGGAGATGCTAGAAATCAAAATGGGCCTTCCATAGAATACAGAAACAGGGTGGCATTTGACAAGAGGATACCTTTCAGAATTCTGATTAAGATCAGAAGGCAGAAACTGGAATGATACATCAGGAACCCTAACGAACATAATGAAAGAAATTTTCAGCTGAGATAAAGGAAAAGGTAAGTTGATAGAAGCATATATGGAGAAGGGGCATAATCAGAACAGATACAACTGAGATGGAAAAAATGTGAGAATGAAATAGTGTTGCTACAAAAAATTAGTTCCTACAAGAAGTGAAGTGGATAATGCATAGCTAAGGCAGTTATAAAAGTCAGTGTGCTTATGGTGGACATAACATTAGTTTTAAAGCCAGTCCTGCTGTGATCTGTCTGTTTCAGCTGATATAAATTTCACACATGCTAACACTCTTGCCAATTAGCGTCTGGTGAGATTTGCCCCACAAGTGCCGTACTGTTCTAAAGTTCCAATAGTCAGGCGAGGAGAATGCTTAGGATATCTTTAGAACTATTGTAATAACTGTAGCTCAGTGTAAAAGGGCTTCGGCCCAAAACATTGAGTGTTTACTCTTTTCCATAGATGCTGCCTGACCTGCAGAATTCCTCCAGTATTGTGTGTGCATTTCTCAGTGCAAGTGCTCAGTTTAACTTTTTCTGTCAATCTATAGATGTGATTTATTCATTGCCAAATGCTTAAGAAACATTAACAATATTACACCAAGGTTTTCAAAAGGCAGTGGACTATAATTAAATGACTCCAGTTGTTTTCCATTTTTCCCACAGCACTAAGTTTCTATTACAATGACCACCCTACAGCATTCCATCCATCTTTCTTCCTCAGATACCTTCAATACAGTTGACCACACCATTCCAAAGATTTAAAGATTCAAAGTGTATTTATTATCAAAGAATGTATAAGTTATACGACCTTGAGATTTATTTGCTTACAGACAGTCGCAAAGCAAGGAATCTGAAAGAACCCTGCCTTTCCAGTCTATTAAATTGCCCAAACAGTGGATTGTACCTCAAACAAGGACCCAAACCTCTCCACGGCAAACTGCTCCAGGCCTAGAACATGCCACCCTGCAATCTGCAACAGACCTGGACAGCTCCAACTCCAAATGCATCGATTTTGCTATGCACCAACAGGGCACATCTTCACTTTGCCGTCACTTATTGTTTACAGAGATAATTTCCCACAATTTATTTCAAAAAAAGTGTTATTAATAATGTTTTTAATCAAATTCCTTTGTTTTCGAACCACCAGTAAGTTGTCATATGTCTTCAGTAGCACCATCTTTAACCCTAAGATTACAACATTCCTTAGATTAAACTCCTGCACTTCCAGCAGTTGGCAACCCCCTTGGAATCCATATAATAAATGTTCTAATAAAATCACCTCTCATTTAATGAATACCAAGTAGGCCCAATCCACTTGGTCTTTCTTCATACACACTTTCAGGAATAAAAGAATGTTCTTTGAACTCCCACCACAGCAAACAAATTTCCTTGAAGAAGGAGAACAAGACCCACACTGTCCTTTATATATAGTTTCACCAGTGCCCCGTACTTACCTACTTGTACTAACCATCCTTTGCAGTAAAGACCAATATTCTATTTGCTTTCCTAGGTACTTCCAATATCTGCACACTAACTTCCTTTACAAGTACACCTAAATCTTGCTATAAGTCTCTCTCCATTTAAACTTTGGATAATTCAATATGTTCCCATATTATTCACCATCTGTCAAATTTGTGGACACACGTTTAACCCTTTACAGACTCATGTACTGCATCCTCCGAATTTGCTTTCCTACCTACCAGCGCATCATCAGTAAATGCGGCTAGAATACGTTCAATCCCTTCATCATTTATAATATATTGTAAATAGTTAGGCTTTTCAGATCCTTAATGTGTTTCTCAAGTTATAATGATTATTTTAATCTCCTCACTTTCTTTTGCACTTGGATTTTCTATAATTATATGGATGATTTTATTCTACCATGAAATCACTAACTATTTCATTATTCCCAATTGTTAATTCCCTCATCACACCCTTGAAACATTTAGCTTTACTCACTTTACAAGCTGGCAATGCTCTTTTCCAATTCCTTGCAACATTTTGTTATCTATTCTCTCCCTCTATAATTTGTTATATTTAGGCATCCTCTGCTGGTTTCTAAAATGATCACAATCTTCTGGCCTACAGGTCATCTTTGCAACATTAAGCCTTTTATTTCAAACAGATACCATCTTTAACTTTCTTAGCCAGCAACAGATGGATCATCCTTCTCACTGTTTCTCAATGCATTCTATCTCAATAATAGACTGGAATAGATTGCATTTTTCTTGAGCATTATGAAATATGTTTACATTTTCTGCAAGTTTTCATCCGCTTTTTTTATACTTCTGAATTCAGTTGCACCGATCTGCTATCAACATTTTTGTAATTTTCTTTGCAAGTTTAAGACAGTGGTCACAAATCCAAGTTTCTCATTCTCAAACCAAAAATGAAATTTAATTATGTTTTGATCACTCTACTCTACCGGACATTGCTGTTGTTCCTTTCAGCGCCTGGTGGCACAATGGGCAGCAACATTGCCACTTCTTTACCATCTGTCTGTTTTTTTTAAATGAGGCTGAGTTGCCAGCTCGACACTGAACCCAGCACAGATGGAAAGCATACAAGGAGCCGGCCGGATTCGAGCCGGGACCACTCGCCACGAAGTCAGGTGCAGATGCCACTATATCACCAGTCAACCTTGTGAGACATGGATAGATTGAAAACAGCTTGTTCCCAGTTCTACAACATATTGTTCCATGAAACATGGAGCAGACTCAATGGGCCAAATGGTTTAATTCTGTTCCTATATCTTATGGAAACCAAGTGCCTCCTGTAGATGCTATCAATGGTGGGGTAGGATGTATCTGAGATGGGCCAGGCTATGTCCACAACTCTCTGCAGCTTGTGTTGAGATAACTATACAAGGCCATGATGCAACCAGCCAGGATATTTTCAACGGTGCCTCTGTAGAAAGTGTAATTGATGACATACAAAGTCTCCTTAAGTTTTTGAGAAAGTAAAAGCCCTGGCATGCACTCTTCATGCTTGCATCAATGGCCAGGCTTATGACAGGTCATCCGAGACATTAATACCCAAGCACACACCTGCTCTCATGACTACCTTTTCTGAAGTCAACATTTAGCTCAATGGTCTTGTTGACATTAAATTGAGGTTGTATTGTGGCACTACTCAACCAAACGCTTTTCCTCACTCCTGTATGCTGACTTACCACCACCCTTGATTCCATCAATAGCAGTCATGTCATCAGCAAATTCATAGAAGATATTGAAGCTGTGCTTAAGCCATAAGGTCATGGGTAAATAAAAAGCAGAGCAGGGGCCTAAGCACACAGCATTGAGGTGCGCCTCCGTTGAAGATCAGTGAGGAGGAGGTGCTGTTACTGATCAGTACCAATTGAGGTTTACTGATCAACGATCCTGTCGCAAAGGGAGGCACAGAGGCCCAGGTCTACAGTTCATTTTCTTTGTTGACTCTCTTTTCTACTCTAAGTGATTCTATCTTTAGTCAAGATAATAAATGTGCTTTGAAATGATCACAGTATGTATGCATTACACAACCTTGAGATTCGTCTCCTCACAGACAGGCCCAAAACAAAGAAACCCCAAAAGAACCCACTGAAAAAAAAGACCATCAAACACCCAACGTGCAGGGAGAAAAAAAAGATTGTGCAAAACAATAAAAATAAACAAATAGAATTCAGAACTGAAGTGTTACGAAAGATACAAAGCCAGGCATCACTGCAGCTGGAGCAGACCACCACCTCAGTTCATCGCAGAGCTGAGCAGATGTTGCGGAGCAGCAAGCAGAAATAAGCAGAAATGAGCAGAATCGGCCTGTCCCTTGCCTCTGGTCCCGACACCATCTTCTTCCATCTCGCCCCACACTTAAGTCATCCAAACATCGTGCTGTTCGTCACTCACTGTCAGCTCTGGGGCCTGGACCCCACCGCCACAATCCCGCCTGTACCTGACCTTTCCAATTCAGCCTGGCATTTAAATCGATCAGATATCGGGACTTAGCTCACCCCCACCTCCTCCATGCCTCGCCTTCGCCTCCTCACACCTCTGCTCGCCTCTCCATTGTCGATGGTGATTCTTATTAATAAGGTGTTCCTTTGTATTGAATTTTACCACCGATAAGTAGTCACCAGGCATCACCAGTGCCATCTTAAACTGAATCAGAATCACTTTATTGCCAGTATGTGAAACGTACAAGAATTAATTATGGCATTGATTTTATTTAATGTATGTACATTAGCCAATTTACAGGTGAAATAGAAATTCCCGTTATCTTTACGGGTATTTCAGACTGAAGATATTAAGTAAAGTGAGATTTCAAGTTCCGAGTTCGAAGTACACTTATTATGAAAATACGTATACAGAATACAACTCCCCAGATTTGCCCTCCTGCAGGCAGCCACAAAACAAGGAAGCACCATGGAACACGTTCAAGAAAACATCAAAGACCCAATGTACAAAAAAAAGAGAGAACGAATCACGCAAACAGCAAAAAGTGAGCAAACTACACAAAGAATATCAACAGCAAACGAGGAGTCCAGGAGTATTCAGTTTAGTTCAGTTTGGCACCACGAGCCCACTGCAAGCTGCAGAACCAGTCTTCACCGAAGCACCCCAGTCGGCACCAATCACTCCAATCAAACCGCTCAAAAACAGCCAAACAGAAAAACCAGAATCCAGAAACGTATGCAATGCAAACCTTAAAGTCCCCCAAAACAAGTCCGCAGCCACAAGCCTCACTGACCCGTCCTTGCAACATGGAACCTGAGACTCCTGCACTTTCCACTGGCAGCAGCTAACGAGAAGAAGAGGATATTAAAAGTTTTTTGATGTTAAAAATAAAAGAGAAATGAGAGTGGATATAGAACCACTAGAAAATGAGGCAGGAGAAATAATAACGGGGGACAAGGAGATGGCTGATGAACTAAATGAGTATTTTGCGTCAGTCTTCACAGTGGAAGACACTAGCAGTATGCCTGATGTTGTAGTGTGTGAAGGAAGAGAAGTGGGTACAGTTACTTTTACGAGAAGGTGCTCAAAAAGCTGAAAGACCTGAAGGTACATAAGTCACCCAGACCAAAGGAACTGCACCCTAAGGTTCGTAAAGAGATAGCGTTAGAGATTGTGGTGGCATTAGAAATGATCTTTCAAAAATCATTGAACTCTGGCATGGTGCCAGAGGACTGGAAAATTACAAATGTTACTCCACTCCTTAAGAAAGGAGGAAGGAAGCAGAAAGGAAATTATAGACCAGTTAGCCTGACCTCAGTGGTTGGGAAGATGTTAGAGTCAATTGTTAAGGATGAGGTGATGGAGTACTTGGTGACACAGGACAAGATAGTACCAAGTCAGCATAGTTTCCTTCAGGGAAAATCCTGCCTGATGAACCTATTGGAATTCTCTAAGGAAATTACAAGTAGGATAGATAAAGGGGATGCAGTGGATGTTGTATATCTGGACTTTCAAAAGGCTTTTGACAAAGTGCCACACATTAGGCTGCTTACCAAATTAACAGCCCATGGTATTACAGGAAAGTTATCAACATGGTTAGAGCATTGGCTGATTGGTAGGAGGCAGTGAGTGGGAATAAAAGGATCCTTTTCTGGTTGGCTGTCAGTGACCAGTGGTATTCCACAGGGGTCGGTATTGGGACAACTTTTTATGCTGTATATAAATGATTTAGATGATGGGATAGATGGCTTTGTTGCCTAGTTTGTAGATGATATGAAGATTTGTGGAAGGACAGGTAGTTCTGAGGAAACAGGTAGATTGCAGAAGAAATTGGACAGATTAGGAGAATGGGCAAAAAAGTAACAAATGAAATACAATGTTGGAAAATGCATGGTGATGCACCTTGGTAGAAGAAATAATTGTGCAGACTATTTTCTAAACGGGGAGGAGATCCAGGAATCTGAGATGCAGAGGGTCTTGGGAGTCCTTGTGCAGAACACCCTGAAGGTTAACTTGCAGGTTGAGTCGGTGGTGAGGAAGGCCAATGCCATTTTAGCATTCATTTCAAGAGGTCTAGAATACAAGAGCAGGGATGTAATGCTGAGGCTCTATAAGGCACTGGTGAGGCCTCACCTTGAGTACTGTGAACAGTTTTGGGCCCCTCATCTTAGAAAAGATGTGCTGACATTGGAGAGGGTCCAGAGGAGGTTCACAAGGATGATTCCAGGAATGAAAGGGTTATCATACGAGGAACATTTGATGGCTCTGGGACTGTACTCACTGGAATTCAGAAAGATAAGGGGGGATCTCAATGAAAGGTCCAGACAGAGTAGATAATAGAGGGGTGCTCTTTCAAAACAGAGATGCAGAGAAATTTCTTCAGCCAAAGGGTGGTGGATTTATGGAATTTGTTGCCACATGCAGCTGCGGAGGCCAGGTCGTTGGGTGTATTTAAGGCAGAGATTGATAGGTTGTTGATTGGACATGGCAAGTTTACGGGGAGAAGGCTAGGAACTGGGGTTGAGAAGGAGATTAAAAAAAAGAATCATGATTGAATAGTGGAGCAGACTCGATGGGCCAGATGTCCTAATTGTGCTCATATGTCTTATGGCCTTATGGTCTAAGACCTGTCGAACTCAGGCAGACGGCACTGAAAACCTGCCTGCCCTCTGCTCTCATCTTTGTCGACTTCAACCTTGCTCAACGCCTCAACTAGAGGAAGCAGTGGAGTCAATCATGGGCTCGCGTCCTTCATCCAGGCTTCCAGATCACCAGTCCACACACTCCACTCCCAATCTCACCAAAGTCCCTCAGCCCAAAAATACACCACCAAAATGTAACTCAAAGTTTCCAATCGCACTCAATTTAGTAGCAGAATCATATTTGAAAGAAGAAATAAAAGTAGTAAAAGAAGTAATTTCATGAACTATTTGCAGGACATTGTCATTGGTTCGCTGGCACCATCTTGCCATTAAGATTTAGAAGCACAATAGAACATGGAACATAGAAAAGTACAGTACAATAAATGCCCCTCAACCATGATGCTGTGCCAACCTTTTAACCTATTCCAAGATCAATCTAAACCTTAGCTCCCACATGGTATTCCATTTTTCATTCATCCATGTGCATAGCTAAGGACCTCTTCAATATCTCTAAAGTATCTGCTTCCACCATTACCTCTGGCAGTGTGTTCCAAGCACCTAACACTCTGTCTAAAAAAATACCACCTCTGTCATTCCCCAATACTTTCCTCCAATCACATTAAATTATGCTCGCTTGTACTAGCCAATTCCACCCTGGGGGAAAGTCACCAGCTATCCACTCTCTCGCTGTATCGCTTATCATCTTGTACACCTCTGTCAAATCACCTCTCATCCTCCTTCACTTCAAAGAGAAAAGCCCTAGCTTGTTCAACCTTTCCTCACAAGACATGCTCTCTCATTCAAGCAGTATCCTGATAAATCTACTGTGCCCCTTCCCTGAAGTCTCCACATCTCTCCAATAGCAAGGCAACCAAACCGAACCCAATATTCCAAGTGTGGTCGAAGCAGTGTTTTACTTTTCACTCTGCCTTACTGTTCACGAAAACAGGGCAGAGAGAAATTAGTCCAAAAACTTCTATATGTTATGCGTTAATAGAAAAAAAATTGGATTACTTCATTCATAAAATATAGCAATCAGCATAATTGTGTTTAACATTAAAATTTAATTCATTTCATATAAAGTACAACTGGAAAAACAATGGGTTGATTATGCTATTCTTCATAATAACTGATAGTCTGCTCTCAGCCAAGCTGAATTTCCTGAAGCAGACCAATTTCATGAATGATGGACAGAGATTATTGCCCTTTCAATCTTTCATGTCATCAGCATGGCTACTAGCAAGCAGTATAAAGTAGACAAGAAGCATACTTGAATAGTCTTGACTTACTGCCAATGTGTTGGACCATGAATGTGCACAAACAGACTAACATCCCAGGAATTCAAATACATTAATTTTCTGTAAATGACTTAATTTAGAATCAGTAGCCCAGTCACTTTGATTGTTTTTGCATAACATTTCAAAGGCTAAATACAGCTCAATGTTTAATATTTCTTCCATTTCAATACTGTAAAGGGAAAATAAAATCATTTTTACAAGCGAGTACATCAATTAGAATATTTAAAATCAACAGACAATAGAATAAATGAGCCTTATCAAAGCCTGTACAAACCTGACTCTGATAAGTGTTCATAACAATATCTACTTATGCCGTTTTCACCCAGGCAAATGGGAAAAATCATTTTTATTATGATATTACTGATTGCTCCGATCACAATCCAAAACCAGGAACACCACTCTATAAGCAGTTCTGAGGAGAAATGGAGAAGGAATATTACAGATTATTACAGACCCAACTGACTACAGATGCTGGAATCTGAGGAAAAAGCAACCTGATTCCTCAGTGGGTTAAATGATGAACATTTTGGGTCTGATCTGGACTAGGAGTGTAGGGGAAAGTTAGTGGTATATAAAGGAAAGAGAGAGGGGTTGATAGGTAGAACCAGGTGAGATGGGGGATAATGGACAGATGGAGCAAGGTGGGAGAAGGGGGAGGTAGCAGTTCTGAGATAGAGAGAGCTAGGTAATGGCAGAGAACAGATAAGGGAGGCTGAAAAAAAGTAAAGCAGATGGAACCAGGTTTGAGGAGGAGAGGGGAAATGTGTACAAAGAATGAAGCTAGAAGATGGAAGTGGAGCCAATAAGGATGGTTGAAGGGGAGATGGAACCAAATGGGATACAGAGTAGCAAAGATAGGTCAAAAGAGAAGAAACCCAGGTGATTAGATGCGTAGGCAAAGGAACTAGGTGGGAGAGGGTAACCAAAAGATATAGGAGCAGAAATAGGCCATTTGGCCCATCGAATCTGCTCTGCCATTTCATCATGGCTGGTCCAATTTTCCTCTCAGCCCCAATCTCCTGCCTTCTTCCTGTATCCCTTCATGCCCTGACCAATCAAGAGTCTATCAAACTCTGCCTTAAATATATAGTACATAAAGACTTGGTCTCCACAGCTGCCTGTGGCAATGAATTCCATTGAATCACCACTCTCTGTCTAAAGAAATTCTTCATCTCTGTTCGAAAAGGATATCCCTCTATTCTGAGGCTCTTAGACTGGTCTTAGACTCTCCCACCATCGGAAACATCCTCTCCACACCCACTCTAACAAGACCTTTCACCATTCAGTAAGTTTCAATGAGGTCACCCCTCATTCTTCTGAACTCCAGGGAATACAGGCCCAGAACCATCTTCATATGACAAGCCATTCAATCCTGGAATCATTTTCGTGAACCTCCTCTGAACCCTCTCCAGCTTCAGCATATCCTTTCCAAGATAACAGGCCCAAAATGTCTCAAGTCAGGCCTCACCAGTGCTTTATAAAGTCTCAACATTACATCCTTGCTTTTATATTCCAGTCCTCTTGAAATGAATGCTAACATCACATTTACCTTCCTCACCACAAACTCAACCTGCAAATTAACCTTTAGGGAATCCTACACAAAGACTCCCAAGACCCTTTGCACCTCAGATTTTTGTATTTTCTCTCCATTTCAAAAATAGTCAACCCTTTCATTTCTTCTACCAAAGTGCATGATCACACATTTCCCAACACTATATTTCATCTGCTACTTCTTTGCCCATTATCCCAATCTGTCTAAGTCCTTCTGTAGCCTACTTTCTCAAAACTACCTGTCCCTCCATCTATTTTCATATTGTCTGCAGACTTTGCAACAAAGCCATCAATTCCATCCTCCAAATCTCTGACATAAGAACATAAGAAATAGGAGCAGGAGTAGGACATCTGGCCCATCGAGCCTGCCCCGCTATTCAGTAAGATCATGGCTGATCTGTCCATAAACTCAGCTCCATCTACCTGTCTTTTCCCCATAACCCTTAATTCCCTTACTATGTAAAAACCTATCTAACTGTTTCTTAAATAAATTTAGTGAAGAAGCCTCAACTGCTTCCCTAGGCAGAGAATTCCACAGATTCACCACTCTCTGGGAAAAACGGTTTCTCCTGATCTCTGTCCTAAATCTTCTCCCCTGAATCTTGAGGCAATGTCCCCTAGTTCTAGTCTCACCCACCAATGGAAACAACATTCCTGCCTCTATCTTATCTATCCCTTTCAAAATGTTGTATGTTTCTCTAAGATCTCCTCTCATTCTTCTGAACTCCAGAGAATATATAACATAAAAATAATCGGTCCCAACACAGACCCTATGGAACACCACTAGTCACTGGCAGCCAGTCAGAAAAGGCTCCCTTTATTCCCACTCTTTGCCTCCTCCCAATCAGCCACAGCTTTATCCATGTTAGAATCTTTCCTATAATACCATGAGCTAATAGTTTGTTAAGCCATCTCATGTGTGGCACATTGTCAAAGGCTTTCTGAAAATCCAAGTAAACAACATCAACTTAAACACGAGGAATTCTGCAGATGCTGGAAATTCAAGCAACACACAAAGTTGCTGGTGAACGCAGCAGGCCAGGCAGCATCTCTAGGAAGAGGTACAGTCGACGTTTCGGGCCGAGACCCTTCGTCAGGACTAACTGAAGGAAGAGCTAGTAAAAGATTTGAAAGTGGGAGGGGGAGGGGAGATCCAAAATGATAGGATAAGACAGGAGGGGGAGGGATGGAGCCAAGAGCTGGACAGTTGATTGGCAAAAGGGATATGAGAGGATCATGGGACAGGAGGCCCAGGGAGAAGGAAAAGGGGGAGGGGGGAAAGAAACCCAGAGGATGGGCAAGGGATATAGTCAGAGGGACGGAGGGAGAAAAAGGAGAGTGAGAGAAAGAATGTGTGTATAAAAATAAGTAACAGATGGGGTACGAGGGGGAGGTGGGGCATTAGTGGAAGTTAGAAGTCAATGTTCATGCCATCAGGTTGGAGGCTACACAGACAGAATATAAGGTGTTGTTCCTCCAACCTGAGTGTGGCTTCATCTTTACAGTAGAGGAGGCTGTGGATAGACATATCAGAATGGGAATGGGATGTGGAATTAAAATGTGTGGCCACTGGGAGATCCTGCTTTCTCTGGCGGACAGAGCGTAGGTGTTCAGCAAAACGATCTCCCAGTCTGCGTCGGGTCTCGCCAATATATAGAAGGCCACATCGGGAGCATTGGACGCAGTATATCACCCCAGCCGACTCACAGGTGAAGTGTCGCCTCACCTGGAAGGACTGTCTGGGGCCCTGAATGGTGGTAAGGGAGGAAGTGTAAGGGCATGTGTAGCACTTGTTCCGCTTACAAGGATAAGTGCCAGGAGGGAGATCAGTGGGGAGGGATGGGGGGGACGAATGGAGAGCAGATTGCTCTCACTCCATCCTCCCGTCACCCCAATAGGAATACGGTTCCCCTGGTCCTCACCTACCACCCCACCAGCCTCCGGGTCCAACATATTATTCTCCGTAACTTCCGCCACCTCCAACAGGATCCCACCACTAAGCACATCTTTCCCTCCCCCCGTCTCTCTGCATTCCGCAGGGATCGCTCCCTACACGACTCCCTTGTCCATTTGTCTCCCCGATCCCTCCCCACTGATCTCCCTTCTGGCACTTATCCTTGTAAGCGGAACAAGTGCTACACATGCTCTTACACTTCTTCCCTTACCACCATTCAGGGTCTCAGACAGTCCTTCCAGGTGAGGCAACACTTCACCTGTGAGTCGGCTGGGGTGATATACTGCGTCCGGTGCTCCCACACCTACGCTCTGTCCGCCAGAGAAAGCAGGATCTCCCAGTGCCACACATTTTAATTCCACATCCCATTCCCATTCTGATATGTCTATCCACGGCCTCCTCTACTGTAAAGATGAAGCCACACTCAGGTTGGAGGAACAACACCTTATATTCCATCTGGGTAGCCTCCAACCTGATGGCATGAACATTGATTTCTCTAACTTCCGCTAATGCCCCACCTCCCCCTCGTAAACTGTCTACTTGGACATTACAATGATGTGGTTTTGGTTCATGCAACTGAGCATCTGTTCAGCAAAGAACAGAAAGTGTTTTTAGAATACATTCTGAGAGTGAAAAGTATCACATTTAAATTATTTTCTAAGGTTCTTAAATTTATCAGAAAGAGCAGGAGACAAACATTTGATATAAGGGCATTTTCTATGTTCACTATTTTATGGATTTGATCTAATCTCGCTGCTATCACTAACTGTAAAATTTAGTTTTATAAATCTACAAGTTCCTTTGGTACACTTCCCTGGAAGTTAAACACAAAAGTTATCCTAAAGCCATAGGCTTCTTACCTCTAGAGCCAACCAGAGATGTCCACCAGATTTCAAATCAGTTTTATAGAACATCCCATAGAACTTAACAACATTAGGATGACTTGTAAGTGACTGCAGGATGCTATATTCTGCTTCAATTTCCTCATCAACAACCTAGGAAAAATGATAAAATGTGAAGTGAATGACAATAATAAATAATGTTAGGTCACCACATAATGTATATTTCTAATTCAATTGAATATAGAGGCCCAAAAGTAATAGTGTAGGGAATAGAAGAAGCAAATTTATACAGTGTACTGATCAGAAAGTTGCACATGCTGTTTGTGTCATGAAACTTCTTATAAGAAATTTATACAACTACAGTACTAGTACTATAGTTGTATAAATTATAGTACTCATAATACATTACAGTACTGGTAAGAAATTTAAATTATTTTAATCCCAGCATGAATAGTGATTCTCTGCAAGTACAGAACATAATTATGGAGGTGATTAGAATATTGGCCCTGAATGCAAGTAAGATAGTGTAGCGGTGTGCTACACACAGCACTAGAATAACCACACGGAGTCGGTGAGTTAGAGTTGCGATGAAAGACATTTATTCAAACTTCGTGGCCTGCTTTTAAAGCCTTCCCGTTCCTGCCCTCCCTGGGCGGGACTGCTGTGGGGAATGCATATTCCCAGACCCTTTCCGCGCGCGGGGTTTTCCCCCTGCTGGTGAAGATGGCCTGGCGCCCCTTTTTGGGGCCGGCCCTCTGCCTGCGTGCGCTGTTTCGTGAGCCGATTCATGTGTGCTAGGAAGTGGGTTGCCACAATAGAGTACAAAAGTAGCCAAGTCTTGGTGCAACGTGAGCACTGCACGGTTTTCAGCCTAATTTAATGAAGGAAGAATACACTTACTTTCAAGACAGTGTTAAGATGATTTACAAAATCCACAGACTGAAAGCTTTGTTTTATTAATAAAAGATTCATATGTTTTATTAATTATTGCCTGTACTCTTGGGAGTTTAAAAGGATTATTGGTATTTTATTGAAACATATTACTAGGTCAAATTACTAGGTAAATGGTTCAAGGAAGCCTTCACTGGTGTGAAGAATCTGGAACTAGGATACAAAGTACAGGACAAAGGACCACCTAGTTAAGGCTTGGATAAGGAGGAATTTATTATCTAAGAGAGTTGTGAATCTTGGGAATTCTTTAGCCCAGGCAGCTGTGAATGCCAAGTCATTATAGTATATTTAAAATAAGGTAAACAATAGAAAATCTGCAGTGTTGTTTAAACCAAGATGGTATTTTTCCCTCCAGGGGATTTCAAGATCAACAGAGGTTAGGCAGGAAAATGAAAGGCCTACTGTTAGGTGCTGTAATCCTAGGCAATGCCGAGCAGGCACAAGGCATACTCCTGATACTATTTTTTTGCCCCCCTATATTTTCTTTCTTCTTATCCTGTGTTGCTCAATTGGCTGCATTATTCAAGGACACCTTCAATGTGACTGCTGTGATCTGAAGTTCCCACCTGCTTCAAGAGGGCAGCAATCATACCGGCTGCCTCAAAAGAGCAGGGCGTGCTGCCTGAACAACTACCAACCGACAGCACTCACATCTACCATAATGAAGTGCTTTGAGAGGCTGGTTATGGCTACAATAAACATCTGTCTGAACAAGAACTGGTCACGCTGCAAATTACCTACCACAAGCAGCTCTACTTCATTGGCAGTTTGGGGAGATTTTGTATGATTTATAGTACTCTTACATCTTTCCATTGTACTGGATGCTGTTGCAAAACCACTGATTTCACATCACAAGACAGTTCTGATAAACCTGATCTGATTCTACGTACAGAAAGCAAATGGTTCTGTTTGCATGTACAACTGGCCATCCTAAACTAAATTTAAGTGCAAACTGGGTAAACATAATGACAGCACAGCTTCAGACTAGAAGGAGAAAAAAGAATACATAGCCCTTTCACATCCACAAAAGACACAACATTCCTGAATCAAGAGCTTAATTGGCAGATAATTGCAGCGAGACCTCAGCACCTATTTTGGGCAATGGGTGATTACACTGCACCCTGGCATATTCAAATGTAAGATATATGTTGCACAAACTGGTTTAGTAAGAACATTTGGTTTTGGACCGGCTGCTCAATACTTGGGTTTGTGAGCTATTTGTTCTTGCTCTCCAAATGCACTAGCATTCAAAACCTCACGTACTGTATTGTATATCAATCACATTAATTAAAATGTGTATGACACTACAAGAAAAAAAGACAATTGCAGTTAAAATACCT
Source organism: Mobula birostris (assembly GCF_030028105.1). NCBI lineage: Eukaryota > Metazoa > Chordata > Chondrichthyes > Myliobatiformes > Myliobatidae > Mobula > Mobula birostris. Next base: position 171,734,211 of record NC_092375.1, on the reverse strand, counting down.
ACATCATATGATACAATTAAAGGGAAGATGTCAAATACTAACACTGATTGGGTCCAGTACTTTGACTGCAGCTTGGCTACCATCTAGCTTATTAGACACTTTGTAAACTTTTCCAAAGGTTCCTTTTCCGATTGTCTCTATTATTTCCCAGATGTCCGTAGGATCAGTCAGTGTCTCAAGGACAGTATATTGATAGGGAGCCGCCATAAATCCTGGAAAAACAATTTTTTTGGAAAAATACAAAGAAAAATAATTTCAGGTAAGTGCCAAGGTTGATGAGACAGTTTTGTTTTTTTTTCTGCTGCATATGGCTCAGAGAATAACAACATTTGAAACAAAATGAATGCTAACAGATACTTTTTTTAAAAAAACTGAGCAGTTTTTTCATAATTGTCTATCAAAAGCAATATTTCTCAAGTTCACTGTGAAGGTTACAATCATAAATGAGACACAACCTTACGATACTAGAGAAGCACCCAAAAAGACAGTTGGCACATAATTGTAGATGCAACAAATCAAATGAATGAAACCTTGTCAGCATAACTGGGGTATCTATCATAGGCTTGCACTACATATGTAGCAAGAGCTCCCAGTGAATTGCTGCCTGATTGCTGAGATCGATATATTTGGTCCCAGAGTCAATTGGACGCTGATCTCATCCCAGGATTTTCCGACCCATGCCATGCAGTTTACATGCACATATCAGTGAATTGTATGAGGAAAAGTACACTTCAGCGCCTTGTAATATTCCATGGCTACTGCAAAAATCTTGATCAACTCAACAACTATCATCGTGCAGAAGACAACATAAAAGAGAGACATTTAGCTGAGGATCAAGGGAAAAGAGAATTAAAAATAATATATTAGTTACTAGATTGGTGCATGTCCAAATTAAATAGATAAATGGCCTTGCTAATAATAATAAATATGCTCACCTTAAGAATTCAGTTTGATAAAAAGATTGACACACTTCACCAAAGCTAGAAGTGCAGTTAAAATAGGGAAAAGTTACTGCACCCTCACAAACTTTGTGTTTTGTTTCCTTTCCTATTTCACAAACATTTTTTTGCAACAAGTCAGAAAACTTGACTAGTTTACACCCAATTGAAGTGGTTTTGAAGAGTAATTACAATTGCAGTGTGGGAAATGTAAAGGCCAATGTCTAACTGCGAGATCCAACAAACTGCATTGATACAACCAGTCAGTCTGTTTTTAGAGAAATTAATTCCCCTGATCATCAAAATAGCACCATGGGATTCACCAATAGTATACTTGACCTCTGTTTAAAATGCCATCACACAAGTGGTGATGTCAACCAAGCCGAACACCCCCAGTAAAGAACTTGTGCTTGAAATCCATTTTATAACTTGGAGATAATATTTATACCACAGTAGCAGCTAAGATCCCAATGATAAAAGAGGTCATTCTAAAATAATAATGACTTCAGTTCCCACTTAACTGGACTCACTTTCAAGGACCCTTCATCTCATGTTCTCAATATTTATTGCTTGCTTACTTATTTATTATTATTTCTTTTTGTATTTTCACAGTTTGTTAGGGGTTTTTTTGCACATTGGTTGTAGTCTGCCCTGATTCTATCATGTTTCTGGCATTTACTGTGATTGCCCGCAAGTTAACGAATCTTAGGGTAGTATATGGTGACATATATGTACTTTGATGATAAATTTACTTTGAATTTTGCTACAAGGACTCATTCAATAAATACAAGCTTGCCTTTCTATGATTCATTGTTGTAAAACGATCAAAAATCTTTTTTGATAAGAAAATTAATGTAAAAATAAGCAAAAGTAAAAATAAGTGAAATTTGAATGTCATTTGTTAACTCAAATAATGTCCATTTTTATTCATGAGAAATAACTGCACTGTCAAGTTTGAACTTTCAACAACAATGCTAAAATAGTAAGTCAAGTTTCCTTACCACAATTACATGAGCAATCCTGATGCAGTATTTACAACAATCCAGCAAACTTCTTAAAGATTTTCCTAGCTTCAACCAAAAGTGACCATGTTTATTGATTTTCATGAATGCAAGGCCCCAATTTCATAGCCTTTGGGTTATTTGTCCAAACCATTAAGTTATTCTATAATTTATGAAAAGGTTATTACTTTATGAACCAATTGATTTGGCCGGCAGCTTGTTCTGGTTTATTAAATGTTTTATGTAATCTAATAAAATGCATGTCTCTAGGCTGAAATAACCAAATTCTTCTTTATACTGGCTTGAAATTTGCATGACCCTGAACTGCAGCTGGTATGTAATTTATCAAAATCTAACAATTTTGTCTTGTTAATGTGACAATTATTAAAATTGTATCTTATCTCTCAAGTGATCCCCTTCCTATGTCCCAGGATAGAAACTACTGACGTGATTCATTATTCTTAATTTATATTAAAGACATACAGAACATTTACATTTTGGACCTTTTGCCAAAGCAAATTTTTCAGTTTAAAGTGCAAAATAAATTATCAAATTAGGAATAAAACATTTTCGAAATCAATGGACTGATACTCAGCTAACCTCTCACTACAGCCTTGAACTACCGCCAAGTCCCGGGTATTCACTAAGTTGTTGGGAGCCAAGTGTCTGGATAGATTTCTCATGTGGCCCTTCGACTTTACAAAGCACATGGCCACCAATGAATAGATATTTAGGTTTAAGAAATTCTCCCTTACAGAATTCACAAATTACATCTCAAAAATTTGAGATATGGAAAAAAGTTCGTTCTCATGAAATGTGTGTAAAAAGGGTAAATAAAATCAACACTTTTTTTCAATTTAAGTTTCTTGATGCAATGAAACGGCTTTGTAGTGTGGAAAATCGCGACATGGTTTGACTTCTAGGAATGCAACCCTCCCAAATAATGCAATTGTCACCTGAAGCCTTCTGTGGTGTAAGTGACCGCAATTCATTTCAATGGAGTCACCAATTTTAAAGAATAAACTTATACAAGCTTATTGTAGATCAGAATATTTAGGTTCAAATAATTAATTACAACTCTTCTATGCTTGTTATTTACACATGTATTGAAATAGCAAACTTTATTTGTAGGCCCTGCCATATATTGAGGTACACTGAAGTAGTAAACAGAAAACAGAATGCGTAAGGGTTGCAGCTACAAGCAAAGATGCACTTTGCTTGTAGTGCACTGGCAAAGTACAAGCGCTCTAATGAGAGAGATTGGAAGAACAAGGATTCAAATTTAACATACAATTGGTCCGTTCAAGAGTCTGATTGACAGCAAGATGGAAGCTGTCCTCCAGTCTGGTGGCCCAAGCTTTCAACCTTTTGTATCAATTTCACAGCAGGCAAGGTGGGGATGGGGTTGGGGGAGAGAGGATGGCTGAGGTGGGAAGGGTCCTTGATTATGTTGGCTGCTTTCCTGAGGTAGCAGGAAATAAATACAGAGTCAACAGAGGGTAGGCTGTTTCTCAGCGTTGCAAATAAAATTGTTATTGTTATTTTATTTTAGTTTGATTCATTTCAACCATTTGCAGAGACCTACAGTGAGACATAGTTGGGGACAGTGAATTATTAACATCAATATTCTCCATGTGTTTTAATGAGTGTAGCTCCAAAGCCTGACACAATCCAGCCCTAATCAATCCACTTAATGGTATGCCACCTATTATCTCTATTATGGGACCATAAGACCATAAAACCATAAGACAAAGGAGCAGAAGTAGGCCATTCGGCCCATCGCGTCTGCTCCGCCATTTTATCATGAGTTGATCCATTTTCTCCTATTTAGTCCCACTGCCCCGCCTTCTCACCATAACCTTTGATGCCCTGGCTACTCAGTTACCTATCAATCTCTGCCTTAAATACACCCAATGACTTGGCCTCCACTGCTGCCCGTGGCAACAAATTCCATAGATTCACCACCCTCTGACTAAAAAAATTTCTTCGCATTTCTGTTCTGAATGGGTGCCCTTCAATCCTTAAGTCATGCCCTCTCGTACTAGACTCCCCCATCATGGGAAACAACTTTGCCACATCCACTCTGTCCATGTCTTTTAACATTTGAAATGTTTCTATGAGGTCTGCCCTCATTCTTCTGAACTCCAAGGAATACAGTCCAAGAGCGGACAAACGTTCCTCATATGTTAACCCTCTCATTCCCGGAATCATTCTAGTGAATCTTCTCTGTACTCTCTCCAACGTCAGCACATCCTTTCTTAAATAAGGAGACCAAAACTGCCCACAGTACTCCAAGTGAGGTCTCACCAGCGCCTTATAGAGCCTCAACATCACATTCCTGCTCCTATACTCTATTCCGCTAGAAATGAATGCCAACATTGCATTCGCCTTCTTCACTACTGACTCAACCTGGAGGTTAACTTTAAGGGTATCCTGTACGAGGACTCCCAAGTCCCGTTGCATCTCAGAACTTTGAATTTTTTCCCCATTTAAATAATAGTCTGCCCATTTATTTTTTCTGCCAAAGTGCATAACCATACACTTTCCAACATTGTACTTCATTTGCCACTTCTCTGCCCATTCTTCCAATCTATCCAAGTCTTTCTGCAGACTCTCCGTTTCCTCAGCACTACCGGCCCCTCCACCTATCTTCGTATCATCAGCAAACTTAGCCACAAAGCCATCTATTCCATAATCCAAATCGTTGATGTACAATGTAAAAAGAAGCAGCCCCAACACTGATCCCTGTGGAACACCACTGGTAACCGGCAGCCAACCAGAATAGGATCCCTTTATTCCCACTCTCTGTTTCCTGCCAATCAGCCAACGCTCTATCCACGTATGTAACTTTCCCGTAATTCCATGGGCTCTTATCTTGTTTAGTAGCCTCATGTGTGGCACCTTGTCAAAGGCCTTCTGAAAATCCAAATATACAACATCTACTGCATCTCCCTTGTCTAGCCTACTGGTAATTTCCTCAAAAAATTGTAATAGGCTTGTCAGGCAGGATTTTTCTTTATGGAATCCATGCTGAGTTCTGCCTATCTTGTCATATGCCTCCAGGTACTCTATAACCTCATCCTTGACAATCGACTCCAACAACTTCCCAACCACCGATGTCAAGCTAACAGGTCTATAATTTCCTTTTTGCTTCCTTGCCCCCTTCTTAAATAGCAGAGTGACATTTGCAATCTTCCAGTCTTCCGGAACCATGCCAGAATCTATCGACTTTTGAAAGATCATCGCTAATGCCTCCGCAACCTCCACAGCTACTTCCTTCAGAACACGAGGGTGCATTCCATCTGGTCCAGGAGATTTATCTACCTTTAGCCTATTCAGCTTCCTGAGTACTTTCTCTGTCGTAATTGTGACTGCGCACACTTCTCTTCCCTGCCACCCCTGAGTGTCCGGTATACTGCTGATGTCTTCCTCAGTGAAGACTGATGCAAAGTACTTGTTCAGTTCCTCTGCCATCTCCTTATCTCCCATTACAACTTCTCCAGCATCATTTTCTATCGGTCCTATATCTACTCTCACCTGTCTTTGACTCTTTATATACTTGAAAAAGCTTTTAGTATCCTCTTTGATATTATTTGCTAGCTTCCTTTCATAGTTAATCTTTTCTCTCTTAATGACCTTCTTAGTTTCCTTTTGTAAGGTTTTAAAAACTTCCCAATCCTCTGTCTTCCCACTAATTTTTGCTTCCTTGTATGCCCTCTCCTTTGCTTTAACTTTGGCTTTGACTTCTTTTGTCAACCACGGTTGCATCCTTTTTCCACTCGAAAATTTCTTCTTTTTTGGAATATACCTGTCTTGCACATTCCTCATTTCTCACATAAACTCCAGCCATTGCTGCTCTGCTGTCTTTCCCACCAGTGTCCCTTTCCAGTCAACTTTGGCCAGTTCCTCTCTCATGCCACTGTAATTTCCTTTACTCCACTGAAATACCGACACATCAGATTTCGGCTTCTCTTTTTCAAATTTCACAGGGAACTCAATCATGTTATGATCACTGTCTCCTAAGGATTCCTTCACCTCAATCTCTCTAATCACCTCCGGTTCATTACACAATACCCAATCCAGTACAGCTGATCCCCTAGTGGGCTCAACAACAAGCTGTTCTAAAAAGCCATCTCGCAGACATTCTACAAATTCTCTCTCTTGAGATCCAGTGCTGACCTGATTTTCCCAATCTACTCGCATGTTAAAATCCCCCACAATTATCATAACACTGCCCTTCTGACAAGCCTTTTCTATTTCCTGTTGTAATTTGTAGTCCACATCCCTGCAGCTGTTTGGAGGCCTATAAATAACTGCCATCAGGGTCCTTTTACCCCTGCGGTTTCTTAGCTCAACCCATAAAGATTCTGCACCGTCCGATCCTATATCACCTCTTTCTAATGATTTAATATCATTTCTTACCAATAAAGCCACGCCTCCCCCTCTGCCTACCTTCCTATCCTTCCGATACACCGTGTATCCTTGGACGTTCAGCTCCCAGAGACATGCATCCTTTAGCCAGGTCTCAGTGATGGCCACAATATCATACCTGCCAATCTGTAGCTGTACAACAAGATCATCCACCTTATTCCTTATGCTGCGTGCATTTAAGTACAACACCTTAAGACCAGTATTTGATACTTTTTGCTTTGATTTCACTGCAACTTTATTGCACTGCAACTCATCCCAATGGCTACAAATTTGCCCCATCACCTGCCTGTCTTTCCTGACATCTTTACTGCTCACTATCTTAGATTTATTTCTGTTTTCCCCTTCCTCCACTCTATCATTCCGGTTCCCATCCCCCTGCCAAAATAGTTTAAACCCTCCCTAACAGCTCTATTAAACTTTCCCGCCAGGATATTGGTCCCCTTCAGGTTCAGGTGTAACCTGTCCTTTTTGAACAGGTCATACTTCCCCCAGAAGAGATCCCAATTATCCAAGAATCTGAAGCCCTGCCCCCTACACCAGTCTCTCAGCCACGCATTCATCTGCCTGATCCGACTATTCTTGCCCTCGCTAGCACGTGGCACAGGTAGCAATCTCGAGATTACTACCCTGGAGGTTCTGCTTCTCAGCTTCCTTCGTAACTCCTGGAAATCTCTCTTCACGACCTCCTCCTTTGTCCTATCTATGTCATTGGTACCAACATGTACCAAGACATCTGGCTGCTCACCCTCCCCCTTCAGAATAGTCAGGACCCAATCCGAGACATCCCGTACTCTGGCACCTGGGAGGCAACACACCATGCGGGTATCTCTGTCAGGCTCACAGAATCGCCTGTCTGTTCCCCTGACTATGGAATCCCCTACGACTACCACATTTCTCTTCTCCCTCTTTCTCTCCTGCACAACAGCGCCAGGCTCAGTGCCAGAGACCTGGTCACCGTGGGCGTCCCCTGTCAGGTCATCCCCCTCAACAGCATCCAGAACAAGATATTTGTTGCTGAGGGGGACAGCCACAGGTGTGCTCTCCACTATCTGGGCATTTCCCTTCCCTCTCTTGACAGTGACCCAGTTTTCTGACCCCTGTAGCCTAAGGATGACTACCTCCCTGTAGCTCCTGTCTATCACCTCTTCACTTTCCCTGATAAGCAGTAGGTGATCAAGCTGCAGCTCCAGATCCCTAACACGGTCTCTGAGGAGCTGCAACTCAGTGCACCTGGCGCAGATGTGGCCATCAGGGAGGCTGGAGGTCTCCCAGGATTCCCACATCTGACACCCTGAACAAGCACTAACCGTGCACTAACCTGGACAGTGTGACTTCAGTGTTCCATCCACAAAGAACCTACCTCAAATCTCAAACATCAAATGCAAAAAAATATAAGAGTTTCAAGTGTTTGGATGAACACCACCAACTGAATGTTCCCTCCAAGTCACACATCATCCTGACTTGGAAATATATCATTATTACTGAGACAAAACCATAGATCTGTCCTCCAAACAGCACAGTGGAAGCATCTTCTCCAGTACCAAGGCATACCTTTCTCAAGGACAAGTACGGACCTCATAGTACATACTGCCCTTAACTACAAGGTCCAAACGTCAAAATTTATATATTTTAGATCAGAGAGAGTTCTGAGACTCATTAAGAAGTTTAGGACACTGCATCACTTATTTCAGCAGCAGGGCCAGCCTTTCCATGTTTTCTTCTTATTACTCCAGGTATCACAATTTGAATCCTTTACCTGGTGAGACTGTGTCCAGAAATTGAAACACCTTTTAAATCAGTCAGATTTGTAAGGTAAGTGGGGAAGGAAATGCATTTCTTTCAAATACAAAATTGTTACCACTGTTGGTCAAGAACAATCTTAAGCATGGAAAGGCCATGATCGTCTATGTCTTACAGCACAGCACATAACTATCGTGCATGAGTGGGGTATAGAAGGCAATGTCCAGGTGCGGGTTGATGGGACTAGGGAGATTAATGGTTCAGCACAAAACAGATGGGCTTTTTCTTTTAAATGTTAAATCTTAAAAATGTCTTAATTTTAATATCTGAACATGAGAAGGTTCAAAGTGCCCTGGCTTGTACAGCACTCCTGAGATGCAGAATTCAGGAAAGCAAGGGGGTGCCCAGCCAAAAGGCCAGGTAACTGCAGGAAGTTCAAAACTCTGCGGGTTATCTGTCACGCTAACCACCGATTAGCCGAGGTTGAAAACAATTTGAAGGTGGTCTATACATTGAAGAAAATTATTCAGGGAGGTTCTACAGGCAGGAGATTAATTAGTCAGGGAGTCAATTTAGCACAAGGACTGAAATTAGTAACCCCTAAATTACTGTGAATGTCATATCCTTGTGAGATAAAGGAAAATTAAAAGACAAGGCATATCTAAAGAGATGGTGCTGGATGGGTTGCAGGAACTTTTTTTTGCACAAAGTAGATCAGGTAACCATCTAAGAATATTTAAGGAGCAGTTACTTAGGGAACACTACAGCACAGAAACAAGCCCTTCGGCCCATCTATTCTGTGCCCAACCATTAATCTGCCTAGTCCAATCAACCTACAGCTGGAGCATAGTCCTCTGTACCCCTCTCATGCAAGTTTGTTCATTCGTTCATTCTGTGTAGTATCATATGACATGGGCGATCATGGTCTATCCATGACCATGATTGACCTTGGTAAAATTTTCCACAGAAGTGGTATGTCATTGCCTTCTTCTGCAGTGTCTTTACAAAACGGGTCACCCTAGCTGTTACCATTACTCTTCAGAGATTGTCTGCCAGGTGTCAGTGGTCGTATAACCAGGATTTATGACATGCACCAGCTGCTCATCCGACCATCCACCACCTGCTCCCATGGCTCCACGTGACCCTCATCCGGGGCTGGGAGGCAAAGCAGGTGCTGCACCTTGCCCAAGAGTGACCAGCAGGCTAGCAGAGGGAAGGAGCACCTTACACCTCCTTTGGTAGAGACATATTTTCACCTTGCCACCCCACTCATCCATGTCCCTATCCAAATTTCTCTTAAATGTTGAAAACGACCCCACATCTACCACTTGTGCTGGCAGCTCGTTTCACACTCTCATCATCTTCTGAGTGAAGAAGTTACTCTTCACATTCACCTTAAACATTTCACTTTTCACTCTTAACCCATGTCCTCTAGTTGAAGTTTCACCCAAGCTCAGTGGAAAAAGTCTGCTTGCATTTACCTTATCTATACCTCTTGTAATTGTGTATACTTCCGTCAAATCTTCCCTCAATCTTCTACATTCTAGGGAATGAATTCCTAACCAATTCAACCTTTCCCTATAACTCAGGTTCTCAAGTCCTGACAACATCCCTGTAGATTTTCTCTATATTCTTTCAATCTCGTTGATACCTTCCTTGTACAAACATTGTAAGTAGGTGGGCACATGGCCAAGTGGTTAAGGCATTGGACTAGCAACCTGAAGGTCGTGAGTTCGAGCCCCAGCCGAGGGAACTTGTTGTGTCCTTGAGCAAGGCACTTAATTACACATTGCTCTGCGACGACACCGGTGCCAAGCTGTATGGGTCCTAATGTCCTTCCCTTGGACAACAGTCGTGGAGAGGGGAGACTTGCAGCATGGTCAACTACTGGTCTTCCATACAACCTTGCCCAGGCCTGCGCAGATCCATGGTCTCGCAAGACCAACGGATGTAAGTAGGTGACCAAAATTGCACACATACTCCCAAGTTAGGCCTCACCCATATCCTATACAATTTCAACATAACATACCTTCTCCTGTACTCAATATATTGATTTAAGGCCAATATGCCAAAATATTTTACAACCCTATCTAGCTGTGACACCACTTTCAAGAAATTACGGATCTGTATTCCGAGATCCCTCTGGTCTACCACACTCCTCAGTGCCCTACTTTCCACCATGTAAGACCTACCGTGGTTGGTCCTCCAAAAGTGCAACACCTCACACTTGTCCACATTAAGTTCCTTCTGCCATTTTTCAGCCCATTATTTCAGCTGATCCAGATCCCACTGCAAGCTTTGATAGTCTTCCTCGCTGTCCATTATGCCCCCAATTATTGGAGTCATCCACAAATTTGCTCATCCAGTTTACCACATTATCATCAAATTGTTGATTTAGGTGACAAACAACAACGGACCCAGCACCGATCCCTGCAGCACTCCACTAGTCACAGGCCTCCAGTTAGAGAGGCAAGTAACTACTGCCACCCTGGCTTCTTCCGCAAAGCCAACGTCTAATCCAATTTATTACCTCACCGAGTGCCAAACGACTGAACCTTCTTTGCAAACCTCCCATGTGGGACCTTGTCAAAGGCCTTGCTAAAGTCCATGGAGACAGCATCCACTGCCTCGCCTTCATCAACTTTTCTGCTCACTTCATCATGACATACCATGCACGAAGCCATGCTGACTATCCTTAATCAGTCCTTGTCTATCCAAATACTTATATATTCAGTCCCTTGGATTCCTTCTAACAACTTTTCCACTATTGGTGTCAGGCACACCAACCTATAATTATTCAGGGATATCCACCACCCAGGGCATGCTCTCTTCTCACTGCTGCCATCAGGAAGAAGGTACAAGTGCCTCAGGACTCTCACCACCAGGGTCTGGAACAGTTACTACCCCTCAACCATCAGGCTCTTGAACCAAAAGGAATAACTTCACTCAGTTTTACTTGTTCCATCATTAAAATGTTCCCAGAACCAATAGATTCACTTTCAAGGATTCTTCATCTCATGTTCTCAATATTTATTGATTATTGTCTCTTTTTTTTAATTTGCACAGTTTGTTATCTTCTGCACTCTGAACGCCCCAGCTGGGTGGCCTTTCATTGATTCTGTTATCTCTATGGATTTATTGAGTATGCTTGCGAGAAAATGAAGCTCAGGGTTGTATATGATGACAGATCTGTACTTTGATAAATTTATTTTGAATTTTGATTGGTATCAATGTGGTCCATGTACTCTGGCTGCTCACCCTCCCATTTGGGAATGCTGCGGGCTCGACCTGAGCTGTCCCTGAGCCCAGTACCAGGGAGGTAACAAACCCTCCAAGGATCTCTTCCTCATCCACAGAACCTCCTTTTTGTTTCCCTAATCAAGAAATCCCCTTTCACTACAGCCCACTCCTTCTCCCCCACTTCCATTCTGAGCCACAGAGCCAGATTCACTGCCAGAGACCTGCCCTCTGCAGCTTCTCCCTGGTAGGTCGCCCTACCAGGGTATCCAAAGCAGTACACTTATTATTGAGGGGAATGGGCACAGGGTACTCTGCGCTGACTGCCTATTCCTTTTCTCTCTCCTGACAGGTACCTGCCTCCTCCAGCTTAGAAGTGACTACTTCCTTGTACAGTAAAATCAGACTCAGGTTTAACATCACTGGCATATGTCATGAAACTTGTTGCCTTTGTGGCAGCAGTACAATGAAGCACATAAAAATAGAAAAAAAAACAAGAATGGTGAACTACAGTAAGTATATATTAAATAGTTACATTAAATAAGTAATGCAAAAAATAGAAATAAAAATGTAGTGAGGTAGTGTTCACGGGTTCAATGTCTATTCAGAAATTGGATGGCTGAGGGGAAGAAGCTGTTCTGGAGTCGTTCAGCACATGCCTTCAGGCTTCTGTACCTCCACCCTGATGAGAACAAGGCACAACCTGAGTAATTGGGATCCTTAATAATGGATGGCGCCTTTTTGAGGCATTGGTCCTTGAAAATGTCCTGGATACTGTAGAGGCTAGTGCCAATGACAGAACTGACTAAGTTTACAACTCTCTGCAGCTTACTTCAATCCCATACAGTAGCACCCCTCTCCCCATACCGGATGGTGATGCAGCCAGTTAGAATGGTTACTTCTGTAGAAATTTGAAAGTGTCTTTTGCAAATTTGCTAATCTCCTTAAACTCTTAATGAAATATAACCGATGCCATGCCTCCTTTGTAGCTTAGATTTTTTTTTTAAGAGTATGAGCACATGCAGTCCTCTTTTTATTGTCATTTAGTAATGCATGCGTTAAGAAATGATACAATGTTTCTCCAGAATGATATCACAGAAATACATGACAAACCGACTTAAAAACTGACAAAAACCACATAATTATAGCATATAGTTACAACAGTGCAAAGCAATACCGTAATTTGATAAGAACAGACCATGGGCACAGTAAAAGTCTCAAAGTCTCTCGAAAGTCCCATCATCTCCAACGCCGCAAACTTGCCGATGCAGCATCCTGGAAGCATCCGACCACAGTCTGACTCCGAGTCCGTCTGAAAACTCCAAGCCTCCAACCAGCTCTCCAACACCGAGCACCATCTCTTCCGAGCGCTTCGACCCTGGCCCCGGCAACAGGCAATAGGCAAAGCCGAGGATTTGGGGCCTTCGTCTCCGGAGATTCTCGATCGGGCAGTAGCAACGGCAGCGAAGCAGGCATTTCAGAAATTTCTCCAGGTGTTCCTCCGTGCTTCTCATGGTTATTTCCATCAAATCAGGATTGTGCACGGCCCCCTAGTTAACACATATGATATCATTCAGAATGGCCGTGCGCACTGCATCGCGCCGCCATCTTCTCCTCCCTCCCTTGATATGTTGGGTCCAGGATAGATCCTCAGAGATATTGACACCCAGGAACTTCTATCTATCATCTCCTCATCCTCCCACATGAGTTGAAGGTTATTGAACTGCAACTCTAGTTCCTTAATAAGGTCTCAAAGGAGATGCAGCTCGGTGCACTTCATGCCGATGTAATTATCAGGGATACTGGAGACTCACTCTCACACAAGGAACACACCACAAACTCTGGACCCATTCTCAGTGCACTAGCTAAATACTAACAGAAAAAAGAACACTTATTGGAAACTTACTTAGAGCCTGCGTCTGTGCTTGTCCAAGCCCCACTCCAACAATGGCCACTCCACTTACACCTCCCTTTTCTTTATTGGCTTAAATAAAACTCACTCCCAGCGAGACGTGCCATTTTCAAATGGCTCCAGCCCTGCAAGTGAATCCCTCACACACTACTTCAAAAGTGTTAGTATTAGTGGATAAATTGTTGCACATGGATATAGAAGCAGGAATGAGCCCTGTAGTCCTGCTTCTCTGTCATTGAATAAAATTGAGACTGATCTATCTTGGCCTCAGTTTCCACAAATCTTTGATTCCTACTCAGCTAAAAATCTACCTTGGCCTTGAACTTGTAATAAATTGATCCAAGCTCAGAAAGTGGATGAATATGTTATAACAGATACTTTTCAGAGCTGGAAGAGGAAGAAGGTAGTGTTTCTCAGAGTCGGTGCAAGAATCACAACTTTTTTTTAAAAACTTACAGAGTGTACACAACAGAATTTCAAAATTTTCAGTTGATATAAATTTTGGAGGTGTGCATAAGAATAAGCAGTTCAGCAAAAGAATGCAAGTGAATGGGGACGAACAGAATGAGTGGACAAGCGGCAAATTAAATTTAATACAGAGAAGTGTCAAGTGATGTGCTCTGGCAAAAAGAACAATGAGAAACATTATAGCCTTAATTATAATGTTCTAAAGAACGTAGAAGAATAGAGGGACAGTTGCCTACATGGTCATTAATCTTTGAAGTGGCAGGATATTGAGAGAATGAATGCTAAAGCAGATCATATCCCAAACTTCATGAAAAGAAGCAGAAAAGAGGGAGATTATGTGGCGCTTTCAATTAATAATAAAAGGTTAACCCAAACTGGTGTTCAATCACCATCATTACATTCCAGAGATGACATGAACATGGGAAAGAGTTCAGAAAATATATGTTTTTAAGGATATGGGAGTTCAGCTGTAAGGCTAGATTGGTAAAATTAGGCTTAATCTCAAGGTAGAGTGGTACAGAAACAGGTCACTGGGCCAGCCATGCCCCCACTGATCATCAAGCTCCCATTTCCACTAACACCAATTTGTATTCTCCCCTCAACTTCTCTCCCAGATCCTACCAATCACTAGAGTGACCAATTACTCTATGAACTCATATGTGTTCGAAATGCAAGTGGAAACTGGAGCACTTGGAGAATACCCATGAGGGCACAGCCAGTATGTGTAAACTCCACAGAGGCAGCATCTGATGTCTGGACTGAACCCACTGCAGTTCTTCTGTCACTGTGCTGCCCCTGTTTGGAGCAAAGAAGGCCGAGTGGATATTTGATATAGTACACAATGGCTTTAGTTAGACTGTTCCCATGAACACATGTTTTGTGATTTGCACCATATGTTTAGAATGATAGGCAAAAAGATATGGAGGAGTCTATAAAAACAGACTGACTTTAATCTGAAACTCCCCAGTTTTCATCATCCTTACAAAGTAAAGTTCTTCAGGTTTTATCAGATAGACTGTTGAGAAAACACATTTTGTTAAGAGGACAGAACAGGGAATGAGACCATCTGGAATGCTGTACAAAGAACAGACCCATGGGCCAAATGAAGACAACGTGGACTGTGCAAACAAGCCTATGGGATAAATGGAAGTTTGAGAAAAAAATATGCACATTTGATTTAAAATTTTAATTAGAAATGCTTATTTGACTTAACTTTCCTCCAAACACATATGCTAATCATATACAGTTTCCAAAAATAATATAAATTACCGTGGTCCTTAATGACAAATCTTGTGAGAATCCAACTGTTAATAAAAAGTAACAATGCAGCATTGGTGCATTAATAACAGCAAACAAAAGTGTTTATTTAAACAATGTTCCCCCTTTTTCTTGAGTTATCTCCAGGGTAACAGATAACCCAGGAGGACTGAATGTTGATCTCACTAATAAATTATTCATATAGCATTGTGAACCTTTTTAAACTATTCAAACATATAATCAACCTGTTAATGACAAAGCAGAGGACTAGATTTGTACACATTAATGAATATTCATTTTATGGAATTTAGGGTTATAAATAAATAATCACAAGTTTAATGTTTACTCATTCATTGATCAAATAAATAAATATTTCATTAATTTATTAAAAAATGAGTTACAACAAACATGAAATTCTTAGATCAGAGATAATTTTTATCTGTTATTAATATAATTGACTTGAAGAATGTAATTTTCCAGTTTGTAAAATGACAAGTGGTTAATTTGTACCTCCTGCTTCCTACCACCCCCAAAAACATAGCATTGTCAGAAGAGTAAAATTAATACTTCATTTCCATCCTCTAAGGTGGATTCAGTTTTTCCAGTTAAGATGGCACTGCCGAACATGTGCGACAGCTTTCTGGTGGTCAAAAAGCTAAGAAATCCAACTAGAGATATCACCAGAAGTCCCTTTTCTGAGGTAAATTGTGTTAAATTATCAACAGAAACAGTGAAGGGGCAAGCATTTTGAAGCGAGTTCGGGGGATGAGCCAAGATGGTGTGTTGCAGAATGATTGCAGATGGAGTTCTGGTGCCCATATAGATAGCTCAGGAGCGAGGTCGGCTCGCTTTGGGCGCTGAGCTAATTTGAAGAGCTTGAGAGCGGCTTTGGGCTGAGCGATGAAATCTGGAACTGGAGGGAGGCGCTGGGTGGAGTGGTCTAGGCCTGACTGCTGTGCTCCGTACCACCAATATGAACTGATAAGGAGGCCTTAGGCCTACTTCAAGTTACTCTGGGGCTTGGATCTGAGGACTCAGTTTTGGTTCAGAATGCTGTTGCTTGCTTCAATTGTCTGAATGATTTGTATTTTTTTGTGTGATTGCGCATCAAGTGTTGGTCTTTTATTTTTATTCTTTTTTTTTCTTTAATTGGGTTCTTTTGGGTTTCTTGCTTTGTGGCTACCTGGGAGCAAACAAATCTCAGGGTTGTATAATTTATACATTCTTTGATAATAAATTAACTTGAATCACCACATGAAACATACAAGATGTTTAGTTCAATGCTCTCTACTTTTACAGTGATCCGAATTTGAAAGCAACTTTTACCTTTTTAGGAAAGATAAGACAGTCAAAGAGTAATAACGCATGATGTGGGCTTTTTGGCCCTACAAGTCCATGCCAACCATGTTGTCCACCTAATTAAACCCAACTTCCTGCGTTTGGCCCACATCCCTCCAAGCTCCTCCCCTCCATGCACCTATCCAAGTGCTTCATTATTGATACTATTGTAAACACGAGAAAGTCTGCAGATGCTGGAAATCCAAAGTAACACAGACAAAATGCTGGGTGAATGCAGCAGGTCAGGCAACATCAGTGGAAATGAACAGATAGTCAACGTTTTCAGCCAACTGAGAAGGGATGGGGAAGATGCCACAATAATAAGGTGGGGGGGGGGGAGGGAAAAAGGTGGTGATGAGTTAGCGTGTAGGAGGGATAATGAAAGTCTGGCTGAGTGTTGCCACAACAACAACCTCTTACTTAATGTCACTCTAAGGAGCTGATGGTTGACTTCAGGAGGAGAAAACTGGAGGTCCATGAGCCAGTCCTCACCATAGGATGAGAGGTGGTGGCAGTCCGCAACTTTAAGTTACTCAGTGTTATTTCAGAGAACCTATCATGGGCACACCATCCAAGTGAAATTACAAAGAAAACATCGTAGTACCTCTACTTCCTTAGGAGTTTGTGAAGATTCATCACAAGATCTAAAACTTCGACAAACTTTTCTAGATGTGTGGTGGACAGTATATTGACTGGCTGCATCAATCTGGTATGAAAACACCAATGCCCTTGAATGGAAAACCCTACAAAAATTAATCGATATGGCCCAGTTTATCACAGGTAAAGACCTCCCCACCATAGAGTACATCCACACAAAGCACTGTCACGGGAAAGCAGCATTAATCATCAGGGAACCCCACCACCTTAGTCATGGTCTCTGCTCGCTGCTACCTTTAGGAAGAAGGTACAAGAGCCTCATGACTCACACCACCCGGTTCAGGAACAGTTATTACTTCTCAACCATAAGGCTTTTGAACCAAAGTGGATAACTTCACTTGCCCCATCGTTGAAATGTTCCCACAATCTAAGGACTCATTTTCAAGGGCTCTTCCTCCCATGTTCCCTATATTTATTGCTTTTTTTTTACTTTCTTTTTGTATTTTGCAGTTTGTGTCTTTTGCACATGGGTGAATGCCTAAGTTGCTGTGGTCTTTCATTGATTCTATTATGGCTAATAGAATCATCATGGCTATGGCTAATCCATTCTGTTTTGGATTTATTGAGTATACTCAGAAGAAAATGAAGCTCAGGGTTGTATATGGTGACATATCCATACTTCGATAATACATTTACTTTGACCTTTAATTGGTACTAGCTATTTATCACTTGGGGCACAAATCTCATCCAGCTAAATTTACTTGCTCCCTTGGTTCCATTCTCAGCTGTGTCTCCATGGTCTCACTGAAAAGCAGATCCACATGATGAAAGCAGCGGGTACAAAAATCAAATCACATGGTAGTTGAATCATGATAGATCAGAAGACAGAGTACCCAATCACAATGGAAAAATACACGACTCTCAAACTGAAAGTACATTGAATCACATCTGAGTGATGGACAATTAATCTGAACCAATGTTTATATTCACTTGAGCATTATCCTATCCTAGAAACATAGAAAGCCTACAGCACAATACAGGCCCTTCAGCCCACAAAGCTGTACCAAACATGTCCTTACCTTAGAAATTACCTAGGGTTACCCATAGCCCTCTATTTTTCTGATCTCCATGTACCTGCCCAGAGTCTCTTAAAAGACCCTATCCTCTCATCAATTAAACAAACTTTGCTCAAGCAGTACCTGCTGGGGTCAGACCACCAACACTATGTCTCACAAAAGTCTCCACTAGTTCACCTATTCAGCAAAAAATTGCAGCACCGAAGCCATTGATCGTTGAGTCACCAAATGACGAAACAGATTTTCTCCTTAACCAATGATATTCGACGTGAAAGAGGATAGGCATGGAAAAGAGATAAACTGAAGTTCAGATGCACAAAACTATTCAGTAAAAAGTTTAGATTATAGGACACCTGGGAGAAAGAAGTCAAATGACAATTAACAGGTAAAAATGTTAACTTTTTAGAAACAATGTACATTCAACTGTATGACAGCGTTCGTGCATCCATTCCTGTTTCATTCTAGTTGTAAATCCCAAAATGTAAAATTTCCTGAAGCCGTTGAGCGCTACTTTTAGACTTATGCAAGTTTAAATTCAATAAACATTACAAATATTAGCGTCGTGAACTCTTTCAATTTACACCTTCTTCTGATAGAACAACTGTGAATAATCACCCTCCTAACTGCACCAATAATTGTCACCCGGGAAATCGATCTCCATCTTTAACGCAGATTCCCCTAAATTTCTGCAAGTGTCCCCTCCCCCTCAGGAATTTAAAACACGAATGTTTTCTTATTTTTCCGTTTCAACGGAAGATCGCCGATTTAATAGATTTGCCTCTATTTCTCTCTCCACAGGAGCTGCCTGATCGACGGCACATCTCCCGCTGTCACTTTTTTTTTAAAAATCTTGCACACACTGCCTACTCCCAAGGATTCAAACCGGCTTGGTTTTGTAATGAGAACTCATACTATTGGGGGGTGGGAGTGGATGGTGTTAAAGGACGTTACATTGACTAATATCAGGCCGATGCAGTTCAGGTGATCCCCAGAAGCCTCTAATCACGGACTGACATTTGGGCCGGGAGGGCAAAGGAACTCTCGGTTTAAGAAAACACTAATGAAAATCGGAGTATGCATCATATTATGACAACTTACCCTCCTCTGCGAGATTCTTGTTGGACAGTTTCTCAGTGTTAAAATGTAAACAAACCATTAACCTCAATGAAGGTTGTGCTGGATTTGAGACATTGCCCAGGACCTCACAGGAAAGCGTGAGTGAGTTCCCGAGGCGCTGCACGCGTTCCCGAGGCTTTCCACCGGGAACCAGCGGAAACTGAACACTTTCATTAGACGGGAGTAGCGATTCCAGGCTCAGTTTGCATCCAACACGTCTTTTCCACTTGATCGCCTGTGGCGGCTGCCTGCCAGGTGAACTCTTTCAGTATCCGTTTAATAATTAACCAGAAACTGATGTGTCTTTTTGTTCGACAAAGAATTAACCAATGCTACTGTGAACTGGAGAAATAATTCTGCGTATTAAAAAAAAACAAACTGGAAAAACTTATAAATTACAAAAATCACAGTTGGGCGGCATAATGGCAATTTTTACTCGGGGTCAGTCAGGTTTTTAGGACTTCTTCCGTCTTGTTTGAGCACCCAAACAAAATTGAACACTGAATTTTAGCATGTAAAAACCTGAAAGCACGGCTGTAAAACATGGATTAGATAATTTCTATAAAAATGTTATTCAAAGTAATTGTGTTAGGTACATGAAGGACTAAGTATAATCTGGGTGTTTTACCTTCTGGAGATTTATCTGAAGATTGCAAAGTACAATAAAAGTACAGTACAACTAAAAGTACTTGTTTTTGCATTTACCTAAGTGGCCTACTGTAAATTAAATAAACTCTCAAGTTTTTAATTCTAAGTATATTTTATGTTAATTGCTTAAAATGTTTGGAGCATGAACTATTTTATTGGCTAGTTTTTCTGAAGTTCCTTTTGTAACAAACATGTAAACTACACTGACAGTGGGATCAAAGCAGTTTTTAATGTTACTTTTAGGTAATAAGAATAGGATTTGGCCTTTGAGCCCACTCAGCCATTCTTTGAGATCATGGCTGATTTTCCAATTAAGGAGCATTTTCTTGCACTATCCCTATATCTCTTGAATCCCTTCACACTCATTGGTTTCTTGTTGAATAAACTCAGTGATTGAGGCTCCTCAAACCTCTGATAATTACAAATGTTCACCAGACTCTACTTGAAGCAAATTCTCTTTCTCTCAGTCCTAATTAATCAACCTCGTATTCTGAGACTGTCTTCTATTTCTAGACTCTGCAGTCAGGGGAAGCAAGCTCCCTGCTTTCTGTCTGTTGAGCTGTGTACATAAGTTTCAATGAGCTCTCCTTTCATTCTGAACTTCAAAGACATCTGGTCAAGTATGTCAGATCTCAACTCATGACAAACCTGTGATTCCTGTAATCTTTGAATTATTCCTGATATGGCAAATAAATTAATTTTTAGCTAAGGATACTTAGATATATATACTTAAGATGTTGAGTAACCAAGGTGATGTATAATTGCAATCATACATCTTTACTCTTGTATTCAAATGCTCTTATAATAAAGACGAGATACAAACTGCAGATGCTAGAACTAGGACTGATGCAGGGTCACAATCCAAAATGTTGACAATTCCTTTTCTTCCCAGATGCTGCCCAAACATCTGAATTCCTCCAGCACAGGGATTCCCAATGTGGGGTCCACAGACTCTTCAGTTAAAGGTAGGGGTCCATGGCACAAAAAAAATTGGGAACCCCTGCTCCAGCAGATTGTTGCTCCCCTCATAAAAAAGGTGAATGTACTATTTACCTTCCTAAGCATTTGCCACACATGCTGTTACCTTTAGTGGCTTATGTATACCAAGTGAAGATGAATATTACATAGTCTCTCAATTTAAAGCATACTCAGTTTCTCAGTTTTGCACTCCAAAGTAATTAACTGAACATTTTCAACATGTTTATCTGCCACGTTCTTCCCCCACTTAGCTTGTTCATATTATGTTAAACCCTCTTTGTATCCTCCTCTGTAGTCTCTATCTCACCTGGTTTTGTATAATTAGCATATGACCATTGGTTGTTTCAGTCAAGCCATGGATATAGATCATGCCCTAGACAACCTGAGAAAGACCCATCTATGCTCACTTATTCTTTTTTCTGAAAACCAACTCAGTGTAATTGAGGTTAATTACATGTACTCTAAACTTGTTAACAAAACTTCCTGTGTGGCAGTTTATCAAAAGTCCCTGCTTATCTATCCTACTGGTCACCTTTTCACACAATTAACTGAACATAATTTTCCTTTCATAAAATCTGCACTGACTCTGTTCCATTCTATAATTTTTGATACAGTTGTTGAATCAATGTAAAATCCAGCATTTCTCCAACTGCTGACATTGGGCTAATCTCTTGGTCTTGATACATTCCAATTCACAAGAACAATTTCAGAATAATTTTGGAGGATGATAAACAGTCTTTCAAAACTCTAGGATGTAAATTGTCAGTTCCTTTTGGGATTGACTATTAACACTTAAGTTATTGTAACTCATTTGATGAAAAATACTGTTTTTCTAACTCATCTGCTGAGGGAATTTGAGCAGTTTAGGACTAAATTAAAATGCAAAACCATAAAAGGTAATGATTTCTAGACTGCTACCTGAGCCCATGCAAATTGGTACAGGGTTTATAGGATCAGAGAGCTGAATACATATGAGATGGCTCAGAGATTGGTGTGGGAGAAGTGGGTTAAAGTTCAGTAGCATATTGGCACTAGTATTGGAGAAGGAAACAGCTGTCCCGATGGTCAGGCTCCACCTGAGCCATGCTGGGACCAGGGTCCTGGTGAATCATATAACTAGGGCTGTGGCTGTGGCTTTAGCATTTTGGAGAAGTATGCATGAAGTAAAAGGGAAGGAGAGGTTATGACATTCTCCAAAATTTTAAAAAAAAGAAAAAATTTAGAAAGGGAGGAGAATTTAACTTCAGGTAACACGGGGTCAAAATTAAAAAGGGTGATGAATACAGGACTGAAGGTGATATATTTCAATGCACACAGTATATGGAATAGAGTAGCTGATCTTGTAGTATGGTTAGAAATTGGGAGGTATTACATTGTGGGCATCACTGAGTCGTGGCTGAAAGAAGACCACGACTAGCTTAACATTCAAGGATACACATCATTTCAAAAACACAAGCAGGTGGGAAGAAGGGGTGGAATAGTTCTGCTGGCAAAAAATAAAATCAAATCCTTAGAAAGAAGTGACATAAGATCAGAGGATGTAGGATCTTTGTGGATAGACTAAGAAACTGCAAGAGAATAAAGACCCTGATGGGAGTTATATACAGGCCCCTGAACTGTAGAATGTGGGATACAAATTACAGCAGGAGAAAGAAAAGGCATGTAAAAGGCAATGTTACAATCTTCATGGGGGAATTCACTGTGTAAGTAGATTGAACAAATGAGGTTAGTGCTGGATCCCGAGAGAAAGAATTTGTAGAATGCCTATGAGATGCTTTTTTTTAAACCATCTTATAGTTGAGCCTACTAGGGTAAAGGCATTTATTCCTCTCCAAACATGTTGCCTGGCTTTTTGAGTTCATTCAGTATTCTGTGTGTATTACTTCTGGATTAGATGTTGTGCAGTGAACATTTGATCAGGGAGCTTATGGCAAAGGAACCCTTAGGAGGCAGAGATCATGATATGATAGGATTCCTCCTGCAGTTTGAGAGGAAGAAGATAAAATCAGATGTATCAGTATTACAGTGGAGTACAGAGGCATGGGAGAGGAGCTAGCCAAAGTTGATTGGAAGGGGACACTAGCAGGGATGACATAGAGTAGTAATTTCTGGAGTTTCTCAGAGTAATTCAGAAGATTGGTTAATTTCAAAGAATAAGTATTCTAAAGGGAGAATGAGGCAACCATGGCTGATAAAAAAATAATATAGAGCCAAAAATAAAGCAATATAGCAAAAAATTATTGGTAAGTGAGAGCATTGAGAAACTTTTAAAAACCAACAGAAGGCAACTAAAAACAATGAGGGAAAAAATAAAACATGAAGGTCAGCTAGCCAGTTGTATAGAAGAGCACACAATTTTTTTCCAGATATGTAAAGAGTAAAAAAAAAGAGGCAAGAGGGGATATTGATCTGCTTTCACAAGGCCTTTGACAAGGTGCTGCACATCAGGTTGTGAAACAAGATAAGACCCCATGGTATTACAGGAATGATATTAGCATGGATAGAAAATTAGCTGACTGGCAGGAGGCAATGAGTGGGAATAAATGAAGTCCTTTTCTCATTGGCTGCTGGTGATAACTGGCGTTCCGCAGTGGTCGGTGTTGGGTTTGTTACTTTTCACATTACATGTTAATGATCTGAATGGCAGAATTGTCATTTATGGTCAAATTTGAAAATGGTACAAATATTGGTGCAGGGTCAGGCAGTGTTGAGAAAGCAGGGAGACTGCAGAAGAACCTGGATACTTTAGAAGCTTGGGCAAAGAAGTGACAGAGGGAATGAGTGTCGGGAAGTGTATGGTCATGTACATTAGTTGAAGGAATAAACATGTAGACTGTTTTCTAAATGGGGAATGAATTCGGAAAGTGGTGGTGCAAAGCGACTTAAGGGTCTTACGATTCCCTAAGTTTAACTTGGAGGTTAAGTCAGTAGTAAGGAAGACAAATGCAGTTAGCAGGTATTTCACAAATACTGGAATATAAAAGTAAGGATGCAATGCTGTGGGTTTGTCAGACTGCACTTGAGTATTGTGGGCATTCCTTTTTGGCCCCATAGCTGAGAAAGAATGTGCTGCTATTGGAACGGATCCAGAGGAGGGTCACGAGAATGTTCCTGAAAATTAAAGATTAACATGGCTCTGGGCCGGTATTCACTGGAGTTTAGAAGAAGGAAGGGGGTTATCATTGAAACCTGTTGAATATTGAAAGGCCGAGATAGAGTGGACATGGAGAAGTTGTTTCCAGTAGTGGGAGAGTCTAGAACCAGAGGGCGTTGCCTGAGAACACAAGGGTGTCCCTTCAGAACAGAGATGAGGAGGAATTTCCTTAGCCAGAGGGTAGTGGATCTGTGGAGTTCATTGCCACAGACAGCCGTGGAGGACAAGTCATTGGGAATATTTAAAGCAAAGGTTGATAGGTTCTTGATTAGTAAAGGCGTCAAGGGTTACAGACAGTGGGAATTGGATTGAGAGATTAAAGGTTTATTTATCACATGTACATCAAAATATCAAAACACACAGTGAAATGCATCATCTGCGTCACAACCAACACAGTCCAAGGATATGCTGGGGGCAGCCCGCAAATGTCGCCGGGCTCCTGGTACTACCGTAGCATACCCACAACTTACTACCCCTTATCGGTGTGTCTTCGGACTGTGGAGGGAAATGAGAGCATCCGGAGGAAACCCAAGCAATCACGAGGAGAATGTGCAACCTCCTTACAGACTGCTGAGGGAAATAGGTCAGACATAATCGAATGGTGGAGCAGCTTTGATGGTTGGAATGGCCGAATTTAGCTCCTTTGTGTTATGGTATTATTGAAAATATCTAGTTGTGAATTCAAGGTAAATACTGTATTTATATTTTGGATCAATTATTTCATCTATGGAAATTGGATTGCTAACTTGCTAGCCACGTACACAAGTCAAAAATGTTGTACTTAATCACTGATCATGAAAAATAATCCACTTAAACCATGAACCTTCTTTTTGTCAACAGATTTTGCTCAACAATATTTCTTGCATTTTTATTAAAGATTTTCTTTTTTCAATCTTTAAGATGTCTTTTTTGAGACATTATAAGTGTTGTTACTTCAATGTACTCATGTTATTTTTCCTGTATAACAATAAAAAGATTTAAAAAGAAAGAAAGATTTTCTGCACCTACAATATTTTAAAATATGTTACCTGTACTGCTATATTTGGTAATGATTAAGGCATCTCAAAACATTAACATAGGAGGTTCTGCAGATGCTTGAAATCTTGAGCAACACACACCAAATACTGGAGGAATTAAGCAAGTTTGGCAGCATCTATGGAGGGAATTAGATAGTCAAGGTTTTGGACAAGAGCTTTCATCAGGACTGGAAAGGAAGGGGTCAGAAGCCAGAATAAGAAGGTTGGGGGATGGGAAAGAGTACAAGATAGCACATGATGGAAAGGTGGGTGAGTGAGGGATTAAGAAGCTGGGAGGTGATAGGTGTAAGAGATAAAGGGCTGAAGAAGCAGGAATCTGATTGGACAGGACAGTGGACTATGGAAGAAAGAGAAGTGTGAGTGGAAGCATTGGGAGGTGATGGGCAGGTGAGGGGTAATCAGAATGTCAAATGAAAAAGAAAGAGGTGGGGTGGGGGAGAAATGTTCATACGGTCAGGTTGGAGGCTACCCTGATGGAATATGAGGTGCTGCTCCTCTAATCTGAGTTTGGCCTCATCTTGGCTATGGACAGACATTTCAGACCGGGAAGTCAAATTGAAGTGGGTCTCCACTGGGAGATCCAGCCTCTTACAGTGGGCAGATTGAGCAAAGATGTTTACTGAAGCAGTCCCTCAATCTGTGTCAGATCTCACTGATGTAGAGGAGGCCGCACCAGTGCCAGCTGCCACATTCCAGCTGGACAATTAGATAAACTGGTACAATGCTTTTAAATATATTCAACAGTATTTCAAAATTCAAAATTTCCTCTCCTATGTTATAGCTAAGATGCAAATGATGTAGAAAACTGAATGCTTAGTGAAAGCCAGAATATTTAAGAGACTGCATCATACATCAATAATACATCAGCAATATTTGTATAAAAACCATGGAAACAAAACGGGAATGTGTTGTGGGTGTCTCTGTAGTAATAGTTTCCTTTTTGCATTTATTTTCTTTCCATTTACCCCGACTGTTGCTTATATCTTGTCCTACCTCTTTCCCCTCTCTCTACCTATGCCTTTTGCATCTATTGGCCAGTACAAATTTGCACATTTGTGCAGTAATATCCTAACCTGTACATATCCTGAATTCAGCAGCCAATTTCAACATTAGATCTACATCTCAGTAGTTATACTGTATTAAACTAAGAAAATAATTTAGGACAGAAATCAAAACATTAAAAAGTACTGACCAAGTAAAACATGTAAGTTGAAGAATAGCAAATAGGTTTTAATGTGGATAATTAAAAAGAACCATATATTTGCAGTGTTTCAAAAGACAAAGATGGTAACAAGTACTAAAAGCAGTCAGATACTGTGCGGTAATTCCCAAATGGGCTAATAGGTACAGGTACTATTCCTACAAGTTTCACTATGAAATCAATCCTGAATAATGTTAACTACATATGGTGATTACATTTTAAACTTTTTCAAAAGAAAGCTGTATTTTGTATATCAAGCTGCAAGAAAAAAATCTGCAAATTCTGGAAATCTGAGTAACACACACAAAATGCTGGGGGAATTCAGCAGCTATGGAGAACAAAAAAGTACAGTCAACGTTTTGGGCTGAGTCTGGCCTGAAAGGTCAACTGTACTTTTCTCCATAGATCTTGCCTAGCCTACTGAGTTCCTCCAGCATTTTGTGTGTGTTGTTTGTATAATATGCTATTTGTCTGATTTGCAAAAGTGCTCAGCATGTTAGCATTTCGAATTCCGTAAACCCAAATGAGATTAAACTAATATATATGCATGTATTCTCTGTGAATTCAGAACAAAATGATGTTTTTAACAAATAAGTTAAATTTTTCATCACATTATTCATTAAACAGTGATAAAGCATTCCCATCAGAAATTCAGTAAATAAATCTTAAACCTGTAAGTAACACAAAGTGAAGATCAGCCACATTTGTGATGTAAAATTGATAATGTCTCATTGATTGGAATATTGAAAATTGGAATATGAAAATACAATAAGATTGTTATTAAAAATAAATTGTGATTGAAATCAAATGCTATCAATTTGTTGCCTCTATCAGTGATGAAAAGCACTTAAAATGAATGATTTAGCGTTATTTATAATTGCTTTTAATTCTAAACCTGATTACTTTGTGTACTTTTACTGTACTGGTCAAAGCCATAGTGGAGGGAAATATAAATTCCACTTGCTGCATAAAATAAAAAATAATCACCATCCATTTTGTTTCTGCATGTCTAGCAGAAAGTGGAAGCATTTTGAATTTTATTTTGAAATTGATTTTACATTTTTGCTGTCATCTATACATGTATTAGAACCTTAACAAGAAAGAATGTGTCAGAAGTGTATCTGAAACGTACCCAGAATGGTAGAATCTGAAACAACCTCCTGTTTGACAGATCTTTGGTGTAACTGATCACAGGTTTTCAATAATCACACTGGGAGGAATAAGCAAGCTTATCGTATTTCATTATCCCCCTCCTCCCTGCAAATTCAGGTTCATCAATTCAGCCGTAGCTTGACAAATTTGAGAATGATTCTGCTTGTCAACCATCACTGGCAATGCAAAAGCAGAATAGCAGGAACGGCAACTATCATCTACATTTCATGAATGCAATACTCACCTTTAAGTACCAATCTGAGATGGATGATGAGACAACAGCAAAAAAAAATCAACAGAAATTCGCTCGCTACAGAACTGAAGGGTCAACAAGACACATGGTCTCCTGGAGGGAAATTTCATCACGGATTTCTTGTTGGAGGTATGAAAATATTCATCTCCAGTTAATATGTATGCTGACATTGTTAATATTCATAAGGCAACCCATTGTCCGTTATCATATCCAAAAATTGCTTTAAAATATCTTGCCTCTTAGCCTTGCATTGCTTTGGCTAAGTTTACAGTCCTTTTCATAGGTATTTTCATTGGGGAATGGGTGGACTAAAAAAATTTCAAACGTTGTTATAAAATACGCAATCAGTATCATACATTCCACTTCAGCATAAAAGGTCAGTGGTAGCAAAGAAATCTATCATTCTTTTAGACAGCTACTTTTAGAAAGACATAAGTGGCAGGGTTTCAATGTTATCGCCCTGCCTGAAACTGAAAGCCAGCATATGACAAAGTGCTGGGATATCAAATCAAATTTAAGAGCACATCTTTGGCATGAGTTGTACCTACATCTCTATCCAAAACCAGGTAGGTGGTTGCATTTAGTGCTAATTTAACTACCATACTGAATTAATGAGCTCATGTTCTCTTAATGACACCCAGCTGAACAAGCAGTCAGCAGTAAAAACTCCATGCAACTTGCACTTTTTAAAGAGGCCATCTAGTAAGTGCAAGTAAGTTGCTGTTTGTATGAGATGTGTTGAATTCCAGGTGCTGATCAACGTTGTA
This sequence comes from Mobula birostris, assembly GCF_030028105.1. Classification (NCBI taxonomy): domain Eukaryota; kingdom Metazoa; phylum Chordata; class Chondrichthyes; order Myliobatiformes; family Myliobatidae; genus Mobula; species Mobula birostris. The sequence continues at coordinate 171,705,910 of NC_092375.1, read as the reverse complement.
TAATCTATTAGGAGTGGGACTGTTCCTTGACTTTGAGACCTGCACAAACCAAGAGTATAGAGTTATTGGTTTAATGAGAGAAGCTGTGGATGATAAATATGGTGCTGCAAGAGAGAGGAAGATGTGGAAACATACTCAGTAGATGGCTGTATCCACTTAATATGTTCAGGAAGAAGTTAATTTACCTAAACCTCCACAAGAAACAGTAAGCCCTCATTGAAATGTCTGCCATAACTCCAACAGCAGACAACAGCAAGACAGAATTGTAGAACACTACAGCACAGAAACACATCCTTTGGCCCATCCAGTCCACGCCAAACTATTCATCTGCCTAATCCCATAGACTTGCGCCCAAACCATAGCCCCCACCTCCCCATACACCTCCCACCCATGTATCTGTCCAAATTTCTCTTAAATGTTGAAATTGAACTCACATCCACTATTGACGCTGGAAGATCAGTCCACACACTCACCCTCTGAGCAAAAGAAGTTCCCCCTTGTGCCCCTTAAACATTTCACCTTTCACCTTTTACCCATGACCTCTAATTCTGGTCTCACTTAGCCTCAGAGAGGGGGGAAAAGCCTGCTTTCATTTATCCTATCTATACCCCATATAATTTTGTTTACCTCTATCAAATCTCCCCTCATTTTCCTATGCTCTGGGAAATAAAGTTCTAACCTATTCAACCTTTCCCAATTACTTGGATCCTCAATTCTTAGCAACATCCATGTAAATTTTCTCTGCAGTCATTCAATCTTATTGGTATCTTTCCTATAGGTAGGTGAACAGAACCGCAGACAATTCTGCAAAGTAGACCTCACCAACTTCTTATACAAATTCAACATAACATCCCAACTCCTGTACTCAATACTTTGATTTATTAAGGCCATTGTACCGAAAGTTCTCTTTATAGCCTTAACTACGATGACACAACTTTCTAGGGATTATGAATCTGTATTCCTGATCCCTCTGTTCGGTTGCACTCCTCAGTGGCCTACCATGCACTGTGTACACACAACACTGTGATGAGTATCCTTGCTGTGTGCATACATCTACTGATGCTTCTGGACATATCTTCAGTGATGTTCCTGGAATCATCGGGTGTTTCGGGTCTTTCAACATCATACAACCTTCTCCAGGTGACCCAGCCGGGGCTGATCAGACCCCAGCTTGTGTCCAGGTGGCTAGCTACTTATGACTCCATGGCTCCCCTCTTTTGAGCCACGGCCATCTTGAGGCCCTCTCTGCCACAGTCCCTGTCTATTCAAATATTTATATATCCAGTTCCTTAGAATACCCTCCAATAACTTTCCCACTACTGATGTCTGGCTCACCAGGTAATAATTTCCCAGTTTATTCTTAAAGTTTTCTTTAAAAATTGAAGAACATTAGCTACTCTTCAATCCTCCGGCACCTCACCCTTGGCTAAAGATGTTTTAAATATCTCTGCTAGGAACCCTGGAATTTCTGCACTAGACTCCCACAAGGTCCAAGGGACCACCTTGTCAGGTCCTGGGGATTTATCCACCCTAATTTGCCTCAAGGCAACAAACATGTCCTCCCCTGTAATCTGCATATGGCTCATGATCTCTCTGCTGTTTTTCCAGATCTCACCCATCTCTTTCAAATCCATTTTATTTTATTCAGAGATACAGTGAGGAACAGGCCCCTCCGGCACAAAGCACTGCACCGCCCAGCAACCGAGCTTAATCACAGGAGAATTTACAATGACCAACTAGTACATCTTTGGAATATGGGAGGAAGCTAGAGTGCTCACGTGTTCACGCTGAGGATGTATAAACCCCTCCAAATGGCCCTTCTCCAATTTAGAATCTCAACCTGCGGACCAGATCTATACTTCTCCATAATGTCATTATGATCACTAGATGCAAAGTGTTCCTCTGGACAAAATCTATCATCTGCCTTGTTTCATTCCAGTATCACACTCTCTCTAGTTGGAACCTCTGTATATTAATTAAGGAAACTTTCCTGATCACATTTGACAAACTCCTTCCCATCCAGCCCTTGTACAGTATAGGAGTCCCAGTCAATATGTGGGAAGTAAAAATGAACTACAATCACAACCTTGTTTTTCTTGCAACTGCCTCTCTACTAATCTGCTCCTCTAAATCCCACTGACAATTGGGTGGACTATAATATAATCCTATTAATGTAGAGTCATAGAAAACTACAACACATACAGACTCTTCGGTTCATCTAGTCTGTGCCAGACTAATAATCTGCCTAGTCCCACCCCTCTCATCCATTTACCTATCCAAATTTCTCTTTAAAAAAAATTGAAAACAAACCTGAATCCATCACTTCCACTGGCAGCTCGTTCCACCCTCTTACCACCCTCTGAGTGAAGAAGGGAGGAAGGATCAGTTCTTCACACTGATCCCTGTGGCACTGCACTAGTCACAGGTCTCCCACCACTCGCTGGCTTCTCCTGCAAAACCAGTCTCTAATCCAATTTAGAGCTTCATTCTGAATGCCAAGCCACTGAAGCGCCTTGGCCCAAAACCTCGACCGTACTCTTTTTCCATGGATACTGCCTGGCCCGTTGAGTTCCTCCAGCATTTTGTGTGTGTTGCTTGAGCCTTATTGACCAACCTCCCAAGAAGGACCTTGTCAAAGTCCTTGCTAAGGTCCACATAGACAGCATCCACTGCCTTGCCTTCATCAACTTCCCCAGTTACTTCCTTAAATCGAAAAGCTCTTTTAGATTGGTTAGACACAACCTGCCATTCGTAAAAGCATAGACTTTGGTTACCCTTTCTTATTCCTCAATTCCACTCATATAGCTTCAGTAGATGAGCTCTCTAGTTTGTCCTATCTGAGCTCTGAAGTGGCATCTTCACTGACTAGTAATGCCACCCCTCCCCATTTAGTCCCTCCCACTCTATCATATCTAAAACAACAGAACCCAGAACACTGAGCTGCCAGTCCTGCCTTCCTGCAAGTAAGTTTCTCTAATGACTACAATATCGTGCTGATCCATGCTCTAAACTCATCCACCTTCCCTACAATAGTCCTTGCATTGAAATGTACACAACTCAGCACGTTAATCCCACCATGCTTAACCTTTTGATTCCTGACTTGCTATGTAGGCTTAACAACATCTTTCCCAACTACCACTCCACTATCTGCTCTGGTGCTCTGGTTTCCATACCCCTGCAACTCTAGTTTAAACAGCCCCCCATGCAACACTAGCATACCTTCCTGCAAGGATATCGGTCTCCCTCCAGTTCAGCTGCAAGCTGTCCAAGTGTACAGGTCCCACCTCCCCTGGAAGAGAGCCCAATGATTCTGTCCTTCAACTTAATATCTAACTCCCTGAACTTGCTTTGCAGGACCTCGTCGCCCTTCTTACCCATGTCATTACTACTGACATGGACCATGACCTCAGGCTGTTCATCGTCCCACTTAAGAATGTTTTGGTCTCATTTCGAGATATCCCTAACCCTTTCACCTGGGAGGCAACCTACCATCCAGGAATCTCGTTCTTGTTCACAGAACCTCTTGTCTGTTCCCTGTACCACTGGATCCCCTATCACTACTTCTCCCCACCTCTGAGTCACAGAGCCAGACTCAGTGCAAAAGACCTGACCGCTGTGGCTTCTCTCTTCTATGTTATTAGACCATAAGACTTGGAAGCAGAATTAGGCCATTTGGCCTGTCAAGTCTGCTCCGCCATTCAATCATGGCTGATCCATTTTCCCCTCCTCGGCCGCGCATCCCAGCCTTCTCCCTGTAACCTTTGATGCCATGTCCAATCAAGAACCTATCAACCTCTGCCTTAAATACACCCAACAACCTGGCCTCTACAGCTGCCTGGGGCAATAAATTCCACAAATTCACCACCCTCTGACTGAAGAAATTTCTCCACATCTGTGCTTTAAATGGATGCCCCTCTATCCTGAGGCTGTGCCCTCTTGTCCTAGATTTCCCCATCATGGGAAACATCCTTTCCACATCTATTCTGTCTAGGCCATTCAATTAGATCCTCCTCTTATTCTTCTAAATTTCAGCAAGTACAGACTCAGAGTTATCAAATGTTCCTCGTATGATAACCGTTTCATTCCTGGAATCATCCTTGTGAACCTCCTCTGAACCATCTCCAATACTGGCACATCTTTTCTTGGATGAGGAGCCCAAAACTGTTCACAATACTCAAGGTGAGGCCTCACCAGTGCCTTATAAAGCCTCAACATCACATCCCCGCTCTTGTGTTCTAGACCTCTTGAAATGAATACTAATTCCCTCAACAGTATTCAAATCTATTGTTGAGGGGAATGACTACAGAGGTACCCTGCTCTGGCTGTATATCCCCCTTTTCCCTCCTGATGTTCGCCCAGTTACCTGTGTCCTGCACCTTAGGTGTAACTATCTCTCTGTATCGCCTGTTAATCAACCCCTCACCCTCCCAAATGATCTGGAGTTCATCCAGCTCCAGTTCCAATTTCTTAACACGGTCTGTAAAAAGCTGCAGCTAGATGAACTTCTTGCAGGTGTATTCATCAGGGATGCTGGATGTCTCCTTGTCTTCCTGTATCCTGGAAGAAGAGCATTCCACTGTCCTGCCTGGCATTCCCACTGCTCTAACTGTGCAATAAGAAAGAAAGAAAACTACCCAAAATCTATCTACAGCCTCTGCCTCTCCTCTCCGAAGCCTGTCTGAGCCAAAGCATCAATTCCCCCACTCTAACAATGGCCACTCCTACAATGGCCGCTCCACTTGAACCTCACTTCTTTTTATTGGCCCTTGCCAGGTGCCAGATTATCCCACAATCTGTGGTGTGCAGAATGTCCTGACTGCCCCCCTCACTTCTTTTCAAATCTCTCTCCTGCTTTGCACAATCCAATGTCACCTAGCCAACTGTGGTGAGCAGAATGTGGCTACTGTGGTTATCTTGGCCGTTAACTTCTAGGTTGGAGCTGGAGATAATTTGCTCTCAATGATTACAAAAGACAAGTAACTACCGTTCTTTGTGTAAAGGAGCCTACGTTTCATTCTCCTATAGCGGAGAAAATGATGCAATGTACCTTCTATACTGTGCTTTCATCTACACTCTTTGCACTAATCTAACTACACCTAACCAGATTGCAGTTCTAGTTTTTCTGGAAGGAGAAAGAAGAAAGGGTAGGGCTGCACTGAGGAAATGAATGGGGAGAATATTAATTTGGTGAGGGATGGGGCTAAGGTACATTGAGCAACATCTAAGGCTAATGGTGCAGTTGGTTGGATATAACATTTGAAATGATTAAAAGACAAAAGGGAAAGGATAGATAGATAGAAAGAGACTTTATCGATCCCAAAGGAAATTGCAGTGTACAGAAGCATTACAAGCCACAGACATAAATATTAGAAGAGAAGTAGAAAGAATTAAAAAAATAAGTTATCGCAATCAGTCTAATAGGATGGCATCATCACTTCCCCATCTATAGGTTGACTCATTAAAGAACCAAATGACCAAGGGTTAGAATGATCTCATAGAGCGCTCTTTGGAGCAGCACAATTGTCTTAGTCTATTAGTAAAAGTGCTCCCCTGTTCAGTCAAGGTGGCATGCAGTAAGTGAGAAACATTGTCCGGAATTGCCAGGATTTTCCTTAGGTTCCTTTGTTCTACCCCAGCCTCCAGTGTGTCAGTTTAACTCCTATAACAGAGCCAGTCTTTCTAATCAGTTTATTGAGCCTGTTGGCATCACCCGTGTTGATGCCATTGCCCCAGAACACCACCACATAGAAGACTGTACTGGCAACAACAGACTGGCAGAACATGTGAAGGATAGGCCTGCATACTTCAAAGGACTTCAGCTTCCTCAAGAAGTAGAGGAAACCAAGCCCTTCTTGTACACAGCCTCTGCGTTGGTGCTCCACTGGAGTCTGTTGTCCAGGTGCACCCCCAGCTACCTGTAGGTCCTCACCATCAAAAGTAACAGGAAGCAGTGCAGGCTTAGTCTTCCTAAAGTCCATCACCATCTTCATTGTCTTATTGATGTTGAGTTGCAGATGATTCAGCTTGCACCATTTGACAAAGTCCTCCACCAGGGCCCTGTATTCATCCTTCCATCCTCCCTTTATTCACTATACTATTGCTGAGTCATCAGAGAATTTCTGCAGATGACGTGACTGAGTATTTTATCTAAAGTCCGGGGTATACAGGGTAAACAAGAAGAGAGCCAATACAGTCCCCTGTGGAGCCCTAGTGCTGCTTATAGCAAAGGAAATGTGAGGGAAGGATTAGGTATACTAATAACAGAAGTTTTCGTATCCATTATATGAAATATAGTGGATATATAAGATCAGGTTTTGCAACCTTGCCTGCACCCAGGGAATAGCTTCTTCTGTCCAAGCACAACATTCATGAGAGAAGATGGCAGTGGTTGACAGTGCCTGCCACATTTGAATAGTTGGCAGGTTGGATGTGAGGCTCATGAGATTAATAACAGATTAAGAGAGACCGGAGGTAGTTGAGTGCATTGAGCAATATCTGAAACTATTTGATAGGATGTGCTATTTGAAAGCACAATCACCAACAGTCTCTTGTGTAAGGTCACTGAAAATCTTATAGAAATGCAATAAGAATTCTGGAACTTTGCAGATAGCATTGACTTTCACAGACTTTTCCTTCTTTGATTTACATAACATGTCTATGGGGCCCTTGGGTTTCCTGTAATTCAGGATCTATCTCCTACCTTGCACCTCACCAATTAGAAAATACTTTGCATTGTTTATAAAACTAGATGTGTTCTACATTATGAGGAGGATGCAAAAAAGGTTCAAGGTTGTTTAATTAAATTCAGTGTGTAAATGCATTGTTTGGGTGGTGAGACAGAGATACGTCCCTACCAAAGGAGGCATAAGGCACTCTTTCCCTCCACTAACTTGCAGGTCACCCTTGGATGAGGTGTAGCACCACTGTGGTTGGGTATAAAGGCAGAAAATTATCCAAGTGGTGACAGATTGGGAAATTATGTTCAAAGGGATCTGGATATTCTTTGAAAGCAAATATACGGATACAGGAAGTAATTGAGAGTTTTTGAATATAGGAGTGAGGAGATCTTGTTACATTTCCACAGAGTCTAAGTGAGACCACACCTGGAGTATCATGTGCTGTTTGAGTGTCGTACTAAAGATAACAGGTAGTTTCCACAGACTGATAGATGAGATGGTGGCAGCATCGTATGAGGAAACACTGAGTTGACAGCATGTATTCACTCGAATTTGGAGGAATGAAAGGAGATCTCATTGAAAGATACAAAATTCTGCCAGGAACAAGAGAAAATCTGCACATTTGGATTTAATGATGGGGTAGGCTGAAACAGCCAAATGTCCTGCTCCTATTGTTCCCTTCCTTATGTTTTTTTCTTCTTCATTCTTCGATATTTCTCATTGGAATGGGTTTCAGAAAGTTTGCTGTATGTACAGTTCACCTCCTCTTTCAGAGGTGCCAGTTAACTTCAGGTAATGCTGGATTCTCACAACTACAGGCCCCTTCCTGAGGTTAATAGCTAATAAACTGCTCATGTAAATGAACTGTATTAACCCTGTCTGGGTTAAGTTAGTAACATGCAATCAAACAGCAATATGTAAACCTGTTGTTGCAATAGACTTAAGAATTGCATTATGCAATCCCCTTGTCTGTTTTAGAGTACAAAGTTAAACTTGTCCAAGTTACTTACCCACCCCACAGTGAGACTGGATAGCGATTTTTTCCCCCCTTTTTGTAGAATTAGGAAGGGCAGGAGTGTTCCGACCAATAAGTTCACACCCTAACATGCCATTCCCACCCCATTCCTAAATCCCTGTATTACTGCATGACAGTCATAACCAATCTTAGCCCTCATTGCTATTTGATGGTTGGGGGAAAATATGAAATCACCTTGCAAAACTTAGCTGATACTGTGAATTGAAATAAATATTTCTGGAGCAGTGGATGAAGTTGCAATACTGCCCACCAAGTTTACAATATAGATCTGCGTATTACATGTTTGAGAGATGCAAGCATTTCCCATCAGTTTTAAGAGAAAGGCAAGTGAATATTCCAGTCATAACCCTATATGTGTCTTCATTAGTCAATATATTTTGCTGCAGATTGTCAAAGAACATGGATATATTGTCGTGCTCACAATAACAAACTAGAACATACTGACTAATGAATGAAAAATAAAAACTGCAAATGCTGGAAAACTAAAATTTTAAAAAATGCTGAAAATACTCAGCAGGCCAGGCCTCATCAATTGGAAGAATAACAGAGCCAACATTTTGAGTTGAAGTTGAATGATGAATTAGGGCAGATATATCTGATTAGAGTTATAAAGCTTGGGGAGAGAAACCTAAAGAACATGAGCTGTAGAAATTTATTCTTGTAACAACTTTCAATAAGATCCTGTTGATCTTTTACCTTGGTGCCATTTTCCCATAACCCATAGAAACCCCAAATCTCAGAATTTGTAAAGAACCTGCTGATCTTTGCATTAAATATATTCAGCAGCCGATCTTCATTGGTAGGGAATTTCAAAGATTCATTACCCAAGAGGTGAAAAAAAATCTTGAAATCTCTGCCCTGAATGACCAGCTGCTTATTTTGAGACAGCGACTCAGAAATTCTAGATGCTCCAGTCCAGGGGAAGCATCATTCCCACAAAACCCTGAAGAATTCTCTACATTTTGAAGATTTCTTTGAAAGAATTGTTCTGGTTTCATTAATCCAGTGACTATGGACTATAAAATTGCTGTGGAATCTAGGTCAATGCCATTATCTGAGGCAGATTCTTTTCAGTACCATGAGTTTACACTAATTGGTAATGATGGAGCAATAATAAAATCTGGAACGCCTGGCTCTGTAATAAAATATTCATTGTTATGAAATACAGTAGTTGTTTTATCCCACTGCACTAATATTTCTACTGATTGTGGCTTACAAGACAAAAAAACAGCAAAAGAATCGTTCTTTTGAACAATTCAGCACAGCACACCAAAATTTTAACTTAAGTGGACAGTACACTTGAAAGATTGTTCAGAATTATCATGATTTGTAAAGGCAGAACTTTGTAACTGTTGGATGTTTATACATGAAGCATTCCAACAGTATAATTATATAAAATGTGTTTAAGCAAAGTGGAAATGCTGACAGTCATCCTGCTTCCTGCAATTAAATTAGTGTGAATAGAATGAATTAATGAAGCATAATATTAAAAACGAGAAAGTCCAAGCAATTGACACATCTATGGAAAAGAGTACAGTCAATGTTTTGGGCTGAGACCCTTCATCAGGATTGGCAAAAAGAACATTTTTGCTATTCCTGATAAAGTGTCTTGGCCCAAAACATCGATTGTACAACAGGACCGTCAATATAGCATAGAAATACAATTCTATAAGCGTGAATTAATTAGTCTGGTGGCCTGGTGGAAGAAGCTGTCCCGGAGCCTGTTGGTCCCGGCTTTAATGCTGCGGTACCATTTCCCAGATGGTAGCAGCTGGAACAGTTTGTGATTGGGGTGACTTGGGTCCCCAGTGATCCTTTTTGCACACCTGTCTCTGTAAATGTCCTGAATACTGGGAAGTTCAGATCTACAGATGCACTGGGCTGTCCGCAACACTCTCTGCACAGTACTGTGATTGAGGGAAGATACCAGGCTGTGATGCAGCCAGTCAGGATGCTCTCAATTGTGCCCCTGTAGAAAGTGTTTAGGATTTGGGACTCATGCCAAACTTCTTCAACCGTCTGAGGTGAAAGAGGCACTGTTTTGCTTTTTTTCACCACGCAGCCGGTATGTACAGACTACGTGAGATCCTCGGTGATGTGAATGCTGAGGAACTTAAAGTTGTTCATCCTCTCAACCCCGGATCCATTGATGTCAATAGGGGTTAGTCTGTCTCCATTCCTCCTGTAGTCCACAACCAGCTCCTTTGTTTTTGTGACATTGAGGGAGAAGTTGTTCTCTTAATGCCACTGTGTCAGGGTGATGACTTCCTCTCTGTAGGCTGCCTTATTATTATTTGAGATAAGGCCAATCAATGTAGCACCATAAGCAAATTTAATTAACAGATTGGAGCTGTGGGTGGCGACACAATTATGGATATACAGAGATTAAAGGAGGGGGCTTAGCACACAGCCCTGAAGGGCTTCTGTGTTGAGGGTCAGAGGGGCAGAGGTGAGGGAGTCTGTCCACTCTTACCACCTTCCGGCAATTTGACAGGAAATCCAGGATCCAGCTACACAAGGCAGGGTGCAGGCTGAGGTCTCTGAGCTTCTTGTCAAGCCTGGTGTTGAATGCTCAACTGTAGTCCCAGAATGGCATTTTCACATAGGCATCCCTCTTCTCCAGATGTGTAAGGATGGTGTGTAGAGCTGTGGCTATTGCATCATTTGTTGATTGGTTGTGTCGGTAGGTGAATCATATGGGGTCCAGTGTGGGTGGTAACATGCTGCAGATGTAGTCCTTGACCGGCCTCTCAAAGCATTTGCTTATTATTGAGGTGAGTGTGACAGGATGCCTGTCGTTCAGACATGTTGCCTTGGTCTTTTTAGGTACAGGGACAATGGTGGATGTTTTGAAACAGGAGGGCACTCTACATTGGGAGAGGGAGAGATTAAAAATGTCTGTAGACGCACCTGCCAGTTGTGCGGTGCACATCCTAAGTACCTGCCCTGGGATGCTGTCCAGTCCTGCAGCCTTGTGACTGTCCACTCATTGGAAACACCTGCATACTTCAGTGTCAAAGATGACTAAGGTGCAGGTCACTTCAGTGGTTTCCTTGGGAGCTCAGTGTTGGTGACATCGAACTGAGCGTAAAAAAAAAGATTTAGTTCCTCTGGGAGAGAGGCAGCAATGTTGCCAGCACCACTGCACTTAGCTTTGAAGTCTGCAATGGTGTGCAGACCTTGCCATAAGTTGCATGTGTTGTTGGTGGAGAGTTGTGACTGGATCTTGTCCCTGTATTGTCGTTTCGCTGCCTTGATGACCTTGCGTAGATTGTAGCTGCATTCCTTGAGTTTCTTGAGTGTAATGTTAAAATTATTCTAGAAGATGATTGAATATTCCTTTGCAACATGCATTCATGTAATGTCTTCTTTTGAAGGAAGATATTTTAGGATTAAATTGCATTGGGCATCATGGATTGAGGCAAATGGGTAAAACTCAAATGAGATTGGATAATTGAAGAAATGGGTAGAAGTCTCCTCAGTTGCCTACTTCTTTGGCGTAATAACAGAAACACCTGATAATAAAATTAAGGTTCGTTTTCCACAAGTTGAAATGACAATTAAAGGGTCAAAAGCAACTCAGAGGTATGGAAATAAGGATGTTCTAATCTTAGTGACCATGGATATTTAAGAGTGGTTTAGTCCAAGTAAGTCCTTTCAAATCTGTTGTTTGTAAATTGTTGTCAAATAAAAATCATACAGTATGATAGGAAATCTGACAAAGTGAGTTAAGGGTTAATGAATTGTGTAGCTATCATGTAAACCATGCACTCTTGTTTCTGTTATTCATGAAGTAATTAGGATTTTTGATTCCTAATTACTTCAGGAAATGCTGCAGGACTGTGAAATTAGGAGGGGTTCAAAGAACACATAAAGTGGAGGGTAAAGTACTGAAGGAGCCTTTCTGTGTAGTTACCATTTAATGCGTAAGTTGTCCATATATCATTAATTCTTTCAATGTAATCATGCATTTTCTATATAGAGTACTGTATATGTAGAAGACAGGAACAGACTCTTCAGCCGACAATGTTGTAACAAACCAGTAAAAACTACTAATTAAGAGCTTAGCTAATTCCTTCTGCCGATGAGGTCCATGTGCATTTTTTTGCATTGTCGGAGTTATGCAAAGCTGCAACATAAATTTTGACTCTTGAATTGCCTTGGCCAATAAAGGCAAGCAAGCCATACACCTTCTTTACTAACCCATCTAGCTGTTCAGCCCCTTTCAGGGAGTTATGGACTTTGACCCCAGGATTGGTTAAAGACCTGCCATTAATTGTGTATCGTCTCCTTACATTTGACCCTCCCAATTGCAACCCCTCATACTAGGCTGGGTTAAACTTCATCTACCATTTCTCTGTCCACACCTGCAGCTTATCTTTGGAGACCCTCTACACCATGAACAATGCCACCGATCCTTGTATTCATCATAAATCACTACAGCACAGAAACAGGCTCTTCAGACCACTTATTGCATGTCAAACTGTATCCCATCGATACACACCTGGACTGTAGCTCTCCATACTCCTCCCATCCATGTACTTACCCAAACTTGTCTAGAATGTTCCAACTGAACCGAAATCCGTCATCATTAAGGACCTCCAGCACCCAGGGCATGCCCCTTTCTCATTGTTACCATCAGGTCGGAGGTACAGAAGCCTGAAGGCACACACTCAGCGATTCAGAAACAGCTTCTTCTCCTCTGCCATCCAATTCCTAAATAGACATTGAACCCTTAAACACTACCTCACTTTTTAAATATATTATTTCTGTTTTTGCATGATTTTTAATCTATTCAATATACATATACTGTAATTGATTTACTTATTCATTTTTTTCTTCTCTATTATGTATTGTATTGAACTGCTGATGCTAAGTTAACAAATTTTACGACACATGCTGGTGATAATAAACCTGATTCAGATACTGACTTCCACTGGCAGTTCCTTCCACACTCTCCCCACTATCTGAATGAACAAAATCTCCCCCTTAAGTATTTCATCTTTCACTCTTCACCTAGGACCTCCAGTTCTAGTCTCGCCCAGTCTCAGTGGAAAAGGCCTGCATGAATTTTATCTATACCCTTCATAATTTCGTATAGCTCTATCAAATCTCCTTCATTCTCCTATGCTCTAGGGATTAAAAGTCCTAACCTTTTTAGCCTTTTCCTATAACTCAGATTCTCACATCCTGGCAACGTCCTTGTAAATTTTCTCTGCAGTCTTTCAATCTTATTTACATCTTTCCTCTAGGTAGGTGACCAGAACCGCCCACAATTCTCCAAATTTGGCCTTACAGACTTCTTGTACAACTTCAAAATAACATCCCAGCTCCTGTACTTAGTGCTTTGATTTGTGCCAAAAGCTCTCTATATGACATATACCTGTGGTGCCACTTTTAGGGAACTACGGATCTGTATTTCCAGATCCCTTTGTTCTACTACATTCCTCAGTGTCCTCCCATTCACTGTGTATGTTCTGCTCTGGTCTGTCCTCCCATAGAGCAGCACCTCACACTTCTCTGCATTAAATTCTATTTGCCATTTTTCAGCCTATTTTTCCAGCTGATCCAAATGGTCTTCCTCCTTATCCATTCTGCCCCCAATCTTCGTGTCATTCACAAATTTGCTGATCCAGTTTACCACATTAACATCCAAGTCATTAATATGTAGTAGATGACAAACAACAACGGAGAGGCAACCATCTACTACAACTCTCTGGCTTCTCCTGCTAAACCAAAGTTGAATCCCATTTACTACCTCATCCTGAATGCCAAGGGACTGAACCTTCTTCCCACCACTGTCTGAAAGGAGTTTGCACATTCTCACCATGACCACATAGGTTTACTCCGTGTGCTTCAGTTCCCTCCCACATTCCAAAGGATGTACGATTAGGATTAGTGAGTTGTCCACATGCTATTGAGCCGTCAGCAGTGTGGCCCAGCACAATACTCGTTGATTTGATTTGACGCAAATGTCGCATTTCACTGTATGTTTTGATATGCATGTGACGAATAAATCTAAAATTTCTGGACCAATCTCCCATGTGGGTCTTTGTTAAAGGCCTTGCTGAAGTGCACGATGTCTACATGCTCAGGCTTTCCTTCATTAACTTTCCTGGTAACCTCCTCAAAAAAAACTGCATAAGATTGGTCAGAAACGATTAACCATGCACAAAACCACATTAACTCTCCCTAATCAGGCCCTGTCTATACAAATGCTTATGTATTCAATCCCTCGGAATACTTACAATAATTTAACACAACTGACGTCGGGCGCACTAGCCTAAGATTTCCCAGATTAGAGCCTTTCTTGATCAATGGAACAATAATAGTTCTCTTCCATTACCTCCACTTAATATATTCTGTGGAAGCCCTTGGGATTTTCTTTCACCTTGTCTACCAGAGCAACCTCATGCCTTTCTTCTAGCCTTCCTGCTTCATTCTTAAGTGTTTGCTTTCATTCTTATACTTCTCAAGCATGTTGTTTGCTCCTTACTGTCTATACTTGCTATCGCCTTATTCTTCTTCGTAAACAGAATCTCAATATCTATCAAAGACCAATGTTCTGCAAACCTATTAGCCTCGCCTTTTATTCTAACAGGAACATACAAACTCTGTATTCTCAATATTTCACTCTTGAAGACATTTACTACACATACATTTGCCAGAAAACAAGCTATCCCAATCCACTCCTGCTACATTATTTCTCATGCCATCAAAATTGGGCCTTCTCCAATTTAGAATCTTAACCTGAGGAACAGTCCTAACCATCTCCATAATTATCCTTTTTTAAAGATATATTATTTCTGTTTTGCACTTTTTTATCTATTCTTTCAATTATTTTAATATTTTGTTTTTGCACCATTTAAAATCTATTCAATGTGCATATACTTACTGTAATTGATTTACTTGGTTTTTTTTTCTTTCAATATTGTCATGTATTGCATCGAACAGCTGCTGCTATTAACAAATTTCACAATATGTGCCGGTGATAATAAACTTAATTCTGATTCTGATCTTGAAACTAATGGCATTATGATCACAAGTTCTAAAGTGTTCGCCAACACACACTTCTGTCACCTACCCTGTTTTGTTCCCTAATAAGAGGTCCAGTATCGAACTCTCTTTATTTAGGGCCTCTATATATTGATGAAGGAAACTTTCTGAACACATTTGACAAACTCGATACCTCCAGTCCTATTACAGTATATATAGAAAATTAGAATCACCTACTATCACAACATTATTTTTCTTGCAACTATTTGGTATCTCTCTACAAATTTGCTCCTCTAAATCATGCTGTCTATTGGGTGGTCTACATTAGTGTGGTCATCCCTTTTTTATTCCTCAGTTTCACCCGTATGGCTTCAGTAGACATGCTCTCCAGTCTGTCTTGTCTGAGCACTGCTGTGGCATTTTCCATGACTAGTAATGCCTCCCGTCCTCCTTTTTAATGCCTCCCACTCTATCACATCTAAAACAACAGAACCCCGGAACCTGAGCTGCCTGTCCTGCCTCTCCTGCAAGCAAGTCTCTCTAATGGCTACAGTGTCATAATTCCATTTGATAATCCATGCTCTACCAGGATTTCCCAGCCTGGGGTCCATAGACCCCTCACTCAATGGTATTGGTCCATGGCATAAAAAGGGTTGGGAACCCTGCTGAACTCATCTGCCTTACTTACAGTACTTGTTGCACAACTCAGAACGTTATGCTCAGTCATTTGGTTTCTGTCTTTGGTTGGTTGGCATCTGTCTGTCTCAAAGGACAATGGGTGATGAGGATCATCATCACAATCCTGGACGGAAGATACAGAGATCCCAAGATGCCCAGTCATCAAGATCCCTCTCCCGGCCTCACCAGTGTGGTCCAAAGGAAAGCTTATGAAGTAATACGTTTGCCACCAGCTTGGCTGCAGGAGCTGCCAGAAGGATGTTTAATGTTGTCCAACCATCTTAGGGGCTGCAGTCCGGATTTGCTGTCTGGGTTTGCTCCATTAGCCTTCATCTCTCCCGAGGCTGCCCACAAACAGTGGGGCTATTTACCTATAGCTGGAGATCTGGTTCACGAGCACCTGGGCGAGTCCACACACCGGTGGGCCTGCGTGCTACGTGTGCAGGGGCCAGACCTCCTCCCCGGCCTCTGTAGTTCAGCCTGAGTCCGAAAGGAGTCTAGTTTCCATTTGGCGCCAGTGAGAAGGCACAACATCAGGCTTGTTATTGGAGAAGCTATGTACTGGCAGGGAAAGACTTACCCATTCAGCTCTCCTTTGTGTGAGACTGCTAGCCAGTGGTGGAAGCTGAAAGTGAGAGCAATAATCACTAGCCACGACACTACCACACCAGATGCATCACAACAACCATTTTGGTTTCTGTCTTTATATATAGGGTTAGCATATACTTTGCTTACAACCACTCCATTGTCTGCCCTGGCACTCAAATTCCCACCTCCCTGGAACTCCCTTGGAAAAACACTAAGAAACCTTCCCTCAAGGTCATATGTTAAGGGTGAAAGGGGAATTATTTAGATTAGATGAGATTATGAGGACACTCAGTCCTCATTTATTGTCATTTAGAAATGCATGCATTAAAAAATGATACAACGTTCCTCCAGAATGATATCACAAGAAAACACAGGACAAACCAAGACTAAAACTGACAAAACCACAATTACAACAGTGCAAAGAAATACCATAATTTGATAAAGATCAGACCATGGGCACGGTAAAAAAAAGTCTCAAAGTCCCAATAGACTCATCATCTCACGCAGGCGTCAGAAGGGAGGAACTCTCCCTGCCATGAACCTCCAAGCGCTGCCAAACTTGCCGATGCAGCACCATTGGAAGCACCCGACCTCAGTGGACTCCATCCGAAAACTTCGAGCCTCCGACCAGCCTCTCTGACACAGCCTCTCAGAGCACCATCCTCTGCCGAGTGCTTCGACCCCGCCCCGGCAGCTGAGCAACAAGCAAAGCCGAGGACTCGGGGCCTTCTCCTCCGGAGATTCTGGATCACACAGTAGGAGCAGCAGTGAAGCAGGCTTTTCAGAAGTTTCACCAGATGTTCCTCCGTGCTCTCACGTCCGTCTCCATCAAATCAGGATTGTGCACGGCACCCTACTTGACAAATAACTGATACCACCACCGGAGTGGCCGCTGCGAGCTGCGTTGCATCGCATCTTCTCGTCCCGCCAGAGGAGTTTCTTCACTCAGAGTTGGTGGAAGTGTGGAATGAGCTGCCTATGGAAGTGGTGGATGTGGGTAGTTTCAATTGCAACACTTAATGGAAGTTTGGATGAGTGCAAGAATGGGTGGGGTGTGGAGAGCTATGGTCCAGGTGCAGAATAACAGTTCTACACAGACTAGATGGCCTGAAGGGCCTGTTTCTGTGTTGTAGTGCTCTATGACTCCAAATCATATTAGGGATGAATCTCTAGAGCACAACTGCTCCAGAGATGAGTGTGGGGCCAGGGAGATGGGGACTGCTATTACCTGTTTTGACATTAGGTGAATTTCAGTGGGTCGGGGTTGTCTGGGAGGCTGGAGTTGATGCATGTCATAGCCAGGCTCTTGAAGCATTTCATGATGATAAATGTCAGAGCCACTGGGCGGTTGTTGTTAATCCAGTTTTTCTAGACTGACTTGGGAAGGGGGCCAAACAATGGCAAATGGAATTTAACTCTGACTTGTCTTCTCTGACTCCAACCACAAAGTCAATTTTAACTCAACTTTGGTAAATTAAACCAGGGCAGGACTTGCATGGTGATAATGCCCTGGAAAGTGTTGTTGAGAAGGGGGATCTAGGGGTACCGTTGCATAGTTCCCTGAAACTGAAGACTCACGTCGACAGGTTCCACTATCCTGTTGTTGCCAGTACAATCTTCTATACTTTGGTGTGCTGGGGCAATGGAATCAACACAGGTGATGCCAACAGGCTCAATAAACATATTAGAAAGGCTGGCTGTGTTATAGGAGTTAAACTGAACACACTGCAGGCTGTGGGAGAACAAAGGGCCCTATGGAAAATCCTAGCAATTGTGGACAATGTTTCTCACCCTCTGCATGCTACCTTCGCTGAACAGAGAAGCACTTTTAGTTATAGACCAAGACAACTGCACTGCTCCAAAGATGAAGTCATTCTTACCCTCGGCCATTAGGCTCTTTCATAAGCTGGGGAAGTGATGATCCCCTTCTGCTGAACTGTTTGAGGTAACTTACTTTTTATTCTGTTCTTACTTCTCTTCTAATGCTTGTATATTTGCATATCTGTGCACTTGTAATGCTACTGTGGCACTGAAATTTTCCTTGGGATCAATAAAGTATCTAGCTATCTATCTATCTAGTGAGTCATTTGCCTTCATTGGTCCGAGCATTGAGTCCAAGAGGTGTTATGTTAGAGCTCGACAAAACAGTGCTGAAATTGAACTTGGAGTACTGTGTGCAGTTATGGTTGCTGGGCATAGGAAAGATGCCATCAGGCTAGAAAGGGTGCAGATGAAAATTCATGGTGATGTTATCAGGACTGGAAGGTTTGAGCTATAAGGAGAGACTGGATAGAAACATAGAAACCCTACAGCACAATACAGGCCCTTCGGTCCACAAAGCAGTGCCGAACATGTCCTTACCTTAGAAATTACCTAGGGTTACCCATAGCCCTCTATTTTTCTGAGCTCCCATGTACCTGTCCAGGAGTCTCTTGAAAGACCCAATCATATCCACCTCCACCACTGTTGCCGGCAGCCCATTCCACGCACTCAGTGCTCTCTGAGTAAAAAAACTTAACCCCTGACATCTCCTCTGTACCTACTTCCAAGCACCTTAAAACTGTGCCCTCTCATGCTAGTCATTTCAGCCCTTGGATAGCCTCTGACTATCCACACGATCAATGCCTCTCATCATCTTATATACCTCTGTCAGGTCACCTCTCATCCTCTGTCGCTCCAAGGAGAAAAGACCAAGTTCACTCAGCCTATTCTCATAATGCATGCTCCCCAATCCAGGCAACATCCTTGTAAATCTCCTCTGCACCTTTTCTATAATTTGCACATTCTTCCTGTAGTGAGGTGACCAAAACTGAGCACAGTACTCCAAGTGGGGTCTGACCAGAGTCCTATTTAGCTGCAACATTACCTCTCAGCTCTTAAACTCAATCCCATGATTGATGAAGGCCAATGCACTGTATGCCGTCTTAACCACAGAGTCAACCTGCACAGCAGCTTTGAGTGTCCTATGGACTCGGTCCCCAAGATCCTTCTGATCCTCCACAGTGCCAACGGGATAGGCTGGGACATTTTCCCCTGGAACTTAGGAGCTGAGGGGTGACCTCAGGTTTATGGTGAGGGCTAAGATTCCAAAGGGATCTGAGGAGCAACTTTTCTACAAAGGGAGGTGGGTACATGGAGCAAGCTACCAGAGAAAGTAGTAGCGATGACTATAATTACAATGTTTGAAAAACAAGTACATGGATAGGAAAGGTTTAGATCAGGGGTTCCCAACCTGGGGTCCTTGATCCTCTTGCATAATGGTATTGGTCCATGAGATAAGAAGGTTGGGAACCCCTGGTTTAGAGGGATATTATCCAAATCTAGGAAAATGGGACTAACTGAAGTACACAACTAGGTCAGCAGGTACAGGTTGAGCCAAAGGGCCAGTTCCTATGACTGACTCAGTGAGATTATGGATGAGGGATGCCACATTCATGAATAAGTGAACAATATCAGCTGAAATTAACTATTACTGAGCTTATGAAGAGAACTGTATTGAGTGGCGATGGAGGCAATGTTCAGGTGTACACAAAGTGATAAAAACAATGGACAGTATATAACCATGACAAAATGTAGATTGGATAATTACTAGTACACTTTGTATTGCAAGGGCTCTGCAGTGAATGACATAGAATACCATACACCAGCACAGAAGAGGAAAGTGCTTGATAGCAGAGCGGGTTTGGTAGAGGAAAAATATTAGGTGGGAAGCAAATGATAGTGCCTCAAGTCCCTGTCAATGCCATTATACTCAGTGGCCACTTTATTAGCTATCTCCTGTACCTAATAAAATGCCCACTGAGTGTATGTTTGTGGTCTTCTGCTGCCAAAGTCATCCACTTCAAGGTTCAACATTTTGTGTGGTCTGCACTGTTGTAACACATGGTCATTTGAGTTACTGTTGCCTTCTTGTCAGCTTGAACCAATCCAGCCATTCTCTTCTGATCCTTCTCATTAACAAGGCTTTTTTACCCGTAGAACTGTTGCTCACCGGATGTTATTAGTTTCTCGCACTATTCTCTGTAAACGAGAGTATTTTACATAAAAAGTCCTAGGAGATCATCATTTCTGAGATATTTAAAACCACCCCATCTGGCACAAACAATCATTCCACAATCTAAGCCACTTAGATCACATTTCTTCCCCATTGTGATGTTTGGTCTGAACAACAACTGGACCTCCTGATCATGTCTGCATTCTTTTATGCATTGAGTTGCTTCCACGTTTGGCTGATTAGATATTTGCATTAATGAACGGGTGTACAGGTGTACCGAATAAAGTGGCCAGTGGGTAAATATCTACTACTTGTTACAGGAATCACCCTTTGAAATAATGATCAGGGAGGCACAGAGAGAATCTGTGTATACCAACAAGTACCTTTATTGTCTCAACAGAAGAACACATGAATTTACACACCCAATACCTGTGTGTACACCTACTAAGTTTTCCTGACCTCTGATGAACAAAGAACAGAAAATATAATACCAGTTTAAAAAGAAGAGTTTCTGCTGCTGCTCATGTTTCTCATAGTTGTATTTCGAATGTCTGTGGGGCATCTCACAACCACAATAATTGGTCTTCTACAGTTACTGCTGCGAACACACTTGAAGCGTCTGCTTTTCTATCCATTACTCACCAATTCAAATACTGCATTCCAGTGTTATTGGCTGTAGGTCATAAGTCTGACCTCTGACACCTATTTTTTGGCTCTGCTCCAGACCAGCATCTAATTATTGCCCTCTTCCCGGCAAGTGACAATTGGTAATTTATAACTCTTTGTCTTCAGTCAGCAACCAGCTTGAATCACATAGGGCAGATATAGGCTCCAACAGTCAAAAACCTGCATGTTATATCTAACCAAAGGACACTTCACAAATATCTTCTTATTTGAAAATGATCTCTAGTCCAGCAGACTATCTAGAGCATCATTGTGTTTTTAAAACACTGATCAAGCCAAACAATTTGAACTCACAAAATGGAAAATAGAGTGTCCTCATAAAATGGCAGCCTCCATCATGGCAAGAACAAAGACAAGTGTTCTGTCTGCTTCCACTGATGTTGATTCATTCAAATTCATTGATTTGTAGACTGTAGTTCTATCTGGCCAACATACTGTGCATTGTACTCTCCAGGAAAAATGAACGAGCCAAATGTTGAGTATAATTTTCTACTTCTCTAGAACTTTACCTTACTTGTATGGATCAATCCAAGTAATATTTAATACTCCGCCGTTTGTTTTTGTGAAGTTGCACTTTGATAGCTGATGAACAGGGTTGTATATGCTTTCCTGTTAAAGTGGTCAACCATTAAGATTTCAGGATTTACCAACTATTAAGTTGCTTTGTATATAAATTAACTCATATTTAAATTCTTGAAATTAAGGTTCTCAGCTCTGAAGTGCTATCTATCTCTTTTTATTTATGACATTTGTCTATTTGGCCGTTGAAAACAATTCTTTCAAATTAGAGATTTTGTTTCAGTGTAACCTCTCAAAAGAAAAATGTCAGTCTCTGATTAATGAATTAACCACAATGTTGAATCCCTTGTCTGTGTTGAGTTAACCAATTCCAAATGTGATAGGGGTAGGCTACTATAATTAGTGTCAGTGCCCCAGGGTTGAAACAGAAATAGACATGTGGAAAGAAATTATCTCAGGTTTGATGTTCATCTTTAACACTCAGTGACCCCAGTAATGCATGTGTGTTGGAGGAGAATGGAAATAAGGCTCATCTCCAATGTTGAACTATCAAGGGTTTCTGATCACTTTGGAGGGTTTATGGCCTCGGGGTTGGTGGGTGGGGGAGAGCGGGAAACTATATACAACATATCATTGTCTTATTTTCTTGGATTTCCAAGGTGATGTTTGTGAAGAGCATTCATGCAGATACATGTACAAGGAGGATTAGAAGCCAGAAACAACTGTGTTAACTATTGCTTTCTAATAGATCAGCAAATAACTAATTTTATGGATGTGTAATTAGCTACCTTTATTTATAGGGAACATTAATACTTAAATGAATGTTCCCAGTCTAATGTTTTTCATTAGAACACATCCAGAATGGAGTGATTTTTAGTATTACTTGAAAGTTATCCATTCACCTAGCTTACTCAGACGCCAAATTTCACTACTAAAGAACCTACGTAGACAAATGCAGACCATGTCTACACAAACAGCCACACACACATCATATTCAACCACTCACTTGCACACTAGGATCAATTTGCAATTGTCAACCAACATATATTTTAAATGTGTGTGGAAACCAAAAGCACCTCAAGGAAATCCCCATGGTTAAAGGAGAATGTACAAACTCCACACACAGAGAATGCAAAGGTTAGGATTGAACACGCGTTATCAGAGCTTTGGAGTCGCCAATCCACTGACTGTTGAAGAAAGGTTAGAGAAAATTAATTTTCAGATCTGAAGTTCAGAGTTGTCAGGAACGTACTTTATTCATTGAAGGACAGAGTAGGAACATGTTTAACTAGGTGACATGTAATGATATATATTTAGCAAGCTACTGGCAGCAATTTCTGGCCATTGTATGTTAGGTGTTAAAGAATCTCTGAGCTAGCCAAGATGCAGTCCTGTCTTGCTCCTATCTTGAAAGAGGAGCTGCAAGTGAGACACATTGATTACACCTTATTAATGTGGACCTGTTATTTCTACTCTCCTCCACAAGCCACTTTGACAGTTTCCATTGAGATAGCTCTTGAACTCATTGGAAGCAGTTCAAGGTACTGTTATTATCCCTCAACCATCAGGCTCTTGAACCAAAGGGAATAAGTTCACTCAGCTTCACTTGCCCCACCACTGAAATGTTCTCTCAACCTACAGACTGGCTTTCAAGTATTGACCTCTGTTCACACTATTTATTGCTTGTTTATTTTATTTATCTATTTAGTATTTGCCTAGTTTGTTTTTTGCACATTAGTTGAATGCCCTGTTGGTGTGGTCTTTCATTGTTCTATTATGGGTTTATTGAGTATGCCTGCAAGAAAATGAATCTCAGGGTTGTATAGGGTGACAAATATGTGCCTATAAAGTGTATTCAACCCCCTTGGAAATGTTCATGTTTTATTGTTTAACAATATTGAAACACAGTGGATGGAAAAAGACTCAGTTGTGTTAAAATGAAAACAGATCTCTAAAAAGTGATCTAAATTAATTACAAATATAAAACACTAAATAATTGATTGCATAATATGACACATTAAATCATCACTGGTGCAGTCAATTAGTTTTAGAAGTCACATAATTAGATAAATGGAGATCACCTGTATATGCAGTCAAGGTGTTTAAATTGATTGTAGCAAAAATACCCCTGTATCTGTAAGGTCCAATTGCTGGTGAGTCAGTATCCTGGCAAAAACTACACCATGAAGATGAAAGAACAGTCCAAACAACTCCATGAAAAGGTTATTGAAAAGCACACGTCAGTAGATGGTTACAAGAAAATTTCCAAGCCACTGAATATCCCTTGGAGTACAGTTAAGTCTATCGGCAAGAATATGAAACAGCTGTAAATCTGCCTTGAGCAGGTCATCCTCAAAAACTGAGTGACTGTGCAAGAAGGGGACTAGTGAGGGAAGCCACCGAGAAACCTATGACAAGCTTCAGTGGCTGAGATGGGAGAAACTGCGCATACAACAACTGTTGTCCAGGTGCTTCACCAGACGCAGCTTTATGGGAGAGTGGCAAAGGGAAAGTGACTGTTGGAGGAAAAAAAACTCACATGAAATCTCAGCTGGAGTTTGCCACAAGGCATGTGGGAGATTCTGAACTCAGCTGGAAGAAGGTTCTGTGGTCTAATGAAACCAAAATTGAGCTTTTTGGCCATCAGACTAAGTGCTACATTTGGCATAAGCCAAACACCACACATCATCACAAACACACCATCCCTACTGTGAAGCATGGTGGTGGCTGCATCATGTTGTGGGGATGTTTCACTGCAGCAGGCCCTGGAAGGCTTGTGAAGGTAGAAGGTAAAAATAATGCAACAAAATACAGGGAAATCCTGAAGCAAAACCCGACACGAGGAAATCTGCAGATGCTGGAATTTCAAGCAACATACATAAAAGTTGCTGGTGAACGCAGCAGGCCAGGCAGCATCTCTAGGACGAGGCACAGTCGACGTTTCGGGCCGAGACCCTTCCTCAGGACTAACTGAAAGAAGAGCTAGTAAGAGATTTGAAAGTGGGAGGGGGAGGGGGAGATCCGAAATGATAGGATAAGACAGGAGGGGGAGGGATGGAGCCAAGAGGTGGAAAGTTGATTGGCAAAAGGGATATGAGAGGATCATGGGATAGGAGGCCTAGGGAGAAAGAAAAGGGGGAGTGGGGGAAGCCCAGAGGATGGGCAAGGGGTATAGTGAGGGGGACAGAGGGAGAAAAAGAGAGAGAAAAAGAATGTGTGTATATAAATAAATAACGGATGGGGTACGAGGGGGAGGTGGGGCATTAGAGGAAGTTTGAGAAGTCAATGTTCATGCCATCAGGTTGGAGGCTACCCAGACGGAATATAAGGTGTTGTTCCTCCAACTTGATGCTGTCAGGAAGAGGACTGTGACTTGGGAGAAGATTTGTTTTCCAGCAAGACAATGACAAAGAAGATAAATAGCTGCAATACATCTTGTAAATAGTATGCACTATATCCAAGGTTAGGTGGTGCAGTTCGGGGTCTGGTCCACGGTGAACGTGAACACCACTCCCGTCACAACTCCTCTTCCCAAACTAGGATTCCTTTGGGAGCGCAATAGTCATATACCATCAGAAGCAAGTGGTCAGGCACAAGAGATTCTGCAGATGCTGGAAATCCAGACTAACACGTACAAAATTTTGGAGGAACTCAGAAAGTTGGGCAGCATCGGGTCTCGGCCTGAAACATTGATTGTTTATTCCTGGCTGACCTATTGAGTTCCTCCAGCATTTTGTAAATAAATGCTTGGATATTCCTTTTTGAGAATAGTCATTGTCGAGCACGTCTGCAGTATAAATGTTAGAGTTCTTGCTCTGTCCTGTCATCTTTTGCTGCTCTTCATATTTCTCCAAGTCTTCTGATTCTGTATCATTTGCCATTAAATATTTTTTTTTGTCTTGCTTTTCCTAAATGCCCTCAGCTAGCCATGATTTGCTTTGTCAATCTTGGTGCATGCAGCCACAGACTAAGAGGAAAGTATAATTGATGTACTTGTTACTGACCTGAGAAATTCCTTCAGCGTTATTTTGGGGTTGACCTAATTGTTCTCCAACAGCCAGAGGCATTTTACTGTTGCGGAGTAAGAATAGTGAGGGTTAGTAACTAGTAAATGGGGATGTGGATTGTGCTAATGTGGTGACGGAACCACAAAGACTAGAAGTAGAGAAATGCAATGCAGCTGTGATGATGGTGGCTGATTTGAAGCATGTGGAGACGGCAGCCTGGACCAGTGAAGTGTTGAAGATGTCCATGAAGACGTCAGTGAGCTGGTGTGACACTCTCTGAGTACTCGGCCTGGGATATTGCCTGGCCTGGCCACCTTATGGGGGTTAACTCTCTTCTGAGTCCTTCTCACATCTGCTGCTGTAACAGACAGTGGCTGCTCACCTGTTTTTAGTGGGGGGGAGGATAGTTTTTGAGGCTGTCATGAAGAGGGGGCGTTGTGAGAGGAAAAGTGAATTTGGGAATGGGCAGAACCAGTGTTAAGGGAAGATGTGATCTGGCAAGAAGGTGAATGTTTGGTAGCCCCAGAGAGCATCAAGTGTACAGTGTTAAAAACCTACCATGGCTTAGCTCACTTAGGGTGGGATAAGATAAAGACCCAACTAGAAAGAGGCTGGTGGTAGCTGGAGAAGGGGAGAGATATTTCTTAAATTCTGTATAACATGAGTTCACCAGTGTGACCAGGAAAAGCAGTTAAGTTCCAGCCAGAAAATCAGCTTCTGCCTCAAGGTCCATAGGAACAGCTTCAGAAGGACTTAACAGGGTCCTTACCAGTTTAGGAGTAAGTGCCCTGGTGATCATTGATAACTTCACCTGGTGGGTGGAAGCATTCCTGTGTCAGGATCGCTCTGCCGGTGCAGTAGCCCATGCGCTAGCTGAGGAGTCCACTGTATTTTGCAGCAGGCCTCCACATTCTCCAACACAGTGGAAATCAGACATGCCATCTTATGAAAGTGTATAATATTGGAAAATACCATGAAGGAACTAAGCACCCGCTGGGCCCATGCAATTGAGTTACACAAGTCCAAGACGGGGGTGTGAACTTGGTGAAGAGTAACAGACACAAAGTGCTGGAGAACGCTGCAGATCAGGCTTCTATGAAGTAGAATAAACTGTTGACATTTTGGGCTGAGACTCTTTATCAGGACTGGAAAGAAGTCAGAATAAGAAGGTGAGGGAAGGGAAGGAGATAGATGAAGCCAGGTGAGCGGGGATGGAGAGAGGAGTTGGTAGGTGGAAAAGATAAAGGGCTGAAGAAGGAAACTGAGAAGAGAGCAGACCATTAGAGAAAGGGGGGAGGAGGGGCGCTAGAGGAATGTGACAGGCAAGTGAGGAGAAGGGAAGAGTTAAGAGGGGTGCCAGAATGGGGAATTGAAAAGGAGAGAAGGGGGGAGGCGGGGGTTGGGGGGGGGGGGGAGACATTACTGGAAGCCCGAAATGTTGAATGTTTATTCCACTCCTTGACTTGCTGGGTTCCTCCGGAATTTTCTGGGTTCTCAGCATCTGCAGAATCACTTGTGTTTATGAACTTGATGCAATGTCACCAAAGGGGGAGTCATTTGGCATGCCCAGAGGAGATTGTATGAAGAGGTCTAACTCAATGTGGTGTTGCTACATATGGTAACTGTTCCCTGTCCATATTGCCTGTTAATCACAAAACCTTCCTGAAGTATACATTGGTGAACAATGACTATTAAGTCACATTAGTAAGACCGTATTACGAGGCAGTTAAAATGCAATCTGACTGGCTATAATGTGGCCGTCAGTGACTCTTCAATCAAGTTAAAGATGGCAGTGCTGAGCTTGCTTCAGCTAGCTGTAGAACGGACGGACGCTGGACTGGAGCTTATGGTAATGACATAGACAATTAGCCACAGGACTAACACCTATTCCACACTTCACTGCTGATTGGGAAAAGATCATCAGGGAGGATAAGAAATGGTACGTATTGTCGAAAAGAATAAGAGATCATGAGATTGGGGCCGAGGTGGTTTTAGAGAGCCCTCCTTTTGGGACAGTATTTGGAATTGCAGTGTGAAGGTATAAATCCATTCATGAATTTGACTTGCAGATGTCTCATATTATCATTGTTATTCAGCTGATTGTTTTAATAACTTATTGTTTTTGTGTGTGTACTGTAACAGCAGGTAAAGTGTTGGTGTTAGGGGAATGGTCATTTAGTGGGTCACAATAGAATCCAGATAGGGATGTAACCTTAAAGCCCTATTGGTCATTCTGGGCCTCGAGCCTGTCAGAGTGACTGTTACAGAGTAAAGAATGGTGACGGCTAATATATAGGAACGTGGATTATTCGATTGTGGTAACAGGAAACTACAGACAAAGCCTAGAAATAGAGACGTGGAATGAAGCAGTGTCGGCACCCAAGTTTCAGGACCTTTACTAATTATGTTATAATTAGTAATTATCATGTTATAATTTGTAGTTATTATGTTATAAGTGTGCACCCATTGTCATAATGGCAAACTGGATCACATTGCTGTATCAGAAGGAAATGAGAAATGGTTGTGTTTTAAGACCATAATAAAAGGAGCAGAATTAGTCCATTTGACCCTTCAAGTCTGCTCCTCCATTTCATCGTGGCTGATCCAATATTTCTCTCAGCCCCAGTCTCTGACCTTTTCCCCGTATCCCTTCATGCCTTGACTAATGATGAATCCATCAACCTCTGCCTTAAATATACCCAATGACTTGGCCTTCACAGCCACCTGTGGCAATGAATTCCACAGATTCACCGTTCTCTGGCTAAATAAATTCTCCTCATCTCCATTCTGAAAGGCTGTGTCTACTCTGAGGCTGTGTCCTCTGGTCTTAGACCATAAGGAACATCCTTTCCACATCCACTCTAACAAGGCCTTTCAATATTCGATAGGTTTCAATGAGAACACCCCTCATTCTTCAGACTTTCAGTGAGTACAACCCAGAGGCATCAAACACTCCTTATAGGATAAACCTTTCAACCCAGAATCATTTTCATAAACATCCTTTGAACCTTCTCAAATTCAGCACATCCTTTTTTAAATACTGTCTGCCTGTTACACTGGTCTTTAGGGCAGCAATGAAGGTTCTCCAGCTCTGGTGGTGTTCAGGGCTTCCTTCATCATGTCAGCAGCTTCCTCTCGGTTTTGACTACGGAAAATCATGCAAGTCCCAGGTGGAGGCTTAGGAATACCATCACATCAGATGTAGAAGAAATCTTCAATGATGTTTCCTTAACAATTTTGTTTTACCAGTCCTGAGCTGAACCCATGAAACTGGAGGACCGGTGGACCACTCTTAGTGTGTCCTCTACCCTTTGACCTATTTAACATGGGTGACTCTACCAAGAGACAAAGCATAAAGCCCTCACTCAAGCCAATAAGCTCTCTGGGTCACTGAGGCACACAAGCCTCCAAACCACGACAAGGTTGTAGTTCTCTTGGAGGCCTTTCTTAGATAAGGGGCCCAAAGCTGATACAATCCAGTCCATCATGGGTCAAACCTTCCTCCACCGTTGAGTACATCCAAACGGAGTGCTGTCGCAGGAAAACAGCATCCACCATCAAAGACCCGCTGCTACCATTAGGAAGAAGGTACAGGAGCCTCAAGAGCCATACCACCAAGTTCAGGTACTGTTATTACCCCTCGACCATTAGGCAATCCACGTTGGCAATCTCTGAATCAGTGGAATATTTTCAAGATGTTGAGTAACTACTTTTATTTATAGTTTGTAGTAGTTCTTTTTTGGCCTGTTACGCTGTTGATTTGTTAATGCTTTGTATCTTTTCTCTGGCATTTCTTCTCCTCTAAAATGGATCAGTTAGGGTTAAGTTGCTGAACAGAAAGAACTCTGTGATATTGTCAGATACTTCCTTCAGATTCCAGGAATAAAAGGTGCATGATTCTGCATTGTTGTCATCTTTTCTGTCATTGCATCCATTGTTGTTAGTTGCTTACAGTATGATGGTTTTGATAAAGTCCTATTTGTGTTTGAGAGCTCACCCTCTGGAGTATGTACACATGCAAAGTAATTATTCAAGCCATCTGCCATTTCCCTATTTTCATTTCTAATCATATCTTCACAATCTAAGGCACTACATTGCACTTATATTCTAATATAACCATCTTAACGTTGTTTTTGATAACATTCATGTTTCGTTGGAATCACTCATTGTAGTTTTTACTGTCTTTTCTGTCAACTTAGCTGTTCTTGCATTGCCCAAAATTCCTCCGAATCTGTGCCATTTGTTGCCTCTTATATCCATTTTTAATGAACTAAGGAAATTGTTTTATTTTTTTGAGAAAAGGGAACTCTTGATTTCAGGTTTATTTTAAATTAAGACACGAGAGTGACGGTGGAATTTGGAGCATCACACAAACACTCGAATTCTGGGTCAAGCAGCATGGAGTAGGTTTTTTATAGTATGTTAATTCTGAAAAAAATTCCATTTATGTTTGAGCTAGTGCAACATTGTTAAAATCCTATTTTTTTTTTCATTTTGTATTTATCGGGTACCATCAACTTGGAGCAGTTAAGAAAAAGTTTTGTAATACTGATAATTTTTTTAAGGGAGCAACAAGAGTGTCAATGAGGCATAACATTTCTTTCATCTGAATGAGTATTAGTTTGGCTGCTCAAAAAGTTAAAGCCCATGGCATCCAAGGCTGAGTGGAATTTAGAATTTGTTTAATTCACAGGAAGCAAAGGGTAATGTTTTACAGGAACTTTTTGTGACTGGAAGGCTGCAGGGTTCCATGGAGCTCAGTGCTTGCTCTATTGATCTTGTTACATATACTAATTCCCTACTGTATATTTAAAGTTCAAAGTAAATTTATTATCAAAGTACTGCACACTCAGTGACCACTTTATTAGCCACTGAACGTCTGTTTGTGGCATTTGCTGTTGTCGCCCATCTACTTCAAGTTTCAATGTTCTAAGTTCATATATGTTATCGTTTTCTTCCATAATAGAATAATAATCATAATAGAATCAATAAAAGACCACACCAACTCGAGCTTTCAACCAGTGTGCAAAAGACTACAAACTATGTAAATACAAAAAGAAAGAAATAATAATAATAATAAATAAGCAATAAATATTTTTAAAAATGAGATGAATAGTCCTTGAAAATTAGTCCATAGGTTGCGGGAACATTTCAGCAATGGAATGGGGTGAGTGAAGTTATTCCCTCTGGTTCAAGAACCTGATGGTTGAGGGGTAATAACTATTCCTGAACCTGGTGGCGTGAGTCCTGAGGCTCCTGTACCTTCTTCCTGAAGGCAGCAATGAGAAGAGAGCGTGAATTTGGTGGTGAGGGCCCTCAATGATGGATGCTGCTTTTCTATGACAATGTTTTATGTAGATGTGCTCACTGGTTGGGAGGGCTTTACCCATTTTGGACTGGGCTATAATCCACTGATTTTTGTAGGATTTTTCGTTCAAGGGCATTGGTGTTTCCTTACCAGGCTGTGATGCAGCTAGTCAATATACTCTTCACTACACATCTATAGAAGTTTGTCAAAGTTTAAGATGTCATGCCGAGTAGCAGTACTGTGCTTTCTTCATAATTGCACTTGAGTGCTGGGCCCGGGACACTGAGAAATTTAAAGTTGCTGACCCCCTCCGCCTCTGATCCTCCGATGCGTGTCTGGCTCATGGGCCTCAGGTTTCCTCTTCCTGGTCAATAATTAGCTCCTTGGTCTTGCTGCCATTGAATTATGGCACCACTCAGCCAGGTTTTCGAACTCCCTCCTATATGCTGATTCATCGCTACCTTTGATTTGGCCTTCGACAGTGATGTGGTCAGCAAACTTGATTCTGGCATTAGAACTGTGCTTAACCTCACGGTCATATGTGTAAAGCAAGTGGAGCAGCACACAGCCTTGTTGTGCTCCTTTGCTGAAGGAAACCATGGAGGAGATATTATTGCCAATCTGAACTGACGGGGGCCTGCAAGTGAGGAAACAGAGGATCCAATTGAACAGTTGAGGCAAGGCCTTCAACCTTATTGAATAATTTTGAGGGGATGAAGGTGTTTGAATGCTGAGCTGTAGTCAATAAAGAGCATCCTGATGTATGCATCTTTGCTATCTGGATGTGCCAGGGCTGAGATGACATCTGCTGTGGACCTGTTGTTCTGGAAGGCCGAATTCAAGGTGCTTCTCAGGCAGGAGTAAATATGATTCATCAGCAGCCTTTCAAAACACTTCATTGTGGACGTAAGTGCGACTGGATAATAGTCATTGAGGCAGGTTACCTCATTCTTCTTGGGCACCAGTATAATTGAGGCCTGCTTGAAGCAGGTGGGTACCTGAGACTGCTGAAACAAGAGGTTAAAGATCTGAGTGAACACTCCAGCCAGTTGATCAGCACAGGTTTTTAGTACTTGGCCAGGTACCCTGTCTGGGTCAAAGGTTTTTTTTGTGGTCTCACCCTCCTGAAGGCTGTTCAGTCGTTGGCCTCCAAGACTGAAATCACAGAATCATCATGGGCTATACAAGTTTGTCATGGTTCCTCCATGTTTTGATGATCAAAGCAAGCATAGAAGGCTCATCTGGAACTGAAGCCCTGTTGTGGCCTATGTCACTTGATTTAACTTTATAAGAGGTGATGATATTCAAGCCCTGCCATAACTGTCGAGCATCCATTATTGGTTCAAGTTTAGTTCCAAATTACCATTTCGCCCATGAGTTGGCTTTCTGGATATTGTGCTGAACCTCTTGTTTCATTTTTGATCACCAAACTTGAATGCCTCTGATCTGGCCCTCAGCAGATTGCAGATCTCATGGTTCAGCCAGGGCTTCTGGTTGAGGTAGACTCTGAATGATTTTGTGGAGACACACTCCTCTGCAACTGTTTTGATAAAGTCCATGACCACTATGGTGTATTCATTCAGATCTACAAATGAGTCCGTGAACACGGCCCAGTCCACCAACTCGAAGCAATCCCATAGCCACTGCTCTGCCTCTCGTGACCACCTCTTTGTTGTCCTAATCTCCGGAGCTTTGCTCTTTAGCCTCTCCTGTATGCAGGCAGAAGGACAACTAAATGATCCAATTTACAGAAATGCAGTCTGGGCATGGAATGCTAGGATTTCTTATCTTAGTGTAACAGTTGTCTAGTGTGTTGGGACCTGTGGTGCTAGGAGTCATATGTTGATCGTAATTGGATAGCGTTTTCATCAAACAAGTCTGGTTGAAATGTGATTTGACATGTGTCAGGATGACCTTTTTCTTGTTTGGAGACGATACCGCAGGCTCTTAATTATAGTGGCCACTGGCGGTATGTAAACTGGAGTCAGGATTATGGAGGAAAGCTCCCTGGTAAATAGAATGGACAATATTTGTCTGTAAGGTGTTCAAAGACAGGAGAGCATGAGTTCAATTAAAAGCACCTGATCAGAGCACCACCAAGACTTTATCATGCAACATTTACCTCCACCTTTTACATTTTCTGAATCAGCAGGTCAATCCATTCTGTAAACTGAGAAACCTTCTGGTCTGATCACTGTATGTGGTGTGCTGAAAGTAAGCCATGTCTCACTCAGACATAGAACACAACAACCCCTCATTTCCCTCCAATACAGCAATCACCCTCAGGTCCTCAGTTTTGTTCTCCAGTGACTGCGCAGTTGCTAACAGGATGCTGGGTAGAAGGGGCCTCATCTCTCTGTGCTTCAGCCTGGCATAGAGTCTCCTCTCCTGCCTCACGTCCAGCCACAGCAACAAAATTTTGTCTGCTTAAATGTGCTCCTTGATCCTTCAGACGACTGTGAAATCTGTAGATTGTTAAATTAATTTGAAAGTACATTGCTTTGAGGGAAATTACATGCTGAAGATTGCAGTGAGAGTGATTAGAAAAAGGTATGCTGTTCTGCACACCTCTGTTGTAACATGTAGTTATTTGAGTTACTGTCACCTTCCTGCCAGTTTGAACCAGTCTGGCCATTCTCCTCTGAACTCTCTCACTAACAAGGCATTTGCACCCACAGAACTACAGTTCATTGGAGATTTTGTAGTTTTTCTCACACTGCTCTCTGTAAACTCTAGACTATAAATTGGTGTGTGTATGAAAATCCCAGGAGATCAGCAGTTTGAGATACACAAACCACCCTGCCTGGTACCAACAGTCATTCCACGGTGAAAGTCACTTAGATCGGAATTCTTCCCCAGTTTATGTTTGAGCTGAACAACTGAACCTTTTGACCATGTCTGTAATGCTTTTATGCACTGAATTGCTGCTACATGATTGCCTGATTAGATATTTGTATTAATGAGCAGATGTGCAGGTAGTCCTAATAAAGTGACAACTGAGGAAACATCACCATATACAGCCCTGAGATTCATTTTCTTGTGGGCATTCACAGTACATAGAAAGAAACAATAGAATCAGCGAAAAAGCTACACACAAAGAAGGACAACCAATGTGTATAAGAAGACAAGCTGTGTAATTATGAAAAAACCCAATAATAAAAAATAATAAATAATATTTAGAGCAAGCTGTTGAGTCCTTGAAAGTGAGTCCTTAGGTTGTGAAACAGTCCAGTGTTGAGGTGAGTGAAGTTGTCCACATTGGTACAGGATCCTGATCGTTGAAGGGCAATAGCTGTTCCTGAACCTGGTGGTGTGAGATCCAAGGTCTGTACCTCCTCCCCGATAGTAGCAACTGGAAGAGAACATGGCCTGGATGGTCGAGGTCCTTGATGATGGATGTTGTTTTTGTGTGGCAGTGATCTGTATAGAAGTGCTCAGTGGTGAGGTGGGCTTTCCCTGTGATGGACTAGGCTGTACTCATTACTTTTTGTAAGCTTTTCCATGTGAGGACATTGGTGTTTCCATACCAGGCTGTGATGCAGCCACTCATTATACTCTCCACTGTGCATATGTAGAAGTTTGTCAAAGTGTTAAGTGCCGTGCCAAATCTGCACAAACTTCTAAAAGTAGAGCTGCTGCAGCGTCTTGCATGCTTGTTGCAGGACAGATACTTTAAAATAATAACGCCAAGCGACTTAAAGTCACTGACCCTCACTACCTCCAATCCCCTGATGAGAACTGGCTCATGGACCTCTGGTTTCCTCCTCATGAAGTCAATAATCAGCTTTCGGCTTTACTGATGTTGAGTAAGAGGATGTTCTTGTGGTACCACTCAACCAGGTTTTCAGTTTATTTTCTATATGCTAATTCTTTCAGGAATAAAAGGGTTATCATTCGAAGAATGTTTGATAGCTCTGGGTCTGGACTCACTGGAATTTAGAAGGATGGTGGGGGGCGGGGGTGATCTCTTTGAAACCTTCTGAATGTTAAAAGGCCTAGACATGGCAGATGTTGAAAGGATGTGGAAATCTCCCAGGGCATGCCCTTTTCTCACTGTTACCATCAGGCAGGAGGTACAGAAGCCTGAAGGGACACACTCAGTGATTCAGGAACAGCTTCTTCCTCTCTGCCATTCAATTCCTAAATGGACATTGAACCTGTGAACACTACCTCACTTTTTGAATATGTATTATTTCTGTTTTTTGCACACTTTTAATCTACTCAATATATGTATACCGTAATTTACTTATTTATTATATTTCTTTTTTCTTCTATATTATGTATTGCTTGGAATTGCTGCTACTAAGTTAACAAATTTCATGACACATGCCGATGATAATAAATCATATTCTGATGTTACTCCACTCTTTAAGAAAGGAAGAAGGCAGCAGAAACGAAATTACAGACCAGTTAGCCTGACCTCAGTGGTTGGGAAGATGTTGGAGCTAAATGTTAAGGGTGAGGTTATGGACTACTTGGTGACACAGGACAAATTAGGACAAAGTCAGCATTGTTTCCTTGAGGGAAAATCTTGCCTGATGAACCTGTTGAAATTCTTGAGGTGATTTCAAATAGGTTGGATGAAGGGGATACAGTGGATGTTGTATATTTGGACTTTCAGAAGGCCTTTGACAAGGTGCTACACATGCGGCTGCTTTACCAAGTTAGGTTCCGTGGTATTACAGGAAAGTTACTGGCATGGTTAGAGCATTGGCTGATTGGTACGAGGCAGTGAGTGGGAAGAAAAGGATCCTTTCTGGTTGGCTGCCAGTGACTAGTGGTGTTCCGCAGAGGTTGGTGTTGGGACCACTTCTTTTTATGCTGTACATCAATGATTTAGATGATAGAATAAATGGCTTTGCTGCCAAGTTTGCAGAATGAAGATTCGACAAGACTAAAATGAAAGGAAGGGAGTTAAGTGCAACTACAATAAAACACTGGTATGCTGGAATGTGCATTCTCATGTATGTGGTTGTCGACTGCTTTCTGCTACATACCTGTGAGAGTGAATTGAACTGAATTGACTTTATTACTTACATCCTTCATATTTTTCCCAGGGCTGAATTGGCCAGCATGAGAGGACATAGTTTTAAGGTGCTTGGAAGTAGGTACAGAGGAGATATCGGGGTAAGACTTTTATGCAGAGAGTGGTGAGTGCATGGAATGGGCTGCTGGCAACGGTGGTGAAGGCAGATACGATAGGGTCTTTTAAGAGACTCCTGGACAGGTACATGGAGCTTAGAAAAATAGAGGGCTATGGGTAACCCTAGGTAATTTCTGAGGTATGGACATGTTCGGCACAGCTTTGTGGGCTGAAGGGCCCGTATTGTGCTGTAGGTTTTCTATGTTTCTATGTTTTTATGATTCAAAGATTGGTGGAGGGACAAGTAGAATTGAGGAAATAGGTGGGCTGTAGAAGGACTCAGACAGATTAGGAGAATTGGCAAGAAAGTGGCAAATGAATTACAATGCTGGAAAATGCATGGTCTTGCACTTTGGTAGTAGAAATAAATGTGCGGACTATTTTCTAAACGGGGAGAAAATCCAAAACTCTGAGATGCAGAGGGACTTGGGAGTCCTTGTGCTGAACACCCTAAAGTTTATCTTGCAGGTTGTGTCAGTGATGACGAAGGCAAATGCAATGTTAGCATTCATTCCAAGAATACAAGAGCAGGGATGTGATGCTGAGGCTTCATAAGGCACTGGTGAGGCCTCACCTTGAGTATTGTGTACAGTTTTGGGCTCCTCATCTTAGAAAAGATGTGCTGGCATTGGAAACAAGCTCGGCCCAATCAACATCAATGGGACTGCAGTTGAGAGGGTCAGTAGTTTGAGGTTCCTCGGTTTACACATCATTGATGATCTCACCTGGACTGTACACACTGGCTGTGTGGCAAAAAAGCACAACAGTGTCTCTTTCACCGCAGGTGACTGAAGAAGTTTGGCACGAGCCCCCAGATCCTTAAGACCTTCTACAGGGGCACCTGACTGGCTGTATCACTGCCTGGTTCTGGAACTGCACCAGCCTTGATCACTGGGCACTGCTGCAAGTGTTACAGACAGCTCAGTGCATCTGTGGATGTGAACTTCCCTCTACTGAGGACACCTACAGCAGCAGGTGCATAAAGATGGCCTGGAAGACCAGTCACCCCAACCATAAACTGTTTCAGCTGCTTCCATCTGGCAAATGATACCACAGCATTAAAGCCAGGACCAACAGGCTACGGGACAGCTTCTTTCTACAAGGCTAGAGTTATAAATTCACATTGCAATGGAGTCATAATGCAAACACTTTTACTCCCTCACATTGTGGGACGGATGTAAGATTTAAGTAAATTCAATTCAAGATATCACAACATCGTAGAGGGTGCAAAAGAGCTTGTAGAAACATTGCCAGGGCTGAAAATTTTTAGCCATTAGGAAAAATTGGGCTGTTTTCCTTTGGAACAAAGGAAGCTGAAGGAAGACATCAAACACAAGGAAATCTGCAGATGCTGGAAATTCAAGCAACACACACAAAACGCTGGTAGAACACAGCAGGCCAGGCAGCATCTATAGGAAGAGGTACAGTCGACATTTCAGGCCAAGACCCTTTGTCAAGACTTCAAGGAAGACATAGCAGATTGATAGAATTAAGTTGATACTAACTGGAGTAAACTGGAAAGATGTATTTCTTTACGGAGTAATTTGTCGAAGGATTAAGAAGAAGCTAAGGAAAGATAATTTTACTCAGAGGAT
This sequence comes from Mobula birostris, assembly GCF_030028105.1. Lineage (NCBI taxonomy): Eukaryota > Metazoa > Chordata > Chondrichthyes > Myliobatiformes > Myliobatidae > Mobula > Mobula birostris. The sequence continues at coordinate 171,668,685 of NC_092375.1, read as the reverse complement.
GGTGGGAATCTGGTACTCTGAAAGAACAGTTGAGTCAGATATCCTCATTCAATTTAAAACTTGACTAGTGCGTACCTGAAGACGTGATGCACAAGGCTGTCGATCTGGTGCTAGGAAGTGGGATTAATTCTTTGACTGACATGAACATATTCTTTGTCAAAACTGCAGCATTTCTCCCCCATGAATTTATTAGGAATATATTCTTTAATCTGTTTTCTATTTTAGAGTTAGTCTGTTAATCATCTTAGAAAATTATTATTTACAGTATTTAATACTTGAGGAATTCAATTAAAATTAATTAACCATTGTAAAATTAACCTTTATCATTACTTAGTAGAAATACACAATATTTTCAATGCAAGTCTGAAATACCAGCAATGTGTCTTGGCTGTTGGCATTTCCGTTCATGTGCAAGCAAATAAATTATTTTATTTTTATACATACATTTATATTGACATAAAAGGATACAGTAGGATCTGACTATGGTATGATGTATACTTTTCAAATGAACAAATAAATACTACTCCTTGCTGGGGCTGTTGTCATAAATACAACATGACCAAGATTATAAGTAGAAATTGTGCACACCTTCAGGTAACCAACAGTGCATCAATTTTATAACAAAGGATTGTATTTATATTTCAGATCATGTCAGTCATTGGTTTATGTTGTATGTCAACCATGACATACAACCAATCGATTATGAAATCCACATTCACTATCTTCCCTGCATGATAAATTAAAAAAAAAATGCTGAATGCTTGGATTTTGTTCAAAAATAATTCTGATCTTATTCCATCATCCATGAACCCTGGTTATTTTTGGTATTGCTCTAACTGCTTGTTTTTTTTTATATGTAAAGGTTTTTGGTTTACATTCTCCTGTGCTTTTTCTCCATGAGATTTTGTCACTCAACTTCTATAGCTGGAAAAATGAGGCAAGCTGTGATTCTTTTTTTAAAAAAATATATATATAGGCTATCAATCCTGCTCCATTAGATAAGAGTAGATATGAATCTGGTTCCAGCAGTCCTGACAGTGATGGAAAGCTTGTTGAATTGCCACACTTTACAAGCATTCCATCTGAAATATAATGGAAGTTACTGTAGTGAAGAAAGTACATGTCAGTGGAGGGGCAAAGATAAACAGTGCACATCTAATTAAAACAAACCTGGATGAAGTGGCCACCTGCTAACATGATCAGATCCTTTAACAATAAAGGAAGACTAACGATAGCATACAGCACTGACAATAGTCTGAATCTCATTTATTATTACTGATATATGACATGAAGTTTGTTGTTTTGCAGTAGCAGTATACAGTGCAAGACATAAAACTTCAGAATCAGAATCAGGTTTATTATTACCGGCATATGATGTGAAATTTGTTAACTTGTTATAAGTGACACAAATTGTACAAAATAATGAAGAACTGTTCAGAAATCTAATGGCAGAAGGGAAGAAGACGTCCCTAAAATGTTGGACGTGAGGCTTCAGGCTCCTGTACCTCCTCCCCAATGGTAGTAACACGAAGAGAATGTGAGCCGGTTGGTGAGGGTCTTTAATGATGGATGCTGCCTTCTTGAGGCACAGCCTCTTAGAGATGTCATCTGTGGAGGGGAGGGTTGTGACCATGATGGAACTGACTTAATATACAACCCACAACAGCCTCTGGCAATCCTCCGCACTGGAGCCTCCATACCAGGTTATGTTGCAACCAATCAGAGATGTTCGTAACCAGGAATTTGAAGCTGCTTTCCTTTCCCACCACTAATCCATTAATGAGGACCAATGTATGTTCCCCTGACTCTCCTATCATGAACTCCACAGTCAATTCCCTGGTCTTTCTGACATTGAGTATGAGGTTGTTGTGACACTGTTCAACCAGCCAATCTATCTCACTCCCGTACTCCTCCGAGATCATCTGAGATTCTCCCAATAAAAGTGGTGTCATCAGAAAATTTACAGAAGATGTATGAGCTGTCCCTAGCCAAACAGTCCATAAGACCATAAGACATAGAAGCAGTATTGAGCCATTTGGCCCATCGAGTCTGCTCCACCATTCAATCATGGCTGACCCTTTTTCCCCCTCCTCAACACCATTTCCCAGCCTTCTCCCCATAACCTTTGATGCCATGTACAATCAAGAAATATCAATCTCTTCCTTAAATCCACCCAATAACCGGCCTCCACAGCTGCCTGTGGTAACAAATTCCACAAATTCACCACCCTCTGGCTAAAGAATTTTCTCTGCATCTGTTTTAAATGGGCACCCCTCTATCCTGAGGGGTTGTCCCTTTGTCCTAGACTCCCCCACCATGGGAAACAGTCATGTGCTGAGAGAGTAAATCAATAGGCTACCAACACGTCCTTGAGGTGCACCTGTGTATATTGTCAGCATGGAGGTGTTATTATCAATCCACACCGATTATGGTCTCCCAATAAGGAAGTTGAGATCCAGTTGCAGAGAGGGACAGTGGCCCAGGTTTTGAAGCTTGTTGATTAGTACTGAGGGGATGATAGTGTTAAACATTGAGCTGATATCATAAACAGCAGCCTGAAATATGTTTTGCTGGTGTCTAGGTTGTAGGCAAGTCATAAAAAGTGAACGTAATCAAAAGCATAGAGTACTTTTATTGATAGAGATTATTTGTGTAATCTTGACAACCTGAAATTGTTATAATTCTTAGAGCTTAAATCTTAGGGGAAAAAATATATATTCTATAAATTTTCCATCTATAAGTGATGTAGGCAGCTGCATGCATAAGTATTTAAACTTATTTTGAAGGGGCACAAGGTGTAATGTGGTTAATACTTATTGGTCTACGTATCTGCTGACTACCTACTGCGGTTATTACTGGGTGTGGAGGACCTCAGCAGAAATTCTTCTGCCCTCAGTCCTTTATAATTGCAACCAATTGCTGTCCCTTGACTTTTCACTTGAAGACCTGAATAAAATTAGATGGTTTCACTTCAATGAAATAAAATTGACCTTGTGACTTGATAGGATAAGCATCTAGTTGTCAGAATAGCCAACCCAGAATGTAATCATGAGAGCCAATACTAGCACCTTTGAAGGATCTGTTCACTCTTCCACTCTATGAATACTCATGTCATTTCTCATCTCACACACCAATGCAACCACAGGAAGGTGTGATGAGGAATACTGTGGGTATGATCTACCCATTTACCTTCTCCCTTCCCACTGTCCAGAGATCCAAACATTCTTTGCACTTCTTGCATCAAATTGTACTTGTTCCATTTTGGTATAATTATTTTTCTCTCTTATTGTGAATGCAGACTTGTTCATCTCCTATTTGCAGTACCTTGAAATATTCACTATTAATTCTTCTTCTATCCATGGAAACTGCCTGGCTCGCTCAATATTTTCAGCAGTTTGCATTTTTTAAAAAAGTATGAATCATTGGTTATTTCTCTCTTTAGCCCTCACTTAAGAGACATTAAGATATTGGCTAGATCCTCGAGTTTGAATGATAAATGTTGCTTTTTTACCTTAGTAATGGAGCAGAAGTATTAGTCTCTCAAGTGGAGGCATAAATCTAGACTGTGCCATTATCAATCAAAGGTAATTTGTTCCAGTATTAGATTCCTTACTAACACTCAGCAGAACAGCACAAACCTCCACAGATTTCCGAGCATTAGGGCTGAGTTTAGTGTGGCCAGGATGTTGTTAATTATTAAATGTGCACCACATGTGCACCACATGGCTGTGTGTTACCGATGACTGAATTCAGGAGGAAAGCAGAGGTCTATGAGCCAGTCCTCACTGGAGGATCAGAGGTGGAGAAGGTCAGCAACTTGGTGTTATTATTTTGGAGGACACAAGTGCGGTTATGAAGAAAGTACAGCAGACCCTATAGGAGTTTGCAAAGATTTGGCATGACATCTAAAACCTTCACAAACTTCTGTACATGTGTGGTGGAGAGCATATTGACTGGTTGCATCACAGCCCAGTATGGAAACATCAATGCGTTTGAATGGAAAATCCTACAAAAATTAGTGGATATGGCCCAGTCCATCATGAGTAAAGCTCTCACCACCATTGAGCACAACTACACAAAGTGTTGTTGCAGGAAAGCAGCAGCCATCATCAGAGACCTCCACCATCCAGGCCACACTCTCTTCTTGCTATAGCCACCAGGAAGAAGATACAAGAGCCTCAATACTCACACCACTGGGTTCAGTAACAGTTATTACCCCTCAACCATCAGGCTTTTGAACCAAAGGGGATAACTTCACTCAATTTCATTTACCCATCATTAAAATGTTCCCACAATCTACGGATTTGCTTTCAAGGACTCTTCCTCTCATGTTCTCAATATTTATTGCTTATTTATTTATTATTATTATTATGTTCTTTTTGTATTTGAACATTGTTATCTTTTGCCTATTGGTCGAGTGCCAAAATAGGTGTGGTCTTTCATTGGTTCTATTGTGGTTATTATGGACTTATTGAGTATGCCCACCAGAAAATGAATCTCAGGGTTGGATATGGTGACATATTTACTTTGATAATACATTTACTTTGAACTTTGAACTTTATACCTTATTATTTTGTGGCTAAGTACAGCTGCAATGCCGTATTTAAGTTTGCTGTTGCTGGCCAAATCAAAGGTGGTGAGCAATTGGCATATAAGATGGAGATTAAAAATCTTGTTGAATGGTTCCACAACAAATATCCCTCAGTCAAATGTCAGCAAAAACAAATTGCTGATTATCGACTACAGGAGGAAGAAGTTGGAGGTCCATGAATCAGTCCTCATTAGGAGAATTGATGTGGACAGGGTCAGTAGCTTTAAATTCTTTGACGTCAGGATATCAGAGTATCCGTCCTGGGACCAGCTTGTGAGTGCCATTACAAAGAAGGCGCCACAGCACTTCTACTTTCTTAGAAGTTTGTGTCGACTTGGCATGTCACGAAAAACTTTGAACTTCTATAGGTGCACAGTGGAGAGCGTCCTAACTGGATGTATCACAGCCTGATATGGCAACACCAATGTGCAGGAACGGAAAGGGCCACAGAAATTGCTGAATACAGCTCAGTCCATCACAGGCAAAGCCTTCCCCACCACTGAGTACATTTACATGGAGCATTTTCAGAAGAAAGCAGCATCTGTCAGCGAAGACCCTCACCATTTAGGCCATGCTTGCATTTCACTACTACCATTGGGTAGGAGGTCCAAAAGCCTTAAACCCCACTCTATCAGGTACAGAAAAAATTAATACCCTACAACCATCAGGCTTCTGAACCGGCTTAGATAACTTCACTCAACTGATTCTATGACCTGCAGACTTCCTTTCAAGGACACTTACAACTCATGTTCTTAATGGATGTTTTGAAAAGGAAGGAGATATACAGTGCCTATAAAAAGTATTCACCTCCCCCCCCGAAAGTTTTCATGTTTCATTGTTTTACAACATTGTATCACAGTGGATTTAATTTGGCTTTTTTGACACTGATCAACGGAAAAGGCACTTTCATGTCAAAGTGAAAACAAATTTCTACAAATTGGTCTAAATTTATTATAATTATTAAACACAAAATAATTGATTGCATAATTACTCAACTCCTTCAAGTCAGTATTTAGTAGATGCACTTTTGGCAGCAATTACAGCCTTGAGTCTGTGTGGATAGGTCTCTTATCAGCTTTGCACATCTGGACACGGCAACTTTTCCGCATTCTTCTTTACAAAACTGCTCAAGCCATAGAACCATAGAACATTACAGTACAGAAACAGGCCTTTTGGTCCTTCTTGGCTGTGCCGAACTATTTTTCTGCCTAGTGCCAGTGACCCTGCACCCGGACCATATCCTCCCTGCACCTCTCATCCATGTACCTGTCCAAATTTTTCTTGAATATTAAAAGTGAGCTACCACTTCATCTGGCAGTTCATTCCATACTCCCACCACTCTCTGTGTGAAGAAGCCCCCCCAATGTTCCCTTTAAACTTTTCCCCTTTCACCCTGAACCCATGTCCTCTGTTTTTTTTCTCCCCTAGCCTCAGTGGAAACAGCCTGCTTGCATTCACTCTATCGAGACCCATCATAATTTTATATACCTCTATCAAATCTCTAACATCACAGACCATTAGCGATAACTGTTCAGATTGAAAAAGTGTTCTGCTCTGGGGTAGTTATTTTTAACCCTTTTGTCAAAATCTGTGTTCCTTGTATTTGGTTGGCTTCTTTTTCCATTGTGCTTTGTCGAGTTTGGCTGCTTGGTATGAGCGATGGAAAGAATTGAAGCATGGATGTGTAAAGAACAGGATTAGAGACTAACTTTGCAAAATTAAAAAGCAAGTCAGGTTGTGGTGATATTTGTGTTAAATAGAGCTAATGGTGGTTGGACAACAGACAAATCTATACAGACTATAAGTAATGCTTGTAGAATATATATTGGCCGTCTAATAGTGTAAATGAAGGCATGGACATTATTATAAGTCCATTATTATTCATTACTTACCAAACAATTTCACTTGAATCTAAAATCTGCAGTTAAATTTTGCAGACAAATTGATAGTACAGTCAATACAGAGGGTTGCTGTAACAAATTATGGGAAGTCAATAATTAAATAAATGGGCATGTTATTAGCAAATGAATTTTATAATGTGTAATTGAAGAATTTGCTGGGAAGAATAAGGAAACCATATCTGGAGATTTAGACACATTAGAAGTAATGATGCAGATTAACATTATCATATAAACAGAAGTATTTGAGGTTCTATCCCAGTGAAAATGAAGTAGATATGTTTGGGTTGAGTTTACTTATAAAATCTTGGTTTAACAAAACTGTGAACAGTCCTGATCCTCAAATTCTAGTGATGAAGTGCAAGTAGATTTAAAGTCATAAGATATTTTATAACAGGCAGGGGCTGATTTCTCTGAATAAGGATTGAAATGGATGGAGTGGCCTTCGAAATCATGAGAAGGCATGACAACACGTGTGTAGACAAGATGAAGCCACATATAGCCATTATCAGAACTAGGAGCCAGAAAATTCAATGAGGAATTTGGGAGAAGTTTCATTACCCAGAGGATAGCATATTCTCCCACACCAAGAAGTTACAATTAAAACACCGATGCAGAAGCTCAAAAGGAATCAGAATCAGCTTTATTATCACTGGCATGTGTTGTGAAATTTGTTAACTTAGCAGCAGCAGTTCAATGCAATACATAATATAGAACAAAATATTTTTTAAAATATTAGATAAGCAAATAATAATAGATAAGCAAATCAATTACTGTATACATATATTGAATAGATTAAAAATTGTGCAAAAAAACAGAAATAATATATATTTTAAAAGTGAGGTACTGTTCAAGTGTTCAAAGTCCATTTAAGAATCAGATGGCAGAGGGGAAGAAGCTGTTCCTGAATCACTGAGTGTGTGCCTTCAGGCTTCTGTACCTCCTACCTGATGGTAACAGTGAGAAAAGGGCATTCCCTGGGTGCTGGAGGTCCTTAATAATGGACACTGCCTTTCTGCGACACCGCTCCTTGAAGATGTCTTGGGTACTTTGTAGGCTAGTACCCAAGATGGAGCCGACTAAATTTACAACTCTCCTGCAGCTTCTTTCAGTCCTGTGCAGTAGCCCCTCCATACCAGACAGTGATGAAGCCTGCAGAATGCACTCCACGGTACATGTATAGAAGTTTTTGAGTGTATTTGTTGACCTGCCAAATCTCTTCAAACTCCTAATGAAGTATAGTCACTGTCTTGCCTTCTTTATTACTGCATTGATATGTTGGGACCAGGATAGGTCCTCAGAACTTGACACCCAGAATCTTAAAACTGCTCACTCTCTCCACTTCTGATCCCTCTATGAGGATTGGCATGTGTTCCTTCATCTTACCCTTCCTGAAGTCCACAATCAGCTCTTTTGTCTTACTGATGCTGAGTGCCAGGTTGTTGTTGTGGCACCACTCCACTAGTTGGCATATCTCACTCTTGTACCCCCTCTCATCTCCATCTGAGATTCTACCAACAGTGGTTGTATCATCAGCAAATTTATAGATGGTATTTGAGCAATGCCTAGCCACACAGTCATGGGTATATAGAGAATAGAGCAGTGGGCTAAGCATACACCCCTGAGCAGGGCTGGACTTAGTGGGGCCGGGGCCCCTGAGCTGGGGGCCCTGATGGGCCCTTGCCAACACCGTAAAATGCCGCTGTACCAAGCAAAAAAAGGCAAGAACAAGAGCAAAGGTCGTACTGGTCTAAATATCAAAGCTGTGGACTAAGACATTGGTTTAGTACAATACATGGGCTAGAAGCTTACAGACCTTAAGAGGGAGGACAGAAAGTAATGCAGATTCTTTGTTAGAAGGACAGCATCTAAAGCACTCAAAAATTGACCTAGGCTTAGTTGGCTTAGTAAAGTTATGAGGGAGACGAAGTATGATGTACCCAATCTTAAATCTTTATTTAGCTATTGCTGCACATACCATAGGCCTTATTTCTCAAACAATGCCAAAGCATTTTTATCTCGGTGTTTTTCTCAACCGTGTTCTGAGAAAGTAAAATGGAAATGAGAGACAAAAAGGCCAAGAGAGATGGCACTATGGCAAACTAGGAAACTTGACAATACTCCAACAATCTTTTTGAAAAATGAGATCTAGCACATACTAACCTATTGCTGTGCTGTGTGGCTTGCAGAGTAAAGACCACTTATTACTTACTAAGTTTGTAAACAGTCAACTATTAGCCTATTGCCACAAAAACAGGAACAGCACTGACACAAGCCTAGATATTTACAAAGTCAGATGCTTGTTTTTCAAAATTAAAGCCTAGTTCTTCTGGATTTCTTCGCAGCAAAGTCCTTGATCAGATCACTAAAATCCAGTTTCTGAACGAGATCACTTTCAAGTGACATCAGAGTTGATTTTAAATTTAGATTTAGACTCAACTTTATTGTCATTGTGCCGAGTACAGATACAAAGCCAATGAAATGCATTTAGCATCTGACCAGAAATGCAAAGAATAGTGTTATTTACAAAATAACTGCGAATAAAAAAAGTGCTACAGCACACAAATATAAAAGTACTGAGACAGTAAAATATGGGTGCAATACTGCTTAGCGCTGTGATGTGAGGTTCAGCAGGGTCACAGCCTCAGGGAAGCAGCTCTTCCTGTGCCTGCTGGTGCGGGAGTGGAGGCTCCTGTAGCACCTACCAGATGGGAGCAGAGTAGAAAGTCCATGGTTAGGGTGAGTTGTATCCTTGATAATGCTTTTCACCCTGCCCAGGCAGCGGTTATGGTAGACGTTCTCAATGGTGGGCCATTGGGTGCCAATAATCCGCTGGGCAGTTTTCGCCACACGCTGGAGTGCTTTGCGGTCCGATATGGGACAATTGCCATACCACACTGAGATGCAGTTGGTGAGTATGCTCTCAATGGTACAGTGGTAAAAGTCTGTCAGTACCCTGGGACAGAGGTGAGCTTTCTTGATGCTCCGCAGGAAATAAAGGCGCTGTTGCGCCTTTTTGATCAGGATGGAGGAGTTCAGGGACCAGGTGAGATCCTCAGAAATGTGGACACCAAGGAATTTGAAGCTTGATACACGTTCCACTACAGTTCCGTTGATGTAGATGGGGACGTGAGTGTGACTCTTGGCATGTTTGAAGTCCACAATGATCTCCTTGGTCTTCTGGGTGCTAAGGGCCAGATTGTTGTCAGCACACCACACGGTCAGGTGCTGGACCTCGTCCCTGTAGGCCGTCTTGTCATCCCCTCTGATCAGACCAACCACTGTGGTGTCGTCTGAGAACTTGATTATGGAGTTAGAACCATGTACAGGAATGCAGTCATAGGTGAAAAGGGAGTACAGAAGAGGGCTCAGCACACAGCCTTGAGGCATGCCGGTGTTCAGGGTGAGAGTGGAGGAGGAAAGATTGTCTAACTTAACTGCTTGGGGTCTGTTAGTCAGAAAGTCCAAGGTCCAATTGCAGAGGGATACACTAATACCAAGCTGGCGAAGTTTGGCGATCAGCTTGGAGGGGTTCACAGTATTGAATGCTGAACTAAAGTCAATGAACAGCATTCTGATGTAAGAGTTGGGGCTGTCCAGGTGGGTCAGGGCAGAGTGAAGTGCCGTGGAGATGGCCTCCTCTGTTGACCTGTTGGTGCGATAGGCACATTGATGGGGGTCCAGGGTAGAGGGCAAACAGGATTCAGCCGGTTCTGTCCCATTATGCATCTGAGCCTATGTAGTTGCCGTTATCAGGCCTGCCAAATATGTCACTGGAGCCTTGGATAGCCAGTCTCCTCTCGACCAAAAGCTTCACAACTACCAACACTCTTCTCAATACGTCGGTCCAGTAGACACACTCTAACTTGAACTGTTTTTGCAGTTCTGTAACTATTCTTCCGCTGTTAGACGCTAGTGTAACATAGGTCAGTATTGTTTTCCTGTGGTGTTCGCTATTTTCATGCTCCCCTATGTTTCCAGTCGCTAGAGCCAGTTTTGAAGATGGACTGACGGTTACCATCGCTGAAGATGCGGCATGCAAAACAAAACACACAGCCGGTGGTAGGGGAATATAGGAGCCATCGCCTTGATATGTACTCACCATTTACGAGCTTGCGTTTGAAGTGAAATTTGGAGAAAAAACGTCTCTGCTGTTTGTATACTCATTCCAAAGCTTTGATATCTACATCCTTATTCTGGCAGGACTCGGGCCCTTTCTTAGCCCAGTACACTTGGACTGAATCATCTAATGTTTCCTTTCCCCAGCAAGCAGGATCAGTGCTGTAATAATCCTCAGTAGCGGTAACGTTAACATTAATGGCGGCCCGAGTTGATTGTTTGGAGGCCACTATGGCAAGGACGGTGGTCCTGTGCTAACGCTGGTGCTAGCGCTGGCTACTGAACCAGTCTCCGTTTGGCCACCGGTCTCAGACTATGACAAGAATGATGGTACTGCTGCATCATCAAGAACAGGCTGATAAAATTCTGCCAATTTCAATGTCTTTTTTAATGCTTCTTTCTCACAGTCGTCTTTTTCTTTTCTTTTCTGTGCTCCACTCTCGAATTTTTTTTGTCCACCATGATGATAGCTACCTATTTTGGGCCCCTCTGCAGCTCGGGCCCCTGGATTGCAGCCCAGCCTAGCCCTGCCTAAAGTCCGGCCCTGCCCCTGAGGTGCACCAGTGTTGATCATCAGTGAGGAGGAGATGTTATCCGCACAGATTGTGGTCTTCTGGTTAGGAAGTCGAGGATCCAATTGCAGAGGGAGGTAAAGAAGCCCAGGTTCTGCAATTTCTCAATCAGGATTGTCAGAAGGATGGTATTAAATGCTGAGCTATAGTCAATGAACAGCATCCTGACATAGGTGGTTGTGTTGTCCAGGTGGTCTAAAGACATGTGAAGAGACATTGAGATTGCATCTGCTGTTGACCTATTGTGGTGATAGGCAAATTAGAAACATAGAAACACACAAAACCTACAGCACAATACAGGCCCTTTGGCCTACAAAGCTGTGCTGAATATGTCCTTACCTTAGATATTATCTAGGGTTACACATAGCCCTTTATTTTTCTGAGCTCCATGTACCTGCCTAGGAGTCTCTTAAAAGACCTTATCGTATCCGCCTCCGCCACTGTTGCCAACAGCCCATTCCATGCACTCACCATTTTCTGCGTTTTAAAAAAAAAACTTACTCCTAACATCTCCTCTGTACCTACTTCCAAACATCTTTAAACTGTGCCCTCTTGTGCTAGTCATTTCAGCCCTGGGAAAAAGCCTCTGACTATCGACATGATCAATGCCTCTCATCAGTTTATACACCTCTGTCAGTTCACCTCTCATCCTCCGTCGCTCCAAGGAGAAATGACTGAGTTCACTCAACCTATTTTCATAAGGCATACTCCCTAATCCAGGCAACATCCTTGTAAATCTCCTCTGCGACAGGGTCGTCAGGTGCAGCAGGGATCTTCACAGCTGTAGTTATATTCTCCCTTTCAAAGCACACAAACAAGGCATTGAGTTCATCTGGAAGTGAAGCATCGCTGCCATTCAAACTATTGGGTTTTGCTTTGTAGAAAGTAATGTCTTGCAAACTCTGCCAGAGTTGTCATACATCCAACGTTGCCTCCAACCTCATTCAGAATTGTCTCTTCACTCTAGAAATAGCCCTTCACAGATCATACCTGGTTTTTTGGTACAGACTGGGTCACCAGACTTGAATGCCACAGACCCAGCCTTCAGCAGATGACGTACCTCCTGGTTCATCTACGGCTTTTGGTTTGGGAACGTACAGTAAGTCTTTGTAGGCACATACTCATCCACACAGGTTTTAATGAAGTCGGTAACAACTGCAACATACTCATTCAGATTCAAAGATGAATCCATGAATACTGTCCAGTCCACCGATTCAAAGCAGTCCTGTAGCCGTTCCTGTGCTTCCCTTGTCCATACCTTCTTGGTCCTCACTACTGGTTCTGTAGTCTTCAGTCTCTGCTTATGCTCAGGGAGTAGAAGTACAGCCAGGTGATCAGACTTCCCGAAGTGAGGGCATGGAATACCACGGTAGGCATTCTTGATGGTGGTGTAGCAATGGTCCAGTGTGTTATTTCCTCTGGTATTGCAAGTGATCTGTTGATGGTAGTTGCTTAGTGATTTTTTTTTTCAGACTGGCCTGGTTAAAATTCCCCAAAACAATTGTGAAGGCGTTAGGGTGTACTGTTTTGTGCATGTTGATCCCATTGCTCGAATCCTCCAAAGCCTGACTGAAATTTGGCCTGAATTGGAATGTATACTGCTACCAAAATGATCCTGGAAATATCCCATGGTAGGTAAACTGGACAGCACTTAATTGCTAGATATTCCAGGTCTGATGAGCAGAATTGGGACAGCACTGATATGTTTGTGCACCAAGAAGAGTTGACCATGAAGCATACTCCTCCACCTCTGCTTTTGAGAGACTCCCTAGATCTATCCTGACAGTGTATAGTAAACCCGTCGATCTGAATTGCTGCATCTGGTACAGAAGGGGTTAACCAGGATTCCGTGAAACAAAGGGCACACGCGGTCCTAATGTCCCTCTAATTCAGCACCCTGGCTCTGAGATTATCGATTTTATTCACCAGAAACTGCACATTTGCCAGCAAGATAATCGGTATTGGGAGTTTAAAACCCCGTTTCCTTAAACGCACTTGTATCCCTGACCTGCAGCCACGCTTCCTACGTGGAATCTGAGGAGTCCATCTAGAAGCAGCATTGTTTCCATCAGTTTTAAGCAGTGATAGTTCAGTTAAACACATTGAGACATAGAACATAGAATAGTACAGCACAGTACAGGCCTTTCGGCCCACAATGTTGTGCCGACCCTTAAACCCTGCCTCCCATATAACCCCCCCACCTTAAATTCCTCCATATACCTGTCTAGTAGTCTCTTAAATTTCACTAGTGTATCTGCCTCCACCACTGACTCAGGCGGTGCATTCCATGCCCCAATCACTCTCTGAGTAAAAAACCTTCCTCTAATATCCCCCTTGAACTTCCCACCCCTTACCTTAAAGCCATGTCCTCTTGTATTGAGCAATGGTGACCTGGGGAAGAGGCGCTGGCTATCCACTCTATCTATTCTTTGTTGACTGTACTGACATCTTTGACTGTACTGACCTTGAAACTCGTTGTGCTTTTCAGCTGTGTCAGGCTGAAGCGAGAATATTTAATTTTATCCGGTGAGAGTTCTGCTGCTACACGAGTCACCTCGAGGCGCCTCGGAATGTAACGACGTGTTAATAAACTTAGATAAACAAGCAGTAGAGAAGGACCACACAAAACATAAATATTGGCAATGACATGTTTTTTTTTAACAGGAACAAACTCAAACACACACACAATACAATGAAATACAAACTCTTTGATTTTACTATAATATCTTAATGCAAGCACCAGCTCAATAACTGTTACTGATTATCTATCTGAACTCAATTTACTTATAAACTCTACCAGCACAGGAAGATTATAAACATAAATGAACATTCGAGATGGAAAATATATTCACTGATAACTACATGTATTCTTTATAAATCAAGCACAGTGTTTTAAATCACAATGTTTTTTTAAAATGGAGAATTGGCATGTAACTGCATCAAGAATAACAATTCACAAAGTGTATTTAACCGTGACTTCATTTTTGAAAAACATTGGCAGAAGTTTTCAATTTCAGTGCTGCTCACTATTCATCACAGGCTGAGGAAACAGATAGTTAATACCTGACAGTTCCACAGCCAGACATCCTTAAAAATTTTATCTATCTGGTTGTGTACTTAAAAGTGTCGCAGAATTTGAATGTTTTTTTTAGAAGTTTAGAGAAGTGATATTTGATCAACAGAATTATTAGATCGCTCTTACTTACAGAACTCAGTTTGAATTTATCAGTGTAGCAGATGATTTCTGAAATATAATTTAAATAATAAATTTTGTATCTTTATCACCTTACTATTTTCTGTTTTTGTTACCAACCAAGTGACATAAGAGACTGCAGGTGCTAAAATCTAGAGCAAAAAAAAAGTTTTGGGTCAAGTCTGTGCATCAGACTGAAAATCAACCATTGCCTCCACGGATGCAACTTGACCCAGTGAATTCCTCCAGCACTTTGTTTTCTATACACTATTGCCTCTGTGAACTCATAAACTGGTAGCTTGAGCTTAGAATGTCAGTATTGGCTTTGAACAAATGGCAGATGTTTTAGGAAAGGGCAAACCAAGTTGACAATTTACTTTAATTGTTTTAGTTGTAATGAAGCATTTCAAAGTTCAAAGTAAATTTATTATCACAGTACATGTGTAGAGTGGATGTGGAGAGGGTGTTTCCTATGGTGAGAGAGTCTAAGACCAGAGGACATAGCCTCAGGCTTTCTTTGAGAACAGAGATGAGGAGGAATTTCTTTAGCCAGAGAGTGGTCAATCTGTGGAATTTTTGCCACAGGCAGCTGTGGAGGCCAAGTCTTTATGTACATTTAAGACATAGGTTGATAGATTCTTGATTGGACAGAGCATGAAGGGATGCAGGGGGAAGGCAGGAGATTGGAGCTGAGAGGAAAAAATGGATCAGCCATGATGAAATGGCGGAGAAGACTCGATGGGCCAAATGACCTAATTCTGCCTCTGTATGGTCTTAAGTGTTATTATATACCATCTGGAGATTCATTTTCTTGCGGGCATTCACAGTAGGTACAAAGAAACACAATGGAATCACTGAAAAACTGCACATAACAAAGATGGACAAACAACAAACATGCAAAAGACAATGAACTGTGTAAAAACAAAAAAAAAGAAAAAAGAAAAATATTAATAATTATCAATAAGTAAGCAATAAATATTGAGAACATAAATGATAAGTGAGTCCATAGGTGTGAAATCAGTTCGATGTTGTTGTGAGTGAAGTTATCCCCTCTGGTTCAAGAGCCTGACCTGCTCCCGAACCTGGTGGTTCCACATTTAGCCTGCGCTGGACAACCTCACTTTGCTGATTGAATCATAGCCCAGAAGGTCAGTTTCTATCAGTAACACTGTAAATTGAAGCTGCAGTGAAACCAGCAAGCAAATTTCTACAGACATACTGTGGAGAGCATTCTCACTGGCTGCATCACCATCTGACGTGGGGGGTGAGGGTACGAGGCTGCTGCACAGGATCGAAAGAAGCTGCAGACATTGTGAACTCAGTCAGCTCCATCATGGGCACTAGTCTCCATCCTCCGTAGCACCTAAGACTTCCTGAAGGAGTGATATCTCAAAAAAAACGTGTCATCCATCATTTAAGGACCTCTATTACCCACAAAATGCACTCTTTTCACTGCTACCATCAGGAAGGAGGTACAGGAGCCTGAAGGCACAGAGCTTCAGGAACAGCTTCTTCCCCTCTGCCATTAGTTTTCTGAATGGACATTGAACCCATGATCACTACCTCACTACTCTTTTGTATTACTTATTCAACTACACACACACACATATATATATATAGGCAACGTGTTGTGTCCTTGAGCAAGGCACTTAATCACACATTGCTCTGCGACCACACTGGTGCCAAGCTGTATGGGTCCTAATGCCCTTCCCTTGGACAACATTGGTGTCATGGAGAGGGGAGACCTGCAGCATGGGCAACTGCTGGTCTTCCATACAACCTTGCCCAGGCCTGTGCCCTGGAGAGTGAAGACTTTCCAGGCACAGATCCATGGTCTCACAAGACTAATGGATGCCTATATATATATATATACACACACACACACCTTTGTTTATAAAAATGTATGTATGTACGTGTATACATATATGTGTGTGTGCTGTATATATAAATACACACATTCACAGAGCCTATAAAAAGTATTCACCCCACCCCACCCAGAAGGTTACATGTTTTATTGTTTTACAACATTGAGTCACAGTAGATTTAATTTGGCTTTTATGACAGACCAACAGAAAAAGACTCTTGTGTGTTAAAGTCATCTTTTTTTTAACTACGCTCCTAAACAGTGAAACTCAATACCTGAAACTACAACGGATAAGACCATACAACATAGGAGCAGGATTAGGCTGTCTTGGGAGTTTGCATGAGGACTACTACGCCCCTTTGCACCCCTGAATTTTGAATTTTCTCCCCATTTAGATGATAGTCTGCACTATTGTTCCTTTTACCAAAATACATTATCATACATTTCCCAGCACTGTATTCCATCTGCCAGTGTTTTGCACATTCTTCCAATTTGTCTGAATCCTGCTGCAATCGCATTGCTTCCTCAGCACTACCTACCCCTCCAGCTATCTTTGTATCATCCGCAAACTTTGCCACAAAGCCATCAATTCCGCTATCTAAGTCGTTGATAAACAATGTGAAAAGTAGTGGTCCCAATACTGACCTCTGAGGAACACCACTAGTCACTGCAGCCAACCAGAAAAGGCTCATTTTAATCCTACTCACTGCCTCCTGCCTGCCAACCATGCCCCTATCTTTCCTGTAACGAAAAAAGGACTTTAGCTTGTTAAGCAGCCTCATGTGTGGCACCTTATCAAACGCCTTCTGAAAATTCAAGTAAATGACATCCACTACCTCTCCTTTGTCCACCCTTCTTGTTAAATCCTCGAAAAATTCTCACAGATCTGTCAGGCAAGATTTCCCTTTACAAAAACCATGCTGACTTTGACTTATTTTATCATTAATCTCCAAATACACTGAAACCTCATCCTTAATAAAGGACTCCAACACTTTCCCAACCACTGAGGTTAAGCTAATTGACCTATAATTTCCTTTCTTTTGCTTTCGTCACCTTCTTAAAGAATGGGATGACATTTGCAATTTTCTAGTCCTCTGGGACTGTAACAGAATCCAGTGATTCTTGAAAGATCATGACCAATGAATCTGTTATCTCTTCAGCAACCTCTTTCAGGACTCTAGGAAGTAGTCCACCTGGTCCAGGTGACTTATCCACCTCATGCCCTTTGAGCTTGCCTAGCACTTTTACCTTCAAGTGCAATGGTACTCATTCCTGCTCCCTGATACTCACGGACCTCTGGCATACAACTAATGTCTTCCACAGTAAAGACTGAAGCAAAGTGCTTATTAAGTTCATCTGCCATGCCAAGATAAATGGTAGGGCACTGAGGAGTGCAGTAGAACAGAGAGATCTGAGAATACAGATACAAAATTCCCTAAAAGTGGCGTCACAGGTAGATAGGGTCATAAAGAGAGCTTTTGGTACATTGGCCTTATAAATCAAAGTATTGAGTATAAGAGTTGGAGTGTTATGGTGAGGTTGTATGAGGCATTGGTGAGGCCAGATTTGGAGTATCATGTGCAGTTTTGGTCACCAAATTACAGGAAAGATATTAATAAGGTTGAAAGTGTGCAGAGAAGGTTTACAAGGATGTTGCTGGGACTTGAGAAACTGAGTTACAGAGAAAGGTTGAATAGGTTAGGACTTTATTCCCTGGAGCGTAGAAAAATGAGGGGAGATTTGATAGAGGTATATAAAATTATGATGGGTATAGATAGAGTGAAAGCAAGCAAGCTTTTTCCAATGAGGCAAGGGGAGAAAAAAAACCAGAGGACATGGGTTAAGGGTGAGGGGGGAAAAGTTTAAAGGGAACATTAGTGGGGGCATCTTCACACACAGTGGTGGGAGTGTGGAATGAGTTGCCAGATGAAGTGGTAAATGCGGGCTCACTTTTAACATTTAAGGAAAATTTGGGCAGGTACATGGATGAGAGATGTATGGAGGGATATGGTCCAGGTGCAGGTCAGTGGGACTAGGCAGAAAAATGGTTCAGCACAGCCAAGAAGGGCCAGAAGGCCTGTTTCCGTGCTGTAATGTTCTATGGTTCTCTGTTCCCCATTACTACCTCACCAGCATTATTTTCCAGTGGTCCAATATCAACTGTCAGCTCCCTTTTACTCTTTGTATAACTGAAAATCTTTTAGTATTCTGCTTTATATTATTGGCTAGTTGGCCCTCATATTTCATCTTTTCCCTTCTTATAGTTTTTATAGTTGCCTTTTGTTGGATTTTAAAAGCTTCCCAAACATCCAACTTCCCACTCACTTTTGCTAACTTGTATGCCGTTTCCTTGGCTGTTATGCAGTTCTTAACTGTGCTTATCAGCCATGTTTGCCTACTGCTGCCATTTGAGAACTACTTCTTCTGTGGGACATATCTATCCTACCCCTTGTGAACTATTCCCAGAAACTTCAGCCATCTCTACTGTGCCATCATCCCTGCTGATGTTATCCTCCATTCCACCTGGGTAAGCTCTTCTCTCAGGCCTCTGTGATTCCCTTTATTCCATTGTGATCATGATACATGTGACTTGTGCTTCTCCCTCTCAAATTGCAGTATGAATTCAATCATATTATGATCATGCAACACACATAAAAATTGCTGGTGGACGCAGCAGGCCAGGCAGCATCTATAGGAAGAGGTACAGTCGACGTTTTGGGCTGATTCGTCGGTCTCAGCCCGAAACGTCGACTGTACCTCTTCCTAGAGATGCTGCCTGGCCTGCTGCGTTCACCAGCAATTTTTATGTATGTTGCTTGAAATTCTAGCATCTGCAGATTTTCTCATGTTTGCGATATTATGATCACTGCCTCCTAAGCTCCCTATTATGATCACTTACCTTAAGCTCCCTAATAAGATCTGGGTTATTACACAACACCCAATCTAAGATAGCCTTTCCCTGAGTAGGCTCAAGCACAAGCTGCTCTAAAAGGCTGCGTTCAACAAATTCCCTCTCTTGCAATCTAACACCAACCTGATTTTTTTCAATCCCCTTGCATATTGAAGGCCCCCATTACAATTGTTACATTACCCTTATTTCATGCCCTTTAAAGCTCCCTTTGCAATCTCAACCCCACATCTTGGCTGCTATTTGGAGGCTTAAATATCATTTCCATAATAAGGATGCAGACTCAGTTGACACTTTTAAACACCAGTTCAAACCTATTTATTTAACCTTGCTTTTAACTAGCATCACTTTGTGTTTTTTTTAATATTTGCACATTAACCCACTGTAAAGCACTTTGAACTGTACTGTTTGTATGAAAAGTGCTCTATAAAGAAATAATATTGTTATTTATAAGGAAAGGTTGCACAGGTGTATGCTCATTGGATTTTAAAAAAATGAGAAGCAATTAAATACTTAAGACAGGATCTTTGTCTTTATCCGTTAAAGGACATAGCCTCAGAATAAAACTGAAAGGAAAAAAAAAACTTACTGTAAAAAGTCTTCTGTGCAATTAGAATGCACAGAAACATGAGGAACAGCCCAATGCGCTCTGCCCAATAGATCACGAGTGCATCCCTCCCCATCATCGGTAGTAACTACAAGAGGCACTTTCTCTAGATAGAAACATAGAACAAGACAGCACAGGTACAGGCCCTTCGGCCCACAAGGTTGTGCCAAAACAAAATAAATTAGTTGTCAACTGATGAGTTTAACTAATCCTAGATTCAAACAAATGATTGATAAACATCTATCATCAAAAATCCCCACCAGCCAGGCCATGCAGCTACCACTGGGCAAAAGGTCACACATCACCAGGTTCATGAACTGCTGCGCTCCCTTCAACCACTTGGTTCTTGAATCATTAATCATTACAGTTTTAAACACTAGAATCACTTTGCAGAAAATGGACATTTTGTTCTAATCGTGCGTTGTTTATTGTTCTGAATGCTATATACCCGTGACGTTGCTGCAAGTAGGTTTCTCAGTGTATCTGTCTGTGCATATGACAATAAACTCCACTTTTAAGTCCTTGGAATTCCTTGCCTTAGAAAGCTGTGAGAATTGATTCTTTGAATATATTTGAAGTCAAGATAGTTTTTTTTAAAACCAGTAAGGAATCGAAGAATGTTGGCAAAGTGGATTTAAGCAAAGTTGGATCAGCCATGATTTTATTAAAAGTTTTCATGGGCCAAATGGCTGCGATTTATATTTCTTATATGGCAGGAATTTAAGAGCAGGGAGATTTTACACACTTGTTACACCGCACACTGAGCACTGCATGCAGTTCTTGTCATCACATTATAGTGATGGAGTTGAAGTGCAGGGAGGATCGATGGGGATGTTGCTAGAATGGGAAAATTGTGAATGTGAGGAAAGGTTGGATAAACCAGCACTGTTCTCTCTGGAAAGAGGAGACTGAGAGGGAGAGTCAATTATAATGCATAAAACAAGATAGAGTAAGCTTTTAAAAAATCAGCTTCCTTTAATAGAAAGAATAAAGTAAACTATAGTAACTGGTAAAATATAAGAAGGGAATTGAGAAAATATTTTAAACCAAGAGGGGTGCCGCAACACTCAGTGCTGGGACCCCAGTTGTTTACAATATATATTAATGACTTGGATGAGGGAATTAAATGCAGCATCTCCAAGTTTGCGGATGACACAAAGCTGGGTGGCAGTGTTAGCTGTGAGGAGGATGCTAAGAGGATGCAGAGTGATTTGGATAGGTTGGGTGAGTGGGCAAATTCATGGCAGATACAATTTAATGTGGATAAATGTGAAGTTATCCACTTTGGTAGCAAAAATAGGAAAACAGATTATTATCTGAATGGTGGCCGATTAGGAAAAGGGGAGGTGCAACGAGACCTGGGTGTCATTATACACCAGTCATTGAAAGTGGGCATGCAGGTACAGCAGGCGGTGAAAAAGGCGAATGGTATACTGGCATTTATAGCGAGAGGATTTAAGTACAGGAGCAGGGAGGTACTACTGCAGTTGTACAAGGCCTTGGTGAGACCACACCTGGAGTATTGTGTGCAGTTTTGGTCCCCTAATCTGAGGAAAGACATCCTTGCCATAGAGGGAGTACAAAGAAGGTTCACCAGATTGATTCCTGGGATGGCAGGACTTTCATATGAAGAAAGACTGGATGAACTGGGCTTGTACTCGTTGGAATTTAGAAGATTGAGGGGGGATCTGATTGAAACGTATAAAATCCTAAAGGGATTGGACAGGCTAGATGCAGGAAGATTGTTCCCGATGTTGGGGAAGTCCAGAACAAGGGGTCACAGTTTGAGGATAAAGGGGAAGCCTTTTAGGACCGAGATTAGGAAAAACTTCTTCACTCAGAGAGTGGTGAATCTGTGGAATTCTCTGCCACAGGAAGCAGTTGAGGCCAGTTCATTGGCTATATTTAAGAGGGAGTTAGATATGGCCCTTGTGGCTACGGGGATCAGGGGGTATGGAGGGAAGGCTGGGGCGGGGTTCTGAGTTGGATGATCAGCCATGATCATAATAAATGGCGGTGCAGGCTCAAAGGGCCGAATGGCCTATTCCTGCACCTATTTTCTATGCTTCTATGTATGGTGTTCACTGACTGGAAGGATAGAAGAGGTATACATCCACAAAGATTTGATTAGAAAGAAACTAGACAACAGGGTGACTCGTTGGGGCACCCTTTGAGAGTAGGGTAGTGCAGCCTGATGTGACCAGAATGAACATTAAATTTTCCTGAATGCTATTGGTATTGCTTTACTTTGGAAACTGAAGTAGAAAACCTCAGTTTATTAAAGAAGAACGACACATAGCAAAGCAAATATAGCTGCTCCTCATTTAACGAAGGACACTTTTGATGGCATTATTTCTGGTTTATTTGTCACCCTTGTGCCTGTCGTTGTCATTGTGGAGATATGCAGACCTTTCATCCCCCATCTCTTCATCTTTTCTGCTGTTTGTTGTTTATCTCTGATCCTGGAGACGTGCATGCCTCTCCTCCTCTGTCTCTTCTTCTCTCATCTTTTTTTGTCCTGACTCATTGATCCTGGAGTCGTGCGGCCCTGGCCTCATCCGATTCTTGTTCTCTCCCTCTCCTTGCCGCTTCTCGACGACATTTGGTGTCATCTCTTGACCATAATGTCCCCCTTCCCTTCCACGTGGCATAATTAGGCTGACCATTTTTTTTTACCCTAATGCTGGATAAAAGATACGAAGCAGTAACACCAAAGGATGCTGATTATTCTTGATGATGTGGTTGGTGCTCTCCTAAATGGACGTGATATAGTCACCGCTGTCTTTTGACTGCAGCAAAGGGTTTTATGAGTGTCTGGAAGTATGTCATTACAATAAGATTTAATTATCTCTTATTGATGGGTGGCAGTTAGATCTGTCCCAATCCTGCATATGCTGATGGTGATCAGCAGAATGCAACCACTGGAAATAGAGCCGCCCTGCCCTTTTGCTCCGGTAGGTGTAGCTGCTGAGACTGGCCGTGCGCATGCGTCGGGCTGTCGAGTCCCAATTTCCATGATGGCCGATCGGGTCTCGGGTTAAAAGGGAGCCTGTTTATTTTGGCGAATGAGCAATTTTATATGAATACATAACCCTGAACTTTGCCTGCATTCTGTAAGTTAGCGCATTTTAATTCGATTTAGCCAAAAAAAGTGCAGCTGTAATGCACCGTTTGCTCTAATTGGAGGTCACAAACAGATAGACAGAGCATGAGTGTTTTAGTAGTATATAGATTAAAATTCTTCATTTACATTCTTTGATGTGTACTTGAAGATTTCTGACTGCAGGGCCATCTAGGTGCCTGTTTGGACAACAAGATTGACTGAGTTACTGTTGCCTAACTAACACAGGCACTATGGGCAAAATGGCTTCCTTGTGCGTTTTGCATTTTCTATGTAATTTCAATTTTTTTTATTATCGCAGAGGCTTTGTTTCTGAGAGGAGGGACCATTGTCCCTTGAAATCCAATAACTCACAAGAACCTGGTGATTTACATTTATGTTTTGAAGGAGATGGCTTCGGGGATGGTGAGTGGAATCAGAATTGGGTTTATTATCAAAGACACAAAAAATTACCATGTTACAAAAATAAATTAATGATGCAAAAGATAGACAATGAGGTAATTTTCATGGACCATCAACAACCTGTCAATCTCTGCCTTAAGTACACCCAGCGACCCGGCCTGGCCTCCACAGCTGCATGTGGCAACAAATTCCACAAATTCACCACCCTTTGGCTAAAGAAATTTCTCTGCATCTCTGTTTTGAAAGGGCACCCCTCTATCCTGAGGCTGTGCTCTCTTGTCCTAGACTCTCCCACCATGAGATAAATCCTTTCCACATCTACTCTGTCTAGGCCTTTCAACATTCGAAAGGTTTCAATGAGATCTCCCCCCTCATCCTTCTGAATTCCAGCGAGTACAGACCCAGAGCCATCAAATGTTCCTCATATGATAACCCTTGCATTCCTGGAATCATCCTTGTGAACCTCCTCTGGACCCTCTCCAATGCCAGCACATCTTTTCTAAGATGAGGGGCCCAAATTGTTCACAATACTCAAGGTGAGGCCTCACCAGTGCCTTATAAAGCCTCAGCATCACATCTTTGCTCTTGTATTCTAGACCTCTTGAAATGAATGCTAATATGGCATTTGCCTTCCTCACCACCGACTCAACCTGCAAGTTAACCTTTGGGGTGTTCTGCACAAGGACTCCCAAGTCCCTCTGCATCTCAGATTCCTGGATTTTCTCCCCATTTAGAAAACAGTCTGCACATTTATTTCTACTACCAAAGTGCATGACCATGCATTTTCCAACGTTGTATTTCATTTGCCACTTTCTTGCCCATTCTCCTAATCTGTCTAAGTCCTTCTGCAACCCACCTATTTCCTCAATACTCCCTGCCCCTCCACCAATCGTCGTATCATCTGCAAACTTGGCAACAAAGCCATTTATTCCATCATCGAATTCATTGATATAAAAAGCAACAGTCCCAACACCGACCTCTGCGGAACTAGTCACTGGTAGCCAACCAGAAAAGGATCCTTTTGTTCCCACTCACTGCCTCCTACCAATCAGCGAATACTCTAACTATGCTAGTAACTTTCCTGTAATACCATGGCTCCTAACTTGGTAAGTAGCCACATGTAAGGCACCTTGTCAAAGACCTTCTGAAAGTCTAAATATACAATATCTACTGTATCCCCTTTATCTATCCTACTTGAAATCTCCTCAAGAATTCCAACAGGTTCGTCAGGCAAGATTTTCCCTCAAGGAAACAATACTGACTTTGTCCTAATTTGTCCTGTGCCACCAAGTAGTCCAGAATCTCACCCTTAACAATTGGCTCCAACATCTTCCCAACCACTGAGGTCAGGCTAACTGGTCTGTAATTTCGTTTCTGCTGCCTTCCCCATTTCTTAAAGTGTGGAGTAACATCAGAATCAGAATCAGGTTTATTTTCACTGGCATGTGTCGTGAAATTTATTAACTTAGTAGCAGCAATTCAATGCAACACATAATATAGAAGAAGAAAAATAATAATAAAATAAATTACAATATATGTATATTGAATAGATTAAAATCGTGCAAGAACAGAAATAATATATACTAAAAAAGTGAGGTAGTGTTCACAGGATCAATGTCCATTTAGGAATCAAGTGGCAGAGGGGAAGAAGCTGTTCCTGAATCACTGAGTGTGTGCCTTCAGGCTTCTGTACCTCCTGCCTGATGGTAACAGTGAGAAAAAGGCATGCCCTGGCTGCTGGAGGCCCTTACCAATGGACACTGCCTTTCTGAGGCACCGCTCCTTGAAGATATCCTGGATACTTTGTAGGCTAGTACCCAAGATGGAACTGACTAGATTTACAACCTTCTGCAGCTTCTTTCAGTCCTGTGCAGTAGCCCACCCATACCAGACAGTGATGCAGCCTATCAGAATGGTCTCGATGATACATCTATAGAAGTTTTTGAGTGTATATGTTGACATACCAAATCTCTTCAAACTCCTAACAAAGTATAGTCGCAGTCTTCCCTTCCTTATGACTACATCAATATGTTGGGACCAGGTTAGGTCCTCAGAGATCTTCACACCCAGGAACTTGAAACTGCTCACTATTTCCACTTCTGACCCCTCTTTGAAGATTGGTACGTGTTCCCTCGTCTTACCCTTCCTGAAGTCCACAACCAGCTCTTTCGTCTTACTGACGTTGAGTGCCAGGTTGTTGCTGCGACACCGTTCTACTAGTTGGCATATTTTGCTCCTGTACGTCCTCTCGTCTCCAGCTGAGATTCTACTAACAGTGGTTGTATCGTCAGCAAATTTATGGATGGTATTTGAGCTACGCCTAGCCACAGAGTCATGTGTACATACAGAGTACAGCAGTGGGGTAAGCACACAGCCCTGAGGTGCACCAGTGTTGATAGTCGGCGAGGAGGAGATATTATCACCAATCCACACAGAAACATTTGCTATTTTCCAGTCCTCTGGATCATTACTAATGCCTCCACTATCTCTACCACTACCTCTTTCTGAACACGAAGGTGCAGTTCATCCAGTCTGGGTGATTTATATACCCTTTGGTCTTTCAGCTTTTTGAGCACCTTCTCCCGTGTAATTGTAACTGCATTCACTTCTCTTCCCTCGCACCCTTCAACATCTGGCACATAGCTAGTGTCTTCCACAGTGAAGGCTGATGCAAATTACTCATTTAGTTGATCTGTCATTTCCTCTTCCCCCGTTATTATTTCCCCAGCCTGATTTTCTAACGGTCCTATATCCACTCTCATCTCTCTTTTATTTTTTACATACTTGAAAAAACTTTTACCATCCACTTCGATCATATTAGAAAAAGCTTTTACAATCCACTTTGATATTGTTTGCTAGCTTGCTTTCGTATTTCATCTTTTCCCTCCTAAAGATTTTTTTAGTTGCTCTCTGTAGGTTTGTAAAAGCTTCCCAATCCTCTATCTTCCCGCTAATTTTTGCTTTGTTGTATGCCCTTTCTTTTGCTTTTACATTAGCTTTGACTTCCCTTGTCAGCCATGGTTGCACTATTTTGCACTTGAGTATTTCTTTGTTTTTGGAATACATCTATCCTGCACCTTCCGCATTTTTCCCATTGCTGCTCTGCTGTCATTCCTGCCAGCATCTCCTTCCAATTGACTTTTGTCAACTCCTCTCTCATACCACTGTCGTTTTCTTTACTCCACTGAAATACTGCTACGTCAGACTTTATTTTCTCCCTATGAAATTTCAAGTTGAACTCAATCAATTATGATCATTGGTTCCTAAGTTTTCTTTTACCTTAAGCTCCCTAATCGCCTCCAGTTCATTACATAACACACAATCCAGTACAGCTGATCCGCCTAGTAGGATCAACAACAAACTGCTCTAAAAAGCCATCCCATAGGCATTCAACAAACTCATTCTCTTGAAATCCTTTACCAACTTGATTTTCGCAATCAACCTGCATGTTAAAATCTCCCATGACTATCATAGCATTGCCATTTTGACACGCCTTTTCTATTTCCCATTGTAATCTGTGGTCCACATCCCAGCTACAGTTGGAAGGCCTGGAAATATGGCTATCAGGGTCATAAGAACATAAGAAATAGGAGCAGGAGTAGGCCATCTGGCCTGATAAGCCTGATCTGACAATGGACTCCTCTCCACCTACCTGTCTTTTCCTCATAACCCTTAATTCCCTATTGTACAAAAATCTATTCAACCTTGTCTTAAATATAGTCATAGTCATACTTTATTGATCCCGGGGGAAATTGTTACAGTTGCACCATAAATAGTAAATAGTAATAGAACCATAAATAGTTAAATAGTAATATGTAAATTATGCCAGTAAATTATGAAATAAGTCCAGGACCAGCCTATTGGCTCAGGGTGTCTGACCCTCCAGGGGAGGAGTTGTAAAGTTTGATGGCCACAGGCAGGAATGACTTCCTATGACGCTCTGTGTTGCATCTCGGTGGAATGAGTCTCTGGCTGAATATACTCCTGTGCCCACCCAGTACATTATGTAGTGGATGGGAGACGTTGTCCAAGATGGCATGCAACTTGGACAGCATCCTGTTTTCAGACACCACTGTGAAAGAGTCCTGAGTTAGCCTCCACTGCTTCATTGGACAGAGAATTCCACAGATTCACCACTCTTTGGAAAAAGCAGTTTCTCCCCATCTCTGTCCTAAGTTTACTCCCCCGAATCTTGAGGCTGTGTCCCCTAGTTCTAGTCTCACCTACCAGTGGAAACAACTTTCCTGCCTCTATCTAATCTATCTCTTCCATAATTTTGTATGTTTCTATAAGAACCCCTCTCATTCTTCTGAATTCCAGTGAGTACAATCCCAGGCGACTCAATCTCTCCTCATAGTCTAACCCCCTCATC
The DNA here is from genome assembly GCF_030028105.1 of Mobula birostris. Taxonomy (NCBI): domain Eukaryota; kingdom Metazoa; phylum Chordata; class Chondrichthyes; order Myliobatiformes; family Myliobatidae; genus Mobula; species Mobula birostris. Next base: position 171,641,038 of record NC_092375.1, on the reverse strand, counting down.
TCTGGAGTCAACCTAGTGAACCTCCTCTGCACCACCTCGAAAGCCAGTATATCCTTCCTCAAGTATGGAGACCAGAACTGCACGCAGAACTCCAGATGCAACCACACCAGTACCCCGTACGGTTGCAGCATAACCTCCCTGCTCTTAAATTCAATCCCTCTAGCAATAAAGACCAACATTCCATTTCTCTTCTTGATAGCCTGCTGCACCTGCAAACCAACCTTTTGTGATTCATGCACAAGCACTCCCAAGTCCCTCTGCATAGCAGCATGCTATAATCTTTTACCATTTAAGTAATAATCTGATCTTCCATTTTTTCTTCCAGAGTGGATGACCTCACATTTACTGACATTGTACTCCATTTGCCAAACCCTTGCCCACTCACTTAACCTATCTTATTCTCTCTGTAGGCTTTCCGTATCCTCTGCACAATTTCCTTTTCCACTCAATTTAGTGTCTGCAGTAAACTTAGGTACATTACACTCTATTCCCTCTTCCAGATCATAAGACCATAAGACAAAGGAGCAGAAGTCGGCCATTCGGCCCATCGAGTCTGCTCCGCCATTTTATCATGAGCTGATCCATTCTCCCATTTAGTCCCACTCCCCCGCCTTCTCACCATAACCTTTGAAGCCCTGGCTACTCAGATACCTATCAGTCTCTGCCTTAAATACACCCAATGACTTGGCCTCCACTGCTGCCTGTGGCAACAAATTCCATAGATTCACCACCCTCTGACTAAAAAAATTTCTTTGCATTTCTGTTGTGAATGGGCGCCCTTCAATCCTTAAGTCATGCCCTCTCGTACTAGACTCCCCCATCATGGGAAACAACTTTGCCACATCCACTCTGTCCATGCCTTTTAACATTCGAAATGTTTCTGTGAGGTCTCCCCTCATTCTTCTGAACTCCAAGGAACACAGTCCAAGAGCAGTCAAACGTTCCTCATATGTTAACCCTCTCATTCCCGGAATCATTCTAGTGAATCTTCTCTGTACCCTCTCCAACGTCAACACATCCTTTCTTAAATAAGGAGACCAAAACTGCCCACAGTACTCCAAGTGAGGTCTCATCAGCGCCTTATAGAGCTTCAACATCACATCCCCGCTCCTATACTCTATTCCTCTAGAAATGAATGCCAACATTGCATTCGCCCTCTTCACTACCGACTCAACCTGGAGGTTAACCTTAAGGGTATCCTGTACGAGGACTCCCAAGTCCCGTTGCATCTCAGAACTTTGAATTCTTTCCCCATTTAAATAATAGTCTGCCCGTTTATTACTTCTGCTAAAGTGCATAACCATACACTTTCCAACATTGTACTTCATTTGCCACTTCTCTGCCCATTCTTCCAATCTATCCAAGTCTCTCTGCAGACTCTCTGTTTCCTCAGCACTACCAGCCCCTCTACCTATCTTCGTATTGTCAGCAAACTTAGCCCCAAAGCCATCTATTCCATAGTCCAAATCATTGATGTACAATGTAAAAAGAAGCGGCCCCAACACGGACCCCTTGGAACACCACTGGTAACTGGCAGCCAACCAGATTAGGATCCCTTTATTCCCACTCTCTGTTTCCTGCCAATCAGCCAACGCTCTATCCACGTATGTAACTTTCCTGTAATTCCATGGGCTCTTATCTTGTTAAGTAGTCTCATGTGTGGCACCTTGTCAAAGGCCTTCTGAAAATCCAAATATACAGCATTCACTGCATCTCCCTTGTCTAACCTACTGGTAATTTCCTCAAACTTTCTTTCTTCCTCAAATTTCCTTACTGTACATCATTAATGTACAGTATATCGTTAACAGTTGCAGGCCCAGCACTGACCCCTGCCACACACTGCTTACCACTGATTGCCAATCAAAGAAACATCCAAGTATCCCATTTCTGTACTTTCTATTGGTCAACCAATCCTCTATCCATGCTATCACCCCCAACTCTATGCATCATTATCTTATGGATAAGTCTTTTATGTGGCACCTTATCAAATGCCTTGTAGAAATCCAAGTAAATAATTCCATCTGTTCCCTTCTATCCACTGCGCTCGTTAATCCTCAAATAACTCCAGTAAGTTTGTCAAACAGGACCTGCCTTTGCTGAATCCATGCTGTGTCTGACTAATGGATCCATTTCTTTCCAGATGCCTCACTATTTCTTCTTTAATGATAGCTTCAAGCATTTTCCCAACTACAGATGTTAAACTAACTGGCCTATAGTTACCTGCCTTATGCCTACATTCTTTTTTGAACAGTGGTGTGACATTCGCTTTCTTCCAATCCACTAGTACCTGCCCAGAGTCCAGAGAATTTTGGTAAATTATCACCAAAGCCTCAACTATAACCTCTGCCATTTCTTACAGTACCCTGGGATGCATTCCATCAGGACAAGGGGTCTGTATTTAGGCCCACAAGTTTGCTCAGCACTACCTCTTTAGTGAGAACTATTGTATCAAGGTCCTCACCTCCCATTGTATCCATATCATCTCTCTTCAGCATGTTAGACATGTCCTCCGCTGTGAAGACTGACACAAAATAGTCATTCAAAGCCTCAGCCATTTCCTCATTACCCAATATCAATACCCCTTTCTCATCCTCCAAGAGATCTACATTCACTTTAGCCACCCTTTTCGATTTTATATAATTTTTAAAATTTTACTATCCATTTTTATATTTTGAGCTGGTTTATTTTCATAACCTATCTTCCTTTTTTTAATTGCTTGCTTAGTGGTTCTTTGTTACTTTTTAAAGTTTTCTCAATCTTCCAGTTTCCCCCTACTCTTGCTGATTTGGTACACACAAGCTTTTAGTTTGATGCTTTCCTTTATTTCCATAGTTATCCATGGCTGGCTTTCCCCACCCTTATTGTCCTTGCTTTTAACCAGAATATACTTTTGAGCACTGTGAAAAATCTCTTTGAAAGTCTTCCACTGTTCCTCAACTGACCCACCATATAGCCTGAGTTCCCAGTCTACCCTATCCAACTCCTCCTTCATCCCATTGTAGTCTCTCTTGTTTAGGCATAATACACTGGTTTTAGATCGAACTATTGCACCCTCCATTTGTATGAGAAACTCAGTCACACTGTGATCACTCTTTCCAAGAGGATCCCTAACCACAAGATTGCTAATTTTACCTGTCTCATTGCACAGGACCAGATCCAAGATAGTATGTTCCCTAGTAGGTTTAGTAACATGCTGTTCAAGAAAGCTATCACTAATGCATGTATGCATTCTATGAAGTTCTCCTCAAGACTGCCTCGACCAACTTGATTCACCCATCTATATGCAAGTTAAATCCCCCACGATAACTGTGGTTCCATTCTTACATGCCTCAGATATTTCTCTGTTTATTGCTTGTGCCACTGTAAAGTTATTATTCGGTGGCCGATAAGCAATTCCCACCGGTGATTTTTTCCCTTCACTATTCATAATCTCCACCCAGATGGATTCAACATTTTGCTCCTTAGTTCTTATATCATCTGTCACTATCACCCTGATCTCATTCTTAATTAAGAGCACTATCCCACCTACCTTACCTTCCTGCCTGTCCTTCTGTATTATCTGATATCCTTGGATATTTATTTCCCAATCCTCTCCACCCTGCAACGTCTCTGTAATGGTCCCTAAATCACACCCCTTTATACTGATCTGTGCCATAAGTTCACTGACCTTGTTACAAATACTACAGGCATTCAGATAAACTGCCCTTACACTCATTGTGCCTTTAAAATATAGTAATCTTTGTCTCTCATGCACTCCACACTTACTTTTCTCCTTTTTTAAACTTTTGCTTTTATTTTATCTTTATCCACGCTTTTCTCTTTTACTTTATCCATATTTCTCTAATCTGTTGAACCCACCCCCCTTGATATTTAGTTTAAAGCCCTATCCACAACCCTAGTTATGTGATTCGCCAGGATCTGGGTCCCATCACAGTTCAGGTGGAGCCCGCCCAATGGAACAGCTCCCTTCTTCCCCAATACTGGTGCCTGTTTCCCATGAATTCAAACCCACTTCTCCTACACTAATCCTTGAACTGCATATTTAACTCTTTGATCTTTTTAACCCTGTGTCAGTTTGCAGATTCCAGGTAGTAACCCAGAGATGACTGTCTTTTTGGTTCTGCTTTTTAATTTAGTTCCTAGCTGCTCAAATTCCCTCTGCAGAACCTCTTTCCTCATTCTACCTAATTTGTTGATACCCATGTGGACCACGACAACTGGATCTTTCTCCTCTCAGTACAAATTCCTCTGCAGGTCAGATAAGGTGTCCTGAACCCAGGCACGAGGCAGGTAACATAGCCTTCGGGATGCTCTATTTCTGTGACAGAGAACTTTGCCATTCCCCTGACTATACTATCCCCAATTACCACTACATTTCTCTTCTCTCCCCCCTCTTGAATGGTTCCCTGAACCACAGTGCCACAGTTAGGTTGCTCATCCTTCCTACAGCCCCATTGCTCATCCACAGGGGTAACAAGAATCTCAGACCTGTTGGACAAGCTCACAGGCTGAGGCTCCTCCAGCACTGTCTCTTGGATCCCACTACCTGCCTCACTTGCAGTCACACCCTCTTGTCCGTGAGCACAGACTGAATTTGAGGCAGCTAATCTACTGGGTGTGCCTACTCCCTGAAACAGATCTTCCAGGTAACTCTCCCACTCCCTGATGTGTCGCAGTGTTTGAAGCTCAGATTCCAGGTCGTCAATTTTGAGCCTGAGTTCCTCGAGCAGCCAACACTTGCTGCAGATGTGGTCACCAGGAGCCACAATGGGGTCCACCAGCTCCCACATCATACAGCTACAGCACATCACCTGATCCTGCATCATCCTTACTTTACTTAATTAGTTGCAGTTTGGTGACTTTTTTTTATTCAACCACTACAAAAGCTTTACCTGCTACTCAACTATGCCTCCTCACTGGCTCCTTTTACTCTTGCAGCTTCTGAACTCAACCCACAAGATTCAACATCTTCTGATCCTATGGCACATCTTGCTACCGATTTGATGCCTTTCTTTACCAGCAGAGCCACGCCAAACCCTCTGCCTACCTTCCTATCCCTCTGACACAACATGTAACCTTGAACATTCAGCTCCCAACAACTATCCTTCAGCCACAATTCAGTGATGGCCACAACACCATACCTGACAATTTGTAAAAGTGCAACAAGATCATCCACCTTATTTCTTATACTCCGTGCATTGAGATATAACACTTTGAATATTGTATTTGCTACCCTTTTTGATCCTGCGTCCCTAATGCACTGATACTCACCCTTTGAGCAGCAATTTTGTCCTATCATCTGCCTGCCCTTCCTGACAATCTAACTGCATGCTATCTTTAAACGCAAACAACAAGAATTCTGCAGATGCTGGAAATTCAAGCAACACACATCAAAGTTGCTGGTGAACGCAGCAGGCCAGGCAGCATCTGTAGGAAGAGGTGCAGTTGACGTTTCAGGCCGGGACCCTTCGTCAGGACTAACTGAAGGAAGAGTGAGTAAGGGATTTGAAAGTTGGAGGGGGAGGGGGAGATCCAAAATGATAGGAGAAGACAGGAGGGGGAGGGATAGAGCCAAGAGCTGGACAGGTGATAGGCAAAAGGGGATACGAGAGGATCATGGGACAGGAGGTCCGGGAAGAAAGACAAGGGGGGGGGGGGACCCAGAGGATGGGCAAGAGGTACATTCAGAGGGACAGAGGGAGAAAAAGGAGAGTGAGAGAAAGAATGTGTGCATAAAATAAGTAACAGATGGGGTACGAGGGGGAGGTGGGGCCTTAGCGGAAGTTAGAGAAGTTGATGTTCATGCCATCAGGTTGGAGGCTACCCAGACGGAATATAAGGTGTTGTTCCTCCAACCTGAGTGTGGCTTCATCTTTACAGTAGAGGAGGCCGTGGATAGACATGTCAGACATGATCCTCTCGTATCCCCTTTTGCCTATCACCTGTCCAGCTCTTGGCTCTATCCCTCTCCCTCCTGTCTTCTCCTATCATTTTGGATCTCCCCCTCCCCCTCCAACTTTCAAATCCCTTACTCACTCTTCCTTCAGTTAGTCCTGACGAAGGGTCTCGGCCTGAAACGTCGACTGCACCTCTTCCTAGAGATGCTGCCTGGCCTGCTGCGTTCACCAGCAACTTTGATGTGTGTTGCATGCTATCTTTGTTTTTTTTACCATCCATCCTATCCTGAGTCCCTTCGCTCTGGTTTCCACCCCCCTGCCAAATTAGTTTAAACCCTCCCTAACAGCTCTAACAAACCTGCCTGCAAGAATATTGGTTCCCCTTGGGTTCAGATGCAACTCATCAATTTTGTCCAAGAAAAAACCTCCCCCAGAAGAGATCCCATTGAACCCAGAACCTGAAGCCCTGCCCCCTGCACCAGCTCCTCAGCCACACATTAATGTGCAAATCATCCTGTTTCTACCCTCACTGGCACAGGGAGCAAGTCATTGCCATAGGCGGCTGTGGAGGCCAAGTCATTGGACATAGTTAAGGCAGAGGTTGATAGATTCTTGATTAGTCAGGGCATGAAGGGATACGGGGAGAAGGCAGGACACTGGGGCTGAGAGGGAAAACGGATCAGCCATGATGAAATGGCAGAGCAGACTCGATAGCTAGGGTACCTAAGACTATTGCGCAATACTGTATCAAGGTGGAGCGGAGAGCAAACTTGTAAACCGGGCGAGAGCAAAGGATGTTGGGAATGGTGAGGGTGGGGTGCCGTGGGAGGAATGTGGGACAGGTTTCAGAAAAGGAGTGCCAGGGGTGGGGGTTGGCATGGGTAAAATCACACCCACCCCTGAGACAGCAAGCAAAATCATTTGATTCTAACCGATTGATCTATTAATCATGACAGAATGTCCCTCTGGTGCTTCCAGCTGTCTCTTCTCCCTTCCCCTTTTCCCAACCATGATTCCCCTCTCTCTGTACATTTCCTACTCTTAGTCTACAAGAGACCCATATCAGAATCATATATCTTTTTAAACCACAGGAGTGTGCTCTTCAATTTCTTTTCGGTTCCAGCAGATAATTTCTTGCAATCTTTTCACTACAACAGTATACAAGATATTTCTGTCCTGTTTAGCAGTCACACATTTACTCCCAAATTCATTACAGATGAAACTGACGGGCAAATTGCCTCACCTATTCTAGAACTCACCCTGCTGTTAATGGCAGATTTTTAAAAACATTTTCTAACATACTATTTTTGAATTTGAAAAGTAGGACGTTTCATTTATTTTGTATCTTACAGTAGTGTCATTGAGAAACAAGTTTAAAATGGATTAAAAAAAAAAGGACAACTCGGGCTACTTGCTAAGTACACATGTGGGAGATGCAAAAAATTATGAATTGTGATTGCTTGCGTCACCAAAAAAATGGATTTTTTCTTTGCAAACTGGTACGACTATAAAATACCCTGGAAAATCTTTCTTACTCATGAAGAATAGTAAGTATTTAGTGGTAAGTTGATCATAATTACGGCTTAGAAAATCCTCTGAGCCTTAAAAAAGTCTACAGCCCTTGTAGAAGTATTCAGCCCTCAACCCTTTGTTCACATAAATGAGAATTTAAACCAGAGATTTTGATCAATTTAACTGAGAATTTTTATTTGTGAATCACATGCTCCTTTTTCCACAGTAGATATAAAAAATAGGGAAAATTATTAAGCATGAAAAAAACTAAGAATTCAAACACTGAAATGTCAGCGGTTTAAAAGTGTTCATCCCCCTTTGCTCAGTACTTGAACACATCTGGCAGCTATTACAGCTAGTAGTCTATTTTGGATAAGTCTCTATTAGCTTTGCACAACATGATAGAGCAAGATTTGCCTATTATTCCTGGCAAAATTGCTCAAGCTGTGCTAGGTTGGTTGAGGAGCAGTGGTGGACAGCAATCTTGATGTCTTGCCAGATGTGTTTGATTAGGTTAGGGTCAGGAAACTGATTGGGCCTTTCAAGGACATCAATTTTCTTCATTAGAAGCCAGTCCATGGTTGCTCTGGCAGTATGCTTTGGGTCATGGTCCTGCTGAAAGACAAACTTCTTCCTCAGTTTAAGCTTTCTGGCAGAGTCTAGCAAGTTTTTATCCAGGATCTCCGTATTTAGCAGCATTCATCTTCCCATCAATCCTGACTGGATTTCTGTCTCTGCTACTAAAAAGCATCCCCATAGCATGCTACCTTAACCATACTTTAGAGTAGGGATGGTGTTACTTGGCTAATGTGCAGTATTAGATTTACACCACACAGGCTAACACTCAGTATTAGCCTTACCACTTCATGTTGAGGCTAAAAAGTTCCACTTTAGTCTCATCAATGACAAAACCTTCTTTCGCATCTTTACAGTATCTTCTAATTGACACTTTGCAAAGTCTTTATGGGCAAGAATACGTTTTTGTTTCCCTGTCACGTCTTCCATAAATAGTCTTTTTGTATAAGGCCTTAGAGATTGTGGAGCCATGAACTTCAACTCGAGTTGCAGCCACTGACTTCTGCAGTTCACTCGGTGACTGTTGGGATTCACAGTGGCCTCTCTTACAAGTGCCATTCTTCACTGGCAAAGTTTAGATGGCTGCCTGACCTAGGCAGTATGGCTGTGGTTTCATATTTTTACCACTTTTTCACGATGGACTGTACTGAGCTCCAAGGTATGTTCAGTGACTTTGAGATGCTTGTACCCTTCCCCAGATTTGAGCTTCTTTATTATAATTTTACTCACTTGTTTTGAATGCTCTTTTGTTTTCATTTTGGTTTGGTCTACTGAAAATCTTCTTTTCTGTTGGACTTTACAGAGAGGGGGTATTGAATGTAATTGAATTGATTTATTTCTTACGTCCTTCACATACACGAGCAGTAAAAATCTTTGTTACATCTGTGTCTGAATGTACAATGTGCAAATTATAGTAATTTGTAATAAATAGTGTGTACAGTAAGGTATACATCAGAACAGTCAATATAACTTAGAAATACAATTGCGTCTGCATGAGTTAATCAGTCTGATGGCCTGGTGGAAGAAGCTGTCCTGGAGCCTGTTGGTCCTGGCTTTCATGCTGCCGTACCATTTCCAAGATGGTAGCAGCTGGAACAATTTGTGGTTGGGGTGACTCGGGTCCCCAATGATCCTTTGCGCCCTTTTTACACACCTGCTGCTGTAAATGTCCTGAATAATGGGAAGTTTACAACCACAGATGTGCTGGGCTATCCACACCACTCTACAGAATCCTGCTATTGAGGGGAGTACGGTTCCCATACCAGGCAGTGATACAGCCAGTCAGGATGTGCTCAATTGTGCCCCTGTAGAAAGTCCTTAGTATTTGGGGACTCATGCCGAACTTCTTCAACCGTCTGAAGTGAAAGAGGCGCTGTTGTGCTTTATTCACCACAGCCAGTATGTACGGACCAAGTGAGGTCCTCAGTAAAGTGTATACCAAGGAACTCGAAGCTGTTCACCCTCTCAACCCCAGACCCATTGATGTCAATAGAGGTGAACCCGTATCCGTTCCTCCTGTATTCCACAACCAGCTTCTTTGTTTTTGCGACCTTGAGGGAGAGGTTTCTTGACACCACTGTGGGTATTTACAGTATTCTTATGAATTCACTTCAAACAGCTGTTCTTCCAACGTTCTACATCAACAAATAGGGTGAATTGGTAAGGTAGTATGTTGCTACAGGGGCAAGTTAGCATAGTAATTACAAAGGTGATAAATACTTTTTCAGCCTCACACTTTGGGTTTATAATTCTTAGTAAATTGTTGACAGGTTTTGAAATGTTTCTTTTGATTTGACATGATGCAAATGTTTTGTAGGTTAGCTCATAAATCCTACTTCAATATATTTTAAATTTAGAAGATGAGACAGTAAAATGTAAAAGTAGTTGTCGGGGCAGAATACTTTTTCCAAGGCACTGTATATTGTAATTGTTTTACAGGTCTATTTCAAACTGCAAGGCTTTATGAATTCTTATTAACAAAGGCTTTTAAATATGTCAGCCTTTATCTTAATCAGATTCATATGTTTTAATCTTAATGTTTCAAATTTTAATTTGAATGTGTAATTTCCTTTCCAGGTCAGTCTGTGGGAATTGTGACTGGAAGCTCAAGGTGAGTGGATATTTTGTGAATCAGCACCTGATGAGAATAGCCATCAGAAATTGAGATGTTCTCAACACCAATCAATAAACCTTTATGTGGAGCTTCCTTCAAGGTATGTAACATCAGCACCACTGCCTGTACCAATGAGTTAGGGTGTTGAAATTCTCATCAAAATTACCCTGACAGCAAGTTGTTATTTATTAAGTTATTTCAGCAATGTCAACATCACTAACAATACCAAGTGCAAAAGCATGTAAAGTAAATAACGATGCTACCTCATCAGTTTGGGCTTATTCCAACATGACCAAATCTCTGAATCACACAGAAAATGCTGGAGGAACTGGGGTCCTGATGAAGGGTCTCGGCCTAGAAATGTCGACTGTTTATTCCCTTCCATAGATGCTGCCTGACCTGGTGAGTTCCTCCAGCATTTCATGTGTGTTGCTTTGGATTGCCAGCATCTGCAGAATCTCTTGTAATTGAGAACTACCCAATCATCTCCATGCAGACTACACTACTTTCACTATACACAGTCTTAAAACCTGTCCCTGATCCATCTTCTTTTCCCCAAATGCTGCTTTAGGAATAAACTTAATCTATGTCACAAGTGGATTTGAAAAAGCTTTATTATGCAGTCCACTCATACACTCAGAGAATTGGTGCAAAGAACACAAGGTTTTAGAAGTAGATGTATATTCCATTTTTGTGTGCGCTCTGTACTAGCTGGTGCCAGACTGAGGAAGTACAGAAAAACCTATGGCTTAATCCCTGAGCCATTACTGTTTTAAGACCATAAGACAAAGGAGCAGAAGTAGGCCATTTGGCCCATCGAGTCTGCTCCGCCATTTTATCATGAGCTGATCCATTTTATCCTATTTAGTCCCACTGCCCCGCCTTCTCACCATAACCTTTGATGCCCTGGCTACTCAGACACCTATCAATCTCTGCCTTAAATACACCCAATGACTTGGCCTCCACTGCTGCCCGTGGCAACAAATTCCATAGATCCACCACCCTCTGACTAAAAAAATTTCTTCGCATTTCTGTTCTGAAATGGCGCCCTTCAATCCTGAAGTCATGCCCTCTCGTACTAGACTCCCCCATCATTTGCTTGATGATCTGCAGTCAATAGACCTGTGTTAATCAAAATCACTCAGCACAGGGGGAGGTTGCTGAATCAGAAACAGACTACTTTAATGAGATGAAAATCAGTACTGAGAATTTTAAAATGCTAACATTGAATGAGGCAAATACTATGAGACAATGAAAATACTGTTAAATCATAAACACAAGATAGTCTGCAAATGCTGGAAATCCAGAGTAACACACACCAAATGCTGGAGGAACTCAGCCAATCGGGCAGTATTAATGGAAAAGAATAAAGAGTCAATGTTTCAGGCTGAGATCCTTCATCAGATCTGGGAAAGAAGGGGGAAGAAGCCAGAATAAAAAGATGGGGAAAGAGGGGAAGGAATGCAAGTTGGGAGGTGATAGGCAAAAACAGATGGGGGGGGGGGGGTGGAGTTCAAAATTCAAAGTACATATGTGTCACCATATACAACCGTGGGATTTGTTTTCTTGTGGGCATAATAAAATCAATGAAAGACGCAACAACCAAGTGGACAACCAGTGTACAAAAGACGACAAACTGTGCAAATACAAAAAGAAAAACAAGTAAATAAACAATAAACATCAAAAACATGAGATGACGAGTCCTTGAAAGTGAGTTCATAGGCTGTGGGAATAGTTCAGTGATAGGGCCAGTGAAGTTATCCCCACTGGTTCAGGAACCTGATGGTTGAGGGGTAATAATTATTCCTGAACTTGGTGGAGTGAGTCTTGAGGCTCCTGATGGCAATAGTGAGAAGACAGCATGACCTAGGTGGTGGGGGTCTATGATGATGGATTCTGCTTTCCTGTGACAGTGCTTGGTGTAGATGTGCTCAATGGTGGGAAGGGCTTTACCTATAATGGCCAGAGCCAAATCCACTACTTTTTGTAGGATTTTCCATTCAAGGGCGTTGGTGTTTCCATACCAGGCTGTGATGTGTAGGTCAAGGAGTGGAAATGAAGTGAGAAGCTGGGAGATGATAGGTGTAAAAGGTAAAGACTGAAGAAGGAATCTCCTAGGAGAGGAAAGTGGATAATGGGAGAAAAGGAGAAAGGGTACCAAAATGGAAAATCGAGAGAGAAGGGGGAGGGGGGAGAAAATACCAGAAATTAGAGAAATCAATGTCCCTGTCATTACGTTAGAGGCTACCCACAAAATAGGAAGTGCTGCTGCTCCAGTCAGAGAGTGACCTCATTGTACCATACATGTCAGGATGGGAATAGGATTGGAATTTAAATGGTCAGCTACCCAGAAATCCTGCTTGTTGCAGATGGAAGAAAGGTACTCGACAAAACAGTCCCCCAAACCACGCTGTCTCACCAATGTAAAGGAGGCTGACTCACAGGTGAAGTGTTACCTCAGTTGGAAGTGTGGACATGGTGGAGGATTACAAATACCTGGGGATACGAATTGACAATAAACTGGACTGGTCAAAGAACACTGAGGCTGTCTACAAGAAGGGTCAGAGCCGTCTCTATTTCCTGAGGAGACTGAGGTCCTTTAACATCTGCCAGACGATGCTGAGGATGTTCTATGAGTCTGTGGTGGCCAGTGCTATCATGCTTGCTGTTGTGTGCTCAGGCAGCACGCTGAGGGTAGCAGACACCAACAAAATCAACAAACTCATCCGTAAGGTCAGTGATGTTGTGGGGATGGAACTGAACTCTCTGACGGTGGTGTCTGAAAAGAGGATGCTGTCTGAGTTGCATGCCATCTTGGTCAATGTTTCCCATCCACTACATAATGTACTGGGTGGGTACAGGAGTACATTCAGCCAGAGACTCATTCCACCGAGATGCAGCACAGAGCGTCATAGGAAGTCATTCCTGCCTGTGGCCATCAAACTTTACAACTCCTCCCCTGGAGGGTCAGACACCCTGAGCCAATAGGCTGGTCCTGGACTTATTTCATAATTTACTGGCATAATTTACAGATTACTATTTAACTATTATGGTTCTATTACTATTTATTATTTATGGTGCAACTGTAACGAAAACCAATTTCTCCCGGGATCAATAAAGTATGACTATGACTATGTTTGGGGTCGTGAATGGTAGTGGTGAGGGAGGAGGTGTAGAAGCAGGAGTAGCTTGCAGGGATAAACGCCAGAAGAGAGATCAGTGGGGAGGGATAAATAGGAGAATCATAGAGAGAGTGAGCCCTGCGAAAAAGTGTGGGGTTGGCGGAGAGGGGAAGTAAAGATGTAGTTGGTGGTAAGATCTCATTAAAGATGGCAAAAGTTGTGGAGAATGATGTGCAGGATGCAAAGGCTTGCTTATGGGGTGGTAGGTAAAGAACTCTATCCCTGTTAAGGCATTGGGAAGATGGGGTGATGATGAGATGTCTGAGACTGCAAATGTTGGTGGGAATGGACTGAACAAAGGGGGGGAAATGGAATTGATGTATGCAGACACAAGTTCAGTGGGGCAGAATCAGGTAGAAATTATGGGCCTACCCGGACAAGTCAGGCTTGTGGATCTCCTTTGCAATCTGCATTCCTACTCCCACCTTGCACCTACTCTTCACCTGCCTGTCACTTCCTTCTAATTCCCCACCTCCTTCCCTTTCTCCCATGGTCCACTCTTCTCTCCTATCAGATTACTACTTCTTCAGCCCTTTCTTTACCTTTCACCTATCACCTCCCAGCATCTCACCACCCTACTTTCTCTCTCACCCACCCATCTACCCTCCTCTATGAACTTCCAGCTTGTACTCCTTCCTTTCCCCCAACCTTCTTATTCTGGCTTCTTCCCACTTCCTTCTAGTCCGGATGAAGGGTCTTGGCCCTTCCATAGATGCTGTCTGACCTGCTGAGTTCCTCTGGCATTTTGTGTGTGTTACTCTAGTGTTAAATCAGTTACAAGAGGGGCTAAATGAACCCGGCAGACTTAACTCTGATGCTAGAACTCCTCTTTGAATGGAAAACTGTGCAGTTCTCCAGGATTCATTCTGGAGAGTTTACCAGAAAAACCTGTACCAGATCAGACCAAGTAAAGGAACCATCTTTGGAGCTGTATTGAAGACCTTGCTTTTAGAGAAGACAAATATGAATTACATAATTTTATTAACATATTTTACAGTCATTTTAATTAAGTCTTAAGATTTACTTTTCGATGTGCCAGAAAATGTTCAGCATTTACAGTAATGTACTGTATTTAACATTAATTCATACAAGGTAACACTCTACTAGTGAATACTCAACTTCTATTTGCAAATTACACACTCTTTTGCATTAAAATGGTAAATTGTAAAGTGGGTCTTACAAAACCAGAAAAGTAAAATAAAGCCTAATTCAGCAGCATGCATGAACTCAAGTACATTTTAAATCAACTGCACATCTGGCACACAACCTCCACTAGCACATGAGTAAAAAGTAAAGGGAAGCCCATTACCACCTGTGAGAGTTAGAACAATAAAGAATACTCCGTATTTAAGTAACTTTGGAAATTCATACCCATAGCCTTCACAGGTACAATCATTACACCTGTACTTCCCAATGTCTGATTTATAATCACATGCTGGAGCATCATTGCTTCATTCTGTGATGCTGTTTATTAGTTAAAGATTGCACTCTTACTGATCCTTCTTTTAATAAAGAGGAAATTGGTGTATTTGACTTAAGACATTCTCAGATCTGTCAGTCATTTTTGCATAATATCAGAAGGTGGTATATGTCACTAAATTATGTTTTCTAGCAGGATCTGAATGTACTAGCTGTGAACAATTTTGTGACTGAGGCAAATAACAAATTTGCTACTATACATTAATTTTCAGTCGCTGCAACTGTTTTATAAAAATGAATCCTTGTAAACAAGTCAATCCATAATGATAAATGAACAGTCTTTTAACAATTTGATATTTATGAAATGCAGCACTTAATTAACTACTTCCCTGAATATGTAACTTTAATGTTATCCTGGTGGTGCAATTTTCTGTTATAACAGTTTATCAAGTCTGTATACCTTATTAATAGATATGAATGTGAAAGAAACAAGGTTTCCCTAAACATAAAAATAACAATGACTTATTTTGTACGGTTTTAACTAGACAGTTAAAATAGTCTAGATTAAGATCTCAGAAAGCTATGAGAGAACTTTTCAGCTTTTGAATTAATGTTTTAAAATATAAGGAAAAGGCACAAAATAAAGCATATATATCCTTAAATTTCCAAATTTTAAAATCACTTTTTTATGTAATGAAAAGACAATTCCAGAAGTGTCTACAAAATATGGCAGTTGAAGTTTGAATCTCAGGTTTACTTTTCAATTTGAATACATTTGCCACAATCAACTAGATTACTTTTTCATTTAGTAAGGTGCAGTTACGTTTCACAATTGCAACACAGATAAGCTTAGGGTTGACAGTTGTGCATCTGAAACAGTAATTTACTGCGAGAATGGCCTGTGTACTTCAGATCCAATCATGCTGTAATATTACATGTTGTGCTACCTTTGAAGAGAATACTGGTGACCAAATATGATCAACACACCGATCCAGTAAAGGGCTTATAAGCTTAAAAAGCAAGAAGCTAGTGCACTAAATAAACACAACCAAGCAATAAAATTGTTCCAGTCTTAGCACTCAGTTCCCAAAAAATGGTTTTGAACAGTTGACAAAATTTTCAGAGACTTCTGATTTTACTGCCTAGTTTTCTTTTAATTCAAAGTTTCTATACATTTTTTAAAAATAAAGTGGGCACGTTACAAAGAACTTAAATGTTATGATGAGAATTATAAATCAAAACCTCTGAAAAATGTAGAAAAACTCAGCGGACTTATCGGAAAAATACCACAACAAATGTAGCAAACTTCTGGGTACTACAATAACATGTATGCGACCAATTTTCCTCTCTCAGGGTGCATCCTCTTATGAAGAAATGAGATCATCTAACAACACTTCAAACATGCTGCATTGGTCTTGGCCTTATGGTATACACATTACACTCATTTTGGTAAGGGACATATCTGAATTAAAACTGTGCTTCTTTATACTTACGTGGATTGCTACAATTGCTTCAATATGACAAATAAATAATAAGCTCTTTATTTTATAGAAGATAGTTTAGCCCATTTCTAGAGTGAGTCTGATACGGTTGCTGGGATTTTGTTTCACACAGTGCCATAGATGTGATATAAATAGCACAATTGTAAATGCAGAATAATGTTTTTTATGGATTGCTTTTAACAATATGGCTACTTTTAAAATAAACTCCATAACATTCAGATGAAGCAAAGCTGCTTGATGACTTTCTTTGAAGAAGGATTCACAAGTCAACTATAATCCATTATAATGGGGGCCCCATCTTTTATTGATGTGATCAAAGGTGTGTGTCACCCACTGTTGTTCCAAGACTTTATATCGCTCACTGCATAGGTACAGAGGCTTACCACGCCTGGAAATAAAAGGGGGAAAATAGTACATAAAACAGTACAACAAGGAACACATTTTATTTAAATAGTAAACCAAACGTTTACTTTCCCCAGGCTAATAACAGTCCTGCAATGCAGAGGTCCACAACCTCATCTGGTAGCAAATTTGCCACACCTACAATTAACCAATGTAACAAGAAAGAACTTTTGTAAATCTACCACTGTTAACTGCTTCACTAAATCGATTCCTTATTGGCAGGGCATTCCACAGATAAATCTGAAACATTGGGAAGGTCAGACTAAGTGGCGCAACCATTGTTTGAGTGGGCCAGAGTTTGAGTGGTATGTAAAGAGGCTTTGGTTCACGAGGTTTCAGTGAGAGGTTTACACCAGAATTTACCTGTTCCTAATGAATAGACTTGAGGTTCTCAATGTTAGCTTGAATACTCCTTCAATGTTCTGAACAGCCATGTACTATGGATCCCCATGCTGTACTGGGGGATAGTTTCAATGAGGCTTTTGAACACATCCTTGAAATCTGTTCAGTTGTTTTCCATTGGGCAGTATCTTGCTGTAATGGATATCTGTTTCTAAGGTCTCATATCTGACATGCAAATTATATGGATCCAGTTGGGTGTAAATACAGTCTTCATGTTCAAACTGGTCGCATGGAAAATAATGGGGAAATGGGGTTGATGAGAATGCTCCTAGGTGACATAAATTCAATGGACCGCATGGCTTCCTTTGTCACAAGCAATTATGAAAACTGAAACAGCAATAATCTGTTAACATAGCATCCAAATGCTACATTTTTACGAGGAGGCTTTGGAGACAGCTTTGAAGTGATTTCTTTGTCCTCAATATCTCTCGCTGCAACAGAGCTTGGAGTGGCATGTTTGCAATAGGTAGACATGCTGCATGCAGACATGCACTGCTTTATTTGTTGAGAAGTTTCAAATGGAATTGAGCATCATACAATCATAAGTAAATTTTCCTATTTTGAACTTCACAATGAAGTAAGGTCATTGAAGCAATTGAAGGTCATTGAGCCTACAACTCTGATATAAGGAACTTCTGTAGTGATGTACTAAGCTCAGAATTACTGACCACCAATAATCACAACCTACTGCATGCAATTGTATACCAATCACTGGGTGTTTTCACTTTGATGTCTACTGACTTCAGTTCTACCATAGTCTTTGATGCCACATTTGGTCAAATGTCGCCTTATTGTCGGGGCAATGACTTTCACCTCATCTCTGGAATGAAGCTCTTTGGCCCATATTTGGACCAAGGCTGCAATGTAGACTTGAAATGAGTAGCACTGTTGAAACCCAAACTGGACAGCAGTAAATTAGCTATTGTTGAGAACACCGCCAATGACAGTTGCCATCAACTTTACTAATGACTGAGTAGACTGATTGACTGGATGGGATTTCAGTACTGCATTCTGTGAATAAGACTTACATCTCTCATCCTTGAGCAGTTTGGCCATAAATGGCAAGCCACAATTTAGATGCCACTCTTTGAAATGAAATTATAAAACTATTATGATTTGAACACACATTCTAAATTAAGCCAGACCTCTACTTTACTCACCCAGTAGGGTTAATATAATCTGCATCTAGTATAGAAATACTATTTCTAAATCAAGAAATGCTGCTGAAATGTTTACCTCAAATCTCTGTCCTCTTCACCGTGCGTATCAAGGTAGACAGATCCCCACACACAAAATCTGTGCCCACGAATGACGATAATTACAGAGGCATTAATCAGAAGGAATATTCCTGTTCCTGCTCCACAGTTCTGGGAGTGCTATTGTAAAATTATAACAGAATTAGAATCATAAACTACTCTTGAAAAGATATAACTACATTTAACAATAATTAATAAAATGGAGCTAATGATCACTCTGAATATGGATAGAAAGCTGATTGTTTCTGCTAAACCTGATGTAATTTATACCAATTAGTTTACTGTCCATACCAAAATGAAAATTAGATCAAATATATATGCAACCACTGTTATAGAGGTTAATCAACTGATCAAGTGCAGAAAACATTATTACAATTTAGGAAATCATTCTCTTTATCTATTTTTTCCGGTTAACTGCATGAGTACCTTTAGATAAAGGTGTGAGAATGCTTAAAAACAGCACAATAATTATCTGTGAGGTAAAGTAGCCCCTTTAAAAACATAACCACAGATTTTAAAAAAAAATCTAAATTTTCTACAAGCTACTGCAAATACAAGAATTTTATATAGTACAATAAGAACTGTTAAATGTGAAGAAGTATAAAATCCCATGGCAGCAGAATTATTTTGTATATTGATGGTTCATCAACAGTACAAGGTGGGAAGACCCAGAATTTCAAATAACAATTTACTTGCCAAATCACTGCATTTCTGGGCAGCAAATAAAACATGTATTTGTACAGGGCCTTTAACATGGAAAAAGGCCATGAGTGAGAACAGAACAAAACAAATAAAAAATTAGGACCACTTCAATTATCTTTCAGAACTAACACAAAGGTACTTTATTTGGTGCAGAGATACATTCCAACCAGCGGAGGTTCTGGAATACCAAAATTGACTGGAAGATAGAATTGTAGCACAACTGTTTCCATGATAAAGGTGCACTTAAGAATTTCCATGAAAAACTATTATCCATATAATATAGGGGAAAAAAAACTTAATTATAATTAAACAAAATTGCCAAGCTAAAGAAAATATTAGAGGGTTTTACCAGAAGTATGACCAAGTAGCAGTTTGGGTTAATAGGGGCCAGGGAATTTAAAACTAACTTTAATGATTATGTAACTGAAACATTCGCCTGTCTGGGATCCATGCCTCCTTCCCTCTGATCATTCCAAGGATGACTATACTGTGACTTAACTTTCTCTGTGCAAGACCTTAAAATCATGACCGGGTAAATCACAAATAGTGCATTGCCTTTTCTATTTACTCACCAGTACGCATTCGCAATAGCTTTGCTGTTTACAGCATTGACCTTTGAGGCATACAAAGGTACCACACACTAGACAAAGTGCTGGATCCTTTGGAACTTTTGAACAGTGAACGCAGGCTTTACGATGATAGTATTGAAAGATGGTATTGTAATTGTCAGGTAGCTGAAGAAGACGTGGTAATGACCACTGTGGATCCTGAACAAGTAGATTCTGAAAGGACAGAGAAGTCAATTTAGTCTTGAACTAGCCATCACAGTAATATCAATGGAGGAGAATGAATAGTAAACATTTCATACTGAGGAAGTCTTGGCCTGAAATGTTGACTGTTAATTCCCCTCCATTGATGCTGCCCAACTTGTTGAGTTCCTCCAGTATTGTGTGTGTGCGCGCGCATGTGTGTGTGTGTGTGTGTGTGTGTGTTACTCAAACCATCCAATTCCTAAATGGACATCAAACCCTTGAACACTACCTCAACTTTGTTAACATAAATTTCTGCTTTTTGCATGATTTTTAATCTATTCAAGATATGTCTACTGTAATTGATTTACTTATTTATTATTACTATTCTTTTATATTATGTATTGCATTGAACTGCTGCTAAGTTAACCAATTTCACGACACATGCCAGTGATAATAAACCTGATTCTGATCTTGTATTCATGAAAATACGTCAAGATGAAACAATACTCTTTTCTAGGCTTGCTTGAGGAAATTTTATTAAATTATTCTACAAGATATATAGCACAAAACAGTTCACTCAGCCCAACCAGACTAAGCAGCATTTCTGCTCCACTTTGTTAAATTTGTTAAAATTAGTCTGTACAATATTCTAGTGCAGCTCTTTATAATAATAAGCAAGTTTTGTCTGCGGCAAGTAACTAATGTTTCAGGTTCATCATTGAAGTGCAATAGTATTTATTTTTTCCTGTCTTAGAATTACAAGCTGAAAATAGGTCATGCAACATGTTGATTGGAAGGATACAATGTTTTTTGTTACTGGTCTTCTTGCAGAACCCTCTTCTAAACTCAGGAAGGCATGGTTCCATTTTTACCAGACTGTGCATAAACTTACTCAGCCTGCCCCATTCTTCTTCCTCTGGGTTATATTTGACCAAAGGTTTTTAGAAGTGACAATCTGTAATTATTTTAACCAACTGCCCTCTTTCTCTCAGGGTTGAATTTAGTAATTCATAATCATTGTTGGTTTTCCTTATAGAAATAAGCTTTTACATAACAACATAAGACTTCAACAACATTGCTTCTTAATATCTTTATGCAGAAATTACTGATTATATTTGCAACTTGGAGTCAAGTAAATTGCGAAATTTCAAAAATCTGAAAGCAAACATTTATTAAATATATTACAAATTATACATGGAATGCACCATAAATTACTTTACCATTACATGTCCTGAGTGACTCTCTGCAGAAGTTGTTACTTCTAAGCACCACTGAGAAATAATATCTGGAGCTGCTACTGGCCATTCGAGGCAGGAAGAACTATTGACCTCATCAGTCAGATGAAGAGAAGATGGCAGTAACCCAAGATATCTGGCAAGCATCCCAAATTCTTCTTCTGTTTGCTTATAAATGAGAAATAAAAATGTCACTTTTACACAGACCATCTGTTGTAATAAACTGAGGCAATAAACGATGAAACACATTAATCTGACAACAGTCATTTCATGCAAACATCATGACAGTTTCATGGCAGCATGACTTTATGATGTTGATGCATCACTAACGGAAAATGAGTTGATAATTAGGACAATTGACATTCTAATCATTCATGAAATAAGACAATTTGCTTTATACATTGCATAATTATGCCAAAACTTAAGAGAAACATTTAAACTATCAAATATTAATTAATTTACTTATCAGGTTTTAATATCACTGAAGATGTATTGTTACCACAAAAATATTATAAGATCAAACAAGAATAAAAACTATTGAAGAATTAAAAAATCTAAAAAATTTACTCTCTGATGACTACTTTAATGTATGATACTGTGATTTAGAACATGAGAATCACTGAAGACAGTACTCCTTGATTATCAACATAAACATTCAAGCTGTAGTATATTAGTATATGCTCAGTTACTACTTATACTAATCCACTAAGGAAAACTAAACTGAATAAAATGTGGCAGAGTCTATGATGTGAAACATTGTTTTTTCCCTCTTTTTACAAATGCAGCCTTATCTACCAAGAGTTTCCAGCATTTTACATATTTATATAAGTCAAGCTTGTAAAAATATCCTTCTTGTCATATATTTATTTCCAAGCACTTTCTTGTGGTTATCACTTAATCCTGAGCAGTCACACTTTTGTTTTATAGTAGTTGGACAAAGATATCATCTGAATATACTGCATTCAGGTATCATATTTACACTCCATGATCTTTATTCTTATTCAACACAAGATCTATAATTACAATAATGATAAATGTTAACTATTTGTAATATTCTAATTAACAGTAGATTCTACATATTTAAATAATATAAGAAAATATTATCAACCTATTTGTTGTGTTATGCCTTCTGATCTGAGGCAAAACAAACCAGATTACTATGAATTTTTAAGTTTACCTATTTATTGGGCTCTAAGGAGACAGCTGTGAAATTAGCAAATGGATCGTTCTCCAAGCTGGCTACGTAATACCACAGATCAATGCAATCACTGAGAAGCAAGATCAACCATTTTTCAAACATCTTAACTCCCAACCTTATCTTTTCCCTTCGTTAATCTACCCCTCCCCCACACCCCAAGAATTTGATCCACTCATTCAAGCCACTTCTTCCTTCTAGATCCAGTCCCTATAGTTCAGGAAAAAAACCAAAGTGCTGGAAACATTTCCCAGGTCAGGCAGTTAACATGAGTCCTGCTGAAGGGTCTTGGCCCGAAATGTCAACTGTATTCTTTTTCATACACGCTCCCTGGCCTGCTGAGTTCCTCCTACATTTTGTGTGTGAACCATGGAGAGAAACAGGAGGGAACGTCGACTCAGACCATGAGAGACCTGCGTCGGGCATTTTCATGCCTTACAAGGCACAGATTGGAAGTCTGGGTGGGGCGCCACTCCTCGCACAGACACTAGAGCAATGTGTGGTTAAGTGCCTTGCTCAAGGACACAAGCACGCTGCCACAGCTGAGGCTCAGCATAATCAACATGTTCCCGATACAACTCCACTTCTCTCTACCAATATTCTCCAAAGCACCTCAGGGAATGTTTTTATATTCCTGTGCAAAACTCTGTTTCTCTTGTTCCGGACTCTGGTACCACTATCTCACTTCTCCCATGCAATTGGATAGTAAAACTTAATTCTGCAAAATTTATTTCTAACTGCAGGTTTATTTCTTCGTTCTTTCCCCACCTCACCAACAATGAAGGTTAGTGAAAGATAAACATTTAAATTGAAAAATTATCCTTAAAATTTGGATGATCACCGGTACATATAAATTCAACCATTTGGTTAAAGACTTCCCACCTTTCTGTGCTGTTGTGCTGATTCTGCTGAAATATTTTCGCTTCTTTGAGTCAGTAGACTGGTCTATGTTCAAAGACTCAGCAAAGGTACAAAGGTTCATTTTATGGTCAAAGTATGCAGGTATAATACAACTTTGATATTTATCAACTCCAGATAGCCATTAAATACAGATAGACCACGGATGTTAATGAAAGAAAAGATATCAACTCCCTACCCCCACCCCTTGGCATGAAAAGGAAACAAAACTCGCAAACCCCAAAATCCCCCTTTTGCCCGCAGCACAAAACAGCTACAAAAACAATCAATGATCCTTTACACATAATAATCTCCAACCCCCTCACTCGCAGAAAAGGACCGCAACAGTAGCACCAAGTTCCCAACCTTACACACAAAAAATTAACAGATCACCCACCAACCAATTGACCACAAACTGAAAAACCGAAGGAAACCAATACAAAGTACAGTCCAATAATCACATAACTCTGAGAATGGGAAACGCCTTTTCGTTGCATACAATGAGAGCAGCTGCACGAACTCAGTCCTTCCATACAGAGTGACCACCGACCCGGGTTCTAACACCGCCGATTCAGGGCTGAACACAGTCCATCCGGAGCTGAATGGCACCCACCCAGGATTAAACACACCGATCCAGGTCCGAACGCTGACACGGGACTGAACACACCATCTTGTGCTGAGCCTTTGCTGACCACTTCCACATTCACCTCCATGCTTTAGTCTTCCTCGCTGCTTTGAGATGGAGTCATTCATGACCCTACACCTCGTCTCTAGTCTTTTCCGTGACTCAGCTTGTGTTCTCGGACCTTTTCGAACCACCCTCCCCCCCCCCCAACCGTCTCTGATCTCCATGAGGCAGCTCTCCAGACACAGCACAGTGCTAGATCCTTCTATCGAGATTCAAACTGTCACAGGCTCCAACAGTTTCCTTAACACAAACAAGGCAAAAACAACAAGCAGAGGGCGTAGAAAAAGTGAAAGAATTGGAAAGTTTTGTTATCTGGAAAATGTCGTCTGTGGAATCATTGTTCACCGGCGCCATCTTGACCAGAAGCAGCCAGCCAAAGTAAGTATGTTATCACTATTGCAGACTGTATCAGCTAGTGAAGTTTAAGAGACTACTAGACAGATATATGGAGGAATTTAAGGTGGGGGGGGTATATGGGAGGCAGGGTTTGAGGGTCGGCACAACATTGTGGGCTGAAGGGCCTGTACTGTGCTGTACTATTCTATGTTCTATTACTAATATCCTTCATAAATATGAGTAAAAGTCATAACATTATGTCTCCGTTCAAATGTGTAATGTGCAATTATAGTCATTTATAATAAATATTATGTACAACAGGATAGTCAATATAACATAGAAATACAGTTGCCTCGGCATGAATTAAGCAGTCTGATGGCCTGGGGGAAGAAACTGTCCCGGAGCCTGTTGGTCCTGGTTTTTCTGCTGCGGTTACACTATTACTATTGCAGACTGTATCAGCAACTGTGGTAGGTTTTTGATTAGTAAGGGGATTAAAAGTTACAAGGAGAAGGCAGGAGAATGGGATTAAGAGGGAAAACAAATCAGCCATGATCAAACGGCAAGCAGACTGGGTGGCCTAATTGTGCTCCTATGGCTTCTAGTCTTAAAAATATTATTTTTCCCCAGGACCTTTTCAAATATGCAAGTTTTCTTTTTTAAAGTGAAGGGTGAGACGCGTAACATGGCAAGGAGATGAAGTGGTTGGCATACCTGACAACTGGGAAGATCATCACTGAACAGATGGTGTTGAAGAAGGCTTGCGTTCCTGAAGAAAGGTAGACAGAACCGCTGGATACTGTATTCTAGGGACTGGGGTGAACAAATAGCGGTGGTAAACTGAGGAGTTAAAAGGCAAAATGAAAAAATTACTAAAATGGCAGATATTTTTGGTACCAATGACATGCAAAATGTAATTGTTGCTTTCTATTTCTGTTTTTATGTTTAAGCTTTACAGCAGCAATCACACACACACAAAAAGTACGAAACTATAAATTGAACGTGTCATTTCATAAACAACAGAAAATCTGCAGATGCTGGAAATCCGAGCAACACACACAAAATACTGGAGAAACTCAGCAGGCTAGGCGGCATCTATGGAAAAAAGTACAGTTGACATTTTGGACCGTCCTGCTGAAGGGTTTCAGCCCAAAACTTCAACTGTACTCTTTTCCTTAGATGCTGCCTGGCCTGCTGAGTTCCTCCAGCATTTTGTGGAGGTAATTTCATAGTTTAAAAAGTGACCATGTTCTTCAGTTTAAACTTGTAGAATGAGATATTATTAATCATCACGAGCAATAAAAAGATATGAATTTACTGAAAATAAACTGCTATAACTGGTTTGTTACTGGAAATTGCCTCTAGGCTCAACTATTCAGTGCTCTGCTGGCCAACCTCCCAACTACCACAAGGCAAAACTTTCATTCACACAAATCTCTGTCGTCCTTAACCAAAAGGCAACTGTTAGTCCATTGTCAAAGACCATGAGGTATAGACAATAAGATAATGGAGCAGAATTAGGCCATTTGGCCCATTGAGTCTGCTCCACCATTTCAGCATGGCTGATCCATTTTCCCTCTCAGCCCCAATCTGCTGCTTTCTTCTCCCTGTATCCCTTCATGCCCTGAATAATGAAGAATCTATCTTCTTCAAGTGTTGGCGCGTGGCCAAGTGGTTAAGGTGTTCGTCTAGTGATCTGAAGGTCGCTAGTTTGAGCCTTGGCTGAGGCAGTATGTGTGTCCTTGAGCAAGACACTTAACCACACATTGCTCTGCAATAACACTGGTGCCAAGCTGTATGGGTCCTAATGCCCCTCCCTTGGACAACTTCAGTGGCGTGGAGAGGGGAGACTTGAAGCATGGGCAACTGCTGGTCTTCCATACAACCTTGCCCAGGCCTGCGCCCTGGAAACCTTCCAAGGCGCAAATCCATGGTCTCATGAGACTAACGGATGCCTATATAGAACTTCTTCAATGACTTGGCCTTCACAGCCATCTGTGGCAACGAATTCCACAGAATCACCACTCTCTGTCTAAAGAAATTTCTCCTCGTCTCCATTCTAAAAGGATGCCCCTCTATTCTGAGGCTGTCCCCTCTGGTCTTAAGACTCCCTCATCTTAGGAAACATCCTCTCCACATCCACTATAACAAAGCCTTACAACATTCGATAGTTCTCAATGAGGTCACCCCTTCATTCTTCTGAATTCCAGTGAGTACCCAGAGCCATCAAATGCTCTTCATATGACAAGCCTTTCAAACCTGGAGTCATTTTCATGAACCTCCTTTGAACTCTCTCTAACGCCAGTACATCCTTTCTTAAATAAGGGACCCAAAACTACTCACAATACTCCAAGTGAGGCCTCCCAGTGTCTTATAAAGCCTCAACATTATATCCTTACTTCTGTATTCTAGTCCTCTTGAAACGAATGCTAACATCGCATTTGCCTTCCTCAACAACTCATACTGCAAATTAACCTCTAGAGAATCCTGCAAAGGACTCCCAAGTCCCTTTGCACCTCACATTTTTAGAAAACAGTCTAACCTTTTAGTTCATGACCATACACTTCCTGACACTGTATTCCATCTGCCATTCTCTGAATCTAAGTCCTTCAATAGCCTCTCTACTTCAAAACTACCTGCCCCTCCACTTATCTTTGTATTCCTACACTTTGCCTCCTGCCAATCAGCCACTGCTTTATCCATGCTAGAATCTTTCCTGTAATACCATGGGCTCTTAACTTGTTAAACAGCCCCATATGTGGCAACTTGTCAAAGGCCTTCTGAAAATCCAAATACACAACATCCACCCATTCTCCTTTGTCTATCCTACTTTTATTTCTTCAAAGAATTCCAACAGATTTGTCAGGCAAGATTTTCCCTTGAGGAAACCATGCTGACTGTGGCCTATTTTATCAAGTGCTTTCAGGTACCCTGAAACCACATCCTTAACAATCGACTGACTCCAATATCTTCCCAACTGCTGAGGTCAGACTAACTGGCCTATGATTTCTTTTCTTCCGCTTCTCTCCTTTCTTAAAGAATTGGAGTCTCATTTACAATGTTCTATTCCTCTGGAACCATGCCAGAATTATTTGATTTTGAAAGATCATTACTAAATCTATTCAGCCATCTCTTTTAGAACCCTAGGGTATAGTCCAGGTGACTTAACTTTAGACCTTTCAGTTTCCCAAGAACCTCCTCCCTAAAGCCTCACTGATTTTAAAGACATTCATCCACGTTTAAATATTTTCATGATCTTACCTGTCCCTGTTAGCTCCCCAAACCTACAACTTTAAGTTCCTCAGATAATAGCCCCACTTTCCTCTCATCTTTCTGTCAAATCTTCGCCTACATTAATAGCAAGGTTTGGAATTCACTGCCTAATTCACCCTATCTTTCCAACTCATTTTGCTCCTTCAATACAATCTATTAAATATGTATTACAATGTATTCCTGAAGTTATCAAGACTGATCAACGCCTCCAGCCATTAACATACCCCACCACCAGGACACATACATCATCTAGTATCACTTTATGTACATACGATCAGTCTATATACATAAAACAGTTATTTATACGTTTGTGTTTTATAGGATTGCTTTTATATTTATACTTACAGTTTTCACTTAATTTTGTTCTTTATGCTTATTGTGTTTTTTAATGTTGTATCAGATCTGGGATAACAAATATTTCATTCTTCTTTACATTTGTGTACTGAAGAATGACAATAAACAATCTAGAATCTTGCATGTATTAAAACAAAAACTCTTTTACAGGTTATCAGTCATCTAAACTACAGTAGTTCAATGTCAAGTATTGCCCCTAAGCATCATGGGGCATTTTACTGCATTTAAGCAATGATTTGTTGTTATAAAAACTATCACCTTTAAAACATCTAGCTATATTGTGAATGGATAGATTTTCAATGAAACACAAGAGAAGAAATATTATTGTTTTTAGGTAAAATGAGTTCCTCATCTTTAACAAAATGTGCACCAGGTAATTTAATATCATAGGCTAAAACGTATTCCTTGCTGTTTCAATGTTTCTCAGTCTTCGTATGAGTAAATTGATATATTTAGTATTAGCAAGAAAATAAAGTCAACAGTTTCAAAGGAAAAACAGATGAAGGGTCCTGATTAGAATTTATCTTGTGAAGATATAAAAATGCAGTGAGTTTAGTTTATACGGTTACCAGTATGTACATACCATTGATGATTGATCGGTATTACTTGCACAGTAAAGCTTTCCTTTCGACAGTTCAGTGATTATGTGGCTGAGTAATACTTCATTGTTTTTTTCTGAATTACCCATGGTCTGTGAAAGTTTTAAAATAAATATTTAGTTATTCCACTTGGAAAACCAAACCAACACAATATTGTGATATACAGAAGTCATTTTTTTCATTATGTTCAAGACGCAAAAATAGATCTCAAATATGAATACATAATTGTTGACAGTGTAACTAAAATTTCAGAATTTCAGATATGACAGGATGTTGACCAGAGAGGAAACTAATTAGATCAATGGACACAATAATCACTGTAATTAGTATAAAAGGGAGAAAAGTTTTAACAAATGGAAATTCAGATATAAAATTATAAACTTACTAGGTTTATAATAAATGCTGTTCTATAACTAACAGTGATTGTACATATTAAAAAAAACAGGAAATATTTGAAATGTGCTTGATAACACATGCATTAGTGGAGATGTCTGATGCAAAAAGAATAGGCTTGAATAACAGAAGAAAAAAAAGGGCAGTATCAGTTCACCATGTACTTCTTATGTTGCAATCCTAAATTCACATATTAAACATAACCAATTATTGCAGGGACATTTTCCAAAGAATCTTCAAAACTCTTGCTAACTCTACTGTTTACCCCAGGAAACCTCCTCCCTCAATTTGCCATTCATTGTAACTGGAGATGGAATTCAAAGCAATGCAAAGGTACCATAGATGGAGCCCATTTAGCTTATTAGCTCCTTGCTTACAGAACACATGGTGGCCATCATGAAAACGTCAGGCAGATACCATGACACAGAATGGTAACGATAGTGAAGGCGTTCTTGTTACCCATTCCAATGGATCAGACTTTGAAATCATTTTTAAAGGTTAGGTTAGCAACAAACAGATGTTTATATAAGTTTGTAACTCAGGACACAAATGTACAAGAGCTCGCTTTGATGTTTCACACTAGTCACAGGGAATTCTGATAGATGCCATTTTGGCCATGGCCTTTGTTCAAATACAGAGTGGCAAAACTCCTGAGGCACTATGCCGGGGATATGGCAGTTTGGCATCAATTCCATGAGACACACCCTCAGGAATGATAACATGCCTGCTCCCTCACCAGCCACTCTAACAGTTATCCTTATGTTCAGCAGTCTGCAATTTCCTCAACACTCACAGCTAATCAAATTAATTCTCAACTGCTGCCTGAGATGCCCCATAGGAACTCAGAAATCCATCTCAGCTACAAACACTGAAAAAAATACCTGTCAAAACACAATACAAAAAGAAGCATGCAAGAGAAGCACCATGAAGGGCAATAATGGTTTGTGTCAACAATGGTAATTATTAATTATTTACTATTAACTAAGATACATTTTAGTTAATCAACTTCTTTTTCAGGGGTGTGTGCTTAGCCCACTACTCTACTCTCTCTATACCCACGACTATGTGGCTAGGCATAGCTCAAATACCATCTATAAATTTGCTGATGATACAACCATTGTTAGTAGAATCTCAGATGGAGACGAGGGCGTACA
This sequence comes from Mobula birostris, assembly GCF_030028105.1. Classification (NCBI taxonomy): domain Eukaryota; kingdom Metazoa; phylum Chordata; class Chondrichthyes; order Myliobatiformes; family Myliobatidae; genus Mobula; species Mobula birostris. The sequence continues at coordinate 171,611,199 of NC_092375.1, read as the reverse complement.
GGATCGAGATATGCCAACTAGTGATGTGTTGTCACAGCAACAACCTTGCACTTAACGTCAGTAAGACAAAATAACTCTCCTACTGCCTTTTATTGGCTTTCCTCTATCATGTCCTGTCTAGAGAAAATAAGAAGTCGGACATTGGATACATCCTTTAAATTTGAAGAAATCTGGCGACCTTTTATTCAATATTTTCATATGATCTGATTTTTGTACTGATTCTCTTCCAGCTATTTTTTCAGAACCTTGGATTTGATCAGAGTCTCTCTTCTCCTGCTTTTTCTCTCAGGATGGACTGCCCAGTCCTTTTCTTCTGTTTAGAATAGTGTTTTTTTTTCTTTTTTTATATATAAAAATTTCTAACAGTCCTTCTTTTCTTCATAAATTGATAAGAGGAGAATGAATTACTTTTTTTTATATTATACATTCTATACCAAATTTATAATTAGTAGATCAACACAATGTGTGATTCTGATATTGTTTATTTTACCTTCTGTATGTACTGTTACTGACATATATACCGGAGATATTCTTCTCTTGTTTGTATACACACTTTTTTTTTAATCAATAAAAAGATTGAAAAAAGAAAAAGAAAGACGAAAGAGCTGATTGTGTACTTCAGGAAGGTTAAGACGAAGGAACATACACCAATCCCCCTAGAGGGATCAGAAGTGGAGAGAGTGAGCCGTTTCAAGTTACTGGGTGTCAAGACCTCTGAGGACCTAACCTGGTCCCAACATATTGATGCAGTTATAAAGAAGGCAAGACAGCAACTATACTTCATTAGGAGTTTGAAGAGATTTGGTATGTCAACAAATACATTCAAAAACTTCTACAGATATACCATGGAGAATATTCTGACAGGCTGCATCACTGTCTGGTACAGGGGCGGGGAGCTACTGCACAGGACTGAAAGAAGCTGCAAAGGGTTGTAAATCTAGTCAGCTCCATCTTGGGTACTAGCCTACAAAGTACCCAGGACATCTTCAAGGAGCAGTGTCTCAGAAAGGCAGCGTCCATTATCAAGGACCTCCAGCACCCATGGCAAGCCCTTTTCTCACTGTTACCATCAGGTAGGAGGTACAGAAGCCTGAAGGCACACATTCAGCAATTCAGGAACAACTTCTTCCCCTGTGTCATCTGATTCCTAAATGGACATTGAACCTCTGAATACTACCTCACTTTTTAAAATATATATTATTTCTGTTTTTTGCATGATTTTTAATCTATTTAATATATGTATACTGAAATTGATTTACTTAGTTATTCTTATTATTTTTTCTTCATCTTCTATATTATGTATTGTATTGAACTGCGGCTGCCGCTGCTAAGTTAACAAATTTCATGACACATGCCGATGATAATAAACCTGATTCTGATTCATATTGCAATTTACTGAAATAGCTTTTGTAATGAAGTAAGAATATAATTATAATCAATCCTAAACTGAACAAAGATTAAGTGGTTGCTGCTTAGGAGGAAAGCAACTGACACCTTGAGACTAAAAATCCATTGGTGTGCAAGCTAGTCTGCAAGAACTATGGTAAATACTGCTCCTCATCCTAACTGGTTCTATTATCTGTTCAACCACAGCCAGAGACTTTACTGTATTATTATGGTTTCATACACTCCTCACCTTAGGAACAGGCTAGTTCATTAATATCTCCATCTTGGACCGGTGGCATTGACCTCCCACGTCATGAAGACCCTGGAGAGACCCGTTCTGGAGCTGCTCCGGTCTATGGTCAGGCCACACTTAGATCCCCTCCAGTTCGCCTACCAGCCCCGACTAGGGGTTGCGAATGCCATCGTCTTCCTGCTGAACCATGTCTACGCCCACCTGGACAAGCCAGCAAGCACTGTGAGGGTCATGTTTTTTGACTTCTCCAGTGCGTTGAACACCATCCACCCTGCTCTGCTGGGGGAGAAGCTGACAGCGATGCAGGTGGATGCTTTCCTGGTGTCATGGATTCTTGATTACCTGACTGGCAGACCACAGTACGTGTGCTTGCAACACTGTGTGTCCGACAGAGTGATCAGCAGCACTGGGGCTCCACAGGGGACTGTCTTATCTCCCTTTCTCTTCACCATTTACACCTTGGACTTCAACTACTGCACAGAGTCTTGTCATCTTCAGAAGTTTTCTGATGACTCTGCCATAGTTGGATGCATCAGCAAGGGAGATAAGGCTGAATACAGGGCTACGGTAGGAAATTTTGTCACATGGTGTGAGCAGAATTATCTGCAGCTTAATGTGAAAAAGACTAAGGAGCTGGTGGTAGACCTGAGGAGAGCTAAGGTACCGGTGACCCCTGTTTCCATCCAGGGGGTCAGTGTGGACATCGTGGAGGATTACAAATAACTGAGGATACGAATTGACAATAAACTGGACTGGTCAAAGAACACTGAGGCTGTCTACAAGAAGGGTCAGAGCCGTCTCTATTTCCTGAGGAGAATGAGGTCCTTTAACACCTGCCGGACGATGCTGAGGATGTTCTACAAGTCTGTGGTGGCCAGTGCTATCATGTTTGCTGTTGTGTGCTGGGGCAGCAGGCTGAGGGTAGCAGACACCAACAGAATGAACAAACTCATTCATAAGGCCAGTGATGTTGTGGGGATGGAACTGGACTCTCTGACGGTGGTGTCTGAAAAGAGGATGCTGTCCAAGTTGCATGCCATCTTGGACAATGTCTCCCATCCACTACAATGTACTGGTTGGGCACAGGAGTACATTCAACCAGAGACTCATTCCACCGAGATGCAACACAGAGCGTCACAGGAAGTCATTCCTGCCTGTGGCCATCAAACTTTACAGCTCCCCCCTTGGAGGGTCAGACACCCTGAGCCAATAGGCTAGTCCTGGACTTATTTCCTGGCATAATTTACATATTATTATTTAACTATTTATGGTTTTATTACTATTTATTATTTATGGTGCAACTGTAACATAAAACAATTTCCCCCGGGATCAATAAAGTATGACTATGACTATCTGATCATGGACTAGTTGCTGCTGAAATCCTCATCCAATTTCCTTATTAACCCCAGATATTTTTGAATGCTCTCTTCATCACCTTTGAACATCCAGAAATTTGAGCTCATTCAAACTTTTGCTGTCTGCATCCTAGTTCACATTGTCACTTTTACCTCTTACAGTCTCTTTTAACCTACACTTTGTTTAAAAATTATTTTTTCAGACTTTGGATGTGTTATCAGTATGGACACCATTTATTGCTCATTCCTAATTGCCCTTGAGCTGGCAGAGATTAGCTGTCTTTTTGAACCACTGCATTTGTGCTAAAGGTTCTCCAACAGTGCAGCTGCACTGGGAGCTCCAAGATTTAGACCCAGTGACAATGGAGTACTGATAGTATATTTCCAAGTCAGACAGTGTGTAAGACTTGCACTGAAGAGAAGACCTGCAGGTGTAGCGTTGCCATGGACCTGCTCACCTCATCCTTACTGATGACAGAGACCATAAGTTTGGGAATAGTTTGGGTGGGTAAATGCAGCACATTTTGTAGATAGTGCACACTTCAAATACAGTATACCAGAAGTGGAGGGTATTGATTGATAGAGTACCAATAGATTGTTTTGCCCTAATGACGTCAAGCTTTTTTCAGAACCTTTGGCACTGAATTCATCCAGGCAAGTGGAGAGTTTACCATCACACTCACTCTCAATTTATGCATTGTAGGTGGTTAAAGGTGTCTTGGGGTGTCACAGCATGGAAAGTCTCTGATTTGCTCTCCCTTATCCCCTCCCTTCCAAATTAAATGTTCTCACTTCCTAAATATAATTTTCCTTGAACACAAATCAAACTGCTGCAGTGACAGGCATTCACTTGACCATACCATCTCACTTGGTTTCTCCAAGGTCTGATGGCACTAACAAATATTACTTTTGAACACTTGAAAACTTCAACATCTGCATTCCATCAACACTTTACCTCGTATACTACAAAGCTTTCCAGTTGCTTACAACTACTGTGCATAATCTAATTTTATACTACTGAGCTTTTAAACTTAATTTTTCCTTGATAACATACAGGTGCTGATTTTCTTGAAATACTCTTTTAGCTGTTCTTTGGGGCCATGAATAATTTGTGTCCACTCCACTTCTGTGACTTTAGAGGTGGTTGGTGAGATCTGAATTTGGAATAGATTCTACCACTTATGGGGTAGGATGTGCTGACATGCTGGTAGGTGATTAGTATGGAGGGGGTGCATTGCTTTTGCCATTTTAGTTAAGCCTCTACTTGCTCCTGATGAAGATATTCTAGATTGTCAATGCTTGCATTCAATTTTCTCAACATATAAAGAAAACACAGGATTAAATAGCATCAAAAAAATTTGAAAAAACTGCAACTTTCCCCGATTCATTCCTGCAATACACTGTAGCAAATTGACTCAAGTTCTGCAACTAAACTTAGCGCAAGAACAAGAGCAATTTCCAAAGCATAAATGTCATAGCCTTTTAGGAAGTCCCTGCTCCACCACTAGACACAGGGAGTTTAGCAATAGAATGAAACATTAAAATAGCTATGGATCTTGGCCAATAAGTCTGAGATTTTTGTACTGTTTCTTACTCCAGACTACTGCCAAAATCCAGCAAATCTATTCTTTTAATTCTGTTAACTGCATCTTGGTATGAAAAGCCAAGAACATAAGGCTATTTGTAACTGTTATCACTTGTCACTCAATTTTTCATTTTGGTCAGGTTATTCTCTTTGACGGGTTCATTACCTACAGTGTTCTCATTGAATTAAAAGAGACAACTGAAACACTCTAATCCTGTCAATATACAGTATAAGGATTTATTCAATACACAGTTGGCTTGCCAATATGTAAAAGGTATAAATAAGGATTATGAAAAAATCACAAAAAGTGATTTCCTGGTGTAGCAGGTTCCAAGTTTATGCACTTTGCATCTGAGGAAAGTCATACTTTGCACAATCTTTGTGTTTTCTCAAATAAGGTTTTTTTTAAAAAACATGGAGAGATTCATGTACAAATTAAACTAGTGTGCAAGAACTTTATATTAATAGAACTGACCTGCAGTTTTCCAGAATTCTTCCATGCTTCTCTTTCTTCTTCATTAAATTGAAATGAGAGCGTTGCAATAGCTTGCACATATAATAAATTGTATAAAACTTTCACAATACAGGTAAAATGTTCTGCAAAATAATAAAAAATTTGGGTAAAACTTCTGAACACTGGGCAATGTATATAACTGATCCTCGTCAAAAGTTCATATTTAAATAGTACATAAGGAGAACAATTTCACCAAAGGTCAGATCTCAGGATCTTACATTACCAGTTATACAGCTGTACCACACAGTGATATTCATAAATGTAAATACACATTTAGAGTGTAGGACAAAACACAATGGTTCTGAGTGACTTAGAATGGTGAAGTTTATCAGTTAAAAAAAAAGACATTGGTGAATTCTTCTGCAGCAGATGACATGAAGTGGAGTGAAAATGTTAGAGAAATTATAGAGGTTGAAGTAGACACTTTTGGTACCAGAGTAAATTGAGGTTCAAATCTCAATTTGGAATCAAATATGACAGAATGGCTGCAAATGGTTTACCTCATTTTTAGATATTTGCCAAAGGAGGATAGTGTCAGAGCTAGAGAAAGGAATTTGTGTTAATAAGCAAACATGATAGATTTTCTCTTCTTGGAGAGAGACACACAAACAGATCATTTTGATCAGTACAGAGATCCAGGAGTGTTGCCTTTGATGAGGTTATGCATGCATGTTTCAACTAGTGTCACATTTTTCAATGGTCTTGTTAAGGGACTGCACATCGGTTATAGCAGAGGCTTGTGCAGAAATAGCAATAAATTTTCTAAAGGGTTTAACTTGCTCATCTTGATTTGTTACTACACAACATCTTAATAAATGCCCATGACAACAACCGGAACAATTTTCCCTTTCTCAGATTCTTTCTCAACAAAGGCAGTCATCAGTGATGAAACTCACCTTATCCTTCAGTGTGACAGCACACTTTTGGCTACCTCAGTAAGAGTATTTAAAGGTCAAGAACTCAAACCTAATATAATGCAACAGCAACAGTCACCTTCCTTTATGCTTCTGAGATGTGGACTGCCAGCAGCAGGCAAACCTGGCAGTACAGTGAAGCGTATTCCTGTTAGAGTGCAGGGCAAGGCTGGTGGTAGTAGGAACTGTGAATAATGAGGGATATTGAGACTGTAGTCGGATTTAGACAGCTGGAATTAAACGAACCCCTGAAGATATACAGGAAATACTGTGTACTTAAGAAGGAAATCAAAAGGGCAAAATTGAAGCATGAGGTAACTTTGGCAAAGAAGATTAAAGAGAAACCAAAGAGATTTTTTGAAGTATATTAAAGATGAAAAGAGTGTGAAGAGGCACGCTGGCCATCAGTCAGGGCATTGAGCATAGAAGCTGGGTGGTTATGTTGCACTTGTATAGGATGTTGATGAGACTACATTTGGAATATCATGTTCAGTTTTAGTCACCATGCTACAGCAAAGATGCTACAAAGAATGCAGAGGAGATTTATGAGTATGCTGCCAGAACTCTATGGACTGAGTCATGGAGAGAGGTTGATGCTGGGTAGGAGAATCAGGGATAACCTCATAAAGGTTAGATGGGGTGAACATACACAGTCCTTTTGGAGTGGAGGAACCAGGAAATGGAGCACACTGATTCAAGATGAGGGGGAGAAAGATTTAATAGGAACCTCAGGGGCACCTTTTTCACCCAGAGGGTGATTTATACATGGAGTAAGCCACCAGAGAAAGTAGCCGAGGCTCTTGGACAGGGACAGGAACAGGAATAGGAAGGGTTTAGAGGGATATGAGTCAAATATAGGCCAATGCAACAAACTTAGGTGGGCATCCAAGTTGGCATGGACCAGTGAATCGAAGGGCTGTATGATTCGAAGATTCTAACAAAAAGCACTGGAGAGAACTGTCAAATATGTCTCTGTAAAATCTTCTAAGTTAAATGGCAAGATAAACAAACTAACATCAGAATCATTTTCTAGGTTAAGATCCCAGAATTCAATTATACTCACCAACAAACAGGTTCAAGCTTAATACCAAACTCTTAAAATAGGAATTTTATTTTGAAGCCTGTCTTGGCAAGAGGATAGTAGGGTAAATAATTCAAAAATGTTCTTAATGCCTCCTTGAAAAAGTATAGCATATTTTACCAACTAATGAGAAAGTCTTGCTCATGAGTGGTTAAAACAACATTCAGAAAATGAGATAAAGTTATTCTGATGTGCATAAACATTTTGACCAACCATTTTAATTCCAATCCCCACTCCTATTCCAACATATTGGTTCATGGCTTCCTCTACTGCCCACAATGAAGCCAGTATCAGGTTTGAGGAGCAACACCTCATATTCCATCTAGGCAACCTCCAACCTGCTGACATGAGCATTGATTTCTCTAACTTCCGGAAATTTTTCCCACTTCCCACTCTGAATCCCCTTTTACCTCTTCTCTTCTCCTTACCTATCACCTCCCCCAATGCTCCTCCTCTTTCCCTTTCTCCATGGTTCACTCTTCCCTCCTATCAGATTCCTTCATTTTCAGCCCCTTACCTTTCACAGCTATCACCTCCCAGCTTCTCGCTTCATTCCTCTCTTTCCCCACCCACCTGGCTTCACCTATCACCTTCCAGCTTTAACTTCTACACCCCCTCCCCACACCACCTTCTTATTCTGGCTTCTTCCCCTTTCTTTCCAGTGCTGATAAAGGGACTCAGCCTGAAACATTGACATAGATGCTGCCTGCCCTGCTGAGTACCTCCAGCATTTTGTGTGTTACTTATGATACCGTATATTAGGACAATCCGATAAATTGCACAAAATCCAAATTCTGGTGTTTGCAGAATAGTTGGTTAAGGTGCTTGCAGAAGTTAGCATGAATTTGAAAGGAACTATTCCATAAATGGAAAAGGAGTTGACTTATGAGCTCACTGACTGTAAGAACAAACAACGTCTGGAAGGTAAGCAAAGAAATATATAAAAGGTGATTTTTCGAGTGCAGAACTTTAACTAGCAGCACTGGTAATGATGTAATACAGCGACAACTCGCGGATACCTCCTCTTATTTACCCCTCGATCATGACCCCACTAAGGAGCACCAGGCCATTGTCTCCCACACCATCACCGACTTTATCCGCTCAGGGGATCTCCCATCCACTGCTACCAACCTTATAGTTCCCACACCCCGCACTTCCCGTTTCTACCTCCTACCCAAGATCCACAAACCTGCCTGTCCTAGCCGACCTATCGTCTCAGCTTGCTCCTGCCCCACCGAACTCGTTTCTGCATACCTCGACACGGTTTTATCACCCCTTGTTCAATCCCTTCCTACCTATGTTCGTGACACTTCTCACGCTCTTAAACTTTTCGATGATTTTAAGTTCCCTGGCCCCCACCGCTTTATTTTCACCATGGATGTCCAGTCCTTATATACTTCCATCCCCCATCAGGATGGTCTCAAAGCTCTACGCTTCTTTTTGGATTCCAGACCTAATCAGTTCCCCTCTACCACCACTCTGCTCCGTCTAGCGGAATTAGTCCTTACTCTTAATAATTTCTCCTTTGGCTCCTCCCACTTCCTCCAAACTAAAGGTGTAGCTATGGGCACCCATATGGGTCCTAGCTATGCCTGCCTTTTCGTTGAGTTTGTGGAACAATCTATGTTCCGTGCCTATTCTGGTATCTGTCCCCCACTTTTCCTTCGCTACATCGACGACTGCATTGGCGCTGCTTCCTGCACGCATGCAGAACTCGTTGACTTTATTAACTTTGCCTCCAACTTTCACCCTGCCCTCAAGTTTACCTGGTCCATTTCCGACACCTCCCTCCCCTTTCTAGATCTTTCTGTCTCTGTCTCTGGAGACAGCTTATCCACTGATGTCTACTATAAGCCTACTGACTCTCACAGCTATCTGGACTATTCCTCTTCTCACCCTGTCTCTTGCAAAAACGCCATCCCCTTCTCGCAATTCCTCCGTCTCCGCCGCATCTGCTCTCAGGATGAGGCTTTCCATTCTAGGACGAGGGAGATGTCTTCCTTTTTTAAAGAAAGGGGCTTCCCTTCCTCCACTATCAACTCTGCTCTTAAACGCATCTCCCCCATTTCACGTACATCTGCTCTCACTCCATCCTCCCGCCACCCCACTAGGAATAGGGTTCGCCTGGTCCTCACCTACCACCCCACCAGCCTCCGGGTCCAACATATTATTCTCCGTAACTTCCGCCACCTCCAACGGGATCCCACCACTAAGCACATCTTTCCCTCCCCCCCCCCCGTATTCCGCAGGGATCGCTCCCTACGTAACTCCCTTGTCCATTCGTCCCCCCCATCCCTCCCCACTGATCTCCCTCCTGCCACTTATCCACGTAAGCGGAACAAGTGCTACACATGCCCTTACACTTCCTCCCTTACCACCATTCAGGGCCCCAAACAGTCCTTCCAGGTGAGGCAACACTTCACCTGTGAGTCGACTGGGGTGATATACTGCGTCCGGTTCTCCCGATGTGGCCTTTTATATATTGGCGAGACCCGATGCAGACTGGGAGACCGCTTTGCTGAACATCTACGCTCTGTCCGCCAGAGAAAGCAGGATCTCCCAGTGGCCACACATTTTAATTCCACATCCCATTCCCATTCTGACATGTCTATCCATGGCCTCCTCTACTGTAAAGATGAAGCCACACTCAGGTTGGAGGAACAACACCTTATATTCCATCTGGGTAGCCTCCAACCTGATGGCATGAACATCGACTTCTCTAACTTCCGCTAAGGCCCCACCTCCCCCTTGTACCCCATCTGTTACTTATTTTTATGCATACATTCTTTCTCTCACTCTCCTTTCTCTCCCTCTGTCCCTCTGCATATACCTCTTGCCCATCCTCTGGGTCCCCCCCCCTTGTCTTTCTTCCCGGACCTCCTGTCCCATGATCCTCTTGTATCCCCTTTTGCCTATCACCTGTCCAGCTCTTGGCTCTATCCCTCCCCCTCCTGTCTTCTCCTATCATTTTGGATCTCCCCCTACCCCTCCAACTTTCAAATCCCTTACTCACTCTTCCTTCAGTTAGTCCTGACGAAGGGTCTCGGGCTGAAACGTCGACTGCACCTCTTCCTAGAGATGCTGCCTGGCCTGCTGCGTTCACCAGCAACTTTGATGTGTGTTGCTTGAATTTCCAGCATCTGCAGAATTCCTGTTGTTAACAGTCCCAAAGTGTTCATTTTCCTGGCCCTGGCTGTCTTTGCTATCTGGCTTACTTGATCTACTTCTGAACTTCTTGTCAACCCCTCCACCCTCTGACCTGTTACTCTGGTTCCCACCCCTCTGTCATGCTCATTTAAATCCTGTCTCATTGCTGACCACTAAATCCAAGTTATTACTAATGTTGTCAAGATTATCCAAATAAACTTTTCGTTGGCTGCTATTCTGTCTCATTTTTTAAAAAAATCCAGTGCTAATTCTATGAGTTCATTTCTTTAAAAAGTTCCATGCTATAAATTGGCATGGGATACAACGCTGAGTCCAGCAGTAGCTCCATAGTTTACTGAGCTGATGATCTGAATGCACTTGCTGTCTGCTTCTCCAGCTTCACGCCTGCTATCAGCAAAGCATCAGCCAATTGTTTCGGATGCATTTCAGTTATTACTTTTACTGCACCATATTTGAATTAACATGAATGTTTAAAGTAATTTTTAAAAAGTTCTTTTAACTTAAGAACAAAGGGAAATAGATATGAAAAAAAATTTTTTTTTTCACTTTATGGGTCTATCTATGAAATAACTGCTTCAGTAGCTTTGGGCTTATCAAGCCAATTCTTTCTGAAAAGATCTCAATGTAGAAGTATTGAAACTTCGGCAGAGTTGGTAATTTGATTGTAAAATGGCATTTTCTGGTTGATAAGAGAAATAGAGAAAATTGCTATTGCAAATAAGGATGATACTGAGTAAGCTGAGGTTGTAGACACATTACTGAACAGAGGAAAGAGTTTTTCTCAGTGTCAATCTTCGTCATGCGTGACCTGGGGGAACAGATTCAGTACGCAAAGTGAATACAGACATACTGGAGAAATCAACCCCACAGCTTAGGCCAAAATTATGACTAAACAATGGAATATGCACCCTAAAAGTGTAGATGATTATTATGATATATAAATTATGATTTCCAAGTGATTATGGTTCATAAGTAAATTTTGTAAACTACATTTCAGAATCTGGTATACTGACTGCAGTCTATGAAATGATAATACAAATTATTAAATGGGATATTACTGAAGTCATCAAAACACCATCCCCTCCAAAGTGCATGAGAATATTAGCCTCAAGATCTAAATGCAGAATAGATGATGTGTTTCTATCACACAAAAAGAGAGGCAACGGAGATATTTGCAGGAGTAATGAATGTCCACTGAAAGCTATTGGAACTCTGGTCTTGTTTTAATCAACACTGTATGACATTTTAGTAAAGATTTCAATAGGAAACTACATTTTCATCACAAAATTTGTACCAATTTCTTGCAGAAGCGGTGCACATAATATGTGCTTGTGCAGCACATCACCATGGCAACCAGATCACAGTGATTACAGAGAAGCTGTAAGTCTCCTCATTCTGCACTGCCTGCACATTTGATCCCTAAAAATTGTTGCAGAAGTGATACTCTTACATCCCATGATATCTTTGAAACAGGAGATAAAATGTATACATTGATTGTCCTTACTATCATACAAGTGAGATTTCACAGTATGCTGATTCTTATTCTCCTCCTCTTAACATTTTAATTAATCAAATTCTATTTATTTCACAAATTGGGTGTGTGTGTGTATGTATGTATGTATATATATATATACACACACACACACACACATATTTTTTATTTTTATATATATATATATATATATATATATATATACACACACACAGACAAAAGTAAAATATTACACCACCATCAAACAATGGCACTGGTTCATGAAGGCAACTGTGTGGTACTATGCACAACCATTTGCTTTATTTAACATCTGCTACATTAGCAATCTATGTCCAATTCTACTATCCTACTGAATTCCACATATTACTATCTGATATGAACCAATTTTCTAACTTTAAAAAAAACCTGCAGGGTTAAGAACACAATCTCTTGCAATGATCAATTGATACCAAATTAATGTGCTGATTAATATTCTATTAATGTTTCCTTGGAGAAATATGGTTCAAAAACTCATTTAAAACCTTCCATTTTCCAAACTGCCTCAGCAAAATCCACAAATTGCAACCCTCCCCAAAGGTGTGGGTAAAATTTTAATAGCTGAGAATTTGCAGTCAGTAGCAAACAGCCAGTCTCTGCCATAAACCTGTGAACAAAGTTCAGATTCATTTACTGCTTTTCTCCCCCCAGTGGAACTTGCCACCAGGAACCAGTTTAATCACTCAAAGCAAGGCCCTTGCATATTGACTGGACCTTCTGTAACATGCTGAGAAAGGATGGGGTTGGAAAAGTAAGAAGAACAGGTTAGCCAGCTATCAAAACAATCAAAAACTATGAATGTTTCTAAAGTTCTGACATTCAAAACGTCCAGATATATTCAAAAACTACTGGTCTATGAAGATATAAAAGCCTTAAGTAATACCTTAAAATATAATACCTTACATTTCACAAGAGAAGTTCATACACAACATCCCATGAGAACAAGTGTGTAAGAGTTGCCTCCGTGTACTTAAACTCAAGGTCAGGATTTCGGTGCCTGGGGCAGCAGAAATCACACAGCACAATGCCATAGAATGTGAAGGTTTCCTCCATCATCCATCCCCAGAGACAATTTGAATTTCAGAATCCCTAGCAGCATGTTGTTGGCTGTCCAGAATGCCAAGTGTAGGAATCTTCACAGAATGTTTGTCTCTTAATACAGTGCTCAGTTTTAAAATCTGAGAGGTGTGATGCTCCTTTGAAGAAAAATTGTTCAGATGCCACAAGACAAAAGGGAAATACTCATAGGGACAGGAGCATGGGTGTCAACAGGAAATCTCAATTGAGGTGTTACCCGTCTGGTTTTTTTTTTAAAAATGACAGAGATCACAAAGAGGGTGCAGACATCCTGAATTTGGTGGTGGGGGGGGGTTGAAAAGGTGGGAAATAGGTGACAAGGAGGGGACAAAAGTAGAATCTTGCATCAGAACCAATTCAACATTTCAACCCAAAATATGAACAATTTTCATCCTCTCACAGATACTGCTCACGCTTCTGAGTTTTCCAGCAGATTGTTTGTTGCACTATAACAAGAATGTTATGTTGAATCTATTTAGGTGATAACTAAAGTATTACTTCCAATTCTAATCAGCAAATTTTGGAAGGCTGCAAAATCCTGGAGAGGGCACAAAATTAAAGTTATCTGAATAAACAAATAATTGCTTGCCAGCATTCTCAGCTGTTTAAGTCAACGGAGAAGCTGTCCATGCCATGTCCTATAAGTGGAATGATGTTCATTTGTATTCACCACAGGTAGGGCAGAGTTGCATGTGGAGTCCAAGACAGAAGGAACGTAGCATTTGGAAGGACATCCATGTAGAAACTACTGCAACCTTGGGAATCACGTCTTTGCTAAAATTGCAGAGTTGCAAGTAGTATTAGCACATAATTGGGCAAATGTTTATTTTGCATTGCAAAATCTGGGCCGATATTTCAAAATGAAATAAACAGCAAAACTTAATGTACAAGTGGTATGCAACATTACTTAACTGTAAACTCCAAAAACAGACTCATTATTTGCTACACACATAAAAGTTGTTGGTGAACGCAGCGGGCCAGGCAGCATCATTATTTGCTATTATACTGATTTATTTAAATGCAAATGAATCCTATGCCATGTAAAGTTAAACATTCAATTGCTCATAACAGAGTAGAAAGTAACAGCCATGTCTTTCTCCAATTCATCCAAAAGAAATTCATATTAGAATCACAAAACAGCACAGCACATAAATAGGCCCTATTGGGAAACCTTGCCCATGCCAAGCATGATGCTTATCAATGCTCATCCCATTTGCCTGCATTCCACCCACATCCTTTTATACCTTTCCTAATTAAGTAGCTGTGCAGAAGATTTTTAAGTGCTGTAATTATATCTGCTTCTACCATCTCCCCTGGCAGCTGCTTCCAGATGACTACCAACTTCAGTGTTAAAAATTCACCTCTCATATCGTTTAAATTACTCCCCACTCACTTTAAACCTGTGCCTTCAAGTTCCAGAATCCCATGTCCTGAGGAAAAGACACTGTGAATCATATCTATGCCCCTCATAATTTTATAAACCTCTGTAAGGTCACTTCTCAGCTTCCAATGTTCCAATGAGTATAAACCTAGCCTATATAATCTCCCTGTATTTCATAGAAAACCATTCCAGGAAACTTTCTGGTGAACTCCTTCTGCACTCTCCCTATCGCTACTCGATCCTTCTTGTGTTGTGGCATCCTGAATTGTACCCAATGCTCTGAAGGCTGTCTACTCAATGTTGTTTAAAATATAACATTATGTCCCAACTGTTATACTCAATGCATTGATCCATGAATTTAAATATATCAAGTGTTTTCTTCAATACCCTATCTGTCTGTGGTGCCACTTTCAATGAGTTATGGACTTCTACTCCAAGGTCCATCTGTATAACAATGCTTCCGAGGTCCCTGACGTTTACTTGATCTGTCCTACCACAATCTGACTTCCTAAAGTGTGTTAACTTGCACTTTTCTCTGAGATGCCCAACATTCCAGCTGACCTGCCTCCTGATGTAACCACCAATCTTCTTTGCAAATGTGTTATCCGTAGACTTATGAATCACACCTATCGATTTGTAATCCAGGGAGCGGGAAGCACAGAATCAAATATCGTTGTGATGATTGTACGTTCTAGTATCAATTGTTTGGCGACAATAAAGTATAAGAGTATTATCATATGTCTCTATAAATATAAACCTGTCTCTATGTAAATGGATATATATATATATATATATATATATATATATATATATATATATATCATAAATAACAAAGATCCCAGCACACATCTTTCCAGTCAGAAAACACCCATCCATCACTGTCCCTCCCTCTGATCACCAAGCCAATTATGGATCCAACTTGCCAACACACCTCAGATCCCTTGTGCCTTAACCTTCCTCACCAACCTTACTGAAATCCATGTAAAGTCTATTTCAACCACAATGCCTTCATCTATTTTCTTAGTTACCAGCCTTCATATCCTTCTACCAGAACACTGGTGAGAACTATTCAGTTAGAATGTTACTCACACAAAGATTGCTCCTTTGGCCCCTGAGGGACCTACTCTTTCTTTAGCTGCTCCCTTATCATAAATTTACAAATGATTTTTGGCTTCTAATCTTATTTGTCAAGGTCATTTCATGACCCATTTTTGCTTTATTACTTTATTTTTTTAAGTTCTCTCCTATATCCCTTTCAACCTCAAAGAACTCGTTCAATACCAAATTCCCTCCCTGTCTTTTCCCTGATCAACCCTTCATGATCCTTTGTTAACCAATGTTCCCTAATCTTACCGCCTTTGCTTTTTTCGTATTAGGACTCCTCTGACTCAGATCTCTTTACTATCTCAAACACAAGAAAATCTGAAGATGCTGGAAATCCAAAGCAACAGACAAAAAACTACGGAAGACACAAACAATCTCCCAGATATAATAGTGGCCAAAGGACCTAGGGTAATGGATGAACTGAAGGAAATTTATATCAGGCAGGAAATGGTACTGGAGAGACTGTTGGGTCTGAAGGCTGGTAGGTCCCCGGGACCTGATGGTCTGCATCCCAGGGTACTTAAGGAGGTGGCTTTAGAAATCGTGGACGCATTGGTAATCATTTTCCAATGTTCTATAGATTCAGGATCAGTTCCTGTGGATTGGAGGGTGGCTAATGTTGTCCATCTCTTAAAGAAGGAAGGAAGAGAGAAAACAGGGAATTATAGACCCGTTAGCCTGATGTCGGTGGTGGGAAAGATGCTGGAGTCAATTATAAAAGATGAAATTACGACACATCTGGATAGCAGTAACAGGATCGGTCCGAGTCAGCATGGATTTATGAAGGGGAAATCGTGCTTGACTAATCTTCTGGAATTTTTTGAGGATGTAACTATGAAAATGGACTAGTGTACCTGGACTGTCAGAAAGCCTTTGATAAAGTCCCACATAAGAGATTAGTGGGCAAAATTAGAGCACATGGTATTGGGGACAGAGTACTGACATGGATTGAAAATTGGCTGGCTGACAGAAAACAAAGAGTAGTGATTAATGGGTCCCTTTCGGAATGGCAGGCGGTGACCAGTGGGGTACCGCAGGGTTCAGTGCTGGGACCGCAGCTGTTTACAATATATATTAATGATTTTGATGAGGGAATTAAAAGTAACATTAGCAAATTTGCCGATGACACAAAGCTGGGCGGCAGTGTGAAATGTGAGGAGGATGTTATGAGAATGCAGGGTGACTTGGACATGCTGGGTGAGCGGGCAGATGCATAGCAGATGCAGTTTAATGTGGATAAATGTGAGGTTATCCACTTTGGTGGTAAGAACAGGAAGGCAGTTTATTATCTAAATGGAGTCAAGTTAGGAAAAGGGGAAGTACAACGAGATCTAAGTGTTCTTGTACATCAGTCATTGAAAGCAAGCATGCAAGTACAGCCGGCAGTGAAGAAAGCTAATGGCATGTTGGCCTTCATAACAAGGGGAATTGAGTACAAGAGCAAAGAGGTCCTTCTGCAGCTGTACAGGGCCCTGGTGAGACCACACCTGGAGTACTGTGTGCAGTTTTGGTCTCCAAATTTGAGGAAGGACATTCTTGCTATTGAGCGTAGGTTCACAAGGATAATTCCCAGGATGGCGGGATGTCATATGTCGAAAGATTGGAGCGACTGGGCTTGTATACTCTGGAATTTAGAAGACTGAGAGGGGACCTTATTGAAACATATAGGATTATTAAGGGATTGGACATGCTGGAGGCAGGAAGCATGTTCCCGCCGATGGGTGAGTCCAGAACCAGAGGCCACAGTTTAAGAATAAGGGGTAGGCCATTTAGAATGGAGCTGAGGAAAAACTTTTTCACCCAGAGAGTGGTGGATATATGGAATGCTCTGCCCCAGAAGGCTGTGGAGGCCAAGTCTCTGGATGCTTTCAAGAAAGAGATGGATAGAGCTCTTAAAGATAGCAGAATCAAAGCTTATGGGGATAAGGCAGGAACTGGATACTGATTGTGGATGATCAGCCATGATCACAGTGAATGGCGGTGCTGGCTCAAAGGGCCAAATGGCCTACTCGTGCACCTATTGTCTATTGTCTAAAATGCTGGAGGAACTCAGCAGGCCAACCAGCATCTATGGAAAAAAGTAAACAATCAACATTTCAGGCCAAGACGCTTCACTATCTTGCTTTTAAACACGTCCCACTCAAATCAAAAGCCAAGAGCAGGTTATCTGAAACTCATATGGAAAGGATGAAGAGAGTGTGTGAGTGTGAAAGAAGGAGAGAATGCAGGACTACGAAAGTGAAATTGTGCTTGCAAAGGAGCAAGCATAAGAGTGATTGAACAGAAAGAGTAAGCAAATTCATAAAAGTGGTAAGTAAATGTTTAAGGAGATGAAGTACAAAACAAGCAAGGGAGCAAGAAATAGAGGAAGGAAAGACACAAAGATGTAAGAGACAAAGCACACTGAAGAACATCTGGAGCATGTGAAACAGTGAGCAAAGGAGCACAGAAAAGAGGAAGGGAGGAAGAATGAGGCAAGGTTAATAAAAGCGTTAGTGAAATGGAGCACTAATTTGATTGTTTTACTTCTAAAAACTATTTTTTTTGTTTATCTAGACCAGGGTTTCCCAACCTGGGGTCCACAGACCCCTTGGTTAATGGTAGGAGTCCATGGCGTAAAAAAATTTGGGAACACCTAATCTAGACTGTCTGAGGTTCAAACTGCACCTTTTCAAAGATATTTTTTAAAAACTTATTCTTGTGAGGCGATGAGGTATAGGATTGTGTTTTAATAGTCCATTCATCCTGAAAGCTGCAATCAAATTCAATTTAGATTGACTAGATGAAGATGTCCTTTGCCTGCAAAAATCCTGAGTAAATGAGCTTTGTAGCAGATATTTTTCCACAGTAAGAACTGTACATAATGAAATATCAGATTGGCTGCCACATCCTGAGAGGTCAGAATGTTAGCTGGTCTCCAAAATGAAAACAGTATAAGAGACTAGGTGGGACTGTTGTACAGAAATTAAGAATAAGAAGCAGCGATTCTAAATAAACTTTAAACTGTCTCATCCCATTGATTTGGCCACATATTAATTATAATAAATATGGCCACATAATTAATACAAGAAAAAGTTTACAACTTCTAACTTTGAACTACAATTGAAACTATGGTTCTTCGCAAGTGATGGGTTTTCGGACCGGCTACGTAGCCTGGCGCTTTGCTATCTCCAGGAATGGCCTGGAAGACTTGCACTTTCGGGGAGCTGCACCATAGATGGCCTGGTTCTTCGCTAATCTTTCGCTGTGAACCACTGTGGGAGACTGAAACATCGAGACAGCAGGTGGTGTTTGCTGCTGTCAGAAGAAGACCTCTGTACTCGAGCACTCTCTCTTTGATCGAGAGTGAGAATACCTGATACAAGGTCCTGGAGAAGCAATGCAGAAGATTGTAACACTGGAACATCAAGTTGCTAGTCTCCTCTTATGTTGTTGTTGCAGGAGCTCTCTCTCTCTCTCTCTCTCCCTCAATGGAAAGAGACAGCCTGTCTGAGATACGGAAGTGCTGGTTATGGGCTGTAGTTTTTGTTGGACTCTAGATCAAGGTTTCTTTTGGGGGGGGGGGGGGTGATGGCTATTGCTTGCTTGCTGGGGGGGGGGTGTTGGTGCTTCTGCAAGTGCGGGGGTGAGTCAATGCTTCTGCTGCTACTTGTGCATGGGGGGGAGGGGGATCTCAGGGAGTTCCGATTTCTATCATTCATTCTGTGGGCCTTCTTGTTTCATGAATGTCTGTGATGGTAAGAATTTTACATTGTATACTGTATACATCCTCTAATATTAAATTTAACCATTTGAATCATCTTTGACATCATTTTCATTTTGACGTTCAAAATTAACAAAAAATTTTAAAATGCTGTACACAATTATGCAATGTTTATATTAAACTGGAAATAAACTGGGAACAGTAAACTAATCTACAAAAATGTAAATACAGAATGTAGCAGTAATACTTCGATGTACATTGATAGTACCATACAATAACCAATCTACTGTTAGGCTATTTAGATACAACAGATAAAGTTTAAAGGTACTGTACACAACCAGCTAAGTATTTAAATCTGATCAGCGACAGGGTCACAGCATTGACGGTAGTGATAATAGGTCCAGTTTTACCCATCATTTCCTCAGCATTTGATATTCCTGCTATTAGAAGGAATTCATAAAAGGTGCCTTCAATTATTTTTATTCTCTATTTTTACTCTCTAACCTTACATGCTAAATTTTGTGACTATGCACCTTTCAGTGGTTCAGCCAAAGGTCAAAATGTTATTGAGGTGGTTCTACTTCAATGATCCCCCAATACGTCACCCATATTCCAAATTACTTATGCCCAACAAAATTAGGAGAACCTCACTGTGATAACAATACATGTGCAGTTATTACAGGATACACAATATGTGCTCTGTAATTATGCATTCTGCACGTCTGGACACGGTGTTTAAAATCAAACCTTTTCTCTGCTCACAATCTGTTTTGTACTTGTTTTCCATCCACTGCATCTGCATCCCTCCCCCACCACCAATTGCGCTATCACCACCAACAATTGTTCTGACCTCCATCAGGAAGTCCTTCCTGTAATAAAAGACTCAATTTGCAGCTGTGTCTCTTTGCAATGGGATCAGATCAATTTTCTTTCACAGGATGAGCAGTGTAATGGCATTTACTTTGGTTTAATCAATGTGGGATTGGAAAAGATACCAATTCTCATCTAACCGCTAACAAGACAATGTGACTGTCATAGTTCCCCCATTTAGAGGTAAAAGAATGTTGAAGCCTTTTCTGCAAAATATCAATCCCTTCTTTCATAAAACTTAACTGTATTCAATACATAACAATGTGCAAAATCCACCACTTTTAGGGGAGCTTTTTAAAAAAATCATCTAGTAGACTTTCATGGGTGTTCCCAATTTTAATTTACTGTTAAAGCAGACAGATTTACTGAATTTGATAACTCTGACCAAAAAAAGCTTTGTAATTTTGTATTCATCACACATTCTGTTCTGCCTTAGGCCATGTGCTGACATTACATGTCACATCCAGTAAGCATTACTGTAATTATCATTTTTTTGTGTACAACCTCTTATTATACATGATTGCTGCAATTGTGACTGCTAAAATTCAATGTAAATTGCTATCTTTATCCTTCAGGCACTGAGCTGAGATTGAAGGATCACACAGATCACAGTAGTGTTAACAGATGAAGGTCACTGAAAGGACTTCACTAATAAATATAAAGCCTCAATGGCTTTCCAAGCCTCAGTGTGGTGTGTACAATGAAGCTGATAACAATGTAAAAGGACAGGTGATAAAGAGACAGGCAATGATGATAAGTGCACCAAGCTTATACTAAAGGTCTTTTAAGTCCAGTTTTCTACATATATTCAAGATAATATCATTTGTTTGCTGTACTAGGGTATTCAATAGATGATGTTACACTCAAAATGTTAACATAATTTTATCAGCTCAAAAATATATGTTAGGTGGTTCTAACGACCATTTTTTTCTCTACAAATTAAAACTTGCCTTTGTGAAATTCTTGTGGCATAGTTAAAACAAGGATCATTAGGAGAGAGGGAACATCTCGGTATAATAATGGCACATCTGGCTTCTCATCATCACAAATTCTGGAAATAGAAATTAAACAGTTATGAGTGTGCAAGACAGCTGAAGGCTTGTTTTTGTAAACTGATCACTGAGAATTCTGTGATCCAAATGTCAGCACTCATGGTCCTGTTAAATTTTTTGATTTAATCTGTTTCAAATGCTATTATGCTTTTGACCTTAAACTGTGACCTTAAAAACAGATTCACTAGAGAATGGAAAAGCATAGGAAAGTAATTACTTCACAATAATTTTGGAGCTATAAAAAGAGGTTAAACAAAGACCTTCATACAATGCAAACAATTTTATGTAAATGTTACATTAGGTATGATCCTTTCTTTTGCTGAACTGTTCTATGGAATTAAAGAAAATTTTACTAGCTGGTAAAAAAAACTGATATTGTCCAAATCTGTGCAGCAGGGAATTCCCAAATTCAACAAGAAATGAACTCTCCCTAAAAAGACAATGTGGAGATTACATTTGCTCCAAAAGCAGTTTTCAATTAGATAATTTCATGAAGATGATTACTTATCAGTTTAAATTACGATGTAATCCAACCAAAGATTTCGTTTCCAAATGCAGTCCACCACCTGGTTTTGGAAAACAAGGGAATCAAAGGAAGGTGTGGAAAAGGGAGCTGAGTTGGGAGAAAGCTTGAAGGACTAAATGGCCTCCTTTACTTGGGAGAAAAAGCAGAGCGGGGGGGGGAAGAATTTTGAGAGGAGATGAAAAGGCAGGAGGAGAAAGGAAGGAGCTTGAAAAAGGAAGGACAATATAACAGAACTAAAAACCATCAGGAGAGTTAACTGACTGATACATTTTGAACCACCAGGTGTAATAAAATATGAGATTGTTATTCATAAGAGCTAGGCATCAATTGCAGAAAATGTTAGGTATTTTGCATTGCAGAAAAAATGGTTACCTCAATATTATGAAACGTCTACTTGATCAAACCAAAGAATCTAAGTGTGCTAATAGAGAAATGTGCAACTGGTTCCTATCTTTGGCAAAACTATGGTGAAAAGATTTGGAATGTATGAATTTTGTTTTACATCATTAGGTCTGTTCAAAATCTAAAACAAATTACAAATGGAATACTTACCCTGAATCAATAACTTGCGTCAACTGTGTAAGTCGTGCCCAAGGATTGTATGCAGAGTCGATTCTAAAAAGACGCATATGCATAGCAAGCACATGCAACAGCTGGTCTGTAATTTAAAACAAGCAATAATATGATGAGCTACAGTTTCAGAATTTCTCCGTGTTCTAAAAAAATGTAAAACTTCATTGTGCACAATCACTGGAATGATTAGTGACAGGATGAAAACGTTATGGAAACTGCTGATTGATATTATTTGTTTTCTTAATTCAGGATATTCTTTTTAGTAAAGGCTGCTGAGTCTTTGAACATAAACCATTGTACTGACTCAAGCCAACTAAGTAGAAGCTCATCTATTTCCCCAGACTAGGGGAAAGCTTAGTGGTCTGTTTGCCAAAGATTCAGCAGGAGGTGGCTTGGTAGGTGTCTTTGATGTTGTGCAGCAATGATTGAGGGTGTTTGAGCCACTAGTGGGACAGGGGATGTGCTGGTAGTATTTTGGTAATGCCCTCTTGAAGTTGGCCTGGTTGAAGTCAACAGCAATAATGAAGGGGACTCGAGGTATCTTATTTCAAAGCCATTTTGGGATGTTGTCAGGATAGCTGATGTGATACCCTATGGCAGGTAGCATGAGCAACCTCACTGTTAGATATTCCAAGCTGCATGAGCAGGAACTCATCAGGGCCATCACATCTGAGCACCACAGGGCATTGTTCAGAAAGCAGACCCCTTTACCTCTGACTTTGCCTAACGATGCAAAACAGTCCATCCCAAGAATTGAGAAGCATTCAGGTAGGAATGGTGCAGTCAGGTGAAGCAAGTGTAACATACACAGCGGTCCCTCAGTTCTCTTGAGTAGGCCAGTCTTGCTCTGAGTTCAATTTTGTTCTAAATGGCCCATTAACTTGTAGGATGCTTGGGAAGGAAGACTTGAACCCATGCTGTTACAGAGGTCCAGCCCTCTTTCCACATCTCTGAGGTAAGTGGTTATGTCTGGTAACCCTGAGAACCCTGGAGTGAAGCCACCTGGACTGGAAGGTAAAGACAGAACTGAAAGACCTGGAGTGTATTCATCTGGACTGGAAGCTAAGTAATTTCTCCACCCAAGAGTACAAGCTGTTTCTTCTGTAACCCCTCCAAGTGGTGCTTAATGTACAGGATTATTAATATATCAATTGTCAATTGCGTAAAAAACAGTAGATAGTTATCAGAAGTTTTGATCTTGTTTAATTTGAAATGGCTATTATTGCACTTGTATGCTTGATTGGACAGTCAGTTTAGGTAACCAACTTAAAATATTTTAATACCAAAGTTATTATTTAAGGTGGACATTTATATTCTTGAGGAATAAGTAATTCAAACAAACAATGCTGTCATAGATATTCACATTTTATAAGATGGAGTTGTCATAATTTTCATCTAGGAAATCACAGGAATGTTATGTAATTCAACATATAATTCTGCTGGAGTTACTTGAAGCAGCTCAGAGAAATTTTTTTTTAGATTATGAGGACACTCAGTCCTCGTTTATTGTCATTTAGAAATGCATGCATTAAAAAATGATACAACGTTCCTCCAGAATGGTATCACAAGAAACACAGGACAAACCAAGACTAAAACTGACAAAACCACATAATTATAACATATAGTTACAACAGTGCAAAGCAATACCGTAATTTGATGAAGAGCACGTTGAGTCAGTTTTTAAATTACTGAAGGAACTGGTCTGAGAGCATAAGTGCTTGGATACTTAGTACAGATTAAAAATATTTCAAGGTACAAAAACTGACTTTGTTCATAAAATTGCTACCTTGTTAATGAATCTATGCTAACTGTTGGGTAGTACAAGCTTACAAAATAGCCAGAGGCAAGCAAAGCCAGAACCTCACAACAATAAGGTTGAGGAGAAAACTAATTACAGATTTTCTCCACTTAGTTATTTATTTATCTATTATTTAGAGATACAGCACGGAACAGCCCTTCTAGCCCAATGAGCCTCACTGCCCAGCAGCCCACCTATTTAATCCTAGCGTAACACAGGACAATTTACAAAGTCATTGTAGCCTTCAGCTGTATTTTGTCTTTTTTTAAAAAAAGTACCAGATAGTTTATCATTATGTCACGAGCAACATTTAGTATGTGGATCTAGACAGCTGGATAGATATAAACAAAAGCTTATTTAATATAATTCATTGATTTAAAAAGGGTAATTAATTCAAGGTCAGGTTTCTTAAACAGCCTATATCTGTCTCTAGCAATTTGAATAAAAACCCACCACTTTCTAAAACATTACTTTTGTAATATTGCTTTTTACAGGTATATATGAAATCAACTGATCCTGCACAAGAGAACTGTCACATTTTCCACTAAAAATGGAAGCTGATTTGCTGTTCAGCTGAAGACTGTTGTGGAATCCAAGGTGTCACAATAATGGACTCAGAAACTCCATTTCTTTCATACAGGTACTTCCAGATCAACTCAGTGGAAGATTAGTCAAAACAATTCCAATATATGACAGTTGCTGTGTCAATTTGTGTTATCTCTGATCTTGCCTTAATGTGAATCCCTCATTCTTCCAAGCCAGGAGACAAGAGACTGCAGATGATGGAAGCTGGAGGAAAAAAATAAACTGCTGGAAGAACACAGCAGGCCAAGCAGCATATGTGAGGCAAAGGGATGGTTGCCATTTTGGGTTCTTCTAGCAGATTATTTTTTGCCTCCTTTCTTCATTTGGTTCACTCGGGGGTGTTATGCATTTGTCTTTCATAACTGTTTACTTTTTAAGTTTACCTGAATTAAAAAATTAACATATCGAAATAAAAATCTATTCTTCACTCAGTCTTGAAATCATTTAGAAAATAAAAAAAAGCTCTGTTAAAAGATGTACTATTTTAGAATTGGATTTGGAAAACCCTACTGATGATGGTGATGAAAATGTTTTCATTCCCAATTTCAGAAGGGGAAAATATTTCCACCAAGTACGGGCGTTTTGAGAAAGATTCAGTTGAAAAATGTTTATAGCTGAACTTGGATCATGGACAGATAAACGGATGTTAAGCTATCAGACTCGGAAGCTGAATGATTAGCCTTGGATGATTTTCAAAGGGAGGGAAGTGGTTGTTGCAAAAATATGTTTTTTAAAGTATCAGAAAATAAATGCAGAAAAACAAGGAAGATTAAAGTGTACATTATTTGACACCCTATACCTAATTTGGAAATTTACGAGATAGGATAAACTATGCAAAATGTGTAATCTCAGTTTGGAATGGAATGGTCTATACAGGATATCAAGTCACTTTTTATTGTCATTTTGACCATAACTGCTGGTACAGTGCACAGTAAAAACGAGATAATGTTTTTCAGGACCATGGTGCTACACTGAACTATGTAAAAGCAACACAAAAACTACACTAGACTATAGACCTACTCAGGACTGCATAAGGTGCACAAAACAGTGCAGGTATTACCATAAATAATAAACAAGACAATAGGCACAGTAGAGGGCAGTAGGTTGGTGTCAGCCCAGGCTCTGGGTATTGAGGCGTCTGATGGCTTAGGGGAAGAAACTGTTACATAGTCTGGTCGTGAGAGCCCGAATGTTTCGGTGCCTTTTGCCAGATGGCAGGAGGGAGAAGAGTTTGTATGAGAGGTGCATGGGGTCCTTCATAATGCTAACACGAGGAATTCTGCAGATGCTGGAAATTCAAGCAACACACATCAAAGTTGCTGGTGAACGCAGCAGGTCAGGCAGCATCTATAGGAAGAGGTACAGTCGACGTTTCAGGCCAAGAACCTTCGTCCTGACAGGGTCTCGGCCCGAAATGTCGACTGTACCTCTTCCTATAGATGCTGCCTGGCCTGCTGCATTCACCAGCAACCTTGATGTGTGTTCCTTCATAATGCTGTTTGCTTTACGGATGCAGCGTGTGGTGTAAATGTCTGTAATAGCGGGAAAAGAGACCCCGATGATCTTCTCAGCTGACCTCACTATCTGCTGCAGGGTCTTGCGATCCGAGCTGATGCAATTTCCGAACCAGGCAGTGATGCAGCTGCTCAGGATGCTCTCAATACAACCTCTGTAGAATGTGGTGAGGATGGGGGGGTGGGAGATGGATTTTTCTCAGCCTTTGCAGAAAGTAGAGACGCTGCTGGGCTTTCTTTGCTATGAAGCTGGTGTTGAGGGACCAGGTGAGATTCTCCGCCAGATGAACACCAAGAAATTTGGTGCTCTTAACAATCACTACGGACGAGTCATCGATGTTCAGCGGAGAGTGGTCGCTCCGTGTCCTCCTGAAGTCAACAACCATCTCTCTTGTTGACATTCAGAGACAGGTTGTTGGCTCTACACCAGTCCGTTAGCCGCTGCACCTTCTCTCTGTACGCTGACTCATCGTTCTTGCTGATGAGACCCACCACGGTCGTGTCATCAGCAAACTTGATGATGTGGTTCGAGCTGTGTGTTGCAGCGCAGTCGTGGGTCAGCAGAGTGAACAGCAGTGGACTGAGCACACAGCACTGGGGGTCCAGTGAGGGGGGCAACAGGGTGTTGATGTGCCTCATGACGAGCCTCTTGAAACATTGTGTTCTTGATTGCTCAAGAACAGTTTTATATCTTTGTACCTTTTCCAAAAATTAATAAAAAATAGATAATTCATAAGTCCATAAGATATAGGAGCAGAAGTAGGCCATTCAGCCCATCAAGTCTGCTCCGCCATTCAATCATGGGCTGATCCAATTCTTCCAGTCATCCCCACTCCCCTGCCTTCACCCCATCCCCTTTGATGCACTGGCTAATCAAGAACCTATCTATCTCGGCCTTAAAAGCACCCGGTGACTTGGCCCCCACAACTGCTCATGGCAACAAATTCCACACATTTACCACCCTCTGATTAAACCAATTTCTCAGCATCTCTGTTCTAAATGGATGTCCTTCAATCCTGAAGTCATGCCCTTTTGTCCTAGACTCTGCTACCATGGGAAATAACTTCGCCATATCTAATCTGTTCAGTCTTTTTAACATTCAGAATGTTTCTATGAGATTCCCCCCTCATTCTCCTGAACTCTAGGGAATACAGCCCAAGAGCTGCCAGATGTTCCTCATACAGTAATCCTTTCATTCCTGGAATCATTCTCGTGAATCTTCTCTGAACCCTCTCCAATGCCAGTATATCCTTTCTAAAATAAGGAGCCCAAAACTGCACACAATACTCCAAGTGTGGTCTCACGAGTGCCTTATAGAGCCTCAACATCACATCCCTGCTCTTATATTTTATACCTCTAGAAATGAATGCCAACATTGCATTCGCCTTCTTCACCACTAACTCAACCTGGAGTTTATCCTTTAGGGTATCCTGCACAAGGACTCCCAAGGCCCACTGCATCTCTGCATTTTGAATTCTCTGCCTGTTTATTTCTTCCACCACCATACACATTCCAACATTGTCTTTCATTTGCCACTTCTTTGTCCATTCCTCTAAACTATCTAAGTCTCTCTGCAGGCCTTCTGTTTCCTCAACACTACCCACTCCTCCATCTATCTTTGAATCATCAGCAAACTTAGCCATAAATCCATTAATCCCATAGTCCAAGTCATTGACATACATCATAATTTAGGGCAATTTAAAAAGTACAAAAAATTGTTCTAGAAATTTATCGTCAACCTGTGCAATGCCAATGAATTTTTATTAGAATATTTGTTTTTTTATTACAGATATAAATAAAAGTTTCAATGTGTTCTAATCAAAATATGTTACTTCAATTTAATCAATTTTAGACAAGAAAATATCTGCTCAGTTTTAAACTCTACAGTTGACAGTTGCCTGTCAAACTTCCCCAATAAATTATTCAGCCATATATGACACAGAAGGTGCAAAGTTTGATAAACTAATTATGCTAAATGAGCCGTTGTTATCTTAGCTAGAAATATTGGACCAGCTGAGCACGAGAGGAAAATTGTGAAGCATGTCAATTCCTGATTTGCTGATCCCTAAAGGGAAATGTACCTTATAGAGGTATATAGTAATTATGTAATGTTTCTTTTTTATATTGGATGGCTAATATTCTTATCAAACACTAAACACATTTTATAGGGACAAGAGAGGAGTAAGAGTACTTCAAACCTGCTGTATATAACAAGAACACTGTGCCTAATCCTATACCTCATCTACCCTTTTCTCCAATACCCAACGACAATTACATGGCAATCACTTGCGAGATTTACTAAAGGCTAACCTGGCATCCATGGAACCATAATAGCAGTCAATCTCAACAAAAAAAAAAAGAGGAAGAGAAGAACAGGAAAAAAAACTATTTGATAAAATTACTTGTTTGTATATGAGAAAATGTAACTGTAGTGGTTATTAGTCTAATGTTAACACCGTGACATTCATTGTATACAGAAACACAACATACACTTCGTGAACACCAAATCATTTATATTCTTTTCAACAAGTATTCAAGCACATATTTGTTTAAAAATTCAAGTTAATTAAATATGATTTCACTATCAAGTGCTGAAGAGATCTATTTCAGATTTTTAGTATCCCAGGAGTGAAACACTGCTGTGAGAAAGGAATGATTGCCAAATCATTTCATCCTCATTTACTCTGTATTCAGGAAGCAGGTGACAGCAATCAATTGCAGTGCAATCTCGATCTTCAATTATTTTAAAAGCTGCTGGAGATAATTACAAGCCTGAGGCATGAGATGTCAGATGACAACCAGACAACACTGGTGTCAAAAGAATGGTGTATAATGATAGACGACCATTTTAATATTCAAGAGAAATTAAGATTCTTCTTACTATTCTCCAGTACAATTTAGACCTCCCAGTATACCTTATGAAAGAAATTCAATATCCTTCACAATTTTAATCCATTCTTTGAAAAAAGCGTATTTACAGAAGTGCATCAAGGGTATCACATTAATTCTAAATTCTCACGTGCCAGCTTTGTTGGCCCAGAAAAACAAGCTAATTAAACAAGATAAATGTTGTATGATTTTCATAAGGTTGGCTGTCTCCTTTGTAGAATCTTCCCATGTTAAACAATATTTATTTCAATTTGAAAACAACCAATACTGTTAACTGTATTTAAAAATACACAATGCTTTGATAGTAGTAAAAATCATGAGAGGACTACTGGGGTTTCTCTCCCCCCTCCATTTGTAACATTTACCGGGAGCGTTGCAGACAAAGGGCCCAAAGCATTATTGAGGATCTCTACTACTCTTCCCACAATCTCTCTGACCCACAACCATCAGCAAGGAGGTACAGAAACATCAAGATGAGGACTGCCAGACTGGGTAACAGCTTCTTCCCTCAGACTGTGAAACTAACTTGCCAACACTGAGGTCTTGTCACTAGGACAGCCAGCTATTTACTGTTTAGTTTTGCAGTGCACTACATGCATTTTGAATTATCATTTATGAACTTATTTATGGTAATACTTTGGTTTATGTGCTGTGTGTGATACATGTTTTGTGGGTGTACCATGGTCCGGAGGACGTTGCTTCATTTGTTTGAATATTTAAATGTACAGCCAGATGACAATAAAATTGAACTTCATCCTACCTGGATGAATTATACAGTCCGTTTCTTCCCATTTCTGTGCAATCATCAAATAGGCTGGATTAACATGTTATTGGTATCACTCTAATGCACTAAACTGTGCACATCAAATTTAATACAGAGCCTTGTATTAATAGCCACTGGACCAAATTAAACATTGTATTTAAATACTGTACTGGATATAAAGAACAGAACTGTAGTAATCTCTGCACTGATTGCTTCTTCAAGGTCTCCATTCTTCATGCCTTTATTTGCACAACCCTTTGCATCTTGACATACAGTCTAACTTACTGTTGACAACTTGTCTTTCCTTTCCCACAATCAACATTGGTGTCACAATCCTCTCTCAAGTCATCCAATTGGCAAATAGTGCAAATAACATAAAAACACAAGCCTAACCAAATAAAAAGTCCAATCCCTATATCTGATTTCTATTTATTCCCCTATCACTTGACACTTATTGCACTGTACAGTACAACATAGCAACTTGGTTCCCACTTAGCTCTAAGATTACCAAGCAAGTCTAATGTCCAAAATAAGCTTTATTTTGGAAAAGGACTTTGGATGATCTTGGGTAAAGGGCCATGAAAAGCTCGAAATCAAAAAGTTACTAAAAATCCAAAATAAAAGAGGAAAGCGACCAGAGTTAATGTTTCAGGTTACTGATTCTTTGTCAGAACTGGAGAGGATGCTACCTGACCCGCTGAATGTTTCCATCATTCTCTGCTTTCATACCATAGCATATGGATGGATTCTTCCTTCGTGGGGATGTTGGATATGCATAATATCAAAACACAACTTAATCAAATTCATACCAGGACTTCATAGAATCATTTAGCATGTTTGTTCCCTCAGTTTTTTTCCAACAATTTGAAACCATCCAAATAATCCCATTTCAATCCGATACTGCATATTTGAGTTTCAGCTTGCTCCCACATTCCTTGTGCCAGGTGGTAAGGTTAATTGGCTACCATACAACTGCCTCTAGTGTTCAGGTGAATGAATAATAGAACCTGAGTGACATTTATGGGCATAAGGAAGTTACGTGGAAAATGAACCAACACAGACTCAATGACTGAAATGGCTTCCTTCTATGTTGACAGGAAGTATAAAAATAACACAGCGTTGCAGCTTTCCAATCAGAATTTTAGGTACATGTTTTCACTGAGCACTTCTGCGCTCACTTTATACAAGGAGGATTGGTAAAGTAAGGATAGAATGATGTGAAGGAGATGCAGAATTGTAGTGGAGAACTTTGCTGCTGCTGATGGTCTAGACTAGGGGTTCCCAAACTGGGGTCCACAGACCTCTTGCTTAATGGTATTGGTCTATGGCATAAAAAAAGCTGGGAACCCCTGGACTAGGCTGTCTCATGATCCCTCTGTTTAAATAATCAGATCTGAATCTGTAACTTCTAATGAAATTGTAGTGCCCCACAAGGTGATAGAGGCACACAGGTAAAAATGGGTAAGAACCTCCTCTAAAGAGCATTAGTGAATTCTGTAATGGTACAGGCCCCAGACAGAAGTAAAGTAAGCTCATCCACTCAACACTTCTGGGTGATCATATCGCAAATGCTTCATTTGTTGGGTCCAACCATGAGCGAGGATGGAATTTGTCTCCAAACCTCCTATTAGACATTTAACTCTCTGCCACTACTCACTGCTAGACACAGAGCTTTAACCACTTCAAATTAGGGAAAGTATTAGCTTCATTTGTCATATGTACATCACAACACAGTGAAGTGCATCAGTGAGGATTGTGCTAGGCAGCTTGCAAGTGTCGCCATGCTTCCGGCACCAACGTTGCATGTTTACACTCATAACCCTAACTGTATGTCTTTGAAAGATAGTCATGACAGTGCTTAGCTTCATCTATTGCTTGCTATCTTTATTTGCCTGTAGTCACAGTTCCATCAACCAGTGTTCATAAATTAATGCATAAATACTTAGAGCAATGAGTGCATCATCAGCTCACAAAACAAGCTCTTTTTATCCCCACTTTTAGATGCAAGTGCAGATGACTATGAAGGGCTACATCAACTGTATTGTGCCTGTGCTACAGTTCCCTCCTCCATTAATAGCCAAAAGTGAGGTTGGCTTGCCATGCGGCATACTTCCATTGGCACAAATACAGTTTTGTCTTCCAAAACAAATAGGAAATTTACGTACTAAGAATCATGGTAATACCTGTGATTAAAGAATGTAATTTCACACGAAGTCCACAGGTTCAAATTTAATTCAAAGACAATGTGTCTCTTTGCCACTATACTGAATTGCATGATGAATAGAAAAATCAGAGCTATACAACGGTAAGCTGAAACTTCAAATTTGATATCTGGTGCCTTTTAGAAACTTAGGTTGCTCTAAATTTGTGTTATCTGCTGTGGAAACTGAACATATCAAACCAGTTGCATGCACCACAGACTTCCACTGTGATACTAAATAGTACTATAATGCAAAAGTGTGGATGGAAGCTATCAACACACTGCAAAAACTGTCAGGTCCAAATCATTATGGTGTGAATACAATATTTAAGAAGTTACTCAGATTAGCTGAAACTGATTTACCCATCCATGCTCCAGCAGCCAAATGTTGAAACATCAAATTACACCTCAGTGAGAAGAACACATTAGATTTCCACATATTGCAAAAAAAATTAATTTAGAACCAGCAATATTGCAACATACAGTGCCTATAAAAAGTATTCAACCCCTCTTGGAAGTTTTCATGTTTTATTGTTTTACAACATTGAAGCAGTGGATTTAATTTGGCTTTTCTTGACACTGATCAACAGAAAAAGACTCGTGTCGAAGTAAAAAGAGATCTCTACAAAGTGACACACATCAAAGTTGCTGGTGAACGCAGCAAGCCAGGCAGCATCTCTAGGAAGAGGTGCAGTCGACATTTCAGGCCGAGACCCTTCGTCAGGACTAACTGAAGGAAGAGTTAGTAAGAGATTTGAAAGTTGGAGGGGGAGATCCAAAATGATAGGAGAAGACAGGAGGGGGAGGGATGGAGCCAAAAGCTGGACAGGTGATTGGCAAAGGGGATATGAGAGGATCATGGGACAGGAGGTCCGGGGAGAAAGGCAAGGGGGTGGGGGGAACCCAGAGGATGGGCAAGGGGTATAGTCAGAGGGACAGAGGGAGAAAAAGGAGAGTGAGGGAAAGAATGTGTGTATAAAAATAAATAACAGATGGGGTACGAGGGGGAGGTGGGGCATTAGCGGAAGTTGGAGAAGTGGATGTTCATGCCATCAGGTTGGAGGCTACCCAGACGGAATATAAGGTGTTGTTCCTCCAACCTGAGTGTGGCTTCATCGTTACAGTAGAGGAGGCCGTGGATAGACATGTCAGAATGGGAATGGGATGTGGAATTAAAATGTGTGGCCACTGGGAGATCCTGCTTTCTCTGGCGGACAGAGCGTAGGTGTTCAGCAAAGCGCTCTCCCAGTCTGCGTCGGGTCTCGCCAATATATAGAAGGCTACATCGGGAGCACCGGACACAGTATATCACCCCAGTCAACTCACAGGTGAAGTGTCGCCTCACCTGGAAGGACTGTTTGGAGCCCTGAATGGTGGTAAGGGAGGAAGTGTAAGGGCATGTGTAGCACTTGTTCCGCTTACAAGGATAAGTGCCAGGAGGGAGATCAGTGGCGAGGGATGGGGGGGCACGAATGGACAAGGGAGTCACGTAGGGAGCGATCCCTGTGGAAAACAGTGGGGGGGAGGGAAAGATGTGCTTAGTGGTGGGATCCCATTGGAGGTGGCGGAAGTTCCATGGCCTCCTCTACTGTAAAGATGAAGCCACACGCAGGTTGGAGGAACAACACCTTATATTCCGTCTGGGTAGCCTCCAACCTGATGGCATGAACATCGACTTCTCCAACTTCCACTAATGCCCCACCTCCCCCTGGTACCCCATCCATTATTTATTTTTATACACACATTCTTTCTCTCACTCTCCTTTTTCTGCCTCTGTCCCTCTGACTATACCCCTTGCCCATCCTCTGGGTTCTCCCCCCCCCCCCGTCTTTCTCCCCGGACCTCCTGTCCCATGATCCTCTCATATCCCTTTTGCCAATCACCTGTCCAGCTCTTGGCTCCATCCCTCCCCCTCTTGTCTTCTCCTATCATTTTGGATCTCCCCCTCCCCCTCTCAAATCTCTTACTAGCTCTTCCTTCAGTTAGTCCTGACGAAGGGTCTCGGCCCGAAATGTCGAATGTACCTCTTCCTAGAGATGCTGCCTGGCCTGCTGCGTTCACCAGCAACTTTGATGTGTGTTGCTTGAATTTCCAGCATCTACAGAATTCCTGTTGTTTGCGTCTCTACAAAGTGACCCAAATTAATTACAAACATAAAACACAAAATAATTGATTGCATAAATGTTCACTCCCTTCAAGTGAGTATTTAGTAGTTGTATCTTGGGTGTCTTTGGAAACAGATCATCAAAAGATACTCAGCCTCTGACCTGCCCTAGATGCTAGAGTCTTTGTGTGACTGGTCCAGACATATTTTTGATTGGTAGTATTTAAGAAAATAAGTCCTGGTGATGGCGATGGACCAGGTATTATTTGTTGAAAATGGCCATCGCCTGACTCATGTGGCTTCAGAGTTACTTGCCACTTAACATTCTATGCCCAAGTACTGCTCCATGTAGTATTTCCTCACTTTCTCAGAAGCTACAAAGAGAATTAAACAACATGCAGTCTTTTAGTGAACACCTGCACGATCATATGATATAAAGTAATTGTTGCTGTTGAAGCAGTTGAAGGTGATTGAGCAAAGCAATGTCCTGAGCAAAGTGCGAGTACTTCCAAAAATTTCAGAACCTCTACGAACTTTAACTATTTTCCTTCCTAAAAGTCCAATAACAGGAGGCGGGAGGAGAAGATGGCGGCGCAACACAGCGTGCGCAGCCTCTCCGGTGAAATGATATCCTATTTGTTAAATAGGGTACCATGCACAATTCTGATTTGATGGACACAGCCATTAGAAACACAGAAGAACATCTGGAGAAACTTCTGAAATACCCGGTTCGCTGCTGCTGCTACTGTGCGATTGAAAATCTCCGGCGGGAAGGCCCCAAATCCTCGGCTTTGCCTGCTGCTGGCGGCCAGGGCTAGGGTCGAAGCGCTCGGCAGAGATAGTGCTTGGTGCTCGGTGTCAGAGGCTCGAAGTTTTCGCATGACTCAGAGTCGGACTGTGGTCGGGCATGGCAGGGAGAGTTTTCTTCCTTCTCCTGTCTGCGTGAGATGTGGGACTTTCGAGAGACTTTGAACTTTTTTTTTTACTGTGCCCATGGCCTGTTCTTCATCAAATTATGGTGTTGCTTGCACTGTTCTAACTATATGTTATAATTATGCGGTTTTTGTCAGTTTTTCAGTCTTGGTCTGTCCTGTGTTTCTGCGATACCACACCGGAGGATTATTGTATCATTTCTTAATGCATGCATTACTAAATGACAATAAAAGAGGACTGCGTGTCCTCATAATCTAATCTAATCTAATGTTTGTTTAACTCAGGAACTTCAATGCAATAGTCAGACAAAAGACATCCTGATATCATGCCCAGTCACTTTCACCTGGAACTGAAAGCATGAAGCTTCATGCGGTCCAAAGTTACAGTCAACAAACTCAGGGCCATTTCCTCACAAATATATACTATTCTCCTGTCACTCTGATGTAATGGTCCTGTTGGTTTATTATCACCAGATGATATAATCCAGATGGGATCTTTATGATAATCTGTTAATTTCCATATCACATTAACAGTATTTATTCTTGATTTATTTGATTAACTGAAATTATTTTGGCTAAATGTCTAGAATTAATTACTTCAGATTTCTGGATCATACGAGTTATGAAAAATGAACAAATATAATTAGATTCTACTAACTGCTTATATTCTTCACAATATTCTTACTTCAGTGTTCCATAAATTGGTTCACAATACATGCTATAATACCATAACGTATTTTTCTCCTTGACTTCAGTACAATCTAACCCTTCCCTCCTACATAGCCCTCAATTTTACTATCAATAATTTGCCGATCTAAGAGCTTCTTAAATTCTCCTATCTGCTTCTACCATCACTCTTGCCAGAGTTTTCCACACACTCACCACTCTGTGTGAAAAACAAACTTGCCTCTGACATTCCCACTGTACTTCCCTCCAATCCCCTTAAAATTATGCCCCCACCCCAGTATTAGCCATTTCTGCCCTTGGGGAAAATTCTCCAGCTATCCACTTGATCTAAGTCTGTTATCATCCTGTATACCTTTACCAAGTCACTTCTCATCTTCTTTTGCTCCAAAGGGAAAAGCCCTCGCTCAATCTATCCTCATAAAAGTACTCTCTAATCCAGGCAGCATTCTGATAAATCTTCTCTACAACCTCTTAAAAGCTTCTATGTAAGACGATGAGATATAGGAGCAGAATTAGGTTATTTGGCCATTGAATCTGCTCTGCCATTTCACCATGGCTGATCCAATTTTCTTCTCAGCCCCAATCCTTCCTCTAATGAGGTGATTACAACTGAACACAATATATTTTGGTCAGAAATTCTAACAAAATAAAAAAATACACACTGGCAGCTGTAGGAAGCAATCTTCACATCAATAGCTGAATCTACCAAGGTCTCAAGAGGTTTTATTTTCAGTGAAAGATGAATGAGATTACAGAAGATGATTTGAATAATACTGTGGACCCAATAAAGTAAGAACAATGAACATTGAAAGTTCTTTCAGCACTTTTGTCATGAGCTACAATTGAATAATGTATATTACAGATGCTTTATCAACTTTTGTAAAGCCATTTGTTCGCTTCTGCAACTTCATAGGCTTGCATGTTATTATCCTCAAACGTAATCACAATGAAATATCTGATTAAATGCCATTATTTAAGAGAAAAGAAGTAAGCAAGAATGCAAAGGGAAGGGTAATAACAATAGCAGCATTAAACAATGAGGGCTACACATAGAAACATAGAAAACCGACAGCACAATACAGGCTCTTCGGCCCACAATACTGTGCTGAACATGTACTTACTTTAGAAATTACCTAGGGTTACCATAGCCCTCTATTTTTCTAAGCTCCATGTACCTGTCCAGGAGTCTCTTAAAAGACCCTATCACACCCACCTTCACCACCATCGCTGGCAGCCCATTCTACGCACTCACCACTCTCTGCATAAAACATTTATCCCTGACATCTCCTCTGTACTTACTTCCAAGCACCTTAAAACTCTATCCTCATGTGTTAGTCGTTTCAGCCCTGGGGAAAAAGCCACTGACTATCCACATGATCAATCCCTCTCATCATCTTATACACCTCTACCAGGTCACCTCTCATCCTGTGCCGCTCCAAGGAGAAAAGGCCAAGTTCGCTCAACCTATTCTCATAGGCACGCTCCCCAATCCAGGCAACATCCTTGTACATCTCCTTGCACCCTTTCTACAGTTTGCACATCCTTCCTGTAGAGAGGTGACCAGAACTGAGCACAGTACTCCAAGAGGGGTCTGACCAGGGTCCTATATAGCTGTAACATTACCTCTTGGCTCTTCAACTCAATCCCACGGTTGATTAAGGCCAATGCACCGTATGCTGCCTTAACCACAGAGTCAACAGTAATATCTATGTAAACCTTCAGAAAGCCAGAATACTAAACACCACGAGAATAGTCCGAAAATTCCGAGCAATTGACAAATGAGCGTGCTTGGCTATGCCCGTACCTCAGGTTTTACCAGCTTGAGCTGAGAAAAAATAAATACAATAATAATAACAACAACAATTATATAAACATATGCACTTACTTAAACAGGATCTTTTTGTAGTGGCACTTGCTCCGCCTAAACACAAGTTTCCTCCTCGATGAACCAATTCCAACTCCAAATTCAACCTGTGGCATCAATTAAGATGTTCTTATAAATTCAACATAAAAATTACTTTACTGCCTTTATATTTCTCCAATTATAATCAAGAAGAATATATTGAAACATATACTTATAGATGAAACTAAAAAATTTACTTCTGCCAGCAGAATTTGTGTTTAGACATTCTAACAGAAATAAAAGAACTTGCACTAAGAGCTGCAGAAAGCAATCCCCTCGTCATTAACTGAATCTACCAAGGTCTCAAATGATCTCTGTTGCTAAGAATACTGCAAAGTAGTGTTGATTTTTTTTTGGTTGCACAGGTCTCCATCTGTTTGCTGCTGATAAGAGGTTTTGTATGACAAGAGAATTTTCCATTCCTAGGCCAATTTGCTCTGTTCTTCCCAGCAATAAAGGGAGCAGAGGCAGAAATTGACAAACCAATGGACAGGTCAGAGAGAAAAGCAGCATGATTCCATTCACCTTAGGAATACAAATAAATTTCAATACATCTAATTTTTCTACACATGTAGCATACATGTGTTTATACTATGGCAAAGTTCCAAAATATTAACAAAACAATGTGAAAGATCCTTGGGGAAACTAACTCATATGATTGGAAAAAAATACATTTTAGAGTTATTAGGTTATTACATTTAGAAACTGTTTTAGTTTAAGATGAATAGTTATATAATGTTATTAATTAATAGCGACTCAAACTGAACTTATTTATTCTGATAAGCTTTTTAGAACTTATCAGAACTTGAAACACCAAACTGCCAATCAAATGCATGAATCTACATACATCCTCTGTATATGATAAAAAGATACTACTGTTTAAGGTTAATTGTTTAGCTGGCTTTGGAATAACTTTCTTTTACCTTAGTTTACTTCCTTGTGAAATGGATGAAACAGGGAATTGCTGGCACAAGGGGTTGCCAGAGGTTTTAAAAAGTAAGTATGGGATGGTTCTTGCGCCGGTCACATAATAATTTGTTCTTGCACATAAGTAAGAAAATCACATTTTTGACTAGCACCAAAAGTGAATAAGATTAATGCAAATACAAAAAGTGATTTTACTTGCCATTGTTACATTGTGAAATTAGCATTAACTCTACATGCAGTTGAACATAAATTCCAAAAACGCTGTTTCGTTATTCAGCATTCCGTTACAGGATGTATTTTTTCACCCTTCTTCATTATTCAGTATCTAAGTATTTCATCTCATTGTCTTATTGCTTCTCCCAACTTACCCTGGATGTGATAAATCTCCTTCCAGAACCACTAGAGTGTTTTTAATGAAGGCACTCTCACAGTGCTTTTGGATAAGGGGTTCCAGGTTTCAGTAATGACAGACACCAGTAATACATTCGTAAATCAAAAAAGTGTTGGTAACTGAAGTTGTGGTTTGGGAGGTGCTGCTCAATGAGCCAAGGTGATTAACTGGAATCTAATTTGTAGATGGCACATACTGCCTCTTCTGTGTGTTGATGGTGATGGCGGTGGAGGGGGTTTCTGCTTTGTGCTAGAAATCTGTAAAGCAGCTTGAGAATTCCTGGAGTACTATGTGCAGTTTTGGTCTCCAAATTTGAGGAAGGACATTCTTGCTATTGAGGGAGTGCAGCGTAGGTTCACAACATTAATTCCTGGGATGGCGGGACTGTCATATGTCAGAAGATTGGAGCGACTGAGCTTGTATACTCTGGAATTTAGAAGGCTGAGAGGGTATCTTATTGAAACATATAAGATTATTAAGGGATTGGACATGCTGGAGGCAGGAAGCATGTTCCCACTGACAGGTGAGTCCAGAACCAGAGGCCACAGTTTAAGAATTAGGGGTAGGCCATTTAGAACGGAGTTGAGGAAAAACTTTTTCACCCAGAGAGTGGTGGATATAAGGAATGCTCTGCCCCAGAAGGCTGTGGAGGCCAAGTCTCTGGATGCTTTCAAGAAAGAGATGGATAGACCTCTTAAAGATAGCGGAATCAAAGGTTATGGGGATAAGGCAGGAACCGGATACTGGTTGTGGATGATGAGCCACGATCACAGCGAATGGCTCGAAGGGCCGAATCGCCTACTCCTGCACCTATTGTCTATTGACGCAGTATTCACCCAGTCAAGAGAATGTGCCTTTACCCTTCTGACTTGTGTGTTGTATATGGTAGATCCGTTTCAGTGTACCAAGAGCTGAGTCTTTTCTTACTATTTTCTTCCTGCTGACCTGGTTTCATTCCTGTTCAATGAGCAACCTGCCAGAATGTTATTGGTGGGGGTAAGACCATAAGATATAGGAGCAGAATTAGGCCATTCAGCCCATCGAGCCTGCACCACCATTCTATCATGGCCGATTCCGGATCCCAGTCAACTCCATACACTTGCCTTTTCACCAAAACCTTTGATGCCCTGATTGATAAGGAAACGATCAACTTCTATCTTAAGTATACGCATGGACTTGGCCTCCACTGCAGTCTGTGGCAGAGCATTCCACAGATTTATTATCCTCTGGCTAAAATTCCTCTTTATCTCTGTTCTAAAGGGCTGTCCCTCAATTTTCAGGCGGTGCCCTCTAGTACTGGATACCTGCACCAGAGGTAACATCCTCTCCACATCCACCCTATCTAGTCCTTTCAACATTTGGTAGGTTTCAATGAGATGTCGCTGCATTCTTCTAAGTTCCAATGAGTACAGGACCAAAGCTGTCAAACGCTCCTCATATGTTAACCCCTTTATTCCCAGAATCATCCTCATGAATCTCCTCTGTACACTCTCCAATGTCAGCACATCCTTGGAGATAGGGGGGCCCAAAACTGCTAACAAAATTCCAAGTGCAGCCTGACTAGTGTTTTACAAAGCTTCAGCATTATCTCCTTGCTTTTACATACTATTCCCCTTGAAATAAATGACAAAATTGCATTTGCCTTCTTCACCACAGACTCAACCTGTAAATTATCCTTCTGGGAGTCTCTTTGCACCTCTAACGTTTGAACCTTCTTCCCATTTAGATAATAAGTCTGCACTATTGTTCCTTTTACCAAAATGTATTATCATACATTTCCCAACACTGTATTCCATCTGCCACTTTTTTGCCCAATTTGTCCAAGTCTTGCTGCAATTTCATTGCTTCCTCAGCACTACCTGCCCCTCCACCTATCTTTGTATCATCCTCAGATCTTTTCACAAAGTCATAAGTTCCATTACCTAATTCATTGACAAACAATGTGAAAAGCAGCGGTCTCATTACCGACCCCTGAGGAACACTACTAGTCACCAGCAGCCAACCAGAAAAGGTCCCTTTTATTCCCACTCGCTGCCTCCTGCCTGTCAGCCATTCCGTAATCCATGCCAGTATCATTCATGCAATGCCACAGGAGTTTATTCTTGTTAAGCAGTGTCATGTGTGGCACCTTATCAAACACCTTCTGAAATCCAAGTAAACAACATCCACTGCCTCTCCTTTGTTCACTCTGCTTGTTACTTCCTCAAACTCTAACAGATTTGCCAGGCAAGATTTCCCTTTGCAGACCCGTGCTGCCTTTTACTTATTTTATCATTAGTCTTCAAGTACCTCAAAACTTCATCCTTAATAAAGGACTCCAACAGTTTCCCAGCCACTGAGGCTAGGCCTGTAATTTCCTTTCTTTTGCTTTCCTCCCTTCTTAAAGAGTGGAGTTACTTTTGCAACTTTCCAGTCCTCCAGGACCATGACAGAATCAAGTGATTCTTGAAAGATCATGACCAACGCAACTGTTATCTGTTCAGCAACCTATCTCAGGAATCTGGGATGTAGTCCATCTGGCCCAGGTGACTTATCTACCTTAAGACCTTTGAGTTCGCCTAGCACTTTTTCCTTTGTAATAACAATGACATTCACTCCTGCTCCCTGACACTCATGGACATCTGGCACACTGCTAGTGTCTTCCACAGTGAAGATAGATGCAAAGTACCCATCAAGTGCATCTGCCATTTCTTCATCCCCCATCACTACCTCACCAAAATCATTTTCCAATATCATGCTACAATATCAACTCTCACCTCCCTTTTAATCATTATACAACTGAAAAATTTTCAGTATCTTGCTTTATATTATTGACTAGTCTGCCCTCGTATTTCATCTTTTCCCTTCTTATAGCTTCTTAGTTGCCTTTTGTTGGATTTAAAAACTTCTCAATCATCTAACTTCCCACTCACTTTTGCTACCTTATATGCCTTTTCCTTGATATGCCTTTTCCTTGGCTTTTATACAGTCCTTAACTTCCTTTGTCAGCCACGGTTGCCTACCCCTGCCATTTGAGAACTTCTTCCTCTGTGGGACATACCTATACAGTGCCTTGTGAATTATTCCCAGAAACTTCAGCCGTCTCTGCTCTGTTATCATCCCAGCCAGTATCCTCCTCCAATCTACTCAGGCAAACTCCTCTCTCATGCCCCTTTATTCCACTGCCATACTGATACATGTGACTTATGCTTCTCCCTCTCAAGCTGCAGTTGAATTCAATCATATTATGATCAATTGCACTGAAGGGTTCCTTTATGTTAAGCTCCCTAATAAGATCTGGGTTATTACACAACACCCAATCTAAGATAGCTTTTTAGCATAAGCTGCTCTAAAAAGCCATCTTATAGGCATTCAACAAATACCCTCTCTTGCAATCTGACACCAACCTATTTTCCCAATCCCCTTGCATATTGAAGTCCCCTTTGACAGTTGTGTTATTACCGTTACTACATGCCTTTTTCAGCTCCCTTTGCAATCTCAACCCCACATCTTGGCTACTACTTGCAGGCCTATGTGATTCCCATAATGGACTTTCTTTTTACCCTTGTAATTTCTTAACTCCACCCACAACGATTCAACATTCACTGATCCTATGTCACCTTTTTCTAAAGATATAATTCCATCTTTTACCAACACAGCCACACCACCACCTATGCCTTTCTGCCTGTTCTTTCAATACAAAGTATATCATTTGACGTTAAGCTCCCAACAGTGGCCTTCTTCTAGCCACGACTCAGTGATGTCCACAACATCCTAGCAACCAATCTCTAATTGCGCCATGAGTATGTCCCACCTTATTCTGAAAGCTATGTGCATTTAAATACAGCATCTTCAGTCCTGCATTCTTCGCCATTTTGACTTTTGACTTTGTGGTACAATTTAACTCTTTGCTCTGTCTGCATTTATACCCAATCATTGGCTTGTCCTTCCTTACATTCATGATACATCCATCATCTACTTGTAAACCTGCTGGCTCATTCTCAGCTCTATCATACTGGTTCCCATACCCTTCCATATTAGTTTAAACCACTCCCAACAGCTCCAGTAAATCTGCCTACAAGAATACGGGTCCCTCTTGGATTCAAGTGCAACCTATTCCTTTTGTACATGTTCCAGCTGTCCCAGGGGTCCCAATTATCCAGAAATCTGAATCCCTACCCCATCCTCCAATTCTTCAGCCACACATTTATCTACCACCTCATTCTATTCCTATCCTCACTGTTGCATGGCACAGGCAGCAATCCCCAGATTACTACCTTTGAGGTCCTGCTTCTCAGCTTCCTTCCAACTCCCTGTGTTCTTATTTTCATGATCTCCTCCTTTTTTCTTCCTATGTCATTGGTACCAATATGTACCACAACTTCTGGCTGCTCACCCTCGCTTTTCAGGATATTGTGGACGCGTCCAGAAACATCTCTGTCCCTGGCATCTGAGAGGCAAACTACCATCTGTGTTTCCGTGTCCACAGAATCGCCTATCTGTCCCCCTGACTACAGAATCCCTTATTACTGCTGCCATCCTCTTCAGATCCCTATCCTTCTGAGCCACAGGGCCAGACTCAGTGCCAGAGGCACGACTGCTGTTGCTTCCCCCCTCTCCCACCAGTACTCAAAATGGAGTACTTAATGTTGGTGGGGGGGGGATGGGAACGGCCACAGGGGTGCTCTCCACTAACTGACGTTCTCCCTTCCCTCTTCTGACAGTCACCTATTTATCTGTCTCCTGTAGCCTTGGGGTGACTACCTCTCTGTAGCTCCTATCTATCACTACTTCACTTTCCCTAACAAGCCGAAGGTCATCGAGCTGCAGCTCCAGTTCCCTAACGCGGTCTCTAAGCAGCTGCATCTCGATGCTCCTGGCGCAGACGTGGCCATCAGGGAGGCTGGGAGTTTCCTGTAAATCCCACTTCTGACACGCAGAACAGGACACTGGCTCTGTAGACATAACCCCTATTCTCTCTAGAGTTAAATCAGAAATAAGAAATGAACTTACCTACTTAACTTGGTTCCCACTGTTCTCATCGAAGCCTTACTACTCTGACTCAAGACTGTTCCGACAATGACTGCTGCTCTTTTATAGAAACTGGGTTTTTAAAAGCTCTTTGTTGGACCTGTGTGAGAACACACCTGTTGTGTCTGCACAGTACTCCAATCAACTGTGTACTGGGTACTTGATGATGGAAATGCCACTGAATGTCAAAGTTAGATAATTAGGATCTTTCTCACTGGAGATGATGTGAATGTCCTTTGCCAATAATCAGCCCATGCCTTAATGTTGCCTATTTACTAATGAGCTGCAAATGGAATTGAATATTGTGCATCCATCACCTGAAGAAGCCTGTACAAGCACAGATACTAGTTTTAATAGCATACAAAGCCAGAATTATGACTCCATACATTATCAATCCCTACAAAGATCCTAACTTAATGAATGTATTTTATTTTAAAAAGGTGTGAAAAAGTAAAGCATTAAAAAAATGATTTATTTATTTATGAGTCCAGGACTGAAGAATAGAAGGATGTACCTTTAGAACAGAGATGAGGAGAATTTCTTTAGCCAGTGGGTAGTGAACCTGCGGAATTCATTGCCACAGATGGCTGTGGAGGCCAATTCATTAGATATATTTAAAGAGGAGGTTGATAGGTTCTTGATTAGTATGGGCCTCAAAGATTACAGAGAAAAAGCAGGAGAATGGAGTAGAGAGGGAAAATAAATCTGCCACAATTGAATGGTGGAGCAGATTCAATGGGCCGAATGGCCTAATTCTGCTTCTAAGTATTATGGTCTAAAAAGTATATTTCTGATATTCCAACCTCCATCTTAAAAATTAGCTTTTTAAATGTTTAATTTGCATGTGCGGTTTTTGATTAATGTGGTTGACTGCTTTGCCAGTTTGATGATAACAAAGTCACTAGCCATCAATTGACATCAATGCCCAAGGGCATTTCAGTATCACACATAGCTAGAGCATTCATGCATTATCAAGATACATAGTTGACCAACTAACAGACCATTTTTCATTCTCTGACCAAAAGACTTCAATTCATGGACCACCTTTTGAAGGTTTTTCAAAGTACAAAATGCAATCATTGATGTAATAGAAAATTCAGGAAAGCCAATTTGAACACTATAAACTCCTATGAACACTAATGATAATGACCAGATAACCACATTTTT
The DNA here is from genome assembly GCF_030028105.1 of Mobula birostris. Taxonomy (NCBI): domain Eukaryota; kingdom Metazoa; phylum Chordata; class Chondrichthyes; order Myliobatiformes; family Myliobatidae; genus Mobula; species Mobula birostris. The sequence continues at coordinate 171,566,259 of NC_092375.1, read as the reverse complement.
GCTGGAGGAACTCAGTAGTAAGGCAGCATTTATAGAAATGAATAATCAGTCAACATTTTGGGCCAAGACCCTTCTTCGGAAGGCGGAAAATGCCAGAATAATAAAGTGGGGCGAGGGGGAAGGAGGACTAGCTAGAAAGTGCGAGGTGAAGCCAGGTGGGTGGAATAGGCAGAGCTGGAGAGGAAGGAATCTGACTGGAGAGGAAAGTGGACCATGGGAGAAAGGGAGAAGGGTGGACAGCAAGGGGATGTGATAGGCAGGTGAGGATAAGAGGTAAGAGTTCAGAGTGGGGAATAGAAGAGGGAGGGAGGAAGGACAAAGAAATAACCAGAAGGAGAAATCGATGTTCATGCCAACAGGTTGGAGGCTGCTTAGACAGAATAATGTTGATAAAGACGCAAGTATTTGCTGGGTTAATTTAATTTTCTTGCGCTACTCTGAATACATGTTTTTCTTTATTCCAAAAATGTCTCTCAGCTGTGAACACATGATTTGCCACACCACAGTGACAGCTAGCTGACTGTTCTGGAGAGAACTGCAAGGAATGCACAGATCAGCATATTCCGGATTCAGGCATATATTAGATTAGATTCAACTTTATTGTCACTGTGCCGAGTACAGATACAAAGCCAATGAAATGCAGTTAGCACCTGACCAGAAATGCAAAGAATAGTGTTACTTACAAAATAAACTGCAAATGAAAAGTAAGTGCTATAGCACACAAATATAAAAGTACTGAGACAGTACAATATGTATGCAATACTGCTTAGCACTGTGATGTGAGGTTCAGCAGGGCCACAGCCTCAGGGAAGCAGCTCTTCCTGTGCCTGCTGGCGTGGGAGCAGAGGCTCTTGTAGCGCCTACCGGATGGGAGCAGAGTAGAAAGTCCATGGTTAGGGTGAGATGCATCCTTGATAATGCTTTTGCCCTGCCCAGGCAGCGTTTATGGCAGATGTTCTCAATGGTGGGCAATTGGGTGCCGATAATTCGCTGGGCAGTTCTCACCACACGCTGGAGTGCTTTGCGGTCTGACACAGGACAATTGTCATACCACACTGAGATGCAGTTGGTGAGTATGCTTTCAATGGTACAGCGGTAAAAGTCCATCAGTATCCTGGGACAGAGGTGGGCTTTCTTGATGCTCCACAGGAAATAAACGTGCTGTTGCGCCTTTTTGATCAGGATGGAGGAGCTCAGGGACCAGGTGAGATCCTCGGAAATGTGGACACCAAGGAATTTGAAGTTTGATACACGCTCCACTACAGCTCCGTTGATGTAGATGGGGACGTGAGTGTGGCTCCTAACATGCCTGAAGTCCACAATGATCTCCTTGATTTTCTGGGTGTTAAGGGCCAGGTTGTTATCGGCACGCCATGTGGCCAGGTGCTGGACCTCGTCCCCGTAGGCCATCTTGTCATCCCCTCTGATCAGGCCAACCACCGTGGTGTCGTCTGCGAACTTGATTATGAAGTTAGAACCGTGTACAGGAACGCAGTCATAGGTGAAAAGGGAGTACAGAAGAGGGCTCAGCACACAGCTTTGAGGCACGCTGGTGTTCAGGGTGACAGTGGAGGAGGAGAGGTTGTCTCACTAAACTGATTGGGGTCTGTTAGTCAGAAAGTCCAAGGTCCAATTGCAGAGTGATGAGCTGATACCAAGCTGGTGAAATTTGGTGATCAGCTTGGAGGGCATCACAGTATTGAATGCCGAACTGAGGATAATGAACAGCATTCTGATGTAAGAGTTGGGGCTGTCCAGGTGGATCAGGGCAGAGTGAAGTGCCGTGGAGATGGTGTCCTCTGTTGACCCGCTGGTGCGATAGGCAAATTGATGGGAATCCAGGATAATGGGCAGACAGGATTTCAGGTGTGATAGAACCAGTCTCTCAAAGCAGATTGCAATGATCGGGGTGAGTGCAACTGGGCAGAAGTCATTCAGACCCGTAGCAGTGGAATGCTTCGGCACTGGCACGATGGTGGCGATCTTGAAGCTTGTGGGGACAACTGCCTGGGCCAGGGACAGATTAAAAATGTCCGTGAAGACCCCGGCCAACTACCCTGCGGAGACTCTGAGCACACGGCCAGGTATTCCATCCGAACCAGCTGCCTTCCGTACATTCACCCTGCTCAGGGTGGCGCAAACATCGGAGGTGGAAAGTGAGAGAGGCAGTTCACCAGGTGGGAGATCTGCTTTGAGGGTGACCTCCTTGTTCTCTCGGTCAAAGCGACAGTCGAAGTAATTGAGCTCATCAGGGAGGGAAGCAGAGCTGGAAGGGGGCACAGTACTAGGTGGTTTGAAATCTGTAATGACCTGTATACCATGCCACATGTGCCAGGGGTCCAAGGAGTTGAAATGCTCCTCAATTCTCTGTTTGTATATGTGTTTAGCCTGAGAGATTCCCCTCCTCAGGCTGGCCCTGGCTGAGCTGTAAGCCTCCTAGTCTCCAGACCTGAAGGCCGAATCTCTGGCTTTGAGCAGGAGGCGAACTTCTCCGTTCATCCATGGTTTCTGATTGGGGAAAATTTTTATTTATTATAATAGAATAGAAATATCTATTCTATTATGTGGAAGGTGGAGGTCAAATCTAACCTCCTGCTCCATAACCTTCTGAGCTAGCAGCCAGACACACTTAATTTCTGCAAAATGCTGTAGGAATCCAGCAAGTCTCGGCAAGATTGATCAGGGCATGAAGGGATATGGGGAGGAGATTGGGTCTGAAAGGAAAATAGGATCAGCCATGATGAAATGGTGGACAGTCTTGACAGGCCAAATGGCCTAATTCTGCTTCTCTGTCTTTTGGTCTAAGTCAGTCTGAATTGTCGACTGTTCATTGCCCTCCAAAGATGCTGCCTGACTTGCTTGAGTTTCTCTAGCATTTTGTGTGTGTTGCTCAAGATTTCCAGTATTTGTAGAACCTCTTGTATCTATCACTTCAGATTATACTATAATACATAGGACCAGAATGAGGACATTCAGCCCATCGAGTTCACTCTGCCATTTCATCATGGCCAATCCCGGATCCCATTTAACCCCATATATCTGCCTTCTCACCAAATCCCTTGATGCCCTGACCAATCAGGAATCTAACAACTTCTGCTTTGAATATACCAACAGATTTGGCCTCCACCGCAGTCTGTGGCAAAGCATTCCACAGATTCACCATTCTTTGGTTAAAAACATTCCTCCTTACTTCTGTTCTAAAAGATTTCCCCTCAATTCTGAGGCTGTGCCCTCTAGTTCTAGATAGCCCCACCAGAGGAAACACCCTCTTCACATCCACCTTACCTAATTCTTTCGACATTCAGTAGGTTCCAATGAGATACCCACATATTCTTCTAAACTCCAATGAGTACAGGCCCAAAGCTGCCAGATGCGCCTCATGTGTTAACCCCTTCATTCCTGGAATCATCCTCATGAACTTCCTCTGGACTCTCTCCAATGATAATACATCCTTTCTGAGATAAGGGGCCCAAAACTGTTGACAGTACTCCAAATGCGGCTTGAATAGTGCCTTATAAAGCTTCGGCATTATCTCCTTGTTTTTATATTCTATTCCCCTCGAAATAAAAGCAAACATTGCATTTACCTTCTTTACCACAGACTCAACCTGTAAATTAACCTTATGGGAGTCTTGCACAATGACTCCCAAGTCCCTTTGTACCTCTGATGTTTGATAATAGTCTGTACTATTGTTCCTTTTACCAAAATGTATTATCATGCATTTCCCAACACTGTATTCCATCTGCCACTTTTTTGCCCAATTTGTCCAAGTTTTGCTGCAATTGCATTGCTTCCTCAGCACTACCTACCCCTCCATCTATCTTTGTATCATCAGCAAACTTTGCCACAAAGCCATCAACAACAATGTAAAGAGTAGTGGAACACCACTAGTCACAGGCAGCCAACCGGAAAAGGCCCCTTTTATTCCAACTCTCTGCCTCCTGTCTGTCAGCCATTCCTCTATCCGTGCCAGTATATTTTATGTGTGGCACCTTATCAAATACCTTCTGAAAATCTAAGTAAATGACATCCACTGCCTCTCCTTTGTCCAATTTGCTTATTACTTTCTCAAAGAATTCTAACAGATTTGTAAGGAAAGATTTCCCTTTACAGAAACCATGCTGACTTCAATTTATTTTATTATTAGTCTCCAAGTACCCTGAAACCTTGTCCTTAATAAAGGACTCCAACACTTTCCCAATCACTATGGTTAGGCTAACTGGCCTATAATATCATCTCCTTTGTCTTCCTCCCTTCTTAAAGAGTGGAGTGACATTTGCAATTTTCCATTCCTCCAGGACCATGCCAGAATCAAGTGATTCTTAAAACAGCATGACCATTATCTCTTCAGCAACCTCTTTCAGGACTCTAGGATGTAGTCCATCTGGTCCAGGTGACTTATCCACCTTAAGACCTTTGAGTTAGCTTTGCACTTTTTCCTTTGTAATAGCAATGGCACTCACGGACCTCTGGCATACAGTTAGTGTCTTCCACAGATTTACGCCACATCTAATGCAGCCTCATTCGCCTGGGGGTGGGTGGGGAAGGGAAATCACACATCTCTTTTAAAAAACTTTTACAATGTATAAAATGAATGAATATAACTAAAAGATAAAAACTCAATTTGAAAGGGCACTTATTTTCCATTTGATATTAACTTAAATCATTCCATTTACCTTACGCACTTTTAAGAGCAATGGTGCACTGTACTGAACAACTAAAAATTCTATTTTATCAATGCCAAGTAAATTTTTCTTATTAGTCCAATTTTTAAACTAGGTAATAATACTTACATACCTAGCAACTGAATACATGAAGAGAAAGTCATTGTCTGGTGAACCAGGAATCTTCCCATAATCTATGTATTTCTTTTGGGTTGTGCTCCTTATGTCCTTCATCACCGACTCCATCTCTTTGCTCAAGTTTGTTGCTGACTACAAAAAGCAAATCAATGAAAGCAGAAAAGATACCTTTACCAAAGATATTTGCTTAAAATATTAGTATGAAGAATGCAATTTTACATGAATTTTAAGAACAGACTGTAATATGACATAAATTTGGATGAATTAGAAAACATAATGAGCATACAAGCTTCAACAGTTCAAATACACCAGACTATAATTTGTGGAATGATAATCTGAAAACATTAAATCTGGAATATTAAAGGAAAAGACTGCCACCATTTCACAAATGGAATTGAACGGTTAAGATTATATCTATCATCTTGTTATGAGCAACAGATCAGCCAACAACAGTTGGACAAAAATTACCTTAATTTTTATTTTCCAAATCTTTGATTGGATCTACAATTATCTAATTACAATATCCTTTATACCTACTGTAAATCTAATGGACATACAGGTGCCTATAAAAAGTAGTCACCTCACCCCTCCTTGAAATTTTTCATGTTTTATTGTTTTACAGTACTGAATCACTGTAGATTTAATTTGGCTTTTTTGACACCGATCAACAGAAAGACTTTTTCACGTCAAAGTGAAAACAGATCTCTGCAAAACAATCTAAATTAATTACAAATATAAAACACAAAATAATTAAAGGCATAATGATTCCCCCCCCCTTTAATATGGCATATCAAATCATCACAGGTGTAGCCAATTGGTTTTAGAAGTCACATATAGGTGGCCCCCACTTTCCGAATGTTCGCTTTACGACACCTTGCTGTTATGAAAGACCTACATTAGTTACCTGTTTTCGCTAACAGAAGGTGTTTTCACTGTTACGAAAAAAGGCAGCGTGCGCCCGAACAGCCAAGCTCCTCCCCTGGAACTGCATTCTAGCCGCCATTGCTTAAACACGTGCTTTATCTCGATTTATTTTGTGCATCCATTAGCAAGATGAGTTCTAAGGTATCGGAAAAGCCTAAAAGAGCTCGTAAGGGTATTACACTTAGCGTAAAACTAGGCATAATTAAGCATTTCGATCGTGGTGAACGAAGTAAGGACATTATCCGCGTGTTGAACTTGCCTGCGCCCACCAATCACACTATTTATATGCAGAGAGAAATTATTTTGAAAAGCTGCCGATGTTACTGTTGGTTCTACTTGTAGCAAAGTGGTCTCTCTTAGTCAGCATCCAGTAATGGATAAAATGGAAAGTCTTTTGCTTGAGTGGATTGATCGGTGTACAAAGCGTAGTGTTCCGTTAAGTTTTCTTATACTTAAGGAGAAATCAGTCAGTCTTTTTAATAAGCTGAAACAGAAAGCATTGGATGATGGTGATGAAAGTGTTGTGAAAGTGGAATTTAAAGGTAGTGTGACGGGATCCTGAATTACCACTATGAACTGTGCTTTTGAAAAAGAGAGAGAGTTGTTGTTCAACACCAGACACCTTGTTATTAAGAGAGAGAGAGGCAAAGACTACTCGGAGATGGTGTTATGGTTTCTCTGCAGCTTGTTTACACTTCTGCAAGGACACTGGCAGCTTCTAAGTTCTTAAAGAAAGAGAAGGGAGGAGCTGCTTGATGGACAGCTGGTGTTCAGCCCGGTAAGATAAATAGAAGGTCAGTTGTTAGACCTACAGACACATGGTTTTGGGCATTGAATGAGCTTTGTTGTGCCCACAGAAAGGGTGGGTTTTGGAGGATCAATCAGTGGTTCTCGCAGTGTGAAAAGGGTGTGACCGGTGGGGAGTTATTCGTGTGTCCGACCCTCGCCTGGGTTGATAATTCTACCACAGAAGAACGGTCCCCTTTGTTGTGGTCACAGTCGGTGACTTCTAAATGATTTCAGAGGACAACGGGAAGATAGACAGCATCAGCTCACCTGAAGACTCAAATCTCTCCCCCTCTCTTTCTCTCCATCACTACTCAACTCAATACCACGAACTGAACTTTACCCATCATCGTAAGACTATCTATTTACCCCTAGGCTTGAAGAAGCTTGATTTTCATATATTTCCACACTTACTTATATATAATCATTGCTAACCTGTTTGATATATCTGCATTTATATTACTGTATTGCGTAGTTACTAATAAATACCATTAGTTAATAGCAATAGTGGACTCCAAAGTGTTTTCCATTTCTGCTGGTTCTTTAACCCATCACGGGGTATGTGACAGTAGTCATAGGTGGTTTGTTTGGTTTCTGAGGTGAGGGCAGCTTCACAGTTTAAGCAGTGGTCCCCAACCTCCGGGCCGCAGACCGATACATTGCCGCAAAGAATGCAGTGGTGCAGCAGTAGTCCAGACACACCCAGCACATCTTTAAGGAAAAAGCCGAAATAAACAAGCTAATTAATTAGGTGCCGCCTGGCACGTAAATGCCGGCCCAGATCAGAGGTGATTGCCGGTTGCATCAGGTGGTTATTCCTATAAGCAAGTGTTTAACTGTGATGAAATTTATTGGAGTCTTCCCGATTCCGGTAAGCGAAACTACACTGTACATACATTATTTGCACTTTAAACACAAAATACTCTGCAGATGCTGGGGTCAAAGCAACACTTACAACACACTGGAGGAACTCAGCAGGTCGGGCAGCATCCGTGGAAACGATCAGTCAACGTTTCGGGCCGGAGTGAAATAGGGATAGGGGAAGGGAGGGGGAGGAAATTACCGGAAGTTGGAGAATTCTATGTTCATACCAAGGGGCTGGAGACTACCCAGATGGTACATGAGGTGTTGCTCCTCCAACCTGAGTTTAGCCTCATCATGGCAGTAGAGGAGGCCATGTATGGACATATCCGAATGGGAATGTGAAGCAGAGTTGAAGTGGGTGACAACCGGGAGATCCTGTCTGTTGTGGCGGACGGAGGGGAGGTGCTCAACATAGAATTCTCCAACTTCTGGTAATTCCCTCCCCCTCCCTTCCCTTATCCCTATTTCACTCTGACCCCCCAGCTGCCTATCACCTCCCTCATGGTTCCACCTCCTTTTACAACCCATTGTGTTTTCCCTTATTCCTTCTTCACCTTTCCTGCCTATCACCCCGCTGCATCCCCTCCCCCACCCCTTTATCTTTCCCCTTACAGGTTTTTCACCTGGAACCTACCAGCCTTCTCCTTCCCACCCTCCCCCCACCTCCTTTATAGGGCCTCTGCCCCTTCCCTCTTCAGTCCTGACGAAGGGTTCCGGCCCAAAATGTTGACTGATCATTTCCACAGATGCTGCCCGACCTGCTGAGTTCCTCCAGCGCGTTGTGAGTGTTGCTTATTTCTACTTTATATAGGCTGTGTATTTTTATATGTCATTTGGTATGATTTGGCAGCTTCATAGCTTAAAGGTTACTGGAGAGAGTGTTTCTGCCGAGAGCGCTTCCACGAGATTTTCGCTGCACTAGACAGTGCTGCAGAAAAGTATTTCTACTTTATTAGGCTGTGTATTTATCATATCATTCCTGCTTTTATGTTACTGTTATTTTAGGTTTTATGTGTTATTTGGCATGATTTTACAGGTTATTTTTTGGGTCTGGGAACGCTCAAAAATTTTTCCCATATTAATAAATGGTAATTGCTTATTCACTTTACGACATTCCAGCTTACGAACCGTTTCACAGGAACCCATTACCTTCGGATAGTGGGGGAAACCTGTAGTTAGTAAGATGGAGATCTGTTTTTCAGACCTGTGTGCAGTCAAGGTGTTTCAATTGATTGTGGTTAAAATACAAGTCTACCTGTGAGGTCCAACTGCTGGTGAGTCAGTATCCTGGCAAAACCTACACCATGAAGACAAAAGAACACTCAAGCTACTCCGAGAAAAGAGTTTTGGAAAGCACAAAATCAAGAGACGAATACAGGAAAATTTCGAAGTCCCTAAATATCCCTTGGAATACAGTTAAATCAATCATCAAGAAATGGAAAGAGTATGGCACGGCCATAAGTCTGTCTAGAGCAGGCCATCCTCAAAAACTGAGTGACCATGCAAGAAGGGGACAAGCGAGGGAGGCCACCAAGAGACCAATGACAACTCTGGAGGAGTTTCAAGCTTCAGTGGCTGAGATGGGAGAGACAGCGCACACAACAACTGATTCCCAGGTGCTTAACCAGCTACAGCTTTTTGGGAAAGTGACAAAGAGAAAGCTACTGTTGAAAAAAATTCAAATGAAATCTCGGCTAGAGTTTGCCAGGAGGCAAGTGAAAGACTCTGAAGTCAGTTGGAGAAGGTTCTATAGTCTGATGAAACCAAAATTGAGCTTTTTGACCATCAGACTAAACGCTATGTTAGGCATTAGCAAAACACCCCGCATCATCAAAAACACACCATCCCTACCGTGAAGCATAGTAGTGGCTGCATCATGCTGTGGGGATGCTTCACTGCAGCAGGCCTTGGAAGGCTTGTGAAGGTAGAGGGTAAAATGAGTGCAGCAAAATACAGGAAAATCCTGGAGGAAAACCTGATGCAGTCTGCAAGAGAACTGCGACTTGGGAAAAGATTTGTTTTCCAGCAACACAATGACCCCAAGTATAAAGCCAAAGCTACACATGAATGACTTAAAAGCAACAAAATTAATGTCCTGGAGTGGCTAAGTCAGAGTCCAGACCTCAATTCAAATGAGAATTTGTGGCTGGACTTGAAAAGGGCTGTTCATTCACGATCCCCATGCAATCCAACAGAGATTGAGCAGTTTTGTAAAGAATGGAGAAAAATTGCAGTGTCCAGATGTGCAAAGCTGATACAGAGACCTATTCACATATTCTCAAGGCTATAATTGCTGCCAAAGCTGTATCTGCTAAATACCGACTTGAAGAGGGTAATTATGCAATCAATTATTATGTGTTTTATATTTGTAATTAATTTAGATCACTTTGTAGAGATTGGTTTTCATTTTGACACGAAGAAGTCTTTTTCGGTTGATTTGCGTCAAAAAAAACAAATTAAATCTTCTGTGATTCAATGTTATGAAACAATAAAACATGAAAACTTCCGGGGGGGGGGGGGAATATTTGTTATAGGCACTGTATAATTGGTAAGTGTAGTGCATCTCTGTTCTCAATATTTGCTGACTCTTGTTCACCAACTAAAAATCACTTCAAAATTTACTGTTAGCCAAATTTGTTAGAAATATTTCTCTCAAATATTTTCAACAGCTCTCATACTTACTCAAATTAACAAATAACAATATTTTATATTTCATAAAATATGGTGGATTCCGGTCAGTTGGGACACACTGGAAACAATATATTTTGACCCAATTAATTTGCCAAAGTTTCATGGAAATAGTTAAAAGTGGATAAAAAGACAAACTGAGTAACAAATTAAGTATTTAAAAGAAATACAGAACAAATTACAACACAGCCCATAAGAGCTACTAGGACTTGATGTTTCAATCCCTATGGTAAGTTGGCACTCTCGATGTTGGCAGTGGATTTAGAGTGGTGACAGGGAGGGAGGGTAGGTTCGTCATTGGGGGTCATCAGGTGGGCACCCTCCTTCTTTGACGTTTTGTTGATAAGCCCACGACGTTTCCAGAGGGCTCAGCGGTGCTACCTAGCGTCCCAGATACACACCCCTCAGTTCCATACCCCCCCATCTTCATCTTGCAGCCCAGTTGTTGTCTTTCCTTTTAATCCAAATCCAATTGCTGCTTTCTTCTGCTGCATTTGACAAGGATTTGACTGCTTGTTGGAGGAAGTGACCCCTCACCCCCATCTTCTTCAGTAGACTGGTCGTAGATGTAGCAACGAATCCCCTGCATCCCATTTCTGCAGGGAAAATCTTGGTCTTCCAGCCATTCTGGGCAGCTTCAGTTGCCAGTTCAGAGTACTTGGTCTCTTTCCTCTCATAAGCTTCTTCGACACCATCTTCCCATGGTACTGTCAATTCCACAACATATGCTAGCTTGGCAGACACAACATGTCTGGGGGAAACACAAGCTTTTTTTTTCTCCAAGTCCACGTCCGTTTTCCAATCCTGAGCAACCGTAGAATGCTTACAACTTTATATGAGGTTGATTTGCTCTAGAGGTTGGCCTACTGGTACAAATCGTGTAATGTGGACATTTCCTGCCGATGTTTGTGGGAGAGTGTTTGTGATGATTCGCCTCTGTTCCAAGATTGATGCCAGCTGTCTGAGAACTTGGTTATGCCGCAAAGTGTACCACGCCTGGGTGAGGCTCATGGTGCATCCTGTTAAAATGTGCATTACTGATCCGGGTGCTTGACAAAGAGAGCAAGCGGGGTCTTCTCCCCACCACTGGTTCAGGTTCTGGGGTGTGGATAGGAGGTCATAAGTGGCTCTGCTGACAAAACTTAGCCGAGATCCCTCCATCTCCCAGATGTCACACCAGCTAAATTTCCTCTTTTCCAGGCTCTCCCAATTAGTCCATAGTACTATAGTGCTGTAAAATTGAGTATTAGCACCTAATATTCATCGATTAAAAATTCAATGCTGCCACATTCTTCTGATTGATTGGAAATGAACAAAATCAGCGCAGACACCTAGTGCAGGTAATGATCTGCCTTTATAAAAAGCTATCGACAATTGCATCCTCCAAATCCTCATTTTCATTGTAACATTCTATATGATTGTTGTTACCTTCAAATTCTTCATAGTTCCTAACTTGATGAAGTAGTGAAATTGTTTCATTTTCAGTCAGGCCGTTTCTGGCATTTCCAAGCCTAAATGCTTGACACTGCAATGAGCAAAACAGTTCTAAATTGTCTTACTGCTTGTTTCTCACCAACTATCAGTGACAAAAATCATCGCTTTTTGAAGACAAACACACGCAACTGACACCACTTAAAAACTGCTCGCTCTCAGCAAGTTCTAGCATCTATCGGCCACACAAATACACGTGATTGACACTAGTTACCTGTTTGGCCACAGAATCCTGCCCAATTAGGCAGCAGAGTGTCTCAAACCAACGAAGGGTATTCCAGCAATTTTCTCGATTAGTTTTTGTTCTTTAAGAATTGTCCCAAATAAGCAGCTGCCCTGATTAACTGATGGCCCAATTAAACAGAATTGACTGTATTATATAATTTGCAAAATGAAAATTCCTTAGAATTACTTATTTAACATATTTCCTTTTCCATTCATAGGCAAGTTATCTTTTCCCTATATTCTACTTACTTCTTCAAAACCCATCATTTTTTGACATTCTCTCTTTACCTACTCCTTGCACTCCCCTTCCATTAAGCCTCTACTCCAATATATCAGTTACATTTTTCAGAACTACCTATTATAGAAAAGTGTTGATTTAACTCAACCTACGAGAAAAAAATCACATCTGTTTACTCATCCTAACTCAAAACATGGACAAATAAAACCTTTCCTATACATTTTATTCACCCCAGGACATCTAAATAATAACTCCAAGCCACATCTGACTCCCAACAGTGTATTTTTATCAAAACAAATCAAGCTTTCCACTACTAATATATTTTATATCTAAATGTCACACTTTTACAAAAATACCCAATATAGGATCTATTTGACATTGGCAAGTTTGGTATTGTCCCTGTACTGAGAAGACAATTTAGAGAAACTAAAGGATCTGAAGTTCTATATAGACACCAGCTGCAAAGGATAGTACATTTCCTTCCCTGAAGGAAACTAGAGAACAATTTCATGGTCACCAGTACTGATCATGGCTTTCTTGTTCAAATTGTAGACATACATAATCATTTTAATGTAAATTTCGCGGCTCTTGTGAAAGGATTTAAACTTCTGTATTAACATCAATGGTCCAGGTCACTGAATACTACTTCAGTAGCTTAAGCACCATGCCTGTACTTACATGAGAACGATATCTAACCTCACAGGCACAACCAACATTAAACATCACATTTTAAAAGCTTCATATATGCTGCTGCTCAAGAGTGCAAACTGAATTTTTGCGACCGATAATTTGCTTATAACTATCAACTCTTCTGTAGCAAATCAATATTTCATTATCCTGGGTTTTTTTCCAGGAAATAGATATTGCACCTTATTGGGTGCAACCTAGCTTTAGGCAAAAAACTGAACAGCACACACAATGTCAAATGAATTCTAACATACTTCAGTTATGGAAAACATTTTTTGTGACTGCCTGAGCAGCAAATTTCCTAACGTGCTCCCTACCAATTGAAATGGCATGCAGAACTTTACATTTTGTCCTCCTTGGAAAAGTAGCAAAGACATTTTTAGGACAATAACAAAATCTAGCCAGAGACTTACTGTCTGTATGTAATCTGATATACAAGTGTAAATCATAAATGCCAAGCTAACCAATGAGAACCAATTACAAAAATAACAACTATTTTTGTAAATGCCAATTTAAATTTCTCTTATTTCCTTATGACATTGGAAGCTACCATTCAGCCCAACTGATCAATGCCAGCTCTCTAAAGCATTGTATCAATTCCATTTCTTACCCTTTTTTCTCTCATTTTCTCTCATGTGCTCATCAGTTCCACCTTGATTCTTCTACAACCCATCTGCACCAAGGGCAAGTTAAATTAAGTATATAAATTTAACATATACTTCCTCCAGTAGCAACAATGCAAGATATTCAAACTTGTTCATAATCTTGAATATGTTGAGACTGGCAGCAATCTGACAGGTCCTCAAAAATCCATTATAGTTAAAGGGACCATCTTTCAATTGATTTTATGGGAAGTTTATGAAAATTTTCCCAAATGTTTAAAAAGGTGGCCTCAAATTTCAAATGCTTCTGCACACAGGTATCATTTTCAGAATAATTCTACTTGGCAGATTAATTTAACAACCACTTCAGCATGACTGGATTTGAACTGCCACCTCCATTAAACTTAAATCTCCACATGGGGAGGCATCAGGACAATCATTTCCTTGGAAAATACAAGTATTGGAGGAGCAGTTAAAGATCAGATCAATAAGCCAAAAGGACACAAATAAGGCTTTCAGTTTCACAAAATAAAAAAGCTCCACAAAAATCTATAATTCCCTTTCCTGCAAAGAATACAAAGCAAATGTGTCGTGCTGATACAATGCACATTCAAAGCATCAGACTTCCGAAAATGGAAGTGAAAAGCTGTCAAAAGAATTCCAGTAGGCATAGCTATCAGAAGATTCAGATGATGGCTCACACAGCATTGCAATGAAATTTAAAAAATCGTGACTGTGGTGCAGGCGCATCACTGACTTCAACCTTAGCCGGAGGATCAGGGCTTTTGCGACTGAATTGTTGATTTGCTCTTCAGTTGCTTCTGAGAAAGAAATAATATTTCAATCCCAAGATTTAACAAAGTAAACAATCTTCCTTCCTTTAAGCATAAACATGAGACGAACAGAAATACATCAAGTATCAATCTTTACTGCTGATCATGAAGAGGCAGTGCATAAATACAACAAAACCTTCAGCCATGAATTCCCGATTAAAGTAACAAAGCATGCACCCATCCAAAACGGTCCAGAGTAACCACTTCCAAAGTCCCCAAACATGTCCATTCTGTCATAAAACTGCGAGTTTCTTTTCAATTTAGTTTAATTTTATATAGCATCATGGTAGGCACAGGCAACATGGGCAAAGGGACTTGTTCATGTACTGTACTGTTCTATGATTATCCCCAACTTGGTAACCAGTTTCCAATCCCATTCCATTGAACCAAAACTCCAACCTAGGACCACAAAACAAGCAATCCCAGAAAACAGAAATTACTCAAAATATCCTAAGCGACAGGAATTTTTTTCTATATGTCACCTCACTTCCCCAGTTAACAAAACACAGGTGCTGGAAACAAAATCCTCTCATACAATTACCGAACAATCTCCCACAGACACCTTGGAAAACACAGATCTTTATAGGTTACCCAAAAGCATTATTACTCATTGTCTTGAAATGTTGTATCTGTTTCTGATGATGCCTTAGCTAAGTATTTCCAGCACTGTATTATTCCAGATATCCAGAATCAATAGCATTTTATATTTGGTTTCACTTTATCCCGCCATTTCCTTTCTCATCCGATTGAACGAAGTCTCATTCAATTACTAAGCTGATAACCTTTGGATGCAATCACTGCCTTTTTTCAGTGCTTTCCACTTCTCCCACCTCATTTCCCAGAACCAAAAGCAAAAGGGTCTTTGCTAACACAAGGAAATCTGCAGATGCTGGAATTTCAAGTAACACACATAAAAGTTGCTGGTGAACGCAGCAGGCCAGGTAGCATCTATAGGAAGAGGTAAAGTCGACGTTTCCGGCCGAGACTCTTATGCCAGTAACATTCTAAAAAGTAGATATCTTGAACATAATTCACTAAGTCCTCTTCTTCCCTGCTCATTAACTTTCAGTTCACTCTCCCATATAGATCCACTTTGCTTCACATTATAATGACACATAGAAATCCACTCATCACTCAACGTACAATGTTGCCCCAAGGTTGGCCGAGGAGTCCCAGCAGCACTGCCCAATACTGACAACTGCACTTCTTCATTGCTGCCCCCATGATGGCCTGGTACACCTGAGATACTGCTGCCTACATGTCATCTGGGCAGTACCTTCAATGTTGTTTGAATGTTGGGCTGGCTGCACCCTCAGTGCTGTCCCAACATCATGCTTTTTAATCCAGTGACAGAGTGGTGGCTTAGCTGATATGGCATCTGACTTTCTGTCTTCTGTATTTTGATATACCAATGTGGAAGACAGAGAAGAGTTGACCATCAACGAGCAGAGCATAGCACGCAGTCTTTTTTTAAAACATCTTTCGAGATGATATGTGATTCTCAGTAGAGTTATACATTTCCGAACAGCGCCGTGCTTATCACAAAACTCTATTCAACATTTTCTATCCAAATGGCAAATGACTTGCTGAAAATTCCAGCGGTACATTTAGTAGTAAACCAATGTAGCACTCAAAATATACTTCCATCTTACAGTAATACTTACTGGAAACATTCCCAATTGTTCCTGCTGTTCCTCCACTTCTCTGATCAGAACATGCAGTGTCTTATTGTTGTATGGTAACCAGGCACTCTTTTCCTCATTCTTTTCAGGGTAACAAGGAAGAACACTGTTGGCAAACTGTCTGCAGAGTGGACAAGTAAACTCTCCTTTATCCACTGAGAAATTCTGAAGCACCTGGTCATTCTGAAAGAAAATCACAAACTTTTTTTTAAATGAAAAGTATCATCAAATTCTAACTCATGACATTCACTATAAGATTTGTTAAATAATGTTTCAAACTTTCTTACAACAAAAAATACAGCATAGCCCCCAAGTAATTTAACTTCATGAAGAAATATTTATGTTTGTAAGTAAACATAATTCAATAGCATCATATTAATCTGATATAATATGATCAGAATATAATCATTAGGCTTCCTGTTTCTCCTTAACATTGAGAAAAAAAAATCACTGGCCATGTCCTCAGATCTCCTACAGATCAGCTGGCAGATGTATTTGCAGGCATTTTTTAATATATCCCTGCTTCAATTCATGGTTCCCACCACTTTAAGACCACTATCATCCTGGTACCCAAGGGGAAAGAAAGGTAACGTGCCCTAATGACTACTGCCTGGTAGCTTTGACATCCACCACCATGAAGTGCTTTGAGAGGGTGGTCTTTAACTTCAGCCTCCCAGACAACCTTGACCCATTATAATTGCCTACCAGGTCTACAGTAGACACCATCTCCCTGGCCCTACACTCATCTCTTGAGCACATGGACAGTAAAGTCACCTAGGTTATACTATTGTTTACTGACTACAGCTCGGCCTTCAATACTATAATTCCAAGCAAACTCAACTCCAAACTTACACACCCGGGACTCAACACCTCCTTTGCAACCAGATCCTTGACTTCCTGATCAACAGACCACAATCAGAAGGGATAGACCGTAAAACCTCTGCCACAATTATTCTCACACTGGTGCCCCACAAAGCTGCATCCTCAGCTCCCTCCCATCGGACACAACAGTGCCAGATATTCAAATAGCTATAACGCTCAGAAAGAGTTTACCCTGAACAAAAAAAGGGATTCTATGAGAAACCAGTTCCCCTCTACCACCACTCTGCTCCGTCTAGCAGAATTAGTCCTTAATTTCTCCTTTGCCTCCTCCCACTTCCTCCAAACTAAAGGTGTAGCCATGGGCACCCATATGGGTCCCAGCTATGCCTGCCTTTTTGTTGGCTTTGTGCAACAATCCATGTTCCAAGCCTATACTGACATCTGTCCCCTACTTTTCCCTCGCTACATCGACGAGCTCGTTGACTTCATTAACTTTACCTCCAACTTTCACCCTGCCCTCAAGTTTACCTGGTCCATTTCCGACACCTCCTTCCCCTTTCTTGATCTTTCTGTCTCTATCTCCGGAGACAGCTTATCTACTGATGTCTACTATAAGCCCACGGACTCTCACAGCTACCTAGACTATTCTTCTTCTCACCCTGTCTCTTGCAAAAATGCCATCCCCTTCTCGCAATTCCTCCGTCTCCGCCACATCTGCTCTCAGGATGAGGCTTTTCATTCCAGGACGAAGGAGATGTCTTCCTTTTTTAAAGAAAGGGGCTTCCCTTCCTCCACCATCAACTCTGCTCTCAAACGCATCTCTCCTATTTCATGCACATCTGCTCTCATCCCATCCTCCCGCCACCCCACTAGGAATAGGGTTCCCCTTATCCTCACCTACCACCCCACCAGCCTCCAGGTCCAACATATATTTCTCCATAACATCCACCACCTCCAACGGGATCCCACCACTAAGCACATCTTTCCCTCCCCCCCCCCCCCCCCCCGCTTTCTGCAGGGAATCGCTCCCTACACGATTCCCTTGTCCACTCATTCCCACCCCCCCATCCCTTTCCACAGATCTCCCTCCTGGCACTTATCCTTGTAGGCGGACCCTCCTGGCACTTATCCTTGTAAGTGGAACAAGTGCTACACATGCCCTTACACTCCTTCCTCAGCACTATTCAGGGCCCCAGACAGTCCTTCCAGGTGAGGTGACACTTCACCTGTGAGTCGGCTGGGGAGATATACTGCGTCCGGTGTTCCCGATGCAGCCTTCTATATATTGGTGAGACCTGACGCCGGCTGGGAGACTGTTTCGCTGAACACCTACGCTCTGTCTGCCAGAGAAAGCAGGATCTCCCAGTGGCCACACATTTTAATTCCACGTCCCATTCCCATTCTGATATGTCTATCCACGGCCTCCTCTACTGTCAAGATGAAGCACTCAGCTTGGAGGGAACACACCTTATATTCCGTCTGGGTAGCCTCCAACCTGATGGTATGAACACTGACTTCTCTAACTTCCGTTAATGCCCCACCTCCCTCTCGTACCTCATCCATTATTTACTTATTGTTTGTTTGTTTTTCTCTATTTCCTTTTTCTCCCTCTGTCCCTCTCACTATACTTCTTGCCCATCCTCTGGGCTTCCCCACCCCTCCCCCTTTCTTTCTTCCTAGGCCTCCTGTCCCATGATCCTCTCATATCCCTTTTGCCAATTAACAGTCCAGCTCTTAGCTCCATCCCTCCCCCTCCTGTCTTCTCCTATCATTTCGGATCTCCCCCTCCCCCTTTCAAATCTCTTACTATCTCTTCTTTCAGCTAGTCCTGATGAAGAGTCTCGGTCCAAAACGTCAACTGCACCTCTTCCTAGAGATGCTGCCTGGCCTGCTGCGTTCACCAGCAACTTTTATGTGTGTTGTTTGAAAGTCCAGCATCTGCAGATTTCCTCGTGTTTGCGTTAAAAGGATCCTTTTCTGGTTGGCTGCCAGTGACTAGTGGTCTTCTGCGTGGGTTGGTGTTGGGACTGCTTCTTTTTATGCTGTGTATCAATGATTTAGATGATGAAATAGATGGTCTTGTTGCCAAGTTTGCAGATGATACAAAGATAGGTCATAGGACAGGTAGTGTTGAGGAAACAGGAAGGCTACAGAAGGACTTAGATTCGGAGAATGGGCAAGACAAAGGCAAATGAAATACAATGTTGGAAAATGCATGATCATGCACTTTGGAAGTAGAAAATAGTCTGCACATTTATATCTAAACAGGGAGAAAATCCAAAACTCTGAGATGCAAAGGGACTTCAGAGTCCTTGTGCAAAACACCTTAAAGGTTAACTTGCAGGTTGAGCCAGTAGTGAAGAAGGTAAATGCAATGTTAGCATTCATCTCTAGAGGTCTAGAATACAAGAGCAGGGATGTGATGCTGAGGCTTCATAAGGCACTGGTGAGGCCTCACCTTCAGTATTGTGTACAGTTTTGGGCTCCTTATCCAAGAGAAGATGTGCTGGCATTGGACAGGAGGTTCACAAGGTTGATTCTGGGAATGAACAGGTTATCATACTACGAACGTTTGATGGCTCTGGGTCTGTACTCACTGGAATTTAGAAAGATGGGGGGGGGGGGGGGGTCTCACTGAAACCTTTTGAATGTTGAAAGGCCTAGACAGAGTAGATGTAAAAAGGATGATTCCCATGGTGGGAGAGTCTAGGACAAGAGGGCACAGCCTCAGGATAGAGAGATGTCCATTTAAAACAGAGATGCAGAGAAATTTCTTTAGCTAGAGGGTGGTGAATTTGTGAAACTTGTTACCACAGGCAGCTGTGGAGGTCAGGTTGTTGGGTGTATTTAAGGCAGAGATTGATAGGTTCTTGATTGGACACGTCATCAAAGGTTACGGGGAGACGGCCGAGGGAGTGGGCTGAGAAGGGGAGAAAAGGATCAGCCATGATTGAATGGCAGAACAGGCTCGATGGACCAAATGGCCTAAATCCGCTCCTGTATCTTATTGTCTTATTGTTAAATTGAAAACAAAAAGAAAAAGAGTGGCAAGGGATGGTGCTAGACTAGAGAACTGGGAAATATTTAATATCCAATAGCAGAAAATTGAAGTGTACATAAGGGAGAAAATAAATTTTGAGAGAAAACCACCATGCCTTTTTAAAAAGGGTAAAGTTTCTATGGAGAGAGAGATAGATATACATTCATACCTACACCTCCCCCCTCCCCACACACACACACACAAAAAATGGAAGAGAGGAGCCATGGTAAATGTGGGGTTTGTAAGGGAACTATACTGGCGAATTAATTAATAGCAGCAAACTAAGAAATGGTAAGATGTTAAATAAATATTTGCATCGCGACATTTCTGATATCCTTAAGATACCCTGGGTTAATTTCATAACATGGTCAAAGTTTGAAAAATCTTGATTGCAAGGGATAAAATACTGGAAAGATTCAGAGTACTATAGGCTGACAAATCTCAAGGACCTGAGAGACTGCATGCCAGGATCTTGAACAAAGTGGCTGACGAGTTGCTGGATCCATTGGTTGAATTTTTTCATAAGTTGTTGAACTCTGGGAATGTATCAGAAGACTGGAAACAAACAATATGACTCTTGTTCAAAAAAAGAGAGAAGGGCAAAGGCAGGGAAATTATAGAACAGTTAGTTTAATTGTCAAGGTTCTTGGATTAATAATCAAAGAAGAAACTGCAAATCATTTCAAACATCTGAATATAATAAACCTGTAGAGACGAGGAACTCCAGAAGCTGAAACCTGAAGCAAAAAGCAGTATGCTGGGGAAATGCAGCAGGTTGAGCAGTGTCTGTCAGGGTGAAAGTAATTAATGACATTTTGGATCAAAATCCTGCATCAGGACAAAATTGACCATAAGGCAGGAGATTGGGCCTGAGAGAAAAAAAATGGATCCGTCACGATGAAATGGCAAAGCAGACTCAATGGGCCAAATGGTTTGCCATTTCATCATGGATGATCCACTTTTCCCCTCAGCCCCAATTTTCTGCCTTCTCCCCATATCTCTTCATGCCCTGATTAATCAAGTACTTATCCACCTCTACCTTAAATATACCCAATGACTTGGCCTCTGCAGCCAACTGTGGCAAAGAATTCCATGGATTCACCACTCTCTGGCTACAGAAATTCCTCCTCATCTCTGTTCTAAAAGTATGTCCCTCTATCCTATGGCTGTGTTCTCTGATCTTAAGATTCGCCCAGCATAGGAAACATCCTCTCCACATCCACTCTATCGAGGCCTTTCAACATTCGATACATTTCAATGAGATCACCCCATTCTTTTGAATTCCAGTGAGTTGTGGCCCAGAAACATCAGAAGCTCCTCATGTGACAAGCCTTTCAATCCCAGAATCATTTTTGTAACCTCCTTTGAACCCTCTCCAATGTCAGCACATTCTTTCTTAAATAGGCGACCCAAAACTGCTCACAATTGTCCAGGTGAGGGGCAAATGTCCAACATAACTTCATAGAAATTCTTCATACTTGGTTTGTTTTATCTGAAAATTTACAAATTTATGGGCTTCTGAATTAGTATTCAAAGAAGAACATTTTTACATTGGAGGTATGGTTTACATTGACTTTAATTAAATCATTTTATTTTTAACTCACCCTCAGCGACTCCATATAGGACTTATGACAGTCAATATGTAAGGTATGTCCACAGGTCTGAACATACACTCCACCTTCCCAACCAATGGAAACCGACTGTAAACAAGAACTCTATAAGAAGAATTATAAACAATCATTAAAGTTATGTTTTGAACCTCAGCAAAAATTACTACAAATTAGATGTGGAAGCAAATGAAGTTTCTTAATCTGATCATATACATAAGAGGATTAAAATTCACATAGTAAGGATAGAATGAAATTTTAATTTCTAGTTTGTTATATACTTTGTTTTCAGTGAATCTTCTTGCATATGAAATTCACCAGCTAATTTAGTAAATGGCTCCACATTCAAAGTCATATACAGGATAGATGTAATAGGCCAGTGGTAAGAGATCATATTGTTACAATGTTGCCATCTACAGATCATTATGCTTAGTACAAAAATTTCAAAGTCTGTTTGTAACAGAACAACAAAATCCTGATGATTGGGTAAAATCCAAGATTGATGAAGGGTCTCGGCCCAAAACATCAACTGTTTACTCTTTCCATAGATGTTGTCTGGCCTGCTAAGTTCCTCCAACGTTTTGTGTGTGTTGCTTGGATTTCCAGCATCTGCAGACTTTCTCTTATTTGAAACAAAACAATATTTTAAGAAGTTATTTTGTAAGGGTTATTGCTTGCTTGAATCCTGCCTCAGTTAATTGGACCTTCAGTTAATCGGGGCAATTGCTTATTTGGGACACCTCTTAAAGAACAAAAACTAATTGAGAAAACAGCCAGGATCCCCCTTTTGTTTATCTGGGACTCTATGCCACTTAATTGGCACAGGAGAATGTCGACAAGCAGTTTCTAATTAGCATCAGTTGTGTGTATTTGTGTTCAAAAAGCAGGAATTTTTTGTCACTTATAGTCAGTGAGAAATAAGCAGCAAGACAATTCAAAATTGTTTTCCTCTCTGCAGTTTTCAGCATTCATGCTCGGAAACGCCAGAAACGGCTGGGAGTGAAAATGAAACAATTTCATTATTTCAACAAGTTAGGAACTACGAAGTATTTGAGGTAATGGGCAACCATCTTGAATATTACTTTTGGTCCCCACTGGACATTCAGCCCTCACTTGTGGCTTCAAGTAGTGGTTTGCATGCAACAGTGGCCACACCCCAGTACTCTGCTTCAACAGGCGGGCTTAACCAGGTGAGGGCAGCTGGTGAATCTCATACCCTACTGAGACAGCGACATGCCTGTCTTAGCATGCAAACTCAAGCGTCGACAGACTGGGCAGATGAAATCTACAGAAAGATCCAGTGGTCAGGAAGGCAGTTCCATAATGCTCCCTGGAGAGTGAAGGATATGACGAGGCACAGAAGTCAAGTCAACTAAGGAAGCACCAGTTGTGATGACTACTCATACCACTGGACCTGGACTTCTGAGGTTGAGAGAGTGTAATTACCCCAGTGCAATAGCTTTTCCACTTTAAAAACTCACCCACAAATGTTTCCTGTCATCGTCCGATACAATCGGTAGTGTTCTAATTTGTTCTGTATTTCATTTAAATACTTAATTTTTTATGCCATTAAAGAATAATTTGTCTTTTTTATACTTCTTATTTTTTAAACAATTTCCGTGAAACTTTGGCTAATTGGGGCAGTTGCTCAATTGGGCCAAAATGTACCAGTCCTGATGTGTCCCAATTAGCTGAAGTTTCGTGGAAGTAAGCAGAAAAAAGTATTTTAAAAAGCCAAACTGTGTAACAAATTATGTATTTAAATGAAATACTGAACAAATCAGAACACTACCAATACTACCAATATTTATCATCAGAGAAATTCATCCGCACCATGTGCTTTTGACTGCAAATGAACAAAATCAGCAGACACCTAGTGTAGATAACGAACTGCCTACATACAATGTTGTTGTGTTGTTAACATCTACATCCTTCAAATCTTCATTTTTCTTGCAACATTCAAGGCAACTGTCCATTCCTTCATATTCTTCGTAGTTACTTAATTGTTGAAATTAGTGCAAACAAGAAACTGCCTTCACACAATGCTTTTGGTGATTACATCCACCAAATCTTTATTTTATTTGTGACATTCAAGATGACTATCGATACTTTCAAATTCTTCAAAGTTCCTAACTTATTGAAGTAGTGAAATTGTTTCCTTTTAACTCCTGCCCTTTTCTGGCTTCTCCAAGCCTGAATGCTTGAAACCACAGTGAGCAAAACAGTTCTGAATTGTCTTACTGTTTATTTCTCGCTAACTATAGTACTTTGCCTAAATCTTCGGCACACACATATAGCTAGGGTGCCTAAGACTTTTGCACAGTACTGTAGTTGTCAGCGTGGAGTAGAGAGCGAGTCTGTAAATCTGGCAGGAGCAAAGGTTGTTGGGATTAGCATGGGTCGAGCGCTGTGAGACAGGTGTGGGACAGGTGTCAGAGAAAGAGTGCCAGGGTGGGGGTGTTACAGATGCAGGTACACCCAGCCCTGAGGCATCAGGCAATGTCATTTGATTCCACTTAATTAGTTTATTGACCATTACAGAATGCCTCTCTCCCCTTTTCCTGCCCACTCTCGGTCTATAATAGAGATCCATACCAGAATCAGGCATGGTATCACTCACATGTCATGAAATTTGTTTTTTTTTTTGTGGCAGCAGTACAGTGCAATACATAAAATCACTACAATACTATGCAAAAGTCTTAGGCATCTGAGCTATATACATGTGTCTAAGACTTTTGCAACATACTATATCAGCGGCAAAA
Organism: Mobula birostris; assembly: GCF_030028105.1. NCBI lineage: Eukaryota > Metazoa > Chordata > Chondrichthyes > Myliobatiformes > Myliobatidae > Mobula > Mobula birostris. The sequence goes on along the minus strand of NC_092375.1, from coordinate 171,542,206 downwards.
ATCGCTGCTTTGAAGACAAACACTCTCAACTGATGTTATTTAAAAACTGTTCACTCTAAGCACAATGTAGTGTCGAACAGTCATGCAAGTGCATGCGACTGGCGCTAGTTAGAAACTGTTCAACAACAGTTTCCTGCCCCAATTAAGCGGTATTGTGTCCCAAATAAATATAATCCCAATACATTTTAAACAGGAATTGTAAAGATTATAACCAACAAGATTGAGAGACTAAAGGAAATATGCAGGCGTACCAAAAGCATTTTGTGTGTGTTGCTATGATTCAGCACTGGTGGTATACAGAAAATTTACATAATCATAGTCATCTGCGCACCACTACCAAAAGTGCACCAGTTTACCGCCTTCATTCATTGCAGCTACCATTTTGAAAACATTTCAGTACAAGGATTAGTGTTAAATTATAGACAATGTTCTGCTAATAATTTGAATTTGCATAACCTGACCTAATGTTTTGCTAACTGGGCCACCTGGACGAATTCAGCCAAACAGAAAATTATTTCATGCCATTACCAATGTCCTAAAATTACAGAGTTGCATGTCGAGTTTATTTCTTCTTATTGTGGAATGTGGAAACCTTGTAATAATGCATGGTTGTTTATATTTAATTTTCAATGCCAATACCATGCCACAATACAGAAATATGTTGCCTCAACATGAAGCTCATTTATCCAGACATTTCTTCCTTCCCTGTAATTATTTAGCAGAGAATAGGAACAGCCCAACAGAATGACAGAATGTTCAACTCCCAACAAATTATTGGCTTTACACAACAACTCTCATTGAAAACTGATATCATTTTCAACTCAAAAAAAATGCTGGAGGTTCTCAACAAATCTGCAACATCTACTGAGTCAACGTTCTGGGCCAAGACCCTTCATCAGGACAAGAAAGTAAGGGGCAGAAGCCAGAATAAGGTGGCGAGGGGAGGGGAAGGAGTACAGGCTGACGGGTGATAGGTGAAACCAGGTGAGGGAGAAAGTGGATGGGTTAGAGAAGGAGGGATGGGGAAGAAATTACCGGAAGTTAGAGGAATTGATGTTCATACCACCAGATTACAGACCACCCAGAAAGATTATGAGGTGTTGCTCCTCCAACCTGATTGCGGCCTTGCTGTAGTAGTATAGGAAACCACAGACCGAAGTGTCGGAATGTGAATGAGGTCGAACTGAAATGGGTGGCCAATGGGAACTCGCACCTTTTGCAGCGAAGGTGCTCGACAAAGCAGTCCTCCAATGTGTGTTAGGTCTTGTTGATGTAGAGGAGACCACACCACAAACAACAGATTATCCCGACAGATTTGCAGGTGAAGTGTCACCTCACCTGCACAGACTGTATTGGGCCCTGGATGGTAGTGAGGGAGGAAGTGCAGGGGCAGGTGTAGCACTTGTCACACTTAAAGGAATAAGTGCCAGGAGGAAGACCAGTAGAGAGGGACAACTGAATAAGGGGGTCACATAGACAGCGATCCCCAAGGAAATCAGAGACTGGCAGTGGGGGGGGGGGGGGGCAGAGGGAAAGGTGTGCTTGGTGGTAGGATCCTGTTGTAGATGATAGATTATGGGGAATGATATGCTGGATATCGAGGCTTGTGAGGTGGTAGGTAGGTAAGGACAAGGGGAACCCTATCCCTGTTATGACAATGGGAGGATGTGGTGCATGCAGCATCGATGGTGGTGGAAGGGAGACCCCATTCTTGGAAAACATGAGAACATCTCAGTAGCTCTAGAATGGAAAGCATCATCCTGAGAATGGATGCGGCAGAGATGGACAAACTGAGAAAAGGAAATAACATTTTTACACGGATGTGAAGAGGTATAGTCAAAATAACTGTGAGAGTCAGTAGGTTTGTAAAAGATTTCTAGAATGGAAAGCCTCATCCTGAGAAACACATCATTCTCCGTAAATTCCTGTATCTAGAACAGACGCCATGAGCCTCTGTATCCAGCACATTATTCTTCATAACTCCCACCATCTACAACGAGATCCTACAACTAAGCAGGTTTCCCTCACCACCACTCGCTAAGTGATTCCCTTATCCACTTGACTCTCCTCAATGATCTCCCTCCTGGGATTTATCTCTGCAAGTGTGACAAGTGCTACACTTACTCTTACATTTTCTCCCTCACTACCATTCAGGAACCCAAACTTCTAGCTTAGGTGACATTTCACCAACAAATCTGTTGGGGTTATCTAATGTATCTGGGGTGGCCTCCTCTACATCAGTGGGTCTCCAGGCAGATTGAGACTTTGTAGAGTACCTTTTGTCCAACACAAAAGGCAGGATTTCCCGGTTTCATGCATTTCAGTTCAACTTCCCACCCCTATGATTTCCTATACTGCCATAATGCAGCCACCTCCTACTCCATCTGGGTAGCCTCCAACCTGATAGCACGGATATTGATTTCTCTAATTTCCATTAATTTCTCCTCCCCTCCCCCTTCTCTCACTTTCCATACCCCATTCTGGTACCAATCTCACCCCTTTTCTTCTCTTCACTTGCCTATCTTCCACTTCCCTTTCTTCCACAGTCAACTCTCCTCTCCTATCAGATTCCTTCTTCTTTAGCCCTTTACCTCTTCCATCTATCACCTCCTAGCTTCTTATTTTATACCTACTCCCCCACCCATCCACCTTTCCCCTCACCTGACAAAGCAGTACTCCCCTCCCCCAACCCTCTTATTCTGGCTCATTCCCCCTTCCTTTCCAGCCCTGGCCCCTCCCAAAACGTTGACTGTTTATTCACCTCCATAAATGCTGCCTGACTTGCTGAGCTCCTCCAGCATTTTGTGAGTGGAAAATGATGGCACTTTTCAATAAGAATAAAGCCAATAATTTGTTTTCAGTTAAGCATTCTGTCAATTTGTTGGTCTTTTCCGATTCTCTGCGAAATAATTACAGGGAAGGAAGAAAGTATTGGATAAATGAATTTTGTGTTGAGGCAACACATTTCTGGATTGTGGCATAGCACAGTATTGGCATTGGCAATTAAGTATAAACGCCCTTATTCTGGCTTTTTGCCCTCTTCCTTTCCAGTCAATTTATTTATCATTTTACACTCAAATGTAATTATAACATGGAGAATTAAATCTGAAAAATAAGATTCTTACATCTTTGAAGCATCGTTGCAAATCTGTTATTCTGACATCATGTACAGTCCCACAGGTATCCTCAGGGTAAATCTGCTCTTCATCACTGGTTGGTAGTTTCTTTGGTTCAGCGCTTCTACGACGGTGCCCAAGGACTGTAACAAATCAGTGCTTTTACGTACGAATGTCAGAAATATAATAAAATTGCATTATAATTCAATCCTTTCTCCTGAACCAATCATGACAAATCAGCAAAAGTAAAATTCATTATTTTAGGAAAAAAAAGAATCGAATAGTTTAAAAATACAAACATATTTGGGGAAAACTTTATTTGCTATTTAGTACATGCAATTAAGTTCTTTATGCTCTCTCTGTACAGTTGTATTAAAAGAGTTAAATTCCAGAAATTTCCTTTGTAATCCATATATTAGATGGAATTAAAGTGCTAAGACCCTTGAGGCTAAAGTAGAAAATTTTAGGTAGCAGCTGGTAACATCTAATAACATGTAAGAAAATAAACAAAATGGTACAAAATGTTACAGCAGCAACCAATGATGACATTTACTAAAATATTTTCATTCTATACCATTTCCCAGGAATATATTTAGAGTAAATTTAAGATTAGACAAGAAAACCAACCCATGACAATCTATAAAAGCTTTTGACGTTTTAGAATTGCCATTGTGTTATAACAGCATGAATGATGTTGCTCATTTGGACTCCATGCCACAGATGGGCTTTATAACATTAGTGCCCCTTCACAGATGACCATCAGATTAAGCAGGCCATACTCAGTGAATTAAACATTATTATCCAGTTCCCCGACTTCCATATTTCCAATAATAGTGACCAGTTTTTCACATTCTACAGCAGAGGCCAGCAAAAGCAGTCAAAAGCAATGGGTTAAAAACACTTTCCCCTAGAAAATCCTTTCCAGACTTGAGAAATTAGTTTTGGCATACCACTCCGAATCATTGTGTTAGTTCTCTGATCTTTACATCTAAACTGACCTTTACAAAGAAAAATCAGCTTCGGGGATGAAAGCATTCCATGCAACATAGCTGGACTTTCTTTTGAAATCATGTGTCATCATGACTTACATTCAGGAGCAATTTGCCTCAAGAGTACAGCATATGCAGAGCCAAATCACAATGGAATATCTTCACATTTAACTTATTTAAATAAGAAACTACAAGATAAAACGTAAAACTTATGCAAACAGTTACCTGATGAAGCCTGCAATAGAACCACTAATCCAGTTGGTCTTTCCTCTGTCGAAGGGCCACTCTGTCCACAAATTACACAGTCATACACAGTTTCTGAATCCTGTTTTTCTGATGATCCTATGTCCATGGCAACATCACTGTCAGGTGACTCTAAGAACAACCATTCACAAAAATTCAAATAAGGAAAACAAGAACTATGATAAAGAGTTTTAAATAGTGCCCAGCAAGATGCATCATCACAATAAAAACATCACTTCTTCCATTTAAGTTCATGAAGAAAAGCTGCACTTTTTCTCATCCTAAGTAAGAACTCTGACTCAAATCATATAAAAGAACAACTCAAATCCATTAATCAAAAAAAAATGCAGATTTAGAATATTTAAGTTAAAGAATACATTTAGCAGGTTTCTTCAATACTATTCATACAGTCAATCAAATTTGCTCCCCTCTGTTGGATTGAGCTGTATAATCATTATTTTCCTTGTAGTTATCTTTCTTATGCTTGTTTGTATTTTCTATATAATTATAGACCATAAGACATAGGAGCAGAATTCGTTCATTCCATCAAGTCTGCTCCGCCATTCCATCATGGCTGATCCCGGATCCCACTCAACCTCATACACCTGCCTTCTCACCATATACTTTGATGCCCTGACTGATCAGGATCAACTTCCACCCTAACTATATGCACAGACTTGGCCTTCACAACAATCTGTGGCAGAGAATTCCACAGATTCACTACTCTCCAGCTAAAAAAAAAAAATTCCTCCTTCCCTCTCTTCCAAAGGGTCACCCCTCAATTTTGAGGCTGTTCCCTCTAGTTCTGGATACCCACACCAAAGGAAACATCCTCTCCTCATCCACCCTATCTAATCCTTTCAACATTCAGTAGGTTTCAATGAGATCCCCCCTACCCTCCGCATTCTTCTAAATTCCAGCAAGTACAGGCCCAAAGCTGCCAAATGCTCCTCATATGTTAATCCCTTCATTCCTGGATCATCCTCACGAGCCTCCTCTGGACTCTCTCCAATGACAACACATCATTTCTGAGATATGGTTCCCAAAACTGTTGACAATACTCTTAAGTACAGCCTGACTAGTGTCTTATAAAGGCTCAGCATTATCTCCTTGCTTTTATATTCTATTCCCTTTGAAATAAATGTCTTCTTCACCACAGACTCAACCTGTAAATTAACCTTCTAGAAGTCTTGCACAAGGACTCCTAAGTCCCTCTGCACCTCTGATGTTTGAACATTCTCTCTATTTAGATAGCACAATTGTTCCTTGTACCAAAATGCATTATCATACATTTCCATCTGCCACTTTTTTGCCCATTGTTCCAATTTATCTAAGTCCTGTGGCAATCGCATTGCTACCTCTGCACTACTTACCCCTCCACCTATCTTCGTATCATCTGCAAACTTTGCCACAAAGCCATCCATTCCATCATCACTGACAATGTGAAAAGTAGCAGTCCCAATACTGTCCCCTGAGGAACACCACTAGTCATCGGCAGCCAACCAGAATAGGCCCTTTATTCCCACTTGCTGCTTCTTGCAAGTCAGTCATTCCACGATCCAGTAACTTTCCTGTAACACCATAGGATTTTATCTTATGAGCAGCCTCATGTGTGACCTTATCAAACGCCTTCTGAAAATCCAAGCAAAAGACATCCACTGCCTCTCCTTTATCTACCCTGCTTGTTACTTGCTCGAAGAACTCTAAAAGATTTCTCAGGCAAGATTTTCCTTAACAGAAATCATGCTGACTTTGACTAATTTTATCATTAGTCTCCAAGTACCTCAAAACCTCATCCTTTATAATAGACTCCAACACTTTCCCAAACACTGAGGTTAGGCTAACTGGCCTATAATTTCCTTCCTTTTGCTTTCCTCCCTCAGAAAGAGCGGAGTTACATTTGCATTCCTCCAGTCCTCCAGGACCATGCCAGAATTAAGTGTTTCTTGAAAGATCACGACCAATGCATTCGTTCACTTTACTACAATCTCTCTCAGGACTCTGGGATGTAGTCCATCTGGCCCATGTGACTTATCTACCTTACGAACTTTGAGTTTGCCTAGCACTTTTTCCTTTGTAATAGCAATGACATTCACTGCTGCTCCCTGACACTCACGGACCTCTGCCACACTGCTGGTGTCTTCCACAGTGAAGACAGATGCAAAGTACCCATTCAGTTCGTCTGCCATTTTTTGTCCCCCATTACTACCTCAACAGCATCATTTTCCAGTGGTCCAATTTTATATAACTGAAAAAACTTTTGGTATCCTGCTACATACTATTGACTAGTCTGCCCTCGTATTTCATCTTTTCCCTTCTTCTAACTTTTTTAGTTGCCTTTTGTTGGATTTTAAAAGCTTCTCAATCATCCAACTTCCCACTCACTTTTGCTACCTTACATACCCTTTCCTTGGCTTATATGCAATCTTTATCTTCCTTTGTCAGCCACGGTTGCCTACCCCTGCCATTTGAGAACATCTTCCTCTGTGGGACATATCTATTCTGCGCCTTGTGAACTAATCCTAGAAACTTCAGCTCTGTTCTACTGTCATCCCCTGCCAGTATCCTCCTCCAATTCACCTGGGCAAGCTCCTCTCTCAATCCTCTGTATTTCCCTTTATTCCATTGTGATACAGATACATGTGACTTATGCTTCTCCTTTTCAAACTGCAGTATGAATTCAATTATATTATGATCACTGCCTCCTAAGGGTTCCTTTACCTTAAGTTCCCTAATAAGATCTGGGTTATTACAGACCACCCAATCTAAGATAGCCTAAGATAGTGATTGCAGTTGGCTCCATATTTTTCTGGAAACTTCTTGGTTTCAGTGGCCAGTGTCACATTACTTCAATGTGGCTAGTTAACTGGTTAACTGTTACCCTCCTTCCTTTTCTCCTCTTAGTCTTTCACCAGACTTCTCTCTTCATTTCCTTTGTTCTTGTAATGCTTAATAAAATGACATATGCAACAAGTGTTAAACCTTATTCTTGACTTCTTAAAATCTGGGATCCCATACCTCATAATAGTATTTTCCATTAAAATACTTCAAACAATTAATTCAATAGACCAAGGATTCCCAACCATTTTTTTAATGCCATGGACCCCTAGCATTAACCGAGGGGTCCATAGACCCCAGGTTGGGGACCTTGCACATTACTGGTTTCTCTATCCACTCTTACTGTCTTACCTACTGACAATCTCCAACATAAACTTGATATTGTTTATAATTTTATACAGGCTTTGAAATCAAAGATATGAATTCAACAATACTGATCAGCCACATTAATCACTTTTTAAATAGAGTTAGTGAGGCAAACAGATCAATGACCTAAATCCAGAGAGTACAATGAAACTCGGTGGCACTCACCTAGCTTGCTCATGCATTTAAAAGAAACTGATGGCTTAACAAAATGCTACTACTAGGCACAAACTACTACTGACATCTTTCATTTTAAATCAGTCTTGTGTGAAACAAAAATTAGGAATATGCAGAAGTAGGGCTAAACATAGCTGCCAGGGACAGTAAACCCTGGCTGACTCATTTCTAATTCTCTATATGTGATGTCTGTTAACACATATTAATTCATTAGTCTTTGATAATGCTAAAAGAAATTGGTTAAAAAGGACTACTTCTATGTAAAAAAATCAAATCAAGTATGTCTTCACTTTCAGTAAGATGACTACTCTCTGCCAACACAGCTTTTAAAATTGACTAACTTAAAGCAGGATATCACATGGTTAAAGAAGCTTATTTTTAAATAATGTTCCACAAAACATCTAAATATTTAAACTTCCAAATAAGCTAAATTTCACGCCAAAGCTGCATGAGTCATATGATTGCTATTTAAGCTAATAAAATTGGATCCTGGCTTAAAATGATGGCTATTTCCAACTTCTTACAAATGTGAAATCAATTGCATCTGCCCCAGTGATATGCAACTTAGCCAAGGTTACCATCTATGTCAAATTAAAATCAAATTGATTATTTATGACGAGCAGAAATCTATCAGTTATTCAAAAATCAGAAAAATATCTAGATGTTAATCCAATTAAACATTAGAAAAGTGATCAGTAATTTATTCTTAATTATTTTACAGCAGCAAGGAATTTGTGAAAGCAAATTGTACAAAACATACATCTAGGTCACTATCATAATCTAATTTGGCCTCAATAAATTTTCTGCAGCTATCACAGAGTAGAAAGTAAAATTATCAGAAGATAAATTTCTGAAGCATAGCAAGTGCAGGTACCTGAAACCCTTTTAATTTTTCTGTCAGAGTTCACACACATTTTTAATTTCATACTTGTGTCATGCATAAATGGTTCAATCTCTCCCTGGAACAGAAATTTGAAGGAGCTTCTTGCTGACCTGTTCCCTAAGGAACAGTCGAGGATAGAGGCATTTAAACAGCAGCATGGCGAAATGATCACTGGAACAGATGTCCCACCTTCTTTAGAAAAATAAAACACCATGGGGAAATTGTTAAAGCTTATAAGAGCTCCACGTCCTAGGATGACTAAAGGACTAAATCCTTTTCAAAAGAATTTAGTTAAAATTATCTTAAATTGGGACAGGCATTATTGAAGTTGCAGTTCCTTAATCAAAACCTAAATAATATTTAGCTCTCCTCACCATCCTTAGAGACTAGTGTAAGTCCTATCTTCATACAAGGACAGCCTCCATCTTGTTCTGTGGCATTACAATTGTACCAAATGGGATAGACTCAGAACAAACCTGACAGTACTGAGTAACAATGAAGTACAGCAGCAGACACAATCTGCAATCTCATGGCCCATCATATTCTCTACAATTACAAACAAGCCAGAGAATCAAAAGTGGTTCAGTGAGGAGAACAGACAGTATGCCTGGAGCAGGTACAGCTATTTCTAAAAATGGGGATCTACTGAGTAATGCTGAAACACAGAAATATAGGCATACTATACAGCAAACGCAACTAACTGCAGACAGACCTGAGCAATCTCACCACCAACATAAAAGCTCTGCTGTCCTACCACATCTTGTCAAGAATGGCAATAGACAATTAAACAGCTGACAGTAGAAGATTCCAAGAATATTTCCACCCTCAGTAATGGCTGGGGACAGCATTTAAGTGCTAAAGACAAGGAGACAGCATGCAAGTGCTAAAAACACTGGCATTAGTAACTATATTTACCAAGATACACAAAATAGTTAATTCAACTCTGTTCTCTCCCAAGATTCTCAACAAGTCTGTTTTCAGTTTTCATTTAGTGCAGGTGACATACAAAATGACTGAGAACAAGAGCTAAGGGACCAGGCAATATCTCAGCTGCAGTACTGAAGATCTACACTACAGAGCTAACCATATATCCTGCCAAGCTTTTCCAGTACAGCATAACAAAACATTCATCTGATGATGTGGAATGCTCTGTTCATGAAAGTAAATGAAAGATCCAAACCCGCTAAATACAAGCCAAGCAGTCTATTCTCAATTATGAGAGAAGTGATGGAAAGACTCATCGACATTCATATTAATGCAGGGGCTCTTAACCAGGGATCCATGCATAGAAAAAGGTTGGAACCCCTGGTATTAAGTGTCACATATCAATATACCGGTCACCAATACCCAGCTTGGATTTCACCAACACTACTCAGTTAATTACAAACATGGATACAATGTACAGTGTAATTAATGACTGTGAAGCCCACAAGTGACAGAAATTTTTTCCGATGGTGCTGTCCATAGAAGTTCCATTGTGTTAGCCCGGAAATGAGTGCTACAACTTCACTTATTATAAACTTCAAATAAACATACGATGTACTCCTTCACATTAAAGGGAGTATAATTCAGAACTACTAAACTACTTTTAGAAACAACAGGAATTCTGCAGATGCTGGAAATTCAAGCAACACACATCAAACTTGCTGGTGAACGCAGCAGGCCAGGCAGCATCTCTAGGAAGAGGTACAGTCGACGTTTCAGGCCGAGACCCTTCGTCAACTACTTTTGGACTCTGATTAACAATTATTAACTTAAACTCATTAAAACAAGCAAACAATAAAGTTCCTGGCTGGTAACATACCACAACTTTTACAATGCAAGGTTGTTCTGGGGCTTAGCACATTTCATAAAGTACTTCAATAACTGCAATGTCACATCAGAATCAGACTCTACTTAAAGAAAACCTGAACTCATTCCTCCACAGAAACTTATGTATCTGCAAAAGTTTTAACCCAATTCTTTACAATAGTGATCCAGCTAGTCCTACACACATTCTCCAATACCCAGTCAACTTATCCTTTCAGATATTTATAGTTATCCAGTTTCCTTTGGAACACTACAATTGAATCTTCCTCCACATCTACCTGACAATGCATTTCATTCCAACCACTTGCTGTGTAATAAAGATTTTCCCAGTGCCTCTCTTGGTTCTTTTGCCATTCACCTCATTCTAAATTCCTTTTTTTGACCCTTCCACCTTTGACTGTTGCCTTTGACTGTTTCTATCCTTCACGACTATAAGTTTCACTGTTCAATCAAGGCACATCCTCTGTTCAAGGAGAACAACCCTAATTTCACCTGGTCATTCTAATAACTTAAGTCCTTCGCCTCTGGAATCATTTTGTCAAACTTGAACAGCCTTTTCACATATTTTCTGAATGGGGGCACTTAGAAATAGATGTTATAAAAACAGATGTTATAAAAACATCAGTTGTGCCAAAACCAGTGTTTTATAAATAGTTCATCATAACAACCTTCTACCTGTACTTCAAGCCTCGATTTAAAATGCAAATGCCTTTGGGCTTTTTTAAGCACCTTAACTGTCCCTGCCTGCATCAACTAAATGAGTAACTATACATCCATCATTCTTCTTTTAGAAATTCTAACACTTTTAGAATAGTCTCCCTATATTTTATCTCTTCTCGTTTTTTGCAACACGTCCATACTTCTCAGTTTTAAATGTCATATATGGTGAATCAACCCGTTCCATCAGTTTATCATTTGATCTACAAGCAAGCCCTCACAGTTCCTTGCCCCTTCAAATTCTGTGTTACTACAAATGACGGCTAATTCTTTCCTCCATTATTTCTAGAATATTCCCTGTCATTAAGGTTAGACTGACTGGTCTGTAATTACTGGGATATTCCTATAACCTCCTCCTTGAGCAAGTATGTGTCATTTGCAATCTTGTAGCCCTCAATTACTAACTTCAAAATGAATGATTGAATGGAATGATCAAATCAAATCAATGATTAAAAATAGTTCCTGAAGAAAAACACAAAACAGTAACTAATTCAATTTTTGATTAGTTTCGGATTTGAAAAGCTCTTTGAAAGTACATGGAAAATTGAACCAATTCTCAGCATATAAGAGAAACTCCACTTTTTAAACCACTGGTCAAAAATAGTGTGCACTCAAGAGAAAACTATTGCTATTTAGGCATTGGTTAATAAGGGAGAGTTTATATCACCCAAACACCAGCTTTAGCATTCTTATTCTGTGTTAATTATAATGTTTGGATGATTTTGATGTACAAAATCACCTCGTGTGTGAGCTGCAGTTAGGAAATATACTAAATGTATAAGCAGTTGCGCAATAAACAATCCTGCAGAATTTCTTGGTACAATTGGCTAAAGAATTTCAGAAGGTTAATAACATGTGGTGGCTATTTAAGGATATGTAGATAAGAAGAGTGAACTCAAGAATGCTAACTCTTTTACACCCTCAAGAATTGGGAGATAAAGGTGAAGGAAAAACTCTACAGATGTTTTGATGATGAGGTCTAGTAAAAGACACAGATCTTCTCTCCTGATCTACATAGAAGGTATTTGGAATAACATCTGCTAAAATCAGCTTTGCACTGGCAGTACCTGTATATGGGCACATCACCATCTGTAAACTATCCTTGTGTCAAATGCTTTTAAAAATGATCGTATTCTGTTGATCTGAGTGTCTCATCAGAAACTCTCCCTTGCATTCTCGTAATAATTTGATAAAGACTTGCTACGTCTGTGCCTTTGAACCAACAGTGGTGAATCATCCACACAATATACATCTTTAAAAAGTTCGATCCTTAAGTGGTGGAGCATTCAGATGGGCTGAACACCTTACATTCTTATTTTTCCAAATGAGGGTGGAACTACTTTTTCCAGACAAGTGGAGCAATCCAATTTTTATTGTTTCCAACTGACTTCCTCTCAAGGTAGATTCTAAATAGATCAGACATGCTACACGGCCCTATTGGCAGAAATTGGTTTCAGTACAAGAGCCTCAGTGATAAAAACTGAAAGTGACACTTAAGTCCTATACATTTACAAATAATTTGAAGTAAGCCAAACACTTGCATTACTCTAGTCCACGTGTCAGTTCTCCTCTTTGTGGAGTAGAAAATAATGGTGTTAAATACATAATAGGATGCCAATGCATAATGCAAAATGAAATTTCTAAAATTCACACAGAGATAACATTGATTCATATTAGACTCTAAACCACTGACTTTTAAATTTGGTGAGGCAGTTTCTAAGTCTGCAGCTTCTTGTAAAGTCCTGAACATTGTTATTCATTAAGAAAAATCATGACACCAAAACCAAAATCTGCACAACACCACTGTTTATTTTCCTCTGTTAAGTTCACCACAACTGATTCTGAAGCAGAAATATCAGAAATGGCATACTGAGTTACTTGACAACAATGCTAAAAAGTGCTAATAAACAAATCTTGACACTCATATGATGGGTTTCTAATACTTCATAGCAATATAATCCCAACCTGAAAGTGCCTAGCAGCTACTCATGCAATAAGCTCATTAAAACTCAACAGTCATGCAAGTGACAGTGAACACCAGGGCATGATTAAACTAAGCAAGTAAAGAGTGGTTGTTTAAGATGTATTCTGCAAAACAACCTCTTTTACTTCAACTCTAACATCAATATCAAGACACAAGAACTACCCATATTTAATGAGAAGTGCAGAGCAGGTTGCCAGGTGGTGTTAAATCATTTACTGCTTGCTTTGAAACAAAAGCAGCATGCAACAGAAGGACATAATCAATCTCATAAACCAACTGATCACCATGGCTCTGCAATACAACCACATCTGAACAATTAGGAGAAACTAAATTCCAATGCGTCAGTATTTCAGTGGAATAAAGGAAATTACAATGGCATGAGGGGGGAACTGGCCAAGGTTGACTATAAAGGACACTAGAAGGAAGGACAGCAGAGCAGCAATGGCTGGAGTTTCTGTGAAAAATGAAGGAAGCGCAAGACAGATATATTCCAAATAAGAAGAAATTTTCGAATGGAAGAAGAACACTACCATGGCTGACAAGTGAGGTCAGAGCCAAAGTAAAAGCAAAAGAGAGATCATACAAGGAAGCCAGAGCTAGTGGGAAGATAGAGGATTGGGAAGCTTTTAAAAATTTGCAGAAGGAAACTAAGAAGGTCATTAGGAAGGAAAAGATGAATTATGAAAGGAAGCTGGCAACTAATATCAAAGAAGATACTAAAACCTTCTTTCAGTATATAAAGAGTAAAAGAGAGTTGAGGGTAGATATAGGACCAATAGAAAATGACGCTGGAGATATTGTAATGAGAGACACAGAGATGGCAGAGGAACTGAATGCATATTTTGCATCAGTCTTCACAGTGGAAGACATCTGCAGTGTACCAGACATTCAAGAGTGTCAGGTAATTGAAGTATGTGCAGTGAAAACTACAACTGAGAAGGCACTCGGGAAGCTTAATGGTCTGAGGGTGGATAAATATCCTAGACCTGATGGAAGATGCACCCGAGTTCTGCAGGAAGTAGCTGGAGAGATTGCGGAGCCATTAACAATGATCTTTCAAGAATCAATACATTTTGGCATTGTACTGGATGACTGGAGAATTGCTCATGTTACTCTGCTATTTTAGAAGGGTGGGAGGCAGCAGAAAAGAAACTATAGACCTGTCAGCCTGGCATCAGTGGTTGGGAAGTTGTTGGAATCGATTGTTAGGGATGAGATTATAGAATACCTGGAGGAGCATGACAAGATAGGCTAAAGCCAGCATGGTTTCCTGAAAGGAAAAGCCTGCCTGACTAACCTACTGCAATTTTTTGAGGAAATTACAAGCAGGGTAGACAAAGGAGATGTGGTATACTTGGATTTTCAGAAGGCCTTTGACAAGGTGCTGCACATGAGGCTGCTTAGCAAGACAAGAGCCCATGGAATTACAGGGGAGTTACTTGCATGGGTGGAACTTGGCTGGTCAGCAGAAAACAGAGAGTGGGAATAAAGGGATCCTATTCTGGCTGGCTGCCGGTTACCAGCAGAGTTCCACAGGAGTCTGTGTTGGGACTGCTGCTTTTTACAATGTATGTCAATGCTTTGGACTATGGGATTAATGGATATGTGGCTAAATTTGCCAATGGTACAAAGATAGGTGGAGGAGTGGGTAGTGTTGAGGAAAAGACAGCCTGCAGAGAGACTTATGGATAGTTTTGGGGAATGGACAAAGAAGTGGCAAATGAAATACAATGTTGGAAAGTGTATGGTCATGCACTTTGGTGGAAGAAATAAACGGGCAGACTATACTTAGATGGGGGGAGAATTCAAAATGCAGAGACGCAAAGGGACTGGGAGTCTTTATGCAGGATACCCCAAAAGTTAACCTCCAGGTTGAGTCGGTGGTGAAGGAGGCAAATGCAATGTTGCCATTCATTTCTAGAGGTATAGAATATAACAGCAGGGATGTGATGTTGAGGCTCTATAAGGCATTCGTGAGACTACGCTTGGAGTATTGTGTACAGTTTTGGACTCCTTATTTTAGAAAGAATATACTGACATTGGAGAGCATTCAGAGAAGATTCATGAGAATGACTCCAGGAATGAAAGGGTTACTGTATGAGGAATGTCTGGCTGCTGCTGGGCTGTATTCTCTGGAGTTCAGGAGAATGAGGGGGGATCTCAGAGAAACATTCCAAATGTTAAAAGACCTGAACAAATTAGATATGGCAAAGTTCTTTCCCATGGTAGGAGGGTACAGGACAAGAGTATGGACGTCCTTCAATCCTGAAGAGGGCACGACTTCAGGATTGAAGGACATCCATTTAGAACAGAAATGCGAAGAAATTACTTTAGTCAGAGGGTGGTAAATCTGTGGAATTTGTTGCCTTGAGCAGCTGTGGAGGCCAAGTCATTGGGTGCATTTAAGCAGAGATAGATAGGTTCTTGATTAGCCAGGGCAACAAAGGGTACGGGAAAGAAGGCAGGAGAGTGGGGATGACTGGAAGAATTGGATCAGCCAATGATTGAATGGAAGAGCAGACTCAATGGGCCGAATGGCCTAGCTCTGCTCCTATATCTTATGGTCTTATAGGTAACAGGAAGAGTACCCTCTTTGAAAACTCTTTCCTCAGTGATGGCAGAGCACAGGATACTAATGCTAAAGAGAAAGTTAAAACATTCTGAGAAGTCAACACCGGTGTTTTTGGTAGAATCTTAGATGGTAACGAGAAGGGATACAGAACCAAAACAGATAGGCTGGTAGTGGTGTCACCACAACAACCTTGCGCTCAGTGTCAGAAAGACCAAGGAACTGATTGTGGACTTTAGGAGGGGAAGTCGGAGGAACACACATCAACCTCACTAAGGAATCAGTGGAGGAAAGGGTGAACAATTTCAAGATTCCGGATGTCAACAACTCAGAGGATTGATCCTAAGCCCACCATATTGATACAATCATGACAAAGGCATGCCAGGGGCTATACTTCATTAGGAGGAAGATATTTGGTATATCAACAGAAGACTCTAGAAATTTTCTACAGATGTGCAGTGAAGAGCATTCCAACTGGTTGCATCATTGTCTGGTACAGAGATGCCAATGCACAGGATCATAAGAGTCCTCAGAGAGTTGTGGGCTCAACCAACCCCATCACACGCACAAGTCTCTCCACCATTGAGGACATCTTCAAAAGGTGGTGCTTCAAGATGGCGGCACTCATCATTAAGGACATACACCATCTGGGACATCCCCTCTTTACTACCATATGGGAGGAGGTACAGGAGCTTGAAGATCCATAACTCATGTTTTAGGAACAGCTTCTTCTCTGCCATCAATTTTCTGAACAGTCCATGAATATCACTTTGCTATTCCTCTTTTGCACTTTTTTAAAAATATTATAACTTAAAACAATTTAATGTCCACACCATACGCTGCCACAAAACAACAAATTTCACAACTTATGTCAGTGAATTAACCTGATTCAGAATCTGAACCATGTTCAGTCAATACATATCCAAAGAGATGTTTCATTTCAGATTCCAGCTTGGATCCTTGCCATCAGCGATGTCACTCCCCAGCCAATTTAATCTGCAGCAATTGATAAACAAACAGCTGAAGGCTGTGGATACAACAAAAGCTATAAGGCCGGACAACATCCCAGCTCCAGAACAAGATGCAACTCTAATCACACTGCTTCTTTGCAATTACAATACTGGCATCCATGTGATAAGATAGAAAACTGGCCCAATACATCCCACTACAAAAGGCAAGCCAGATTTTTCTGATTTCCACAATATCAGTCTACTTTCAGTCAGCAGCAAACTGATGGAATCCATCATCAACAATGCTTTCAAATGGCCCTTAATTACCAATGATCTACTCACTGTTACCCAAATTGGGTTCTGCCAAATTTGAACCAGAGTTGAATCCTACAGGTGAGTTGAGAATAACTGTCCTTGACACTAAAGCAGCATTTGACCAGGTGGGACATCAAGACATCTTGGTAAAAGTGAAGTCAATTAGCATCAAAAGGTAAACATTCCAATAGCCAGAATCATAGCTCACACAAAAGAATTGGTTATGGATGTCAGAGGCCAATCATCCCTACCCCAGGATAGCGCAGTCTAAATGGCTCAGTAGTGTCCTAGGCCCAACTACCTGCTTCTTCAATAACTGTAATTCAATCATACAGTAAGATGTGGGAAAGAATGCTAATATTTGGAATGTTTAATTCTAGTCACAATTCCTCAGCAAATGAAACTGTCCATGCCTGTATGCAACAAAAGACAGAGACTAATGTATGTTAAGTAATATTCACACCACAGGTATGCCAGAAAATCTCCAATTAGAATGCATCTAGCCACTTATCCTTGACCTTCGATGGCATCCCCATAGTCAAATCCCCCACCATCAATATTCCGGGGAAGACCAGAAACTCAACGTACTACAAGAGCATGCTAGATTCAGGAACTGCTTGCACAATAGCATTATGGGAGTATCTTCACCAAAATAACTGCAGCAGTTTGAGAAACTAGTTCACCATTAGCTTCCTAAGGCTCATTGGGAACGCCAACCTTACTAGTAACAAAATGAATATTATAAAAAATAATTTTCCTTAAAATGTATGGTTTTATTACAGTATTTTAATACAATATTAGAATATTGCAATACAAAATTATTTTGTATTGTTTTGCTAATATTCTATAGCATCTTATAGTTGCTAAGATATCTGAAAATGGACCAGGGTACCTAAATATTATTTGGCAATATTGAAGTAAACGTTTTAGAAAAGTAATATCACTTCAAACTGTTATCATTGTAAACCTTTAAGCACAGAAGGAAATTTCTTATGAAGGAATATTGCACTTCAAGATTGGCACAAACCTGCAACATCATTTTAACTATAAAGGCACCACTGAAAATAAACTTCAAATGACAAAAATGGTTTCAATTGAATGACAAGATAGCAGTGTTTATTTTGAAATGAAGGTCAAAGAGCAATAATGAAATTGCCACAGTACAGGCAATATATGATAGCTATTACTAAAGCAAAATACCATTGCTTCAGGCTAGAGAAAAATGTATTTTGACTATGCCAATAATACATGAAATGTAACAAAATATTCACTGATAGATACAAAATACATGTCACAGAAGCAAGCTCACTTCAAAATAAAATTAGTCATTTGTACTTAACAATTGTCACTGAAGCTACAAATGTCGTGCAAAATTAAAAAGAATTAATTTATTTTCCCATCCCCTCATGCCCGCCCTCTACCCCCAAGGGTTTAATTTTAATTCCAACTGCCTAGTGGTAACTGGGCACATCAGCTGTTAAACACAAACATGTTTCTTACCCATTCAAATCAATTCCTGACTTTCGTAAATATGCAGAGTTTGAGAGGTAGATCAGAGCGGGAGAGAGCCTTTTAAATTAGTACAAATTAAACGTAATATTGAAGGATCTAAAGCAATTTTAATGGAAAATTATTGTGGACAATGTTTTTTTTAAAATGGCAAAATGTTACCTTTCTGTCTACAATGCTTTTTTTGGAGGGTCAGAATGAGGCGAAATTCTGCAAGAAAAATCAATTAACAACCATGTACTCATGAACATGGCAAACTAACTAATTCAACACAGAGAAACAAACTACCATATCGGCTGCAGGCTATGCATTTGTTTTGTATTACTGTATTGATGTAAATTATATTAACTGCCATTTACGTCATAAGCCAATAAATTAATTTATTCTTAACCTTCTAGATGATCTGTGATTTACAGAAATTAAAATCTTATGAGCTTCCTTACATGCACACCAATCCAAGTCACCCCACAATTCTCAGAACTCAATGGAATCACTGAAATTTCCTTCTGTATTTAAAAGATAGCACCATGCATCCACAGCTCCTAATACTCATCTTTGATGCAACAGGAAAGGATCTTTTCCCAAGTCAATATCTATCAGGATACCTAACACTTCCCAACCCACGTATAACCCCCTCATACTTTCCACAAATTCACACACAAAACTGTGCAAGTTCATGTGATCCACTATGTATTAACTCTACATTCAATGTCACTCTCAAAATCAATCTAACAATGGATACAAATATTTAAACAGGTTCTGATTAGTGGCCAATAGTTTTTTTTAATTCATTTCTGGGACCTGGGTATTGTTGGCAAGGCCAGTATTCATTGAACATCCCTAATTACCCTGGAGAAGAACTGTGGTTAATAACAGTGGCTCCATCAATTACTGGAACATCACTTTCCATTCCATCTTGAAGCAATCACGTCAAGGCTTACTGCAGCAGAAAACCAGAGATGAAGTGGAGCCAAACTGCACAAGCCATGTAAAGTTTTTTGACAGAGCTAACAGATCTGGAGATGATGCCATTAACATCAGTTTGGATTTCACACTACAGCAACTTAACTCCCTGATACACATCAGGATTCCTTTTGTTGATATCAGTCAGTCTTCAATACCATCGTCCCTGAGCTTCTACAAGAGAAACTTTCCAAACTGAATCCATCAGGTCCCATTTGCAGGTGGATCACAAACTTCCTCTCTGACAGCAGGTATTATGTAAGACTGGGCAAGAACGTCTGCACATCTCACTCCGTCAGTGCTGGTGCGCCGCAGTGGTGTGTTCTCTCTACTCTCTTATTTTCTCTATACTCCAATGACTGCTTTAAACTGACAAAGTTTGTGGATGACACCACTTAGATGTTTTTTCCATTGAGTTGCAGAACAAGAAGTGAAGACATAAATGATATTGATAATTTTTTTCACTATATTTAATGTGAAGTCCAAGGACAGGGCAAGATCAAGTAGGATTCCACAGCATCATGCTGGCAGATCAACTTCTTGGATTGCCAGATCTGGTTTAGGAGCAGAATCCACAATCACTAGAGTGAACATTCCCAACCCATCTTGAAAACTTTCAAAGGAGGTAAGGCACCATCTCCAGTCAGTCACTGCTGAGAGCTCACTATGATAAACCGACATCCAGAACTAGACTGGCAGGGCTCAAGGACAGTTGGACAAAAGCAGTTACGTTTTATGTCAATAAGTTGCCTGTAGCAGTTAGGACATTGATTAAGAAATTCTGCTTTGGACACATTATTTGTTCTCAAGCACAAAATGTTTTTGTTTGCTCAAGTTGATCCCAAATTAATTTGCATATCACCAAATGTGGCAACTCCCATGAAGTAGTGCAATTCACTAACATGCTAAATCAACACAAAATTATTTCTGTTAAATAAAACATGACTTCATTGTAAGAATACTGGTGTCACTTTATCGCTTTAATATACCAGTTATTTAGTCATGCTCAAAAATACGAACTTTAGCATCAGGTTACACTGAGTAGGCATACTTTTAAAGCTGAAAAATATTTTTGAAAATACTAGTTAATTAGAAAAAAATTAAATACTCATAAAATGCTGCCTATATTAACTTTTAACATTTAGTATGGGGAAGAAAAGCTAAAATTTAAAAAACTCTGCAACAGCCAACAAACCAACATTTAAGAATTTGCCACGGTTAATATTTTGATTTTGATCTGTGGCCATGTTACAGAAACAAAATGGCATCCAATCTTTTGCCAGAATTTTTACTACAGTAGATTCCGGTTAATTGGTGTTCATCAGGACCAGTATATTTTGCCCCAATTAAGCAGCTTTCATAATTAGCCGAAGTTTCATGGAAATAATTTAAAAGGTATAAAAAATACAAACTACCCTTTAATTAAGTAACAAATTTTGTGCTTAAATGAAATATGGAACTAATCAGAACACTACCAATGGCACTACAGTATTACAAAACTGTGTATTAGAGGAATTCATCTGGTGTATGAGGTGTCACGGGAGGGGTAGCACCTCTGGTGAAAGCACTTATCATGTCATGGAGGGGCAACTCACTCACCTTTGGTCCCCAGGAAACACTTAGCTCCAAGTAGCTATTTGTATGCAATATCTGCCACGCCCCAGTATACCAGTTCAAGAGGCCAGCTAAACCAGGTGAAGGTAGTCAGTGGACATCATAACTGGTGAAATAGGGACATGTCAGTCCTAGCATGTGAAGTTAGCAGACTGGGCGGATGAGATGGACAGCGAGATCCAATGGCCAAGAAGGCGGTTCTGCAATGTTTGGTGGACAGCGAAGAGTGTAAGACGCAGAAGTAGTCATGGTTATCCACTGCAACCAAGAAAGACCACTTATACCACTAGACCCAGACTTCAGAGGTCGAGAGAGGAACTGTGCCAGTGCAATAGCTTTTCCCCTATAAAATCTCTCCCACACAGGTTTCACTCTCATCGTCAGATATGACGGACAATTTACAGGCTGATGTGATTAACTGTAAATTAACAAAATTTACAAAATGAACAAATGATGTACAGTTTTCATACAGTGCTTTTGATGATTGCATCCTCCAAATCCTCCGTTTTTATTTTAGTATTCAAGATAATGGTCGATGTCTTCAAATACTTCATTGTTCTTAACTTGAAGTAGTGAAATCGTTACATTTTCACTCTCTGCCTTTTCTGGCATCTCTAAGTCTGAATGCTTGAAACCACCATGAGCAAAACGATCTAAAATGCCTTACTGTTTATTTCTAACCACCTATCCTTGACAAAAATCATTGCTTTTTGAAAACAAACACATGTGACTGATGCTATTTAAAAAATGCGTAGAGTCTAAGGGCTACACAGGTTCACATGACTGACCCTAGTTAGAAACTATTCGGCAAGTCTCCTGCCCCAAAAAAGGAGCATAGCATCTCAAATAAATGAAAGGAATCCAGGTTATTTTCTTAATTAGTTTTTGTTCTTTAAGAGTTGCCCCGAATAAGCAGCTGTCCCAATTAACTGATGGACCAATTAACCAGAATCCACTGTATTTGTTCAGTCTAGAACATAAAGGAAGCAGAGGAAGACTATGTTAATTCTTTATTGTATCCATTTAAAAATCTATCACCAGTGTTTTTTTTAAATAAACGTATCAGAAATATTTTCATCTACATTAATTAATTCTAACCAAGCCACAAATATAATCTAATTTGCATTTTATAATACTTCTTACACAAGTATGAAACAACGTCAGTGTAAATAAATAGAATTTCAATTTGCCTCACAGAACTTCAACTCACTCAATGAAGAAAACATTTCTACCCTGTATCTGTAAAATTCACCAAATCTATCTACAGCATTCTTTTTGTGGACACATCTACCTTGCCACTGTTTTAAATTGAATAAAATTGAATAAAAAAATCAAATCTGAACATTAATACAATGAAGATATACATCCTAAATCTACCTATGTTTAAGACCGTCACTTATTCTGGATTTAGCTATTTTTCATGTGATCATCCAGCAATGTTTAATAAAAACCAAAAGCTAGCTAGGTAAACATGGGAATTATTGCTATATGATACGTCTATAACTGCGATTTTTTTTCCCCTTACTAAACAGTATGTGCCATAGTGGCTCCCTGGAGGTAGAACAACTTGTACTTTAATGTCTTCTGCCCCAGCCTTTCACCTCATTTCCCAAAAGGCAATTGGAAACTCAATTATTTTTCTAACTAGGCTTTTAACAGCACTTGTGAAATCACTTTGCTTGGGGAAGAAAACAAAAGTCTCTTTCTTACTTGCAAATAGTTTTTTTCCCCACTTGTCAAAGAACAAAATATTATTAGAAATTTGTCGCAATTAGGAATTCTTAAGAATTTTTAAAATTCATAATTGATATTATTCAACAAAAAAGGAAAAAATTGATGAATACAAAATAAATTTAGTAACTCCTGAATCGCCCCAATATATGCAACTAACAAGTCCCTATTTTCTGTAATTACTTCACTAAATTAGCCATCTGTTTACGTTGTTTGTTTTGTTTGACCTGAAACTATCAACACCACTTTCCAAAAAATGTAAGGAATTATATATACTAACACTATAACCCGTTGAAACACCATAGTATTGATGGTCTGATAAATTATATTACTACACATTGCATAAATTTCTTTCATTTATCGGAAATAAAATCAGATTTTTTGATGGGTGATTAAGTAGCATTTTTAGGACCTCTCTTTTCTGATTAGTTAATGTTGCTTAAAATTATTAATATTTGCATATCATAAATGATGATCATCTATTGAACTGCAAATCATTTTTCCCTATTCAGTTACAGTGGCATGCAAAAGTTTGGGCACTCCTGGTCAAAATTTCTGTTACTGTGAATAGCTAAGCGAGTAAAAGATGAACTGATTTCCAAAAGGCATAAAGTTAAAGATGACATATTTCTTTAATATTTTAAGCAAGATTACTTTTTTATTTCCATATTTTACAGTTTCAAAATAACAAAACAGGAAAAGGGCCCGAAGCAAAAGTTTGGGCACCCTGCATGGTCAGTACTTAGTAACACAGCTTGTAAACGCTTTCTGTAGCCAGCTAAGAGTCTTTCAATTCTTGTTTGGGGGATTTTCACCCATTCTTCCTTGCAAAAGGCTTCTAGCTCTGTGAGATTCTTGGGTCGTCTTGCATGCACTGCTCTTTTGAGGTCTACCCACAGATTTTCGATGATGTTTAGGTCAGAGGACTGTGAGGGCCATGGCAAAACCTTCAGCTTGCGCCTCTTGAGGTAGTCCATTGTGGATCTTGAGGTGTGATTAGGATCATTATCCTGTTGTAGAAGCCATCCTCTTTTCACCTTCAGCTTTTTTACAGACGGTGTGATGTTTGCTTCTAGAATTTGCTGGTATTTAATTGAATTCATTCTTCTCTCTACCAGTGAAACGTTCCTCGTGCCACTGGCTGCAACACAAGCCCAAAGCATGATCGATCCACCCCCGTGCTTAACAGTTGGAGAGGTGTTCTTTTCATGAAATTCTGCACCCTTTTTTCTCCAAACATACCTTTGCTCATTGCAGCCAAGAAGTTCTATTTTAACTTCATCAGTCCACAGGACTTGTTTCCAAAATGCATCAGGCTTGTTTAGATGTTCCTTTGCAAACTTCTGATGCTGAATTTTGTGGTGAGGACGCAGGAAAGGTTTTCTTCTGATGGCTCTTCCATGAAAGACATATTTGTGCAGATGTCGCTGCACAGTAGAATA
The DNA here is from genome assembly GCF_030028105.1 of Mobula birostris. Classification (NCBI taxonomy): domain Eukaryota; kingdom Metazoa; phylum Chordata; class Chondrichthyes; order Myliobatiformes; family Myliobatidae; genus Mobula; species Mobula birostris. The sequence continues at coordinate 171,517,994 of NC_092375.1, read as the reverse complement.
GTGCGCCACCACTCCAGAGTCTGCTAAATCTTCCTGAAGGTCTTTTGCAGTCAAATGGGAGTTTTGATTTGCCTTTCTAGCAATCCTACGAGCAGTTCTCTCAGAAAGTTTTCTTGGTCTTCCAGACCTCAACTTGACCTCCACCGTTCTTGTTAACTGCCATTTCTTAATTACATTACGAACTGAGGAAAAGGCTACCTGAAAACACTTTGCTATCTTTTTATAGTCTTCTCCTGCTTTGTGTGCATCATTTATTTTAATTTTCAGAGTGCTAGGCAGCTGCTCAGAGGAGCCCATGGCTGCTGATTGCTGGGACAAGGTTTGAGGAGTCAGGGTACTTATAAAGCTTTGAAATTTGCATCACTTGGCCTTTCCTAATGATGATTGTGAACAAGCCATAGCCCTAACAAGCTAATTAAGGTCTGAGAGCTTGGTAAAAGTTATCTGAGAGCTCAAATCTCTTGGGGTGCCCAAACTTTTGCATGGTGCTCCTTTCCTCTTTTTTTCCCACTCTAAAATTGTACAAAACAAAAACACTAATCTTGCTTAAAATGTTGAAGAGAATGTTTCATCTTTAACTTTGTCTTTTGGAGATCAGTTCATCTTCTACTCACTTAACTATTCACAGTAACAGAAATTTTGACCAGGGGTGCCCAAACTTTTGCATGCCACTGTATATCCTGGAAAATGATGGACCAATTTCTTCAAGTTCTGACTCGTTCTCTTTCCACAGAGGCTGACCTTCTAATTGAACATAGAACGGTACAGCACATTACAGGTCATTCGACTCACAATGTTGTGCTCACCTTTTAACCTATTCTGAGATCACTCTAACCCTCCCCTCACTCATAGCCCTCCATTTTCCTTTCATCCATATTTTCATAAATGTCCCTAAGGTATCTGCCTCTATCCCACCTTTGGTAGTATGTTCCATGCACTCACCACTCTATGTAAAAAAACATACCTCTGACACCCCTCCGCCAAACTTTCCTCAAATTACCTCAAAATTATGCCCCCTCATATTAGTCACTTCATCATGCAAAAAAGTTTCCGGCTATCCACCCTACCATTTATCATTTTGTACACCTCTATCAAGTTGCATCTCATCCTCCTCAACTCTAAAGAGAAAAGCCCTAGCTCACGCGATGGATTCCCACAAGACTGTTCTCCAATCCAGGCAGCGTTCTGGTAAATCTCCTCTGCATCCACTCTAAAGCCTGCTCACCTTCTTGTAATGAGTCAATCAGAACTGAACACAATACTCCAAATGCGATCTAATGAGAGTTTTATACAGCTTAACATTACTTCATGGCTCTTGAACTCAATCCTCCAACTAATGAAGACTAACACACCATATGCCTTCTTAACAACCCTATCAACTTGGACTCCATGATCCCTCTGTTCCCCCACACTGCCAAAAATTCTACCATTAACCCTACACTCTGGCTTCAAGTTCAACCATCCAAACTGCATCACTCCACTTTACAGAATTGAACTCCATCTGCCACTTGTCAGAGCAGCTCTGCATCCTATCAATGTCCTGGAGTAACCTACAAAAACCTCTACACTATCCACAACACTACCAACCTTCGTGTCATCTGCAAACTTACTAACCCACCCTTCCACTTCCTTGTCCAAGTCATTTCTAAAAATCACAATGAGCAGAGGTCTCAGATAAGATCACCATTGGCCACAGACCTGCAGACAGAACACATTCCATCTACTACCACCCTCTGCCTTCTGTGGACAAGCCAATTCTGAATCCACACAGCAAGGTTTTCCTGGATCCCATGCCTCCTGATTTTCTGAATGAGCTTACCATTGGGAAGCATGAGAAACACCACACTAAAATCCATTGTTTCAATTTGTTTTGTTATTTCCTCAAAAAATTCAATCGGGATTATGAAGCATGGTCTGCTCTTCATGCTGATATTCCCTAATCCAGCGGTCCCCAACCACCGGCCGCGGACCGGTACCGGGCTGCAAAGCATGCACTACCGGGCCGCGAGGAAACAATATGATTTGGCGATATGAGTCATCTGCATCTTTCCTCATTCCCTGTCACACACTGTTGAGCTTGAACGCACGCGAGGTCATTACCTGCGCGTCATCCATGTCAGCGCAGGAAGGAGATCAACTCCTCGAGCTTGCAAATGACGGCGGGCTGAAAAGTATGTTTGACATAACATCTCTGCTGGCATTCTGGATCAAAGTCAAGGCTAAATATCCTGAGATAGCCACGAAAGCACTGAAAATGTTGCTTCCATTTCCAACATCATATCGCTGCGAAGCGTAGTTTTCTGCAATGAATGCAACAAAAACTAAATTGCGGAATAGACTGGACATAAGGAATCCCCTTCGAGTATTGCTGTCTCCCATCACCCCTCGATGGGACCGTCTTGTTGCAGGGAAACAAGCCCAGGGCTCCCACTGATACAGCAATCTTGGTGTGTTGCAATGATTTTATATGTTCATACGGGGAAAATATGTGCTGTGTGTTTAATATCCAAACGTTACTTAACATGTTATAATGCTATTGACTTATAAGTGACTTATATAACGATATAACAATTACAGCATGGAACCAGGCCATCTCTGCCTTTCTAGTCCGTGCCAAACGCTACTCTCACCTAGTCCCACCGACCTGCACTCAGCCCATAACCCTCCATTCCTTTCCTGTCCATATACCTATCCAATTTTTCTTTAAATGATAATATCGAACCTGTCTCTACCACTTCTACTAGAAGTTCGTTCAACACTTACTTCAAGCTCCCCTGATAATTGACTTAACACTATATTCATGCGAGTATGCGCTGTGTTTAATATTAAATTCATTAGATAAACCCTTTTAGAAACAAAATTGAGTGTATTAGCCACTTATCACCTATATTCCAGTCGTGATTAACAACCCTCCCCTGCCTCCCCCGAACAGAATCGACAAAAACGATTTGTAGGGAAAAAAAGAAAAATCGGCACACACACGCATGCGCACACAGGTGCCCACGCAAGGCTTCATGGTCATGGTAGTCTTTCTCGGGGTAAACACAACGTACTTGACTGCTACTCTTGTCCCTTGGCAACCCTACCCCGCCACCCCCCCACCGGTCGGCCAGTCCTTAAGAATATTGTCAATATTAAACCGGTCCGCAATGCAAAAAAGGTTGGGGACCCCTGCCCTAATCAAACCATGCTTCTTTGAATGCTCATAAGTCCTGCTTTAAAAATCCTTCCCAATAGTTTTCCCACCATTGATGCAAGACTCACTGGTCTATAGCTCCCAGAATTATCTGTATTACCTTTCTTGAACAAAGGAATAACATTTGCCACCTGCCAATCTTCGGTTTTAATCTTCTGATAGTTTCCTATTCTTTTTCAGTTCTTATTTCAGATTTCCAACATCTGTAGTTTTCTCTTGTTTTTCAACCAATTCATGCCTGCTGTTCTTCCTGTTAGTTTCTAAATACCAAACTCTATCATTATATTAACAAAAATACAAATACAAACATCTGGATTTTGTTTGACTAGTGATTTTTTTTTCTCTGCTGCCACACACAGCTACATAAACTATTTGTCATATTTTTGCAAAATATCAGCAAATTATAACAATGCTGAACAGCTAAACATACACTAAAAATATCTGGAACTTCTTATGCAAGTAACAAGTCTCTTTGGTATTTTGTCCAGCTTTTTGTCTTTAAAAGCTGAACATTTTAGGCAGAGTTACAGAAAACAACAGCCAGAACTTTACTCTCTTTTTCTATTGGGACTGCAGTTCAAAAAAACATTTTGAATATTATATGTCCTATTAATGCATTGTATATTGCTAATTGCAACTTTGACAAGCTACTTTCTTATTATACTCACAAAAGATTCAGTCTGCAAAGCTAGAAAGCACACATTGCCTCAAATTTATTTAATCTTTTGCAGGTTTTTTTGCAAGCCACTACATTCAGTTTCTTTTCAGTCACCTTTTTGGTTCATCTCACTTTAAACAGATCAAAAATAACATTAGTTCTGTAAACCCATCATAATTTACTTTACTCCATGCAGTTAGCCAGTATGACAGCATTTATTGCACCAGCCTGTCATAGCAACTAAACCTAGTGCTTCTCTAAGTTTTCTACCAAATGGATACTTTCACTTGCTTTCACATAATCTTCCACTTGCTCAACCTTTAACTATTCTCTTGGCCTTTTCATATAACCCTGCAACCTTTTTAATTGCTTACCAGCACACACATCTGTAGCCTCAGCCTCCATCTGTCCAAAGTGATACCCTACCCAATCTTGATCATTAAAATAGCTCTTCCGCAATGAGCACCATCAACACCCCATATAGCTAATATATTAAAATCATTTGATCATGCTGCCTAAAGCCTTGAAATAAACTAACAAATATAACTGTAGTCAATTCCATTCATAATTCCTCAAAATGAAAAAGATCCATGCTTGCAAGCACCAAGACTTGAATGACATTCAGGGATAATTGATAAGTGGCAAGTAACATTTTTCACACAGCAATCTCCAGTCGTAATCTCCTAATGACATTCATTATCAAACCATATATGCCACAATCAACATGTCAAGGCTCACTCTTTTCTGAAGCACATGGAGAAGCTACATAAATAAACATAAATAAGTAGCTTGCAGTTTTGGAATTCTGTGGTAACTTCTCAACTCCCCTAAAATTCTATTATCTTTTAAAAAGCAAGATAGATAGCACACCTCACCTTCCCCCAGACTGGGTAACTACAGTTACAACATACAGTACTGTGCAAAATGTACTATATATAGTGCCTAAGACTTTTGCACAGTACTGTATTTGGCAGTGTGGAGCGGAGAGCGAGTATGTGCATCTGGTAGTAGCAAAGGATGTTGGGAATGGCAAGGGTGGAGGGCTGCAGGAGAGGTGTAGGACATGTAGCAAGGAAGGAGTGCCAGGGGTGGGGAGGTGGGTGGCAAAGGTATGACACACCCAGCTCTGAGACACCAGGCAAGGTCACTAGGTTCTAAATAATTAGTTTATTGATCATTACAGAATGTCTTTCTGGTGCTTCCTGCTCCCTCCCCTCACCCTTCCCCTTTTCCTAACCATGATTCTCCTCTCTCTGCCCTCTTCCCTCTCTCTGTCCACAATAGAGACCCATATCAGAATCAGGTTTCTCATCACTCATGTATAAGACTTTTTTTTTTAAACAGTACTGTACATACTTCACAAAGAACAAAACAATCTACTTGGCAAACACCGAACTCCAAGCTCTCACTCCACCACCAATGCAAAGTGGTTTCAGCATGATCTAAGAACGGACTGCATATAATTTCCTAAGCAACACACATAAAATACTGGAGGAACTCAGCAGGCCAGGCAGCATCTATAGAAAAGAGTACAGTCGACATTTCCAGTTGAGATCCTTAAGGAGGACTAGTTTCTCAAAGGCAATTAGGTTAATTACCTTTCAGTACTTCACTGTTAATGTTGTACAGACTGAAAGCTTTTTCAAATTATGCTTCCCCAAACATAACTCTTATGAAATCCTATCCTTTTAAGATTAGAAGTTCATACATCTGCTTTTGGAAGATACTATAAGTTGTAAAGGAAAACAATTCAATATTTGCTGACAAATAGCTAAACAAAAATAGAGATCAGAAACCAGTCATCACTCAATATTGCATTTCCCTGTTTCTCTTTGAATTAACCTATCAGAGCCTTTCCATGTTCTTACCAATACACATTTCCCTCACCTTCTGCTTTCCAGACATCTGTGCTTCTGAAATCATAGTTCAGATTTTCCAGTTAAGCTATCGTTTGTTATAGGAACAATCCTAAGTACAAACAAGCTAACAATTTTTGATGTATTATCTACAGGTTCCATATTACTTTCCCTTATTACCACATTCCAAATGTAGTTTCTCAATTTTTCTCATTATTCCTGTACCTCTACAATTTCCAAAAGAAATTTCTTCCTGATTTGCTATATACACTATCAGAATTTACATCTTTTTTTCCCTCCTGCTCTCTTTAGACAATACATTTCACCACTACTTCTGAACGTCTAACTGTTTTATGTTGCTTTCTCTGTAACATCCCTATCATATTAAGGTAAAGGAACCATTAAGAGGCAGTGATCATAATATGACAGAATTCACCTTGCAGTTTGAGAGGGAGAAGCTAAAGTCAGTTATCAATATTACAAATGGAATAAAAGGAATACAGAGGCATGAGAGAGGAGCTGGCCAAAGTTAACTGAAAGCAGACCCTAGCGGGGTGACGACATACAGCAATGGCTGGAGTTTTGGGAGCAATTCAGAAGGTGAAGGGGAGATGCATCCCAAAGAAGAAGTATACACAAAGGGAGGATGAGGCAACCATGGCTGACAAGGGAAATAGGAGGATTAGGAACCTTTTAAAAACCAACAGAAGGCAAGTGAAAAAAAAAAGCAATAAAGAGAGAAATGCTGAAATATGAAGGTAAACTATCCAATAATATAAAAGATTATATCAAGTTTTTTCAGATATATTAAGAGTAAATGACAGGTGAAAATGGATATTGTATTGCTGGAAAGATAGTAATGGGGGGGACAAAGAAATGGTGGACAAACTTGATAAGGACAATAGATTCTCATTAATTTGGGGCATTGGTTAATCGGGGCAACCACTTATTTGGGACAGCTCTTCAAGAACAAAAACCTATCGACATAATAGCCGGGATTCCCTTCATTCAGTTGGGACATTATACCACTTAACTGGGACAAGAGACTGTCGCTGATCAGTTTCTAACTAGCATCAGTCATATGCCTTGTGTGATGCTACACCATACATAGAGCAAGCAGTTTTTAAATAGCATTGATTGAGTGTATTTGTGTTCAAAAAGCAGTGATTTTTGTCACTGATAGCTGGTGAGAAATAAGTAAGACAATTCAGAACAGTTTTGCTCACTACAGTTTCAAGCGCTCAGCCTTGGAGAAACTCCAGAAATGGCCAGCAGTGAAAATGAAGCAATTTCACTACTTCAGAAAGTTAGGAACTATGAAGAATTTGAAGGTATAGATAGTCACCTTGAATGTTACAATTAGAATAAAGATTTGGTGGATGTAATTGCTGAAAACATTGTATGAAGTCAGTTCATTATCTGCACTGATTTTAATCATTTACAGTCAATCAAAAGAACATGACAGCATATTATTGATAAATATTAAGAACTAATACACAGTGTTATAGTACTGTGGTAGTATTTGTAGCATTCTAATTTGTTCTGCATTTTCTTTAATACATAATTTGTTACTCAGTTAAACAGTAGTTTGTCTTTTTCATGTACTTTTCTAACTACTTCCATGAAACTTTGACTAATAGGAGCAGCTGTTCATTTGGCCCAAAATGTATTGGTCTCAATGTGCCCCAATTAACCAGAATCCACTGTATTTTGTGTCAGTCTTCAATGTGGAGGAAACCAGTAGTATGCTAAAAATTCCAGAGTGCCGGGAGGCAGAAGTGAGTGTAGCTCCTGTAACTAAAGAGAAGCTGCTTGAGAAGCTGAAAGGTCTAAAGGTAGAAAAATCAACTGGACAAGATGGACTACATCCCAGTGTTCTGAAACAGGTAGCTAAAGAGATTGTGATGGCAATAGTAATGATCTTTCAAGTATCACTCGATTGTTGAAATTACTTTTTAAAAAGGGAGGGAAACAAAAGAAAGTATAGGCTAGTTAGCCTATAATTCAGTGGTTGAGAAGATGTTGGAGTCCATTATTAGGGATGAAGTTTCATGGCATTTGGAGGTACATGATAAAATAGGCTGAAGTCAGCATTGTTTCCTTAAGGGGAAATGACGCCTGACAAATCTGTTGGAATTCTTTGAAGAAATAACAGGCAGGATAGACAAAGGAGAGATGTTTCTTACTTGAATTTTCAGAAGGCCTTTGACAAGGCTGCTAAATGAGATAAGAGCCCATGGTATTAAGGGAAAGATACTAGCATTGGTTGGCTGGCAAGATGCAAAGAGTGGGAATAAAGAGGGCCTTTTCTGGTTGACTGCTGGTAACTAGTGGTATTCCACAGGGATTGGTGTTGGGACCGCTTCTTTTCACGTTATACATCAATGATTTGGATGACAGAATTGATGGCTTTGTGGCGTTTGCAGATGATACTAAGATAGGGAAAGAGGCAGGTTGCGTTTATGGAGCAGTGAGTCTGCAGAAGGGAAGGCTGATTTATACTTCTGCGTCAAATGGATGCTGTAACCTACACAAGTGGCCTATGCGCACTGTGAGCATTTATACTTGTGCGTTGGTGTGTCTGCATCGCTCTGCAACTTGTGCACGTCACACATGCGCACACACCTGCCCGTACAAGGCTTCATGGTCATGGTAGTCTTTCTCGGGGTAAACAAGTTTAAAGCAAGCGTCTTTTTTCGTAAAAGCGAAATGTGTCCTCCATAATTTCAGAGGTCTGTAAAGCTTTATGGAAAGCATTGCACCCAGAGTTCCTTCCCTGTCCTTCAGTCGCCCAATGGGAAGCTATTGCAGCGTAGGAGGAAATGTGATGCTACCAAGTGGACCGATCACAGCTGTTGCAGTCTGCGTTGCCGCGACGCATAGTTACATTTTGAGAGAGGTGCGCGTCAGGCTACGGCGTAGGGATCCGCGTAGGCTCTGCATAGGGTTCACAGCGACACCACACCTACGGCGTTGATTTGACGCAGAAGTATAAATCAGCCTTTAGAAAGATAAGGCAAATGGGCAAAGAAGCAGCAAATGGATATAATGTAGAGAAGTACTTTGGTTGGAAGGAATAAAGGCGTAGACTATCTTCTAAATGGAGAGAAAATTCAGAAAACAGAGGTGCAGTGGGACTTGGGAGTCCTTGTGCCTGATTCTCTAAAGGTTAACTTGCAAATTGAGTCAGTGGTATGGAGGCAAATGGAATGTTTGCATTCATTTCAAGAGGACTCGAATATAAATGAACTGCACCCTAGGGTTCTGAAAGAGGTAGCGTTAGAGATTGTGGTGGCATTAGAAATGATCTTTCAAAAATCATTGGACTCTGGCATGGTGCCAGAGGACTGGAAAATTGCAAATGTCACTCAACTCTTTAAGAAAGGGCAGTAAAAAGGAAATTATAGACCAGTTAGCCTGACCTCAGTGGATGGGAAGATGTTAGAGTCAATTGTTAAGGATTTGGTGATAGAGTACTTGGTGACACAAGACAAGATAGTACAAAGTCAGCATGGTTTCCTTCAGGGAAAATCCTGCCCTATGAACCTGTTGGAATTCTTTGATGAGATAACAAGTAGGATAGATAAAGAGGATGTAGTGGATGTCGTATATTTGGACTTTCAGAAGGCCTTTGACAAGGTGCTACACATGAGCCTGCCTACCAAGTTAAGAGCCCATGGTACTACAGGAAAGTTCCGAACATGGTTAGAGCATTGGCTGATTGGTAGCAGGTAGCAAGTGGGAATAAAAGGATCCTTTTCTGGTAGGCTGCCAATGACTAGTGGTGTTCCACAGGGGTCAGTGTTGGGACCACTTCTTTTTATGCTGTATATAAATGATTTAGATGATGAAATAGATGGCTTTGTTGCCAAGTCTGCAGATGAAATGAAGATTAGTGGAGGGGTAGGTAGTGTTGAGGAAACAGGTAAGATGCAAAAGGACTTAGACAGATTAAGAGAATTGGCAAGAAAATGGCAAATGAAATACAATGCTAGAAAATCCATGGTCATGCCCTTCAGTAGTAGAAATAAATGTGCAGATTATTTTCTAAACGGGGAGAAAATCCAAAAATCTGAGATAGAAAGGGACTTGGAAGTCCTTGTGCAGAACACCGTAAAGGTTTACTTGCAGGTTGAGTCAGTGGTGAGGAAGACCAATGCCATGTTAGCATTCATTTTAAGAGGTCTAGAATACAAGAGCAAGGACGTGATACTGAAACTTTATAAGGCACTGGTGAGGCCTCACCTTGAGTATTGTGAACAGTTTTGGGCCTTTCATCTTAGAAAAGATGTGCTGACATTGGAGAGGGTCCAGAGGAAGTTCACAAGGATGATTCCAGGAATGAAAGGGTTATCATACGAGGAACGTTTGATGGCCCTGGGTCTGTTCTCGCTGGAATTCAGAAGAATGAGGGAGAATCTCATTGAAACCTTTCAAATGCTGAAAGGCCTAGACAGAGTAGATGTGGAAAGGATGTTTCCCATGGTGGGAGAGTCTAGGACAAGAGGGCACAGCCTCAGGATAGAGGGGCGCCCTTTCAAAACAGAGATGCGGAGAAATTTCTTTAGCAAAGGCTGGTGAGTTTGTGGAATTTGTTGCCACATGCAGCAATGGAGGCCAGGCTGTTGGGTGTATTTAAGGCAGAGATTGATAGGTTCTTGATTGGACGTGGCATCAAAGGTTACAGGGAGAAGGTCGGGAACTGAGGTTGAGGGGGAGGGAAAAAAAAAGGATCAGTCATGATTGAATGGTGGAGCAGACTCGAGGGGTCAGATGGCCTAATTCTGCCCCTATGTCTTAGAAAAGCAAGGATGTAAGGCTGAGGCTTTATAAGTCACTGGTCAGACTGCACTTGGAATACTGTGAGTAAATTTGGGCTCCTTATCTAAGAAAAGATGTACTGGTTTTGGAGAAAGTCCAGAGGAGGTTCACAAGAATGATTCCGGGAATGAAAGGATTAACATATGAGGATCTCAGGACCCGTACTCGCTGGAGTTTAGAAGAATGAGGGCATCTCATTGAAACCTATGGAATATTAAGGCCTCGGTAGAGTGGATGTGGTAAGGGTGTATTCTTTTGTTTGTGGGGGGGGGGGGGCTAGAACCAGAGGGCACACTTTCAGAATAGAGGGACATCCCTTGAAGACAGAGATGAGGAACAATTTCTTTAGATGGAGGGTGGTGAATCTGTGAAAAATCATGCCACACATGGCTGTGGAGGCCAAGTCATTGAGTATATTTAAAGTGGAGCTTAATAGATTCTTGATTATTAAGGGCGTCAAAAGTCACAGGGAGAAGGCAAGAAAATGGGGTTGAGAGGGGTGCTGGAAAGATGAAGCAGATTTGATAGGCTAATAGACCTGATTCTGCTCCTATGTCTTATGATTTTATATACTTTTTCTTCACCATGTTCCATTGCACCCTTGCCTTTGTAAAGACCCCACTTTTTTGGGGTGTCACAATCCGGCTTAAGTTTATTCAATAAGAGAAATATATCCAAAGAGTAATTCTTCATTGTGCTAAGATTTTTCCACCTAATTGTGAAATCCAGCAACATTTGTCTATTCTACAACTGTAGCCACCAGTACAATGAAAACACCAATGCAATAAAGCAGTTCAACCAATTCATCTCAGAATACAAAGGAATGCCACATTCATTTATACAACAATAATGATAAAGGACAACAGAAGTTACAAATCTCACTTTACTAAATAGAATTACCAAGATCCATTGCTGTTTCCATGAAGCTTTTCTGTCTTGAAGCAAATTCAGCAAGTAATTTCTGTTGTCTCTCGCGGGCTTTCTGCCGTCTGAAAAATAAATCCAACAGATTAATATAAAACTGTCACTGAGAAAAGTATACAAAAGATACTTTTTTTCCAATTCCCATCACCAACAGCAAGATTCCACCACCAAACAAATCCAATTCATTTTGCATTATGAAGCTTTCCTTTCCTGTGAAAGCACACTCTGCTCAAGGCACTTTCTCATTCAATTGCAGGAGATGCAAAACCTGTCCTTTTACTTCTTCTGTACACAGTACTAATGTACTCTACTCCACACTGGAGAAATCAAACATAATTCAGTGGATTGCCTTCTCCTTGTTATCCATTCTCAATCTAACTGACATGACTGTAACCCCTGAACTATTACAAGTACAGGAGTTAGATAGATCAGCTGATTGAGTGGTGTCGCAACAACAACCTTGCAGTTACTGTCAGAAAGACCAAGGGATTGTTTGTGGACTTCAGGAAGAGGATGTCATGAGATCATACACCAGTCCTCATTAAGGGATCAATAGTGTAAAGGGTGAACAGTTTAAAGTCCCCGAACATCAGCATCTCTGAAGATCTATCCTGGGCCAGCATATTGATTTAATTAGAGAGAAGGCGCGACAATGGCATTTACAGTTTGAGGAGACTTTGTACGTCACCAAAGACTCTCATGTATTTCTACAGATGGACCATGGAGAGCATTCTAACTGGTTGCATCATTGTCTGGTATGGAGGGGCCAGTACACAGGATAGGGAAAAGCTGCAGGATGTTGCAAACTCAGCCAATTCCATCATGGGCACTAGCATACCCAGCATCCAGGACACCTTCAAAAGGCCATGTCTCAAAAAGACAATGTCTGTCATTAAGGACCCCCATTACCCAGGACATGCCGCCTTCTTATTGCTACCATCGAAGAGGTAATATAGGAGCCTGAAGACACACACCCACACTTTCAGGAACAGCTTCTTCCCAGCCACCATCAGATTTCTGAATGGCCAATGAACCTATGTACACTATCTTACTATTTTCTGCTTTTTTTGCTCTCTTTTTGCAATACTTTTGAAATTTAATTTCTATATATATTTCTTATTACAATTTATAGATTTTTATTATTACGTATTGCAATGTACTGCTGCAAATTTCATGACAAAACAACAAATTTCATGACAAATGCCAGTGATATTAAATTCAGATAATGAGGTCCAATGTAAGCATGAAAAACAGCATGTCATCTTCTATTCTGGGGACCTTGCAGTCTTTCAAGACTCAATATGAAATACTACAAATTCAGGTAACTTGCTTTCTTTTCCTGTGTCAGAAATGGCCAGTCTATCTGTGACATCTGCTTGTTGTGTTAATTTTCTCTCCATTGACACAGGAATATCCTACAGGTCTTCATATTGCAGCTTCTATACTCCTTTGTTTGTATTCCCATTTCCCAACCACCCTCATTCCTTTGTTCCATGTACTCCTCTCGAGATGCCCTGATAATCCATCCAAAAGCTGACCTCATTTACATCTTATCCCATCAACAATCCTGGCCTCACCCAAGAGACATTTCCTCTGACTGATTTATTCCTTCTTCACACAACCCTCCTCTCGTTCCCAGTTCTGAGTCAAGATTATTCAACTAAAAGGTTAATTCTGTTTCTCTTTGGACAGATGATACCTGACCTGCTGAACATATCCATCATTTATTAATGAAAATCAATCATAAGATTAAAGTTCAATATTCTTATTCCACACCTCATTACTGTAAGAGGTCGCTAGGTGGTTGAAAAAAAAATGAAGTGCCTTTGGAAGAACAGTTTTCCCTTGGTCAGGACATTCCAGAAGTTTCAAAGCTATTTAATAACCTCTAGCTTACAATCTAGCTTAGATTGCTACAAAAATATAGATAAAATTGCCATGCAATTTGCACACAAGACCTCACAAATAAGATAAATAATCAGGTTACTTTTATAGTGGTGCTGCTTGAAGTTTGGCAAGGACAAAATGAAAACACCCATACTTCCTTCAATTACCACCAATGCATATTTCAACTCCGTGTGATAGTACAAATACAGTTTTATGCTCCTACAGCTTAGAATTGATACTTTTACCAAAGATGCCCATAAGAGGCCAAGGATGATACCTCACAATTACAGTAGTCTTTAATTTAGTTTACCCACATAGATACCGAACAGGATCTTCCAAGATTCCATGTCAGGTGATAGATAAATGGTTATCAGACAAAGATAAGGGGGTATCATGTCTAAAATTAACATGTTCAGATTCAGCAAAGTGATGAACTACTATCCAGGGTATTTTTCCTTCCCTGATATCTCTAAATAGAAAGGGTGGAATATTAGAAGTTTAAAGAATTAGAACTGTTCTCCAGATTCAGGATGCCCTTTTGCAAATAGGTCAACAATCCTTTTCAATATTTACCAATTAGTATTATTAGTTTATTTAAAATACAAGGCATTTAAGGAGCATTTAGAAAGGCACATGAACAGGCATGGAATAGTGGATGCAGATCACGTGCAGACAGATGGAAATAGTTTAGACTGGCATCATGGTTGGTGCAGACAGCGTGGACCAAAGGGCCTGTTTCTGGGTTGTACTATTCTATATTCTTAAGCTTCATTTCCCACATACCAATTAACCAGAGTGTGGATCAGAAAAGCTTGCCTAAATGCAATTGGTACATTCTAATTTTGAGACATTCAACCATTTTTTTAGTATTTTCTTAGTAGATTCTTTTTATACATTAAATCAGCAGGTATATGCAGTTAATGATAGTCACATATTTATTATATCAAAAGGGTGATAACACCTCTTGCTCATTAGCTACCACATTAAACAATGGGTCAATATTTTGTTATAAAAAGGTTTTTGAGTTTGTACAACTATCTGTAATTCACTCTTCAGCAACATATTCCAAAACAGGAATTTCTACCACCTTCAAAGGACAATAACAACAGCCACCCAAAAACAACTGCATTCCCCTCCAAGTCACCTGTCATTCTTTCATCACTGGATCTAAATACAAGAGTCCCTAATCCACTGCTGTTTGGAAACTCTTTCATCATTGACTAAAGCAGTCAATTCTCAAAAGCAATTAGGAATAGGCAATAAATGACAACAATGCCCACATTCCATAAATTTAAAAAAGGAAATGTTATTGGATTATTACTCTGACCTACCACCTAACATCTGCATTCTATCATATTTTAGTACTATGGATGCATTTTCATATTCCAAACCAAAATACTTAGTCTATAAAATAGGAATATTCATTTCATCCATAACAGACATGACCTACTAGTCATAAAAGATGACTCTCTAATTGATACTTGAACAAATAAATAATCAGTCTCTGTTTTTGAGAGGTTCCTGCAATCTGATAAAAATGTTATACCAAGGTCTTGACCCTCTTAAGAATCCAAAAAAATGATGGCAACCTATTTTTGAGAAAAAGTAAAATCTGACTCATAAATTATACTGCAGTTTCGAAGTTGTTCAGCCTAATTTAATAATGCTACTTATTAACCATTGGGAAGAACTTCTGGCAAATAATGAAAATGTACTTTTTTTGATCAAACAATTTCAGTTCCCAATCATTTCAATTAGACTAGTTCAAAAGCATACCACATACTGATAAATAAGCTTAAATAAGTGCTAAACTTCTTTATGAAATTTCAAACTAAATTATTAATTCATGCATCCTAAGTAACTTTTTCATACAAAAAGATAACCAAGATGGCATATACTAAGATGACCAAATTTATTATCACATGAACTTCCTTTTGTTCTCTCATTACAGCCTCCCACACCTCCTAAAGAGAAGTCATTCCTCTCACCCCGACAAACAGAATTTAACAAGACCATATTAACCCAAGTATCCAATCCCAACCAGATTATTCCCATTTCCTCCTTCTCCCCAAATTTTATTTTTTTTTTCCTTTATTCAATAACACTTATTTTTTTCTCTTCAACATGTGATTTCACTCAACAGATACACAATCTCTTTTGTTTATCCTTCAGACCCAGAATCAGTTTAATATCACCAACATACGTCGAGAAATTTGTTAACTTTGTGGCAGGAGTACAATGCAATACATGATAAATATAGGAAAAAACTGAAATACAGTACATATATATTCATATGTATATCAAATAGTTGAATTAAGATAAGTAGTGCAAAAACAGAAAATAAAAAAAAGTAGTGAGGGACTATTCATGGGTTCATTTAGAAATCAGAGGGGAAGAAGCTGTGTTCCTGAATCAATGGGTGTGTACCTTCAGGCTTCTGTACCTCCTTCCTGATGGTAACGAAGAGTAGAGGGCAAGCCCTGGGTGATGGGGGGAACTTAATAATGCTCTGCTCCTTGAAGACGTCTTGGATACTACAGAGACTGGTACCTATGATGGATATGACTAATTTTACAACTCTCTGCAGCTTATTTAATCTTGTGCAGTAGCACCACCACCCCCCACTCCCCACCAAGACAGTGATGCAGCCAGTCATAATGCTCTCCATGGTACATCTGTAGAAATTTACGAGTACTTTAGGTGACAGACCAGATCTCAAACTCCTGATGAAATAAAGCCACTGTCTTGCCTTCTTCATAGCTGCATCGATATGCTGAGACCAGGTTAGCTCCTCAGAGATACTGACACCCAGGAACCGGAAATTTCTCACTCTCTCCACTTCTGTTCCCTATATAAGGAATGGTTTGCGTTCTCTCATCTTACCCTTCCTGAAGTCCACAATCAGCTCTTTGGTTTTATCGACGTTAAGGGCAAGGTTGTTGTTGCAACACAACTCAACTAGCTGGTATATCTTGCTCCAGTACCCCCTCTCGTCTCCATCTGAGATTCTGCCAACAATGGTTGTATAGATGGCACTTCAGCTATGCTTGGCCACACAGTCATGGGTACAGAGAGAGTAGAGCAGTGGGCTAAGCACACATCCCAGTGTTGATTGTCAGCGAGGTGGAGATGTTATCACCAATCCGCACAGATTGTGGTCTTCCAATTAGGAAGTCGAGGATCCAGTTGCAGAGAGAAGTATTGCACCTTTTTGATTAGGACAGTAGGAATGATGGTGTTATACTTTGAGCTATAGTCAATGAATAGCACCCTGACATAGGTATTTGTATCATCTACATAATCCAACGTTGCATGGAGCACCATCGTGTTCATATCCACCATAGAGCTATTGTGGCGATAGGCAAATTGCAGTGGCAGGAGTAGATTCTAGCCATGATCAAGCTTTCAAAGCATTTTATCACTACAGATGTAAGTAATACTGGCTGATAGTTGTTAAGGCAGCTCACACTGTTCTTCTTGAGCACTGGTATAATTGTTGCCAGCATATAAATGCTCCAATATGTTGACTTTATACATTTGAAGGAATGTGGCACATGGAAATGCAATTATAGTAGAACTTTGTTCTGTGAGACATTAATTGCATGACTTACAGCACACACATCCCAGGCAAGGAAGTGGGCACCAAAACAAAAACCAGCCATCAAGCAACTCATTCATTAATACACCCCAGGTACAACCAGCTAGGTTTGATCACTAACAAGCCAACCGTAGGGGAGGAAACAATAGGATGGAGGGCAGTTTATATACTAACAGATAATGTTTGCTAATTTAATTAGCCACTATTATGCATCTGGCAGCAACCACTTGGAGGACATTTCCCCAAACTCAGAATTATGGGTTATACGATACATGCTAGTCAACTGTATTGTGAAAAAAGCAATTTTAGCAAAAAATTTGAAAGAAAGAGCTGCATCAGGGATATTGAAATCTTGAAATCCTCAAAAACAAAACCTTAGTCAGAATAATTTCTGAATGTAGTAAATGCCTTCAGCAACCTGAAATCAAGATCATTCAAGTGAAACAATGTATTAGTCTAAGCTTTTTATTGATTTTTATTTGTTGGATCAGTGGTAACAAAGATGACCTGGTCAATAATCAGATAAAGAATGTATGATTAGAAACATGTCTAATATACTATAACATTTGGCAGATAAATTCCAGAAAAAAAACTGAATTAACCTTCACTTCCTGCAGCTGGGTTTCTTCACAGCTCAGGGCATTTCTGACCTAAACTTATTCCTAATGTATATGGAGATCCCTGAGTATATGATATAAACAGATTCTGACAGATTCCACTCAGCTCAGTAATTTTTCTGACTGCTTAAAGGGTAGACATAGTAAGGCTGCAAGGTATCAGCATCAATTTGTCTTTTTCTTTGGTACAGCGCTGGTTGCTGTGGAAACAGTCTATCTTGTGAGAGATGCCACTTGTCTTTGACTAAAGGTCAAAACTCGAAAAAAAAAGGGTCATCATCACCTACTTATTGCCCTTTCCATTTTCATCACTACTAAATCTAACTTGAAATACACAATGGATTAAACCGAGTCTACATTTGCAACAGTATTCTGCTCGATGTGATTTATCTTAATTTTAGTATCTGCTGCCAATGAATGACAAATGATGAAATTATTCAGAGAGAAAATCTGTAAAATAGAATTGAATGGCAGCTACAGAAATCCAAATCAAAATTCCTTTTTTTTCCTACATACTGTGCAAAATTCAGAATTTTGGTCTTATTACACATAACAACATTGCAACAGCTGTGTTTTTTTTAGAAGAAAATGCAAATAGCTTAAAATTAAATCTCTCTTTGAAATCCAATATATTTTTGATGAATTCCAGAAATATTATTGAATCATTTTTCTAATCCAATTGTTTTAATAGCTTAAGTTACAATAGGAATGTAAGAATGCACTATAGGCATGACCATTTAAAATGAGAGGGGCCAAGTATTTTTTTATTTCAGATTTCCAACATTCATTATTTATTTTTTTTATTTTCATCACCACTTAGCAATACATGTCGTATTTGTTTCTTAAAGACATGACATTTAAATTTTAATCAGTTTGTACAACGCAATTTAAGTAGCACTGGTTTTGATTTTGTAAATACTACTGATTAGAATATATATTTAAAATGATAATTATAAAATTCCTTGTAGATGATAGTCAAATCTAGTATATTTCCAATAATGTACGAATTGTTTCTCTACAATACATCATTTAACTTAAATATTTTACATTACCTCTGAATTTTAGTGATTCCACTATACTGGAAAGGTTCAAAATATAAAGTATAATTCTAGTTAAAGCAAAATATTTCAACCCTATTTTTCTTTGGGCTAATTTCAGTCACAGAGTCAGAATCATTGAGCAATACAGCACAGATAAAGGCCCTTTAGCCCAACAAGTCCATGCCAACCACAGTGACCACCCAGCTAGCCTCAATTTCCGTCATTTGCTCCCTTATCCTCTAAGCCTATCCCTCCACATATCTAATCGAACTGCTTCTTAAAAGACACCATTATACCTACATCAACAACTCCTTCAGGCAGTTCCTTCCATGTGTTCACAACGCTCCGCGTGAAAAAGTTGCCTATCAAATCCTTCCCCATTCACCCTAAGTTTGTGCCCCCCTGTTTTAGAGTCATAGAAAAGTACAGCACAGAACAGAAATAGACTCTATGGCCCACCCAGTCCACACTGAACCATTTAAACTGCCTACTCCCATCAACCTGCACCGGGACCATAGCACTCGATACCCCTACCAACCATGTACCTATGAACTTCTCTTAAACGTTGAAATCGTGCTCACATGCACCACTTGCCCTGGCAGCTTGTTCCTCACTCTCCCTTTGAGTGAAGAAGTTTCCCCTCAGGTTCCCCTTAAACTTTGCACCTTTCACCCTTAATCCATGACCTGTAGTGGCAGTCCCACCCAACCTCAGTAGAAAAAGACTGCTTGCATTTACCTTATCTATACCCCCCATAACTCTGTATACCGCTATCAAATCTCCTCTCAATTTTCTCTGTTCCAAGGAATAAAGTCCTAACCTATTCAATGTTTCCTTATAACTCAGGTCCTTCAGACCCTGCAACATCCTTGTAAACATCCTTTTAGTCTCCCCTACCTATTATGTATTGCAATGTACTGCTGCCACACAAAAACAAATTTCACAACATATGCCAGTGATAATAAACTTGATTCTGATCCTAAAAAAAAAATGCAAATATGAACTTTAGTTTCCTATTGGCTTTTCATCAAATGCACATATATTGTATATCTGGATAAACATTTACCTTTCTTCTTTATCTAGAGCTTTCTTATCCGAAATACTCTTCTTTGGAGGTGTAGGAGGTGCTACCTTCCTATAAATTTCCTCAATCCTGAACTTGTTTTGCCGACTCCGTGCTGCAGTCTTTATTAAAATTCTTTCAACTGCTGTTGTCCCATCACCATGGATCTGCTGCATTGGGTCCAATCTCGATGTTGATTCTGAATCTTCTAACCAGCATGGATAGTATGAGTTTTGTTTTCCTGAGAGTTTATGATGCAGTTTAATTAGGAGAGAAAGCATACTTTCTCTAACTTCCAAAATGGTTGTGGTGAATTGTGGAGTTGAATTAGGTGCAGTCCACTTTGATGTCTTTGGTCTAACATCTGCATTGTGAATAGTGCTGCTGTTGTTGCGATTTATGATTTCCTGAAATTTTCGTCTACGTTCTGCAACTAAGCTGAAGACCTGAGCTGTATTTGAAGTCTGGAAGAAAAAAATAAATTAAATTCTGATCACAACATAAAATTAAGAGGAGTAAACTACGTAACCCTTTCAACCTGCTCCACCATTCATGAAGAACATGACTGATCTTACCTCTACTTTCATGCATTACCCATTTCCCAGATTCCCTCATTTGCAGAAATCGATTAACCTCTGCTTTGAATTGATTTAGTGGCTGATCTCAACCACAGCCCAAGTAGTTGAAAATAATTGTTTTCTTGACAGCCATGCATCCAGAAAGATACTTTCATCAATAAAACTGCAAATGCCTACAAGTACTGAAGCACATGATACTGGTGCAGAATGTTAACTCATGGCTGAGGAAAAAAGCAGTTATGTTAATTTATTGGTAGTTATTGATACAAATATTTATAGTAGGGTTAAAGGCAATTTACCGAATTATACATTGCTACATACAAGTACTTTGACACACTGGTTATTCAAAGTCAAGACAAGACAAAACTTAAACTGCAGTGAAATACCTCTCTGTTGAGAGCAGTGGCCCTTCTTGACCCCTGTCACATAGGAAGAGAGACATGACAAAACTTCAGGCAAAGAACAACTCGCTTCAAAGTAAGATATTCCCAGTAACAGAAATATAAACACACATGCAAGATCCAAATAATTCATTTACCATCTATTAACAAACAATGATAGAGGATTTTGTATTTTATAGGTGATTGGATGACAATGTACTATTAATAGAGAATGCAAATGTGATAAGAAAAAAATGGAATCTTCTTGAGAACATTCCCTAAGTTCAGAAAAAAACTGAATTGAAAATATTTCCTCTCTGACCCCTGAAACGTAAAATACAATCTCGATTTAAATAAATGCAAATTCTCAGCTTCAATCTTATTTTATATATAAAAACTTCCCCATATGCACAATGCTATACATTTTTTATGATTCATTCATGTTTTGAATGCGTCCAACACTGGCAAAACACCATTATTTCTCATCCTTTCATATCCTTGGAAAGAACATGATAAGCTATCTTCTTGAATGGCTGCAGTCTTTATTGTGAAGGTACCCAATGATGACAAACTGGCAATGCATTTCCAATTCAAGACAGTGTGTGAGAACATGTACTGAAGGTGGTGCTTTTCACCTTTTGGTGGTAGAGGCGGCAGATTTGGGAACAATTTACCACAATATGTTTTGCAAACTGTGCATGCCATACTTACCAGAGGTGAAAGGAATGAATGTATTGTCCTGGATGGTGTTGTGGTTCTTAAGGAATGTTGGAGGTTCAATGTTCCAGACGTGAAGAATATCACATCACAAATCTAATCTGTCCCTTGTGCACAGCAGAAAAACTACCCAACCTCTGAAATTTTCTTGCAGCCACAAAATTTGTGTGGCTGATTAAACTGAGTTTTTCATCGGTGGTGACTCCCCAGGATTTAGAGGCAGGGAGATTTGGTGACAATGTTGCCACTATATGCCAAGTGGTTAGTCACTCTCTTGTTAGTGATGGACAGAGCTTGACACTTTTCTAGAACAAGCACAAATTTAATATCAATTCAAACTTCCAGGTGGTCAAGCATAGCCCCTTTATTTGCTGAAGCATTGTGAATGAAGATAAATGATGTACATTCATCAGTAAGCATCTTATCATGGAAGGATGGTCACTGACAAAGCAAGTTATGGTAGTTTAGTTTGGGACACTATCCCCAGGAGTTCCTTCGGCCATGGCCTGCAAATGGGAAGATTCATCCCCTCTAATAGTCATAACCATTCAAATTGTGCAAAGCACGACTCCAACCATTAGAATGTTTTTCCTTTAATTCCCCGTTACTACAGTTTTATTTAGCTACCTTGATAATATCTATGGAAAAAAGCAAGCATTCGACACTTTGGGCTGAGACTGTTCATCAGGACTGGAAAAAAAGATGTGAAGACAAAGTGGGGGTAGGGGAGGAAGTCCAAGGTGATAGATGAGGGGAAGAGGAGTGAAGTAAAGAGCTGAGAAGAGATTGGTGAAGGAGATAAGACACTGGAGAAGGGTGAATCTAATAGGAGAGTGCAGAAGACAATGGAAGAAAGGGAAGTGGGAGGAGCACCAGAGGGAGGTGATGGGCAGGCAAGGAGATAAGATGAGAGAGGGAGGTGGGAATGGGGAATGGTGGGGGTGGGGGGCAATTACTGGAAGTTGGAGAAATCGATGTTTGTGCCATCAGGTTGGAAACTACCCAAATGGGATACAAGGTGTTGCCTACTCAAATGGAATACAAGGTGTTGCCTCTCCAACTTGAGCGTGGCCTCATCACAGCAGTACAGGAGGCCATTGATTGACATGTCAGAATGGGAATGGGAAGTAGAAATGAAATGGGTGGCCACAGGGAGATCCAGTTTTTTCTGGCGGACGGAGCATAGGTGCCTGGCGAAGTGGTCTCCCCATATACATTTGGCCTCATTGATATACAGGAGACCACACTAGGAGCACCGGATACAACAGATTATCCCAATAGACTTACAGGTGAAATGTCGCTTCACCTGAAAGGACTTTTTGCGGTCCTGAATGATAGTGAGGGAGGAGGTGTAGGAGCAGATGTGGCACTTGTTCCACTTGCAAGGATAAGTACCAGGAGGAAGATCAGTGGGGAGGTACTGGAGAAGGGAGTCATGTAGGGAGTGATTGCTACGGAAAGTGGAAAGTGGGGGGAGGGGGAAGATGCGCTTGGTGATGGGATCCTGTGGAGAGACGGCATAAGTTGTGAAGAATTATGTGCTGGACACGGAGGCTGGTGGGGTCGTAGGTGAGGACAAGAGGAACACTATCTCTAGTGGGTTGACAAGGAGATGGGGGCAAGGGTAGACATGCTTGAAGTGGAAGAGATATGGGTGAGGACGATGTTGATACTGGAGGAAGGAAATCCCTTTTCTTTAAAGGAGGACATCTCATTAGTTCTGAATGAAAAGCCTCATCTTGAGAGCAATGCAACAGAGACAGAGGAACTGAGAGAAGGAGATGGCATTTTTACAAGTGACAGGATAGGAAGCAGTATAGTCTAGGTAGCTGTGAGAATTAGTGAGTTTGTAGAAGATATCAATAGATAAACTGTCTCTAGAGATAGAGGCAGAGAGCTCGAGAAAGGGGAGGGAAGAGTCAGAAATGGGCCAGGTACACTTGAGGGCAGGGTGGAGTGGATTTATCCTGTTTTTTTTGGGCCAGAACATATATGAGCAATTTCCACATTTTTGGATTGCTGTCACCATTAAAACAGAACTAGGGCAGCTTGACTGAAGACAGGACTTGTTTTGGGGCACAGTGCCAGTACTACAGCTGAGATATTATCTGGTCCCTTTGCTAACTCCCTGCTCTCAAGTCCATTTCTTGATCTCATGTGATGGACAGAACCTTAAAGATAAAGCAGATAATCTACTTGGCAAATCTAGCTAAACACAGCTGCAAGATTTTTAGCCTTGAACTTAGTACTCATATGCTGTTTCCCACTAACATTAAAAATTAGGATAATCTTGGAACCACTCCCACAATGGCTGCTCTGCTAAAACCTAACTTCTTATTGGTCTTTGCCAAAGTGCCAACTAACCCAAATGATTCAACCTCCACAGAAAGTCCCAACAGGTGCTGCTCCCTTTTTAAATCTGACACTCAAAACTCAAAATAAACCCCTACAAGAGAGGATCTATTGTTGGATTGAAGAATCGGGCCAACATTTGCAACACGGAAGTCTTAATCACTCATAGTTGGCTACCTTGGACAGGTATCATCACTCAAATGTCTGACACTGAATGAACTCCTAAAACACTACTTAAACTTTGTCGCCAGAGATTATCAGATAAAGATAAAAGAATATGGCTCAAAGTTTCCTCCAGTCTTGCCCACAGCTAATCAAAGAGAAGCAGGAACACAGTCTTGCCCACAGCTAATCAAAGAGAAGCAGGAACACTCCCTATTCTATTGAGAACCTTGAGGCCATGCACTAGAAACACACAGAAACCCTTGATAAGGAATGGACCAGTGCACCATAGCACATATTACCCACCCATACTTTTTGCCATTTCCTGCCCCACCTCCAAAAATAGGTTGAAGATCCCATACATCAGAACCCCAGAAGCTAAGTGGAACACCTGATCTCAAAGATGAGGACATGGAAATGACAATGTAATTAAATGAGTAATGAGATAAAGCCACAAAATGTTAAAAAAAAGATTAGTGATACGTGAAAAATATTAATGAAACCCGCCAATGCCTAGGCTGGAGACAATTCACATTAATCAATGAAGCTACCAGCACATCTTTGGAACATGGGAGGAAATGAAGCACACAGAGCAAACATGTGGTCAGAGAGACAATGCAAACTGCAATGAACACCCAAGGTCAGAATCAAACCTGGGTCACTGGAGCTCTAGAAATCTGCAGCAGCAGCACTACCTCTTGTGCCACTGTGTGAGTCTCAGTAGGGTAGAGGAACAAAGGTAAAAATTAATAAAATTCGTGGCCACAGGTTCAAAGATTCAAAGTACATTTATTATCAAAGTATGTATAAAGTACACAACTCTGAGATTCGTCCTCCTGCAGGCAGCCACGAAACAAAGAAACACCATGGAACCCGTTCAAAGAAAGTATCAACACCCAACGCAAATAAAATAGAACATTTTGCAAAAAGTGAACGAATACCACAAAGAATAATAAACATCAAAGTCCTCAAAATAGTCCAAGAGTGTTCAGTTTAGTTCAGTACAATTCAGTTGACATTCATTGACTGCAGGCCGCAGAGCCAGTCTGCACTGAAATGCTCTAATCAAATCACACAATTAGCAAGTAACCAGAAATACACAGAACATTAAACGCAGAGTCCTCCAAAAATGAGTCCACAGCCACAAGTTCAACAAAAGCAAATCCACAGCCATGAGCTACGCCAATCAACCCTTCCAGCTTGAGGAAAACTCCTGACTCTCCCTCCAGCAGCATCGAACAAGAGGGAGAGGGACAGGGAGACCCGTCATACACAGGCAGGTGGCACTGAAACCCATTCGCCTTCCGGTCTCATCCTCATCGACTTCAATGTTGCTCAACGCTTTAATCAGCCTCCATTACTCCTCATTGATAATGAGTTCGCCTTTGGACTTTAAGCCATACACTCCACTCTCAATCTCGTTTAGACCATAAGATATAGGAGCAGAAGTAGGCCAGTCGCCCATCAAGTCTTCTCCACCATTCAATCATGGGCTGATCCAATTCTTCCAGTCATTCCCTCTCCCCTGCCTTCACCCCATACCCTTTGATGCCCTGGCTAATCAAGAATCTACCTATCTCTGCCT
This sequence comes from Mobula birostris, assembly GCF_030028105.1. Taxonomy (NCBI): domain Eukaryota; kingdom Metazoa; phylum Chordata; class Chondrichthyes; order Myliobatiformes; family Myliobatidae; genus Mobula; species Mobula birostris. The sequence goes on along the minus strand of NC_092375.1, from coordinate 171,492,560 downwards.
TAAATACACCCAATGACTTGGCCTCCACAGCCGCTCGTGGCAACAAATTCCACAGATTTACCACCCTCTGACTGAAGTAATTTCTCCACATCTCTGTTCTAAATGAAAGTCCTTCAATCCTGAAGTCATGCCTTCTTGTCCTAGAATCCCCTACCATGGGAAATAACTTTGCCATATCTCATCTGTTCAGGCCTTTTAACATTCGGAGTGTTTCTATGAGACCCACCCTCATTCTCCTGAACTCCAAGGAATACAACCCAAGAGCTGCCAGACGTTCCTCATACAGTAACCCTTTCATTCCTGGAATCATTCTTGTGAATCTGCTCTGAACCCTCTCCAATGTCAGTACATCCTTTTTAAAATAAGGAGCCCAAAATCGCACACAATGCTCCAAGTGTGGTCTCATGAGTGCCTTATAGAGCCTCAACATCACATCCCTGCTTTTATATTTTATACCTCTAGAAATGAATGCCAACATTCCATTCGCCTTCTTCACAACCAATTCAACCTGGAGGTTGACCCTTTAGGGTATCTTGCACAAGAACTCTCAAGTCCCTTTGCATCTTTGCATTTTGAATTCTCTCCCCATCTAAGTAATAGTCTGCCCATTTATTTCTTCCACCAAAGTGCATGACCATACACTTTCCAACATTGTACTTCATTTGCCACTTCTTTGCCCATTCTCCTAAACTATCTAGGTCTCTCTGCAGGCTCTCTGTTTCCTCAACACTACCCACTCCTCCACCTATCTTTGTATCATCAGCAAATTTAATAACAAATCCATTAATCATTGACATACACAGCAGTCCCAACACCATCCCCTATGGAACTCCACTGGTAACCAGCAGCCAGCCAGAATAGGATCCCTTTATTCCCACTCTGTTTTCTGCCAACCAGCCAAGTTCCACCCATGCAAGTAACTCCCCTGTAATTCCATGAACTCTTATCTTGCTAAGCAGACTCATGTGTGGCACCTTGTCAAAGGCCTTCTGAAAATCCAAGTACACCACATCTACTGCACCTCCTTTGTCTACCCTACCTGTAATTTCCTCAAAGAATTACAGTAGGTTTGTCAGGTAGGATTTTCCTTTCAAGAAGCCATGCTGGCTTTGGCCTATCTTGTCATGTATCTCCAGGTACTCCGTAATCTCATCCGTAACAATCGATTCCAACTACTTCCCAACTACTGATGTGAGGCTAACAGGTCTATAGTTTCTTTTCTGCTGCCTCCCACCCTTCTTAAATAGTGGAGCAACATTTGCGATTTTTCAGTCATCTAGTGCAATGCCAGAATCTATCAATTCTTGAAAGTTCATAGTTAATTTCTCCGCAATCTCTCCAGCTACTTCCTTCAGAACTCGAGGGTGCATTCCATTAGATCCAAGAGATTAATCCACCATCAGACCATTAAGCTTCCTGAGCACCTCCTCAGTCGTTAATTTTCACTGCACATACTTCACTTCCCTGACACTCTTGAATGTCCGGTATACTGCAGATGTCTTCCACTGTGAAGACTGACACAAAATACACAATCAGTTCCACTGCCATCTCTCATTACAATATCTCCAGCATCATTTTCTATTGGTCCTATATCTTCCGTCAACTCTCTTTTACCCCTTATTTACTGAAAGGAGCTTTTAGTATCTTCTTAGATACTAGTTGCCAGCTTCCTTTCATAATTTATCTTTTCCTTCCTAATAACCTTCTTAGTTTCCTTCTGCAAGTTTTTAAAAGCTTCCCAATCCTCTATTTTCCCACTAGCACTGGCTTCCTTGTATGCCCTCTCTTTTGCTTTTATTTTGGCTCTGATGTCCTTTGTCAGCTGCGGTAGTGTTCTTCTTTCACTCGAAAATGTCTTCTTCTTTGAAATATATCTGTCTTGCACTTCCCTCATTTTTCGCAGAAATTCCAGCCATTGCTGCTCTGCTGTTCTTCCTACAAATGTCCCTTTCCAGTCAACTTCGGTCAATTCCCCTTTCATTCTATTGTAATTTCCTTTATTCCACTGAAATACCGACACACTGGATTTTATTTTTTCCCTCTCAAATTTCAATGTCAACTCGATCATATTGTGATCACTGTTCCCCAAGGGTTCCTTAACCTTAAGCTCTCTTATCACCTCCAGATCATTGCACAACACCCAGTCCAGCACAGCCGATCCCCTAGTGGGCTCAACAACAAGCTCTTGTAAAAAGCCCTTAGACATTCTACAAATTCTCTCTTGAGGTCCAGTACTGACCTGGTTTTCCCAATTCACTTTCATGTTAAAATCCCCAATGATTATCATGACATTGCCTTTCTGACATGCCTTTTCTATCTCCTGTTGAAATTTGTAATCCACAACCTGGCTGTTGTTCGGAGGCCTGTATACAACTGCCATTACGGTCCTTTTACCCTTGTCATTTTTTAAACTCAACCTATAGAGACTCTACACCTTCCAATCCTATGTCATCTCTTTCTAATGATTTAATATTATTTCTTATACACAGAGACCACCACCCCCACTGCCTACTAACCTATCTTTCCGATACACCATATATCCTTGGACGTTCAGCTCCCAATGGCAGCCATCCTTTAGCCAAGTTTCAGAGATGGCCACATCATCATATTTGCCAATCTGTAGCTGAATTTCAAGATCATCCATTTTATTCCTTATGCTGCGTGCATTCAAATATAACACTTACAGTCCAGTGTTTGTTGCTTTCTGTTTTAACTGCACCACACCTCTATTGCCCTGTAACTCATGCCACTGGCTGTCATTAAGCCTCATCTACTGCCTGTTCTTTGTATAATCTCAGATGCACGCTATCTTTGATTTATTTCTGTTTTACCCTTCCTCAATCTTATCACTCCGGTTCCCATCCCCCTGCCAAATTAGTTTAAAATCTCCCCAACAGTTCTATTAAATATGCCTGCCAGGATATTGGACCCCCTTGGGTTCAGGTGCAACCTGTCCTTTTTGTACAGGTTGTACCTCCCTCAGAAGAGGCCCCAATGATCCAGGAACCTGAAGCCCTGCCCCCTACACCAGTCTCTCAGCCACACATTAATACGCCTGATCATGCTATCCTTGCACTCGCTGGCACATGGCACAGGCAGCAATCCTGAGATTACTACCATGGAGGTCCTGTTTTTCAGCTTCCTACCTAACTCCCTGAATTTTCCTCCCTTTTGATATGCATGTCATTGGTACCAACATGTACCAAGACTTCTGGCTGTTCACTCTCTCCCTTCAGAATACTCTGTACCCGATCCAAGACATCCCGTACCCTGGCATCTGGGAGGCAACACACCATGCGGGTATCTCTATCAGGCTGATAGAACCTTTTGTCTGTTCCCCTCACTATGGAATCCCCTATGACTACTGCATTCCTCATCTTCCTCTTTCCCTTCTGCACCAGGGAACCAGGCTCAGTGCCAGAGACCCAATCGCTGTGGTTGTCCTCTGTCAGGTCATCCCCCTCAACTCCATCCAAAATGAGATAACAATTACTGAGGGGGATGGCCATAGGGGTGCTCTCTACTATCTGAGCTCTTCCCTTCGCTTCCCTGACCGTCACCCACTTATCTTACTCCTGCAGCCTTGGGGTTTAATTCCCCCAGAGATAGCAAAAGCACTAAATCGCTCAGTTGGACCAAAAACCTATCATCAAAATGTAAATTACAGGCTCCAATTGCTTGCAGTTTAATTGTAGAAACATATTTAAAAGGAGTTTGATGAACTGTCTTTCAGGCATCACAGTTGGTCATGGATGCCATCTTATTCAGAAAGCAAACTAAGTACTGAAGTTCAATTCTAGAGAACTGGGAAAGTTGTGCTAAACTTGCAATAAACCTTAAAGTTCTGGCCACCATTTCATGAAAAGCTCATGAAGGTAATTGAGAGGGCACAGAGATAAGTTACAAAGCTGATATCAGTAATGTGAAGATCTATGCACCAGGAGAAGGTGAGCATACATAAGAATATAAGAAATAGGAGCAGAAGTAGGCCAACTGGCCAGTCAAGCCTGCAGTGCCATTCAACAAGATCATGGCTGATCTGACCATGGACTCATCTCCACCTACCTGCCTTTTCCCCATAACCCTCAATTCCCCTACTCTGCAAAAATCTATCCAACCTTGCCTTAAATATATATTCACCTATCACCTTGTGTTTCTCTCACCCCTCCCCCACCTTTTAAATCTACTCTTCATCTTTTTTCCCCTCAGTGCTGCCGAAGGGTTTCGGCCAGAAGCATCAACTGTACTTTCTTCCATAGATGCTGCCTGGCCTGCTGAGTTCCTCCAGCAATCCGTGTGTGTTGCTTAAGTATATTTACTGAGGTAACCTCCACTGCTCCACTGGACAGAGAATTCCACAGATTCACCACTCTTTGGGAAAAGCAGCTCCACCTCATCTCCATCCTACATTACTCCCCCCGAATCCTGAGGCTATGTGCCCCAGTTGTAATCTCACCTAACAGTGGAAACAACATTCCTGACTCTATCTTACCTATCCCTTTCATAATTTTATATGTTTCTATAAGATCTCCTCTCATCCTTCTGAATTCCAGTGAGTACAATCCCAGGGGACTCAATCTCTCCTCATAGTCTAACCCCCTCATCTCTGGAATTAACTTGGTGAACCTCCTCTGCACCACCTCCAGAGCCAGTATATCCTTCCTCAAGTAAGGAGACCACAACTGCATGCAGCACTCTAGACGTGGCCTCAGCAGTACACTGCATAGTGGCAGCATCACCTCCCTGATCTTAAATTCAATTCCTCTAGCAATGAAGGCCAACATTCCATTTGCCTTCTTGATAGCCTGCTGCACCTGCAAACCAATCTTCTGTGATTCATGCACAAGCACTCCCAAGTCTTTCTGCACAGCAGCATGTTGTAATCTTTTACCATTTAAATAATAACCTGATCTTCCATTTTTCCTTCCAAAGTGGATGAACTCTTATTTTCCAACATTGTAGTCCATTTGCCAGAGCCTTGCCTATTCACTTAACCTTTTTATATCTCTCTGCAGACCCTCCATGTCCTCTGCACAATTTACTTTTCCACTTAATTTACTGTCAACAGCAAACTTAGGTACACTACACTCAGTCTCCTCTTCTAGATCATTAATGTATATCATGAACAGTTGCTGGCCCAAAACCGACCCCTGTGACACAACACTCACTACTGATTGCCCACCAGAGAAACACCCATGTATCCCAACTCTCCATTTTCTATTGATTAACCAATCCTCTATCCATGCTAATACATCACTCCAACTCTATGTATCCTTCTCTTATGGATAACACTTTTACGTGGCACCTTTCCAATGCCTTCTGGAAATCCAAGTAAATAACCTCCATCTGTTCCCCTCTATCCACTGTGCTCGTTATATCCTCAAATAACTCCAGTGAGTTTGTCAAAAAGGACTTGCCTTTGCTGAATCCATGCTGCATCTGCCTAATGGATCCATTTCTTCCCAGATGCCTTGCTATTTCTTCTTTAATCATTGCTTCATGCATTTTCCCAATTACAGGTGTTAAACTAACTGACCTATCGTTACCTCCTTCTTCCAATCCGATGGGACCTGCCAGTATACAGAGAATTTTTCACTAAAGCCTCCACTATTAACTTCTGCCATTTCTTTCAGTATCCTGGGATGCATTCCATCAGGACCAGGAGACCTGTCATCTGTAGCCACAAGTTTGCTCACCACTACCTCTTTAGGGAGAGCTCTCTCCTATTGTGTGTGCTGGGCTCTAGTGAATTGCTGGGATACTCTACTACTTTAAGAATGCTTTTCAGCCTAAGTTGCTGTTTTATCTGAAAAAGGATCATGTATTAATGAAGTTACTTCTGCATTTTAGATACAAGAATTGAGGAAATCTTTATCACACTTACAGGAAAAAAAATTCTGTTGTTGAAGATCAATTCTTACTCCCAACTTAATTTTGTCATATCTATTTCTCATCTACACTCTAGCAACAATTTACAGTGGCCAATTAATCTACCAGCCTCTCTGTCTTGGGGATTCTGGAGGAAACACAGATAGCACCAGAAATTGGGATTGAACCCAAGTCACTAGAGCTGCAAGGCAGTCTCTATGAACTGCACCATTGCGACTCCTATAAGAGTGGTAATGTAACAGATTTACTCTATCAACGTTCCAAAATGGATGCAAAGGAACTCAATGATTTTAAAGAAATTACAAATATGGTATTTAAAAACGCAAACACGAGGAAATCTGCAGATGCTGGAAATTCAAGCAACACACACAAAATGCTGGTGGAACGCAGTAGGTCAGGCAGCATCTATAGGAAGAGGGACAGTCGATGTTTCCTGACAATGGGCCTTGGCCCGAAACGTCAACTGTACCTCTTCTTATAGATGCTGCCTGACCTGCTGCGTTCCACCAGCATTTTGTATATGTTACAAATATGGAATCTGTGTTTGTGTGAATACAAAGAATAGACTTTCAATTTGAAGACATAACTGAGACCAATGGATTTGTTTTTTATTCTAATCTTTTGATTATTGGTTATCAGTTCCAAATAAGTATACATGGTGCATTGATCACTTTTTAACAATTACTGTATCTTTAGTGCATAATTGTGCTCCTTTGACTATTATGCTCCAAGTGGTGTACAGTACAGATAAGACATTCACAACTAAGGCCAGTCACTTTTTTTTCCAGCAGATTATTCAAGGTAATTTATCACCTTGAAAAAGGATCAAGATGCTGAATAACTGAAGTGTCGTTCTCCATAAATGTGAAACACACAGGAGGTAACTTGTGAGGATAAGTTTTACGCAAAGGATTTTTTTAAATGGAATGTTCATTATAATTCACAGATGATGCACATAATGTAAACTGTAAGGGATTAACGCTTGCAAAAGTATTTGTTATTTGAAAATACATAACCAAACTGTTTCAACTGGAACAAACTAACCTGTACACAAGTGACACCTGAACTTGTGCTGGCAGGTGGTTCCCGGGTCACTTCAGGTGCAGTCTCCGGAACCCTGACTCGCACGTGGTTAATGACATGATGTAGATTTGTTGCTATGCTGGTTCCATGGAACCAACTGTCAGAACATCGCTCTTCACCAAACATTTCCTGTGAGGAAAGTTAGTTATGTAATCAGCCGTATTTTCTCAAAAATGATAAATGAACGCAAATGAGAACTGCAATATGACTGCACAGTTGAAATAAAATTTTAAAAAGAATCATCTTCACAAACAAAAAAAAGGAGAAAAATGACCCAGATTTTAGTTGCAATAGAACAAAACTGTTCCTTTGCGTCATCATTACATAGTGGGAGTGACCAAGACTTTGGAACTTTTGTACATATAAGTTCAGATGCTCAGAGACTGATCACAGAATCTTATAGAAAAGGAGGCAACCAATCAGCCTTCATGACTGTGCCAACCTTTTGATAAAGCTAATCAATTAGTTCCATTTCCTGGCCTTGAATTTCCTCCACATAACATTTTCAAACATCCAGTCAATTCTTGTTGATAAATTAACTTGTTCCTCCCAGCTACAGAAAAGAGGAAAAAATATTCAATTAAAGGCCATTGGGTCACTTAGGTTGTTGTGGACACATACCAGCGGCTAATTTTTACCCTGCGTTGTTTTGCAGGATTGCAAAATAAGATTCAAACCATTACTTACATATTTGATTATACTGATCTTTAGCCAGTCAGAAGGGGAAAAACTGTTAACTAGTGCCCCAAACTATCTTCTGCTATGGCACCTGCCCATTGCTGCAGAAAAGAAGCCCCGAAAGGCAGTGTGAATTTAGAGATTTATTTGTTCCTGAACCAGGAAATCTGACAATTGATCTGCATTCTACAAAGTCAATGAATGGGCCGGGGCATGGGGGTAGGTTGAGAGGGGAATAGTAAATAGAACATTTAACTTGACCAAATCTAGTGTGAGTGTGAGTGAGTTTGAAGGCACAAGGGCGCAATTGTGGGAGTGTGTGTTCTTAAACTTTATTTGTAAGATTTCCAAATTTTTCCCCAATGTTTCTGAATAATAAGCATTCCATTTCAGCACTTGCTTTGACAAATGCTTAGACTGGTCGGGGGGTGGGGGGGAGGCTTCATCAAGTTCTTTGTAAGAGAAAAAGACTTACAGCGAATGAACCGTAGCAATGCATTACAATATACTATTTGGGTGAAAAATCAGACTCTCAGTGAAAAATTAATGTTACCCAACAAAGCAGGTGATATATTGCATCCAAGTATTAATATTAATTACAACATAAATACTTCCACTAACATGTACTCAAATAATTCCAAATGTGCTGAACAGGACATCAAATCAGTCCCACCAAGTGTATTGGTTCCAAAATCACTTTATTAGATGGAGGAGAAAGATTGGAGCCAGCAAGAAAGGCACAGTCAATTGTACCATTCTGTTGAAGTTACAGGTTTCCCCCGCCATCCGAAGGTACAGCGCTCCTATGAAACAGTTCGTAAGCTGAAATGTTCTAAAGTGAAGAAGCAGTTACCATTTATTTATATGGGAAGAATCTGTGAGCGTTCGCAGACCCAAAAAATAACCTACCAAATCATGCCAAATAACACATAAAACCTAAAATAACAGTAACATATAGTAAAAGCAGGAATATGATATGATAAATACACAGCCTGTATAAAGTAGAAATACTTTTCTACAATCATTGCCGCACTGTTCTCTGTAGTGAAAATCTCACGCAAGCGCTCTCGGCAGAAACACGGTGCAGACGCTCTCGGCAGAAACACTCTCTCCAGTAACCTTTAAGCTATGAAGCTGCCAAATCATACCAAATAACACATAAAAATGCACAGCCTATATAAAGTAGAAATAATGTATGTACAGTGTAGTATCACTTACCAGAATCGAGAAGTCAGCACTGAGCACACTGATGATGGTGTGTTAGGCTGAGTCGTCGGAGGTTGGAGTGGTGCAGTGGTCCCCAACCTCTGGGCAGCGAACCGATACCGATCCGCAAAGCATGCAGCGGTAGCCGGAATGCACCCAGCACATCTTTAAGAAAAAAGCTGAAATAAACAAGCTCATTAATTAGATGCCTCCCGGCACGTAGATGTCAGCCCAGATCAGAGGCGATTGCCAATTGCGTCGCCTCTGATCTGGGTCGACATTTACGTGCCAGGTGGCACCTAATTAATTAGCTTGTTTATTTCGGCTTTTTTCTTAAAGATGTGTTATGTGTGTCCCGGCTACCGCTGCATTCTCCGCAGCAATGTATCAGTCCGCGGCCGGGGGACTGGGGTGGTGGGATACTGGGGTGTCATCTCATCGTTGTCTGTTTCCATCAGGATAGGCAGGTCATCTTCTTCTATGTCTGCCTGCCTCGATGCCGAAGGTCGAGGTTCGTCGTCCGCTGTGGCTGATGTGGAAGGCTTGAAAAACGACAGTATGCTTGACTGCTTAGCCTCGCACATTTTTCTATCATACGGTTCTTTGTAAGCACTCAAACCATCCTGCAAATTTGCCCTTAACCAACGTACCCTTTCAAAATTAAAGTCGTACTTTTCTGCAATCATTGTTGTCAATTTCAGCGAAAATCTCACACAGTTGCTTCATGTTCAGTTCCTGGACGACTTCATTTTCAGTCCATTCGCTACTGCATTCCGTTTCGATTCTTATCCTTTCCTCTTCCAATTGCATCAGCTCTTCATCTATCAGTTCTTGGTCATGGGATGCCAAAACCTCTTCAACATCATCTTCATCAACTTCCACAAGCCAAACTCACTTTGTCCTTACTTCGTTCACCACGATCAAAACGCTTAATTATAGCTAGTTTTACGCTAAGTGTAACAACCTTACGCTAAATGGAACAAGCTCTTTTAGGCTTTTCCGATACCAGAAAACTCATCTTGCTAACAGATGCTCAAAATAAATCGACATAAAGCACAGATGCTCACAGGCACATGTTTAAGCAATGCCGGCTAGAATGCAGTTCCGGGGGAGGAGCTTGGCTGCTTGGGGTGCGTGCTGCCTTTTCCGCGTGCTGTCTTTTTTCATAACAGTGAAAACACCCTCCGTTACCGAAAACAGGTAACTAATGTAGGTCTTTCGTAACAGCGAGGTTTCGTAAAGCGAACGTTTGAGAAGGGGGGGGGGGGGAGAGACACCTGTATTTAATTTTCAAACTGCACCCAAGCAGATGAATAGTTAGTAATTTTTTTTTTACACTTCACATTTCACAATGAGGAGACTTTACAAGATCAGGAGGTAAAGTACTCATTACAAAACACCCTGCTTTTGACCTCCTCCTGTAGCTACATTGTAACTAAAGTTCATTATCATTGTGGGCAAGAACCAGCTGGCCTTTATCAACATTATATTGATTGACACGGTTGTTTAAGATCCCTGTGGCACAAATGTTATTCATCAGTCTCAGCCTTGATCTTGATTAGGTCCAGAATACGCTGCTGCTTTATTGGATGAGTAAAGAAAGGATCAGTACAGATTCCCTCTTGACTACATGATCTTCAGCTTTCTTATTGGGAGATCACTGTCAGCGCGAACAGATAATAAATCTCTGCAGGACTAGCAACACAGGCACACCTCAAAGTTGCGTGGTTAGCTGATTCCCTGCTCTCCCTACACTCATGACTGTGTGGCTAATCATAGGTCAAATGGCACCTATAAATTCCCCAATGTTGCTACTTTTGTTGGTAGATTCTCAGATAGCGATGAGGTGATAAACAAGAGTGAGATAGTTCAGCTGGTTAAGCAGCGTCACGTCAACAATCTCACACTCAACATCAGCAAGAACAAGGAACTGATAAAGGACTTCAGGAAGACAAAGTTAAGAGAACACACACACAAGTCCTCACTGAAGGGTTAGTGGTGGAATGGATGAGCAGCTTCAAGTTCTTGAGCATCAACAATTCAGAGGCCCAATACACGGACTAGAAGGGCCAAGATGGCCTGTTTCTGTGCTGTAATTGTTAATTGTTATATTGATGCAATCACAAAGAAGGAGTTCAAGGAGATTTGGTACAATACCAAAGATTTTTATAAATTTCTACAGATGTACAGTGGGGAGCATTCTGACAGGTTGCATCACCACCTCATATGGCAATCTCAATGCTCAGGATTGCAAGAGGCTGCAGAGAGATATAGACTAAGCCAAGCCTACAGCAGGTACAGCACTCCCCACCAGCAAGGGCATCTTCAAGAGGCAGCACCTCAAGAAGCACCATCCATTATGAAGGGCATTCACCTCTTTTCATTCCTACTATAGAGGCCTGAAGACCCATACTCAATGGTTTAGGAACAGCTAATCCAAATGGTCCATGAACAAAACCTTGCAACTCCATTTTTAATGATTTATTGTTGTAATTCATAGATTTTTATGTTGTTGACTGCACTGTTGCCACAGAACAAAAAAATTAATGCATCTGTCAGTGATAATAAATCTGATTCTGACATACATTAGCCTAGCTGCAAGTCTCTGTTTCTGAGACAATGTCAACGCTGCAATTGATAAACAACAGTGCAATTGATAACTGACTGTCATATATGCTTTCCCTGCACTTTCCTGAAATGCCTTGGAATGATATGACAACATTGGAGTTGCTGTGTAAAATCTAACTAGATTAATTAGATTTTTGGTCTATTTAGAATCTACAATTATGGGAATCAAGCAGCAAAAAATAAGTTGAATGATTAGGTCATCCATGATCTTAATGAATGGCAAAACAGGCATGAGGGGTTGAAGGGGCTTCTCACACTAGTGTTTTTTTTTAATTTGCCACAGTACCCAAGGTTTTGTCAAATAAAACTTGAAATGCAAGTCTACTTGAAGAGTTACGTATCATACAAATCATTGTTTTAGTCTGCAAAGACTGAATTAGCAATGTAGATCATTATTCTTTCTAAAACTGCACAATTTTATGCCTGAGATTCTTTGCACACAATAAAACTGGATTTAAGATAAAAGCTGGTGAATTTTCTAATGGACGATTTCCCATTTATGTTGGTTGAAGGGTTTTGTACCACATCTGAGTCAGAACACTTGCTCAATTGCCTGAGGGTACCAAGGGTATTCAGTTGTAAAACAAGTAGTTATCCTACCTGTCCAAGTATTGAACAACAAACATACATTGCCACTCAGCTTAACTCTGAGAATAGTTTAGGTAATTTTTGGTTACTCAGGGGATAAAATAAAGACCTGAGATTCATCTTTTGCTCAAAAGATAAAAGATAAAACTAGCTAAGTTTGCCACGCCAAGAGCTTTTAGTTTATTGAATCAAGGAAAATTCTAATATCCTACCATTGTATATTATTAATCAATGCAGATCTATTTTTAATTTTGATATACTAAATCATTAATACTTTCCTTTGTATTATCACCAATTAGATAGCAACAAATACTTACATGTTGCTTTGACCTGCAAATCAACTGGCTGCATGTAAGGCTCATAATTTTAATAAAATTTTCTGGCTTTAACTCAGTACTCAGTTAAACCTTTTTTCTCTTTTATTGCAAGAAAATAAAAGCTATGTTCCTCAGAACACTGGAGACCATGTCACAGTTAACCTGCAGATTTTCGATCATGATAGACATACTGGTACAGAAAGTTTGTAATATAAACTCAATTTCAAGCATAAACAGCAATTAGATAGCTTTCTGCAGGGCAGGAGTACATTTTCTAGGAACGGAACCCATCCCACTTTATAAATCAGGGGTCACCTATACAGTACAACTGGATAAAAATTTATGATGATAGAAGACAGAAGAGGCATTTAATGTAATTTGTCAGGTCTTGATTCATACAAGCAAACCTCCAAATCATTAAATCCTCAATCTCAACTGTGGAAAGTTACTTAAAGGGCTTAAAGAGAACAAGCATTTCTGCAGAACATCAGTTGAAAAGTAAGAAGTTAAGTCATTTTGGTGACATGCATCTTCAATCAACATTCACTACAGTCACTAGCTACATTCTTGCAAGCTGTCAGGATATGATTTGTGACACAAGAAAATGTTGGGGTAAGAAAATTTAAGTCTAAAACTGAAAGATTCTTCAGAAGAAAACCAAATTAAACAGCTAAATTTCTACAAACTGGAAGTGTTATTAAAGGTACTTTACAAAGCATCAGTTTTACATAAGCATCTCCTTTGAATTGGATAAGGTAGTTTGATCTCTTTTCCTGTTAATCATGCTTAGTAAACACATATACTTCAGCATCAGAACCAGAAAATCATTGTTTCCAAATGTCAGACTCCACATGATCAAACACTCAGAATGTCAAACACATAGAGCAAACAAATTATGTTCCACATATTCAGGTTTAATATTCTAATGTGCTCAGTTTTGCACATAAGTATTACTGAAATTTTTGTTCAGAGGTTTCACCCACCTCATCCTCAACTGTTTCTTCTGGTAAGTTGTCAAGACCCAGCTCAATCAAGTTTAATACCATACACAGTATATGTTCAGACATGTTCTGGTGATCCATTGTTATCTATAAAAGTAAACCACAATCCAGAAACCAATATTTATTCATTTGAATTATTTATTCATTTGTTAGGTTCAAACACTGTAAAACATTAGCAGGATTCGAGAAGATTTCACCATTTTATAAAAATTAAAGATTACATAGACCATAAGACATGGGAGCAAAATTAGGACATTTGGCCCATCGAGTCTACTCCACCACTTTTCCCCTGCCTTCTCCACCTAATCTTTGAAGCCCTGACTAATCAAGAACCTATCAGCTTCTGCTTTAAATATACTCAATGACTAGGTCTCCACAGCCGTCTGTGGTAATGAACTCCACAGTTTCACTATACTCTGGCTAAATGAATTCCTCCTCATCTCTGTTCTGAATGGACAATCCTCTATTCTGAGACAGTGCCCTCTAATCTTAGACTCACTCACTATAGGAAACATCCTCCCTACATCCACTCTATCTAGACCTTTCAATATTTAATAGGTTTCAATGAGATCCCCCTCATTCTTCTAAATTCCAGTGAGCACAGAGCCATCAAAAACTCATGTGTTAACCCTTTCATTCCCAGAAACATTCTCATGAACCTCCTATGGGCCCTCTCCAATGCCAGCACACCTTTTCTTACATAAGTGGCCCAAACTGTTTACAATACTCCACCAAGTGTCGTCAGACAAATGTCTTATAAAGCCTCAACAATACATTCTTCCTCTTATATTCTAGTCCTCTCGAAATAAAAGTTAACATTGCATTGCCTTCCTTCCCTCCAACTCAACCTGCATGTCAACCTTCAGGGAATCCTGCATGAGGACTCCCAAGTCCCTGTGCACCTCTGATATTTGAATTTTCTCCCCATTTAGAAAATAGTCTGTGCCTTTATTCCTTCAACCAAAGTGCAATACCATACACTTCCCTACGCTATTTCTGCCACACTTTAATCCATTCTCCCAATTTCTAAATCTGCCACATTTTTACCCATTCTCACAATCTAAGTCTTGCTGCAGACTCCCCACTTCCTCAACACTACCTGCCCCTCCACCTATCTTTGTTTCGTCTGCAAACTTGGGCGTAAAGCCATCAATTCCATCATCCAATTCATTGACACGTAACATGAAAAGAAGCTGTTCCAACACTGACCCCTAAGGAACACTACTAGTCACCGGCAGCCAAAGAGAAAAGGGCCCCTTTCTTCCCATTCTTTGCCTCTTGCCCATCAGTCAATCTTCTATCCATACTAATATCTTTCCTGTAATACCACAGGCTCTCATGTGTGGCACTTTGTCAAAGGCCTTCTGAAAACTCAAGTAAACACCATCCACTGACCTGCCTTGTCTATCCTGCCTGTTATTTCCTCAAAGAATTCCAACAGATTTGTTGGACAAAATTTCTCCTCAGGGAAACCATGCTGACTTTGGCCTATTTTACCATGTGCCTCTAAGTACCTCAAAACCTCATCCTTCTTCACAATCACTGAAGTCAGGCTAACTGGCCTATAATTTCCTTTCTTCTACCTCCCTCCATTAAAGAGTGGCATTTTTACAATTATTAAGTATTCCTGAACCAGTCCAGAACCTAGTGATTCTTGAAAGATCATTACAAATCCTCAACAATCTCTTCAGCAACCCCTTTCAGAACCCTGGGGTGTAGTCCATCTGGCTGAGATGATTCACCTACCTTCAGGCTTTCCAGCTTCCCAAGCACTTTCTCTTTAGTAATAGCTCACATCTGCTCCAACACTTCTGAATTTCTGGCATACAATTAGAGTCTTTCACCGTAAAGACTGACACGAAATACTTACTTAAGTTCCTCTGCCACTTCGATGTCCCCCATTACTATCTCTCCCATTGTAATTTGTATCTTACATCCTATCTACTATTTGGAGGCCTGTATAAAACTCCCACGAGGATATTTTTATTCTTGCAGTTTTTTTAAATCTACCCACAAGGATTCTACATCTTCCAACCCTATATCACCTCTTTTTAACAATTTGATTTTACATTTTACTAACAGACACCTCATCTCCTCCACCTACCTGTCAGTCCTTTCAATACGATGTGTATCCTTGGACGTTAAGCTCGCAACTTTGATCTTTCAGCCATGACTCAGTGATGCCCACAACGTTGTACCTATCAGTCTCTAGTTGTACCTATCAGTCTCTAACTGCGCTACAATATCATCTGCCTTATTCAATAAACTGCATTCATTCAAATGTATTCATCACCATTTTTGATTTTGCCCACGTCACGTTTCAATTCATCCCACTGACTGCAATTTTGCCCTATCATCTGCCTGTCCTTCCTCACAGTCTCACTACACATTGCATCTACTTGTATACCAACTGCCCCATCATTCTGGTTCCCCATCCCCCTGCCAAATTAGCTTAAACCTTCCATGACAGCTCTAGCAAACCTGGCCATTTCATATAGTAGTGAGAAATATTATTGCACCTAGCATACAAAATGCATATGTAAGAAATTCCAAAAACATTTTTGAGATTTAAAGCAGGGTGGTTAATGCCAACTTAAATATTAAATATAAATAGTAACTAAAACATTTACCAAGCCAAAGTGAATTTATCCAAAAAACTATGATAAAGCAACCTGACTTTTATAACAAATAAAGTGCAACAAAATTCAATTGCAAATTCTTATGATTGTCATTCCTTGGGAACACTGATCAGACGTGGAGCATACTCTTATGATGAAACCAGAGGAAAAGATACTTGCATTCAAGATGCAACTTATAAAGTGTAGGGGCTTCTTAGGTTACACATATCTTAACAACCGAAATCTAACCTTATGCAATTTCACATATATATTTTCAAGCATTTTGTACTCTAGTAATAATAAAATGTTTCATAGCATTCATTAATAACTCTATAACAGTACATATTCCAGTAGGTTAATTGTGACTAGATTTAAGGGTAATATTCAATGAAATGAAAGAATTACAGCAAGTATATAAAGAATAATATGAAGTGAATTTTCTTAAAAACAGGTATTTCTGACTTAGAGAGTTCTAGGCTTACAAAATTAAATCTTTATGTAACCCAGGACAGCCTACAGTTCACTAATTACAATGTGGCATCAAGAAGTTCAACCTTAAATGTCATGTTTAGTTATCAGTCAACACATTAGACTTGCACGTCTCTTATTTACCTTATAGAGAAGAGTAAACAGCACAATGTGCAAAGTTTTACAGTGCAATATTCGTGTTAAGCCTTTGTAGCTGGGATTTAAAAGTGCTCTCTCCCGATATGGTGGCCACGGATTACCATTAAATTTTCCAGTCTGCTTTAAGCTGTCGAGAGTAGACAAAGATAACGTGTAATATTTTAAAAAAATGCAAAATATGCATGCATCAGCAGAAATCACAGCTAAGCAAGGAAGGAAATAAAAGTATGTTTCCTTTTGCTTCTAATTATTACAAGAAATGGAAGTAATAAAGATGGTAATAAATATCTATAAGAAATGTGAAAGATATTGACTACAGAACATGGTTTCTACCTGCCTTGAATGGCTCAAATGTGCCTCAGGGAGTGACTGTTGAATTTACAATTAAATTGTTCCAATGTGAAATCTATGCAATGTTTTGTCAAAACGACAGGCTATACATCAAAAATCTCAACAGCTTGGTTCTGCATTAGCAAAGCAGTATTACAAAAAAAAGCCTTCAATGATATTTACTGGCAAAAATACTTATTATTACCCTTCACAGAGCATTCAACTCTTCTGCAGTTCCATTTCATGGTTAAATGAACTCGAGATTATTTTTTAAAAAGTATAAATTATTTCAGTTTTAAGACAAAATAAATCTAAAGAAAATATCAAAGCAAATATGACTGCCATATTTTAATATGCATTTAGTTCTCAAGAAATATTTTTAAAAAGCTGTACAAATGGTCACATCACAAAAGCAGACCTTATTGAAAAGTGGGGGGGGGGAATCATTTTCAATGGAATGCCTACATTTGCAAAGGGTAAAATTTATCAGAATTCAGTGGCAAACTGAACTAATCAGAATTAACTGCTTTACATGCCAAAGTCATGCAACTAAAATCTACATGACTTGGCCTCAATTCTCTGATAAAAGACTGATTCTTTAAGGAATGATCAGTCATGTGGACAAGATAAAGAAGCCATATCTACTAACACAGTAATGGTTTAGTAGGTCCATTTGCCAATCAGCTTCTTTATATAACCAACTATTGATTCACCTTGCTCCAATTGATAAAAGGGATTGAATTTCAACATTGCACTTACTTTTAAGCATAAATCTAACGCTTCTTTGATTAATTTGACAGTGTAATGACCCATTTTGATGAGATTTTCTTCTTTTGTTGTAAAATAGATATACTAAGTAGTTTCTTTTAAAAATAGAACACAAACTTAAGTAGAGACAAAACAAACAGAACTACAGAACTAGAGTCATGGAACACTACAACACAGAAATAGGCCCTTTGGCCTATCTAGTCCATGGTGAACTAGTATTCTACCTCATCCCACCAACCTACATCCAGACCATAGCTCTCCATATCCCTCCCATCCGTATACTCATTGTCACAGCACTGGGTTTTGATGAGGATCACGTGCTTTTATGAAGGTGTGGACTTGAAAGATCAGACAGCAGGCTACAATAGCACATTTGTTGCATAGGTGTTCATCATGTTCCAGAAGTGGAAAACTTTTAGAAAAAGTGCACCCGATAAGCATAGCCTCAGCACTTCTTAGCATGAGAATTATGGGGCTACTGGGGGTGGGGCTGGGGGTGGGGGGCAGGGAGAGAACTGGTGACAGACTTGCTTTGCCACACCTATCCAAATTTCTCTTAAATGTTGAAATCAAACCCGCATCCACCACTTCTACAGCAGCTGATTCCACTCTCACCACACTTGAGTGAATTTCCCTTTAACATTTCACCTTCACCCTTAGCCACAACCTCTAATTCTAGTCTCAGCTGATAAACACTCATTAAAATAAACAGTGTAGGCTGAAAGCGGCCTAACATTATGAAAACAGGTAAGAACCATATTTTCTCTTTCAGACATACGCAGGATCAATGCAATAGTAAACTCTAATTATCTGGGAAGGCAATTAACAAGTACACAACTAAGACAGACAGTACAGCACTAAGACATCACTGTGTAGTATGTCACAAGATTACCATCATCCCAAAATACTACACATTTACCTTGCTTTAGCATTGTGCATACAAGGTCAATAAACATTTTCATTTTTTCCTGTATATGTGGCAATTCAGTTGGCCTGAGGTATTTTGTTTGCAAGGCAACGAAAATTGATCATTGTCGTTATATAATCTGACAGTGTGCTATAGACTTTGATTACCTCATCAAAGCATCTAAGTAGCTTACTACAGTATGTACTCATATTAAACAAATGCTCTCCAGAAAAGGACTTTTTCCCCGAAAATGCAAATTGTCTTTGACTAAATGCAAATCTATGCAGATCTATGTCCAAAATCTCAACAACACTCAGGATGCAGTCACTCTGCACAGGTGTCCATTATTCTCTCTTCTTCATGCACCATTATTCTCCCTTCTTCATGCAGAATATCGGGTTAGAGCCTGACTTTTTAGGGACAAGAACTCACATTAATTAACACCTATCTGTGTTAGGTATCTAGACGCAGATGCATTGCGCTAGTACCATAAGAACTAGCTCCAAACCAATGATGTCAAAGCAAACAAAAGAAAATACAGATGTTGTTAATCTGAAAAAAATAAAAGATGCAGAAGCAATCAATCAGAAGTATTAGCACTGTGCCTCTCTTCATGAACCGTATGCTGCACCTTTCCCACAATTACCATTTTTAATATATTTCTAGCATATACGGACTGTTTTTTTTTGCTTCTCAATCCGTCTCTAATGTCACTCAGTGTTTTTCTCTCTCACTACAGATGCTGCCTGATCTGCTGCAGTTTCCACATTGTCCCTTTTTTTCCAGCTCTCCATCAATTGCTATGGTTTGCATCTTAATTCCACAATTTCTTTTTTTTGCTTTTCTCCTTTATTTACCTATCCAGACAGATTAACAACCAATAACGAGCACCTTCATCCTCTCTTAGTCGATGGCATTCTGTATCAACTATTATCTATTTGTTTCTACCTTATAACAGTTAGTAACTTTGCTCTCCTCACTGCAGTTCAGTGCAGTTTAAAACATGTAATTTTCTAAGTTTCCCAGTTCTGACAAAAGGTCCTTGACTTGAAACACTAATTCTGTTACTCTCACCACAAATGCTAGCTGAATACTTGTAGATTTTTGCTTTTTGTTTCTCAGAACAAACCACACGATCTTCAAATAAAGACTCCAATATCACAAAAGATCTGGAGGTGTTTCAATATGGCTAGGGCAAAGAAAGCATACAAGAGTCCGAAAAACAGGAATAATCTAAAGAAAAAAGGTGTATCAATCTGAATCTGGAAACTGTACCCAATTTAATGACAAGCCCTGATTAATGTATTAGGATACTGTATAGCTGAGATTATAATCTAGACATCTGCCAAGTCAGAAATGCTTGGTTGGTTGTCTGGCACCAGCACAGAAGCAACACAGTAGTCCTCAGAAAGAAGACGGCAGGTATCAGTCATATTAAACCATTTTCCAAGAATAAGCTGCATTTAATAACCAAGATCATGACCATCAAAGCTTCAAATGAACCTATCATTAGAACCTAAAACATTGAGGAATAAAAAAAACTCCAACACTTTCACTTTTTGATTTAGCAATGGCAGGAAAATGATGCACATGGTTAAACTGCCTTCAGAGCTAGGTTCCTAATACATTAATCAGGGCTTATCATTAAATTAGGCACAATTGGCAGGTAAACTATAATTTTCCATTTCCAGCTGCTAACCTTCACCTCTTCTAACTAGTAGTGAAAACAGCAATCTGCTCTGAATTGATTCTTCTTTGAACTTCAAGTGAAAACTTATTTGTTAGAACCATTAAATTCATTTGGAATCCTAGTATTTCAATAAGAACAACATTCAACTTAAAAAGTCCCAAAAATGGATTAGTGGAAATGCCTAGAGTGAGAATTCAATGGTTATGAAGAATCTATTTCATGTTTACCACTGCTCTCTCCTCTGGGGCAAATAATTTTTTTGGAAATACACCAAGAGTCAACTGCCCAAAAATTGTTTGTTTTCCATTCCACAGTATATAGCACAGTAGAACAAATTAGAAGTTAGGCTTTATTCTTCTGCTTTTTCCAGTAAATGAACAGCACACCCAATTTGCTGCTCTACAAGATAAGGGTTGGTGTGTCTGAGGGTCGGTGGCCCGATGTCTGTGAATCTGGGGCTAAGGTCTGCAGGTCAGAGCCCTGGGGTTACCTGTCCTGGGGTTGGAGGCCTGTCTGCATGTTAGGTGGAGGTATGGAAAAGGGGCGTGTTTTACTTTGATTGTTATATGTTGGTTGTGCGTTGTTCTGCTAAACATCATGGACATGTCATTTCAGTGACAGAATGTGTGGAAACACTTGCAGGCTGCCCCCGGCAGATCCACAGATTGCATTAATTGCTAATACAAATAGAGGCATAGAGAAGTATAGTACAGAAACAGGCCCTTTGGCCCATCTAGATCATGCTCAAACTATTTACACTGCTTCCACCCATCGACCTGCTCTGGGACCATAGGCCTCCATATCTCTACTTTTCATACAGTGAAACTTTTCACTGTGTTTCAATGTAAGTGTTATTAATAAATAAATCCAATCCAATCTAATGAAACAGGAAAGCACAGCAGGCAAAGTAAGTTGATCATTTTTCTTATTTAAATTTGTCCTTTGAAGCCTAGTTGAGATCATAAGGTAGATCTCTGAGATGCAAAAGTTAGAATGAAATGCATACTATTCCAACTTTAATACTGTCATGTCAACAGGGATAGTAATTCGAGAAAAAAAACAGAACTACTTTATAATGTGTACAACCTATTCTTTATATTAACAACATGCCTGTCATAGCATCCCTAAATTCACATAAAACACAACAAAATTGCACATAAATTTTCTTAATAAAGTTGAATTTCCAGTTTTGTGAGAGTCCTATTTTTAAAATGTATTGACATGTTTAATCAGAACAAAGTATTGTAAATATAAGGAATTGTGCTAACCCAATTTATTGAACAGTTCCACTCAGTTAAAAAGGTACTTACAATCCCATGTATCTGTCCATCGCAGACTGAACATCCCTGCGATATACTGTCCTTAGAATCACCATTATTGGGTCAAACTCAAGATCCCAGACATCAGCTGATCAAAGGACAAAAAATATATTAATAAATTTGCCAACTATAAAAAAGCTGAAAAATATATGAGAACATTTATTAAACCTATATGTGTGTTCTTTTAAAAATATGTTCTAATGGGGAACACCAAGAAGGTACCAAAAGCCAAATATAATACAAGTAAGGATAGGTGCAATATCACCATAACTTTTATTCTTCCTAGGAGAAAAGTAGATTGTTAGATAACAATCAGGAGCAAACATGAAAATCATTTTAATTTTCTTATCACAGAACAATATTGCACATCATGTCTGCACAAACCATGATGCCAATCTAAACTAATTCCCTGTGAGTGCACAGGTATACAAAATTATGTGGGGTACAGATTGGGTAAATGCAAGCAGACTTTTTCCACTGAGATTGTGTGAGACTAGAACTAGAGGCCAAAGGTGAAATATTTAAGGGGCATCTGAGGGGAAAGTTCTTCACTCAGAGCATGGTGAGTGTGTGGAATAAGCTGCCAACAGAAGTGCTGGACGTGGGTTCAATTTCAACATTTAAGAGAAATTTGGGTAGGTACATGGATGGGAAGGGTATGGAGGGCTATGGTTCAGGTGCAAGATGAAGGGAGTAGGCAGCATAATAGTTCAGCATGGACTAGATGGGCTACGGGCCTATTTCTGGGCTGTATTGTTCAATTACTCTATTAGCAGATAATAAATGACAATGCTGATAAGTTTTTTTAAAATTCCAAGTTTTTGCATTTAGGTTTTACTGACCCATTTGGAAATGAATGCACATACTGCCATCTTCTGTCTAATGATAAAAATATTGCCACAGCTTATGTTTCTCTGTGAGCCTACAAGTCTCAGCGTTCAAAATATAACTCTTTCTTTTAAAAAAAAAGATGCAACCTAAGAGGTCTATGGCCCAAATTGTTGCCAGAAAAGAACATAAACTTTTGCCTCAAAATCATGATGATGATCTTAAACTGCAACAAAATAGATTGAAATTATGCTAATGGTAAGCCATAGGTGTTGGAAAAAATCCAATTTTATTCACAGGAAAGCAAAATCTTGCTAACATAAGCAGACAAGCATATCCAAATGCTAAAAGGCCTTTGACTTTTTGAAAGCTTTCAACTGTAATCTGCATCGGCTTCTTGTAAGGAGGTCCAGGAATGCCTAATACATGCAAATATTTCTCTTTACTATCAGCAATATTTCAAATAAAACAACTCTAAGCACCATGATATACCTTTAGGCGTGTACATTCCTTGCTGCATGGAACCTCCGGGTTCAAATGCTGGTGCTTTAAAATCAGCTACAGCTGAAAGCATGTTTTCAAAATAGTAGCTACCTGGGATAATACCACTCTTTGGGTTGGGATTTTCAGGAATGTACAAATTTAGTTAAGAAAACAACACTCCAGCATATATACAAAATTGTGAAAAACATATGCAATTAGGGTCAGGTATCTTTGCAGTAATAAAACTAATTTTTTTAGTAAACAAACATAAATCTTTCTTTTACAAATATACACATGGAAGACATCCAGTCACCTTAACATCTTACTAAAAGACTAAACATCTTAAGAAATGATATTAATTTACCTTGTTTTGTAAACCTTACTTCAGTATTCAATTTTTTTTAATGTACAACATGCGTACATGTATTAAACAGCATATGCAGTATGCAAAAGGCAGAGAGTTAAGCAAATACACAACCGGTCAATCAAGTCAAAACCTGAACTCCTTTCATGTAAATGGTGATGAATAATTAAATAGTTAACAGGTGCTGAAGGTGTTCAGAATACAACACACTCTTAACAAAGTATGCATCCAGCATGAAAATACTAAAGACAATGTTTAAACTTTTCATAATCTCATCAGTCAGAAGTGCTGAGTAGATTATCCATTTTAGCTTCCTCCCAAAATCTCCAACATTAAGTAAGCCAGTCAATGTCAATTCCATAAGCTTTAAAGAACTGGATACAGAAAAGACCACAAGACTGGACAATACCCTGAAGTAGTGATAGTCTGTATACCAAAGCTAGCAGCACCTACCCTCTGTTCCTATAGTTAGAAAGATGATATCTATCTGACAATGTTAAGTATTGCTCAGCTAAGTCATATTTACAAAAGCAAGATAAATCCAATCTTGCTAATTACTTTTTTGTTATCAGCAAAATGATGGTGGATACAGCCAAAAGTGGCATTCACCTGCTGACAGATGCCATTTTCAGGTTGGCCAGGACCATTTAGTACACCAAATCTTTGGTTGAAAATTAACGGCAAAAATTATTCCAAGAGATGGAAAGAGGATCATAACAATACTGTAGACGCAGAAATCCAAAACAGAAATGCTGGATACATTCAGTATAGAAACAGTTGATGGTTAGATCTAGAATCTTATCAGAACTTTGGTACAGAAAACCCCTGAAACAGAATCAGGTTTAATATCACCCTCAAACATTGTGAAATTTGTTGTCTTTACAGCAACAGTACAATGCAAAACATAATAATAGGGGGAAAAAACTGAATTACAGTAAATATATTAAATAGTTAAAAACAGAAATTAAAAAGTAGTGAGGTAGTGTTCATGGGTTCAATGTCCATTCAAAAATTGGATGGCAGAGGGGAAACAAATTATATTTTGAGAGCAGAGAAGGTGGGGGAGGTGTGAATAGGTGCCTTTTAATACACTTTCACACTCCCACAAAGTTCTTTCTTTTGGCAACCTGCACTATTACAATCAGGCCCAATCAAATCTTGAGGAATGCCTTTTTATGGTATGCTACAGAAACCAGGAGCCAACACAAAATTCTTCAACTTTAGATAATGCACTCTTTCTGTTCTTCTCAAAAGTCAATGAATATGTTGTAAAAAAATCACTCCCTACTTTATACATAGTTTTCTTCTTTTGATTGTTCTTTCTTTCCTCTCCTTTCTATAAGTGTATACCTCAGATAAATATTATGTGGAGATTTGAGACAAATATGACTATATGATGTATATGTACAGTATCTGAAATACATCTTATGGAAATGTTTGTTTGATGATGAACTTCAATAAAAAATAAATTACAAAAAAAAAA
Source organism: Mobula birostris (assembly GCF_030028105.1). NCBI lineage: Eukaryota > Metazoa > Chordata > Chondrichthyes > Myliobatiformes > Myliobatidae > Mobula > Mobula birostris. Next base: position 171,467,753 of record NC_092375.1, on the reverse strand, counting down.
GACAATTTTGCCATTCATCATTTTGACTCAGTTTTTCAGGGGTTTTTTTGGTCTGGCTGCTGGGAATGTCTGCCAGTTTCACAATTCACAACACATTATACTGTCAAAGAAGCTTAATCTGATTTTTATTGCTCCTTAACTGCCACATTAGAGTATGGAGTCTCACTCTAATATTCCCCTTGTTCTACCCATCCTCTTCGCTACCTAAAACTAACTTATTTTCTGTCAGTTCTAATGAAGGGTCCCAGACATGGAATGTTAACTTCCCACGGATGCTGCCTGACCTGTTGGGTGTACACATTTCCTTTTAAGAAAGGGGGACAGCCTTGAAATCAAGGCAGTATTTGATCGATTAGAACATCAAGTAGTCCTGGTAAAACTGAAGTCAAAGATCGACAAAAGAAAACACTTCAGTCAGTGATTGCAGTCCTAGCTCACCCAAAGGAAAACAGCTGCAATTGTTGAGACATCAATTATTATCATGTCCGCCCTCTTCCCCAGAATATTAAAGGTCCAAAACAAAATCAAATCACTACAATCCATAAATAAAAGCACTAAAATAATATTCAAAATTTCTTGGTAACAAGCCGTACACATATGCCACTTAATAACTGCCAAATGCTGACTTGCCTTTATTAGTACTTACAATGGTTAATCCCTTGAAATTCGCTATCAAGCCTTACGGACATAAATATCAACATTTAATAGGGCTGAAGCAGGCCTAGCCTACATAACTGCTTAATCAGCAATCATAACAGTCAAAAATTGCAAAATATTTTACAAAATCTTTAAAATATTTTGAGTAAGCACCATTGATATAAAAAAGATTATTGACAAATTATCTTTCTTCCTTAGAGCCATTTCTCAATGTTTAAATGAACAGAGTCAATGAAGCTGCGCAAAATTTGAGTACAGGTATAATAAGCAGAACCTCCAAAGCAAATGCTGAAGGACCAGAGGATGTAAGCCCTCCCTTACTGGACTCTAATGATAAGCCAACGGAGCAACATTGCCAAACCTCAGCAAACTACAGGTATTGAGAACATCCACACTCACACATATTAACAACACCAGAGTCCCAAGCTTCCTAACATATACAAGAAGAAAATACTGCCATCATTTCTCAGGAGAATGTAGCCTATTAGTACTTGATCTGAGATAGCTTATACTGCCATATTTCCTCTATGATCTTGCAGCACTGCATCACAGTGCCACCTGGTGGCCTAAGGTTGGGCAAATATTAATTTGTTATTCTAAATTCATCAGAGATTTTAAGTCAGTCCTTACAGTATTCCACAGATACCAAATTTTTTAACATATGCTACCTTACCTGCATTTACTTGCATACAATTCCTGCAAGCTTCACAGGAGAATATTGCTGTTCAAATTTTTAAGTATCAGCTTTAAAATTTCATCAGAATGTTTTTGACAAGTAGGCACTTTAACTTCATAGGCAGAGGAAGTAATTAAAATGTATATTGAACATTTTTAGATATTAGTTTAATATTTATTAAAACTTCTAAAAAAGCCAGCAAAGTCAATAAAAGTGCTTGGTGCTTTGACACTGAATAAAGACAGAAGCTATAGCTCTGTAGGAAAGGCTATCTGAAGGTAATTAGGAAATTGTAAGGCATGATATAAGAAAATGTGTACATGAGAACACAGGTGGAGGTTTGCTGATCTTGAACAGGCTAATTGAAATTCTATAATGGTGGCACCTGCTCCCCATAAAACTGCTGGACTCCATACAATCCCACTAAATTCTAACACCAATCAAAAAAAAAAAATCGCATTAACAGGAATAGTTTATCGAAGAAAACTGCATTCTGAAATTCAGCAATGCCAGCAGCAGACTGACTAGAATTATTTCACAAGTTCAGTCATCCATCTCACTTGCAAAACAGCAATTTGATGTTCAATTACTGGATTTCAACATTTTACAAACTTTGAAAATTATGCACATTGCACTGAGGAAACTCGTCACTATAACATGTAAAGCTGAAGTATTGAACTGCATTTATTGTTTAATTAGCTATACTAAAACTACACACTACCAAATTCAGAACTGCCTCAAAAGGATATTAAGTCTAATAATGTACTGTGTGTTCTGTCACTCATGCAGAGTTGTGCCACCATTTCTGCCCGCAGGATCTCATCATCTGTCATCCCTGAAATGGAAATGAATAAAATATTAAGCTACTTTAAAAAAATCTGCAGATGAATACAAATACAAGTTGTCATTTTTGACACAATTCATTACTGCACAACATTATAGAACACAGAATTGAAAATTAAACAGACTGGCTCAATAAAAATATAACGCTATGAAATTTATCATAGCTTGGAAAGATCTGGTATTTACAAGATGCAGTGAACTGAAAATATTTCCACACTTCTTGCTTTTAACAAGCTATTTTGAAAGGTAACAACATGATCCAGGTACCTGAGTTTTGATCAGAGTTTTTCATGAGCCTTTAATTTTACTTGATACATTTTTATGCCCACAAATGGAAATTCTTGATGAGACGACAAGGAATAATTAAAACTTAAATTAAAAGCATGTGTGAATAAAATGATATTTAATTTTGGATGGGGCTGAACCAGACAATTTGCCAGTATGGCTACTAACTAGTTGGCCAAAAATTCAGATAACCTATGCACATTTCATATGTAATTTAATTCTTTCAGTGATCTTCCAGAGTAACTGCTCTTTTCTAGCAGGTTCTTCAGTATTCACTTTAGCTTATTTGGTGTAGTTTTGATTTGACGTAAGAATTTTTTTTGCATGCCACCTGCTTACTTACTTTTATAAAAGCCTCCATCAAATAGAATAAGGCCCAGGCCTATTTTATTCCTAAAGGAAATTGGTACATTTTATAAAGAATATTTCAGAAGGATGATATGAATCACTTCTATAAAGAAGGCAATGAGCAGACCAACAGTACTTCACTAAGTTCTGGACAAGATTCTAATCTCTTAAAGCATGGCCAATGTAATCAAAAAGGTGATCAAAAGTGTCAATGTAATCAAAAATGGTGACCCCAACACCTGCTGTGAAGTGTTTGGGATAGCATGATTCTCTTATCTTTTTCTTCACTTCCAAAGCTCTACACATTGACAAGCCCTTTTTATACATACATCGCTGATTTCAACCTAAACCATAAGATCAGAATTCTTCATGTTATACCTATTCCTTGCAGGATATTCTGCTGTAGAAATGCAAAACTAAAATTCATATTCTTTTAAATTAAAATTTAGAAGTGTGGTGGTCAGACCACACTTGGAGTACTGTGCTCAGTTCTGGTCGCCTCACTACAGGAAGGATGTGGAAGCCATAGAAAGGGTGCAAAAGAGATTTACAAGGATGTTGCCTGGATTGGGCAGCATGCCTTATGAGAATAGGTTGAGTGAACTCGGCCTTTTCTCCTGGAGCGACGGAGGATCAGAGGTGACCTGATCGAGGTGTATAAGGTGATGAGAAGCATTGATCGTGTGGCTAGTCAGAGGCTTTTTCCCAGGGCTGGAATGGTTGCCACAAGAGGACACAGGTTTAAGATCCTGGGGAGAAGGTACAGAGGAGATGTCAGGGGTAAGTTTTTTTACTCAGAGAGTGGTGAGTGCGTGGAATGGGCTGCCGGCATCAGTGGTGGAGGCGGATACGATAGGGTCTTTTAACAGACTTTTAGATAGGTACATGGAGCTTAGTAAAATAGAGGGCTATAGGTAAGCCTAGTAATTTCTAAGGTAGTGATATGTTTGGTTCAACTCTGTGGGCCAAAGGGCCTGTATTGTACAGTAGGTTTTCTATGTTTCTATGTTTCTAAATTTTCTGAAACTCCAATTTAGAATGAAGGCTAAAGATAACAAAAATCAAATCATAATCAGAGCCAATGGGTAGCTCCACAATTTTGTTATACAGAAATACGTAAAACAATATAGAACCTTACCTAAGTGAATACGAAGACTGAGTAAAAGGACCAGGAAAGTTAAGGCACCCTCAAGCATTGATCTTTCATGTTCTGGATCAAGCGCTCCATTTTGATGCTGTGATGCCATTGTTAACAGATCCACCACTTTAAATCTAGATTAAGTCACAAAATTACTTTGATAAATCAATAATTATTTATTTAAACAGCTTTGCCTCTTGAATTCTGTAATGATCATAATATATATCTTTCAAATGCATTAAACTTCATCTACAGAAGATAATCCACTGATGGCAATTTATGGCACTCACTATTGTACAGGCTAAGATCAGAACAACAATAACACCTTTGTATTCATAAACAATTCACAATTATAAAATTGCAAAGTTACATCCTGATGATTTTGCAATCATCAATTCAAGATTTCAAAAATATTACAGTTACCTTTCAAAAACAGATGAAACAAAATAATCTGGATCAAGTCTGGAAGCACAAACCTAATGGGGGAAAATGATATTCCAACATAAGATTTATTCTATAAAATTAAATCATTACATAGATGGTACTTTAAGAATTTTAAATCAAAATTCCATCAAATACACTAAACCGAAACAAATGCAAGCATCAAAATACTGAATATATACATACCTGCAGAAGAAAGATATCTGGATCAATCATAGAATTGCAGAAGTGGGACTGCACGTAAGTCATAGCCTGTCCTTTAATCTGAAGACCATTTCTAACCCACATATTGCTGTGTATTTCTGATAGACTAGCCTAAATTAAAAAAAAAAGTATAATAGCCCCTTAGTCTTTCATACCCATTATGAAGAGGCAAAAAGTTGTTTACCTTGCATATAAAAATAGTATCAATACTATTTCAGAGTTATACAAAGCAAACTGATCAATGAACCAAGAATTCTAAATTAATTATATCTCTACTACTGGACTGCTCACAGTCTGTATTTTCAAATTACAAAACTGTAAATAATAGACTAAGTTCATATGGAAACGTAAAGTAATGTGTGTCAATTTTCAAAGTTCAGAAGTGCCCACTGGAGAAAACATTTATTTTGCGTCAAACTTTTGGAGGGTGGAAAAAGAATAGCTCCCAAAAGTATTCAGCCTGCTTCAGAAAAGAGGAACAAGACATTAAGCTCACATACATCTTCTCTCAAACTCATGCAACATCAATGCCAGGAGATTCTGCAGTTTCTCCACAAAATGCCCTACTTTTTAAAACTGGGGAAATAAAATTAAACAAGGATTAAACTTTCTCAAATGGGGCAAGGCCAAATTTATTGGGCAGAGAAATCTGTCAAAAGTGTCCAGGAAGCAATAACTTTAAAAAGGAGAAGCTACTGAAGGTTCAAAAACAAAACGCAGCAGCTACAAAGTAACCCCCAAATCACAACTGCCTTGGATGCCAATGAGAAGACGGCAGTAAAAGCTCAATACTGTATAAATTCAAGAAATGTTCAAAGTGCAAGTGTAATTAGGAAATAAACTTACATAGTGCATGGCAAAGATACTGACAGATAAAAATGGGATTAAACTCAGCAATATTTTATAAAAACATGGAGCTAAAGAAATAACAAAAAGGATTTGAAAACCAAAAAGATAGCCACTCGTGAAGATGGAAACAATGGATGTGTTTCTCAAAGGAAGTCAATGGAGCTAGGAGGCAAGAAAAAAGAAACATGTTCAGTGGTTCCTCTTTCTCTATGTTTATCCTGCCAAGCAGGTTTAGACCTTTGGATGCTGACAAATGGGTTGACAGAGATGTTTTAAAAATTCTAAGCTGTTAAGAGGAAACAGCATCAACTCCAAATGCATCCTTTGGAATATACAGGCATACGGGAGGTTTAAGTGAGGTGTATGAAATTATGAAAAAGCATGAATAAGATTAATTTGGAAGAATTTTTATCCTTAGCAGAGTCACTGATGAATAAAGACATAGAGCCAAAATAAATGCTATAATTAGCTAGGTTGATGAAAAACACATCCCCCACCCACCCCCAAAAAGTGGCCAGCATCTAGATTAATATAACTGCCTGAGCTGGTGATGGAAACATTCAAAAATTGCTTCTATTCACATTTGATGCGTATTAGGATACTATTTGAAATAGCATTTTTAAAGCTAGCATGGACAAAATGGCATCCTTCTGTACCATATTGTATGATCCTGTAGAGGGGCTTAGAAGTCACTCAAACTCAAAATTGCATAGAAACAGTGTTTCACATTGAGAACATAAAGCTTGCACTTGGTAGAGCCAGAGAATATGTCACATTTATCTGCCTGTAAAAGTTTATAAACTGCATACACTCAGTTACCACTCTGGAAAAAAAAAGGATGTCTGAAATAAAAACTCCTATGAAATTTTTGGAAAGCATGCAAAAAGTCAACTAAATTAATATGGTCAAACTTCAGCATCTTTTCATAACTTGAACTGCTTTTGGTCAAAATACTTCAAGGTATACAATATTCATTTTGAGAACCAAATAATTTAAAAGATTATTTGAATGGCCTTTGATGTTTGATTTGATTTTTTTTGCTTTCCAGAGTAATCTTATCATCTACCTTTTTTTTGCATTAGACCATGGTGGGTAGTAACTGCTGTCTTTGCATGCTCAATTTGGCAAGTTTCACTTAGAAATTTTCAACAAATTACTAAAAGCACAACAGAACATATACAGCCATATATTAGCACTTTGGGAGACATAACATGCAGGTTCAAGATGCTGACAGAAAGTTATTTTACATGCAACAAAGAGAAATGGAAAAACCTGAATTTGAAGTGGATGAACCATCATTTTCATCAACATCTCTTGATCTGGTAAAAGTGAATCAAGATCCAGTTGTTGGCATCTGACAGCCTATAAATTATTTTTAAAATGGGCATATATTATAGAAACACAAGAATAATTTTTTTGTAAATAATGGATAAATGAACTTTATATAGTATATTATAATTTATGAAGTACTTCATTTGTACTTTTATCTTTTGCACTATGTTCACTTGGAAGTTATTCAAACCATTAAACCAATTTAAGAAATGCTGCCTTTGACCTGCTGTCACAAATATACGTAAAACGTTACATGCTACAATTATAAACTTTTAGAAGTTTCCACTTGATAACCATCAATGCTTTAAGTAGCTTATCACTTTTGGAGTAGGTTGATAATTTTTTTAAAAATAAATTCTGATAAAGAAACATCTAAAAATACCATAATTTATTCCCTATACATAAAGATCCTAGCCAGAGGCTCAGCAATCTCGTCCCTCGCCTCATGGAGCAGCCTGGGGAATATTCCATCTAGCCCCAGGGACTTATCTGTCCTAATGTATTTTAACAACTCCAACAACTCCTCTCCCTTAATATCAACATGCTCCAGAACATCAACCTTACTCATATTGTCCTCACCATCAAGTTCCCACTCATTGGTGATTACCGAAGAGAAGTATTCATTGAGAACCTCGTTCACTTCCACGGCCTCCAGGCACATCTTCCCACCTTTATCTCTAATCGGTCCTACCTTCACTCCTGTCATCCTTTTGTTCTTCACATAACTGAAGAATGCCTTGGGGTTTTCCTTTACCCTACTCGCCAAGGCCTTCTCATGCCCCCTTCTTGCTCTCCTCAGCCCCTCAAGCTCCTTTCTTGCTACCCTGAATTCCTCAATAGACCCATCTGATCCTTGCTTCCTAAACCTCATGTATGCTGTCTTCTTCCACCTGACTAGATTTTCCACTTCACCTGTCACCCATGGTTCCTTCACCCTACCATTCTTTATTTTCCTCACCAGGACAAATTTCCGAACAAATAAATCACTAAAATTTTTAGCAAATTTAAACTAATAAAACAATATTGTACAGACATTTCAATCACAGCAGAAATACAGTAGTTCAGCCCATTCCACCATTCAGTGTCATGGCTGATTTCTATTAGTTTTGATGCAATATTCCTTCATTTTCACAACTTGCAAAAATACACTGATGACAGCGATAAAGGTGTTGACTGAGATAACATCAAATGCTGTAAATATATTTCCATTACATGACTCAAGATTTGTGTTCTATGGAAAAATACGAGTTTTGAATTGATTTGATAGAGATTTCTTAGTTGCTGAAAGGCAATGCTCAGGCATAGAAAACAATAGCTGAGAGGTAAAGGTAGAATTGTATTTAACATCCATTAAGCCTTTAAAATATCCTCGATGCTGGGGAGGCTAGTACTGGCTGAATTTGCAACCTTCTGCAGCTTTTTCTGATGCTGAGCAGAGGCTCCTCCATGCCAGACGGTGATGCAACCAGTTAGCATGCTCTCCATAGTAAATCTGTAGAAATTTGCTAGAGTCTTTGGTGACATAACAAATCTCCTCAAACTCCTATTGAAATACAGCTGCTGTCATGCCTTCTTTATATTTGCATCAATATGTCGGGCCCAGGATAGATCTTCACCCTTTCCACTGCTGATCCCTCAATGAGGACTGGTGTGAGCTCACTAAACTTCCCCTTCCTAAAGTCCACAATCAATTCCTTGGTCTTACTGATGTTGACTGCAAGGCTGTTTTTGCAACAGCATTCAACCAGCTGATTGATCTCACTCCTACACACCACCTCGTCACAATCTAAAATTCTGCCAACAATAGTTGTGTCATCAACAAAATTATAGATGGCATTTGAGCTGTGCCTAGCTGCAGAGTTGTGGATGTAGACAGAGTAGCGCAGTGGGCTGAGCACGCATCCTTGAGATGTGCCAGTGTTGATTATCAGCACGGAGGAGATGTTATTTCCAGTCCGCACTGATTGTAGTCTCCTGATGAAGTCATGGATACAGTTACAGAGAGAGGTACAGGGCCCAGGTTTTGGAGATTGTTGATTAAAACTGAGATTGCATTAAACTTGCAGGTACGAAGGAGGACTGGTTACTTTTCTGTGTAACAGAAGCTGAGAGAAGACGTAATTGAGATATATAAAATTATGAGGGTTGTACATAAACAAGATGGACCTATCATCCTTTAACACATGGGTCAAAAACCAGAGGCATAGTTTTAAAGCGACTGGAACAGAGATGAGAACTTTTATACCCAGTGGGTGGTTCAAATTTTGAACTCCTTCCCTGAAGAGATCTTCATCACATTTAAAAACTACTTGGATGCATATTTCATAAAACACAATCTGTAATGGGCATACCAGTTGCCAGCATATCAACTTGCATGGACAAAATAATCATCTTCTATGTCATTAACTTGCTTTGATTTTATCATACTCTTTCACAGAATCCTATAAAAGTACAGCAGAGAAACAGGTCCATTCTACCCAACTCAGACATGCTACTATGATGCCTATCTATTCTAATGTTATTTGCCCACATTAAGCCCATATCCTTCAACACCTTGCCTTATCCAGGTACTAGTCTAAACTATTTGTAAACATTGTAATTGTCTCTGCCTCTGGCAACTCAATCCACACATTCATGACCCTGCTTGTGACAAAGTTATCCCTAAGATCACCATTAAATTTCTCCCCTCTCATTTTAATGTGGTCTCTAATTGCGTACTCCACTGCCCAGGGAAATAGATTCTGACCACCTATCTTACCTATGCCCCTCAATTTTATTAACCTCTATAGGGTCACCCCTCAGCCTCCAATGCTCCAGAGAAAATAAACCCTTCCTATCCAATCTATCCTTACAAGTACAGCCCTCCATTCCTACTATTTCTTTTTTGCACTTGCTCTGTTACTATTACATCTTCCCCCATTATGGCGACCAGAACTCCAAGTGCAGTCTAACCAATGTTTTGTACAACTGCAACAGAAGGTTCCAACCTACCTCCCCAAATGGCCTAACTTGAATCTTAAGGTCATGTCCCTTTGGCTTATGTCTGCACCTGTAGAAGAATATCCATTTGCCTTATCGATTATTTTATGGAGCTTGAGGTCACAGTCAAATCTTCCCTAGTCAAATATATTCAAGGGAATAAATATTCCCTTAATTACCTGATATTATGGTAATCATTTGATGAAATAGCTTTCCATGTTCTCCAAGCTTCCACTGAGATCCACTAGTGCCTGCTGGCCGATAAATTCATTATTGAACTATTTCCCTCCTGAAATCTCAACTAAACAGAGTATGCAACAGTTGTACTGTCCTAGCAAATTCCCTATAAATTTCTGCTTATTTCCCAGATCCGAACCTACATCAAGATAATTTGCACAAACACAGCCAGCCCATGAAAATAAGTGGGATTTAAAAAAAAGTAAAATATTTTATTGTGTGAAGCCACTCTCACTGAAAGACCCTGCGTTTTTCTTGTCCATGCTAATCAATTAGGAGACAACCAGCAAGGTATAGTTGCCATGATTCTGGCTACACAGCAAGAAACAGGCGGATACAGGGTACAAGTAAGTGATAACCTGCCTAATATATCTAGTTACTGTGCAGTGCCCAGGACTGTACTCTGTATTCCAGTTACAGCCTAATCACAACTTTCAACAGCTGCAGCACACATCCTTGCTTTCCAAGTACAAAGTATGAAAAAGTAAGCAATTTTTTTCTGCCCATGACCAATACATTCAAACATATACAGGTCTCTGAAGTTTGGTGAAGATCTATTACTAAATTTCTATTATTTAAATATTCACACCTATCTTCACACTTGTCAGTTTTGCTCACTCAACTTCCCAACTATTTCCTTAAAGTTACACTTTCATATGGGAGTATCAAACTATACCATATTACTATACTCCCATATTATGTTATAGTCCCATAATACACCATATAACTTTTACACAACTAAGAAGTACAATACCAGTTTGAGTATGACTTTACCTTGCTTAAAAACATGGCATAGTAACGATGAAGAGGCAAGTGAAATGTAACCTGATTAGGAGCAGGCTAGATTTAAGAAAAGAAAGAAAAAGACATCAGTCTAAAGCTACATTATCATATTATCATCAAGTTTATGTTTTAACAATCAAAAATAAATGGATTGGTTAAATAGACCAACAGTCACTTGGGGTAGCTGCTTATTTAGGACAACTCTTAAAGAACAAAAACTAATTGAGAATATAGTTGGGATACCCTTCATTTACTTGGGACAATATACAGCTTAATTGGGATGGAGATTGTTGCCTAACAGTTTCTAATTAGCATCAGTTACGTGCACATCGTGTGGCTGTTGGACACCATCCTGTACTTAGAGAGAACGGTTTTTAAATGTGCCAGTCGCGCGTGTTTGTATTCAAAAACCAGTGTTTTTTGTCACTAATGTTTGGCAAGAAGCAAGCTGTAAAACAATTCAGCACAGTTTTAAGCATTCAGGCTTGGAGATGCCAGAAAGGCCGGGAGTGAAAATGAAACAATTTTTCTACTCCAACAAGTTAAGGATTATGAAGGTTATCAACAAATCATCTTGAATGTTACAACGAACATGAAGATCTGAAGAATGCAACCGTCTAAACCATTGTATGAATACAGTAACTCTTCCCACCTTCTCTCAGCTCCTTTGTCTCTGCCGCATCTGTTGCCACGATGAGCTATCATTTCCAGGACATTAAGAGATGTTCTCTTTCTTCAAAGAACGGGATTTCCCTTCTTCCAACATAGATAGTTCCCTCACCCACATCTTCTCCATTTCCTTCCCGTTCGTGCTTATCCCATCTTCCTGCCACCTTAACAGGGATAGAGTTTCTCTTGTTTTCGCCTACCGCCCATGAACCTCTGCAGTCAACACACCATTCCCTGCATCTTCAACAGGATCCCTCTTTACTTCCCTCCCAACTGCCCCCTCTCCGCTTTCCACAGGATCATTCCTCAATGATTCCCCTGTCCATTTTTACCTTCCCTCTAATCTCCCTCCTGACACATATACCTGCAAGTGACAGAAGTGATACACCTGCCCATTTACTTCCTCCCTTATCTCCATTCAGGGCCCCAAACAGTCCTTCCAGGTGAGGCAATGCTTCAGCTGCTGGGGGTCATCTCTTGTATCCAATGCTCCCGATTGGCCTCCTTTACAATGGTGAAACCTGACGTAATTTGGAGGACTAGTTGAGTACCTCCTCTCCATCCGCCAAAAGTGGAATTTCTGGTGACTGACCATTTTAATTCAAATCCCTATTATGGTTCCAACGGTTAGCGCAATGCTTTAAGTCACCAGCTATAAGATCGGGTTTCAATTCCCACCACTGTCTGTAAGGAGTTTGTAAGTCCTCCCCATGACTGTGTGCGTTTTCTCTGGGAGCTCTGTTGTCCTCTCACATTCCAAAGATATAAGATTTGGGTGAGTGAGTGGTGGACAGACAGATTGACAAAGGGGAAAGAGGTGTCAGAATTGGACAAAGTGAATTTAAGGGCAGGGTGGAAGCTGGAGGTAAAGTTGATGAAATTGACAAGATCAGCATGGGTGCATGAAGCAGCTTTCCAGGCTTATTAGTTTAACATCTATCATAAGGAATGTGTGACCAGCTATCAATACAATTATAGCAGAACAATTTGAAAAATTCAAGGTAAATGAGCAAACTTAACACTATTTTGTGAAGGGAATGCCATGTTTGACTAATTAGAGCACTCGCAAGAAACACAGGGTATAGATAAAGGAGGGCTGGTGAAAGAACTATATTTTGGACTCTAAGGGACATTTGATAGTTGCAGTATCAAATGTTATTGCAGGGGAGAAAGTGCTGTAGGATGTAACATGTTGATGTGGACTGAAATTAGGCTAGCCAATAAAAATATAAAGGTATATATGAACTGAGTAAGCAAAGATCTGACAAATAAAATGTGTAATTGTAATGCTGGCAGGAGAATTTTTAAATATATCATTTAAATGGCATTAAATGATGAAGAAGGATCTAGATGTACCAAAGCATGATTCGTAAAAGGTTAGTAATTAGGAAATCAAAAGAAGTTATTATTTATTGCCAGGGAATTTAAAACATGACATTCCATTTCATAATTACCTCATCAACAAAATTGATGGCATCAAACCAATCCTGCAATGCATCTAGGCAGTACCGGACCACTGTTCTGGTGTATTCTTCCATCTCCTATGTTAAAAAAGATCAGTCAAAGTTAAAACAATATTAATAACCTTGTTATGTGCTTAATCCCAAGAGCTTAATTTCTTCTATCACCACGAAGTTATTTGGTCACTACTGTCCTAACCAGACGTCTAAGAAAACAGAATATATCCAAAATAATAATTAAATGTTACTCTCCCTTTCTGATTTCATTTGAAACACAGTGCATTCTACAATTCCTGCATTAATTCACATAATATTCTAATTTTCAGTTGTTCTCCCAAGTACATTCCCATGTAACTGAGAGATGTTTGTCCATTTATCACTTGGCATACAAATTCCTCAATCTTTTACATCTTCAAATGAAGGTAATACTGGAATTCATTTAATTGTATTGTTCTTCAATATCAGCTTTTACTGTTTATGTCTTTCTTAAATTCATTGTTTCTAGAAACTTATTTTAATTACTCTCATCCTTGATATGCCAGAAAAGCTCCCTTTATGCAGTTTTAAGAATACCACATAATCGCCCATTCACAGAAGTAGCCCCTGAATAAACCCATCTCTGTCCTGCCTTAGTGAGCCTATAATTAACATTTCACTGATTTTCTGCATAATGCTAAATGTCTTGCTTTATTCTGTAATTTTTTTTCCTTAGATATATTTTTCCAAGCTGAAGAGAAGCATAATTCCTCTCTTTCTTGACTTAAAATTAAACTTACATCTACTCCTTCCCTTCCTTGCAATGTTCTTTATACAGGCGGCCCTCCGTATCCACGGGGATTTGGTTCCGGCCCCCCCCCCCCCCCACCGCAGGTACCAAAATCCACGGATACTCAAGTCCCATATATAAAATGGCATAGTATTTGCATATAACCTACGCACATCCTCCTGTATACTTTAAATCATCTCTAGATTACTTATAATACCGAATACAATGTAAATGCTATGTAAATAGTTGTTATACTGCATTGTTTAGGGAATAGTGACAAGAGAAAAAAGTCTGTACATGTTCAGTACAGACGTAACCATCATAGCTCTTCCGCGAACCCCGAGCAGTGAGAGTGGCGAAAAGCGAAAATAACGTTCAGCGTTTGTTTTGCAGCAAGTTGTTATAGCGGCAGCGCGCACCCCGAGTGGCAAAAAGCGAAAATAGCGTTCAGCATTTGTTTTGCTCTCAGCAAAACAAATACTCAGCATCAAGCCGCCATAGCTTTGAACTGCGTGAGATTTTTGCTATGATTGACAGTGCTGCAATGATTGCAGAAAAGTATGACTTTCATTTTGAAAGGGCATGTAGGTTTAGGGAAGGTTTGCAGGATGTTTTGAGTGCTTACAAAGAACTGTATGATAGAAAAATGCGTGAACCTTCCAGTGTACTCGCTGTCTTCCCGATTCTGGTAAGTGAAACTACACTGTACATACATTATTTCTACTTTATATAGGCTGTGTATCATATCATTCCTGCTTTTACTATATGTTAGTGTTATTTTTAAGTTTTATGTGCTATTTGGTATGATTTGGTAGGTTATTTTTTGGGTCTGGGAACGCTCAAAAATTTTTCCCATGTAAATTAATGGTAATTGCTTCTTCGCTTTACGCCATTTCAGCTTATGAAAGGTTTCATAGGAACGCTCTACTTTCGGATAGCAGGGGAAACCTGTACAATGGAAATGTTATGTAAATAGTGTTATACTGTATTGTTTAGGGAATAAGAAGAAAGAGAGAGAACTTTCAGGTTTTCTTTTTTGATCCCGATCCGCGGTTGGTTAAATCTGCGGATGCGGAACCTGCAGATACGGAGGGCCGACTGTATTGTGGAGATGACATTAACATTCAACACTGCTGCTTTGGACTGACTCAGTCCATGGAGAGATTTAGCCGAATTCACCTAGTTTTGCATTATAATTGTTTACTGCAACATCCCTTGAATACATACTTCAGATCTCATCAAGACTTCCACCTAATATTCGCTCTTCTTATATTATTCATTTTCAAATAACAAAGAAAAATCTAACCCAGCTGTCAGAAGAACCCCATTATTTTCACTCCCAACATTTCTTCATAATCCTTTTTCTTTTGCATGGTCATTAACTGATTCTTCAATCATCCATCCATTCACTAACCAATTAACTCACTGATCAACTTATTTTAGAGATTGGGAGGAAACTAGAGTACCCAGGGAAAGCCCTTGCAGTCACAGGGAGAACTTCAAACTCCACACAGCACAGAAGTCAGGATTAAACCATGGGTACAGGAGCTATGAGTGAGCAGTTTGACCTGCTGCGCCCCCATGCTATCTTAACTTTAACCTCTGAGAAAGTGTTGAGCCCTCAAATATTCATCTTTTGTTTATCTTTGGTAATTTATACTTATTTCAGTTTCTACTAATAGTTTAGCTCAACTTTATGTAACTCACCATTTATTAGACCAATTACAGGCACAATCACAATTTCTCAAACATAGGTAATCAAACTCATTACAAAGCAATAATTAGATCATAAGACATTGGAGCAGAATTTATTCATTCAGTCTAATAATTACAAATCTGCTGGTGCATATAACCAGGCTAGCAAATTTATATTCATTAATATTAAAGCACAGAATTAATTCTTCATATTTTATACCATCATACACCTTATTCAAAAATGTTTAAAACACACAAAATATCTCACCTTAATTCTACAATGGGTTAGAAGTCCCCACATCGGTTGTGCACAGGCTTCTAATTCTGCTGCAAAGGCAGCGTAGTATGTTTGTGACTCAAATTCAACATGCTCATTTAGTTCTCGTTTGTTTAAATTCATGCCTTAAAAATAGATAAACAAGAACACAAGACAATTTATGAACTTTAATCTCATCATGGAGATCTCCAATTAAAGTCACATTACTGCCATGGACAAATTATTGATTTCAGATTGTGTTTTCTAGATCATTACAGCAATGGAAGGGGTTTCTAGTTTCACTGGAATTGCAGTAAAAGAAAATCCTGTAACAGAGGGATTTAACAAATCATTTTTTTCACCAGCAAACTACTTCTTTCTGATAACTTAAACATTCTTTCTTTTTTAATCTTTTTATTAGTTTTCAAGTTCATAAACATAATAACAATAGTGATACAAAGAGATTGGAATTACATTATTAGTAATAAACATATACAAGAGAAACTATAAATAGTACAAGTGTAATAGACTTCCAAACTCTCATATATAATCATGAAAAGAAAGAAAAAGAAAAAGCACAAAGAAAAACCACAGAAAACAAAAAACTAAAAAAAAAGCTAAGTTACTAAACCCAAAAAAAAACAAACAGAACAAAACAGGGCTGAACCAATATATTAGATCGAATACATTCATTAATGTCGTCAACTCCACTCCTCTATTCATATATTCCAAGTTAATAAAAAGGATTCAGAAAAGTTCTAACTACATCATATGAAAATGTTGAATAAATGGCTTCCAAGTCTCTTCAAATATAACCGAAGGATCAAAAATGACACTTCTGATTTTTTTCTAAATTTAAACATGATATAGTTTGGGAAAACCATTGACATGTAGTAGGGGGATTGGTCTCTTTCCAATTCAATAAAATGGACCTTCTGGCCATTCATGTAATAAATGTGATCATCCAATAAGCTGAAGAGGATAAAAAGCAATGTTCCATCATTAGCAAATCAAAAATTGCCGTAATAGGATGGGGTTGTAAATCAAAACACAAAACTGTTGAAATGATATCAAAGATATCTTTCCAAAATTTTTCCAAGAGAGGGCAGGACCAGAACATACAAGTCAAAGAAGCCACCTCAGAGTAACATCTGTCACAATTAGGATTTATATGGGAATAAAACTTAAACATTAAATAGCCTCAATTCAATCCCTTGTTTCAACATAAAACTTCCTATTTGATATCAACTATTGTCTTATTCCTCAAAAAGGGCCCCAATCTTATTAAGGTTTGGAGGCTTACATGCCTCAATAATTCCCAGAGCTACTTTGGCTGGAGTCAGGGCATTATGCTTTGGCTTCCAAACAGGTAAACAGGTCAAATGGTAAAGGCCATACTACGAATGGTTTACTGGTCCTCCTGGTTCGGGGAGGGAGGGGTGGGGGGGGGGGGGAGGGTGGTTGGTCAGCTCACGGGTAACAATACTGACTGACAAAACTAAACTGTTATGGAAACAGTAATGAAAAATCCTTCTACATCTGAGTGTGATGGTATCCCTGAGTCTCCACACAGAACTTGCATGGCTAACAGTAGAGAAAACCAACAGGAACCTACTGGCATGAATGAAGGAAGCCCTGAACACTGCCAGAGATGGAGGACCTTCATTGCTGCCCTAAACAGCAGCAGCATAACAGGCAGTAAGTATCAGTCTCATTTGAATAACATTAACTATCCTACAAAATAAAAATATCTCACTTTAAGGAGTACTAATCAGGAGGTTAAAAGTTACATGGAACATCAGCAGGAACTTGATTCTACAATGCAGAAAAAAAATTGTGTGCCTAACTTGTTACACATGTTCAGAGCGTATTCAGAGTTCATAATGCTTGAGATGAAGAAACAACATTTGAAAGTCTTACAACTGCTGAACTCAACAAACATGAATTCCACTAACAGGTAAAGCAAGCACATTACAAAGCAATAGTTACAAACCCACTACTGCATACTACAGTTCCCACTTGTATTTTCATTTAAAGCACAAAATTAAATATGTACTTTAAAAAATTAAATTAAATTATTACCCCTCAACTATCAGGCTCTTGAACCAAAGAGGATAACTTCACTCAATTTTACTTACCCATCACCGAAATGTTCTCACAACCAATGGATTCACTTTCAAAGATTCTTCATCTCACATTCTCAATATTTGCTTATTTATTTATTATTATCTCGTTCTTTTTGTATTTACCCAGTTTGTTGTCTTTTTCACACTGGGTGAATGCTCAGGTTGGTTCAGTCTTTCATTGATTCTGTTATGATTATTATTCTGTGGATTTATTGAGTATGTCTGCAAGAAAACAAATCTAGGGATTGTGTATAGTGATATATATGTACTTTGATAATAAATTTACTTTGAACTTTTAATTATTTAGAAAGTTCAAGGTTCAAAGTAAATTTATTTTCAAAGTACATATATGTCACCATATACAATCCTGAGATTCATTTTCCTCTGGGCATACTCAGCAAATCTATAGAATAGTAACTACAACAGGATCAATGAAAGATCAATGAACTGTGTAAATGCATATATAAATAAATAGCAATAAATAACAAGAACATGAGATAACATAATAAAGAGTCCTTAAACTGAGAACATTGGATGGGTAAGTGAGTGTAGTTATCTCATCTTGTTCAAGACCTGTTCTTAAACCTGATAATGGAGTGCTGAAGCTCTTGTACTTTCTAACTGATGGCAGCAGCGAGCAAACAACATAGTCTAGATGGTGGGGATCTCTGATGATGGATGCTACTTTCTTACAACAGTTTTTCATATAGATGTGCTCAATCATTGGGAGGGCTTTACCCATGATTCACTGGGCCAAATCCACTATCATTTGTAGAATTTTCTGTTAAACAGCATTGGTGTTTCCATACCAGGCAGTGATGCACCTAGACAATATACTCTCCTCTACACATCTATAGAAGCTTGTCAAAGTTTTAGATGTCATGCCAAATCTCTGCAGACTCCCACAAAAGTCCCTAAGACTCCTAAAGAAGCAAACTACCTGCAACAATGCAATGGGCAAGCAGGTCAATGAGCATACAATACATCAGACTCTATAAATATGACTTTTTAATCCTAAGGAATGAACTTACCTTGAAAGAAAGAAACAAAATTCATCCACATCTGAAGAAGACCCTGATCTTCCAAAAAACGTTTTGCTACACTTTGGTGTGAAAGGATATTAATAAAATCACTAACTAAAGGCCAATAGGTGTTGTTCTTTAGGAGTGGCTCACCACAGTTTACAACAACATGAAAATTGTTCTCTTCATCTACAACAGTAAGAAAGAAAATATTACAAAATGAAAATTATTTTGAAATTCAGAATTCCAGTAGAACTACAATGTTTCATTTAAACAAAATAATAACTTGAAAAAAGTTTTTAAATACTGAAAGTATTTGCTAGAATTTAATATTTAAAGCATTGTGCCCAATTTAAGTTGAAGACATGCAGTTTTTTCCCCCCAATAGTATTTTTATTTCCATATACAATACATGTTTACAAGTCTGATAAACACCACCTTCAAAAGTATTAGGCTGTCAAAAAATTGAACTTCTACTCACCTTGTAACTCGCTTTTGACAAGGCAATTTTCCATCATGTAAAGTAAAACAGTGACCATTATTTCTAGTAGCTGGCACTCTTCAGTGACTTGACGTGCCAATTCTTCATTGCTAAATAACTGCACGCTAATATGAACAATCCTATTGGACATTGTTTCTGACTCATGACTCTTAATCAGAGTTTTCATGATGAAGGCGTAATGCTGAACAAATGTTTTAGTAAAAGCTATCTGCAAAAGAAAAAGTAAAAGTTAGTATGACGACTTATTAACTAGAGCAGGAAGAATAATTTTGGTTCATGTGATCTTGCAAACAAACTCTGAATGCCTTTGGGATTTAAACAGCAATTCTTTACAGTGGTGTCTACATGGTTAAGACAAGAAGGTTGCAGGGTCTAGGAGGAAGTGTCTAACCATAATATCATACACAAAGGGGACACTCATTTCAGGCTTAAAACACTCATATGTTCATATTTGCTAACTTTGCTGAAGGCAGGACCCACGTTCAATCACTAAATTATCCATCTTATCCAAAATAGCTGAAGGCAGTCAATTATTAGTCACTACACCAGACTTACAGTATAGATAATAGCCTCAAATTTTGTGTGGATTCTAACAAATGTTACATTAATTATTTACCAGGCAGTTGCATTTAAGTGCAGAAAAAGATACCAATATCTCTGTTTCCCCTATGGATAGAACAATGATGTTCCAATAAGCAGTCAATCAATTTACATTTGTTTATCCAGTAGAAAAAAAACATTGTGAGCACTGATTCAGATTAATTTATTGTCACACACACTAGGGTACAATGAAGTTCCCTGCTTGTGTAAAACAAGATTAGAACTTCTAAACAGAATTTGGTTTACTTCATAATATCAACAATATTATCGGAAAGGTGACATAAGTAGTCCTGTTTGATATCAGAAGAGTCAACGCGTTAACATTTGGTTTAACTTGATAATTTTTAAAAAATTAAAATCTACATACCTTGTAGTCCTGATCAGGCAACATATTTAGTAGAAAGGTTACCATTTTTTGTGGAAACTCATATTTGACAGTCCAAAATAATATTTCTTCTAGAAAGCATTTATGCTTTAATATATCCATGATGGATGGATCTGAAATTGAATATAAAAAATGGTTTTGTTTATTTAGCTGGATAATGCCCAATATCTTCAAACATGTCAAATTCAGGTTTAAATTGATTTAAGATTAAGAGTAAAGATTAGTCTTAATTGCACCTCTCAGGTATTTACTGCATCACCCTCTTAACCACAAGTTATATACCTATTCCATCAAAACAGCTAGTGGGTACGGATGGCCAATCTCTAGCCAGTTACTTCATTACCTACCTACTGAAATGTCAACAGTTGATTAAGTGATACCACTCCTAGACTTGCCAGTAATAAGAACTGTTACAGAATTTCACATTGAGAATTACATCGAGGTAGCCTCCAACCTGATGGCATGAACATTGATTTCTCCAACTTCTGGTTATTCCTCCCCACCTTCCCTCTTCTTCAATTTCCTACTCTGGCTCCCCTCTTACCTCTTCTTCTCAACTGCCTGTCACCTCTCCCAGGGTGTCTAATCCTTCCCTTCTTCCCCATGGTCCACTCTCCTCTCTTATCAGATTCCTTCTTCTCCAGCACTTTGCCTTTTCTACCCATCACCTCTCACCTTCTTACTTCATCCCCCACGCACCTGGCTTCACCTGTCACCTTCTAGCATGTACTTCTTCCCCCACCTCAAATTCTGGCTTCTTCCCCCTTGCTTTCCAGTACTGATGAAGAGTCTCAGACTGAAACGACATCTGTCTATTCATCCCATAGATGCTATCTACCTGCTGAGTTTCTCCAGCATTTTGTGTGCGTTGCACGGAATTTCACTTTCTGCGTGTCTGTGATATTCACAAGTATTCAAAGGCTGTTAAATATTCATCACCCCATTATTAAAAAATACAAGAAAACATAAGCAGTTTTCATTTTCTGCTTGTATCATAAGCTCAGATGTTCTCATCCTACTCCTATGCAGTCAAAACCTTTCCAAAACCTTTCACTGAGAGATTACACAAATATAAAATGCTGTTAACTGCTCATATTAAGTTATTTTAATTAGTCCTATTACATGCATTACCTTTCTTGTGCACATCCCTCCCTCCCCACCTCTCTCCTTCAGAAAACTAACTTGCATTGCTCCTAGCTAATTTTGACAAAGATCACAAATCCAAAACTTTCACTGCCTCTCTTTGTTTCTGGAGATGTTTTCTGAATTGTTGAGTTTTACATTTCCGCTTTCCAATATCTGCCATTTTGATTTCCATAAACTGAATAGATAAGTTAACTTTTCAGATGTGAAAGAGCTAGTGTAAAGCAGCAAACATAAACAAGAATTGATACACGCTCAAGGAGATCTGTTTTGTTTTTAGTGAGAATGATGTAATGGTCTTTTGGAGGTCACCTGATGTGATTTTCCCACCAATGTGAGGTCACGTGATGACATCTGCCCCGTGACTATATAAGGGTCGACTCAGGTGACGCAGTAGGGTTTTTAAGTTTATAGATTTCCAGGAAGAACGTGCTGTGCCTCCGTTTCTGTTGCATTTGTTTTTGTGACGCAGTTTCATTTTTAAAACGGTTGTGCGTTCTGTTGAAAGATTCCATATTATTTGGACTGGAAATTTGTGGCTGGAAGTGCCAATTTACTCAATTCCAACAGTTGAAGGGAGAGTGAAGAATTTATCAAAGGATCGGCATCATTTGGCAGTTTAATAAAGAATCAACCTTATTGGGTCTTCGTTGGAGGAGTACCTGCATCGAGATAACTCTTGCCAGAAAAAGCAAGGAGTTCATGCAAAAAGGTGCTCTATCTCTCTAAAGGAATTTAAAGTCAGTTGATTTAAACTGTTTATTTTCGGCATCATGAACCCTGTGGACAGGACTAGCAGTAAAGGTGTGTCTGTGAAGAAATCCTTCTCCAGAGAAGTCTCTCCCAATTGAATGTGTAAAACTGTTGGACTTTCGAAGTTATCGTTTTAAGAACTATATCTGACTGTATCGCTTTAAGAACTGTTTTCACATTTAACGCTTTAAGAACCAGAGCCGAGTGGCGAGTTGGTGAACGGCTGCATATCTGTTAACTTCCGGTTAAAGTTTTCCTTTGTTTTTTTCCCTTATCGTTTATACGTGTTTAATAAATGTTTGGTTGTCTTTATATAACCTGTCTCACTTGATATTCATTGTTGCCATTTACGTAACAGAATAAGTCACAAAATGAGTCTTAATAGTTGCATTAAAATAAAATAAAGCCAAGGCTAATTGGCAGAAGTGATGATTGAAGACAAACCTAAGAAAGTAGTTCTAAAGAATTATGAGAAAAATGAAAGGCACAGTAAGTCAACAAGTCAGTTATAAAATTAAAACAAATTTGAAAACAATCTATAGTAAAAACAATAAATTTCTGTATATATTTGACAGAGTGAACATGATAAAATAACGGGTAGAGTTTTTATAAAAGTTTGCACCCAAAATGATTGTCTGATCCTTCCCATATAATTTTGCTCAAACCACCATATATTTTTAGTACATACTGCTTTTCTCCAGATTTTCTTCAGCTTTAGATACAACTTTCTTCAAACTTTGCTAAAAGATGGAGGTCAATGTTAAAAACAAAGGTAGCTCAAGAGAAAGAGAAATTATTCTTTCAGCTGTAATTTGGTTTAATTGGATGAGTGCACATCACCATTGACGTGCCAGTGAGAAAGACCACACATAAAAATTATTTGGTTTGTACTCGCAAGCAGAAAATGCCTTAATCTATTTTTGCCTTCCCAAATCCAAACACAATTACACTAGACCTAGCAGTACAGTATATTTGCTTTGAGAACCATAAATAATTGCTGTGCATGAACAAGGGGCTAAAATAGGCCACTCTGCCTTCAAACCTGCTCTGACATTTAATAAGATCCTGGCTCATTTGATTATCTCAACTCAAGATTCCAATCTACCTGCTGCAACTTTTTACCTCCTCTTTCCCACCCCTTTACTGCATATGTAAGTAACAAGGTCACATATTGTTATCATGCAAAACTGAAACATGAAAATGACATTTTGGAAAGGTAATTAAATTAATTTGAATGTATGAAAATATAACTCAGCAAGGAATTAATGTATTCTTAAATATCGGAAGCTTGACTACGAAAGGGCGGCTCCTTCAAATGGGTTTCATGGAATCACTATCTTTAGCATCAGCATAAATTGTTTCAAAAATACCTTTGGTGCTGTTGCAGAGTTTTACCCTCTTCCGTTTGCCAACTCCTTGACTGCCATCTGGCTCCTCCTGAAAAAAGGAGTGCATATTGCTAAAACAGTTAACCCTTGATTCATAATTGAATCTTTTTTTTTACAAATAGAGTTGTTTCAGTTTAACCGGTGAAGGATAAATTCAGAAATGTAAAATAACTAATATACCCATGAAACCTCAAGAGTGAATGCAAAAAAGTTTCAACTTTAAATTAAAATTATTTTCTTTTGTTTGATATTGTATTTCATAGTTCTATCCATTTTTAATCAGGTCCACTGGTTTGTAGGAACAATCTCAAATTCCGTTCTTGCTGACCAGAAATATAGGTATTTTCTGCAATGCCATCTATCTTACTACAAAATTATAAATAACTGAACCCATCTGTTGACTGTATTTCCGAAGAGAAGAATTAACTTACTATCAGAGGGGAAGAAGAAGAGGGCATGTCCTGGGCAATGGGTATCCTTGAATGATGGATGCCACATTTTTGAAGCACTACCTTTTGAAGGTGTCCTGGATGCTAAGGAGGCTCGTGTTCATGATGGAGCTGGCTAGGTTTACAACTTACTGCAGATTTTTCCAATCCTGTGCAGTGCCCCCTCTCCCCCCATATGAGATAGTGATGCAATCAGTTAGAATGCTCTCCACAATACTTCTGTAGAAATTTGCAAGCACCTTTGGTAACAAACCAATTTTTCCTCAATGAAATATAGCCACTGTTGTGCCTTCTTTGTAACTGCATCGATATGTTGGGCCCAGAATAGATCCTCAGAGATGTTGACACCCAGGAACTTGAAACTGACTCACCTTTTCCACTTCTGATTCCTTGATGAGAACCGGTATGTCCACAATTAATTCCTTGGTCTAACATTGAGTGCAAGGTTTTTGCTGCAACGTCAGATAATCTGTCTTGCTCCTGTACGCCTCTTCGTCACCATCTGAAATTCTGCCAAGAGTAGTTGTATTGTCGGCAAACTTATATATGGTGTTTGAGCTGTGCCAATCCACACAGTCGTGGGTGTAGGGAGAGTACAGCAGCGGTCTAAGAACACATACTTGAATTGCACCAGTGTTAATACTGAGCAAGAAGCAGATGTTATTTCCGATCCAAACAGACTTTGGTCTCCCAGTGAAGAAGTCAAGGATCCAGTTGAAGAGAAAGGTACAGAGGCCCAGGTTTTGGAGCTTTTGACTAAAATTGAGGGTATGACTGTGTTGAACACTAAGCTGTACCTCGATTTATGTATTACTATAGTCCAGGTGATCCAAGGCAGAGTGGAGAGCCAGTGAGGTTGTATCTGTTGTAGATCTACTGTGGTGATAGGCAAACTGCAGCGGGTCCAGGTCCTTACTTAGGCAGGAATTGATTCTAGCCACCACCAACCTCACGAAGCACTTAATTACAGTAGATGTGAGTGCCAATGAGCGAAAGTCATTAAGGCAACTAATCCTGCTCTTCTTGAGCAGCTATGATCGTCGCTGTTTTGAAACAGGTGGAACAATTATCTGAAAATTAATTCCACTTACCTGCCTGCCCTAACAAGCATCTCTGATATGTGCTTCTTTTTTATGTAAAGCACTCAGCATCTGCTGCATTTTAGTATCACATAATTATTCACTGGTTTGAGGTTATTAACAATGATTTCTTACTTTGTTTATTAATGTGAAGTAAATTTTAACCTAATGGGGTTATCATGAAAATCAGGAAACAAAGGAAGCCCACTAGAATAACTGTAGCTCACACAGGAAGCAATAAAACTGATGAAAATTCAAAATATCTGGTTATTTTAGAGAAGGCTTTGCTGAAACATCTTTAATCTAAATTACCTGTGAAAATTACCAGTTTAGTAATCATTTATGCTATAGTAATTACTCTTCCATAATGACAAAAAAGCAATACTGAGACAACTCAAATTAAGTTCAGAGGATTCTTATAATCATCTTTAAATAAAAGCTGAGACTGCTGTTGCCTAATCTTGAATATGTGTCATACAAATGAAACGTGATTAAGTCTGCACACAGCTGTTTTTTGTTATACTATATATTCAAACCCACCTCATCAGAAGAATCCAGCTGCCCTGCTCCTGTTGTAGCACCTTTAAAAACAAAAATACAATAGAAAATTCGACTTATTGCTGATGAAATAAGATATGGAAATCTTTAACATAATTTCAGCACTCTTGGAGACAGCAAAACAGGGAAGTGTGGAGACACAAGAGACTGCAGATGCTATAATCAAAGTACTGGAGGAAGTTGGTGAATCAGGCCCATCTATGGAGGCAAAGGGATAGTCAATGTTCCTGGTCAAGGCACTATATGAGGACAAAGAGCATGGATAACAAGATGGTCAGTATAAAGATCAAATGGAGAGGAGCCAGAGGAGATTCACAAGAATGATTCTGGGAATGAAAGGGTTAACTTTTGGGGAGCTTTTGATGGCTCTGGGCCTGTATTCATTGGAGTTTAGAAGAATGAGGGTGAATCTCAATGAAACTATCAAATATTGAAAGGCCTAGATATCGTGAATGTGGAGAGAATGTTTCCTAAAGTGGGGGAGTCTAAGACCAGAGGCCACAGCCTCACAATAGAGGGATGTTTCTTAAGAACAGCCATGAGAAGGAATTTCTTTAGCCAAAGGGTGGTAAATCTGTGGAATTTATTGCCACAGACAGATATAGAGGCCAAGTCATTGGGTATATTTAAAGCAGAGGATGATAGGTTATTGATTAGTAAGGGTATCAAAGGTTACAGGGAGAAAGGCAATAGGGTTGAGGGGGATAATAACTCAGCCATGATGGAATAGTGGAGCAGTTTCAATGGGTTGAATGGCTTAATTCTGCTATGTCATGGAAAATAAAAGGACATGAGAGGGAGAGCTGAGAAAATAGCTGGCAGGTGATAGTTGGAACAAAGTAAAGAGACTGAGAAAATGGCTGGCAGGTGACAGATTGATCAAAGTAAAGAGGAGACTGACAGACAGATAAGAGTCACTTGCTGGAGGTAAATGGTGGCACTGGGACACAGCAAGTGGTGGGTAAAAGGCAGGGATAGATAGGGAGAGGATAAAAAGAGCAGATGATGCCAGGTAGGAAGAAGGGAGGGTGAAGGAAGATTGCAAGATTGGAAGGTGACACAAAAAATTACAAATGTCAGAATCTGATAGGAAGGGAAGATGGGCAGATGAAGCCAGGGGAGGGAGGGGATACTTAAGTGATCAGAAGGAGACTGAGAATTACCTGAACTGGTTAAGTGTATTAAAATAACTATACTATTAAATAGGAAACTAAGTCAGTCTAGTTGTCCTCTAAAGGCTTTAACACAGAACAGAATTCTGATAGTCAAATGACTTACCATCAAGTACCAGTTTTGCTTAATATGTCTGTATGGACATACAGGGTGCCTATGCAAGCAGCTTAGCTTTTTTTTTAAAAAAAAACACTGGATTACTGCAAATATAATACTTCAATATACTGACCAATCATGCAGTTAATAGCATTATTGCATCTGAATCTGAAAGCTGTGAATTCATGGCAGATTCACTGCTTCAGACCCACAAAACTGGGCTGACAGCTTCATAACAGTACCAAACAAGCTTTGTCTAGTATTAACATTTTTGGATGTGGTCCACTGTTGATTCTGAATTTCGTCTAGTCACATTGCTACAGTCAGTGACCACTGTATTAGATACAGGAGTGGAACCCAGTGTGATCTTCTGCTTGTGTACCCCATCCACTTCAAGGTTCAACATGCATTCAGAGATGCTTTTCTGCACACCACTCTTGTAACGCATGGTCATTTGAATTACTGCTGCCTTTCTGTCAGCTTGAACCAGTCTGGCCATTCTCCTCTCATTAACGAGGTGTTTTCACTCACAGAGCTGCTGCTCTCTAGATATTTTTTGTTCTTCGCACCCTTCTCCACAAACTTTAGAGACTGTTATGGCTGAAAATCTCAGGTGGTCAGCAGTTTCTAAAATACTCAAACCACCCCGTCTGGCACCAACAATCATTCCAGAGTCAAAGTCACTTAGATCACATTTCTTCCCATTCTGATTTTTGGTCTGAACAACTGAACCGCTTGACCATATCAGCATGTTTTTATACATGGAGTTGCTGCCATTGATTGGTGGAATAGATATTTACTTTAGCGAGGTATACAGGTGCATCCACTGTGCATAGATGCTATCAGAAAACCAGAGATCCTCATGATGAACAGTATTTCAAAGATCACTGAAAATAAAGATTTCACTGTACAATCACTCAAGTTAAACAAATTAAGCTATTGAACAGAAACCAGTTATTCAGTTTTTTTTTAATATAAAGAATTACAGTAAGCCTACTACCACAACCCTTTCAAGCAATGGATTACACAATAACCACATCCTTAAAGTGATTATTTTGCTTCAAATGCTTGAGGGACTCAAGAATTATATTTAAAATCAATGCAGTTGTAACACCAACAATAAAATAAACTGTCATTCTCAAGTATGACAAATTCATTCACTTCCAGCCACCAGTATGGATGTGTTTCATTTATTATTTTCCCAAATACAATTTCCTTACCCTCAAAATCCAAATAAAAATCCGGACACAATATCCAGGCAAACAGAACAATTATACTTACAAACAGGATTTTCACCTCTATAGGTGATCCATTCTTCCCAGTAAAATGCAAGATTTATCCTATTATAAAATTTTATATTACGGTGACAGACCCTTTCAGCAAAAAAAAACGTTAAGTTTTTCAAAATCTCAGAACAATTGAATGCACACAATTCAGTGAGTATTTAACAACATTGAGGGCAATAGCTAAACATATTCATTCAAGTCCAAAGTATTAAAAAGATTTTTGAAAGATTGTAATGCATCACACGAGATTCTAATGCTTACAGCTTAGAAGTTAGTTAGCTGTGATATGTGCTGTACAGTTCACCCTTGGTGACTCATTCTCTTTTAAAGCCAAATCTACATGAGTAAGACCATTTCATGCAATACATGAACATAAATTTAGATTCCAGAAGTTAAAGGAGGCACTTAAATTTGTCAAAACCCTACAAAATTGTAGTCTTGTGATAGAACACATTATTTCACTCTCACTAACATGTTACTTACCCAAAATAGTTACATTACTTGCTCCTGCCATTTGATCCAGTACAGATGTCACAGACCGTTCCTCTGATGAAACTAGTCCTGAACCTTTTAATGCTGCAAGATACTTGTCATAATTTTTCTTTGCATATGTCTTTTCTCCAGTGCCTTAAGGGAAGGAAACAAACACTTTTCAGCATTAAATTGTAACAAATAATATTTCAAGAAAACCACTCACCAAGCAAACTAGCAAAAACACTGTCAACATCAACAACCATACAAGATGCAATCAAAGTAACTACTCAGTTAATTTTCAGTAGAACTCTGATGGTCTGGCATTAAATTGTTCATATATCCTAATGGCCCAACATCTATCTCATTCACTGGTCCATAATGAAAGCCAGGGATCAGGTGTGGTGAAAGGCTGGAACCAGGAGACCAGGAGCTGTGACCAGGGTCCAGCCTGTGGCCAAGGTGAGCAGCCAGAGATGGGGTTGTAGTCCAATTTCTTAATAGATTTGTGATTAGTATTGGGATCTGGTGTAGTTGTATATTTCCCACTCCCTTTAAATCCAAATGAGTTCAGTGTAAATTTTAATATAAGATGGTGTAATGTGTAGGAAAAAATAAATAAAATGAAAAGTGTTTTCAGGGATGAAGTAAAATCCAATAGTCCATAAATTCTGTTGGTACAGTGCCACAAACACCCAGAGAGTAATAACTATAATTAAATCTCATAAAAGGCCAGAAAACAAACTGCTGGAGGAATTTGGCACAGCATCTGTGGATGGAAATGGATAGTCAATCTTTTGGGTCAAGATTCTACACTTGGACTGGCTGTTCTGAGTTCCTCCAGTAGTTAGTTTGTCATTCTACTTGGTTTGGGAAAGTTACACATTGGACCAAGTCAAGCTGCCTCACAATGCAGTTTCAGTCACACTCAGCTGAACATGTTAGTCCAATACAAAGTGGCCAGTCTATTTGACCTCCTCTTCCATTAATGGACCACAGTTGTACAAAGATTTAGTCTAGCTCAGAGAAAGACTTTTTAAAAAAGTTAACATGGCAATGAAAGGTGAAAAAGACCTGCTTTGTTCTTCATATTTAAAAGCCAAACCAGTTATGTTAATTTGAAAATGCAATTGATCCCACTTACCCCTCAACTTTCATCATCTCTGAAGAGCTTTGGCACTTCGATCACTTTGCAATAAAATGTACTTTTGTTGCTCTAATTGTGCTCTTTCTTGTAAAATTTGCGTATAATTTACATTTAATTTATATTTTTTCTTATGAATGATGCTTATATACCATATGATGCTGTTGCAAGTAGGCTTTTCAGTGCACCTGTGCAGGCAGACATGTGCTTGTGCATATGACAATAAATTTGAGTTTGCCATTTTTTTTTTTTTTTTTTTTAAAAAGTGTGGTGCCCAGAACTGAAACTGAAATCAGAAATTATGCTAAAGTTTTCTACAAATCCTTAGCTTAAATGATTCAGTGCTCCTAATTTTTTTTTTAATTTCCTAATCAACTTATTCCACCAGATCGTGTGTGTGTGTGTGTGTGTGTGTGTGTGTGTGTGTGTGTATACACACACATATATATCACCACATACAATCCTGAGATTCATTTTCCTATGGGCATACTCAGCAAATCTGCAGACTAGTAACTATAACAGGATCAATGAAAGATCAAGTAGAGTGCAGAAGACAACAAACTGTACAAATACAAATATAAATAAATGATAAATAAATCATGAGGACATGAAATAACAAAACAAAGCATCCTTAAAGTGAGATCATTGGTTGTGGGAACATCTCAATGGATGGGCAAGTGGGTATAATTATCCCCCTTTGTTCATGAGCCTGACGGTTGAGGAGTAGTACCTGTTTTTGAACCAGGTGGTGTGAGTCCTGAGACTCTTGTGCCTTCTACCTGAATGCAGCAGCAAGAGAGGAGCACAGCCTAGGTCGTGAGGATCTCTGATGATGGATGCTGCTTCCTACGACAGCAATTCCTGTAGATGCATTCAATGGTTAGGAGGGCTTTACCCGTGATGTACCAGGCCGAGTGTACTACCTTTTGTAGGATTTTCCATTCAAAGACATTGGTGTTTCCATACCAAGCCGTGATACAGTCAGTCAATACACTCTCCATTACACATCTGTAGAAGTTTGTCAAAGTTTTTGATGTCACGCCAAATCTGTGCAGACTCCTAAGAAAGTAAGGCACTGCCATGCTTTCTTTGCAATTGCATTCACATGCTGGGTCCAGGACAGGTCTTCTGAAATAGTAACACCCAGGAATTTAAAGCTACTAACCTTCTCTGCCTATGATCTTCTGATGAGGACTGGCTCATTGACCTTTGGTTTCCTCTCCTTAAGCCTACAATCAGTTCCTTGATCTTGCTGACATTGAGTGAGAAATTGTTGTTATGACACTACTCAGCCAAATTTTCAATCTCCCTCCTGTATGCTAATTCACCCCTACCTTTGATACAGCGCACAACAGTGGCTTCATCAGCAATCTTGATTATGTCATTAAAACTGTGCTTAGCCACAGTCATAGGTGTAAAGTGAGTAAAGCAGGGGACTAAGCACACGCCTTGTGGTGGACCTATGCTGATGGAGATCATGGAGGACATGTTTTTGCCAATCCAAACCGATGGGGTCTACAAATGAGGAAATCCAGGATCCAATGCACAAGGAGTTATTGAGGCCAAGGTCTTAGAGCCTATTGATTAGTTTTGAGGGGATGATGGTATCAAATGCTGAACTGTAATCGAGAAAGAACATCCTGATGTATGCATTTTTGCTGTCCAGATGTTCCAGGGTTGTGTAAAGAGCCAATGAGATGGCATCTGCTGTGGACCTGTTCCTCCATATCAGTTAAAAATCACCTAGTGCCCCCTGGACAATTACGTATCTTAAACTGATACCCTCATTCCACAGCATTTCTTCTATTTTTATTTCTGTTGTGCATTTTGGCTGATCTATTAAATACATTTTCATACACCATTTATGTAACATTAATAGCATAACTTCTCTGTATCAAAGGATTGATCATTTGTGTTGCATTGAACAAGTCTGTGCCTGTGTCTTATTAATTCATAATTCATAGTTTCTCACCACATGAACTGCCTGATTTTGTAGTTAACAAGGTTTATCCCCTTCATATTTTATAAATGTGATATAATATTCGTATTTCTCTGATGCTCCTGAACTTAAAACAGATTCTTGGGAGGGGTAAAAGGGGTTAGAACTTCTGTTAACTTCAGGTACACTTTCCTTATCAATGATGCATCCTATCTAGACTGAGTGGTTATTATTTTGCCTTTTAGACGGGAGGAGAAGATAGCAGCGCGCTGTTTGTGCACAGCCCTCCGGTGAAAAATGATGTCGTATCTGTTAAATAGGGGCAGTAGACAATTCTGATTTGATGGAGAATGGACGTGAAAGCACAGAGGAACATCTGAAGAAATGTCTGAAACGCCCGTCCGCTGCTGTCATTACTGTGTGGTCGGGAATCTTTCGGAGAGTAGGCCTCAAAATCCCTGGCCTTGCCTGCTTTTGGCGACCGAGAAGGAGGTCGAATCGTTCGGCAGAGATGCCGCTCAGTACTTGGTGTCAGAGAGCTGATCAGAGCTCAAAGTTTTCAGATGACTCAGAGTTGGATTGTGGTCAGCATGGCAGGGAGAGTTTTTCTTCCTTCTCCCGTCTGTGTGAGATGTGGGACATTTGAGAAACTTTGAACTTTACTGTGCTCATGGACTTTCTTCATCAAGTTATGGTATTGTTACACTGTTTGTAACTATATGTATAATTATGTGGTTTTGTCAGTTTTTTCAGTCTTGGTTTGTCCTGTGTTTTGTGATATCACACTGGAGGAAATAATGTATCATTTCTTAATGCATACATTACTAAATGACAATAAAAGGGGACTACATGTCTTCATAATCTAACTTCATTGGACATGTGATTAGGAAAGAGGAGTTAGAATGCATGGTAATTATGGGAAAGATTGAAGGGAAGAAAGCAAGAGGAAGGTAAAGACAAATGATGATGGAGACAGCAGCCAGAAAACTGGAAATGAATACCAATGAATTGATCCACTTGACCGGAAATGGGAGTGTGTGGGCCATGGCAGTCAAAGCCAAATCTGAGCATGGCACCTGATGATGATGATGATCAGGATTCAGAATCAGGTTTAATATCACCGGCATGTGTTATGAAATTTGCTAAACTTAGTGGCAGCAGTACAATGCAATACATGATAATATGGAGAAAAAATAAGTAAATCGATTACAGTAAGTAAATGTAAGTTAAATAGTTAAATTAAAAATAGTGCAAACAGAGAAATAATGAAAATGAGGTAGTTCATGGGTTCAATGTCCATTTAGAAATCAGACCAACCAAAATTACACACAATACTTCCAAGTGAGACCTAACCAGCCAATGTGATATATAACTGCAACATGACTTCATTACTCTTATACTAAGCTCCCTGGCCAAAAAATGCAAGCATGCCATACATTTTCTTTTCCATCCTATCGGCTTGCATGACTACTTTCAGAGAGCTGTTGGACCCCAAGATCCTTCTATAGATCAATACTGTTAAAGATCCTGTTCTTTCATTTTGCCTCCCAATTTGCATCACCTCACATCTGCTCAGATTAACTCTACCTGCCATTTCTCCACTCTTATCTACAGCTGATCTATATTGAGTTGTAATGTCTGATAACTCTCTACACCATACACAACTGCCCTAATCTTTGTGTTGTCTTCAAACTTACTAATCCACCCACCTATATTTTTATTCGAATCATTGCGGTCCCAGCACTGATCCCTGCACTACACCACTTATCACAGACCTCCAGCCAGAATAGCACTCTCCCACCACTACCCTCTCCTGTCTATGGGCAAGCAGTTCTGAATCTAAACTATGCAGTCACCATGGATCCCAGGATCTTTACATTCTGCATCTGCCTAAGATGAGCACCTTGTCAAAGGCCTAATGAAGTCTATGTAAACAACATCCATTGCCTTATCTCAATCACCTTCGTCGCCATCTCTAAAAGCTTTTTGGAGCTAGACTTTTTTGAGCTATGTAGTAAGGCAAATAAGATGGTAATAGAAGCTGAAAAAACTACAATAGTGTGAAATGTATGTATGAATATGGCTGGCCTCTATTTGACCACTTTCAATAAATTCTTTAATTTTTCCAAGGCTTAGATTTTACTTTTGAAATGACAGTATATTTTCAGTTATTGAAAATAACTGAATCACTTGACTAAAACTCAGCCAATCAGCATTCTTCTTTAATTAATGGGACCCATCAATAAGCTCACTCCAAATAGATAATTTGATACAAATCCCTGCATAGCCAGAACAGCCCCACAAGTCATTTACATACTGTATGCTTCAAAGCTTTCTAACAACTTTAGCACAAGACATGCTCATTAGTGACATAATACAATTTCAACAGTCTATATCAATACACTTTTGAGATTTTAAAATTATAAATACAAATAGTTATAAAAATCTATCAGTAAATTAAAATGTTAATAATTTTAAAACAATTTTAAAAACCAGACTTACAAATGTCACCAGAGCTGATATCTTTGTATATCTGGTGATTACCCAGAACTCTTGTCAGGATGGATCGCATCGCCCCTCCCATTTTTGTCAGATCTTCTAAAAGAGAAATTAGAGGTTCCATCTGTTGGAGTGTTTTCTGGAGATCTCTCTCAGTTGCTGAATCAGAAACTAAAGTAGGAGGAATAAAGAAAATACTTTGAAAACAAATTAATGTCCACAACATGGTATAGCAGGTGATATGACCTACAAATCTGTGCAAATAGGTTAACACAAAGGTAATGCAGTAGAGTTTTGATATCCAGAGTACCCTTGAGACTTTAGTAGTGCTGAAGTATCAGATATTCCAGACTAATGGACTTTACTAATACCAAACACACCCTTATCTCTTTTATTTTCACACATTACACAATAGTATAATAAATTTTCCAGTCAACCCAATGAGTTTAAAAGGAACGGAATCTACATAAACACTTGAGTCCCAAACTCTGGCTGCAGACCTACCCACATTGCTGACTCCTGGAGTCTGAACTCCAGTCACACAGAAGGTATATAGCGGTCTCAGCCCTGCCACACTTTGGACCACCAGCACCAGCTACACATACTACCTGCTATTGTCACCAGGCTCATAGTCTGGAGTAATGGAGAACTGCCAGATGCTCAACCTTCAGGACTTGCTATGTACTATTGTGGATCCCAGGATCTTTATATTCTGAATCTGCCTAACATAAGCATTGTGTTAAAAGCCTAATGAAGTCCATGTAGACAACATCCACTGCCCTATCCTCAATCACCTTCGTCACCCCCTCAAAAAATGTTTCAGTGCTAGAATTTTTTGAGCTATGTAACAAGGTAGTTGATATGCTAATAGAACATGAAAAGAAAACTGTAATAGTGTGAAACGCAACCACTACAATGGAATGGAATATAGATAAACTCTCAAGACCCCAGCTCTGGATGCAGACCTACCCATGTTGCTGATGGTGTCCCTGGTGTCTGAACTCCAACCACACATAAGGTATAGCGGTCCCAGCCCCACCACACTTTAGACCACCAGCACCAGCTACACATAATACCTGCACTACTGTCACCAAGCTCACAATCTGGAGTAATACCAGATGCTTGACCATTGGACACAGGATTTTTGGAGCTTCACAGTAAATCAAAAATTCAGCTTTTGCAGAACATTTTCCTGGAAACATTACTGTTATTTGAAAAGGCAACAGTTTGCAAAGAATTCACATTCAATTTCCAGGCAACACATATCAGCAACTTGCCTTTTGGAAGTATTATTTCTACAAAGCTGAAGCAATTGCTGAAGTACGTCACTGGAGATACTGTTACCTTTTGTGATCTTTAAAGATTTTATTCTCCTATTGCACAAAACACCCAAGACACCAAGTAATTAAAAAAAAATATCAGTGGTTATGCCAGACTTGCCCACAGATACATTTTGAAATTAGAAAACCCAGCTTATTTCTTTTTCTGTACCCAGACAATGGACATAAAAGACAGTTGCATTATATAAGAGACCAGCAAATTCAGAACTCTCCAGTTCAATATAAATTCAGCATAATACATTAATCCATGTGATTTTAGTCTGTACTATTTATAAAGGAATTGCCAATTACAAGAAAAAATATTAACTGAAGATTACTACAATATACTTTTCTTTTAAACATTGTTACTTTGCAGTTTCATTTTTAAAAAACATACCTAAAATCTTTCACTGTTAGCTTTTATCCTACACGTGCTGAGATATACAAAAGAAAAAAACTGCAAACTTAACTTACCAGCTGCTCTCCCTTGAAGAATACAACGAATTCCACTTTGCAATAACTGATTAATCACTAAATAATCATCAGTCAACCTAACAACAGATCACGGAAGATTCTTCAATTGGCAACTCCACAAATCCAAAGTACATGAAGTCCAAGTTCCAGCTAAACACTGAGCAAATAATGATGGATGGAAGGAGTGCAAGGGACCTAGCAACTAACACTATCAAGGTTATCTACAGCCCAAATTACCAGGGGTCCTTACTGCTAAGAATCTAATACAAAGGAAAGATTATAAAGAATAGAGAGACAGTTAGCATCCATGGAAAAGACCACTTCAAACAACTCTCAGAGCTCTTTCCTTAGTGTAAATGTCCTACACTCCATTCCACAGAGCACTACAAGGTCCACTTTTACTGGTTACTATTCAAATGAAAAGGCCATGTGTCAACTGAAACATCAACAAGCTGTCCAGAATAAATGATATCCATGAAAATGTACAAGAAATGTGTTTGAAAGGATCTTCAAATAAAAGATTTATATCCTCCAGCAACTACATCACAGAACAAGAGGATATACCAGGAACTTTGGAATAATTGTAACAATCTTCAAGAGACAAATATGTTACGTAACCAGCAACAATGAATATCAATCGAGGTTATATAAAAACAACCAAACATTTATTAAACACGGATAAACAATAAAAAGCAAATGAAAACCTTAACCAGAAGTTAACCGCTATGCGGCCGCTCAACAAATCATCACTCGGCACTGGTTTTTAGAGCGATAAATGCGAAAACAGTTCTTAAAGCGGTAAAGTCAAATACAGTTCTTAAAATGCTGAATTCGAAAGTCCAACAGATTTTTACATTCATTTGGGAGAGACTTTTCTGGAGAAGGATTTCTTCACAGACGCGACTTTCCCGCTGGTTCTGTCCAAAGGATTCACGCGTAAGGAAATAAAACAGTTTAAAACAACTGACCTTAATTTCTAGAGAGCAAATCCTGCATGAACTACCTTGCTCTTTCAGCAGGAGTTATCTTCGATGCAGGTCGCTACTTCTTCAACGAATACTCAATAAGGTCGATCTGTATTAAACTGCCGAACATTCCCAACTTCCCTTAATCCTTCATATCCTGTACTTCGATAAAGTCTTCACTCTCCAATACCACTGAAAAAAGGTACATCAACAAATCTAGCAAAAATTGCCAGTCCAGCACTATTGTACCTTGCAACAGAACGTAAAACTCCGTTTTAAAAATGAAACTGCATCATAAAGCAAATACGCAACGGAACAGAGACAATGACGAACGTTCTAGCTAGAAAACTAAAAACTAACTGCATCACCTGAGGTCTTCTCTTTTATACCCGTGGTGAACATGTCATCACGTGACCTCACATCGGCCATAAAATTACATCAAGTGACTTCCAAAAGACCATTACATCATTCTCACAAGAAAGTCACAAGATCTCCTTGAGGTATGTAACAAATCCAACTCACAAAGTCGAAGTAAATTTATTATCAAAGTACATGTGTCACCATATACTACCTTGAGATTCATTTTCTTCTAGGTATTTGCAGGAAAATAAAGAAATACAATAGACTTTATGAAAACGATACATACACAAAGGCTAACAAACAACCAATCTGCAAAAGAAGACAAAATGGACAAAAAAAAATACTGAGAACGAGTTGTAGTTTCATTGAAACTGAGTTTGTAGATTGTGGAATCAGTTTTGAATTAAGGTAAGTGAAGTTACCTGCTCTAGTTCAGGAGCCAGATGGTTGAAGGGTAATAGATGGTCCTGAACTTGGTGGTGTGGGACCCAATACTTACTGTTTGATGGCAGTAACAAGAAGAGTGCATGCCTGGATGGTGGGGGTCTTTGATGATGGAAGCTACTTTCTTGTGGTAGCGCTCCTTGTAAATCTGCTCAATGGTGGGGCGGGCTCTGCCTGTGATGGACTGGGCTGTGTCCACTACTTTCTGTAGACTTTTCCATTCCTGGGCATTGGTGTTTCCATACAAGGTTGTGTTGCAACCAGTCAGGAAACTCTCCATTGTGCATCTATAAAAATTCGTTAAAGTTTTAGATGACATGCCAAATCTGCATAAAATTCTCTCAGAAAGTAGAGGTGCTGTTATGCCTTCTTTGTGATTGCACTTACATGTTAGCCTCAAGAGGCTAACAGTGTTGAATGCTGAGCTGTAGTCAATGAAGAACATCCTGATATCCTCATTTGTCCAGATGTTCCAGAGCTGAGTGACAAGCCAATGAAATGGCATGTGCTGTTGATCTGTTATAATGGCAGGCAAATTGGAGGAGGTCCAGATCACTCCTCAGGCAGGAGTTGATATGCTTCATGACCAAACTCTCAAAGCACAACATTACAGTAGATCTAAGTGCTACTGAACAATAGTCATTCATTCTGCTTGGGCACCAGTATGATTGATGCCTGCTTGAAGCAGGTGTGTACCTCAGACTGCAAGAGGTTAAAGATGTCCTTAAATACTCCAGCTTGTTGATTTGCACAGGTCTTCAGTATTCAGCCAGTGCACCAACTGGGCCAGATGCTTTCTTTTGGATTCACCTTCATGAAGAATGCTCTCACAGAGGCTGAAAGCACAGGGTCTTCGGGGGCTGCCAGGGGGTTTATGAAGATACCTCCATGTTCTGTCAGTCACAAAAACCTCACTGTCATTTATGTTGCTTGGGTTTGCTTTGTAAGATGATGGCAGTCAAACCCTGCCACAGCTATTGAAACATCCTTCTGTGATTCAAGTTTGGTCTGGAACTACTACTTTCTAGAGGTCATACCTAGATTTCCTGTACTTTCCTGGATCACCAGTCATAACCGCCACCAATCTAGACCTCAGCAGATGATAAGGACTTGGTTCATCCAGGGCTTCTGGTTGAGGAAGACTGAATGATTTTGTAGGGACACGATCACCCACAAGTGTCTTGGTTGAGGAAGACTGAGTGATTTTGTGGGGACACGATCACCCACAAGTGTCTTTAAAAAGTCCATGACAAACGTTGCAGGTTCGTTCAGGTCCTCTGATACATCCTTGAATCTGGAAAACTGACTCGAAGCCAACCACAGCCACTCCTCTTTCTCCCGTGACCACCTCCTTGTTGGCCTCACCTCTGGTGCATTGGTCTTTCGTCTCTGCCTACATGCAGGTAGGAAAAGGACAGCCAGATGATCAGATTTCCCAAAATGTGGTTGAGGGATAGAATGGTATGCATTCTTGATGATAATGCAGCAGTGGTCAAGTGTGTTGTGTCCTCTGGCGCTGAAGGTGATGTGCTGTTGGTAGTTGAGCAAAGATTTCTTCAAGCTAGCCTGATTGAAGTCCTCAGCAAGAATGTGAAAGGCATCAGGATAAACCATTTCTTGTATGTTAATCACAGCACTCAATACATCGAGTGCTTGCTTGACATCAGCCTTTGGCGGTATGTAAACTACTCAAGATCACGGTGGAGAACTCTAATGACTGGCAATTAATCATTAAATGCGCCAGGTTAGGAGAACAAGAGTAATTATAGAAGAGATTTCTTGCTTTTTTCACAAGACATTGCAATACTTCCCTTCAACTGCTTCCTCTTAGTGGCCAAAGATCTCCTCAAACTACAACATGAATTCTATCAATTAGAATGGTACAAGAGGCATGACCTCCACCATGTGATAAATCCAAGAAAAATACAGAGCACAACTTCAAATCAAAACCTTGCCATAGCTGAATAGCTTTTTATATGGTCAATCTAAAAGGGGTGGGGAGAATCCTCAATTTTGGCTACCGTCGGAAATTTGTTTATATTACATGTCTGCTTCGTGATGGCATGTAAGCCGTGATTACATTCAATGGGTCCCATCACAGACACGAACACAGTGCAAAGATGGGCCAGGGGAGTATCTCCATATTTCTCTCACTTTTTCCTCACTGCAATATTAAATATCATCCAATGTAGTTCCTAAAGAAATGAAGCAAAGTAACAAGATGAAGAGGTAACTGCTCCACTACATTGCCTCTACTTCAAACCCAAGATAGCTATCAATTACTTATACAGTTAGTTATACAGGAGGAAAGCAGGTCCTTTGGCCCAACTGGCCCATGCCAACCAAGGTCCCTTCCTGAGCTAGTCCCATTTGCCTGCACTGGGCCTCTCCCTTTCCTATTTGTGAACTTGCCCAGTCAGTCTGGAAAGGACAGGTATACAAGCTCGCTTTATAGGCTGAGCTTCAAAGCATCGATTCATTCAGTAGAACATAAAAGAGAATGGCATTGCCATAAACATTGCTAACCTCTATTCCACAAAAAAATTGCAAAATCTCTAGAGCATTGGAAGATAACAACCAAGACCACTCATCATCTCTAAAGCCACCTGCTTCATAACTACAGAATTTCAATCAGGTCATCAGTATTTATCAGTTTCAAGTTCACCTATTTTCTGATCAAAAGGTAATTCCTTCAGTTCCTTATTCTCTCTTGACCCTTCATTCTTTAATATATCTTTTTTCCCCGATGATAATTTTTCCTATCTCTGTACGTGAGTCCACATTCTCACCTGCCACTTATTTCCTATTTGAATAAATATAAAGTTCATTATTATGTATTTTACCAATCTTCCCTCATATTCGATCTTACCTTTCTTTATACATTTCTTGGTCCTCTTATGCTGAGCTTGTAAAGGCCTCCCAATTCTTCACCCTGCTGCTATTTCTGGTATCTTTATGGGTCTCTTTCTTTGACTTAACTCTACTTTTTATTTCTCATTAGCCGATCATTTCATCTGTAGGTCACAGTGTCTTAAAATGTATGCATCTGTTAAAATTTATACACATTTCCATTAAATATTAAACTTTGCCTGCTCACTATGCACTTTCAATGTGTTCTCTAAATTAACCCCAAACATTCCTCTCACATCTTTATTGTTGCCTTTAGAGTAATACTGAAACAGTAGTAATGAAATTCACTGCTACCTCCAATGTATTTAGCTATCTGAGATTAGATTAGATTATGAGGACACGCAGTCCTCTTTTATTGTCATTTAGTAATGCATGCATTAAGAAATGATACAATATTCCTCCGGTGTGATATCACAGAAACACAGGACAGACCAAGCCTGAAAAACTGACAAAAACCACATAATTATAACATATAGTTACAACAGTGCAAGCAATACTGTAACTTGATGAAGAACAGGCCATGGGCACGGTAAAAAAAAAGTTCAGTCTCTCGAAAGTCCCACATCTCACACAGATGGAAGAAGGAAGAAAACTCTCCCTGCCATGCCTGACCACAGTCCGACTCTGAGTCATCTGAAAACTCCGAGCCTCCGACCAGCCCTCCGACACCGAGCACCATCTCTGCCGAGCGCTTTGACCCCAGACCCGGCCGCCAGCAGCAGGCAAAGCCGAGGATTTGGGGCCTTCCCTCCGGAGATTCTCGATTGCACGGTAGCAGCGGCAGCGAACCGGGCATTTCAGAAGTTTCAGATGCTTCACATGGCTGTCTCCATCAAATCAGAATTGTGCACGGCACCCTATTTAACAAATACGATATCATTTCACCGGAGAGGCTGCACGCGCTGCGTCGCATCGCCATCTTCTCCTCCCAGGAAAAGGGTATTCAAAGATAGAGGTGTCAATGATAACAAAAAACTCTAGAGTCTCCTTGATAGCAATGATTGCATCCTGCATGCTTCTGAGAAAAGGACAACTGCTGCAGCTACCTCAG
This sequence comes from Mobula birostris, assembly GCF_030028105.1. Taxonomy (NCBI): domain Eukaryota; kingdom Metazoa; phylum Chordata; class Chondrichthyes; order Myliobatiformes; family Myliobatidae; genus Mobula; species Mobula birostris. The sequence continues at coordinate 171,425,999 of NC_092375.1, read as the reverse complement.
GGAAGAGAAGGACATAGAAAACCTACAGCACAATACAGGCCCTTCAGCCCACAAAGCTGTGCCAAACATGCCCTTCCCTTAGAACTACCTAAGCTTACCCATAGCCCTCTATTTTTCTGAGCTCCATGTAGCCATCCAGGAGTCTCTTAAAAGACCCTATCGTTTCCGCCTCCACCACCACCGCCGGCAGCCCATTCCATGCACTCACCACTCTCTGCGTAAAAAATCTACCCCGACATCTCCTCTGTACCTATAACATCTTTCAAGTCTGCAGTCAGGATAAGCTAACCAACATCTCAGGCATCAAGAGTCAAACTGCACTTGGGTGGCTCCTGTGCACATGCCACATTATAGACACCTCATTGTTTAAGACATTTATAAGTTGCGTGTTTCATGCACAGTGATGTATTATACACTAGGTCATTAATACTGGATTCGTTCGTAGCAGATCAAGTGACTTTTCTATTTTGAGGGCTGACAACATGTAAATACTTAAGCTCTATTTTTATCCTAATGCAGAAAGCAGAAATTCATGTATAATAAGACATTAGCCCTACCTGATTCACTATAGCCATCCCGTAAATGCTGCACAAGACGAAGAATAACTCGAGGGAGTATGTGTTCTGACATCATCATCAGCTCATTAGGAACAGAAGGAATACTGGAACTTGATGTGGACCGGTGCCTTTTACAAAAACTGCAAAAAGTTTTCAAAATGTTATTAGTGTGTATGGTGATAAATGTATATGTATACAACTGAAGTTCTCAAAAATACAAAAAAATTCCTCCACTATGTTTTGAATAGGTATCTGTGTTCCTTTGCTTATGACTATCAGTTAAGAAAAAGCAATCTTCCTTCTCAAACTGTAAGAAATAGGAGCTTAAGCCAAACACTATCAACCCTGCTCCAACATTTATAAGTTCACGACTGATCACATCTTCACCTCAACTCACCTTTCCTGCCTGCCTCTCACTTTGCTTGAAACTCCTAGAGACCAAAAATCTATCTAGTGTGATCTTAAATATAATCAATGACTCGTCCTCCTGAACACTTTAACATAAAGAACTCCAAAGATACAGTTCCCTGAAAACAAAAATTCCTTTTCCTTTGCTTTATATTCTTTTTCAAGCAATAAAGTATATCAGCAGTTGTATGTCGATGGCAAGAAAAGTCATGCTGTCCAAATGTGAACAGTTTTGGACTCGGTATAAGATTAAGAGCTGGATTGGAAAGAAAGAACAAATCAGCACTTCTGCAAGTAGGGAATGAAACATTACCTAAGAGTGTTTGATGCTGACATTGATCGGCAAAGTCTGGAGAGTGTTCTACTTCACAAAATTAATTTCTATTATCTTAATGGGATTCCCATGTCAAAAAACTTCCTCATTCATATACATACATATTATTACAGATTTGTTCTATACTTTTGTCTTATTGAAATGTAATTAGATCAAATTACCTCCTCTACTCAAAATTACTCACACAACCTTCTGAGCAAATAGTTCCTTGGGAGTTCCCAATCCCATGGAATTTCACATCAAGCAGACCACACACATATCAGACCTGTCTGCAAATACTGTTATGACATTTTATTTCATTAAAGCCCTCTCTAGTGCATTTTTATCAAATGCCTTTTTAAATTTCTGGTACAAAACTTGATGTCCACATATAGTCATTTGCTTGACGCTAATATTTGAACACATTTTTCCAAGAAGGGTATAACAACACCGTGGAAATGAATGCACACTTTGGTTTCTTAGAAACTGAAAAGAAGGACTAAGTAATCTTGGTGGTTTGCAGATATGGTTATCTGGAGCAAAATACAAACTACTGGAGAAACTCTAGGTTCAAGTAGATCTGTGGAGGGAAAGAACTGTCAGTTTTTCAAGACACCGCATTATCATTGTTTGCAAGTTAATAATTGTGGGGATACTGAAGTGTGGAAGGGCGAGGTCCCAAGAAATGTGTCAACGGAATAAGTCATGCTCCCATAGGGATTACAAATTAGCAGTACCTAGAAAGACAAGCAGTACCTTGTCCAGTGTGGCTCCGGTTTGAACTGAGAAATAAAAAGCAGTGATTATTTTGATGTGATTGTACTATAGGCCAGCCAATAATCAGCAGGAAGCACCATATGTGTAGAGAGACTGCAGATAGCTTCAAGAATAATAAGGCTATAATAATAGGTGATTTTAATTTCCAAACATTGAATGGGAATGTCATCATAATAAAAACTTGATTGGTGAGGAATTTATTACGTGCATTCAGGAAAAGTTTCTCAATTAATAGTAGATTGCCTTACTAGAGAAAGGTCAAAACAACAACTTTTTAAGAATGAGAGCAGAGCAAGTGACTGGAAATGTAAGTGGACAGCACTTTAGCGACCAGTAATCTTAATTCTATCACCTATTAAAGAAAAATATGGAAAAGGATAGGACTGATCACAAGTTAGTCTCACAATGGGGCAAAGCCAATTTAGACAGAATTAGGCAAGAACTTGAAAAAGTTGATTGAAGGAAGCTATCTGCAGGTAAAGAGATGTTTGGCAAGTGTGGGACTTTTAAAAGTGAGAAAGCGAGAGCTCAGGGACATCATGTCCCTGTAGGTAAAAGGAAAACTGGCAGGTGTAGAGAACCCTGGATGACAAGTGATATTGAGGCTCAAGTGAAGAACAAAGGGGCATACATCAGGTGTAGGTAATTGGGATCAACTGAGTCACTTCAGGTGTATGGGGGGGGGGTATAAGAGTACATTTAAAGAGCAAGTTAGGAAGTCAGAAATGGGACACAAGATAGCTTTGGCAGCTAAACCAAAGAGATTCTACAGGTCTATTAAGAACAAAAGAGTAACTAGTGAGAAAACCGAGGCCCTTAGCAAGGCCGTACATGTGGAGCCACAGGAGATGGGTGAGGTCCTTAACATGTATTTCTTTTCTATATTTAGACATAGCTGCTAGAGAACTCAGGGAAAATAATAATGATGGCTTGAAGACTGTCCACATTGCTTTAGGTCTTAAAATGCATGAAGCTAGATCCCTACACCTGATCAAGTGTATCCTAGGACACAGAGAGAAACTAGGGAAGAAATTGCAGGATACCTATGAAGATATTTGTTATCGATAGCGAAAGGCCAGATACTGGAAGACTGGAGGGCAGCAAATGCTTATTTCAGAAAGGTGGCAAGGTGAGCCTAATGTCAATGGTAGTTAAGTTATTGGAGAGGATTCTGAGAGGCAGCATTGATGTGTATTATGAAAGGTCAGGACTGATTAAGAACAGTCATGGCCTTGTGCATGGAAAATAGTGTCCCACAAATTTGGTTGAGCTTTTTTTTTGAAGACAAGAGAAGTGTGGTAGACATCATCTACATGGACTTTAGCAAGGCCTTTGACAACGTACTGCTTAGTAGACTAGCACGGAAAATTAAATCAATGATATCCAGGGAGAGATAACCAATTGGATACAAAATTGGCTTCAGGGTAAGAGAAAGTTGTGGCAGAGGGCTATTTTTCAGACTAGAGGTCCATGACCAACAGTAGCCAAAGGGATTGGTGCTGATCTACCAATGCTGAATTCAAATTTCCCAAACACCATTCAGAAAGTTCCTCCTCCATTTTGAACTTTCTTGGGACAGGAATTCCCAAGAATCAGTAGGAATGTTACATTTTATAAAGGTAACTTTAAGAATATGCCTCAAATACTTCCTGTCACTTAGTAATCTCTATCCATTACCGAGCTCACTACAGGGCAAGCATTCCCAACCCGGGGTCCACAGACCCCTCCGTTAAAGTTAAGTGTTATGTTTGTTCTTTAATAAACACTAGGTTTATTTTATTTACAGAATACTACAGTCATGGATTCCAGCTCCATACTTGTGCCCGCCAAAAGCATGCGTCTGTCTCGTTTACTAATGTCACTTTCAGTTCCAGATGACCCGTCCACATTGCACACTGGAAAATGAAGTTCTTTATTATGTACACACACAATAATATCTTCCCTCCCTTGAAGAAAACAAACACAACAGTATGTTCTCATAAACCTGCAAGAAACAATAATGCTTGCCAAAGATATTTACATTAATTTCAATTGTAATGAGCAAATATTGTACAGACCCTTTTTCACTCAAGCACTCTCAATCCACCTCTGTGGTGGTTTAACAATCCCTTTTGGACTGCTATTTGTTTCAACAGATGTCTTGCTTTCACTTCCTGCATTAATACTAGTGTCCTTTTGATAACTCTGATCTATGTGTTAATTGCTTTCACATACTTCTGCCAAGATCCTACCTATTCATCTCTGTTCTTGTTCTTGCTGTATGACCTTAATTCGCTTCACATGCCTCATAATGGAGACTTGGACTACATTCATGTGATCAGTGAGTCTGTGCACGTTCCAACTGACTCTATCTCAATTCACAGAGCTCCTTCTGCCAGTTGCCTATCATAGATAGCAACTCCTCCTGTTGGTTTGTGTTGAACTGTTGCAGTTGTTCTGGGTCTGCGTGGTCTCACCATCTTCCTTTTTATTTTTCCTCTTCAACTTCAGAGTAGATTGTGGAGATATTTTTGATTTCCAGTCTTCAACTAGAAGTCAATGAGAGGCAGATTTTGAACCAAAGGTGCATGATGTGGAAGCAAGACTGGCGACATCTTCATGATCATTCTGTTCAACACTGGCATTCTGACTATCATGCTGGTGGAGCTAGTATGGATGTCAATGGAAAGTGGAGTTCTTCTGTTTCTTTTGCATAACCTCTCTGGATCTTTCATTGTTGCTGTTAGTTTCTCAAGTTATACCCAGTAAGCATCTGAGACCCTCAAAGACATCTGCATATTCTTTACTGAGTGTGGTCATCTTTGATCTGTGAAGCCACTACAAAAACTCTTTTACACCAGGTTGAGCTTTTCACATACAGTCAGACCTGATAGTGGCTATACTCACTTTTCAACGATCAGTAGCTGTGCTTTAGGTGCTGCTCCTTGTGCCTGAAGGTCACTATCCAGCCTCTTTTTACTGGAACATTCTCTCCCATATAGTTAATCACGTTCAACTTCACTGGGTAAATCTTTTTCTTTATTTTAAGAGTCTTGTATTCATCCATAAACAGAGTCACCTGGGCTCCGGCATCAAGCTTGAATGGAATTACTGTCTCATTCAGTCACTGAAACAATTCATACTGTTTTTAACCAGCACCTACAGTTTGTACAGAATCTACAAACTTCCTCGATTTCCTCAGCAAATGTTTGCACCTTTCTCTTTACAGCTTTACACCACTTTGTGAAATGATTGCAGGACTTTCCATGTGCCTACATCCACATTTCCTGCATTTACAGTTTGAGCCTCTCTCTTTGGTTTGTGGTTCCTTTGTGAAACACCTTGTCTTCTGACCCTCTGTTTTCACAGCATACACCGTTGTTTTTGCCCTGCACAGCCCTTTAGCGTGTGCTCATGTGGCTTCTGCTGTCCCACACATATTCACAGTATTAACTCTAGTGTTAAATCTTTCTAGTGTTAAATCTTTTTCACTGAGCGATCTTTCTCTGAGAATGTAATCTGGGATTCCACAAACTATTTTGTCTCTGACTAGGGAGTCTCTCACATCTCTAAACTCACAGGACTTATTCAGTGTGTATAACTCAGCTAAGTATTGGTCAAAACTAACACCTTGTTTCTGTTCACAGGAAAAGAACTTGTGTCTCTCAAACGTGACATTTTTACTTGGGACAAAATACTCCTGGAATGTTGTCATCAATATCCAATTTAAGGACTGTCTCATCAATTTGAAAGCTGTTGTAGATATCTAAAGCATCTTCACCAATTACGTGTAGAACAGAGGTCCCCAACCCTTTTTTGCACCGTGGACTGATTAATACTGATAATATTCTTGCGGACCGGCCGACCAGGGGGAGGGTTCAAGTAGAGTTAAACTCACCTCAGCATGTCTTTTACAGTTAGGGTTGCCAACTTTCTCACTCCCAAATAAGGAACAAAAGTAGCAGTCAAATCCCGGGACACTTTACCCAAAAAGACTACCATGACCATGAAGCCTTGCGCGGGCACCTGTGCGCACATGCGCATACGTGCCGATTTTTTTTCCAATCTGTTTTGCCTTCATTTTCCCGACTATACTGTACATACATTATTTCTACTTTATATAGGTGGTGCATTTATCATATCATTCCTGCTTTTACTATATGTTAGTGGTATTTCAGTTTTATATGTTATTTGGTATGATTTGGTAGGTTATTTTTTGGGTCTGGGAACGCGCAAAAGTTTTTCCCATATAAATTAATGGTAATTGCTTCTTCGCTTCACACCATTTCAGCACAAAAGGTTTCATAGGAATGCTCTATCTTAGCAGGGGAAATACAGGATAAGGGCAGTCCCGTATGGGACAAACCAATTTTGCCCAATATACGGGATGTCCCGGCAAATACGGGACAGTTGGCAACCCAATGTTCAAGTTCAACAGTGCGCGAGAGGGAATGAGGAAAGGTGACTCATATTGTTTCCTCACGGCCCGGTAGCGTATGCTTTGTGGCCCAGTGGTTGGGGACCACTGGTGTAGAAAGATAGACACTTTCAATATTTCATCCATGCCTCCGCTCTACTTGCCACTTAATATATACTGAATCACTGTTTGAAGTGTTTCCAATTATCAGCTAGATGGCCGGTAAACTGCATAGGTGCGGGAGGACTTAGGTTATCCGTAACAGAATTTTTCATGCTTCTATTATCTCAATTTCTTGGTGAACTTCGAGACAATGCACTCTCTTGCTGGCAGTTTCTCTCCATTGGAACCTTGCATTTCTTTCTCAGTCACTCGCAGTATTCACTTACGCTCCAAATTTACACCTCATGCCAGCTTCTGACACAATGTTATGTTTGTTTGTTAACAAAGACAAACTTTGCATGGGTCTTAAAACATTAACAGATTTATTACCAGGCGACAATCATGGCTTCTAGCTCCACATGGCTTCTGCCTGTTTCATTTACCAATGTCACTTCCTGTTCAAGGTGAACCATCTGCATTGCACACTGGGAACTGAAGTTCTTTTTTATGTGTACACATAGTAAGACAGTAAGGATCCATGGCATAAAAAAGGTTGGGAACCCCTGCTATAGAAGATTTATCAAGTGTATCCTAGGACACTGAGGGAAATTAGAGAAAAAATGTGGAGATATTTATTATTGATAGCCAAAGGTTAGGTACTAGAAAATTGAAGGCTGGCTAATGTCTATTTCAGACAATCAACCATAACTGTCAAATGTTTAAAGATTATTTTCATTTTTCACATGTAAATATAATAAAGGGAATATTGGCCTGAGAGAGATAACTGATGTTTATTTTCTTTTATTTTTTGTGAAATTAGAGGATTCTGGAGAGAAAGCATTGATGGTGTTTTTCCATATGTTGCAGGTGGTGCAAGTTTCAGAAGCATGTACAGTCAGAAACAATTGCTACCTTGTACACCACGATATTGAGCCACATTGCATGTCTTGATCACTAAATACCCTTCAACTCAAAGGCTGTGCTGATGAATTTCATCAATGCTTACTCTCACAGAGAACGGGCTCCTGAGATATTGGAAGTGGTCTACATTTTACAAGATATTGTTGTTAACTTTTGCTGCCAGCATGCAGTGTGGTACAGCAGAGAATGAAGGGTAGAAGCAGTTGATGTTGATAATGTCTTGGAGCCTGTCTTCTGCCCATCATCATTATTTGTATATAGTAGCTCAACTGGAATATCAGATCATCTTTGTTCTGGGTGCAGTTGCTAGAGACCATGAGACTCGGTCTCCAAAGCTGTCTGTGACAATGATTCCAAAGATTCACGACACTCTGGCTAAAGAAATTCTTCCTCACCTTGGTTCTAAATGGACACCTCTCTATTCTGAGGTTGTGCCCTCTGGTCCTAGACTCCCCTACTATTGGAAGCATCCTCTCCACATCTACTCCATCTCAGCCTTTCAATATTTGATAAGTTTCAATAAGATCCCTTTTAGTCCAAACAATACCTTATAAAGCATCAGCACTACATCTTTGCTTTTATATTCTAGACCTCTCAAAATGAATGCTAACATTGCATTTTCCTTACCACTGACCCAAACTTCAACTGAACCTTCAGAAAATCCTCCAATGAGGACTCCCAGGACCCTTTCAACTCTGATTTCTGAATTTTCTCCCCATTTAGAAAATAGTCTATACTTTTATTCCTTCTACCAAAGTATATGATCATACACTACCCTATACTATATTCCATCTGCTACTTCTTTGTCCATTCTCCCAAACTGTCTAAGTCCTTCTGCAGACTTTCTGCTTCCTCAGCACTACCTGCCCTTCCATCTACCTTTGTATTACCTATAAACATGGCCACAAAGCCATCAACTCCATCATCCAAATCACTGACATATAACATGAAAAGAAGCGGTCCCATCACCGACCCCAGTTGGACACTAGTCACCAGCTGCCAACCAGAAAAGGCCCCCTTTATTCCCATTCTTTGCCTCCAGTCAGTCAGCCAATGTTCCATCCTTGCTAGTATATTTCCTGTAATACCATGGGCAGTACCTTGTCAAAGACCTTCTGAAAATCTCAGTAAGAAAAATCATCCACAGACCCTTCTTTGTCTGTTCTGCTTGTTAATTACTCAAATAATTCCAAAAGATTTGTCAGGCAAGATTTCCCCTTAAGGTTGAGCAGATTCCCATTATAGTATATTGCAACCAGGGCTAGAGGTCTGTAATTCTTACTCCCTTTAAACTCATCAAATTCACTGGAAAATTTATTGTACTACCATGTAAAACTGCATTTGGAAATAAAATAGGAGTAAAATCCAAATTCTGGAAAACCAGGTGGTGAATTATTGGAATTTTACCGTAGTTTTACTGATGTTCAGTTCCACTCCGACAATGTGGCACCTCACCTCAAAATTGCAGCGAGTATGGTATTAAGACAATGACACAGCCTTGTTTGAAACTTGTCTGCACTGAGATAGGATTTTTTTTAGACTCTTTGTTTAGTATTCAGCTTGCGTGCCTCTCTAGGCAAAAGAAGATGAAGACAACTCTTGGTGGGCATTTGAATTTACAGAGGATGTTCCACAGTCCCTCCCAATTAATGGAATTACTTCCAGTTTAAGATGGTGCTGGTGAAACAGTGATGACTACCTGGCAGCAAACAAAACTACCAACTACTCTATTGATCACACTTTTTCTGGTAACAATCACTGCAATCAATAGCCTGTAACTTCCCTGTCAGTGTTGAGCTTTTGAATCCCCTGTACTACCAGGCATTTTTATGGTGTGAACTGAAGCCTCGAAGATGCAGGATGGTTGCAGTGTGGTGTGTTAGGGACAAATCAGGCAGGGGAGCCCAGGCCCAGGAGCGGGCAACGGGATAATGTATAGTCATTGCCAGAGCAGACTTGAAGCTGATTCGAATTGGCAGAGCCGAAGCAAGGCAGATTCAAGGTGGCAGGGCCTAGGTCCGAGAGCAAGGAACAAGCCAATTTCTGACCGATTTATGCACCAGGCCAGATTGAAAAGGTCAGAAACTTGCTAAATTGAGGCAGTGGAACCCAGGCCCAAGAGCTTTTCGAAGCAGCAGGGCCCAGGACCAAGAGCAAGAATGACCCGCTGTTTGGCCGATTTAACCACCGGCCCAGATTGAAAAGGTCAGGGTGTTGGGGCTAGAGGAGAGGAATGGGCAGGTTTTCTGCTCGCTGCTCACGAGGTTTATATGCACCTGCGCTGAATGAGGCTGTGGCCTGCAACTAAATGGTTCCGAGATCAACTCTGACTGCCTACAAGGCTGTGGACTCACTTTCATGAACTTCAATTCTGAATGTTACTTGTTTGGTTTCTGCACGTTGGGTATTTGACGGTCTGTTTTAATGGGTTCTAATGGGCTTCTTTGTTTTGTGGCTGCCTACAAGGAGCTGATTCTCAAGGTTACATACAGTATATGTACTTTGTACACTCTTTTGAAGAAGGTTGCTCCCTACATTTTTTCTTGAAATTGTCACAGTATGTGCCTCCAAATAATGTTCAGTTTTAAACTACCTTGTAACAAGATTTTTCCTTAAAGGTTGCAGAATTAATTAATAAAGTTGTTTCCTTGGATACATAAGCAGAGGTACAGAGTATTAAAAGGAAGAAGTCAGACTGAACTTTTACAAAATACTGAATGGGCTTCTGCAAAAGTTGTGTATCAAATTCTGGGTACTGCACTTTACAAAATATGTCAGTATCTTCTAGAAGCCATAGGAAATACTTACTACAATTTTACCATTGTTGAAGATCTTTGGTGATATTGGAAGAATAGAAAAACTTTAATGGTTGTTCTAAATAATAGAATGAAGGTCTTCAAACTTACAAGAAGTCATAAATAGTGCTAATAAATAGAAAATGCATCCATTGGCTAAAGGACCAGTGACTAGAGGACTCAGATTTATGGACAACTTCAATTCAGCAACAGATGTTTTTTTTTCCAATTTTCTTCTAGCTGTTGCAGTAAAAATACTGTTTTAAATTGATGGAAGCAGATTCAATGGAAATTCACCCAAGGAACTGAATATATAAGGACTGGAGGATGAATACAGGGTCCTGGTGGAGGACTTTGTCAAATGGTGCAAGCTGAATCATTCGCAGCTCAACATCAGTAAGACAAAGGAGATGGTGATAGACTTTAGGAAGGCTAAGCCTGCACTACTCCCTGTTACTATTGATGGCGAGGATATGAATGTGGTGAGGACCTGGATGACAGACTTCAGTGGAGCACCAACAAAGAGGCTGTGCACAAGATGGGCCAGAGTCATTTCTACTTCCAGAGGAGACTGAGGTCCTTTGGAGTATGCAGCCCTCTCCTTCACATGTTCTACCAGTCCGTTGCCACCAGTACAATCTTCTATGCAGAAGGCATCAACACAGGTGACACCAACAAGTTCAATAAATAGATTAGAAAGTCTGGCTCTGTTACAGGAGTCAAATGGACACACTGGAGGCTGTGGTAAATCAAAGGACCCTACAGAAAATCCTGGCAATTCTAGACAATGTTTCACACCTTCTGCACGCCACCTTGGCTACACAGAGGAGCACTTTTCATGACTAAGACAACTGCACTGCTCCAAAGAACACTATATGAGGTCAATCTTATTCTCAGCCATTAGGCTCTATAATGAGTCAACCTATAGCCTCTCCTGTTAGACTGTTAGAGATAACTTATTTTTTATTCTTTCTTACTTCTCTTCTATTTGTAGATCTGTGCACTTGTAATGCTACTGTGACACTGCAATTTCCTTTGAGATCAATCTCAAAGGTATCTATCCACCTATATACTTCTAATTAAGGGTGGCACAGTAGCATAGTGGTTAGCACAACGCTTTACAGTACAGGTGACCTGGGTTGAGTTCCCAACACTGCCTGTAAGGAGCTTGTACGTTCTTCCCGTGATGGCATAGGTTTCCTCTGGGTGCTCTGGTTTCCTCCCACAGTCCAAAGACATACCAGATGGTAAGTTAATTGGTCATCGTGAATTGACCTGTAATTAGACTAGAATTAAATTGGGGGAATTGCTGGGCAGTGCGGCTTAAAGAGCCTACTCCACACTGTATCTAAGTAAATAGACAGATAGTTAGATAAAGGGATGGGTGAGGTGTTGATGGTGGGTATGGGCCCAAAGGAAGAGTAGAAAAATAGAATTGTGCCAATAAAGCTCCAATAATCCAGAAACTTTGAAGGTGCCAGATTTGCAGAACTATTAGATACAATTCCTTTAAATCTCCAATAAACTTCACATTTATTTTTTATTTTAACAAGTAGTTAGGCAGAAAACTAAAACTTTCTCATAAATCCATTTAGTTTCAAGGAAATGGCAGCAATAAGCTCCTGGGTGTACAAGAGTGTTTGAGGGAATTGGCACCCAGATGCATTAAAGAGAACAGCAGGAACCAGGATCCTGGTGATTGGAGGAACCAGTGCAGCACTGAGCCAGATGCCAAACCACTGGAATTTCAAAATAGTTGAATACCAGATTAGTTGTTTTACTGTAAATGGCCAGTTAATGTTGGCGATCATAAGCAGGATGGAACAAATAACATGCCATCCTTTATAATTGAGAGGAGAGTGTGAACTTCATTTATACAACTGCAGGTGGCGGGGTGGAGATACCAAAGTCACCCTTGTGCAAGGTGTAGCACCTGCTTAGCACCTCCTCCACCCCCCCCCCCCCAATCAGGGTCACACAAAGCCATGGGAGCAGGTGGTAGATGGACGTATGAGCAGCTGGTGGATATCACAAGTCCTGGTTATGCAACCACCGATGGCAGGCAGACAACCTCTGAAGGGTATTGATAATGACTGGGGTCACCCATCTTGTAAAGATACTGCTCAGAGGAAGGCAATGGCAAACCACTTCCATACAAAAATTTGCCAAGAACAATCATGGTCATAGATAGACCATGATCGCCTATGTCATACAGCACAGTACATAACAGTGATGGTGATATACAACTGCAATCAACAAACATCCAAGTGATTATCTTTACAAAAACGAGTGTTCTGTCCTTTCTAGTCAGCAAAAATTTTTATAGTAATTTTTAATTGAGACATTTAACTGGGAAAGTAAATTTTCTATAACAGGAAAGCCTAACAAACCTTGGTTATTCTGGGCTTCTAAATATTTTTCCCCATATACAGTATTGTACTGTATTCCATGAAAAAAACAAATTTCATGATGTGATTGATGATAAATTTGATTCTGACACTAGTCTCTATCGTGGACTGAGATTGGGAAGGGGGTAGGGAGACAGGAATCCAGGTTGGGAAAAGGGGAAGGGTGAGGGGAGGGAGCAGGAAGCACCAGAGAGACATTCTGTAATGATCAATAAACCAATTGATTGAAATCAAATTACCTTGCCTGCTGTCTCAAGGCTGGGTGAGTCTGCACCCGTTCCAACCCCATCACTGGCTCTTCTCTCTGCCACCTGTCCCATACCCCTCCCTTGGTAGGCCACCCTTGCCATTCCCAACATCCTTTGCTTCTGCCAGATTTACAAACTAGCTCACCGCTCCACATTGACAAACAAAGTGCTTTGCAAAGGTCTTAAGCATCCTAGCTATAGATACATATATATGGGCCTAAAATTTCTGCACAGTACTGTAGGTGCCAGCAATAACTTTGAAACACAAGCCTTTACTGAAAGACTTCTTAATGAGAACCAATTCATCATACTCATCATTTGATATCATACAGAATCAATGACTGAACAGAACTCTGTTTTTTCAGCACATTCTCTCAACAAACCCTTGAAATCAGAATGCGATAATATAAAATTATTCCTCACTTTACCACACTCTTACTCCATTTTTTCAGTAATTTATTGCCTTCCAAGCCTTTATTTGTGATTTTTCAATTTTCATATTCACTATTCTACTGGGTTAGGTAACATTACTCACATAAGCAAACTGCTCATCCTCCAGAGTTGACTTTTAAGAACACAAGACAGAGGGTTGGAATATATCAGTGATCAAATCATTGGCCTTGTCCACTTAACTGTTTCATCCCTCAATTCCCCTTACATTCAAAACTCAATGCAGCCTTAGATATACAATAAATACTTCTCTCAATAATCTCAAGCCATATGTGGTTCTTCAGAAATGTTTTGTTTCTGAGGTTGAGTGCAATTCAATACATAATTCAGGCTGGCAGACTAATGAAGACAGCATTGCACAGTTATAAGTACTGCCTTTCTGATGGATCTCAAACCAAGGCCCATCTGCCTCCATGGCACATATCAAACAATTCCAAGAGTCTCAATACCAACATATAATTCTCAAGTAGCAAAACTGATAGATTATCTGATAATTTATTCCCTCACCTTGGACAATCTGATTATTCTGTTTCTGTGCTACAACAGTTATCAATTTCTAATCTACCTAATTAACAGAAATGCACTGAGTCATCTGCAGATCTGTCAATTACAATATGCAGTAAAAGTTCTCCCCATTTAGCCTCTCATATGTTGACTTCAATTCAACATGCAATTTATACACAATTCTTTTTGTTCATCTCTTCCCACTCCTACAATTTCCTCTAGTCCAAATTGATTTATACTCTGTGACCAACCTACTTATGTTTATTACCAAGTCCATCAACATTCACCTCAAAATTGCTATCTTTTGCCAAATCTACAATACCTTCAAACTTCTGTTACTTTCGAACTTCACTTTTTTTTTAAAAAAGTTTTGACCATCAATAGGTATACACCGGTGCTCTCCAACCTGTTTAACTGCTGACCATTCGTTACCAAAACACAGCAGATTTAGCTTTTTTTTAAATTTTAAAAATGATTTTAAAAAATGATCTGCTCCAACAAGAGGGAGTCTAACCATCCACCTTCGGCACTCTCTGTTAAGAGAACCACAGTGACACATTTCTGAACTCCAACACCCCAAGCTCTAACACTGATGCGCGAATTGCTACCAACACAATACTATAGGAAAAAGTTAGTAAACTGGAAAGGGTGCAGAAAAAAAATCATACAAGGATGTTACAGGGTTCAAGAGACTAAGTTACAGAGATATATAGTTTAGGACTTTATTCCTTCATGCTTAGGTGACTGATGGATGATCTTAAAATCACAAAGGGATAGGCAGAATAAATGCATTCAGTCTTTCTCCCAGGGTTGCAGAATCAAGAACCAGATAGTATACAGTGCCTTGAAAAAGTATTCAGCCCCCACGACTATTTTTCACATTTTATTGCCTCATTTTCTAAATTTAAGTTATACTGAAGTAGGGTATTTTCAGCTAATCAACAAGATATTGTGCATCATGTCAAATCAAATGAAAAATTTCAAAACCTGTCAACAATTTACTAACATTTTTTTTAAACTGTGAGGCTAAAAAAGTATTCATCTCCTTTGTAATTACTATGCTAACTTTCCCCAAGTACAATACTGTATATTACCTTACCAACACACCCAATTTGCTGACGTAGAAAATTGATCACCTATTTTCCACCAATTCATAAGAATAAATATTCCCACTGTACGGTCCAACAGTGTGGTAGATTTTCAACAGATCAAGCCAAAATGAATATAAAAGAGCATTCAAGACAAGTCAGAGAAATGATAATAGAGAAGCAAAAATTTGGGGAAGAATACAAGACCATCTCAAAGGCACTGAATGTACCTCAGAGTTCAGGCAGTCCATCGCAAAACTACAGCCACACTACCAAGACCAAGTTGCCCCTCTAAATTTAGTCACCGGAGAAGAATGGCACTTGTAAGAGAGGCTACTGTAACTCTAACAATCACTCTGAGTGAGCTGCAGAAGTCGGTAGCTGCACCTGGAGATAAAAATCATGGCTCCACAATCTCTAAGGCCTTGCACAAAAAGGGTATTTATGGAAGAGTGGCAACAAAGAACCCCTGGCTTAAAAAAAACAAGCATATACTCACCCATAAAGACTTTGCAAAGCGTCACTTAGAAGATTCTGTAAAGATGTGGAATGTCTTGCTAAAGTTGAACATTTTGTCCCTCAACACTAAACACTATGTGTGGTGTAAATCTAATTCTATGCATCACCAGGAAACACCACCCCTGCTGTAAAATATCTGAAGGTAGCATCATGCTATGCAGATGCTTTTCAGAAGCAGGGACTAGTAATCTGGTCCATTGATCAGAAGATGAATGCTACAAAACACAGAGAGATCTTGGATTAGAAATCTGCCAGCCTCTGTGAGAAAACTCAAACTGGGGAGGAAGTTTGCCTTTCAGTAAGACAATGAACCAGAGCACACTGACACAGCAACCATTGAATAGCTTCAAATGAAGAAAATTGATGTCCTTGAGTGGTCTAATCAGAGTCCTGACCTTAACCCAATTGAAAGTCTCTGGCAAGACCTCAAGATTACTGCTCACCACACTCCCCAACTAAACGGGCACAGCTTGAGCAATTTTGCAAGAAGGAATGGGCAAATCTTGTCCCATCACATTATGTAAAGCTAATAGAGACTTATCCAAATAGGCTACTGGCTGTAATAACTGCAAAAAGGGTTCAGCTAAGTACTGAGCAAAGGGAGATGAATACTTCCGAACTGCTGACATTTCAGCTTTTGAATTTTTAGTTTTTCCACGCTTGACAATTTTCCATTTTTGGGGTCTACTGTGAAAAAAAGATGCAATTCAAAAATAAAAATTCTCAGTTAAATTGATCAAAATCCCTGATTGTAATACTCTTTTATGTGAACAAAGTTGGGTGCTGAATACTTCTACGAAGGCACTGTAGGTTTAAAGTGAGAGTGAATGATTTAACAGGAATCCAAGGGGCTTTAGTTAAGTGACTTTAAAGCAGATGACTGTGTTCCCACAGATCATTCAGTCTTCCTCAAGCAGAAGCCCTGCATGAACCAATAGATTAGAAATCTGCTGAGGGCTAGATTGGTGCATTTCAGGACAGGCAATCCAGGAAAGTACAAAAAAAATCCAGGTATGACCTCTGGAAAGCCATCCCACATGCAAAGCGGCAATTCTGTACAACACTTGAATTACAGTGGGATGCTTGACAACTGCGGCAGGACTTGAATGCCATCATCTCCTACAAAACAAAATCAAGCATCAAGGTTTCACTCCAACATGAGCTTAATTCCCTTTGTGCTTGCTTTGATCGATAGAATACAGAGGCACTTTCACATTCATTTACAGGCGCCGATGATCTTGTGATTTCAGTCTCTGAGGCCTTCATGAAAGCATCCTTCAGGAGGGTGAATCCACAGAAAGCATCTGGCTCCAGCGTACCTGTCCGACTACTGAACACCTGTGCTAATCTACTGGATGAAGTTTTTCTGGCCATCTTCAACCTCTTGCTTTGGCAGTCCGAGGTACACACCTGCTCAACAGACTTCAATCGTACCAGTGTCTAAGAATGTAGTAACGTACCTCAATGATTATCATACAGTAGCACTTACATTTACTGCAATAACTGATTTTGAGAGACTGGTCATGAAGCATATCAAATTCTGCCTGAGGAGTCACCTGGATCTGCCCCAATTTGTCTACTGTCATAACAGGTCAACAGCAAATGCCATTTCATTGATTCTTTACTCACCTCTGGAATACCTGGACAATACGAAAGGATATTCTTCATTGACTATAGCTCACCATTCCCTCAAAACTCATCACTAAGCTTGAAGACCTAGGCCTTGATACCTCCCTATGCAACTGGTTCCTTGATTTCATCACTTGCAGACTCTAGTCATTATGGATTACCTGTTAACAACATCTGCTCCATAAGAACTATCAGCACAGATACACTACAAAGCTGAGTGCTTCACCCCCAGCTTTACTCACTTTATACCTATGACTGTGTGGCTAAGTACAGCTCCAATGCCATATTTAAGATTGCTGACAACAACACTGTTGCTCGCCAAATCAAAGGTGATGGAGAGAGTTGAATGGTGCCACAACAACAATCTCTTACTCAACATCAGCAAAACCAAAGAGCTGATTATAATTATCGATTCCAGGAGGAAGAAGTCAGAGGTCCATGAAGCAGTCCTCATTAGGGGATTGGAAGTGGAAAAACTAGGTAACTTTAAGTTCCTTGACATTACCATAACAGAGGATCTGTCCCAGGACCTGCACATAAGTGCCATCACAAAGAAGGCACAACACCACCTCTACTTTCTTTGATACTTGCATAGATTTGGCATGTCACAAAAACTTTGAGAAGTTTCTAAAGATGGAAAGTGGAGAGCATCCTAGCTCACTGCATCATACAATGGAAAAGACTACAGAAGGTGGTGAATACAGCCCAGTCATTCACAGGCAAAGCCCTCCCCACCATTGAGCACATTTACATGGAGCAGTGCCACAAGAAAACAGCATTCATCATCAAGGAGCCCCACCATTCAGAGCATGCTCTCTTCTCACTACTACCACTGGGCAGGAGATGCAGGAGCCTTAGATCCCACAGCACCTGTTTCAGGAACAGTTATTACCCTGCAGCCATAGGCTCATGAACCAGCAGGAATAACTTCCCTCACCACACCTTGGAACTGATTCCACGACCTACAGCCTCACTTTCAAGAACTCTACAACTCATGCCCTCAGTATTATTTATTATTTTTGTTTGCACAACTTGCCCTTCTTTTGCACATTGGTTGTTTGCTTATCTACCAATTTTTAATAAATCCTAATGTTTTTTTTTTACTTTCCCGTAGATGGTAAGGTGTCGGGTGTCAGGTATGGTGCTGGAAGATTGGAGGGTAGCTCATGTTGTTCCGTTGTTTAAAAAAGGCTCCAAAAGTAAACCAGGTAATTACAGGCCAGGATGCCGGTGAGCCTGACCTCAGTAGTAGGTAAATTATTGGAAGGTGTTCTGAGAGATCGGATATACAAGTATTTGGACAGCCAATAGTCAGCATGGCTTTGTGCATGGTAGATCATGTTTAACAAATCTTGTAGTTTTTTGAGGAGGTTACCAAGAAAGTAGACAAAGGAAAGGCTGTGGATGTTGTCGACATGGACTTTAGTAAGGCCTTTGACAAGGTCCCACATGGGAGATTGGTTCAGACACTAGGTATTCATGGAGAGGTTGTAAACTGGATTGTGCATCAAGGATCTGTGCTGGGACCATTGCCGTTTGTTGTCTATATCAATGATCTAGATAACAATGTGGTAAATTGAATCAGCAAGTTTGCCGATGACACTAAGATTGGAGGCATTGTGGACAGCAAGGAAGGTTTTCAAAGCTTGCAGAGGGATCTGGACCAACTGGAAAAATGAGCCAGAAAATGGCAAATGGAATTTAATGCAGACAAGTGTGAGGTGTTGCATTTTGGAAGGACAAACACAGTAAATGGTAGGGCACTGAGGAGTGCAAGAGAGATCTGGGAGTTCAGATACATAATCCCCTGAAAGTGACATCACAGGAAGACAGAGTTGTAAAGAAGGCTTTTGGCATCCTGGCATTCATAAATCGAAGTACTGAGTATAGGAGTTGGGATGTTATGAGGAGGTTGTATAAGACATTGGTGAGGCCAAATTTGGAGTATTATGTGCAATTCTGGTCACCTAACTATAGGAAGGATATCAATAAGATTGAAAGAGTGCAGAGAAGATTTTCTAGGATGTTGCTGGGTCTTCAGGAGTTGAGTTACAGGGAAAGATTGAACAGGTTAGAACTTTATTCCTTGGAGCATAGAAGAATGAGGGGAGATATGATAGAGGTTTACAAAATTATGAGGGGTATAGACAAAGTAAATGTGAATAGGTTCTTTCCACATAGATTAGGAGAGATAAATACAAGAGGACATGGCTCCAGGGTGAAAGGGGAAAGGTTTAGGGGGAACATTTGGGGGAACTTCTTCACTCAGAGAGTGGTGGGAGTGTGGAACAAGCTGCCATCTGACGTGGTAGGTGCGGGCTCACTCTTAGGCTTTAAGAATAAATTGGATAGGTACATGGATGGGAGAGGTCTGGGACTAGCGGAATAATGTTTCGGCACAGACTAGAAGGGCCAAATGGCCTGTTTTCTATTCTGCAGTGTTCTATGGTTCTAGATACCTGTAAGAAAATGAATCTCAAGGGAGAAATATATGTATTCTCATAACAAATTTTACTTTGACTTTAAAAGGGTAAAGGGGAAGCAATTTGGAAGCACAGGATATATACGTCCCAAAGAGGAAGAAGGATTTAAGAAAAGATGACACAACCATAGCTAAAAAGAAAGTCAAAGTCAACATAAAAGCCAAAGGGAGGGTATATAATAGAGCACAAATTAGTGGGAAGTTAGAGGATTGGGAAGCTTTTAAATACCAACAGAAGGCAACTAAAAAGTCATTAAGATAAAAATGGAATATGGAAGCCAGCCAGCCAAAAATATTAAAGAGGATACCAAAAGTTTCTTCAGATACATAAAGTGTAAAAGAGAGGTGAGAGTGATTATCAGACTAGTGGAAAATGATGCTGGAGAGATAGTAATGAGGGATAAGGAAATGGCAGAAGAACAATATAAGTATTTTGCATCTGTCGTCACTGTGGTAGACACTGCAGTATGCTGGAAGTTCCAGGTATGACCGCTCATAAAATGTGTGAAGTTACCATAAGGTGCTTGCGAAACTGAAAGGTCTGAAGGTAAGTCACCTGAACCAGATGGTGTACACCTCAGGGTTCTAAAAGAGATGGCTGAAGAGATTGTGGAGGCATGAGTAGTGAACTTTCAAGAATCACTTGATTCTGAAATGGTTCCAGAAGACTGGAAAAGTGCAAATGCCACTCCACTCTTCAAGAGGGGAAGGAGGCAGAAGAAAGAAACTCTAGGCCAGTTAGTCTGACTTCAGTGGTTGGGAAGATGTTGGGGTTGACTATTTAGACCATATAGGCCAGAATCAGGCCATTTGGCCCATCAGGTCTGCTCTGCCATTCAATCATAGCTGATCCTTTTTTTCCCCTCTTACTCAACCCCATTTCCCAGCCTTCTCCCCGTAACCTTCGATGCCATGTCCAATCAAGAACCTATCAATCTCTGCCTTAAGTACACCCAACCACCTGGCCTCCACTGCTACAAGTGGCAACAAATTCCACAAATTCACCATCCTCTGGCTGAAGAAATTTTTCCGCTTCTCTGTATTGAATGAGTGCCCCTCTATCTTGAGGCTGTGCTCTCTTGTCCAAGATTCTCCCACCATGGGAAACATCCTTTGCACATCTACTCTGAATACATTCAAAAGGTTTCAATGAATACATTGAATTCCAGTGAATACAGAACCAGAGCCATTAAGCGTTCCTCGTATGATAACCGTTTTGTTCCTGGAATCATCCTTGTGAACCTCCTCTGGACCCTCTCCAATGCCAGCACATCCCTTCTAAGATGAGGAGCCCAAAACTGTTCATAATACTCAAAATGTCTTATAAAGCCTCAGCATCGCATCCCTGCTCTTGTATTCTAGACCTCTTGGAAACAAATGCTAACATTGCATCTGCCTTCCTCACCACTGACTTGACCTGCAAGTTAACCTTTAGGGTGTTCTGCACAAGGACTCCCAAGTCCCTCTGCATCTCAGATTTTTGGATTTTCTCCCCATTTAGAAAATAGTCTGCATATTTATTTCTACTACCAAAATGCATGACCATGCATTTTCCAACATTATATATCATTTGCCACTTTCTTGCCCATTCTCCTTCTGCATCCTACCTGTTTCCTCAACACTAGCTGCCCCTCCACCAATCTTCATATCATCTGCAAACTTGACAACAAAGCCATCTATTTCATCATCTAAATCATTTATACACAGCATAAAAAGAAGTTGTCCCAACAGTGACCCCTGTGGAACAGCACTAGTCACTGGCAGCCAACCAGAAAAGGATCCTTTTATTCCCACTCACTGCCTCCTGCCAATCAGCCAATGCTCTAACTATTTTAGTATCTTTCCTGTAACACCACGGGCTCTTAACACGGTAAGCAGCCTCATGTGTGGAATCTTGTCAAAGGCCTTCTGAAAGCCCAAATATACAACATCCACTGCATCCCCTTTATCTGACTTTTAATTTCCTCAAAGAATTCCAATATGTTCATCAGGCAGGATTTTCCCTTAAGGAAACCATGCTGACTTTGTCCCATCTTGTCCTATGTCACCAAGTATTCCATCACCTCGTCCATAACAATTGACTCTTAACATCTTCCCAACCACTGAGGTCAGGCTAACTGGTCTATAATTTCCTCTCTGCTGCCTTCCTCCTTTCTTAAAGAGTGGAGTGCCATTTGCCATTTTCCAGTTCTCTGGCACCATGCCAGAGTCCAATGATTTTTGAAAGATCAACAGCTCCCAGCAACTCAACACCATCCAGAACACAGCAGCCCATCAACCACCTAAACACTCATTCCCTCCACCACCAACACAATCTACAAATTACTTTGCAGTTACTGATCCAGATTGCTATACCACTCCCTTACTGCAAGACCCTGGAATTCTTTCCCTTAACTCTTCTCTCCATCAAGCCACTTCTGTGGGAAGTATCGCTTTAATCTGGGTTTTAGAATATATGGCAGTGTCATTGTGTGCTTGATAATGCTCTTAATAACATTTGCACGGTGCTTTAAAGACCACAAAACATAGGAGCAGAATCAGCCCACCCAGTCCGCTCGATATTGTTGCAACAGTACAACATTGTACATAACGTTAGTGGATATTCCTGAATGGAAATCTAGTCTAGAACTCATTCTTAAACGTACATCATAGTGCACCTTTCCCCACCTTCAAATCCTCCATCTGGGTGAATGCAGTTTTGCTTATTTGCTCGGGCCAGTATAGCAGTCAAATAGTTTTGGAAGCTGCTGCCCCTGATCAAAGTGTCAAATCTGCCTGGTCATCGGCATGTGACAGTATGGTATCCAAAACTTCGAGTAAGCAAACTGTTCGGGCCTATGATGTACATATACCATGCGCGGAGTTCAATAAATTGAGGTTTCTGCGAGAAGGATTCGACCACGAATTTAATATTGTTCAGGCTATGCTCTAGTAGTACCAGTAGCTCTGAAAATTTAAGATTCGGAGCAGCTTTTGTAGGTCATTATATAAAATTACAAAATCAAGAGGGTTATTGGGACTTAATGTTGTGACTTTTGTATGATTTCACGGAGATTAACGTCAGGTTTACACTATTAATTAAATGGAATCCAAAAATCAAGGAATCAAACGTATAAAATCATTCCTTAAGTCTCAGGATAGCAGCAGTCACGTCCCGTTTTGTACCCGGTCCTCGGCGTTACTGGGAAACGCAAGGAGTTTACAAACAAGTGCAGCTGCTGCTAGAAGGTCAGTGATTACCCAGTGAATACGGACGAGGACTACTTCAAGCCAAGGCCGGAGTCCGCAGCCCTGGAAGCGGAGATTACTGGAGAGAGGAGCCGCGAACAGGCTGAGTCGCGTCCGCGGTCGGTCACTCACCCGCTGTCCCGCATCACGCTGCTGTCCCCGCAGTCGCAGGCCCCGCCCGCTTGACTCCGAAACATGTTGAAATCGTGGCCCGTGTGCTCCCCGGCGTTGAAACACTCGGCGCACAAGGACATGCACGGCGAGATCCCGCACGTCCTACACCGGTAAGCCACGAAGTTGGCCGTCCACACCAAACCGCACAGAGTGGCGTTGTCATAGGCGCGCACCATTTTACAGAAGTCATCGAAGCTCTCGCCGCCAGCCATCAGGCACTTGCACCACTCGATCACTTCGGCCTCGGCCACCGGCCTCTTAGGGCTCAGCACACTGTCCAGTAGCTCACCGAGCAACTGCGTGCCTCTGCCGTCCGACCGAGAGCACTCAACCTTCAGCGAAGCAGCCACACTCCGCTTGTCCCGGCGCAGCAACGGCACCGCCATGACGGCCGCCCCCCACCCCTCCCCCCGCGCTGATCCCTGACTTATTTTGTTCTTTGACCAGCGTCGCGGCAGCTCTCGCGAGATCCGCAGTCGCGCGGACTCCGTTCTTCGCTCGCGATCGCGACGTCGCGGTTGCCGTTTAAATGGACATCGCCGTGCGTGAGGTGACAGATCCTGGGGCGACGCGCTCGGAATGCCCGCAACGTCGGCTGCGTGTTCCTCTCCCTCCAGGCTTCCTGACTCTCCAGCATTTTTTGTGCGAAGCGCCTGCTGTGTGTCCCACAACGGTGAACCTTCTGAGGATTTAAATTGTTCAGCTTTAAAATGAATATTGCAATAGATAGGAAATGCGTATTGTGCTCCACGTCAACTGAGAGAAAGTGTTTGTATGCAGGAAATGGATGAAGTTAAACATATGCAAGTTGAACTCTTCCTGTGGGGGGATAAAAAGCAGAGGATTCTGTAGTGGTGCTTTGGGGTTGCTGTTTTATGAAGCAGAGAAAGAGCAGTCGACAAAACACTGAATTTGAAGGCTTTCAGCTAACAGAAAAGGGTATAATAACGTATCATGTAAATCACGACGCATAGTTACACGAAGTGCTTAAAGAAGCAGTGTTATACTGATGTACATGATGACATTTGACACAAACCATCAACTATCTTCATATCATCAGTTGACTACTTACTGGCATGAAAATGTAGAAACAGTTATTTATAAACGCATATTTTAATTGAAATATACACTTATTTAGGTTCTTTCCCAACTGCAAACCAATTCACTTTAACCTATATGGAACATCATTACAGTATTCAGTCGGGAACTGACTATTAATTTGGATCACTTCTTCAGGCTGATTGCTTAACATTTGAAGTCACTTCCTGTCACTTGATTATATAACCGGTGCAGTACTGAATAGTCTTTACGTCGTTTAAAGGCCTAAATGGGTTTATATATTTTATCAGCTATCTTGTATCTACATTTATAGATCTTATTCCATACATGACTGAATAACTACAAACTCAACCACAGCAAACTCCACTCTGGCTGATCAATACTGGGATCTTTCATCAATCCTGCTGACCCTTTACAAATTAAAACTTCTGACAACTTTCCCTTTTTGAATCAGTTCCAAGACGCCCAAGTTTGAAGTGTTTTCAGCCTGTCTTGTGGAAATCTGTTCAGCAACAAGTTCTGACTGGATGACTAGCTGAGTGTCTTTACTATCAGCTCGCTCACGCTTGTGCTCGGTGGCGGTGCCGATGCTTTTTTTGCCGGTGCGGGGAGGGGGGACTTTGGGGTTCTCCCGTTTAACTGCCGTTCATTCTTTGGGGCACTTCTGTTTTCGTGGATGTTTGCGAAGAAAAGGCATTTCAGGATGTATATTGTATACATTTCTCTGACATTAAATTGGACCTTTGAACCTTTGAATGATTAATCCATCTCGGCTTCCTCCTGAAATCCCCACCATCACATAAGCCAACTTTTGACTGATTCAATTCACTCTGCATGATATTAATAATAATCAGCTAAGATTATATGCCTCTCGGTTTTTTTGCACTACCTTACTTTCCCTTTTCTATTTTCTATTTATGATTTATAATTTAAATTTTTAATATTTACTATCGATTTGTACTCCAGGGAGCACAAAGAGCAGAATCAAATATCGCTGTGATGATTGTACGCTCTAGTATCAATTGTTTGGCGACCATAAAGTATAAAGTAAAGTGAAGAATAGAACTTCAGGCTGTCCAAAGCAATGCTTGTTATTATCTATCTAATGTTGAGTCCCATTCACTTGTTACCCATGTGGCTCTTGACTTGTAAAGGACACTAGAAATGATTTTGCTAAACAAAGGGTGATATATTTGTAAATTGTAGTTGTAATCTCCTCCAGGCTTACAACCTTCTGGTGAGATCTGTATTTTTGTCTGATTAAATATTTAAGTATCCCACTTTTGACCGGAATACCTTCAGCTTTAAAGGCCTTAAATTTTGGAATGTCCTCCCTAAAACTCTTTGTATCTCTACCACTTGGTTCTACTTTAAGATGTTCTTGCTCCTTTACTACTCTTTCAGGTATCTGCTCCAGGTTACTTTACTGTTACTGGACAA
Organism: Mobula birostris; assembly: GCF_030028105.1. Classification (NCBI taxonomy): domain Eukaryota; kingdom Metazoa; phylum Chordata; class Chondrichthyes; order Myliobatiformes; family Myliobatidae; genus Mobula; species Mobula birostris. The sequence continues at coordinate 171,400,501 of NC_092375.1, read as the reverse complement.
CTCGGGCTTTACTCTTTGGAGAGAAGGAGGATGAGAGGAGACATGATAGAGGTGTACAAGCTATTAAGAGAAACAGATAGAGTGGATAGCCAGCACCTCTTCCCCAGGGCACCACTGCTCAATACAAGAGGACATGGCTTTAAGGTAGGGGGTGGGAAGTTCAGGGGGGATATTAGAGGAAGGTTTTTTACTCAGAAAGTGGTTGGTGCGTGGAATGGACTGCCTGAGTCAGTGGTAGATACACTCGTGAAGTTTAAGAGACTACTAGACAGGTATATGGAGGAATTTAAGGTGGGGGGGTTATATGGAAGGCAGGGTTTGAGGTTCGGCACAACTTTGTGGGCCAAAGGGCCTGTGATGTGCTGTACTATTCTATGTTGATACAATTACAAAGAAAGCACAATGGTTATATTTCATTAAGAGTTTGAGGAGTCTTGGTGAGTTACCAAAGACTCTCACAATCTTTTTTTACAGGTGTACCGTGGAGAACATTCTAACTGGTTGCATCATCATCATCTGGTTTGGAGGGGCCACTGCACTGGGCCGTAAATAGCTACAGTAAGTTGCAAACTCAGCCAGCTCCACCAGGGGCAGTAGTCTCCCCAGCATCAAGGACGTTTTCAAAAGGTGATGCCTCTAAAAGCTCAAACAACAGGAATTCTGCAGATGCTGGAAATTCAAGCAACACACATAAAAGTTGCTGGTGAACGCAGCAGGCCAGGCAGCATCTCTAGGAAGAGGTGCAGTCGACGTTTCATGCCGAGACCCTTCGTCAGGACTAACTGAAGGAAGAGTGAATAAGGGATTTGCAAGTTGGAGGGGGAGGGAGAGATCCAAAATGATAGGAGAAGACAGGAGGGGGAGGGATGGAGCCAAGAGTTGGACAAGTGATAGGCAGAAGGGATACGAGAGGATCATGGGACAGGAGGTCCAGGAAGAAAAACAAGGCGGGGGGGAACCCAGAGGATGAGCAAGGGGTATATTCAGAGGGACAGAGGGAGAAAAAGGAGAGAGAGAGAAAGAATGTGTGTATAAAAATAAGTAACAGATGGGGTACGAGGGGGAGGTGGGGCATTAGCGGAAGTTAGAGAAGTCGATGTTCATGCCATCAGGTTGGAGGCTACCCAGACGGAATATAAGGTGTTGTTCCTCCAGCCTGAGTGTGGCTTCATCTTTACAGTAGAGGAGGCCGTGGATAGACATGTCCGAATGGGAATGGGATGTGGAATTAAAATGTGTGGCCACTGGGAGATCCTGCTTTCTCTGGCGGACAGAGCGTAGGTGTTCAGCAAAGCGGTCTCCCAGTCTGCGTCGGGTCTCGCCAATATATAAAAGGCCACATCGGGAGCACCGGACGCAGTATATCACCCCAGCCGACTAACAGGTGAAGTGTTGCCTCACCTGGAAGGACTGTTTGGGGCCCTGAATGGTGGTAAGGGAGGAAGTGTGAGGGCATGTGTAGCACTTGTTCCGCTTACACGGATAAGTGCCAGGAGGGAGATCAGTGGGGAGGGATGGGGGGGACAAATGGACAAGGGAGTCGCGTAGGGACTCCCCACTGATCTCCTTCCTGGCACTTATCCTTCCAGTCCTTCACCTGTGAGTCGGCTGAGGTGATATACTGCGTCCGGTGCTCCCGATGTGGCCTTTTATATATTGGCGAGACCCGACGCAGACTGGGAGACCGCTTTGCTGAACACCTACGCTCCGTCCGCCAGAGAAAGCAGGATCTCCCAGTGGCCACACATTTTAATTCCACATCCCATTCTCATTCTGACATGTCTATCCACGGCCTCCTCTACTGTAAAGATGAAGCCACACTCAGGTTGGAGGAACAACACCTTATATTCCGTCTGGGTAGCCTCCAACCTGATGGCATGAACATCGACTTCTCTAACTTCCGCTAATGCCCCACCTCCCCCTCGTACCCCATCTGTTACTTATTTTTATACACACATTCTTTCTCTCACTCTCCTTTTTCTCCCTCTGTCCCTCTAAATATACCCCTCGCCCATCCTCTGGGTTCCCCCCCCCACTTGTCTTTCTTCCCGGACCTCTTGTCCCATGATCCTCTCGTATCCCTTTTGCCTATCACCTGTCCAGCTCTTGGCTCCATCCCTCCCCCTCCAACTTTTCAAATCCCTTACTCACTCTTCCTTCAGTTAGTCCTGACGAAGGGTCTCGGCCTGAAACGTCGACTGTACCTCTTCCTAGAGATGCTACCTGGCCTGCTGCGTTCACCAGCAACTTTTATGTGTGTTGCCTCTAAAAGCTGTCATCTCTCTTCACAATCAAGGAGGAGGTAAAGGAAATGCCTCTTCTCTTGACTACCATCAAGGAGGATGTACAAGAGGCCGAAGACACACACTCAGTGGAACAGCTTCTTCCCTACCCCCATCAGATTTCTGAATGAACAATGAGTCCATGGACACTAACTCACATTTTTTTTTTCTTTTTTTACCCGTTTTTAGCATTACTTAATTAATACAATTTTTATATTTTTTTACTGTGATTTTTTTTTAGTCATCTGTTAGTCTCACGAGACCATGGATTTGCGCCTTGGAAAGTTTCCAGGGTGCAGGCCTGGGCAAGGTTGTATAGAAGCCCAGCAGTTGCCCATGCTGCAAGTCTCCCCTCTCCACGACACCAATGTTGTCCAAGGGAAGGGCATTAGGACCCATACAGCTTGGCACGGGTATTGTTGCAGAGCAGTGTGTGATTAAGTGCCTTGCTCAAGGACACACATGCTGCTCAGCCAAGGCTTGAACTAGCAACCTTCAAATCACTAGACAAACAGCTTAACCACTTGGCCACGTGCCAACACTGTAATTTACGGCTATAGTTTTTAATAGTTTTTATTATACATTGCAATGTACTGCTGCCACAAAACATCACATTTCACAAAATATACCATTGATATTAAATGGTACAGATTCCAAAAGTTTCATTTGTTGAGGTTACTGTGACTTACCCCTTCTACCTAAGTTATTTTTTGTTTTTTGAGGATTTTTATTTATTCATTTTCAGGTGATCAAGGCCAGCATCTAATGCACATCCTAATTGTCCTTGAAAAAGTGGCGGTGAGCCATCTTCTTCGACAACTGCAGAGGTACTGTGTTCATCAGGTGCTGGTGCACAAATCTGATTGAGTAAATACGATGAATTTTATAGGTTATGTACATTGTAGCTACTGAATTGGTAGTGAAAGGCATAATGTTTAGGGTGATTGATGGGATGGCTGTCAAGTGGGCTGCTTCGTCCTAAATGTTCACCTTTTTGAAGATATACACATTTCTGATTTACACTTTGTCGCTGATGTGCTTAGGATAATTAGACTCTGGAATACAAACATATTAGCAAAATTGTATCATAAGAATCCATGATATCTGAGTATGTCCTTTCTCGCAATATGGAAGGAAATCTATCATTCTTGTTGCAATAGTCATGGGGATTTTTATATGCAGGTAAATTGGGAAAATCAGATTAGCACTGGATTCCAAGATAAAGACTTTGAAGAATACCTATGAGATGTAAAAGAGTAAAAGAGAGGCAAGTGTAGATATTAGACTGCTGGAAAATGATGCAGGAGAGGTAGTACTGGGGTACAAGAAAATGGCAGACAAATTGAATAAATATTTTGCATCAAATTTCACTGTGGAAGACACTGGCAGTATGCCAGAAGTTCAAGAGTGTCAGGGGGTAGAAGTGAATGCAATTACACTATTACTAGGAAGAAGGTGCTTGGGAAACTGAAAGGTCTGAACGTAGATAAGTCACCTGGACCGGATAGACTACACCCCCATCCACATATCTGATGAACCCAAAGGAACGGCAGAGACCGATACAGTTCGGCACCAGCAGCAGCGCTTAGCGGGACTGCCTTAGGGACTCCAGCTCTGGATTTTTCCCATGGGGTTTACTTCCAAAGCCTTCCCCATGAGTGGATATAGCCGCCAGGCAGCGGAGGTTTGCAATCAGAGTTTTCCTTCTCCAGAATGAGCTGCCAATCATAGTTGACAAGCCCCATCTGTCCAAAGGTCTTAGGAATACACTTATGCATTTATCACCATATTTGATGAGGTGAGTCATTCCAATGGAGTCCAATGTTTTCTCACTAATATGTACAATGTTATATATTTGTGTTCTTGAATCCCTGACATTTACCTTCTCTAGTGCAAAGAACTGGAAATTCACTTACATCACTCCTAACAAAATAATGGTTATGCATTTGTTCTAATGACTAAAACAATATAAAACCCATTTGAGTGTCTGTCAAAAATTCACCATCTGAATGTTTGTTGGTGGGAAATTTTTAACATCCTCCCAGAACAACACAGTAAGTTCATGTTCAGGGTATTTTCAACCTCAAAAGTCCAAATCTGAAGGCTATTATTTACTCACAAAATAACCAGACTTACTAAAACTGTGCTCCTAAGAGGGCGAGCACTCCATGTTTTTTATCCTTGGATTTGTGACTTTCTGTGACCTCAAATACACATGCTTTGCTTCTGTAATTCAAGGCCACAGCCACTCTCAGCTTCCTAACTGCACGACTATTCTAGATCACTGCTGCTGATCTGAGCCACTTTTCAGTTTGGTGCTTGCTGCTACGTTACCCAACTCAATAGTCAAGGAGAGATAACACCATCAACTTTCTCCATATGAGTAGGGGAAGCGTATACAGTCAATAGCGTGCTTAGCAGCCTTCAGCGAGGTGAAGTGCTTTACTTAAGTAGTAAACTCCGGAACTACCAGCTGGGAGTACTTGGCTGCATTTCTGGAGGGATACCACCCAGTGGAAAGGGTAAATAATTTCAAGTTTCTGGGTGTCAACATCTCTGAGGATCTATCCTGGGCCCAGCATATCAATGCAGTTACAAAGAAGGCACAGCAGCAGTTATACTTCATTGGGAGTTTGAGCAGATTTGGTATGTCACCAAAAACACTCGCAAATTTCTACAGAAGTACCCGTGGAGAGCATTCTGACTGGCTGCATCACTATCCGGTATGGTGGGGGGGGGGGCACTACAGCACAGGATCAAAATAAGCTGCAAAAAGTTGTGAATTCAGTCAGCTCACTAGCCTTCCTGGCATCCAGGATGTCTTCAAGAAGCAATGCGTCAAAAAGCAGCATCCATCATTAAGGACTGCCATCATCCAGGACTTGCCTTCTTCTCTTCACTGAGGAGGTACTGAGGCCTGAAGGCATACACTCAACAATTCAGGAATAGCTTCTTCCCCTCTCCCATCAGATTTCTGAATGGACATTGAACCCATGAACATCACCTCAATTTTTGCACTATGTATTTAATTTTATATATATGTTACAGCTATGTAAGACCTTAGTTGGACCCCACTTGGAATACTGTATTCAGTTCTGGTCACTGCACAACAGGAAGGATGTGGATACCAAAGAGAGAGTGCAGAGGAGATTTACAAGGATGTTGCCTGGATTGGCGAGCATGCCTTATGAGAATAGGTTGAGTGAACTTGGCCTTTTCTCCTTGGAGCGATGGAGGATGAGAGGTGACTTGATAGAGGTGAATAAGGTGATGAGAGGCTTTGATCGTGTGGATAGCCAAGAGGAGTTTTTCCCAGGGCTGAAATGACTAACAGGAGAGGGCACAGTTTTAGGGTGCTTGGAAGGGGGATGTCAGAGATAAGTTTTTCACACAGACAGTGGTGGATGTGTGGAATGCATTGCCAGCAACGGTGGTAGAGGCAGATACAATAGGATCTTTTAAGAGACTCTGGAGCTTAGAAAAATAGAGGGCTATGCGGTATGGAAATTCTAGGCAGTGACTAGAGTAGGTTACGTGGTCTGTAACGTGTTTTTACATGTCTGTAACGTTTCCCCCCCCATTCAATGTTATGGCCTGTAATGTGCTAGGGATTTCTATATTTATAAATATATATATACATACACACACACACATATACACATACACACTTACTGTAATTTAAAATTTTAGTATGCTTTATAATGTACTGCTGCCGCATAACCACAAATTTCACTACATCTGTCGGTGATATTAAACCTTATTCTAATTCTGGCTTCTTTGATAGCTTTCACACACAAAAAAAACAGGTACTGTTATTAACCAGCTTGGTGTAATCCACCATAGAAAGGTTTCTCTGCGTTCCCTGGAAGCATTCTCCCACCCGAATCCATATTTGTTTTTCCCCCATTCATTCAGTTGCAGATTTCCCCCAAGTGCAAGAGTATTATTTATGTTGTACCATATCTCCTTAAAAGCTCACTGAACGGACTGAATATGTCAAGCTAATTGCGACAGCGTGAACTTGTCTTGCACACAAAAGTCAAACAACGTTGCTTGGCGAACCCCACCATTGCAATTTTGATCTTCGGGGGACTTGAACATGTTGGTGATCTGCTTAACCTAATTTAAAGACATTAGAACAATTTCCAGTGTGTACCCGGTTTTAAAGTAACGCTTAGCGCATGCTCATTAAGGACAGTAGTGCGGAAGTCGGAAATGTGAAATAAATTTTTAAAATAAGAACGCCAGTAATTTTCATTGCAGGTCATCGACTAGTTCTTTTTCTTTGCCTCACGCAAATGCCGCCGGAACACCCGGTGTTGAGCGGGCGCCGAGGGTTAGGATGAGCCCCCGGTGACTGGCAGCGCTGAGCAGGGTGCTCGCAGGCTCCGAGGGTTGGGATGAGCCCCCGGTAATCGGCAGCGCTGAGCAGGGTGTTCAGCGGGCCCCGAGTGCCTGGACTTCGTTCCGGAGGTAGGCAGTTGCCATGAAGCTGAAGGAGCTGGAAAGTTTGCTGCAGCGGGTCGAGGGTTTTGATCGGCCTAAGTTACTACTGGAACAGTATCCAACCAGCCCGCACATTGCAGGTAAACATCTCCCGACAACATGGGAGTTCTACTACTCTCCTGTACCAGATGATTTCCTTTTAATCTTTACTCTGGAATGGTCATGGAATCCTCGTGTATTTATTTTCTTTAATAGTGAGTGATGCCGCCAGTAATTGGCTGTACGTGGTTTCATCTCCCATGTGCCCATTTATTCATTGCCGTGCACAAAGCACATCTGATCGACCCTTCAGGCCTGCGACGCAATGTACTGTATATTAATGCATTGTGCCATTACTGTACCAAAACCCCTCGAAGTGTATTGATAAAGCATGAACAGGTGGGAAGTAGGAAGGAATTGGCCACGTATCCCGTTAAAACAAAATGCACATTAGAATTGTATTTATTTATACTTTATTAGGAGTTTAGTATGTCAACAAATACACTCAAAAACTTATATAGTTGTACCGTGGAGAACATTCTGACAGGCTGCATCATTGTCTGGTATGGTTGGTAGGTAGGGGGGGGGGGGGTGCTACTGCACAGGACCGAAAGAAACTGCAGAAGGTTGTAAATCTAGACAGCTCCATCTTGGGCACTAGCCCTCAAAGTACCCAGGACATCTTTAGGGAGTGGTGTCTCAGAAAGGTGTTCTGACACATACTTAAAATGGAAAGGAGTAGAGGACTTTGTGCCTAATGCAGGCAAATGGGATTAGCATCACTGTCGGCATAGTCAATTTGGGCCAAAGAGCCCATTTATGTGCTTTATAGATTTGTGATTCTTTATCAACATGCAGTGCTAGTTACCCAATTTTTATCTTAACCAGAAGAAGTTGCATATAATCATGCTTTTGGAAGGGTGTTACTGCTGCCCACCAAAGTCCAAGAGTTTAAAATAGTCTGGTCAAGCCCCGTGATGGAGGCTAAGCCCCCAAGAAACACCTTTGCATCAATGATTGCCTTCCAACAGCTATCGTCCATTGTATAATGTATGGCTTCAGACTGCTGAATTTTCCCCCTTATGCCACACTCAGTCATTCAGTCAGTTGTCTCTTCTGAAATTCAAACATTTTGAACATAGTTCATCTATCCATGCATTGTGGGTGAGAACAGAATGGTTCTGACAAGGTTAAATATAAACATCTTCATATCAGGCTGGATGGAGAGACAGAGCAGATGCTGGAATTCGTAGCTTCAAATCAGGCCATTGCCGACACTGCTTATTCCCAAATTCATGCACATTCCAGCAGTTTATTGTCTTCCACTGTACTGTTAGTTCCTCTCTGTCTGCCTTTCTCAGCAATATCATTAGTGATGGGCTAGCTTTTAGCTGCCTCATTACTCAATCAAACTTCTTCTCTAACTCCTTTTTATCTCTTGTGTCTGTTTCTTTTTCCCGAAATTTTGGGTCACCTCCATCAATAACTCAGTAGTTATGACCTATTGGTTTCCATACACAATTCATCCTTTCATTTAATAGTGCATTATCTCAACCCAATCAGTTTTGACAATGGACTGTTACTTGACAACTCCAGAAGTGGAGAAGTGTGTTCTGATGATGTACAACTCTGAATTCCAACTGTCCATGTGAAGTTATCTTTCTTTTGTATAAGGTGGAATTGTCTTTAAATGCATGATTCCACCTCCACTTGCCAAATTTAGGCTATAACTATTGTTAGTAATAGCTAAAAGAAATCCCAGATAATAACAATGGTTGGGCATGTTAGAAACATAGAAAACCTACAGCACAATACAGGCCCTTCAGCCCACAATGCTGTGCCAAACATGTACTTTAGAAATTACCTAGGGTTACCCATAGCTCTGTTTTTCTAAGCTCCATGTATTTATCCAGGAGTCTCTTAAAATACCCTATCGTATATCCACCTCCACCACCATCATTGGCAGCCCATTCAACGCACTCACCACTCTGCATAAAAAACCTCTGTACCTTCTTCCAAGCACCTTAAAACTGTGTCCTCTCGTGTTAGCCATTTCAGCCCTGGGTAAAAGCCTCTGACTCTCCACCCAATCAGTGTTTCTCATCATCTTATACACCTCTCATCCTCCGCCGCTCGAAGGAGAAAAGGCCAAGTTCACTCAACCTATTCCCATAAGGCATGCTCCCCAATCCAGGCAACATCCTTGTAAGTCTCCTCTGCACCCTTTGTATAGTTTCCACATCCTTCCTGTAGTGAGGTGACCAGAATTGAGCATAGTACTCCAAGTGGGGTCTGACCTGGATCCTATATAGCTGTAACATTACCTCTCGGCTCTTAAACTCAATCCTATGGTTGATGAAGGCCAATGCACCGTATGACTTCTTAACCACAGAGTCAACCTGCACAGCAGCTTTGTGTGTCCAGTGGACTCGGACCCCAAGATCCCTCTGATCCTCCACACTGCCGAGAGTCTTACCATTAATACTATATACTTACCATCATACTTGACCTACCAAAATGAACCACCTCACTCTTATCTGGGTTGAACTCCATCTGCCACTTCTCAGCCCAGTCATGTTGTCATTAAATATTTAAGTAATCTACCATTATATTAAGAAAGCCTGAGTGATCTATAGGTATCACAACTCTATAAAAGCATTGGCCTTTCAGAAAGTATGGGTGTCCCTAATGATGATAAGACTATAGATAAGAAAGGAATCGATAGATTGAGCCAACCCTTCCACTAAGTCCAGATTTTATTGTTTTCCCAATAAAACTGTGATAAGACTGCTGAACGGATCCTGACCCAGATCTGGGCCGTACCCTCCAAATATCTGGACCTGCCTCTCGGTTTCTTTGCACTACCTTACTTTCCCTTTTCTATTTTCTATTTATGATTTATAATTTAAATTTTTAATATTTACTATCGATTTGTGCTCCAGGGAGCGCGAAGCGCAGAATGAAATATCACTGTTGTTTGTACGCTTTAGTATCAATTGTTTGGCAACAATAAAGTAAAGTAAGCAATGGTTTCCAATTTTCAGACATAACATCTTTGGAGATTAGACAGAAACTTAATAAAACAACTGAGTAGATGCTCATAATAGTGATCTGCAGAAAAATCCACAAGTCACATTAAGTTTATCCATCGCATACTGGACAAATACAAATATTTAGCAATATTTATGAAGTGGCACTGTATATATTTATATGAGGGCATTATATGACGACTTTTCAGGTGGTAAACATGCTTCTACAAGACTTGCCTCTCCATTTCACTCAGTGGAAAGTGGGAATGTTATTCATAGTGAGTAAACTACAATAATCCTTTATCGGATCATTCAGAAATCACAGCTGTTTGGTAGTCACAGTGGTTCTGGCTCAGGGGGTGCTGATTCCCTTGCTCTCATGAAACACACCAGAGCTCTGGTCCTGAAACCTGCTTGACCCTGCTTCCTATACGCTCTTTAACTCTGCCTTTGCAACATTTCCTGTGCTCCTTTTAAGATTACTTTGGTCCCAGTACCCACACTCCATTTAAACTTGCCAGTATTTAGTGCACTCACTTGAACTTAGGGTATGTCCACACTACACCGGATAATTTTGAAAATGAAGCTTTTTCTCTTCGTTTTGCCCTCCCGTCCACACTGAGCCGGCGTTTTCAGCCCCTGAAAACGGAGATTTTCGAAAATACTCTCCAGAGTGAATAAATCTGAAAACGCTTAATATCCGGCGTAGTGTGTATGGGGTAACCGGAGAGATTTTAAAACGCTGTCATGACAACACCACAACAACAATGCTTTTTTCTGCTTCTGCTTGGTACTGCGCAAGCTGTTATAACGCGCAGTTGGTGTGAACGGCGTGAGAGTTAAATTGTAAAGTGAGTTTTTTTGACTATTTAAAAACGCTGTCATGACGTGCTGGAACAGATGTTCGTTGTTTTCTTGAACGCCACCACCTAACAATTTCAGAACAGATGGACTAGACTGAAGCCAGTTGACCCATAGCTTACTGAATAAATAAGTATACTCACTTTGCCCTGTTTTCTGTCCTTGCTTGTATGAAGGTGGTTTACCTATTTATGCAAGTATTTCTCTGACAATAGATGTGTAACAGCCTAATGTAACATTGTATGGAAATACAAGATAACACTGATGCAGACGTTTTATACGTTTAACAAGGTGCTTTATTAATGTAACAGAGTTAGTTTTTCAATGTTCGTCGTCAGCTGGGTCATACTGTCCGTGAACTCCCTGTCGGTTGCCTCCATACGCTCCAATATTTGTTTTTTTTTAAGTTTTAAGTCCTCCTGTGCGAGAGCCAAGAGCAATTCCTTTTAAGTTTTTCTACTGTGTAACTGGACAAACGCGCACGAAGTATATCGTTTCCTCTTCGCTTGTTTTCTGTGTGTGTCCTGCTCATGCCCAGTAGGAGGAGATTCGCCCAAATATCCGCCTAATGTGGACGGAGATATTTTGAAAAACGCTTAGTGTGGACGCCTGTCGTTTTTACTCGAAACTGGCGTTTTCAAAATTATCTGGCGTAGTGTGGACGTAGCCTTAGATGGGCCTCTTTTTCTCACACATTAAATCTACTGGTTTCACTCAAAAAAATTATTATACTATTAACCATATAAACCATAGAAACTACAGCACAGAAGCAGGCCTTTTGGACCTTCTTGGCTGTGCCGAACCATTTTCTGCCTAGTCCCACTGACCTGCACATGGACCATATCCCTCCATACACCTCCCATCCATGTATCTGTCCAATTTATTCTTAAATGTTAAAAAAGAACCCGCATTTACCACCTCATCTGGCAGCTCATTCCATACTCCCACCACTCTCTGTGTGAAGAAGCCCACCCCTAATGTTCCCTTTAAGCTTTTCCCCCCTCACCCTTAACCCATGTCCTCTGGTTTTTTTCTCCCCTTGCCTCAGTGGAAAAAGCCTGCTTGCATTCACTCTATCTATACCCATCATAATTTTATATACCTCTATCAAATCTCCCCTCATTCTTCTACGCTCCAGGGAATAAAGTCCTAACCTATTCAACCTTTCTCTGTAACTGAGTTTCTCAAGTCCTGGCAACATCCTTGTAAACCTTCTCTGCACTCTTTCAACCTTATTTATATCCTTCCTGTAATTTGGTGACCAAAACTGAACACAATACTCCAGATTCAGCCTCACCAATGCCTTATACAACCTCATCATAACATTCCAGCTCTTATACTCAATACTTTGATTAATAAAGGCCAATGTACCAGGAGCTCTCTTTACGACCCTATCTACTTGTGACGCCACTTTTAGGGAATTTTGTATCTGTATTCCCAGATCCCTCTGTTCTACTGCACTTCTCAGTGCCTTACCATTAACCCTGTATGTTCTACCTTGGTTTGTCCTTCCAACGTGCAATACCTCACACTTGTCTGTATTAAATGCCATCTGCCATTTTTCAGCCCATTTTTCCAGCTGGTCCAAGTCCCTCTGCAGGCTCTGAAAACCTTCCTCACTGTCTACTACACCTCCAATCTTTGTATCATCAGCAAATTTGCTGATCCAATTTACCACATTATCATCCAGATCATTGATATAGCTGACAAATAACAATGGACCCAGCACTGATCCCTGTGGCACACCACTAGTCACAGGCCTCCACTCAGAGAAGCAATTCTCTACCACCACTCTTTGGCTTCTTTCATTGAGCCAATGTCTAATCCAATTTACCACCTCTCCATGTATACCTAGCGACTGAATTTTCCTAACTAACCTCCCATGCGGGACCTTTTCAAAGTCCTCGAAAAACTCCAATAGATTGGTCAAACGTGACCTACCACGCACAAAGCCATGTTGACCCTCCCTAATAAGTCCCTGTCTATCCAAATGCTTGTAGATTCTGTCTCTTAGTACTCCCTCCAATAACTTACCTACTACCGACGTTAAACTCACCGGCCTATAATTTCCAGGATTACTTTTCGATCCTTTTTTAAACAACGGAACAACATGAGCCACTCTCCAATCCTCCAGCACCTCACCCGTAGACAGTGACATTTTAAATATTTCTGCCAGGGTCCCCGCAATTTCAACACTAGTCTCCTTCAAGGTCCGAGGGAACACTTTGTCAGGTCCCAGGGATTTATCCACTTTAATTTTCCTCAAGACAGCAAGCACCTCCTCCTTTTCAATCTGTACAATTTCCATGATCTCACTACTTGATTCCCTCAATTCCATAGACTTCATGCCAGTTTCCTTAGTAAATACAGATGCAAAAAACTTATTTAAGATCTCCCCCATTTCCTTTGGTTCCGCACATAGCCGACCACTCTGATCTTCAAGAGGACCAATTTTATCCCTTACAATCCTTTTGCTCTTAATATACCTGTAAAAACTCTTTGGATTATCCTTCACTTTGACTGCCAAGGCAACCTCATGTCTTCTTTTAGCCCTCCTGATTTCTTTCTTAAGTATTTTCTTGCACTTCTTATACTCCTCAAGCACCTGATTTACTCCCTGTTTCCTATACATTTCATACAACTCCCTCTTCTTCTTTATCAGAGTTGCAATATCCCTTGAGAACCAAGGTTCCTTATTCCTATTCAATTTGCCTTTAATCCTGACAGGAACATACAAACTCTGCACTCTCAAAATTTCCCCTTTGAAGGCTTCCCACCTACCAATCACACCTTTGCCAGAGAACAACCTGTCCCAATCCACGCTTTTTAGATCTTTTCTCATTTCTTCAAATTTGGCCTTCTTCCAGTTCAGAACCTCAGCCCTAGGACCAGATCTATCCTTGTCCATGATCAAATTGAAACTAATGGTGTTATGATCACTGGAACCAAAGTGCTCCCCTACACAGACTTTCGTCACTTGTCCTAACTGGTTTCCTAACAGGAGATCCAATATTGCATCCCCTCTAGTTGGTCCCTCTATATATTGATGTAGAAAACTTTCCTGAACACATTTTACAATCTCTAAACCATCTAGACCTCTAACAGTATGGGAGTCCCAATCAATGTATGGAAAACTAAAATCCCCTACCACCACAACTTTATGTTTCCTGTAGTTGCCTGCTATCTCTCTGCAGATTTGCTCTTCCAATTCTCGTTAACTATTGGGTGGTCTGTAATACAATCCCACTAATGTGGCCATACCTTTCCTGTTTCTCAGCTCCACCCATAAGGACTCAGTAGACAAGCCCTCTAATCTGTCCTGCCTGAGCACTGCTGTAATATTTTCCCTCACAAGCAATGATATTATTGCTTGTTAGGGAATATAGGGAATTATAAAGATATTATTCTGTAATATCTTTTCAAAAGGAAGTGAATTAAAAGCATATTAGAATATTAATTGGAATAATAAAGAACTCTGAAATCTCAGTTTAGCACCAAAATCCTGAGTTTACCAGATTAAAATAATTCTATTGTATAAATTAGCATTGGTCCTACCAGTACTGATCCGAAATGTAGCTTGGAACAAAATGACTGTGGCTGAGCATTTGGGTGAAATAATCCAATCTAAATGACAGCTCGGTATCTTTGTATATAATTACAGTTCATTGTAGAAATGATTTTGACTCACTAAATACAGTTCCCACCCGCCCATCAAAAATAACCAAAACAGAAACAAACACGTAACCTAAGAGGATTGCCTGAAGGTAGTTCTTCCCACTTTTCAATATGATTGAATTGAATTCATGCAATCAAGGTCACACCAATCAATTCACAGGGAATGTAAGCAGTAGAGGCTGGAGTAGGCCTCATATTTTTCCACATTGCCATGTCTGACTCCTCACTTGACTTGTCCCTAGATTAGAACCATAGAACACTACAGCACAGAAAACAGGCCGTTTGACCCTTCTAGTCTCTGCCGAAACTTTATTCCGCTAGTCCCATTGACCTGCACCAAGTCCATAACCCTCCAGACCTCTCCCATCCATGTATCTATCCAATTTATTCTTAAAACTTAAGTGTGAACCCGCACTTACTACGTCAGATGGCAGCTTGTCCCACACTCCCACCACTCTCTGAGTGAAGAAGTTCCCGATATGTTCTCCCTAAACCTTTCCCCTTTCACCCTAAAGCCATGTCCTCACGTATTTATCTCTCCTAATCTATGTGGAAAGAGCCTATTCACATTTACTCTGTCTATACCCCTCATTCTTCTACGCTCCAAGAAATAAAGTCCTAACCTGTTCAATCTTCCCCTGTAACTCAACTCCTGAAGACCCGGCAACATCCTAGTAAATCTTCTCTGCACTCTTTCAATCTTACTGACATCCTTCCTATAGTTAGGTGACCAGAACTGCATACAATACTCCAAAGTTGGTCTCACCAATGTCTTATACAGCCTCACCATAACAACCCAACTCTTATACTCAATACTTTAATTTATGAATGCCAGGATGCCAAAAGCCTTCTTTACAACCCTGTCTAACTGTGACGCCACTTTCAGGGAATTATATATCTGAACTCCCAGATCCCTTTGTTCCTCCGAACTCCTCAGTGCCCTACCATTTACTGTGTACTACCTTGATTTGTCCTTCCAAAATGCAACACCTTACACTTGTCTGCATTAAATTCCATCTGCCATTTTCTGGCCCATTTTTCCATTTGGTCCAGATCCCTCTGCAAGCTTTGAAAGCCTTCCTCGCTGTCCACAACACCTGCAATCCTAGTGTCATCAGCAAACTTGCTGATCCAATTTACCACATTATCATCTAGATCATTGAAATAGACAACAAACAGCAATGGTTCCAGCACAGATCCCTGAGGCACACCACTAGTCACAGGCCTCCAATCTGATAAGCAATCATCCACTACCACTCTCTGTCTTCTCCCACACAGCCAATTTCGAATCCACTTTACAACCTCTCCATGGATACCTAGTGTCTGAACCTCTTTAACTAACCTCCCATGTGGGACCTTGTCAAAGGCCTTACTAAGGTCCATGTAGACAACATCCACAGCCTTTCCTTTATCTACTTCTTGGTAACCTCCTCGAAAAACTCTACAAGATTCGGTAAACACGATCTACCACGCACAAAGCCATGCTGACTATCCTTAATCAGCCCTTGGCTGTCCGAATACTTATATATCTGATCTCTCAGAACACCTTCCAATAATTTACCTACTACTGATGTCAGGCTCACCGGCCTGTAATTATCTGATTTACTTTTGGAGCCTTTTTTAAACAACGGAACAACATGAGCTACCCTCCAATCCTCCAGCGCCACACCCATGGCTAAGGACATTTTAAATATTTCTGCCAGGGCCCCTGCAATTTCTATACTAGTCTCTCTCAAGTTCTGAGGAAATATTATGGCAGGCCCAGGGGATTTACCTACCTTTATTTGCTGTAAGGCAGCAAGCACCTCCTCCTCTTTAATCTCTATATGTTCCATGACACTACTGTTTGTTTCCCTTCGTTCCATATATGCTATGCCAGTTTCCTGAGTAAATACTGATGCAAAAAAACTGTTTAAGATCTCCCCCATCTCGTGAGGCTGCACGCATAGACGACCTCTCTGATCTTCTAGGGGACCAATTTTGTCCTTTACTATCCTTTTACTCTTAATATACTTGTAGAAACCCTTCGAGTTTACCTTCACATTATCTGCCGAAGCAACCTCGTGTCTTCTTTTTGCCTTGCTGATTTCTTTCTTTAGTATTTTCTTACATTTTCTATACTCTTCAAGTACCTCATTTGTTCCTTGTCATCTATACCTGCTATACACCTCTCTCTTTTTCTAAACCAGATCACCAATATCCCTTGAAAACTAAGGATCCCTATGCCTGTTAACTTTGCCTTTAATCCTGGCAGGAACATGCAAACTCTGTACTCTCAAAATTTTGCTTTTGAAGGCCTTCCACTTACTGAACACATCCTTGCTAGAAAACAACTTATCCCAAACCACTCTTCCTAGATCCTTTCTCATTTCCACAAAATTGGCTCTTCTTCAATTTAGAACCTCAACTCGAGGACCAGACTTATCCTTATCCATAATTAACTTGAAACTAATGATATTATGGTCACTGGACCCAAAATGTTCGCCTACACATACTTCTGTCACCTGACCTGTCTGGTTCCCTAATAGGAGATCAAATATTGCATCCTCTCTCGTTGGTACCTCTATATATTGATTTAGAAAACTTTCCTGAACACATTTGACAAACTCCAAGCCATCTAGCTCTTTCACAGTGCGGGAGTCCTAGTCAATATGTGGAAAGTTAAAATCCCCTACTATTACAACTTTCTGTTTCTTGCATCGGTCTGGTATCTCTCTACAGATTTGCTCCTCCAATTCCCTCTGACTATTGGGCGGTCTATAATACAACCCAATTAGTGTGGTCACTCCTTTCCCATTCCTCAGCTCCACTCATATGGCCTCCATAGACAAGCCCTCCGGGCTGTCCTGTCTACACACAGCTGTGATATTCTCCCTGACTGGTAATCCCACTCCTCCCCTTTTCATCCCTCCCCCTCTATCACATCTGAAACAACAGAACCCCGGAACATTAAGCTGCCAGTCCTGCCCCTCCTGCAACCAAGTCTCACTAATAGCAATAATGTCGTAATCCCACGTGCCAATCCACACCCTAAGCTCATCTGCTTTACCTACAATACTTCTTGCATTGAAATAGATGCACCTGAGAACATTTCTATCACGTACAAGCCTTTGATTTCTGTCTATAATGCAGTCTCGCATGACCTTTATCCTCCTCCACCTCACTATCTGCTCTAACACTCTGGTTCCCCTCCTCCTGCAAATCTATTCTTGAAGTCGTTTTACACCCTCCACACTTATCCCACCTAGTTTAGTATCAACAAGCTTAGAAATATCTTGTTTGGTCCCTTCAGCCAAATTGTTGATGTTTGGAACAGCATAGTAGAGTAGTGGTTAGCACAATGCTTTACAGTACCAGAGACACGGGTTCAATTCCTGCCACTGCCTGTATGGATTTTGTTTGTTCTCCCCGTGACTGCGTGGGTTTCCTCCGGGTTTTCCAGTTTCCTGCCGCAGTCCAAAGGAATATCGGCCAGCAGGTTAATTGGTCATTGTAAATTGCCCCGTGATTAGGCTAGGATTAAATTGGGGGGAGGGGGATTTGCTGGGTGGTGTGGCCAGACAGGCCTGGTCTGTACTGCATCTCAATAATTAAATAAATAAGTTAAAATGATGATTGTAATTAGTTGGTCACCAAGCAATGTTCCTGCCCAAAGCCACAACCTGTCAACTTCAAAAGGTTCAGTTTATCCCACTCTTTGTTTTCAATTTCATAACCAATTCTCAAACCATGTTAGGGTAAGACCATAAGACCATAAGACAAAGGAGCAGAAGCCGGCCATTCGGCCCATCGAGTCTGCTCCACCATTTTATCATGAGCTGATCCATTCTCCCATTTAGTCCCACTCCCCCGCCTTCTCACCATAACCTTTGATGCCCTGGCTACTCAGATACCTATCAGTCTCTGCCTTAAATACACCCAATGACTTGGCCTCCACTGCTGCCTGTGGCAACAAATTCCATAGATTCACCACCCTCTGGCTAAAAAAATTTCTTTGCATCTCTGTTCTGAATGGGCGCCCTTCAATCCTCAAGTCATGCCCTCTCGTACTAGACTCCCCCATCATGGGAAACAACTTTGCCACATCCACTCTGTCCATGCCTTTCAACGTTCAAAATATTTCTATGGGGTCCCCTCTCATTCTTCTAAACTCCAAGGAATACAGTCCAAGAGCGGACAAACATTCCTCATATGTTAACCCTCTCATTGTTTCCTGCCAATGAGCCAATGCCCTATCCACGTATGTAACTTTCTCGTAATTCCATGGGCTCTTATCTTGTTAAGTAGCCTCATGTGTGGCACCTTATCAAAGGCTTTCTGAAAATCCAAATATGCTAATTTGACTATGCTCAAGCACAGCTATGCCAGGAGGTCCACTATTTTGCCTCACATAAACACAATATAATCACAGTGGAGAAACTGCATAAATTTTAAATAGTTCAATATGGTGAAAAATTATTTTCCCTCATTTTAGCATGTATGCTGTATACGATACACACAACGTTCGATGACATTGAGAATAAATTGGTTGCTGATCTTGGGTGTGGATGTGGAGTTCTCAGTATTGGTGCAGCTCTGCTGAATGCAGGGTAAGTGGACTGCAAAATATAGGAGTGAAATATTCAGAGTAAAGTAAGAATTTGTGGACTTGTAAGCAAATATGTAATTTTGGCTTCAAAATCTAATGTAACGCATCTAAAATCTAATGAATCACATCTAGACTATTTTCACTTTGCAGTTATTTTCATTGATGTTATTCATTTTTAAAGGATAGCTTTAATTTTCTGCAAGAGTCAATGTCTTACAGTTAAATGTCATGTTTAGTAGTGATATTACAGGCATTGATCCATGCTGTCTGTAATTTAGCTTCTATTATTCTGGCCTGGTTAAAATAATTTGTATTGAATTTTACAACATTAACACATTTTCACACTATCCTTAAAAGCATCACACCCAGTTGCAGTCATTGATGTAGATAAATGCAGCCAATTTGCAGTCAAGCTCATCCTACAAGATCAAACTTCCTATCTTTCTGGTCTCCTAAGGCAGAGAAAATTTCAATTTAACGTTCCATTTGAAAGGCCCTTTCTGATAGTGGGTGACATTCAAAACAAAGTCTTTTACTGTATCTCAGTACAGCGAGACTAATAAACCAGTATACCATTAACACTGCATCAAAATAACCAACACAGACCAGATACTCAAATCATTCTATCCAAGATATGAGAATGTTGGCCAATGTGGAAACCACTTAAATGAGATGGGGCAGACTCAAGTGGCTAAGTAACCACTTTTGTCATTTATTATTCAATGGTCCTGTGTTTTGAGTCAACTCTCAGCCTCAGGAGCTGCAGTGTCCACAACAAATGGGCTATCCGGAGTCTCTATCAGGAAGAGACTCTTGGCTTTTCTATCAAACTAATTCTTGTTCTTGTCAATGGTTGGGGACTGAGGAGCTAATTAATAGCAAATCCAAGGAGCTGTTGGATTGAAAACTACACATTTCCTTGAGGGGGGAAGAAGCTGTACAAGCTCCCAGTGACAGATTCCCAGCAAAACAACTTAAAAAATAATGGTGATGGTGGAGAGAGGACCGGTGATTGAGCAACCAACAGATAACTAACGACATGAGCAGGTTCTTTTGTGCTGCAAACCTTCTGCAGCCTAATTATCCCCAACCCACCCAGTGCTGGGAAGGGTGGTTAACTCATTAGATAAAAGAAACTACCAGCACCCTTTTGAAAAATGATTGTGAAGGCCTGTCGAACTTTGACTGTGTTATGCGTGATCCTTGACTCTATCCTCAATAATCTTATTGAATTACTGCTGATCAAGATTAGAAGATTGTATCGCAATTCAAAAATAACAAGTTTCAGTTACAAATTCATAGCCTCATCATCCACATCTAGGAAGGGGAAGGTAGCCTAGGAGACCTCGGATTTATAATCATGAGCATCTTCAAAAAAGAAAGTCTGACTGTGGTAAGCACGGGTGTTCTTCGCTCTCTGGCACAGGAAAATTTCCCCAGCGTCCTCCTCAACAATCTTATCCTAGCCAAAGGGCTGCTTTCCAATCACAGGGTGGGTTCTGTCATCAAGAGGCACTGTGGACATGATCTTCATCATGTGACAACTTATAGAAAATGTTGGGTGTAACACTGACCACAACACATGCCTTTTCTCATCTCACCGAAGCCTTTGACTACATCAGTCAGTAGAGATTATGGGATAGCCTCCAAAACTCTAAACAGAGTTCACTGCCAAGAAGGCCCACCAGCGCCTTTACTTCCTGAGAAAACTAAAGAAATTTGGCCTGTCCCCTAAAACCCTCACTAATTTTTATAGATGCACCGTAGAAAGCATTCTTCTAGGGTGCATCACAACCTGGTATGGAAATTATCATGTCCAAGACCAGAAGAAGCTGCAGAAGATCGTGAACACGGCACAGCACATCACACAAACCAATCTTCCGTCCTTGGACTCACTTTACACTGCACGCTGTTGGAGCAGTGCTGCCAGGATAATCAAGGACAAGATCTACCCAGCCAACACATCTTTCGTCCCTCTTCCCTCCGGGAGAAGGCTCAGGAGCTTGAAGACTCGTACGGCCAGATTTGGGAACAGCTTCTTTCCAACTGTGATAAGACTGCTGAACGGCTCCTGACCCGGATCTGGGCCGTACCCTCCAAATATCCGGACCTGCCTCTTGGTTTTTTGCACTACCTTACTTTCCATTTTTCTATTTTCTATTTATGATTTATAATTAAAATTTTTAATATTTACTAATGTTTACTATTTTTACTATTTTTAATATTTAATATTTGTAATCCAGGGAGTGGGAAGCGCAGAATCAAATATCGCTGTGATGATTGTACGTTCTAGTATCAATTGTTTGGCGACAATAAAGTATAAGGTATATAATCATCTTCCCACAGAAATTTGTCTCCATATTACACAAGCTTCATGAATCAAGCAAGCCACAATATTAACTGATAGATCTACAGTTGCTCCATTCGTTACACTGGTCAGCATCCACGAAGACGGTATCATTGCCCCAACGCTTCCTTCAATCCTTCACGCTGCACCGTTGTATTTCTTTTCCAACAAACTTGCTACCAGAAAGATCACTGATCTAAAAGGAAGTTAGTCAATGTAAGGCAACAACAAAGATACCCAAATTTTAGGAGTCCAGAGGTTGTATGCAGACAAGCTTTGTATTATTGTATCCTTACAGGATGAGCTCCAAGTCGGCATTGGTGCTTTCACTGAAGGATCCAAAACGATGGGCCTGGTGTAACATACAGAAGGCCAACGTCCTTTACTATTCCACACCAGTTGTGCCACACTTTCCTCCTAAAATTAAGGTTCATTGTGGATCATTTCCCAAATGTCAGGAGCCACTTCCCAGTGAAGAAATTCATCAGTCTTCAATGTGTCAACACAGTCTTTGGTTGATTGTGGAAAGATTGAGGCTTAGACACAGTATGAAGCTCGTGGTCTCCAGGCAGCAGTGATCCTGGCTGTCCTTTCTGTTTTGTGTCACCTGGCCCACCTACAGCAGACACCTTAGGACACTGGGAAGGTACCACAAATACTGCATGATCTATCATAGTCACTGGAATAATAAGTAAACCATTGTCACTGACCTCTCTGAGGCATACAGCCCATTATTTTTGCCCCATCAGACATCACAGACACTCTGTTTGAGCTCTGTCATGAGCTGTCATTATCGTGTTGACAGGAATAGATTCAAGGGAAGCTTCCTGAGGAGAAGACAACATCTACACTAATTCCCAGTGATCCCTGAACCATTATTGCTGCGTGTGGAGAGAAGCACTGTGGATGGTATTGAGAATCTCAAGATGGTGCACCTGGAAAACACAGATACTCTCCACCTCACAAACTATCTGTACTGTCAATCACCACCTAATTGCAAGCTGTGGCATAAAATTTATTAAACACCAATCATACTTTAAGTTTAATTTCTAAATAGTTAACTGTTGATTGTCGTATTTATTTTCCATTGCATTTTGTTAGGCTCCATTTACCTAACCCAATTGTATAACTTATCTAACTTCATGTGTACGGTAACTGGAAACATCAGCAGTGCAGTGGGAAGAAGAGGAAGAGGACAAGCTACTGAGAAAACTTTAGTCGGAAGGTTCATCTTTTGATATATATCATTGAAAAAGATTATTTCCTGCATGTTTACATCCCATCTAGAGTTGATGTGAATCTTGGTGATGCTTATTGATTCATGTGAGCACACAGTGATTTTTGTTTATTCATTAATTTTTGGGATTTGGATGCGGCTGGCAAAGCCAGCATACGTTCCCCACCCCCAGTTGGACTAATGGCGATGAGTTCTGATCTTGAACCGTTGCAATCTTTCTAATGAAGCTGTTCCCACTGAAGAGCTCTATGATTTAAACCGAGTAATAATGAAAAAACTGGAGGTATATTTAAGACTGCATGACATAGAAGCAGAATTACGCCATTCAGCTCATCGAACCCACTCCGCCATTTCATCATGGCTGATCCTGGATCCTATTCAATCCCATACACCTGCCCTTTTACCATATCCCTTGATGCCCTGACCAATCAGAAATCTATCAACTCTGCTTTAAATATACCCACAGACTTGGCCTCCACTGCAGTCTGTGGCAGAGCATTCCACAGATTCACTACTCTCTAGCCAAAAAAATTCCTCTTTACCTCTGTTCTAAAAAGTCGCCCTTCAATTTTGAGGCTGTGCCCTCTAGTTCTGGATAACCCCACCAGAGGAAACATCCTTTCCACATCCACCTTATCTAGTCCTTTCAACATTTGGTAGGTTTCAAAGAGATCCCCCTCCATTCTTCTGAATTCCAGTGAGTACAGGCACAAAGCTGCCAAATGCTTCTCATATGTTAACCCCTTCATTTCCCAGAACCATCCTCGTGAACTTCCTCTGGACTCTCTCCAATGACAATACATCCTTTCTTGAGATATGGAGCCCAAAACTGTTAACAACACTCCGTGCGGCCTGACCAGTGCCTTCAGCATTATCTCCTTGTTTTTGTATTCTATTCCTCTTGAAATAAATGCCAACATTGCATTTGGCTTCTTTACCACAGACTCAACCTGTGAATTAACCTTCTGGGAGTCTTGCACAAGGACTCCCAAGTCCCTATAAGTGGAGTTGGTATGCGATTTGGAAAGGAATCTGCAGGTTACATGTGCCTGATCCTTGGTGGTAGAGAACATGGGCTTAGACAGTGCGATCAGAGTATCGTGGATAAATAACTACTGCATATTTGTAGATGGTACATGGAAGGCATTTTCTGCCAGGGTGGAGATAATGAATATTTTGAATGGTGGATAGGTGGCAGTCCATTAATTGTATTTGTGGAAGCTGGTATAATTTAAAACTGAAGATAAACCCAGAAAAGGAATATGGTTACGGAGGCACAACATAGAAACCCCAGTCACATTAAATGGACAGGATTGAATAAACATTTCTTTCTTATCGGTCTCTTTACTTTTTTCAGATTATGTTTGGGAGTTGATATCGATGAAGATGCCCTTGATGTGTTCTACAGAAATGCAGAAGAATTTGAATTGACCAATGTCAATATGATCCAATATGATGTTTGTTCTAAACTGACAGACAAATTATCCAAAAAATTTGATACCGTAATAATGAATCCCCCCTTTGGGACAAAGCATAATAAAGGTAGATTATTTGATATTGTACTATGTATTTTTAATATTTGTTTAAGCAGGAAGATCATTCAAATTATAGTGAGAAAGGTATATTCCAGTTGCTGCAAGACAGTGCTTCAGTACACTCCTTTACCAGCTAGAGATAAATTTGTTTTAATAAAGATGAGTTAAGTTTCTGAGTTAGAACCAGATATTCAGGCACTTCACAGGTTGCGCTATAATTTAAGAAAATAATTTGATTACCTCAGAATAACACACGTATCATATGGTTTCATTACCAATTATGCAAACAATTTCAGGCACTTTAAACAAATGAGGAAGCAGATCTGCAGACAATTTCCAAATCCACTTTTATCAGTAAATTTCAATTGTGTGGCAGTTAACAATGGCATAAGCAAGAGATCAAGCCTCATAATAAATCTGTATTCTCCCTTCGAATTCAGTGCTCAAATTTAAATCCATATTAGAATTATGCACCCAGTAAGAATCCTCAGTAAAACATTACAAAAGCAAAATAATCCAGACACTAGAAATCTAAAACACAAAATACTGAAAATTCTCTGAGGCAATGGCAGCATCTGTGCAGAGATAAACAGTTCACATAAACTACTCTCACCACAAGCATATTATCTGTTGTTTCCACCATCTTGTATCTTACTTTTATCCAAATATTTTTAGGGTGATAATGCAATACTGGTTACAAAGAAAGGGTAGTAAAATTTTGCCACTTTGTCATTAAGATAGCCAAACTTTGATAAGGAAATTTAGTTGCAAGTACACATCAGGTTCTATATGTTACCAAAATCCAAATATGAATTTTGAAATTATGCAAAAATATTTGCATTTTACATTAAATTTTGTAATCTCTGGAAGCCTTAAGTGCACATGATGAGTACCTACTCTGGTAATGGAGGGAAAGGTGGCTGGCAGTCTGTGCAAGATTCCATGGACGTGAAATAACCAAATTTTAAAATAATAGTACTTACGTTGATCAGAGCATCAGTCCCCAGAGTTTCTTTAAACAGTGGCACCACAATGAATGGGAAAATGGGGTTTCATTTTAATTAAACATCCACCAATTCATAGTCCATCATCACTGCATTGAAGTCTCAAACTATATACAGTGGATGCCGCTTAATTGGGACCGAGTCATTTTGCCAATTAAGCGGCTGCCCCAATTAGCTGAAGTTTCTTGTAAATAGTTAAGAAGGTATAAAAGACATTGACAGAGTAACAAGTTATATATTTAAGTGAAATACAGGACAAATTAGAACACTACCAATACTACTACAATACTATAAAACTGTGTATTAGTTCCTAATATTATTAACAGAGGAATCCATCCAGTGTTCGCAATGAACAAAATCAACACAGTACCTAGTGCAGATAATGGACTGTCTTAATACAATACTTTTGAGGATTGCATCCTCCAAATCTTTATTTTCATTGTGACATTCAAGATGATTGTCGATACTGTGGTAAACCATGTTGTAACTGGGTTAACTGTCTGGACACGCCCCTCTGCTGACTGCCCCTGTGGCTCCTCCCACAGTTCCTGTATAAAGATGTTTCGCCTTGCCCCTCCCCCTCAGTCCGGGGGCAGACACTCACCATGGAGGTTGTAAGGTCGTATTGTACAGCGAATAAAATTGAAGCGCACCTTCAATAACTCCAAAAGACTGAAGTTGGGTAAAATACTGAAAGGCTTTTATTCGCTGTACAGTACGACCTCCATGGTGAGTGTCTGCCCCTGGACTGAGGGGGAGGGGCAAGGCGAAACACCTTTATTCAGGAATCTGTGGGAGGAGCCACAGGGGCAGTCAGCAGAGGGGCGTGTCCAGACAGTTAACCCAGTTACAATATATATATGGTTTACCACAGATACCCTCAAATTTTTTGTAGTGCCTAACTTGTTGAAGTAGTGAAATCATTTCATGTTCACTCCCGGCCGTTTCTGGCATCTCCAAGCCTGAATGCTTGAAGGAGCAGTGAGCAAAATAATTCTAACTTGTCTTACTGCTTAGTTCTCGCCAACAATCAGTGACAAAAATTACAGGTTTTTGAACACAAGCAAACTCATGCAACTGAAGCTATTTCGAAACTGTTCACTTTAAGCATGGTTTAGTAACTAATGGCCACACAACTGCCCATGACTGAGGCTAGTTAGAAACTATTTGCCAACGGTCTCCTGCCCCGATTAAGCCACGTGTCCCAAATAAATGAAGGGAATTTTCTCAAAAAGTTTTTGTTCTTTAGGAGTTGTCCCTAATAAGTGGCTGTCCTGATTAACCAGAACCCACCGTATTCTTAAGCTTAATTGAAATATTTTCCCAACTTCATGCTTTTGATAGTAAAAACTGCTACCGTGGCAAGTGCTATCATTCAAGGTAATTAAACCACAGTGCCATGTTGCCTGGTATAGCAGGTGTTCTCCCACTATTTATTGTTTAAATACCCAGGGACACATTGACTGTTCATGACGTATTGCTGTTTGTTTGAACATATCCACATCTAGTGGCCATATAGCACTTGTAAAAGTAATCAAATGGCTTTGAGCTGCTTTGAGATATTCTGAGTATATGGGAGTTGTTATATGACAACTTTACAGTTGAATGTATGCTGAACTTATTAATGCTGCAGAATTATAGTAGTAAGTACAGTTAAGCTATTTCATCTAATTTTTGAGGTATTGAGAGATGACTCAGAATGCTGCTCTTCTCACTAAGATGTGTGTGTGTGTGTGTGTGTGTGTGGTTAATTTTAAAACTATGAAGAATTGGATTATAAGAGCATGAATGGCACATGGTGACCAACCGCTACTACCATCATCAATTTGTCAGTTAACTTACATCATTATCAATGACCACTTCAGATTCTGGTTATTTACAAGTATTTCCTTTGTGAACTAACCTGCTTGAGGGAGCAAGTAAGTAAATTAAGTCCTACAACAGGCAAGCAAAATATTGAGAACATTTTAACCATAACCAAAATAAGCTAATATCTTTTATTCAGTTTACTGTTTTCAAACATTTGTTTTTGTAGGTATGGACATGATATTCCTCAGATCTGCTTTAGATATGGCAAGAACAGCTGTATATTCCCTTCACAAAACGGCAACCAGGGATGTAAGTGAATTTATGTGTTTTTCTGCAGCAAGGAACCAATTGTAGATGGGCTTTATATTGATCATTAGTTTAGAAAATTATTTAGATAAGTGACTGTCTTACCTATAATTTTGGACTCCAGAAATGAAGAACACTGCCCGACATTGCTTAAGCACTTCTATCTGGTCACCTCATGCACTTTCCTGAAGAATATAATCATGCCATTATTTTGCTATTAATTGTTCATATCCAAGTCCTTGACCTGGTGCTCTCTACTTGATAGCTCTATGAGCAGGTGAATTGTACTGGTTCAAGAAAATGGTCACCATCTCTTTTAAGGGTAAATATGACCAGTTACCAGCAATATCCTTACCCCAATTAAGCAAAATTTTCTTATGGTCGTCAGCCTCCATATCCTTTTTATAACAAGAGTTCAGAGCAATGCATTCCTGAAATTATGTTCAAATCAAATTTACATTTGATTGAATTACATTTTTCTTATCATTTTCTCACACATATATTTCCAAGCCAGAATCTGTGCAGACTTGGGTTGTCTATAGCTGAAACTAAATCAAATGCTCAAAGGCCAAACAGTCTCGAGAGATGAGATGGTTTACTTTTGTTCCCATTTCCTATGTACCCTACCGAGACACTAGAAAGTGAAATCTTGAATATTTCTTTCTATTTCACTCTCATTCACCAAAGCCTTCCCAGGATTGAGATAAAAGTCAGCAGACGTGAGTGAATGTACAACTTTGAAATTGGTTTGATTTGCAGGTTAGATACTGTACATTTACCAATGAAATGACTACAGAAGCTTGTTACAAAAATGGCTTACCAGTACAACCGTCTTAAAACATCGCAAGTGAAATAGAAGGAAATAGTCAAGATCTGCTTTTACCTCTCATTTGGGTATGCAGTATAAGAAATTTTTTTTTTTTAAATTTCAAAATATACTTTATTCAAAAATAAATATATACAATAAGCCATTCAATAACTTTTCATCCTTTACATACGTTTCCATTATAGTTAGTACATATACGTATTTATAGCCACCCACGTGGCACTCCAGTAGTTCAGCTTACCATATCATTGTTGAGGGGTATACTCCCCGCCCACCGACCCCTCCCACTCCCACGGGTGGAGAAACCTATACTGTGGTCCTTCCCCACTGGGCCCTTGTGGTGGCTGCACCAAGTTTCAGTGCGTCCCTCAGCACGTACTCCTGCAGCTGAGAATGTGCCAGTCGGCAGCATTCTCCCATGGACATCTCCATGTGCTGGTAGATCATCAAGTTTCGGGCCGACCAAAGAGCGTCTTTCACCAAGTTGATGATCTGCCAGCAGCACCGGATGTTGGTCTCCGTGTGCGTCCCCGGGAACAGCCCGTAGATCAGAGAGTCCTCTGTTACGCAGCTGCTGGGGATAAAACGTGACACTAGCCCGTCCATCCTCCTCCACACCCTCTTTGCGAACTGGCAGTGTGCAAAGAGGTGGGTCACAGACTCCTCCTCACTGCAGTCATCCCGTGGGCAGTGGGGTGCGGAGACCACGTTCCGGGCGTACAGGAGGGCTCTGACTGGGAGGGCCCCTCTCACCGCCAGCCAGGCGAGGTCTTGGTGCCTATTGGTGAGATCTGGTGATGAGGCATTTTGCCAGATGAACTGGACAGTCTGCTCAGGGTAAGCAAGCCATCTAGACTCTCAAGACAGCATGGCCTTTGAGCAAGATCATGATTGTATTATCATCATTACATTTTAAGATAGTTATGAGTAAGGATAAAATTGTATCTTGCTGGAAGGTACAAAGTTATGGGAGGGCAGATTATGACAGAAAAGTATAGGAACTAAGGGCATTTATGATGGATAAGTCCACATCTGACGTGGGATTTGTTTAAAGACGAGCTGATTGGAGTTCAAGATAGTTATATCCTGGTAAGGATGAAAATGGAAACCTTGGATGACAAGAAGTCCTAAATTTAATCTCGGAAAAAAAGGAAGCCTACGGAAAGTTTAGAAAGCTAAAATTATACTGGCCCCTTATGGAATATTAATAGAACAGGAAAGTGATGAAATTGGCAATTAGGAAGGTCAAAAAGGGCCATGAACTGTCCTTAATTAGCAGGATCAAGGCTAGATTATGTTAAGAAGATAACTAAGGAGAAGGTAGGTCCACTCAAGGATAAAAAGGAATTGGTGGTTGGAGTCAGAACAAGTGCTTGAGGTATTAAATGAGTACTTTGTATCAGTATTTATAAAGAAGAATTTGAAGGATAGTGAAGGCAGAGTGGGACATGCTAATGTACTAGGACATTTTGAGATTAAGGAGGAGGTAGTGCTGGATTTTCTGAAAAGCACTAACGTGAATAAATCCCCAGGATATTGAAATACGTAAGCAAATGAGGAGATTGCTGGGACTTTGACAAGGATGCTTGTCTCCTCACTAGCAACAGTCAAAGTCGTAGTTAACTGAAAAGTAGCAAATATTTCTTTGCTCAGGAAAAGAAGTAGAGGTGATGCGGGTTAATTGTAGGCAAGTGAGCACCACATCAGTGATAAGGAAGCTATTAGAGAGGATAGTGAGGGGTAGGATTTATGCACATTTGGAAAGGCATGGCCTGCTTAGGGACAATCAACATGGTTTTATACAGGGTAATTTACAAACTTGACTTGAGTGTTTTTTTGTGGAGGTGATAAAGGAGCTTATTGTGACTAAGCCAGTGAATGTTATCTACATGGACTTTAGTAAAGCATCTGATAGGGTACTTCATAGTAGGTTGATCCAGAAAATAAAGATGCATGGGATCCAGGGTGAATTGCAAGCTTGGATTCAGAACTGGCTTGCCTAAAGACAAAGAGTAGGAGTGGAAAGCTGTTATTCTGGCTGGAGGTCTATGACCAGTAATATTCTATAAGATTCAGTTTTAGGACCTCTGTGATATATATTAGTGATTTGGATGAAATTGTAAATGTGTGGATTAGCAAGCTTATTGGTTAACAGCAAGATTGGTGTAGTTGTGGACAGAGTATCAAAGACTACAGTGAGATATAGATCAGTTACAGACATGGGCAGATGGAGTTTAATCTGGCCAAGAGTCAGGTGCTGCATTTTGGGAGGTCAAATGAAAGGGGAAGGTATGCAGTTAATGGTAGACCCCTTAATAGCATTGAGGTACAGAGGAATCTTGGGGTCAAAGTCCATAGTTCACTGAAAGTAGGTATGCAAGTGGATAAGCTGGTAAAGATGTACAGCATGCATATCTTAATTGGTAGGGGTGTTGAGTAAGGGTCGTGCTGCAGCTATTAAAAAAAAACTTCAATCAGACAATTTGGAGCTATCACATACAGTTCTGATTGCCCCATTATAGGAAGGATGTGGAGAAGATGCAGAAAAGGTTTACTAGGGAGGCTGCCTAGATTAGTGTGTATGAGCTATATGGCAAGACAAACTTGGGTTGTTCTCCCTAGAGCATTAGAAGCTAAGGGGAAATCTGACAAGAGGCTTTTAAAATTGAGAAGCATAGATAGGGTAGACAGTCAGAATCTTTTCCCCAGCATTGAAATATCAAACACCAGAGGACATTTTTTAAGGTTTGAGGGGTGAAGTTTAAAGGCAACATGATGGGCAGTATTTTTTTTTAGGCAGGGAGTAGGTTACCAGGAGTGGTTATAGAATTGGGCATTTGGTGGAGTTGAAGAAGCTTTTATATAGACAGATGAATATGAAGGGAATAGAGGGATATGGATGATGCACAGGATATTGACTATAAATTGGCACAACATCATGAGCCAGTGCTGTAAAGTTTTAGAGTAGATACAGTAATTATTCTTTCAATGATAATGGAAAAAATGCACTAGATGACCCAAAGAAAACAAGTATGACTCAGTTTGAATGGCTGTACCAACTTAAAATGTTATCATTGTTCACGTAATGCTATTGAAGCAGCACACTAGATTACTACCTTTGGGATTGACATATAAAGGGTAAGATCATTGCAGGTAGTTGAGAAAAACTTACACTTTTTATTAAAAAGTTGTTATGCTTTTTTAAAGTGTGCCAGTTAAATATTAATTTCCTTTGTAGCATATTAAGAAGAAGGCTGATGAATGGAAAGTAAAGATGGAAGTAATTGCTGGTAAGTCCACTTACAAGATAAATACATTTTCACTACTGTAACTATGGTTCATAAAGAGTGGATTCTGCTAATTGGAACAACTCTTAAAGAACAAAAAACTGATTGAGAAAATAGCAGGATTAATTTCTTTGTTCATTTGGAACAGTATGCCGCTTAATTGGAGCAGGAAACTGTTGCCGAACAGTTTCCAATTATAAGTCATGTGTGTTAAGATACCACACTGTGTTGAGAGTGATCAGTTTTAAAATAGTGTCAGTGTGTGTGCTGGTATTCAAAAAGCAAAGAATGTTGTCACTTCAAAAAAATGAAGAATTTGAGAAAACCTGTTTAAAATCTTTTAATAAGGCAATTGAATAATAATAACTTCTGAATAATATTGTGATTGTAACTGTTTATTAACTAAATACTGGTGTGTACATATCTATGAAGATTTCAAAATACCATTCAGTATCAAGAATTCTCACCACCTTTATCAGGCACCAAGATAGCATGTGACATTTCTTGTATACACATTTCACTGTTCTCAGGTTGTAAAAAAAAGCTTTCACTGCTAGATTTGATAGTAAAGATCAGTATTATTTATCTTTTTTATTATGCGAATTTAAAGAATTGAGAGGCGGCACTATGTGCTGTGTGCCAACAAAATATTGTGTATGCTATCTTGGGCACATGTGCCATAGGCTCCCCACCACACATCTTTCTTCAACATATTGATTTGGCCTCTACATCATTCTGCACTAGGGAATTAAATTTCACCACCTTCTGAAGTCTTGTATCTTACCCACATTTCCAGAAAGTTGGCATGCCTAGTTCTAGATCCTTAGGTGGAGAAGCATCCTCCTGCATCCATTTGGGCAGATGTGTTAAAGGTTTGCACATTTCAATTAAATCTCATATTTTAAACTGCCATTATGCAGTAACACACACAAAATGCTGAAGGAACTCAGGGCAGGCAGCATCTATGGAAATGAAAACAGTTGATGTTTCAGGCTGTTCTCAGGACTAAGGAAGGGGAAATATACCAGAATAAAAAAAGGTGGTGGGGGGTGGGGAAGGTTAACTGGAAGGTGATAGGTGAATACAGGTGGAGTGGGAAAGATCAAGGGCTGAAGGAATCTGGTAAGAGTAAACAGGAGGAGAAAGGGAAGGAGGGGACCCAGGGAGAATAAGCAGGTGAGAAGAGGTACTCAGGCCCAGTTGACTTCCATACCTTCTTTGCACCCCTTTCATGGCAGGTATCCTCCTTTCCTTGTATACACAGAGACCAAAATTGCACATATTTCATCATGGCACGTTTGCAATGCTTCCATTAAACCCTGTATGAAAGCTGAAATCTGCTACCTTTTATTTAACAGAACTTAGGTATGACTTGCCAGCATCATATAAATTCCACAAGAGGAAATCAGTAAGTAAAATCTATTAATTGCTAGTTTTATTAAAAGTTATCAAGTAATGATTTCAATGAGAATGTAGGTGGCATGATTAGTGATGTCTGCAGACATCATCAAAATTGATAATGTGGATAGTGAAGAATGTTGTCCAAGGTCACAACGTGATATTGATCAACGGAAAGTGGATTTAAAAAAAACATCAGATGGAATTTAACTTTGGCAAGTGATGTGTTTTTGGAAATTAAAGCAGGGCAGGACAATTTAATGGCAAGGCCCTCAGCTGCGTGCGTGTGTATGTGTATAGATAGACCAAACAGAGACCTAGGGATACAAATACACAGTTCCCTAAAAATGGTTAAATACAGAGACATCATCGTGAAGGCATTTGATATGCTTTGAATTCCACCCCATGTCAGGGAGGGCGACAGGCCTATGCTTTCCTAGCTGTGATCACAGCATTTAAACCATAAGGCACTAGAGCAGAATTAGGCCATTCAGTCCAAGCCTGTTCCACTGTGGCTAATTTATTATTCCCTTTGACACCCTTACTTTAAATATACCCAACGACTTGGCCTCCACAGCCATCGGTAACAATGAATTCTACAGCTTTGCCATCCTGACTAAAGAAATTCCTCCTCTTCTGTTATAAAGGGACATCCTAATATTCCGAGGCTGTGCCTTCTGGTTCTAGCCTCCCCCATTATAGGAAACATCCTCTCCCTATCCACTCTAAGCCTTTCAACATTCGATGTGTTTCAATGAGGTCACCCCATTAGAACAAAGGTAGTAGAATGGTACAAAACATGGGTTAAACTACACATGGAGTATTGTGATTAACCTAGAGAGTGTGCAGACCACTCAGAAGAACTTTGACTAGATACGCTGGAACTGTTTTCCCTGGCATGGGAAAAACTTAGGGGTAGTTTTAGGGAGGTTTATAAAATCATGAAGGGCAGTGTTCTCCTCTGTCTAGAGGAAGTCTAACATCAGGACAGCATAGGTACAAAATAAGAAGAGAAATTAAAGGGGATCTGAGGGCAGTTTCTTCCCAGAGTGATGGGTATAAGGCACAAGCTGCCATCTGTGAGAGGGGAAGCAATCAGCATATTTGCGACACATTTGGACAGATACATGGATATGTAAGATTTTGATTAAAATGAGCAGCCTAGATTAATTGACCTGAAAGGCTGTTTCCTTGTCATATCTGGAGTTCTAAATCAATAAATGAAATCAATTTTAGATCCAAACACACATTTTAAGGAACTCAAAGTACAAAAGTTATTACAATTTCTAGATTGATAATTACCATCAAGTCATTTTCAACCTTCCCTTAAATTTAGCAACAAATTCTCAAAGCAATTTGCAAATTATCAAAATATTTGGGCTGATGAAAATTACCATGGTTTTATTCAACTTGGTTTCTTAATCTAATGTACTAACAACAGTGCACAACTATTGAAGGAATGCAATTCCTTCCCATTCCAAAGCATAGAGATTTAATACACATTTAGATCGTAGAGATTTAATACACATTTAGATTGTGAATCTTTGTTCATTTTTGATCCAATTAAAGATGGCATTCACTGTAGATAAAACTACAGATTGGTATCAAATCCATTGCATGTGCTGAGGCTTAGATTTGCATACTAGCAGTATCGTATTTTTATAAATAAAAATGTTAATCTTTAGTACTTGAAGTACACAATATTTAGTTTCCACCAATAAATGATCCGTATAGGAAACTAATATTGCATTACACCAAAATATGTTTTAACAAAATTTTTATAAAAACATCCACACTTAAGCATGCAATTAAGGCATCTTCAAATTTACAGCAGTGCACTTATTTTAAATTGCAGATTGACATTGAAGTAGACTTCATCCGATTCTCAGCTAAATAAATCCTTGAAGAGATGCAGTGTGAAGGCTGTCTGAATTAAACAGTGAAGACTCCTTGGATGGGACATGTGCTCTATTTGTTCTTTTTATACAACAAAACAATCTCATTGATCACTAGATTCATTTTGTGTTTTTGGTTGTTTTGCTGCAGGCTCATTCACAGATTCAGTTTCTTCAAGTGTTCGCTTCTTTGGACTTGTAGCAGCTAAATTAGATAAAGGAGTTTGATTAGTTTAAAACAGATTTGCAGTAGAGAACAAGAATTTTAAACTGGACCAATAACTCAAATTGTACTTAGGGTAAAAATATCCTGATCTTTATAAAATATCAGGGTCACGTTCTTACAATTAACTTTCAATGTTGTCCCAATAGAAACTCAGTTTGCTCATATTTAAGAACAGGAGCATATTTACTGAGTAAAATGTGTTAGATAGTAATATATAAAGTGGAACTTCCCACAAGTACATTAAATATTTTGCAAAGTGATACTAAGTAACTAAAAATATTCTGAAAGAAGCATTTGCTCAGACCAGCCCGCTCAACCTTTCGTGTGCAACATAATTCTTCAATTGACAGGTTAACAATTTAGTTAAGAGGTAAATATATTGAAGATGAATATTGAGATAAATTTCCTAAGATTGCAATGCAATTCTTACTCTGCATCAGTTTACCCTCAAAGATTGGGCATGTGCATTTACTACATGAATAGTTCTAAGTGTTGGATTTAACTATCACTTACAGTGCAAGTTTGGCAACTTACCAGCCTCTCCAGTTTCCTGCGCTTCCTCACTGTCTTCGTCCTCAAATGTTGTTTTCTTGCCTTGGAACTGCACCCTTTGTGGTCCGCAGCCTCCTTTGCCACCTCTTCCTTTACCCCGACCTTTTCGCGCTGCAGGTAAATAGTGCAAGTATATTTGCAAAATAGAGCAGCATTTTGAGTATTATAATGAATATTAAGTTGCAAAATAAAGCAGGTGACAACCCCAGTTATAAAGCTTTACCTTTGGCTCTATGTCTGTTCAGAGATTCCTGATGGTCTTCTATTATCTTCTCTAAAATTGATTTTTCCTCTTCACCATCAACCATTTCCCAAGTCACTTCTTTGTCTCTCAAAAGCAATTTTCCATCATGAGCTGCTTTTGCCTTTTCAAGTATTTCTTTTGCATTTGTTTTGAAAAGGATATTTCCCTAAATCCAAAATGAATCTTTATAGAATATATAAAAAAACTTAATTTTTGAAATTATTAAAATGAAAATTTACCTCTTTAGCACCCCTTATAAAATCTATCCACTGTATTTCACCATGAGTGGAGAATATTTCATGAATATCTTCCCTGCATGTCTGATCGGTCAAATCACCAGCAAACTTCAGCAAGCACCCAGTTCTTTCTTCAAACGACTTCTTTAAAAATAAATTCAGAAGTTTTCTTTAAAAAGCAGCAACATGGTATGATCTTCATCCCATTGTCTCTTCCAACCATAACTCCAGATTTTGATACTTAAACTCTGACATTATGCACATTCCTGTATTTTTTCCTCCATCATTGGTGGAATGCACCCAGCTATCTGAGCATTAGAATTCACATTCTAATATGTTCCTCAAAACTTTGTTCTGCACCGAAACTTGCAACTTTGGTAGCTCTAAAACACTTGTGCTGTGATTGCACCTCTTAACATATCCCACTGAAATCAGCTGGATGTGGCTTTACTAAACATTGTAGAAACTCGCTCCAACTGGGAAAACAACTTCATTGTATTGAAAATTTCAAGTGAAACTTTTCTGCTGTTTAAGAATTTTGACTGCTTCAAGCTATCTAAATCTATACAGTTCAAGGCAGCTTGATGTAGTCAAATGCTTAATAAGTGGAAAATTTTCCTGGTACTCAATTTATTCATAATTCAAAACCGTTTCCAACATCCTTTTTAAATGTGTTAGTGAAAGCAAGCGAGTTTTTGTGTACTTACCTTGCCGAGCACATCTTCAGAATTTTTCTGCTGTTCTTTATCACTAAGATAAACAATACTGATTTCAACCAAGGGAATTTGCATAACAAGGATAATTCAGATATTTTGGCAAATCTACTATGTAGTCAATGGATTATTGTCAGTCAAATCTTTAATGTTGGAAGAGGAAAACAAATGCCATAATTCCCTGCAATTTTTTCACCACTTAAATTTGAGAAAAGGGAAAACTAAAATATGTTCAACTAGATGCAGTGCTTCCAGTTTTCCAAGACAAAAGCACCCATCTTATCTGCTCATATTAAGATACAGACAACTGCCAATAGGTAGATTTGACTTAAAATTAAAATTAGTGATTTCTAAAAATATTTCTTGAAACTAAATTTCATAATCATCCAATTGTTTGCAGCCTTACCCCCCATCAATTTAAAGATACTCATTAACAAAATAGGGATAGTATGTAATTAGTTGTTGAATTTACTTACATTTTAGATTTTGCTTTATGCTGCTTTCTCTCTTCGGCTTTTTTTTGAAAATAAGCATCTCTTAAGAAAAATAAACATTCTTAAATTCATTAAAATGCTAAATTCTGATCTTGTAGATGTATTTATTTGAAAAGCCCCACAGAATTTAAATAGCTGTAATGGTAAAATAATGGGTTTTATTACAAAAAATGCTCGTTTCTTAGCACCTCTGAACAAAGATATTTGAACAGTAATGCTGACAGCAGCATAATCTGGCCTTTTGACTCAAGTGGAAATTTAATCTCAAATTAAATACCCCCCTATGTGCCCCCACTACCTAAACAAAATCAAAAAGGATGCAGTATTTTCTGCATTGAGGAGATCATGCCTACTTTCAGAATTATACACTAGCACTGTTTTCGACCACCTCCTGCACCCCCCCCCCCCCCCCCAAAGTTACAGAAGTAGAACTTGTATTCTTATTCAGGCATTCTCCTATCGCTTCAGCAAATTTTTTGACTTACTTGAAAAGTACAATCATTTCAGTTTCTTTATACTTCCACCCTGGAGCTTCAACAAATTTTGTAGCTGAATCTAGACTGTCAAAGACGACAAATACTGATCCCTGTTGCAGAACAGTGGGAACAACTTAGTTAATTTTGTCATTTCTTGGCTTTGGATATTTTTGAAGGTGAAGGAGGGAGGGAGAAGGGGAGACAAATACAAACCTTAAACTGCCTCTGCAGTGTTCTTCTCATTTGTATATTTTCCACAGGTCCACTTTCATCAAACCAGTCCTTAATCTCATCAAGTGTTGCACTTGTAGGGAAGCCTTTCTGTTTAAAATGTTTAAAAAGTTAACCTTTTGGTAAATACAGAAGAATATATATTTTTTTAAACAAATACATTTCAAATTCAAGAGGTTTCCTCTCAAAGTTTAAAATATTCATTATTTTATATTTCTGAAAGGCTAACATTTACACCAAGGCAATAACTGCAACCCGTCAATGAAAGTTATCATGAATTAGGTAAAATACTTTCCAGCAAGTTACAAACTTATTTGGTCAAAGTACATTTTTATGCACCCATTGGTGGCACATTCCAAATCTGTAATTTATTAGAACAAAACACCCTTCTCACCTCCGGCTAGCAGATAACATCCACTGAGTGATATCAACACTAAAATCAGACCGACAGACTCTGAATGGAGACACTAACATAATAGACAACAGCTCTAGACATTTAGTTATTTCCAAATGTCTAATGCACTTAAGGTTTGTACTCTCAACGTTACCTTTTCCCCCAAAAGTTATTTAAGAAAATCACATGCTTTTCTCTCAAGTATAATCCATGATTAAAAATACAATCCAGTATACTTTTAACAAAGTTAGATTCATCAGGAATACTTACAACATAGACAGATCTGGCTTTAATAGAGTTTTTATACTCCTCAAGTTCAGGAAGAGGCTTGCTAGGAGAACGGCGGATTTTGGATTTGTCCTCACTTATTTCTAAAAGTCCACTTTTGGACTTCTTGAGACCTTCTACTATTACAGTGAAATCTGTTGTTAGACGACTTAACCTGCAAGACATTTTCAAGATTCAGAGATAATTTACATCACTACTTGCTTTAGCCAACTGCAATTTTCCTTACCTGTTAAACTTAATCATGGTTTCTAGGGGTATCCAGCCATCATCCAACTTGATCTGTTCTTTGAGAAATTTATCTCTTGGCAAATTGTGATCACCAAAGTAATACTGTACAAACACAAAGTACAGAAGCTGTCAAAATGCACTTCCTAGGAAAAGTCGCTGCCCCATCTGCCACCCAAATAAAGCCATGAAAAGCTTAAAATTTCAAGTACTAAAGTTTTTAATCATTAACCCCAAGAAATGTAATCGTGACCCAAGAACAGCACCACAGGCCTTTACTGAGAAAAATCAGTTAAAGATATAATTAGAAAACTTTGAACACTTTAGAATTGTTAAGAATTTAGAGCAACAGGTTGTAAACTAAAACCAAATCTGCATTCAACCCATCCATTAGCACAACAGTGAAGCAGAAGTAGAATTCCATGCAATTCTCTAACCAAAAGGGAATTCACTGCAACAAGAAAATGAAATTTCTCATTTGCACGTCTCTGATCTGAACCCGTGGCAGAATCAAATATTTCACCCAAGAAACAATTGACTTGTTACAAGCAGTGATACTGATGAAAAGTATTGGAACATTCTTCCTCCATCAGAACTAGAAGAGCTTGAGACTTATGAAAAAGACTTGCCATAATGTAACTTTTGGGAAACTGAAATAAAAAGTGTTGGAAAGAACAGTCAATAGGTCTTCAACTGCTTTTCTCTTCACAGGTGCAGAATGGCTTGTCGAATGTTTCCAGCATTTTCTGACTCCAGTTTTGAAACGGCCATTGGTTTCTTCACGTTGTTCAACACCATCCCCCCAACCCCCCACCCCCCCCAAACAGGCAACTTGGTACACCTACTGGATAATTTTGATGCAAATTTAAAGTGCCTTCTACCAGATAAGCCTTTAAAGGTGATATTCGGACAGGCCATAATCAAATAAATTAAAAGCACACAAAATAATAAAACAATATTAGGAAGACAGAGTAGGGCTTTATGTTCAGGGATTCTGTTAAGCTAACATATGCAGATTTAGTTAAGCAGGCTGGGAATGAACATTATTTTTTATACTTGTTAAGATACAGAACAAAAATGTGGAATACGACAGAATCACAAAGTTCAGATCGATAATGGAGAATGAATAAACACAGCAAAGAAACTGACGGGGACGCCAGTATCAGTGAATGAATTAGTCATGATGAGGGATGAAGATTAGGATGGAAGTACTGGTTTCAACTCAATCTTCAAAGGAAGTGCTTCAGAAATTTGAAAAAGTACAGCATATTTGATACTGAGGAGAACATCACACATGTGAGCTGACCACTGGAACAAAACAAAATCAAGACGATATATAAATAGGGGTCTTGATCTGGTTCAGCAACAAACCCAGGACCTGCACATAAAAGAGGACACCCTAGGTATGGAAGTCAACACAAGTTGATAGCCCAATAAATACTATAGCCTACGTCACTTGTTTTCTGCTACAGTGTACTAAGGTTCTAGTAACAAGGAGGAGAAAAGCAAAATGAGCAGAGTAGATAGGAAGCTAACTCATGATAGCTAAAGAGCAGCTACATATTTACCCAGCCAAATTACAAACAAGAGAATCTGCAGAACTTAAGCTTGCAATACTCATTTTTAAAAAAAGAACAGTTTCTAAATTGAAAAAAAATCAATGAAATTTCTATCCAATATCAAACTTTATTCACATCTATCAAATCATCCGAATGCATTTCAGTATTACGTACTTCAATCTGTTCACATATTTTCTTCTCAAGTGGAGTCATTTCTAGTGCCACTCCATTCTCCGCCATTTTGGCAAATCTGTACAACAGAAAATGCATAATCCAAGAGATTCAAGATTAATGTCTTTCCAGTACACAACTGCAAAGGAGAACTAAAAAATTTACTCCAGATCTGATGCAGCACAAATAAGATACAAGGTAGCTTACATAGATTGGCTGCAGGTCCACAAAGTGACATGAGGTACCCTGTACACAAGGGGACTGACAGGAAATTTACTTATTTACTGAGATACAGCATGGAATCGGCCTTTCTGGCCCTTCGAGCCGTGCCGCCCAGCAACCCGATTTAAGCAACACACACACAAAACGCTGGTGAACGCAGCAGGCCAAGCAGCATCTATAGGAAGTAGTACAGTCGACGTTTCGGGTTGAGACCCTTCGTCAGGACTAACGGAAAAAAGAGATCGTAAGAGATTTGAAAGTGGAGAGAGAGGGGGAGACCTGAAAAGATAGAAGACAGGAGGGGGAGGGGGAGGGATGGAGCCAAGAGCTGGGAAGTTGATTGGCATAAGGGATACAAGGTAGGAGAAGGGGGAGTATCATGGGACGGAGGCCTTGGAAGAAAGAAAGGGGGAGGGGCGCACCAGAGGAAGACAGAGAACAGGCAAAGCGTTATTGTGAGAGGGAAAGAGAGAATAAATAAATAGGGATGGGGTAAGAAGGGGAGGAGGGGCATTAACGGAAGTTAGAGAAATCAATGTTCATGCCATCAGGTTGGAGGCTACCCAGAGGGAATACAAGTTGTTGTTCCTCCAACCTGAGTGTGGCTTCATCTTGACAGTAGAGGAGGCCATGGATTGACATATCGGAATGGGATGTGGAATTAAAATACATGGCCACTGGGAGATCATGCTTCCTCTGGCAGACAGAGCGTAGGAGTTCAGCGAAGCGGTGTCCCAATCTGCGTCAGGTCTCACCAATATATAGAAGGCCACACTGGGAGCACCGGACACAGTATATCACACCAGCAGACTTGCAGGTGAAGTGTCACCTCACCTGGAAGGACTGTCTGGGGCCCTGAATGGTGGTGAGGGAGGAAGTGTAAGGGCAGGTGTAGCACTTGTTCTGCTTACAAGGATAAGTGCCAGGAGGGAGATCAGTGGGAAGGGATGGGGGGGATGAATGGACAAGGGAGTCGCGTAGGGAGCGATCCCTGTGGAAAGCAGAAAGTGGGGGGGGGGGGAAGAGAAAGATGTGCTTAGTGGTGGGATCCCGTTGGAGGTGGCGGAAGTTACGGAGAATTATATGTTGGACCTGGAGGCTGGTGGGGTGTTAGGTGAGGACAAGAGGAACGCTATCCCTAGTGGGGTCGCGGGAGGATGGGGTAAGAGCAGATGTGCGTGAAATGGGAGAGATGTGCTTGAGGGCAGAGTTGATAGTGGAGGAACGGAAGCCCCTTTCTTTAAAAAAAAAGGGAAGATATCTCCTTCATCCTGGAATGAAAAGCCTCATCCTGAGAGCAGATGCAGCGGAGACGGAGGAATTGCGAGAAGGGGATGGCGTTTTTGCAAGAGACAGGGTGGGAAGAGGAATAGTCCAGGTAGCTGTGAGAGTCAGTAGGCTTATAGCAGACATCAGTAGATAAGCTGCCTCCAGAGATAGAGACAGAAAGATCAAGGAAGGGGAGGGAGGTGTCAGAAATAGACTAGGTAAATTTGGGTGGAAGTTGGAGGCAAAGTTGATGAAGTCAACAAGCTCAGCATGCGTGCAGGAAGCAGCGCCAATGCAGCGAAGGAAAAGTGGGGGACGGATACCAGCATAGGCTTGGAACATGGACTGTTCCACATAGCCAACAAAAAGGCAGGCATAGCTGGGACCCATACGGGTGCCCACGGCTACACCTTTAGTTTGAAGGAAGTGGGAGGAGCCAAAGGAGAAATTATTCAGAGTTAAAGACCAATTCCGCTAGACAAAGCAGAGTGGTGGTAGAGGGGAACTGGTTGGGTCTGGAATCCAAAAAGAAACGGAGAGCTTTGAGACCTTCCTGGTGGGGGATGGAGGTACATACGGACTGGACATCCATGGTGAAAATAAGACGATGGGGGGCCAGGGAACTTGAAATCATTGAAAAAAAAGCCCAGAGCATGAGAAGTGTCATAAACATAGGTGGGAAGGGATTGAGCAAGGGGGGATAAAACAGTGTCGAGGTATGCAGGAATGAGTTTGGTGGGGCAGGAGCAAGCTGAGACCTGACCCCTGATTTAACCCTGGCCTAACCACAGGTCGGTTTACAACAACCAACTAACCTACCAACCAGTACGTCTTTGGACTGTGGGAGGAAACCCATGAAAACCCCTTACAGCAGGAATTGAACCTGCGCTAACCACAACATTACCATGCTGCAAGTATTGGTGACTGGGGGGAGGGTTAGTGGGTGGAGGCGTGGATCAGCCGTATTGCTCGAGTCCAGTGGTCCGAGGGTGGATACTGCGTAGCTGCCTCCCTGATGGGAGCAGGACAAATGGTCCATGAGCAGGGTGGGCAGGTGGTTCAAATTAAACATTAAGCCATTTCCAATCAAATAAAATGTTCCTTCACACTGACTTGACTTTAGTATACACTTGGGAAAATTATGTGTTGTTAAAGGGCATAATTGTGCCTAAGTAGTTAACCATTGTACATGTAAAATGACACTAATATTTAATATGAATACTTACACATTAAAATATTTGTATTCATGTAAGGGTTTCAGAATTTTAGGCAGGCAAAAACTGAACTACTGAAGTTAGTAACTGCAGAAGTTGGATAACCATCTCACACAAAAAAAATACAATCCATTTCTGACAATTAGGTCAGGATATGTAAAAAATAATTGCTTTCCCACTGATTCAGCTGACAGACACATTTGATGGCCACAGCTGATTTTAATTACGTCAAATTTGTGTCCAAACATGCCATTTGGTACCCTCAGGTAGCAGACATTCCTAAATACAAACTATGATTACTAAACAGGACTTCCATCAGGTTTTGCTCTCTTCCTGTATTTTTAAATTAGACATTAACAGGTCATAGTTTTAAGGTGCTTGGAAGTAGGTACAGAGATGTCAGAGGTAAACGCTTTTTTTTTTAAATACACGGAGTGGTGAGTGTGTGGAATGGGCTGCCGGCGGCAGTGGTGGAGGTGGAAACGATAGGGTCTTTTAAGAGACTCCTGGATGGCTACATGGAGCTTAGAAAAATAGAGGCTATGGGTAAGCCTAGGTAGTTCTAAGGTAAGGACATGTCTGGCACAGCTTTGTGGGCCGAAGGGTCTGTATTGTGCTGTACGCTTTTTATGTTTCAAACTTATGCTTACAATTTTCTTAAAATTCTCCTGCACCCAAGAACCATTGTCCTATGACAGGTAAATTATTCCCCTCCTCAAAACCAGCGTGAATAAGCGTCACGATGGTTTAACCTATACATTACACC
This sequence comes from Mobula birostris, assembly GCF_030028105.1. Taxonomy (NCBI): domain Eukaryota; kingdom Metazoa; phylum Chordata; class Chondrichthyes; order Myliobatiformes; family Myliobatidae; genus Mobula; species Mobula birostris. Next base: position 171,356,657 of record NC_092375.1, on the reverse strand, counting down.
TACAGTGTAATGTCCAATTCAAATATGAAATCATTCCTAACTAAGCAAAATCTATTTTGACGTTGGTAATTATATATTGGAAAGTAAATTGGAATTAAAAATTCATAAATTAGCCCCATAATCGACTCATGATCATGTTTAATCCGGTGGCAAATATTTCGAAACAAATCTCAATGGCTCATAGGGAAAGACTGTGGACGCTGGTGATGTGAAGATATAATCTGTTATCGACGATTATCCTTGAGCCTTAATGACTCTTTTTCCTCTGCACAAATACATTTTTCGTGGATTTAGGGCAGTGTAGGTTTTAAGATGCCAAACGTCTTTCCCCATCCCTCTCTTTAAGTAAAATGAACATCATTTGCTAAGCTTCAAGATTTATTAAAACCGGTCCAAACGATGGCTTCCAATACATTAACATTAGAAATATATGTTATTAGGAAATTACGTTCTGCTTTTTCTTGCGTTAGAAAAAAGGGCTTCGAGGCCTGTTGAATCATGCCGTAATTGCGAACAGAACTGACGCAAATAGGATGTGTATTTATTCCTGATTAAACACGTAGACCGAATTTACAGTCCACAGTCAATGAAAATCGTGCTCTGAAACGTGCTGTAAACGGACACTGAAAGTAGGAGAAAATTCAGCTCGCTTCATTAATCATGCTCCGCTCAGCCGGCCACGCGGTCACCAGGTTGCATGCAGGCACGGAGATCACTGAGCTAAGCCGGCCACCCTCACTGGGCAGCCCTTACGGCAGTGTAAATACAGCCAGCCGTACACCAACGCCGGGGAGCGGGATGAACGGCTCCCATTTGCCCACTGACCACCACACGCCGAAAACAGGGCAGCCAGAGCCCGAGCAGAGACTGGCGACGAGAGATACAGGACCTCCATCTTCTCATTCCACCCACCCCATGCCTCCTGTACACAAAGACCCGCGCCGCGGCCCGCAGAAAATTTCATCATCATTACCTACCCAGCTAGATCAACGATCCGCCGAAGCAGCCGCGCAAACCCACCCGCCGCTCGACCGCCGCTTCTTAAAGCCTCCCCTGCCTCGCGCTGGCACCCGGCGTCGTGACGCAATCGCGGCGCCGGCGATGAACTCCGAGTGCGCGCAGGCGCGAAGTGTACTGCTGCGCCCACAGGTGGAGGATCTCCAGTCTGGTACTGTGGTCCCTTATGGTCATAGGTCCTTCAGCCACATTACACTCTCGTCTGGACTCCGTCATCAGTGTTATGGCAGTGGCTCGATTTTCGTTGCGGGGTGAGTTGTTTGTAAAGGTTTCAGAGGGCAACCTAGCATCATAAACCGAAGACCGAGCAGTCCCAACGTAAGACTGTACAACTAATAGAAAACAACAAAAGCGAAGGGAAACTAAATTCAAAATGATGACATTATTAGCAGTGTTCACTTTCCCTTAAATTTGCCCATCAGTGCAAAACAGCATCCATCATCAAGGACCTCCACCATCCTCTCTTCCGGAAGAAGGTACAGGAGCCTTAGGTAAGTCGTTCAGGAGCAGTTATTACCCTTCAACCATCAGACTCCTGAACCAGTGTGGACATCTTCACTCACCACAACACTAATCTGTTCATTGGACTCACCCTCAAGGACTTTACAACTTAAGTTCTCAGTTTTATTTATTTATTTATTATTATTTCTTTTTGGATTTGCACTATTTATGTGTAGTTTTTCATTGATTCTATTGTACTTCTTTTGTTCTATTGTGAATGCCTGCAAGAAAGCGAATCTCAGGAAAATTGGTGATACATACATATTTGGATAATAAATTTACTTTGTGAAAGACCCCAAGCATACTGAATAACACCACGTTCAAGAAAAAGAGTAAACAATGTGTTTTTTAAAATTTTCATGCATCGCAAGCATGTTTTTTCTCTAGAACCATCTGCTGGCATGGATAAAATTTCAGAAGTCCAGAACTGGATGAATTAGACAGTCCCACATGATTTAAGGCCTCCACTTTCCTAGGCTAAGCCAAATGCAAAGCTAATATATTAATTAGTGATTACCAATATTATCTGATTTCATTGGCATTGATTGAACTATATAAATAAACAAGATATGCATTTAGATAGCTTCATTCACAAGAAGCAGTGATGGACAACACAAGCTGGGAGAAGCAAGCTGTTAGAAGACTATTGTCTCTTTGTCTGAGAAGACGGACTCTTGACCTCACAATCTTTGTCATAGTCCTTACTGTCTGCCTACATTGCACTTTATTCTGCATTTTCCTTGCACTACCTCAATACTGATTTGATCAGTATTGATCAAAGATCAAAAACAAAGTTTTTCACTGTATATTTGATAATAACAAACCAGTTTAACATCCTTCATCAGACAGTAACTTGCCTCAAGGAGAGCTCTCAAAGCTGAAAACAAAAAGAGAAGGGATGAAAGGAGAAAACCACCTTGTCATACATCTTTTTCACATTGGTTGTTTGCCTATCATTGTAGTTTTTTACTGATTCTATTGAACTTCTTTGTACCTGCTGTGAATGCAAGTCCTGGGTACGACGCTAAACTGCAACCGGTGATGAGGCTCTGATTGGGGACTTTCAGAGCTTTGGGGAAAGTGGAGTTACCCATTGGTCATTCATTGCTCCCAGGGCTGCTCTGACCTGGAATGGTAGCACCTGCAAGGATTCCTGCTCAGGATACGAGCGAAGGCCAACGGTGGATCCGGCAGGTTCGGTAACTGAACTTATGACGGAGAAGGCGGATGGGCTAGGACCTCAAACCTCAATGGCTATAGTACAGGCGGATGAACATTTGGGAAGAGAAATGGTGATTTTTTAGTTCGCCCAACAGAAGGCAATAGCAAACCACCGTTGCTAGATACTAGGTTTCCTAGAATCTATTTGCTAAGAAAACCATGGTCGCAATTAATTGAAGAAGAAAACTTAAGACAAACATTTACAATTGAAGTAAGGAATAGATTTCAAAGTCTAGAAATAGAATCTGTTGAAGATGATAGCAATCATGTAGAAATGAAGTTTAACTCTCTAAAGGATGCCTTGGTAGAATCAGCAAAGTCAGTGATTCCTAAAAAAGAAAAAAAACATAAAGGATAAATGGATGACAGATGAAATCAAAAATCTAATGGAAGAAAGGAGACGGAAGAAAGCAAATCCTATAGAATATACTGTAAATCCTTAGATAAAAAAGTTAAAAGTTTATGTCAAAAAGCCAAAGAAGAATGGTTAAACCAGGAATGTGAGCAATTAGAAAGAATCCCTATTACTGATCTAAAAAGGTCACATCAACAAATCAAGAATATCACTGGTAAAAAGCTCCTATGTTCTTCGGGTGGATGTTTGAAAGCAAAGGACGATACCATTATCATGGAAAAAGATGAGATTATGAACAGATGGACTGAGTATATTCAGGAATTGTTTGAAGATGATTGAGGCAAAAAACCAGAAATTAAGAACATTGAAGGTCCAAGTATTTTAAAATCTGAAGTTCGTAATGCAATAAATAAGATGAAGAAAGGAAAGGCAGCAAGTCCTGATGAATTAGTAATAGAACAAATTATCACCCTTGAAGATTATGGAATTGAAAAACTTACTGATTTAATTACTGACATTTATGAGACTGGAATAATACCAGAAGAGATGAAAAAATCAGTATTTATCACTGTTCCTAAGAAACCTGGAGCAATAGAATGTGAATTACATAGGGCCATAAGTTTAATGAGTCATATCACTAAGATACTTCTAAGAATTTTGATGACAAGAGCTAAAAGTAAGATACAAGCTGAAATAGGTAAAGAACAATGTGGTTTTGTGAAAGACAAAGGTACAAGAAACGCGATATTGATGTTAAGGATACTATCAGAATGAGCTATTCAAGTGCAAAAAGATTTGTTTGTTTTATCGACTACACAAAAACATTTGATAAAGTGAAGCACAATAAGTTATTTGAAATATTACAGGAAACTCTAGATCTAGATTTGAAAGACCTCCACCTAATCAGAAATCTGTACTGGGAACAAACTGCCACTGTAAGAATAGATGGAGAAGCGAATTAGTTTACGAAAATCAAGAGAGGCGTTAGACAAAGGTGTGTTTCCTCCCCTGATTTGTTTAATGTGTACAGTGAAACAATATTACAAAAATAAGAGCATCTTGGGAATCAAAGTTGGCGGTGAAAACATCAATAATTTTAGATATGCGGATGACACTGTGCTAATTGCAAGTATAGAGGAAGAACTACAAAACTTAATTGATATAGTTGTTGAAGAAAGTACAAAAATGGGTCTGTCTATCAATTGCAAAAAGACAGAATGTATGGTGATATCCAAAAAGAAGGAGAATCCTATCTGCAGGCTGAGAATAAATGGGGAAGACATAAAACAAGTACAGAACTTTTGCTACTTAGGAAGCTGGGTGACATCAGATGGCAGGTGCGACACGGATGTCAAAAGAAGAATAGGGAATGCAAAAGACTCCTTTACGAGAATGGAGAGTATACTGACCGATGCTAAACTAGGTACGACAACCCACCTCAGAGCACTGAAATGTTATGTTTATCCAGGTATGTTATATGGCTCAGAATGTTGGACAATATCTAGTAACATGAGGAAACGAATTGAAGCAGCAGAAGTTTTTGAGGAGAATGCAAAGAATATCATGGATGAAATGAGTATCTAATGAGGATGTCATGAACAGAGCAAGCACAAAGAGAGAAATAATGTATGAGATCATGAAAAGGCAATGTTACTTCATTGGACGTGATTAGGAAAGGAGTTCGAATGCACGGTAATTATGGGAAAGATTGAAGGGAAGAAAGCAAGAGGAAGACAAAGACAAATGATGATGGAGACAGCAGCCAGAGAACTAGAAATGAATACCAGTGAATGGATCCACTTGACCCGGAACAGGAGTGTGTGGGCCATGGCAGTCAAAGCTCAAACTGGGCATGGCACCTGATGATGATGATGATGATGACTGTGAATGCTCACAAGGAAATAAATCTCAGGGTAGTATATGGTGACATAAATTTACTTTGAATTTTGATGACATTGATGTAATCACAAAAAAATGCACACCAGCTGCAATACTTCATTAGGAATTTTTCACTTTTATCTTTATAACCGATCTAGTTTTATTATTCATTTGTTTGCTTCACCCACAATTCTCAATAGGTCTATACTTATTGCAGGGTTTTCTTTCAATTTGCCACATTTCTATAATTCTACTAGCTTTTCTGTTCACTCTATCCCTTTGGACTTTTTATACTTTCTAAAGTCTTAGCCTTTTCAGATATTTAGGAATTGGATTTACCAACTTTTAGAAATAACATGCTTAATGCTTACATTTTGAAGATTGCAATGTGGTTTTCAAAATGGAGCACACAATTAGGTATCCTGAGAGATGTGTGCTTGTTTTAATAAAAATTATATAACCCTCTTGATTTTAACATTATCCCCCAGGAGAAAGAAAAAAAGTAATTTTGCGTACACCATGCAAGTGTCATACCTTAGCTAATGCATTTCTTCAAGGTAAGAAAATCCTATCAGAATTCCCAATAGTACAGTTGTTAAAACCAATCCAATTCTTTCAGGTACTTTTAAACACATTGCTCATTGCCAATCCGTAGTTATCATCGTGAGCATACACACACAAACACACATTCTGATCAGTAATTTTTGCTTGTTAATTTTTACTCAGTATTGTTTAGTTTCAATTCATCAAGGATAAAGAAAGCTCTCGTCATCCATCCATTTGTGTGCACGCCAGAATAATGTATCACAAATCTCAACAGAAATCAGTGAAGCTGCTTCAATAATTTGTAAAGTATGTGAAAATGTTGAGAGCCATTTTTGATGTTCTGTAGCATGAAAGTATGATTTTTTTCCTGATCTGAGGACTCAATTTTGGTTCGGAATGTTGTTGCTCGCTTCAATTGTGTGCATGATCTGTATTTTTTTTTCTTTCTCTTGCACATCAAGTGTTGGTCTTGTATTATGCAACACACACAAAATGCTGGAGGAATTCAGCAGGCCAGGCAGCATCTATGGAAAAAAGTACGTCAAGGTTTTGGGCCAAAACCCTTTTTTGCATTTTGTGTGTGTTGTTCAGATTTCCAACATCTGCAAATTTTCTCTTGTTTGTATTTTATTATTATTCTTTTTTTAAATTGAGTTCCTTCAGGTTTCTTGGTTTGTGGCAACCTGTGAGCAAGCAAATCTTAAGGTTGTATAATTTATACATATTTGATAATAAATGTACTTGAACCTTGAATCCTACATATTTTCAGAAATTCTAATGATTTTCAAGCCAAACACCTACCTTCTATGACAAAATAGATTGATATTCATAACAAATAGGTTCACCTCTGAAGCATATTGATGAGAGTGTAGATTTGAATAAAAGTAGTTCTGAGGCATGCAATCTGCATGGAATTAAATTTGCACAAATTAGAGCAGTTTGATAATTTTGGACGGCAGAGGAAAACTAGGAATGGAAAATAGAAAATAAAAGAATGTTATAATACTCAAAAAAAAAGCTGCCCAGTAATTTAAAAAGAACTTTAAATTAAAAGTGGAGTTAATAGGGTACATAATGGAAAGTGATTCTATGCAAATAGAATTCTATTCAAAGGAAGCAGCCACAATATGAGATATTAATAAATCCAAGAGGAAGTTCAGGGGAGCCTGAAACTAATTAATCATCAGGTGTAATTGAGTCAAATAAGTTAAATTTATTTATGTGAAAGCTAGATTTATTATTGAAGGGCAAGAGAATGGAAGAATACATTGACAGGGTGACATGAATAAGACTTTATGAATATAAACGTCAGTGGAGACCTGTGAATCAAATTGCAGCAGTGTTGTACTAAAATAGAATGTGCATACCACAATATGAGGCATACATCCAAGGTTGCAATGAAACTATTTCACTGGCTAGGATGGAGGAAAGTTTGTTCAACCTTTTGTTGGGTTATTGCTTTATGCATGCCAAAAATATAAACAAGATACCATACAGTTCTCAAAGCCTAATGCCCTAGACGTTAGATCAAGTAATCACACCGGGGCTAATACTTACAGCTTGCTCTTATTAGTGAACTAGTAAACATGACTTTGAAGTGGATGATTCACTGATGGAACTTTTTAAACTGTCTTATTGGTAGTTACTTTAGTTTTCAAAATTCAGATTGTTTTCACTACACAAAATGTGACACAATAGGCAAAGTGTGATAGAAAAGTAAAATGGTGCAAATATTGAAATAAAACAAAAGAAAAAGTTAGCGATACCCAGCAGGTCAGGTATCTGTGGGTTGGGAAATAGTTAACATTTCAGATCAATGATCTTCAATTACACCCCTGGTCATCAACAGTTAACTCTGTTTGTTTCTCCTCAAATGTTACCCAATCTGCTGAACACGTCCATACTTTTTCTGTTTTTACTGATCCAGTGTGAGAATAATGATGTACTTTCTGCCTCCAGAAGTTCTCGCACTAGTCTTCAAAATAGGTCAATAAAATTACTTTTTTTTACATCATGTACTGAACAATCAAACAGCAATATACCATAAAGGAAAATAGAAATACTGTCATGTAGAGAAAGCAGAATAGATTGGAGAAAGTAGGGAAAAGAAGGGGGGGGGTTAAAGAAAAAGAATTGGAGGAAATGGAAGAGATAAATGGCAGTTGAAGAGTGAAGTATAGGAAAGGAATCAGAAGGCTCTGGAAGAAAAAAGAGTGAATTAGGAAAGATCATAGAAGTGTAGAATCAAGTGAATAAAGGAAAAGAAGAAGGATTGGGACGGGAATGTAGGGATGAGTGTTGGTAAGCTTTAGAATATCACTTTGGTTGACAGTAGGCTGCAGGAAAATTATCCAAGTGTACTGGGGATAGAAATGCTGAAAGTCAGGGTAGTTCAGTCCCATTGATATTCAATACTCTGTTGCCCAGTGTTTTCTGGTGAATAAGCATATGATTTGCCACACCTCAAACCTCTGATGCCACAGGAGATTCCAAATAAAAATAGAGTGCTTGAATGTAAACCTTATAAGGTGCTCATAAAATAAATGGCTGGTATTAACTTATTTTTTAATGTACGAGGAGTGATTGATAAATTTGTGGCCTAAGGCAGAAGGAGTCAGTTTTAGAAAACCTAGCACATTTATTTTTCAACATAGTCCCCTCCTACATTTACACACTGTTACGTACCCCGTAACTGGGTTGCCAAACCAGCAGAAATGGATCATTCAGTTGGAGTCTGGATTACTAGAACTAAGAAAGTTTTATTAAAGAAACAAGCAACACAGTAATCGAAAGGATAATAAATGCAACAGTTCAGCAATGATAAACACACATGTGCACAGAATTAAGATAACAGGATCAATCAAGCTCTATCGTTGTCTAGGGGTAAATGACCAATTTCAAAGTGACACAAAGTCCAGTTCAATTTAGTTCAGTTCGCAGTAATCGTTGCCATGGCAATGGACAATGTGGGGGGAAGGAGAGAGAGAACAAGAACGAATGATCATTCAAAACGGCTTCCACACACAGACCTGCGATATTGCTCACAAGCAGCTTTCGGGCGAGTCCTTTGTGATATCACCTGAGGTCACCGACTGTGACCCCTCCTCCAGATGCGGTCGATCCTCTGCAGTGAACCTGGCACCCAAGCAAGGGCGGACACACACCGGGTTCCCGCTGATCGTACCTTTCCACCCTGTGCATCTAAGGCTTGGTTCCGCAACCAGCCTTCCAAATGACTCCCGCCGACTTGCGGGGGGGGGGGGCACCGCTTCCAGGGTCTTGTTACCTCGTGGTGTCGTGTGTGTTGCCTTAGCGAACCTGTCCCTTTTTATCCCCCTGCTGGGGTATCGCCTGTCCATCACTTCAAACAGTTCAGGGTTCAAAGGGGGAGCCGCTCTAGACAGCTCTCTCTCCCGTCCCTTCATTACATATCTCCAAATGCTGCTCCATTGTCTTCCTTATCTCTCTCTCTCCCGAAGACAGGTGGTAGACCAACTGCTGATCACACAGGACAGCTAACATCTATGTGTATTCTTGTCACAACACTTAGTCCAGTGGTCGTGGAGCATACGGATCTTGGACCTCCAGAAAGTGTCCACAGCAGGGGTGATTGATAAGTTCACGGCCTAAGGTAGAAAAAGATGAGTTATACAACTCTCGTTACATGCACATGCAGGTCAACTCTTTGAGTGATTATGCAGAAAGTTTGAAGTTAATAACCCATCTCCTTCTACCTTAGGCCACAAACTTATCAATCACCCCTGATGAGTTATTAACTTCAAACTTTCTGCATAATCACTCAAAGAGTTGAACTGCATGTGCATGTAATGAGAGCTGTATAACTCAGCACCTTCTACCTTAGGCCACGAACTTATCAATCACCCCTGCTGTGGACACTTTCTGGAGGTCCAAGATCCATATGCTCCATGACCGCTGGACTAACTGTGTAAATGTGGGAGGGAGCTATGTTGAAAAATAAATGTGCTAGGTTTTCTACCTTAGGCCACGAACTTATCAATCACCCCTCGTAGCCTCCTTAGGTTCATGAAACGAGTCGAGCAGCAATAGATCTATTTCATTAGAGTCAATAATCTGGACATCATTCAGAAACTAAAATACAACTAGTTGAACAACTTTCTTGATCAGATTCATTTAAATTCATATATTTTATCTTCATATACTGCAAAATAAAACCCATGTCGTATTTGGCTGCTCCAGCAGTTTGGCTTAAATAAGATAACGGACATCAGATTTTTGGGGAACTACAAAACTCTTGCAGATTGTTTTTTTTTACTCACGTTGCCTTTTCAGCCTTACTGCTTTAAAAGCCTCTGTGCCTCAGTGACCATTTCAAGCATTGCTTAGCAGCCTCTGTGCATGTCAATGAAACCAAAGTCGGTGAGGTATTTTTCAATTGCTAGCAAAGTGTATGTCCTACTAAATCAGAGATTATCTTTAATCTGCACGTAAGAATTGGCCTAGCAATTCTAGTGTGTTCTAAGTGAGTGTACAAAATGTTTTGTTTCAGCAGCCTGCCAATGACATATGGGCCCACTGCTCCAAACTTCAGTGGACCTGAGGTATCACTGGAAGGACATTGTACATTTTTGTGAGCATCAGGTCAGTGATTAGGCAAGTTGCTAGAGGCAAGGGTTTGTGGTCAGGCAAGATTGGAGTAGAAATGTCTGGAATTGATGCTGATGGCAACCTCATCTTGAGATGGTGGTGATCAAATTAATGGTTGAGGAGGTTGGGGAAGAGTCAGTAAATGCAGTTAAGTGGCCTGGAAGGTGGGAGAATGAAGAACAGTTAAGTGGTCAAGTGGTGGAGTCAGGACCTCCACCTTGGGCTTTGGAATGTCTGTGTTTCAGGGTATTGGTGATGTAAGCCAAGCAGCGTATGGAAACAGGTCAGGAATGAGATCAACACCTCAGAAAGGAGATTAAGCATTTGGGTATTGTTCGATAGAATGGGTAGAGAGGTTAAACCCAATTGTGGGCTAATCTTTGTGGGATTTCAATTTACTGTCATATTGAACAGATGTAATTATCCTGGAAATGACCAATGATATTTGCCTTTAGGACAACATGGTCTAATTTTCCCAGCGTAACTCTCAGTTCAGCTAGCGGCTTAATCGCTCATTGGCTAACATGCTTTGTTATCTCTAGTCATAACTCAAACGTTGCTGCTACAGAGAAACCACTACCTCAGCAGTGGAACATTACAGAGAGGCCATTACATTAGCAGTGAAACCTTACAGCATGTTCCACTAGCAATACTCCAAAAGTGTAGGTTGAAAAATTATGTAACTTCATATACACACAATACAATTTCCATGCAGATCTCCATTTAAATCTCAGGACTGATGCAGAAAGTTCTGAGCCACAGAACAAGAGGATAGCTAATGTTCTGTTGTTTAGGAAAAGTTCTAACAATAAACCATGAAATTATAGGCCAATGAGCCTGATGTCAATCTTGGGTAAATGACTGAAGGGTATTCTGAGTGACAGGATATGTAATTATTTGGTTAGACAGGGCTGACTAGGAATAGTCAACTGGGCTTTGTGTATGGCAGGTCATGTCCAACCTATCTTAGAGAGTTTTACAAGGTTACCTAAAAGGTTGATGAAGGGAAGGTGGGGGACGTCTACATGGACTTTAGCAAGATCTTTAACAAAGTCCCACATGGGAGGCTGGACTAGAAGATTAAGTTGCTTGGCATTCAGAATGAACTAGTCAAATGGATCCTATGTTGGCTTATCAAGGAAAGCCAGAGTAGTAGTAGACAGTTGTCTTTCTGACCGGAGGCCTGTGACTACTGATGTGTTGCAGGGTTTGGTGCTGGGTCTGTTGTTGCTTATCTTCTGTGTTAAGGTATTCATGATTTAGATGATAATGTGGTAAACTGGATCAGCATATTCGTAGGTGACTCCATGTTTGAGGGCATAGTGGACAGTGAGGAAGGCTGTCAAAGCTGTAGCATAGTCTGGAACAGCTGGGAATAAGGGCTGAAAAATGGCAGATGGAATTTAATGCAGACATCTGTGAGGTGTTGCACATTGGGAGGATAAACCAGGTTAAGCCATACACAATGAATGGTAGGACACTGAGGTATCTGGTAGAACAAAGAGACCTGTGAATACAGATCCATATTTCCTTGAAAGTAGCATCTCAGGTAATTTGCGTCAGAAAGAGAGCTTGTGGAACATTGGCCTTGACCAATCAAGGCATTGAGTGCAGGAGTTGAGATGTTATGTTGAAGTTGTATGAGACATCAGTGAGGCCAAATTTAGAGTGATGTGTGCATTTCTGATCGCCTCCCTACAGGAAATACATCAATAAGCTTGAAAGGGTACAGAGAAAATTCATGAATGTTTCCGGGACTTGCGGGCCTGAGTCACAGGGATGGGTTGAATAGGTGAAGACTCTATACCCTTAAGTGCAGGAGAATGAGGAGAGATCTTAAAGGGGTATCCCAAATTTTGAAGGGTGTAGATAAGGTCAATGCTTTTTCCTCTCAGATTGGGTGAGACTAGAAATAGAGGTCATAGGTGTAGGGTGAAAGGTAAAATATTTAGGGGGAATCTGAGGGGCAATTTCTTCACTCAGAGGTTGGTGCGAGCGTGGAATGAGCTGCTGCAGAAATGGTAGATGTGGGTTCAATTATAATATTTAAGGGAAGTTTGGATAAGGTAAATAGATGAGAGAGGTATGGAGGGCTATCGTCAGGGTGCAGGTAGATGGAACTAGGCAGAAAACCAGGCTGGTATAGTCTTAAGTAGGCCGAAGGGCCTGTTTCTGTACTGTAGTACTCTATGACTCCAAGTGGTTGGAAGTATATTTTAATAGCAGCATTCAAATATAAGTGCTGTTGGATTCTTTATAAACATAACATTGAAAGTAAATCTTTTAATACTGAAATGCCATAAAATATAATAAAATGTTTTCTTTGAATGCTTATTTTAGAAGATTTTTGTAATTCTGACAAAAGTTTGTTACTAATTTAATTTTTTGTTTAAAATTAAAAAGTGAATACAATAGAAAGAGAAACAAATGCTGCTTTGGATTTATCCATCAACTTACAGCCACTCTCAGTAGAGTTTCTGTTGTTACTAGCACACTCTATAGATTTGATAAAAATCCATGATCCTACCAGAGCAGGAAGTAACCATTTGTATGGCAGAATCATGGACTGTTAATACACCATTAGAGGATTATGTTTCCTGCAATATACCATGCTTCTGATATTGGCAAGTATTAAAGTACATTTAATTTAATGATGTAATCATGATGTGCACCAGGAAATTGCAGATTTAAAGAACTTGAGCTGTATTTGTTGTACCAGCATTCTTTTCACTTAGAAGTTCTCAGACTTTCTTCATTTATGAAATGTGTTCTGGGGAGGGTATTCCACAATCTTGTACCCAAGTAGAAGGCAGAGTTCAAAGAGCAAAATTTTTGGGAAACTACAAGCACAGTAATCCTAATTACCTGTGAACACCACGCCACATTAAGAGAACTAAAACAGAGAGTCATCTGATTTGATTTCCTTTGTTCACTTTAATAGTGAAATTAAACATTATTTGACATCATAACTTTCTTTAAAAGCTACTGTAGGCCATATGGCCCTTCAAACATGTGCTGCCATCCAAAAAGACACATTTGTTTTAATCAACTCCGGATTCTTATTCTATCACAATTTCTCTTATTCCAATTCCATTTTCAAGTTTGTGATTTATCATTATCCGCCTACTAGTAACATTCTCGACATCATCTATTTGCTCACATCATTTTAGATTATAAATAGAACATTATTTAGGCTTGTATATCATATACACTTACACAGCCATGTGAACGCATGGGACCAGGCAAGTTCCCTATTATTTCCCAAGTATCTTTCTCGGGATCATATTTTTCAATAGTCTGCAGATAACTTCCCTTAGAATACGAGTATCCACCTGTAACATAAATGCAGCCATTCATCACCAATGCACCACATTCCATTCGACTTTCATTCATTTGGGTTATCTGTTTCCATTCATTCTTTTCTATGTCGTAACAATCAGTGATAGTTGCCTGTCCACCAACAAGGTAGATCTTGTTATATAAACCCATGGAGCACAGCCCATACTCTAGAAGAGAAAAATAGAACAACTAAATTATAAACATTCTTATAATAAGAACTGCATACATTCACTGTTTCAACTTTTTTCCTGACTCACAGTTCCTAAAATCTGCTGTTACTAGATTAAAAAAATAGCAATTCCAACATATCCATTTTAATTTTGTTTTCTCTACTGTAAGCTTCATGAAGAGAAATTTAAGGTATTTCAGAAGTAGTTGGTAAGAGTCTATAATTAACATTATGCTAGTTGTAACTGGTTGTACCTTCTCATAACACTGCACTAAAACCTTGCAAAATTACTTCCTACTGTAATTTGAGTATAGTATTTTACTCAGCACTACTTTTAAAACAGTGGACAAAGGACACATCACAAGAACACTGCTGTCAAAAAATGAAGTTCTCTGTGCAGGTAGTAGAATCAATTTCAATGCACATGGGCAAAATGTAGAAAAGTGGGGAATGCATCTGTAACACATTACAGATATTTCTTAAGTAAGAGTGCAATCATAGTTACTTATTCCTGAACTCGTCCCCCACTCCAGAGTACTCTACATACCATAAATCTAACCATATCATTTTCTTCAATTCTTCATGAATGCTTTTGAGCCTCGACTTCCTGTGAAACTAAACATTTTCCCATTCCTATTGTTCCTATTGAAGTACTAACATCATTGCCTGTGGCCTCACCTCTCTGGATTATTTCTAATGCTTCTACTCCAGACATTAGAATTTTCAGCCTCTTGCTGCAATTTGTACTCACTATTTTGAGCTTAGTAAATCTATGCTCATTGAAACATTGCTCATGGGACCTCTGGAACTCTAGAATGGCTTCTAAAATGCAACACGTTACCCTCTCAAAGCACCCAGCTCCATCTATTTGATTCAAGCCATTCAGTAAACAGAGAAATTCTGTAGACATAATCCTTATGTAGTCATCACAGGAACAGGGGCAATACTCAAGAAGCTGGAGGTACTCTGTGGGTCAGGTAGCATCTATGGAAGGAAATGAACAGTCGACATTTCAAATTGAAACCTCTCATTTGGACTGGAAGAGGGAATATAGCAATATAAAAAAAGGTGTATGGAAGGGGTAGATAAGACTGGAGGATTTGCATGTGAACATCTTCCTCACCTGGAAGGGCTTTTTTAGGGCTCTGAATGGTGGTGTGGGAGGGCATATAGGGACAGTTGTTACCCCTCCTATGTTTATGTGGGGAAGTGCCAGGGTCAGGTGAGAAGGCGGGGGAGCAGGAAGGATGGGGCATGTACAAACTACATTCCAAATAAATCCATCATCAAGCTAATGTGTAGATGGTATCCCAGTTTGTCAGTTCTATATTGTCCCCCTTCCATCTGAAACAAATGGGGACTGCTTTCTCATCAGCATATACTTTTTTTTAAAGGAACCTGCACTACTATGCCCTTTTCTGAGGCAGTTTTGCCCCGCGTCATCTTGCAAAGGAATTCCAAGGAGCAAAGTCTGTTGCATGGTTTATCCTTACACAATTTACAGCCTTCCCACTTTTGGCATCAATGTGACCCATTGCTTTCCCACCAAACACACATGTAACATCTGCATTACATTGCAATGAAAAAAATCAATGTCTATGTCAGTTCTGATACTAATTGCAGAGCAATTTTCTATTACTATTACATCTCCATACTAGTGCTTATTCCTTTGAATGTTTGGTCCAGTGTGTCAAGCAATCTACCTGAATTCTCTCATTTACCAACCCAAAAACTAAACATCCAATAGCACCTGAACAAAATAGAGTTGAGAATTGCAAATTAATGCCTATATCTTTAATCTGACCACATTTTTCCCAATAATTTCCACTGGTCCCTTTTTGCCTGGACCAAAGTTGTAGCTCAGGGAAAATTGTTTGAACCATATTCACAGCAGCTTGCAGAATAAGTACTAGTATGGAGGTATAAAACAGTTTTGCAAGTTCATTGCAATACATAGTAATAAAATTATAAATTAAATTAACTAGATATAAAAATATATTAAATAAATAGTGCAAAATGAGAGAGGGAAAGTACTGAGGAAGTGTTCATGGGTTCAATGTTCATTCCGAAATCTGATGGTGGAGGGGAAGAAGCTGTTCCTGAAACACGGAGTGTGTGACTTTAGGCTCCTGTACTTCCTCCTTGATGGTAGCAATGAGAAGAGGGAATGTTCTGGGTGATTAGTGTTGCGTATTTAATATTTGAATAATATTGAATATAATATATTGATTGATTAAGCATTCTTGTTCATTGAAATAATTCATTACGGGTTATATGCCATTACTAAAAGTAGAGAGAAAAAACAAAACTCACATTACTGGTTCTGTTCTTTTCCTTTGAATTAGTTTAATGGTTCAAAGCTACAAAGCATAACAGTGATGACGAGGTATTTTTAAAGTGAAGCTGGGACAGCTGCCAACCTATTGAAGCACAGTGAGACATTTGAGCAAATGAAAAAGCACAGAAAGGAACAGCAAGTGAAAAACAGTGCAACACATGCAGAGATAGTTGAGTTTAAAAAAGGCAGAAAACAGAAGAATTCACAGATTCATAAATAGTGAGTACTGGGTAATAATAAACATAAATTAAAAAGAGCAGAAATGGTGACTACATTGACATGTTCAATTGTTCAACAGGTAACTAGCTCATTTACACTAAACTAATTGAACGTTACTTTGAATCAAATAAAACAGCCAGTGAGAAACGAGTACCAATTTTGCTGAGTGCATTGGGTTTAAAGGCATACAATTGCTTCAAAGTTTATCTGCTCCAACCAAACCAACTGAAATGAGCTTTCACACACAAAATGCTGGTGGAACGCAGCAGGCCAGGCAGCATCCATAGGAAGAAGTACAGTCGACATTTCGGGCAGAGACCCTTCGTCAGGACTAACTGAAAGTAGAGATAGTAAGAGATTTAAAAGTGGGAGAGGGAGAGGGAAGATCCGAAATGATAGGAGAAGACAGGAGGGGGAGGGAAGAAGCTAAGAGCTGGAAAGTTGATTGGCAAAAGGGATACAGAGTTGGAGAAGAGGAAGGATCATGGGACAGGAGGCCTAGGGAAAAAGAAAGGGGGAGCCCAGAGGAAGATGGAGAGCAGGCAAAGGGTAATTGTGAGAGGGACACAGAGAGAAGAAAAAAAAGGGGGGAATAAAAATAAATAAGGGATGGGGTAAGAAGGGGAGGAGCGGCATTAACAGAAGTTAGAGAAATCGATGTTCATGCCATCAGGTTGGAGGCTACCCAGATGGAATATAAGGTGTTGTGTCTTAATTGAAAGTGTTGCAACTCTGTATCCCTTTTGCCAATCAACTTTCCAGCTCTTAGCTTCACCCCTCCCCCTCCTGTCTTCTCCTATCATTTCGGATCTCCCTCTCCCCCTCTCAAATCTCTTACCATCTCTTCTTTCAGTTACTCCTGATGAAGAGTCTCGGCCTGAAACGGCGACTGTGCTTCTTCCTATGGATGCTGTCTGGCCTGCTGTGTTCCTCCAGCATTTTGTGTGTGTTGCTTGAATTTTCAGCATCTGCAGATTTCCTCGTTTGTGAAATGAGCTTTGCTGATATTGTGAAAGTAATGCAGGAACATGTAGAACCAAAACCATTGTTGGTTGTGGAATGCTTTAGGTTTCATAAGCAGAATCAAAAGGAAGAGGAGTCCATTTCAACGTATGTGGTTGAATTCAAGAGATTATTTGAGCATTGTCAGTTTGGTAATGGGCTTAATGTTGTACTGAGAGACCATTTAGTTTGTAGGATCTGACAAGAAAGCATTCAACTGTGGCTTCTAGCTGAAGCACAATTTACGTTTAAAGGAGTAGTTGAAATAGCTCTGTCAATGGAATCAGCAGACAGAAACGCAATTGAGTTGCAGTCAGGAATGAAAGTGAGTGTGAACAAAATTGCAACGCCTAAACAGAAACTGGCTAAAAATTGTGGTAGGAGCTCACATACTCCAGACTAATGCAGATTTTAAAAGGAAATTTACAAAAAATGCTACAGAAAGGTACTGGATGATGCCAAAACTGTCTCCACACTGTACACCATGAATCATCTCCCAACAGACGGCAAACAGGTGTTGGTGCCAAGCTCTGTGCCTCTGGTTGAAAAGCATATTGGACCAAGGAAGCACTATGTTGCTCAGAGGAATTGTGAAAGTGATGAAAGTAGTGGTCCGACTACAACAGTATTTGTAGGCAGCATATCTGAGGAAGCTTCTGATATATTAATCAGGCAGTTACTTGCAAAATGTGGCTTGGTTTTAAGCTGGAAGAAGTTCAAGGAGCTTTAGGAAAGTTGCAAACATTTGGCTTTTACGAGTATAAAGAACCAGAATCTACAATGTGTGTATTAAGGTTATTGCAAGAGCTTCAAGTGGGAGACAAAAAAACTGCATGTAAAAGTAGATGCAAAGACCAAAACCAAGCTGGATGAGTGGAAGGCCAAAAAGAAAGGAGTTAATGGAGATATAAAAAGAGGGGTTGTCAGATGATGTTGTGGATGAAGAAACCAACAGGAGAGATCAGATCATAGGAGCAATAGAAGGATTAATAGTTCACTCTAGTGAACTATATGCACCTACCCAAGATCAAGATGCATATCCTAGAAAGAAGGAAGGCAAGAAAAAGAAAGATAAGAAGTTGAAAAGAAGAGAGAAAGAACTTAAGTGTGGAAGAAGGAACGTGGGAAAGAAAACATGGGATAAAAAGAGAGAAAAGGCTGAGACAAGGAGAGAAGCAAAAGCCATGAAAAGGAGAAGAAAGGTTTCCAGAGCTATCAGAACTACTTCCTGCAGTCTCAGAGTCCACTCCTACAACCACCCCAGAGGAGATCCAAACCTGAGATTGTTTCACATCCATATGTCTCACCTGCCAAGCAGAGTGATCCTCCTTGTCGGGAAAGATATTATCCCACAAGAGTAAGAAATCCTCCAGAGTGATTAAATCTTTAGGCCTGAATAGGACAAATTAAAATTTACTGTGCTGTGATGTCTGTATAGTAGTTGTATATTATGTATATAGTTGAGATGTATTCTATAATGAGTTGAGTTGATAGCCAAGCAGGGTGTAGTGTTGTGCATTTAATATTTCACTAATATTTGAGTAATGTGTGTGTCTATATATATATATATTGATTAAGTATTCTTGTTCATTTAAATAACTTATTACGAGTTATATGTATAAATACGTGACTTGCATATGTCATCACGCTACCATGTTATACATACTTTATACTTTATTGTTGCCAAACAATTGGTACTAGAATGTACAATCATCACAGCGATATTTGATTCTGCGCTTCCCACTCCCTGGATTACAAATATTAAATAAGAAAAATATTAAAAATAGTAAAAATGAGTAAATATTAAAAATTTAAATTATAAATCATAAATAGAAAATAGAAAAATGGAAAGTAAGGTAGTGCAAAAAAACGGAGTGGCAGTTCCGGATATTTGGAGGGTACGGCCCAGATCCGGGTCAGGATCCGTTCAGCAGTCTTATCACAGTTGGAAAGAAGCTGTTCCCAAATCTGGCCGTACAAGTCTTCAAGCTCCTGAGCCTTCTCCCAGAGGGAAGAGGGACGAAAACTGTGTTGGCTGGGTGGGTCTTGTCCTTGATTATCCTGGCAGCACTGCTCCGACAGCGTGCGGTGTAAAGTGAGTCCAAGGACGGAAGATTGGTTTGTGTGATGTGCTGTGCCATGTTCACGACCTTCTGCAGCTTCTTCTGGTCTTGGACAGGACAACTTCCATACCAGGTTGTGATGCACCCTAGAAGAATGCTTTCTACGGTGCATCTATAAAAATTAGTGAGGGTTTTAGGGGACAGGCCAAATTGCTTTAGTTTTCTCAGGAAGTAAAGGCACTGGTGGGTCTTCTTGGCAGTGAACTCTGCTTGGTTGGACCAAGTCAGGTCATTTGTGATATTGACCCTGAGGAACTTAAAGCTTTTGACCTGCTCCACTTGCACACCACCGATGTAATATATATATGTGCCTCACTTAAAGTAAGGAACAGAGTTAGACTTAAAAGGGTCAGCAGCTTCAAATTCCTGGGTGTCAGTACCTCTGAGGATCTATCCTGGGCCCAACATATCAATGCAGTTACAAAGAAGGCACAATAGCGGATATATTTCATTAGGAGATTGAGGAGATTTAGTATGTCACCAACAACACTCGCAAGTTTCTATAAATGTACAGTGAAGAGCATTGTAACTGGCTGCATCAACGTCTGGTATGGTGGGCGAGGATACAGCACAGGATTGAAATAAACTGCAGAAAGTAGTAAACTCAGTCAGCACTAGCCTCCCCCAGCATCCAGGACATCTTCAAGGAGTGATGCCTTAAAAAGGCAGCATCTATCATTAAGGATCCCCATCACACACATGTCCTTTTCTCATTTCTACCATCGAGGCGGAGGTACAGGAGCCTAAAGACACACTCAATGTTTCAGAAATAGCTTCTTCCCTTCCACCATCAGACTTCTGAATGAACTTTGAACCCATGAACACTACCTAACTACTTTTTTTCCTCTATTTCACTACTTATTCAATTTGACTTTATTATATATAGCTTGCTGTAATTCATAGTTTATATTATTATGATTGCAATGTACTGCTGCCACATAACAACAAATTTCGTGATATATGCCAGTGATATTAAACCTGATTCTGATTCTTGCCGCTCTTGTTTTTCCTTTTAATTAATTTAATGTTTTGATGCTACAAAACATAATAATGGGGTTCCTTAATGATGAAAGCCACCTTTTTGAGGCATACCAATTGCAACATTCCAATTTTCCTCAAACTTCTAATGAAATATAGTCACTGTCATACCTCTTTGTAATTGCATCAATGTGTTCGGCCCAGGATAGATCTTCAGAGATGCTGACACCCATGAACTTGAAACTGTTCACCCTTTCCACCTCTGATCCTTCGATGATGAGTAGTGTGTCTTTCCCCGACTCCCCCTTCCTGAAGTCCATAATCAATCCCTTGGTCTTACTGACTTTGAGTGCAAGGTTGTTGCTGCCACACCACTCAACCAGCTGATCTATCTCACTCTTGTACGCCTCCTCGTCACCATCTGAAATTTTGTCAACAATAGGTGTGTCATCGGCATCTTTTTCGATGCCGTTTGAGCTGTGTCTAGCCACACAGTCATGGGTGTAGAGAGAGTAGAGCAGTGGACTAAGCACAGGTCGTTGAAGGTTGCCAGTGTTGATTGTCAGTGAGGAGGAGATGTTTTTTCCAATCTGTACAGAATGAGCTCTCCTGGTGAGGAAGTCAAGGATCCAGTTTTAAAGAGAGGTACAGAAACCCAGGTATTAGATTTTGTTGATTAGAACTGAGAGTATGATGGTGTTGAATACTGAGCTGTAGTCAATAAAGAGCAGCCCGACATAAGTAGTACTATTGTCCAGGTGATCAAGTTCAAGTTCAGTTGCCATTCAGCCATACATGAATATCCATGAACACAGCCAA
This sequence comes from Mobula birostris, assembly GCF_030028105.1. Lineage (NCBI taxonomy): Eukaryota > Metazoa > Chordata > Chondrichthyes > Myliobatiformes > Myliobatidae > Mobula > Mobula birostris. The sequence continues at coordinate 171,335,526 of NC_092375.1, read as the reverse complement.
ACAAAACAGCATTACTCCAGGGCCAAGGTGCGAAACACAGTACCAACAGTCATACACAGCACAAAGCACATATAGCACGTGTAAGATAGAAAGCATATATAATACCAACAAAACACAATAGCAACAGTCATACACAGCACAAGGCACATATAGCATATGTAAGATATAAAGCATACATAAGATATCAGTAAAATACAGTTGCACACAAAAAAATACCATCCAAAACTCTTGAGTCCATGAATGTTGCAGCAGTCTGTCATCAAACACAATACAGCTCATCTTCTGCTGAGCGATCACTGGGGGGCAGCACCAACACAAGCTTGGATGCTGCACCACCCTGCCCCCAGCACTGGTGGAGCACACCGACTCCAGCATTTCCCTCCTGGGTGGCTGTAAACAAACGACACCACAGCTTGAGGACTAGTGCTCGCTTTGTCAAGGGCCACGCAGCTCCCCCTCCATTTGCCGCCGCCGCCTGTTAATAAATCAGTGAATCAGACTTGCAGCATTCCACATTAACAATGTCCACCAGAGTCTTGTGATTGCAAGAACAGTGACTAAGATGATCACTCGCTGTTAGACTGCACACCGCCTTCGCACACTGACTCCTCGGAGCCAGGTTGCAGCAGGATTCACATCAAGTCCATTTCTTTCAGTTTCTCTGCCAGTGAGCAACTCACTGACAGGGTAGATCTGCAGTATTTTAAGTTCTTAATGTCCAGCAGGGTCTTGTGATCATAAAAAGTACTTAAAAAAAAAAGACAATAACACCTTTGGTCGGCTCTGGAGAAGCTGCTATGAAGTGATCCCAGGCTGAGTGGACAGCCAGAGAGATTGCATCTGCTGTAAAGATATTGTGGTGATAGGCAAATTGCAGCTGGTCCATGTCCTTGATTCTGGTCATGACCAACCTCCCAAACCACTTCATCACAGTAGATGTGAGTGTAACTGGGTAATAGTCACTGGGCAGCTTACCCTGCTCTTTTTGGGCATTGGTATGATTGTTACCCTTTTGAAACAGGCAGGAACCTCTAACTGTAGTAGTGAGAGAATGAAGATGTCCTCTCTTCACTCCCGCCAGTTGGCAGGCACAGATTTTCAGAGCCCTACCAGGAACACCATCAGGGCCTGACACCTTGCAAGGGTTCACCTTGAGTGATGTTCTGACGTCAGCCTCTAAGACAGAGATCACAGGGATTCACATAGATGTAGTTTTATTCTCCATTTCAAAGCATGCATAGAGGTGTTGAGCTCATCTGAAAGTGAAGATCACTGCCATTCATGACGTTATGTTTTGCCTTGGAGGAAGTAATGGCCTGCAAACCCTACCAGAGCTGAAATGCATCCAATTCCATGTCGAACCTCAATCGGAATTGTTTTCTCACTCTTAAGAATGCCACAGCTAGCCCTCAGCAGGCTATGATTCTCCTGGTTCATCCACGGCTTTTGATTTGAGTGTATCTAGTATGTTCTTAAAAGCGCACAGTCATTGATATAGGTGATGATGAAGTCATTGACAACTCTGGCATATTCATTCAGACTTGAAGATGAATCCCTGAATTCTTGAAGATGAATCTAAAAATTTATATAGTATTCATACTTTGATAATAAATATACTGTGAACTTGAACTTGTCCAGTCCAAAGCAGTCCTGTAAGCACTCCTCTGCCTCCCTTGACCATACCTTCTTGGTCTTCACTGGTGACTATTTATGAAGCTTGCAGACATATACCACCTCTGCTGCCTGCCATCACTACTTTTTTACCTCGATAACCTGTTCTCAATTACATCTCATTCCGTTACTGCCCTCTTCTTAAACAGAAATACACCATATATCTTAACAATTTCATATCCAGAGCTCTTTTGTGTTGCTTTTCATGAAGCTAGATAACAAGGATAAAAGTACCAATTAAGCACCTTTTATTGAAAATAATCAATGTTCAACTAACAGCTGTGTCTGGTGTAACAACTTATTCAGCTCATATTACACAGTTCTTTAAAGTGCACTCACATTCATTGTATACTACAGAAACATTTGTGCATAGTTGATCTCAAAATCCTTGTCATTTTTATTGTTCAATTAAAAAAATAATGAAAATGTTCTAATAGTGATTTTAATTTACTAGAACTGCTTTAAATACCTGGGTGTGGAGTGATGGTGGTTATTGTCCACTCGTTGAGATCTGACTTGTAGCTCTGAATTTTATCATAAGTTGAACTTCCTCGGTAACCGTAGTGTCCTCCTGTTACATAGATAACTTCCTGGACAACACAAGCAGTTGCATTTCCAACCCCTATCCATCAGATTTCTGTTAGTAACAGTGCAGTAATAAAATCCTTACTGAAGAAAAAGTAATTCAAACTGCTTTTAATTAAATATATGATGAATTTTAAATAATGCTCTGATAACTTAAGTCTCTTTAAACTAGTAGATTAGTATCAAAATACAAAATAACATCTGTTAAAATATTCCTTCTACTGTTTGCTCAAATATCTTAGCAGCATTCTTAGAAGTAAATTATGTTCTAATGTTTACACTGTACATAGCTCAATAGTGAAAAAAAAACACAAACAGCACAAAATCAGTCCAGATTTCAGTACTACTAGGTTGGTTTGGAGGCTATCATGTCAATTCTTTTGCAATTTTAATCATAAACAGTTAATGGTTAAAACCTGTTTGATCTTACATTGATTACATACCTTTCAGCATGCTTGCGATCGGAATCCATTTCTTTTTCAAAGGATCATAAAACTCTGCGTCTTGCGCTGGAGCACCAGCTCGGTATCCACCCATCACATAGATACAGCCATGCATTACCACTGAACAGTGATAATAACGAGCATTTAACATTGGGCTCCCTTCCACCCAATTATCCATTTCTGAATTATAAATCCACACGGTATCTAGGGCTTCCAGGTTATCAGAATTATAACCACCTGTAACATAAATGTTTGGTCCTAAAGCAGAAACAGTATAACTTTCTGTTCTGTAACCAGGCAACTGTGAACCCTGTGTCCATAAATCAGTTGACGGGTTCCATATGTGGACCTCAGAAAGTGGATGCCAGTAATAACCACCAATTATATACATATTACATGTTAACTTCTTGCAAAGCTGTAAACTCATACAGTAATTTGATTCCAGAATATGACTTTTTAAAGAGTGCATCTTAACATCAATGGTGAGAAGAGACCGGCCATGCACTTCAAGTGCTGTTTTGATGTAAAGGTCATCTAAATCAATTTGGACATATTTTAACAATTCCACCAAATATTCAATTCTATTTTCCGTATCATATGCAATCCACCTGACAATAGCTTCAAGAAGTATATCTACCTTCCACACATTGAGGTTTTTTCTGGACAGTATAAAAAGGAGTTTGTCTTTGCTGGTTTCTAAGTATTCATCCTGTCTTGAAATTTCTTCAAAGTTGGAGAGAAACATTCTTCGAGATTCTTTCTCTAAGTCAGTACAAAGATGGCTTTCTGCAAAAGAATGTATTCCTATACAATTGCCAAAATCTAGATGTCTGACCAGAAAGTTTTCACATGCCTTTTTAACTGATGCAAATTGCAGGAGATCTGCAGTCTCTAACAAAGTTTGGACATTGTTTTCTGTTATTAGTACTTCTGATGTGTATACATACCTTATCAGAGCGTCTAAGATACTGTGATCAATGGTTGGAAGTTTAATAATCGTGGTAGCTTTTTCCTGCATATCTGCGGTGAACATTGCTTTGAAGTAAGAGCTACAAGCTGCCAGAGCAACTTTATGGCAGTGAAATAATTGCCCTGAGAAGCATTCCAAAATAATGTCGGTGAATAATCCACTTTGATAAAATTCGTTAAACACATTAAGGAATTCTGTGGAGTAATTTGTATCCTTGAATTCATAGGAATAATGTTCTTTTCCAGCCATATCTGTAAAATAATTACATTTATTATTGTCATTCTTACTTAAAATTTGCTTTAGTAGGTTCTATTGAGCAGGTTTATCTGTTCATATTTAATTTGGAGGTGCAAAATCATCAGTAAAGCTATTAAAAGACAATACTCAGCAATGATATGTTAGTAATTACCAGTCTGAACGGCAGACCATGCTGCAATCTTGATTAAGGCATATATACCAGCTGAACATTTGAGGGAAGATGAGAGTAATTGCCTTTAGCAAGTGTAGTAAGAGGAATCTTAAGTATGGAGGTGTTTGGTATGTCAGGAATGGGTGGACACGGCTTATTCAACGAAAACTGCCAACGTTATTGGAATTATATTTAAACATGATAGTCAGAGGTCAACAAACTTCAAAGATGGTCAACATTTATTATCAAAATATGTATACCAAATACAACCTTGAGAATCATCTTCTGACGGGCAGCCATAAAACAAAGTAGTGCAATAGAATCCACAAAAAATCCCCACACAATAAAGACCATCAAACACCCAATGTGCAGAAAAGAACAAATTATGCACATAATAAAAAAGGAAACAAATAAGGCACAGAGCATGAACTGCAGAGTCCCCAGAAGTGAATCCATAGACAGTTCAGCACCACAGCCATTCCAGGAGCCCTGTGGCTGCAGGCCACAGCCACAACACTATGCTCCTGAGAGATCACATTCAGAACTCACCCAGATTTAGTTAATTATTTTCTCTCTGTCAAAAACTGAGGAGATTCTATAATATTCAGGTCCATTTACAAGTCATTCAGTAATGAACCATTTAACACCAGACTGCAAAATAACTCATAAAATAGCCAGAATTGGGTTGGTAAGTGTAGGTAACACTTCCACTACATAGTATAATAAATGAAGGAAATAAGCTGTACATGGAAAGATGATTAAAATTTGACATGGAGAGGGTGAACCTGCTTCAAAATTAAATAGTTAAAACAGTAGGCATAGGAATTGTAAATGTATGGCAAATATGCTTATATACAAAACAAAATGTTAGGAAAAGACCCCATCCTCCAGTGGTGTTTTGTTTCAGGTCATGGACTCATACAACACGGAAACAGGCCTTTTGGCCTAATGAGTCTATACCAATCTTTAAGCGTCCATTTATACTCTAATTCAACCCTAACCCATTTTATTTCCCCACATTCCCATCAACTTGAGATTCCACAACTCACTGACACTCAAGTGATGACTTACTGCAGACAATTAATCTACCACCATTTAAGAAAAGTTTGGATGGATACATGAATGGGGAGGGTAGGGAGGTGCAGGACGATAGGATTAGGCAGAATAACAGTTCAGCACAGACTAAATGGGATTAAGCTGAGTGATTTCTAAAGTTGAGTGATCAATAGCTCTATTGTCAAAATGAGGCTGAGAAAGTGGCCACTGGTAAATACTGAAGATAGCTCAAAAGGATTTAAGAGGAAAATGAGGAAATAGGTATCAGTGTTGGTTTCTCCTGTATAGGATTATATAGTACACAAAAAAGCTGCACAGGAAAAAAATATTGATCTTACTAATTTAGACAAGGGAATGTGGAGAGAATAAGATGGGATCAGTAAATGATTAGTGCAATCATGTAATGGTTAGTATGGACCATTGAGGCTGATAGACTTGTTTCTATGCTGTGTGACTCCATGACTTCTTGATTTTATGTGGGAGAACATATTATGATTTTTTAAAAACAATTTGAGGCTTGCTAACTTTTACACTGTCCAGACTGTAATTACAGATGCCTGGGTAACAAATCAGACTGAATTGTCTTTGTGCCCAACAGGGGACGAATAATAATAAGTGTTACATAATTCAGAATTCACTCTGAATGAAGTAAAATCTGATAATGATCATTTCCAGATCCTATTTCATCACTCCAGAAACTTCGCTGGCACTCCTGGTGTTCAAACATTAATGCTGGAGCATTGCAAGTCAAGCATGCAGTGAACAGTGCTCCTTTTGTGACCACTCCCAGGTCAATCAATATGCTCGTATTCTATACTGCTAGATTACAACTGAGGTAAATTAAGCTCTATACCAAATCTCCTCAAGCACATAAAATATGCTTTTGGTATGCCACCAAAGACTTGCAGATTTCTAAAGATATACGATGGAGAGCATTCTGACCAGTTGCATCACTGCTTGGTGTAGAGGCTCCAATGTGCAGGATGAAAAGAGGCTGCAGAGGGTTGTAAACTCAGCCAGGCACAGCCCTCCTCACCATCAAGGACATCTTCAAAAGTCAGCATGTCATGAAGGACCCCCATCCAGGACATTCCTCTTCTAGTTACCACCATCAATGAGAATGGTGCTGCTACCCGATGACCCATACTCGATACTCAATCTTTTAGGAAATGTTTCCTCCCCTCTGTTACTGGATTTTGAATTGTCCATACCTTATTACTTCTCATCTGCATTATTTATTTATTGTAACTTTTATCTCTTGCACTGTACTGCCGCTGCAAACAACAACTTTCGTGATATACTGTACTTCAGTAAAAAATAAACATGATTCTGATTCATTTTACCGCTGCACCTTTCTCTGCTACATTTCCCACCTCACTCCACAGTGGCACCAATCCAAAATCATACCCTGTCCTTAACCCAATGAATGCACTGGAGGGAGAAAGCCTCCTGACAGATTGTACCCTTCATGCAGGCTCGGTTTCTTAATATGTCAGAAAATCAGTGCCTCATCAGGTGGATGATGCATGTCTGCACGCTCCATGGACTGCAAAGAAGTAAAAAGTCAAGATCCATTTTCAAAAAGAGCACTAATCTGTATGCTGACAAAAAATTTGATAATGATCAGAGTGACACAGGACTGGCTAGCTTGAGATTTCCAACATGAGATGGCTTAAACCAGAAGTGAATGGCAAATTAATTAAAATGGAATTGGACACTGGCTGGGCTGTTTCAGTCATCCCACAAAATGGGTTTGAAAGGCATTTGAAAGATACTGAATTGAAGCCTGCAAATATCCAACTAATAACTTCTACTGGGGAAAAGATAACTCCTGTGGGAATGACATTTCTAACAGTGAAATACAACAACCAACAAGCTACATTGAACTTGTACATGGTAAAAACAGGAGCACCAGCATTGTAGAGGCATGATTGGCTGAGATAACTACAAGTTGATCGGAGGTCATCCACTATTTTCGTACCATATCCCCTGTAATAAAGCAACTTAAGAAAGGTACTCAACGATGGCACAACTGTCTCCATGCTGCACACCATGAACCGTGGCCCAGCAGAGGATAGACAGTGTAGGTGCCAAGCTCTGTGCCTCTGGTTGGAAAATGTATTGGACCAAGGAAGGAATATATTGCTCAGAGGGATTATGAAAATGACAAAAACAGTGGACTGACTACTGTTTTTGTAGGCAACATTCTGAGAAAGTTTTGATATGTTAATCAGGCAGTTACTTGTGAAATATGGTTTGGTTTTAAGATGGAATAGAGTCCAAGGAGCTACAGGAAAGTTGCAACCATTCGGCTTTTGTGAGTATAAAGAACCAGAATCTACGCTGTGAGCATTAAGGTTATTATATGAACTTCAAGTGGGAAGACAAAAAGCTGCTTGTAAAAGTAGATGCAAAGTCCAAAGCCTATCTGGATGAATGGAAGGCCAAAAACGAAAGGAGACAATGGAGACATAAAAACAGAAGATCTGTCAGATGATATTGTGGATGAAGAAACCAAGAGCTGAGATCAGATCGTAGAAGGAGCAATAGAAGGGTTAGTAAGAAAATATTCCAGTGAACTAAATGCACCTTCTCTAGATCAAGATACACATCATAGGACGGAGGAAGGTGAGAAAAAGAAAGACAAAAAGCTGAAGAGGAGAAGAGGGATAGAAAGAAAGAACATGAGCGAGAAAGAGAAAGGCATGAAAGAGAGAAGGAACGTGAGAAAGAAAAAGTGGGATAATGAGAGAGAAAGAAGCCGGCACCAGGAGCAAAGCAAGGATCAAAGTAGATCCAGAGAGAAAAGCTGAGAAAAGAAGAAAAATGGTGTCCAGACTGTCAGAACCACTTCTTGTAGTGTCAAAGTCAACTCCTACAACCACCGCAGCGCAGGCCCCAGAACCCGAGATTGTTTCACGGGTTTCACCTGCCTAGCAGAGTGATCCTCCTGTCAGGAAAGACGTTATCCCACAAGAATAAGAAATACTGCACAGTGATTAAATCTTTAGGCATGAATGGGCCAATTTCAAATTTCATGTGCTATGGATGAATGTGTGGTAGTTGTTTTGTATAGTATATCATGTAGAAAGTTAAGTTGCATTCTATATTGAGTTGGAGTTTATAGCTAAGCAGGGAGGAGTGTTGGGTATTTAATATTTTGGTAATATTTGAATAATCTTGTAACTTTATTGGTTAATTAAGCATTCTTGTTCATTGAAATAATTCATTGTGGATTTATAGGTATAAATATGTGAATTGCATATGTTGTCACGCTGCCATGTGATACGTGTATGCTTCACAAAGTAAAGAATAGATTTGGATTTCCTATTCTTGTGGAATAACAACTTTTCTGATAAGGGGATCACTCTGCTTGGCATTCCTGGTTCTCTTGTTTTTGCTTTTAATTGGTTTAATGTTTTAAAGCTACAAAACTTAATAATACGTGTCCTTAATGATGGATGCTGCCTTTTGAATGTGTTCTGGATGCTGGGGAGGCTAGTGCCCTTGATGGAGTTGGCTAAGTTTACAACTTTCTCCAGATTTTCCTGATCCTGTGCAGTGGCCACTCCATACCAGACAGTGATGCAACCAATGACAATGCTGTCTTGGAAAAATTTGTGAATGTCCTTGGTGACATAGCAATTTACCTCAAACTCTGAATGAAGTATAGCCTCTGTCATGCCTTCTTTGTAATTGCATCAATATGGTTGACCCAGGATAGTTCATCAGAGATGTTGACACCCACGAATTTGAAACTGCTCACCCTTTCCACTTCTGATCCCTCGATGACATGTGTGTGTGTTCCCTCGATTTCCTCTTCCTGAAGTCCACAATCAGTTCCTTGGTGTTACTGTTGTTGAGTGCAAGATTGTCACTGTGACACCACTCAACCAGCTGATCCATCTCACTCCAGTGTGCTCATGACAGAAATGCAAGAGGTTGTACCCTTCGTGCAGGCTCAGATTCATTAATATGTCAGAAAATCAGTGACTCATCAGGCGGGTGATGCATCTCTGCACGCTCCTTGGACAAGATCTATTGCCTGCAGGATCAGGCGGATATCCTCTGCTTGTGGTTATTGAAGTGACTGCAACCTGCAGCTACTGTGCTACACAATGATTTCAGGGCTTATCAACCCCCCCACAATGTGAGTATCTGAACTGGTGCATGGAAGACGTGCACCATTTGATACAACTAAAGATTGATCATTGTTCACTCTGAAGGTTGATCTTTGTTTTGCTGTTGTATGTTTTGTCCAATGACAGAAGACACTGTGAGAGATGGAAGAGATGTGTTAGTTGGATTATTAAGATCTTCATTTTACGAATGATCACTTGACATCAGACTAGAGATGTGTATATAAATTGCCTGGATGAAATTAAATTTTAACACCAGATACCTGTGGATTCCCCTTCTGGATGAAGAGACCAGTGAGCTGAGGTGATATAATTTAATGGGATAAATGGTAGAAAAAGACTTATTGGTGATGATTATAACAAGCAGTGTGACATTACATAAAGATGACTGAATTTCAGTGATGGATAAGCATTTGGATAAGTCAGGAAGTACACATAGCAAGAGAGGAAGGATGAACCTACAAGAATATTAATTGTGAGAAGTGATGAGCTGGATTTCAGCAAAGAGAACACTGAGTTAAGAGTCCTATCACATCAAAGTGTAGGTGAATCTTTCCTGATTCACTGAAATCCTCGAACTTGTAGCATTGAATTCAGGAAAAGGAAACCAGATGCTTGCTGCTGTCTTTTGTGGTCACACCCAGACGTGTCTATGGAAGACAGCCTCTTTTGCACCACTTCCAGTTGAATATCAGTTGGAAGAATCAAAAAGGTAGCACAAGCATAGATTGTTCTCTGGGTGGAGGATTCGATGTCCATTACAAAAAAGTGTCCAGTGGTGCAACTGCAATGTAATTCTAAAAGGCACAGTCTGCAACAGAAAATAAAGTAGCAAACATAAAGAATAAGCCATTCTCAATGGAGGTAGTGGGGTGGGGGTGGGGGGTAGATGAGCAACAAGAGGAGGAGAAGGTGGAACCTGTTTACTTTGAGAAAAAGACTGTGACAATCTTTTCATCCATGCCACTCATGATTTTACACCCTCTGTAAGGCCACCCCTCAGCCTTCTTCACTCCAGGGAAAGCAGTCCTGGCCTATCCAGTTTCTCCTTATAACTCAAAGCCCTCTACTCTCACCAACATCCTTGTGAATCTTTCCTGCACCCTCTCTAGCTTAATCAAAGCTTTGATATATCTTGGCAACCAGAACTGCACCAGTATTCCAAGTACAGTCTCTGCACACCTTGTACATCTGTAACATTGTGCTCAGTGCTCCTGCCAGTGATGGCAAACATGTCATATACCTTGTCTATGTGTGTCAGGGAAGTATATATTTGTGCTCCTTGGTCTTTCTATTCCATATCACTTCCAGAGCTTTGAAATTCACTGTATACAATATGTCCTTTCCTGATTTATCTTTCCAAAATGCATCCCTTCATACTCTTTCAAGTTAAATTCCAGTGGTTGTGCTTTTCCCAGTTCAGATCCCATTGTAGATTTAGACAGTATTCTTCACTACCCACTATACCACCGGTTTTGGTATCATCCACAAAAGATAATAATTTGACTACTGAAATTCTGTCTTTCCATCTACAAAGTAAATATCAGGCTGGATTACATTGTATTTATACAGGACATGGAAGGGGATCATGTACTTGCCAACCAGCATATCTGGCAAAGTCAAATTCAAGGGCTGCGTTGTAAATGCTTGCCCTGAACTTGTAAGACATGCACTGAATCTATCCATTTAATAGGTCTCAATAAGTTATTAAATTTCAGTCAGTGACTTTAACATGCATCTTTCCTGATATTGCCTACTCTATTACTAGGTCCCTCACCATCAATATTCTGGGGCCCTACCATAAAATTAGTTAGAAGACAGGCATTCTGTGGTAAGTCATTCCCAGACTCTCCTAAGTCTTTTTACCATCTACCATTGGAGCATACTCAACCAGACCTTCAACAACCCTGAAGAAGCTCATCACTATCTAGAACAAAAAACGAATGGCTGGAGGAACTCAGCATGTCGAGTAGCATCTGTGGTGGGAAAGGGAGATTTGACATTTGAGGTTGAGACCATCCATGAGCACATATGCAGAATTTCAGCCTGAAACATTTACCATCCCTTTGCCCTCACAGATGCTGCTCAACACCCTGAGACCCTCCAGGACTTTTTTGCTCCAGATTCTCTAATGTCACCATCAGGTGCCTTTACACCTCTCACCACTGTCACACCATGCCTTTTAGTGCACTATCAACATATATCACCCTTGCATGAAAATAGAACCATCTGAATGTACCAAGTCATAACTATTCTGACGTGAAATGTATAATCCTCCTTTTATCATGGCAGAGTCAGAATCTTCTCTATTGATTGATTGATTGATTGAGATACAGCACAAAGTAGGCCCTTGGGCTGGTCTGGACTGTGGGAGAAAACCCATGCTGTCACATGGAAAATGGACAAACTCCTTACAGGCAGCAGCGGGAAGCTTCATAACACAGCCATGAGAATACTCAACACCACAAGAACAGTGCTCCAATTATTAAAGAGGCAGCTCACCAGTAACTCCTTAAGGATCACTAAGATTTGTAACGGAAACTAGTCTTGCCAGGGGCATCCACTTGCCTGAGAAGGAGTCAGACTTGTCAGATATGGAGAAAATGCAAACCTGAATTCCAGCAAGCTTCATTAGCCTGGATGTATATTTAGGCTGTTCCATTTTCCAGCGTTGCTTCCTTTGCCTCGAAAGGCCCAAATCTTAACTGTTAAATAAGTTATAATGACGAGATTCATTATATTTTAGCTTTAGATATATTCGCTAACAAGGTAGTTCAAACACGAAGCCTCTAGTGAAGGTTAATAGAAGAACAACTTAACTAACTAGCTTCTTCTGTGCCTGAAACCACTAAATATACCTGATATTCTTTGCATAATTACCTGTCTATTGCGGAACAGATACAATTACACTGCCGTTTGTGGTTCCAACCATAACATGTTTACAGATTCAATTATTCTTTGCATATTGGTAGCATGTAATAATGTAATATCGATGTCTTCGAAAAATAGTAATTTCAGTTGAGAGTTTAATATTGCTATTGTTCGGTCAGAAATCAGAATCCGCCGTTTATAACGAGCCACAAAGCAAGTAAAATACACTATCAAGAGGTAATCGTGGATCGATTTTACTTAGAAACAGCGAGCGTACCTTGTTTTTACAGGTTGATTATTTTCATCAGCAATGGGGAGAAAACAGTCAATAAAGTGTTGTCGGTAGTGACTTACATGACCGAGTGAAGGCCCTGGAAGGCACAAGGGATCTATTTAATCCAGACAACTGGAGGGTTCCTGTCCTATTTTGGACTGGTGTGGAGTTGAACCGATCAGCTGTCATAGTTTACTGACGCCATTCGCTAGTGTATTTCAAGCTCAGACTATTCATACCATCTCGAGGGCAGAGCTGCATTTTGAACTGGGAAAGTTGGACCGTGCACTGTAAAGAAATTTAACGGTTTGTAATGATATAATGCACATCAAAATGCAGTGCGAAATGCTATTTATTAAAGTATCTCAGAATTTGAGGTGGTTTTCTCAAGCGATATTGTGGAGCTAACTGGCGGAAAGATTTTCTAAACTTTTATTCCCTCGTGATTGTGTCTAGTTTCATAGTTTAAAGCACAACAATCGATTGTTATTCTGTAACAAATCCACCGAAGTTCGCGTTAATTTATTAATACCTGACACCAAACTAAATTTGTCTTAATGATCATAACTGTAGGAGTATCAGAGCAAAGTTCTTTGAGGTGATTATTTAACCTTGTATTCAACAAACTTGCAGTGGAAACGGAATGAACTGAGGTCGCTGTCTTCAAGTAAAATTGATCTTCTAGTTTAAAGGCTGCCCGAAAAAAATCACTGTCTCGATCTCTGCCATGTGAGTCACCATTATAGAATTAAAGATTTAGGCTTTGGGAGTAGATAGGAAGAACATGATGTGAAATAAATATATCCAAGTATTCTGTTAAGCTGTTTGAGCATGTAATATAATTTATATTTTTATCTTCGTTTTTTTGAAAAAACATACTCATAGGGTGAACATCCTAGGGTGAACATACCATACTCCAACTTCGATATAAAAACCTATAATAGAAGCATTCGGACCCGTGTTAGAGAATGACAAACTTCAAATGGAGAATCTTACTTCGGGACTCTCCAGCCATCGGGAACATTATCCCTGTGTTTAGTCCTGTTAGAATTTTACAGGTTTCTCTGAGATCTCCTCTCAATCCATTGAACTCAAGTGAGCAATGTTCCCAATCTCTCTCTACGTGTTAAGTCCTGCCAACCCAGGAATCAGTCCAGTAAATTTAAGACAAGAATATCCTTTCACAAATAAGGGGACTGATACTGCACACTAACCCCCAGGTGGGAGGATTTACCAAGCCTCTGTACTGCTGCAACAAGATGTCCTTGCTCCTGTGCTCAACACTGCCCATAATTACAAACTACAGTCTAGTCTCTGGGGAACACAACTTCACAACTTTCATCTTCTGCCCATTCACCTATTAATGACCAATATCACAATGGGAGGATTTGTAATTAGAATTTCTGAATGCAGTACAAAAATGATTTAAAGCAAATTTTAAATTTTTTTTAAAAAAACAAATCTTTATCCAATTGGAAACAGTTATTTTCTGCTAACTTAAGGTGAGACTTAGATTTTAGTGCACTTCACGATTTTCTTTGTAACTCCAATAACCAAATCACTGATATATCTTAAGTGGAAGAGGTAAAACAAGGTATGAACAAGAACCCAGAATAGCAGACACGGCAGATTACAAACATAAAGAGGGACAAGGCCTTTAACAATTTCCCCCTGGATCAATAAAGTATGACTATGACTATGACTAGAAGATTTGATAGGGACAGTGTTAAAATTTGTCAGTTATTTAACCAGAAGCCAAAATAAGTTGGAAAAAACAGAAAGATGAGTGATCAAGACTTTGTAAGGGATAGGAAGTGAGCAGGAGAATTTTGATTGATATGGTAATAGAGAGTAAAAGCTAAGTTGATTAGCAATGTGTTAGAAAGGTCAAGTCTGAAGAAAACAATAGCCTGGATATAGGGTTTGGTAACCACAGCATTGAGTCCAAGCACAGAATGAGCGACAACATTGCTGAATACCTGTGCTCTGTCCACAGTGGCCACCTTCAGTTCTTGTTTACAAGCCATTTCAACTCCCCTCTTCATATCATCTCCACTCACCTTCCAACCTCTGTCACTATCTCCAGCCCTCCTTCCCTCACCTGGTTTCATCTGTCCATCAAACCCTCCTCAAATGGATTCACCCATCATTTGTCTCATTTGCTTCAGTCCCTCTTCCCCCTCACTATTTTAAATGGGCTATCTCCCCTTTATATTCTCAGTTCTGATGTAGGGTCTCTGTCCAAAACAGCAACTATCTATTTGCCTCCACAAAAATTACCAGACCTTCGGAGTTTCTCCAGTGAATTGATTTTTTTCCCTCAAGATCCCAGCATCTGCAGCCTTTTATGTCTCTTTAATTATGATGAGATGGGAGAATATTGGGCAAAATGACTGGTGAAAAGTAGACTGTCTTGGAGATGACAGAAATATGTTGTGTTAGATCCATTTTTAGCCAAAATATGAAGCCAAGATTCCAAATTATTTCAATATTGAATATTGAAAATAAACATGAAGTAGCCATATTTCTTTTCATTTAATGTATACATGAAAGCTGTACATTAACTATCAATTTCACAATTAGCTATTGTGAATAAAGCAGTCATGTATTTCACTTTCTAATTTAATCAAGATGGTATTAGCATAGATTAAATTAGCGAACAGCAAGACTAAATTAGATTAACAAGTACTTCACCCGAAAAACTGGTGTAGGTAATTCGGCCTTACAGTAGAAACCTTCTGGAACTCTCATTCTGGTGTTAAGCCTTATAGGATATGCGAGACACAACAACAAAAGATGGACAGTTATGCAAATCTATAGAACAACCTGAACCTAGAACTGATGTCACAATGCCACATCCTCTAACAATTTTACTGAATGGAGAGAGTCTTTGTTAAAAATTTCAATATAATTGCAGCAATAAGATATTGTTATATTCTTTGTAGGCTATAAGTAAAATTGGATCAAATGCACAATTTTAATTATGGCAAACTGTCAACAATAGTTATCATGTTAGCAAAACTAACAGCACTGTCTAAAGCAGAAGTCTGGAAGCTACTGTGCTTTTCTGCTCCTTCAAAAAGTGTGCTGTTAAAACTAACCTAGAGGCAAATATTAAAATCATTGACTTGATCTGACCTTCATTTTTAACTATTCTCCAGGATGTATTTCATTGTAAACATCCTTGAGAAACACATGCCTTGCTGAATGAGGTATGCTGAGATTATTGAACAGCTTAAGTCATAATTACTGCTGAACAACTTACTGCCTCACTCAGAAAAATATTTTTATGTGGAGTCAATAATAATTTCAGCATTATACTTTAAAAACTTTCCAATTTGTTTTCTATGATAAATTCCATATTAATGATATGCACCAACAGATCTTTCACTTTTTGTAAAGCATTTAAAAAAACTTAATTGTTAAATCTTAATTGTTCAATCTGTTTCACATTACTGTAAATGGCAGAGAGCCATCTGTTAAAACATTAATATTCAGAAATGCAAAGTTTCAGTGATAGAGAATGCAAAATATTCGTGAGCAGATTGCTTTGATGTCAGTGTCACTATTGATAGAAAAATCCTTATTTACATAAAAGGGGTGAGAGTTAGGAAAATGAGATTAATTTGGATAGGATGAGTACACTTTGAATCAGAAATGTAATGGATGAGTAGCTATAGAATGGCTTAAGCCAGTGTAACTCTTGCTTTTGGTATGAATGTTAGTGGATTAGGTCCCAGAACAGTGATTAGCAATTAAAAATCAGGTGTGCAAGGTATTCAGTGAGGAGGAAGTACTGTGTTATGAGAAGCACAATCTAACAGATAATTGGCAAAAACAAATTCTGTTTCTCTGAAAATTGACGTAGGAGTCAGATGGTATTATTTCAGAAAGCATAGATGTCTTTGGTACTCTGCTTAATATTCATACCTTATGCTGTATTACTATGCACTCATATCATAATACTGCGTGGGATTTTTGGAAAATATCAACCATGTTTCCTTCAAGTTACAGGTCAAATAATCACAAACCTGAAGTATTCCTCTAGAACATGATGTAAACTTAAAAGACCATGGTAGGTGGAAAATTTAAGGTAATAAAATAAAATCTGCAACAAATAGCTTGCATCAATATTGGTGACAATTGCAGTGCCAGGCTGTTACTAAATCCCATCCAGTTTATAAATGAAAAGGAAATCTTTAAATATTAGCAGCTTTGGCAAATTGTAACTCTTGCTCCACAGATCTTTAAAATGGTCTAGCAAGTTTCTTAATTCAGGGCAATTGGGGTTGAACAACATATGTCTGCAAGACAGCAGCTCCCAGATCCATTAATAAATAAATGTTTAAAAAAACACAAGTCAGTCTTTAAAGATACTCCTTCAGCTTCTAATATCCAAACACCTATAGAAATAAGAATTTTTTGTGTATTCATTGACTACTTCCTTTGAGTACCATGATTGCGTTTGCTGTTGCTCCTCTGGGTTCCACGTGGCATTATACTTAGTTATTGGGGGTAGCTATTACTGCATGGGTGCCTCTCTAAAGGAATCCTGCAGACCACAGTGAACTTCGAACATTAACTGGTGTTAATTGGTGGAAAAGGGTCAACTTTAAGTGTTTGGGTGTCAGCATCTCAGAAGATCTGTCCTGGGCCGAACAATCATGAAGACAGCATGCCAGCAGATCTATTAGGAGCTTGAGATTTGGTTTATCACCGAAGATTCTTGCAAATTTCTATAGATCTACTGTGGAGAGCATTCTGAGTTGATGCGTCAAAGCCTGGTATGAAACCTCCAAAGCACAGGATTTTAAGAAGCTGTAGAGGGTTGTAAACTCAGGCAGCTCCATCACAGGTGAAAACCTTTCCACTATCAAGGACATCTCAAGAAGCAGTACCTGAAGAAGGCAGCACCCATCATTAAAGACCTTCACCTTCTCACTACTACAATCAGAGAGGAGGTACGGGAGCCTGATGGCTCACACTCAACATTTTTAGGAACAGCTTCTTCATCTCTGCCATCAGATATCTGTATGGTCCATGAACATTACCTCATTACTCCTTTTTTTAACATTATTTATTTTGTAATTTATAGTCATTTTTGCCTTTGCAGAACAAATTTCACATCATACAAGACAATGATAATAAACTTGATTCTTATTTTAACTTGACTTTGATATTCCCTAGGGTATTATGCCAAGGGTTACACTATTATACTCCAAATATTACATGCAGGACTATGCCTACATATGAAGTAGGAGCATCAGCAGGTGATACAACCTTGTATGCCTACACGTCCATTCAATAATAAAGTATTATTAAACCTTTAGGCTTAATTTCACTTTCCTGCCTGTTTTCCCATAAATCCTGATTCAACATTAGCCTAAAAATCTTACAGTCTTGGACATACTGAATGAACCTCCCGATTTAGAATTAGAATATTCCAGAGCTCAAGGGTTGGAGTTCTGGGGACATAACTTAAGATCAAAGCCCAAAAGGTTGAAGACAACTTCAGTGAGTCTGGAAGTTGAGGTCTGACGGCTGAAGCCCTGGGGCCTGTGTGTCTGCTGGGGAAGTCAGAGCCCTGATGTCTGCAGGGTCACTGGGTGCTGGAGGCAGCCTATTCTGGGGTTGGCGGCTCGTCTGTGTGTGAGTAGGTGGGTGGCTGGGTGGGAGGAAAGAACCTTGTTTCTCTGTTGTAGCACGTTGTTCTGCTGAACATTGTGGGCATGCTATGTTGGCGCTGGAATATGTGGGCTGCCCCAGTGTATCCTTATGTTTAAATGTTCACGCAAACAATGCATTCCACTGCAACACACACACAAAATGCTGGTGAATGCAGCAGGCCAGGCAGCATCTATAGGAAGAGGTATAGTCGACATTTCAGGCTGGGACCCTTTGTCAGGACTAACTGAAGGAAGAGATAGTAAGAGATTTTGGAGGGGGAGATCTGAAATGATAGTTGAAGACAGGAGGGGAGGGGTGGATCTAAGAGCTGGAAAGGTGATTCCACTGTACGTTTTGATGTACTTGTGATAAATAAATGAATCAGAATTTGCAATATTATAACCAGTTATTTCACAATTTAATTTAAGGATTTGAATTTCCTATAAGCTTAAGCCTAGGACAAGTAATAAACAGCTTACCTCTATATAGTTGTTCTACAATAGCATGCACTGGCACAAAAATATAACAAGATGAATCCATTCATGGATCTTTCCTGAAAAAGTCACGGGGAGCTCTCATTGAATTGTGGTGGTCTTTACAATGAAACTTATTCCAGGATGTTTCTTCCTAAATTGCCAAGTAACAAAGAGGAATAGAGACATACATCCAAAGTGGCAGGAAATTTTGAGGCTAAGGATGTTCCCGTCACATAACTGCTCTTGAAGAAACAAGCTGGTCATAGATGGTCCCATCTAGACAAGTGCTCAATACATGCCATGAAAGCATCTGACAGCACCTGTTACAGCAGAAGTCACAATTTGGAGATGGTGAGCTACTCATTGCAATTCCCAACAACTACATGAACTTATGACAGTAAGTGCCCAAACGTGCCCACAGAGTCAGGGGTCAATTATATCAGTTTTCATAGTGTTTATGGTGTACCTCCCTTCTTTGTGTACTAGGGAACAAAATAGTCATTGTGCTGCTGAATGAATCTAAAGAAAAGCGATGCATGGCCCAAGTATCCAATTGCAGGTTTAAAAGTAGTGATTTTGAATAAGTCCATAATATCATCAAGTAAGTATTTTCTGGTGCTATATGGCAAAGTTATTTCCCATAGTTGGGGATTCTAGGACAAGAGGGCATGACTTCAGGATTGAAGGACGTCCTTTTAGAACTGAGATGCAGAGAAATTTCTTTAGTCAGTGGGTGATAAATCTGTGGAATTTGTTGCCACGAGTGTCTGTTGGGAGGCTAAGTCATTGGGTAAGTGCATCAAAGGGTATGGGGTCAAAGCAGGG
Source organism: Mobula birostris (assembly GCF_030028105.1). NCBI lineage: Eukaryota > Metazoa > Chordata > Chondrichthyes > Myliobatiformes > Myliobatidae > Mobula > Mobula birostris. The sequence goes on along the minus strand of NC_092375.1, from coordinate 171,316,140 downwards.
GAATGGGGATGAGTGGAAGAATTGGATCAGCCCATGATTGAATGGTGGAGCAGACTTGATTGGCTGAATGGCCTACTTCTGCTCCTATATCTTATGGTCTTATGGTGTAATTACTATCATCCAATATTTTTGAATGGCTGTATTTTGGCTACAGGACTTGCTTCTGTGAAAGAGAATTGCAGGGGACCCTGAACAACAATTCAGGTAGCTATTTAACTCACCATCAGTCCCGAATTAACATTTACTATTAAAGCTGGTGTTTCAGTTTGCTTTATCAAATATTTTACTGGAAGTGCTTATGTGACTTAACCTTGGTTTACTGCAAAGTAATTTTCAGCTGATGAGGCATCTTTGAAGTGTAATTACTATGGAAATCTATGAAATGTGACATGCAATTTAGATACAGCAAACTCACACAAACAAGAATGAAATTATGGATAATAAATATATCTGGGTGTTTTTGAAAGGGATAATTATTAGCTGACATGCCACAACTCCATGAGTCTGGGCTATTTTATTTTCACCCATGAGCACTATGCCTTGAAGATAGTGCTTCCAATGGGGCAACATTCTTTCAGCACAAAAATGAGAATTCAGCCTTGATTTACAAAAAAATCAAACTGCAAGAATGTGGCTTGAACCTCAACTCAAATTAAATTTAAAAGTGTTCACAATAAGTCTTGTGTATTATGTAAACACATCGTGAATCTGACTGGCAAAAGCTGGAAATCAAGTAAATGAATTTGTATCAAAACACATTAAGATTAGAAAAGACTAAATTGTTACCCATTTACCCTCTCTCCAGGAATGACACAATAGGAAAACAAAAAAAAAACTAAGTAATTGCTTTGCAAAACAGTGAGATTGGAGTAATGAGCCAGAATATTTCAAACAGTATTACTTCATCATAAATTTATTAATGAATGTCAATTATTGCTGAAACAATAATAAGTTTTCCAACAAAGATCAAAAACAGAAACAGACAAATACTGAAAATGCCCAGTAGGTTAACTATATTTGTGGAGAGAACAGTTAACATTTCAGGCTGATGATCTTTCATTTGGCAAATATAATTCGTGGAAATCTGACACTGCTGAATTGCAGTGGCAAAGTGTCACAATGTGGTCTCGTTATTTATTGTGTTGGATTCCTTATTGGCTCTTGTCCTTTGAGAGTCGTGGCAATATCAAATTTGAGACTGGTCGCAAACCAGCACTGGCCAATTTACCGCTACACACGCACACACACACACACACACACACACACACACACACACACACACACACACACACAAAGTGTTAGAGGAACTCAGCAGGTCAGGCAGTACCTTAGCTATGTTATCTGCAGTGTAGTGGTGTGGTTTACAAAAACAAAAGTACGTCCTTCAGATGTTTTGATGGAGAACATTTTGTTATTAATATTCTATGTAATGGGAACATAGGTAACCACCATGTTATTGGGGGGAGGGGTGGTTGTGTTCATATAAAGTAATCCATATCACAGTGTTCTATAGTTTGAAGCCACATCATTTCCAAGTGTCAAGAAACGCGAGTTGAAAATAATTTTGTGTATTTACATTTTTTTCTCCCTCAAATAAATCCCAAGAACCAATTTTATTCCATATCTCAAATTTTTTTGAGTAGAGGTTTGTGAATTAAGTAAGTGTGAATTTCCATAACCCTAATGGTCATAATGGTCATGGGGGTTATCTGTACTTATGCTCAGCATCAGTATAATCATTCAAAGTCATTGAGACCCTGAAGAAAGATGTTCCAACCACACAGGTCCTCAAGAGACCTACCACTGAGGAGATTTGGTGATGATTTATCAAACACAAGACTCTTTCTAGAAACTTAAACTTCTGGCTTGATACTGTTGAACTATTCCTTCTCTTTTGACAAGCCCCTAATGCCAGTATTCTCTGCATAGATGAGGACTGTTTGTCACAGTTACTATTTCAGGTGGGAATGCCAAGGTAACACATCTAATGATGTGAATAGTCATAAGATAGTTAACTTGCCATGGGATCTTCTCAGCCTCCTGTGTGGTGTGAGAGGAAATATCAGTACTTTCAGTTCAAGAGCAGTTACTCAATCATACTTTATTTGCCTGCCACCAAGAAACAAATGATTGTTCGATGGTGTAATGGATAGAGTTTTGAACACACAGCCTGACATGTTGCAACTTTTGAGCATTTTCTGCTTTTATGTTAATGGCAGAGGTACATTACTGAAAAAAATCTCATGCATTGGCTTCTGTTTGCATTAGCTTATTAGACATTTTGTCAATTTAATCAGTACTATTGAAAAAGGCATGATTATTACAGTAAATTCAAACCATACACCACTTTTTCTGGTCAAATTGACTTTTAAATTTTGATGCTTTTTTTCTAAATGAAGAACGTGCTATTCATATTGTCAGCTGCATTGATACCTTCACATAATGCTCAAGAAGATTCAAATCTACTAACAATGAAGTAATTCTCATAATGCACCACTGGTGTCCTTCCACAGCAGTTGTAACATTGTATGATTCAATTTGAATTCCAGCTGAAGCCAGCACCCCTGAAGAAAAAGCCACAATTATAAAATTAACCAGAATAATTTACAATTCATTGTCAATGAGTAGCTTTGAATCAACAAGTCTATTACATATAGAAAACACAAAGATCATGAGTATTTCTAATAAAATTCCAGTACACAATGTTGAGAAGAGAAGATATCTAGAGAAGAAAATTCACTGTTTTGATTAACAAGGGTTCAGATAGCATGAAATAAAATAAAAACTGAAGAATTAGGTGCAGAGATTAGTGTGCATAATTTTGAAAAAAGTATTCTTTATAAACTTTACAAACATTTTAAGACAATGTAACAAAGTATTGGATAACACTTTTGTTTTAATTTTCAATATATCTAAAAAAGGAAAACATTTAATATCACCGGCATGTGTCATGAGATTTTGTAAACTTTAGGGCAGCAGTCCAATGATAAATAAATGTTGAGGAAAAAATAACTGAATTACAGTAAATAGATATGTCTATTAAATAGTTAAGTTAAAATAAGTCGTGCAGAAAAACCAGAAATAAAAATCATGCAAGGTCAGTAGGCAAAAGAAGAGTATCAATTAACTACTCTGATTAATGAGTCATTTAGGAATTGAAAGCAGTGAATAAATGGAAAAGGTTATATGGGACATTGCAGTGATGTTCAAAGCAACAACCTGCATTTACACCGAGGGAGTGAACTGATGGAAGATGCAAAGGATTTTTTTAAAACTAGTAACATATTGACTATTGTAATATAATGAAAAAACAATTAAGTAAATAATCAATTTTTTAGTGTTACTTGTTGCTAGATAATTTACAGTCAAGATCCCAGAAAAACATTACTGTTTTATCTCAGACTAGCAAGCTTGTTATCTTTTAGTTCACCTGGGAGCAAACACTGCACCTCTTTACAAATTTTTCATATCATACCACATGCAGCTCATCTTTACAACTCCAATGAAACTATCAGTGGGGATTGTCCACCTGAACCCAAGAACCTCCACCAAAATGTGCTACTGAATTGAAATGTTCACACAGGCATTGGCCAATTATGTAAATACGCTTATATGGTAAAGGTAGTGCTATGCGTAAGGAGGGAACATAAAAATAAGCACATAAATTAAATAATGGCATTCATAAAATGCCCTTCATATCATAAAGTTTTCACAGAAGAACTCACAGCCGTGTCTAACTCAAATAAAGTGCTTTGTGAAAATCTTGATGATTCAACATTTGGTTCACAAACTCATCAAGGTCTAGGTTCCCACAAACTCTTGGAAACTTACTAGCTTCACTGGAGAATTTACTGTAAATTGTGTAACATCTTAAAAACATATATTGATTGGGTTATAAATGCCCAATTTATGGACACCCCTATCTCTGATCAAGCTCCCATTATGTTATTAAATTCAAAAGGTCGAAGTACCAGGCAGCACGGTAGCGCAGTGGTTAGTTAGCACAATGCTTTACAGTGCCAGTGACTATGGTTCAATTCCCACCACTGCCTGTAAGGAGTTTGTACATTCTCCCCAAGATCGTACGGGTTTCCTCCGGGCACTCCGATTTCCACCCACAAGTACAAAGGTGTACTGCTTGGTAGGTTAATTGGTCATTGTAAATTGTCCCATGATTAGGCAGGATTAAATCAGGGGATTGCTGGACGGTGCGGCTGGAAAGGACGGAAGAGCCTATTTCATGCTGTATCTCAATAAATAAATAAAGTATGTACATCCATTCGTTACTACAAACAGCAGAACCAGATACCAACTCCCCCTTCCCTGCTTAGTACTTGTTCTTTCTTATCAGTCTTGTGTGCTTTTGATGCCCTGTCAACATGGAGGTATGGTAACTGTACAAAGTGATTTTTGAGTATTGTCTGATTTATGGATAAGGTCAACTTATGGACGTTCAGAAAAACAGAACCCTTTCAATAAGTGGGGACAGACTGTAATTAAAGGGTGCTTGGGTATTAATAGGAATAACATCTAATTGTCCTGAAAATCTGCCACTACTGTACCACCAACATACAGAGCGTGTCTTATTATTACTGATTGTTGTTTTGAACCTCTTCAAGTTTCTATGCAACATTATTGATTTGTTTAGGTGTAGACACTGAGATATACCAAAAGAGATAATGGATACAAGAGAGAGTAGGCCAGGAAGATTCAAATGTTGTATTACATGTTCATGATAGTGCACAGAAACCACTGCAAGTGTATGGAGATATAGTAGGACAGATAGTAACATCTTTTATTTAAGGTGGCTGGTGTAAGCAAGCTTTGTTGCAATTGTACAAATCTTTTTTGAGACCTCTTCCTGGTATACTGTGTGCAGTTCTAATCCTGATCCCACAGGAAACAATTCCCTGCCATGGAAACAATAGCAGCAACGTAAACTCATTGGAATAACCTTCACCAAGTTAGCACAGTTACAAATATAGGTCCTATTCAGGGTTCCACACTGATATTAGTCCATTCATTTGTTTGCCAGGACCATTAATTGGATTATCAAATGCAATATAGTCTAACATGATGCAGGGAATGAACTGGGGTGGGAGAAGGGGTAGAGTGGGATTGGCTTGAAGAGGCATGACATAGAAAAGTGGAGTTGAGCCCTTCAAACGTCAGAAATGAAAAAAAAAGAAACTTGTGGGAACTTTAGGTTTCCAAGGTTGCTTTATAAACCCCTATCATTAAAGAGTGTGAAAAATGTGCATGTTTTTTTCTAAGGAGCTGCTGTAAGTTAAGGAATTAATGGGTATAAGGTTTTGTCAACCATCCAACCATCAGTATTAAATGAAATTCTTGTTATCCAACCAATTAGGGAATTGACAATTAAACCTTAAGTTTGCAGAATCCGCTGGAATTGAAAACTGTCATATCACAGACCCAATGAAGATATTCTACAAACTCCAAATTTCTGATGCCAACTTCATTGCAAAGTGTTAATTACATGCCTACATTGGATTACAAATATGATCAATGCTCAAATTTCCAATTATCAAAAGGTAATTTTACAGCCAACTCAGCCTTGAACAGACGTCTCTGTCAACTCAGGCAAGACCTTGGACAGATCTTTAAATGAGCTGAATGTTACTTCTCTGATCCTTATTGCTTTAAAAAATGTTTTAGTACACTAGTTATCATTCCAAATAAAGTTACAAACTAGAGTCATATTATCACAAATATTCAAGGCTAATGTGAAGTGTGGGAAAAAGACTTGTAAATCAGCCTAGTTTCATGAATGAGAAATGAGAATTTCATAATCCATGTTCAGGTTCATGCAGTTTTTTGCTGAAACAGTCAAATTAACTCATAACATAGATCAAATTAAGAGGTTTCATGTTGTGAATTCAGCAATGTATCATGTGGTGTTATTATCCTCTGACTACTTTGACTTTAGAGCTTGTAAAATTATTTGACCACTTGCTCTCTTCAAGAGCGAATCAAGGGATATGGGGTTAGTGCAGGAAAATGACTTTTGTGGTAAAAGATCAGACATGATCTTAATGATAGGCAGAACAAGCATCAGGGGCTGAATTATCTACTCTTGCTTCTAAAGTCCTTATGCAGTTTGAAGCTTTTGTATTTAATTACAGCATTAATATAAAATGAAACTTGTACAAGTTGACTAATGACAAGCTGTTATGCAAAGACATTATTTATTTAAACTTACTCTTATAATTAGTCTTCTCAAGACAGAGTAATACAAAGATTGATAAACACTGAACATCAATGAAAAGCAATGGAGATTTCAAATGATGATAAGAAATTGGTGATGCAAGAAATGCTGCTTCCTTTACCTGCAACAGATTGTAAAGCTTGGGAATATGCCTCAGCTTTGTAAATTAGCAAATTTCCACTGAGAGGAACTGCCTGTTTGAATGCTGCTCCATCAACTTCCAGAAGCACTGGAAGGTCAATTTGAATGGAACCCAGAAACTTATGGGAGGCACTAGAAGTAGAGATCTCCAATGCACATACATTAGTAGGATCGCCTGGAACTGCATCATCATGCTTGGCTACTACCTGTAAGAAAGAAGTAGCTTTTAGATTATACTTTAATCAGGCTATCTTCAGGATTTAATGACCAATGATTAATGAGAGAAAAGGCAAAATGCTGGAACCACCGAGGTCAGGCAGCACATGTGGAAAAAGAAGCTAGTTAACAAATCAGGTAGGAGGCACGAGAGACAGGAAACAATTTGGTGTCAATTGCAGAGAAATTGGGAAAGGAATGTATAAAACAAAGGGAATAAATGCCCAAACTCTCAATCTCCCTAAGAAGGATACACTGTAGTTTTGAGTAATGGACTCTTCTACAGATAATGTCTATCTGTGCACCCTATTGGATGTGCTGTAAGAGCTGTTGGTGCTGAGATATTTGCAGGCTGACAATCCAATCTAATCCTGGTCTTATTAGCTCTTGAAAACTCTCACCTGACCCATAATCAATATAATGAAGCTCTTCCAATTCCACTGCTATTTGTTCCTTTTCAAATATAGTTACTACTTTATCAATTAACAATGCAATTGGTATGCGTGTGTTTATTATGGCAATAGTGGGCACAAGGTGGGCAGCTATAAATAAACATGTTGTTTCTTTTTCTTGGGATCTTAAAAAAAATCAGATTTTTAATTCAGAAGAAGTAAGATATACTTTGATAAATAAAGCTCACATGGGAAGACAATGTAAAATGTCATGAAATCCAGCTCCTCCTGCTTTGTTAAATTTGCAGCCTATTACAATGCAGCTTTTTTTCTGCGGGCATGGACAAAACAGATACATATTGGAAAGAATCTCTCCATCTAAATATTCAAAATATCACGAGCAGGTTAATCAGCATATGCGGAGGCAAAACATGCAAGTTGATCTTTCAGGTCAAGTCTCTGCATCAAGACACAGAGGGAACAGGAAAGATTGACAGTACATAGCACTGGGGTGGGGGGGGGGGAGATGGGATAAAAGCTGGTAGGACATAGGTGGAACCAGATGGTTCGCATGCACACAGAGAGCAATCCTGTGTTGGCAATGTTTTGGTGCATGTTCATATAATAACTTCATTACTATGGTATCAATAAAAACATCTGGTATCTCTTCTACATGGTTAGATTCTAATATTTTTAATCCAACATTCTTTCAGAAATCAGGAAAGAGGCAGAAAACTTGTTGCTTCACAATTGTTTTATTAAGATTTAATAGAACAAAGAAACTTGGAAAAGTAACAGTAGCAGAAGCTAGTACCAGAAGGGAGAGAAAAGCAAAAAGAAATATGTGCCTCCACATGACCAGCTCTAGATACGCAACATCCCATTCAAATTTGAAGACGAGAATCAACCAATCAGATACCCCTTATTCAAATAACAGTGTACCAGAGAAGCTTCCAGAGCTTTCCAGAATCATGTAAATGTAACACCTTGGGGACACACTGAACAACTGTATATACATATTGTGAGCACTAAACAGTTACATGTATAAGTAGTTATAAAAATACAAGCAGGTAATTAATTGTTAAGCTGCAAAAAATATAACAAATCTAATCCAACAACATTTAGATGGTTATCATACGCTATTTCTTATCCTTTACAATTCTGTTCCGTGCAAATTGATGTACTTGTATGTAGGCAGTAGGAAATGAAGCCATACTAAGCAGGAGTAACCTTCAAATACAAGGAAATTACTTCCCCAGATTTCACTATTGCACACTGCCCCATGTTCCATCCGTCCCAAATAAGTTTTTAGCAAATTTCATTAATGTTGGGGGGACCACAGTATTCTTCACATCTCCAAGATTGCTTCATTACCAACTTTTCAAATATGCACTAACCATCGCCAATTCTCCCTCTCACCACAATTAGCTGAAAAATTAATTAGAACAAATCTCACAAAAAAATCCCAAGACAACTTACAGTTAATCCTGCTTCTTTTGCAAGTAAAGATGCGTTGATGAGGTTTACTTGGTTTTCCAAGTCTCCTTTAAGCAGCCCCAGAGTCACAGCTGAAGCAACACAATGCTCAGTGTTTCTCAAAGACATACCTTAAAAACAAAACAAAAAGTATCACATTTGAACATAGACTAGATTCCTTTCATTTTTATGGTCTAATGGTTTCAGCTCTGAATGACATTGCCTTTGAAGCAGTTTCCTCTTCTGTTAAATATTTAGGAATTGTCATTAAAATTTGGAAGTCAAATAGAAATAGATAATGTATATTGCCTCAACATGTGCTCTTTTGTCCTCTATTCAAATACTCTAAGTGCAATCAAATTTTTAAACAACATCTACTTTGTAGGAAACGTAGAGGCATTGCTCCACATTACAGATCATTTTAATAATTTGTCTAAAAATTTGTTCCATTTCATAAAGGAAATATTTTCTCTGGAATTAGAATTATAGTTTGTTTCGAAACAGAAGACTCAGCCTACCAAGCCCATGCTAGCACTAATCTATGTGGTCTTTGCTTCAAAAATTATTTCCCCCTTAAAAGCGTATGCAATTCCCTTTCAAATTCCCCGATTAACTTTTTTCACCATCACTCCAGTTACTTGATCACTTCAGATGCAGTAAAAACCTATGGATAGTTGTATTGCTATACAAGTGGCATCACAGATAAATAGGGTCGTAAAGAGAGCTTTTGACACATTGGCCTTCATAAATCAGAGTATTGAGCACAGAGTTTGGATGTTGAAGTTGTCTAAGAATTTGGTGAGGCCATATTTGCAGTATTATGTGCTGTTCTAGTCACCTACCCGCAGGAAAGATATCAATGAGATTGAAAGAGTACAGAGAATAATTACAAACATTTTGCCAAGATCTGAGGATCTGATTTATAGGGAAAGGTTGAATAAGTTAGGACTTTACACCCTGGAGCTTAGGCAAATGAGAGGAGATTTGATTGAGGTATACAAAATTATGAGGTGTACAGATATGGTAACTGCAAGTAAGCTTTTTCCACCGAGGCTGGCTGAGACTAGAACTAGAAGTCAAGGGTTAAGGGTGAAAAGTGAAATATTTAAGGGAACCTGAGTGGAAACTTCTTCATTCAGAGGGTCATGCAAGAGTGGAACGATCTGGCAGCAGAAGAGGTGGATCTGGGCTCGATTGCAGCATTTAAGTTTGGATAAGTACTTGGATAGGAGGGGCATGGAGGTCGATGGCACTAGGTAGAACAACAGTTCAGCATGGACTAGTTGGGCCAAAGAGCCTGTTATTTTCTTTGCTGTGGCACTCTATGACTCTATCCAGAACAGCAAAGTCAGACATTCTGAACCTCAAAATCAAATGACATATTTTGTATTAAATATTAACAAAAGTTATTAAGACCATAAGATATAGGAGCAGAATTAGGCCATTTGGCCCATTGAGTCTGCTCCACCATTTCACCATGGCAGATCCAATTTTATTCTCAGCCCCAATCTTCTGCCTCATCTTTGCATGCCCTGACCAAATCTATCAAGCTTTGCCTTAAATATACATAAAGACTTGGCCTCCAGAGCTGTCTGTGGCAAAGAATTCCACATGTTCACCATTCTCTGCTTAAACAAATTCCTCCTCATCTCTGTTCTAAAAGGATACCCCTATGTTCTGAGGCAGCATCCTCTGGTCTTAAAACTCTCCCACCATAGGAAACATCCTCTCCAGATCCACTCTATCAAGGCCTTTCACCATTTGATAGGTTTCAATTAGGTCACCACTCATTCTTCTGAATTCCAGTGATTACAAGCCCAGAGCCATCAAACATTCTTCATATGACAAGCTATTCAATCCTGGAATCATTTTTGTGAAACTCCTTTGAACCCTCTCCAATGTCAGCACATCCTTTCTAAGGTAAGGGGCCCGAAACTGCTCACAATACTCCAAGTGAGGCCTCACCAGTGCTTTAAGTCTCAACATTACATCCTATAAAAATATTCTAGTCCTCTTGAAATGAATGTTAACATTGCATTTGCCTTCCTCACCACAGACTCAACCTGCCAACTAACCTTTAGGGAATCCTGCACAAGGACTCCCAAGTCCCTTTAAGCCTCAGTTTTTTGCAACTTCTCTCCATTCAGAAAATAGTCTATTCTTTAATTTCTTCTACCAAAGTGCATGACCATACACTTTCCGACACTGTATTCCATCTGCCATTTCTTTCCCCTTTCTTGTAATCTAAGTCCTTCTGTAGCCTCTCTACATCCTCAAACCAACCTGCCTCTTCACCTACCTTCATACAGCAGCAGATTTTGCAACAAAGCTGCCAATTGCTTTATCCAAATCATTGACATACAGTGCCTATTAAAAATATTCATCCCCCTTGGAAATTTTCAAGTTTTATTGTTTTACAATATTAAATCACAGTGGATTTAATTTGGCTTTTTTTGACACTGATCAACAGAAAAACTCTTACCTATCAAAGTGAAAACAGATCTCTACAAAGTGATCTCAATTAATTACAAATATAAAACAAAATAATTGATTGCATAAATATTCACCTCCTTCAAGTCAGTACTTAGTAGATACACTTTTAGCAGCAATTACAGCCTTGAGTCTGTGCGGATGGGTCTTTATCAGCTTTGCACACCTGGATGCTGCAATTTTCCCCCCACTCTTCTTTACAAAACTGCTCAAGCTCTGTCAGATTGCATGGGCAATGTGAGTGAACAGCACTTTTCAAATCCAGCCACAAATTCTCAATTGGATTGAGGTCTAGACTCTGACTTGGCCACTCCAGGACATTAACTTTTTTTTTGTTTTTAAGCCATTCCTGTGTAGCTTTGGCTTTATGCTTGGGGTCATTGTCAAGCTGGAAAACAAATCTTATTTGCTCTTCTCTTGCAGGCTGCATCATAAGACATAAGAGCAGGTTCCTTTCCACATCTACTCCGTCTAGGCCTTTCAACATTCAAAAGTTTCAATGAGATCCCCCCTCATCCTTCTGAATTACAGCGAACACAACCCAGAGTCATCAAACATTCCTTGTACGATAACCTCTTCATTCTCAGAATCATCCTTGTGAACCTCCTCTTAACCCTCTCCAATGTCAGCACATCTTTTCTCAGATGAGGAACCCAAAACTGTCCACAATTCTCAAGGTAAGGCCTCACCAGTGCCTCAGTATCACATCCCTGCTCTTGTATTCTAAACCTCTTGAAATGAATGCTAACATTGCATTTGCCTTCCTCACCACTGACTCAATTTGCAAGTTAACCTGTAGGATGTTCTGTATAAGGACTCCCAAGTCCCCTTGTATCTCAGATTTTTGGGTTTTCTCCCCATTTAGAAAATAGTCTGCACATTTATTTCTACTACCAATGTGCATGACCAGGCATTATCCAGCATTGTATTTCATTTGCCACTTTCTCGCTCATTCTCCTAATTGTCAACAATTTCTTAAACATGTTTATGATTTTTATACCAAGGTGAAATTATAGTAACTATACAGGACTTAGGACCTTCTCTAAGGCTTGATTCAGCTTTGCATTTAATGTTTGAGCCTTAAGTAGCGACCAACATCTGACAATTGTGCAAAACTGGCAAATTCATCAGCTTGCTTGGCATAAGTTTCAATTCTTCTTCAAGAACCTTGCGTCTTTGTTGATAGGTTTTCCTCCAGGAATTCCCTGTGTTTTGCTGCATTCATTTTGCCCTCTACCTTCACAAACTTTCCAGGGCCTGCTGTAGTGAAGCATCCCCATAGCATGATGCAGCCACCACCATCCTTCATGGTAGGGATGGTATGTCTTTGATGATGCAGTGTTTGGCTTATGCCAAACATAGCATTTAGTCTGATGGCCAAGAAGCTCAGTTTTGTTTTCATCAGATGAAAGAACCTTCTTCCAGCTGACTTCAGAATCTCCCACATGCCTTCTGGCACACTCTAGCCCAGATTTCATGGGAGTTTTTTCTCCCCAATAGTGGCTTTCTCTTTGCTACTCTCCCATAAAACTGTGACTGATGAAACACCCAGGAACAGTTGTTCTATGCACAGTCTCTCCCATCCCAGATACTGAAACTTGTAACTCCTCTAAGAGTTGTCATAGGTCTCTTGGTGGTCTCCCTCACTAGCCCCCTTCTTGCATAGTCATTCAGTTTTTGAGAACGGCTTGCTCTAGGCATATTTACAGCTGTGCCATATTCTTTCCATTTCTTGATGATCGACTTAACTGTACTCCAAGAGATATTCAGTGACTTGGAATTTTTTATATCCATCTCCTGACTTGTGCTTCTCAATAATCTTTTTGCGGAGTTGCTTGGAGTGTTCTTTTGTCTTCATGGTGTAGTTTTTACCAGGATACTGACTTACCAGCAGTTGGACCTTCCAGATCCAGGTTGATTTCTACAATCAATTGAAACACTTTGATTGTACACAGTTACCTCCATTTAACTAATTATGTGACTTCTAAAACTAATTAGCTGCACCAGTGATGATTTGGTGTGTCATATTAAAGGGGATGAATACTTATACAATCAATTATTTACTGTTTTATATTCTTAACTAATTTAGATCATTTTGTAGAGATTGTTTTTCACTTTGACACGAAAGAATCTTTTTTTGTTGATTAGTGTCAAAAAATTGCCAAATTAAATCCACTGTGATTCAGTGTTGCAAAACAGTAAAACACAATAACTTCTGGGGTGGGGGGGGGCTGGGTGAATAGTTTTTATAGGCACTGCATAACGTAAAAAGAATTGGTCCCAACACAGACCCCAGTGAACACCATTAGTCACTGACAGCCAACCAGAAATGCTCCCTTTATATTCCCACTCTTTGCCTCCTGCCAATCAGCCACCTTTATCTATGCTAGAACCTTTACCACGGGCTTGTAGCTTGTTGAGCAGCCTCATGTGTGGCATCTTGTCAAAGGCCTTCTGAAAATCCAAGTGCACCACATCAACCAATTCTCTTTTTGTCTATCCTGCTTGTTATTTCTTCAAAGAATTCCAACAGATTTGTCAGCCAAGATTTTCCCTTGAGGAAACCATGCTGACTACAGCCTATTTTATCATCTGCCTCCAAGTACCCTGAAACCATATCCTTAATAATCAACTCCAACATCTTCCCAATCACTGAGGTTAGACTAACTTGGCCTATAGTTTCCTTTCTTCTGCTTCTTTTCCTTTTGTAGAGTGGAGTGACATTTGCAATTTTCCAGTCTTCCGGAACCATTCCAGAATCAAGTGAATCTTTGAAGATCATTACTAATGCCTCCATAATCTCTTCAGCCACCTCTTTCAGAACCCTGGAGTGTACACTATCTGGTCCAGGTGTCTTGTCTACCTTCAGACCTTTCAGTACCCCAAGAACCTTCTCTCTAGTTATGGTAATTTCATACAAATTCATGCCCCCTGACACCAGGGATTTCCATCATAATGCTAATGTCTTCCACAGTGAAGCCTGATGCAAAACACTTATTTGGATCATCTGCCATTTCCTTGTTCCCCTATTACTACTTCTGCAGCATAGTTTTCCAGCGGTCTAATATCCACTCTCGCCTCTCTTTTATACCTCATATATCTGAAGAATTTTTATCCTCTTTAATGTTTTTGGCTTGCTTGCTTTCGTATTCCATCTTTACCTTCTTAATGACTTTTTTGGTTGCCTGTTGGTTTTAGAAATGTTCCCAATCCTTAACTTCCCACTGATTTATGCCCTCTCTTTGGCTTTTATGTTGGCTTTCACTTCTCTTGTTAACCACACTTGTGTCATCTTGCCTTTAGAATACTTCTTCCACTTTGCCTTCTGAATTGCTACTAGGAATTCCAGCTATTGCTGCTCTGCTGTTATCCCTGCCAGTGTTCTTTTCCGATCAATTCTGGCAAACTCCTCTCTCATGCCTCTGTAATTCCCTTTACGCCACTGTAATACTGATACATCTTACTCTCGCTTCTCCTTCTCAAATTTAAGAGTGAATTCGATCATATTATAATCACTTGCCCCGAGGATTCTTTTACCTTAACCTCTCTAATCAATTCCAGTGGGCTCAACCACGAGCTGCTAGAAAAAGCCATCTTGTAGGCATCCCCTCATGGAATCCAGCACCAACCTGGTTTTCCCCAATCTACCTGCATATTGAAATCCTTCATGACTATTGTAACATTGGCCTTTAAGCATGCATTTTCTATCTCCCATTGTAATTTGTAGACCACAAACTTACTACTGTTTGAGGGTCTGTATACAACTCCCATCAGGGTTGTTTTACCCTTGCAGCTCCTTAGCTCTATCCACAATGATTTGACAACTTCTGACCCCATGTCACCTCTTTCTAATGATCAGATTTCATTTTTTAGCGACAGAGCAACGCCACCCCCACTGTCTTCCCACCTGTCGTTTTGATACAATGTGTTTCCTTAGACATTAAGCTCCCAGCTATAATCTTCTTTCAGCCATGATTCAGCCTGCAACATCATACATGCCAATCTGTAGCTGTGCTACAAGTTCATCTACCTTATTCCATATACTGCATGAATTCATATATAACACCTTCAGTCCCTGCATTTATTTTTTAATTCTGTCCTGCCTTTTACATTACAATTCATCCTGTTGACTGCAATTTTGCCCTATCAACAACCTCTCCTCACTGCATATTGCCTCTGTCTGTTAACCAGCTACCTCATCTTCAACATTATCATCTGACTTTCCTACAATACTTCTTGCATTAAAATATACACAGCTCAGAACACTTGTCACACATGCTAACCTTTTTGATTCCTAACTTTGTTTAACATCTTACCAACCTCTGCCTCCACAGCCTCTCCACTAACTGTTCTGGCGCTCTGGTTCCCATGCCCCTGCAACTCTAGTTTAAACCCCACCGTGCAGCATTAACAAACTTTCCCAGCAGGATATTAGTTCCCCTCCAGTTTAGATGCAAACTGTCCCTTCTGTACAGGTCCCACTTTCCCTGGAAGAGAGCCCAATAATCCAAAAATCTTATGCCCTCCCTCCTACACCAACTCCTTAGCCACGTATTAAATTGTATAATCTTCCTAATTCTAGCCTCACAAGCATGTGGCATGGGTAGTAATCCTAAGATCACAACCCTAGAGGTCCTGCCCTTTGACTTAGTATCCAACTCCAAGAACTCCCTATGCAGAACCTTGTCACACGTTCTACCCATGTCATTGGTACCTACATGGATCATGATCTCCTGGGTGTTCACCCTCCCACTTAAGAATGCTGAGGACTTGATGGGAACATACCACCCGGGAATCCTGTTCTCTCTTACAGAACCTCCTGTCCCTTCCCCTAATGAATCCCCTATCATCACAGTATGCCTCTTCTCCCCCCCACCTTCCCTTCTGAGTCATAGAGACAGAGACTTTCCTCTGTTAGGACAACTCCCCACATCCCTGTTGTTGAGGGGGATAGCCACAGGGGTACTCTACACTGGCTCCTTAACCCCTTTTCCCTTTCTGACTGTCACCCAGCTTCTTGCGTCCTGCACCCGGGGTGTTAACTACCTCTCTATATATCCTATCTATCACGCCTTCAGCCTCCCGAATGACTCGGAGTTCATCCAGCTCCAGCTCCTTAACGTGCATTGTTAGAAGCTGCAGCTGGATGCTCTTCTCGCAGTTGCAGTCGTCAGGGACACTGGAGGTCTCACTGCCTTCCCACATCCTGCAAGAGGGGCATTCAACTATCCTGCTTGACATCCTAACTGAGCAGTTATAAAGAAGGAAAGGAAAAAAAAAACACTTAACCTCAAGCTTTTCTTTTCTTTTGCTTTCTCTGACCGAAGCCTCTCCTCCCCAAAGCCTCAAATCACTACTCAGATGATGGGACTGTACTGAAGGCCAAGGCCCCTGCCTTCCTTTAATTTGTTCCCGCTAATCAATCCCAAATGCTGAATAAATAAAATCCTTTTATTGTGCTTGGAATCTGACCAAATCAAGCCTCAGAGCTTCGAAATTAATTTATATGGACAGATTTCCTAGTAACCTCATCACATTAGATTCCCCTGGATCCATTCCCTTCAAACTGCAACCAACCCCAGGATCTGTCTCAGACATTAGCATACTCTATCCCTGAAACACTAAAAAAAAATTCAAAACAGAAGTGCAGGAACAAGATTTATCCAAATTGTGGCACTCACCTGCTGTTGCAACATGCACTTTTGTTTGACCATTTACTTGTCCAGTAAATGCTTTTGCCACCATTCCCAGTGCTTCTCCAAGCTGGATCCAGGGTTTTGTTTCAGGAAACACAGCACATCTGAGAGCCTGGGCATTAATCTAACAGAGAACAAAAATTCAGACAACCAACCATACCAGTGAAACAGTTAATAGTTATTTACCTCCAAGAGGACCACAACCTTGTCGTGATTTGGAGGCTTGTGTGTCTCAATGACCCAGAGAGTTATTTTGGCTGGAGTCGGGGCCTTGTGCTTTGGCACTTGGTAGGGTCATCCATGCCAAACAGGTCAAAGGGTAGAGTACAGACTAAGAATGGACCACTGTTCCTCCAGGTTCAGGGGTTCAGCTCAGGGCAAACAACCTCGAAGGGTAAAACAAATTTGTTACAGAAACAGCAATGAAGGATCTTCTACACAGGAATTTGATGGTATTCCTGAGTCTCCTCCCAGGACTTGCATGACTGACAGTAAGTAAATAGTTATAGAAAATCTCTAAACTAAAATTACTGTTATGTTTTACAGAAGATGCAGAAGTTTACAAGGTCACATCAAATCATTTTTGATATTGTAAGGCTTAGCAGAAATTTTCTAATTTAGTAGTAGCTCTAAATAATTGGTAACTATTAGCATTGGTGTAACTCAGGCTTAATATTAACCTGTTCTTTATAAGCATTTTGTTAGATGATCAATTTCAACCAGGTGAGAGAATTGCTGCTTCAGTGGCAGAATTACGTACCGCTCCAACTAGTGAGCTGCCCTTCACCATGTCCACAATTTGAGCTGCAATATCCTTCCCACAACGTTCCTGGGCTTCGTAGGTACTTGCACCTAGATGTGGACATGCTATTACATTTGGATGATTCACAAGACAGAGATTCTTGGGTGGTTCCTGAAAGCAATGCAAAATATGTAACACCAAAAAACAACTTCAAAACCTTTCACTTCTATTATTTGCCCAGGAGGTTGAATGAAATCATTACTACAATTTAAAAGCTATCATGCACTCTGTTGACAAAGAACTCAAAGCTTTACAAGCTTAGTCTGGGAAAACAAGGGAAAGGCTTGTTTTAAAACATGATTGGTGAACACTTAGTGAAAATCACAAAGCAAAGTATGTGAGATGAGGACTACCAATCTAAGCCTCGTTCAACAATTAATTACTTTTCCAGGTAAATAGTTCAAGTTCTATTGGAGAAGCAGTCCATATGTATTAAGTGTTTGGGGACACATGCCATTTTTCCACAGATAAACATGAACAGCAAAGCAAATCAAATCATGACAACTCACTTGAAAACACAGTATTTGTACATGAAATAATCAGGGGTGTGTAAGGAATATTTGGTATTCTCTCCAAGAGGGCTATGGAGACAATTTTTAGACTATTTCCAGCATAAATACAGATATTTGACTTTCAGACATTAACACAACCATGGAATATGGTGCTAGTGCGAGTAGTAGCCATGAGGTACCTTAAGTAACCAGTCATAATGTATTTAATACCAGAGTAAGGCACAAAGGGCCTAATTCCACTTCTATCACTTATGGATTTTATGCTTGGGTATTTGTTCCTCCTTTTCTGAATAATTATGTTAAATTTGCAATCTTCCAATTCACAATTAAAGGAATCTGGAAGCCAGTAACCAATGCACTATCACTACAGCCACCTGTTATGGAATTCCAAGCTGCATGCCATCAGGTCCTGAGATTTGTGGACCCTTAGTCTCACTACTTGCCAAGTACTATTTCCTCCATTAATATAAATTGTTTGAAGTTCCTTACTCTTCACTACTTTCAGCATTTTCAATTGTGAGACAGTAATGTTTCATTACTCTTTCTGCCACTACTATGGGACACATATTTACTTGGGAACTCTTCTTTACATTTTAGCAACCTTTCATTTGCAAGTTTGAACCCACTTTCTACTTCCTCTCTCATTGTTTTGTTTTAAACATCATCCCCTGCCAGTTTAAAATTTCTCTCACTGGAGCTTCCCACTGTTCTGAGCTTTCTCTTTCAGTTGTAACTTACCTGGTTAGCAATGGATGGATCACTCCCCCCCCCCCCCCCCCGACTTCAATTCACAAAGAAATGCTTATATGTTGAGAATTTTTTTTTTGGAAATGTTTGCTACCCATACCTTCTACTCTTATTTTCCAAACTTCCTTTGCCAACTCACCTCTTTATGGCATTTAAGGTCAATATTCTAGGTTTGTTGAACTTGAAATTTTCCCTAGAGGATCCTATAACAACTAGATTAAGTCTTGCTGTAAATCAAATCCAAAGCAGTCTTTTCCCTGTATGTGACATATTGTTCAGCTGACAGAATTTGCCAGTATGATGATTAAATCTTCCTTGATTACTACATGATCTTTCAAAAATATTCATTTCTCAGTTGATATTCTGTTCAACAATAAAGCACATTTATGGATTTTAAGAACACTCTCATCACAAGGTGCTGGAAATCCAAGCAACACACGCAAAATTCTGGAGGAACTCAGCAGGCCAAACAGCATCTATAGAAAAATGTAAACTGTCGACATTTTGGGCCAAGACCTTTCATCTGGACATCAATCCTAGTGAAGGGTCCTGCCCGAAACATCGACAGTAGATGCTGCCTGGATGCTGAGTTCCTCCAGCATTTAGTGTGCGTTGTTCAGAACACACTCCTCAGTGTTTCCTGTTTCTTTCAATTCCTCATCTCCAAGCAAATTGATTTCACTTCCTGGTGTCCTTAGTTAACATCCTTTCTCACTACACTCCTAATGTCATCTGTATTCCAACTTATACTCCCGCCATTCAAGCCACCTGTCTCCACTCCTAGAACATAGAAGTCTGAGGGGTTATTTGATAAAGGTGTACAACATTGAGGGATATAGATAGGGTAAATGCAAGCAGGCTTTTTCCACTGAGGTTGGATGAGACTACAACTAGAGGTCATGGGTTAAGGGTGAAAGCTGAAATGTTTAAGGAGAATGTGAGGGGGAACTTCTGCAAGCAGGGAGGGTGGTGAGAGTAGATATAAGCTGCCATCTCAAGTGGTGGGTGTGATTTTGATTTTAATGTTTAAGAGGAGTTTGGATAATGGAATGGGTATGAAGGGGTACGGTCTGGGAGCAGGTCGATGGGAATAGGCAGTTCAGCATGGACTAGATGGGCCAAAGGGCCTGTTTCTGTGCTGTAGTTTTCTATGACTCCATTTTACCTCACTTTCCAAAACGTCAACTATCCTGGTGTTTGGTTATCTGTCTTTGTAATCTTGCAAATGAATGCATGAATTAGCAGTCAAATCAAGTTAATTTGTCCTTCCAATTCACCTAACCTGTGATTATTGTGAGCTAAGTTTAAGACTGCAATTTTGACCATAGTTTGCTACTATTTGCCTCTGCACTAGTTATGCTTTTGAAAGGTCTAAAAGAATACCAAACACATCGGTAAGAGAATATACTCTGTTCCTTTTTGTTACATTTCTGTTCATGATCTATGCTTTTACCTGATCCTTTTTAAAATAAATTTACAATCTTCACCTCATCTGAACACTGCAACCTGGCTTATTTGCCCTCGACCCAAGCCCTATCCACACAAGCTCATCTTCTATCCTGTCCTAGGCTAGGACACTAGTACCAATCCAATTGAAGTGAAATTCATCTCAATAGATCAGCTCTTTCCTCCTCCAGCACTAATGGTTAAATGAAAATTTGTCCTTCCCAAATAGTTCTAAGCCACACATTTGGGTGGACAACACAGCCTTTGGGATAGGAATTCTGGATGCAGAAAACAATTCTATCCCATCTACTTTATTTCCCTTCATTGACGGATTCTTCTTCACAACAGCACCCCACCTCACTTCATCCCTGTGAATTCTCAGAGCCATCCTTGCAGATTTAGGTACCCTACAAACTGATCAAATCTGTGGGTTGGTTTCTCCAATATAAAGGAGGCCAGGTTGGAAATTGGAAGTGCAAGTGAACCGTTACTTCAGCTGGACAAAATGTTTGGATTTCTGTTTAGTGGAATAGGAAGAGGCAGAAACACATTTCTTGAGGTTGCATGGATAAGTGTGTTAACAACAGGAGTAATTGGTGGACGTGGAAAATTGAACCACGGAATTCCAAATGGAAATAACCTAGAGGAATGCTGAAAGAGATGTGGAATAAGTTTCTGGTGTTGGAATCCCATTCAAGGTAACAAGAGTTATGGTTTACTGTCATTGAATGTGGAGGCCTTATTGGGTTGGAAGGTAAAGATAAGGGTGGCCCTGTCAACTACTATAACAGAAAAGGGTTAATGACCAGAAATGTTGATTCTATTTCCCTCTGCCCAAATGACTGACTGCTTCTGGCATTTTTTGTTTTGGATTTCCAACATTCAAACTTTTGTTTTACATTCAGTTTCACAACTGCTTGAATTACTGTTTCATCTTTCTATCCCAATAGTGCTTAAATCAGCTATCAATAAAGTCAAGAGCTGCAACTGATACTACGGAATCAGTCTGTCCATATAGCTGTCTCCTTCTCCAATGCATCAGGATACCTGCAATTCATAATCTTGCTCTCCAGAGGTACAAAACATCATTTCTCTCCATTCTGACTCCCATGTTTACTAAGTTCCAGACTTTTGCATTCTGATCAAGTTGCACTCCAAGCAACTCATCTTAAATTATTCCTGTTGTTAAATCTGTTGCTAAACATCAGGCACTTTGTATCCAATGCCCCTTTAAATTTAGTCTTGATCAGTAGTTGTCTTGTACTTTCATTGGCAGTTGCACTGGGAGCCCATCCTGCATGAACTGGCACTCCCAAAATGAGAAAGTGAATTAAAAGTGGGCCGCAGGCAGAAAGATTGCCCCAACCTTTTTTGGCTGTTGAACTGTTGATTCATGGCCAAACTGCAAAGTACAGTCTATCTGCTGTTACATTGAATAAACCTTCATAAGATATGTCACTTCAAGGAAATTCAGCGAAGTCTTGAGAAGCTTTTTAACATGTTGCAATACATCCAATTATAATAGATTTTGTAAGTCTTAACAAAATGCAGAGTACACAGGGATAAAAAAAAAAGCATTACATATTCACATTTTTATAATGGAAGACAATGCAGTGGACAGTTTTCTTATACCTCTACAAATACATCTAATCCAGCACCATCACACTGTCCGGATTCCAATGCTCGAAGCAATGCTTCCTCATCAATAATACCTCCTCGAGCACAGTTAATAACCTTCACTCCTTTTTTACATTTGGCAAATGTTTCATCATTCAACAATCCTAAATGTAAGTAAAACATACAAGGTCATTAGGTAATTTTGTAGAGAGTTAGAGAATGCAATAAAACTTCAGTCAAATCTTACACCTTTATGGTTCACTGAGTAAATCTCAGGAAAATGGTGGAAGTTCTCATTAGGCCTTGCAAGCTTATCTGGTAAACAGACTAAATGAACACCATAATCAATGCATATTATAAACATACAGCCAGAGCCTTTAACACTGTAAGATATCCCAAGTTGTTTCCCACAAGTTTAGAAGTTGGCATGAGTTACCCCAGGAGATATTAGAATAGAAAGCAAAAACCTGATCAAAAATTAACAGGCCAAAAGCATCCTGATTGAAGGTGAATAAACTGATATCAATCATTGTAGCAATAGGGGCAATCTACTGTGGGGGAGAGGTGGGGGGGGGGGGGGAAAGAGTCCTAGCTTCTTGCTTTGAACCCACAACAGCCTAATATCCTGCTGAATTTATCATTGTGGCTTTCATATGAATGACCCACCAGAAACAAGCTTTCAGGAGATGTCTGTGCATATCCAAACAAACTGTATATTATTTCCTCAAAGCATTACAATTATACAAGAAATTTAGATATGACCAAAATATATCAGAAACAATTAAATGGTAGCAAAACCCCTTTCAGTTAAGTTGACACCAGAAGCATATATGGAAGGTTTTAATAGATACAAGATATGATTTCAGAACTATTTAGAAAGCCCAATATTTTACAACTTCTTTGACTCCATAACAGATTGCATCTCCATATATTAGGGATTTATCCAAGATCAATTACTAAGGTTTATCATTTACAACCACTAATTGCTAAAAATTGTGCAACTGAAATCTCTCTCAGTCTCTCTTTCCCGACAAATATGAAGGTTCTAAAATCCCACTTTTCCTCTATTATTTCTTGAAGAATTAGATACCGGATTCTTCCGGTAAGATGATGGCATGTTCGGATACAGTGCCCTCTTGAGGGCCAACCAAAGGTGTTTTTTCCTTTGTTAAATGTGAGTTTCTTTTAAACGATTGCAAAATAATGCTGGACTCCAAGATCTTCGGGTACTGCAGGTCTACCCCATCAGTGAGCTGCTCGTTGATTGCAGTAGCTGGACTGGGTGGTGGCGGAGCCAGCCTGCATGTCGGAGGAGCTGAATTGAGTTTGGAGCAGCTGGACTGGGTGCACACCACGTTGCTGCCTGCTGTTCAAAGGTATCAGAGTTGCCGCGCAAAGAAGGGGTGCAGTGTAACCGTGGGTGATTGCTTGGATGTTTCGCTTGTAATTGCGGGACTCTGTTGGACACTGATAACGTAAGATGCTGCAGGCCTATTTCCCTGTTTGGTGGTGTGACAGGCAGCAGAGAAGCTGCATAGCATTGGTTAAAGACAGGAGTAGGCCTCAAGCTGTGGGCTTGCCTGCTGTGGCAGTCCGGGGAGGAGACACTGGAGGCGGTGCAGCGTGGTTTCTGTGCTCGGTTGGGGCCAGCCTCTCCCATTAGTGCTGTCCTCCAGTGTTCGATCAGTGGATTGACAGGCTGCATTTCGTGTGTCTGCACACTGCCAGGAACCGTATCATCAATTTGCCGGAAATGTTGCTCAGGGTTTTGGGATATATATGGGTTTTTTGTGCGACTATGCTTCTTGCTTGCTATTTTGAATGTGCTGTATATGTTTTGCACCTTGGCCTAAGAATGCTGTTTCGTTTGGCTGTATCCATGTATGGTTGAATAGTAATTAAATTTGATTTGATTTTGATTATTCTTAATCTCAACTTTTT
The DNA here is from genome assembly GCF_030028105.1 of Mobula birostris. NCBI lineage: Eukaryota > Metazoa > Chordata > Chondrichthyes > Myliobatiformes > Myliobatidae > Mobula > Mobula birostris. The sequence continues at coordinate 171,292,438 of NC_092375.1, read as the reverse complement.
CAAAGTTTGTCTCAATTTACAATTGTCTCAATTAACACCAAGCTTAGTGTTCAAGATGAAAAGTATTTGTTATACACATCTTGTTGGTCAACAAGAGTTAACATTTTGATAGCCGTGTCTTGGTCAGAATGTTAATCATGTCAACTTCCACCTCAACATGTCTTATCAACTTATTGTAAATTTCCAGAATATTCCCGTCTGTTTTCAATTATCAATACTTTTCAGTTTATTTTTTTTCATTTAGGATTACCTTTAGTGCTTGAAGGATGGTAATGTACAGGTGCAGAGTCCATAAGACATAGGAGCAATTTAGCCCATTGAGTATGCTCCACCATTCAATCATGGCTGATCCTTTCTCCCCCCTCCTCAGCCCTTCTCACTGGTCTTCTCTCTGTAATCTTTGATGTTGTATCCAATCAAGAACCTATCAAGCTCTGTCTAAAAGACACCCAACGACCTGACCTCCACAGCTGTCAGTGGTAACAAAATCCGCATATTCACCACCTTCTGGCTAAAGAAATATCTTTGCACCTCTGCTTAAAATGGACACCCTTCTGTCCTGAGGCTGTGCCTTCTTGTTCTAGATCCCTTCTACCATGGGAAACATCCTTTCCACATCTACTCTGTCTAGGCCTTTCAACATGCGAAAAGTTTCGATAAGATTCCCCCGATCCTTCTAAATTCCAGTGAGTACAGACCCAGAGCTATCAAACATTCCTAGTATGATAAACCTTTCATTCCCAGAATCATCCTCATGAACCTCCTCAGAGCCCTCTCCAATGCCAGCACATCTTTTCTTCGATGAAGAGCCCAAAACTGTTCACAATACTCGTGAGGCCTCACCAGTGCCTTATAAAGCCTCAGCATCACATTCCTGCTCTTGTCTTCTAGACCTCTTGAAATGAATACTAACAATGCATTTGCCCTTCTCACCACTAAATCTACCTGCAAATTAACCTTTAGGGTATTCTGCACAAGGACTCCCAAGTCCCTTTGCATCTCAGATTTTTGGATTTTCTCCCCATTTAGAAAATAGTCTGCATATTTATTTCTAACTACCAACGTGCATGACCATGCATTTTCGAACATTGTATTTCATTTGCAACTTTCTTGCCCATTCTCCGAATCTGTCCGTCTTTCTGCAGCCTGTTTCCTCAACACTCTCTGCCCCTCCACCAATCTTCATATCGTCTGCAAAATGGCATCAAAGCCATCTATTCCACCATCAAAATCATTGATATACAGCAAAAAAGGAAACTATCCCAACACCGACCCCTGCAGAACACCACTAGTCACTGGCAGCCAACCGGAAAAGGATCCTTTTATTCCCACTCACTTCCTCCTACCAATCAGCTAATGCTCTATCCATTTTAGTAACTTTCCTGTAATAGCATGGCTCTTACCTTGGTAAGCAGCCTCATGTGTGACACATTGTCAAAGGCCTTCCGAAAGTCCAAATATGCAACATTCACTGCATCCCCTTTATCTATCCTATTTGTAATCTCCTCAAAGAATTCCAACAGGTTCATCAGGCAAGATTTTCTCTCAAGGAAACCATGCTGACTTTGTTCTATCTTGTCCGGTGTCACCAAGTACTCCATAACCTCATCCTTAACAATTGACTCCAACATCTTCCCAGCCACTAAGGTCAGGCTAACTGGTCTATAATTTCCCTTCTGCTGCCCTCCTCCTTTCTTAAAAAGTCTTTCCTGTTAGAACCTTGCTACATTAAAGAAAATCCGGAGATCCCACAAGTTGTACTGGTGTTAACCGTGTCGCTAACATGCTAAGTTTCCATTAGAGTCAGTAGTTCCTTAATAATTATTAATATTTACCTTCAGTAGATGGCATTAAAGGTGTATGGACAGTGATAAAGTCAGATTGAGGCCAAAGTTGTTCCAGAGACACGAATTCTACTCCAAATGTACTTGCTACCTCAGCAGGAATTATTGGATCATAGCCTATGGTCTGAAACAATAATATTTCCAGAATGCAATATGTTAAATTTTTAGGAAATGCTTTGACTTCTCTTTTCTCTGAAATCTACATTGAAACATCTATGTAACCTCTATATATTACATAAAAGGATGGAAGATCTAGCTTTTAAACTGCATTTACTTGAAATAGAATAGAAATATTTGAATTTACATACTACATTTAATGGAATAAAAAATTAGATATGCTTCAAAATGAAAGTGATCAAGTACTAGTGAAAGGTTCAGGAAAGTGACAGAAATCAAAAGCAAACAGAGTGGCTTTTGAAAGAGAAGAAATCTGCAAGTTTAGTGAGAGGAATCCAAAGTGTTTTAGTGATGTAGTTTAAGGGAGAATATAAAGGACGGGCAGAGTGATGAAAGTTAATATCAGAAGGAAAAGTTATTTAACATGGAAGTATCAGATCTACAATCATTGTCATGAGATGAGAAAAGTAAGAATGTAAATAATTGGTAACACGCAGGGACTGAAATTGTTAAACTAAAATTAGAGTGATCTTTAGGAGTCGGGTGGAAGCATGGGAAATAACTGAGCAGTGATAATCTTTGAGGCAAAGATAATGTGTTTTTGTTGCTACATATCCACGAATACTCCAAATGTGAAACTTGCAATACAACTCAAAATAAACTTCAAACAAACTGTTAAAATACCCATGCTCTGTAATTAATAAGAACGTTTGGAAGAAACTCCGATTTACAGAAGAACAAAGGCAGCACTGTTTTTAACAGCCTGCTAATCTTCTACTGACTTAGGAATTAAAGCATTCTGGATTTTAGAAATGCAGATATTAACTTGGCACTGCTCAGTAGACTAGCATTTAAAAAGTACAGAAATATGGACTGCATGTATATCTTTTATTATGTCGGCATACTCACTGAGCTATCTTTAATGTGTAGTTACTGCTGTAACATTTTAGACACAACAATTTCTCAGAAGCAATATAATAATGGCAATTTGGTACTAGCCAGCACATTGAATTTTTATCTAAAATAATATCAATTGAGCCTTGGCTGACACAATCATCCATCTATGTGCAACTCTCTTGCCTCCCATTTCACACTACTCCCTCCTCAATCCTGCTACATCACAATTTACAGAGGTAGAATAATCTTGTGGTACAATAATATCAGTTCTGTTTTTAGTTCAGTGATTAAGTATATAAAACACACAGATTGTAGACATAACTTACCTAATTAGACAGTATATCAATGCTTTGGAAAATATCAATAACATATTTTACATCATTTGCCTGACTTGCTGAGTTCCTCCAGCACTGTGTGTATGTTGCAAAAGACTAGTTAGTTTGGCATACGGTATATTTGGTTCTACACACCAAGCACAGAATAAAACAGCAACAGCGGCTCAGAGGTCCAAGTAGAAATAATATAAAACACAAGTTCAGCGTCAGCTGAATACAATGTACAGTTCTGGTCATGACACAATAGGAAGGATGGGAAACATAAGGGTGCAGAGGTTTGTAAGGATACATTGAGTCATATACAAAGACCGGTCTTTTAGCTCACCAAACTTATGCTAACTGTATTTCACCTCAGATTCTTACACTCCCCTACTGCTCATGCTAGGGGAAATGTGCAGTGGCCAATTAACTTACTAATCCACATATCTTTGAAAACCAGAGCATCCAGAAGAAACCCACATTGTTAGAGGGAGTAAAATACTTTTATCCCTCAAATATCCTCTGGCCCAACTAGCTTATGAGGAATTGGGCTCCAGGAAACTGGAGAGAAAATAAATTTTGCTCAAGCAGTGGCAAAAGTCTGTAACTTGCAGCTTGAAAGGGGGAAAGCCAAAAAGCCTCTCCATACTTAAAACGTCATTGATGAGTGGTTGTTGAACCATAGATGAACTTTAAGGGTGAGATTGACTAAATGTCAATTTTTGGCTAAATGGACTAGATGGGGTACTGGGCCAAGTACTAAGGACCTGTGCTGATCAACTGGCTGGAGTTCACCGATATCTTTAACTTCTCACTTCAGCAGTCTGAGGTGTCCACCTGCTTCAACCAGGCTTCAATTATACTGGTGTGGTACCTATGAAGAAGTTGGAAACCTGTCTCAATGACCACCTTCCAGTAAGACTTACATCCAACTGTGAAGAAGTTCTTTGAGAGGCTGGTGATGAAATACATCAACTCCTATCTTAGAAGCGACTTGCATCTGCTCCAATTTGCCTACCATCACAACAGGTCTACAGCAGATACTATTTCATTGGCTCTTCACTAAACCCTGGTACATCTGGACAGCAAAGGTGTATATATCTCGATGCACTTTATCGACTACAGCTTGACATTCAATATTATCATTCCTTCAAAACTAATCAATAAGCTTTAAGACAGTCTCAAAACCTCTCTGTGCAATTGGACCCTTGATTTCCTCACTTGCAGACCTTTGTTAGTTCGGATTGGCAAAAACTTCTCCTTCACAATCTTCATCAGCACAAGTGCCCCACAAGGCTGTATGCTTAGACCCCACTCTGCTTGCTTTATACTTATAACTATGAGACTAAGCAAAGCTTCAATGCCGTATTTAAGTTTGCTGACAACATCACTGTTGTTGGCCAAATCAAAGGTGGTGACGAAACAGCATTTAAGAGGGAGATTGAAAATCTGTCTGAGTGGTGCTACAGCAACAAACTCTCGCTCAATGTCAGCAAGACCAAGGAGATGATTATTTACTTCATGAGGAGAAAACTGGAAGTCCATGAGCTAGTCCTCATGAGAGAATCAGAGGTGGAAAGGATCAGCAACTTTAAATTCCTCAGTGTTATCATTTCAGAGAATCTGTCCTGGTCCCAGCATGCAAGTGTCACTATGAAGAAAGCACGGGAGCACATCTACTTCCTTGAGAGTTTGCAAAGATTCAGCATGACATCTAAAACTTTGACAAACTTCTATAGATGTTGGTGGAGAGTATATTGACTAGTTGCATCACAGCCTGATATGGAAACACCAATGCTCTTAAATGGAAAATCTCACAAAAAGTAATGGATACGTCCATCACGGGTAGAGCTCTCCCCACCATTGAGCATATCTACGTGGAGCATGGTCGCAGGAAAGCAGCATCCTTCATCGCGGACCCCTACCATCCAGCCCATGCTTTCTTCTCACTGCCGCCATCATGAAGGTAATACAGGAGCCTTCGGACCCAGGTTCAGGAACAGTTATTACCCCGACACCATCAAGCTCTTGAACCGGAGGGGTTAACTTCACTCGCCCCATCACTGAACTGTTCCAACAACCTAGGAGACTCACTTTCAAGAACTCTTCATCTCATGTTCTCGATATTTATTGCTTATTTATTTTTGTATTTGCAGTTTGTTGCCTTTTGCACATTGATTTACTGTCCTGTTAGTTGAGGTCTTTCAATTATTCTATTGTACCTTGGATTTACTGTGTATGCCTGCAAGTAAACAAATGTCAGGGTTGCATATGGTGGATATATGTACTTCGATAATAAACTTACTTTCAACTTTTGAACTTTGAAATGGGACACCAAGGGTGTAATGATCACCTCCTGTGAGTGTTTCTGATACCAGCTCATGGCTTTCTCACTCAACCTTACTGTGTACTTCATTTCACAGCATAAGTTTGCACTACATATTATAATCAGGAATTTTAAATACCTGGTCTAAGTGTTCTGCTCAAACTTGGGCAGGCTAAAACAGAGAAGCATGACGAGTTAACATTGTTTTTCACAAAAAAATGCTGATGTTTATGAACTTCATGAATTTCTCATGCAAAATCTTTTTCAGGTTCAGTTGTGAAAAGGAAAGATTCAAGAGTGTCAACGCACACTACTCAAGTCATTTTCTGACAACGTTGCTGAGTTGCCAGCACCTAGCCACACAGCTCTAACTTCAGAATCCAGCCTTAAAAGGAACATACACTGTGTGAAAAATGGGTGCATCTGACCTATGAAAGGGGAGGCAATATCTGTGAAATTCACAGAGATTTGGAGAGGCTGGTGAAATAGAGGGTGAGTGATGTTCTGTAGCTAAGAATCTCACAGTGATGAACTGTGCCTGGACTCTACTGTGACAGACTCTCTAGTGGTGCAGGAGACTTCTTTGGAGACCTCAGGTAAGAGCAAAATTAAATTTTCCTTCAAGTGCAGAGCCTGAAAAATTGTTTTAATGCAATAGCGAGCAAAGTGTGACGAGAAGCAAATCAGTGCCAATGGCCTGTAATGATTTAGTGGCTGGAAGTTGACAGGAAAAGCAACATGATTTTAACCATAAGAGAAATTCAGGCAGATCTGTAACCCTGTTCTTGAAGTCAAATCTCAGTAAGGACTGGTATTAAAGCACAGCCTGCATATATGTTACACTGAAACTGTTCCCGAGAGAAGTAAATAGCATAGGTCCCTGTGACCCATGGGTGGATAAATTCATATATGATTAACCCATTCATGTCTTCCTCCACAAGGTCCCCACAGCTAGGTGTGGTGCCTCGTATGCATCATCTTTAATTCTGCTATCTAACAAGAATGAAGATAGATCGATCTAGACAATCACCCATGGGCTATCCGTTCAACGAACAGAAATGCAGTTGAAAGTGCTGTAAACGCTCAGTAATAAGTATGAAGAATCTGCAAACTAACCAATGGATATGTAAAATAGTGTGGAGTAAATTGACCACAACTGAAACAGTAAACCCCAATAGTAACCCAGCATTCAATTATTTGGAAATGCTGACAGTTGAGCAGGTAGGTCACATATTTGTCCAGTGCAAGTGGGGAGTAGAGCCAGAGCAAGGATGAGGCTAGGGTCTTGGCTGTGGGTCAGGTGCAGAGCTGGGGCTGAGTGGGATCCACAACACCAGGCATCAGGAATGATGGTAGATCTGGAATAGCAGCTGAGACCTGGAGCACTTCACCATCCCCTTCAAACTCATTGGAAAATGTATTATACTACTATGCAATATGTATAAGAAAATGAAATAATATTTGGGTATTAAAAAGAGGAATATCCAATAATCCAGAAAATGCACTTGTCCAGCACAACTAAAGTCCCAAGGGTGCTGGATTATCAAAGTAACCCAATTTTGGGGTGGGGGTAAGGAGTGAAGAACAGCATTAGCAGAAGATAATTGTGGAAAAGAGTACAGTCGACGTTTTGGGCCAAGACGCTTTAGCAAAAAAAAAAAGATGAGGAGTAGATTTAAAAGGTGATGGGAAGGGAGAGAGAAACACAAGGTGATAGATGAAACCAAGAGGGGGAGGGGTGAAGTAAAGAGCTGGAAAGTAGATTGGTAAAAGAGATACAGGGCTGGAGAAGGGGGAGTCTAATAGGAGAGGACAAAAGTCCATGGAAAAAAGATAACTGGGGAGGAGCACCAGAGGGAGGCGATGGGCAGGCAAGAAGATAAGGTAAGAGAGGGAATAGGGGATGGGGAATGGTGAAGTGGGGTGTATTACAGGAAGTTCAAGAAACTGATGTTCATGCCATTAGGTTGAAGGCTACCCAGATGGAATACAAGGTTGTTCCTCCAACCTGAGTGTGGCCTTATCATGACAGTAGAGGAGGGCACGGATTGACATATTGGAATGGGAAGAGGAATTAAAATTGGTGGCCAATGGGAGAACCGGTTTCTTCTGGCGGACAGAGCGTAGGTGTTCAGCGAAGCGGTCTCCCAATCTATGTTGGGTCTCACTGTCGGAGCAGTGCTGCCAGGATAATCAAGGACACGATCCACCCAGCCAACAGACTTTTCATCCCTCTTCCCTCCGGTAGAAGGTTCAGGAGCTTGAAGACTCGTACGGCCAAATTTGGGAACAGCTTCTTTCCAACTGTGATAAGACTGCTGAACGGATCCTGACCTGGATCTGGGCGGTACCCTCCAAATATTCGGACCTGCCTCTCAGTTTTTTTTGCACTACCTTATTTCCCATTTTTCTATGATTTATAATTTAAATTTTTAATATTTACTAATTTTAACTATTTTTAATATTTAATATTTGTAATCCAGGGAGTGTGAAGCACAGAATCAAATATCGCTGTGATGATTGTACGTTCTAGTACCAATTGTTTGGCAACAATAAAGTATAAAGTATGTAACCAACCTCTAGAGACTGCCTAGAATTTCACTAGCGCATAGCCCTCCATTTTTCTAAGCTCCATGTACCTATCTAAGAGGCTTTTAAAAACCCTATTGTATCCGCTTCCACCACTGCTGCCGGCAGTGCATTCCACAGACCACCACACTCTGTGTGAAAAACTTACCACTGACACCCCCTTGGTACCCATTTCCAAGCACCTTAAAACTATGCCCCCTCATGTTAGCCATTTCAGCCCTGGGAAAAAGCCTCTGGCTATCCACACGATCAATGCCCCTCATCATCTTATACACCTCTCTCAGGTCACCTCTCATCCTCCATCGCTCCAAGGAGAAAAAGCCAAGTACACTCAACCTATTCTCATTAGGTACATCCTCTAATCCAGGCAACATCCTTGTAAATCTCCTCTGCACTCTCTCTATAGTATCCACATCCTTCCTGTAGTGAGGTGACAACAATTTTAATTCCACTTCCTGTTCCCATTCCAATGTCAATCCATGGCCTGCTCTACTGTTGTGATGAGGCCTCAGTCAGCTCGAAGGAACAACACCTTGTATTCCGTCTGGAGGCCTCCAACCTGATGGCACGAACATCGATTTCCTTGAACTTCCAGTAATGCCCCCCCAACCTCTCCTTCACCATTCCCCATCCCCTTTTCCCTCTCTCGTCTTATCTCCATGCCTGCCCATAACCTCTCTCTGGTGCTCCTCCCCCCTCTTCTTTCTTCCATGGCCTTCTGTCCTCTCCTATTAGATTCCCCCTTCTGCAGCCCTGTATCTCTTTCACTGATCTATTTCCCAGCTCTTTACTTCACCTCTCCCCCTCTTGGTTTCACCTATCGCCTTGTGTTTCTCTCTCCCCCGCCCCACCTTTTAAATCTACTCATCCAGTCCTGCTGAAGGGTCTCGGCCCAAAACCTCGACTGTACTCTTTTCCATAGATGCTGCCTGGCCTGCTGAGTTCCTCTTTTTCCTCCAGTCCTGCTGAAGGGTCTCGGCCCAAAACCTCGACTGTACTCTTTTCCATAGATGCTGCCTGGCCTGCTGAGTTCCTCCAGCATTTTGTGTGTGTTGCTTGGATTTCCAGCATCTGCAGAATTTCTCTTGTTTGTGAGAAGATGATTGTGTTCTGAATATACAGAGTTGCTTTGCCTGACCGGTTAGATATCAGATTGAAACGGAATTAAAGCTCTGCACTGCATCTGATTCTGCTGGAGCCAATCTCATGCCAAAATCTAGTTTCCAAACAAAACCCCCATCAGAAGCATGTGCCAAAAGGTCTGAAGTAAATGCAGTTCTGTTCAATTCCATGTCAGACTTGTTTTCAACTGCCAAGCACAATTTCTTTCAACACTGTGGGAAAAGAGAAAGGATCTTAGAAACACTGTATGTGCAGTGGAGATTATAATACAGCTTTTAGTGATAGGAAATTTGAGTAAAATTGGCATGAATACTTTAGTATAGATTATACAGCTTCCTGCTGTTTTAAGCTAAAGTAGCTTTACAAGGCTGTTTGCATTCTCAAATCTAGCAAAGAAGAATAATTTGTCAGTAAAGCAGGTCTTCCTCTATGCACAATTATTAAAGGAGGTTTCAAGCAAGGAGCGGGGTGGGTGGAGAGGATAGTGTTTGGTTGATCTCACAGAAAGCAACTGCGATGACATTAATTTTCATATAAAGGGGCATGCAAAAATCAAAATATTAAGCACATCCTGGACCAAGACACAGTGCTTTCACTAATTCTAAATTGCTTGCATTTTAATAAGTTAAATATTAATTCATTTTTGCACTGTTTTCAGCTGGTTAAGGTCTCTTCCGCAGATTTCGTTTTCGTCTAGGTGTCACTTTCCCTGTCATCACTGAGACATTTCAATAGAAGCTACATAAACACAAATGTTGTCAAACCCGTATTGTACAACTTTCCTGCTAATCCAACATCATCCAGTTTGTCAGTTTATACAACAGATTATTAGAAGGTTGCATTACAGATTTCACATCATTCACTTCTTATTGATATTAAACACAAAATACTCTGCAGATGCTGGGGTCAAAGCAACACTCACAACACGCTGGAGGAACTCAGTAGGTCGGGCAGCATCCGTGGAAACGATCAGTCAATGTTTTGGGCCGGAACCCTTCGTCAGGACTGAAGAGGAAGGGGGCAGAGGCCCTATAAAGAAGGTGGGGGGAGGGTGGGAAGGAGAAGGCTGGTAGGTTCCAGGTGAAAAACAAGTAAGGGGAAAGATGAAGGGGTGGGGGAGGGGAAGCAGGGAGGTGAAAGGCAGGAAAGGTGAAGAAGAAACAGGGGAAGCACAATGGGTAGTAGAAGGAGGCGGAACCAAGAGGGAGGTGATAGGCAGCTGGGGGAGGGGGCAGAGTGAAATAGGGATAGGGGAAGGGAGGGGGAGGGATTTACCAGAAGTTGGAGAATTCTATGTTCATACCAAGGGGCTGGAGACTACCTAGACAGTATATGAGGTGTTGCTCCTCCAACCTGAGTTTAGCCTCATCATGGCAGTAGAGGAGGCCATGTATGGACATATCCAAATGGGAATGTGGCCACCCACATCAACTCTGCTTCACATTCCCATACCAACTTCTGGTAATTCCCTTCCCTTCCCTTCCCCTATCCCTATTTCACCCTGCCCCCTCCCCCAGCTGCCTATCACCTCTCTCTTGGTTCTGCCTCCTTCTACTACCCATTGTGTTTTCCTGCCTATCACCTCCCTGCTTCCCCTCCCCCACCCCTTTATCTTTCCCCTTACTGGTTTTTCACCTGGAACCTACCAGCCTTCTCCTTCCCACCCTCCCCCCACCTTTTTTATAGGGCCTCTGCCCCTTCTCTCTTCAGTCCTGACAAAGGGTTCCCACCCGAAATGTTGTCTGATTGTTTCCACGGATGCTGCCCAACCTGCTGAGATCCTCCAGCGTGTTGTGAGTGTTATTGATATTAAAGATTTATTTGGTGAAATTTTACAGCATATTCTTAAAAATGTGTTGTAATAAGTTAGGGTTCTTTATAATTCTTTTGCAACAGTTAAACTTTGATGTCCCACTATACCGTGAAATTACCTTCATTCCAAAGGACTGCATCCTTGTTGCTACTTCCTTACCAATTCTTCCAAGTCCCACAATTCCAAGTGTTTTCCCATATAACTCCATGCCCATGAACTACAAAGAAATTGAGATCAAGATAGCTTGGTCATGTCAGATTTCAAAGCAAGCTTTAAGGCAAATTTAAGGACACATCTTCCGTTTACGTATAGGTCTTCCACTGACTCTTTATTATCAAAATTATTCCACATAAAGACAGCTGAGACTAAAATAGTCAACATATCTTAACAATAAACATTGAAAGTTAGAACTCATGACAACTAACAGACAGTTTATTAGTAAGGTTCCCAAATTCCAAAGGTCACTTACAATTTCAGCCACTTGTTTGTGCATTTTAACCATTCACAGCTCTACCTCACCTTTTTTCTCTCCCAGTTTCCAGCTTTCATGGAGGCAGCTCCTTGAGGAATTTTTCTATAATAGCAAATTAATATTCATTTTAATTTATCAGAGCCGAAAAGCAAATCAAAAAGCTATAAACATTTTACTAATATGAAACAACTGTCTGTCGTAATATAGCAGCACATCACAACAGAAAAGGATTACAAGAAACACTCAGCAGGTTAGATAGCATCTGGGGAAAGTGACCCTTTATCAAGACATCATTTTCTGTTTTTTTAAAGATTTCTAGAATCCCCTTTAGAATACCCACATACAGTACCTCCCAATCCATTCTAACTTTGCTACTATTATCATTAGATAGAGCAGAAGATAGATGATGATGATGATTATTATTATTATGTTACCAGCATGCAATATTAGCTTAGCTTAGGTTGATGTATTGATGGTTGCTGCTGCTTACATGGGAGAAGGGAAGAGAGGGCTTTGGTGTTCTAATGTTTTTCTGTCACTCATGTTTTTGGGTTTTTTCCCTCATGGACATCAGCAAAGACTAAGTATTTCAGGTTGTATACAGTATACATTCTCTGATAATAAATGAAACCGTTTGAAATTGATTCATGATTCACAAATATAAAAATACAATTTTTGTGGATTAACAGGACTATGGCTAATAATTTGCAATAATATATATATTGAAAAAATCTTGCCTGGCCAAACACATGATCATTCCACAAGTCAATTCAGCAGCACTGATTGTATTTCCATTTGGTGTGCTTTGGAAAAAAGAAAAGTTACTAAGTTACTAACCTTCTGAGCACTGCAAAACATTGAAATAAGAAAAAATAGTTAGGCTATTTTAGGGTTGTTCGTTTTTACTCATTTTGCATTTGTAGAATTTTTTGTTTATTTGTTTTGTTTTATACAGCAGAACAAAATCAAATTCTCTGTCAGAAACCATCTGAACAGTTTCATAACTTTTTGCCCTTGATAATTCAATTCAATAAATTCAATTCTATTTTTTATATATCTGGTTCACAATTTATAGCTTAAGTAAAAAGTTTTAAGCTACTTTTTAAACTTTATCACTTCAGCAACAAGCATGCATTTGACAGGTAATTCAAATTCAAAGATTTTCAGCACTTACGTGAATCCGGGGCAGCACTGTGGCATAGTGGTTAGCTCAAAGCTTTACAGTACAGGCGACTCAAGTTCAATTCCCACCACTGCCTGAAAGGAGTTTGTACGTTCTTCCTGTGACCGCATGGGTTTCCTCTGGGTGCTCTGGTTTCCTCCCACAATCCAAAGATGTACCAGTTGGTAGTTTAATTAGTCGCTGTAAATTATCCCATGATTAGGCTAGGATTAAATCGGGGGTTGCTGGGCAGCATGGCTCAAAGGGCCGGAAGGGCCCACTTCACACTGTATCTCAATAAATATATACATTTTTTGGGAAGAAGTTTTGCTAATATGGTTTCCTAATGTCTTCAATAAATGTTTGCAGAGCAGACGCATTATCAGCTTAGCAATGGTTTATTATGCTTCTGCATTATAGAGTCAGAGTCATAAACCACAAAAAAGGATTTTCAGTCCACCACATTGTACCAACTTTAAAGTGCCCTCTGAAAGTAATTGCATTATTCCTCTCATATCTGTTACTTTCCCCTGTGTGTAGGCATAGCTCAAATTCCATATAAATTTGCTTATGATACTTTATACTTTATTATACTTTACTGTCGCCAAACAATTGATACTAGAACGTACAATCATCATAGCGATATTTGATTCTGCGCTTCCCGCTCCCTGGATTACAAATCAATAGTAAATATTAAAAATTTAAATTATAAATCATAAACAGGAAATATAAAAAATGGAAAGCAAGGTAGTGCAAAAAGCTGAGATGCAGGTCCGGATATTACCAACCATTGTTGGTAAAATCTCAGTTGGAGACGAGAGGGTGTACAGGAGCAAGAACTAGTGGATTGGTGTCGCAGCATCAACCTTGCACTCAACATAAGATGAAAGAGCTGATTGTGGACTTCAGGAAGGGTAAGATGAAGGAAAACATACCAATCCTCAGAGAGATCAGATGAGGAGAGAGTGAGTAGCTTCAAGTTCCTGGGTGTCAAGATCTCTGAGGATCTAACCTGGCCTCAATATATCGAAGCAGCTACAAAGAAGGCAAGGCAGCATCTATACTTCATTAGTAGTTTGAAGAGATTTGGTATGTCAACAAAAACACTCAAAAACTTCTATAGCTGTACCATGGAGAGGCTGCATTACTGTCTAGTATGGGAGGGCTACTGCACAGGACCAAAAGAAGCTGCAGAGGGTTGTACATTTAGTTGGCTCCATCTTGGGTACTAGCCTACAAAGAACCCAGAACATCTTCAAGGAGTAGTGTCTCAGAAAGGCAGCGTCCATTATTAAGGACCTCCAGCAGCCAGGGCATGCCCTTTTCTCACTGTTACCATCAGGTAGGAGGTACAGAAGCCTGAAGGCACATGCTCAGCAATTCAGGAGAAGAGTTTCTTCTCCTCTGCTATCTGATTCCTAAATGGACATTGAACCCATGAACACTACCTCACTTTTTAAAATATTATTTATGTTTTTGCATGATTTTTAATCTATTCAATATACATATATTGTGATTTATTTATATTATTTCTTCCTTCAATATAATGTATTGCATTGAACTGCTGCTAAGTTAAGAAATTGCTGTGTGGAACGAGCTTCCAGCAGAAGCGGTTGAGGCAGGTTCGATGTTGTCATTTAAAGTTAAATTGGATAGGTATATGAATAGGAAAGGAATGGAGGGTTATGGGCTGAGTGCAGGTCGATGGGACTAGGTGAGAGTAAGAGTTCGGCACGGACTAGAAGGGCCAAGATGGCCTGATTTCGTGCTGTAATTGTTATATGGTTATATAAATTTCACGACACACGCTGGTGATAATAAACCTGATTCTGATTCATAACATCACATTCTGGAGGTAATTTTCAGTGGCTAATTGACTTACTGATCTACATATATTTGGAATATGGGAGGAAACTGGAGTACCTGGAGGAAACCCGAGTACTTGGCGGAAACTCAGGGGGTCACAAGGAGAATGTGGAAACTCTGCACAAACAGCACCCAAAAGACAAGAGATTCTGCAAATCCTGGAAATACACATATAAAATGCTGGAGCAATTCAGTAGGTCAGATAGTATCTATGGAAAGAAATGAAGAATCAACATCTCAGGCCAAGACCCTTCATCAGGTCCAGCATTTTGCATGTGTTACCCCCCAATAACAGAACTGTTTGACAGATAGCTAACCATTTTAGCTCTTTAGTTTTAACAACAAAAATTTTCAGGTTATATATTGTATACATTCTCTGATATTAAATGGACCTATTGAACCATCGAACTTCAAATACTTCTGATGTCTTTATATTGTTAAAGAAAAATCAATCATACTTTAATGTGAAAAAATAAATCCAATTTTGTATCCGTTGCAATGGAGTTGACTGTCATTTCAGGCAGATAGCTCACAAATCAGTAATTTGCTGTGTGTTTGAATATGTAAATAATTAAATTGCACATACTTCATTACAATAATTCCATTCCTTGTTGAAGCATCTATGTCCACATTATCCACTCCTGTTCCAGCTCTACCAATTATCTTCAGGTTCTTTGCAGCATTTATCACATCAGCTGTAACCTTTGTTCCAGAACGGATTATAAGTCCATTGTAGTCCTATTAATAATAAAGCATTATTTTTTTTCCCAAAAATACTTTATTCAGAAATATATTATTAATAATAAAGCATTAGTATTGACGAAGGGTCTCGGCCCGAAATGTCAACTGTACCTCTTCCTAGAGATGCTGCCTGGCCTGCTGCGTTCACCAGCACTTTTTATTTATTACATTTCACTTACAAAGTCTGCTAAATAGTTTTATATATAATTTTAAAACAACACATTTTAGATATGCTGCACTAAGAATTTTGTCTTCAATTCAATGCAAATTTAAGTTGTCCCTGAACATTTATCACATATTCAAACGATTGTAAATTGTTTGGACTGTAGAGCTGCAGAACACACAAGCTGGTAGATGATCCAAAAATCAAATAAATGAATTTGGAAAGAGAAAATAAAGGGAAAAGATGAGACGGGGCCAGGTAATATTGTGGTATGGTAGACTATTTTTTCAACTATGCTCTCTGGGAGACTGGGAGGAGGTGTACTTCATAGGGGAGGAGTAAAATAATTGGGAAATTAGTGTCCCTCACAATAGGTGCCAGAACAATAGTGCCAACACTATTTCCCCATCCATCACGCCGAGGAATACACCAAGAATTGATAAAATGACAATAAAACACAAAAGGAAAAGAAACGAACCAGGGAGAAGCCCTGTACATTATTAACACTGATCGTTCATTATAGAGTACATTATATGGAACTGGCTTCATTCCATTTTCTAAGGTTCCTATTTCAGAAATGCCTGTAGAAAACCTTCAAGTACGTAACTTTTGAAAATGAGTTTCTGATGGTCAATCTGCTTGTAATTATATGTCTGAAATAGAGGGTAAAAGCGCTGTTTCCTTCACTTTGATTTGCACTATATTAACCGAAAATTGCTTTCAAGAAATCAGGCAAGTACCAAAATTAGAGCGATTATAGTAGAAGAGTTTCAAAATCTCAACTCTAATATCGGAGTTTTAGATGACGCCATTTCGGAACTACCGAAAGCAATATTTAGTGAAAATCAAAAGCACTGTAGATGCTTGAAATCTAATTCAAAAACAGAAATGTTGGAGATACAATGTTTTATGAGGTTTCAATCAAGTTTTATGCCGCAACGAACGTTCAAAACCAAAGTAATTTTTAAACCGCATTTGGTTTGAACGTATACGTTTAAAAGTATTTCCAAATAGCATTATTCCTAGCTCCAAAACAGTCCGCGGCTGCTGAACGCTTTGCGCTTGGAAAACTCTCGGCACTGTTGCATCAGCAAAGATCTTCGTTAACCGAACCAGAGCCGGAGCGCGCCGTCAGGAACAGTCACAATGGGACGGGAAGGGAATGATTCCCTCATCAATAAATATATCTCAAATGAAGATTTATCTGCAGCTTCTCTAGTCGTTTACCATTTATTCACCTCCGCTCGCGTTTCGGTCATTTACTTACAGAGGGAAATAAATGAATGGTTCCAAAGGAACATCAAAAGCGAAGTGTACCCACCCTCCCTCCTCAGAACTTGCGCCAAAGTTATCACCACCATCCTAATGCCGAAAATCCGACTACCTGAGCGCCGCAAGTCCACTGCACATTATCTTACTGCGAGAGTTTAGTTCCTTGATTGATACCTTTATTTCAACAAGCAGTTCATCCTTGGTCATATTTTTCTTCTCTACTACGTTGATTCCATTCTCCTCCAGGATTTTCTTACAGCTGGCATCTACGCTGTCGCTGATCAGGAGACTATGAACCGAAAAAGCCATTTTTCTTTCCAACTTCGGGAGCGAAAGTGTTCACGTGGTTACCAACTCCGACTTTTCAAAGCTGCCTAACCCCGCCCTTTGACAATTTATGAAGCATATTCTTAAAAAAAAAACGAACTACTGCATGCCAATCAGAAAGTCAAAAGCAAACGTGTTGATTTCAAAGTTCTCAGACCTAATATTGTGATTTTAAACGCAGTTTCGAGTCAGAATGATTTAGTACGGTTACAAGCCCCTCGGCCCGTCGAGTCCTTGCGAGTCACAGAACCCGCTAATCTAGTCCTAATTTCTTGAACTCAGCCTCACCCTAAAATGCACCGAATCAAGATCTTCTTGAACGATACTATTCTACTCGCCTCAACCACTCCTGGTAGCTCATTCCATTTATTCACCACCCTCTGCCTGAATATGCCTTTTAAATCTCCCCCGCCCCAGCTATACCTTCAGGCTTTGGACTCCCCTACCAGGGGAAAAGACTGTTACTTTCCACCTTATCTATGCCCCTCATGATTTTAAACCTTTGTATAAGGTCACCTTCCATTCACCTATGTTGCAAGGAATAAACCTTTCATATAATTCAGGCCCTCCAGTCCTAGCAATATCCTTGTATGTCTTTTCTGCACTCTTTAGCTTAACTACATCTTTCCTATAACAAGCTGAGCAAAACTGTACACAATACTTTTAGTGCAACCTCACCGACAACTTATACAGGTGCAAAATAATGTCTGAACTTCTGTACTCAATGCCCTGACTGCTGAAGGCCAGCATGCTAACCACCTCTTTCACCACTCTATCTACCTGTGACAATGCTTTCAAGAACTGTGCAATTGTATTCCTGAGCCCCTCTGTTCCGTTACACTCCCTAGTGCTCTACCATTTATAGTACAAGTTCTATGTTGGTTTGACTTTCCAAGATGCATCACCTCGCCTTTCTGTGATACACTTACCTGACACTCCTTAATTCACTTCCCTAACTGATCAAGATCCCATTTGTAATCTAGATCACTTTCTACACTATCAACCACACCTCCTAATTTTGTGTCAGTTGTAAGCTTACTGATCAAGCATTGTCCATTCTCATCAACATCATCTATATAAATAACAAATAATAAAGCTACCTTGGAACACACCACTATTTACCAGTCTCCATTCCAAGAAACAACCTTCAACCACCACCGTCTGCTTCATACTGCCAGGCCAATTTTGAATTAACTTAACTATTTCTCCTTGGATTCGTGGAACTGAACCTTTTAGACCAACTTATTGTGTGAGACCCTGATGAAATCCAAACAGACAACATCCACTGCTCTATGCTCATCTACCCATTAGGCTGCCCTTTCAAAAAACTCTAAAAGGTTTGTCAGGCAAGACGTTCCACACACAAAGCATTGCTGACTCCTAATAACTCTCTTTATCCAAATGCTGATAAATCCTGTCTCTTAGAATCCCCTCCCCACTACAGTATGTCAAGCTGACCACCCTGTAGTTCTTCAGCTTATCTTTGCTACCCTTTTCAAACAACAGAACATAAGCCATTGTCCAGTCTTCAGGAACTTCAGAAGTGGCAAATAATAAAGCAAATATCTTCATGAGGGCAATTTCCTGTCAAACCTCTCCCAAAGTCTGAGGATGCACTCAATCAAGCCCTGAGGATACTTCTGTCTTAGTGTGCCGTAAGGCTGCAAATACCCTTCCCTGGCTATTTGAATGTCCTCCAAAACATCTTTACTTGTTCCCCTTATTCTTGAGCAACCCTAATTTTTTCCTCAGTAAGCATTGATCCCTCCCATATTTTGTGGCTTAAGACAGAAGCAGCACTGCTGATCTCTAAGGGGACCTTAGAAGGGATCAGCAGTGGAAATGGAAAGCAGCTTCAAGTTCCTGGGCATCAACATCTCAGAAAATCTATCCTGGGCCCAACATATTGATGCAACCATGAAGAAGGCACATCAGCTACTCAACTGTGGGAGAAGTTTGAGGAGATTTTATGTCACTGAAGACCCTTGCAGATGTGCAGTGGAAAGACTGAGTGGCACAGGCTTATTGGACCAGAAGGCCTGTTACGATATTCATCTCTAAAAAGAAATAGCTCCATTATGGGCACTACCCTTCCCACTATCAACAATATCTTCAAAAGGTGGTGCTTCAAGAAGGTATCATCCATTATTAAGGACCCTCACCATCAGATCTTCTCATTACTACCATCAAGGAAGAGGTACAGGTGCCTGAAGACCCACAACTAATGTTTTAGGAAGAGCTTCTTCTCTGTCATTAGATTTCTAAATGGTCCATGAACACATGAACACTACTTTACTATTCCTCTTTTGCACTATTTATTTGTTGTTTGTAACCTAGTAATTTTTATGTCTTGCATTGGACTACTGCCACAAAACAACAGATTTCATGACAGTTCCGTGAGATAAAACTGATTTTGATTCTTCTGACCAATGCTCTCCCTCATCACCCTTTTAGGCTTAATTGAACCTCTTGCGATTTTCCTTAACCCTACCTGCCAAATTCAACTCATATCCTCTCTTTGCCCTCCTGATTTCCCTTTTGAGAATGTTCCTAGTCTTTTTTTAAGAGTCATCAAGAGATTCACATGATCTCAGCCTCCTAAACCCAATGTATTCTTCCCCTTTTTTTCTTGACTGGAGCCTCAATATCTCTTGTCAGCCTAGGTTCTCTCAACATGCCATTCATCCTAACAGGAACATGCTACTCCTGTTTACTTGCTATCACACTCTTAAAAACCTTGTTGTCATTCATTCCTTTCAAACAGAATCCCCCAATTGACCTCTGCTAGATCCTGTCTAATGTGCGCCCCCCCCACCCCCCCCCCCAGATGAGCATTGCTCTAGTTTAGGACTGTCCTATCCTTTCCCATCACTATCTTAAAACTAATTTAACTCTGGTCACCAGTGCTCCCTGACTGCCATTTCAATTTCTTGGTCTGCCTCATTCTCTAAAAGGTGGTCCAGTGTTGTACCTTCCCAGGTTAGGCCCTCAATATATTGATTCAGGAAACTTTCCTGGGCACATTTCACAAATTCTGCCCCATCCAGACCCTTAACCCTCTGGGTGGTCCAGACAATACCAAGGAAATTAAAATCTCCATCACTACAATTCTATTATTCTTACAACTACAGGCAGTATTTCTACAGCCCTACTCTTTAATTTCCCATTGACTACTGGAAGGGGTCATTTATCCTCTTCTCCATGGATTGTCACCTTGTCGTGGTGGAGAAGCTTGTGTGGTCCTGTGATCCCAAGAGCAACGCCGTCTGGAGCTATGCTCCTGGTAGGGTCACCCATGGCGGAAGGGTCGAGAGTGAGATCCGTGACAAAGAACAATCCAACCAGGACCTCAACGGTGGAACAGGTGGACGAAGTTACTTTGAACTTAACGGCTGTGAAGGCGGATGAAGGCTGCAACAAATCCATCAGCTCCAATCGTCGTGGTTTCCATGCCATTGGAATCAGTTGGTTGATTTGTCAAGTATCATGTGCTTCTTGGAGTGCAACGTCAAGTACGTGTTAAACAAATACACGCACAGGCGTCTTCGCTCTGTGGGCCACTTCTTCAGAACAAAGACCATCATCCTTGACCTCAAGGGATAGCCACAATGACAGACCACAAGAGAGATCTTCCACATTTTGTTCTACCCATATGGTCTCACTGGATGATCCCCTAAGAACATTATCACGATACTACTGTTACATCCTCCCTTATCAAAAAGGCTGCTCCCCTACTTGTTTACCTGTACCTCTGTCATACATGTAGCATCTGTATCTTAGAATATTGGGCCACCAGTCCAGCCCTTCTTTCAGGACAATGTTATGGTTATAACATCCCAGTCCTTGGAAGCAATCCATGCTGAGCGTATCTGCCTTACCTATTGAACCTTTAGCATTGAAATAAATGCAGTCTCTGAGTAGTCTCTTTCCTGCCTTTACTGGGTCCCCGGCTATACTCGTAACTAGACTTGCTCTCTCTGGCTATAGTCTTATCCCATGAATTGCTCCAGCTCAGAAACCCAAAACTCTTCCTAGTCTAGTTTTAAACCCTCCTATTTGGCACCAGCAAGTTTCCCTGCAAAGGATATTTGTCCTCATTATACGAAAATTCCAGAATAAATTTTTAAGACTGTAGACCATAAAACATAGGAGCAGAATTAGGCCACTCAGCCCATCGAGTCTGCTCTATGATTTGATTATAGCTGATTTATTTACTTTAGAAGAAGAACATTACAAGCCACCAGAAAAGGCCAAGTTCACGCAACCTATTCTCATAAGGCACACTCTCCAATCCAAGCAACACCCTTGTAAATCTCCTCTGCACTCTCTCTATGGTATCCACATCCTTCCTGTAGTGAGGTGACCAGAAATGAACACAGTACTCCAAGTGGAGTCTAAGGTCTTACACAGCTGTAACACGACCTTGCGGCTCTTGAACTTAATCCCATGGTTGATGAAGGCCAAAACACCATAAGCCTTCTTAACAACACTGACAACCTGCACAGCAGCTTTGAGTATCCAATGGACACAGACCCCCTAGACCTCTCTGATCCTCCACACTGCCAAGAGTCTTACCATTAATACTATATTGTCTTCAAATTTGACCAACCAAAATGAACCACTTCACACTTATATGGATTGAACTCCATCTGCCACTTCTCAGCCCAGTTCTGCATCCTATCGATGTCCCACTGTAACCTCTGACAACCCTCCACACTATTCACAATACCCCCAACTTTTGTGTCATCAGCAAACTTACTAACCCATTCTTCTACTTCCTCATCCAGTTCATTTATATATAAAAAAATCACAAAGAAGAGGGGTCCCAGAACAGATCCCTTGGAACACCACTGGTCACCGACCTCCGTGCAGAATACAAACCATCTACAGACACCCTTTGCCTTCTGTGGGCAAGCCAATTCTGGATCCACAAAGCAAGGTCTTTTTGGATACCCATGCCCTCATTACTTTCTGAATGAGCCTTGCATGGGGTACCTTATCAAATGCCTTGCTGAAATCCATATACACTACATCCACTGCTCTACCTTCATTAATGTGTTTTGTTACATCCTCAAAGTATTCAATCAGGCTTGTAAGGCACGACCAACCCTTGACAATTCCTAATTAGATTATATTTCTCCAAATGCTCATAAATCCTGCCTCTCAGGATCTTCTCCAATTACTTGCAACCACTGAATTAAGACTTACTGGTCCATAATTTCCTGGTTTATTTCTACTCCCTTTCTTGAATACGGGAACAACATTTGCAACCCTCCAATCCTCCAGTACTCCTCCCGTCCCTATTGATGACACAAAGATCGTTACCAGAGGTTCAGCAATCTCCTCCCTTGCTTCCCAGAGTAACCTGAGGTTTATTTTGTCCAGACTCGGCAACTTATCTAACTTAATGTTTCTCCAAAACTCCAGCACATCCTCTTTCTTAATGTCTTCAGTCCACTGTAAGTCATCCTCACAGTTGCCAAGGTCCCTTTCCCTGGTGAATACTGAAGCAAAGTATTCATTAAATACATTGGCTGTTTGGCTTGTGTGTGGTTTGTCATTGATTCTATTGTTTCTCTATATTAATGTGCAAAAAATGAATCTCAGGGTAGTATATGGTAATATGTATGTAATTTGATAAAAAATTTACTTTGAACTTTCAAGTACCCTGAATCCTCATCATTAATAATGGACTCTAACATCTAGCTAACCACAGAAATCAGGGTAACTGGCCTATCATTTCTTTCCTTTTGCCTCTTTCCTTCTTGAGAGGTACGACACTTGCAATTTTCCATTGTTCGGGGAACATTCCATGATCTAGTTATTCTTGAAAGATCACTATATATTCCTCCACAACTCTTCAGCTACCTCTTTCCGAACCTTGGGATGTAGTGCATCAAGCTGGAGGATACCCAGATGTCAGGGTCATCTATTGTATGTAGTGGTCCTGATGCAGCCTCCTCTACATTAGTGAGACTTGATGCAGATTGAGGGACTACTTGGAATACTTATTAAGTAATGTGTATTAAACATTTTCTCAGTTAATACATTTATGTATTAACATATTTCAATAATAGTGCTAAAATAACTAATATTTACACATTTAATTGGAGATTTTTTTACAGCAAACATTCAATCACAAGGTAAAGCAGCTCCCACTAGGTACCTTACAGCAAATATAGTAAAGCAGCTTTGGATCAGTTCAGAATGTGAAGGCCTGGATTTGCTGTAATTTTTTTTTGAGCTTTCTATGGGTTTTACAGATTTTTCACTGGAATTTTTGTAATGGCTTGGGAACACTTTATCGTGCACATTGATAGAGTGTTTTTTCTATAGCACAGTCAAGCCTGTGAGGTAAAAGTATCTGTCTGTTCTCTGTACAGCTGGTTGTTGGCAACTATCCTGAGTTAGGAAGGAACTGTATGTAAACACCCAGCAGGGCTGTCAAAGGGTGTATAATCTCACTGTGAGCCACTGGATGTGTACATTTGGAACAATCTGCAATCAGAAAATGTTGACAATAATCAGCATCAGTGAAAAGAAAAGAGTGGCATAGTTAATAAGTAAGGTCAATTACCTTTCATCACAACTGGGAAAAGTTAGAAATAAAATGTTTTAAGCTGCAGTGAATGAGCGGAGCCTGTGATTTGGTGATCAGGTAAAACCCAGTGACACAAGCAATTGTAGGTTATTTGGAGTGGGGGTGGTGGGGAGGTTTATTCATACTGCTGGTGGAGAAACAAAAAGAAAAGACAAAACAGGAGAGAGAAACAAAATCCGTGCTGGTACTGTGAGCTGGAAAGCAAAGCAGATGTTGCTAATTTGAAATAAAAATAGGTCACCCAGCAGTTAAGGAAGAGGTTGCTATGGAAGGCCAAGGGAAGAGATTGCTGCTGCCCTAGCAGAGAATTTTAAATCAAAGTCAAAGCTGAGTTTATTGTTAAGTGCACAAGCATACATGGAGAAGCCAGAGAGTAGTAGTAGATGGTTGCCTCTCTGACTGGAGGCCTGTGACTAGTGGCTTGCCACAGGGATCAGTGCTGGGTCCGTTGTTTGTCATCTACAGTACATCAACGATCTAGATGATGATGTGGTTAACTAGATCAGCAAATTTGCAGATGACACCAAGATTGGGGATGTAATGGACAGCGAGGAAGGCTATGATGACTTGGGGAGGGATCTGCATCAGCTGGAAAAATGGGCTGAAAAATGACAGACGGAATTTAATTCAGACAAGTGCAACAGTGTTGCACTTCGGTAGGACCAATGGGTAGGTTTTACACGGTGAATGGCAGGGCACTGAAGAGTGTGGTGGAACAAAGGGATCTGAGAACACAGGCCCTCACAGGTAGATAGGATTGCAAAGAAAGATCTTGGAACACTGGCGTTCATAAATCAAAGTACTGAGTACAGGAGATGGGATGTTAGGTTGAAGTTGTTTACGATGTTGGCAAGGCCTAATTTTGAGTATTGTGTGCAGTTTTGGTCACCTAGCTACAAGAAAGATGTAAGTAAGATTGAAAGAGTACAGAGAAAATTTACAAAGACGTTGCTAGGCCTGGAGGACCTGAGCTAAAAGGAAAGATTGGATAGGTTAGGAATTTATTCCTTGGAATGTAGAATGTGAGGAGATTTGATAGAGGTATACAAATTATGAGGTACAGTATATAAATAAGGTAAATGCAAGCAGGCTTTTTCCACTGAGATTGGGTGGGACTACAACCAGAGATTGGGTTAAGGGTGAAAGGTGAAATGTTTAACAGGAGAATGAGGGGAAACTTCTTCAGTCGGGGGGTTGTAAGTGTGAGTAATGAGCTGCCAGCAGAAGTGGTGTATGTGAACTCGATTTCAACGCTTAAGCGAAGTTTGGATAGGTACATAGCTAATAGGTGTATGGAGGGCTTAAATGGTTTCAGCATGAACTAGATGGACCAAAGGGCCCGTTTCCATGCCGTACCTCTCTATGACATTGTACCTGTACAGATACATGTATACACAAGTACAATGACAAATGTACTTGCAGCAGTGTCATAGGTGCACAATGTTATGTAATCAATATTCACAAGAAAAAAGCAAATTAAGCAAGTTAAACTATTTTTACAAGGGAAAAATTCAATTAGAACAAACCAAAGTCCATTTTAGTGGAAAGTATAGAACATAGAATAGTACAGCACAGTACAGGCCCTTCAGCCCACAATATTGTGCCGACCTGCAAACCCTGCCTCCTATATAACCTCCCACCTTAAATTCCTCCATATACCTGTCTAGTAGTCTCTTAAACTTCACTAGTGTATCTGCCTCCACCAGTGACTCAGGCAGTGCATTCCATGCACCAACCACTCTCTGAGTAAAAAACCTTCCTCTAATATCCCTCTTGAACTTCCTACCCCTTACCTTAAAGCCATGTCCTCTTCTACTGAGCAGTGGTGCTGTGGGGAAGAGGTGCTGGCTATCCACTCTATCTATTCCTCTTATTATCTTATACACCTCTATCATGTCTCCTCTCATCCTCCTTCTCTCCAAAGAGTAAAGCCCTAGCTCCCTTAATCTCTGATCATAATGCATACTCTCTAAACCAGGCAGCATCCTGGTAAATCTCCTCTGTACCCTTTCCAATGCTTCCACATCCTTCCTATAGAGAGGCGACCAGAACTGGACACAGTACTCCAAGTATGGCCTAACCAGAGTTTTATAGAGCTGCATCATTACATCGCGACTCTTAAACTCTATCCCTCGACTTATGAAAGCCAACACTCCATAAGCTTTCTTAACTACCCTATCCACCTGTGAGGCAACTTTCAGGGATCTGTGGACATGTACCCCCAGATCCCTCTGCTCCTCCACACTACCAAGTATCCTGCCATTTACTTTGTACTCTGCCTCAAAGTTTGTCCTTCCAAAGTGTACCACCTCACACTTCTCCAGGTTGAACTCCATCTGCCACTTCTCAGCCCACTTCTGCATCCTATCAATGTCTCTCTGCAATCTTCCACAATCCTCTACCCTATCTACAACACCACCAACCTTTGTATCTTCTGCAAACTTGCCAACCCACCCTTCTACCCCCACATCCAGGTCGTTAATAAAAATCACAAAAAGTAGAGGTCCCAGAACAGATCCTTGTGGGACACCACTAGTCACAATCCTCCAATCTGAATGTACTCCCTCCACCACGACCCCCTGCCTTCTGCAGGCAAGCCAATTCTGAATCCACCTGGCCAAACTTCCCTGCATCCCATGCCTTCTGAATAAGCCTACCATGTGGAACCTTGTCAAATGCCTTACTAAAATCCATATAGATCACATCCACTGCTCTACCCTCATCTATATGCTTGGTCACCTCCTCAAAGAACTCTATCAGGCTTGTTAGACACGATCTGCCCTTCATAAACCCATGCTGACTGTCCCTGATCAGACCATGATTCTCTAAATGCCCAGAGATCCTATCTCTAAGAATCTTTTCCAACAGCTTTCCCACCACCGACGTAAGGCTCACTGGTCTATAATTACCTGGACTATCCCTACTACCTTTATTGAACAAGGGGACAACATTCGCCTCCCTCCAATCCTCCGGTACCATTCCCGTGGACCACGAGGACATAAAGATCCCAGCCAGAGGCTCAGCAATCTCTTCCCTCGCCTAGTGGAGCAGCCTGGGGAATATTCCGTCAGGCCCCGGGGAGTTACCCGTCCTAATGTATTTTAACAACTCCAACACCTCCTCTCCCTTAATATCAACATGCTCCAGAACATCAACCTCACTCATATTGTCTTCACTATCATCAAGTTTCCTCTCATTGGTGAATACCAAAGAGAAGTATTCATTGAGGACCTCGCTCACTTCCACAGCCTCCAGGCACATCTTCCCACCTTTATCTCTAATGGGTCCTACCTTCACTCCTGTCATCCTTTTTTTCTTCACATAACTGAAGAATGCCTTGGGCTTTTCCTTTACCCTACTCGCCAAGGCCTTCTCATGCCCCCTTCTTGCTCTTCTCAACTCCTTCTTAAGCTCCTTTCTTGCTTCCCTATATTCCTCAATAGACCCATCTGATCCTTGCTTCCTAAACCTCATGTATGCTGCCTTCTTCCACCTGACTAGATTTTCCACCTCACTTGTCATTCATGGTTCCTTCACCCTATCATTCTTTATCTTCCTCACCGGGACAAATTTATCCCTAACATCCTGCAAGAGATCTCTAAACATCAACCACATTGTAATTGTGATTGTAATGTTTAGTGATTAGCATTGTGCCAGTTAGTTCCAGAGGGATTAGTCATGTGCCTGTTAGTTTGTCAGTCTATTTTCACATTTTTCACTGATTCTTTTGTATTTCTTTGTTTTACTGGAAATGCCTGCAAGAAAATAAATCTCACAGTCTGTGTTGACTTATACAGTACGTATTTACTTATACAGTACGTATTTTGATTATGAATGACTTGAACTTTGAACTTAGCTTGTTACGTACATTTACAACTGAGATGTGAATGTTGGAGGAAAGAGTAGCAAGTATGCAGGTGACATGAATATATTGGTAGTGGGTAAGGTAGTCTTAGTTTACAGAATGATATTGATCAGCTGGTAAATTGGGCACAGCAATGGCAGGTGGAATAGAACATACACTATGAATAGTAGGTCCATAGGGAGCACTGAGGAACAAAGTGTACCCATTTAAAAATCCCTGACGGTGGCAGTATAGGTATTAAACTGTCAGAACATTTCAGAAGTAGCTGGACTAGCACCTGAATTGACAAGGAATACTGGGAGTAGTATGGATCACGTGCTCATAAATGGGAATAGTATAGGTAGGTACTTGATTGCTGGCACAGATATCTGGGGTCAAAGAGCCCACTTCTGTGCACTGTGACTCCGAAACACATCAAAATTAACATTAATATTGCAGATTAAGAACAAGGCAGAATTAGCCATCTGAAATAGGTGAATTCAGTGATGACTCCTGGGAGCAGTTGTCAGCTTAATTCCCTAATTTAAAGAAAACTGTTGTTTATTGAACTTACATTCAGCTCTGTTGGAATAATGTATAAGGCCAAAGTCAGATTGGAACAGGCTTTAGGCTAATATAGCTCCTAGGTTGGTGACAGAGAAGTCAAGAAAGAAAAGAGACAAAAAATAGATCACGTGGAGATGAGAGCAATGTGGAATTGGGAGTTAAGATGATGAAACTTGTCATTTCGTACAAGAGTAGGAAGCAGTACCAATATAGTCATCAAAATCATCATCATCAGGTGCCATGCCCAGTTTGAGCTTTGACTGCTATGGCCCACACACTCCTGTTTTGGATCAATTGGATCAAGTGGATCAATTTACTGGTATTCTTCCCCTTGCTTTTTTCCCTTCAATCTTTCCCATAATTACCGTAATTCTAACTCCTCTTTCCTAATCACATGTCCAATGAAGTTACGTTGCCTTTTCATGATCTCATACATTATTTCTCTTCTTGTGTTTGCTCTGTTCATGACATTCTCATTAGATATTCGTTTCGTCCGTGATATTCTTTGCATCTTCAAGAACCACATCTCTGCTGCTACAATTCGTTTCCTCATGTTACTAGATATTGTCCAACATTCTGAGCTATATAACATAACTGGATAAACATAACATCTCAGTACTCTGAGGCGGGTTGTCATGCCTAGTTTAGTATAGGTCAGTATACTCTTCATTCTCGTAAAGGAGTCTTTTGCCATCCCTATTCTTCTTTTGATGTCCATGTCACACCTGCCATCTGATCTCACCCAGCTTCCTAAGTAGCAAAAGTTCTGTACTTGTTTTATGCCTTCCCCATTTATCCTCAGCCTGCAGATAGGATTCTCCTTCTTTTTAGATGTCACTATACATTCTGTCCTTTTGCAATTGATAGATAGACCCATTTTTGAACTTCAACAACTATATCATTTAAGTTTTGTAGTTCTTCCTCCGTACTTGCAATTAACACAGTGTTATCCACATTTCTGAAATTATTGATGTTTTCACCGCCAACTTTGATTCCCAAGATGTCTCTTATTTTTTGCAATATTGTTTCACTGTACACATTAAATAAATCAGGGGAGAAAACACACCCTTGTCTAACGCCTCTCTTGATTTTTGTAAACTTACTCACTTCTCCATCTATTCTTACAGCGGCAGTTTGTTTCCAGTACAGATTTCTGATTAGGCGGAGGTCCTTCGAATCTAGATCTAGGGTTTTCTGTAATAGTTCAAATAACTTATTGTGCTTCACTTTATCAAATGCTTTTGTGTAGTTGATAAAACAAACAAATCTTTTTGCACTTGAATAGCTCATATCCTTAACATCAATACTGCATTTCTTGTACCTTTGTCTTTCACAAAACCACATTGTTCTTTACCTATTTCAGCTTGTATCTTACTTTTAGCTCTTGTCATCAAAATTTTTAGAAGTATCTTGGTGATATGACTCATTAAACTTATAGTCCTATGTAATTCACATTCTATTGCTCCAGGTTTCTTAGGAAGAGTGATAAATACTGATTTTTTCATCTCTTCTGGTATTATTCCAGTGTCATAAATATCATTGATTAAATCAGTAAGTTTTTCAATTCCATAATCTTAAAGGGCAACAATTTGTACTATTACTAATTCATCAAGACCTGCTACCTTTCCTTTCTTCATCTTATTTATTGCATTACAAACTTCAGATTTTAAAATACTTGGACCTTCAATGTTTTTCTTAATTTCTGGTTTTTCACCTCGATCGTCTTCAAACGGTTCCTGAATATACTCAGGCCACCTGTTCATAATCTCATCTTTTTCCATGATAATGGTACCGTCCTTTGCTTTCAAACATCCACCTGAAGAACAGAGGAACTTTTTACCAGTGATATTCTTGATTTGTTGATGTAACCTTTTTGGATCAGTAATAGGGATTCTTTCTATTTGCTCACATTCCTAGTTTAACCATTCTTCTTTGGCTTTTTGACATAAGCTTTTAACTTTTTTATCTAAGGACTTATATTCTATAGAATTTGCTTTATTCTGTCTCCTTTCTTCCATTAGATTTTTGATTTCATCTGTCATCCATTTATTCTCTGTGCTTTTTTCTTTTTTAGGAATCACTGACTTTGCTGATTCTACCAAGGCATTCTTTAGAGAGTTAAATTTTATTTCTACATGATTGCTATCATCTTCAACAGATTCTATTTCTAGACTTTGAAATCTATTCCTTACTTCAATTGTAAATTTTTGTCTTAAGTTTTCTTCTTTAATTAATTGCAAGTAATCAAGGGATTGTTCAGGTTTTTGCTTCACTAGTTTTTTAAGTTTTACTTTTACATGACGTACTACTGGGTTATGGTCACTATTACGGTCTGCACCTGGATATGTTTTGCATTGAGTCACTGAGTTTCTAAATCTTTGGTTTATAGTAATAAAGTCAATTTGACTTCTAGTGTTATCACCTGGACTTTTCCAGGTCCACAAGCGTCTTGGATGGTTTTTAAAGTAGGTATTCATAATGACCTGATTATTCATCTTGCACTATTCTACCCAATTCTCACCTCTTTCATTTTTTCCCTCTAGTCCAAATTTTCCTATGGTATTTCCATCAGCACCTTGTCCTACTTTAGCATTTAGATCTCCCATGACAATAACAATATCTTGAGATTTGTCCATAAGACAAAGGAGCAGAAGTCGGCCATTTGACCCATCGAGTCTCCTCAATTTTATCATGAGCTGATCCAGTCTCCCATTTAGTCCCACTCCCCCACCTTCTCACCATAACCTTTGATGCCCTGGCTACTCAGATACCTATCAATTTCTGCCTTAAATACACCCAATGACTTGGCCTCCACTGCTGCCTGTGGCAACAAATTCCATAGATTCACCACCCTCTGACTAAAAAAATTTCTTCGCAATTCTGTTCTGAATGGGCACCCTTCAATCCTTAAGTCATGCTCTCTTGTACTAGACTCCCCCATCATGGGAAACAACTTTGCCACATCCATTCTGTCCATGCCTTTCAATATTCGAAATGTTTTTATGAGGTCTCCCCTCATTCTTCTAAACTCCAAGGAATACAGTCGAAGAGCGGACAAACGTTCCTCATATGTTAACCCTCTCATTCCCAGAATTATTCAAGTGAATCTTCTTTGTACCCTCTCCAACGTCAGCACATCCTTTCTTAAATAAGGAGACCAAAACTGCCCACAGTACTCCAAGTGAGGTCTCCACAGCGCCTTATAGAGCCTCAACATCACATCCCTGCTCCTATACTCTATTCCCCTAGAAATGAATGCTAACATTGCATTCGCCTTCTTCACCACCGACTCAACCTGGAGGTTAACCTTAAGGGTATCCTGTATGAGGACTCCCAAGTCCCATTGCATCTCAGCACTTTGAATTCTTTCCCCATTTAAATAATAGTCTGCCCATTTATTTCTTCTGCCAAAGTGCATAACCATACACTTTCCAACATTGTATTTCATTTGCCACTTCTTTGCCCATTCTTCCAATCTATCCAAGTCTCTCTGCAGACTCTCTGTTTCCTCAGCACTACCAGCCCCTCCACCTATCTTCGTATTGTCAGCAAACTTAGCCACAAAGCCATCTATTCCATAATCCAAATTGTTGATGTACAATGTAAAAAGAAGCAGCCCCAACATGGACCCCTGTGGAACACCACTGGTAACCAGCAGTCATCCAGAATAGGATCCTCTTATTCCCACTCTCTGTTTCCTGCCAATCAGCCAATGCTCTATCCACATATGTAACTTTCCCGTAATTCCATGGGCTCTTATCTTGTTAAGTAGCCTCATGTGTGGCACCTTGTCAAAGGCCTTCTGAAAATCCAAATATACAACGTTCACTGCATCTCCCTTGTCTAGCCTACTTGTAATTTCCTCAAAAAATTGTAATAGGTTTGTCAGGCAGGATTTTCCTTTAAGGAATCCATGCTGAGTTCTGCCTATCTTGTCATATGCCTCCAGGTACTCTGTAACCTCATCCTTGACAATCGACTCCAACAACTTCCCAACCACCGATGTCAAGCTAACAGGTCTATAATTTCCT
This sequence comes from Mobula birostris, assembly GCF_030028105.1. NCBI lineage: Eukaryota > Metazoa > Chordata > Chondrichthyes > Myliobatiformes > Myliobatidae > Mobula > Mobula birostris. The sequence continues at coordinate 171,260,370 of NC_092375.1, read as the reverse complement.
TGTTGCTTCCTTGCCCCCTTCTTAAATAGCGGAGTGACATTTGCAATCTTCCAGTCCTCCAGAACCAGGCCAGGATCTACCGACTTTTGAAAGACCATCGCTAATGACTCCGCAATCTCCACACAGCTACTTCCTTCAGAACACGAGGGTGCATTCCATCTGGTCCGGGAGATTTATCTACCTTTATACTATTCAGCTTCCGGAGTACTTTCTCTGTCATAATTGTGACTGCGCACACTTCACTTCCCTGCCACCCTTGAGTGTCCGGTATACTGCTGATGTCTTCCTCAGTGAAGACTGATGCAAAATACTCCTTCAGTTCCTCCGCCATCTCCTTATCTCCCATTACAATTTCTCCAGCATCATTTTCTATTGGTCCTATATCTGTGCTTCTCACCTCTTTTTCTCTTTATATACTTGAAAAAGCTTTTAGTTATTTTCTAGATTCCTTTTCATTCTTTGCTTGTTCAAGCTCTTCATAGAAATTATCTATATCTTCATTTGCTCCATATGTTGTTGGTGTATATACCTGTATAATTGCTAAAGCAAATGGTTGTCCTCTGAATCTAACAAGGAGCACTCTTTCTGATATTGCTCAATGTCCTAAAACACTTTTTGTGTTATTGTTATTGCCACTTGGAATGTAAGAACCCTATATCAAGCAGGAAGATTGGGCAATGTGATAAATGAAATGGAAAGACTAAAGATTAACATCACGGGAATTAGCAAAGTTTGTTGGATAGGTGCTGGAACATGTCAGAATAGAAATAAAACACTAATTTATTCTTGTGGAACATCCCATACTAATGGAGTCACGAAAATAGGGAAGGAATTTGATCAGGACTGCAATGACAACTGTTCCATGTTTCTTAGGAAGAGCTTGAACACAGTGTTAACCTATCTGGGTTCCTGGGGCTGGACCTTTGCTTAGAAGAAGCGAGTGGAGTTAAAAGGACAAATTTCTATGTGAGAATGAGTTCAACCAGATTAAAGAGGGTGCTGGAAGACTGGGATTTTCTGTGCTTCTGTTCAATGATGGAGTTGTTTGCTACAAGGTAACCCTCCTTATTTATGTAAAGGAACTCAATTAACCTAATGGTCACAGTGGCCTTGAGGCTGACAACTTAATGTTACACGAAAAATTTCATTCCTGCAATCAAAATTGTGTAAAAGAGAATGGAATAAAAATAGCGCAAAATAGGTAATAAACTGCAAGATTGTAGGAGTAATTATGATAAAATTGACATACATTTCAAGATTCAGAAAAAGAAAATTGGTAAAATGCAGCTGCTTGCCTTGATTGTCTAAACAATGAGACTTCTATTCTTCAAGATTTGCTGACAAGTCGGATGTTCGGTGAAGTGGAGAAACCCTCCAGCATGTGAATAAGCGACTGAACCGTTGGTAGTTTGCCAACTTTTTTCTTGAATACAATCATTATACAAATGAAATTGTGACATAAATAACAAAATAGCTTCCTGCCTGCAACCACTTGGGAAACAAACAATATACAGTTAATGCATCAAACTTTCAGATCCTGCTTAATGTATTTTCCACACTATTTAAAGATTTATGGAGATACTTTTGCTGACAATCAGAATTTTTCACTGCTTGTTTTTAATGAAAACTTTACAAGCTACTTCTCAAAACACAGCTCTTCAAAGTGCAATGAAATAGGTTACTGCATTTTTAATGTATTCCCTTTAATTTTCATTATGTTTCTTCTCCACAAATGTCATCAAAATCTATCCCTTTGGCTGAGATTTTCATTGATCTTCCTTACTTTTCTTTTTTCATATCTTGATTCAAAATTTTCCATTTGCCTTTTGTAAACACCCCATTTTATATTTAGTAAAGAATTACTTAAACATTCTGTTTTTGTCCTGCCCTAACCCTCTAGCCAGCTGCTATTTTAAGCTTTCAATGCAGGAAAAATCATTCATGTTACAGCAGTAGAATAATTAAAAACATACCTTCCAACAGTCTTCACCTTAATTTTGCAAGTTACCTTATTGTAGACCTGGTTCTGAGCATGACACATGGAAAGTGGGAGAATGAAGGTGACTAGATGGCAGTGTTTATCACTGAGCATGCTTTATAATAGTAGAAGCAACAAAACATCAAGGGTCTTGGTCCGAAACATTGACTGTTTATTAATTTCCATAGATGCTGTCCTGCTCTGTTCCTCCAGCATTTTGTGTGTGCTGCCTTGGATTTCCAGCACCTGCAGATTTTCTTGATTTTGAACTTCCTCTTTGGTTGGCCCTTAGATTGCACAGTCCTATAACATGTGTCCAATTCTGAGCTCTGGCCTCCGTATTTGAGTTTGTACATTCTCCCTGGGTCCTTGTGGATTTTATCTGTGCTCTGGTTTCCTCTCAATATTGGTGTGTGAAATGGCTACTACATTACTCCTAGTGTAGGTTAGTGATAGAGAATCAACATATTAAAAACATGGATGACAAAGTAAATAAATAGGAGAGCGGGATTGATCTGTGAGCCTCAGTGACTTTCTTCCAAAGTTGATAGGCATGCTCCATGGCCTTTGAAGATGCCAATGAAGGCCGATGCTGAGATACTTCCTAGGATGCACTGGGCCACGTCAGCAGTGATGTAGCCTGTGTCATTGTGTGTTTTTGGACTTTCAACATCGGACACTTGGGCAGAGTTGATCAGGCCCTGGCTTGTGTCCCCGCAGTATTGGTCCACAGGTCACACCTCTTGATCCATAGCCATTTGTGTACTCTCAGAGAAGGGATTGATGTAGAAGGCAGTTGGAAAAAGGTGCATTCCTGCCATTCTGTTTACTCCTGATAAATCAACCCAAGTTTCTCAAGGCCATTAATTTAATAATTATAGCGATAACATTCTTAAAAGCAGGCATCAACTAACAGCTGCATAACTTTAATCAAAATTTAGTCAGAAGGTTGTAACAATGTTGAAGTGAACACTAAAATGAAAAATCCACTTGAACAATTTAAAACATTTATTATTATTATTTTAAATCACATCACAATTTTCTAAAATACATTGTTTTTAAAATAATTTATATAATTAAACATTCATTATTTGATCCAATTTACATAAAAAGATTGTGAATGAAGTTTCCAATTTTGAGTTGTTGCCTCACCTGGAAGGACTGTATGAGGCCCTGAATAGAGGTGAGGGAGGAAGTGAATGGAGCATTTATGTCACTTCCAGGTTTATCTGCCAGGAGGGAGATTGGTGGGGAGGTAAAGATGTGTTTGGTGATACGATCCTCTTGAAGACGGTGGAAGTTGTGAAGATTAATGTGTTGAATGCGGAGGCTCTTGGGGTGGTAGCTAAGGCCAAGAGGAACTCTATCCCTGTTAAAGTGGTGGGAAGATGGGGTAAGCGTGCAGGTCTGGGAAATGCAGGTGAGGGCAGCTCGGGTCCTTCCAGGTGGGGTAATACTTCACCTACGAATCTGTTGGGGTTCTGTATTGTATCCAGCGCTCCTGATGCACCAAAAGCAGAATTTCCCAGTGGCCAACCATTTTAATTCCCATCCCCATTCCAATATGTCAGTCTATGGCCTCCTATTTTGCCATGATGAGGCCACTGTCAGGGTGGAGAAGTAACACCTCATATTCCAACTAGGTAGCGTCCAACCTGATGGCCTGAACATCGATTTCTCCTTCTGGTAATTTTTTCCCCTCCCCTTTCCCTCTTCTTTTATTCCCCACACTGGCCTCTTACCTCTTCTCCTCACCTCCCCGATGCTCACCCTTTAGGTTGATTTATACTTCTGCGTCAAATCGACGCCATAGGTATGGCATAGCCACGAACCCTATGCAGTGCCTACGTAGCCTGATGCACAACTCTCCCAAAATGTAACTACGCGTCGCGGCAACGCAGACTGCAACAACTGTGATTGGTCTGCTTGGTAGCATTGCATTTCCTCCTACGCTGCAATAGCTTCCCATTGGGCAACTGAAGGCAGGGAAGGAACTCTGGCTGCAATGCTTTCCATAAAGCTTTACAGACCTCCGAAATTATGGAGGACACATTTTGCTTTTACAAAAAAAGACGCTCGCTTTAAACTCGTTTACCCCGAGAAAGACTACCATGACCATGAAGCCTTGCACGGGCAGGTGCGTGCACATGCGTGACGTGCACAAATTGCAGAGCGACGCAGACACACCAATGCACAAGTATAAATGCTCACAATGGCGTTGCCCACTTGCGTAGGCTACGGCGCAAGCTTGACGCAGAAGTATAAATCAGCCTTTACTCCCATGATCCACTCTCCTCTTCTATCAGATTCCTTCTTCTCCAGCCCTTTACCTTTCTCACCCACCTGGTTACCTGGTTTCACATATCACCTTCTAGGTAGCTTGTCCTCCTCTTTCCAACGTTTTTTAATTCTGGCATCTTTCCCCTTCCTTTCCAGTCAGAAGAAGGATCTCGATTCAAAGTGGCGATTACTTATTAATTTCCATAGATGCTGCCTGACCTGCTGAGTTCCTCCAGCATTTTGTGCATGTTGCATCAATTCATAAGGCTATTTTAATTACAGCAGTCGTCCCTAACCTCTGCGAAGCATGCAGGGGTGCAGTGGTAGCCGGAACGCACCCAGCACATCCTTAAGAAAAAAGCCAAAATAAACAAGCTAATTACCAGGTGGCACCTAATTAATTAGCTTGTTTATTTCAGCTTTTTTCTTAAAGATGTGCTGGGTGCATTCCAGCTACCACTGCACCCCTGCATGCTTCGCAGCTCGGTATTGGTCCGTGGCCTGGAGGTTGGGGACTACTGATATACAGCATGCAAGGTACCAACTTGTACAAACACACCAAAAAAACCAAGCATAACAACTTAAAGATCTTACCAACTGTTAATATTATATTGATATAGGCATTCCACAGACCATTACAATAGCTTTACATGGTCATTGGCAATTTCTGCAACATTTATTAAGAACATCTTTATGCTATCATAAAGCTCTAAAAAAAAAATCATTGCACTTCAAATAGGCTTTCAAAATAGCTCCCTGCTTCTCAATACCGGAACACAGCTTTGTTCCACATTAAATCCTGAGTAATCTATCATTTTTGAGCAAGAAGATCAAACCTAACACACTTATTTAAAAAAAAGTAAATTCATGCTATTGACAAGTGTGCTACATGTTAATGTATTCAAATTAAACACAATTTCAAAGCACTTAGGTGAATTGTTAGTGGTACAATTTAAATGGTATAATTGACTCATTCAAATTCCTTTGCATTCATCCATACAGAAAAATTCAGTCCACACCTGAATTGTCAGCATTTGATAATTTATAAAATTAAGATGCCCAAGTGCTTTGATTCTCCAATACTGTATTTGTGGCAGTTCTATGAATGTGTAATTGATAACAAATAATCTTGTTTGCAAATAAATCAATAGATTAGTTAAGTTATTAAAGAGTTTTTCAAATAAGAAATGATTTCTTCACCTGAAGACCATATCACTATCATTGGCAACAATCTTTCAAGCATTTCATCAATCAGCTTCTCTAACCTGTAACCTTTTCTAACCATGGCAACATCATTCTCCTTTAAACTTTCAATTGGGCACAAGTCATTTCCTCCATCACCAATGTAAATGATTTTTTTATACTGTACTCCCAATTTCAGTTGATTAGCAACAAATTCATTTAATGCTTTTCTCTTGCAAAGATTATCAGGACATTGTGGACAACTATGGGAATGAAAACTCTCAATTCTTAGATAACCTTGTTCATCAAATGTTGCTGGATTTGTAAGAATGCTATCAAAGGCTAACCTTGTATTTGTAGATTCTAAGATCCAGTTGATAAAAACTGTGTTGGAATCAGAAATAATTATACAGTCAACATGTTTCTTGATTTGGCAGATGAACTTCAAGAGGTCGACCATTCCTGAACAATATGGTATGGATTCCATAATCTGTTTTATTTCAAGTTCTTTGATTCCTTGGTCTCCAATGTAACCAAGCACTCGTCTCATGTATTCATTCCAGTGTTTTCCATTATACTTTTTATGAAACCAATCTGGAAGTTTCTTTTCAGGAGTACATCTCACAACCCAAGTATCACTGTTCTCATCCACAATTGTGTGGTCAAAGTCAAAAATGAGTAAACTCTTCATTTTCTGGAATCAGCCTCCTATGTTTTAAAACAAAAAGAAAGAAGTGCTTTATACATAGCTGCACTCTTGTCTTAATTCAAGATAAATAATGAACATGTTACATATTTACCCGGTAACTGATGTTGCTGGGGAATTCTGAGCATCAAATTTTTGAAAAGATTATAAGGATCTGTAGAGGTGCAGAAACAATTTACTGTAATTGGTAATTATTTTATTATTGTCAAATGTACCGAGATACAGTGAAAAGCTTTGTATGCATGCCATCCGAATAGATCATTCCATACACAAGTACATTGGGGTAGTACAAAAGGAAAAGCAATAATAGAATGCAGAATATTTGTTGCATTTACAGAGAAAATGCACTGCAGGCAGACAAATAAGATATTGGGGCTATGATGAGATAGATTGAAAAATTAAGTTACCAGAACATACAAGAGATCTGTTCAACAGTCTTATAACAGTGGGAAGAAGTTCATTTACATAGATAGGCTAGAGAACTACACACATAGAAGTTGCTGCTGAATGCAGCAGGCCAGACAGCATCCCTAGGAAGAGGTACAGTCGACGTTTCGGGCCGAGATCCTTCGTCAGGACTAACTGAAGGAAGAGCTAGTAAGAGATTTGAAAGTGGGAGGGGGAGGGGGAGGGGGAGATCCAAAAAGATAGGAGAAGACAGGAGGGGGAGGGATGGAGCCAAGAACTAAACAGTTGATTGGCAAAAGGGATATGAGAGGATCATGGGACAGGAGGCCTAGGGAGAAAGAAAAGGGGGAGGGGGGAAAGTCCAGAGGATGGGCAGGGGGTATAGTCAGAGGGGCAGAGGGAGAAAGAGAGAGAGAAAAAGAGTGTGTATATAAATAAATAATAGAAGGGTGTATGAGGGAATGTGAGGCATTAGCGGAAGATTGAGAAGTCAATGTTCATGCCATCAGGTTGGAGGCTACCCAGACAGAATATAAGGTGTTGTTCCTCCAACCTGAGTGTGGCTTCATCTTTATGGTATATATCAGAATGGGGATGGGATGTGGAATTAAAATGTGTGGCCACTGGGAGATCCTGCTTTCTCTGGCGGACAGAGCGTAAGTGTTCAGTGAAACGATCTCCCAGTCTGTGTCAGGTCTCGCCAATATATAGAAGGCCACATCGGGAGCACCGGACGCAGTATATCACCCCAGCCGACTCACAGGTGAAGTGTTGCCTCACCTGGAAGGACTGTCTGGGGCCCTGAATAGTGCTAAGAGAGGAAGTCTAAGGGCATGTGTAGCCCTTGTTCTGCTTACAAGGATAAGTGCCAGGAGGGAGATTGGTGGGGAGGGATGGGGGGGGACAAATGGACAAGGGAGTCACGTAGGGAGTGATCTCTGCGGAATGCAGAGAGAGGGGGGGAGGGAAAGATGTGCTTCATGGTGGGTTCCCGTTGGAGGTGGCGGAAGTTACGGAGAATTATATGTTGGACCCGGAGGCTGGTGGGGTGGTGGGAGGATGGAGTGAGAGCAGATGTGTGTGAAATGAGGGAGATGCGTTTGAGAGCAGAGTTAATGGTGGAGGAAGGGAAGCCCCTATCTTTAAAAAAGGAGGACATCTCCTTCGTCCTGGAATGAAAAGCCTCATCCTGAGAGCAGATGCGGCGGAGACGGAGGAATTGCGAGAAGGAGATGGCATTTTTGCAAGAGACACGGTGAGAAGAGGAATAGTCCAGATAGCTGTGAGAGTCAGTAGGCTTATAGTAGACATCAGTAGATAAGCTGTCGCCAGAGAAAGAGACAGGAAGATCAAGAAAGGGGAGGGAGGTGTCGGAAATGGACCAGGTAAACTTGAGGGCAGGGTGAAAATTGGAGACAAAGTTAATGAGCTCAGCATGCGTGCAGGAAGCAGCGCCAATGCAGTCGTCGATGTAGCGAAGGAAAAGTGGGGGACAGATACCAGAATAGGTTTGGAACATAGATTGTTCCACAAAGCCAATAAAAAGGCAGGCATAGCTAGGACCCATACGGGTGCCCATAGCTACACCTTTAGTTTGGAGGAAGTGGGAGGAGCCAAAGGAAAAATTATTAAGACTAAGGACTAATTCCGCTAGACGGAGCAGAGTGGTGGTAGAGGGGAACTGGTTAGGTCTGGAATCCAAAAAGAAGCGGAGAGTTTTGAGACCTTCCTGATGGGGGATGGAAGTATATACGGACTGGACATCCATAGTGAAAATTAAGCGGTGGGGGCCAGGGAACTTAAAATCATCGAAAAGTTTCAGAGCGTGAGAAGAGTCACGAACATAGGTCGGAAGGGATTGAACAAGGGGTGATAAAACCATGTCGAGGTAAGCAGAAATGAGTTCGGTGGGGCAGGAGCAAGCTGAGACAATAGGTCGGCCAGGACAGGCAGGTTTGTGGATCTTGGGTAGGAGGTAGAAACGGGAAGTGCGGGGTGTGGGAACTACAAGGTTGGTAGCAGTGGATGGGAGATCCCCTGAGCGGATAAAGTTGGTGATGGTGTGGGAGACAATGGCCTGGTGCTCCTTAGTGGGGTCACGATCGAGGGGTAAATAAGAGGAGGTATCCGCGAGTTGTCGCTGTGCCTCGGCAAGGTAGAGGTCAGTACGCCAGACTACAACAGCACCCCCCCTTATCGGCGGGTTTAATAATAAGGTTAGGATTAGTGCGGAGGGAGTGGAGAGCAGAGCGTTCGGAAGGAGTGAGGTTGGAATGGGAACAAGGTGCGGTGAAGTCGAGGCGGTTGATGTCCCGTTGGCAGTTAGCAATAAAGAGATCCAGAGCAGGCAGAAGACCAGAGCGGGTTGTCCATGAAGAAGAGGAGGGTTGAAGACGGGAGAAGGGGTCATCAGTGGGTGTAGGAGAGTCCTTGCCGAAGAAGTAGGCTCGGAGACGGAGCCGGCGGAAGAAGAGTTCCGCATCATGGCGAATGCGGAACTCGCTGAGGTGTGGGCGAAGGGGGACAAAGGTGAGGCCCTTACTGAGGACAGAGTGCTCTGCCTCAGAGAGTCGGAGGTCGGCGGGGATGGTAAAGAACCGGCACCGATGAGAAGTGGGATCAGAGGGGGAGGGAGCTGGGGGTGTCAGTGGAGAGGGGAGGGTTGGGGTCAGAGGAAGAAGGAGCCTCCGAGGGCCCAGGAGTAGCTGACGGAATGTGAGGGAGACAAGGTTGCAGAGTAGTGGTGCGGGAAGGGGAGACGGGAGTCACAATAGCAGCACATGAAGACCTGGCCTGCAGTTCAAGGCTGGGGTCGCAGCTGGTGGTTGCGCAATCGCTTTGAAGCTAGAGAGCTGGAGCTATTCACCTTAAAAAAATTCCAAAAGAGGTTGCAAATAAAATCCAGAAGGCATTTTCTTTCTATCGAGCAGTAGAAAATGCTCCAATTTGCAGAGGAATCAAGTACATACTAGGATATTGAATGAAGGTAATTGTCGAGAGATCCACCGGACATGAGAATTTCAAAGCAAAGCACTGTATGATTAATGTCTGAGGCACATTACCGGGGTTAATCTGTGGCATATTCAATTGCACATCCAAAAAATAATTATCTGAAATTCTATTATTTATATATCATAGGATTAGTAAAGTGGAAACTTGACCCAACTTATATCAAGACTAATGTATTTTAATGAAAAAAAATCATAAAAACAGAAAATGTTTGATGGAAATTTGAAATAAAAATAGAAAATGTTGGAATAAGTCAGGGGACCTGACAGTATATGTAGAAACAGAAGACAACTAACATTTCAGGTTGAACACACATCAGAACTCAGTAAGACCTGCTGAGTTTTTCCAGCATTTTCTATTTTATTTGGTATATTTTTCATTATTAAGCGTCAAAGGAATTTTCAAAAGGGAAGTATTTTAAAGCTAACCATAAAGAGTAACAGACATACTTTCGATGCTAGAGAGGTCACAATAAAGAACATAAAATATACATAAAACAAATTTTATGTGACGTTTTATATTGCACATGTCCCCATGCTTCTTAATAATAACCCACGTCTTCATTTGAAACGATTCAGAAGGTTTAGAGAGTAATTCAGGCCATCCTAATCGTTTTCAGAAATATCTTCGTTTCATTTTACTCACACTTTATTCCCAACTGCCTCATTTAAGTAGGCCACAAGGTCAAAATTTCACTGCCGGAACCAGGGGTAAAAATGAACCTTGAGCACGGAGCAGACGCCCAATGGTATTCCCACTTCTGCAGTAACTTATTGCCCTTTTGAGTTTCCTATCTTTCACTCAAATTTAAAAGAACACTTTACTTTCGTTAGCTTATGATTACTCAAAGAAACAACATCGCTAAGATCCGAAGGATCTTCATTTGATACGATACCTCGACTCGACAGCGGTACTGTCACAGCGACAAGCCCGATCGACAGCCGGAACCAAGCGCAGCCGCAACTCTCCACTCAGTGTTCGCGCCGCCTCACGCGGCTCCGCCCGCCGCCTGTAGCCTGGTAACAGAGCACGCACTTCGCCCACACTTCCGGTGTTGTTGCCGGGCAACGCAAAGCCTGCTGCCGCCCGGCTCTATGCTCGAGGAAATGTTGGGCTTCGACGATTAGCTTCGAAGACATGGTGCAAATGGCGGCTGCGACAAATTTTGCGCCGCCAAATGGAAGATCGATGAATGACATTAGAAACAATTCTGGTGAGTGTTTCTTCAAAATGGGTCAAAGGACGCTCAACCGTGCTGCTTTTGTGGGACTGGAGACAACGGGTTAATCCGTTCCGATGGATTCGGGTATTATAACTTCTCATAAAAGTTGCTGGTGAACGCAGCAGGCCAGGCAGCATCTCTAGGAAGAGGTGCAGTCGACGTTTCAGGCCGAGACCCTTCGTCAGGACTAACTGAAGGAAGAGTGAGTAAGGGATTTGAAAGTTGGAGGGGGAGGGGGAGATCCAAAATGATAGGAGAAGACAGGAGGGGGAGGGATGGAGCCAAGAGCTGGACAGGTGATTGGCAAAAGGGATACGAGAGGATCATGAGACAGGAGGTCCGGGAAGAAAGATGGGGGGGGGGGGGAACCCAGAGGATGGGCAAGGGGTATATTCAGAGGGACAGAGGGAGAAAAAGGAGAGTGAGAGAAAGAATGTGTGCATAAAAATAAGTAACAGATGGGGTATGAGGGGGAGGTGGGGCATCAGCGGAAGTTAGAGAAGTCGATGTTCATGCCATCAGGTTGGAGGCTACCCAGACGGAGACGGAAGTTAGAGAAGTCGATGTTCATGTTCCGTCTGAGTAGCCTCCAACTTGATGGCATGAACATCGAATTCTCTAACTTTTGCTAATGCCCCACCTCCCCCTCGTATCCCATCTGTTACTTATCTTTATACATACATTCTTTCTCTCACTCTCCTTTTTCTCCCTCTGTCCCTCTGAATATACCCCTTGCCCATCCTCTGGGTCCCTTCCCCTTGTCTTTCTTCCCGGACCTCCTGTCCCATGATCCTCTCGTATCCCTTTTGCCTATCACCTGTCCAGCTCTTGGCTCCATCCCTCCCCCTCCTGTCTTCTCCTATCATTTTGGATCTTCCCCTCCCCCTCCAACTTCCAAATCCCTTACTCACTCTTCCTTCAGTTGGTCCTGATGAAGGGTCTCGGCCTGAAATGTCGACTGCGTCTCTTCCTAGAGATGCTGCCTGGCCTGCTGCGTTCACCAGCAACTTTTATGTGTGTTGCTTGAATTTCCAGCATCTGCAGAATTCCTGTTGTTTGTATTATAACTTCTCCCACATTTTGGTATATGCTTCTCTGTGAGGTCTAATACTTAATCAGCGTGAGTATGGTCGCTATGAATCCTCTCAGAAATGTATGCATCACACAGCTGGGAATTTCCGTTCCGATAGGATCATGGAGATTTTTTTTCATTAATTGCATCTGGTCACTAGGGTGAAAAACAATTTACCATCTCCCAGGTCAAAATTATAAGTCTATTTGTACAAGATGTTTTTGCAGCATAAGAGACTCATTTATATAAAACTTCTGAAGTAAGATTTACTAAACTCTGTAGGATCATTGACCCTCTTCAATTGACCCTTGTTGATGACAATGTGAACAAACTTCTCAAGACTCATATCCTGGGAATCACCTCCCAGTAAAATAAGGTATTACTTTCAAGGTACCAACATAGTCTTTTTGTTTGATGGTAAAAAGAAGACGTTTGAACATTAAGATCTAAAACCTGGCACAAAACCTGGTCTACCAGGTCACCCAAATGCTGGTCTACCTGCCCTCGTATTTTCTTCCAAGACACAGATGATCTACAGCTTGAAGTATTGGAAGGAACCTAAGCTATTCCAGCAAATTTCTCTAAATCCATTAGAAGGAAAAATGAATCTAAGCATCCTCTCCCTGGTCCACAGCTCTGTCACAGAGGGTTTAATTTCACTCTGTTGATTCCATTGGGGAGATCATGTCATTCACATGTTGGGCACCAGACTTCCAAATCAGACAGTCTATTCCAAGCTCAGTAACAAAAAGAATTCTTAAAACATGCAGTATCTTCACACACTCCTGGATTGTTGTGAATAGTAGCATATCTCTTTAATAGATGAAATTTAAGGGAAAAAAGACAGAACTGATCAAAAAGGAGCATGAATTAGAGCCAAACTGAATAAATAAAGGGATAAGAGTAGAGAGAGAGGGAATCTAAGGATGAAGGAGAAATGAAGACAATTAAAAACAAATCTTATCTGTACATTATTTGACTCTCAAGGAAGAGTATATTACACACAAGAATGGAAGCCAATTGTTTAAATTGTTCCACTTCTGGGCCAGTGGGGTTAAGTAATATTGCTTTAACATTTATACAATTTGTAATGTACTGTAAGTATTCCCACATTTTCTATAGTTTGTACTGGCTAGTTAAAATAGATAGGTGATGCAGAAGATTTACAACAATAATTGGGTTGAGAGCAAGTAACCACTGGTGTGAGGCAAGCAGTGGAATTACGTGCAATTCACTATATATCTTTTCTTGGGAAGAAATTGTTGGCTATAATTAATATAAATCAGCACATCATTCTCGGCAACTTCCATCATCTTCAATGGGATCCTACCATGAAACACTTCCTTCTCTCTCCCCCCAACTCTCAACTTTCCACAGGGATCACTCTCTCCATGATTTCCTTGTCCACACATCCCTCCCCAACAATCTCCCTCCTAGTATTTATCCCTGTAAGCAGTACAAGTGCTACTCCCACTCATTCACCTCCTCTCACAACACCATTCAGGGCCCCAAACATTCCTTCCAGGTGAGGCAACACTTCTCTTGCAAGTCTGATGGGGTAATCTACTCTATTGGGCGCTTGGCCTCCTCTACATAAGTCAGACCTGACATAGATTAGGAGATCATTTTTTTGAGCACCTTCATTCCATCTGCCACAATAAGCATGATTTCTCAGTGACCATCCATTTTAATTCTACTTCACATTCCCATACCAACGTTTCAGCCTCTGGCCTCCTCTGCTGCCACAATGAGGCAACACTCAGGTTGAAGGAGCATCACTTCATTCCGTCTTTGTAGCCTCTAACCTAATGGCATGAAGATTGATTTTTCTAACTTCTGGTAATTTTCCCCCAACCCCCCTCTTTTTTCATTCTCCATTCCAGCTCCTCTGTTGCCCTTTTCCTCACTTACCCATTACCTCCTTTTGGTGCTCCTCCTCCTTCCTTTTCTCCCATGGTCCACTCCCCTCTCCTATCAGATTCCTTCTTCTTCAGCCCTTTACCTTTTCAACCCATCACCTCCCAATTTCTCACTTTCCCCTCCTCTACCCATCCACCTTTTCCCTCACTTGGCTTCAGCTATCACCTGTCAACTTGTACTTCTTATCCTCCCCTGCTCCACCATCTTAATCTGGCTTCTTCCACCTTCCTTTCCAGTCCTGATGAAGAGTCTCAGCCCAGAATGCCAACTGCTTATTCCCTCCATAGATGCTGCCTGATTGCTGAACTTGTCCTGACGAAGGGTTTCAGCCTGAAACGTCGACTGCACCTCTTCCTACAGATGCTGCTTGGCCTGCTGCGTTCACCAGCAACTTTGATGTGTGTTGCTTGAATTTCCAGCATCTGCAGAATTCCTGTTGTTTTTGTTTGGCATTTTGTGTGTTGCCCTGGATTTCCATCATCTGCAGGATCTTTTGTGTTTGTAATTAATAATGCTATAGTTATAAACTGTTTTTTCCTAAAAAAAACCTATTTAAAATTGTTTACAGATGCATTATCTTTCTCACAGTATTTATTTCTTACTAGAACACATTTTTGTTGAGAGTTATGAACATCTGTCACTGTTTATCTTCATCCTTTTTATTTTTCCCAACCCTTATGTTCCTTATGTTCATATTTTCATTGAAGTTTAAGGTACTGGTTTTAGATCTCAGTTTCTCATTTTCAGAATTAACTATGAAATTGAGACCGTCCCAAAGGATCCTTTACTTAGAAATTATTAATTAATTATCTCTTGTTACCATACCATCTTATCTAAAATAGCCAGTTTCCTGGTTGGCTCCACAAGTTATTATTCAATTCTTTATGAACTCATCTAAAGGCTGACTTTGCCAATTTGATTTGCTCAATCCATGTGAAGATTAATGCCACCCATAATAATTAAGTCTATTTCAAGTTCCCAGCTTTTCCTTCATTTCTGATCTGCATATCGCTACCATTAGAGATCCTATTGCCATCAATGATTTGTTAACCTTGCCTTATCCTATCTGCACCCAAACTACCAGTCTGTGGTGGCCAGTGCTATCATGTTTGCTGTTGTGTGCTGGGGCAGCAGGCTGAGGGTAGCAGACACCAACAGAATCAACAAACTCATTCGTAAGGCCAGTGATGTTGTGGGGATGGAACTGGACTCTCTCACGGTGGTGTCTGAAAGAGGATGCTGTCTAAGCTGCATGCCATCTTGGACAATGTCTCCCATCCATTACATAATGTACTGGGTGGGCACAGGAGTACATTCAGCCAGAGACTCATTCCTCCGAGATGCAGCACAGAGTGTCATACGAAGTCATTCCTGCCTGTGGCCATCAAACTTTACAACTCCTCCCTTGGAGGGTCAGACACCCTGAGCCGATAGGCTGGTCCTGAACTTATTTCATAATTTACTGGCATAATTTACATATTACTATTTAACTAATATTTAACCTGGGATCAATAAAGTATGACTATGACTATGAAATTAATTCTGTCTTGATCTTTTGAGTCAAGTCTAATAAGCATTGACCTCAACCTTTACAAAGGAAGCTATCCACTTCTTTTTACCTTCTGTCTACCTTCCTAAAATTTAAAAGACCCCAGAATATTCAGTTCCCATCCTTAGTCACTTTGCAGTCACCCTGCAATGTGCTGTCACTCAACTATTTTGATCTTAAATATGAATTGTATTCCTTTTGCAGTTTGATAAGATTCTTAATGAGGAACAAGTAAATTAGTAATTGTAAAAGTAAATTAGTAGATGAACTGTAATTATTATAATTGTGTGTTTTTGGAAATAATTTTCCAGCTGCTTATTATATATGCACTGTAGGTAGAATATCTTCAGTTCGGAACACCAAATTATGTGCACCAAAATGTTCTGAGGAAAAGGAACCTGGAGAAGGGAATGGTAGGTGCTTTTAATGTTGAGAAATATAGCCATGCATATTGTGTTAAATTATAAATAAAGAATTAAGTTCTGTTGTAAATAGGTGTAGCGTTAAAAGGATAGTATGACTAGAAAATTTTGCTTGGATATTATTAAATAACACAAATAAACATCAAGATTGTTTATTGTCATTCTGTAGTATACAAGTGTAAAGGAGAACAAAATGATTGTTGCCCCAGATCCGCTAATTTATGCTCGCTAATTCAATGTATCCTGGATTCTGGATTGTGTGCAGATATCAAACACAGGACATATTCCTGATCTGGCTACAGATAGGGGGAGTTGGACAAAAAAGACAGGTACAATCGAATGCTGTTCATAGACTTCAGTTCAGCATTCAACACAATCATTCCTCAGCACTTGATTGGAAAGCTGAAACTGCTGGGCCTGAACACCTCCCTCTGCAACTGGATCCTAGACTTCCTGACTGAGAGACCTCAGCCAGTCCAGATCAGGAGCAGCATCTCCAACACCATCACACTG
Organism: Mobula birostris; assembly: GCF_030028105.1. NCBI lineage: Eukaryota > Metazoa > Chordata > Chondrichthyes > Myliobatiformes > Myliobatidae > Mobula > Mobula birostris. Next base: position 171,244,109 of record NC_092375.1, on the reverse strand, counting down.
AGCATGGGGTCCCGCAGGGCTGTGTTCCACTGCTGTTCACTCTACTGACCCACGACTGTGCAGCAATACACAGCTCGAATCACATCATCATATGTGAAAAGAAAAAGATTGGTTAAGACAAATGTAGGTCCCTTACAGTCAGAAACAGGTGAATTGATCATGGGGAACAAGGACATGGCAGACCAATTGAATAACTACTCTGGTTCTGTCTTCACTAAGGAGGACATAAATAATCTTCTGGAAATAGTAGGGGACTGAGGGTCTAGTGAGATGGAGGAACTGAGGGAAGTACATGTTAGTAGGGAAGTGGTGTTAGGTAAATTGAAGGGATTAAAGGCAGATAAATTCCCAGGGCCAGATGGTCTGCATCCCAGAGTGCTTAAGGAAGTAGCCCAAGAAATAGTGGATGCATTAGTGATAACTTTTCAAAACTCGTTAGATTCTGGATTAGTTCCTGAGGATTGGAGGGTGGCTAATGTAACCCCACTTTTTAATAAAGGGAGAGAGAAACCGGGGAATTATAGACCGGTAAGCCTGATATCAGTGGTGGGGAAAATGCTAGAGTCAGTTATCAAAGATGTGATAACAGTACATTTGGAAAGCAGTGAAATCATCGGACAAAGTCAGCATGGATTTGTGGAAGGAAAATCATGTCTGACAAATCTCACAGAATTTCTTGAGGATGTAACTAGTAGAGTGGATAGGGGAGAACGAGTGGATGTGGTATATTTGGATTTTCAAAAGGCTTTTGACAAGGTCCCACACAGGAGATTAGTGTGCAAACTTAAAGCATACGGTATTGGGGGTATGGTATTGTTGTGGATAGAGAATTGGTTGGCAGACAGGAAGCAAAGAGTGGGAATAAACGGGACCTTTTCAGAATGGCAGGCAGTGACTAGTGGGGTACCGCAAGGCTCAGTGCTGGGACCCCAGTTGTTTACAATATATATTAATGACTTAGATGAGGGAATTAAATGCCCGCATCTCCAAGTTTGTGGATGACATGAAGCTGGGCGGCAGTGTTAGCTGTGAGGAGGATGCTAAGAGGATGCAGGGTGACCGGGATAGGTTAGGTGAGTGGGCAAATTCATGGCAGATACAATTGAATGTGGATAAATGTGAGGTTATCCACTTTGGTGGCAAGAACAGGAAAACAGATTATTATCTGAATTGTGGCTGATTAGGAAAAGGGGAGGTGCAACGAGACCTGGGTGTCATTGTACACCAGTCATTGAAAGTGGGCATGCAGGTACAGCAGGCGGTGAAAAAGGCGAATGGTATGCTGGCATTCATAGCAAGAGGATTCGAGTACAGGAGCAGGGAGGTACTACTGCTATTGTACAAGGCCTTGGTGAGACCACACCTGGAGTATTGTGTGTAGTTTTGGTCCCCTATTCTGAGGAAAGACATTCTTGCCATAGAGGGAGTACAAAGAAGGTTCACCGGATTGATTCCTGGGATGGCGGGACTTTCATATGATGAAGGACTGGATCGACTAGGCTTATACTCTCTGGAATTTAGAAGATTAAGGGGGGATCTGATTGAAACGTATAAAATTCTAAAGGGATTGGACAGGCTAGATGCAGGAAGATTGTTCCCGGTGTTAGAGAAGTCCAGAATGAGGGGTCACAGTTTGAGGATAAAGGGGAAGCCTTTTAGGACCGAGATGAGGAAAAACTTCTTCACACAGTGAGTGGTGAATCTGTGGAATTCTCTGCCACAGGAAACAGTTGAGGCCAGTTCATTGGCTATATTTAAGAGGGAGTTAGATATGGCCCTTGTGGCTAAAGGGATCGGGGGTATGGAGAGGAGGCAGGTATAGGGTTCTGAGTTGGATGATCAGCCATGATCATACTGAATGGCAGTGCAGGCTCGAAGGGCCGAATGGCCTACTCCTGCACCTATTTTCTATGTTTCTATATAAGTTCGCTGATGACGTGACCGTGGTGGGTCTCATCAGCAAGAACGATGAGTCAGCATACAGACAGGCGGTGCGCAGCTAATGGACTGGTGCAGAGCCAACAACCTGTCTCTGAATGTGAACAAAACAAAAGAGATGGTTGTTGACTTCAGGAGAGCACGGCGCGACCACTCTCCACTGAACATTGATGGCTCCTCCGTTGAGATCATTAAGAGCACCAAATTTCCTGGTGTTCACCTGGCGGAGAATTTCACCTCATCCCTCAACACCAGCTCCATAGCCAAGAAAGCCCAGCAGCATCTCTACTTTTTGCGAAGGCTGAGAAAAGTCCATCTCCCACCCCCCCCCACCCCCATCCTCACCACATTCTACAGAGGATGTATCGAGAGCATCCTGAGTAGCTGCATCACTGCCTGGTTCGGGAATTGCACCGTCTCAGATCGCAAGACTTTGCAGCGGATAGTGAAGTCAGCTGAGAAGATCATTGGAGTCTCTCTTCCTGCCATTACAGACATTTACACCACACGCTGCACCCGTAAAGCCAACAGCATTGTGAAGGACCCCATGCACCCCTAATATAAACTCTTCTCCCTCCTGCCATCTGGCAAAAAGTACCAAAGCATTCAGGCTTTCATGACCAGACTGTGCAACAGTTTCTTCCTCCAAGCCATCAGACTCTTTAATACCCAGAATTTAGATTAACATCTACATCATTTATTATTATATTGTAATTTATCCTCTACTGTGCCTATTGTCTTGTTTATTAATTATTGTACTGCCCTGCACTGTTTTGTGCACTTTATGTAGTCCTGTGTAGGTTCTGTAGTCTAGTGTAGTTTTTGTGTTGTTTCACGTAGTCTAATGTAGCCTTGTGTCGTCTCACTTAGTCTAGTGTAGTTTTGTGTTGTTTCATGTAGCACCATAGTCCTGGAGGAACGTTGTTTCGTTTTTATTGTGTACTGTACCAGCAGTTTATGGTCGAAATGACAATAAAAAGTGACGACTTGACTTTGCACCAACCACATTTATTATAGGTAGCTGCCAATATCGAAATAAAATCAGAAGATGCTGGAAACAGTCAATCAGATAGCATCTTTGAAAAATGAAATAGTTCAGAATCAGATTTGTTATCATTGACATATGTAGTGAAATCTAATGTTTTGCAGCAGCAGTACAACGCAATACATAAAAAATTACTATAAGTTACAATAAGAAATATATTTTTAAAAGTACAAAAAGAAAGAAAAATAGTGAGGTAGTGTTCATGGACCTTTCAGAAATTTGATGGTGAAGGGGAAGAAGCGGTTCCTAAAATGTTGAGTTTGCAACATTGAGGCTCCTGTGCCTCCTCCCTGATGGTAGTAATGAGAAGAGGGCATGACCTGCTTTGTGAGGGTTCTTAATGATGGACATGTTTTCTTGAGGTACTACCTTCTGAAGATATCCTCAATGATGGGGAGGCTAGAGTCCATGTTGGAGCTGGCTGAGTTTACATCCCTTTGCAGCCTCTTTTGATCCTGTGCATTGGAGCCCCTGTACCAGACAGAATACATGATACATCTGTAGAAATTTGCTAATCTTTGGTGACATACCAAATCTCCTCAAACTCCAAATGAAGTACAGCCACTGGTGTGCCTTCTTCATGATCAAGTTAGTATGTTGGCCCAGGATATATCGTCTGAGATGTTGGTGTCAAAGAACTTGAAGCTTCTCTCTCTTTCTGCCACTGACCCCTCAATTAAGACTGGTGTCTTCCACTTCCTGAAGTCCACAATCAATTCCTTGGTCTTACTGACATTGACTGCAAGATTATTGTTGTGACACCAGTCAGCCAGCTGGTTTGTGTCACTCTTGCATGCCTCCTTATCACCATCTGATATTCTGCCAACTGTTGTGTCATTGGTGAGTATGTAGATGGTGCTTGAGCTGTGCCTAACTTCGCAGTCGTGAGTACAGAGCAGTGGCTGCTAAACATTTTTGTGTACTTCTCCGTTTGCTCCCAGACCATATCCCCAGTGCCATCCTCTCCCTTTCCAGCCATTACATAAAAATGATAAAGAATGATGCACAATGAAAGAAATATGAACATCAAATTCAATGCAGTTCCAAATAATTGCAAAAATAATTCAAATCTATTTAAAGCTACATACAAATAAAATTCTTTAATTACAGTAAAACAATTCTCACCAACAATTTTAGTGCATATATTAGTAGTCCAACTATTCACTACTTTATTGCTTTTCCACCATTCAGTGAGATAGTTGGAGTGATATCGGCTTCTCGACATCAGGCTGAATATCACTCCGAAGGACTCTCAGATCCCCAGATTCGGTAATTTGCAGTATGTTTCATTGCTTTGAAGAAGTTGGGTGGCTGCACTGAAACTGTGCTCCACTAAATATGATGTTGAAAAGGTAATAAAGAGCTTCTTAACCTTTTTCCACAATGCAGGAGAGCATTCAGAGGGGGCACAGTATATTTGAAGATCATCATCTGGTATTCTTTCTCTTTCAACTCAGAGAGGCTCAGAAATTGGACATGGACACGATGACCAATGTTGCACTTTAATAGGGTTAACTTGGTTAGAAATGTGGAGATGATTGATGTGACTTTGATAGGATTCCCATCGTTTCCTTGTAAATGAAGACTGATTTCATTAAATTTTGTGAATAATTTTGACAAATAAGCAATATCATGCCTAATATTCTTGAGATGATTACTGAATGAAACTTTAGAGTCTTCAAAGAATTTTATCAGTTTCAAAAAGTGTATAAAAGCATCTCAGGCAGTTTCCTTTTAAGAGCTGTTTGACTCCTGTGTGCAACAGCAAGTGTTCATTGTTCTCAGTAAATGCTCTTGAAATAGTTGAGAATTGAGAGTGTGGGACTTGATTTTATTTACTGCTGTATTAATAGTGTTTAATGATTTGTGCTGCTGATCACTTAGGTTTTTTGTGACAAGATGTTGTTTGTGAATTACATAATGAATGGTAAATATGTTAGGTACAGCTTTTTCTCAAGGAAGTAATATCCCCACAGTGGCATTCTGTCATTTATGGTGCCCCATCTGTTGCACAGGTAAGGATGTTGGTGAGCAGAATGTCCTCTTTGAAAAATTGCTCAATAACCCAAAATATTGACTCGCCCTTCATACCTGTTTCTAATCCCCTTGCAAATAATAACTTTTGAACCATGCTTTCATCTTTTATGAAGTAAACATAACAAAGAAACAAAGATTTGTTGCCTTTCAAAATTGACTCATCCAACCACAGAACAAATTCTGTTTTTCTAAATATATGTTGCACAATGTGTCTTTCACATTCTCAGACATTTCATCTGTTTATCTTTGAACAGTTGTCGTTGAGCTGAATGGCTTTAATTACACTGGACAACGAATTTTTTTCAAAAGTGTCGCTCCCTCAGAATTTTTTTGTTTATGATAGACTGCTTGAAGATATAATTTCAGACTACTTGTATCACGTAGGAATTTGGAGAAACAACAAATAAACTTTTATTGAATATCATGTGTTTAATTGCATAATGGTGCTGATGCTTTGCAATAGTTCAACTAAGTTAAAAATATTTTGTTAATGATTTTCATTTGTACTCAGTGTCTGAAGCTTCTCATTTAAGTGTCCAACAATAATTCGCCAGCATTGATGGATTCCAGTTGCCCTGGTATCTTTTCTCCATGACTGCAATGTCCTGGTGAAACCTTTCACCAGGCTCGTCACTAACAGCACCAAGATTTGCAGGGAAGGAGTCTAAATGGGAATGCAGAAAATGAATCTTTTAGTGACATGTTGTATTTCATAGTTTTATATGCTTGAAGCATGCTTTCAAACAGCTGCATGTACAAATGTTGTTTGGTGCTCTGTAGATGCCGAGAAAAGTTTTAACAACTTCCTTGAATGCCTTCCATGTGATTTTCTCCGGTCTTACTGGAAATTCTTCAAATTGCCTGTCATTGATGACCTGCTTGATTTGTGGACCAACAAAAATGCTTTCCTTAATCTTGGCATCAATTATTCCTGGAAGCATCTGTCTCAAATATCAAAATCCTTCATAGAAATTTTTGTGCCTGGTGCAAATTTCATCCTTACAGTCCTGAACCCAATAATTATTACTAAAACCTGTCCTGTCATGCAGCAGCCACGCTGCCTAAGCATTCCCAAGCATGCCTGGACAAGATAGGAAACTTTCCAGCTTACATTGTAGGCAACATTTTAATTGACTTGAATTATGAATTGAAATACTAAACATAAGTGATTTCAAAAAATGGTGTGTACTAGGGAAATTTCATGGTGATTTTCATGATCAGTAGCCCAAAATTCATAAGATACACCGAAAGGTATTCAGGAAGCAAAATCTTTGTTGTCCAGTGTTATTTGGTCTGGTCACTTATGGAAAACTGTACTCAGAACCTCCTTTCCTGCTGGCAGAACCTGTTCTTCTCCAATTGTATGCGGCTTTCCAGATTTAGCAATGAGCAATGAGCCATGATGGTTGGCAGGCAAACCATCACTATTTTGTTGTGAAGTGCTGGCAAACATGTTTTGAAGTTCTTTCCTTTTCTGAAAAGCTTTCACGAAGTGACCAAAAATAAGCCAAGTTCGTGTTTGCTCTATCAGAGTATATTATTTAAAAATGTTCAAGGAGCCTGGATGGCTTCAATGCCTCAATTGCATAGTGCTGGTATAAATCCATATTTCAGATACTTCACACTATACTTTCTACACTTCTTTTTCATTTGGTCTGCTTCAGCCAATTTCATTATGGATTAACAACCATTATTTAAGTCCAACCTCAAGTGCTGTGATTAATAAAAGGGGAAAGTTATGATATCATTACAGCTCAAGCAAAACCTGACTCTCTGCCTGAAGGTATATAAAGTGAGGCAGCGATATCTTGGTTGGGCCATGGTCTAGAGAAGTTCATCAAGACCATTCGAAAAAGCAGATTCTGAATTTTACCCCATTGAACACCACACCCTAATTCACTGGAATTGTATCACTGCATGATAAGAGTATGAAAATCATACTAGCTAACACGGTACTACAGTAGTGAATGGCAATAATGCACAGACCGGGCCCAGAAATAACATGATTTCTTCAGTCCATATTTCTCATGATATGCCAAATACGGAAGAGTCACATTGTTTTCAACAACTATAACATGCTTTGGGTAAAGTCTAAGAGAATGGTGTGTTAGCAAGGGATGAGGTGATTTTGTGATCAATATAACTCATAATGAGTCACTGAGGATCAAATGCTTATAATAAGTAATTCATTTCTTTAATTAAGCCTGTAATCTCTCAGCTGTCCCCCTTGTTACTGAGACCCCCACCCCCACCACTGACTGCTTTATCTTTATCTCCCACTTAGAAATTCCCACTACACTACTACACCTGGGGGGAGGTGCGATATCACTCAGTTTGAGATCCCTGGTGTAGAGAGAGTAGAGCAGTGGGCTAAACCTGCATCTTTGAGGTGCGGCTGTGTTGGTTGTCGGCAAGGGGTTATTATTTCTTACCTGCACTGACAGTGGTTTCCCAATGAAGACGTCAACAATGCAGGTGCAGAAAGGTATAGAGGCCCAGGTTTGGAAGCTTGTTGAGTAATACCTAGAGGATGATCTTGTTGAATGCTGGGCTGAATCAGTTAACAGCACTCCAACGTAGTTATCGCTGTTATCCATTTAACATTTCAGGTTGAAAACCCTGGAGAATCAAAATTGTTCACTCTGGTTCTCTTTCATTTTTAGTGGAAGCTACTTAATCTGAGATTTACTGACATTTTCAGCCTTTAATTAAGACTTCCAGCGTCAACATATTTTCATATTTTGTAGGCTTAGGAGAACTTAACAGTTTTTTTTACAGTCAATGCAGAATTTCTTGGAAGGTACCTATTGTAGAAAGTCTTCAGAAAGGTTACACAAAAAAATGGCCAAACCAAGTCAACTTTTTCATTGGAGTTACTGAGAGACAAATGTTAGTCAGTATAGAATAACTAGCTGATAGCATTCATCATTAGTCGGTATCATTCGAGTAAGTTTAAAAAGTTTGGCGTAAATGCATATTTAGTATGCCAGCTGTTTTAAGAGTTCAGTGTTCTGCTAATCAAGCGCACCAACCAATTTATGCACTGATTGACCCACTGAAGCCCCACTAACTGCAGAGAGTTAATTTTCATGTTTTGGGGATTTTTATGATAATCTGTTAAAACGTTGGAAATATGCAGCCCTTAAAACAGATATTGAAAATTTACAAAATATTAAAACTCTTCAGAGTCTGATGCTTCATAAAGCTGTATGTTTACAGATGAGTGCAAATCCTGAAGTTAACAGGCTGGCCACAATGAAGCTAAATGAAAATGTAAAGGTGTTTTAAATTTGCTTGGTTAAAACAATTCTTATTTTGCTTTCAGTTATACGCGTTAAACACTGATGTTCAGTTCTGTTATCACAAGGTGATTGCTACCATTTACCAATTAAAGCAGACAGATGATATTAGAAACAGCGCTTTTGCAAAGTATGACAGGGAATATAATTACTCTGTTTGGAATTTCATGGTTTGAAAATTTTAGGACAGATTCATACCAAGCCAAATGCCTTTCGTGGATTACAATTTCCAAATTTGGTTGATCTTCGACAAGTCACAGTTATTCCAAAAGCAGAATGGCAACGCATCCAGGATGATTTGAATGGAATAAATAAAGAAGCTGAATTTTTACGTACTCTGAAGGAAGAAAGGGAGGCTTTACATTTACAATCTAAAGAAATAACTAAACACTGGACAAATACCATTGCAGTAAGCATTCTTTAAGTATCTTGCACCATCTGTCATTGTTATGTTGTACATTATAGTGTTTTATTGTTCGTCATTAAAATTTGAAAAATTCTATTGTGAATCCAATAAGGAAGCACGATTTTTAAAAATTTAACATCTAAAGTATAGTTGAGTTCATTTGATTGTATCTGATAAACAGATGTAAAATGAGGATAGAAAATCAGAAAAGATAGGGGTTAGCAAAATTTTATTTTACACTTCCAGGAACAACCTTGAGTATTGTCCTTTAATTTTTAATTTGGAAGTAATGACACAGAGTTTTTATACAGTTTCTATGTATTTATGTATTTTGTCCAGATCATATTGGGGAAGGCTGTAAGGCGAATTGAAATAAACATCATTGTATGTCATCACAACAGTGAAGCAATTAAAATGTTTCTGTTTAGTGCTTTATAGCTTCGTGCATTTGTGTCTCTTGAATGACACTGACAATTTCACACAAATAATTCTAATAAGAAGTAGGCTTAGTGTGAAGATTTTTGTTGCATTTGTAGAAGTTTGTTATTCACTGTAACATCCAACTGTAAAACTAGGAACAGAAAGAGATCAACCAGTCCCTCAAGCCTTCTTTACTATTGAGCAGTATCATTGCTGATCCAATCTTGGTCAAATACAGATAGTCTCGAGGTTACTTCTGTGGACAGACTCAAATATACAGTACCTCAACCTCTCAGTAGCTGCATGTCTTCAAAATGTATTGTTTATTAGGGAAACCATGACAACATTGCTTTACATATTCTAATCGGTAGCCAAAATCTGCCACAAGTATTAGACTGTCAGAGACTTACAAACCAGTTGAACTTTTATGAAGTTGTAGGTTGCCTATTAGTCACCAGCAACCAATCCCTTTATTTTCACCCTTTGTCTTCTACCAATTAGCCAATGCTCTATCCATGCTATCCATCTTTCCTATAACACCATGGGCTCTTATCTTGCTAAGCAGCCTCATGTACACCATCTTGTCAAAGGCCTTCCAAAGATCCAAGTACACAATGCCCACTGATTCTCCTCTGTTTATCCCGCGTGTTATTTCCTCAAAGAATTACCAGGCAAGATTTTTCCTTAAGAAAATCACACTGACTTTGGCCTATCTAACCACGAGCATCCAAGTACCCCGAAACTTCATCCTCAATACGAGACTCCAGCATCTTCTCAACCTCATCCTTGATAAGGGACTCCACCATCTTCCCAACAAATAAGGTCAAGCTATTTGGCCTATAGTTTCCTTCCTTCCGCTTTCCTCCCTTCTTGAATGACATTTGCAATTTTCCAATGCTCCAGAACCATGGCAGAATCTAGTGATTCTTGAAGGATCATTACTAATGCCTCCACAATCTCTTCAGCCACTTCTTTCAGAACCCTAGGGTGTAGTCCATCTGGTACAGTTGACTTATCTACCTTTAGACTTTTCAGATTTCCTAGCACCATCTTCTTAGTAATAGCAACTGCACTCACTTCTGCCCTCTGACTCTCAAATTTCTGAATATTGCTAGTGTCTTCCTCAGTGAAGGCTGATGTAATATACTTACTCAGTTCACCTGCCATTTCCTTGTCCCTGAATACTACCTCTCCAGCATCATTTTCCAGCAGTCTGATATCTATTCTCACCTCTCTTTTACTCTTGGTATCCTCTTTTGGTATCCTCTTTGATAATATTGGCTAGCTTACCTTCGTATTTGATCTTTTCCCTCCTTATGGCTTTTTAGTTGCCTTCTGTTGGTTTTTAAAAGTTTCCCAATCCCCTAACTTCCCACTAATTTTTGCTCTATTATATGTCCTTTCTTTTGCTTTTATGTTGGCTTTGCTTCCCTTGTCATCCACCGTTGGTCATCCTGCATTTAGAATACTTCTTCTTTGTGATGTATCTATCGTGCAGCTTTCGAATTGTTCCCAGAAACTCCAGCCATTGCTGCTCTACCATATCCCTGCCTGTGTCCCTACCAATCAACTTTGTCCAGCTCCTCTCTCATACCTCTGTAATTCCCTTTGCTCCACTGTAATACTGATACATTTGACTTTACCTTCTTCCTCTCAAACTGCAGGGTGAATTCTATCATATTATGATTACTGTCTCCTAAGGGTTGCTTTACCTTAAGCTCCTTAATCAAATCTGGTTCATACACAACACCCAGTCCAGAATAGCTGATCCCCCTAGTGGTCCAACCACAAGTTGCTCAAAAAACTATCTTGTAGGCATTCTACGAATTCTCTCTCTTAGTATCCAAAATCATCACCAGCTTGATTTTTCCAATCTACCTCAATATTGAAATCCCCCATGACAACCATAACATTGCCCTTTTGACATGTATTTCTTATCTCCCGTTGTAATTTGTAGCCCACTTCATGACTGCTGTTCGGAAGCCTGTATATTACTCCCATCAGCGTCTTTTTAACTGTACCCAGAACAATTCTACATCTTCTGATCCTATGTTACCTCTTTCTAAGGATTTAATTTAATTTTTTTACCAACAAAGCCATACCATCCCCTCTGCCTACCTCTCGAAATGTGTATCCTTTCATGTTAAGCTCCCAACCATAATCTTCTTTCTGCCTTGACTCAGTGATGTCCACAACATCATACCTGCCAGTTTCTAACTGTGCTACAAGCTCATCTACCTTATTCCATATACAGCATGCATTCAAATATGCAGTAACACCTTCAGTACCTTCCCCAGAAGAGATCTCAATGATCCAGAAATCTGAAAAACCCTGCCCCCTGCAACAGTTCCTCAGCCATCCATTCATCTGCCAAATCATCCTAATCTTACCCTCACTGGCATGTGGCACAGGCAGCAATCCAGTGATTACTACCCTGGAAGTGCTGCATTTCAGGTTTCTACCTAGCTCCCTATATTGTCTCTTCAGGACCTCCTCCCTTTTCCTACCTCTGTCATTAGTGCCAATATGTACCAAGACTTCCGGCTGCTCGCCCTCTCCCTTTAGAATACCATGGACCCGATCCGAGACATCCCTGGTTCTGGCACATAAGAGGTAACATGCTTTCCGGGTGTCTTGGTTGCGTCTACTGAATCTTGTGTCTATTCCTCTAACTATGGAAACCCCTATCACTACTACAGTCCTCTTCTCCACTGTTCTCTTCTGAGCCACAGCGCCAGACTCAGTGCCAGAGACAGCGTCGCTGCAGTTTCCTCCTAGCTTCCAAAGCAGTATACTTATTATTGGGAGGAATGGCCACAGGGGTACTCTGCACTGGTTTCCCATTTCCCTTTCTGTCTCCTGACCCAGGTACCTGCCTCCTGCAACTTAGGAGTAACAACTTCCCTAATACTCTTATCTATCACCCCCTTAGTTTCCCATATGAGCCAAAGTTCTTTAACATGGTCTCCAAGGAGCTGCAGCAGTTGTGGTTATCTGGGATGCTGGAGGTCTGCCAGAATTCTCACACCTCACAGAAAGAACAAAACACAGCCCCTAAAGCCATCCTCACTGCTCTAACTATATTACTAACGGACAAAGAATAAAGAAAAAACTTACCAGATGCCTACCTCGCCCAAACCTGTTCTTACTGAAGCTTGATGAGCCCAAGCCTCCCCACCCTAACACTGGTTCACTCACACAATGGCTGCTCCAACAATGGCTCCTCTGCTTGTCAGTACCTTATTTTTATTTGCCCTTGCTAATGAATCACTGTTTAATTGAGCCTCTAGAAAATGTCAAAAGCCCAAGAAAGCTCATTTTTAAAAATCTCACTCACAAACCTGTGAGTTCCCTGCTCTCTCTCTCTCTCCTGATTTAATTGGGACATTGGAAAAATAATTGGATATACAATCCTAAGGCGGTTTGACTGAGTAGAGGTTGAGGTTTTTAACTAGTGGGGGAATTATGAATAAGGGACATAGCTGCTTAATAAGGCGCTGATCATTAAAAACTGAGCTACATAAAAATTAAACGCAAACATGAGGAATTCTGCAGATGCTGGAAATTTCAAGCAACACACATCAAAGTTGCTGGTGAACGCAGCAGGCCAGCCGGCATCTCTGGGAAGAGGTACAGTCGACGTTTTGGGCCAAGACATCGACTGTACCTCTTCCTAGAGATTCTGCCTGGCCTGCTGCGTTCACCAGCAACTTTGATGTGTGTTGCTACATAAAAATTACTTCTCTGAGAGGGTAGTGATACTCTGGAATTCTCTGTTCCTGAGAGTGATAGAGGCCAGATCCTTAAATAGATTTAAAGTGGAGATAGATAAATATTTGAAAGATAGAACAATTGAGTATTATGGGTACCTGGCACAGAAGAGGAGGACATACTAGATGACATTGAATGAGCAAGTGGTGTGAACCACCTTCCTGAATTGCTGTACTCCTTCCAAAGGTATTTCTCTAATGATGTTGAAGATTAAAGTTATAGGATTTTGTCCCAGCAAATTAGATCAAGTGAAAGAGGAAATGGCAATATATCTCCAACATTTGGATGGGGAAAATGCAGGTGCTGATGCTCCCATGTGCCTGAAGCCCTTGTCCTTTTGGATACTAAACATTGCAAGGTTCTCTTTAGGGTATTCTCACACATGATTGTAAGAAGTTATAATATCAGGCATCTAACTCTAGTACATTGTCTTCTCTCTATTTCCGTCTGTTATCCCTGGTCAAACTGCATTAAATTCCTAAAGCACAAGAATACAGTGAAATATGGGGAATAATATGTTGCTGTATTTGTTGGTCATGTGTTTAGTGGTTAAGTAAGTTGCTATAATTAAGTCTTCATTGAAAAGTACATACCTTGGCTAGGCTTTTTGCTTCTAAGGACACTCTATCTTTCAATCTCTTATTTATTTCTTTACTGCAGAAGGAATTTATTCCCCATATATACGCTGGAGCCTTTGCCGCAATAGACACTTAATTTTAGCATTTGCCCCTCCTATATTGGTATAGCAATGTATTGATTTTAATTGAACACCATGACTAACTTATTCTAAATAATATTTTATATAATGCCAGAAGGCTTATTTTTCAATAATCTGTGCATGTGTTCTTGGATACACTTCATGTCAGACATCATATCTAAACATTTGATTTTGAGTCGTTTCTTAAAATAACCACCATCCTTGGGATAAATTTATCCCAATGGCTGTGGGAAGCCAAAAGAAGTCAAATAAACACTTGACTAATAATGTGCTCAAGCTATAGTAAGGATTTTAATCCACAGATTTGAATACATTTATTAATACATATAATTAACTACTTGTAGAATAATCATGCTGAACTTCAGAGCCTTGGAACTGTAATAAAGGTATATTACATTTCATGCAAAAGCATTGATTGCCTCTGTGGAAACAATAATGATAACACAGAATCAGTTGCTGAGGATCTTGTATCAAGAGTAAATTAAATGTTATGTAATTGAAAAGTTAATGTTTCATAGTGAAAATGTTAAAATGCTTTCAAAAGCTAATTTCTAAAAACAATGTACAACCTATCCTAGGGTCACAGACAAAAAAGGCTTGATGCAGGAAAACAACGTAAAGAAAAGGAAGAAGAGGATAGGAGACAAATAGATTTAGAAGAGGCAAAATATATGGAACAGAAAAGAAAAGAAAATCTGGAACGGGCTGAAACTCTGCTTTTCTATCAAACTGATAGAGTGAAAGGATTTAATGTACAGTATAATGTTTTTTTCTTAGAAGTTTATAATTTCATTTTAATTAAAATTATTTATTGTAATTGAATGTTATAAAATTGATTATATTTTATCAATCTTATAATTTTGCTTCAGAAATTAAATTATTTCTTAATATTAATCCATCATCATAGTTAACTTGCTTTATTCATTTGACTGGATTTCAACATTACCTAACCAATGCTTCAGTGTTCCTATTAATTCATCTGAATCAGTTGTTCTTTCAGCTTTGTAGAATTACATTGATAGGAAGCACAGCATGTGTATTACAGGGAGTGGGGTGAAAAGTTCAATATGGATAAGTCTGAGGCCATTTGCTGAAAAAATAAATGGAATAATTTATTGCCATTGAGAGGTTAGGATCTAAGCAGTAAAAATAATTTTTAGTGTTTATTTAATACTAAAAGTTAATGCAGAGGTCGAAAAAATAGAGTGGTCTGAGTAGGAGTGGGATGGAGGATTAACATGTTGCATAGTTGTAAGGTCTGGATCTCCCTTGCAAACCAAACAGAGGTGTTGTGCAAAGTAGTCACCCAATTTAGGTTTGATTCTTCCACTGTTGAGGAGACAATGTCAAGAGCACGTCAGTGTAATAGACTACCTTGGAAGTAGTACACATGAATTGCTGCTTCATCTGAAAAACTTTCTGTTCCAGAATGGTAGAAGGGGTTAAATGCCAGGTATTACATCTCCTATGAGTGGTGGTAACAATATGTCCGATGGTGCCAGCTTGTCGAAGCTGTTGGTAATTCCCAGTATGATCCATTAAATGTGGAGGATGGTGGGGGTAGGTGGCATGGTAAGTAAGGACAAGGGGAAACCTATCTTTTTTTCTTCATGGGAGGAGAGAGACTATGAGAAGTGTGGAAAATAGAGTTATCATGTTTAAGACCTCAGCGGAACATTGCAGAAGGAAAGCCATGTTTAATTTTTTAAAACTAGGTATCTCAAAGCAATGGAATGGAAAGTCTTGTCATCAGGTGGAAATGCAAAACTGGGAGAATAGAGTAGAATCCGTACTTGGAAGCAGAGGGAGAGGAGTTGTAATTGATACTTTGTTAAGATTTTTGCTTTTAGCATTAACAGAATGTTCCAGTTTATCTCAAGTTGTTTGGAGTTCAAACTATGTGTACCAACAATACTTAGAGCTGATTGCAGGCTTGTGCATATGTACAGAAATTGGATTTGGTGGCCTAAGAGGGACGTACCACCTTAAACTCAGTAGAGGAGCATTACATTGATTTTTGTAACATTATTTCTATGAAAATGCTTAATACAGTATCCACATTCAAATTACCTAAGAACACAAGTAGTGTATAAGAAATGTAGAATTAGAAATGATGATGTGTATGAAGGGTAAAATTCAGTCCAGGAGTCATGTTGATGTGAATAAATTTAATGAATTTGTATAACTTTCATGATATAATTTCATCTGATCAGACAGTTTTATTAGACAATCTACATGACATCAGTGTTTGTCATAATGAACACACACATTCTTGTAGGCTGCACTGATGCTCACTGAAACGCTTAAAGAACGAGAAGCCCAGATTGAATTGAAACGGAAAAGGGAACATTTTCTTAAAAGTCAAGAAAAACAATTTGTGGAGGAAATGCAACGTCAAAGGTACACAAGTGAGGATACAGAGTATCAAAATATGCTAAAACAGAAAGAACGGAGAAAAGCTCTTTCTGATTTCCATCAGCAACAGTGAGTAAAGAATTGATTTTGGTTATAGTTTTGAAATTCATTTGTTTGATTTGTAAATGATGTTAAAATGATATGATTGAAAGTGCTATTTTTCAAAGATTTTATACTAAAGCCTGTTATACTCCATAATCTGAACGTAAAAGATCCCATGACAATATTGCAGGGAAGAACTGCAGGGAAGTTATATTTGGAGTACATACCAATATTTACATTTAAATCAACATGACTGAAAATAAAGTCTAATATTATCATATAATTATTTATTGATGCTTCCTGTAGAACAGTTCTTCACACACTTCAACTGTGACTCCAAATCAGATAGGATGCAAAGTGCCTTGGGACATTCTTAGAATATAAAAAATTCAATATAAATTTATTTCTTTTATCTGTTTCTTTTAATATAAATGGAAATAGTTACCAAAAACTACATAACAGCTTCATAACTCTGAATATGCTTGAGGAAAAATTGCATTAAAAATATGCTGTTAAAACTGGGACTTGAAAACTCCTGGATCTTCTAATGCAGGAATTTGTATCATCATCACCATAGTACTGGACGGCATGGTAGTATAGTGGTTAGAACAATGCTGTACAGTACAGGTGACCCAGGTTTAATTCCCGCTGCTGTTTGTAAGGAGTTTGTATGTTCTCCCTGTGATTGCGTGAGTTTCTTCCAGGTGCTCCAGTTTTCTCCCACAGTCCAAAGGTGTAATGGTTGGTGGGTCAATTAGTCATTGTAAATTGTGTCATGATTAGGCTATGATAAATTGGGGGATTGCTGGTTAGCGTGACTTGAAGGGCTGGAAAGGCCTATTCTGCGTTGCATCTCAATACATAAGTGAATCAGAGTTGGACCCAAATATGTTGTCCATAAGGGATATTGTTGGGCTGCTGCCTAGGCTTTCTTTAGATGTGGCCATCAACTTAAGATACAGAATATTGGGAGAAAAAAAATAATAATTTGCTGTACTTGTAATTTCTGGTTTTCCAGCCCTGAAGAAGAAGGTGATTTTGGTGAGACTAGGTATATCTGTTAGATGAAGTGTAGCAATGGGAAGCATTTGGAAATTCAAATTATTATCATGGTCTGAAACCTTCAAGGACAATGTAATTATATTAACATTTTTGGAAGGAATTTACGTGTGTTTGTCTTGGTTACTTACTTATTATGACTGAGAAGGAGGACATTCAATCTATTTGATCCTTGCTGGTTCTAGCAGAGCAAATCCCATTTGTTTCATTCAGTCTCTCTTTATTTTCAGTAGCCCTGCAACTTAGTTTTTTGTTAAAATTCTTAGGGATCACTTATAATAGCCAATAAATCTTCCATCACATCTTTGGGATGTTTGAGGAAACCAGACTACGCGGGAGAAACCTTGTAGTCACAAGAGGACATGCGAACTCTACACAGACAGCAGATGAAATCAGGATCTGAATTGGTCCCTGAAGCTGTGAAGCAGTCATGATAACTGCTGTGCCACTGTAAAACATCTTGGAAGGGACAAAAGTTCGGTGTCTTTAGAAAAGTTCTGGCAGTTACACTCCTGCCTCAAAAACCTCTTGGTCCAGTGCACAAAGTGGCAATGGTGGATGTTCTCCTGACAGTCAAAATATTACAATTAAGATGCCTAATTTCCTCTGAGCCCACAAATAGCAAACATTTTAATATTATCTGCCACTTCTCTCACCAAGACTAACTTTGACCTGTGTCAAAGTTAACAGTATGCATGCATATTTGATACCAACTGCAACTTTTGAAACCAAATGCAATTTTTTATGAAGGCGTATGGTGAAAGTTACTCATTTGTTCACTAACTTTTCATTATAATAATGGCATTTAAAGATTTATTTGATGGCAGGATAAAGGAACATGAACAACTAAGAAAACAAGAGAAGCAACAAGATATAATGGAAGGAAGAGAAATCAAGAAGTTGGCACAGTTGTACAAGTGGGAACTTAGTAAAATTGAAGAACTGAAAAAGCAAGAAAAATATAACAATAAGATCAGTCATATGGTAGGCTTCAAGAACTTTTTCATCTTAATGAGTTGAGTAACATGTGGTTCCAGAAATTCTTGTGGTTTGTTGTCATAGAGGACCTTGAATTTGATTTCTGATATGATTTTTTTTGGCTTTCCTGTAATGCTCCTAAAGCGTTGCTTGGAAAAGTTGATTATTTTATGGATTAACAGTACAAATATCTAAGCTATCTTTTACTTTTAAATTTTGCTTTATTTGGAATTGGGATTACAGTATTTATTATCGTTATATGAAGTACAGTGAAAAGCTTGTCTTACCCACTGTTCAGACAGATCAAATCATTATACAGTGTACTGAGGTAAAATAAAAGTGAAGTAATAAAAGACTGCAGAATATAGTGCAAAGGGTGCCATGCAAGTAAACAATAAGGTGCAAGATCATAACAAGGTAGATTATGAAGACGACTGTTCATCTTATCATACCAGAGAACCATTTAATCGTCTTATAACAACAGGATAGAGGCCGTCCTTGAGCCTGTTGGTATGAGTTTGCAGAATTTTCTATTTTTGCCCGATGGGAGAGGGGAGAAGAGAGCAGGTGGGGTCTTGGATTATGCTGGCTTTTGGCTATATAAAATCAGAAATCCATCCTTATTTCACAAGTGCTTGCCTATCACACCAAGTCAAATAAAAAGAAAAATACCATAGTTTCACTCAGGTGAGAACGCAAATGACAATGAAGAGGTGGAATAGTTTAGTCAATCCAACTGGGATACTTTGATCTCTCTACAATGAGTTTCATTGTTAAAAAATGAGCACCAGGTTCAGAATATGCCTATGTGGGTTGGTGGTGTTGCGGATAGTTTAGAACAGGGGTGTCAAACTCATTTTAGGTCACGGGCCGGATTGGGCAAAATGCAACTTCATGCAGGCTGGATCAGTTGTGCACGCGCGCATGCTCCCACAGCTTTCATTGCCTTTGTTTTTTCAACCTGCTCTCATGTGTCTCAGTCTCTGCTATAACTACAAAGTGTTTCACTTTACGAATTTCGTTTCTTATGAAGAAGATTGCCTAGCAAGCATTATTTTTATGATTGGTATTAACTTACAGTTGTAGGCTACAAGAAAGTTGTGATAAGAGAGAGAAAAAACGATGCTATTTTGGCTAAGATTGTTTTGGGAGCTGCACCCTTTCCATTAATAAACCATTTGAAATCGAACATTAGCAGACACAAATGTAGATCTAACAAAACAAATTGTAAATGTAGGCTATACAACTGCACCTAATTTTATTTGCCTGCTTTCAGCAATCAAACTCAGACGATGAACACAGTTAGCCTCTAATTTTTACTGAAGTGATCACATTTACAATAATAGAATAGTCAGAAAATGAATGAATCACAATATTATGACACTCAATATTTCATAATGCATTTTGCTTACATGTCGCAGTGCATCGAACAGTGTCACTCATTTTTCACTCACTGCTTCCAGACACCTGACATCTCTTGGATTTAACCAGCCTGTCAACATCAGAGTTTTGCAACAACACCTGCCTTTTTCCCCACCATGGATGGTGTGCCATCTGTTGCCATGGTGACAGCATGACTCCAGTCAACCTCCAGTCTGTCCAAGGTCTCGACGAAAACATCGTTGGCTGTTGTGTTTGTCATGGACACCATCTCCACAAGCTCCCCGGTGACGGTCAAAGATGCATCAACACCACGAATAAATATTCCCAATTGAGCTACATCAGTCACGTCGGTGCTCTCATCAATTGTCTTTTAGTTGACTCTTCAAATCTTCCGCAAGGTCCCCGATTTTCTCTGCCACAGTATTTCTTGACAAGCCGATATTACCAAAAGCCCGTCTCTTCTCAGGGCACACCAGCTCAGCTGCCATCAGCATGCATGCTTTGATGAATTCCCCTTCTGAGTATGGCTTTGATGCAGCAGCTATTTTGTTGGCAATAATATAGCTGGCCTTGACAACTCCATCATGAGTCTCTCGACTTCTAGTGAACACTGATTGTTGTTTTTTCAGAGCTGCTTCAAGCTCGTTTACCTTTTGCGTTCTGAGTTGTCCTGCGTACTTGTCATATTTTTCTCCATGTGACGTCTCATAGTGTCGTTTGATATTGTACTCTTTTGCCACAGCCACTTGTTGCGAGCATATCAGACACACAGGTTTGCCGTTGACCTCACAGAAGAAAAAACGATCTTTCCAATTATTGTTGAATATCCGACCTTCGATGTCAACTTTTCTTTTCTTGGAAAGCATTTTGAACCACAGCAGCAAACAGTCTCAGCCTTGCTACAGGTGCTACTTACCTGAGTACTCTGTGTGTTTATACTGTGTCTGACAACGTAAGTGGGGCCCTAGTGGTCTTCAGTACAGGGTGGTAGGTGCTTACGAACAGCGGGTGGTTAATTGTTTTCTAAGTACACACAACAAGCTGCTGGCGCAGCAGGCAGCACAGACAGCGGTGGGAGAGAGGGTGGCTGCCGTACAGATACATAATAAATGGTTGTAAATATACTTTTTTTTCCCCCCAAGTCATCCCGCGGGCCGGATGTGGCCCGCAGGCCGGTAGTTTGACACTCCTGGTTTAGAAGTTTGTTGTTGGTTACAATGGGACATTGACAGGATGCAGAGCTGGGCTGAGAGATGGCAAATGAAGTTCAATCTGGAAATGTATGAAGGATTACACTTTGGAAAGTTGAACTTGAAGGCAGAGTACAAGATTAATTGCAGGATTCTTAGCAATGTGGAGGAACTGAAGATCTTGGGGTCCAAGTCAGTAGATAACTCAAAATTGCCATGCAGGTTGATAGGGTGGTTAAGAAGGCATATGGTGTGTTGACCTTCATTAAGTCAGGGGACTGAGTTCAAGAGTCATGAGGTAATGTTGCAGCTTTATGAAGCTCTGGTTAGACCACACTTGCAGTATTGAGTTCAGTTCTGGTAGTCTCATTATAAGAAGGATATGTGGAAATTTTAGGTGCAGAAGAGATTTACCAAGATGTTGCCTGGAACGTGTCTTATGGGGAAAAGTTGAACAAGCTAGGGCTTTTCTCTTTGGAGTGAAGAAGGAAGAGAGGCAAGTTGATAGGGGTGAAGAGGATGAAAAGAGGCATAGATTGAACAGACAACTAGTGCAATTTTCACAGAGTGGCAATGGCTAATACGAGAGGACATACTTTTAAGGAGATTGGAGGAAAGTACAGCGGGGTGTCTGAGATAGTTTTTTTTTCACATAGAGAGTGGTAAGTGCAAGGAATATGCACTTAGATGGTGGTGGGAGAGGCAAATGCATTAGGGACAATTTAGATACTCTTAAATCCACACAAGATAAATGGAGGGCTATGTGCGAGGGAAGGGTTAGATTGATCTTGGACTATTTAGACAGGCAATTCTGTGGATGTGAAAAGGAAACATGGATGGTAGTTAGCCTCCCAGGTGCCAGGGTCCGTGATGTTTCTGAACGCGTCCACAATATCCTGGAAAGGGAAGGTGAGCAGCTAGAAGTTGTGGTACATATTGGTACCAACAACATGGGTAGAAAAATGGAGGAGGTCCTGAAAAAAGAATACAGGCAATTAGGAAAGAAGCTGACAAGCAGGACCTCAGGGGTAGCAATCTCAGTATTGCTGCCCTGTGCCAGATGACAGTGAGGATAGGAATAGAACGAGGTGGCAGATAAATACGCGGCTAAAGAATTGGAGCAGGGGGCAGATTTTTGGATAATTGGGACCTCTTCTGGGGCAAGTGGGACATGTACAAAAGGAATAGGTTGAATCCGAGGGGGACCAATATTCTTGCAGGCAGGTTTACTAGAGCTGTTGGGAATAGTTCAATATGGCAGGGGTATGAGAATCAGTATGATAGAGCTGAGGATGAGCCAGCAGGTTTACAAGTGGATGATGGATGTAACATGAATGTAAGGAAGGACAAGCCAATGATTGGATACAAATGCAGACAGAGCAAAGAGTTAAATTGTACCACAGAGGCAAAATAAAAGGTGAAGAATGCAGGACTGAGGGTGTTGGATTTAAATGCATGTAGCATTTGGAATAAGGTGGATGAACTCGCACAGTTAGAGATTGGTCGGCATGACACTGCAGGCATCACTGAGTTGTGGCTGAAAGAAGGTCATAGATAGGATCTTAACATCAAAGGATATTGTTTGTATCAAAAGGACAGGCAGGAAGGCATAGGCAGTGGTGTGGCTCTGTTGGTGAGCGATGGAATTATATCTTTAGAAAGAGGTGACATAGGATCTTGTGGGTGGAGTTAAGAAATTGCAAGGGTTAATAAAAACATTTTGGGAATCATGTATATGTCTCCAAATAGAAGCCAAGATGTGGGGTTGAGATTGCAAAGGGAACTGGAAAAGGCATGTAATAAGGGTAATGACGCAATTGTAATGGGGGACTTCAACTTGCAAGAGGATTGGGAAAAGCAGGTTGATGTCGGATTGTAAGAGAGGGAATTTGTTGAATGCTTATGAGATGGCTTTTCAGAGCAGCTTGTGCTTGAGCCTGCTTGGGGAAAGGCTATCTTAGGTTGGGTGTTGTGTAATAACCCAGATGTTATTAGGGAGCTTAATGTAAAGAAACACATAGGAATCAGTGATCATAATATGATTGAGTTCATACTGCAATTTGAGAGGGAGAAGCATAAGTCACATGTATCAGTGTCGCAATGGAATAAAGGGAATTACAGAGGCATGAGAAAGGAGTTTGCCCAGGTGGATTGGAGCAGGATACTGGCAGGGATGACAGCAGGACAGAGATGGCTGAAGTTTCTGGGAATAGTTCACAAGGAGCAGGATAGATATGTCCCACAGAAGATGTTGTTCTCAAATGGCAGGGGTAGGCAACCATGGCTGACAAGGGAAGTTAAAGATTTCATAGAAGCCAAGGAAAGGGCATATAATGTAGCAAAAGTGAGTGGGAAGTTGGATGATTGGGAAGTTTTTAACATCTAACAAAAGGCAATTAAAAAAGCTATAAGAAGGGAAAAGATAAAATATATGGGCAAACTAGCCAATAATATAAAGCAGGATACCAAAATTTTTCTCAGTTTTATAAAGAATGAAAGGGAGGTGAGAGTTGATATTGGACTACTGGAAAATGATGCTGATGAGGCAGTAATGGGGACAAAGAAATGGCAGGTGAACCTAACAAGTACTTTGCATCTGTCTTCACTGCAGAAGACATTAGCAGCGTGCTACAGATCTGTGAGTGGCAGGAAACAGGAGTGAGTGCCATTGCTATTACAAAGAAAAAAGTGCTAGGCAAACTCAAAGGTCTTAAGGTGGAAAAGTCACCTGGACCAGGTGGACTACATCCCAGAGTCTGAGAGAGATTGCTGAAGAAAAAACAGATGCATTGGTCATAATCTTTCAAGAATCACTTGATTTTGGCATGGTCCTGGAGGAATGGAAGATTGCAAGTGTCACTCCATTCTTTAAGAAGAGAGGAAAGCAAAAGAAAGGAAATTATAGCTCAGTCAGCTTAACCCCAGTGGTAGGGAAAGCATTGGACTCTATTGTTAAGGATGAAGTTTCAGTATACTTGGAGATAGAATTGCCTAATTCTGCTCTTATGTCTTATGATGTAATAATGAGACGCTATATTTTAATTCAACAGGAGAGGGAAATGAGGAGATCAAGGGAAACACAGCTCTTCTATAATAAATTGTAATTTAGGGAATACAAAGAGGTTCCACTTTCAATATTTGCCTTTTTATCCACTCCATTCTGCACAGTAGTCTTCATCTTTTGACATGCTGCTAAATATTCTTTGACTGTCAATTTACTATGTTCATCCAAGATAAATATGCTATACTTTGGAATGCCCAGGGAACAGCAAAATCTCCTGTTGCCCTAACTGCAGCAGGAGAATGGTACATCAGGCTTAAAAGATATTGACCTTTACAATGAAAGACATTTAAAATCTTCAAATTGCTCACTTCAGTTAAATAAATTACATGCTTAATTACATAAACAAATTAAATTAATTTCCTTTGGTGGCTTGGCTGCTTACTGATTACAATTTGCACCAAGTTCAGTTTATCCATAACTTCCACATGAAGAAGTACAGTCAATGTTTCGGGCCGAGACCCTTCATTTGCGTTTTTAAATTATTTCCTCGTGTTTGTGTTTTTAAATGATTTCTTTATGTTTACGTTTTTAAATGATTTCCTCGTGTTTGCGTTTTTAAAACAGTCCTGACGAAGGGTCCCGGCCTGAAACATGGACTGTACTTCTTCCTATAGATGCTGCCCGGCCTGCTGCGTTCCACAGGCATTTTGTGTGTGACAGTTGAATTTCCAGCATCTGCAGATTTCCTTGTGTTTGCATTTTTTAAGTTACCCATAACTTCTGTGGTTCTGGTTAAGTAACATTAATTTTACAGTTCTCACCCTTAGCCATACCTCTTCATAATTCCATTATCTCTAGCTAACTTACAATC
This sequence comes from Mobula birostris, assembly GCF_030028105.1. NCBI lineage: Eukaryota > Metazoa > Chordata > Chondrichthyes > Myliobatiformes > Myliobatidae > Mobula > Mobula birostris. The sequence continues at coordinate 171,219,533 of NC_092375.1, read as the reverse complement.
CTCCAAGACCTTTGCATTGCCTAATTTCTGGCCTTTTGGTCATTCCCATATTTAAATGCGCTTCTATCAGAGGCTATGCCTTCAGTTACCAAGGCTATGAATTTTCTCTCCGTCCAGACCCCTTTGTCCTTCTATCACTTTCCCCTCTGAAGGCACTGTCTAAAATCTACCACTTTGCCATGGTTAGGGCCATTTGATCTAATATTGTATGACAATGCTTTTCTGAAACAACTTGGGGTGTTTAACTACATTAAAATCATAAGATAAATTAATTCTCATTTTTTTTCAATTTTCAGGCACATGTTGAGAACAATAATATAATTAAAGCACTAGAAAAGCAAAAAGAAGAATTACAAGATGAAGATATCAGGTTATATGTTTTAGCAAAACAAAAAATGATGAAGCTTAGGAAAGAAAGACAAGCAGAAATTGACAAGTAAGAAAGAACCCAGCACATTTTTGCCAAATAAACATTTATTTGGAATATCTCAGAAAATAGTTTATTATAATTTTTATATTTTTTACTGGGAGCTGTGAAAAATGTCAAAAGTATGTTGGTTTTTCTTTGGGGAAACTGCACCACCACTAGTATTACATTATGATGGAAAGAAGACATTCCTGTATTAGCATTGAATCCCATTGTGTAGAATGCTGTGTTGTGCACTTTTAAGAATAAGATAAAAATATTGAACAACATGGACTCCCGGTGAGCCACGAGGCAAGATGGCAGCACAGCACTGAACGCTGACATATAACCCTCCTTTTTCAGGTTCTCTAGGGCTCATAGATGGTCTTAATACAGGGTTGAGTTGGTAAAAGATCTAACTAAAGACATGACCTCAAAACAAGATCCAAATTCAACCAAGAAACAAGATACCAGCAGACGACACCAAGCTAGTGATTCATCCGAGGAAATAGCTATGCTAATTAGGCAAACAATGGCAACAGAGATGGAATCGCTGCAAGAAACAGTAGCCCATATGCTAAAGGAGTCGTTGGAAAAGGTTCTCGACCCCACACAGAAGCATATGGCAGAGAACGGCAACATTCTCCGGTCGTTATAGGGGCAAATGGACATTCATGTTAAAAAATTTAGCACGGTCTTCAACAAAATAGACAACATTCAGGTTAGCTTATGCAAGAATGAGAAAGTTACTAACTCCTGTCTCGCGGAGGTGACTAAGATATGGAAGAAGTTAAATGACTTGGAGGACAGATCCAGGAGAAACAATGTGCGGCTGGTCAACTTACCGATAGGCACTGAGGGCGACGATCCAAGAGGTTACCTCCAGGAGATACTGCCTAATTGGATTCCAGCGCTCAAGAATTCCCACAGCACTCCATTGGAGATCAATAGAGCATATAGGATCTTTTCCAACAACACCTCAAGACCACGGACCATGGTTTTTGGGCTTCTATGGTACACCGACCAGCAGGCTATCCTGGAGGGCACAAGAAAAGCCAAACCTACTCTCCCTGATGGCACCCAGCTGCAGTTCTTCGCTGACTACAGCCCCGGCACGATGCAGGAACGGCAGGGATACAAGGAGATCTGTGCTAATCTTCGACAGAAGGGGATCGACTCATTCCTCATATACCCGGCGATCTTGAGAGTGAATATCAAGGGCATGAAGATGTTGTTTAACTCGGCAGAGGAAGCGAAAGAAGCTCTGAAATCATCAGTGCTGGGAGATATGAAAGAAGACCCTGGGCAAAGTCCACACGCCCCTCGGGAGGAGATGGAACTGCATTAAGAGCTCGGACCAGCCTGTATGCGCAATCTAACAGGCACGGGCAAGTTAACGTCCTAGGTGTGAAGTTTTCTGGTTATTCTTTTATTGGAAAGTCATTTGATGCACTTTTGTATTTAGTTAATTAAGGGGCCAATTTGTTTCTGAGTATTGCAGGTCAGAGTTTTAAGGTAATGGCTCAGTTAACCTGTTAGTACAAGGATAACATGGTAAGGTGATATAAGTCTGCCTAGAGTATACTTTTTATCTTTTACCTTATAAGGTGATATTCAATACACCCAAATATCATACTTCATCAAGAATGAAGCTGAAAAACAGCAGTTTGTTCTGAATGACTTTAGTTGTACATGTTCATTTCGGGTTATGTCTTCAGTTGACTTGTTTACGTTCCTGGGTGCCAGATAAGACGTCACTGGCGCCATCGCTAAGCGACAGTCTATTAAAGCAACAGTCTCTTGCAAGAGAGCTGTTGGGGTCTTGATTATGTGTTATATTATATTTGAGATGGGAATGGTTTTAATTATATAGGTTAACAGGTTTGACCAGGTTTTTTTTTTCTTGTCTCTTTGATATGATTGTCTACGAGAACTGCTTTGCCTTTCTAATTTGTTGGTGCTAGAGGGAGGCGGTTAATGTTCAGTGTCTGACATTGCTAAGTGACACTCACAGATGTTACAAAGTAAAGGGTTGAATGTGGGGGTGTGGTGGGAAGGAGGTAACTCAGGGCTCCACCACCAACTTACAACAACAGATCCAGGGGAAGATGAGCAACACAGATAGATTAGAAAATCTTACTATTGTATCATTTAATGATAAAGGATTAAACTCTCCCTACAAGCATTCAAAGGTTTTAGATTTCTTACGCAGAAAGAAAATAGATGTCGCGCTGTTACAAGAAACACATCTTAAACCTAATGACATTCTCAGGATTCAAAACTGCTTTTATAAACCCATTGTGGCATCAGCTGATGGTACTCATACGAAAGGAGTTAATTTTTCATACGAAAGGAGATATTGATGAGATGCTGTATTGATGTATCAATTGAAGGGACTGGCGCCGACAATGAAGGACGTCTAGCTTTTTGCTGTACACCCACTCAGGGTAAAAAAGTTACTTTCATTAGCCTATATGCCCCGACTGCATTTGAGGTTGAATTTTTTCCATCAATTACCTCACAATTACTGAAGTTAAGTGACTACCTACTATATGTTGGTTCAGACATGAATGCTTTGGTAAACATTAACCTCGATAAATCTTCCTCAACTATATCAAGTTCTCAAGAATCTGCTTCCAAAGCACTTAACCTTTTTCTAATGGATTTAAATTTAACTGATGTGTGGAGGGTGCATAATCCATCTGCTAAAGACTATACCTTCTTCTCCACAAGACATAAAACCTTCTCTTGAATAGATTACATTCTTATATCCTCCGGTCTGCTGCCTTTAGTACACTCAATAGAACTTTTGCCCAGACATCTATCTGATCACAACCCAGACATATCTACTTTTAATTATGGCAAAATTAAAAATAAGGCTACTAGGTGGAGGTTTAACTCCACCCTTCTAAAAAATAATGAATTTGACAAATGACAAAATGACAAAACTGACGGAATTTATAAATTTAAATAAAAATAGTGTCTCAGATGTGACAGTGATTTGGGCCTCCATCAAGGGTTCCTTATGAAATAATGCCATATGGTTCAGTTCCCATCTACATAAAAGCCAGCTTCAAAAGATTTCCACCCTAAAGGAACAATGTAAGGTTTTGGAGAATGATCTCAAAAGGAGATACACCAAAACAAAAGAAAACGAGCTCAAAACAGAACAAGCAGAATTAAATGATTTATTAAGAAGCAGGGCAGAATATATGATCCATATAACCAAACATAAGTATTACACAGAAGGCAGCAGACCGAGCCATCTTTTGGCACTAACACTCAAACAGCAGGAAGCTAAAAGGTCTATACCAGTGATGAGATGTGCTAAACGTGGAGTAGTATCTTCAACAGAGGAAATAAAGGAGACATTCAAGAATTACTTTAAAGAACTGTATGCAAGTGGCTCAGTTCCTTCTGAGAATGACTTCACAGATTTTTTTTAGTGGATTAGACCTCCCTGCGTTGTCATTAGAGGACACTAAAACTCTAGACTCCCCTATTACACTGGATGAGCTACTTAAAGCTGTCAAAGCTACAAATAAGGGCCTTACGCCGGGTATAGATGGCATACCTGTGGAACTTTACCTAGCACTTTGGGATATTCTTGGACCAGTATGTTTAGAAACATTAAATTATGCTATTGGAAATGGCGCTTTCCATAGAGATCTAAACACAGCCCTGACCACCATTATACCTAAGCCCAGTAAGGACACCTTGGAGTGTGCCAATTACCATACAATCTCCTTGATAAGTACCAACCTCAAGATATTTTCCAAAGTCTTAGCCAGTAGACTTGAGACAGTAGTTGGGAAAATAATTAGCCCAGATCAAACGGGCCTTATCAGGGGACGTCCCGCATCTGATAATATTCGCCAACTCTTACACATACTGAGTGCAACACATAAAATCCTGCCTGCCTGTGGCCTGCTATTTCTAGATGCTGAAAAAGCGTTCAATTGCCTTGAATGGCCATATCTTTGGAGAGTTCTAAAAGAATTTAAGTTTGGCGATAAATTTATCAATATGATTCAAACACTGTATGCTAATCCTTCAGTCCGGTTATGTGTGGGAGGAGAATTAGAGTTATTTGACGTAGGACAGGGCACATGACAAGGGGACCCTTTGTCTCCTTTAATTTTTACTATATCCATTGAACCGCTTGCACATTTACTGTAGTTAAAAACTCTCCTCAGATCTCCCCTATTACAATAGGTGCAACATCACATTCGATATCACTTTACGCGGACGACAAACTAGTTTATAGGGCAAATGTTTAACAAACTCTTCCGTTTTAAAAACACTGGAGCAATTTGGATTTCTTTCAGGATACAAGGTTAATTTGTCAAAATCAGCACTGATGCTGATTAATACAGATAAAAGTAAGGTGTCTCTCCCTCCCCAGATTAAGGTTACAAATGAGGTCCTCTACTTGGGTATTAAAGTTAATACTTCCCTATCGTCTGTGGCTAAAACAAATTACTCCTTAATTTTGAAAAAAAATAGAAGAAGATATTAATAGATGGAGACAACTGCCAACATCAGTCCCAGCCTGTATATTGGTCATTAAAATGAACATCTTACCCCGCATTAATTTTATCAGCTTAATGATCCCACTTGCACCTCCAGCAGGATATTGGCAAAAACTGGACTCCTTGCTACGATGCTATGTTTGGAACGGTAAACGACCCAATATAAAATGGTCAGCTCTACAATTCAAAAAGTTGGATGGGGGATTGGCATGTCCAAATTTTAAATTGTATCACTGGGCACTTGTATTAAAAAGTCTTTACTTTATACTTGGATGGAGGAGGGTAAAGTTTCATCATGGAAAAATATAGAAAAAGAACTAATAGCACCAATAAGGTTGAAGGACTTTCTCCTTACAGGTATGTCTACCAAAAAATCTGATTTGTATTATGGTCCCATTTTAACCCATATGATACAAGTGTTTAGAGCAGCTGTAAAGTTCCTAAAATTTAAAAGTGTATGGTGCAAATCATCTCCATTGTGGAACAATAATCATCTTCTATCTGGGGGGAGACCATTCACAAACAGAACTTGGGAGGATAAAGGTATTGCTACTCTTCAAGATATTAATGGGGCAAGTACTATCCTTAGTTTTCAAGAACTGGTATCTTGATATAATATTGATCAACACTCTCTTCTTCTACTTCAGAGTAAGATCAGCTTGTAAAGCCTATGGGGTTTCGTGGGGGTCAGATTTAAAGGACCATCCCATTTTAAGTTGGATACAGAGCGCTCCAGGACAGATAGTGTCATATATCTATGATAAATTAAACTCCCAGAAATATATGCCCACATCAGGAATGAAAAGGACATACTGTATCTGAATTAGGACAAGACTTAGACTGGGATGTGATTTGGGATAATGCTGCCAGTGCTTCAAAAAACCCAAATCATCGGTATTTACACTTGCAATTTAGTCATAGAGCATATTTAACACCGAGAATTAGACATCAAATGGGGCTGGTTCCTGACACATATTGCTCATTTTGCCCATTTTGCCCCCACAGAACCGTTGGCTCTTTTATACATGTTGTATGGGAATGTCTAGGGTTTTTTGGTTTGTGGGGGAAGGTTATCAGTACTCTTACAGAACTAACGGTGGTACAATTACCAATTGACCCCGCTGTACATCTTCTAAATGATGACTCCTACCTTTCTCTTACGGAAAAAACACGCAAAGTCTGGCTGGTAGGCCTCACTGCAGCTAAGAAGATTGTAGTCCAGCATTGGAAACCACCCCATGATATTTCAAGTACTCACTGGCTTTGGAGCTTTTTGGACATTTCTTACCCGGAACTTTCATCAGCAAGAGTAAATGATGCGCGACAAATACAATCTTAATGTGGAAAAATTTGTTATCTAACTTAAGAGATCTTTTGTTAAAATAGGAATGCTTTGTCTGTGTATGTACTACTATTCAGTTGGTTGGTGGAGGGGAGAGGGATGGGGAGAGAGGGGTGGAGAAGGGGGTGGGGATGAGGAAGAGGATGAGGGGTGGGGGAATGGTGATGAAGGTTGGGGGGTGGCTGGGTTAAACAGTCAAAATGTAATTGGCAACTGGTTGTATTGAATGTAATTTGTTGGTGTTGCAATAAAAAATTAGTGATAAAAAATTGAACAACATATATGCTAAAATATAACCTGATTCAAATTCAGTTACAAGAGTTTCATTGAATTGCCATGATATTCCCAAATAGGCACAAGGAGATTAAAAACCTTCAACATCACCAAGAAGGAATCCAGGCAGGTCTCTGGATAATCAGATAATCAGCTTTCTACAGTAGGAATCAACTATTGTTCTGCATTATTCATTTCCAATATAGAGAGTAGATGAAACCCAAGACCCATCACCATCTGGTTTTATGATGTAGTGTCTCCCTATGTAGTAAAATGGGCCACCTACCCCTTGAGTTTAAGATATTTACTTTAACTCCTCTCATATGCCATGTTCATGATTTCAAAATGAATTGTCTGCTGCATTTGAAACTTTTGTTTTATTAAGGGTAGTTTATTTGTATTAATTTATTTCTTATGCTTTTTTATTTAACAAGAAACTGTAGAACAATTGTAGTGTTATGTCCTTTTTCGATTTTCTGGCACTTCTAGGGAGAAGGAAGATCAGAGAAACCAGATGTTGAAAATAATAAGTGAACAAATGAGAGAGGAAGCACGAGATGAAACAGACCGCATTAAGAAAGCAGCAGCAGAAAAGGAGGCTGCAAGAGAGATGGAAATAAAGAAAAAAGAAGAAAAATTAGTGGCAGATATGAAGGCAATTGAAGAACACAGAATTATGACGGTAAAATACTTGCATGTTTTGCTGTTTCTTGTGCATCTTATTTTCCCTATTTATAATGTGGCAGATAATTTCAACTTGGACATTCAAAATAGGCAGTAGCATGTTTATCTATTGTATGCCATATCTGATCCAAGTAGAAATAAAATTAGGGGTAGCGCATACAATAGGTAAAAATGCTACTGCCCATTTTGGACGTCCAAGTTGAAATTATCTGCATTTGGTTCATGGTTAAAGCCATGTTATAAATAGGGAAAATAAAATTTTATTACGTTGGCCTCCCCATCATCAAGAACATCTTCAAAAGGCAGTACCTCAAGAAGATGCATCCATCATTAAGGAACCTCTCCATTTAGAACGTGCTCTCTTCTCATTACTACCATCAGGGTGGAGGTACAGGAACCTGAAGATTTCTGAACGATCCATGAACCCCCTTTTCTCTCTTTTTGCAATATTAATTTCATTTGATATATTTCTTATTCTAACTTATAGTCATTTTTGTGTATTGCACAGTACTGCTGCCACAAAGCTACAGATTTCATGACATTTGTCAGTGATAATAAACCATGTTCTGATTTTGATCCTAATACTATGGGAGTGCAATTTAACTTTAATAGGACTTAATAATGGATAGACAGTGAACTAATCCATTATAAGTCCTACCAAAGTTAAATTGTGTAACCTCCTGCAATCTCTTTTGTTCCTGTGCATTGGAGCCTCCTTACCAGGTAGTGATATAACCAGTAAGAATGCTCTCCATGACTAGACTTTGGTGACATACCAAACTCCCAAAACTCATGATTGTTTGAGACACCTTTATTAGAGAGAATGAGATGAAAGTATGGATATAGGCATCAAGGAATATAAGGGATCATTGAATAGAGGAAAGGTGCAGTAAACATTAAGGCCATTCATTTGATACACAGAATAGAGAAAATAAATTCTATATCTCTATACCTATGACTCGACTATAACTCTTCCCACAGTCACTTGTAAAAATGTTATTCCCTTTTTTCATTTCTGTTGTTTCCACTGCATCTGTTCTCAAGATGAACCTTCCAATTCTACAACATCTGAGATGTCCTTCTTTTTCAAAGAACAGGGTTTCCCTTCCACGATGATCAATGCTGCCTTCACCCCATCCTCTTGCAGCTATAATAGGGATAGGCTTCCCCTTATCCTCACCAACCACCCCGAGCCTTTGTATCAGCACATCATTCGCTATCTACAACGGGATCCTATCACTCATCTATCTCCCCAACCCCCACCAGCACTCTCTGTTTTCCATAGGTATCGCTGTCTTGACCATAAGACTGTAAGATATAGGAGCAGCATTAAGCCATTTGGCCTATCGAGTCTGCTCAGCCCCAATCTCCTGCCTTCCCCCTGTATTCCTTCATGCTCTGATTAAGAATCTATCAACCTCTGCCGTAAATATACATAAAAACCTGGCCTCCAGATCTGCCTATGGCAAAGAATTCCACAGATCCACCACTCTTTGCCTAAAGAAATTCTTCCTCACCTCTATTCTAAAAAGATGCCTCTCTATTGTGAGGCTGTGTCCTCTGGTCTTAGACTCTCCCACCATTGGAAACAACCATCCACATCGATTCTGTCAAGGTCCATATAACCATATAACAGTTACAGCGTGGAAACAGGCCATCTCGGCCCTTCTAGTCCGTGCTGAATGCTTACTCACACCTAGTCCTACTGACCTGCACTCAGGCCATAACCCTCCATTCCTTTCCTGTCCATATACCTATCCAATTTTTCTTTAAATGACAATATCGAATCTGCCTCTACCACTTCTACTGGAAGCTCTTTCCACACAGCCACCACTCTCTGAGAAAAGAAGTTCCCCCTCATATTACCCCTAAACTTTTGCCCCCCAACTCTCAACTCATGTCCTCTTGTTTGAATCTCCCCTACTCTCAATGGAAAAAGCCTATCCACGTCAACTCTATCTATCCCCCTCATAATTTTAAATACCTCTATCAAGTCCCCCCTCAACCTTCTACGCTCCAAAGAATAAAGATCTAACTTGTTCAACCTTTCTCTGTAACTCAAGTACTGGAACCCAGGTAACATTCTAGTAAATCTCTGTACTCTCTCTATTTTGTTGACATCTTTCCTACAATTCGCTGACCAGAACTGTACACAATACTCCAAATTTGGCCTTACCAATGCCTTGTACAATTTTAACATTACATCCTAACTCCTATACTCAATGCTCTGACTTATAAAGGCCAGCATACCAAAAGCTTTCTTCACCACCCTATCCACATGAGATTCCACTTTCAGGGAACTATGCACCATTATTCCTAGATCCCTCTGTTCTACTGCATTCTTCAATGCCCAACCATTTACCATGTATGTCCTATTTTGATTAGTCCTACCAAAATGTAGCACCTCACACTTATCAGCATTAAACTCCACCTGCCATCTTTCAGCCCACTCTTCTAACTGGCCTATATCTCTCTGCAAGCTTTGAAAACCTGCTTCATTATCCACAACGCCACCTATCTTAGTGTCATCTGCATACTTACTAATCCAATTTACCACCCCATCATCCAGATCATTAATGTATATGACAAACAACTTTGGACTCAGTACAGATCCCTGAGGCACACCACTAGTCACTGGCCTCCAACCCGACAAACAGTTATCCACCACTACTCTCTGGCATCTCCCGTCCAGCCACTGTTGAATCCATTTTACGACTTCAATATTAATACCTAATGATTGAACCTTCCTAACTAACCTTCCATGTGGAACCTTGTCAAAGGTCTTACTGAAGTCCATATAGACAACATCCACTGCTTTACCCTCGTCAACTTTCCTAGTAACCTCTTCAAAAAATTCAATAAGATTTGTCAAACATGACCCTCCACGCACAAATCCATGTTGATTGTTCCTAATCAGACCCTGTCTATCCAGATAATTATATATACCATCTCTAAGAATACTTTCCATTAATTTACCCACCACTGATGTCAAACTTACAGGCTGATAATTGCTAGGTTTACTCTTAGAACCCTTTTTAAACAATGGAACAACATGAGCAATACGCCAATCCTCCGGCACCATCCCCGTTTCTAATGACATTTGAAATATTTCTGTCAGAGCCCCTGCTATGTCTACACTAACTTAGCTCAAGGTCCTAGGGAATATCCTGTCAGGACCCAGAGACTTATCCATTTTATATTCCTTAAAAGCACCAGTACTTCCTCTTCTTTAATCATCATAGTTTCCATAACTTCCCTACTTGTTTCCCTTACCTTACACAATTCAATATGGTTTTTCACCATACAATAGGTTTCAATTACGTCACCTCTCATTCCTTGGAGTTCTAGTGAATACAGGCCCAGAGCCATCAAATACTCTTCATATGACAAGCCATTCAATCCTGGAATCATTTTCTTGAATCTCCTTTTAACCTTCTCTCATTTCAGCACATCTTTTCATACACAAGGAGACATCAAGGCTTGGAGCATAGTGTTTTATTTTGAGGTAATATGGCTTAATGTTTAATTCTGAGGTGATGATAATGTTGAAGCAGAGCTGTAGTCAATGAAGAGCATCCTGATGTATGCATTGTCATTGCCCAGTTGTTCCAGAGCTGAGTGAAGTGCCAATGAAATAGCATCTGTTGGCAAATTGAAGTGTTTTCAAGTCACTGCTCAGGAAGTGGAGAGCACAGAGGTGATATTTCACTTTAACTAATACAATGCTTAATGATTTTTTAATGAACGCACTTTGAAGCAAAGTAACTTAACCAGATGATGTCTGTTTAGCTGAAAGAACATGAGGAGAAGGAAAAAGAAGAAAAATTACAAGCAATTGAAACCTTTCATGCCAAATTGGAAGCAGATTATATGCATAACGAAAAGGAAAGAAAGAAAAAGCTTAAGAACTTGGAAGAAGGAAGAAACATACAATCTTTCCTCATTGAACAAATGGTGAGTTTTATGAAATTATATATTTTATTCACGTAGGGAAGCATCTGGTTTTACTTTCCTTTGCTCCAATCTTTTTTGTCATTGAATGACTATTTTGTGTCAGTCTTCATGGTGGAGGACACGTCTAATATGCCAAAGAAGGATGTTATGGACGAAATGGGAGGTGAGGACCTCAATAAAATCACTGTCACTAAAGAGATAGTGATGAGCAAACTAGAAGGCCTGAAGGTAGATTAGTCCCCTGGTCCTGATGGGATGCATCACAGGGTGCTGAAGAAATTGGCAGAGGTTATAGTAGACACATTGGTAATCATTTATCAAAACTCTCTAGACTCTAGGCAGGTCCCGGAAGATTGGAGAACAGGAAATGTCACGCCACTTTTTTAAAAAGGATGTAGGCAAAAGACAGGTAACTATAGGCCAGCTAGCTTAACGTCTGTAGTCGGGAAAATGCTTGAAGCTGTCATTAAGGAAGAAATAATGAAACATTTAGAAAAGAGTGGTTCCATTAGACAGACACAGCATGGATTCAGAAAGGGCAGGTCCTGTTTGACAAAACTTACTGGGGTTCTTTGAGGACATAATGAGTGCAGTGGATAAAGGGGTACAGGTCGATGTCAAATACTTGGATTTCCAGAAGGTTTCGATAAGGTGCGGCACAAGAGACTTATAAATAAGATACAGATGCATGGAGTCGGAGGAAGTGTATTGGCATGGATAGTGGATTGGTTAACCGATAGAAGGCAGTGAGTTGGTATAAATGGGTGTTTCCCCGGTTGGCAGTCAGTGGTGAGTTGGGTGCCGCAGGGGTTGGTGCTGGGCCCGCAGCTGTTTACCATTTACATTGATGATTTGGAAGAGGGGACTGAGTGTAGCATTGCAAAATTTGTTGATGACACTAAACTGAGTGGAAAAGCAAATTGTACAGAGGATGTGGAGAGTCTGCAGAGGGATATAGATAGGTTAACTGAGTGGGCCCAGGTCTAGCAGATGGAATACAACGTTGGTAAATGCGAGATTATGCACTTTGGTAGGAATAATAGAAGAGCAGATTATTATTTAAATGGTGAAAGATTGCAGCATGCTGTTGTGCAGAGGGACTTAGGAGTGCTTGTTCATGAATCGCAAAACATTGGCTTGCAGGTACAACAGGTTATTAAGAAGGCAAACGGAATGTTGGCTTTCATTGCTTGAGGAATTGAATTCAAGAACAGGGAGGTCATGCTGCAACTATACAGGGTACTGGTGAGGCTGCACTTGGAGTACTGGGTGCAGCTCTGGTCTCCATACTTGAGGAAGGATATACTGGCTTTGGAGGCAGTGCAGAGGAGGTTCACCGGGTTGATTCCAGCAATGAAGGGGTTAACCTACGAGGAGAGATTGAGTTGCCCGGGACTATACTCTCTGGAGTTCAGAAGAATGAGAGGGGATCTTATAGAAACATACAAAATTTTGAAAGGGATAGATAAGATAGAAGTAGGAAAGTAGTTTCCATTGGTAGACGAGACTAGAACCAGGGGACATTGCCTCAATATTCAGGGGAGAAGATTTAGAATGGAGATGAGGAGAAACTGTTTTTCCCAGAGAGTGGTGAATCTGTGGAATTCTCTGCCCAGGGAAGCAGTTGAGGCTTCCTCTCTAAATATATTTAAGAAACAGTTAGATAGCTTTTCATATAGTAAGGGAATTAAGGGTTATGGGGAAACGACAGGTAGATGGAGCTGAGTTTATGGACAGATCAGCCATGATCTTATTGAATGGTGGAGCAGGCTCGACGGGCTGGATGGCCTACTCCTGCTCCTATTTCTTATGTTCTTATCATGTGATTCTGGATAGTGAAAACAGATCCCAATCGGATTTTTCTTTTTCCTCATTTTATGCTGACTACTGGATGTATCAGCTCCTGTTTTTACACATTGATCTTGCATAAATGTGTTCTAAATATAGTTTTGTGTGCATTTTCTGTAATAGTCCCATACATTGGGAAGTTGTACATATACTTCACCTGATTGAGATGTCATTTCTCGTTATATTTTGTACACATAACAACATAATGAACATGCACAGTGGGTATTATTAATATACTGAGAGTAATTAGATGAGGAAATCAGGACCTTTGTCGTTAACTAAGAATCCAAAGAACTCCGGATGCTGAAAATCTAAAAACAAAACCTAGAAAATTCTGGAAATGTTGCAGCTTAGATGGAATTTGTGAAAAGAGAAAGATAGTTACAGGTTCATGTCAAAACCCTTTCCATCAGAATTGTGAGTTAACAATAAAGACTATTCACTCACAATGACACATCAGTGTGAAAGTATCACACAATTTCATGTACCCCTTCTTGGATGTCATTTTATGGATTTTATCCTGACTTCTCAAAATCATTTCAATTTTACTCGATGGCACTGGGCAGAGATCAAAGCATCTGTGTTCTGTTGAAGTCTGATCCATGGCCCTAGTGCTGCTCCTCAAATTGACCTGGGAGCACCTGTTTTGGAGTGCAGTCAATCCCTTTTTAAGTCTTGGGGGAAGGGGCAGGTCTCTGGAGATCCATGTATTTTTATCTGCCTCATAGAGAGAGAGATAACTTTAAGATGTCCCAATTGCTAATTGTAAACTTGGACGGCAACAACTGTTTGTGAACATCCAGTTTGGGCTTTAATGATTCTTAATGATACTAAACACAATCATAATCTCCTAAAGCGAGGATGACCCAATTTTGCGATTTGTATTACAACAATGTTTGAGTTTACATTAGGACAAATGAAAACACCCATTTAGTGAACCTAAAATGAGAGTCATTCAATGTGAAGGCAGTAGCCTTTTCACTTGTGTAAAGACTAACAAGACTAGCAGCAAAACATCAAGTACTCAAGGCATATTTTCTAGTTGAGAAGCACATCATGCAAAATCCCCTTTCTCTTTATGTTGTAAACATCAGCATGCTTCTTGCCAGCATAGTTAAAAAGAGTTCTATTTATATTTATAATAGTTACAAAAAATTGTCAACAATCTTAATTCAGTGTCAGTTGCGGCAATATTTATTAATCTACAGTTAAATATCATCCTTACTTCACCATATGCCTGATACATAGCATAACTGAACAATGGCCTACTTCATTCCAAATCTATTGGTTTGGAGGGCTACCTTAATTCAGGTGAATATGAAGCGACAACAGAGAAAAGGAAAAAGAAATGCAGCATAATAGGGCTTTTGTTTTTAAAGGAATAGGTAACTTGATTTACCTGATTGTTTTGTCAATTAGTAATTGCCTGTAATATAGTATTCCTTGGTATTAATGATAAACACCATATTTCTTACTATTGAAAATAAATGATAACTAATCTAAGTGTTATACAAAATTTAAAATCATAAGTATTAACTTAGATACAACATACACAAAATGCTAGAGGAACTCAGCAAGCCAAGCAGCATCTATGGAAATGTGACCACTTTGTGTAATATTCTGATCCATTTGCCAAAAGCAGGATTTCCCAGCAGCTAACCATTTTTATTCCTATCCCCTTTACTGTTTTGAAATGTCATTGGATGTCCTCCTCTTCTGCCACAATGAGACCACTTTCAGGGTGGAGGAGCAACACCTCATATTCTGCTTAGGTAGCCGTCAACCTGATGCCACGAGCATTGATTTACCTTCTGGTAGCTTTTTTCTTCTTTTCACCTCCCCCTTCCTTTTTCTTCTGTTCCCATTCTGGCCTCTTAACTCTTCTCCTCACCTGCCTACCACCAATGTTCCCTCTAAGGTGTGCACACCCACACATCTTTTGCTACGAACGGACAAAGGAATTTAAACTGTGCACAACAGGTTGTCACCCTCTACCTCACATTTCCTCTTCCAGTTTCTATGTGGATGATGATGACAACGTGGAGTTGGCGATGATTTGTCTGTAGATTTGAGAACTGGCTTATTTATAGTGTTTATTGAAGAAATTATTCAGTGTGCACGTTGTTGTCACTGAGTAAAAATTGCACAGCATGAGATTTTTACGCACATTAGTCATTACAAGTTAGAGGAGACATTGCCTACCACCTCCCCCGTTGCTCCTCCTTCTCCCATGGTCCATTCTCCTCTCTTATCACATTCTTTCTTTTCCAGCCTTTATCTTTCTCATACACCTAACTTCACCTCTTCCTTTCTAGCTTGTTCTCCTTCCCCTACCCCACCTTTTTATTCTATCATCTTCCCCTTTCTTTTCCAGTCCCAATGAAGGGACTTGGCCAGAAATGTCGACTGTTTATTAATTCCTATAGATGCTACCTGACCTGTTGCATTCCTCCAGCATTTTGTGTGTCTGTTGCTCTGGATTTCCAGCATCTGCACAATCTCTTGTGTTTGTCAATTTATGATGCAGTTTACTTACATAAGTAGCAAAATGTAAAGTTAACATAATTGTAAACAAAATGCAAGATTAACAACTAATCAAACATGCAATAGTCTTTAATTAAAAATGTTGAACACTTTAATGTGTTGAAACTTAACATTTTTGCCATTATTGGCTCAAATGAGTTGATTATGAATTAACATTTAAAGAAATTGGCCCATTTGTTCTGCACTCACAACATGCTCACAATGAATTTGGCCCATCAAAGAGATGGACTTAGATAAGGAATTGTACAAGGATTGAAATAATTCAGGGAAAATATCCTTTCCAGTGTTGTTAAAATAAGCAGGCAGTTGTGAGAATGTTTTATGAATGATCAGATTAACATTGTTGTTTGAAGATTGTTTAGTCTTCAGTTTTCCCTTGCCTCTGTTAAAGAATAAATGCCCTAATTATAATCCATGTATTGTCTCAAAGTTTTGTTTTTCTTTGTCCATTTCCAGGCTGAAAAGAAAGCAAAGACACTAAGTGAGCGTGCAGATGAACTGGAACATGAACGAAAAACCTTGGCTCTGCTTGAAGTGGAAAAGAAGAAATTTGAAAAGTATGCACAGGAAGTTATTAATACAGCTTCAAAAAAAGGGCAAAGTGTCTATCCACTTCTTAAGGCTGCCCACCAGGGCATTGGTGGTGGGCATGGTCCTGTGTTCAAAGAAAAGGGTGGAATTAGACCAAGTTACCAAGTCCAGGATGCCTCAGGGATTCAGCTTCCAAATTATATAAGCAATACAACAGAAATGATTAAAAAGTTATATGACAACTGTGATATTGAGAAATCCAAAAAATCATTAGGGTTTATATGGTGAATGCTTCGGAAATTATAACTGACAAATTGATTGTATCACTTTTACAAGCATCTTACATTAAGTTACCAACATTAATCTCCATAATCATCTACCCAATAACCATGTACTTAAATATTTGATTGCACGTATTATGAAATTAACAATATTTGAATAGTCATGTTGTGAATTTGAGATTCAAATAAATATCAATGAAACAAGTATAGAACTTTTCTACTGTCAACTAAATGATTATATTTCTACCAAAAATAAAAACCTTTGAGGTTAATTTTATTTGACATTAACCTTAACAATAGCCAAGTATAAATTGACTGCTTATGATTGTGCTAACATTGAATAGTAATAATGCTATCAGAACAAATTTTGATATTTCCGTTATCTGTTCCGATCTTCATAGCCAGTTAGTATTTAAATGTAAGTGCTGTGCTTTGAGATCAATGCAGATTGCACCACTCTGAACTTTGACCCATACACCAAGTACAAATATAGTGTAATTATGACTAAAGTTTAGGCAATATTTTCTACATTCAGTATACAGTATACTGAGCATTTTATTGAAAGTCCATTGACTTTTACTATTAATCTGGGCCACTTCAAGATTTTATCCTCAATCTACTGTACTTGCTTGAAGATATGCAAAATAGAACTGTATCCTAGAAACAAAAATCTTGAAAAGCAAAGTGATGGGCTATACTTTCCTGTGTATGAGTAACGATGGCAGTGTTTCCACCAGCAGAGTGCGAATGAGAATTTTTCCACATTCAGACAATTCCATAGCACATAGATTTTTGTTTAAGTTTTGAAGGCATTGGTATTTAGTTCTTTGGATGTACCTTGTTATGATTTTAATGGATTTCATGTGTGTCCCGCTAAACATTCACATTTAAATTCCTGCAATGATGAGAAATTCAGTTGTCTATTAAACTCAAGTTAGTATCAGAGGATGTCAGATGAAGTGTCAGGGCTATTTCTCACCCTGTCAATGAGATTTCTGTCCTCTGATTCTTGTGCTATATACTACTTAAGTAAGAGGTGGCAACACTGAGCCATTTCACTGAAATAAGTTCATTGTTGCTATAGGTATAAATAGAGAATATAAATGGCATTTAACTTTTTGCAACAGCAGCACAGTACAAGATCAGGACAAACACAAGTTAACTTCACTTGTACATCATTTAAATATGTGCAAAAATAAACAAACCAAACTGTAGATGACATTTCAAAAGGATTGAAGAACAAAGTTTGAATAATTTTAGATATAACCTTTCACTCTTTCCATTAGAACAGTAGATCAGAGGATGATTCTCAAATTGCATTAAACTGATACCACATCTTGCTTAATTATTTTTGACAACTAAATTATGACCAATGTTTTAGTTGTTCAGCGCTGAGGCACGTGACGCCTGTCCAGGAGCCCAATAGCTTCAGGGTAACAACTGGTCCTGAACTTGATGGTATGGAACCCTCGAGTCCTGCACCTGCTGCCAATGGTAGTAGCAAGAAGAGAGGAAAGCTAGTCAAACAAGGGCAGACTCTGCTTAACACCTGTTGATTTACCGCTCCAATGCTTGATGATTTTAATCTTGCTTGAGGCTTTAATAGGCACAGAGTAATGGAGCTGACTGTAGGTTTCTTTTGCTATTCGGCCTCGAAGCAGCATTTACCCCTCAGTGATGGATGCCCCAGCCATACCTGCACTCGTGAGTTTAGCTGGCCGAATCCCTCAGGAGATTGTGAAAGTGCCAGATCATTCAGTCAGTTCAAAAGAACATCCATGAAAGGGAAATTTCAGGCTGCAGGCTGCAGTTCAGAAGTATACCTACTAGAGTATCTAGTAGTTTTGTGAGCTAGCTGCACGTCATCGCCATTGGTCGCCGGCACCGTCTTGCTGGTCTTTTGAAATCACTGTATTTATTAGTATCACTGTACTCAATATCAAGAGATATAGAAGTCTAGCAATTGTACAGCTAAGGAATGGAAAGGGTTTAAGATAGATTCTGTAGGCTCTCCAGAGTTAAGTGTTAAGATGGGAATACAAACCCTCGTAAGTTCTATCACAGTCATCCACTTAATCATTACCATAAATGGCTTTAGATGTCTCACTCTCACACTTATGATATCTCTTGGGACTTCTGTTACAGTTGTTCAGCTGTTGCAGAACAGAATTTTCAGGACAGTTCAAAGGAATGAGATGAAAGGCAGCACAGTTGCTTGCAAGGACGGACTGAGGTTCGGTTTTTGAAAAGGGGACAAAGGACACAAGAGCACAGCCCTTGAGGATAGGGACCATTTATAGCAACAGCTAGAATGGAGGCGGAACTTAAAGAAGAGCCTCTGAGGGAAGATGGGGTGGGGGGGGGGAGAGAACAAGTGTATCTTTTAAACCTTTAATCAAAATCTCTCCTCAGCCTCCACCACTCCATTCATATCAGAGTACAGATGAAAAAAAAGAGGCTGTCTAACCCATAGTTTACTCTGTCAATGTTCTGGGTAAATGAATGAAACACATCAATATTCTGTTACATCTCAGAGTTACTAAGAAAGATAGCTTCAAAAGTGTGGAGAAGATATCACTGGTCTCATATTCAGGCTGAGAAAATACACACCATAATGTTGGTGGATTATACATTTATGCAGCTCTATTTACAAATTTCAATGTCCAAGGATTCAGCTGTCATAGCCAATATTTGTTTGAAACATTAGTTAAAAGTTTAGACCATAGGAATAAAATTTAGCACAGAAATAGGCCCTTCGCCCACAATGTTGTGCCAAACCAATTAGTAATTAAACCGCCAACTAAACTAATTCTGCCTACACAATGTCCATATACCTCCATTTTCCTCACATTCATGTGCCTATCTAAACGTCTCTTAAAAATCCTTCAAGTATCTGCCTCTACCACCAGCCCAAGCAGTGCATTCCAAGCACCCATCATTCTCCATGTAAAACTTAACCCTCATATATCATTTGAACTCATCCTCTCACACCTTAAGTGCATGCCCTCTGGTATTAGGCATTTCAACTTTGGGAAAAAGATACTGTTTGCCTACTCTACCTATACCTCTCATAATCTTATTTACCTCTATCACATCTCCCCTCAGCCTCCACTGCTTCAGAGAAAGCACAAGTTTGTCCAATCTCTTACTGCAGCACATGCCTTCCAATAGGCAGTATTCTGGTAAACCTCTCCTGCACCCTCTCCAAAGCCCTAACATCCTTCCTATAATGGGACAACTAGAACTGCAATATTCCAGTTGTGGCCTAACTATAAAGTTGCAAAATAGCTTCCTGACTTTTGAACTCAGTGCCTCAACTAATATAGGCAAGCACATCATATGCCTTCTTAACCATCCTATCAACCTGTGTAGCCACTTCCAGAGAGCTATGAACTTTTGAACCCCAATACACCTCTGCTCATCAACACTGCTATGGTCCATTACAAGTGTACTGTCTCTTTACATTAGAGCTACCAGGGTGCAACACTTCACATTTGGCCAGGTTAAACTCCCATCTGCCATTTTTCTGTCCCTTCCTGCAACTGATCTGTATCAAGTTGTATTCTTTGCCCATCTTCTGCGCTATCCACAACACTACCCATCTTTATATCATTTGTATACTTACTAACCCTCTTACTTTTGTAAATTCATATTTTCCTTCTGTTCTTTTATTCCCAAAGACTATCTTCCAAAAACTGGCATTTCTAAAAAAACTGATTATTGAACATGATTTCTTTAAAGTTGAAGGGTAAGATTTATAATTAACACCATAAGTGAAAAAGTTAGTGGACAGTCTGTTGAGTAATTGAACTATGTAGAGCAGTGTGTAATCTCTATTTTCATTTCTCACTGTTTGAATCACTTTGATCACAAAAAACTAACCAAACTTGCCACAATAAGACCTGATGATAAGTTAAGCATCTTGCAGCAACTCACTTCCCGACTCCCAAAAGCTTTTTCATCATCTAAGAGGTACAATGGAGAATCCTTCCATCATTTGATTAGGAGCAGTTTCAACCTCAGATATGAAATTCAAATTTATCGAGCTCAAGGCAAGCAATATGACTGACACATCATCCACAATTCAAAACAACTATTCCTTTT
This sequence comes from Mobula birostris, assembly GCF_030028105.1. Classification (NCBI taxonomy): domain Eukaryota; kingdom Metazoa; phylum Chordata; class Chondrichthyes; order Myliobatiformes; family Myliobatidae; genus Mobula; species Mobula birostris. Next base: position 171,199,034 of record NC_092375.1, on the reverse strand, counting down.
ATCAATACAAAAACCATCAGACCTATATGTCAATGCTTTCCTGAGTACCTACAAAATTTGAAAACACCCACACCTAGCAGATGAACAGTGTCGGATACACAGAAACACCACCACCTGCAAGTTCCTCTTTAGGTTATATGATTATCAAAATTCACATAACAGAACAATTGCAGTGATTCAAGAAGGTAGTTCACCAACACATTCTTAAAGATAATTAGAAAGGGATAATAAATACCAAACTTCTTAGAGATGTTCACATCCTATATACAAGTCAAAAATTGTTTCTGCACTTGGACCGGGTGCCAACTGAAGTAGAACTCAGGTTTCTGTTAAGCGGTTGTTCATTTTCTTCACTAGTTAACCACTTCCGCAGCCTAGATGCCATATACTACACACTGGCAGACATGCACTTGCAGTTGATAGGTAGATCTATATTACACAGAATAAGTTACATGCTTAAAACATAACACTGCAGCTGAAAGTTACTGCTTTATATACATTAGAGATTATCTAATATTAGCACTTGAAGCTTTTAATAATTTTATTGCAAGGTAGGTTTTATCATAAATTTTACAAGTAAAATATGCTTGCAATATGATTTTATTGCATGATAGAACTTTGTAGAAAATATCACAAGGACCATACACTGTAACTATACACTTTCTAAAGAAACACATTCTTTCAGAAATTACTACAGAATTTAATTATGTGGAGAAACAAATCTGTTTCCATGAGTTTAGAAAAATAAAGATTTTAATCTTTATCTTTTCATATGAATAAATTTAAATCAGAAAAATACAAGATGCTTCAAGAAAGAATCTGTGATAAAGATAACTTTTTGACAGTTTCAAGGACAAGAAAATGAAATAAACATTAAACATTGCTTGCCTCAAGCATTAAGATTCCTGAAGATATTTTCAAAACTAGGTAGTACAACAGGTATGTAGAACTTGCCATCAGATAAATTTTAGATAAAACTACTCAATGGATCTCTGTTTAGAACTTGGATTTTGAATTATGAAGGGGAAAGAGGCGACAGGAGCATCTTTTTCTCCAGATTAAGAGCTTTAGCAAAATAAGAAACATTTATCCAAATGTAGAGGTTTGGAATAAAATATGATAGCATGACATTTCACTTTATGAAACATGTTTGGTGTGGTGTTGTAATGCATTAACCATTAAACAATCACACAAAAGAATGAATTCCATAGCAATCTTTGCAAATAGTTTTTACACACCAGTACTTTCAGAATTTTGCGGCTCGGCTCAGGACTGAGAACCATTACTACTCTGGTGTGCTTCACACAAATTCAATCAGAGTAAATTTAAATGAATCAAAATTTCAAAAATGTATATTTCTGACCTATAATTTCTAATTATCTGCAGTTTTAAGCTTAGCCAGGTTCAACATCTAAGCAAATGAGAAAGGTGAGATCAAACCGATGGGCAAGACATTACAGTAAATGAAAGTTCTAAAGCTCCCAAATCATGTTTGTTTTGTGTACTGTTTATTACATCACAACTAAGCTAAAAACAAGGTATTTAACAGATTCTGCAATATTTTAATGTGATATATAAAATGAAGCTTGTCATGGGCAGTTAAGCTGATATTTATAATGATACTCTGTGTTCAAGTTGACAAAATATCTTAACTAATTATTTAGTCACTTCCAGGGATGAATGTTGAAAACTAGCTTAAAATTTTTTTTTATGTTTTATACTCCATATCAATCATCCTTACCAGAAAAAGCTGAAAATACTCAGCAGTTTTGGCAGCATCTTATGTCCTGAAATGTTAACTTCAGCTCCCTCTCCACAGATATTCCCTGCCCTTAGTGTTCCCAGCATTTTATCTTAATTCAGATTTCCAGTACCTGCAGTTCTCCTTTTTGGACCCTTGTGATCTTGCTGAGCAACACCACCAATATAATGTTAACCACATTGAATTGTAATCAATTTTAAAGAGACATTTGATCAAATCCCTTAAAATTTATTTCATACAAGAACCCTACCCAGTTCCCTTAAACTACTCTTTGGAGTAAAAAACAAAATAAAATGTAAATTGCCAGAAAGCCTTTAGCCATTCACATACTATTGCCATTAAAGATAAATGAAAATGATCACAATAAAGAACACAAAACTCAATCTGCAATGTCATTTGTTGTTTTAAAAACCAAAAAAATATAAAGTTAAAACTAATAAAGCTCCAAAAATTAAGTCATTAGATGAAACCAACTTTTGCAACACTTTACAAATTTATTAAAAGTCCAGTAATACAAATAATCGGGCTGCAGATTGTCAAAAAAAAAAACAAACTCAACAGAAATCCAAGTTTAAAAGACATGTCCCAAACATGCCTCTGAAAAATAAAGATCACAGAAACATTTATTGGCAATTGATTGCTTATCTGTAAAGCACATTTATTCACTTTTATCTTCATCTGAACTTGGGGCTGAATCACAACTTGAGTGCTTTTTATCATGGTTCTGATCTTTTACCCTGCTGTTTGACTGGTTAATTTTATCATTTTCACACAAACTGCTTCTTGATGCATATTTCTCTTCATTCTTTTCACTTTTACTATCACCCCTTTTCCTCTTTAAACTGGGACTACTACTTCGTTCCTTCTCCTTATTTTTCCCCTCATTCTCTTTCAGACTCTCAGAACTACTGCTTTGATCCCTAACCTGGCTTGTGGTATGGCTTTTCAGTTTCTCATGCTCCCTGCTGTGTAACTTTTTACCATTTGTACTTACAACTTCAGCTATTTTTAACTCTTTCTCCTTAATTTTATCTTCTGAACTTTTGGATTTTTCTTCTTTCCTCGAGTCATCATGCCTGTCCTTTTCAGGGCTTCTTCTGTCTCTGCTCCTTGACCGCCCTCTTTTTTTCTGTTCTTTATCTCTGTTCTTTTGATATTCTTTGCTCTGACTTCTATCCCTTTCCTTACTTCGAGTTCTCTTTTCTTGGTCTTTATTCCTGCTGCGTTCCTCACCATTACTGCTGGATTTAGTCCAGTTTTCTCTGTGTTTATGTTCCCTGTCTCTACCTTTGGAGTTTACATGCTTTTCTCTCTCTCTGCTTTTCTCTTTTTCCCTATCTTTACTTCTAGATTTTCCTCGCCTTCCTCTATCTTTACTTCTATAATGCTGCCGATCCCTGCTTCTGGATTTGGCCCTTCTCCCTCTGTCTTTGTTTTTACTCCCTTCCCGATCCTGACTTCTAGATTTTGATTTGGTCTTTTTTTCTTGTTCTCTGCTTTTGCTTCGTTCCCTACTTTTAGACTTTGATCTAGCCCGTCTTTCTCGGTCTCCACTTTTACTCCTTCCTCGACTTTTAGATCGTGATTTGGCCCGCTTAGCTCTTTCTTTGCTTTTACTCTCATCGCGGTCTCGGCTTTTAGACTTTGATTTGGCTTGCTTCCGTCTCTCCTTACTTTTACTTTGTTCTCGATCTTTACTTCTTGATTCCCTCTGTTTCACGATCTCTTTGTTGTTACTTTGTTCTTGATCGTAAGTGCTGGATTTTGATTCAGACCCCTTGTCCCTTCCTTTACTATTACTCTGTTCTTGATCACGAGTTCTAGATTTTGACCTGGCTCGTTTCCCCCTCTCTCTGCTTCTACTCTGTTCTCGACTTCTGGATCTTTCACGTTTTCTTCTCTCTTTACTTTTATTTCGTTCTTGCTCTCTGCTTGATTTTGCATATTTATCCCCCTCTTTGCCTTTTGCATGTTCCCTTTCTTTGCTTCTCGATTTTGCCTTCTTTTCTTTGTTTTGTTTCTGCTCTCTGTCCTTGCTTCTGGCTTTGGTTTGCTTTTCTTTATCTTTGCTTCTGCTTTGATTTCTTTCTTTACTCCTTGACTTATCTCTCCTTTTAGACTTGGTTTTATCAAGTTTGTCATCTTTGTCTGTTTTCTTCTGTTCCCTTTCTTTACTTCTGGATCGATGATTCCTGCCAGAATCTTGGTCTGTTTTCTTCTCCTTCTCTTTGTTCCTTTCTTGACTCTCCAATATTTCTGATTTGTGGTCTGCAGCCACTCTCTCTTTTCCTCTGCCTGGACTTCTATCATCATGGTTTTCTTTCTTTTCATTCAGCTCACCCCTTTAAGTAGCAGTTGGAAAAGAAAAGGGATTAGCAAATAATATATATGTTTGAATGTGCTCTTAAGAATAACATTTACTACAAATCTAAGAAAATTTACTTTGTTTTAAAATTGCAAGTAAAGAAAAAGTCATTTCACAGGAAAGGCAAAGGTACACTCCAGAAATGAATAATGATCAATAAAGACCATTAATACTATTACCACACATTTTTGAAAAAAACACCACTGAAAGGAAATGCAGTAAAATCTTCTGGTCCTTAGCAGCTACTTAAACTGTGTCAATGAGCTTGAGGATTTGACAAATGCAATTCTTTATATGATAGCGGTGGTAGAGAGAATCAATACTGTGATGAAATCACAATACATTTTCAGTAAAATTATATTAAAAACAAGTTTACACAATTCCAAATGCACAAGAAAAATAATAATTCTTCAAAGCCTGTCTGCTGTTCCCATCGATCCCCAAATTTGTTAATTCAAAGTTCAAAATAGATGTGTTATCAAAGTACGTCTATGTTACCATATACTACGTTGAGATTCATTTTGATGCAGGACAAAGAAATACAGTAGAATTTTATAGAAAACTATACATAAATGAAGACAGATAAATACCAATGTGAAAAAGAAGACAAGTTGTGCAAATACGATCTAGACCTCTCTGCAATCTACAAAATAAAGTTTCAACATTTTTTAATGTTAATTAAATGAAAATCCCACACTCACCAGCAAGCACCAACTTATTTTAAATTTTCATTTAGAAATTGTCAAATATAGTTGTCCAGATATTACAAAACTTAAATTATATAATTAACTATATTTAATTTTTAAATATGTAAAGATAGAAAATAACAAATTTTAATAGCGTATTTGATTCAAACCACTTTAAACCTTGAGCATATTCTTCAGTAAATCAGTAAAAATTTCTTACTGCAATTATATAGAATGTCGATGACAAATGAGCACAATTTTAGTCTTCCTGAAAAGATATAAATGCCACTGGGGAAGTGCAACAAAAATGGCAGGCTTGCTCGGAGGTAAAATTAAAATTAAGGACATGCGTGTATTTTCGAGTGTACAGAAGAGTGAGAGATTCCACTTTGAAAACTTATAAAGTTCTAACAGTGAGAGGATGCATACAGAGGGATGTCATTGAGAAATCTAAAGCAGGTAACACTTTATCTCTGAATAAGGAGTAGGCCGTTTAAGACTGAGATGAAGAGAAAAGCCCAACCAAAAGTTTCATGAAGCTCAGTAAGTGAATTCATTCCAAACAGAGATCAAAGACCTGAATATTAAAGAAATAAAGGGATTTAGGGATACTCCAGGAAAATATAGTTGAAGAAGCGGTTAGCAATAATCTGAAATTAATGCTGGAGCTGGTTCAAAGTACAAGATGGTTTACTTCTGGCTCCCAATTCTTATATTCTTATGATGAATATTTTGAAATATACTTTTAATTAACACTCTTAATAAATTGTCCAGTAAACTGAAGTCAACATTGTTTTAGAAAGATCCTATCCCTTGCACTTCTGCAAGGAAATGACAATTCAAGTGGGAAATAATATGAATGGTGAACACAGGATTCTGCAGAGGCTGAAAATCCAGAGCAACATGCACACAAGATGCTAGAGGTTCAGCAGCGTTAATGGAAATTAATAAACTGTTGATGTTCCAGGCCGAGACCCTTCTTCAGGACTGAAAAGGAAGTGGGAAGGATGCCAGAATAAAAAGGTTCAGGGAGGGGAAGGAGAACTAGCCAGAAGGTGATAGGTGAGGCCAGGTTGATGGGAAAGGCAAAGGGCTAGAAAAAAAGTAATCTGACAGGATAGAGTGGACCATGGGAGAAAGGGAAGAAGGAGGGGCACCAGGGGGAGGTGATAGGCAGGTAAGGAGAAGAGGCAAGAGGCCAGAGTGGGAATAGAAGAGAAAGGGGAGAGGGCAATTTTTTTTACCGGAAGGAGAAAACAATGTTCATGCCATCAGGTTGGAGGCGACCTAGATGGAATATAAGGTACTGCTCCTCCACCTTGAGAATGACCTCATCGTGGCAAAAGAGGAGATCATGGACCAACATGACCGAATGGGAATGGGTATAGGAATAAAAATGGTTGGCCACTGGCAGATGAAGTGGAGGTGCTCAATCCTGGAGTTGGTGGTCCTAGATTTATAATGGCAGATGACAACATTGCAATTAAAAAGGCAAGATGAAAATCATGGGGATGATGATTTAATCCTTGAAACTACCTGAAGGCCAGAAAGTAAACAATGTTTTAGGACCATTATGTTCTGGTGGGCTACGGTGGAACATTAAGAGCTGAATCTAACTTCCATTAAAAAACAGATCCAAACACAATGTTAACAATGTGTATGTAACAACATTGGAATGAGTTGCAAGTGATTATTTAGTCAAACAAAAAAACAAAGTATACATTAAGAATTATTAGAAAACTGAAGTGTTTATTTATTTCTATAATTTAGCGATACAGCACGGTAACAAACCTTCTGGCCTAATGAGCCTGTGCCAGCCAATTAACCTACTAACCTCGTATATCTTTGGGGTGTTGGTGGGAGGAAACTGGAGCATCCGGAGGAAACAGAGTCACGGGGAGAACGTACAAACTTCTTACAGAGAGTGGCAGGGACTGATCCCAGGTCTCTGGAGCTGCAATCATGTTATGCTGACCACTACACTACCATGTACAGAATGTTAAAGGACTTCGGAAATGAATTAAGATAGACTGACTCGATTCACTCATCTGTCACAATATGGCACAATGTAGTATATTTTACAGAATATAAGATTATTCCTAAATTGCATACATGAATTTGCGTAAATTATAGAAGAACATCAATTTCTATTATAATTTTTCCCACATCTATTTGCTCGACAGTGGACTACTTCCTTCAATTATTAAAGGAGTTCCAGTTAAAAAAGAAAAAAACCTCCAACAAAGCCCATCTAATTTCCACGGACAACAAATCCTGAAGCCTTGCACTAAGAATAGTATGAAGCCTTTTTAATGGCTCACACTGTCAAAGGTCTTTGGACTTCTTGCACTTCTGTAAGGAAGTGACAACTCACGTGTGAAATAATATAAATGGCGGCCACAAGAGATATTTAAAAAAGTTAACAACTTTAAGTTCCTAAGTGTTATTTCAGAAGACCATCCTAGGCCCAGCACCAACTGCAATTATGAAGAAAGCACAGCAGCACCTCTTAATTTCATAGGAGTCTGCAGAGATTCGACATGACATCTAAAACTTTGACAAACATCTATGGATGTGTAGTGGAGAGTATGTTGACTGGCTGCGTCACAGCCTGGCATGGAAACACCAATGCCCTTGAACGGAAAATCTTACAAAAAGTAGTGGATACAGTCCAAACCATCACGGATAAAGCCTTTCCAACCACTGAGCACATCTACATGGAACACTGTCGCAGGAAAGCAGCATCCATCTTCAGGGACCCCCACCACCTAGGAAATGCTCTCTTCTTGCTGCTGCCATCAGGAAGAAGGTAGAGAAGCCCCAGGACTCACACGACCAGGTTCAGGAGCAGTTACTAATCCTCATCCATCAGGCTCTTGAACCAATGGGGATTACTTCACTCAACTTCACTTGCTCCATCATTGAAATGTTCCCACAACCAACAAACTCATTTTCAAGGACTCTTTATCTCATGCTCTCAATATTTATTCCTTATTTATTTGTTATGATTATTTCTTCTTTTGTACTTGCCCAGTTAGTTGTCTTCTGCACTTTTGTAGAACGCCTTAGTTTGGGGGTCTTTCATTGATTCTGTTAGTTATTACTCTATAGATTTATTGATTAAAGTCTGTCACGAGCCTTGTGGCCTGTCAGGCCGGTGCTTATGCCGGTTTCTGTGGTGTGAAGCGACTGAGAGTACGAGACTCCACCTCCCCCCCCTCCCCCCAGATAGGACGCCAGTCTATCACGAGGTTAACCCCCAGCATTTTCACTAGTACCCATTCTCAGCTGGGTAGACTGGAGCATTGTGTGGGTAAGTGCCTTGCTCAACGACACACACGCTGCCTCGGCCGAGGCTCAAACCCACAACCTTCAGATCGCTAGTCCAATGCCCGAACCACTTGGCCACACACCACACATAGATTTATTGAGAATGCCTAGAAAAAATGAATCCGAGTTGTAAATTATGACATATATGTACTTTGATAATAAAATTTACTTTTAACATTGACGTGTAGTTAAATGTCTGATATCCAGAGACATTTAAACTACTACTACTACTACTACTACGTCGACTCAGGCTTAGGGGGTCGGTGTCGGGCATGATGACGGACTCTCCACTTCTCCCTCTCCCTCATCAGTGTGTTCAATTCATCTACATTAGCCGCGCCGCTGTCTTCTAGGAGCGTGTTGACCATAGTCTTGGGAGGGTGCCCAGGGTTCATCCTCCCATGCTTGGGCCCCCATATGATGACTAGGCTGGCAGGTAGCTCGGGGTGGCATAGACAGTGCCCCGCTAGTTGCAGTCTTCTCTCCTCAATTTTAGTGGTGAGCTTCTGTAGGTCGTTATAGAGCTCAACGTTCATCATGTGCTGTTGCCAATTCATGTCAAGAGACATCCGGAGCATTCGTGTATAGCAACCATCTAGAGACTTTCGCATAGTCTTGGTGAGTGTCCACATCTCACATCCGTACGTGAGAATGGACTCTATGACTGCTATGAAAATCCTCTTTTTAAGCCCTCTGGTCAGGTTCGACTTCCAGATTTTCTTCATATCGTACATAACTTAGCTACTAGGCCTGGTGGAACTGTTACTACTGATAAGAGAAGGGGCAAAGGCGGACCACTGGTGCCTCAAAACCAGTTGCTTCGGGCAGGTGAGGCTCGTCAGCCTTGGACGATAACCCGCCTAGAAGAAGGAAAGCTCTGATTTTAAACCTCCGCTGCTTTGCGGCCACATCCATCCAAAGGAAAGGCTTCAGGAGTAAAGCCCGAGGAAGAAATCCAGAGCCGGGGTCCCTAAGGTAGTTTGATGTTGTTTACAACTTCACTCTGGCAACCTCTGTGACGACACTGGTGCCAAGCTGTATCAGCGCTTGCCCTTCCCTTGGACTACATCAGTGATGTGGAGAGGGAGAGCCCACTGCATGGGCAACAGGCGTTTCTTCAAACCTTCCCACCCAGGTTTGCACTCTGGAGAAGAGGGCGCAGTCCACCACAGGCGCAAACCCATGATCCCCTGGGATTGACAGCTGCCCACTAAACCATAAGCAGTTAAGTTCCAGGATGTCAACTCTCTGAAGGTCTATCCTGGGTCTAGCATATTGATACAATTACAAAGAAGGCACAACAGCAGCTCTATTTCATTAGGTACTTGAGAAGAATTGGTACGTCACCTAACACACTCGCAAATTTCTACAGATGTACTGTGGAGAGCATTCTAACTTGTTGCATCACCATCTTCTATGGAGGGGCCACTGCCCAGGAACTGAAAAAAGCTGCAGAAAGCTGTAAATTCAGCCAGCTCTATTATGGGCACTAGGCACTTGCCTCCACAGCACTGAGGATATCAAGAAGGTGGCATCCATCATTAAGGACCCCCATTACCCAAGACATGCCCTCTTCTCATTGCTACCATCAAGGAGGTGGTGCAGGAGCCTGAAGACACACACTCAATGTTTCAAGCTTCTTCCCACTGTCATCAGGCTTCTGAATGGACAATGAACTGATGTATATTACCTCATTATTGTTTGCTCTCTTTTTGCCCCGTTTATTTATTTTAAAATTATATTTCTTATTCTAACTTATAGTTTTTTTTATTCTGTATTGCAATGTACTGCTGCCACAAGATAACAAATTTCACAACATATGCCAATGTTTACACCAGATTCTGGTCTGAACAACAACTGAACCTCTTGACCTTGTCTGCATGCTTTATGCATTTAGTTGCTGTCACATGATCGGCTGATTAGCTATTAACTAGCAAATGGGCCAATAAGCAATTTGAGCCAAAGTGCGGCCAAAACTAGAAAAATTAAATATTTCAAAACAAATTAGTGAATCTTAATCTTAACAAATCAATAGAGAACATTAGAACCGTGTCCCTGATTAATGCACATGATTCCAGAGATCATTTGGAATAGCAGGTAAACACAAGCCTAGAGATTAGGTGCAGCTTTACTGAAAAAGAGTATGCAAGTTTGCCCAGAACACAAAAAATAGAACTTTATCATTTACAAAATAACCGAACAATAAATGCCACATTCTAATAGGACAATGAATTATTAAGTACACTCAGACCCTGCATAGCGCTGATTTATTACAACACGGTTATTCAATTCTTTATTGAATTTTCTTTAAATCACAAAAATTCATTCTAAACAACACTTAAAACTTCTCAAAGTGGCCGCCATTACAGTAAATATTCAATCAGCCAATGAGAGCGCTTTACGTACTCTCTGAGCCACTCATAGCCAATCACATATTAGTTCACACTCTGCCTCCATCACATGTGCAAACATTTTTGCTTCCTCACCAATTTATTCTATTTTTTCATTCCTAATGTCTGAAAAATGGTCTGTACCTTCTAAGATGTCTAGGAAAAGTATTAGCATGGATGTGACACTAAGTGATACAGTGTTTGGAAGATGGTGAGTGCCACGTTGATGTTGGCGCCTCTTTGAAATTGGCTACATTGACGATCAGAACAATTAATAAAAATCCAGACAAGTTAAAAGTTTCTGCAGCGACAACCTCAAAGTTATCATCAACACCAGCAAGAAACCTCACCACAAAGTTCCTCAGCATTAGCATCACCACGATCACACAACTCATGGACCAGTTCCTCAATGACGACCCTGACTGGGAGTGAAGCAGTAAGGCAAAGAGGGGTGTTCGACATGATTTCTTGCTACCCAGAACTGCTTCACGAGAGGAAACTTAAGAAAAGGCAGTCAAATTTCGACACCCACTTGAAGAAAAAGCCAAAGTTCGAGGAGCACCCACAGCTTGGCCCCTCCCTCTAAGATGTAACCACCACCCGCTTCCCTCTGCAGCTGCTGCGATGTGTTGATGCTCCAATGATATACAGGTTAGGCCTAATTGTGTGTTTGTTGATCTATGAATTACTTCATCATATTTTATATATGATATAAAATAATATACCTCGGGTTTGATTTTCTAAAAAGAAATCAGACACACGTCCCCACATAGTGCTGATTTACACAGCGCTCCACCGCTGAGGAACACGTCCTCAGCGTTAAACTGGGAATGAGTGTATGCTTATTTGAATAACATTTAAAACTTGCTTCTGTCAAAGAACCAACAGGTTCTAATAACTTCCATGTATTAACAAATAGAAATAAGCTTGTAAAACAATTTGTGAACAGATGAAAGGAATTGTCTTTGGGAAGGTAGCTATCTATCCAAATCATAGGTAACTTCAAATTCCTTATGTGGTGGACAGTCTCCTTCTCCTTAACATCACAGGAACTCTTAGAAATCCATTCAACAAATACCTGTACCAAATTCTGTGAAATTCAAATATTCACACCTTAACTTTTATATACAAATATAATATATGTTTTATTTAGATGATAGCAGGTAGAAGAGTTGATACCAGCCTCTGATCCTGGAAGCAACTATGAGCTGCACTTGGCGCAAAGAGACTGAATGGGTACACACCTATGGAAGCATACAACACTATGCCACTAGTCATCAAAAATCAAAGAAGGGCATCAAACTCTTGCATACAAGCAGAACATGGAAAGGGAAGCTATTAGAAATTGGGAACCCAGTTCACCACGGTGTTGTTAAATGCGCTGTTTACTCTGGGGCAAAGGATCCAGTCAGACCAAACCTGTGCTGAACCCAACAGGAAAATCGCTGACTATATCGTGCTATCTGGTGATACCACTACCTATGTGTGGGATAGAGGTGTGAACATGCACAAGAGAAGATTGGACCAGAAGGCCTTCAGCAGAATATCACACATAATGGACATGCTCCCCAAATAGGCTTTGGGAGGCATTTAGGAATTGCTCTATACAGACATCATAAGTGCAGTCCAAATTATCAGGTAGGAATCAGAAAGATTCCCCAGCAAATCTGGACTCAGGCAAAGTTGCCACCACCCTCTTTTGTCATGATTGTGAGTTGCACCAAGCTTTTGGCACAATACATCAAGAAAGACATGGGTCTTGAGGTGGGGCGGGGGGGGGGGGGAGGGGGTGAAGAGAATGATTCCAGATAGTGGAGGCACTCATTTCAAATCCTCCACATGCAAGGAGATGAGACCACATTTGAATCTACAGATCGGTCAGCTTTTGCGACTAGTTTCAACAGACCTTGGGGAGTCAGTCTAACCAATTCCATGATAACTTCAGATTCCTACTAAGAGTGAGACCACGTTCTTTTTTTTTTGCTGTGTGCGATGTTGGCGGGACAATGTCTTTTTCATACCTTTACAAGGCGTGGAGCGAGAGAGAAAGATTGTGGCACGCCACTCCTCACACAGATATTTCGCAGTATTTTTCTCTTTATTTTACGAGGTTGAGTTGCAATCTCGACACTCAACCTGGCACGGATGGAAAGCGTACTCAGGAGTGGCCCTGACTGGATTCGAACCCAGGAACCTTCATTCTGGAGTCCAGCGCTGATGTCATCGCGCCACCAGCCGGCCTGAGACCACGTCCTTAATCCACTGGCCTGATTGATCTTCTGTTCCCGTTATTGTTAGGTCTGAATGCTCGGAATCTGGCTGGAGGAGCTAGAGCATGTAAAACAGAAATTGAGAAAGTAGGGCATCGTTCTCTGTCAACTGTGGGCAAGAATCTGGTCAGGATGCTCTTCTTGTTGTTGTATGAGGTGTAGATGTGGCCCATGTGGTATGGGCCATCTTATGTTTCATCTGGCGATCTAGAATGGATCATGTCTCACAGGTCTCCAGAGAAGGGGGTGGGGGGAGGGTGCGTGGATGTTGAGGGGGTGAGGAGCATTTTGCCTGTCCCAAATGTTGCAAAGGACGGGCCTGTCCTTGTCACTGCTCAATGTGGCATTTACTGGACCTTGCCACATGATTATTAGATTAGATTAGATTATGAGGACACTCAGTCCTCATTTATTGTCATTTAGAAATGCATGCATTAAGAAATGATACAATGTTCCTCCAGTATGATATCACAGAAACACAGGACAGACCAAGACTAAAACTGACAAAAACTACATAATTATAACATATAGTTACAACAGTGCAAAGCAATACCGTGATAAAGAGCAGACCACAGGCATGGTTAAAAAAAAAGTCTCAAAGTCCCGATAGCCCCAACATCTCACGCAGACGGTAGAAGGGAGAAACTCTCTCTGCCATGAACGTCCAGCGCAGCAAACTTGCTGATGCAGCATCCTGGAAGAACCCGACCACAGCCGACTCTGAGTCCATCCGAAAACTTCGAGCCCTCGACCAGCCCTCCGACACCGAGCACCATCTCTGCCGAGCGCTTTGACCCCACCCCGGCCGCCGAGCAACAGGCAAAGCCAAGGACTCAGGGCCTTCCCCTCCGGAGATTTCGGATCACACAGTAGCGGCAGCAGCGAAACAGGCATTTCAGAAGTTTCACCAGATGTTCCTCCGTGCTCTCACGTCTGCCTCCATCAAATCAGAATTGCGCACAGTACCCTACTTGACACATAACAGATATTCATCACTGGAGTCGAGCTGCATCATGCCGCCATCTTCTCCTCTCCTTGTTTCCCACAATTGTATCAGGCAGTGGTCAGAATGGAATGTCCTAGAAACCTCGCGGGAGAAGGAGATAGTGGATCTTGTGGACTGGTTTCTCGGATTGGCTATCAAAGTCATTTTTCAGAACGTATCAACATCAGAAATCATAAACAAGCACCAAGACCTCATGTGGCTGGTAGCGATGGGGAAACCTCCTGGACAGGTAGAGTGTCACTTTCACTGCACATTACCATCAATGTGGCTGCTGTGTGAATGAGATGACTACCCACTTCCTTGTGCCTTGTATATTTGCCAAGGAGGATGCAACAGCCCTTGATAAGGTGTACTCTGATTAGCTGCATAATAAAAGATTCTGATGTTGCAGGAGCAGGAATGCATACTGAGACCCAATGAAGCTCAGTACAACCAGCTCAAAGGCTTTGAGGGAAAGATCCTAGTCTAAGATTGTGAGAGGTCACAATTGATGGGCTGAGTCCTATGTAACAACCTCCCTAACGCATCACAACTGCATTGTTCAGGGCGGAAACACAAATGCAGTTAATGCATTGCAAGAGAATCTATCAAAATGATGATAAATGAATGTAAAGCAAGATATGCATGGAGGAAGACAAACTAAAGTATATTTATTTCAGATAAAAACTACAAAGATTTTATACTGCATCCAAAATACAGCTAATACGTATTAATAGGCTTGTTAGGAATCTATGTCACTTGAGACATACAAAATATTTATACCTGCAGCCAAGACTTTCATATTTAGAATTTTTGTAACACTTACTTATCTCCTTTTATCCAACGCTCTCCACTAGAAACCCTCATTCTTTGAGCCCGTTGCATCTCCTGCCTCCAGTGTGGTGGAGTTTCACTGCGCCTAAATCGATCCCTTGACCGAGACCTCGATCGTGAAGGTGTTCGGTAACGCTACACAAGACCATTTTTAGAATATACAAAAATCTCATGAGGAAAAGAACTTGAAGTAACATTCTGTGTAATTCTGTTAACAATTCAAGTGTGCCCCAAAGCACTTTACAATCAGTGAAGCCTTTCTGAAATGCAGCCTCTTCAGCAGCCAGTAATAATACAGCAAGGACCCACAAAGAGCATCGTGATAATGACAGGTGAATATGTTTTTTTGTGATGGTTAGCAAGACAAAGCACTGGGACTTCTCCTGCAAAATTGTGCCTTGAGATATTTTACATTAAACATTGAAGATATTTGAATCTTAGGCTACGTCCACACTAGACTGGATAATTTTGAAAATGCCGGTTTCGCCTAAGAACAATAGGCGTCCACACCAGGCGTTTTTGAAAATACCTCCGTCCGCATTAAAACGGATATTTGGGCGAATCTCCTCCTACTGAGCATGCGCAGGACACATCTACAGAAAACACAAGCGACATGTTTGGTGTTGAATCTCGCTGTGGAAGTGCGCGTTTGTCCAGTTACAGACTAGAAAAGCTTAAAAGGAAATTGCCAAACAAGGGACAGCTGTTGGCTCTCGCGCAGGGGGACTTAAAACTAAAAAAAAACGAATACTGGAGCGTATGGAGGCAACTGACAGGGAGTTCACGGACAGTATGACCCGGCTAACGACGAACACTGAAAAGCTGACTAACTCTGTTGCATTAATAAAGCACCTTGTTAAACGTATAAAACATGTCTGCATCAGTGCTATCTTGTATTTCCATACAATGTTACATCAGGCTGTTACACATCTATTGTCAGAGTACTTGCATAAATAGGTAAACCACCTTCATACAAGCAAGGACAGAAAACAGGGCAAAGTGAGTATACTTATTTATTCAGTAAGCTATGGGTCAAAGTATTTGGTGAGTACATTTCTAACTCTTCTAACTCTTCTGGCTTCAGTCTCGTTGCCGTCTGTTCTGAAATTGTTAGGTTGTTGGGAAGTTGCGTTCAAGAAAACAATGAGATGCCGCACTGCCGCCACTATCTGTTCCGGCACGTTGTGACAGCAGTTTTTAGAAATCTCTGGTTACCCCGTCCACACTGCTCTGCACAATCGGCGTTTTCAAATTTACACGCTCTGGAGGGCGTTTTAGAAAAGCTCTGTTTTCGGGGGAGGAAAACTCTGTTTCAGTGTGGATGGAGGGCCAAAACGAAGAGAAAAAGCTTCAGTTACGGATTTATCTGGTCTAGTGTGGACGTAGCCTTAGTTAACTATCTCTCTGCAAAACCTCAGTCATCAGTACTGCAATGGAATACCAGCCTGTATCTAGTTTCTAAGAAACTGGAGTGAGATAAACCCATTAGTTGATTCAGAATGAAGGACTAAGTGTGAGACATGTCTGACATCAAAAAATAAGAAAGGAAAAACTGCAATTACTCAGTACCATTCATAAATTTGGAAAGTCACAAAGACTAATTATAAAAACCTAGAGGTATTGGGTACGTGGCAAGGTACCAGTTATTTTATTTTAGGTATCATGGTGGTAAAATATTGAGAGAATATCCATCTTTTCAGTAAGTATTCCCATGATCTTTTATGCTCACCTCAATGGACAAGGCCGTAGGTTAATAGTTGGTTTCATAGACATCTCAGCTGTGGGATCTGGCTGATAAAATGCTTTTACTATGTGAAGCCTAACAAATGCAGAGAATTAAATTTCTGCCTACAGCACAAAAAGTATAAGGAAAAATAAGGCACTTACCCTAGGTCCTCTTCCTTTAATTTTTCTTCCTGATCTAGTTACTAAGAGTCGTCTTTGATATGTAGAAATCTGGGAATTTGAAACATTGCTGTTCAAAGAAAAGACAGTTATTCTTATTATTTAAATGAAACCAAAATGAATAACTAAACTTAAGGCCCAACTTACGGGTTCGTAAGAAAATCAAAAAAACACAAAATGAATGGTTCACCACTGCCTAGCCACCTCAGCCCCTGCTGCCACTGCTCATCCCAACACTGCAAGTTCTGGCAAAATTTTAACTGAAATAATACCATACCATCGTCATGCATATGATCCATATCAAAATGATAGATGTATTTTTAAAATAAATTGTAGTCAAATCTTTAAAAGCAAAAGCGGGTTACTGATTCTTTTCTTACAACATACTTGGCAGTAATTTCAATTTACCCATGTAATAGTCAGGAAGACAAACGTATGCAGCCTTAGCTACTATGAATGCGATATTGACTTCAATGCAATATCAATATAAATTTTACTCCTATGATCAAGAAATTACTGCCAGAAAATAAATATCCTTTTTGTTCATTGTCCAAATAGAGAATAAATGTCTAACCCTTCCTTTGATTTTTACCTCATTCCTTCTATCTTTTTATACTCAGGTAAATCTTCATTAGAGGAAGACTTGAGGACTATATTACTTTCGGAAATTACTGAGATGGGGAGAACCGAGGCAATCAAAATATTTAAATACAAATACGACAGCTTATAATCGGATACGGTGCTGAACTGGAAACCAAATTAACCTAGAGAGAATAGGGA
This sequence comes from Mobula birostris, assembly GCF_030028105.1. Taxonomy (NCBI): domain Eukaryota; kingdom Metazoa; phylum Chordata; class Chondrichthyes; order Myliobatiformes; family Myliobatidae; genus Mobula; species Mobula birostris. The sequence goes on along the minus strand of NC_092375.1, from coordinate 171,181,727 downwards.
TGATGGGCAAAGTATCTTCTACTGCTGCAACTATGCATTTAGCCACACAGAAGCTGTAAATGGGAGATATAGAAAACTTTACTCAACACAGCAGATCTGCTGGAGCAAATCTAGTTCTTTCATCACACAATGTTCTGTAGCTTTTAAATACACGCAAAATTTACCTCTTTGATTACAGTGTTGAAGGATAAGACCTTGAATATACACTTAGCCAAAATATTAAACTAAACAGACTTGTCTTGAATTGCATATTAATTGGCAGGGATACATCTTGATGTATTGATGTAGGAGATGGCCACTTAATGCCTTTCCTGTCTCTTCCTGAAGTTTTCAATGATCACCAATTGACATGAACCTTTGTCTAATTTCAATGGTACATATCAGAATGTCCCAAACCAATGGTTGGTTTCAATAGCCTTTAAGTATCAGCTGAAGTTAAATTGTGAACAGGTTTTATTTCACGAAGACTAGCTCTCATTTTCATTACTATTTTCTGTCCATAATTTCTTAACTCCAAAATCCCCAATAATGCTATAATGGATATCACAGCTGGATTCAAGACGAGCTCAAATTGACAGACTGCAGAAAAAAAGAACGCCAGCTAACTGGTTAATATTAGAACTTGCTTGAAAATATAATTCTTACAGTACTAATCATATATAACACTAGCTTGACTGAATAAGTAAACTAGTTAACAAATCATGATTGTCAGGCATTTCATTCATAATGTAAACAGTGTCATTCCTCTTTGCAAGAGGCCACTAGGACAGTATGCAGAATGAATAGATCACAATATTCTAGAAAGATGAGTTGTCTTAGTTTAGTATTCACTGAACAGAGAAACAACCTTTATATAGTGCTGCTGAACATTCTGCATTTTTAGCAATCCGGTTGATAATAAGTAACTTTCAAAAAATTATACTTGGGATACTTGTGATGCAGACAAGGCAGCTTTTATGGTCCATTCGTAATCATCTTCAGATGATCACAAGTCCACCAGTGAGGAAATGAGGCCACAAGTATATTATTTCCCTGAAGATCTGTAGTGAATAATCCGGGTATTTATGAAATCCACCTCCTTCCACACTCATTTCATCCAATAATAAATTTATTAGATTGAATTCTACAAATTGGCATTGTGGGATTTTAGTGCCCTGTTCATGCTTCCAGATTGATAATTTCTCAAAGCTTCATAAGCAACAATGTTAATTAGAAAACTTCAGAGTTAAGAGTAAATAGAATTGACATGCTGACTATGTATCGTTGAGAACCGATGGCACCATATAGATCTATATATTGGCAGGGAGAACCAATATATAGATCAATATGAGAGCCAAATTTCAAAGTATCAATCATACAAACCTCTCTTTTTCTCTTTCTTTTTTCTTCTCTTTCACTTTCTCATCTTTTTTACGAGGACTTTTTCTCATGAGAAACCTATTTTCAGGTACAGGTGGAATTTCTTCAGGACGGACAGTGGCAACAGTTTCCTGTGTGGTACTTTCTGCACTTTCATCTGATGAGCTTTAAAACAGTTAATCAAACAATGCAATTACTAAATACCAATAAAATGACACACTTTGGTGGCGCTGAACTGGCAGTTTTTCTGGACCATTTGTTGTTATTCTATTAATACTCCAACACACTAACTTTTTTTTAAGAAAGGTGTTACACTATAATATATTTTCCAGTGAACCATATAAGATTAAAAGGTGAGCGGGAACTAGGGACCTGGTGTGTTTTGGGGGAGTGCAGTGACCAGGGCTCCTGTGCGCTTCAGAAGTGCAGGAAACGTAACCTGAGTCAGATGCTGAACCATCGGTATTTCCAAATAATCCAATTGCAAATTATTGAAGTTCTATGATATAAAGAATGGATATTATTTATACACATAAACAATCACTCTCTCTCCCATTGACTAATTGTAAGCAACACTACATGGGGAAAATGAAACCAAATGCTATCAAAATGGGTTGCAGTCTTCAAGCAAAATAGTCATGGAAAGCAGATAATTAAACCAGGAGTATATAGATGGTATTGACATCTCATTTCAATGTCATTAACACTGTTCATGATATATCATTCTGACATAAATGTTGATGTACACACCGTTCACACAAAAATTTGTTCTACACTTTCCCTGAATAGTTTGGCGGCAGGTAGTAAGTGAGCTAACATGAGGAACACAGCGTCATCTTGCCGATGACAGCATCGGTAGCAGTGAAAACCTTGCAGTCCTTGGGGAAACAAAATCCCAACAGCATAGTGAGGACAATTTCTACCGTGATATAGACTCCAAACACGCTCAATGGGACAGTCTTAAAACAGATTATTCAGCTCCAAACTGTGCACCCATGATGTGTTGTGACCACCACCTCTATCTTTAATCACCAGGCTCTAAATATACCCTACTCCAACACGAAGTGATGAACTGCAGTTTAATAAGTACAGGTCTTTCCAGCAACACCACCAAGTAAAACTAGAGGAACTGGGTGGGTCGAGCAGCATCTGTGGGAGGAACTGCCAATGTTTTGGGTTGAAACCCTGTACCAGGACTGAGAAAGGAGAGGTGACGGGCCAACATTAAGATGAGATGGGAAGTGGCAAGAAAGGATTCCGAGATGACTGGTGGACTAAGGAGGGCTGCAAGATAACAGGCAGGTAGTGTCAGGTAGGGGAGATGAGTGGGTGGTGCTGCAAGTCTGTAGCAGGTGAAGATCGTTGAAGGCAAACAGTATGATGACTAGCTTAGTGAAACTGTAATACAAGACTACTTGTGGTGATTAATAACAAAAACAGACAAGGTGATCTCACAATAAATGGATCATAGCTCTGCAGTTTTACCACAGCTAGTTGGGAATAGTGGTGGACAATTAGACAGCCAACAGGAGGAGGTAGTGTCAGAAAAAAGATCAAAAATCCCAGACAGATGATCCAGCTTGGTTTTTCCCTGAGATCTCCACCATCAAAGAAGCCAGTCTTCTGCTAATTTGATTCACTCCCCATGGAATAACTTCACTCACCCTATCACTGAACTGTTCCCACAACTTAAAGACTCACTTTCAAGGAATCCTCATCTCATGTTCTCGATAGTTATTGAATATTATTTCTTTATTTTTATTTTGTATTTGTACTGTTTGTTGTCTTTTGCGCATTAGTTGTCTGTACGTTCGGTTGGATGTAGTCTTTCATTGATTCTATTATGTTTCTTGGATTTTCTAAGTATGCCCAGAGGAAAATGAATCTCAGGATTGTATATTTTGACATACATGTATTTTGATAATACATTAACTTTGAACTTTTTAGTACTGGTTACAACAAAAGACATAGGATCAGTCAAGATCCAGTCTTAATGCTGAAAACCTGCCAAATTCTTTCAATAGTTACTATTCATGTCTACCTGTAATATGGAAAACTGCCCAGGTATGTCCCTTCCATAGAAAGGACAAAGCCAACTAGGTTAATCATTGCCCAACAGTTTACTCTGGATTATCAACAATGTCACCGACATATAGAAATGAACACCAACCTTTTTTTGACTGATTTCTTTCTTCGTTTTTTTTCTTTCTTTCGCTTTTTGGAATCTTTCTTGTGTTGTTTCTTTTTCTGTTTCTTAGAATCTTCATCTGTTTCACTTTCTGATTCTGATGAAGAATCTGAGTCAGAAGAGCTCTCAGAGTCACTTGAAGAGGATGAAGAAGATTTTTTTCTTTTCTTTTCGTCCTTTTTGGCTTGATTTGAAAAAGTTAAATATACTCTTATTAGACTAGATTTGATTGGTGAAGACTCAAATGCAAGCAAAGTTTTGCACACAAATGAATATAATGCAATGAATATATTTTACTGTGCCAAATTAATGCAAAGACAAAGAATTGTAAATAAAGTGAATGACAGATGTGAACAGAATAATCTAGTACAGTGCAGAACATATAGTACGGAAGTTTGGAAATTGTTTAGGTGTTCCAGCGCTCTGCTGTCCCAGACAGGATTCCGGAGGCAGAGGCAGCACGCACGAACTGCGTAGTGGGCAGGCTGCAAGATGGGACTCAAGCCGATATTTGGCTCCATTTTGCTGATTAAAGCTTGCATTGTTCACTGATTAAAGCAGCAAGGGTGATTGAAGCATTGAAACGAGTGCAGAGGGAGAGTACCGGCTGCCTGATTGCTCTGCTACACTACTAGAGAGGGGAGAGTCTGCCATTGAGGACAGAGTTGCCTAGGTTATTTTCTGCATTTTGGATGTGGACTCGGACTATAAAATCTTTTATCCACTTCTATAGTTTTTATATTTGGAGTTTTTTTCCTCTGATTTTTTTTTTGTGTGGGACGGGGGACTTTGGGGGTTGATGTGCCTGATACATCGTGGGATTGATGATTGTGCTGCCTTTTGTTTTTTTTCCTTTCTTGGTTTCATGGCTATCTGGAGAACTGACGAATTTCAGAGTTGTATACTTCGATAATAAAATGAACCTTTGAACATTACAGAAACATGTACTTTGTTCCAAATTGAAACTTACTATCTAGATAGTGCAACGTGACATGTCTAACACAGAACAGTACTGCATAGGATAACACAGGTCCTTCAGCCCACAATGTTGTATCAAACCAGCTTAAGAGCAAACTAAAACACCGAAACACTAATCTCTCATACCTACACAACATCCATATCCCTCCATCTTCCTCAGATGTGCCTATCTAAACATCTCTTAAAAGTTGCTAATGTATTTGCCTCTGGTATGGTGGTATTTGCCTCTACCGCCATTCCAGGCAGCACATTCCAGGCATCCACCTCTTAGTAAAAATCTGACCCCTCACATCCCCTTTGAACCTAAACCCCCTCACCTTCAATGCATACCCTCTGATATCAGACATATCAACACCGGGAAACAGATACCTTATATCTACCCTATATATGCCTCTCATATAATCTTATAAGCCTCTATCAGATCTCCACTCAGCCTCTCTCATACCAGAGAAAACAACCCAAGTTTATCTAGCCTCTCATGATAGCACATGCCTCCAAACCAGGCATCATTGTAGTAAACCTAACTTAAAAAAATTTTGCATGGCTTAGAAAGTATTCTTTTTAAATGGCAACGACAAAGTAAATTTTCAGTTGACACTAACTGTAATACATATTCCTAAAAAACGGTTAAAAAAAGTTATTGTTTTACAATATGTACCTTTGATTACTCCAAGATATCAATCTTCAGAATATTCTATCACCCGCCCCTTTTAATTTTGCACTCAGACAGTTTCCTGACTTATTTTATTGTTCCCAAGATTGGGATTCGAACATAAGCCCTGCTATAATTATTTCAATGATTTCAGCTCGCAAAATTAGTAAAAGAAAACGAAATAAGCTGCCAAAAATAGGAACTGAAGAGTCAACTTTTAAATAAAACAAAGCAACTTCATACCGAGTTCAGTGGTATTCTGATTCAAATTTATCTCAGAAACAACACAGTAGGTTAGAGAAGGGGACAGGTGCATATTCTAGATTATTACAGCAAATCATTTTTATTTTCACCACACGTCATAATGAAAAGTTTTACCATTTAAAAGAATTATCATTACCATTTTGTGGTTTGTAAACAAAATAAAAATCTCACCAATTTCCAGTAATATGAAGTCGCACAGCATTTAAAACATCAAGTACAAGTTTCTTGTCCTTTCCACCTACAAACATGCACACACAACAAAACACTGTACCTTTGGCCTTTGGAACCAATTCTCCACAGTTTAAGATTCGGACTTCTGCATAAGGTTTACTATTTGCATCTGTTTTCTGGTTTTCCACATCTCTTATTAATTCTTGTCCTGAAATAACTTGACCAAAGACCACATGTACACTAAGGAAGAAAGGAAGGTGATATTATGTGATCTTTTGGTTTTCTTGCAAGGCACATCTAGATATTGAATCCATTATTTAAAATAAAAGTATACTCACCTATCTAAATGAGGTGCAGGCTTTGTAGTTCTTTATAATTTTAATATTTATAAAAGTGGATGTTCAAAACATGAAATCAGAAAAGCAAAATTAGACATCTTGTAAAAAATGTAGTAAAATCACTGATTTCAAATAAATACAACAGTAAAACATCATTTCTTTTCCAAATAAAAGCAAGCATCACAGAATGTAAAACACGCACAACTTCAGAATGATCTTGAAATAGCAAAAAGATGCTTTCAAATGCAAGGTTTTTGTCTTCAAATACACGTGCAAAGAAAACATTAGTAAGGTCGAATTACTATGTTCGTTATTGTGCTACTACATGATGTGTTGCAATAAGAAAATGGATTAATTGGAGACAATTATCATAAGAAAAACATTTAATATTTTAGTACGTAAGAAATCACCAATATGCATTGTTTTCTGGGATAACTATTTCTCAGGAAGTGATTCTTGCAATATCAGAACAACAATTCTATCATATTTCAATGTGGATGTAGAGATGTTACCTATTCAATATTGTTTACTAGCAGATAGATCAATGTTAAAACTAGCTGTGATTTTCAATTTGTGCAGGAGCAACCTCATCAGATTTTGATAGAACAAAAGAGAACATGGGAGGGCAAGAAAGCAAAACAAAGAAGACAAAATGAAAGCAGCTATCAAAGCATGAAAGGCACAATGTGAGAAAGACACACAGTTGTCAAGTTATTGGAGATAGACACAGTAAGCAATCACAAAGTAGTGATAACTGCTGTTGTTTTCCAACAGTTCCCAAGCAAAGAAAATCACAGCAAAACAAGCACAAATGTAGACTAATTCAGATATTCTCAATAGGATAATTTTAAAAACTTACATGAAGAATTGTGAACCATTTGTATCTTTTCCTCTGTTAGCCATAGACAACAAGAACTCCTTATTGTGCTTAACTTCAAAGCTCTCATCTATTTTTAACAATGAAATGAGTGATCATTTTACAGAACTGTAATTAACATCTTATAACAGAATTTTTTCCTGAAATTTCTATGAGTCTTCAGTAGTTAGATTTATCACTAAAGGTAGAATTACATGAACATTTTATAATTGCACATAAGCAATCATGTTTTTACCTTAGACAGGAAAACAAAGAAGCAAGAAAGATCATTGGAATTGCAAAGAAGCACTCTGTATGACATAATAGTCAAGTGCAAAACTGCATACAAAATAGAAAGACAAAATAATTTTAAAAAATAGAATATTCAAGAAACATTCTGCTGTCAGGCAGCATGTGTGGAAAGAGAAAAATAAAAGTTAGTTTTAAATTGCAGAGAAGGTTTGAGAACTCGAGGAAGGACAAAGAGGGCTTTCACTGTTGATTTCATAGAACAGCATTTACAAAGAAGTAGCCACTCTCAATCATGTGGATTTCGCCTTTCTGGATACCAGGTGCTGGCAGAGGTCAGTTCAAAGAGATTGTTGAAATCCTTTAAGAGTGATGCATCAAGCAAAGCAAGCACAACGTTACAGATGAACAATTTCTTTTTATTTACACTTTAAGCTTCTTAAAGAACAGGAAATAAAGATTGAAGCAAACATATAAGATTTCAGTACAAACTGAAATATCAAAAACTTCGCAGTATGATAGTTTTCTTTAAAAGGAAAAGTATTAACTCTCTGAAGGGCAATATTTTAAAAGGTAGTATAGTTATGATTGTATATCAGTGAGATTCCACTTGCACCTCAGGTCACAAATGATGGCATTTTGCTTCTTTCATGCCTGTGGTAATTAGTTTGTAAACATCTCACACGCTCATCATTTCACTGATTTCTGAAGATCACAGAGGAGGAGTTTAAAAAAAAGAATACCTGTTGATCAGCAGGGGATCACTGACAGAATTACCTGAATTCCTGTCTTTACCTGAACATGGATACACCCTTGATCACTATGATGGTGATGGAAATTTCAGAGTAGGGTTTGCATTACACTTCTCAACAGACCAGCTACCCCATTTAAAATCCTAAAGGTTATACAAAAATCTAATTTTAGTGTTTGGAAAATCTTTCCAAAGGACTAGTGAGAGTATTGGAGGTGGGAGAGGAGTTACTAATGGCCATACGTGAGAGAATTGATTACAGGGAAAGAAGTGAAAGAATGGGATTGATGGAATTGTTCTGGGAGTTAGCATTAACTCCACAAACTGAATTATCATCTTCTGCATTGTAAAGAAACCAGAATATGAAACTGCTCTTGCCACACATCTGATCCTTACCATTCTAATAACTGGTATTTCTATCTTTGTAATAGCTTACTTTGCATAAATGGAAGATGTAACAAGATATAATCGCAAGTATTTTCATTATCAAACTTTCACAAAAAATTAACAGGATATGAGATTTCACATTACCAATAATGTACATGTAAAATTTGAATTTTTGGTTAACTTGTATCATGAAGCAACTAAATCAAAATTATGGAAAGGATAAATGCACAACTGAATTCAAGTACTGGATTGTCTGTAAAATTTTCCATTTCTTAGTCGAACTGAAACACAAACGGTAACTTGCAAAATAGAACAATTACCTTCAAAAAACCCTCCATAGATAGATTCACCCCCTCTGCCATTTCCTGGAAGCATAGGAGACTTAATCAATTTAGTAAAATCACTGTCAGCAAAAAAGCAAAACAAATGAAAGATACAATATTGTGAAAAACAGCTGGTATGTAAGATTGCTATTTATTTAGGAATGCACAAATTCCAATAGATATAACATTGACTGCTTGAGTTAGCTGGAAAGATGTGCATTTAGAGATGACGGCTTATTAGTATCAAAGTTCTCCCTTAGTTGCATTTGTTTATACATCAGCTGCTCAGAAGGTAAAAGAACAATCCATCTGACTTTAACCATAGTTTCAGAGAATGTGACATAAATAATAGGCTATTTATGTATAACAGACATAATAGACATCTCTCTCTACAATCAATTACACTGAAAAATGAAAGAAGTACGGCACTTAGGAAGTGGAGCCTTTTTAAAGCAAAGGACATACTAGCTAAAGTAGTTTCTTATTTCATACCTTCACTGAAATCACCTCCTTGAATCATGAAATCCTTTACAATTCTGTGAAATAAGCAACCTTTATAATGCAAAGGTTTTTGAGTACTCTTTCCTACCCCCTTTTCACCTGAAACGACATCAATAGAGTATCAATGATAGAACATGCACAGAATATTACAGTAGTTACAGTGAAACAAATAGCAGCCCTGTCCATACAAATTAAAGCCCTAGCATCGAAAGGTACTGCTTTCAAGCACAAGACAAATAATAGATCCACATGAACAGAGAAAATTTAAAGTTTCATCATTTTCCATGATATGATCAGTCAAGAATGGGATACTGAGGCTTTATAAGGCCAAGGGAAACATCCTTTCCACATCTACTCTGTCCAGGCCTTTCAACATTTGAAAGGTTTCAATGAGATCCCCTCCTCATCTTTCTGAATTCCAGTGAGTACAGACCCAGAGCCATCAAATCTTCCTCATATGATAACCCTTTCATTCTTGGGATCATCCTTGTGAACTTCCTCTGGATGCTCTCCATTGCCAGCACATCTTTTCTTAGATGAGGGGCCCGGAACTGTTCACAGTACTCTCAAGGTGAAGCCTCACCAGTGCCTTATAAGGCCTCAGCTTCACAACAAAGCATCTGATACAAATGGTCGTTTGATTATTGTTTCTAGGAAATTGTGTAATACTAGGGTAGTCTTGGCTAACCTGTATGCTCCCAATTCGGATGATGTGGAGTTTTTTGATCCTTTTTTCTCTTTATTGCCTGACCTGAGCTTATATTCTCTTGGGCGGTGATTTTAACTGTTGGTTAGATCCAGTTATGGATCGATCGTCCTCTGTTCCTAGACTACCAAGTAAATCTGCTTTATCAATTCAGTCTTTCCTTTCCAATTGTGGTATCTCTGATGTTTGGCGTTTTCTTCATCCAAGTGAGAGAGATTACTCTTTCTTTTCACATGTCCATCATACTTTTACTAGAATTGATTATTTTTTAGTTGATAATCTGCTGATTCCATCTGTTCACTCTTGTGATTATAAGAGTATATTGATTTCAGATCATGCCCCAGTTACCCTGTCCATACTTCTTCCTGGTCTCCCTCAAATGAATAAACACTGGCGTTTTAATCCGACCTTGTTGTTGGATAATGATTTTGTAAAATTTATGAAGGACCAAATAACTTTTTTTTAGATATTAACATGTCATCTGAAACCTCAACTCAGGTTGTCTGGGATGCCATGAAAGCATATCTAAGGAGTCAAATAATTTCATATACTGTGAATTTGAAAAGAAAGACCTATACAGAGTGATTAGATCTGGTCAATCAAATTAAAGTAACCGACCAACTATATGCTCAGACCAAACATCCGGAACTGTACGAGAAGCGAGTGGAACTTCAAACTAAGTTTGACCTTATTTCCACTCATCCAATTGAACGCCAACTTCTTGAAAGTAAGAGCTGGTTTTATATTCGTGGTGATAAATCCGGTAAATTTTTAGTCAATCAACGAAGACACCCTAAAGCTAAACAACAAATTACCAGAATTCGAATGGGAAATGGGAACATTACCTTGAATCATTCTGAAATCAATGATACATTCAAGAACTATTATTCTCGACTCTATTCCTCTGAATCTTTAAGTGATAACGTTTCTGTTGAGCATTTCTCAGATAGTTTAAGCATTCCTTTGCTTTCTCCTGATCTCAAAGCAAAACTCAATGAACCATTATCATTAGAGGAAATATCTTTAGCCATTTCTGCACTGCAGTCTGGTAAACCTCCTGGACCTGATGGGTTCTCTGTAGAATTGTATAAATCATCTTCCTCACTGCTTTTACCTAAATTAACCTTAGTTTTATCTGATTCGTTTAAACATGGTCAATTGCCAGCATCATTTAATGAGGCAAGTATCATTCTTTTAGCGAAAAAAGGCAAAGATCCAACAGAGTGTTCCTCGTATTGGCCGATTTCTTTGTTTTTTTTTACTTTTTAGCAATTTAATTTTTTTTAATTATTAATTTTTATTGCAACACCAACAAATTACATTCAATACAACCAATTGCCAATTACATTTGACTGTTTTACCCAGTCACCCCCAACCTTCATCACCATCCCCCCTCCACCCTTCTGTCCCCCCCATCCCTCGCCCCTCCACCAACTAACTGAATAGTAGTACATACACAGACAAAGCATTCCTATTTTAACAAAAGATCTTTTAAGTTAGATATCAAATTTGTTCACATTAAGATTGTGCTTGGTCGTGCTTCATTTACTCTTGCTGATGAAAGTTCCAGGTAAGAAATGTCCAAAAAGCTCCAAAGCCAGTGAGTATTTGAAATATCATGGGGAGGTTTCCAGTGCTGGACTACAATCTTCTTAGCTGCAGTCAGGCCTGCCAGCCAGATTTTGTCTGTTTTTTCCGTAAGGGAAAGGTGGGAGTCATCATTTAGAAGATGTACAGCGGGGTCCAGTGATAATTGTACCCCCGTTAGTTCTGTAAGGGTACTGATAACCTTCCCCCACAAACCAAAAACCCCTGGACATTCCCCTACAACATGTATAAAAGAGCCAACGGTTCCGTGGGGGCAAAATGAGCAATATGGGTCAGGAACCAGTCCCATTTGATAACTAATTCTCAGTGTTAAATATGCTCTATGACAAAATTTCAAGTGTATATACTGATGATTTGGGTTTTTTGAAGCACCGGCAGCATTATCCCAAATCGCATCCCAGTCTAAGTCTTGTCCCAATTCGGATACAGTATGTCCGTATCCCAGGCTTTCATTCCTGATGTGGGCCTATATTTCTGGGAGTTTAATTTATCATAGATATATGACACTATCTGTCCTGGAGCACTCTGTATCCAACTTAAAATGGGATGGTCCTTTAAATCTGACCCCCCGGGAACCCCGTAGGCTTTACAAGCTGATCTTACTCTAAAGTAGAAGAAAAGAGAGTGTTTATCAATATGATATTGAGATGCCAGTTCTTGAAAGCGAAGGATAGTACTTGTCCCACTAATATCTTGAAGAGTAGTAATACCTTTATCCTCCCAAGTTCTGTTTGTGAATGTTTTCCCCTCAGATAGAAGATGATTATTGTTCCATAATGGAGATGATTTGCACCATACACTTTTAAATTTTAGGAATTTTTCTGCTGATGTAAACACTTGTAGCATCTGGGTTAAAATTGGACCGTAATACAAATCAGACTTTTTTGGTATACGTACCTATAAGGAGAAAGTCCTTCAACCTTATTGGTGCTATTAGCTCTTGTTCTATATTCTTCCATGATGAAACTTAACCCTCCTCCATCCAATAGCTAAGACTTTTTAATACAAATGCCCAGTGATACAATTTAAAATTTGGACATGCCAATCCCCCATCCGACTTTTTGAATTGTAGAGCTGACCATTTTATATTGGTTCATTTACTGTTCCAAACATAGCATCGTAGTAGGGAGTCCAGTTTTTGCCAACATCCTGCTGGAGGCGCAAGTGGGATCATTGAGCTGATAAAATTAATGCGGGGTAAGATGTTCATTTTAATGACCGATATACGGGCTGGGACTGATGCTGGCAGGTGTCTCCATCTATTAATATCTATTTTTTTCAAAATTAAAGAGTAATTTGTTTTAGCCACAGAGGAAAGGGAAGTACTAACTTTAATACCCAAGTAGAGGACCTCATTTGTAACTTTAATCTGGGGAAGGAGAGACACCTTACTTTTATCCGTATTAATCAGCATCAGTGCTGATTTTGACAAATTAACTTTGTATCCTGAAAGAAATGCAAAATGCTCCAGTGTTTTTAAAACATTGGGGAGAGTTTGTTGAACATTTGCCATATAAACTAGCGTGACATCTACGTAAAGTGATATTGAATGTGATGTTGTACCTATTGTAATAGGGGAGATCTGAGGAGAGTTTTTAACTACAGTAAATGTGCAAGCGGTTCAATGGATATAGTAAAAATTAAAGGAGACAAAGGGTCCCCTTGTCGTGTGCCCCGTCCTATGTTAAATAACTCTGAGAAACCTCCTCCCATACATACCCGGGCTGAAGAATTAGCATACAGTGTTTGGCCGACTTCTTTGTTAAATGATGATGTTAAAATTTTGGCTGAAGTTTTGGCTCATAGATTGGAGAACATTGTACCCTCAATTGTTTCTGAAGATCAAACTATTTTATTAAAAATCGCCTCCCCTTTTTTAATATATGGCATCTATTTAATATCTTGTATCCACCTTCAATTGGGACTCCTGAGTGTGTCACCTCTCTTGAAGCGGAAAAAGCGTTTGATCGTGTGGAGTAGAATTATCTTTTTGCGGTTTTAGAAAAATTTGACTTTGGACAAAGTTTTATTACATGGATTAAATTGCTATATTCATGTCCCACTGCCTGTGTTTTGACCAACTCTCAGCAATCCCAACATTTTAACCTTAAACGTGGCACCCGATAAGGGTGCGCTTTAAATCCCTTACTTTTTGATCTGGCCATAGAACCATTGGCGATTGCGTTTCGTAGCTGTGTTAAATTGATGGGGATTCGGAGGGAGGGTGTTGAGCATAAAGTTTCTCTTTATGCCGATGATCCTTTACTTTTTATATCAAATCTGACTACCTCCTTACTCCCCAGTGTTTTCACTACTTAATAAATTTAGCCAGCTTTCCGGATACAAACTTAATTACACAACAGCGAGCTTTTCCCAATTAACAGAGAAGCACAAATATTAGAATTTCATAACCTCCTTTTTAAAGTAGTATATAATCAATTCACTAACCTCAGTATTACTGTAACAAAGAACTTGAAGCATCTTTTTCGAGAAAATTTTATTAATCTTTTAAATCATACAAAACAAGAGTTTGGCACACTGGTCACCTCTGTCCACGTCTCTGGTAGGTCGAATTAATGTTATTAAAATGTATATCCTTCCTAAATTTTTATACTTATTCTAATCTTTACCAATTTTTATTTCTAAAGCTTTTTTTGATTCGTTAGATTCTATTATTTCGTCCTATCTTTGGAAGGGCAAACATCCCAGACTTAATAAAGTTCACCTTCAAAAACCTAAAAGGGAAGGTGCTATGGTGTTGCCCAATTTTCGTTTTTATTACTGGGCAGCCAATATTCGCTGCCTTACTTTTTGGTCTTTCTTTCATAATCAGTCTGACTGCCCAAAATGGGTGGCAATGGAGTTGAACTCCCATATGGATTTCTCCATTTCTGTACTTCCTTGTCATTTGCCTAAACTAATCGTTAATCCTCTCATTAGACATACTCTGAGAGTATGGGTTCAGTTCAGAAAACATGGTCTTTATGGTTTCTCCCTCTCCAGTTCTATCTTTCATAATCATCTTTTCCGACCTTCCATGCAAGACTTAACATTTCATGATCGGTACAGAAAGGGCATCAGGCGTTTTGAAGATCTTTTCATAGAGAATTATTTTGCAACTTTTGAACAACTGTCTGCAAAGTTTAACCTACCTAATACTCATTTCTTTAGCTATCTTCAAATTAGACATTTTTTTAACCCTTTAATACCAAATTTTCCTGAGATGCCTGGAAAAAATGTTGTGTACTTGTTTCTTTGTATAAACCCATTGGGTAAAAGTCTAATATCTACTATTCGTGATAAGTTAGCGACATTGAGGTGTGCCCCCTTTAATAAATTTAGAACTGCCTGGGAGCATGATTTAAATATTTCTGCAATATTTAAATATTTGGGATTTAATTCTTAAGTCAGTTAACTCAACCTCTTTATGTGCTCGCCACTGCTTTTTGCAGTTCAAGGTTGTACATAGGGCTCATATGTCTAAAGCCAAATTATCGCGGCTCTATTCTGCTATTAGTCCCTTTTCTGACAAGTATATAGTGGGCGAGGCTTCTCTTATCCACATGTATTGGGCTTGTTCCAGTTTGGAGAAATTTTGGGGAGATGTCTTTTTAACTTTATCCCATATCCTTAATTATCATTTAGAACCTAACCCTTTGATTGCTCTTTTTGGCATTTTGGGTGAAGTTGACACGCGACTGAGTCCAACTAAACAGCGAACATTGTCTTTTGCCTTTCTTTTGGCTAGACGATTAGTTCTTCTTAGGTGGAGAGATGTTGCCCCACCCACTCATGCTCAATGGCTTAGAGACATTATGTCCTACTTAGACCTTGAAAAGATTCATTATTCACTTCTTAATTCAGACATAAAGTTCCATAAGGTGTGGGGACCTTTTCTTGATTATTTTCATAACTCCTCTTTAGATTAAAGGTTTATCTTCCTTTTTCTTTCAGTGATTTAGTCCCTTACATCCAGCTTTCTTTTCTGGTTAATTTTTATGGGTTTTTTTATGACGTAAAATGTATTATAGTTTAGGTAGTAGGCAATTACACTTTTTTAAAAATATTCACAGCTCTGTGGCGACAAAAGCTCTGATTAACTTTTCTTTATATTGTAATGGTTGACTTGGAGTGCGTAGTGGGAGGGTGGGGTGGAAACTAACTTTGTATGATTTATTCTGGGTGCTTTTTCTTTACTGTTATCAATTGTACATCAGACACGTTGGTCCTGCACTGTATAAATCTCCTTTTTTTGATGGTTTTTTTGGTTTCAATGTAGCAAATTCATAAAAAATTAATAAAGAAAAAGGATCCGCCATGTTGAATGGCAGAGCAGACTCGATGGACCAGATGGTCTAATTCTGCTCCTATATCTTATGGTCTAAGACAGAAGTACATAATATGTACCAGTCATTTGGATTTCACAAATCTGGTCATCTGAAAGAATTTTACAACCAATTAAGTACCAATGAAGAATAGTCACCTAGTACTGGACAACTCAAAATGCTGTGTATCCTACAAGATTCCATAAACATTTTAATGATCAGATAACCACTTTTCCTTCTATTTCCAGCTCCCCTTCCCACCTTACTTCTTGAAGATTTTGACACCTCTAAAAATTCAGGACTTTTCCAGCAAATCTATACTTGAATCATCCTGTCAGGTTTTCACATATTATAACCCTCAAATTATCTCTATCAAGCTCACAAATGACATTAAACTTGATCATCCCATATCACTCTCATCGCCCATTCTGCAGAATTTGGTTTAAACACACTACCTTCTACCAATATCTCTTTCCCAGGTCCTTGTCTGGTTTCATTCTTACCAGGTTGGCTGTAAACAGATAATCACTTGTAATAGTCATACTTTCTACTCATGCGCTGCTAGCCATGGCACAAGCAACAACTTCCATTATCACCCAATGATCTATCCTTTATCCGCTCCTTTGACCCATCCACTTTGATGGTGATATTCACAGAGCTTCCTTAAACTCTTGTTTAATAATGGATGACCAGAAGAAGCAGCGCTGCAGAGTTCTGTCAGTCGCTCAGCTCTATCTGTGGAACATGCTTTCTGCTATTCTGCTTGCACGTAGTCCGCTTGTACCTTCATTTGGTTGGTGTCCACCTCCCAGACCAGAGCTTTGGAGAGACAATGGCGCCTAATGGCGACTTCTTTGCCTGCATCTTCGGAAACAGATCTACTTCTATCTTTAATATCTCTACTTTTCCCCTTTCAGGGTTCTTTTGAAGACCCTGACCTGGCGTTACACACTGACTTCGGTTCTTTGCGGGAATGGGACCAGCCTTCCGAGTTTCACGACTGGCCGTTATTCTATATGCCAAGAATGTGTCCTAAGAGATTAGCTCGCCTTTGGAGTTCTGGGATTCCATGGCTCTGGAGGCGGGCGGACCGAAGGTCAGTGCCTCTGCAGGAATTTGCTGTGTCGTGGGAGACGGAAGATCAAAAGCAGTGAGCCTGGCTGCAGGCTGTGTGCCCAGAAACCCGAGTTCTTTGGACACAGAGCTTGGAAAAAGCGACACAACAAACTTCTAACATCGTGAATCAGCGAGTTGTTTGTTATGTCTCCCCTCTTGCTGTGAAACAGAGACACCTCTTTTTTCTTTATTAGGGAGGGGGGAGCCTGTGGTATGTCAAGTTACCAGGTGAACGAGTAGTCTCTGGGGTACTGCAAGCCTGAATCTTTATTGATGCTTTGTTGCACACTTGAGTGCTCGGTGGGGGGGGGCACCGAAGCTTTTTTTTTGTTGATGGGGGAAGGGGGGGATCGTTGCTTTGCTGCTGCTTGTGCTTGGGAGGGGGGAGCTGGGGGGGCTTTGAGGTTCTAACATTTAACTGTCATTCATGTTTTGCGGCACTTCTCTGTTTTTGTGGATGGTTGCGAAGAAAAAGTATTTCAGGATGTATATTGTATATATTTCTCTGACATTAGATGTACCTTTGAAACCTGGCCATACTAACCATCAGAGAACTGGAGTGGAAGCAAGTAATCCTCAGCTCCAAGGCATGGAGTGAGATAACAGAGTTCTTATTTAGATGAATCCTAACTTTGCACTGACAATACACATAAAGGTGCTACAGATGTGTCCCTATTATCATATTTAAAGGGATAGATTCAGATCAGAATGCAGACAGCAAAACATTAATCACTGTGACCTGTATTCCACCAAAACAAGTCACCTCGTGCCTCAGTATTTCATCCAAATTACCATTAATATCAAAACACTGATCAATTTTAGTCTAATGATGAGCACTACTGGTTGAGCCAATAGGCCTGTTATAACTCTACGACTATAAGTGTGGATGCGCATATCACTAGGCATACATACAGTACAATGCAAAAATCTTAGCTAGGATGTCTAAGACTTTTGCACAGGACTGTATGTTACGTCTTTCCAGTTACCAAATAACACTTAATACTATTGAGCGAATACAAAGCCAAGTATTCTTATTTCTATTTCCCAACCCCCTTCCTATTTTAAACAATATACAATACTGTGCAAAAGTCTTAGGTATCCTAGCTATATATATGTGCCCAAAGTACTGTAAAATTGAGATGCCAAGCTGGTGAAGGTATAATACAGGACTAAATGCAAAGCAACCAGCAGAAAGAGCTTCCTAGAGTCAAAGCTAAGCAACTGACAAATCGTGTCAAAGATCTGCAACAACTATCTTCTGCAGGAATGCAGGAGGTTGAGAAGCATCTGTGGGATGAAAGAAATTGTCAACGTTTTGGACCAAATCCTAATACTGCTTCATCTGATTGTAAATAATCACTATGCTCCATGACGATAAAATCTAGCAACTAACTGTAACTGGCTGAAGCCTTTACAAACACCTTCAGCGTGACTATGAATGGATGATGCAATTATAATTCCTCTCACTGTCTCTAACATCTCAAAAGTCTGCCTTCAGGCAAACCAATTCAAGGCACTTGGCAAAACAAAAATAGATGGACTCACTACAAATAGCAAAGGCTTTGCGCCCCATCAATATTGCCCTTATAAGGCTGACAATGTGCTCCAGAATTAACCACGACTTTAGCAAAGCCGCCTTACAAGAAAAAGAGCACTAGTATCTAGCTCTCATTGTGGAAAAATATTGAGGTGTGCGCAATCTGCAAAAAGTAAGACAAGTCTCATCTAGTCAATTATTGCCCCATTAGTTATTTGTCAATCAACAGCAAAAGTGATGGATGATGTACTTAATAGTACTATTACAAACTGATTATTTCACAATAACGTATTATTGTTACTCTGCTTGCTTTCCAACAGGGTCACTTAGATCCAGACCTTCCGACTTTTGAAGATATTCCACACTCACCTAAAGCCTCACTTGGGCCACAGTCCAAACATGGATAAAAAAGCTGAATTCTCCACTAATCTCTCTCTCAATTCCCCTCTAAAAGACTCTACAGTGCATCTGACAGAGAGCTGGAATGGACATAATAGGTCAAATGGCTTGCTCCTGTGCTGTGATCATTCTGTTATTCTATAAACCCCAACCTTCTATCTTATTTCTTGTTAAATTAATCAGTGTCTCATCTTGTCTGATACCACTCTTGTTTGGAGCAACAACATGTTTTAAACCCATTAAAGCTGCTACATAATTGGAAGCTTTTATTGAAAAATGAAAGATAAATACTTGGATAAATACTCCAAGGAAAAGTCACCTGGTTGCCTTAGAATTATGCATCATTGGGTACTTTCATTTCATCCAAATGACACCACCAACAACAATGTATTTGCTTCAGTACTTTTGTTTTTAAAAAAGAAAATCAGAATACTTATTAACACTGACACATATCATGAAATGAGTAATGCAAAATGAGAGCAAAGAAGTGAATAGTGTTCATGGACCATTCAAAACTCTGATTGCAGAGGGGAAGAAGCTGTTCCTAAATGTCGAGTGTGTGCCTTCAAGCTCCTGCACCACCTCTCTGATGGTAATGATGAGAAGAGGACATGTCTTTGATGGAAGAGGATCAGAAATGATGCCTGCCAACTTCTTGAGGAACTGTCTTTTGAAGACGTCCTCAATGATGGGGAGCCTTGTGCCTTGTGATGGAGCTGGCTGAGTCTACAACCATCTGAAGCCTCTTATGGTTCTATGAATTGGTGCACCAGACACTGATGCAACCAGTCAAATGCTCTCCATGTCTTTGGTGACATGCTACATCTCAAGCCACTGGCATGCCTTCTTCATAAATGTATCAATATATTGGGACTAGGATAGATCTTCAGAGATGTTGACACTCAGCTCTTCTCTGGCATCTGGAACCACTTCAGTCAGCCTGGGAATTGTACTCCCACAGTGCTAATTCAGCAACGGCTTCCAGGACTCATATCCAGCAACAGTGAAAGAACGACAATTCAATTTCCAAGTTAGAACAACGTTTGACTTGGGGGAGAGCAGGCAGGTGCTGATGTTTCCATGTGTGTACTTCCACTGTCCACTAAGCTGGTCAAGGTCATGGATTTGAGAGTTGTTGTTGAAGGTGATGGTGAGTTTCTGTAATGCATTTTGGTGACAGTCCATACTTCACCAATGGTGGGAGAGAATGTTGTAGGATGAATAGGTTTGAAACCAAACAGATTTCTTTGTCATGAGCGGTATTAAGTTTATTTAGAATTTTTAGATCTCCACTAACCCAAGCAAGATAATTTTTCATCGCATTCCTGACTTGTTCTTCATCCGCAGTGCGTGTCACGAGGCCAGATATCTGCCATTAAACACTCAGCTTCTGAGCTGCCTTTTTTGGGTGAGCCAGTGAAATCTGTAGTTAATGCTGATTCCCCCACCCCCACTATGTTGATGATGGGGAATAAGGCAATGGCAAAGCAGCTGAATGTCAGGGCTAGAATTGACTGGCTCATGTGGCTCAAATGATAGTCGCCACTTATCATCCCATGCCCAAGAACTGTCAAGGCCTACTGCATTTGTGCACGGAGTACTTCATTTCCTGAAGAACAGCTAATACAATGGAACATTGTACAATTCTGATGTGTTGACAGAGGGAAGGTCATCATTGAATACTGTACTGAATCATTAGCCTGGATTTGGTGCTCCACTTTCCATCATGATACTTGAACTTACAGTTCCGAGTCAGAAATAACAGTTTTAGCAACGAAGCTGCAGCTAAAGCTACAAATGCAGTCTTCGTACAATTTCATTTCTGCAATTCATGTTAAAGTCCTGGGTTAGATAACAACAGATACCTCTACTAGTGCAAGGCTGTGATTTCAGCATGATAAGTTTAAACAAGCAGTTTCCAATGTAAACGGAGACTTAAGAATTCATAATGAAAGAACAATATCACTTACTTAAATAATACCTTTCACATTCCAAATAACTTCACAGGAATTATGAATCGTATATTGACTGAGCTGCACTAGGTGCTTTCAAGCCAAATGTTAGAAGTTTGCTTAAAGTGATGGGTTTCAATGGGTGCCTTGACAAGAGGCTTAGGAATTAATTTTCAGAAAGTCTAACAAAGGTAATTTGGTTCTCTTGGGAATTGAGAGGAAGGTGGTTGAGATGCATTTCATATCAGGGTATGGACAGTGTGGACAGAGAGAAACTATAATCAGTGGCAGTGGGATCAAGAACAATGGGACAGAGAAATAAGATAATTAAATAACTAAAATTGACAAGCATTTTTTTGTTAATTTTCAGAACAGAACATTAGGATCTGGAAAGTATTGCCAAAGTGAGTAATGAAAGTAGATTTCCATCATAACATTTAAAGAGTACAAGATCAAGAAAAGTAAAATAGTTGCAGGCTGTGGGGAGAGAGCAGGGAAGTAAAACCATTTGGATTGTCCTTGGAAGAAGTTGGCATAGACTTAAAACCTATAGTTTTGTGAATCATGAAGCTTCGACACTTCGCAACGGTAAGTTTAGCAGTCGACAACTTAGCAACTGGATGCAGCAAAGACCAAGAAATGTAAGGTGATATACAATTGGGGAAAAAAGAACAAGAGTTTTAAAATAAAATCGATTAAAAAAAGAGCCAATACAAGTCTGCCAACGGAAGGTGTGCTGGATGACTGAGATATGGTGTGAGTTAAGAAATTGTTACAGAAAGCGTTACAGAGCCTCAAGTTTACAATGGTTAACACGTGTTGAAATAATTAAGTATCAAAGTATGCGACACACAAAATGCTGGTGGAACGCAGCAGGCCAGGCAGCATCCATAGGAAGCAGCACAATCGACGTTTCAGGCCAAGACCCTTCGTCAAAGTATGGGATAATGTTTTTCGCAATAGATGAGCGAGACAGGTGTGACTGAGGTACAAATTTGTGGTCTTTGAGATTGTTACCAGAGCTCATCACAGGCTAGCATAGAGGTTAAGGGAGGTGAAAATGAAGTAGATCTAAGTGTCAGTGTGTGGAAGAAAATCATTTTTAAAGACGCTGTTAACATTGGGCAACAAGCTGTTAAAACAAAAAGGCCAAGAGTAGGTTCTTAGATACCAGATAATACCCAATATAACTAAATGTTTTAGTTTGCCAAAGTATGATTATATTATGCTGTAACTTACCTGTACAGAGACAACGAAAGTTTTCGCAAGTCTTTGGACACACATCTGAGAACAATTCAAAGACAACTCTGCCCACTGTAAAGATAACATATGCATCAATTACAATTGAAGATCCTGTGTGAATTGTTACTTCAATGTCACACTGCATTCATCCAGTTACTACTTACGTAAAACTAAATCTAGGTACACACAAGTTATAAAGTGACAATTTTATTCGGGAAGAGCCTTGTATCAGAAGCAGAAAATCCACAATGGAACGGTAAAGGTTATTTGCAGTGAGAGTTAAAGCATATTATTGAGAATAAGAGTGGGAGGGTACTTCTACATGAGAATTTTACTATAGGTAACCCAAGAAGGTATGATACTGATATAAAGTACTCCTTTTCTGAGTGCCAACAACTGCTGTTCTGAGGGAAGTGCAAGTTGAGTACTCCCTGTCTAAAGCTAAAGAATTCCCAATTTATGGGAATTTTTTTTTTCCCTGGAGTCTCAAGGGGTACACCATAACTATCCTTGCACATTACAATTTCGAAATTTTTTAATGATCACATTCTAATAATTACACTCATTCTTTTAAAACACACAACCCAAACTTGCAACAAAGTTCCAACCTCACAGTGGATTCTAAACCACGTCAGTAAAATTCTTGTAATTGCAAATACAACATAAATTCAAAATGTTTAACCAAGATCCTAAATCAATTCAGTATATTTACTATCTTACTCATTCATCCAAGCAACATAATTGATGTAAACCTTTTCTCTTACCAAATAGATTATTGACAGTTATGTCAAAAAAACATCGAGGACGCTGTGTTTTCAGCCCCATGCTTTACACCAGCTGAAGCCACTGCAGAGAAACAGATGCCATCATTAAAATGTACGATACCGTGGATATCTTCACATTATAAACTTAACATTTGTTTTTGAACACTTCACCTTTTTTTAAATTTGACTACTGAAATTAAAGAAACATAAATAACTGATTGGACAGTAGTCACAAATGGCATCGGGGTATTATAGTTTTGTTACCAAAGGTTTATGAAACAATAACAAATCTATGTGTAATCAGAATTATTGAGAATTATTGAGAATTATTGAGTTAATAGTAACTCCAATACAAATTCTTGTGAGAAAGTAATGTCTTTGATATAAGTAGTATCAGTAAGAACACTGGCATTTCGTATCCTAATATTACTGGTAAATAATACTGAAAATCTAAGATCGGAACTACCATATTTCCCAAAGTATTAAGTAATTTGTTGCCGGGAGATTTTGTTTCAGATTTGGGACATCTACAGCTCTTAGCTTTTTAATTAATTTTGATATCATATTTTACATACCAGCAGAAATTATGAAGCAGTAATGAAAAAAGCTGAAAACTAAACTAGCTTTTAAAAGATTAGTTTGGGCAAGCATGTACAAAAGTCCAACCTGCTCAACGATTTAGCTAAGTATCGCACAGTATTTCTCAATGGAAATATATGACTATAAAAGTTTAAGAATAAATCAAAGAAACTCAAGAATATATAGAAATTAATTAGTTCTGTCTCATGCCCCCTTTAAAATATGTTCATAAATTATTCTAAGTGAACAGAAGCTGCCACATAGTAAGATATTACTCCTCTTATTTTTCCAGATAATTAAGCATTAAATGTTAGTTCAATTTTCTGTTAAATAACAGCTAAAATATTATTACAAAAAGCAACCATTGGTGAAAAAGACTTTTCACTGGACATCTGCCTCGTTAGCTATACCTAGACTGATAAAATTAAAAGCTCTGCTTTCACTAAGTATTTTTCCCATGAACTATAGTAGACTTAACCTAGTTTCAGGTGGGACTGAACATAACACTCGTTCCCATAACCTAGGAATAACTGGCAGCTTAACTTAAACAATGATGGTACTAAAGGAAAGCATCAATGCTCTGCACTTTAAAACATTATATCAGACCACATACAAAATTATGGTATTTCTCATTAATACTATCCATATTTTAAATTATGGTTGATAAACATGGGCTTATTTTGAAATTTATGGCAGCTAGAGTTTATGCTTTGTT
Source organism: Mobula birostris (assembly GCF_030028105.1). Classification (NCBI taxonomy): domain Eukaryota; kingdom Metazoa; phylum Chordata; class Chondrichthyes; order Myliobatiformes; family Myliobatidae; genus Mobula; species Mobula birostris. Next base: position 171,157,767 of record NC_092375.1, on the reverse strand, counting down.
TGCTATCAGCTCAATTACATATGAGCTGAAAATCTGGAATTAATTACCTAGATACTTAAATGAACAGAATAAAATTTGTAATTGCATTAAAATGCTAAGTTTACAAAACTTATTTAAATATGAAGTGAACTGTACATAACTACATCACATGAGTATTATATTTTTGTTCAAACGGAAGCAATATGAAGAGAAAGGGCAAGACAGGATTTGCCTGGTCATCATCCGCTGACAGGAATACTTGTGTTGGTTAGAAAATAAGCAATGTGCAGGAGGTGAACAGAATATTTTCCATTTCCCTTCTGCAAAATACTATGCTCTCCAAATAACATCTGTCGGGGGAGGGGAGGAATCGTCAATATTTTGGGTTGAAACCCTGCATCAGGATGAAGTGGAGAGGGGAAAATCTTCAGTATAAAGAGGAAAATGGGGGTGTGAGACAGAGGCATAATGTGATTGATGAACTTAAGGGGATAGAGGGTGTTGAAGATTGAGCCATATGAGGGCTGGGGTTGGGGAGAGATGGAGATGGAAGATATGATGGTTGGAGAGGGAAAAAGAAAGGAGGAAGATGGATAGAACCAGAAAGTGAAGAGGTTCCAACCAAAGCACTATTTGACTATCCACAGATACTGCCTGGCCTACGGATGTTGTCAAACAGAAATTGCTGAATTGTTTTAGATTGGGTTTATCTGTACTGAGTAGGTTTAGAAAGTAAAGCTTACATATTCTTCTTGCATGTATATATTTAACATTCACCTACATTGAGCACCCATTGTGTTAACTAATATTTCCAATATTTTGCTTTTATTTCAGAATATCAAGTTTTCTTATGAACTATTAAATGCAGCTAAACTTGATGTTACACACAACTAGGATGCTGTCCAAGCTGCATGCCATCTTGGACAATGTCTCCCATCCACTACATAATGTACTGGTTGGGCATAGGAGTACATTCAGCCAGAGACTCATTCCACCGAGATGCAACACTGAGTGTCATAGGAAGTCATTCCTGCCTGTGGCTATCAAACTTTACAACTCCTCCCTTGGAGGGTCAGACACCCTGAGCCAATAGGCTGATCCTGGACTTATTTCCATCTGGCATAATTTACATATTACTATTTACGGTTTTATATTGCTATATTTATACTCTATTCTTGGTTGGTGCAACTGAAACGAAACTCAATTTCCTTCGGAATCAATAAATTATGTCTGTCTGTCTAGAAAGCAACTCATCTGAATTCCACACCCCTCATTTTCATGTACAATTCTTAATTTTGATTAAAGTAACCTTCATGTACAGCAAAACCGACTTCTGCGAAAAATCAATTTTCGTAAAGGACTGCTGAGATTTATTCCACGTGCAGAGGGAAATGATGAGACTGAGGAGTTAGAAGATGGACAACAAAGCCTGAAGCAAGATTTCCAAGGTCATCAAGAGAATCATCCACAGGTTTCTTGAATAAAATATTTATTCCTTATTGCAGCAAAACTGGGGAAAAAGTGTATATGAATTTTTAAATGCCTCACAAAATATTTGAAAGATTTACTTCTGAATTTCAGGTGCTGGCATAAATAAAGTTCCCAACTCATGAAGAATGTTAATGGATACATGAGGTAGCAGAGGAAATTTTTTAGCTTGGATCACAAACTGGCTGTTAAATAGAAAACAAAGAATTGCAGTAAATGGGTTCTTTTTCAAGCTGGAGGGCTGTAACTGGTGAAGAGCCTCTGGATTGTCAACTCAGTTATCAGGAGTGAAGAAAATACAAGGCGTTGGTTGAGATGAAGCCACTTGATTCTGCAAGGGAATATAGAGATATTCAGTGATTGGGTGAAAAGGTGGCAAATGGAGTTTAATATGGGGAAACTTGAGGTCAGGCACTTCAATAAGGAATGAGAGACAGGTATTACCTAAATGGAGAGAGACTACCGAAAAAAAAGAGCTCAGAGGAAACACCAGAGATTCTGCAGATGCTGGAAATCCAGAGTAACATATACAAAATGCTGGAGGAACACAGCAGGTCAAGCAACATCTGCAGAGAGGAATAAACAGTCTACGTTTCAAGCCGAGAGCCTTCACAAGGACTGGAAAGGAAGGGGGAAGAAGCCAGAATAAGATGAGGGGATGGGAAGGAGTGCAAGCCAGATGATAGGTGAAGCCAGGTTGGCGGAGGAGGGCTGATGAAGTAAGAAGCTGATAGGCAAAAAAGGTAAAGGGCTGAAGGAGGAATCTGACGCAGAGAAGAGTGAACCATGGAAGAAAGGGAAGGAGAAGCACCACTGGGAGGTGATAAGTGTGAGGAGTAGAGGTAAGAGGGAAGCCAAAGTGGAGAATGGAAGAAGGGGTAAGAGGTAAGAGAAATTTATGTTCATATCATCAGATGGAATATGAGGTATTGTTCCTCCAACCTGAGAATGGCCTCATCACGGCAACAGAGGAGGCCATGGACTGATGTGTCAGAATGGGAATTGGAATTAAAATTTTTGGCCACTAGTAAATCCTGCTTACTGTAGATGGAGTGCAGCTGCTTGACAAAGCAATTCCCTAATTTATGCCAGGTCCTGAATTTTGTAGAGGAGTTTGAATCAGGAGCACCAGATACAGTAGACAAAAAAATGGATTTGCAGGTGAAGTGTTGCCTCACCTGGAAGGACTGTTTGGGGCCCTGAATGGAGGTGAGGGAGGAGGTGTAGGGGCAGGTGTAGCACTTCTTCTGCTTGCAGGGTTAAGTGCCAGGAGAAAACTACTGGGGAGGGATGAATGGACAAGGCCATCACGGAGAGAGTGAACCCTGCGGAAAATAGAGAGTGGTGTGGGGCAGGTAAGGAAAGATGTCAGGATCTCGCTGAAGATGGTGCAGAATGACATGCTGATGGGGCAGTAGTTAAGGGCAAGAGGAACGCTATCCCTACTAAGGTGGCAGGAAGAAGGGGTGAGGGCAGAAATCCGGGAAATGGAGGAAATGTGGTTGAGGGCAACAAAGTTTTCCTTCCTCCACCGTTGATGCAGGAGGAGGAGGACATCAATGATGTTCTGGAAAGGAAAGCATCATCCTGGGAAGAGAAGCAGAGCAAATGGAGGAACAAAGAAAAGGAAATGGCATTTTTTACAACTGACAAGAGTGGGAAGAACTATAGTCAAGATAGCAGTGAGGTTGGGTCCGTTCAGAGCGATCTACATGTTCTAGTGCATGAATCGCAAAAAGTTAGCAGGCAGGTCAATTAAGCAACTAAAGAGACAAACAGTATGTTGTCTTTTACAGGCAGTCCCCAGGTTATGAACGTCCAACTTACGGACGACCCGTACTTACGAACAGACTGCCATAAAGCCTATCATATTAAAAATTTGAGTTAAATACAATGGTTTGTAATAAGAAATGCACGCACTACTTCGTGATGCTCATGAAAACATTGCGCGGCTTCAGCGGTTCATCAGCTCGAGGAAGGAGAACGCCATCCATCATTTTAAGTCGTATCACATTGCTGTTAACATTGTGTTGAGTGTGTAATTTTGTATTTGGCTTAAATTTTTCTCTTATTTACCCTTGTAACCGTGCCTCCAAAGCGTAAATCCGATGCAAGTGCTGGTGATGCATCAAAGAAAAGGAAAACAATCACGATTGAAAATAAAGTGGAAATAATAAAGCGACTGGAAAGAGGTGAAACGCCATCAGTCACCGGAAAAGCGTTAGGCTACAGTCAGTCAACGATTGGAACAATTTTAAAGGACAAAGTGATGATAGCATTTGAGGAAGAAGACTGGGACCTAAAAACTCCAGAACCGAAAAAGCTTTTGACGAAAGAGTTAGCTGAAGACTTTTGTCTCATTGAAGCAGGGATGGCAAAGTTAGAGGAAGAAGATCCTAATACAGAGAGGTTCACCTAAGTTTACCGTACAGTTACTGACGGCCTCAGCTGCTACAAGGCCACTTATGACGAGAAAAAGAAAGGCTCTGCATGGGAAGGTAAAATATATACTATATACTAAGACAAACATTTGACTAACTGACGCTAAAAAAGAACCGTATGTACCTGTTCCGACTTACCTACAAATTCAACTTAAAGTCAGACTTAGGAATGGATCTCGTTCGTAACCCGAGGACTGCCTGTATTACAAAGCAGTTGGTATTTAAGAATTGCTAAGTTATGATAAGAGTTCGGAATCAGAATCAGGTTTATTTTATCACCAGCATGTGCTGTGAAATTTGTTAACTTAGCAGCAGCAGTTCAATGCAATACATAACCTAGCAGAGAGAGAAAAAAAATAAAAATAATAATAAAAAAACAAGTAAATCTATTACATTTATTGAATAGATTAAAAAAAGAGCAAAAACAGAAATACTGTATATTTAAAAAAAAAAATGAGGTAGTGTCCAAAGATTCAATATCCATTTAGGAATTGGATGGCAGAGGGGAAGAAGCTGTTCCTGAATCGCTGAGTGTGTGCCTTCAGGCTTCTGTACCTCCTACCTGATGGTAACAGTGAGAAAAGGGCATGCCCTGGGTGCTGAAGGTCCTTAATAATGACTGTTGCCTTTCTGAGACACCACTCTCTAAGGATGTCCCGGGTACTTTGTAGGCTAGTACCCAAGATGAAGCTGACTAGATTTACAAACTTCTGCAGCTTTTTTCAGTCCTGTGCAGTAGCCCCTCCATACCAGACAGTGATGCAGCCTGTCAGAATGCTCTCCACAGTACAAATATAGAAGAGTTTGAGTGTATTTATTGACATGCCAAATCACTTCAAACTCCTAATGAAGTATAGCCGCTGTCTTGCCTTCTTTATAACTACATCGATATGTTGGGACCAGGTTAGATCCTCAGAGATCTTGACACCCAGGAACTTGAAGCTGCTCATTCCTCCGCTTCTGATCCCTCTATGAGGATTGATATGTCTTACCCTTCCTGAAGTCCACAATCAGCTCTTTCGTCTTACTGACGTTGAGTGCCAGGTTGTTGCTGTGGCACCACTCCACTAGTTGGCATATCTCACTCCTGTACACTCCTTCGACACCACCTGAGATTCTACCAACAATGGTTGTATCGTCAGCAAATTTATAGATGGTATTTGAGCTATGCCTAGCCACACAGTCATGGGTATAGAGAATGTAGAGCAGTGGGCTAAGCACACACCCCTGAGGTACGCCAGTATTAATTGTCAGTGAGGAGGAGATGTTATCACCAATCCGCACAGATTGTGGTCTTCCGGTTAGGAAGTCGAGGATCCAATTGCAGAGGGAGGTACAGAGGCCCAGGTTCTACAACTTCTCAATCAGGATTGTGAGAATGATGGTATTAAATCCGTGTGGAGAGCCACTGAGATTGCGTCTGCCGTTGACCTATTGTGGCGATAGGCAAATTGCAATGGGTCTGGGTCCTTGTTGAGGCAGGAGTTCAGTCTAGTCATGGCCAACCTCTCAAAGCATTTCATCACTGTCGGTGTGAGTGCTACTGGGCAATAGTCATTAAGTCAGCCCACATTATTCTTCTAGTTGTACTTTATCTTCTTAAGACCATATCCAGAATACTGTGCACTAATTTCAGGGATCAGAGGGGTGTCCAAATCAAGATAGATTAGACAGATAAGGAGGAGTTACTTTATTCAAACATACAAGATCTTAAGAGAGCTTAACAGGTAAATGCTGAGATGTTTTCATGAGTGGGGGAAGTAACAGACAATTGGATACACATACAAAATGAGGAACTAAGCCATTTAAAATTTACGTATCTGTACATTCCTTCTGTCAGAGAGCAAGGCTAGCTCGCTCATGCACCCCTCTCACCAGGTTCTTATACAAACTTGGCTCGTGAGCTAACTCTGCTAACAGCCACGTGAATCAGCAATGAGAAGGCCACCTTTCATAAGCAATATACGTATAGGGTCGGTACGATTTGGGTACAACCAAACAGTAAAATTGGGATGTTCCAGGGAGGAACACCGACTGTAGTGACTGCTGTGTAAATACTGGCCCATGCAAAGTTATCAATCACCAGAAAAATAACAGATTGTACACCAACATAAAATTACAAAGGAAACATATTTACCAATATTTCAACTTTAACAAACAGCTAACAGAGAAAGAAAAGAAAAATAAAATTATGGAAGCATAAATTGGGAACAGATGTTCTCAGGGAAATGTACGGAAGAAATGTGGCAAATGTTCAGGGGATATTTGCGTGGAGACAGAAACATAGAAAACTTACAGCACAATACAGGCCCTTCAGCCCACAAAACTGTGCCGAACATGCCCTTATCTTAGAAATTACCTAGGATTACCCACAGCCCATTCCACGCACTCTGCGTAAAAAACTTACCCCTGAGAAGGCCTCGACAGACAGGATTCAGGAAAACACCAAGGCATTCTACAAGTATGTAAAGAGCAAGAGTATGAGAGTATAGGACCAATCAAGTGTGACAGTGGAAAAGTGTGTATAGAACTGGAGGAGATAGCAGAGGTACTTAATGAATACTTTGTTCCAGTATTCACTACAGAAAAGGATCTTGATGATTGTAGGGAGGACTTACAGCGGACTGAAAAGCTGAAGCACGTAGCTATCAAGAAAGAGGATGTGCTGGAACTTTTGGAAAGCATCAAGTTAGATAAGTCACCAGGACTGGATGAGATGTACCCCAGGCTACTGTGGGAGGCGAGGGAAGAGATTGCTGAGCCTCTGGTGATGATCTTTGATGAGGTTCCGAAGGATTGGAGAGTTGTGGACATTGTTCCCTTATTCAGGAAGGGGAGCAGAGATAGCCCAGGAAATTATAGACCTGTGAATCTTACTTCAGTGGTTGGTAAGTTGATAGAGAAGATCCTGAGAGGCAGGATTTATGAACAGTTGGAGAGGTATAATACGATTAGGAATAGTCAGCATGGCTTTGTCAAAGGCAGGTCGTTCTAATGAGCCCGATTGAATTTTTTGAGGATCTGACTAAACACATTGATGAAGGCAGAGAAGTTCATGTAGTGTATATGGATTTCAGCAAGGCATTTGACAAGGTACCCCATGCAAGGCTTATTGAGAAAGTAAGGAGGCATGGGACCCAAGAGGACATTGTTTTGTGATCCAGAACTGGATTGCCCACAGAAGGCAAAGAGTGATTGTAGATGGGTCATATTCTGCATGGAGGTCAATGACCAGTGGTGTGCCTCAGGGATCTGTTCTGGGACCCCTTCTCTTCTTGATTTTTATAAATGACCTGGATGAGGAAGTGGAGGGATGGGTTAGTAAATTTGCTGATGACACAGAGGTTGGGGGTGTTGTGGATAGTGTGGAGGGCTGTCAGAGGTTACAGTGGGACACTGATAGGATGCAAAACTGGGCTGAGAAGTGGCAGATGGAGTTCAACCCAGGTAAGTGTGAGGTGGTTCATTTTGGTAGGTCAAATATGATGACAGAATATAGTATTTATAGTAAGACTCTTGGCAGTGTGGAGGATCAGAGGGATCTTGGGGTCTGAATCCATAGAATACTCAAAGCTGCTGTGCAGGTTGACTCTGTGGTTAAGAAGGCATACGGTGCATTGGTCTTCATCAATCATGGGATTGAGTTTAGGAGCCGAGAGGTAATGTTGCAGCTGTATAGGACCCTGGTCAGACCCCACTTGGAGTACTGTGCTCATTTCTGGTCGCCTCACTACAGGAAGGAAGTGAAAAGCATAGAAAGGGTGCAGAGGAGATTTACAAGGATGTTGCCTGGATTGGGGAGCATACCTTATGAGAATAGATTGAGTGAACTTGGTCTTTTCTCCTTGGGGTGACGGAGGATGAGAGATGACCTAATAGAGGTGTATAAGATGATGAGAGGCATTGATCTTGTAGGTAGTCAGAGGCCTTTTTCCAGGGCTGAAATGGCTAGCATGAGACAGCACAGTTTTAAGGTGCTTGGAGGTAGGTATAGGGGAGACGTAAGGAGTAAGATAGTGGTGAGTGCGCGGAATGGGCTGCCGGCAACAGTGGTGGAGGCAGATATGATAGGGTCTTTTAAGAGACTCCTGGACAGGTATATGGAGCTCAGAAAAATAGAGGGCTATGGGCAATCCTAGGTAATTTCTCAGGTAAGGACATGTTCGACACAGCTTTGTGGGCTGAAGGGCCTGTATTGTGCTGTAGGTTTTCTATGTTTCTAAAAGGGCCCATTACAATTAAACCAGTCCAATGTGCACATTTCTGGAGTAGGTATGAGTATTGCTTTACTCACACCCTGAACTCACATTTTGTGTCAGACACCTGCGACGCCCTTAAAGACCATCTTGAACAAACTGGCTAACTCAGGAGTATTGACCATTCCTAGTTGGAATCATTCACCCGCACAAAGCACTTGTTACAACACGGTCTCTCTCTTGAGTAGCATTCTGCAGCATTTCCCGTGTCCTGCTCTGCACTTCCCACCCAAAAGACCCCCAAACAGACCACGGCCCTTCAGAAATCTGATTCTGTCCAGCTCTCTCAAATCTTTCATCACATCCCACCGGGCAGAAAATTACAACACATACCAAGCCAATCCCGATTGGCTGACACAACATTCCTAAGTTGGACAACATGGTTCCTTATCTTTAGCCGAAGCCAAAACACTCTTACTAACATGACACACTGCTTTTGTAGAAAACTGCTAAAATAAAAAATACCTCACAACACAGCAGTAGAAAACTTAATCAGGGCATTAGCTATTATCACATTACATGGCAGTGAGGTCACGTGTCTGATTTCTACTCCTAGTTTTTTGTGTTCTTAACATATTTTAGATATTCAACTTAGTTTTGTCTATTCAAATAAAATCAGTTCCTTGACAAATACTTCAGAATATCTTACGGATTTCACCTTAGAAATTTTCTAAGGGTGCAAAAAAATGGCATGTTATAGGAGCACCACCAACCAAAAAAAAATTTGGTTTTAATACCCAAAAAGATATATTAAGGAAAATATTCAAAGGATGGGCCAAAATGTTACCTACGAGGAAAGATCTTAAAAACGAAGGATAGTAAAAAATGTAGAGGAGTCTTGGGGAAGAATCTAGGGTCTTGTCACTGAAAATGCACTTCAGGATCAAATGAAACATGACAGTTATGAACAATCTGCTTAGCTTAGACAAACTGGCAAGGAGAATGATAGTTCTGGTACCAAGCGAATAAAGATTGTGATGGGAACTGAAGGCAATGGCTTTGATTTTTATAATGTTTTAATTGGCGAATTACAGACAAACTACCTCACTTTCAGATACAATGGAACATTGATGGTGAATATAACTGGGTGTTATCAACATACAATTATTTCTACACTTGCAATGTATCTATTAAATTGCAATGCATCACATCAACTGAATTAATGATTACTTAATAAAAGTACTTGAATAGTTAAAACATACAAAAAACAATGAACCACAAAAGATTACAAATTACATTTTTTACAGTTGTGCCTTAAACACTGTGATAGAGACAGATGTTGCCTACCAAGACCAATGAAACCACAAGTCCCAAGGCAATCAGAACTAGTCATGATAAAAAATGTGTAAGTTTCCGCCTCCTGTGAGATGTGCCAGCCACTTGTCCTGTAATTCATTGATCTCTCAACATTCAAACAAACTAATTTAACCACTGCAAACCTTCAGGCTCTCACCTTAGTTGTCTCCATTTAGCTGAAATAATTAGTCCTTGAAAACTATTTTAATGATATTGATCAGAACCCCTCAGGATCATTTCACCATGTGAGAAAAGCAAAGTGGTGCATATTCTAACCTTTTTTTGTATATCTGGGAATTTAAGGGATAATGGATAGACCCAAAAAAAGGGGGTCAAGCTACATAAGTCACGGACTTTCAAAAGCAGATTTGGCTCAAGCTATCTTTTAATCACCTCCTTCGCCACTTTCTTTCTCCTGAACTAAGTTCTAACAAAGACCTTGTACAATCAAAATGGTACACTTTGTCCTGCGAATACAACTTAGAACACTATTTCTTTATAGGTTAACAGTACTGGTTATGAACATTCAGAAAGTGTTGGACTATTTTTCTTTCCATCATGAGCTTAGCTTCTGGTCTTTGTTAAGTACATAGTACTGTGCAAAAGTCTAAGGTATCCTGATTAATATATATGCGCCTCAGACTTTGCACAGTACTATAATTTTATGTGTTGCACTATGCTGCAAAAAAAACAAATTTCATGACATATGTCAGTGATGATAAACCTGATTTTGATTTTGATTCTACTGTGAACTGGGCGTGGGAAGGGGGCAGGGGGAGGGGAATCATGGTTGGGAAGAGGGAAGGGAAAGGGGAGGAGAGTGAGAAGCACCAGAGAGACATTCTGTAATGATCAATAAACCAATTACTTGGACCTTGCCATGTTTCTCAGCGCTGGGAGTGTCTGCACCCACACCACCCCTGCCCCAGTCGCTCCTTCTCTGCCACCTGCCCTACACCCTTCATGTGGTGCTCCACCCTCATGACTCTCAACATCCTATGCTCACACTAGATTTACGAACTCTCTCACCACTCCATGTTGACAAATTCAGTACTGTGCAGAAGTCTTAGGCACCCTAGCTATGTACATGTGCATAAGACTTTGCATAGTAATGTAGAACACCCACTGTCAATACCCAGCTTTACCAAATTATCACCTCTTTGATGTCCATTGATAGATCATTGCTGTACTCATGAAGTTATGCTGAAGTATGTAATTAAAGGAGGTGACAATCTCCAACAACAGTCAAGAAAGAACCCATCTTGGATATTGTGAGTCACATAGTATTTGGTCAAGAGCATTTCTTTTTCGTAAAATTCCATTAGAAAGGATAGAACTTTCAAACAGCAGATTCTGGAATGTGCATGTCAGTCCTGCTGATTATCATTCAGTAAAATTCTAGACATAATGGTCTAGAGATCCAATTCCCACCAGAGGAAATCAGTACTTTGAAAGGTAACATCTAAGAACCAGCATGAACTTTCAGTCCCAACTCATTGTAGATGTATTGTTAAATAATTTTCCAACAGAAATTGCTAATATTCGGGACGTATCATTTTCACGTGTTAATTACTCTTATCACTGAGCATTTTAATCAAGCAGGGATTACTGTTGGTGGGGAATCCATGATGATCAGAAGCATCAACAAGAATTTGAATCAATGACAGATTTCTTTTAAAAACACCCAATGTCTAACTGCCCTCCCCCAAGTGTCATGAATTTCTACTTATAGCTTACACCTGTTACTTTGCGATTTACTATTTTATGAACGTTAAAAAATTTGAGTCATAGGCAAATATAGCAAACATTCCATTCAAAAGATAAAGTATACACGTATACATATAGGCAATGATTTCCAACATGCTGTTCAATATTTTGAAATTAACAAGTTACAAAATGTAATAAGATATTAGACAATTAAAGGCACAAAGAGAAAGCCACTTTATATCACTACAGTGTCTATCCATTATCAGCAAATTATACCTGAAGCTTTGAAGTCATGCGAGCACAAATTATGTTAGATAATCATGATGTACCAAAAATGCCACCTTAAAAGATAAAATTTAGAAAATTATAGGCTGGCATTCAGTGTTTTGGTAAACTACTGGAAAGCATAAATGAAATGTCCAAACATCTGGAATAATGTAAAGAATCTAAGCCAAGGCAGGGTGAACTAACCTCACATTATTTGAAGAAATAACTGATATAGCAAAAATACTATACTAATAACCAAAAGGCTCTTAAAATTGTATCACACAATAGATTCAAGGCAAAGTTAATGAATGCTGGAATTAGGATAATTTGGGATAGACCGTTGCGGTGGGAAGGCACAAAACTAATGGTCAAAATAAGCTTATTGCAAATTTATGTGAGTAGTGTGCCAAAGATCACTGAAAATCAAAATGAAACATCAGATCCTGCAAATGAGGAATATTACATAGGGAAAACACCGGAAAAACTCAACAGTTCCGATAGCACAGAAACAATAAAGAATCCCAGATCTGAAATGCTAATAGTTTCTCTTCACTCTGACCTGCTGAGTTTTTCCAGCGCCTTCTGTTTTTATTCCAAAGATCTCTACTGAGCCAGTCCTTAATACTTAGTGTTTACATAATGTTACTTCCATTACCAAATGTAAACAATTTTTTTATATACATTAGTTCACTCTCTCCCAGTATTTGGCAAATTATAACAAGGACTGGGGAAAAAATGCAAGAGGTCATTGAAAAGGTCAGAAGGATAGTCTTTTGCTAAAACATTTTGATTTTAAGAATCCAATAGCTAAATTTTAAATTACTTGTGAGATTGTAGGGAAATTATTAATCAGGGTAGAAAATCATCTGAAAAATGCAAGGGAAAAAAAGAGACAGGAAATTGTAGAATGATTGAGTAACTGACCATCAAGCACCCAATAACACTAAACGTACTCTAATCTCGTTTACTCTCCCCATTTTCCCATCAATTTCCCTCCAACTTCCCACATTCTACCATTTTCCATACATCTGAAGTGCCAATTAACCTACCAACTTGTATATCTTTGTGATGCAGATGTGCAGCAAAAATCTTTGTTGTGTATTCCAACATTCCCTATTTATTAACCACCCTATTTATTTTGATGTGATAGAAAGCCATATATCCAGGTTTTCCGAGGACAAAGATTGTAAACATTGTAGATGGAAACAAAACTTTAAACATGCAGTACTCCATTACTAGATCAGCATGGTAATGTAGTGGTCTGCACAATACCTTACAGTATAGGTGACGCCAGTTCAATTCTTGCACTACCTGTAAGGAGTTTGTACGTTTTCCTTGTGAACGTGTGGGTTTCCTCCAGGTGCTCTGGTTCCCTCCCACACTCCAAAAGACATACCAGTTGGTAGGTTAATTGGTCATTGTAAACTATTCTGTGATTAGGCTAGGATTACATTGGGGATTGCTAGCGGCATGGCTCAAAGGGCCAGAAGGGGCTATTCCATACAGTATCTCAATAAATAAGTAAATAAATGAAAATATAAAAGATAAATGGATTTCAAAATAGCCAATTACAAAGTAAACTATTGTGACACAAAAAAATTTTTTAAAAATGCCAAAAAGCTGTAACAGTGGACATTTAATAAGGACCTAATGATTTATATACACAGATCATTGGCAGGTTGAGGGAAAAAAATCAAAATGGTGGATGTAATTCTGGGCCAAATATACAGAAATCAAGGGTAAAAGTTATGATACAACTATCTTGTCCTATGTTAGGCCATTCCTGGAGAACTGTAAACAGATTGGATACTGAGCTTAAAACAGATACACTGCCCTCAGAGGGTGAGCACAGTGGATACCTCAGCCCTCACAAAGAGAGTACACATTGTGATGTGTTCCTCACTATTTAAAGAGATGACTTGACCAATAATTTGAAGATAAATGTGGAGAGCTGAGAGCATGGAGAGAGATTATTTTGACAACTTGTAGTGTTAAGGATGAGGCACAATCTAAAATTTAAAAAACGTTCCTGAGAAATGAAGATGGCATCACTTTCACATAAAGGAAACACAAGAAAGTGCAGATGCTGGAAACTGGAACCAAAAAAATCTGCTGGAGGAACTCATGTTGAGTCACATCTGTTACATTTCATGTCAACCCCAAATGCATCTTGACTTGAAACATCATCAATTCTTAAATGCCTCCCACCCCTTGAGCTTTTTCAGCAGTTTACTTTTGTACTTGTATATTCAGTGTGGTGTAAGAGAACTCCTCTTTCCTGGCAAACAGCAGAGACTAAACCAGATACTTCAACATCATAACATTATATAATATTTGTAGAAGTGAGCTTCCAACTGAACTATCAGCATCTCCTAATCCTACCATCTTCATTGCCCCTTCCAAAGCCTACCTCAGCTTTTATCCATGACCTACATCAGCTTCCAGCTCACTGTAGTAGATTTATCTTTAAAAGCAAAAATCATTGTTTACAAATAGTTTCAATTTATAGCCATCTTTTATTCCAGCGCGAAGACTCACGATGCTCTTCCAATTCTGGTCTTATGCACATCCCTGAATTGCTCCATCACTCGTATCTATGCCTTCAGTTGCTAAGTGTGGCTAAATACAGCTCCAATGCCATACCTCAGTTTGCTGATGACACTACTGTTCACCGAATCAGGGGTGGTGACCAAACAGCATATAGGCTGGAGATTGAAAATCTGGTTGAGTAGAGCCACAACTTCCTCTCTTTCAATGTCAGCAAAACCAAAGAGCTCATCATCAATTACAGGCAGAAGAAGCCATGAGCTCGTCCTAATTATGGGAGTGGAGGAGGACAGGGTCTGTAGCTTTAAATTTCTTGTGTTAGCATCTCATAAGACCTATTCTGGGACCAGCACACCAGTATAATCACAAAGACACAACAGCACCTCTACTTTCTTAGGAGTTTGCATAGAATCAGTACTTCACCGAAACTTAGACAAACTTCTATTGATGCACAGTGGACAGTATCCTTACTGGTTGTATCATGGCCTGGTATGGAGACACCAATGCCCAGGAATGGAAAAGGCCACAGAAAGTGGTGGATACAACCCAGTCCATCGCAGGCAAAGCCCTGCTGACCAGGGTACATTTACATGGACAGCTGCCACAAGAAAGCAGCATCTATCATAAAACACCTCCACCATCCAGGCAACACTATCTTCTCTCTACTACCATCGGGTAGAAGATACAGAAGCCTTGGGTACACAACAACAGGTTCAGAAACAATTATTACCTTACAAGCATCAGGCTCCTAAACCAACAAGAATAACTTCACTCACTTCAACTCTGAACCCTACAGCCTATGGATTCACTTTCAAACACTTACAACTCGTGTTCTCGTATTTATTTGCAGTTTGTCTTCTTTTGCACATTAGTATATGTCAATCTCTGTGTATGTATAGTTTTTCATAAATTCTACTGAATTTCTTTACTCCTGTAAATGTCTGCAAGAAAATGAATCTCAAGGAAATACAGAGCATCATATATGTACTTTGATAATAAATTGACTTTGAACCTTGAACTTTTAAATTCTGAATTCAGGAATTCTCTTCAAATTCTGTGTTGTCACCCTCATTGCTTTGAATTCTCTAACCATTTCTTCAGTTGATGTCTTAATATCACCCTTTGTAGCTTGCATTAAAACGTAAGTGTTTGTTGTTGAAATGCTTGAGGATCCCTCACAATTTTAGATCTTCCAAAAGTAAAACTCTCATACAGAACTTCCTGGGGCGGGGGGGGGGGGGGGAACATCGTTTAATTCTAAGGACTTGAAATGAAACTCAGCCTTTATACTTATAGATGGAACATTTCAATCTTCAAGATCAAGCCTAAATTTGAGCAACTTTCTTATTTGAATATCAAATGTAACAACAAAAGGAAGTGTCATGTATTTAACGTATGCGATCTGATCTGGATGGATATCACCAATGATGGTAGCAATGTTTACTACCCCAACAACACCGATTTTTAAAAAAATGCCAACAACGTTGACTATACTGCAATCAACTGGCCGGCATTATCTTTTGAGCCAGTATGCATCCAAGCTGAAGTCCGAGTTGTATGGGACTGAAATATCTTGGAGAGACTGTAGATCAGTTCCAGCCGTTCATCACTCGAAGTTTGAAAATGAAACGAAATTAAACATGCTCATGGGCCAAGCCATTTAGAATCTCTAAATTGTTTGTTCCCCCTCCACCCCATAAATAATAGATATTTCCCCTTGAATTGTGAAAGATTTTAAGCAAATGCAGACAGCAAGAAAACACCAGTCAAGATCCGACATCTCAGGTGTCTTGAAAGAAGCAAAACACTCACATTTCGCCCAATTAGCGTCCACCCAACGTCTCGGTAAACCAGAGAACGCTACAAGGGACCCTCTGGGCCACAATTCTAAACTCCAATTCGGTTCTTTCACCTGTTTGGGTCTCGCTTCGGCCTCGATTTGTATCAACGTTGTCCTCATTCAGCAAAATCCGACTGCTACAACCACACCTGATTCATTCAGTCCCGCGCCTGCAGCTCTGATTCGCACAAGCAGATTACCCCGCCCCTTCACACACTCAAGCTGCACTACAATTGGTCATTCTTGACGTCTATCAATCTGCATCTCTGCCTCATTGATATCATGTTCGGTTGCGCGGAAGCGGCGTGTTGTTGGATCTTGCCTGATGCGCAAGCGTCGTACGGGGTTATGGTTACTACTCGAGACCCCGGATTGTGGCCTAACTAATTATCTCTGCAACTTTCAGGTGAATGATGCGCAGCTTGCTTTTAATGTAACGGGAAGTGGAGGAGATTGTGCGAGGTGTAATGGTTGAATATTTAGAGTTAGAATCAGGGCGTGCAAGGGGAAGGTGGGGTGGAAGCTCGAACGAACAGGCCTCGTTCGCCCGTTGACGCGCTCCTTCTCGAGCTCTCAAGATGGCGCTGCGGGCATCGCTGGTGGCTTGGGCTCAGAGCCTGAGTGCCACGGCCGGTCTCGCTGGCGGGGGTCACGGCATTGGCCCGGCCTCCGCCTGCTGCTGACGACTGCCACCGCCATTTGCCCACAGCAATGGAGGCCCGCAAGGAGGAGGGGACTGGGACCGCTCGATCCGTCGCAGGCGCAGGCAGCGCGCAGTTGGAGGCCGAAACCCAAAGAGAACCGAAAGAAAGGCCGCGACCGTGCTGCACCGCCTGTCAATTCTCGGTGTAGCCGGGGCCCACTGCCATCATTTCTGCTCGGCCTCAGCACTCCAAACTGTGTTGAACCCAGGTTTCAATGAACTCTCATCACAGACTATTTTCACTGTTTGGCCCATTTGCACAGGCTGTCCGCGTCCGAGAGGACATTGGAATTTTGAAGTATAAGTTTACACTGCGATTGTGATTAAAGAAACTAAGCTGAGTCGGCCTCGCCATTGGAAACCATTGTATGTTTATAATGGGAGACACAGTCAACTACAGATTTACTTTCTTTTTAGATGTACATTCTAAGGGGGAAGTCATCTTAAATTTTATGAATGTAACATAACATCTATATGAATTCATACAGAAATGCATGGAAGGTTAATTTCTTTGCATGGGAATTCACATTTTCATGCTTTTGGTTATTTTGCATAATCAGCTACCAATGTCAAATTACGCTTTACTGGTTTAAATCTGCCCTTTTGACCTGACCCCTTAATTTAATTTAAGAGGACAGTCTCAGGATTTATAGGTGCCAGTGAGCCACGGCGATTTTCTGCAGGTTATGTACAATACTTCAAAATATACCTATTTTGAATTAACCTCACTGCAATCTGCAGCATGTAATTTCCCTTTAAGCAATGTACTTTTAAATCAATTTAATTATCTACAGCTTTCAAGATCTTATGAAGGTCTAGGCGGACTTAAATCTAGCAAGCAGGTATGATGCATTTAAGCAGACGAAACTTTATTGCTATGGCCAGAAGCGAGACAGGAGGTGGGACTCCAAGCCAGGCTGAAATACAGAGGGATGAGATGTTCAACCTAGCATCTTTTTAGCAAATGTGCAGTCGCTCGAGGACAAAATTGCGGTATTGGAAAGAAATGAGAGGTTGTTGAGTTCCATGTTTGAATGAGGCATAGCTTACTTCCAGCACGCCAGATATAGCGATCAGACTGGAATTCTCGATTTACACAATGGACCAAACTACTGACTTTGGCAGTCTGAGGTACCTCTTCTAGCAGGCTTCAGTCATACAAGTGTCTAAGAAGAATGTGGTAACCTGCCTCCATGACTATCGGCCTATAGCACTTACATGCACTGCGATGAAGTGCTTTGAGAGGTTGGTGGTGAAACATCAACTCCTGACTGAGATTGACTTGGATCTGCCTCAATTTGCCTACTGGAGCAACAGGTCCACAGCATACGCCATTTCCTTGGCTCTTTACTCAACGCTGGTACATTAGGACAGCAAAGATCAGGATTCTCTTTATTGACTATAGCTTGGCATTCAATACCATCATACCCTCAAAACTAATCAATAAGCTTGAAAATCTTGGCCTCAATACCTCCTTGTGCAATTGGATCCTTAATTTCCTCACTTGCAGACACTAGTCAGTTCAGATTGGCAACAACATCTCCTCCACAATCTCTGTTACCACAGGTGCACCACAAGGCTGTGTGCTTAACCCTCTGCTCTACTTGCTTTATATTTATAACTATGTAGCTAAGCACAGCTTCAATGCCATATTCAAGTTTGCTGAGATAGGTCAAATTAAATGTGATGACAAATGATAATAAAGGAGGGGGATAGAAAATCTGACTGAATGATGCCACAAAAACAGTCTGTTACTAGATGTCAGCAAGACCAAGGAGCTGATTATTGAACACACACAAAAAGTGCTGGTGAACGCAGCAGGCCAGGCAGCATCTATAGGAAGAGGTAAAGTCAACGTTTCGGGCCGAGACTCTTCGTCAGGACGAATTTCCAGCATCTGCAGATTTCCTCATGTTTGAGCTGATTATTGACTTCAAAGGGAGTCAATGAGCCAGTTCTCATTGGAGGATCAGGAGTGGAGAGGGTCAGCAACTTCAAATTTCTCCGTGTTATTATTTTAGAGTTCCTGTCCTGGACCCAGCTCTTAAGTGCAATTATGACGAAAGCACGACAGTGCCTCTACTTAAGAGTTTGCAAAGATTTGGCATGACATCTAAAACTTTGTCAAACCTGTATAGATGTGTAGTGGAGAGTATATTGACTGGCTGCATAATAGCCTGGTATGAAAACGCCAATGCCCTTGAACAGAAAATCCTACAAAAAGTAGTGGATGTGGCCCAGTCCATCACGGATAAAGCCCTCACCACCATTGAGCGCATCTACATGAAGAGTGGTCGCAGGAAAGCAGCATCCATCATCAAGGACACCAACCACCCTGAACATGTTCTCTTCTCACACGAACCATCAGGCTCTAGAACCAAAGGGATAACTTCAGTCAACTTCACTTGCTCCATCATTGAAATGCTCCCACAACCTATGGACTTACTTTCAAGGACTCTTCATCTCATGTTCTCAATATTTTGCTTTTATTATTATTTTCCTTTTGTATTTGCACAGTTTGCTGTCTTTTGCACACTGGTTAAAAGCCCGAGTTGGTGCAGTCTTTCATTGATTCTATTATGGTTGTTATTCTATTATGGATCTATTGAGTATGTCCACAGGAAAATGAATCTCAGTTTGTATATGGTGATATATATGTAATTTGATAATAAATTTACTTCAGACTTTGATTTTTTTACAGCCCATTTGCTTCAACTTATCTCTGCTGTCATGCTTAGTTCTGATCATTGCTCAACAGGAGAACGGGAGAATCTGTACCGACATCCTATGGACTCATTTAGGGACTATTAATCTAATGTTTGCGATATTTATTTTTAAATTTTTTTTCTCTTTTTTATAATTGCACAGTTTGACTTTTGCACCTTGATTCTATTATGGCTCTTTGATTTACTGAGTATGCCTGCAAGAAAATAAATCTCAGGGTGGTATATGGTGACTTGTATGTACTTAGATAATAAATTTACTTTGAAAAGTGACAGTGCTAGAGAAAGGCAGACAAAATTTAGAGAAGGGACTGATTAACTTGGGCTTCTTTACTTTGGCACATGGAAGGAATATTCAGCTGAGATGTATACAATTATGGAATTTTAGTCAGGATGAATGGGAAAGATTTGCCTCCCCGAGTAGAGTAGTCAGTAATTAAGGGGAGTGCTACACAAATTCATTTTGTGACATTCCACATGTATGTTGAGGTCGATGCACCTATCTACCTCACTACCACCTTTTGATCCCTTCACAAACTTTCAAGACAATCTGTATAGGATGAATTGAAATTTCCTGCCAAAAATGTTAAGACCAGAAGTGATGTAATAAACTCAATTTCCTCATCACCAGTTCCACCACTTTCCTTGGAAATTCCTTGAAACCAGATGAGACCCTTTGCAGTCATAGTTTTGTCTTCCTGAAACAAGTCCTCCAGCATTAAAGTTGGTCCATTACCAAGGGATTGTCCATTTAAGATTGAAATTGTACGAGCGGTTTTTGAACATTTATAAGGAGGAGTGATAGAGTAGGTATGAAGGGCCAAGTGACCTACTCCTACTTCTATTTCACAGGTTTGTATTTACTGTTTCAAGCTTGTGTATATTTCTATTATAATTGGACCTGACCATTCCAATGCTATAGAGAAGGAAATCCCCATCATAATAAACATGACTTTCTGCAAAAATCTTGGGCTTATTCCAACACTTATCCAGTTCTGATGACTTGCTTTTATTTGTTAGCTCCCACTCTGATAGCACTTCATTAAAATTCTTGTCCTTGCTTTTATATATCTATTCATTATCCCTTAAGCCTTACAAAATGGGATTCTGTGGTATAGTGGTTAAATTGTTGGATTAATAGTCAGTTTAGGATCATTGATCCAGACACACGTATGCAAAAGCTGCTATGTTAACAAAATTTAATGAAAGTAATAAAAATAGATCTGTGAAGAAAATCTTTCTTGATGAAGGGTCCTTGCCTGAAACATCAACTGTGTCTTCATTTCCATAGATGCTGCCTGACCTGCTGAGTTCCTCCAGCGTTTTCAGTGTGTTGCTCTGGATTTCCAGCATCTGCAGTCTTGTGTGTCTGTGAAGAAAATACCAGCATGAAATTGCTAGATTGTCGTAAAAGTTCACATCCCTTTACTGAACCACTTTATCTCTGTCTCAAGGTTTAGGCTAGCTACCAATATTTTTCATAAGACCATGGGCTCCTACCTTCTATTGTTAAGCATTCCATTCCACTCCTAGTTTCTCCATCTCCAAAGTATCCACTACATGATGAGACTATTCATGCTTGTGCCCTTAAGATGTTAAGGTGTCCTCCTTTTCCCTTAACCATGGTTTTCCCTCTACCATTGTTGATAGGTACTGACTGTATCAACTGCATCCCTTTCTTCTTTCATCTGTCTATTCCTAATCAGCAATAGGATAGGTTTCACCCCACCAGCCACTGTATTCAGTGGAGGATTTCCATCATTTCCAAGAGGATTCTACCACCAGGCAACTCTTTCTTTACATTTCAATTTCAAAGAGACAGTCCCTCTTTGACTCCTAGCTACATTCTGACATCTCCGTCAACCAATACCCCTGGGCACACTCCCCACCCCATGCAGCCGTGTGAAATGCAGCACCTGCCCTTTTATCTCTTCTCTTTTGACCATACTGGGACCCAGATGTTCCTACTTGTGAAGCAGCACTCCCAATTTAGTATACTGCATTCAGTACTCATTACATGCTCTCCTCCACACTAGAAATGCAGATTGGGTGACTGATTCACAGAATATTTTTGTCCAATTGCAGGAGTGACCATGATTTTCTCACCTGTTTGATCCCATTCATTCTCACTGTAACTCCACCACTGTTATAAAAACAAAAATGCTGGAAGTGCTCAGCAGATCAAGTAGCATCTGCAAAAAAGAGAAACAGATCAACATTTCTGGCTGAGACCCTTCTTTAGGACTGGAAAGGAAGAGGGAAGATGCCAGAATGAAAAGGTAGGGGGAGGGGAAGGAGGATAGGTGAAGCCAGGTGTGTGGGAAAGGCAAAATGCTAGAGAGGAAGCAATCTGATAGATGAGTAGAGTGCACCATAGGAGAAAGGGAGGCAGAAGGGGACCCAGGGAGTGGTGAGAAGGTTAGCAGTCAGTTTGCAGAATAGAAGAGGGGATGGGGAGGAAAACAGCTTTTTACTGGAAAGAGAAATTGACATTCCATGCCATCAGATTGGAACCAGATGTTGCTCCTCCACCCAGAGAATGGCCTTATCGTGGCACAAAGAGGAGGCCATGAACTGGCATGTCGAATGGGAATCGGAGTTAAAATGTTGGCCACCAGGATGTTCTGCTCTTGGCAGATTGAGCAGACATGCTTGACCAAGCTGTCCTCTAACTTATGATGGGTCTCTCTAATGTAGAGGAAGCTGCATCAGGATCACCGGACACAATAGATGGCCCCAGCAGATTCAGAGGTGAAGTGTTGCATCAACTGGAAGGATTGTTTGGGGCCCATAATGGAGGTGGGGGAGGAGGAAAACAGGCAGGTGTAGCACTTTGGCTCCTTGCAGGGATAAGTGCTGGGAGGGTGATGAGTTGGAAGGGGTGAATGGACAAGGAAATCATTGAAGAAGTGATCCTTGTGGTGAGAGGGGGCGAGATAAAGATATTTTGTGGTAGGATCCCTTTGGAGATGGCAGAGGTGGAGAATGATGTGCTAGATGCGAAGGCTCTTGGGATGGTAGTTCAGGACAAGTGGAACTCTATTGTTATGGTGGTGTGCAGATGGGGTAAGCACAGATGTTCGGGAAATGGAGGAGTTGTGAGTGAGTGGAGCATTAATGATGGAGGAAGGGAAACCCTATTCTTTGAAGAAGGAAGCCATCTCTGATGCCCTAGAAAGGAAAGCCACATCCTGGGAACAGTAGCAGTGGAGATGAATGAACTGAGAAAAGGGAATAGCATTCCTACTGGAGACAGTGTGAGATGAGGTATAGGCAAGATAACCATGGAAATCGGTAAGTTCGCAGAAGATGTCGATTGACAGTTTGTCTCCGAAGATGGTGACAAATTGAGAAAGGAGAAGGGGAGTCAGAAATGGAACAAGTGAATTCAAGGGTCGGTTGGAAGTTGGAGGCAAAGATGAAGCAATTATCTCCTTCCTTGGCTTCTCACAAAGTCTAAGGATGCATCAGGAATCCTTGAGGATTTATCCACCTTGATGCATTTTAAGGCTGCCGATACCTTCTCCCAAGTAATTTGAATGCAATCCAGGATATCTTCATTCATTTTCCTCATTTCTTTTGCATCCCTCATTTTCATTACAGAAAAAAATTATGAGAAATATTTATTAAATATTGCCCATCTCCTGTGCTGCAAACGTAAACTGCCACTTTAAGGGGACCTGTTTTGTCCCTAGCCAAATCTTTTTGGATTTTTGTTGACCCTGCCATATCCTCTTCTCCCCTCCTGATTTTCCTCGTGTGCTGCTAACTTAGTCATGGTTCCTGATTACCTCAACCCACTGCATACCTCCTTTTTCTTGACCAGAAGCTCAATATTTCATCATTCTTGCCCTTTACCCCACCAGATCCTACCCTGGTTTTGGACTGTATCTCGTGAACCCATCCTGTCTTCCTCTATAACAATTTTAAAACTAATAGAATTATGGCACTGGACCCAGAATGGCCCCTAACCAACACTTCAGTCACTTGCCCCCCCCCACCTCATTTCTGACCTAATGTTACACCCTCTTTAACAGAGCCCTTTATATATTAATTAAGATAACTCTCTGGACACATTTAATGCTTAAGCCTTTTGCCCTATGGATGTCCCAGTCAATATTAGGGAAATTAATATCTTCCACAAATATTGCCTTACTATTCTTAAAATTATTTGCAATCTCTCAACACATCTGCTCCTCCATAACTCCTGACTATTGGAGGTCTTTAATAAGTCCCATCAAAGTTACCATCCCCTTCTTGTTTTGAGTTCTATCCATATAGCCTCAATGTATGATCCCCAGGAATATCCTCTCTAAGCACTGTTATTATGTCCTCCCTCATTAAAGGCAATTCCCCCTCCTGTCTTACTTGTACCTCTGTCACATTTGTAGCATCTGTATCCTATGATTGCTTTTCTAGATGATAGTGTACAAGATGCTGTTTTGTTTCATTACTGCCACTTTTTATTTGTACCATCACCACTTGACCTCTGCTGTTTCACCATGATCTCAGATCTTCCCTTTTATTTTGTTTTTATTATCCCTCTTTTTAATGGAAACAAATTACAGAAGACACTCAGCAGGTTGGGTAGCATTTGTAGAAGAAATGCTTTGGGTTAAAATGCTGTGTCAGAAGTAGTGGATCTAAGCCAATTCATTAATTCTGGTTTCATTTCCAGGGATGCTGCATGGCCCATTGATTGTTTCAAGTATTTTCTGTTTTTAATTCAGGTTTGCAGCATAGTTAGTGTTTTTTCCCCAATTGTCTTGTTTTGCCTTTGATAAGTTTAAGGATTGAACTACTTTCAGTTCTGATGGATAGTGATTGACTAGGCAAAATGCTGGCTGACCTGCTGGATGTTTCCTGCAGATCCCATCATTTTTCTTCTTCTTATACACTTCATCTTGGAAATTATGGAGGAAGAAAATAGTTACTTAGTGTCAATAGCAATAACAAACTGTACGTACATACTTCTGTAAAGATCATGGCAAATACAAAGCTAATCAAAACTAGAAAACCAGTCTTCTCAATGTTTGGTGTTCGCGATGAATGGTTAAATTTCTTTTAACATTGATCTGCATGATGACTGAAGGGTATTCTGGACAACTATCTGATCTTTGTGAATCTGTAAGTCTATCACTAAAACGATTGAAACTTTTGTACATCTTAAACTACTGACAGCTGGCTGGTGGTGTAGTGGCATCTGCACTGAACTTCAAGGTGAGTGGTGCAGGGTTTGAATCCAGTTGGCTCCTTTGCACACTTTTCATCTGTACAGGGTTGAGCATTGAGTTAGGAACTCCGGCCTCATTTTTAAAAAAAAAACAACAGACAAAAGTGGTAAAAGAAATGGCAAGGTTCGCCCGATGTGCCACAAGGCTCAGAAAGGAACAGCAACAAACTAATATTTGATTTCACCTCAGTCAGTATAATTCAGAGATGCACAAAATTATTATTGTCACTTAACTGGCACTTTTCTTTTTTTTTCCCCCCACAGATAATGCAGAGATCCTATATGGTCTTTGAGGAATGTGCCTTTACTGGAATAAGAGAAATGCATTTTCAGTGCACCCAAGAAAACTTCTGATAGTTAGTTTTGAAATCTGAAAATTTTCAAAAATTTTGAAAAAAGAAATACGTGCTTTTAGATTGGGGAAAATCATGTTTCCATTAAAAATTCTTAGGTTGAAACACATTTGCTACCTCTCAATGAAATTCTATCACTCAGGAGTTAAGGGGAGTGATTTTTTAATGTATCAATTAGGCAACTGCTCAAATGAGGATCAAGTATTTGATCTTGTAGACAAGAACAAAGCCAAGCTTGCAGTGATGCATGTGGGTAGTGCAATAAAACTACTCTGGCAATTTCAAAAGGAAAAGCCGCAGATGCTAAGGAGTACAGATTACATCAGAAATCATTCACAGTTCATGGTTCTTCGTGTACTTGCTGAAAACAAGATTGACCAGATGGATGATGAAACGCTGGTGGATATGTTGTACAATGCACTGAGGTAACTATAGCCACTGAGGATGTTTAATTTCTAGAAACAACAAAAGTCCTTAAAGGAGGGCAATTAATTTTACATGTATTGTTCCAATTGCAATTGGAGCACTGTGTATATATTTCATTTCTTTGCTAAAGGAGAGCTGTACTTGCCATCAAAGGGAGTGCAACAGAGATTCACTAGACTGGTTGGAGGGATGGTAGATTTACAGTGTTTGCAAAGATTGAGTAGATTGGGACTGTATTCTTTGGAGTTTAAAAAAAATAAGAGGATCTCATTAAAATACAGAATTCTTGGTTAATAGGCTTAATGCAGAGAAGCTGGTTCCTGCAAATAAAGAGCCCAGAACCAGGGATACAGTTTGAGACTAAGAGGTAGGCTGTTTAGGCCTGAGATGAGAATTCTGCTCTGGTGGTGAGCTTTCTGGAATTCTCAACCCTGGAGACCTTTGGAGTTTTAGACATTGTGCATATCATAAAGCAGACTGATAAATTTAACATGGAATAATACAGCACAGTGTTGGCCCTTCAGCCCACAATGTTGCACCAATCTTTGAACATGCTCGATGTAACCTTTCCCTCCCACATAGGCCTCCATTTTTCTTTTATCCGTGTGCCTATCTAAGAGTCTCTTAAATGCCCCTGATGTATCTACCTCTACCACCACCTGTCAGCGCATTACATGCATGTACCATTCTGTGTATATTAAACAAAAAAAAAACTTGCCTCTGTCGTCTGCCTATACTTTCCTCCCAACATTTTAAAGTAATACACCCGTGAGCAAGGCACTTAACCACACATTGCTGTGCGATGACACCGGTGCCAAGCTGCATCGGCTCTAGTGCCCTTCCCTTGGACAACATCGGTGGCGTGGAGAGGGGAGACTTGCAGCATAGGCAACTGCCGGTCTTCCATACAACCTTGCCCAGGCCTGCGCCTTGGAAACCTTCCAAGGCGCAAATCCATGGTCTCATGAGACTAACGGATGCCTATAATACACCCTTGTATTAGCCATTTTTGCCCTGGGATGATGTCTCTGGCTATCCACTCGATTAATGCCTCTTTTTATCTTGTACATCTCTATCAAGTTACTGCTTGTACTTCTCTGCAAAGCGAAAAAGCCTAGTTTACTCAAGCTATGCTCATAAGACATGCTTTCTAATCTAGGCATCATTCTGATAACTGTCCTCTATACCCTCTCCAAAGCTTCAACATCCTTCCTATAATGAGGTGACTGGAACTGAACACAATACTGGAAGTGTGTTTTAACCAAGGTTTTATAGAGCTATGCTACCTTGTGCTCTTGAACTCAATCCCCCGACTCATGAAGGCCAACACACCATATGCCTTCTTCACCACCCTATCAACTTATGCAGATGTGAACCCTAAAATACCTCTTTTCCTCAGCAGTATTAATCCTGCTATTAACCATGTGCTTTGCCTTTAATTTGATCTTCGAAACTGAATCATTTCACGTTTTTCTGGGTTGAACTCTTCTGCCTCTTCTCAGTCCAGCTCTGCATCCTATTAATTTCCTGTTGTAACCCTCAGCAACCTTCTGCACTATCCACAACACCAACTGTCACTTCATCTGCAAACTTACTAACCCACACTTTTCCATTTCCTCATCCAGGTCATTTATAAAAATCACAAAGAGCAGAAGTCCCAGAACAGATCCCTATGGAACACCACTGGCCACCAACCTCCAGGCAGAATATGTACCATCTACTACCACTCTCTGCCTTCTGTGGGGAAGTCATTTCTGAATTATGCCACCAAGTTTCCTCAACTTTCTAAATGAGCCTACCATGGGGGACCTTGTCAAATGCCTTAATAAAATCTAAATGCACCACATCTACTGCTCTGTCTTCGATATGTTTTGTTACTTCCTCAAAGAATTCTATCAGACTCATGAAGAACAACCTGCCCCTCACAAAGCCCTCTTGACTATTCCTAATCAGACTATGCTTCTCTAATTGCTTGAAAATTCTGTCTCCAAAAATGTTTTCCAATGCCACCACTGAAATAAGACTCACTGGCTTGTAATTCCCAAGGTTATCCCTTATTGCCTTTCTTAAACAAAAGAATAACACTTACCACCATGAAATCTGCTGGGACTGCTCCAATAGCCAGTGAGCACAAAGATAATCACCAATGGCATGCTCTTTCCTTAGTAACCAGGGGCATACCGGAACATTAGAGGATTCAATGATTATGGGAAAGCACTAGAAAATGGTGAAAGGTATCTTGGGAAAGTGCACGGCAGAAATGTGGCAATTGTTCAGGGAACATTTGCATGGCATTCTGCATAGATGTGCTCCATTGAGGCTGGAAAAGAATGGTAGGGTAAAAGAACCATGCTGTACAAAGGATGTAGGAAATCTAGTTAAGAAGAAAAGAAAAGCTTACGAAAGGTTCAAGAAACTAAGTACTGTTAGAGCACTAGAAAATTACAAGGTTGCCAGAAAGGAGCTTAAGAATGAAATCAGGAGAACTAGAAGGGGCCATGAGAAGGCCTTGGCGAGCAGGATTAAGGAAAACCCCAAGGCATTCTAGAAGTATGTGAAGAGCAAGAGGATGAGCCATGTGAGAATAGGACCAATCAGGTGTAATAGTGGCAATGTGTGCATGGAGTTGGAGGAGGTAGTGGAGGTATTTAATGATTATACCAGGGAAATTGGCAATTGTGGGGATGACTTAAAGCAGAATGAAATCCTTGAGTATGTAGACATTAAGAAAGAGGATGTACTGTAGCTTCTGAAAAGTATTGTTAGTTAAGTAACCAGGTCTGGACGAGATATACCCCAGGCTACTGTGGGAAGCGAGGGAGGAGAGTGCTGAGCCTGTGATGATTTTGCATCATCAATAAGGATGGGAGAAGTACCGGAGGATTGCAGGATTGCAAATGTTGTTCCCTTGTCCAAGAAAGGAAGTAGAGATAACCCAGGTACTTATAGACCAATGAGTATAATTCAGTAGTTGGCAAGTTGTTGATGAAGATCTTGAGAGGCAGGATTTATGAGCATTTGGAGAGACATAATCTGATTAGGGATAGTCAGCATGCCTTTGACAAGGGCAGGTCATGCCTTATGAGCCTGATTTGAATTCTTTGAGGATGTAATAAAACACATGAAGGTTTTGGTAAGGCATTCGATAAAGTTCTCCATCCAAGGATCATGCAGAAAGTAAGGAGACATGGGATCCAAGGGGACCTTGCTTTGTGGATCCAGAACTGGTTTGCCCACAGAAGGCAAAGGGTGTTTGTAGATGGTTCATATTCTGCATGGAAGTCATTGACCAGTGGTGTGCCTTAGGGATCTGTTCTGGGACTCTCCTCTTTGTGATTTTTATAAATGATGTGAATGAGGAAGTAGAAGGTTGGTGATAGTAAGTTTGCTGATGACACAAAGGTTGGGAGTGCTGTTGATAGTCTGGAGGGTTGTCAAAGGTTACAGTGGGACATTGATAGAGTGCAGAACTGGGCAGAGAAGTGGCAGATGGAGTTCAACCCAGATATGTGTGAGGTGGTTCATTTTGGTAGGTCAAATCTGAAGACAGAATATAGTGTTCATGGTAAAAGTCTTGACAGCATGGAGGATCAGAGAGATCTTGGGGGCCGTGTCCATAGGACACTCAAAGCTGCTGCATAGGTTGATAGTGGTGTTAAGAAGGCATATGGTGTGTTGGCCTTCATCAACTGTGGGATTGAGTTCAAGAGCCGTGAGGTAATGTTACAGCTATATAAGACCTTAGTTAGTCCCCACTTGGAGTACTGTGTTTAGTTTGATCATCTCACTACAGGAAGGATGTGGATACTATAGAGTGTAGAGGAGATTTCTAAAGATGTTCCCTGGATTGAAGAGTGTGCCTTATGAGAATAGGTTGAGTGAACGTCGCCTTTTCTCCTTGGAGTGACGGAGGATGAGAGGTGAGCCGATAGAGGTGTATAAGATGAGAGGCATTGATTGTGTGGATAGCTGAAATGCCTAACATGAGGGCGCATAGTTTTAAGGTGCTTGGAAGTAGGTGCAGGGGGATGTGAGGAGTACGTTTTTCACACAGAGAGTGGTGAGTGCATGGAATACACTGGTAGTTATGGCGGTAGACAGGGTCTTTTAAGTGACTCTTAGATAGCTGCATGGAGCTTTGAAAAATAGAGGGCTATGCGGTAAGGAAATTCTAGGCAGTTTCTAGAGTAGGTTACATTGTTGGCACAGTATTGTGGGCTGGAGGGCCTGTAATATGCAGTAAATTTTTAAGTTCTATAAGCCATGTGCTGTTGATTTCTATGTTCTATAAGCCATGTTCCTACTACTCTTAATGCTTCTTATTTATCACTTTTTAATAATATACAAGATGTCAGCTTCTTAATAAGTTCAACGTTAATTCTTGAGAGAAAAAATGTAACATTTCAGATAATGAACCATTTAACAAAAACAAATGTTAATTGTTTCATTTTCCAGAGAAGCAGACCATTTGCAGCATTTTCTATAGTTATTTTAGTGCAGTATTTTTCTAGGTACTGTTTCAAGTGTTTGCTGTTCAAAGCTTATGATATTTTGTTTATAAAATGGCTGAGACAAATATGAGATAATAAAGAACAAAATTAAAACCAGAAAGAAATTTTAAATCTCTTAAGTTGTAGAGTCTGCTTGAAGATGACCTTACTTTTGGATACTAGACATTCCTATAGATGGTGGTAGATAGAAAGCCTGGTACAGGTGCTCCCCAGAATGTGGCAGTGTTCTTTTCCCATGAACTGTTTGTCACCCTAGTGATACATGTCAGAAGTGCAACTGCAAACCAATTTCACCCATGGCAGAAGATGCCTGCAGCTCCACAGTAGTCAGCAAATCCATACCTCCGGTCTCCCAAATTCTCATATATACAGGCTGCATATGGTCAATATTCATAAGCTGTGGAGGACTTGTATGAAAGGGGGAAATTGATTCCACAGAATGTGCTGATTCTTTGTGGACAGTTGCTTTCTCTGAGGTCAGTAGCAAGTTATTGACAGCCTTGTTAATAGCTTGGAGTGCAGTCCATGGCAAAGAAAATTAGAACACCATCTCTAATCTACAACACAAAATAATCTGCAGATGCTGGGGTCAAAGCAATACTCACAACATGCTGGAGGAACTCAGCGGGTCGGGCAGCATCAGTGGAAAAGATCCGAACTGCTGAGTTCCTCTAGCGTGTTGCGAGTGATCTCTAATCTACAAGTTGGATAAAATAGAAAGCTTTGAAGAAATGTATCTCAGAACTTGTACTACTATCAAAAATCCTTTCAATTTCAAGATTTGTAACCTCAATATTGCCTCAATTAGTTAGAATGTGAGGTTGGTGTTTCTCAGAATGTCATTCTGAGTGAGATATCTGAAGCAGTCATGAGGGCTAATGGAAGTACCACATTGATTTTTGAATGGGACTATGTGGAGTTTTTGTTATCAATGCTATTATGTGACTGCTTAAAATGTTTAATTGTTATTGGTGGGCATGTTTTATTTTTTTGGATGACCAAATCGCATTATATCCCAATGTTAAAACCAAAGATGCAAGATAGTCCTCAGAGAAAATACTCAGGATGTACATGTAGCACTGTTTGCAGACCTGAAAAGATATAGGGCTCAAAAGATTAAAAAAAATCTGCAAACGTTTGAAATCAGAGAAACTGAAAATATAGGAAATACTTGGGCAGCATCTGTGGCAGAAACAGAGTTAACATTTCAGGTTGATGATCTTTTTTCACAAGACTAAGAAAACAAGCATTTTTTAAATTACAGAAACAGAGGGAAGGTGGAGAGACAAAGAGAATGTTTGTGATATAGTAATAACCTAGAGGATTCAATAGTTACTGATTGAGAGAGAAGTGCAGACTTGTTAATTACAACTGATCTGTTCCGATGAGGTGTCTTACAAACGAGGAAAGGGAAGAACAGTGCCAGAACAAAGACAGAGAACACACAGCTATCTGGAATATTCCTCTTCTCGCCCTGTCTCCTGCAAAAATGCTATCCCCTTCTTGCAATTCCTCCGTCTCCGCAGCATCTGCTCCCAGGATGAGGCTTTTCATTCCAGGACGAAGGAGATGTCCTTTTTTAAAGAAAGAGACTTCCCTTTCTCCACCACCAACTCTGCTCTCAAACGCATCTCTCCCATTTCACGCACATCTGCTCTCACTCCATCGTCCTGCCACCCCACTTGGAATAGGGTTCCCCTTGTCCTCACCTACCACCCCACCAGCCTCCAGGTCCAACATATAATTCTTCGTAACTTCCGCCACCTCCAACGGGATCGCACCACTAAGCACATCTCCCCCCTCCCCTGCTTTCCGCAGGGATCGCTCCCCACGCAACTCCCTTGTCCATTCGTCCCCCCCATCCCTCCCCACCGATCTCCCTCCCTGCACTTATCCTTGTAAGCAGAATAAGTGCTACACATGCCCTTACGCTTCCTCCCTCACTATTATTCAGGGCCCCAGACAGTCCTTCCAGGTGAGGGGACACTTCACCTGTGAGTCGGCTGGGGTGATATACTGCATCCGGTGCTCCTGATGCGGGCTTCTATATGTTGGCGAGACCGGACGCAGACTGGGAGACCATTTCGCTGAACACCTACCCTCTATCCGCCAGAGAAAGCAGGATCTCCCAGTGGCCACACATTTTAATTCCACGCCCCATTCCCATTCTGATATGTCTATCCACGGCCTCCTCTACTGTAAAGATGAAGCAACACTCAGGTTGGAGGAACAACACCTTATATTTCGTCTGGGTAGCCTCCAACCTGATGGCATGAACATTGACTTCTCTAACTTCCCACCTCCCCCTCGTACGCCATCCGTTATTGCCCATCCCCTGGGCTTCCCCCCTCCCCCTTTCTTTCTCCCTCAGCCTCCTGTCCCATGATCTTCTCATATCCCTTTTGCCAATCACCTGTCCAGCTCTTGGCTCCATCCCTCCCCCTCCTGTCTTCTCCTATCATTTTGGATCTCTCCCTCCCCCTCCCACTTTCAAATCTCTTACTAGCTCTTCTTTCAGTTAGTCCTGACGAAGGGTCTCGACCTGAAACGTGGACTGTACCTGTTCCTGTAGGTGCTGCCTGGCCTGCTGCATTCACCAGCAACTTGTGTGTGTTGCTTGAAATTCTAGCATCTGCAGATTTCCTCATGCTTGCGTTTTTGAACACAGCATTTGCTGGAGATGTGGGGGGGGGGGGAAGAGAACTTTGAAAAATTGAAAAATACCCAGCATATCAAGGGACATCTGTGGACAAAAGAAAACTGGCCAATTTAGACATAATTGTTGAATTCATTATTGAATCCTGGGTGCTGCAACAGCATACCTGAGATAATGATTCTTAAGTTTATTCTGGGCTTGATTGGCTATAATGGAGGTGTCTGAACAAGAACAACATGGAATTGCTAACTAAAACCTCCTAAGTAAATTGCAGAAATCAAACTTCAGGAGTTGTGTTTGAGCAATGTCAACAGCTTCCATAACCAGCGCCAAGTTTGCCCGGTATTTAAAAATATAATTAAAATGCGGCTTGCAAATTTAGAGCGAGTCCAAATAAGTTGAGTCTGATCATGTTAGATCAATATGACTGAAAAGATGATGGGTCTAACCTGAGAATATATTTATGCATTTATTAAAGGTTGAAAATTGAACCGCATGATTCTCTTGTGCAGCAACTTATGATCGAAGCACAGGGAAGAATTGAAAGGTAAATAAAGAAAATTTTGTTCTATAAATTATAATTTTAGTAGGTTTTAACAACTTATTTTTAGATTTTATATTCTAATGACTTGTAGTTAAATGGTCTTGTAGATTTTCCAGTTGAAAACTGTTTAGCATTTTTATATTTTTATATAAACATATCTGAAGTTCAGTGTATTATTAATTATACCAATATCCATGTATATAATAACATTCTAACATTAAAGTACTAATACATAATTTAGTTAATGTGACCAGTAATCTCAAGTTTTTAGTTTCTTGTATTCAAAACAATGCTTAACTTGAGGTAATAGTTACCATATGAGGGACATTGTGCTTAAAATAGATCTCCATCAAATACAATCTCATAAAAGATCTGAATTATCTCATTTAATCATCTTTGCCTTTGAGCTGCTGTTAGATTGAGTTGGACATTGATTAAACTATAAGGTTCAGTCCACCAATGACATAACATGTATTGTGTTTTACAACAAAACACAGAATTAAATGTTTTACTGTAAGTTACTCTTTTTTTCAAAACTGGTGTTACAATTAGCAAAGCAGTATAAAAGCTCAGTATTTATTTAATGTTACTGTTGTTGTCATCATCGATTTAACTGGATTCTGAAAACAAACACTTATTCACACTTATTCCTCATTCACACATGGGCCTTGTCATCACACTGTTCTGAAGTCTGAACAGAGAAATGCCATTTTTATACAGAACTGACTTGCACTATCACAATACTGATGTTAAAAGTCAATAGAAATTACAAGTTAACAACTGATGATATTTTGAAGTTAGTAAAATGATTGTCCCTTAGTCAGTGTGTGTGCCATTTGTACCATTCAATAACATCCTTATCTTGCAAAAGAGGAATAGCGAGGTAGTGTCAAACTCAGAGGACTGGAAAACTGCAAATGTCACTTCACTCTTCAAGAAGAGAAGAAGGCAGAAGTATTGTAGGCCAGTTAGCCTGATCTCAGTGGTTGGGAAGATGCTAAGGATGTGGTTTTTGGGTACTCGGAAGCGCATGGTAAAATAGGCCAAAGTCGGTATGGTTTCCTTGAGGGAAAATCTTGTCTGATAAATCTGTTAGCATTCTTTGAGGAAATAACAAGCAGGATAGACAAAGGAGAATCAGTGGATGTTGTGTTCTTGGATTTTCACCAAGATAAGGTGCCGCATGTGAGGCTGCTTAACAATATAAGAGCCCTTGTTATTACAGGAATGATGCCAGCATGAATAGAGTATTGGCTGATTGTTAGGAACCAAAGAGTGGGAATAAAGGGAACTTTTTCTTTTTGGCTGCTGGTGATTAGTTCTTTTTACATTGTATGTCAATGATTTGGACAGATTAGGAGAATATGCAAAGAAATGGCAAATGGAATACAGTGTCATGAAGTGTATGGTCATGCATTTTGTAGAAGGAATAAAAGCATAGACTATTTTCTAAATGGGGAGAAAATTCAAAAATCCAATGTGCAAAGGGAGTAGAGGGTCATTGTGCATGATATGGTTATATATGGTTTCGCTTCCTCGTTGCCATCTGAGATTTTGCCAGCAACAGCGGTGTCATTGGTAAATTTCTCAATAGTGTTTGAGTTGGGCCTAGCCACACAGTCATGAGTGTAGAGAAAGTAGTACTTCCAAAGGGCTAAACATGCATCCCTGAGGTACGCCTGTGTTGACTGTCAGCAAGGAATAGATGTTATTGCTGTGCCCTATACAATTTCAATAAGACTACTCTGCTTCTGTAATTGAATGCTTTTGTCATAATGATGAAAATGTAATTTGCCTGCTTCATTGGTTGCTGTGCCTACATGTTGGCCTTATAAGCCAATTCCCTTTGAACAGCAACACAACCTGATCTCTCACTATTTCACAAATACTTTGCTTTTGTGTTACAGTCACCAATATAGATGACCTCACTTTTTTCACATTTTATTCCATCTGGCATTTCATTGTTTACCCATATCCCTTTGAAGCTTCCTTACAAGCTTCTCTACTTAAAATCCCGCCTAGTTCAGTATCATCAGCAAATCTGAAAACTGAATATGAGTCTCTTCAGAAAAATCATTAATATAGGTTGTAAACAGCTAGGGCCCAGGATCCCACTGGTAACCATCTCCAAAACTGAGAATGGTCTATTTATTTTCACTCTTCGCTTTCTGTCTAATAACCAATTCTCTTTTCATGTCAATATATTCATAATGATTTATATAGTACCTTTCATACATAAGATGTAAGTGCAAAGTGCTTTACATAGATTGTAAAAATAAGTCAATATAGTCATTAAAAATCATAAGTAAAGACAAACATTATATAGAACAAAATATAATGGAATATACCAAATTTTATAAATATAATAAACATCAACAGACACTAAGTAATCTTACAAGTAGGCCAAATTTAAAAAGTAGGTTTTTAAGAAGTATTTTGTAATGTTCCACAGTACCAGCCTGGTGTATCTCAGTCCGTAGAGTATTCCAGATTTTTGATGCATAAGAGCACAGGGCTAAATCACCAAGCTCGAGGAACACTAAGTATACCAGTATTCGTTGATGTAAGGAGTCTAAATACATGGAAGAGCTGAATCATTCCTAGCCTTACATACGATTAGAGTATTTAAAAGTTGAACCCAAAGGACATAGACAGTCAGTGTAATGATGCCAAAACTGGTGTGAAATGTGCTCAGGTTTTCTTACTTTGGTTAAGATTCTTGCTGCGGCATTTTGAACAAGCGGCACACGATTCATACCTTTCTTATTAACCCCTATTCTGTGCATTCTAACTTATTTATCAGTGTCCAATGCGGAGTTTATCAGAAACTTGCCACAAGTCCAAAAGAGTACAGCATCCGTTAGTTCCTTCTATCCTCCTGTCTACTAGTCACATCTCCAAGGGGTTCTAGTAAATTAGTAAATTATTGCATTACTCATTATAGATTTCAGCATTTTGCTTACTGCTTTCCCATGGAAAAGCCTAGTTTTTTTGTTATTCTCCAGCATTAGACTGGAACATCAACACATTTATATTCTGTCATACGCAGTTGATGTGATGCCGGAGACCCTGATTGGTTTTATTGGGTTTCCAACTCTGCAGATTAGAATATAGTGGAACGAGAAGCTTTCTTTTGTTATGTTGCTGTATTTTAATGTTTATAATTATTCATAAGTGCTTATGTTCTTTATTAAATTTATTAGTTCTAATTTTTTAAATGATTTATTTTTTCAAATGTTTATTCTAGTTTTTCATATTTCAAATATTTCACATCTTTGGTAGACGAAGTTCCAATCCTAGGTTTGCCTTCTGACAAAGCCTGTCAGATGTCCTCTGACTGGATATGAACTTCCTCCACGTTCAAATGAGATTACATGCAAAATGGAAAATATATTGCAGATTATAATCAATAACCTTGGATTAAATTTACAAACACATTGTAGGACATTTAAGTCCTGTTCCCTTGTTTCTGCAAACATATAACCACCAGTTTTATGGAGCTTTTACAGTAATCATAGATTGACTAAATTAGATAAAGTGATTTTGGACTTTAAATTGAATCTGCCTTTGGATTACCAGGAAAATTTATTGGTTGAAAGGCAGACCCACTAGACATCATGCCAATTGTCAAAATTCACCATATGGATATATAGTTTGAAAAAGATCTATGCAACTTATAGAAACATAGAAAATAGGTGCAGGAGTAGGCCATTCGGCCCTTCAAGCCTGCACCGCCATTCAGTATAATCATGGCTGATCATTCAACTCAGAACCCTGTACCAGCCTTCCCTCCATACCCCCTGATCCCTTTAGCCACAAGGGCCATATCTAACTCCCTCTTAAATATAGCCAATGAACTGGCCTCAACTGTTTCCTGTGGCAGAGAATTCCACAGATTCACCACTCTCTGTAAGTTTTTCCTCATCTCGGTCCTAAAAGGCTTCCCCTTTATCCTCAAATTGTGGCCCCTCGTTCTGGACTTCCCCAACATGGGGAACGATCTTCCTGCATCTAGCCTGTCCAATCCCTTTAGGATTTTATACGTTTCAATAAGATCCCCCCTCAATCTTCTAAATTCCAATGAGTATAAGCCTAGTCGATCCAGTCTTTCCTCATATGAAAGTCCTGCCATCCCAGGAATCAATCTGGTGAACCTTCTTTGTACTCCCTCTATGGCAAGAATGTCTTTCCTCAGATTAGGGGACCAAAACTGCACACAATACTACAGGTGTGGTCTCACCAAGGCCTTGCACAACTGCAGTAGTACCTCCCTGCTCCTGTACTCGAATCCTCTTGCTATAAATGCCAGCATGCCATTCACTTTTTTCACTGCCTGCTGTACCTGCATGCCCACTTTCAATGACTGGTGTATAATGACACCCAGGTCTCATTGCACCTCCCCTTTTCCTAATCGGCCACCATTCAGATAATAATCTGTTTTCCTGTTTTTGCCACCAAAGTGGATAACCTCACACTTATCCACATTAAATTGCATCTGCCATGAATTTGCCCAAGTCACCCTGCATCCTCTTAGCATCCTCCTCACAGCTAACACTGCTGCCCAGCTTCGTGTTATCCGCAAACCTGGAGATGCTGCAATTAATTCCCTTGTCTAAGTCATTAATATATATTGTAAACAACTGGGGTCCCAGCACTGAGCCCTGCGGTACCCCACTAGTCACTGCCTGCTATTCTGAAAAAGTCCCGTTTATTTCCACTCTTTGCTTCCTGTCAGCCAACCAATTCTCTATCCACATCAATACCTTACCCCCAATACCGTGTGCTTTAAGTTTGCACGCTAATCTCCTGTGTGGGACCTTGTCAAAAGCCTTTTGAAAATCCAAATATACCACATCCACTGGTTCTCCCCTATCCACTCTACTAGTTACATCCTCAAAAAATTCTATGAGATTTGTCAGACATGATTTTCCTTTCACAAATCCATGCTGACTTTGTCCGATGATTTCACCGCTTTCCAAATGTGCTGTTATGACATCTTTGATAACTGACTCTAGCATTTTCCCCACCACCGATGTTAGGCTAACTGGTCTATAATTCCCCGGTTTCCCTCTCCCTCCTTTTTTAAAAGGTGGGGTTACATTAGCCACCCTCTAATCCTCAGGAACTAGTCCAGAATCTAAAGAGTTTTGAAAAATTATCACTGATGCATCCACTATTTCTTGGGCTACTTCATTAAGTATTCTGGGATGCAGACCATCTGGCCCTAGGGATTTATCTGCCTTTAATCTCTTCAATTTACCTAACACCACTTCCCTACTAACATGTATTTCCCTTAGTTCCTCCATCTCACTGGACCCTCTGTCCCCTACTATTTCCGGAAGATTATTTATGTCCTCCTTAGTGAAGACAGAATCAAAGTAGTTATTCAATTGGTCTGCCATGTCCTTGCTCTCCATAATCAATTCACCTGTTTCTGTTGTAGGGGACCTACATTTGTCTTAACCAATCTTTTTCTTTTCACATATCTATAAAAGATTTTACAGTCAGTTTTTATGTTCCCTGCCAGTTTTCTCTCATAATCTTTTTTCCCTTTCCTAATTAAGCTCTTTGTCCTCCTCTGCTGGACTCTGAATTTCTCCCAGTCCTCAGGTGAGCCACTTTTTCTGGCTAATTTGTATGCTGCTTCTTTGGAATTGATACTATCCCTAATTTCCCTTGTCAGCCACGGGTGCACTACCTTCCCTAATTTATTCTTTTGCCAAACTGGGATGAACAATTGTTGTAGTTCATCTATGCGATCTTTAAATGCTTGCCATTGCATATCCACCGTCAACCGTTTAAGTGTCATTTGCCAGTCTATCTTAGCTAATTCACGTCTCATACCTTCAAAGTTACCCTTCTTTAAGTTCAGAACCTTTGTTTCTGAATTAACTATGTCACTCTCCATCTTAATGAAGAATTCCACCATAGTATGGTCACTCTTACCCAAGGGGCCTCTCATGACAAGATTGCTAATTAACCCTTCCTCATTGCTCAATACCCAGTCTAGAGTAGCCTGCTCTCTAGTGGGTTCCTCGACATGTTGGTTCAAAAAACCATCCTGCATACATTCCAAGAAATCCTCTTCCTCAGCACCCTTACCAATTTGGTTCACCCAATCTATATGTAGATTGAAGTCATCCATTATAACTGCTGTTCCTTTATTGCATGCATTTCTAATTTCCTGTTTAATACCATCCCCAACCTCACTACTATTAGGTGGCCTGTACACAACTCCCACCAGCGTTATCCTACCAAATTACAGAGAAAGTGGAGGAGGGATGCGTAAGGAAACGGGAACATCTCTGGCATGATAACCTAGACCTGCTATGTGGGTATGTTATAGGGGGTCATCTGTCAATAGTGTTAATGGGATCAAAGAAAGGAAGATAAAGTTACAAACTAGGTTGTGAAATGGACTGAGCAAGGAAAAACTGTAAAAAAAAAATCTTTTTCCCTCCATTAGTGAAGCCTTATCCACTGGACATGTCCCTGCAGTCCTATATTTCACAACCTCTGTCTTCTGTTGGTATTCTCACTCCCTAAGTACTCCCCAAATAATTGCTTTCCTTCATGTTCTCTCTAACTGTCATCATTAACCCTTCAGTTGGGGGACCTCTACAACTTGTCTCCTCAACAACTGTGACCTCAGCCTATATCCTGCCAATCATTACCCACTTCTGATGATGGTCTTTGACCCCAAATGTTAACACAGTTTTTCTTCTTGTTAATGCTGTTTGACTTGCTGAATGTTTCCACCATTTCCTATTTTAGTTTCAAATTTTCAGTTTTTGATTTTTATTCAGTGATGAGTGGTATCAACAGTGGCTAGGTGTTTGCACTTTTGTTTCTGAGTCAAATAATTTTGGGTTCAAGTTTTACTTTGAAGTTTTAAGAAGCATAACCATTGTGAACATAGAAAAATCAGAGCAGGGTTAAGCAACTTGGCGCCTTAGGCTTGGCCTGCTATTCAATAAGGTCATGGTTGAACTTCCCCATAGCTCACTTCCTCTTTTGTGCCTGCTCCCTTAGTTTACTGATGTATCAAAAGATTAAGACCAAGGTTCATAAAAACGGGGCCCTGGTGTGTTTGTAAGGAGTGCAAGAATGGCGGCCCTGCTGAGTTCCCAAGGAACATAAGAACTGGACCCTGGTGACTGTGTAAGGAATGTAAGAATGAGACTCTGGTGGACTTGTAAGGAGCACAAGAGCAACATTTCAGTGACCTTTTCAGGAGCACAGGGACAGAGCTCTAGTGAGTTTGTAAGGAAAGTGGGAATGGAGCCCTTGAGAGTTCATAGGGAACTTGGGAGTAGGAGCCTGGTAAATTTATGAAGTGTGTGGGAATGGAGTCAGTGAGTTTAAAGAGAGCATGGGAAATGGGCTTCTAAAAATTTTAAAGGATTGTAGGAAACAGTGTTTGGTGAGCCAGATATTGATTCATTAGAACTTTTGTACAATAGTACAGGGTTCCCCTGCCATCCGAAGGTAGAGCGTTCCTATGAAACAGTTCGTAAGCCGAAATGTCATAAAGCGAAGAAGCAATTACCATTTATTTATACGGGAAAATTTTGTGAGCGTTCGCAGACCCAAAAATAACCTACCAAATCATGCCAAATAAGACATAAAACCTAAAATAACAGTAACACATAGTAAAAGCAGGAATGATATGATAAATACATTATCATTACTGCACTGCTCTCCGTAGCAAAAATCTCACGCAAGTGCCGTTGGCAGAAAATCTCACGCAAGCGTTGTTGGCAAAAACATGGCGCAAGCGCTCTCCTGTAACCTTTAAACTATGAAGCTGCCAAATCATACCAAATAACACGTAAAAATACACAGCCGATATAAAGTAGAAATAATGTATGTACAGTGTAGTATCACTTACTGGAATTGGGAAGACAGCGCAGAGCACACTGATGATAGTGTGTTAGACTGAGTTGTCGCAGGTTGGGTGGTGCAGTGGCCCCCACCCTCCAGGCCACCGACCGATACATTGCCGCGAGGCATGCAGGGGTCCAGCGGTAGCCGGGAGGCACACAACACATCTTTAAGAAAAAAGCCGAAATAAATATGCTAATTGCATCGCCTTTGATCTGGGCCGACATATACGTGTGGGGCAGCACCTAATTAATTAGCATGTTTATTTCGGCCTTTTTCTTAAAGATGTGCTGTGTGCCTCCCGGCTACTGCTGCATTCTCCGCGAATCGGTACAGTATCCGTCCGCGGCCTGGCTGTTGGGGTGGTGGGACACTAGGGTGTCCTCTTGTCACCTGTTTCCATTAGAGCAGGCAGCTCATCTTCTCCTATGACTGCCTGCCTTGATGTCAAAGGTCGAGGTTCGTCGTCTGCTGTGGCTGATGTGGAAGGCTTGCTTGACTGCTGAGCCTCGTGCATTTTTCTATCATACAGTTCTTTGTAAGGACTCAAGCCATCTTGCAAATATCCCCTAAACCTACATACCCTTTCAAAATTAAAGTTGTACTTTATCATTGCAGCGAAAATCTCACATAGATGCTTCACTTTCGCTACTGCATTCGGTTTCGATTGTTATCCTTTCCTCTTCCAATTGCATCAGCTCTTCATCTATCAGTTCTTGGTCATGGGATGCCAAAACCTCTTCAACATCATCTTCGTCAGCTTCCTCAAGCCAAACTCACTTAGTCCTTACTTAGTTCACCACGATTGAAAAGCTTAATTATGTCTAGTTTTACACTAAGTGTAACACCCTTACGAGCTCCTTCAGGCTTTTCTGACACCATAGAACTCATCTTGCAAACGACTGCTCACAGGCATGTTTTTAAGCAATGCCAGCGAGAAAACCGTTCCGAATCCGGGAAGAGCGGCTGCTTGGGGCGCGCGCTGCCTTTTATCACGCGCTGATTTTTTTTATTGCACACTGCTTTTTTTTAGTAACAGTGAAAACACCTTCTGAAAACGAAAAGAGGGTACTAATGTAGGTCTTTCGTAACAGTGAGGTTTCATAAAGCAAACGTTCGAAAAGCGGCGGACACCTGTATAGTAAATTGTTTTAGTTTTGCGGTATGCACCATGTTTCAATAAGATCACATTATTCTAACCTCCAAATGTATATATTGCATTTATTTAGCCACTCATGATACAACAACCCTGTTACACTTTAGTGAATCATTGAAGGATTGCAGCATTGCTGCATTTTTTGATAAAGCATTAAACCGAGGCTTGGAAAACAAAATAGCAGTAACAATTTAACCAGGCATTGTCAGGAAATTGAAGCTTACTCATTTTGAAGAGTAATACATTAGTACCCGCTTAACCTGCTAAATTTAACAATTGGGTTTAAGATTTTGGTTTCCCATCTGCTAAACATTTAATATTCAAAACAGCTTTCTTCTTAGACAGTCCA
This sequence comes from Mobula birostris, assembly GCF_030028105.1. Taxonomy (NCBI): domain Eukaryota; kingdom Metazoa; phylum Chordata; class Chondrichthyes; order Myliobatiformes; family Myliobatidae; genus Mobula; species Mobula birostris. The sequence continues at coordinate 171,115,408 of NC_092375.1, read as the reverse complement.
TCAAAATAGTAGATAACTTGTAATTGAGCTATAGCACAAATAATACCATTGCAACTGAAAACGTCAATTTAAAATCTCTCTCTGTTTAAGCACCTTTCTTGAATCATTTTCCCAAAATGTTGAAAATGGTAAGAAAGTATTTATGATTATGATAGCTTTTCTGGGAATAGAGTTTGACATTCAGGTCAAAAAAAAATTTCTTGTCTTTAGAATATGTCATCATTATTTTCCTATCCTCAGCAGTAATAGACTATTTTAATATTTTTGATTTGTTATTAGAAACATGATTCTTAACTAAATTTGATGGAATTCTATTATTACAACCATTGCTAATGTGCCAACGCAGCTTATTGTAAAATGATGTAGGAGTTTATGTTTAATTGCATTGTGTTTGTGTTTTAAGAGAAGTAGATACATCTTTGGGCTTAAATACAGTAAAACTCCAAAAATTCCCTGTCTAAACTATTCAGAATTTCCAAGTGGTTCAGCATCTAGTTCACCAGGTAATGTTTGCTGTGTATCCTTATCTGTTGCCAGGTCCTGTATTTATGAGCTATTTTCTAACTCACTGGGGCTCTACTTTGTGCACTCTCTTGCACATATGCAGAAAGGTGACGGAAAAAAGCCAGTAACATCATGAAGGATGCTGCCCACCCTGTATTAATATTTGTGTTTTTTATTATTGTTTTCTTTATCTTGTATTTTTTTGTCCTGCATTGGATCTGGAGTAGCTTAAATCTTGCAAAAGACCAGCTTTATTGGGAGTTTTCTTATAATACTATGGGGAAAAAATGAAACATTAAAATAAACAAGTGAATTAAAATTATTATTAGGCTATCAATAACATCGGTAACCTGGAAGATCAGTTAGTCCACTATCACCGTCCCAGGCATGCCAAATCATCGGAGCTGGCATGTAAAGGGCACTGAAAAACTACAAGAAGCTAATATTAAGAGGATTGTTTATTTCAGGAAATCAAATTGGTTTGCTAGGTTAATTTTTCTCTGTACTATAACCCTTTAGACATCTTTGTGTGTGGTGTCATTGAGCCATAGTGTCAAAGAGACATGAAGCATGGAAAGAGGCCTTTTGATCCACCATGTCTACTCTGGCCAACAGCCACTCATTTATACTACCCCGTTTCTTTTATACTTCCCACATTCTTATCAATTCCACTTCCACTTCCCCTCCCCCTCAAGATTCCACCACACACCACACAGGCATGCAGGTTGGTAGGTTAATTGGCCTTTGAAAATTGCCCCAAATTTGTTGATGTGGGAGGAAACTCTAGTACGCAGAGGAAGCCCGTACTTCTGAGCTGGAGAGGTGGAGAAGGCTAAGCTAGAAGGGAGATGGCTTGGTTTAATGTCTTATCCAATAAGCCAGGGGTAGCATTTTTTCTCTGGTATACCAGGGTGTCAGTCTGGAGTACAGAGACACCTCTGAGGGAGGGAATGTCTACTTTTAATTCAGGCAGGAGTAGCACCAGTTGAACCTACAGCAACTAGTAGGCATGAAAGGGGAAAGAAAATGGAGAAATTATCATTGATTTCACTGCAGGAAAAGAGGGAGTGAGCATGAAAGTTGTACAATTGAAATTTGTGTTTCTTCTGTAGAGAGAATGAAGGCTAACCAGTACTGGAGTCATTAAATATCACTTAAATAGCACAACCAAAATCTCACTTTCCAAGAAAGTAATAAGAAAAGCAGAGAGAAAGAGTCATATTTCTGTAATGGGACCTGCCCGTCTTCTATTAGGTTTTTCAAATTCCATGCAGGGCGTACAAAACTCCACCAGATGCACTGTTAGATAGATTAATGAGGCTTTGGAATTATTGAAATAATATTTCAAGGGTCTTGCTGAATTGCTTGGTGAGATTAAGTTACATCACAGCAAATTTGATTGGAAAGAAACTGTATTGCATTTTGGTAGGCATCCATTCTCAATGTTGATGTCGTTGCTGTATTGGAACAAAATGCGGTAAGCTGAGAAAAGAAAAAGTCTTTGGCCTCATTAAGATTGTGGTGAAATATGACCATGCTTGCTCGAAATCCATTGACTCAATTTTGTTAAGGAAGTCTTAAATCTGAGACTTGTATATTTAACACCTGCTCTATTATAAACTGGCATTTACAAATTTCAATCAACCTTTTTATGTCAAGTGCTTCCTAAGTTCATTTCTGAAATACTTGGTACTAACTTTTAGATTAGATTCCCTTGTTCGACAGAAGTGATGTTTCTTTGTCTATCTTCATTTCCCAATTATCTGTGAAAATATTAGTCAAATTATTCCTTAGCCTTGTATATTCCAGGAATTATAGCAGTTGATTATAATAATACATCAATTCCAAAAGATAATTTCTCCTCTCATTTAACCTTTTGGAGTCGAGGTATTATTCTGCTCAATCCACATTGCAGTGTTCTCCTGGTCAAATATTTGTTCTCGAGCGCGAAACACAGTACTCAAGGCTTGTATTATATGAGAATTGTAAAAAGAATTTTATTCCTTGCACTTCATCCCAGAGAGATAAGTGCCAATATTTTATGAGTCCTTTAAATTGTTTTTTTTATGAAAGTATTTATCTTTGATACAGTTTAACTCGATTACTCTGTCAGTTCATTTTGTGGTAACTAGACCCAAAAGGGGAAGTGCAATACTCCATATTAACTAAATAAAATATTTACACCACAATAAGAATATTGTTTAAAGCAGGGATTCCCAACCATTTTTATGCCAATGGCCATTAACCGAGGGGTCTATGGACCCCAGACTGGGAACTCCTGGTTTCAGGTAACAGTATTATTTTTGATAAAATGCCACATAAAATGGTACTGTTCAACGTAGGGACTCATGGGGTTGGAAGTATCATGTTCTATGTACTGAGTAGGCAACAGGCAAAAAAAAAAAAATCAAGTAGAGATAAATGGACTATTTTAAAGTCAGTAAGCTGTTACAAGTGGGATGCCTCTGCATTAGTGCTGGGGAGTTGGCCATTTACAATTTTTATTTATTATTTCAATGAAAGGACCAAGTGTAATATATCCAAGAGGGCCTATAATATAAAGCTGGATGGGAAAATATGCTTTGTAGAGAAATTGTTTCAAAAGGTTTCACATTGCCCTGTATATCTAGCATGGATACTGATAGATTGTTAAATGTTAAGGGGATCCAGTGATGTGGGGTTTATGTACAGAAGTGATGTAAGAGTAAAAAATCTGCTGTGATCTTGTTAAATGAAAGCAGGCAAATGGGTTGAATGGCTTCCATTCTTGATGCTCTTGTAAGTGGGCAAAAAGATGACAGATTGTGTATAATGAGGAAAAATGTGAAGTTAGCCTCTTCATCACCCTAATATTGATTGGCACCTGATTAGTTCCAAGGGTTTGGACGGGGCAGAGTTTGTAAAGTGTGTCCAGGATGGATTCCTGTCACAGTATGTTCACAGGCCGACTAGGGGGAATGCCATACTAGATCTAGTACTAGGTAATGAAATGGGTCAGGTCACAGATCTCTCAGTGGGTGAGCATCTGGGGGACAGTGACCACCACTTCCTGGCCTTCAGCATTATCATGGAAAAGGAAAGAATCAGGGAGGACAGGAAAATTTTTAATTGGCGAAGGGCAAATTATGAGGCTGTAAGGCTAGAACTTGTGGGTGTGAATTGGGATGATGTACTATGGTCATGTGGTTGATGTTTAGAGATCTCTTGCAGGATGTTAGGGATAAATTTGTCCCGATGAGGAAGATAAAGAATGGTAAGGTGAAGGAACCATGGGTGACAAGTGAGGTGGAAAATCTAGTCAGGTAGAAGAAGGCAGCATACATGAGGTTTAGGAAGCAAGGATCAGATGGGTCTATTGAGGAATATAGGGTAGCAAGAAAGGAGCTTAAGAAGGGGCTGAGGAGAGCAAGAAGGGGGCATGAGAAGGCTTTGGCGAGTAGGGTAAAGGAAAACCCCAAGGCATTCTTCAGTTATGTGAAGAACAAAAGGATGACAGGAGTGAAGGTAGGACTGATTAGAGATAAAGGTGGAAAGATGTGCCTGGAGGCTGTGGAAGTGAGTGAGGTCCTCAATGAATACTTCTCTTCGGTATTCATCAATGGGAGGGAACTTGATGACGGTGAGGACAATATGAGTGAGGTTGATGTTCTGGAGCATGTTGATATTAAGGGAGAGGAGGTGTTGGAGTTGTTAAAATACATTAGGATGGATAAGTCCCCGGGGCCTGATGGAATATTCCCCAGGCTGCTCCATGAGGTGTGGGAAGAGATTGCTGAACCTCTGGCTAGGATCTTTATGTCCTCATTGTCTATGGGAATGGTACCGGAGGTTTGGAGGGAGGCGAATGTTGTCCCCTTGTTCAAAAAAGGTAGTAGGGATAGTCCGGGTAATTATAGACTAGTAGGAAAGCTGTTGGAAAAGATTCTTAAAGATAGGATCTCTGGGCATTTAGAGAATCATGGTCTGATCAGGGATAATCAGCATGGCTTTGTGAAGGGCAGATCGTGTCTGGCAAGCCTAATAGAGTTCTTTGAGGAGGTGACCAGGCACATAGATGAGGGTAGTGCAGTGGATGTGATCTACATGGATTTTAGTAAGGCATTTGACAAGGTTCCATACGGTAGGCTTATTCAGAAAGTCAGAAGGCATGGGATCCAGGGAAGTTTGGCCAGGTGGATTCAGAATTGGCTTGCCTGCAGAAGGCAGAGGGTCGTGGTGGAGGGAGTACATTCAGATTGGAGGGTTATGACTAGTGGTGTCCCACAAGGATCGGTTGTGGGACCTTGACTTTTCGTGATTTTTATTAACGACCTAGATGTGGGGGTAAAAGGGTGGGTTGGCAAGTTTGCAGACAACACAAAGGTTGGTGGTGTTGTAGATAGTGTAGAGGATTGTCAAAGATTGCAGAGACATTGGTAGGGTGCAGAAGTGGGCTAAGAAGTGGCAGATGGAGTTCAACCCGGAGAAGTGTGAGGTGGTATACTTTGGAAGGACAAACTCCAAGGCAGAGTACGAAGTAAATGTCAGGATACTTGGTAGTGTGGAGGAGCAGAGGGATCTGGGGGTACATGTCCACAGATCCCTGAAAGTTGCCTCACAGGTGGATAGGGTAGTTAAGAAAGCTTATGGGGTGTTAGCTTTCATAAGTCGAGGGATAGAGTTTAAGAGTCGCGAGGTAATGATGCAGTTCTGTAAAACTCTGGTTAGGCCACACTTGGAGTACTGTGTCCTGTTCTGGTCGCTTTACTATAGGAAGGATATGGAAGCATTGGAAAGGGTACAGAGGAGATTTACCAGGATGCTGCCTGATTTAGAGAGTATGGATTATGATCAGAGATTAAGGGAGCTAGGGCTTTACTCTTTGGAGAGAAGGAGGATGAGAGGAGACATGATAGAAGTATACAAGATATTAAGAGGAATAGATAGAGTGGATAGCCAGCGCCTCTTCCCCAGGGCACCACTGCTCAATACAAGGGGACATGGCTTTAAGATAAGGGGTGTGAAGTTCAAGGGGGATATTGGAGGAAGGTTTTTTATTCAGAGAGTGGTTGGTGAGTGGAATACACTGCCTGAGTCAGTGGTGGAGTCAGATACACCAGTGAAATTTAAGAGACTACTAGACAGGTATATGGAGGAATTTAAGGTCGGGGGTTATATGGGAGACAGGGTTTGAGGGTTGGCGCAATGATGTGGGCTGAAGGGCCTGTACTGTGCTGTACTATTCTATGTTCTATGTTCTTTCAGGAAGAATAGAAAAACAGGTTATGATTTGAAAGATGTGAAAATATTAAATGTTGATGTTCAGAGTTCTGGATGCACTTGTACAAGAAGCAAAACTAGTATACAGAAAATAATTAAGAGAGCAACTGTAATATTAACCTTTATTGTAGTGAAGATCAAGTACATGAGTAAGGAAGTCTAGCTGCAACTGCACTTTGAGAACTGTGCACTCGTTTGGTCTGTTTACTTACTGAAGGCAATACTTGCCTCCTAGAGACTGCATTACGAGTTCAATAGATTAATTTCTGGGATGAAGCAATTATATTATGAGGAACGATTAAGCAAAATATCTACTATAGGTGATCTAATGGAAAGATGCAAGACCCTGATTTGGCTACATAGGGGAAATGCGGTGAGTATGGATTCTCTGGTGGAGTCAAAAACTTGAGAGGCAGAATCTCAGGATAAGTCTCCATGTTGACCACTTAACATGGAAATGAAGATAAATTTCTTCTCTCTGAAGGTTATGACTCTTTGGATTGTTTTACCTAAGGAGCTGTCATTTAATGTATTCAAGTCAAAAAGTGATTCTTGGACTGCAGGAGAACTATAGACTCTGGTGATCAGACAGGAAGAAGTAGTTGAGGTCAAAGATCTGACTTTACATTGCCATAGGGATTCACATGGATGTTGCCTACTCTAACTATTTCTTATGTTCCTTGAAGATTATGATTAATTATGCTGTTTTTCTCATAACAGATTTCAAATGGCAGTGTTATCCAAGTTTGCTGTCTGCCTGACAGATCAGCATTTATATCATAGTATATTAATGGGAGAAATTGCTGATATTGTTAGCAGGAAATTGGAATCCATTCATGATGTAAGGTAAGTGTGAGTAGGCGTGTATGCCAGTTGTTTATTCTTATAGTAGCAGCATTTTGTGTCAGTAATTCCATATTGGTTACAGGTTTTCTTACTTGGATTTCAAAGTAATTCATTGGAGTGCTTTGGAATGTTTTGAGGAACACATTCCAGATATAAAGGAATTTTTAAAAAATGATGGATTGGTTCATTAATTTCTCTATTTTAAAAAATTAAAGTAACATCAGCATATCAACAGCGATTATGTTTCAATTAGGAGTTTGAGGAGACTTGGTATGTCACCAAAGAATCTCACAAATTTCTACAGATGTACCACGGGGAACGTGCTAACTGATTGCATCATCGCCTGGTATGGAGGGGCCACTGCCCAGGATCAGGAAAAAACTACAGTAAGTTGCTTAGCCAACTCCATCAGCATCAGGTTTAATATCACCAGCATATGCTGTGAAATTTGGTAACTTTGCGGCTGCAGTACGATGCAATACATGATAAAAATAGAAGAGTGTTTGTGTATATAAATATATATATATGTAGCTATGTTAAAATAAATAATAAAATAGTGAGGAACACATTCTAGATATAAATGTTCGTGGGTTCAATGTCCATTTAGAAATCGAATGGCAGAGGTGGAGAAGCTGTTCCTGAATTGCTGAATGTGTACTTTCAGGCTTCTGTACCTCCTTTCGTATGATAACAATGGAAGAGGGCATGCCCCGGGTGGTGGGGGTCCTTAATGATGGACGCCACCTTCCAGAGGCACCATTCCTTGAAGATGTTTTGAAGACTGTGGAGGCTAGTACCTGTGATGGAGCTGACTATTTTTACAACTTTCTGCAACTTTCTTCCATCCTGTGTAGTAGAACCCCACCCCCGTGCCATGTAGTGATGCAGCCCGTCAGAATGCTATCCATGGTACATGTGTAGAAATTTTCAAGAGTTTCTAGCCTCCCCAGCATCGAGGATATCTTTAAATGACAATGTCTCAAAAAGGCAACGTCCACCACTAAGGACCTCCTTCATCCAGGACGTGTCCTCTTCTCATTGCTACCATCAAGGAAGCCGTACAGTGCCAGAAGAGACCACTGAACCTTTTAGGAACAACTTCTTCCCCATCTATACCAGATTTTTGAATGGACAATGAACCCATGTATAGCAACTCACTAATTTTTTTTCTTTTTTGCGTTTTTGCACATCTTTTAGTTAATTTAAATTTATTTATAGGTGTGTATGTAGTATTGTAATTTATAGTTTTATTATGTATTGCAATGTGCTGTTGCCACAAAGCAACATATTTTACAGTGTATCCCAATGATATTAAATCTGATTCTGAAGTACAGAGAAACTAATCAAAGAACTTAATATAATGTTAACAATTATTGTTTAGTGACCAATGATACCAAGATTTAAAAAAAAAGGATCTCGTGCATTTCCGGCATATATGATGAATATACTTTTCTCGAGCTTCCAGCCTTTAACAGATATTGATTAGAGCCAATGCTTCGATGACAATCTGCCATCTTCTTCAAGGGTGATGCCTGGGCACGTCTAGTCTGGTGGTCTTTGTACCCTTGTAGTCTATCCCTCCTAATTGGTTAGTCCTCATCCAATCAGGTTTCTGCTTTCTGTCCTTATTTACAATCGAATTCCAGTTCTTACTTGGAGTGAGACCTTTGTCTTTGTTAAAATTCTTAAGACATGCCCAGGCATCATCCGTGAAGAAGATTAGAGTTTGTCATAGAAATGTCAGTTATAATCAATACCTGTACCCAAGCCCGAGAAGAGTATTCGTCAATACCAAGATAGTTATGAAAACACATAACTATATAAAGAGACCTAGACAGATTAAGGTTAGGCCGTGAGATGATCTGTGGTGGGGTTATCTCACAGCCCCACCAGAAGCCCTGGCTGAATACAGAGGTGCACTCCTGCTGAATGTCCAGTACACTGTCTGGAGACCAAACAGCTCTCAGAGCAGCCAGGACAAAACTCATCTTGGGCATCAAGAGGGCAAAGATTGCCTACGTACAATAAAAATTCAGAGACACCTGTCTGATAATAATCCCTAGCATATGTGGCATTACTGACTATGCAAGGAAAAACAGCATTGACTGTATCAGTGGCTCCTCCCTCCCTGATGCTCTGAATAACTTCTATGCATACTTTGAGATGTGTAACGCCATGTGCGCCAGCCATGAAAGCTACCCCCCTTCCAGGTAAGCAGCCACCGTCTGTAACAGCGGCCGACGTGAGACACTGCAGAGTGTTGACACCCATAAGACTTTCCGGAAAGACAACATCCTAGGCCGAGTATCCAAGGAAGTGGGCACATCAGGTCACTTACGTATTCAGTCTAGGGGAATCAGCTGTTCTGGGTGCTGTGTAATGAACCAGATTTGTTTAGGGAGCTTAAGGTAAAGGTATCCTTGGGAGCCAAATATCATAATATAATAGAATTCACCCTGTAATTTGAGAGGGGGAAACTAATCTCAGATGTATTAGTATTACAGTGGAGTAATACAAAAGGAATTACAGAGACATGAGAGAGGTGCTGGCCATAGTTGATTGGAAGGAGACACAGGGATGACGGCAGAGCAGCAATAGCTGGAGTTTCTGGGAACAATTTGGAAGGCACAAGATGGGTACATCCCGAAGAAGTAGTAGTAGTATGGCAGGATGACACAACTGTGGCTAACAAGGGAAGTCAAAGCCAACGTAAAAGCAAAAGTGAGTGTATATAATAGAGCAAAATTACTGAGAAAGGTGGCTGGTGATGAAGTGGCATCCACAGCAGACTTCGAAATGAGTGGCCTCGGGTTTGAACTCGGCCAGCTCCTTGCACGCTTTCCATCCATGCTGGGTTGAGCATTGAGCTAACAACTCAGACTCATTAAAAATAACAGACAAACACTAAAGCAACTGCAAGGTTGCCACCCAACAGCCACAAGGCATGGAGAGGAACAACAACAATTACTGAGAAGTTAGAGGATCGGGAAGCTTTTAAAAATTAACAGAAGGCAACAAAAAAGCCATAAGGAGCAAAAAGATGAAATATGAAGGTAAGTCAGCCAATAATACTGGAAGTTTCTTCAGATATATAAAGAGTCGTCATCGTTGTGGCTATCCCTCGAGGTTGATGGTCTTCGTTCTGTTGATCTGTTTATGGGCTCTCAAGTGGCTTATGAGTCCAATCTTGGCTTTGAGAGTTCTTCTGCATTCAGGACAGCTAGTTCCAGATGGCAGATGGGGCTTTGGTTGTTGCTGCCTCTCTTTCCGTTTTCTTCTCTTTTCTTCTAATTCTGCACATCTGTTGGCTTCGAAAGTTGCTGTTTCTTCTTGGATGATGGATTGCCAGAGTTTCCTGTCCTTGGCATTGGTTTCCCAATTGTTGATGTCTATGTTACGTTTCTTCATGTTGGCTTTTAAGATGTCTTTGAATCTCTTCTGTTGTCCGCTTCTTTTATGTTTGCCTTCCTTAAGCTGGGAGTAGAAGATTTGTTTCGGCAGACGTTTGTCTTTCATCCAAACAACATGACCCCTCCATCTTAGTTGGTTCTTGATGATGTAGGCTTCAATGCTTGTTGTTTTTGCTTCATTTAGCACGCTGATGTTGGTTCTTCTATCTTCCCAGCTGATATTTAAGATGTTTCAAAGACAGCGTTGATGGGATTTAAGTGCCTTCAGATGTCGTTGGTATGTTGTCCATGTTTCTGATGCATACAAAAGCATTGGAATCACCACTGCTTTGTACACTAACATTTTGGTGTCTGTTCGGATGTCACGATCATGAAAGACTCTTGTTCGGAGACGCCCAAAAGCTGTTCCAGCACATTTAAGACAATGTTGGATCTCGTCATTAAGGTTGACGTTGGAGGAGAGATCCAAGATATGGAAAGTGGTCCACGTTTTCCAGGTTTGTTGCACTAAGTTGAATTGATGGTTCTATCCGATTTGTCTCGGTGACGGTTGGTAGATGATCTGAGTCTTCTTGGAATTGATGGTAAGTCCAAGTTTCGTGTATGAACGGTTGAAGGCAGTCAGAATCTGTTGTAGGTGGTTTTCTGAGAGAGCTGCAACACTGTTGTCGTCTGCATATTGGAACTCGATGAGGGATCTCGTGGATGTCTTGTTTTTGGACTTGAGATGGGCAAGATTGAAAAGTCTGCCATCTGTTCTGTAGACAATTTCAATTTCTGGGGGTAGGTCATCCTTGATGATGTGGATGATTGTCGCAGTAAAGATGGTGAACAAAGTTGGGGCAATCACACATCCCTGTTTTACTCCTGATCTAACTTGAAAAGGCTCACAGTTACTGTTGCTGACCATGACTGGAGGAGCCTCAGGATTTGAATGTTCTTTTCAGGGCATCCATAGGTGGATAGGACATCCCATAGGAGTTCCCTTGATACCGAGTCAAAGGCTTTGGTGAGGTCGATGAATGCCATGTACAAAGGTTGTTCACAACATTTTTCTTGTAGTTGTCACATTGTGAAGATCATGTCGATTGCTCCACGTGATGGTCTAAGACCGGCTTGTGTCTCCGGAAGGATCTTCTCGGCTGAAGGCTTGAGCCAGTTGTTCACGATGTGGGTGAGGTTCTTTCCTGCTGTTGCTAACAGAGAAATTCCACGATAGTTTCCATATTCGGATTGATTGCCTTTCCTTTTGTAGACGGTAACGATTGCTGAGTCTCTAAAGTCTGCTGGTACTTCTTCATTTATCCAGATCTTGATGAGAAGTTGATGCAGTTGGTAATGAAGCGAGTTACCTCCAATTTTGTAGACCTCTTCTGGTATTCCATCGAGTCCAGCAGCCTTGTTGTATTTCAAGGTTTTGATGGCTTCCTTGACTTCTTCAAGTGTTGGTATTTTGCTTAGGGAGTCGTCAACGGGCTGTTTTGGAATGTTGTTAATCACATTCCTGTCAAATGAGACGGTTTGATTTAGAAGGTCTTCAAAGTGCTCCCTCCATCTAGAATTGATGTCAGCATTGCTCTTCAGGATGGTTGAACCATCTTTGCTTTTGAGAGTGGCTTGACCATGAGTGGATGGGCCAAAAATAGCTTTAGTTGCGTTGAAAAAGCCTTGAATGTCATTGGCGTCTGCTAGTTGTTGGATTTCCTGAGCTTTCTTCCTCCACCATTGGTTTTTCAGGTTTCGGGTGCTCTTCTGGACTGCAGCCTTGCACTCCTGATAGCGTTTCCTTTTGGTAGCCGATTGTTGGTCATTTTGTAAGGTGATGAAAACTTTTTCTCTTTTCGTAGATGAGTTGTTGGAGTAGTTTGTCGTTATCGAACCAATCCTGATGTTTTTTCGTCTTGAACCCAATTGTTTCTTTGCAGAAGGTGATGATAGCGTTCTTCAATTGATTTCAGTGTTCTTCTACAGATGGTGCGATTTGTTGAGGCAGTTATTCTTGAAGATTTTGTTGGAACTTCGGTACATTGTTGATGTCTTGAAGGATGTCAACATTGAATTTCTTAATAGTGTTCTGAATTTCTTAATAGTGTTCCGATCTTGGTGTTTTCTTTTGGGCCGAATCTTCGTTCTCACGGTGGACGAGATGAGTCGATGGTCTGTCCAGCACTCGTTGGCACAGGTAACAGCTTTTGATATCAGTACATCTTGTTTGTCCCGAGATCGTACGATGATGCAGTCGATGAGGTGCTGGTGTTTGGAGCGTGGATGCTGCCAGGAGACTTTGTGCCTGTTTTGGTGAAATAAGGTGTTTGTAATCACCAGGTTGTGTTTAGCACATTTGGTGAGGAGGAGTGTTCCATTGGCGTTGACCTTGCCAAATCCTTCATTGCTTATTATTCCGGTCCAGAGCCTATGATCTTTCCCACCTCTGGCATTGAAGTCTCCCAAGAAAATGATCTTGTCGTTGTTGGGAACAGAGGAAAGGCCCTCGTCAAGTTGGGCGTAGAAGTTCATCTTTACTTCATATTCAGCGTCCGGTGTTGGAGCATAGGCGCTGATGATGGTGGCGTGTTGGTTATTGACAAGCTGGATTTGCAAAGTCATGAGGTGTTTGTTGATTCCCAGTGGTTGCTCTGTCAGCTTCTGAAGTAGGCTGTTTCAGATGGGAAAACCTACTCCATGGATCCTTGGTTGTTCAGAATCAAGTCCTTTATAGAAAAAGGTATATTGACCTTGCTCTTCCTTTAGTGCTCTTCCTTTCTCCAGCTCTGCGGATCTCACTGAGAGCAACAATGTCAAAGTTGAATTTTTGGAGTTCCCGGGCAACAAAGGCAGTTCTCCTCCCTGGTCAGTCTGAGTTTGGGTTCTCCATCAGAGTTCGTATATTCCAGGTTCCAAATTTCATAGTTTCACTTCTCGATGTTTTTCGACCGCATGATGGTGATCCCTCTGTACGCGGCTTTCCAGACAGGATGGGGTGAAGCAGACCATTTTTAGGGCACCTTTTCTAGCCCCTTCCCAGTTCAAGGTGAGCAGAGTGGATCCTAAATAGGGCTGCTCAGATGTGAATATTGCTACCGAATAACTTTCCTGCTTCTGTTCAAAAGTTGAGCGACTGAATGAAGTATACACCACTTTTGTGCCAGTTCTTCACTAGGAGCTTCCAGCCATCACATTGCCTGTTCCCATCACGTTCCCCTGATCGCTGAAAGACATGAAAAAGTGGCCCACAGAGCCAAGACGCCTGTGCGTGTATTTGTTTAACCTGTACTTGATGGTGCATTCCAAGAAGCATGCGATACTTCACAAATCAACCAACTGATTCCAATGGCTTAGAAACCACGACGATTGGAGCTGATGGATTTGTTGCAGTCTTCATCCGCCTTCACAGCCGTTGAGTTTGAATTAACTTCGTCCACCTGTTCCACCGTTGAGGTCTTGGTTGGATTGTTCTTTGTCAGGGACCTCACCCTTGACCTTACCACCAGGGGTTGACCCTACCAGGAGCATAGCTCCAGACAGCATCGCTCTTGGGATCTCAGGACCACACAAGCTGCTCCACCGCGACAAGGTGACAATCTACGGAGAAGTATATAAGGAGTAAAATGACGCAGGAGAGGTAATAATGAGGACCAAGGAAATGTTGGTGAACTGATAGTATTTTTCATCTTTCTTCACTATGGAAGATGCTAACAGGATGCCAGATGTTCTGTAGGGTCAGGGGGCAAAAGTGAGTGCAGTTGCTATTACTAGGGAGTAGATACTTGGGAAGCTGAAAGGTCTAAATGCAGATAAGTCAACTAGACCAGATGGACTACACCTCAGGCTTCTGAAAGAGGTAGCTGAAGGAATTGTCAAGACAATAATAATAATAATAATAATAATTCAAGAATCACTAGATTTTGGCATAGTTCTAGAGGACTGGAAGATTGCAAATGTCATTCCACTCTTCAAGAAGGGAGGGAGGCAGTAGAAAGTATATTATAGGCCAGTTAGCCTGAGCTCAGTGGTTGGAAAGATGTTGGAGTTGATTGTTGAGGATGAGATTTTGGAATTCTTGGAGACATGATAAAATGGGTCAATGTCAGCATGATTTCCTTACGGGAAAAATCTTGCCTGACAAATCTCTTGGAATTCTTTGAGGAAATATTAAGCAGGATAGACAAGGAAGAATTGGTAGATGTTGTGTACTTGGATTTTCAAAAGGCCTTTGACAAGGTACCATGCATGAGGCTGCTTAGTATGATAAGAGCCTGTGGTATTACAGGAAAGATGTAGGATGGATAGAGCATTGGAGGCAAAGAGTGCAAATAAAGAGAGCCTTTTTTGATTGCCTACCTTTGAGTGGTGGTGTTCTGCATGGGTTTGTATTGGGACCACTTTTTTTCACGGTCTATGTCAATTTGGATAATGGAATTGATAGCTATGTGGCCAAGTTTATGGACGATACAGGTAGTGTTGAGGAAGCACAGAGGTTGCAGAAGAACTGAGACAGATTAGGAGAATGGGTAATGAAGTGGCAGATGGAATGCAGTGTTGGGAAGTGTATGGTCATACACTTTGGTGGAAGGAATATTTTCTAAACAGAGAAAATTCAAAAATCAGAGGTGCAAAGGGATATGGGAGTCCTTGTGTGGGATTCCCTAAAGGTTAACTTGCAGATTGAGTCAGTGGTGAGGAAGGCAAGTACAATGTTAGCATTCATTTTGAGAGGACTAGAATATAAAAAAATAGATGTAATGCTGAGGCTTGATAGGGCACTGGTGAGGCCTCACTTAGAGTTTTGTGAGTGGTTTTGGGCCACCTATCTAAGAAAGGATGTGCTGGCTTTGGAGAGGGTTCAAAGGAAGTTCACGAAAATGATTCTGGGATTGAAAGGCTTATCATATGAGGAGTGTTTGTCTCTGGGCCTGTACTCAATGGAATTGAGAAGAATTGGGGGAGGGATCCCCTGTGGCAATAGGCAAATTGCAGTTGGTCCAGGTCCTTGCTTAGCAGTTGATTCTGGCCATGACCAACCTCTCAAAGCTCTCCATCACAGTAGATGTTAAGTGCAAGTGGGTGATGATCATTGAGGAGCTCACCCTGCTCGTCTTGGACACCGGTCTGATTGTTGCCCTTTTGAAACAGGTGGGAACCGCTTCAGTGCCCTACCAGGTACACCATCAGGGCCTGATACTTTTGAAAGGTTTTCAGAATCAGGTTTATTATCACCGGCATGTGTTGTGAAATTTGTTATCTTAGCAGCAGCAGTTCAATGTAATGCATAAAGAAAAAGAAAAAAATAATAAATAAGTAAATCAGTTACAGTATATGTGTATTGAATAGATTTAAAAATATGCAAAAACAGAAGTAATATGTTAAAAAAGTGAGGGAGTGTCCAAAGGTTCAATGTCCATTTAAGAATCAGATGGCAGAGGGGAAGAAGCTGTTCCTGAATTGCTGAGTGTATCCCTTCAGGCTTCTGTACCTCTTACCTGATGGTAACAGTGAGAAAAGGGCATGCCCTGGGTTCTGGAGGACCTTAATAATGGACGCTGCCTCTTCTGAGACACCGCTCCTTGAAGATGTCCTGGGTACTTTGTAGGCTAGTACCCAAGATGGAGCCGACTAAATTTACAACCCTCTGCAGCTTCTTTTGGTCCTGTGGAGTAGCCCACCCCCAGACCAGGCAGTGATGTAGCCTGTCAGAATGCTGTCCATGGTACATCTGTGATAGTTTTTGAGTGTATTTGTTAACATACCAAATCTCTTCAAACTCCTAATGAAGTATAGCCGCTGTCTTGCCTTCTTTATAACTGCGTCGATATGTTGGGACCAGGTTAGATCCTTGGAGATCTTGACACCCAGGAACTTGAAACTGCTCACTCTCTCCACTTATGATCCCTCTGTGAGGAATGGTATGTGTTCCTTCATCTTACCCTTCCTGAAGTCCACAATCAGCTCTTTCATCTTATTAACATTGAGTGCAAGGTTGTTGCTGTGACACCACTCCACTAGCTGGCATATCTTACTCCTGTACGCCCTCTCAGCACCACCTGAGATTCTACCAACAATGGTTGTATCGTCAGCAAATTTATAGATGGTATTTGAGCTGTGCCTAGCCACACAGTCATAGGTGTAGAGAGAGTAGAGCAGTGGGCTAAGCACACACCCCTGAGGTGCACCAATGTTGATCGCCAGTGAGGAGGAGATGTTATCACCAATCCGCACAGATTGTGGTCTTCTGGTTAGGAAGTCGAGGATCCAATTGCAGAGGGAGCTACAGAAGCCCAGATCTGTAACTTCTCAATCAGGATTATGGGAATGATGCCATTATATGCTGAGCTATAGTCAATGAAACAGCATCCTGACGTAGGTGTTTGTGTTGTCCAGGTGGATTAAGGCCATGTAAAGAGCCATTAAGATTGCATCTGCCATTGACCTATTGTAGTGATAGGTAAATTGCAATGGGTCCAGGTCCTTGCTGAGGCAGGAGTTCAGTCTAGTCATGACCAACCTCTCAAAGTGTTTCATCACTGTAGGTGTGAGTGCTACTGGGTGATAGTCATTAAGGCAGCTCACATTATTCTTCTTAGGCACTGGTATAATTGTTGCCTTTTTGAAGCAAGTGGGAACTTCCAACCATAGCAGTGAGAGCTTGAAAATATCCTTGAATACTCCCGCCAGGTGGTTGGTAGAGGTTTTCAGAGCCTTACCAGGTACGCCGTCGGGACCTTCCACTTTGTGAGGGTGCACCCTGTTTAAAGACAGCCTAACATCGGCCTCTGGGACAGAGATACAGGGTCATCAGGTACAGCTCGGATCTTCACAGCTGTAGGTATATTATCCCTTTCAAAACAGGCATCAAAAGACGTTGCATTCATCTGGTAGTGAAGCATCACTGCCATTGATGCTATCTGACATTGGCCTCCTAGACAGGAACCACAGAGTCACCAGATGCTACAGGGATTCGCATGGGTGTAGGTGTATTCTCCATAAAAGGCATTGAGCTCATCTGGGAGTGAAGCATCACAGCTACTCACGATGCTAGGTTTTGCCTTGTAGAAAGTAATGGCCTCAAAACCTGCCAGAGCTGACGTGCATCCGATTCTGTCTGTAACTTCAATTGGATTTTTTTTTATGCTGTTAAAATAGACTTCCATAGGTCATACCTCGATTTCTTATATAGTTCTGGATCACCAGTCTTGAACGCCACAGATCTAGCACTCAGTAGACTACGAACCTCCTGATTCAACCACAGCTTTTGGTTTGGGTGTGTCCGTTAAGTTCTCAAAGGTTCACACTTATCCACGCAGGTCTTGATGTGGTCAGTGACAACTGTGATGTATTCATTCAGATTTGAAGATGAATCCCTGAATAATGTCCAGTCCACTGACTCAAAGCAGTCCTGTAAGTGCCTCCCTTGACCGTACCTTCTTGATCTTCACCACTGTTGCTGCAGTCTTTAGTCTCCGCTTGGACGTTTGGAGTAGAAATACTGCCAGGTGATTGACCTTGCAAAGTGCAGGTGCGGGATAGCACGCTAAGCGTTCTTGATGCTGCGATAACAATGGCCCAGTGTGTTGGCACCTTTGGTTCCACAAGTGATTTGTTAGTGGTTTGTCAGGAACTTCTTCAAGTTGGTCTGGTTGAAATCCCCCACAGTGATTGGGAAGGCATGAGGGTGTGTTGTTCTGTGATTGCTGATCATGGTGCTCACAGTGCCTGTCTGATCTTGACCAGAGGTGGAATGTACACCACTATGAGGACGATGGCGAAAACTTCCTCGGCAGATAAAATGGACGACACTTGACTGCTAGATATTCCAGATTGGATGAACGAGATTGAGACAGAACTGCCATGTCTGTGCACCACTGAGTTTATCATGAAACATAATCCACCTCCTCTACCTTTAAGTGAGTCAGCTGTCCTGTCCTGATAGTGAAGCTTTCAAGTTGCAGCACTGCATCTGAAATTATGGGGGTTAGCCGTATTTCTGTGAAGCAAAGTACACAGCCCTCCCCGATGTCCCTCTGCCGCAGCAATCTTGCTCTGATGTGTTCAGTTTTATTTATCAGTGACTATGTGCATTCGCCAACAGCATAGTGAGGAGTTGGGGAGGACATGTCTGAGGTTTCTGCATTTCATTTGTGCTGCAGACTGGTCTGCTTTCCATGCTTCCGTTTTCTTAAAGTGATGCTCTGCCCTGAGTCCACCAATTTTAAGTAGCGATAGATTTTTAGATTTTTTTAGATTATGAGGACACTCAGTCCTCGTTTATTGTCATTTAGAAATACATGCATTAAGAAATTATACTATGTTCCTCCAGAGTGCTATCACAAAAAAAACAGGACAAACCAAAGACTAACACTGACAAGACCACATAATTATAACATATAGTTATAGCAGTGCAAAGCAATACTGTAATTTGTTAAAGAGCAGACCATGGGCATGGTAAAAAAAAAAGGTCTCAAAGTTCCAATCGACTCGTATTTGTAGTGTTGCTAAATTGTAATCATAAGAGTTTTGCTGGTTGGTTCAAGAACCAAATAGTTGAAGGGAAGTAACTGCTCTCAAAACTTCAGGCTTCTGTATCTTCTGCCTAATGGTATGCAAATCCCTGTATGGTGTGGATCTCTGATGATAGGTATTGCCTTCTTGAGGCAACACCTCTTGTGGATACTGCCAGTGGTTGGAAGGGATGGACCTGTGATGTCTTGGCTAGAGCCCAATACTTTTTGTAGCTTTTTATGTTCCTGCACATTTGAATTGCCGTACCAGACCATTATGCAATATATTTATAAAAGTTGCTGGTGAATGCAGCAGGCCAGGCAGCATCTCTAGGAAGAGGTGCAGTCGACGTTTCAGGCCGAGACTCTTCGTCAGGACTAACTGAAGGAAGAGTGAGTAAGGGATTTGAAAGTTGGAGGGGGAGGGGGAGATCCAAAATGATAGGAGAAGACAGGAGGGGGAGGGATGGAGCCAAGAGCTGGACAGGTGATAGGCAAAAGGGATACGAGAGGATCATGGGACAGGAGGTCCGGGAAGAAAGACAAGGGGGGGGGGACCCAGAGGATGGGCAAGGGGTATATTCAGAGGGACAGAGGGAGAAAAAGGAGAGTGAGAGAAAGAATGTGTGTATAAAAATAAGTAACAGATGGGATACGAGGGGGAGGTGGGGCATTAGTGGAAGTTAGAGAAGTCGATGTTCATGCCATCAGGTTGGAGGCGACCCAGACGGAATATAAGGTGTTGTTCCTCCAACCTGAGTGTGGCTTCATCTTTACAGTAGAGGAGGCCATGGATAGACATATCAGAATGGGAATGGGATGTGGAATTAAAATGTGTGGCCACTGGGAGATCCTCCTTTCTCTGGCGGACAGAGCGTAGATGTTCAGCAAAGCGGTCTCCCAGTCTGCGTCGGGTCTCACCAATATATAAAAGGCCACATCGGGAGCACCGGATGCAGTATATCACCCCAGCCGACTCACAGGTGAAGTGTTGCCTCACCTGGAAGGATTCCAACCTGAGTGTGGCTTCATCTTTACAGTAGAGGAGGCCGTGGATAGACATGTCAGAATGGGAATGGGATGTGGAATTAAAATGTGTGGCCACTGGGAGATCCTGCTTTCTCTGGCGGACAGAGCATAGATGTTCAGCAAAGCGGTCTCCTAGTCTGCGTCGGGTTCCGCTAATGCCCCACCTCCCCCTCGTACCCCATCTGTTACTTATTTTTATACACACATTCTTTCTCTCACTCTCCTTTTTCTCCCTCTGTCCCTCTGAATATACCCCTTACCCGTCCTCTGGGTCCCCCCCCCCGTCTTTCTTCCCGGACCTCCTGTCCCATGATCCTCTCTTAACCCTTTTGCCTATCACCTGTCCAGCTCTTGGCTCCATCCCTCCCCCTCCTGTCTTCTCCTATCATTTTGGATCTCCCCCTCCCCCTCCAACTTTCAAATCCCTTACTCACTCTTCCTTCGGTTAGTCCTGACGAAGGGTCTCGGCCTGAAATGTCGACTGCACCTCTTCCTAGAGATAAACAACAGGAATTCTGCAGATGCTGGAAATTCAAGCAACACACATCAAAGTTGCTGGTGAACGCAGCAGGCCAGGCAGCATCTCTAGGAAGAGGTGCAGTCGACGTTTCAGGCCGAGACCCTTCGTCAGGACTAGATCTTCCTAGAGATGCTGCCTGGCCTGCTGCATTCACCAGCAACTTTTATGTGTGTCGCTTGAATTTCCAGCATCTGCAGAATTCCTGTTGTTTGCAATACATTTACCTGTTTATGCGTATAATCTTTTGAAATGAAAGGCCAGTTCCTGTTTTATGCTTTAAGTGATAAAAATAAAACATAACTAAACACAAAAACGCAAACACAAGGAAATCTGCAGATGCTGGAAATTCAAGCAACACACATAAAAAATGCTGGTGAATGCTGCAGGCCAGGCAGCATCTATAAGAAAAGGGTACAGTCAGCATTTTTTATGTGTGTTGCTTAAACACAAATACAGCTTGATTTCCAATTGGACAGATTAAACCAATTCATGTACTGCAGTACAGAAGTATTAATATTTTCTCCAGAAATCTCCATTGATATTTATTGCATCATTTGTTAAATACTCTGGTACAGCCAAAATCTAAGCTTTCCTATAATAAGGAAGATAAAAAATTGCCTTTAAAAACTTTAAGTCATAGTTAATTATTTTTTTTCTCTGTTTCTAGGATACTTTCATCATTAATGTTAAGCATTTCTGCTTTGATTTCCAAACGCTTTCGGAATTGTCTAATAGAGAAGGCAGAGTTTTTATTGGATACCAGAGATCCTTCGCAGTTTAACAATTCACGCCGAATTGTGCAATTTCTACGCAATGTCAAGTACAGTTATCGTCCTTTGTTAGAAAAATGCAATGAGGTTTTTCTTGAGAGTATAAGAAGCTTAGATGCTGATAATCTAAGCATCATCCTTGGAGTGTACCAATCTCTACATTTCAACAATTGTGACTTCCGGTTAGCTGCTAGGTGGAGACTTATTGAACTTATGGATACTCATATTGATCCAGCGAGTTTTGCCAGACTTTTTGCAGCATTGGGACCTTTATCAGGGAGTGTGATTAAGGAAAGGTAAGTTATTAACTTTGGCAATTCTGGTATCCAAGTATAACTTCAGACCACATTTTTATTATATAAGTAAAATCTGTAGCTGTATTCTTTATCTTAAACATTTCTATTACTCTTTTGGTTTAAAGTGACTCTTAAAATACAGTAAATATAATTCTTTCCAGATTTTTATTTCATTATTTTGTCTAATTAAGGGCCCGAATTTCAATCCTTTAAGAGTATTAAGGTGCCAAATACTCTTCTAGTTAATTCCAACATGTATATATTTTCCATCACTCCATTTCAAATAATTACAAAACCATAAACTATATAATTCAGAAATATCAAACTATTTATATTTGAGGTTACTTTTTGATGTTTTGACTTGCACAGTTAACAAAGATGAGGAAAAATCAAACTTTTTTTTCACTTCCTTCCCACTATCATAAAGACTTGAATCGGCTGCCTTGTTGATGGTTGAAGAGTTTAGTCCTTCACAAACATTAGCTATCATAGAGACCACGGCAGAAATGGAGTGCAGGAATCCACAACTAATTCAAAAGTAAGTAAAATCACAATAAAGTATAATGCAGCAAATGTAGAAAAGATAGTCAATATGTTTTGTAATGATCTTGAACCAGAAAAGAAACTAGTCTTGCTTTTTTCTCTCCCCTCATTTAGTGTTGCATCATCTTTGTCCAAACAATTGGATGCATACATGCCACTGGATATTGCAAAGATAACACAGGCTTTGCTGTCACTTCATTGTCAAAGACCAAAACTATTTGCAGAATTGAGGCAAAGGTTAATAAGGTAAAATGAATATTAGATAAACTGCTTATCACACACATTTTAATTAAACATTTATTAGTTACATTTTGAAAGATACATTGAAAGTACATTTTTTAAAAAAAGGCATTATTGTCCTGATACAGGGTTTCAACCCAAAACCTTGACGATTTCTTTTCCCCTACAGACACTGCTCGACTTGCTGAGATCTTTCGGCAGATTGATCAGAATTAGATTTATTGTCACTGACACACAACGTGAAATTTGTTGTTCTGTGGTTGCATTTCAGTGCAAGACATAAAGTTACTATAAGTTACAAAAATAATTAAATAGTGCAAAAATATAGAATAATGAGATAGTATTCGTGGACCATTCAGTAATCTGAAGACAGAAGGAAAGAAGTTATTTCTGAATCACTAAGTGTGGGTCTTCAGGCTTCTATACTTTCTCCCTGATGGTAGTAACAAGAAGAGAACGTACCCTGAATGGAGAAGGTCCTTAGTGTTTGATGCCACCTTCTTGAGGCACTGCCTGTTGACGATGTTGTTGATGGTGGGGAGAATTTGTGCCCATGATGGAGCTGATTTGAGTCTACAACCCTCTGCAACCCTATTGTGATCCTGTGCAATAGGAAACTAGGATAGTTTCTTACTATCGTTTCAATGGTAGTGACAAGAAGAGAGGAAGACCGGTCAACTGCAGGCAGGCAGTTCTGAACACCTGTTCATTTTCCACTCTTGGCTGTGATGATACTGATCTTGCTCAAACCTCTAATCAGCACGGAGTAATGGAGCCAAGCAAGGGTTTGTCTTCTGTTGTCAGGCCTTGACACAGTGTCCACCCCCCGTGACGGCCGCCCCAGCCGTACCTGCCTGAATGACTGGAAGTAACCACAAGATGGTAAATGTCGTGCAAAAACTGAAACAGGGAAACCTAAAGTGAATGGCTGAACACGTACATTAAAAAATCAAGAGTGATGCTGATTTAGATGGATAAAATAGGTTAAGGGACCACTTATTTAGAATATAAAAATTCTATTTACCCAGTAGCCTGTTTTTCTTCTGCCTATAAGTGAAGATGAACCCTGATAAATAGTGATTATCCTATTAGATAAATTAATTTAGTTTCTGTACATTACAATGAAAACTTAGATGAGCAATGTAATTTTCCTAATATGAAAATTGTAATTCATGGTTGAGTAAGTAACGAAGGATGCACTGTAAATATTGGTTAATGATAATACATGCATCGTATAAGGTGGTTTGCATTCTGTGTAGAACAGTGTCTTTGTACAATCACTCATGATTTGCCTTATTTTTTTAATAGTGTAAATACACCATTTATCTCTCAGTAATTATAATTTAGTTTTTAACTTGAATATTGCTGCGCAGTTTCACACTTAGTCAATTAGCTGTTTCACATCTTTAATAATGGTTGAAAAGTTATTATTAAATTGTTATCTTTGAAATGCTCATAATTTTGTCCTTTTCTTCTCTCCTCTATTCCAGCTACCTTCGTCTCAGTATTGTTCCTTATGAGATATCTATGTTTACTCGTGTCCTGTCTCTGCTTCCTTCTCCACGAACTGATCCCTTGATTCCTGCACGTATTGATGATGTATTACCCCAGTGCAACTTAAGTGACTTGAATGGATTTGCCATTGCCATTACCAGGTGGGTAAGGAGTAGCTCCTCATACCAACCTGGCACAGCAACTGTGCATGTGAAGCTTCTTCAGAAGTTAAATACGTGTGGCTTGGAGAGACTGCAGAAAGCAAATGACTTGGACCTGTTATTAGAAGAACTGAAATATATCAGTGGCGAGTGGTTTGAAGAAGTTCTCGCAGAAGAGACAATGGCAAGCTTTGAAAGATTAAAAGGGCAGATAACTTCATCCAATGTTCCTGAAATTGCACTGTTTCTAACCAGAACAAATTGTCTGCATTCTGGTCTGCTAGATCAAATAGCATCTGTCACACTTGAGCATATCAACAAGGTATGTAAAAGTTTGTAAGACCGTAAGACATAGGAGCAGAATTAGACCATTTGGCTGTTGTCTGCTCCACCGTTCATTCGTTGCTCTCAACCCCATTCTCCTGCCTTCTCCCCATAACTTCTGATGCTCTTAACTAATTAAGACCTATCAATCTTTGCTTTAAATATACCCACAGCCATCTGTAACAATGAATTCAACAGATACACCACATTCTGACTAAATAAATTCCTCCTCATCTCTGTTCTAAAGGGATGCCTTCTATTCTGAAGCTATGTCCTCTGCTGCTAGACTCCCCAACTATTAGATGCATACTCTCCACGTCCACATTATCTAGGCCTTTCAAAAGGTTTCAATAAGATGGAGGATGAGAGGTGACCTGATAGAAGTGTACAAGGTATTGAGAGGCATTGATCGTGTGGATAGTCAGAGGCTTTTTCCCAGGGTGGAAATGGCTAACGTGAGAGGGCACAGTTTTAAGGTGCTTGGAAATAGGTACAGAGGAGATGTCAGGGGTAAGTTTATTATGCAGAGAGTGGTGAGTGCGTGGAATGGGCTGCCGATGGCTGTGGTGGAGGTGGGAACGATAGGGTCTTTTAAGAGACTCTTGGATGGCTACATGGAGCTTAGGGCTATGGGTAAAGCCTAGGTAGTTCTAAGGTA
Organism: Mobula birostris; assembly: GCF_030028105.1. Taxonomy (NCBI): domain Eukaryota; kingdom Metazoa; phylum Chordata; class Chondrichthyes; order Myliobatiformes; family Myliobatidae; genus Mobula; species Mobula birostris. Next base: position 171,090,859 of record NC_092375.1, on the reverse strand, counting down.
GGGACATGTTCGGCACAGCTTTGTGGGCCGAAGGGCCTGTATTGTGCTGTGGGTTTTCTGTGTTTCTAAAAGAGCACCCCCCCCCCAATCATTCTTCTGAATTCTAGTGAGCACAGCCCCTCGTATATATTAGCCCTTTCATTCCTGAGATAATTCCTTTAAACCTGTTAGGGACCCTCTCCAAGGCCAGCATATCTTTTCTTAGATATGGTGCCAAAACTGCTCACAGTACTCCAAATACAGTCTGACCAATCTCTTATAAAGCCTCAGCATTATAATCCTCGCTTTTGTACTCTAGTCCTCTTGAAATGAATGCTAGCATTGAATTTGCCTTCCTTACTATCAATTCAACCTGCTTTAACCTTTAGGGAATCTTGCACAAGGACCTCCAAGTCCCTTTGCACCTCTGATTTCTGAATTTTCCCACCATTTAGAAAATAGGATACACTTCCATTTCTTCTATCAAAGTGCGTGACCGTACATTTCCCTACAATATATTTCATTTGTCAGTTCTTTGCCCATTCTCCTAATCTGTCCAAGTCTTTCTGCAGACTCCCTACTTCTTCAACACTATCTGCTCCACTTCCTTTCTTTGTATCACCTTGGCCACAAAGCCATCATTTCCATCATTTAGATCATTAACATATAATATGAAAAGTTGTGGACCCAATGCCAATCCCTGTGAATACCACTAATCACTGGCAGCCAACCAAAAAAGACCCCCTTTATTTCTACTCTTTACATTCTGTCAGCCGCCAATCTCCTATCCATGGTAGTATCCTTTCTGTAATACCATGGGCTTTTATTTTGTTTTGCAGCTTTATGTATGGCACCTTGTCAAAGACCTTCTGAAAATCCAAGTAAACACTACCTACTGACTCTCCTTTGCTTGCCTATCCTTCCCGTTATTTCCTCAAAGAATTCCTGCAGGCAAGATTTCCCTTTGAGACTTCGGCCTATTTTATTGTGTGCCTCCAAATACTCCAAAACCACATCCTTAAAACAGACTTCAAGATCTTGTCACTGTACATCCTGTAAGAAATAAAACATAATTTACCTGTCCTGTTCTCTTCTATTTCAAGCTACAAATTTTTCCATAATACCAGTAGTTTACAGAGGCTTCACCTAGAAGGGAGTGGATTGAATGAAGCTTGTCAGATTTTTCTTTATGTTGACTTGACAGGATATTGCATGGAGTATATCCAGTTTGTGTTTGTTTGGATCATCAGGCTGTGTGGTACTGATCAGCTGTTTACCAGTTTTGTGGTTCTGTTTAACATATTCTCTAACTAGTAGAATATTTCGAGGAACCTGAATTTCCTATGTTATTGATTTCAATAATTCCAACTAATCTTGTTTTGAGGATTCTGTTGTAGTTTTGATCTGGTGGGTTGACGGCATTTGGGACTCAGGATTGTGGTTAGTCATAGTCATAGTCATACTTTATTGATCCCGGGGGAAATTCGTTTTCGTTACAGTTGCACCATAAATAATAAATAGTAGTATGTAAATTATGCCAGGAAATAAGTCCAGAACCAGCCTATTGACTCAGGGTGTCTGACCCTCCAAGGGAGGAGTTGTAAAGTTTGATGGCCACAGGCAGGAATGACTTCCTATGACGCTCTGTGTTGCACCTCGGTGGAATGAGTCTCTGGCTGAATGTACTCCTGTGCCCAACCAGTACATTATGTGGTGGTTGGGAGACATTGTCCAAGATGGCATTCAACTTGGACAGCATCCTCTTTTCAGACACCACCATCAGAGAGTCCAGTTCCATCCCCACAACATCACTGGCCTTACGAATGAGTTTGTTGATTCTGTTGGTGTCTGCTACCCTCAGCCTGTTGCCCCAGCGCACAGTAGCAAACATGATCGCACTGGCCACCACAGACTCGTAGAACATCCTCAGCATCGTCCGACAGATGTTAAAGGACCTCAGTCTCCTCAGGAAATTAGAGACGGCCCTGACCCTGCTTGTAGACAGTCTCAGTGTTCTTTGACCAGTCCAGTTTATTGTCAATTCATATCCCCAGGTATTTGTAATCCTCCACCATGTCCACACTGACCCCCTGGATGGATAATAATGGTTACAATAATAATTACTTATTATCCTGTTTGTCAATTCTTTGATTACCTTATCTGTATTCCATCCCATTCTCCACCTCTCTCCCTTCCCAACCTGAGACCTCACCCTTCAGTGGTAACACCACTTAAGATCTCTGTAAGTTTGTAATTTGTATAAGGGTCTGTCAAGGTTAGGACTAATTTAGCTTTCAAGCTGAATTTCTTGATCGTTAACCTGAGCCATTTTTGCCCTGAATAATGACTTAAACTGATCATTTTATGGAATCATCTTGTGGCCTAAAGACTTCTGACAAGAAAGATACTTTATTCATTTTTAAATACAGATCCATTATTCAGCCACATATGCCATCTTGCTTCCATTCACTGTCTTCAATTATGATCCTCCACAAGCTGAAGATTTATTTGAATCGTGTATACAACGATCAAGGACTTATTTGAGTGAGTATAATGTATGTCATGAAAATGTAATAGATAAATTTTGGCATGATACCACTAAATATTCCTCATTCAGTGAGTTCCATAATTTCTCATATTCAAGTACAAAGATTTGTGGTAGAAATACATCCATGGTAGCATGTGCCAAACAGATGCTAGAGTGTTAGCCATTTGTTGTGCTCAACTGATGTTTCATTCATTGACCAAAATAAATACTACATGTGGAAGCGAGTACTATGAAGATCATTTTGTACTGACAGATGCAGTGACATTTTATTTCCTTTCTGCATGTGTAAATGTCTTTACTGCATTAATAGTTGTGAAGAGCTTTCACTCTTTTGCCCTTTTGTCCCAACATAAATATAAGCTGTCAAATGTGAAATAAAATGTAGAATACATTATGTTTACTGATATTAAATGTTAAAATATTAAAATTCATGATATAACTTGCTAGCTCAATTACTTATCAATAGATGTCAAACAAAATATTTGTTAAAAGCTGTATAATTCCCTCTAATTTTGAATTGTATTTTTTACGAATAAGTTTCAAAGATTATAACCAAGATGCCACTAAATTGTTACCTTCCTAGAATTATATTTTGTGAATTAATATTTATTTTAATAAATAATATTTTCAATATTTTTAATCCAATTTTGTGTATATATTACTTTTTACCTTGCAGATGAAGATTGCATTAGGAAAATGCCAATTAAGTTCAAAATTTAGAGCACTATTGCAGTAGGTCTACCAGTGTTAATGACTACAATATATTAGATTTTATTGATATATTTAATTAATTTTATTGTCCTAATTCAATTGAGCTAGAAAGTTCAATAATTCAGTGAATATTTTCCTTCCTTTGTTAAGTCATCTAATAATTATTTAATTGGATGTAAACACTTTAAAATGTCTTGAGGTCAAGATGCAACATGACCATAATTCTTTTTCTTAAAACAGGCTCATTTGACCCTCATCTTCTGGTGTTATTTGGTTACTCACTAGCTCTTGCAGGCTACTTCCCGGAAGATATAATTAAGACTATTTTTAATATTGATTTCCTAGCAAAGTTGGACTCGCAGTTGGACAGTAAGTTCCTTTTACATGTTTGTATTGGGACTTGTATATTTTTTATGTTGTTAATAATGATATTACATTCCAGCTGTTTTAAGATATTATGCCTCATTTATTTCCATCTTCCCGAGAAAACAGAATATGTGGTTGGTGGTAAAGCAATTGTACATACAGGTAATCTCAAAGAAAGCTTCCAAAAGTATCTTGTGATCTCTGTAGAGGACATAACTGATTTTAACCTGTCAGACATCAGTTCTGTGGTTCCTTGTATCCAGCAACTCTGATCAACATACCCAAGTTGCCAGTTACAGAAAAGCATTGCTACAGATTGCAATTTTAAAACATATAGAGCACTTAAATAAAGAATTTAATGGACTTTTGCAGCAATCATGTTTTCTTATGAGAGGCATTATCTGCATAGGGCAGCGTTGACTCAAAATATCAAACTGGAAAACATTTCAAATTTCAGGAATTAAACTTGTCAACTATGCTAATTTTCTGTTTGTGACCCTAATCTCTTATGAATGTAGTTGACTCAGCTCTAATCTGAAATGATTTGATAAGCCATTAAATTTGTATTCAAAGTTTTACCAGCATCATCTCAGAATAACTAGAGATTGGCTATCATAATACATATTGCCCATCGTAATAGCCTACTGAAAAAGGAAGAAAGCCGTTAAACATCATTCTTAATTGTTTGTGTTTTCTTGTATGGTTATTCAGTCAGTTGAGTATCATTTTTTTTTCAAGTTCGATTTGTGAGCACTTTCATGCTACCATTAGTTTTAAGTTTGAAATACCATTTGCTGCAATTTCCTTGCATTTAAATCTCAGGATAATATTTTAAGTGCCTGAGGTCTATAATGCACTGATGGAACTCAGTTTCAATTAACAAATTTCATGACATATGCTAATGATATTAAACCTGATTCTGATTCAGTTGATTCATACAGAAAAGTAAGCACTTCATATCTGCATTTTTGGTAGTATGTAGTGCTCCTTGGGTAAAAGGGTGAAAAAATTCTATGTCTTATCACTATCCATTCGTCTTATGTGACTCTATATATTTCAGGATAGGATTAAATATATTTGTGATTCATGTAGAGCTGAAGAGCTTTTCAACCATCATTGTCTTGAATGCTGCTTTAGATAACACACTGCTTATGGCAATCATTCTATCCTGTGGGAGGGGGAGAATCCAGGTTGAAAAAGAAAATGCAAGAAAAATGTATTATCATAACATAATTTCTTATACCAGCTCTGTCAGATGCTCTGAACTTGCGCATCAGGTTACGTTTAATGGAACTGAACAGGGCTGTCTGTTTGGAGTGCCCAGAATTCCAGACCACATGGTTTCATGATCTTTATTGCCAGAAGTTGCTAAATAAAGGTTAGTGGTTGCTACTGTATATAGAATTTCTTGCTTAGGTTTTATTTTAGTGCTGGTTCACAGTCTGTGGAAAGGAATTCCACTTTTTTCCAGGTTTCTTTTAGATTATATCTGTATGCATGAGTGGTAGGAGACTCATTAATTAAATCTTTAGAACAAACACTAGAAACTTTGCCTCAAGGAAATATTTTTCTTTACACTTGTGTTGTAGTCCGGGTAAATTCAAAACCGTGCTTTTCAGCTTTTGGTGTCAGTGTTTAAAAATAATTTTTTCCAGCTGCTTAATTATTTCAACCACAGAGTCAGAATATGCTGCAATGAATTAAACCATGGGATCCCTGATTGATCGGTCACAAGTTATAAATGAAGTATGTGTCAGCAGCATGTTAACAGTATCTGAAATGTACCTAAGACATCATGGGTCTAGTGCAAACACTTATTTGGTTATTTAATGGACACATTTCAGAGTAAGATGGGGATGGGACACAAAAAATAGGAGCATTATGCAAGGATTTGGTTTAATATATAGACACACACACACACACACCCACCCACCCAGCCCTGCTTGTGGACTTCAGGAAGGGTAAGACGAGTGAACACGAGCCAATCCTCATAAAGGGATCAGAAGTGGAGAGAGTGAGCAATTTCAAGATCTCTGAAGATCTAACTTGGCCCCAACATATTGATGGTGCTAGAAAGAAGGCAAGACAGTGGCTATATTTTATTAGGAGTTTGAAGGGATTTGGTTTGTCACCTAAAACACTCAAACTTCTATAGTTGTACAATGGAGAGCATTCAGACCGGCTGCATCACTGATTGGTATGGCGGAAGGTGGCGGTGGCGGGGCGGTGGTGTGGGTTGTGGGCTACTGCACAGGACTGAAAGAACCTGTAGAAAGTTGTATAGTTAGTCAACTCCATCTCGGGTGCTGGCCTTAGTAATATCCAAGAAATCTTCAAGGAGCGGTGCCTCAGAAAGGTGACATCCATTATTAAGCACCCCCCCTCACCCAGGGCATGCCGTCTTCTCATTGTTACTGTCAGGGAGAAGGCACAGAAGTCTGAAGGCATACACTCAGCGATTCAGGATCAGCTTCCTCCCCTCTGCCATATGATCCCTAAATGGACATTGAACTCATGAACACTACCTCACTTTTTTTAATATACAGTGCCTATAAAAAGTATTCAACTCCACCCCCCCCCGGAGGTTTTCACGTTTTATTGTCTTACAACATTAGATCACAGTGATAGAGAGTAAAGTGAATGCAGGAAAATCCTGGAGGAAAATTTGATGCAGTCTGCAAGAGAACTGCGACTTGGGAGAAGATTTGTTTTCCAGCAAGACAATGACCCCAAGCATAAACCCTAAGCTACACAGGAATAGCTTAAAAAACAACAAAGTTAATGTCCTGGAATGGCCAAGTCAGAGTCCAGACCTCAATTCAATTGAGAATTTGTGGCTGGACTTGAAAAGTGCTATTCACTCATGATCCCCATTTAACCTGATAGGGCTTGAGCAGTTTTGTAAAGAAGAATGGGGAAAAATTGTAGTGTCCAGATGTGCAAAGCTGATAGAGACCTATCCACACAGACTCAAGGCTGTAATTGCTGCCAAAGGTGCATCTACTAAATACTGACTTGAAGGGGATGAATACTTATGCAATCAATTATTTTGTATTTTATATTTGTAATTAATTTAGATCACTTTGTAGAGATCTGTTTTCACTTTGACACGAGTCTTTTCTGTTGATCAGTGTCAAAAAAGCCAAATTAAATCCACTGTAATTCAATGTTGTAACACAATAAAACATGAAAACTTCTGGGGGGGGGGTGAATACTTTTTGTAGGCACTGCATATTACTTCTGTTTTTGCACTATTTTAATCTATGTACTATACATGTATATACTTTAATCGATTTATTTATTTTGAGAGGCATCGATCATGTGGATAGTCAGAGGCTTTTTTCCAGGGCTAACACGAGGGCACAGTTTTAAGGTGATTGGAAGTAGGTACAGAGGAGATGTCACGGGTAAGTTTTTTACGCAGAGAGTGCTGTGTGTGTGGAATGGGCTGCCGGCGACGGTGGTGGAGGCGGATATGATAGGGTCTTTTAAGAGACTCCTGGATGGGTCCATGGAGCTTAGGAAAATAGAGGGCCAGAGCATTGTGGGCTGAAGGGCCTGTATTGTGCTGTAGGTTTTCTATGTTTTCTATTTTCTTTCTACATTGTTATCTATTGCATTCTACTGCTGCTGTTATGTTTACAAATTTCATGACACATGCCGGTGATAATAAAAGTGAATCTTAGTCAAGTTTCAGTTGAGATTGTAATACATGCTTGGCACGCAAGATAAGTGTGTGTTAAAATTATCAGAACAAGTTTGGCTGACAGAATTCCTATCACCTACTTCGGGTTTGATTTCAGATGTTCCCTGAATTGTCCCTGAAAATATCAGTTACCAAGCAATTGTTTTATACATTTTGAGAACTTAACACCTTTCTTTAAATGGCTGATATGATTATTGATGTTTCAGTACAAGCAATGCAATGATTAGTCTTGTGATGAAGAAGTGATATTGTCAGTGGCCACTTTATTAAGTACACCTGTACACAACGTTAATGCAAATATCTAATCAGACAATCATATGGCACAACTCAATGCATAAAAACGTGCATGGTCAAGAAGTTCAGTTGTTCAGACCAAACATCAGCACGGGGAAGGAATGTGAACTAACTGACTGACCAAGGAATGATTGTTAGTTCCGGACGAGGTTGTTTGAGTATCTCAGAAACTGCTGATCTCCTAGTATTTTCACGCACAACAGTCTCTAGAGTTTATAGAGAATGGTCCAACAAACAAAAAACATACAGCGAGTGGCAGTTCTGTGGGCAAAATGTTTTCTTAATGAGAGAGAGGAGAATAGCCAGACTGCTTCAAGTTGACAGGAAGGTGACAGTAACTCAAGTAACCATGTGTTACAACAGTGGTGTGCAGAAGGGCATCTCTGAATGCACAACATTTCAAACCTTGAAGTGGATGGGCTACCACAGCAGAAGACCACGAGCGTACACTCAGTGGCCAGTTATTAGGTACAGGAGATATCTAATGAAGTTACCACTGAGTGTATTGTATTGCTTGTTTCCAGACTGGTGTGTAACCCATCTACAAGGTGGTTACCAACTTTTGGAACCGTACCTGAAGGTTAGTAATGAATCTAATAATTTGTAAAGACATTTACAAAGAACATAAATATATTTACTTGGCACTGTTGCTGCTGTAGCTGCGGGGCTGTATAACCCCAGGAACAGCTCCAGGTTCCTAAAAGGAGCATCATTATAACATTAGGCATTTGTGGGGGTTTTGTATTTTACCGTGTGAGAACAATTGGAACTTAAATTCATTTCATTAAATATATTGATGTCACTTATTAAATATATTTGATTGTATATGTTTTGAGTGCAATAGAATGTTAATTTGTAACAGAAATTTTCTTTTTGTAGGCAATATTTTTGTTGGTCCAGTGCAGCAGCAAATTCATGAAATACTGTGCCATTTATTGGGAGGAAGTAACTATGTCAAAGCCTCTGTTATCACCCCATATTATTATTTCACTGGTAGGTTATTCCACTTTTAGCAGCTTCTTTTAATTCTAATCATTGAATCTCCTTAGAGCAAAAAAAATTAGATTGCTTATTAGATTGAATTTTGTTCCCTGGAGAATTCTAATGACATAATCCATATTTATCAGTTCCCAAGTTGCTTAAATTTAAGAAGGGTTTATTACCCTTTAACTACATTTTACTTTTAGAATTGGTGATGGGTATTTTATTTTTGGTAAGAATGAATTGCATTAATAATTACAATGCATATTGTACAAATGAAACCAAAAATTGCTCAGGCAAACAAACTGTAAAGACAAGGACAAACATAAGTAATGGTTAATCAAATTATGTCTTACAACTTTTAAAAAATCCCATTAACCACCTCTAGGCTGGTGATGTATTTGCATTTCTAAATAAAACCTTTAGATTTGTCACATAGAAATGTCCACTGTGTATCCCCATCTTCTCATTTTGTCTCCACAGCCTGCAAATACCAATGTTGATATTAACTAGTTCAGGATTTTTGACTCGTACCAATGAGTACAGTATACCAGTTTAGTTACCATGTGCTTCCTTTTTACATAAATATAGTAAGGGACTTGAATGGGAGAAAGTGCTTTTTTTCCCCCCAAAAGAACTTTAAACTAACTACACAGCTCAACAGATTTAGTACTGGGATGACTGTGTGTATCTTGTGTTGTTGAAAAGCATTTTTTTTAAACCTCATTCACTTGCAAGTTGTTCATCTCTGGAGGCAATGTACAGAAACTTAGTTTTGAGCCCAAAATGAAAGGTTGTAACAGCATTTGTACTTGTAGTTTGCCAACTTGAAATGACAAGCAATTTATTGGTGCTGTGCTCCACATTGGTTTGAAAGTGTACAGATTCTGAATGAGTGAAGGCAATAGTCTAATTGATTGCTTCTGGTTTTATACTTTGAAATGCATACAATTTGGGAATGTACAAATTGCAAAACATGTAACAGTCTATGTCTTCAAATTTTCAGTTGAGCCTACCTTTACAGCCTTTTTGGGAACAGTACCTTTTGTATGGAAATTTCTCTCCTAAATTGGCTGACTGTAATTTCTGATATTGTCCTCATGTTCTGGATTCTCCCATTAAAGGAAATAGTTCAGCATGCATTTATAAAATCAGTTTAAAGTGATTAGATCAAGTTTATATCATAGAAGTTCAAGAAAAGATGATGATTCTAGTCACTTAGCACGACAGCTCAACCGAGGTCATTTTGACATCAGAAACTGAATGCCATACTCTGTACATTGGTTAGGGCAAGGTGGAACTGAAACATCACTCCCTGCATATTGGGATAAGGCCAATATTCTATTAGCCAATCCAGCCATTCATTCTTTCATATGAATGACCACTATTAATCCACACTTTGTATTTGTTTCCATAATGAGCTTTAACTCAATAAAAAAATCTCTGGTGACCTACCCTATCATTGAAATTGATAAATTATTTCATTTAGACTTTGAATGTGTACTTGACAAAAACAGAAAGCCTGTTCCTTATGTGGATCAGACTACTGTACAACTACCCAAGAATGGAAAAGTTCCTTGGAGATCAGACAATGAATTTATTGGGGAGAAGCAGACACCAGCTGGAGGAAAAAGGTTTGTTCATACTCAATTTCTCTTAAAATCTTTGTTTTTAAAAAAAAACTCTACATCTATAAAAAAGGTAATTTTAGCAAGGTATTTATTATACTTTATAAACTCTCTAGACTCTGGGCAGGTCCCGGCGGATTGGAAGACAGCAAATGTCACGCCACTTTTTAAAAAAGAATGTAGGCAAAAGACAGGCAACTATAGGCCAGTTAGCTTACCATCTGTAGTTAGGAAAATACTTGAAGTTGTCATTAAGGAAGAAGTAGCGAAACATCTAGAAAGGAGTGATTCCATTAGACAGACACAGCATGGATTCAGAAAGGGCAGGTCCTGTTTGACAAACTTACTGGAGTTCTTTGAGGATAAAGGGGTACAGGTGGATGTCGTAGACTTGGATTTCCATAGGGTGTTTGATAAGGTGCCGCACAAGAGACTTATAAATAAGATATGGACGTATGGAGTCGGAGGAAGTGTATTGGCGTGGATAGTGGATTCGTTAACCGATAGAAGGCAGAGAGTTGGTATAAATGGGTGTTTCTCCGGTTGGCAGTCAGTGGTGAGTGGGGTGCCACGGGGGTCGGTGCTGGGCCCGCAGCTGTTTACCATTTACATTGATGATTTGGAAGAGGGGACTGAGTGTAGCGTAACAAAATTTGCTGATGACACTAGACTGAGTGGAAAAGCAAATTGTACAGAGGATGTGGAGAGTCTGCAGAGGGATATAGATAGGTTAAGTGAGTGGGCCAAGGTCTGGCAGATGGAGTACAACGTTGGTAAATGCGAGATCATGCACTTTGGAGGGAATAATAGAAGAACAGATTATAATTTAAATGGTGAAAGATTGCAACATGCTGTTATGTAGAGGGACTTAGGAGTGCTTGTTCATGAATCGCAAAACATTGGCTTGCAGGTACAACAGGTTATTAAGAAGGCAAATGGAATGTTGGCCTTCATTGCTAGAGGGATTGAATTCAAGAGCAGGCAGGTCATGTTGCAACTATACAGGGTACTGGTGAGGCTGCACCTGGAGTACTGTGTGCAGTTCTGGTCTCCATACTTGAGGAAGGATATGCTGGCTTTGGAGGCAGTGCAGAGGAGGTTCACCAGGTTGATTCCAGGGATGAAGGGGTTAACCTATGAGGAGAGATTGAGTTGCCTGGGACTATACTCTCTGGAGTTCAGAAGAATGAGAGGGGATTTTATAGAAACATACAAAATTTTGAAAGGGATAGATAAGATAGAAGTAGGAAAGTTGTTTCCATTGGTAGGTGAGACTAGAACCAGGGGACATTGCCTCAAGATTCAGGGGAAAAGATTTAGGATAGAGATATATTTGGTGAGGAGAAAGTGTTTTTCCCAGAGAGTGGTGAATCTGTGGAATTCTGTGCCCAGGAAAGCAGTTCAGGCTTCCTCACTAAGTATATTTAAGAAACAGATAGGTTTTTACATAGTAAGGGAATTGAGGGTTTTGGGAAACAGGCAGGTAGATGGAGCTGAGATGTATGGACAGATCAGCCATGATCTTATTGAATGGCGGGGCAGGCTCGATGGGCTGGATGGCCTACTCCTGCTCCTATTTCTTATGTTCTTATAACAAGCTTGTAATAGATAAAGATAAATAATTACATCTCAAGTAATTCCCTTTCTGTGTGATACTATGCAATCAACACAAGCAAATCCTGCTGCTACAGCTGGTAATATGTAATTTTGAAGAAGGCAATGTTTCCATTGCTTTGATCAATAATCTGTTGATATAAAAATATTTCTCAGCTTATGGTAGTTCTACTTTCTTCTTCCTCATCCTTGAATTACTAACTGCTCAGCTCAGAATTCCTAAAGGCAACCTGATGTGAATGACATTTAGCATTGTGATTTGGACTTCTAGAATAAAATAAATTTACCTTTTCATTTACACCAGCTTTTTTTCCTTGGGTGATGTTGCAAGCTTTGTATAGTATTCCAAGACAGTTTTGATGAAGTTCAATGTTTTCTTTAGTTCAAATGCTGAGGTTTTGCCCCATTTCCAAAACTGGGAGTAAACATTATTAGCTCATACTTTTAAAGCAGTTGACCATGATTAATTAAAATGTCGTATTGTGATTTTGGTACATGAATTATCTTTAATAATTAGTGTTTTAAATCTGTATTTTAACGTTTGGTACCTATTAGATACTGAAGACAACAATAATACAATTGTTACATCAATATACTGTACATAATAAATTTCCTATTTACTTAGTGGTATTTTCTTGTTATGATATGAAGTATCCTTAATAATTAGTAATGCTGAGACAGTAAAATACTGTTACACTGCTACAAAATTCTTTAGTTGGTTAAAATATCTTGTATTCCATTATTCCAACATTAAAACAAGTGAAAACATGCTTTGTCCAGTTGGACACTTCACAATCTATCTACAGTAGATAGATTTAGCTCTGCTTTATCTCATTTGCTTCTCTTGAGATAGAGGTTTAAGTAGCAATTAACATGAAGAGACTAACATATTCAGTTTTATTTGTCCCTCGTCTTTCTTGGATGAATTACTGATCTATGTTGAGCTGGTTTGTTCTTTTAAAAAAAAATCTTACAACAATAATCAGTGAGGCACAGAGAGATCTGTATTTACTGAAAGTACCTTTTATTGAATAAACTGATAAGTATGTGAATTCATACACTAAATACTTTGTGTGCACGCCTGCTAAGTATTCCTGACTCTCCTGAATAGTCAAAGAATAGCAAAAGTATTATCTGGGCAAAAGAGTCTATGCTAGCCAGGCGTTTCTTGTAGTCCTGATTTACTCTTCACGTGTTTCACGCAGGGTCGCTCACACTCGTATCTACAATGGTTATTCTTTGAAGTTACCACTGCTAGCACACTCGAAGCATCCACTTTTATATCCATTCCTTATCAATTCAGATATTGCATTCCAGTGTCATTGGCCACAGGTCATGTTTCTGACCTTTAACACCTTGTTCTTGGCTCTGCTCCAAGTCAGCATCCATTTTTGTACTCTTCCATTACGTGACAGTTGATAATTTATGGTTGGCTGTTCTCAATCAGCTACGAGCTCGAATCTCTCCAGACAGGCACCATCCCCAACATTCACAAATCTGCATTTTATATCCAACCAAAAAACATCTCACAAATACCTTCTTCTTTGGAAATAGTCTCCAGTCCAGCAGATTACCTGAAGTATCATAGTGTCTTCTTTAAAACATTGATCAAGGCCAGCAAGTCAAGCTAAATGGAGAATAGAGTTTCTTCACAAAATAGCAGCCTCCATCCCCAAACACATGGCAAGAACAAAGAAGGTTAGACTGTCTCCTTCCACTGTTCTTGATCTATTTGAATTCACTGATTTATAGAATGTAATTCTTTCTGGCCAACAGGTTTCCTTGCCTTCAGGAACATCATTTTACAGAACTGTTAGAAAGGGGTTGATTATTCTTCATGTTGGCATTCATTTCATATTTTTGCTTTCATTTGATCTATATAACCTGTATGATCCATACTTACATCCATTTTACTGGAAAGCTTAAATGACATGAGTGAGAGTTTTTTTTGTTTTTACACAGAGTGGTATGTGTCTTGAATGTGCTGCTAGTGGAAGTGGTAGAAACAGTTATGACAGCAATGTTTAAAAGGCAATTAGACACATGAGCAGTCTGGGAATAGAGGGATACAGACTATATGCAGGCAGAAAGCATTAGTTTAAGTTGGCATCTGGTCAGCAGGGACATGGCTGGCCACAGAACCTGCCCTTTGATCACTGTATATGAATATTAGCAAACAAAATGCCTAAATGACATTTGCACTGTTGATATATTAATAAAGTAAAATTTAAACTGTAATTATTCTTGAACATTAGTTTTGCTTGATTAAATCTGAAATCACAGAGTCCACATTCATGTCAATATTTATTTAAATTTGGTTTTCCTTTTTTTCAGGCCTTGTTTGAAGGAAGTACATTCACTGTTCAGCATATGTACTTTATTAAGGCTTAATTGTTGCTAATTTTTGAAGTTCTACCCATCCTATTTGAATAATGCATCTTGTTAGTTCTCATCAAGATTTTAATTATATATAAGATTGGGGGGGGCAGTAGGTTGTGTCATTCAATCTGCCTTAAAATTAATGTAGGATATTTATTTCCTACAGAGTTCTCATAGACTTCCTCAACGTTAAAGCGTTCTGCAAAAACTCTCAACAAATTAAGGGAGAAGCTGCTATGAAAAAGAGGCACTTGGAGATTCTGGGATACCACGTAGTGCAGGTAGGTATATGATGTTGTTCTGAGAGCATGCAAAATTTGAGCATCAAAACTAGTAAATATCTATCCTAAAGATTGAGAATCTTTGCCTGACACAATTTAGATCTACGTTCAAGCCTGAGGGTATCATTAACCTGAGACACTCTAGTTGCAATAAATATCAGGTACTGTATATATAACAAAGAATATTTCCTATCCCTTTGCTTAAACAGATGCCATCTGGCCCACTGAGTTTCTCTGTGCTTTTCAATTAGTTAACTTTTTAAAAATCAGCAATTGTAATTTTGTTTTATTCTTTAGTACTCAATTAATGCCTAAACCACTTATCAGGTTCCATAGCTACTTTTATCTATTATCTATTATCTACTTTTGTCAGGATACACAAAAGTTTTTTTTAGTAGCTTTGTGGAGACTGACAATGAAGTTGTATCGGGATAACTTAAGATTTGTTACACAATTTCAGGGTGTATGGAAGCACGAAGCAGTGGAAGAAACTGTTCCTCTGACTTTCTTACCTCCACCACCCAGGATTTTCTAATAGAAATGTCTGGATTCCAAATATGCCCATCTAAATTTTGAATGCATTATGAAATCAAATATATTTTCATAAGACGTGAGAAAGATGTCCATTAGAGCATAAAACATGGGAACAGATTTAGGCCATTTGGCCCATAAAGTCTGTTCTGCCATTCCATTATGGCCGATTTATTATCCCTCTCAACCCCATTCTCCTGCCTTTTCCCCATTACCTCTGCATCCTTACTAATCAGAACCTATCAACCTCCACTTCAAATATACCCAATGACTTGGCCTCCATTGCCACCTGTGGCATTGAATTCCACAGATTCACTATCCTCTAGCTAAAGAAACTCATCCTCATCTCTGTTCTGAAAGGATATCCTTGTATTCTGAGGCTGAGTCCTCTGGTCCTAGACTCCCACTATAGGAAACATCCTCTCCACATCCACTCTTATCTAGGCCTTTCAATATTAGATAGGTTTCAGTGACATTCCCCACTCATTCTTCTAAACACCAGTGAGTGTAGGCCCAGAGCCATCAAACACTCCTCATCTGTTAACCCTTTTATTCCTGATAATCATTCTCGTGAACCTCCTCTGGACCCTTTCCAATACCAACACATGCTTTACTAAGTGGTAAATTGATCAAAAGGGCAGTTTTGTGTGGTACAAGATGAAACTGCACTGGGCCATATGGGATTTATAAAAATAATTGATTTTTAACTTCTTTATCTGGCAGTTTACAATAACCAGAAATAATCCTGGGAACCAATAAGGGGAAAAAATAAGACTTGGCTCTGAAGCACTTGGGGGAAAATTGTATGTAAAAACTCTATTTACTGCAAAGTAACAAAATTCTTGCAGAACTAATCATTTGTTTAACTTCCCACTGGTTTTGCTTTTGTGGACCTTTTATTTGAGGTGTTCAGTTATAGCTGGTTATCTTATGATCTTTGAAACATTGTCATAATTATTAGTTGCAAGTACTGCCTTAACTCACCAAGACTTTCTCAATGTACCTCTCAAGGTGGCTGCCTTTATCATGTTAGAGCAACAGCCACAATGAGTAGGACTGCCATAATGTCAAAGTTCCCTCCAAGTCACAGTATCCAAGATTGGAAATATTATGCAATTCCTTCAGTCACTTTATCAAATTCCTGGAACTTGTGTAACAGTACTTGGAATATGTGACTGGATGGACAGCAACAAGGCAACAAATTACTAACTTCTCAAGAGCATTTAAGATTAGACAATAAATGCTGATCTTGTGAGCAGTACCCACCTAGCACAAGTAAATAAAATGAATTATCATTATCAAGATAACAAGGATTTTAGGATATTTAAATTTATTAAATCATACATTGTCCAAGTGTAATACAGGGATAGTTGCTGCAGCAAGTTATGTTATCTGTAAATCTATCTTTATATTTGAAAATGGCTCCACGCAATTTACTTTTACTGTGTATTTTCTTAAATTTTAAAATCTTGCCTTTCTTGGCTTTACAGGTACCCCATTTTGAATGGAATTCCATGGAATTGTCAACAAAGGATGCATGGATGGACTACCTTAAACAAAAGATATTTGCATAAGTATCTCAGCAGGCCAGGCAGCATCTATGGAAGAAAGTACTGTTGACGTTTTGGGCTGAGGCCCTTAATTTCTCAGTCCAAAACGTCAACTATACTTTTTTCCATAGATGCTGCCTGACCTGCTGAGTTCCTCCAGCATTTTGTGCGCTCTGCTTGGATTCTCAGTATCTGCATATTTTCTCTTGTTTGTATAAATATCTTATTCATGAATCAAGTTTTGAAAGCTGTTTTTGTTCCATGTACACACGTGGAAGTCTACTATCATAATTATGCAAATAAAGTATATTTTACCAGATCATGATTACTCATTTGTCAAAATATTGAAATGCAATGTCAGATTTAAAAAATGTAAAGTTAAAACAAGGATAATTTCTTAAATACAATCCTGAGTAAAAAGTAATCAATGAATTAGAAGTTAAGAATACTAAATACACAGTCTCACTGGTGAAATTATCATAATTTCCGTAAGTATACAGTTGTCCTATCTATGGACAGAGTCTGCCTTAGGAACAAAAGAAACAATGCAATTCTCACGTGTCGGTCAGGAAGGGAAAGGCCAATTTTTTTTTTTTAAGTGTTCTCAGGTTGCTTTATATCCAGTAAGTAAGTATGATGGAATTAATTCAGAAAATTTCAGTTAGTAAATGAAAAGTGCTGAGGGGGATACAATTTTAAGCAAAGCTTTAAGTTCTCTAGTAACACTTTTTAAAATAAAATTGAGGAATTAAACTGATATAAACTTTACAGAATATAAACTGCTGGAAATGCAATTTACTTGCTGTATTTAAAAATTAACTCTAATTGTGTTCATGTTGCATTGCAAATTCTTATCAGCGTATACATGCATATCCTCTTCAGCCTTTGACCATTTATAGCATCATGGTACAATCATTTACTCTATTTGGGCTTGTTTGAAATTTAAATGTAAATTTTGTATATATATTTTTTGTACATGTAGAGTAGAATTCCAGTTGGCACCATATACCAGTTGTTTTATTTAGCAGCAATATTAATGATACCATGGAACTATTTATAATTTGGTAAGTCTGAACATATTGAGATGTGCAGGAAGACAGGTGGCACCTGCACCATAATTAATTTCCTTCAGCATGCCACTCCATTCCTTCTTTTCATCTTCATACCTAAATAAAGGATACAAAAGCATTTTATTGTATGTTCAGAAGCGTTGTTTAACCTTTCTTATAAAATTTAGTGAAGTATTTAACAGAATATGTGCTACATTTAGGCTGTTGCTTAATTGTACTCAAACACAAGTTATTAAATGTTAATATTTTAATGGATTGATCAGGCATATTAACAAGAAAAAGATTATTTAAAGTGTTGACAATACTTTTCACAGGTAGTCATATGCCTTAACTATCTAAGTATAACACGGAGAAGATAGACTCACTGCATGATATCTGATGGGATCTACCTTCACATCTTCCCCCTTTCCCCCACCCCCCCACTACTCACTCACATGCATGCAGTTTTGTGACTTCCAGCTCAATTTCTCCTTTTTCCCTCTCATGTACTTGCTTTTCCTCTCATTCCTATAAGTCTCTGATCTCTCACCCTATTGTTCCAGTTTAAGATGGTGCTGGTAGTAAAACAAACCAAAGAATGCAACTTTGAACTTTTCTTTATTCTTTCTCCCTTGCTTTCTGAAACTGACTCCACCTAACCTGCCTGGTTCAGTCATCAAGAAAAAATAGACCATAAGACATAGGAGCAGAATTAGGCCACTCAGCCCAACGAGTCTGCTCTACCATATCATTATGGCTGATTTATTCTTTTCTACTCCTTTCTCCTGCCTGCTCTCTGTAACCTTTGATGCCATGACTGACTAAGAACCTGATAGGGGTGTACAAGATAATGAGAGGCAATGATCGTGTGGATAGTCAGAGGCTTTTCCCTAGGGCTGAAATGGCTAGCATGAGAGGGCATAGTTTTAAGGTGCTTGGAAGTAGGTACAGAGGAGATGTCGGGGTAGGTTTTTTATGCAAAGAGTGGTGAGTGCGTGGAATGGGCTGCCGGCGGCGGCGATTGAGGCAGAAACGATAGGGTCTTTTAAGAGACTCCTAGATAGGTACTTGGAGCTTAGAAAAATAGAGGGCTATGGGTAACCCTAGGTAGTTCTAAGGTAGGGACATGTTCAGCACAGCTTTGTGGGCTGAAGGGCCTGTATTATGCTGTATGTTTTCTATGTTTCTATCATCCTCTGCTTCAAATAAATTCAATGACTTGGCCTCCACAGCTGTCCATTGCAATGAATTCTGCAGATTCACCACCACTGGCTAAAGGAGTTCATCCTCTCCTCTGTTCTAAATGGATCTCTCTCTATTCTGAGGTTGCGCCCTCCAGTCCTAGACTCACCCATTATAGGAAACATTCACTCAATGACATCCCCCCCAATTATTCTAAACTCCAGCGAGTACAAGCCCAGAGCCATCAAATGCTCCTCATTAACCCTTTCATTCTGGAATCATTCAGATAAGGGCCACTAAAGTGCTCACAATAGAGTTGGTGCAGATTTACTGGAACAAATCCATGTTTGATTTTCTTTGGTTGCCAGTTCTAGATATGGTAATCATATGATTCATTCTTTCCCGCTTTTGTTGAATCAAAGTGTTGAATCAAAGGGTGCTGTACAGTAAGGGTTAGGACTAAAATTTTTTGTAATATTTACAATAGAAATAATAGTTGAAAGTAGATTTGGTGTATAAGCGGAATCCCAAAAGCATGATAAAGAGATTTTAAAAGATCTTTTAAAATATAGGCAAATATTAGTGTTGTGGATTGACATGAAATTGTAGATTTATTCATTTTATTTTGATTGTAACAAGCAATTTGTATTTTTGTCTTTTGCATTTACTCCCTTTCAACATGAAGAAACATTAAAACTGTTGTCATTTATATATAAGAAAATTGAGTAAATAAATAATCATCATGCTATTATAATCACAGGGTAAGGCATAACTAAACTATTGTAATATATGGAATAGACAAGGTGTTAACTATGTAGTCAATTGATTAGAGTTATGAAAAGAAAAGGTTTGTCTAATGCTTTGCATATTTTCTTTAAGGGAATTAGTAACTAGTTGTTCATAAATTTAAAATTATTTTAGTATAAGATACAGAATTAAAAAATCAATTAAGTAAACAATGGTTGATTTATGGAGCAGTTAGACAAGTGTCTAGAAATTCTAGCGCACCATATGGTGTAGGGTGTCGGTGACTTTTGTTGTTAGCCCACTACATAAAAGTTAAGTTCTACCTTTCCAAAGTCTGGATTTGGGAACCAAACTAGGGAAAGTGTAGATCTGACACCAGCAGACTTTTGAGGGATATAAATTTATTAAGGTAATTGATAGTGAGAAAATTTTCCTCATGAAACCGAAGGTGTGTGGAATCTGGAATGCGCTGCTTGAGAAGGTGGTGGCATTTGGCAGGGCACTAAATATAGCTATAGGGAAGTTCTGAAGCAATTGTCTAATTCTGTACAGTTTTGTCATCCCATTCTAGGAAAGATGCTAATAAGCTAGAAATAGTGCAGAAAACATTTACCAGTATGTTGCCTGGAATAGGGGGCCTGAGTTACAAGGGGAGGTTGCAGTGACCTGATAGACGCATATAAGATCATTGAGGGGATAGTCAGGTTGAGGGTAAAATTACTAGAAACAAAGTCACTTATTTTCTTTAGGTTTATTTCTAATCTTGATAACTTTTTGCTGAGAGTACAGATGCTAGAAAGCAATTTTTTTTTTCCTTTACCAGCATTTACTTTTTACTTAATATTTCAAATAAATGTATTTCAAGCACAGAAACTTCAGCACTAAATATATATCCTGGACCAGGGGGTTCCCAACTTTTCTTACGCCATGGACCCCTACCATTAACCGAGGGGTCTGTGGACCCCAGGTTGGGGGCCCCTGTCCTAGACTAAATTTGACCAAATAAGTGCAAGTCCACCTGTCCTTCAAAAATATTGACTTACTTCCACACGTCAGTGAATTCTGAGGGTGCATATTCTTTATTTTCCAGTTCAATCATAGCAAAACCTCCAATGGCATAAAGTGATCCAGCCATATTGATGACATTTATCGAGCTTCTCTCTTGTGGAAATTCTGGCACTTTCTCCCATCTGTGATAGTCAAATAAGAATATTTAACATTTCAATTGTAAATATGTAGATGAATATTATCATTTTCTACAGATAGTTATGTAGCTTTGTTTGGATTAATCGTAACAAAAATTCAGAATAAATATGCAACAGCCTTCATCCGCATAGTATTTATAATGTATTGTAGGTATTATGTCTAAGTAATCTAAAATAAAATCATTGGCTGAAAGATATTACACAAATTTCCATATTCATAGTTACTGTACAGTAGTTGTAGTCTTTACTGTGATCACAGTAAAGGATCACAGATGACCTGGCCTCTTACCTAACACTATCTTTCCTCTTTTCACAATTTGACCTAGTATTTCATTTCCATTCTCTTCGTCAGTGTTGTTTCATAATTCCAATCCTGGATTACTTTCCTGATGTTATCTTACTACTTAATGTTATTATTTTTAAAAATATCTTCAGGATAATTACCATCATCTTCAGAAAGATTCGAAGTTTCAGGCCGAGATCCTTTATCAGGACTGGAAAGGAAGAGGGAGGAGTACAAGTTGACGGGTGATAGGTGAAGCCAGGTGAAGGGAAATTTAGGTGGGGGGGGGCGCTATGAAATGAGAAGTTGGGAGGTGATAGGTGGGAAAAATAAAGGGCTGGAGAACAAAGAAGTCGATAGGAGAAAAGAGTAGACCATCAGAGAAAGGGAAGGAGGAGTACCAGAAGGTGATGGGCAGATGAAGAGAAGGGAGGGGCTAGTGGGGAGTCAGAATGAGAAAAGAGAAAAGGGGAGAAATTATAGGAAGTTAGAGAAATCGATGTTTATGCCATCAGGTTGGAGGTTACCCAGACAATATGAGATGTTGCTCCTCCAATTTGAGAGTGGTCTCATCCTGACAGTAGAAGAGGTCATGGACTGACATGTTGGAATGAGAATGGGGTGTGGAATTAAAATGGCTGGCTACTGGGAAATCCAGCCTGTTGCAGACAGAGTGAAGGTGCACGTTGAAGCAGTCCGCCGATCTACGTCGGGTCTCACTAAGGTAGAGGAGGTTGCACCAGGAACACTGGATATACAAACACGTTTGTAGTAGATGACCCCAACAGACTCGCAGATGAAGTGTTGCCTCACCTGGAAGGATTATCTGGGGTTGTGAATGGAGGTGAGGGAGGAGGTAAATGGAAAGGTGTAGCACAGGCATCACTGGCAAAGGTAAGTGCCAGGAAGGAGATCAGTGGGGATGGACAAATGAACAATCGAGTCGTGGAGAGGGATTTCTGCGGAAAGTGGGAAGTGTGGGGCAGGGTAGGGAAAGATATGATTTAGTGGTAGGATCCTGTTGAAAATGGCGGAAGTTATGGAGAATGATGTGTTGGATGCAGAGGCTCATTGGTTGGAAGGTACGAACAAGAGGAACTCTATCCCTATTATGGTGGCGGGAAGATGGAGTGTCCGCCAAATAGAGATGCAAGTGAAGGCGGCATCAATGGTAGAAGAGAATCCCATTCTTTGAAGAAGGATGACATCTCAGATACAGTATTCTGGAATGGAAAGCCTCATCCTGAGAACAGATTTGTTGGAGATAGAGGAACTGAGAAAAGGGAATGACATTTTTTTTTACAAGTGACAGTGTGAAGAAGTATTGTCAAAATAGCTGTAAGAGTCAGTAGGTTTTTTAAAAGATATGAGCAGAGAGGTGTTAGAGATAGACCAAGTGAATTTAAGAGCCGAATAGAAGTTGGAGGCAAAGTGGATGAAATTGATGAGCTTAGCATGGGTGCATGAAGTGGCACCAATGCAGTTAAAGTAGCACAGAAAGAGTTGGAAACATTACCAGCAAAGGCTTGAAACATGGACTGTTTCACATAGCCAACGAAAAATCAGGCAGAGCTAGGGCCCGTGCGGGTGCCCATGACAACACTTTGGGGTTGGAGAAAGTGGGATGAACTGAAAGAGAGATTGTTGAGGTGTCAGAGGGAGGAGCGTGGTGGTGGAGGGGAGCTGGTTAGGTTTGTTCTGGAAACCATTTGATTATATTGAACATCACATGTGTCAATCAGAATTTACGGGCATCAATTTTAAAACATCTTTGAGTAGGTTTTTTTCTTTGTCCTCCTGGTCTTCTAATATATCAATACCTAAATTCCTTTATAAGATCACTTCACAGACATCTCCCTTTGCTGACTAAACAGAAAAAAACTTGAAATTTCTATTGGATTTCACTCACTTATTATTCATGATGTCATACGCTTCTGCTGCAGCTGTCAAGCCTTCTTCGGTCACCCCTCCAACAACCCAGATTTTACTTTGATGCACTGCAGCTCCAAACATGGCTCGTGCTTTGCTCATGGCTGCCAGCTCCCTCCACTCAGATTTCTTAGGGTTGTAGACAAATAATTTGTTGACACATTTACTGTGGATAAATTAGAGGGATTAAGATAATCAACCGCTCTGCTGCAGAAGGAATCCATTATACGATCAATCTAAACAACACTTACCCATCATCAGTCTTCCCGCCAATAACATAAATTAATCCATTGTGTGAAACTATAGAGTGACCATAAATCTTCAGAGGAAATGCTTTGGATTCTGTCCATTTTAGGTTGCTGAAAAAAAATAAAATTTGCATTAAAATAACATTCTCACTGTACCTGTCGATAGTTTTATCAGATTTAAATATCGTAACAGTCACTCAAAGCTGATTTACTTAAAAAGATAATTGTGGACTTCACGAAGGTGCATGTTGACCAGTCTCCATTGCACACCATTGGCTCTGCACGAAGTTCCTCGGTGTGCACATAATAGATGATCTAACCTGGACCAACAGCATCTCCTCAGTAGACAAGAAGGACAGCAGTGCCTACACTTTTTGAGGAGATTGGGGTGGGCAAGGCTCCCCACTCCCACTCTAACAACTTCCGACACAAGTACCATCGAGTCTGGCTGCATCACTGTGTGGTATAGAAGCTGCAAGGCATTGGACAGCAAGAATCTATGGAGGAGAATAAAAACACCAGGAGGGTCATGTTTGTGGCATTTACTGGGAGCATTATATATGAAGTGCCTGAAGCATTGTTGCGGACCCCTACCATCCATCCCACAATTTATTTGACCAACTACTAACAGGGAGGAGGTACAGGAACATGAGGACAAAGACTTCCAGATCGGGTAAAAGCTTCTTCCCTCAGGCAGTGAGACTAATGAATAGCTTGCCACCACTGAGGTCTCATCACTATGACAATGAGCTGTTTAACGTTTACCATTCACCTGTGCTACGCACAAAATGCACTTTGAATTGTATTTTCCTAACTTATTTTGTGGTAGTACACTATTTTGTCTTATGTGCTGTGTGTGATACTGTATATGCTTTGGGGGTGCACTGTGCTCCAGAAGAATGTTGTTTTGTTTGGTTATATATATGTACAGCCACATGACAATAAGCTTAAACTTGAAAAGTGATAGACAAAAAAAACTTTACAAAATTAGGAAAGATCGATCACAAAAGAACCCAGAATTCTATTTACTTTAGCGTGAAGATGAAAAGCCGTGATATTAACAGATTAAACATAAGCTCCATTTTGACTCCATGATTAAAAATTAGTCAAATACCTTTGACTATCAGGGCCTAGGTTATTGCCATTACTCTTAAGATGGATAAAACAAGGTGTTTGTTGAAGCACCATATAAAATCTTTGGTCAATTTTGAATACTCAATTTTGATATGCAATAGTGTAATAAAGAATTAAAACTGGAGAGAAAGCACTTGAATTGTTTTTAAAACAATATTACTGGTCTCAATGTTACAAGCAGTTTTGTATAGAGTTTTATCCAAATAAAAACTCTTTTCCTCAATGATAAATCTGTCTTCATTATCTTTGTCTCCAGCTAAATCTTGTTATTCCAAATAATAACAATATTTAAATACTGCAGCCATTTCCAAACCAGAGTGAAATCCCTTTCAGTGTATTACTACCAAAAGCAAGGCTGAAATATTGCTGTTATGGAATGGGCCATGTCCTTACTGGTTCATATGGGATAGAATCAATGTAATCTATTTATATTGAACAAAATAATCATATTATTTAACATTTTAAGAAAATACGTTCTGCCGAATTAAAACAGTTTACAGCAATAGTTGGTATAAATCAAACCACAGACAACTATAGGGAATTAAACTTAAAACACCATACAAAATGGAAATAAGGTGGACTTACTTCATATCATAGCACATTACTGAATCCAGTGACTGTTCATTTTGAAGGTCTTTGCCGCCAACCACATAAAGGAAATTCTCAGTTTCTCCTAACCCGAAGAGGCATCTGGGTGAAGGCAATGGTGGTAAACCATTCCATGCCCCAGCAATGCTGTCAAACTAAAGAAAAACATTTAAACTTAATTTCTGACTAATTGGTGCAGTCGTTTATTTCAATAAATCACCATACTTTGGGCAAGATGTTTAAATAAATAACGATTTCTATTTCTAAACATAACTTATTTTTTTTAAAAAAGTAAATAAATTCACGTGTTTTTGTATTTTGGATTTTCAGAATAGTTCTGGAAACCATTAAATTTATAAACTTCCAGTCATATTTACTAAAAATATTATTTCAAATATACAATCCTGCAAGAAAGTGAAAATCCTAAGTAATTTTAAAAACTGAATAGACTCAAAGCATACCTGGAAGAAATAGCAATGGCAAGGGTGTTCTTTAACTTCTTCATCCACATACAGGCCACCGATAACAAAAATTTGGTTTCTTTTTGTAACCAGGCTAACATGATTTTTAGGAATCAAATTGCTTACTGCAGCCAGAAAGCATTCATTTAGATTTGGATCATATGCCACAGTCATTGTATCATTAATGAACATGATCATCTCCTTAACGAACATGCCATGCCTTGGAATGTCATTCAAGAAACCAGGGAGATCTTCGTCGCCATTTATTGCATCTGCAGCACTCTCTCCTTTCTTTGCCTTTTTGTCTCCTCCTTTAGCGGGCTCAGGAAGTTTCCCAGCAAACGCATCTTTAACTGTCTGAACTTTCTTCAGCAAATCTGGATTAGACTTAATAATATCATCCTTTTCTACACGGTCTTTGACATATTTCTCAGTCATAAGGCGAAAACGTATAAAGTCAAATATTTCTCCTAAATGTTTGGCCCTGTCCTCTTTGTCAGTCCGTACCCATCTCATTACAGCTTCAAATACAACCTCTTCCTTCTCTACATTTAAAGCGTCACTTGCAATGAGGCTGATCAGCTCATGAAGGGCAAGCTGCATAAAATCTTCCTCTTTAGAAATTTGTTCAAATCGGTCTGAGGCGTATTCACGAGCAGCAATAGCAAGCCGAGGACAATCTAGCAGAAGTCCTAACCTGAAAATGGCTAGACAGTTGTCGACAGATAACTTTTCCTGAAGATAGGTGACACACAGTGTGAAGATGGAAGGAATCTGAAAGCGACTGGACACAGCAAAAACATTCTGCACATTCTCATCGGTCAGTTCTATCTCCGAAGTATACAGGTAGTGAAGGATCATAGCCACAATAGTTTCGTCAACATCTTCCAGAACTACCTCATGTTTCTTCTCGTTTTCTTCTGAAATGAAATACTCACGGAAGTATGGGCTGCAGGCTGCCAGGATAAGCCGATGACAAGGAAAGGACTTACTGCCAACCTTCAGTGAGCAATCAACAAATTTGTTCTCATCCAAAAGTTTCTTCAGTCCATCTTGAAGAAGCGTAGTTTGATAAAGACGGGATTCCTCTCTCATATCTCTGTGAAGATCCATTGTAACTGGATTTGGAGACGAAGAACACAGGTGATGTTAACTGCAGTCGACTCCAGCTGAAAAAGGCAGATCGCTGCAACTTGCTGCACTTGAAGAGCTTGTAATTTAACTCTTCCAGCTAATTATAGAAAGAAACTTCTGCATGTTGGAATTCAGGTTAAATGATGTGCAAAAAATATTTCACTTTGGCAGCTGTCGCAGACGGAAAGAAACAACTGTGATGAGCAAAGGGGTAAAATAGGACGTGGACAATCACCAAAGGAATGATTACTATGGGCATTAAATTTAGAGCGCTTATAATATTGAAGCAGCATCACAGCCAGTGTGTAACAGAGCCATGAATATCGCACGTTGCAGGGTAATTCTACCAGCTTCTCGTGTTCTCTCTCAAATTATGCCTCATCTATACAGCTGCTGCCAGCTACTCAAAAATGTAGGGTTGTCAAGAGACTGCACGAATTCTCAGGATTAACTTTAAAATACAAATTCTTACACTTTAGTAATCTAATTTTGTCTTGCCACGTTAGAAAGCAGTGGAATGAAATGCCATCTGTAACTTCTCATAACTATCTGTTTTCATCCTTATATCATAAATTACAGTAACTGGTTTACAAATGTGCTTTCCAATTATTAACCCATGTATTTAAAATCTGGCAAATGCAAAGTTATTTTTCAATTTTGTGTGAAATTAAAAACTAGGCTTTAATTAACTTGTTCAAATCAGTCTGAGTATGATAGCAAGTCGAGGACAATCCAGGAGAAGTCCTAAGCTGAAGATAGCTAGATAATTGTCGACAAACAATATTTCCTGAAGATAGGTGACACACAATTTTGAAGATGGAGTGAATCTTTCACAAGGTCAGCTGTTGAACAGCTGAAAGTAGTGGTCATCTCAGCTCCTGCCAATTTTAGGTTAGAAAGTTTGTCAGTTATATTCATTAGTAAACAACATTTATCTCATTATCCTGCTATCTTAATAAAAAAAAGTGACTCATTTTCCACAGCTCATGTTTTCTTATATCCTTAACATGATGCAATTTTATAATGTAGCAACTATATATGTAAATTCTTTATAAATAATTTAACTACTAAGCATGTTGTTGGACAACTGTGCTGTTAAATTTACACAATCAAGACAACCATTTTAATTCTTCCAACTTGGTGATTAGAAATCAAGGATGTCTTGTCTGGATCTTTGTTGGCCCTCATACTATATAAACTGATAAACTTACTGAAAATATTCTTTCTGAGAAGATTTACATCCTGCAATGTATTGCCTTTCAGCTGCTCCATTTACATCCACAAATTATCCCTAAGTCATCCTCGGCTGTTCTCAGAAAACCTGATCCCCTTACCCACTTTTCACCAGTTGCCTCAGTCCTGTTTTTCACTTTGACACATTTCTGGCCTAGCCTGACTCATCAAGGCAGTTTCCTTTTCACTTATTCTGTATTTGATGACCTCAGTCGGGATTATAGTCGGCAGTATAAGGCATCTATCTGAATCCTTGGCTTACATGCTGCCTATTTTCCCAATATGCCCACGTACTTTCAGTCTGTTGCTTCCACACAACAATGCCTCTCATCCAACCATTCTGATGAAGGATGTGGAGCTGAAATGCTGGCTCCATTTCTCTTTCCACAGAAGCTGCCTGATTTGTTGAGTATTTCCAGCATTTTCTGTTTTTCTCCTCCCCAGTACTTATTGTCCATTATATTTAGTCAATCTAAAGGCTTTCTAACCAGTGCCTCCACCTGTAAATAAAAAGCAGAGTTATTTAAAATACCCTTAGCCACAGGTGAGGTGCCGGGAGATTGGAGGATAGCTAATGATGTTCTATTGTTTAAGAAAGACTCTAAAAATAAACCAGGAAATTATAGGCCATGAGCCTGACATCAGTAGCGAGGAAGTTATTAGAACAGGTATATACGTATTTGGATAGACAAAGACTGATTAGAGATAGTCAACATGGCTTTCAGCGTGGTAGGTCGCGTCTAACAAATTTTACAGAATTTTTCGAGCAAGTTACCAGGAAAGTTTAAGGCAGCAAAACAGTGGATCTTGACTGCATGGACTTTCACAAGGCCTTTGACAAGGTCCCACATAGGAGGTTAGTTAAGAACTTTAATCACTTGGCATTCAAGATGAGGTGGTAAATTGGTTTGGATAATAGCTTCGTGGAAAAAGCCAGAGAGTGGTAATAGTTGGTTGTCTCTCTGACTAGAGGCCTGTGACTAGTGTATAGTCCAGGGGTTGCTGCTGGTTCCATTGTTGTTAGTCATCTTTATCAAAGATCTGGATGATAATATGATTGACTGGATCAGCAAATTTGTGACACCAAGACTGAGGGTGTAACGAACAGCAAGGAAGACTATCAAAGCTTGCAGTGATATCTGGACCAGCTGGAAAAATGCGCTGAAAAATGGCAGGTGAAATTTAATACAGACAAGTGTGAGTTTTGCACTTTGGGAGGACCAACCAGGGTACGACTTGTACAGTGAGCTGTGGGGTACTGAGGAGTGTGGTAGAACCAAAGGATATGGGAATACATATCAATAATTTCTTGAAAATGGCAACACAGATAGATAAGAGTTGTTAGGAAAGCTTTTGGCATATTGGCCTTCATAAATCAAAGTACTGAGTACAGGAGTTGGGATGTTAAGTTGAAGTTGTATAAGACATAGGTAAGGCCTATTTAGAGTATTTTGTGCAACTTTAGTCACCTTCCTACTGGAAAGATGTCAATAAGATTTAAAAAGTGCAGAGAAAATTTGCAAGGATGTTGCTGCGAATTGAGTACCTGAATTATAGGGAATGATTGAATAGGTTAAGACTTTACTTCCTAGAGTGTAGAGGGGATATTTGACAGAGGTATCCGAAATTATGAAGGGTATAGATAGGGTAAGTACAAGTAGGCTTTTTCCACTGATGTTGGGTGAGAGTAGAACTAGAGTAGTGGGTTGAGGATGAAAGGTGAAATGTTTAGGGGGAACATGTGGGGGACATCTTTACTCAGGATGGTGAGAGTGTGGAATAAGATGCCAGTGCAAGTGTTGAATACAAGCTTGAGTCAACAGTTCAGAGACATTTGGATAGATACCGACATGGAGGGTTATGGTTCGAGTGCAGGTCAATGGGACAAAGCAGAATAACAGTTCAGCATGGACTAGATGGGCCAAAGGGCCTGTTTCTGTGCCATGGTGTTCTAGCACTATGGCCACTTCTACTTCAGTTATATGTCAGATCTCTTTGTATTCTTTTCTAAATTACATCTGTGCCATTGCTGATCTCACGACAATAAGGAGGTTCCTTCTCTGAATGTTCAAAATTTTTGACTATTCTGGATCCACAAATGCTTCTCCAGTGGTCACATGCAGTGGTCTTCATCCCACCCCGACATTTTCTCTCTGACTTATGACCAAGCAATGTTGGGTTTTCTGATATAATTTCCATTTATTTTGCTTTGTTCATACTCAGTGGCTGCCATAACAAGATGGCACAATTGACCAAAATTCAATTCCATAGCCAAATGTCTCTGGACCCAACTTGACCCATGTGGATTCCAAATTAAATTCCACTCTTTGCAATTTGGATTCACCCATGATTACTGGTGACCATCCAGCACAAGCGGGACTTCCCAGTGGCCAAACATTTTAATTCCCATTTCTGTTCTGTGCCAAGACGAGGCCACCCTCAGGGTGCGGAAGCAACACCTTATATTCCGTCTGGGTACCCTCATACCTGATGGAATGAATATCAATTTCTCCTTCCAGTAAAACAAATCCCCCACCCCCGCCCCCTTCCTCTATAACCCACTCTGACCTTTTACTTCTTCTCACCTGCCTATACTTCACCCTTGGTTTCCCCTTCCTTCCCTTTCTCCTACAGTCCACTCTCCTCCCTATCAGATTCTTTCTTTTCTAGCCCTTGACCTTTTCCACCCACCTGGCTTTACCTATCACCTTCCAGCTAGCCTCTTTCCCCTCCCTCCATCTTTTGATTTTTGTCATCTTCCCCCTTCCTTCTCAATCCTGAATAAGAGTCTCAGTCCAAAACCTCAACTGTTTATTCTTTTGCATAGATGCTGCCTGACCTGCTGAGTTCCTCCAGCATTTTGTGTGCCTTGCTCTGGATTTCCAGCACCTGCAGATTTTCTTGTGTTTGTGTTCATATTAATCAGCCTTTCCCATAGCACTGAAGTCAATGCATCCTCAGATCCATGCTTTCTCTGCAACACCAACATGATCTATCTGTACCTGGTGCTCCCAATGTGGTCTCCTCTACACTGGTGAGATCTGACATAGATTGATGTCTGCTTTGTCCAGCACTTCAGCTCCATCAGCAGAAAGTGGAATTTCCTAGTGGCCAACCATTTCAATTCTTATCTCCATTCCTGTTCCAACATGTCAGTCAATGGCCTCCTCTTTGGGAAAGTTGTGGTTATCTGTCTAAGTAGCCTCCAACCTGATGGCACAAACATTGATTTCTCTAACTTCCAGTTATTATATTCTCCTCCCCCTTCTCTCTTCTTGTTTCCCCCTTGCTGGCCTTTACCCTCTTCTCTGCACCTGCCTATCATCTCCACCCGATGGCCCTTCTTCCCTTTCTCCCATGATCCACACTCCCCTCCTATCCTCCTCCAGCCCTTTGCCTTTTCCACTTCTCACCTCCCAGCTTCTTACTTCATCCCCCCGCTGCACTCACTTAGCTTCACCTATCACCTTCTAGCTTGTCCACCTTCTCCCCTTACCGTATTATTCCATCATCTTCCCCTTTCCTTTCCAGTTCTGATGAAGGGTCTTGGCCTGACTGTGTATTCACTTCCATAGATGCTATGGGACAGCACAATTTTAATTTTAATTAATACTTCTAATTAACTGTATTCAAAGTGATCAGAAATTTTAAAATTTCTGCAGCATAGAGTCATGTAAAAGTACAGCACAGGAAGAGGCCCTTCAACCCATCTACTCTATGTTGAACTTTAATCTGCCTATTCCCATGGACCATAGCCTTCCATACCCTGCCACCCATGTGCTTATCCAAACTTCTCTTAAGCATTGAAATCGAGCTCACACGCACCAATTGCACTGGCAACTCGTTCCACACTCTTTCAACCCTCTAAGTGAAGTTTTCCCTCATGTTCCCCTTAAGCATTTTGCTCTTTACCCTTAATCTATGACCTCTAGTTGTAGTCCCACCCAACCTCAGTGGAAAAAGCCTGTTTGCATTTATTGTATCTATGCCCCTCATAATTTTGCATGCCGCTATCAAATCTCCTCTCAATATTCTATGTTCCAAGAAATGAAGTTAGGACTTATTCAATCTTTCTTTATAACTCCAGTCCTCCAGTCCCAGCAACATACATGTAAATGTTTTCTATACTCTTTCAACCTTATTTACATCTTTCCTGCAGGTAGGTGACCAAAACTGCCACAGTACTCCAAATTAGGCCTCACCAATGTCTTATACAACTTCAGCATAACATCCCACCTGCTGTACTCAGTACTTTGATTTATGAAGGCCAATGTGCCAAAAGCAATTGCCAAAGAAACATGATCATCGTCTTTTGGTCTGACCCATTTTAACATGACAGCAGACAAAATCTTGGTACGGGATTAAACTTCAAAAGAGTAAAATACTCTTAAAAGGGGTGGTGAGAAGCATAATGCAGGAAAGACTACACAGTATTTTTAATGGCTATATTTTATTTTGGAAGTGTAATTGTATGTCTTGGCAATTAAAACCAAGTGAGGCATGTATGTTTAAAGAAACCCATAATACATTTTTTGAGCTCCAAAACCCAAACACGCTAAAAATCTTTACAGAATTATGTCATCACGTCAGACCAGCCTCTTAAAGTGAATTCCCAACTGTCAGTGGTTGTGAATAAGATACATTCCTCCCAATTACAATCACCCTACACAGGCCCCACCCAGAATTCACTAGAACTGGCACTGAGCCTGTCGGAAGCTCAGATGAGCTGCCTGACTGGGATCCTGTGTTCCATGGGTGGAGGAACAGCAGCTGCCCTTGCTGACACGCTCATCGTCATATTGTGATGCCAAGGCTAGTTTGTGGCCATCTACAGAAATACATTCATGTTTACTCATCTTAAAATCCTAACAGTTGCCTGTATACGAACCATGGAGCAGTTCTGAGCCCCAGCAGGACCCATGGGAGACAATCATGCCAACACTCATCCATCAGGGAAGAACTCAGAGCAGCCTTTAAAGAGTCATGAAACTGCTAGCAAAGGCTATTGGATTGCGGGTGATATGCTGTGGTGTGACATAGCCTAACGCCGAGGTTCTGGGCCATCATAGCCCAGAGGTCTGAAATGAATTGGGGACCACGGTCAGAGGAAATATCAAATGGGGTGCCAAACTGAGCACCTCAGGTGCTGATGAACACCTGAGCCACATCTGCAGCCATCATCGATACTAGAGGGATGATCTTTGGCCACCTGGTGGTACAGTCCACCGTTGCAAAAGGAGGTGTGAAACTATGGGGGCGGGGGGGGGGAGAGAGGACCAACAAAGTCCACATTGACATGGTCAAACTGTCACTCAAGGACCTCAAAAAGTGCCAATGGTACCTGAACATGATGGTTAATCTTTCCCACTCGCACTCCACAGAAGCTGCAGTCCAATCATGCATGTCCTTTCTGAGGCTGTGCCAAACAAACTTTAGTGCAATCAATTTCTGGAGGCCTTCTGACCCAGATGCAAGAGACTTTGTATAGAGTCAAAAACAGTCTGTCTGCAGTTTGCAGGCACGATGGGGCGAGGGTGACCAGTTGAGATATCGCACAGGAGAGAAATCCCAGCTTCCTTGAACTTAATGTCAGCCAACCGCAGGCCTATGACTGCTGGTCAGTTAGCCTGGACCTTTGGGGCAGTAACTTAGTCGACTGCCATGCCGGCATAGTCAACCCCTATGTGTACGGTCTCAATGGCTAGTCATGAGAGGCAATCGGCCACAGCATTATTTTTCCCCTTGGTATGTCATATAACAGTTGCAAACTTCGATATGTAGGCCAGGTGGCATTGCTGCCATGCAGACCAAGGATCCCATATTTTGGCCATTGTGTGCATGAGTGGTTTGTGGTCAACACACTCTGTGAAATGGTGACTTTCTAGAAGAAAGCAGAAATGGCAGACTGCCAGATGGAGACGGAGAAGATTATGGTCAAATGTGCTGCACTTCCTTTTGGGGGACAGAGCTGCCAGCTGAAGAAGATGTGTCTGCCATACACCTCCAACCATCTGTTCATGTACAGCACCCACAGTACAGTCATTAGGTGTTGGGGAGCGAGTGCACTAGTAGGGTCTTGTTATAAAGAGCTCATTGGTTAGAAAGACCAGTCAAGCACTTGATTAGGGATAAAGCCTTTAAGCACATTATAGATTAGATTCGATTCGATTCAATTCAACTTTGTCATTGTGCTGAGTACAGATACAAAGCCAATGAAATGCAGTTAGCATCTAACCAGAAATGCAAAGACTAGTGTTATTTACAAAATAACTGCAAATAAAAAGTGCTATAGCACACAAATATAAAAGTACTGAGACAGTACAATATGGGTGCAATACTGATTAGCGCTGTGATGTGAGGTTCAGCAGGGTCACAGCCTCAGGGAAGAAGCTCTTCCTGTGCCTACTGGTGCAGGAGCGGAGGCTCCTGTTGTGCCTATCGGATGGGAGGAGAGTAAAAAGTCCATAGTTAGGGTGAGATGCATCCTTGATAATGCTTTTCACCCTGCCCAGGCAGCGTTTATGGTAGATGTTCTCAATGGTGGGCAATTGGGTGCTGATAATCCGCTGGGCAGTTTTCGCCACACGCTGGAGTACTTTGTGGTCCAATACGGGACAATTGCCATACCACACTGAGATGCAGTTGGTGAGTACGCTCTCAATGGTACAGCGGTAAAAGTCTGTCAGTACCCTGGGACAGAGGTGAGCTTTCTTGATGCTCCGCAGGAAATAAAGGTGCTGTTGTGCCTTTTTGATCAAGATGGAGGAGTTCAAGGACCAGGTGAGATCCTCAGAAATGTGGACACCAAGGAATTTGAAGCTTGATACATGCTCCACTACAGCTCCGTTGATGTAGATGGGGACGTGAGTGTGGCTCCTAGCATGCCTGAAGTCCACAATGATCTCCATGGTCTTCCTGGTGTTAAGGGCCAGGTTGTTGTCGGCACACCACACGGTCAGGTGCTGGACCTCGTCCCTGCAGGCCGTCTCGTCATCCCCTCTGCTCAGGCCAACTACCGTGGTGTCATCTGCAAACTTGATTATGGAGTTAGAACCATGTACAGGAACGCAGTCATAGGTGAAAAGGGAGTACAGAAGAGGGCTCAACACACAGCCTTGAGGCATGCCTATACAGGGGGAACATAATTTCAACTGCTCATGGAATGAAGTGGTGATAGAAATTCACCATGCCTAAAGACTCCTTTAACTTCTTAGTAGTGCAGTGCGGTGGGAAATCCATAATAGTCGTTACCTTTGATGGGAGGAGTTCCGCACCTTTTGTGGAGATGTGACGGCCAAAAAAGTCAATGGTTGACAACGGAAATTGACATTTAGCAGGGTTAATAATCAACCCGTGTTGGCTTAACTGCTCAAAAAGTGTGCGGAGATGAGATACGTGTTCGGATTGGGATGCACTGCTGACAAATATGTCATCCACATAAACAAAAAGAAAATCTCAGTCTTTTAATCGAGTCCATTGGCCACTGGAAAGTCCGTACTGCATTGTTCAGTCTAAGCAACATGTACAGAAACTCAGAAAGGCCAAACAGAATCAACACAGGTGTTTTGGGAATGTCCTCTGAGTACACAGGTACCTGGTGGTAGCCCTTAACTAGATCAACTTTGGAAAAAATTAACTTTCCGGCAAAATATGCTGAAATGTTTTGGATGTGTGGGACCGGGTAATGAATAGAGGAGGTGGCCTTGTTAAGGCGTTGCTAATCGCAATATGGGCAGCAACCACCACTGGACTTAGGAACCATATATAGGGGTGAAGCCCAGGGGCTATTCAACCGATGTACAATTCTGAGTCTTTCTAGGTTGGCAAGCTCGTGGTTGCCAGCTTTTCTGGATCCAGTCTACGTGCATGGGCATGGACTGGCAGACCAGTTCTGGGAATGTGGTGCTTGACCCTACATTTTGTGACTGTAGGGGGAGAATGTGGGCTTGGTGAGGTCTGGGAATTCGCCCAGCAGTTGAGTAAAGTCACAGGTGGCAGTGCATGCGCTTGACAGAGTCACCATGGGGAACTTACTGGGGAAGCAGGGTAATGACCTAAAGTGCTTGACATCCACAAGCCAGCAGTCCCTAAGATCGACTAACAGCCTTTGGACACACAGGAAGTATGCGCGAAGCAGAGGTGTAGCCAACTTAGCCAGGACTAAATCCCATGTGTAACGTGGCCCACTGAAGCAGAGCATTACCCATCGTGTTCCGTGAGTATGGATCCTGCTGCTGTTGGCGGCCTCCAGCGAGGTTTCGTCGCTCTTTGCCTTCTCATCAATAGGCGATGCTAGCAGCACACACACTTGACCATCCGTGTCACACTGGAAGTGTTGTTCTGAAAGGGTGTCCGTAATGATCAGTAGACGACCCAGGTAGGTGGAACCCACAGTAGTCACAGACCTCTTATGTCCCAATGTGCCAGCACTGTTGAAGCTGCAAGGTGGTCGGCACTTCTTCGCGCTCGTACCAAAGTGAGTTTGGTAAAAGCACAGGCCTAGCATCATCTGTTTCGCAGCCGCGGGTGTCCTTATGTTGGGCGCCTTGCTGACCAGGCTTACTGAGGTAGAGAAAGGAGGAGGAATGATGCACCACTGCCTGGCTGAGTGGAGACTATCAGCCATGTTAGCAAGCTCCCTGTCATCCATCATGGGTGCATTAGAGAGGATAATGCAAACTTGATCAGGCACTTGTTGCACGAAGAGTTCTTTAAAAATAAGACAAGGATAATGATTTCCCAGGGGAGACAGCATATGGTCCATTATCTCTGATGGCTTAGCATCACCAAGACAGGGTAAGGAGAGTGGCATGCTCAATCTCTTATAATCCAAAATTCTGTCAAAGGCGAGTTTTCAGCGATCCGTATTTATCGTGTTCAGGTGGGTGTTCAAGCAGACTTCCACTCTCACAGTCGTGGAATTGCTGAGCGATACTGCCACATAGTAGAATTTGGTGTCATTAGCGGCGATTTCTTGCTGAGCAAATTGGGCCTCAGTTTGTACAAACGAAGCGATGGCATTTTGCTTCCAAAAATCCAGCAGCTTCAAAGCAACATATTCAATAACTCTGGAATTGTCCCAGAGCATCAGGGTCACTGATGTAGGTTTTCTCAAATAAAATGAAGTGAGGCATTTTATGTTTAATGAAACCCGTAACACATTTTATTGAACACCAAAACCTAAAATCTTTACGTAATAATGTCATTACGTCAGACTTGCCTCTTCTAGTGAAATCTCAACTTAATGTCGATGGTTGTGAATTATGTACATTACTCCCAATTACGTTATTATTTGAATTAACATCATAAGGTCTCAATAGTGTTCTTAAAACAAATTAATACAAAAGTGAACCTGAAGTTCAACCCATTACTTCCCAAAGACCTTGCAGAGTGAAGCCATCTTTCAATTTCTCGATTGCCAGCCCTAGTTCCTCAGAATAAACTGGTTCACGATCTTCTTGCTTATTTAAAGAAAATATACAAAAACATATAATTTAGTCTCTCAAAATGTAACTTCCAAACTCAAAAACAGTAACTTTCCCCAAACAATAAGACTGAGCAATACCTCCACCCACTAACCCACCCCACCACAACTATTTTATCATTTCTGACAGTCACTTTATGCACAGACACTCCTGTGTCTCTACTCATTGTATATAAGCCATCTTATGTACGTCTGTGTGTGTGTGTGTGTATATATATATATATATACACACACACACACACCCACGCACACACACACACAAGATAAAGAGCACTATAGATTATTGGATTATTGTGCTCTTTATCTTAATGTACTGCACTGGATCTGAAGTAACAATTATCTTGTTCTCCTTTACACTTGTGTACTGGAATATTGGGGAAAAATAGCTATACTTAAGATATTTAAAATGTAATTACAATAACATATCAGTTTATTAAAGAAAGCTATAAATACCTTATTGGTATCTGCAAAATATGCCTGAAACAGAAAATAAACAGAAATCAGAAAACTACGCAGACTTTATGTGGTCTCAGGACTTCAGACATATGGAAAACTCATAACAGTTACCCTCCTAATCTCTTTTAAGGTCTGTACCAGAATGAATTTTGTACTTATAAATAAAACTAGTATCAAAATGCTACTCTCTCAAACCTTAAATTTATTTCATTGTTACATGTTTTTTAAACACCTGCTCATGTGTGGTACAACTTGAAAAAAGAAAAATCTCATAAGTTTTTACTTAACATCCTCATCCAAGTTTCACAGTGACATAGCCTCCCATCTACAGGCCGATTATTTCAGGAGCGCTCGGAATTAAACTAGGAAGCCAATGTAACCTCACTATTTAAAAATCAAGACATCAGGAAAATGGTTGAGTTAGCCTAACGCTGTTGATGAAGAAAATGTTAGAAGTTGCAATAAAAGATAAAGAAAGGATATTTAGAAAATCTTAACTGGATGACAAAAATTCAACATTATTTCCTGAAAGGGAAATCATGGTGACCAACCTATAGTGCAAACTAGTGGATGTGATGTTCTTAGATTTTCAGAGTTCATAATAAAAAGTTAATATACACAACTAAGAGTGCGTGGTAATGTGTTAATAAGAACTGAAACTAGGTTGACGAACATCATCGCTCTTGTACTTAAATCTTCTTGCTTGGAAAGCTAAAATACATTTTGCATTGTTAACTGCTTGCATACCTGTAAGTATGCTTTCAGTGACTGGTGTACAAGACACCCAAATCTCTCTGTATAGCAACAATTACCAAGCTAGTTAAATAATAATCTGCCTTTTGGTTTTACTTGCCCAAGTGGATTATTTCATATTGTTGGCCAGAAAGAATTAGTCTACGAATCAGTGAATTCGAATGAATCAAGCACAGTGGAAGCAGACAGACCAATTGCCTTTGTTCATGCCATGAGGGAGGAAATGGAGGTTGCCATTTTATCAAGATTCTCTCCATTTTGTGAGTTAGTCATTTGGCTTGATCAGTGTTTTAAAGTTGACCCAATAATGGCTCAGGTAATCTGTTGGACAGGGATCATTTCCAAATAAGAAGTTACTTGTGAGGTGTTCTTTGGTTGGCTGT
The DNA here is from genome assembly GCF_030028105.1 of Mobula birostris. Classification (NCBI taxonomy): domain Eukaryota; kingdom Metazoa; phylum Chordata; class Chondrichthyes; order Myliobatiformes; family Myliobatidae; genus Mobula; species Mobula birostris. Next base: position 171,052,022 of record NC_092375.1, on the reverse strand, counting down.
AGCATGCAGGTTTTTGACTGTTGGGGTCTGAATCTGTTCTGCGTGATTCGATCTAGTTGTTAATTGAGAATAAAGAGCCATAAATTACTGATTGTCACTTGCTGGGAAGAGGGTAATAAATGGATGCTGGCCTGGAGCAGAGAAGCCAATAAAAAGGTGGTAAAGATCAGACACATGACCTACAGCCGATGACACTGGAATGTAATATTTGAATTGCTGAGGAATGAATATAAAAGCAGACACTTCAAGTGTGCTGGCAGCCGCAACTCTAGAAGAACAACTAGCGTGGATGTGAGGTGCCCACAAATACGTGGAGATTCGAAACGGGACTACGAGGAATACGTGATCAGCAGCAGAAACTCCTTTTTAATTGATACTACATTTTCTGTTCTTTGACTGTTCATGGAAGATCAGGGAAACTTAGCAGGTGTGCACACAGGTATTGGTTGTGTAAATTCATGTGTTCTTCCGTTGAGGCAATAAAGGTACTTGTCAGTCAATAGAGATTCTCTCTGTGCCTCATTGATCATTATTACAAGGGGTGATTCTTGTAACAATATTTAACCATATTATACTGCATCAGCTGTGTTTTTATGCATTCACTGTAACTGTCTAATTTGACTTAAAGCCTCTTTGTATCCAACTGACAATTCATAATACAACCAGTGTCACAAGACAACTTTGAAGTATAATTGTTTCCCTTAATCAAAGCATTGAAAAATATTATGAATACTTAAGGCCCATGCAGTACATCACTAATTGTTGCCTGTCACCTGAAAAGCAGCCATTTATTGTTACTTTCTTTCCTTATTCTTTCATGCCTTTTTGTTCTGAGTAATTTATTTCTCTCCTCCATAAAAATATTCAGTAACTGAATCTCCACAGCCCTCAGTAGATGCAAATTTTACAGGTTCATTATCTCTGAGTGAGTAAATTTTATCTAACTTCAGTCCCAAATCTCTTGTTAATTGTACATGATCTTGCTGTAACCAATCTTAGACTATTGTGTGTAGTTTTAGTTTTTGTGCAGAAATCCATATTGTATCAATAACTGCATCACTACAATTTCTATCATCAGGTAATACGGTTCTGTCTACAGAAATCTTCTAATAGCAGGCAAAAAGTGTGCTGTTATACCTCCAACATCATACCTCTTTAGTTAACACTGGCTTTTGATTATTGATAGGCTCTCCATGACATGTTGTGACATCTGCTACGTTGTCATTGGAGGAGAAGCAAAGTAATACAGTAAGACACAGTAGGACATGAGGCAAGTAAACCCATTATAAGATTGCCTGTTGATCTTGGGATTTGTGTACATACTGGATTGTCTGAACTTCCTAAGATTCTGTCTGATATTACCTGGAAAATCCACTATTTTAGTTTTAAAATTAAGACAATCACTACTTTTAGATATGTGGTACAAGAAGACAAAAACGTCTCATAGGCCCCTGCTAACTTATTTGTGATACTTACGTGCAACTATCACTACTTTATTATGGACTGAAACCTCTTCATAACTGGCTTAACAGAAGAGCCTTTTCAAAACATTACCCAGATGAATCTGTAATCCATTCTTTTTTCAATGCAAAACCAACTATATTTTCCAAAGTCGACAATTTATACTGAAATATCAACGTCTTTATAGTCTACAAATGTTCTGCGTGTATTAATTTTAACTCACCACAAACGCATCAGTTGGTTCCTCTGGTTCAATTTCGACATCATCCTGAACTTGCTCAACCGTCAGGTCTTCAAGTGGCTGAGGCTATAACAGTATGTAACAATCAAAAGTCATAACTGAATCTCGGTCCAGTGCAGACATTCTGAGTGGGGAGGGAATCATAATTTTATTACTTAGATCTTGAAATCACCAAGAATAATGTTAATTCCTTTGAACTCACTAATTAGTAATGAAAATAAAATCCAACCAGTTGCTTATAATAATAATAAATTTATAGAGCACTTTTCATACAGATGATGTTGTTCGAAGTACTTTACAATGGAATAAAAGTACAAATATGAAAATAAATTTTAAAAATAAATATAAAAATGAAAGACAAAAAGGTGCTAGCTAAAATCAAGGTTAAATAAATAGGTTTTGAGCTGGTGCTTAGAAGTGTCAACTGAGTCTGCATCCCTTATAGTATTAGGAATTGAATTCCACAGTTGAAGAGATCAAAAAAGTTGACCTGCCAATGATCATTTGAGGGAGATCATTTAAATTTAAGAGACCAGTGGAAAAAGACCTGAGAGTTCAAACAGGATTATAAAAGGAAAACTATTCTGTGATTTACTCCAGTCCCAGCCCATTAAGAACTTTAAAAACAAGTATGAGAACTTTAAAATCTATTCTAAAAGATAAAGGAAGCCAATGCAGAGTAGCAAGTATGGGAGTGATACGTTGCTCCCTCATCTTGGCTTTGATTAAAAATCTAGGCGTGGTATTCTTAGTGAGCTGAAGTTTGTCAATAGATTGCTTTGGAAGGTCAGTAAAAAGTGCATTGAGTAATCTAGTCTCTTCAATATAAGGGCACGAATTAGATTTTCAGCATCATTATGTGACAGAAACAAACATGCCTTTGCAGAGTAGGGAAATTAAGGATTATGGGGAAAAGGCAAGTAGGTGGAGATGAGACCACAGCCAGATCAACCATGATCTTATTGAATGGTGGAGCAGAGCTCTACGGGCAGGTGGCCTACTCCTGCTCCTATTTCTTATGTTTTTATTAAGTGTAGAAATGCTGTTCTGGTTATTTTCTTTATGTGGGATTTAAAATGCAAATCTAAATCAAGAATAACATGCAGGCTAGTTACTTTTGATTTGCCTTGGACAGCCAAGTCTCCAAATTTATCAAGTAGTTTATCTCTTTTGGCTTTGGGACCAATCAAAAGTATTTCAGTTTTATCTTCATTTTGTTTTAGGAAATTATTGCTCATCCATTTGTTTATCGCAGCCAGACCAGAAGTCAGAGAAGATAGGGTGTTATCATCATCAGGCTCAACCGAGATAGACAATTGTGTGTTATTTGCATAACTGTGGAAATCCAGTTTATGCTCTCTCATGATTTCTTTTTAATCCTTAGCGGGACCACTGTGTTTAATATATTTGGCAAGTTAATAGTTATGACATTTACTATACCAAAGTTAATATTTTGAAAATTACTATGACCTTATAAAGTAGCAGCTGGAATCCCTAAAGAAAATGATTATCAATACATAAAACAATCAAAATTATGATCTTTTGCATTTTACATTCTTCTGCAGATTTTTTGGTAATTTGCAAGACTGACTTTCATATGCTACTATAGCAATCTAAAACCTGCATAACTTGTAGGACATGCACTGTCCTGTCCAGTCATGTTTGCTAGAGCAACACGAGTTATAAAATTTCTGTGCAGCTGCTTACAACCTGTGCAATATTGTTATAATGAGAAAACAAATTTTTATTATAAACTACTGACAGTTTCTTAAAAGAATAGTGCATATCTATGTCTATAGGGTTTGGTTATTTGGTGTCAAATTGAAAGGAATATGTTTTAAACCCTATGAGAGGTTGTGAAAAAGGGGACTTGCAAGAGGAATGCACACACATTTGCATCCAAGATCATACATCATGATCTGCCATAAATAAAGGAACAAACAGATTTACTTAAATTTGTCAAAGATAACCTGCCCACTCATTTGCCTTCCATTCCTTAGTTCTGCATTGATTTTTATTTTCAGTCTTTATTGAATTTCCTTCTGTGCTCAAATGTGCAAACTGCCGATTTCAATTAATGAGTTCCAGATCTTAATTAATTGTATTAAAAATGTTTGTGACTCTAAAAAAGGAGAGATACTAGCTTGATTGTGGCATATTCTATTCAAGGACAACAATTTGCAATCTAAAAGGGCCCAGAGGAACAGATATTAACCAACATCATCAGAACACCCCAGATCTCATTTCCAATTTACATCTATTTCCTTAGCAAATGTCTCCAGTTTCAGCCCACGTGAATTCCAGCTGAATCCTTTTCCTGATAGTTCTGATCTACTTAAAAATCAATGACATGTTCAAAATATATAGCATTCTCAATCATTATTCTTGTCACACCCCAAAATCTTTGCTTTGATATACTCATGCTCTTGACCTCCCTCTGTAACATCACAAACTCACTGTATCTGAAAGTTAAGCAACACACATCAAAGTTGCTGGTGAATGCAGCAGGCCAGGCAGCATCTCTAGGAAGAGGTACAGTCGACGTTTCAGTCCTGACGAAGGGTCTTGGCCTGAAACATGGACTGTACCTCTTCCTAGAGATGCTGCCTGGCCTGCTGCATTCACCAGCAACTTTGATGTGTGTTGCTTGAATTTCCAGCATCTGCAGAATTTCTGTTGTTTGCATATCTGAAAGTTATCCTGATCCACAGCTCTTTTGCCATCATTGGTATTTCATTCAGACATCAAAGATCACAATGAATTGTGCTGAGGGGTAAATGTCTTGGAACATTTCTCCCTCCATAGATGCTACCTAACCTGCTATGTTGCTGGTATTTCCTCTTTTTATTAAATAAGATGAATGGTATCATGGCCAAGAGAAAACAAAAAGAAACTTATGTTCATTTGGCTGTCCTGACTTATCTGACAGATCAGAGCAGTTAGATGCTTGTCCCCTTTAAAAAAAGAATCACAATCTATGAAACCTAAATAATAGCACAAAATAATGGGTCATAATGTTTTAAATATAATAAATACACACCTTTTCCTCCATTTCATATTGGACCCCAAAGATCGGACAGGCAGAGTAGACTTTATGCAAAGAGTTTATCTCTTTAACTGCCTCTTGAAGTTTCTCCACAGGATCAATTTTAAAGCCAAGCACATATCCTCCACTCTAGAAATAACAAGAACTTTTACAATAACTCTTTCTACTTTTATATTCACCTACTTATAATGATGCAGATATAATCAGAATCAATCAAGTACATGCTGGTTTCCAACAGAGCAATCACATTATTCACTGCTCACTTTATGTTCCTTGCAACTAGTTCTTTTTCACATGTTCATCAACATTCTTTTATTTCTTTTGTCTTTTATCTAAACTGAGCGGTAACTTACAGGAACAATTTGGCCTACAGCACACCTTTCAGTGGGGAACAGCCACTGCAAATCTGTGCAGTTGTGATTAATTCCACTCAGACAAAATCTGAGGCTAGGATTGAACTGAAGTCCCTGGACCTGGGAGGAAGTAGCAGAAAATGCCACAATGCCACCATTGCCCACATGAGTTCATCAAAACAAAATACATCATGAAAAATAGCACATGTTTAGATTTATGCAATAATGGACTACCATTTGTTTAAAAACAAATTGTCAACATCATATTAAGAACTTACCTGTTGTGAACTTTCTATAACAAGTGCCAGCCCAAATTTTGAGTCCCTGATCTTTATAGATCGCTGGAATGAAACAACAAATAAACTTTATGCCACACATGTATCACAAGATAACCAAATATGTCAAAAACTCCAGACACTTAAAAATTAATCGGATATGGGATTCTGTGGTTTAAGTACAAAGATTATGTAAATTCAATTTTGAAACTGAAATTCTCTGTACCTTGATTAATTTGGACCTCAGTTATATTAAACCCTTACTTTTGAGCTTCAACTTTCCTTGGGTTAAATATATGGGAGACTCTAAAAAGAGCAAAAAAACTTTAAAAAAAAACACAAAAGTTGAACCAAAAAATAAACATGCCTTCTCCCATTTGCAAATTATGCAGCCACATTGTTTTATATTGTTCAAGCTATTCACTTAAGTTATCACTTCAACTAAGTTTTAAAAATATAATCTTTTAATCACACCTAGGAGTAAGCCAGTATTTGCATCCAAATCAGGAAGTACTGTACTAGCTGAGAATCACAGCTTCACACATACACTTCATGCTAACACCCAGCAGCAGCCTCAGATTAAGTGGACTTGAGTGACAACCCTCACATGCACCCTTCTCCAATTTAGCAATAGGTTATATCAGACCAAAAAGTAATGAGTTAGACCATAAGACACAGGAACAGAAGCAGGCCATTCAGCCCATCGTGTCTGCTCCACCATTCCATCATGGCTGCTCCCAGATCCCACTCCACCCCATACACCTGCCTTCTCACCGTATCCTTTGATGCCCTGATCGATCAGGAAATCATCAACTCCCACCTTAAATATACCCACAGACTTTGCCTCCACAGCAGTCTGTGGAAGAGCATTCCTCAGATTCACTACACTCTGGCTAAAAAATTCCTCCTTAACTCTGTTTTAAAAGGTCGCCCCTCAATTTTGAGGCTGTGCCCTCTAGTTCTAGATACCCCCATCAAAGGAAACATCCTCTCCACACCTACCCTACCTAGCCCTTTCAATATTCGGAAAGCTTCAATGAGATCCCCATGCATTCTTCTAAATTCCAGTGAGTACAGGCTCAAAGCTGCCAAACGCTCCTTTCATTCATTCCTGGAATCAATCTCATGAACCTCCTCTGGACTCTCTCCAATGACAACACATCCTTTGAGATATCATGCCCAAAACAGTTGACAATACTCCAAGTGTGGCCTGACTATAATAAATCCTCAGCATTAACTCCTTGCTTTTATATCCTACTCCCCTTGAAATGAATGCCAACAGTGCATTTATCTTCTTTACCACAGACTCAACCTATGATTTAACCTTCCGGGTGTCTTGTACAAGGACTCCCAAGTCCCTTTGCACTTCTGATGTTTGAACCTTCTCCCCATTGAGGTAATAACTGCACTGTTGTTCCTTTTACCAAAATGCATTATCATACGTTTCCCACTGGATTCCGTCTACCACTTTTTGGCCCATTCTTCTAATCTGCCTAAGTCCCGTTGCAATCACATTATTTCTTCAGCGCCAGCTACTCTTCCACTTACTTTGGTATCATTCGCAAACTTTGCCTCAAAGCCATCAATTCTATTAAGCAAATCATTGACAAACAAGGTGAAAAGAAGTGGTCCCAACTCTATAAATTTGTTTCAAATCATTAGACTTATGGAAAACACTAAGTGCATCAAAAAATAAAGCTCCCTGGATATAACTAACCATCCAACTGACTGCTTTAATTTCATTATAAAAATACTAATACAAATCAAAATAAAATAAAATAATCAGATGAAAATTTCACTCTGTAAAAATCACATTCATGTTCTTTAGATTATATTCTAATATTTCATTAATAAGGTACAATATTTTGAGAAAGAAGATAAAGCTTATGTTATATGAAAGGAAAATAAAACTTACAATTTGAAGATAGGGAATGCTAACATTGAAACTATCATTCATATTTGCGTGCCATACAATCCGAACATTTGTAATAAAAAATGTTCCCAGATTGCCCTATAGAGAGAGGAAAACACATAGGACTCTTATTTATTAAGAACTGAACGACCAAAAACAAAATCTACTACAAATCACAATTCAACCCAATGAAGCTACTCTTTACTGTATATAACATGGAATATAACATACCTGATCACTTGATAGATTCCAAACACCATTAACTTTATCATAAACTTGTTCCTGTGGTAGAAGTCTTAACTGCTTATTTTGGATGAGAGCGCCTCTTAACTTAAGATCTCTATAAATTTTTGATGTCTCATATGCTCTGTAAAGAAAATGAATTAGATGTGAATTAAAAAAATAAGCCTCCTTTGCAATTTATCAGCATTAGATAACAAGACTGCATTGTTCAATGATGAAATTGGCTGAAGTCAGTATGGGTTCCCCCCCCCCCCCCGCCACCTTGTCTTTCTCCCCGGACCTCCTGTCCCATGATCCTCTCGTATCCCCTTTGCCAATCACCTGTCCAGCTTTTGGCTCCATCCCTCCCCCTCCTGTCTTCTCCTATCATTTTGGATCTCCCCCTCCCACTTTCAAATCTCTTACTAATTCTTCCTTCAGTTAGTCCTGACGAAGGGTCTCGGCCTGAAACGTCGACTGTACCTCTTCCTAGAGATGCTGCCTGGCCTGCTGCGTTCCCCAGCAACTTTGGTGTGTGTTGCTTGAAGTCAGTATGGTTTCCTTAAGGGGAAATCTTACTTGACAAATCTGATGGAATTCTTTGAGCAAGTAACAGGCAGCATAGACAAAGGAGAGGCAGTGAATGTTGTTTACTTGGATTTTCAGAAAGAAGGCTTTTAACAAGAGGCTGGTAAACAAAATAAGAACCCATAGTATTATTTGGAAGATACTACCATGGATAGAAGATTGGCTGACTAACAAGAGGCAAAGAGCCTTTTTCTGGTTGGCTGCCAGTGCCTAGTGATTACCCACAGGGGTCAGTGTTGGAACAGGTACTTTTCACATTATATGTCAAAGATATGGATGACAGGACTGATGATTTTGTGGCCAGATAAAAAGGACATTCCCTCAGAACAAAGATGAGGAGGAGTTTCTTTAGTTACAAGGTGGTGAATCTATGGAATTCATTGTCACAGATGGTTGTGGAGGCCAAGTCATTGGGTCTGTGTAAAATGGTGGTTGATTAAAGCAGATGTTCTTGATTAGTAAGGGTTTCAAAGGCTATGGGGAGAAGGCGGTAGAATAGGGTTGAGAGGGATAATAAATCAGCCATGATGAAATGGCAGAGAAAACTTGATGGGCTGAATGGCCTAATTCTCCTCAATATCTTAAAGTATTATGTTACTTCATTTACCAGCCAGAACATTATCATATATCATTTTAACAAAGGAATAAAATCTCATTAACTAAGAGACTTGTCACATCACTGTAAAATTGACTTAAGACTGTGAATATTTACTTTTCACAACTATTTTTGAATTCTGAAAATTTATAGCAGAAAAAATGTATTTTGTCTTTTGCAAAAATTAAACATTAACAGAGATACAGAAGTACTAAAAATGCAATAGTTAGCAACCACGCAATCAGCATCATTTCGTAACCAGCAATCTTCTGAAGTTTCAAGTTTCATTGACAATTAGTGTCAGCAGGCTATTTGATAAACAAGCAGAGCAAATTATGAATCTTCCCTCACATGGTTTCTGTACGTACACAGGGCAAATATGTTGCGGAGAATATACAGATGTTTCAGGCCCATCATACTATAGAAGCAGTGATGGGCCATTGCACGTGGTCTTACATTTAATAAGAATGTGGTTGACCTTCAGTGTCATTAACACTTTTCATGTACTAACCGTACATTCTTTGATCTCTCTTGTCCAAAGGTATATTGATCCCTGAGCCACAGCATAGCTATCACATTTTTGGTCTAATTTATTCATAAGAGGTCAGAAAAGTAATATAATTGAATTCAAAATATTGTGCAACATTTTGAATCCTCCTAATCCTGGTAATAACTTGTAAGAACTTTTTATACAGCCTGTAATTTTATCATCCATATCCCTGATTTTAATAATAAGAGAACTCACTTTCAGCACAAAAGTGTACTTTCACTTACATACAATATTAATAACCCTAAATTCTACGACACTATTTTGAAAAGAAAAAGGATTTCTAAGATTTATATAGCTCCTTTAATGTAGCATAACACACCAAGTTTCAATGCATTATCTAAAATCTGGCACCAATCCACATTGGTGAGGTGTTAAGAGTCAAATATTATAAGTTTGAAGGATTGTCTTAGTGAAGGCAGAGAATTAAGAAATTTATTTCAGAGCTAATTGCCTGGATGGCATGTGATAAAACTGTCTACAGCAGAATGACTGAAAGTCAGAGTTTTGAGAAGTTGCAGATATGCGGAACTATGAGAGATGATTGAGATTGGGAGGAACTAAGTCAGGTTCACATAACACAGAAACAGGTCTTGTGGCCACCATATCTAAGTTGCTAGATGGTCAACGACCTATACTAATCCCATTTACCAGTACCTGGTCTGTAGCCTTCTATGCTTTGGCAATTCACGGTGTTTTAAATATTAGATACTTTTTAAATATTGTGAGAATACATTCCTCCATCACCCACTCAGGCAATGTATTCAACATCCCAAACATCTGGATGAAAATATTCTTTCTCAAATCCCCTCTAAACCCCTGACCTCTGCCCTTTAGATTAGACATCTTTGGTATTGGAAAAACGTCCTATTGATTGCTGTATTAATGCTCCTCATAATTTTTATACTGTTTGCAAATTCCCCCTTGAGCCTTATCCTTTCAGAAGAAGGATAAGCAAACATCTAATTTCTCCTCATAGCTGAATTGCTCCTATTCCAGGCAACACCCTGATGGGGCTCCTTTGCACCCTTTTTAGTGCAATCACGTATGTCAAGTGGGGCAAACAGTCTAGTCTTGATGAAGGATCCTCAACCGAGTTTTTTTCCACAGATGTTTTTGACTGGCTGAGCTCTTCCAGAATTTTTGTTTGTCTTATTGTAAAGTTGTTCGAATACATCTTATTTCATGGTTAATGAGGCGTGTTTTGTATGCCACCTTCACCATCTTAGCTACTTGTACTGCCACCTTCAGGAATCCTTGCACTTGTACACTAAGGTTGCTCTGTACCTCAATATTCCCCTGGTCCTACTATTCATGGTACATGTCCTATCTTTGTGTCCTTGCAAAGTGCTTCACCTCACACAGAGATTAAATTCCATCTGTCATTTCTCTGCTCATTTTACCAACTGTGGCTCAAGACATCGTCCTCACTCAAATCACCACCACCAATTTTTATCTTATTTGCAAACATTTTGATACCAACCATTCACATCCAAAATAAACAAGGAGGTTTCCAGCATTGCTTCTTCTGTCACACTACTGGTCCTTACAATCACTAAATCTATATTTCATCCTTTGACTCTTAATATCAAACAAACTTTGGATACAATTTGCCAACTTGCCTTGCATCTAGACTGTAGCCTTTTGGAACAATTTCACACACAGGGCTTTGTCTCTTAATATCAAACAAACTTTGGATACAATTTGCCAACTTGCCTTGCATCTAGACTGTAGCCTTTTGGAACAATTTCACACACAGGGCTTTGTCAAGGGTCTTATTTGTCCATTTAGACTATATTGAACTCATTGTTTTCATCATTTTATTATTTCTTCAAAAAACTCGATTTTTCTGTCACAATCTCTCACCAGCAAAGCTTTGCTGAGTACCTCTGACTAAAACCCTGCCTTCCCAAATGTTTATTGATTCTGTTCAGAACTTTTCTCAATACCTTCCCTACCAATTGTGCTAGTCTGACAGGCCTGTACTCACCCAGCTTATCCTTGCTGTCTTTTTGAATAAAGGAACATTTGTTGGTCACAAATCAACTGGGACCTCAGCTATACAACAGGAATTCTGCAGATGCTGGAAATTCAAGCAACACACATCAAAGTTGCTGGTGAATGCAGCAGGCCAGGCAGCATCTGTAGGAAGAGGTGCAGTCGACGTTTCAGGCCGAGACCCTTCGTCAGCTATGCTTACTGTGGCCTGCTGCAGCAAAATGGATACCTCTTATCAGGCTGAGGATTTATCCAGCTTTAAACCCACTAAGATATCCAATACTTCCTCCTCTTTGGAATTTCATTTTTCCCCTCCCTGAATTCTCCAAATACAATGTCAAACAACATGATGCATACAGATGTAAAGAATTCATTTAAGATCTCACCTACTTCCTCTGGCTCCATCCGTAAGTTGTTCTTTTGATGTCTCAGGTAATTAGAATTGGTTTATTATTGTCACATGTACTGAGATATAGTGAAAATCTTATCTTGCATACTATTCATACAGATCAAATCATTACACAATGAACTGAGGTAGAACAAGGTAAAACAATAACAATGCAGAATAAAAATGTAACCAGACTCTGAAGAATGATCGCGTTAAACACCGAGCTGAAGTTGATAAACAACAACCTGGCAACAATAAGGCATCGTTTTCTAGATGGGACAGGACAGAGTCCAATGCAGCTGGAAGGTGGGATTTTATACGATCCATTACCAGCTGCTCAAAGCACTTCATGATTGTTGAGGCTAGTGCCACTGGGCGGTAATGGTTTTGGCCAGTTATTGTCACTCTTTTGGGCACTGGAATGATGGTGGTTGCCTTGAAGCCTGCATGGACAGTAGACTTTTGCAAAGAGATATTAAAGATGTCTTTTAAGACCTCTAATAGCTGGACAGCGCAATCCCTCAGCACTTTACCAGGAATGTTGTCCATTCTCACAGCTTTGTGTGGGTTTGCCCAGCTAGGATCTTCCTCACCTTGGCTGTGACCAGACAGGGTGACTGTTCCACAGGGTGAGAGCAGCACATCATTCAAATAGGATTTTCTTAATCTTGTCCACCTGTGATATTTTGTGCCTCTCCTTTGTCCTCCTAATTCTTTTTAAGCTCTCCCCTACATGTTATGTACTCAAGTTAGGGAGGGAGGGAGAAGATGGCGGCGTGACGCAGCGCGCGTGGCCGTTCCAAATGATATCGCTATGTGTTAACTAGGAGGCTGTGCACAATCCTGATTTGATGGAGATAGCCGTGAGGAGCACAGAGGAACACCTGAAGAAACTTCTGAAATGCCTGCTTCGCTGCCGCTGCTACTGTGCGAACGAGAATCTTCGGAGGGGAAGGCCCCAAATTCTCGGCTTTGCCTATTGTCTGTTTCTGGGGCCGGGGCCAGGGTCAGGGTCGAAGCGCTCGGCAGAGATGGTGCTCGGTGCTGGACAGCTGGTCGGAGGCTCAGAGTTTTTGGATGGACTCGGAGTCGGAACGTGGTCGGATGCTTCCAGGATGCTGCATCGGCAAGTTTGCGGTGCGGAGGTTCACTGACTGCGTGAGATGATATGACTTTCAAGAGACTTTGAGACTTTTACCATGCCCATGGTCTGTTCTTATCAAATTACGGTATTGCTTTGCACCGTTGTAACTGTATGTTATGATTATGTGGTTTTTGTCAATTTTTAAGTCGGTTTGTAATGTGTTTCTGTGATATCATTCTGGAAAAACATTGTATCATTTCTTAATGCATGCATTACTAAATGACAATAAAAGAAGACTGTGTGTCCAATCTAATCTAAAAAAAAGATGCTCTTCTGATTTCTGTTCTCTTTAACTGTTTCTTTTTCCAGCCCTCAATATTACTTGATATTTTGGGTTCTTTGGACTCACTGTGCTCACCTTTCACCTACATGGCCCTAAACTTCCATTACTTCATCATGAATGACCCCTACTTATCAGATGTAGACCTCTGTAACTGGCTGATTCTACTTTTGTCAGGTCCTCTCTTGTAATCTTGAAATGATAGTCTTAACCTTACCCCTTCTGAGGCTACCTTTAAACAGAACTATGATCACTTTCTCCAAAATGCTCTCTCATTGACACTTCAACCTCTTGGTCAGCTATAATTCTCTAAGATTACGTCCAGGACAAATGATTCTCTATGTACTGGTTCATAAAGCTATTCTAAACACATACTAAAAATGCTATTCCCTCGATATCCTTCACACCAACTCTTGGAAATACCCTGAAGCATGTATACAGATTTTTAAAATAGAAGCTTTGCTGGTGAAAGCCAATGTGAATCAGTAAGCACAGCAGAGATTTGGATGCTGATAGAAGGGTAACATGAAGATCGTAAGCAGTGTTGTGTCTTTAATATTTTAGTAATCTATGCTTTCTTTGTTGTTTATGTAATTCATTACAGGTTATACGTATGAAGTAAAAGAATGGCATACATCATTATGCCACCATGTCATATGTGCATGCCTCACTAAAAGTAAAAATGAAACTAAGAAATGCATCTCCTGGCTCCTGCGTTCTTCTTTCAAATAGTTTTATATTTTGGAGTTACAAAACATAACCATAAGACCATAAGACATAGGAGCAAAGGTAGGCCATTCGGCCCATCGAGACTGCTCTGCCACTCAATCATGGGTTGATCCAATTCTTCCAGTCATCCCCACTCCCCTGCCTTCCCCCCATACCCTTTGATGCCATTGTGAAGCAGGCAACCATTTCTACTCTTTTTTTAAATTTATGATTATTATCACCCATTATGCACTATTTATGTACCCATGAATTTCATCTGCTTTCGGCCTTTTTTAAAAAAAAACTTAGCTATCCTGCTCTTCTCTTTGTGAAGAAACAAACAATTTTTTAATTCTACCATCTCTCTCTTTTTCCCCTTGTGGAAAAAATAGTGTTTCGCTGTACTTCAACAGGTAGGTAGGCGTGTAGGGTTAGTTTTAAATCTCCTTGTCACCACTATTATCATAAACAGTTATAAAGGGCATTATTGCTATAATGGGTTTATTTCTGGAGAAGCATCTGCACCTAAACTCTGGCAGAAAGCTATGGATCAGGTGCTGCAAGGCTGCCCAGGCACTCAGTGTTACTTGGATGACATCATCGTTACCGGGAAGGATAACAAGGCACATCTCCAAAATCTCAACACAATGTAAAAACAATTTGAAGATTATGGGTTCAGAGCACGATGCAGCATGTGTGAATTCTATAAACCAAGCATCAATTACTGTGGTCACACGATTGACGCACAAGATTTTCACAAGTGTGCTGAGAAAATTTAAGCAGTGGTGGATGCCCCAAGACCAAAGGACATGTCATAATCGTGGTCCTTTTTAGGATTTGTCAATTATTATAACATGTTCCTGTCAAACCTGGCTACTGTGCTCCACCCCTTGAACTCATTACTACAGATCGGAAACAAATAGTAATGGACAAAGTAGTGCAAGATGGTTTTCCAAAAGACAAAGGAAATGGTGACGTCAACCACTGTACTCAGACATTATGATACACATCGTCCAGAGAAGCTTGCCTGTGATGCCACGCCTTATGGTATAGGTGCAGGTCATGTCACATGTTATGAGTGATGGAAGTGTACACTCATAACCTTTGCATCACATTCCCTTACTGCTTCAGAGAAAAATTACATACAGATTGACAGAGAAGTCTTGAGTCAGGTTTGGGGTGTAAAACAATTCAATCAGTTCTTGTATGGAATAGAGTTTACCCTTGTTACTGATCATCAACCACTAGTATCCATTTTCAATCCACAGAAGTGTTCCGTTTCCAGCAGCAACACAAATGCAGAGATGAGCTCAATTTCTTGGAGGACACAAGTACAAGATCAAATTCAACAGGACAATTAATCACAGAAATACTGATGGATTGCCCCATTTACCTTTGAAAAGGAAAATACTTGAAAAATTTGCAAAAGAGGACACTCCTCTTGACATATTCTCCCTTATGCAAATCAGAAGTTTCCCTATTACGGAACAGATGATCCAAAGGGAAACCAGAAAAAAACCTTATGCTGTCTTAGGTCTACATGCCACTGTAAAATGGCCGGAATGTGCGGCTGAAATTTTAGTTTCCCCATTTTTAACCAGTGCTGGGAGGAACTTGCCCTTGAAGGTTTCCTTATGTGGAGATTGAGAGTTACTACCACCTAAGCTGAGAGCTAAAGTGTTGGAGAAGCTACAAGCCGGTCATCTACACATTGTCAAACTGAAAGCTCACTCCCCTCTCCCTTCCCCTTTCCAAACCATGATTCCCCTCTCCCTGCCCACTTCCGACTCTCAGTCCACAATTGAGACCTTTATCAGAATCAGGTTTATCATCACTCATATGTCACTTTACATTGTGGCAGCAGTATAGTGTAATACATAAAATTAGTACAGTACTGTGCAAAAGTATTAGACACCCTAAGACATGTACCCCAGGCTCCCACGTTTTTCTTTCAATTAGTTTTATATTTTGGAACTACAAAACATCACAAACAGATTTGATTTTGATTCAAGCACATGGCAGGAAGAGGTGTAGTGTCAGTCTAGATAAAGCTAATCTAATCTTTAGATGTTGGGTTTAAGGTGCAATAATCTGAAGTCAGTGAAGGGGTCAATAGCTGAAGTTGGGTAAAGCAGGGTGTTATCTGTGAATATGTGAAAACATGTTTTCTGCTAAGTCCATTAGCACAGGTGCATCACAATGCTGTGTGCTTAGCCCCCTGCTCCACTTGCTTTATACTCATGACTGTGAGGTTAAGCACAGCTCCAATGTTATATTTAAGTTTTGCTGATGACACCACTATTGTTGGCTGAATCAAAGGTAGTAACAAATCAGCATATAGGAGGGAGATTGAAAATCCGGCTGAGTGGTGCCACAACAACATTTCACTCAATATCAGCAAGACCACGGAGCTGATTAATGACTTCAGGAGGAGGAAACCAGAAGTCCATGAGCTAGTCCTCATTGGGGGATCAGAGATGGAGAAGGTCAGCAACTTTAAATTTCTCAGTGTTATCATTTCTTTAGACCTGTCCTGGGTGCAGCACCCAAGTGCAATTAACACAGAAACCCTACAGCACAATACAGGCATTTTGGCCCACAAAACCGTGCCAAACACATACGTATTTTAGAAATCACCTAGGGTTACCCACAGCCCTCTATTTTCCCAAGCTCCATGTACCTATCCAGGAGTCTCTTAAAAGATCCTATTGTATCTGCCTCCACCACCATTGCTGGCAGCCCATTCCACACACTCACCACACTCTGCATAAAAAACTTACCAACATCCCCTCTGTACCTGCTTCCAAGCACCTTAAAACTGCGCCCTCTCGTGTTAGACATTTCAGCCCTGGGAAAAAAGCCTCTGACTATTCACATGATCAATGCCTCTCATCATCTCATATACCTCTATTAGGTCACCTCTCATCCTATGCCACTTCAAGGAGTAAAAGTCAAGTTCACTCAACCTATTCTCACAAGGCATGCCTCCCTAATCCAGGCAACATCCTTGTAAATCTCCTCTGCACCTTTTCTATAGTTTCCACATCCTTCCTGCAGTGAGGTGACCAGAACTGAGCGCAGTACTCCAAGTGGGGTCTGACCAAGGTCCTATACAACTGTAACATTAGGAACACTCACAATGCGCTGGAGGAACTAAGCAGGTCAGTCAACATCAGTTGAAAAGATTAGTCGACGTTTCGGGCCAAAACCCTTCGTCAGGACTGAAGGAAGAACTTTGGGGAGGATTTGAAGAATGCTGGTTGTTGAAAAAAACAGTAATTCGAAAGACAAAGGGGTGGGGGAGGGGAAGCAGGGAGATGATTGGCAGGAGAACAATGCACAGTAGAAGGAGGTGGAACTATGAGGGAGGTGATGTGAAATAGGGATAGAGGAAGGGAGGGGGAGGGAATTACCAGAAGTTGGAGAAATCTATGTTCATACCAAGGGGCTGGAGACTACCTAGATGGCATATGAGGTGTTGCTCCTCCAACCTGAGTTTCACATCACCTCCCTCATAGTTCCGCCTCCTTCTACTACTGCGCATTGTTCTCCTGCCAATCACCTCCCTGCTTCCCCTCCCCCACCCCTTTGTCTTTCAAATTACTGTTTTTTTCAACTACCAGCATTCTTCAAACCCTCCCCAAAGTTCTTCCTTCAGTCCTGACAAACGGGTTTCGACCTGAAACGTCGACTAATCTTTTCAACTGATGCTGACTGACCTGCTGAGTTCCTCCAGCGTATTGTGAGTGTTCCTTTGACAACAGCATCTGCAGATTATTTTGTGTTTACAACTGTAACATTACCTCTCTGCTCCTAAACTTAATCCCACGATTAATGAAGGCCAATGCTCTGTATGCCTTCTTAACCACACAGTCAACCTGTGCAGCAGCTTTGAGCATCCTGTGGACTCGGACCCAAAGATCCCTCTGATCCTCCACACTGCCAAGAGTCTTACCATTAATACTATATTCTGATATCATATTTGACTACCAAAATGAACCACCTCACACTTACCTGGGTTGAATTCCATCTGCCACTTCTTAGCCCAGTTTTGCATCCTATCCATGTCCCACTGTAACCTCTGATAGCCCTCCACACTATCCACAACACCCCCAACCATTGTGTCATCAGCAAACTTACTAACCCATCCCTCCACTTCCTCATCCAGGTCATTTATAAAAATCACAAAGAGTAGGGGTCCCAGAACAGATCCCTGAGGCACACCAGTGGTCACTGACCTCCACACAGAATATGACCCGTCTACAACCACTCTTTGCTTTCTGTGAGAAGACCAATTCTGGATCCACAAAGCGATGTCTCCTTGGATCCCATGCCTCCTTACTTTCTCAATAAGCCTTGCATCGGGTACCTTATCAAATGCCTTGCTGAAATCCATACACGCTACATCTACTGCTCCACATTCATCAATGTGTTTAGTCACATCCTCAAAAAATTCAATCAGGCTCATAAGGCACGACCTGCCTTTGACAAAGCCATGCTGACTATTCCTAATCATATTATGCCTTTCCAAATGTTCATAAATCCTGCCTCTCATGATCTTTTCCATCAATTTACACCCACTGAAGTAAGACTCACTGGTCTATAATTTTCTGGGCTATATCTACTCCCTTTCTTGAATAAGGGAACAACATCTGCAACCCGCCAATCCTCTGGAACCTCTCCCATCCCCACTGATGATGCAAAATCATTGCCAGAGGCTCAGCAATCTCCTCCTTTGCCTCCCACAGTAACCTGGGGTACATCTCGTCTAGTCCCGGAGACTTATCCAACTTGATGCTTTCCAAAAGCTCCAGCACATCCCCTTTCTTAATGTCTATATGCTCAAGCTTTTCAATCTACTTTAAGTCATCCCTACAATTGCCAAGATCCTTCTTTCGGAGTGAATACTTAAGCAAAGTACTCATTAAGTATCTCTGCTATCTTCACTGGTTGCATATACACTTCTCCACTGTCACTCTTGATTTGTCCTATTCCCTCATGTCTTATCCTCTTCACATACTTGTAGAATGCCTTGGAGTTTTCCTTAATCCTGCTCACCAAGGCCTTCTCATGGCCCCTTTTGGCTCTCCTGATTTCATTCCTTAGCTCCTTCCTGCTAGCCTTATAATCTTATAGATCTTTATCATTACCTAGTTTTTGAACCTTTCATAAGCTTTTTTTCCCTTCTTGACTAGATTTTCCACAGCCTTTGTATACCACAGTTCCTGTACCCTACCATTCTTTCCGTCTCATTGGAATGTACCTATGCAGAAAGAACACCACGCAAGTATCCCCTGAACATTTGCTACATTTTTGCTGTACATATCCCTGAGAACATCTTTTCCCAATTTATACTTCTAAGTTCCTGCATGATACCTTCATATTTCCCCTTACTCCAATTAAACACTTTCCTAACTTGTCTGTTTCTACCCCTCTCTAAAGCGATGGTAGCACCATAGTCAATTACGAAGAAAGGAAGGCAGCACCTCTTCTTCCTTAGAGGTTTGCAAAGATTCCGCATGACATTTTAAAATTCTGACAAACTTCAATAGATGTGTGGTGAAGAGTTTATTGACTGAATGCATCATGGCCTGGTATGGAAATGTCAATGCCCTTGAACGGAAAACCCTTCAAAAAGTAGTGGATATGGCCCAGTCCATCACAGGTAAAGCCCTCCCCACCACTGTGCACATATATAACCATATAACCATATAACAATTACAGCACAGAAACAGGCCATCCAAACGGAGTGCTGTCCCTGGAAAGCAGCATCCATCATCAAGGAGCCCCACCACTCAGACAAAGCTCTCTACTTGATGCTGTCATCAGGAAGGTGGTACAGGAGCCTTAGGACTCACACCACCAGGTTCAGGAACAGTCATTATCCCTCCACCATCAGGTTCTTGAACCAATGGGGATAACTTCACTCGCTCCATCACTGAACTGTTCCGACAACCATAGAAATCATAGAAAACTACAGCACAGAAACAGGCCCTTTGGCCCTTCTTGGCTGTGCCAAACCATTTTCTGCCTAGTCCCACTGACCTGCACACGGACCATATCCCTCCATACACCTCCCATCCATGTATCTGTCCAATTTATTCTTAAATGTTAAAAAAGAACCCGCATTTACCACCTCATCTGGCAGCTCATTCCATATTCCCACCACTCTCTGTGTGAAGAAGCCCCCCCCTAATGTTCCCTTTAAACTTTTCCCCCCTCACTCTTAACCCATGTCCTCTGGTTTCTTTCTCCCCTTGCCTCAGTGGAAAAAGCCTGCTTGCATTCACTCTATCTATACCCATCATAATTTTATATACCTCTATCAAATCTCCCCTCATTCTTCTACGCTCCAGGGAATAAAGTCCTAACCTATTCAACCTTTCTCTGTAACTGAGTTTCTCAAGTCCCTGCAACATCCTTGTAAACCTTCTCTGCACTCTTTCAACCTTATTTATATCCTTCCTGTAATTTGGTGACCAAAACTGAACACAATACTCCAGATTCGGCCTCACCAATGCCTTATACAACCTCATCATAACATTCCAGCTCTTATACTCAATACTTTGATTAATAAAGGCCAATGTACCAGAAGCTCTCTTTACGACCCTATCTACTTGTGACGCCACTTTTAGGGAATTTTGTATCTGTATTCCCAGATCCTTCTGTTCTACTGCACTCCTCAGTGCCCTACCTTGTATGTTCTACCTTGGTTTGTCCTTCCAACGTGCAATACCTCACACTTGTCTGTATTAAATGCCATCTGCCATTTTTCAGCCCATTTTTCCAGCTGGTCCAAGTCCGTCCCTCTGCAGGTTCTGAAAACCTTCCTCACTGTCTACTACATCTCCAATCTTTGTATCATCAGCAAATTTGCTGATCCAATTTACCACATTATCATCCAGATCATTGATATAGATGACAAATAACAATGGACCCAGCACTGATCCCTGTGGCACACTACTAGTCACAGGCCTCCACTCAGAGAAGCAATTCTCTACTACTGCTCTTTGGCTTCTTCCATTGAGCCAATGCCTAATCCAATTTACCACCTCTCCATGTATACCTAGCGACTGAATTTTCCTAACTAACCTCCCATGCGGGACCCTGTCAAAGGCCTTACTGAAGTCCATGCAGACAATATCCACTGCCTTCCCTTCATCCACTTTCCTGGTAACCTCCTCGAAAAACTCCAATAGATTGGTCAAACATGACCTACCACGCACAAAGCCATGTTGACTCTCCCTAATAAGTCCCTGTCTATCCAAATGCTTGTAGATTCTGTCCCTTAGTACTCCCTCCAATAACTTACCTACTACCGACGGTAAACTTACCAGCCTATAATTTCCTGGATTACTCTTTGATCCTTTTTTAAACAACAGAACAACATGAGCCACTCTCCAATCCTCCGGCACCTCACCTGTAGACAGTGACATTTTAAATATTTCTGCCAGGGCCCCCGCAATTTCAAATTAGTCTCCTTCAAGGTCCGAGGGAAAACCCTGTCCGGTCCCGGGGATTTATCCACTTTAATTTTCCTCAAGACAGCAAGCACCATCTCCTTTTCAATCTGTACAGTTTCCATGATCTCACTACTTTTTCATGGACGACTCATCTCATGCTGTCTATATTTATTATTATTATTATTCCTCTTTTGTATTTGTAAAGTTTGTTGTCTCATGCACATTGGTTGTTCATCCATCCTTTTGGGTGTGGTCTTTCATTAATTTTATTGGTTTTTTGGATTGACTGTGTATGATTGCAAGAAAAAGAATCTCAGAGTTGTATATAGTGACACATATGCACTTTGGCTATAAATTTACTTTGAATTTTGAAGTATAATGTGTGTAGATGAGAACTAGCACAGGCTAAGTGATAGCATTATGAAAGCAGGAGTTGGGAGCTTGTTAAATAAAATAGGAGTGATGATGAGATTTTTTTTCCACTAAGATACCAAAGAACTGTATTCAAATGTACAGAAAGCCACTCACCAATAATATAATGCGTGGCAGACAGGACATACAATAGCACAAATTATAAATAATGGAGATTGTGAGCTGAGGTGCCAGGCTGGAAGAGTTTACAGATGAGAGTCAAGTAGAAATTTGTAAATAAGGATCATCATCTCATTACAATTCAATAGATATGAGGAAGCCAATGAATATTAAGTAAGTCCAAAAAGGTAAACAGGACATGATACATTTAGAACATGGATGCAAGATCTTGGATTAGTTGTTATTGTGGTGAGAGTGTGGAAAATTAACGGGAAGACGCAGAGAATTTTAAATAGAAGACATCTTTCAAGTGGTGGTAGAAAGAGTACAGGTAATATAGTGCAGATAGAAAAATGGAGTTATGAAAATAAAATTATTTTCCATTAGCAAAAAACATATCTGAATCAATAGTCAATGTGTATTGTTATAAAAGTTGGAACACAAGCGAAGTCAGATTTATTATCATATGCACAAGTATTGTGAGGTATAGGAACAATGAAATATTTGCTTGCAGCAGTACTATAAACATGTAGATTCAGACAACACACAGAAGTTTTACATATCCCAGAAAATGTTGAAAGTGAGGTTTCACAGGGATCACTTTTGGGGCTACTGCTGTTTTTAACTTATATTAATGATTTGAGTGGATAAGCACATAACAAATAAACTAGTAAGGTTTGCAGATTACACAAAATTAAAGTGACAGGCTGATAACATTCGGGCAGCAGTATCAATACAGTCTGATCTAAACAAAATCCAGATGAGGGAAGATAAATGGCAGATGAAATTTAATGTATCAATGTAAAATATTACATATAGGAAATAGAAATATAGATACAAATATACTATGGGGTTGGGGTCTTGAGTTAGAAAGTGCACTGCCTGAGAAGGATTTGGGCGTCCTGGGATACTCACCAGTATCAACATCGAGACAATGCACAGAAGCGATTAGGAAGGCAAACTGAATGTTGGGCTATCTAATGCGCTCAGTGGAGTTCAAGCCTAGAGATGTTCTCCTTAAGCTGTATAATGTATTTGTGAGGTCACACCTTGAGTACTGAGAACAATTTTGGTGTCCATATCAGAGAAGGGCGACTCGACTCACTCCAGGTCTGTAGGGTATGAGCTATGAAGAAAGACTGAAAGAATTACATCTTTTTAGCCTAAGTTATCATAGAATGAGAGGAGACATTGTAGAAGTGCTCAAAATCATTAAGGGTATACGTAAAGCGGATGCCAGCTGCTACTTAAAAATTAATCTATCATCAAGGACACAGGCCCATAGGTGGAGACTGGTTAAAGGGAGATTTATTTTACTTTACTTACTTTACTTTATTGTCGCCAAACAATTGATACTAGAGCATACAATCATCACAGTGATATTTAATTCTGCACTTCGCGCTCCCTGGAGTACAACTCAATAGTAAATATTAAAAATTTAAATTATAAATCATAAATAGAAAATAGAAAAGGGGAAGTAAGGTAGTGCAAAAAAAAAACTGAGAGGCAGGTCCAGACATTTGGAAGGTACGGCCCAGATCTGGGTCAGGATCCGTTCAGCAGTCTTATCACAGTTGGAAAGAAGCTGTTCCCAAATCTGGCTGCACGAGTCTTCAAACTCCTGAGCCTTCTCCCAGAGGGAAGAGGGACGAAAAGTGTGTTGGTTGGGTGGGCCGTGTCCTTGATTATCCTGGTAGCACTGCTCCAACAGCGTGTGGTGTAAAGTGAGTCCAAGGACGAAAGACTGGTTTGTGTGGTGTGTTGGGCTGTGTTCATGATCTTCTGCAGCTTCTTCCGGTCTTGGACAGGACAATTTCCATACCAGGCTGTGATGCACCCTAGAAGAATGCTTTCTACGGTGCATCTATAAAAATTAATGAAGGTTTTAGGGGACAGGCCAAATTTCTTCAGCTTTCTCAGGAAGTAGAGGCGCTGGTGGGCCTTCTTGGCAGTGGACTCTGCTTGGTTGGACCAAGTCAGGTCATTTGTGATATTGACCCCGAGGAACTTAAAGCTATTGACCTGTTCCACTTGCGCACCACTGATGTAAATGGGGTCGTGTGGTCCGCTACTCCTTCTGAAGTCAACAACCAATTCCTTCATCTTGCTGACATTGAGGGATAGGTTATCATCTTCGCACCATGCCACCAGGTTCTTAATTTCCTCTCTGTACTCAAACTCATCATTACCCGAGATACGGCCTACAATTGTGGTGTCATCAGCAAGCTTATATATTGAGTTCGATGGAAACTTGGTTACACAATCATGGATGTAGTGAGTACAGCAGGGGGCTGAGTGCACAGCCTTGTGGGGCACTGGTCCTCTGAGTGATTGTAGAGGAGAGCTTGTCCCCTATTTTTACAGCCTGGGTCCTGTCTGTGAAGAAGTTGAAGATCCAGCTGCAGATCTGAGTGCTAAGGCCCAGGTTCCAGAGCTTAAGAATCAGTTTATTTGGAATGATGGTATTAAAGGCAGAGCTGTAGTCAATGAAAAGGAGCCTTACATATACGTCTTTATTCTCCAGGTGTTCTAAGGAGGAATGTAGGGCCAGAGAGATGGCATCTGCCGTTGACCTGTTGCTCCGGTAGGCGAATTGCAAAGCGTCGAGGTTAACCGGTAGGCTGTGGTTGATGTGTGCCATAACCAATCACTCGAAGCACTTCATAGCAATTGATGTCAGAGCCACAGGTCGATAGTCATTCAAGCATGTCACCTTGCTCTTCTTCGGCACCAGGATTATCGTTGTCTTCTTAAAACACGAGGGGATCTTAGACTGAAGCGAGGAGCAGTTGAAGATGTCAGTAAACACTCCAGCTAGCTTGCTTGCACAGGCCCGGAGAACCTGTCCCGGGACGCCATCTGGGCCCGTCGCCTTCCTTGGATTTATCTTCAGGAAGGCCCTTTTAACGTCCTCCTTGGTGACGATGAATCTCGATGCCACCAGGTCCGGTTCATCCGGAGGGAGCGGGACACTCCTCTTCTGTTCGAGTCGCGTAGAATACGTTAAGTGCGTCAGGAAGAGAAGCGCCACAGTTATTGATATTCCCAGCCTTTTCTTTGCACCCAGTGATCTCATTTAGACCCTGCCATAGTCTACCAGCATCCCTCTGGTTAGCCTGGGCTTCCAACTTGGCTCGATATTGCCTCTTGGCGCCCTTAATGGCTTTCCGGAGTTCATGCCTGGATGCCGTGTACCGACTGGTATCCCTGGACATAAAAGCCGCAGCTCTAGCCTTCAAAAAGGACTTGACCTCATAATTCATCCAAGGTTTCAGGTTAGGGAATACCCGGATCATCTTGCGAGACACACAGTCCTCTGTGCGTTTCCAGATAAAGTCCGTGACAGCTGAGGCATACTCATCGAGGTTAGCTGCCGAGTCCTTGAATACTAACCAGTCCACCAATTCAAAGCAGTCACGGAGGACCTCATCCATTTCCTCCATCCAACATGACACCACTTTTGACACCGTGACCTCCCGCTTCAGTTTCTGTTTGTAAGCCAGGAGGAGGAGTATGGCCTGATGGTCCGATTTTCCGAAGTGAGGTCGTGGGAAGGAACGGTAAGCATCTTTGACTGCTGTGCAGCAGTGGTCAAGTATGTCCGGGCCTCTAGTGGGGCAGAAGACATGTTGGTATAACTTTGGTAGCGCCTTTCTGAGGTTGGCCTGGTTAAAGTCTCCGGCTGTAATGAGCAAAGCCTCTGGATACCTGGTCTCACGTTCACTGATGTTGACATACAGTATGTTCAGAGCACACTCCACGTCCACCTGGGGGTGAATGTAGACTGCCGTCAGTATGACCAAGGTGAATTCCCGTCGCAGATAGTAGGGACAACACTTCACCGACAGGTGTTCCAGGTCCGGGCTGCAGGAACTTGTCAGTACCACTGTGTCCAAGCACCACGCAGTGTTGATTAGTAGGCAGACACCACCTCCCTCGTCTTGCCCGAAGACGCCGTGTGGTCCATCCGATGGATCGAAAATCTCTCCGGTCAGATGGCACAGTCGGGGGTGGCAGGGGAGAGCCAGGTCTCAGTGAAACGGAATACACAGCAGTTCTGCATCTCCCTGCAGTAAATGAGTCTCCCTTTAAGATCATCCACCTTGTTCTCTATGGCTTGCATACTAGCTAGTAGGATGGTGGGCATAGGGATCCTGTAGCCCCTCAGCTTCAATCTGACCAGCAGTCCAGCTCTTTTCCCATGCTTCCTCAGTAAATAGTGCATCTTTCCAGGTTTCCATTGATGCAGTGTGTTGTTGGCAGCTCTTTGAGGTTGGTGGACGCGTCCCACAGGGATCGATCGGCAGGTCACGTCGTCGGGCGCTCCGGGTCAAACCAAGTGATGGGGAGAGGCTCCGCTGCCACTTCTAGCTGCCAGAGGCCCGGGCTGTCCATTGGGTCAGGCCCTGAAGCTGACACTTAATCCCGGAGGGCCGGGCTCCTGGCTGAAACAAGTCTGTGAGCTGAGTCACAGTTGCAGAAGCCTCCACTCCAGCCGAGCCTCCAGCTCGATTTCCGAGGTCAGCGGCAGAGGCCTCATTTCTGGCAGCTGTGGATGGCCACCAACGAGGCTTTATGGTGGTCGCTCCAGGGAAGCGTCTGGGGCACCTTGAGGTCTCCAACATCACTTCTGCGTGGTCGTCTGCTCCATAGAGGTGCTGGTTGGAATGGGCCACGTCTTCAAGTGCTCCGGCACGGTAGCAGGCCGCAGGTCTCCGGGAACGTGGTGGGCCTCGGACCAGGCCTCTCTGGTCGGGTTCAGGTGCGGTCTGGAGTTGAAGAAGCAATTCTGGTGCGGTGATCTCCAGCTGGGTCAGTAGCTTCGCCAGGGTGTTATTGATCTTGCTAGATGTAGCAGATTAAAGGTTTAGAAGGGTTTCTCAGGTATAGGATAGTGTAGAGGGCAGTTTGCTCGGGAGAGCACGCGCAGAGTTGCCAGATACCGGCGCCATCTTGAAACATTTCAGACTAACTTCAGGAAGCATTACTTTACACAGCGAGTTGTGGACACATGGAACAAACTATTGAGTTGTGTAGTTGAGAGTAGTACCTTAAAGACTTTCAAATCTAAACTCAATAGTTATTTCAACACACTATGCGAATAGGAATTTGGCAAGCTTTGTTGGGCTGAATGGTCTGTTCTTGTCAAAAACTTTCTAATGTTCTAATATTCAAATTTTTAAAAAATCACTAGCATTTACTTCCCCAATTTTCAACAGGCATTATTTATGAAGCAGTAACCTTTTAGCATTAATATCGCCAGTAGCTTTTATGAATGCTATAAAAGTTGAAGAATGCTTAGCGTCTTCTTGGGTTTAGTACACCACTGGCTGGATCATGTGATTACATTGAGGTACACACTACACAAACAGACCATGAGGAATAACAAGCCCACATTGATATTTATATCCTAGAGTCTCTTCCCATTTTTTAAAAATCTGAATCAGTGAACACGATCCTCTTATTCTTTTCTCACTTGTATGCTTGCCCCACCTTCTCTTCAATGAATCAACACTATTCTCCTCAATCACTCACGTTTAATGTAAGTCTCACATTCTCACCACTCTTAGTGTAGTTACCTAGGAACTCCTTGTAAGATATCTAATTGACTATCTTTTACTGATATCATCTAATTATGCTCTTCCTCATAGATGAGACAAAAAATATCCCTGTACACATCCTATCAGTACTTATTCATGTAGTGCTTTTCTATAGCCTCCAGTAAATCAAATTGCACTAGGTACACCAGGTACACAAGTATTCTACATTATCAGCAGTTCCTGAAGAGTTCAGGGTGTGGGAGTCATAAAATGAAATTTTCAAATGTCAGAAAATCCACTTTTTTTTTAAAACAAAGTGGATATGTTGTGAAGTTACTACTTTGAAAGATTTGCAGGGAATATTTCAATTGAATACCCCCTTTAAATCATGTTCAGCTGAAATAAGCATTAAAAGGAAAAAAATTACAGCAATATAAATAATAGGAATCAAAATGCAAAAAGAAGCAAATCATAAATAAAAACAGAAAATGCTGGAAATACTCAGCAGATCAGGCAGCATCTAAGCAGAGATTACTTATAACCAGAACTTAAAAAGGTAAAGAACAAATCCTGAATATGAACATTCGAAATATAAATAAGGCCTTAATAAACATGATAGATTTGAAGAATAAAGCAGAAACTAAATTCAAAACTGATCTGCTGACATGGCTTACTTTATTTCATCTTAATTTAATGTAATCCATTGAAATATTACCTGTGTACAGCAATAACAGTGGTGAATAGCCGAGGACTTCCTGGAACAACACTGGTAAAAATGAACTCAAATCGTGTGTTGTTGCTTTTAGTCAGGATATAAAGTGCTTCAGTTTGACCACGGAGTTTCTGTAAAGTCACATTTTAAAATCAATATATTTAGTCATATACTGAAGTATCACCTGATGGTTCAGTGGGCAATTGCACTCCACGGTATGGGAATGAGCTAGCCTAAAACAACTTAATTTACATAGCATGCCAACCGAGCATGGAAAGTCCATTTGCAAATGTTAAAATTACTGATACCAATATAATCAAGGAAAAATTAGATTAGATTACCAAACACTTGACTACTGGTATGTTTCAAAGTGCATCTTAAAGAAGAGGGATAGAGAAGAGGAGGTGGAATGAATTCAAGAACGTAAAAGGCATTGCTACTAATAGTGCAGCAAATATATTGGAAAATGCTCAGCAACCAGAACTGGAGAGCACAGACGTTTCAAAGGATTATAGAGTTGTCAGAGATTAAAGAAATGGTGCTGGGGAAATAAAAAAAGTTCCTAAATCTGATGGAACAGAGACAAGTAACTGCTGTACTTTCTCTTTTGGGTCAAAGGTGTTTAGCTTTTGTTGAAATAAGCTTGCATTTTTTGTAACATTCATTCAGTTGACTAAATTAGATAAAATATCTCAATCAACAGTTTATCATTCAGCTTATACTTGCTGAAATTAACTTTCAACAGTATTACTTTCAGATAGTTCACATTACAGGTGGGAAACATTCAAAACACAAATGTGATTACATGCAGTGCTTAGTTTGGTATAAGGAGATCCAACCAATCCAATCAGCTCCCACAAATTCAAAAACCTAAAAGATCTTCATTAGGCCTTTGTATTTTAATGGTCACACAGTAACACAAAAACATGGAGTCAATTCATACACATATGAACTCATTCGTAAGGCCAGTGATGTTGTGGGGATGGAACTGGACTCTCTGACGGTGGTGTCTGAAAAGAGGATGCTGTCCAAGTTGCATGCCATCTTGGACAATGTCTCACATCCACTACATAATGTACTGGGTGGGCACAGGAGTACATTCAGCCAGAGACTCATTCCTCCGAGATGCAACACAGAGCATCATAGGAAGTCATTCCTGCCTGTGGCCATCAAACTTTACAACTCCTCCCTTGGGGGGGTCAGACACCCCGAGCCAATAGGCTGGTCCTGGACTTATTTCCTGGCATAATTTACATATTACTATTTAACTATTTATGGTTTTATTATTACTATTTAATTATTTATGGTGCAACTGTAACGAAAACCAATTTCCCCCAGGATCAATAAAGTATGACTATGACATAAGCAAGATCATCCAGCTTTTATAGCTTCAACCTAATTTTTTTCTAACCTTTCAAATTTATCAAAAAAGAATATAATGCAATTGCTTCAAAAATTCAAAACACAGAAATTCACAAAAATTCAAATCACCTTGAGCAAAATTTCAGCATCAAGTTCAGGGACTTCGTAGCACTGAAATCACTGATTTACAAAGTGATCAACTCATAACTAGTGAACGCGCCTAGCACTTTATCATAAGCATTTTTCCCCTTTGATTACACTTCCAACCTTAGTTTTTTTAAGAAGGAATATAATCTGTGTAACATGATGAACCAAAAGAGAAGTTATAATGATGACAAATGGTCTTTAAAATTGTAAGATTTTAAAATTGCTTACCGAATTAGCAGTTCTGGTCGTGATGTTTATAATACAGTTGTAGCCAACAGCTGAAAGAGAAAAATATTGAAGAAAATAAGTCCTGATGAAGGATCTTGGCCAGAAACATCAACTGTTTATTCATTTCCATAGATGCTGCCTGACCTGCTGAGTTTCTCCAGCATTTTGTGTGTGTTACTCTGGATTTCCAGCATCTACAAAACCTCTTGTGTTTACGTTTAAAAATGTTGTATGTTTTACTTAAGACTACATGAAGAAAAAATAGGTAGAAGACATTTTCTAAACCATCATCAATATGCAACACACTGTAGTTAAACTTCCATCAACAATTTGTTATTTGTTCTAACACAACGTTCAGTTTCACCCCTTCTGAGTGGTGTTGCAACGACCACCTTGCATTCAACCTAAGTAAAACTAAGGAACTGATTGTGGACTTCAGGAAAGGGAAGTTGGGAGTACATAGACCTGTCCTCATCAAGAGGTTAGCAGTGGAAAGGATGAGCATCATTAGGGTCCTGGGTGTTAACATATTGGAAGATATATCCAGGGCCCAACATATTAATGCAATTACAAGTGGAGAACATTCTGACTGGTTGCATTTGGTATGGGGGCACCAGTGCACAGGATTGGGAAAAAGTACAGAGGGTTGTAAAGTCAGCAAGCTTCATCATAGACACTAGGGCTCCCCCCCACCCCCCCGCCACCATCAAGGACATCTTCAAAAGGCAATGCCTCAAGGACACATTCATCATGAAGGACCATCACTATCCATGATATGTTCTCTTCTCTTCTCATGGAGGAAGTATAGGAACTTGAAAACACACACTTAAAGTTTTGGATCATAGAACACAGAACAGTACAGCACAGTATATAGACCCTTGGGCACTCAATGTTGTGTTGATCCTTTAACCTATTCAAAGATCAATCTAATTCTTCTCTTCTACATTGGCCTCAACCATATGCTCATCGAAGAGTCTCTTAAATGTCCCTATGGAGCTGCCTCTACAACTGCACCTAGCAGCGTGTTCCATGCGCCCACTACTATCTGTAAAAAATCTACCCCTGACATCCTCCTAACACCCTAAAGTTATGCCCTTGCATATTAGCTATTTTCACCCTGGGGAAAAAGTCTCTAGCTGTCCATCCTATCTACCATAATATACACCTCTATCGTTACCTCTCATTCTCCTTCTCTGCAAAGAGAAAAGCCCTAGCTTGCTTAATCTACCCTCAAAAGACATGCTTTCTATCCCTGGCAGCATCCTGGGAAATCTCTTCCGCAGTCTAAGCTTCATTCCTATAATGAGGTGACCAGAACAGAACACAATACTCTAAGTGTGATCTAACCAGAGTTTTAAATTTACCTTGTGGCTCTTGAGCTCAATCTCACAACTAATGAAGGACAACACACCATGTGCCTTAACCTCCCTATCAACTTGCACTGAAACTTTGGAGGAATCTATAGAAGTGTACTCCAGATTCCTCTGTTCCTCCACACTTTGTTTAAGAGTAACACATCATGACCTTTATGGAATGCCATTTTGAACATTTTTTGGAAATGGTAATTTGTGAAATTGCATTTAATTCCTGTTTTTTAATTCAGTGGATCCTTTCATACTATCTCCTTACATGTCACATGAATGACATCAATTTCTATCTTTAAAAGCACTATAAAAAATCTCACTACAGCTTCTGCAGCTCTATCTAATAGGCAACCCCACTTAATCAGTATTTAATTACTTTTTACTAAACAATAGCCTTGGGTTAATTTGAAAATTTACTTTGCTAATAGCCAGATTTCTTAATGAAGCTTCACTTACATAAATTTACTCGTGGAATAGCCAGTGAATGCCAGATAATTCGCAGATTAGACACAAGCAGTCTACCTGGAAAAGAAAATTAGCAACTTTACAAATCAGATTGATTTAAAAATACTTCAAACTGGAAAATAGGCAGCAAGGTAAGCTGCTTTGCATCATTTATTGGAAGTCACTTTGTAAAACTTTGATTAAATAACAATGATTTGAAACAAGTAAACCTTTAAACCTTTCCTATTCATTTACCTGTTCAAATGTCTTAAAGTGCTCAACTGTACCTACCTCTATCATTTTGATGGCTCATTTCATATATCCACCACCTTACATAGAAAGAAACATAGAAAACCTACAGCTGCAAGCTTTGATCATCTTCCTCGCTGTCCACTACACCTCCAATCTTGGTGTCATCTGCAAATCTGCTGATTTATTTTACCACAATATCATTCAGAATGCTGATATAGATGACAAACAACAGAGCCAGCACCGATCCCTGTGGCAGACCACTAGTCACAGGTCTTCAGTCAGAGAGGCAACCATCTACTACCACTCTCTGGCTTCTTCTAACAAAGCCAATGTCTAATCCAATTTACTACCTCATCTTGAAAGTCAAGTGACTTAACCTTCTTGACCAACCTCCCATGCAGGACTTGTCAAAGGCCTTGCTAAAGTCCATGCCTTGCCTTCATCAATTTTCCTGGTAACTTCCTCAAAAAACTCTAAGATTGGTTAGAAACAACCCATCACCCACAAAGCCATGTTGACTATCTCTCATCAGTCTTTGTCTATCCAAATACTTATATATCCAGTCCCTTATTATACCTTCCAATAACTTACCCACTACTGATGCCAGGCTCACCATAGACCATAAGACCATATGATATAGGAGCAGAATTTGGCCATTTGGCACAGTGAGTCTGCTCCGCCATTTCATCATTTTTCGTCTCAGCCTCAATCTCCTGCCTTCTCCCTCGTAACCCTTCATTCCCTGACCATTCAAGAATCTATCAACCTCTGCCTTAAAATATAAAAACTTGCATCTACAGCTGCCTGTGGCAACAAGATCCACAGATTCACCACTCTCTGGCTAAAGAAATTCTTCTTCATCTCCGTTCTAAAAAGGACACTCCTGTATTCTGAGGCTGTGTCCTCTGGTCTCAGACTCTCCCACTATAGGAAACATGCTCTTCACATCCACTCTATCAAGGCCTTTCGCCATTTGATAGGTTTCAATGAGACCACTCTTCATTCTTTAGAATTCTAGTGAATACAGGCCCAGAGCCAAATGTTCTTCATATGCCAAGCCATTCAATCCTGGAATCATCTTTGTAAACCTCCTTTGAACCCTCCCTAATTTCAGCATCTCCTTTCTAAGATAAGGGACCCAAAACTACTAACAATATTTCAAGTGAAACGTCACCAATGCTTTATAAAGTCTCAACATACATCCTTGCCTTTACATTCTAATCCTCTTAAAATGAATGCTAACATCACATTACCTTCCTCACCACAGACTCAATCTGCAAAATAACTATTAGGGAATCAAGCACAAGGACTCCCAAGTCCCTTTGTGCCTCAGAGTTTTGAATTTTCTCTCCATTTTGAAAATAGCAAACCTTTAATTTCTTCTACCAAAATGCATAAGCATATACTTCCCAATACTGTATTCCATCTGCCACTTCTTTGCCCATTCTCCTAATCCAAGTCCTTTGTAGCCTCTCTACTTCCACAGAACTACCTGCCCCTCCAACTTTCTACCTATTGTCTGCAAACTTTTGCAACAAGGCCATTAATTCCATCATCTAAGTCAGGGGTGGCCAACATTTTACATTCCATGCGTCAATATTTTCATGCATGAGTTCTATATTAACATATTTTACAAGAATTGTGGGGGTACAAGAGGTGTATGGCACATCTGACCACAGCACACGGTTCCACAGTCTTTCAGTCCATCTGAGATGAGCTCGGGTCCAGAGAACTCGCCGGCATTTCTGCATAGCGTTGATGTATGGCTTCCTCCTTGCGTAATACAGTTTCAAGTTGCATTTCTGGATGCAGCGACAGACTGTGTTGAGTGACAATGGTTTTCCAAAGTACTCCCGAGCCCAGGTGGCTATAATTGTCACAGTAGCATGACGGTTTCTTAGGCAGTGCCACCTGAGGACCTGAAGATCACGCGTATTCAACAGTGGTTTCCGACCTTGCCCTTTACGCACTGAGATGTCTCTGAATTCTCTGAATCTTTTCACAATATTATGTACTGTAGATGTTGAAAGACCTAAATTCTCTGCAATCTTGTGTTGAGAAATGTTCCTTATGAACTGACTAACAATTCTCTCACAAATCTTGGCACAAAGGGGTGAGCCACGACCCATCCTCGCTTGCAAAGACTGAGCCTTTGATGGACGCTACTTTTATACCCAGTCATGATACCTCACCTGCTACCAATTAGCCTGCTTAATGTGGAGTCTTCCAAACCGGCGTTACTTGAATATTCTGTGCACTTTTCAATCTTATTTTAACTCTGTCCCAACTTTTGTTGAGTATGTTGCAGCCATCAAATTCTAAGTTTGTGTATGTTTACAAAATACAATTAAGTTGGTCAGTAAAACTATTGAAAATCTTTTCTTTGTACTTTTGTCAGTTAAATAAAGGTTCACGTGAATTAACATATCACAGATTTTTGTTTTCATTGCATTTTGGAAAATATCCCAACTTTTCTGGAAATGGGGTTTGTAAAAGGTTGGCCACCCCTTATCTAAGTCAATGATATATAACGTAAGAAGAATCAGTCCTAACACAGACCCGGATAGAACATCACTAGTCACTTGCAGCCAACCAGAAAAGGTTTCCTTTACTCCTACTTTTTGCCTCCAGCCAATTAGTCACTGCTTTATTCACGTTAAAATCTTTCCTGTAATACCATGGTCTCATATTTGTTATGTAGCCTCATGTATGGCACCTTGTCAAATGCCTTCCAAAAATCCAAGCACACAACATTAACTGATTCTACCTATAATTTTCTGGCTTATTCTTAAAGTCTTTCTTAAACAATGGAACAACAGTAGCTATCCTGCAGCACCTCACCAGTGGCTAAAGGCATTTTTAAACACCTCTGCTAAGGACCCCTGCAATTTCAGCACTGGCCCCAAAAGGTCTTCTGATTATTTTTTTAATGTTCTCTTGCAATTCTTATATTCAAGTACCTCATTTGCTCCTTCCTGTCCATACCAGCTGTACATCTTCTTTTGCCTAGGGCCTCAAAACCTCTCGAAAACCAAGGTTTCCTAAAACTGTTATCCTTCCTTTCATTGTGACATGAACATACATACATTGCACTCTCAAAACTTCACTCCACATACCAATCACACCTTGGCCAGTAAAAGGAGGAAGGAGAAGATGGCGGTGCAACACAGTGCACGCGGCCGTTCCGAATGATATCCTATGTGTTAACTAGGGGCCGTGCACAATCCTGATTTGATGGACTCAGCCATGAACGGAGGAACACCTGGAGAAACTTCTGAAATGCCCGTTTCGCTGCCACTGCTACTGCGCCATTGAGAATCTCCAGAGGGGAAGGCCCCAAATCCTTGGCTTTGCCTACTGCCTGTTGCCGGGGCCGAGGTCGAAGCGCTCGGCAGAGATGGTGCTCGGTGTCAGAGGGCTGGTTGGAGGCTTGGAGCTTTCGGACAGATTCAAGAGTTGGCTGTGGTCGGGTGCTTCCAGAGTGCTGCATTAGCAAGTTTGCGGCGCTGGAGGCTCATGGTAGGAAGAGAGTTTCTCTTCCTTCTACCGTCTGCGTGAGATGATGGGACTTTCGAGAGACTTTGATTGAGACTTTTTACCGTGCCCGTGGTTTGTTCTTCATCAAATTACGGTATTGCTTTGCACTGTTGTAACTATATGTTATGATTACTGTATGTGGTTTTTGTCAGTTTTCAGTCGGTTTGTCTTGTGTTTGTGATATCATTCTGGAGAAACATTGTATCATTTCTTAATGCATGCATTACTAAATGACAATAAAAGAGGACTGCGTGTCCTCATAATCTAATAAAAAAAACAACCTGTCACAGATCCACACTTGCCAGATACTTTCTCCAATTTAGAATCTCAACTCAAGGACCAGACCTATTCTCCTCCATAATTATCTTGAAACTAATGGGATTATGATCACTAGATGCAAAGTGTTCCCCTACACAAACTTCTGTTACCTGTCCTGTCTCATTCCCTAATAGGAAATCTGGCATCGCACTCTTTAGTTGGGACCTCTATGTACTGATTAAGGAAACTTTCCTGAAATCATTTGACAAACTATATCTCATCTAGCCCTTTTACAGTATAGGAGTCCCCAACAATATGTGGTAAGTTAAACTCATCTATTACAACCTCATGTTTTTTGCAACAGTCTGCGATTTTTCTATAACTTGCTCCTATAAATCTGTGACTGTTGGGTGGTCTGTGATGTAATCTCAATAACATAGCCATCCCTTACTACTTTCTCAGTTCCACCCATATACCCTCAATCGACGAGCCCTACAGTCTGTCCTGTCTGAGTACTGCTATGATATTTTCCCTCAGTAGTAAAGCCACCCCTGCCCCTTTAATCCCTCCCACTCTATCATGTCTAAAACAATGGAATTCTGGAAACTGAGCTGCTAGTCCTGCACCTCCCCCCCACCCCCGAAACCAAATTTCACTAATGGTGACAAAATCATAATTCCATGTGCTGATCCACCCTGAGCTCATCCATCAATACTCCTTCCACTGAAACGTACACAACTCAAAAACACTAGTCCAATCATACTCAACATTTCGATTTCTTACTTTGCATGCAAGTTTAACAAAATTTTTCTCCACAACCACTCCACTATCTGCTCTGGCACACTTGTTCCCATCCCCTTGTAACTCTAGTTTAAGTTCTCCCCCACCCTGTGCAGCACTAATGTAAACCTTACCACAAAGATATTAAGTCCCCATCCAGTTCAGGTGCAAACAAGCCCCTCTGTGCAGGTCCCACCTTCCCTGGAAGAGAGCCCAATGATACAAAAGCCTTCCCTCCTGCACCATCTCCATAGTCATGTATTAAACTGTATGATACTCCTATTTCTGGCTTCACTAGCATGTGGCACAGGTAGCAATCCTGATGTCACAACCCTGCAGGTCATGTCCTTTAACTTAACACCAAACTTCCCAAACTCACTTTGCAGGACCTCGGCCCCCTTACTACCCTTGTCATTGATACCAATGTGGAACATGACATCTGGCTGATCACCCTCCCAGTCAAGAAGGTTGTGGACTCAGAACCTCCTGTCTATTCCTCAACTAATGAATCCCCTATTACAACAGTTCACCTGTTCTACCCCCTTTCCCTTCTGAGCTACAAAGCCAGACTCAGTGCCAGAGACCTGACCGCTCTGGCTTTCCTCCGCAAGGTTATCACCTCTGCCCACTGCCCAACAGTATCCAAACCTCTTTATGAGGGGAAAGGCCACTGAGGTACCCTGCTCTAGCTGCCTATCTCCTTTCCCCCTTCTGACGGTCAACCAGTTACTGTGTGCAACTACCTCCCTGTGTGTCCTGTCGATCACCCCCTCAGTCTCCCAAATGATCTGGTGTTCATCCTGTTCCAGGTCCAAATCCTTAACACAGTCTGAAAGAACCTGCAGCTGGATGCACTTCTTGTAGGTGTAATCATCAAAGACACTGAAGGTCTCCCTGCCTTCCCACATCCCAAAAGAGGAGCATTCCACTACCCGGCTTGACATCCCCACTGCTCTATCTATGCAATAAGAACAATTAAATGGAAAAAATCTAGCCACAACATTTACCTCTCCTCACTGA
This sequence comes from Mobula birostris, assembly GCF_030028105.1. Lineage (NCBI taxonomy): Eukaryota > Metazoa > Chordata > Chondrichthyes > Myliobatiformes > Myliobatidae > Mobula > Mobula birostris. Next base: position 171,014,626 of record NC_092375.1, on the reverse strand, counting down.
AGCCTCTGAATCAAAGACTGAACAACCCACTCTAACACTGGCTTACTCACACAAAGGCCACCCCCACAATGGCTGCTCCACTTGAACCTTGTGGTTATAAAGTGGTAATTAGTGACTAAATTTTGAGTTATAGCGAAGATCCAGTTTTAAGCTCTATTTTGGAAAGGGCCAGTAACATCACAACAGATCCCACCCACCCTGCTCATGGACCGTTTGCCCCACTCCCATCAGGGACCAGGCTATGTAGCATCCACATCAGGACCACCAGACTCAAAAGCAGTTACTTCCCCAAGCAGTACAGCTGATCTACACTTCCACCCACTAACCAACCCCTCCACACCCCTAATCACCACTTTATCATTTCCTGTCAGTCACCTTATATCCAAGCACTACTGTGCTTAGCATCACTTTGTGAACATAAAATCAATCTATGCACATGAGCTATCTTACGTATTTATATTTACAATGTTTTTTATTAGTACTATTGTGTACTTTATCTTATTGGTGTTCTTTAATGCTGCATCAAGTCTGGAGTAACAATTATTTTGTTTTCCTTTACACTTGTGTACAGGAAATGACACTAAACAATCTTGAACTTGAAACTCAGCATCATGAAAACCAGTCCCAATATGGATTTAAGATTGTCAATGGCAAAAGCCCAATGAAACGTACAGTATTAGATGCTTTGGTGGAGACAATTCTGTATGACTTAAGGCCACAAAAGGTGTATCTGAGTCAACAAATGGAAATCTCCCTTTACCTATTTCTTATATTAATGAACATTCCCATTTTATCAGAAGCAGTTACCCTAATTTCAGATGCTTTTGCAATGAACAGAACATTAGATTCATGTCTGCTCTACTGTATCAGTGCTAATTCCAATTCAATGGAAAAACAACAATGTCAACAGCGTGTTGTGTTCCATATATTTTGCCATTTTCCAAATAAATCACCTTTATGTTCAAACTTCTGATAAGGTTTTGAAATTTTACTCTGTGGTTTTTTTGTCCAGCAGGAATGAACATCACCTCACTCAGAACATGTAAGCAGTGAGAACTGAGATTAAAATAACTTTTCAAAAAATTTAATCCTTACATAGAAATAAATAGCTTCCAATTTCATATATATAATTCACTTATTGCGAGATCAAACTTTCAAAACTCCAAAAAGACAGTGAAATATGATTATATAATTCCATTAGTTGCTGGCATGAACATAGATCCAAAAGGCAAGGGTACAGCTCATCTCATGTTACAGAATCTATAATTTAGGTCAATGTACTTCTATATGTCCATTACAAGTACATGCCATTGGTTGGAAACAAACAACTTATTTCTAATATATCATTTAATGTGTATTTACTCCCTACCTTTTTCTCCATTATTTCCTTTGGTATCTTCAATGGCGTCCAAACAGTCAATTAGCACCTCTCCAGATCTCATCTTCATTTGTCTAAAAACAAAACAAATATTAATCAGTTCTAATTCAATGAACACAACACCAAACAAGCAAACAAAGAGATGAGAACCACAGAAAAATAATCTTGCAGACTTTCAGAAGATTCACTGAAGAGTGCCATGATACTATTGTGTTGGGCAGTGCACTTTTCTGATCTCTTTGGACATCAAAATGCATAATGATCTCTTTGCACCTACCCAAAGACATACCAAGCAGGTTAACTGGTCATTGTAAATTGTCCTGTGATGAGGTCACGGCTAATCGGGTTTGTAAGGGGGTTGCTGGGGTGGCGTGGCTCAAAGGGCCAGAGGGGCCTACTCCATGCTGTGTCGCTAAAATAAAAATTAGGGTTGTTGGAGGGATGCTTGGAAATGAAGAATACTCCTTAAGTCATAAGAGACATTATCAATGAGGTCAGGCAGTCTCAGTCTTTGAGGATAATGTCAGGGCATTCTTCAGAAGGATGAATCCATGAAGGTGTCTGGCCCAGATAGCATATCTCACTGAATACTAAAGATCCGTGTAGACAAACTGACTGTAGTACCTCTCTACCGGACATTCCCACCTGCTTCATAAAGATATCTATTATACTGGTGCCCTGCCTCAATAACTAATGTATGGTAGTGCTTACATCAACCATAATGAAGTACTTAGAGACGTTGGTTATTACATGAATCAGCTCCTGCCTCAAGAGTGATCCAGTATCCAGAAAAAACGCCCAGGTCTCCAGAATTAAAAAATAAGACAGGAAGTTAAAAAGAGGATAAATATTTAACTTCAGGCGATATGGAAACAGATTTGAGAAGAGGGACGGTGAATACAGGACTAAATGAATTATATTTGAATGACTGCTGTATACAAAACAAGGTAGAAGAATAGAAGAGTTAGAAAATGGCAGGTATGATCTTGTGGGCATCACAGAGTCATGGCTGAAAGAAGATCATAGTTGGAAGCTAAACATTCAAGGATATGCATCCTATTGAAAAGACGAAGGGTGAGCAGAGAGAGTAACATGGTTCTGTTGGTAAAAAGTGAAATCAAATCCTTAGCAAGAAGTGATATAGAAACAGAAGATATTGAATTCCTGTGGGTAGAGTTAAGAAATTACAAGGGTAAGAAGACACTGGTGGGAATTATATACAGGTTCTAAATAGTAGCTACAGTATAATGTGGGGTACAAATTACAACTGGATATAGAAATGGCACATAAGAAAGGCAATGTTACTGGGTCATAGGGGACATCACTATGCAAGTAGACTGGGAAAATCAATTTGGATTGGATCCCAAGAGAAGGAATTTGTGGAATACCTATGAGATGGCTGTTTAAGCAGCCAGTGATCGAGCCCACTGTGGAAAAGGCAATTCTGGATTTGGTGTTATGCAATGAACACATTTCACTAGAGAATTAAAGGAGCCTTTAGGAAGTAGTGATGGTAACAAGAACGAATTCACCCTGCAATTTCAGAGAAAGAAGCTAAAATCAGCTATCAGTATTACAGTTAAGTAAAGAAGCATGACGGAGGAGCTGAGCAAAGTAGATTGGAAAGAGATCCTAGCAAAGCAAATTTATTATTGAAGTACATATATGTCACCATATACTACCCTGAAATTCATTTTCTTGCAGGCATACACAGTAAATATAAGAAACACAATAGAGTCATCAATGAAAAACTACATACAAAAGCTGTCAAACAACCAATACGCAAAAGATAAACTGCATATACAAAAGAAGTGAATAAATAATACTGAGAACATGGATTGTAGACACTTTGAAATGAGTCCACACGTTATGGAATCAAGAGCTGAGGTTATTCATGCTGATTCAGGAGCCGGTTGGTTGAAGGGTCATTAATAATTTTTATTGAACGTGGTTGTGTGGGACCTGTGGCTCCCATACCTGCTTCCTGATGAAAATGTGGCCTGGATGGTGGAGGTCCTTCATGATATATGCTGCTTTCTTGTGGCAGCTCTCTTAGATGTCCTCAGTGGTAGAGAGGACTTTGCCTGTGATAGATTGGACTGTATCCACCATTTTCTGTAGGCCTTTCTGTTCTCCAGCATTGGTGTTTCCGCACTAGGCCGTTATGCAACCAGTCAGGATACTCTCCACTGTTCAACTACAGAAGTTTTCAAAGTGTCAGATGACATGCAGTTTCTTCGGAAACTTCAAAAGAAGTAGAGGTGCTGCTGTGTCTTATTTGTGATGGTTCTTATGTGCTTGTCCCATGACAGATCCTCTGATATGTTAACTCTCAGGAATTTAAAGTTTCTGACCCTTTCCACCTTTGATCCCCTAATGAGGACTGGCCCATGACATCTGTTTGTTGAGTGAAAGGTTGTTGTTACGGCACCATCCACTAGATTTTCAATCTCCTTCCTTTATAACGATTCATCACCACCTTTGATTTGGCCAACAACAACATCAGCAAACTTAAATATGGATGGCAGTAGGGCAGTAGGGCAGCAGTGGCAGGACTTTCTAGAAGTAATTCAGAAGAGGCAGAACCTTTCATCTGAAAGAAGAATTCTAAAGAGAAGACAAGGTTTCTGTGATTGACAAGGGAAAGCAAAGAGAACTATGCAAAGAGAATTAGCAGGAAGCTAGAGACTTATAAAAATAAACAGAAGACAAGTAAAAAGCAATAAAGACATCAAAAGCTTTAGAAATAAAAATTGGTAAAGATTGAAATAAGTATAAAAATTTAGGAAGAATATACATTTTAACAACATTAATTCGACCTACCAGAGACATGGACAGAGGTGACCAGTGTGCCAAACTCTGTTTTGTATGATTTAAAAGGTTAGCAAAATTTTCTTGAAAAAGACGCTTAAAGTTCCTTGTTACTGTAATATCGAGGTAAGTAAATTGATTATTTACTACTTTAAAAGGGAGGTTATGAAATTCTAATATTTGTGCTTCTCTGTTAATCAGGAAAAGTTCGCTCTTATGTAAATTAAGTTTGTATGCGGAAAGCTGGCTAAATTTATTAAGAAGTGAAAATATTGGAGGCAAGGAGGTAGTCGGATTTGATATAAAAAGTAAAAGGTTGGCATTGCTGAGAGTTGGTCAAAACAGAAGCAATGGGGCATGAATATAGCAATTTAATCCATGTAATAAAATTTTGGCCAAAATCAAATTTTTCTAAAACCACAAAAAGATAGTTCCACTCCATAAGATCAAATGCTTTCTCCGCATCTAGAGAGAGGACACATTCAGGAGTCCCAGTTGAAGGTGAATATAAGATATTAAATAGACGCCGTATATGAAAAAAAGGGAGGCGATTTTTAATAAAACCAGTTTGATCTTCAGAAATAATTAAGGGTACAATGTTCTCCAATCTATGAGCCAAAACTTTAGCCAAAATTTTAACATCAACATTTAACAAAGAAATCGGCCTATACAAAGAACACTCTGTTGGGTCTTTACTTTTTTTTGCTAAAAGAATGATACTTGCCTCACTAAATGATGCTGGTAATTTACCATGTTTAAATGAATCAGATAAAACTAAGATTAATCAAGGCAAGAGCAGTGAGGAAAACGATTTATAAAATTCTGCAGAGAACCCGTCAGGTCCAGGAGATTTACCAGACTGCAGTGCAGAAATGGCTAAGGATATTTTCTCTAGTGATAATGGCTCATTAAGTTTTACTTTGAGATCAGGAGAAAGCAAAGGAATATTTAAACTACTTAAGAAATGCTTGACAGAAACGCTATCATTTAAAGATTCAGAGGTATAGAGTCCAGAATAATAATTCTTAAATGCATCACTGATTTCAGAATGATTCAAGGTAATGTTCCCATTTCCCATTTGAATTTTTGTAATTTGTCGTCCAGCTTTAGAGTGTCTTAAGTTGGTTGACTAAAAATTTACCGGATTTATCACCATGAATATAAAACCGGCTCTTACTTTCAAGAAGTTGGCATTGAATTGGGTGAGTGGAAATAAGGTCAAACTTAGTTTGAAGTTCCACTCACTTCTTGCACAGTTCTGGATTTTAATTGGTCTGTTGCTTTAATTTGACTAACAATAGACAATAGGTGCAGGAGTAGGCCATTCAGCCCTTCGAGCCAGCACCACCATTCACTGTGATCATGGCTGATCATCCACAATCAGTACCCTTTTCCTGCTTTCTCTCCATATCCCTTCAAATCTAATCGCTCTGTATAGGTCTTCCTTTTCAAATTCGCAATATATGAAATTATTTGACCCCTTGGATATGCTTTCATGGCATCCCAGACAACCTGAGTTGAGATTTCAGATGACATGCTAGTATTTTAAAAAAAAAGTAATCTGGTCCTTCATAAATTTTACAAAATCATTATCCAACAACAGGGTCAGGTTAAAATGCCAATGTTTATTCATATGGGGGAAACCAAGAAGAATTATAGATGGGTAACTGGGGCATGATCTGAAATCAATATACTCTGATAATCACAAGAGTGAACAGATGGAATCAGCAGGTTATCGATTAAAATATAATCAATTCCGGTAAAAGTATGATGGACATGTGAAAAAAAAAGAATAATCTCTCTCACTTGGATGGATACCATAATTAGAAAGGAAGGACTGAATTGATAAAGCAGAATTACTTGGTAGTCTAGGAACAGAAGAAGATCGATCCAAAACTGGATCTAACCAACAGTTAAAATCACCGCCCAGTACAAGAGAATATAAACTCAAGTCAGGCAATAAAGAGAAAAAACAATCAAAAAACTCCACATCATCCGAATTGGGAGTGTACAGGTTAGCTTAGACTACCACAGTACTATACAATTTCCCAGAGACAATAATAAAACAACCATTTATATCAGATAATTTGTTGTGAAGCTCAAAGGGAACATTTTGATTTATAAGAATTGAGACCCCTCTGGCTTTAGATGGAAAAATAGAATGGTAGTGCTGCCCCACCCACCTTGACATGAGACGAAAATTATCAGAACTATGAATGTGTGTTTCTTGCAAAAAAGCAACTGCAGCTTTACGCTGCTTAAGATGTGAAAACACCTTCCTTCTTTTAGCAGGATGGTTCAATCCCTTAACATTCCTGTTTATAAAATTCAACAGACTAACCATTGTCGTTTAAAAAAACATAGAGGGTAGTAGGCATGAACAAAATCAAACATTCAGATAATAGCTCTGGGGCAAAAGTATAAAACAAGAGAACCAGGAGAAAAATATGTCCTGAATAACAAAGAATAACTAAAGGTTCTATAAATGCTATTGGCATTAGAGATCCACCCCCCCCCCCAAATCCCACAATAAGAAAGCTACCAAAAATCAGCAGCAAGCAGGGAGACCTTTGATAAATTTCTGAGTTTCTGTAACCGAGTTAAACCACATTTTGTCTCCAGTAGCGAGAGTTATTCGGAGACCAGCTGGAAAACGCAGAGAGGGCCTGAATCTGCATTTGTAAAACTCTTTCATAACTCCTTTATAACTCCTTTATACTCAGCATGCAGACTCAGAACTTGGGAGGCATAGTCCTCAACACTACGAATAGGCTGACACTTGTATACCAACTTTCCTCTACGACATGCTTCCATAATCAAAAGGTCTTTCACCTTATAGTGATGAAAGCACAAAATTACTGGACGTGGCCCATGGCCCAACTCCGGCTTAGGCACAAAAGTACGGTGAGCTCTGTCTAACTCGGGTGGGGTCGGAAGTATGTTGTTCCCAAAAATCTCACAAAGTGGAAAAAAATTCAACAGGAGATCCACGTTCGATAGCCTCTGGCAAGCTGAGGATTTGTAGATTTTGACGCCTGCTCTGACCTTCCAGGTTAGTAACTTTGGATATTAACTTGCTGTTATGATCTTTCAAGCTGGAGCAAATGGTTTCCAAATTGTGAAAACGAAGTTTTAAATCATCGGTAGCTGACTCAAGATGAGAAAGACGTTCTGCATGAGCCTCCACTTTGGAATTAATTTGATCCAATTTTGACTCCAACAAACTGAAAGACTTAAACTCAGAGTTAAATTCAGATATTATATCATGTCAGTGCTGTTCCAAAATGGAAACAATCTCGGCAGAGGAACCAGCAGCAGGTACTTCTTTTTTCCCTGATTTGGTGATCTTTGCAGCCATAATAAGACCGACGTATTCGCAGGCAGGAGGGAGAATAAAAAATTTAACAATCTGGAGTAAAAAAAAAGAGACAAGTGCGGAGATAAGAAATAAAGCAGAAGTGATAGCTTTGAGCGACTAAACCATCGCCATCTTGACCAGATGTCTTCTATGTTGTGATTCTTTGAGGAAATCACAGGCAGTCTAGATAAAGGACAGTGTGGCACACGGCCAGGTGGTTAGGGCATTGGACTCACAATCTGAATGCGTGTTGTGTCTTTGAGCAAGGCACTTAACCACACACTGCTCCAGTCTACCGAACTGAAAATGGGTACCGGCAGGATTCCCTGAAGATTAACTTGCAGGTTGTAACAGTGGTTAGGAAGGCAAAAGCAATGTTAGCATTAATTTCGAGAGAACTAGAATGTAAAAGCAAGGACGTAATGCTGAGGCTTTGTAAGGCATTGGTTGGACTGCATGGACTGTTGTGAGCAGTTTGGACCCCTTATCTAAGAAATATGTGCTGGTATTGGAGAGAGTCCAGAGGAGGCTCAAAACAATGATCCCAGGAGTGAAAAGTTAATATATGAATATTTGATGGCTATAGACCTATACTTACTAGAGTTTGGAAGAATGGGGGGGGGGGGGGGAAGGCAGCAGTGCAAGGGAATCTTATTAAAACCGATCAAATATTAAAAGGCCTAGATAGTGTGTACATGAAGAGGATGTTCCCTATAGTGGGAGAGTCCAGGACCAGTGTCCTTGTTTTCTAGGTGCATCAGGGCATCTGTCATAGAGCAGTTCTGTCAGTAACCAAATTGGTGAGTATCCATTGTGGTAGAAATGGAGTCTTTGATATGTGTCATTATCAGTACTTCATGATGATTGGCGACTTGACACTGGACAGCAGTCATTTAGTTCTGAAGAGTTCTTTGGTACAGAAATGATGGTGGCTGATTTGAAGCATGTAGGGACAGCAGCCTGGATGAGTGAAGTGTTGAAGAAGTCCGTGAAGACGTCAGTGAGCTGATATGCACACTCCCTGAGTACCTGGCCTGGGAGGTTGTCTGACCCAGCCGCCTTACGGGGGTTGACTCTATGCAGAGTCCTCCTCACATCTGTGGCTGTACAGACAGTGGCTGCTCTCCTGGGAAGGGGGTAGCTTTTGTAGCTGGTGCTGTGTTGCATGCTTTGGAGCATGCAGAAAATTGTTTAGAGCATCAGTGAGGGAGGCATCACTGGTGCAGTAATGCCTCGTCATGTGCACCGGTGATCATTATCAGACAAGTGTTCCTGAATTTTTGTGCATAGGCAGTCTTTGCCCTCTTGATGCCTAGGATGAAGTTTTCCCTGGCTGTTCTGTCACCAGACTTGAAGGAAGCATCCCGAGGTTTTAGTAGGGAGTGCATCTGTGAGTTAGCCAGGGCTTCTGGTTGGACTGCGAAATAACCCTTCTTGAGGTACAGGTGTCATCTTTACACTTACTATTGTAGCCGATGACAGATGAGGCATATTCTTTGAGGTCTATGCCTACTCAGGTTTGTGGTGACCTCCTTGAACATCTGTCAGTGGTTTGTTCAAAACAGTCCTGAAGCATAGAGATTGCCTCATTAGGCCATACACTGATGGTCCCCTTGACAAAGCCCCAGAGTGAATGATCTCCTCTGAGGAGAGATTAACCATTCCAAACACAAAATCAAAATAGTACAGCTGGAGATACTGTTAATAATTAATGGATTATACAGCATCTATAAAGGAAGGATGAGAATTAATGTTTCAGGTTCAACAGCAGAACCTTCCAGGGCAGAGAGTTCCATAGATTCACCACAATCTGAGAGAAGAACATTCTCATACTAGTCCTAATTTACTTATCCCTCAAGACTGAAACCCCTGAACTAGCTAAGTTTTGAACCAACACCTCCTAGCCTGCTGGGCCTAAATCTGGTCACGGCTAGAATCAACACTTGTCTCAGGAAGGACCTGGACCCACTGCAATTTGCCTATCGCCACAATAGGTCTTCAGCAGACACGATCTCAATGGCTCTCCACATGGCCTTGGATCACCTGAACAATGCAAATACTTACAGTATGCTGTTTATCGACTATAGCTCAGCATTCCTATGGTCCTGATCAAAGAGCTACAGAACCTCCCTTTGAAACTAGATCCCCAGCTTCCTAACTGGAAGAGCACAAAGCTGTGCAGATTGGAAATAACATCTTCACCTCGCTGACAATCAACACTGACACACCTCAGGGGCGTGTGCTTAGCCCACTGCTCTACGCTCTCTACACCCTTGACTGTGTGGCTAGGCATAGCTCAAATGCCACCTATAAATTTTCTGACAATACAATCAATGTTGGCAGATTTTCAGATGGTGACAAAAGTGTGTCCAGGAGCGAGATATACCAGTTAGCTAGTGGTATCACAGCAACAACCTTGTACTCATTGTCAGTAAGATCAAAGAGCTGATTATGAACTTCAGGAAGGGTAAGACGAAGGAACACAAACCAATCCTCACAGAGGGACTAGAAATAGAAAGAGTGAGCAATTTCAAGTTCCTGAGTATCAATATCTCTGAGGACCTAACATGGATGCAACATATTGATGCAGCTATAAAGAAGGCAAGACCATGGCTATTAGGAGTTTCAGGAGATTTGGTTTGTGAACTAAAATACTTGAAAACTACAAATGCACTTTTGAGAGCATTCTGGCTAGGTGCATCACCGACTGGTATGGGGGGGGGGAACTACTGCACAAAACTGAAGTAAGCTGCAAAAAAAAAAAAAAAATTAGTCTGCTCCATCATGGATACTAGCCTCCATGGTATCCAAGACATCTTCAAGGAGCGGTGCCTTAGGAAGACAGCGTCCATCATTAAGGATCCTCACCACCAGGACATGCCCTCTTCTCCTTGTTAACGTAGGGAAGGAAGTTCAAAAGCCTGAAGGCACACACTCAGTGATTCAAATACAGCTTCTTCCCCTCTGCCATCCGATTTCCAAATGGACCTTGAACCCACGAACATTCCCTCACTAGTTTTATTATTTTTTTAAGCACTACTTATTTTAACACACACATATATATATATATATATATATATATATATATTAATGTAACTCAGTTTTTCTCTATATTTATCATGTATTTCTTTGTACTGCTATCGTAAAGTTAACTAATTTCATTACATATGCCGGAGATATTAAAACTGATTCTGATTTATCAGTCTGATAAATCTTTACTCCTAATACAAATGCATGCGTACACAATACTCCACACGGTGTCACCAAGGAGCTGCACGACCACGCAAGGCGGCTTCACTTCAGGACTGAAATTAGCTCATACTAAACACCAATATATCATTTCCCTTTCTCACTCGGCTTTCCCCTCCTCCTATTAAAATTTTGGAACGTTTCTAGCATTTTCCATATTAGTACAATATCACGTTGAGAGCACGGTCGTAAGAAAATAAAAACACCCGATATTTCTCGCTTTGAATGCTGCTTGATTTACTTTTGTTTTTTATTTGAAAATATCTGCTTGTTTTGTCAGCTGTAGCTTAATTCTGACTTTTGTTTTGCTCTCCGAAGCAGGGACATGAAGAAGCGTCCCGAGGGCTCCAGACTGCAAGGCCATTCTTCGTTTTATGTAGTTAGGACGGGTTTCCATACAGCGCGCTCTAAGTACCCAAAGCTCTGACAGACGCATTCCTGTGAAACCCCACGACAGACCAGAGGTGGAAAGGGAGCAGTAGGCCTCAGCAAGGACTGCTCCGGATACTCACTGAAGCGAAATGTCAAAGCGAACATCTCTGTCCTCCCACAGCGCGTCTAGCACGGGAACCATGGCTCCGGGAGCCAGACCGCCACTCCGATCGGCACCCCGACCAGCGTCACCCTGGCAACCGCTGTCGCGACGTCACCTCCGGAATCTGGAATGGGATCGATCGCCTTGTGCGACCAGAGCAACAGCCCAGCCCGCAGCCGGTGGAAGCGTCCCAGGCCAGTGCCTATCTCCCTTCATAGGCGTACCTACTCCCTCCACAATTCCTTAGATCACAGTATTTGTTGGAACATGAAGGCTGATGGCGTGTTTCCTCCAGTACCCTAAATAATTTTGGTCTTTAGTTTCCCTCATTTATTAACCATTTTCTGCATTCTATCAAGTCTTTTCGCTGCTCCTGACGTGTCCCGCTACTTAGCTTCCTCATCGAATTGTTTTTGGCTGCACTATATTTCTATTTCTTTAATTTTGAGTACTGTATATGTTACATTCATGTTTCCATTGGAGACCTGTTAACCATTCAAATATTATTTTGTCACTTTTGCTGATTGTGTCGATTGTTTTCAATTTTGAAGATTCTCAACTTAAGTTTTTGTTTTGCTAAAATGCTGTTCTATCGTCTTTTTCTAAAGTTGCTACGCTCCTACAAGAATTGCCCAGTATTTCAAACAGTTTAGATCCCCAGCATTGTATGGTACTGCCACTCAACTTTAACTCCACCTCCTCATATAATTTCACGAGTCATTTTGGGCGTTTACCATTAAACATAAAGAGAATTTCAAAAATTTTTTTTCTAAAATAAAATATAATAAAAATGAAAAAGAATGTCACTGACCTTAGGGTCTCTCTCCTATAGTATCGGTAATGTACATTTCAGAGCCACAACAATTTGTCAGTTAGTCGGCACCAAAGTCCTATACCCCAATACTGCCTTGAAGCCATAAATATCCTACCATGGTAACCAAAACTGCAATGCACGCTTCAAGCTGTGGTTCAACTTGTGTGATACAAAGTTCTAACATTAACTCTCTGCTCTTACGTTCTTTTCTTTGGCCAATAAAAGAAGGCATCCCATATACCTTGTGGTTAAACCATATATATATACGTTGTAACTGGGTTACCTGTCTGGACACGCCCCTCTGTTGACTGCCCCTGTGGCTCCTCCGAGAGATCCCTGAATAAAGGCAATTGTGCCACTACCCCTCCTCTCAATCCAGGGGCAGATACTCAGCATGGTCGAGGTCACATTTTACTGCTAATAAAAGCCTCTCAGTATTTACTCAACTTCCAGTCTTTTGGAGTAATTGATAGTGCATCATACCTTGTTAATAATCCTGTCAGCCGGAATTAAATTCCATTTGCCCTTTCTCTGCCCCATTAACCAGTCACCTATGTCTCATATAGACAGAACATAGTACAACACAGGAACAGGCCATTTGGCCCACATTGTTGTACCAAACCAGTTAAAAAGCAAATCAAAATTACTCAAACACTAATCTCTCCTACCTACACCATTGCATATCCCTCCATCTTCCACATCCATGTGCCTACCTAAATGTCTCTTAAATGCCTCTAATACTTTTGCCTCTACTAGGCTGTGCATTCCAGGCATCCACCACCCTCTGAGTAAAATAATTACCCCTCACATTCCCTTTGAACCTACCTCCTCTCATCTTCAATGCATGCCTTCTGGTTTAGACATTTCTACCCTGGGAAACAGATACTCTCTATCCACTCTATCTATGCCTCAACATCCTTCCTATAGTGGGTAACCAGAACTGTATGCAATACTCCCTGCCATTTAAAGAATTCCTCCTCAGATAACCAATTTCTGTGCTGTATGCAAGATTTTATTTTTATCATGCTCCATAAACTAAGTCTCAATCAGTGATATTGCAAAAGGCAAGGAACTAGGTACTGAGCAATGTAGTACACCTCTATTAAGAGCGTCAAGTCAAAAAAATATAATTAAGTCATCTTGGTTGGCAAAATCTGTTTTGGATCCAGTACGTTTCCCTCCCATATCTCCTGTGAGTTTGTAATTTTTTGGCTAGTTTGCTGAGCGGGACTTTGTCAAAAGTTTTGTTCAAATCCACAAATACCACATCATATACACTGCCCTCATTAATTTCACTCAAAGAGTATGATTGTTAATCCATAACAAATCTATATTGATTAATCAATGCTTTTCAAAATGAGGATCTGTACAATCTCTTCGAATGGATTCAATGAAACAATACAGACTTCCAACACTCAACATGCAATCAAAACTTTATAAAATAGATGATACATTTGTGATTTCAATAAATGTAAATTCATTTGTTCACACGTTTAACACTGTAATCATAAATATTTGTAACACCTGATATCACAACTTTACCAGAGAAATCTTCAAAACCCTTATATATTCTGCAATATATGAATATTACCATCTTCAATTTATGTGTAATTAAGGTCTTCAGTGCTTAACACATCGATGAATCATAGCTATTCATGTTTGGTACATGGTGAAGTTGACAGTGGAAGGAAATGTTGTGAATATGTGCATGTATGTGTACATGTTCAGGCAGTCCTGTGAGGCCTAACACTATTGATTAGGAAGATGCGTGGGTGAATACTTCACCTTATCCTGCTGGTACAGAAAAAAAAGGCACCATTATTATTTTGAACTTCCATTACATGCCATTTTATAAACTTCAGTGGACAAAAAATCTGTATGTTAAAATAAAATTCTTGCATATATCTCCATTTTCCAAGATTTAACTGCCGACGATTGTGTTTGTGACAACTGAAACGTTCCTTCTTTCCAACCAGTGAAATTTATGTTCACGTTAAAATACAGAATACAAATTAAATGCAAAAAATTCTAATGTTTACTGAATTGTTTTTAATGTTTTTAATTTTTTTAACTTACAGCAATATTTTTTTCATTTTTACCCCTCGAGAACTGTATTTATATCAAAAAGTGAACAAAAACATAATCTTCTGTATTAACACTATTATACAACTCAAATTTGAATTTGTGTGACTAGCAAAATCTTAAAAAAATTAAATGCGCTAAGATAGCTTTCAGTCTTCCTCCTGTTCTTCAATGATTTGCTGAAATAACTTCCTGGGATCTACATCAGGATTCTGTTTTTAAGAGAAGATAAGAGAAGAGAGTGTAAAATTATTTAGTTTCAATGGAATTGTTATCAAAATGAATCAAGTCTTATACACCCTATCCTAGGATACAGGGGAGAATTCCACCTGTGGTCACTATTGTTAAAGATGTACAAGAGATCTGTCTACCGACTGCACTCAACACTTGTCAAGTAGTTCATGAGAAGCCAAGAAAACTCAGTATATGGTTTTATTGTGTTCAAGGTTTTATTTATTTGCCTAGAGGTACAACCTATGGATACAGATAATTTGTTTCTGTGGGTATACTGTTATCAATCTATCAGAAATCAGTTCAGATGCTGGAAGCTAACTTGAGAAAGAATGACGGAGTTATGGAAAATAAGAGATTAAGGGGTGGGTTCAAAAACTGGCTCATTGAGGCAATTTAGAATAAATTCAGTAAATAGCTTTAAAGTTTTATTTTGTTGGTGCACAATCATTTTTTGTATAATGGCCACCTATAAAGCAGAAAGATGAAATCATAATCCCCAATCAGTCCGAGTCACTTTCATGAGCTGTGGAATTTATTTCTCATTTGAGAGCATCTTCAGCTTTTCCAGCAATATATTCCCATTGATTTTGCTAGCATTTTGTTAGAAATCTGAATTTGCTGCAGTTGCCTCTAATTATTTTTCTAACATCCCTATACTAAGTAATAGAAAATATGCTTTAAATTAAGGAAATAGTTTTAGAATGTGTGTGACTTAATATACATAAAAACTGACAGATACATTTGCAACTGTTTATTTATTTTCTTTCACTTTTAAAACAAGGAGATTGTATGTTGAATTTAATTGTTTTAATCTATCATTGAACTCTGAATTGTGAAAAGAAATGGCTTTAAATATATATATATTATATCTATATCTATATATATATATTTTAAAGATTAAAGACCATACCAGTACTGGACACTACACAGGTTTTTCTGCACTTGTCTTCATTGTCAAAACGATTAGCATTTCCTCCACAGCCACCGTACCAAAATTGTGCACAAGCATTGGCCTGCATGTCATAATACCATTTAATTATATAGTCACGGCAAGTCCCTTGATCTAATTGAAGTTGACAGAGAGGATCTAGGAAAACATATAATTAACATAGATGTATCATAAGCTGAGAAGTGGGTCAACTTTCAGAATTCATCTTCTGAAATAAATGGAATACATTTGAAAATTATTATTTGGCAATGAAAATACTGAAGTATCTATCAATATCTATTCTGAATGAACACAATTATTCAGCCTCCACTGCCCTCCTGAGTAGAGGATTCAGAACTCTATCTTCTGATTGAAGAGACTTCTTCCCATCTGTCATAAAAGAGAGATTCCTATTTTTGGTCTTAGACACCAGAGCCTGTAGATATGTTCTCTATGCAAACCTAAATCAAACCTAGTTATAGTCTATTCAAGTTTTCCTCATATGTAAACCCACCATTCCTGGAACCAGCTGATTCAGCTATTGCTGCATTACCTGTATGGCAAGTTCATCTTTTCTTAAATAAGGAGAGCAAATCTCTCTATAATACTCCAGGTGAGATCTCAACATGTTCCTGAGTAATTGTTGATATTGATTCCAAATATGTTCATATAAATTGGTATATGGGGTGTAGCCATTCACAATCTCTGTGGTACATCCAATGGGTACAGCTACCAACCTGAGAAGGATCTGCATATTCTCACTCTTTCTTTCTAAAGATGACTAATTCTCAGTCTTTGTCACTAAAGTACCTACAACTCCACATCCTTCGTCCTTGACCTCTGTCCTCAAATGACTCTGTGTAGACTCACCAAAAGCATTGTGAAAATCCAAATACACATTATCCTCTGGTTCTCTTTTATCCATTTTTCTAACAACACTCTCAAATAATTCCAGCAGTGTAGTCCAATCTGATTTTCTTTTCATGAATCCATGTTAATTCTGGTTTTCTGTTATTATTTCATTTTTCAAGGATTCTAGCATTTGTAGATTTTTTATGTGTTAGGAAAGAGTATTCTATATTATTAAAAGTTACACCCTAAATACTTTGGTTACCATAGTTCTGAAATCTGTAAATTAAGGATTTAATTTTGCAAAGCAGGTTTAATTATATTCTTCCCTCCAAAACTTAGCTTAGAATGCACACCCAAACCAGGAACCTGTGCTATAGATAGGTTCGAAAATGTTGATTTCGAGGTACAGCATGCTAACTGGCCCTTCCAACCCAATAAGTGTGCACAGCCCAATTATACCAAGTAACTGATTAACCTACTAACCCTCACAGCATGCTGGAGGAACTCAGCAGGTCGGGCAGCATCCGTGGAAAAGATCGGTCGACGTTTCGGGCTGGAACCCTTTGTCAGGACTGAAGAGGGAAGGGGCAGAGGCCCTATAAATAAGGTGGAGGGAGGGTGGGAAGGAGAAGGCTGGTAGGTTCCAGGTGAAAAACCAGGAAGGGGAAAGATAAAGGGGTGGGGGAGGGGAGGCAGGGAGGTGATAGGCAGCAAAGGTGAAGAAAGAATAGGGGAAAACACAATGGGTAGTAGAAGGAGGTGGAACCTACTAACCCTCATGTCTTTGGAATGCGGGAGGAAACGCATGTGGCCACAGGGAGAAAATATAAACTCTTGTAGTCAGTGGTGGTATTAAACCAGGCTTGCTGGTGCCTGCAATAGAGCTATGCTGGTAGTGATCCCTGGACAATTCCTGGTCCCAGGTGCTAGTGAGGAAATGGCCAGATGAATCTGTGGCTGAAGAGCTGGTGTTCTTCAGGGATTCGGTTTCTTGGAACACTGAGATCTCTTCTGGGGTAGAGGTGAACTGTGAGAGAGGGACAGGTGCACTTGAACTGGACAGCAACCAATATCTTTGCAGGGAAATTTACTAGTGATACATAGAAAGGTTTAAATTACACTGGCAGGAGCAAATCATGGGATAAAGCTGTAGCCAGCGAGAGCAAGTCTAGGAATCAGATTAGCTGGGACATAGTCAAAGCAGGGAAAGGAATACTCCGTTAAACTGCATTTATTTCAATGACCGAGGCCTTAGTAATCTGTTTGAGGGGAAACAAGTAAATGGCAAGTGGAAAGCTTTTAAAATTGTGATAGCAAGTGTCATGGTCTGAGTCGACATTCCCTCCCTGAGGTAGGTTACAGAAGATGATGGTTGAAAGTTGTTTCTCAGAATGGAAGCCAGTGACTGGTGGTGTGCAGTAGGTGGTCAGTATTGGGACCTTTGTTATTTGTTTTTTATATGAATGATTTGGTTACAAGTGCACAAGTTTGCGGATGACATGAAATTAGAAGGTGTTGACAATGAATACAGTTATCATAGTCTACAAGGGGATCTTGATCAGTCATGGAAATGAGCCAAGGAGTGCCAAATGGATTTCAATACTAGGTAAGTGTGGCAGGGTGCATTTTGGAAAGTCAAACCAGTATAGCACTTATACTATGAATGGTAGAGCACTAGGGGAGTGCAATCTAAAAATGCAAGTGTATCATTCGTTGAAATTGGCGTTACATACAGAGTGGTGAAAAGGCATTTAGCATGCTGACCTTCAGTTGTCATGCCATTGAGTTGCAATATTATGTTGCATTTGTATAAGTTGTTGGTGAAGCCACACTTGAGGTACTGTGTACAGTTTTGCTCAGTCTGTTATAGGAAAGATGTGGCTAAACTGCAAAGAGTGTAGAAAAGATTTATGAGGATGTTGCAAGGACTGGAGGACCTGAGTTACAGGGAGAGGCTAACCAGGTTCGGTCTTTATTCACTGGAACAGAGGAGAATGAGGGATGACTTTATAGAAATATTTGAAAGTATGCAAGGCATAGGTAACGGTGCATGGTAATAGTCTTTTCCCCAGGGCAGGAGAGACCAAAACTAGGAGGCAGAGATTTAGGGTAAGAGGGGAGAGATTGAAAAGGGACTTCAGGGATAACTTAATCATGCAGAGATCGGTGAGTATTTAGAATGAGCTGCCGGAAGAAGTGGTTGAGGCAGGTACATTAGCACCATTTAAGGTAGGTAGATTGAGAGGGTGGGGCTTAGTGGGATGTAGGTTGAACACAGGAAACTGGGACCTGCTGGGCATGGACTCGCTAAGCTGAAGGTGTTGTATTGCTCTGTGATTCTATGACAATATAACTGATCGATATATTTTGTGTCTACAGTCTTTCACCACCTGCCACTTTGAATAAATATCATGAAGAAAACTTGACAAGGATATGGAGAAAGGCACTGGGGTTAGTTACAGTGAATTTAACTTGTAAGTGGCCAGCATTGAGCTTGATATATTTTCAAGGAAGGTGGTAAGTGAAGTAAGTCTGTGGAACTTATAGTCTTTCATCCCCCTACTGTAATTAAATGTTGCATCATTGAGATTCTACAGTATGCTATGAAGTTATATCCAGTAAAATGTTTTTGAGACTACCCTTAAATAATTCTAGTAATATGTGCTGAAATTTGAACCCATTTCAGAATGAAAAGGTTTAACATGTAATGGCCTTATTTCCTTCTTCAGTTATTCATCAATTATACTACATAAACAAATTAATATCTTACCTGGAACTGTATTTTTTTGTGGCAGGTTTGCTGACTCTACAGTTTCTTTCACAGGCTTAACAGACTGCATGTGTATACCTGAGTAGCTTTTGTTAAGTGATGGATTGTTTCTGCCCTTCGAATGAACAAAAGGGGTTACAAGTTCCAGTTCCTTTTCTTCATCAGAATCATCATCAGCTCTTTCTGAGTTTTGTTTCACCTGCATAATGCCAGTCATCAGTATTTATTTAAGTATTTTGTATTTGAAAAGGTAATATCGATTATAATCAAAATTAACATTGCTATTAATTCTATTTATTAAAGTATTTGCCTTTTCTTTTATCAGCTAAATTACTCAAGTGTTTAGTTATAACTTGGTACATATAAAAATCGGGGTACATTGATGAACAATATACGCTACATGCAAATAAAATGTCATAAACAGCTGTTAAGATAATTTTTTACCTGTTCTTTGAATTTCAGAGGTTTTACAACTGAGGTAGGTCTAAATGGAAAAGGCTTCACTGATGCATTTACTTTCATCTTTTCAGATACAATTGTTTTTCTAGGTTTTGTAGCAATTGGTCCAATTTGGTTCCTGGTATGTGTAGAACTTGAAGTTACTGAATATAATGGGTTTCTATTTGATATTTTACCATTTCTAATTTGGTTATAAATCAAAGCACCATTTTCATCTTCACAGAACTGTCTGACCAATTTTAGCTCTAGAGCTAAAAAAGAAAGAGAAAAAATATGTAAATTGCATTATATTCAAACTCACTTTCATGAAAACATTCCTTTTGCAGCTCCTTTCAGGGAACAGAACCCCAGCCATTATCACCTTGGCTGCTATGCTACTCATTGATGGGCAACTAGAGAATTCACAAACATCATGTTACATTTTTTTATAAGTAAATCACAATTTGCTGAGTTACCATATTCAATGACATAACTTGAAGTCCTGTTCACTCACTTTGCAACTTTCTAAAATGAAAAATTGTGGAGTAATTTAAAAAAGGGTAACACATTGACAGTTATTATAGAAAGAGAGTTGATTTATCTTATTGTGTCCCGACTTACAATTTAAATTCAGTGTAGCAAACCCCAAGGCCTTTCTCCATATAATCGTCAATTTTTCTTCACCATATTTATTCACCCTCCTCTTGAAGACCTTTATCTATCATATCTTTATTCCGGATTCTAACTACACTCTGTGTAAAAAGATTTTTTTCATGTCACTCTGAATTCCTTAATCGTTCATTTTATATCTCAAGCACTTGATGGCTCTGCTAAAAGAAATCGATGTAATTTTATATTATTCCATCAAAATCCCCCCAGCCTTCCCTTCTGTGAGAAAACAGTCCTATTCTCTCCAATCTATCCTTGTAACTGTTGCCCTTCATCCCAGGAACCACAGAGCTGCAAAAACAAAGGAGCTGGTTGTGGACTACAGGAGGAATGGAGACAGGCTAACCCTATTGACATCAATGGATCTGGGGTTGAGATCCTGAAGGGGCGGAGCTTAGGATAATGGCACCTAACAGTGACTCCTTTGCTTACATCTTCAGAAACAGCTCTATTTCTATGTTTGATATCTCTTTTTTTCCCTTTCAGGGTTCTTTTAAAGACTCTGACCTGGAGTTACATGCTGACTTTAGTTCTTTGCAGAAATGGGACCTGCTTTCAGGGCCTCATGACGGGCTGCTTTTCGATATGCCAATGATGTAGCCTGGAAGACTTGCGGATCTTCAGGGTGCCAGATTTTCATGGCTATGGAGGCGGGCTGATTCAAGGCTGGTGCTGCCTGATGTGTCATGGCAGTACACAGAAGATCAGAAGCAGTGAGCTCGCTGCTGGCTGTTTGTCCAGAGACCCAAGTTGGGCCCAGAGCTCGGAAAAAGCTATGCAACAGACTTCTAACACCATAAATCAGCAAGTTGTTTTGTTATGTCTCCCCTCTCGCTGTGAAATGGGGACACCCCTTTTTTCCTTATTAGAGAGATAGAGCGATAGAGAGAGAGAGAGAGAGAGAGAGAGAGAGAGCCTGTGGTATGTTAAATTACTGGGTGAGCGAGCGAGTAGTCTTTGGGGTACTGCAAGTCTATGTCTTTATTAATGCTTTGTTGCATGCTTGAGTGCTTGGTGGGGGGTGCCAATGCTTTTTTGTTGGTGGGGGAGGGGGGTTGTTGCCTTGCTTATGCATGGGAGGGGCTTTGAGGTTCTAACACTTAACTGTCATTCATTCTTTGGGGCACTCCTCTGTTTTCGTGGATGTTTACGAAGAAAAAGAATTTCAGGATGTATATTGTATACATTTCTCTGACATTAAATGTACCTATTGAAACCTATTGAGAGAGTGAACAGCCTTAAGTTCCTCAGCTTACACATCACCTAGGATCTCATGTTGTCTGTACATACTGGCTGTGTGGTGATAAAGGCACAACAGTGCCTCTTTCACCTCAGACGGTTGAAGAAGTTTGGTCAAAGTGCAGAAGATTTGGAATGAAGACTCAGGTGATTATAGGTTAAAGCCAGCTGAGAAATAGGTGGATAGAGAGGTGGTTCGTGTGCAGTGAAGAGCAAGATGATCAAAGGATGATGGCAAACAATTCACTTACTTCCTTGGTATTCTCAATCATCATTTTACCCAAGAATACCACATTGTCCTGGCACCATGGATGGCCCCAGACAAGGTGATCTAAGTTTCCCTCAGTATGCTAATTGGGGATTTCTACTGGGTATGGTATCAACGTGACATGTAAATAACCTCAGGGCACCAGGGTTACTCATATTGGAGGCAATCAAACACATATCTAGAGTAATATGAAATGACTCAGAATAACTATCATCACTTCTTATACTGGTAAAGAACAATTTTCAATTTTATATCGTTGAACAGTATTTTGCAACTGAATTTCCAGGCAGGTATATTTTTATAAAGATCTAATTTCCCCAGCATCTCAATTTCTTATTCCAGCTGGCCCAATCACATTCCCAAGATAACAATAGTTACAAATCAAGAACGTCAATTTTTTGATCTCTATCCAGAAGTCACTGTGTGATTAACAAATTAAACAATGTGTATGACACATGAGAAGGTTTTGCAATGCATTCATGTCCTGGAATACAGTTCTAATGTAACAGAGACTAAGAGTGATCTAGTGTGCGGCAATTATTGTTTTTTTTAGTAAACTATGCAGTAGTTGTTCTATTTACTTGGTTTCACCTTAAGTGTACAATTAAAGTTTGCTTGTACCTTCATTATTGTGAAAAAGCATGAAATGATGAAACAGACATAGCACAAACCTGTAAGAGTATTGAAATCATCAATGAGATACATGTGCTCAGTATCAGGATCTGAGGCAATTAAGTTCAGTTCACGCAAGAATTCAGCTTGTGTTGGGTCAGATGTATTTACAATCCCAATTGCAAACATCTCAATGTTTGCAGCATGAGCTTCACGAACAGCAACATCTAGTTTGACTGTCTCCCTTCTGTCTGCCTGCCCATCTGTCAACACTATAGCAACTTTCTTCACACCAGGCCGAGCTCCATAGAATCCTTCCTGAGTTGCTTTGCGTATAGCCGTTCCTGTGTATGTGCCTTCCCCAATGTACAGCATTTTCCTAATTGCCTGTTTGACATCTTGCTGTGTCAAGTATCGACTTAGACCAAACTCTAATCGTACTTCCAAGCTGTAGAGGATGAGACCAATTCGAGTGGCATTCCTGCCAACTGTTACTTTGTCGACAAGTGCAGTGACAAAATCTTTTATAATTTCAAAGTTGTCTGGCCCCACACTTTCTGAGCTATCTATCACGAAGACAAGCTCCATTGGCCTTTCTTTACATTTAATTCCACAACCTGTAAAAAAATAAATGAATGATAAAATGATTTCATTAAATCGGAGCAGATTAGTTTAAACAAAAATAGCATAACAAATTTCTATTTGAAATGCTAAAATGGTAAGCTAGAATCATTGATTTCTAGAGCACTACTTTTAGAAGTACCTAATATTCTCAATGAATAATTTCCATTAAAATCTTCCTAAACTTCATAAAAATATTAAGACATTGATGAAAGACAAGCAACAACTTGGATAGGAGAGCTAACTATACATAGAACATTACAGCACAGAACAGACCTTTCTGCCTATGACGTTATGCCAAATTTTTAATCTGCTCCAAGATCAACTTAACTTTTCCCTCCTACATTGCCCTCCATTTTTCTATCATCGATGTGCTGAAGATTTTCTTAAGTGCCCTAATGTATTTGCCTCTATCACCTTCCCGGCAGGTCATTCCACACACCCATCACTCTCTGTGGGAAAGAAAAATTACCTCTAACATACCCCCTATACGTCCCTCCAATCGCCTTGCGAATATGCTCCCTTATATTCGCTGTTTCAGTCCTGGGAAAAAGCCTTTGACTAGCCACTCAAACTGTGCCTCTTATCATCGTGTACACCCCTATCAAGTCACCTCTTATCTCTCTGAAGGGAAAAGCCCTAGTTTATTCAACCCATCTTCATAAAACATGTCCTCTAGTCCAGACGGCATTCTAGTAAATCTTATTTGTGCCCACCCCAAAATTGCCCCATCTGTCCTATGATGTGGAAACCAGAACTGAACACAACATTCCCAAGTATGGTCTACCCAGGATTTTATAGAGCTGCAACATTCAAGAGCTCTGTGGCTCTTGAACTGATTTCCCCAACAAATGAATGCCAACACACCATACACCTTCTGAACAACCCTATCACCTTGTGCAGCAACTTTGAGGGATCTATGAACGTGGACCCCAAGATCCCAGTGTTTTTCCACACTGTCAAGGCTCCTGCCATTAGCCTTGTATTCTACCTTCAAAAACTATCACCCATTCTGGTTATTGGATTTACTAAGTATGTCCACAAGAAAATGAATCTCAGGGTTTTATATGGTGACATTTATCTACTTTGATAATAAATTCACTTTGAACTTTGAGCTTTCCAAAATGAATCATTTCACACTTTTCCGGGTTGATCTCAGTCTGCCACTTTCAGCCCAGCTCTGCATCCCACCAATGTCCCATTGCAACCCACAACAACTCTGCACACTATCCATATCTCTATCAACCTGTGTGTCATCATTTTATGGCATCCATTAGTCTTGCGAGACCATGGATCTGTGCCTGGAAAGTCTTCACTCTCCAGGGCGCAGGCCTGGGCAAGGTTGTAAGGAAGACCAGCAGTTGCCCATGCTGCAAGTCTCCCCTCTCCACGACACAATGTTGTCCAAGGGAAGGGCATTAGGACCCATACAACTTGGCACCAGTGTCGTCACAGAGCAATGTGTGATTAAGTGCCTTGCTCAACGGCACAACACGTTGCCTCGGCTGGGGCTCGAACTCATGTCCTACAGCTCGCCAGTCCAATGCCTTAACCACTTGGCCATGTGCCCACACAACTGTGTCATCATACATTGGGAGGATTCATCAGAAATGAAGTTCAAAAATATATTCTTACACACAAAAAATGGAATTTACTTCTGGATATAAAGAAACATCTAGGGAAATAACATGTGGAATAATATTTTTAAATTTCTATCTTTTTTCTGGTAAGGATCAGCCTTGTTGTATTGTATAAATCAACAATAATTACGATGAAAACATTTAATATTTGTAAACCAGGAATTGACATGTACGTACCACATATCTCTTTTATCATTCTGATGATGTCCTCTCTCTAGTAATATTTTGAAAACAAAAGAAATATATTTGCACACTATTTTCTGCTGTTAAAAGTAAATTATTTATCTCATGACTAGAAAACAGAGATTTATTTCGGACACTGTCTCTGTATTGACATATGACATTATTACTGGGGATAGAGCGATGAAAAATTACAACACATGACAATATTCACAGGTTAATCTTTGAATCACATTAAACAAAATGCTATTGTGAAAATGTAATTGAAAAAAATGACAGTGCTGCAAAACAGATTATTTTCTCTTTATTGGAATTGTGGCAAGAGTACGCCATTCAGCTCCTTGTACCCACTTGGTCACTCAGCGAGGTCCTTCAGGGGCAGCATGGTTCTGTAGCTGTTACACCGCTGGTAGCCAGGTGCTCCAGTTGCCTCCCACGTTCCAAAGACGTACGGGTTAGTAGGCAATTGGTCACATAGGTGTAATTGTGTGCAACACACTCAATGGGCCTGTTATGGTGCTGTATCTCTAAATAAATAATTAATTTTAAACCTCTCTTCCATTTTCATGCACTAACGGCTCTCTTTATATTCTAAAAAACTATTCATCTGTTTACCGAATACATGCAGTGACTGAGCAACCACAGCTCTCCTCGGTAGAGAATTACAATGAGTCAGTATTCTGCAGATAAAAGTTTCTTCATTAATCTATCACAAATGGCATCTCCTTGCTTTGAGATGTGACTACTAGTTGTAAACTTCCCAGGTAAAAGAAGCATCATTCTTGCATCTAATTGTTAAGCCCTCAAAGAATTCTGAGCATTTCAATGTGATCACCTTTTTCGTTTTGCAAACTCAAGATAGTAGAGGACCTTCATGCATTCTAGGAATCAGTCTGGTGAACCTTCACTGCTCCCGCTGTATTGAAAGTTATGCCCTTCCTTAGGAATGAAGACTAGACTTTCAACACTGTATACTAGGGCTTTCTTTAATTGGGGCAACACATCTCTACTCTCGTACTCAAACCCTGTTTTAAAATGTCAACATACTGTTGTCTTCCTAATAGTTTGCTGAACTGTCATCTTAACTTTCACTGATTTGTGCACAAGGACCCAGTTCACTCCGAAATGCAACATCTTTCAATTTCTCACCTTCAAAAAATACTCTGCTTCTACTTTTTTCTACCACCTCTTAATATAACCTGGAAACCCTCCAGCAACATAACTCATTGCTCATCCATACAATAATTGCACAGAGAGTGTATTTTGACTGCAGCTGGTCAGTATTAACAGTTCATTTGTGATTATTTTTGCTGACAGCAAATGAGGAGACCAGGAAATGCTTTATGATCCCAGTACCAACAATAATTAAGTGTCAACATCTTCCCTCACCAAATGAAAAGAAGTAAGTGTATGTCCGTCATTGTTTAATTTTTTATTTATGATTTTAACAAAAATTTAAAGGCAGATGCTGAGCTCGTATACAATTAATGGGCTGCCCCTATTTTGTTTTCTCCCAAACTAAAAACTGTCAGAAAATTATTTATCTTGGAGAGTTCGTGGCACTGCCCACTAGGTTTTAAATTTGCTAACATCTAGTATGTTATATATTGTCAACTTATTTTCTGATATGTAGATAATAATATAACCATGCACAAAAATATTAGTAACTCACTGTTAAGCCAGGATCACCCTTTGCTCCAGGCCTTCCCTAAACAATTTGAAGTCAGTACAAACAATAGGCAGAATTAGCACAAAATGCAGCAACAAAAGGATAGTGCTATGAACTATTTTACTACATTTCTCACACTGTGATGAATAAAATACTGGTAATAATTTTAACTTGGAAGAGTAACAGTGAGTGAGGAATACTGCAGATGAAGATACAGATGATGCATTTGGTGCACCAGGAATATGGGGTGGCTGATGGTGTAATGGCATCAGCAATGGAATTCGAGGCCGATGGTTCTGAGTTTGAATCCACCTGGGAAGCAGCAGTATCTGTGAGGAAGAAAGGCCAGGCAATCTACTTCCGTATCCTACCATGAAAACCCAATGGACAACTAGACTATCCTTAGGGTCGACATAGATACATTATCCTTAGGGTCGCAGTGAGACAACAACCTGACAGCACTCAACAACAACAACAGGAATGAAAACATAAACAAAAGATAGTTGATTTGCCTCAATACTAAGTAGTAGCACAGCTACCAATAAAAAAGGGCAGGATTTTGCAAGGTGAAATCAAAAGAGAGGTCTCTTGAATATTTCTTGCTGGTGTTCAGAAGACAAGCCCTACTTCTCCCAAGCTATAATGAAACCTTAAAACAATGAAACCACTTTAATGGGCCTCATCTAGGTGAGCTCTTTTCTTTTGTTTGTTTTCTTTAGCAGCTTTGAAATGCTTGTCACAACTTTTTCTTCAAATTATTGTAATTATTCAAATTATTATGAAAGGTTCAGAGAGCTAGGTAATGTTAGTGAGTTAGAAGATTATAAGGCTAATAGGAAGGAGTTTAAGAAGGAAATTAGGAGAACCAGAAGGGGCCATGAGAAAGGCCTTGGTGGGCAGGATTAAGGAAAACCCCAAGGCATTCTACAAGTATGTGAAGAGCAAGAGGATAAGGCGCGAAAGAATGGGACCTATCAAATGTGACAGTGGGAAAGTGTGTATGGAACCGGAGGAAATAGCAGAGGTACTTAATGAATACTTTACATCAGTATTCACTATGGAAAAGGATCTTGGTGATTGTAGTGATGACTTTCAGCAGATTTAATAGCTTGAGCATGTAGATATTAAGAAAGAGGATATGCTGGAGCTTTTGGAAAGCATCAAGTTGGATAAGTCACTGGGACCAGATGAGATGTACCCCAGGCCACTGTGGGACGTGAGGGAGGAGATTGCTGAGCCTCTGGCGATGATCTTTGATGAGGTTCTGGAGGATTGGAGGGTTTTAGATGTTGTTCCTTTATTCAAGAAAGGGAGTAGAGATAGCCCAGGAAATTATAGACCAGTGAGTCTTACCTCAGTGGTTGGTAAGTTGCTGGAGAAGATCCTGAGAGGCAGGATTTATGAACATTTGGAGAGGTATAATATGATTAGGAGTAGTCAGCATGGCTTTGTCAAGGGCAGGTTATGTCTTACGAGCCTGATTGAATTTTTTGAGGATGTGACTAAACACATTGATGAAGGAAGAGCAGTAGATGTAGTGTATATGGATTTCAGCAAGGCATTTGATAAGGTACCCCATGCAAGGCTTATTGAGAAAGTAAGGAGGCATGGGATCCAAGGGGACATCGCTTTGTGGATCCAGAACTGGCTTGCCCACAGAAGGCAGAGTGGTTGTAGACGGGTCATATTCTGCATGGAGGTCGGTCACCAGCGGAGTGCCTCAGGGATCTGTTCTGGGACCCTTACTCTTTGTGATTTTTATAAATGACCTGGATGAGGAAGTGGAGGGATGGGTTAGTAAGTTTGCTAATGATACAAAGGTTGGAGGTGTTGTGGATAGTGTGGAGGGCTGTCAGAGGTTACAGCAGGTCATTGATAGGATGCAATACTGGGCTGAGATGTGGCAGATGCAGTTCAACCCAGATAAGTGTGAAGTGGTTCATCTTGGTAGGTCAAATATGATGTCAGAATATGGTATTAATGGTAAGGCTCTTGGCAATGTGGAGGAACAGAGTGATCTTGGGGTCCGTGTCCATAGCACACTCAAAGCAGCTGCGCAGGTTGAATCTGTGGTTAAGAAGCCGTATGGTGTATTGGCTTTCATCAATTGTGGAATTGTATTTAGGAGCCGAGAGGTAATGTTGCAGATATATAGGACCCTGGTCAGACCACTCATGGAGTACTGAGTTCTGGTCGCCTCACTACAGGAGGGATGTCATCATCATCATCAGGTACCATGCCCAGTTTGAGCTTTGACTGCCATGGCCCACACACTCCTGTTTCGGGTCAAGTGGATCAATTCACTGGTATTAATTTCCATTTCTCTGGCTGCAGTCTCCATCATCATTGTCTTTTTCTTGCTTTCTTCCCTTTAATCTTTCCCATTATTACCGTGCATTCTAACTCCTCTTTCCTAATCACATGTCCAATGAAGTTACATTGCCTTTTCATGATCTCATACATTATTCCTCGTTTTGTGTTTGCTCTGTTCATGACATCCTCGTTAAATATTCGTTTCATCCATGATGTTCTTTGCATCTTCCTCAAAAACCACATCTCTGCTGCTACAATTTGTTTCCTCATGTTACTAGATATTGTCCAACATTCTCAGCCATATAACATAACTGGATAAACATAACATTTCAGTACTCTGAGGTGGGTTGTCATGCCTAGTTTAGTACTGGTCAGTATACTCTTCATTCTTGTAAAGGTGTCTTTTGCCATCCCTATTCTTCTTTTGATGTCCAAGTCGCACCTGCCATCTGATATCACCCAGCTTTCTAAGTAGCAAAAGTTCTGTACTTGTTTTATGTCTTCCCCGTTTATCTTCAACCTGCAGACAGGAATCTCCTTCTTTTTGGATATCACCATACATTCTGTCTTTTTGCAATTGATAGATAGACCCATTTTTGCACTTTCTTCAACAATTATATCATTTAAGTTTTGTAGCTCTTCCTCCGTACTTGCAATTAACAGTGTCATCTGCATATCTGAAAATATTGATGTTCTCACTGCCAACTTTGATTCCCAAGATGTCTGTTATTTTTTGTAATATTGTTGCACTGTACACATAAATTAGGGGAGAAAACACACCCTTGTCTGAGGCCTATCTTGATTTTTGTAAACTGACTCACTTCTCCATCTATTCTTACAGTGGCAGTTTGTTCCCAGTACTGTACAGATTTCTGACTAGGTGGAGGTCTTTCGAATCTAGATCTAGAGTTTTCTGTAATATTTCAAATAACTTATTATTTGAAATATTACAGGAAGGATGTGGAAGCCATAAAAAGGGGGCAAAGGAGATTTACAAGGATGTTGCCTGGATTGGGGAGCATGCCTTATGAGAATAGGTTAAGCGAACTCGGCCTTTTCTCCTTGGAGTGACGGAGGATCAGAGGTGACCTGATAGAGGTGTATGAGATGATGAGAGGCATTGATCGTGTGGATAGTCAGAGGCTTTTTCCCAGGGCTGAAATGGTTGCCACAAGGGGACACAGGTTTAAGGTGCTGGGAAGTAGGTACGGAAGAGATGTCAGGGGTAAGTTTTTTACTCGGAGAGTGGTGAGTGTGTGGAATGGGCTGCCGGCAATGGTGGTGGAGGCGGATACGATAGGGTCTTTTAAGAGACTTTTAGATAGGTACATGGAGCTTAGTGAAATGGAGGGCTATAGGTAAGCCTAGTAATTTCTAAGGTAGGGACATGTTCAACACAACTCTGTGGGCTGAAGGGCCTGTACTGTGCTGTAGGATTTCTGTGTTTATACTATTTAAACCAAATGTGTGAAAGCCTACTCTACCAGCACACAAGAAACAAGATATTTCTCCATTCCCTTGGGAAATATGGTTAACTCCTCTGCTTCTCAATGAATGGAATAAAACCCACCACAACTTTTTGCAGCTTCCAATTCTTTAGTCAGTCCCTCTCATTGTAAAACCTTTGCTCCATCTATGGTGAATCAATGTGAACGGAGGCAAATAGGGCTTACAAGCAACCCACATCCTCAAGGGAGAGTGGAATTCAGAAGAAAATGTCTTTAATACAGGCATTAGGTAAGGAATAAGAGACATCAGGCATATTGAACAGATTGATATAAGAAAGGTGAACAGGGGAAGAAGGCAGATCTCTTAACAATACTCCAACTGCATAACTGTTTGCAAAATCACTTATTTACAGTGAAATACTAGTAAGAAAGAATAAAAATAATTCATTCAAAACAGGAAGAATTATTAACTTACAGTTGCACCAGCAGAACCAGTATCACCAACATCTCCTTTACTTCCCTTCTGACCTCGTTCACCTGTCAATCCACGGTCACCCTATAGGACACAGCAAAATGAGGTATTAATATTGAAATAATTTACTTATTCTCTCCATTTCTACACCTAGGATTAAAACACAGTGGATAAATTTAGCTACTTATTTCACATTACATTGTTAGAAATAGCTGGACATTGCAACATTTTCTAGAGAAATCTCTTTCTCATAAGAGTATAAACTGTCTGATGTAACGTCAGATGCTTTTACTCAGAGAGCCAACTCCACCTCAATTCTTGTAGATTATTTAACCAGATAATTACCTTCCCTAAACATTTGTCATTAATGAATCCAGTAGCAAGTACAATGGGGAGAGAAATTCATCTTTGCCATTGGCACCAAATACAGCCATGTCCGTAAGTTGTATTTAGTTTTAAACATTTGGTCCATTCACTTCCATTGAACAGAACATGTGGAGGCCAATGCTGTCAAATGAAAGTCATTTCTTCCCTTGAAAAAAATCTGTCAGCGATATTTTAAAAATAATTTATATTTCCTTTAATTACTGTATATGAGGGGTGATTGATATGTTCGTGGCCTCAGATAGAAGGAATCAATTTTAGAAAACCTAACGCATTTATTTTTCAACATAGTCCCCTCCTACATTTACACACTTAGTCCAGTGGTCGTGGAGCATATGGATCTTGGACCTCCAGGAAGTGTCCACAGATGTGTGATTGACAAGATCGTGGCCTAAGGTAGAAGGAGATGAGTTATACAACTCTCGTTACATGCACATGCAGGTCAACTCTTTGAGTGATTATGCAGAAAGTTTGAAGTTAATAACTCATCTCCTTCTACCTTAGGCTAGAAACTTATCAATCACCCCTTGTATACAGTGGATTCCAGTTAATTGGGACACATCAGAACCAGTACATTAAACAACTGCCCCAATTATCCAAAGTTTCATGGAAATAGTTAGACTTATAAAAAAAGACAAACTGAGTAATGAATTATGTATTTAAATGAAATACAGTGCAAATTAGAACTCTGCCAATACTACTACAGTACTATAAAACTGTGTATTAGTTCCTAATGGTCATCGATGGAGGAATTCATCCAGTGTACGCTGCTGTGCAGACACCTAATGCAGATAATGGACTGCTTTCATATACAATGCTTTCGATTATTGCATCCTCCATATCTTCATTTTCATTGTAACATTCATGTTAATACATTCAAATTATTCATAGTTCCTAACTTGTGGAAACTTAGGGAAGTCATTTTATTTTCACTTCTGGCCGTACCTGGCATCTCCAAGCCTGAAAGCTTGAAACCTCAGTGAACAAAAAAGTTCTGAATTGGCTTACTGCTTATTTCTCGCCAACTACCAGAGACAAAAATCACTGCCTTTTGAACACAAACACATGCAACTGAAGCTATTTAAAAACTGTTTGATCTAAGCACAGTATAGTGTCTGTGACTGACGTTGGTAAAAACTGTTCTGGAACAGTAGAGTCCCAAGTATACGAAGGGAATCCCGGCTATTTTCTCGATTAGTTTTTGTTCTTTAAGAGTTGTCCCAAATGAGTGGCTGCTCTGATTAACCAATGTGTCAATTAACTCACTGTATTAGAATTATAGACTTTTACAATAGAGGGTCACATTTCAAGTCTTGCTGGCCAACATTAATTTGACTCTCTTAAAAATGCCAATTGAACCAAATTTTTCAGTAAGTCACTACTCCCAGTTTCTAATTTTGTAAATTTCTTGTTCACATCATCAGGTCTCATGTTTGCTACAGAAAATAATTCTATTTCTCAGTTTAAAGGCCAGTAGGATATTAACTTTCAACTCTAAGCAACATGCATATCCAGAAAAGTTAATGAAAAATGAAATAGGACTTCATGGGACCAGGGCATCATCTGGACAGTCTACAAACACAATGGGAGTAGGGTGAGGAACTCCCACTAGGGTTTACCACTTCTGCTTTTCAGTGCCTCTCCTCAGCTTCCTTATTACTTCTTCTACTCCTGGGATTACTTGTATCGATTTTCTTGGTAAACAGGAAAAGGTCTCGAATCAAGCGACATTAGTCCTTCCATACAGACAAGAAACATAATAAACTTACACTTGATTGCTTCTGAAATAACTGATCAAGAACCATGTCAACCATCAGGTACAGGGTAATGGATTGTTGACTGGAAAGGATGTGCTGAATTATCAGTTTCTGTGCTACATGACTCTTATCAGTGAGAGAATTAGCGCTTCTGCTCTTTGAGGCAGCTTTAATTTCTGTAATAATTCTCCAGCTGACTGGTAACTTTGAAGACTATTTTGTATCTGTTTGACTCATGGGTTCACTGTGAGAAAGACCGTGCAACAGCAGTGTTGGCTATGCATTAACTGCTGTCGGCAATAGTTCTTCCAACCTGCATTGGAATGATGTCATTCTCAGTAGGTAGGAGACACTTTTGGTCTATTTGTATACCTGCGCACTTGTAATGCTACTGTGACACAGTAATTTCCTTTGAGATCAATAAAGTATCTATCAATCTATTGCACAAGACAAATACAAAGCCATAAATTGCTCACGTACCTTAGGTCCCAAAAGCCCTTCCCCTGGTGGTCCACGAGGTCCTATCAGTCCTTGAAAACCTTGATCCCCCTATCAGACAAATAGTTTCAATTTTGTTTTCAACATTAATAAAAAAGAACCTTTATCTTTTTAAATGATTCAGATGTATTGCAGTTAAGTAGAAATTCTGAAATTTTTCATAACACATCTGATTTTGCATATGTTTCATTCTACCTACCTTAGGTCCCTGAATGCCTTCCCCTGGAGGACCTTGGGGCCCAGGTGGTCCGGGTCTTCCTGCTACTCCCTAAAGTGCAATAGAAGACTCAATCTGTTTCACACAAAAACAATTATCTGAAGGCAGTGTTTAAATTTGACAATCCCTGAAAATGGCAACAGAGAACATAATGTATAATTAACCTATCAGAGTTTAATGCTTTTTAATCTTTGCTCATTAAAGCCAAGAGTAGAGATCTGATAATAGTGTATCACCACCACCAGTTAAGACAAGTCAGTTTTGCTCTTAGGTGATCTATATTTCATAAAAAGAAAATGCAATCTGACTAAAGCTATTATTAGCTGGCATTCTTCAAGTGAAGGTGATCTGGGAAACATAATAAGGATAGGAGAGGGAGAGAGGGAGAGAGTGAGCGAGAGAGAGAGAGAGATTTGTGAACATTGTACGGGTAGTTTTGGTGGATGAGAAGAACATCAGGAACATGCTTAGAAGTCACTAAATACAGACAACCTTGAAGTTATCGGACAAGATTGCAGCCTTAAGAATCAGAACAAGGTGTCAGAAGAATTTCAATGACTCACATGAGTGGTTAATGTCAGGAAATATAACATCAAATACCATATCTTACCATCTCGCTACCAGTCCCAGACACTACTCAATTCACGGTGTCCTCTTTGCTCATTGACTGTCAATCTCTGTTTCATTCAGTGCTTCACTGCACCCCTCATGCACTTAGCACTGATGTGATACTGACAACCAAAATTCATGGTTTCCACATCAAAAGAGAGGGGTTGAAAACAAGAAACTACTGGCCAGTTGCCTTAACATTTGTTACTCACTTATTTAATGGAACATTCTCAGAATGCAGGGAATTTTGGAAATTAAAAGTAATGTATCAAATATCTCACTAGCCTTTACTTTTAATACTCAAAGATGAAGTCCATTAGAATCCGGAAATCACTTGGAGGGCAGCTTGTTCAGAATTTCCCTAGAAATTATAATTTTCCTGAATGTTTGCCTTCCTTCCAGCTTGTATTTTTCAGCTAATTTTAATATATTACCTGTATCATCTATACAGAAGGATTATTTTTGTTGAATTCTTCTGCTATACTGTATTCTTGTTTTCCGTAACCAATTTCCCAGGCTCATTTTCTATTAGACCACCAACCACTCTTATAACTCTCTTTTTCCAAATATCTATACAAACTTCAACTATATTTTTACATTTCTGGTGTGTTTTATCTTCATTTTCTTCTTTTTGTATCAATCTTTTAGTCATATTTTGTCCAAACACTTGACCTGCCACTCATCTCAAAGTTGAAGGGCTTGTCAATTTGGGAGAGCTTAATGAGTAGATGAAAATGGGAATCCAAATGCAACTTGTGGTACCTTCTGACCTTGAAGTCCTTTTCCTGGAGGTCCAGCCAAACCACTTGGCCCTCTGACTCCTGGATCTCCCTAAAACATAACAATTATTAGTGAGGATTTTCACACAGCTTGGAAAACTCTTTGACCTTCCAAACACTAACAGCTTGCCATGACCTTCAACTTCTCTAGTTCCATGGTTTAATGGTTCAATTTAATATCAGAGAATGTATATGGTATGCAATCTGAAATTCTTGCTCTTTGCAAACATCCATGAATCAGAAGAAAAACCCCAAAGAATGAATGAGAAATTCATTTTTTTGGTGGGAAAAATGTTAGAACCCCAAAGCTTCCCTCTCAGGTACAAGTAGCAGCAAGCATCAACCCTCCCCCTCCTCCCACCTCCCTCAGTGAAAGCAGCAACCCCCCCCCACCCGCCAGCAATAGCAAAGCCCCCAAAAAGACCACCATCTAGAGTCCATCAGAAAAACCACTGTCCACCCACTGCAACACTTCAACATCCCACAGATTCTCTCTGTCACTAATGAGGGAGAGAGGTATCGCTCCTGCCACAGCAAGAGGGGAGGCCAACAGCTCACTGTTTCGATGTTACAACCTCTTGAGAGTGGTTTGAAATCCAGTAGGGTGGCACTGTGGAAAGGAATGGAGGGAGGGAGACAGAGTGATGGGGGTGATCTCAATGTACAAGATTCTCATCCCTCCTTAAGTTGTGGGAACAGCACATTTAAAAAGTGACCAGCAAGCAGAAATGGGGAAATTAGGCAGGTAAAACTAGACTACCCCTTTCTCACAATATTTCACCTGCCAGTTGGTGGAAAATAAAAATGGTGAGGAATATTTTGAGATTGTAGTCCCAGATAAAAATTACATGTGACATACATAGGAATCTAGATTAACTGTTATTTCCACTTCAGTGACATAACAGCACAATTGAATCCAGGAGGGCAAAGTGTACAATACATAGTGCAAAAATCGCTGACTTCCAGTCTTGTTTCAATTTACATTCATTTACTTTAATAAATTATGTTTTGAACAGTCACACAGTCCTGACAGCAAAACATACCAGAACATTTAATGGAGAGGTTACCACTTAAAAAAAATATATTCACTTTACGGATGAGGGTGTTGCGAGCTCATCCTTTATTGCCCTTGCAAAATAATGGCGACCCATCTTCTTCAGTCATTGCAGTCCATCCACTGAAGATACTTCCACAGTGTTGTTAGGTAAGGAGTCATACCTAATGGTGATGATGGGACAACAATATTCACTTGAGAGTGAATTGATGGGGAATCTGCAGGTGGTAGTGTTCCCATGATGTGCAAATCATTAGACAGTAACAAAACACTAACAAATTGAACAAGGAATGTTTTTTTCTCTTGTGAATATAACAGGATACCTTTGGTCCTGGGAATCCAGTTCCTACATGACCCTGCTCTCCTGGAGGCCCTGGAAGACCTGGTCGACCCTTTTCATTAAAATAAAATAATATTTAGTTTTTCTTCAATCTATATTCACAAACTTCCACTGAGAACTCATGATTCCATTAGATACACACGGAAGTTATTGTTTAATTAAGATGATAAATTAAAAACTAGCCCAGCTTACTGAAATGCACTAAAGGTGAATGAAATTGCTTTTACTGTTTTTTGAAGGAAAAGTGTTCAAAGGTAGTTCTCAAGTTGCCTTCAGGTTTTTGCAGAAAAAACTCAGTGATCCAACATATGCTAGAATTGACAGAGGCCAATCAGTCAAACATCCCATTTAATCAAAGAGATTATAAATCCCCCCCTGTGCATTAACGACAGCGACACCTCCTGATCTTCTAGGCTGATTGCCGTCTGCACACAGCTGGACGTGATAAATAATGTGACATTGAGGAAATCTCCCTCTCTCCCTGAAGAGCAGGCACACTGTCTGGCTACGGCCGAAGTAAGGAGGATCCTAGCCAGGGTAAAGCCACGCAAAGCTGCAGGGACTGACAACGTCACTAGTCAGGTGTGGAGGGATTGTGCGGCCTAGCTAGCAGAGGTCTTCATGGACACCTTTAATATCTCTTTGAAACAGTCCATTGTCCCTACAGCCACTATCTTTCCGGTGCCCAAGGGAGCGATGGTAACTGACCTAAGCTATTACTGCCCAGTCACACTGACTTCAACAATCATCAACTGCTTTGCGTGGCTGGTAATGGATCATATAAAATCCCACCTTACAGCCATATTGGATCCTTTCCAGTTCACCCTCCACTCAAACCGGTCCACTGAAGATGCCATAGCCTTGGCTCTTTACTCTGTCCGGTCCCATCTAGAAAATGATGCCTCATTAGCCAGGATGTTGTTTATCAACTTCAGCTCAGCGTTTTACACGATCGTTCCTCAGAGGCTGGTGGATACTGTTCTTGTTGGGGCTCAACATCCCTCTCTGTAACTGGATCTTGGACTTCTTGATGGAAAGACCACAGTCAGTTCAGGTTGGCAGCAGCATCTCAAGCTCCGTCATGCTGAACACTGAAGCCCCCCAGGGCTGTGTACTCAGCCTGTTGCTGATCACACTATTTGTGACATTTACCAGCACTGATGTAGACCAAGAGCATAAAGCATTCTTGAGGACCCCCACCACTCTTCCCACTACCTCTTTGACCTACTACCATCATTGATACAGGAGTATCAGGACTGCGTAAAAGCTTCTTCCCTCTTGCTGTGAGACTAATGAATACCCTGCTACCACCGAGGCCTTGTCACTTTCTGCCACACAGCTCACTGTACTGTTTACTACTTACCTGTCCTGTGCACTACATGCATTTTGAATTATATTTTATGAACATATTTATGGTCATAATTTGTTTTATCTACTGTGTGTGATATATGTTTTGTGGGTGCACCATGTCCGGAGGAACTTTGTTTCATTTGGTTGTGTGTATGTACATTTAGATGACAGTAAACTTGAACTTGAAATGGTCCAGTGCTCCCTCCACTGGCCCAGTTTTCAAAGTGCTAGGTATTTGAATGTGCCAGTAGTAAAATGCTGGAAGCATAGGAAAACATAAAAACATAGGAAAATGAGAAAAGACATGGATAAGTTAAATTTCGTGAATTAACACTTAACATTGTAACTTACAGGTGAGCCTGGAAAGCCCTCTCCTTTAGGTCCAATGGGTCCAACTGGTCCTGGGTGACCACGCTCACCCTAATATTGAAGGTCGTACATGTGGAAAAATTACTTCATATTGTAGATTATAAGTGTTTTCTCACACTTCATTGCAAAATAAATATTTTTTTTATTATTACAAGCAAATAATCTTTTATGATCCAAGCCTAAAATGAAAATTGGAGTTTGCACTTTTTCTCTGAGAATGTGTGGCTTCCTCAGCGCATTGTGGTTTCTTTCTCATCCCCAAGACCTAATGTGCAGGTGAGAGGGAGTATCTGGGAGGGTGGGTAGTGGTGCTGGAGCGTAGGAAGAGTTGATGGGGAAAGTGTGAAGATTACAGTAAGAATAGTGTGAATTAATGCTTGATGGTCAATGTGGGCTCAGTAGGGCAGGAGATTTGCTTTGTATCGTATGACTCTAAAAGTACAATAGAATGAAAAGATCCCACAGGAGTGTTCACTTCAAAGGTGTTCTCTTCAGTTC
Organism: Mobula birostris; assembly: GCF_030028105.1. NCBI lineage: Eukaryota > Metazoa > Chordata > Chondrichthyes > Myliobatiformes > Myliobatidae > Mobula > Mobula birostris. The sequence goes on along the minus strand of NC_092375.1, from coordinate 170,976,191 downwards.
TGCAAGAAACGAAGATGACAAATTTCCCGGAGACTAGATCTAATAAAGTAAAGTTGTGTGTGAGATTGTGACTAGCTCTACACAAACTGTGCCAAATACCAGGACATGATTTCTTCCTACAACCTATATGTAGGAGCCTTGCATCTGTTCTCTATCAGCATTGTATTCTGTGTCGCGTGTTTATCATTATTTATTATGGTAACTAGTCACATGGGTGGGGGGGCGTGGTAAAAGTGAAGGGAACAAGTTATATATCCATGCTTTGTTTAGGGCAGTTTACAGCTGGGGACTGACGGATGTTGTATCTTTTGTTGATCACTCAGTCATGCTTAATTTCACTTAGTTTCATCGCTTCAAGATAGCATGTTTGCTGATTGCCAATAAAGGATTGAATACATATCTTCAACTTTGGAACAATCATTGGAGCTGAGGGTAATGCAAGTATAACAAATACATGGGGTTGCCAGCAGTGGCAACTGTTTTGGTCAGAATTGCCCCTACATTCTAATATTTAATCTTGACCAGTTTCTTTTCAAAAGATAATTTTTTCATAATTCCGCAAGTTTTATGCACTACTAAGAAAATTCAGCACTGTGTGCCTGCTTATTGGACCACAATACTCAAGTACACAAAATATTAAATTCACATCAAACAGTAATAATGAACAAAAATGCTCCTTCCTCAACACACACACAGTCAAACCTGCAGAAAATGCCAGCTCTTTTTTTAATCATTTAAATACGAAGCTACACCTGAATAGTAGTAACAGGATTGGTCCGAGTCAGCATGGATTTACGAAGGGGAAATCGTGCTTAACTAATCTTCTGGAATTTTTTGAGGATGTAACTATGAAAATGGACAAGGGAGAGCCAGTGGATGTAGTGTACCTGGACTTTCAGAAAGCCTTTGCTAAAGTCCCACATTGGAGATTAGTGGGCAAAATTAGGGCACATGGTATTGGGGGCAGAGTACTGACATGGATTGAAAATTGGCTGGCTGACAGAAAACAAAGAGTAGTGATTAACGGGTCCCTTTCGGAATGGCAGGCAGTGACCAGTGGAGTACCGCAGGGTTCAGTGCTGGGACTGCTGCTGTTTACAATATATATTAATGATTTAGATGAGGGAATTAAAAGTAACATTAGCAGATTTGCCAATGACACAAAGCTGGGTGGCAGTGTGAAATGTGAGGAGGATGTTATGAGAATGCAGGGTGACTTGGACAGGCTGGGTGAGTGGGCAGATGCATGGCAGATGCAGTTTAATGTGGATAAATGTGAGGTTATCCACTTTGGTGGTAAGAATGGGAAGGCAGATTATTATCTAAATGGAGTCAAGTTAGGAAAAGGGGAAGCACCACGAGATCTAGGTGTTCTTGTACATCAGTCACTGAAAGCAAGCATGCAAGTACAGCAGGCTATGAAGAAAGCTAATGGCATGCTGGCCTTCATAACAAAGGGAATTGAGTATAGGAGCAAAGAGGTCCTTCTGCAGCTGTACAGGGCCCTGGTGAGACCACACCTGGAGTACTGTGTGCAGTTTTGGTCTCCAAATTTGAGGAAGGACATTCTTGCTATTGAGGGAGTGCAGCATAGGTTCACAAGGTTAATTCCCGGGATGGCGGGACTGTCATATGTCGAAAGATTGGAGCGACTGGGCTTGAATACTCTGGAAGTTAGAAGGCTGAGATGGGATGTTATTGAAACATATAAGATTATTAAGGGATTGGACGCGCTGCAGGCAGGAAGCATGTTCCCGCTGATGGGTGAGTCCAGAACCAGAGGCCACAGTTTAAGAATTACGGGTAGGCCATTTAGAACGGAGTTGAGGAAAAACTTTTTCACCCAAAGAGTGGTGGATATATAGAATGCTCTGCCCCAGAAGGCTGTGGAGGCCAAGACTCTGGATGCTTTCAAGAAAGAGATGGATAGAGCTCTTAAAGATAGCGGAATCAAAGGTTATGGGGATAAGGCAGGAACTGGATACTGATAGTGGATGATCAGCCATGATCACAGTGAATGGCGGTGCTGGCTCGAAGGGCTGAATGGCCTACTCCTGCACCTATTGCCTATTGTCTATTGTCTACTCTTTTGTTGGGGATTCACTTTATAAAATACAGCTGAATTGCAGAAAGAAATGATGTACAATAAAACAAAGTACGTTTATAATAAAACACTAAATGCAGAAAAACACAGTGTTTGGAGGTAGGGGTGCAGCAAGATTTTTTCCAGACTCTGCCCTGCTGAAAGCCATTGCTATTCTCTGTAATGCTTATCCCCATCGAGCCTTTAATGTCTTTCAGGGAAGGGACTCTGTCATCAGTCCTTATCTGCCATAAATGTGACTCTGGACCCTTAATAGTGGTTAGACTCTTCAGTGTCTTCTGAAATAGCCCAACAACCTTTAGGGATCAACTGTTAAAGCAGGCTTTAGTAGTAACAACATCCCCTGAAGGCATGACTGGAAATCAGAAATTCCTTGAAATCTTATCTATATTCTCACTTTTGCTGTCCTACTTTGAAAACCAGAAAATTATGACATTAGTCCTGTCTATAATAGTCTTAAAAATGTATTTATTTCCTACCTTAGGACCTGGGATTCCTACTCCAGTTTCACCTACAGGACCCATGGGACCTGGGGGACCTGGATCGCCCTATACAAAATATTGATCAATAAAGCACTATCAGAGTCAGAATCAGAATTAGGTTTATTATCACTGACATATATTGTGAAAATCATTCTTTGTGCCGCAGAACCGTGCAAGACATAAAACTAACTAAAAGTTCCAAAAATAGATAAATAGTGCAAAAGATGAATATCAAGTTTGTGTTCGTGGGTTCATGGACCATTTAGCAATCTGATGGTGGAGGGGAAGAAGCTGTTCCTAAAACACTGAGTGTGGGTCTTCCGCTCCTGTAACTCATTTCTGATGGTAGTCATGAGAGGAGGGCACACACGGACGGTGAGAGACCTTAATGAAGGATGCCGTTTTCTTGAGGCATTGCCTCTTGAAGATTTCCTCGGTGGGGAGGGTTGTGCCTGCAATGGAGATGCCCTCTGCAGCCTTGTTTGATCCTGTGCCTTAGATCATCCATGCAAGGCAGTGATGCAACCAGAATATCCTCCATTGTACATTTGTAGAAATTTGCAGGAGTCTTTTGTGTTCATACCAAACCTCCTTAAACTCCTAAAGAAGTCGACCCGCTGGCACGGAACTCTACCACAGCTATTGTGCCTCTAACTTTGCCTGGAATTACCTTTTCACTCTCATGATAGCCTGCTGTAGGTTGTATCTGGACCTTGTAGGGTTCTGGATTGCCTGTCTTGAATGCTATAAATGCAACCCTCAACAGATTGCAAATCTAATTCTTTCAAGGCTCCTGAAGATGAATGCCTGAATATGGTCCAGTCTACCAAATCAAAACAATCCTATAAATAGTCTTCATGGTGCTGAGGCCCTCGGTCTCTGCCTGTATGCTGGGAGTAGGAGTACAGCCAGGCAATCAGACTTGCCAAAGTGCGGGCATGGGATGACACGGTAACCGTTCTCAGTGGTGGTGTAACAGTGATCGAGTGTGTGTGTTGGCTCCTTTGGCTCCACAGGTGACTGGTTGGTGGTCGTTTGTCAGAGACTTCTTCTAACTGGCCTGTTTGAAGTCCCCTACAATATTCAGGAAGGATCAGGGTGCACTGCCTTGAGACTGTTGATCACAGTACTCAGCTACTCCAGTGCCAGCCTGACATTTGCCAGGGTGGAACATACACTGCAACCAGGATGGCAGCGGTGAATTCCCTTGGCAAACAGAAAGGGTGATACATGACCACCAGGTGGTACAAGTCATGGGGGCAGAACTGAGACAGGACTGCCATGCCTCTGCACCACGATGAAGCCAACATGAAGCAAATACCGCTGCCTTTACCTGATGCTGCTACCATGGAGTGGATGGTGAAGCCTTGGGTTGGAGCACTGTCAGGAGTGTTGGGAGTGAACCAGACCTCTGAGAAGAAGAGTAAACAACTGTTCTTGATGCCCCTCTAGTACTTTAATCTTGTTCTGAGGTCTTCAGTTTTACATATTGGCCTCCCTGACAGCCACGTTCCCTGAGACAATGGAGACATCCCCTGAGCTTCACTTGCACTCTCGGTGGTCTGGAGGCTCGAGACTGCAGGTTCTGAAGATAACTTGAAACGATGTTACTTACCACAGCCTCTGTGACAGTAGCACGTACATAATCGAAATACTTGGTAACTTAATTCTGTTCACTGGGTCACAAAGTGAAGGAAATTGCTAGAGACTCATCCAGAATTATCCTAACAGATCCATTTAAAAAGGCAGGAGTCATCAAAGAAAGTTCATCTTTAATGTGAGATCTGGAAAGAAGGAATCTGTGTACGGTACATCTTTTATCTTGTTTTATGAATAGCCAGTTTGTGAGAAATTACTAGTTTTTCATTGCTATGAATAAATAGTTGGAAGAGTGTTTTTTATAATATTTATAATTGTTTGCCATTTATTTTCACAGGTACATATTAATATTCTACCAAAATACAGCGTGTGTACCTTCAATCCGATAATGCCTCGTCCTGGAAGGCCTGGCATTCCTAGGCGTCCTGTAGCACCTGGTTCACCCTAACAATATGAATCAAAACCAAACAGACTGTCATTGATCTTATATTCTTAACCTGTCAATCCTTGATCCATTTCCTTTAATAAAAATGGGTTAAGCTCAAATATGATTGACATGAAGTCAGATCAGATTGTTGCTTTTGCTGAAGTCGTATTTGTAGTCAATCTTCACTGTGGAACAGCCTCACCAGTTGTGGTCATGGTTGCCTCTTTCCTGCCAATGGTTTAAAGCCCTGATCTTGTATTTTTTCCTGGCAACATCTTATACTGTCAGCATCAAATTGATAATGGAGACACTAGAGACAGCAAATACTGGAACCTGCAGCAACAGGTGATCTTCCGGAGCAATTCGGTGGGTTGAGCAGTGTCTGAGTGAGGAAAGGAATTGTTGATGTTTGGGGGCAAAAGTCCTGATGCACAGTTTTGACCCAAAATACTGATAATTCCTTTCTTCCCACAGATGCTGCTCGACCTCCTGAGTTCTTCCAGCAGATCGTTGCATTAAATTGATGATGTTAGCGCTCTTTTGTTGATATTCAGTAGAATGTTAATTTGTGCATTTAATTTTAGAACTGGATTTTACAAAAAGATCTCAACATGTTTATTAACATGCCATCTTATCTCTTCAAAATTCTGAAATTTATGACAAATCTCTACCACACATGATGTCTGGGAAAATATTGAAGGAAATCCTAGCTAAAGTGTTGATGTCCGCATTGGCATTAATTACAGTGCTGATAAAAAGTATTCAACCCCCCCCCCCCCACTTGGAAGTTTTCATGTTCTATTGTACAACATTGAATGACAATGGATTTACTTTGGCTTTTTTGACACTGATCAATAGAAAAGACTCTTGCGTGTCAAAGTGAAAACAGATTTCTACAAATTGGTCTAAATTTATGACAAATATAAAACACAAAATAATTGACTGCAGAAGTATTCACCCCCTTCAGGTCAGTATTTAGTAGATGCACCTTTGGCAGCAATTACAGCCTTGAGTCTCTGTGGACAGGTCTCTATCAGCTTTGCACTGGACACTGCAATTTTTCCCCATTCTTTTTTACTAAACTGCACAAGCTCTGTCAGATGGCATGAGTGAACAGCACCTTTTAAGTTCAGCCACAAATTCTAAGTTGGATTGAGGTCTGCACTCTGATTTGGCCACTCCAGGACATTAACTTTGTTGCTTTTAAGCCACTCTTGTGTGGCTTTGGCTTTATGCTTGGGGTTATTGTCTTGCTGGAAAGCAAATCTTCTCCTGAGCCGCAGTTCCTTTGCAGAGTGCATCAGGTTTTCCTCCAGGATTTCCATGTATTTTGTTGCATTCATTTTACTTCCTACTGTCACAAGCCTTCCAGGGCCAGATCCAGTGAAATGTCCTCACAGCACGATGAAGCCACCATTGTTCACAGTAGGGATGGTGTGTTTGTGATGATGTGTAGTGTTTAGTCTGATGGCCAAGAAGCTCAATTTCGGTTTCATCAAACCATAGAACCTTCTTCCAGTTGACTCCACATGTCTTCTGGCAAACTCTGGCTGACATTTCATGTAAGTGTTTTTTCAACAGTGGCTTTCTCTGGCAACAGTTGTTGTATGTGCAGTCTCTCCCATCTCAGCCACTGAAGCTTACAACTCCTTCAAAGTTGTCATAGGTCTCTTGGTGGCCTCCCTCATTTGTCCCCTTCTTACACGGTTACTCAGTTTTTGAGGACAGCCTGCTCTAGGCAGATTTACAGCTGTGCTGTATTCTTTCCATTTCTTGATGATTGACTTAACTGTACTGCAAGGGATATTGGAAATTTTCTTGTATCCATCTCCTGACTTGTGCTTTTCCATAACCTTTTTGTGGAGTTGTTTGGAGTGTTCTTTTGACTTCGTGGTGTAGTTTTTGCCAGGATACTGGCTCACCAGCAGTTGGGCCTTCTTCTTCTTCTTCTGTTTCTGGCTGTTTAGACGCATCTAGGCGTATTACAGCCCTCCGCAGGATGTATAATTAATTATAGAACTTCAAGGAACTCAAATTCTTGAATACAACCTAGTCTCACGTATAAACTGAATAATGGCCTCTTCAATCAGATATTGATTCTCTTGATGGCCAAACAAAGATTTAATAGAAAACCAAAATAAATTTAAGCCAGATAGCCTCTTGAACAACATGCTTCTTTCAATTTTGTATCGATTACAGCTCAGCAAAACATGCTGGGCTGTCTCTGGACTACCACAGTCACATAATCCAGCAGGATATTTTCCTATTACATTTAAATAATAGTTTAGCCCACAATGCCCCAACCTAAGTCTTGTAAATTTCACCATATCTCTACAACTTAAAAGGTAACAGTCTGAGACCTTTTTAACTAGTGGGTGACTAGAAAAATAATGCCTGCCCCTTAATTCATTTTTCCAATCCTCCTGCCACTTCTTCTCTATACCTTTTTTAATCCTACTTCTCAACTCTGCTCTGCCTAGGGCAACTCTAATTTCTACTTGCCTGCTCTGTAAGGAAGACTTTGCAATGCCATCCACAATTTCATTTCCCTCCACCCCAGCATGCCCAGGTATCCATGAAAATCTAATTGCACAACCCATCTTCCCTACTCTAAACAACACTAAGAGAATCTCAATAACTAAGTCAGGACGAGCTTTTGATTTACTTCCTTTTACAGACTCTAAGACAGCAGCAGAATCCGAACAGATGATAACCCTATGTGGTCGAGAGTCTTCTATTCACCATAAAGCCCAGAGGATTGCTAATAATTCTGTTGCAAAGACAGAAACACCACCTGAAACCCGGTGACCAACCTTAACTTCAAGTTGAGACACATACATCCCAAATCCTGCCCTACTGCTCTCTGGGTCCACTGAGCCATCAGGAAAAATCTTCAGATAAGATCCATATTTATTATTTAAATATTCATTTGTGATCAACGCTGATGAAATTGCACTGCTTCCTTTAAGCTGAAAAAGGAGAAATAGGTTTACTTCTGATTCTGGAAAGAGCCAAAAAGGGATGGGTGGCAAGCAAATTTGGTCAACTATGTCTTCCTCAGTCAGTTTCAATTTCACAGCCCAGTTATTAACCAAATCTAAAAATGGGTATCTTTTAATTTTACTTTGGCACTCCGACTTCCCCTGCAAAAGACACTTTAGCGGACAGCTGTGATTGAATCCATTTAGTTTTACCCAATACTACAGGCCCAACTGAATTCGTCTTAAATGCAGAGGCACTTCTCCCATCTCCACACATAATGCCGGGACTGATGCTGTTCTAAAAGCTCCACAACAGAGTCTAAGTGCTTTGGACTGCACAGTGTCCAGTTTTCCAAGCTCTGCCGTAGCAGCAAAACCATAAGCAATACAACCATAATCTATAACTGATCTAATCCCAGTTGGACCTTCCAGATACAGGTGAACTTTAACTACAATCAATTGAAACACCTTGACTACACACAGATTGATCTCCATTTCATTAATTATGTGATTTCTAAAACCAATTGGCTGCACCAGTGATTGTTTGGTGTGTTGTATTAAAAGGGGTGAATACTTACACAATCAATTGTCTTGTGTTTTATATTTGCAATTAATTTAGATCACTTTGTAGAGGTTGGTTTTCACTTTGACACTAGTCTTTTTCTGTTGACCACTGTCAAAAATGCCAAATTAAAGTCAATGTTGCAAAACAATAAAACATGAAAACTTCCGGGGGGTGGGGGGTGGAATACTTTTTATAGGCAGTATATGTAGCTCAATGCATCTTGGGTTGGGCTAGGAATCCAAAACATCCTTCCTTCTCTAGGTAAGTGTGACCTTTAAATTTCCATTGTTATTCTCATCCCCACCTCCTTTGCAGTTGATAAATCTTCTGTCTAATCAGGTACATGTAGCAGAATTAGATGAAATTCTAAAATTCCAGTGTGTACAACAACCAATATAGACTACAACTTGCCTTTGGTCCTGTTGGCCCTGTTATTCCAGGTGGACCAATCAAACCTCGCAGCCCAGTCTGACCTATATCACCCTGTAAGAAATAAAAAGACAAGAGGCGGTAAGGAAGAAGCAGTAACTTTTTCCTTTTGCATTTCTGGACTTGGGGGTGCGGGGGGGGGTAATTATTTACATTTGTCATCCTGTGGCAATTCAGGATCTAAGATTCAAGAGTGTTTAATCTCATTTCCAGTACAGTAGTGTAAGTCAAACAAAATAATTGCTACTCCCGATCCAATGCAGCCCAAAAATACAATAGGATAAAGAATGTAATAAAAATTAAAAAACACAATAATTATAAATATGTAAGAGAGCTTACATACATAGATTGATTGTATGTCCATAAAGTGATGCTAGGCCCAAGAGTGTCTGTATACAATGTGACTGACAGGAAATGATAAAGTAGTGGTGGTTGGGGGTCTGGAGGGGTGGGTTAGTGGGTGGAAGTGTTGATCCACCTTATGGTACATGAGCAGGGTGGATGAGAACCTTCATGATGCTACTGGCCCTTTTCTGTATACAGACATCCCACCCTGCAAAAACTCATTTCAGGGAGGTCTCAACCTCATAGCAGTCTGTGTCAATGAATTTGTTAATTTTGCAAAACGTCAGATTCACAAGTGTTTTGTGAGACAGCTAACTTCTGAATTCTGTCTTAATGTGATGCATCATGCTGAATGCCCTTTCTACATCACAATTAGAATTTGGCAGCACCAAAAGCAGCTTCATCAACTGGCAGAGCTTTTTGAATCTCAAGTGCCCTGTGCTCACAGATTTTACTTTGGACAGCTTCCCCCAGAACTCATCAACTGGCAAACTTTTGTAGTTTGGCACCAGTCCTTCAAAGTTAGTTGAGACATAATCCAGGACTCACCTCAACATGTCTTTTACAGTCATTTAACCCACCATGGGCAATAGAAAAGTCACTGTTGCAAACAGTGCAGCGAGCAACACTGTCATTATTTTTGGCCCCTATTAGGCGGGGTACACTTTAGTGTAGTCTGGGGTGAAGTACATTTTATATTTTCTTTTTTTGGAACACTCTGCCATGGCGCTGCAGGGCACTAAACTGAACTGATGGACAATGAAAGAGAGGGGGAGGTTGACTGTAAAGCCTGCCCACAGACAAAACTGATAGGTCTACTTAGTACAAAGAGAGACCAATCAGGATTTCTCTCTCCTTCTCCCTCTCCCTCCCCTGTATGTGTATATACGTCCTTGACGGTGGGTAGGTTGGTGCCAGTGACACATTGGGCAGTTTTGACTACCTGTTGTAGAACCTTCACATGTTGCACTTGCATGTTGTCTCTGTGCACAGTTACATATCAATTAAATAAATGCACACATGCGGGAGATGATTTTAACTGGTGTGTTTACATTGCAACGAGAGAGAGAGAGAAAGAACAATGCACGTGCATGGACAACAGCATATGTGCAGACAACAGATCAATACATAGTGCTAAGGGGGTGGGGGGTTCATTGCTCTAAAAGGAACAGATCCATACATTACACTTCCTCCCCCTTTAGATTAATGCAACATAAAACTGTCTATGTACAAAACATTCAGTTTCCCTTTCATAAACCCATATTCCAAATAAATATGCTTTCACAATAACAGTCCATAACTAACTTCACAGTTCTAAAAGTTCAGTCTTTTGAATTCTGTTTCTTTCAGGATAGCGCCTCTGGTCCTGTGGGGTGGCATCAGGTTTGGCAGGTATCTTGTCTAAGACAACGTTCTCAGTTTCTAGTGTCACATTGCTGACACTGACCATGATCATCACTGAGAGATAAGTCTGGTGCTTGTAATGTGTCCAACTAGTTGGATGCAATTAACTCAGGTGTGTTCTTCAGTTGAACATCCAGTTTCTGGTCCACATGACGTCTCTATGTCTGATCTCCAACATCCACCGTGTACATCAGTGGTCCAGTTCTTGTAGCTGTCCTACCGGGTGTCCACTTCTCCTCTCAGTAATCACACGCTATGACTTCCTGTCCAATCTTGAAGCTCCTTGCTGCTTAAATTGGCAACTGGCTGAACTGGCTATTCTGCACTTCCCTCCGTAGATCTGGTTTCAGGAGGTCGATGCAAGTTCTCAGATTCCTGTTCATGAACAGCAGTGCAGGTATTTGATTTGTCATTGCATGAACAGAGTTCTGATACACAAAAAGGAAGTTGTCCACCTTGTGCTGTAGAGAAATGTCCTCCTTGTCCATGCTTTAATGGACCTCTTGAAGGTCTGGATAGATTTTTCAGCTAACCCATTCGTTGCTGGACGGTGAGGAGATGACTTGAAATGTCTGATGCCATTTTTCTTCATGACCATTCAGAATGCTTCTGACATGTGTTGTGGTCTGTTGTCACTCACAATTTGTTTGTGTAAGCCATTTCAGAATGGAGACAGTCTTTGCTGAGGTGGTTGACTTCATTGGTATAATCTCCAGTCACTTTGAATGAGGATCCACAGCAATCAGAAATATGGAGTCCATGAATGCCCCACAAAGTCAATCTGCACTCTTTGCCATGATGACAAAGGCCACTTCCACGGGTGTAATGGTGCCTCTGGGCGTGCATTTTGAACGTTTTGGCATCCCAAACGGCTTTTGGCCACGTCTTCAATCTGCTTATCTATTCCTGGCCACCACATGTCACTCTGGGTGAGACTCTTCACCTTGATCGTACCCAGGTGTCCTTCATGCATATTTTATAACACTTTGGTGTACAGTTTAGAAGGAACCACAACATGAGATCCACACATCAGCTTCCTTTGACATACCAACAGTTCATCTCGTCTTGCTGAGAACTCTGGGAACATAGAGTTACCATGAGCTGGCTATCTTTGTACGGTGATTTCATAGACTTTTGACAATGTCGGGTCATTCCTTGTTTCTCTTTGTATTTCAGTAACTGGTCCAGCAATGAGGTGCAGATCACTTCTGCTGGGTCACAGTACAAGACTTTCCTTCTTCAGTTGCCAACCGTGGAAGACGAGACAAGCCATTAGTGTTGCTGTGTTGTTTGGTACCCTTGAACTCTATGTCATAAGAGTGAGATCGTAGGAACAGTGCCCAACGTTGTAACTGTGTAGCAGTCATCACTGGAATTTCCTTCCAAGGATTGAAAATGGACATACAGCACTGGTGACCTGTCACTAGTGTAAGCTTTTGTCTGTAGATGTAGTGGTGGAACTTCTTTATTCGCCATACTAGACTAAGGGTCTCTCGGTCAATATGTGCGTCGTTGCATTGTCCACTTGTCAGTGATCTTGAAGCAAACATAATTGAGCGTTCAGATCTATTTTTCATAGTGTGTGACCAGACGGCTTCAATGCCATAGGGGGACTCATCGCACACCTGTCTGATGGGCGAGGATGCATCGCACACCTGTCTGATAGGCAGGGATGAGTCAGAATAGGTGAGCAGTTCATTGGAAGTTATTAGTCTCCGTTTCCTTGAATGCTTTTTCACATCTTTCTGACCATTCCCACTTTGCTCCTATCTGTAACAGTGCATTGAATGGATGCAGCACTGTAGTGATGTTTGGGAGAAACCAGTGATAGTAGTTTACAAGGCCCAAGTATGATCTGAGTTGTGACACATTTTCTGGTTTGGGTGCCTGTGGCACTGCTTCAGTCTTCACTTGTGACTTATGTAAACCCTGCTTGTTAATGACATGTCCACAATATGAGATTTCAATCTTGAAAAACTCACATTTCTCTCTCTGTGTGCACAGACCATATTCAATCACCCTGGTAAGCACTCTACCAAGGTTCTGGAGGTGCTCTTCATCATTTTTGCCAGTCACAATGATGTCATCGAGGTCACACTGTGTTCCTGGGATATCTTGGAGCACTTGGTCCATTGTTCTTTGCCAAATTGCAGGAGCTGATGCGACGCCAATGACAAGACGATTATACTGGAACAGTTCCTTGTGAGGAACTTCCTGCTTGATTCCTCAATCTCCATTTGCAAATAGCTTTGTGACAAGTCAATCTTTGAAAAACCTTTCCCCACCTGCCAAAGATGCAAAAGTGTCTTCTAATCACAGCAAAGGATACTGCACAGTACGCAGCACAGGGATGATATTCACCTTGAAATCCCCACACATGAAAATGACTCCAGCCTTCCCTTCCTTGATCACTGGGGCAATGGTCGTGGTCTAATCGCTCCACTCAACCTTGGAGAGAATTCTAGATGCCTCCAAGCTCTGCCATAGAGCATCCACTGTAGGATGTAGTGTGTAAGGCACTGGATGCACTTTATGGAATCTTGGTGTTGCTGTTTCATCCAGTTCAATTCTGGCCTTCATGCCTCTGAGTTTAACAATGCCCGTCTCATTAGCATTAAGCAGTTGTGCCAGTCTCTGGGCAGTACTACCATTTGGGCTGCCATTTCCTGTTGATGTCACACTGAGAGCTTTGTTTGAGTGCCGGTCTAGTTTGATTTTTCTCAACTATTCACGTCCAAAAAGTGCTGGCACTTTTTTCAATACATAAACCTCTAACTGCTGTGTTTGGCCTCCATACGTTACGTTCACTTTTAGTTTGTCTTTGGGAGGTACATTTTTGCCTGTGTAGGTCTTTAATATTACTGAGGTCTTTTCTAATGGTATCTTAGAAAACAGTCTGTTGTAGTCAGCCTCTGAAATCATAGACAAATCTGACCCTGTATCCAGCTCCATTTTAAGTTTTACACCAGACACATCTATTGTGATCCAAATGATTTTGTGATCTGCTTCAGTAATATTATGCAATTCTAGGCATGACAGCTCACCTTCATCAGACTCTATGTTGTCTGTTTCACATTCACTCACTTTATGCACTTGCTTAGTTTTGTGTGTAAAACACTTCACTTGGTGTGGTTTTTCTTTTTGATTGTCCTTTTTTGTTTGATTTGCACACTCTTTGTGACCTTGTCTGTGACACTTTCTGCACACTTTTTCCTTGAACCAACAGTCATGTGCATCATGGGAGGATTTGCCACATTGATAACATTTTGGCTTTTTGTACCACTAAGGAATGTTTTGCGCATTTCACATTCTAACCTCCTTTGCTGTAGTCTCAAACAATATTGCAATGGTCAATGCCCATTCTAATGTTCCGTCTCTTTCAGAGAGTAGCATCTTTTGAGTGCTTTGACTATGCATGCCACATACAATCCTGTCCTGTGCATCAAAAAATCCACTTCTAAAGTCACAGTACTGGGAAAATCTGTGCAGTTCTGCAATGTATTCAGAAAGGTTTTTATCCTTTGACTGGTTCCTTTTGTAAAATCTAAATCTCTCAGTTATAACCAGTGGTTTAGGGGTCAAGTGATTTTGTTAAACTGTAACAATTTCATTGAATGTCTTGCTCACTAGTTTTTCAGGGGTTACTAAGTTGTGTAAAAGACTGTACGTTCTTGCCCCTATTAAGCTAAGAAGCACAAGGACTTTCTTTTTCTCTTCCATGTCGTTCGCATTACAAAACAGTTCAACCCTCCTGATGTAGGATTCCCAGCCTTCCTCAGCACTATCAAATTCATCAACTTTCCTGACTGAAGCCATCATCACATTATTTTCATTTTAAATTCAGTGCATCTTTCAATCTTACACATGCATTCATTTGCTTGCACCCGTGATGGCTTTCTCATGCTGCTTAACTCTCATTGTTTTGTCCCGTAACTAGTGGTAGTTTTGATATTTTCTGACATTCAGGTTCATACTCATCACCAATTTATTGTGTCTGTGCACAACAACATATCAATTAAATAAAAGCATGCACGTGGAAGAGGGCTGTAACTGGTGTATTCACATTGCAACAAGAGAGAGAACAATGCACATGCATGGACAACAGGTCAATACGTAGTGTTAAGGGGGTGGGTCATTGCTCTAAAAGAGCTAGATCCATAGTTCAGTTTCTGTACCATGCAGTGATGCAGTTTGTCAGGGAATCAGTAGAACAATGTTAATGTATAATGTTGCTTTCACAATGGACTGGAAGCAAACAATTTGGCAGATGTCCTCCAGATCCAAGGTGGAGAAAATGCAAACATCTTCCTATATCCTAGGAAAAACAGGAGAAATCACACCACATATTTCAGAGGAAAAGTATTTACCTTCTCTCCTTGAATCCCTATGCCAAGTGCTCCTTCAGCCCCTCTTGGTCCTGGCAATCCAGGTTCTCCCTGTGACAGTAGAAACATAGAAAACATACGACGCAATACAGGCCCTTCAGCCCACGAAGCTGTGCCGAACATGTCCCTACCTTAGAACTACCTAGGCTTTACCCATAGCCCTCTATTTTTCTAAGCTCCAGGTAGACATCCAGGAGTCTCTTAAAAGACCCTATCGTTTCCGCCACTGGCAGCCATTCCACGCACTCACCACTCTCTGCATTAAAAAACTTAACCTGACATCTCCTCTGTACCTACTTCCAAGCACCTTAGAACTATGCCCTCTCATGCTAGCCAGTTCAGCCCTGGGGAAAAGACTCTAACTATCCACATGATCAATGCCTCCCCTTATCTTGTACACCTCTATCAAATCACCTCTCATCCTCCATCGCTCCAAGGAGAAAAGGCCGAGTTCACTCAACCTATTCTCGTAAGGCATGCTCCCCATTCCAGGCAACATCCTTGTAAATCTCCTCTGCACCCTTTCTATGGTTTCCATTACCTTCCTATAGTGAGGCAACCAGAATTGAGCACAGTACTTGAAGTATGGTCTGACCAGGGTCCTATATAGCTGTAACATTGCCTCTTGGCTCTTAAACTCAATCCCATGACTGATGAAGGCCAATGCACCGTATGCCTTCTTAACCACAGAGTCAACCTGCGTAGCAGCTTTGAGTGTCCTATGGACTTGGACCTCAAGATTCCTTTGATACTCCACACTGCCAAGAGACTTACCATTAATACTATATTTTGCCATCATATTTGGCCTACCAATGAACCACCTCACACTTATCTGGGTTGAACTCCATCTGCCACTTCTCAGCCCAGTTTTGCATCCTATCAATGTCCCGTTGTAACCTCTGACAGGTAATTAAAGAAAATAGTGATTGGCGAATATCAGTAATAATCTCACCAGCATTTAATTTAGAGGTAGTGTAATGGATTGTTCTAATACCAGTTAGATGTTACCAAAAATTGGAAACAATAATCAGTGTCAACTTATCATGACTAATACACCAATCTGACTATCAAAGTAGATGTATTAAGAGTGTTGGAATATTTTTAATATTGAACAGACAAATCAATACTTTTATCTGCATCATAGAATTATCAAGATTGATTGATTATCAAGAGTATTAATGCAATCAAATTATATTTCACCAATTTTTTCCCACTAGACAGTATTCAAAATTCAACAGTAGTAATACAAAATTATAGCTTATGATATTTCAGAATCAGGATCAGATTTAATATCACCAGTATATGTCATGAAACTTTAAGGCAGTAGTACAATGAAATACATGATAAATAAATATAGAGAAAAAAGAGTTACATTATGTATATACATGTCTATTAAATAGTTAAGTGCAAAATAACAAATAAAAAGGTAGTGAGGTAGTGTTAATCAGTTCAATGTCCATTTAGAAACTGGATGGCAGAGGAGAAGAAGCTGTTCCTGAATTGCTGAGTGTGTGCCTTGGGCTTCTGAACCTCCTTCCCAATGGTAACAGTGTGAAGAGGGCATGTCCAGGGTGGTGGGGGTCCTTAAGGATGTTGCTGAGACTGGAGGGCCCGGGACTGTTATCCTTGGAGCAGAGATGATTGATGAATGACCTTTAGGAAATCACGAGGAGGATAAGATGGAGTGGATAGTCACAGTCTCTTTCCCAGGGTCAGGGAGTATAAAACTAGAGGGAATTAGATTAAGGTAAGAAGGGAAAGATATAGAGGCATGCTCTTCCACACAGACTGTGGTGGGCATTGGAACAAGCTACAAGAGAAAGTTGTAAAGGCAGGTACATTAGAACATTTAAAAGACATTTGGACAGGGACATTGATAGAAAAGGTTTAGAAGGAAATAAATTAAGTGCCTTAAAACCAGTCACTTCAGGCAAATGGGGTTGTCAGCTGTCATTGGCAGCTCATCTAGGAGAAGGAAAACTCTGATCTCATACCTCCACTGTCCTGCGGCTATACCCACTCATGGGGAAGGTTTTGGGAGTAAACCCTAAGGAAAATCCAGAGCTGGAGTCCCTAAGGCAGTCCTACATTGAGTTCAATGCTGACTGGCAACTCCTGCAACGCAGCTAGTGTAACCGGGTGACCGTCGGATCTTATTCAGTGTCGTTAAAAGTGTACTTAGGCATCCATCCAGGTAATGCTAGAATAGTTGTCTGTGCCTTTAAGGGAGACGGTGATGTCATTACGCACGTGCGGGATAGTGGGGAGACCATTTTGCTTTCCGCTGAAGACGCGTTGGGGCATTGGAATTGAGTTCCACCAGAGTGTGCTGGGCATGGTGAGGCAAGATTTCCATGAGTAAAGAAATCAATGCTGGGTAGCGTGGCTTATACCAAGTTCCTCACCATCCAAGTAGGATTGCCACTACCGTATTTGTACCGTATCAGTTCCGTATTAGTTCTGGTAATTTTTATACTGCATACGCAATTCTGTCCATACACAAGGGTGTGAATCGAAAGTTAAACTGAGATTGTAACAGCAAGAACTGGTTGTAAATTCGTTCCTTTTATTTCGCGACCCTCTTCTGGCACTTAAACATTGAAAACCGATAAAGGAATTAAAACCCAAAAAAGTCTTTGTTGTCCTGAGTGTGTACTTTTCCCCAGGCTACAAAATCTGGTACCAGAATCAAACTGTATTGGTCTCTGCCGTTCCTTTGGATTCATCAGCTGCATGGAGAGGAGAGCATGTTATCTGGGCAACAGCTTGCTCTCCATGTCGTACTGCCCTGGTTTACGTATTGTCTTGTGTATCATGTAAACAGCTAGGACATGACACCCATGTTGATCCCAACCAATGGATAGCCTCAGGTCTCAGTGGGTTGGAAAATGAAAGGAGCTCAGGAAAGTGCTTCAGTCAGCATCAACAGGTTTAAAGGCCTGTTTCCACACTTTAGAACTTCATGTACATTGAACTAGAGATAGAGGGGCTTGGCAGCAGCCAGGAATCACATATTTAAAGTTGAGTATATTCCCCATATCCTGCATTCTCAAGCAGAGACAGTGGTGGAGATTCTTGGCATTTGGATCCCATTATTATGCCAGGTTAGCCAACCTACAGTTGAAAACCTGCATTGAGAATGAGTGGATAAAAAAATTATTACGCCTTAGATGATTTGGGTACCATCATCATCAAATCTACCATTATAGAGTTTTTCGAGAAGATCAAGAAAGATGATAAGGAAAGGCGGTGGACGTTGTCTGCATGGGCTTAGCAAGGACTTTGACTTAGCCCCACATGGGAGACTGGTCCAGAATGTTCAGTCGCTTGGCATTCAGAATGAAGTTGCAAATAGGATTCAACATTGGCCAGCAAGAGAAGCCAGAGGGTGGGCGTAGATGTCTGCTACTCTGACTGGAGGCCTGTGACTAGTGGTGTGTCACAGAGAACAGTTATTTGTCATCTGTATTAATGAATTGCATGATGATGTAGTAAACTAGATCAGCAAATTTGTAGATGACACCAAGATTGGGGGCAAGGAAGGCTTTCACTGCTTGCAGCCACATCTGGGCCAGCCAGAAAAATAGGCTGAGAAGTGGCAGATAGATTTAAAGCCTACAGCGTTGTACTTTGAAAGGACAATCTAGGGAAGGACTTACACAGTGAATGGTGGGGCACTGAGAAATGCAGTAGAACAGAGGGATCTGGGAGTACAGATACATAGTTCCTTGAAAGTGGAGTCACAGGTAGGTGGTCATAAAGAGAGCTTTTGGCACATTGGCCTTCATAAATCAGAGTATTCAGTACAGGAGTAGGGATGTTATGTTGAAATTATATAAGGCATTAGCAAGGGCTAATCTGGAGGATTGTCTGCAGTTCTGTTTACCTACCTACAAGGAAGGTATAAGATTGAAAGATTACAAAGAACTTTTACAAGGATGTTGCTAGGGCCTGAGGATCTAAGTTATAAGGAAAGGTTTAATTGGTTAGGAATTTACTCCCTGGAGAGTAAGAGAATGAGGGCTGATTTAGATAGAGGTATACAAAATCATGAGGGACATAGATATGGGAAGTGCAAACAAGCTTTTTCCACTGAGGTTGGGAGAAACTAGAACTAGAGATCACAGATTAAGAGTGAAAGGTGAAATACTTTTCACTCAGAAGGTGGTTCAAGTGTGGAATGAGCTACCAGCAGAAGTGGTGGATACAGGTTCAGCTGCAACATTTAAGAAGAGTTGGAAAAGTACTTGGATGGGAAGGGTATCAGAGGGCTATGGTCCAGGTGTGGGTTGATTGGACCAGGCAAAATAACAGTTCGGAATAGACTAGATGGGCTGAAGGGCCCGTTTCTATACTTAGTGTTCCATGGGTCTACCAGTGTAATTTTAATTTATGGCGTCCATGGACGAAAAAGAATCTTAATTAGAGACATGATCAGAATGCATGAAAATATTAACTTTTTTTGAAAGAAAAACATCACACATCTTCTTTAAAATTAGATGGCTGGAATTTAATTGACACTGTGCTCTTGTAACAGAGGCTAAAGAATGTAATGTGGTTGTTTATATGAACTGAAACTACATAGGTCATTTTGCTGGAATAAACATCAAAATATAAGGCCACTCCCCTTGATGAAAATGCCTGTGGACCTAGAAAACTTCAATAAATGACCTTACCAGAGATAACAGGGTTGGGATAAATGTGAAATTCAGATAGCCACTTTAGAGTGCCTCACAGCCATTTTAACTAAGTTACTATATCCTTAGAGTTACCTTTTGTCCTGGCGCACCATCTTCTCCTGGAAGACCAGGGAGCCCTGCCAATCCTGAAGAGCCAGGCTCGCCCTACAAACACAACAGCTTCATGGAAGTCCATAGATAAATGTTTTAGAGTCGATGATTCTGACCAACTGTTACACTGGGGCCAGCATCATGCAGGCAAAATTGGCAAAATTTGCATTGGCAGAACCAGAAATGCAACGATCCTTGCCTGGATATACAACAATATAACAATAGGAATACAGTATACCAAAGTCTTTGCCAGAGTATCGTTCACTGGTTGAGAGCGAAGGACACTGCCATAAACCAGAAGAGTGTAGGATATATACAATGATTATCTAGTTAAAGTCTAACACCCATGTTTTGCTCTATTTCTTCTAATTTGATGTAGGGAGGGAATACATGACGAGGGAACCGCCACTGAAAGCATCATGAGGGGTAGTTATCAACGTAGCAGGGGCATCCTAGAGGGGTTTCTTGAAATAGTGCTTTGATTTTTATGGAGTGCTTCCTTTGAGGACAAAACACCCAAAACAACTCACATACTATTATTTTATTAAACATAAAAAGCAAGAAAATTAGAAATAACTTTGGCAAAAAAGTAGAAAAGAAAATAGATCATAAAAGAAATTATACAGACATAAAATAACTCTAACATTTGTTCTGCCTCAAAGAAGGAATTAGATTCAATCAGACATTACCTGATTTTAAACACAAAGAACAGGATGAATTTCCACTGCCAATCTACCACATCGGTTTAGGCCAGATCGCAAATTCAGTAGCAGTTTTGACGGGTAATACAAAACTGAAAAAAACTTACTTGTGTTGGAATATCATAGGTCATTCAATTTAATGCTAGCCCTTTTATTCATAAAGCATTCTTCAATATTAAAAGTATAATTTATGTTAGTTGCCATTAAACATGACAAAACTGAGGTCCAGTTCCTGTAAATGTCCAATAGATGGCACTCTGCACAAAGACAAAAGCAACTTATCAGCAGTTCAGCTGTGTAGTCCTCAACAGCGCAAGATTTTTAACAGGAAACCTGTTATGTTAATTTTAGCATATACAAAGAAGATAAAAAGAATTTAGTCAAAATTTCTAATCTCATCTACCTTTTCTTTAAAGCAACATCAGCCTCAAGAGAAATGGCTATGAATAATTTTGAAATACATTTGATGATTTCAAGTTAATGGACGTCATTTCAAACACATTTCTCACAGGTATTATTTGTCTTCTGTTAATAAAACTATCCACCAGTCTCCTTGATGTTTCTCTTACTTCTCTCTCACTTATTTTTACTTATTTTTCTCACTTACTTTTGGTCCTGGCTCTCCAATTCCTCTTTCTCCTGGAGCTCCAATTTCTCCAGGCAAACCTTGATCGCCCTGCAGAATGGTTTGAGAATTATGTTCAAATTTAATTAAAATATATGCTTTATACAAATAATCTGAAGTAAAAATGATACAACAACTAAGTAAACTAAATTTAATTCCAAGCAGGCAAGACATTTTTTAATTGCCCTCAATCACTTAACTTGCAGTTGTGATTGCCTCACACCACAGGTATGAAGCACATGGAAGGGGAGTACATGGCACTTTGGTTGGTAATCATGGTTATTGTGAATTTGCTATAGACTTAAAAGTCTATAACAACTCAATGTGGCAGTAGTACCAATTTCAACTTTGACAGGATGCCAAGAAAGGTGTTTCTGATGTCAGTAAAGTGGGACAAAACATTCTCTTCTATTCACTATTCTGACCCAAATTCTGGAGATAAAAATAAATTAAACAATCTAGATGGGTCTTTTGCTTGTGGCAGCAGACAAGAGGCACTTACTCTGTGAAATGCACCGTGTTAGATTTTGGGCTACGATCAAAGAAAAGATGGCTAGAATCACTTAGCACTTTCATGCAAGGATGTTCAGTGCGTCAAAAAATCAAACTTACAACAAATAGTGAAAATAGTGAAAAGAAAAGTGCCAATATTTACAAAAATATATCTACCAGAAAACTCAATAGCAGCTCCATACTTTGTCCAATGTGAACTCCTGGCAGCTCGATCTCTCTCTCTCCTCGACCAAGAGCAAGGAATCCCCTTGTTTTGAAGGCACCAGGACATGCCACCTTTAATTACCCACTTAGTCCAAAGGTGTGGATATAAATCACACATCATACAGCTATCGTTTTGGGCCAATCAGGCCGAAGAAGCATATTGGTGCCTTGGTACATTGAATGAAATGCCCTAATAAGTTAGTCCGATGTATTGGTATGCAAGGATATGGCAGCTTATTTAGATAGGCTACTCTATAAAGGGTTTTTATAATAGTAGAGGGACATGAGTTCAGATCCTATCATGCCAACCAAGGAAATGTAAATTCAAATCATTGGGAATAGGAAAGCAGTGACTGGCACTTACTATCTCTGTTGAAGTCCAATAAATGCTTTATTCCACACAACACTGCTCTTATCCCATCCCTCCTGAACAGAGTAAGGGTAGTTTCTCTGGTCCTCACCTTCCAGCCCACTAGCCTCCACAACCTTTGCAATTTCCACCGGTTCCAAAGAGGTTCCACCATCAGACACATTATCAGCTCCCTTTTCAAGCTTTTCAAATCAGCGTTGATCTCTTCCCTTCCCACAGCACATTCCCATGCAACCTTGGAGATGCAATACTTGTCATTTTACATTTTTGATCCCTGAGAAATATCACTCCTTTTCCAGTGACACAACAATTCATTTGCATTTCTTCCAATCTGGGAGTACATTGGGGGACTGCTTTGTTGAGCACCTCAGCTCCATTAGCAAAAGGCCTAATTTCTCACTGGCCAACCATTTCAATTCCATTCCCCATTCCCATTCCAACATGTCGGTCCATGGCTTCCTCTTCTGCATGATGATGCAGGTTGGAGGAGCAGCACTCATAATCTATCTAGGCAGTCTCTGACCTGATGGCATGAACATTGATTTCTCCAACTTCTGGTAATTTCTACCCCTCCCCCTCCCCTCTTCTTCAATTACCCCACTCTGGCTTCTTACCTCTTCTCCTCACCTGCCAATAACCTTCCCACACTGCTCCCCAACCTTCCCTTTCTTCCACGATCCACTGTCCTTTCCTGTCAGATTCCTTCTTCTTCAGCCCTTTGCGTTTTCCACTTAATCACCCCTTAGCTTCTTACCTCATGCCCTCCCCCGCCCCACCTGGCTTCACCTATCACCTTCTAGCTTGTCCACCTCCCCCTCCCTCCACCTTCTTGTTCTGGCATCTTCCCCCACCCCCTTCCTTTCCAGTCCTGATGAAGGGTCTTGGCTGGAAACATCCACCGTTTATTCATTCCCATAGATGCTGCTTGACCTGCTGAGTTCCATTAGCATACTGCGCATGTTTTCCTCCAATGTAGTCCACTGCATTTATTGTTCAAAAGGTGGTTTCCCCAAAAATGGTGAAAACAAACACAGATTTGTCATGGTCCAGTCCGTGAAATCCATATTCCGGTTCATGGTCCGGTCCATCGACCCTTGCTCCAGGTTTTCCTGTTTACCCTGTTTCTGTTCTTGTTTAGCTCTAATTGAGGCAGCTGATGCTCATTGGGGCTGGCTGCATAAATACCTCCAGAGACCAGGGTGTGGCTGCTGGATTGTTCTTGTCCTTACTCCTTGTATCCCTTGCTCTGCCTTCTGTTTCCTCGCCTGAAGCCCTGCCTTGTCTTGCCGGTAACTCTCACCTCGCCTGAAGCTCTCGTCCCGCCTTGCCTTGTCTTGCCGGTAACTCTTGCCTCACCTGAAGTTCTTGTCTCGCCTTGCATTGCCTGAAGCCTTGCCTTGTCTTGCTGGTAACTCTCGCCCGTAGTCTTGTCCTGGAGCCACCCTGTACCTAGCTCCCTTCCTGTCCCTTGCCTCTGTCGAGGGGTGATCTGCGCCCTGCCCAGGAGTACCGTGCCCTGCCCGGGTGAACCGCACCCTGCCCAGGAGGAGCCTAGCTAGCCTCAAGCCTGAAGACTCCAGCCTTCTGCCGAGCCTCAAGCCTGAAGACTCCAGCCTTCTGCCGAGCCTCAAGCCTGAAGACTCTAGCCTCCTGCCGAGCCTCGCCTCAGGTCTCTAGCCTCCTGCCAAGCCTTGCCTCAGGTCTCTAGCCTCCAGCCTCCTGCCTCCTGCCAAGCCTCACCTCAGGTCTCTAGACTCCAGCCTCCTGCCTCCTGCCAAGCCTCGCCTCAGGTCTCTAGCCTCCAGTCTCCTGCCTCCTGCCAAGTCGCTAGCCTCAAGTCTCCTGCATCCTGCCAAGCCTCGCCTCAGGTCTCTAGACTCCAGCCTCCTGCATCCTGCCAAGCCTCGCCTCAGGTCTCTAGCCTCAAGTCTCCTGCATCCTGCCAAGCCTCGCCTCGTCTCCTGCATCCTGCCAAGCCTCGCCTCGTCTCCTGCATCCTGCCAAGCCTCGCCTCGTCTCCTGCATCCTGCCAAGCCTCGCCTCGTCTCCTGCATCCTGCCAAGCCTCGCCTCGTCTCCTGCCTCCTGCCAAGCCTCGTCTCAAGTCTCCTGCATCCTGCCAAGCCTCGCCTCGTCTCCTGCCTCCTGCCAAGCCTCGCTTCGTCTCCTGCCTCCTGCCAAGCCTCGCCTCGTCTCCTGCCTCCTGCCAAGCCTCGCCTCGTCTCCTGCCTCCTGCCAAGCCTCGCCTCGTCTCCTGCCTCCTGCCAAGCCTCGCCTCAAATCTCTAAGACTCCAGCTTCGTCTTGCCTGCCAGCCAAGCTTCTTCCTTGCCTAGTTCTGGGGTCCGAGCCAGAGGCAAGACCCAGGTACTGGGTCCTTGTCCAGTCTATGGCTCGGAGTCCAAGCCTGGGCTCCTAGCTCTTTTGTCCAGTCCTGTTCCAGGTTCCTGGTTTTCCTGTCCATGTCCTTGCCATTGCCCTGTATCCTAGTCCTGTCCCTAGTACTTCAGTGTCTGTGTCTTGCACTTGGGTCCATTCCTAGCCACCTCCTTATAACAAGATTGGGCGATTGCTTTGCAAAGCACCTACATTGAAGTGACCTCGAGCTCTGTTTGCCTGCCACTTTAGTTCTCCAGCCCACTCCCACTTTGAATCATCTATCTGGTGGCCTGCACTGTTACAATTAGTCCTTTCAGTAAAGAACAACACATCTTCCTTTTGAGCATACTGCAGATTTCAGTATTCAATATCCAACCCTACAGTTTCAGGTAATTTGCTTTTCGTCTTTCAGCTATCTCGCTCCTGTACTCCTCCTCGTCAACATCTGAAAATTTAAAGATGGTGTCATTGGCAAATTTAAAGATGGTGTTTGAGCTGTGCCTAGCCACACAGTCATGGATGTAGAGAGAGTAGAGTTCTGGACTTAGCATGTATCCCTGGGGTGTGGCAGTGTTGATTATCAGTCACTTTTGATCCGTACAGTCTCTAGTCTCCCAGTGACAAAGTCAAAGCTCCAGTTGCAGAGAGAGGTACAGAGGCCCATGTTTTGGAGCTGGTTGATTAGAACTGAGGGTATGACTGTGTTGAATGTTGAGCTGTAGTCAATAAACAGCAGCCTGACATAGATATTGCTATTGTCCAGGTGATCCAAAGCTGAAAGAGATTGCGTCTGCTGTAGACCTATTCTAATTTGCCGCAGGTCCAGGTCCTTGCTTAGGCAAGAGTTGATCCTGGCCATGTCCAACCTCTCAAAGCACTTCATCACAGTAGATGTAAGTGTAACTGGGCGATAGTCATTGAGGCAGCTCGCCCTGATCTTCTTTGGCACTGGCATGATTTTGAAGCAGTAGGGAACCTCTGACTGCAGCAGTTAGAAACTGAAGATGTCCTTGACATTCCTGCCAGTTGGTTGGCAGAGGTTTTCAGTGGCAAACGAGGTACACCATCAAGGCCTGACACCTTGCAAGGGTTCATCCTCTTGAAAGATGTTCTGACGTCAGCCTTCGAGACCGAGATCACAGGGTCACCAGATGCTGCAGGGATTCGCATGGGTGTGATTTTATTGTCTCTTTCAAAGCGTGCATAAAAGGCATTGAGCTCATCTGGGAGTGAAGAATCACAGCTGTTCATGATGTTAGGGTTTCACTTTGTAGGAAGTAAAGACCTGAGAACCCTGCCAGAGCGGACGTGCATCCAGTTCCATCTCTAACTTCAATTGAAATTGGTTTTTTTTTCACTCTTAAACTAGCCTTCTGTAGATTGCACCATAGGTCATACCTGGAATTCTTTTATAGTTCTGGATCACTGGTCTTGAATGCCTCAGCAGACTTCAGAATTTGTGTTAAAGTTTGTGAAAATAATAAATCGTTTTAGCAGCTTTTTGCTTCTCTTACCTTTGATCCAGGCGAGCCCTCACCTGGAGGTCCTCTCAGGCCAGCTGGTCCTCTTGGACCTAGGACTCCCTACCAGATTATACAAAATAAATTGCCTCAATTTAACGCATTTTGACCAGTGAAATTCTGCATTACTCTAAAATAGGTTTGAGAGCAAGGTGCGGGAGTCATCAAGAAAGATTTTGAAATTCATTATGACAGATTTTCACTGGCTGGGAAGGAACCCATCAGGAGGTGAGGTACCCAGCCTCTGACCTGCTCCTGCTGTCACAGTTTTATGTGGTGATCCAGCTGAGTGTCTGGCAACAGCTGGAGTGTTAATAGTGAGAGACTTGGTGACGCTACTGCCATTGAATGTTAAGGGTAGCTGGTTCTCTCATTAGTGCCTGGCACTTACATGGCAACATTGCCAACAGCCACACATGGCCATGTGGCTAGGGACTACCTCATTTTCGAAGGAGTCGCTAATAGAATTAAACATTGTGGCATCAACAACAAATAGTGCTGCTTCTTACCCTATGGAAGGAAGATCATTGATAATGCAGCTGAAGGAGCTTAAGGTGGGAAATAGCAGTAAAGAAATTGAGCTGGAAGGGATGCAGAATGGGGTTGCAAGGACATTGTTGGGAGTTGAGGGAGGGTACTTAAATTGAAAGGAGAGATTGGATAGGCTGGGACTTCATCCTGCCTCCTGCTGAGTGGTGACCCTACATAAATGTATAAAATTGCAAGGGATGTACAGTAGATAAGATGGATGCCCACAGTCTTTTTCCAAGGTTAAACAAGTACATAATTTTAAGGTGAAAGCGGAGGAAGATTTAAAAGGGTCCGGAAAGGCAAGCTTTTCACATGATGGTGGGGTGTGTGTGTGTGTGTGTGTGTGTGTCAGTCAGAGGAAGTGAGTGGAAGGAGCTGGAAACGATTACAACATTTAAAAGCATTTAGATCAGGGGTACCCAACTTGGGGTCCACAGACTGTTCAGTTAAAGTCGGGGTCCATGGCAGTATAAAAAAGGTTGGGAACACCTGTATTAAGGGTTCAGCATGCACATGAATGAAGCTTAGCCAAATATTGGGACCTGCCATCTATTTTGCAGAAACTACTGACCGAATACACCATCTTACAACAGAACATAGAATGAAGACCTCCACATATGGCTGACAAAGGCCACATCTTTCTGCACACCAACAATGCCCGAATTGAGTTCACACAGATAAGAATACATGCCGGAAATAACTGCTACAATAATTATATTGTTTGAATTGTACATGTAAAGGAAGTTGCATGTCAAGTGGAAAGTTTAGGCTGTCTGGACACAGTACATACCTTTTTCACTAAAACACCAGAAGATAACTGGTATCTTAGACAACTACGTGCAAACATCTGCGAGCATTTTCTACTATGTGCTTGTTATCTAACAGACAAAACTCATTCAGCCAGTTCTACACCAAAATAACTTTATCAATGTAGGGAGCAATTGGAAACATTCTTCAGGAGGTATGCACTCAATATTGAAAAAGTCACAGGAGTTACTTGCTGAATTAAGAGTAAATGCAAAATAATTACCTTTTCACCTTGTAGACCAACTCCAGGAGGACCAACAGGGCCAGGTAATCCAGGAAAACCTATTTCACCCTGATGAGTTACATTTCAGAAGTGAAATGGTACATTAACAAATGTAATAATAACAAGAGATACCATATCTGAACTTACTTTTGTATACCAAACAATATATCAAATGTTGGTTTAGGTAATTATTACTTGAATTCAAGATTCAGTTCTGCAGAGAGAAATATTTACAAAATATTCATGTTGTTCTAATCTCCATTTTGAATCGACTTCCTTGATAACATTCACATTCCCAGATATCGTGCTTTAGTCTTACATGGAAAATTAAGAATTTTGTTCAGAATAAAAAATTGCACACCACTGGAGCAAGTTTTTAATACAGGAGGAAGGCTGAATCCGTAGTTCACAGAAATGGAACTCACGTCGAAATAAAAGAATTAAGGCTATCAATTTAGCTTTTGAGATCTGAGG
The DNA here is from genome assembly GCF_030028105.1 of Mobula birostris. Classification (NCBI taxonomy): domain Eukaryota; kingdom Metazoa; phylum Chordata; class Chondrichthyes; order Myliobatiformes; family Myliobatidae; genus Mobula; species Mobula birostris. The sequence continues at coordinate 170,948,335 of NC_092375.1, read as the reverse complement.
CAATAACCAAGCCCTCATGAACTGTCTTTTAAAAGTTATAAAGTGTCACATCATTTGGTCAATGCATTGATGCTTAGTCCACTGAATTTGCTCCAATGCAAACAATACTGATATATAAATATGTGTGGAGTGGGGGAACACAAGAGACTGCATACGCTAAAATGTGAAGCAACAAACAATTTGATCAACACACATCAAAGTTGCTGGTGAATGCAGCAGGTCAGGCAGCATCTCTAGGAAGAAGTTCAGTCGACGTTTCAGGCCGGGACCCTTCGTCAGGACTAACTGAAGGAAGAGCTAGTAAGAGATTTAAAAGGGGGAGGGGGAGATCCAAAATGATAGGAGAAGACAGGAGGGGGAGGGATGGAGCCAAGAGCTGGGCAGGTGATTGGCAAAAGGGATATGAGACGATCATGGGACAGGAGGCCCAGGGAGAATGACAAGTGGGGGGGGGAACCCAAAGGATGGGCAAGAGGTATAGTCAGAGGGACAGAGGGAGAAAAAGGAGAGTGAGGGAAAGAATGTGTGTATATAAATAAATAACGGATGGGGTACAAGGGGGAGGTGGGGCATTAGCGGAAGTTTGAGAAGTCAATGTTCATGCCATCAAGTTCGAGGCTACCCAGACGGAATATAAGGTATTGTTCCTCCAACCTGAGTGTGGCTTCATCTTTACAGTAGAGGAGGCTGTGGATAGACATATCAGAATGGGAATGGGATGTGGAATTAAAATGTGTGGCCACTGGGAGATCTTGCTTTCTCTGGCGGACAGAGCATAGGTGTTCAGCGAAACGGTCTCTCAGGCTGTGTCAGGTCTTGCCAATATATAGAAGGCAATTTGATGCAGTGTTTTGACCCAAAACGTTGACAATTTCTTGCCTCTTACTGATACTGCTTGGCCCACTGAGGTCCTCCAGCAGATTGTTTATTGGTTAAAATATCCAGCAGATTGTTTATTGGTTAAAGTATCCAGCAGGTTGTTTATTAGTTTAAGTATCCAGCAGATAGTTTAATGGTTAAAGTATATGGCATTGTTGTAAGATGCTCTGCTTTTTTTAAACAGAGGTTGGAATCAGTTCATGAGATGAATATATCTACCAAGGAAGACTCTCGCTACTAAGAGAACATTTGAATAAAATGATCTGATACTTGTATTATTTGACCCTGAAGATCTTGTTGTTATAACTAAAATTTTGGTTGTTTACCCAGGACTAAATCTCATCAGCCAGGGTTGTGATTAATGTGTGAGTGGTGAGGAGTGCGGTTAAATTATAGGTAGTTGTTTAACTGCTTAATCCCTCTGACCTCTTGTAGGGTCCCAGTGGCAGCCTGCACTTTTGGCCATATGAGCAGGAAACCTGCAGGAAGGAAGTTGCCTCCACCTTTAAATAGGCAGACTGGGTCTTGATTAGCAGTTCAGGACTAGTCCTGAAATATTAAGGCAGATCAGAACAGCTAGACTGGCAAAACAGATGGGCTGGTGAGTTGTAAAACATAAATTCAGATTTCCTTGTGAGGCAAGTTGCAGTGTAGTGCTCCTCGGGGACTGAAGAGGATGTCTTGGGTCTCCCTTCACCAATATGCTCCCCCTATTTCTGCGTCGATTTCAGACTACCCGCCGCATTCCACCTCTGAATGCAGACAATGATTCCCACGTTTCTCCAGCTGTGACCTCGTTTCCTCCTTCCACCTGCTGACCAGATGGTACGTCTTGCTTAATGGTGAACAGGAAAAATGATGGAAATAAGAGCCAGCCATTAAAGCGGGCTGGGATCCGCATTCCAAATGCCCCAGATTTACTCTCTTCTTTGGGGCTCACCTGGACTATTTCTCCCACACTCTCTAAATTCAGGCTTACAGAAATCACTACTTCCGGTAGGGAACTTCAGAATTTCGTACTTTGGATTATTAGCGCTGAGTGGACGCACCACTTAGATTTTCCCCCAGTCCCTGACAGGAGTGGATTTAAAGTCTGAATGGTCCTCTCGACAACAACACTCAGCTAAGGATCATAGTTAGCAATTTAAACTATCAAGATTTAGTTGACTTTAGCTGGTATCTATGATATGTAACTGAGCCAGAATTATCAGGGTAAACACTCAGATTGTGTCGGTGGTCTGTGTGGTTTTAGTCTCCTTTATGTAAATATTTAATTTTAATATTCTTGATTTCCTATTATCATCTCTAATGTTACACCAATCAGCATTTCAGAAATTCTGCTTGCCACTTATGATGCTGGATTCTCACCAAAATGATTAGAATCCAGTGCACCTTCCAAATGCACAATCATGTTTACTCCCATATTGCACAGGCCAGTTTCAAATACTGGATACAGGATATTATAGCTCTAGTTTATGAAACGGTAAATTCAGTTTCCATTATTTCAAATAGAAATATACTATAAAGAAATCTACTACTGTACAAACTTAGCTTATTTGTTCTTAAAATGTTCACTTCAAATCACACAATCTACAGCCGCTGTTGCAATTAAGACTGTATCATAAATTGGGCATATGTGCTCCTCACCTTTTCACCCTTAATACCTGCGCCTGGAGCTCCATGAGATCCCTTTGGTCCTTCATAACCACGATCGCCCTGTCACACAAAAGTTACAGCAATCATACTACATTCCATTGTTGTCCCTAATCTTTAAATGAAAGGAAAATAATCCTTCATTGAGTTGTTTGAGAGAACTTTGGCATCACCAATTGATGCCTAAGAGTATAGTAAATTATAAAGAAAAATAAGTCAGATAGCAACAGTAGATTAAACTCAAAGAAACTTGATCTGATGTGGAATTCTATCTTGAGGTGACCTTAGAAACTTAAAAGCTGTGCAGCTGTGCAATGCCCGAGGCTTGCAAGATTCCACAAGTGCAAACTGTACAGCTTTGTACAGGACTGTACAGTCCTGAACAGTTTTGTTCAGGACTGCAGACAGAAGGCTGACATGCTGTCACAAATTCTTCAGAGAAAATCTGGTGCAGCTATTCTAAGATCAGTGCTGATCAGGTTTTATAAAATGGAATGTTATTTTCATATCAGTGGACAATTTTTGATCACATGCTGTAAGCAGTGGACAAGGTAATGGAAGATTGCAGAAGGTAAGCTCTGTTGCGTAAAGAGATCTATGCTTCCAATTTGTGTGCCAAAGAGCCTTAACAGTTAGTGCCCAATAACAGAGAGTGTCACAAAGCTGAAATATAAAGTGAAGTTTATTCAGAATAAACATCCCCAGGCAGCACTCATCAATTAAAGGAGAAGCACTAATCAAAGTGACCTTACAATATGACTGCTTTAATCAAATTTGGAAATTGATTGTGGGTCTCATATCAATACAGAGATTCCATTCTGTTCCGACTTGACCATCATCGAGCCTGGAATCATCTCCAACTGCACTCTGGTCCAGTTCCCATTACTTCAGGGCATAAAATTACTTACTGTAGCCTCCTATGGTCTGGACTTGCTCCTGTAAAAATTCGCCTTTACCCTGTTTTTCAAGCTCACCTGTGGCATCTCAATGGGCCAACATCCTTATGGACCAAAGGTAATAAACAGATGATCTCTGACTGCCATCCACCATTCGCTCTTTCATAAGTGAAAACTCAAGCCTCAACAATCATCAAATTCTTTGACACAAGTTGGGGCATTGCACTCCCTCAGGCAGTTACTGAAACGTTCCATTTTGTTCCCTGTGCAAATTAGGTGAACCATGTTTGCAAATTGATGCATGGAATATAGTTCTATTAGCTGCCTGGTGTAGCAAATATTAATGAAGCAGTACTCTGGGGGAGTGCAATTAGCCTAACAATAGGTTATTGAAGTGAACAAATGAAAACAAAAGATAATATTTGTGTAAAAAAAATGATCAGATTAGACTGGAAAACACAGTCAAAATAAACCAAGTGGATATACACACAATGGCCACTTTATTAGGTACACCTGTACACCTGCATGTTACAGTAATGCAAAATCTAATCAGCCAATCATATGGCAGCAACTCAATGAATAAAAGCATGCAAGCATGGTTAAGAGGTTCAGTTCAATGGTTCAGACCAAATATCAGAATAGGAAAGAAACGTAATCTAAGTGACTTTGACCGTGGAATGATTTTTGGTATCAGATGGGCTGGTTTGAAGATCTCGGAAGCTGCTGATCTCCTGGGGTTTTCAAGCAGAACAGTCTCTAGAGATTACGGAGAATGGTGTGAAACACAAAAAAAAAATCCAGTGAGTGGTAGTTCCATGGGCAAAAATGCCTTGTTAATGAGGGTTGTCAGAGGAGAATGGCCAGACTGATTCAAGCTGACAGGAAGGTGACAGTTAACTCAAATAACCAGGCGTTACAACAGTGGTTCAGAAGAGCATTTCTGAATGCACAACATGTTGAACCTTGAAGTGGATGGTCTAGAGCAGCCGAAGATCACGATGTTCACTCAGTTACCACCTTATTAAGTACAGAAGGTACGGTACCTAATAAAGTGGCCACTGAATTTGGATTTTAAAAAATCTAAATTATTTTACACTATATGGGTAAGTATTTTATATCTTCCAAATCTAATTGTGTAATACAGTAATGCCTTGCCTTATGGGGACTTGGTGGGCAGGGATGGGTAGAGGAAGGGGAATGCCGTTTGGTGGGAACATGTGGGGAACCAAAACTGACACGATGTCCACAAGGATGAAATGATGTTGAGATAACTTAGTAACTAAACTTTATACAACAGGTAAAGTATAGTCTTCACACAAACTGCCCTCACATGGGAGCTGCCAGCAGTCTCTGAGACTCTAAGACACCCACATCTCATTAAGAGGAATAGTCTGTAGGTCCTACAGTCACAGAGATGTATAGCAGAATATGGTGATTTTTTTCTCCATCTACACTAATCCTATTTGCCTGCATTAGAACCACACCCTTTTATGCTTGCTTGTTTAAGTGTGTCTAAATGCCTCATAAATGTAGTAATATTATCTGATTTGACCATTCCCTTTCCAGCTTGTTCAAGGTATCAACCACACTCTCTGTATAAAAATATTCCTCTCAGATCAGGGCTGGCAAACGTTTTTGGAGAGTGTGCATCCATATTGCCAATAATCCCCTTAAAAATTCTCGTGTGCTATGGTAATTTTGAGCAGAGATTATCATTGATTAGTGATTATTTCTCTAATAAATTAGTAACAATAATTATGGACTTCTTTTAAGAGAAAATGGTGAATCCTGTTGTTTATTTACGTGCATTCAATGTTTTATGATAATAAAAGTATAACAGAGACAGATGGAAATAAATGAAACATTTTGGAAAATCTGTTCAAAAACTATTAATATTAAGTTCTTTAAAAGACAATTGAATAATAACATCAGTTCTAAATAGTATTGTTATTGTAACTGTTTACTGTACAAATACTGATCTGTACACCAGATCTGTGAGGGTTTTAAAACGTATCATTCAATGCTATGTGCTCTTGCAGTTATTTAGCTGGTGCCAAGCCAGTGTGAGATATTTCCCATGAAAACACGTCACTGCTCTCGAGTTGTAATAGAATCATTTGCTGTTTCATTCAGCATTAAGATAATCGTTACTGTTCTCTTCAGTATGTGAGCTGTTTAAAGAATTGAGTGCGGCACTGCATGACACATGCCAACAAAATATTTTATGCATGCCATTTTGGGCATGCGTGCCTTGCCTTAGATCCTCTGTGAGACTGGTTCCTCTCATCCTAAACCTGTGTTCTCTTGTTTTTGATATCCCTACCATTTTTAACCTTCTTCCTTATCTATGTCTCTTGTATCCTTATGTCAAAAGAAGCTCATTTCAGGAGAAGTCATATTTTACTGAGTATGAACAAGCCAGCCCTTCGCTCAACAAGGTTGGGAACTAAGGGTGCAACAAAGTAACAACTAGCAATTTATTTTAACAATTCCTCCTTGGGTACGTTAGATAATGTTTCAGCCATAAATATTTTTTATTTTAGTGGTACAACACTGACTAGGCCCCTCCAGCCTTTTGAGTCACACTACAGCAGCAACCCCCGACGAACCCGATTAACCTTAACCTAAGGCGGGAGGAGAGAGAGCAGCGCGCCTGCGCGTGCGCAGCCCCCAGGTGAAAAATGATAGGGGCCGTGGACAATTCTGATTTGATGGAGAGGGACGTGAAAGCACAGAGGAACATCTGGAGAAATTTCTGAAACGCTCGTTCGCTGCTGTCGTTACTGTGTGGTCCAGAATCTTTCGGAGGGTAGGCCTCAAAATCCTCAGCTTTGCCTGCTTTTAGCGACCGAGGTTGAGGTTGAATCGTTCGGACAGAGATGGCGCTCAGTACTCGGTGTTGGAGAGCTGATCAGAGCTCGAAGTTTTCAGATGACTCAGAGTCGGACTGTGGTCGGCATGGCAGGGAGAGTTTTTCTTCCTTCTCCCGTCTGCGTGAGATGTGGGACATTTGAGAGACTTTGAACTTCTACTGTGCTCATGGACTTCTTCATCAAGTTATGGTATTGTTGTACTGTTGTAACTATATGTTATAATTATGTGGTTTTGTCAGTTTTTCAGTCTTGGTCTGTTCTGTGTTTTGTGATATCACATCGGAGGAAATATTGTATCATTTCTTAATGCATGCATTAGTAAATGACAATAAAAGAGGACTACGTGTCTTCATAATCTAATTGCAGGGCAATTTACAATGACCAATTAACATACCTGTTATGCCTTTGGACTAAGGGAAGAAACCAGAGCACCTGGGGAAAGCCCATGAGGAGGGTGATGTACAGAGATATTTTACAGTACGACCCCAGAACTGAACTCCAAACTCAGGAACTGTAACAGCGCGCACTAACCAGCATGTCATCATGGCACCCCATATTGAGCTTTCATAATCTAGTGGTTGAGAACTCACTCCTGTATTTACCTACCTAGCATCCACCTCAAATGTTCCTAGGGAGATTGAATAATAAACTGGCCTATGCATACTTTTAAAAATTCTTGCTGCCTCAGCTACATATTGTATAGCCTGTAGCAGACACACATATTAGTTTTAGCATATGCATAACCTTGTTCAACATCGAGAGAAACATTGGCCTTGATAAAAATGTAACATGCTGGGTGCATCCTGCTGGTGGGAAATTTCTTTTCTACATGTTCTAACATTACCTTCAGGTAGCTTTAGGTGAATCTTTTGTAGTTAAAGAGAGATTCTATGTGTATATTTAATGTATAGAATTACATATACCTTCATTCCTGGCCAACCCTCACCAGGTAAACCACGACCTCCTGGAAGACCTTGAGGTCCTGGAGGCCCCTGTGCAAAGTGAAAAGGAAATGAATTATTAACAATGTTATAAGCCGAAGAGCAGGAAAAAGAAGACACATGGTTGAGATTCTTGTCAACTATGGTAGTCAGAAGCCATGGTCACTTCCCTGTCCAGTTTCCACTTTGACTCCTGTCCTTGTCGTGTTGAAACATTCCAAAGATTCCCAGGGAACGGCACCTCATCTTCTGCATGGCTATTTTGCAGATCTCAGTATTGGATTCAAATGTTTTGCTTCTCTCTATAAATGTTGCTGGCTATTACAGGTTCAGTTTCTGTTTCTGTTTTTCTCATCTCTCTAATGGCCTGCATTTGAAGTCAGAGTTATCTTGATAACACCAGCCTGCACTCTATCTTAGAAATCCTCTCCCTTTTCTTCATATCCCCCTTTCTGCAACTTGAAACTCCTTTATCCCCACTTTGATCCTGATGAAGAATCATTGATCTAAAATGTTAGCCCAATGTTTTTTTATCTCGATGGACACTGCTTGATCCCCTGTATATTCCAGCACTTGGAGATTTGTTTTGCACTTCCAGTATCTGGAGTTTATTTTGGTCTAATTAACTTCAGTTATGATAGATTTGAAAAATGAAAAAAACTCTATAATATAGTTGTCATGACACGGCACATAATGATATTCATTGCGTACAAAGGAGATGTTACAAAGGAAAAAATATGAAAGGTCTCATTGCAAATCTTCAACATCAGTAGAAAACAAAGTGAGTCTAAAAAGAAGGTCTGGTCTTAGAAATTAAATACCAAACTGCAATGTCATTCAGTGAATATCACATTGTAATTGATCCCTCAAAATTTCCACGCCTTAGGCATTAGGCCACAACAGGGACATTAAAACTGTTACATGTTTCTGTGATACTAAATGCAGGCTAGCACAGACCGATGAGGTTATTGCTGGGTTTAGGCAGTGACCAACGCAAGGCTGCTGGGAAAATGACACTGAGTGTCCAACTTGACTTTAGGTCTGCTTCCTCTCCTTTAACATGAGCAGGAGTCAAATTTTGTCCAATAATGTTTTAAAGTTTTGTTACTTGGACAATTTAAGGTAGATGATGTCACATGTTTTACGATGAATACTTCAGAGATAACATTTAAAAATCAATTGTATTCAGAGTAAAGTTATTAGGCCACCTCACCAACCTACAACTTGTTCTTTTGAGCAGTGATTAGTACAAAGCAAGTCACTCAATGAATTCATTTCTAATATCAGGGATTCCAAGTAATCCCAGGATATACAAATCATAGCAGCTCCTTGGACAACACACAAACTGCTGAAGGAACTCTGCAGGTCGGGGAGCATCTGTGAAGGAAAATGAATAGCTGATGTTGTGGATCAAGATCCTTCCTCTGTCCATTTCTCTCAATAGATGCTGACTGACCTGCTGAGTTCCTCCAGCGTTTTGTGTATTGCTCCAGATTACAGCATCTGCAGTCTCCTACGTCTCCATAGCAGTTGCCTGGTTGTTTATGGGACTTTAATTACCCCAGTAATCTTTGAGAAACCTACTACTCTTTAAAAAAGTAATGGCCTTGTCACAGTGGCTTCATTATCAAATGAAATAAACCGAGCCACATGCTTGCCACCTGTTTTATACACCAACACACCAGTTTGGTCTATTTGGTTGACAGTATCAAGAATATTTAGCATCACAGTTTCTTTGACATTCATTGTTAATACTGTCCTTGCCCTGAAAGAGAATGCAATCCACCTCTGGGAATATGAACATAAACTAGAGAGTTATATCTTCAGAGAGTAGACTCTGTTCAAAAAAGATCTCGTGAAGATCAAGAGACATTTTTAAAAAAGAGGACTGAAGTGACTCTAGTTTTTGAGAGATGAGCAGATTTGGTAAAATGTTAGTTGAATGGTTCTGTAATATTTGAAACACTGCAGCCAATTAAAGGATGCACAACAAAACACACAACTGGGGGGCGGGGTAGAGATTGTTGCTTGCAGAGAAGGCTAACAATTAGAACTGCTCTTAGATTTGTGACTTTATCTGTGGTTGGTTGAGATCAGCAGAAACAAAAATATGGGAAGTTGCAAAGCAGTCTGTTGATTCACCATCATTTAATTTACAAGGCACTGAAGTCAAGATCTGCTCCCAGGGAGACCTACTCCAAGACCTTGCTGTTGCTTTAAAAAAAGCCAAAGATCATAAGTGAAGCAATTTTTTACTACTGACTGTTATGAGCACAAAGGCGACATATGAAGAATTTGAAGGTTATACTTTTTGTCAGCCACGAACTGTTTTATTTGCTCACCCAATTAGTAGACCACAGATAAATTTCTTTAATGTGGCAGCACGACATATTTTCTTCGGAGAAATAGAGAGATATCCATGCATCTGGAAAGAATAATTGCTAGTGGCATATATTCTATTTCTGAAGTCCTCCGTTTGATCTGCGCTGCTATCATGATATTTTGGAAGGAAACGTGGAAAAAATAAGGGAAAAATAATGCAAATTATAAGCACACCTCCTAAAACCACCAGATTTCTCCTTCGGCAGCTCCTAGGCTCTGTGCGCAGTTGTAAAATGGTTCTCACCTATCTATGCGGCCAACTCTTGACAAGAGTACATCAATCAACACCCAAACAGAATTCAGCCCTCCCTTCTTGGTTTCCTCTCGAATGCTATATCAAAGTCTTCATACTCTACAAATCTCTAATGTTATTCAACTTTACTTTGGGTGAGCTCCATCGGTCTTTGTCCTTTATCCATTCAACTCCAGATTCTTGTGCAATTATCCCTCCCACGTTCCACCATGAATCCTTTCCTTCTCGTTATTTCTCTTTTGAAATTGTGTAGGATCCTTAAACTCATCACTCTTGATTTTAGTCATTTATTTTTAAACACTTCTATCAGTGGTCAGCATCTGTATTGCATCTCTAAAGATTTAAGGGCTCAGATGTTTGTAGGTGTAAATCTGCTCTAGGAATGTATGTTGTTATATCTGCTCATCTCCTGGTTTTTCACCTTGAGGAAGCAAGCTAAATTTTACTGACATTCAGATGATCTATGTAGCTAATATCAAGAGATGACAATTATTACAAATTAAAATGATGCAATGTAAAACACAAAATTAAGAGAATTTAACAGATTACCTACGCTTGATCTAGCCTGTTCGGTGCACTCCCCACACCCTGTCACCACCCGCTCCTATGCTATTTCTATCAAACTGTGGCTACACTGTCCTGCAAGCACTGCCCACATGCTCTTCTGAAAGCTTGTTCTTCAAAAAAGGCCTTTAAAGGGCGATGACCACAGACATTTTAGAAGTATTAGAAGAGGAGACACCAAAATAGTGTGTTGCTTTGTGGATGCCAGGATCAATGATGTTTCTGAGTGGTTGTTGAGGGGGAGGATAAATAGCAGAGTTTGTTGTACTCATTAGTCCAAATGACATAGGTAGAACAGGAGACAAGGTCCTGCAGAATGAGTATAAGAAATTATTATATAGAACATAGAAATCTACAGCACATTAAAGGCCCTTCGGCCCACAATGTTGTGCCAAGCATGTAATCTAATCTAGAAACTGCCTAGAATTACCCTACCACATAGCCCTCTATTTTCCTAAGCTCCAAGAGTCTCTTAAAAGACCCTATAGTACCCACTTCCACTACCTTCATTAGTGACCTTCACAATAATAGTACAAAAATCAAGCAAAAAGAAGGGGAAGGAACTTAAGAGCAATTATCACTAAAGTAACTGCACAAATACCTTATAGGTTGTCTTAAATCTAATAGCTATCATAGGATCTTCAAAGAAAGACCATAACCAATACCTTACTAAAGTTCAATTCAGTCAGGAACAGCACTAGGCTCGATAGAAACACAGAAATATAGAAACATAGAAATCTACAGCACATTACAGGCCCTTCAGCCCACAATGTTGTGCCGACCATGTAACCTACTTTAGAATCTGGGCAGAATTACCCTACCACATAGCCCTCTATTTCTCTAAGCTCCATGTAGCGAGCTCCAAATGAGGTAAAGTGTTAATGAGCAAGGCCTCAAGGGTAGTGGTCTCCAGATTACTTCCAGTGCCACGCGCTAGCAATGTCAGAAACTGAAACACAGGCCTGATGAATGTGAGGCTGAGGACCTGTTGCAGGTGGCAGGGATTCAGGTTCCATGGATCATTAGAATCTCTTTTGAGGCAGGGGTGACCTGTACAGAGGGATAGGTTGCATTTGAACCAGAGAGGGACCAATGTCCTTGCAGGGAAATTTGCTATTACTACACAGGGTTGGCAGGAGGCGGGATTTCTGAGTGGTAGCAAATCATGGGTTAACCCAGTAGACTGCAAGAACAAGTTTATTAATGAGGATAGCCAGGGCACAGCAAAGGGAGAGAAATGAATATTCAGTGAAATTTCTTTTATTTTAATGCATGAGGGTTAACAGGTAAGGCAGGCGAACTCAGAGCGTAGATTGGTTCTGAACTCGAGGATGTAATAGCTAGATGAGAAATGTGTCTGAGAGAAGTGCAAGACTGGCAGCTCAATATTTCAGAAGACAGGTGCTACAGGTGTGACAAGGATATTGTGCGACAAGGATTTGAGGAGCAGGTGTGTAGAGAAATTGCTCATAGTAGTAAGAATAATAGGGTTGTATTAGTGGGAGCTTTTAATTTCCACGGTGTTTTAAATTAAAAGCTCGCACTAATTAGTCCACCACAGTTAAAGCCCTCCCCTCCATTGAGCACATCTACACGGAGCGTTGTCACAGGAAAGCAGTGTCCACCATCAAGGACCCTCACCGCCCAGATCATGCTCTCTTTTTGCTGCTGACATCTGGAAGAAAATACAGGAGCCCAGGACTCACACCACCAGGTTCAGGAACAGTTATTATTCCTCAACCATCAGGCTGTTGAATCAAGGGGGATACCCTCACTGAACTACACTTGTCCCATCAGTGAAATGTTCCCACAACATATGGACTCATTTTCAAGGACTTTTAACCTCAGCTTCTTGATATTTTTTGCTTGTTTATTTATCATTATTTCCTTTTTTTAATCTTTCTTTTTGTAATTGCAGTTTATTGTCTTTTGCACTCCGGTTGTCTGCCCAGTTGGTGTGTTCTTTCATTGATTCTATTATGGTTATTGGATTTATTGACTATGCCCACAAGAAATGAATCTCCAGGTGGTATGTGGTGACATACATGTACTTTGATAATAAATTTACTTTGAACTCTGACTGGGCTACTCTGAGCTTAGAGGCCCAGTCAGGATGGAATTTGTGAAGTGTGTCCAGGATAGTTTCCTGAAATCAATACCTAAAGGGCCTTACTAAGGAGGATTTATTATTGCACCTTCTCTTTGGGAACAAGGTAGGGTAAGAAACTGAATGCCAGTCAGGGACCACTTTGGATCCAGTGACCATGATTTTATTACTTCTAAGACAGTGATGGAAAAGATTAGGACAGGTCCACAGATAAGGATCCTAAACTGGAGCAGTGGAAATTAGACAAGATCTAGCAGAGGTTGATTGGATAAACCTGCTTGAGTGGAAAGGAATGGATGGCAAGCAGGAGGCTTTTAAGATATCATGTCCAGGGTCAACATATTCCTATTAGGGTGAGGGTAAACCTAACATGTTTAAGGAACCCTGGTAGAGAATATTGAGGATCTGGTCAGGAAAAAAAGAAAATGAACATTGGTTGAGAAGGTTGGGTTAAGTGAACCCCTTGATACTATATAAAGACTAACAATATGTTTAAAGGGAAAATCAGAAGGGCAAAGTAAGGTATGAGATAGATCTGCAATGTACGGTTAAGGAAAATCCGAAGAGTTTCTATAGCTATATTAAAAGAGCATTTAATGAGAGAGTCTTCCCTTAGAGATCAACAGAGCGGCTTATGCCTTGAGCCACAGAACGTGGGTGGGATTATTAATGAACATTTCTCCTGACTGAGGATAAAATTATGTGGCTCAAGAAAAAGGGAAACAAGTGGAGATGTTCTGAAGAACATTCATACTAACAGGGCAAAGGTTTTTGCAGAGTAACACATGCAAAACACTGGAGGAACTCAGCAGGCCAGGCAAAATCTATTGTTGGGAATAAACAGTTAAGGTTTCGGGCCAAAACCCTTCATCAGGACTGGTGAGTTTCTCTGGATTTTCAGCATCAGTGGAATCTCTTGTGTTCAGGAGGTTTTTGCAGCCTTATAGCATATTAAGGTGGTTAATTCCCGAGAGGAATTTATGGAAGCCCTTGGAGAGATATTTACTTCATTGTTCCCCACTGGTGGTGAAGTTCTCAAAAGACTAAAAGGTGGCTAATGCTGTTTTGTTTAGGAGGGTAACAAGGACAAGCCAGGGAACTACAGACTGGTCAGCCTGACATCAGTACAGAGGAAGTTACTAGAGGGAATTCTGAGGGATAGCACTTGGACAGATAGAATGATCACGTTGTGCGTCGAAAGTCATGCTTTATGAATCTTTTAATGTTGATTTGAAGAAGTAACCAAAAAAGTAGCTGAGGGTATGGCAGTGAATTTTGTCTACTTGGATTTTAGCACGGCCAAGAAGGTTGTTACATGTTACGGGGAGATCTTGATTAGCTTGAGTTGTGGGCTGAGGATTTTAATACAGATAAGTATGAGGTGATGCATTTTGGAAAGTCAAACCTGTATAGACTTGTTCTATGAATGGTACGACACTAGAGAGTGTAGTGAGACAGAAACACATAGGAGTACAGGTGCATAGTTCATTGAAAGTAGCATCACAGACAGACAGAGTGGTTAAAAAGCCGTTTAGCACACTGGCTTTCGTCAGTCAGGGTGTTGAGTACAGGGCTTGGGACAGTATGTTGCAATTGTACAGCAGACTGGTGAGGACACACTTGGAGTACTACATACAATTTTGGTCACCCTGTTAGGGGAAAGAAGTGGTTAAAAAAGAAAAGAACGCAGAGAAGATTTACGAGGATGTTGAAAGGACAAGAAGCCTGAGTCACAAGGAGAGGTTGGCCTGGTTAGGTCTTTATTCCCTGGAATGTAAGAGAATAAAAGATGACTTCATTTAAATTTATGAGAGGCACAGTAAAAGTTGCTGATAGCAATTGTTTCCGCAGGGTAGGGGACACCATAACTAGGGGTCATAGGTTTAGGGTGGGAGGGAAAAGATTTAAAAAGGGACCTGAGGGGCTACTTTTACACACAGAGGGTGATCAGTATATGGAACAAGCTATCAGAGGAAATGGTTGAGGGAGGTACAATAGAATCATTTAAGAACCACTTGGAAAGGTACACAGAGGGGCAAGCCTTTCAGGGATTTACAGAACATAACTGAGGGGCACCTTTGTCACCATGGACTTACTGGGCTGAAGAAATATATCTGTGCTGTACTTCTCTATAACTCTATTTAAATATTTCAAAGTAAATATTATTAAAAAGGTAAAGGCTTTCCTTTTCTCAAAGAGTCAGTGGATGCAATTTACTTGGATTTTCAGAAGACCTTTGGCAACATGACACACTGTGGCTGTTTAACAAACTAAGAGCCCATGGTATTACAGAAAAGATGGATCGATAACTGGCTGGCTGTCAGGAAGCAAACAGTGAGAATAAAGGGGGGAGGATTTTCTGGTTGGCTGCCTGTGACTAGTGGTGTTCCACAGGGGTCGGTATTGGGACCGTTTCTTTACACATTATATGTCAATGATTTGGATGACAGATTTGATGGCTTTGTGGTCAGGTTTGCAGATGATATGAAGATAGGTGGAGGGGCAGGTAGTGTTGAGGAAACAGGAAATCCATAGAAGGACTGAGACAGATTAGGACACTGGGTAAAGTGGCAGATGGAATATTGTGTAGGGACATGTATGGCCATGTTCTTTGGTAGAAGGAATAAAGGCACAGACTATTTTCTAAACGGGGAGAAAATTCAAAAATCAGAGGTGCATAGGGACTTGGGAGTCCTCAGGCATGGTTCTCTAAAGGTTAAACTGCAGGTGGAGTCAGTGGCAAGGAAGGCAAATGCAATGTTAACATTCATTTTAAGAGGATGAAACAGGAAGGATGTTAAGTTGAGACTTTATAGGGTATTAGTCAGACTGTGCTTGGAGTATTGTGAGCAGTTCTGGGCCCCTTATCTAAGGAAGGATGTACTGGCAGATTCCAGAGGAGGTTCATGAGAATGATTCTGGGAACAAAAGGATTAACATATTAGGAGCATTTGATGGCTCTGGGCCTGTACACACTGGAGTTTGAAATAATGGGGAGGGGGTGGAATCTCATTGAAAACTATCCAATATTGAAAGGACTGGATAGAGTGGATGTGGAGAGGTTTCCTATAGTGGAAGAATCTAGGATCAGACGGTACAGCTTCAGAACAGAGGAACATCCATTTAGAACAGAGATGAGGATAGTGAATCTGCAGAATTCATTGGCACAGAGCAAGTCATTGAGTATATTTAAAGTGGAGTTTGATAGGTTCTTGATTAGTAAGAGCGTCAAAGGTTAAGGGGAGAAGGAAAGAGAATTCGGCTGAGAGGGAAAATAAATCAGTTATAATGAAATGCAAGAGCAGACTCAATGGGTCGAATGGTCCACAGGCAGTTCTTTACACTTTCAGCCATAAATGCATTTTAGGATTACTTAACATGGAAGCCTCAAAATGATTAAACCGAAATGGGATAAAGTTTTGCCTGTATTGCGGAGACAGGGCAATTCTCTAGGAAAACTGGGAAGACAGCAAGATTGAAGTTCACATAGGTGAAAATGGCAGGTTTAATTCACAAGAAAATAAATGGGACTCGGCGGGGTGGCTTACATATAATATTTTGTTGCAAAAGATACCCCATTACTTTTAAATATTCATTCTCTTCAAAGTCTCTGTAATTGGAAATATTTTCAGTGATAGGTACATGGAGGGCTGGGACTGAGAAGGATATAGGCCAAGTGCAGTAAATTGGGAGTAGATGGGTGGCATCGTGGTTGGCATGGACTTGTTGGGCCAAAGGGCCTGAGTCTGTGCTGTTTTTCTCTATGAAATTATCTATGTGACTGCCTGTGAAAATAAAATTTGGCATGTCTTTCAAACATTACGACTGACTTACTGGCAATCCAGGTTCACCAGTCCCTGGTGGCCCAACAGGTCCTGGTCTTCCAGGGAAACCAATGTCACCCTAAACAAAGAAAGGCAAATTGAAAACTAAATACTGTTTCACTAAATTTAAATATCTTGTTCAGTTTTTCAATAATAATATAACTGTATTTTCATTATCCACCAAATATGGAATCAATGGGCATTTGATAGTATTACCCAATGTAAGCTCTGGACTTTCAAATTAACATATTATAAATCTTTCTGGCATTAAAGACAGCAGATTCTCAATACTTGCTTATTCAGGAAACCGAGCTTCTGCAATGTAGCCTGGATTTTTGTATGTACCGTTTGGAATAAAAAAAGTCACATTGCAACATTTTCATTTACAGGCACACAGTGACGCCTATTAAAATGCTTGGAGTGTATACATTTCTCACACCTGGACACAAAAATTTAATACTAAAAGGCAAATTAGTAGATTTACCTGTAAACATTCCTAAAATTAAAACATTAGATTATCTACTCTACATAATGTCTTCCCAATTCTAAAAGTGCAGCCTGGCCAAGGGAAAACACTGCATATTTAACTTTGTTGATTTCCAACCACATACTGAGCACTGTACTCATCTTGCCTACTGCCTTTCTCACCTGGATATACCTATCACCTGCCAGCTTTGGCTCCACTCTTCCCATCTACATTGTTATACTGCCTCTGTCCCCTCTTTACTTTCAGTCCAGTTTAAGAGTCTCAACCTGAATTGTCAGCAGTCCATTTCCTTCCATTGGTGCTGCTGAACTCACTCAGTTTCTTCAGTACTTTGTTCTTGCCCTTTACCCCCATCTCTCATGTGATGTATTGGATCGACTCTGCAAGAATACTCGTGTTCCTGCTAAATAAATTCATACCACAGGGATGTCCAAAATGTGCAGTTATAAATGTTTCTTCATTTTTCTGATACCATTGCTGTTTACTTAGTTTTCTATTAATTCCAGCCCATAAATGGCTGAAATTGTGCTTGGAACCAGAATTTTCATGCTTAAAAATGGACTTCTTTACCTTTGAGCCTTGAAGACCAATTCCAGTTTCACCAGTTAGGCCAGGTGGCCCAGGAAGTCCACGTTCACCCTATAATGTAAATATTTAGAAACGTTCTTAAACAAATTAGCTCCAATAATGAAAGATGTATGTTAAGAGGTCAAATTTCGTTTGGTCATGTTACGGCAACTATTTGTTTTCACTCTATTTACAGTGTGATGGAAAATGTACAATGACAAGAAATAAATATGATTTTTGACATTAACTAACAAAACAAATAATTGTTTGAATTATACTCAATTATCCTAATCAAAGGAAACCCTTTGGGCCAGATGAAATTCCAAAGTAATCATGGATAGCTTACGATGAAAGGACAAGCGGTTGCCTTCTTGAAACGTTCCATTTACTTCATTGCTGTTAAGGATTCCCTGTATCATTTGGAACTGTGCAGGTAGGAAATTAGCAAAGAAAGCAAGATACTACAGAGCAGTTTTAAACTCAGGAGCAGCAGGTTTCCAGTGGGAGGATCACACCACTTCCATGTCGAGGTCTTAAAAACATGCTGTTGGCGGATGCCACTCACTGAATGAACATCGAACTTTAGGCTGGTGTATACTGATGTGGTTCAAAAGTTGTATTTCACAGTAAAAATGCAGGTCCCAGGGAAGGTGCTTTCAGAAGTGGTGATGGCCAGGGGGATGGATGATTGGCAGAGTTTGGCTGGGTGGTGGTATTCCTGCTTTCTCCAAATAGCCAGTTCTTAAATCACAATTTGCATTAAGAAATTTGGCCTCTACTTAGTTCAGGCAGATATCTAGGCTGTTCCACATGGTATACAAGTTAAAACAGTAGAGATGGGGGAGAGCAATTCAATGACAATCTCAAGGTTAGCTCTGCCTCTTTGGCACATATTAAGATAGAGCGAGTTGAAATAGTTTCTTTAGTTTAAGATATACAGTGTAGGGGCAATTTATACAGAAACTATGCTGGCAATTTGTTAAAGACAAAACAGTTCGATGCAAGGTAGCAATAGGTCAAGAGTCAATGGTTTACTAAAAGTAACCCGGGAAATTATAGGCCGGTAAGTTTGACGTCGGTAGTAGGTAAATTATTGGAAGGAGTACTAAGAGATAGGATCTACAAGTATTTGGATAGACAGGGACTTATTGGGGAGAGTCAACATGGCTTTGTGCATGGTAGGTCATGTTTGGCAAATCTGTTGGAGTTTTTCGAGGAGGTTACCAGGAAAATGGATGACGGGAAGGCAGTGGATGTTGTCTACATGGACTTCAGTAAGGCCTTTGACAAGGTCCCGCATGGGAGGTGAGTTAGGAGGATTCAGTCGCTAGGTATACATGGAGAGGTGGTAAATTGGATTAGACATTGGCTCAATGGAAGAAGCTAAAGAGTGGTAGTAGAGAATTGCTTCGCAGAGTGGAGGCCTGTGACTAGTGGTGTGCCACAGGGATCAGTGATGGGTCCATTGTTATTTGCCATCTATATCAATGATCTGGATGATAATGTGGTAAATTGGATCAGCAAATTTGCTGATGATACAAAGATTGGAGGTGTAGTGGACAGTGAGGAAGGTTTTCAAAGCTTGCAGAGGGATTTGGACCAGCTGGAAAAATGGGCTGAAAAATGGCAGATGGAGTTTAATACAGATAAGTGTGAGGCATTGCACTTTGGAAGGACAAACCAAGGTAGAACATACAAGGTAGGGCACTGAGGAGTGCAGTAGAACAGAAGGATCTGGGAATACAGATACAAAATTCCCTAAGAGTGGCATCACAGGTAGATAGGGTCATAAAGAGAGCGTTTGGTACATTATAAATCAAAGTATTGAGTATAAGAGTTGGAATGTTATGATGAGGTTGTATAAGGCATTGGTGAGGCCGAATTTGGAGTATTGTGTGCAGTTTTGGTCACCAAATTACAGGAAGGGTATTAATAAGGTTGAAAGAGTGCAGAGAAGGTTTACAAGGATGTTGCCGGAACTTGAGAAACTGAGTTACAGAGAAAGGTTGAATAGGTTAGGACTTTATTCCCTGGAGCGTAGAAGAATAAGGGGAGATTTGATAGAGGTATATAAAATTATGATGGGTATAGATAGAGTGAATGCAAACAGGCTTTTTCCACTGAGGCTAGAGGAGAAGAAAACCAGAGGACATGGGTTAAGGGTGAGGGGGGAAAAGTTTAAAGGGAACATTAGGGGGGCTTCTTCACACAGAGAGTGGTGGGAGTGTGGAATGAGCTGCCAGATGAAGTGGTAAATGCGGGCTCACTTTTAACATTTAAGAAAAACTTGGACAGATACATGGATGAGAGGTGTATGAAGGGATACAGGTGCAGGTCAGTGGGACTAGGCAGAAAAATGGTTTGGCACAGCCAAGAAGGGCCAAAAGGTCTGCTTCTGTGCTGTAATGTTCTATGGTTCTATGGTTCCCAAGGTGGGCAACATTGCCCCCCTTCCAGGGGCAGTGGATGTTTCCAAGATGGGGGGGTGTGATAAAAATAAAGAGGACGGTGGAAGACACTTAATGACAAGGAGGGCAACTGAGGAATTAAAGACCTAACTTAAGAAATGAATGACTTATTATCAGCATTTGATCCTCAGTACTTCATAACTGATTACAATAGTCAAGTAATCACCTCATCTCTTGGTGACTCACTGTTCTCTTAGACTTTGTTCGAAATGCGTTATAGTTTTTGAAAAGCAATGTGATTCTTCTGTACTTGGCATATAATGAGAAATCTGGGCTGAAGGAATTGTTTTACTTCCAGGACCAGCCCGCACATTATTGTTGTTCACTACTGTAGTACAGCGTTAGCTAGTACAATTCCCATAACCTCATCGCACAGTAATGCAATTTCTTTGAATTACTGTAAGGCATTCAATGGGGTAACATTCTGAATCTGCCCTTTCAAATAGTCTTGACCACATTTCTCCAGCTCACAGCCCAACCGAGATGTCGCTGACCCACTTTATGTATCTTCAGGCAAAGAGTCAGGTTTTGCTTGAGTTATTATGATATGATAACTTTCTCCTTTATTGATCACAGTGCCTTAGGTTGTTTAGGCTATGAGTCCATAAGACATAGGAGCAGAATTAGGTCATTTGGCCTGTCGAATCTGCACCACTTTTCAATCATGGCTGATTCTTTTTTTCCCCTCCTCAGCCCCACTCCCCGGCCTTCTCCCCATAACCTTTGATTCTGTGTCCAATCAAGAACCTATCAATCTCTGCCTTAAATACATCCAATGACCTGACTTCCACAGCTGCCTATGGTAACAAATTCCACAAATTCACCACCCTCTGGCTAAAGAAATTTCTCTGCATCTCTGTTTTAAATGGATGCCCCTCTAACCTGAGGCTGTGCCTTCTATCCGAGATTCCCCCACCATAGGAAACATCCTTTCCATAGCTACTATGTCTAGGCCTTTCAACATTCAAAAGGTTTCAATGAGATCCCCCCTCATCCTTATAAGTTCCAATGAGTACAGACCCAGAGCTATCAAATGTTCTTCGTATGATAACCCTTTCGTTCCCGGAATCAACCTTGTAAACTTCCTCTGAACCCTCTCCAATGCCAGCGCATCTTTTCTTAGATGAGGAGTTTAAACCTATTCACAGTACTCAAGGTAAGGCCTTACCAGTGCCTTATAAAGACTCAGCATCACAACCCTGCTCTTGTATTCTAGACCTCTTGAAATGAATGCTAACACTCCATTTGCCTTCCTCATCACTGACTCTACCTGCAAGTTAACCTTTAAGGTGTTCTGCACAAGGACTCCCAAGTCCCTTTGCATCTCAGATTTTTGCATTTTCTCCCTGGTCAGAAAATAGTCTGCACATTTATTTCTACTACCAGAGTGCATGACCATGAATTTTTCAACATTGTATTTCATTTACCACTTTCTTGCCATTCTCCTAATCTGTCTAAGTCCTTCTGCAGGTTACCTGTTTCCTCAACACTACCTGCCCCTCCATCAATATTCGTATCATCTGCACACTTGGCAACAAAGCCATCTATTCCATCATCTAAATCATTGATAAACAGCATAAAAAGAAGTGGTCCCAACACTGACCTCTGCAAAACACCACTGGTCACTGGCAGCCAACCAGAAAAGGATCCTTTT
This sequence comes from Mobula birostris, assembly GCF_030028105.1. Taxonomy (NCBI): domain Eukaryota; kingdom Metazoa; phylum Chordata; class Chondrichthyes; order Myliobatiformes; family Myliobatidae; genus Mobula; species Mobula birostris. Next base: position 170,926,787 of record NC_092375.1, on the reverse strand, counting down.
ACTCCCACCTGCTATCTCCTACCTATCAGCTAATGCTCTAGCCATGCCAATAAATTTCCTGTAATACCATGGGCTCTCAGTTTGGTAAGCAGCCTCACGAGTGGCATCTTGCCAAAAATTGACCATGGTCCAACCATACCAGCACCAAGCAGCCAACGGCAGCCAATGAGTCTGTTGTGTAAAAAGGTTATTTCAAATGAGACATTGAAACCATCCAGGATCCTTGAACGTTTGAAGAGAATACACTCTGATAAAGCAAACAAGAACCTGGACTACCTTCAGTCACTTTGTGAAAACATTCAGAAATGTAAAGCACTTCAAAACATGCTTACCATCACTTCACAACAAAAGAGTGATGGTTTATGTGTTTCATACAACATTGCTGATTGCCAAATCTGGAAAGCCCCATACAATTGGAGAACTGATTCTGCCAGCAGTAAGGTAAGTACTGAAGTAAGGTTTTACATAGTCACCAGACCAAATAATGAAAGCAATTCCAGTCAGTGTCAACTCTGTTCAAAGATAAATAAATGAAATGTCTGAGAATGTGAAAGACACGTTGTGCAACACACTTAGAAAAACAGAATTTGCTCTGCAGTTGGATGAGTCAACTTTGAAAGGCAACAAATCTTTGCTTCTTTGTTATGTTCACTTCATAAAAGATGAAAGCATGGTTCAAAAGTTATTATTTGCAAGGGGATTAGAAACAGGTATGAAGGGAGAGTCAATATTTTGGGTTATTGAGCAACTTTTCAAAGAGGACATTCCGCTCACCAACATCCTTACCTGTGCAACAGATGGGGCACCATAAATGATGGAATGCCACAGTGGGGATAATACTTTCTTGAAAAAAGCTGTACCTAACAAATTTACCATTCACAGTGTAGTGCACAGATAACAACTTGTTGCAAAATACCTGAGTGATTGGCTGCACAAATCATTAAATACTGTTATCACAGCAGTAAATAAAATCCTTGACTATTTCAAGAGCTTTGTATTGAGAACGATGAACAGTTTAAATGCTTGCTGTTGCACATAGAAGTCAGATGGCTCTCAAAAGGAAACTGCCTGAGATGCTTTTATGTGCTTTTTGAAGCTGTGATAAAATTGTTTGAAGACTCAAATGCTTCATTCAGTAATCAACTCAAGCAGATGAGGCATGACATTGCTTATTTGTTGAAATTAACTGCAAAGTTTAATAAATTCTATCTTGAATTACAAGGAAATTACATGAACCTCAAAGTCAAATCAGACATTTCCACATTTCTGTCCAAATTAACCCATCCGGCATCATGACACCGATAAATAGTGGCTCTTTGCATGCAGCTCCAAATGAGAAGCATCAAATATTCCCATTTAGGACTACTACAAATGAAATCTACTGTCACCGCCATGGTTACTTCATTAAGCAACATCATTTTAAGATGTTTAAAAAACTGTTGATACTCAAACTTGACAAACCTTGGACAGCAGACTTGGGTCATGAGTGCAGTTCCCCATTAAGAAAATGGAAGCAGGAATGGCGCACCAGGCTACAGGTACAGTTGAAACCTGAGCCCTTAGACTCCCAACCAGAACAGGGCCCCCCATTGTCTCCTGCCAGTCAGCCAATCTTCAATCCATGCTAGTATTTTCTTGGAATACCATGGACTCTTGTTAAGTAGCCTTATGTTGGGCCTGTTGTCAATATTCTCCTTGGAATATTTTCATTGATATACTTTTAAAGTGAGGAATTTCTTTGGGAACAGTGTATGAAGATGGTGGGGTTTCCTGTTTGTGATAATTTTTTATAAAATCAATACAAATAAGGTTCTAATGCATCATCAGAAATGCCCATTAGAAGGTGACACTGCACATCTCAAATGCTACAAAATTATGACTTAAGTAGTAGCACAAAAGAAATGGATGAATTTGACCTGACTAATCCCAAAGGTATATTGTTAAATATTTAAACGCAAACAACAGGAATTCTGCAGATGCTGGAAATTCAAGCAACACACATAAAAGTTGCTGGTGAACGCAGCAGGCCAGGCAGCATCTCTAGGAAGAGGTGCAGTCGACGTTTCAGGCCGAGACCCTTCGTCAGGACTAACTGAAGGAAGAGTGAGTAAGGGATTTGAAAGTTGGAGGGGGAGGGGGAGATCCAAAATGATAGGAGAAGACAGGAGGGGGAGGGATGGAGCCAAGAGCTGGACAGGTGATAGGCAAACGGGATACGAGAGGATCATGGGACAGGAGGTCCGGGAAGAAAGACAAGGAGGGAGGGGGTACCCATAGGATGGGCAAGGGGCAGATACAGAGGGACAGAGGGAGAAAAAGGAGAGTGAGAGAAAGAATGTGTGCATAAAAATAAGTAACAGATGGGGTGCGAGGGGGAGGTGGGGCACCAGCGGAAGCCAGAGAAGTCGACGTCCATGCCATCAGGCTGGAGGCCACCCAGACGGAACACAAGGCGTTGTTCCTCCAACCCGAGTGTGGCCTCATCTTTACAGTAGAGGAGGCCGTGGATAGACATGTCAGAACGGGAATGGGATGCGGAATCAAAATGTGTGGCCACTGGGAGATCCTGCTTTCTCTGGCGGACAGAGTGTAGGTGTTCAGCAAAGCGGTCTCCCAGTCTGCGTCGGGTCTCGCCAATATGTAAAAGGCCACATCGGGAGCACCGGACGCAGTATATCACCCCAGTCGACTCACAGGTGAAGTTTTGCCTCACCTGGAAGGACTGTTTGGGGCCCTGAATGGTGGTAAGGGAGGAAGTGTAAGGGCATGTGTAGCACTTGTTCCGCTTACACGGATAAGTACCAGGAGGGAGATCAGTGGGGAGGGATGGGGGGACGACCCATGGATGAATGTCCAGTCCCTATATACTTCCATCCCCCATCAGGAAGGTCTCAAACTTCTACGCTTCTTTTTGGATTCCAGACCTAATTAGTTCCCCTCTACCACCACTCTGCTCCGTCTAGTGGAATTAGTCCTTACTCTTAATAATTTCTCCTTTGGCTCCTCCCACTTCCTCCAAACTAAAGGTGTAGCTATGGGCACCCGTATGGGCCCTAGCTATGCCTGCCTTTTTGTTGGGTTTGTGGAACAATCTATGTTCCGTGCCTATTCTGGTATCTGTCCCCCACTTTTCCTTCGCTACATCGATGACTGCATTGGCGCTGCTTCCTGCACGCATGCAGAACTCGTTGACTTTATTAACTTTGCCTCCAACTTTCACCCTGCCCTCAAGTTTACCTGGTCCATTTCCGACACCTCTCTCCCCTTTCTAGATCTTTCTGTCTCTGTCTCTGGAGACAGCTTATCCACTGATGTCTACTATAAGCCTCCTGACTCTCACAGCTATCTGGACTATTCCTCTTCTCACCCTGTCTCTTGCAAAAACGCCATCCCATTCTCGCAAGTCCTCCGTCTCCGCCGCGTCTGCTCTCAGGATGAGGCTTTTCATTCTAGGACGAGGGAGATGTCTTCCTTTTTTAAAGAAAGGGGCTTCCCTTCCACCACTATCAACTCTGCTCTTAAATGCATCTCCCCCATTTCACGTACATCTGCTCTCACTCCATCCTCCCGCCACCCCACTAGGGATAGGGTTCCCCTGGTCCTCACCTGCCACCCCACCAGCCTCCGGGTCCAACATATTATTCTCCGTAACTTCCGCCACCTCCAACGGGATCCCACCACTAAGCACATCTTTCCCTCCCCCACCCCCTGCATTCTGCAGGGATCGCTCCCTACGCAACTCCCTTGTCCATTCGTCCCCCCCATCCCTCCCCACTGATCTCCCTCTTGCCACTTATCCGTGTAAGTGGAACAAGTGCTACACATGCCCTTACACTTCCTCCCTTACTACCATTCAGGGCCCCAAACAGTCCTTCCAGGTGAGGCAACACTTCACCTGTGAGTCGACTGGGGTGATATACTGCGTCCGGTGCTCCCGATGTGGCCTTTTACATATTGGCGAGACCCGACGCAGACTGAGAGACCGCTTTGCTGAACATCTACGCTCTGTCTGCCAGAGAAAGCAGGATCTCCCAGTGGCCACACATTTTAATTCCACATCCCATTCCCATTCTGACATGTCTATCCACAGCCTCCTCTACTGTAAAGATGAAGCCACACTCAGGTTGGAGGAACAACATCTTATATTCCGTCTGGGTAGCCTCCAACCTGATGGCATGAACATCGACTTCTCTGGCTTCCGCTAATGCCCCACCTCCCCCTCGTACCCCATCTGTTACTTATTTTTATGCACACATTCTTTCTCTCACTCTCCTTTTTCTCCCTCTGTCCCTCCGTATATGCCCCTTGCCCATCCTCTGGGTACCCCCTCCCTCCTTGTCTTTCTTCCCGGACCTCCTGTCCCATGATCCTCTCGTATTCCTTTTGCCTATCACCTGTCCAGCTCTTGGCTCCATCCCTCCCCCTCCTGTCTTCTCCTATCATTTTGGATCTCCCCCTCCCCCTCCAACTTTCAAATCCCTTACTCACTCTTCCTTCAGTTAGTCCTGACGAAGGGTCTCGGCCTGAAACGTCGACTGCACCTCTTCCTACAGATGCTGCCTGGCCTGCTGCGTTCACCAGCAACTTTTATGTGTGTTGTTAAATGTTTAATTGGCCTGCTAAAGTTAAGAACATTGAAGTAAAACAGATTATATACACAACAACCTTTGACCTTTTGGCTTTCTCCATCTACACCACTACTTCACACAAAACACTGAAACAGTCTATAATTCCAGAAAAAATTTTGAACATTCTTCTATTCCTTCATTGGCAACAATCAGGTATTGTACATATACAAATAAAGCCACAGTTCTAATCTGTCATAAAATTGTAAACCATACAATTTAAGCTGGAATCAAAAAAGTTAAAAATAAACTTATTTGCCCCACTTTGAAGTCTTAGCTAAGATGCAGCATTTTTGTGATAGTGTTTAACAAATTTTATTTTCAGTTTCTCATTTCTGCACTCTAAAATAAGGAAATCTATTAAAAAAACTAATTACCTTTTGTCCTTGAGAACCTTCAGGACCATGGTCTCCAGGGGATCCAGGATAACCCTAAGTGTAGCACAAAATAAAAGTATGGAATTTTGTAAAGCCAATGTGAATGTGTTGTACAAAATTTGAGAATACGATGAATTCCAGTTAATTGGGACATATCAGGACCAATATATTTTGGCCCAATTAAGGGACTGCCCCAATTAATCGAAGTTTCAAGGAAATAGTTCAAAAGTATAAAAAAGTCAACCTACCATTTACTGTAACTAAGTAACAACTTATGCCTTTTAAATGAAATTCTACCAATACCTTTACAGTGCTATAAAAACGTATATTGGTTTCTTTTTTTAAATTTATTTTTTATTAAAGTTCATCATTGAACAAAACTTTCTGTAAGATGTATTTCACATACTGTACATCTATATCATATAGACATATTTGTCACAAAACTCCACATGATATTTATCTGAGGTATACACTTAGAGAAAGGAGAGGAAAGAAAGAACAATCAAAAGAAGAAAACTATGTACAAAGTAGGGAGTGATTTTTTTTTACAACATATTCATTGACTTGTGAGAATAAAATCAGGCCTATGAGGTGTTATGTAGTTAATCCACTTTTCCAGGTACATACGAATCAAATTGTTCCAACGTATGATTAACAGATGCTGTTATCTTCTCCTTTTGTAAATGTCCATTGTAATTTCCATCCATACATTTAAAGTTGGGCTCTCCTGTGATAACCATTTCCTGTTAAGGGTCTTTTAACCAGCCACCAGCAGTATATTCATTAAATATTTATCTCTTTTCAACCATTCTTGTGGTATATACCCAAAATATATGTTCTTACTTTCTAAGGGTATTTCACATTTAAAGATGTCTTGTAGGGCATTGTGTATCCCACTCCAAAAGTCTTTGATAAGGGGGTATACCCAGAAAATATGATAATGATTTGCATTTTGATTTCCACAATTTCTCCAGCAAACTGGGAGGTTACTATCGTAATGGGATTTCTGAGAGGGTGCAATAAAATATCTTACCAAGTTTTTCTGTGAACTTGTACACTTCTATTGATACCTCCATATTATTGTCCATTCTTCCTCAGATATTATTATCCCTCCTTCCTTCTCCCAATTTGTTTTAATGTATGAAGTCCAATGTGTTTTAAGCTTTGACAAACCCTTATATATGCTTGAAATTGTTCTACTACCATTGTCTGAATTATATGCTTTTCTAAATAGCTCTATCAAATATGTACTTGCCTTGGTTACATTTTTAACCGTCCTATTAACATACTGTGCATCTGTAAATATCAATAAAAGTCTTGTTTTTCTAATAAGTGTTTCTCTTTGAGCATTTCAAAACTGAACAGTGTTCCTTCTTTCATTATATTGCAAATAGCTGTTATTCCTTTAGCTGTCCAGTACTTAAATCTAGCATCCAGTTTGTTCGGCGTAAAATCCGAGTCATATGCACACCATTTAAGAATTGCAATGTCTCTCCCTAGTTTATATTCTTTTATAATAGTTTTCCATATTTTAAGAGTCCATTTCACCCATGGGTTAGCAATAGTATTTCTGTAACTTTGTAGGTTATCAACCAAAATTGCCTGTATGGGGATGGAAAGTATCCTCTCCTCAATGTTTTTCCATTGAGCGTCATTTGATGGATTGCACCAGCATATCACAGCTCTCAACTGCGCAGCAAAATAGTAATCTCTAAGAGAAGGTAGGTCCCACCCCCCCTTTTTGTATATTGGTTCCTAATAGTTATCGATGCAGGGAATTCAGCTGTTGTGCTCTTCTGATTGACTAGGAATGAACAAAATCAGCAGACACTGAGTACAGATAATGGACTGCATGTGATTGCATCCTCCAAATACTCATTTTTATTGTAACGTTCAAGATGATTGTCAATGCCTTCAAATTCTTCGTAATTCCTAACTTATTCAAATCATTTCATTTTCACTCCCAGCTGTTTCTGGCATCTCTAAGCCTGAATGCTTGAAACGGTAGTGAGCAAAGCAGACCCAAATTGTCTTATTGTTTATTTCTCACCAGCTATCAGTGACAAAACTCCCTGCATTAGAACACAAACAAACACAACTGATGGTATTTAAAAACTGCTTGCTCTGAGTGCAGTGTAGTGTCTAACAGCCAGGCATGGTTAGAAACTGCTTGACAACAGTCTCCTGCCTGATTAAGTGATTAAGCCACATTGTGTCCCAAGTAAATGAAGGGAATCCCAGCTAGTTTCTCACTCTAGTTTTTGTTCTTTAAGAGATGTCCAATTAACTGGAATCCACTGTATTATAAGACCATAAGACCATAGAATATAGGAGCACAATTAAGCCATTTGGCCCATCGTGCGCTCTACCATTCCATCACAGTTGATCTAATTTTCCTCTTAGTTCCAATCTCCTGCTTTCTCCCTGTATCCCTTCATGCCCTGACCAATCAAGAATCTGTCAACCTCTGCCTTAAATATACATACTGTAAAGACTTGGCCTCCACAGCTGCCTGTGGCACAGAATCCCACAGATTCACCATTCTCTGGCCAAAGAAATTCCTCCTCATCGTTGTTCTAAAAGGATGTCCCTCTATTCAGGCATTTATAAAACCAAATAATTAGGGTATCTCACGCTAAAAAATTAAGTAGTGACAAAATAAGGTGGTCTTTCATTCAAAAATAATATCAAAAGTAATTAATAGCTACAAACATCTTGTTCCAGATATTAAGTTACCTGCATCATAGGAATGGATTGCTACATACTTTCAATTGGCAAACATGGATTCCTAAAAGTTGATAACTATTATAAAAATAGAAAGCACTGCACATTTAACTGTGCTGAATGTTTGTAACCACATAAAATACAAGAGCAAATGAGAATACCTGTGACACTGATTTTGTTGCAATGATTTCCACAAGATTAAAATTGGCTTTGTGATTTTTTTATTATTAACTTCTATATCACTTTCATCCTTTTGTGTAATTCTGGTAGTTTTCTTCTCTACTGCTTAAGAAGGCAACTGTGAACAGGTCGTATCAGCCAAATTGGCAATTCATGCAACCAAAATGCTAGAATTATTGAATTATCTCCATACCACTGAGATAAGATTCAGAACAGTCAGTTAAGTGTATAGTTTCTTTATGTCACTCAGATTTATCCAAACATTTCTACACATGAAGATACTCTTTATATATTATGATTAATATTTCTTTTAACCTGTACTCCTCTTAGCCCCCTGGGGCCTGGTGGACCTTCTGGACCCTGTTCAAGAAAAAAAAACTTTTAAATTCTGGCATATACATTCTGATTTATACTACATCTACAAATAAATAACCTATATTTCAACTTTTGTGGTAAAATGTATTAAAATATATTGGGCAAATGGAATATTTTACACAATTATCTACAAACGTTTGTAAAAACAAAAAAACAGGGAGCACAGATAAGCCATACATTTCTTTGAACTTCTCCATTCAAGAAAATTTAAATCATTACTGATCTTCTAACTCAATTACATTTCCTTCCACTATCCCCATATTCCTTTAATCAATCAATATCTGGAAATTAATCAATCTCTTTTGATTCAAATCAATGACTGTCCTTTCACAGCCCTCCGTGACATAAAATTTAAAAGATTCATTAATACCTGCCTGAACAAATTTCTCCTCATCTCAGTTCCAAAAGCCTAACTCTTATTTTGACACAGTGATGTTAGCTCTAGATTCTTCAGCCAAAAGAAACATCTTCCCTGTTTCTAGCCTGACAAGGTTTACAGGATGTTTCACTGAGAAAGACAGCGTTACTTTTGTACCCAAATCCTCTTGTATTAAAGGCCAGCAAGCCATATGGCTTTCGAATCACTTGCTGCACCTCCACGTTTACTTTCAGTGACTTGTGCACAACGATAAGTCCTTTGAACATCGATGTTACCCACTGTAAGGTCTGTTTTTTGTGCAGAACAGAATTTTGGTGTTCTGTTTTTTGCACCAAAGAGGGTAACTTTACAATTCCCCCATTACATTACATCTGCCATGTTCTTGTTCATTTATTCAACTTTGCTGTGGCTGCTTTACATCCCTCTTCCTACTCATAATCCTACTTCATTCTACTTCATTAACAAACTTGGAAATATTCACCTCAGCCACATTGAAATACTGTATACTTTACACCATGGGGTGATATCTTGCTATAAACAGCTTCAAATAGAACCAATAAGGGTACATACCCTGTCACCTTTGGTTCCTGGAAGGCCACATTCACCTCTTTCCCCCTTAGAATTAAAAGCAAAGTTAAATTTAAAGTATTTGTTATTTTAAGAAATATGGATTATTCAATTATCCAGACTTCCTACAATAAATGCAGAATCATAAAGTTACTAAATACATTTCTCTCCTGATAACTACGGTTTTGCAAGTTACAGAAATTCTCCTTTTAATTCATTCATTCAGTTGTCCCAACTCAATTTTTTCTCGTGTTTCAAAAAGTTACCTTCACCACTCAGAAGACTACTACATTTTTATTATTTTTTTCTGAATATTTACTTGTAAAATTTAAAGTAACATTCCACTAACTTTCTTATTTACACCCTTTGATTATATAGTCCAAAATTCCATTTATTGTGATAAATATTATTTCTAATAAAGTTGGGCATAATTACCAGCAGCTTATTAACAAGCTTGTTTTTTTTTCTAGGTTTCAGATGGTTATTTTTGCATCTTTCATGAAACATGTGGCACTCTCCAGTAACCAGCACTTGAGAAGGAGCACTGAGCCTGTAGAGGTTTATTACTGAGGGAGAGGCAGGGTCAAGATTGGGGCAATGCTGAAGGAATGACTGGATTGACATCAGATAAGCTAATATATTTGATGAATCGCCACCTGTTAAATCTGACAAATGACAGCTCTTGCTGGTTTTTTTTTAACCAAAATTAGTATTTTAAAGATGAAACAAAATTATCAGAACACAACTGCAGTGTTTTAAGGGTAAGCTATCACAGTTTTCCCTGTCATGAATAAATGTATGTTATTACATTGAATAATTTTCATGTCTAAATAGGAAGTGAATTTAGACAGACATCAGACAGAAGCAGCAGACTTACATTGCCACCTGTTATGACAAAGCTTCATCTTTCTGTCCAATTTAGTCTCTCAAATATATGAAATTAAACATGATTGCTATTATGATCATAATTTGCTTTCATTATATTGATACTCAATGCTACTTGTGCCATTAACGCCCAACTCCCATGAAAATAAACATATTTTAAACCATACTTACAACACTGATATCCCATGTTTTAAAAAAGTTAACTTTGTAGCCCGAATTTAACAACATGTATTTTTATTTCTTGATTTTGCCTTGATCTTTTATAACTTCCAATGTGGTGCTGCCTAGCAAAATGGACCAAGGCCTCAGCAATAAATTGTTTCAATTGTTTTACGTACCTGTTCACCTTTGTAACCAGCTCTACCCTGGAAGTAAAATTAAAATACACAATATCTTTAGCAATGTAAATACTTAGCATCAAATTACATCAAATAAAAATGACCCCAGAACGGTCAAAACTTGTTATGTGTAGTCATCCAGGGTGATGGGAATGAGTAGGTTGACTTGCATTCGTTTTGGGCTTTCTGTAACAAGTATATTGTATATTAATGACACATTTTGTTATGCTTGCAATTTTGCATCATTTAATAATGGATGTATTTACTTGTTCCCAATTTATTCAGTTACATAATGTTCAAATTGAAGTAAAAAATGTCAGGGGCATTTTCACAATCCAGGATGCATGATGCAATGTGTGTTATTTGAGAGTGAGGAAGAATGTAATAGAGCTCTGGTATTAAAAAGTATAATACAACATATAGAAGATAAAATCTCAGTGACGCAAGATATTCTGATCTTAACTGCAAAATTGTTGAGGAATTCTTTACATTGTACCGGCACAACATGGCAGAGAACATATGAAATACTTGAGTTTACTCCAGATCTTCAATTGGATAAAACTTTCTTTGTCCAAGTGAAGATCTATCTTTTAGAACAGGAGTTTCTGGCCTGGGGTCCACGGATCCCTTGGGTAATGGTAAGGATCCATTGCATAAAGAAGGTTGTGAGACCTTGTTTTTAGAGGCATGTGCTTCATATTCTTCTGGATATTTGTAGGATAGGGTTGAGGTGGGATGGAGTCCTATCCTCTACAGTAGTATTTTATTCACCAGCCACATTTTGATATACAGCAATTTTCTTCAGCAGATACTTCACCTGATTGTGTCAAGGGCAACTCTCAGTATTTTGAGCTTACAGGTACTGAATTTCACAAATGACTGAACCTCGTTGATGGATAAAAAAAACTCAGCAATATTCTAAATCAGATGCATCTTCCATCCCACTTTCCAGATGCTTAAACAAAAACAACAAAATGACTTTGAGCAACACACATCAAAGTTGACATCAGGACTGACGAAGGGTCTCAGCCTGAAACGTCGACTGTACCTCTTCCTAGAGATGCTGCCTGGCCTGCTGCATTCACCAGCAACTTTGATGTGTGTTGCTTGAATTTCCAGCATCTGCAGAATTCCTGTCGTTTGCATTTTTAAAATGACTTTGAAGTGATTCAACTGCAGAAGAAGGGACAAAGGAAAAAGCAAGGAGCAATAGTGATAAGGGATTCACTAGTTATGGGGGGACAGACAGGTGTTTCTGTGCTGTGACTGGAGGATGTTACCTCATTGGTACCAGAGTTGACGATTTCACTGAATGGCTGCAGAAAACCTCAAAGTGGGAGGGTAAACAGCCAGAAAATGTGGCCCAAATTATTACTAGCAATATGGGTAGACTGGGAGATGAGGCTCTGCAGACAGAGTTAAGGCTAATTGGGAGGGGAACCTCGAAAATTAATCCTCTCTGTAGTAATACTAATGTCTCTCCATTGAGACTGCAATTGTTGGAAACATCTCAACACCTATTGTGTCAATACACACAGGTAAATCACCCCTCATCTGCAGTTATTTAATGGCAAATCATATTTAATTAATTCAATGGAATCTTTCAATTAAGAAACAGAGTTTAGGTGAGAATTGCAGTCAGTGTTGAAGTCAATACACATGGACTTCCAGAAGAGTTTTGAGAAGGTGCCACAAAACCACAAAGTAGAGGGACGTTATTAGCATGGAGACGAAGTTGGTCAAATAACAGGCAATAGAGGGCTGTGGTGAATGATTGGCTTCTACACTGGGGAAAAAGAATAGTGATACTTGCTAATGCTCTGTGTTGGAGCATTGTTTTATTTGATCAAGGATAACTACCTAGACACAGGAGTGCAGGTCACAATTTCCTTAAAAGTGCAAAAAAACATTATATTTAGCAGCAATGTGAACAACAAAAAAAGGCAGATAATGGAGTACTGTGGTCAATTCTGGTCACCTCACTACAGGAAGGATGTGGAAACCATAGAAAGGGTGCAGAGGAGATTTACAAGGATGTTGCCTGGATTGGGGAGCATACCTTATGAAAACAGGTTGAGTGAACTCAGCCTTTTCTCCTTGGAGTGATGGAGGATGAGAGGTAACCTGATAATGTACAAGATAACAGAACATAGAACATAGAATAGTACAGCACAGTACAGGCCCTTCGGCCCACAATGTTGTGCTGACCCTCAAACCCTGCCTCCCATATAAGCCTCCACCTTAAATTCCTCCATATACCTGTCTAGTAGTCTCTTAAACTTCACTAGTGTATCTGCCTCCACCACTGGCTCAGGCAGTGCATTCCACGCACCAACCACTCTCTGAGTAAAAAACCTTCCTCTAATATCCCCCTTGAACTTCCCACCCCTTACCTTAAAGCCATGTCCTCATGTATTGAGCAGTGGTGCCCTAGGGAAGAGGCACTGGCTATCCACTCTATCTATTCTTCTTATTATCTTGTACACCTCTATCATGTCTCCTCTCATCCTCCTTCTCTCCAAAGAGTAAAGCCCTAGCTCCCTTAATCTCTGATCATAATGCATACTTTCTAAACTAGGCAGCATCCTGGTAAATCTCCTCTGTACCCTTTCCAATGCTTCAACATCCTTCCTATAGTGAGGTGAACAGAACTGGACACAGTACTCCAAGTGTGGCCTAACCAGAGTTTTATAGAGCTGCATCATTACATCGCGACTCTTAAACTCTATCCCTCGACTTATGAAAGCTAACACCCCATAAGCTTTCTTAACTACCCTATCCACCTGTGAGGCAACTTTCAGGGATCTGTGGATGATGAGAGGCATTGATCGTGTGGATAGTCAGAGGTTTTTTCCCAGGGCTGAAGTGGCTAGCACAAGAGGGCATAGTTTTAAGATGCTTGGAAGTAGGTACAGAGAAGATGTCAGGGGTAAGTTTTTTTACGCAGAGAGTGATGAGTGCATGGAATGGGCTGCCGGCAGCAGTGCTGGAGGCAGAAATGATAGGATCTTTTAAGAGGCTCCTGGATGGATACATGGAGGTTTGAAAAATAGCAGGCTATGGGTAAGCCTAGGTAGTTCTAAGGTAAGGACATATTCGGCACAGCGTTGTGGGCCGAAGGGCCTGTATTGTGCTGTAGGTTTTCTTTGTTTCGATAATCAATTGTAGCAATATATGTTGGGTGGTGGAATGGAAGATGCTTGGTAGATGAAGCTTAGTGCAGAAAAATATGAGGTACTTCATTTGTTTGGAGGAATGAGGGGAAGCAATATAGGACAGGACAGATTTCTAAATGGGGTCCAGGCGGCATTAGGATCAGAGCTACGCACACACTAGTTACCGAATGGAGCTGGATGAGAAAGTGGTTTAAAAGGCCACACATAATTTGTGTTTACAAAGGCAGAGAGTGTACAGAGTCTTTAGGAAGCTCTGGTCTGACTTACTTGGAGTATTAAGTTCAATTCCGCTTAGTATGTTATAGGAAGGATGTGAAAACGCTAGAAGTATGATTACTAGGATCAGGGATGAGATTTATGAGGTGAGATTAGAGAGCATGGAGATTGTTTACATTAGAGTGAATCTTTTCATTAGGACTGCAAAGAAATACCTGTGGAATACAGACAAGTAAGCCTAATATCTGTGGTAGGTAAGTTACTTGAGAGCATTCTGAAGGACAAGCATCTGGAGAGACGGGGGTTCATTTGAGATAGTCAGCATGGGATTGTGTGTGAGAGATCACGTCTTCTGAACTTGACTGAGTTCTGAACTTGATGATGCGACGAAGAGGGTAAAAGAGGGCATGACCCATATGGGCTTCGGTAGGGCCTTTGATAAGATTCCACAGGCTAGATTAGATTGCATGGAATCCAGGGAAAGTTGGCAAATTGGGTACACATTGACTTAACAGTAAGAAGCAGAGGGTGATGGTGGAAAATTGCTTCTTGGTCTGGAGGCCTATTACTAACAGGGGTCAGTACTGAGCCCACTGTCGTTCGCCATCTATTTTAATGATATGGATGAGAGTGTATAAGACATAGTGAGTGTACTTGCAGATGACACTAAAACAGGTGGTACAGTGAATAGTGAAGCAGGGAGATGATGCTGCAGTTGTACAGGACATTCGTGAGGCAGCACTGTTCAGTTTTGGTCACCGTCCTGTAGGAAAGATGTTATTGAACTAAAGCAGAGATGATTTACGAGGATGTTGCCAGGACACAAGGGACTGAATTATAGGAAGAGATTTGGCAGCCTGGGACCTTCTTCCCTGGACCATAGGAGATAGCAAGATGATCTTACAGAGGTGTATAAAATCATGAGGGGCATAGGTAGGCTGAATGCACTAGGTCTTTTTCCCAGGGTTGGGGAATCAAGGATTAGAGTGTATTTGTTCATGGTTAGAGGGGAAAGATTTAACAGGAACTTGAGTGGCAACCTTTTTAACATAAATGCTGGTAGTTTGTTGGAAGACCTGCCAGAGGAAGTGGTTGATGGACAGTAGGTACAACACACTTGGGCAGGTACATGGATTTGAAAGGTTTGGAAGGTTCTAGACTAAACATAAGCAAACGGGATGAGCTTGAATGAGTGTCTTAGTTGGTTGGGACTGGTTGGTTTGAAAGTCATATTTCTGTGCCGTATCACTCTATGGGAAAGCTAAGGAGGTGAATGAAGGGAACATATAACATGATGGGAATTCAGGACAAGAATATTGTGGAAGGCTGTTCCCCTTGGTGGAGGGGTCAAGGATTAGAGGTCACTGATACAAATTAAAAGGGAAACGGAATTGAGAGCGACATGAGGTAAAACAAATTTAGCAGTGTGTTGTAATAGTCATACTTTATTAATCCCGGGGGAAATTGGTTAATCTCGAAGCTGTACTCGAGGGAGCATTGGTTGTGATCGTCAAGAAAGAACTTGATAAATACAGTATAGAGCAGAGAACTGTTTTTGAGACTGTGGAGAAATAACCATTGTGCGGAACTGGAAAGCTGGTTTGGTAGATCTGACATAAATGTGATGTGACAAATGACCTCCTAACCATTCTATGCTTGTTGTACAGTTTCCCCAAATTTGGACAGATTATTATTTAACAGTGATGTCAAAGTCAAAGAAAAATCTATTTTTGGAGTACATATATGTCGCTACATACAGCGCTGAGATTCTTTTTCTGTGGGCCTACTTAGCAAATCTATAGAACTGTAACTGTAAACAGGATCAGTAAACTGTAAACATCAGGAACTGTAAACTGTAAACGAACAATGCAAATACAGAAAATAAATAAAAAGCAATAAATAACTAATATGAAAAAAACAAGATAAAAGAGTCCTTAAATGAGTGTAGTTATGTCCTTTTGTTCAAGAGCCTGATGGTTGAGGGGTAGTAACTGTTCTTGAACCTGGTGGTCCAAGTTCTGAGGCACCTGTACCTTCTACCTGACGGCAGCAACGAGAAAAGAGCGTGGCCTGGGTGGTGAGGATCTTTGATGATGGATGCTGCTTTTCTATGACAACATTTCACACAGATGTGCTCAATGGTTGGGAGGGTTTTACCTTCCCAATTTAGATGAAGTTAGACGAATAAAACATTGCATCAAGTTTAACTGAAATTTAAGGAAATATTTCATATTACTGTGTTGGAAATCTAATTATTGGCTGAATCAGAAGAATTTGTACTCCCAGCATGGGACTTTGCATGCCCAGTGTATGAATCTGTCAAGCTTGTGCTATAATTTAAATCCACTTTCACATTCTCTAAAAATCATGCTTTTGTGATGAATTTGTTATGACTGCACCTCACTCTCTCCCCTCATACAGGCAGATTATAGATCTCTGAAGCACTTTGATGTGCATTTTACATAAGAATAGCTTATTCCCAACAATTTACGTTCATACTCAAAAACTTGACAGATTATGAAAAGACAGCAAGGTGTAAGTTCTCAGAATTAAATGGTACCTCCAGTCCATCCCGTCCGGGAATTCCACTCGGACCTGGTTCACCCTGATGAACAAAATATTAAAAGTTATCAGCTCAGAAGTTGCTGAGGGAGTAAAACAATAAAATACATTGTGATAGGCTAACTATTCATTTATTTGCTTAAAACAATTACTTAAAGCAGCGCTACCTTATTTCCTTTTAGACCCGGAGCACCATCATCACCAGAGCGTCCTTTTTTCCCCTGAAAAGCACAGGCATTTAAAAAAAGCAAATTGTGTTTCAGATAGGTGAGTGACAACTAATAAATAAAAGAGAATTACTGAATAATAAAGATGAATAACAAAGGGACATTGTTAATACTGAATATGTAACACAACTTTTACTTCTGAGTGAGGTGATTCAATAATCATCTAGCATCATATACCGTACACACCTCCATATGATTCATTGTGTGGTGAACAGTTGAGGACAGATTACAATACTTTTTGATTACTCTTGTCGTTATTTTTAATCATGAAAATTTGAACTGTATCCCCTTTAGTAGGAAGTACTCCTCAGCATTGTAAGTCCCATTTTTTTTGGGGGGGGGGGGAAGGCCGGTTAGACAGAAGCAGCTTGTTATGGCACCCACAATGTGAATCTACTGTGGTTTTTGCTTTACTACTTGAACTATCATACATCACTATGAAATAACAACTAAAAAAAAGAATAAAAAACCTGGATTGAAGTGCTCTGCAGTGGTTGCTGGTTTTCTGCCTTGCAAAGCTCATAGTATTGAATTTGTAAAAACTTTTAAATTGCAGCAGAGAGAATGCCAGGAATCTGACTTTCTGCACGTGTTTGTGGCACTGCAGCTGCCTAACTCCATAAACATCCGTCAACTCAATGCTATTGAATGACTTGTAATTGAAACATCGGTATTTATTGTTCAAAGAAACTGCAAGTCTCAGCCTGAGTTCATAGGGCTGCCAGGGAGCAGCCTTTGTGTCAATTATTTAATTATGTTGCAAACTGAGTAACTGCTGTCATTACTCAGATCAATGAAACATGAGGTTTCCACAATTACCCTTACAATTACATTTTAGGCACAATTAGTTAACAATAAAAAGAACATTTTTTCACGAGTTAAAATAAATCTCAGATTAACATCCCACTGAATGGGTACTATTTCTTGGCAATTTCAAACAATATTGGCCAGTTGGGCAGTGAGACTAATCAGGAACCAGAATGGGGAAGTACAAGGCAAGCCAAAGGGGGGGGGGGGAGAGGGTAAATGAGTAGTTTGCCCTGAAAGTGAAAGACAGCATAAAAAGATGAGAAAAGAAAGAGATCAGGAATGAGACATTTCCATCAGGAACCAGTGAAACATGGGAAAAAGTCACTTCAGGCTTTGAGGTTAAACTCCAGAGAAGGAATACTGTGAGGGGGATTCCCAATAGTTAACAAAAATTCCTGAAAGAGAGTGCTCAGTTTAAAACTTCTGAGAAGGGAAGGCGGATATGCTAGTTTAACAATCCATATAAAACAATCAAGTCTGGTGCTGACAACTAATCACAAGCTTTAAGAGGTTGTAAAAAGATGACAATAGTTCCAGCAATTCAAGACTACTTGAACTAAACGGAGAAGCAGAAGTTTTCTTCACAATGTAGAAGACCATTAGAAAATTTTCCAGAGATATTTTTTAAAAATGAAATGCTTAGAGTAAATAAAGAGAAACATTTTCCAATGGACAAAAGGTTGGTACCCAGACAGATGGTAATAAAAGCAAAAAGACATGATGGGAGAATAGAATATCTGAACTATTAGGATTTGAGCTGCATTTCACTCTGGCAGATAAAGATTCAATGGTAACTTTCAGAAAGGGAATTAATTTAAATACCAAACTTTCCTGAGGTACCCGATAGAAATGTTGTGGACTTGTTTCTTCGTATGAACCCATTGGGTAAAGGTTTAATATCCACTATTCGAGATATGTTAGCGATTTAGAGGCGAGCCCCCTTTGACAAAATTAAAACTGCCTGGGAGCATGATTTAAATTTTCCTCTGTCTGACGAGGTTTGGGATTCAATTCTCAAGTCAGTTAATTCAACTTCTTTATGTGCTCGCCACTGCCTTTTACAGTTCAAGGTTGTACACAGGGCTCATATGTCTAAAACTAAATTATCGCGGTTCTATCCTGATATTAGTCCCTGTTGCGACAAGTGTAAAGGGGGCGAGGCTTCCCTTATTCATATGTACTGGGCTTGTCCTAGCTTGGAGAAATTCTGGAGAGATGTCTTTTTAACTTTATCCCAAATACTTAATTGCTATTTGGAACCTAACCCACTGATTGCTCTTTTCGGCACCTCAGGAGAAGCTGACGCGCATCTGAGTTTGACTAAACGTTGTACATTGTCTTTTGCCTCTCTTTTGGCCAGATGTGCAGTCCTTCTTAGGTGGAGAGATGTTGCCCCACCCACTCATGCTCAATGGCTCAGAGACATTATGTCCTACTTAGACCTTGAAAAGATTCATTATTCACTTCTTAATTCGGACATAAAGTTCCAAAAGGTGTGGGGACCTTTTCTTGAATATTTTCATAATTCCCATTTAGATTAAGGGTTCATCCCTCCTTTTTTTTCTTTTGCATTTAAATCCCTTACTTCCAGCTTCTTTCGGTTAAGATTTACGGTTTTTTTTACAAGTGTGTAATCATATTATAGCTCAGATAGTAAGCAATATACCTTCTTTTTATAAATAGAGCTCTGTGGTGATAAAAGTTCTGATCAACTTTTCTAAATATAGCAAGGTTGGCTTGGAGTTGGGTAATGGGAGGGTGGGATGGTAACTAACTTTATATGATTCTACTATAGGTGCTTTTCCTTAACTGTTATGAACTGTACATTTGATAAGTTTGTTTTGCACTGTATAAACTTTTTTTTTACTGTTTTTTTGTTGTTGCATTGTAGAAACTTACAAAAAAAATTAACCAAAAAGGGAATTAGTTAAACTTACTGAGGAGAAGAGGGAGGGATATGGGAACAATCTTTAAAATTGAAGTCAGAGCAAGTTAGAAGATACATTGTAACAAACTTACAGCAGCACCAGGTGGACCTCTTTCTCCTTTTTCACAAAAACATTTTGGTGTTTTGGGGCACTGAAAGAAGTAAAAGACATCAGTAAATTAGATACAATGTAACTGCCTGCAAAAAGAAAAGAAATCCATGAAGAAAAAAAATCAATTTAAGATTCAAGAACATAAATGCAGAATGTACTTTCTGAAGAAGTGGCTAAACTTGTGTATTATGGATGGAATTCCAGAAGGCAACTATGAATCTCTTACTGAAGTTAAAAACTCTGTATGGCAGGGAGTGACAAGTTCTATTACACGGGATCGATTTTGGAACATCAAGAATTTTATACACCAGTTAATTAATTAGATGGACAAGCACTGATGACCCAAAGATTGCGACCATAGTAAGAGATGTAAATAGAAGCATTACCTTACAACCAGGTTAACTGAACAGGCAGACTAAACTGGAATACAACAAGCAGTTCTTGCTGCTATGCCTCAGGGACGATGTACTGCCTTTTAAAAGAATGCTGCATAGATTTATTAGCATCATAAACTGGACCTTTAGGGATGAGCAATAAATGCTAGCCTTGCCAGAAGCATCAGATTCCAAAAATATTATTAAGTTAAAAAAAATATTCATTGGTTGAGTTGCAAGGGGTGATTATACATCTAGAGTTGTAAGGGGTGATTATACATCTAGAGTTGTATTCACTATAATTTAGAAGGTTAGGGTGTGAGCTTAAAGATTTCAAAACATTAAAGGAACTGACAAACATAATGAGAGAAAATATAGACATAAGAGGTACTGTAGACGTTGGAACTCAAGAGCAATACACACAATGTGCTGGAGGAGCTCAGCAGGTCAGGCAGCATCTATGGATGGGGAAAAATAGTCAACATTTCTGGCCAAGACCCTTCATCAGGAGAGAAAATATTTCTGCTGATTGGGGTGATGGAAAGAATCAAATATTTTTGAGTTAATCCTTTCAGGAGCCATGTAAGGAAACACTTGTATATCTCAAAGGCTAGCAAAGTGAAGAGACAAATATATGTGACAGCTAATGCTAGATTTGTATCTTGTATATCCCAAAGGGTAGCAAAGTGTAGAGACACATATATGTGACAGCTAATGCTCGATTTGTATCTAATATTCACAGATTTTTCTTCAACAAAAGATACTGGGACAAATATTCCTGATAGCCTCTTTGTAACAGTTGCCCATAGATTGGCAATTCCTGAAGAGAGGCTGTAGTGAAACCTTCCTGTAGCTGGCCATAGGAATTCTGCATGGTTCAGGAATTTAACAAGGCAGGCTGAACTTCCGCATACTTCCAAGCTCTCAGCTGAGAAATTCACCCACTGAACATGCACCTGGTTGACTTGGCATAAGGGAAACTATTGAAATCAATCATAGAAATCAGCTGTCAGGATTTTTTTTACAACCTCCCATAGGTACAATTGTAGCTAGTGGAGAGGCCGACACACAGCTCCAGAGACATAGGCTCATTCCTGAATTCTGGTGAGTGTGCATATCCTCCTGTAACTGCACCGATTTCCTTTAGGTGCTCTGGTGACCTCTCACATCACAAACATATGGGTTGATAGGTTCTGGAGCCTTTATTTATTACCCCTAAGTGGTACAGCCTGCCAATGGGAATGTGGGGAGAATAGAATAGGATTACTGTAGGATTAGTGTAAATGGTGCTTGGTGGTTGGCAGTGAGTTATTGGGCAGAAGGACTTGTTTCTATGCTGTATGACCTTATGATATTATCATCATCACTCATAATCTAATTCAGGTGAGGATCAATAGAAGCAAAGTTGCATGACAAGTCCAAATGTAACAAATTAATTAGAAAAATATTTCAGAGTTCAAATAGGCATCACATATATTTTGGGAAAAATTATGTTTTGATTAAGAACCGAAAGTGTTAGCTTTTTGAGGCTTACTCTAATTGTCGTTGTAGGACCAGCAAGGAATTTCGATAGTAAATTTTTATTTGTTTCTGGATTTCCTATTTGTCATTTTTCAGATGGTAGGCCTGGAAATAACCATATAACAATTACAGCACGGAAACAGGCCATCTTGGCCCTTCTAGTCCGTGTTGAACTCTTACTCTTACCTAGTCCCACCGACCTGCACTCAGCCCATAACCCTCTATTCCTTTCCTGTCCATATATCTATCCAATCTAACTTTAAACGACAACATCGAACCTGCCTCGACCACTTCTGCTGGAAGCTCGTTCCACACAGCTACCACTCTCTGAGTAAAGAAGTTCCCCCTCATGTTACCCCTAAACTTTTGTCCTTTAACTCTCAACTCATGTCCTCTTGTTTGAATCTTCCCCACTCTCAATGGAAAAAGCCTATCCACGTCAACTCTATCAATCCCCCTCATAATTTTAAACTCCTCTATCAAGTCCCTCCTCAACCTTCTACGCTCCAAAGAATAAAGACCTAACTTGTTCAACCTTTCTCTGTAACTTAGGAGATAAAACCCAGGCAACATTTTAGTAAACCTCCTCTGTACTGTCTCAATTTTATTGACATCTTTCCTATAATTCAGTGACCAGAATTATTAAATTAAATTATTATTATTATATTAAATCCAGAAATAACAAAGAATAGGATGCATATAAGATTGAAAGAGTACAAAGAAAATTTACAAGGATGTTGCCGGGACTGGGGGATCGGAGTTATAAGGAAAGATTGAACAAGTTAAAACTTTATTCCCTAGAATGTAGAAGATGGAGGGGAGATTTGATGGAGATATACAACGTTATGAGGGGTATAGATGGGGTAAATGTAAGCAGGCTGTTTCCACTGAGGTTGGATGAGACTACAACCAGAGGTCATGGGTTAAGGGTGAAAGGTGAGATACTTAAGGGGATACTTCTTCACTCAGAGTGCGGGGTGAGCTGCCAGTGCAAGTGGTGGATGCAATTTCAATTTCAACATGTGGGAGAAGTTTGGATAGGTACATGGATGGGAGGGGTATGGAGGGCTATAGTCCAGGTGCAGGTAGATGGGAGTGGGCAGTTTAATTGGTTCGGCATGGACTTGATGGGCCAAAGGACCTATTTCTGTGCTGTAATTTTCTATGACTCTAACAGAAAAATAGGGTACATGAAAGGTTGAGGGATGCAGGATGAGTAGAGAAAGAACTGGTACCATTGACCATTTTTCACCCCCATTTAAATCACTGTAAATTGAATTGATTATTTCTTCAATCCTTGTACAATTAGGACTGAAGAAAAAATTACAGTAGTTCAACCTACACTAATTTAAATCTTATGAAAGGATGTAATTGGATGACTAATTTGAGATTCTCTATTGGTAAACAATTTTCCAAGCCATAACCATACTACTGACAGCATCCACAAATAAGCTTCTTTAGGAAATAAATCATACTTACCCCTTCGTTGATCAGCTCTCCCTGATAAGATAAAGCACAAGATTAGCTTTCTTAAACAGTATTGGATCAAAGGACATTACCATGAGATCTTTGGCTCCTAGTGGGCAGGTATGCTTAAGGGGCTCAAATTGAGGTTATGATGTTGTATCTCCATCTCTGATCAGTCCTCCCTCTGTATACAAGTGGGCTCTTGGGCTTGTAATGTTTTATTTCACTTTTCATTTCATTTTTCTCAACCCTTTACCAGAATGCAGGTTCAGGTGGGCAGAATGTGAGACAGGTGCTAGGGTCTGTAACACCAGTGAAAACTTCCATTAGATCCAGATCTAATCTGCCCATTCAGTTTAGTCTTGATTTAAACTTTGCTGCACAACCATTGCCTGGTAGCAACTTACCTTATGGAGCCCACAAATATGAAAGGAGAAAACAACATTTCCTTTGATTTGCTTGACAAATGCATTTGATTTCAGGGACAACTGATTCAATTTTACAATGTAATATTATTACCCCAAATCAAAATAAATTCCATTACTTTTTCTAAAGTGATGGGAATTATCACTGTGACTTGCCATAACTTCTCATCATGTAATTTAACATATACTGCTAGCAGAGTGTCACTGGAGATTGGAACAGTAAACTAGTGTCAATCAATAAAATATGATCAATCCTCAGAATCAAGAATGATGGTCTGGATTTTTATACGTTTGTTAATAAAATAAGAGAACAGTAGTTCCATTTTAATGCAACTTTGTATAAAGTCTCAGCCTAAAACAAACTTCTCAATTAACCCAATAGCTAAAACTGCAATTAAAGATCATTCGAATCTGAGCTTCCCACTGAATAAACTTGTTTTCGGTGTAATTTAAAAAGTCATTACCTTAAAACCTGTGGAATAATTGAAATAAATAATTCCAATGTTTTGTATCTTCAGCTTGGAGATATTCCTCCTTTTCTCCCCTAAGTGGCTAATCCCTAAATCCAGAGACTATGGCCTCTAAATCTAGGTATCAGTCCTACCAGTCCTGGACTGAATCAAGCAACAATGTCTCGGATTAATCTGGCTTTTATTTTAAAATCTTGACTGTATTTCAAATGGTCACTGTCCTCTCTGAGAATAAAAATTTAAAAATTCTGGACGATATAAGGGGAAGGATTCATGAAATAATTTATTGCATTTTAGGAAGAAATCTGTGAGGGATTCCTGACTGACAATATCTGGAAAATTGGGCCTACCTCTCTCCTGTTTCTTGGATTATTTGTTATGATCTGTGTTTCATGCCTATTTTATCTTGTACTTGAAAGCCCCAGTTTGGAGGACCAATTACTGATGGGCTGTGGATAATCTGTAAACATTTGTTGCAATATGTCACAGGCATCTTGCTGACGGTTCTGTACAATGAAATGAAGACGAGGAAATAGAGATAGTGTTACTAAGTAATGATAATGGCTTCTAGCGCTAATGTCTGTTTTCATCTTTACCACCTGTATTTCCAAACTATGCCATTAGCAAGTGACTGAAGAGTCCAAAAAAGAGGATGCCTTGTACTGGTTATGCAACCATTCAAGTTTTGGACCTTCCAGTTGGAGGAACAGTAATAAGACTACAGATTGAAATGAATGCAGCCATAATTTTGCATGAAATGTTGACTAAGAAGGAATTTTTCTCAAATTTTCTGATTTATAGTGCCACTCTGCTGACCCTTCAAGGAAAATATTAGACCACAAGGCACAGGAGCAGAATTAGGCTATTCTGCCCATTAAGTCTCCTCCACCATCTAATCTTGGCTACTTTATTTTTAGCTCTTAACCCTGTTCAGTATTTACCTAATAGCCTTTGGTACCCTTACTAATCAAAAACCTCTGCTTTAAGTATAAGACCATAAGACATAGGTGCAGAATTAGGCCATTTGGCCCATCAGGTCTTCTCTGCTATTTGATCAAGGCTGATCCATTTCCCACTCAATCCCATTCTCCTGCCTTCTCTCCATAGCCTTTCACTCCCTGACTTATCAAGAATCTATCCAACTCCGCTTTAAATATATCCAATGACCTGGCCTCCTCCACAGCCACCTGTGACAATGAATTCCACAAATGTACCATGCTCTGGCTAAAGAAATTCTTCCTCATGTCTGTTCTAAATAAACATCCCTCTTTTTTGAGATTGTGCCCTCTAGATCTAGACTCTCTCACTGTAGGAAACATCCTCTCTATCTCCACATCTACTCTGTCTAGGCCTTATGACATTCGATAGGTTCAATGAGATCCCCGTCATTCTTCTAAACTCCATCTAGTACCAGCCCAGAACCATCAGAAGCTCCTCATACAAATAAACTTTCCATTCCTGGAAGCATTTTTGTGAACTTCTTTTGAACTCTCTCCAATGTCAGCACATCCTTACTTAACAAGGGGCCCAAAACTGCTCACAATACTCCAAGTGATGCCTCTCCAGTGCTTTATAAAGTCTCAACACTACACCCTTGCTTTTAGACTCAAGTCCCCTTGAAATGAATGCTAACATTGCATTTGCCTTCCTCACCACCAACTCACCCTCAAAGTTAAACTTTAGGAAATTCTGCGTAAGGACTCCCAAGTCCCTTAGAATTTCAGATTTTTGAATTTTATCTACTTTTAGGAAATATGCACTCTTATTCCTTCTACCAAAGTGCAAGACCATACACTTCCTGAAACTGTATTCCATCTGCCACTTCTTTGCCAATTCTCCTCATCTGTCCAAGTCCTTTTGCAACCTCCCTGCTTTGCAACACCATCTGCCCTTCCACTTTCGCAACACCATCCGCCCCTTCCACCTATCTTTGTATCATCTGCAAACTTGGCCACAAAGTCATTAAGTCTGTCATCCAAATCATCAACATACAGCATAAAAAAAAGAGGTCCTATCACTGGCCCCTGCGGAACACCACTATTCACCGGCAGCAAATGAGAAAAGGCTCCCTCTATTCCCACTCTTTGCCTCCTGTCAATCAGCCAATGTTCTATCCATGCTAATATCTTTCCAGTAATTCCATGGGCTCTTATCTGGCTACGCAGGCTCACGTGTGGCATCTTGTCAAAGGCCTTCTGAAAATCCAAGCACACAACATCCACTGATTCTCCTTTGTCTATCCTGCTTGTTATTTCTTCAAAGAATTCCAACAGGTTTGTCAGTAAAGATTTTCCCTTGAAGAAACCATGCTGACTACGGCCTATTTTATCATGTGCCTCCAAGTACCCTGAGACCTCATCCTTAATAATTGACTCCGACATCTTCCCAACCACTGAGGTCAGATTAACTGGCCTATAGTTTCTTTTCTTCTGCCTCCTTCCCTTCTTGAAGAGTGGAGTGACATTTCCAATTTTCCAGTCCTCTGGAACCTTCCCAGAATCTAGTGATTCTTGAAGGGTCTTTACTAATGCTCCCACAATCTCTTCAAGTACTCCTTCAGAACACTAGGGTGTAGTCCATCTGATCCAGGTGACTTATCTACCTTCAAACCTTTCAGCTTCCCAAGCAGCTTTTCCCTAGTGATAGTAACTGCACTCACGTTTGCCCCTGACACTCCTGAACTTCCAGCATACTATTAGTGTCTTCCACAGTGAAGATTGATGCAAGATACAGTACTGTGCAAAAGTCATTTATATAGCTAGGGTGCCTAAGACTTCTGTACAGTACTGTAGTAATTTTATGTATTGCACTGTACTGCTACTACAAAAACAATTCATAACATAGATGAATGATGATAAATCTGATTCTGATATGGATGTCTATTGTGTACTGAGAGTGGGAAGGGGGCAGGGAAATGAATCGTGGTTGGGAAAAGTGGAAGGGAAAGAGGATGGAGTGGGAAGCACCAAAGAGACATTCTGTAATGATCAATAAATGTATTGTTTGGTATCAAATGGCTTTGTCCGGTGTTTCAGGGATGGATGCATCTGTCCCCACACCATTCCACCCCCTCTCCCTGGCACTCCTTCTCTGACACCTATCCTACATCCCTCCCACAGCACTCCACCCTCGTTAAAGAACTCTAACCCTATTGCAATGTATTTCTGGGCAATGTTAAAATTTTGAAGCCTGATTGTTAAATTGCAAACCAACACACACGTAAAATATTTAAAAAGGCGATACACGGAATCTCAAAATGTTTCCAAAATGAAATTAAAAATCAAAGGAAGTGATTTGTACATGTCAGGGAAACATATATGAATGGGAGCCTAAATGAGTTTAAATGCAAATTTGCCCACTCACCTAACCTATCCAAGTCACCCTGCATCCTCTTAGCATCCTCCTCACAGCTAACACTGCCGCCCAGCTTCGCGTCATCCGCAGGCTTGGAGATGCTGCATTTAATTCCCTCGTCTAAATCATTAATATATATTGTAAACAACTGGGATCCCAGCACTGAGCCTTGCGGGACCCCACTAGTCACTGCCTGCCATTCTGGAAAGGTCCCTTTTATTCCCAGTTTTTTCTTCCTGTCTGCCAACCGATTCTCTATCCATATCAATACCATACCCCCAATACCGTGTGCTTTAAGTTTGCACACTAATCTCCTGTGTGGGACCTTGTCAAAAGCCTTTTGACAATCCAAATATACCACATCCACTGGTTCTCCCCTATCCACTCTACTAGTTACATCCTCAAAAAATTCTGTAAGATCCGTCAGACATGATTTTCCTTTCATAAACCCATGCTGACTTTGTCCGATGATTTCACCGCTTTCCAAATATGCTGTTATCACATCTTTGCTAACTGACTCTAGCATTTTCCCCACCACCGATTGTCAGGCTAACCGGTCAAAAATTCCCCAGTTTCTCTCTCCCTCCTTTTTCAAAAAGTGGGGTTACATTAGCCACCCTCCAATCCTCAGGAACTAATCCAGAATCTAACGAGTTTTGAAAAATTATCTCTAATGCATCCACTATTTCTTGGGCTACTTCCTTAAGCACTCTGGGATGCAGCCCATCTGGCCCTGGGGATTTATCTGCCTTTAATCCCTTCAATTTACCTAACACCACTTCCCTACTAACATGTATTTTCCTCAGTTCCTCCATCTCACTAGACACTCGGTCCCCTACTATTTCCGGAAGATTATTTATGTCCTCCTTGGTGAAGACAGAACCAAAGAAGTTATTCAATTGGTCTGCCATGTCCTTGTTCCCCATGATCAATTCACCTGTTTCTGACTGTAAGGGACCTACATTTGTCTTAACCAATCTTTTTCTTTTCACATATCTATAAAAGCTTTTACACTCAGTTTTTATGTTCCCTACCAGCTTTCTCTCATAATCTTTTTCCCCTTTCCTAATTAAGCCCTTTGTCCTCCTCTGCTGGACTCTGAATTTCTCCCAGTCCTCAGGTGTGTTGCTTTTTCTGGCTAATTTGTATGTTTCTTCTTTGGAATTGATGCTATCCCTAATTTCCCTTGTCAGCCTTGGGTGCACTACCTTCCCTGGTTTATTCGTTTGCCAAACTGGGATGAACAATTGTTGTAGTTCATCCATGCAATCTTTAAATGCTTGCCATTGAATATCCACTGTCAACCCTTTAAGTATCATTTGCCAGTCTATCTTATCTAATTTACGTCTCATACCTTCCAAGTTACCCTTCTTTAAGTTCAGAACCTTTGTTTCTGAAATAACTGTGTCACTCTCCATCTTAATGAAGAATTCCACCATATTATGGTCACTCTTACCCAAGGGGCCTCACACGACAAGATTGCTAACTAACCCTTCCTCATTGCTCAATACCCAGTCTAGAATGGCCTGCTCTCTAGTTGGTTCCTCGACATGTTGGTTCAGAAAACCATCGCGCATACATTCCAAGAAATCCTCTTCCTCAGCACCCTTACCAATTTGGTTCACCCAATCTATATGTAGATTGAAGTCACCCATTATAACTGCTGTGAGGTTATCCACTTTGGTGGCAAGAAGAGGAAAACAGATTATTATCTGAATGGTGGCCGATTAGGAAAAGGGGAGGTGCAACAAGACCTGGGTGTCATTGTACACCAGTCATTGAAAGTGGGCATGCAGGTACGGCAGGTGGTGAAAAAGGTGAATGGTATGTTGGCAATGATAGCAAGAGGATTCGAGTACAGGAGCAGGGAGGTTCTACTGCAGTTGTACAAGGCCTTGGTGAGACCACACCTGGAGTATTGTGTGCAGTTTTGGTCCCCTAATCTGAGGAAAGACATTCTTGACATAGAGGGAGTACAAAGAAGGTTTACTAGATTGATTCCTGGGATGGCAGGACTTTCATATGAAGAAAGACTGGATTGACTAGGCTTATACTCACTGGAATTTAGGAGATTGAGGGGGGATCTTATTGAAACGTATAAAATTCTAAAGGGATTGGACAGGCTAGATGCAGAAAGATAGTTCCCGATGTTGGGGAAGTCCAGAATGAGGGGTCACAGGTTAAGGATAAAGGGGAAGGCTTTTAGAACCAGATGAGGAAAAACTTCTTCACACAGAGAGTGGTGAATCTGTGGAATTCTCTGCTACAGGAAACAGTTGAGGCCAGTTTATATTTAAGAGGGAGTTAGATATGGCCCTTGTGATTAAAGGGATCAGGGGTATGGAGAGAAAGCAGGTACAGGGTTCTGAGTTGGATGATCAGCCATGATCATACTGAATGGTGGTGCAGGCTTGAAGGGCCAAATGGCCTACTCCTGCACCTATTTTCTATGTTCCTATGTTTAAATGCCTGTCTGAAACAGTGTAACAACTCTTCCTACCACATAAGGGTGGACACTGCTCTCCGTTCCACTATTGGAAATGGAAGCAGGAATGTGAACCATTTTGTAAGAGTTCAACCCCAGGTAAAAAAAAATTCTTTGTAACAAGCTGTTGCCATTAAACCCGTGGGATAATGTCAACGCAGTGCTCCCAATAGTAAACACTCGGGATGACATGGTATTGCTTCCATTTGAAGGCAGCAGACAGTGAAACTGGAAGGAGATTAAAAGTGAAGATCCTTATACATTGAGTTCAAACGAGTGTGTGAGATCGAGTTGTAAGATTGACATGGAGATGCTATATGTTAGAGTCCAGCGCCCTTACCACTTCCAATAAGAGTTTCCCCAAGGCGCTCTGGTCTTGCAGGTTGTGAACGAAGCGGGAAGCGGGCGCGCTGGCCAGCAGACGCAGCTTGGCCGCGTTGGGCAGCTCGGTGGCCACGGGCGACATGCCCACCGTGAAGAACTTTATGCCTTGGTTCTTGGCCTCTGCCGTGGCTGCGTAGATGTCGGGGTTCCTGGGGTGGTCCACGCCGTCTGTCATAAGCACGGCCACCCTGACGCTGCCCGGGACTGCCTCGTTCAGGTAGAGCTGGGTCAGGTTGGTGATGGCATATGTGGTGTACGTGCCATGGCCGATGTAACCAATGGGCGCGACGCGGGCTCTGAAGGCGGCCGCGCCGCTCCAGTCGCGGAAGGTCTGTTCAATCAGCACCGTGCTGGAGTACTGCAGAAGCGCCACTCTGGGCACCAGCCGCTGGCCGCTCGACACCCGCAGCTGCTGCAGCCGGTCCACGAAGTCCAACACGAAGCTCTTCTCGCGGTTGTGGTTATAGTTCTTGGCGCTCTCGGAACTGTCCAGAAGAAACGCGATCTCCAGAGTACAGTCCTCCTCTGAATGAGGTGGGAGAGAAAGACAGTCATTGATTTTTGAAAGCTGTTATCATATTCTTGGATTTACAAAGTATAAGCGTGCGGTGAAGAGATACAACGACAGAATATTTTCCCTCACAAAAGTGCACAAGGTTAAGACAAAGCATCACCAGCCTGTTGTTCTATTCTGAAGTGCCTCAGATAATGAAAACCACGCTTAAGTGTCTGCATTGCGTCGGGAGCGGGTTTGTGAAGCAAAATTCTCTGATCATTATTTACCCCATACCTACTTCACAGGCAAACTTATAACGTAGGAGTTACTAACGAGGAAAGTTGGGTAACAAGCAGCAAGTATGTGTCAAATTGGCACAAAGTTAAAAAAAAATCAAACATTACCTTGTTCATTTTCGCCAGGTGGATTAGCCGAGAGATATTTAATTTTTTGTTTTCTGATTAAATTTCCGTCGCCACGTTCTTCGTAGTCTTGTGAGAAAACGTATCCTGCCCAGCCTAGTAGCCACCAGAGTTGATAGAACGCTTTCATTCTTCCTGTCAGAATATATCTCTATTTAAGCGTGTTATAACAACTATGGACAATTTTCATGAACATATGTCTGCCAGAGTATTTATAAAATGGTGGCGTTTTTTTTTGTTAATTTCTGAGGTAAACTTTGTCTGTTTTGGGTACAGAGTTTTATCAAGCTGATACAACGAACAAAATTATTGCGAAGAACAAGAATTTCAGGATGTACATCGCATACATTTCTCTGATATTAAATGGAAGGATAGAATATACAGGGTGATGAAAACACGTTGGCAGAACAATAGTTTTAGAAAGTGGACAACCTAAGTGGTTAACACGCACAAAATGCTGGAGGAGCTCAGCGGGTCCGGCAGCATCTACGGAAATGTTTCGGGCCGAGAAGCTTCATCCAGTCAGGAAAGGAAGGGGGAAGATGCCAGAATAAAAAGGTGGGGAGAGGCTAAGGAGGGCAAGCTGGAAGGTGGTAGCTGAAGCCAGGTGGGTGGGAAGGGTTGCTGCCAATTTGACATTAAAAAGTTGGATTTACATATTACCAGATAGAAGATTCGGCTGCAAGCACCTGCCACGGCAGTATCCTCAAATTAACTTTCGTCTCCACTGGATTGAAATGCAAAGCAAACACCAACGGAGTAAGTTCCGCCGAGTGTCGAGGGTCGTCCAATTTATTCTCTGGGAATTCTGCCGCTTTTCAATTCAAATATTTAAACTCGCTTCATAAACGTAGGCGGGACAGCCCGAGGATGGTCCCGGAATGGCAAAGACAATTGGCTACAGCAAGGAACAGGAATCTAATTTGGTAAAAAAGAGGAAAGGTTCTGGATGTTTGAAATATAAAAGATGTAGGTATCGTGAAAGTGAATTTGTGGTACCTGCATAACCCCAGTCAATGAATAAAATTATCGCCCAGCTGCAAATTAACGAGCAAAGTCCCAACATAAAATGCAAAAGCGCTCTATAAGACGCTATATAAATAAGAGTACAAATCCAGTGCCTCTTTCCAAAAAAAAGAGCAATGCTTGATTGGCGGAACATTAAAAAAGATGGATACCAATATCGGAATCTTAAGGACTTTTACTTTAGATCATCCATCCAAAGGAACCAACATTTCTTGTTACAAATAAGTGGCTAAATCTTTGAACCTTAAGTACTTGGGTATCCAATGACCGCAGTTCTACCCGGAACTCCAAACTGCATGTAAGTAATATGCAAGTTAATTTTGATCTTCTAGCCACTACACTGGAGAGTATACCAAAGTACGTGAAGTGGTTCCCAGCCACTTTCTGGAGGGTAAATATCGGTGAATAACAAATGCTACCTTGCCTCCGAAGAGAAAAGCAAGCAGACGCAGCAGGTGAGATAAACTGAGCTGAGACAAGATACAGTGTGAGAGCAAGAAGTCTTAGCACAGTCCACTGTTACACTTGCTCCTGCACAATTATTTTTTAAAACGTTAATGTTTTCTATAAAATTTAGGTTGAAGAGGGACAACCTGCCGTTCGTCATTGGTGACCAACCATGCACATAGTTTGTTTCCTTAAGCTGTGAGATTTATGTAGTTAAAAGTAATTTGAGAAAGGATTTAAACAGAGGACGAATCAAATGAAATATGTGGAGTGGGATTAAATACCGGAGTAAGAAAATGTGACAGCATGCTTTTACAGTCTCCTAGATTGAACTGTAACTTGATGAATGAGATATCAGGTTTATAATTGTTTTCTGCCCGAACCAGAGGGGCTGATTGACAATCTTTAATGACGATCACAAGCACCAACTTGCGGATTGCTAGAATAAATTTTCTGTGACAAGTTTGAAGTGTAACTCATGAGCTGCTATTGCAAATTTGTGCAAGTCTGGGAAATGATAATTCTTCTTGAGGAGCAACTGGGTGGATGATGCTTTTGGCCAGCAACTTGTAATGATTTGCTTTTCTTAAGACATCACTTCCTCAGAAGTTTTTGGCCTCTTTCAGCACATTCATTTCCTTGTAAAATTTGAGATGCTTGATATTTATTTTCCTATTTTATAAAATGATTAATTTCAACCTCTATTAAAGAAATGATCTATAGAAAGTAATATACCCTTCCTAGAACATTTTCTCAATTGTATGTCTGGAGAAAATAGAGACTAATTTTTTCATTACAATTGTTCTTTCACTGCACTAACAGCACCTTTTGCTTCTTTAAACTTGAAAAAGGCAGTTCTAATTGAGGTTGTTATTAACTAGTTACCTGAAACCATTTACTGCATGGAATTTAGCACTGTGCTC
Source organism: Mobula birostris (assembly GCF_030028105.1). NCBI lineage: Eukaryota > Metazoa > Chordata > Chondrichthyes > Myliobatiformes > Myliobatidae > Mobula > Mobula birostris. Next base: position 170,893,513 of record NC_092375.1, on the reverse strand, counting down.
TGGCTAGTAGGTTGCAATTTTGTTTAAAGCGAACATCTGCAAGGTCGGAGGTTGAGCTGAATATAGGCTGTTGCCAGATGTATGATAGGATGGTTGGAATGTTACTGTCTGTCTGACAGAGACCTGATAATCGTTATTGCCCGTGACTGCTGTGTTCTGATCTGTGAAGCTTCAATACCTCCCATGGGCCTGAAACAATCAGGGTAATGGAGTTGTCAGATGGGAATGATCAACTGAAGAGATATGATTGAAACTCAGTTTCTGCTTTCAATCCTTTCAAATCTAATAATTTCCAATATTTTCTGGTCAATTTACTGTGTATAAGAAGTGGACTTGCTTATAACATTTACTTGTCAACAGCCGTTCAAATGATGGCATTTATCCAAAGCCTCTGCTGATATATTCTGTAAGTATCACCTAACTATTTATTCGTTAGGAGTGTTGAAGACAGCTTCATATGCCAGAGGGAACAGCATTGATTCTCAGGACCCACTGTTACAATATTGTCTCATAAATTATCCACCTTAGGACAATTGTGAGGGTTCACCAATGTTAAATCAATTTTAGTGTAATGACAGGCATGGTTACGCCATTGTCAAAAAACCTGCACTGGCACAGTGATTGAATGAAGGAGATCCAGTATCAAACAATACTCATCTGTTTGGGTTGGGAAGTTGTAAGCTTTAGCACTTCAAGTTTCTAAGCGTGAAGAGACATCTTGCCGTGCATATTAGCTAAAGGAAATTGAAGGGTGGGCAGTCTTTCTGAAAGCTCAGATACTTTGATTATTTTGCCTATTATTGATTATTTTGTCTTTTGCACACTGGTTGAATGTCCAAGTAGGTGTGATCTTTCATTGATTCTATTATGGATTTAATGAGTATTCCACAGGAAAATGCATCTCTGGGTTGTATATGGTGACTTATATGTACTTTGACAATAAGTTTGCTTTGATCTTTGAACTAATATCTAAACATTCCATTCATCTCTTTCTTGAACATACTGAATCGCTCTGCCTCCATGGATCTCTTGGGTTGAGAATATTAAAGCCAAACCAAATGGTGGGTGAAGAAATTTCTTCTTACCTCACCCTTAGGTGGCTGAACCCTTTTTCAGATACTATGACATCTGTTCTAGACACACCAACCAAGGAAATATCTCCCTTGCCAACAATTACTTCCTCATTTCTCCCAACTCAAGGGAATATTGGTGCAGTCTACTGAGCACCTGCTCATACAACAGACCCAGAATCCCTGGAATCAATCTACTGAACCTCAAATCCTCAAAAGAGGATGTAACTAAACACATTGATGAAGATAGAGCAGTAGGTGCAGTGTATATAGATTTCAGCAAGGCATTTGACAAGGTACCCCATGCAAGGCTTATTGAGAAAGTGAGGAGGCACAGGATCCAAGGGGACATTGCTTTGTGGATCCAGAACTGGCTTGCCCACAGAAGGCAATGAATGGTTGTAGATGGGCCATATTCTGCAAGGAGGTCGGTCACCAGTGGTGTGCCTCAGGGATCTGTTCTGGGACTGTTGCTCTTCATGATTTTTATAAATTACTTGGATGAAGAAGTGGAGGGATGGGTTAGTAAATTTGCTGATGGGGTGTTGTGGATAGTGTGGAGGGCTGTCAGAGGTTACAGCAGGACATTGATAGGATGCAAAACTGGGCTGAGAAGTGGCAGATGGAGTTCAAGCCAGGTAAGTGTGAGGTGGTTCATTTTGGTAGGTCAAATATGATGGCAGAATGGTAAGACTCTTGGCAGTGTGGAGGATCAGAGGGATCTTAGGGTCCAAGTTCATAGGACACTCAAAGCTGCTGCGCAGGTTGATTCTGTGCATACAGTGCATTGGCTTTCATCAATCCTGGGATTGAGTTTAGAGGCCAAGAGGTAATGTTGCAGTTATATATGACCTTGGTCAGACCCTACTTGGAGTACTGTGCTCAATTCTGATCGCCTCACTATAGGAAGGATGTGGAACCTATAGAAAGGGTGCAGAGGAGATTTACAAGGATGTTGCATGGATTGAGGAGCATGCCTTATGAGAATAGGTTGAGTGAACACAGCCTTTTTTCCTTGGAGCGACGGAGGATGAGAGGTGACCTGATAGAGGTATATAAGATGATGAGAGGCATTGATGGTGTGGATAGTCAGAGGCTTTTTTCCAGGGCTGGAATGGCTAGCATGAGAGGGCACAGTCTTAAGGTGCTTGGAAGCAAGTACAGAGGAGCTATCGGGGCAAGTTTTTTTACGCAGAGAGTGTGTGGGATGGGCTGCCAGCGATGGTGGTGGAGGCAGATGCGATAGAGTCTTTTAAGAGACTCCTGGATGGATACATGGAGCTCAGAAAAATAGAGGGCTATGGGTAACCCTAGGTAATTTCTCAGATAAGGACATGTTCGGCACAGCTTTGTGGGCCAAAGGGCCTGTATTACGTTGTAGTTTTTCTATGTTTCTATGAACCTGTGCTGCACTACATCAGTTGCAAGAATATCCTTGTTTAGTAAGTGAGACAAGATCAAAATTTAATATTCCATTTATGGTTTCACGGGGGGGGGGCCCATATACAGTAATTCTGATCAAACCTTCTTGCAATAAGAGCCAACGTACCATTTGCCTTTCTGATTGCTCACACACCTGCCTGTTACTCACTTCAGTGATTCATGTTCTAGGACATCTGGGTTCCTCTGAACACCAACATCACTTAAAAATACTTCACCTCTCTATATTTTTCTAATAAACTGGATGACTTCATGTTTTTCCCCACAATATATCCCCTTATGCTCTGACCTCACCTGATCGTTTAACCTATATATTGCTGAGGCCCCTTTCCATCCTTCCACTGTGAACCCTAACCTTATATTGTGAAATAATTTACATTTGATCTCATTATCCAAATCATTGAATAGCTGAGGCCCTGTGGTGAATTCTGCAGCACACCACTACTCACCTCCTCTCAATCTGGAAAAGGACTATTTATCCTTACTCTCTGTTTTCTGTCCATTCAACACCCTCAATCCATACCAGCAAATTACTCCCAATATTTGTTAAATAATCTCGTGTTTCCTTATCAAAGTCTTCTGTAAGTCCAAAGACTCCACCACATTTGATTAATCTTTATCTATTTTATGAGTTACAACCTTTAAAAAATTATATTTTTTAAGATGGTTTCCTTTTCATAAATCCTATTACATTGTACTGTTTTCTGAATTTCATGTTACTACTTCATTAACAATATGACATAATAATAAATGGTTTTAATCCTTCCAGTCATTGAGGCATTTAACTGAAGAAACATGAAATATATTGGCAGCTGGAAGATGTGACGACTTGCCCCTGTTGTGCAAGTATTAGTTCCAGTTAGGTAGGACCCACCACATTGCGCTCTGAGACTTTGAAAGAAGTGCATAGAGGATAAAACAAAGAAGAATAGGAATTTATTTTCTGTAGTTTTACCAAAATGTGATATTTCCTTATGACATAGAGGGACTGCCTTTTGAGCCATCATCTATAGTATTTTATAGAACAATCCCATTCCCCATTATTATTCCCTGTAAACTATTCTCCCCTTAGACCTCACCCTTCACCTACTTATTACAGGTAACTTACGATGACCAATCAGCTTGCAATCTTCATGTCTTTGGGTCATGGGAGGCATGCAATATACAGAGAAAACCCATGTGGTCACAGGGAGATCATGCAAATCCCTCACAGGCACCACCAGATGTCAGTAACCCAAATAACTCGAGCTGTGCTGCAATCCCATCCACAATTAGTGTATTTTTTCCCTCAGGATAAGTTCCAGGAACATTATTTATCAATAGTTAAACATTTTAGACCAATCCTCACAATGTTCAGTCTGTTTTCTAATATTAAGATCGAATTTATTTTGGTTATTTACTCACTGTAAATTTTGCTTTTTAGCACATGATTTTACTAATTATTAATTTTAATAGACAAGAAAATTGTAGGGTATTAAGTAAAAAGGAAAGATTGGATTTTATTGTCAGCTTTCATAGCTTCAGGTCATCCCAAAGTACCTTACTGTCAATAAGCCCTTTTGAAGTGCTGTCACCAATATAAATGTAGCAATTAGTTTGCAAACAGCAAATTCCCATACACAGATATTGTTTGAGCAGATTTTTTCTGACATTGATTCAGGGATAAATGTCAGGACTTCAGGAGTAACTACCCCGTACTTGTTCAAAATATCACCTGAAAAGGCAGCCACATCTAACATGATGGATGGCTCCTCTGGGTGTGTGGCATTGCCTCAACACTGCACTGAAATACTAATTCAAAGGCAACTTAATCAGCTCCAGCGTCACTAATTATGAAAAAAAATCTAGAGATCATTTTAATCTTCCCTACCTGTGCAAATATTGCAACTTATCTGTTGAAGATACGACTGTCATTGTATAGATTTGCCCTTTGATCTACTCAGCAAACGGACAAGAGGGACATCTGCATCATTTGGATTGATCCTTCTGATTGGGTAATGAAGGTCATTGGGGCTTGGTTGCAGTTTTAAGCAATAGTCTGCGTGATAATATTGTGGAGAATTTGGCCTCCATTGGTCAAATAATACATTTATGAATAGGGTATTTTTCTCACTGCATGCCTCTTCTTTTCTTTGGCTATAGATTATTCTGAGAATGTACCAGAAAATTAATGCCAGCAGAGAACGGGGATTAGGTCATTAATACCAAATTCTGTGAACTTTAGCTGCACTTTGGGAGACTTTGTCCTTGAGAAGGTGACTTTGAGTTGCCATCCTCAACCATTGCAGCACTTCTGATCAAGGTACACCCACCAGTGTGGCTGACAGGGTCTTCCAAGATTTAGATGCAGCAATAATAAAGGACTAGTGATGTTTCCAAGTCAGGATATTGTGGGAACCTGTAGGCACATATGTTTCCATGCACCATCTATCTTTGTTCTTCCAATGACTGAAGTCCTGGTTTGGAAGTTGCTGTTGGAGTAGACGAGGTGAATAACTGTAGCAGAGCACAAGGCTTTGCACAAGAAGGAATATTTTAAATTAAATTTGAAAATATTTCTGCAGTTAAGCATATTTGTTATCTGACTCTTACCAAGCAGAAATTAGAATTAATAATTTTACTTCTAAGACCAGTGTGACTGATAAAGCATATGTCCTTCTGTTACCATTGATGCCAACAGAAAGTCTCTAGCATTCCTTTCGTTTTCTCTCACATTTTTTTTCAACTGGAATTATCTGAGGTATGTAGATTATAATAACCCCAGGGTTGTTATTTGACCTGGGATCGAACTCTGAACAAAATTCCATTAGAAACGATTCACAGAATTGTCAGTGATTAATTGTCACCATGTTTTTAATAAGTCACCTTCAAAACATATTTAACATTGTAGGTAATTTGGCTCCATACATAGAGACTGAGAGATTGAGAAAGGGAAGGGAGATGTCAGAAATGGACCAAGTGAATTTAAGGGCAAGGTGGAAGTTAGAGGGAAACTTGATGAAATTGATGAGTTCAGCATGGGTGCATGAAGCAGCACCAATGCAGTCCTCGGTGTAATGGAGGAAGAGTTGGGAAGTACTACTGGGAAAGGCTTCAACATGGACTGTTTTACGTAGCCAACAAAGAGGCAGCAATTGCTGGGGCCATGTGGGTGCTCATGGCTGTCCCTTGGGTCTGGAGAAGATGGGAGGAGCCAAAGGAAAAATGTTGAGGATGAGGACCAGCTCCGGCAGAGGGAGGAGGGTGATGTTGAAGAGGCGCTGGTTGGTTCTTTTGTTAAGAGAGAAGTAGAGAGCCTTGAGGCCTTCTTGATGGGGGATAGAAGTATTTGGGGATTAAACATACATGTGAAAATGAGGTGGGAATTGAAAGTTACTGAGGAGATTGAGAACATGAGAAATATTGTGGATGTAAGTGGGAATAGACTGCTCCATGGGAGACAGAATGGAATTGAGGTACAAGGACATGAGTTCAGTTTTAACCTGTAATTTATAAATGTCATATTTCCATTGGCCATGCTTGAGGGTTAGTATGGGAACAAAGACTTATGAAGGTAGTCATATGCTCTCCAAATAATGTTTAACTGCACACTCAGGGGTAGTCTGTATGCAAATTCAAGCTCAAGTTCAAGTTTAATTGTTATTCAATCATATATGAATACCCATGAATGCAACCAAATGAAACAGTGTTACTTCAGGGCCACAGTGCAAAACACAGTACCATCAGTCATACACAGCGCAAGGCACATGTAGCACATATAAGATAACAATAAAATACTGTCACACAAAAAGAATACAGCCCAAGTCCCTGAGTTCCTGAATGTTGCAGCAGTCTGCAGTCAAACACAACACAGCTTGTCTTCTGCAGAGTGAACACTAGGGGTCAGCACCGACTCCAGCATGGACGCTGCGCCACGCTCTGGTGAAGTGCACCGACCCCAGGGGCTCCAGCTACTATGGTGATGCCTCGGCTTATGGCCCTGCTACAACCGTGGCCACACAGCTCCCCTGCTGCCCACCATAAACCAGTGAATAGGACTGGCAGAACTCCACATTAACAATATCCAAACATGGCCTTGCGATCACAAGAAAAGTGACCAAGACAATCACTCCGCTGTTAGACTGCACACTGCCTTCATGTACTGACTCCTCCGACGCCTTGCTAGCGCAGTCAGCAGCACGATCCACACCAAGTCCAGCTCCTTGAGTTTCTCTGTCAATGAGCAACTTGCTGATGGGAAAGACCTGCAGTACCTTAAGTTCTTAATGTCCACCAGGGTCTTGTGCTTATAAAAAAAATATATTAATAAAAAGTCAATAAGACCTTTGACAAGCAAGAAAATCTGCAGATGCTGGAAATCCGAGCAACATACACAAGATGTTGGAGGAACTCAGCAGGCCAGGCAACATCAATGGAAAAGTATACAGTTGACGTTTCAGGCCGAAACCCTCCGGCAGGACTCCTTTGATTGGCCCCATAGAAGCCATTATGCTGAGTGTGCCTCCATCTTACTGGAAGTCATCACTGGAATACACAATGTACACAGTTTAAATTATCTGCCTTTATAATTTTTTTTTCTGTCTGCAGGGAGGCTTAAATTGCCTAGTTTTGATGAATGGTAAGGAGCTGGAGTGCATACAATAAGGAAATTAACGGCAGTGGCTGCAGCATTAAACATGAAACAGTACAGCACGGGAACAGACACTGTGGCCCACAATGTTGTACTGTTGACTACAATTGACATCTGATGAGTTCTGCCTGCACGTAATGCAGATTCTTCCATCAATTGAACAATAGGAGGCAGCTTTCTGTTTTCTTTGCCAGGCTCGTTAACGGAGCAGAATGTTTGGAGAAGTTCCATTCAGTGAAGAGAAACTGAAAGCATTAATACTGGAAATTGGCCAAAAAAGCATTTATGAACTGGGATGTTGAATGTTTTGCTGAGTATGTAGAAATACAGACATAGTTTATACAACCTCTCCTGTTAACGGAGCGTCCTAATCCAATCATCATCCTAGTGAACCTCCACATCTTCTGCACCTCCACATCGTTCCAATAGTGTGGCAATCAGAACTGCAAACAATACTTCAAATGTGGCCTAACCAAAGTTTTATACAGTTTCATCATGACCTGCCAACATCTATACTCAATTCCCTACTGGATGAAGGTAGTCATGTTTTAAGCCCTCTTTACTCCTTTACTCTTTACTGTCGTCTCCACTCCTGTTGCCCAATTTCAGGGAGCTATAGACTTGTACCCCATCAACCCTGTGTATAAAAGCCCTGCCATTTACTGAATACTTTCCTGTTGGATCTGACCTTTGAAAGCACGTCACTGCCAGTTTGGTTGACATTGGTTCAAAGGGCCTTTTTCTGTGCTGTACCACAATATGACATCACTTTGGTCTGGGTTAAACACCATCTTCCATTTCACTGTCCATATTTCCAACTACTCTATAAGATGCCGCATCTTTCAGCTGAGGTCTCTGTCAGGGTTGTGTCTTGGATTTAGGCTTTTTAAGTTTATAGGGGAGGCTTTGGGGAGTTAGAGGTCAGGTATGCCAACTAGTGGAGTGGTGTAATAGCAACAACCTGGCACTCAGCGTCAGTGAGACAAAGGACCTGATTGTGGACTTCAGGACGGGTAAGACGAAGGAACACATACCATTCCTCACACAGGGATCAGAAGTGGAGAGAGTGAGCAGTTTCAAGTTTCTGGGTGTCAAGATCTCTGAGGATCTAACCTGGTCCCAACATATTGATGCAGCTATAAAGAAGGCAAGACAGCGTCTATACTTCATTAGGGGTATGAAGAGAATTGGTATGTCAACAAAAACACTCAAAAATTTCTATAGATGCGCCACGGAGAGCATGCTGACAGGCTTCATTGCTGTCTGCTATGGGGGGGTGGCGGGAGTGGGTGGGCTACTGCACATGATCAAAGGAAGCTACATAGGGTCGTAAATTTAGTTGGCTCCATCTTTGGTATTAGCCTACAAAGTTCACAGGATATCTTCAGGGAGCGGTGTCTCAGAAAGGCAGCGTCCATTATTAAGAACCTCCAGCACCCAGGGCATGCCCTTTTCTCATTGTTACCATCAGGCAGGAGGTATAGAAGCCTGAAGGCACACATTCAGTGATTCAAGAACAGCTTCTTCTCCTCTGCATCTGACTCCTAAATGGTCATTAATCCTGTGAACACTACCTCATTTTTAATATATATTATTTCTGTTTTTGCACGATGTTTAATCTATTCACCACATGTAAACTGTAATTGATTTTCTTATTTATTTATTTTTGTATTATTTATTTATTTCTTCTTTTTTTTTTCTTCTTCTTCTTCTATACTATGTATTGCATTGAACTGCTGCTGCTAAGTTAACAAATTTAACAACACATACCTGATAATAAACCTGATTCTTCTTCTGATTTTGGAGTTAGACTTTAGAGATAGGGATGTGGGGAGTTGGAGGTCAGGTCAGAGTCTAGTCCTCAATTTGAAGATCTGCAGTTGAAGAACCAGTGACAACATGGACAAAAGACAGTCCATGGATGGATGTTCACCCAGCAAATACTGATGATGAAGAGTAGTGAGGACAATGGATAGGGACCCCTCCCCTCAGGTCAGTGAGTCACAAGGATGAACGGGCCCCTAGGTATGTGAGTCAGCAAGTCCAGAGCTTGAGGCCAAGAGCTTGGGTTCCAGTTATCAGCGAGTCTGGAGTTCGAGGCTTGAGGTTTGGTGTCACATCATTGGTGAGTCCTGGGGTTGATATTAAAGACTGAAGCCTGAAGATTGATTGGAAGTCCAGAAGATGAGGCCCAATGGCCGATGCCCTGCGTCTGCAAGTCTTCAAGTCCACTGGGGAAGTCAGAGGCCCAATGACTGTGAGTTTGTGAGTCCAGTGGAGGTTGGAGGCCCAGGGGTGTCTTGTCAGCCCAATGGAGGTTGGAGGCCGACAGGTGTCCTGTCTGCCTGTCCGAGGTTGGAAGGCTGATCGCAGGTGTGAATGGATAGGGGGATGGGAGGGGGAAAGGGAAAGGGGCTTGCTTTGCTGTTGTTGTTTTGTTGATGCTGTTTTATTGAACATACTGGGTATGTTATGTTGGCACCATCATATGTGACGACACTTGTGGGCTGCTTCTATCGCATCCTTAGGTTGTGTTGATTGTTAACGTTGGTTGTTAATCCTCAGTAATTACAGGAATCACTGAGTTTTTCATGGCTTTTTCCATAAAGAACAACAGCTTCCCAATTAGCTGAGGCCATCATACAAGTGATAGTGTTGGAAAATTTACTTATGAAGTGCTTTGGGTTGACTCTTGGAAGAGAATTAAATTGTTGGGAATGAAATTCAGTTATTTTATCATATCTGCCATGCTGGTTCACAGTGAGATTTATGAGGGGCATTGAGCCTATATCACTAGAGTGCCTCGCTATTGATTTTGGCCAAACAGTTTCATTATTCTATGAACACAAGAGATTCTGCAGATGCTGGAAATTTTGAGCAACACACACAAAAAGCTGTAGGAACTCAGCAGGTCAGGCAGCACCTTGTGTGTGTTGCTCATTCCTTTTGTGCATTTGATGAATGTATTGATGGATGTAACAATGTCTATTAATGCAGAGGAATTTTGATGCAAGTTTTTACAGCAAAGGAATGAACAGGTGTTTGGAATCACTGAGTTCTTTACTCATCCTTCACATCTATTGCTGCTAGGTGTTCTTATTCCCCTTTTTCAGCTGCTAAAGCTTAGCTACTCTCTACTCCATTCTCCAATCCCCTTCAGACGAGGACCTATTCTCTACTCCATTCTCCAATCCCCTTCAGACGAGGACCTTCTCTCTATGCCATTCTCCAATCCCCTTCAGTCGAGGACTGTTCCTGCTGTACTGCCTACAAGCCTGGAACTCTCTGAAAGGCTAAGCTGTGCAAGATTCAACATGTCATCAGACTGGAATTGCTGTTTGGAGCATTTTATCAGAAAACTGCCCAGCTATCTCCCAGTGGCCACACATTTTAATTCCACGTCCCATTCCCATTCTGATATGTCTATCCACGGCCTCCTCTACTGTCAAGATGAAGCCACACTCAGGTTGGAAGAACAACACCTTATATTCTGTCTGGGTAGCCTCCAACCTGATGGCATGAACATTGACTTGTCTAACTTCCATTAATGCCCCACCTCCCCTTCGTACCCCATCCCTTATGTATTTATTATTATTTTTTCTCTCTCTATCATTTTTCTCCCTCTGTCCCTTTCACTATAACTCCTTGCCTGATCTCCATCTTCCTCTGGGCTCCCCTCCCACTTTCTTTCTCCCTAGGCCTCCCAGTCCCATGATCCTCTCCCTTCTCCAGCCTCATATCCCTTTTGCCAATCAACTTTCCAGTTCTTAGCTCCATCCCTCCCCCTCCTGTCTTCTCCTATCATTTTGGATCTCCCCCTCCCCCTCCCACTTTCAAATCTCTTACTATTTCTTCTTTCAGTTAGTCCTGACGAAGGGTCTCGACCCGAAACGTCGACTGTACCTCTTCCTATAGATGCTGCCTGGCCTGCTGTGTTCACCAGCATTTTTTATGTGTGTTGCAGCTATTTACATTTTAATTTCAACATAAAACAAAATCATCGCTACTTTCCTTTCTCCCATGGTCTACTGTCCTCTTCTATAAAATTCCTTCTTCTTCAGCTCCTTGCCCTTTTCATCTATCACCTCTCCACTTCTTTCTTCATCCCCAACCCCCCCCATGCACACTCTTTCCCCCTCACCTGTACTGAAATATGCCTTCTATGTTTTATATTCTATGTTTTCGATCATTATTTTTTGTTGCTGTTTGAGTATTTTTTTGTGGGTAGGGGGATTTGATGTTTGATGTTTTTCTTTGACTGGGTTGATTCCATGGTTCTGTGTTTCGTGGCCGCCTGCAGGAGGGTTGTATACTGCATACATACTTTGATAATAAATGTACATTGAAGCTTCCAACCTGCTTTCAACTGTCACTTGCCAGCTTGTACTCCTTCCTCTCCTTCCACCTTCTTATTCTGGCTTCTTCCCCCTTCCTTTCCAGTCGCGATGAAGGGTCTCGATTGTTCAATCCTTTCCATAGATGCTGCCTGACTTCCTGAGTTCCTCCAGCATTTTGTGTCTGTTGCTCAAATCAGTGTGACAGTCACCTTTATTGTTCTTGATTCTGTAGGTGGGCATTAATTAACTGGAAACCATCCCTGTAGGTATCTCGCAAGGTAACTGAGCAAACTGATGTGTGTACGGTCACATAGTGGCTAGCACAATGCTTTACAGTACCGCTGACCCAGGTTCAATTCCCACCACTGCCTGTAAAGAGTCTGTATGCTCCAGTTTCCAGTCCAAGGAGCTACCAGTTGGTAGGTTAATTGGTCATTGTAAATTGTCCTGTGAGTAGGCTAGCATTAAATCTGCGGATGGCCGGGAGGTGCAGCTCAAAGGGTGTGAAGGACCTACTCCTCGCTATACGCCAATAAATAATTTTTTCAAAATCCAAAGCCTGTAAGTGAGGAGCAAGTAAAATCTCCAGTCAAAGAAAAAAATACCACACACACCAATATTGATCAAATAATGTTTAGTCACACCAATTTTCATTTCTTTACCAAGCAAAGCACTATATGAAGAGGCGAATGATACTTATCAGCATAATCTTGCATCTTTCTGAATTGTATTGCCTATTCTGTTGTATTCTTTTGTCAGTGATACTGACTGTAATTACCTGTTGCTACAGGCTGTGGTATGCTTGTCATTATAGCTTGCAGCTGTCTGCCGCCTCCAGTGTGCAGGCTGTCCTGTCATGGCGATTCAGGTGAAAACTCGGAGAGATGTCATTTTGCTGTGTCACACGTGAATGAGTTCTTTTTAGAATTATTGTGTCCTCGTGTAACCTTTTATTTGTATCTGTGGACTAATCCAAATTCTTACTGTACCATACAAAACAAGTGACACATGAGGAGAATTTTTTAAAATCTTCCTAATGAACCAGTCTGGTGGCGAGGTCTCTACTAAAGGAGGTGTAAGGCACTCCATGCCTTCATTAGCCGGCAAGTCACCCTTGGGCAAGGTGTAGCACCGGTGTAGCACCTGCTTAGCACCCCCCCCCTCCACCGCCACCCCCTGGATCGGGGTTATGTGAAGCCATGGAAGCAGCTGGTGCATATCACAAGTCCTGATTTTGCAATCGTTGATGCCAGGCAGACAATCTATGGAGAGTACTGATAATGACTGGGGTCACCCATCTTGTAAAGACGCTGCTCAGAGGAAGGCAATGGCAATCCACTTCTGTAGAACATATTGCCAAGAGCAATCATGGTCAAAGACATGGCACATAATGATAATGATAATGAATGAACCAGGACCCAAAGGTACAAGAATACTTCGCCATTTTAAGAGTTATAGAATCATGCAACATGAAAGAGGCCTTTCAGCACACCACTTTGTGCTAGCCATCCCACCTATCCTATACCTGTCAATAATAACCCTATTTTTCAGCACTTGCCATATAACCTTCTATGTCAGGGGTGGCGAGCCTATTGCACGTGTGCCCAAAATGGCACGTGCAAAACGGAATGTGTGTTGCTATGCAAAGTTTTTGTTGGCACATGGCACGCAGTGTCGCCCCTTGATTCTTTAATCCTGTCCATGACGAAAAGATACATAAACGATCCTTTACTGTCAAATGAAGCAGCAAAAAGTTTGTGACAACCCGAGAGCATTGGGAGTTTTCACAGGAAATGTCAGCTGCACAGTTGTGAGAGCACATGACGTTGGATGTTACAGGTTTCGTCAATCTGTCTGCATAATGTGTTGGACAACCAACAATCCTGAATTGGAAATTTGGGTCATTTGAAGAAACTGCAAAATTCTTAAAATGTGCGGAGAATATAACATTAGATAAACTGACTTCGGAAATACTGTGTTGCGATGGATTGATTTGGACAATTTTGAAATGTAATTGATTGATTTACAAAGCAGTTCAATTTGGAGGCAAAAAATTTGTCGACTTAAGAGCTGAACTAGAAAATATTGAAAGGGACGGGTCAGTGACTGGATCAAAGCATAAAAATACAGACAATGAGGTTCTGAAATTCAGGAATTCCATTGCCAAAACTTTTAATGATCTGAAAAATCTTGCAATGGCAATATTAACTGTATTTTCATTGACGTATTCGTATGAGTCATTGTTTTCTGTAAACACACCACTGTAAAGGTGAAAAGCTTCTCATTATCCACTTGACCTGTGCTCTCAAATTCATATACCTCAGTCAGTCCCTCCTCAGCCTTCTCTGCTCTGAGGAAAACAAACACAGTTTATCCGACTAAGCCGATCCACATGGCTGAAACATTCCTTCCCTGTCACCACGGTTCGGATATGGCCCAAGTGTGGAGTGAGAGACACTGAAGCAGGTCGATGGTTCACAAACTTTAATTCGAAAAAGGGAAAATAAAACAATAAACGCTAGGCCAAATAGGGCCGTTAACTAAAACTCTCAAAAGGGAAATGAAGCCTACACTACGGCTGAAAAAAATTCTAAACATTAAACGAATACTGCTAGTCTTCAGAGTCAGTTGATTTTGAAAGTCCAATGGCTCAGGGAAGGCCGAATACAAAACAGCAGCGAAGCTTTGCTATGCTCTGTCCAAGTCTCGACAAGCACAACGACCACAAGAATGTAGTTGATTACTATCACGAGTAAATAATAATTAGCTGACACGTGCAAATTCACAAGCGCGATTGCCGTATCTGCTGCGCTGCCAAATCCATGGTTGTGACATTCTCAGGCAACATCTTGATGAATCTTCTCTGCGTCCCCCTCAGTGCAATCTCATCCTCCCTATCTGCAGTGACACAGCACTCCGAAGTACTTATGGCTGAACTAATGTGTGCTGCAGGGACCGCTGTTGTTTATCATCTATACTTGGATAATGGTATTGTTAACATCGTTAGTAAGTTTGTAAATGACAACAACATTGGAGGTGTAGTGAACAGTGAAGACGGTTACCTAGGATTACAACAAGATCCAGCTGAAGTGGGGAAGTAGGCTGAGTAATGACAGATGGAACAAAGTTGTTATATTTCAGTGAGTTAAGCCACGATATGACTCACAATGTACTTTAGGGCTCTGGAATGTGATTTGGAACAGAACGACCTAGTGGTACAGGTAGAAGCCAACCAGTATGTACTAATCCTATTAACCAGCATTTGCTCCATAACCTTCTATGCACTGGCAGTTCAAGTACTCATCTGGTTACTTTGTAAATGTTGTGAGAATTCCAACATCACATCTGCTCAGGCAGTGAGCTCCAGATTCCAATCACCCTCTGGGTGAAAACGTTCCTCCACAGATCCCCTCCTAACATCCTCATCATCATCAGGTGCCGTGCCCAGTTTGAGCTTTGACTGCCATGGCCCACACACTCCTGTTTCAGGTCAAGTGGACCACTTCATTGGTATTCATTTCCAGTTTTCTGGCTGCTGTCTCCGTCATCATTTGTCTTTGTCGTCCTTCTGTTTTCTTCCCTTCAATCTTTCCCATAATACCGTGCATCCTAATTCCTCTTTCCTAATCACATGTCCAATGAAGTTACGTTGCCTTTTCATGATCTCATACATTATTTCTCTTTTTGTGTTTGCTCTGTTCATGAAATTCTCGTTAGATATTCGTTTCGTCCATGATATTCTTTGCATCCTCCTCAAAAACCACATCTCTGCTGCTTCAATTCGTTTCCTCATGTTACTAGATATTGTCCAACATTCTGTGCCATATAACATAACTGTATAAACATAACATTTCAGTACTCTGAGGTGGGTTGTCATACCTAGTTTAGTATTGGTCAGTATACTCTTCATTCTCGTAAAGGTGTCTTTTGCCATCCCTATTCTTCTTTTGATGTCTAAGTTGCATCTGCCATCTGATGTCACCCAGCTTCCTAAGTAGCAAAAGTTCTTTACTTGTCTGTCTTCCCCATTTATTCTCAGCCCACAGATAGGATTCTCCTTTTTTTTTGGATATCACCATACATTCTGTCTTTTTACAATTGATAGATAGACCCATTTTTGCACTTTCTTCAACAATCATATCAATTAAGTTTTGTAGTTCTTCCCCCGTACTTGCAATTAACACAGTGTTATCTGCATATCTGAAATTATTGATGTTTTCACCACCAACTTTGATTCCCAAGATGTCTCTTTTTTTTGTAATATTGTTTCATTGTACACATTAAATAAATCAGGGGAGAAAACACACCCTTGTCTAACGCCTCTCTTGACTTCTGTAAACTGACTCACTTCTCCATCTATTCATACAGTGGCAGTTTGTTCCCAGTACAGATTTCTGATTAGGTGGATGTTAATTTCTGATTAACATCCTCATATCTTACCCTAAGTCTACTCCCTCTAGTTTTAGATACATCTGCAATGGCGAAAAGATTCCTCCTATCTTCCCTACCTATGCCTCTCATTATGAGGCACTGATAACTAAATTAGAAGAAGTCGAAGTTCAAAGTAAAACTTATTATCAGAGTACATACACGTCACCACATACAACCCTGAGATTCTTTTTCTGCAGGCATACCTATAGAACAGTAAATGTAAACTGTAAACGGTTAAAACAAACTCTGCAAATGCAGGTAGTAAATAAATAGCAACAAATAATGGGTATGAAATAACAAGATAACAGAGTCCTTGAATGAGTGCAGTTATCCCCTTGAGTTCAAGAGCCTGATGATTGAGAGGTAGTAACTGTTCCTGAATCTGGTGGTGCGAGTCCTGAGGCTCTTGTACCTTGCAGCAAGAAAAGAGTGTAGTCTGGGCAGTAAGGATCTTTGATGATGGGTGCTGCATTCCTTTGGCAATGTTTCATATCGACGTGCTCAATGGTTGGGAGGATCTTACCTGTGATATACTGGGCCGACACCACTACCTTTTGTAGGATTTTCCACTCAAAGGCATTGGTGTTCCCGTACCAAGCCGTAATGCAGCCAGTCAGCACACTTCCCACCTCACATCTATAGATGTTTGCCAAGGTTTTTGATAATATTCCAAATCTCCGCAAACGACTGAGAAAGTAGAGGTGCTGTCGTGCTTTCTTTGCAAGTATATTTATATGGTGGGTCAAGGTCCTCTGAGAACTAGTGACACCCAGGAATTTCAAGTTACTGACCCTCTCCACCTCTGATCCTCTGATGATTACTGGATCATGGACCTCTGCTTTCCCTCTCCTGAAGTTCCATGGTCTTAATGACATTGAGAGGTTATTATTATGACACCACTCATCCAAATTTTCAATCTCCCTCCTGCATGCTGATTCATCCCCTCCTTTGATTCAGCCCACAACAGTGGTGTCACCAGCAGACTTGTAAATGGTGTTGGAGCTGTGCTTAGCCACATAGTCATAGGTGTAAAGCGAGCAGAGCAGGGGGCCAAGTATATATTCCTGCAGTGCTCCTGTGCTGATGGAGATTGTGGAGGAGATGTTTTTGCCAAGTGAGAAGAAGCACTGAAAGATAACTTAAATATGTCAGCAATCGAATCATTTTTAAGTACACAAGATATATCTAGAACGTTTGAAACTTGGCTATGATGCACAGAAGATACCTTGAAAAAAATCCTTAAGCATCAGAGAAATATCAGTGTATTTAATTAACCTTCTTAATATCTTTAAATTAATTAAGCGGACAAATTCCAGATAGCTTAAGCCTGGCTGTGGGTTTATTATAAATGTAAACGTCAGTGAAGTATGCATAATGAAGAAACTCAGAGCATTATATTATGTGTCTTCATCTTATTTTGCATGGATATGACAATCTGGAATTCTCTAATGAAGACCTCTGGTAGATAATTTTGTGAACTTCATAAATTCAGTTTGTTCATATGAAGATTAGAATCTGCCTTATATTTAAAATAATAAACCAAGGAATTCTAAGGGCTAGAATTAATTTTAAATGACAGTTAAACTATTGGGGCCAAGCTAAGGAAAATAATATCATGGCTAGGTGATGAAATGTTTGATTAGAGGAAGGCTTGAAGAGTCATCTTAAAGGAGGAGACAGACTGAGAGGTGGGAAGATCCAGGGAGGTGATTCCAGACTTAGGATCTAAGTGCTGAAGGTTGACAATGTCACTGAATGCTGCAGATCATCCTGACGAAGGAGGGTGAAAAGATGTGGTCCACATGGATACCAACACGTGGGATGAAAGAGTCATGAGATTCTGCAAGCAGCTCTTAAAAAAGTCAAGAGAGGCGAGGACCCGAATGTTAAGACTGTTCACAGTTCAACGTGCAAGCAGCTACAGAAATAGAGGCTAGACCAGGATTATGCATGGCTGGAGAGAGTACAGGAGAGCGGGCTTTGGACCTTCTGAGTTGGGGATCGTTCTTGGGGCCGGTAGAACCTTGTACCCTAACATGGCCAGGAGCAAGATCTTTGTAGGTGTGTGGGTTTATGAGCGCTTTTGGTGAAGATTTAGAAAAACATAGAAACATAGAAAATAGGTGCAGGAGTAGGCCATTCGGCCCTTCGAGCCTGCTCCGCCATTTATTATGATCATGGCTGATCATCCAACTCAGAACACCGCCCCAGCCTTCCCTCCATACCCCCTGACCCCCGTAGCCACAAGGGCCATATCTAACTCCCTCTTAAATATAGCCAATGAACTGGCCTCAACTGTTTCCTGTGGCAGAGAATTCCACAGATTCACCACTCTCTGTGTGAAGAAGTTTTTCCTAATCTCAGTCCTAAAAGGCTTCCCCTCTATCCTCAAACTGTGACCCCTCGTTCTGGACTTCCCCAATATCGGGAACAATCTTCCTGCATCTAGCCTGTCCAATCCCTTTAGGATCTTATACGTTTCAATCAGATCCCCCCAATTTGTTGGGAAATTGAGAGGACAGTTAGAAGTAGATTGAATAGGTAGTTTGAAAATCAGCAGACAAAATAAAAATGAAGTAGAAATGAAGGCATATAAGAAATAGGATCAAAATATGGAAAACCTGTTAAAAGGTCTAATTTAAAGATGTAATAACAATATAATGCATGCATTAACAAGGAGGATGAACTAGCAGCACACATTGGCTTAATTACATTGTTGTAGAAATGTGGTTGCATTTACCAAGACCTGAAGTAAAGATTGCATGGTACTTGACATTTTGGGAAGAACAAGCAAAAAAGGGAAATGAAGTGAAATATAACTTTTAATAAGGGATAGAATCAGTGCAGTTAGTAGATAGGATCTTGACTTAGCATATTATGAATTAGAATTAGAATCAAGTTGTGGGGAGCTATGCATCAGGAGACAAAAGACATTGATGAGAAATGAAAATACTGTTGACGGAGAGAGGGGAAAAAGCAGCAAATCTGAGGTTTGGGAGCATTTTAGAATCTAACAAAAGGTTAATTATAAGAAATTGATGCAATCTTTGTCAAAGTCAATGACCATTTGCACTACAATCATGTTAAATGGTGTAGATGCAATTTGATACCTTGTGGCTTGGCATTTTGCATCGAGCCATGGAAATGACATGGAGATGAAGAGGGAGTGGCATCAGGTGTACACACGGCAAAATGTGATACCAGTGTGGTGAAGCTACAACTCAGAACGATATAAAAACAGAAAATGCTGTATTTGCTCAACAGGCTGAGCAGCATCTACGGAAAGGGCAAAAGAGTTCATGTATCACATTGAAGACAAAGTCTGTTACTTACATGCAGTTTTTAAGTTTAAGCTTGCAAGTGAATTCATTTGCCTAAGATTTTTATGAGGACTTTTCAAGAAGAGGGATACAACACAGACCATGGAGAATAGTTTAAGCAGCATATTATCTGAGGAAGGATCGCTGAGATTGAATATCAAAAAATTGATAATGGTGGAGAGGTTTCCCAGGAAGATGCCGTGATCAGATCAAATTGTCAACTGTCAGGTGTACTCCTAACTTGACAAGTAATTCTCCCTTCACAAATTAACAACATTTATGCTTATATTTATTTTTGCTAAATTATCCAAGGAGATATTTCAAGTTAAATTTATGTATAGAAAATGTTTTTTTTTACTTGCCATCATAAAAGTTTCAAATATAATGGCCTTAGAGAAAAATTGTCCTTGATTTAATCTGGCAGTTTGACATACTAAGTATAGAATTCAAATGACATTGAAAATTTCCAAAGCCTAATAAAGACAATTATGAACTTACAGAGGACATCATATTGTAGAAAGTTGATCATTATCAGGCAGTCAAACAGAGCAAAACAAAAATATTATTAGTCATTATTTTTAATAAGAGATGTCTTTATTAGATTGTTTCAAAAAATAATCCAGCTAAATAACTTGACAAGCACTGTGGTTTGTCAATTTAATTTTTTAACTATTTAAAGAAATAAGAAAAATCAATTGGTTTTAAAGAATAACAGATATCTTGGAACAAAATCTTGCATTGGTAACCACAACAGTAGATGTTGTTTCAAGAAATCATACATTTTCTTTCAACTGCTGATTCTGATATGTATTTTCTAAGAACAGAATTAACTTAATGCTTCTGCTAAGAGAATAACACAACATGAAGAATCCTAAAGGCAATAATAAGTTGGCAATTCTGTCTATGCTTGAGAATCCAACCTCCTGAACTTCATTAAACCTAGAACACCAACAGAGTAGTTGCTTTACTGAAATAGGATCTGGCAGAAATGAGTTCAAATCTCACATGGTGACTATGAAATGAATTATTATAAATTAATTTTATTATAAAGCCAGCATCTGTAATGATAACTATTTATGACTATTGATAGTCATAAAATCCTAATGAACATACATCATGATCCTTGCCCAGACTGGTCGACATGTGACCGTAGATTAACAATCATCTAGCTGACTCCCGACTGTCCTTTGAAAAGGTACACTTCTTATTTCAAGGACATATAGGGATAGGGAATAAATGATGGATATAGCCAGTAAAGTAGCTTATATCCTGCACGTAGTGTATACGAATCATTGCCTCTACAAACTGCTGGCTTGTTGTATTCACACACGAGGCTTCTGCATCTCTTCCTCCAACTCCAGCTGGGAGAGTACAGTGCAAAGAAGGATTAACTTTAACCTTAACCTTAAAAGGACAGTCCTGAAATCATTATCACAGTTCAAGGTAGTTCCCCTTCCCCACAGGTTTCACAAGGTTAATAAGACTGACATTGATAATTTCTTTGTTACGAAAAGCTCATAAGTGATGCAGAAACAAGAGGGTTAAATAGATTTAGTCAGTTAGCATAGGGTCAGGAGTTGGGAAGATTTTCTGCCGTGTGTACTTCCATGTGTGAGCATGTGATTATGGACTGGGATTGTCCTCTTACTTTTGGGTGGGTTATGGCAGAAAGTAGCACTTTCTCATCTCCCCATTCTGTCATGACTGACAGTTAGTCTGATACAGCTTGCTGTGTGGGACAGTTGCTGAAGGGTCATTGACTGGCAAAGGATTGCCCTAACTCTGGTATTTAAATTGAATATTAGTTTCCTGTAAAATTTCTGGATGGCTTGATTATTTCCTGAGCAACACACTCCATCTTCGTCCATCGTCGTTGTCGATGAAGACTTCGACACCATTGATGGTGTCGAGACTAGCACATGATCTGGATTTAATTGAGGGAGAGTTGCGCAGCGTCAGCCTCACTCTCCCTTCCCAATTCCCATCTGGATCCAATGGCAAGACAGATTCGAGATGGCTGGAGATGGGACCAGGTGCGGTGGATGACCAGGATGTCTTCTGTGTCTTGTCGTGCTCTACACGTTCCACGACACTTGCAGAGACCAGCTTCTTGACCATTGGACCTTCCATTGGTTTCATTCGCTCAATCCGCTGGAGTCTATCTTCACATGCTGGGATAGACATCTCCCTATCTCACCGAGGGTTTGAGACCCGTCGGCTACCCTTACCTGGTTTAGCCGGCTTGTCGAAGCCATTGCCCGGGGTGTAGTCGCTGTCACATGCAAACAGCTACGAGGAGCCACAGGTGAGAGATGAATTCCAGGTGGGGACCAAGAGTAGACTAACCGCCTTGAAAAGGATGCGACATGTCCCCCCACCAGAGGTGCTACCCCTCCCTGACACCACATACGCACACAAAGTGCTGGAGAAACTCAACTCAGGCAGCATCCATGGAGGGAATAAACCATCAACATTTTGGGCTGAGACTCTTCATCAGGTCTGGAAGGGAAGGCAGCACATGCCACAAGGAGACAGTTGAAATAGCAACTTTAAAGCAACAGACACAGTTTTGGTAATGCTACACTGGAGGTTTTCTTATATTTCTCATACTGCCTAATGACCTAAGAGGCCATTGAACCTATGTGACTCTCTGAGCATTCCCACTTATCCCATTCCCCACTCATTAGCTCTGTATCATATTCTTTCTCAGTTGGCCTTAAACAAGAGACAATTTACAGTAGCCAGTTAACCCACCAGCATTTCTGTCTGCCAGTTGGCATGGTGGCGCAGTGATTGGCACTGCTGTCACTCTGCTCACAGAGACCAGGGTTCAGTCCGTGCAGAATTTGCATGTCATTCCTGCGATGATGGGTTTCCCTTGGTGCTCCAGTTCCCTTCCTCAAGCCAAAGACATAGATGAATTAGACGGTGGTGTTGAGATGGTGAGAATGTAAAATGTGGAAGCTGGTTAGTTAGGAATAATATAAGTAAGTATTGTTGGTCAGTGTGTGGTCTCAATGGGCTGTATGGCCTGCTTCTATGATGTACCACTACGATAATGAACCTGGAACATCCAGGGCAAATTTATGTGGTCACTGGATGAAGTTGCATCTTCCCCGGCAGCAGTACCAAACATGGAGCACCACTGTGTTGTCCTCAGCAACTGGGAGAAACCTCATAGCAACAAGCTGGCAATTGCGAGGCAAGAAACTGAGAAACTGAGAAGAAGGATGCTTATGTGAGAGTGTTGATCTTGGACTACAGTTCAGCATTCAACACCATAGTTCCCTCCAGGCTCAACAAGAAGCTCAGGGACCTCGACCTTATGCCTCAACACAGGTGCCCCTCAGGTCTGTGTACTAAGTCCCCTCCTTTACTCTCTGTATACCTCTGTGTACTGTCCCCTCCTTTACTCTCTGTATACCTCCGTGTACCGTCCCCTCCTTTACTCTCTGCATACTCTGTCACCATCCACAGCTCCAATCTGCTAATTAAATCTGCTGGAGATACTACACTGATTGGCCTAATCTCAAATTACAATGAGGCAGCCTACAGAGAAGAAGTCATCACCCTGACACAGTGGAGTCAAGAAAACAACCTCTCCCTCAATGTCGCAAAAACAAAGGAACTGTTTGTGGACTAGAGGAGGAATGGAGACAGGCTCATCCCTATTGGCATCAATGGATCTGGGGTTGAGAGGGTGAACAGCTTTAAGTTCCTTGGCATACACATCACTGAGGATCTGACATGGTCTGTACATACTGGTTGTGTGGTGAAAAAGGCACAACAGCACCTCTTTGCTGTTATGGGACCCCTAATCCTAAGAACTTTCTACAGGGGCACAATTGAGAGCATCCTGACTGGCTGCATCACTGCCTGGTATGGGAACTGTACTTCCCTCAATTGCAAGAATTCGGTGAAGATAAGACTTCCGCTGAAATTCTGAAATCACTTGGTTGGAAGGGAAAAACGAACCTTTTAGCAATATTAAACAACAGTTATATGACAGGAAATCTTCTGGAAGACTTTCTCCAATCTGTATTTATCGCCTTACCGAAAAAGCCAAGGACGATAAAGTGTAACAAATATAGGATGGTAAGCATAATGTCTCACTGCATCAAGCTACTGTTGAAAATAGTATTTGGCAGAATGAAAGGCACAATCAGCGATGAAATTGGAGAAACACAGCTTGGTTTTCGTAAAGGCTCAGGAACAAGGGAAGGAATATTTGTGATGAGAAACATAATGGAGAGATGCATGAGGCACAAAAGACCATCTACTTATGCTTTATTGACTATGAAAAGGCTTTTGATAAAGTAAGACACAAGAAAGTAATAGAGGTGCTGAACAACTATGATCTGGGATGGGAGAATGTGCAGATAATAAGGAACGTGTTGGAAAGCAGCAGTCAGGGTAGAGAATGAGTATTCACCATGGGCATGTATTAAACGAGGCATAAGGCAAGGCTGTGTTGGCTGGCCGGATTTGTTCAACCTCTACGGAGAATGGATTTTTCTGGAATGCGACCATCAGGAGACAGGTATTCCAATCGGAGGCCGGAAGGTGGATAACATCAGGTATGCGGACGACCGCGTTGTCAGCTGACAGCGAATGCGAACTGCAAATTATGCTGAATAAGGTGCATGAGAAAAGCCTTGATTACGGACTGAAAATCAATACTAAGAAAACAAGATCAATGGTGGTAAGCAAAACAAACACTAAAGACTCATTCATGATGGTATCGTTACAAGTGAATAGACAAGACATTGAACAGGTGCGGAAGTTTGAATATCTTAGCAGTTGTCTGACAGATGACGGGAGATGTGAAGTTGAGATCAGAAGGAGAATAGGTATGGCTAAGACCCAGTTCATGAAGCTAGGATCTACTATGCAATCAGAAGGTAGACATCCAAAGTAGAATCCGCTTCCTTGTGTGTTACGTATGGTCAGTACTGAGGTATGGATCAGAAACATAGACCCTGAAGAAGGATGACATGAAACAAATTAATGCTTTTGAAATGTGGTGCTATCGATGAATGTTGAAGATCAGCTGGGTAGAGAAAGTTTCAAATGAGAGGGTTTTGTCTAAAGTTGATAGACCACGGATATTGGTGGAGAAGATTATGAAGTTAAAAGTGGCTTATTGTAGACACGTTATGTGGAGAGATAACATCTTGTCGGACTTGCTATATGGAAAAGTGGAGGGAAAGAAAGGAAGAGGAAGGCAAAGAACAACGTGGCTGGATAACATCAAGGATGGGACCAAGCTGGACAAGACTAGGGATGTTGTGGACAAGTGTCGGAACAGAGTGGCTTGGAGGGAAATCGTCCGCCAACTGCAAATTCCAGATGCGACTTAACAATGACAACGACGATCTCTCTATGAGGACTGGAGCGTGTTTCTTTGATTTCCTCTTGCTGAAGACCACAATCAGTTTCTTGATCTTCCTGATATTGAGTGCAAGGTTGTTTTTACGGCATTACTGAACCAGCTGATCTATCTCACTTCTGTAAGCCTCCTTGACACCATCTTAAATTCTGCCAACAATAGTTGTGATGCCTGCAAATTTTAAAATTGTGTTTGAGCTGTGCCTAGCCACACAGTTGTGGGTGTAGAAAGAGTAGAGCAGTGGGCTAAGCATGCATCCTTGAGGTGTGCCAGTGTTGATTGTCAGTGAGGAGGAGATGTTATTTCCAATCCACACATATTGTGGTCTCCTGGTGAGGAAGTCAAGGATCCAGTTGCAGAGGGAGGTACAGAGGCACAGGTTTTGGAACTTGTTAATTAGAACTGAGCATTTAATGATGTTGAACGCTGAGCTATAGTCAATGAACAACAGCCTGATGCAGGTATTGCTATTGTCCAAGTGGATCAAGAGCTAGTTGAGAGCCAGTGAGATTGCATCCGTCGTAGCCCTATTGTGGCAATAGGCAAATTACAGCAGGTCCATGTCTTTGCTTAGGCAGGAGTTGATTCTAGCCATAAGCAACCTGTCAAAGAACTAAATTACCATTAACTTTAGATTGTAGTGCAGCTTGAGGCACAATTCATTAAATCTGCTGTGTTGTCTTATTGATTTGCATTGGGGGAAAAATATTTCTATGTTTTAATTCCAACTGTGGCATTTAATCATGGTTAATGAATGTGAGGTGTGATTGGAAATTTTGCAGTATTTTCAGAATTGCTTATTAGATTATTAATAGTTTTCATTGTTTAACCATCTTTTTTGCATCTTTTAATCTCTCAGTCTTTATTATAAGGAAAACAGATGTTTGTAAAGCACAACATGATAAGAATAGCATCTTGAGATTTTTTAGCATTTTCAACTAAAACAGCATTTTTGTTGTTAAAAATCTGGTCATAAATTATGGGTAAAATTCTTACTACTTCATCTTGACCATCTGATATAATAAGTCATTGACAAAACAGTCACTGCAATTTCTTTATTTAATTGAAATACATATTAGCAATTAATACAAGGTGTTGAACTTCTCTAATAGTTTTGTTGTTTACTATTTATTTTAATAACTTTTTAATAAAGAGAAAAAACAAAGTACTTATGTATGCTTATAAGACTCATGCTTTAAATTTGACTACATTTCTTCAGAAGTCCATAATTTGTGAAATAATATTTATAACACTGAAATTGACTAAGAATACACAGCATTATCAGAATTATATAACTTGGATCTGGTCCATGTGAATGCAACATTTTATTACATCTTTTCATCAATGCAATATATAAGTATATTTCTAATTGTAATTTCAATTTAAAGACACAAGCACAATATTGAAAAAGACCAAAATCTTCTTAAAGTAATTTATGAATGCTCTGAAAAGGACATGGTGATCCCACATGGCACCAATTTTTCTGAAATTAACTTTTAATTATTATGCATATGTTGTCCTTCCTTTCTAATGGTCTAGAACTAGTTTGCAGCATTCAAACATAGACTTCAGGCAGCTGTTATGAAAATTATTTCAAATACAGTTTCTTTAGTGAAAGTAATGAGTAATTTCAACTAGGTTAGTGTTTACCTTCAGTTTATTGGGAAAGAATGAAACTGTTTAATCAGACCAGTATAGTTGGGTCTGGTAAGTAATGTTAGTGGTTAGAAATCTGATTCACGGTCATATAAAATTTGGAACAAAGTATACAACTTCTGTAGATGCATTCCTTTCCAGGCTAGTGGTATCACATTACTCGATATATTGAGGGTTCAAGTTGTAGTTCTGTGGATCTTGTAATAACTTTGCTGTGTTTGAATCTAAAAAAAAATAGAATTTGTGGATCAGCTAATTTAATATCTGTATTCTTTTTAGCCACATTTTTTTTATTAGGTTGATGGAGCCCTCTAGTGAAAAATCAAATGCATTTTTATTTACTTACAAGTTTCCATAGATGTTGCTTAAAATGCTTCTATAGCCAAAGTATTGAAAGACCAAATACAATGTGTCCAGATAAATACCAAAACAGTTCTTGAAACAAATTTAATCTGGAACAGAAGAATGGCTGGGTGATGTTTAAACATTTAAGTTAAACCCAAATTGTTTGAAATCATCAGTAGAATGTCAAGCCTTTAATTTGTTGGTTAATTGCTTCACATTTGCAAAATTCGTTAACTTCTTTCTCTTTCCATTAAGGAAGAAATGATTTGTCATAATATGCAATTGTTGATTTTGATCACCCTTGAACTTGTCAGAAGGTTGACAGCACAAGGTTTTAAAAAATTTAGTGACATGTTTAATAGTTAATTGTATAAATCATATGTAGCCTCAAAGTCAGAATCCCCTGTAGAAGTGAAATATAATTGCAAAATTCTGACCACAATTCAGTCAAGTGAGTGTTAAAATTGGTAATAACAACTTGATTTATCGGCAGGGAAAAATGAAGATTCTGCAAAACTTTGAAGGCTATGCTGAGATCTTGGATCAGCATTTAAATCTTAAAGAATGTTAATTCACTGCTTATATAAATGAATATAGTGGCACAATTGCCAACAGTCAGCAAAGTCCATCCCCATCAATTTTAACCTACCAGCTGTCTTTTTCACTGATCTTTTACCCATAAGGGCTACGAAACAGTTCGGCCCGTCGGGACATTCTGAACGCGATTGTCTCATCAACAATGCGTCTTTATATAATCCTGGAGACAATTCATTCAACAGTTCAGCAATAATCTGAAAGAACAAACCATTGGAGAAATATACTGCATTAATGTCATTTAACTTCTTGGAGCTTCAGAAAATTCTTTATACACCTGAAAGTTCTTTATATACCACTATCAAAATTAATCTGTTTCTGTTGTTACTGCGGGAGGACTGAAAACTGGTTGGGTTTAACATTTTGAGACAGTAGCAGACTTTGACAACACAACCGGGAAATAACTCGCCGTCACCGAGCTCTCCACTGGTTGGAATATGTACTCACAAAACAGCGGAAAGAATCGCCTTGGATTCGCCTCTGTGAAGAGCTTTGGAGCGTTTTCAATTATAGGTTCTCCCAGTTTACGAATACGTACTTGTACATACAACGTGCACACGGGAGACAAGCGGGATGGATTTACCGGCTGCTCCTGGGCTTCGGGCATCTTGTGCTACGTGGGAACTCTTTTCCGCGGCATTTCCGACTTGCGAACTGTTCGGGGTTATGAACAGTTCACAGGAACGGAACCCTGTCGTAACCTGGGGACGAGCTGCACGGGCAGGGAATATTAACGTTACCGGTAGTATTGCATGGCAAAACGTGGAATAGCCAGGATCACCCTAATATTTTATTCAAGTTTTGAAATCATTGAAATATACAGAAACGGGTATATTTCTGTTTATGTTGTATGAACATTCCGAACTGTATGCACAAGTTTCAATAGTTCAATTTAATATCGGAGAATATATACAATATATAAGAATTTCAGTTGTTTATTGTATACATTCTCTGATAATAAATGGAACCATTGAAACGTGCACATATGGTTCGGAATGTTCCTACGAGATCTGGAAAAGCATACATCCCCGCCACCCTCGGATATAGATGCTGGGCATCAAATTAAAAAAAAAATCACGAAATTGTAGAAATGCACAAAAAGATGTTTTTTTCTATACAGGTGTTGTCTGGCTTTCTAACCTGCGAAGTATTTCCAGTATTCCCTGCTGTTATCTCCGGCTCTTTAGCTAATCGGGTCAGTCTGAAGCCGGGGTGTTCAGCGGCCTCACAGTGGCGCTAGAGGAACTGTTAACTGGGTTGGAATTACATGGAGTTTAGAGCTCATTAAAATTAGTTATGGTCACGAAAGGTTAGAAGAAAGGCACAAGAGCACAAATCCATCGATATATATGATGATATATTCTGTTGGAAAGCAATTCCTCTCTAAGAAGTTGGGGATTTCGATATAAAATGGAGAAAGTACACTTACATTACATTTTGCGTTGCCATCTTCTGTCCGGCATGCTTTATCTATGACTGACCTATTACTTTTCGAACAGCAAGGTTTGTTTTTACAATAAACAACAGCAGCTGTGCATTTGAAGCAGTGGCAGAAAGCAGATCTTATCTCATCGAATCTTATCTTACTGGAGAGGGGTAGAGAACAGCCTTTTGTCTTTTAGTTAACATTTCTGTCAACTGAAAAGTCCAAAAAAGAGCCTGAATTTTCATATCCACGACAATTCGATTTTTATAAAAAGCATTTCTAAATTTAAAGGCAAATAACTTATTAACAGTTATAATCGTACATGAAAGATGATCCTGCTGTGTTTTGCTTTGATAATTGTTCACGTTATATGGCTTTACTTTTTACCTGCTTCAGCAATTCAGACTTTATTTCTTCTCGTAAGGATACCCGCCAACTCGTTGTCTCCATTATCAGCATCGAGACGATCATAGCAAACACAATCGCTCTCATCATTTTGGAAACTCTCCCGAATGCCCAAGATAGCTAAAGTCAGAATTTAAAAGACAATAAGAGTACATTCCTCTACAATTCAAAACGTTACGGAATGGTTCGATGTATGTAGAGATGTTACCTGGTCAGGAATAGCGATTTCAATAAACTTTAGGGCAGATGGGGAGGGCATAAATAGTCTTGGATCTTCTTCTGGGGAGGAGCCAGGAACTGTTTTTAACAATCATCCTCTTGCATCACAAAAATATTATGGACTGATGATTTGGTGATTCTGAAGAAATCTTATTTTGGATTCATTTCCTTTGAGATTAGTTCATGTTGGAATAGCAACGATAAATTCCGATTAAATCAATGCTATAAAACTTTTAATCACTTTTATTAGCTATTTTGCAGATTATATTACCCAATGTAAACAGAAAGAAACAAAGTAACAGTTAAGTATTTATATAAGTTAACATTTATACATTATTTAATTTAATTGGAGTAACGGGAATTATGAGGCTATCAGGCAGGAAATTGGAAGCTTAAAATGGAAAGATGTTCTCAGGGAAAAATACGGAAGAAATGTGGCAAATGTTCAGGGGATATTTGTGTGGAGTTCTGCATAGGTACGTTCCAATGAGACAGGGAATTTATGGGAGGGAACAGGAACCGTGGTGTACAAAGGCTGTAATAAATCTAGTCAAGATGAAAAGAAAAGCTTACAAAAGGTTCAGAGAGTTACGTAATGTTAGGAACGTAGAAGATTATAAGGCTAACAAGAAGGAGCTTAAAAAGGAAACTAGGAGACCCAGAAAGGGCCATGAGAAGGCCTTGGCAGGCAGGATTAAGGAAAACCCCGAGGCATTCTACAAGTATGTGAAGAGCAAGAGGATAAGACATGAAAGAATAGGACCTATCAAGTGTGACAGTGGGAAAGTGTGTGTGGAACCGGAGGAAATAGGAGTGGTACTTAATGAGTACTTTACTTCAGTATTCACTATGGAAAAGGATCTTGGTGATTGTAGTGTTGACTTGCAGCAGACTGAAAAGCTTGAGCATGTAGATATTAAGAAAGAGGATGTGCTGGAGCTTTTGGAAAACATCAAATTGGATAAGTCGCCGAGACCAGATGAGATGTACCCCAGGCTACTGTGGGAGGTGAGGGAGGAGATTGCTGAGCTTCTGGCGATGATCTTTGCATCATCAATGGGGATGGGAGAGGTTCTGTAGGATTGGAGGATTGTGAATGGTTCCCTTATTCAAGAAAGGGAGTAGAGATAGCCCAGGAAATTATAGACCAATGAGTCTAACTTCAGTGGTTGGTAAGTTGATGGAGAAGATCCTGAGAGGCAGGAATTATGAAAATTTGGAGAGGCATAATATGATTAGGAATAGTCAGCATGGCTTTGTCAAGGGCAGATCGTGCCTTACGAGCCTGATTGAATTTTTTGAGGATGTGACTAAACACATTGATGAAGGAAGAGCAGTAGATGTAGTGTATATGGATTTCAGTAAGGCATTTGATAAAGTACCCCATGCAAGGCTTATTGAGATAGTAAGGAGGCATGGGATCCAAGGGGACATTGCTTTGTGGATCCAGAACTGGCTTGCCCACAGAGGCAAAGAGTGGTTAGAGACGGGTCATATTCTGCACGGAGGTTGGTGACCAGTGGTGTGCCTCAGGGATCTGTTCTGGGAGCCCTTACTGTTTGTGATTTTTGTAAGTGACCTGGATGAGGAAGTGAAGGGATGGTTTAGTAAGTTTGCTGATGACACAAAGGTTGGAGGTGTTGTGGATAGTGTGGAGGGCTGTCAGAGGTTACAGCGGGACATTGATAGGATGCAAAACTGGGCTGAGAAGTGGCAGATGGAGTTCAACCCAGATAAGTGTGAAATGGTTCATTTTGGTAGGTCAAATATGATGGCAGAATATAGTATTAATGGTAAGACTCTTGGCAGTGTGGAGGATCAGAGGGATCTTTCGGCTCGAGTCCATAGGACACTCAAAGCAGCTGCGCAGGTTGAATCTGTGGTTAAGAAGGCATATGGTGCATTGGCTTTCGTTAATCAGGGAATTGAATTTAGGAGCCGAGAGGTAATATTGCGGCTGTATAGGACCCTGGTCAGACCCCCCTTAGAGTACTGTGCTCAGTTCTGGTTGCCTCACTGCAGGAAGGATGTGGAAACTATAGAAAGGGTCAGAGGAAATTTACAAGGATGTTGCCTGGATTGGGGAGCATGCTTTATGAAAGCAGGTTGGGTGAACTTGGCCTTTTCTCCTTGGATCGACGAAGGATGAGAGGTGACCTGAAAGAGGTGTATAAGATGATGAGAGGCATTGATCATGTGGATAGTCAGAGGCTTTTTCCCAGGGCTGAAGTGGTTGCCATAAGAGGACACAGGTTTAAAGTGCTGGGGAGTAGGTACAGGGGAGATGTCAGGGGTAAGTTTTTTACTCAAGAGAGTGGTGAGTGTGTGGAATGGGCTGCTGGCAACAGTGGTGGATGCGAATATGATAGGGTCTTTTAAGAGACTTTTAGATTAGTACATGGAGCTTAGAAAAATAGAGGGCTGTGGGGAAGTCTAGTAATTTCTAAGGTAGGGACATGTCCGGCACAACTTTGTGGGCTGAAGGGCCTGTATTGTGCTGTAGGTTTTCTATGTTTTAACGATGATAAATATATTCTTAAAATATATCTGCTGATGTAGGTATATTCAATGTGACTGGAAGACATAGTTTTCCCCAGTATATCATACGACCACCTTATTAAAGTTTTGTTCTTTTGATACTAAACCCAAGCTCTGCTCTGGTATAGTTGATACCCATGTCCTGACAATTACTGAATATTTTTGAAGAAGTATGCTTAGTGAATATCATGATAAAGTTAATGTGAAGAGTATTTGTTTACTAAAAGACCAACAGACCAAGGGAGAAAAGTAGGTCAGCACTTTTGATGGGAATTTTTATGCATTGGAAGCTTCGTGCTAAAATGAATGTTAATGTATTTCTTTTGGACAGTTAAATTCTTCCATACTGTGGAATTTAGAACTTTCAGACTTTAATTAAAACCTTAAGAATTTGTGTTTTTTTTGTTATTGTAATCACTGTACAGTATTAATATTTCAAAAGAGAATTGTATATATTTTTTGAATGTATTGAATTTAATATTTCACTGAATGGAAATTTTGGTGATGCTAACAATTTATACTGTAGCAAACAGCATTAATTTGCTGATTGTATTCAAAGACATTGGAGATAGAATTTAACGAAGCATCAGATTTTCAGATCTTTTGGAGAATGCTGCAAGTTATGGTTTTATCCAGCCTTCCATTGCTGGTATCTTAATTTTTTTTTCTTAATTTTGAAATTAAAAGTAATTTTTCATCCACTTTATCAATTAATAAATTGTCTAGATAAATTAGAGAAGTGTCCTGAATAGTTTGTAACCCATTTTCATTCTGTACTATGTTTCATGCAATATCAAAGTCATTTAAATATGGAACAAGTTATATTTAAAAAGAAATCTTACTTGAGGGTTATATAGCCATTTTTAAAAACTCAGAATAAAATTGCATACTAAGATTAATCAATGTGAAATTTTGGAACCTTAATGACAATTCCAATATTATTACTATATATAGCAATAACCAGATTTCTATGGAGTAATAAATGGATTACTTATGGAGTTAGTGGTGTGTTCTTTGTGTGATATCTGGGAACTTTGGGAAACCTTCAGTCTTCCTGATAACTACATCTGCACGAGATCGTATTAAGGAACTGGAGCTGCAGCACGATGACAATCGGCTCATACGGATGAATGAGGAGGTGACAGATAGGCGCTACAGGGAAGTTGTCGCCCGTAATTTGCAGGAGGCCGATACATGGGTGACTGTCAGGAGAATGAAAGAGAATAGGCAACCAGCGCAGAGAACTCCTATGGGCATTCCCCTTAATAATAACGATATCGCTTTGGATAGTTTGGGGTGGGGGGAGAATGACCTGCTGGGGAAAGCCACATTGCCCAGGTCCCTGGTACTGAGTCTGGTTCTACGGCTCAGAAGGGAAGGTGGGAGAAGAGGAGTGCAGTAGTGATAGGGGATTCCATAGTTAGAAGAACAGACATGAGATTCTGTGGATGAGGAAGAGACTCCTGGATAATATGTTACCTCCTAGGTGCCAGAGTCAGGGATGTCTTGGATCAGGTCCACAGATTTCTAAAGGGAGAGGATGAACAGACAGAATGATGTATATTGGTACCAATGACATCGGTGTGATAAGGGATGAGGTCCTGAAGAGAGAATATAGAGTGAGGTAGAAAGCTGAAAAGTGGGTTCTCAGGGGTAGTAATCCCTGGATTGCTGCCTGTGCCACGTTGCCAGTGAGGTAAGAGCAGGATGATTTGGCAGATGAATGCATGACTGAGGAACTGGTGCAGGGGGCAGAGTTTCAGATTTCTGGATCTTTGGGATCTCTTCTGGGGAAGGAATGACCTACACAAAAAAGACAGGTTACACTTGATCACGGGGGAGACCAACATCCTCGCAGGCAGGTTTGCTAGAGCTGTTGGGAAGGGTTTAAACTAATTTGGCAGGAGAATGTGAGGACCGGATTAATAGGATGAGGATGGAGCAGATGGTATACAGGCAGATGCAGTGTGTAGTGAGACTGTGAGGAAGGACAAGCAGATGATAGGGCAAAATTTGCAGTCAGTGAGATTAGTTGAAATGTAACGTGGGGGCAAAATTGAAAAGGGCTTTGAATACAGAACTGAAGGTGTTATATTTGAATGCATGCAGGATATGGAAAAAGGTAGATGATCCTGTAGTGCAGTTAGAGATTGGCAGGTATGATGTTATGGGTATCACTGAGTCGTGGCTGAAAGTCATAGTTGGGAGCTTAACATCCGAGAATACACATTGTATAGAAAGGACAGGCAGATATGCAGAAGGGGTGAGGTGGATCTGTTAGTAAAAAATGAAATCAAATATGTACTTAGAAAGAGATGACATAGGGTTAGAAGATGTAGAATACTTGTGGGTAGAGTTAAGAAGCTGAAAAGGTAAAACAGCCCTGATGGGAGTTACATACAGTACTCCAAATAGTAGCCAGAATGCAGGATACAAATTACAATGGGAGATAGAAAAGTCAAATAAAAGGGGCAATGTTAAGATTGTCAGGGGATTTCAATTTACAGGTGGATTAGGAAAACCAGGTTGGTGCTGGATCCCAAGAGGGAAAATTTGTAGAATGCCTTTAAATGCCTTTCTAGATCAGCTAGGGGAAAGGGTAATTCTGGATTGGGTGCTGTGTAATGAACCAAATTTGTGTATGGAGCTTAAGGTAAAGAAACCCTTGGGAGACAGTGATATAATATGACATAATTCACCCTGCAGTTGAGAGGGAGAAGCTAATGTCAGAAGTATCAGTATTATAGTGGAGTGAAAGGCATGAGAGAGGAGCTGGCCAATGTTTGTTGGAAGGGGACACTAGCAGGGATTACAGCAGAACAGCGATGAATGGAGTTTCTTGGGACAATTTGGAAGATGCAGGTTAGATACATTCCAAAGAAGAGGTATTGTAAAGAGAGAATGGCACAACCGTAGCTGACAAGAGGAGTCAAAGTCAACATAAAAGCAAAAGAAAGGACACATAATAGAGCAAAAATTAGTGGGAAGCTAAAAGATTAGTAAGTTTTTAAAAACCAACAGAAAGCAACTAAAAGAGGCCATAAGGAGAAAAAAGATGAAATATTAAGGTAAATTGGACAGTAATATAAAGGAGGATACCAACAGTATTTTCAGATATATAAAGAATAAAAGAGAGTTGAGGGTGGGTATCGAACTGCGGGAAAATGACAATAGAGAGGTAGTAATGGGCGGGGGGGGGCGGGTGGGCAAAGAAATGGCAGATGAACTTAATAAGTATTTTGTATCAGTCTTCATTGTGGAACACAGTAGCAATGTGCCAGAAATTCGAGAGTGTCAGGGGGCAGAAGTGAGTGCAGTTGCTATTACTAAGGAGAAGGTGCTTGGGAAGCTGAAAGGTCAGAAGGTAAATCAGTCACCTGGACCAGATGGACTACACCCCAAGGTTCTGAAAGAGGTAGCTGAGGAGAATGTAGAGGCATTAGTAATAATCTTTCAAGAATCACTAGATTCTTGAAGACTAGAAAATCGAAAGTATCATTCCATTCTTTAAGAATGGATGGAGCCAGAAAAAAAGAGATTATAGACGAACTTCAGTGATTGGAAAGATGCTGGAGTCCATTATTAAGGGTTACTTTTTGGGGCACATGATAAAATAGGTCCAAGTTAGCATGGCCTGACAAATCTGTTGGGATTCTTTTAGGAAATAACATGTAGGTTGGATGAAGGAGAGTCAGTGGATGTTGCTTACTTGGATTTTCCCAGGAGTTTTGACAAGGTGCTGCACATGAGGGTGCTCAACAAGATAATGTTGATCGCAAGACTCTGTTGGACAGTGATAATGTAAGTTGCCGCAGGCCTGCTACCCTTATCTAGTGGAGGGGCAGTCGACATGGGAGCTGTGTATCCTTAGTTGTAGTGAGAACTAGCCCTGGGCCTCAAGCGTCGGGCTTGTCTGCTGCTGTAGACCAGGTGAGAGACATAGAAGCACTACAGCGTGGTTGAGCTTGACTGGGCCCGGCCTCTCCTGTCAGTGCTGCCCTCCCGTGTTCGAGTGGTGGAATGACATGCTGGATTGTGTGAGTGAGTACACTGCTGGAGACTGTACTGTCAATTTCTTGTCATTGTTGCTCAGGGTCTTGTACTACATATGTTTTCTTTCTTGGGTGAATATGCTCCTTTGTTTGATATTTTGAATTATGTTACTCGCTATTTTTGGATGTTTGCTTGCTATTTTGAACGTTTTGCACCTTGGCCCAGAGAAATGCTGTCTTGATCAGCTGTATCTATATATAGTTTGAATGATAATTAAACTTGATTTGATTACAGGAAAGATACTAGCATGGATAGAAGATTGGCTGACTGGCAGAAGGCAAATAGTGGGAATAAAGTGGGCCTTTTCTGGTTGGCTGCCAGTGACAAATGGTATTCCACTGGGGTCAGCGTGGAACTGCTTCTTTTCACATTATATGTCAATGATTTAGATGACTGAATTGAAGGATTTGTGGCCAGGTTTGCAGAGGATACAAAGATAGGTGGAGGGGCAGATAGTGTTGAGGAAGCAGGGAGCTTGCAAAAGGAGTTAGATAGATTGAGAAAATGGGCAAAGAAGTGGCAGATGGAATGTTGCGTAGGGAATTTGGGTGATCATGCACCTTGGTAGAAGGAATAAAGGTATAGTCTATTTTCTAAACAGGTAGAAAATTCCAAAATCAGAGGTACAAGGGGACTTGGTAATCCTTGTGCATGATTCTCTGAAGATTAATTTGCAGTCTGAGTCAGCGGTAAGGAAGGCAAATGCAATGTTAACATTCATTTTGAGAGGATGAGAATATAAAATAAGAATGTAATGCTGAGGCTTTGTAAGGCATTGGTTATACCACACTTGGAGTACTGTGATCAGTTTTGGGTCCCTTGTATAAGAAAAGATGTAATGGCATTGGAGAGTGTCCAAAAGAGGCTCAAGAGAATGATTCCAGGAATGGCATTTTCCCTTCCTCCACCATCATTAGTTTTCTCTGCAAGGAAAAGAAAACCTAACTACCATTGGAATTCAGTAGAATTTTGTTCATGAAAAATTACAACCCCATATAGTTGTCTACAGAGATCATATCCATTTTCCCCGCCAATTGCCAGTCCAATTGGTGCAAATAAAAATGGATACGTGAAAAAGGGAGTGACGGTGGTTCATGGCAGCAGAGCACTTCCAGGAGTGAAATAGTACTGAGGAAGCCATATTAAAATAAAAGATCTGAAATTCTCTCTAGATCTACCTAAAGACAGACTGTATTTTGCTATTAGTGGTGTAGAGCTTCTCCGAAAACTATTTTTATTTTTAGAAAGTATTGGATTATTTTTGTTTGACCAGAAGATTCACTATTGGATGAACCAAATAACCATATAACAATTACAACACGGAAACAGGCCATCTTGGCCCTTCTAGTCTGTGCCGAATTCTTACTCTCACCTAGTCCCACCGACCTGCACTCAGCCCATAACCTTCCATTCCTTTCCTGTCCATATATCTATCCAATTTAACTTTAAATGACAACATCGAACCTGCCTCAACCACTTCTGCTGGAAGCTCGTTCCACACAGCTACCACTCTCTGAGTAAAGAAGTTCCCCCACATGTTACCCCTAAACTTCTGCCCTTCAACTCTCGACTCATGTCCTCTTGTTTGAATCTCCCCCATTCTCAATGGAAAAAGCCTATCCACGTCAACTCTATCTATCCCTCTCATAATTTTAAACACCTCTATCAAGTCCCCCCTCAACCTTCTAAGCTCCAAAGAATAAAGACCTACCTTGTTCAACCTTTCTCAGTAACTTAGGAGATGAAACCCAGGCAACATTTTAGTAAATCTCCTCTGTACTTTCTCAATTTTATTGACATCTTTCCTATAATTCAGTGACCAGAACTGTACACAATACTCCAAATGTGGCCTTACCAATGCTTTATACAAGTTCAACATTACATCCCAACTCCTATACTCAATGCTCTGATTAATAAAGGCCATTTGAAGGGAAAAAAAACAATGATTTCTTTAAGTGTTTAAGTTAAACTGTAGCATTGTGGCAGAAGCTTACTTCCAACAGCCCAACTGTATTGTTTGTGTGTTGTCTTATCAGTCAGGCTATTGTTCAGCACTACATAAAAAATTACAAATACAGACATGAGGAAATCTGCAGATGCTGGAAATTCAAGCAACACACACAAAATGCTGATAGAACGCAGCAGGCCAGACAGCATCTATAGGATGAAGCACAGATGACGTTTCGGGCCGAGACCCTTCGTCAGGACTAATTGAAAGAAGAGATAGTAGGAGATTTGAAAGTGGGAGGGGGAGATCCAAAATGATAGGAGAAGACAGGAGGGGGAGGGATGGAGCCAAGAGCTGGAAAGTTGATTGGCAAAAGGGATATAAGGCTGGAGAAGGGAGAGGATCATGGGACAAGAGGCAAGCACCAGAGGAAAATGGAGAGCAGGCAAGGAGTTATTGTGAGAGGGACAGAGAGAGAAAAAGGAGAGCGAAAGAAAGGGAAGTAAATAAATAAATAAGGGATGGGGTAAGAATGGGAGGAGGGGCATTAACGGAAGTTAGAGAAGTCGATGTTCATGCCATCAGGTTGGAGGCTACCCAGATGGAATATAAGGTGTTGTTCCTCCAACCTGAGTGTGGCTTCATCTTGACAGTAGAGGAGGCCATGGATAGACATATCAGAATGGGAATGGGACGTGGAATTAAAAATGTGTGGCCACTGGGAGATCCTGCTTTCTCTGGCGGACAGAGCATAGGATTATACATGTTATCTTCAGGTATGCCATTGATTTGTTTGCTTACTTAAGTGGCACCATGAATTATGCAATGGAAGGTTATTTGTATTAATGCATTAATATGGCACTGAATATGAATAGGAAGCATTTATCCAAGGTCCAGGCATTGCTGTCCATTGCTATCACTCCCTGTCCTGGACGTTTTCACAATAAACCCAACATGCAACAAGCCTGTTCCAGCCCTGATGTCTTAACAGGGTCATTGAGTTGGCTATGAGAGAACTTGCCTGCAGCCATGGCCTCTGACCTACAACAGTTTGTAAGTAAAGAAGAGCAAAAATTAAACAGTCTGTGAGTTTAAAAGATCTATGACAGAGCAGATCATTGGGATTCTCAAGTCATGTTTTAGGTGCCTGATTAAATCTGATTGTACTGTGCAAAGACTGGTGAGAAGCGTTTCCAGAATCCTTGTAGGTTGCTGCTACCTGCTTATCACAGTGCAAAAAGGTTTGCTGCTTCATAAATCAGAACGTAATACTGTCAGTCTGCAGGAAGAGAAATTTTATAACTGTAGTTCCAACAAATTAATGTTAAGAAGTCATATCAAAGTTTCTAGCTTGCCCATTTACGCCCCCAGATCCTGGCAGAGACTTGCATTATCCATAACTCCTGTACATTGCTCCCACAATTCATAAGCCTCATTCTCTCATACCAAGAGACAGGCCATGTCAGTTGCAATTATCCGCAGAAGTTCAAATATGAAATTTACCTGGTCACAATTTTCACAATAAAATTCATCAGTTTCCGAAGAATCATTATTACTAATGGCTGGTTCTTGGCTTTATAGCTACCTTTTATTAGAAGTTGCTTAAATGTAGCTGCTAATTTTCTGCTTCTGTAACATGTACCTTAAGTGATAAAAAGCTGAGAGTTTGATGACCAGGTTGCTTCCTCTGCAGCCTTTAGAATTCCCATTGCCCTGTCTTATCAAGTTTTGCACATTCAGAGTTTGGGTGGGACTACAACCAGAAGTCATGGCTTAAGGGTGGAAAGTGAGAAGGCTAAGGGGAACATGAGGGGCAACTTCTTTACTCAGAGGCTGGTGAGAGTCTGGACTGAGCTGACGGCACAAGTGGTGCATGTGAGTACGATATCAATGTGTCAGAGAAGTTTAGATAGGTATGTGGATAGCAGGAGTATGGAGGGTTATGGTTCCGGTGCAGGTTGAAGGGAGTAGGCAGCCTAAATGATCTTGGCATGGACTAGATGGGCTGAAGGGCCTATTTCTGTGCTGTGCTCTATAACTTTATATCTGAATCTATCTCAGAAAATAAGCGTGAGGTTGTTTGTCATGCGGAGAACAGAAGCAATGTGTTCCATGATGTGAGAGAATGGAAAATCAAGGGGGATGCTATTGCTAATATAGGAGTTGGTATCACATCAGTGAAACACAGATATTCGTGGTGCTAATTGAAATCATCTTTGCTTCTTCTTGCCTTTGAGTCTGAGTTCAAAATTCTCTTCAAATTTCCTCAGGTCTAACTGTTCCCCCCCCCCCCCATTTAATTCACTTTCTTTAATCAGGCCACTGGTTTAAATCACAAACATGAGAAAATCTGCAGATGCTGGAAATCCACGGAACACACACAAAATGCTGGAGGAACCCAGCAGGCCAGGCAGCATCTATGGAAAAGAGTGTTGTCGATGTTTCGGGCCAAAACCCTTTCCATAGATGCTGCCTGGCCTGCTGAATTCCTCCAGCATTTTGTGTGTGTTGCACTGGTTTCAATAGCATTTTTGTCCCAATTATATAATTGGAGCCTGGAGTTAAAGAAGGGCCCTGCTGCATTTTGGCAGGTTTCCTTTCCTCTTCCTCAAGGCAGCAGGTCAAAGTAGAAAGATTGCAGAAATTGAGTGGGATGTCAAACTTCTATGGTTCAACCGCCCACTCATCTTCACACAGCAACTAGAGTCAAAACAGCATCATAAAGTTTCACCCAGAGTCTACTGAGCAGCAGTTATCGACGTACTGTAATTACATATAAAGCATCCATAAGGATTTCTGTTACAGAAATATCCGTCTTGGACAGGAAATGTGTGGAAGTCTGTGCTTGTGATGCAACAGTAGGTTTTGACCAGCCGGTACTAGGTTATGGTCATGTTATCATTGTGCTCAAGCCAAACCATTGAGGATGACTTTTAAGTTCAATAAGAAGGATGCAATTCTATAAGTGTTAAGAATATAGTAAAACATTAGGTCCTTCAGCTTCTCAAGCCTATTCCCGTCTCAATGAAGAGTAGAATTCTTTTTTTCTTCTTCAATTCTCTATTTAGATATTGCTAGCTTTAACTATGCATATTTCATGAATTAAATTTGAAGTGTCTGTTAAATATCATGTATTAACAATCAAAATTTGGGCTTATTTCCTTTGTATAAGGATATAGTCAATGTGATTAAATATTGACATATGATATCATGCATTAATAATCAAAATTTGGGCTTATTTCCTTTGTATAAGGATATAGTCAATGTGATTAAATATTGACATATAATATTACATGGCAACTCCACCAGAAAAATAAGATCTTCATTGGGAATTAGTTCTTTCCTCCAGGTCTATTAACCTTAACGTCATCCCTGTTATGCCATATTAATAAGTAAACAGAAGTGAAATGGCCTTTCAAATATCTTTCTACTTAGGTGCAGTGAAGTAAACTGATGTTGCTGTAAGTATTATGTAAGAGGGAAGGAAAGGCGTTGTCTAGTTCAGGAGGAGGTGAGGGCAGTAGTGGAGGAGATGAGAGCCTGCAAGGTGGTGGGAGTGAAGCAACAGGGAGCTTGGACAAGATGGGAGAATGCGGTTGAGAGGAAAGTGACCTGGGCTGATCTTTGGAAAACTGAACCACACCGCATCCAATTTCTCATCCAGGCAGTGTACGATGTGCCTCCAAGGCCATCAAACCTGCACACATGGGGCAAGGCAGAGTCACCTGCGTGCCCACTGTGCTCCAAGCGAGGAACCCTGGAGCACATCCTCAGCGGCTGCGCAAGGGCACTTGGTGAGGGACAGTACAGGTGGAGGCATGATCAGGTCCTGAAGACCATCGCTGAAGCCGTCAGCGCAGGAGTTGAGTGGGCGAAGCGGTCCCGACCCTCCAAGCAGACCATTGCCTTTGTCAGAGCTGGGGAGCAGCCAATACCTGCCAAAAGAACATCTGCAGGCATTCTGACCTCTGCAAGGGACTGGCAGCTGTTGGTGGACCTCGAAGGGCAGCTGAAGTTCCCCGACCATATCGCAGCCACCACCCTGCGACCAGACGTTGTCCTAGTGTCTGAGTCTACTAAGCAAGTGGTGCTGCTGGAGCTGACAGTCCCATCGGAAGATAGCTTGGAGGAGGCCTTTGAAAGGAAGCTCTCCAAGTACGCAGGACTGGTCAGCAACTGTCAGCAGGCTGGATGGAGAGTGAGGTGTCTCCCAGTGGAGGTTGGTTGTAGGGGATTCATAGCCCGTTTTTTAGTTAGAGCCTTCAGCAATTTGGGCAACGAGGGGGAGAGGAAGAGGAGAGCCATCCGCAGTACCACCGATGCGGCAGAGAGGGCCTCAAGATGGCTGTGGCTCAAAAGAGGGGAGCCATGGAGTCATAAGTAGCTAGCCATCTGGACACAAGCTGGGGTCTGATCAGCCCCGGCTGGGTCACCTGGAGGAGGTTGTATGATGTTGAAAGACCCAAAACACCCGATGATTCCAGGAACATCACTGAAGATGTGTCCAGAAGCATCAATAGATGTATGTACACAACAGAGCTCACATACGTAATATTACTGTTTGCTGACTGACAAACAATTTGTCATGAAGTAAAGTCAGTGGTCTTCATGAATTAAACTGATTAATTAGTTGATAGGATTACTAAAGTATAGGATGAACTTGATGATTTCTTGGTGTCACATCTGCTTAACAAATTGCCTACAATGAGTTTGCGCCAGACTATGCATCTACCAGATAGTACAATTTAAATCTAGAACTGACTACTTGTGACAAGCTCAGGCATGAACATTGGAAAAGACTGTGATTTGAACTAACACACACAAAATCCTGGAGGAACTTGTTTGTGATTCGAACTGTTTTTCTCTTTCAAGGTGGCTAGGGTCCAGGCAGAGTCTGTGATCTAGATCTGCACTCAAACTACATTCTTCACGGAAGGTGGGTCCTCGCTTTTCAGAACTCTGTAAGACTCTTGGCAGGGTGGAGGATCAGAGGGATCCTGGGGTCCGAGTCCATAGGACACTCAAAGCTGCCATGCAGGTTGACTCTGTGGTTAAGAAGAAATACCGTGCATTGGCCTTCATCGATTGTAGGATTGAGTTCAAGAGCCGAGAGGTAATGTTGCAGCTATATAGGACCCTGGTCAGACCCCACTTGGAGTACTGTGCTCAGTTCTGGTCGTCTCACTACAGAAAGGGTGCAGAGGAGATTTACAAGGATGTTGCCTGGATTGGGGAGCGTGCCTTATGAGAATAGGTTGAGTGAACTCGACCTTTTCTCCTTGGAGTGATGGGGGATGAGAGGTGACCTGATAGAGGTGTACAAGATAATGGGAGGCATTGATCATGTGGATAGTCAGAGGCTTTTTCCCAGGGCTGAAATGGCTAGCACGAGAGGACATAGTTTTAAGGTGCTTGGAAGTAGGTACAGAGGAGATGTCAGGGGTAAGTTTTTTATGCAGAGAGTGATGAGTGCATGGAATGGGTTGCTGGCGACGGTGGTGGAGGCGAAAACAGTAGGGTCTTTTAAGAGACTCCTGGATAGGTGCATGGAGCTTAGAAAAATAGAGGACTATGGGTAACCCTAGTAATTTCTAAGGTAGGGGCATGTTCAGCACAGCTTTTCTATGTTTCTATGTTTTTGTTAGCCCATTGTGAAGCAGTCTGTGAAGTTAGGTTACCAGATCAAGCCTAACACATCTAGTGTATTTTCATGACTGTTTCAAATATATTCATATATCAAGTGTACCAAAGACATTGGCAACAAATGTTCACACATCAAGGAGATTTTAAAAACTGTAAGTTACCTTGTTTAAATCCACAGTTTTGTCTAATATTCTAACAAAACATAAAAAACAGCAACATAAATTCTTTATGTAATAGACTAAATAATTTATAAAGTTATTTACAGATTATTGCTTTGATTATCTTTGGCAAGCACAATGCACCTAGGAAGCAATTGTCAAAGAATAGATGATGATGAGTGGAAAGCAACCAGTGAGTGAGTGGGCCAGTGAAGGAGTGGAGCTTTGAGGCTTTGACTCGAGAGGCTTCGACGAGAAGAGGCGGAGGATAAGCTTACTCACGGTTAGTCTTTACAAATCCTCCTGAGTTGGTGATGTGCCTCTCATGTGAGATGTGGCAGTCTTGGGGGAACGCCCCTCTCCCGCAGAGTCACATCTGCCAGAAGTGCATACGGCTGGGCGATCTGGAAGACCGTGTAAGGAATCTGGAGCAGCAGCTGGATGACCTTCGACTCATAAAGGAGAATGAGGCAGTCATAGATGAGAGCTACAGGGAGGTAGTCACACCTAGGCTGTCGGAAACAGGTCGTTGGGGGTGACAGTCAGAGGGAGGAAAATGAAGGTGAGTAGACAGGTAGTGCAGAGCACCCCTGTAGCCATTCCCCTGAATATTAAGTTTACCATCCTGGATACTGTTGGCGGGGACGACCGACCAGGTGTGAGCCACGGTGGCAGGGCCTCCAGCACTGAGTCTGACCCGGTGGTGCAGAAGGGTGGGACGGAGAAGAGGAGAGCTGTCGTCATTGGAGACTCTATAGTCAGGGGAGCAGACATGAGATTTTGTGGACGTGAGAAGGACACCCGCATGGTTTGTTGCCTCCTGGGTGCCAGGGTCCGAGATGTCTCTGACCGGGTG
This sequence comes from Mobula birostris, assembly GCF_030028105.1. Lineage (NCBI taxonomy): Eukaryota > Metazoa > Chordata > Chondrichthyes > Myliobatiformes > Myliobatidae > Mobula > Mobula birostris. Next base: position 170,849,055 of record NC_092375.1, on the reverse strand, counting down.
CATGACATCCTGGTACGAGAGGGAAAGCAACCAGAAGTCGTGATACATGTTGGGACCAACGACATAGGCAGGAAGAGGGATGAGGTCCTGAAGTGTGAGTTTCGGGAACTAGGCAGAAGGCTGAAGAACAGGACCTCAAATGTGGTGTTCTCAGGATTGCTGCCAGTGCTATGTGACAGTGATGGTAAGAATTGGAGGAGATGGCAGTTGAATGCGTGGCTGAGGAGTTGGTGCAGAGGGCAGGGTTTTAGAGTTTTGGATCATTGGGATCTCTTCTGGGGAAGATGGGACCTGTACAGATTGGATGGGTTGCACCTGAACTCGAGGGGGAGCAATATCCTTGCAGGTAGGTTTGCTAGCATGGTTCGGGAGGGTTTAAACTAATTTGCGAGGGGGATGGGACCCAGAGCGATAGAGCAGTGAAAGAAGTGCATGGAGTAACGCCAGATCTAACATATAGAGAGGCTTTGAGGAAAGAGAAGCAGAATAAACGGTGTAAAGACAGTAAGGTAGAAGGGCTGAAATGTGTGTACCTCAATGCAGGAAGCATCAGGAACAAAGGTGATGAACTGAGAGCTTGAATACATACATGGAATTATGATGTAGTGGCCATTACAGAGACTTGGCTGGCACCATGGCAGGAATGGATTCTCAATATTCCTGGATTTCAGTCCTTTAAAAGGGATAGAGAGGGCAGAAAAAGGGGAGGAGGGGTGGCATTACTGGTCAGGGATACTATTACAGCTACAGAAAGGGTGGGTAATGTAGCAGGATCCTCTTTTGAGTCAGTATGGGTGGAAGTCAGGAACAGGAAGGGAGCAGTTACTCTTCTGGGGGTATTCTATAGGCCCCCTGGTAGCAGCAGAGATACAGAGGAGCAGATTGGGAGGCAGATTTTGGAAAGGAGCAAAAACAACAGGGTTGTTATCATGGGTGACTTTAACTTCCCTAATATTGATTGGCACCTGATTACTTCCAAGGGTTTAGATGGGGCAGAGTTTGTTAAGTGTGTCCAGGACCGATTCCTGTCAAAGGATGTGGACAGGCCGACTAGGGAGAATGCCATACTAGATCTAGTACTTGGTAATGAACTGGGTCAGGTCACAGATCTCTCAGTGGGTGAGCATCTGGGGGACAGTGACCACTGCTCCCTGGCCTTTAGTATTATCATGGAAAAGGATAGAATCAGAGAGGACAGGAAAATTTTTAATTGGGGAAGGGCAAATTATGAGGCTATGAGGCTAGAACTTGCGGGTGTGAATTGGGATTATGTTTTTGCAGGGAAATATACTATGGACATGTGGTCGATGTTTAGAGATCTGTTGCAGGATGTTAGGGATAAATTTGTCCTGGTGAGGAAGATAAAGAATGGTAGGGTGAAGGAACCATGGGTGACAAGTGAGGTGGAAAATCTAGTCAGGTGGAAGAAGACAGCATACATGAGGTTTAGGAAGCAAGGATCAGATGGGTCTATTGAGGAATATAGGGAAGCAAGAAAGGAGCTTAAGGAGGGGCTGAGAAGAGCAAGAAGGAGCATGAGAAGGCCTTGGCGAGTAGGGTAAAAGAAAACCCCAAGGCATTCTTCAATTATGTGAAGAAAAAAAAAGATGACAGGTGTGAAGGTAGGACCGATTAGAAATAAAGATGGGAAGATGTGCCTGGAGGCCATGGAAGTGAGCGAGGCCCTCAATGAATACTTCTCTTCGGTATTCTCCAATGAGAGGGAACTTGATGATGGTGAGGACAATATGAGTGAGGTTGATGTTCTGGAGCATGTTGATATTAAGGGAGAGGAGGTGTTGGAGTTGTTAAAATACATTAAGACAGATAAGTCCTCAGGGCCTGACGGAATATTCCCCAGGCTGCTCCATGAGGCGAGGGAAGAGATTGCTGAGCTTCTGGCTAGGATCTTTATGTCCTCGTTGTCCACGGGAATGGTACCGGAGGATTGGAGGGAGGTGAATGTTGTCCCCTTGTTCAAAAAAGGTAGTAGGGATAGTCCGGGTAATTATAGACCAGTGAGCCTTAAGTCTGTGGTGGGAAAGCTGTTGGAAAAGATTCTTAGAGATAGGACCTCTGGGCATTTAGAGAATCATGGTCTGATCAGGGACAGTCAGATGGCTTTGTGAAGGGCAGATCGTGTCTAACAAGCCTGATAGAATTCTTTGAGGAGGTGACCAGGCATATAGATGAGGGTAGTGCAGTGGATGTGATCTATATGGACTTTAGTAAGGCATTTGACAAGGTTCCACACGGTAGGCTTATTCAGAAAGTCAGAAGGCATGGGATCCAGGGAAGTTTGGCCAGGTGGATTCAGAATTGGCTTGCCTGCAGAAGGCAGAGGATCGTGATGGAGGGAGTACATTCAGATTGGAGGATTGTGACTAGTGGTGTCCCACAAGGATCTGTTCTGGGACCTCTACTTTTCGTGATTTTTATTAACGACCTGGATGTGGGGGTAGAAGGGTGGGTTGGCAAGTTTGCAGACAACACAAAGGTTAGTGGTGTTGTAGATAGTGTAGAGGATTGTCGAAGATTGCAGAGAGACATTGATAGGATGCAGAAGTGGGCTGAGAAGTGGCAGATGGAGTTCAACCCGGAGAAGTGTGAGGTGGTACACTTTGGAAGGACAAACTCTAAGGCAGAGTACAAAGTAAATGTCAGGATACTTGGTAGTGTGGAGGAGCAGAGGGATCTGGGGGTACGTGTCCACAGATCCCTGAAAGTTGCCTCACAGGTGGATAGGGTAGTTAAGAAAGCTTATGGGGTGTTAGGATTCATAAGTCGAGGGATAGAGTTTAAGAGTCGAGATGTAATGATGCAGCTCTTTAAACTCTGGTTAGGCCACACTTGGAGTACTGTGTCCAGTTCTGGTCGCCTCACTACAGGAAGGATGTGGAAGCATTGGAAGGGGTACAGAGGAGATTTACCAGGTTTAGAGAGTATGCATTATGATCAGAGATTAAGGGAGCTAGGGCTTTACTCTTTGGAGAGAAGGAGGATGAGAGGAGACATGACAGAGGTGTACAAGATAATAAGAGGAATAGATAGAGTGGATAGCCAGCACCTCTTCCTCAGGGCACCACTGCTCAATACAAGAAGACATGGCTTTAAGGTAAGGGGTGGAAAGTTCAAGGGGGATATTAGAGGAAGGTTTTTTACTCAGAGAGTGGTTGGTACGTGGAATGCACTGCCTGAGTCAGTGGTGGAGGCAGACACACTAGTGAAGTTTAAGAGACTACTAGACAGGGATATGTAGGAATTTAAGGTGGAGGCTTATATGGGAGGCAGGGTTTGAGGATCGGCACAATGTTGTGGGCCGAAGGGCCTGTACTGTGCTGTACTATTCTATGTTCTATGTTCTATGATGTTTAATATTTGTTTAAAGGGGGCTGAGAAAAGTCCATATTTTTCAAGTACTGTCAGGCAGATTGCTACTTGTGAAACATCTTCCAGAGCAATGATTTGACATGAAGCTGCAACACTGTCTTAAATACATTGGTGGGGGGGGGGTGGCATTTACTGGGATATAGAACAGTGAGAAAGTTTGGACAAATTATTGAGTAATGGGCAATGTAGGAAATAACTTAAGGACTTCAGAACTTTGCCAATGTTCCTGCACAAAATCCTGAAGTTTCAAATATGCCAAATGTGTGGATAAATCTTTCTAGATACTGTACGTTCTCATCAATTCCTTCAATTTACATCAAATCCACTTTGTAGTAACAATTATAACTGCTTCTTTTTCACCGTCCGGTTGCGAGCAAGGCAAACAATTTTTCCCATCTCTAGTTACTATTGAGAATGTGATGCTGAGGGAAATTCTTAATCTACTGCATTCCCTTTAGTGAAGGTAGTCCAAATGTATTTTAATTATGTCACTCCAGGATTCTAACCCTGGGACTCTGAAGAAGCAATGATTTACCTGCAAGTCTGAATGATGGGAAGCATGGAGGGGTAATTGAAGATGGTGGTGTTTCCATGGCCTTGTCAACTTTGTCCTTCCACTCTTTAGAAGCCGTCGGTTTGGGAAGTATTGCTGAAGAGGACCTGGCAGGTTGCTCCTGTACACCTTGAGGATGGTACACACAGTGGCCTCTGTGTACCTGAGGCAAAATTCCAAATGGTCTTTAAGTCCCATGTGGTGTCAGTCAGAGAGGCCGTTTCATCCTGGAAAAGAGTCAAGGAGCGATACAACATGGATACAGGCCTTTTGGCCCAATGGATCTAGCCGACCATAGTGCCCATCTAGCTAGATCCAATTTCCTCCATTCGGCCCATATTTTACTAATCCCTGCGCTTCCATGTGTCTATCCAAGTGCTTCTTAAATGCTATGATTGTACCTGCCTCAATCATTTTCTCTGGCAGCTCAGTCCATATACTCTCCACCCTCTGCAAAGTTACCCCTCAGGTCCCTTTTAAATCTTTCTACATCTATACTCCCTAGTTTTGGTCTCCCCTCCCTGGGGAAAGACTGTTAACATCCACCTTGTCTATGCCCCTGGTTATTTTAAATCTCCCTATAATCAATAATAACCTACTTCACTGTCAGCAACAACTCCAAATCACGTGACATCCACAAGCTCACTAATCAACCTTTGTACACTCACATCCATATCACTTATATAAATAAAGAATAACAAGGGTCCTAGCACCGACTCCTGCAACACAACACTAGTCACGGGCCTTCATTCCAAGAAACAACCTTCAATCACCACTTTTTGCTTCCTACCTCTGAGCCAATTTTGGATCTGCTTAATTAGATTAGATTAGATTCAACTTTATTGTCATTGTGCTGAGTACTGATACAAAGCCTATGAAATGCAGTTAGCATCTAACCAGAAATGCAAAGATTAGTGTTATTTACAAAATAACTGCGAATAAAAAGTAAGTGCTACAGCACGCAAATATAAAAGTACTGAGACAGTACAATATGGGTGCAATACTGCTTAGCGCTGTGATGTGAGGTTCAGCAGGGTCACAGCCTCAGGGAAGAAGCTCTCCTTGTGCCTGCTCGTGCAGGAGCGGAGGCTCCTGTAGCGTCTACCGGATGGGAGGAGAGTAAAAAGTCCATGGTTAGGGTGAGATGCATCCTTGATAATGCTTTTCGCCCTGCCCAGGCAGCATTTATGGTAGACATTCTCAATGGTGGGCAATTGGGTGCTAATAATCCGCTGGGCAGTTTTCACCACATGCTGGAGTACTCCATTTAATGGTAGCGTGGATGAAAATGTTCATGCTGGCAGATATTAATATGACCCCAAGCACAATGTGCAAGATCAAGATTTGTATCAAATTTTTAAAAGGGACCTTTCTAGCATCTTGTCTAGGCATTTTTTGCATGGTTCAGAGTGATCCAAATATTAATGATCCTACATTTTTTGATAAAGTAGATGGCAATGTGTGGATAAAATAACATGAAAATATTCCTGATGCTTATTTAGAAGATTTCTTTCTGAAACTAGAACATTTTAAAAAGCTTTGTAATAATTGATGAGGCAAAGAAATCAAATAACTAAATATTAGAGCAAACAGCTTCATAAATGTGTACTGTACAGGCTATAATAGCAATTGTTATTTATTTTCTGCTCTACTGCATGTTATTTTATGACGACAATTTCTTGAAAGCTGATTAGTTTTGACTGGATCGTATGTTAACTGCCGAAGAAAGACAAATATGTTTTGGAAGTGCATAATGCTTCCATACATATTAGAAGAAAAATGTGCTGATTTTAAAAAGGAAAAGATTAGAGAATGCTTTCAGGACTTAGTTTACTTTCATCTGTTGTAATTACGTGCAGGATCTAACATTATTTTAATTAAAATATTGTTTGTGGTGTCAAAATCTTGTTTGCTTTTACAAGCAACCTGTAAACTTTGTTTCAATTAAATATTTTTCTATAAAGCCAGACTTAATCTGATTGCTAAACCTACTGTAAACGAAAAAAATTGAGTGTTTCTGATTTAAAAGACTTTTATATTCAAGTATCACAGCGTTTAGATTTCCCTTCATAAATTAAATCTATAATATTAATTTCATCTTTTTAGTTAATGCTACAGCCAGATTGCTCAGTTCTAGTGTAAACAGTTTTTAGTTTACAAGGAATGACGTAGGATATACAGTGCGTATTTGATGGGTGGATCAATATGAATGTAGACCTCAATCTGCATTCCTGATCTGATTTACTATTCAGATATTTGGAATTTTAAATCTCCCCTCCACCTAGAAACCATGAAAATCTACAGGGATTCTGCTTACACTCCACCAAAGCTTCACTAGGAGAAAGATGGACCTCTTGGAAACAATGAGGATGCTGATTCCACACCATCTGCTGTAATTTGATGTGGTCCCTTAAAAGGGGATTAGTCCTTGACCATGCTTCAAAGACAATTAAAATCTGTAGCATAGACAAGGATGAGGCTCACAAAGTGAGGACCTACAATTCTCTGGGCTTGATGTGATGATGGTTGGTTCATCTAATGAGTGGAAGCCATGAGTCAGTTTTAAATTTCTGACTGCCCACCCCTGGATTGATAGGATCAGCATTAGAAGGCTTGAGAGAGAACACTTCGTAGATATATTAATGCTGAGAACAGCATGGATTGTTGGTGCCCAACAACCCTAAGTGACACTTCTACTAATGGACATGTATTATCGAGGTGCCTCCCCACTGCCAGTTAAAAGAAGATAAAGTTTTGAACAGGGTTAGAAAGAAAATGTGAGCTGAGAAACTCAATCTGGTATGCACTTTCCCATGTATTGCACAATTAAATTAAGCAAGAATCTTTTTTTTTCTAATATGATCAACACTCTCTCATGCACAGAACATAAAATGATATTTAAGGAAACATAAAAACGGACTGTAAAAGCTTTTATAGATATGTAAAAAGGAAAAGACTGGTAAAGACAAATGTAGGTCCCCTGCAGACAGAAACAGGTGAATTGATTATGGGGAGCAAGGACATGGCAGACCAATTGAATAATTACTTTGGTTCTGTCTTCACTAAGGAGGACATAAATAATCTTCCAGAAATAGTAGGGGACAGAGGGTCCAGTGAGATGGAGGAACTGAGTGAAATACATGTTAGTAGGGAAGTGGTGTTAGGTAAATTGAAGGGATTGAAGGCAGATAAATCCCCAGGGCCAGATGGTCTGCATCCCAGGGTGCTTAAGGAAGTAGCCCAAGAAATAGTGGATGCATTAGTGATAATTTTTCAAAACTCGTTAGATTCTGGACTAGTTCCTGAGGATTGGAGGGTGGCTAATGTAACTCCACTTTTTAAAAAAGGAGGGAGAGAGAAACCGGGGAATTATAGACCGGTTAGCCTAACGTCGGTGGTGGGGAAACTGCTGGAGTCAGTTATCAAGGATGTGATAACAGCACATTTGGAAAGCGGTGAAATGATCGGACAAAGTCAGCATGGATTTGTGAAAGGAAAATCATGTCTGACGAATCTCATAGAATTTTTTGAGGATGTAACTAGTAGAGTGGATAGGGGAGAACCAGTGGATGTGGTATATTTGGATTTTCAGAAGGCTTTTGACAAGGTCCCACACAGGAGATTAGTGTGCAAACTTAAAGCACATGGTATTGGGGGTAAGGTATCGGTGTGGGTGGAGAGTTGGTTAGCAGACAGGAAGCAAAGAGTGGGAATAAACGGGACCTTTTCAGAATGGCAGGCGGTGACTAGTGGGGTACCGCAAGGCTCAGTGCTGGGACCCCAGTTGTTTACAATATATATTAATGACTTGGATGAGGGAATTAAATGCAGCATCTCCAAGTTTGCGGATGACACGAAGCTGGGTGGCAGTGTTAGCTGTGAGGAGGATGCTAAGAGGATGCAGGGTGACTTGGATAGGTTGGGTGAGTGGGCAAATTCATGGCAGATGCAATTTAATGTGGATAAATGTGAAGTTATCCACTTTGGTGGCAAAAATAGGAAAACAGATTATTATCTGAATGGTGGCCGATTAGGAAAAGGGGAGGTGCAACGAGACCTGGGTGTCATTATACACCAGTCATTGAAAGTGGGCATGCAGGTACAGCAGGCGGTGAAAAAGGCGAATGGTATGCTGGCATTTATAGCGAGAGGATTTGAGTACAGGAGCAGGGAGGTACTACTGCAGTTGTACAAGGCCTTGGTGAGACCACACCTGTAGTATTGTGTGCAGTTTTGGTCCCCTAATCTGAGGAAAGACATCCTTGCCATAGAGGGAGTACAGAGAAGGTTCACCAGATTGGTTCCTGGGATGGCAGGACTTTCATATGAAGAAAGACTGGATGAACTGGGCTTGTACTTGTTGGAATTTAGAAGATTGAGGGGGGATCTGATTGAAACGTATAAGATCCTAAAGGGATTGGACAGACTAGATGCAGGGAGATTGTTCCCGATGTTGGGGAAGTCCAGAACAAGGGGTCACAGTTTGAGGATAGAGGGGAAGCCTTTTAGGACTGAGATTAGGAAAAACTTCTTCACACAGAGAGTGGTGAATCTGTGGAATTCTCTGCCACAGGAAACAGTTGAGGCCAGTTCATTGGCTATATTTAAGAGGGAGTTAGATATGGCCCTTGTGGCTACGGGGGTCAGGGGGTATGGAGGGAAGGCTGGGGCGGTGTTCTGAGTTGGATGATCAGCCATGATCATAATAAATGGCGGTGCAGGCTCGAAGGGCCGAATGGCCTACTCCTGCACCTATTTTTCTATATTAGATCAGATTAGATTATAAGGACACGTAGTCCTCTTTTATTGTCATTTAGTAATGCATGCGTTAAGAAATGATACAATATTCCTCTGGTGTGATATCACAAAAACATAGGACAGACCCCAAGACTGAAAAACTAACAAAACCACATAATTATAACATATAGTTACAACAGTGCAACAATACCATAACTTGATGAAGAACAGTCCATGGCACAGTAAAAAAGTTCAAAGTTTCTCAAAAGTCCCACATCTCACGCAGACGGGAGAAGGAAGAAAACTCTCCCTGCCATGCCCGACCACAGTCTGACTCTGAGTCGTCCGAAAACTTTGAGCTCCGATCAGCCCTCCAACACCGAGTACCAAGCGCCATCTCTGCCGAACGGTTCGACCTCAGCCTCGGTCACCAGCAGCAGGCAAAGCCGGGGAGTTTGGGGCCTACCCTCTGGAGATTCTCGATTGCGCAGTAACAACAGCAGCGAACCAGGCATTTCAGAAATTTCTCCAGATGTTCCTCTGTGCTTTCACGTCTGTCTCCATCAAATCAGGATTGTCCACGGCCCCTATTTAACAGAAATGATATCATTTCACCGGAGAGCTGCGCGCGCTGCGTCACGCTGCCATCTTCTCCTCCCGCCTATAATCAGAATATTGCAGAATTCACCATGTAGTCTGAGAGGGAGAAGATGAAATTGGATGTATTGGTATTACAGTCGAGTAAAAGTAACTACAGAGGCATGAGAGAGGCCAAAGTTAATTGGAAGGGGATACAAGCGGGGATGACGGTAGAGCAGCAACAACTGGAATTTCTGGGAGTGATTTGGAAGATGAAGGATAGATACATCTCAAAGAAGCAGCAGCATTCTAAAGGGAGGATGTGGCCAACAAGGGAAATCAAGGACAGCATAAAATGAAAAAAAAAGGCATACAATATAGTAAAAGTTATTGGGAAGGTAGAGGATTGGGAAGCTTTGAAAAATGAACAGAAGGCAACCAGAAAAACAATAAGAAGAGAAAAGAAATATGGAGGGAAGCTAGCCAATAATCTGAAAAAGAAGATATCAAAAGTTTGTTGAGATATATGAAAAGTAAAGGAGAAGCAAGAGTGGACATTGGACCATTGTAAGATGATGCCAGAGAGGTAGTAATGGGGAACAAGGAAATCACAGATGAACTGAATAAGTATTTTGCTTTAGTCTTCACTGTGGAAGATACCAGCAGTATGCCTGAAATTCAAGAATCAGGAAACAGAAGTGAGTACAGTTGCTATTACTAAGGAGAAGGTGCTTGGAAAGCGAAAAGGTCTGAAGGTAGATAAATCACCTGGACAAGATGGACTACACCCACTCTTTAAAAAAGAAAGGAATTATAGGCTTGTTAGCATGACTTCAATGGCCAGTAAGAAGTTAGAATCTTTAAAAAGGATGAGATTTCAGGGTATTTGGAAACACATGATAAGATAAGCCGAAGTCCACATGGTTTCATTAAGTAAAAATCCTCCATAAAAACTCTATTCAAGTTCTTTGAGGAAGTAACAGGCAAGGGAGACAAAGGAGAATCAGTGGATGTTGTTTACTTGGATTTTCAGAAGTCCTTTGCCAAGGTGCTGCATATGAGGCGGCTGAACAAGATAACAGCCCATGGTATTACAGGGAAGATACTGGTATGGTTAGAAGATTGGTTGACTAACAGGAGGCCAGAGTGGGAATAATAGAAGCGTTTTATTGGTGGCTGCCAGTCACTATGGTGTTCTGCAGGGGTCGGTGTTGGGGCTATTACTTTTCAGTTTATATGTTAATGATCTGGACAACAAAATTTATGACTTTGTGTTCAAGTTTGTAAATGATACAAAGGAGGGGGCAAGCAGTGTTGAGAAAGCAGGGAGTCTACAAAGGGAATTGGACAGACTAGGAGATTGGGCAAATAAGAGGCTGCTGGAATACAGAGTAGGGAAGTGTATGGTCATCATGGAACAAAGGCATAGACTTTTTTCTAAACTGGGAGTGAATTCAGAAATTGGAAATGAAAAAGGGCTTGGGTGTCCTTATATAGGATTTACTAAAGGTTAACTTGTAGGTTCAGCTGGTCAGAAGGAAGGCAAATGCAATGTTAGCATCCATTTCGAGAGAGCTAGAAAATAAAAGCAAGGATGTGATGGTGAGGCTTTATAGGGCATTGGTCAGATCGCACTTGGAGTATTGTGAGCAGCTTTGAATCCCATATCTAAAGAAGGATGTGCTGCCATCTGAGAAGATCCAGAAAAGGTGTAAAAGAATGATCCTGGAAATGAAAGGGTTAATATATGAGGCCTATTTGGTGGTTCTAGTCCCGTACTCCCTGGAGTTATGAAAAATGATACAGAATTCTCATCAAAACCTTTTGAATACTGGAAGGACTGGATAGAGGGGACATGGAGAAGATGTTTTCAGAAGTATGAAAGTCTAGGACCGAGGGTACAGCCTTGGAATAGAAGGATATCTCTTTAGAACAGAGATGAGGGGGAATTTCTTTAGCTAGAGGGTGGTGAATCTATGGAATTCATTGTCAAAAACGGCTGTAGAGGTTCAGTTATTGGGTATATTTAAAGCATATGCTTCTTGATTAGTAAGGGTGCCAAAGATTATGGGGAGAAGGCGGGAGAATGAGTTGAGAGAGGAAATAAATCAGGCATGATTGAACAGTCGAGCAGACATGATGGGCTGAATGGCCTTGTTATGCTCCTGTATCTTATTGTCTTGGGGTCAAAAAGGGAATATTGTGCTCTTGACACACCTACACGGGAGGCACTTAATGGTGGCATCAATTGTCATGCAACATGCAGCATTGCTGCATTAAAGTGCCAATGCTGCCTGGAGAGCAAGCAATCAGGAAAGGAAAAAGACACTTTCAAGCAAGGAAACAACCTGAAATGTCAATAATTCTTCACTCCCACAGATGCTACTTAACCTGCTGAGTTCTTCCACCAGTTTGTTTGTTGCTCCTGACAGCATCTGCGGTCTCGTGTATCCCTATGCCCACTTTGAGACGTTGATGGCCAATTTACAATGGAAGGAAATACCAAATCCTTTTCTGATGGCCTCTATTGAAAGTAGAGGGCCTCAGCTAGAAAACAGTGAGACATTTCTCAGCTTTTGCAGGTGATGCTTACTACTTTCTTTAGAGTGCGGAGAGGCCCTGTCCTCTTGAATCTTTATTTTACGTGCCCATCTTTGGTGCCATCAAATTCGACTTTAGCTTCAGAGGACGTAGGTCAGTCCCAATAGTTCACGGTGAGAATGAGTGCTGTGTGCTCTCCTATTGCAGTGGGGCATATTAATAGACAATAGACAATAGGTGCAGGAGTAGGCCATTCAGTCCATCGAGCCAGCACCACCATTCACTGTGATCATGGCTGATCATCCACAATCAGTACCCTTTTCCTGCCTTCTCCCCATATCCCTTCACTCCGCTATCTTTAAGAGTTCTATCTAACTCTTTTTTGAAAGAATCCAGAGAATTGGCCTTCACTGCCTTCTGAGGCAGAGCATTCCACAGAACCACAACCCTCTGTGTGAAAAAGTTTTTCCTCAACTCCGTTCTAAATTGTCTACCCCTTATTCTTAAACTGTGGCCTCTGGTTCTGGACTCCCCCAACATTGGGAACATATTTCCTGCCTCTAGCGTGTCCAATCCCTTAATAATCCTAGATGTTTCAATCAGATCCCCTCTCATCCTTCTAAATTCCAGTGTATACAACCCCAGTTGCTCCAATCTTTCAACATATGGCAGACCTGCCATCCCGGGAATTAACCTTGTGAACCCCCGCTGCACTCCCTCCATAGCTAGAATGTCCTTCCTCAAATTTGGAGACCAAAACTGTACACAATATTCCAGGTGTGGTCTCACCAGGGCCCTGTGCAACTGTAGAAGGACCTCTTTGCTCCTATACTCAATTCCCCTTGTTATGATGGCCAGCATGCCATTAGCTTTCTTCACTACCTGCTGTACCTGCATGCTTACTTTCAGCGACTGATGAATAAGAACACCTAGATCTCGTTGTGCTTCCCCTTTTCCTAACTTGACACCAATTAGCATGTGTGATAGAATTTACAGCTCTCTCTTGTCCTTACGTTTCTGTTTTTCTTTCCTTTCGTTCCTCCCTCTGCAAAACTCTTACCTTCCCTCCTTTGGTGTAGGAGATAGTCATCACTGTGGTGAGGTTTGAGAAAAAGAACTAAAATCCTAAGCTACATTAAGAATGTGGGGAAAATATGTTTCAGAAATGCTCTCCTTCCATCCTTCCCATAGTCACTTCTATTTCTTCCACTCGTGGAATGCCAATTACTCCCCTTTCCTTCTGTTTCATTGTCAAGTAAAGCCAATCCTTTTCCCTCAGAACTACCCGCTTAGAACTTGTATCCTTCCTGTCCAGCAGCTATAATTAACCCCAACAATTTTTTGCTGAGTGCGTCAGAGGGAAGATTGAGAGAAGCGGAGACCACTGATATTTTTTCAGCCCTCTCTTAACCGTAAATGATGCTCGATAAGGGGTGTCACAGTGGCACCCTCCTCTCTCCTTTCAACGCTCTAACAGGTACATGGATAAAAAAGGGCTCAGGGGAGAATACTGGCCAAATGCAACAAGCAGGTCTAGCTCATATAAGCATACCGGATGGCATAAATGAGTTGGGTCTAAGGGTTTGTCTCCATGCTGTATCACTCTATGACTCTGATGGACGCTTCCTGCAGTTGTGCTTTCATTCTGTCTTCGGCCATCACCAATGCCTTCTCTTTTCCATATGCTACCTTTCCATGCATCTGCAGAAGGTGCAGCCTCCGAGCTTTTGCATGCCCCTTTCTCAACAATCAGTACTTCAACCATCCTCCAAGGTGACTTGTATCAGTAAGTGTCTCGTACTTTCAATACCGTTGGCTGCTGATGATCCTGCCTCCTCTGTACACAGAGGCTTAATACAGCTTTATGGATCTTCTCTATTCAGTCAACATGTGGGACCCAGAGGTCAGAGTCAGCTGCCAATTATAATCCTTCGCCATTTCTACCCTCAGCCTTCCATGCTCACGGATCAGCTTAGTATTTTTCATGTGTACCGCTGTGGTGGATTCAAAGGATTCACAATTGGAGGCCATAATATAAGTAACATCAGATATGCTGATGACATCGTACTAATAGCTGACTCAGAAACAAAACTTCAAGAACTACTCACTATAGTGGCAGCAGAAAATAATCACAGAGGCCTCTCAATCAACACCAAGAAGACAGAAAGCATGGTCATCTCCAGAAAGACAAACATCCCACAATATGTGATCAAGATCAGAAATACAAACATCAAACAAGTCAACAAGTTCAAATATCTTGGCAGCCTAATAACCAGTAATGGTAGATGCAACACAGATATCAAATACAGAATAGCAATGGCGAAAGAAGCTTTCCAAAAAATGAAGACCATATTAACAGACAGAAAAATGAGCACGTACACTAAAAACAGAATACGTACTGCAGTGCTACATTTATTCTGTCCTGACTTATGGAAGTGAATGTTGGACCATTTCTCCAGCAATGGAAAAGAGACTGGAAGCAGCTGAATTATGGTTCTACAGGAGAATGTTAAAAATATCATGGACCACTCACACATCAAATGAAGAAGTTCTCAGAAGAGCCCAAGCAGTTCAATCAATCATACCAACAATAAGAGAAAGACAACTCAGATTCCTAGGACACATCATGTGGAAAGATGAACTAGAAAAACTCATACTCTCTGGAAAGATTGAGGGGAGTAAACCTAGAGGAAGACCTCAGCTTATGTACATCAAAAGCATAGCCAGGTGGCTACACATCGAGGAAATGGAAGTCATCCAAAAAATGAAGGATAGATCTATATGGAAAACCATGGTCACCAAAGTCCATATCAGATATGGTACCTAGACAGACAGACAGACCACTGTGGTTGCAGGACTGGATTATAAAATTTCATGTGATAACTCTGCTATTCCCATGTATGCATCCATTAAGCCAATCTTTTGCCTCTTTGTTGAAATCGACAACTCCATTTGTCTTGTGCCATTATCTTCATTGCAATTTTTTCCCTATTTTCACCATGTTTTTGTTTGTTTGTAAACCCCCCCCCCCCCAAAAAAGACTTTTTATGAATTTTAGAATGAGTCTCAGTGTTTCAATTTCTGATGAGAGGTCTTCAAAGTAAAATGTTGACTCTGTTTCTTTCTACTTTGGTGCTGCAGTTTCGGCATCTTCTGTCCTCTTTTTCAGATTTCTAGCATCCACAGCATTTTGCTTTTGGAGTATTTAAGAGCAAAATGGTTCAGGAATAGTCCATTGAACCCACAATGTCAATAAAAAGATCACGGCTGGCCTTTGTCCACAGCACTGCTCTCCTGCCCAGTTACCCCACCTTGATCTCAGTTTGAAATGAATTCAAAGACTGGGCCTCCACAGTCTTCTTGGGTTGTGATACACCACCCTCTGAGTGAAAGCATACCCTTTATTTCTTTGAAACTGTGACTTTTCAGCAATCAGAAACATCATACCTACTTTAGAAAAGCATTTAATTGGAGTAAGGGGAACTATGAGGCTATCAGGCAGGAAATTGGAGGCTTAAATTGGAAACAGATGTTCTCAGGGAAAAGTATGGAAGTAATGTGGCAAATGTTCAGGGGATATTTGTGTGGAGTTCTGTATAGGTACGTTCCAATGAGACGGAGAAGTTATGGGAGGGTACAGGAACTGTGGTGTACAAAGGCTGTAATAAATCTAGTCAAGAAGAAAAGAAAAGCTCACAAAAGATTCAGAGAGCTAGGTAATGTTAGAGATCTAGAAGAGTATAGGGCTAATAGGAAGGAGCTTAAGAAGGAAATTAGGAGAGCCAGAAGGGGCCATGAGAAGGCCTTGGCGGGCAGGATTAAGGAAAACCCCAAGACATTCTACAAGTATGTGAAGAGCAAGAGGATAAGACGTGAAAGAATACGAGCTATCAAGTGTGACAGTGGGAGAGTATGGAATCTGAGGAAATAGCAGAGGTACTTAATGAATACTTTACATCAGTATTCACTATGGAAAAGGATCTTGGTGATTGTAGTGATGACTTTCAGCAGATTTAAAAGCTTGAGCATGTAGATATTAAGAAAGAGGATGTGCTGGAGCTTTTGGAAAGCATCAAGTTGGATAAGTCGCCAGGACCGGATGAGATGTACCCCAGGCTACTGTGGGAGGCGAGGGAAGAGATTGCTGAGCCTCTGGCGATGATCTTTGCATCATTAATGAGGAAGCAAGAGGTTCCGGAGGATTGGAGGGTTGCGAATGTTGTTCCTTTATTCAAGAAAGGGAGTAGAGATAGCCCAGGAAATTATAGACCAGTGAGTCTTACCTCAGTGGTTGGTAAGTTGATGGAGAGGATCCTGAGAGGCAGGATTTATGAACATTTGGAGAGGTATAATATAATCAGGAGTAGTCAGCATGGCTTTGTCAAGGGCATATTGTGCCTTACGAGCCTGAGTGAATTTTTTGAGGATGTGACTAAACACATTGATGAAGGTAGAGCAGTAGATGTAATGTATATGGATTTCAGCAAGGCATTTGATAAGGTACCCCATGCAAGGCTTATTGAGAAAGTAAAGAGGCATGGGATCCAAGGGGACATTGCTTTGTGGATCCAGAAGTGGCTTGCCCACAGAAGGCAAAGAGTGGTTGTAGACGGGTCATATTCTCCATGGAGGTTGGTGACCAGTGGTGTGCCTCAGGGATCTGTTCGGGAACCCCTTCTCTTCTTGATTTTTATAAATGACCTGGATGAGGAAGTGGAGGGATGGGTTAGTAAGTTTGCTGATGACACAAAGGTTGGAGGTGTCGTGGATAGTGTGAAGGGCTGTCAGAGGTTACAGTGGGACATTGATAGGATGCAAAACTGGGCTGAGAAGTGGCAGATGGAGTTCAACCCAGATAAGTGTAAAGTGGTTCATTTTGGTAGGTCAAATATGATGTCAGAATATAGTATTAATGTTAAGACTCTTGGCGGTGTGGAGGATCAGAGGGATCTTGGGGTCCGAGTCCATTGGACGCTCAAAACAGCTACGCAGTTTTTGACTCTGTGGTTAAGAAGGCGTTTGGTGTATTGGCCTTCATCAATCATGGAATTGAATTTAGGAGCTGAGAGGTAATGTTGCAGCTATATAGGACCCTGGTCAGACAACACCTGGAGTACTGTGCTCAGTTCTGGTCACCTCAGGAAGGACGTGGAAGCCATAGAACGGGTGCAGAAAAGATTTAGAAGGATGTAGCCTGGAATGGGGAGCATGCATTATGAGAATAGGTTGAGTGAACTCAGTCTTTTCTCCCTGGAGTGACGGAGGATGAGAGGTGACCTGATAGAGGTGTATAAGATGATGAGAGGCATTGATTGTGTAGATAGTCAGAGGCCTTTTCCCCAGGGCTGAAATGGTTGCCACAAGAGGACACAGGTTTAAGGTGCTGGGGAGTAGGTAGAGAGGAGATGTCAGGGGTAAATTTTTTACTCAGTGAGTGGTGAGTGCTTGGAATGGGCTTCTGGCAATGGTGGTGGAGGCAGATACGATAGGGTCTTTAAGAAATATTACATAGGTACATGGAGCTTAGTAAAATAGAGGGCTATAGGTAAGCCTAATAATTTCTAAGGTAAGGACATGTTCGGCACAACTTTGTGGGTCGAAGGGCCTGTATCGTGCTGTAGGTTTTCTATGTTTCTATCTACCCACTCAGCAATTTAAATCTTTCAATTATGTCACCTCTCATTATCTAAATTTTAAATCCTGGTCTACTCCATCATCATCATCATGATGTGCTGTGTGTTGTATGACATAGGAGATCATGGTCTCACGACCATGATTGTTCTTGGCCAATTTTTCTACAGAAGTAGATTGGCATTGTCTTCTTCTGGGCAGTGTCTTTACAAGATGGGTGACCCTATCCATTATCGATACTCTTCAGACGTCTGCCTGGCGTCAGTGGTCGCGTAATCCGGACTTGTGATATACACCAGCTGTTCATACGACCATTCACCACCTGGTCCCGTGGCCTCACATGACCCCAGTTGGGGGGCTAAGCAAGTATTACACCTTGTCCAAAGGTGAGCTGTGGGCTGGTGAATGGAAGGAGCACCTTACACCTCCTTTGGTAGAGACATATCTCCACCCCACCACCCTAAGCCTACTCCATTACCTCTCATATAATTGATCTACCATCTCAGGAACCAGAAATATGAATCTTTGCTGCAATCACACTTAGTGCTATCTAGCTGGGGTTCTTAGTGATTTTACTCTTATTCCCAAGGCCATAATACAACGCATCTTCCTGCTGCGACTGTACATTAGCTTTCAGTGATTCAATGATTTGAGCAGAGATGCTTGATCCCTTTAAATGTTAACAATTCCCATTTCTTACAATTTAAAACTAATTGGGATACTGATTTTTTTCCCACCTTGTACTCTATCGAGCATGATGTTGCCCCACTCCATATTAAGTCTCTTTGCTTCCTCATTCGCACTCATGCTTGCAGACAGCTTCATGCCATCAGCAAAGGAGAAAATGTTCCTTTTTCTCCCCTCAGTCATATCTTTGATGCAGTTTGTGAATAATCACTGTGAGTGACAGCCTGAGTAGGATCTACTTATTTCATAGAGTATTTTCTGTCTGTTGTTCAACTCCATTCCAGGCTCCAATTCCTGTGTGGTTTCTTATACAAAGCATCATGAAGATCTAGAAACACCAAATCCACCACACTCATCTACACCCTCAAGGTTCCAGCATTTTCTGCTTTTATTTCAAATTTATAATGGGATAAAAATAAACATTGCATCCATTTAATTGACCACCAGATGGCAGAGTATAAATTTTTCACCGCAACCTGTTGTAAATACATTCAACACAGTTTTCTTTCGAAATCTTATTACTCATTAATAATAAGTGATTCTGAAAATAATTAACTGCTGTCTTTGAACTTTATTCAGAATCTTCAATAAAGTACTTCTGTGAAAACATCAACTGTTTCAAGTAGTAATGGTAATTTTGATATAACACTGGAAAGGGCGGATGACCTGAATGAGTATGAGTGTTTACTGTGGAAGACACTAGCAGTACACTGGAAGCTTGAGGGTGACAGGGGTCAGAAGTGTGTGAAGTTGCCATTACTAGGGAGAAGATTCTCGGGAAACTGAAGCTAGGTAGGTCACCTGGGGCAGATGGTGTACACCCCAAGAATCTGAAAGAGGTAGTGGAAGAGATTGTGGAGGCATTGGTAAGGATTTTTCAGGAATCACTAGATTCTGCCATGGTTCCAGAAGACCAGAAAATTGCAAATGTCACTCTATTCTTTAAGAAGGGAGAGAGACAGAAGAAAGGAAATTATAAGCAGTTAGTTGGACGTCTGCATTTGGGAAGATGTTAGAGTTGATTGTTATGGGTGTGCTTTTGAGGTACTTGGAGGCACATGATAAAATAGGCTATTGTTAGCGTGGTTTCCTCAAGGGAAAATATTGCCTGACAAATCTGTTGGAATTCTTTGAAGAAATAATAAGTAGGATAGACAATGGAGAATCAGTGGATGTTGTGTACTTGGATTTTCAGAAGGCCTTTGACAAGGTGCCACACATGAGGCTGCTTGACAAGTTAAGAGCCGATGGTATTACAGGAAAGGTTCTAGCATGGATGAAGCAGTGGCTGATTGGCAGGAGGCAAAGGGTGGGATTAAAGGGAGCCTTGCAGATGATATGAAGAGAGGTGGAGGGGCAAGTAGTCTTGAGGAAGTAGCGAGGCTATCGAAGGACAGACAGATGAGGAGAATGGACAAGGAAGTGGCAGACAGAATACAGTATTGGGAAGTTTATGGGCATGAATTTTGATAGAAGAAATAAAAGGGTAGACTATGGTCTAAATGGAAAGAAAATTCAAAAATCTGAGGTGCAAAAGGATTTGGGAGGCCTTCTGCAGGATTCCCTGAAGGTTAATTTGCAGGTAAAGTCATTGGTGAGGAAGGCAAATGTGATGTTAGCATTCATTTCAAGAGGACTAGAATAGAAAAGCAAGGATGTAATGTTGAGGCTTTATAAAGAACTGGTAAGGCCTCGCTTGGAATATTGTGAGCAGGTTTGAGCTCCTTATCTTAGAAAGGATGTGCTGAAACTGGAGAGGGGTAAAAGGAGGTTCACGAAAATGATTCCAGGATTGAATGGCTTGTCGTATGAAGGGCATTTGATGGCTCTGGGCCTGTATTCACTGGAATTCAGAAGAATAAGGGGCGACCTAATTGAAACCTATTGAATGTTGGAAGGCCTCAACAGAGTGGATGTGGAGAGGATGTTTCCTATGGTGGGAGAGTCTAAGACCACAGGACACAGCCTCAGAATAGAGGGGCATCCCTTTAGAACAGAGATGAAGAGGAATTTCTTTAGTCAAAGAGTGGTTGGAGCTATGGAACCAAGATCTTTACACATATTTAAGACAGAGGTTAATAGATTCTTGATTGATCAGGGCATGAAGGGATACAGGGAGTAGGCAGGAGGCTGGGGCTGAGATGGAAAGTGGATCAGTTGTGATGAAATGGCAGAGCATATTGAATGCGCTCCTATATCTTATGGTCTTAAGGCAACAGCTATGCCCCCCATAGGCTTTTACACTTTGTAACACACTGCTGCCACCCAGCACACATGTACACTCTATCTGAAAGCCCTGCCACCACCCCACACCCTCCCCCCAATTCCCCAAATCACAGACACCCTCTCATCCTGCACAGGTCACATTTCAGCCTTTAGTACTGTTGTTTCACATACTTATATCACTGTTTGCTCTATGCAATAGTGTCAGTAACATTATACTGTCTTACATAAACATGCATCTCACACTGTATATCAACCTTTCAATCTCTCGGTCATGCCTCTGAGGCACCTGACTGACATGGTCTAAAGATCGAAAGGCTGATATAAAGCTGCCCATTTACCTCCATTCAGGGCCCCAGAAAGTCCTTCCATT
The DNA here is from genome assembly GCF_030028105.1 of Mobula birostris. Lineage (NCBI taxonomy): Eukaryota > Metazoa > Chordata > Chondrichthyes > Myliobatiformes > Myliobatidae > Mobula > Mobula birostris. Next base: position 170,828,341 of record NC_092375.1, on the reverse strand, counting down.
TGATGCAGCACTTCACTTGCGAATCACTGGAGTTGTCTATTGTGTCCGGTGCTCCCGATGTGGCCTCCTCTACATTCGTGAGGCCCTTCCTACATTGGGGACCACTTCATTGCCAAATCTGGAACTTCCCAGTGGCCAAACATTTCAAATCCCCTTCCCATTCCCATTCCGACATGTCAGTCCATGGGCTCTTCTAGTTTCACGATGAGCCCACCCTCAGGATGGACAAGCAACACCCTAAATTCCGTTTGGGTAGCCTGTAACCTGATGGCAGGAATATCAATTTCTCCTTTCAGTGAAAAAGATTTCCCTCCCCTCCCCTCTTCCTCTATTTCCCACTCTGGCCTCTTACCTCTTCTCACCTACCTACCATCTCCTCCTGGTGTCCCTCCTCCTTCCCTTTCTCCTCTCCTCTCCTATCAGATTCCTTCCTCTCCAGCCCTTTACCTTTCACCTATCACCTTCTGGCTATCCTCCTTCTCCACATCCCACCTTTTTATTCTAGCATCTTCCCCCTTCTCTTCTAGTCCTGAAAAAGTGCTTCAGCCTGAAACATCAACTGTTTATTCATTTCCATAGGTGCTGCCTGGCCTGCTGAGTTCCTCAAGCATTTTGTGCTTGTGCTTTGGATTTCCATCATCTGCAGAATTTCTCGTGAATATTATTTTGTGACAGTATGTGGTGGATTGTAACTATATGTGCTGTGTGTGAGTATCTGTACTGTGTTTTGCATCTTGGCCCCAGAGGAACCCGAATCAGAATCAGAATCAGGTTTATTATCACCAGCATGTGATGTGAAATTTCTTAACTTAGCAGCAGCAGTTCAATGCAATACATAATCTAGCAGACAGAGAAAAAAAATAATAATAATAAATAAAGTAAAACATAATACTAAATAAACAAGTAAATCAATTACATATACTGAATAGATTATTAAAAAATTTGCAAAAACAGAAATACTGTATATTAAAAAAAGTGAGGTAGTGTCCATAGCTTCAAAGTCCATTCAGGAATCGGATGACAGAGAGGAAGAAGCTGTTCCTGAATCACTGAGTGTGTGCCTTCAGGCTTCTATATCTCCTAACTGATGGTAACAGTGAGAAAAGGGTGCTGGAGGCCTTCAGTTATGGATGATGCCTTTCTAAGATATCGCTCCCTAAAGAGGTCTTGGGTACTTTGTAGGCTAGTGCCCAAGATGGAGTTGATTAGCTTTACAACCTTCTGCAGCTTCTTTCTGTCCTGTGCAGTAGCCCCTCCATACCAGATAGTGATGCAGTCTGTCAGAATGCTCTCCAGGGTACAACTACAGAAGTTTTTGAGTGTATTTGTTGACATGTCAAATCACTTCAAACTCCTAATAAAGTATAGCTGCTGTCTTGCCTTCTTTATGACTACATTGATAAGTTGGGATCAGGTTAGGTCCTCAGAGATCTTGACACCCAGGAACTTGGAACTGCTCACTCTCTCCAGTTCTGATCCCTCTATGAGGATTGGTATGTGTTCCTTCATCTTACCCTTCCTGAAGTCCACAATCAGCTCTTTTGTCTTACTGATGTTGAGTGCCAGGTTGTTGCTGTGGCACCACTTCACTAGTTGGCATATCTCACTCCTGTATACCTTCTCGTCACCACCTGAGATTCTACCAACAATGGTTGTATTGTCAGCAAATTTGTAGATGGTATTTGAGCTATGCCCAGCCACACAGTTTCATTTAACTGTATACATGTGCATGGTTGACTGACGATAAACTTAACCTTGAGCCTGAGCACTGGGCACAATTTTCATCCCCCTACGAAAGGCTACTGCCTGAAAGACATTTGTTACATTAAATCTTGGGAAGAGAGCATTGTCACATGCAGCTAAAGAAATTACATCTGCTCTCTTTAGCACTTTGAGGAATGGTGGGTTATCTTACTGAAGACCCTCAGGAGGCACGTCAAAATGTTTCCACTAATGGGAGAATCTGGTATGAGGGAGATTGTTTTAATGTTAGGAGGCAGTCATTTAAAACTGAGGTACATGGGAATTTCTTCCTGCAAAGGATGGTAGCCTCTTGATTCTTTCCTCCAGAGGATGTGGAGGCTAGATCAGTAAGAATTGTTAAAGAGGGAGCAGATAAATATTTGAAGATCATAGACTGGTACAGATGCGGAGATGAGGCTTGGGGCAGGTTGATCATGATCATATTGAATAGTGAGGCAGGCTGCAGGAGCTGAGTGACTCATTTTGCTCTTATCTTCTTCCATTTTAATGTTCTCTCTGAACTATAAGGGTAAAGTCTCCACCCCAGGCAAAAACTAAAGATCAGATTGATAAGCAAGAAGAAAATTAAGAAGAAATAGAGAGGGAAAATAAGAGAGACATCAAAGCAAGTTCGACTTTTCGCACATACAAATAACTCCTGAAAGAAAGTTTATTTGTGAATGTCTTACCACTGGGTGGTGCTATTTTATCACTTCCCCACCAATGCTTCCGTAAGACTTTTTCCCCATCAGTCTGCTCATTAACCAAATTTCTAATGTTAAAATGAGATGAGTCTAAACATTTATAAAATTTAGTAACTGATAATGGTATGAGTAGACTTATCAAACAAGCAGTGGATTTAAAGGCAAATAAATATGAATCTGTTGCAGCCTCATAGAGATAATTATCTGCAAAAAATGTCCAAAACTTAAGCCCATTTTTCAATATTCCTCAGCTCATTCTATATATCTATCACCCTGTGTGTGAAAAACATGCCTCTCATGTTTACATTAAATCATTCCCCTTTCTCAAACCTATGCCAACTTGCTTTACTTCCCCTTACCATGTAAAAAAGATTTCTGCCTCCTTTGCTCCAGGAAAAACTGTCCAATCTCTCCTTATGACTCTCCTTATAACCAGCAACATCCTTGTGAATCTTCTCTATATCCTCTCTCGCTTAATCACATCCTTCTGTATGCTCTGGCGACAGAACTGCACACAATATTCTTGGTGCCGCTTGTACAGCTGTAAAATGATGGCCAGTTCTTGTCTCAAAGTCCCATCCAATGGGGCCAAGCTTGCATCAGCCTTCTTCACCATTTTATATCCCCTTTCCTACATTTTCTTGGTCACAAGTACAGGCAGGATAGTTCGATGAAAGTGGGTGCACAAGTAGCGAATGTGTCACCACTTTCAGGGGACTATGTACCTGTGAATGTAGGAAGGAAATATTTGGAATTTTCAGCAGATGAAGGAGAAATTGGAAGTGAAGAAGAGGTGGCGGAAGCCAGTGAATAGTTATCACCAGAATAAAAATAATTTTGGATTACTATGGGAAGAAACAGTCTGCATAATTTAACATCCCACAGAATCTTCATGTTAACTCCCAAGTTTCCACTATATAACACTACTCGCCACCTCCACCTATTCCCCACGGATATTACTTTCCAACCCTCAGAAGAGCCTGATAACAGTGAGCAAATATTCCTTGCTCCTTCTGTAGATGGAAAGAATTCACATCGTCCAGAGTTTGTTGAGAACAAACTTTCTCTAAATTACAAGCTCTCGTCAACAGTGGAGTCACTTATCCTGGAATGAATACTGTACTCCCGATCCAAGTCTTCATTACTTTCATACTATTGCTTATCCACTTTCTCCCACCAACTCTACCCAGCAGGAATTGTTTATACATGGAGTGAGGTAAGCCTTTTGCAGTGTCAAACTTCAATGCCTATGTGCTAGGTAAGCTGGAAACAGTTCTGCTTTTATCTTCTATGTACAATGGCCAGCTTCCATCCTGGTGTTTATGGAGCTAATGTTAAGTTAGTATCCCAGCATGAGTTTACTATAGTTTACTTTAGTTTGTGGTTTGCGGTTCAGGGTGGTTGAGCAAGTTGAGGACTTTCACTGCCTAGCACCAGCCCTGCAGGTTCCTCCTTTTTCACCCTATAAGTCTGCTGCGCCAGAGAGCCAAGAATTCATCATTCCCTACCACCTGCCTACCGTGCCCTTCTACACTCCCATTGATCTAATGCCTTACCAAGGATTGAAGAGTGCTGAGGGAGCCACTGTAATTGTCCAAATGAGGGAACAACAGAGCTCCTGGATGTGCATGGAATTTCCTCATGATGTCTCAATGATCAGTCACTTTATTTACATTGGGAGACAGAGAGAGAAATTTAGATCAAGTTTATGAATTTCATCAAAGAGAATCTTTTACACTTTTTAAATTCCATAATGATGCAACACAAAATTATGAGGGGTGTAGATAGGGTAAATGCAGGCAGGCTTTTCCTACTGAGGTTGGGTGGGACTACAACCAGAAGTCATAGCTTAAGTGTGGAAGGTGAGAAGTTCGAGGGGAAAATGAGGGGAAACTTCTTCACTCAGAGGGTCATGAGACTGTGGAATGAGCTGCCAGCACAAGTGGTCCATACGAGCTCGATTTCAACATCTAAGAGAAGTTTGGAGAGGTACATGGATAGTAGGGATATGGAGGACTACGGTCTCGATGCAAGTCGTTGGAAGTAGGCACTTTAACTGGTTTTCGGCATAGGCTAGATGGGCTGAAGGGCCTGTTTCTGTGCTGTACTTCTCTATGACTCTGTTGCAACTTCGTTTTCTTGTTTCGAATGGTGTGACGAAGCAGTTTGGGTGAATGGAATTAGACACCTCATTAAACTGGGAGTAAGTGCTGTCTGCTGTTCAGTTTGCACTAATATTTATTTTCAAGGTAAATTTAATTTATTATAACAACCTTATGAATAAAATAATCAATATTTTTCAATTTTAGTCATAGTTCATTCTGATAACATAATGATTAGTCTCCCTTGTCTTGTCCTTTTGGGAACTAATTCCTGGTTATAAAGGAGTTTAAATGGGGAGGGATAGATAGGAAGAATTTATGTATGTTCTTACATTTCTTAGATCCTAAAGACTGTTTTGTAAATAAATGTAGTGTTGTGATGTTTCCCATATGAAGTAAATCTGGAGGTCTTGTAATTTGCGACCATAGGTACATCTGGAAATGTTTTGCTGTTCACTCAGAATTGTGCTGCAAGCAATCTGGTCTCCGGAAAGCTGCTGTCTACAAGGTTAATTACAGGATCAACTTCATAGAAAAGGACTAACAGGGAATGGAAGCTAATAAATGTAGGGCAACATTTGTGACAATATTATATTACAAAATTATTCTCTTTTACAGAACCCATTTTTATTTAAGTAAGATTTTATGAACAAAGTACAATAATTTTACAAAAATATTCAAATTTTTTTCAAAGACATGGAAGACTTTTGTTCTTTCTCACAGCAAAAGCTGTGCAAGTATTTCATTTACTGCATTTCAGTGTAACAAATTCATAATACATGGTGCTAAAGGAAAAGTATATCATAAGTTAGTCAGATGGTCATTAAGAAACCCTTTTCACTGAAGTCTCTGATCCTCCAGGAATCCAAGAACCAGAGATCTGTGCCAAGTCGTGTGTGTGTGTTTTTTGTGTTTGTATGTGTGTGTGTGTTTGGGTGAGTTTGTGTGTATGTTTGTATGTGTGTGTGTGTTTGTGAATGTGTAAGTGTGTGTATTTGTGTGTGTGAGCGTATGTATGCTTGTGTGAGTGTGTTTGCATGTGTGTTTGTGTGAGTGTGTGTGTTTGTGAAATCAGAGCCTTTCATTCATTTACTAATTGAAGTATAAATTAAAGACCATTTCCAAAATTAAAATAAATACTTACTAACTTTGGATTTTTTTATGATAACAAGAAAGCAATTATAGCGAGCTCTGCTCTTTAATTGCACCTTTATTTGGCATCCAAGATTTCCCTTAGCGCATTACTCTGAACATTTAAAATATTTAACATTTGGTCATTCTTTTAAGCTAGCAAAACAAATTTCGGTAAGTCAAGTTAAACTAGAGTTAATATCAAGATTATTACACATTACTATAAATGGTTATGTCTGAACAAAATAACTCAGTTTCTTTCACAAATTTACATGCAGAACAGCAGCACTGTATCTGAAAAGTTTTCTTCCTATAATTTCTACCTTCTGATACAAGGTAGCTGGGGGTAATCAGCTGGTAGGTCTTTTGTGGAAATGTCATAATTGGGAATTGGGGGAGGGAAGGTGCGAGTATGTAGGCAGGGTGGCCTATATTCTCTCTGTGTGGCCCATAGAATTATTTCTCCTCCTTCCTCTTAGCCCCAAAGGAACTTTAAAAAAAAACTTTGCTTTGTGGGTCTCCTTTGGCCATGATCCTTTCCAATGCTACTTCCAATGGAGGGGAGCCACTGTAACTTCCAGCTCAAAAGTTTACTTCAACAGGATTCTTAAGGTCATTCCCAGGACAGGATCTTCTGATGTTCATTTATGGATAGCCATGGGGGAAAATGGGGCAGGGGCATGTAATGTTGCATCCTATGCACAAGAAGGGCCTTGCTTCGTTGTAAGTGATCATAGCAGCCACACACGCCTGAACATGAGGGCTGGCTGTGTTAAAATTGCAATGAATAGAATTTCAACTTCTTTTCCTCTTCGTGCAAACAGCAAAAATTTTAAAAATGTCCTTGTTATTAGGTATCAGACAGAAGTAATGTAATGGGTTACCGATATGAATCACTGTTCTGATAGACTGAACCTTGATAATGATCAAGATAATGATGAGGAATGTAATGAGACCAGGTTCATCAGCTATTAAAAGATACATTCACATGAATACAGTGCACGTTCTGGCTGCCTTTGAATCCAACTTGAAACAGGTATGATAGGGATATAGAGTGTTGGATGGTTGTGGGCCTGTACCTGCTGGAGTTTGGAAGAATGAGGTGGGGTCTCATTGAAACCGATTGAATATTGAAAGGTCTCGATGAGGGGTTCTCAACCTTTTTTATGCCATGGACCAATGCCATTAAGCAAGGGGTCTGTGGACTCCAGGTTGGGAACCCTTGGTCTAGACAGAGTGGACATGAAGAGGATGTTTCCGGTAGTGAGCGAGTCGAGGACCAGAGGGCACAGCCTCAGAATAGAAGAACGTCATTTTAGCACGGAGATGAGGAAATTCTTTAGCCAGAGGGTGGTGAATCTGTGGAATTGATTGCCACATCTTTCCACTTTGAGGAAATAACAGGCAGGATAGACAAAGGAGTCAGTGGATGTTGTTTACTTGGATTTTCAGAAGGTCTTTGACAAGGTGCCACACGTGAGACTAGTTAACAAGATAAGAACCCATGGTATTAACTGGAGAAAATGGTAGGAGGCAAAGAGTGGCAATAAAGAGGACCTATTCTGATTGGCTGCCGGTGACAAGTGGTGATCCACAGAGGTCTGTGTTGGGACCAATTCTTTTCATGTTATATGTCAATGATTTGGATGACAGAATTGATGGCTTTGTGGCCAAGTCTGTGGATAATACGAGGATTGGTAGAAGGGTGGGTAGTGTTGAGGATGCAGGGATTCTGCAGAAGGTCTTAAGCAGATTGGGAGAATGGGCAAAGAAGTGGCAGATGGAATATAATGTATGGTCATTCTCTTTGATAGAAAGAATAAAGGTATGGTCTATTTTCTAAACAGGGAGAAAACTCAAAAATCAGAAGTGCAGAGAGACTTGGAAGTTTTCGTGCAGGATTCCCTGAAGATTAAATTGCAGGTTGAGGCGGTGGTAAGGAAAGCAAATGTAATGCTTGCATTCAGTTCGAGAGGATGAGAATATAAGAGCAAGGATGTAATACTCAGGTTTTATAAGGCATTGGTCAGACCACACGGAGTATTGTGAGCAGTTTCTGGCCTCTTATCTAAGAAACTATGTGTGGCGAGGAAAAGAATATCCAGAGGAGATTGACGAGAATAATTCTGGGAATGAAATGGTTAACATATGAGGAGCATTTGATGGCTCTGGGCCTGTACTCTCGCCGGAGTTCAGAAGAATGAGTGGGGGGGGGGGGGAGGATTTCATTGAAACCTACTGAATATTGAAAGCCCAAATAGAGTGGATATGGAGAGGATGTTTCCTATAGTAGGTGAGTCTAGGACCAGAGGGTACAGCCTCAGAATAGGGGGATGTCCATTTATTTATTTGTTTACTTAGTGATACAGCCCTTCTGGCTCTTCAAGCCGTGCTACCTCAACAACCCCTGACAAACCTGATTAACCCTAACCTAATCACGTGACAATTTACAGTAACCAATTAACCTGCCCAACTGTCTTTGAACTGTGGGAGGAAATGCTTGGAAGGTATCAGTGGTAGATAAGTTGATGGAGAAGATCCTGAGGGGAAGGATTTATGAACATTTGGAGGGGTGTAATATGATTAGGAATAGTCAGCATGGCTTTGTCAAAGGCAGGTCATGCCTTGTGAGCCTGATTGAAATTTTTGAGGATGTGACTAAACACATTCATGAAGGAAGAGCAGTAGATGTAGTGTATATGGATTTCAGCAAGGCATTTGATTAGGTATTCCATGCAAGGCTAATTGAGAAAGTAAGGAGGCACGGGATCCAAGGGGAACTTACTTTGTGGATCTAGAATTGGCTTGCACACAAAAGGCAAAGAGTGGTTGTAGACGGGTCATATTCTGCACGAAGGTTGGTAACCAGTGGTGTGCCTCAGGGATCTGTTCTGGAACCCCTTCTCTTTGTGATTTTTATAAATGACCTGGATGAGGAAGTGGAGGAATGAGTTAGTAAATTTGCTGATGACACAAAAGTTAGGGGTGTTGTGGATAGTGTGAAGGACTGTGAGAGGTTACAGTGGGACATCAAAAGGATGCTAAACTGGGCTGAGAAGTGGCAGATGGAGTTCAACCCTGATAACTGTGAGGTAGTTCATTCTGGTAGATCAAAAATGATGGCAGAATATAGTATTAATGGTAAGACTCTTGGCAGTGTGGAGGATCAGAGGGATATTTCGGTCTGAGTCCATAGGACACTCAAAGCTACTGCACAGGTTGGCTCTGTGGTTAAGAAGGCATACAGTGCATTGGCATTCATCAACCACGGGATTGAGTTCAAGAGCCAAGAGATAATGTTACAGCTATATAGGACCCTGGTCAGACACAACTTGGAATACTATGCTCAGTTCTGGTCACCTCACTACAGGAAGGATGTGGAAACTATAGAAAGGGTGCAGATGAGATTTAAAAGGATGTTGCCTGGATTGGGGAGCATGCCTTATGGGAATAGGTTGAGTGTACTTGGTCTTTTCTCCTTGGAGCGACGGAGGATGAGAGGTGACCTGATAGAGGTGTATAAGATGATGAGAGGTATTGATCATGTGGATAGTCAGAGGCCTTTCCCTAGGGCTGAATTGGCTAGCACGAGAGGGCATAGTTTTAAGGTGCTTGGAAGTAGGTACAGAGATGTCGGGGTAAGTTTTTTACTCAGAGGGGTGAGTGCGTGGAATGGGCTGCCAGCAACGGTGGTGGAGGTGGATACAATAGAGTCTTTTAAGAGGCTCCGTTAAGGGGTGCATGGAGCTCAGAAAAACAGAGAGCTGTGGGTAACCCGAGGTAATTTCTAAAGTAAGTACATGCTCAGCACAACATCGTGCTGTAGGTTTTCTATGTTTCTATGGTTTCATGGTATCCTCCATTAGAGTCACAGAGTTGGACAGCAATTCATCCCACTAGATCCATTCTGATTATCAACTTCCCACCTACACAAATCCCCTTTCACTTCTTTAATTTCCCATGAATTCTTTGACATGTGCCTCCCAATTTTCCTGCTGCCCACCTACATTGGGGCAACCTAGAGCAGCCAATTCACCTACCAGCACCATGCCTCTAACAGATGGAAACCAGATCACCCAGCTATCATAGGGAGAACTTTCAAACACCACATAGACAGCTCTCCTGGTCAGAATTGAAATGATGACTGGACTGTGAGGTTGCACAACTAACTGCCGTGCCTCTGTGCTGCCCTTTATGACATTACAGAAAGGAAGAACTTCATCTGCAATTAAAAATATTCAGAATGAAATCTCCCTAAAATGACAATCTATTCTTTGACCTCCTGCTAGTTAACTTTTTTTTAAATGGCTGATACGCTAACTCTATTTCTGAATACCATTATGCAAAATATGACTCTGATATACAAGTGCCCTCAAATTCAGATTGCCCAGTTAATACCAAGTAATGAGCAGTGTTGTCCCAGGGAAATGGCAAACAAGAGAAAATCTGCAGGTGCTGGAAATCCGAGCAACACATACACAATGCTGGAGGAACTCATTAGGCCAGGCAGCATCTATGGAAAAAAGTACAGTCGGCGTTTCAGGCCAAAACTTTTTCCATAGATGCTGCCTGGCCTGCTGAGTTCCTCCAGCACTTTGTGTGTGTTCCTTGGATTTCCAGCATCAGCAGATTTTGGTTGTGTTTCCAGGGAAATGGTTTAAGTTACCACAATTAATTTTATTTGATTTATTTTTCTATTGGAGGTAGAGGAATTTTATTCTTTGCAGAAAACATTAACTGAGGGATGGCATTTCAGTATAAAGCAGACCGGTACCGGGCCGCAAAGCATGTGCTACCAGGCCGCGAGGAAACGATATGATTTGACGATATGAGTCAGCTGCACTTTTCCTCATTCCCTGTCATGCCCACTGTTGAGCTTGAACGCACGCGAGGTCACGACCCACACGTCATCCATGTCAGCGTGGGAAGGAGATCAACTCCTCGAGCTTGCAAATGACGACGGGCTGAAAAGTATGTTTGACAGAACATCTCTGCTGGCATTCTGGATCAAAGTCAAGGCTAAATATCCTGAGATAGCCACGAAAGCACTGAAAACATTGCTTCCATTTCCAACATATGTCTGCAAGGAATGCAATGAAAACTAAATTGCGGAATAGACTGGACATAAGGAACCCCCTTCGAGTATCGATCTCTCCCATAACCCCTCGATGGCACAGTCTCGTTGCAGGGAAACAAGCCCAGGGCTCCCACTGATTCAGCGATATTGGTCTGTTGCAATGATTTTATACATTCATACGGGGAAAATAGGTGCTGTGTGTTTAATATCCAAACGTTACTTAAAATGTTATGATGCTATTGACTTATAAGTGACTTATATAACCATATAACAATTACAGCACGGAAACAGGCCATTTCTGCCCTTCTAGTCCGTGCCGAACGTTACTCTCATCTAGTCCCACTGACCTGCACTCAGCCCATAACCCTCTATTTCTTTTCCTGTCCATATACCTATCCAATTTTTTTAAAATGATAATATCGAACCTGCCTCTACCACTTCTACTGGAAGTTCGTTCAACACTTCAAGCTCCCCTGTCCTCCCCTGATAATTGACTTATCACTATATTCATGCGAGGAAAATATGTGCTGTGTGTTTAATATTAAATTCGTTAGATAAACCCTTTTAGAAATGAAATTGAGCATATTAGCCACTTATCACCTATATTCTGGTCATGATTAACACTCCCCCCCCCCGAACAGAATCGACAAAAACGATTTATAGGAAAAAAATCGGCACGTACACTCATGCGCACTGGTGCCCGCGCAAGGCTTCATGGTCATTGTAGTCTTTCTCGGGGTAAACACAACGCATTTGACTGCTACTCTTGTCCGTTGGCAACCCTACCCCCCCCCCACCCTGGGTCGGCTGGTCCGCAAGAATATTGTCAATAATAAACCGGTTCGCATTGCAAAAAAGGTTGGGGACCCCTGGTATAAAGCAATGATACCTATCCTCATAGTATACTGATAGTGTCAAAATGGTTGTTGTGACATGTCTAGTATGGTAGTGTAGTGGGTAGTGCTTGTTGCTCTCACTTCCAGCTTCCACCACTGGCAAGAAGAAAAGACGAGCCGAGTGTGTAAGTCTCTCCCTACCAGCACATAGCCTCGGCAACAGCAAGCCTCATGTGGTGCCTCCTCACTGGTGACACATGGAAACTGAACTCCTTTTGGACTCAGGCTGAACTACAGAGGATGGGGCGGACGTCTGGCCCCTGCACACGTAGCATGCAGGCCCACCGGCGTGTGGACATGCCCTGGTGCTCATGAACCAGATCTCCAGCTACGGGTAAGTAGCCCCACTGCCTTGTGGACAGCCTTGGGAGAATAAGGCTACAGGAGTAAACCCAGACAGCAAATCTGGAGCGGAGCCCCTAAGGCGGTTGGACGTCATTGGACATCCTTCCAGCAGCTCCAGCAGCCAAGCTGGTGCCAAACATATTGCTTCATAAGTTTTCCTTTGGACCACACTGGTGAGGCTGAGAGGGGGTTCTTGACAACTGGACATCTCAGGATCTCCATACCTTCTGTCCAGGCTTGTGACAATGATCATCACCCGTTGTCCTTCGAGACAGATGGATGCCAACCAGTATACTGATGTCAGCAAGAGTGATTGTGTATGTAGAACATAAAACACAGAACAGTACAGCATAGTATAGGCCCTTTGCCTACGAGATTGTGCCAACCTCTTAACCTACTTCACAAACAATCTAACCCCTACCTCCTCCGTAGTCTATAACCCTCTATTTTTCTTTCACCAAGTGTGTATCTAAGACTCTCTTAAATGTTCCTATTTGGGGTTTAGGGTTTGATATTCTTGTTGCTGTTTGCATGACTTGGGTTTTTTTTGCACGTGGGGGTGTTTGATGTTCTTGTTACTGTTTGCGCAATTTGATTTTTGTGTGTCAGGATGTTTTTCATTGAATGGCTTCCATGGTTTTCTTTGTTGTGTGGTTGTCTGGAGAAGACGATTCTCAGAGTTGTATCCTGCATACATACTTCGATGATAAATGTACTTTGAACCTCTACCACTAGCCCCAGCAGTGTGTTCGAGGCACTTACCACGCTCCGTTTAAATTAAAAACTCCCTTTTGTCATCTCCCCTAAACTCTATTCCACTCACCTTAGACAGGTAAATTAGTTTAAGCGCACCCAGTCTGGAAAATGGAAAACTAATTCTGCGGCCTGTTTCTGCTCCAGTAACCTTTGTGGAAGCTCAGTGTATGTGTTGTTGCACCTGTACATGCATTTGTATACACTGTATAATGTTTCTGTGTGAACAATGAGTATTCCTGAATTATGTGTGATTCATAACTGTTTACTTCCTTAAAAAAGATTTTCTTTATTGTGGAATACAATGAACGTACACAATTTTTCTTCAAATATGTGAAAGCTGGAGAAGTAGCCAGTGAAGTAGCCTTACAGTTTTGGAAGGTAAGGAGTTGCAGGATTTAAGCCCAAATTAGTGTGTAATACAAAGACCAGCCATTAGGACTCATGTTCAGCTGGAGAAATGGAATGCCAGATGCCTAACTTCATTCACATCATCTGCAAGGAATTATCACTACAATTATGTTCTGTGGCTGTGCACTGGATTTGCACCAGCACCTCTCAAGAACTTGGGAGAAAAATCATGCGTCTTCACTGTATTCCACTATAAAGAAGAATGTACCTGTTTAAAGAGCAGCTACAAACCCTGCATTGTGCAACCATGTTCATAGTCAGGGTAGGAACATCGCCTGTGCTTCCCTGTTGACTGAAAAGGTAGGTGAAGAGAGCTATTGTGCTGAAAGCCATTGAAACTGTATAATTCAGAATTCAGTCAGCTCTGAAAGGGTTAAAGGAAAAATTGTCACTTCACGTTCAATTTGAATCAACATCAATTTCCAGAAATATCCTGCTGCTGACAACTCCCAGATGCTCACCAGCTCAGGGCTTCTTTCATTTCAGTCAATCTTCTCATCAGTTTCTTGGGCAGAATAATTGAATTAGTAATGTATTTTGCATCTGACTGGTATGTGATTTAATCAAAATAGGCTGTTCAGAGATTCTACGATCCTGATATTTTCCACTGGGTTAACTGATAAAGCAACAAACGATTCAAACATAAAAATAGATAAACAAACGAGCTGGGGTGCGGACAGAGCCCGACATAATGAGCAGTGGTTTTAATGCTGGGATTGCAACGTGCTAGTATTGTCTGTTATTCTGTAAATAATGAATTTAATATATTTTGAAAGAAAAATGATATTGAAGCCTTTCAGAATATACATTAATGTCCTACCAAAACAACTCAGCTGTTTGTCTATTTTTCAATTGCTGCAGAAGTTGGCATTTGATCAATTCACAATACTTTAATATGAGAATTGATACAACATGCAGCAAAAGTCATGAAGTAAATTATAATATATAGCTACAATTGCTCAATTTATGAATGCCATTAATTTATGAAAAATAATATAATTGCCTGGATGTATATTAAATGTCTGTGATCTTGAGGTTCTTGCATAAGTATATCACAAATACGATGGTTTTGGTGTTTGTTTAGCAGATGTTCCTTTCAAACCAAACACGGTATGTAAGGGTCTGGCAATTCATGGCAGAGCAGCTGCTCGAAAAGATCGTGGAGAAAGACATAGGATTGAAAGGATGGATTCCTGGCTTTTGAAGTTATGATGTGAGGATAATTATGATATTTTGGGCATATTTTTCATCATTTCATGTGCCTTCATCGTTTCAGCTGGGGGAGTGGTGGTGTGAGGGTGGCATTTATTTAATTAAGGTCCCTGCAGTTTTAGCAGCTTGTACAAGTGGACAGGTTTCAAAGTCCTGGTGCTACTGCTGACTGACTAGCAGATGTTAGGGAATTTGAGGTAGCATCAGAACTTTTAGATTCTTGGTTGAAACCAGCCAGATTAAAACTTATACATGAGGAAATCTGCAGATGCTGGAATTTCAAGCAACACACATCAAAGTTGCTGGTGAACGCAGCAGGCCAGGCAGCATCTCTAGGAAGAGGTGCTGCCTGGCCTGCTGCATTCACCAGCAACTTTTATGTGTGTAGATTAAAACTTAACCATAAAGCTGATCATCTTGAATACCTAAATAAATAAATGTTTTGTAAACATTAATTTTGACAGCCATGAATTGTATATCAGTATCTTGTACTCACTTCCAGGTATGGTTAAAGTGCTTCAAAAAAAGTCTTGTAACCAGCCAACCTTTTCCAAAGATCAACTTGATAAATATGAAGGAATCATCTTTTAACATTTTATCAAATGTTGACATTTTAGGTCCTTTGTGTAGTTGAGTACTTACAAATTGATGGCCATTAAATTCATGTAAGTTTTCTAAGACAACGTTATGGCACTCATGATTTTAGGGAACTGTTGTCTGCCCTTATTATTTTTGCTGTGTGCAGTGGCTTCTAGACTTTGTTGCCCCTCCCTTGGTTATCGGCAAACTCTATAACAGTTTGACTGAACCAGTGGCATGGAGTTCAGAGAATTCACATCCACAGGGGGAGAAGTTCTAATCATCTACTGTCCTACTTTCCTAATCTGCCACAACTTTCTCAAATAATTCTTTTGGTCCCAGATATTCTAATTCAGCAATCTTCAATTTGCAGATATCTCATGGGAATTTTTATTCTACTTGTATCTGCTCAAAGGGTGAATGATAAAAGCTAGACTATTATCATTTAGCATTTATTTAGTTGGTTAGATTTTAAACTGGCATACAGATAATTAGAAATGGTGATGTACTTCCTCTACTAATAATTATAGATATTACTTTTTTACAGCTTTGGAAACTAAATTTACTGACTTATAACCCTCAGACAACTAACAAAGATTCCTTCACAGCTAATGAATGATTCAGTGCTTAGACTAGTGTGGTTTCCAAATATTGTCAGAACTTACAAAAAGCTAGAAATGTACTACAACATTCTTTGAGGGCCGAAATAATGTAACCAACTGAAGGGACCAGACTGCTGCTGACTCCTGGTAGAGATGCAAAACCTGAGAGAATATCAAGGCTCATAAGAATAATGTCCACTTAAGTAAGGCATTGAAGAGCAGGACATGTGGTCATGCATTTTTCTCCAAAATGGTGTCAACATCTGCTGAATAGGAAGGTACAAAGCTGGCAATGAAATTAATGTGCCCATAATGTTATGGGATCAAACTTGACAAGAAAGAAACTTAAAAACGCAAACAACAGGAATTCTGCAGATGCTGGAAATTCAAGCAACACACATCAAAGTTGCTGGTGAACGCAACAGGCCAGGCAGCATCTCTAGGAAGAAGTACTAACTCTTCCTTCAGTTAGTCCTGATGAAGGGTCTCGGCCTGAAACGTCGACTGTACCTCTTCCTAGAGATGCTGCCTGGCCTGTTGCGTTCACCAGCAACTTTGATGTGTGTTGCAAGAAAGAAACTTGATCATATACTCTACTCATTGTAGAAAAATATATATAATGATAATATGGTTTTCCCAAATTGTAAATAAGTAAATATATACATAAATACAGTACAAACATGATTTACATTTGAATTGCTTTAATTCATCTAGCATATTTCCATTTCAAATTTTCATTATGAAATTTCTTCCTGTGTTGTAAGAAATATTTTAGTATAGGGTGTACTTTAATACTTATTGATAAATAATTTCTCTTACCAGGAATAAATTTCAAACCATATAATTAAACAGAAGTAGCATACCATTGTGGAAGAATGGGTGATAGTTATGAATTTGATATTAAACTTTATTGCAACATTCTGAAATTATATTTATGAATTGTGTATGATATTGCTTTGCTTAGCTTGCCATTTACTTTATGTAATGCATGCTCCACAATTAATAAGATGTGGAATAATCATCCATGCTGACAAAAGGAAAATTCAACAAAATAGATAGGACATTCTCAATTTTAGGACATTTTAAGATCAAATAAAATGTTTTTTGCTATTTTGATGCAATATTTTGTGTGTGTGTGTGTGTGTGAGAGAGAGAGAGCGAGAGAGAGACAAATGAATATCTCAGAGTTGAGATGCTCAGTAACATGATAAAGATTATGTTTTCGAGCAAAGAAAAAACCTTCAATTTCATTTACTATTGGAACAAAAATGAAAGGCCTCACAGAGAATTTCAATCAATGAGTGAGATGGCAGTCAATCAGCAAGAAGGCTGGGTCACAACCCAGCTTCCACAGCAAACTCCATCACCCCCTAATCACATATGTTCCAAAACAGTGAACAGAAACAAAGGAATTGCTCACTCCGGTCAACCAATGGCACATAAATGATCATTTTAGTAAAGGGTTTTGGTAACTGTGAAAGTGGTGTCTGATGGTTCAGTGTTTGATTTCTTGTTTCACAAGGAAACTTTTCTATAGCCAGGCTAGAGATAGCGTGCACATAGAGTGTACATCTTCCACTGTGCACGGTGGTCCAGAAGAATGTTTGGTTATATATATGTACAGTCGGATGTCAACAAGCTTGAATTTGAACTTATTGTAAGTTTAACTGTCTTGTTTCATCCAAATAGGACAAACACTTAGTTTCTACATCTCTATCTATGCAGGAGTATACATTGGCTGATTATATAATTTTCTGTCATTGCATTTCACAAACTCAATAAGGCAAATTCCCTCTTGCACTTTTTCTCTAAATCTTGTAGAAAAAAATGAGCAGTTGAAATAATTGGATCTCGACATTCAATTTAAGATAGGGTCATGGTATAGTGCGCCACTGACCAATTTGAGTAAGTCAAAGAGAACCTCTGCATTCACTTCTTTAAACAATGTTTTTCAATCATATCATCTCCTACATTTTTATCTTCACTGTTGCCTTGAAAATATGAAGGACAAACAAAAAAGGGCACATCTTGCATAGAGGAATGCGGACATGGGTAATGGACATATTTATCAAATCAATGGATTAACAATGTAACTTTTTTTAAGTAAAAGCTAACAGCACTGAAGGATTCTACTGATCTATGTGGAATTGCTGACATTTCTCAGAAAAATATGCACACTTCTAGTTGATAAAATTCAATTGCAAATCTGTCCCAAATGGCAACACCTTTGATTTGCCAATAGTAATTAATTATTCCTTTAGCCTGATAAATGGAGAAAAATGGAGAATGGAGAAAAATGAAGAAAGGTTTACTGATTGATGTGTCAGAAACAACCAAGTGATCACCAATACTTGGTATAAAAACCATCCACGTAAATTGTGTACTTGGATTAGCCCTGGAGATAGAACAAGGAATCAAATAGATTTCGTTAGCATCAATGAATGCTTTAGAAATAATATCACAAATTCTAAAGCCTATCCAGGAGCAGACTGTGGTTCAGATCACCATCCAGTAATAGCTACCATCAAAACAAAATTAAAGAAACTGAAACGTGGAAAAAAGAGAAAGAAGTATTTGTTGGGAGAATTTAAAAAAGATAACATACTTAAGCAACAATTTAAGACAGCTGTAGAAGAACACCTCAACGAAAACGAAACACCTAAACGAAAACGAAACACCTATTTGGGACAGATTTAGTAATGCTATACAGCAAACAGCAGAGGAGATAATCCCGGTACGAGAAATCCAACACACCAACAAGGGGTGGATAACCCAGGAAATTCTAGATCTGATGGAACAAAGAAGGTTAGTGAAGAATAATGAAGTGCAATACAGAGAGCTAGACAGACAGACCAGACAATTGTGGAATATTGCAAAGGAAGAATGGCTGAATCAAAAATGCAATGAAGTAGAAGGCCATATTAACAACAGCAAAGAAATGCACAAGAAAATTAAGGAAATTACTGGAATTAAGAAAACCTCCTCTACAGGATGCATAAGATCAGCAGACGAATCCATACTAACAGATCCAGATAAAGTATGTGAGAGGTGGATTCAGTATATAGAGCAGCTGTTTGAGAATAATAGAGGGGAACCCCCAGATATTAAACACCCTAATTCTGGCCCGCCTATTACCAAAGAAGAAATAACTAAATTAATGAAAAGCATGAAACATGGTAAAGCCACAGGACCTGATGAAATTTCAGTGGAAATCTTACAAGCCATAGAAGATCTGGGCATAGATATTCTTTTTGAACTGTTTAATGGCATATATGAGTCTGGTGAATTGTCTGACGATCTCTTGAAATCAATATTTATAACTCTGCCCAAAATTCCTGGAACTATTGACTGCGAAAATTATAGAACAATCTTATGACTCACATAATAAAGATTTTGTTGAGAGTTGTTCTGAGTTGAATTAAAAACAAGTTAAGGCCAGAAACTTCTAAACTGCAATATGGGATAATTCAGGATAGAGGAACTACGAACGCAATTTGCATACTACGAATGCTTTCAGAAAGGGCAATTGAATAGCAGAATGATGTCTTTTTATGTTTTATTGATTTCACTAAAGCATTCGACAAAGTTCAACATGAAAAATTATGTCAAATTCTCGCTAAACCAAACATTGACAGAAGGGACCAACAACTGCTTCAAAATTTAAACATGAGGAATTCTGCAGATGCTGGAAATTCAAGCAACACACAAAGTTGCTGGTGAACGCAGCAGTCCAGGCAGCATCTCTAGGAAGAGGAACAGTCGACGTTTTGGGCTGGGACTCTTTGTCAGGACTAACTGAAGGAAGAGTGAGTAAGGGATTTGAAAGTGGGAGGGGGAGGGGGAGATCCAAAATGATAGGAGAAGACAGGAGGGGGAGGGATGGAGCCAAGAGCTGGACAGGTGATTGGCAAAAGGGATATGACAACACCTTATATCTTTAACAACACCTTATATTCTGTCTGGGTAGCCTCCAACCTGATGTCATGAATATTGACTTCTCAAACTTCCGCTAATGCCCCACCTCCCCCTCGTACCCCATCTGTTATTTATTTATATACACACATTCTTTCTCTCTCTCTCCTTTTTCTCCCTCTGTCCCTCTCACTATACCCCTTGCCCATCCTCTGGGTTCCTCCCCCCCCCTTTTCTTTCTCCCTGGGCCTCCTGTCCCATGATCCTCTCATATCCAAGAACCTGACGCCCTACCCGCTGCACCAGCTTCTCAGCCTTGAATTTATCTGTCGTCATCTTGTTTCTACCTTCACTGGTGTGTGGCACAGGTAGCAATCCAGAAATTACTCTCCGGGAGGTCCTGCTTCTCAGCTTTCTGCCTAACTCTCTAAATTCCCTCTTCAAGACCTCTTTGCTTTTCCTTCCAATGTCATTGGTACCAATATGTCCCCCGACATCTGGCTGCTCGCTCTCCTTCCCTCTCCAAAATGCTGTGGATGTGATCTGAGACATCCCGGACCCTGGCACCTGGGAGGCAACATACCATCTGGGTGTCCATTCATGTCCACAGAATCTCCTGTCTGTTCCTCTGATTACTGAGTCTCCTTTCACTACCACTCCCCTCTTCTCCCTCTTTCCCTTCTGCACCGCGGACCAAGCTCGATGCCAGTAACCTGGTCTTCGTGGTATTCCCCTGGGACGTCATCCCCCACAATAGTATCCAAAACGGTATGTTTGTTATTATCGGGAATAGCCACAGGGGTGTTCTGCGCTAACTGCCTATTCACCATCCCACTCCTTTTCCTGAGAGTCACCTAGCCACCCACCTCCTGCAACCTAGTTCAGGAATCTGTACTCCAGATGTTGGAAATAGTTTCTAATAATGTATCCTATCTGAAATTTACATGATTTTAACACATTTATTGAATCTCCTCCTGCCTCAAAGGCTCCATCAATTTATTTCATCCTGTAACCACAATCCATCACTACTGGAACTATTCTAGTAAATCTCTTCAGTATCTTCTCCAAGAGTTCCCATCCTTTCTAATGGGTTACAAAAATAGTAAATACTGCAAACGATTAGCAGAACAAGCAGCAACTATGAAAATAGAAATAGTGTTACCATTTCAGGTTAAATCACCGAAGGGTGCTCCACAGTTGTGGCAGGGCTTGAATACTGTCAACTCTTATAAAGTTAAATCAAGTGACATAGGTGACAATATGACTTCGCTTCGAGATGAGGCGCTCACTTTTGTCCATCAAAACATGGAGAAATCATCATGAACTCCCACAGCCTCTGGCGATCCTGTGATTTCAATCTCTAGGGCCGACGTGCAAGTAACTTCAGGAGGGTGAACACACGGAAAGCATTCGTACCAGACAGGGTACCTGGTCAAGTACTAAAGACCTGTGCTGATCAACAGGCTGGATTGTTCACTGAGTTCTGTAACCTTTTACTTCGGCAGTCCGAGGTACCCACCTGCTTCAAGCAGGCTTCAGATATACCGGTGTCAAGAAGAGCTTGGTGATCTGCCTTAATGACTATCGCCCGGTAGCACTTACATCCACAGAGATGAAGTGTTTTGAGAGGTTGATTCCTGCCTGAGAGGTGACTTGGATCCACTCCAATTTGCCTGTCAGAGCAACAGGTCTACACAAGATGCCACCTCATTAGCTTTTCACTCAACCCTGGAACATCTGGACAGCAAAGATGCATATATCAGGAATCTGTTTATCGACTGCAGCTTGGCATTCAATACCGTCATCAATAAGCTTCGAGACATTGGCCTCAATACCTCCTTGTGTAATTAGATCCTTGATTTCCTCACTTGCAGACCCCAGGCAGTTCGGATTGGCAGCAACATCTCCTCCACGATCTCCATTACCTCAAGACTGTGTGCTTAAACCCTGCTCTTACGCTTACTTTACACTTATGACTGTGTGGCTAAACACAGCTCCAATGTCATATTCAAGTTTGCTGATGACACCATTGTCGTAGGCCGAATCAAAGGTGGTGACAAATCAGCATATAGGAGGGAAATTGAAAATATGCCATAACAACAACTTCTTATTCAATGTCAGCAAAACCAGGGAGTTGATTATAAACTTCAGGAGGAGAAAACCAGAGGTCCATGAGCCAGTCTTCATCAGAGGGTCTGAGGTGGAGCGGGTCAGCAACTTTAAAATCCTGGGTGTAATTATTTCAGAGGACTTGTCCTGGGCCCAGCACGTAAGTGCAATTATGAAGAAAGCACAGCAGCACCTTTACTTACTTAGGAGTTTGTGAAGATTTGGCATGACATCTAAAACTTTGACAAACTTCTATAGATATGTGATGGAAAGTATATTGACTGGCTGCATCACAGCCTGGTATGGAAACACCCATGCCCTTGAATGGAAAATCGTGCAACAAGTAGTGGATGCAGCTCAGCACATCACGGGTAAAGCTCTCCCCACCAATGAGCACATCTACAAGAAGTGCTGTCGCAAGAAAGCAGCATCCATCGTCAGGGGCCCCCATCACACAGGGCATGCTCTCTTCTCGCTGCTGCCATCAGGAAGAAGGTACAGGAGTGTCAGGACTCACAACACTAGATTCAGGAACAGTTATTACCCCTCAGCCATCAGGCTTTTGAACTAACAGGGATAACTTCACTCAACTTCACTTGGCTCCTTCATTGAAATGTTTCCACAAGCTATGGACTCACTTTGAAGGACTCTTCATCTCATCTTCTCAATATTTATTGTTTATTTATTTATTAATAATATTATTTCTTTCTTTTTGTACTTGCAGTGTGCTGTCTTTTGCACACTGGTTGAACACTCAATTTGGTTCAGTCTTTCACTGATCCTATAATGGGTATTATTCTATTATGGATTTATTGAGAAAATGAATCTCAGGATTGTATATGGTGACAGATATGTCCTTCGATAATAAATTTTCTTTGAACTTTGAACTTTAAAGTGATGCTTTTAATTGGATACAGTTTTCAAGCTTTGCTTGAGTTTGCACTATAATGTATTGTGCAAAATCTGCCAAAAATTTAGATTGCCCTTTCTAAATTTACTTGGTACTGCACCCCCACTTTTTATACTAGGTAATTTATCTTCAAATACTTATCGAACAAGATACAGGTAGAGAAAGAGTGAGAGCATCAGCAGAAGGCAAGTTGCTGGCACCTGGTTCCTTGTGTATCGGTGCACAGCCTGGTGTGCATCTTCAGTGGAGAACATCATTGTTGGAATCTTTCAAGCAAATCTCTTAAGCCCTCCCCAAGTATCTACGATTTATATAATAGTTATCATACAAGTACCTTTGATTTCGTGTCTAAGGACAGCTCTAATGCTGTACTTAAGTTTGCTAATGATGACACTGTTTTGGCTGAATCAAAGGTGGTGATGAGTCAGCATATTCGGAGGTTGAAAGGTGCCAGAATAACAGCCTCTCACTCAGTGCCATCAAAACCAAAGAGCTGATTATCGACTATAGGTGGAAGGTGCCAGAGGTCCAAAGCCAATTCTCATTTGGGTTCGGGGCTGGAGAGGGTCAGTAACTTTAAATTCCTGCGGTTATCTATCCGAGAATCTATCCTGGGATCGGCACATAAGTGCCGTGACAAAAAAGGTACACTGGCTCCTCTACTTTCTCAGAGGTTGGCGTAGATTTGGCATGTCACCAAAAACTGATGAACTCCTATAAATGCACAGTGGAGTGCATCCTAACTGATCGCATTCCAGCCTGGGATGGAAACACCAATGCCAGGAACAGAACTGTCTATAGAAAGTGATACATGCAACCATGTCTGTCACAGGGAAAGCCCTACACATTTTTGAGCACATTTACGTGGAGCACTGCCCAGAAGAAGGCAGCATCCATCATCAAGGACTTCCACCATCAAGACCATGCTCTTTTCTCGCTGCTACCATTTGGCAGGAGGGTACAGGTGCCTTAGTTCCCACACCAAAAGGTTTAGGAGCAGTTATATTACAACCATGAGGCTCCTGATCATTCACCACAATCCAATACAACTCGATATATAGACTCACTTTCAAGGACTTTTTATAAATCATGCTCTCAGTATTTTTTTGCACATTGATTGTTTGTCAGTCTTTGTGTATGTATAGCTTTTCATAAATTCTTTTGCATTTCAATATTTTCCTGTAAATTCCTGCAATAAAATAAATCTCAAGATGACTTTGAGCTTGACTTTGACATATCTGTGAATGTTTTGCCTGGTAGCTTGAGAGTGTTATAGCAAGCCTATTGTTTTTGAGGCTAAAATCATTCTGCATCACCAGACAATTTGGAATGAGGTGCAGTTATTTAACAATTTTTGGACTTTCTGTCTTCACCATGTGACCAATTACCTCTTTCAAATCCCATTTTAGCTAGCCCAAACAAGTGTGAGAATCTGGGTGCCCTGTAATTTCAAATTGCCCTCCTCCAAGTGTCATTTCTGATTGAGATAGTAATACTATTCTTCTTCCCGCTGTTCAGATGCTCCCTCTTAACTGCAGCCTTTCAAGTAAATTGAGTGGTAACGATGTCAAGGGGAATACAGCTGGAGCCAGTGATGGATTAGGCTTGAATACTATAAAACATTTATCAGCCTTCAAAGTATTCATACCAAAGCGATTCTTGAGGTTGGAAATCCAGAGTTCAGGGTTTGGTGTCTGAGGAAGACTGAAATTTAGTGACTCTGGAATGGCCATTTAGGAATGGATTTTAATGTGAGATTGAGAAGTGCGCAAGTTCAGGTATTTAATCTCTTCTTCAATTGTCACCAGTAAACCAGTCTTGCAGTCTTGAGGTTGTGTATTTGGAGCTGGAATAGAAAATGCCAACGGAATACAGCATGATTCGGAGGTAACCAGATTGCTACCTTAAAGGTTGAGAAAAAAAAACTGGTGACCACTGGTTGGACAAAGATGATAAGGTAGATAAGGCAGACCCATTGCACCATTTTTTCTTAGCTGTACAGGAATAATGATTATCTAGCCGCTAGATATCATTATCCCTGTACAGTCTAGAAACAAATGATGCAACGGGTCTGCCAATGAGTCTGGCACATTGTTTTGCTTCTAGCTAAAGTTGTAAATATAGCTCAGGAAATTACAACTGTGAAGAGACAAAGACTTACAAAGTGTGATAATAATAGCTATGCTGAAACATTGAATCTCTGACATGAAACTTTGAAACTTTTCTCTTTTCACTGATCCTTGATGTACTATGTCCAGCATTTTCTGCTTTTGATTTATATTTATGTTTTTTTGATTTTCATTTGAGTAAGCTGGGGCTATTTTCATTGGACCAGAGTAGGCTCAGAGTTGATGAAATTGAATTCTCAATAATCTTCGCTGAGTGGATAAGAAGGACCTATATCACTGAGCATTGTATTCGGTCATCAGGGACATAGATCTGAAGTGGATTAAGATGGATTAGACAAGAGATGAGGGAAAGCATTTTCAGTTTGTGAATAACCAGTATTAAATTTCCACTGTACATTACTTCGAGAGCAAAAGTCTGCAATAGCAGTCTAGGATGAGTTCTGGAGTTGGTTGCTTGACTCAATGAGGCCATCTAAGAGATGTCTGTGGCAGACTATTTAATGTTGCCTCCCAGCTGCCAGGATGGCATGTTGCTCCCAAGAGCGAGGGTCAGGGATGTCTCGAGTCGGGTCCACAGCACCCTAAAGGGGGAGGGTGAATAATCAGAAGTCCTGGTACATATGTTTTGGTACCAATGACATAGATAGGAAAAAGGATGAGGTCCTGAAGAGAGATTTTAGGGAGCTAAGTAGAAAGCAAAACCTGAAACAAGAGAAAATCTAAAGATGCAAGAAATCCAAGCAACACACTCAAACTGCTGGAGGAACTCAGCAGGCCAGGCAGCAGCAATGGAAAAGAGCAAACTGTCAATGTTTCAGGCCCAGACCCTTCATCAGGACCTCAAGCAAAACCTCAAGTGTAGTTATATCTGGATTGCTACTTGTGCTGTTCACCAGTGAGGGTAAGAATAGGATGATTTGACAGGTGAATGTGTGGCTGAGGTACTGGTGCAGAGGGCAGAGTTTCAGATTTCTGGATCATTGGAAACTTTATTGGGGAAGGTATGACCTGTAAAAAAAGAATGGTTTACACCCAAAATTGAAGGGTTCCCAATATTCTTCTGGGTAGGATTGTTAGAGCTGTTGGGGAGTGTTCAAGCTAATTTAGCCAGGGGATGGGACCGGAGGAGATAAGGCTGAGGATGAGGTAGTTGTCATAGAAGACAAAGGAGATTGAGTGGATGATGTTTTTTCTTAGATTTTCAGAAGGCCTTAGTCAAGGTGCCATACATGAG
Organism: Mobula birostris; assembly: GCF_030028105.1. NCBI lineage: Eukaryota > Metazoa > Chordata > Chondrichthyes > Myliobatiformes > Myliobatidae > Mobula > Mobula birostris. The sequence continues at coordinate 170,802,492 of NC_092375.1, read as the reverse complement.
GCTGCAAAACAAGGTAAGAACCAATGGTATTTCAGGAAAGATAATAGCATGGATAGAAGATTGGTTGATGGGCAGAAAGCAAAGAATGAGAATAAGGGATTGGCTAGTGGTGACTGGTGGTGTTTAGCAGGGGTTGGTGTTGGGGCTGCTTCTTTTTACCTATACCATAATGATTTGGGTGACAGAATTGATGTTTTTGTTTGGCCATGTTTGTGGATGATATGAAGTTAGGTGGAGGGGCAGGTAGTCTGCAGAAGGATTTAGATAGATTAGGAGAATGGGCAAAGAAGTGGCAGATGGAATACTGTGTAGGAAAGTATATGGCCATGCATTTTGGTAGGAGAAATAAAGGTGTAGACTACTTTCTAAACAGAAAGAAAATTCAGAAATCAGAGGGATAAGGGACTTACAAAGTCATTGTGCACGATTCCCTTAAAGTTAACTTGCAGGTTGAGTTGGTGGTAAGGAAGGAAGATGCAATGTTAGAGTTCATTTCAAGGGTACAAGAATATGAAATCAAGGATGTAATGCTGAGGCTTTCTAAGGCATCTGGCAGATTACACTTGGAGCAATATGAGCAGTTTTGGGCCCCTTACCTAAGAAAGGATATGCTGACTTTGACGAGGGTCCAGAGGAGGTTCACAAGAATGATCCCAGGAATGGAAGGGTTAAGGTATGAGGAGTGTTTAATGGCTCTGGGCCTGTACTTGCTGGAGTTTAGAAGTATGAAAGGGGATGTCATTGAAACCTATCAAATATTGAAAGACCTAGATAGAGCGGACATAGAGAGGCAGTGACTGGGTCTCAGACACTGAGTCTGGTGCTGTGGCTCCGAAGGGAAGGGGGCAAAGAGGGCTACAGTAGTGATAAGGTGATTCCATAGTTAGAGGGGTAGACATGAGATTCTATGGACATGAAGGAGACAACTGTTGCCTCCTGTATGCTAGGGTCAGGGACTTCTCAGATCGGGTCCACAGCATTCTAAGTTGGGAGGGTGAGCAGCCAGAAGTCTTGTTACATATTGACACCATTGACACAGGTAGCAAAAGGGAGGAGATCCCTAACAGAGAATTGAGGGAGTTTTAGATAAAAAGCTGAAAAACAGGACCTTCAGAGTAGTAACCTCTGGATTGCTGCCTGTGCCACATGCCAGCGAGGTTAACAATAGGACAATTTGGCAGATGAATGTGTGGCTGAGGAACATGTGCAGGAAGCAGGGCTTCCAATTCTAGATCATTGGGATCTCTTCTGGGGAAGGTATGACCTCTACAAAAGGGACGGGTTACCCTGAATCTGAGGGGGACTAGCATCCATGCAGGCAGGTTTGCTAGAGCTGTTGGTGAGGGTCTAAAATATTTCCAAAGGAGGATGGGAACAGAAGGAATAGGGCTGAAGATCAGGCAGTTGGTATACAAGTAGATGCAGTGTGCAGTGAGACTGTAAGGAAGGACAGGCAGATGATAGGGCAAAACTGCAGTCAGTGGGATGAGTTGAAGTGTAACATGGGAGCAAAATCGAAAACTGTGATGAAAACAGGACTGAAGGCATCGACTGTACCTCTTCCTAGAGACGCTGCCTGGGCTGCTGCATTCACCAGCAACTTTTATGTGTGTTGCTTGAATTTCCAGCATCTGCAGATTTCCTCGTGTTTGCGTTTTTAAATTCACCACTGCGAAGCCTCTTCCAGTGATGCCTACACTGAAGAAGTCTAAATCTTCTCTTCGACGGGAGTTCAGTGAAACCATCTCTCACTGCTCCCCACCTGTAATTTCTTTGGCTCTTCAACTTTTTGCTTATCCTATCATTTTGGATCTCCCCCTCCCCCTCCCACTTTAAAATCTCTTACTAGCTCTTCTTTCAGTTAGTCCTGACGAAGGGTCTCAGCCCGAAACGTCGACTGTACCTCTTCCTAGAGATGCTGCCTGACCTGCTGCGTTCACCAGCAACTTTTATGTGTGTTGCCTGAAGGTGTTATATGTGAATGCATGCAGTATACGGAATAAGGTAGATGATCTTGTAACTCTGTTAGAGATCAGTAGGTATGATGTTGTGGGCATCACTGAATCGTGGCTGAAAGAAGATCATAGTTGGGAGCTTAACATCCAAGGATATACATTGTGTTGAAAGGACAGGGAGATAGGCAGAGGGGGTGGGGGGCTCTGCTGGTAAAAATGAAATCAAAGCCTTAGAAAGAGATGATATGGGATTGGAAGATGTAGAACCTCATGAATAGAGTTAAGAAACTGAAAGAGTAAAAAGACCCTGATGGGAGTGATTATATCGGCACCCAAACCATAGTCAGGATGTCGGATATAAATTTCAAAGGGAGTTAGAAAAAGCATGTAATAAGAGCAAAGTTACGATAGTCATGGAGGATTCCAATATGCAGGTAGATTGGGAAAATAAGGTTGGTGCTGGATCCCAAGAGAAGGGATTTGTAGAATGCCTACAAGATAGCTTTATAGAGCAGCTTGTGGATGATCCCACTAGGAAAAAGACAATCCTGGAATGGGTGTTGTGTAATGAACTAGATTTGATTGCAGGTCTTAAGCTAAAGGAACGCATAGAAGACAGTGATCATAATATGATAGAATTCACCCTGCAGTTTGAAAGGGAGAAGCTAAAGTCAGATGTATCAGGATTACTATGGAATAAAGGGAATTACAGAGGCTTGACAGGAGCTGGCCAAGGTTAATTGGAAGGTGACACTAGTAGGGATGATGGCAGAACAGCAATGGCTGGAGTTTCTGGGAGCAATTCAGAAGGTCCAGGATAGAATACATCCCAAAGATGAAGTATTCTAAAGGGAGGATGAGGCAACCATGGGTGACAAGAGAAACTAAGGACAGTATAAGAGCAATGGAGAGGGCATATTGCAAAATATTAGTGGGAAGTTAGAGTTTTGGGAAGCTTTTAAAATCAACAGAAAGCAATTAAAAAGCTGTAAGAAGAGAAGGGATGAAATATGAAGGTAAACAGCCAATAATATAAAAGAGGATACAAAACATTGTTTCAGATAATGTAAATCATAAAAAAGAGGCAAGAGTGGATATCTGACTGCTGGAAAGTGATGCTGCTGAGGTACTAATTGGGGACTAAAAATCGGCAGGCAAACTTAATAAGTAATTTGCATCAGTCTTCTCTGTGAAAGACGAGCAGTATACAAGAAATTCAAGAGCATAAGGGGCAGAAGTGAGTGTAGCTGCTATTACTAAGGAGAAGGTGCTTGGGAAACTGTAAGGTCTGAAGGTAGATGAGTCAGCTGGACCAGACAGATTACACCCAAGAGTTTCTGAAAGAGGTGGCTGAAGAGATTATGGGGGCATTAGAAGTGATCTTACAAGAATCACTAGATTCTTGAATGGTTCAGGAGGACTGGAAAATTGCAAATGTCACTCCACTCTTTAAGATGGGACAAGAGGGAAAAAAAAGCATATTAATAGGCCAGTTCACTTAACTTCAGTGGTTGGGAAGATGTTGGAGTCCATTTTTAAGGAAGAGGTTTCAGGGTACTTGGAGGCACATGATAAAATAGGCCAAAGTCAGTATGGTTTCCTCAAGAGTAAATCTTGCCTGACAAATCTGTTGGAATTCTTTGAGGAAATAACAAGCAGGATAGACAAGAAGAGTCAGTAAATGTTGTTTACTTAGATTTTCAGAAGGCTTTTGACAAGGTGCTGCACATGACGCTATTCAACAAGATAAGAGCCTATGTAATTACAGGAAAGAAACCAGGAAGGATAAGAGACTGGCTAACTGGCAGGAGACAAAGAGTTGGAGTAAAGGGGGCCACGTCTGCTTGGCTGTGGTGACTTGTGGAGTTCCACAGCAGCTGGTGTTGCAATTGCTTCTTTTCACAGTATAGTCAATTGTTTGGACGACGGGATTGATGATGCTGTGGCCAAGTTTGTGGACAGTACGAAGATAGGTGAAGGGGCAGGTAGCATTGTGGAAGCATGGAGCCTGTAGAATGGGCCAAGAAGTGGCAGATGGAATATAGTGTAGGGAAGGGTATGCTCATGCACTTTAGTAGAAGGAATAAAAGGATAGACTATTTTCTAAAAGAGAGAAAATTCAAAAATCTGAGATGCAAATGGCCCTGGGAGTCCTTGTGCAGAATTTCCTAAAGGTTAACTTGCAGGTTGAGTCGGTGGTAAGAAATGCAAATGCAATGTTCGCATTAATTTCAAGAGGACTAGAATATAAAAGTAAGGACGTAATGCTGAGGCTTTATAAGGCACTGGTCAGGCCACACTTGAAATATTGTGAGCAGTTTTGGGACCCTTGTCTAAGAAAAGATGTGCAGGCATTGGAGAGAGTCCAGAGGAAGTTCACAAGAATGATGCTAGGAATTAAAGGGTTAGCATACAGCATGAGAAGTGTTTGATATCTCCGGGCCTGCGCTCCCTTGAGCTTAGTAGAATGAGGGGGGAATCTCAGTGAAACCTATCAAATGTTGAAAGGGCTAAATAGAGTGGATGTGGAGAAGATGTCTTCTATGCTGAGTGGCTCTAGGACCAAAGGGTCCAACCTCAGAATAGAGGGACATCCATTTTGAACAGAGATGAGGAGGAACTTCTTTAGCCAGAGGATGGTGAATCTGTGGAACTCATTACACAGATGACTACGGAGACCAAGTTATAGGTATATTTAAAGCGGAGGTTGATAGGTTTTTGATTGTTCGGGGTGTCAAATATTATGGGAAGGTGGAGAATAGGGTTGAGAGAGATAATAAACCAGCCATGACGGAATAACGGAGTAGACACAATGCTCCTATGTCTCGGGGTCTTAAGGTTCAAAGTGTCTGAACGGTGGGTCTTGTGATGAAGACCAGCTAAAGTAAAGGTTCCTGGACCATATGCGACTAACAAAGGTGGCTGTGCCGTTATTTTTAGCAAATGATAAAACTTACAGATGGGAATTTTCCTCGATTACTATCACATTCCTGGCAAACTTACACAGATGAACTGGCATGGATCCAAGGCAACCTCATTCCTATGATTTACTAAAGAAAATTGTGAGGATAATTTGCTCGGGACTTCATATCCTGCCACACATTTCTCTGTTACATATTTCTTTGGCAGAAAGAAGAGCCCTGTATTACTTACTGCCTTACCCCCTTGCATCAGTTCAAGTACTTGGGACTGATGGAAGATGAAATTGAAAGCTGTACCATTCCTTAAGGCTGTTATAGCCAGGGGTGGTAATGGGGACAAGCTCCCACTAACTATTAAATGCTCCCAATGGCCTGCGCCTCAAATAGCCTCTGGCAACCAAGTCCAGCTCCTGGCCTTCACGTGTGGCTTAGCTATTAAGCCTGACGGATCCGTTTCTACTGACAGGAGAAGGGTCAAGGGGGGGTTACTGGCGCCTTAAAACCAGTCGCTTTGGGTAGATGGAGCTCATCAATCGTGGTTGGCAATTCATCCAGGGGAAGGAAAACTTGGATCTCAAACCTCCACTGCTTTGTGGCGCTACTAGGGAAGGCTTTGGGAGTAAACCCCGAGGGAAAATCCAGAGCTGGATTCCCTAAAGCAGTCCTACATTGAGTACAACACTGCTGGTACCAAACTTGCTGTTCCTTTGGGTTTATCAGATGCATGGAGAGGGAGAGCTTGCTGCGTGGGCAACAGCTTCCTCTCCATATCGTACTGCCCAGGGTAGCATATCTAGACAGGTAGGACGCAATATCCACGGTCGACTCTGACTGACGGAGGCCCTCACTCACATCCTCACCTGATAATAACGGAAGCTGCTGACTAAGGGTGGAGTGGAGTACAGTGCAGTGGAGTAAAGGACACCTTATTTACTGCATGCATCTGAGTTCTGGCTATTGACTGTTGTCTGTCAGGGCTTTCAGGGATGAACAGTTTCCAAATGACTAGAATCCTGGTGAGCATTGAGGGCACGTTACAAAGTGGGTTGAGCAGGTCTGAAACTGACTGGATGTTGGGCATCTGCTTATTTAATGAGAGGATTGTGCAAATGGCACATTGCTCATGAGACCATGTTAACAAGATACAAGTTCCAGCTAAATTTGTACTATCTCTCATCTGAGAGAAGGGCCTTGTCAATCATTTCTTTTTCATGCCATCATTATGTTATTCCTGTTTTTAATCATACAGATAAAGTGAATAGTATTATCCGCAGGCTTGATCAATAAACTCAGGCAACCATATTATCTCCTTGTTATATCATTGTTGTGAAAGTAATACCCATGAAGAACCACGGATCACTTACGAACACTTTTTCACTAATATTAACAATGGAAACATTATAAACAATGAGAAACCCCATATCATCATTAAAGTAGTTCAAGAGAGCAGTGTATCATCACCATTTAATTGAGTGGAGTTCCTTTAATTATAGGCTCAGTAACTGCATCCAAATACCATAGTAGCATTGTGTAATCAGTAGTTACTCTTGTTGAAAAATAAAACCCTTCTATTTTTTTAAATAGGCAGCAAAAAAAATACATTTCAAAAGCCATTACTGAGAACACACATGTTTGACTTAACATCTGATTATATCCTAAATTACTATTGGCGTACCCTGAGTATTATATTCATTGTAATATAATCATTTTGGCTCTTGAAAAAATGTCTTAAGATTTGGCAGGATGAATAGAACAGGTTTGCAGTGTAATTTCCTTCTCTTAAGGCATAGTTAAATTCTCCTTCATTCATTACAATTTGAGATGGAATTTCTTGTCAGAGAAGTGAAGAGCAATGGAATAATAAAATACCATATTGGAAATCACAAATGATAATGCAGTACAAGGTAATGTCTATTATTCTCAAATTTAGAGACACATTTTGGATGTACACCATAAAAAAAACAAAACATGCATGCAAGTAGTAACCGGTAAAATTCTTAGTTTAACTACAGGTCTTGGCAATCAGCAGTAATCTTATTGATAAGCAGAGGAGGATTGAGGAGTTGTGCTCCTCATATTTCTTATGTTCTGTTTTGTCTTTCCAGAAAATTACTGGGTCTTCAATGACATTATCAAAAGTTATGGGTCACCCGAACTTGGAACTGTATGTGCACACTGGAACGTTGGCCTTTTAACTAATATTCCCCAAATCTGTGCCTGCATACTTGCAATTGGGGCTGTACATCTGCCAATTATAGCGTTAATGTTCTTAGGATAATCTTAGCCAAAAGGTTTCTATGTGCGATAGTAACACTGATATGCATCCTAAAATAGAACACAGGCCTCATTGTAATTAATCTGGTGATGAATTGCTGCAGTGCTGGCTGCAGATTGGAAAATAATACTGATATGTCCAGCTCCAGTCTGGAAGGAGTCAAAAACAAAGAAACTAAGGACTACCACGAGTTTGACTATTACAGACATAGACCAGGCAAGAGGAGATTAATTGCTCCCACATTCCTTCCAAGAATTCACCAAACAAAACAGAACTTCATACAGATCTTCAAGGGGGTTCACAGCCTAAATCACTAACTTTACTGCAATCATGAGAACATTAGAACAAAGATGCTCAGAAGCTTGCACAATTTCTTGGTGGTTGGGCAGATAATTATGTCCATCAAGATCTAACCATCATGCCAGACAGCAAATGACTTTGGGGAGATGCCTTACTTACATCTGTTTACTAACTCTGTTCAGGGCTGCAAGAAGCAGAGCAAAGCAGTTTTACTTTGAGAGACATGTAGCCATGAGAATATATTGGAGAACACCATAGGCATGGTGAAACAACACATTAGTTGCCTGGGTGAGTCTAGAAGTACATAAGACCATAAGACATAGGAGCAGGATTAAACCACTCAGCCCATCTAATCTGTTCTGCCATCCCATCGTGGCTGATTGATTATCCCTCTCATAGAGTCATAGAAAAGTGCAGCACAGAAGCAGGCCCTTCAGCCCATCTAGAATATGCTGAAGCATTTAAACAGCTTACTCCTATCGACCTGCATCCAACCATAGCCCTCCATATCCCTCCCATCCATGTACCTATCCAAATTTATTTAAACATTGAAATCGAGCTTACATGCTCCACGTGCGCTGGCAGCTCATTCCGCACTCTCACGACCCTCTGAGTGAAGAAGTTTTCCCTCATGTTCCCCTTAATCTTTTCAACTTTCACCCTTAACCATAACCTCTGGCAGTAGTCCGAACCAGCAGTGGAAAAAGCCTACTTACATTTACCCTAACTATACCCTCATAATTTTGTATAGTTTGATAAAATCTGCCCTCAATCTTCTACGTTCCAAGGAATAAAGTCCTAACCTAGTCAAACTTTCCTTACGACTCATGTCCTCCAGACCCGGCAACATCCTTGTAAGTTTTCTCAGTGTTCTTTCAACCTTATTTTTATCTTTCCCATTTCCTGTACTCAATACTTTGATTTATGAAGGCCAATATGCCAAAAACTTTCTTTACGACCCCACCTACTTGTGCTGCAACTTTCAATGATTATGATTACGTGTATGCAAGAGAAAATTTGCAGATACTGGAAATCTGAGCAACACACAAAATGCTGGAGGAACTCAGCAGGTCAGGCAGCATCTATGGAAAAAAGTACAGTCGACTTTTCGGGCTGAGACACGCCGAAGGGTCTCAGCCCGTAACATCGTCTGTACCTTTTTTCATAGATGCTGCCTGGCCTACTGAGTTCCTCCAGCATCTTGTGTGTGTCCCTTTGTTCTTCTGTACTTCTCAGTGCCCTACCATTCACTGTGTAAGACCTACCCTAATTGGTTCTACCAAAATGCAACACCTCATACTTGTCCGCATTAAATTCCACCTGCCATTTTTCCAGCTGGTCTGGATTCCTCTACAAGCTCTGATAGTCCTCCTTGCTATCCACTACACCCCCTAATCTTGGTGCCAACTGTAAATTTGCTGATCCAGTTGATTACATTATCATCCAGATCATTGATATAGATGACAAACAACAATGAACCCAGAACCGATCCTTGCTGATCCCTGCTAAAGGCCTCCAGTGGAGAGGCAACCATCTACTACCACGCGTTAGATTCTCTCACAAAGCCAATGTTGAATCCAATTTGCTACTTCATCCTGAATGCCGAGCGACTGAACCTTCTTGACCAACCTCCCATGCAGGACCTTGTCAAATATCTTACTGAAGTCCACGTAGACAACATCTGCTGCCTTGTCTTTAACAACTTTCCTGGTAACTTCCTCGAGAAGCCCTATAGGATTGGTTAGACACGATCTACCATGCACAAAGCTATTCTGATTACCTCCAGTCGGTCCATGTCTATCCAAATACTTATATATCCAGTCCCTTACAATACCTTCCAATAACTTTCCCACTACTGGCGTCAGGCTCACCAGCCTATAATTTCCTGGTTTAATTTTAGAATCTTAGTTAAGGAGAGGAACAACATTGGCTATCCTCTTGCTAAGAATGATTTAAATTTCTCTGCTAGGGTCCCTGCAATTTCTGCACTTGCCTCCCATGTGGTCAAGGGATCACCTTGTCAGGCCCTGGGGATTTATCCACCCTAATTTTCCTCAAGGCAGCAAACACCTCCTCATCTGTAATCTATATAGGGTCTATGAAGTTGATATCACTTTGCCTCACTTCAATAGACTCTGTGTCTGTCACCTGAGTAAGAGATGCAAAAAATCCATTTAAAATCTCTCCCATCTCTTTCGGTTCATTGCATAGATTACTATACTGATCTCAACCCCATTCTCCTACCTTCTCCCCGTAGCCTTTGATGCCCCAACTAACCAAGGACCTATCAAACTGCTTTAAATATACTCAATGACTTGGCCTCCACAACCATCCATGGCAATGAGTTCCACAGATTCACCAGCCACCAGGAAGAAACTCCTCCTCATCTCTGTTCTAAATGGACGACCCTCTGTCATGAGACTGCACCCTCTGGTCCTATTGGAAACATCCTCTTCACATCCACCGTGTCTAGGCCTTTCAATATTTGATAGGTTTCAATGAGAATCTCCCCTCATTCTCCTAAACTCCAGCCAGTACAGACCCAGAGTCATCAAATGCTCCTAATACATGAACCCTTTCATTCCTGAACCACTCTCGTGAACCTCCTCTGGATCGTCTCCAATGGCAGCACCTCTTTTCTTAGAAAAGGGGCCCAAAACTGCTCACAATACACCAAGTGTGGCTTCACTAGTGCCTTATGAAACCTCAATGTTACATCCTTGATCTTATATTCTAGTCCTCTCAAAACGAATGCAAACATCACATTTGCCTTCCTTACCACTGACTCAACCTGCAAGTTAACATTTAGGAAATCCTGCACAAGGACTCCCAAGTCCCTTTGCACCTCTGATTTTTGAATTTTCTTCCTGTTTAGAAGACATTCTCCTATATTCCGTCTGCCACTTATTTGCCCATTCTTCTAATGTGGTAAACATTTGGAGTTTGCAAGTTCTCCCTGGGAATGTTTTTTTCTGTGTGCTACAACTTCCTCCTACATCCCAAAGATATGCAGGTCAACCTTCCATGCTTAGTTTCACAGTGTGCAGAATCTGGAAGAGTTAATGAGAACATGAAGAGAAGAAAATTGGACTAAGATAAGATTTGTGTAAATGGTTTATTATGATCAGCCTTGACATGGTGGAGCAAATGGTCTGTTTCTATGCTGTATATCTCTATAATTCTGCATACTGGTGGCCACAATATGTCGATAATATGGATATTGTCCATGCAATGACTGCACAGTAAGAAGACATGGGATTCAAGTTTTTGGATCATTGGGACCTCTTTTGGCGCAGGCGTGACCTGTACAAAAAGGAGGGGTTGCTCTTGAATCCTAGGGGGACCAATATCCTGGCAGGGAGATTAGCGGGGGCTGCTGAGGTGACTTTAAACTAGAATGGTTGGGGGGTGGGAATCAAATTAAAGAGGCTAGGCGTGAGGAGGTTAGTTCACTACAGGGGGATGGGAACCAGTGCAGAGAGGCAGAGGGGTGTAAAGTGAGGGTAGAAACAAAAAGTACTATGGAGAAAAGTAAAAGTGGCAGGCCGACAAATCCAGGGCAAGCATTAAAAAGGGCCACTTTTCAGCATAATTGTATAAGGGCTAAGAGAGTTGTAAAAGAGCGCCTGAAGGCTTTGTGTGTCAATGCAAGGAGCATTCGTAATAAGGTGGATGAATTGAAAGTGCAGATTGTTATTAATGATTATGATATAGTTGGGATCACAGAGACATGGCTCCAGGGTGACCAGGGATGGGAGCTCAACGTTCAGGGATATTCAATATTCAGGAGGGATAGACATGAAGGAAGGGGAGGTGGGGTGGCGTTGCTGGTCAAAGAAGAGATTAACACAATAGAAAGGAAGGACATAAGCCAGGAAGATGTGGAATCGATATGGGTAGAGCTGCGTAACACTAAGGGGCAGAAGACGCTGGTGGGAGTTGTGTACAGGCCACCTAACAGTAGTAGTGAGGTCGGAGATGGTATTAAACAGGAAATTAGAAATGTGTGCAATAAAGGAACAGCAGTTATAATGGGTGACTTCAATCTACATGTAGATTGGGTGAACCAAACTGGTAAAGGTGCTGAGGAAGAGGATTTCTTGGAATGTATGCGGGATGGTTTTTTGAACCAACATGTCGAGGAACCGACTGGAGAGCGGGCTATTCTGGACTGGGTTTTGAGCAATGAGGAAGGGTTAATTAGCGATCTTGTCATGAGAGGCCCCTTGGGTAAGAGTGACCATAATATGGTGGAATTCTTCATTAAGATGGAGAGTGACATAGTTAATTCAGAAACAAAGGTTCTGAACTTAAAGAGGGGTAACTTTGAAGGTATGAGACGTGAATTAGCTAAGATAGACTGGCAAATGACACTTAAAGGATTGACGGTGGATATGCAATGGCAAGCATTTAAAGGTTGCATGGATGAACTGCAACAAATGTTCATCCCAGTTTGGCAAAAGAATAAATCAAGGAAGGTAGTGCACCCGTGGCTGACGAGAAATTAGGGATAGTATCAATTCCAAAGAAGAAGCATACAAATTAGCCAGAGAAAGTGGCTCACCTGAGGACTGGGAGAAATTCAGAGTTCAGCAGAGGAGGACAAAGGGCTTAATTAGGAAGGGGAAAAAAGATTATGAGAGAAAACTGGCAGGCAACATAAAAACGGACTGTAAAAGCTTTTATAGATATGTAAAAAGGAAAAGACTGGTAAAAACAAATGTAGGTCCCCTGCAGACAGAAACAGGTGAATTGATTATGGAGAGCAAGGACATGGCAGACCAATTGAATAATTACTTTGGTTCTGTCTTCACTAAGGAGGACATAAATAATCTTCCAGAAATAGTAGGGGACAGAGGGTCCAGTGAGATGGAGGAACTGAGCGAAATACATGTTAGTAGGGAAGTGGTGTTAGGTAAATTGAAGGGATTGAAGGCAGATAAATCCCTAGGGCCAGATGGTCTGCATCCCAGGGTGCTTAAGGAAGTAGCCCAAGAAATAGTGGATGCATTAGTGATAATTTTTCAAAACTCGTTAGATTCTGGACTAGTTCCTGAGGATTGGAGGGTGGCTAATGTAACTCCACTTTTTAAAAAAGGAGGGAGAGAGAAACCGGGGAATTATAGACCGGTTAGCCTAATGTCGGTGGTGGGGAAACTGCTGGAGTCAGTTATCAAGGATGTGATAACAGCACATTTGGAAAGCGGTGAAATGATCGGACAAAGTCAGCATGGATTTGTGAAAGGAAAATCATGTCTGACGAATCTCATAGAATTTTTTGAGGATGTAACTAGTAGAATGGATAGGGGAGAACCAGTGGATGTGGTATATTTGGATTTTCAGAAGGCTTTTGACAAGGTCCCACACAGGAGATTAGTGTGCAAACTTAAAGCACACGGTATTGGGGGTAAGGTATTGGTGTGGGTGGAGAGTTGGTTAGCAGACAGGAAGCAAAGAGTGGGAATAAACGGGACCTTTTCAGAATGGCAGGTGGTGACTAGTGGGGTACCGCAAGGCTCAGTGCTGGGACCCCAGTTGTTTACAATATATATTAATGACTTGGATGAGGGAATTAAATGCAGCATCTCCAAGTTTGCGGATGACACGAAGCTGGGTGGCAGTGTTAGCTGTGAGGAGGATGCTAAGAGGATGCAGGGTGACTTGGATAGGTTGGGTGAGTGGGCAAATTCATGGCAGATGCAATTTAATGTGGATAAATGTGAAGTTATCTACTTTGGTGGCAAAAATAGGAAAACAGATTATTATCTGAATGGTGGCCGATTAGGAAAAGGGGAGGTGCAACAAGACCTGGGTGTCATTATACACCAGTCATTGAAAGTGGGCATGCAGGTACAGCAGGCGGTGAAAAAGGCGAATGGTATGCTGGCATTTATAGCGAGAGGATTTGAGTACAGGAGCAGGGAGGTACTACTGCAGTTGTACAAGGCCTTAGTGAGACCACACCTGGAGTATTGTGTGCAGTTTTGGTCCCCTAATCTGAGGAAAGACATCCTTGCCATAGAGGGAGTACAGAGAAGGTTCACCAGATTGATTCCTGGGATGGCAGGACTTTCATATGAAGAAAGACTGGATGAACTGGGCTTGTACTCGTTGGAATTTAGAAGATTGAGGGGGGATCTGATTGAAACGTATAAGATCCTAAAGGGATTGGACAGGCTAGATGCAGGAAGATTGTTCCTGATGTTGGGGAAGTCCAGAACGAGGGGTCACAGTTTGAGGATAGAGGGGAACCCTTTTAGGACCGAGATTAGGAAAAACTTCTTCACACAGAGAGTGGTGAATCTGTGGAATTCTCTGCCACAGGAAACAGTTGAGGCCAGTTCATTGGCTATATTTAAGAGGGAGTTAGATATGGCCCTTGTGGCTACGGGGGTCAGGGGGTATGGAGGGAAGGCTGGGGCGGTGTTCTGAGTTGGATGATCAGCCATGATCATAATAAATGGCGGTGCAGGCTCGAAGGGCCGAATGGCCTACTCCTGCACCTATTTTCTATGTTTCTATGTTTCTATGAAACAAGATCCCAAGAGACTAAATGGCATCTCCAAAGCTCAGATAATGAGCTTTGATGTAGGATCACAGTCCAAAACATCGACTGTTTGTTCCTTTCTATAGATATTGCCTGACCTGTTGAGTTCCTCCTACATTTTGTGTGTGTTTCTCAGGTAATGAGAAATCCATTGCTGGCTAACAATGTCTAGAAATATTTATTCTCAGCAATGACCTTCCTGAATAAGAGAGTCCAATCCCTTAACATCAAACTCAGTGGCTTTACTGTTACTGAATTCCAATTGTACATACCTTGATGGATTACCATGACAATAAATTTAATTGGACCAAATACAAAATCATGCAGCTAAGCAGGCAGATCTCGGAGTTAGTAACATACAGGAGAGGTCATCGGTATTCAACCCAGAGGATGGTATTCTGTGGGAATGGACTCAACACCGGACTCCACAAAGCCTTTCCACCATTTCATGTAAGGAGTTGAGACCCTCTATTTGCCTCAATGAGTGTAGTGCCGTCAATGCTCAAAAACCTGGACACATCTAAGACAAATCAGGCTCCAAATTCAAAGAGAAGGGACCATTCAGAAGAGAAGGGACAACAAAGGGATGGGAATTTTAAGAGGAGTGGATTTCACTCAGGTGCACTCCCAGAGTAAAAAAGCCAGCAGAGGGTCGCTACAGTGAAATGGAGCTTTGACCAGTGACTAATCAGGACACTGGAAGTTTTGAGAGGAAGAGATTTCAGTCAGGTCGACTGCCCGAGTAGAAAAGCCAGCAGTATGTTGCTACAGTGAAAAAGACCTTTGCCCGGTGACCAATCAGCATTTGGGATTGATTTGCAAGAGCAAATTAAAGGCAGGCAGGGCAAGTGCAGCAGCCATCATCGCAGCGGCAGTCGTCTGAGCGGACAGAGTCAGAGTGGTGATCTCAAGGCTTTAGCTCTTCAAGGTTTTAGTAAGAGGAAGCAAAGGAAAGAAAAGGTCAGGGTTAAGTTTTTTTTTTCTTCCCTTCTTTACATCTGCTCAGTAAGCGTAGTAAAGTTGCCAGGCAGGATAGTTGAATGCTCCTTTTGCTGGATATAGGAAGGCAAGGAGACCTCCAGTGTCCCTGACCACTACATCTGCGAGAAGTGCATCCAGCTGCAGCTACTAGCAGTGCTGGAGCTGGAACTGGATGAACTCTGGGTCATTCGGGAGACTGAGGGGGTGATAGATAGGACATATAGAGAGGTAGTTACACCCCAGCTAGAAGACACAGGAGACTGGGTGACAGTCAGTAAGGGTTAAGGAGCCAGTGCAGAGTAGCTCTGTGGCCATCCCCCTCAACACAGGTACATCACTTTGGTACTGTCGGGGGGATGACCTAACAAAGCAACGTCACAGTGGCCAGGTCACTGGCACTGGGTCTGACTCTGTGACTCGGAAGTAAAGTGGAGAAGAAGGTGCACACTGTGGTGATAGAGGATTCGTTAGTTAGGGGAATGGACAGGAGGTTCTGTGGGCGAGAATGAGATTCCCAGATGGTTTGTTGCCTCCTGGGTGCCAAGGTCCGGGATATCTCAGATCGAGTCCTCAGCATTCTTAAGTGGGAGGGTGAATAAGCCAGAAGTCATGGTCCATGTAGATACCAATGATATGGGTAGGATGAGGTTCTGCATAGGGAATTCATGGAACTTGGTGCCAAGTTAAAGGCCAGGACCTTCAAGATTGTGACCTCAGGATTACTACCCATGCCATGTGCTAGTGAGGCCAGAACTAAGAAGATTATACAGTTTAATTCATGGCTAAGGAGTTGGTGTAGAAGGGAGAGCATAATATTTTTGGATCATTGGGCTCTCCTCACAGAAGGTGCGACCTATACGGACAGAATAGTTTGCACCCTGAACTGGAGGGGGACCATTATCCTTGCAGAAAGATTCTTTAAAGCTGCACGGTGGGGTTTAAACTAGAATTGCAGGGGGATGGGAACCAGAGTGCCAGAACAGTTAGTGGAGAGGTTGTGGAGGCAGATGTTGGTGGTGACTCTGTGGAATTTTTTTACCACAGGCAGCTGTGGAGGCCAGGTCTTTATGTACAGTATATCTACGGCAGAGCTTGATAGAATCTTGATTGGACAGGCCATGAAGGGATATGGGGAGAAGGCAGGAGACTGGGGTTGAGAGGAAAATTGGGTCAGTCATGATGAAATGGTGGAGCAGACTCGATGCGCCAAATGGTCTATTTCTGCTCCTATGTCTAATGGTCTAACAAAGTAGTTTAAAACACATTTCATTTATCTTCAGTGATGCACGTTTAAATCCACACAACACTCTTAAAACATACAGTATTTAAAACTCACAGAGAATTTCTATCTCAAACATTTCCAAATTACAAACCATTTCTATCACACAAAAGACAAAGGACAAAGCACAAGGTATTTCCAAAACATAGGTACAATACCTATAAACTAAAGACATGCCAAAGATGCAGACAAACAAATCGTCCACCTCAGAAACCAAAGTCAGAGGAATGGCCTCTATTTCACCATGTCTTTCTTGATGTTCCTCCACCCCATTCCTAATTAGCCTGAACTGTTGTCTGCATTTATACCCTTTTCTCTTCAAGTTGAATGACTTAACATGTCTGTGATATTTCCTCAGGTAACCTTTTAACACAAACGGTCTAAATAAGTAAATACATCTTGGATACATAGTTCTCAGCCTAATTTTCGTAGTCCACAATTAATGCTGTGCAGTTGACTTCCCTGAGTACATAAACCTTCCCACACTAGTAGATGAGTTATTTGATATACTAAATTTTATAATCCATCTGATCTGCAAGCTTGCTTGAACTAAGCAACTTAGTCAGCTTGCCCTGAATCGAAACAAGCCAAATTAATAACCCATTCTCTTATAATGCAACATTGAGCAGCAGTAGGCCTGGTGCTGTGACTTCATACAGACAGAGCATCTTCTATTTACAGAGCTTGTTTGTAAATCTGTGTTTCTAACTTCGAGCTGATTACTGCTTTCTATTTACATTATAAGAACTGCTGACTCCCATTTATGACCAGAAGTTAAACAAAGCAATATTAGTTGGAAGTTTCTTTACATCTATTTGATCCCACAAGTGGCAGCTGCTGTGTTTAGAAAGCAAGCTTAGCAAACCACCAAGAAAGAAGCCTACTGGCCTGGAAGTGAATATCCATCATACCTTCCTCTTCCTAAGCAAAGATTTCTAACCCAGCTCCTCCCTACCGGACATCAGCTTCAAGACCAAGACTCCTGCCAAGACTCCACTTGAGAACAGACTATCAGTCCTCCAATTGTTTCAGTAGGTTCACTCACAACACACTGGAGATGTGAGTGTTGCTTTGACCCCAGCATCTGCAGATTATTTTGTGTTCCAGTAGGTTACTAGTGCTAGAAAGACCCTGTTTGATCTGATGCTCAAAGCATTCATTGAGTACTTGCCAATGTAGGGGTTTCTGTGTGATTTTTGTCATTAGAATTTTCACTTCTTTATTCTCAGCTGCATACATTTCCCTAATCTTAGAGGATTGTTACCATTATAATTTCCATAAACACATGACAATGATGCATCAATGTCCATATTATAAGTCCTCATCAGTCCATCTTTAATATCTTCTTCCCCACAAACTGTTCTTGCTATTACCTTGATGCAATGATTGACTCTATTGACAATAGTTCATCAGGTTAGATGGCAATGCCTCTCACTAAGCTGAAAATAAGTCATCTCTTTCACAGTGGCATTCATATTGCTTTCGATGTGGTGCACAACTTGACTCAAGTTTCCTGAAAACGATTCTTGTGAAAAAATTACTGATTGTGTATGGCTGTCTTTTTTGCCTAAAGATAAATAATCTCACATTTTAGTTATAGAAAATTAAATCCATCTGTTACATGAATTCACAGTATAATAACATACATAAAAATTACATAAGTAAGGAAGAGTACAGTTCGCCTGTTGAGGATTCTGTTTATACCTTTAATTCTAAGCTCCCAGAAAAAAGTGTCAAAACATAGGGGAGAGTTATGTCCCTCCCATGGGAGTGAACACCCATTGGTATGTTGTAACTTAACATTCTGATACTAATCTATGATGTGCATAAGCTTCTTCCATTTTATTAATTTTGGATTCTGTATTAATCATTCAAGTCTTCCCCCTTTGCTTTGTTGAGAATTGGGCTTAACTGAGAAGAATTGACACAACTTCCTAACTTTTGTGTTTTCCCTGAAAACTTTAACTAAGCAAGGACTACTCGGTCTGTTCTGACAGACCATGGACTTATCAATCAAATATACAAATAGTTCTGGTGACATTGTTAGGCATGGACTAGATGGATCGAAGGGCCTGTTTCTGTGCTGTACTTTTCTATGATTATATATATAATATTGTATAACACAAATAGCAGTATTAATAGGAATTGTAGGAATACCACATCCACAATAAATGCTTATACACAAGTAAGTAAAACACATTCAAATTGTTCTATCTTGTGACAATATAACTCAGAGTCCCTAGGATTACATCTCATTTTCTGAAGAAATCACAACAGAATAGGTAAAAAAGTTATCAGGAGTATAGTGTTCCTCAGGGAAGCTTCCTTTCTCCTCCTGGTAAATCTTTTACCATTGTATAACAGAACACACAAAATATAACAAGATAGATGGTTTGAATATAAAAACCGAAGATGTAAACCATTATAGTATAATGCCATCATTAGCAGTAAACAATACATTTACAAAGTACATTATATTAAATCTTAAGGACCATATATATAAAAAGATACCCATTTCGGAAAGTAAATATGCAATATCCAAATAGGTAAGTAAAAAATAATGTTTGTTCACTCATCTTTCTGTGGGTTTATGTTATTAGACCAATTATTCATGACAGACACATCCCAGACCCTCAAGATGAGGTGAGAAACATGAATACTCATATGCAACATTCGTGATCAGGACTAGGAAAAGAAGAGGAGCAAGGATAACATAACCAGGCCAGTACCTGCTCTTCACTCTTTCAGGATTAAGGACGAACCAGAGGAATAGGTAAAGAGGCGAGTACGATGCAGGGACAGCTAAGCAGTCATATGAGTGTTAACCCATAATAGTACAGATTATGTATGGGAGTTAACAGACTCCTAGGAGAGGAGCCATTATACAAAAAGCAAAAGTAACCAATCTTCCGTTCTTGCAGGCTTTAACATTTCAACAAAAAGTGAAATACAAAGGCAATAATTCCAATGGCTAGGGGAACGGTTCATTGGAAAACTTCAAAAAAACAACCTTAACCCAATTTAGAGTAGTGCCAAACCACCCATAAACTGTATTTACTGCTATGGAAGCAAAATGTACAAATGTGAAACAGCTTGAAAAGTCTTAGCTATAGTTTCAGCTGGAGCGTTAAGCCAGTCAGGGGCTTAGAGAACGAGTCTGCAGAGGAGACCTGTGAAAGGAGGTGCCTCGTCTGTCTGATTATGTCAGTTCAGTTACTCTTGTAGTGTGGAGAGAAATATTCTTTTAATTTGTCTGAGTTTCTTCTAGTCATTGTTGACAAATATCAAGTCTTTCTCGAACATTATTTGTTGTATTTATCATATATCATCCTTAAAACTGGACTTGTGTTTTTGTCTTGTGATGCGCAACATAGATTAAACTATCGAATTACTCCAAGAGTCATTTCCTCTAAAAACCTTAAAAAGTGAGTGATCCCCTGATAACAGTATGTTGGAAAAGCTTTTGTCATCAGAAATTTCTATTTCCTAGTGAAACAAAGGATTACATTAGTGCTATTATGAGAGTGAGCACCATCAAGGCATGGCTGTCAGGCAGTTATATTCTAATATATATATTTTTTTAAATCATGAAAATTGTTTCGAGCCAAATCGATTTTCTCACTGCGCGTTGCTAATAACAACATGCGACTGAATACACAGCAATAATTGAAGGCTTGTCTGTGTGTATAACATTATCTATTTGGGAAGTAATATTCTCTGAGTAAGCCCAAAATTCAGCATTATCAATTGGTCTCTAACTGTAAAATTTGTCATTGTCTTGATTCCCTGTTTTCAACTTGCAATCAAAGTCTATCTGAAATATAATTGAATTCACAAGGACACCAATAATTCTAAAATAATTTTCATTGTAAGGTGCCATTTGCACCACAGCACGACTAGTCACGACTATTTGATTAAAAGCAAATAGACAATCTGGATAGATACAATAATCTATGGGACTAAAATCTATAAAAAGCAATGGATTTATCAGTTTCAGTTGACCAGGGAGGAAACCATTGTTGTTTTATCTTAGCTTCTGCTTCAGTGCATCTTTCCATCTTATCTTCCCATGAAAATATCCAGATCAGGGTCTTTGCTGAACCATTTAGAATGCAACCCAAAATGCAAAAAAAGTTATCATGCTACCGTCATTTAATAACAGTGTGGAATCGTGGCCATAATTGGAGAAAGAGAAACATCTAACATCTTAGTTCTTATACTTGTTGGCCATGAAAGGAAAGTTCAACAAGGTATCTGTATAATGGAGAAATCTTCATTAAAAATTGTTTTTCACAGTGTTCTAGTCTAATGGCTTCAATGTCATATTTCCATGAGTGGGATCATTCAATGGCAGAACAGTGTCTATACTTTTCTTCAGGTATAGAGGGATCCATGTCAAAGGATTACTCTTTTGGTTTACCTTCA
The DNA here is from genome assembly GCF_030028105.1 of Mobula birostris. Taxonomy (NCBI): domain Eukaryota; kingdom Metazoa; phylum Chordata; class Chondrichthyes; order Myliobatiformes; family Myliobatidae; genus Mobula; species Mobula birostris. The sequence continues at coordinate 170,781,809 of NC_092375.1, read as the reverse complement.
GTATTTGGCTGGAATCTTTCAGTTTTGTTAGCATGTTATTAACCATTTCTGCAAGTGATTCTTTGTCTTCCCATCTATCTATGTTCACTTCATCTGCAACGTGGTCAGAGTGAATGTTTAAGCAGACAGGAACAATCACTTCGCTAGAGGCAAGGATTAAGGGTTCCAGTGTATTAGTTCACATATGACCAAGAGGTAAGGGCCATTTAGTGATATTTAAATTAGTATCATAGATCCTCTTAATCTAATATGAGTTGTTAAATTTTAGGGGTGTCCAAGTCAGATGAGACAATTTCCAAAGTAAATGCAAATTCATGTGCGAAAAAGCAAAATGGTTAAGAAAGACAGCATTGAACAATATTATTACAAGGTCAAATATTAAAAGTTAAATACAGCAAAAATTAGCACATTAGTGGCGGACCAATTGATTCAAAGAGAGAGAGATCTTCACACAGATCAGGGAGAAGAGTTTAAAAAAGGAGCGTCTCGCGGGTCTCAGTGCGTTAGAATAGTGGGTATGACTGCGAGGCCATTTTCTGCTCTGCGTGTCTGATGTGGGATGTCCGGGAGACTTCCAGCCTCTCTGATGGCCATATATGTGCCAGGTGCATCGAGCTGCAGCTCCTTAGAGACCAAGTTAGGGAACTGGAGCTGCAGCTCGATGACCTTTATCTTGTTAGGGAGAGTGAGGAGGGGATAGACAGGAGCTACAGGCAGGTAGTCACCCCGGGGCCACAGGAGACAGATAAGTGGGTTATCGTCAGGAGAGGGAAGGGAGGGAGTCAGGTAGTGGAGAGCACCCCTGTGGCTGTCCCCCTTAACAATAACTACTCCATTTTGAGTACCACTGGGGGGGAACAACCTATCTAGGGGAAGCAACAGCAGCTGTGCCTCTGGCCCTGTGGCCCAGAAGGGTAGGGAATGGAAGAGGATGGCAGCATTACGCTAGAGTTAGGGGGACAGATAGGTGTTTAAGTGAACGCAAAAAAGTTTACCTCCCAGGTGCCAGGGTTAGTGATGTTTCTGAGCACATCCACAACATCCTGAAATGGGAGGGTGAGCAGCCAGAGGTTGTGGTACGTATTGGTACCAATGACATAGGTGGAAAAAGGGTGGAGGTCCTGAAAGCAGAATACAGGGAGTTAGGAAGGGAGCTGAGAAGCAGGACCTCAGAGGTGGTAATCCCGGGATTGCTGCCTGTGCCATGTGACAGTGAGTATAGGAATAGAATGAAGTGGAGGATAAATGCGTAGCTGAATGATTGGAGCAGGGGGCAGGGATTCAGATTTTTGGATCCTTGGGACCTCTTCTGAGGCAGGTGTGACCTGTACAAAAAGGACAGTTTGCACTTGAATCCGAGGAGGACCAATATCCTGGTGGGGAGGTTTGCTAATGCCTTTGGGGAGGGTTTAATCTAGATTTGCAGGGGTGTGGGAACTGAAGTGACGAGGCAGAGGATGGGGAGGTTGGAGCACAAGTAGAGACAGCTTGTAGGGAGTTTGTGAGGAAGGATAGACAGATGTTAGAGCAAAGATGCACTCAGCCAGATGGTTTGAGATGTGTCTATCTTATTGCAAGGAGTATCATAAACAAGGCAGGTGAACTTAGAGTGTGGATCAATACTCTGTGATGTTGTGGCCATTACAGAGACTTGCATGTCTCAAGAGCAGGAACGGCTGCTGAGTATGCCAGGTTTTAGATGCTTCAAAAAGAACAGAGAGGGAGGCAAAAGCGGTGAGGTGTGGCATTGCTAATCAGGGATAGTGTCACGGCTGCAGAAAAGGAGGAAGTCGTGGAGGGATGGTCTACTGAGTCAGTGTGGGTGGAAGTCAGAAACAGGAAAGAGGTAATAACTCTATTGGCTGTTTTTTATAGAACCTCCCCCCCCCTCAACAGTAACAGGGATATTAAGGAGCAGATAGGGAGGTAGATTCTGGAACGATGAATTAATAATAGGGTTGTTGTGATGGAAGATTTCAACTTTCCTAATATTGATTGGCATGTCCTTAGCGCAAGGGGTTTAGCTGGGGTGGTTTGTTAGGTGTGTTCAGGAAGGTTTCCTGACGCAATATGTAGATAAGCCAACTAGAGGAGAGGCTATATTTGATCTGGTATTGGGAAATGAACCTGGCTAGGTGTCAGATCTCTCGGTAGGAAGGTATTTTGGAGGTAGTGACCACAACTCTATCTCCTTCACCATAGCGCTGGAGAGGGATAGGAGCAGACAATTTGGGAAAACATTAAATTGGGGTGGAGGAAATATGATGTTATTAGGCAGGAACTTGGGAGCATAAATTGGGAGCAGATGTTTTCAGGGAAATACACGGCAAAAATGCGGCAAATGTTCAGGGAACATTTGCATGGAGTTCTACATAGATATGATACATTGAGGCAGGGAAAGGATAGTAGAGTTAAAGAACCATGGCATATAAAGGATGTAGAAAATCTAGTTAAGAAGAAAAGATACTGTTGACGTCCTGACAAAGGGTCTTGGCCTGAAACATTGACTGTATCTCTTCCTAGAGATGCTGCCTAGCCTGCTGCATTCACCAGAAACTTTTATGCGTGTTGCTTGAAATTCCAGCATCTGCAGATTTCCTCGTGTTTAAGAAGAAAAGAGAAGCTTATGAAAGTTTCAAGAAACTAGATACTGTTAGAGCTCTAGAAAATTACAAGGTTGCTAAGAAGGAGCTTAAAAATGGAATTAGGAGAGCCAGAAGGGGCCATGAGAAGCCCTTGGTGAGCAGGATTAAGGAAAACCCCAAGGCATTCAACAATTATGTGAAGAGCAAGAGAATGAGCTGTGTGAGAATAGGACCAGTCAGGTGCAATTGTGGAAACATGTGCATGGAGTCGGAGGAGGTAGCAGAGGTACTTAATGAATACTTTGCTTCAGTATTCACCAGGGATAAAGAGCTTACATGACTTACACACACTGAAATGCTTGAGCATATAAACATTAAAAAAGAGGATATACTGGAGCTTTTGAAAAGCATTAAGGTAGAAAAGTCACTGGGACCAGATGAGATATATCCCAGGCTACTGTGGGAAGCAAGGGAGGAGATGGCTGAGCCTCTTGCGATGATCTTTGCATCATCAATAGGAATGGGAGAAGTACCGGAGGATTAGAGGGTCGCAAATGTTCAAGAAAGGGAGTAGAGATAATCCAAGAAATTGTAGACCAGTGAGTCAGGCTTCAGTGCTGGGCAAGTTGTTAGAAAAGATCCTCAGAGGCAGGATTTACGAGCATTTGGAGAGGCAGAATCTGATTCGGGATAGTCAGCATGGCTTTGTCAAATGCCTGACGAAGGGTCTCGGCCCGAAACATCGACTGTACCTCTTCCTAGAGATGCTGCCTGGCCTGCTGCATTCACCAGCAACTTTGATGTGTGTTGCTTGAATTTCCAGCATCTGCAGAATTCCTCGTGTTTATGGCTTTGTCAAAGGCAGGTCATGCATTACAAGCCCAACTGAATTCTTTGAGGATGTAACAAAACACATTGATGAAGGTAGAGCAGTGGCTGTAGTGTATATAGATTTCAGTAAGGCATTTGATAGGGTTCCCCATGTAAGGCTCCTTCAGAAAGTAAGGAGGCATGGGATCCACGGAGACTTTGCTTTGTAGATCCAGAATTGGCTTGCCCACAGAAGGCAAAGGATGGTTGTAGGTGGTTTGTATTCTGCGTGGAGGTCGGTGACCAGTGGTGTACCTCAGGGATCTGTTCTGGGACCCCTCCTCTTTGTGATTTTTATAAATGACCTGGATGAGGAAGTAGAAGGGTGGATTAGTAAGTTTGTTGATGACACAAAGGTTGGGGGTGTTGTGAATAGTCTGGAGGGTTGTCAGAGGTTACTGCAGGACATCAATAGGGTGCAGAATTGGGCTGAGAAGTGGCAGATAGACTTCATCCTAGATTAAGTGTGAAGTGGTTCATTTTGGTAGGTGCAATTTGAAGACTGTCACAGAAGGGGGGTGCTGGGAGCAAGGGTGGACCCAAATGCAAGACACAAAAACACTATGCTCGTTACAAGGAGAGCAAAGTAGAAGCAGGAATAGCGTACTGGACAAGGACTCAGGCCTTGGATTAGACTGGGACTAAGGGTCTGGGCTAGGACTCGGAATCGTGGACCGCCGGAGCCAGGAACTCTTCTTATTCACTGGACAGACTCAGACACAGTACATAAAACACGGAGCCGAGAATCCTCCCTAGACACAGGATGGAGTTGGGACTCTTCTTATTCATTGGACAGACTCAGACACAGTACATAAAACACGGAGCCAGGAATCCTCCCTAGACACAGGACGGAGTTGGGACTCTTCTTATTCATTGGACGGACTCAGACACAGTACATAAAACACGGAGCCGGGAATCCTCCCTAGACACAGGACGGAGTCGGGACTCTTCTTATTCATTGGACAGACTTAGACACAGGACATAAAACACGGAGCCGGGAATCCTCCTTAGACACAGGATGGAGTCGGGACTCTTCTTAACACAGGGTCAGGACCCTTCCAGGGTACAGGGCCGGGACCCCTTTTAGACACACGGCATGGATACAGAGACCACAAAACGATGGACAGAACTATAACTGGGCTCAAGTACGCACCAAGCCGCAGCGAGCTCTTGACTCACCCCCAGCGGGTTGACTTTGACTGACCCGTACTGACAAGGGAAGGTGGCTTGCTGGCCCTTGCTTCAGGAGGAGACTAGGCTTGCTCCGGCCAAATGATATTGGCTTGCAGTAGCTACAGTAACTTTGTTAACACTCTCACGCCGAATAGCTGAAAGCCAGAGACTTTAAACTGCTGGTTCAGCCCCGAGTAAATTGCTTCCAATCACCAAGCCTGAGGGACACGAGAAAACAGGGAACCAAAGGGAAACAGGGAGTCAACGGTCCGGATCGTAACATAATCAAAGTAAATTTGAAGGGACCCCAATCCAGACCATGACAAAGACTTTTGGCAGTGTAGAGGATCTGAGAGATCTTGGGGTCCATGTCGATAGGACACTTGAAGCTGCTGCGCAGGTTGGTAGTGTTGTTAAGAAGGTATATAATGTGTTGGCACTCATCAACCGTGGGATTGAGTTGAAGTGCCGTGAGGTAATGATACAGCTATATAAGACCTTGGTCAGACCCCACTTGGAGTACTGTGTTCAGTTCTGGTCACCTCACTACAGGAAGAATGTGGATACTATAGAGAGAGTGCAGAGGAGATTTACAAGGATGTTGCCTGGATTGGAGGGCGTACCTTATGAGAATAGGTTGAGTGTACTTGGCCTTTCTCCTTGGAGCGATGGAGGATGAGAGGTGACCTGAGAGAGGTGTATAAGATGATGAGGGGCATTGATCGTGTGGATAGTCAGAGGCTTTTTCCCAGGGCTGAAATAGCTAACATGAGGGGGCATAGTTTTAAGGTGCGTGGAAATAGGTACCGTGGGGATGTCAGGGATAGGTTTTTCAGACAGGGAGTGGTGGGTGCATTGAAGTGGTGGAAGTGGGTACAATAGGGTCTTTTAAGAGACTCGTTTTCTTTGCTTTTCAGATGTAAACATGTATTTTATCTTTTCAATACATCTCACCCACTTCCCGTCAGGGTGTAGAGGTTCCATGCTGGACCCTTCTACCGGTCTAATATAACGGTTCCACTCAGACCAGGGCAATAAATCTTGCTGGGGCAGGTTTGATGTTCTCTATAGAGACAGCTTTACTTACAGTCTTGTTTCCCCTCCCGGTCTCGATTACCACAGTCCTATCGTTGATAACCTGGGTAATCAGACAAGCAGGTTTCTATGTAGGATGGAAACTAGGGTCAGAATTATTTTTATGGAATTTCTTTTCTTGGACCCAGTTCCCCATTTGTGGTCTCCAACCTGTCTTGTCAGGTTCTTTTACTTTCTCTTGAATTCCCATAAACTTTTAAATATTTCCCTGAGGAGAGTTGCATTGGGTGTGGGCAATGGTTGGCCTGAGTTAGCGATCAGAGGTGTTTTTAGGTAGACATTGTACATTAAGAAATAAGGTGTAGCATTCTTCTGTAACCATATTTTCACAATTAGCAAGTTGTTTACAGACAATTGCACTTCAAGGATTGGTGTGGCCTACTTTGCCTCTAGACTAACCAGTTTTGCCTCCTTGATTCCTTCGCTCCACCATGCCATTTGGTTGCAGCTGGAATAGGGTGCTATACTCAACTTGCAGCTCATCTAGGAGAAGGAACACTCTGATCTCAAACCTCTGCTCCCTTTGCAGCTATGCCCACTCATGGGGAAGGCTTCGGGTGTAAGCCATGAGGGAAAAATCCGGAGCTGGAGCCCCAAAAGCAGTCTAGTTCAACACTGACTGGCAACTCCTGTGACACTTTTGGTACCAAACTTTGTCGGTCTCTGCCATTCCTTTGGGTTCATCAGATGTGTGGAGACGGGGAGCTTGTTACATGGACAACAGCTTGCTCTCCATATTGTACTGTCCTGGCTTGCGTATCCAGATAGCTGGGATGCAACCTCCGCGGTCAACCCTGACCAACGGAGGCCTCCGATTCAACTTCTTTGCCTGTTTGTGCACACGTGGCTTGAAAGCCTTTACCACTGAAGGAAGACCCTTGGTTGGCATGTTACCAGCGTATGGGAATATGGAGTTTAGGAGTGCTGTGACAGTTGGGGTCTCATTACAAGATGTTATGGAGACTAACCTGATACATCCTGTACAGAGATCAATTATCACAAGAATATACCTAATAGGTTTACAATAAGGTGGGTTGCCTTGAGATGCCAGAAATGGGCCTATATAATCAATTTGCCACACCAGCATTGGTGCAACGAACTGCTTACAATCACTCAACATATAAGACCACCAATATAATATGGCTAATTTCACATGAGTGCCTTGTAAGCCACCACGGTTGTGTGCAAATCCTCGGTGGCCTTCTTGAATCAGTGGGCAGGAACTATTTGCTTCTTATATTTTTTGGAGTGGCAGATTTAAACTTTACCTTCATCATCAATTTCATATGTGTACTGTTATGGAAATTGTTTGAAATTAGGTTTTGTAGTATCTAGGAGAATTCTTAAAACATTATCCTGTTTTTTATATATATACACACAGTGTAGTGGCATGCAAACGTTTGGGCACCCCAGTCAAAATTTCTGTTACTGTGAATAGCTAAGTGAGTAAAAGACGACCTGATTTCCAAAAGGCATAAAGTTAAAGATGACACATTTCTTTAATATTTTAAGCAAGATTTCTTTTTTATTTCCGTCTTTTATAGTTTCAAAATAACAAAAAAGGAAAAGGGCCGGAAGCAAAAGTTTGGACACCCTGAATGGTCAGTACTTAGTAACACCCCCCTTGGCAAGCATCACAGTTTGTAACCGCGTTCTGTAGCCAGCTAAGAGTCTTTCAGTTCTTGTTTGGGGGATCTTCTCCCATTCTTCCTTGCAAAAGGCTTCTAGTTCTGTGAGATTCTTGGGCCATCTTGCATGCACTGCTCTTTTGAGGTCTACCCACAGATTCTCGATGATGTTTAGGTCAGGGGACTGTGAGGGCCATGGCAAAACCTTCAGCTTGCGCCTCTTGAGGTGGTCCACTGTGGATTTTGAGGTGTGATTAGGATCATTGTCCTGTTGTAGAAGCCATCCTCTTTTCATCTTCGGCTTTTTTACAGACGGTGTGATGTTTGCTTCCAGAATTTGCTGGTATTTAATTGAATTCATTCTTCCCTCTACTAGTGAAATGTTCCTCACACCACTGGCTGCAAGACAAGCCCAAAGCATGATCGATCCACTCCCATGCTTAACAGTTGGAGAGGTGTTCTTTTCATGAAATTCTGCACCCTTTTTTTCTCCAAACATAACTTTGGCTCATCGTGGCCAAAAAGTTCAATTTTAACTTCATCAGTCCACAGGACTTGCTTCCAAAAAGCATCAGGCTTGTTTAGATGTTCCTTTGCAAACTTCTGATGCTGAATTTTGAATCCCAACATGGGATTCATGGGCCCTTTGCATAATGGTATTGGTCCATGGCATAAAAAATGTTGGTAATCCCTGCTTTGGAGGTAAAGGGGAGGACCTGTGCCAGCATCTTATTGCCCTTGTATAGGATTGAGCAGTAATCCTGCTACCACTGTCACAACCACGGATTTGACAGCGCATCAGATTCAGCAGTTGTGCTCGTGAATATGCACGTCAGCCAATTATTATTTAGTTGTGATAGTATTTAATTCCATTCATTTCATTGCAGTATTTTGTCGAAACTTGGACATAGCCACACTTCATTCTCTGCATTCTGCCTTGCCTGAGAAACTGACTCTGAAGACTAGCGGTATTCGTTGTATTCTCAGTTGTTCCTTTCAGCCGCAGTGTACCGCAGTGTAGGCTTTGTTTTCCATTATGGCCCTGTTTAGCCTAGTGTTTATTGGTTTCTTTTTTTCCTTTAACATTGTTCGCATTAAAGTCTGAAATATTGACCCACTTCAGTGTTTCTGACTCAGCACTTGGACCATGTCCGCACCTGGTGACAGCAAGTCTCGACCCGCACAAAGATGGACCCAGCAGAGAGGGAGCAGCTGACCTTGGCCATGAGATTCATTGTTCCATTGGAGTTCCTATGTATAAACTCTTGTTTCTGTCTCCAGCGTGACACAAGGATCTTGCCAGGTAATGGACCCAGCAAAGTTTGAACAGTGACGTTTTGACATTGGTGGCTTGAGGAGATGGTGCCTTTTATTCTGAGTACATACCCTGACTCTACATTCCGAGAGTTCCGAGTCCACATTCTGAGCCTCTCTAGTCCACATTGAGTTTCTCCTGTATCCATTCTAAGCTTTTCACGTCACAAGAACACAGGTTCCCAGCTTTGTGGTCCCGTGACTCAGGTCTGCGTAGCAAATGAGCACTTCAAGCAAGCTTATCAATTGATTCAACAAATCATCATTCAAGTCAAAAGTGTAAATTCTGGAAGAGCCCTACTCCAAAAGCTGATTACTGGCTGGAGTGTGCAAATATACAAGTAAAGTAACCCTATCAGGAATATTTTTAACCCCTTGATGAAAGTCATGGTACAGACTGGGAAAATTGAACTTTCATGAGCAAATTAAACAGACCTACAAAGAACCACCTAGCTTGGTGATTAAAGAAATCCGTTTATGCTGTCTTGATCTGTAAAACTGAAAGTATATCCAGATTGTCTCTGGAAAAAATTGTGAAAGATGAAACAATATGAACAAGATTTGAAAAGGTTCCTTCTCTAGGTTTCAAGTTTCATGGTTTCAAGTTTTCCCAAGGACTTTCCTTTATGTTCCCAGGGTTTTCTTTTTCTGATCGTTTCCAAGGCTTAATGTGTTTAGGATTTTTCAATGTCCTCCCCATTTTGGACTCCCAAGCCTCCCTCAGTCCCGCCCGAGGTTTCTTGATCTATCTGTTGGGGATCCCAGGCCTCTCAGGGTTCCCTGGTTTCTCGGTCTGTTGGGGTTCCCAAGACCCTCTCTCAAGTTCCCCAGGCCTCTCGAGTTTTTGGGTCTTCCTGGGCCATCAAGTGCCAGCAATAGGGAGGGGGGTCCTGTAGTGACTTCAGGCCTGTGCAGGACATCAGAGACCTTTTGGGCTTTGAGGTTTTTTTAGAGCACCTGAATTGGTTAGTTGTTGCTTAACAGTTATTAACGGTTTTAGAGTTTGTTGTGTTTTTCTCGAGCGACTTGTTCTTCGTAATGTGGTTTCCTGGTGCTTTCGGTTTAAGTTTATTTTGATAAATTCAGATTCTGTGTCAGTCTTATTCTTGAAGCAGATGCTAGATTAGCTCCAATCAGAGGGTCCTCATTTTCAGAATGATTTGTCTCACGGGGTCACTTGGTCGAGCTACCTCTGTCTAAGCTCTTGTTTCTGTCTCAATGTGAAAGTCTTTGGTTCTGATATTGGCAGTGCACACCATGGCACTTATCTACCAGCGTCAGTGAAGGACATCTTGGACTAGTCCCTCCTCTGGGACTTTCAGCGGTACAGTCTCTGATTTGAAGAATAAAATATTCATCATGTTCAATTTGAGGAGCACTTGGGGTATTATCTCATATTTCTGATATATTATTAACACATTCATAATACCTTCCAGCATTTGCCTGCGCAACTGTTGCAAACCAGAATGCTGAGCATTTTATAGTACTAGGTGGGGTGTTGTAGCATTTATCGAGAGATCTCTGAGTTGCACTACTGCTAAATAATAATCCTTTCTAAAATAATACTTCTGGTTAAACATGACCACATCGGGTGCCAACTGTGATGGTACTGGGATTGCTGATATTAAGCCCAACAGAATATAAATAGCCACGAATACTCTCACTAAAGGGAGATTATGCTGTAACTGTCCATTTTTCAAAGACTAATTCACTTCCCTGTTCATTCTCCACAGTGAGTTTAGCTGCCAAAACCCCACTAATTGAGTGGTGGGGCCCCTCTCCAGACCAGGATGAAGATTCTTCCAGCTAACAAAGTAATTTAAAACACAGTTAATTTATTTTCAGTGATACATGTTTCATTCCAAACAACATTCTTAATACACATTTAAAATTACAGAAGATTTCTATTTTAAACATTTCCAAATTACAAACCATTTCTCAAACACAAAGGACAAAGCACAAGGGATTTCCAAAACTCAGGTACAATTCCTATAAACTAAGAAGACTTACCAAAGATGCATACAAACAAATCATCCATTACAAAAACTTAAGCCAGAGGAATGGTCTCTATTTCACTCTGTTTTTCCTATGCTTCTTGATGTTACTTTACCCTATTCCTAATAAGCCTGAACTGCTGTCTACCCTTTTCTCTCCCACTTGGATGACTTCATACGCATATATTTCCTCAGATGGCCTTTTTACACTAACGGCCTAAAGGCATAGTTCTCAGATTAATGTTCATAGTTCACAATTAATGGTGGGAAGCTAACTTCCTTGAGTACATAAAACTTCCAACGTTAATAGATCAGTTATTTGATCATCTAAATGATATTATACTTCTGGTCTGCAAGCTTCCTTGAATTATGTAACTTAGCCAGCTTGTCTGTTTTGAAGCAAGCCAAATTAAATAATCCATCGATATATAATGCACCCTTGAGAAGCGATAAATCAGGCGTTGTGACTTTCTACAGAGAGAGGACCCACTGCAGTAAATACAGAGCTTATTTGCAAAGCTGCATTTATAACTTCAAGCTGATTACTGCTTTTCATTTACATTTTAAGAACAGAAGACTGACTCATTTACAAACAGAAGTTAAACGAAGCAATATCTGTTAGCAGTTTACTTACATCTGGCAAGTGGCAACTGCTGTGTTTAGAAAGCAAGCCTAACAAACAACCAAGAAAGAAGACTATTGACTTAGAAGTGAATATCCATCACACTCTTCAATCCTAACATTATCTTTACTTGGAAGAATATTGCCATTATTTTATCATAAGCAGCTTAGTGAGGAGGAATCTGTCAAGGAATAATAGGAAGAGGGCCAAACAGCACTGAAAAGCTATCTAACCCAGGTGGAATATACATGATTCAACTTCATAGTTTTCTGGTTGGATCAAGAAAACGTAGGCAGCACGAGAAACAGGAACCAGGGTCCCAGGGCAGCTTCTGGAAAAGTAACGTTAATCCTACAACCAAAGACAGGAACCAAAATTTGAACATAGTGGGACTAATGTTCTGAGTTGCATCTATTTCAATGCAAAGTATATTGTAGGCAAGGAAGGTGATCTTGGAACATGAATTAGCATGTGGGATTACGATTATATTGTAGCCATTAGTGAGACTTGGCTACAGGAGGAGTAGTCTAGGCACACATGCTCCAGGATTCTGTTGTTTTTAACATGAGAGAGCAAGAGGGATTAAAGGGGGAGTGGTGGTATTACTAGTCAGTGAAAATGACACAGTAGTGCTGTGACAGGACAGATTGGAGAGCTCGTTTACTGAGGCAATATGGGTAGAAATGAGGAATAAAAAAGGGATCACGTTAATAAGATTATATTATCAACCTCCCTATAGTCAGTGGGATTTAGAGCAGCAAATTTGTTGAGAGATAGGAGACAGTGGCAGGAAAAGCAAGTTCAGGAGAGTAAGTGACTTTATCTTTCCATTTATTGACTGGGTCTCCTATATTGTAAAATGACTGTATGGGACAGAGTTTGACAAACGTGTTCAGGGAAGTCTTCTTAATCACAACTAGAGAAAGTGTGATTCTGGATCTCTTATTAGGGAATGAGACAGGCCAGGTGACAGGAGTGTGTGTAGGGGACACTTTGGCCAGGTGACAGGAGTGTGTGTAGGGGAACTCTTTGGCCAGGTGACAGGAGTGTGTGTAGGGGACATTTGGCCAGGTGACAGGAGTGTGTGTAGGGAACACTTTGGTCAGGTGACAGGAGTGTGTGTAGGGGACATTTGGCCAGGTGACAGGAGTGTGTGTAGGGGACACTTTGGCCAGGTGACAGGAGTGTGTGTAGGGGAACTCTTTGGCCAGGTGACAGGCGTGTGTGTAGGGGACATTTGGCCAGGTGACAGGAGTGTGTGTAGGGGACACTTTGGCCAGGTGACAGGAGTGTGTGTAGGAGACACTTTGGCCAGGTGACAGGAGTGTGTGTAGGGAACACTTTGGCCTGGTGACAGGAGTGTGTGTAGGGGACACTTTGGCCAGGTGATAGGAGTGTGTGTAGGGGACATTTGGCCAGGTGACAGGAGTGTGTGTAGGGGAACTCTTTGGCCAGGTGACAGGAGTGCGTGTAGGGGAACTCTTTGGCCAGGTGACAGGAGTGTGTGTAGGGGACACTTTGGCCAGGTGACAGAAGTGTGTGTAGGGGACACTTTGGCCAGGTGACAGGAGTGTGTGTAGGGAACACTTTGGCCTGGTGACAGGAGTGTGTGTAGGAGACACTTTGGCCGGGTGACAGGAGTGTGTGTAGGGGAACTCTTTGGCCAGGTGACAGGAGTGTGTGTAGGGGACACTTTGGCCAGGTGACAGAAGTGTGTGTAGGGGAACTCTTTGGCCAGGTGACAGGAGTGTGTGTAGGGGACACTTTGGCCAGGTGACAGGAGTGTGTGTAGGAGACACTTTGGCCGGGTGACAGGAGTGTGTGTAGGGGAACTCTTTGGCCAGGTGACAGGAGTGTGTGTAGGGGACACTTTGGCCAGGTGACAGGAGTGTGTGTAGGGGACACTTTGGCCGGGTGACAGGAGTGTGTGTAAGGGAACTCTTTGGCCAGGTGACAGGAGTGTGTGTAGGGGACACTTTGGCCAGGTGACAGGAGTGTGTGTAGGGAACTCTTTGGCCAGGTGACAGGAGTGTGTGTAGGGGACACTTTGGTCAGGTGACAGGAGTGTGTGTAAGGGAACTCTTTGGCCAGGTGACAGGAGTGTGTGTAGGGGACACTTTGGCCAGGTGACAGGAGTGTGTGTAGGGGACACTTTGGCCAGGTGACAGGAGTGTGTGTAGGGGAACTCTTTGGCCAGGTGACAGGAGTGTGTGTAGGGAACACTTTGGCCAGGTGACAGGAGTGTGTGTAGGGGAACTCTTTGGCCAGGTGACAGGAGTGCGTGTAGGGGAACTCTTTGGCCAGGTGACAGGAGTGTGTGTAGGGGAACTCTTTGGCCAGGTGACAGGAGTGCGTGTAGGGGACACTTTGGTCAGGTGACAGGAGTGTGTGTAGGGGACACTTTGGCCTGGTGACAGGAGTGTGTGTAGGGAACTCTTTGGCCAGGTGACAGGAGTGTGTGTAGGAGACACTTTGGCCAGGTGACAGGAGTGTGTGTAGGGGACACTTTGGCCTGGTGACAGGAGTGTGTGTAGGGGAACTCTTTGGCCAGGTGACAGGAGTGTGTGTAGGGGACACTTTGGCCAGGTGACAGGAGTGTGTGTAGGGAACACTTTGGCCAGGTGACAGGAGTGTGTGTAGGGGACACTTTGGCCAGGTGACAGGAGTGTGTGTAGGGAACACTTTGGCCAGGTGACAGGAGTGTGTTTAGGGAACTCTTTGGCCAGGTGACAGGAGTGTGTTTAGGGAACTCTTTGGATCTAGTGATCAGAAATCTATTAGTTTCAAGATAATTATGGAGGAGGATAGGGCGGGTCCTTGGGTTGAGATTCTAAATTAGAGAAAGGCCATTCTGGCAGTTTTGGATTGCAATAGGTTGTTCCTAGCAAAGTGATGCTTAGTAAGTGGGAGGCTTTCAAAAGTGGAACATTGAGAGAGCAGAGTTTGTGTGTTCTTGCTAGAATAAGAGGCAAAGGTGACAGGAGGAGGCAGCAAGGAAAAAATGAGGCACTTGAGGAGTATAAGAAATGCAAGAGAACAATTAAGAGGGAAATCAGAAGGGCTAAATGAAGGTATGAAGTTGCTCTGACAGACAAGAAGAAGGGGAATCGCTAAGGCTTTTACAGATACATTAAGAACAAATGGATAGCAAGGTACAAAATGGGTCCACCTGAAGAGAAGCATGATCATCTGAGCATGGAGCCAAAAAGATGGGGAAGATCTAAAATTGACTTTTTGCATCTGTATTCAAAGTTCACAGTAAATTTATTATCAAAGTACATGCAGTACTCTGTAAAAGTTTTAGGCACATTTTTATAGTTAGGGCACCTAACCATTGTGGGTAGAATTTCAGATGGGGATGAGGGGCTGTACAGGAACAAGATATACCAGCTAGTGTAGTGGTGTCGCAGCAACAATCTTGCACTCAACGTCAGTAAGATGAAAGATCTGACTGTGGACTTCAGGAAGGGTAAGATGAAGGAACACATACCAATCCTCATAGAGGGATCAGAAGTGGAGAGAGTGAGCAGTTTCAGAATTCCTGGGTGTCAAGATCTCTGAGGACCTAACCTGGTCCCAACATAACGATGTAGTTATAAAGAAGGCAAGACAGCGACTATACTTCATTAGGAGTTTGAAAAGATTTATTATGTCAACAAAAACACTCAAAAACCTCTATAGATGTACCCTGGAGAGCATTCTGACAGGCTGCATCACTGTCTGGTGTGGTGGGGGTGGGGCTACTGCACAGGACTGAAAGAAGCGGCAGAGGGTTGTAAATTTAGTCAGCTCCATCTTGGATACTAGCCTACAAAGTACCCAGGACATCTTCAGGGAGCGGTGTCTCAGAAAGGCAGTGTCCTTTATTAAGGACATCCAGCAGCCAGGGCATGCCCTTTTCTCACCGTTACCACAGGTAGGAGGTTCAGAAGCCTAAAGGCACACAATCAGTGATTGAGGAACAGCTTCTTCCCTTCTGCCACCCAATTCCTAAATGGACATCGAACCTGTGAACACTTTTAAAATATATATTATTTATGTTTTTGCACAATTTTTAATCTATTCAATATACATATGCTCTAATTTATTTATTTATTTACTTGTTTTTTTATTATTATTATTTTTTTCTACTTCTATATTATATATTACATTGAGCTGTTGCTGCTCAGTTAACAAATTTCACGACACATGCCAGTGATGATAAATCTGATTCTGATGCTGATGTACGCGAGTGATGATAAACCTGATTCTGATATGGATCGCTGTTGTGGATAGAGACTGGGAAGGAGGCAGGGAGATGGGAGGGAGCAGAAAGCACCAGAGAGCTGTTCTGTAATGATCAATAAACCAATTGTTTAGAATCAAATGACCTTACCTGATGTCTCAGAGCTGGGCGTGTCTGCACCAATGCCACCACCCCCCACTCAGTAAATCCAAGAAACACAATAGAGTCAATGAAAGACTGCACCCAACAGGACAGGCAAACACCCAATGTGCAAAAGACAACTGTGCAAATATAAAATAATAATAATAATAATAATAATTAAATAAGCCATAAGTATTGAGAACATGATATGAAGGATCCTTTAAAGTGATGGACACACCCATCTATAGAACTGAGGCAAAGCAGTAGTGAGATCATTGACTGTATTAGGATTACAGAAGAAAAGATGGCTGCAGCCTTGAGGAAAATGAGGATGTATTATTCCTCAGGACCAGACAAGGTATCAGTTCGGATCTTGTGGAAGGCTAGAGCGGAAATGACAAAGGTCTTGGTAGGGGGATTTAAAATGCCCTTAGCCATGGTTGAGGTGCCGTCGGACTGAAGGATAGTTCATGTTGTTCTGTTGTTCGAGAAAGCCTCTAAGAATAAGCCTAGTGTGGTAAACCATATATATATATATGTTGTAACTGGGTTACCTGTCTGGACACGCCCCTCTGCTGACTGCTCCTGTGGCTTCTCCCACAGACCCCTGAATAAAGGCGATTGTGCCACTGCTCCTTCTCTCAGTCCAGGGCAGATACTCAGCATGGACAAGGTCCCATTTTACTGCTAATAAAAGCCTTTCAGTAATTACTCTACTTCCAGTCTTTTGGAGTAACTGATAGTGCATCACCTGGAAATTATACACCGACCATTCGTAGTGGGTAAATTATTGCAAGTTATTCTAAGGGACAAGATTTTTAATATTTGAAGAGACAGGATTTGATTGAGTATAATCAGCATGACTTCATGCATGGTAGGTTATGTCTAACCAATAAGAGTTTTTCGAGGAGGTTACCAGAAAAGGTGATGAAGGAAAGACACTGGTTGTTGTCTCCATAAATGTTAGCAAGGCCTTTGACAATGTCTCGCTTGGGAGGTTGGCCAAGAAGGTTCATTTGTTCAGCATTCAGCATGAAGTAGTCAACTGGATTCAACATTGGCTAAGTGGGGGAGGCCAGTAGAGAGCTGCTTCACTGAATGGAAGCCTGTGACTAGTGGAGTGCCGCAAGGAGCGGTGCTGAGTCCATTGTTGTCATCGATATTATTGATTTGGATGATAATGTGGTAAACCAGATCAGAAAATTTATGGAAGATTGGGGGTGTGGTGGACAACAAGAAAGTTTATCAAAGCTTGCAGTAGGATCAGGACCAGCAGGAAAAAAGGGCTGAAAAATAGCAGATGGAATATAATGCAGATGCACGTGAAGCGTTGCGTTATAGGGAAACGCTGACTAGATTTGGACTATATTCGCTGGAGCACCGGCGAATGAGGGGAGGTTTGATGGAGGCATACAAAATTAAAAGGGGTATAGATAGGGTCAGACAGACTTTTTTCACTGAGGTTGAGTGAGACCAGAACTAGAGGTCAGAGGTTAGGTATGGTAGGTGAAATATTTAAGGAAACCTCTTCACTCAGAGGATGATGCTCGTGTGGAATGAACTGCCAGCGGAAGTGTTGGATGTGGGTTTGATTACAACATTTGAGGGAAGTTTGGAGAAGTACATGGATGGGGAAGATATTGATGGCTATGGCCCAGGTGCAGGTCAATAGGACTAGGCAGAATTACAGGTCAACCCAGACTAGACGGGCTGAAGGTCTGTTTCTGTGGTGTAGCGCTCTCTGACTCTGACGTATTTCCACTGGTGAGTATATCCAGGAAAAAACAGCAATGTCAGGAATTCCTTCCTCACAGAAAAGAGTACTGGATTTCAGAAACACTCTCCCCCAGAAATTTATTCTAGTTTGGTAGGTTTTTGTTAACTAGTGTATTGCAGGACATAGAACTGAAGTGGGTTAGTGCAGTTAGGGTTGTAATCAGTCACAGATGAGTGGAATTGCAAGAGCACGCTCATACTTACTGTATGTTCCATTCATTATTTGAACTTTCTTTGAAATGGTGAATCTTACAAGCATAAATTGCAAGCTTGTGGCAACCCACTTTCTGGCACACACGAACCAGCTCACAACAGGGCGCGCAGGCAGAGGGCCGGCCCCAAAAAGGGCGCCAGGCCATCTTCACCAGCAGGGGGAAAATCCCGCGCACAGAAAGGGTCTGGGAATATGCATTCCCCACAGCAATCCCGCCCAGGGAGGGCGGGAACAGGAAGGCTTTAAAGCGGGCCACGAAGTTTGAATAAATCTCTTTCATCACAACTCTAACTCACCGACTCCGTGTGGTTATTCTAGCGCTGTGTGTAGCACATCGCTACAAGCTTATTTAAAGAGCCTTCAATATGGAATTTGTTGATGGGATTATTCCTCTCCTCCACCCCCCCCCCCACCACACACACACACACACACACACACATGAACACAGTGTTTTGTGGCAGTTTTTTTTTTGCCTCTCAAAGAGAAAACATAAGAGAAACCCTTACAAATCTAATATATGTGCAGGCTGTCTAGGTAGATAAATGAGGATATAATTGGATCTACTTTTAATAGCAATGTACAGTAAATGGGAATTATGCTTTCATTGCTTCCTGACATTATTGCGTAGTTACCAAAGGCAGTGCTCCATGATGTGTGCATAATGAAATGCACACGCAGGATATTACTCACTAGCTTCCTGCTGCCAGTGAGGTTTTAATGATTAAAAACAGCTGACAAGATAATAACCGCTCTTCAGTCATGAAGATGTGAATTTTGGATTTGGTTCAGTGGTATAACTCTTATCAGGAGCATGAGCCCCATTAAAACCAGGGGACAAAATCCAGACTCTCACTTCAGTAGGGTAATGTAAACTGAAGTATTGCTGGAGGTCCTATCATCTGGATTTGGCATTCACATAAACAAATCATTACAAATGATAGGATACGTTGAAAAAATGACTTTTTAAAAAAAGCATTTGGGTTTCTGTTTTATAAATAGTTGCATTGGACTTAATTATAGTAGCCAAAAAATTACTCCAAGAATCATGTTAAAATTCTTCAAACATTGGAATGTAATTCTAAACCACCTACTTAAGTAATTAATGAAGACTGTTGGGGATTTAAATATTGTAATGAAGCCAGAAGTGAATAATTTAAACAGTTTTACTCATTTTATGGTGGGTTTTCAGTTTTGCCTGGACAGGAGTTAGGGAGCAAGAGTGCTTTGGGAGGGAGGCAAGCTTCCTTCTGGCACTACTTAATACGAAGGAAGAGCTGACTCTCCCCAACTTCGAACTGCTACCAGCAGAATTTCTTCCCATCCCTCTCTGTTGTCCAATTTAAGAAAGCCAAAGATTTAGCCATTGGGGATGGATGACCAGACACCGTGAGGATCAGATTTCACTGATGTTCACTATCTTGGCTGAATGAAAGCAGACTGACTGTTGAAAAGTGGAACTGGATCCTCAATTTCCTCACTGGCAGATCCCAATTAGTACGGATTGGAAACATCTCCTCCACATTTACCATCAGCATAGGTGCATCACAGGGCTATGTGTTTAGCCACTTGCTCGACTCACTTCATACCTACGATTTGGTGGCTAAGGACAACAGAACTGTTATGGACCAAATTGAAGGAGGTGACAAATTGGCATATTGGAGGGAAACTGAAAATCTGGCTGAGTATTGCTATAACAACCTCTCATTCAACATCAGCAAAGCCAAAGAGCTGATTGTTGATTACAGGAGGAAGAAGCTAGTGGTCCTTTCACCCTTAACTTCTGCCCTCTTGTTCTAGTCTCACCCAGCCTCAGTGGAAAAAGCCTACTTGCATTTACCCTACCTATACCTCTCATAATTGTGTATACCTCTATCAAATCTCCCCTCATTCTCCTACACTCCAGGGAATAAAGTCTTAGCCTATTCAATCTTTCCCAAGAGTTCAGGTCCTCAAGTCCCAGCAACATCCTTGTAAATTTTCTCTGTACTATTTCAATCTCTTTGATATCTTTCCTGTCGGTAGGTGGCCATAACTGCGCACAATAGTCCAGATTTGACCTCACCAATGTCTTATACAACTTTGGCGTAACATTCCAGCTCCTATACTCAAGACTTTAATTTATGTAGGTCAATGTGCCAAAAGCTCTCTTTATGACCTTGTCTACCTGTGACTCTACTTTCAAAGAATTATGAATCTGTACTCCCAGATACCTCTGTTCTACCACACTCTTCAGTGCTTTAACATTCACTGTGTAAGACCTACCCTGGTTGGTCCTCTCACACTGCAACACCTCACACTTCTCTGCATTAAATTCCATATGCCATTTTTCAGCCATTAAGGATGAGGTAGTAAATTGGATTTGATATTGGCTTCTCTGACTAGTGGTGCGCCACAGGAATGTTTATCATTCATGTCAACAATTTGGATTATGATGTGGTAAACTGCATCAGCAAGTAAGTGATGACACCAAAACTGGGGGTGTAGTGGACAGCGAGAAAGGCATTTAAGATGGTGCTGAAAAGTGGTAACACTTTGCATGCAGCTCCGATGGAAATGATTAAATATTCCCACCTAGGAGTATTACAGCTGAAATCCACAGTCACAGCCATGGGTACTCCCGTAAGCAGCATCGTTTTAAGATGTTTAAAAAATCTATAGATACTAAAATTCAGTGGACCACAAATGGCAGACTTGGGTTGTGAGTGCAGTCCCCTTTACGAAAACAGAAGTGGGGCTGATGTGCTGGTCTACGGGTACGATTGAAATGCCGCGGCTTCCGACCCCCACTCCGAAATTCTCCTGCTGGCAAATATTCAGTCTCTGGAAGTAAAATGGAAATCTGGCTGCAGTATGACTGCAGTACCAGGGGACATCAGAGACTGCTGTGTACTTTGCTTCCTGAAAACACGACTCAAAGGTGCCATTTCCTGCGCAGAACTGCAGCCCGATGACTTCACCATTCTGAGTCTTTTAAAGGTAGGGGAGGTGGAGTATGCTTTATGATTAACTCAACGTGAACATACTGGACTTACCCAAACCAAAAGCTGTGGATAAACCAGGAGATTCAAAGTCTGCTGAGGGCTGGAGGTCTTCTGAGGTTCCTCATGATTGTCTCAGCCATGGTAGACAGTGAGGATAAGATCCCACTACCAATTAAATGCTCCAATGGTGTGTGTCTCAAATAGACTCTGATAACCAAGTCTAGCTCTTGGCCTTCACGTGTGGTTTAACTAGTAAGGCAAGCAGAACCGTTTCTACTGACAACAGAAGGGTCAAAGGCGAGTTACTCGCACTTCAAAACCAGTTCCTTTGGGCTTCACCAGCTGAGGCTGACAGCTCATCTAGGAGAAGGACCACTCTGATCTCAAATCTTTGCTGCTTTGCAGCTATACTAACTCATGGGGAAGGCTTCAGGAATAAACCCCAATGAAAAATCCTAAGGCAGTCCTATGTTGAGTTTGACTCTGACTGGCAACTCCTGCGATGCCACTGGTGCCAAACTGTATGGGTCTCTGCCATTCCTTTGGATTCATCAGCTGCTTTAAAAGTACAATAATAATACCAGTGCCCAAGAAGTTCAGGGTGAGCTGCCTCAATGAATACCGCATTCACATCCATTGGGATGAAATGCTTTCAGAGGTTGGTCATGGCTGGAATCAACTCTTGCTTAAGCAATAACCTGGACTTACTGCCTCTTGCCACAATAAATCTGCAGCGAATGCAATCACGCTGGTTCTCCAATCAGCCTTGGATTATCTGGACAATTCTATTATCTACATTAGGCTGCGGACTAATGACTACAACTCATCATTCAACATCATCACATCCTCAGTTCTAATCAACAAGCACCAAAACCTGGGTTTATGTACCTCCCTCTGTAACTGGATCCTTGACTTCAGAGTGGATTGGAATTAACATCTCCTTCTGACTGACAATCAACACTGGCATGCCTCAAAGATGCATGCTTAGCTTACTGCTCTATTCTCTCTACACCCATGAATATGTGGCTAGGCAGAGCTCAAACGGCATCTACAAATTTGTCAGTGCCACAACTATTGATGGCAGAATTTCAGATGGTGACGAGGAGGCATACAGGAGCGTGATAGATCAGCTAGTTGAGTGATGTCACAGCAACAACTTTCTACCTAATGTTAGTAAGACCAAGGGATTACTTCAGCAAGGGAAAGTCAAGAGAACACATAAAAGTCCTAATGAAGGCATCAGCTGTGGAAAGGGTAGCAGTTTCAAGTTTCTAGGTTTCAACATCTCTGAAGATCTATCCTGGGCCAAAATATTGATGCAATTACCAAGAAGGCACAACAGCAGCTATATTTCATTAGGAGTTTGTGGAGACTTGTAATGCCATCAAAGACTCTAGCAAAGTTCTAAAGGTGTACCATGGACGTTATTTTAACTGATTGCGCCACTGCACAGGATTGACAAAAGCTGCAGAAAGTTGCAAACTCAGCCAGTTCCATCGTGGACACTAGTCTCTCTAGCATCGAAGATGCCTTCTAAAGGCAATTCCTCAAAAAGGCAACATCCATCATTAAGAACCCCCATCACCCAGGACATGCCCTCTTCGTATTGCTACCATCAAGGGGGTGGTACAGGAGCCTGATGACACACAGTCAATGTTTCAGGAACAGATTCTTCTCCTCCACCATCAGATTTCTGAATCCATTCGCACTGCCTCACTATTTTTCCTCTCTTTTTGCACTATTAATTTAATTTAATTTTTAATATATACTTGTTATTGTAATTTACAGCTTTTATTATTATGTATTGCAATATACTGCTGCTGCAAAACAAAAACTTCATAATATATGTCAGTGATACTAAACCCGATTGTGATTCTAACAAAGCTCGCTGCATTATCTAGACCAGCTGGAAAATTAGACCTTAAAATAGTGGAGCTGAGATTTGATTTGGGTGATTTGTCATCACAGTCATTTGGCTTAGTTGACTGAAAAACCCAGAAGAATAATATTATCCTGTTGTTGGGTTAAAAGACTCTGACGAGGACACTGTGAAAAATTCTGCATCTGCTGACAGCCATCTCATGTTTTCTTCTTTCTACAGATTTGACTGTCATTTAAAATGAATAAATCATCAACTGAAATCTCCCCATTCTTGGCACGCATTTTAAAAGGTTAGAAATAATAAATTCTAAATAACCACAATCGAGGTAATTGGGAAAGACTCAGAACAGAAGTGGGATTGATAATGGTTTATTAGTATCATATGTACCACGATATAATGAAAAGTCTGTCTTGCATACAGATCAAATCATTATATAGTGCATTGAGCTAGAGTAAGGTAAAACAATAACAATGCAGAATGAAATGTATACATTACCCAAAACACGCAGTGCAAGTTCATAATGAAATAGATTGTGAGGCCAAGAGTCAATCTTATTGTACAAGAGTTCAAAGCTCTGATAACAGTGGGTAGAAGCTGCCCTTTAGTCTAGCGGTAATTGCTTTCAGGCTTTTGTATGTTCTGGCTGATGGGAGAGGGAAGAAGAGAGAGGTCTTTGACTATGCTGGATGCTTTATTGAGGCAGTGAAAAGTATAGACAGAGTCCATAGAGAGTGGGCTGATTCCCATGATGTGCTGAACAGTGTCCATAACTCTGCAGTTTCTTGTGGTCACGTCCAGAGCAGTTGCTACACAAAGCCATTATACATCCAGACAAAGTGCTTTCTTTGGTGCATTTATAAAAATTGGTAAGGATCAATGGGTACATTAGTTCAATAGTTCCATTTATTATCAGAGAAATGGAATCAATATACATCCTGGAATTCTTTTTCTTTGCAGACATCCACAAAAACAGAAGAATGCTCCAAAGAATGAATGACAGTAAAAACATTGGAACCCCAAAGCTCCCCTACTCCCCCTCACACACACAAGCAGTAGCAAAGCAACAACCCTCCCCCAGGCACACCCACTTCCACAATAAAGCATCAGCAGCCTCCACCCACCAAGCATGCAATAGCAAAGCCTCCAGTAAAGACCATGATCTGCAGTACAACAAAAACTCATCGTTTAGCCGACAATTCAACATGCCACAGGCTTTCTTTCTTTCCCTCTCTCTCCCTAACAAAGGGAAAAAGAAGTGTCCCCTTTCATAGTGAGAGGAGGAGACAAAACAAAACAACTCCCTGATTTATGGTGTTAAAAGTCTGTACACCATTTTTTCCCCGAGTTCTGTGATCGGAAAATCGGCAACAATCTGCTCCCCACCACCGAGAGAGAGAAAGAGTACACAGCCTTCAACAGCTGATCCACTGTTCCCGATGTTCCGTTCTGGTTCTGTCCTGCGAAGCTTCTGTCGGTGGCACCGGCTTAGAATCAGCCCGTTCACAGGGCAGTGAAACCTCGAAACCCCGAAGCCACACTCAGCTTCTGCTGTGTCCCGAGGATATTGAAAAATGGCCAGTCATGAGCCCCTGAGAGCAGGCTCCAGCACTACAAAGAACCAAAGTCTGAATGTAACTCCAGCTGAGGATCTTTAACAGAACCCCATCCACCCTGAAAGCGAAAAGGAGGGACATCAACAGTAGAAATTCAGCTGTTTTCATAAATGAACACGAAAGAATCTTAATTTAGCGCCATCGCCTACATGCCAAATTTCTTTAACCTCCTGATGAAGTGGAGGCCTTGCTGAACGTTCTTGGCTGTGGCATCAACATGGTTGGACCAGGATAGGCTGTTGCTGATGTTCACACCGAGGAACTTGAAGCCCTTAACCCTCTCGACTGCAACACCATTGATGTGGACAGGAACATGTGCATGCTCCCCCACTCCAGTCCCTTTATGAAGTCAATAACTAGCTCTGTTGTTTTGTTAACATTGCGGGAAAGGTTGTCACCATAACACCATGTCACTATGCACTCCATCTCCTTCCTGTACTCTGACACATCGTTATTTGAGATGTGGCACACTATGGTGTTGACACCTGCAAACTGGCCATGCCATCAGGAGTACACAGGGAGTAGAGTCGGAGGGCTGATGATGCAACCTTTGGGAGCACCAGTGTTTAGAATAATTGTGGCAGAGGTGTTGCTGCCTGTCCTGACTGATTGCGGTCTGTTGGTCAGGAAGTCAAGAATCCAGTTGCAGGGGGAGGCATTGACTCCAAAAATCTGGAGTTTTCTGATGAGTTTGCTTGTAATAGCATTATTGAAGGCAGGACTGTGGTCAATAAACAATAGTCTGTCATGGGTGTCTTTACTGTCCAGATGCTCCAAGGATGAGTGTAGGGCCAAGGAGACTCAACAACAGGTCATCTCAAAACACGACATTCAGTAGCCTCTATGGATACACCATAATGGGTAATACCATGGCTTGATGTATCCCTTAAACTACATTACTATTGTGACAGAAGATCAATTTTAACTCAGTGCAAAAGAGCACACCAGGAGCCAGGCCAGGCACTTAAATGCTTCAGCTTTGTGAAGCTGCAACAGATGACCACGTGTGCTTAATATCAAAACAGCATGCAATAGTGAATGACCTCACAACTAGCAGATCAGATTGTGGCTCTGCAGTCCTACATCTGGTTATGAATGGTGGTAGCTAGTTAAACAACTAATAGAAGAAGGCCTCACAAATTCCCCCCCCCCCCCCAGGATAGAAAGGCCAGCGCTCCAGCACTAGAGACAAGGCTGTTTGATGAGATGTGCCAAGTAGATGACCAATCACAGACTTCTTCCTGAGATCCCCACCACAGAAGCCATTCTTCAATCAATCTGACACAATCCATTTATAAGACTAGCTGACCGGTGGTGTAGAGGCATGTGCACTAGACTTCGAGGTGAGTGGTCCCGGGTTCGAATCTAGCTGGTTCCTTTCACGCTTTCCATCTGTGCTGGGGTGAGCATCGAGTTGCTGCCCGATGCGCCACAGGGCATGGAGAGGAGCAACAAACATTAATAGAGAGCATTGGAGAGTAGTGGATACAAAAAAGTATATGGGTAAAATTCTAGTTGTCGTACTAGAGAATGTGGAAAATTCACAGAAAGCATAAGTCTAATCTGACTAACTATCATCCAATCAATCTAGTCCCAATTATCAGCAAAGTCAATACCAGTGCTAGATGGTGTTCGCTCAACAATAACTTTGATCAATAATCAGATGCCCTGTCTAGATTTCCTCATAAATAAGAGCTAAATCCAGAAGTGAGGTGAAACTGACATTAAAGGAGCACTGGATGTAGTGTGGCATTAAGGAGTGTTGGTAGAACTGAAATCAAAGAGCGTTAAGCAGAAAACACTATCATGGTTGGGTTCACACATTTCACAAAGGAGTGCTATGGTTATTGAAGGGGCATCATCGCACTCTGTAGGAGTTCCTTAGGACGGTATCCCAGGCTCAGCAATTGTTAATCCATTATATGGTCAGAAGCAGTGTTTATGCTGACAGTGGCTCCATGTTCAACTCTACTAAAACGTGAAGCGAATTAAGCAATCCACATATGTATACAAGAATGGGGTGATAAATTGTGTTACATTGGCATCATAATCTTGCCAGATGATTTCAATGAGATAGTCTAACCACATACCGTAGATATTCATTGACACCGATCGAGATCGTAACTGAACCAGCCACATAAATATTCTCAGAGACTGGGTGAATAATTCACGTCCTGACACCCCAAAATCCTTCCACCATCTGAGAGTCAGGACAGTGATGGGAAACACTTCTGTGAATGAATGCAGTTCCGATCATTCTCCAGAATCTTGATGTTATCTTGGACAAAGCATCTCACCCAAATGGCACCCCATCAACGTACAACTCCTTCCAGTCCTGCTACAAAATGTCTCCTGCATGTACGATCTACAAAGTGCGCTTCAATTATATGTCAAGACTATTCTGACTACGTCCATAAAATCCTGCAAATTCTACCATCAACATGGGCTGCAGGAATCCAGGAACATCGTTACTATTCTAATACAGAAATAGATTGCTACATCTTCATTGCATTGGAGTTGAAGTTCCAGATTGCTACATCTTCATTGCCATGGAGTCGAAGTTCTAGAACTTGTGCCCAAGTGTATTTTGTAGAAGTGCCTTCACCGGTAGGACAGTAACAGGTCAATTTAGCAGTTCGCCACAATCTTCCTAAGGCCCATTGAGGACAGCACCATCTATAACCTGGAAAGTGAATCAGTAAAAGCTAAAGTAAATATCAGATAAGTACACACAAAATGTTGGAGTAACTTAGCATGTCAAGCAGCATCTATGGAAATGAATAAACAGTTGACATTTCAGGCCAAGATCCTTCATTAGTACTGGAAAGGGAGGGGAAGATGACGGAATAAAGTAGGGGGAGGGAATGAGGACAAGCTAGAAGGTGATAGCTGAAGCCAAGTGAGATGAAGTAAGAAGCATGAAGTAAGAGATGATAGTGGAGAAGGCAAAGGGCGGGAGAAGAAGGAGAGTGGGCCTTGGAAGAAAAGGAAGAAGGAAGGACACCAGGGGGAGGTGACAGGCAGGTGAGGAGAAGAGGTAAGAGACCAGAGTGGAGAAATGAAGAAGGAAGAGGTAGTGGAAAAATACTGAAAATTGTAGAAATTGGTGTTCAAGCAATCAGGTTGGAGGCTACCAAGGCAGAATATTAAGTGCAACACACACACAATGCTGGAGGAACTCGGCAGACCACGTAGCATATTTGGAAAAAGAGTAAACAGTCGACGTTCCAAGCCAAGAGCCTTCACCAAGACTGAAAGGGAAGGGGGAAGGAGTCTGACTAAGCAGGTGGGAGGACAAGAGGGAGAAGTACAAAGTGACAGTTGCTAGGTGGAACTGGGAGAGGAGGAGAGCGTGAACAAAAGAGATGGGAAGCTGATAGGTGAAAGAGTTAAAGGGCTGGAGAAGGGGGAATCTGATAGGAGGAGACAGAAGACCATGGAGGAAAAAAAATGGGAATAACACCGGATGATGGGCAGGTAATGAGATAGAAGAGAGAGGGAAACAGTAATGGGGAATGGTGAAGGGGGTGGGGGGCATAATCAAAAGTTCGAGAAATTGATGTCTATGCCATCAATTGGAGGCTACCAGATGGAACATAAGATGTTACCCCTCCAAGCTGAGTGTGGCCTCATCGCGGCAGTAGAGGAGGCCGTGCTCTGACATGTCGGAATGGGAAGTGGAATTGAGAAATCCCGCTTTTCCTACTTCGTGAAGCGGTCTCCCAATCAAAGCCGACTCTCGCCGATGTACAGGAACCACACCAGAAGCACCAGACACAATATATGACCCCAACACACTTAGAAGTGTCGCCTCACCCGAAGGATTGTTTGGGACCCTGAATGGTAGTGAGGTGGAGGTGTAGAAGCAGGTATGGCAATTGTTCCGCTTGCCAGGAGGGAGGTCGGTGGGATGGGACAAGTGGACAAGGGAGTTGTGTAAGGAGCAACACGCACAACACGCTGGAGGAACTCAGCAGGTTGGGCAGCATCCGTGAAAACGATGAGTTGACGTTTCGGGCCGGAACCCTTCGTCAAGACTGTAGAGGGAAGGGGCAGAGGCCCTATAAAGAAGGTGGGGGGAGGATGGGAAGGAGAAGGCTGGTAGGTTCCAGGTGAAAAGCCAGTAAGGGGAAAGATAAAGGGGTGGGGGAGGGGAAGCAGGGAGGTGATAGGCAGGAAAGGTGAAGAAGGAATAGGGGAAAACACAATGGGTAGTAGAAGGAGGTGGAACCATGAGGGAAATGATAGGCAGCTGGGGGAGGGGGCAGAGTGAGATAGGGATAGAGGAAGGGAGGGGGAGGGAGTTACCGGAAGTTGACCTTCTTCACCTTTCCTGCTTATCACCTCCCTGCTTCCCCTCCCCCACCCCTTTATCTTTCCCCTTACTGGTTTTTCACCTGGAACCTACCAGCCTTCTCCTTCCCACCCTCCCCCCATCTTCTCTATAGGGTCTCTGCCCCTTCCCTCTACAGTCCTGATGAAGGGTTCCGACCCGAAACGTCGACTGATCGTTTCCACGGATGCTGCCTGACCTGCTGAGTTCCTCCAGCGTGTTGTGCGTGTTGCTTTGACCCCAGCACCTGCAGATTATTTTGTGTTTACATGTGAGGAGCAATCCCTGCAGAAAGCAGAAAGTGGAGAGCGAGAAATGTGTTTGGTGGCGGGATCCCATTGGAGATGGCAGAAATTACGGAGAATTATGTGCTGGACGTGAAGGTTGGTGGAGTGGTAAGTGAGGACAAGAGGAACTCTATTCCTGGTGTGGTGTCGGAAGGATGGGGTGACGGCCGATATGCGTGAAATGGAAGAGAGGCGGGCGAGGGCAGCGTTGATGGTGGAGGAAGGGACGCCCCTTTCTTTGTAGAAAGAGGATATCTCAGTTGCTCTGGAATGAAACAGCCCCATCCTGAGAGCAGATGTGGTGGAGACAGAGGAACTGAGACATTTTTGCAATTGACAGGGTGGGAAAGAAATGTTGTCCATATAGCTGTGATAGTCAGTGGGTTTATAAAAAGATATCAGTAGACAGAGAGTCTCCAAAGATGAAGACAGAGATCGAGAAAGGGGAGAGAAGTGTCGGAAATGGACCGAGTAAATCTGAAGGCAGGATGAAAGTTGGAGGCAAAGTTGAAATCGATGAACTCAGCATGGGTGCAGGAAGCAGCACCAATGCAGTCGTCGATGCAGCACAGGAAGAGTGGAGGAGCGATGCCGGCGTAGTCTTGGAACAGCAATTCCATGTAGCTGACGAAAAGGCAGGCTAGAGTCCGGTGGGAGTGCCCTTTGGTTTCAAGGAAGAGGGGTGAGGGAGGGAGGCGAAAGAGAAGTTGCTGAGGGTGAAAACCAGTTCTGCCAGACGGAGTGGTGGTGGAGGGGAACTAGTTGGGTCTGTAGTCCAGAAAGAAGAGGAGAGCTTTCAGGCCCTCCTGGTGGGGGATGAAAGTGTACAGGGACTGGGCATCCATAGTGAAAATGAGACAATCAGGACCAGGGAACACAAAATCATTGAAAAGAAGTGTCACGGGTGTAGATAGGAAAGGACTATTAGGTGTTGCTCCTTCAACTTGAGAATGGCCTCATCATATTTCATTACAGATGTGTTTCTGAAAATATTGGATAGTTTTGTTTATACTTTATTGTCGCCAAACAATTGGTACTAGAACGTACAATCATCACAGCGATATTTGATTTTGCGCTTCCCGCTCCCTGGATTACAAATTGATAGTAAATATTAAAAATTTAAATTATAAATCATAAATAGAAAATAGAAAAATAGAAAGTAAGGTAGTACAAAAAAACCGAGGGGCAGGTCCGTATACAGCCCAGATCCAGGTCAGGATCCGTTCAGCAGTCTTATCACAGTTGGAAAGAAGCCGTTCCCAAATCTGGCCACATGAGTCTTCAAGCTCCTGAGCCTTCTCCTGGATGGAAGAGGGCTGAAAGGTGTGTTGGCTGGGTGGGTTGTGTCCTTGATTATCCTGGCAGCACTGCTCCGACAGCGTGCGGTGTAAAGTGAGTCCAAGGACGGAAGATTGGTTTGTGTGATGTGCTGCGCCGTGTTCATGATCTTCTGCAGTTTCTTTCGGTCTTGGACAGGACAACTTCCATACCAGGTTGTGATGCACCCTAGAAGAATGCTTTCTACAGTGCATCTATAAAAATTAGTGAGGGTTTTAGGGGACAGGCCAAATTTCTTTAGCTTTCTCAGGAAGTAAAGGCGCTGGTGGGCCTTCTTGGCAGTGGACTCTGCTTGGTTGGACCAAGTCAGGTCATTTGTGATATTGACCCCGAGGAACTTAAAGCTTTTGACCTGTTCCACTAGCGCACCATCGGTGTAAATGGGGTCGTGCGGTCCGCTACTCCTTCTGAAGTCAACAACCAATTCCTTCATCTTGCTGACATTGAGGGATAGGTTATTGTCTTCGCACCATGCCACCAGGTTCTTAATTTCCTCTCTGCACTCAAACTCATCATATCCTGTGAGCATTCTATAATTTGTACCTTCAGATAGCTATCTATGTAAATCTTAATTTGTTTGGAATATCTTCCGTGATTTAGCTTTGAACGACCTCTCTCGGCTGAGCTGCCGGCCCTGCGCAGACGCAGACACGCGGTCAGCTGGGCGGAAGTTGCGCGCGGCTCCAGCTTACGTCAGTCAGAGCGGTGACTGGAGGGCGTCGGGGCTCACAGGTCAGTCAGGCACCGATGATCAGTTCAGGTTAAAGCCGCTGGTCGGTATCGCTTCCTCTCCCCAACCGGCCTTGAGCTATTCTGTGGGCCAGCGCGGGCCGTGTGCGCGGGAGCGCGCGCGACGCTGGACCGGGGCCGCCGCCGTGCCGCCGACAGGCCGGGGTGTGGCGAGCAGGGCGTCGGTTCCTGGCACAATAATCCTGGTTTCCTTGGGGAAACTAATGCTTACTGCAGGGTCTTGTGTATGTCATTGCAACCACCTTCCTTTGCCTGTTAGATACCCGATTTGTTTATTCCATTTCGCAGAACTGTTCGGTAGTTATTCTGATATAAGAACGCCTTCTGTTAATCCGCACCAGGCTGCGTTGGCCTTTACGCTGTTGCAGATCATCAGTCGGTTCCGTTCTATTCCCTAGAACCCTAGGGCTTGAAGGATTTCTTGTAGCAGTTTGAGGGGAATGGTGGGGGGGGGGGTCAAAACCTTGAGGACATAGGTAAAAGGAAAGAGGGGAAAGATTTAAAAGGGACACGAAAAACAACTTTTCAGGCAGAGTGCTGGAAAGATGGAGCTGCCAGAAGAAGTGGGTGCAATTGCAACATGCAAAAGATAATTGGGCAGATACTCGGATAGGAATGATTTAGAGAAGAATCAGGTAAATGGGACTAGTTCAGGTAGGCACCGTGGTTGCATGGATGAATTGAGCTGTAGGGTCGGTTTCCATGATCTGATGAAGGAAATTCAAAAGTCACTTCACAATGTACAAATAAAATGTCATTTTATCTAAAAACACCCCCATTTGGCATAAAGAATTCCCCATGATTAGGAAGTAGTTGTACTTTACACTTAATAAGAATGAATTTGCCCCTTTTGTTAGAGAATGAAAATTAATAAAAGAATATGGACGTTAATGGAATGCATCTATTTTAGAAAAGTTGTGTGGGGGGGAGAGAATGATAATGATGTGGATCACTCTGCTAATCATCTAAGGACAAAATACTGCTGTCTACATTTAAGCTGTTGGTTCTGTGGGATGCAGCTGTAGATGCATCACGAGGCTAATGAGTGGAGGAATGGTTTGCTTATCCATCAGATTCCATACAAAACCTCATTATTAGAATCAGGTTTATTAGAGTCAAAGAATGCTACTGTACAAAAACTGCCCTTCAGCCCATCTAGTCTGTGCTAAACTGCCTAGTCCCATTGACCTGGACCATAGCCCTCCATATTCCTCTCAGCCATGTACCTATCCAGATTTCTCTTAAACGTTGATATCAAAAACACATTTACCACTTTAAACTGATTGCTCGTTCCTCACTCTCTCCACCCTCTGAGTGGAAAAAAATGAATTCACTTTTCACCCTTAACTGATGATCTCTAGCTCTAGTTTCACCCAACTTCAGTAGAAAGGCTTGCTCACATTTAGCCTGTCTATTGCCCCCTGAATTTTGTACACCTCTATCAAATCTCTCCTCATTCTTCTACACGCCAGGGAATAAAGTCCAAACCTATTCAAACTTCCCTTTTAATTAGGTCTTCAATTCATGACAATATCTTTATAAATTTTCTCTGCACTCTTTCCATCATATTGGCATCTTAAAGCTGCACACAATACTCCCAAATTAGGCCTCACCAATGTCTTACACAATTTCAGCATGACATTCCAACTCTTGTACTCATTACTTAGAGTTATGAAGGCCAATGTGCCAGAAGCTACCTCTATTATCACAGACAGATGTTGCGAAACTTATTTTGTGTCAGCATACACTGGAAGCATAAAAATTACTGAAAATTGCAACATAAATAGTGCAAAAGATGAAAAATAAGGTACTGTTCAGAAATCTGATGGCAGAAAGGAAGACGTTCTTGAAATAATGAGTATGGGTTTTCATGCTCCTGTACCTTGTTCCAGATGGTAGTAATGCAAAGAGAGCAAGTCCTGGATGGTGAGGGTCTTTAATGATCAATGCTGCCTTCTTAAGAATGTCCTCAGTGGTGGGGAGGTTTGTGCTGTAATGGAACTGGCTAAGTCTGTGATCCTGTGCATTGAAGACTTTATACTAGGCTGTGATGCAACCAGTCAGAATGCTGTGCACTATACATCTGTGCAAATTCGCAGGTGTTGGTGACATACCAAATCTCCTCAACCTGAAGTAGAGCTGCCTGCATGCTCCTGGCATCCTCGGCAAGTTATCAGCTTATACTCCTACTATGTATAGTGAATAACCAAAACAAACGTTTCTTTTGCACTACCCAGAGCATAGTTATCTTGGTATATAAGACCACAGTATTTGCATGTAAATAATGAAATAGGATTTTTAAAAATTTTTATTTGTCTTTCAGGTGTTTGTTTCTTGTACTTTTTTAGGCATTGTTGTATTTATTAGTTTGCAAATCAGGATTTGAAGAAATCTTCATACATCCAGACACTTTTTCCTTCTGTTGTGCTGATTTTCCCTTGCTAAGCTTTCAGTTTGTGTCACTGCTGGGAATGATCAATCTTTAAGACTGTAAAGTATGCTGTCTGATCCCCAATTACTAACTTGCTTTCGAGGTGTTCACTTCTCAAGCTTATCCTCATTCTTCCCATCTCACTGTATCTCATCCCTGCTCTTCCAATTCTCAATGCTTTTGATTTATTTTCTCTTGCTCTCAACACTGTTTTACAGTGCTAGTAATCTTGACATTTCCATTCATGTTGTCAAGCTCCTAAACTTGATGTAATTCCATGGACTTGTTTATATAGCATTTATATTGCTTTCTTTCAACCTTTTACACTAATAACTGTGCTTTCCTGTGCTTTTATCTACCCCCATATTTGTTTATCTAGGTTCCCTTGAGTCCATCTGTACACCTTACACCAAATGCTCCCTGTTCTATATTGAGTTCTACTCTGGTTCTAAAGTAAATATTTTTTATTCAGTTCATTATTTATTAATGGTTAGCTTGTAATGATGATCTCTTGTTCTAATCTTAACTGCAAAAAATAGAAGCATGATTAGGGCAACCAGACCTTTTAACCTGCTCTGCCATTCATTAAGATCACCTCAATGCCAGTTTATAGAATTATCCCCATAACCTTTGATTCCCTTAACGTTCAGAAATCTATGTTTTGAATGAACGAATGACTTCACCTTTCACAGTCCAACTGGTTTACCACTGCCCTCTGAGTGGGATAAAATACTATCCTCAGTCTTAAATGGCCTACCCCAATCTTAAACTGTGCCTCCTCAGCCGCAAGAAACATCTTCCCTACCTCTAGCCAGTCAGGGTGTTGGAAGTATTTTGTATGTTTCAATGAGATTTCACTGCATTCCCTCTATGGGAAGTACATATCTTTTTACATAAGGACCAAAACTACTCAGTACCCTGGGCATATTCCCACCAAGGCCCAGTATGATTGCAGTTGGACTTCCTTATTCCTGTATGGAAATCTTTTCATAATAGAAGCTAACATACAATTTACCAAGTGTAACCATCAAATTCTTTCAGAATTTTAAGTTCTATAAAATAATTTCTCAGTCTTTTCTAGAGAAAGCTATCATTTTGTAGAACTTATTCCTGCTTGGTTGCATAAATAAACTTGGAAATTAGATCCATAAATAACATGAAAAATTCAGTACAGAAAAATAAGAAGTGTTTCATTTCAAGATTAAAGGAATTCAAGATTAGTTAACTGTTTTATGGAAATAAATTAATATACATGGAAAACGAGAAAACTGAAAGTCAAAAGTAGTACTAAACTGAAACAATTACACTTCCTTTTACAGTAAATGAAACAAAACAGGTGTTGGGGTGTGTTAAAGGAATCAGAATCAGGTTTATTATCACTGGCATATGACATGAAGTTTGTTTTTGGCAGCTGTACAGTGTAATACTTAATACAAAAACTATTAATGACAAGATATATACACACACAATCACAGCACTGCAAAATAATGAGGCACATTTATAGCTAGGGTTCCTAAGACTTTTGCACAGTATTGCATTTGTCAATGTGGAGCAGAGAGTGAGTTTATAAATCTGGCGGGAGCAGCGGATGTTGGGAATGGCAAGGGTGGAGCACCACGAGTGGGATGTGGAACAGGCAACAGAGAAGTAGTGCCAGTGTAGGGGCTGGCGTGGATGCAGACGGACCCAGCTGTGAGAAACCAGGCAAGGTAATTTGAAAGTTGCTGGTGAACGCAGCAGGCCAGGCAGCATCTCTAGGAAGAGGTACAGTCGACGTTTCAGGCCGGGACCCTTCATCAGGACTGACTGAAGG
Source organism: Mobula birostris (assembly GCF_030028105.1). Lineage (NCBI taxonomy): Eukaryota > Metazoa > Chordata > Chondrichthyes > Myliobatiformes > Myliobatidae > Mobula > Mobula birostris. The sequence continues at coordinate 170,746,744 of NC_092375.1, read as the reverse complement.
AAGAGCTAGTAAGAGATTTCAAAGTGGGAGGGGGAAATCTGAAATGATAGGAGAGGACAGGAGGGGGAGGGATGGAGCCAAGAGCTGGACAGTTGATTGGCAAAAGGGATATGAGAAGATCATGGTTCTCCTTTTTTTCCCTCTGTCCCTCTCACTATACCCTTTGCCCATCCTCTAGGCTTTCCCCCCCTCCCCCTTTTCTTTCTCCTTAGGCCTCCTGTCCCATGATCCTCTCATATCCCTTTTGCCAATCAACTGTCCAGCTCTTGGCTCCATCCCTCCCCCTCCTGTCCTCTCCTATCATTTCAGATCTCCCCCTCCCACTTTCAAATCTCTTACTAGCTCTTCTTTCAGTTAGTCCTGACGAAGGGTCCTAGCCCGAAACGTCGACTGTACCTCTTCCTAGAGATGCTGCCTGGCCTGCTGGATTCACCAGCAACTTTTATGTGTGTTGCTTGAAATTCCAGCATCTGCAGATTTCCTCGTGTTAAGGTAATTTGACTTCAAACAATTTGTTTGATCATTACAGAATGTCTCTCTGATGCAGCCTGCTCTCTCCCCTCTCCCTTCCCCTTTACCCAACCACAATTCCCTTCTCCCTGCCCCCTTCCCACTCTCAGCCCACAAAAGACCCATATCAGAATCAGGTTTATCAAAACGTCAAATGTGATGGAACTTGTGTTTTTTTGTATGGCAGCATGGGTTCATTGTCTATTCAGAAATCTGATCGTGGAGGGGGAAGAATCCTAAAACATTGAGGTTTAGGAACCTGTACCTTCAGGTTTCTGTATCTCCTCCTTAATTGTAGCAATGAGAAGATGGCATGTCCTGGGTGATGGGTGTCCTTAATGACGGATGCTGCCTTTTTGAGGCATCACCTTTGGAAGATGTCCTCGATGTTAGGAGGCTGGTGCCCATGATGGAGATGGCTGAGTTTGCAACTTTCTGCAGTCTTTTCCAATCCTGTGCAGTGGCCTTCCATACCAGACGGTGATGCAGCCAGATAGAATGCTCTCCATGGTACATCTGCAGAAATTTTGCACGAGCATTTGGAGCCATACCAAATCTCCACAAACTCCTATTGAAATATTACCACTGTTGTGTCTTCTTTGTAATTGCATCAATATGTTGGGCCTAGTATTGATGTCCACTGTTGACACATTGAAACTTGAAATTGCTCACCCTTTTCACTGTGGATCCCTAGATGAAGACTGCTGTTTGTTCCCTTGACTTCTCCTTTCTGAAGTCCACAATCAATTCCTTAGTCTTACTGAGGAAAATTGAGTGTAAGGTTGTTTTGACACCGCTCAAGCAGCTGATCCTTCTCACTACTGTATGCCTCCTCGTCACCTCCTGAAATTCTGCCAGTGATCGTTGTGTCATCACAAATTTGCAGTTGGCATTTGAGCTGTTCCTAGCCACACAGTTGTGTGTAGAGTGAGTAGAGCAGAGGGTGTTCATGAGGTCACCAGTGTTGACAGAGAGATGTTATTTCTGATCCGCGCTAACTGTTGTTCTGTTGACGAGGAAGTCAAGGATCCAGTTGCAGAGGGAGGTACAGATGCCCAGGATTTGGAGCTAGTTGATTAGTACTGAAGGTATGATGGTGTTGAACACTGAGCTGTTATCAATAACAGCAGCCTGATGTAAGTACACCCTATCCTCGTTATATGCGGGGGATATGTTCCTCGCAGTTGACGCATAATGTGAAATCGCATAATGTGAATAATTATTTAAATGGAGAAAATAGGGTGTGTTCCAGAAGGCTTCCTAAATACGTTTTATCTGTAATTTATTCACATTTTCATACCAATACGACACAAAAGCAGTACCACAAGACAACATTTGTATTATATTTCATCAATTTAAGGTAATATTCAATGTAATAAATCATAGAAAGTTAACATCCTAGAGTGTACAGTACTCACCAACAGTGGCAGGTGTGTTCGCTCCGGGAGATGAGTGGTTGTTGTGGTGTTGGGCAACTTTACACGGATAAGGTGGATGGTTGTGGTCATCAGGATCATATCAAGCACAGCAAGGGGTGAAGGAAGACTCACAGAACTCTTAGAACTGCCAGCAGCAGGAGATGACACCGATTTGAAGAAAGTGGTGAGGGTTGTTTGCTTGGCAGCATTTTGTTTTTCAGCATAAATTTGCTTGTAGGGAAGAAGGGTTGACTGCAGGGAACGACTGAAATGCTGACTCCGTTCTAAGTTTGGGTCCGTGTCCATCGCCATTTGTGCCAAGTGTTCTGACTGCCACCATTTTCTCACTGTTGGTAAACTCCCGGGATTTTCAAAATCGTCTGTTGCTTGCAGCATCTGAGAGATAGTTTGCCATAAAAAAAAATACGTACGTCTTGAATGTGGATCACACCTTGGTCAAGTGGTTGAATCAGCGATGTTGTGTTAGGCGGCAGGAAACACACTGTTATGTTAGGATGAATGCTGTCCAAATGTTTAGGATGGGCTGGCACATTGTCAAGCAACAAAAGAACTTTAAAGGCAAGATTCTGTTCCCGGCAGTAGCGCCCCAGAGCTGTGTTACCTTCAGCTGATGCCGCACTGTTTATAATTTCCAACTTTTCCAAGTGTTAAAGCAGTTCTCTGCTGCTCGGTGGCCCAGGACATGACATCGGACACTTAGGAGGCATAATTAAATATTTCAAGCACAAAATCACTGCACTGTAGGTAAAACCAACAAAAGTTTAAGAGCGCAAGCTCGCACATCCGCACCTTGCCAAAACCAATGCGAGAGTGGCGGGAGAGAGATTGTGAGGCGTGTGCACCTGACTTGTATTGGTGGGAAAGCAGTGCTCCTCGCATAACTCTGAGATTTGGACGCATATAAGGAGACGGTAGAAATAGGTTCCTCGCATAACTGTGAATCCACCTTGTCTGAAGACGCATATTACGAGGATAGGGTGTATTGCTATTGGCCATGGGGTCCAAAGCTGAGCTTAGAGCCAGTGAGCATAGGTACCAATGACCTAGATAGGAAAAGGGAAGAGGTCCTGAAAGGAGAACATAGGGAGTTAGGAAGAGTGTTGAGAAGAAGGACTGCAAAGGTAGTAATCTCGGGATTACTGCCTGTGCCACGCGACAATGAGAGTAGGAATGGAATGAGGTGGAGGATAAATGCGTGGTTGAGGGATTGGAGCAGGGGGCAGGGATTCAAGTTTCTGGATCATTGGGACCTCTTTTGGGGCAGGTGTGACCTGTACAAAAAGGACAGGTTGCACTTGAATCCCAGGGGCACCAATATCCTGGCGGGGAGATTTGCGAAGGCTACTGGGGAGACTTTAAACTAGAATGGTTGGGGGCGGGTGGGAATCAAATTGAAGAGATTAGGAGAGAAGAGGTTAGTTCACAAATGGAGAAAGCTAGTAGACAGTGTGTGAGGGAGGTTAGGCAAGTGACAGAGAAGGGGAGCGCTCAGACCAAAGATGTAGGGGAGAAGGAAGAAAAAGATAATAAAGTTGTTTGGACCATTAGGGATAAACAGAGAGTAAGAGGTGGAGAATTTCTTAAATGCGTCTATTTTAATGCTAGGAGCATTGTAAGAAAGGTGGATGATCTTAGAGCAATGGTCCCCAACCTTTTTTGCACCATGGACCGGTTTAATATTGACAATATTCTTGCCGACCGGGGGGTGGGGGTCTTGAAGTAGGGTTAAACTCACCTCAACATGTCTTCTACAGTTAGGGTTGCCAACTTTCTCACTCCCAAATAAGGGACAAAAGTAGCAGTCAAATCCTGACGAAGGGTCCCAGCCCGAAACGTTGACGATACCGCTTCCTATCGATGCTGCTGCGTTCACCAGCATTTTTTGTGTGTGTTGATGAGACACCTGTGTTTACCCTGCAAAAGACTACCATGACCATGAAGCCTTGTGCGGGTACCTGTGTGCGCATATGTGATGTGCGTATGTGTGTACGTGCCGATTTTTTCCCCCACAAATCGGTTTTGGCTTAATTTTCCGGACTACACTGTACATACATTATTTTATACTTTATATAGGCTGTGTATTTATCATATCATTCCTGCTTTTACTATATGTTAGAGTTATTTTAGGCTTTATGTGTTATTTGGTATGATTTGGTAGGTTATTTTTTGGGTCTGGGAACGCTCTAAAAATTTTCCCATATAAATTAATGGTAATTGTTTCTTCGCTTTACGCCATTTTGGCACATAAGGTTTCATAGGAACTCTGTACCTTAGCGGGGGAAATACGGGACAAGGGCAGTCCTGTATGGGACAAACCAGTTTAGCCCAATATATGGGATGTCCCGGCAAATATGGGACGGTTGGCAACCCTATCTTCAAATTCAACAGTGCGTGACAGGGAATGAGGAAATGTGCAGCTGACTCATATTGTTTCCTCGCGGCCCGGTAGCACATGCTTTGCAGCTTGGTACCGGTCCGAGGCCTGGTGTTTGGGGACCGCTGGCTTAGAGCATGGATTGATACCTGGAAATATGATGTTGTAGCTATTAGTGAAATATGGTTGCAGGAGTGGTGTGATTGGCAACTAAATATTCCTGGATTTCATTGCTTCAAGTGTGATAGAATCGGGGCGGGGGGGGCACGGGCAAGAGGGGGAGGTGTTGCATTGCTTGTCAGAGAAAATATTACAGCGGTGCTTTGGCAGGATAGATTAGAGGGCTCGTCTAGGGAGGCTATTTGGGTGAATTGAGGAATGGGAAAGGTGTAGTAACACTTATAGGGGTGTATTATAGACCACCTAATGGGGAGCAAGAACTGGAGGAGCAAGTTTGTAAGGAGATAACAGATATTTTAGTAAGCACAAGGTTGTGATTGTGGGAGATATTAATTTTCTACACATAGACTGGGAAGCCCATTTTGTAAAAGGGCTGGATGGTTTGGAGTTAGTAAAATGTGTGCAGGATATTTTTTTGCAGCAATACATAGAGGTACCAACTAGATAAGGGGCAGTGTTGGATCTTCTGTTAGGGAATGAGATAGGTCAGGTGACGGACGTATGTGTTGGGGAGCACTTCGGTTCCAGTGATCACAATGCCATTAGTTTCAATATAATTATGGAGAAGGATAGGACTGGACCCAGGGTTGAGAATTTTGATTGGAGAAAGGCTAACTTTGAGGAGATACGAAAGGATTTAGAAGGAGTGGATTGGGACAATTTGTTTTTGGGAACGATGTAATGGAGAAATGGAGGTTATTTAAAGGTGAAATTTTGATGGTACAGAATCTTAATGTTCCTGTTAGGTTGAAAGGAAAGGTTAAAAGTTTGAGAGAGCCATGGTTTTCAAGGGATATTGGAAACTTGGTTTGGAAAAAGCTAGAGATCTACAATAAATATAGGAAGCATGGAGTAAATGAGGTGCTCGAGGAATATAAAGAATGTAAAAAGAATCTTAAGAAAGCGATTAGAAAAGCTAAAAGAAGATATGAGGTTGCGTTGGCAAGTAAGGTGAAAATAAATCCAAAGGGATTCTACAGTTATATTAATAGCAAAAGGATAGTGAGGGATAAAATTGGTCCCTTAGAGAATCAGAGTGAACCGCTTTGTACGGAGCCAAAAGAGATGGGGGAGATTTTGAACAATTTCTTTTCTTCAGTATTCACTAAGGAGAAGGATATTGAATTGTGTAAGGTAAGGGAAACAAGTAGGGTAGTTATGGAAACTATGATAATTAAAGAAGTAGTACTGGCCCTTTTAAGGAATATAAAAGTGGCTAAGTCTCTGGGTCCTGACAGGATATTCCCTAGGTCCTTAAGGGAAGATAGTGTGGAAATAGCGGGGGCTCTGACAGAAATATTTCAAATGTCATTAGAAATGAGGATGGTGCCGGAGGATTGGCGTATTGCTCATGTGGTTCCATTGTTTAAAAAGGGGTTCTAAGAGTAAACCTAGCAGTTACCGGCCTGTAAGTTTGACGTCAGTGGTGGGTGCATTAATGGAAAGTATTCTTAGAGATGGTATATATAATTATCTGGATAGACAGGGTCCGATTAGGAACAGTCAACATAGATTTGTACGTGGAAGGTCATGTTTGACAGATCTTACTGAATTTTTTGAAGAGGTTACTAGGAAAATTGACGAGGGTAAAGCGGTGGATGTTGTCTATATGGACTTCAGTAAGGCCTTTGACAAGGTTCCACACGGAAGGTTGGTTAGGAAGGTTCAATCGTTAGGTATTAATATAGAAGTAGTAAAATGGATTCAACAGTGGCTGGATGGGAGATGCCAGAGAGTAGTGGTGGATAACTGTTTGTCTGGTTGGAGGCCGGTGAGTAGTGGTGTGCCTCAGGGATCTGTACTGGGTCCAGTGTTGTTTGTCATATACATTAATGATCTGGATGATGGGGTGGTAAATTGGATTAGTAAGTATGCAGATGATACTAAGATAGGTGGCATTGTGGATCATGAAGTAGGTTTTCAAAACTTGCAGAGAGATTTGGGCCAGTTAGAAGAGTGGGCTGAAAGATGGCAGATGGAGTTTAATGCTGATAAGTGTGAGGTGCTGCATTTTGGTAGGACTAGTCAAAATAGGACAGACATGATTAATGGTAGGGCATTGAGGAATGCAGTAGAACAGAGGGATCTAGGAATAATGGTGCATAGTTCCCTGAAGGTGAAATCTCATGTGGATAGGGTGGTGAAGAAAGCTTTTGGTATGCTGGCCTTTATAAATCAGAGCATTGAGTATAGGAGTTGGATGTAATGTTAAAATTGTACAAGGCATTGATGAGGCCAAATTTGGAGTATTGTGTACTGTTCTGGTCACCGAATTATAGGAAAGATGTCAACAAAATAGAGAGAGTACAGAGGAGATTTACTAGAATGTTACCTGGGTTTCAGCACCTAAGTTATAGAGGAAGGTTGAACAAGTTAGGTCTTTATTCTTTGGAGCGTAGAAGGTTGATAGAGCTATTTAAAATTATGAGGGGGATAGATAGAGTTGACGTGGATAGGCTTTTTCCATTGAGAGTAGGGGAGATTCAAACAAGAGGACATGAGTTGAGAGTTAAGGGGCAAAAGTTTAGGGGTAACATAAAGGGGAGCTTCTTTACTCAGAAAGTGGTAGCTGTGTGGAACGAGCTTCCAGGAGAAGTGGGAGAGGCAGGTTCGATTTTGGCATTAAAAAAAATTGGATAGGTATATGGACAGGAAAGGAAAGGAGGGTTATGGACTGAGTGCAGGTAGATGGGACTAGGTGTGAGTAAGCTTTCGGCACGGACTAGAAGGGCCGAGATGGCCTGTTTCCCTGCTGTAATTATTATATGGTTATATGAGATTGTATCGCTGTAGACCAATTGTGGCGGTAGGCAAATTGCAGTGGGTCCAGGTCCTTGCTCCGGGAGGAGTGGATTCTGGCCATGAGCAACCTCTGATTGCACTTTGTCACTATAGATGTGAGTGAAACTGGGTGATAGTTGTTGATCAATATGGACCAAAAATAATGTAGTAATTTTGATGTTTTATATATTATTGATGCAAACCACATTTAAACTAAATAAGTTAGTGCTGTATGAAAAGATAGCAACTTTGAAGAGGTGCAGATAGGGAGAATGATTGAATTTTAAGAACCAGTTTGTACATTATAGAAAGGTGAGAGGTGATGTGACAGCTGTTTTCTTTCAGATTGTAAAGGGACAAAATGAAATAAGTTGTATCACTGCTTCTATGATGGTGGAGTAGGAGAATGCTGCTTAGGATGATGGAGAAATTAATGACGTTAAAATAATATTTCAGCAGATGGTCAGCTTATGAACCAGTTCCCCAAGGATGATTGTGATGCAGTTAAAATGGATTAATTTAAATAGAAATTAGGTGGTTCTCTTGTTAAAAAAAAAGTAAAATGAGTGGCAGTATCATGTGGCATACTCATGAAAAATGGATAACTTAGACCTTAAGTCTCAAGATCCACAAGCAGATCTCAATATTTTTTTCACGCAGTATGTCTAGATTGTTAGAGATTTACGAAAGAGTTGATCATTGCAATTATTCAATAGTTCTGTTATTGTGTGACTGCCAGGATGGTTTTACATGAATAAGCTAGACTCTGATCAGTTTTTATCCAGTTCTTTTGTAACACTTTGATTGGCACTGGTGAAAAGTGCATAACTGCCATTGACAGATGAACTGCTTTCACATATTGAAAATAAATTGAATTTCATAAATATAAACTATATTAGAAATCCCTCCTGGAACTTTACACGAGGGGTTTTCTTCTGTATGGGCACAAATTTCTTCATACCAGCTTTTGAAATATTGACAATATACAGAACTAACCAACAATGTCAATCCTCAGATTAGAAGCAAAATTAATTTTGATATATCATTTGAATTCACGCATCTGAATACCTTGGTCACAGAACACCAAAAGTGAACTAACACTGCAAAAAAAAATGACATCTTGTTACTTTTGGTAGTAACTGGGTACTGAAGTAACAGTAAATGTGAACTATCCATTACTGTACACTTTGAGAGGGTTACTCCAACCAGTTGCCTGCCTTCCTTCACCTGCAGCCTTTGTGGAAGACTGCCCCTCCAGAGTGGGACTCCTCAACCACTCTAGGAAGTACACCACCACGAGCTGACTTTTCTTGTTTGCTACCCCACTGACTTTCGAGACAGAAGGATGCCAACAGCTTCCAACTACACTTTGAATGATAGAATGACAAGGAATCATTTGTAATTTTTCATAAAGAACGATTGTATTTTGTTAACCTTGTTGACATCACCCTTGTATTCCATTATTCTGGGCCAAACATTTTTCTTCTATACAGGTTTCCCCCACCATCCGAAGGTAGAGCGTTCCTATGACATGGTTCGTAAGCCGAGATGTCGTAAAGTGAAGAAGCAATTACATTTATTCATATGGGAAAAATTTGTGACTGTTCGCAGACCCAAAATAACCTACCAAATCATGCCAAATAACACATAAAGCCTAAAATAACGGTAACATATAGTAAAAGCAGGAATGATATGATGAATACACAGCCTATATAAAGTAGAAATACTTTTCCACAATCATTACTGCACTGTTCTCCGTAGCGAAAATCTCGCGCAAGCGCCGTCGGCAGAAAATCTCACTCAAGCGCTGTTGACAAAAACACGGCGCAAGCGGTCTCCAGTAACCTTTAAGCTATGAAGCTGCCAAATCATACCAAATAACACGTAAAAATACACAGCCTATATAAAGTAAAAATAACGTATGTACAGTGTAATGTCACTTAACGGAATTGGTTCAGCGCTGAGCACACTGATGATGGTGTGTTAGACTGAATCATCACAGGTTGGGTGGTGCAGTGGCCCCCACCCTCCAGGCCGCCGACAGATACCGAACCGCAAAGCATGCAGGGGTGCAGTGGTAGCCGGGAGGCATCCAGCACATCTTTAAGAAAAAAGCCGAAATAAACATGCTAATTAATTACGTGTCGGGTGGCACCTAATTAATTAGCATGTTTATTTCAGCTTTTTTCTTAAAGATGTGCTATGTGCCTCGCGGCTACCGCTGCATTCTCCGTGAATTGCGGGGTGGTGGGACACTGGGGTGTCATCTCGTTGTCTGTTTCCATTAGAGCAGGCAGCTCATCTTCTCCTATGACTGCCTGCCTCGATGTAGAAGGTTGAGGTTCGTCGTCTGCTGTGGCTGATGTGGAAGGCTTGCTTGACTGCTGAGCCTCGCGCATTTTTCTGTCATACAACTCTTTGTAAGGACTCAAACTATCCTGCAAATATCCCCTAAACCTACGTACCCTTTCAAAATTAAAGTGGTACTTTATCGTTGCAGCGAAAATCTCACGCAGTTGCTTCACGTTCAGTTCCTGGATGACTTCACTTTCGGTCCGTTCGCTACTGCATTCGGTTTCAATTGTTATCCTTTCCTCTTCCAATTGCATCAGCTCTTCATCTATCAGTTCTTGGTCATGGGATGCCAAAACCTCTTCAACATCATGTTCGTCAGCTTCTTCAAGCCAAACTCACTTTGTTCTTACTTCATTCACCACGATCGAAATGCTTAAATATGTCTAGTTTTACGCTAAGTGTAACACCCTTATGAGCTCTTTTAGGCGTTTCCGATACCATAGAACTCATCTTGCAATTCGACTGCTCACAGGCACGTGTTTAAGCAATGCCGGCGAGAATGCAGTTCCGAATCCGGGGGAGAGCGGCTGCTCGGGGCGCGCGCTGCTTTTTTTTCGTAACAGTGAGGTTTCGTAAAGCGAACATTCGAAAAGCGGGGGACACCTGTATACCGATTGCCTTTTCTGGTGATTTGCATGAAATGATACTTTTGTTCTTGAAAATGTTTGAAACATTGAAGGCAAAACATAGTGAAGCCAATGAAATGAGTAGGTGAATGAATGATATTTAACACAGGTAGGAATCAGTTGGTTTTGATAAGATGAATTAAAGGCAATCTAAATAGTGCTATTTTAAATGGTATGCAAGAATAGAAGCATCTAAAGTCTTGAGGATTAGTCATTTTGAGGAAACTATAACGGCGCCTGGGGTTTCTGAGTAGGAAGGTAAGAGGAGAGAAGCAAAGGACTTGTACTGAAGGCTCAGCTGGACTTTTGTGGTCAATTCTGGGCATCAAATTTTAGATGCACAAGGTCTTGGAATGCTGGGATTTTCTAGAATGCACACAATTCCACAATTCCTCAGATATGTGGGGCGACTAGACAAATGGTTTTCTTCTGTCTGGGATAGAGAGGCTAAGAAGAGATTTGATAGAGGTATTCAAAGGTTTTGCTAAAGTAAATAAAGATTTCATTCCTAGAAAAATCAACAACTGTAGACATAGATTTAAATTAGATAGCAAAAGAAAAGATGAAACACTCATGTTAACATAAGTCATCAATAGCTTGGAATGGCATTGGAAGTTGACTTAGTCATAACTGAAAGGAAATTTCATAGATACCTAAAAAGGAGAAATTGGAGTACTGCAGGGACAAAGTAGAGAAGTAAGTCCATTTAGAAGGCTCTTTCACATACTAGGCATGTGCACAGAGGGCAAGATGGCAGCTGCTTGTGCTCTGCCCTTTATATTTTATGTGTCTCTTTGATGACTATGTAAATATATACCAGACTTTTACCTGTTTTCTTCCCCTTAAAGCCATTTGTATTATAAATTGCTGAAATAAAACTGATTCATGTGTGCCAAGGGTAAGAGGATATCTGGAAATTTGTGAATTATGAACCAACAAAATGCCTTCTTTACCAAATGTGATTTAAGGATTAGGAGGTGAACATTAGAAGGACTAGAGAGGAAGAGTCAAAGTTAGTGAATTACTTGAGCCCGATCACCTGACCCAGTGATTGGCAGTTAGTCTTTCTAAGCACAGTAATTAATAAATTTACATTTAGTTTTTGTTTAATTAATAATCCTTTTTAAGCTTCTACAGTCCATTTTTGCCTTTATTATTGTGTGACCTCTTAAAATCCGGCAAAAATGTTAATATAGCAGGGCTCAGAAACCAAGGATGCCAGAAATTCAGTGGTCAACCTGTAGTTTATAACTATTGCAGCATTTTTCTTACTGTATAGTTAAATGTGCTTTGGTAGCAACTGGTTTTCTCTTGTAAACTACTAAATAATTAACAAGTACTGTATGCAGATCAGCATTTTAAAGTTTTTTCTTAATTTAGGCTATGAAGTATGAGGTATGTTAATAGAAATATATTGTATTTTTGGATATGAAATACAAATACAAAAGTGCTATTTATAATATTCTGCTGATCTCTTCTTCCGTTTATAAACAGAGCTGCAGTCATGTCAGACAAAGATAAAAGTGAGCTTAAAGCAGAATTAGAGCGTAAAAAACAGCGGTTGGCTCAAATCAGAGAGGAAAAGAAAAGGAAAGAAGAGGAGAGAAAGAAAAAGGAAGTAAGTCATAAATTTAACCTGTACATTTTTATTTCCTCTATTGATGTATTCTCTATGTACATCCATGATATGAATTATTTTTGTATTATCTATTTCCTGTGCTACAATCCAATTTATTTTTGTGTAACCTTATGGAGAATACCCATTTGCCTGTTTTTTAAGAATATCTTATGTATTCCAAAACAAAGGAGTTAAACAGAACATATAGCCCCAGAAAACAAGAACTGGAGAAGGCCATTCTTCTCTTTGAGACTGCACTGACATCCTGATCTGTCGTCTAATTTCAGAACCCTGTTCCAGCCTTTTCTGTGCAGTCAACAAACAATCTGTTAGAGCAGTGGTTTCCAAAGTCCGTGGTGGGAGTTTGTAAGGGGGATGATAAAGATAAAGGGGATGGTGGGGGGCACTCGGTGGCAAGGGGAGCAGCTGAGGAATTACAGCCTTAATTTAAGAAATGAATTACTTATTGTAAGTATTTGATCCTCAGTGTCTCATAATAATTACAATGATCATGTAATCACCTCATCTCTTGCGAACTCACTGTTCTCTTAGACTTTGCTCAAAATGTATTATAGTTGGAAATCAATGTTACACTTCTGAATATGGCATATCATGAGAAATCTAGACTGAAGAAATTGTGTAATATCCGCACCCAACCATTTGATACGGTAGTACAGTGTTAGTGCGAGTCACATAATCTAATCACCCAATGACGCAATTCCTGAGAATTAGGATACAGTGTTCAGTGGGGTAAAGTTCGGAATCTTCCCTTTCAAATGGACTTGACCACATTTAAGGTATAGGGAACAAAGAACATGGGAAGCTGTTAGGAATATAGGAAGTGTAGGAAGGTGCTTAAAAAGTAAATTAGAAAGGAATGGAGGGGTCATAAGTTGTTGACAGACAGGATTAAGATAAATCTGAAGACATTTTATGTATTTTAAGGGTATAAGAATAACCGAGGAAATGTAGGGCTCATTAGGGACAACAGAGGCAATCTGTGTGTAGAGCCAGGAGGTATAGATATAAAATGAATATTTTTCCACAATATTCCCAAAGGAGACTACGGTTGGAAAATTCATTGAAGGGGTAGTTGCAAGTATAAATCCCCAGGACCAAATGGAATTTAGCCTAGAGATTGCTTGTACTCTGGCTAAGATTTTTCGATCTTCAGTGGCCGCAAGTGAGGTACCAGGTGACTGGAAGCAGCAAACATGGTCCTCCTTTTCAAGAAAGGTTACAGGAAAAGCAAGATAACTATAGACATGTGAGCTTAACTTGTGGTAGGAAGAGGACCAATGATCACTTGGAAAGGCAAGGATGAATTAGAGATTGCCAACATGGCTTTGTTAGGAGCTGATCCTATCTGAGCAGTTTGTTTAAAATTCTATGAAGAGGTAGCACCAGTGATCATCAATCAAGGTTTGATTTCTGTTGCTGTCTGTAAGGAATTTGTAGATTCTCCGTGTGACCATGTGGGTTTCCTCCAGGTACTCCAGCTTCCTTCCACAGTCCAAGGACGTATAATTAAGGCTAGTGAGTTGTGGGCATGCTTCATTGGCACTGTAAGCACAGCAACGCTTGTGGGCTGCCCCCAGAACAATCTTTGGAGTGTGTTGGTTGTTGACATAAAGCAATACATTTTACTGTATGTTTCAACATACATGTGAAAAATAAAGCTACTCTTTTCACAAGTAGATGTAATTTACATGGACTTCAGTAATTCTTGTACCTGTCACACATGGGGAACTGGTTTAAAAGGTTAGGGCCCATTGAATCCGTGGACAAACTGGCAAACTTTACAGAAGTCAGAGCAATGTCAAGTATCCCATCATGCTTTGGAAGGATGCTGTCCTGGCCAGGAAGAGATGTCGGGAACCACAGAACAAAAAAGCACAGTGAAGGAAGGTCATGTAATTGACACGTGGTCGGTATCAATTGACAGCATAGCTGAGGTAGGTTTACTGCCCTGTGAACTATCTCATTGTGAACTATGCCGGTGCAAGCTATCAGGAGGACAGACCAAGCAAATGGGAATGTTTTAGGAAAAGACAATGTGATAAATTACAAGAAGCTCAAACAAACACTCTGATAATAATGTGCACCAGCAGAAACTTTAACAAGTTAAAGAAACACATACACATATGGATGAGGATTGGAATTGCAGCTATATCAGTGCTGGAAAGTATATAAAAAGGTTGATCAGCAGCAGTAACTTGAGAGACTATACACTGACAATAAAGACCCTAGGTCAGGGACTCGGAGAAAAGCTCACCAAAATCGAATCCCAACTGAGTCCACCAAGAGCAGGTGACACCAAAGTGTAAGTCATGAGTATTGGAAGTTGCAAGAGTTGTGAACAGTTAATGAGACTTGTTTGAAGCTAAATAGTGAATCTTTGAGCCATTTGAATTAATTGGATTAAGAAAGAAGTGTAGCTGTTAGGCAGAGTTATTACTTGATTTGTTTTTTTGTGTACTGCATTTAATTGGCAAAAAAGTAGATCCAAAATTGGCTTGGCAATAGGAGATTGGAGGTGATGGTAGCGTTTTTGCAACTGGATGTCTATGACTAATGGTATTCCATTTGGATTGGGGGAGGAATTCTTTTGTTTGATATATTTGTATATGACTTGAATGTTACTGTGGAAATCAAGATCTGTAAGTTTGTGATGGACATGAAGATTGGTAGAGTTGTTGATTGTATGGAAAGTTCCTTTTTAGACTGCAAAGAGATGTTGATGCTGATAAATTGGGAGTGAAACATGGTAGGTGGGGTTTAGTCCCACCAAATTAGTATTTTGGGAGCACGAATGAGGTTAGGACATGCATCATGAATGATTTGCTGGGTTCCTCCAGCACCTTGTTTGAATCTGGTGTCTGTTGTGTCTGTACATCTCCTCTCTTTTTCTCCGTGCTGACCATCAATCACCATTTTCAGTACTCCTACACTAATTACATTGTATTCTCTCTACATTCCCATCGATTCCTCTTAGACTCTACCACTCACCTTCACTCTGGGGGCAATTTGCAGCAGTCAGTTGGCCTGCCAACCTGCATGTTTTAGGATGTTGGAGAGACCTTGGGGAATGTTCACAGGGAGGATGTGCAAGCTCCACACAGACAATATCACTTTTGGGATCTGTGAGTCATCAGCAATTTCAGGTTCAAGTTCATGTTTGTTGTTGCCATAGGCATACATAACCAGTGTGTGGATGCAATGGGGGGTTGGCTTTTTGCAGCTTAAACTTAAACTTTAATATACATTGGCTATCTAATATATATGCTATCTTTTGAGAGGGTAGTGGAGTGTCACCTTTTGGAACTGTTCTAGTGCTGCTGGTGAAGAAGCTTTCACAGTGCTGTTGTTGAAGGAATTCCATTTTTTAAATCCAGCGAAAGTGAAAGACCTGTGTTTACATTTCCAAGTATGTGACTCAGGAGGATTTGAAGTTGGTGGTGTTCTGATGTGCTGGTTGTCATTGTTGTAGGTGTAGAGATGTTGTCCTGTTTGACTATGAATGTTGTACATGATATGCACTACAACTACTGCCTGCTAGTGGTGGAGGTGGTGCCTAAAGTAGGTGGTTTCCATTATAAAGGACATCTGGGACATGTCCTCTTCTTGTTACTACCATCAGAGATGATAGGAGCCTGAAGATCCACGCTCGGTAATTCAAAGCAGCTTATTCTTGTCCATCACAACCACCTCCTTATTCCCTTCTTTGCACTATTTATTGATTAGGTAATTTATAAGCTTATGTCTTTGCACTGCACTGTACTACTGGTGAAAAACGATGAATTTCATGTCCTATAAGAAAGTGACAATAAACCTGATTCTGAATCTGACTTTTGTGTACTGCATGAGGAGTTGCGAATAGAATTAATTATCTCCACTAATGATATTTGGAAGGAAGGTTATTGATGAAGCAGTTGAAAAATGGTTGGGACTAAGGCACCTCCCCAAGGAACTGCCCTGAGGAATAAGGAAAGATGTGATGGGCCAGAGGAGGTTCATAAAAATAGTCCTGGGAATGAAAGGTGTAATGAATGAATTGGAATCGGAATCAGGTTTAATATCACCACATATGTTATAAAATTATGGCAGTAGTACATTACAATGTTTAATAATTAAGGAAACATCTATAAATTACAGCAAGAAATGTATTAAAAATTAAGAAAGTAGTACAAAATAAGAGCAAAAATAAATACTGAGAAAGTGTTTGTGGTTCATTGTCCATTCAGAAGTCTGATGGCCGAGGGGAAGAAGCTGTTCCTGAAGCATTGAATGTATATCTTCAGGCTCCTGTATCTCCTCTTTGATGTTAGCAATGAGAGAAAGTGCAAGTACTGAGTGATGGAGTCCTTAATGATGGTGCTGCCATTTTGAGGGATTGCCTCTTGCAGGTGTCCTTGATGCTGGGGAGGCTAGTGTCCATGATGGAGCTGGCTGAGTTTGCAACTTCCTGCAGCTATTTCTAGTCCTGTGCCGTGGCCCCTCCAAACCAGAAGGTGATGCAATCAGTTAGAATGCTCTGCATGGTACACCTGCAGGTACTTGCGAGTCTTTGGTGACATACCAAGTGTCCTCAAACTCCTAATAAAAAATTGCCGCTGTCATGCCTTCTTTGTAATTGCATCAATATGTTCAACCCAGGATAGATCTTCATAGATGTTGACACCCAGGAACTTGAAACTGCTCACCTTTTCCAGTTCGGATCCCTCGATGAGGGCTGGTATGTGTTCCCTCAACATCCTCTTCCTGAAGTCTATAATCAATCCCTTGGTCTTACTGATGTTGAGTGCAAGATTGTGGTTGTAACAAGACTCAACCATCTTGCTCCTGTATGCCTCCTTGTCACCATCTGAAATTCTGCCAACAGTAGTTGTGTCACCGGCATATTTATGGATAGCGTTTGAGCTGTGCCTAGTCACACAGACATTAGTGTAGAGAGAGTACAGCTGTTGCCTAAGCACGCATTCTTGATGGGCACCAGTGTTGTCAGTGATGTTGGATCTCTGTTTATTTTGTTAACCTTGGGGTTCTTCCGGGAGTCACGAATGACGAGCAGTCTTAATTCCAAAATTTCACTTTATTTTAGAGTACAAACAAACATACAGATACTAACCAAACTAAATAAACAGCTGAGAAACAATGCTAAGACGTAGAATGAATGCAAAGACAAAAGATAGAAAAGAAGATGCCTCCTCTAAAAAATCCATCACTTTTATTAATAAGATAAGGAAAATTCCTTAGATAGAGAATAAACTAGTTCATAGGCTACATAATTAAAACAATTACATCTCATGAGTTATCTGCTAATACTTAGCCAATGAAAAAATGAAAGAAAATAAAATATTAGTTTAACTGCTATACTGTTTTCTGCCAATAGTGGGGATGAATCACCACATAGTCTGAAAATTATATGTGTTTATTGAAATGTACAAATCTAATAAAAAGTATTATTTAAAAAAATAGTGGTGTCCAACATTGAAGAGGATATTATATTTCTGATCTGCACTGACTGTAGTCTCCCATTGTGGAATTCAAGAATCCACTTGCAGAGGAAGGTACGGAGGCGCAGGTTTTGGAGCTTGATTAGAACTGAGAGTATGGTTGTGTTGAACGCTGAACTGTAATCAATGATTACTGCAATTATGCAGGGGAGCCAAGGTCAAGTGTTGAGCTAGTGAGATTGCATCTGCTGTAGACCTATTAGGGCGATAGGCAAATTGCAGTGGGTCCAGGTCCTTCCTTAGGCAGCATTTGATTCTGGTCATGATGAAAACTTGAATTGGTTAGACATAGAGGACTGTGGACCAAATGCTGGGCGCTGGGTTTAATACAAAAAGATGGTCACTGGTACAGGTTGATGAGTTGGACTGAGTGGCCTGTTTCCATGACGTACATTTTTATTATATTATGTCACTCTATCTTGTGATCTGAACCTGTTATCGCTCAGGGTTTTAATGCTGAACACTGAGACCATCCTGGGAAGTGACATTAGCCTTCCAAAAAATACAAAATATTGGAAATACTCAACAGGTTAGGCAGCATCTGTGGAAAGAATAACATTTCAGTAGTGAAATCCTTCGTAGCAATAGAACAGAAAAAGAAACCATTGAGGGTAAACAAGTCAAAAGAGACAGAAATACCACCAAAGAGCTCAGAACCTGAACCTTGGAGAACTTCAAGGTTGGTATTCCTGGAAAGGAAATAATAGTGAATGAGAATCAAAAGAACTACAGATGGTAAGAATCTGAAGTAAGTATACAGAATGCTGGAGACGCTCAGTAAGTCAGACAGCATCTGCAGGAAGGGAAAAGGGTCTTGAAACATCAACTCTTTGTACCTCTTGAGTAGAAAACAACATGAAGTGATGCATTTTGGTAGGAAGGATGAAGAGTATAAAATATACTGAATGAATATTGAATAAAGTTCTAAAGAACGGCTGGAAGAAGAAATAACTAGGGGCATGAGTGCATAAATCATTCAACGTGGCAGGGCAGGTTGAGGAAACAGTTAATAAGCCAACTGCTTCCTCAACCTGCCTTTTCTGGGTATTAATAATAAAGGCATGGAGATTATGCTGAGCCTTTTTTAAGAAAAAAAGCTTGTTCAGTTTTAGTAGTCACATTACAGGAAGGGTTGTGAAGGCATTTCTGAAGGTCCAGAAAAGATTTACAAGAATGGCTCGTGAAATCAAGGATTGATTAGAAAAGCCGGGACTGTTTTCTTTGAAGTAGAGAAGCTGAAGGAAAGATTTGATATTTGTGTATAAAATGATGTAGGGCCTAGACACTGGTAGTGGAACGCTCATAAACATGAGAAAGTCTGCAGATGCTGGAAATCCAAATCAACACACACCAAGTGCTGGAGGAACTCAGCAGGTCAGGCAGTATCTATGGAAATGAATAAACAGTCAACGTTTCAGGCTGAGACCCTTCCACAGGATAATGATAGGCTCTTCTCTTTGGTAGAAATATCAAGGACTGGAGGTCATAGATATAAAAGGGAAGAAAGTGAAGAGTAACATGAGGAAACAGTGTTATTTGCATAGTGTTATTGGAATCTGCAGTGCATTGCCTGCAAATCTGGAGACTTACCCAATGCCCCCTTGAATTTCACAATGGAAACAATTTGAAAGGGACAGTGGTGGAACTAGAGACTTGTGCTGGTAGGGAGAGGTCATTGACATGGTGGTCTATTACAATTCTGTGATTTCTGTGTGAGAGCTGTTCATGACAAATGCATGATGTTGGCTGAGTTTTAAATCCATCACTGTCTGATCTGCCAGGCAAATTCCATTGTCCTGCTACATTCTTATGAGCATTACAGCTCAGTACAGGCCCTTTGGCCCATGATGTCCGATCTTTAAGCCATCTCTTAAGATCAGTCTAACCCTTTCCTCCTACATAGAGTAGCTCGTCATTTTTCTATCATCCATTTACCTGTCTAAGAGTGTCTTAAATGTGCCACTATCACCCCTGGCAGGGTGTTCCATGCACACACAACTCCCCAGGTAAAAAAAAGTTTCCCTCTGACATCCCCCTATGCTTTTCTCCAATTATCTTAAAATTATGCCCCATTGCATTAGCCTTTTCCGCTCTGGGAAAAAGTCTCTGGCTATCCACGTAATGTATGCCTCTTATCATCATGTACATCTCAATAAGGTCATTTCTCATCCCCCTTTGCTCCAAAGAGAAACGCCTTGGTGCATTCAAGCTCTAAGACATACTCTCTAGTCCAGGAGCATCATGGTAAATTAGCTCTGCAGTCTCTTTAAAGCAGGGTTCTCCAATTAGTTTTCCACAAGGGCCAAATTATGTTAAGCATGCCAAGCCAAGGACAAAACATCCAGGGTTTTTTTTTCATTGCGCCAGTAAGTTGTTTTATGGGCAGATGTTGTTGTTGCTGCTTTTACCATTATTATTAGTAGTAGTAGTAGTAATAATTTAGGCCTGGGATTTTCAAAGCCTGTGTTGTGGGTCACACAAGAAAAAAATTGCACTCTTGAAACAAAATAAGTCCAAAACCAACCATTTAATTATGACTCTATCTATCACAACTGTCAGCTGTCACATTGAGAACTCATCTGGGACTTACACACACACACACACACACACACACACACACACACACACACACACACACACACACACACACACACACACACACACACACACACACACAAACATGGTAGTCTTCACCACTTCTCTTCCACACAAAGAGTTTTGGTAGTACTGCCTTTTCCACTGTTTCTGTTCTCTCATTTAATCTGTTTGTTCTTTTTACTTAAAGCTGTGTAACATTTGAAGTATGAAGTGTAGCTATAAATGAAATTATCAGTATTATTGTTATTGTAATATTATTATACCACAATAAGATTGACAAATGAACAAAAATAAATTGATTCACTCACCAATCAGTGAGAGAAGTGACAGCGACGGGATGAGGCAATCCTTCTGATGTCGGGCCTGTATTCTGTTGTGGCAATCCTGAGGCACTGGCCAAGATGTGCATTGGAGAGTCTGTTTCTGTCCTGGTTCTTGATAGAGTTCATTGAAGAAAACGATGACTACGTGGAGGGGAACAGTGTGAGTAGGAGCATTGCAATAGCTCTCGTGTTTTTGAATTGAGCTTGGGGAACCACGTTGATCCAAAAGTCATTCACCCCAACGTCCTTGTGTTGTGCTTTGAGCAAATCAGATGTTCCCATTTCCAAGACCTCCACCTGAAGAATTGCCTGGAGGTTAGTAGGCCTGTCCTCATTAGGGGAGAGGAGGTGGAGAGGGTCAGTGGCTTTAAATTTGTTGGTATTATCATATCAGAGGATCTGTCTTGGGACCGGTACATAAATGCCATCTCAAGGAAGGCACCACAGTGACTCTACTTTCTTAGAAGTTTGCACAGAATTGGCATATCATCCAAAATATTGATAAACTTTTGTAGATACACAATGGATAATATCCTGACTAGTTGCATCATGGCCTGGTATGGAAACACTAATGCCCAGGAACAGAAAAGCTTATAAAAAATAGTGAATGCAGCCTAGTCCATTGCAGGCAAAGCCTTCTTTAGCACTGAACATATCTATAAGGAGCACTGTCACAGAAAAGCAGCTTCCATCATCCATAGCCCTGACCATCCAAGCCATGCTCTCTTCTTGCTGCTGCCATCATGCAGGAAGTACAGGAGCCTTAGGTCCCACAGCATCAGGTTCAAGAACAGTTTGACCATCAAGCTCCTGAACCAGTGTGGGTAACTTCAAAGTTCAAAATAAATTTTGTTATCAAAGTACACAGCTAGATAGATAGTTTATTGATCCCAAAGGAAATTAGTGGCACAGTAGCATTACAAGTGCATAGATATTAATATTAGAAGAGAAATAGAAAAAATAAGTTACCTCAAACGGACTAACAGGAGGGGGTGGGTTATCACTTCCCTGGTTATCATTATAGAGCCTAATGACCGAGGGTAAGAATGACCTCATATAGCGCTCTTTGGAACAGTGCAGCTGTCTTAGTCTATTACTAAAAGTGTCCCTCTGTTTAGCCAAGGTAGCATGCAGAGCGTGAGAAATATTGTTCAGAATTACCAGGATTTTCCGTGGGGGCCTTCGTTCTGCCACAGCCTCCGGTGTGTCCGGTGTAACTCCTATAACAGAGCTGGTCTTTCTAATCAGATTGTTGAGTCTGCTGGCATTACCTGTGTTGATTGCAATGCCCCAGCACACCACCACATAGAAGGTTGTACTGACGACAGCAGACTGGAAGAACGTGTGAAGGAGAGGCCTGCATACTCCAAAGGACCTCTGTTCTCCTCAGGAAGTAGAGGCAACTCTAGCCCTTCTAGTATACACAGCCTCTGTGTTGCTGCTTCACTCAAGTCTGTCATGTAGGTGCCCCAGCAATGAGGGCTGTATGGTATTGAAGGCACTTGAGAAATCAAAACACATGATCCTCACAGTCCTGCCCTGCTTATTCAAGTAGGAGTAGGCTGTTTCACAGGTAGATGACAGCATCATCGACTCCAGTGTGCTTCTGGTAGGCAAGCTACAGGGGATTGAGAGCTGATCTGACCAGGGGTTGGAGGTGAGCCAGGACTGGCCTCGCTAGGGTCTTCATGATGTGTGAGTTCATGACCTCTGGACAGTAGTCATTTTAAGACTTTCAGCTGGCCCTTCTTGGGTACTGGGACCATACATGATGTTTTCCACACAGACGGGACCCTTTTTCAGGCTGAGACTCCGCTTGAAAATGCGCTGAAGAACATACAACTACTCAGCACACTCCTTGAGGACCTTGGGGTTCACACCATTTGGTCCCAATCCTTTGCCATGTCTGAGTTTCCCCAGAGCCTTCCTCACCTGCACAGTAGTGAAAGTCAATCCATGATGACTGGAGAGTTGGTGGAATGTGGGGGCTGATGGAGGTGAATATTGAGATGATAGCAGTTGGAATGTGGAGGTGCGGATGGTAGGTGCCAGGCAAATAAGGGATGTTGACAGTGGTAGCCTATGTTGTTCATCCACGTGTAGAATTGAGGAGGGAGGAGAGGAGGCGTTGGTGCTGAGGGAGCTTTGGCTGCTCTCATATTCAGTGTCACCATATCCAACCCTTGAGATTCATTTTTTGTGGGCATACTCAATAAACTATAGAATAATAACCATAGCAGAATCAATGAAAGACCACACAACTAGGGCATTCAACAAGAGTGCAGAAGACAATAAACTGCAAATACAAAAAGAAGAAATTATAATAGTAAATAACTAAGTAATAAATATCAAGAACATGAGACGAAGAGTCCTTCAAAGTGAGTCCATTGATTGTGGGGACATTTCAGTGATGGGGCAAGTGAAGTTGAATGACATGATCCTCTTTGGTTCAATGGTTGAGGGGTAATAACTTTTCCTGACCCTGGTGGTGTGCGTTCTAAGTCTCCTGTACCACCATCCTTTTAGTCATGCACTTCAACTGTGAATTGATTCTATAACTCACTTTCAAGGGCTGTACAACCCATGTGGTCAGTTTGGTTTGTTTATTTATTACACATTTCGGTTCTTTTTTTTCCACATTGGTTAGTTGTCAGTCTTTGTACATAGTGTTTTGTTGTTTTACTGTGAATGCCTACAAGAATATGAATCTCAGGTAATATATGGTGACACATACATACTTTGAAAATAAATTTACAATACTTTGAACTTTTATTACATTTGTACAGTCTTATGAGTCACATAATAAAGATTTTGTTGAGAATTGTTCTGAGTCGAATTAAAAACAAGTTAAGACCAGAAACTTCTAAACTGCAATGTGGGTTTATTGAGGATAGAGGAACTATGAACGCAATTTTCATACTACGAATGCTTTCTGAAAGGGCAATTGAATATCAAAGTGATGTCTTTTTATGTTATTGATTTCACTAAAGCATACGACAAAGAGCAACATGAAAAATTATTTCAAATACTCACTAAACTGAACATTGATGGAACGGACCAACAACTGCTTCAAAATTTATCTTGGAATCAAATGGCGGCGGTAAAAATTGATGATTATATAAACAGTTGGGCTAAAATTCAAAGAGGAGTTAGACAGGGATCTGTTGCCTCACCGGAATTATTTAATATCTATAGTGAAATGATTCTCAGAAAAATAGAAGACTCAGATGGGATAAAAATTGGAGATGTTAAGACCATAAGAGAAAGGAGCAGAAGAAGCAGGTGAGGGCAATGTAAACCTTAGTAATATAATTTTATGAAGTTCTTCTGACTTGGGTACTATTCTTCTATAAGATGATCTGTTCATGTCTGTACTCTAATTAAGAAAAGTAGTGGGATGTACGAAGTGGGTGATGTCCAGGGAATTGTAGAGGAGTCAGTTTAACATCTGTGAGGGAATTTACAACTCTAGAATCTACAGTTAAGGTGGAATGACATGAATTGTTTTCAGCTGGACTGAGAGCCAGGGTAAATTTGTGATGGTATGTTAAGACAGAATTTTCTTGAGGTGAGATAGCAAAATGCCAATTAAAGAACTTTCAGAAAGCTATAATGAAGTTTCTTATGCAGGACTGTTTGCTTAAGTTGAATCTCATTGAGCTGAGGTTGAATTATTGACTTATGTAGGGAAGGGAATAGGAATATTTGGGCAGAGGCACACTTAAATTGTCAGGATGCATTATGTTGTGCTTCAAGTATCTGTACTGTGTTTAAAAAAACACTTTTAAACCTACTGATGAAATGAAGTGGCATTGGTATAACAGTCAAGCAAAAAGACAAAAACAGGCAAATGGAAAGTTTTAGACCTAAACATGAATGAACAATGCACTTTTAAAATGATGAAAAGCTGAAGCTAATGAAGGTTGAAAGAAATTTGGGGATTTGAGTAACTATTATTAAAATAATAGTTACTGAAAATAGTTTTAAAAACTACAGGAAGCTAGCCTTTCTTTCTAAAAACTGACTATGAAGAGGTTATAAACAAAGCCAGCCAGACTGCTGTTTGACAGATCTATGTCCAACATTTGAATATTGGCTTCTGAGGGAGTTAGTGCAGATTTACCAATATAACACTGAGGCTCAAAGAATAAATTACAAAGAGAGGTTAAAGAAACTTGGGTCGTATTTCCTGAAATTTGATTTGATTGAAGCTGTTAAGATGAAAATTAGAATTGATAAAATAGATAAGCTATTTCCATTTATTGGCAAGTCTTGGAATTGGGGTGGATTGGAGCCAAGCTTCTCAGGGGTGGTTAGTCTGGTAGATATTTGGAACTCTCTTCCACAAATAACAAAGAAGATTAATCTGTTGTTGATTTCGTAGTTAAATTGTGAGCAACTACCATCCAAGAATGTATGGAGTCAACCGAATTATATTCGATCCTTCTTTAAGAAAGACACAAAAAAAATTAGTTAAAAGCAGTAATATTGATAACATGACTTCTAATACAGAATACAGTAATTATAGAACAAAAATAATGTAATCATGTAATCTTATTTTGTGTTTGTTTTTTTTTCTAATGTTATATTTTGTTTTAGGCTGATCAGAAGAAGGAATTGCCACAGAATGAAGAAACTGATATTGAGAAGAAACGAAGGGAAGCTGAAGCCTTGCTTCAGAGCATGGGCATTACATCTGAACCCTCTGTTGGTATGTATGTGGATTTATTTTGCAAGGTATGTTTCTGTTAAAAGTATAATTTCTGAGTCACTGCAGTTTTGTTTTATTTCATTGAGGCTATACTGAGAGACATGCTGTTTGCTGATGATGCAGCAGTTGCAACCCATTCTGCACAACACCTCCAGAGTTTGGTGGATTGCTTCTACCAGGCCTACAAGGAATTTGGTTGAACTGTCAGCCTGAAACACACAAATGTTTTGGGACAAGATGTGGAGGCACCACCAGTTGTTACCATTGATAACTACAAACTGGATGTTTTTCATCCGTTCACATATCTGGGGTCCATCACCAGTGAAACCTTTCCTTGAGCACAGAAGTCGACAAGCACATCAGGAAGGCTGCACCAGCTCTTCCCTGCCTCACCACACAAGCTCTCAGTCAAAACAAAAATGGCGGTGTACAATGCTTGTGTCATCAGCACACTGTTGTACAGCAGCAAGACCTGGACAACATGTGCTAAGCAGGAGAAAAGGCTCAACACTTCCCATTTAAGTGATTTTGTTGCATCTTGGGTATCTTCTGAAAAACCAGAGTACCCAGTGCTGAGGTTCTCTTTCGTGCCGATCTCCCTAGTGTGTACACCCTGCTCCAGCAGCGTAGCCATGTCGGGCCTTGTCTGCCACCTGCGGAATAGCCTCGTACCAAAATACATCCTCTACAGTGAGTTGGCTTCAGGCAAGAGAACCACTGGCTGCCTGCAACTGCACTACAAGGATGTCTGCAAGCAGGACATGAAACTGCAGGACATAAACATTGAGTTCTGGAAGGAACTTGCAGCCGACTGCACCAGGTGTAGAAGCACCCTGAAACAACACCTTAAGTCAGGCAAGGAAAAATTCCTGAAAGCAACAGAAGACAAATGGACCCACAGAAGGAAACGCTGCATCTTGCAACAGAGACTGCCACTCTCATATTGGTCTCATCAGCCACACCGACAACATAACTGCACCAACAAAATAGATAGCTGGATGCAACATCCATGGTTGATCTCGACCAACTGAGGGCCACATTGAGGCCAATTCAAAATGCAAGTTGAATTTGGATTGTAATGGGGAGGAAACTGTTATTTAAGATACACCAAGAGTATAGCAAGATTTGTTGCAATTCACTGATTCTACACTTAGGATATGCTTCTTTGCCTTGAATTGTTGAAAGAATAACAGAACAGAAGTTATGTTTTAGATCAGCACAGTGTTCCAAAGATGAATTTTCTCTGTCAGGTTTCTTTGATGTAACTAGCTAACCATGTGAAGTGTTTATTGAAGTGAACATTTTTCTTTTTCCTTATTTTCCCTTTTTATTTTATTCCTTTCTTAAAATTTGCAAATTTTTCAGGCTTTAAAATTTCAAAACCATTTATTTTCTAATAATTCTGGGGTATCAGTAGAGGGCAGTAAAGCATCATTATGTTTATCTGTTCTCAGTATAGAATTAGTTGTTGGGAAATAAGCGCTTTTGTGAAGTCCAGCTGGAGAACTTGTTGTAGCAACAATAGAAAACATTATCTTGTCATATTTCATTTAACTTTATCATGTAGCAATTTATTGTGAGTTAAACCACAAACTCAGCAATTGTTTGAATTGATTGTGTTAATTGGGTTTGATAGTGATATAGATTTATTTTTGTATTGGTTGCTACAAAGGCATGAAGTGATACACGCTTGTTGCTCATGGTGAGTCAGATTTCATGCTATTTTTAAAGAAAGGTTGTGAACAGTTTGACAGCAAAATATTATGTTTACAATATAGATTTCCAGTGGTCTTAAGGAAGTAGTAATATGTGTTTAAGTGGATCCCTTGTACTGTTTCATCTTTGGCAGATAGTGCACACCTTTTTCAGATTAGTTCTACTTCCATCACCTGCAGTCTGTTGTTGCCTCCATCAATCACCTTCCAGCATCTGTCACTATTTCTACTCTTCTCTCTTCCATCTACTTATCACCCCTCCTCGCCTGGATCTTGCTCACCCCCTTCCCCTCATTTATTTATACTGGCTATTTCCGCTCTATCTTTCAGTTCAATTGAAGAGTGCTCCTGAAACGTTGCTGTTCATTTAACCATCCACCCCCCCCACCCCTGATCTGAGTTACTGAGTTCCTTCAGCAGTTTGTTTTTTTTTTTTGCTCTTTTTCCACTTGCTTTTCAATTTCAGAAGAGTGATTGGACTCTTGATCATGGATAAGAAGGAAATCAGATTCAAACTGCAAAATTTGCAGGCTGTAGCCAACTGTGGTTTTCTTCTTGTTCTTATGTCACAACTTCCTTTAATACAATAATCCATTCATTCATTTCTTAGCAGTCTCTTTTCTTTATATTGATACCTTTATCAAATATTATTTTAATTTTTGAATCTTGCCCATATTGTCTACACTCCACTGTGTTTCTGTATCAACTCACCTTTCCAGTTATACTCTTCTGCTTCTCAATTACCCTTATTGGCAATTCTGTCCTAAAAATTGCCCCCAACCTCTTTCTCAACTTTTCCATCACTTGTTAACTCTCCATTCACTTATTATTCCATTCATTAGACTTCTCACTTAACTCACTGTTCTTTTCTCTGCTTCGCCCATGCTTTTAACAGGATATGTTATTGCTTGAACAAAGCCATCTCATCTGTGTCCTCTACATGTACAGTTCCCTGTTGTCATCCTCTGTGTTCTTTGCTCCTCACACTTGCATTCCTTATTATTTTTAAACTTGCCCCAGCACACTCCATATTCTCTGCAGCATACTTTACTCTGGTCATTCCAATTGATAACATGCTGCACCTTCATTGAAAAGTAATGTGTAGGTGAGATTAGTCAGTATGTTAGTCTTCATAACAAGAGTATTTGAGTGCAATAGTAAATACTTCTTTGTCCAATTATTTAGGTCACTAGTAATACCCAGAATTTGTTCAAGATTGGTCTTAAGGAGGAAGGGAGTATAACGAAAATTCAGTCGATTAATTCCTGGTAAGAGGAGAGATTAAACAGACTAAGTATATACTCTAGAAAAATGTCAATTATATTTGCAAGATTCTTATGGAATGATGACATTTTAGAAACATAGAAAGCCTACAGTGCAATACAGGCCCTTCAGCCCACAGTGCTGTGCTGAACATGTACTTACTTTAGAAATTACTTAGGGTTACCCATAGCCCTCCATTTTAGATAGAGGTATATTTTTTCCTTCCTTTAATATGCCTAGAATTTGGAGTTCATAACCTTAAGACAAGAGATCAGTCATTCACGATTGAGTTGTAAAGAAATTTCTTCACCAGAGGGTAGTGAGTCTTTGGTTTTCTCGATCCTGGAAGGCTTTGGAGGTTCAGTCACCAAATAAATTCAAGACAGTGATTTGATCATTTTTTTTACATATTAAGGGGTTATGGGGTTAACCATATTACAGTTCAGTAGTTGTGCAAACATGAGGGGCTGGACGACTTGCATTTGCTTCCATTTCTTATTTTCATATGACCTTGTGTTCTTTCTCAGCATGAGAGATTTTATGACTCCTATCAAAATACCCTTTCTCCTTGTCAAGCTCTGCTACAGTGCCATGAACAAAGCTAACTAACCAGGAGTAAGCTGGAAATCATTAAATGGTGCACATATTGCTAGAGTGGCATATAGCAGTTTAACAGGTTGCTTGTTCCTTGCTTTATCTTTGGGAAGATTTGAAGGAAATTAGCAGACACTTTTGAGGAAGTTAAACACAGTGACCTTAAGACTTAAAAGAAAGTAAAATTAGCAGGTCAAGGGAGCTAAAATGGAGCAGGAGCAGCACAATATGAGACGATTGATTGATGATAGTGGAACAAAAAGCTACTTTTATGAAGTAACTTTAATGTAAGAAAATGTCCTAGGGTATTTTACAAAATTGACACCGAGCCAGAGAAACATATTAGAGTGGATGGTCAAAATTATAATCAGAGACAAGGAGGTTAAAAGAAGGAAAAATTTGTAAAGGCACAGTGAGGTTACAAGAGGGAATTTTAGTGCATGGTGTCTATACTGCTGAAAGCACGATTGTGAGCTGAAGGGAATATTGAGGTTGCAGGACTGAAGGCAGGGGAAAAGTAAGCTGAGGCCTTGAGAAGGTTTGAATGAGTGAATGAAAATTAAAAATGTAAGATGTTGGTGAACTTGGAGCTAGTTTGGGCCAGTGGGCATGAATGTATTTATGAGATGGAAACAGTGCAGGTTAGAAGTGTGGACAGTAAAATTTTTATCTGAAACTTAGAGATTGGAAGATGGAAGTATAAATAGGAGAGCATTGGCATAACTGATACTGGAGATCACAAAATCATGGACAGGTTTCAGCAGTGGTTATGTACTCCTAATAGCAAAACTATATGGTTATAAGCTCTGCTGATGGTCATAGAGGACTTTGAAATTGCAAGTAGTTTTAAGAGAGTGACATAGAAAGAGAACAGAATATGCAAGTGAAGAGTGTGTGAGATTTAGGCTGAAGTATGTGTTTTAGCTCACCTTTCATTTAATTGGAGGAACGTGTGGTTTTATCCAAAAGTGAATGTGAAATAAATGTGTTAATAGCTCACGGTGGAAGGATTAAGAGCTGGTAATGAGATAGATCATGATACCTTCTTGTTAACATCTGTATTCTTATTATATGTGTATCTATGAGGTTGTTGAACAGCAGTGTGCAGATAAAAGGAGAAAGGTCAGTTTAAGGGTAACCAAAGATGATAATACATTCAAAAACTTTGAAAAGGAAAGGGAGGTAGGAGATGGAATGATGGGTGGAGCAGATAAAGGAGTCACGAGTATGTCTTTTGACAAATAAGTGAAAAAAAATGCCATTGAAGAGGTTTAAGATGGCGCTGGGTGAAACAGAGAAGTACCTTACTGGCAGCAAATAAAACTGCTAACTACTCTATTAATTACACTTTTCTGGACGAAGATCACTGCAATCAATAGCCTGTAACTTCCCTTTTGGAGTTGAGCTTTTGAACTGCCTGTACCACCTGACATTTTTGTGGTGTGAAGTGAAATCTTGAAGGTACAGGAAGGTTGCAGCATGTTGTGTACAGGCTTAACTTAGGCGACAGGGCCAGTGCCCAAGAGTGAGGAACAAGCTACTGTTTGGCCTTTGCCGGAGCAGACTGGGAGCCAATTTGAAGTGGTGGATCTGAATTGAGGCAGCGGGTCCCAGTCATGAGTGTGTGGAACGAGCTGACTTTTGGCCGAAATAACACAGGTCAGATTGAAAAGGTTAGGTTGTTGGTGCCAGAGGTGAGGGAGGGACCAACGTTAAGCTCACTGCTTGGTGACATTTATTCCCTGTACTGAACTGAGGCTGTAGGCTGCAACTAATAGGCTCCTGGACTGGCTGCAGTGATGACTAGCTTCGTGGCTGTGAATTCACTTATGCTAACTTTAGTTCTGAATGTTATTTGCTTACTTTTTATTGTTTGCACAATTTGTTTTTTTTTGCACACTAGGTGTTTGACAGTCCTTTTGGGTTCCTTTGTTTTGTGGCTGCCTGCAAGGAGATGAATCTCAAAGTTGTATATAGTATACATACTTTGATAATAAATGTACTTTGAACTTTGAATTAGCTGGAGAATGATATTGTTAATATGGTTAGTAAGATTGCAGCTAACATCAAAATTGGTAGTGTACTGGAAAGTGAAGAAGTTTATCTAAGATTACAGCAAGATCTTGATGAACTGGGGCAGTGCTAAGTAATAACAGTTGGAATTTAACTTTGGACAAGTTCGAGGGTTTGCATTTTGGTAAGTTAAACCGGACAGGATGTATGCAGCAGATGTTGTAGAACAGAAAGACTTAGGGTACAGGTACATAGTTCCCTGAAAGTGGTGATGCAGGATGGTGAAGGCATTTGGCACACTGCCTTCAGTGGTCACTTCAGCAGAAAGGGCACTGAGCACAGGAATTTGGCATATCATGTTATAATTATTTAAGTCACTGGTGATTCCACACTTGGAGGATTGCGCATGGTTCTGGACAGCCAGATAATGGAATGGTGTTGTTAGGCAAGGAAAGGGTGCAGAAAAGATTAATGAGGATGATATTATGACTGGTTGCTTGAATTATAAAAATGAGGCTCCTTACCTGGGGTATATGAGTCTGAGGGGTGATCTTATAGAGGCATATAAAAATCATGAGGAGAATAGATGTGGTAGGCAATCACAGTCCTTTTCCCAGCGTAGTTTCCTTTTTTGACTCGGGCTGTTGGCTTATATAGAATTGCTTCTCTCCTTTGGTGAACTTTCTCCTCCTTCAGCCTGCCACCATCACTTTTTTGTCAAAAGACATACTCTTGATTCCTTTATCTTACAAGCTATTGATTGCAGTGATCTTTGTCCAGAAAAGTGTAATTAATAGAGTAGTTAGCAGTTTTATTTGCTGCCAGTAAGGTACTGCTCTTTCAGCAGCGCCATCTTAAACCTCTTCATTGGCATTATTTTTCACTTATTTGTCAAAAGACATACTCATGACTCCTTTATCTGCTCCACCCATCATTCCATCTCCTACCTCCCTTTCCTCTTTTTTTGAATGTAGTATCATCTTTGGTTACCCTTAAACTGACCTTTCTCTTCTTATCTGCACACTGCTGTTCAACAACTTCATAGGTACATATGTAATAAGATCACAGATGTTAACAAAAAGGTATCATGATCCATCTCATTATCAGCCCTTAATCCTTCTACCGTGAGTTATTAACACATTTATTTCATATTCACTTTTTGATAAACGGGCACAATCTTGTCAGTGTCCAAGAAAAGCGAGGTGAGTTGCCTCAACGACTGTTGCCAGTGGCACTCACGTCTACTGTGACGAAGTGCTTTGTCATGTGGACCAACTGCAATTTGCCTATTGCCACAATAGGTCTGGAGCGGGTGCAATCTCACTGTCCTCCATTTGGCCTTGGTTCACCTGGACAACAGTAATACCTACGTCAGACAGCTGTTTATTGACTACAGCTCAGCATTCAACACCTTCATATCCTCAGTTCTAATCAACAAGCTCCAAAACTTGGGCCTGTATCTCCTTCTGCAACTGGATCCTTGACTTCCTCACTAGGAGATCAGTCTGTGCAGATCAGAAATAATATCTCCTCCTTACTGACAAGCAACACTGGCACACCTCAGCAATGTGTGCTTAGTCCACTGCTCTACTCTACACCCATGTTTGTGTAGCTAGGCACTGCTCAAATGCCATCTATAAATTTGTTGAGGACACACTATTTTTAGCAGAATTTCATTTGGTGATGAGGAGGCATACAGGAGCAAGCTAAATAGTTGTAAGCTCAGCCAGCTCCATCATGGGCACTAGCCTCCCCAGTATGGAGTGTACCTTCAAAACGCTATGCCTCAAAAAGATTAGTTTTTTTAAGGACCGTTACAAAATTGATATCTATTTGACCATGTGGAAACCTGCCGTTACACCCTATTAAGTAAACACAAGACAAATCCAATTTAGCCAACAACTGCCCAATCAGGTATCTATATCAGGAAAATGATGGAAAATGTCCATATAAATGTCCAAGTGCACAGTCTTGGTTAGCCTAATCACCATTTCTGAATTTGGGATTTATCTCCAGAATCTGAATTCCAAGGAGGGACAGTGATTGCCCTTGACATCAAAGTAGCATTTTACTGAGTATAGCTCAGTGAACCATGAAACCATTAGACACGGAAGCAAATTTAAGTCATTGGGACCATTGAGTCTGCACTGTCATTCAATCATGACTTTTTTTTTATCCTCATTCTTCAGCCTTCTCACTGTAACCCTTAACCCCCTTACCAATCAGGAACTCATCAATATCTGTCTTAAAAGCACTCAGTGCTACCTGGCCTCCAAAGCCCTCTGTACCTATGAATTCCACAGATTCACCATTCTCTAACTGAAGAAATTCAGCCTCATTTGAGTTTAAAAAGGACGTCCCTTTATTATGAGGCTGTGCCTTTGGATCTGTGACAACTGTACTATTGGAAACATCCTCCCAGCATCTATTCTATCCAGACCTTTCAATATATAGTAGATTTCAATGAAATCTTTCTGAACTCAATCCTGTATAAGCCAAAGCCACCTATTGCTCCTTGTGCGTTAAGCCCTGGTAAAACTAAAGTAAATGTATGTCAAAGGGAAATCACTCCAACAGTTGGAATTGAATCTTGCACAGAAGGAAGATGGATGTTTAAAAAAGAACAGAAAGTGCTAGAAACACTCATTAGGTCAGGCAACATCCGTGAGAGGATGGGAGAGCGAGCGAAAGGATTCAAATTGCTAAGAGTGTTGTGGCTCATGTGGAAGTCAGTTATTTCAGCCCTAGGACATTTAGTGCAGTGTTTGAATTTGAATTATTTCTTGTTGCTTCATTAATAACCTTCGTCATAACATTTGAATTGGAATGTCCACTAATGATTGCAGAATGTTCAGTTCTATTACCATCTCCTCAGCAAATGAAGTATTCCACACCTGCATGCAACAAGGTGTAGATGACATTCAGGCACAGGCTGATAAGTGGCAATTAACATTTGGTAAGCAGAAGTGACCGTTTCCAATTGAATTGTGTTTAGCCACTTTCCCACCTTTGACATTTCATGGCATTATCACTGATGAAACCGTCACTATTAACATGCTGGGTGTCATCTTGGCTAAAAATTCAACTAGATCAATCACAGAAACACTGTCACCAAAGATGCAGGTTGAAGACTATGCCAGTAACTCACCTGCTAATACTCTGGTGTCATTTCACCATTTACAAAGGATATCAGAACTGTTTTGGAATAGTTTAAACTTGTTGGGATGAGTGTAGATTCAGCAATACTCAGTGATAAACTTGATATTGTTTAGGATAAAGCAGCCTGTTTTGCACCCCTCCACCATCCTAAATATTTATTCCCATTGCTGGCATACCTTGCCTGT
Organism: Mobula birostris; assembly: GCF_030028105.1. Taxonomy (NCBI): domain Eukaryota; kingdom Metazoa; phylum Chordata; class Chondrichthyes; order Myliobatiformes; family Myliobatidae; genus Mobula; species Mobula birostris. The sequence continues at coordinate 170,712,784 of NC_092375.1, read as the reverse complement.
AATACATAACATCATTTCAGCTTCACTTTCCAAGTCCACAATTTCTATTACCAAGAAAGAATACCACTACCTGCAGGTTCCCTTCTAAATTACACATCCTACTAACTTGCAAGTACAGTATATCATGATTTTTTTAATATACTACTGTGCTGAAATTCTGCAATGCCTATAGGAATACCTTCAGCAGAAAAAACTGTTCAAGAAGATGGCTCACCACCAATTTGCCAAGTTCAAATAAGAATAGGTAACAAATTTGCCATCTGCCTTACCATTTGCATCCATGACACACAAGTTAAATGACTAAACAAAAAAAAAAGATCCCCATAACTTCCTTTACTGTTGGACTTGCTTCTCTTTTCATCCAGTTTGCCATGAGCAAAGACATGAGACCTAATTATATCAGAGTCATAGTAAAGTAATTTGTCTGGAGTGTATCAGTTTTTAGCTGGAAGTTCTGTGGAGAATTATCAGCTAACAGCCAGGGATACGTCAGCTTGTCTGTAATCTGCGCATGTGTCGTGGAAGTTGGGTGAATTGGAAATCAGACCATATTTCATCTGGTTTCCCATTCTGCTGGTAGACACACAAGTTCCTCACCTGAGGGACAGATGCATTTAGTTTTTTATTTTATAGTGTTTTAATGTATTTCAAAATAAATTTATTTTTAATATCTTTCTTATAAAACATTTCAATCTATAACAAGTGTTTTGAGTGTGACACACAATTCAAGCACATGAGTTCATTGGTGTAACCCTACCTAAAATATTCATTTGGCAAGAAAATATAATGAAAAAGTTAAATTCTTGTATGATCTGGAAGCCTACTAATTGCATGTAATTTGTATATAATATTTGTATATGTCATCACTTTCTATATGAATATGTTATTCATGATGATGAAGATAAGATTTTCTGTGAGTTGTTCTATTTTACACATTTTACATTTATTCACCAATCTGTAAGCAAAACCTTTTGTCACCTTTGTAATACCTGTTTTTGAATTCACCTGATTGGCAAAAGCATGTTAACAGAACAAGCTAAACTTTATCCCTTTTCTCTGACCTGCATTTGGTTTTTAAAAGGAAATATTGCATACTTCATAAAGATATTCATATGTAATGCACAATATTTAATTCCATGAATTGGCAAATTAATACGATATCTAGTCTGAACACTTTTTTCTTATAAAGTAAAATGTTTAAGAATATGGTAGTAATAGTTTTTAATCTGTGCACAGCTGTATGTCAGCAAAAGGGATACTGCTTTTATTAGGCCTTTCAAATGACCAGTGGCAATACACCTTTCCTATATTCAATAAAAGCATGACTAAAGTACAGAATTCAGGTTGCTCATCCACCAACTGAATGCTTACATTGTACTGTGCATGGAAGTTCAGCATGGAATTTAACTATGGCTTTTCCTTTCTCTCTTTTAAATTTCATTTCATTCATGTATTTTTCTTTAATGCCATCACTTTTTTGTTCAATACTTCATGTAAATTAATTTTGAAACATCATTACCAGTGCATCCACTACGGGTAGTAACAGCGGATACCTGTCTGTTTCACTATTTAGTCCCTCCTACGTCTCCTCCCTCAAAATCGGTGAGTACACCAAGTGAGGCTGGAAGCCAGGATTCTGCTGATTGCACTCTTGGACCAAGGTATGTCAGCATACTGTATACTTACCATTTGTATTCTTAAGTACTAGTAAAATGCCTGATTCATACTGTTTGCATTTTCCATTATTGTTCCATTCTCCTGATGTGAATGCTGCTGTTTGATATACAGCAAGCCTCCTGAAATTTGTATGTTCCCATAGTTTTACTCCAAGTGCAATTCTCAGAGGTCTCTTGTGATTTATAAGTGATTATGAATGCCTTTCTTCACACTGCTGCTAGATGATACGGAATGTGAGTCTGATGGTAACTTTCTTGTTTACATTTATTTTCCTTTTTGTTTGAGAGGTACCCTTCTGCAGTACTAGGAAGGTTGGAACTTAAAGCAACTAAGTTTGCGAATAATCCTTCATATTTATTTTAATTTAGGGTCCTTTGGTAACATATTTCCCATTAATATGTTTGCATTTTCGATAGCTATTCTTCACATATAAATGCAGGGGACCAAAATAAGATAATTTGTTGTTCTGTTATATGCATATTTTTTTTTGACTTCTTCCTTTCTTCTGATGGTTAGAAATGAAATCATGGGTAATTAGTGAACTAGATTTACCTCCTTTCATGTTAAATTAAAGCAGAAATAAACATTGAGATCAATTTTGGTTTGTAAAATCACATCATTGCTTTCAACTTGTGACATAACTATGATGGGGCTGTTACACTGAGGGTATAATCCAGATAGATGTCATGTCAACTGGTGCATTAGATATTTGGAACAGGGAATAGTAGATTTGTATTATCATAGCTTAGCACGATAATGAATGCTCCCTCTATCAGACTAGAGTCTAATTACTCCAGTAAGGTGACCATATTGTACAGATAGTGTCTATTCTATCAACATTTCCTGCAGTAGAAAATACAACAGACAGTTCAAGAAATATGAATTGGTGGATCCTAGAGGCAAAATGTTCACCTCTCTGAAAAACTTGATCCTTCTGCCTTTCATCAAGATTTTAAAAAGAGGCATGTATGTATTTAGTGTCACCATTTTTCATGATCTCTCAAGTCAACTAAGAGGTGCAAATAAAGAAAAGCTAAAACTATTAGCAGGATGCCTTGCTGATTTTGTAAGCTGTGGTTCTCTTAACATTCAATGAGCACAAGATCCTACTTCTATTTATGATAAAAGGAGGATCATGTGTTATAGCTGAATGTTCTGCTTGAACCAGAACATTTTAGTTGAGAGGCTGGTAATTGAAATGCAATGACTTAGGGTGAAATGTCACTTTGTAAAGTGCGTGTATTTCTGTAAAGTGCTTTGCATTAAGTGCAATGTAATTTTCGGAAGTCAGAACACATCTAGCAATTTATTTCTTGTGATACAAAGACACAAGACAATTGATGACAAAGCAGCTTCAACCTGGATGGTTAGATCCTTTCTGCAATGCTACTATATTGCAGGGAACCTGCGCCAAGTCTAGTTCTTGAGAATCTTGATCAACTTTTCAATTATAGTGTTAGAAAGCCTATTACCATGCTGTTTTGAAACAGAGGAAGACTGAAATTGGTGGACCACCCAGTATTGACCTTGTTAGCAAATTCAGATGAGCAAACTGTCTCCCAGATTATTTGACTTTGCAAAGCTCTCATCACAAAATATTTGGGCCTTTTGTCTAAATTGGAAGGAACATCCCATGTATTAGTCAGGCAGCAGCCTGACATAGTTATCCTCACACAAATTAAGAAATGGAGAAAAGCAATATAATTGAGAATTATGTCTGCATGGCACATTGCCCTAGGAAAGCAGGATCTATCATCAAGGATCCCCATCTTCCAGGCCATGCTCCCTTCTCACTGCTGCCATCAGGAAGAAGTGCAGGAGCCTCAGGACCCACACCACCAGTTAAAGAATAGTTATTACCCAACATTCATCAGGTCTTCAACCAGAGTGGATAATGTCAAGCAATTCACTCGCCTCATCACTGAACTGCTCGTTCAACCTATGGCATCACTTTCAAAGACTCTACAACTCATTTTCGTGATATTTATTTATTACTGTTATTTTGTTTTGTTTCCTCATTGTGTATTTGCAGTTTGTTATCTTTTGCATTTTGGTTGTTGTCTGTCGTATTGGAGGCAGTCTTTCATTGATTCTATTGTGTTTCTTATATTTACTGTGAATGCCCATAAGAAAATGAATGTCAGGGTTGTATGTGGTAACATGTATGTACTTTGATAATAAATTTACTTTGGTCGTTGAACTTTGAATCTAATTTATCATGTAAAGGAAATGGCTTCATTTTAGATAACTTATTTTTTGGTCCATCAGATTTTGAAATGTACACTGAAGGTTTGTATTAAAACACTTTCTTCAGACCTGAATATTTACATTACAGTACTTAACAAGAAGTTTTTTTTATAAATACTGGATAATTTTGTAGTAAGTATTAAAATATAGTGAATAACATTGCTTCATTTAAAAATAAACATAATTGAACTTCATTGGCATAATATGAATTTGATGTAAGTGTTAAGACTTTTAAGTACTAATTTGTGTCAGAAGTTCTTAAATATTTTTGAAAGTAACATTTTGGTTGATACTCTACCATCCGTATAAGTTCTATACCACTGATGGAAATTCAGTAATCATTATAAATTTCTCAGTTTTTGGTCTGCCAAGAAAATTAAAGAAGACATAATCGTAAAGGCAAAATATTTAAATTTGCCAATCAGGACTAAAACTATTGGAAGAGTATTATTGACTTGCATCCTGGATGCATATCTTTTAATTATTTAGATAACTTTCATTGAAAAACCTAGATTCTACTGAGTACTTCAACATTTAGAAGGGAACCTTGGCAAGAGTGCAAAAGCAGAGACATTTCTGCTAATGCCTGGGGCTATAGTTAACCTATAATTACACCGGTGTCACGACTTGGCAACTGTTAACATATTTTCAAAAGCCAGTAGAGTCTCAGAGATGCTCTTTACCTGTGGGGTTACTTGTTAACCCAGTTCCTGTACAAATGTTACAATTTCCTGTATGCATTTTTAAAAATGGAAACAATCTGTTAATTCAGAAGAAGATAGAATGCATTTTTCGCTGGGACTGAGAAGTTAGTTTAGATATAGGTCCATTTTAAATGCACACTTTTTAAAGCTTAAGTATAAAGTATTCAGAAAAGAGTTTTAATCAGTTTTAGCAACTTTAAATAAATACAGCAGTCAATTGTGGCTGACCATTTTAATGAAAACCATATGTTAATTCTATGAATATTTCAGCATACTTGGATGGAGAAATTCAGCATTGTGTTTTAAAATTTGAAACAAAGCAACATATCTACCAAATTATAAAATAGCGATAATGTCCAGAGAGTATATAGAAGTATTTTCTGGAGTTAGCAGACTGTGTATACATTTAAGATTCTTATAGGGGTTTATTTTTCTGAATCTTCATCTAAGTTCATGTGGTGGCACAGTGAATGTTGGAGAAAGTGCCTGCCTGATTTTTCTTTCAATTAAAATTGAAGGAAAATGTAGTGGGTTTATGCTGCAACCCATTTAATTTTCTGATATTCATTGTGCTACACGTGTCAAAGATGCTACTTGCTTAACCTCTTGTTCACTCATTGGCATGGCAAAATAACTGTTACAAATGTCACATATTCATTTGCAAATTATTGGCATTCAGTGTCATATTTACTGATTGATATTATAGTACAATGCTTATTTGTTGTTCCTTTCTGCGCCTTGTGGCGTATTGGGCAGCGACCTTGCTGTTTCGTTAGTACTATTGTCTGATTTTTACAAGGGCGAGTTGCTAGTTCGATTTTCACCCCAATACGGATGGAAATGTGCAAGCAACTGGCCTAATTCAAAGCTGGGACCACTTGCCTTGATGTCCAGTGCTGATGCCAATACAATACCAGCCGCACACAATGCTTCTAGATGTCTAACAGATGAGCTATGAAGTTTCCAAACAAGTTTGAACGGTCAATTCAGTTAGGATGCTGTAGTACTTTCATTCTAAGTCAACAACAGAGAAGCATGAATCACTAGACTGGACTAAAATACACTGTGAGATTCAAGATGATACAGCGATGAGCTCACCGAAAGCAGTTCCTACTATGGTGAAAATTAGAGACAGGGCAGTATAATTGTTGCACAGATTGCTGAACAAATTGTAACAGTAACTATCATACATTACTTCAGTATCAGCTTTTAATCTAGCCCAATGTATTGCTACCACAACTTGCAAGTTTAATGGTAATTTTCACCTAATGAAATAGCCAAAATGTCTTAGCAAAATATAATTAGAAATGAATAATAGTGGGTAAGAAGATAGCAGATATTTACTAAAGAATAGATTAGAGGAATTTTTGAGGATAATATTGAAGTTGAGAGAAGGCAGTTTTATAGCGAAAATGCAGCTCTGGTGCATGCTGATTGTATGAATAAGCCATCAATTGGAGATGAATACACAAGGGAGACTATGCTGGATAGATGAAAGGCAGATACTTGAATAAATGCCAGTGCTAGATTTCTGGATAGGTTTAAACTTGTGCAGAATTTATCTGAAATTTGTGTCAAATGTCTGTCAGTAAAGAACTAGGGCAGCAGTAAGTTGTCATCAAAACCTTACTGGCTCCACACCACACAAAATTATTTAATCTCCCAAAAGGCATTTTTGTTTAATGATTCAGCACTTGGTATGTTAGTGAGATTAGAATATTGTTACGACACTTTTGCTAACCTGAAATATAGTATGGGTGAATTGCTAAGAACTCTCTGGTTACATAAGTGCTTTATTTTAAAAAATAGCTGGTTTGGTAACACATACTTTTAGCTTATTTGGGTTTGATTCTGCTTTGGGTGGAGATTGCATGCACTCCCTGTGGCTGTGTGGATTTCTTCTGATTCTTTATTTCCTAATATATCTTAAAGATATACTTTTGGGCTAATTGGTTACTGTGAGTACCCTTAGTGTAAGTAGGAGTGAAATTGGGGGGGGGTCTTTGATGGGCACATTACAAAGAATAGATTACAGGGAGATATGTGGAGAGATAGGAACGCTCTGGTAACTGGCATGTATTTGGTAGGTGTCATGGCAGCCTCCTTTGCTATGAGGAAATAAGATATACAGGCAGTCCCCGGGTTATGAACGAGATCCGTTCCTAAGTCTGTCTTTAAGTCGAATTTGTAGGTAAGTTGGAACAGGTGCATATGGTTCTTATTTAGCGTCAGTCAAATGTTTGTCTTAGTATATAGTATATATTTTACCTTTCTATGCAGAGCTTTTCTTTTTTTTGTCATAAATGGCCTTGTAGCAGCTGAGGCCCTCAGTAACTATACGGTAAACTTAGATGAACCTCTCTGTATTAGGATTTTGCGTCTCTAACTTTACCATCCCGGCTTCAGTGAGACGAAAGGCTTCAGCTAACTCTTTTGTCAAAAACTTTTTCGGTTCTGGAGTTTTTAGGTCCCAGTCTTCTTCCTCAATCTTATTATTGGATTAATAGAGGGAGAGAGTCAATGAATTTCAAACCTAGTGCCCCAGTTGAAATGTCGCAGTGGGAAATTTTATTTGTATATGAGTATCTCTTTCCATATGTGCCAGAGCTGATCATTCACGATTAAAGGACACACAATCCAAAACCTTTTAAATTTTTCTTCAGTTCACTGCATGCCATATTGGATAGCCCTTTATTGAGGCGTATTTTAATCTATCATTGAATATTTCTATACCCACTTGACCTAATCATTTTCTTTTAGTCAATTTTATCTTAATTTTTGATAAATTCCTTAGATTATTATTTCTTCCTGTATAGCTTGAAAGTTTTAACATTATTGATTGCCGTAACATGTAATTGTGTGAATGTACTTTAGCAAATATAATACTCAATTTATAATAATTGTCTGTAATATGTTCATCAATACTAACATCATTAATTTAAACTCTTTTTGATAATGCTGCATGGTTGACTTGTCAATCAATTAGGACCTTTCATTGGGATACCGATCCTTCAGTTCTACAGCTTCAAGCTGAATCTGATCTTGGGTATTGCTTACTTATTCTATTTTTTTCTACTTTTTAAGAATTAATTAACAAATATTTCTGACCTCATTTGTGCTACTTTATGAAAAACTTGAATGTAACAGCTACAAATTGTACTTTTTAATTATTTACCAGCTTATATTTTTCATCTGCACTCTTACTGATTTTAAGTGAGAATACCACAATGTTTTGTTAAATCCTTAGAAGTGCTCACATGATTATTTTCTAACATAAATTTCATTTCCTATCCTGAACATTTGTTGACAGGCGTGGAACAATCAAATTGGAGATGGCAAAGATCACACAGGTAGATTTTCTTCCACGAGAGATTGTTACTTATACTAAGGGAACACAAACTCCAGTTATTACACAGAAAGCTGAAGGTATGTTGATATTTAAAATAAAAATACTAATTTTAGATGTTACTGAAAAACTATAAAATAAAAAATACTTCTCTATTAAAAAAATTGTTTTTCAGTAATGTGGCAGATAAGTATTTGTTGTAATATTTTTCAAAATCATATTCTTGCATTGCTTTTTACAAATGATATATGCTCATACAAAACAGGAGTGTGTGTGGGCCATGGCAGTCAAAGCTCAAACTGGGCATGGCACCTGATGATGATGATGATATGCTCATAAAAAGTAAAATATTCCAGACTATGTTATTACTGTACTGAAGTGCAATTTACAGCAAAATCCACAGAGGTTAGATTAGTTTAATATAATAAAACGTAGTGGCTGCACTGTGGAGCTGCAGGTATTGCAGCTGTCTCACAGCTTTGGTGATTTGAATATATTTCATTTATCTCAATAATAGTCCTCACATCACATTGCCACTAATGGTGAATTTGGTAATAGCCATGACTTTTTATACATATTCCTTTCTGTATTTTGTAGTTTGCCACACACAGTTGCACTTTATTTGAATAGGTGAACTATATTTCATATGTAATGTAAACTAGTTGATGCCTCATGTCCTGTTTGTTGAATTGTCTATAACTAGATGTGGCAAGACTATAGAGCTTCAGTTTAATATGATTCATTGGTTGTGTTTCTGTTTATTCCTTGTTACTTCTGCTGTTTAGTAAGTATTCTGTATTGCACTTTCACCAAGTTGGCAGACCTTTTTTGTTTAAGTATGTCAGATGCTGCTCCAGTAAACCCTTTTGCACTCTTCACTAAACCTTTCTACCGCAGATTATTCAAACTGCAGATGGATGCTTGCTTTTGAGCTGCTAGATCTACTTTGAATCTATTCCACTTAGCACAATTGTATCGCCTTACAACAGGTGTGACGAGCTCCACAATGTTTTTGCAGCGGACACTTCCATTAATGCTGTCATGGACGTGTGCACCTACAACAGGTAGATCTGTAAGGATGAAGCCAAGTTGATTTGTCCCTCATGTTGAACAAAGACTGTCTGTTTTGGAGGAAAAGGAATTGTCAGGTCACATCTTGCATCAGGGTTGAAAGTGACCGGGAGATGGCCAGTATAAAGAGGAGTGGGGGAATGGAGACACAAGAGCTCAAAGTAATTGATGAACTGGGAAGGGGCGAGGGATCAAAGGCAGGAAAGGCCAGCTAGAGGATGGGAAGGATGGAGTTGATGAGGGCAGAGGAAAAGAAAGGAGTGGCAGATGGAACAAGGTGGAGGGGAGAAGGGGATGGTGAAGTTGGAGATAACTGCTAGAGGGAGATAAACAGGAATGCAGAGGCTACTAATGTTGGAATCTGATAAGATTCCAACAGATCCAGATGGGAGCTTATGGTGGATCCTGTGGGTGAACTGTGTACTAAATAGATGGAGCCAGAAAGAGTTCGGAGGTTAACAATGGGTACATGGGCCGGGGGTGGCTTGAGGTGGGAAGGAATAAAAATGGGAGGATGGACAAGGATTGGAAGGAGAGGGATGTGGAGGAGCAAGAGGAAGAAAGGTGCTTAGTCAGCCAGCTACGGCAATGATAGTGCTACTAAACTATTCCTGGTGATGGGCATTTAAGTCCTCCATATATTAGTATCCAGGTTTTCCTTTCTGGATCTACAGTTTTCCTCTAAAGTTGCAAAAGATCTTCTTTGGGCATGCATACTTTTTCATGTTTATGATGTCCTCAGTAATGTCATTTGACAGCACTGTGTTCGACTTCTTACTACCTGTTTTGACTCTTCCATTGTCTGCAAATTATAAGACCACAAACTTGAATTCCCATCATCATCAATTCTAGATCATAGCATATATGTGCTAAAGGGAAGGCTGAGACAACATTGATTGTTCAACGAGAACGATGAACGTATGGTCCATCTTGACTTACTCCTGAACTCATTTGCTCTTTGTAAAAATGAAGAAATCTTATCTGATTTAGTTTTTCGATGTCCTAACAATCTCACCAAAATAAAATATCTTCTTTCTTTTGATATATTTATATCATCTACTAGCTCATTCACCATCTGTTGAATTTTTAAAATATTTTATCATGGAAATTCTTTGTAATTCTGAACACTCTATCAAATCTTGCATTGAATTTCTCTGCTATATAAAAGTATCCAGTGCCTCCAGTGTTGTCTTAAAACCAAAACCTTAACCAGATGATCATCTTGGTTAACATTGTTTGGGCTTCTATCATCTAATGAGAATAAGTTGCCCAAAACTGTATGAAGATTTTCCTAACCACCTAATAGTGAATTGGTCTATCATTGGCTTTATTTTTGTACATAGTACTCTTATTCAAAAGAATGTAGAACTCCCACACTTTTGGCAAACAACTTCATAAACTTGGCCTTCAAATTTTATGTGTTTTTGAATTATAAATTAATGCACTTTTGCTTGGGGCTACATTTTCTCTCGTTAGCATGTATTTGCATTGCTTATTCTTCCTCTCAGAATGTTTCTTCTTTTCTCTGTATTAAATGCTAATTGACATTAATCTTTTCAAGTTCCTAGATGATTTGTAACCATACATTCCTCATCTGAATATTTAATAGATTACAAAATCAAATCCTAAAATTGAGATGTATTTGTTAACTGTTGTAATTAGGGGGATTTATCTACAGAAGAAGAAACCAAATTAGCTCATAATGGAGACTCTTCAATGTTGCAGTGTTGATTAATGCTTTGAACCTCGTGTGCTCTCACTTTTTAATCCACCTACTGTACTTCAGCTCTGCCCAAAAGCAGTTGCTCTCCATGTTTGTGCTAACTAGATCTGTTGGCTTTGGAAACCTGCTTCAATTACTAAACTGTCATATAGTTCCCAAAAGTAAAGAACACCTCCAGTCATTGAACTCACCACAAATCTGAAAGACCAGGCCTAGCTTTGATATTTATAAAGCTCCATGACTGTGAGCTAAAGGCACGTTATGGTGATCACTCATCTTCATGACAGTATTCTGGATCAATGTTGATAAAAATGGAATTGTCAAAATAATTGTGGCTTACCTTCCTCCTCCGGCTTCCTACAACTGGAGTTCTTTGTAGATACTTGAGAAGACACCAGAATCAGGTTTAATATCTCTGACATATGTTGTGAAATTTGGTGTCTTGCAGCAGCATTACGGTGCAATACATTTAAAAAACTACAAATTACAATAAGGTATTATGAGGAATAGAATTTGTTCCTAAAATGTTGAGTATGTGTCTTCAGGCAGCAGGTCCTGATGAATTAGTACTAGAACAAATTATCGCCCTTGAAGATTATGGAATTGAAAAACTTACTGATTTAATCAGTGACATTTATGAGACTGGAATAATACCAGAAGAGATGAAAAAATCAGTATTTATCACTCTTCCTAAGAAACCTGGAGCAATAGAATGTGAATTACATAGGACTGTAAGTTTAATGAGTCATATCACCAAGATACTTATAAGAATTTTGATGACAAGATCTAAAAGTAAGATAGAAGCTGAAATAGGTGAAGAACAAAGTGGTTTTGTGAAAGACAAAGATACAAGAAACACAATATTGATGTTAAAGATACTACCAGAATGAGCTATTCAAGTGCAAAAAGATTTGTTTGTTTGTTTTATCGATGACACAAAAGCATTTGATAAAGTGAAGCACAATAAGTTATTTGAAATATTACAGAAAGCTCTAGATCTAGATTCAAAAGACCTCCACCTAATCAGAAATCTGTACTGTGAACAAACTGCCGCTGTAAGAATAGATGGAGAAGTGAGTCAGTTTACGAAAATCAAGAGAGGCGTTAGACAAGGATGTGTTTTCTCCCCTGATTTATTTAATGTGTACAGTGCAACAATATTACAAAAAATAAGAGACATCTTGGGAATCAAAGTTGGTGGTGAAAACATCAATAATTTCAGATATGCATATGACACTATGTTAATTGCAAGTACGGAGGAAGAACTACAAAACTTAATTGATATAGTTGTTGAAGAAAGTGCAAAAATGGGTCGGTCTATCAATTGCAAAAAGACAGAATGCGTGGTGATATCCAAAAAGAAGGAGAATCCTATCTGAAGACTGAGAATAAACGGGGAAGACATAAAACAAGTACAGAACTTTTGCTACTTAGGAAGCTGGGTGAGATCAGATGGCAGGTGCGACATGGACATCAACAGAAGAATAGGGATGGCAAAAGACACCTTTATGAGAATGAAGAGCATACTGACCAATTCTAAACTAGGCATGACAACCCGCCTCAGAGTACTGAAATGTTACATTTATCCAGTTATGTTATATGGCTCAGAATGTTGGACAATATCTAGTAACATGAGGAAACGAATTGAAGCAGCAGAGATGTGGTTTTTGAGGAGGATACAAAGAATATCATGGACGAAACAAATATCTAACGAGGATGTCATGAACAGAGCAAACATAAAAAGAGAAATAATGTAGGAGATCATGAAAAGGCAACGTAACTTCATTGGACATGTGATTAGGAAAGAGGAGTTAGAATGCACGGTAATTATGGGAAAGATTGAAGGGAAGAAAGCAAGAGGAAGACAAAGACAAATGATGATGGAGACAGCAGCCAGAGAACTGGAAATGAATACCAATGAATGAATTGATCCACTTGACATGAAACAGGAGTGTGTGGGCCATAGCAGTCAAAACTCAAACTGGGCATGGGACCTGATGATGATGATGACCTCTTCCCTTATGGTGGTAATAAGAAGAGAGCACATCATGTGTTGTGGGAATCCTTAATGATGAATGCTGCCTTTTTGAGACATTGCATTTTGAAGATGTCCTGATTGCTTGGGAGGCCAGTGTCCATGGTGGAGCTTGGAAATGTGAGGTGATTAAAGCTGCATTTTATCAGAACTGGTTTTTGTAGTTTAGGATGTGACTGTGAATCATGCTGTAAGATTTCCAATGATCACTTGAACTTGTAAGCAGACAAGTAGGCCCTCAATTTAAAGCTCACCTGAAATAATGAAGGTTAAATGTAAATTACATAAAGTCTTGGAACTATAACCCACAGTTTCCTAAGTGAAGCATTATAAACATTACAAGTTTACACACTTAAACTGAAAGATGCTCTTTCCAATAATAAGTCTTAATTTATGATTTTGAACTGCATTTATAATTAATTTCTCAGCTAAAATCATTCAGTGCTGCATGTATGTTTGATTGTGTTGTGATTATAGGAAATAAATTGAGTCAAATGCCTTATTCCTAGAAGGACACAAGGACTTCTGAGTTAACAAAGCACAACTATTTCACAGATGATTTAACTTTGATTAACCCACTCCATAGAAGCTCATCATCTAGACAGCTGTAACTTCAACTCCTGGTTATTGTTAGGTGCACCCTAATTTACAGCCATACTTTTCTTTCCACCTAAATGCAATACATCACAATTTTGATGTTAAGACAGAGTTAAAACTCAGTGGTTCATTAACCCTGTGTTCAGTGTTCATTGACGACAGTCGATCACTTTGGTAGTAACTGCTATTTCAGTGCAGAATCTTTATTGTAAAGTCTGCTGGAGATAAATCTGTTGATGAAAGCTGGACTGCAGTAAATCTAAAAGCAAGTGGCATTTTATTTTAGAATTGACAATATGGCACAAAACTGCTTTGATGGTAGCTGCCCTCTTGTACTCTAAATTTGTTAGGTATGTTATTATTTCAGAAAAGGAAATATTTTCTTTAACTCCTGCAATATGGTGTTTTCATGTACTTCTCTGTACAAAAGACTGAAATTGCAAATATTCAGCAGCAACCAATATTAATGTTGAACTGATTATCATAGCTAATTATTGAAAGCTCTCTAAACAGAATTTGAATATTTACAATTTTGTCATAAATATTTTAATTTGAAAGTTAGTGTACCAAATGGAAGTTTTAAAAATGGCTGTCTGCATGGTTCTGAAATTAAACACCTGTTCTGTGATTAGAAACTAGAAAATAGAATTTGTTAAGGGATTAAATAACAAAACCAAAAGAGTGGAATTAGATTTTTTAAAAAGTAAAATAAAATTATTTCAATACTTGGCACAGTATTTGCATATGAATAGTGACTATAGAAATACCGTCAAAAATATACCTAAATACATTTAATTTTCTTTTAACACCAGTAAAACTATTGACAATATATCTCATTATATTATCAATAGCTTTTGTTTTGCTTTTGCTTGGAATTATGGCTTCCCATTTGCTGTGGTTGATGGAGCCCGCTCTCGCATCATCTTTGTTTTTCATACTTCTCTCACCACGCCTCTTCCCAGACAGAATAGAGATATATCCCTCATCCTTACCTTTCACCCTATGAACCAGGATATCATCCTTCACTTCTATTAACTGCAAAGAGACCCACATCACCAGCTACGTCATCTTCTCCCAACCCCTTCCTGCCTTCTGCAGAAACCAATTTCCAGGACTCTGGTTCACTCACGCTCATCCCTCACTGAGCCATGTCATCTTCCCTTGCCATTGCTGTAAGTCTAACACTTGTCCTCCCTCTCCACCTTCCAGGTTACCCAAAGAGCCCTTCCAGGTGAGACAGAGGTTCATATGCACCTCCTCCAACCTCAACTACTCCATTCAGTGCTCCAATGGCCTCCTCCACATCTTTGAGATCAAGTGCAAACTGGGCATCAGTTTCGCAGAGCACTTACATTTGGAATCGCACTGCCCACCTTGAGCTCCATTGCATGCCATTTAAATTCCCTTTCCCAGTCCCTCATTGCTGTGACCATCCTTGGCCTTCTTTACTGCCAGGATGTGGTCCAAGCTGGAGGAACAGCACCTCATGTTCCACCTGAGTAGTCTACACCCCAACTGCATGAATATTGAAGTTTTTTTTCATTTCTAGGTAACTTTCTCCTCTGGTGTGTTTTTTTTTTACTTATCTCCCTCCACTGTCTCCCCACCCTTTGATCCTCCTGATGTCCTCCCGTCTTTTGTCTTTTCCTCATAACTCACCAACCCCACTTCATCCATCATTGTCCTTTCCCCTTCCTGTTTCCATCTATCCACTACATACGTACTGCTCACCTACAGTTAACCCACCCTTTCAACTGGTTCCATCTGCCATTCATATCTCTCAGAATGGTTTCCATTCTCAGCACCTTATCAGAGTTCAGCACTTGTAGCCCTTTGTGTCACTGTTTATTTCAGCTGCTTCCGGTCTCACATTCCATTCCCCCCATCTTGCTCTATCTGTTTTTCTTTTTCCACATTCCTCTGTTTATCTGCCTCAAAATTGTTATTCACCTGCAGCTATTTTCCAACTCCACCTCTGCTCCCCTCCCCTAACTGACACAACCTGCCTGTTATCAAACACCGCTTTTCAATCCACCACTCATCTCACATACCTTTTCCTCCTTATACTGTTTATATCGCCTCTCAGCTCTCTCTCGATGCTGGGTTTTGACTCAAAGTGTTAATGCTTCCTTTCTTCCTGCAGATAATCTTTGACCTGCTGAGTTCCTCCAGTAGATTTTTGACTGATGATAAAGCCTGAAAGTTTAAAATTTCTTGAGCCTCTTACCATTTTCACTATTATTTTGACCCCTTGCAATCTGCTTCCCTATTTGGATTAAAGTCATAGTGTCTATTGCACTACGGTCTACGGTCCACCTTTTCCATAACCCCCGAAAACTCTCTTCTCCAGGTACTTGTCTAGGTATCTTTTAACTGTTGCAGTTGTTCACCTCAACTACTATTTCATTCCAAATATGCACCACCTTTTGCTTGAAGAAACTGCTCCTGATTTTCCTTTTAAGTCTATCGCCTCTGATCTTAAAACCATGTCCTCTCGTTTATTGCACCCCATCCCTGGGGAAGACACTGTGGGCTTTCACCCTCAAAATCTTCTGTACCTCTGTCAGGTTACCCCTTCCCTCCAATCGCAAATTAAAGGGAATAAAGTCCTAGTCTACGCAACCTCTTCTTGTAACTCAGGCCCCCAAGGCACCATCCTGGTAAATCTTCTCAACACTCTTTCTAGTTTAATAACACCTTTCCTACGAGAAGGCAACTTAAACTGTACACAATACTCCAATACTTCACTAGCATCCCATTTAAATGCAACATAAGTTCCCAATTCCTGTACTCAAGTCCCTGATTGATGAAGGCCAGCATTCCAATTGCCTTCTTCACCACCCTATCTGCCTGCGATGCTACTTTCAGCCATCTATGCACTTGGACTCCTCGTTCCCTCTGTTCTAAAGCACTCCTGGGGCCCTACCATTCTGGTTTGTTTTCCCAAATTGCAAGTACCTCACATTTGTCTGGTTTGGAATCTATTTGCCAATCCTCAGTCCACATACTAGGCTGTTTAAGATCCCCCTGTAATTTTTTCATACATTGTACACTGTCTGCAACACCAGCTATTGTATTATCATTTGCAAACTTACTAACCACATCCAAATCATTTATATAAATACCAACAATGAAGGTCCCACCACTGATCACTGTGGCATAGGACTGGACACCAGTGTGAATAACCTTTGTCCATTGCCTGCTGCTGTTTCATATCTCTATTTCTTTAACCAAAACTCAGGATTACAAATGTCACCTTTTCCAATATTAGGATTTCAAAGTTTGTTCAGATAATTGGTCAGCAGGAAATCTGATCTTTCAACCCAGTGAACCACAGGAATTTCACAGCAAAACTGACCCATTTGACCTGATTTTTCTGTGCTGGTACTAAAAGAGGAAATTCCTTCCTACAGCTTGTGATCTATTGCACTGCAGATCACATCCAGTAGTATCAAAATGTGAGTGGTGTTTCTACCTCTACCACCACTTCAGATCATGACCTCCAAAGCTCTCCAATTTTTGGAGTCAAAAAATTCTTTTCCTCATTTCAGTCTACACAATCTATACCACCACCTATTTTAGTATTCATAGACTTAGTAACTATGTCTTGTATATTCACATCCAAATAGCAAAGTTCTCAGCACCAGCTTCATGGCACAGCACTATACACAGGCCTCTAATTCAAGAACAACCATCACCCCCTGGGCCAGTTATGAATCCAATTTGTTATGTCCCCCTAGATCCCATGCAATCTGACCTTCCAGACTAGTCTGCCATGACTGAG
Organism: Mobula birostris; assembly: GCF_030028105.1. Taxonomy (NCBI): domain Eukaryota; kingdom Metazoa; phylum Chordata; class Chondrichthyes; order Myliobatiformes; family Myliobatidae; genus Mobula; species Mobula birostris. The sequence goes on along the minus strand of NC_092375.1, from coordinate 170,695,600 downwards.
CTTGTCAAAGGCCTTGCTAAAGTGTTCTCTGAAAGTGGCCTAATGTGCTTTAGAATTCCCTGTGCTGTAGTCATTAGTGTTTCATGTGTCAAGTTAGCACAGAAAAGCAAACTTGCAATAAAAACGGAAAATGCTGGAAACCCCCAACAGGTGTCTCTGACCTGAAATGATATCTCTGTTCTTTCCACAGATGTTGTTCAGGCATGCTGAGTTTTTCCAACATTTTCTTTTTTTATTCTGGATTTACAGCATTTTTAGTTTTTTTAGATTTTTGTTCAGTAACTTTACTGTGTACAACGTGCACTACTGAAAATAATATTTTTGGTTGTTTGTTCAACAAATCATTCACAGTTATGTGTTCTTCCATTTTACGATTGTTGTCCTTTCAGATCTCTTATAATATTTAAATAACTTTCTCTTTCAGATTAACTTCAGTATTAAATTGGCTTTGTCTTATGTAATTTCAAATATGTAATCTATTACTAGAAACAGATACTTTATGGTGATGTGTACAGAAAGTTTGAAGTGTCACTGGTCAGTTTCAACAGAGATACCACTATTACAGGGTAATATTGACTTAAGGTAATCATTCTGTCTCTGTGTATATATTATTTTTCAATAAATGTATCTGTATTTCCACTTTAAGATGATTCCATGTGATGTAAAATACAGTTATTATAGTATAGAGTTTCTGGTCTTGAGAAAATGTTCATTTTAAAATTATGTAATGTTAAGGTTTTGGCTTTGATTTTATGTAAAGCTGTCAACAAAGTGACATGGGGTGGCAAGCACACCTGCAGAGATTATTTTAATCTTTGGTGTCACGTTTCTAGTTTTGTGCTTGAACAGCTTTGGACCCCTACTATGATAGACTGCTTTCAGATTAATAGATTGTTCAGTGTATAAGTAATTTCTGTGAAAGGATGTGCGTCTTCTGTGTCTCAGTGTGATTATTTTTGAAAAAAAAAGCTTTCATTTTTAAGTAGCACAAAAGCTATAATTGGTACACTTTGTACGGAAGTGTCAGTGTATGAGAGATCGGAATCACTATGAATTCTTTTTAAGCATTTCTTCCCCTCTGCACCACCGCCTCCTCAGTGGGGTCATGCAGATCACTAGCTTCTCCTGAAATGGCCATTTTCTCTGGCAGGTGTATTATACCCTGTGTTTTCAGATTGTTTTTTCTTTCTGAATGGATGGCAGGTTGATTGCTCTGGCTACATTCTCAGAGAAAGGGCTGACAAATGCAGCAGTGCTTGCTCAAAAGGCAGTGATTACTGTTTTCCTTTGCAGCTGATTGAAGCCCTTGAAAGGAAAAATTTTAACTTTCCAATTTGGTTGCAAGTATGAGCATATCTGCAGGATATTGAAATTGTTCATGTTATCAACCCATTTCTATAAACTTGTCAGAATGGTAGGCAAATTCAATTCATATTTACTGTTAAATTTACACATACGATTATCATTTTTATAAAGCAAAAGTTAATACCGTAGTGTGCATTTCACCACTATTTTTCTAAACTCTGGGGGTGGCTTAATTACATTTATTGTCTGCATAAATGTGTTTGTTGTAAGGACTCGAAAATCCTTATAACAAACACATTTGTGTTAGTGTGGCTTGGCAGCTGTTGTAGCCTTCATGATGTATTTTATTCAGTCTTCAGCCTGAATAGTTGCCTTTAACTCCCCTGGTGGGCCAGTAATTACAGTCTTGCTGTTGGAGAAAATGTGATTGGAGGCAGTCAGGCAGAAAATTTTGTGCCATCCCAGTGCCACTTTGTACTGGAGAACATAATCTCAGTAGTACCATCTGTTCTTTGTTGTCTAGTCATCTGGACTAGCTGCTGAGACCTGATTTGGGCAGCTGGTTCCCATTCTTTGACCAGCTCATTTCATGTAGCCCTCAGTAAATAAACTGACTTGTCAAACCAATAGCTTCCAAAGATCTTTGTATTCAGTTTCTCTAGGTATGGGAAACCTTCTCGGAGGTAGGAGCGGTGAGAAACACGTAATGAACTAGTGTGGAATTTGACATTTAAACCACATGAATCAAGGCAACAGGAGGATGGCAAAAGTAGAACTAAATTTTAATAATAATTAAATTTGGTCATGTAGATTTGGGCAACTTTTTCTCCTAATCAGTACAATATTATATGTTTTTCAAGATTGTCCAATAGAGACTCATCTTCTGCTTGCTTATTGCTTACTTAACAATGCAATCAATTCCATAATTCCTGCGATCAAGGAAAATAAAAGCAGCAAATGGAAAACTTTTGCTTCCAGATTGTATACCTTCCAAATTGTGCTTATGAAATTATAGCTTCATTTTGGCTTGTTGCAAATTCTAGAATTCTTTATCAGTGTTGTGAGAATATTATCAACACAAGAATTGCAGCACTTAATAAAAGGTTATATATTCCCAGTGTCACTAAGAATGTTTTGCATTACACACATTTGCAAGGAATTACTAAGGCAATATTAGTAGAGGGATTCATTCGTTTTGGTTCAGATTTAATTCATTCAAATAAACCAAGCGATCATAGTAAATTTGAGGAGTTGCATGCTTTAACAGGCCCTGAGGCATTTTGTAATCACATTGAAGGAAGTTCGACATGGATGCTGTGTTCTGTGGATTTCCAGTGAAGTGCCAGTATTCCTGGAACACCAAGGCAGGAACTGCACTAAAAGAGACTTTGGACTCGAGAATTAGAAGCAGGCTTTGACTGAAGGCCTATGATAAGACCAAGATCTCGAGAGAATTGAATAATGTGACAGGATACATCTGTGGCAGTGGTCAAAGAAATGGCAGCATTAGTACAAACTTTCACTCCTTTCCCCATTGGATGATTGGATACTTTTATTTTCATTTTTAAAATTTTTTTTATTGATTATTATTAAAGATCAACAAAAAATACATTAAGGTAATCAAGTCAGTATGTCAATATGTACAATGAAGAATTAAATTAGCAAATAACTGATTAACAAAGCCAAGCAATATGTCAATAATAATAAGAAAAAATAAAGCGTTAAGAATGTTTTTTTGAATGAAAAAGAAAGAACCCCTACTAAGAGAAAAAAAAAACCCTACTAACTTAAAAAAAAAAGGGAAAAAAACCCATTAGGAGCACAACCCTGGACCCATACGTTATATGTGTTTTTGGTTATATTGGGCTGATAAAAATGAACGACAACCTTGGGCTGATTTGGAATTGAAAGCTGTGAAACAGTTTCACTTAACCTCGTTATTAGGAGCTTCTCTACCTGTACAACTGGCCAAAGTTGCTAATTTAAATTTATATCCTGTGATTAAGCAGTCATTACGAATTTGGTTCTAGTTTTGTAATTTTTTTAATCTCAAAAAATTTAAACTTTTTAGTTTAATTTATCAAATTATTTATTTGAATCTTCATTAAGTGATCCTACCTTTCTTCTTTGGAGGAATAAAGGAGTTTATTCCTTCATGGATCTGTTCCAAGATGGCCGATGAATGTCTTTTGAGAAATTAGTAACTAAATACTCCCTCATATTCACATTTCCTGCAATATCTTCAGGTCAGACACTTCTTACAAGAATATTTAAGTAATTTTCCATATATACAGGATTCTGACCTGTTAGATATTATTTTAGAAATGAACCCTTTAGTGAAAGGTTTTATTGGGAGAATTTATAATTTATTGTTACAACAGCACAATTACCCTTCACTTAAGATTAAGCAAGATTGGGAGAGAGAGCTTAACGTGGCCTTGATAACAGAGGATTGGATGCGGATTTTGAAGTTGGTTAACTCTTCTTCGATCTGTGCCAGTCACTCTTTAATTCAATTTAAAATTGTACATCGCTACTATTTGACAAAGGAGAGACTATCTGAAATGTTTCCTAATGTTGATAGTCAGTGTGAGAGACAGCTACATTGACATATATGTTTTGGTCGTGTTCTGTATTGAAATGTTTTTGGAAATCTGTTTTCTCTACAATTTCCAAAGTTTTAAAAATTAATCTACAACCTAATAAATTGACAGTTTTGTTTTGTATAATCCCTCAACATATTCATGGTATTTCTCTATCAGACCAACATGTAATTGCATTCGTTACATTATTGGCCAGAAGGGCTATTTTGTTGAAATAGAAAGATGCTTCTGCTCCTACTTTAATACAATGGTTCTCTCAGGTGATGCTGTGCCTTAGTTTGGAGAAAATCAGAAGTCGAACTTTTGATCCTCGATTTGATTTCGAGAAAAGGTGGGGTTCTTTTGCCCACTACTATCATCTGATTTGAGTTAATTAATATGGTTTCCTTCCGATTTTTGTTTAAATGGATTTGAGTTGGCGGATTGATGTTTTTCTTTTATGGAAGCTTGTACTTTTATTTCATTCTATGGAGTTTGCTTGAGAAAACCGTGTGGAAATTTGAGATGGAAAGCAGATTGCTTTAATTATGGATAGCCGATGCAAATTTTTGCCTTGTATTGTTTGACAATGGTTTCTTCTTCAATTTTTGCAATTCTAAAATGACCTAGTTATTTCCTTTTCTAATAAACTAGAATTTGTTTTATCAACCAAATTTCTTTGCAGTCAATTAACTGAGTTCTTTTTAGAACATTAGCTCCAGAAAACAATTAAGTAGAATGTGCCGTTCAGAAGGAAAACCCTACTTGAAAGTCTCTTTATTAGTGATAAAATTAATTAAAATAAATTTGTAAGTTGAATCCTGGAACACCATTTTATAAAGAGTAAAAGCTACCCCTGATGTTCTACAACATTCAAGAGTCCATGATCTGCTTTCATTTGGTTAGTATAAATCAGAACTAGGTCACGAGGCTTATCACGAGGCTGTTGTTTAAAGCATTAAATATTATCATGTGCTTATACCTTATTTTATAATAAAATGTTTTGAGAGGTAATGTTTGACTGTCTTTAACTGAGAGCTGAAGCTTCTTCTGCTTGTTGATTTTGATATAAAAGGTTTTAAGATATCTAATAAAGCAGAATATAAGAACAGAGGAATATTGAGGTTCTGAAAGATACCGTACATCTGGAAATCTTTGCTCAGTCAGTCAACCCCAGTATTGAGTTGGCTGGGGGTGGGGCTGATGGCTAGGTGCTATATTCATAGGGAAAGGTACTTTTCATTACTTTCCTCAATATGAATCTGTGTCATTTGCACGTGTCGAGAAATGTAAATTGATAATACATAAAATTTGTGTTTAAAAATTCCTCAAAGCTGAATTTTACTCTGTCAAATTTTTGGGTAGGATTTGTAAATTCTATAAGGTAGAATTTCTGTTACCCAGACAGCCATATGCAAAACTTTTGAAGAGTTTTCTTTATTTGTTGGCTTGTTGAATATTGTTAAATAAAACATTACCGATGCAGCTCCATTACAAGTGCAACCCTCCACACCATCGAGCCCATCTTCAAGAGGCGATCCCTCAACAAGGTGGCATCCATGGCAAGGGTCACTTCTTGGCCTCTTCTGGTTATTAACATGGGGGAAGAGGTACAAGAGCCTGAAGCCCCATACTTAATGATTCAATAACAGCGGCTGCCATCATATTTCTGAATCATCCATGAACACTACCTTGTTAGTTTTATATATTTTTTAAATTTTAAGTTTTTGTTGCTACTGCAAAAAAAACCACGCTATTTATATCAGTAATAATAAAACTGATTCAGATCCTGGAAGGATAAAGATTGTCAATGTGCATGTTGTTTTCTCTTTCCGCTTATCTGTATTTCTTTCTTATTTTATTTGTTTATGATGCTGCAATGATAACTCATGTCTATAGAATGATAAAATGATAGAAGTTCAAAAGCCATATTTGAAATTCTGAAGTATTTAACTTACGGTACCATCAAAAAAATAGAACATATTCAGATAGGCTTCTTTGGTGTTTTTTACATATCTCAAATGGAGTCCAAGTGTATGGTGAAACATACTTTTTCCCAGTTTTCAAATCTATTTGATTTACAGCTAATAAGCTGTGAACAAGATAAAAAGCTGCTAAGTGTCAGTACATCTGACAATAGAAACGTCAAATGAAGTGATTGTCATGCCATTTTCAAGATAGAATGAAGCTATTAGATAGTTCATTGCCTTGACATTGATGGCCTGAAGATTATGAGTAATAATATAGCTCTTCAGACAGTTGCAATTTATCTTTCTCCATTTTTAATAATGATCTTAGAAATATTTCTTGAGATAATCAAAATTTACATGATATTAACTTCAGAAAAGGCACATTTAATATGAAAACTTCAGGACAATATCAAAACAATGTAATGGGAGATGAGGTGTTTCAGAATGTCTGAAGGACTACAGTATTGAATTTCATGATTGTTATGTTTCAGCAGAAGAGGAGGAGGAGGAAATTGTACCCAAGCAAGTAGTTGAACCAGAACCAGTACAAATACAGAAAGAAGAAGATAAAGAAGGTATTTTGGGGTGAAAATTGATTTGAAAAGTTCTTTAAAATTGAAATTTGTTTTAAATGCTTTGGGTGCTTAGTCCACAAATACAGATTTCTTTGTATTTGCTATTGTGTCCCAGAGCATTTTGTTTATTTATGTCAGCAGAAAATTCCTTTACAGATCAGGCAAACAAAAATTTTGCAAATAATGAGTATTTATTAGCTGAGTTTGAGGTTCTTAAATTCATCCTGGGGAAGACAGATTTTGAAATTTTGCAAAACAATGTCAGGAGTTAAGGAACAGCCATTTTTCTGATTGAACCTTATCCATGTAGTATTCTCCTATGAGAGTGGGTTTAAGTTACCCCAGTATATTTGCAAAGCATCTTATAATTTCCCAAGAGATCATATATTCCCTGATTTGTTGTTGAAAATTTATTTGATACTGATTTCCTTTTAGAGTTTGTATTTCCTTGGTCTACTTAATTTGACTTTTTTTAGTTGAGATCATATTTGTTGTTCTTATGACTTTTTAATGCAGATATATTTCAGTAAAACTATTTTAACTGTCTCAGCAAAAAATCCATAGATTTCCAGTTGAATGCAATATTGCATTAACAAGGCTGCATTAAACATTTTGTGCTCTTATTGAAATTAAGCAAGTTTATCTTTTGAGTTTTAACATTCCCTGTTCCTCCTTTTAATTTCCATCAATATTTTGTGATATGGTGTGCCTTCGTTGTTGCCAGTTGTTGCATTATGCAGTAGCGTAGTGGTTACCACAGTGCTTTACAATACAGGAGACCTGGGTTCAATTCCCACTGCTACCTGAGTCCTCTGGGTGCACTGGTTTCCTCCCACACTCCAAAGACGTACCAGTTGACAGACTCAATAACTAAATAAATTAGTCTAAGTAGCAATTCAAAGCTTGGAAAGGACATGAAGAATGACTTGGGAATATAGACTAGATTAGAGGTTGGATGAAAATTCTAATTGAATCTAATCTTATCTTTTCTTGATATTCACAAGATTAATTACTAAGGCTTTGTAAGGCTTTGGTCAGACTGCATTTAGAGTATTATGAACAATTTTGGGGCCCTTATCTGAGAAAGGATGTGCTGTCATTGGAGAGGGTCCAGAGTAGGTTCACAAGAATAACCCCGGGAATGAAAGAATTAATATATGAGGAGTGTTTGATGGCTGTGGGCCTGTACTCATTGGAGTTTAGAAGAATGACAGGAAATCTTGTTGATACCTATCAAATACTGAAAAACCTAGATTGAGTGGATGTGGAGAGAATGTTCTCAATAGTGGGGGAAGTCTAGAATCAGGGGCACAGCCTCAGAATATAAAGGATGTCCCTATAGAACAGAGATAAGAAGGAATTTCTTTAGCCAGAGGGTGGTAAATCTGTCGAAGTCATTGTCACAGATGGCTGCAACGGCCAAGTTATTGGGTATATTTAAATGGAGGTTGATAGATTCTTGATTAATTAAAGCATCAATGATTATGTGGAGAAGGCAGGAGAGTGGGGTTGAGAGGGAAAGTAAATCAGTCATGATGGAATAGTGGGCTGAATGGCCAAAATCTGCTGCTATGTCTTATGGTCTAATTTTTAGGGCTGTCAATAAATTTTAAAATAGCTTTAATTCTGTACTTCCTTGGTAACTACTTAAAGTTCCACAGCCTTGAGATGCACACACCATCCCACACCTTAAACACTTTTCTTTCCCTCCTGCCACTGGCTTGGGACCATGTCACCCATCATCAGATAGGTTTTTTCATTCACTACTGTTTTGTCATAAATCAATATTGCAAAAGGAGAGAAGCAAGGATGTTGCAGAGGGGTGTCAGGATTTGAAAAAGAGGCAAGCTTGTCCATGCTTGAGAGTTAATGAGATCATGTTGGATGAGGTGTAAAGAAAGAGAGAGAAAATGAGGAAGGCAGAGTGAGGGTGGGAGAGAGCCTACTTTCTTCCATCTCTTCACCCACTGTGTTTGTCTGCCCTCCTTTCCCTTCTTTCTCACTTCCCCTGCCCATCAGTATCGAACTATGTATTTCCACTATATTGCAGGTTCTAAAGATTCATCCTTGTTTTGCACCATCACACGGAGACACTTATGTAAGGACACTTTTGGCTAATTAGTATGGAATAGCACAACAATTAAGTTCCTGGGTCCATCTCTCAGTGACCCAGGTTAACAAACAAGACTTGAATTTAAAATCCGCGGTTGCGGCTATGGCTTTCAACCTGGCAATTAATCTGAATTTTTATTAAATGCAGTTTGCCTTATAGTTAATTAACACAAAGCTACTAGATCATCATAAAAAATCCATGTGGTTCAGTAATGTAATTCAGGTGGGGAGAACTGTCTTCTGGTTTTTAAGATTTATTCCTGACTATTAAAATGGAGACTTCTGTTAAAGAAAATACAGAAGTTAACACAAGATCTGTGGTCAGAATGCCTAACTGCCTCTGCAATTAATTTGATATATCTTAAAGATGAAATAGAATTTTAATTTTGGTAAGGTTAAGATGCTAAATAGATTTAATATTTATAGAATGAAAACAGTTATGAGATTCTGAAGGAGGAAAAAAGCTTTGTTTACCTCATTTTATAGGTGTACCTCATGAACTTACAGAAGAAGAAAAGCAACAGATAATTCATTCTGATGAATTCCTCACATTCTTTGATCACAGCACTAGAATAATTGAACGAGCTCTTGCAGAGCATAAAGACTTGTTTTTTGACTACAGTGGCAAGGATTTAGAAGAAAAAGAAGGGTAATATTTAAATCCTTTACTGCATTTCTAGTGATTGCACTATTTCTGGTAAACAAATCAATGGTTTTGACTGCATTTTTTTTTCCTAATAGAGAACTCCAAGGTGGAGCTAAACTTTCTTTAAATAGAGAGTTTTCTGATGAACGCTGGTCAAAACATCGTGTTGTTACATGCATGGACTGGTCACCTCAGGTAAATTGAAGACTTTTTCATGCATTTGAATTGTACAAAATATCTATTAAAAGTGGGCCATTTTGAAAAGTCTGATTTTTATTGTTGATCCAGAGAAGTTTTAATATTTATCATTCATACTTTATACTTTATTGTCACCAAACAATTGATACTATAGCATACAATCATCACAGCGATATTTGATTCTGCGCTTCACGCTGCCTGGAGTACAAATCGATAGTAAATATTAAAAGTTTAAATTATAAATCACAAATAGAAAATAGAAAAAGGAAAGTAAGAACATAGAATAGTACAGCACAGTATAGGCCCTTTGGCCCACAATGTTGTGCTGACCCTCAAACCCTGCCTCCCATATAACCCCCACCTTAAATTCCTCCATATACCTGTCTAGTAGTCTCTTAAACTTAACTAGTGTATCTGCCTCCACCACTGACTCAGGCAGTGCATTCCACATACCAACCACCCTCTGAGTAAAAAACCTTCCTCTAATATCCCCCTTGAAGCCATGTCCTCTTGTATTGAGCAGTGGTGCCCTGGGGAAGAGTCGCTGGCTATCCACTCTATCTATTCCTCTTATTATCTTGTACACCTCTATCATGTCTTCTCTCATCCTCCTTCTCTCCAAAGAGTAAAGCCCTAGCTCCCTTAATCTCTGATCATAATCTATACTCTCTAAACCAGGTAGCATCCTGGTAAATCTCCTCTGTACCCTTCCCAATGCTTCCACATCCTTCCTATAGTGAGGTGACCAGAACTGGACACAGTACTCCAAGTGTGGCCTAACCAGAGTTTTATAGAGCTGCATCATTACATTGCGACTCTTAAACTGTATCCCTCGATTTATGAAAGCTAACACCCCATAAGCTTTCTTAACTACCCTATCCACCTGTGAGACAACTTTCAGGGATCTGTGGACATGTACCCCGAGATCCCTCTGCTCCTCCACACTACCAAGTATCCTGCCATTTACTTTGTACTCTGCCTTGGAGTTTGTCCTTCCAAAGTGTACCACCTCACACTTCTCCGGGTTGAACTCCATCTGCCACTTCTCAGCCCACTTCTGCATCCTATCAATGTCTCTCTGCAATCTTTGACAATCCTCTACACTATCTACAACACCACCAACCTTTGTGTCGTCTGCAAACTTGCCAACCCACCCTTCTACCCCCACATCCAGGTCGTTAATAAAAATCACGAAAAGTAGAGGTCCCGGAACAGATCCTTGTGGGACACCGCTAGTCACAATCCTCCAATCTGAATGTACTCCCTCCACCACCACCCTCTGCCTTCTGCAGGCAAGCCAATTCTGAATTCACCTGGCCAAACTTCCCTGGATCCCATGCCTTCTAACTTTCTGAATAAGTCTACCGTGTGGAACCTTGTCAAATGCCTTACTAAAATCCATATAGATCACATCCACTGCACTACCCTCATCTATATGCCTGGTCACCTCCTCAAAGAACTCTATCAGGCTTGTTAGACATGATCTGCCCTTCACAAAGCCATGCTGACTGTCCCTGATCAGACCATGATTCTCTAAATGCCCATAGATCCTATCTCTAAGAACCTGTTCCAACAGCTTTCCCACCACTGACTGGTCTATAATTACCCGGACTATCCCTACTACCTTTTTTGAACAAGGGGACAACATTCGCCTCCCTCCAATCCTCTGGTACCATTCCCGTGGACAACGAGGACGTAAAGATCCTAGCCAGAGGCTCAGCAATCTCTTCTCTTGCCTCATGGAGCAGCCTGGGGAATATTCTGTCAGGTCCCGGGGACTTCTGTCCTAATGTATTTTAACAACTCCAACACCTCCTCTCCCTTAATATCAATATGCTCCAGAACATCAACCTCACTCATATTGTCCTCACCATCATCAAGTTCCCTCTCATTGGTGAATACCGAAGAGAAGTATTCATTGAGGACCTCGCTCACTTCCACAGCCTCCAGGCACATCTTCCCACCTTTATCTTTAATCGGTCCTACCTTCACTCCTGTCATCCTTTTTTTCTTCACATAATTGAAGAATGCCTTGGGGTTTTCCTTTACCCTACTGGCCAAGGCCTTCTCATGCCCCCTTCTTGCTCTTCTCAGCCCCTTCTTAAGCTCCTTTCTTGCTTCCTCAATAGACCCATCTGATCCTTACTTCCTAAACTTCATGTATGCTGCCTTCTTCCACCTGACTAGATTTTCCACCTCACTTGTCACCCATGATTCCTTCACCCTACCATTCTTTGTCTTCCTCACCAGGACAAATTTATCCCTAACATCCCTAAACATCGACCACATGTCCATAGTACATTTCCCTGTAAAAACATCATCCCAATTCACACCCGCAAGTTCTAGCCGTATAGCCTCATAATTTGCCCTTACCCAATTAAAAACTTCCCTGTCCTCTTTGATTCTGTCCTTTTCCATGATAATGCTAAAGGCCGGGGAGCGGTGGTCACTGTCCCCCAGATGCTCACCCACTGAGAGATCTGTGACCTGACCCGGTTCATTACCTAGTACTAGATCTAGTATGGCATTCCCCCGGTCGTGCAAAAAAAAAAAAAAACGAGAGGCAGGTCCAGATATTTGGAGGGTACGGCCCAGATCCGAGTCAGGATCCATTCAGCAGTCTTATCACAGTTGGAAAGAAGCTGTTCCCAAATCTGGCCGTACGAGTCTTCAAGCTCCTGAGCCTTCTCCCGGAGGGAAGAGGGACAAAAAGTGTGTTGGCTGGGTGGGTCGTGTCCTTGATTATCCCGGCAGCACTGCTCCAACAGCGTGCGGTGATTAAAATGTCAAGATAACTGGTGTCCAGTCCCCAGAAAACTTATAAATTGACACTACTTCACATTGCTTAAGTAATCCAACATGATCCTAAATTTAAAAAATGTATGAAACCAACTTTTTGTATTACACCTGTCCAGGATCCTGTTTTATGTTTTTCTTATTGTTAAAAATTAACCATTGTTGGGAACTCTGATTGTTTAACTGAAGTTAAACAAGAACCAGCAATTAATCAATCTAGAGACCCTTTTTTGCAGGTACTAGTTCAAGTCTAATTGATCAATTATCATCAAAAGTAATATTCCGTCTGGTTTTGATTCTGTTGTTAATTTGCCATAAAGCACAGAATTAAATAAAATAACACAATTATTTCTGTTTTAATATAGCTTAAATCCATGTTCAATGGAAGAATTTTAGAGCTTGTATGTCAAAGTGGGATTTCCACTTTCTGGTATAGAAATTAGTGATTATAGAAACTCAGTTTTGCACATTTGTTGCCATCATATCAATTAAGAGCTCTACAGGTTTCCCCCGCCATCCGACGGTAGAGCGTTTCCATGAAACAGTTCGTAAGTCGGAATGTCGTAAAGTGAAGAAGCAATTATCATTTATTTATATGGGAAGAATTTGTGAGTGTTCTCAGACCCACAAGATAACCTACCAAATCATGCCAAATAACATATAAAACCTAAAATAACAGTTACATATAGTAAAAGCAGGAACGATATGATAAATACACAGCCTATATAAAGTAGAAGTTCTTTTCTACAATCATTGCTGCACTGTTCTCAGCCGTGAAAATTTCACGCAAGCGCTCTCGGCAGAAACACTCTCTCCAGTAACCCTCAAGCTATGAAGCTGCCAAATCATACCAAATAACACATAAAAATACACTATATAAAGTAGAAATAATGTATGTACAGTGTAGTATCACTTACCGGAATTGGTTCAGCGCCGAGCACACTGATGATGATGTGTTAGGCTGAGTCGTCGGAGTTTGGGGTGGTGCAGTGGTCCCTAACCTCCAGGCAGCGAACCGATACCGATCTGCGGAGAATGCAGCGGTAGCCGGGACGCACCCAGCACATCTTTAAGAAAAAGCCGAAATAAACAAGCTAATTAATTACGTGCTGGGCAGCACCTAATTAATTAGTTTGTTTATTTCGGCTTTTTCTTAAAGATGTGTTGGGTGCGCCCTGGCTACTGCTGCATTCTTCGCGGCAATGTATCGGTCCGCGGCCCCGGGGGTTAGGGTGGTGGGACACTGGGGTGTCATCTCATCGTCGTCTGTTTCCATCAGGGCAGGCAGGTCATCTTCTATCTCTGCCTGCCTCGATGTCGAAGGTCGAGGTTCGTCATCTGCAGTGGCTGATGTGGAAGGCTTGAAAAACGACAGTATGCTTGACTGCTTAGCCTCGCACATTTTTCTATCATACAGTTCTTTGTAAGCACTCAAACCATCTTGCAAATATACCCTAAACCGACATACCCTTTCAAAATTAAAGTCGTACTTTTCTGCAATCACCGCAGCGAAAATCTCACGCAGTTGCTTCATGTTCAGTTCCTGGACGACTTCATTTTCGGTCTGTTCACTACTGCATTCAGTTTTGATTGTTATCCTTTCCTCTTCCAATTGCATCAGCTCTTCATCTATCAGTTCTTGGTCATGGGATGCCAAAACCTCTTCAACATCATCTTCGTCATCTTCCACAAGCCAAGCTCACTTTGTCCTTACTTCGTTCACCATGATTGAAATGCTTAATTATGTCTAGTTTTACGCTAAGTGTAACACCCTTACGAGCTCTTTTAGGCTTTTCCAATACCTTAGAACTCATCTTGCTAATGGCTGCTCACAGGCACATGTTTAAGCAGTACGGGCTAGAATGCAGTTCCGGGGGAGGAGCTTGGCTGCTCGGGGTGCGCGCTGCATTTTATCGCGTGCTGCCTTTTTTCGTAACAGTGAAAACACCTTCTGTTAGCGAAAACAGGTAACTAATGTAGGTCTTTCGTAATAGCGAGGTTTCGTAAAGCGAACGTTTGAAAAGCAGGGCATACCTGTATAATCTAGATAAAATTAAGTTTAACCTTTCATAGACTGTGGGATTGACTTGTCTGAACAAAAAGAATAAACATTAATGAACTGTGTAGACTTTGTGCAACTGAAAAATAATTTTTGTGTTTTAGATCGGTTTCATAGACAGAGAACATTACAGTATAGAAACAGGCCCTTCAGCTCACGAGGCTGTGCTGAACTAATTAAACTAATGATACCTAATTTCACTAATCCCTTCTGCCTGCACGTGGTCGGTATCCCTCCATTCTCTGCATATTTATATATCCATCTAAGTGCCTCTTAAATACCTCTATCATATCCGCTTCTACCACCACCCCTGGCAGCGTATTCCAGACTCCTACGTGGATTCTGTTTCAATATTACTCATTTGTTCAAGAAAAAAATGAAGAATTTCGAAGTCCTGGTTGGTTAGGGGTTGACAGTGCTCATTTGTAGGGGCAAAAAAATGCATCAAATACAAATATCTGAGAAAATAACAGAAATATGAAATAAATTTATTGTACTAATGTCATTTATATGGATTTTCCAATAACATTTTTAAACCACAATGATACTTGTGCATTAGTGGTGAATTTGTAAAAGGTGAAACACAGTTTGATGATTAACAATACCATTTGAATGAGAGGCTTGCAAGCAGTTTTGTTTCAAGGGTTAGTGTTAACCATCTTGAATACAGAACAGTGCAGCACAGGAAAAGGCCCTTCAGTCCACAATGTCTGTACAGAATGATGCCACATTGAGCCAACTCTCTTCTGGCTGTATGTGATCCTTCATTTCCTCTATATTCATGTGTCTTATCTACAAACCCCATTTCCAGAAAAGTTGGGATATTTTCCAAAATGCAATAAAAACAAAAATCTGTGATATGTTAATTCACGTGAACCGTTATTTAACTGACAAAAGTACAAAGAAAAGATATTCAATAGTTTTACTGACCAACTTAATTGTATTTTGTAAACATACACAAATTTAGAATTTGATGGCTGCAACACACTCAACAAAAGTTGGGACAGAGTTAAAATAAGATTGAAAAGTGCACAGAATATTCAAGTAACACCGGTTTGGAAGACTCCACGTTAGGCAGGCTAATTGGTAGCAGGTGAGGTATCATGACTGGGTATAAAAGTAGCGTCCATCAAAGGCTCAGTCTTTGCAAGCAAGGATGGGTCGTGGCTCACCCCTTTGTGCCAAAATTCGTGAGAGAATTGTTAGTCAGTTCAAAAGGAACATTTCTCAACGCAAGATTGCAGAGAATTTAGGTCTTTCAACATCTACAGTACATAATATTGTGAAAAGATTCAGAGAATTCAGAGACATCTCAGTGCGTAAAGGGCAAGGTCGGAAACCACTGTTGAATACGCGTGATCTTCAAGCCCTCAGGCGGCACTGCCTAAGAAACCGTCATGCTACTGTGACAATTATAGCCACCTGGGCTTGGAAAACCATTGTCACTCAACACAGTCTGTCGCCGCATCCAGAAATGCAACTTGAAACTGTATTACGCAAGGAGGAAGCCATACATCAACTCTATGCAGAAACGCCGGTGAGTTCTCTGGGCCCGAGCTCATCTCAGATGGACTGAAAGACTGTGGAACCGTGTGCTGTGGTCAGATGAGTCCACATTTCAGCTAGTTTTCAGAAAAAACGGGCGTCAAGTTCTCCGTGCCAAAGATGAAAACGACCATCCAGATTGTTATCAGTGAAAGGTGCAAAGGCCAGCATCTGTGATGGTATGGGGGTGCATCAATGCCCACGGCTTGGGTGAGTTGCATGTATGTGAAAGTACCATTGACTCTGAGGCGTATATTAGGATTTTAGAGAGACATATGTTGCCATCACGGCGACGTCTCTTCCCAGGACGTCCATACTTATTTCAGCAGGACAATGCCAGACCACATTCTGCACGGGCTACAACAGTGTGGCTTTGTAGACACAGAGTGCGTGTGCTTGACTAGCCTGCTGCCAGTCCAGGTCTATCTCCTATTGAAAATGTATGACGCATCATGAAGAGGAGAATCAGACAACAGAGATCACGGACTGTTGAGCAGCTGAAGTCTTATATCAAGCAAGAATGGACAAAATTTCCAATTGCAAATCTACTACAATTAGTATCCTCAGTTCCAAAATAATTAAAAAGTGTTATTAAAAGGAAAGGTGATGTTACACAATGGTAAACATGCCCATGTCCCAACTTTTGTTGAGTGTGTTGCAGTCATCAAATTCTAAATTTGTGTATGTTTACAAAATACAATTAAGTTGGTCAGTAAAACTATTGAAAATCTTTTCTTTGTACTTTTGTCAGTTAAGTAAAGGTTCACGTGAATTAACATATCACAGATTTTTGTTTTTATTGCATTTTGGAAAATATCCCAACTTTTCTGGAAATGGGGTTTGTAACAGTCTCTTAAATATGACTATTCTATCTGTTTCCATTACCACTCCAGCAGCCTGTCCAGACACCTACATCATCTTGGCAAAATGAGAGCTTGCTCCATGAATCTCCTTTAGCATTTCTCCCCTCACCTTAAATACATATCCTTTAGTACATGATATTTCTACCTTGGGAAGCAGATTCTGATTCTCTGCCTCTGCCTCTCATGAATTTATAAACTTCTGTCAGTTCTGTCCTCAGCCTTTGCCACTCCAGCAAAAACAACTGAAGTTTGCCCAAACTCCCCTTATAGCTCATACCCTGAAATCCAGGTAGCATCCTGGTAAATCTCTTCCCCTTTCTGAAGCATCCTCGTCCTCCCTGTAACAGGGCTACTGAGAATTACATGCAATACTCCAAGCATGGTCCAACTAAAGCTTTATATAGCTACCACACAAGTTCCTGGCTTTTAAACTCAGTGCTTCAATTAATGAAGGTAAGTATACCATATACTTTCTTTACCACCGTATCTGTTTACATGACCACTTTCAGTGAGCTATTGACCTGAATCCAAAGACCCATCTGTACATTAGTGCAGCTAAGTGACTACTTTCCCCTTACATTAGATCTCCTAAAGTGCACACCTCCCACACTTGTTCAGATTAAACTCCAACAACCACTTGTCTGCCTATACATTCTGCTGTAACCTTGCTGCTTTGAATGTTTATAGAAACATAGAAAGCCTACAGCACAATACAGGCCCTTTGGCCCACAAAGCTGTGCCGAACATGTCCTTACCGTAGAAATTACCGAGGGTTACCCATAGCCCTCTATTGATGAAGGCCAATGCACCGTATGCCTTATTAAGCACACAGTCAACCTGCGCAATAGTTTTGAGTGTCCTATGGACTCAGACCCCAAGATCCCTCTGATCCTCCACACTGCCAAGAGTCTTACCATTAAAACTATATTCTGCCATCATATTTGACCTACCAAAATGAACCACTTCACACTTATCTGTATTGAACTCCATCTGCCACTTCTCAGCCCAGTTTAGCATCCAATCAATGTCCTGCTGTAACCTCTGACAGCCTTCCACACTATCCACAACACCCCCAACCTTTGTGTCATCAAACAGTTTACTAACCCATTCCTCCACTTCCTCATCCAGGTCATTTATAAAAATCACGAAGAGTAGGGGTTACGGAACGGATTCCTGCGGCTCACCACTGGTCACTGACCTCCATGCAGAATATTTAATATGTGAAGCAAATTATATTATAAATGATATTTTTTTAAAAAGATAAATGAGATTGAGATTAGGTAAGAGGATGTAAAGACACTTCAAGGAGATACACACAAGATGAGCAAGAACACGGCAGATACAATTTGCTGTGTCATTTCCAATTGTAATTCCTATTGGGAATCCAGATGGCTTGGCATCAGAAATATCGGGCAATATTTGCTGCACTCCCTTGACACTATAGGATCAGCTTCCTGTGCTCCCCTTAAATTTGCCAGGACCCTATTTCCTTGTTCTCTTTCAACAGTGGATTCATTTGAAAATGTATTATAATGCTGCACAAATTAAAGATGTGTTGGGTTAGGGTTAATCCAGGCTATTGGATATTATTCCTGTCGGAGGGCTTCATCTGATGGAGTTGCTTTCATGGTCTAGCAGACATCAGACAGCATATTCTGAGGCGCCATCCCTGGAACACTGATTACTCTAGTGGCTTATTAGCAGACAAAAGATTCTGATAGAGGCATTTTGAAACTATTCTCATATATTTAATCATGAAAAATTTGATTTCATAAACATCCAACATCCTCTGGCATTATCTTTGCAAAAAGGATAGGCTATATACAGTAAATGGTGGCCTTGTACTGATAGCCACATCATGGATGACTTTAAAAAAAATGTCCCTGTTATGATGAACACTCAATATAGGCCTAGATTCAGATTTTAATAACTTCTAAAGGGCTTTGTTCTTTATTGGTGAAAGCAATAACAAAACCTAAACCATAGTGTAAACTGCAGTTGTAATTCTAGCAACTAAAGATCACATGCTAAATTTTCAGCTTTAATGTTTATGAATTTTATAATTATCTTTAGTTAATAAACAATTATTTTATATTTCTTATGACTCAACAGGAATTCTTTGAATTCCTCAAATGTTTTCTTGTGCTCATTTTAATATTTGCAGCAGACTTCAGCTACGTCTGTTTGAAAGTGATGCACATCAAAGTTTTAACTACCATTCAGAGTACTCTCTCTGACTGAAGCAGTTTAGCTTTCTGGACATCCATGCTTACCCCATCTTCCCATTGCCTTAACAGGGAAAGAGTGCCTTTTGGCCTCACCGACCACTCCATGAACCTCTGCATCCAACACATCATTCTCTGCAACCTCCACTATCTTTAATGGGACCCTACCCTACCACTAGAGACATCTTTGCCTCACCACCACTCTCTGCGTTCTACAGGGATCACTTCCTCCATGATTCCCTTGTCCGCTTGTCCCGCCTCACTAATCTCCCTCTTGTAACAGAAATGCTACACCTGCCCATTCACCTCCTCTCTCACTTTCATTCAGGGCCCCAAACATCCCATCCAGATGAGGCAACAGTTCACCTGCGAATCTGTTGGAGTTGTCTATTGTATCCGCTCCTGATGTAGCCTCCTCTGCATAAGACAGAAGAGCAGAATTAAGCCATTCAGTTCAGAGTGTGCTCTGCTATTCCATTTTAACTGATTTATCACCCTCAACTCCATTCTCTTGACTTCTTCCTGTAACCTTTGACACCCTGACTAATCGAGAACCTATCAATCTCTGCTTTAAATATACTGAATCACTTGGCCTCCACAGCCACTTGTGGCAATGAATTTTCCAGACTAACTGCCCTCTGGCTGAAGAAATTCCTTTTCATCTCTGTTCTAAATGGATGTCCCTCTATAGTCTGAAGCTGTGCCTTTTGATGCTAGACTCACCCACAAGAGGAAACATCCTCCCTACATCTACTGTATACAGACCTTTCAATATTTAAAAGGTTTCAAGGAGATTCCTCCCCCCTGCCCATTGTTCTAAATTCCAGTGGATACAGGCTCACATTCATCAAAGGCTTATCGTACATTAACCCTTTCGTTCCTGGAATCATGCTCGTGAATCTCCTTTGAACCCTCTTCAGTGCCAGCACATCTTAACTGCTCACAATAGCCAAGTGCAGACTGACCAGTGCCATATAAAGCCTCAGCATTACATCCCTGCTCTTATATTCTAGTCCTTTCAAAATGGATGCTAACATTGTATTTGCCTTCCTTACCACTGATTCAACCTGCAAATTAATCTTTACGGAATCCTGCACAAGGACTCCCAAGTCCTTTTGCACTTCTGATCTTTGAATTTTCTTCCCATTTAGAAAACAAGTCTACACCTTTATTCGTTTACCAAAGTGCATGACCATACACTTACCTACACCATATTCTATCTCCCATTTCTTTGCCATTCTCCCGATCTGTCTAAGTCCTTCTGCAGCCTCCCTGCCTTCTCCCCTTCCACATATCTTTGTATCGTCTGCAAACTTGCCCACAAAGGTATCAATTACATCATACAAATCATTCACATACAGGTGTCCCCCGCTTTTCGAACGTTCGCTTTACGAAACCTCACTGTTACGAAAGACCTACATTAGTTACCTGTTTTCGCTAACTGAAGGTGTTTTCACTGTTATGAAAAAAAGCAGCGCGCGAGGAACAGCAGTGCGTGCCCCAAGCAGCCATTCCTCCCCCGGATTCGGAACTGTATTCTAGCCGGCATTGCTTAAACACGTGCCTGTGAGCAGCCATTAGTGAGATGAGTTCTAAGGTACAGTATCGGAAAAGCCTAAAAGAGCTCGTAAAGGTGTTACACTTGCGTAAAACTAGACATAATTAAGTGTTTCGATCATGGTGAACGAAGCAAGGACAAAGTGAGTTTGGCTTGTGGAAGTTGACAAAGATGATGTTGAGGTTTTGGCATCCCATGACCAAGAACTGATAGATGAAGAGCTGATGCAATTGGAAGAGGAAAGGATAACAATCGAAACTGAATGCAGTAGCGAACGGACCGAAAGTGAAGTCGTCCAGGAACTGAATGTGAAGCAACTGTGTGAGATTTTCGCTGCAACGATAAAGTACGACTTTAATTTTGAAAAGGTACATAGGTTTAGGGCATATTTGCAAGATGGTTTGAGTGCTTACAAAGAACTGTATGATAGAAAAATGTGCGAGGCTACGCAGTCAAGCATACTGTTGTTTTTCAAGCCTTCCATATCAGCCACAGCAGACGACAAACCTCCACCTTTGACATCGAGGCAGGCAGGCATAGAGGAAGATGACCTGCCTGCCCTGATGGAAACCAATGATGATGAGAAGACACCCCGGTGTCACACCACCCCAACCTCCAGGCCGCGGACCGATACATTGCTGCGAAGAATGCAGCAGTAGCCAGGACGCACCCAGCACATCTTTAAGAAAAAGCTGAAATAAACAAGCTAATTAATTAGGTGCCGCCCAGCATGTAAATGTCGGGCTGCACCTAATTAATTAGCTTGTTTATTTCGGCTTCTTTCTTAAAGATGTGTTGGGTGCATCCCGGCCACCGCTGCATTTTCTGTGGATTAGTATCGGTCTGCGGCCCGGAGGTTGGGGACCACTGCATCGCCCCAAACTCCGACAACTCAGCCTAATACACCATCATCAGTGTGCTCGGCGCTGTCTTCCCAATTCCGGTAAGTGATACTACACTGTACATACATTATTCCCACTTTATATCGGCTGTGTATTTTTATGTGTTATTTGGTATGATTTGGCAGCTTCATAGCTTAAAGGTTACTGGAGAGAGTGTTTCTACCGAGAGGGCTTGCATGAGATTTTCTGCCGAGAGCGCTTGCATGAGATCTTCGCTACCGAGAACAGTGCGGCAATGATTGTAGAGAAGTATTTCTATTTTATATAGGCTGTGTATTTATCATATCATTCCTGCTTTTACTATATGTTACTGTTATTTTAGGTTTTATGTGTTATTTGGCATGATTTGGTAGGTTATTTTTGGGTCTGCAAACGCTCACAAATTTTTCCCTTATAAATAAATGGTAATTGCTTCTTCGCTTTACAACATTCTGGCTTACGAACCATTTCATAGGAACGCTCTACCTTCAGATGGTGGGGGGAAACCTGTATAAAGTGAAAAGAAGCAGTCGCAACATTAACCCCTGCGGAAAACCTCGAGATACCAGCAGCCAACCAGATAAGGCCTAATTTATTCTCACCCTTTGCCTCCTATCAGTCAGCCAATCTTCTACCCATGCTAGTATCTTTCCTATAATACCATAGGCTCTTGTTAAGTAGACTCGCAAGCAATACCTTGTCAAAGGCATTCTGAAAACCCAAGTAAACAAGATCCACTGATTCTCTTGTATCTATCATGCCTGTTATGTCCTGAAAGAGGAAATATGAATTCCACAGATTCACCTCCCTCTGGCTAAAGAAATTCCACCTCATCTAAAATGATGTTCTTCTATTCTGAGGTTGTGTCCTCTAATCCTATTTTGCTTATTATTTCCTCAAAGAATTCCAACAGATTTGTCAGACAAGATTTCCCCTTAAGGAAACCATGCTGACTTTGGCCTATCTTATCATGCACCTCCAAGTACCCTGAAACCTCCTCCTTAATAATACTCCAACATCTTCTCAACCAGTTAGGCTAACTGGCCTGTAATTTCCTTCTTCTGCCTCCCTCTCTTTGTCAAGAGTGGAGAACTATTCCAGAATCTTGTGGTTCTTGAAGATGATTACTCATGTCTCCACAATCTCTTTAGCTACCTCTTTCAGAACCCTGGGGTGAAGTCCATCTCTATCTGGCAATTCAGAACTTTCATCTTCCCAAGCACTTTCTCCTTAAGAGCATCAGCATATATGGGGACGCCCCCCCCCCCCCCCCCGCCCCGGCACTCTCGAATTCCTGGTGCGCTGCATATTATAATCTCTGCTTCCTAAGGGTTGCTCTACCTTAAGCTCCCTAATCAATTTGATTCATTACACAACACCCAGTCCAAAATAATTTTTTCCCTAGTGGGCTCAACCAGATATTGCTCTAAAAAGCCATCTCGTAGGCATTCTACAAATTCCCTCTTTTGTAATCCAGCACCAACCTGATTTTCCCAACCTACCTTCATATTGAAATCCACCATGACTATCATTCATTGCTCTTTTTACATTTCTTTTCTGTCTCCCATTGTAATTTATATCCCACATCCTGCTTAGTATTTGGAGACTTATATACAACTCCCACCAGGATCTTTTTACCCTTGCAGTTTCCTACATTGGTGAGACCCAGCGTGAATTGGGGGATCTCCGTGCTTTGTTGAGCACCTCTGCTTCATCTTTAAAGAATAGAATTTCCTGGTGGCCAATTTTTAAATTCCTATTCACATTCCCGTTCCAAAATGTAGGTTCGTGATCTCCTCTTTTGCCACGATGAGGCCACTTCAGGGTGGAGGAGTAACACTGCATATTCCATCTAGGTAGCTTCCAACCTGATGGCATGAACATCGATTTCTCCTTCTGGTATTTCTTCTTTTCCCTTCCCCCTTCCCTCTTCTTCCATTCCCCACTCTTACCTCTTCTCCGCACCTGTCTATCAACTCAGCCTCATACCCTCCTTCTTCCCTTTCTCCCATAGTCCACCTTCCTCTCCTGTCAGATTCCTTCCACTCCAGTCCTTTACCTTTCCCACCCAGATGGCTTCACCTGTTAACTTCTAGCTTGTCCTCCTTCCCCTCCTCCACCTGTTTATTCTGGCACAGAGCTTCCCCCTTTCTCTCCGGTCTTGATGAAGGGTCTGGGTTTGGGTCTCAGTCAACTGTTTATTCATTTCCATAGATGCTGCCTAACCTGCTGAGTTTTGCCAGCATTTTGTGTGGATTTCCAACAGCTGCAGGATCTCGTGTTTAGCATTTATGTTAATTTTCCTTTCCTTTCTTGGTTTCACTATCAACAGTACCCAGAACTCCTTGTTGCTTCGTACAACAATAATGAGGATGCTCCCCATGAACCAGATGGTGTAGCTCTTGTATGGAACATGAAATTTAAGAAAACAACTCCAGAGTATGTCTTCCACTGCCAGGTATAGTATGTCTTGTTTGGATATGGTGTCCTTTGAAGAAAAGCTGGAATTTTGCCAAATAGCTTTTAAAGAAGATTGGACTGTTGCAAGAGATTCTTGAGTGATTGTCAATGTCATTTCATCAGTCTAGCATGGTAATTTTTAACACTTACACATCTTAGTATATCTGTGAGGAATGTTTATCAACATGTAAGATATTATATTAGACTTTAATAGCAATGAAAATAGATCAGATTGATGGACATACAGATAATATTAGACATTCTAATGTTAATGACATTATCAGAACGAAGCATGCAGATTATAGTGTCACTTTTCCATTGTTGCTTCGTGGTGAATGTAGAAAGACTACTCAATGACAGCAGTTTAGATCTTAGGCTTGCATTATAAATTTACTGGTCTTAGTCGAGAACTGCTCAATGTTGTTACCTGTTTCCAACCACCAACAGAGTATAATTGTAGCCTTAAAGATCCATTAGCTGACTAAAAATCTAAAGACTAAATGGTAATTTGATGATATTCATAAAAAGATAAAGCAAATAATGTTTTATGCATAGTATGTATTAGTATTTTCTACGGATGAATAGGTAGAAACAAAATTAAATACTTTGTTGTTCATAAAAAGACATTTTTTAAATGATTTGATTTAAAAATAGGAAGTCCAAGCGAGATGATGTTTGGCCAAAGGGCAATTACTTCAATTTTCGGTGTCAGTGTTTTAAACTTGGTAAGATTTTTAAACTGTAGAAATCTGAATTTTCCCTTGTGTTATTTTACTCACATCCCTAATTTTCTTTCTGAGGAATAGGTAAATGTTGCCTTTAAGGTATTGGGACTCTATCAATTTGGCATGATTGCTTTTTAATAGAATTCACAGGTTACACAGATAAGTTTTGCAATGTAGCCAGTAGAGTTTCCAGAATATGAATATCTATTTTACTAAAATTAGAAATATCTAATTGCAATCGAAGAATACTTTCAATTCCCAGCTGGCAAGGAATGAATATGAAAAATGAACGTTTCTTTTTTTTCCTTCCATTCTGCTATTCTCATTAAATGGCTCCTGAAAGTTGTTTATACCACAAAAAATGGATCACATTGACCAAAACATCACCTTTATGGCCTTCAGAAAAACTATAAGTTTGAAGTATATTCAGTTCTTAAAAATGGTAATATTTTTACAATCTTACATAGAAGACCCAAATGCAGGAGGTGGAATGTGGAAGATTAGTGTGGACAAGTTGAGCTGAATGGCTGATTCTATGATTCAAAGAGCAAGTTACTGGAATATGTTTTATAAAGGGAATGAATGTTGGTGGAACAAAATGTAACCTAATAAATTTTAACAAACTGTTTTTGATTATGCATTAGATGGGACATTGAATGAGTTGTAAGGAAAACAACAGGTTCTGATTATTGTATCTACCAATCACATGATGTTGAAAAATACTGTTGTTGATATCAAAACTAATTTTGCTTTTCAACAGTCATCTGTAATGTCAGCTTGTTTTGCACGATTTCATCCAAATCTGGTCGTTGGAGGAACATACTCTGGTCAGATTGTGCTATGGGATAATCGCAGTAACAAAAGGACACCAGTCCAGAGAACACCACTCTCTGCTGCTGCTCATACGGTACTGTTTAGAACATTCAAGCATTGAAACTGCTCTTTACATTCTGAAGTATTTTAAAAGTCACAGATTAAAATGTATTTTGGAAAAACTGATGAAGAAAATCTTCTGATGCTTTACTTTGTAAAATAAATCAATAATGAAATAAAGTGGTGGAACTTGGAAGTCAGGCAGCATCTGTTCAGGAAGAAATGGAGTTAACATTTCAGGTGATAATGTTTTGTTGGAAAATGAACGTAACTTAAAATGCAGCGAAGGGAATTGAAGAACAAAGTGAATGTCTCAGTGTGAAGAACAAGAGTATTCAAATGTGTTGTTGGTGTTATCTGAAAGGTGAAAGTGAAAGTTGATAAATCTTATCCAATCTACCTGGGAATGTTGTAAATAGAAGGAAATAATGAGAAAGTAAGAGAAGAAAATATTTGCTGGAATTCTCAGCTGTAGCATATGTCCGTTGTTGGAAATCTAAAATAAAACAGAACATAGGAAACACTCAGTTGGACAGGTAAAAAACTGAGAAACACATGCAAAAATGCTAAAGGAACTCGGCAAGTTAGGCAGCACCTGTGGTAGGGAATAAACAGTTGATGCTTCAGACTAAATTCATTAGGCTTTTGGAAATCTTTTTCAAAGTGGGATGGAAGCAGAGGCTTGGAATACTTATAAAGGCAGAGTTAGCTAGATTCTTGATGTGCAATAGAGTAAAAGGGTTACTATGAGTAGCCTGAAATGTGGAGTTAAGGTCACAGTCTTATCAGTCATGATCTTAATAAGTGAAGGAGCAGCTTGAGAGACTGAGTGGCTTACTGCTGCTCCTAATGCATATATACATAACTTTTGGGAACTGCAATGGATGCAGTTAAGGACCCTGTCTGCTGTGGTAGAGAGGAAACCACTTATAAAGAAAAAGATAGTCCAGAAGTAGTGGAGTGGAAAATGTCATCAGCTGATGAGACTTGATGGAACAGGGGGTATTGGGCAAACAGAACAGAAATCTTTGTAGGTAGCAAGTTAGTTGAGATAGCTCCAAGATTTTGTTGGCTTGTAATGGTTATTAATATCTAGTCCACCCTTTGAAATGAAGGTCAGTGAGTTAAAAGGAATGGAAAGTCAAATGAGTACCATGTAAAAGTGAGATTAGAGCAGAAAGCAAGCTATCATCTTGTTAAACACACGACAGCTCTTGAGGACTCAACATTGAATTCAGCAGTTTCAGATAACCTGTTTTTGTTAGAACTGGCCAGTTCAGATACCAGGCCATCAATGTGTAAATTCACTTAATTTGCCTTTCTCTGCAGAGTTATCTGAGCTGCTGAGCTTCTCCAGAATTTTATCTCTCAATATCCTTGTTCATCACCACCTAAGTACACTTGCTCCAGAATGATCAGCTATAATTAAACATCTTTCATATCTTCTTTCAGATAACCAACAATGTCTATATCACTAAGATTCTTGTGACCATTCAGAGATAAATTTCTTTGTTCTCTCCATCCCTCTTCTCTTCAGCTTAAGCATGCCTATTTTCTCACTTTTCTCAGCTCTGAAAGGTAATCAATCTGAAATGTTTTCTCCACAAATGTTGCGTGCCTTCTGTTATACTTAAGGATTTTCAGCATCAGCTTTTTTTTGAATCATTGAAAGATTTTGCACTAATCATATTTTAAAACTTATTAAACTTAATAATAATCTTCTGCAGCATCCTGTCTACTGTGTGAATGTGGTTGGTTCTCAAAATGCCCATAACCTGATTAGTGTTTCCACTGATGGGAAGATTTGTTCTTGGAGTCTGGATATGCTTTCACAACCACAGGTAATGTAAATAAATGAATCAAAAGCAGATGGTGTTAACTTTTAGTCGGTTTATTTATTTCTGTATATAATCCTTTATTACACACACTCCTAAGCATTTTTAGGATTAAGAAAAATATCTGGAAAACCACTAAAGCTAAGAAGGCTGAAATGGTTCACCAAAGTTAATTTTGTATATAGTAATTAATATTAAAACAGTAATGTGTGTATTTTTCTGCCAATTTGTTTTGGTTATAAAAAAAAGAGACAGGTCTCTTCCTGAGGCACACATCTGTTATTTGACAGCTTTTGCTGATGGAAGGGTTGCGATCATAAATTCTCAGGGTGAGATCTATAGATGTGATGCTGTGTTCTGTTTGCTTCTGATAAAATGCACTGGAACACTAATTTATTGTGCCTTTATGCTGAGAAAATATTTCCCTTTGTGCTAATTTGTAGAACTAGGGGGCACTGTTGTTTCAGAATAACAAATTACCCATTTGAAATGGAGATTAAGAGACGAATTCATACTTCTGGTCATGATACTTTGGAATTGTGTACTAGACAACTGTGGAGGTAGTTATTAAAAATATTTAAGGAGGAGAGTGATTTTTGAACTACAAGGGAATCAAGGAATATGGGAAGAGAGTGGGAAAATAATATTAAGGCAAAGATTGGATCAGCCATGATCTTATTAAATGGTGTGGCAAGCTGAAAGGATTTGTGTTACTTTTGCTTTTTTTTTCTTGTTTATGCTGCTTTCAGTTATTCAATACTAAATGAAAATTGTTCCTTTTTAGCAGATGACTGAAATTTAAATTCAAGATCAATTTTCCAATGTCCTAAGTGGCTTCAGAGAACTGCAATTTTCATTAGTATTTAGGTGATAGTTTATTGTGGAAATTGTAGACCATTGGACTCAGTGTACATTATGCTGATTACAAGGCAAACCACTTAACCCACTTTTCAGCTTCTAAATCTGTAGACATTCTATCGGCAAGTCACCCTACTTTTTCCTCTGGAATTTTGCAATCTACATTCCTGCGTCATCACATCTATTGCTGAAACTGTCTTGGCATTATATCAATAATTTCAGTTCTGTTAGATGACTTCCATAAATTCAAGCTTACTTAAAACTGCAGTTCATACCCTAATCAGAATCAGGTTTATTATCACCGGCACGTGACATGAAATTTGTTAACTTAGCAGCAGCAGTTCAATGCAATACATAATCTAGCAGAAAAAAATAATAATAATTTTTTTAAAATAATAAATAAATCAATTACAGTATACGTATATTGAATAGACTTTTTAAAACGTGCAAAAACAGAAATACCGTATATTCAAAAAAAGTGAGGTAGTGTCCAAAGCTTCAATGCCCATTTAGGAATTGGATGGCAGAGGGGAAGAAGCTGTTCCTGAATCACTGAGTGTGTGCCTTCAGGCTTCTGTACCTCCTACCTGATGGCAACAGTGAGAAAAGGGCATGCAATGGGTGTTGGAGATCATTAATAATGGACACTGTCTTTCTGAGACACCGCTTCCTGAAGGTGTCCTCTGTACTTTGTAGGCTAGTGCCCAAGATGGAGCTGACTAGATTTACAAACTTCTGCAGCTTCTTTCAGTCCTGTGCAGTACACCCTCCATACCAGATAGTGATGCAGCCTGTCAGAATGCTGTCCATAGTGCAACTATATAAGTTTTTGAGTGTATTTGTTGACATGCCAATTCTCTTCAAACTCCTAATAAAGTATAGCCACTGTCTTGCCTTTTTTTATTACTACATCTATAACTTGCATTAGATTCTAGTCATTCATCAACCATATATGTACTTGCTGATTGGTGTTGGATCCTGAACTGATCTTACCATCATTTCTAAATTTTCATCTTTCAAACTCTTCCTAACCATCAACCAATACCTCCGTCACCCTATGATATCCTAATCTCTGAATTTCCATACATAACTGGTATTACTATTGGGCAGTATTGCAGGCTTTGCCAGCAAACAACTTATTCTATAAATGAAAACATTTTCTAACCCTTTCTGATTGATTGACGTGAGGAATGAAATGTTTCCCTCTATGTTTGAGTTTAACTAGCTTACAAGAACCTTCTGTTTTGTTTGACACTTTTCAAAGAGACAGATATCAACATTTGTATGTATTGCTCACTCTATATAGTCCAGTAAAATCAAGAATGATCAAATGGGGTTGGACCCTTTTTGCTTTCCGAAGGCTACGGGAGGGTGAGGATGGGCATATCAGAAGACCAGTGATGTGGGCCTGGGAGGTGGACTGATGGAGATCATGCAATCCTGGATGCTGGTTCCTCCTGGAGTTGGTTAATTACTCAAAATGTGATCCTGGCACAATCAGTCATGATGGAATGGCAGAGTAGATTCAATGGACAGAATGACTTAATTCTGCTCCTATGTCTTGCGGTCTGATAGAATGCATTGAAATAGCTAGTATGGTCACGTATTCTAATAATGAAACAACTTGGTATTGGCTCCAAAGAAAGTTATGATCCAGTTTACCTAACTTATATAAATATAAATTCTCTTTTGTGATTAATCAACTCCATATTGTCCCTTGTAACAAAATTCATGAGAAGTACAAAGACGACATTTGAAAACGTTGGACAGAAATGTGAATGAAATAGTTGAGAATCAGGAATCGCATAATTGAATCAGATTATGTCTGTAAGGGAACACTAAGCTTTGGTACCTCTGGATTTTATATATACTTAAGTTGTGCTTCTTTCCTCTCACTTTTCTGATTCCTCACCACCTCCCCCACCTCCCCCACACATTTTGTCTCAACAGCTTGGAATTCAGTAAAAAAAAAACTTTTATTTCATTTGAATTCATGATTCTGGAACAATATATGAATCAAAATGTTGAATCTACAAACTCTTGTGTTTTTGCAGGATAGCATGGAATTGATGCATAAGCAGTCAAAGGCGGTAGCTGCTACTTGTATGTCCTTCCCATTGGGTGACGTCAACAATTTTGTAGTTGGTAGTGAGGAAGGCTCTATATACACTGCATGCCGTCATGGAAGGTAAGGTGCAAAATGGTATTTAAAAAAAACTTTAAATATTTCTCATATTTCCTCACAATGGCTATTTGGCTGACTCCCAGAGCATCCCCATCAGTCTCACATCCACAGCCCTTTCCTGTAGTCTGTTCTCTCTGATGTCTGTCATCTCTGTTTCTCCTGCCATCTGTCTTTACTAGGAGCAATCAGCAATAGCTGTTTAATCTGTCTGTGTTTGGAATGTGGGAGGATGCCAGAGCAAAGGGGTAAACCCAAGGCACACAAAATGTGTATATTCCACACAGACGGTACTTCAGTTCAGAATTGAGCTGGGTCACTGGTGTCGTGACAGCAATACTAATGCCTGTGCCAATATGTTGCCTTTATTTTTCCATACTATTTCATAATAAAATGGTGTGCAGATTAGGGTTGACCTCATTATGATGTAAAATAAGTTTCAGACAGACATACTACAAATACCAGATATTGTACCAAAATTTTGATTTTTAAAATTTGAATCATAAAATTATATGAACAAAAACTGTCATTAAATAATTGTTTAATTTTTAATTTCCTCAATGCTTCCCCACCCTCCTCTTTCCAAATAATTTTCTACAAATCTCTGCGTTGATTGTATTGCCTAAATTTGCTGGTATGTTCATTCAATACAGGAATAACAGCACTTCACAAAGGGCACCATTTGTGGTTACACACTTTGGAACATTACAGGGTCAAGAAAATTTCTATATAAATGCTGTTATGATTTGATAGTCATTACAAAAGCACAACTGCAGAATGAGGAGGTTTGGGACCTGAATATTCAAGGATGCATGACAGTGAGGAAGCATAGGAAGCTAGGAAAAGGTGGAGGCGTGTCTTTGTTAATTAATGATCTTAGTGCAAAAGAAAGATGAAACTTAGTTCAGGAAACCAACATAGTGTATATACGTAGTTGAGTTGAAATGAGAAATACAGACAAGAGGTCACTTGTGCAAGTAGTTTGGGGTTCCCAGACTCTGGAACAGGCAAGAAGTGATGGGAGCTTGTGGAAAGAATACAGTGATAATCGTGGGAGATCATAATCAACACGAGGTTCGGAAAAGTTAGATATGCAAAAATAGCATAGATGACAAATTAATTGAATATTCTCAGGTTAGTTGAGACCAAAGAGCATGTTATATGAGACTCGGTATTGTCAATGAGATCCAATTAAAAGGCGATCTTGTATAGGTTGCAATGGCTATAAAGCGTTGAAGTTTACTTTGCGGGATTAGCCAAAAATTATTAAATGAAAGCAGAGCTAGCTAAAATGTGATGATAGCTTCTTTAATGAACCTTTCCTTCCTAACCCACAATCTGATTTGCTATTGAAATTGATGAAGTCTTGGATCCTGCATATGTAGTCTGAGCTGAAAGATGTACTAAATCTGTCAGTGAGTCTGGCAGATTTACAAATATACAAAAATTCTCAATTTCTTTCTTTTGCATCTTTGAGTAAGGATTGCAAAATCTTTGCTTTCCATGACAAGACTAACAAGTACATTATTTAGTTGATAATCTTTTTAAATACAAGAGCAACACAAGTTGTTTACCATTACACTGGCTATATTATTACATTAATTTAATAGTACTGTATTTACTTTTTACAACTTTTATGGATCAGAGACCTTAAGTCCACAAATGTGATCAATTCATTAATTATCTCCCTCCTTTTATCTTGATTCTTTTCTTAATCACTGCTGTCATACCCATGTTAATTTCCCTGGTAAATAATTATAATTATGCATATTTTATCATATCACTGCTATAGCGAAGTCACCTTGTCTCTTTAGTAGCCATGTCATTTGTTTTCAGAATACATTTTTTTATATTCAATAATATAATTTTGTTCTATCAGCTTTTCTGTTATTTTTACTTGTTTCTAACCTCGCTGCACTTCCTAATGCTACTGTGTCCATAGCTATGTACTTGGGTCTATTGCTCTTCCTTTAAAATTATTCTGCCTGTACCTGGATAAGGAAGGATGTTATTTGTAATTTTAATAATAGTGATTTCAGACAGATATGACTTGACAGGTCCTCTAGGAGAAAGATCCCTCTGGACTCAAATGTCCGCTGCCTTGCACTCTACCCACTCATAGGGAAGGCTTTGGAGTAAACCCGAATGAAAACTCCTGAGCTGGAGTCCCTCAGGCAGTCCTACATTGAGCTCAATGCTGGCTGGCAACTCCTGTGACGCTGCTGGTATCAAACTGTATTGGTCTCTGCTGTTCTTTTGGATTCATCAGCTGCATGGAGAGGGAGATCTTGCTGCATGGTCAGCAGCTTGATTCCATATCATAGTGGCTTGTGTATTGACTGATCGCAGACGGCTAGTGCACAACATCCATAGTTGACCAGACCAACGGAGGTTTCTCTATACAGTGATCTTTTAAACAACAAAATTAATTAGTTGGATTACACATCATTGCAAGAGCCTGCTCAGTACAATCATAGCACTTTACAGTGCAGAAAGAGGCCAGCTATTCACCCTTTACAACAGCTATCCAATTCATTTCCAGTCCTAGAATTTTTCCACCCTTGTCTTGCAGATTTCAAGTCTTTCAGGTTTATATCCAGTTTTTCTTATAATTCATTTGGAATCATTTTCAATCATTTTTTTCTAGTTTAATTTCTTAATGGCTCCCAGGATAACCATATTCACAAACTGTAAATTTATATTCTCTGGTTGACTAAGGAATGTTTTACTCTACTTAATACAGAAAGCCATTTATAATTTTGTATATGTAGATGTATCTATACATGCCTTCTGATGTAATGAGAAAGATGCAATTGTTTTCCGACTTCCCTGCGTGAGGGAGCTTCCATTTCAGTGGATCATCGCAGTAATGACCTCTGTATCTGCACATATTGACATTTTTCTTCAAAGTGGGTGTCAATTATACCAACTATTTCAACCGAGGTCTTGCCAGATTTGTAAAAGCACGTTTTCTGTTTTTCATATTAATCTGTCGTATTTACACGAAGTATCATATCCTATTTTATTGACTTGTTCCTCTGCTGCTTGAGATTCGTAAAAATACATCCTGAGTCAGTTCCTGTAGCAACCTTGAAATAGTTCCATTTTTCACATGTTCCCTCACACTTCTCCCATATTCAAAACCTCATGTCCTTGTGAAGTGTGCTCATATGATTTGGTGTCAGTTTGATTTACATAATTGACTTTCTACTTTTTGCAGCAAAGCTGGAATTAGTGAGATTTTTGATGGTCATCAAGGACCAATCACAGGTATTCATTATCACACTGCTGCTGGTCCAGCTGACTTCTCTCATCTTTTTGTAACCTCTTCCTTTGATTGGACAGTCAAATTATGGACAACCAAGGTAGGTGTCTATTGCTGTTCATATTACTAAATTGAATGAGAACCTGGCTAATGAGAATCTTGGGCTCAGTTCATTAAAAATATTTGCCTTTGGTTTGGGCTAGTACTTTATCCAGGTTGGTTTAACACATGGTGCAATCATGGATTAGAGTGTAGAATTGTTATTTTTCTTGTAATCTAACTTTCCTATGTTTGCTTATAGTTTTTAATATAATCATCTGTATGTGTATAGTTGTGCAGTGAATTTTCATTAATTGTAGCATAGCTGACTATGTACTTTTTTAGAAGTTTCTCTGCACCCTGTGTCACACCACTGAATCTATTTCATTGGTTATTTATCACTGGAGTTTCTTGTTATCTCCCTAGTCTGGACTAGTTTTCAGCATAAGGTGACCACAACCATTTTGTATTTTCTCTTTCACTTCTTTCTCCCTTACAGTAGAGTAAATTGATTACCATAGAGCACCAACAAAGCTTTTGGCCCATATAATCTTCACCAGCCTGGTCTTTATCTACCTGCACCCAGACCATAAACCATCATATGCTTGTCATCCAATACTTCTGTTAGCAGCTCTTTCCACACTTGCGCTACCCTCTGAGTGAAAATGTTCTTCCTCAAATTCCCCTTAAATATTTTTCCATTGAGCCTAAGCCTAATTTCTGGGTCTAGGCTCACCCAACCCAAGGGGGTGGGGTCCCTGCAAGCATTCGCCCTATCTATAACCCCTATTGATTTTGTATACCTCTATAAGATCTCCCCACATTCTCTTGCACTCCAGTGAATAAAGTCCTTACCTATTCAATGTTTCCCTATAACTTAGGTCCTCAAGTACCAGGAACATCCCTGTAAACTTTCACTGCATTCTTTCAAGCTTATTGATATCTTTCCTGCAAGTAGGTGATCAGAACTGCACACAGCACTCCAAATTTGGGCTCACCAACATCTTATGCAACTTCAACATAACATCCCAACTTCCCTACCCAATGTCCTGATTTATGAAGACAATGTGCCAAACAACTATCTGTGATGCCACTTTCAAGGAGCTATGGATTTGTATTGCCATATCCCTACAATCCATTTTGTAAGTCTAACAGTGGTTTGTCCTCCCAAAGTGCAACACCTCACACTTGTTTGCATTAAAATCCATCTGCCATTTACCAACTGGTCCAAGATTAGATTAAATGTGACCTATTTTGACCTCACAAAACCCTTTGACTCCATCAGTCAAGAGGGGGTGTGGAATATGATTTTAAATGTGATTGTTCTCTGATATAATTGCCACAAAACTTGGTTCCATTTTACAGCTGCAGCAGAATGACAATATGGGCCATAATCTTAATCACTGTGAAGCAGTGTCAAGCACGCCCTATAGTTTTCTTAATCGTTCCCCTTATATTGATGCAGTTAGTCTACAAATTTCTGCTGGTATCAACCTTGAAGATGTTTTCCATGTAGGCTTGAAGTGCCTTTTTCATCTCAAGAAGGGAATAATGTGACTCTAGCATGGGCTGAAGTTAGATTTTAATTTTGTGTCCAGGAAGGCTTTGGTTGTACAATAATATTCTATGGTTATATTTTATATGCACTATTTCACATTAACATCAGGTGGTGCGAGGAACACAAGCTAAAACAGTATAAATTGCATGTAGGTAGACAAAAGTTTGCAGTGTACCTTTATTTTGAACTTTTTTTTTTGTTTTTAAGATAACAATATAATTTTGTTTCTAAAACTGATGCCAAAACTTTTTCAGAATAACAAACCTCTGTACTCCTTTGAAGACAATGCCGATTATGTTTATGATGTTATGTGGTCTCCCACCCATCCTGCCATGTTTGCATGTGTTGATGGAATGGGAAGACTTGATTTATGGAATCTAAATAATGATACAGAGGTGAGTAAAATCTATTAGTTCATACCACCAAAACTGTTTTTAGACTTGTATGAATGTAATTTTAGATATAGTACTGCAAAGACTAAACAAAATCAGCGTGAAAATTTCAACATACTTTTCCTGGTACGTTTTGTGAAACCTTATTATATTTCCAGCATACATTTCTAATCTACTTCTCCAGGTACCAACAGCAAGTATAACAGTGGACAAAAATCCTGCACTGAACCGAGTGAAATGGACTCAAACTGGAAGGGAAATTGCTGTGGGTAACTCAGAAGGGCAAATACTAATTTATGATGTAGGAGAGGTGAGTAGCTCATTCTTGCTATTAGATTGTATATATAACACATCAATGCAGAATAGGTTGGATTTGGTCGGTAAAGGTAGACACATTACATACGTGAGATTCTGCAAAAAGAGTAGGTGGGAAATTGTTATTAATGATATTATCAACTGCTTTTGCACCTTGAACTCTCTTCATTCTGGGGTGAGAAACTAAATCATCTGTTTATAAAAGGCAGTCCTTTATTTTGAGAGACTGTGACCATTGATTTTTCAGTTAAATGAAAAATTATCTTTAATGCTTCTTAAGAATTTTGCACAATTCAACAAAGTTACATCTCATTCTTTTAAATTTGAGAATATTAGTGCTAACTAATAGAACAAACCTATCATAGCAGAAATCAAGCAAATCTTTACTGCACTATCTCTTACAAGTATGTCCTTCCTCAGGTAGGGTATCAAGACTTGTACATTATATTTTGGATGCAGCCTCACTAGGTTCCTTGATAACTGGAGTAAAATTTGTCTACTATTGTACTCAATCCTCATGCAGTAAAAGCTGTTATAGTTGGGCTGCCTTCCTAACTGTTGCTCTCCATGTTAACTTGTGATTTCTATACAGTTACTCTTAGGTTATTCTTACTCTTTCAAATTCTCTTCATTTAAAGAAGTTCTTTTCCTCCTGGTATTGCAGCTGCCCATTCATTTATTCTGTTTATATCTTCCTGAAGCCTCTTTCTACCCTTCTGTCTGCCTCACTGCAACATGCTTCCAATACAAAGAAGATCCTTTAGTTCCTACTCATTTTTTCTGTCCATTAATAAAACCCTCATTCAATGTCAGGACATCACTCATCATACCAAGGCTGTACATCTGTTCAGTAATCTCAAAAACTTCTTTTGCAAGTCCAAATACATCACATCATCTGTATTGCTTCATTTTCTAGTTACTTCAATTAAAAAAAATTGAACAATTTGTAAGACATTTTCTTTTAATAAATCCATGGTGATTCTGCCCAGTACTATTATTTGTTTATATAATTCCCTGTGTTCTCTCACCCTTCTTTATTTAACAATGAGTTTACATTTGCTACCTTACAATCTGTGCAAAAAACTTGGTCATCGATGGAATTTTGAAAAAATGACAACCTTATGCATCCATTGTTTCCTTACCTGCCACCTTCTTCAAAGTCCACAATGCAGGTTATCATGACATGGGGATTTATTATTACTCAATCTCATTGATTTCTTTGATTTCCATTCCCACAAAACTGATAGATCTATTATTTCTGAGAGGCTTTTTGTGAAGATATACATGTTTGGCTAATTTCTCTACTGATTACTCCAATATAATTTCTTTAGTCTACATGAAATATTAATGTTAGCAAATCTTTTCATTTTTACATATTCACAGACTTTTTTGTTTCTCACTAGACTACCCTTGTTTTCTGCTTGGTCTTTTGGTGAATTCTGAAATGCTCCTAGTCCTCACACTTCCTTCTTTTTTTGGCAGCAGAGTAAGCTGTCCTTTTTAATTCAATACCACCTTTGAATTTAGGTAGTTACAGTTGGAGCATGATCCATGTTGCAATCTGGCAGTATGACCTCCTTCATTCTCTTAAAATTACTAATTTTTATCTCTTCAGAACCATTTCTTCCCCTCCCCCAACTTTCTCATTCCCCACTAATCAATTTAAAGTTTTATTGAAAACTTGGAGCTATTTAATTCAAATGCAGTCCTTCCTGATGGAACAGACTGCTCATCAGTGGAATTGCCAATATCTTATGAATTGAAATCCATTTCTTTTACACATATTAAATTCTCACATCATCATTAATCTGTATCAATTTCAACCCCTTACTGCTCATGTCCTTTCAGTAAAAGTCCTTTGCTATTCATGCTATTGGTTCCCCACAATCATTACAGCTGGATTATACTTCAATTGTCCAGCCTAAAGACACTCCTAACCCTGACACAAGACATTTGCACTTACCACTGGAGAGAACAGTATCTGTTCTCTCAGAAGTGCAGCATTATCATTATTCCTTTTTAGTCTTTCAACTTGAATTACGCCCTGTACAAATGATTTGTTTAAATTGGCTCATAAGTTTACTAAGACAGGCTATATTTGGGATCCCTTTACCTGCCTCATTTTTAATTACACTTTCTGTCTCTCTTGGAAGACCAGTTCCATTGTACTTAATCTAACAAGAATGACTGCCTCCTGAGCAAAGAACTGATACACATTACCCTTGGCTGTCTTAAAATACTTACTGTATTTATTTAAGTCTGTCTCTTCCACCTGACTTCATTTATCCAGTTCCAGCTGATTTGCCATTTGCTTAGGAGATGTAAGGCTACATTTTTACCACTATATATCAGTGGACTTTAAAATTACATGGTTTAAATCACTTGACTGTAAACTTAAAAGGACCGGTGAACCTTCATTGGCTCCTTGTTCATTCACCAGGAGTGCATTATTTTCACAATTAAACAGGTCAATGAGTTCAGAACTTTGCTACCATACATCTCTTTTGAGTAGGAATGCTAATGGGCAATTAATCTGATATGTAGTAAAGGATGACGTATCTATGGTGGGCTAACTGTTCACTTGAGTTCAGAAAGCCCATCATAATGAGATTTCATTTGAACGACAGAGTATGGGAAATCATTCAGCCAATTGTGCCTCAAGCTTTATTACCAAAGGCATCATAAAATTGTAATTCACTCAAGTAACTGGATATATTTCAAATTATACCATGAGAATTTAACATTTCTAGACACTTCCTTTGTTGGAAGATGACTGTCGGTTCTGTCATTTTAAATTGTCCACATACCCATCTAACTGAAGGATGTGAGAATTTAAAACTTTTCTTTCTTTCTGAACAGCAAATAGCAGTTCCTCGAAGTGATGAGTGGACACGCTTTGCTCGAACTTTGGCAGAAATAAATGCCAACAGAGCTGATGCAGAGGAAGAAATTGCAGCATGAATAGCAGATCAGAATTCAAGCCAAGACCTGTATTTAGAGTAGGAAACAGCAATTCAATTAAGTGTCCAATTAAATTTAGTATCTTGGTTGGTAACAATGAAATGGCACAGGAACTCATGTGCAACAAATTTCTTAATTTCATTCTCCCCATATTTCAGTGAAATAACTAGTCCCATCACAAATTAGTCAATTAAATATTTAAAGTGTCACCAATATGTGCAATGGCAGGTGATAGGAGCAGTTTTATAAACATTCATACTTCGGGAACTAATTATAGCTGTTGTATTTTTGACAGCTAGAATTATAAAAAATTGTACTTTCCTGTATTAGATTTGTAATTTTTAAGACCATAGGAGCAGAATTAGGCCATTTAGGCCCATCAAGTCTGCTTCACTTCATCATAGCTGATCCATTTTCCATCTCAACCGCGTTCTCCTCATAATCTTTCAAGCTCTGACTAATCAAGAACTTATCAACCTCTGCCTTAAATGCATCCAATGACCTGGCCTCCACGGCCACCTGTGGCAATGAATTCCACAGATTTATTATCCTCTGGTTAAAGAAATTTCTCCTTGTCTCCATGTGAAGTGGAGATCCCTCTATTTTGAGACTGCTGTTTGGTCTGAAAATCCCCCACTATAGGGATCATTCTCTCCACATCCACTCTAACTATTCTTTCGAAAGTCAGTTTCCATTGTATAGTGTTGCTGATACCACAGTCTCCATCTGTACACCAAATTTATCCCTTATCCCATTGCAGGTATACTGCAGGAGTCGACCACAAAAGCAAGTGTCAGTGTGGGAAGTTTGTTCTCCTGTAGTTCTGATATAGTTGGAATATGAATAGTTCCATATTAGTCTTGAAATTAATGTCATTTTAAAAATTATTTTGATTTAATGTGAAGTTTTAACAACAGTTACAACTGGTTGGTTGTTAGCAGATGCAGAATATCTAAAATAATACAAAATATTGGAATTCACAGATAGGCTGTCTCTACTATGAAACAGAAACATTCTCTCCCCCCCCCCCCCCCCCCAGTGATGCTGTGGGACCTGTTAAGTATGTCTCACGTTTAACAGCTAAGGCATAAAATAAGAAAAGCAAACACACATTTCTTTTAACATTAATTTAGTGGAACTACTTTAAGTATATTTGAAGTTCTCAATTTACAGAAACAGTAATAAAAGTTCGTAAAATAGTTGTCAAATATTAACTGCTGTGACTATTTCACAAAATAAAACCCAAATTATTACACAGTTTAAATTCTGTTAGCCAGCTTCACTATTCATATTCTACCTCTGTCTCTGGGAAAAGTCTGAACCTACAACATTATTAAGTTCTTGTATGTATTACTTCCAGGGCATAAATCTTAAAACAGGGACACAGCTGACATGATTGTTCTTCTGCAAAAACTTGTAAAACACATGATTATTATTTAATCCCAAAAGAAGAATGTTTGAAGTAATCAATTTGTTCTTAAGTTTTTACAAAAGTTATGTAAAATTGTTACAAATAATAAATATACAGGAAAGTAA
The DNA here is from genome assembly GCF_030028105.1 of Mobula birostris. NCBI lineage: Eukaryota > Metazoa > Chordata > Chondrichthyes > Myliobatiformes > Myliobatidae > Mobula > Mobula birostris. Next base: position 170,655,286 of record NC_092375.1, on the reverse strand, counting down.
ATATCTGATGTGATGTTTTATATTGAATTGCACACGTATTTACACACACATACTGTCCTTTTCATGGTGTAACTTGATCAGTTACCCCTCCGGGTTTGTTATCAGATGAGAGTATAAGTGCTCATTTTTGTAAAATAGTTTATGGCTCTCCTTGTTGGCATGAGTTTTTTATACTATTACATGGTACCTTTAAATGGAATTTAGAGTACAATGAACAATATTTTTCAACAGGCAATATCAAATTTACTGTTAATATATTTGAGTTTACTACAGAAACATCAAAAATGCGACTGGTTTTATCCGCCATATATACAGTTTAATTGTAGAAATGTCACATTAGGTGTATTCCTTCTCACACAGGTAAACTGCTGGTGGTTAATGTACATACTTGAATAGTGCCCAAGGAAACAATCTGTACATAGTTCAAATGTAACTTCGTATCATCGAGAAACTCCCAATTACAAAATTAAAGAATTTTTTCAGCAAATATGCTGAAGTATACATAATAATAAAAAGCAAATTTTCGGGCTTTGCTGATGTCCTAAAATTAGCTTAGTCAGATCGAGTTTTCCTTGCAATTCAGACACCAAATATAGCACATTTTCATAAAACAAATCAATGCAGTAAAAATAATTCTTTAAAACAGTGATATGGTAACAGTTTATAGTTTAAATGCCATGATTTAACAAAACAAATCTGTACAATATTTTTCAGCAACCCTTTAACTCAAGCATATTGCCCCAGCGTCAGGTAATCTATTCTGTCTTCTATGATGTGTCTGTACAGATGTACAATATGTACAGGTTTATTAAGTGCAAGCTGTGCAAAGCAAAGTCTAAAGTAACACCGCAGATATTTTAAATTAAAGATCATACATAGATAATAATTTTATTTAAAATCAGCTATAAAGATAAACACAATTAAAGAATAATAGACTTGAAATGACCAACTTTTCTACTATGCATGGGTATGCTTTTCCACCAAAGACAATACCCTTGATGAATGCCAGAAGTCACAATATCTTGAACCTAGATCATTCTGCCTTCCTCTTAGAGTAACAAATCAATATTATTACTATTACCTCTGCCTCAATTGGAACCCTCCTTAAACCTAGCATGAAGATCATGCTTTCACCGTATGTCAAACGTGCAGATTTTGTGCAAAATCTTGGAAGTAGGCAACTCTATTACACAGGATAAGGTGAAGAGCGTAAAAAAGTTAATGGAAAAATATTTTGCTGCAATTATTCTTTGCGAAATGCTATAACTCATTGCCAATAATTAGAGAGTGTTCTTTAATTATGATCCATAACTGAGCTGGAATCTTGATATCTAAAACAACATAACCAACCTGCCACATTCACAGTTTACTGTTCTTAGGCACAGTTTCAAGAAAGCAGGTTGATTTCAATTTTGTAGGTACAGTATTTTTCTTAGATCCAGTCATATTACTGTGAAACTATTTTTATAACCTTGTATACCATAATTTTAATAAACAAAATAAGCCATTGAGACAACAAAATAAGATGTGCATTAGACTTTGTAACATTAGATATTTTTTCATGAATAGCAAGTTTAATATAGTACTGTTCTCAACAAGTACTGTTTTGAACTATTTCTGATGCATCAATAAGCAACAGAGGAAAATGACTGACCAAGGAAAAGCACATCAATAAACTTTTGTTTAAAGTGATCATGAGTTAGCATAACAGAAATATTAACTCTTCAAACCAGAATCACCAACTGAATACACTGCTTTCTGAAACAATCATTACTTAATTGGTTTTAAGTATTTCTAGCTGCATTAACTTCCCTTGTTTTTGTCTTTTATGATTTCTAAAATTATACAAATAATGTCTGATGACAATTTTCTGCAATGCAAACAATTCAGACATATTAATACAAAAATTTAATTAGGAAATACATGATTTCAATCAAATTTGAACTGACCTCCACCAATATGCAGCTATTATTTTCAACACTGCTCCATGTTACTTGATGCACCTCATAAAAGAGATCTCCTAAGACTTCGGAGGGACAGCCAATACCTGTGGATGGTCTGAAGATCTAAATTTAGGCAGGTAAAGCCCAAACTTGTTTTCAATACCAGCAAAAGTAGCAGCAGCTAGTTTGTATCCTCCAATATGATTAGGAGAGACTGGAGGAAGGTCAGAAATCCTAGATTTTGGTGTAGGCTCAGAACCAACTGGTTTGCTGTTAAGTAAATATGTAACAGATTTTAGTAAGTAGCCTTTAGCAAAACAAGTCCATTCAAAAGATTGATCTAATTAACAATTTTTTTTTGCAAAGAGAATGGCATCAGACTCATCTATTCAAATTAACATTTGCAGGGAAAATGCTACAGTGAAACAGAATACTGAACCTCTTCCCCATACTACCCTCCAAGATCAACAGCACTCCATTCTTCTCCATAATGAAACAAAGTAGAGTACATTGGTACATTATCTCTTCATAGAAACATAGAAAATAGGTGCAGGAGCATCAAAGCATTAAACAGTAAATATTTTAGTCATACCTTTCATAATTGCATTTCTTCCACTGCTGGTCATATACAAAATTGCAGTTATATTGTTCAGCTGATCAGTTTCCCCAGAGAGGGGAACTACCAGCTGAGATAATAGTTAAAATGTATTGATTAACGCAAACTACAATACTTCTTGAGAAAAACCAATGTATTCATTAGCAATGATGTACTTTCAGGTTTGGGATTTGAGCTTTGGAGACAATGGAATTCTTATAAAACTGTCAACTGATGGTCCTTAACATTAAAATAAGTGATATGACATAGGCCAAACTATACATGAAAATACATCAATTTAACCTGTTTTTCATAATTTTCGCCTCTAGTGAATTTGTACTACACCTTTTTCCTTAGTTTTTTATATAATTCAAGATTAAACCAAAATAACAAATAAGATTTTATTTCGAATTAATTGAAAACCTGCGGAAAACAATTTCTAGCTTTAATAAAAATTCAGTTTCACCATTTGTGGCCTTAGTTACTTGTGTGCTCCTGTATAAATGTATTGCAAAGTATGATGTTTTGTTTATAGATGGTGCTGAGTTAGGATCAAACACAGCTATTTTAATGAACTTTCATGTCTATGTACCTTCTGGTTTAAACTTCCAAAACATTATTGTCAGAGAGCACTGAACTGGAATTGTAATTTTATTGTCACATGTTCTGATACAGTGAAAAGCTTGTTTTAAATACTATTCATAGAAATCAAATCAATACACACTGCAAAGAGATATCACAAGGTAAAAATATTAATGTGGAATAAAGTGTAACAGCTGCAGAGGAATTGCAGTACAGAGCATTTCAACTCCTCGGACCCCCAGCGCATGTGGCATGGCATACAGGTCATCACAGACTTCAAACCACCTAGTACTGTGCCCCCTTCCAGCTCTGCTTCCCTCCCTGATGAGCTCAATCACTTCTACGCTGGCTTTGACCGAGAGAACAAGGAGGTCACCCTCAAAGCGGATCTCCCACCTGGTGAACTGCCTCTCTCACTTTCCACCTCCGATGTTTGCGCCACCCTGAGCAGGGTGAATGTACGGAAGTCAGCCGGTCCGGATGGAATACCTGGCCGTGTGCTCAGAGTCTCTGCAGGGCAGTTGGCCGGGGTCTTCACGGACATTTTTAATCTGTCCCTGGCCCAGGCGGTTGTCCCCTCAAGCTTCAAGATCGCCACCATCGTGCCAGTGCCAAAGCATTCCACTGCCACGAGCCTGAATGACTGCCCAGTTGCACTCGCACCCATCATTGCAATCTGCTTTCAGAGACTGGTTCTATCACATCTGAAATCCTGTCTGCCCACTACCCTCGACCCCCATCAATTTGCCTATCGCACTAACAGGTCAATAGAGGACGCCATCTCCACAGCATTTCACTCTGCCCTGATCCACCTGGACAGCCCCAACTCTTACATCAGAATGCTGTTCATTGACTTTAGTTCGGCATTCAATACTGTGATCCCCTCCAAGCTGATTACCAAACTTCGCTAGCTTGGTATCAGCTCATCCCTCTGCAATTGGACCTTGCACTTTCTGACTAACAGATCCCAATCAGTTAAGTTAGACAACCTCTCCTCCTCCACTCTCAAGGCTATGTGCTGAGCCCTCTTCTGTACTCCCTTTTCACCTATGACTGCGTTCCTGTGCATGGTTCTAACTCCATAATCAAGTTCTCAGATGACACCACAGTCGGCCTGATCAGAGGGGTTGACAAGATGGCCTACAGGGCCGAGGTTCAGCACCTGGCCACATGGTGTGCCAACAACAACCTGGCCTTTAACACCCAGAAGACCAAGGAGATCATTGTGGACTTCAGGCATGGTAGGAGCCACACTCACGTCCCCATCTACATCAACAGAGCTGTAGTGGAGTGTGTATCAAGCTTCAAATTCCTTAGTGTCCATATTTCTGAGGATCTCACCTGGTCCCTGAACTCCTCCATCCTGATCAAGAAGGCACAACAGCGCCTTTATTTCCTGTGGAGCATAAAGAAAGCTCACCTCTGTCCCAGGATACCGACAGATCTTTACCACTGTACCACTGAGAGCATACTCACCAACTGCATCTCAGTGTGGTACGGCAATTGTCCCGTATCAGACTGCGAAGCACTCCAGCGTGTGGTGAAAACTGCCCAGCAGATTATCGGCACCCAATTGCCCACCATTGAGAATATCTACCATAAACGCTGCCTGGGCAGGGCGAAAAGCATTATCAGGGATGCATCTCACCCTAACCATGGACTTTTTACTCTCCTCCCATCCGATAGGTGCTACAGGAGTCTCCGCTCCCGCACTAGCAGGCACAGGAACGGCTTCTTCCTTGAGGCTGTGACCCTGCTGAACCTCACATCACACCGCTGTGCAGTACTGCATCTGTATTGTACTGTCTCAGTACTTTTTATATTTGTGTGCTGTAGCACTTTTTATTCGCAGTTACTTGGTAAATAACACTATTCTTTGCATTTCTGGTTAGATGCTAACTGCATTTCATTGGCTTTGTATCTCTACTCAGCACAACGACAATAAAGTTGAATCTAATCTAATCTAATCTACAGGCAAACAATAAGGTACAATGTCAACAAGGTAGATTGTGAAGTCGAGAGTCTATTTTATTGTACTAGGGAACTAGTTAATAGTCTCAACAGTGGGATAAATGGTATTCTTGAGCCTGGTGGTATATGTTTCAAGGCTTTCCTATCTTCTGCCTGATGGATCAGGGAAGGGCAGAGAATGCCTGGGGTGGGTGGGAACTTTGATGCTGGCTGCTTTACTGATGCAGCGAGAAGTATAGACCACGGAGGGGAGGCTGATTTCCATGAAGTGCTGAGCTGTGTTCACAACTCTGCAGTTTCTTGTGGCCACATATTGAAGAGGGAAGTGGTTAAAAATGTCTGCCAATACTGCTATGCCAGGTGATCTGTGAAGGATCTCTAAGGACACGTTCAGAGACATCTGAACTAGATGCTTTTCATATGTTCACTCTATGGAATGACTAGTTAAACTCAAAGCCCCTACACAGTAATTTACTCATTTAGTAAATCAGTTACATCTCACAGGCCCTCAGGATCAAGGCTGTCTTGCTGTCATTCACATTCTGGGTTGTTTGAGTATTGAGGTTTAGACATATCAGAAATCAGAATCAGATTTAATATCACCAGCATATGTCGTGAAATTTGTTAACCTTATGGCAGCAGTATGAAGAAATACATGACAAATAGAGAGGAAAAAATAGAGTTACGTTAAGTATAGATGTCTATTAAATAGTAAAGTTAAAGTAAGTCGTGCAAACTAACAGAAGTAAAAAGTAGTGAGGTGGTATTCATGGGTTCAATGCCCATTTCGAAATCAGACGGCAGTGGGGAAGCTGTTCCTGAATTGCTGAGTGTGCGCCTTCAGGCTTCTCTACCTCCTTCCTGATTGGAACAGTGTTGAAAACGGCAAGTTCTGGCTGGTGGGGATCCTTAATGATGGACGCCGCCTGCTTAAGATACCACCCCTTGAAGATGTCTTTGATACTACAGAGGCTAGTACACAAGATAGAGCTATTACAAGTTTCTGCAACTTATTTCGATTTTGTGCAATAGCCCTCCCCATACCAGACAGTGATGCAGGCAGTCAGAATGCTCTCCATGGTACATTTGTCGAAGTTTTAAAGTGTTTTAGTTGACAAACAAAATCTCCTCAAACTTCTAATGAAACATAGCCACTGTCCTGCCTTCTTTATAGCTGCATCAATATGTTATGTCCAGGTTAGGTTCTCAGAGATATTCTGGGTTGAGTGGCCCAGTTGGCATTTTGGAGCTGGTCCATTCCATCTGCCATTTATGTTAAATTTCTAGGTGTTCTCCCCCCTCAAAAAAATCAAGGTTCTAAATGCCATCCTGAGCCCTACATTTTTCAGTAAACACAGCCTAGAATTCTCATAAATAATGTAGTAATTACATTTTCACAAAAGAGCCTTTGAGGATACCCCTGAATCATTTTGTACAGCTGGAGATCTCTTGCTGGTGCTGGACATGTAAACAATATGCCTTGTCCACTGGAGTCGACTCAATTAAGACTTCAGTGCTGAAGTGTTGTTGCAGTTTAAGGACATTGTGGAGACAGTATTGGTGGTAGCCAGTGCTTAGATGCACCTGTTCTAGGTAGACAATAACTCTGTAACATATAAGATTTAGAAGAGATCACCTCTGCTCAATAGACCTAAATAAAGGTGACAATAGAAATGTTGCTGTATGGAATGCAAAGTTAATGGTCTCAACATTCCAGAATAGCTCTTCTCAGATGGCAGCTAACAGACAACATTATGACCTCAACCAACTGGACACATCCTATCTCCATGAGGTCTGGGCTGTCCCAACGTTTGCCATCTTGCTTCGCTACCAGAAAACACAAATTATCTGATGAGATGAAGTGAGCCAAGTGCCCATGGAAGAATATTTTAAGGGTGAAAAACAATTCCAGTTGAAGTTAGAGACAGAGCTGGGTGCACTTAAGCTCAGACAGGGTTTGCAGGCCATTATCCCTACAAGCAATACCCGACTTCATGAATAGCTGTGATGTTTCACTCCCAGGTGAGCTTAATGTCTTTTACGCGCATTTTGAAAGGGAGAATAAAACTACACCTGTGTGAATCCTAGCAGCATCTGATGACTCTGTGAGCTTTGTCCTGGAGGCTGGCATCAGAACATCTTTCAAGTTGATGAACCCTTGCAAGGAGTCAGGCCCTGATGGTGTTCCTGGTATGATTCTGAAAACCTGAGCCAATCAACTGGCAGGAGTGTTCAAAGACATCTTCAATCTCTCACTGTTGCAGTCGGAGGTTCCCACCTGCTTCAAAAGCGGGACGATCATACCAGTGTTTAAGAGCAGGGTGAGCTGCCTCAATGACTATTGCCCAGTAGCATTCACATCTTCTGTGATAAGTGCTTTGAGAGGTTAGAATCAACTCCTGCCTAGACAAGGACCCGGACCGCTGCAATTTGACTATCGCCACAATAGGTCTACAGCAGATGCGATCTCACTTGGCCTTGGATCACCTGAATAAGAGTAATACCCAGACTTATTCAGAAAGTCAGAAGGCATGGGATCCAGGGAAGTTTGGCCAGGTGGATTCAGAATTGGCTTGCCTGCAGAAGGCAGACAGTCGTGGTGGAGGTACATTCAGATTGGAGGATTGTGACTAGTGGTGTCCCACAAGGATCTGTTCTGGGACCTCTACTTTTCGTGATTTTTATTAATGACCTGGATGTGGGGGTAGAAGGGTGGGTTGGCAAGTTTGCAGACAACACAAAGGTTGGTGGTGTTGTAGATAGTGTAGTGGATTGTCAAAGATTGCAGAGAGACATTGATAGGATGCAGAAGTGGGCTGAGAAGTGGCAGATGGAGTTCAACCCGGAGAAGTGTGAGGTGGTACACTTTGGAAGGACAAACTCCAAGGCAGAGTACAAAGTTAATGGCAGGATACTTGGTAGTGTGGAGGAGCAGAGGGATCTGGGGGTACATGTCCACAGATCTCTGAAAGTTGCCTCACAGATGGATAGGGTAGTTAAGAAAGCTTATGGGGTGTTAACATTCATAAGTCGAGGGATAGAGTTTAAGTGTCGAAATGTAATGATGCAGCTCTTTAAACTCTGGTTAGGCCACACTTGGAGTACTGTGTCCAGTTCTGGTCGCCTCACTATAGGAAGGATGTGGAAGCATTGGAAGGGGTACAGAGGAGATTTACCAGGTTTAGAGAGTATGCATTATGATCAGAGATTAAGGGAGCTAGGGCTTTACTCTTTGGAGAGAAGGAGGATGAGAGAAGACATGATAGAGGTGTACAAGATAATAAGAGGAATAGATCGAGTGGATAGCCAGCGGCTTTTCTCCAGGGCACCACTGCTCAATACAAGAGAATATGGCTTTAAGGTAAGGGGTGGGAAGTTCAAGGGGGATATTAGAGGAAGGTTTTTTACTCAGAGAGTGGTTGGTGCATGGAATGCACTGCCTGAGTCAGTGGTGGAGGCAGATACACTAGTGAAGTTTAAGAGACTACTAGACGGGAATTTAAGGTGGGGGCTTATATGGGAGGCAGGGTTTGAGGGTCGGCACAACATTGTGGGCCGAAGGGCCTGTACTATTCTATGTTCTATGTTAGGGTGCGATTAATTGACCATCGCTTAGCATTCAACACAATCATACTCTCAGTTCTAATCAACAAGCTCCAAAATACCTCCCTCTGCAACTGGGTACTTGACTTCCTCACCAGGAGATCACAGTGTGCAGATTGGAAATATCATCTCCTCGCTGACATTCAACACTGGTGGACCTCAAGGATGCGTGCTTAGCCCACTGCCCTACTCTCTCTACACCCATGATTTTGTGAATATGCACAGCTCAAACGCATTCTATATAATTGCTGATGACACAACTATTGTTAGCAGAATTTCAGCTGGTGACAAAGAGGTGTAAAGGAGCAAGACTGGCTGATTGGTGTCACAACACCATTAACAGTTTGCGGAAAATTGGTATGTCACCAAAGACATATACATTTCTAAAGATGTACCATAGAGAGCATTCTAACTGGTTGCATTACTGACTGGTATGGAGAGGCCACAGCAAAGGATTGGAAAAAGCTGCAAAATGTTGTAAACTCAGCCAGCTTCATCGTGGGCACTAGCCTTTCCTGTGTCCAGGACATCTTCTCATTCCTACCGTCATATTCTAAATTTGCTTCCTCCATTTCCAAGCCTTTTTTTAAGATTGGAAAATGCACAATGCTTCAAGATGGACAAACAAGCTTCAAAGGGACCTAAAGGCACAGGTATAACAGATTACCTGTGACTAAAATAATAGATTGTGTTCATTCTCTGTCCTGGAGGTCCAGCAACTTGTTAATAGCCATGACCCCATACATCTTAAGGTTATTGCTCCCAACAGATCATTATCCTGAGGGAGAGAGACACCTTCTTCAAAGAATTCCTCAACCTTGAATTCATTTATAACAGCTCAGTAAACTATTTTGACAAAGTGCAACCAATCCTAACTACCACCAAATATAAATCCTCAGGAGCAATTGTTACCCCTGCTGAAGTTACAACTTCTTGGCAGAGAAGAACTTCAAACATTAAGAAACATTGAAAACATTTTACAATTCTATTTTATGTACGGCAAGTACATTTTATCCAGAAATTTTTTATTTTAAAGATTAGAACTTAAGAAGTGGCAAGAAATACTGTATTTTGTGAAGACGTTTCAAAGCATACTTACATTCCCCCAAAGTCAATATTAAGCCACCTTTGCAAAAGTTCATACGTCACCAGAGTTACACCAAACTGAGGAGAAGACCGACAGACTCGGGCTATAGAAAAAATGAAAAAGCAATTATAGTTGGCCGTTTGACTAATATATAGTTAAATGTTTACTATTTCAAGACTTGCTTAATTATTTTGATAGTGTATGTATACCTCCTGCTCCCTTCCAAAATGCTCTAGGACCTTCCTCTCTAAAGATCTTTCTGAAACAGTCAATAACACCACTGTAGGTAGTTTGCCCAGCACGAGCTGCTACTTGAAGTCTTGTTTTGATGACATCTGCAGGAGTTACTAATGAAGCAGCTGGAATACCTAAAATATAATGGAATAACCATGTTATACATACATAGAAACATAGAAAACCTAGAGCACAATATAGGCCCTTCGGCCCACAATGCTGTGCTGAACATGTACTTTAGAAATTACCTTGGGTTACTCGTAGCCCTCTATTTTTCTAAGCTCCATGTACCTATCCAAGAGTCTCTCAGAAGACCCTATTGTATCCATTTAAAGACCCTGTTGTATTCTATTGTTGTAGTGTGTATATAAACTATGCTCAGTCTCCTATTCTCTTTTCTGATACTAAAACATAATTATAAAATGAAGACAAAACAAATCCTTAAGCTGACATTATTCAGGTTGACCAAGTAAGAGGTGAATGCCTTGTGGGACTAACGCCACTGATAACTATATAAATGAAAATGTTTTGAATGTTTCCCCATTTACAAATGAAAGAACCAGCATTTCCAAAGGACATCATTTGGTATGAAAAGCACCAAAGTACTTCAATAATGTGCTGACACTACTGGAATTTTTTACATGGCAGGGGTACCATCAGATAAATGACCTGGCAACATATTTTAATGATGTTGACAAGAAAAACTGTTGGCTAGGCTAAGGAGGACTAATAAGGGACAGACTCAAGTAGCCTGGAATCAAAAATTGTTAAGCAAATACTGACAAATTTTCATTTATTAGCAATACTAATCTTGAGTTATCATATTCACTATAAAAAGTCTGAAACACATAGTACATTCTCAAGTTACTAAACTAAAATTAAAGCTTAAGTACCTGATACTAACAAGTACAACGCAATTCTGATACAGAATACAGAAATGTAATATTAACTCCCAACCTAATTTGAGGTTTGTAGTAGTCTGACATTCTTACCTGCAATAGCACCAGCTGCAAGGAGTTGCAATGGGCCCAACCTACCCTGCTCATCTGCAAAGGATAGCTTAGTGTGAGCATAAACAGGAAAGTAGATTGCAGAGAATGGGATATCACGAAGGAAACACGCTTTAGCACCCTATCATAAGCAAACAAAAAAAAAATCAAGATTTAGGCACAAGCTGCAACTTCTTAGCAAACAAATAATTGTCAACTAACCATGTTCAAATGAAAATGTTAACCCAATATTAAATGTCAACTTAAATTTCTGGTCTTTAAACCCATGATGACCCGAATTCACAATTAAACAACATATTTGCGTGGTTACAACAGACCATTTAGCCTGCCACGCCCAAACTGACTATCAACCAGGGAAACCCTAGTTACAGTGGCATGCAAAGGTTTAAGCATCCCTGGTCAAAATTTCTGTTACTGTGAATAGTTAAGTGAGTAGAAGATGAACTGATCTCCAAAAGTCATAAAGATAAAGATGACACATTTCTTTAATATTTTAAGCAAGATTACTTTTTTATTTCCATCTTTTATAATTTCAAAATAACAAAAAAGGAAAAGGGCCCGAAACAAAAATTTGGGCACCCTGCATGGGAATTTTACCCAATCTTCCTTGCAAAAGGCTTCTAGTTCTGTGAGATTCTTGGGCCATCTTGCATGCAATGCTCTTTTGAGGTCTATCCACAGATTTCTGATGATGTTTAGGTTGAGGGACTGTGAGGGTCAAGGCAAAACCTTCAACTCGCGCTTCTTGAGGTAGTCCATTGTGGATTTTGAGGTGTGTTTAGGATCATTATCCTGTTGTAAAATCCATCTTCTTTTCATTTTCAGTTTTTTTTACAGATGGTGTGATGTTTGCTTCCAGAATTTGCTGGTATTTAATTGAATTCATTCTTCCCTCTACCAGCGAAATGTTCCCCGTGCCACTGGCTGCAACACAAGCCCAAAGCATGATCGATCCACCCCCGTGCTTAACAGTTGGAGAGGTGTTCTTTTCATGAAATTCTGCACCCTTTTTTCTCCAAGCATACCTTTGCTCATTGTGGCCAAAAAGTTCCATTTTAACTTCATCAGTCCACAGGACTTGTTTCCAAAATGCATCAGGCTTGTTTAGATGTTCCTTTGCAAACTTCTGACGCTGAATTTTGTGGTGAGGACACGGGAAAGGTTTTCTTCTGATGACTCTTCCATGAAGGTCATATTTGTGCAGGTGTCACTGCACAGTAGAACAGTTCACCACCACTCCAGAGCCTGCTAAATCTTCCTGAAGGTACTTTGCACTCAAACAGGAGTTTTGATTTGCCTTTCTAGCAATCCTACTAGCAGCTCTCTCGGAAAGTTTTCTTGGTCTTCCAGACCTCAACTTGACCCCCACCATTCCTATTAACTGCCATTTCTTAATTACATAACGAACTGAGGAAACGGCTACCTAAAAACGCTTTGCTATCTTCTTATAGCCTTCTCCTGCTTTGTGGGCATCATTTATTTTAATTTTCAGAGTGCTAGGCAGCTGCTTAGAGGAGCCCATGGCTGCTGATTGTTGGGACAAGGTTTCAGGAGTCAGGGTACTTATAAAGCTTTGAAATTTGCATCACCTGGCCTTTCCTAACAATGACTGTGAACAAGCCATAGCCCTAACAAGCTAATTAAAGTCTGAGACACTGGTAAAAGTTATCTGAGAGCTCAAAATCTCTTGGGGTACCCAAACTTTTGCATGGTGCTCCTTTCCTTTTTTCCACTCTAAAATTGTACAAAACAAAAATAATACACTAATCTTGCTTAAAATGTTGAAAAGAATGTTTCATCTTTAACTTAATGCCTTTTGGAGATCAGTTCATCTTCTACTCACTTAACTATTCACAGTAACAGAAATTCTGACCAGGGATGCCCAAACTTTTGCATGCCACTGTACACTCACTGGCCCCTTGCATTCATAGGCTTGAATTTTTTTTTCACCATTATTTATCCAATTACCTCTTAAAATAGTGGTCGCCAACCTTTTTAAGCCCAAGATCCCCTCCCTCGGCTTTAGTGAAAGGCAAGATCGACCTACAAAATCGTTTAGTCACACACATGCGCACTAGGCAGAAAAGACCGGAAGTAAAACCCCGCAACCCAGAAACAACCTCTCTTTACAAACGGCTTTCTGTAGCGGGAGTATTGCTAATTACCATTATCCTAATTAGTATTACTTATTTTTACAATGCTCACATTACAACGGTATTTGCGTATTTATTTATTTTTCATTTTTTTCGGGATCTACTGGGAGTCTCAAAGATCGACCGGTTGGCGACCACTATCTGAAAACTACAATGGAACATCTGCAGGCAGTGCATTCCTGATTCTAACCTTATACTGTGCCTTAGATTTTCCTCATGTCACTCTTAATTCTCCATTCCATAAACTTAAACAGAACTTAATTTTATCAGAACACTTAAAGAGGTTCTTACTTCCATATAGGATCACAGTTCCAGAATGGGTGAAGATTGCATCAACAGCACAAATTTTAAATATTGGAGAATAAAATGACAAACTTAGGAGGACATGATTAAGAAGTAATTTAAACATTAATAAATGAGAGCTTAATACTTTTGGAATGAACAAACAAAAAATGAGAGCATGGAAAAGTAGCAAGTAGAGAAATGTGTGTATCCAAATATTGCAGGTAGATGAAGCTGGTATATGCTTATTAAAAGGCTAACATGGGTTTTATATTTCTTCACTCAAGGAGACCTAATGAACATTGGTAAGGACAATGCCCTTTGGGAAACTTTGAATTAAAAAAAAGCCACTGAAAACAACAATAATGTACGAATTGACTGATTAAGCTGAAAAACTTGAAATCGAGAGATTAATTCCACCAGACCAGAAATCCTAGTGGAGAATTAATGAAAACTTTATTTGCCAGAAAGTCTGTGTCACCAACTGAAACATATCAAAAAATGATTTTTAAAAATCCATTACTTAAAAGACATACGAGTGATACTGATGTGGTTTAGTGCACTGACCTATACCTTGCAAAGACTAGATGGCAGCTCTCGACATTTCCTCACACCTTGTCCTGGAGCATGACGGACACCAGGCCATCTCCTGGACCATTACAGATCTTATCAAATCAAGAGATCTACCCTAACCAGCTTCCAATCTGACAGTGCCCCAATCCTGCACTGTACATTTCCATGTCTTATTCAAGATCCACAATGATATTGCCCTGGTAGACCCATTGTTCCTGCCTGCCCCTCTCAACTCTTCATAGCTAGTCCCTCTCCTGTCTCCCCTTGTCCAATCCCATCCGACCCATATCTAGGACACCTTTTAGGCTCTCCACCATTTTGAGAACTTGCAAAATATTGAATTTGTCAATTTCAGGTAACCCACTCCCCATTGTTCCTTTAGCACCCCCACCAATCCTCCAAGGTCTCTGTCATCTTTTCCATCCCCCCACCTTGTTGCTGAGACAGATCACTACCCAATATACCTACTTACCTGGTTTTCTTCATCCTCATTCACCTTTCCATCCCCTCATCTATCTAGTTTCATCTGTTCATCATCACTCCCTTATGGATTCCACTCACGCACCAGCTGTTGACTCAACACACTCTTCCCACAGCAGGCTCCATCTACCCATCATCACCATCACGTCCCTCTCATCTGGTTCTACCTATCACCTACCAGTCTCTATCTCACACCTTCCTCTCACCCACCTCTTTATGCTAGTTACCTTCCCTTTAACCCTTTACATTGATGTGGCATATTGACACAAAGTTGGCCACCCCTTTACCTTCAGAGATGCTACTTGACCCAGAGTTCTTACGGCAATATACAAAAAATGTGGCAGAAACTCAGCGAGTCAGGCTGCATCTATGGAGACAAATAAACAGCCAACATTTTGGACTGAGAAGGAGCTGTGCCAGCAGATGATAGACAAATCCAGGTAAGAGGGTGAAGGTAGGTAGATGGGGAGGGAGGGGAAGAGAGTGGAAATGGTATGAGAAGCTAGGAAGAGGTAAAGGGTTGAAATAGAAAGGATCTGATATGAGAGGACAGTAAATCCCAGAATAAAGGGAAAGAAGAAGTGAGGGAGGATCTCCCCCTCCCCCTCCCACTTTCAAATCTCTTACTAGCTCTTCCTTCAGTTAGTCCTGACGAAGGATCTCGGCCTGAAACGTCGACTGTACCTCTTCCTAGAGATGCTGCCTGGCCTGCTGCGTTCACCAGCAACTTTGATGTGTGTTGAGGGAGGAAGGTATAGTTGATGGGCAGGTTTTGAGGTTAGGGAGGGGAAAAAGAAGAGATGAAGAGGCCAGAGGGATTAAGGAAAATCCTTGCAGACTACCAAGGCAGAATACGGTGGTGTTCCTCCAATTTGTATCTAGCTTCAACTCAGAAGATGAGGCTGCGGACAGACATGCAAATGTAAGAATGGGAAGTGGAATTAAAATACCAGGAGACCTTGGCTGTTATGGCAGTAGAGAGAAGGTGCTCAATAAAGTAATCCCTCAATTTGCATCAGATATCACCAATGTGAAGGAGGCCATACGGGGAATAGCAGATACCATAAATGAAAGATGGATTCACCTGTGAGCGCTGCCTCACCTGGAAGGACTGTTTGGGGCCCTGAATGGGGTGAGGGAGGTGGTGTAGGGACAGGTGTTAACACTCAGTGGAGTTGCAGGGATAAGTGTCAAGACAGGTACTGTTTGGGATGGACAAGCAGATACGGGAGTAGTAGAGATCGTGACTTCTACGGAATGGGTAAGGGGGGGTGGGGGGAAGATGTACCTGAAGATGACAAAAGTTGCAAAGAGTAATTACATAGGTTTAAAACCAACAAAAATGTATTCCTGCCACCACCGCACTCTAAACCAGCACCAGATCCATCTATGGGACTTATTTTCTGTACACACAATGCCTTGGGGTCTAGCCCCTTCCACTATTTTGATGTTGAAACTCTATGGTTTTTACCTAGCATATTGCTAGCCACGTAGAGGCTGGCAAGTTTCTAGCTTTGCAAGCCTTTCCATCTGGATTGCAGTTTCCCCACACTGGTACCATGTGTAAAATCAGCAGCTCACTATTCTGTGGACTTTAATTATTCAAAATTTAAGTTACCAAAAATCTGAGAAGGGCACAGCGAACATACATATGCAATTTATCCTCTGGATTTCACAGAAACATTAAATGAAGCTCACAATGAAAGGAATGCAACATTAATTACCAAAAATATCTCCGTTGGAAAATAAAAGAAATACTTTGGTGACCAAAGATAGAAAGAACCAGAAATTTTAAAATGAAATAAAAGCAAACTGAAGAGTAATTCAAATATGAGCAGATGAATTCCAAAATAATCTAATACTTCAGAGCAGATAGTTTTCTGGTTTACTGACAATAGCAGGAAAATGGCTGGAAGTATCAAAGAAGGCAACAGTTTGAACATCTTGGGGGTGAGGGGAGACTGGATGTAAAGATGCAAAAAAAGTGTATAGCAATCAATTAGAAATGCAAATGGTGTACTGTATTTTACAAAGGTCTTGGAATTCAAAAGGTAAGAAAATCTGGATGCAATTATGCAATTACCATGAATAGTGCATATAGTTTTGATCACACAAATTAGGCTGCAGCATCAATTCATTAGAATTATGGGATGAAGAGTTTATGCTATTGGAAAAACATACTGTACATCTGCAGTCTCTTCCAGACAGACTTCAGTAGGATAGGACTATAATCAGTGAACTTCATAAGATTCAGAAACCCTTAAGATTCTGAGAGGGACTGGCAGGACGGATGTTAAAAGAGTATTTCCAATGGCTTCTGAGCCTAGAATAAGATCAGAGACTCCAAATAAGGAAAAATGTGGATCTTTGAAATTCTCTTTTCAGAGAAATGTGAATGCTTAGTTTATTCAAGCTGAACTTCAGCACACTTAGAGCTATTTAGAGAATTAAGAGAGATGGGAATTGGCTAAAAAGCCAACAAGATAGAAGATCAGCACTGATGAAACTAAGCAGCAGAACCTATCTGAAGAGCAATTTAAAAGGATTTTAAATGTGTGTTGATTGAATGCTGTGTGCTGGTGAGATATCATCCAATAAATATATGATAATGAATAAATTCACAAGTGATAAAAACTTCAGCTATTTTTCTCCAAGTAACTAATAAATTTCAATGTTCATCTACTTGCATGAGGATAGCTATGTTATCATGAAGAACCACCAACCTTGTATAAACCCAGAAATCCAAGGTCACGCATTACAGTAAGCGCACTGACTCTGGGACCAGTGGTAATCTCCCCTGCAACTTGCAATCGAATTTTCACTATTTCCAATGGATTTGTAAAGATTACTTGAGAACCTCCAGCCTGAGAGAATTAGAAAAAGAATTAGATGTTAAAGCTTGCATTTTAATTTGATTCATTCCAGTCTCCCCATGTTTTATCTTATCAATATACAATTTTACTTAATATTAGATTAGATTCAACTTTATTGTCATTGTGCCGAGTACAGATACAAAGCCAATGAAATGCAGTTAGCATCTAACCAGAAATGCAAAGAATAGTGTTATTTACAAAGTAACTGTGAATAAAAAGTAAGTGCTACAGCACACAAATATAAAAGTACTGAGACAGTACAATATGGGTGCAATACTGCATAACGCTGTGATGTGAGGTTCAGCAGTGTCACAGCCTCAGGGAAGAAGCTCTTCCTGTGCCTGCTGGTGCGGGAGCGGAGGCTCCTGTAGCACCAACCAGATGGGAGGAGAGCAAAAAGCCCATGGTTAGGGTGAGATGCATCCTTGATACTGCTTTTCGCCCTGCCCAGGCAGCATTTATGGTAGATGTTCTCAATGGTGGGCAATTGGGTGCTGATAATCCGCTGGGCAGTTTTCACCACATGCTGGAGTGCTTTGCAGTCCAATACGGGACAATTGCCATACCACACTGAGATGCAGTTGGGGAGATGCTGTCGATGGTACAGCGGTAAAAGTCCGTCAGTATCCTGGGACAGAGGTGAGCTTTCTTGATGCTCCACAGGAAATAAACGCGCTGTTGTGCCTTTTTGATCAGGATGGAGGAGTTCAGGGACCAGGTGAGATCCTCGGAAATGTGGACACCAAGGAATTTGATGCTTGATACACGCTTCAATACAGCTCCGTTGATGTAGATGGGGACATGAGTGTGGCTCCTAGCATGCCTGAAGTCCACAATGATCTCCTTGATCTTCTGGGTGTTAAGGGCCAGGTTGTTGTCGGCACACCACGTGGCCAGGTGCTGGACCTCGTCCCTGTAGGCCTTCTCGTCATCCCCTCTGATCAGGCCAACCACCGTGGTGTCATCTGCAAACTTGATTATGGAGTTAGAACCATGTATAGGAATGCAGTCATAGGTGAAAAGGGAGTACAGAAGAGGGCTCAGCACACAGCCTTGAGGCACGCCAGTGTTCAGGGTGAGAGTGGAGGAGGAGAAGTTGTCTAACTTAACTGATTGGGGTCTGTTAGTCAGAAAGTTCCAAGGTCCAATTGCAGAGGGATGAGCTGACACCAAGCTGGCGAAGTTTGGCGATCAGCTTGGAGGGAATCACAGTATTGAATGCCGAACTAAAGTCAATGAACAGCATTCTGACGTAAGAGTTGGGGCTGTCCAGGTGGGTCAGGGCAGAGTGAAGTGCCGTGGAGATGGCATCCTCTGTTGACCTGTTGGTACGATAGGCAAATTGGTGAGGGTCTAGGGTAGTAGGCAGACAGGATTTCAAATGTGATAGAACCAGTCTCTCAAAGCACTTTGCAATGATGGGAAAAAAATCTTCAAACACATCCATTTGAAATGAATCATACCAAAAACAATGAGGACAGTAAGGTAAACATATTCCAACCAAAGAAGACACTAGGAGTTGCTGACATCCATTGTTACATCTGAAACAAGTCTTTCAACAGTAATTCAAAGCAAATCTGCGACAATGAAATAACACAATCTTAACAGGAAGAATCTAATAGATCAGGCAACAGTAGCTGAGCAGAAATTTTCATAACGCAGCTAATAAATATTATGATAAGGACAGCAGAGGACAACAAAGATTAGTAAGTTGCTTTGCAATCATCACCAACAGTAGCTCTAATACTGGACCAAGCATAATCCAAGAAATCAAAGAGATACTATATAACATAATCAAGGGAGATTAGAGGTACACTAGACTAGTAAAAAAGAGGCGTATTAATTCACAGTATATATACATGATGAATTTCTACATCAACACATTGAGCAACCAAATGGGAAACGGCTATTTCAGATTTCAAATTGTGTAATAAGAAAGTTTCATAAAATCAGCACAAAACTAAGGTCATAATCTAAACACAAACAGAATTATGAAAGTATGACTAGAGAATTGAGTGTGGTTGAATAAGTAAAATGTTTGACAGTTGACCAAAAATGGCCAACATTTAAATAAATATTTTGTAAAATAAAACATATTCCTCAAAAGAACAGAATTCAAAGCAGAAAAGTGGCTCATGGCAACAGAACTTAAAGATAGTATTCAAAGTTAGAGCCATATAGAATTGCCAGAAAAATCAGTAATCTAGAGGATTGACAGTGTTTTAGAACTCAGCTAAAGGCAACTAAGTAATTAACTTAAAAACAAATGGCAAAAAAAAAGTGAAAATAAACTGGCAATTTAAAAAAAAGACTAAGAGCTTCCCTAGGTACGTAAAAGGAAGTCTGTTGAGGGTAAATGCGGCTCCCTTACACAGGCAAATTTAGCATGATAAATAAGGAAACTACACAGGAATTAGCAAACACTTTGTTTCTGTTTTTGTGGAAAGCACAAACCTGCCAGAAATATAGTAGAAACAAGAGTCTATCAAGGTTCAAGATCTGAAGGAATACATAGTTAAAAAGACTAAACCATGTAACAATTACAGCACGGAAACAAGTCATCTCGGCCCTTTTAGAAGAATGTGATAAACTGCAGCCTAGAGCTTTGGAAGGGGTACTAAACATTCTGGTTATAATCCTCCAAAGTTTGATAAATTCTGGAAATATTCCAGCAGACTGGAGAGTAGATACTTATCCCATTTCAGAGAGAGAAACCTTAATGTCAGTGGTGGGAAAGTGCTGGAATAGAAAATAAAGGATGTAATAACAGAACACCTTGCGAAGAATAATAATAATAGAACACAGAATCATACAGCACAGTACAAGCCCTTCGGCCCACGATGTTGTGCCACCCTTTTAACCTCCTCCAAGATCAACCTA
Organism: Mobula birostris; assembly: GCF_030028105.1. Lineage (NCBI taxonomy): Eukaryota > Metazoa > Chordata > Chondrichthyes > Myliobatiformes > Myliobatidae > Mobula > Mobula birostris. Next base: position 170,635,020 of record NC_092375.1, on the reverse strand, counting down.
ACACTCCCCTCCCACATTGCTCACCATTTTTCATCCGTATGCCGAAGAGTCTCTTAAATGTCCCTAATGTATCTGCCCCTGAGGAGCTTTCCATACATTCACCACTTTATGTAAACAAAAAGCAACCTCTGAAATTCCCCCTATACTTTCCTCTAATCACCATAAAATTATACCCTCTTGTATTATTCGCCTTTTCTGCCCTAGGGAAAAGGTGTTGGTCAGCCATTTTATCAAAGCCTCTTATCATATACACCTCTATCAAGTCCCCTTTCCTCCAAAGAGAAAAAAACTCTAGCTTGCTCAAGCTTTTCTCATATTACATCTGCTCTAATCCAGGCAGTATCCTGGTAAAATTACTTTGCATCCTCTCTGAAGATTCCAGCTTTTCTATAATGAGGTAACCAGAACTAAACACGATACTCACGAAGTGTGGTATATCCAGAGTTTTATAGAGCTGCATCATTACCTCATGGCATTTGAACTCAATCCCCTGACTAATGAAGGTCAACACACCATATACCTTTTCAACCACTCTATCAACTTGTGCGGCAACTTTAAGGGACATGGACCCAAAGATCCCTCTGTTCCTCCACACTGCTAAGAATCCTGCCATTAACTCTGTACTCTGTCTTCCAAAGTGTAGCTCTTCTGTTTTCCATAAGACACAGGAGCAGAACTAGATCATTCACCCATCAAGCTAATTGCACCATACTATCATGGATGACCTATCCCTCTCGACCCCCTTCTCCTGCATTCTCCCTGTAACCTTTGACACCCTGACTAATCAAGAACCTATCAACCTCTACTTTAACTATAACCAATGACTTGGCCTACACAATGGGTAGTGGAATGGAGTCCACAGATTCACTCACTTCTGGCTAAAGAAATTCATCCTCATGTCTGTTCTAAGTGGACAGCCCTCTATTCTGAGCTCAACCCTTAGGTCCTAGACTCCCCCACCATTGGAAACATCTGCTCAACATCCACCTTATCTAGGCCATTCAATATTCGACAGGTTTATCTTCGTGTCATCCGCAAACTTGGCCACAAAGCCATCAATTGCAGATTGAACGCCATCTGTCAATTTTCTGCCCAGTTCTGAATCCCAATGTCCCACTGTAACCTACAATGATCTCTAAACTATCCATAACATCAAAAACCTTGTGTCATTTATAATCTTACCTTTCCACTTCCTCATTCAAGTCATTTATAAAACTCACAAAGAGCAGAGGTCTCTGAACAGATTCAGCAGAGTCAACATGGATTTATTAAGCAAAAATTATTGGACTTATCTACTGCAATTCTTTTTTGGGGGGAAGGGGGGCGAGGGGGGGTCAAAGGGGGGGTACATAAAGAATATGTAGGCATGCTGGAAGGTTGGCCTTACGTATGTCATGTGAAATTTGAGTAAATGCAGTGTTATATTTGGTGTAGGAAAATAATAACTGGATATATCAAACAACTAGTAATTTATATGACTACTGCACATCAAGCCTGGAGGTAACAATTGCTGCTGAAGACATTTTTTCCATCAAATTGTTTTTTCAAGTCTATTCAGGAAGTAATATTTTGAACACTCAGGTGTATCTTCTCGGCACAGATGATATAGTTCTCAAACTATCTACCCTTTTATTATTTAGAGCAGCAATTCTCTCAATCAGTAAGAGTTTAAATTCATCTCTAATGAAAGTGTTTGACTTTTCTTCACAGCTGCCTTTTATATGTGTGAGGAAATGTTTTCCTGAGTACTTCCTTTAAGATCAAGCAAAATAGAAGATTGGATGGCAGAATTTATTTGTGTAGCCCTGGGACAGTGAAATTCACCAGTAAAAAGGTCACAGTTTGCGCACTGACCACTCTGTGGATTTGTGCTCAAGGAAGATCTTGATTATTAAGCATTACTGATAATTTCATTGAGATAATGGAGATAAATGAAGCAAAATACACTCAGTGGCCACTTTATTAGGTACCTCCTAAAAGTAGCAACAAAACTAGACAGGCTGATGAAGAAAGGCATATGGTGTGTTTGCCTCCATCAGCCGAGGCTTTAAATACAAGAACTGGAACATCATGTTATACAAAATATCATATGACTGTGAACAGTTTGGTTGCCACACTACAGGAATGATGAGATTTAGTTAGAGAGAATGCAGAAGATATTCATATAGACGTTGCTTGGAATAGAGGGCTTTAAGTTACAAGAAGAGATTGGATAAGATGCGAGAAGACATAATAGGTACATCAAATTATGAGAGGCAATGATTGGGTTAATAGAGTGTGTTCCTGATGGTAGCATTGCCAAAAACTAGAAGGTTTAAGGTGAGAGGGAGAAGGTTTAAAGGGAATCTAAGCTGCTGGAGGCAACAATATTGGTATCTGGACACATATTTGAATGAGCGAAGATATGACATTAATGTAGGTAAGTGACATTGGTGCAGATAGATATGATGGTGAGCAAAGATACAGTGAACTGTGAAATGCAAAAGTAAATTACAGGATTATGCAGGCTGTCACCAGGTAAAACAAATTGTTCCACTTTTACATGTTTATAAGTTGATTTTGTGTGTTAGTCAGAAAACAATTAAAAATTACTCGATGTGGTAACCACACCTCCACCGTATTGTCATGAATGCCATCAAAAGCACATAAAAGCTCATAAGAACAATTACGATAAGTGTAGAGAGGACACTATATCTTCCATTTGTAGGTAAGAATATATGTATGAACAACACTTCTGAACTTAATTTTTTTTTACTTGTAGGGTTTCAAACATTGGCCTTCATAACCTGTGACACTTTCTGCTGCTTGATAGCATGTTATCTATAGCAAATTTGACTGACCCAAGAGGAAAATATTTTACTCTGAATCAATTTTGAAAAGATAGATGCACTCAGAAAGAGCAAAACTGAATAACTGAAGAGTCATATGCAATTAAACAGTCTGGAAAACACTGAAAAATAATTTTGCGACAATGGGGCAGGAGAAAGTAAATTTATTTTCTAGCATGAAAATTGCTTGGTATTTAGTTTCCCACAGGTGGCTTGTTGGAAGAAAGCAAGATGTGCAGCTGGGATGACGAGAATGTATTCCTTTCAGCTGGTTATTTTCAGCTGTGGAGCTACGGAAATTGCTGCTGAGTGTCAGGGTGGAGCCATTCATGTACACCACTTTCACATGAGGAAGCTTATTACTAATCCTAAGGTTTGTTGTTTAAAGCAGCATCAGGGATGGGAGACTTGACTAGAAATAGAGCCCAGATAACTGCCTTGTAAATCACATATGAGGACTCTAAATGAGAGGCAGACCAGCCGCGGGATTGGAACCAACTTCAGGGTGTATCATGTTGGCATGGATGCACACACAACATCAATAAAGCCCTTAAATATCAAGAACAGGGATAACACACATTGGCAGTACGCTCAGAATAAAATCACCAGGAAGCATAATCTGATTCTGCTCTGATCAGGGGAAACTTACTGGAGGAAAAAGATAAATAAAAAGAAAAGTAAAAAGAGAGGGAAATTTGCTGTACATATAGATGTAGGTGTGTCAGATAAAGCAATGTGAATTGGTTTGTTGAATTATTTACATCCAAATTAAAACTCCAGTTTATGTTGACTCATGTATTTAAAAATGTTTCTATCCTCAATTTTAATAATTTAAGAGCTAATATGCTTATTATAAGCCCATTGTAATTTTTTTGCTAGCCTTTCTATAGCAGTTTATAAGCAGAAACATTCAACTTTAGTCAACATTATTAAAAAGATACATCACTAATTTCCCAATTCATCAGAATAACTTCTGTTCCAAAATTATAATATTCTAAATACACATTACAGAAATGTAAAATAGTCATATACAATACTTACACAGCCACCAGCCAAGATTTCTGCAAGTACAGGAATTGAGCCATCTCTTTGCGTGAACTTGTCTCTCACAAAATCATTTACCTGTTTAAGGGGAAAATGGGCAATAAGAAAAATTGTTTATTGGACAATGCATTCATGCAAGGTGGCAAACTTTTAATTAAAGAATAAGTTCCCTGTCTGTCTCCTCCTTTACCAAGCCTCCCAGCACCACAACCTGCACTGAACCCACTTATAAAATATGAGAATGCACTAAAATTTCCCTCATATTACCTTCTTCCAAAAAACAGTGAGACGAAAGGTTGCTACTCATGGGCTGTGTTTCTATTAACACAAAGGCCCATTGCTTTGCATGGATTAAATTCCAAACTGGTGCAATGAAATAATTTTTCTTTTCAAGTTGTTTATTTCACAAATTGAAAAGTGGATAAATAGCCATATCAAAAAGATAAATAACTAAACTGAGCATTTTTATAACCTTTCAGGAAACTTGCAACTTGCAAACCGGAACACCCAAAGCAACTGACATTACAGGCACAAAATCAAGGAATTGCATGGTACAGAAGCCATTTAGCCCAAAGGGGCCAAAAAAAACTCAAGCAAGAAGGATTTCTCTCTGTTTTGTATGTGGCTTTTAAAACGAATTGGATTGTGCAAGTGATGAAAATACAGGTTACACTATTCTCTGGGTTATATGCTAGTCTTTTTTTAAAAAACCATTTAAGTATTTACATTGATACAATGGAATTTGCCTCTTTCTGGATGAAGGAGCTTACAGAATAAATGCATCATAATTTAAAGTTTTAAATTCAATTCCCCAACTATAATAATAATGAATTTAAGATGAACTTTAGTATCAGAAAACCAGGTTCAATCGTAACCTTGGGTGTGCCGCCTTTGTGAAAATTGCACATTCTTACCGTGACCCTGTGTTTCCCCGAGTAGTTAATCGGAGTGTGGTGAGAATAAACTTAAGAGTATAAATGTGGAATTAGTGTAAGTGATAGCTGGCACGGACCTGGTGACCTGAAGGGCCTGTTTCTGTGCTTTATCTCCCACGATAACTTTAAAACACCAAGCTCTCCAACAGTTCCACAACCATCTGAACAGTATACATCCAAACATTCAATTTACGATGGAGAAGAATGGTTGCCTCCCTTTGCTGGACATTCTAATAGGTCAGAAACTAGACGGTAGCCTTGGACATGGCACCTATTGGAAACTCTCTCTCACGGCTTTTACCTCAACAATAACAGCCCCCATCATGCCTCCTAGTGCGAAGTCTATTTCAGACCCAGAGAGTCTCCCCAAGGACGATTTCATACGACGTTTCTACAGAATGGCTACAAGGTGTGGGAAATCAATTGGGCCCTTAAAAGGGCTGACCAAGGAAACCAGGAAACTTAATCACTACTACCTGTCTTCCCTGTATTTCCACGGCTTCTGGAAGGATCTCCAGGATCCTGAAGAAATATCTGATTAACACCATCCACAAACCTGTAAGGAAGTTTAAGTCACAGCTTATGCAGGTCAAAGGTGACCTGGGACTTAAGTCAGCTGGTGTTTACAGGATTCCCTGTGAAGGCAGAGTAGCATATATTGGCCAGATGGGGCACACGGAGGAAACGCACATCAAGGAGCACAGGAGGTGTATCTGTCTGTGTTACCTGGAGAAATCAGTGGTAGCAGAACATTGCATTCACAATGGTCATAAGATTGACTTCAATGGCACAAAACTAATGTGCTGCGCCAATGGCTTTTCAGACTGCCTGGTAAAAGAAGCCATTGAAATAAAACTAGAGGAAAAGAACTTCGTCATTGAAAAGTCAATTATAATCGATATTTGTACTTGGCTGGAAGCCAGAGAAGATTTTATTCAGCATATATGCTGGGAAAGCACTGGATCCTTTATTTCTAAAGTTGTTCAAAAATTAACATTGTGCAAGCAATTATAAGCAGCCAAAGACATTTAAGAGTCCCATTCTTTAAAATGAGGTTCTGTGCAGCTGTCCTATATTAGGCTAAAGGTTGGGTAGGATTTCAACAATCTGAAGTGAGAGGTGAGGTTGCTGAAGGGAAGGTGACATGAGGAGAGGGCAAAGTTGTAACTTGTAAAACATGAGCAAACCACAGAAGTCACAAAAAGGGAACACTTGGAGACATCCTGCCAGGAACTGATAACTCTATTATGATTTTTGAGGAAAGAGCTCTTTATTTTGAAACATTTCTTATAATCTAATTCAAACATTACAATCTGGAACACATGTTCATAAAATCCTAGCTGAGGTTTCAAAATTTCTGCAGCTACAAAGATACCTAATTAGTGATTTAAAAACAAATGCACAATATAAAATTGGATAGTAAAATTGGATAGCTACATGGACAGGAAAGGAATGGAGGGTTATGGGCTGAGTGCAAGTCGCTGGGACTGGGTGAGAGTAAGCATTCGGCATGGACTAGAAGGACCGAGATGGCCTGTTTCTGTGCTGTAATTGTTATATGGTAATACTTGAATAAGTCCCATAAGTTAAGAAGTGTTACAAAAAAATTATCATATCATCTCTTTACAGATTCAATGGGAATAAAGTGGATATGGGCAATGGAAGAAAGAAGTTTAGCATGCACTTGGTGATAATCAACAATCATGCTCTTTGGCTGTTTTCACTAGGAACATTTTATGAGCTATCTTCATAAGGATAATACAGAAAACATAATTAGTTTTGCTTTTGAAAAGTCAAATGCAAGCAGCACTATATGTTCCTATGTACAAGCAAGACCTACATAACAATGAAGAAAAACTCAATTACCTCACAGGATCTAATAAAGTTGTAGAATTCCTAGTTATTGTATTATAATGCAAGCAACAAATAAAAATACAACAAAACAAGGAATTAAATACAAAATAAACACTTACAGTAAGTTTAATGGCTTTTTCCGGAGCAACACCCAACAACTGTGGTAAAAGACCTAAAGGTAGAGACATTCATCATAAAACCAATTGATAATAATGGAGAATGAACAGTATTTGTAAAAGTCTTAATTTTAAGATTGGAGTTGCCTCAGACTATTGTTGTAATTGCACAAGTTATACAAATCAAATCATTTTTTTATTTTCCTTACTGCAAGGCTTTATACAAATCTGATGATTCTATTATTGAAAACTCAGATCAAAAAGCAAATTTGAGTTAATTTAACTGTGCTATGGATAAACAATTATCAAGTCTCGTATTATCCCTGATGTCTACCACAATTCAGTTGACTACAGAAAACATCAATAAATTTAGTTAACAAGTATAGCTATATGACAAGTGAAAGGATAGCAAGGGAAAAAATTTGTTCTCTTAAATATCAGTGTGGTCATCTATGCTTGGAGCCAAAAGAGATGGGGAGTTCAAATGATTTTTTTTACCTTTTGTATTTACTCAGGCAATACACACAGACTACTGAACTGTGTCATGGAGGTCATGGATTGTTTCTAATTATGGAAGAGGAGGTGCATCCCATCTTGAGGTAAATATACGCAAGGTGCATAAATCCCCAGGGCCTGATGAGGTGTCCATAAGACATAAGAGCAGAATTAGGCCATTCAGCTCACTGAGTCTGCTCTGCCATTCTATCATGGCTGATTTATTATCCCTCTCAACATCCTTGTCCTGCCTTCTTCCTGTAACTTTTGACACCCTGACTTAATCAAGAATCTATCAGTCTCCACTTGACTATACCAAATGACTTGGTCTCCAGTCTGTGGCAATGAATTCCACAGATTCACTACCCTCTGGCGAAAGAAACTCCTCCTGTGAAAGACTAGTGCAGGAATTGCAAGGGTTCTGGCAGAAATATTTAAAACATCCTTAGCCACAGAGGAAGTGCTAGATTAAATAAAATTAGCTTTATTTGTCATACATATATTGAAACATACAGTGAAGTGTGTAGTTTGCATCAAGTCAAATCAAATCAGGACTGTGCTAGGGACAGCCCACAATTGTCACCACACTCCCAGCACCAATATAGCAAGCCCACAACTCACTTAGCCTAACTGTACATCTATGGAATGTGTGGGGAAATCAGAGCACCCAAGAGGAAACCCACTCAGTCACACACAGAACGTACAGACTCTTTAGAGATAGCAGCAGGAGTCGAACCCTGATCAATGATCGCAGGTGCTGTAATGTGAATGTGATAATTGCTACACTATCGTGCCGCCCTATTGAAAACTTCTAGATGTCAGTTAGCAAATTTCTTTCATAAACAATGTCAACAACTGCTCTTAGCTGAGAATCAAATGCAAGATATACATGGAACCTTGCTCCAACAAGTTACGGCTCTTCCATCAAGCTCAATGGCAAATCCAAAAGGTAATGCAGCTTTGATTAATTTCTGCTATCAAGGGTTGGCTGGTGGCGCAATGACATCAGCGCCGGACTCTGGAACGGAGGTTCCCGAGTTCGAACCCAGCCGGGTCCACTCCCGAGTACGCTTTCCATCCGTGCCAGGTTGAATGTCAAGATCGTAACTCAACCTCGTAAAATAAAGGGAAAAATGCTGCGAAATGTCTGTGTGACGAGTGGCGCGCCACACAGTTTCTCTCTCTCTCGCTCCGCGCCTTGTAAAAGGCCTGAAAGACACCGTCCCGCCAACATCGCACACGTACGCACGTGGCAAAAAAAAAATTTCTGCTATCAAAGGGATGTGCTATGAAAAGAGGTTGAACAAAATGGCCTGTATTTCTTGAAGTTTAAAAAAAAAAGAGGCAAAATTATGGAAACATGAATTTCTTAATAGGCTTTGAACTGCTAGTTGAAGAGGTGATGATGGAAGTTGGCCACTTAGGACTGTGATTGGTGGTTGTTTGGAAATCTCTGCTTCAAAGGGCTATGTAAATTTAGATGAGGACAGTCAGTGAAATCACTTTAGAATTCTGGAGACAGGATAGTAGAAAACTGTAGAATTTTAATCGCCATCTTGTTATAATCAGGCACTATTCGGCCCATCTCTATCATCACAAAATTAGAGCACGTGGTATTGGGGGTAGGGTACTGACATGGATAGAAAATTGGTTGGCAGACAGGAAACAAAGAGTAGGGATTAACGGGTCCTTTTCAGGATGGCAGGCAGTGACTAGTGGGGTACCGCAAGGCTCGGTGCTGGGACCGCAGCTATTTACAATATACATTAATGATTTAGATGAAGGGATTAAAAGTAACATTAGCAAATTTGCAGATGTCACAATGCTGGGTGGCAGTGTGAAATGTGCGGAGGATGTTGAGATAGTGCAGGATGACTTGGACAGGTTGGGTGAGTGGGCAGATGCAGTTCAATGTGGATAAATGTGAGGTTATCCACTTTGGTGGCAAGAACAGGAAAGCAGATTACTATTTGAATGGTGTCAAGTTAGGAAAAGGGGAAGCACAACGAGATCCTGGTGTCCTTGTTCATCAGTCACTGAAAGTAAGCATGCAGGTACAGTAGGCAGTGAAAAAACCTAATGGCATGTTGGCCTTCATAACAAGGGGAATTGAGCAAAGAGGTCCTTCTGCAGCTGTACAGGGCCCTGGTGAGACCACACCTGGAGTATTATGTACAGTTTTGGTCTCCAAATTTGAGGAAGGACATTCTTGCTATTGAGGGAGTGCAGCGGAGGTTCACGAGGTTAATTCCTGGGATGGCGGGACTGTCATATGTTGAAAGATTGGAGTGACTGGGCTTGTATACACTGGAATTTAGAAGGATGAGAGGGGATCTGATTGAAACTTATAAGATTATTAAGGGATTGGACACACTAGAGGCAGGAAACATGTTCCTGATGTTGGGGGAGTCCAAAACCAGAGGCCACAGTTTGAGAATAAGGGGTAGGCCATTTAGAACGGAGTTGACGAAAAACTTTTTCACCCAGAGAGTTGTGGATCTGTGGAGTGCTCTGCCTCAGGCGGTGGAGGCCAATTCTGGGATGCTTTCAAGAAAGAGTTAGATAGAGCTCTTAATGATAGCAGAGTCAAGGGATATGGGGAGAAGGCAGGAATGGGGTACTGATTGTGGATGGTCAGCCATGATCACAGTGAATGGCGGTGCTGGCTCGAAGGGCCGAATGGCCTACTCCTGCACCTATTGTCTATTGTCTATTATCACTCCTTACTGCTATCCAAGGAAGGTTCCTGGGGTATTTAAGGCTGAAGAGTGGGTTTATCTGTAGCAGACTCGGGCACTCAAAAAGTTCAAGCATTTATGTAGACCTGCCACAAATCCAGTGATAACTCTTTTTTTTCCTGAACAACTTATACACAAAGAACAAATGACAGCAATCCAATTTGGTGGCTTTTGGATGAAACTTACTGCAATCAAACCAATTGTCCTTGGAATAGCATAAATAAAATTGTTGCACTGCTACTGCTAAATAAGCAAGCAGCTTGCCAATAGAGATGTTGGCAAGTCACTTTTTGTTTAGCAGTAGCAATGCAACAGTTTTATTTTGAATTGAGGGCCTGAACTCCATTAGATCCTGCTGAACAGACCCGTGCTTTGCCTATTATAGTGAAAATAAAAACTACCTCCTATGTCCTTTGTTCTTCATGAAGACACAATTATACACATTAATCATATTCAAGAAAATGTTTTTCAATTCAGTCAGCATAGAGACAGAGAGAAGATAAAAATGCTTAGAACAGCAAGTCTCAAAATACAGCATAGGACGCTGGCCTCGGGCCTACATTGTCTGTGCTGACCCTGATGCCAATTTAAACTAACCACATTTGCTCACATATGCTCTGTACCCCTCCATCCCCTACCTGTTCATGTGACTATTTAAATGCCTCAAACATGCCTCTCATAAATGCCTCCATCATAACCCCTGCAGTATTTTCCAGGCACTTACCGCTGTGTGAAAAAAAATTTGCCTCGCAAACCTTTAAACTTTCCCTCTCTCACATCAAATCTATGCTCTTTGGCATTTGAAGTTGCCAAAGTTCTGATATTAGCTGCCTCAGTAAGTGAACATGAAATTATTTTTAAAGTTACGAAGTCATGAAGAAACAAATTCATCACCTTAAAACAAAAAAAATTACACCAATATTTTACAACAGCGAGCTCTGACACAACATCTCCTGGTGACGAATATGATGGTTTTCTACCTTTATGAAGCACCAATTCTGTTTAGCATTTGTATTTTTACACTTATGTGATAAGATTAAGAAAGGAACAAGGAGGACTCAAGTAAAGTCACATTAACCAAATTAACATTTTTTGGGACAGCTGATCTTAACGTGGTCAAGAACAAATAAAATACCGAAATTCAACTTTACAGTAAAATTTAATGAATTGCTGCTGTATTTCTCCATGCAGCAAGCCTGCTTATTTATATGTAAATAGACACTTTGGCTACTGTATCTGTCCCTTTTGCTCATTTACTCTAACCCTATAAAACTGTATTCTTCTGCGCCGCCTTCTTCTATTTACACGTCTGTCTAAGCACCTCTGCAATATGGTATATGTAATCAATTCCGCTAAGACGTTCTAGGTATTAACCATTCTCAGTATAAGAAAAACTTATCCCTCAGATCCCCTTTAAAACTCCTTCTTTGCATCTTAAACTTATGATCTCTTGATTTTGACACCTCTCCCATGGGAAAATGCTTTTGACTTTCTACCCTATCTATGCCTCTCATACACCTATCAGGTCACCCCTCAATCTACTTCACTCCCAGGAAAACAAGACAAGCCCATCTAATCCCTTCCCATAACTAAAGTCCTCCAATCCAGGAAACACCTTGGTGAATCTCTGCCTTCTTTCAAATGCAATCATATCCTTCCCTATAGTGTGAAAACCAGAAATGAACATAATACTTCAAGTGTGACCTAACCAGTGTTTTGGTCTTTACTTGTTTAATGACGTCTGCCAGTGAACCTGATCTGCTTTTGAAAACAAAACGGTCAAGTGATTTTTGCTGCTACTCCGCCAATGCAGAATACCTGTGGCCGCCAGTCAAAGGTTCTCAGTTATAGCTTTTCTTTTCTTTTTCAATCTTTTTATTAGTTTCATAAAATAAAAACATAACATAGCAATAATACAAATAGTAGGAGATACATTGTTGTACTTAAAATGAGTAATTATAAGACCAAATAGTATAAATTGACAAAACTCCCAATCGTGTAGGATAACAATGAATAATACAGGACAAAAAAAAACTGAAGAAAAATCATGAAAAAGGAAAAAAAAATAGAAAAAAAAAACCCCCATCCCAAAAAAAACTAAACAGAATTAGTCAACTAAACTAAAAGACTTGGGCAATTCTAACAACTTAAAAATGGAAAAGAAGAAAACCTTAGTGTCGACAACTCCATTCCTCTCAACCAACAGTACAGAGAAATAAGTTTGGAAATGGTCAAGTTACATCATATGAAAATGCTGAATGAACGGCCTCCAAGTTTCTTCAAATATAATGGAAGGGTCATAAACCGCACTTCTAATTTTTTCCAAATTCAAACACACTGTAGTTTATGAAAACCAATGAAATACAGTAGGAGGGTTAATCTCTTTCCAATTCAGCAAAATGGATCTTCTGGCCATTAAAGTAAGAAATGCAATCATCCAGCATGCTGAAGAGGTTAAATAATTTGAGTCTATCATTGGTAATCCAAAGATAGCAGTAATTGGATGAGGTTGTAAGTCTATATTCAAAACCGTTGAAATAATATCAAAAATATCTTTCCAATATTTTTCCAATAAAGGACATGACCAAAACATGTGAGTTAAAGAAACTATCTCGAAATGACATCTATCACATATAGGATTAATATAAGAATAATAACGAGATAGTTTATCTTTGGACATATGAGCCCTGTGCACTATAAACTGTATCAACACATGTTTAGCACATATAGAGGATAAATTAACCAATTGAAGAATTTTTTCCCATTTTTCAATCAGTATAATAATCTTAAGTTCTCTTTCCCAATCAGCTTTAATTTTATTGGAAACATCAGGACATAAATTCATAATTATATTATATATAATTGCTACAATACTTTTCTGAGAGAGATTTAGATCTAAAATTTTTTCCAAAGTGTCCACTGGATATGAGTGTGGAAAATTAGGAGAAACTGTAATTAAAAAGTTTCTAATCTGTAGATATCTAAAAATGTGAGATCTGGGTAAGTTATATTTATTAGAAAGTTGATCAAAAGACATGAAACAATTATCCAAAAATAAATCATGGAAACGTTCAGTTATAGCTGAACATGCTCAGATAACTATCAGTGCAACACTTAATTAAATAACCCATCAGAGGCTGGCAGTCTTTCCTTCATTTGAGCATAGAACTAAGGCCATGCATCCCAATTTATCATGTTGCTGATTTATTTTTCTCCAGATGAAACAACTATGGTCTTGGCAAATTACCTGCTGGTCTACTCAAATGAAGGGACACTTTGACTACAGTATCCTGATTACCTTAATAGTGGCAAATGTCTTTTTAAAAATTTTAACCTCATTAGCACAACTAAGTTATTTTCATGGCCTGATTTGCCAAAAACAAAAGTTATCTGCATTGCTTGGAAGCATCTTGTTAAGGGGCTGACTTGGGACAGAACAGAACCACGCATATTAGACTCAAGTTCCATAAATCTACTTTATAAAGTGAAGATAACTCTGAATCATAATGAAACTGAAAATGCAACTTTTAATATGTGGTAACAATTTGAGTTATATTCTTGCTTATTATGTTACCACTTTTTAAAAGTTGCTTTTTCAGTCTCATTATGATTCAAAGTTATCTTCACTGAATAAAGTAGATTTATGGAACTTGAGTCTAATATGTATGATCTTGTTCTGTCCCATGTCAGTCCCTCACAAGATACTTCTAAGCAATACAGATAACTTTTGTTTTTGGTGAATCAAGCTCTTCCCTGAATTCTAAATTTTAGAATATACCCAACTCTGTTACTGTAGCTAATAAGTAGCTTTTAGAGAGCTACATAAACGTGCAGAGAATAGAGGGATATGGATCAAGTACAGACAGAAGTGATTAGTTTATATCATTGGTTTCTATATGCCCCTTTTTTATTTGCCTGCATTTTCATCAATTGCCTCCTCCAGTCTGCTCCACTGGCTGATTCTCCAACTGTAATATTACACTAGGCATCACTTACAGTGGTCAATTAACTTCCCAACGAGTAAATGTTTCTGAGATATGGAAGGAGGCTGCAGCACCTGGAGGAATCCTAATTAGTAAAAGGGAAAAATGGGCAAACTCCACATAGACAGCACTGGGGGAAAGCATCAAGTGCAGGTTTGCAGAGCTGTGAAGCACAAGCCCTACGTGTTGTACTACTATGCTGCCTGCCTACATAGCATCTGATAGGCACTTATTAGCAATCTCATGCAAGACAGAATAAATGCCAACTTTACTGCATGAAGGTTAAGACACTAAGTCCAAAAAGCATCTAGCACTCGAAGAGAAGCAGGAGTATGAACTTAGGATCAAACATTTCAAATACCTTCCCATTCTGGCAAAGAAATAGTAAAGCTTCATACTCAATAAACCAGATAGTTGCATAATTCTACTACAGACCTACCTCTATAAAGGCCAAAAAACCCCTCATAACGCACAACTTTCTGGAAACAGTCAAAACTATTTTTGTACATCAGTTCTCCAATGAAAGATCCTGTAGAGCGCTGGTTCTGCATTCGTGTCTTCACTAAATCAATAGGATAAACTGCAGTTGCTCCCACCGCTGCAAAAGAGGTAAAGGCCAGGGTAAGTTTAATAATAGTACTAATTGTCAATATTTAAATATTATCCCTACTTACAATGGCCATGTTTACAGCAAGTAACTTTCTACAATAGTTTTCCAGTATTATAGAAACTAATTACAAAGTAACAACCTGGGTATCACTAGCAAGGCTGCCATTTAACACCCATCTCTATCTTCCCTTGAATTGAGTAGCTCAACAGGCGATTTCAAAGGGCCCTTGTGTGAACAAGACTGGTGGCACTGAAGGCACACATAGATGAGTCCATGCAAGAACAGCAGATTTCCTTCCCCAAAAGCCATTAAGGAAACAGAAGGGCATTTACAACAATCTAGTAATTTTATTTTAATTTCAATATCACCAACTAAATTTACATTCAGCAGTTTAGATATGAACCCAGTTTTCTAGATTATTTGTTCAGCCCCCGGATTACTGATCAGCTCATTTAACTGTTGGGCCATGCCCATAACTTTGCAAGATATTAAGTGCAGCAGCTATTTTGAGCAACTCAATAAATTTACTGCACTTTTTAAAGGGATATTTCCTTAGTTACTTACTTTTTACACTCAAATTTATATACACGTCAATTGAAATTGCTGTAAGGCAAACTTTAGCGTTAGTTCTTCATATCCACTGTGAACTAGTTAATTTCAAACCTTCTAAACTACAACAAACAGCTTTGAAACAAGAAATTTTTAGGTACTATGTAATACGACAGCAAGGCACATACTTAATTGCTAGCATTATTTTGTGTAGTTTTCGTAAATGAGTTACATGCTGTTAGCTTTAACCCAACTGGATTTACTTAATAGTTTTCAATTACACACTAAATTCCTTGCAGTGTGTCTTGGGCAATGATGATTTTGTCCAATAGTGGCAATGTGTCCGTTTTAAACTATGCAGGCTGTACAGGCATAAACAAATATACACTGTCTTGAAAAGTTATTCAGCAACCCCCCCCCCAAACCCTTTGATCACATAAATGAGTATTACAACTAGGGATTTTGATCAACTTAACTGAGAATTCTTAGTTGTGAATCCAATGCTCCTATTTTCACAGTGAAGCCAAAAAAAACAGGCAAAGGTGTAAAACTAAAAATTCAAAAACTTAAATGTCAGCCCTTCAAAAGCATTCATCCCCCTTTGCTCAGTACTTAGTTGAACTACCTCTCGCCTCCACCATACTTTACATTAGGGACGGTGTTACTTGACCGATGCACAGTATTAGATTTATAACACGTGCTGCTTTTAAAAAAAGCATATCCTTGCCCATAAAGATATTGATATTACAGTATTAGAAGATACTGTAAAGATGTGGAAGAAGATTTTGTGGTCAGATGAGTCTAAAGTGGAACTCTTTGGCCTCAATACTAAGCAGTACTTGTAGGGTAAATCTAATACTGCTCATCAGCTAGGTAACACCATCTCTATTGTAACACATCATGCTCTGGGGATGCTTTTCAGCAGCTGGGACTGGAAATCTGGTCAAGATTGATGTGAAGATGAACGCTGCTAAATAAAGGGAGATCTTGGATAAAAAACTGATTGCCTCTGCCAGAAAGCTTAATCTGGAGAGGAAGTTCATCTTTTCGCAGGGCAATGACCCAAATCACACTGTAGAAGAGGAAGAAAAATAATAACAGCTATTGCTGCATTCTTTACAAGAATTAACAAAATTGCACAACTAAATCTTGGTAAAGACCAACAGCAGTGCTGCTAAGATCAAAATATGGTCTCCAAACAGGTACTCTTTAGTTCAGTTACTGGAATCAAATTTATCTGTGAATAGCAGTACTGCAACCTGGGCATCAACAAAGAAGCAAACACCAGCTACTTGTACTGTAGCCACCTTTGACCATCCTGTAACTGCTACCGTTTCTTGGCTGTGACACTGACCCTTGCAGGTCTCCTGCCAAAGTTAAAATGCTACACTAATGTCAGTTAAATACCAGACAAACACCTTAATATGCAAATTCTATCTTGCAGGAATGATGACCAGCTTCAATCCAGTAAACATAAAATGCAATCTTGCAGTGACTGGGTGGTAGATAGAACGATGATTTTAAGATCCCACCAGCTAAGCTGTCTGGAGAATTCATGCAATTATGTGAAACACTAAAATACCAACAAAAACCAATATTCTATAAGTGGAAAATTATACATGCAACAAATCAAAATGAGTGGAGAAGTTCTACTAAGTTTCAAAATTTCTTGTTCAAGTTGCAATATGATAAATCTCAATGAAACTCTTTCCTGAATCCAATTAGATTAAACAGCACCTTTAATGAAACAGGCTTATAAAAATTGGTACCAATTCCAGAAGTTTTTCTCAATATAATGTAGACAAGGCACATGCAAAATGCAAGGGAAACATGAAGCCAGAGAGGAATATCTGTGTTCTTTAAAAAAAGACTTCACTTGCATATCATAATACAGATTTTTTTTAAACAGCACACGAATCTAGATTTTATCTTAATCCTTGGATTTTTTTTTAAATTCATCTTGAAACACTTGAGATAATTTTTCCCATTAAGTATAATTAATATGCTTCATAACTTGATCCGGAAGTCTGCTGCAATTATTGAGCTTTTGCCCCAAAGACAGTCTGGAGCCAGAAGTGGAATTGCAGTATTATATCAATCCTCTGATCACAAATACATATAAAAGGAACTTTACAAAGCCTTCCAGATATGTCCCTTTATTTCAATGGCTTGCACCTTAGCTGATTTGGACAGGACTGGATTGATGAAATCCTATTTTATTAGCCAAAGTTTTTGAACAACATTGAGACATATCACTCACCTCCAGCAATTGAGCCCAAAGTGAACCTGTAAACAGATTCAGCAGCCTGGAGCCATATAGGCCTGCGGGTATCACTGAATGATTGCTGGAACAGAAAAGACAAAGGAGTGGAATGTGAGAAAGTTAGCTGTACGAAAAGTTTCTTTTTAAAAATTATTACTGCAAATCTTGTTTGGAATTACACAAGTTACTATAATAGTAAACCAGGCAACTTCAAATTTGGATTAACTTCAATTTATATAAAAACTACTTCTTTAGTAGTTTTTTAGTAGATGAAGACCATCATCCTCGACCTCGACGGATAGCCACGACGACTTTTTTAGAAGGAGAATATATTGCAAAAAGTAGCAATGATCATCATAACAAGTTAGGTTCATTTCACTTTCATAACCAAGTTTTATTTAGACAAATGAAAAGCACAAAGCAACATACAATACTTTTGCCTTGCTGAACACAGCTGTCCTAAGGATAAACCCTATTCTTTTGGAATCTTCTTTCTTTGTGGATTAATTCAAGCAATATGAAAAATATAGTAGTTCATATCTAAAGCATTTAAGTATGCTGAATTTTAGTCTTTTATATTTCTTCAATATAATTTTCAACAGACTTACAAAGCTATCATTACTGTGATCAGTAAAACTGAGTGCAGCAAGTTGGTTGAAGGGATACTGGCTGTATCCAAATTTTCCATAAATAAGGCATATCTTATGTGGAAGTAACTCAAGCTGCAGAAACAATAGTTTTGACTTACAAACCCCATTTCTAGAAAAGTTGGGATATTTTCCAAAATGCAATAAAAACAAAAATCTGTGATATATTAATTCACATGAACCTTTATTTAACTGACAAAAGTACAAAGAAAATATTTTCAATAGTTTTACTGACCAACTTAATTGTATTTTGTAAACATACACAAATTTAGAATTTGATGGCTGTAACACACTCAACAAAAGTTGGGACAGAGGCATGTTTACTATTGTGTTACATCACCTTTCCTTTTAATAACACTTTTTAATCGTTTTGGAACTGAGGATACTAATTGTATTAGATTTGCAATTGGAAATTTTGTTCATTCTTGCTTGATATAAGACTTCAGCTGCTCAACAGTCCGTGGTCTCCGTTGTCTGATTCTCCTCTTCATGATGCGCCATACATTTTCAATAGGAGATAGATCTGGACTGGCAGCAGGCCAGTCAAGCACACGCACTCTGTGTCTACAAAGCCACGCTGTTGTAGCCCGTGCAGAATGTGGTCTGGCATTGTCCTGCTGAAATAAGCATGGATGTCCCGGGAAGAGATGTCGCCTTGATGGCAACAGATGTCTCTCTAAAATCCTAATATACGCCTCAGAGTCAATGGTCCCTTCACATACATGCAACTCACCCATGCCATGGGCACTGATGCACCCCCATACCATCATAGATGCTGGCTTTTGCGCCTTTCACTGATAACAAACTGGATGGTCGTTTTCATCTTTGGCACGGAGAACTCGACGCCCGTTTCTTCCGAAAACTAGCTGAAATGTGGACTCATCTGACCACAGCACACGGTTCCACAGTCTTTCGGTCCATCTGAAATGAGCTCGGGCCCACAGAACTCACCGGCGTTTGATGTGTGGCTTCCTCCTTGCATTTCTGGATGCAGTGACGGACTGTGTTGAGTGACAATGGTTTTCCGAAGTACTCCCAAGCCCAGCTGGCTATAATTGTCACAGTAGCATGATGGTTCCTTAGGCAGTGCCGCCTGAGGGCTCGAAGATCACGCGCATTCAACAGTGGTTTCCGACCTTGCCCTTTACGCACTGAGATGTCTCTGAATTCTCTGGATCTTTTTACAATATTATGTACTGTAGATGTTGAAAGACCTAAATTCTCTGCAATCTTGCGTTAAGAAATGTTCCTTTTGAACTGACTAACAATTCTCTCAGAAATTTTGGCACAAAGGGGTGAGCCACGACCCATCCTTGCTTGCAAAGACTGAGCCTTTGATGGACACTACTTTTATACCCAGTCATGATACCTCACCTGCTACCAATTAGCCTGCTTAATGTGGAGTCTTCCAAACTGGTGTTACTTGAATATCCTGTGCACTTTTCAATCTTATTTTAACTCTGTCCCAACTTTCGTTGAGTGTGTTGCAGCCATCAAATTCTAAATTTGTGTATATTTACGAAATACAATTAAGTTGGTCAGTAAAACTATTGAATATCTTTTCTTTGTACTTTTGTCAGTTAAATAAAGGTTCACGTGAATTAACATATCACAGATTTTTGTTTTTATTGCATTTTGGAAAATATCCCAACTTTTCTGGAAATGGGGTTTGTATTTACACCCCAGCCCCACACTAACACTTGTAGAAATTCTGCGACAGTGATTTGGTATCTCAAATTTTTGGATAGCAATTTGTCAGCTCTGTAAGGGTGAAATCCATAACCTGAACAGCTGTAACACAGGGATGGGGGGAATATCTATATGCAGCTTGAGTGAATTTGTGGCATTACAGATTCTCAGGGCTGCCCACTTGTTTGTCCATGTCAAACCTTTCTAATCTCTCATCTCTGAATGATGGAAGTAAGCAAAGTGAGTTAAGTTTTCACCTTTTTCATCAAATTGATGTTCCATAAAACAGGCACAATATCAGTAATCCACAGTGAAAAATTTTTTTAAAAAGCAGGATAAAATAAACTTGAGCAGGATGAATAAAATGAATATAAAGCAGGGTAAAACAGTCCTAAATGATATCCTTATACCCATCATACCCTTAGTTCTAATCAACAAGCTCCAAAAGCTGGACCTCCATACCTCACCTCTGCAACCAGATCCCTGACTTCCTCACCCGAAGACCACAGAATGTGCAGGTCAAAAATAACATCTCCTCCTTGCTGACAGTCAATACTGGGACAGCTCACCCACTGCTCTACTCACTCTACACCCACGATTATGAAGCTAGGCACAGTTCAAACGCCATCTATAAATTTGCCAGTGTTACAACAATTGTTAGCAGAATTTCAGATGGTGATGAGGTGGTGTATAGGAGTGAGGCAGATCAGATGGTTGAGTGGTGTTGCAGAAACAACCTTGCATTCATGCCAGCAGAACCAAGGAATTGATTGTGCACTTCAGGAAGGGGAAGTCAGTGGGATCAGAAGTGGAAAGGGTGTGCATTCAGGTTTCTGGGTGTCAACTTCTCTGAGGATCTATAGTGGGCCAAACAAATTGATGCAATTACAAAGAAGGCACAACAGCTGCTATATTTCATGAGGAGTTTGAGGTGAATTGATATGTCACCAAAGACGGTCACAAATTTCCAAAAATGTACTGTGGAGAGCATTCTTAACTGACTGCATTACTGTCTGGTATGGAGGGGCCATTGCACAGGATTAGAAAAAGCTACAGAAAGTTGTAAAACCTGCCAGCTCTATTATAAGACCATAAGATGCAGGAGCAGAAGTAGGTCATTCAGCCCATCGAGTCTGCTCCACCATTCAATCATGGCTGATCCAATTCTTCCAGTCATCCTAACTTCCCTGCCTTCTCCCCATACCCTTTGATGCCCTGGCTAATCAAGAACCTATCTATCTCTGCCTTAAATGCACCCAATGATTTGGCCTCCACAGCTGCTCGAGGCAACAAATTCCACGGATTTACCACCCTCTGATTAAAGTAATTTCTCCGCATCTCTGTTCTAAATGGACGTCCTTCAATCCTGAAGTTGTGCCCTCTTGTCCCAGAATCCCCTACCATGGGAAATAACTTTACCATATCTAATCTGTTCAGGCCTTTTAACATTCAGAATGTTTCTATGAGCTCCCCTCTCATTCTCCTGAACTCCAGGGAATACAGCTGCCAGACGTTCCTCATACGGTAACCCTTTCATTCCTGGAAACATTCTTGTGAATCTTCTCTGAACCCTCTCCAATGTCAGTATATCCCTTCTAAAATAAGGAGCCCAAAATTGCACACACAATACTCCATGTGGTCTCACAGGTGCCTTATAAAGCCTCAACGTCACATCTCTGTTCTTATATTCTACACCTCTAGAAATGAATGCCAACATTGCAATCGCCTTCTTCACCACCAACTCAACCTGGAGGTTAACCTTTAGGGTATCCTGCACAAGGACTCCCAAGTCCCTTTGCATCTCTGCACTTGGAATTCTCTCCCCATCTAAATAATAGTCTGCCCGTTTATTTCTTCCACCAAAGTGCATGACCGTACACTTTCCAACATTGTATTTCATTTGCCACTTCTAACTTCCCGAGCATCAAGGACACCTTCAAAAGGTGATGCCTCAAAAAGACAGCAACCGCCATTAAGGAACCCCATCACCCAGCACATGTCCACTTCTCATTACTACCCCAAGGTGGAGGTGAAGGAGCCTGAAGACACACACTCAATGCTTCAGGGACAGCTTCAGAATTCTGAATGGACAACGAATCCATTAACATTACCTCAGTATTTTTACCCTCTCTTTTTGCCCTAATATTTAATTTAATTTTCTTTTTTTATACATACTCATCATTGTAATTTATAGTTTTTATGTATTACAATGTACTTCTGCCACAGAACAACAAATTTCACAACATACGCCAGTGATATTAAACTTGATTCTGATTCTAAAGGGTCTGCATGAGTGCAACCAAATAAAAGTTGACACAGAATGATACAGAATGATAGAATAACCATAGATGATCAAATGTTGGTTTTAAGTAGCATCCTAGAGAAGTAGATAAACTTTTGGAAGGGGATTATCAAGCTTAAGGATTTGACAACTCTCAGTATAGGTGCAAGAGCTGCAGCAGTTAATACAGGGCCTGCTTTAGAGGATGGATTTGAAGAGAGACGAAAATCTAAAAGGGATGGGAGATTTGCAATGAAGATGAAAATACACACACACAACACAAAAAAATCACAGCTTAACCAGAAGTTACATTGCTCTGCAGCATGGAAATGGTTAAAATAGGCAGCAAACGGCAGCTGTACAGGACAGTTGCCAGGACAATAAACTTCCATGTGAACAGCTATGAAGTAGCAAGGACACACTCCGCAGACCAACATGAGATACGGATGCAAATGAAGAATTGCAAGACACACACTAACTAATGGACATTAACGTATAGTTTCTTTTGGTTATTAACACTTGAAGAATGTATTGTGATTGTTACATTTTTTTTTTGTGTGCCATACTCTGCCAGAGCCTCGGCGACCACTTTTCAAGTGGTTGTCTTGGGGGAAAGATTCTGTGGGTGGTCCCCCACGTCCTTCTCACAGCACAGTTTTTTTTTTTACGAGGCCGAGTTGCGAGCTCAACACTCAAGCCGGCACGGATGGAAAGCGTGCCCGGGAGTGGCCCAACTGGATTTGAACTTGGGAACCTTCGCTCCAAAGTCTGGCGCTGATGTCACTGTGCCACCAGCCGGCCTGCTACATATTAACAAATAAATAATTAGAAAGTGCACAAAGTTTTCAATTAGGTCAAACATTGACCATTCTGAGCAGTTTCAGAACAGTTTGATGACAAGGGCTGGACTGTTCTCCCTGTGCACAAATAAAGCATGATTGAGAAATGAGAGCGAGTTGTCAAAGTCCAGTTAAT
Organism: Mobula birostris; assembly: GCF_030028105.1. Lineage (NCBI taxonomy): Eukaryota > Metazoa > Chordata > Chondrichthyes > Myliobatiformes > Myliobatidae > Mobula > Mobula birostris. Next base: position 170,612,013 of record NC_092375.1, on the reverse strand, counting down.
CGCTAACAACAGCAGCTCTAAATACATGTGCAAAATGTGCAGCAATTAACATGGGGGCTCTTTCTGAGGTTGGAATTGGAGAGTGGCAAACACGTAGAGGTATGGAGGAATTACAATGATGAAACTACACACAAAAATGACAGCAGTGCTCTGAATTAGGACCTCAGCAACAGAATCTGAGAGGACCTTAAGTTTATGAAGCATTGAACTGGGAAGCTGGCTAATCAGGCATTGGCAGTGCCAGTTTTAGAAGAAAGGAGGGCACGATGGTGCTTAGCAGCTGTGCGAAAATAGACACAAAGTCCAGTGATGCTATGGAGATGGAAATAACCAGTCTTAGTGCTGGAGCACATCCATAAAAAAAAAAGCTCATCTTGGATGCAATGCTGTGTCATATTTGAGCAGGTAAGTTCAGCTTCAGGCAGATACCATGGAGAAGGATAGAGGAATAAGAATAATGGCCAATAACAGCGAGGTAGAAATGGGTATTCTCATATACAAATGGAAAATTATGCATTTTCAGATGTGGTCACCAAGAGTAGCATGCAGATGATAAACAGAATGAAGCAAGGTAGATCCGAGGGAGATAGCAAAGGTAGCTGTAGGAATTTAGAAACAGAATCCATTATAGCTGATCCTCTTGCTGCAAGCAAACAGGTAAGGATGCCTTCAAGTGTAAGCAGACTCAACTGACTGACAAATGAAAGGCTATGGAGTGGGATGATAAGATAATCTGGATCAAAATATATTTTTAAGATCAATAAAGTCAAGGAACAATAATTTACATAGGATGCAAGCTATGAATCTGAATTGATGGATTTCTGGAGTGGCTCAGTGAGGGACAATGATAGCAAATCTAATTTCAAAGCCAGCAGGTTCATCTTAAAAGATGTAACAGGCTATAAGGAGTTTTATTGGACTAAAGTAGTTTGTAATATCTTGACTATTAAGGTCACTACTATTAACACTATATAATCAAATAAAGAGATCTCCTGACTGACTAATAATAATATTACTCTTAACTAATACTTCTATCAGATTAAAGTAGTAAAATAATATCCCAGGACACAAGTCTAAATACACAAAAAAATTCTCTGTTGAGTTATTTGCTTACATCTCAACCTGTTAATATAGTGAGAACAATAAACTTTAAACTGTTTTCACTCTATTTCTCTCTCTTTTTGATCCTTTTCTCTCTCTTTTTGATCCTTTTCTCTCTCCTTTTGATCACTGGAAGATCAGAATGGAAATCTATGCACGGAGCCGAAAGAAATGGGATAGATCTTCAATGGATTTTTGCAACTTTATTTACTCGGGGGATGGACACACAGTTCATAGAAGTGCAGCAAAGCAGCAGCAAAGTCATAGACCCTATACAGATTACAGAGGAGGAGGAGGTGTTGGCAAATCAGGGTGGATAAATCCCCAGGACCTGACAAGGTGTTCCTCTGACCACATGGAAGGCAAGTGCAGAAATTGCAGGGGCCCTAGCTGAGATATTTAAATTATTCTTAGCAACAAGTGAGGTGCCGGAGGATTGGAAAATAGCTAATGTCGTTCTGCTGTTTAAGAAAGGCTCTAAAAATAAAACAGGAAATTATAGGTTGGTGAGCCTGACATCAATAGTGGGAAGGTTATTGGAAGGCATTCTAAGGGAGCACATATATGAATATTTGGATAGACAGGGACTGATTAGGGATAGTCAGCATTGCTTTGCGCATGGTAGGTCAGGTCTAGCCAATCTTAGAGTTTTTCAAGGAAGTTACTAGGAAAGTTGATGAAGGCAAGGCAGTGTGTTGTCTGCATGGATTTTAGCGAGGCATTTGACAAGGTCCTGCGTGGAAAGTTGGTCAAACCAAGATAAGGTAGTAAATTGGATTAGACATTGGCTTTGTGGAAGAAGCCAGAGAGGTAGTAGATGGATGCCTCTCTGACTGGAGGCCTGTGACTACTGGTGTGCCACAGGCATTGGTGCTGAGTCCGTTGTCGTTTGTCATCTGTATCAATCATCTGGATGATAATGTGGTTAACTGAATCAGTAAATTTGTGGATGACACCAAGACTGGGGGTGTAGTAGTCAGCAGAGAAGACTATTAGAGCTTGCAGCGGTAACTGGAGCAGCTGGAAAAAAGGGTTGATAAATGGCAGATGGAATTTAATGCAGACAAGTGCGAATTGTTGAACTTTAGTAGGACCGTCCACGATAAGTCTCGCACAGCAAACGTAGAGCACTGAGGAGTGTGGTAGAACAAAGGGATCAGGGAGTACAGGTCCACAATTTCTTTGAAAGTGGCAGCACAGGTGAGTAGGAATAGGGTCCTAAAGAATGCTTCTGACACACTGGACTTCATAAATCAAAGTAGTGAGTACAGGAGATGGGATGTTATGTCAAAGTTGTATAAGATGTTGGTGAGGCCTAATTTGGAGTACTGCGTGCAGTTTTGGTCATCTACCTCCAATAAGGTTGAAAGAGTACAGAGAAAATTTACAAAGATGTCGCAAGAACTGGAAGCCTGAGTTATACGGAAAGATTGAATAGGTTAGGACTTTATTCCTTGGAATGCAGAAAATTGAGGGGAGATTTGAAAGAGGTATAGAAAATTGTGAAGGGTATGGCAAGCAGGCTTTTTCCACTGAGGTTGGGTGGGACTACAATTAGAGGTCACGGGTCAAGGATGAAATGTGAAAAGTTTCAGGGGAACATGAAGGGAAACTTCTCCACTCAAGAGTGTGGAACAAGCTGCCAGCGCAAGTGGTGCATGGATAGCAGGGGTATGAAGGACTTTGGTCTGGGTGCAGGTCGATGGGACTAGGCAGTTTAAATGGATCAGCATGGACTAAGTGGGCCAAAGGGCCTGTTTCTGTCCTGTACTTTTCTATGACTCTATAACTTTCCTCAGTTACCTTGTTCTAAAAGTGCACTTCCCTGCAGCTGAAAATTGTAAAGAAACTGCAGAAACATAGATCCAAAAGAAAAAAAAACGAGAGTATCTGCATTTCTCCATAAATGCTTACAGCATCCACTGAATTTAAACCAATAAGGCACTGAAAACTGCAAAATTGAAAAGAACATGCAAAATAACGTGCTAACACCAGGGCCTATGGGAATACATACAAGCTAGTTAATATCTAATGTTTCCAAACTTCATTCCAAAAGTAACACATAATTATCTTTCATTGCCAGAGGAAGTTATGTCAAAATGTGGAGATGCAACAATGAAATTCTCAATTTGCTGCAAGTCTGAATGGTTAAATTGACTGAACATGTTAGAACACTTACTTTGAATCATAACTCATTTTGCTGTTATTACAGCAATTCTGCTCATTTGCTCATGTGGACTCAGTTACTGTTTTTATTTCATCTGATAACTGGGACTAACAACCAGACTTAAACCTTTTATGGTTGGCTCATTACTCTCCTCAAAAGAGGCTGCATTCTTCTCTAATGTTTATCCGGGTTTCAGAATAACCTTAATTCCTTGATAAATACACAACCGATACAGGACTATGTTCAGCTAAACCCTCTACTGACAACATACAATTTTATGAAGGAAAAATTCCATGGCTAGTACAAACTTGTTACACTCACAGACACTCAACCCAAAGTTTCTCCCTCACTTTGCTTTCTCCCAGCCAGGTTTTGCCTGCATTTCCTGCCTGCCACCAGTCATCTGCTTTCCCCGCTCTCTAATCTTCACTCTTCTCCAGCAAACTTAGACTCCCTTGATTCAACGCCATTTCTTGCTCTCCTTTCTCATCCATCTACTCTTCTGTCCAATCTTCCCTTTCCCAACATCCAAAAACGTTTTGTTTAAATTCTTATTCTAAATCATCCTGTTATTTTCCCTAATAAGTCTTTGCATGGATTGCATATTAGCTTTTAATGCATGCCATTATTTGAATGAAACCATTCAAATGCTGATGCAAGCTTCAAAACAAAATGACCAAGGATTTCAGAATATTCACAGTCATTTACTCAGAGCAAATTAAGAAATGCAATTCCAAGGCTTTATAAAATACCAGCAGTATAAATTCATAATTTTGCTGTCCTTTTAATATTCTCCATCAATATTGTTAAGCAACTGTATTCATCTCAATTTGCCTCTTACCTGCCTCTGGATTTCAGCCAGGTTATAGGGTAGGGCTCCTTCCTCCAATGGTGCTATTCTTTCAATATCTGCCAGAGAGACTCGTCTGAAGACAAAACCCAGGTATTAAAAGTGTAACACACACTGAGCTCAATATGTCTTATCTTTGTTTTGCTGCAATAATTATAACACAGAACAAATTTGATCAGAGAAAGATTTTTTTTGCTACTTAAGAGTTAAGATTTTAATTGTAATTGATATCTAAATACAACTTATTTTGTTATCATCCACCAAGGTTACCATACATTCAAGTGAAACAAATGAATATCAAACTAAAAAATTAAAAAATATCCTTCCATTTAAAAAATACATTACCCGGTTGGACTGTACAGAGCCACAAGCTGGAAAAGGATATCAACTTCCAGGGGTGTAATCTGCCCAAATTTATTAGCAGCATGAGAAAACTCCTCTAAATTTCAAAAGAAAATAAAGATTATATAGGTCATTTCCAATGACAAACATAGCACATAGTACAGATAAAAGTAATTAGCATTTGGGATAAAACTCTTCCTGAAACCAAGAAAGCACAGCCCTCCGTGGTATGAAATGAAATTAAAGAAGCAATGGTACATTTTCAAGTTTGCAAGAAGTTGGGAAACCTGCAATTGGGTACAGAGCCATGAACCTACTCCTTTTCAGAAGGTGCTATCAAAGTAACTTGGATGAGTAATTGCAATACATTTTGTGGATAATATACAGTGGATAATCAAAGCTTAGGGTGATTTATGGGATGCTAAACAATCAGGTTACTTTGTCCCAGATAGCATCAATGTCTTTTATAACGGTGGCACTGCTCCTGATTTGTGCCTTGTGGATGATGGAAAAGCATGGTGGTGTTTGGAGGTGAGTCATTTGCTGCATCAACTTCTGATCTTCCCTTGTAGCCATGATATTTACGTGGCTACACGATTTGACTCTCTAGTGAAAGAGGACACTCAGGATAGTGAGGGAGATACACCAGTTTATCTGTCTAGTGCTACAATGACAACAATTCTAAAACAAATGCTATAAAAATAGCCAAAACCCAATTTTCCAAAGTCATCGACTTCAAAGTTCTTCTATAATATATTTTGCAAGTAAATTAGACTTAAATTTAATTTAGCATGAGTACCTGTGCTGGGACCAGATTGTTCAAGTTCATACTGAGAACAACTGCAGGTTCATGAATGATCTAAAGTTGTGAAGTAACAATGATATTTTGGCATATTATCAAGTAGGACCCATGTCATTGTATAGGGTTTATTTAGTAAAACTGCACAGGACAAAATCATTTAGTTTCTCCTGCAGTTTTAAGATTCTTTTAGGTTTATGTTTTCTTTCTCCAGCTGCTCTTATTCGAAGTATTTAAGTTCTTTATTGACATTCTTTCTCTCTTACTGCCCTTATTAACCTATCAACTGGATGTCTTCATATTTAACATGTCCCCTGATTTTTCCCATCCTTTCCATTGTAAATTTACTGCATTTTCACTTGTCTGGAGGAGGGAAATCAAAGAATGTTTTTACCTTTAGTAACCTCCACATCTTTTCTTGTGCCTGCCAAAGTGCTGTATATCTTCCTAATCAGTTCCATATTATTCAACAAAGAGTTGAAAGCATTGAAATAAGAAAAGCTGACATTATGAGAACTAGTTCCACCTGCTACCTGTTGAATAAAAAGAATAGTCTTGTTTTAAATAGCTGCAAAAAAATAACTTTGAGAAATCACTATTAATGCTGCTCAACTAAAAGTGATAAAAATTCTAAATTATCAGAGTATTATACCATATAATATAGACCCATTATATTAGCAAATCCTTTTAAATGTCTCAGGCAATTCAGTTTAATTACTGCTTGGATTTCAGATTAGGATATGCAGCTCATATTCATGATGGATTTTAATATAAAAGTGTTAATACTGAGAATGTATTGTGTCACATACATTATCAGTAAATCAGTTGTTGCCATAATAATTTTTCTCATCTCAAATGGCACAGTTAATTTGTATTCGTGTTGAATAATTGTGGATAGAGCTAAAGAACGGCAAGGGTAAAAAGACACTGATGGAAGTTGCAAAAAAAAAGCTCCTAACAGTAATAAGGATGTGGTCTACAAATTACAAAGGGAGATAGAAAATGCATGCCAAAGTTATAATAGGCATGGAGGACTTCAATATGCAGGTAGTTTGGGAAAATCACGCTGGTGCTGGATTACAGGAGAGGGATTTTCTAGAGTGCTGACGAGATGGCTTTTTAGAGCAGCTTGTGGTTCAGCCCACTAAAGGACCCACTATTCTGGACTGGATATTGTGCAATGAACCAGAATTGATTAGAGCGCTGAAGGTAAGAGAACCCTTAGGGAAAAGTGATCATAAGTTAAAGTCAGATGTATCAGTGTTACAGTGGAGTAAAGGGAATTACAGAGACATGAGCGAGGAGCTGGCCAGAACTGAATGGAAAAGAACACTGGCAGGGATGGCATGAGGGCAACAATGGCTGGAATTTCCGGAAGCAATTCGAATAGCAGATGATATTTACATCCCAAAGAGGAAAAAGTATTCTCAAGGAAAGTTAACACAACAGTGTTAACAACTGTTAACAACAAGAGAAGTCAAAGCCAACATAAAAGCCAAAGGGAGGGCATATAATAAAGCAAAAATTAGTGGGAAGTTAAGAGGATTGGGAAACTTTCAAAAACCAACAGAAGGCAACTAAAACAGTCACTAAGAGTGCAAAGATGGAATACAAAAGTAAACTAGCCAATAATATTAAAGAGGATACCAAAAGTTTCTTCAGATATATAAAGTGTAAAAGAGAGGCAAGAATGGATATCCGAGTGCTGGAAAACAATGCTGGAGAGGTAGTAATGGGGGAACACCGAAATAGCAGATGAACTGAATAAGTGTTGTGATCAGTGTTCACCGTGGAAGACACTAGCAGTATGGTGGAAGTTCCAGGTGTCAGGGGGCATGAAGTATGTTCAGTTACCATAACTAGAGAGGAGATTCTTGGGAAAATGAAAGGCCTGAAGGTAGATAAATCACCTGGACCAGATTTCTGAAAGAGGTGACTAAAGAGATTGTGGAGGCAATAGTAATGATCTTTCAAGGATCAAAGTTCAAATTTCAAGGTTCTAGAAGACTGGAAAATTGCAAATGTCACTCCACACTTCAAAAAGGGAGAGAGGCAGAAGAAAGGAAACTATAGGCCAGTTAGTCTGACCTCAGTGGTCAAATGTGGAGGTGATTATTAAGGATGAGGTCTCAGGGTACTTGGAGGCACATGATAAAACAGGCCTTGGTTAGCATGATCTCCTCAAAGGAAAATCTTGCCTGACAAATCTGGTGGAATTCTTTGACAAAAGAAGCAGGATAGACAAAGGAGAATCGGTTGATGTTCTGCACTTGGATTTTGACAAGGTGCCACACGTGAGGTTGTTTAACAAGCTACGAGCCCATTGTATTACAGGAAAGATTCTAGCATGGTTAAAGCAATGGCTGATTGGCAGGAGGCAATAAGTGGGTATAAAGGAAGCCTTTTCTGGTTGACTGGCAGTGACTAGTGGTGTTCCACAGGTGTCTGTGTAGGGACCAATTCCTTTTATGTTATATGTCAATGATTTGGATGATGGAATTGATAGCTTTGTTACAAAGTTTTCAGACGATATGACAACAGGTGGAGGGGAAGGTAGCTTTGAAGAAGTAGAGGCTACAGATGAACAGGCATATTAGGCAAAGAAACGGCAAATGGAATAGTGTGTTGGGATGTGTACTGTCATGCACTTTGGTAGAAGAAATGAAACGGCTATTTTCTAAATAGAGAGAAATACAAAAACTGAGGTCTAAAGGGACTTGGGCGTCCTTGTGCAGGATTCCCTAAAGGTTAATTTGCAGGTCGAGTCTGTGGTGAAGAAGGCAAATACAACGTTAGCAGTCATTTCAAGAGGACAAGAATATAAAAGCAAGGATGTAATGTTGAGACTTTATAAGGCACGGTTGAGGCCTGACTTGGAAGATTGTGAGCAGTTTTGGGCCTCTTATCTTAGAAAGGAAGTACTGAATCTAGAGAGGTTTCAAAGGAAGTTCATGAAAATGATTCCAGGATTGAATGGCTTGACATATGAAAAGCAGTTGATAGCTCCGGGCCTGTATTCACTGGAATTCAGAAACATGAGGGGTGAGCTCATTGAAACCCATCAAATAGTGAAAGGCCTTGATGGAGTGGGTGTGGAGAGGATGTTTCCTATGGCAGGAGAGTCTACGATCAGAGAACACAGCCTCAGAATAAAGGGTTGTCCTTTTAGGACAGAGATGAGGAACAACTTCAGCTAGAGAGTGGCGAATCTGTGGAATTCTTTGCCAGAGGCAGCTGTGGAGGCCAAGTCTGTATGTATATTTAAAGCAGAGGTTGAGATTTTTGATGAGCATGAAGGGATACGGGGAGAAGGCAGGAGATAGGGATTGAGAGGAAAAATTGGATCAGCCATGATGAAATGGTAGAGCAGACTCAATGGCCTAATTCGGCTCCTATATTTTATGGTCTTAATTTAATACATTAAACTATGTGACTGTTACAGCATATTGTGCAATTATAGTTCTAGTTTTAAATTAATGCCTTTCTTTTTCCTCAGAAATGCTACCAATGCTGTGAACTGCCAGCATTACTGTCCTTGAGAGAGTTGTATCACCATATTGGACAGAGTGCAGTGAAAGTCAGTTACTGTTGTTCTTTACCATCCATTTTTCTTTTGATAACAGAATTAGCTTTTAAAGGTTTTAAATGTTTGCTAATGTCAGAGTTATCCACATGCATATATTTGGCCAAGGCTTATGCTGGCCCTGCCATGTTGAAGCACACATGGTCAGAAGGTCAGCAGTGTTCTGCCTGTCATTTTACACCTGACTGCTCTGGAAGCTGCTGCCAGAGAATTTGCTCCAGATAAGTGTGGCCCTAGCCAGTAAGCAGAGATGGCTAACTTTGCGAGCACATTTCATGAACGTAGTTACTACCTTAATTGTTATTAAAACTCAAAACACAATTAGAAATGAAGATTTCATTAGCAGGCTTTAGGCAAAAGCAGTTAGTAGCAACTGCGTGCAGAGGATTGTGTGATTTGATAGCATTCAGTGGTGGTGATGTTTGGGAACATGTATTATAGGTTACTGAGATAAATAATAAGTAGAACTGGAGTTAAGAGAGCTAAATAGGTCTACTTTGATTCAAGACTGTCATGATCACCCTCAAGACAATTACTGCTAGTTCCTCTAAGTGACCAAAATATCAAGCATCTACCTTAGTAAGATCTTTCTACAAATTCTTACATCCCAAAAGCACCCATGTCACTCCAGACCAGTGTTCTTTCTTTCCAAAAGTGAAGAAAACTTTAACAACACAGGCATAACCTGACATTAAACGTCCCTGACCTGGATGATTACTCACATTCCCTGAAAACTAGCATCAAGATCCTCAAACTGTGTCAGTTATTACTAAAGAAACATAGAAAACCTACAGCACAATACAGGCCCTTCGGCCCACAAGGTTGTGCCGAACATGTCCCTACCTTAGAAATTACTAGGCTTACCTACAGCCCTCTATTTTTCTAAGCTCCATGTACCTATCCAAAAGTCTCTTAAAAGACCCTATCATATCCGCCTCCACCACCATTGCCAGCAGCCCATTCCACCCACTCACCGCTCTCTGTGTAAAAAAACTTACCCCTGACATCTCCTTTGTATCTACTCCACAGCACCTTAAACTTGTGTCCTCTTGTGGCAACCATTTCAGCCCTGGGAAAAAGCCTCTGACTATCCACACGAACTTCCAATAAGTCTCTAAAGAAGCCAATAGCAGGACTTCTCATACTCCAGATCGGATTTAGCCAGGTTACAGCAAGCGAACATACCAATACATTGGCTGTTTGCACATCGAGTTGCATTTATTAAATTCTGGTTTCAGATGAAATGCAAAGTATTTAATATTGTTTTGCATAACATAATAAACCGGTGCACTACGTATACCAACATATAGAAAACAGCAACAATAAATCACAGGGTGTATTGAAGATAATTTCCCAAAGCATTATGCTCCTAAAGCAATGTGTGAATTTTAAATTTAGCAACACATAATGAGGCAAGTGTAACTTCAGAGTACACGATCACCCAAGGTCATGGTGATCATAGCAGGATAGAACATGTGAGTGAGAAACTTCAACTTCTATCAACTGTGTTAAAAGATAAAAGCAATATATAGATAGAATTAGATAAAGTTGAAAGGGAATATAGATTACCAAGTAACAAGTTAGACAATTAATTGGAAACATTTAAGGAGGCAATTCATAATGTGAAGTTTCTAAATGGAAAGTAATGTGAAAAACATGAGGTTTTTCATTTTGGAAGGAAATATGATAAAACAGATAACACACACAAAATGCTGGGGAAGCTCAGCAGGCCAGGAAGCATCTATGGAAAAAAAAGTACAGTTGACAGTGAGTCCTTTCTTCAGGACTGGAAAGGAACAGGGAAGATGCGAGAATAAAATGGTGGGGGGTGGGGAAGGAGGGTAGCTAGAAACTGTTAGGTGGGTAGGAAAGGTAAAGGGCTGGAGAGGAAGGAATGTGATAGGAGAGGAGAGTGGACCACAGGAAAAAGGGAAGGGGGGGGGACCCAAAGAGAGGTGATAAGCAGGTGAGAAGAGCCCCAGAGTGGAGAATAGAAGAGGGGAGAGGGAAGGGATTTTTATTACCAGAAGGAGAAATCAATATTCATGCCATTAGGTTGGAGGCTATCCAGATGAATTATATAGTATTGCTTCTCCACCCTGAGGGAAACCTCATTGTTGCACAAGAGGAGAGCATGGAGCAACATATGGGAAGTGAATGGGAATCTGAACTAAAATGATTGGCCATCGGGAAGTTCCACTTTTGGTGGATCGAGTGGAGGTACTCGAAGAAGAGGACCCCCAATATACAAGCAACACACATCAAAGTTGCTGGTGAACGCAGCAGGCCAGGCAGCATCTCTAGGAAGAGGTACAGTCGACATTTTGGGCCAAGACCCTTCGTCAGGACTAACTGAAGGAAGAGCTAGTAAGAGATTTGGAAGTGGGAGGGGGAGGGGAGATCTGAAATGATAGGAGAAGGCAAGAGGGGAAGGGATGGAGCCAACAGCTGGACAGTTGATTGGCAAAAGGGATACGAGAGGATCATGGGACAGGAGGCCTAGGGAGAAAGAAAAGGGGGAGGGGGGAAAAAACCCAGAGAATGGGCAAAGGGGTATAGTGAGAGGGACAGAGGGAGAGAGGGAGAAAAGGGAGAGAGGGAGAAAAAGGAGAGAGAGAAAAAGAATGTGTGTATATAATAACAGATGGAGTACAAGGGGGAGGTGGGGCATTAGCGGAAGTTTGAGAAGTCAACGTTCATGCCATCAGGTTGGAGGCTACCCAGACAGAATATAAGGTGTTGTTCCTCCAACCTGAGTGTGGCTTCATCTTTACAGTAGAGGAGGCTGTGGATAGACATATCAGAATGGGAATGGGACGTGGAATTAAGATGTGTGGCCACTGGGAGATCCTGCTTTCTCTGACGGACAGAGCGTAGGTGTTCAGCGAAACGATGTCCCAGTCTGCGTCGGGTCTCTCCAATATACAGAAGGCCACCTCGGGAGCAACGGACGCGGTATATCACCCCAGACGACTCACAGGTGAAGTGTCGCCTCACCTGGAAGGACTGTCTGAGGCTGTGAATGGTGGTAAGGGAGGAAGTGTAACGGCATGTGTAGCACTTGTTCGGCTTACAAGGATAAGTGCCAGGAGGGAGATCGGTGGGGAGGGATTGGGGGGGATGAATGGACAAGGGAGTCGCGTAGGGAGCGATCCCTGCAGAAAGCGGGGGGGGGGGGGGGAGGGGAGGGAAAGATGTGCTTAGTGGTGGGATCCCGTTGGAGGGGAGGAAATTACGGAGAATAATATGTTGGACCCGGAGGCTGGTGGGGTGGTAGGTGAGGACAAGGGGGACCCTATTCCTAGTGGGGTGGCGGGAGAATGGAGTGATGTGTGTTGCTTGAATTTCCAGCATCTGCAGAATTCCTCGTGTTTGCCCTAATATACAATGCGTGTCACCAATGTAGAGGAGGCTGCATTGGGAGTACCAGGCACAACAGATTACCCCAGCAGATTCACAGGTGAAGTGTTGCCGCAGCTAGAAGAACTGCAGCTCGTTGGTTGCTGGCAGGGATAAGTACCGGGAGGGAGATTAGTAGCGAGGAAAGAATGGACAGGGGAAATCACAGAGGGAGCAATTCCTGTGGTAAGCAGAGAGAGGGGAAGAGGTAAAAATATGTTTAATGGTAGGATCCCTTTGGAAATAGCAGAAGCTGCAGAGAATGATGTGTAGCATGCGGAGACTCCTGGGGTGATAGGAAAAGACAAGAGGTATATAGCCCAGTGCATGATTAAACAAAGATAACAAACAGGTGCTAATGATCAATGATAATAAGCTGAATGAACTAAACTGGTTAACTCAAACAGAAAACGGTGTAGAAGGAATCAAATTGGGTGAAGGACAACCAAAACAAAAAGCTGAGGGTGTGGTAGATGTGACAGTTTAACCGAGTATAGATACAAGCATTGTTAGCAAAATGATTTCAAACATACAACCAAGGTCACAAAGAACTATTTTCAGCAAAAAGAACGAAGAGTTCTGCAACAGATGGTTTGGCCTCCACAGAGCATCAGCAAGGTCTCTCCCAAGCAGAAGTTTTGTGGCACACAGGAGTTTCAAGATGCGCTGTCCAAGCTCTTCTGAAGAAGCCCAAAGAAGCAAGCGAGGTTGAGGAAGAGAAAGAGTGGGCATGCAGCTGACTGCAGCAAGCGAGACATACATCAAACTGACATCCCTTTTAAACCATTAGTAGTCCAACAATGTCTACTGGCTTTGAACCCACAGAAACCACTGGAACCCAAATCCAACCCCTCTACAATCTGGAGTAGCACTGAGCATCTCCACTTCATCCGCCAAAAGCGGAACTTCCCAGTGGTCAAACATTTTAATTCTGACTTCTATTTCCGTTCTAACGTATCGGTCCATGGCCTCCTCTTGTGCCAAGATGAGGCCACCCTCAGAGCAGAGGTGCAGCACCTTACATTCCACCTGAATAGCCTCCAAACTGATGGCACGAATATCAGTTTCTCCATCAGGTAAAATAAATTTTTCTCTCCTCCTCCTTTCTTCCTCCATTTTCCACTCTGGCCTTTTACCTCTTCTCACCTGACTATCCTTTTCCCCTAGGTCCCCTCCTCTTTCCCTTTCTCCTATGGTCCACTCTTCCTCCCCTATCAGATTCCTCCTTCTCCAGCCCTTTACCTTTCACACCCAAATGATTTCTCCTATCACCTTCCAGCTAGCCTCCTCCCCCATCCCACCTTTTTATTCCTTTCCAGTCCTGAAGGAGGCTCTCAGCCTGAAATATTGACTGTTTACTCATTTCCATAGCTCCTCCAGCCTTTTGCGTGTGTTGCTTTGAAGTCTTGTCAGAAGTGGTCTTCATGGAAGAGTTGCTACCAAAAAGCCATTCCTCTGAAGTGAAAACAAGGCCAAGAGACTTGCCTATGCACATAAACACAAGAGCAATGACAGCAAGTGCTCCGGACTAATGAGTCGAAATTTGAAATTTTTGGTTCAAGCAGGAGGCAGTTTGTTATGTAGAAGAGCTGAAGAGCTGGAGAGCGCAATGTGAATGAGTGTCTGCAGCCAGCAGTGAAACACAATGGAGGTTCCCTGCAAGTTGGGGGCTGCATTTCTGCAAATGGAGTTGGTGACCTGGTCAGAATTAGCAGAATCCTCAATGCTGAAAAGTACAAGCCAATTCTCATCTATTATACAATGCCATCAGGGAAGTGTCCGATCAGTCCCAACTTCATTTTGCAGCAGGACAATGACCCCAAACACACGGCCAAAGTCACAGACAAGTATTTTAAGCAAAAAGAAGAACAAAGAGTTCTGCAACAGATGGTATGGTCTCAACAGAGCCCTGATGTCAACATCATTGAGGCTGCCTAGAATTATCTAGAGAGACAGAAGCAAGCAAGACAACTAAAGTCTGTAGAAGAACTGTGGCAAGTTCTCCAAGATGCTTGGAACAACCTACCAATTGATTTTCTTACAAAGCTGAATGACAGTGTACCCAAGAAAACTGATGTAGTTTTAAAGGAAAAAGGTGGTCACAACAAATATTGATTTGATTTAGTGCTTTTACCTCTTATTGCTCTTTATAGTAAATTTTTTAGAAAGCTTCTTTACTTCACAAATTTTTTTACATAAGCCTAATACTTCTGCATAGTACTGAATGTGCGTCCTACATTTGAAGCACTATGTACAGATTTTGTCCCGTTTTCAGAAAGATATGTATTCATTGCAGGCACTTCAGAGAAGGTTCACTGCAATGATTTTGGTATGGAGAGATGGTTTTAAGAAAAAAGACTGAACAGGTAGGGTTTGCATTCATCAAGGTTTAGAAGAATGAGAGCTAATTTTACTGAAGTATTCCTGGGGTTTTGACAGATTAAATGCTGTATTAAATACAGAACGAGGGGGCACCTATTTAAGAATGAGACAAGGAGGAATTTTGCTGGAATTCCCCATCCAATTAAAATGTGATGTCTGAACTCTCAAATATATTCAAATCAAGGATCATAAGGATAGGGTAGGAGACAAGATCTTATATCATTTTCACATTATGCTCATGGTGATCCAGTGAAATGCTTGAAGGACTGCTGAAATTTTCCAGCATTTTCTGTTTTAGTTTTAGATTCCATCATCTTCACTTTTTTTAAACTTAAAAACTTTTTCATAGAAATGAGTCCTGCAGTGTGCTCCAACAGAGAGTACAAATAAAAAGAGAAAGTTCTGGAATTACTCATGGGGTAACAGTATTTGTAAAGCAAGAAAAACAGGGTCAATCTTTCAGGTAAATAATCACTGTTCTGAACAAATGGTAACCTGAAACATTATCTCTATTTTCTTTCCACAAGTGTCTGAAATATCTAGTATTTTGTTCCAAATTTCCAGCAGGTTTTTTTTAAAATTTGCATTGAATAACATTAAATAACTAAGTATAATGGAAGATAAACTCGTAAGAGTTGAAAAGCTGTCAAGATTCTCACTAATTGCTGTTCAGAGAGAACCTGTAATGACCTTTCAGCTTTAACACCATTTTAGAAGAGCCTGCCAACGCTCACAAGCTTAAGAAACAGCAGCGATTGCTTGAGTAGGATTGATGCTGGCTGCTGTACAGAGAATATGAAGTACTGTCAGGAGTAGAGGACAAAAGAAAAGGGCAAAAGAACACAAATAATATAACTAAACAAAAGGATGACAGAGAAGAACTTTGACCACTTTCATATCTAACGCGATACATCAAATACCAACCACACAATAAACAGGTATGAAAAGAGTAAATAATAGAAACAATACTATTTATCCTTATGCACCATGAAATGTGACAACTAGGAGTTGAGTAGGAGGCATCCAATTCCACTATATTCAAAGCTGCATAAATACAGCTTTATAAATTCCTGTCAAAAGATGTGACAATCTCAAACTATTTGCAATTAATCAGAAAAATCTCAAGGGAAATAACACGTGTTTTTAATCTCTATACATTAATCTGTCAACATTACCAAATTAACTGAATATTCAAGAAAAGTGGGCATTATTTTGTTACTTTGCTTTCCTGTATTCAAAGCTTCATTAAATGCCAACTAATCCACAAGTTCTGGAAATCTTCATCAGCATTTCCTCAGCAAAGAAAATCCTTTTAGACCAATCATATTGATACTTGTAGTAACCATTAAATTCTAAATCTCAAAAAGCTGAAGCAAGAAGTTTAAAATTACTTCCAATATTTAAACAGTATACCAGTGGTGATGATTATTCATACAGAATATTAACGTGAAACCTATTCTACTCCTGTCTAAAGGTTTGTTATATTTTTGACTAGAGTTGAAGTTGATGATGTTAATTTAGAAAATTGTGATCAATTAAACTATTTCAGTTGTTTAAAATAAATCAACATTTGATGCTACTGGTTATGCAAAATTTCAATCAAGAACCAAGGCTGAAGTTAACCCAACCATATGAAATGAATAGTTACTGCGTGGAATGCAGCTGTTCATCTTGTGAAATGCCAGGGTTGTCCATTATGTTAAATTTCATGTGTCTTTAGAAATTGATCATTGTGACTAACACAAAACAAGAATCTGAATTCTCCACATGCTTGTGTGTATCCCCCAATTCATACAAATGCTGGCAATTCAAAGCATAATCTCTTTGGCAGCAGATTACCATACTGGAAGACCAGAGAATGAAGCAACAAACAATGTAACAATTTATGGCATATTCTTCCTGAATATGACAACTTTTAAAACAAACTAATATTCTATTTCAAGTTGAAAACGGAATAAAAGCTCATACTGAGAAAACAGTGTTAAGTGGGGTTTCATTAATAAAGAACAATCAATCAGTGGATTATTCAGCAGGTTATTTCATCTAGGATTTAACTTCAATTTACAGGTCTTTTCTCAGAGAAGAATTTATTTCACTTACTGAAACTAAATTCTCCTCAACAAAAGGAGTGAGCATATGTGAACGAATTGTAACCATGATATCACTGAAGTCTAATGCTACAATTGTGCCACTCTTGTTTTTGTCCTTGAGTGCAAAAGCTTGCCTTGCATGTTCAAGTTGTAGTTCCTGCAAAAATGAAAATACACAATTATTTTTAAGAAATTGAATTATTTCATTAAAAAAATTTGCTCTATTCATTGGGGTGATACCCATTACTGCCAAGAAAAACAATACAACAAAAAAATTATAACTCTGTCTTCTGCATACATCACATCAATTCTAACAAATGTCACCAAGGAAATGACTATTAAAAGAGAATGGGGGAAATCAACTTCCAAAAGGAAGGTAGCATCCAGACCAAAAATGATCTTTAAGCCAATTTTCTTAAGAAGTTCCTGCTAGCTCCACAGAACTCACCGTTACATAAATGCACTTGTCATTCCTTTTTCTCTTTGGAGAGAGATGTGATGCTCTCATTCAAGTTATATCAAATTTTCATTACCTTCTACAACATGATACAAATTTCCAAAGATATTTCTGTATTTGGTGCCATCATGTATATTTTAACCTTATGTTCCTGGTATCTGAGACATTCACTATTTATTGGAACTGGAAGGTTGTCACATATACCGAGATACAATGAAAAGCATTTGCTTGTGTGCCATACCAACACTTTTCCACACATCAATACATCGAGGTTGTTTAACTTATTCCATTTCATTCATATTCAGCTCTTTTTAATAATGAATGAGAAGAGAGCTCATGAAGAAGAGAAGAATGGGAGGATAAAATACAAAAAAGAAATGAAAGGCAAGAAACTGATACAGGCGAGGAATCATACTGTTAGGGTGGATTTCTTTTTGGGTAGATGATTTGTTAAAACTTAAATGACTTTGGCCACCAGACTTCTATTTTAACTGTTTGACAAAGGACTGTGGATTGAGTCGACCACAATAGGCTTCCTAAAAGGTGTAAATACCAGATGCTTCTGGTGCCTGATGCTGTAGTTTCGAAGACAGTCTTATCTATACATTATAAATATTAATTGTCTTCTATGTTAGCACGTAAAATGCCAAATAAATGTATTGTGGATTGAACTAAAGGCTGTGGATACCAACACAGACATGTTGGCGTCAGAAGGAAAGGATGAAATCCGAAGGTGTGATGTTTGTATGTAACTTCAAAAGGAAGCATTGTCTGTAAATGTTACAGTAGCGATTGTCTTTGTATTTAGCATATAAATATAGAGCCCACATTTTAGCTAGCAGACCTTTCTGCAGAAAGCGTCTCGGTACGTAGATACCTGTTGTACCTTATTGTGTCAAATAAAGAAGCTGCTTTGTATCTACCAGTGACTGCCTCTCTGGTAATTTCATCCACGCTACAACACATACAATAAAAGAGGAACACACAAATAGACAGAAATAAAAACAATTAAAGGGCAAAAGCGTTAAAATAAAATCAATAAAATGGAGCTGGAAGAGGAGAGCCAGAACAGCATAAAGGATAGAGAGCACAAGGTGAGCAGTGCAAGGCATAGGGAGAAAGGCGGGCAGTGAGATCGGGACAGATACATACACATAAGTAAAGGGAGCAAGACAGGAATAGGGGAGAGTGAAGACAGGAGCGGGGGATAATGCTTGTGAAATTACAAATTCATGAAGTATTTCTATCAAATCCATGCATCACAGCCTAATGTACAAGTGATTTTGTTATTTTACAATTAAAGTACAGGATACTTAACGGCCAATTAAACAAAGCCAGGTCCTAGTTAAGTGGAGAGATAAGTTGCTTTTTTCAGCAGTCTTGATCCAAAAATAACACTGGCTAATACTCCTTTAAGCCCCACTTGAGGTTTTCAGCATTTTGAGTGTTTATTTGTGCATGAGGTGAGATAAATGCCGCTGTCCTTGAATGATATGAATGGGAGAACCCCAAGGTTATGTGATAATGGCACTGAACCCAATTCTTTGATTAAGATGTTATTTTAAGCACAAAAGGTTAATATACCAAATTTAAGGTCACCAAAGTAGCTTTATATTTTATGAAAGCAAAATGTAGTTCTGAGGGATTGCTGTGCTTTTGGAGGTAAAGTTGAATGAGACATCAGAAACCTGAAATAAAATAGAGGATACTAGAAATACTCTGCAAATTAAGCAGGAAAAAAAACAAATTAGGCTTGTGGCAGTAAGGAAAATGATTTGTTATAGATTAACATTTAAAACATAGATTACTTTAAATAGCTTGGCTATAGGTTCAAGATGAATTACAAAAATTGTAACTTGCCTGTAAAAACTGTGTAAATTCAGAATAGCTGAGGTGCTTTTTCCTGTCAAATCCAAAATGAAAGCGTATAAACTCACAATCCCAGTTGAAAGGGATATGATGATGAATAATTGTTTGGCTGAAGATCTCTTTGACATTTTCTAAAAATAATATTTAAAAGATAATGTCATAAATTTCACATTAGTTCCAAATAATAATCATGCACGTTATTAATTGTTAAAGCTGTGATTTGTTTAGGCAATGGAAATGCTGAAAGTAAATCTGTCAAATATCTTATCACAAAATTAAGCGTATTTAAAAAAAGTAAGCAAAGAATTGAAATTCCCAAAGTCAGAGCCTATTTTACCAGATTACTGCAGAGTTTAGGAGTGATGATGGCGCCTAACGGCAACTCCTTTGCTTGCATCTTTGGAAACAGCTCTATTTCCACCTTTAATATCTTTATATTTCCCTTTCAGGGTTCTTTTGAAGACCCTGACCTGGAGTTACATGCAGGCTTTGGTTCTTTACGGGAATGGGGCCCATTCTCCGGGTTCCACGACTGGCCACTATTCAACATGCCAAAGGTTTGGACTGAGAATCTCGATTGTGCTCGGAAGCCTAAGATCTCGGGGCTCTGAAGACAGGCGGATCGAGGGTCGGTGTCACGGCACCGTGTGTCGTTGGGGAGGGCAGAAAATCTTTCGCTGTGGGCCCAAAGACCTAAGGTCTTTACGTCTGTGGACACAGAGCTCGAAAAAGTGACGAAACGGACTTTTAAGATTGTAAACCAGCTGGTAAACCAGCTGGTTGCTGTTATGTCTCCCACTTGCTGTGAAAATGGGGGGGACACCTCCCTCTCCCTTCCCAGGGAGAGAGAGAAAACCTGTAATTTGTCAAATCTCAGCTGAAATGCAAAGCCTTTGGGGTAACTTTGGTCTGTGTCTTTGCTGTTGCTTAACACACACTTGGGCTTGGTGATGGTATCGATGCGCTTTTTTTGCTGATGGAGATTGTTGCTTGCTACTGCTTACGTGCAGGAGGGTGGAGCTGGGGGAACTTTGGGGCTCTCACATTTAACTGTCGTTCATTATTTAGGGCACTTCTCTGTTTTAGTGGATGCTTGCGAAGAAAAAGCATTTCAGCATGTATATTGTATACACTTCTCTGACATTAAATTTGAACTTTGAATAATTAGATAGCTACAATAATATTCCTTAACTGTAATTTTTAAAAGATGAACAGGAATATAAAAATTAGAAATGCCTTAGCACAGATAAACAGAAGTGCAACAATTCAAATTGAATTTGTCTTTGAATCATTACACCTGAGCTATAAAATGCGAAGGACGATCACTATTACTTTAAATAGTGCTAGCACTTTGCATGTTTCTAACAATAGGAAGTCAAGATTGAGTCAAGGTTCACATGTAACTTGTGGCGAAGGCTGCATACCATCGCAGACTTCAAAGCCAAACGCTGTGGAGCCACCAACATCGCGGCCTCTCTCCCGGTTGAGCTCAATTGCTTTTATGCTCGGTTCAATGTCGCTAACTCTGAGCCTCCGAGGAAAGATGCAACCTGGTCATCTCCGAGGCTGAGGTACGCAGATGTTTCCAAGGAGTGGACAGTCGCAAGGCTGCAGGACCGGATGACATCTCAGGGCGAGTACTCAGGATGTGTGCAGCACAGCCGGCCGGTGTGTTTACTGACATTTTTAATCTCTCCCTCTCCCAGTGTAGAGTGCCCTCCTGCTTCAAATTATCCACCATTTTCCCTGTACCAAAAAAGACCAAGGTAACATGCCTGAATGACTGGCGTCCTGTCGCACTCACCTCAATAATACGCAAATGCTCTGAGAGGCTGGTCAAGGATTACATCCGCAGCTTGCTACCACCTATACTGGACCCCCTAAAATTCACCTATCGACACAATCGATCGGCAGACAACACAATAGCCTCTGCTCTACATACCATCCTTACACATCTGAAGAAGAAGGATGCTTATGTGAGAATGCTGTTCTTGGACTACAGTTCAGCATTCAACACTACAGTTCTATCCAGGCTCAACAAGAAGCTCAGAGACCTTGGCCTTGACTCTGTCTTGTGCAGCTGGATCCTGGACTTCCTGTCAGATCGCCAGCAGGTGGTAAGAGTGGGCTCCCTCACCACCAACCCTCTGACTCTCAATACAGGAACCCTCAGGGCTGCGTACTGAGTCCCCTCCTTTACTCCCTGTATACCCATGACTGTGTTGCCACCCATAGCTCTAATCTCCTAATTAAATTTGCCGATGACACTATACTGATTGGCCTTATCTCAAACAATAACGAGGTGGCCCACAGGGATGAACTCATCTCTCTGACACAGTGGTGTCAAGAAAATAACCTCTCCCTCAATGTCGCAAAAACAAAGGAGCTGGTTGTGGATTACAGGAGGAACGGAGACAGGCTAACCCCTAGTGACATCAATGGATCTGGGGTTGAGAGTGAAATCAGCTTTAAGTTCCTCAGCATCCATATCACCAAGGTCCTCACAGGGTCTGTACACACCAGCTGTGTGGTGAGAAAGGCACAACAATGCCTCTTTCACCTCAGATGGTTGAGGAAGTTTGGTATGGGCCCCCAGATCCAAAGAACTTTCTACAAGGGCACAATTGAGATCATCCTGACTGGCTGCATCACTGCCTGGTATGAGAACTGTACCTCTGCAGAGAGTGGTGCGGACAGCCCAGCACATCTGTAATTGTGAACTTCCCATGATTCAGGACATTTACAAGGACAGATGTGTAAAAAAGGGCCTGTAGGATCATTGGGGATGCGAGTCACCCCAACCACAATCTATTCCAGCTACTACCATCCAGGAAACAGTACCGCAGCATAAAAGCCAGGACCAACTAGCTCCGGGACAGCTTGATCTGAGTGTACTCTATATTACGTTGACTGTTCTATTTATTATAAGTTATTATAAATTACTATGATTGCACATTGCACATTTAGACAGAGACGTAACAAAGATTTTTACTCCTTGTGTGTGAAGGATGTAAGAAATAAAGTCAATTGTACAAAGTCTGCAGAGAACAGTTATAAAAATACTAAACTGAATCATGAAATGCAAGGGTAGTAGAGAACTGTATGCACAAGACCATAAGACATAGGAGCAGCATCAGGTTATTCAGCCCAATGGGCCTGCTCAGCCATAGCATCATGGCTGATTTTTTATCCCCTTCTGATTTATTGTCCTGCCTTCTCCCCAGAATCTTTGACATTCTTACAAATCAAGAATCTATCAACCACTGCCTTCTATGTACTCAATGATTCAGCAATGAATTCCACAGATTCACCACCTTCTGGCAAAAGAAACTCCCTCTCCTCTGTTCTAAAGGGACGTTCTTCTGTTGAGGCTATGCCCTCTGATTCTAGACTCGCCTACTATAGGAAACAACCCCTCCACATCCACTCTATTTCAATATTTGATCGATTTCAATTATAAGCACAAGCCTAGAGCAATCAAACACTCCTCAGACATCAACCCTTTCAATCCCAGAATGATTATTGTGAACCTCCTCTAGGCCTTCTCCAATGCCAGGAAATAGTTTCTTAGGTAAGGGAGCGTAAACTGCTCACAGTACTACAAGTGTGGTCTGAATGCCTTATAAAGCCTCATGCTTGCTCTTGTATTCCAGTCCTCTTGAATTTAATGCTAACATTGTATTTACCTTCCTTACCACTAATAAACCTGCAAGTTAACCTTCAGGGAGCCCTTGTGTGGGATTCCCAACTCTCTTTGCACCTCTGATTTTTGAATTTTCTCCCCATTTTGAAAATAGTCTACACCTTTATTCCCTCTACCGAAGTGCATGACCATTCACTTCCCTACACTATTTTCTATCTGCCACTTCTTTGCCCATTCAATCTGGATGCAAGGATTTGACCTGAAATATTGAGTTTCTTTCTTCCCACAGCCTTCAGCAGATTGTATTATCAGATCTTTACCATCTGTTATCATCTGTTTAGATTTTTTTGATTCTATTGGAGTAAAACTCAAGTTTGGTTGGTTGGGAATTTTCAGTGACTTATTTTTAATTATTAATTTGTTACTCAATTAATTGTAAGTTTTCCAAAAAATGTTCCTGCTGTTTTAGAGTCACTCAGACGAAATTAGCTTTCAGCATCTCTGAACATGTTCATACTTTTGCCTTTTTTTTTAAAAGGAGGCATAAAACACGACCACATAGAAACAGGCCCCTCGGCCCATCTAGTCCATGCTGAGCTATTTCAGGTCAAATTCTTGCATCCAGATCGAGAGTGGACAGTCAAGATGACCAACAATGAGGAAAGAAGGGGAATAGCAAGAAAGGATTCTGAAGTGATAGGTGGACTGAGGAGAGGTGTGAAATGATGGGCAGGTTGTGCCAGGTTGTGGAGGAGAGCAGGAAAGGGGTTGAAGATTGTGGCAGGGGTTGAAGATGGAGTTAGAGAAAGGAAAAACAATCACAGATAGAGCAAGAGGCAGTGTGGGGGTGGGGGAGAGAGTGTGATGATGGGAGACAGCTGCTGAGAGACAGGAACATAAAGCAGAGCCAGTGCCGCATTCTGATAAAGGTGAGAATAGGAACCATTAGAAGAGGGGAAACAAATGAATGTCAGTTCAAACCAGATTGGAACGTGTATGAAATAGGAGGATGGATCAGGAAGGGAAAGGGGACATGGATAGGTAAGGAAGGGGAAGGACCGGAGGATCAGGAGGTGGCAGGGCAGAGGGAGAAACAGAAGTGATACATGGCTTACAATCTAGAAACAGATTCTGGACAAAAAGCAATTTCCTACTTCAATGCACGCAATTATACTGTTAACATTGATCTTTTTAGAGTAATAACATTGTGTAATCACTTTATTAAAAGTAATATATGAAAAAGTGAGGACAAACAAATACAACCAAAGGTCCCATCGGTCTGCTTCACAATTCATAATTGCTTCTCATACACATTTCTTTTACCTTTGCCAAGACTTCTTGAACCTTGTTGTATTATATTATTATTGGAGTCCAGAACCAGGGGCCACAGTTTAAGAATAAGGGGTAGACCATTTAGAACGGAGTTGAGGAAAAAACTTTTTCACACAGAGGGTTGTGGATCTGTGGAATGCTCTGCCTCAGAAGGCAGTGGAGGCCAATTCTCTGGATTCTTTCAAGAAAGCATTAGATAGAGCTCTTAAAGATAGCGGAGTGAAGGGATATGGGGAGGAGGCAGGAACAGGGTACTGATTGTAGATGATCAGCCATGATCACAGTGAATGGTGGTGCTGGCTTGAAGGGCTAAATGGTCTACTCCTGCACCTATTGTCTATTGTCTATATTTGCCTCCTAATGAATTTGGCCAGCTCCATATCAGATACATCACTCTCAAAGGCAACTTGCATTTTTGACATTTAAATTGATTCTTTTGATCAAAAGTACTCCCTGCATAGATTCAAGACTCTGTGCCCACATTCTAAGAAAAGCCTACTGTACCTTCCCAACCCAGTTGGGGGGGGGAGGCACACATAGGAAATTGAATATTGAAAACTCTCATGCCAATGTCCATGACTTTCCATTCCCACTACTCTTCTTTCTATCAATTCCTCTCTCTTTCCCCTCCAAGTACATGCCCAATAGATCTTGAAAGATCACTGTGGAAGAACCTGTGATCACTCTTATATAACAGTTTCCATCTTAATCCTGTGTACAATAAATTGCTATTCCGCCTCGAGCTCTTTTGCTACTTATTTTAAATGTGACGCCCAGTTATGAACCCACTTATCAAAGAAAGCCATTGATCCTTTCTTTGCTCTATTAAAATCCTGTGTCATTTTGAGAACCGAAAGGAATTCCCCTTGGGCTTTACAACAATTGCAGTTGTTCAAAAATCATATCAGTACCCTCACCCTGATATTGCATACTTTCTGAGCACAATACATAAAAGGCCTCATCAATGATTTGTAATAACCTACCATGATGGCTTTGTTCCTTTCTTCAATATTACTGTTTAATAAGCAAGTATGCCATATACTGTAACCTCTCAGTCACCTTCAAAAAACTTGTGGATATGTACTCATCTTCATAAAATAGGATAATTTATATTACACAGCCTTTTCATTTCAGTTTTCCAATAGTGGATTATTTCACATTTAATAATGCTACGTTTGTCCCTTCCACTTCCCCCATATTTGTTAACAACTTGGTCACTATTTACTACATTGCCTAACTTACTTTAAATTTCTGAACTTTATATTAATTACACTCCACTGGGAGATCCACCACATGTCTCCACCAGCAGAAAACTATCATGTTGTCCACTACCCTTATCCAGCTTTTTGCCTAAGTTACCACACCCCTGCAAAATGTTTCAGAATAATATCCCTATTCATTAACAGGGAATTAACTTCGGAAGTACCTCACAACATTTTCCACCTATAACTTCCCTTTTATCACCCCTACACTCTTCAATATCCCAACCACCTTGGTGTTTAAGCAACAAGAATGAAAAGATAAATTAAATCACACGATTTGCTATTTATATGAAGATAAATTCGTGAACTATTATTGATGGAAAATATGTTCTTAAATGCATTTAGTTGCCAGTTTTCTTTACTTAATGTGTGTACTTATTAATAATAATTATTAAACCAAATAAAAATGTTAGATTATAACTGGAAAAAAATAACCAACATAATACACTCAGTGACCACTTTATTTAGGTACATATATACACCTGTTCATTTATGCAAATGTCTAATCAGCCAATCATGTATCAACAACTCAATGCACAAAAGCATGGCAGTCAAAAGGTTCAGTTGTAGTTCAGATCAAACATAAGCACAGGGAAGAAATGTGATCCAAGTGACTTTGACCATGGAATGATTGTTGGTACCAGACAGGGTGGTTTGAGTATCTCAGAAACTGCTAATCTCTTGGGATTTTTGCACACAAGTTTCTCGAGTTTACAGATAATGAAGCAAGAAACAAAACTCATCCAGTGAGCTCTCGTTCTGTGGGCTAAAATGCCTTGTTAATGAGATCAGGGAGAATGGCCAGTCTGGTTCAAGCTGACATGGAAGGTGACAATAACTCAAATAAATATGGATTACAATAATGGTGTGCAGAAGAACATTTCTGAATGCACAACATATAGAACCTTGAAGTGGATAGGTTACACAAACACAGATTCAATGGCCATTTTATTAGGTACTTCCTATATCACTGAATATATGACTGGTCATATTGTGATCAGAATTCCTTCAATAAATTTTCCCAGCCATGGTCTGTTCTTTGTCTAGTTCTTGACAACTACCAAAAACAAACATGCAAATTACTCAGTGCAATATGTCTTGGTCCCCAGATAGGAATTTGATTGGATTACAGCTCAAAGGTTTATAAAAGACCAAATTTAGCAATATTCTAAACCTTCTTTCATATTCATGCAAAACATCCAGACAAGGAGGAGAAAGAACTTTTTCCATCCAGAAGGTGGTTGGAATAAGGAATGTACTGCTTAAATGGGTGGCAGAGGCAGATGTTATTGTAAGAATCAAAAAGTATCCTGATGAACACTTAAACCACCAAGGTACAGAAGGAGACAGAGGAAGGTGGTATTTTAGGAAGGGACTGATTAGTGTGGACATTGGTGAGCTAAAAGGTGTGTTTCTGGGCAAATTCCATATTCAGGCACAAACACTTCCGATTTGATATTACGTAAAATGACAAGAACTAATAAACCACAAATGTAAAAAAAAAGCACTTATTCTACTCATAAGAATTCAAAGACCCACCAGTGTGTCACATCCCACAGCTATTTGGCTTCGGTATCAATAAACTTTGGCAATGTCCTCCCAAATGATCTAGGTACTCCACCCACTTTTTACTTGTCATTTTCCTCTTCAAAGTGAAATTTATTATCAGAGTACATACATGTCACTACATACAACCCTGGGATTCTTTCTTGGTGGCCATACCCAGCAAATCTATAGAACAGAAACCTTAAACAGGATCAATGGACAAACTGTGCAAATGCAGATATAAATAAATAGCAATAAATAAGGAGCATGAAATAACAAGATAAAAAGTCCTTGAAGTGAGACCATTGGTTATGGGAACACAAATAGAATGAGTGTAGCTATCCCCTTTTGCTCAAGAGCCTGATGGTTGAGGGGTAGTATCTATTCTTGAACTTGGTGGTACAAGTCCTGAGACACCTGATGGCAGCAGCAAGAAAAGAGCATGGCCTGGGTGGTGAGGATCTTTGATAATGGATACTGCTTTTCTACAGCAACATTTCACATAGATGTGCTCAATGGTTGAGAGGGTTTTACCCATGATGTACTGCGCTGAATCCACCACTATTTGTATGATTTTCCACTCAAAGGCATTGGTGTTCCCATACTATACTGCTCTGGAACCTGACAGGCCTGCCACTCCTTAAAATCCTCCTATCCAGTACTGAAACAACATGCATCACCCCCACTCAATTTTCCATCACCTCTCCCATACCCAACTGCAACAAGTCTAGTTCAACCTCATCAACATCTGCAGACCCAGGAATTATCACCTCAAAAAATATTTGAGAATCTACCGTTTAATCACTGTTCAAACATCATTCTAAAGTACACTGCACACGTGCAATCACTTATCATCTTCAACAAATTGCAAGTTAATGTATACCTCTGCTTACAAACTAAAAAGCCACATTTGCAAAAACATGGAAGCAAACACTGCATTTTGAAATCAATAACTTTTATCTTTTGTTCTTTGTTCGACTAAATCCACACACTTTTCTAGCTCTAGGAAAATGTGAGCAAACAATAACTCTACAACAGACTTGCCCCCACAGCGCATGTTTAGGCTCACTGAATCCATCATAATTCTCCAAAAAAAGCCAAATGCTTGAATGCTAAATAAGTGCAAGCACACTAAATCAAGGAAAATTTGCCACATGCATCTTACGTGTATTAGGAATTTGCAACATGCAACAAAAGAATTATATAAAAAATAAACTTAGAGATTGAAAAGTCAAAACAACTTGAAAGAACAGATTATTTTCATTTATTAAGCTACTCAATTTTTGTTGTTGAAAAACATTTAAACAAATACAACTTTTCAGAATTGAGTTATTCTGCCCTATCTTCTCCCAGATTCACATTCCCCTATCTTTTTACATACACCCTGTAAAAATTACAATCATTTTGTTACCAGCAACCATTTTAATTAAACCAAAATAATTAATGAAAAGTAGTTTCAAAAATAAACAGTGACATGTCCAGCAAGAATAAAATGATGAAACAAGTATGCACTCCATTATGGTAAACCTATACAATTCACAATTCTAATGAAATTCCACTAATCTACGTCAACACTGTTCCCTTCACCATACACTGCTTAATCTACTGACCTTTTCAGGCATACTTTTATTGCACAATTCTCCCAGAGTTTCAGTAGCTGTGATCAAAGGTGTCTACAATCATGG
This sequence comes from Mobula birostris, assembly GCF_030028105.1. Taxonomy (NCBI): domain Eukaryota; kingdom Metazoa; phylum Chordata; class Chondrichthyes; order Myliobatiformes; family Myliobatidae; genus Mobula; species Mobula birostris. Next base: position 170,583,507 of record NC_092375.1, on the reverse strand, counting down.
AATAAATCACTTTGTAGTAAAAGTTGCCAAATATATACAAGGAAACTATTGAACTATGACTGTGTTCAAAGATAGTTAACTGGTAAAATGGGTTACAGTTGACAGATATAACAATACCCCTTGACTGCTTATTTGCAATTCTTAAACAACAAATTGAATTCTTGCTGCTTTTAATGCATATTTAATCATTTACTCCACAACATTCAGCCCGGGATAACATTTAGTTCAATTAAGGCATTAAGGCATACTGTGTATTGGCCTTCATCGATCGTGGGATTGAATTTAGGAGCCGAGAGGTAATATTGCAGCAATGTAGGACCCTGGTCAGACCACACTTGGAGTATTGTGCTCAGTTCTGGTCGCCTCATTACAGGAAGGATGTGGAAACGATGTGCAGAGGAAATTTACAAGGATGTTGCCTGGATTGGGGAGCATGCCTTATGAAAACAGGTTGAGTGAACTCAGTCTTTTCTCCTTGGAGCGACGGAGGATGGAGAGGGGACCTGATAGAGGTGTATAAGATGATGAGAGGTATTGATCGTGTGGATAGTCAGAGGCTTTTTCCCAGGGCTGAAATGGCTGCCACAAGAGGGAACAGGTTTAAGGTGCTTGGGAGTAGGTACAGAGGAGATGTCAGGGGTAAGTTATTGTTGTGTTTTTTTTTTACTCAGAGTGGTGAGTGCATGGAATAGGCTGCTGGCAACGGCGGTGGAGGCAGATACAATAGGGTCTTTTAAGAGACTTTTGGATAGGTACATGGAGCTTAGAAAAATAGAGGGCTATGGGTAACACTAGTAATTTCTAAGGTAGGGACATGTTCGGCACAACTTTGTGGGCTGAAGGGCCTGAATTGTGCTGTAGGTTTTCTATGTTTTTAGGTTTCTATGTACATGAATATCAAAATGATTAACTTACCAAATGTCACCTCTCCATTGCCATTCTTGTCAAATAATTGAAAAGCCACCATAAACAAGGCATCAGGGGCACAAAGAACAGATTCAAATGCCAGGAATTCTTGAAAGGAGATCAACCTATAATTTCAATATTAATAGTTATTAAAGAAAACTCAACAAAAATGCTGATGCCTCAAGGATTTTTTTTGTTTATAAAGCAAAACAAAGAATCTAACTCTCATCTGCACATATCTTTTTAACTTCAAAGACACATAAAATATGGCACTGGGAGAATTAAATTAGTCGTCCGATGAAGCGTTAAATTACAGGAAATGACATCTATGAGTAGTACTCAAACTTCAGACAAGAAATGCTATTTTGCAGTGAGTAAGCTAATTACAGTGCCCAACTGCAGTCTGATCACCAAGATGTGATGTAGTTAGCTGGCTAAACTGATCAATTTAAGTAATCAAAGCTGAGTTAAAGTAGGTTGAACTAATTAGACGCAACACACATAAAAGTTGCTGGTGAACGCAGCAGGCCAGGCAGCATCTCTAGGAAGAGACACAGTCGATGTTTCAGTCCCCCTCCCCCTCCCACTTTCAAATCTCTTACTAGCTCTTCTTTCAGTTAGTCCTGACGAAGGGTCTCGGCCCGAAACGTTGACTGTACCTCTTCCTAGAGATGCTGCCTGGCCTGCTGCGTTCATCAGCAATTTTTATGTGTGTTGCTTGAAATTCCAGCATCTGCAGTTTTCCTCGTGTTTGCGTGAACTAATTAGATAATGTGTTCATTAGTTTTTTTAAAAAACCTTCACAAAGAATAAGAATGCATTAAAATATAAAATTTGAGGTGTCATAAAGATTATATTTGTCTTGATTGTTCTCAGTTAGTGCTCAACATAGAGTCATAAAATAATACTGTAGGGAAAATAGGTCCTTCAGTCCAACTGGTCCATGCCAAGCACAGTGTCCTCCTTGTGAATCCAAGTTGCATGCGTTTGGCCCATAACCCTCCAAGACCCTTCCCTCTATGTATCTCTCCAAAAACATCTTAAATGTTACTACTACACCTGCCTTGACCACTTCATCTGGCAGCTCATTCCAGGTACTCACTCCCCTGTGCGTAAAGAAGTTATCCCTCAGGTCTCTTTAAAAGCTCTGTGTTCTCTAGTTTTGCACTCCACAACATTATCCACTTTATTCATGTCCCTCATGATTTTATTAACTTCTAAGAGGTTACCTCTCATTCTCCTACGCTCTAGGGAATAAAGATCTAATGTGTGTAATGATCAATGAGTAAATGCCACTTTACCACAATGTATGCAAACCTTCTATCAGTATGCCGATGACAAAGTATGCAACCAATAGTGTCCACTAGCCTCATTCCTGTGTCCAATTATACATGCACAGTCACTGTTTTGCTGAAATTTCACCCCTTAATCATGACTAATATTTTGATCATTCTATATTTATATTAAACTTATCAAGAATCATTCTTCAATTAAGAAATCAAGATAACGGAAGGTTATTCAGCAACTAACTGAGAAGAGTATTTTCAATATTGAAAAGACATAAAACATCAAAAATAAATTAATGCAACAACAGAATAAAAGCAATCTTTCTAATTTGTCGAATGCACTACTGATCTTGAATGCGGGCTGATGATTTGTTCTTAGCATTACCACCTCAACCAAGATGTGGCAATTTTCATCATGTAGTACTTGAACCATCAGGGTTCAATTTCAATAAAATCTGGTCTCTTCATTCCAAGTTAGTGAGAGCACAACAAATAAGGCAGCTTGGTCAATTTTGTTAAGCTCTTAAATAAGACAGTTAAAAATATATCCCTCTGAAATGATGTGAACATTAAAAGTAATAATGGTAAAGACTCCATTAAGGTATCAACCCAACTCTCCTGCAGAACGAAATTCAAAAATTATACTTCAGGTACCAAGTGAAATGATAAATAACTTCTTTGGAAATTTATCTGAAAACTTTCTTGCAAAAGAAATCACATTTTCTTTATTCTGATAATTATCAGAATATTTAAGTAAAATAGACAAAATGAGAGAACATATCAAATTCTACACACTTTGCTACAATTTCAATAGTTTAATTAGACTCTTGCTTCTCGTATGTTTGTGCCAACAACTATAGGTTTTGCTTTTACTGTAATAGTAAAATCACAAATTTAACTGACTCAATGCTTCCAAATTCCCCAAAGGTCCAGTGTTGTTTACACGGTATACCACAACCACAACAAACGTTTTTCAAAAAATATCTTAGTCCTTTTCTAAAATTAGCTATTAATTTAGCATCTTACCCATCTTTAGTTTGATCCGCGACCCCAGCTAGAAGCTGTACAGTCTTTGGGTTATACAGTGGAGCTGTGTGTAAGCCCAAATATCTCTGTACAAAGTCTGCCGGAGTCATGTACTGCTCCCCATCCTTGGTCACACTGCAAAACTAAGAGAGAAATAATAAAGTTGCGATAGCAAATAATTGATAATGGAAGGATTCTGTAGTGGAGTAATGTTCAATACATATGTATGCCGCAAATAGTACTTTGTTAGGAGGTAGTACAGTAATTAATTCAGGAACCATGAACTAACCTCCCAATGACATCAAACAGATGTTCATGCTAACTGTCTTATAATACAGTATCTTCCAGAGCAAAATGATTGTTTACATATATTTTAGTATTTAACTCTAAGAATTCTAACATGAAAATACATATGTAGTATTTGCTTTCAAGTATTGTGGGTTTCTTCATAATGAATGCAAATATCCTTTGTTGTAAAAAAAATCCAATTATCCCTAAAAAAACATAGTTTGACTACTACGCTGTTATCAACTAGGTATCAACCTATACAGTATAGGAATGGAATCTGCACTTTACCATATAAATGGCAGGACACTGATAAGTTTATTTATAGATGACTTTGAAAAAGCCCAGCTAATTGTGAGGGAACGGATAAACTAGAACATGGCAAGTCAGGAAGTACAGGAATCAAGACTGGCCAGATGGAGGAATCAGCAGAAAACATTACCTGATCAGATGCCATTTCCAGATGACATATTAAGAAGTTATAATGTTTTCCAAATTGGTCACAATAAACAATTTTTGCATTTATCTGTTCAAAGGATGGAGATGACACTGGTAAGGCTAGCATTTATGGTCACCATAAGCTTTCCCAAACTTTAGAGTATTGTTCAAAGTTGAGTGCCAGAGTTATTCAGCAATAAAAATTGAAGGTTACCATCTTGAACACAGTGGGTTTTGGAGAGAGTTGGCAATGTTGGTAGAGGTTTCACATTTAGGGAATCTGGAAGTGCCATTTTTTCTCAAAATTATATTTTTTTAAAAAAGATTTTCTTTTCTGCACTAGCTGGAATGATAAGTTAGCTGACTTTTGGGTAGGGAAATGTTTCAAAACAAAATGCCTACAGCCTAAGATGCTTTGGACTTGGTGGAAAGATATCATGAAAGGGCATAAATCATGAAGCTTTAAGTGGCACTCAGGGAAGATTACGCAGAGGGTGTCTGTGATCCCACTGCAACACCGATTGAGCCTGGATACTCGGATGAAGGATAACTTTGAGCCCAAGAGGAAGTGGGAGAGGTGTTAGATTTCACCATAGTAATGAGGAAGTGGGGCACTGTAGGAGGTGCATCATTTGTGAGTCTTTAAAATGAGACCCTAGCAACCCTAGCAACACCATCATGAGTACTTAAAAGTGATACTATTTTGAAGATCAATGGTGGGAATTAGTCCTCAATCAACATTATGAAGAGGGATTATCTGGTTAATATCAGATCACTTTTTGTGGATGTCCAAGACGCTGTACTTCACTTAGCACCTATGACATAGTCCCAGTACAATGGAGTCAATGTTAAGAGCCATTATAGCATTATACAGTGACAGCCACATACTGCTGTGTCACAAATCTGGGTACTGGAGTACCTGGTATAAATCCCTACACAGATTGCAAGTTCTTTCTTTCCTTCATATTGCTATTGATGTTGTCATCATTTTGAGAATCATCTGCTGCTAGCAACTACATCATTTGGAAATGAATAGAGCCTGATCTGGTTATCTATGCAGTGCACAGCAGATCTACAAATCATTAACCAAGACAAATCAAATACAACACAAAACTGCTTTTCCCAATGATTTCAAGGCCATAAACATAGGGAATGAAAGAGCAAACCTAAACATATAATTAACAGCTAAATCAGCATTAATCTAAAAGATCCCAAAGAATTCATTCAATCATTGTTGCTTCAAATGCAAGCCATAATCTCAAACAGCATAATTTACATATACTGATTATCATCATTATTTTATGCAGTCTCTCAATACAGGATGACCTACTTCTACTCCACATTCGGTGATTCAGCCGTTAGTGGGGCAGGAGGTTAGAAATGGGGAGGGCAGGGTGTGTAGTTTGGGAGGTACTGTGCTATTTAGGCCATTTTTGCTGGGCTTCTATGTTCCCTAACTCCAAAAAGACTAGAAGTTCTTAATACCATCCCAAATGTTCTTTCTCCATTTGAGTAATCATACGCCAGGAATTCTCACAAGCCAGTGATGATGTTATACTCAAAACCATTGAGCAATAAAGCACAGATACAAGCCATTTGGTCAACGAGTACATGCAACCACAGTACCCAGAAAGCTAATCCCAATTTTCACTGTTTTGTAAGATTTTTTGTTTTGAATTTTCTCATTGAAATATCCCTCTCAATTAACAAGTCACATTTTGCCAGCTAGGAAAAGTTATTTTCATACAGTGATTAAGGCTACACTTGTTTAAATTGCAAGATAGGAAATTATGGTGTTTTTGAATTATACACTCACAATGCACAAGAGTATTATTCTGCTAAAATAGAGGTGTTCCCTAAAACAATATTGTTAATATATACTAACAATTCTCAGGAAAGAGAATAAAGAGACGTATGGGAGATTGAGAAATGGAAGTGCGAAGAAGCACAGCTATAGGCTGAAACCATTAGCACTGGTTTTACATCATTCCCCAAATTCAAAACTATCCAGAAAGAGCAAAGTGAGCAGAGAGAAAAGACACTAGCATGGTGGAGAAGGCCAAGGTTATGCTATAACTTAAAAATAAAGGTGGAGAACATCAATTTAAAGTCCATGATAAAGAAATTAGATTACACTCGAAATTGTACAAAGAATTTTACAGGAGTGCAATTTCATGAGATGGATGCTTACTCATGCTCACTGAAACCTGACTTAAAGAAGCAATATTTGTTGCCTTCAAATATTATTTCAAGTCCTCAGTAAGATAGTTACAAAGCCATACTGGAACGCACGTTTGAACAAGTGCCCAAATTTCATCATGCTGCTCTGACATCTCAATATATGAGATAGAAGAAAGTTTCTATAAGCTTGAATCTCCAGGTTGCTATCATTAAGTACCAATGAGTGGAAATGGTGAGTGAAGTTAAAATCTGGATCTGGATGCAGTGTGCAAAAGATTAATAATCTCACAGGAAAATACTAAAAAATCTCATCTCCCAGTTACTGCTCCATTGACCAGGCTTACGCAAACTTTTGATCCAGTCTCGTCAAAACGCACTAATCGAAGACATGGTTGCTCTACTCTAATGTTCACAATTTAACATGCATTCCTTGATAATCAGCCATGGCTGGAACATCATTCACATACACTGCAACATGAGCATGCTCATGAGAAGTAGTAGCTCAAAATCTCTTACAAGAATTGACTCTCAGTGAACAACCTGTCCCAACAGTTCATTGACAGAAAAGCATATTGGTCATTATTGAGAAGATCACCGATCCCACAATCTATTTTAATTTATAACATAGAAATTGCGTCAGCATGCGTCGCTTTTTTCCCCCTCCATTTCTGCTTCTCTCTTCAGAGCTTGTGGCCTTTCCTTTCCAGCATGAAAGCGCTACCCGCTCCAGTAAAGCTTGTAAACTCAAATCAATGAAGTATTTGACAGCTGATATTTCAATGTCCCAGCTGAAGCCCTCTAATCGTAGAGAGACAGGGGAGAACTGCATTACGGCACTGTGGTCCTCACAAGGGGAGAACTGCATTAGGGAACTGTGGTCCTCACAAGCTGAGATAGGGAATAATAATTGGAATACAAAAGCATAGAAACAGCAAGCAAATATTTTGTATATCTTCCTAGCAAAATGCAAAAGCTACTAAAGACATGGATGAACCAGGATATTTGCAGCTTGGTCTATAGTATTCAAGACCAGTTATTGAGAAATATACAAGTAGTCCAGGTATAACCTAAGATAGGCTCATTTAAAACAAAATAACAATTCCAATGGAAATTCAGAGACAGAATCAGATGCACACCAGCTCTGGCAGGATTTTTAGGCCATTACTTCCTACAAGGCGAAACCTAACATCATGAATAGCTGTGATGCTTGAATCCCAAATAAGCTTAATGCCTTTATGCATATTTTGAAAAGTATAATAAAATGATACCCTGCAGCATCTGGTGACCCTGTGATCTTTGACTCAGGTGCCAACGTCAGAACATCTTTCAAAACGGTGAATCCTCGCAAAGTGTCAGGCCCTGATGGTGTACTTAGTAGGGCACTGAAAACCAGGAACATTCAACGGCATCTTCAATCTCTCACTGCTGCAGTTGGAGGTTCCCACCTGCTTCAAGAGGGTGACAATCATACCAGGGCTCAGGATGAGCAGGGTGAACTTCTACTACCCAGTTGCACTCACATCTACAGCGATGAAGTGCTTTGGGAGGTTAGTCATGGCCAGAATCAAACCTTACCTAACCCTCTACTATTTACATACCACCTCAATAGTTCTACAGCAGATGCAATCTCACTGACTCTCCACTCGGCCTTGGACCACCTAGACAACAGCAATACCAACATCAGGTGTCTACTTTTTAATTAGAGCTCAGCATTCAACACCATCATACCGTCAGTATTAACCAACGAGCTTCAAAACCTGGACCTCAGTCCCTCCTTCTACAACGGGATTCTTGACCGATCACAGTCAGTGTAGATCAGAAGTAATATCTCCTCCTCACTCACAATTAACACTGGCGTACCTCAAGGATGTATGCTTACCCACTGGTCTACCCTCTCCACACCCATGACTGTGTGGCTAAGCACATCTCAAAAGCCATCCATAAATTTGCCAATGACACAACTGTTGTTGGCAGAATCTCAAATGGTGATGCGGAGGAATACTAGAGCGAGATAGATCAGCTGATTGAATGGTATTGCAACAACCACCTTGCAGTCACCATCAGGAATTGATTGTTCACTTCAGCACAGGAAAATTGAAGAGACACACACCAGTCCTCATTGAGGATCAGTAGTAGAAAGGGTGAGCAGTTTCAAGTTCCTGGGTGTCAACATCTCTGAAGATCTATCCTGGCCCCAACATATTTATGTAGTTGTAACTAAGTCACCAAAGATTCTTTCAAATTTCTGCAGATGTACCATGGAAAACACTGTAGTTTCATCACCAGCTGGTATGGAGGGGCCACTGCAAAGGATTGGAAAAGCTGCAGAAAGTCACAAGCTTAGCCAGCTCCATCATGGGCACTAGCCTCCCCAGCATCGAGGACATTTTCAAAAGACAATGCCTCAAAAAGGTGGCATCACATCACTAAGGACCTCCATCACTCAGAACAGGCACTCTTTGCTAACATCAGGGACTGATGGGAAAGACACTAAAAATGACTCATTCAATATTCCAGCATACTTTCTGAATCAAAGGGTAGACCAGCATGAAGACACACATTTAATGTTTTAGGGACAATTTCTTCCCCTCCCCCATTCAGATTTCTTAACAGGAAATGAGCTGACCCACGAACATTACGTATTTTTTGCACCACTCATTTACAGTATCTCTACTGTAATTTATATAGTTTTTTTTAACGTATTGTATTGTACTGCTGCCGTAAAACAACACAAAATTCACATCATGTGTCAGTGGTATTAAATCCAGTTCTGAGAAACACATCCTCTGGACTTGAAGCCCTACATTGCATCTTTTTTTTTAAATGGCTGAAGAAATTGTGGAACCATTCATTGCCTTCTTCTAAAATTCTGCTGCAGGTGTCCCCCGCTTTTCGAACATTCGCTTTACGAAACCTCACTGTTATGGAAGACCTACATTAGTTATGTTTTCGCTAACAGAAGATGTTTTCACTGTTATGAAAAAAGGCAGCGCGCGAAAAAAGCAGTGCGTGATAAAAGGCAGCGCGTGCCCCGAGCAGCCAAGCTCCTCCCTCGGAACTGCATTCTAGCCGGCATTGCTTAAACACGTGCCTGTGAGCAGCCGTTAGCAAGGTGAGTTCTAAGGTATCGGAAAAGCCTAAGAGAGCTCGTAAGGGTGTTACACTTAGCGTAAAATTAGACATAATTAAGCGTTTCGATCGTGGTGAACGAATTAAGGACAAAGTGGTTATATGGTTTGGCTTGTGGAAGTTGATGAAGATGATATTGAAGAGGTTTTGGCATCCCATGACCAAGAACTGATAGATGAAGAGCTGATGCAACTGGAAGAGGATAGGATAACAATCGAAACCGAATGTAATAGCAAACGGACCGAAAGCGAAGTCGTCCAGAAACTGAACGTGAAGCAACTACGTGAGTTTTCGCTGCAATGATTGCAGAAAAGTACGACTTTAATTTTGAAAGGGTACGTTGATTTAGGGCATATTTGCAAGATGGTTTGAGTGCTTACAAAGCACTGTATGACAGAAAAATGCACGAGGCTAAGCAGTCAAGCATAGTGTCGTTTTTCAAGTCTTCCCTATCAGCCACAGCAGACGACGAACCTCAACCTTCGACATCAAGGCAGGCAGACATAGAGGAAGATGACCTGCCTGGCCTGATGGAAACAGACAACGATGAGATGATACCCCAGTGTCCCATCACCCCAACCTCCGGGCCGCGGACCGATACATTGCTGCGGAGAATGCGCGGTAGCCAGGACGCACCCAGCACATCTTGAAGAAAAAAGCTGAAATAATTAATTAGCTTGTTTATTTCGGCTTTTTTCTTAAAGATGTGCTGGGTGCATCCCAGCAACCGCTGCATTCTCCGCGGATTGGTATCGGTTCACTGCCCGGAGGTTGGGGACCACTGCACCAGCCCAACCTCCGATGACTCAGCCTAACACACCATCATCAGTGTGCTCGGCGCTGTCTTCCCAATTCTGGTAAGTGATACTACACTGTACATGCATTATTTCTACTTTATATAGGCTGTATATTTTTATATGTTATTTGGTATGATTTGGCAGCTTCATAGCTTAAGGATTACTGGAGAGAGTGTTTCTGCCGAGAGCGCTTGCGCCGAGTGTTTTGCTGAGAGCACTCATGTGAGATTTTCGCTACGGAGAATAGTGCAGCAATGATCGTAGAAAAGCATTTCTATTTTATATAGGCTGCGTATTTATCATAGCATTCCTGCTTTTACTATATGTTACTGTTATTTTAGGTTTTATGTGTTATTTGGCATGATTTGGTAGGTTATTTTTTGGGTCTGCCAACGCTCACAAATTTTTCCCCATATAAATAAATGGTATTTGCTTCTTCACTTTACGACATTCTGGCTTACGAACCGTTTCATAGGAACGCTCTACCTTCGGATGGTGGGAAAAACCTGTATTACAGAAACGGGAAAGCATAAACTGGTCACCACCATCCAAGACTGGTGGAAAAGAGAAAACACCTCTTCACCCCCTCCACTCCTTGTTTCATCCACTCCTGACACACACGTTTCCTTATAAATCCCTCCCCCATCTGGTCTGGTCCTAAATGCAATTCACCTTGCCCCTAATAGTTCCCATTCTCAGTTCCTCTACTTAATTGAATCAGCACTGGTAGCCCTTTATGTCCCTGCTTATCTGCCTACAGCAGTTGTCTCCAATCTTTACACTCATCTTCCCCCACCTTTTTTCCTTTTCTCCCCCCTCTCGCTTGCCTCCAACTAATGTTCGCTTGCCACTGTCCTAACTCCATCCATGCATCCCTCCACTAAGTGGCACAATCTGCCTGTCTCAGGCCTGTATATGGTGATGTACATGTACCTTGATAATAAAATCTACTTTGAATTTACACTCCTCCTAAATCCATTAATCACCTCAGACTCCTGTTTCACCACTCCCCACGTACTGACCATCTCTCTGTCCCAATACAATTGTTGAGCCGAATGTCAGCAATTCTTTTCCTCCCACAAATGTTGTTCAATCCACTGTTCTCAACAGATTGTTGGTAAAGAATAAAACCAATCTGGTGCAAGATAGAAAGCAAAAAAAGGAAGAAAGTTAAAGGAACCAGGCCCAGAGCATGAGGAAAAAGTAAAAGTGATGAATAGAAGACAGATACAACTGAATAAGTCTAATGTGAAAACAAGAAAAATCAAACACTAAATATCCAACCTAAAGACAGAAAATGCTGGAAGTACTCAGCATCTGTGGAAAGAGAAAATCAGAATAAACATTTTAGGTCAATGATCTTTCATTAGAATTCAAATGGTTAGAAATATCAACTATTCTTCTCTCTCCACTCATGTTGCCTGACCTGCTGGAAAAGTCTCTATAGGTATGAAAATCTCTAAATTGGTTTTATGAGGCAAGTTGATTAAAGACTGGTCTATCCTTTGATACAGAAAGTATGGCTGGAATATTGAGTCATTTTTAAAATCAGTCTTTCCCAGGGAAGGAGATGTCCCTGGGACATCAAAACATTAATACAGACTCAGTAATAGAGTGAAAGGATGGCATATTAGAAAGGCCGGCTATCCTTAAAATGTACTGGGATGCATCCTAGGTGTTTGAAAGAGGTTACTAGACGTAGAGGCTAATGAAAGTCTTGTCATAATTTTCAATTCTTCCTAGACAAGAGATGTGCCACAATACTGGAAAATGACAAAAATAAAACCTATATTCAAACAGAGTGCAAGGACATGGGCAGACAAAGGCATGCTATGCAATTTTACTTCTATTCTAGGAAAGCTTTTGTGAAGAGTAATAAAGGGAAATATTAAAAGGCACTTGAAGTGTGAATTGGCGAAGGAAAGGCAGCCCAATATGTTAAATGACAAATAGTGTTTCAGAAAACATGATAGAATTTTTTTGTTGAGGCAGCAGAAATGGAAAAGAGAAAGTATCAGGTGTTATCTACATGGATTATCAGGCTTTTAATAAAGTCCCACAGAAAAGGCTGGTTGGCTCAGGAATGTTGTTCTTTGCAGACACCACCTACCCAACTGCAAATGTACATTGTCCACCAGCCAGGATAAGGTACTCGTAGACAGGCACAAAGAACATGTGCAACAGCCATGATTTGACATATTTTTTCTCCATGTTTCAATGTTTAATGATTATCTGCTTTGGTCTTGTATTCATCAACTGCAGATAAGATGACGCTGCCAGGGTCAGCAACAGAAGGAAAATAAATTGAGAACCATTTAATAATGACAAAGTTTACTTTCTTCAACTATATACACTCAAAATTAATTATCTATTAATTTACCGATTTGAATAACAGCATTTTATTTTAAATATTGAAGTTTAAATATCACTGAAACTTGCCGATGTTATCTCTGTCAATGTGCTTTCGATGGAGGAACAGTATTATGACACAAACTTACAGATTTCCTTGTTAAATATTCATACATGGGAGCCACACAACATTACTACTGCAAGCTCAGGGCCATTGCCTGTTTATTACTTATTTCAGCAGAATACCTTTATTGTTATATTTTAATGTAATCAAATAATTCTTGTGAGAAAAAGATGAATATATTTGGCAGCCTTGGGATCGTGTGAGCTGTTGCTTGTGACAAGTGTGTGTCAGCGGAACCATTTGGGATATTCAATAGGCTTGAAATCATTGGGTAATTAGGCACTTGGCGATGACCAATACAAAGAAGTTGGGTTTGGGCGGAGCAGCCAGGGTTAGAATAGGGAGCTTGTTTGGGAAGATGCTGGAGTCCATTATTTAAGATGAGATTTCGGACACTTGGAGACACGTGATAAAATAGGCCAAAGTCAACATGGTTTCCTTGACAGGAAATATTGCCTGACAAATCTGTTGAAATTCTTTGAGAAAATTACAGGCAGAACAGGACTGTCTGTTAAAGGACAGGACCTCCAGGATCCTGTGCCACATGCTAGTGAGGCCAGAAATAAGATGATAATACAATTTAACACATGGTTAAGAAGATGGTGCAGGAAGGAGAGCAACAGATTTTTGGGTCATTAGGCTTTCTTCTAGGGAAGGTTGTACAGATGTGACGATTTATACCTGAACTGGAGGGTAACCAATGTGCTTGCGGGAAGGTTTGCTCATGCTGCTCCGAGGGGTTTAAGCTAGAGTAACAGGTGATGAGAACCAGAGTTCCAGGGCAGATAGTGGAGTCATTGTGTGAAAAGATTATATTAAGTCTACATACAAAGACAGGAATTGATAGGTTGAGCATAGTGGGAATTATGTCCTGAGTTGCATCTATCTCAATGCACGGAATATTGTAGGCAAGGTAGATGATCAGCATGTGGAATTATGACATTGTAGCCTTTAGTGAGACTTGGTTGCAGGAGGGGGAGGACTGGCAGCTCACTGGTCTTTGGTTTCATTATTTTTTATATGATTGAGGGAGAGGTATTAAAGAGGGAGGTGTGGCGTTATCACTCTGGAAAAATATCACAGAGGTGCTCAGACAGTTGGCAGTACTCCAAGTGCAGCCTGACTATTCTTAAAGAGCCTCAGCATTATCACCTTGCTTTTATATTCGATTCCCCTTGAAATAAGTGCCAACATTGCTTTTGCCTACTTTAAAACAGACTCAATCTGTAAATTAACCTTCTGGGAGTCTTGCACGAGGACTCCTAAATCCCTCTGCAACTCTGATGTTTGAACCTTCTCTCCATTTATATAATAGTCCGCACTTCTGTTCCTTTTACCAAAATGCATTATCATACATTTCTCAACACTGCATTCCATCTGTCACTTTTTTGCCCATCCTTCCAATTTGTCCAAGTCCTGCTGCAATCGCATTCCTTCCTCAGCACTCCCTACCCCTCCACCTATCTTCGTATCATCCACAGACTTTGCCACAAACCCATTAATTCCATTATCCAAATCACTGACAATGGGAAAAGTAGCAATCCCAATACTGACCCCTGAGGAACACCACTAGACATAGGCAACCAGAAAAGGCCCTCCTTCATTCCCACTCGTAGTTTCCTGCCTGTCAGCAATTCCTCTATCCAGACCAGCATCTTTCCTGTAACGCCACAGGATTTTATCTTGTTAATCAGCCTCAAGTGTGGCACCTTGTCAAAAGCCTTCTGAAATCCAAGTAAATGACATTCACTGCCTCTCCTTTGTCCACCCTGCTTGTTACTTCATCGAAGAAGTCAGGCAAGACTTCCCTTTACAGAAACCATACTGACTTTGATTTATTTTCTCATTTGTCTCCAAGTACCCCAAACCTCATCCTTACTCATAGACTCCAACACTTTCCCAACCACTGAGAAGCCAAATGGCCTATAATTTCCTTTCTTTTGCTTCTTCCCTTCTTAGAGAGTAGAGTGACATTTGTAATCTTCTATTCCTCCAGAACCATGCCTCCATTGCACTCAGAGAACTCTGGCACACTGCTAGTGTCTTCCACAGTGAAGACAGATGCAAAGTACCCATTAAGTTCATCTGCCATTTCTTTGTCCCCTTGAAAATGCCATCACAAGTAGGTACGGCTTTTGGCACATTAGACTTTCATAAATCAAAGTATTGAGTACAGGAGCTGGGACGTTAAGTTGAAGCTGTACAAGGCATTGGTGAGGCTAAATTTGGAGTATCACGTGCTGTTCTAGTCACCTACCTATAGAAATCAATAAAATTGAAAGAATACACAGAACATTTTAAGGATATTGCTGGGACTTAACGATCTGAATTATAGGGAAAGGTTGACTAAGTTAGGATTTTTTTCTCCCTGTACCAGAGAAGATGAGGGGAGGTTTGGTAGAGGTACACAAAATTATGAAGTGTATAGAAAGGGTAACTACAAGCAGGCTTTTCCCACTGAGGTTGTGTAAGACTATGACTGGAGGTCACAGGTTAAGGGTGAAAGGTAAAATATTTAAGGGGAACTTGAGTGGGAACTTCACTCAGAAGGTAGTGAGAACGTGAAACGAGCTGCCAGTGGAAGTGGAGGATATGGGGTTGATAGCAAGACAAGAAAAGTTTGGGTAAGTACATGGGTGGGAAGGGTATGGAGGGCTGTGATCCAGGTGCAGATTGATGGGACTAGGCAGAACAATAGTTCAGCATGGGCTAGCTGGGCCGAAGAGCCTGTTTCTACGCTATAATGTTCTGGACTAACAAGAAGAAAGGGACTTAGACTCCAATAGCACAGAAAACTTCATAAGTTCCCAAGTCACCATTGGTACAGAAGGTCAATGACAGAAATCCAGCTGCCTGTTCAGAAATAATCTGAGGACAGAAAATAGAAATTGGCTTTTCGCCAGCTTTGATATGTATATAGCCACTAAATAAAGTTGTTAACCTTTCCTTCACATCTTGGTAACCTTTAAGTAATAATCCCACTCCACAATAACTGTTTTGAATGCCACTCTAAGAATAACACCCATCTTTTACAACCCCCTAAAATTACAAAAATTTTATCTCTAGTACGCTTAACACTTAGCTTTCTTTGCTTTGCTTGTTGTCAAGCATTTTTAGTAAATCTCATGCATTATTCTCCTTGTAACTAATATATTAATACATTAATATATATAGGCATCCGATAAGTCTCGTGAGACCATGGATTTGCGCCTTGGAAGGTTTCCAGGAAGACCGGCAGTTGCCCATGCTGCAAGTCTCCCCTCTCTACGCCACCGATGTTGTCCAAGGGAAGGGCACTAGGACCAATACAGCTTGGCACCGGTGTCGTCGCAGAGCAATGTGTAGTTAAGTGCCTTGCTCAAGGACACAACACGTTGCCTCAGCTGAGGCTCGGACTAGCGACCTTCAGATCACTAGACCAACGGCTTAACCACTTGGCCACGCGCAACTACAATTACAAGTACAAGAAAAAAAGACTACTGCCTTGGTATAATTGTTAAGTTGTAGAATGTGGCTTATGGTTGGGACCTGGAATGCAATGTGCAGAAATAGTGAAGGCAGTTTCACAGTGCCCTTCAAAGCAGGAATTGCATAAAATATTTAAAACTTTAAACATCTGCAAGGTGAAAGGTCAGGAGATGAATGTAGTGAGTTGCTCCAAAAGGCAGGACACATGAAAATAATGGACCAAGTGATCACCTTTTCAGTTGTGAACTTTCCATGAATTTAAGCATGCTAATTTAAGTACTGGAAAATTTCCTCTCTGGTCTTTCCTCTAGCAGTACAGTTACTTCTACTGTGCCTGATGATACTACAGATAACTGCTACACAAAAATCAATAACTATTGCCACAAAATGAATGTGAAAGACTTTATCAATATGCCTAATAGAAATATATGACACTCTTCAATATGCAATTTGTGCTAGCTTTGATGGTTAAAAGGTTATAAATACAATTAATTTGGACTGTTAAGTTTCATATTTTCAGATTTTAACCGGTGAAAACTTCATAAACACATTTTACTTCTCCATTGTCTTCTTTTATCCAGAGCCATTTTAATGTTGATCCGTCTTTTCCTAACTTGTTCTTTATACAATCTGGCACTGAGTTCACTTGTTCTAATTGACACTTCCTTATCAATCTATTGCTTAAGGAGATAGTTTACTGCTTAACCCTTTTGCTCATGTCCCAGATCCGTGCATTTCCCTGCGACATTTTCAACTCTCACTTTCAGCTGTTTGTCCTGGAAAAGATGTAAAAAGCTATGCATGCAAGGGAAATTCTAATTATTTTTTTATTAGATTACTTCCAGCAACAAATGGTAGATCATTACAATGAATTGTGAATGACTTTAAAATTTCTCTATTTACATTCAAGTGCCACGCAATTAAAAGTGATGTCAAATTTACAGAGCTATGACAAAAGAGCATAAAAATGGGATGAACAAGATAGCTCTTCTTCAGTCAACACCACTATTATAAGCCAAATATTTTTATGATATTCAAAGCTGTTATTCCACAATAACCACTGATCATCACCGTTAAATGTATGGGTTGCACTTCAAAAAAATGCCTAACAAATCTACATAAGCATTTTAGAAACTCATTTTTAATTAGTATTTACCTTTTAACTACAGAAGTTACTAATTTGGACTGATAAGTAATACCAGTAACCCACCATTCATTCACATCATTTAAATCAATAAAACCAAGGATTAAATTTGTAAGTCTCACGAGTTACTTTACGACGTACTAATTCCATAAAGATACATTAAACAATGTTTACAACCATTAAACTTCTAAGATCCTCTTTCCTCCCAAACTTCTCCAAAAGCAATGGTTGCTGAAAACCAACGGTCACAGATGTCATCAACCCTCTCGCCAACTGACTGCAATTTAATGACAGGTCACAGTGCAGCTGGTCCATATTTTCACTTCCCCCATAATCAACCATCTTACTTTGATATGGCATCCGATTCAGTAGCCAGTCAAGTGTGAATGGCATACACCCAGCTCAGCAGGCTTGTTGGCATTTACATCCGAAATAACCATATTCAAATAACCCTGCCACCAGGCTGTTTTAAAAGTATAGTTTTAATGAAAGCATTTCAAATAAATTTTTGTTGATATTTCATTTTTTTCTCCCAATCAATATTTTGAACAGTTTTGCACTTCCCCCAGTGACAATTAAGATTCAAAAGTTAGGCTATTCTATATTTTTACTGCATACTAAACTGACTCCAGGAACAAAGAGTCAGGATAAAAAAAGATGAGAGAAGAAGAGACAGAGGAGGAGAGGCATGCACGTCTCCAGGATCAGAGACAAATAACAGAAGAGATGAAGAGACGGGGGATGAAAGGGCTGCACGTCTCCAGAATGACAAAAACAGACACAGGAGGAGAGAGGAAGAGACAAAGGAGCTGAGAAATGCACGTCTCCAGGATCAGAAACAAACAACAAACAGAAGAGATGAAGAGACGGGGGATGAAAGGGCTGTATATCTCCAGAATGACAACGAGAGGCACAAGGATGGCAGATAAACCAGAAATGATGCCATCAAAAGTGTCCTTCGTTAAATGAGGAGCAGCTATATTTGCTTTGCTACGTGTCATTCTTCTTTAATAAACTGAGGTTTTCTGCTTCAGTTTCCAAAGCAAAGCGATACCAACAGCATTCAGGAAAACTTAATGTTCATTCTGGTCACATAAGACTGCACTACCCTTCTCTGCAATGGTGCCCCAATGGATCACCCCATTGTCTAGTTAAGATTCAAAAGATAGGCTATTCTAGATTTTTACTACATACTAAACTGGCTTCAGCAACTTCTGTACAATGCTAAACTCAGACCAAGCAAGCATGTCCTTCTAATAAGCAATATACTTAGCCTTATGATCGAGGGTTCCCAACTTGGGGTCCATGGACCCCTTGCTTAATGGTTTCGATCCACTGCATTAAAAGAAAGGTTGCAAACCCCTGCCCTAGATCAAAGTACAGCCAGCCAGCTGAGGTTATAAGGAAAAGGCAGGAGTTGGGACGTTATGTTGCAGTTGTACAAGACTTGGCAAGGCCAAATTTGAAGTGTTGTGTGCAGTTCTAGTAAACTATCTACAAGAAAGATATCAATAATAGTGAAAGAGTGCAGAGAACATTTAGAAGGACGTTGCCAGGACTTGAGGATCTGAGTCATACAGAAAGAATGAATAGGTTAGGACTTTATTCTTGGAGTGTACGAGAATAAGGGGAGACCTAATAGAAGTATAGAAAATTATGAAGGATATAGATAGAAGAAATGCAAGCAGGCATTTCTTCTGAGGTTGGGTGACATTATAAATCATAGGTTAAGGGCAAAAGGTGAAATATTTAAAGGGAACCTCAGGGGTAACTTCTTCTTTCAGAAGGTTGTGATTGTGTGGAACAAGGGGCCAGAGGAAGTGATGGATCCAGGTTCGATTTCAACACTTAAGAGAAATGTGGACAAATTTGGATGGGTGGGATATGGAGGGTTATGGTACATACTAAATGGGCCAAAGGGCCTATTTCTGTGCTGTCGTGGTCTGACTCAATAATAGTCTTTAATCAATTTTGACAATATGCAAATAGCTAAATATAGTTGAGATGATAATTGCTTTCATACAATTTAAAATGGTATCAAACATGCCTGCTGACAAAAGAGAAAAATAACAGTGATACATCTACCAAAGCCACTGCCTCAGTGCTAGAGATCTGGCTTTAGCCTTGATCCGAGTGCTGCCTGTGGAGTTTGCAGATTCTCCTCATGCTTCATTTTCATCCCACATCCAAAAGATATAGATTAGTTGATTAATCAGTCCCTGTAAACTACTTCTAGTGTGTAAAGGATCTGGGGAAAGTTGATGAAAATGTGGGGAATTAAAAAAAGACAATATGATTAATGTAGGATTACCGTTAAGGGTTGATGTGGACTCAGTGGATCAAAGATCTTGTTTTCAAGTTGTAACTCTCTATGATTCTAAGACTAATCAAGACCATCTCACTAGAATTTCCGAGAATATATCAATTGCTGATTTCAATAAGTTAATAATTTCCAACTATCAAAGTTTAACAGAAAATACAATTCACTGCAAACGCTCACAAAAAATGACACTTTAAATAATTACTATTTCCTGTGCTGAAATAAAGTCCTAAATGTTTCATCTGTAATTATAGCACTGCAGCGTAGCAGTGAGTATGACTTTAATACAGCTTGGGTGGGTGGGGGGGGGGGGTCAGAATTCAGAGTTCAATCCTGGTATCCTCTACAAGGATGACCTGTACATGGAATGTGTGGGTTTTCTCTGGTTTCCTCCCACAGTCCAGACATACCAGCTGGGTTAATTGGTCATTGTAAATTGTCCCATGGTTCGGTTAGGATTAACTTGTGGTTGCTAAGTGGTGCTGGTTGAAGGCCGTATACCGCTCTCCATCTCTGAATGAACCATGAAGGACTTGCTGCATTGATTTTAACCTCCAGCAAATGTCCCTCTCGCTGGTTTCACTTTATCTAAGTTATACTACCTCAATTAGGTTGGTCTTTTACAAATCCACATTGCCTAAATATGTGTCTGACAAATAACTATCACAAACCTGGACTCTCCAGCAAAGTTTACTAGTCTAAAGTCATCCATATTATTCTTTCCATCTTGTGGAACATTTCCCAAAATTAATTTTGGAAAATTGTGAGCAGTGGCAGTAACTTACTAATCCTCTTTGGTCTTGCAACAATGATTCATTTACTAATTTGAATTTCAATGAACAATTTTAGCCTAGTCTTTTTAATCCTCTCCTCCCCTTTGTAAATATATCTGTTGAGCACTGTCAATATTTTCTTACTACAAAATAAAATTTTTCCTGCCCTCAGTGTTCCCATTCTTTTTTATAATCATGTTTCACATGTGCTGTGAAGAAATACCGGAAACACTGATGTACTTATAAAATAAACGGAGGCATGGAAATAGGATCTCATTCTTATTTGAAGTTTTGTCCATTTTTAATTTAGCTATAAAATCAAGTAGAATACAAAGAAATTGCACACTGAAAACTTAAGATTTTGGTCAGAAAGAGACTGTTTTGGTCAGATTTTGAGCAGAAAGACGCTATCTCCATGGCTCTTCACATGACTTTAGACCACCTGGACAATACAAACACCTACGTCAGGATCACACATAAAAGTTGCTGGTGAACGCAGCAGGTGCAGATGCTGGAAATTCAAGCAACACACATAAAAGTTGCTTCACCAGCAACTTTTATGTGTGTTGTTTCTCCAGCAACTTTTATGTGTGTTGCTTGAATTTCCAGCATCTGCAGAATTCCTGTTACCTACGTCAGGATGCTGTGTTCATCGACGATAGCTCAGCACTTAATACCATCATTCCCACAATCCTGATTGAGAAGTTGCAGAACCTGGGCCTCAGTACCTCCCTCTGTAATTGGATCCTCGACTTCCTAACTGGAAGACCACAGTCTGTGTGGATTGGTGATAACATATCCTCTTCGGTGATGATCAACACTGGCGCACCTCAGGGGTGTGTGCTTAGCCCACTGCTCTACTATCTATATACCCATGACTGTGTGGCTAGCATAGCTCAAATACCATCCACAAATTTACTTATGATACAACCGTTATTGGTAGAATCTCAGGTGGTGACAAGAGGGCATACAGGAGTGAGTTATGCCAACTAGTAGAATGGTGCCACAGCAACAACCTGGCGCTCAACATCAGTAAGACAAAAGAGCTGATTGTGGACTTCCAGAAGGGTAAGACGAAGGAACACATACCAATCCTCACAGAGGCATCAGAACTGGAGAGAGTGAGCAGCTTCAAGTTCCTGGGTGTCAAGATCTCTGAGGATCTAACCTGGTCCCAACACATTCATGTAGTCATAAAGAAGGCAAGACAGCAGCT
This sequence comes from Mobula birostris, assembly GCF_030028105.1. Lineage (NCBI taxonomy): Eukaryota > Metazoa > Chordata > Chondrichthyes > Myliobatiformes > Myliobatidae > Mobula > Mobula birostris. Next base: position 170,562,065 of record NC_092375.1, on the reverse strand, counting down.
ATACATTATAAGGAGTTTGAAGAGATTTGGCATATCAACAAATACACTCAAAAACTTCTATAGTTGTACCATGAAGAGCATTCTGACAGGCTGCATCACTGTCTGGTATGGAGGGGCTATTGCACAGGACCGAAAGAAGCTGCAGAAGGTTGTAAATCTAGTCAGCTCCATCTTGGGCACTAGCCAACAAAGTACACAGTGCATCTTTAGGGAGCGATGTCTCAGAAAGGCAGCGTCGATTATTAATGACCTCCATCACGCAGGGCATGCCCTTTTCTCACTGTTACCATCAGACAGGAGATACAGAAGCCTGGAGGAACACACTCAGCGATTCAGGAACAGCTTCTTCCCCTCTGCCATCTGATTCCTGAATGCACTTTGAGCTTTGGGCACGACCTCACTTTTTTAATATACAGTATTTCTGTTTTTGCACATTTTTAATGATCTTTTCAATATGCGTAATTTACTTGTTTATTTATTAGGTTTTATTTTATTTATTATTACCTTTTTTTCTGTCTCTGCTACATTATGTATTGCATTGAACTGCTGCTGCTAAGTTAACAAATTTCACGTCACGTGCTGGTGATAATAAACCTGATTCTGATTCTGTTCACACCAAGACTCTTAAAGACCCCAGACAAGTTTTCTGAAGTACAGCTAAACAAAATGTTAAACATCATGCTTCCTTGGGTGTGAAGGTTACAAAACAAAATGACCTTTCTTCCAACAGATAAGCCAGCTGTCTGTTTCGTAATCTAATCATCTAAGATCAGAAGAAACTATTTTTATATTTCCAGGTAGGAATAGAAGAAAAAGAAAACTACCAAAATTACCTTCCTACATATTAACTTTAGAAAGGATTGGTTCTGTGCAACATTGTATTAGAGGTAAAAATTGTTACAAATAAAATAATCCCTTTGCTAGAAACCAACCTCTATCGCAAACTGAATTTAAATCTCAAACATTGTATTCAAATACTGTATTCTGATGTGCATTATAAAAATATCTCTCTACTTTTACCATTACAAACATTATGTAAAAAGTGAAATCATAATACCAAATTACTCAGTGTCAAAGTGTAACACCATAAAACACAGGCGCAGAATTAGGGCATTCCACCCATCAAATAGGCTCTGCTATCTGAATGATTTTTCCCTCTCAAGCCCATTTTCCTTGACTTCTCCTCATAGTATTTGACACTCTCACTAACACTGTACCTCAGTACGTGACAATAATAAATTCATTTACCAATTTGACATTAGCTACAATGACCTAAAGACAGTTAAACTCATCCACCTAACCTAATTCACAATCTAGATTACAGAACTAAAAATACGAAAAAACTAAAGCACTATAACACAATTTAAAAGTATGTTACTTCAGAATGATGTATGATTTCCATTGTTTTCCTCATGGGAAAGCAAAATTACACATTAGCAGCAAAAAACTACAGTTTATTAAACAAACACCATAAATATGTACCTTCAAAAATACTGCCTTTAATTCGCTGACCTCTGCCCTTTTTGTTGACTGCACCTGAGGAAAAAAATATTCTTGTCATCATCAATACAAATGAACATAGTGATAAAAATGTTCATTTCATTGGAATACTCTATTTCTCAATATTCAGTTGTAGTGTCTCGCCATTCATATACAACAGATTATCTTATGTATGTGAACAGTGAGGTCATCTGTTGCCCATAATTTACAACTAATAACTCAAGCTTGAAATATATTTTCCCTTAAGATAAAAAGATTCACGAATGATCTTTCGTCAAGCCTAGCCGTTTTAAAATTACACAAGTACTACCAAATATGACAAGTATTCTATTCTTATTTGCAAAACTGGGGTTTGAATTTCTCCCCGACAATCGAAAGACAGTTCATACTATCGTCTCGGAACCATAAAGAACTGCACAGAAACAGTTCGTTGCTGGGAGAAGATAGCGAATTGTCAAAACAAAACTTGCAATATCGTGACTTTACAGTCAGACGTTAAAGTCAATTAACGATTTCCTTTACTTAGAATTATTTTAAAGCTAATTCAAGGCCGGACTAGCGCGAGGCCTGTAAACGATAAACACCAACTAGCTTAAAAAAGATTAGCATTCACTTTTCAATTAAAATCTTATATAAGGCTTGACAATACAACCAGCTTCATTAGCTTAGCAAATCAACCTACAAATTATTCAGTTCCAACTATTCTAAAACCTAATATCAGTTATTCTCAGTTGTGTCACCTTGACCGCCATGCTGCAGCTCTGATGTCACAAGAAGCTGTGACGTAAGCGCGCGAGCGTCGGGGTGTCAGGGGTCGAGGTGTCACCGGAGAAGCAGCTCGAGCGGTGCGGGGGGCCGAGGCCTTCGGAGTCGGGCGAGTCGCTGTTCCTGGGGCTTGGCAGCCTTTCGCCGGCTGTGCTTCGGGAAATTCCGCCTGTCGGTATGACATGAGAATTGCGGGAAACTGAAAAAGGAGTTTTCCGGTCGAGGAGAATTCTACCTCCATATCGTTTAAGGAAACTCCCTCCTTAGCCTGCATCTTGCACATTCGCGTAAATTTCTTATTTGTAATCTGTTTAGATCCACTGTAGTTGTAGGATTTCATTTTGAGATTAAAAGCGTACCGCAATTCCGCAAATAATATATATGGTATAATTTATATGTAGGTTACATCTTGGTTAAAGCTTACTTAAATATCTATCTAGTAAAGATATTTAAAACGCCCTTTAGCCACGGGTAAGGTGCCAGAGAATTGGAGGATAGCGAATGTTGTTCCGTTATTTAGATAGGCTTCAAGAATAAACCAGGAAATTATAGCCCGGTGAGCCTGACATCAGTAGTGGGAAAGTTATTGGAAGGTATTCTAAGAGACCGGATATGTAAGTACAGTATTTGCAAAGACGGGAACTAATTTAGGGGTCGTCATCGAGGCTTTGAGCGGGGTAGGTCGTGTCTAACTGATCTTACAATTTTTCGAAGGCGTTACCAGGAAAGTTGATGAAGGTAAGGCATGGATATTGTCTACGTGGACTTTAGCAAATCCATTGACAAGGTCCAAATGGGAGGTTGGTCAAGAAGGTTCAGTCACTTGGCATTCAGATGAGGTAGTAAATTGGATTAGACTTTGGCTTCCCGGAAGAAGCAAGAGACTGGTAGGTAGTAGATGGTTGGCTCACTGATTAGAGGCCAGTGACTGGTGGTGTGCAGCAGGGTTTGATGGTGGGTACATTGTTGTTTGTCATCTGTATCAAGGATCTGGATGATAACGTGGATGACACCAAGATGGGGTTTAGTGGACAGCAAGTAACTTGCAGTGATATCTGAAATAGAAGGGAAAGTAAACTGAAAAATGGCAGATGGAATTTAATACAGACAAGTGTGAGATGAGGACAAACCAGTGTAGGACATTGAGGAGTATGGTAGAACAAAGTGAACTGGGAATACAGCTCCATATTTCCTTGAAAGGGCATCACAGCTAGATAGGGTCATAAAGAAAGCTTTTGGCACACTGGCCTTCATAAATCAAATTATTGAGTACAGGAGTTGGGATGTTATGTTGAAATTGTATAAGACATTGGTGGGGCCTATTTGGAGTATTTTGTGCCATTTTTGTCACCTACCTGCAGGAACAATGTCAGTTAGATTGAAAGAGCGTAAAGAAAATTTACAGAGATGTTGCCAGGACTTGAGGAAAGGTTGAAAAGGTTAGGAATTTAAACCCTAGAGTGTAGGAGAATGAAGGGAGAATTGATAGTAGCATACAAAATTATGAGGGGAATAGACAGGGTAAATATAAGCAGGTTTTCCCCTGAGGTTGGGTGAGACTAGAACTAAAGGATATGGGTTAAGAGTGAAAGATGAAATGTTTAGGGGAATCTTATTCACTCGGAGAGTGTTGAACAAGCTGCCAGCAAAGGTGGTGGATGTGGGTTCAATTTCAACATCTAAGAGAAATTTGGATAGGTACAAGGATGGGAGGAGTATCAAGGGCTATGGTTAGGGTGCAAGTCGATGAGACTAGGCATATTAATACTTTGGCACAGACTAGGTAGGCCAAAGGGTCTGTTTCTGTGCTGTAGTGTTCTATGGCTCCATAATGTGAAATGTTTCTGGTAAGTTATTAAGTAGATTAAATGCACTGATTTATTTCTTGATGGATGGTGGAAGCAACTCATAAAGAATATACTGGCTAACTCCTATATCTGCTGTACAACTACTTGGAAATCTTGATAACCTGACATCCAGGTCACCAGGTGAAGTTTTCAGCGTACCTCTTCAATTCGCTGGGGCCCCAGTTTTCATGTTTCCTTTAACTTTACCAGGTTCACTATGAAAAAAATTTATTAGACTTGAATTATTACAGAAAAAAAGAATTAAAATTGTGTTGGGAAGTACCACCCATTAGTTCCAATTATCTTCTAGAGCAAACAACTGAGGTTCTTGAATTATCAGAGTTTTACTGTAAATGGATAAATATAATTAGATCTGCCATCTGTCTTTTTTGAAATTAATGCTATTTTTACACAGAGGGTAAAATGACTATTGTCCAGTAGCACTTACATCAACAGACATGAAGTATTTTGAGAGGTTGGTCATGAAACATATTAATTCCTGCCTGATAAGCAACTTGGATCCTCTCCAATTTGCCAACGAGGACAGCAGGTCCGCGGTTTGCAAAGGTTTGGCAAGGCATCTAAAACTTTGGAAAAACTTCTATACATGTGTGGTGGAGAGTATATTTTCTGGCTGCATCACAGCTTGGTTTGGAAACACCAATACCCTTGAACATTAAATCCTACAGAAAGTAGTGGTTACAGCTCAGTCCATCACGGGTGAAGCCCTCCCCACCATTGAGCACATCTACACAGAATGTTGTCGCAGGAAAGCAGCATCCATCATCAAGGACTTCCACCACCCAGATCATGCTCTCTTCTCACTGCTGCCATCAGGAAGAAGGCGCAGGAGCCTCAGGATCCACACCACCAGCTTCAGGAACAGTTATTACCCCTCAACCATCAGGCTTTTGAATCGGATGGGATAACTTCACTCAACTTCACTTGCCCCCTCATTGAAATGTTCCCACAACCTATCGACTCACTTTTAAGGACTCTTCATCTCATGTCCTCGATATTTATTGTCTTTTTTTTGTATTTGCACAGTTTGTTGTCTGTTACATACTGGTTGTCCACCCTGTTGTGTGCACTCTTTCATTGATTCTATTATGGTTATTGGATTTATTCAGTATGCCCACAAGAAAACATCTCATGTACATCGATAATAAATTTACTTTCAACTTTGAGGGTAGTGAGTACCTGAAATGAGCTGCCAGAGGAAGTGGTCAGAGTGGGTACAACTGCAACTTTTAAGAGGCATTTGGAAAGTAACATGAACGGGAAGGGCTTGGAGGATTATGGGCCAAGTGCAGCAAACTGGGACTAGCAGGGAAGATGCAGTGGTTGGCATGGACCTTTTGGGCTGAGGGGGTCTGTTCCATGCTGTATTACTTTATGATTTTAATGATATCCATACCTGGATATAAAGATGAATGTGAAAGTTAAAAAATAATCAGAATATTAACCAGTAGTTTTTCAATAAAATGCTCAACTGGATCTGAAAACAAAGTCAACTGAAGCACTCACGAACCCTGAGAGGTACTATGTGTTAGGTTGGTCGGAATGTATTACAAACAAAGTGCATAGAAAATCATCTGTACTGAGCACAGATTCTTATAAAGGAAGTCATTTGTGCCATTGTGCCTTTCCAGCTTGGAATGGAGATGTTGCTCTGGGCATAGAAGCTTGACAGGATGGTGCTGTTTGTATGCTTTGCACATTGAGCCGAATTCTATTGTGCATTACATGCATGTCCAGAAATAGCCCGGGGGCTGAGGGAGAAAGGGGATGTCAGAAAGAGGTTGGTGGTCCTGAGAGAGGGAAGGAACTGGGAAAGGACACATTAAGGAATAGATCTAAGGCTAAGTGTGCCAATATTCTGTGGCCATCTGTATTTGTCAATCTGAGTAGAGTATAAGTGAGTGTTTATGCCCATTATACTGTTACATACCTCAAGGGAATCTTGTGACTGTCTTATGACCATGATGTAATTGTCTTGTGATGCTGGGGTGATGTAATTTTCCTGCCAGTGTGAGGTCACATGATGTAATTTTCCCGTCGGTATGAGGTCACGTGATGGCATGTTCAACAGGGATATAAGGGGAAACCCCTGTTGTCACGCAATTAGTTTGTCAGTTAATTCGTTAGTTAGTTCGTCAGTTAGTTTTGCTACGTATTCGTCTCATGTTGTAGTTTCATTTTAAAGTGGAGTTTTTACTTTCCATTGTAAGGTACAAAAACGTTGTGCTGGCAGTTGTGCCAATTCTTGTTTGTTGCACCTTTGATTTACTTTTACAGTCTAGTATTAGAGAGTGAAGACCTTACCAAAGTACGGGAACCCGCAGGATTGAGTGAAGTTGGTGTTGTCCGGCGGTTTTATAAAGGATTGACCTTCTTGAATTTTCATTCAGGAATAGTGGCCTGCGTCTGAAATAACCCCGCAAGATCAGGTAGGTTTGTGCAGTGTTCACCCTCCAGCAAAAAGGTCAGTTCCTTTAAGCTGTTTTATTTCCTTCGTCGTGAACCCTTTGGACAAGGCATATCTCGGCTGGGGTCAGCAGTAACGTAACGTTTTGAAGAAATCAGTTTTCAGGGAAGTCTCTCCTCACTGACTGTATAAATCACTTGGACTTTTGAATTTACCACTTTAAGACTGTATTCTTACCACTTTAAGAACTGTTCCAGAGTTCGGCTGTTTGTTAAATTGCCGTATAGCAGTTAACTTCTGGTTAGGTTAGTCGTTTGTTTACTTTTCACTATTGTTGAGCAGAGTTTAATAAATGTTTGTGTTTTTTTGTAAAACCTGGCTCAATTCTATATTTCATTGTTGCTAACCACGTAACACAAATTGGGGGCTCGTCTGCGATTTGTTCCGATTTTGAGCTTAAGTGCTTGTTTAATTATCGATCTGATTTGGAAAAGGGAAATACCCGGTTCTTTTGTTTGATTGATCTGTGGGTGGTATTAGGCAGCATTGACACTTTTCTGGCATCGCCAGAGCCGGAGGTATTAGTGAAGGCGAGAAAGGGTGATGTATCCAAGATTGCTAGAAGGTTGGACCTTAAAGGAATTTTGAAGGTTACAACAAAGTCACTAATTCAGAGGAAAATAGCAGATCATTATATAAATTCGGGTGATTTTGATGAAGAAGTGTTAGGTATGTTTCCATTGAGTAATCTAGAGATGCAATTACATATCAAACAGATAAAGTTGGAATTATTTAAAACGGCGGTGGCCGAAAGAGAAGCCAATAGGATAAGGGAATTTGAAGAAAGAGAAGCCGATAAACAGAGGGAGATTGAGCTAGCGATGGAGAAATTAAAGTCTGAGAATCAGTCCTCTGGTTCTAGGAAACTGTTTGTTGCTAGTCGGGAAGTTATATTGGCTCCTCCATTTAATGAGGCAGAAGTAGATAAATATTTCCAGCATTTTGAAACTGTGCTCTGATTTCAGAGTGGCTGAAAGATAAATGGCCAGTGATATTACAAAGTGTAATTAAAGGTAAGGCACAACAAGTTTATACAGCTTTAACTGTTGAGCAAGCACTTGATTATGATATTGTGAAGCAGCATGTACTGAAAGCGTATGAACTGGTTCCGAAAGCTTATAGAGGAAGATTCAGAAATTTGAAGAAATCCATGGAAAAAACTTACGTGGAATTTGCCTACGATAAATCTGTGTGTTTTGAGCGGTTTCCTCTAAAAATGTGGATGGGAAGTATGATAACTTAAAAGAGTTGATTTTAATGGAGGAATTTAAAAGGTGCATCCCTGTTGATGTAAGAACATACTTAGATGAGAGGGACACTGCTACTTTGCAGGAGTCTGCTAAATTAGCAGATGAGTATGCTTTAATCCATGAAAGTAAATTTCCTCAGCGTAGATCTTTTAAAAGGAAAAATAGCACAGAGAGTCAAGGTAAACCAGAAATTAAATCAGAAGTTCGTGAGAAAGGTAAGGATGAAGGGAAACATGTGAAGGAAAGACATTTTGGTCCTATTTGTAATTATTGTAAGAAACCCGTTCATGTAATAGCTAACTGTTTTCGGCTGAAGGAGAAGGAGGCAGTCCTAGATGCCTGTGTGCAACACATTGAAACACCTGTAAATCTACAGGGTTTGAAAAATTCGAATGAAGCTTTGTCAGGGTCTGACCAAATTAAGAGGGGAGATGATCATTTTATAACCGAAGGATTTGGATCCTTGAAAGAGGGGTCCACTCCAGTAACAATAAAAATCCTTAGCGATACTGGAGCTTCTCTGTCACTTATGTTAGTCAGTGTTCTGAAGTTTAGTGATGAGTCTGACATTGGTGAGGTAAACTATATACGAGGTGTTGGGAGCGCCCTTATGCCTGTACATTTGCATAGAGTAAATTTAAGGTCAAGGTTAGCTACAGGACCTGTTAAAGTAGGACTACAACCCAGTTTACCCATGAATAATGTTTCTCTATTGTTAGGGAATGACTTAGCAAATGGACAAGTTTTTCCTGAAGTGCATTTGACAATTAAGCCCATCTCTGATGAACCAAAGATGGATTCTTTTTTTTGTAATTTATTTTTTATTGAAGTTCATCATCAAACAAAACTTTCCATAAGATGTATTTCAGGTACTGTACATATATATATCATATAGTCATATTTGTCACAAATCTCCACATAATATTATCTGAGCTATACACTTAGAGAAAGGAGAGGAAAGAAAGAACAATCAAAAGAAGAAAGCTATGTACAAGGTAGGGAGTGATCTTTTTGTTACAATGTATTCATTGACTTGTGAGAATAAAATCAGGCCTATGAGATGTTATGTAGTTAAACCATTTTTCCCAGTATGAATCAAATTGTTCCAACTTATGATTAACAGATGCTGTTATCTTCTCCATTTTGTAAATGTCCATTGTAATTTCCATCCATACATTAAAAGTTGGGCTCTCCTGTGATAACCATTTCCTGATAAGGGTCTTTTTACCAGCCACCAGCAGTATATTCATTAAATATTTATCTCTTTTCAACCATTCTTGAGGTATATACCCAAAATATATGGTTTTACTTTCTAAGGGTATTTCACATTTAAAGATGTCTTGTAGGGCATTGTGTATCCCACTCCAATAGTCTTTGATAATGGGGCATTCCCAGAAAATATGATAATGGTTTGCATTTTGATTTCCACAATTTCTGCAGCAAACAGGGAGGTTACTATCATAATGGGATTTCTGAGAGGGTGCAATAAAATATCAAGTTTTTCCACCTGAACTCCCTCCATTTCTGTGAACTCGTACACTTCCATTGAAACCTCTATATTATTGTCCATTCTTCCTCAGATATTATTATCCCTCCTTCCTTCTCCCATTTTATTTTAATGTATGAAGTCGAATGTGTTTAAGATTTGACAAACCCTTACATACACTTGAAATTATTCTACTACCATAGTCTGAATTATATGCTTTTCTGAATAGCTCTGTCAAGCATGTACTTGCCTTGGTTACATTTTTAACCATCCTATTAACATACGGTCGGTCACATCTGTAAATATCGATAAAAGTCTTGTTTTTCTAGTAAGTGTTTCTCTTTGAGCATTTCAAAACTGAACAGTGTTCCTTCTTTCATTATATTGCAAATAGCTGTTATTCCTTTAGCTGTCCAGTCCTTAAATCTAGCATCTAGTTTGTTCGGTGTAAAATCCGAGTCATTTGCACACCATTTAAGAATTGCAGTATCTCTCTCTAGTTTATATTCTTTTATAATAGTTTTCCATATTTTAAGAGTCCATTTCACCCATGGGTTATCAATAGTATTTATGTAACATTGTAAAATTGCCTGTATGGGGATGGAAAGTATCCTCTTCTCAATGTTTTTCCATTGAGCGTCATATCATGGATTGCACCAACATATCACAGCTCTCAACTGTGCTGCAAAATAGTAATCTCTAAGAGAAGGTAGGCCCCATCCCCCCTGTTCCTTGGCTAATTGCAAAGTTTTAGACGAATTCTAGGCCTTTTTCCTTGCCATATACATCTTGATAGCATCTTGTTCCATTCATTGAATTGATTTTGGTTCATCTCTATTGGTAGAGTCTGAAAGGGATATAGTAGTCCGGGCAGTATATTCATTTTAATAGATTCAATCCTTGAACTGAGACCAAGGAAAGGAATTAGGTTCCATCTTGTTATATCTTCCTTAATTTTTTTATATATAGTCTGATAATTGCATTCTGATAATTTTGCCAAATCTTTTGGCATAATGATGCCCAAATATTTGACAGACTCTGTTTGCCATGCCCAAGGATATCTACTTCAATTTCTCTTGGTGGGCTATAGTTATATGAAAGTAGTTGGGTTTTATCTATGTTGATCTTGTATCCTGATAATTGGCCATATTGTTCAAAGGATTGCATTAATTTAGGTAAAGATTATGTTAGTTGCCCTGGATAGATTAAAATGTCATCTGCGTAACAGGCCAATTTATGTTCTGTCCCTTTAATAGTAATTCCCCTGATATCTTCATTTTGTCTGATGTGTTGAGCTAATGGTTCCAGATATAATGCGAAGAGTAGTGGTGACCATGCACAACCCTGTCTCGTGCCCCTTTCTGGGGTAAAACTATTAGATAAATATCCATTGATTTTAATCCTAGCAGTAGGATTGTCGTATAGTGCCTGTATAGTTTTAATAATTGTGTCATGTAGACCAAATCTATGTAAAACTCTGTAAAGAGAATTCCAATTAACCGAATCAAATGCCTTTTCAGCGTCCACACTTACCACTATTGCTTCAATTTCTTTTTTTTATATGATCCATAATGTGAGGTGTCCTTCGTATATTGTCTTGTGTTTAGCATAGAAACATAGAAAATAGGTGCAGGAGTAGGCCATTCAGCCCTTCGAGCCTGCACCGCCATTCAGTATGATCATGGCTGATCATCCAACTCAGAACCCTGCACCAGCCTTCCCTCCATACCCCCTGATCCCTTTAGCCCCAAGGGCCATATCTAACTCCCTCTTAAATATAGCCAATGAACTGGCCTCAACTTTTATAAAACCTGTCTGAGCATTATGTATCAGTGTGAGTAGAAACTCTTCTATTCGTTTGGCCATGGAGGTAAATAATCTATAATCCACATTAAGAACAGATATTGGTCTAAATGACCCACATTCCATTTTATCCTTGCCTTCTTTCGGTATAGCTGAGATTATCACCTCCTTCTAGCTGGGTGGCATTTGCAGCTTTCTTAGAGCCCAGTTCAGTGTGGGGAGCAAAACAGGAATTAACTCATTTCTAAATTCCTTATCCCACTCTGCCATATATTTATCTGGTCCTGGTGACTTGCTTAATATAAGCTTACTAATTGCAGTTTTTAGTTCAGCTTCAGTTATATCAGCAGTCATCGTTCTATTTTGTTCTTTGCTTAAAGTGGGTAACTCTAAAGAATTCAGGAAGATGTCAGTCTGGGCTATGCTTCCCCCTGGAGCTTTGGAATATAGAGTTTGGTAAAACATTTTAAAAGCTTCTTGAGTTTCACTTAGCTTTTTTTTTTATCACTTTTGTGCTTGGATCCCGAATTCTATGAATTGTATTTTCTGCTTTTCAGTTTCCACGCCTGTATTTTCATAGATTTAGATCCACTTTCATGGTGTATCTGTTTCAGAAACATTAATTTTTTTCTAATTTCTTGTGTAGCCAAACTATTAATTTCATTCCTAATTTTTAAAATTTCCTCTAGTGTATCCTATGCCAAACTCAATTTGTGTTTTTTTCTAGTTCCTTCAGCTTATTTTGTAATTCCTCTAATGGTTTATTCCTTATTTTTTTCGCCCAGCAGGCGGCGCGGCAGCAGCGGCCTTTCGGATCTGGTGCTACTTTAATTTAGTTTTTTAATTTAATTTTCAGGCACAATTAGGGTTTAGGGCAATGGATAACAGAGTGACTATTTGCCATCGCCAGATACTGCTACAATACAGAGGTCATGAAGATCTGCTGGTTAAAATGCACGACCTCAACTTGCTGAGAGAATCGGGCCCGCAGTCCTTGGAGTTGCCTGATGCCAGAGGCAGGAGGTGGGGACGTCGTAAGCAGTGTTTGAGGAAGTGGAAGCGAGGCAAGCGGGCAGGAGTCCATACCAGGAAAAAAACAAGCCCTAGCCGGCCAGCTCTCCCGTCCATTCTGCTGTCCAATGGACATTAAATTGGACTACATCCGACTCCAACGAAATACTCGGCGGGAGTACAGGAACGGACGTGATCCCGGATGCCGCTATTCGGCTGTTTATCTATGTAACAGTTTTCCCCCCAAGCCATCGGACTACCAACCTACTGCCCTCCGCTGTGCCTATTGTCTTGTTTATTATTTATTGTAATGCCTGTACTGTTCTGTGTACTTTATGCAGACCTGGGTAGGTCTGTAGTCTAGTGTAGTTTTGTGTTTTACGTAGTTCAGTGTAGTTTTTGTATTGTTTCATGTCGCACCATGGTCCTGAAAAATGTCTCATTTTTACTGTGTACCATACCAACAGTTATGGTCGAAATGACAATAAAAAGTGACGACTTGACTATATGAAGATATCACTATAATTTTCCCTCTTCAGACAGCCTTCATGGTATCCCATAGAATGGGAGGTGAAACCTCTCCATTATCACTGAATTCTAAGTGAATACTAATTTCCTCTTTAATTTGTTCCTTAAAATAGGGATCATTGAGTGGACTTGAATTTAGTTTCCTAATAGTATTCTTTGGTTGTAGGTCAAAATCAACAGATAAATATATAGGTGCATGGTCACTTACATCTATTGTCCCTATTCCACAGGTGATTATTTTGTCTTTATCTTTTCCAAATGTTATGAAATAATCTATACTTCCTGGGGGTGCGTATATATTTAATAAAGTAACTGGATTTCCGTCTATATTCCCCCTTACCAGAATATATCTGCCCTCCTTATCTCCCATTCTGAATACTTTTTTAAAATTTAGCTTGCTTGAGATGAGAATAGCAACTCCTCTTCTATGTCCTGATTTATATGAGGAGAAAAACAAATTATTGAAGCCCATTCTCTTTAATTTTCCATGCTCATTATCACTTAAGTGAGTTTCCTGTAAATATACTACGAGCTTGTTCTGTTTTCATTTTTGATAGAATTTTACTTCGTATGATTGGATTTAACAGCCCATTGACCTTAAAAGAAATGAATTTTACTTTGTTCTTCGCCATGTGTATTCATCTGTTAGTATATCATTGAAATTTGCAGAATATAACTTAATCAATCTACTCCCTGAACAAATAAGAACCAAGAAATGCGAATAATTTTAAAAAAAGGTAACGAAGGTGTGATTCCAAGGCTGGGGTCTCTAGATGACCCTGAGTTGAGCTACAGGAAATGTCTAGCCGTGGGGAATAGCCCCTCCTACCTGTGAGTAGAGGGCCCCCGCTGCAGTACCTATAAAAGTAAGTAAAAAAAAATCTATGTCCATTACACAGAAATGGTTTCCCTGTGTATTCCTCCCAGATATATATATTCTCATTTAGGTGGGGAAAAAGGAGTGAATGAATGAATAAAAAAAATTCAGTAATGTAAAATTCGCATTATAATACGTATTTCTTGAGATAGGTATATCATCGTCTCTTTTTGCTTCCGTTTAGTTTATCAGCACTTTTAAAGTTAGCCAAACCTTATGGCTCTTCTGAAGGAGGTGAGGGCTGTCTTCAGAGAACTCTTTCTAATATCCTTCTCTCGTCCTCCTCCCGTCCCCTGCTTTCTCGGTTCTCTTACTATTTCCCAAGCTGATCGGGATCTGCTCAGCCAGACTTTCCCTTGGTTTGACCATGCTAACGGGCAGACCTCTGTTGTTCATGTCTGTAGTCACCTCTTCTACTGTCTGATATAGCTATATCTCTCCTCCGTAAAATACTCTCAGTTTAGCAGGGTACGGGGTTTGGAATTTAATCTTTTCTTCCTTCAATATTCGTTTCGCTTCAGAATATTCCTTCCATTTCTGCAGGACTGCCGGGGGGGTAATCATGATTGAAGTATATTAACTTGCCGTTCCAAAACACCCTCTTCTTACCCCAGGCCCTTTGTAGAATCTCCGCCTTGCTCTTGAATTGAAGGAATCTAAGTACTATTGAGCACGGCTTACTTTCTCTGTCTCCGGGAGGCCTCGGGACAAGCGCATGATGTGCCCTCTCAATTTCAATCTCCATAGTCGGGGGAATCTCCAGCGCTTCCCGCAGCAACTTCTCTACAAACTCCGTCATCAACAATCCCTCCACTCCTTCGGGAACATTATAAATCCTGATACTTTTCCATCACTATCTTCCCTCCTGGTCAAGCAATTTACTTTCCCGTTGATTTAATATTTTTATTGTCTTACTTAGTATCTGTTCCACGTTTTGCACGTGATTTTCCACCTTCTTAATTCAAGTCTCTGCCACCGCTATTTTCTGATTGACGTTGGCACGCTCTGACTTGATATCATTGAGTTGCTGTTTTATATCTTTTTGGACTTCCCTTATCTCTTCCAAAATCCTTATCATATATGCCATTTCGCCTGAACAAGGCCCAGCGTCAGCTTTGCCACTGCGCGCACGTGTAGGAGAGTTGTGCGCTGCACCTCTCTCTTCCATAAGCTCTGCAGTGATGCTTTTTTATTTCCATTCTTTTTCCCCATTCTTGCCCCACTTATCAATTCAGATATTTTCGGAAGATCTTGTACTTGATGGATTAACGGGGCAAAATATGTGTTTTTGCGGAGGAGCTGTTGATTTAAGCTGCCATTCTGGACGATGACATCACTGGAACCCCCAAAGATGGATTCTAACACGGATTCATCATCTGTGTATCATCCCAATTCACAAGGGGCCTTGGAGCGGTTCCATTCTACCCGCAAAACCATGATTAGGACATATTGTGTGGAAAATGAAAAGAATTGGGATGAGGGCGTACATTTGCAGTATGGGAGTCAGTGCAGGAATCCCTAGGTTTTAGTTGTTTTGAACTTGTGTTTGAACATAGAGTTAGAGGACCTTTGGCCTTGTTAAAAGAACAGTGGATTAACAAAGAAGTACAAACTAATTTGTTGGATTATGTTTTAAAATTTAAAGAAAGATTACATAAAGCTTGTAGCTTAGCCAGGGAAAATTTAAAATCAGCTCAGGAGAAAATGAAAACTTAGTATGATAAGGAAGCTAGAATGAGGTCATTTAAGCTTGGAGATAAGGTGTTGGTTCTTATCCCGGTGCAAATGAACCTTTTACAAGCTAAATTTCATGGTCTTTATGAGATTATACCTAAAGTTAATATAACCATATAACGATATGGATTATGTGCAGAGGACCGAAAGAAGCTGCAGAGGGTTGTAAATTTAGTCGGCTCCATCTTGGGTACTAGCTTATAAAGTACCCAGGACATCTTCAAGGAGCAGTGTCTCAGAAAGGCAGTGTCCATTATTAAGGACCTCCAGTACCCAGGGCGTGCCCTTTTCTCACTGTTACTATCAGGTAGGAGGTACAGAAGTCTGAAGGCACACACTCAGCAATTCAGAAAGAGCTTCTTCCCCTCTGCCATCCAATTCCTAAATGGACATTGAACCCTTAGGCACTACCTCACTTTTTTTAATATATTGGATTTCTGTTTTTTGCACTATTTAATCTATTCAATATACGTATACTGTATAAAGTATACTGAATAAGGTTTTTTTTATTCTATATTATGTATTGCATTGAACTGCTGCTGCTAAGTTAACAAATTTCACATCACATGCTGGTGATAATAAACCTGATTCTGATTGTGGCTTGCTTATAAAAGACAATTAAAAATGGCAACAAACAACTTGCGTTTGGTACTGATAAGCTGCAGGAAGTTCCACTGGAATTTCTACCTTTAAATATTCTGTAGATCAATATGCCAAATACCAGTCAGTTTAATCTTGCCAAGTAAATTGAATTTAACACCTCTGATTTCTAGTTTTAAGTTTGCAGTTTTCAAATTGGTGTTTCAAATTTGCATTTATTTCCATTAAGCAAGTAAATGCAAATAATTGTGTTTTGGTTTGGGGGGTGGGTGGAATGGATATTACTGTGATTGTTGGAGCTCGGTGAATGGAGTTTCTCACCGGTTACATCTTGGGTACAGGAAACAGCTGCCAGTGTGCACATAAATATATGCTGTTTGCTACTTTCTGTCATTGTGAAAGTGAAAAGATTTGAATTTCAAAATAATTGACAACAAATACACTATTGACATTAAGTCCAGATGGAGATAAAAATACAATCTGAAACATCATAACTCAACTTTTTCTGACTGAATATATTACAAGTCTGTATGCAAAACTAAACTTTTTTTTAGCTGTTTGGGTATAATTCATAGTGTAATTTATATCAGAGCTTATGATAGCAATGAAAAGTGAAAGCTTTATTATAATTTAGAGAAATAAAAGGGCCCAACAATATAACACAATCTCAAAGTCACTCTCTACCATATGTAATTTCTTATAATGGATACTATATTCTCGTTGAAATTATCATAGTGCTTATGGCAGTTAAATCCAGTACTGAGTCGATATTGAATGAAGATTGTGACAAGCTGTTACAATAGACAAAGGAAGATGCTAACAAACTGAAAAGATTTACTGAAAGTAATGAATGACATCTTCTTCCTAATGTGGCAGCAAAGAACCTCTACTGATTAGATTCATCACTCTAACAATTTGGATATCTTGTATAATTTCAAACAATCAGGTTTATTTTTGGATACCTCAATATGAGGGATGTAAGTGCAGGCGGTGGAATATTTGTCAATTTCCCTCTGTCTTCGTTAAGTTCCCTAAATTCAGCAACACAGCCTTAACTTTCTTAACATTTCTACTGTACAAAATTTCCCCAAACCAAATTTTTAAATAATTAGAATATGAAAAACAATGCTGAGTTGAAAGAAAATTATTCAAAGAGTTAAAACTTAGGCAAAAAGAATTGTTTGGGAATGTTTTGACGAATGAGAAAGAAATTGGAACAGACAGCCCATTTAACTGAAAAGACTTATCACAGTAGTGAAGCAGAGAGACATGGCTGCACAGGAGACTAAGGCTGTCCAGGAAACATAAGTGGAAAGTAAAGAGGGATGATGAAGCAAATAAGA
This sequence comes from Mobula birostris, assembly GCF_030028105.1. NCBI lineage: Eukaryota > Metazoa > Chordata > Chondrichthyes > Myliobatiformes > Myliobatidae > Mobula > Mobula birostris. The sequence continues at coordinate 170,544,833 of NC_092375.1, read as the reverse complement.
ACTTGAATGTATTGTGGAAAAAATATTCAGGCAAGTGTGTGCACAAAGAACAGCCAGCAGAGCCAGAGACCTTCACCACAAATAATGATTGAATACATTAAAAACACATGCTTATGCAGATAGGTGCATAAAGCAACTGTATGAAGTTCTTCTCCAAATGTGATTAGATTTAATTTCCTGTGCTGCTGTTCAAGATATTTCTGAGATGGGAATGATGAACTTTGGTACTAACTACCAGACAGGAAACATACAGCTGCATTTTGTTTGGTGCTTGTAAACCATTAGGGAAGGAACGCCAATGAAATGAGCACTGAAAGAATCAAGTGTGGGATGACAGATCATTTGTTCAGTTGAGGATAATCATATGTCCCTGATTACCCTTCAACTAAGCAGTTTGTTAGGCCACTTCAGTCAACAGTGTTGCTGGGATATGGAGTGGTATACAGAACGTATCTAGTATGGATGCATATTTCCTTCTCAAGTGTTAAGTGTTAGGCGGCACAGACAGGAGTCATTTCCAACTCATCACCTGCAGCATATTTAAACCCAATTCTCATCCACAATCCTTGTTCACTCATTGAACCAGTCAGCTTCGACCACTTGCTCAACACCTTCAGTTATCTTGTTGCCTTGTCATGTTAAATGTCTTTTCTCTCTCATTTTGTGGCTCCTTGTGACTTATTATTTTTCAATTTGTTAATAAAATACTGCTTACTGCTAAATTGTCTCCACTGCTCTGCTTTTGGGTCAAGCCTCCTTTACAATTCCTGACATTAAGGAATTTGACTAGATATACTTTAACATCAATGCAGATGTTTCAATAACAACATTTAAAAAGACATTTGGATAAATACAAGGATAGGAGGGATTCAAAGGGATATGGGCCAAATGTGAGCAAATGGGGCTAGCTTTGTGAGCACCATGGTTGACACGAATGACTTGGGCCGAGGGCTTGTTTCCATGTTATACTTCCCAATGTCATATTTTTAAATGTATTAACATTATTGTTATCATCTAATTTTTAAATCATGAATGTGGGTTGGAACAAATTGGCTAGGTGAGGGTTAAAAAAGTACTACTTTCACTTAAATGAAAGCTGAAAGCAGTTGAATAGAATAAGCATACCGTGAATCAAATAATCTCTTAAAACAAATTATTTCTGAAATAGAATGTGCTATATTTTGATTTGAGTCCAAAAGTCTTTGGCTTGTTGAAAAAAGTGGATATTGTGTACTATATTTTCTATTATTTATGAAATTTCCTATAGATAACTGCAAAAATCATTCCCAGTTACAGGAAATAAACATCACATAGGAATTCATTATGGAAAACCACACTTACTGCAAATTTATCTCAAACTGAGGTAATTTGTCTCATTATTAATTTAGCACATTCTTTAACTCCTGTAGGGAATCTCCTGAAAATTTGAACAAATATGCATGATTTTTTTCATGTCAGTGAGAACATAATGTAAAATGTTTGGTCACTAATTTATTTTAAATATTATTTTCTACGATAAAAATACAAACTTTATTTCTCTACATTGATCATTTGAACTTGCATCTACTGTACCTGGCAAATTATCTGCTTCTGGATGCTGACTGAATTACTCTGAATGCTGTTAACCAACCAATAAAAGATGAGAAACTGCAATCATAAGAATTAAAGATATCTTTACTATTTGCAGTAAAGACTGAGAAGTCAACAGAAATAAAATATGATTCTCTATAACTATAAATTGCCATTGCATAAGAATTGGGAGCAGGAGTAGGCCAATGGGGCTTTGAACCTTCCTAATCATTCTTTGTTCATAACTGATTTTCTCCTTCAGCCTCATTTTCAGATTTTGTTCCCATATCCCTTAATTCCCTGCATGTTCAGAATCCTATGAATTACTGCCCTGAATCAATCAGTCTTCACAGCCCCTTTGGATAGAGAATTATAAAAAAAAATCAACACCCTCTGAATGAAGAAAACAGAAAATGCTGAAAACATTCAGTCTGTGCTGGGAAAAGAGAAACATGGTTAAGATTTTAGGTTAAAGACTTTTTGTCAAGACTAGTAAAGAGTGAAAACAATTTAGCTTGAAGCTGCAGAGAATTTAGGATTTATAGATAGAATAAAGGAAATATTTCTGGTTAATGCCACATTTACTATAGGGATAATTATGGATGACATCAGTTGAAAAGTTAGTCTATGCCAGACTAGTCTCATGGACCTGCATCTGGACCATAGCCTTCCATACCCCTTTCATCCATATACCAATTCAAATATTGAAATCAACCCCAAATCCAGCAATTGCACAGCAGCTCATTGCATACTCTTAGCACCCTCTGAGTGAAGAAGCTATTCCCCCCCACCATTCCCCTTGAACATTTCACCTTTCACCCTTAACCCATCACCTCTAATTCTAGTCTCACCTAACCTAAGCCTGCTTGCATTTACCCAGTCTGTACCCTTCACAATTTATATACTTCTATCAAATTTCTCCTTAATCCTCTACATTCTAGGGAATAAAGTCCTAATCTGTTCAACCTTTCCCTCTAACTCAGGTCCACAAGTCCCTGCAACAACCTTGTAAATTTTCTTTGCACTCTTTCAATTTTATTTACATCTTTCTTGTAGGTGGGTGACCAAAACTAGAAACAATATTCCAAATTTACAATACTCACAAGTGTTTAATACAATTTTAACATAACATTCCTACTCCTGTACTTAATACATTGATTTATGAAGAGCAATATGCCAAAAGCTTTCTTTACAACCCTATCTACCTGTAATATTACTTTCATGGAATTATCATTTGTTTTCCCATATCTCTATGTTCTACCACTCTCCTCCGTGCCCTGCCTCTCACTGTGTAAGACCTCTCCCTGGTTGGTCCTCCCACAGTGCAACACTTCACACTTCTCTGCATTAAATTCCATCTGCCATTTTTCTCGTTGGTCCAGATCCTGCTGTAAGCTTTGATAGCCTTACTTGCTGTCAACTCAAATTTTGGTATCATCCGCAAATTTGCTGATCCAGTTTATCACATTATCATCCAAATCATTGACACAGATTATAAACAACAACAGGCCCACCACCAATCCCTATAGCATGATGCTAATGTGCTAATCCAGTTCACTATCTTATTTTAAATGTCAAGTGACTGAACCTTCTAGACCAACCTCCCATGCGGGACCTTGTTGAAGGCCTTACTAAAGTCCATGTAGGCAACATTCACTGTCTTGCCATCATCAAATTTTCTGGTAACTTCCTCGAAAAACTTTTTCAGATTGGTTATGCACAACCTACCATGCACAAATCAATGTTGACTATCCCTAATCAGTTCCCGTCTATCCAAATATGACTGATGTTGGGTTCACCAGCCTTTTATTTCCTTGCTTATTCTGAGAGTCTTAAACAACAGAACAACATTAGCTATCCTCCAGTCCTCTGCACCTCACCCGTGGATAAGGATGTTTTAAATATCTCTTTTAGAGCCCCTGCAATTTCTACACTAGCCTCCCACAGGGTCCAAGCGAATACTTTGTCAGGCCCTGGGGATTTGCCCACCCTGATTTACCTCAAGATAGTAAACATCTCCTCCTCCGTAATCTGTATAGGGTCTATGACCCCACGGCTGCATATCCTCACATCTATAGACTCTGTGTCTGTCTCCCGAGTAAATACAGATACAAAAAATCCATTTAAGATCTCTCCCATCCCTTCTGCTCCACACATATATTACAACTCTAACTTTTGCTATCCTTTTAATGTATCTGGAGAAGCACTTAGGATTCTCCTTCACTTTGTCTGTTAGAGCAACCTCATGCCTTCTTTTAGCCTTCCTGATTTCCTTTTTCACTGCTCTGTTGCATTTCCAATACTGCTCAAGTACTCATTTAGTTCCTGTCTACCTACACCTGCTATGCGCCAGGGCCTCAAGATCTCTTGAAAACCAAGTTTCTATAAACCATTTATCCTTGTTTTTATTTTGACAGGAAAATAGAAATTCTATACTCTCAAAATTTCACTTTGATAGGAAACAACCTACCCCAATCCACATTTAGAACTTAGAATATAGAAAACTACATCACATTACAGGTCATTTGGCCCACAAAGTTGTGCTGACCGTGCAACCCACTCTAGAAACTGTCTAGGATTACCCTACCACATAGCCCTCTATTTTTCTAAGCTCCATGTACCTATCTAAGACTCTCTTAAAAGACCCTATTGTATCCGCCTCCACCACCTTTGTCGGCAGTGCATTCCACACACCCATCACTCTCTGTGTGAAAAACTTAACCCTGACATCCCCTCTGTACCTACTTCCAAGCACCTTAAAACTATGCCCTCTCATGTTATCCATTTCAGCCCTGGGAAAAAGCCTCTGGCTATCCACACGATCAATGCCTCTAATCATCTTATACACCTCTATCAGGTCACCTCTCATCTTCTGTTGCTCCAAGGAGAAAAGGCCAAATACACTCAACCTGTTCTCATAAGGCACGCTCTCCAATCCAGGCAACATCCTTGTAAGTCTTCTCTGCACTCTTTCTATAGTATCCACATCCTTCCTGTAGTGACTTGACCAGAACTGAACACAGTACTTCAAGTGGGGTCTGACCAAGGTCTTATATTTGCCAGATCTTTTTGATACTATCAAAATTGCCCTTTCCAATTTAGAATTTCAACCCGAAGACCAGACCTATCCTTTTGCATAATTACCTTGAAACTAATGGCATTATGATCACTAGGTGAAAGTGTACCCCAACACAAATTTCTGTCGCTTGCCTCTTAAGGGAACTTCTTAGGCATCTATTAGTCTCATGAGACCATGGATTTGTGCCTTGTAAGGTTTCCAGGGCACAGGCCTGGCCAAGGCTGTATGGAAGATTGGCAGTTGCCCATGCTGCAAGTCTTCCCTCTCCACGCCACCGATGTTGTCCAAGGGAATGGCATTAGGACCCGTACAGCTTGGCACTGGTGTCATCGCAGAACAATGTGTGGTTAAGTGCCTTGCTCAAGGACACAACACGCTGCCTCAGCCAAGGCTCGAACTAGCGACCTTCAGATCACTAGATGAATGCTTTAACCACTTGGCCATGCACCAAGGGAACTATACCTCCCTTAATCGCAGGACTCTGCAGAGAGTGGTGCAGACAGCCCAATGCATCTGTAGTTGTGAATTTCCCATGATTCAGGACACTTAAAAGGACAGGTGTGTAAAAAGGGCCCGTAGGATCACTGGGGACCCAAGTCACCCCGACCATAATCTATTCCAGCTGCTACCATCCGGGAAGCAGTACCGCAGCATAAAAGCCAGGACCAACAGGCTCCAGGACACCTTATTACACCAGGCCATCAGACTGATTAACTCTCGCTGATTTGTGTGTACTCTATACTACATTGAGTGTTCTATTTATTATAAATTACTATGATTGCACATTTAGATGGAGATGTAATGTAAAGATTTTTACTCCTGTATGTGAAGGATGTAAGAAATAAATTCAATTCAATTAAATTCCCTAAGAGGAAAAGTAGTCTCACATTCTCTCTAATTGGGATTTCTTTGTACTGCTTAAGGAAACTTTCCTGAACATATTTGACAAACTCTTTCCCATCCAGCCCTTTTACACACTTTATAGCTAATTAGGTACATTTGAAGTCCAGTCCAAATTTGGATACAGGTCAATCAGCCTAATGTTAGTGATGGAAAGGATAAAACAAGCTCAGAGCTGAGATCTTAACTCTGCTTCTTTCCATGATGCTGACTGACCTGAATAGTTCCAGGATTTTTGGTTTTTATTTCAGATTTCCAACTCTACAATTTTTTTTAATTTTCAAAATTAACTGTCACTTGGGTTCATCAGAGATAGCTAGCATAGATTTGCAGCAGATACCCCAGAAATGTGTGTATTAAGAATTTTGCTTTCTTATCACATTGAAATAACCTGAACTTGAGTTTATAGAGTACACTTCTGAATTTTTTGTTTATTACATAACTTTGCAATGTGATAACTATTAAACAAGATTGAAGGACACCAGGAAGACATTGAGCAAACATTTGGCATATATAATTTAATGAAAATACATTCAAGAAGTCATCATATAAATGGTAGATAGGTGCAATATCCCAGAGATGCAATTCACAATTCATTGAAGGCAACTTAATTTGATTGAATCCAGGCCCCACGCGTTTCTTGATATCAGGTCAAACATAGGCAGGAGATCTTCATTTGATTACCGCCTACTGTCATATTTCAGCTGATAAATCAGTATTCCTCCATGTTTAATAACATTTGGAAGAAGTCCTGAAAATAGCAAGGGTATAGTGTACAATCTGGATGGGTGCCTCAATGTATGTTACAAAGCATGGCTTGGAGGCATGACTGTTGACATGAGCTGACTGAATCCTGAATACATACTGCAAGATTGGATCTACAGTATATTGTGAGTGACTGAATACAAGGAATAAATCTACTTAATTATGTTCGAACCAAAGTAGCTGTGGCAAGTTAGAAATGACCAATATACAGTCCTTCCAGAAAAAAATTCCTATCTTCTCACCAACCATTGTGCTATGAGGAACTGCAACATCTTAAGTGGCTAAACGGGCAATTTGAAAATGGACATCCACAAGACACTGTGAGCTATTAGTAGCAAAAATTCATTCTTGCTAATATTGTCCAATCAGTCTTACAGCCAGCTTCTTATAATCATACTATACTAATAACATGCAGATTTCCTCATTGTGATCACTGGATACATCCCATCCACCAGAAAGATAGACTCACTCAATCATCAGCACAATGATGGAAGGTATGATAATGCTATCAGCTGCTTTTGCTCTCCAGTAATCTGCTTACTGATATTCAGTTTGGGTTTTGCCAAGACCATTGGGCTCCGGAACTTATCACGGGCTTGATCCAGATATGGACCAAAGAACTGAATTCTAATGATTTTTTTTTTATTAAGTGCAATCATGAACAATGGTTAGATCAGAAATTCTGATCAAGTCAACTAGTTCCCAAAGAGAACTCTGATAGGCCAATCAGATGGTTCACTGCTGTTCAGCGATAGAACACAAAACAGGCACAAGGGTCGCTAGCCCCTGTACCCCAGGAACACAACTGAGCGTTGCAGCAGAGGTATGTGTTATGCATGAACTGATCTGAAAGCATGATGAAGCCAGAAGAATTGTTCTTGAAATCAAGGCAACACTTAACTGAGTGTGATACCAAGAATCCCTGACAAAAAGATAAATTAATGAGGCTGGAATCAAATCTCACATATAGAAAGATGATTGGTTGTCAATCATCACACTTCCAGGATATCAGTGCCAGAATTTTGTATGTTAGATCCAACTAAGATTGCCCTTGTTCGTGATGCCTATCTTGCAAAAACTGAATAACAAAAAGCTGGTACATGCACAGTGGGTGCAATTGCCCCTTTTAATTTTAAAATTCTTGATTCTATTGTAAATATGATTAGTAATAATTAACATTTCAAGAATTGACAAACATCTTAACATCTGTTGGGTTAGGAAGATTTTTATTCTGTGCACTTAGGAGGAGATGCCCAGAGAACCATGGCAGCGCAGAGTGGCAGAGTGGCACAAGTTGTAGAACCGCTCCCTTGCAGTGCCAGAGACCAGATTCAGGTGGTACATGCTCCTTACGATCACATGTGTGGTGGATGCTCAGCACCAAAGGCTCCATTTCCATGCTGTATCTCCGTGATTCTAACCATCTCTCAGTGCTCCGAACAGAAAGATTAATACAAGATATATCATCAGACAAATTTACAAAGAGGAAGCTATGAAGGCTTTTACTATGATTGAGTTTGGAACAGCTGGAAGACAATAAAAAAAATCATCAACTTTAAGTCAAATAATATTAGTTAATAACATGGGAATCATGACCTGAAGTTCATTTTATTATCTGAAGTAATTTGTGAAAATGGACATAATTGAGCTTAATTACAAGTCTTTTTACTCATGTGAAATGAATCAACTTACTATTTTTAAATTAGATCTTGTTTTAATTGGTGAATTTTTAATCATTTTTTAAAAAGATTATCCAACCAGCCACATGAGAATGAATGCACATGAGCATGAACATCCAGTTCACATCACAAGGGGGAACTATTGTCACACCACTATGTTCTGTTATTGTACAAATATAAATATGGCACCATGAGTTAGTTCCCAGAAAGAATTGTTCAGAATTCTTAAAAGAAGTTCGTTGGATAGGTGCTGGAAAATGTCAGATTAGAAATAAAACACTAGTTTATTCTTGTGCAACATCCCATACTAATGGAGTAGGAATTCTTATGGATGAAAACATGGCAAAAAGTGTTTTAGGACATTGGGCAATATCAGAAAGAGTGCTCCTTGTTAGATTCAGAGGACAACCATTTGCTTTAGCAATTATACAGGTATTTGCACCAACAACAGATGGAACAAATGAGGATATAGATAAATTCTATGAAGAGCTTGAACAAGCAAAGAATGGATGCAAATCTCAAGATCTTGTTATTGTCATGGGAGATCTAAATGCTAAAATAGGACAAGGTGCTGTTGGAAATACCATTGGAAAATTTGGACTAGGGGAAAGAAATGAAAGAGGTGAGAAATGGGTAGAATGGTGCAAGATGAATAATTAGGTCATTATGAATACCTACTTTAAAAACCATCCAAGATGCTTGTGGAACTGGAAAAGTCCAGGTGATAACACTAGAAATCAAATTGACTTTATTACTATAAACCAAAGATTTAGAAACTCAGTGACTCAATGCAAAACATATCCAGGTGCAGACTGTAATAGTGACCATAACCCAGTAGTAAGTTATGTAAAAGTAAAACTTTAAAAACTAAAGAAGCAAAACCCTGAACAATCCCTTGACTACTTGCAATTAATTAAAGAAGAAAATTTAAGACAAACATTTACAATTGAAGTAAGGAATAGATTTCAAAGTCTAGAAATAGAATCTGTTGAAGATGATAGCAATCATGTAGAAATTAAGTTTAACTCTCTAAAGCATGTTTTGGTAGTATCAGCAAAGTCAGTGATTTCCTAAAAAAGGAAAAAGCACAAAGAATAAATGGGTGACAGATGAAATCAAAAATCTAATGGAAGAAAGGAGACAGAAAAAAGCAAATCCTATAGAATATAAGTCCTTAGATAAAAAAAGTTAAAAGCTTATGTCAAGAAGCCAAAGAAGAATAGTTAAACCAGGAATGTGAACAATTAGAAAGAATCCCTATTACTGATCCAGAAAGTTACATCAACAAATCAAGAATATCACTGGTAAAAAGCTCCTCTGTTCTTCAGGTGGATGTTTGAAAACAAAGGATGGTACCATTATCATAGAAAAAGATGAGATTATGAACAGATGGACTGAGTATAATCAGGAATTGTTTGAAGACGATCGAGGCGAAAAACCAGAAATTAAGAAAAACATTGAAGGTCCAAGTATTTTAAAATCTGAAGTTCGTAATGCAATAAATAAGATGAAGAAAGGAAAGACAGCAGGTCCTGATGAATTAGTAATAGAACAAATTATTGCCTTTGAAGATTATGGAATTGAAAAACTTACTGATTTAATCAATGACATTTATGAGACTGGAATAATACCAGAAGAGATGAAAAAATCTGTATTTATCACTCTTCCTAAGAAACCTGGAGCAATAGAATGTGAATTACATAGGACCATAAGTTTAATGAGTCATATCACTAAAATACTTCTAAAAATTTTAATGATGAGCTAAAAATAAGATACAAGCTGAAATAGGCAAAGAACAATGTGGTTTTGTGAAAGACAAAGGTACAAGAAATGCAATATTGATGTTAAGGATACTATCAGAATGAACTGCAGGTATTCAAGTGCAAAAAGATTTGTTGTTTGTTTTATCAACTACACAAAAGCATTTGATAAAGTGAAGCACAGTAACTTATTTGAAATATTATGGAAAACTCTGGATCTAGATTTGAAAGACCTCCACCTAATCAGAAATCTGTACTGGGAACAAACTGCTGCTGTAAGAATGGATGGAGAAGTGAGTCAGTTTATGGGAGGCATTAGACAAGGGTGTGTTTTCTCCCCTGATTTATTTAATGTGTACAGTGAAACAATATTACAAAATATAAGAGACATCTTGGGAATCAAAGTTGGCGGTGAAAACATCAATAATTTCAGATCTGCAGATGACACTGTGTTAATTGCAAGTACGGAGGAAGAACTACAAAACTTAATTGATATAATTGTTGAAGAAAGTGCAAAAATGGGTCTGTCTGTCAATTGCAAAAAGACAATGTATGGTGATATCCAAAAAGAAGGATATTCCTATCTGCAGGCTGAGAATAAATGAGGAAGACATAAAACAAGTAAAGAACTTTTCCTACTTAGGAAGCTGGGTGACATCAGATGGCAGGTGCGACTTGGACATCAAAAGAAGAATAGGGATGGCAAAAGACATCTTTATAAGGATGAAGAGTATACTGACCAATACTAAACTAGGCATGACAACCCACCTCAGAGTACCGATATGTTACGTTTATCCCGTTAGGTTACATGGCTCAGAATGTTGGACAATATCTAGTAACATGAGGAAATGAATTGTAGCAGCGCAGATGTTTTTGAGGAGAATGCAAAACAATATCATGGACGAAACAAATATCTAACGAGGATGTCATGAACAGAGCAAACACAAAAAGAAAAATAATGTATGAGATCATGAAAAGGCAACATAACTTCATTGGACATGTGATTAGGAAAGAGGAGTTAGGATGCACGGTAATTATGGGTAAGATTGAAGGGAAGAAAGCAAGAAGAAGACAAAGACAAATGATGATGGAGACAGCAGCCAGAGAACTGGAAATGAATACCAATTTCTTTTCCCAAAAATATACTTTATTCAGAAATATTACAAAATAAAGTTATTTACATAGAAAAAAAACATTTGTTGACCCTGAGTCCTTATTCAATAAATAAAGTTATTTACAGTAAAATTATGCATTGACTCTCAGTCCATATTCAAATGAAAGATGTTTACAGTAAATCGTTCGTTGACTCTCAAACTTTAGTCAAGAATTAAGAGTTATTTACAATAAAAAAATTAACAACAAAAAACCAGGCGTTGACTCTAATTCCTTTACTGAAGTTCTTTTACAGTCTACACATTTTCAGCCACTCCTGGGGCACCAAGTTGATTCATCTATCCACACCGCTGATGAGGGGTATTCTCCTCCCCATCCGATCCCTCCCACTCCGCGGGTAATGAACCTTCAACTGAGGTCCTTCCCCATTGAGCCTTTGCGGTGGCTGCACCAAGCTTGAGTGCATCCCTCAGCACGTACTCCTGCAGGTGAGAATGTGCCAGTCGGCAGCATTCAGTCACGGACATCTCCATGTGCTGGTAGACCACAAAGTTTCGGGCAGACCAAAGAGCGTCCTTCACCGAATTGACGATCGGCCAGCAACACGGGATGTTTGTCTCCGTGTGTGTCTCTGGGAACAGCTTGTAGATCAGGGAGTCCTCGGTTACGCAGCTGCTGGGCATGAATCTCGACACCATCCCTTCCATCCTCCTCCACACCTTCTTCGCGAACCCACAGTGTGCAAAGAGGTGAGTCACTGACTCCACTCCATTGCAGTCCTCCCGTGGGCAGTGGGGTGTGGAGACGATGCTCCGGATGCACAGGAGGGATCTGACTGGGAGGGCCCCCCTCACCACCAGCCAGTCGAGGTCTTTGTGCCTGTTGGTGAGGTCTGGCGATGAGGCAATTTGCCAGATGTACTGGACAGTCTGCTCAGGGAACCACCCCACTGAGTCCATCTGTCCTTCTCCTGCAGTGCCTGCAGGACGTTATGTGCTGACCACTGTCTAATTGCCTTGTGGTCAAAGGCGTTGGCCTGGAAGAACTTTTCTACGAAGGACAGGTATGGAGGCAACGACCAGCTGACAGGGGTGTTGCACAGGAAAGGGGCCAGACCCATCCTTCGTAGCCAGGGCGACAGGTAGAACCTGGGCACACAGTGGTACTTTGTGCCCACATATCTGGGATCCACGCACAACCTAATGCAGCCACACACAAAGCTGGCGATCGGGGTGAGGGTGACGTTGGGGATGTTCTTGCCCCCATTGTCCAAGGACTTGAGCATGACAGCCCGTCTGACTCGCTCCATCTTCGATCTCCAGACGAATCTGAAGACAGCTCTGATGATTTCTGAGCTGCAGGAGCGGGGGATGGGCCACACCCGCGCCAAGTACAACAGACCTGAGAGCACCTCATACCTGAGGACCAGGTTCTTGCCCATTATCGAAAGGGAGCGCCCTCCCCATAGTCCCATTTTCTGTTTTACCTTGGCAGTCCGCTCTAGCCAGTTATTCCTGCGCGCCTTGGCCCCGCCAAACCAGATCCCCAACACCTTCACATGGTCAGACCTGACAGTGAAGGGGACACTGGATCGGTTGGGCCAGTTGCTGAAGAGCACGGCTTTGCTCTTTGTGCTGTTGACTTTGGCCCCCGATATCAGCTCGAAATGTAAGCAGATGTCAATAAATCTGCGAACTGACCTCTGATCAGAGCAGAAGACAGTGACGTCATCCATGTACAGGGAGGTGTTGACATGTCCCTCCACTGCCTGGCAAAGTCACCCCTCTTATGCCCTCATCTCTCCTGATGGCTTCGGCAAAGGGTTCAATGCAGCACACAAACAAGACAGGGGAGAGGGGGCAGCTCTGCCTGACTCCAGACCTGATGGGGAAGCTGTCTGTTTCCCACCCGTTGACCTGAACTGCACTACAGATGTCTGTGTAGGGCAGTTTGATCCAATTCCGGATTCCTTCCCCAAATCCCATTTCGGAGAGCACCTCCGCCATGTACGTGTGTGATACCCTATCGATGGCTTTCTCCTGGTCCAAGCTAACCAGGCAGGTGTCCACCCCTCTGTCCTGCACGTAGGCAATGGTGTCCCTCAGCAGCGCAAGGCTGTCCGAGATCTTCCTGCCCGGTACAGCACAGGTTTGGTCCGGGTGGATCACCTGTCCCAGAGCAAACTTGACCCTGTTGGCGATGGCCGGGTATCCACTTGACCCGAAACAGGAGTGCGTGGGCTATGGCAATCAAAGCTCAAATTGGGCGCAGCACCTGATGATGATGACAATAGCCACATTACAATGGCTTCGGGTCCTTTGTATGTCACTCATTTCAAACGTGCATTGGGTCTGACCAAGTTCAAAATTAATTTAAGACTTCTGAAGATTCACAGAAGTCAGAGTGTTATTCCTTAATTTGACTGTAAAATTAACTTATAATAAACCAGAATGAGGATCAGGTTTATTATCATCGGTATGTGTCATGAAATTTGTTAACTTAGTAGCGGCAGTTCAATGCAATACATAATATAGGAGGAAAAAATAAATAAATAAATACGTAAATCAACTACAGTATATCGGACAGATTAAAAATCATGCAGAAAACAGAAATATATTAAAAATGTCAAGTAGTGTTCAAGGGTTCAATGTCCATTTAAGAATCATATGGCAGAGGGGAAGGAGCTGTTCCTGGATCGCTGAGTGTGTGCCTTCAGGCTTCTGTATCTCCTACCTGATGGTAACAGTGAGAAAAGTGCATGCATTGGGTGTTGGGGATCCTTAATAATGCAAGCTGCCTTTCTGAGACAGCGCTCCTTGAAGATATCCTGGGTACTTTGTAGGCTAGTACCCAACAGACAATAGGTGCAGGAGTAGGCCATTCAGCTCTTCGAGCCAGCACCGCCATTCACTGTGATCATGGCTGATCATCCACAATCAGTACCCTGTTCCTGCCTTCTCCCCATATCCCTTGACTCCACTTTCTTTAAGAGCTCTATCTAACTCTTTCTTGAAAGAATCCAAAGAATTGGCCTCCCCTGCCTTCTGAGGCAGAGCATTCCACAGATCCACAACCCTCTGTGTGAAAAAGTTTTTCCTCAACTCCGTTCTAAATGGTCTACCCCTTATTCTTAAACTGTGGCCCCTGGTTCTGGACTCCCCCAACATCAGGAACATGTTTCCTGCCTCTAGCGTGTCCAATCCCTTAATAATCTTATATGTTTCAATTAGATCCCCTCTCATCCTTCTAAATTCCAGTGTATACAAGCCCAGTCGCTCCAATCTTTCAACATATGACATTCCCGCCATCCCTGGAATTAACCCAGTGAACTTACGCTGCACTCCCTCCATAGCAAGAATGTCCTTCCTCAAATTTGGAGTCCAAAACTGCACACAGTACTCCAGGTGGGGTCTCACCAGGTTCTTGTACAACTGCAGAACGACCTCTTTGCTCCTAAACTCAATTCCCCTTGTTATGAAGGCCAACATGTTATTAGCTTTCTTCACTGCCTGCTGTGCCTGTATGCTTACTGTCAGTGACTGATGAACAAGGACACCCAGATCTCTAATGAATCTCATCTAGGAATACCCAAGATGGAGCAGCCTAAATTTACAAACCTCTGTAGCTTCTTTCAGTCCTGTGCAGTAGCCCCCCCACCAACCCCGCCATACCGGACAGTGATGCAACCTGTCAGTATGTTCCCCACGGTACATCTATAGAAGTTTTTGAATGTTTTTGTTAGCATACCAAATCCCTTCAAACTCCTATTGAAGTATAGTCACTGTCTTGCCTTTTTTATAACTGCATCGATATGTTGGGACCAGGTTAGGTCCTCAGAGATCTTGACACCCAGGAAATTGAAACTGCTCACTCTCTCCACTTCTGAAAACGCAGACTACTCTGGAATAATACTACTAGCTTATCCAAGTGACAATTACAACACTTACAAACTTTAATATTCTGAGGTTTGGAGGATTTTTGGGGAAATAAGGGGTGTCTCGTTGAAATTAAATGCTTACTCTTTTACTGCTGCTGCATTACCTTGTTTGTCTTCCAATTTCGGGTTCTTTAATGTTGGGGGGTGGAATAATCATAAACATTGCTCATCTTGAAGTTAAAATCATAGAATTAGTTTGGCGCAGAAGGCCATTTGGCCCATCAAGTCCATGCTGGTGAATCTGCCGTCTCTACTTGTATATTTGGCTATTTCAATTTTGTGTTACCTGTGAGGGATACAAATTTAAAGCTCAGGTGAAAGTACCTGTGTTCTCAGATTACAATTCCTTTTAATTTGCCCGATCTAGTGCAAACTATATTTGCATTTATTTAATTTCCTCCAGTATTAAAACAAATAGATAAGGACACTGCAGAAGCATTAGTCTTAATTTTTCAAATCTCTCTAGATTTTTGGAAATATCACTTCAATATTTAAGAAAGGTGTGAGAAATTAGTGGACTAACAGACTTGTCACTTCAGTTTCTGTTGAAAAAAAATATTAGTGATATATATTTTGTCAAGGGACAGTTCTCAAAGATAATTTCCATGGAGTTGTGAAGTATAATCAATGACTGACATATCTAACTGAATATTTTTGAGGTGATAATTAATATGCCCCAGCAAGTCAGACATCCATACCAAAGGACTAGTTATCAAAGTTATCTATATACATCAGCAAAACACTTAATGAGTTCTGCATACTTATTATATACTAAAGTAAAAGCACACAGGCTTAGAGGCGATTTCCTGGGAAGAAAGTTAAGATATACTCTCTAATAAAGGCATAAGCCCTTATGATCAGGATGTGACAAGTGGCGCTCTCTGGCGATCCATTCAGGGCTTTGCAAAGTGTATATGAAAAATTAGTGTAGAACATAGCACATAGAATAGTACAGCACAGTACAAGCTCTTCAGCCCACAATGTTGTGCCGACCCTTAAACCCTGCCTCCCATATAACCCCCCACCTTAAATTCCTCCATATACCTGTCTAGTAGTCTCTTAAATTTCACTAGTGTATCTGCCTACACCACTGACTCAGGCAGTGCATTCCACGCACCAACCACTCTCTGAATAAAAAAAACCTTCCTCTAATATCCCCATTGAACTTCCCACCCCTTACCTTAAAGCCATGTCCTCTTGTATTGAGCAGTAGTGCCCTGAGGAAGAGGCGCTGGCTGTCCACTCTATCTATACCCCTTAATATCTTGTATACTTCTATCATGTCTCCTCTCATCCTCCACCTCTCCAAAGAGTAAAGCCCTAGATCCTTTAATCTCTGATCATAATGCATACTCTCTAAACAAGGCAGCATCCTGGTGGATCTCCTCTGTACCCTTTCCAATGCTTCCACATCCTTCCTATAGTGAGGCGAACAGAACTGGACACAGTACTCCAGGTGTGGCCCAACCAAAGTTTTATAAAGCTGCATCATTACCTTGCGACTCTTAAACTCGATCCCTCGACTTATGAAAGCTAACACCCCATAAGCTTTCTTAACTACCCTATCTACCTGTGAGGCAACTTTCAGGGATCTGTGGACATGTACCCCCAGATCCCTCTGCTCCTCCACACTACCAAGCATCCTGCCATTTACTTTGTACTCTGCCTTGGAGTTTGTCCTTCCAAAGTGTACCACCTCACACTTCTCCGGGTTGAACTCCATGTGCCACTTCTCAGCCCACTTCTGCATCCTATCAATGTCTCTCTGCAATCTTCGACAATCCTCTACACTATCCACAACACCACCAACCTTTGTGACATCTGTAAACTTTCCAACCCACCCTTCTACCCCCACATCCAGGTCGTTAATAAAAATCACGAAAAGTAGAGGTCCCAGAACACATCCTTGTGGGACACCACTAGTCACAACCCTCCAATCCAAATGTACTCCCTCCACCACAACCCTCTGCTTTCTGCAGGCAAGCCAATTCTGAATCCACCCAGCCAAACTTCCCTGGATCCCATGCCTTCTGACTTTCTGAATAAGCCTACCATGTGGAACCTTGTCAAATACCTTACTAAAATCCATGTAGATAACATCCACTACGCTACCCTCATCTATATGCCTGGTCACCTCCTCAGAGAACTCTATCAGGCTTGTTAGATACGATCTGCCTGTCACAAAGCCATGCTGACTGTCCCTGATCAGACCATGATTCTCTAAATGCCCATAGATCCTATCTCTAAGAATCTTTTTCAACAGTTTTCCCACCACAGACGTAAGGCTCACTGGTCTATACTTACCCAGACTATCCCTACTACCTTTCTTGAACAAGGGGACAACATTCGCCTCTCTCCAATCCTCCGGTACCATTCCCGCTCACTTCCACGGCCTCCAGGCACATCTTCCCATCTTTATTTCTAATCGGTCCTACCTTCACTCCTGTCATCCTTTTGTTCTTCACATAATTGAAGAATGCCTTGGGGTTTTCCTTTACCCTACTCGCTAAGGCCTTCTCATTCCCCCTTCTTGCTCTCCTCAGCTTCTTCTTAAGCTCCTTTCTTGCTACCCTATTTTCCTCAATAGACCCATCTTATCCTTGCTTCCTAAACCTCATGTATGCTGCCTTCTTTCACCTGACTAGATTTTCCACCTCATATGTCACCCATGGTTCCTTCACCCTACCATTTTTTTTATCTTCCTCACCAGGACATATTTATCTCTAACATCCTGCAACAGATCTCTAAACATCGACCACATGTCCATAGTATATTTCCCTACAAAAACATCACCCAATTCACACCTGCAAGTTCTAGCCTTAAAGCCTCATAATTTGTCCTTCCCCAATTAAAAATCTTCCTGTCCTCTCTGATTCTATCCTCTTCCATGATAGTGCCAAAGGCCAGATGCTCACCCACTGAGAGATCTGTGACCTGACCCGGTTCGTTACCTAATACTAGATCTAGTATGGCATTCCCCCAGTCAGCCTGTCAACATACTGTGACAGGAATCCGTCCTGGACACACATAACAAACTCTGCCCCATCTAAATTATTGGAACTAATCAGGTGCCAATCAATATTAGGGAAGTTAAAGTCACTCATGATAACCACCCTGTTATTTTTGCACCTTTCCAAAATCTGCCTCCCAATCTGCTCTTCTGTATCTCTGCTGCTACCAGAGGGCCTATAGAATACCCCCAGTAGAGTAACTGCTCCCTTCCTGTTCCTGACTTCCACCCATACTGACTCAAAAGAGGATCCTGCTACATTACCCACCCTTTCTGTAGCTATAGTAGTATCCCTGACCAGTAATGCCACCCCTCCTCCCCTTTTCCCCCCTCTCTATCCCTTTTAAAGCACTGAAATCCAGGAATATTGAGAATCCATTCCTGCTCTGGTGCCAGCCAAGTCTCTGTAATGGCCACTACATCATAATTCCATGTATGTATCCAAGATCTCAGTTCATCACCTTTGTTCCTGATACTTTTTGCATTGAAGTACACACACTTTAGCCCTTCTACCTTACTACCTTTACACCCTTTATTCTGCTTCTCTTTCCTCAAAGCCTCTTTATGTTAGTCACACACATAAAAGTTGCTGGTGAACGCAGCAGGCCAGGCAGCATCTCTAGGAAGAGGTGCAGTCAACGTTTCAGGCCGAGACCCTTCGTCAGGGTTAGTCCTTTGCACCTAACTCCCTAATCTCTCTTTGCAGGACCTCCTCCTTCTTCCTATCCACCTCATCGCTCCCTACATGGACCACGACATCTGGCTGCTCACCCTCCCTCTTAAGAATACTGAGAACTCGGTCCGAGATTTCACGGACCCTGGCACCAGGGTGGCAACAGACCATCCAGGATTCTCGATCTCTCCCACAGAACCTCTTATCTGTCCCCCTAACTATCGAATCCCCTGTCACTACTGCCCTCCTCTTTTCCCTCCTTCCCTTCTGAGCTGACGGGCCAGTCTCGGTGCCAGAGACGTGACCACTTCATCTTGAAGTAATGAAACAAGTATCAAGTATGAAACAAGTATGAAGAAATAAAAAGAAAATTGGAAACTAAAGAGACTGCAGATACTGGAATCTGGAGGGAAAACAAACTGCTGTAGGAATTCAATGGGTGAAGCTGCATCTGGAGAGGGATATGGCCAATCAACGTTTATATAAAATATATAAAATTAAATCAGCAGTGCAAAAAGAGAGGGAGAAAGAAACAGAGGTAGTGTACCCGGGTTTATTGTCTGTTCAGAAATCTGATGATGGAGGGGAAGAAGCTATTCCTAAAATACTGAGAGTGTCTTCATGTTCCTGTACCTCCTCCTTGATGTTAGCAATAAGAAGGTGGCATGTCCTGGGGACCATAATGATGGAATTTTGAGATGTGACTTTTTAAAGGTGCCGTTGATGCTGGTGAAGCTAGTGCCCACGATGAAACTGGTTGATTGATTTTGCAGCTTTCCACAGCTTTTTCCAATCCTGTGCAGTGGCACCTTCATACCATATAATGATGTAACCAGTTAGAATACTTTCCACATTACACCTATAGAAATTTGCTAGAGTCTTTGGTGACATATCAAATCTCCTCAAACTTCTAATGAAATATAGCCACTGTTGTGTTTTCTTCGTAATTGCATCAATATGTTGAGCCCAGAACAGATCGTCAAAGGTTGACACCAAGGAACCTGAAAATGCTCACTCTTTCCACTGCTGATCCCTTGATAAGGACTGGTGTGCATTCGCTCAACTTCTCCTTCCTGAAGGGCACAATCAGTTCCTTG
Organism: Mobula birostris; assembly: GCF_030028105.1. Taxonomy (NCBI): domain Eukaryota; kingdom Metazoa; phylum Chordata; class Chondrichthyes; order Myliobatiformes; family Myliobatidae; genus Mobula; species Mobula birostris. The sequence goes on along the minus strand of NC_092375.1, from coordinate 170,525,251 downwards.
GTCTTACTGACCTCGAGTGCAAGGTTGTTCCTGCGGCACCTCTCAACCAGCTCATCTATTTCACTCCTGCATACCTCGTCATCACCATCTAATTTTCCACCCACAATAGATGTGTCATCAGCAAATTTAAACATGGCATTTGACCTGTGCCTAGCCAAACATTTGTGGGTGTAGAGAGCGTAGAGCAGTGGGCTAAGCACGCACCCTTGAGATGAGCTGGTGTTGATTTTCAGTGAGGAGGAGATGTTATTTCCAATCCACGCTGATTATGGTACCTTGATGAGGAAGTTAAAGATCCAGTTGCACAGAGAGGTACAGGAACCCTGATTCTGGAGCATGTTGGTTAGTACTGAGGGTATGGTAGTGATGTAAGCAATAAACAGAAACCTGACATAGGTATTGCTATGGTCCAGGTTGTCCAAGGCTGACTGGAGATCCAGTGAGATTACAACCACTGTAGACCTTTAGTGGCGATAGGCAAATTGCAGTGGGTACAGCTTCTGACATAGGCAGGAGTTGATTCTGGCCACGACCAACCTCTCAAAGCACTTCGCCACAGTAGATGTGAGTGCAACTGATATTAGTCGTTGAGGCAGCTCACCCTGCTCTTCTTGGACACTGGTATGATTGACACCTTTTTGAGCAGGTGGGAACCCCTGAATGCAGCAGTGAGTGATTGAAGATCTCCTTGAACACTCCTGCCAGTTGGGTGCCACAGGTTTTCAGTGCAATACTAGGTAGACCTTCGGGCCTGAGGCCTTGCAAAGGTTCACATTCTTGAAAGATGTTCTGATGTCAGTCTCCAAAACAGAGATCATAGGGTCACCAGATGTTGCAGGGATTTGCTTAGGTATAGTTTTATTCTCCCTTTCAAATCATGCATAAAAGGCATTTAGCTCATCTTGGAGTGAAGCATCACAACCATTCATGATGTTAGGTTTCACCCTGTAGGAAGTAATGGCCTGCAAGCCCTGCCAAAGGTGACATGCATAAGTTTTCCATAAGTCATACACAGTCTTCTTGCATAATTCTCGATCACTGGTCTTGAATGCCACAGATTTAACCCTCAGCAGATGCGAATCTCCTGGTTCAGTCCACACAGTTCTTGATGAAGTTGGTCATTCAAATTCGAAGATGAATCTCTGAATTTTGTCCAGGTCACTGATTCAAAGCAGTCCTATAAGCACTCCTCCACCTCCCTTGACCATATATACCATAATGGTCCTCATCACTGGTGCAGTGATCTTCAGTCTCGTCCTGTATGCCAGAAGCTGAAGTACAGTCAAGTGATCGGACTTTCCAAAGTGCGGGCATGGGATGACACAGTAAGCGTTCTTAATGGTGATGTAACAGTGGTCAAGTATGTTGACTCTTCTGAATCTGCAGGTATCATGTTGATGGTAATTTGTCAGAGACTTCCTCAAGCTGGCCTCATTACCTCCTCTCTGCACTTCCTGTCGTGATGAAGAGTCTCAACACAAAACAGTCCTCTACAGATGGTGCCTAAGCCACTGAGTTCCTTCAGCAGTTTGTTTTTTTTGCAGAAGGAATAAAGAAATGTATATCAATTTTCAGATAGTACAACATAAACTATAAGTTGTGTTGAAGAAAGATGTGCCATGGAAGAATGGACTTCACTGCAGGGAAGTGTGGCTACCTAAGTCATTAGAAGATGATACATTGTTCCAAAAACTAATAGAATACCACAGTGGAATGTTGACCATTATCTCCAGAGTTCTGAAATAGAAAGAAAATTAAGCAATGCTTTGAAAATACAGGTTTGCTAACAAAATCTGGAGTATGATGTTCAATACCTTGGGAACGATATTGACCAAACCACATTTGAGCTGGCTAATACTGTTCATTCATTGCCAAGATCACAATTGTCTTTTGAGGCTGCACAACTCCTTACATCTGGAACCATTGATGTCATGGCCATTCCCCAAACTGGAGCATTCCTCAAGTGACATTTAGGTAATAAAGCAACATGGATTGAGGGCCTGACCCCAGGCATCCTTGATGGCTCTGAATTAATCTTTCAATGACTCTCATGATCAGATATATTTCCAGACAATTGAAATACCTTTAATGATATTAAAACTTCTAAACTGAATTTTAAAAGAAAAATAAAATCAATTTATTTAAGAAAGTAGCTAATGTACATTAATTAAATGAAAGGAATAAGAAACACTAAGCTCATTTACTGTTTCAATGACAGTCAATGATTCAATTCAGATGAATGGAACTGGGCTATTTATACCACCCAGGACTAGGATAAAGCTGAGAAGTTAGATATGAAATGTTTCCTGCCCTGTAGCTCAGTGTAATCGAGAGCCTCCCATGGACTACTGAGCCTAGGGCCGGAGCAGGAGGTCAGATGTGTATCTAATCTCCAGAGCCTTCCATTTTTCTGTATTGCAGTATGGTGTATTTAAGTTTCACCACAATTATAAGCTGACTGAAATGATTAAACTGTGAGTATTGATACATAAACTTGACATATATTCCTTTCAGAATCAGGTTTAATATCACTGGCATATGCTGTGAAATGTGTTCTTTTGCGGCAGACGTACATTGTGATACATAATGATAATAAATTATAAATACAATAATAAATATATACATATGAATTAAATAAGTAATGCAAAAAGAAAAGACGGAGTAAGTGCAATGTGCTACATTTTTGCATGTGGCGGGAGAAGAGGCAATAAAGGTTTGCAACACGTTTGTCTTCCAAAATGACGAGCAAGATAAAATTGAGGTGTTGAAGAGAAAGTTTCAAGATTACTGCGAACCGAGAAAAAACCTACTGTACATCCGACACCGGTTTTTCACGAGGGTTGAAGGACAAATAGAGACCATAGACGCCTATGTAACAGATTTGAAGAGCAAGGCAAAAGACTGTGAATTCGGACAACTGCATGACTCTTTAATACGTGACAGGATTGTATGCGGCATACGAAATGATCAAGTGAGAGGCAGGCTATTGAGAGAGGCGGATCTTACATTAGAAAAGGCGATTGATGTTTGCCGTGCCAGCGAGATCACGTCAAGTCAGGTTAAAGTGCTCAGTGAAGAGATTGAAGTGCACAAAATAAAAACTGTGAAAACTGACAAGAGTAGGACAAAGCCAGTAGGATGATCAAAAGGAAGTTAACTGCAACAGATGTGGTTATAAACATGGATACAGAAAAAGTCCAACCTTTGGTCAGACATGCAAGTTATGCCAGAAAAGAAATCACTTTGCAAAGATGTGCAAATCGAAGGAGCACGCAAGGAAAATGCATGCTGTGGAGCAGAGTGAGGGCAACAGTGACGTGTTCATTGGCACAGTTGAAGTGGAACAGGAGGTATGCATCAAGAATATTGACAATGCAGAGGTGGAGGATGAAGATGATTGGACTCAAGATCTGATAATAAACAGGCGGAATGTGACATTTAAGCTTGACACTGGGGCAAAGTGCAATGTAATGTCAGCAGAAACATTCAACTCAATGGACATCAGAGGACGACTGAGAAAATCCACCTGCAAGCTTGTTGCATATTTGGCCACAAGACAGCGCCACTGGGCAAAAAAGTACTCACCTGTGTGTAATAAGGTCAAAAATACAAGATCGAGTTTGAAATAGTACAGCAACGTGTTCCAGCAATACTGGGCAAAGCAACATGCACAAAGTTAGGCCTGGTGAAGTGAATCTATGGTGTTGAATAAGAAAATTACATTCTCAAAGACTTTGATGACTTGTTTTCTGGATTAGGATGTTTACCAGGCAAACACCATATCCAGGTTGATCCAACTATTGATCCAACTATCCACCAGTTGTGCATGCCCCGAGAAAGATTCCAGTAGCTCTCAGGGATCAAGTAGTGGAGGAGCTACACAGAATGGAACAGATGGGAGTCATAACAAGACAAATAGAACCGACCGACTGGGTGAATAGTATGGTGACAGTGGTCACAGAAAAAAATACGAGGATTTGCATGGATCCACAAGATCTCAACCAAGCCATCAAAAGAGAGCACTATCCGCTGCTCATGGTTGAAGAGGTTGTCTCCTGCATGCCTAATCCAAATACTTTTCAGTATTAGACGCAAATCAAGGTTTCTGGCTGATCAAGCTGGATGAAGAAAGTTCCAAATTATGCACTTTCAACACACCCATAGGGAGATATCATTTCCTGCGTCTACCCTTTGGGATTTCTTCTGCATCAGAGGTATTCCAGAGATCCGTGGCACAAATGATTGAAGGCTTGGATGGGGTTGTCAACATCATTGATGATTTGCTGATATGGGGTGACACAATTGAGGAACATGATCAGAGACTGAGGAAGCTCCTGGAGAGAGCACGTGAGTACAACCTAAAACTGAACAAAAATAAATGTAAGATCAGAACTACAGAGATCAAATACATAGGTCATGTACTCAGTGCTGATCAGCTAAAACCAGATGATGAAGAGGTCAGAGCTGTGGTACAGCTACCACCACCCAAAGGCAAGCAAGAACTATTGAGGTTCATGGGCATGATACAGTATCTTGCCAAATTCATTCCCAACTTATCAGAGGTCAGCGCTCCACTCCGAAAGCTACTAGTGAGCAACACTGAATGGCATTGGGAAGACGAACAAAAGAAAAGTTTTGACACATTGAGGCAGTTGGTTACCAATGCACCAGCACTCAAGTTCTATGATGTCAATAAACCGGTGACGATGTCTGTGGATGCCAGTTCGGAGGGAACAGGAGCCGTTATACTGAAGGATGGGAGGCCTGTGGTGTATGGATCACCAACTAACGGACTGTCAACGCCGATATGCTCAAATCGAGAAGGAATTACTCACCATAGTTTATGGGTGTGAGAAGTTCCACCAATATGCATATGGCAAAAGAAATCCAGGTTGAGAGTGATAACAAACCATTTGAGAGCATCTTCAAAAATCCACTCCACCAAGCTCCTATGAGGCTGCAAAGGATGGTTCTCAGACTACAGAAGTACACTCTCACGGTCACCTATAAGCCAGGAAAAGAACTGTACATCGCTGATGCTTTGAGCCGTGCTTACCTCAAAGAGCAAAAGGAAGAGTTCCTAGGAAGAGAGCTAGAGGTCAACTGGGTTACACCTCAGCTACCCAGCTCCGAGGAGAAGTTGAACATGTTCAGGAAAGCGACTGCAGATGATCCTGAAATGCAAATGCTAAGAGATATTACAATGAATGGATGGCCAACAGAAAGAAAAGATGTTCCAAAGGAAATGCAGAAATACTGGACATTTAAAGAGAAAATCAGCTAAGCATCAGGACTAATGTTCAAAACAGCAAAACTCATCGTACCAAGCCAAATGAGACAGGAAATGCTCAACAGAATTCATGAGTCACACCTGGGGATAGTGAAATGTAAAGAAAGAGCAAGGGACATTCTCTATTGGCCAGGTATGTCAACTCAGATAGAAGACAAGCAACACACATCAAAGTTGCTGGTGAATGCAGCAGGCCAAGCAGCATCTCTAGGAAGAGGTACAGTCGACGTTTCAGGCCGAGACCCTTCGTCAGGACTAACTGAAGAAAGAGCTAGTCAGAGATTTAAAAGTGGGAGGGGGAGGGGGAGATCCAAAATGATAGGAGAAGACAGGAGGGGGAAGGATGGAGCCAATAGCTGGACAGGTGATTGGCAAAAGGGGTATAGGACGATCATGGGACAGGAGGCTCAGGGAGAAGGAAAAGGGGGAGGGGGGGAAGCCCAGAGAATGGGCAAGGGGTATAGTCAGAGGGACAGAGGGAGAAAAAGGAGAGTGAGAGAAAGAATGTGTGTATATAAATAACGGATGGGGTACAAGGGGGAGGTGGGGCATTAATGGAAGTTAGAGAATTCAATGTTCAGGTTGGAGGCTACCCAGACGGAATATAAGGTGTTGTTCCTCCAACCTGAGTGTGGCTTCATCTTTACAGTAGAGGAGGTCGTGGATAGACATGTCAGAATGGGAATGGGATGTGGAATTAAAATATGTGGCCACATTGTGTCTCAGTGTGCTGTCTGTAATGAAAACAAAAATATCAATCCAAGAGAGCCTCTGCTTCCCTACCCACTATCAGGAAGACCATGGGAGAAGATTGGCACAGATCTCTTTCACTACAATGGTGCAGAATATCTGCTTTGTGTGGACTACTATTCAAAATATCCGGAGATCACCAAGTTAAGTGACACATCCAGTCGAGGTTTCATTACTGCAATGAAGTCGACATTCGCAAGACATGTTATTCCAGATATTGTCGTTAGTGACAATGGTCCATAATATGCCAGTGGTGAGTTCAGAGGGTTCTCAGAAAGCTGGGAATTTCAACATGTTACTTCCAGTCCAGGGCACGCTCAGTCTAATAGACCAGCAGAGAGAACTGTACAAACTGTCAAGAACATGCTCAAGAAGGCACATAGCAGCAACGGTGACCCTTGCATTGCTCTGCTTGAATACCGTAACACACCGATTGAGCGTGTGGGGTTCTCTCCTGCGCAGCTGTTGATGGGACATCGTCTGAAGTCCAAACTGCCAACATCCACAACTCTACTGACTCCTGAAGGTAATGCTCAAGTACATGACAAGCAAAAGTACAAGCAAATAAAGCAAAGGAGCTACTATGACAGACATACAAGACAGTTGCCAGATCTGCATACGGGTGAAAATGTCAGAATACAGAGAGGAGACACTTGGCAACCAGCTGTGGTTGTGAACAGACATCAGCAAACAAGATCCTTCATAGTTCGCACACCGGATGGAAGAGTCTACAGGAGGAACAGGAAGCATCTGCTGAAGACAGGCAAGAGGAAGTTTCCATGTACAGATGCACAGGACATTTCCACATATACAGGCATGGAAACAAACGACACCAAGAATGGTGCAGACCGCAAAGACGCAGAGGTCACTTGAGAGACTGACACTGATGAAGGACAAGCACAGTCACAGTTGTATCACACATGGTCTGGGAGACAAGTCAAACTTCCAGCTAGATACAGAGACTAGACACACACACAGTCTCACACAGTTTGAGGCAAAGTCACACATGTCATAAGTTCCAAGGTGTGAAATAAAAGGTTTATTAGTCTATGTTAGTAAAAGAAAATACACTGCTGTTAGTATTGTAAGATACAATGCAGAATACAGTACAAGAGGGTAAGATTTTTTTTAGTTTATGTCATGGATGTTGCACTGTAAGAAGGGCAAACCTAGAGGCATTGTTTTGGTAATTCACAGTGTTGTAAAAAGAAAAAGAAAATCTTGAGAAGGGGGATGTAATGTATTGAGGAGTATTCGTAGCGTCAGAGTGCTTATGACGTCAGGACGTGGAGAAGTAAAAATGGAAGTCTGGTGAATAAATGTCATTGCTCAATCTACAGTGGTGTCCAATTCACATCAATATTACGGAGGGGAAAAAGCTGTTCCTAAAATGTTGAGTGTTTGTCCTGTACTTGTTCTTTGATGGTAGCAATGAGAAGAGGACATGTCCTGGTGATGGGGCTCCGTAATGATGGATGCCATTTTTTGAGGTATTGCCTTTTGAAGGTATCCTCGATGCTTGGAAGGTCAGTGCCCATGAATGGAGCTAGCTGAACTTACTATCTTCTGCAGCTTTTTCCAGTCCTATGCAGTGGCCCCTCCATACCATATGGTGATGCAAACGAGTTAGAATGCTCCCCACAGTACATCTGTAGAAATTGGCAAGAGTCTGGTGACATAAAAAGGTCTCCTCAAGCACCTAGTAAAATATAGCTGCTGTTGTATCTTCTTTGCAATTGCATCAATATGTTGGGCCCAGGATAGACCTTCAGAGATGTTGACAACCAGGAACTTGAAAGTACTCACCTTTTCCACTGCTGATCCCTCGATGAGGACGGGTGGGTGTTCCCTCGACTTACCCTTCCTGAAGTCCACAATCAATTCCTTGGGCTTACTGATGTTAAGTGCAAGGTTGTTGTTGTGGCACCACTCAACCAGCTGATCTAGCTCACTCCTGTACGCCTCAGTGTTACCATCTGAAATTCTGCCTGTGATAATTCATCATCATCATGGCTCCGTCTGTCTAAGTAGACAATGGATGTGCCCATTCCGGGGCGCAAGCCTGGGCGATAATTATGGAGATCCTGGGCTGCCCAGACATCAAGATCCCCCTCTCGGCCTCGCGGATGTGGTCCAAAGGAATGCAAAGCAGTACATTTGGCATCAGCTTGGCTGCAGGAGCTGCCAGGAGGTGATGTGATACATCATCCAACTGCCTTATGGGCTCCACTCCGGATTTGTGTAGGGTTTACTCCTTTGCCTTCTCTTCTGAAGATACCCACAAGGCAGTGGGATCCGTAACCCTGGATAGGGGCCCATACCGGGTACTGTCAGCCGGAGCGAGCTGAGCCCGGGACTTGTGTAAGGCAGGGTCATCACGCCCTGTAGTAGTGACATATGGAGCCACTACCCACTACCCGTGATAATTATGTCATCAATAAATATATAGATTTAGACAGTTGATGCAGTTAATGGAGGAAAATTATAATGGAATGTTTTTCTTATGAGAAAATTAAGAATAATGCTTTATTTTAAAATTAGATCTAGATAACTAATAATAGCATTTTATAAAAAGCATTTTTTCATACAAATGGTCATGGAAATTTGCAAAACAAAGCCTCTGTTATGCTGTGATTGCCGATCAATTGAAATTCACATGACGCAGTCTGCCAACACAATGTCTAATGAACAAGTGGCACATTAAAATTTTGCCTGGCTTCAACAGTGGAAACCCTGATCAAACCACAATACTCATAAAAATATTTTGACTAACACAAACTTCAGATGCAACTTGAAGTTACATTTATTCACCAACAGGATATCAGATAGCTAAGTGAGTAGAAATTAAGATTGTGATTCACATTTTCAAATCCTAAAGTCACTTGAAGGAAGTTTTTTAAAAAAGTTTTCATAAAGGCTATTCTGTCTAATGAAGGAATGTGCAAGGCAATATGAAGACAGCCAATGGCGCTCCAAACTTGAGGTAATCCTGCAAAGTGATTCTAACTTAATCAAATGTCCCAAAGCACTTAAAAGCTGTTCAACTAAAAGTATGATGCTGAGCCATAAAGAGGCCACAAGGGAAATGGAATTTCAGGTGTGTGAATGAGAAATCAGACCAAGCTAGGAAATCCATATGGGATAAACTTGTAATTGAACATTTTCACAGAGGGAGACAAGGCTGACCCTAGTAACTACAAAGGGGTCTCCCTGCTATCCAGCAAAAGACATTGGTAGGGTCCTCTTTAACTGCCTCCTCCCGATGGTGAAACAGCTGTTCCCTCAATCATACTGTAGTTTACAACTAGAGGCAGAATGGACATCGTCTTCAGCAAAAACAACTCAAAAAAAATACAGGGAGCACCACCAACTGCAATACATGGCCTTTGTTGATCTTGCCAATGTGTTGGACTTGATTAATCAGGAAGAACAAATTCTATCTTACTCTTGCCTCATGACAGAACGCAGGCTATATTTAACAGAAAGTCCACAACAGAATCACATAAGGCTGTGACAACAATAACAGCTTCAACAAACTTCCCATATAAATGGAACTAATTTTCAGAACTAATTGAGAGCCGTTCAACCCTCAGTGACAAGACTCCAGGTCTGAGGTTGCCAAGCTTCTTAATGCAGATGATTCTGTCTGAGCAGGTGCATGCTCCGAGAACAAGTTCTAAGACGTCACTGCTGTTATCACCAAAGCTTGTGAGAGGATTAGGCTTTCACTTAACATTCACAAGGCAAAGGTTCTCTGCCGATCTTCCTTGCTGCACCACATTACATTCTGACAATAAAGGGTCACACACAACGCTCGTAAACAGGCTACTTCCCAATTCTAAGAAGCTACCTTTCCTTGAAGGCAGATAAAATTCACCACCACTTATAATGAGCCAACACAACCTTTAATCCATTGTGGAAAAGGGCATTTGAAAATCAAAACCTCAGACCTGGCACATATCTCAAGGTAGCAGGACCCAGGTCCCTGGACTACCTATAGCAGACATCTCAAGGTATCGAAAGATACCACTAACACTGTATCTGCAAATACTTCCAAATTGGAAGGACAATTGAACCAAAATCACTTTCCTTTCTTAAGCCAGCATCCTTATTATTAAGGCCCTAGTTATAGTCAGTAAGCTAGGTTGGGCAATTCATCTTATTTGTATACCTAACACCAGACACCCACCTCAAACATTCTGTTCTGAGGCTACGTCCACACTAGACCGGATAAATCCGTAACCGAAGCTTTTTCATAGTCATAGTCATACTTTATTAATCCCGGGGGAAATTGGTTTTTGTTACAGTTGCACCATAAATAATAAATAGTAATAGAAATAGTAATGGTAATATTACTATTAGTAAATAGTAAATAGTAATAGTCATAGAAATAATAAATAGTAATAGAGTAGTAGTAGAAAATAGTAATAAATAGTTAAATAGTAAAATGTAAATTATGCCAGTAAATTTAAGTCCAGGACCAGCCTATCGGCTCAGGGTGTCTGACCCTCCAAGGGAGGAGTTGTAAAGTTTGATGGCCACAGGCAGGAATGACTTCCTATGACGCTCTGTGCTGCATCTCGGAGGAATGAATCTCTGGCTGAACTCCTGTGCCCACCCAGTACCTTATGTAGTGGATGGGAGACATTGACCAAGATGGCAAACAACTTAGACAGCATCCTCTTTTCAGACACCACCGTGAGAGAGTCCAGTTCCATCCCCACAACATCACTGGCCTTACGAATGAGTTTGTTGATTCTGTTGGTGTCTGCTACCCTCAGCCTGCTGCCCCAGGACATAACAGCAAACATGATAGCACTGGCCACCACAGACTCGTAGAACATCCTCGGCATCGTCCGGCAGATGTTAAAGGACCTCAGTCTCCTCAGGAAATAGAGATGGCTCTGACCCTTCTTCATTTTGACCCTCCATCCACACTGAAACGGTGTTTTCCTCCCCCAAAAATGGAGATTTTCTAAAATGCCCTCCAGAGTATGTAAATTTGAAAATGTCGATTGTGCAGAGCAGTGTGGACGGGGTAAACGGATATTTTTAAAAATGCTGTTATGACATGCCGGAACAGATGGCAGCAGCACGGCATTTCATTGTTTTCTTGAACACAACTCCCCACACAGCCTAACAATTTCAGAACAGACAGCAATGACACTGAAGCCAGAAGAGTTAGAAATGTACTCACCAAATACTTTGACCCAGAGCTTACTGAATAAATAAGTATACTCTCTTTGCCCTGTTTTCTGTCCTTGCTTGTATGAAGGTGGTTTACCTATTTATGAAGTACTTCTCTGATGATAGATGTGTAACAGCCTAATGTAACATTATATGGAAATACAAGATAACACTAATGCATACATGTTTTATACATTTAACAAAGCACTTTATTTGTCATGGTCCCTTCTGGCAATCCCCCACCTTACTATTTACCTCAGGAATTGGGCTTCAATCCCCTTGTTTAATTTCCAATCATTCCCAGGATCCACTACCTACACACACCTGCTTTCCATCAGAAAATGTAGGATAAAGACCCTGTGATCACAACAATTCATTGGTTGACTCTGGTGTGAGTAACCTTGTTTCAAGGTTCTTAGGGCTGCTAGTTTAAGTCTAGCATCGCTCCTGGATTCTCTCCAAACCCAAGACTTCGGGTAAAGACGCTCCTAGAAACCGATTCCATGCTCGCTACGGCACCTCCTGACTCTGCCCCCACGCCCGTGTTCTGCACTTGGGTTTGTCCACCGCCACACTCTTGTAATGTTATTAATGTATTGCTTGTGCAAACATTCAATAGGTGCAATTGTCACTTTTGCCCAGTAACTTGTTTTATTGCACATGTTAAATACAGCCAAATAATACACAAAGATATGGCAAAAGTAAAGGCAAACAAATGAGGTAACAGCAAATTTCACTTTTGCCCAGTAACAAGCCTTATTGCATTTAGTTGTAGCTGTCATCCCTTTCATCGGTGAAGAGACTATGGCTGTAGGAAATGTTTCTGGGCAAACGTGCACTAAGTCTTTTGTTTGGCAATTTCCTTTTAAGCTTTTCTAGTTTAACTGAACAAATGTGCACCAAGTATACCATTTCCTCTTCGTTTGTTTTCTGTGTGTCCTGCGCATGTCCAGTAGAAGGAAATTCACCCAAATATCCATTCTAATGTGGACGGAGATATTTTGAAAAACCCTTGGTGTGAATGCCTATCATTTTTACGCAAAACCGGCGTTTTCAAAATTATCCGGTCGAGTGTGGACGTAGCCTGAGTTCTGTCATAGGTAGATATTTCCAGGTGGGTAGAGGAAAATATTCTAGGATGAGTTCAAAGCCTCACTAATGAAATACAACATCACCATTGAGTCTGGACCCAATCAAAGTGGTGAAGGAACGACTGGGATGGTATTGAGAACTTCAAGTCCTTACATTGCTAGCACATGAAAGCTAGGCATAAACAATGGAAAGAGCGCACCACCTCACACACTAGCCACACACCGGACCATTGGTGGAAGAGTTTGTGATTCCAACATTGAGCTCATCAGCCACCTCAGAATACACAAACCAGCATGTTCACCTAAGAAAGCTGCTGTATTAACACTGATCACGGGAGGAACTTGTCCTCACAATCCTGGAAAAGTGTCAATATTTCACTAAAGGAAAAATCAGACAAAAACTGAAGAGTTGGAATTCTACATGAAGAAAACTTGCAAATCCAAAACCAACCAATATTTAAAAATATTGTCATCTTTTACAAAGATCTTAATTGGTATAATTCAATGCGTGGCAGAATAAAAAATAAATGAAGTCTATGATCAAAGTGTGGGCAGCGTAACACACTCCAACTGTATGATGGTTCACCAAAAGTAGCAAAGACTTAGAAATAGACCCGCTGAAATGTTTAATCACAGCTGTCACTTGCGGTGTTTGACCCATGTTGTATATTTGCTACAAGTGTCATAGCTGTTTACCCAGACTTAATCATTAGTAGACAGGCCCCTCTGCTACCTATATAAAAAAATCAGACAGAAAGCAAGATTGGGGATGTAGTGGACAGCGAGGAAAACTATCACAGCTTGCAGAGGGATCTGCATCAGCTACAGAAATAGGCTGAAGAATGGCAGATGGAATTTAATGCAGACAAGTGCAAAGTTTTGCACTTTGGTAGTACCAACCAGGGCAGGTCTTACACAGTGAACAATAGGGCACTGAGGAGTGTGGTAGAACAAAGGGATCTGGGCATAAGATCCATAATTCGTTGGAAGTGTTGTAAGGGTTGTAAAGAAAGCTTTTGGCACGCCTCCATAAATCAATGTATTGAGGACAGGAGATGGGATGCTATATTGAAGTTCTATAAGACATTGGTGAGGCCCAATTTGGAGTATTAGTCATAGTCATAGTCATACTTTATTGATCCCGGGGGAAAATAGTTTTTGTTACAGTTGCACCATAAATAAGTAAATAGTAATAAAACCATAAATAGTTAAATAGTAATATGTAAATTATGCTGCCAGGAAATAAGTCCAGGACCAGCCTATTGGCTCAAACTATTGTTTGTAGTTTTGGTCATTTACCTACAGGAAAGATGTAAACAAGGTTGAAAGAGCACAGAGAAAATTTACAAGTATGTTAAAGTGTCTGGAGAACCTGAGTTACATGGAAAGATTGAATAGGTTAGTACTGTATTCCATAGAATGTAAAAGATTCAGAGGAAATTTGATAGAGGTATACAAAATTATGAGGGGTATATATAGGCTTTTCCCACTGAGATTGGGTGGGACTATAACCAGAGGTCATGGGTTAAGGATAAAATGTGAAAAGTTTAAGGGGGACATGAGGGGAAACGTCTTCACTCAGAGGGTCTTGAAAGTATGGAATGAGCTGCCAGCAGAAGTGCGCATACGAGCTTAATTTCAATGGTTAAGAGAAGTTTGGATAGTTGCATGGATGGTAGGGGTATGGAGGGCTTTGGTTCCAGTGCAAGTCGATGGGAGCCAGCAGCTTAAATGGTTTTCGCATAGACTAGATGGGCTGAAGGACCTGTTTCTCTGCTGTACTTCTCAATGACTCCATGTGCTGAGTCCATCTCAGCTTATCTGACTTAGAACCATAGAACCATAGAAACTACAGCACAGAAACAGGTCCTTTGGCCCTTCTTGGCTGTGCCGAACCATTTTCTGCCTAGTTCCACTGACCTGCACACAGACCATATCCCTCCATACACCTCCCATCCATGTATCTGTCCAATTTATTCTTAAATGTTAAAAAAGAACCCGCATTTACCACCTCGTCTGGCAGCTCATTCCATACTCCCACCACTCTCTGTGTGAAGAAGCCCCCCCTAATGTTCCCTTTAAACTTTTCCCCCCTCACCCTTAACCCATGTCCTCTGCTTTTTTTCTCCCCTTGCCTCAGTGGAAAAAGCCTGCTTGCATTCACTCTATCTGTACCCATCATAATTTTATATACCTCTATCAAATCTCCCCTCATTCTTCTACGCTCCAGGGAATAAAGTCCTAACCTATTCAACCTTTCTCTGTAACTGAGTTTCTCAAGTCCCGGCAACATCCTTGTAAACCTTCTCTGCACTCTTTCAACCTTATTTATATCCTTCCTGTAATTTGGTGACCAAAACTGAACACAATACTCTAGATTCGGCCTCACCAATGCCTTATACAACCTCATCATAACATTCCAGCTCTTATACTCAATACTTTGATTAATAAAGGTCAATGTACCAAAAGCTCTCTTTACGGCCCTATCTACCTGTGACGACACTTTTAGGGAATTTTGTATATATCTGTATTCCCAGATCCCTCTGTTCCACTGCACTCCTCAGTGCCTTACCATTAACCCTGTATGTTCTACCTTGGTTTGTCCTTCCAACGTGCAATACCTCACACTTGTCAGTATTAAACTCCATCTGCCATTTTTCAGCCCATTTTTCCAGCTGGTCCAAGTCCCTCTGCAGGCTCTGAAAACCTTCCTCATTGTCTACTACACCTCCAATCTTTGTATCATCAGCAAACTTGCTGATCCAATTTACCACATTATCATCCAGATCATTGATATAGATGACAAATAACAATGGACCCAGCACTGATCCCTGTGGCACACCGCTAGTCACAGGCCTCCACTCAGAGAAGCAATTCTCTACCACCACTCTCTGGCTTCTTCCATTGAGCCAATGTCTAATCCAATTTACCACCTCTCCATGTATACCTAGCGACTGGATTTTCCTAACTAACCTCCCATGCGGGACCTTGTCAAAGACCTTACTGAAGTCCATGTAGACAATATCCACTGCCTTCCCTTCATCCACTTTCCTGGTAACCTCCTTGAAAAACTCCAACACATTGGTCAAACATGACCTACCACGCACAAAGCCATGTTGACTCTCCCTGATAAGCCCCTGTCTATCCAAATGCTTGTAGATTCTGTCTCTTAGTACTCCCTCCAATAACTTACCTACTACTGACGTTAAACTCACCGGCCTATAATTTCCCGGATTACTTTTCGATCCTTTTCTCATGTTCCTTCTCCTTCTCCTGTATGCCTCCTTCTCTCTCATGTTTCTTCTTATTTGAAAGTAGTGCAAGTAAACGGACAATCTCTGTTTTCCACAAGTTGTGAAATGCTTAAGACATCTGTTCCAAGGTAAGTAAACCAACAGAAATGGGAAAAAATTGGAAGACAGATATGCAGAAATTGAGTCACAACACTTCTGGAAACCTTACATTCTTTCGATCTATTTCTATGACTAAACATTGTCAACAGATGTACACTCAGTGGTCACTTTATTAGGTACACCTGGTTGTTTATACAAATATCTAATTGGCCAATAGTGTGGCAGCAACTCAATACATAAAGCATGCACACGTGGTCAAGAGGTCCAATTGTTGTTCATACCAAACATCAGAATGGGAAAGAAATGTGATCTAAGTGACTGGAATGATTGTTGGTGCCAGACGGAATAGTTTGAGTATGTCAGAACTATTGATATCCTGGGATTTTTACACACAAGTCTCTAGAGTTTACAGAGAATGGTGTAGAAAAACAAAAAATTATCCAGTGGGGACAATTCTGTGGGCAAGAACACGTTAATGAGAGAGGTCAGAGGAGACTGGTTCAAGCTGACCGAAGGTGAGAGGAACTCAAATAGCCATGTGTTACAACAGTGGTGTGCAGAAGACCAGCTCTGAACACACAACACAATGAACTTTGAAGTGGTTGGGCTACAGCAGCAGAAGACCATACATACGGGTGTATGTTTGTGGTTTTCTGCTGCTGTGACCCCCTCATACAAGAGGTAACTAATAAAGAGGCATGGAGTGTATACCTAACTAAGTAGAATCAGAGCACATAACTAACCAAACACTTACGAACATTTTTGGCTGCAGTACAAACTCCATCAAAAAATAGATGAGATACTAAAACTGGGGGAAAAAATGGGAATAGTGGATCTCATTAATCTTCTGATCCACTAAGTCACTTCTTATCATCTAATTGAACCAATGTTCAAACAATAGTAATCAAAATTTGTGATCTAAATCTCATTTAATAAATTCATTTTAAATTGTGTTTTGAAACTAAGAGCTTCTTTATTAGTTTGGAGCATTCTTAGATGATATTTAGTGAAAATGGGAAGAACTAAAAAAAAAATTGTGAAATCCTGATGTTAGTCATAATATGATCAGTTGGAGAGGCAAAGTCAGGGCACGTCCGTAAGGTAGAGAAAACAGGAAAGAAGGGTGGGAGAGGGGTTGCATTGACAAGGGAGTTAGTGGAAGATAAAGCTGCTGCAAATTTATTTGTAAAAAGTAGGGAACTGGGATATCAGCTATTAATGTAAATATTTATAAATACTTCCGCTTAGTATGAAAATAATTAAGTAACAATTTTGTGTTTGAGTATTTGCCATTTATGTTATTTCATGTAGCAAAGAGTATCTATTTCCTTAGCAATGTATATTTCAAGATGCATGTCCAAACATCAACTGTTAAAACAAAAGAAGGCCTTTCTGATGATGATCATTTAGATACATTGTAAGTTGTAAATAAGTAGCTTTTATATAATTTCCTACCTATTGCTGTCTCTGTAAGGTCACAGAGATCTTAGCCTTTATTTAATTACATTCTGTAATATGTATTTTCACACATCAGCAAGAAGCTCTTTGTACTTTGTAAAACTGATAATTCCATAGTGAAAATTAATGTGCTAATTCTGAAAATATTTTATGGTTTTACAGTATTGACATTTTTTATTTGAATAAGAAAATATCTTTGTGCTATTATTTTTTAAAAGATGGTAAATCAGTAAATGGCATATTGTAATTTTATCCCATCTTTAACCATTTCTTCACATGTTAATCATGCTAAGAGTGGGACAGATTTGCTATATCAGTGCCTGTATGTCCACCTTGAAATACTTGTACTGTACTCATTGCAACAATAATTTTAGAATCCCATTTATGACGATTTTTAATTAAAATCATGGGTAGAGATTTCTTGATAGTACGTAATTGGTTCCATTCTACCCTAAATTTGGATCTGTTTCTGTACCAAACAAAATGTTACATCTCAAACATGCAAACTTTTTGAAGATTGTCTTCCTGCTTCTGACTTCCTATTTTCTTTTAATACACATTGTACTATTTTATATCCCAAAATAGAACACGAGTTATTATAACTACCTTCCAAATGATTTAAAAGCAAATATACCTCTTGACATCTCTATTCAAAGTAAAGCAATTATGACTTTTCAGAAAATTTCCCATTCCATCTAAAGGATTTCATGGGTAAACTCCGCAATCTAGATCACAAAAGAAGATGGTTATGATTGTAAGAGGTCAATCATCTCACACCCAGGATATTGCTACAAGAATTCCTCAGAGAAGGATCCCATGTCCAACCATCTTAAACTGTTAAGTTAATTTCCTTTCATCCTTCCTATAATTAAGGCCTGAAACATTTATGGATGACGCAATAATGTTAAATTCTATTTGTGACCCGTTGAAAATGAAGTATCTCATGCATGCATTTGGAATGACAAAGACAACATTCAAAACATGGTGCCCATGACATTCAGGAGCATTACCTTTACCAAGACTCTCACCTTCAATTGATTTACTACTTCCATTGTAATCATTCTACTCTTTTAATCTAAGTTCTCTGTCCACACTTTATTATGCATTGTTATTATTTTAACTTATTCTAGCTCTATGCACTTAACCGTATAATGGTTTGATCAGCATGAACAGAACGCAAGACGAACTTTTCACGATTATCTTGGTACATGTGACAATAATAAACAAATACCAATATCATGGGAACACCATTGACTAGAGTTTGAATCTGATGTAGTCGCTATATTGGTCAGAGGCAAGGAATGGTGCAGAAAATGACTCACCCCTGATTTTCCAAAGCTTTTCTTTTATCTATAAGGCTTATGGTGTGTAATACTCCGCGACCTTGGATGTGCATTTACAACAACCCTCAAAAAATTTGACATCATCCAGAAAAAGTAGGCTGACTGGTACTCCGACTACCCAAAACTCCCAGCAAACTGTGTTTGGAGTCAGTATCTTTTGCAAAATATACAATAGGAGCTTACCAACACTACTTCAGCAACAGTATCAAGCCCATAATCTCTTTCACCAAGGATGGATGGCATCTGTTAGTCTTGCGAGACCATGGATCTGCACCTGGAAAGTCTTGCTTCAGTGTCTCCAGGGTGCAGGCCTAGGCAAGGTTGTATGGGAGACCGGCAGTTGCCCAAACAGCAAGTCTCCCCTCTCCATGCCACCGATGTTGTTCAAGGGAAGGGCAAGGGCTGATACAGCTTGGCATCAGTGACGTCGCAGGATTTGCCAGAGCGAGGTTGAAAGCAACGTTGGACTGTCTTAGCAACTCCAGCTCCGGATTTGTCCTCAGGGTTTACTCCTGAAGCCTTTCCCATAAGTGAGCATGGCCGCAAGGCAGCGGAGGTTTGAAATCAGAGTTTTCCCTTTCTTAGATGGACTGCCTTCCCAGGCTGACAAGTTCCATCTTCCCGATCTTTCACCAAGAAGGAGAAGGCAATGGGACCAACGCTGTCTGCAGGTTACCTCCAGGTTGTACACCATCCTGACAAGGAAATAAACAGTAGGTCAGGTAACATATGTGGAGAGAGAAACAGATTTAATGTTTCAAGCTCTGATGAGAGAATTATTTCCCTCTGCAGTACTGCATGACTGGCTGAGTATCCACAATTTTTGGTTTTATTTCAGATTTCTAGAATCTTCAAATGGTGCTTTGGCCTCCTTGAAATTAATCAACATTCTTTTATCATTGCTATAGTGAAATCCTGGAGTTCCCTTTCTACCTGGAAAACAACTGTACCTGTTGAAAAAGAAAAATCACTGCCACCTGCTCAGTGACAAACCTGGACAGGCAATAGATGCTGGTCTAGCCAGTAATACCATATCCTGCAAAAAAGAAGTTAAATATGGTGGATTTAATAATATCCAGATCAGTATCATTCAATGTCTTTTGATCTAAGGTAGCTCAAAAGATTAAGTTTTTTTTTTCAATTCTTGGTCATAAATGATTTTGGAGAATTTTACCCCAGGCCTAATGATCATTGCACCATTCATAAAATCATACGTTCTATGGCTTTCCAAAATGATATTTGAAATTTTAAAACATATCTGAGAATAGAAGAGGGGCATGTTATTAGAACAGAAAGGGTAAATGTGCTTTTCCTCTTCTTGACAGCATGCCCATTCAACCTTCTGCTTACCAGAAAGAGGAAATGTGATTGGTACCAGGGACATTGTAAAAAGATTATTTCTTTCAGCTCACTGGATGATAGTCTTTTGTGATCTACATTATCAGTGCACTTACAAATCAGATATTTCTCATTGGGAAGAGACATTATTGCTTGCTCCTGTTTGGAAGAAGGCTAGGAGCAAGAGCAATGGAGGCAGTATCACAGAAAGCATCACATCAGAAAGCAAATGAGCACTATCTTCAATGTGCCACCTCTAGTGACCTGCAAGGCAAGAACTACCCTATTCTACCAAAAGAGCAGTACATGAGGAAATCGTAGACACCAAAAGATCCTGCAGATTTTGGAAATCCAAAACAACACACACAAAATGCTGGAGGAACTCAGCAGGTGAGGCAGCATCAATGGAGATGAATAAACAGTTGACATTTTGGGCCGAGACCCTTCATCAGCCCGGTAATACCAGAAAAACCTAAGGCAGAAATAATTTTGAATACGCAAAAATGTGACTTACACTAAACAGGAAAATATTACATTTTGGCTATGAGTTTACCTTAGGATCAACCATTTGTATGATGTAATTATACTAATTGTCTTTAAAACTATCTAGAATAACAGCTAGCTGAATTTCTATTGATGTGACCCTATCCCTGTCTAAGTACAGTTTTACCAACACACCTGTACATTTAGGTCTAGATTAGCTCTCATTCCCAAAAATCATTGTGCTCAAGTCCATTTATGGTCCCTCCCTACTTTTTAGACCATAAGACCATAAGATATAGGAGCAGAATTAGGCCATTTGGCCAATCAAGTCTGCTCCACCATTTCACCATAGAACCATAGAACCATAGAAACTACAGCACAGAAACAGGCCTTTTGGCCCTTCTTGGCTGTGCCGAACCATTTTCTGCCTAGTTCCACTGACCTGCACACAGACCATATCCCTCCATACACCTCCCATCCATGTATCTGTCCAATTTATTCTTAAATGTTAAAAAAGAACCCACGTTTACCACCTCGTCTGGCAGCTCATTCCATACTCCCACCACTCTCTGTGTGAAGAAGCCCCCCCAATGTTCCCTTTAAACTCTTCCCCCCTCACCCTTAACCCATGTCCTCTGGTTTTTTTCTCCCCTTGCCTCAGTGGAAAAAAGCCTGCTTGCATTCACTCTATCTATACCCATCATAATTTTATATACCTCTATCAAATCTCCCCTCATTCTTCTACGCTCCAGGGAATAAAGTCCTAACCTATTCAACCTTTCTCTGTAACTGAGTTTCTCAAGTCCTGGCAACATCCTTGTAAACCTTCTCTGCACTCTTTCAACCTTATTTATATCCTTCCTGTAATTTGGTGACCAAAACTGAACACAATACTCTAGATTCGGCCTCACCAATGCCTTATACAACCTCATCATAACATTCCAGCTCTTATACTCAATACTTTGATTAATAAAGGTCAATGTACCAAAAGCTCTCTTTACGGCCCTATCTACCTGTGACGACACTTTTAGGGAATTTTGTATATATCTGTATTCCCAGATCCCTCTGTTCCACTGCACTCCTCAGTGCCTTACCATTAATCCTGTATGTTCTACCTTGGTTTGTCCTTCCAATGTGCAATACCTCACACTTGTCAGTATTAAACTCCATCTGCCATTTTTCAGCCCATTTTTCCAGCTGGTCCAAGTCCCTCTGCAGGCTCTGAAAACCTTCCTCACTGTCTACTACACCTCCAATCTTTGTATTATCAGCAAATTTGCTGATCCAATTTACCACATTATCATCCAGATCATTGATATAGATGACAAATAACAATGACCCAGCACTGATCCCTGTGGCACACCGCTAGTCACAGGCCTCCACTCGGAGAAGCAATTCTCTACCACCACTCTCTGGCTTCTTCCATTGAGCCAATGTCTAATCCAATTTACCACCTCTCCATGTATACCTAGCGACTGAATTTTCCTAACTAACCTCCCATGCGGGACCTTGTCAAAGGCCTTACTGAAGTCCATGTAGACAATATCCACTGCCTTCCCTTCATCCACTTTCCTGGTAACCTCCTCGAAAAACTCCAATAGATTGGTCAAACATGACCTACCACGCACAAAACCATGTTGACTCTCCCTAATAAGTCCCTGTCTATCCAAATGCTTGTAGATTCTGTCTCTTAGCACTCCTTCCAATAACTTACCTACTACCGACGTTAAACTTACTGGCCTATAATTTCCCGGATTACTTTTCGATCCTTTTTTAAACAACGGAACAACATGAGCCACTCTCCAATCCTCCGGCACCTCACCTGTAGACAGCGACATTTTAAATATTTCTGCCAGGGCCCCTGCAATTTCAACACTAGTCTCCTTCAAGGTCCGAGGGAACACCATGTCAGGTCCCGGGGATTTATCCACTTTAATTTTCCTCAAGACAGCAAGGACCTCCTCCTTTTCGATCTGTACAGTTTCCATGATCTCACTACTTGTTTCCCTTAATTCCATAGACTTCATCCCAGTTTCCTTAGTAAATACAGATGCAAAAAACCTATTTAAGATCTCCCCCATTTCCTTTGGTTCCGCACATAGCCGACCACTCTGATCTTCAAGAGGACACATTTTATCCCTTACAATCCTTTTGCTCTTAATATACCTGTAAAAGCTCTTTGGATTATCCTTCACTTTGACTGCCAAGGCAACCTCATGTCTTCTTTTAGCCCTCCTGATTTCTTTCTTAAGTATTTTCTTGCACTTCTTATACTCCTCAAGCACCTTATCTATTCCCTGCTTCCTATACATGTCATACAACTCCCTCTTCTTCTTTATCAGAGTTGCAATATCCCTTGAAAACCAAGGTTCCTTATTCCTATTCACTTTGCCTTTAATCCTGACAGGAACATACAAATTCTGCACTCTCAAAATTTCTCCTTTGAAGGCTTCCCACCTACCGATCACATCCTTGCCGGAGAACAACCTATCCCAATCCATGCTTTTTAGATCCTTTCTCATTTCTTCAAATTTGGCCTTCTTCCAGTTAAGAACCTCAACCCTCGGACCAGATCTATCCTTGTCCATGATCAAGTTGATTCAATTTTTCTCTCAGCTCCAAACTCCTGCCTTCTCACCATATTCCGTCATGCCCTGAACAATCAAGAATCTATCAACCTCTGCCTTAAATATACATAAAGACTTGGCCTCCACAGCTGCCTGTTGCAAAGAATTCCACAGATTCACCACTCCCTGGCTAAAGAAATTCCTCCTCACCTCCTTTCAAAAAGGACCCCCCATCTATTCTGAGGCTGTGTCCTCTGGTCTTAGACTCTCCCACCATAGGAAACATCGTCTCCGCATCCACTCTATCAAGGCCTTTCACCATTCAATAGGTTTCAATGAGATCACCCCCTCATCCTTTTGAATTCTAGCGAATACAGGCCCAGAGCTATCAGGCACTCTTCATATGACAAGCCATTCAATCCTGGAATGATTTTTGCAAAGAACCTTTGAAACCTCTCCAATGTCAACACATCCTTTCTAAGATAAGGGGCCCAGACCTGCTCACAATACTCCAAGTGAGGCCTCACCAGTGCTTCATAAAGTTTCAACATTACAACCTTGTTCTTTTATATTCCAGTCTTCCTGAAATGAATGCTAATATCTCATTTGCCTTCCTCACCACAGATTCAAACTGCAAATGAATCCTGCACAAGGACTCCCAAGTCCTTTTGTGCCTCAGTTTGTATTTTCTCTCCATTTAGAAAATAGTCAACCCTTTCATTTCTTCTACCAAAGTGTATGACTATAGACTTCCCGACACTGTATTCTACCTGCCATTTCTTTGCACATTCTCCTAATTGAGTCCTTCTGTAGTCTGTCTCAAAACTACCTGCCACACCACCTATCTTCTTATCGTCTGCAAACTTTGCCATAAAGATATCGATTCCGTAATCCAAATCATTGAGATATAACGTAAAAGGAATTGGTCCCAACACAGACCCCTGCAAACAACACCAGTGACTGTAGCCAGTCAGGCAAGGCTCCTTTTATTCCCACGCTTTGCTTCCTGTCAATCAGCCACTGCTTTATCCATGCTAGAATCTTTGCTGTAATATCATGGGCTCATAGCTTTTTAAGCAGCCTCATGTGTGGCCTCTTGTCTAAGGCTCTCTGAAAATCCAAGTACACAACATCCACTGATTCTCCTTCGTCTATCCTGCTTGTTATTTAGTCAAAGAATTCCAACAGATTTGTCAGGCAAGATTTTCCTTTGAGGAAATCATGCTCACTCTGGCCTATTTTATCATGTGCCTCCAAGTACCCTGAGACCTCATCCTTAATAATCGACTCCAACATCTTCCCAACCACTAAGGTCAGAATAACTGGCCAATAGTTTCCTTTCTTCTGCCTCTCTCCCTTCTTGAAGAGTGGAGTGACATTTGCAATTTTCCATTCTTCTGGAACCATTCCAGAATCTAGTAATTTACTAATGCCTCCACAATCTCTTCAGCCACTTATCTTTCAGAACTCTGGAGTGCGCGCCATCTGTTTTCCAAGGACCTTCTCTCTAATAATGGTAACTACACACACTTCATGCCCCCTGACACCTGGAACTTCCACCATACTTCCACAGTGAAGACGGATGCAAAATATTCATTCAGTTAATCTGCTATTTCATTGTCCCCATTACTACATCTGCAACATTGTTTTCCAGTGGTCCAATATACACTCTTGCCTCTCTTTTATACTTTATGTATAACCATATAACAATTACAGCACGGAAACAGGCTATCTCAGCCCTTCTAGTCCATGATGAGCTCTTACTCTCATCTAGTCCCACCGACTCAGCCCAAACCTCTCCATTCCTTTCCTGTCCATATACTTTATACTTTATTGTTGCTAAACAATTGATACTAGAACGTACAATCATCATAGCGATATTTGATTCTGCGCATCCCGCTCCCTGGATTACAAATCGATAGTAAATATTAAAAATTTAAATTATAAATCATAAATAGAAAATAGAAAAATTGAGAGTAAGGTAGTGCAAAACAACTGAGATGCAGGTCCGGATATTTGGAGGGTATGGCCCAGATCCGGGTCAGGATCCGTTCAGCAGTCTCATCACAGTTGGAAAGAAGCTATTCCCAAATCTGGCCGTACGACTCTTCAAGCTCCTTAGCCTTAGAGGGACGAAAAGTGTGTTGGCTGGGTTGGTCATGTCCTTGATTATCCTGGCAGCACTGCTCCGACACTGTGTGGTATAAAGTGAGTCCAAGGACGGAAGATTGGTTTGTGTGATGTGCTGCGCCGTGTTCACGATCTTCTGCAGCATCTTCCTTTCTTGGACAGGACAACTTTCATACCAGGTTGTGATGCACCCTAGAAGAGTGCTTTCTATGGTGCATCTATAAAAATTAGTGAGGGTTTTAGGGGACAGGCCAAATTTCTTTAGTTTTCTCAGGAAGTAAAGGCGCTGGTGGGCCTTCTTGGCAGTGGGCTCTGCTTGGTTGGACCAAGTGAGGTTATTTGTGATATTGACCCCGAGGAACTTAAAGCTTTTGACCTGTTCCACTTGCGCACCACCAATGTAAATTGGGTCGTGCGGTCCGCTACTCCTTCTGAAGTCAACAACTAATTCCTTTGTCTTGCTGACGTTGAGGGATAGGTTAATGTCTTCGCACCATGCCACCAGGTTCTTAATTTCCTCTCTGTACTCAAACTCATCATTACCCGAGATACGGCCTACAATTGTTGTGTCATCAGCAAACTTATATATTGAGTTCGATGGAAACTTGGCTACGCAATCATGGGTGTACAGTGAGTACAGCAGGGGGTTGAGCACAGCCTTGTGGGGCATTGGTGCCTAGAGTGATTGTAGAGGAGAGCTTGTCCCCTATTTTTACAGCCTGGGTCCTATCTGTGAGGAAGTTCAAGATGCAGCTGCAGATCTGAGTGCTAACGCCCAGGCTCTGGAGCTTAGGAATCAGTTTATTTGGAATGATGGTATTAAAGGCAGAGCTGTAGTCAATGAAAAGGAGCCTTACATTTGTGTCTTTATTCTCCAGGTGTTCTAAGGAGGAATGTAGGGCCAGAGAGATGGCGTCTGCCATTGACCTGTTGCTCCAGTAGGCGAATTGCAAAGCGTCGAGGTTGACCGGTAGGCTGTGGTTGATGTGTGCCATAACCAATCGCTTGAAGCACTTCATAGCAATTGATGTCAGAGCCACCGGTCGATAGTCATTCAGACATGCCACCTTGCTCTTCTTCGGCAATGGGATTATCGTTGACTTCTTAAAACACGAGGGGATCTTAGACTGAAGCAAGGAACAGTTGAAGATGTCAGCAAACACTCCAGCTAGCTCGCTCGCACAGGCCCGGAGAACCCGTCCCGGGATGCCATCTGGGCCTGTCACCTTCCGTGGATTTATCTTCAGGAAGGCCCTTCTAAGGTCCTCCTCAGTGACGATGAATCTCGATGCCACCAGGTCCGGTTCATCCGGAGGGAGCAGGACACTCCTCTTCTGTTCGAATCTTGCGTAGAATACGTTAAATTCATCAGGAAGAGAAGCGCCACAGTTATTGATATTCCCAGCCTTTTCTTTGCATCCAGTGATCTCATTTAGACCCTGCCATAGTCTACTGGCATCCCTCTGGTTAGCCAGGGCTTCCAACTTGGCTCGATATTGCCTCTTGGCGCCCTTAATGGCTTTCCGGAGTTCACGCCTGGATTCCGTGTAGTGACTGGTATCCCCGGACCTAAAAGCCGCAGCTCTAGCCTTCAAAAGGGACTTGACCTCATAATTCATCCAAGGTTTCCGGTTAGGGAATACCCGGATCGTCTTGCGAGACACACAGTCCTCCGTGCATTTCCAAATAAAGTCCACGACAGCTGAGGCATACTCATCGAGGTTAGCTGCCGAGTCCTTGAATATTAACCAGTCCACCGATTCAAAGCAGTTATGGAGGACCTCATCCCTTTCCTCCATCTGACGCGACACTACTTTTGACACCATGACCTCCAGCTTCAGTTTCTGTTTGTAAGCTGGGAGGAGGAGTACAGCCTGATGGTCCGATTTTCCGAAGTGAGGTCGTGGGACAGAATGGTAGGCATCCTTGACTGCTGTGTAGCAGTGGTCAAGTATATTCGGGCCTCTAGTGGGGCAGGAGACATGTTGGTATAACTTTGGCAGCGCCTTTCTGAGGTTGGCCTGGTTGAAGTCCCTGTAATGAGCAAAGTCTCTGGATACTTGGTCTCAAGTTCACTGATGTTGGCATTCAGTATGTTCAAAGCACACTCCACATCCACCTGGGAGGGAATGTAGACCGCTGTCACTATGACCAAGGTGAATTCCCGCGGCAGATAGTAGGGATGACACTTCACCAACAGGTGTTCCAGGTCCGGGCTGCAGGAGCTTGTCAGTGCCACTGTGTCCGAGCACCGCGCACTGTTGATCAGTAGGCAGACACCACCTCCTCTCGTCTTGCCCAAAGACGCCGTGTGGTCCATCCGATGGATCGAAAATCCCTCCGGTCGGATGACACAGTCGGGGGTGGCGGGGGAGAGCCAGGTCTCAGTGAAACAGAATACACAGCAGTTCTGCATCTCCCTGCAGTAGGTGAGTCTCCCTTTAAGATCATCCACCTTGTTCTCTAGGGCTTGCACATTAGCTAGTAGGATGGTGGGCACAGGGACCCTGAAGCCCCTCAGCTTCAATCTGACCAGCAGCTCAGCTCTTTTCCCATGCTTGCTCGGTAAATATTGCGTCTTTCCAGGTTTCCATTGATGCAGTGTGTTGTTGTCAGCTCTTTGAGGTTGGTGGACGTGTCCCGCAGGAATTGATTGGTGGGTTGTGTTGTCCGGCGTTCCGGGTCGGGCCAAGTGATGGGGGAGGCTCCACTGCCACTTCCAGCTGCCAGGGGCCCGGGCTGTCGAATATGTATATATACGTCCAATTTAACTTTAAATGACAACATCGAACCTATATAACCATTTAATCTGAAGAAACTTTTAGTATCCCCTTTAATATTATTGGCTAGCTAATTTTCATATTCATCTTTTTCTTCTTAATGACTTTTTTAGTTGCCTTCTGTTAGTTTTTAAAAGCTTCCCAATCCTCTAACTTCCCACTAATTTTTGCTCTATTATATGCCCTGTCTTTGGCTTTTATGTTGGCTTTGATTTCTCTTGTTAGCCATGATTGTGTCATCTTTCCTTTAGAATACTTCTTCCTCTTTGGGATGTATATATCCTGAGCCTTCCAAATTGTTTCCAGAAATTCCATCCATTGCTGCTCTGCCATCATCCTTGCTAGTGTTCCTTTCCAATCAATTCTGGCCAACTCCTCTCTCATGCCTCTGTAATTCCTTTTGCTCCACTATAATACTGATACATCTGACTTTAGCTTCTCCTTCGCAAATTTCAGGGTGTATTTGATCATATTACGATCAATTCTCCCCTAAGGTTTCTTGTTCCTTAAGCTCACTGATCAATTCTGGTTCATTGCACAATACCCAATCCAGAATAATAGATCCTTAAGTGGGCTCAACGACGAGCTGCTGTAAAAAGCCATCTTGTAGGCACTCTAGAAATTCCCCTCCTGTAATCCGGCACCAACCTGATTTTCCCAATCTACCTGCATATTGAAGACCCCCATGACTATTGTAACATTGCCCTTTTGGCATGCATTTTCCATTTCCCATTGGAATTTGTAGACTACATCCTTGCTACTGTTTGGGGGTCTGTATACAACTCCCATCAATGTATTTTCACCCTTGCAGTTCCTTAGCTCTATCCACAATGATTCAACAGCTTCTGACCCTATGTCACCTTTCTAATGATTTGATTTCATTTTTTACCAACAGAGCAACACTGCCACCTCTGCGTTCCTGCCTATCCTTTCAATACAATGTGTATCCTCGGACATTAAGCTCCCAGCTATAATCTTTCAGTCATGATTCTGTGATGCCTATAACATCACACCTGCCAATCTGTAACTGTGCTGCAAGTTCACCTACCCTATTCTGTATACTGTGCGCATTCAGTTACAAGACCTTCAGTCCTGTATTCGCCCTTTTCAAGTTTGTCCGCCTTTTATGTTGCAATTCATCCTGTTGATTGCAATTTTTCCCTATCAACAACCTCTCCACGCTATACATTGCCTGTTTGTAAACCAGCTACCTCATCTTTAGTGTGAAGGCATAGCTGGATATATGGAATTCTGTTGCATAAGAATCAAGGTCTCAATGACTGGTAAAACAGACTCAGTGATCTATATTGGCTAGTATTGTGCTTCTGCTATTTCAAATTTCAGCTGCCTCTGCCCCACCCCCACCTCATTCTTGAATTCCATTCCTATACCCATTTGTCCCTTCCTTTTTCTTTCAGACCCTTCTTCAAACCTATATTCCTGACAAAGCTCAGTTCGTTTACCAGTATTTCCTGCTTTGGATCCACATTTACATTGCATTGCCTCCTCTGTGAAATATCTTTTTTTATATTGAAATGCAATTTGCTATTGTTCATGTAGAGAGTAAATTATAAAAACACTAAGATCTATTGGCTACCACATACACTCAGTAACCACTTGATTAGGTACCTGTGCCCAATAACGTGGCCACTGAGTGTACATCCGTGGTCTTCTGTTGGGCTAGGCCATCGTTTTCATGGTTCAAAGTGTTATGCATTCAGAGATGCTCTTCTGCACATCACTGTTGTAATGCATGGTTATTTAAGTTACTGTCACCTTCCTGTCAGTTTGAACCAGTGTGGCCATTCTCTTCTGACCTCTCTCATAAACAAAGCGTTTTCATCTGCTGAACTGTCGTTCACTGGATGTTCTTTGTTTCTCGCACCATTCCCTGTAAACTCCAGACTATTGTACATGAAAAAAAACCAGTAGATCAGCAGCTTCTGAAACATTGATACCACCCCATCTGGCATCAACAATCATTCCACTGTCAAAGTCACTTAGATCACATTTTTCCCCATTCTGATGTTTGGTCTGAAGCACAACTGAACTTCTTTACCATATCTGCATGCTTTTATGCATTAAGTTGCTGCCACATGATTGACTCCTGAGATATTTATATTAAAAAGCAGCTGTAGACGTGTATCTAATAAAGTGGCCACCCAAAGTGTATACGAAGCAATTTATCTGGCACTTCAGCTTGCAACCATATAACACTAATAATTTGTACTGAGCTAGTCGACTTCATCGACTTTGCCTTCAACTTCCACCCTGCCTTCAAATTTATCTGGTCCATTTCTGACACCTCACTCCCCTTCCTCAATCTTCTGTCTATATCTCTGGAGAAAGCTTATCCACTGATGTCTATTACAAACCTACTGACTCTAACAGCTACCTGGACTACACCTCCTCCCACCCTGTTACTTTTAACAATCCCATCCCCTTCTCTCAATTTCTCCGTCTTTGTCGCATCTCTCTCGGGATGAGGCTTTTCATTCCAGAATGCAGGAGATGTCCTCCTTCTTCAAAGAAAGGGGCTTCACTTCCTCCACCATCCACATCTGCCCTCAGCCATCCTTGCACCACCCAACCATGGATAGGATTCTTTTTGTCCTCATCTACCACCCCTCTAGCCTCCGCGTCCAGCATATAATTCTCCATAACTTCCAACATCTCCAACAGCATCCCACCACCAAGCACATATTTCCCTCCCTTCCACTTTCTGCTTTCCGCAGGGATCGCTCCGCTCTCTATGCGACTCCTTTGTCCATTCATCCCTCCTCACAGATCTCCTTTTTGGCACTTATCCTTGCAAGCAGAGCAAGTGTTACACCTGCCCCTACACCTTCTCCCTCACTACCATTCAGGGCTTCAAACAGTCCTTCCAGGTGAGGCGGCACTTCACCTTTGAGTCTGTTGGAGTCATCTATTGTATATGGTGCTCCTGATATGGCCTCTTGTAAATCGGTGAGACCCAAAATAGATTGGGAGGCTGCTTCGCTGGGCATCTGCCAGAAAAAGAGGGATCTCCCAGTGGCCAGCCATTTTGATTCCACTTCCTATTTCCATTCCGACATGTCCGTCCATGGCCTCCACTACTGTCATGGTGAGGCCACACTTAAGTTGGAGGAGCAACATTTTATATCCCGTCTGGGTAACCTCCAACCTGATGGCACAAGCATTGATTTCTTGAACTTCCAATAATGCATCCCCACTTCTCTATTCCCCATTCCCATTTCCCTCTCACCTTATCTCCTTGCCTGCCCATTACCTCCCTCTGGTGCTCTCCCCTTTTTTCTTTCTTCCATGGCCTTCTGTCCTCTCCTATTAGATTCTCCTTTCTCCAGCCCTGTATTTCTTTCACCAATCAACTTCTTAACCCTTTACTTCACCCCCACCAGTTTCACCTATCACCTTGTGTTTCTCCCTTCCCTCTCCCCTCCCCACCCTTTTACTCTGACGCCTTGTCTTTTACCTCCAGTCCCGCTGAAGGGCCTCGGCCCAAAACGTCCACTGTACTCTTTTCTATAGATACTGCCTGGCCTGCCGAGTTCCTCCAGCGTTTGTGCGTGTTATTAATAATCTTCCTGTTGATTTTCCGGAGAATTTACGTTAGGTCAGGACAGTAAAAACTTCAGAAATAAAGGCTTAGTTCTTTGTAACACGATCAAGCCAAGCATCAAATCTGCGCATGAGAGCATGGTTAAATATTTGGCCTCAATCAGGTTTCCATTTACAACATAATAGAAATCCCATTTTATGTGACGGAAGAACTACAGAGAACAACAAACACTACCAGGCTAACTCATTAGGTTCTTACATAATTGGCTTGGACAAAAAAATATGCTGACCAGGAGAATACATAATGGCCATTCAGTGCATGAGCTGTCCTTTTCACTTTAAGTGTTCACCTCTTTTGGCAGAAATCTGCCTCACAGCTTGTTTCAAGATCTTGTACATTGGCTGAAACCTCTTTTTCAGTGTGCTGTGTAACTTTATACAAGAAGGGAAATTGACTGAATAAAAATCCTAAACACAACAATTTATCTTCCATTAAGATTCATTATTTGGAAACATTAGGAAACAAAAGTAATTGCTTCTGATCCTATGTTCATGAAAACCAGAATAGTTCAAAGTTCAAAGTGTGTGTACTATATAAAGCCCTGAGATTCATCTCCTTACAAACAACCGCAAAACAAAGAAACCCAATAGAATTTGTTAAAAAAAATAAACCGCCAAACCCCCAATGTGCAGAAAAAAACAAAACGTGCCAACAATAAAAGTGAGACCACAGCCATGAGGCCAGGCATCACTGCAGCTGGTCTAGGAGCCCGTTAGACATAGTTCTGCCCAGACAGGAGTAAACCGCATGGAGCAGCAAGTTTAACAAGGGCCGTCCCTTGCCTCTGGCCCCAACACCCCTGCCTTCCAATCTGGCTCAGTGGCACAATTC
Source organism: Mobula birostris (assembly GCF_030028105.1). NCBI lineage: Eukaryota > Metazoa > Chordata > Chondrichthyes > Myliobatiformes > Myliobatidae > Mobula > Mobula birostris. Next base: position 170,493,028 of record NC_092375.1, on the reverse strand, counting down.
GGCAGACCTCAGATTGTTCCCCATTCTCAGACCTGCCACCTCAACTCTCCTTTGCCTTGGCTCTGCCGCATCAAATCGCCTCCAAGTCCACTCCAGCAATAGCCAAACATTGCCTAATTCCCTACTCTCAGGCCGGGGCCCCACAGTCTTGATTCAGCCCATACTTGCCACACTGCAACCATCCTGCACCTTCAAGTCTTCAGTTCACACAGCAAAATTGCCAGATCGTACAGGCATTTCAAAAGTTCAATTCCAAAGGGAAGTTACAGGCTATTGATTGCAGTGATCATATCTAAGAGAAAGGGCATTTAATACAGTAATTTATAATTTTGTTTGCTACTCAGCACCACCTTAAACTGAAATATAATATTATCCCCAGGTTCAATGTGTTTCTATAAATATTAGTCAGATCATTATTCTGTCTTCCATCAATTTGTAACTTCTAGCTATTAGTGAGATAGAATAGTGAAAATTCGATTTCTTTCCAATAAGTTAATTGTTTGGTATCTATCTATGCTGGAAGGATTAGAGGGCCAATTCAACAATGCAAATAGTCCTTAACAGTTGGGTTAAATGGGTGGTGTAATCTTCCCTATGTTCTCAAAAGTTTGTTAAAGAACAATAGTGGTCAAAAATGGGTACAAACCAAGAAAAAATATTTTCATTTATGTTTGAGGACATGTTGACCAAAAGAAAAATATCTAGAACCATAGAACCAAGAAAACACTACAGCACAGAAATCAGGCCATTCGGCCCTTCAAGTCTGTGCCAAAACTTTATTCTGCTAGTCCCATTGACCTGCACCCAGTCCATAACTCTTCAGACCTCTCCCATCCATGTATCTATCCAATTTATTCTTAAAACTTAAGAGTGAGCCCACATTTACCACATCAGATGGCAGCTTGTTCCACACTCCCACCACTCTCTGAGTGAAGAAGTTCCCCTAATGTTCCCCCAAACCTTTCCCCTTTCATCTTAAAGCCATGTCCTGTCGTATTTATCTCTCCTAATCTAAGTGGAAAGAGCCTACTCGCATTTACACTGTCTATACCCCTCATAATTTTGTAAACCTCTATCAAATCTCCCCTCATCCTTCTATTCTCCAAGGAATAAAGTCCTAACCTGTTCAATCATTCCATGTAACTCAACTCGTGAAGACCTGGCAACATCGTAGTAAATCTTCTCTGCACTCTTTCAATCTTACTGATATCCTTTCTATAGTTAGGTGACCAGAACTGCATACAATACTCCAAATTTGCCCTCACCAATGTCTTATACAACCTCACCATAACATCCCAACTCCTATACTCAGTACTTTGATTTATGAATGCCAGGATGCCAAAAGCCTTCTTTACAACCCTGTCTACTTGTGATGCCACTTTCAGGGAATTATGTATCTGAACTCCCAGATCCCTTTGTTCCTCCGCACTCCTCAGTGCCCTACCATTTACTGTGTATGTCCTACCTTGATTTGTCCTTCCAAAATGCAACACCTCACACTTGTCTGCATTAAATTCCATCTGCCATTTTCTGGCCCATTTTTCCAGTTGGTCCAGATCCCTCTGTAAGCTTTGAAAGCCTTCCTCGCTGTCCACAACGTCTCCAATCTTAGTGCCATCAGCAAACTTGCTGATCCAATTTACCACATTATCATCCAGATCATTGAAATAGACAATGGTCCCAGCACAGATCCTTGAGGCACACCACTAGTCACAGGCCTCCAGTTTGAGAAGCAATCATCCAGTATCACTCTCTGTCTTCTCCCACACAGCCACTTTCAAGTCCACTTTACAACCTCTCCATGGATACCTAGCGTCTGAACCTTCTGAACTAACCTCCCATGTGGGACCTTGTCAAAGGCCTTAATAAAGTCCATGTAGAGAACATCCACAGCCTTTCCTTCGTCTACTTTCTTGGAAACTTCCTAGAAAAACTCTACAAGATTCGTTAAACACAATCTACCATGCACAAAGCCATGCTGACTATCCTTAATCAGACCTCGGCTGTCCAAATACTTGTATATCCGATCCCTCAGATATGTAAGATACTTTTTGTTTAACCACAAACCCTTGTAAATGTCCATTGATTACTGATTCTCCTTAATTTATTTAATGATCCTCTTATTCTCATGGTGTTCTTTATTATAACCTATCCTCACAATAGCTCTCAATTGCTTCAAAGATACTTCAAGTACCACTTTAAAAATCCTCTCCTTTCACGGAACAAAGCTTTCCTTTTCAGTGACCCAAAAGTGCTATGCTTGTAGATGATCAGATAACAGGTTCCAGTATTAGTTAGTTTATGGCTTTGGCCACAGAGGAAGGAAATTCTTGGACACATTATTTGATGTTGAGCTTGTCTCTCAACAATTCCAGAATCTGTGGCCAAAAATAACATTCTTGCAGCTAAGCATCTTGGCACGAGCATTCATAGCACCAGGATGATGCTAGTATAAGTGTTCAGTCTTATTACAAAAGCACCATTTCTGCTCAAGGCAACTTAGAGCTTCAGTTTGGAAGTTAATATTGGCTTATGCCAATATTCAACAGGCAATTATCAAGAATAATTCAAGATAATTGTTAATACCATCTGCAGAGTTCATATTAAAAAGTAAGTGGTGATGACAGGACTTCAGTTTGTCTGAATTCCAGTTAATCTATGGTAGTGTATGATAACAGGATTCAGCAAAATGGAGAAACAGAAAATGTGCAGGAATAAAAACAAGAGGTGTTGTGCTACAGCATATTTTTGGTTAATAAGATCAGTTATAGTGGGATAAGTGAGGAACTAGCAGTTTGATAAAATGTGTATAATTTTATCTTTCTGCCTTTTTCTCTTCCAGTTCAAATTTTCAGAATAATTTAACTTGGAAAAAAAATTCTTTTGTCTATTGATAAGATGTACAAAACTAAATTAATTATAATTATTGCCCATTCCCACTACTGTTGGAGTTCCTACTGTTGCACCTCGGATTTTTGAATTTTCTCCATTTAGAAAATAGTCCATGTCTTTATTCCTTGTGCCAAAATGCATGACCACACACTCCCTACGCTATATTCCATCTGCCACTTCTTTGCCCATTCCCCAGTCCTTCTCAGACCATCTGCAAACACTGCTTCCTCAATGCTACCTGTCTCTCCAATTATCTTCATGTAATCTGCAAACAAGGCCATAAATGTGTCAATTCCCTCATCCAAATCATTGACATGTAACGCGAAAAGAAGCGGCCCCAACTCCGATCTCTGCGGCATAATAGTAGTCACTGGCAGCCAATCAGAAAAGGCCCCCTTTATTCCCACTCTTTGCATCCTCTGATTCATGTTGATTGACATGTTCAAAAGTAAACCATTGACCCTGTGATCTCTGTCTCAGAGGCCGATGAACCCTTGCAAGGTGGCAGACCTCTTGAGAGTCACTGGTAAGACTCTGAAAACTTCTGCCAACCAACAGGCAGGAGTATTCAAGGACTTTTTCAACCTCCCACTGCTATGGTCAGAAGTTCCTACCTGCTTCAAAAAGGCAACGATTATACCAGTGTCTAAGAAGAGTTGTGTGAGCTGCCTTAATGACTATCGCCCAGTAGCACTGAAAACTACTGTGATAAAATGCTTTGAGAGGTTGGTCATGGCTGGAATGAACTCCTGCCTTAGCAAGGATCTGGACCCACTGCAATTTGCCTATTGTCACAATAGGTCTATGGGTGTCAAGATCTCTGAGGATCTAACCCAGTCCCAACCATAAAGAAGGCAAAATAGTGGCTATATTTCATTAGGAGTTTGAAGAGATTTGGTTTGACAACTAAAACACTTGAAATCTTCTTTAGATGTACTGTGGAGAGCATTCTGACAGGCTCTCTGTGTCTGGTATGTAGGTGGGGGGGGCTACTGTAAGGGTGCAAAGGAAGCTACAGAAAGTTGTAAAATTAGTCAGCTGCATCTTGGGTGCTAGCCTACGTAGTCCCTAAAACATCTTCAAGGAACAGTGCCTCTGAAAGGCGACATCCATTATTAAGGACCCCCATCACTCAGGGCATGCCATCTTCCCATTGTTATCATCAGGAAAGAGGAACAGAGCCTGAAGGCACACACTCAGCGATTCAGGAACAGCTTCTCCCCCTCTGCCATACAATTTCTAGGTGGATATTGAATGCATGAACACTACCTCACTTTTTAAAAATATATATTATTTCTGTTTTTGCACTATTTTTTAATCTATTCAATATATATATTTACTGTAATTTACTGTATATATATATTTACTGTAATTAATTTATTTATTCTTTCTATATTATCATGTATAGCATTGTACAGCTGCTGATAAGTTAAAACATTTCACAACACATACCGGTAATAATAAACCTGATCTGATTTTGAGTAAGCTGTACTACAAAATGGCTGTCAAGTCGCTTAATATTGTCATTCCTTGTCGTCTTAAAAGCATAAGTTTTAGCAGGAAAAAAACCTATAAATTATTGTTAGGTATTATTAAGCAATGAAAAAATGATTTGGATTACGATAATTCATTATTATTTATTCTAATAATACATTGGACATTGGGCAGGTCTAGGAAACCACTGACTGTCCCAGTTTATGGTTTGTGGAACTTTCTAATTAACCCTTCCAAGTGTTTGTCCATTTGTTTTGAGTAGAACTATTCAGTTTGCTTCCACTATATTTTCAGGACATAATCATAGGAACATGCTGTAGAAACTAAAGTTTGATCATGTTGTCATTGCTTCTATTGATAGATTACTTAAAATCACCAATATCTAATTATTGATTTTGCTGCCTATTTTTTGTGGCTGTTAGAGTTCGTAGTCAATGGGTATGATAGTGTAATGCTTATCACTGGTCCAGAATTTGGTATGTTAAACTATTGAATGGAGATATCAGAAAGGCACTACTACTACTACATCAACTCAGGCCTAGGGGGCTGGCATCGGGCACAATGACGGACTCTCCACTTCTCCCTCTCCCTCATCAGTGTGTTCAGTTCATCTACATTAGCCGTGCCACTGTCTTCTAGGAGCGTGTTGACCATAGTCTTGGGAGGGCGCCCAGGGTTCATCCTCCCATGCTTGGGCTCCCATATGATGACGAGGCTGGCGGGTAGCTTGGGTTGGCATAGACAGTGCCCCGCTGGTTGCAGTCTTCTCGCCTTGATTTTAGTGGTGAGCATCGGTAGGTCATCATAGAGTTCGATGTTCGTCACGTGCTGTTGTCAACTCACGTAAAGAGCCATCCAGAGCATTCATGTATAGCAACCATCTACAGACTTCCGCATAGTCTTGGTGAGTGTCCACGTCTCTCATCCGTACGTGAGAATGGACTCTATGACTGCTGTCAGAAAGGCAATTTAATTTCAACTAAATCAATACGGAATAAAAGTTAGTTTCAGCAAAACTACAAAACTATTGAACTGCTGTAAAACTAATCTGATTCAATAAGGTCCCGTTCTTTATCTGGTCTGATACCAATGTGACTCCTCAACCAGTGATATAGTTGATCCTGAAAAAGGCATTTACAAAATTAATTGTGGAAGAACTAAAATCATTTAAATTATACATTTATAAGCAAGCAGGTATTTTAATTTATGTGCTTGGCTACCTTTGATTTGCTAGACTACTGGCTTATCAGAGTTTGCAAACAACAGGAATATGGTGAAGAGAGAAATAATGATGACTTCACACAGTGTATAGCTCAAATTCTTGCTACTATTATAACTAAATATGTAACAACGGTCACAAAGAGGGAATTGACCAAAATTGGATAATGCAGATGTACCAGTCATTTGCCCCAGGAACAATGTGGTTTTGCAAATGATTGTCTCCACTGCAAATAAAATAGCAATAATTAGGCAGGTACCACAAATGGATCATACTTGGACTGAAGTCAGCAATATCAGCCCTTGCAACACAAAGAATACAGAAGTGGGCTCTGACCTTATTTGGCTGATCACTATGAAATTGTTCACGGATGCTCTCAGGACCAGGCAAACACCAGCACATTGCCCCAACTACCATGTAAAAATCACACAAGAACTGATGATAGTGAAGCAATACATTAAAACACTGATTATCTGCTATTCAACTATTCAGAAATTCTAATGCTTTGCCATTTAGTGCACTGAGTGCTGATTCATGTGCTCTTTTCCACTCACTAGGGCTCTATTACTATTCTCTCATCCAGTCACTGGAGTCTCAGTTCACGTGCTCCCTTTAAACTCAACTACACTTGTTCACTTCTTGTCCTTCATACTTACCTGGTTGTGTTTCCTATGTTCTCTTGAAACTTACTGGAGACTGGTCTCCCATGCTGCCTTTAAACTTCATGAGCTCACAGGAAAATTGTTTTTCTTATGCCTTAAGCGTTTTGGAGTAGGAATGGATTATCTGGAGAATTTGCTCATCTATAATCGTCAAAGTTGTGAGCTTGCTGAATTTATGGTTTGACTGTATTTCAAGTCATCAGGTGATAATATGTCAAAAATAAGAAAGGATATCATGTCCTTTTAAAAGACTTGAAATTAACCTTAATGGGCAGGCCTAACTCCCCAAGAGACATAACCTGAAGAGGTTATCCTGTGTTTCTCAATTGTTATTCTTTAACCTATGAAGAACAAATGAAAAGTTGTGGACCATCTCTTACTTTCAGGAGCTCCAACATCACTAGCAGATGTTCTTGCAGATCAAAACAAAAGTATAAACAAAGACAACTTTGCTTCTTCTCATGAGACTGCAGCAGAACCTGTTCCACAGAGATTGTTCTATCTCACTACCATTCATTTCTCATGATACATTCCATAGTAATTCCATAGAGAAAACCTTTAAACTGAAATTATCTGACTGTTTTCTCAGTAGACATAATAACCCCTGAATTTATTCTAGAGCTGAGTAATCTATTTTTTTTTTGCCCAGGAGTTAGTAACTATTCATGAATATTTATGACATGCATATTCTAGTTAAGGGAAGTTTAATGTAAGGAGTAGCAATGTAGTTTATTGAATTGTGCAGTTCATATTTTGCTTGCCTGTGGGTTGCTGTACTGCTGGCTTATCAAAGTTCACCAAATGGAGTGAGGGGTTATGGGACATAGCGATCTGGGGGAGTAAAAACAAAAGAATTAAGATGGTTGCTTCCAGATTAACACAGCACTTGTCTCATCCTTTCTCTATTTTTATAACTTTATTATTGACTGGCTGGGATATAAATATCAACACTCAATATGTCTTTCATGATGTCAATTCTGGAATCGCTATTAGACCCATATAACATTTCTGCTTTCTAAATATCATTATTTCATTCATTCCACAGCCTAACAAGTGAAAACCTGATAACTTTAATGCCAACTCAAAAAAAAAGTTTAGTTTTATAAAAGTGTTTGCTTTGACTGAAGTGACCAACTGACATAAACTGCTTAAGGGCACATATTGAAACCATTAGTTTTCCCACGTGGACATCTATAATTACAGATGCCCCCCCCTCAAATATCTTAATCTCTTATTTGGATTTTAACTAAATTTGTTATGTGTTCCCTTGATCTTTCATTGGTATGAATACCTGTTCTGTATTTGTGTCCATAAATACTAGGAAGATCCATTTGAGGATAAAAACTGCTGAAGATTTTAAACTGGTCTATAAAACCTGTAATATCCATATGTGGTGGATAAGAGTTTTTAAAAGCCTAATGCCTTGAAGGGCTTTTACTGAAGCCCATTGTTGCACAGCCGCCCTGATGATATTGTTTCATGGAAATCAGAATGTTTACAGCCATAAAGGATTTGTAATAGTCACACATTATCATTAATTTTAATGATTATTTAATGCCACGGAATAACAGTCTGGAGTACAGACCATGTTGTGTAGTAGAGCCAATTAAATTCCAATGCCAGGTATTGCAATACAGTAAATATTTTGAATTAACCAAAAATAACAATTTAACATTCATTGTAAGGGACACTGAATAATTTTTTTAAATTGTCTTAAGTTTGAGATAAAAGGAATTAAAAAATACATTTCAAAGTTCTTTTGTCTCTTGTGAAAAATTATAAACAGAAGAAAATTACTTAAGATTCCTGTTACAAATGAAAACTTGCTATCAGTCAAGGACTTAATGGGCGTAGGCAAAATGATTTCACAATTATAGTGAAAAACAAAACACTGGAAGATCTCAATGGATTAAGCTGCATCTGTGGAAGTGAAAGGCTTAAGCGCTTTTTGATCCAAGATTATGTCCTTACTAAGACTTGTCACATGTCCCTCTCACACACACTCACCTGTCCACCTAGTTTTCTTCTCCTTTTGTTCATCTCTTACATCACCTCCTCCCCATTCTTTCTATTACATATCAGCCTCTATTCTATCACGCTCCTGCCATCTGGTTACATTTGCCCATCATCCCCTCCCCATTTGGTTCCATCTGTCACCAACCAGCCTCTCTCCCATCCTATCCACCATATTGCTATATGCTGACAAGGTTTCCTCTTCCCTCTCAGTCCTGACACAGGGTCTTGACCCAAAATGTCAAATGATACCTTTTGCTTCAACAGATATTGCATGACCTGCAGAGTTCTTCCCCTGATGTGTATCTTTTTCATTCTAGATTTCAGCACATGTAGTCTCCTTTGACTTTTCTGAGAGAAGACAGATTACTCTTAATACAAACTTGAAGAATGAAAATTTAGCTTAAGAAGTTCAAAGAGAAAGTATGATAAAAATTGTGAATAAAGCAGGACTTAACCAAATGGGGTGCATAACAATTGCAGACATAAGATAAATTGCAGGTGCTGGTGACCTAGAGCAAGACTACAAAATATTGCAGGAACTTGGCAGGTCAGGCAGCATCTATGAAGGGAAATGAACAGTTGGTGTTTGAGCACGAGACCCTTCATCAGGTCTGGATAGAAAGAAGGCGGTAGCCATAATTAAATGGTGGGGGGAAGGGGAGGGGCACTAGCTAGCAGGTGATATGTCAATCCGGGTGAAAGGGGGAAGGTAGATAAATTGGGGAAGGGGGAAAGTGGAAGTGATGTGAGAAACTGGTAGGTCAAAAAGGTGCAGGGCAGAAGAAGGTGGAATTCCGTAGTGGATCATGGAGTAAGGGAAAGGAGATGGGGAACAAGAGGGAGGAAGGTGTGGGTCATGGCCAGTTGTGAGAATGAAAAAGGGAACAGAGAAGAGGTGAAGGGATGAGAGGAATAAGGGAAAACAAAAGCGGAAAGGAGGTGGCTAATGGTGGCATTAACATCAGTTCCTCTTGTTTCCTGTTACCACTCCCCTCCATTTGCTATTACCCACCAGCTCATGTTTCACATTCTCACCCAACCCTTTTATTCTGGCTTCTGCCTTCTTTCTTTCCAGTCGTTATGAAGGGTCTTGGTCTGAAACATTAACTGTTCATTTCATTCCGTCGATGCTGCCTGACCTGCTGAGCTCCTCCAGAATTCTGTGTAGCTAGCAATTGCAGTTCTCTTTCCTGGTCATTTCTTGTATAGAAATTGAACCATCCATCTTCTCTAACCTTTAATCTGCGACTCAGAGCAATTTAGTTTTCTTAAGATGTCTATTCTGCATTAGTAAAATGTATCTGAGAGGGAACTGGCATTGGCTTTCTTAATTTGCTAATGGAGTGGGAAAATTTTGCAAGGCAGGATTGGTAGTACTTCTCCAAAGATGGCTTTGAGATCATACCTATAGATAGTCCGTGTCCCCAAAGTGCACAAATAGGTTCGGATCACTGCTACCCATTAGATTACAACCTTAGAGCAAAATTTGAAGTTTTGAACTTCAGAATGTTCTTTTCTTATGAGGAAAAAAGTTGTGTTGCACTGGACGCAGAGGTAAATTTCAACATTGACGTCTGCACTGAGAATTGGCTCACAATGTATGAAGAGTATTACATGTTTTTCAGATTATTATCACGAATCTTTATCATTGAAGGCAATATCGATGGGATAACTTTGTTTATATAGCTTAGTACACCATTTGAAAACTTATTAAAGGCCCTACACAATTAAGCATAAGATTTTTAGGGATTCTATGGTAAGATTGTTTCAAAGTTCCCTTAATTTACACATGCTCAAGTGAACTCCATTGACTGCAGGGAAGAAGCTGAAATATAGAACAGCTGTTGAGGAATGTTGATTGCTCACAGCAATTTTGTTAAACTACACTGATGTAAATTTAGACGTTGCTGCTAGTTTCAGAATTGTGGCCAAGATGTCCAGAAACTGAAGCTTATAATGTTAACCAATAATTTTGTGTTGAGGCATAAAGTTTCATTTCTTACATTAAATCTGACCATCACTGACTGCACCAAGTAAGATGTCAAAATGATTCTTTTTCAGTAAAGTAATTTGCAGACAAACAGGGGAAAGAGCAGGGGAATGGGACTGACTGGACTGATTTATTGAAAAAGCAGCACATAACCAAAAACAAATAATGTTTTGTGCCATTGTAATTTACTTTTAACTGATTTGTGAGTATCCATTCAGTTTTGCTCCTGATTCCAGATTACTCAATCCTCTTCTTGGACATGAATTAAATAATATTTTGTCTTGAAATAATCCTAATGCTGTCAAGATCTCATTTTTCCTACTGCCACATAAGCCCACAGCAGACACTATTTCGCTGGTACTACACTAATCTATGGAGCATCCAAATAGTAAAGACATCTATGTCAAACTACAATTTATTGACTAATTTCAAACAAAATCTATCTCCAAACTTCTAGACCTGAGACTCAACATCACCTTTTGCAACTGGATCCTTGACTTCCTGGTGAACAGACTCCAATCTGTAAGGACAGGCAGCAATAATTCCAGCACAATTATCCTCAGCACTGATGCTCCATAAGGCTGCATCCTCAGTCCCTACTCTATTCCCTAATCACGCTCAATTGCATGGCCAGATTCTGCTCTAACTCCATCTGTAAGTCTGCAATTGATACCACCGCAGTGGGCTGCATCACAAATAATGATGTCAGAGTACAGAAAGGAAACGGAGAGCCTAGTGACATGGTGCTACATCAACTACTTTTTCCTCAATTTCAGCAAAACAAAGGAGCTGGTCATTGACTGAAAGGAGTCAGTGCACACACTCATGTTTACATCAATGTGCTGAGGTTGAGAGTGTTGAAAGTTTCAAGTTCTTAGGAGCGTACATCATTGGTAGCCTGTCCTGGTCCAATTTCATGGACAGCACTTCTACTTCCTCAGGAGGCTAAAGAAATTTGTCACGTCCTCTTGTCATGCCAAATATATCATGAATATGTACAGATGCACTACAGAAAGCTCTTATCCAAAAGCTTCACACTTGGTATTGCAACTGCTCTGCCTGAGACCCCAAGAAACTACAGAGGGTTGTAGTCACGTATCAGCACATCATGGAAACCAGCCTCCCCGCCCCATGGTCTGTCTACATTTCCCACGGCCTCAGTAAAGCAGCCGGGATTATCAAAAACACACCATTCCCTGACATCTTCTTTTCTCCCCTGCTTCCACTATGCATTAGATACAAAAGCTCAAAAGCATGTCCTACCAGGCACAAGGACAGCTTCTACCCTCTGTTGTTGAGACTACAGAACACTTTCCAAACATGGTAAGATGCAATCTTGACTTCACTATTTACCTTATGACCTTGCACCTTATTGTCTACCTGTACTGCGTTTCTCTGCAGCTGTAATACCTTATTGTCTACCTGTACTGCGTTTCTCTGCAGCTGTAACACCTTATTGTCTCCCTGTACTGCGTTTCTCTGCAGTTGTAATACCTTATTGTCTACCTGTACTGCGTTTCTCTGCCGCTGTAATACCTTGTTGCCTACCTGTACTGCGTTTCTCTGCAGCTGTAACACTTTATTCTGCACTCTTGCTTTTTTGATATTAAGTCACTGAAATATTTGATGACAAACTACGGGGTTTCTTGTCAACTTAATTTGGAACTAACAGTGTTGCAGTGTGAAAATAGTGAGGCTAAGGATGAAGGTTGTGATTTCTTACTATAAGGAGCATGGATATTATTTAAATAAAGAAACTACTAGTCTAGGTCCAATATAACTGCAGACTTCCTTTCCTAAAGGATCTGAATGAACCAGTGGAGTTTTATTGATTTTACTTGCTTATTAAGTTTTATTTAACTAACTGTAATTAATTTCCACAGCTGTCACAAAGGCTTATTCTGAACCATTTATCAGACCTCTGGATTACTGCTCTAGTAATATAACCATAATGCCACAATATGCTGTGTGACATATGAATTTATGTCAGAAATAAAATCCTATGTGGGAAACAAATTTTATTTATTACTCTTGAATTCAACATGATATTAAGCATTAATTTAGTGTTTGGAATATATTATCTTAAATAAATCATATGGTAGATTAAACAGAAAATGCTGGAAACACTAAGCAGATCAAACATCACCTATGGAGAAAGGAATAATGTACCCTGTGCTGTTATTATGAGGTCCAATGAAGGCTGGAGAACAGCTCCTCATCTTCCATCTGGACACGATGTCACCTTCCAAACTCAATACAGAACTCTTCAACTTCACATAAATTGCATTCTCTATGGTATCAGACCAAATAGTTCCACTGTATGTCATCAATTTGTAATAGTGGCTCAGTTTTTGCTCTCTTGATGCATGGAATGGCTTAGTAAATTTCAAAATCAGAAATAGATTTATTAGCACTGACTTAAGACATGACGTTTGTTGTTTTGTAGCAGTAGTACAATGCAAAGACGTAAAAATCTGTAAATGACAGGTTTTATGTTATTCTCCCTTTTAATGTGTGCATAACGGGCATTGAGCTCACTGGGGAGTAAAGGATTACTGCCATTTACAGTGTTAGGTTTCACCTTATAGAAAGTAATGGCATGCAAACCCTGCCACAATTGTCGTGCATCCAATTATGTCTCCAGCTTCACTTAGAGATGCCTTTCTGCTCTCACAATGGCTTTCCAGTTATTGCACCTGAATTTTGTTCCAGAACTAGGGTTCTAGATTGCTGGTCTTGAATGCCACAGATTTAGTTTTCAGCAGTTTGTGAATCTCCTGGTTCATTCAGAGCTTCTGGTATGAGAGACTTGGTATGTCCTCAAAGGCACATACCTCATCTACATAGTGACGGCTGAGGCACATTCATTCAAATCAGCAATGAATCTATGCATATGGTCCTGTCCACTGATTCAAAGCATCCTTGCATATGCTCCTCTACCTCCCTTGACTACACCTTCGCAGTCCTCACCAATGGTGCTGTGCTCCTCAATTTCTGTCTATATCTTTGCTGATCTCAGCACTTAGCTCCTCCAGTGCTAGCCTGAGTTCATTTTACAAGCAGTCTTTGAGGAAAGTCCTATTTTATCATCTTAATCCAAAAGCATGCATTTTTTTGCTGTTATACAGTATATTTACACCACTTTTCAAGAGATACATGATCTTTCACAATTGTCAAGTTAAAAAGAGATTGCAGAATGACATGGAAACAAAGATATGAATTCTCATGCCTCTCAAGAGCAAAAACAAATCTATTTACACTTATCAGGGTAGTACCAATTATGTAACTTTTCACTCTCTGTGTGATGAGAAATTATGTCAGCATTCCAATAGCCTCATGTTCCCTGCTCTTGTGCATTTACTTTAACTACAGAAAAACGTAGCATTGGCTGCTTTAGTATCCGAAACCTGGAAAAGTGTCAGTATTTGTAGAAGTTTGTTGAACAGATTGTAATAATTGAAGATTCCACTGCAGTTATGTAGGATTTGAAGTTTCTACGTGCCTATGTTACTGTAGTGCTATAAAGTTTGTGAACCCTGTAGAATTTTCTCTATTTCTGCATAAATATGACTTAAAATGTGATCAGATCTTCATGTAAGTCTGAAAACGAGATAAAGGGAACCCAATTAAATAAATAGCACAAAAACATTATAGTTATTCATTTATTTATTGAGAAAAATGATCCAATATTACATGCATTTGATGGAAATAGTATTTGAACCTCTGGGGTAATGCTTTCTACAAAAGCTGTTTGGAATCAGGTGTTCCAGTCAATGAGATGAGATTGAAGGTGTGGGTTGTGAAGGTGTCCTGCCCTATAAAAAAAAAAGACACACAAAGTCAGGTTACTGACAGAGCCTGCTCTTCTCAAGAAATATCTGTTTATGTGCACCATGCCTTGATCAAAACAACTTTCAGAGGACCTTAGAAGAAGATGTATTAAGTTGGAAAAGGCCACAAAAGCATTTCTAAAGATCTCAGTGTTTATCCATCCACATTGAGAGAAATTACCTACGAACAGAGGAAACTCAAGTATTATTGCTACTCTCCTTAGGAGTGGGAATCCGACAAAGGTCACACCAAGAGCACGATGGGCAGTACTGAGGAGGTGAAATAGAACCCAAGGATAACAGCAAAAGACCTGCAAGAATCTCTAGAACTTACTAAAATCTCTGTTCATGTGTCTACTACAAGAAAAACACTGAACAAGAATGGTGTTCATGGAAAGACACCACTGTTCTTCATAGAAAAACATTGCTGCACGTCTCAAGTTTGCAAAAGACCACCTGGATGTTTTATGATACTTCTGGGATGATGTTCTGTGCACAGATGAGACAGAAGTTGAACTTTTTTGGCAGAAATGCACACTGCTATGTTTGGAGGAAAAAGGGCACTGCACAGCAACACCAAAACCTCATCCCAACTGTGCAGCACGGTGGAGGGAGCATCATGATTGAGGACTGCTTTGCTGCCTCAGGGACTGGATAGCTTGCATTCATTGAGGGAACGATGAATTCAATATTGTATCAAGACATTTGAAAGGATAATGTCAGGGCAGCAGGCTGTCACCTAAAGCTTAATAGAAGTTGGATGATGCAACAAGACAATGACCCATAAAAACAAGAGTAAATCAACAAAAGAATGATTTAAAAAGAAGAAAATTCATGTTTTGGTATGGCCAAGTCAGAGTTCAGACCGTAATCCTACAAAAATGTTGAGGAAGGACTTGAAGCAAGCAGTTCATGCAAGGAAGCCAGCAACATCGCAGCCCAGAGTTGAAGCCGTTTTGTAAGGAAGAATGGCCGAAAATTCCTCCAAGCCAATGTGCAGGACTGATCAACAGTTACTGGAAACGTTTGCTTGAAGTTATTGCAGTACATGGGAGTCACACCAGTTACTGAAAGCAAAGGTTCACATACTTTTTCCAACAAATACATGTAATATTGGAATATTCTTCTCAATAAATAAATGAGCAAGTATAATGTTGTTTTTTGTCATTTATTTAATTGGGTTCTCTTTATCTTGTTTTATGACTTGCATGAAGATCTGATCACATTTTAAGTCATACTTATGCAGAAATAGAGAAAATTCTACAGGGGTCACAAAATTTCTAGTACCACTGTATTTATAGAATGTAAGATGTATAACCTGAATGCTACCAAATTACTTTTCGTCCAGGAAAAAGAACATCAAGAAGCTTCAAATCAAAATATCATAACTCGCCTATTACAGATTTTTGGACTATTGGGCTCTGAGTGTGCCAAATGGTTGCTCTCCCTGCCCAGTCTTGGCGATGGTACTGGACCACATGGTGTCTCTCCTGGGAAATCACCATCCTTGTTTTATTTTTAAAGAACTCTTCATGCAGCAAATGCCTGATCAAGTTATTCTCACTAATACACCTGTGGAGGACTAAAGGGAGCTTGCTAAAATGGCTGATAGTCTACACTTAGCTAGGCAGTGTTGCATCATTCCTCCCCCATTCTCTACTTCAATAACCCAGTCAGCAAGGCTCCCAGTATAAGGATGCCTGCGGCTGCAAAACAGACAACTCTGGGCCTGTGTTTTTGGTACAAATGCTAGGAAATGCTGACCACCTTGCAGCTTAGACAGTGCCAGCACATTGGGACATCAGAGGTCTGTGAACACTGGGAGTTTCAGCTGCCAGGGTCATCTACTGTTCATTCTGGACACCCTTTCAGGGCAATGCTTTCTGGGTGATACGAATGCTCAAGTTGAATTGAACTGAATTGACTTTATTTCTTACATCCTTCACATACACGAGGAGTAAAAATCTTTACATTACATCTCCATCTAAATGTGCAATGTGCAATCACAGTAATTTATAATAAATAGAACAGTGTAATATAGAGTACACTCAAATCAGCGTAAGTTCATCAGTCTGATGGCCTGGTGAAAGAAGCTGTCCTGGAGCTTGTTGGTCCTGGCTTTTATGCTGCAGTACTGCTTCCCAGATGGTAGCAGCTGGAACAGATTGTGGTTGGGGTGACTTGGGTCCCCAATGATCCTATGGGGACTTTTTACACACTTGTACTTGTGGATGTCCTGAATCATGGGAAGTGAGTGTGCTGCCAGCATTGCCTATTGATGAGAAGGGAAAGAACAATAAAATCACAATGGAGGCTGCCAACAGCAGCAAGATCCAGACTTATGGGACACAACAGGTGACACTCTGCTTCAGTGGATGATGTTACACATGGGACTTCATCCTGCTAGACCTCTAGACCTCTGCTCAGTGCAGATTTCCTGTGTGTCCATGGATTGTTAGACTACTTTAAGAACTGCCAGCTTGTGGATGTCAATGTCTTTGGGTCGTTACCCTGCTCCCCCAGTAAGTTCCCCACAACGGCTCTGTTGAGCACATGCACCACCACATGTGAGTTTACTCAACTGCTGGGCTAATTTCCATACCTCACCAAGCCCTCATTCCCCACTACAGTTACAAAATAAGCACTACATTCCCACAACTGGCCTGCAAGACCATGCCCTGCATGTAGACAGGACTCAGCTCTCACAGAGAGCTGAGTTTGTCGATATGGAAAGATAGCATTATACAATGGTTGATAGCCCCTGGGCTTCACCCCTCCATATGGTCCCTATGTCTGATCATGGTTGACGCCCATGTGGTGATTACTGACACTTTAACGAGGCCTCCACCTCTGATTGTTACCCAGTCCAATACATCTGAGACTGTTCGGCACGTCCATCTGGAAAGTTAATTTTTTCCAAAGTCGATCTATCTAGGGGCTACAGTTGGGTGTCTGTGTGCTTGGAGGTCATTCCCAAAGCAATTGTGATAACCCTATTTGGCCTTTTCGAGTTTCTGCGCATGCTATTTGGGCTGAAAATGCAGCACAGACTTTCCAATGGATGATGGACTCTGTATTCAAAGACTTAGGTTTTCTTTTTGTTTACCTGGATGACATACTTGTTGCTGGTGCGTCCAAATCCGAACATGTATCTTATCTCCACGCACATTTTGAGCACTCATTGCTCCTCTACAACCTCACCCCCCAGCAGTTTGACACACCTTCTTACCATGGTGGACCATAGCACTAGGTGACCCAAGGTCATCCCTCAAGCATCAACAACAGCCATAGACATGGCTCAGGTATTCATCAGCATCTGGGTGCTCAGTTTAGCACCTATCTGATATTTCATCTGACTGTGATGCTCAATTCATTTCAGACCTTGGGCTGTGATGGCCCAGAACCTCAGTGGTAGGAGATATCACACCGTGGTATAACACCCGCAGTCCAATGACCTATGTGAGCAGTTTCACTGCTCCTTAAAGGCTTCTCTGAGGGCTTCCCTAACCAATGAGTGTTGGCATGATCTACTCCCATGGGTCCTGCTGGGGTTCAGAACTGCACCAAAAAGAGGACCTGCAGTCATCTGTGGTAGAGTTGTTATATGGGCAGCTATTACAAGTGTCAGTTGGTTTCATTCCTGATGTCACAACCACTTGGTGGCCTCTCAATAGCGTTCCACCCTCTTCAGTAATTTCAATTCCTTTGCATCTATTCCTACCTCCCATCATGGTGTACAGCACTCTTCAATTCCTGTTGACCTACGTTCTGCCTCGTTTGTTTTCCCCCACCATAATGCAAACCATCAACCCCTTCGGCCTCCTTACGAAGGTCCATTCCACATTTTGGAATGAGGAGAAAATACTTTTATCACAGATAAGAGGGGTAAACATGAATGTATTTTGGTAAATTGCCTTAAACCGGCCCACGAATATTTGAAGTATTCTGCTGCCATGCCCCTGGCATCACAACATGATGTTAATGCATCACCGAACAAGCCGGAGGCACCTGCAGTTCCTCCACCCATGGAACACAGGACCCCAGCCGGCTGGCTTGTCCGAGCACAGGCAAGTTTACATTGTCAGTGTACTGTGAAGGGTAATGTAATTGGGAAAAATGTACATAATTCACAACCATCAACATTGAGATGGGATTTCACTTTAAGAGGTAAGTCTGACAAGATGACATTGTTACATAAAGATCTTTAGTGCATTTTCTGTTTAGGTTTTGGAGTTCATTAAAATGTGTTACGGGTTTCATTAAACATAAAACACCTCACTTTGTTTTACAGCAAAAACCTACAATCCAAATGTTTGTTTTTTTTCAGGAAGCAACCATTCTTTTCTTGCCAAAGAAAGGAAATATTGTCTTTCTAGTGACCACAAGTGGGAAGCATAAAAATCCACCATCTCAAATAGTGAAGATTTTAAAAACTGCTGTCCAAACCCTTGCAATCCTCTCCAAGGGATGAAGTTGAAGATTAAAGTTTGACCCTGTAGCTGAATGTTTAATGATAAATCTGGATCTTTGTGACTAATACTTTGGGCACATACTTTGATACAAGTCACATTTCAGGTTTCTTAACAGTCTAGAGAAGAATGGTACATCAGAGAAAAAGGAGCCAACTTCCATTAGTTATTGACAAATATGTAAAACATACCAGTTTGCAGTACAAGGATTGCCTGAAAAATGTTCATTGGAGAGACATCTTCACTTAAAGGCTTGTTGTTATGAGAGTGCTCTGACCATCACACAAGCAGGAAGACCAACACTGGGAAGTTGGTACAGTAGTTAGAACTTGTAGTACCAGCAGCTATGTTATGAAATTCAAAGAATCCTTATCAGTATTCCACCATTCTCCCTGACAAGCAGGGAAACTCACCAAATTAGAACACGTCAGTACAAATCATTGTGTCAACATGTTGCAAAGAAGAATGACAGAAGTGCATTGCATTATTCCATCGATTATCTAGACGTAGACAGAACTAAAACATTTTTCCCACTGGATATCTGTAATAAAAAGAAATCCATTTAATTTACCAGAAAATATTTATTATCTTGCAGTGTTCCTGTTTGACTAACATGCAATTCAATTAGTTTAAATTACACATTTTTAAAAATCTGCTTTCCAGTTTGCCCAGCAGTATCAATTCAAAACTTGGTGTATTGTATACTTGCCTGGTTTGTGTTTCAGATTAAGTGTTCTATCCCTGATTGTTGTCCTGATTTTATTGTCAAACATTTCACTTTGGAATCATTTTGTCACCAAAGATACCCCAAGGATGAATTAGTTAACAAATACTGTACGCTCCTTTTTATTACTATTAATAAAATTTCTCATAGAAGAAGAATCCAAGTATTTCAGTTTTGGAGATTCATTATCCATTATTTATATTAGCATAAAAATCAATTTCTTAACAAACTGCTGTACTTCAGTGAGATAAATGATCAGCGTTAAAATAAAAAGAAACACAGATGATGTGTGTATTACCACTTTATTATTGTGTCATTGGTGTTTGCAACATACATCATTAAACAGTAAAATAATCTACACTAGTACTTTATTTTAGTGAAAATTTTGTTTCATTTGGACATAAAATGTAGTGAGGTCAGACCTCTAGCTTTTTATAAAAGTGGTTTTACAAACAATTTTCAATATGCTGTTATATAATCGATCTTGGTAATCATGGCATAAAATAGCAGCTACTATAAGGAAAAATAAAAGCTGGCCCTTGCTAAACGTTGTCTCTTTTGTATTTCATCTGTTAAATAGTTAAATTGTTTAAAGCAAAGAATAAATTAAATAGAAGTGGTGCAAAGGATGAAACATTAACAAAAAAACTTTTTTGTTCTTCAACTCTCTGTACAGTTTTCTACTCTAAAATTGGCTGCAGAAGAATAATAAAGTGCTATTCATCTGCAGGTGCAATACTTCCACTTAGAAATGGGATGATGTTTGAAAGGAAAGGAATTAGTAGCATGTTGTATTAGTCTTTTGTAGTACATTTTGTTCTGGGCCTCTTAATTTCCCTGTTTTGAATGCCAAGCAGCCAGGGTCTTGGTTTAGAACTAATAACCATCATGCATATAAATGCTGTGAAAGAGCTGTTTAGCAAGTTAATAAAAAGTGTTCTTATGTCAGCCCTTGTGGAAATGGATACAATACAAACATTACAGCTGAACTCAGTGCAAATTCTACTGAGTAAAACCAGGGGGTTATTGTTCAGAATCTATGAATAATAGACAAGTTCATTTCATTGAATATGCTGTCAAGCATACAGGAGACTAGTGCGGCTGTGCAGGGTTTTGTTAACTAAAATCAATTCATTAAATTTTATTGCCCAGTGAGAAGCAGATTTACGTTATTGTGAAAACATCATCAAATATTCATGGTTAAAGATAAGTAGTTAATGTATTTAATTAATTATGTGTTTTGGGACCTAAGTATAAATCTCTGCTCAACTAATTTTTTGATGCCTTCAGAAAAGCATCTGTAAATTAAAATACTTCTTCAATATTTTAGTGTAATATTTTAAATTTTTACCTTTTATTTGGCCAAATAATTTTGGAGGTAAAGTAAGAAGATTAATTCAGTCCAAACTTTGCATACAGATGATATTTATTGCATTGCTAGATCAGCCAGTCACTTTATAACTTCATTCATACATCTGGCCTATAAAAAATGAAGCAGGTGAAAACATTACTTTTGTTTTTTTAAACAGGAAATTTTCTTTCACTTACCAAAAGTGTGTATCATGAAAAAGAGAGAAGTAGAAAATGGAATAAAAATTCTTTTAGACCGGTAGGTACATAATAACCGTTTTGAAATGTGTTAAGAGTTTATAATCGTCTATTTACATTCTGCACATTTAAATATTTAAACTTATTGGTTCCAATAGTTTCCATTCACAATGACACCACATTAATTTGAGAATTCACACATTATACTGTACATTTCCCCAAAAGGAATATCAATCAGCTAACCCAGACATGATTTTGTTTCCATGAGTTTCAGCTGATATTAGACTCATTTTTCCCTCGGCTAACATGACACATACTGGCTTTAGACAGCACCTTGATAGGTCTCCAAACTCTTTAGTTTGATACATTGAATTTGTTAGCTTCATTGATGTTGAGGATGAAAGGTAGTACCACTCTCTTCTATAAATACAGTCCTTAAGTAATTGTGGACCTTATTGCTGCAACAAAGCATCTGTTTTAATTGTGGCAACAATTGCTGTACCAATTACTGGAGCCAGTTTAATGATATTTTTCCCAGGAACTGCTACATTGTTTGTTAGGCACAATTTGCTTTCTTTATATACTGGAAGACTTTCAAGATAGAGCTGTATTGAGTGCTGTTGTCTTTTGAAGCACAGAACGTGGGCTTAAACAGTAAAATGAGCTCTACTGGTGCTTTCTTTTACTTGCCACACATTCATCCCAACAATGAGCAAGTGCACTGAAGTGATTTAAAGAGGCCTGATTTCACTAAGTTGCTGCACACCAATTAACTGTAGTGTACATTCAGTGCATAGCAGGTGTACACATTCGATCTGTATGGAGTAGCTTGCTGATACCAAAAATTCAGTTACAAAATGAAAATGGACACAGCATGGAAGTATGATTGAAACTGACCTCCTTGGTTGTGTTCTATGTAAAGGTTTGAGATGTATGAGAAGACTGGATCACTGCTCTCTGCATTTGTTGGACTATGTAATTGTGTACAATTACTATATATACCCAGTCACAGCCACAGCCACATGTAAAGCAATAGATAGCACTTTTCTAAATGTAAAAAATAGGTCTTAAAATATATGTCCTGCCCTCTATTATTTTTCACTAGAGAAACAATTTGGTAAATTTCCACTATGCCTTTGATTTTATTTCTCTAGCTGATATGTGAAATTAGAACAATAATGTTGCTCATTTATGCAATATTATATTCATAGTTCAGTACTACTTTAAGGATTGAAGTTATATTTTGGAGTGACATTTTCCATAAGAACTTGAAAAGACACTGTTAATGTATAAGCAATAACAACTGAACTTGTCGACATGATCCCAGTTTCATTTTAGTTTACAAAATCATGAAGAGCAAGACGGTAAATGCTGTGGAAGTTATCCTAGGCTGCTCTACCGTTTGGGAACAAAGATTCAGAAAGAGTACAAAATAAACGTGGGGCTAATGGAACATACTACAAGATACACTTAAGGTGATTTGTTTTCTTAATAGTCTTTCTTCTTCTCTTGCTTAGCTGTGCTTACTTCTCCTCCCCTTTTTGCCACTTCTCACCTTTCATCTTCCTCTTCTCTGTCATTCAACTTCCCTTCCTTTTATCCGTGCAACTCCTATCTCCCATTTACCTTTCTGCTTCCTGCTTACATTTCCAACCATCTTCTCTCCAATGTCATTTCTCTCCTTTCCAACTGTTCTCCTTCACTCTATTCTTCTGCTTCCTCTTCACAACCTTCTTCAGCCCCCAAGGAGAGCCGCCAATGCAACCTGCAGCTTGGTCATCTCTGAGGCTGAAGTACGCAGGTGTTTCCAACAAGTGGACAGCATCCCAGGGCAGGTACTCAGAATGTGTGCGGCACAACTGGCAGGTGTGTTTGCAGATATTTTTAATCTTTCTCTCTCCCAGTGTAGAGTGCCCTCTTGCTTCAAAACATCCACCATTGTCCCTGTACTAAAAAAGACCGAGGTAACATGTCTGAATGACTGGTCTCCTGTTGCACTCACCTCAATAATAAGCAAATGCTTTGAGGCTGGTCAAGGACTACATCTGCAGTATGCTACCCCACACTGGACCCCCCCCCCCCAGTTTGCCTACCAACACAACCGATTGATAGATGATGCAATAGCCACAGCTCTACACAGTGTCCTTACACACCTGGACAAGAGGGGTGCTTATGTAAGGATGCTGTTCTTGGACTACAGTTCAGCATTCAACACCATAATTTTCTCTAGGTTTGATAGAAGCTCAGAGACCTTGGCCTTCACCCTGCCTTGTGCAGCTGGATCCTGGATTTCCTGCCAGATCGAGGGCAGATGGTAAGAGTGGACTCCCTCACCTCTGCCCCTCTAAGTCTCAACACAGGAGCCTCCCCAGGGCTGTGCTCTAAGCCTCCTCCTTTACTCTCTGTATACCCATGACTGTGTCACCACCCACAGCTCCAATCTGGTAATTAAATTTGCAGATGATACTACATTGATTGGCCTTATCTCAAATAACAAGGCAGCTTACAGAGAAAAAGTCATCACCCAGACACAGTGGTGTCAAGAAAACAACCTCTCCCTCAATGTCGCAAAAATTATGGAGCTGGTCGTGGACTACAGGAGGAATGGAGACAGGCTCACCCCTATTGACATTGATGGATCTGGAGTTGAGAGGGTGAACGGCTATAAGTTCCTCGGTATACATATCACTGAGGACCTCACTTGGTCTGTACATATCAACTGTGTGGTGAAAAAAGCACAACAGCGTCTCTCTCACCTCAGACAGTTGAAGAAGTATGAGTCCCCAAATCCTAAGTTCTTTCTACAGAAGCACAATTGAGAGCATCCTGACTGGCTGTATCACTGCCTGGTATGGAAACTGTACTTCCCTCATTCGCAGGATTCTGCAGAACATGGTGTGGATAGCCCAGTGCATCTGTGAATATGAACTATTCGGGACATTTACAGCGACAGGTGCATAAAAAGTGCCCAAAGGAACACTGGGGACCCGAATCACTCCAACCACAAACCGTTCTAGCTGCTATCATCCAGGAATTGTATCACAGCATTAAAGCCAGGACCAACAGGCTCCAGGACAGCTTCTTCCACCAGGCCATCAGACTGATTAATCCACACTGACACAATTGCATTTCTAAGCTACATTGACTATTCTGTTGTATATCTTACTGTACATACTGTTTATTACAAATTACTATAATTTGCACATTGCACATTCAAACAGAGATGTAACATAAAGATTTTTACTCCTCGTGTATATGAAGGATGTAAGAAATAAAGTCAATTCAATTCCTGACCCCAACACTTCTGCCCTCTTATCACATTACCCCTTACTCCTCTGTCAGTTTCTGCTATTATTAATTTCCTTTTATCTTAGTTTATCTTATTTGCTTATCACTCTTTTCTCTCCTTTTCCATTTGCTTTTCTTTCTCAAGTCATATTTACAATTTCCAAGACCCATAAACAAAATTGTCAATTTCACTTTAGTTTTCTGAGTGTTTTCTTCCTTTGATGTTATGTCTCTGGTATTAACTTTACTATTTATTTCTATTTGTTTGTACCTATACTGTAAAACTGTAGGCCATATTTCTTCTTTCTCTGTATCCCTCTCATACCTGCCGCTTCCCCCCCCCCACTTTATTCCAGAGTGGCAGACAGTGACGAAGATTTTCAGAGCCTGCAGAGGAACTTGGACCAGCTGGAAAAACGGGCTGAAAAATGGCAGATGGAGTTTAATACAGACAAGTGTGAGGTATTGCACGTTGGAAGGACAAACCAAGGTAGAACATACAGGGTTAATGGTAAGGCACTGAGGAGCGCAGTAGAACAGAGGGATCTGGGAATACAGATACAAAACTCCCTAAAAGTGGCGTCACAGGTAGATAGGGTCGTAAAGAGAGCTTTTGGTACATTGGCCTTTATTAATCAAAGTATTGAGTATAAGAGCTGAAATGTTATGATGAGGTTGTAAAAGGCATTGGCGAGGCCGAATCTGGAGTTTTGTGTTCAGTTTCGATCACCAAATTAGAGGAAGGATATAAATAAGGTTGAAAGAGTGCAGAGAAGGTTTACAAGGATGTTGCTGGGACTTGAGAAACTCAGTTACAGAGAAAGGTTGAATAGGTTAGGACTTTATTAACTGGAGCGTAGAAGAATGAGGGGAGATTTGATAGAGGCATATAAAATTATGATCGGTATTGATAGAGTGAATGCAAGCAGGCTTTTTCCACTGAGGCAAGGGGAGAAAAAAACCAGAGGACATGGGTTAAGGGTGAGGGGGGAAAAGTTTAAAGGGAACATTAGGGGGGGCTTCTTCACACAGAGAGTGGTGGGAGTATGGAATGAGCTGCCAGACGAGGTGGTAAATGCGGGTTCTTTTTTTAACATTTAAGAATAAATTGGACAGATACATGGATGAGAGGTGTATGGAGGGATATGGTCCATGCGCAGGTCAGTGAGACTAGGCAGAAAATGGTTTGGCACAGCCAAGAAGGGCCAAAAGGCCTGTTTCTGTGCTGTAGTTTTTCTATGGTTTCTATGGTTTCTACTAGTCATTCAGCACAAGTCAGCCAACAGAACAAATGCTGCTGAAGTAATTGATAACCGAGTAAGGGTGTAGTCTGGGATAGAGAAAGAAGCTGAAAGCAAGACATGCCTCTGTGAATTAAGGGTGATGTTAACAGGAAAGAGAACAGATAAATTGAAGAAAAGTCAGATAGAAAGGATTACGTCCATAACAGGGAAGGGGCTGGTGCAGTGTGTCACTGAAGATAATGCCTGGGGAAGCAGTGTGTGTATTGGTTGAACTCATGAATAATGGATAAATATAAGATTATTTTTTATAGATTGAAAATAATAATTGAGTTGTAATAAGCCCTTACATTGAATCAAATAATAACTTGAATCCAAAAAAATATGGACTCCACTATATCCTCTAAGAAGAATAGGAAAAAAAGTGACCAGAAAAATTATATGCAATTTGAAACTGCTGTATACATTTTTACATAATAGTACTGGTTTTGACCTTAAGAGAAAATTATCTCAGATAGAGCTCCTTATACCATTGCTGCCTTGACTTAAGGTTGATTCTTTGTTCCTTTCAGGTAGAACCCTCAGGAGATATAAAGGAGGGCTTTTCTTTTACTTATATTTCATATGTATCATTTATTCTATTTTTTAATATCAGACTTTGCTCCAAACTGTAAAGGATGATGAACAATGTAATTACATTGAACACCATACAAAATATAATTAGGTGACTTCATGTTTAAAATGCAATGTGGTTTCCTGGTTCATTACATTATTACAAGTTACATGCTATTGTACAAGATTTTAGTCATGCACATCCAAATTAAAAGTTGAAAAATAGCTTGAGAACTTCCAAAAGAATGTGCAGATTGTACTATTTGTCTCACCAGCAACCACTATGAAAACAGAAATTTACCAACTACACCCTGAAGTGAACTTATGACAAAAAACATTACATGTCAGCTTTACTTCTATTCTGGAGCTTGTTATAGACCAAAATATTCATATCAGGTCATCAAATACACATGAAAAGATTTGGCAAAGTACATGTGTTCCATCAATAAACATAGCATCAGGATATTTAGCATTGGAGAGAGATAGGAACAGACAAGTTAGGAAAGCGTTTAATTGGAATAAGGGGAAATATGAAGCTATCAGGCAGGAACTTGGATGCATAAACTGGGAACAGATGTTCTCAGGGAAATGTACGGAAGAAATGTGGCAAATGTTCAGGGGATATTTGCGTGGAATTTTGCATAGGTACATTCCAATGAGACAGGGAAAGGATGGTAGATTACAGGAACAATGGTGTACAAAGGTTTTTATAAATCTAGTCAAGAAGAAAAGAAGAGCTTACAAAAGGTTCAAAAAACCAGGTAATGATAGAGATATAGAAGATTATAAGGCTAGCAGGAAGGAGCTTAAGAATGAAATTAGGAGAGCCAGAAGGGGCCATGAGAAGGCCTTGGCGGACAGGATTAAGGAAAACCCCAAGGCATCCTACAAGTACGTGAAGAGCAAAAGGATAAAACATGGG
Source organism: Mobula birostris (assembly GCF_030028105.1). Classification (NCBI taxonomy): domain Eukaryota; kingdom Metazoa; phylum Chordata; class Chondrichthyes; order Myliobatiformes; family Myliobatidae; genus Mobula; species Mobula birostris. Next base: position 170,466,121 of record NC_092375.1, on the reverse strand, counting down.
AGAATAGGACCAATCATGTGTGACAGTAGAAAAGTGTGTATGGAACCAGAGGAGATAGCAGAGATAGCATAATGAGTACTTTACTTCAGTATTCACCATGGAAAAAGAATCTTGGCGATTGTAGGGATGACTTACAGTGGACTGAAAAGCTTGAGCATGCAGATATTAAGAAAGAGGCTGTGCTGGAGCTTCTGGAAAGCATCAAGTTGGATAAGTCACCAGGACTGGACAAGATGTACCCCAGGCTACCATGGGAGGCAAGGGAGAAGATTGCTGAGCGCCTCTGGCGATGATCTTTGCATCATCAATGGGGAAGGGAGAGGTTCCGGAAAATTGGAGGGTTTCAGATGTTGTTCCATTATTCAAGAAAGGGAGTAGAGATAGTGCAGGAAATTATAGACCAGTGAGTCTTACTTCAGTGGCTGGTCAGTTGATGGAGAAGATTCTGAGAGACAGGATTTATGAACATTTGGAGAGGTACAATATGATTAGGAATGGTTAGCATGGCTTTGTGAAAGGCAGGTTGTGCCTTATGAGCCTGATTGAATTTTTTGAGGATGTGACTAAACACATTGATGAAGGTAGAGCAGTAGATGTAGTGTATATGGGATTTCAGCAAGGCATTTGACAAGGTACCCCATGCAAGGCTTATTGAGAAAGTAAGGAGGCATGGGATCCAAGGGGATATTCTTTGTCGATCCAGAACTGGCTTGCCCATAGAAGGCAAAGAGTGGTTGTAGACAGGTCATATTCTGCATGGAGGTCGGTCACCAGTGGTGTGCCTCAGGGATCTGTTCTGGGACCCCTGCTCTTTGTGATTTTTATAAATGACCTGGATGAAGAAGTGGATGGATGGGTTAGTAAATCTGCTGATGACGCAAAGGTTGGGGGTGTTGTGGATAGTGTGGAGGGCCGTCAGAGGCAGAGTTTACAGCAAGACGTTGATAGGATGCAGAACTGGGCAGAGAAGTGTTAGATGGAGTTCAAACCAGATAAGTGCGAGGTGGTTCATTCTGGTAGGCCAAATATGATTGCAGAATATAGTATTAATGGTAAGACTCTTGGCAGTGTGGAGGATCAGAGGCAATCTTGGGGTCCAAGTCCATACGACACTCAAAGCTGCTACGCAGGTTGACTCTGTGGTTAAGAAAGTATACGGTGCATTGGCCTTCGTCAATCATGGGATTGAGTTTAGGAGCCGAGAGGTAATGTTGCAGCTATATAGGACCCTGGTCAGACCCCACTTGGAGTATTGTGCTCAGTTCTGGTCGCCTCACTATAGGAAGGATGTGGAAACCATAGAAAGGGTGCAGAGGAGATTTACAAGGATGTTGCCTGGATTGGGGAGCTTGCCTTATAAGAATAGGTTGCGTGAACTTGGCCTTTTTTCCTTGGAGTGACAGATGATGAGAGGTGACTTGATAGAGGTGTATAAGATGATGAAAGGCATTGATCACGCGGATAGGAATGGCTAGCATGAGAGGGCACAGTTTTAAGGTGCTTGGAAGTAAGTACAGAGGAGATGTCAGGGGTAAGTTTTTTACGCACAGAGTGGTGAGTGCGTGATATGGGCTGCTGGCGACGGTGGTAGAGGCGGATGTGATACAGTCTTTTAAGAGACTCCTGGACAGGTACACGGAGCTCAGAAAAATAGAGGGCTATGAGTAACCCTTGGTAATTTCTAAGGTAAGGACATGGTCAGCACAGCTTTGTGGGCTGAAAGGCCTGTATTGTGTGTAGGTTTTCTATGTTCTATGTTTTTATGGTATTAAAATTGTAATATATAATAATGCTCAGGATTTGTTCTGAAAAATATGGTATGATAAGTCCTACTGGGGAGCTGTGCTAAAATCCTAAGTCAAAAAATAACCATGTGCAAATCAAAAAGAAAAACAAGCGGTCCCTGGGTTATGGAACTGTTTTGTTTCTGTAAGCTAATTTTTACATGTATTTTTCTATAGGTACTAATATTTTATCACTCTGCATAAAAGTCCTAGAAGTCTTTTATTTAATTGAATACTCACTGTAACACTACTCAAAAATAAACTAATGGAATATATGCTGTATCCAGTTGTTAATAAATACTACAGAACATTTTACTAGTATTAATCAAGAGAAAATCTGTAGATGCTGCAAATCCAAGCAGCACACACAAAATGCTGGAGGAACTCAGCAGACTAGGCAGCATCTCTGGAAAAGAGTATAGTCGGAGAACGATCTCGGTCTGAAACGTCAGCTATATTCTTTTCCATAGATGCTGCCTGGCCTGCTGAGTCCCTCCAGCATTTTGTGTGTGTTATTATTATTAATACTAACTTGAAAATACAAAATATTTTTGGGAGAATTTGTGTAAAGTTGAATTTCCGTGTCAGCTCTTCAGTAAGCTGGGGAGTCCCTTAACTGAAAAGCTTTTAGTGGAATTCATAAAGTATGGATAATGAAGTCTTTGAGATGCAACTATCCTAAATAATGATGTCCAAAATTATAAATGAAGCTGTAACACTGATGTAATGCCAAAGCCAAAATCTTCCAGACTGTGGCTGACAGCCTGCATCCCCATTCCCTAAAATTATCTTCCTTGGATTTGGAAGACTGACCTTGTTTTGTCAAGGTCTTGAGCAGTGGTCATTGATACGTGTCACATAGACAACCAGAACAAGTCCACGAACATCTTCAGCAAGGCACAGCTTAGCTTTTTCAAATTTTAAAGCTGATGGATTTGTCAACGGATTCAAAACCCTGCAAGTAGTACGATGTCTAGAATGTTGGCTGAATCTTATTTTTGCAAGTATGATATAAATTTTAGGTATTAGGATTGTGCAAAGTGACTTGACTATCTGGGTCAAGATTAGTGTTTTTAAATTATTTTTGCATTCCATGTACTAGGATTGTGCAAAGTGACTTCACTGTCTGGGTCAAGCTGGGTGTTTTAAAATCATTTTTAAGAAGTAATATTCAAAATATTTCAGTTACTTTGCAGGGGCATTTCAAGACAGACAAGAGTCAACTATATTGTTTTGTTGTTAGTTACTGGGCAGAATCTGAAAGGATGCCAGATTTCTTTCCTTGAAGGATCATTAGTTAAACATTTACAATCCAGTAGCTGTATAGTTACATTTCTGTTACTAATTTTTATTCCTATTTTATTGAAAAAACGCATTTAATTTCCTCAGTTACTTAAAGGATTGAACATGCATTTCCAGATTATTAATCTAGGTCTCTAGATTACAGATCTTGTAACAAATCTTATGCTTCTATATTTGCTAATTTTAATATATAGAGAATTACAAACCATTTCAACTCCTTTCATTTTGTTGTGTTGCATTACTGAACCAACATATTTCTGATTTATCAAGAACACCATTAAATTAAATAAAATGGGTCTTCAATTAAATTAATAATGTTTACCTTCTCAATTCTCAAGAAAATAAAACAAATGTAATAATTGTTTATCAACTATTATCAAAAGGAAAAGGCAAAGAGTAAGTACTAAGACTGAGGATCTGAGTGGTATCACAAGTTATGGATCTGACTGACATTTTGCAACGCTATCACATCTAGTGGTGAATGACAGTGGACAAATAGACAAGCAAGGTGGTGGAGGCGGCGCCGAATATATCCCCGTTGTCAATCATGGCAAGACACAGCATTTGGATGCTAAAGATAAAGCTGAAGCCTTTGCAACGATACCCAGTAAGAAGAGCCAAATACACAATTCACATAGACTTCCTCCCTCAACCTCCACCGTCACAAAAGTCAAGCTTTCAGCATTCATTTTTTTAAAATCATTGAGATACAGCATAGAGTAGGCCCTTCCAGCCCTTCAAGCCACACTGCCCAGCAACCCCCAATTTAACCCTATCCTAACCATGGGATAATTTACAATGACCAACTAACCTACCAACCAGTATGTCTTTGGACTATGGGAGGAAACCAGAGCACCCAGAAGAAACCCACACAGTCACGGGGAATGTACAAACTCTTTACAGGCAGCAGCAGGAATTTGCTCCACATGTTGTCAAGAAACAGCTGAGAACATTGGAAACACAAAGGCAATGGGACCAGACAATGCACCCATTATAATACTAAAGTATAAAACAAGCTGCACCTGAAACAAGCTGTTCCAGTACAGTTACATTGATCTGACATTTGGAAAATTGCCCCATATATATAGATAGATAGATAGATAGATAGACAGACATACTTTATTGATCCCGAGGGAAATTGGGTTTCATTACAGTTGCACCAACCAAGAATAGAGTATAAATATAGCAATATAAAACCATAAATAATTAAATAATAATATGTAAATTATGCCAGATGGAAATAAGTCCAGGACCAGCCTATTGGCTCAGGGTGTCTGACCCTCCAAGGGAGGAATTGTAAACTTTGATAGCCACAGGCAGGAATGACTTCCTATGACGCTCAGTGTTGCATCTCAGTGGAATGAGTCTCTGGCTGAACGTACTCCTGTGCCCAACCAGTACATTATGTAATGGATGGGAGACATTGTCCAAGATGGCATGCAACTTGGACAGCATCCTCTTTTCAGACACCACTGTCAGAGCGTCCAGTTCCATCCCCACATCACTGGCCTTACGAATGAGTTTGTTGATTCTGTTGGTGTCTGCTACCCTCAGCCTACTGCCCCAGCACACAACAGCAAACATGATAGCACTGGCCACTACAGACTCGTAGAACATCCTCAGCATTGTCCGACAGATGTTAAAGGACCTCAGTCTCCTCAGGAAATAGAGACGGCTCTGACCCTTCCTGTAGACAGCCTCAGTGTTCTTTGACCAGTCCAATTTATTGTCAATTTGTATCCCCAGGTATTTGTAATCCTCCACCATGTCCACACTGACCCCCTGGATGGTAACAGGGGTCGCCGGTGCCTTAGCCCTCCTCAGGTCCACCACCAGCTCCTTAGTCTTTTTCACATTAAGCTGCAGATAATTCTGCTCACACCATGTGACAAAGTTTCCCACCATAGCCCTGTACTCAGCCTCATCTCCCCTGCTGATGCATCCAACTATGGCAGAGTCATCAGAAAACTTCTGAAGATGACAAGACTCTGTGCAGTAGTTGGTCTGAGGTGTAGATAGTGAAGAGAAAGGGAGACAAGACAGTCCCTGTGGAGCTCCAGTGCTGCTGACCACTCTGTCTGACACACAGTGTTGCAAGCACACGTACTGTGGTCTGCCAGTCAGGTAATCAATAACCCATGACACCAGGAAAGCATCCACCTGCATCGCTGTCAGCTTCTCCCCCAGCAGAGCAGGGCGGATGGTGTTGAATGCACTGGAGAAGTCAAAAAACATGACCCTCATAGTGCTCGCTGACTTGTCCAGATGGGCGTAGACACGGTTCAGCAGGTAGACGATGGCATCCTCAACTCCTAGTCGGGGCTGGTAGGTGAACTGGAGGGGTCTAAGTGTGGCCTAACCATAGGCCAGAGCAGCTCCAGAAGAAGTCTCCCCAGGGTCTTCATGATGTGGGAGGTCAATGCCACTGGTCTGTAGTCATTGAAGCCACTGGGGCGCGGCGTTTTCGGCACAGGGACGAGGCAGGATGTCTTCCACAGCACAGGAACCCTCTGGAGACTCAGGCTCAGGTTGAAGACATGATGAAGTACTCCACATAGCTGGGGGGCATAGGCTTTGAGCACCCTCATGCTGACACCATCCAGGCCTGCAGCCTTGCTTGGGTGGAGACATTTCAAATGTCTTCTCACCTGTTCAGCTGTGAAGCCCACCGTGGTGGTTTCACGTGGGGAAGGGGTGTAGTCATGAGAGCGAGGGGGGCTGTGAGGAGGGGTAGAAGGGGAGAGTGGAGTATGTGTTGGTTGGTGGCCAACAACAGATGAATCATGTGGGGGATGGGCAGGGGCCACAATGTCAAATCTGTTAAAGAACAGATTAAGTTCATTGGCCCTGTCCACACTGCCTTCAGCTCCTCTGTTGCTAGTTTGCCGGAACCCAGTGATGGTCCTCATCCCAATCCAGACCTCTCTCATGTTGTTCTGCTGGGGTTTCCACTCAAGCTTCCTCCTATACCTGTCTTTAGCCTCCCTGATCCTGGCTTTCAGGTCCCTCTGTATTGTCCTCAGCTCCTCCCTATTTCCATCTCTAAACGTCCTCTTTTTAGCGTTCAGGATGTCCTTAATGTCCTTTGTTACCCATGGCTTGCTGTTTGAATAACAAAGGAGAGTTCTTGCCGAAACATTGCAGTCCACACAGAAGTTGATGTAACCAGTGATGCACTCTGTGAGCCCATCAATATCCTCTCCATGTGGCTCACAGAGTGCCTGCCAGCCTGTCACCTCAAAACAACTAATCTAGTTGTTTTATATGTCAAAATATCTCAAAATATGTCCTGTTTTCAAAAAGGGCACAACTAATCCAGTTAATTACCATGCAATCAAATTACTCATAATGATCACCAAAGTGATGAAAGCTGTCTTGGACGGTGCTACCAAGTGGAATTTGTCAATAATCTGAAAACCAATGGATTAGGATTTTGCCCTGGATTTCTCAGCTCCAAATCTTCAAAACCTTGGTTCAAAAGTGGGAAAAAGGAACTAAATTCCAGTGATGAGATACTGCTTCTTGCATAAATATAGCATTTGACAATCAAGGGACCCTGGTAAAACAAGTTAATCACTATCAAGAGGTTAAGTACTCTGCACCCAATGACTCTATCACTCTGGTTCCAGTGATTGCTGATAGTGAGGAGGATAGTCTTAGGCTATAGGATAATAATGTTTAATTGGCAACATGGACAGAGCAAGGGCAAATGGAATCTAATCCTAATAGGTGGGAAGTTATGTACTTTGGGAGGACTAAAAAGGATAAGATTTACACCGTATATGGTAAGACTTTATGCAGTATTGATGGAAAAATGAACCTTGATCTATAAGTCTTTAATCCATAAACATGGTCACACAGGAATATCATATGGTGCAGAAGACATCAGGGACACTTCCCAGGACATAGAAAATAAGGTCAGGTAAGTTAGAGTACAATTTCATATAACATTGACTAGTCTACAGCTGGAGAACTGTGACCTGTTCTGGTTGCCATCTCATAGGAAGGATATGATTTCACTGAAAAAGTGCAAAGGATATTCACCAGGATGATGCCTGGCAGGAAGCATTTCAGTTATTAGGGGAAACTGGATTTGTTTCCCCTGGAGCAAAGGACACAGAAGAGTAACCAGATAGACATAAATAAAATTATTAAGGAATAGATATGTTTGATAGTAGTAGATTTTCTCCAGAGCAGAGTTATCTAAAACAAGAGGGCATAGATTTAGAACATACAACAGTACAGCACTGTACAAACCCTTCAGCCCATGGTGTTGTGCCAAACTTTTAACATGCTCCAAGGTTAATTTAACCCTTCCTTTCATCATAGTCCTATCATCCATGTGCCTATCTAATATTTTCTTGAATGTCTCTGATGTATCTGCCTTTACCAACATCCCAACAGTGTGTTCCATGCACTTACCACTCTTTGTGTAAAAAACCTACCTCGAACATCCCCACTGTACTTTCCTCCAATCTCCTTAAAATTATGCCCTCTCATATTAGCCATTGTTGCACTGGGAAAATGTAAAGGCTGTCCACTCTATCTATGCCTCTTATCATTTTATACATTTTTAGCAAGTCATCTCTCATTTTTCTTCACTCCACAGAGAAAAGTCCTTGCTTGTTCAACCTTTTCCAGTAGGGTATGATCTCAAACCAGGCAGCATTCTCGGAAATCTCCTCTGCACCCTCTCTAAAGCTTCCATATCCTTCCTATAATGAAACAACCAGAAATGAATACAATACTAACATTACCTTTCGGCTCTCGAACTCAATCCCCCAACTAATGGAAAGCTCGTATTTGGGTCAAGAGTTTTGAAGGGATCTGAGAAGATTTTCATCCAGAGGATGGTTACAATTTAAAATGCACTGCATTTATGGAGGCATGCAATCTTGCAACATTCCAGCAGCATCTTCATGGGCATTTGAATGACAAAGCATAGAAGGCAATGGGCCATGTGCTGATAAATGGGATCAACATAAATGGGTACTTAATGATCAGCATGGACATTGCCCTATTTCTTTTTTCTATGATTAAGAGCAGGCTGGCAAATTGGATCCAGATTGGCTTGGCAATGGGAGGCAGTGGGTGTTGGTATTGGGTTACTTTATTGATTGGAAATCTGTAACCAGCTGCATACCATAGGATTCAGTGCTGGGACCTTTGACGTTCTTATTTACAATATTGAGTTGGATGTGAATGTAGGAGGTATAATGTACTGACAGATGATACAAAAATTGGTGATGTTGTAGGAGGCGAGTAAGATTGTACAATATAGATCAGTTGGAAAGTTGGCAGAAAGGGGCCGGCTGGTGGCGTAATGACATCAGCGCCAGACCCGGGAGCGGAGGTTACCGGGTTCGAAACCAGTTGAGTCCGCTCCCGAGTACGCTTTCCATCTGTGCCAGGTTGAGTGTCGAGATCGCAACTCGACCTCGTAAAATAAAGGGAAAATGCTGCAAAAATGTCTGTGTGGGGAGTAGTGTGCCACACAGTCTCTCTCTCTCATTCCGCGCCTTGTAAAAAGCTATGAAAAAGACATCATCACGGACGCACGCACGCACAGACTCGCATGCATGCAGGCACACGCCAAAAGAAAAGGAAAGTTGGCAGAAAAATGGCAAATGGAATTTAATCCTGATGTGCAAGTTGATGTATTTTGGGAAGGCAAACAAGGAGAAGATATATACATTAAATGGTAGGGCCCAAGGGAGAGCTAACAGAGGGATGTTCATCTTTAACCATGATGGAAGTGTCTGAAGGGCACAGGTTTAAGATGAGAGGTAAGAGGTATAGAGAATATCTGAGGGGAACTTTTTCACCCAGAGTCTGGAATCCCTGTCTTAAGAGGTGGTGGAGGCAGTTAACATACAACATTAAAGAAGGCCTTGGACATGGTGCTGCACATTAGGTTGCTAAACAAGGTAAGAGACCATGGAAAGATACTAACATAGACAGAATATTAGCTGACTGACAGGAGGCAAAGAGTGGGAAAAAGAGGGCCTTTTCTGGTTGGCTGCTGGTGAATAGTAGTGTTCCATCATGGTCGATATTGGGATTAGTTCTCTTGAAATTTATATGTCAATGATCTGGATGACAGAATTGATGGCTTTGTGACCGTTTGTGGATGATACAAAGATAGGTGGAGAGGCAGGTAGTTTTGAGGAAGCAAAGAGTCTGCAGAAGGCTTTGGCCAGATTAGGAGAATGGGCAATTTAGCAGATTGAATACAGTGTCAGGAAGTGTACGGTCATGCACTTCGGTAGAAGAAATAAAGGCACAGACTATTTTCTAAACAGTGAGCAAGTTCAGAAATCAGAGGTGCAAAGGGGCTGGGGACTCCTTGTGCAGGATTTCCTAAAGGTTAACTTGCATATTCAGTAAGGAAGGTAAGTGCAATGTTAGCATTCATTTGGAGAGGACTAGAATATAAAAGTAACAATGGAAGTCTGAGGCTTTATAAGGCATTGGTCATACCATACATGGAGTATTATGAGCAATTTTGGTCCCCATATCTAAGAAAGGATGTGCTGGCAATGGGGAGGATCCGGAGAAGGCTCACGAGGATTATCCCGGGAATTAAAGGGTTAATTTATGAAGAGCATTTGATAGTCTGCACTTGCTGGAGTTTCGAAGAATTACGGGGAATTTCAATGAAACCTATCGAATATTGAAAGACCTAGATAGGGTGGATGTGAAGAGGATGTTTTTTATTGTGGGGGAGTCTAGGTCTAGAGTGCACAGCCTCAGAATAGAAGGACGTCCCTTTAGAACAGTGATGTCGAGGAATTTCTTTAGCTAGGGAGTGGTGGTTCTGTGGAATTCATTACCACAGATGCCTGTGGATGGCAAGTCATTGGGTATATTTCAAGCGGAGGTTGATAGGTTCATGATTATTAAGCGCATCAAAGGTTACGGGAAGCAGGCAGGAGAATGGGGCTGAGAGGAATAACAAATCAGCCATGATGAAATAGTGGAATAGATATGACGGGCCAAATAGCCTAATTATGCTCCTATGTCTTATGGTCTGAAGAAGCATATTTAAAAAGTACTTGAATTGACAAGACACAGAAGATTATGGACCTATACAAGTAAATGGGATTAGTGTAGATAGGTACAACGGGTGACATGGACATAGTGAGCTACAGGATCTGTTTCTATGCTGTTTTATTCTCCAGCTCAATAATCAGAGAGATTTGGCTAGAGTTAAAATCAGGCTGGGAAATATTAAAAATCATATATAAACAGCACAGAAAAAGGCCTTTCCTCCCAACTCATCCATGCTGAATGAGTCCTATTTTCCTGCATTTGGCTCATACAGTATATCTCTAAACCTTTCTTTTTGGTGTACCTACCAAAATGTCTTTTAACCCTTGTAATTGTACTTCCCTCTACAAGCTCATTCCTTATATTCACCATCCTTTATGTGAAAAACTTGCTCCTCAGGTCTCATTTAGAAAGTTCTTGGGTGGATTGTGACCATCCACCTTATTTATGCGCCTCATGATTTTATAAATCTCTAGGTTACCATCTTTTTTAAATGTAGTCAATGACTTTGTTAACAATTGTACAGGTGACACTATGGCTCAGAAAGACAAAAAGTCTTATCAGGCAAATACAACAAAGATGAAGGAACTCAATGAAACCTACTGAATATTGAAAGACCCAGCTAGAGTGGGCGTGAAGAGGTTATTTCCAGTAGTGGGAGTTTCTAAGACCAGAAGGCACAGCTTTGGAATAAAATGACATCCCTTTAGAACAGAGATGAGGTTAAATTTCTGTAGCCAGAGAGTGGTGAATCTGTGGAATTTATTACCACAGATGACAGTGGAGGCCAAGTCATTGGGTGTATTTAAAGCAGAAATTGATAGATTCTTGATTAACAGGGGCAAAAGTTGTGGGGAGAAGGTAGGAGGAAGGTATGGGGTTGACAGAGAAAATAGATCAAGCATGATCTAATGGCAGAGTAGACTCAATGGACTGAATGGCCTAATTCCTCTCTCTCTTATGGAATTGCAAGAGTGGCATAGAGTCCTTGGGGTAAGCAGCGTGGGAGTGAGTAGTTAAGATAGCTGTGGGAGATATTAAGCCTATCTCCCGAAATGAAGTCAGCGAGATCCAGGAAAGGACGTCTCAGAGGTTGACCATGCGGTGAAGCCTGGGTGGAATTTTGGATACAGGTGGGAAGGGACTAGACCACAGGGGGGAAAAAAGGATAGAATCATGGTGAGGTGAGTCTGCTACTGCAGTCTTGCTTATGGATTAGGATTTTGGGTAGGTGATAGAAATGGGCTGTGCAAGGTGAGTGCACTATAAGGCTGGAAACTGTAGGAAAAGTTCTCCCCAGGAAGTTAAGTCCATGATTATCCATGTGACCGTGGCCCAGTGTTCAATAGTGAGGTCACAATCGAAAAGGAGATATGAAGATCAGTTCATCAGACCACAACAGCACCACCCCTGTCAATGGCTTAAATGATAATATCAAGTTTGGATAATAGTGATTGGAGTACTGCAGTTTCAGAAAGGGATAGTTTAGACCATGAGAGGGGAGTGGAAAAAATAGTCAATATCATGTTGACAGTTAGCAATGAACGAATGTGGAGAGCATAATTGGCTACAGTGAGGTGTCCAGGTGTATTGAGAGTACTGAAGGTAGGTAAAAGTGTCCAAAGAAATGGGCACAAAGGAAGAGGAAGAAGAGTTTAGTATCACATCAAGATCAGAATTATTTACCAATGGGACATAGTGGAATCGAGTGGAGTTCTCTGATGGAGACTGGACATTCAAGATCAGAGTGAAATAAAGATTAGAAAAGATGTTGAGAATATGCAAGGGTTGGGACTACAGTGAGGAATGAGGTCTGAGAAAAGTGAAGTGAGTGAAATATCTAGAGGGATATTCGAATGCAAAAGCTGTTGAGGTCCTTGGTCACTGAAAGTCATCCATTGTACTAGCAAATGCAGCAAAGAATAAACTGGAACTGCAGAATATATCGGCTCAGAGTTGATTAGCACTCAGTCCTGGGAATGGAAGGAGTAATTGTAATACAGGTTGATTATTTCTTAACCGAAATGCTCGAGACCAGAAGTGTTTCAGGGTTTGGATTTTGGAATATGTTGTGTGATAGCTTGAGATCTCCATCATTTCTGACTCAGAATTTATTTGTTACTGGTAAGCAGTCTTTGTCTTACACTTGTTCATCACACATATATACTTAACAGTAATAATTATTACATACAATTAATATAATGAAAATATGTGTGCAGGGTAACAAAAGCAGCACAGTATCAGAAAATACCTGAATCAGCTGATGAACAACAACAATAGCAGGCTTTCAGTTTCCACTTGTGGTGCCATGTTTTGATTTGAAGATTACAGTACACTGTATTTCTACTATTTTTTTAGATTTTATGTAAGGTATAAAAACAAGCAGCACTGCAGACTTGTTCTGGTGCTCGATTTTCAGCAGCCACAATCTTTGCAAACTTATCAATGAATTTTTCTGCTGCTTTGTGATCAGAAGACGCTTTATCTTTAAAAATTAATGCTGCACTTTTTCTTAAATTTCTGCAACTAGCCTGCTAAATATTCACAATTGCTTTCAATTTTCAGTTTGTTGTGATAGGATGTTTCATAAACAGCATACTGTTAAGCAGCATACGTACACTCCAATGCTGACAAATTCATTCTTTCAATGCGCGATTGAAATCTTCATTTTTTAAATTTTATACAGTGTTTTTCTATTTTGTCTGCGATGTGTAGAGACCTGGGAACATTCCCAGCCCCATGTGGAATTTTCCATTTGTGATGTCTTGCCAGCACTCAAAAAAAATTTGGATTTTGGAATTTCAGATGAGTGATACTCAGCCTGTTTCTTTGATAGTTGGATGCCCAACTGGTAGAAGTGCTGAGAGAGAATATGTCTGCAGGGGGTAAAAGAGTTAACTGAAAAATGGTGCTGTAACTATGAAATGTAGAATATTAGATGTCCAAACTCTGAATAAAAGGGAATGTTGGAAATATGCACTGGACATGTACAGTCAGAACAGAAAGATTTGTTACAGGGTGATAACTCTTTATACAATCTCTCCTCAGAATTCAACAATTTCAGACAAGGAGACATAGTTTATAAATGTAACTGTGACATTTTTTTCTGAAAGGCCATTGAACTGAAAAACTAAGCTTTTCACATATCCTACTACCTGGCTTGCTGAGAACTTCCATTATTTTCTGATTCCACCTCAGATTTCCAGCAGAATTTTTATTTTGTTTTTCTATAATCGTTTCACTGAATTGGCTGTGATTTTCTGGAAGTGCAACAGAAAGATTATTTATACTTCTTTCTGCTCGCGTTCTTAAAACCTTGCTCTTCAAGTTGCTCCAAAACACTAACTTTAAAAAAATGACATGCAGGTCTGCCTGAGAAAAAAGACATTACAAATCTGTAAATTTGCAAAGAAATGGCCTCGTATGTAAGAACTGTTTTTTTACTGCCGCTAAACTCAGTAGTATAGTAACCTTACTCCAGTAAAAGGGAAAATCCTCTGGCATTCTCTCTCCTCACGGGCATTATTCTAGATTTGAAGGAGTGAGCTGGCACCCCGGGCAGCTGATGCCGTTCCCCGTTCCTGCCCACACGGGGAACCTAATGCGAGCCGCCTTGCCTTGCCCCGCCAGGGCAAGCACTCGCCGCCGAAATGTTGGTTGCACGGCCGGACGGACGGCCCCACATTGGGAATGCTGGGACATCCGCCCCAATTGCCGCCAACATGGCGCCCGGCGCGCTGCTCAACCTTCGCCGAAATATAGCAGGTAAGAACGACCCGAAAGCCACTTGTCACGCTCAACACTGTCCTGACAGGGACAAACAAAGCTGCCAAAACTGCGAGCAGGCAATTATCTAACCAGGAAAGGAGGAGAGGGAAGGATTCTCCGTGAGCTAAACTCCGCAAACACCCGCCAGACTTTAACGGGGCGAGATGTTTTCTACCCGCTCCGCCCCTGGCGTCTTCCACTCTTCTCTCCCGCTGCACATGCGCACGATATAATTTGGCTAGTGGGACTTTACAGATTATAATTTGGCGACTAGTTAATCCTGCAGGTTTGACAAAAATATTAGTTAAGAGCTATGTAACAATAGTTTTGAACTTGCTTTAGGACTTTAAGAATTATATTAATTGTTTACTGGGCTGCAATAATATCAAAAGACAGTATTGAGGCAGTGCTGGGAGCCATTGAATTAAAAAATCGAGCTTCTTGCTTTTACATCAGTCTGCAAACTCAACAAGTTGGTTTTATTGGATGTTTGAAACCCAACGAGAAAACGTACACAATGCTGGCATTAAGGATGGAATGGCAGAGAGGGTAACCTAGTAATTCTGTAGAGTAGGTGTAGCAGGCAAACTTGCAATCAATTATGGTGTTATGAGGTACGAAATGGAACGGGAGAATAACAATTGTTGGACTGGTGTAAAATGGTTGGAGAGTATACAGAAATGCTTGGTTTCTCTGAAAAAGTATAGCTGTCCTTCAGTTCAGGATAGTGTTTCACCAGGTAAATAATATACTGAGGATAATGGAGAAGATAAGCCTATTTGCGAAATTGAGGTAATCTCAGTGGGAGTGAGGCCAAATGTCAATGCAGCCCTGGCAAACCTAAAATAAATGTACCATTTAACCTATGATGCCCCTCCCTCTTCCCTTTCTTCCATGATCCATTGTACTCCCTTATTAGATTCCTTCTTCAGCCCCTTGGCGCCTCTATCTATCACCTCCCAGCTCCTCACTTTATTCACCCTTCACCCACCCACCCTCCTTGCCCCTTATTTGGTTTCACTTATCACCTGCCAGCTTGTACTCCTTCAACTCCCCCACTTTCTTATTTTGGCTTCTGCCCTTCTCGTTAGTCCTGATGAAGGGTCTAGGCCCAAAACAGTGGCCATTTATTCCCCTCCATAGATGCACCCTGACTTGCTGAGTTCCTCCAGCATTTTGTGTGTGTTACCATCTAACAAAGTTGCCAAAACTTTTTCAACCCAGGGCATAAGAATTCCTTTGGAGTTAAGTTATGGGATCTGCAATCAGCTGTCAGGAGATATGATCAGTAACTACTTGGATGTTTTGAGAAACATGTTCTGTAGGGCACCGCACAAATGCACAGATGTTCCATAGTTAGAAATTTGCAGGCTATGTGCTGGTAAATGGGTTTAGCATGCATAGGCATTTGATAGTCCACATTGAATGTGGTAGGCCAAAAGGCCTGTTTCTTTTGCTGTATAAGTCCTTGTTTCTTTGAATCTGTAAATAGTGGAAAATGGTGTTTCGGGTACCATGGCAATCACTCAATTCTTGCCTGTCAGTTTAGAGTGTATAAACAGATATCCCACCCTGCAAAAACTCATTTCAGGGAGGTCTCAACCTCATAGCAGTCTGTGTTAATGAATTTGTTAATTTTGCAAGACATCAGATTCAAAAGTGTTTTGTGAGACAGTTGACTTCTGAATTCCGTCTTAATGTGCCATGTTCACAATAGCTGCTGGCTTGGTTGATGAGCAGGCATAGTTTTTTGCTATTTCTGAATCAGGACACATTTTCCTGAATAGCTTGCCTGTGTGCGTGCACACCTGGAATGGCAGTTTATGCTCAACGATGAAAGATGTAAAGTACACTTCAGCTCTAGTGACCTTCTCTGTCAGACTTTGGTTTTCGGCTGAAAAGAACTGTGAAATACTTGAGCAGCCATTCCAGCACTTAGTCTCCCTAATATGTTGTGGTCCCTAAAAGAAATAAAAGCATAAGGTGTATCCTTACTACAGGTGTGCACGGCTTAACGTCCATTCGGACAATGTCTGATTGCATATACATCCGTTGTGTCTCTCTGTCTCTCACTCTCACACTCACACACACCCTGCAATAGTCAGGATCAGAACTTACTTTTTTACATCGAAATGGGGGATTTTAAATGAGTGATTTAGAAGTTCTGTATCTTCAAGTTCAAGTTTATTGTCATCTGGCTAATTATCCACAAACGAAACAACCTCTCTCCGGACAACGGTGTAGCCACAATACATATATCACGCAGACCACATAAAACATATTACTTAACAAAGTGTAATTCAAAATGCATATAAAGTGAGCAGCACAGGTAAGCAGTTCGCTGTCCTAATGACAAGGCCTTGGTAGGGGCCGTGTATTTATTAAAATCGGTTTTTCTTCTGAAAACAGCTGCACATAAACCCAGCCCATCACAGGCTTCAATGTACCTGTAAGTGGAAATGTTTCAGGAAAAAAACCCTGAAGAATTTGCTTGCTGCGAGCGCGTTTTTAAAGATGTCTTAGCGGATGATTTTGGAATTTCACTCCAATTTAAACCCTGCTCTAATCCCCTTTAAGACGCCAACGCCTGTATAGCCTCGCGTAGTCAGGTTGTCACTGCCAGCCTTGGGAATTTCTTCGCAGGCTTTTGTACTTCATCACCGACAGTTGTCCGGATGATTTCAGCGTCATTACAGACGGCAGCAACTGAACTGATGGAATGTGGAAGAGAGAGAGAGGTCGACCACAGAGAAAGAGAGAGAGAGGCCGCCCACAGAGAAAACTGATAGGTCTACTTAGTACAAAGAGAGATTAAGCAGGATTCATTCATTTTCTTGCTTTCTTTTTTTCCCTCTCCCTCTCCCTCTCTAAAAACCGATTTCTGGGATATTGTATATAACTTGTGGGCATCAGGGAGCCGCTATCGATATGTGGGAGACTCCCGGGAGAGGTGGGATGTCTGGTATAAATGCTTACTTTAAACAAGAGTGCAAACCATTTGTAACTTAACAAACCACAGAATGGAATTTAGCAAAATCTCAGTGGAAGGAAATGAGTTGGAAACAACAGAAGAGAGGTCCACACAACATTTAGATGCATAAGTGTTGTGAGGAGCACCATATGATTTTTTTTTGTGTGCTAATTTTACTACCTTTGACAGTTTGGCTTGCAAATACAACCTGCTTGGTGAACTAATTGTCAAATAATGTTGATACCCTACACTTAAATTTAGCTGTTCATAAACATGGGACAAGTATAGCTTTGTAACCACTTGCCCTTGACAAAGCAGCATAGAAATTTACAGCTGTATGCAGAGGGCATTGCTTGGGATTTGCTGCTTTATTGAGATTCTCCTATTTTCACCAATATCAAATATCCATCAATCTTTCAATTGTATCTATTGCTCAGGTTCTATCTGAGCATTACGCACAGAGGCAAAAGTTGTGTTTTGGCATCAGCTTTTATGTAAAATATAACCTTTATGTTCCATTTTCCTAGTAAGAATTTATTTTACTGCAAAAGTCCATCACGGGTTAATCTCTCCCCACCACTGAGCACATCTACAAGGAGAGCTGTCATAGGAAAGCAGCATCCATCATCAAGGTGCCCACCATCCAGGTCATGCTCTCTCCTCGCTGTTTCCATCAGGAAGGATGTACAGGAGCCTCAGGATCCACACCACCAGGTTCAGGAACAGTTATTATCCCTCAAACATCAGGCTCTTGAACCAGAGGGGATAACTTCACTCATCCCAATACTGATCCCACAACCTATGGACTCATTTTCAAGGACTCTTCATCTCATGTTCCTGATATTTATTGCTTATTATTATTATTGAGGCCCTATGTTGGTTGGCATTGACCATGGATGTTGCATCCCAGATGTGCAAGCCAGGACAATACGATATCAAGTGCAAGGTGTTGCCTATGCAGCAGGCTTTCCCTCTCTGTGCAGCCGATGAATTCAAATGAACAGCAGAGACTGATTGGCACCAGAGGCATCACAGGAGTTTCCCGTCAGCACTGAAGTCAATGTAGCCTAAGGGATGCCTGCTCTGCATTTTTCTTTGGGGTTTACTCCCAAAGCTTTCCCCGTGAGTGGGTATAGCCAAAAGGCAGCAAAGGTTTGAGATCAAAGTTGTCCTTCTCTTAGGTGAGCTGCCAACCATGGCTGTTGAGCCCCATCTGCCCTAAGTGACTGGTTTTAAGGTGCCAGTAACCCATTTTTGTCCCTTATGTCTGTAGAACTGGTTTTACCAGTTTAGTAGCTAAGCCACACGTGAAGTCCAGGAAATGGACTTGTTTGTCAGAAGCTATTTGAGACATTTACCCACTACCACCCCTGGCTATGACAACTTTAAGGAACCAGTAATGCTATTTAGTTTCTTTTTTTCTATTTGCATAGTTTATCTTTTGCACATTGTTGCGTGTGGCTTTTCATTGATTCTATTGTGTTTATTCGTATTTACTGTGAAAGCCTGCAAAAAATGGATCTCGGGGTACTATATGATGACTTGTATGTACTTTGAGAATGAATTTAATTTGATCTTTGAACTTTAGAGGTTTGCACAAACCTGGTTGGAATATCTTAACACTGATCTTCCATTCTCCAAATCACGGTTAATTAGTTAACATAATTAGCCTTTCTTTAAGCTCATTATAGGGGACTATGTATTCTTTTTGTTTTAATTCTCTGAGGATGCCACCTGTGATGCTATTAGTGGGGAGCACTTTAAAATTAATAAAATTTTAATATTCATTTGAAAGTGCTTCCCACTAATAGCGACTGAATGAACTTTTGTTTGTAAGTGTTCCTTCCCATGATAGAACAGTCTACAGCAATGTTAATATTCAGATCAGTGTCTTGATTGTGGATCCCTAACAAACTTTTGAAGTCATTCTTGCAGCTTTGAGCGCTTCTAGAATGATTGATAACTGGTAAGATGGCAGCATGCTTGGTCGCAGCAGCGTCGCTGGGTCAAAATAAAGGTGTAATTGCTCATCTTTTATGTTCTCTTTATGATCGCAAGACATTTGCTGGGTATTAAGAGCATTGAGTACTGCAGATATACCCCATCAGTGAGTTGCTCGGTGGTGGTAGAGCTGGATTTGTAGTGTACTGTGCTGCTGCCTACTACAGCAACCCAAGGAGGAAGCCAGCAGTCAGTATGTGATCCAAGAAACAGTGCAAATGATTGTGATCGCAAGAAAAAGAAACAATGTTGGTCATTGATAATGTAGAATGATGCAAATCCAATTCACTGGTTCATTGCGAGGCAATCAGCAAGGAGGCTGCGTGGCCTCATTTGTTGTGCGGAGAAGGCCCTTATGCCATCGGTTCATGGAGGGGAGACACCGGTGGGAGTGTGGCACTGCAGTTGTCCATGATGGGTTGGGGATGGCCTTTCCTGTCGTTGCTGCCTCTAATTTCTGCTCGTTAGAAGACAAGCTAGATTGTGTTTGTGGCTGCACCAGTGTGAGATGAGGAACTGCTGCTTGTTCCTGCAAAAAAATTTGGCTTCAGGACAGTATCCCATATGCGCCATCAATCTACAGGACATGACACTCAAGGATTTGGGCTGTATTGTTATGAGTTTTATTGTGACGGTATGTTATACTGCTATCGTAATTACATGTGCTATATGTGCCTTGGGCTGTGTGTGACTGTTGGCACTGTGCTTTGCACCTTGGCCCTGGAAGGATGCTGTGTCGTTTGACTGTATTCATGGACATGGGTTGAGTGACAATTAAACTTGAACTTGCATGTGCAGTAAAGAGAGTGAAAGAGAAAATTGAGAGTATCATCAAAACCTGGAAATATGACAGCATTGATGTTTATGACCTCACTTTATTGCCAGATGTATACCCTGTCTTTTTGTATTGTTAGCACAACTTCACCAACCATTAACCAAAGACAAACCATGTTACTGTGGTTACAATCAGCTATGACTTATGGAAGAAAGGCCTCAGCAATGAGTTATTTTGTTACTTTGCTAACACTTGTTGAAACTGGTTTGCATGGATAGAATACAGGAGAGGACCTTGTTGTTAGAATCAGAATCCCATTTAATATCACTGACATATATGAAATTAGTTGTTTTGCGGCAACAGTACAGCGCAAGGCATAAAAATTACTATACGTTACAAAGTAAATTGTGCAGAAGACGAATAACAAGGTTCATGGACCTTTCAGAAATCTAATGACGGAGAGGAAGAAGCTGTTCTGAAAACATTGAGTGTAGATCTTCAGGCTCCTGTACCTCCTTCCAGATGATAGAAACGTGAAGGGGGTGTGTCCTGGATACTGAGGGTCTTTAATGTGGGTAATGTAGGGTATTGAAGATGATCTCAGTGGCGGGAGAGTTTTTCCTCGTGATGGAACTGGTTGAGTCTTCAACCCTCTGAAGACTTGTGATCCTGTGCATTGGGATCCGACACCTTTCAAATCATTGTCAGGGACTTCAGTCGGGTATTTTTGAAGAAATCCCTGCTCAGTTATCATGGATATCACCTGCACCACAAGGGGTCCAAACACACTCGACCACTGTTTTACTACAATTAGTAATGCCTACTGTTCCATTCCTAGATCACATGTCAGGAAATCTGACCATCTGGTTGTCCTTCTACCTGCCTACGGGCAGATGCTAAAGAGCAAGACTCCAGAGATAAGGACAATAAAGAGGTGGTCTCGGGAGGCAGAGGAGCAGCTATGCGATTGCTTTGAGTTGATGGACTGGGCTGTGCTCAAGGATTCACCAGAGGATCTGAATAAGTACACCACAGTTATTGTGCACTTTATAAAAACAGTCCTAGGCAAGGGTGTCCCCACAAAGTCATTGAGAGCCTTTTCCAACCAGTAGCCCTAGATGAACCAAAATCCAGTAGCTCTGGATGAACCTGCAAACTGCTGAAGGCCACATCAGTGATGTTGAGGTCTGGCAACCAAGAGATCCAGGTTGACCTCCGGAAAGTGACAATTCCAGACCAAACCTGAATCACTGAAAGATGCTCGACATCTGTGGAGCTGTGGCAGAGCTTGAATGGCTAACACCTCAGACAAAGTGAAATCAAGCAACATTGGTGATAACAAAGTCTCACTACCAGATGATCTTAATGCCTTTTATGCTCACTTTGACCATCAAAACATGGAGGCACCTTCACAAACTCCCACAGCTCCCAACGACCCTGTGACTCTTGAGAGCATCCTTCAGGAGTGTGAACCCACGAAAAGTATCTGATGGGGTACCTGACTGAGTACTAAAAACCTGTGCTGATCAACTGGATTGAGCAGTGATGGAACAACAACCTCTCACTCAATGTCAGCCAGACCAAGGAGCTGATAACTGATTACAAGAGGGAAACTGGAGATCTAAGAGCCAGTTCTCATCAGGAGGTCAGAAGTGGAGAAGGTTAGCATCTTTAAATTCCTCAGGGTTATCATTTCAAAGGATCTGACCTGAGTCCAGCATGTAAGTGCCCTTAAATAAAACACAGCAGCACCTCTACTTTCTTAGAAGTTTGCAAAGATTTAGCATGTCATCCTTGACTAACTTCTACAGATGTGCAGTAGAGAGTATAATGACAGATTGCATCATGGCCTTCTATCGGAACACAAATGAACTTTAACAGAAAAGCCTACAAAAAGTAGTGGATACAGCCCAATCCATCCCCATCATTGAATACATCTAGATGGAGTGCTGTCACAGGAAAGCAACATCCATCAGCATCCATCATCAGGGTCCCAACCAGCCAGGTCAAGCTCTGTTCTTGCTGCTGCCATCAGGAAGAAGGTGCAGAAACCTCAGGACTTGCAGCACCAGATTCAGGAGCAGTTATTACCCTTCAACCATCAGGCTTTTAAACCGAAAGGGATAACTTCACTCAAGTTCACTCACTCCATCACTGAACCGTTCCCACAACCTGTGGAATCATTTTCAAGGACTCTTCATCTTTTCGCGATCTTTATTTCTTGTTTATTTATTGTTATTATTTTTATTTTTTGTATTGGATAGTTGTCTTTTGCACTTTGATTGTTTGTCTTGTTACATGCAGTCTTTCATTGAGTCTGTGTTGTATTTACTGTGAATGCCCATAAAATAAATCTCAGATTGTATATGGTGATAATGTACTTGATAATGAATTTACTTTGAACTTTGAGCATTGGAGGCTCTATACCAGGCTTTGATGCAACCCGTCAGAATGCTCTTCATCTGAATATCCAAAGAAATTTACAGGAGTCCTTTGTGACATCCAAATTTCTTTAAACTCCTAATGAACTAGAACTGCTTGCATATCTCTTTTGTTGAACCTAGGATAGACCCTCTGATATGTTGACGTTCAGGAACTTGAAGCTGTTCATTCTTTCCATTACTGACCCTTAAATGCAGACTGGAGTGTGTTCTCCCAACTTCTCCTTCCTGAAGTACATAATCAATCAATCAATCAATCAATGAAGATTTATAAACATGTTGCAGGCTAATGGATAAAGCAAGCAGGAATCAAGAAAGAGGTGTCTGCAATTATATTTCCAGGGAGCAGACTTCTCAAGTTCCTCCCAGGAGGAAAATTTTCACAAGTTAATAACCGCCAATCATGCAGAGGCTGAAATCTGTCAATGGCTGCAAGAGAGAAGCACAGTCGAGCTGAATGTGTAAACTAAGCAAGTGTAGAAAATGATATTATTTTGAAGAGACTACCCTCTGATGAACGCAGATCAAACGCAGTGACGTAAGTTTTTCTTTATATGCAATAGATGATGATTTCCTTGTCACTGCAATGGAAATAGCTACTTAAAGTCTCATTTTTGAAGGATGTGTATTAATATACACATAGCTGACAGTTGTATTGAAAAGACTGAAAACACAAGACCACTTCATTGCAAATGGTATGAATTAGCGACCAACCAGAGTTAAAGAAATAGAGGGAATATTAAAATTGCTCTGTAGTACTATAGTGGAGAATGGGATGATCATGTAGCAGGGAGGACTCCGGTGTTAGTAACAGACAGAGAAAGTCTGCAACAGGTTCAAACTGACCTGAACCACATACTGAAGGCTAAAATGAACTATAGTCAACCCATTCCTGGTTACCAACCGAACAATAATTCCATAAGCTGCAGGACAGAAGCTTCCCACTGTACGTATAAGGTAATAATGGAACTGCACACAGTTCATGTAGCACACAACACGCTCAAACTTTGACAACTCGCTTCGCACAAAGGCACTGAATTTTGACGGAAATGTTCCTTCACTTTGTATACGCTTTGCATGCAGAACAGAGATAGTAGCGGGGTGGGAGGTGTAGTTAACAAATAGTATAAAAATAATGGAAACTCTGAATTAGGGAGCATTCATTGCCTAGAACGAGTGACTCACCTGTTGATGTCAGCTTGTAATAAAGAAAAAAATTGTTCTGAAGGTAAACCCCAGGCTCCGTGTGAATCTTTTTCATCTACAGGGACACAGTCAAGTGATCACAGGGAAGAAGAAAAGCTACAGGCATTGTAGGAATAATAAAGTAATGACAAGAGGATTTGACTATTGATCTGGCATTGACAATGATGAAGAGTAGTGAGTCAGTGCATTACGATTTTGGGACTGTTGACACAAACTCCTTAAGCATCACTCTAGGTATAGAAGTGACGTTGTTCCAATGGGTTCATATGAGAACATGGAGAGGACCATGTTTTTGGTATGATTTGACGGCCATTATGGCTGGAAGACAGACATGTTGGCTGATGTACGTTATGGACTGTACAATTGAAGACTTAAGATCAATCTTTGCATTGCAAAGTCTGCACGATGATACTGTGTTAGACAATGGTCCACGGTCGTATTATTAATGCACATCAGAAAAAACTTTTTAACATCCTGACTTTATGTGCGAGGAAGAACATTTTACTTTGTTGGATATCCGATAAGGCCCCTGGACTTTTTGATTGGTGTAAATTAATCATGGAATACATTCCTTTGGACTTTTTGACATGTATGGTACACTCAGAAACAAATAGTTTTCATAAAACATGGCAACCTTTTCTGCAGTATATAGATGTAAACCTGCCTGCTATACTAATAAAGGCTTTTGTATAGGATGTTGTAGTGATGTCTATATTTTGATGGAAGTGTTCTGATACCTGATATCTGTGAGGGGAAGAAATGTAAGTGTATTTGGAAATTGAAAGTTTTGTTATGTTGAGCAAAAAAAAAGACAATGGTTCACAGTTCAGAACCTTTGAACTTATAAAGCCCTGTTACAATTCTTCAACTGGAGATGGTGTATTTGGTTGTGAACATTAATTGTTGCTGCAAGATTCTTATCGCTCTCATAATTTAGCTCTGTAGCTGACCTCAACAATATTTATATTATGTTCAAGAGAGCTCGATGAGGAGCATTGAATAAACATCTTGTTTGAATTCCTTGTCTCTCATGTGTTTGACTGCTCTTGCACTACAGGGAACACGTATTCAACAGCAGTGTATTTTAAGATTGCTGTAAGTTACTAATTTAATTGTGCTACTGCTAACAGTTTCATTTATTGGCCATCCTTTGTAATATACTGTAGATTTCAATAAAAAAAATGTTCATGAGGCAAGATTAAATATGTAAGATTAATTTAGATGAGATTAATTAGGATTATTATTACATTTTATTTCTAAATAGCAAAAGAAAATAGATCTAAAGGTCTATTTGGATTGCTAAAGTGCGCAATGCTGATTTTATATGCAAGCTGTGCCACTTGTTTGATATACTAGCAATTGGCTCTTTTTTAAATGGCTTGCATATAATATTTCATATTGTTTACATGTGTACAAATAATTACCAGTTACTGTAACTCTCCATGGGGAGGCATGATTTCTGTGTCATGATGGCTTTCCTAATGTTGTCAATCTTTGTTCAGTGGGAGTTGGAGGAGAGAGTCTCTGGTCTTTTCTGGTCACTGTTCATGCAAGGATTTGGTTTGTGGGAGTCACTATAGGGAGGTCTGTGCAATGTTTCAGCTAAGTGGCCAGTCGTTTAAAACTTTAGGTTTCAACCCTATTATATTGCATTTCATTTTGCCATTCAGTCAATGCACAGGTCTGAATTTGTAATCAGCATATCAGTATACTTATATGAAGTATGAAAATGCTTTTGGTGACTTTTGATTGTCTATGTGGGCACTCTCACAAATTTTGATATATCAAGTTGCTCTAGTTTATGGTGCATTTCCTTTCCTGGTTTCTGGAAGATTAGAAACCAGATGTTAAGTTGAAATGAATATCTGTGCATTTTTTCATGTATAGTTTGGTGCTGCCATGAAATAAGAGGTGCTGCCCTATTATAATCAATTAGTTACAGTGCCACTTAAAGTCACTTTTTGTTTAAATCTGAGATTATGAGCCCTTTGTGAAATGTAATAGATGGTATTGAGTCCTTTTTCCATCATCCTTCTTAGCTTATTATTCTACATCAATCTGCGCAGGAACAGGAGAGTTGTAATTTGATTTAAAAATTTAAATTCATAATCAAAATGTAGGCACTACGATTTGCTACAAAGATATGCTGAAAAATTACTGTCTTGTGATGAAATACTGTGTATTGTCAGAATGTATCAAGCTGATGTGTTACTCTTGGATAACAGTAAGGTAACACTACTAGGTACCAGTGAGTCATTGTTGTAATAGGGAAGTTTGCAAGTGTTTTCCCTGGCACGTTAGATCTCCTTGGATATGCTTGTTGATGGAGAACCTGCATGTAAGGTCGTTAAGAATTAGAAAGGTCCTTGTGTGTCTGCTCTTGCATTTAGTGAGATCATGGCTAATCCTTTATCTCAGCACCACGTTCCTGCTCAAATTCCATGTCTCTTTGTTAGATTTTTAGCTATTAAGAAAATCAATCTTAACAATTTCTTTTTTGAACATACTTAAAGTCATGTAGATACTTGCCACAGAATGTAAAAATGTGTGTGTGTGTGTGTGTATATGTGTGTGTATTTCTGTAGAAACTCTTACCTCCTTCCCAAATTTCCTCAAGGGAACTTTTGAAAAAAAAATCTGTTCACCTCGATATAGAGAGATAGGTAATTTTCAGTTTTGAGCTCAGCAGTATATTTCAACAGTTTATTTATGAAAAAATGTCTGTTGAAAATACTTAGCAGAATCCTCTCTGCTAGAGGGTCTTTGACCTGAAAAATTGATTTATGTTTACAGGTGCCACTTAAACTGTTTAATTTTTCCAACATTTTTTATTTTTATTACAACTATTCCATCTACTTACCCATATCTTATTGGAGTATATACTATCCTCCTCACAATTTACTTCCAGGTTTCATGTCCTGAAGAAGGGTCTCTGCCCAAAACATTGATTATTTATTCACTTCCATAAATGCTGCCTGACCTGCTGAGTTCCTCCAGCATTTTGTGTGTGATGCTTTAGAGCTGCTGGCTTTCCCTAATGAATCCACCGTAGTCCAAGTAGCAGTTAATTTGGACCCTAATTATCATTTTTAAAGTTTGTTCAACAAGGTCAAGCTTGTAGATTTATCCCTACGCCTTCTTTTAGGAACAAGGGTATTATGTTTACATTTCATCTGTCTTCTCCTGTGCTCATGTTGTTTTGAACTGAGCCAGGCACCTTGCCATTTCAGCTTATTTCAGCAATCTAGGGTGCATTCAAACTAAAATGTGGTGAGTTATTCTCTATAAATGCAGTTTGTCTTTCGAATACCTTTCCTTTATCTGTTCTTGTTTTATCCAGATTCTAGCAACATCTCTTTCCTTTGTAAGCTCTGTAACATTTTTATTTAGCACTTTGGCTATGCATTCCAGTATTTCGTGTGTGTGTTGCTCTGGATCTCCGGCATCTGCGGAATCTTTTGCGTTACAGAATGCTGGAAATACTTAACAAGCCATATAGAATCAGTGGAGAGAGAAGAGGAATCAATGTTTATGACCTTTCATTCCAACTTATTTGGAAGTGTGTAAGAAGAGAAAGGCAAAGGTCAGAGTGGGAAGGGGATGGAAAATTAAACTGGGAGTTACTTGGAAGCTTAGAATCATCCAATGAAAGTTATCTGTCATTTGGATTTTTTTTTGTTCTACTTTACTTTTTACAATTATGGTCATCAAAATGTTCTGCTTTTAATTTCAACATTTTTAACCTGCTCTATGATCAAGCTAACGTTTCCTCTGTTTTTCTGTCATCCATGTGCTTATCTAAGAGTCTTTTAAATGTCCCGATGTTTCTGCCTCTATTCTCTCCCTTGGCAGTGAGTTCCATGCATCCACCACATCACTCTCTGTGTAAAAAAAACTTTGACATTCCCTCCCCCCCTCCCATGCTTTCCTCCAATCACCTTAAATTATGACCCTCATATTAACCATTTCTGTTCTGGGAAAAGTCCCTGGCTGTCCACTTAATCTATGCCTTTTATCATCTTGTACATCTCTATCAAGTCATCTCTTATCCTCCTCCTCTCCAAAGCTCACTCAACCTATGCTGTTTTAAACACATCAATTAGGTCACTCTTTAATCTTTTATACTCAAGGGAATACAGGTCATGTCTGAGTTTGTACTCTTGGCAAGTTTGTCAGTAGGAGGAGGGACTAAAAGGTGATTAAATGCTGACCCACAGGGTGTAAGAGAATTCAATTTGAGCACATAAGAGTATAAGAATTTTCCAGTAATTATCTTTAAGTTATTGGCAGAAGTAAGTCTCCTGCTGAGCTTCTTAGCTCCTTAGCTTAGCTTGGCATGCTTTGATGAGGAGGATAAAATGCAAAAATACCTCCCAACAATGTGATATATGTTAGCAATTGCTTTATTACCAAGCTGTTAGTGCTACTTTGTGAGTATGATAGTAGGAGACATTCTCCTCCAAGATTAAATCTGGCAAGTTTCCAGTGCCATCACAAGTAACCAGTTTTGTATTATTTACTGCATATGTAGCTTTACAAAGCCAAACCATGTGGTCAGAGAAGTTCAAAGTAAATTGTATTTTCTTCACTATGAGGCAACAGATGGCAGTTATTAAGTGAATTGTTCTTGTCTTGGTAAAGTGAATTAAGTCAGAACCATCAGAAACCTGAAATAGTATACTTTTGCTGAAGACGTTTGATTTTTAGAAATTCTATTTAGTAGGTTATGTGATTCATAAAAAAAGTAATTCTTTAGTTTACTTTAAACTTTGTGTATCTTCATTATCAGCATATTAGCAGCTATTGTAGATGGAAACTCTGCTAATCAGTATTATTTAAAACTGAAGTTTTGTTGATATATCACTACATTAATTGCATTAAAGTATTTCACAACACTATATTATTGGGCTATTAAAACCTTTAAATGATATATTTTTTGCATTATTCCCAGTACTGTTATCTAAAACTATTTGCATTTAACCAAATTTAGAAGAACATACTGCCAAGACTTCGTCTGAGCTCTAGTAAAATGATTCCTATGTTCAAGAATTGAAGCCCCTTAGTAACAGGGTTCCCAGGGGAGTTGAAATGGAGTTATATTCAGGTCGACTTTTTTTGTTCACATTGCAGTTCTTCATCACATTATGATTGCAGGGTGGTACACTCTGAAAGGAAAATCCTGCCTGATTAACCTATTGCAATTTTTTTGAGGAAATTACAAGTAGGGTAGACAAAGGAGATGCCGTGGATGTGGTGTACTTGGATTTTCAGAAGGCCTTTGACAAAGTGTGGCACAGGAGGCTGCTTAGCAAGATAAGAGCCCATGGAATTACAGGCATGGGTGGAGCATTAACTGATGGCAGAGAGCGGAGAGTGGGAATAAAGGGATCCTATTCTGGCTGCCTGCCAGTGGAGTTCCACAGGCATCGGCGTTGGGACCACTGCTTTTTACAATGCATGTCAATGATTTGGTCTATGGGATTAATGGATTTGTGGCTAAATTTGCCAATGATGCAAAGGTAGGTGTAGGAGCAGGCAGTGTTGAAGAAATTGAGAGCCTGCAGAGAGACTTAGTTTAGGGGAATGGGCAAAGAAGTGGCAAATGAAAGACAATGTTGGAAAGTGTATGGTTATGAACTTTGGTGGAAGAAATAAACAGGCAGACAATTATTTAGATGGAGAGAGAATTCAAAATGCAGAGATGCAAAGGGACTTGGGATTCCTTGTGCAGGATACCCTAACCTTTAACCTCCAGGTTGAGTCAGTGGTGAAGAAGGCAAATGCAATGTTGGCATTCATTTCTAGAGGTATAGAATATAGAAGCATAGAAAACCTACAGCACAATTCAGGCCCTTCGGCCCACAAAGTTGTGCCGAATATTTCCCTACCTTATAAATTACTAGGCTTACCCATAGCCCTCTATATTTCTAAGCTCCATGTACCTATCCAAAAGTCTCTTAAAAGACCCTATCGTATCCGCCGCCGTCACAGTTGCCGGCAGCCCATTCCACGCACTCAGCACTCTCAGGAGTAAAAACTTACCCCTGACATCTCCTCTGTACCTACTCCCCAGCACCTTAAACCTGTGTCCTCATGTGGCAACCACTTTAGCCCTGGGAAAAAGCCTCTGACTATCCACATGATCAATGCATCGTCTTATACACCTCTATCAGGTCACTTCTCATCCTCTGTCGCACCAAGGAGAAAAGGCCGAGTTCAGTCAACCTATAAGGCATGCTCCCCAATCCAGGCATCCTTGTAAATCTTTGCACCTTTCTATGGCTTCCACATCCTTCCTGTAGTGAGGCGACCATAACTGAGCACAGTACTCCAAGTGGGGTCTGACCAGGGTCCTATATAGCTGCAACATTACCTCTCGGCTCCTAAATTCAATTCCATGATTGATGAGGGCCAATATACCATATGCCTTCTTAACCACAGAGTCAACCTGCGCTACTGCTTTGAGCATCCTATGGACTCGGACCCCAAGATCCCTCTGATCCTCCATACTGCCAAGAGTCTTACCATTAATACTATATTCTGCCATCATAATTGACCTACAAAAATGAACCACTTCACACTTACAAGAGCAAGGATGTGATGTTGAGACTCCATAAGGCACTTGTGAGTATTGTGTGCAGTTTTGGGCTCCTTATGTTAGAAAGGATATACTGACGTTGGAGAGGGTTCGGAGAAGATTCACAAGAATAATTACAGGAATGAAGAGTTACCATATGAGGAACGCCCGGCAATTCTTGGGCTGTATTCCTTGGAGTTCAGAAGAATGAGGGGGGATTTCATAGAAACATTCTGAATGTTAAAAGGCCTGAACAGATTAGATATGGCAAAGTTATTTCCCATGGTAGGGGAGTCTGGGACAAGAGGCACAACTTCAGGATTGAAGGACATCCATTTAAAACAGAGATACGGAGATATTACTTTAGTCAGAGGGTGGTAAATCTATGGAATTTGTTGTCACAAGTGGCTGTGGAGGCTAAGTCATTGGGTGCTATTAAGGCAGAGGTAGATAGGTTCTTGGTTAGCCAGGGCATCAAAGGGTATGGGGAGAAGGCAGGGGAGTTGGGATGACTGGAAGAATTAGATCAGCCATGATTGAATGGCGGAGCAGATGGGCTGAATGGCCTACTTCTGCTCCTATATCTTATGGTCTTATAAACAAAAGGGTAACATCATCTCCAATTTTTTGTTATGGTTGATATTGTGGGTGGAGTAAAAAATAGTAAATGAGTCTGGACTCATGAATACAACTATTTACTGATTGTACAATGTCAATAATATTTGACAACAAAGAAGTTAAAATTGCTTTTACTTATAACTAGAAAATTCTGTGGACATTTTGATAGAAATAAGTATAAAAAGAAAATACATAGAAAAAATAAATGAAGGTATTATTATAATATATAGCTATTTTCATGTTTAAGTATTTCATTTTTTTTGTCAGAATAATTCTACCATCCTTGAGCTTGGGTTATGTTTGGGTCACTGCCTTTACTAATTGAATATCTAGCACCAAATTATTTTTTACAGTAATCAATTACAGTGGCATGCAAAAGTTTGGGCACCCCTGGTCAAAATTTCTGTTACTGTGAATAGTTAAGTGAGTAGAAGATGAACTGATCTCCAAAAGTCATAAATGACACATTTCTTTAATATTTTAAGCAAGATTACTTTTTTTTCCATCTTTTACAGTTTCAAAATAACAAAAAAGGAAAAGGACCTGAAGCAAAAGTTTGGGCACCCTGCATGGTCAGTACTTAGTAACACCCCCTTTGGCAAGTATCACAGCTTGTAAACACTTTCTGTAGCCAGTTAAGAGTCTTTCAATTCTTGTTTGGAGGATTTTCACCCATTCTTCCTTGCAAAAGGCTTCTAGTTCTGTGAGATTCTTGGGCCGTCTTGCATGCACTGCTCTTTTGAGGTCTACCCACAGATTTTTGATGATGTTTAGGTCAGGGGACTGTGAGGGCCATGGCAAAACCTTCAGCTTGCGCCTCTTGAGGTAGTCCATTGTGGATTTTGAGGTGTGTTTAGGATCATTGTCCTGTTGTAGAAGCCATCCTCTTTTCATCTTCGACTTTTTTACAGATGGTGTGATGTTTGCTTCCAGAGTTTGCTGGTGTTTAATTGAATCATTCTTCCCTCTACCAGTGAAATGTTCCCTGTGCCACTGGCTGCAACACAAGCCCAAAGCGTGATCGATCCACCCCCGTACTTAACAGTAGGAGAGGTGTTATTTTCATGAAATTCTGCACCCTTTTTGCTCCAAACATACCTTTGCTCATTGCAGCCAAAAAGTTCTATTTTAACTTCATCAGTCCACAGAACTTGTATCCAAAATGCATCAGGCTTGTTTAGATAACAAGCAACACACATCAAAGTTGCTGGTGAACGCAGCAGACCAGGCAGCATCTCTGGGAAGCGGTACAGCCGACGTTTCAGGCCGAGACCCTTCGTCAGAACTCCTGGCCTGCTGTGTTCACCAGCAACTTTGATGTGTGAGGCTTGTTTAGATGTTCCTTTGCAAACTTCTGACGCTGAATTTTGTGGTGAGGACGCAGGAAAGGTTTTCTTCTGATGATTCTTCCATGAAGGTCATATTTGTGCAGGTGTTGCTGCACAGTAGAACAGTTCACCACCACTCCAGAGTCTGCTAAATCTTCCTGAAGGTCTTTTGCAGTCAAACGGGGGTTTTGATTTGCCTTTCTAGCAATCCTACAAGCAGTTCTCTCAGAAAGTTTTCTTGGTCTCCCAGACCTCAACTTGACCCCCACCATTCCTATTAACTGCCATTTCTTAATTACATTACAAACTGGGAAACGACTACCTGAAAACATTTTGCTATCTTCTTATAGCCTTCTCCTGCTTTGCGGGCATCATTTATTTTAATTTTCAGAGTGCTAGGCAGCTGCTTAGAGGAGCCCATGGCTGCTGATTGTTGGGACAAGGTTAGGTATTTATGAAGCTTTGAAATTTGCATCACCCGGCCTTTCCTAATGATGACTGTGAACAAGCCATAGCCCTAACAAGCAAATTAAGGTCTGAGAGCTTGGTAAAAGTTATCTGAGAGCTCAAATCTCATGGGGTGCCCAAACTTTTGCATGCCACTGTATATCTTTATTGTTTTTGAAGTATTAATAGTGTCAATAAGTAACTTGCATTTTGCAATTCAACTGTACATTTGTCAAGGAGATAATAATATTATTGTGACAATTAAAATCCCACACTAAATAGTGTATTTTCCCTCCAGTAATATTCCCATAATTTTAGATGAAAATAATGGTTCTGGGACAGGTTTGATGAACTTTTGCTAAAAATATTTGAACACTGCTCTAATACTATTGGCTTTGAAAATTCCCTTGTGACATTGACTTCATCTTTCCATTGTAACTCTTATATTGCAACAGAATTTGGAAAACTAACAGGTGTTAGTTCTTGAGTCAATGATTGAACCTTTTTAGTTTTCGTAATGATATACTTCTGGTCCTAAGATGCAAATAATTTCTTTTAGCATTTTATTTCCTCATTTTTGAAAGAGTTGAGAATATAGAATAGTGCAGCACAGGAATAAGCCATTTGGCCCATCAAATGTATGCCAAGCATGATGCCAAATTAAACTAATCCCTTCTGCCTGCACATGATCCACATCCCAACCTTCCCTGCATGTTTGTGTGCCCATCTATAAGTGTCTTGAATGTTACCATCGTAGCCGCTTTCACCACCACTCCTGGCAATGCGTTACAGGCACTTGCCACTCTCTGAAATGGCTAGCACAAGAGGGCATAGTTTTAAGGTGCTTGGAAGTAGGTATAGAAGAGATGTCAGGGGTAAGTTTTTTATGCAGAGAGTGGTGAGTGCATGGAATGGGCTGGCAGTGGTGGAGGCGGAAGCGATAGGGTCTTTTAAGAGACTTCTGGATAGGTGCATGGAGCTTAGAAAAATGGAGGGCCTTGGGTAAGCCTAGGTAGTTCTAAGGTAAGGACATGTTCAGTACAGCTTTGTGGGCTGAATGGCCTGTATTGTGCTGTAGGTTTTCTATGTTTCTCTGTGGTGGGGGGAACTTCCCCTACACATCACCATCAAACTTACCCTCTCTCATATTAAAACTAAGCCCTTTAGTCTTGGACATTTCTACCCTGGTGAAAGAAAAAGGCTCCATGTAACCTATTTATGCCTCTCACAATATTATGAACTTCTATCAGGTCTTCCCTCAGCCACTGACACTTCAGAGAAAACAGTTGAAGTTTGTCCAACCTCTCCTTTCAGATAATGCCCTCTGATTTAAGCATCTTCCTGGTAAATCTCTCTTGAAACTTCTCCAAAGCTTCCACTTCCTTCCTGTAATGGTGTGACCATAACTCCATGCAATACTCTAGTTGTGGCCTGTACAGCTGCAGCATGATTTCCCTGACTCTAAAACTTCACCTAAAGCATTGGAAGCAGGTATGCCATATGCCTTCTTTACACTCTATCTACTTGCTTGGCCACTTTCATGGAGGTGTAGACTTGGACCACAAGATCCTTCTGTACATTAATGCTCTTAAGAGTCCTACCATTAAATGTAACACCTCACACATACCAGGATTAAACTCCAGTTTTTTGTTCAATATGTCAGTAAAGTATGTTTTTTTATTTAAATGTGCAATACTTGAAACTGATGTCATAAAAATCTCTATTTTAATTAAAAATATTATAGTTGCATCTGTTAACAAGATAGCTATACTTAGTTATGAATCTGCTGTATTTCTCTTTCACTTGAAATACAAATCAACTTGGATTTATGCAGATTGGGATTCATCAACAGCAGACAGTAGAAAGTATGTTTTGTGCTCTGCTTTTTGTGAATGTTCAACAAAGAAAAATAATTTGTTCGTTTCTCATATTAAGTTAGTTGAGTAAGTCTAATTACTGAAAGTGTCCAGGTTCAAATTGTTGGTCAAATTATTTATAGGTGTATTGTTGAAATATTTCCTCTGAATTAAACATCGTTCCTTCAACTGCTATATAATTTGACTTTCACTGGAAATTTCTTCACAAAAAACACTGTAATGTTTAAATGTGAAAGAAACGAACTTTAAGAATATCTCATTGCAGGGGACTGTGAAAATGTTGGTAATCATTTCCAAATGGAAGCAAAATTGTGCCAAAATCCACACCATATATGTTTGTTTAAAAATTGTAGAAGAAATATCTGAATAACAGAAAGAATGCAAAATGACAATAGAATTAAAATATAAGCATCAAATGTACCTGGATTGGGTAAATAAATGATGTACATGTTATCGCATATATAGAATGCTTTAGTGTTTTTCACACCTGAAGTATGATCACTATTAATACATGAAAATGTTAAGCCAATTTACTACCAGAAATGATTTGAATGATCAGCTAATCTGATCTTTTAGTGTCATCTGAAGAGGGGATGATGACCCAGAAATTGAAAGAAATCCCTATTTTTCAATCAACACTGTGGAGCAACAACAAATTAGGAACAGTCCCTGCGGCTCAAATTAGTCACATCTTATAAGGGTTGTGCATCATCATCAGAAACAGAAATGTACAACACCACAATCTGTAAATTCATGACTGATCATATCTCTCATTTTGCCATTCATTTTGATCAGAAGAAGTGCAGATAGGAATGGTGGCAGCAACACTGAGTGTTTCCAAAAATATGTTGTCAACCTGGCAAAGGTAAAAAAGAGCATTATTTAGTTAGTTGATTAGAGTTACAGCAGTCCACTGATTTAACCCCTAACCTAATCACAGGACAATTTACAATGATCAATTAACCAGTATGTCTTTCGATTATGGGAGGAAACTGGAACACCTGGAAGAAACCTACGTGCACACGGGAAGAACATACAATCTTTCTTACAGAGGATGCTGGAATTGAACTCTGAACTCTGAAGTCCCCAGCTATAATAGCGTCAGGATAACCACTGTGCTACTGTGGCACCCTCCATGTTTAACTGCAGAAGCAGCTTGCAATTCACAGAGCCAAATGATCCCACAACCAGCAAATCAGATACACTCTGCAGTCCTGTCACATCTGTGCATGAATGGTGACGGAAAAATCGATAAGCCAGTGAGAGGAACAGGCCACCAAGAATGTGCCCATTTTCAAACATTGCTAGGGTTCTGAGTGAGAGAGTCATAGTCATAGTCACACTTTATTGATCCTGAGGGAAATTGGGTTTCGTTACAGTTGCACCAACCAAGAATAGAGTATAAATATAGCAATATAAAACCATAAAAAATTAAATAGTAATATGTAAATTATGCCAGGAAATAAGTCCAGGACCAGCCTATTGGCTCAGGGTGTCTGACCCTCCAAGGGAGGAATTGTAAAGTTTGATGGGCACAGGCAGGAATGACTTCCTATGACGCTCAGTGTTGCATCTCAGTGGAATGAGTCTCTGGCTGAATGTATTCCTTTGCCCAGCCAGTACATTATGTAGTGGATAGGAGACATTGTCCAAGATGGCATGCAACTTGGACAGCATCCTCTTTTCAGACACCACCGTCAGAGAGTCCAGTTCCATCCCCACAACATTACTGGCATTATGAATGAGTTTGTTGATTCTGTTGGTGTCTGCTACCCTCAGCCTGCTGCCCCAGCACACAACAGCAAACATAATAGCACTGGCCACCACAGACTCGTAGAATATCCTCAGCATCGTCCGACAGATGTTAAAGGACCTCAGTCTCCTCAGGAAATAGAGATGGCTCTGACCCTTCTTGTAGACAGCCTCAGTGTTCTTTGAGCAGTCCAGTTTAACGTCAATTCGTATCCCCAGGTATTTGTAATCCTCCACCATGTCCACACTGACCCCCTGGATGGATACGGGTCAAGGACAAGGTTCCATCTTTAGGCAAAATTGCTGAGTGAATGATTCATACAAGCTTACTCATGAGCCTGTCATGATCACAAAAGCAAGGCTTCAGCCAGTTTGATTCATTCTATGTGATAGCAAGAGATAGCTAAGAGCACAGGCAATGTGACCAGTCAACATCTTGGGTGTAGGACTGAAGAAGTGTCCTCCAAAAATAGACATGCCTCTAGCTAAGCTGTTCTGGAACATTCACATCACTGTTATACCGATTTAGCCAGATACTGTCCTGTCTATTAAAGGTAGGACAAATTCCATCTGGCAGATTATGCACCATTAGTCAATGCCCAACATCGGTGAAGTAATGGAAGATGTTGTCAATAGTATTATCAAGCAACACTTATTTATTCACAATCTGTTCAATACACAATATGAGTTTTGCTAGAACCACTCAACTCCCAGACTTCTTTATATACTTGATCCACACGTGGACCAAGGACCTGAGTTTCTGAGGTGAGGTGAGAGTGACTATACTTGACATTTAACTGAGTGTGCAGCTTGGAACTCTAATAAATTCAAAATCAAAAGGTGTCAACGAGAAAAGAATCCCAAGAGGTCTTATTTTTATCTTGAAAAATAATTGTGGCTTCCTATCATCTCATTTTCCAAAATGATAGTGCAGACTCTAGACTCAAGCATCATCAGTTGCTGTTAAGTAAAATCATGTTTAAACGTGGGATGTCAATGGACTTCTTCATAGAAAATGAAGCTCATGCAATCTCCAATAACAGAAACTCAAACACATCTGCTTGGTATTACTATCTCTCTTTTCCACCATCCACATGCTGGAGGGGCCCATAGAGGACCTGCCAGATAGACACCATAAGCTACAAAACTAGGTCAAAAATTGGGTATCCTATGGTAAGGGCCTCAGTTCCTGATACCCTTCAACCTTTTCCACCATGCACAAGGCACAAATCAAAAGTGTAAATATCTGGCTTCTCTCCCCTTCCCTTCCAGTCCTGATGAAGGGTCTCGCCCTAAACCATTGACCATTTATTCCCTTCCATAGATGTTGCCTGACTTGCTGAGTTCCTCCAACATGTTGTGTGCGTTACTCTGGATTTTCAGCATCTGCAGAATCTCTCGTGTGAATATCTCTACTTGTAGAATAAGTGCAGTCAGTTCTAGCAGCATTAAAGAAGCTCAACATTATTCGAAACAAAACCCCATCATCTACCCAAAGTAGTCATCCCCTCTATCACAGACTACTCTGTATGCCATCAACAGAAATACAGAACAGTTATTCGGCTTCATTAAGTCAACAGCACCTTACAAACCACGTCCTCTGCCACTCAAAACACTGGGATGGCATTGTGGTACAGTGGATATCTTACACCTCCAGAGATCCAGTTTTGATCCTGGCTTCTGTCTGCTTGAAGTTTGCAAATTCGCCCTGTCACTGCAACACATAGAAAATGCTGGAGGAACTCAGCAGGTCAAGCAGCATCAATGGAAATCAATACACAGTTAAATTTCTGGGCCAAGGCCCTTCTTCAGGACTGAGAAAGAAGGGGGAAGTTTTGCCAGAATAAAAATGGGGGGTAGGGTGGGAAGGAGGCTAGCTGGAAGGTGACAGGTGAAGCCAGGTGGGTGGAAAAGGTCAAGGGCTGGAGAGGAAGGAATCTGATAGGAGAGTAGAGTGAACCATAGGAAACAGGGAAGGAGGAGGGGACCCAGGGGGATGTAATAGGAAGGGGAGAAGAGCTAAAAGGTCAGAATGGAGAATAGAGGAAGGGGGAGTAGAATTCTTTTTACTGGAAGGAAAAATCTATATTCATGCCTGCCAGTTGGAGGCTAGATGCTCTGATTTCCTCCTAGTCCCAAATATGTCCTGGCGGATTAATTGGCTACTATGAATTACTATTAGGGAACAAAACGGTGGGAGAATTAGGGTGGAATTGATGGGGATGTGAGAGCTTATAGGTTGCAAGGAAATAAGTGGGGGAAACATGACTTATAAATATGCTAAAATAGCCAGTATTAGACTCGATGGGCCTATTTCCTAGTTCTATCTCACGAGGAAATTCAAGAATATTATAAAGACAGAGGCTAAGGGATACAAGGATAAGCTACAATCTGGAGATTCTCTCGGAAATCAGAAGCTATTCTGACTTGAAACTATATTGTAATTTCTTCATTGTTGCAGGGTTTAAATACTGGATTTAATACCTAACATCTTTGATGCACTTCCTTTAGCTGACTGCAACAGGGCTAAGGACAGCTCCCCTCCATGTTCCTGGGGAAATAAGGGATATGCAATAAATCCTGGCCTTGTTTACAATGCACACTTTCTGAAAAAACTAGCATTGTGACTCATCTCAGAAATAAAC
This sequence comes from Mobula birostris, assembly GCF_030028105.1. NCBI lineage: Eukaryota > Metazoa > Chordata > Chondrichthyes > Myliobatiformes > Myliobatidae > Mobula > Mobula birostris. Next base: position 170,427,579 of record NC_092375.1, on the reverse strand, counting down.
TCTTCTAAGAATATAGGATTCTATCATCACTGCACAGAAATGGGAGCCTGGAGTATGTAATGAGGTCCTTGGATCATGGCTGAGGAAAGAGAGTGACAATAATACCATATTTATCAGGTGACTAGAGACTAACAATACCAATTGATGAAGAAGCAGATGGGGTGAGTTTACATACAAGGTCCAGATTCTTCTTTAGGCAGAGAGACAAGACATTGTTCTCAACTTGTAGCAAAATTAGCCAATTGAAGCAACCACCATCACAAGATAAGTAAGGAGGTCGTCAATGTAGTAGTAATAGGAGAGAGGAGAGAGTACTTTATTGGTATCGGTAAGGTAAATATCATTTCAGTCCTCTGTAGAGTCCTCAGGATTTGTCCTGAACTATTTGGAGCCAGGAGTATTCTGCTTATGTATTCTGTTAGCTGTATTCTAATCAAAAATGTGGGGAGCATATTTTTTTTCTCCACTTGGCTTACCCATCTGAATCCAGTAAATGGTAATCACATTAAACACAATCCCAAGTTGATAGAAGAACTTGTGTGAATAGCAAATTAATGTGGAAATATTTCCATAATTTAAGAAATCTGTCAGCAACTATATGAAGTAGTTCCTTTATAGATCATAATTATTACATCCCAAACTATTATAATTTATAGAACTTAAATGTTAGACCATAAGACATTGGAGCAGCATTACGTCAATTGGCCCATTGAGTCTGCTCTGCCATTCAATCATGGCTGATCCTTTTTTTTCCACCTTCTCAGCCCCATTCCATGGCCTTCATCCTATAACCTCTGATGACGTGGCCAATCAAGAACCTATCAATCTCTGCCTTAAACATACCCAATGGCCCGGCCTCTACAGCTGCCTGTGGTAACAGGTTCCACAAATTCACCACCCTCTGGTTAAGGAAATTTCTCTGCATCTCTGTTTTAAATGGACACCCCTCTATCGTGAGGCTGTGCTCTCTTGTCCTAGACTTCCCCACCATTGGAAACATCCTTTCCACATTTACTTTGTTTAGGCCTTTGAACATTTGAAAGATTTCAATGAAATCCCCCCCCTCATTCTTCTAAATTCCAGTAAGTACAGTCCCAGAGCCATCAAACGGTCCTCATATGATAACCCTTTCATTTCTGGAATCATCCTTGTAAACCTCCACTGAACCCTCTCCAAGGCCAACACATCTTTTTCTTAGATGAGGAGCCTAAAACTGTTCACAATAGTCAAGCTGAGGAATTACCAGTGCCTTATAAAACCTCAGCATCATATCCCTGCTCTTACATTCTAGACCTCTTGAAATGAATACGAACATTGCATTTGCCTTCCGCACCACTGACTCAACCTGCAAGTTAACCTTTAGGGTGTTCTGCGCAAGCACTCTTAAGTCCCTTTGCATCTCAGATTTTTTGATTTTATCCCTGTTTAGAAAATAATCTGCACATTTATTTCTTCTACCAATGTGCATGACCATGCATTTTCCAAATTATATTTAATTTACTATTTTCTTGCATATTCTCCTCATGTCTTAAACACTTCTCAGCCTTCCTGTTTCCTCAACACCACCTGCCCCTCCACCAATCTTTATATCATCTGGAAACTTGGCAACAAAGCCATCTATTCCATCATCTAAATTATTGATATACAGCTTAAAAAAAAGCGGTCCCAACACCGACCCCTGTAGAACACCACTAGTGACTGGCAGCCAACCAGAACAGGATCATTTTATTCCCACTCGCTGCCTCCTACCAATCAGCCAATGCTCTACGCTTGCTAGTAACTTTTCTGTAAGGCTGTGGGCTCTTAATTTGATAAGCAACCTCATGTGTGGCGCCTTGTCAAAGGCCTTTTGAAAATCCAAATATACAGCATCTATTGCATCCCATTTATCTATCCAACTTGCAGTCTCCTCAAAGAATTCCAATAGGTTCGTCGGGCAAGATTTTCCCTTAAGGAAACCATACTGACTTTGTCCTATCTTCCCTGTGTCACCAATTACTCCATAACCTCATCCTTAACAATTAACTCCAACATCTTCCCAACTGCTGAGGTCAGGCTAACTGGTCTATAATTTTCTTTTTGCTGCCTCCCTCTTTTCTTAAAGAGTATAGTGACATTTGCAGTTTTCCAGTTCTTTGGAACCATGCCAGAGTCCAATGATTCTTGAAAGAACATTACTACTAACTACACAATCTTTTCCGCTATCTCTTTACGAACCCCAGGGTGCAGTTCATCTGGTCCGGCTGACTTATGTACCTTTTAGGTCTTTCAGCTGTTTGAGCACCTGCTCCCGTGTAATAGTAATTGCACTCACTTCTCTTCCCTCACACCCTTCAACTCCTGGCGCACTGCTAGTGTCTTACACAGTGAAGACTGATGCAAAATACTCAGTTAGTTAATATGTTATCTCCTTGTCCCCATTATTGTTTCTCTGGCCTCATTTTCTAGTGGTCCTATATCCACTCTCATCTCTCTATTATTTTTATATACTTGAAAAAAATGTTTCTATCCACCTTGATACTGTTTTCTAATTTGCTTTCATATTTCATCTTTTCCCTTTTAGTTGCTTTCTGTAGGTTTTAAAAAGCTTCCCAATCATCTATCTTCCCACTAATTTTTCCTTTGTTGTACACCCTCTCTTTTGCTTTTACATTAACTTTGACCTCCCTTGTCAGCCATGGTTGTATTATTTTGCCTTTTGAGTATTTCTTTGTTTTTGGAATACATCTATCCTGCACCTTCCTCATTTTTCCGAGAAACTCGGGCCATTCCTGCTCTGGTCTCATCCCTGCCATAATCTCCTTCCAATTTACTTTGGCCAGCTCCTCTTTCATACCACTGTAATGTCCTTTACTCCACTGAAATGTAGAGGCAGGTTCGATTTTTTCATTTAAGAAAAAATTGGATCAGTATATGGGTAGGAAAGGAATGGAGGGTTATGGGCTGAGTGCAGATAGATGGGACTAGGTGAGAGTAAGCGTTCAGCAAAGACTAGAAGGGCCAAAATGGCCTGTTTCCGTGCTGTAATTGTTATATGTTTCTATGAAATACTGCTAGGTTAGACTTTACTTTCTCCCTATAGATTTCTAGTTGAACTGAATCATGTTGTGATCACTGCCTCCTGAGGGTTCCTTTATCTTAAGCTCCTTAATTGTCTCTGGTTCATTACATAACACCCAATCCAGTATTGCTGATCCCCCAGTAGGCCCAACGACAAGCTGCTCTAAAAAGCCATTTTGTAGGCATTCAACAAACTCACTGTCTTGAGTTCCATTACCAATCTGATTTTCCCTATCTACCTGTATGTTAAGATCTCCCATGATTCTCAAAACATTGCCCTTTTGACATGCCTTTTCCTGTTGTAACCCAGTAGCTGGGATGTGTAGGCCACATCCCAGCTACTGTTTAGAGGCCCATATGTAACTGCCATCAGGGTCCTTTTACCCTTGCAGTTTCTTAACACGACCCACAAGGATTCAACATCTTCTGGTCATATGTCACATCTTTCTAATGATTTGATTTCATTCTTTACCTGCTGAGCCATCCACCTCCTCTGCCTACCTTCCTGTCAGTGATGGCCGAAACATCATGCCCGATAATCTGTAAAAGTGCAACAAGAATATCCAATTTATTTCTTGTACTCCATGCATTGAGATATAACACTTCAAGTACTGTATTTGCTACCATTTTGATTCTGCATCCTTAATCCACCGATACTCACCCTGCTAGCTGCAATTTTGTCTTATCATCTGCCTGCCGTTCCTATCAGTCTGACTGCATGCTGTCTTTGCTTTTTTACCATCCATCCCATCATGAGTCGCTTCACTCTGGTTCCCAGCCCCCTGCTAAATTATCTTAAACCCTCCCTAACAGCTCTGACAAACCTGTCCATGTGAATATTGGTCTCCTTTGAGTTCAGGTGCAACTCGTTCCTTTTGTACAGGTCATATCCTCCCCCAGAAGAGATCTCAATGATCCAAGAACCAGAAGCCCTGCCCCCTGCACCAGCTTCTCAGGGGGAGGGAGGGGGGAGCTTCTCAGCCATACATTTATCTGCCAAATCATCCTGTCTCTACCCTCACTGGCATGTGGCACAGGTGGCAATCCAAAAATTATGATCCTACTTCTTAGCTTTTTGCTTAGCTCTTTAAATTCTCTCTTCAGGACTCCTTTGCCTTTCCTTCCTATGTCATCGGTACCAATATGTACCAAGACATCTGGCTGCTCCCCCTTCCCCTCCAAAATGCTGTGGACGCAATCCGAGACATCCCTGACCCTGGCACCAGGGATTCACATTTAAGTATTCAGATGTGGAAAAATTCACCGATATTCATGAAGATTGCAGTCAACAAATATATACAAAAGAATGAACCAACAAGATTGGAGAAAATAATTTCTTCAGCAGCTGTTCCTTTAGTATGAATTTAACACCACATTTTACATTTATTGTCCCCTTTGATGTATTAAAAGATCATGATATTACCAAACTAAATTAGCAATGAACAACACAAGACAGAAAAAGGCTTTGTCAAAAAAAATTTCAATGAGTATCTTAGAAGAGAAGTTTATGCGGGTACTGAAGAACATTATAAGATTTAGGGAGCTAAATTCATAGATGTCAACGGTGGTGCAAGGGAAAATAGTACATATGCAGGAAGCCAGAACTAGAGTTGGACAGAGACCCTTGAAGGCTTTAGGGAGATTGCAGAGATAGATTGGCTATTAAGTCAACATTAGTGTCAGACAGAATGAAGAAAATAAAAGGTAGAATAAATAATAGTAATCCATGGATGAAATTCAGAAAGATTTCAGACAGACCTACAGGGAAGAGCTGTGTAGTGTTCTATAAACAATTATTTATATAATTTAATCTAGTTTGTTTGATATACACTCAGTAGCCACTCTGTTAGGTGCAGCAGGTACCTAATATGGCCATTGAGTGTATACGTGGTCAATCTACTTCAAGGTTCAACGTGTTGTGCATTCAGAGATGCCCTTCTGTACACCACTGTTGCAACGTGTGGTTATTTGAGTTCTGACACCTTCCTGTCAGCTTGAACTAGTCTGGCCAGTTTCCTCTGATCTCTTTCATTAATGAAGCATTTTTGGCCACAGTACTGCTGCTCACTGGATGTTTGTTTTTCAAACCATTCTCAGAGCATTTCAAAAACCCAGAAGATCAGCAATAATCATTCATCGATCAGTCAGTTATATCTGATGTTTGGTATGAACAGTTGAACCTCATGACCATGTCTGCATGCTTTTATGCATTGAGTTGCTGCCACATGATTGGCTGTTTAGATACTTGCATTCATGAGCAGAGGTACTTATGTATCTAATAAAGTGGCCACTGAGTGTACTTTTATTTTTTTTTTCACCTTTTTAGTTTTTTTTCTCTTCTCATGGAACATTTTGTGCACAATTTCTATTTGAAAATTTAATATAAAAACTCACAGGAATTTATTGTGATTTGTTTCAGTTAATGTGAACATTGTTAACAAGTTAGATTCCCCTTCCTTCATCCTACTTGGACACTCTGGAAAAAGAATTCTAAATTTATGGAAAGTGCCAATTCCTGTTACCTTGCAGGGGAAAGAAGAGTAAAAGGACCAAGTGTAAAATGTGGGAGCAATTTGCCAGGAGGAAAAAAAGTGAATCAGTAGCTTGTTTCAATCCTTGCCTGGGTTTCTTTTCTACTGTCTAGAATTCATGAAGTGTGTAATGTTAGCTGCCCTTTTTTAATCACGTTCTTAATCAATAAAAGTTAAAGTTACTCCTTTTGGCTTCTGTTTTACAGCACAGAAGAATTTTTGTTTTAGATTTGGGAATCAAAGCTGAAGGAAGTCAATACCAGTGCATGGCAAGTACCTTTATTTCTTTGAGGTCAGAACATCATTTGCAAGAACAGCATTTATTATGCATCCCCAGTTTCCTTTGAGAAATTGATGCTAAACTGTCCTCCTAGTGAATATGCTTCCACAATGTTGATGGGAGGAAATTCCAGGATTCCAGCGACGATGAAGGAGTTTTCATCAGCATAGCATTTAAAATTTCCAAGTGACTTGGAGGGAAACATTAAAGAACTGGTGCTCACATGCGCCTGAAGCTCATGTCCTTTTTGTGGTAGATTTTGTTGTTTTGGGATATGCTGTCAGAGTAGATTGGGCGAGTAACAATGTTGCATTCTGAAGTTGCAACACACTGCAGCCATTGGTGGTACTGATATTGATACTGGTACTGGTTTATTAGTGTTGTGTGTGCTGAAATCTGGAGGAAAACACACAGAGGATGCAGAGGGGGATCACAAAGGCGAGGAAAGAGGACCAGGTCGAGACAACGGAAACTTATGGAGAAGAGGAGTTCGGTGGGTAATAAAATGGACGAGTTGACAGCGCTAGCCAGGAGTCAGAGAACATTTCAGGAGTACAGAGTTATGTGTTTTACTGAAATGGGGCTGCACAAGGATATACCTGACGAAAATGTTTCCATGGAGGGCTTCCAGACCGTTTGGGCTGACCGGAAGTCCACTAAGAGTGGTAAGCGTAAAGGAGTTGGGGGTTTGCTGTTCTGGTTAACAACGGATGGTGCAATCCGGGTCATATTACGATCGAGGAACGTGTTTGTAGACCGGATATGGAACTTTTTGCTGTTGGACTCCAGCCATATTCCACCGAGATACAACACTGGGCGCAATGGGAGATTGTTTCTGCCTGTGGCCGTGGAACTTTGCAGCTCCACCTGTGGAGGGTCAGACACCCTGAGCCGATAGGCTGGTCCTGGGCTTATTTCCATCTGGCATAGTTTGCATCTTGTTGTTTGATTGTTTGTGGTTTTTGTATTGCTATATTTATGCCCTATTCTTGGTTGGTGCGGCTGTAACAGAACCCAATTTCCCTTGGGATCAATAAAGCATATCTATCTATCTATCTAAGATACAAAGAAAAGCTATTTGGAATTGATGTTTATACCAGTCAAATCAGCTACTTTGTTTGGATAGATGGCACAATGGTGCAACAGGTAGTTTGCATGCCCAGCAGCTCCTGTGACCTGGTTTTTAAACCTGACTTCCTGACTTTCTGTGTGTGGAGTTTGTTCATTGTCCTTATGGCTCTGGATTTCCTGTGCTCTGATTTCCTTCCGCATCCCAAAGTTGGTAGGTTAATTGATGACCGTAAGTTTTCCCCAGTGTAGATAGGTGGTAAGAAAATCAGGGTGGAGTTGATGAATATGAAAATAGAGGAATAAATGGATTAAAATTATTGATTGGATTGCTCTGAGAACTGGCATTAACTTGATGGGCTGAACGACCTCCTTTTATGTCATTAGAGAATATGCAATTATGCCAAGCTCCTCCAGTGTTTTTGAAGTTGTACTCATCAAACCAAGAGGAAAGTATTCCATCACTTGACCTGTGCTTGTAGCCACAGTACTTAGGTGGCTGGCCACCAGCACATTGATAGTTGGTATCTTGACAATAATAAAGCCATTGGATGTCAAAGTAAGTTGGTTAAATACGTTACTAGTGGAGGTGGTCATTGCCCGGATATTTGTGGTGCTAATGTTACTTGCTACCATGGAAGAAAATCTGTGAAATATGATAAATAATAAATGAAATTTTGAATGGATGCTAGAAAGTATATAATTGACTGACATCAAATTAAACGTAAATTTCTAATCACTTTATTGAGGAAAAATTATTCAAATTGGAAGTAAATAAAAAGGTAGAAACAATGATTTTAAAAAGTAAACAAAATTAACAATAAATTAAGGTTAATGAAGCATTAGCTATTTAGGTTGGAGAGCAGGCTCATAGAGAAAATTAAAATATTTCTGTAATATTATTGTTTTGCAAACTCACACCATAATGTTGTGCATTACCCAAAGTGTATCATGTTGTAGCTGAACCATTATAATTCAACATTAATCAATATCAACTGCTTTACATTTCAAGCTTATTGGATCCTATTGCAAAAAATAGTGTCTCTGCTATTTTTATCTTCAACTTTTCACTGCCCTCTTACTACAACCCCTCAACACCATACCCCCCTCCCCCCCACCCCCACAGACTCTTCTCAGTGGTAATCATTCACATAAGGATCTTGAATCTGGAACTTTGCCATGCCTTTGTTCCCACCTTGACCCACATGGAGTGCGTTATCTTTGCTTCACCCATTTACTTGTTCCCATTAAGTACTCTCATCCTGTCATCTTCCTACCACGTTAACATTCTGGTAGATTCAAGACAATCTGAAAATTGACAGTACAGATTAATATCTAAAACATAAATTTAAAGGGGCTGACAGCCAAGTTCACCACAAGGATCAGTAAGTACATCACATAGTGTATTGGAGTACTGTTGTTCACTTGAACCTATGCTGAATAACAGAACAGTACCATTGTCCATAAACAACTTCTATAATTTATTTTCTTCCTGTTCCCATCAACTATTCACAGGTTCTTTCACTCAACCACACACCATGGGTAATTTACAAAAACAAAAATCTGCATATCTTTTGGATGAAGAGGAAACATTAGGTGCCCAGAAAAAAACTTGTGTGTTCACAGGAAGAATGAACAAAGGCATTGACATCACTAGGGACAGAATCCACTGTGCTGTCTTTGTGAATATTTTTCTGCTAAGTAATCTAAGTGATGGGCCTGTCTCTCCAGCAAGTAGCGCAGAAACTGGTCTACATTTCTTGTGATAGCCTCCACCAGCATGAGTAAGTCAGGACATTCGTGAGCTATGGCTTTGCAAATGTATTCCAAGCATGGGTTGAATGCTGTTTTATACCTCTACGATCGTCCACGTGTATCCCTGTTGTATTCATGGAGGGTCTAGGACCAATTTGGCTTTTTATAAATGGAGACAAGAGACTGCAGATGGTGGAATCTGGAGCAAAATACTCCACTATTATCTTTGATCCATCCTCAAATTCGCTTGGACTATTTCTCACATCTCCCATTTCTAGATCACTTTGCCTCCATCTCAGGAAACAAGCTATCCAATGTCATTTGCTATAAACGACTGACTTCCACAACTACCCAGACTGTACCTTCTCCCATCCTATCTTTTTTAAGGATGGCATCCTTACAAGAGACAAGTCCGTTGCATCTGGTCTTGAGATGCAAATTTCCATTCCAGGATATCTGAAATGCCTTCTTTTTTCAAGAAACATAGTGTTGCCCCTACATGGATGATGGAGCCCTTACCAAAATCTCCTCCATTTTCCACATTCCCATCTCCCCCCCTCCACCCCCCCCCCAAGCCCACGATAACTCCGCCTAGACAGAATGAACAGATGCAGAACTCCTTTGGTCCTCACCTTTTACCCTACTAGTTTCCACCTCCAGCACATAGTTCTGTCTTTCTGCCAGCTGCAATGCTATCCCACCACTTGTCACACTTCCACTCCCCCTAACTTTCTCTTTTCTCAGGGCTACAATTGGGGAACCGTGTCCAGTTCTGGTCACCTCACTATAGGAAGGATGTGGAAGCATTGGAAAGGGTACAGAGGAGATTTACCTGAATGCTGCCTGGTTTAGAGAGTATGCATTATGATCAGAGATTAAGGGAGCTAGGGCTTTACTCTTTGGAGAGAAGGAGGATGAGAGAAGACACGATAGAGGTATACAAGATATTAAGAGGAATAGATAAAGTGGATAGCCAGTGCCTCTTCCCCAGGGCACCACTGCTGAATACAAGAGGACATGGCTTTAAGGTAAGGGGTGGGAAGTTCAAGGGTGATATTAGAGGAAGAATTTTACTCAGAGAGTGGTTGGTGCGTGGAATGCACTGCCTGAGTCAGTGGTGGAGGCAGATACACTAGTGAAATTTAAGAGACTACTAGACAGGTATATGGAGGAATTTAAGGTGGGGGCTTATGTGGGAGGCAGGGTTTAAGGGTTGGCACAACATTGTGGGCCGAAGGGCCTTACTGTGCTGTACTGTTCTATGTTCTATAACTCCACGGTTAATTCATCCCTCCCATCCTCGGGTATTTACCCCTACTATTGCAAAAGGTGCAACATCTGCCCCTACACCTCCTCCCTCATCATCAAGTCTAAACAGATGAGGGATATGTTCACATGAACCTCCACCTGCCTTGTCTTTTGCCTCCACTGCTCTTCTTGTGGCCTCTACATCAGGAATTCCAAGCATTGACTCAATGACGACTCTGCCTTGTGCCTGCACCCTGTGAATCATAGCCATCCTGAGCTCCTTTGGAAGCCAGTTTTGCTCTCCTCCTCACTCCCACATCGACCTATCTGTTCTTAGTCTCCTGCATTGCCATAGTAAAGCCAAATGCAGACGAAAAGAACAGCACCTCATATTCTGCTTGAGTAGTCCCATACTATGCTTTGTCAGAAACTAACTTCTAGGCATATTTCTGCAATTTTTCTCTTGTAATGTTTGTTACAGTACCTCTTAGCTGTATCTTCTATTCACTTCAGCTTGAGCGACTCAGCTTCCAGTCCAAAGCCTGAATAAATCCTAATTTGTCATAGCTTACCTACATTGTGTTTTCCATTTTCTTGTTTTCTATTACCTGTAAAAATGTAAAGGATGTGTATTCACTAAAAGAAACTGCAAAAGATTAGTTTATCACTTGAGAAACTTAAAAAAATGAACAGAATCGCTGCAAACACTGAAGAGAAAGTGAATAAGCCATGTGTAGAAGGAGATAAAAGGTGAAGGAAGACAAAAGCAGATACTCGTAAAGCTGAAGTGTGGGAATTAAACGGGGAGCTAGTTATAGCAAGAGGTGCCCATATTTTTTAAATTAGGGTGCTAAACACATGAGTAAGCAACTGCCAAGACACTACAAATTACTTGGAAATTCTAGAAGCAAACTAGAAATAATTAATTTTTTGAAACTGCCAACCATTGATTTGCTAGTGAGACTTGCATTTTGGAAATGTTTACTGTTGTAAGTGTCACTAGCACCATGCAAATTCTTGTGTGAGGCAATGGCTAGCAATACTAGTGGTTAAGTAACGTCGAAAGATGTAACACACACTGTTTCTGGTCAGCAAGTCAGAAGGAGCTGCCAACTGCAAGCAGGACAAAGCTAGTCAGCCTGATTCAGGACTGCACCAACGACTAAATGACTACCAATGGGTGTTTGTAAGTTTCAGTTAAAACATTATCTTTTGAACTTGAAATTAGAATCTTGTAATTTTGTATTAGAAGTGAAACATTGGTTAGTTCTTAGTTTGTTCTATCTACAAAAGTTACAGGAAATGACAGGATTAACAGAAGATACTTCAGGGAAACCCTTACAAATTCAACTTAACCTGTATTTGAAAATATTTAAAAATACTGCAGATGCAGGAGATTTAAAATAAAAACAGAAAATGGTGGAGATGTTCAGAAATTCTGAAGAAAGGGTCTTGAATTGAAACATTAAATCTGTTTCTCTTTCCATAGATGCAGCTGGACCTGCTTGAGTGTTCCCAGTATTTTCTGTTTTTATTTCAAACTGTGGTTGTTTTCGCCCATTCAGTAATTCTTTAAACAACGTAAGAAATGGAAGCAGAATATATTGACCCTTTGGAGTCTTTTCTGCTATTCAAACTGATTTATTTTACATCAGTGTAGGTTTCCTGCACTAATCTGGTATCACTTAATTGTCCTAATATCTTAACATTTATCAAAACCATTATTAGAAATGTTGTGTTTTTTTCCCCAGAACATGCAAAACCTCATCTTTTGCCAGGTTCAGTTGAGAAAACCTTTCTGTAACACTCCGTACTGTGTCTTCTGCCTTTTCCCCCTTATCCGTGGAATCTTGAAACAGCACAGCCGCTGTCCTCGTGCTTGCGAGACTGACTCTCTTGTGCTGTCCAACAGATACAGGTTCTTACTGGGTACTGCTTGATATCAAGAATTATAGAGCCATACCATCATACAACACAGAAACAGGACCAATAGCCCGCCATGACCACGCCTATCATAATATAATCATTCCATTTAGCACACTGATCTGTAGCTCCCTATACCTCAGCAATTAAAATACTCATCCAGATAGTTCGTGAACTCGTGAGAGCACCTGCCTGCACCATCTTCACAGGGCAGCATGTTCCTGAGTGCAACAATTATTTTCCCTGGATCTCTTCCACCTTTCTTATTGCTTGCCTTAAATCTATATTCTCTGATATAAAATGTCTCTGTCACTGGAAAAGTTTCTCATTATCCACCCTATCTGTACAGCTTATAACTTTAGATACCTGTATCACACCCACTTTTAGTCGTTTCTGCTCCAGGGAAAACAATCTCAGCCTATCCAGATTCTCCTCGTAACCAGAACATCCCATCCCAGATAACAACCTGATGAACTCCCGACTCATTCTTCCCCAATGCACTCAAATTCTTCCCCTGACATAGTGACCACTGTATTCTTGCTGTGATCTAAAGAAAGTTTTATGATGTTGTACTGTGAACTTAATTTTAGCCGGCCATTGGTGTAATGACTTCCACGCCAAACTTCGAGGCGAATGGTCCCGGGATCGAATTCAGCCGGCTCCTTGCACACCTTCTATCTGTCTTGAGTTGAGTGTTGAGCAAGCAGCTCAGCCTCATAAAAACAGATAAATTCTAACGATAGCAGAGGTTGCTGCCCGATGCACCACAAGGTGCGGAGAGGATCAATAAACCATGAACGTAATGCTCTTAAATTCTATGCCATGTCTAATTAAAACCAGTATCCTGTGTGCTTGAAGATGCAATCACCAGCTGATTCCTTCAACCCCCTAGATCCACTAGGCAAACTTGTAATTCTTAATGTGTAATAAAGGTTTTTAAATGTTCCTGTGTGAGATTCTATCTGTAGCGTGTGGCACTAGTAGACCCACCAATGTCTCATGTTTCTGTACCAGAAGCAACAACAATACTGCCTTCCTTTTTTGCATCTGGACACATTGCTCTGTGCTGTGGCCTTCAGAATTGCAATAATACAATTGGCTCTCAAGGACATGTCTGCTCTTTCTATATACAGGATAAATGTCTTGAGTCTGATCTTATTTCTTGAAATATCCATTACGTTCACTCTCTGTCATCATTACTGCTCTACCTAGTAAACTATATTCACTGTTAACATCACATTAGATTGCTGTTCACACTGTTACTCTCTCAAGTATCAACATCCCAAATTTGTTGGTAATGTAGTATCTGTAGGCTCTTTGGTGTTCCTACTTGCAAATTTGGAGTTATCAACAAAACATCTTTTATTGAAAGTGGTTAACATTCAACAAATAGCTGGAAACATTACAGAAATGTATCAAAAGTCACAGATGATAGTGCACCCATTTACTAAAGATACATTAACTCTTGTATGTATTATAGTTTATAATGACCAATATCAATAATACTGGATTCCTCATTGACTCTTGAACAAAATTCATTACTGTCTCCATCAGTCTTCTGGATTACCTCAACTAACCTTGATTCCAACAATGTCAAGACCTGAGTTGTAGCTAAGTATTTCATTGCATCTTTAGAGAGGTGCAACTATTGAGTTGAGGGTCACAAATATGATTGTGAAAGAACCAAGCAGGATGCTATGATATTTGTGATTACTTGTATGCACTTTTTGCAAACTTAGAGCAACATCCTTTACAGCTGAAATATAGAGAGAGAAAAAATTCCCATTTACCTTAGAGACCAAACTTGGAATCCATTCAGCAGAAGAAAAAAATAAATATGCTTAAATATGATTGTAAAGATGAAAAGATAGGGGTTCAAAGGTATATTTAATGTCAGAAAAATGTATACAATATACATCCTGAAATGCTTTTTCTTTGCAACCATCCACGAAAACAGAGGGGTGCACCAAGGAATGAATGACAGTTAAATGTTAGAACCCCAAAGTACCTCCCAACTCCCCTCCCTCCCGCGTGTAAGCGGCAGCAGGCAACAATCCCTCCTGCCCCCCCACTGGCAAAAAAAAACATCGGCACCCGCCATTGAGCACTCAAGCATGAGCAAAGCAACAGCAAAGACACAGACTTCCAGTTACCCCAAAGACTTCGCGTTTCTTCCCCCCCCCCCCCCAATAAGGGAGAAAGATGCATCTCTGTTTCACAGTGAGGGGAGACATAACAAACAACTCACTGGTTTACGATGTTAAAAGTCCATTACGTCGCTTTTTTCAAGCTCTATGCCCAAAGATTTTAGGTCTCTGGGCACACAGCCATAGATATTCTGACTCCCCCAAAGGCACATGTATCTCTTGCCGTGACACCGACCTTCGATCCGCCCGTCTCCTGAGCCCCGAGATCCGAAGCCTTCAAAGTTGAACCGAACTTAGGCCGAGCCCTTGGCGTGCCGAACAACGGCCAGTTATGAAACCCCGAGACCAGGTCTCATTCCCGCAAAGAACCACGGTCAACATGTAACTCCAGGTCAGGATCTTCAAAAGTACCCTGAAAGGGAAAAATAGAGATATTAAAGATGGAAATATAGCTGTTTCCGAAGACAAAGGAGTGGCTGTTTAGTGCCATAATCACGTATGTAAAGATATTTTCAATGTAGTTATGTGTTATTTAAAGGAAAATTTTGAAGACATAAACCAGGTCTAGGCCACCTGGCACCTGCCTTTTAATAATAATATGGTTTATCTCAGAATCAGAATCAGGTTTATTATCACTGGCATGTGTTATGAAATTTGTTAACTTAGCAGCAGCAGTTCAATGCAGTACAATATATAGAAGAAAAAGAAGAAAAAAAAAATTAAATTACAGTATATATTGAATAGATTAAAAATTGTGCTGAAAAACAGAAATAATATACTGTCAAAAAGTGGGGGAGATTTCACTGGTTCAATGTCCACTTAGGAATCAGATAGCAGAGAGGAAGAAGCTGTTCCTGAATCGCTGAGTGTGTGCCTTCAGGCTTCTGTGCCTCCTATCTGATGGTAACAGTGAGAAAAGGGCATGCCCTGGGTGCTGGAGGTCCTTAATAATGGACGCTGCCTTTCTGAGACGCCGCTCGTTGAAGATGTCTTGGGTACTTTGTAGGCTCGTACCCAAGATAGAGCCAACTAAATTTACAACCCTCTGTAACTTCTTTTGGTCTTGTGCGGTAGCCCCCCCCCCCCCCCCCATACCAGACAGTGTTGCAGCCTGTCAGAATGTTCTCCACGGTACAGCTATAGAAATTTCTAAGTGTATTGCTATATTCTGTCTGCATTGCTCTTTACAATCTTTAACTGTCCATTCCTTTGTTTTTCACATCTTTCTACAAATATTCAATGACTTTGTTTTTACCACCCTTGAGGAAGAATTCCAAAGGTTTATGACACTTCCAAAGATTTATGACACTTTGAAAGAAAAAAAAACTCTCCTTATTTCTGTCTTAAATGGGCAACCCATTATTTTTAAATAACAAATGATGGTTCTCGATGCTCCTACAATAAGAAATGTCTCTCCACATTCACTCTCAAGATCCCTCAGGATCATTATTTTTCACTCAAGTCCACTGTCAGCCTTATAAACCCTAGTGGAATCAATGTGGTCCATCCAACCTTTCATCATGAAACAACTTACACATTTCAGTGATTAAGCTAATAAATCTTTTCTGAACTGCTTCAAATATATAACATCCTTCTTGAACTGAGGTGTTCCTGGCTTGTTGAGTATTTAGTTCATATTAATTTAGGTTTAGGTGGCTTTTGATTGTTTGCAATATCAGTTCAAAGGAATGAAACCACTTTGGAACAAATACACCCATGGTCTATCTCAGGAATGTACTGCAGAAAGCATGTTAGAACTCAATATGGTGAATTCATACAGGAACCAATATTATTAGACATAAATATTTATCTGCCAATAGGGTTTGTAAAATCAAAGCCTCCGTATAATCTATCATACTGAAGATTTGTAAAAATGTATGTAAATAAGGGAAGTCTGCAGCTTGTTTTTGGAGTTTTTGACAAAATAATATTGGCTAACATTACAGAAACATTTGGCTGCCAGTTACTTTATATATGTGTAGATTTACTGAAGACAAACTTGTAACCGTCACTTTCTGGGTTCGAGCTAGTCCTCCTTCCCCTCCCCCCCCCCCCCCACCACCTTCTTCTGGTGTCTTTCCCCTTCCTTTCCAATCCAGAAGAAAGGTCTCAGACTGAAACGTCAACTGTTTTCTCATTTCCACAGATGCTACCTGACCAGCTGAGTTCTTCCAGCATTTTGTGTGTGTTACTCTCTCTGTAAATCTGCAGAGTTGTTATTCCTTATAGATATTGCATTTATTTTATCTTTTCTTTATTAAATTTATGTCAAAATGAAATGTCACATCTTCCTGTTCAGGCTACAAGATTGTCATGACCTGCTTGCTTGTACTCGAACGCTGTTGTTACTGCTTTGATGTGCCCTGAAGCAATTACACTGGACAACAAAGATTTTGCTTCCTGAATACCTTTAGGTATATCTTATGAATTTTGGACGACTGATCATGAAAATCACCATGAAATTTCCCTATCACACACCATTTTTTAATAAACTTATGTTTATTATTTCAATTCATAATTCAAGTCAATTAAAATGTTGCCTACAATTAAGCTGGAAAGTTTCCTATCTTGTCCAGGCATGCTTGGGCATGCTTAGGCGGCGCAGCTGCTGCATGGCAGGACAGGTTTTAGTAATAATTATTGGGTTCAGGACTGTAAGGATGGAATTTGCTATCACTATGCACAAAAATTTTTATGAAGGATTTTGATATTTGAGACAGATGCTTCCCAGAATAACTGATGCCAAGATTAAGGAAAGCATTTTTGTTGGTCCACAAATCAAACGGGTCGTCAATGACAGGCAATTTGAAGAACTTCCAGTGGGACTGGAGAAAATCACATGGAAGGCATTCAAGGAAGTTGTTGAAATTTTTCTTGGCATCTACAGAGCACCAAACTACATGCAGCTGGTTGAAAGCTTGCTTCAAGCATATAAAACCATGAAATGTAACATGTCACTAAGGATTCATTTTCTGCATTCCCATTTTGACTTCTTCCCTGCAAATCTTGACACAAGCGAGAAGCCTCAGACACTGAGTACAAATGAAAATCATTAACAAAATATTTTAACTTAGTTGAACTATTGCAAAGCATCAGCACCATTATGCAATTAAACACTAATATTCAATAAAAGTTACTTTGTTGTTTCTCCAAACTCCTATGTGGTACAAGTAGTCTGAAATTATATTTGTGTTCATCTTCAAGCAGTCTACCATAAACAAAAAAAAATTCTGAGGAAGCAACACTTTTGAAAAAATTTGTTGTCCAATATTATCCTTCCTTAGTTGAGATCACATTCATTCATTAATCCTGTAAAATTGAGTTAACTGAAATTTTGAGGGGACTACCAGTATGGAGGTTTAATATCTATCTAGACAGTTGAAATGAAATGCCTGTTAGTGTGTTTAATTTCTATATAAGTTTACAGAAATTTAATTGATAGCATCAAAACCAAAGATATGTGAGTTTTAATAACAAAGTATAAGGAATCTTCAGGCCAGTTCGAACTCTCAAATTAGTTTGACTTCACTGATATTTCCATTTAGGCCTGCAATTTTTTAAAAGAAAACCTTATTTTCCCTCTTGAAAGTCAATATTACATCTGCTTCTACCACTCTTTTAGTGATTTCCAGATCGTAATAATATTCAAAGTACATTTATTATCAGAGGATATATTATACAACCTTGAGATTTGTCTCCTTACAGGCAGCCACAAAACAAGAAACCCAAAACAATCCATTAAAAAAAGATGTGCAAAGAGAGAGGAAAAAAAAAAGCAAATCCTGCAAATAATATAAGTAAGCAAATAGCATTTAGAATGAAAGTGAGTCCATAGACATGAAACCCAGCGTAGGCCCACGGCCTCAGCCTCAGTCTCAGTGCAGCAAAAAAATGGAGTAAATGTCGTAGAGTAGTGAGCAGAACTGTCCTAACACCCATCCTTTTCAATCCATCCAGGCTGGCGTTTAAATCATAATATATTTTTTGATAAAGGAAATTTTTCTCACATTGTACTAGATCTTAAATTCTATGTTTACTGTTTACCATCCTATTAATGGAAACAGTCTGATGATCTGGAAGAGGGAACTGAGTGTAGTGTAGCAAAATTTGCTGATGACACTAAACTGAGTGGAAAAGCAAATTGTACAGAGGATGTGGAGAGTCTGCAGAGGGACGTAGATGGGTTAAGTGAGTGGGCCAAGGTCTGGCAGATGGAATACAACGTTGGTAAATGCGAGATCATCCACTTTGGAAGGAATAATAGAAGAGCAGATTATTATTTAAATGGTGAAAGATTGCAGCATGCTGTTGTGCAGAGGGACTTGGGAGTGCTTGTTCATGAATCGCAAAAGTTGGCTTGCAGGTACAACAGGTTATTAAGAAGGCAAACGGAATGTTGGCCTTTATTGCTAGAGGGGTTGAATTCAAGAGCAGGGAAGCCATGCTGCAACAAGTATACGGTACTGGTGAGGCCGCACCTGGAGTACTGTGTGCAGTTCTGGTCTTCATACTTGAGGAAGGATATACTGGCTTTGGAGGCAGTGCAGAGGAGGTTCACCAGGTTGATTCCAGGGATGAAGGGGTTAACCTATGAGGGGAGATTGAGTCACCTGGGACTATACTCTCTGGAATTTAGAAGAATGAGAGGGGATCTTATAGAAACATACAAAATTTTGAAAGGGATAGATAAGATAGTAGGAAAGTTGTTTTAAGACTAGAACTGGGGGACATTGCCTCAAGATTCAGGGGAGAACATCTAGGATGGAGGTGAGGAGAAACTGTTTTTCCCAGAGAGTGGTGAATCTGTGGAATTCTCTGCCCAGGGAAGCAGTTGAGGCTTCTTCACTAAATACAAACCCCATTTCCGGAAAAGTTAGGATATTTTCCAAAATGCAGTAAAAACAAAAATCTGTGATATGTTAATTCACGTGAACCTTTATTTAACTGACAAAAGTACAAAGAGAAGATTTTCAATAGTTTTACTGACCAACTTAATTGTATTTTGTAAACGTACACAAATTTAGAATTTGATGGCTGCCACACACTCAACAAAAGTTGGGATAGAGTTAAAATAAGATTGAAAAGTGCACAGAATATTCAAGTAACACCGGTTTGGAAGACTCCATATTAAGCAGGCTAATTGGTAGCAGGTGAGGTATCATGATTGGGTATAAAAGTAGCATCCATCAAAGGCTCAGTCTTTGCAAGCAAGGATGGGTCGTGGCTCACCCCTTTGTGCCAAAATTCGTGAGAGAATTGTTAGAGCAAAAGGAACATTTCTCAACGCAAGATTGCAGAGAATTTAGGTCTTTCAACATCTACAGTACGTAATATTGTGAAAAGATTCAGAGAATTCAGAGACATCTCAGTGCGTAAAGGGCAAGGTTGGAAACCACTGTTGAATGGGCATGATCTTCAAGCCCTCAGGCGGCACTGCCTAAGAAACCGTCACGCTACTGTGACAATTATAGTCGCCTGGGCTCGGGAGTACTTCGGAAAACCATTGTCACTCAACACAGTCCGTCGCTGCATCCAGAAATGCAACTTGAAACTGTATTACGCAAGGAGGAAGCCATACATCAACTCTATGCAGAAACGCCGGCGAGTTCTGTGGGCCCGAGCTCATCTCAGATGGACCAAAAGACTGTGGAACCGTGTGCTGTGGTCAGATGAGCCCACATTTCAGCTAGTTTTCGGAAAAAACGGGCATCGAGTTCTCCGTGCCAAAGATGAAAACAACCATCCAGATTGTTATCAGCAAAAGGTGCAAAAGCCAGCATCTGTGATGGTATGGGGGTGCATCAGTGCCCACGGCATGGGTGAGTTACATGTATGTGAAGGTAGCATTGACTCTGAGGCATATATTAGGATTTTAGAGAGACATATGTTGCCATCAAGGCGACGTCTCTTTCCAGGACGTCCATGCTTATTTCAGCAGGACAATGCCGGACCACATTCTGCATGGGCTACAACAGCGTGGCTTTGTAGACACAGAGTGCGTGTGCTTGACTGGCCTGCTGCCAGACCAAATCTATCTCCTATTGAAAATGTATGGCTTATCATGAAGAAGAGAATCAGACAACGGAGACCACAGACTGTTGAGAAGCTGAAGTCTTATATCAAGCAAGAATGGACAAAGTTTCCAATTGCAAATCTACTACAATTAGTATCCTCAGTTCCAAAACGATTAAAAAGTGTTATTAAAAGGAAAGGTGATGTAACACAATGGTAAACATGCCTCTGTTCCAACTTTTGTTGAGTGTGTTGCTGCCATCAAATTCTAAATTTGTGTATGTTTACAAAATACAATTAAGTTGGTCAGTAAAACTATTGAAAATCTTTTCTTTGTACTTTTGTCAGTTAAATAAAGGTTCACATGAATTAACGTATCACAGATTTTTGTTTTTATTGCATTTTGGAAAATATCCCAACTTTTCTGGAAATGGCGTTTATATATTTAAGATACAGTTAGATAGGTTTTTACATGGTAAGGGAATTAAGGGTTATGGGGAAAAGGCAGGTAGATGGAACTGAGTTTATGGACAGTTCAGCCATGATCTTATTGAATGATGGAGCAGGCTCAATGGGTTGGATGGCCTACTCCTGCTTCTATTTCTTATGTTCTTATGAAAACTCCTTGTTATTTTGAACAACTCTCTTAAATCTGTTTACCTATACTGTGCAATAGAGAGCTGTCTTATTTAGTCTTTTCAGATAATTGAAATTCTGTATCCATGATTTTATTACTGTAGGAAATTTTTATGTCTATCAGTTCTTGATGTAAAATATGATAGTCAGGTTATATTAAGGCTTCAATTTCTGACAATGTCAGCAGAGCATAATTGGACAAACTCTATTAATGAGAAGCTGCCCTGTCCTTACACCAAAAGATTTCTAGTTCCATTGTCATTCTGTGCCTGTTAGGTAATCTCAATTGGGCTATTCTTCAATTCTTCATATGATATTATTACCTCCTTGATTAAGAACTGGCAGGTTTGGATTGGAGGGAGAGCAATGATGCTGAAAAAAGAAAAATTTCTGGGTGCAGAGGAAAGAAGTTTAATTGAAGTCTGTGGTTCCAAGTTCCCTCTGAAATTCTTGCCCCTGGAAGCCTAACCTGTGCCTTTGTCACCTCAAGTATTATATTTAAACTCTGCTAAATAAGCAAAATGACTTATCCCTAACTATCATATTATGCAAATCACTAAGGTCACTATTAATCAGAAACCTAACTGATTCAGCCACATAGATATTGTGGCTACGATATTTACTGTGACTCCTGGATGGCATGATCTGCATTGCGTCATTAATTTCCTGACTTTAGAAACTTTTTCACTATCTGTTAGGCAGATGTTAGAAATATTATGGCATACATTTATTTCACTTGACTGAATGAGTGCAGCTACAAACAACCCAAAGAAAATTAATCTGTTTGATTAGTATCCCCATCTATTATCTTGAAAATTCTTCCTTGCTGCCGCATAGCTGTAATGTGTACCATCTAGAAAGTGCACTTCCCTGCCTTAGCAAGACATTTTCAACCAGACCTCCCAAGCTTGTATCCATTACTATCTAGAAGGACATATCTGAATATCAACAAAATTATGTAGGAGAAGATAGCTATTAGCCACCAGCACCAAACAGATAAGAGCATCAGGCGTTAGTTTTATCTACCTCCGTAAATTCTGTTCCATTGACTTCAGTGTATCTAAATGTGAAGGAATGAATACAGCAAACAACTGATATACATGAATACTTTAGCTTCAGCAACCAAATAATGTATTTTGTATCTTGTTTCTTATCAAGAGATAATAGCTGCTGTATTTATGATGCATTAGTTCACTATTAACCAATCTTTGTGTTGCTTTTGATTAGAAATTTGGAGTTGAAGTAATTGGTTAATGGGCATGAAAGATTACTGAAGTATGTAAGGTTTTTTAGCCAAGATAAGATTTTCATAATAGATGCCAAACATTTCTAAAGAGAACAAGAATCCCTTGCGTTACTTTGCCAATAATAATTCATTTTATAGATTGTATTTGCCACTAATAAAACTATATAAAAATATTCAGTACTGTGAAAAATTTGCTGTATACGGTAAATTAACTCAAAACTATGTACGAATATAAATACAATATTAGACCAAAATAATGGTCCACTAAAATAATTTAGAAATGTACTTGTTTTTCTTTTAGATACTGAAAATATTTCAAATGAACCCATAGCTCCCTTGTTGAGGAAATTGTAACACTAATTAATTGTAACATTAATTATGAGTTTTCTCATAATTAATCTGTTTTAAAACATTTAGTTTAACTAATCAATGTTAATTTGAAATCCTATAAAATAATCAATATCTGGTTAGCAATTATTCATGAGAAATTTATGCAAATTGAACAGGATATATCTTTTGCATTATCAGTGACTAACAGTAAAATATTGTTTCATTCCACTTTTGAAGAAGTATTCAGTAACCAAGCTGTGACCTGGTAAGTTACAAATTTATGCAGCATTCCTCACTAGAGTTTGAAAGAGTGTCATGTAATTATCCACAAGTGTATTCATTGTTAAGTGATAAAATAGATGCAGTTTTTAAATGTAGCAAAATCATGCAGTGATTCATGTTTAAAGAAATGAATAAAAAAGCAGGAAATGTATCTGACATTTTAAATTTTGTTCATTAAACTCATTCGTGAGTAGTTAACAGGATTAAACTTTATTCCTTAGTGTGTAGTTTTATGGTGATATTAATCAACCAATGCCTGTTTAAAGATAGCATGTAAAGCACAAAAAAGTACATGAACCATTCTAAATTAGTTTGTCAATTGGTCATTCTGGCTTCTTTATGTAAATTCCACCATCCAATTTACCTTCTACCACTATTGAAGGATGACTTAATTTGTTCTATCATGTAAGATTCTGACAAATGGCCTGATGTGAATATGTTTCATTTCACAAAAGAAACTGCACAAAGCATCTGGATTCTGGGTTGTTGGACATGAGTCCCTTCCCTTGATTGCTTCCGGTGTACTAAATTGGGCAGATTTTACCATGCAAATAGGTTTCAAAATGGAGCATGCCCTTTGACTATCTACATAATTACATGCTTGTCTCTGTATTTTATTTGGCTGCTGGAGCAGTTAACCTCTGAAAAAGAAGGCTGATGATGACATGACCAGCACAAATATGCAGACACTGCAACGTCAATGCACTGTTGTTTGAGGTAGCCTCTAGTCCTAACCCTGAAACTCATGCCTCAACAGCCAACTGAAGTATATAATATGTAAATCTTTGTTGTTAACTTTTGTTGTAAATTGTTAATTCATCTGTTTTATTATAGATATCCTCTGCAGGTTATCACAATCAAAGAAAAGGCTTTTTAAAAACCATATTTGTTTTTCATCTCTGAAAATTGTTATCTTTATATTTGCACTCATTACAATTTATCAACAACATGAATTTACTGTTAGTTAAACTTGAAGAATTCTTGTCTTTCTACTAGGATGAATAAGTGTATCGACCCTCAGGCAACTTGTATTACAATTATTCAACAACTCTAGTTTTAATTTGTTGTGAAAATGTAGTCTTTGTCATTAGTCAATTTGAACAAATGAACCTCAGCAATAAGATACATTGAGTATCTGCCTTCTCTAACAAAGTTTGGAGGGGAAACAAATCAGTTAGTTAGAAAAATACTGCTTGCAGTATGTTTGATATATCCAGATGTTAGTATTTTCTTGGAGGCTTATTGCAAGGCATTATGGTACATGACCAGCTGTCACTAATGATTGATGATGTTGATGTATCAAATGGGTTGTGAAGATGTGGTTTCAGAATAGCCACAGAAATATTAAGATTTTTCTTCCCTGGAAAGGAAGCGTGTGGGTAGTTCCAGAATTTTCCCACATTATTTCAAAGCTCCCATGAGATATGTGATTTCATCACTATTTTCCCCAAAATGAAATGCCTTCATTTCTTAGCTTTTGGGGCAAAGGGAAGTTACAGACAACTTACTCACTATTTAAAATACGATTTTTCCAGAGTAAATTTATTGATGGCATTATATATATTTGAATTTGGTATCTAAGGCTAAAATCCCTATTTTTTAAAAATAAAATGTGATAAATAGCTGTAATTGATTATAGATTGATAATGTAAGCTGTAATAAAATATTGGCTAACTCTGCAATATGCTTTTGGTTTTCATCTTAGCAATGTTTTGCTGCAAGTGTTTGAGATCTGTTCAACCCAAAGTTAGCAAAGATAATCTGTGTAACCCATTTTGCCGTAGAAAAACACTGGAAATTGAAAACTTGTGTGATCACATCTATTCACTGAGTATCATTTTTATAATTCAAAAGCACTGTTGTAATTTTGAATTAAAATTTGTTTTCAAAGCTCTCAAAGTTTGATTAAGTTTATATTTTTTTAAAAATCAGATTTAATACCATTCTATTAAATGGATGTTCATTTGTTTACTAATATGGAAAATATTTCCCATAATCCCAAGATTATGATAGCAAATAACTTTGACTCTTTTCAGGTTAATAACTTTTGAAAGAAGCAGTGTTTGCTTGAAAGTAGGTTTAAGATAAATTACCTGTTTACATAAAGCCTTCATATTTTCTAAAGTTCAAAGAACTTTATTAGTTTCCCTAATTAATTTTTTAATAGTTTTTTACAGTTTGCTTTTAATTAATCCACAATTATTGATAAGCCTAGATGGATAACAGCAATGAATTGGTGAATTTTGCAAGTAACAGAATTAATTAATCCTCCCAAAAGTTGCTAGCTTTATTGATTATTGATTATAATTAATGAGTAGTTATTACATTGAAACTCTTGGGTTGACACCGCACTGTTTTGCTGTCAATTAATTAAAGTATCATTCCATAAATAAGATGCTTTCAGTATCTGGGTGCCAGTACTTAATGTGTCACTAAAGCTGGGGTTCCTCAAAGTAAATTCAAATGTCTGGCATGAG
Source organism: Mobula birostris (assembly GCF_030028105.1). Classification (NCBI taxonomy): domain Eukaryota; kingdom Metazoa; phylum Chordata; class Chondrichthyes; order Myliobatiformes; family Myliobatidae; genus Mobula; species Mobula birostris. The sequence goes on along the minus strand of NC_092375.1, from coordinate 170,402,584 downwards.
TGTTGGAGAGGAAATAGTTCAGAGATTGATGTAGTGATGGATAATGACTGTATTTCATTGAGATGAAAATTTGTCCTGCTCAGCGGCATTTTAATAGTCAATGTGCTGTAAATCATATAAGCAAATTTAGTAAGTATACTGTATTTGTTTGACTTGTTATGCATTTAAAGAGAGGATAGTGTACAGAGCTATATCAATATAAGATCATAATATGATTATTGCTAAAAGTAACTTTTTATGGAAACCGAATAAATTTGAGAGGCATTTTAAGGGCATGGCATTCTGCTGTGCATCAGAACTTGCATTCCCCTCGGGGTAAAAAAAAACACCTCGTATTAATTAATTATTTTAGTCACTGGCAATGTTGGAATCAAAATATTTTCATTTAGTTAATTTTCTGCACCCTTTTAAAATACATTGTTGCATTGCTGTAAGGCTTAGACTCAGTGAGAATAAAAGAAACTGATATAATTCCAAAGGAAAGATGCTGTATGAATTTGCAAGTGAGCCAGCATCTTGTGTTTTTCTTTGTCCTTATTTGTGAGAGATTTTGAGTTGGGAAGTGTCATGGTGAGCAAAACAACAAACTGCGGTCACATATTGCCAAATGAATTTTTATGGTGTGGATGGGTTCCATTCAAAGCTGACCATTTTGTATTGGTTGCTCTAGAGATTCTTGAATGTCAAACAACGATATTTGGTAATATTTTTATTTAGTTTAAATCAAATTAGTTATAGTTGGTTTCTCAGTCTAGAGTTTAGCACTTTTGACTAGCACTTTTCAAAGACAGTAGCCCGACCCAGAGAAACAAGATCAATATATAAAGAGTGATCACTTATAAAAGCATTGGCTCTGAAGTCTAATTGGCAATTACCATTCCTCTGTCTCTTCATGCCCCTGCACCCCTCACCAAAGTTTAAAAATTATACTTGATCGGATTGCATCTGCTGTCTGGATACCTAGAATGAATTCCTGCCTACTCCACTGCTGTGAAGTACTCTTCCAGGAGTCTGGATGCTGGAATCTTCTTTCCATGAACCCAAGCACTAATCCTTGCTGTATTCCACAAACTATGATCTGTGGACTACCGCAGGACCAATGCTTGGGCTCCTGCTTTTAAAAGGTGATCTGGAAAATCTTAAACCAGATGAAAATGTGAGTAGTCATGTAGATGTAAGGGTTGAAAAGGAAATAAGCCAGCTAAGTAAATGACAGCTGATAGATAATTCACTCCTTCCATCCTTGGAACAATTTGGGAAATGACAGGTCATTGCCACAGTAGAAGAATCAGAAATGCTATTTTTTTTTAAATGGTGAGAAATTGGGAATCATTAGTATTAAATAGGATATGGGTATCCTTTTCATTGAAAGCTAGAGTGCCAGTGTAGCAAGCATCTCATCATCATTATGTGCCTTGGCATATGACTTCGGTGATCATGGCCTTTGACCCATAATTGTTCTTGGTTTGCCATTGCCTTCTCTTGGCAGTATCTTTATAAGATGGGTGACCCCAGCCATTATCAATACTCTTCAGAGATTGTCTGCCTGGCATCAGTGGTCGCAAAACCAGGACTTGTGATGTGCACCAGCTACTCATATGTCCATCTACTACCTGCTTCCATGGCTTCACATGACCCTGATTGGGGGCTGCAGCTGCTACACCTTGCCTAAGGGTAACCTGCAGGCTAGTGTAGGGAAGGAGTGCCTTACATCTTCTTTGACAGAGACGTATATCTATCATGCCATGCAGGCAGGTAACTAGCAAGGCACGTATTATAAATACGAGAAATTCTGAAGATACTGAAGATCCAGAGCAATGCATATAAAATAATGAAAGAACTCAGCAGGTCAGGCAGTACCCATGGAAATGAAGAAAGGGTCAATGTTTTGGGCCGAGACCCTTCTTCAGGACTGGAAAGGAAGGGGGAAGAAGCCAGAACAAAAAGCGGGGAGAGGGGCAGGAGGACTAGCTAGAAGGTCATAGGGGAAACCAGGTGGGTGGAAAGTAGGATATTACTGCTATTATTGGCCATTATTATAAGAGAATTTGGATAGAACAGTAAAGATATCTTTGTACAGTACAGATACAGAGGGCCTTGGTGAGAGCATACCTGGAGTCTTGTCTGCAACTTTGATCTCCATATCTAAAAAAAGCATATAGTTGAAGAGGAGGTGCAGTGAAAATTCATCAGAATATTTTCTAGGATGAAGGATCTATTATTTGAGCCGAGATTTAGTGTTCTAAAGTTTAAAAGAATGAGAAATGGAACAGATTCTTTGACAGGGTAGATGTAGGAACGATGTTATCTCTTGCTAAGGGTTGTAGAACTCTTAGCAAGAGGGCACCATGGTAGTGTAGTGTTAGCACAACACTGTTACAGCTCGGGGCATCAGAGTTTGGAGTTCAATTCCAAGGTCTTCTGTAAGCAAGTTTGTATGTTTCTTCCCATGTGTGTATGTCTTTTTCCTCCAGGTGCTCCGGTTTCCACCCACAGTCCAAAGAAGTACCAGTCAGTAGATTCATTTGTCATTGTAAGTTGTCCCATGATTAGGCTAGGGTTAAATCGGTGGGTTGCTGGGCAGTGCGGCTCAAAAAACTGGTAAGTGCTGTATCTCTAAATAAAATCAAATAAAAACACTCTCAAAATAAGAGGCCATTTAGGACTGAAATAAAGAGAAATTCCTTCACTCAAAGGATGGTGAATTCTTCAAATTCTACCCCAGAGTGGATATGGAAACTCAGTCATTGGTTATATTCAAATCAGAGTCTGAGAGATTTCTATTTACTAAAAGAATCAAGGAGTGTGGGGATATGACAGGATAACAGTGTATTTGAGGCAGAATTTCAAAAGGTAGAGCATGCTTGAGGTGCCAAATGGCTTTTTCCTTCTCTTATTTCATATATTGCCCTTTATTGACATCATGAATGCAAAAACTGGTTCATTTCTGGAAGTAATGATGTGAAGTTCCCTGACTGATATTAGTCCTTAAAGCTAAGTATCAGAGCAATAATTTTAGTCCTTTTCAGGCATTGCATGCTCTTTTGAAAGATTCCAAGCTTTTTTTCAGCTACTCACTAAAGTGAATCAAACCATTTAGTTAGTACTGAATTTAAAACCCCGCATCCAAGTCACCTAGCAGGCGACCTGATTATACTACAACCTCATATTCACTGCTGGCAGAAGTACTTGATGGAATAATGATTACAAGGCTTCAGAGAAAGAGCTGGTAAATAGAACAACCTGAACTACACATTAAAAATCTGGCCCAAGTTTTTATGGGAAGGAATAATTCTGTGTAATATTTTGCAAATTCAGTTATTTCTTTCCATTCATTTCTTACCCAGAGCACTTTAAAAATGTTTTTCTAACCCTACTATTCCAACAAGGTGCTGTCTTTGTGACTTGCAAAGTTAATGGAAGGCTGTTGAAAAGTTGTACTTGCCCGTACTATCTTTGGGCAGACAGTGAACTACTTCCTGAACTGGACCCATGTCCTGGGGATGAAGTTGGTGTCACTGACCTTTCTACCTACTTCAGTCCTCTATTATGGCCTACTGGGAAAAAGATGCTTCCTCCTTGCCCTGACTTCCTCAATTGAAACCTCTTGGGAGGCATCAAAAAGCACGAGCAGAAATTCTCATTATAGAATATGTTCAAGAATATTAAAATAGCAACACAATCAAGAAATGCAACCATATTCAGAATCTTTTTATATTTGATGCAGAAATTGGGATTGATCCCCAGTTTCCAATCTGAATATGATTCAAATAGGAATAATGCCTGGCATATAAGATATCCAAAACCAAACATCGTAGGACATTCTTGTTTGATTTGTGACCCAAACTTAAACTGACTTGCTATCATGTTACTCTTCAATCTTATGAAAAGAAGGAGAATCACATAGGATGGATGAGTCACTGCTGTGAGTGAAATAAACTTAGCATCCTGGAATAACACAACAGTTTTCTAAGAATTTTATCCTCATATCAAAAAAACTAAGATTTCTTGCAGACATAACCAGTGGCAACTCATGAAGTTATTAAAGACGTAATCTAGAAGTGAAATGGATCTCCAGCCAGTTTTTTTTTGTTGTTCACAGTATGTAAACATCAACAGCAGGGACACCATTTATTGTCCGTTCCTTACCCTCTGAGTAGTGTTCTGAAAGGCCATTTTAAATGACAATTCAGAATCAACCACACAGATTGGTCTGGAGTTTGTTCTATTCGCTCACAGGAGGTAGATGTCACTAACAATATGATTATTTATTTTCTGTCCTAATTACTCCAGTATTGAAAAGACGGTAAACTACTTTGGAGGATCCAGAGTCAAATACATATCAGACCAACTGAAGCTGGCAAGTTTCCTTCACTAAGGGCATAAGTGAGTTATTAGGACAACCTAATTATTTCATTCTAGCTGTTATTGAAGCTAGCTTTTTAATTTCTAGATTTACTTAGTTACTTAAATTTAAATTCTCCACCTGCTGAGATGGAATTCGTCATATGAAAATCATCAACCTGAAAAATTAACGCTTAACGTTCTCACTACAGAACCTACCAGACCTGAGTATTTTCAGCATTTTCTGTTCATTTTTCTGATTACCTTTAAATCAGAATAAATAAATAAAATCAATTATAATATATGTATATTGAATAGATTAAAAATCATGCAAAAACAGAAATAATATATATTAAAAAAGTGAGATAGTGTTCAAGGGTTGAATGTCCATTGGATGGCAAAGGGGAAGAAGCTGTTCCTGAATTGCTGAGTGTGTGCCTTCAGGCTTCTATACCTGCTGTGCTTCCCTTGTCCATATCTTCTTGGTCCTCACTACTGGTGTTGCAGACTTCAGTCTCTGCCTGTACTCAGGGAGTAGAAGAACAGTCAGGTGATCAGACTTCCCAAAATGAGGGCATGAAATAGCACGGTAGGCATTCTCGATGGTGGTGTAACAATGGTCCAGTGTATGGTCTCCTCTAGTATTACAAGTGATCTGTTGATGGTAATTGCTTAGTGATTTTTTTTTCGGACTGGCCTGGTTAAAATACCCCAAGATGATGGCAAAGGCATTAGGGTGCGCTGTTTCATGCAAGTTGATCACGTTGCTCAGATCATCTAAAGCCTGATTGACATTGGCCTGAGGTGGAATTTATACTGCTACCAAAATGATCCCGGAGATCTCCCGCGGTAGAGAAAAAGGACAGCACTTGACTGCTAGATATTCCAGGTCTGATGAGCAGAATTGGGACAGCACTGATATGTTTGTGCACCAAGAAGAGTTGACCATGAAGCATACTCCTCCACCTCTGCTTTTGAGAGACTCTATAGATCTATCCTGACAGTGTATAGTAAACCCAACAATCTGAATCACTGCATCCAGTCCGGAAGGGGTTAACCAGGATTCCGTGAAACGAAGGACACACGCGGTCCTAATGTCCCTCTGATTCTGTACTCTAGCTCTGAGATCATCAATTTTATTCACCAGAGACTGCACATTTGCCAGCAAGATATTCAGTATGAGGAGTTTAAAACCCTGTTTCCTTAAACGCACTTGTATCCCTGACCTGCAGCCACGCTTCCTACATGAAATCCTATATGGACGCACCCATCCACAATCAGTATTGTTTCCATCAGTTTTAAACAGCGATAGTTTGTTTAAATGCATTAAGACATCTTTGTTGACTGTACTGACCTTGGAAGCAGTTGCGCTTTTTAGCTGTATCAAGCTGAAACGAGAATATTTAATCATATCTATTGAGAGTTCTGCTGCTATGGGAGTCACCCCTAGATTGAACACGGATAGTTTTGAAAAGTTATGGCAGGAAATAAACACAGTAAACTTAAAAAAAACATAACAATGGAAGACCTCAGCAGGTCCAGCAGCATCTTTGGAAAAGAAATATGAATGTTGACATTTCGACTGGAAACATCTAGGTACACCTTTTGCTTCACAGATACTGCCTGACGCATTGAGTTTTTAAAGATTCCAGCATCTGTATTCACTTTTGTTTTCAGCAAACGATAATGTCTCCCTCTGCTACGTTCCATTTATATTAAATCTACTCTCTACTCTCAGTGTAATTCTGAACAGCAGCAAGGCCTCATCCGTGTGAGTTTTTTTTTACATTTCCTGTGAACAAATTCTTTTTCTGTATTGAACTGCTTGTGAATGAAAGAAAAGTAAGACATGGAAATCTGTAGTGTATTATTACAGGCTCACACTAGTCATTGTGTGATGTCAGTAAATTATTAAATCAGCAAGAAAAATTTTGCTTGAACTTATTTTTGAGTTGGGTCAGTATTCTGAGCTGATAATTCTATTTCAAAGCTTTACAGAGGTTTCTGGAGGCATCGTCTTATATGGACCTCAAAAACAACAGTACAAGTTCACATATCCTCTGGTTTCTCTTCAGATCATAAAAATAAATCAAATTCTCTTTGGCCACTTGGAAGTATGTTTTAGATCAGAAAAGGGTTTACTGAGCAGTATGACAAACTTAAAGATGTCTTGGGCCAGGACCTACAATTTTTCAAAACTGAAATTCCATAGTGCAGGTGGTGCAAAAAGTAGGAATTTGATTAAAAGTTTTGAAGATTTCAAATGACCTGAAGTAAGCAAATTTAATGGAGAAAGGAGGGATGGAAAGTGTTCCAGTGCTGAATGGACACCTTGGGATGTTAGAGATCAGGAGAGATGTTCTCTTTGCTGCTCAGGGATCCAGAAAGCTTCTAAGACCAAATCTTGGTGGGCAATTAAAGCAAAAGGTGATGGCAGAAATGTCAGGGATCATGTTCCCAGGATTATGGAAGCAAAACCTCAAGAAATTCAATGGCTTCATGTAGTCTAAGTTAGTGAGTGCATTTTCATATGCTAGATTACAACTGCTAGGTCTCATATTTCAGACATTGCTCAATACATCACATCCAGTCACACACCTACCCATAATATCTGTATATTGTTCATGTACTTGAGGTTCACTTTCAGTACTGCTGCAGATTTCACGCCAATGCCTTACAGCTTGATCAAACTGCCTACTCTCAGTGACAAGCATTTCAGCTGAGTACATTGTGAGACACTCATTGATAGTCCTTCCTCTATTTGCAAAAATGATAATGCACCACTGAAGTCAGCAGCAGTTAAATAGCAGCACACGATTATGTCCCCCTGCCATAGCAGAGTTAGTGCTCTGTTATTAGAATGGCTTTTGGTAATTACATGAGCAACAATAGGAGTGAAACAATGGAGAAAGCTGGCATACTTATGTCTAATCTTTATACTTGCATCTCACGTTTCTCTCATTCTGACTTACAAGCTGCGGATGGCAGAAGTACGCATCTCTTACTTTACCCCATCTCCTCAATCCCTTTCTACTTGTGAGTTGGCAAAAACTCCTCCTTAACCATACAATGGTAAAAGAACATTAGTTGGAAAGGCAATAAAGCAAGGAAGGGGAAAACTGAAGCCATTCTGCTTTTCACTGAGAGGCACTAGCTCAGATGTTATTTCTATGTGATATTAAGAAGGTCAGTTAGAGGCAGGACCTGTGCATTGTTTGCAGAGGGCAAGGGCAATGCACGTGCTAGTTTCCGAAGGGTGAGGTTACAAGCAAGCATTTAGAGGTGCATCTTGACGATACAGGGTATCAAATTTAGTTTTATACCAAATTAGACACTACATTGGTAAGAGTATTATGCACACACAACTAAAATCAACCAGAAGGATGTCAAAAAGGACAACTTTTCTGAGTTAAAGGCTTTGGTTCTGGTCTCATAGCATTGCATACTTTGGCATTAGGAATCAATTTCCCATTCACTGGTGGTCCGAGTTTTCCCACACCACTGACCTTCATTTATTTCTTATTTTATATAGAGATGTGCTGTGTAAAGAGCCCTTCTGGCTCAATGAACCACACTGCCCAGCAACCTGCCTACCTAACCCTAATGTAATTGCAGGACCGTTTACAATGACCATTTAACCTACCAACTGGTATATCTTTGGACTGTGCAGGGGAACCAGAGCATCCGGAGAAAATCCATGTGGTCACGGGGAGAACGGAGAAGCCCCTTACGGAGCTGGAATTGAACTGTGAAATCCGACGCCCTGAGCTGTAATAGTGTCACGCTAACTGCTGTGCTACAGTGGTGCTCCATCATAATATCTAACAGCACAAGCCAGCATAAAAGCTAAGACAAATGAAACATTTCAAATAAAATAAAATGCTGCTTTTGTGTCTACCATTGTCTCTACCAGCCCTATTTTTGCTTTAGCTTGTCTTTGTTTCCTTACGCATCCAAGTGACCATAACAAGAATTGATTCCCAGCAGAGGAAACAATAGGTGGCCTTGAAGGACAATTTAAAACTGGAAAGCTGAAGAAGGGTCTTGGCACAAAATGTCGACTATCTATTTATTTCCATAGATGCTGCCTGACCTACTGAGTTCCTCCAGCATTTTGTGTGTGTTAAATTAAAACGGCCTTGGGTTTAGAAGATCTGGTTTCAGAGTGCTGTCCAGTTTGGCTATCTAATATAGGGATGGCCAACCTATGGCGTATGAACCAATAGTGGCGCTTTGGATGATTAGATGTGGCGTATTGCACCCCAGTGATAATAATTTTAAAAAAAGCCTACTCATGTAAAAAGTCAAACAACAGGAATTCTGCAGATGCTGGAAATTCAAGCAACACACATAAAAGTTGCTGGTGAACGCAGCAGGCCAGGCAGCATCTCTAGGAAGAGGTGCTTCGACGAAGGGTCTCGGCCTGAAACGTCGACTGCACCTCTTCCTAGAGATGCTGCCTGGCCTGCTGCGTTCACCAGCAACTTTTATGTGTGTTGCTCATGCAAAAAGTATTAACCAAAAACTGATTTGTAAAAAAAAATCTATAACAGGAATTCAAGTAGCTTAGAGCTAGAAATGGGTTTTACTGAGAATTAATCTAAAACATAGCAATTATTTTTAGTGATATTATTATTTCGTGCACATCTTTTGAATGAGTCAAACTAGGAAAGAAGAACTTTTGTTCTGCAGTCGTTCCATAACTGTTCAATACACGTTTGATACTTGTTTGATCCTGAGGCGGCAGGCATCTGCACCAGCGGTGCACCGCAGGTTTTCGCCAACTAGTTTACAATTGACACTTGTGCGCTACGGAGTTGTGCTTTGTTCGTCCTTTATGAACATTTGCAGTTTTGTACTTTTTTGAAAATTAAGCCTTGTTTTTACGTTCAGTTACCCATCACAGTGCAAAAGAAAATGAGCAAAAGAAAAGCAGAAAGTTATAGTAAGCGTGAATTCAATGAACAGTGGGAAAATTAGTTCTTATTTATAGCGGGTCTGTCAGGAAAACCATTGTGCATTGTTTGTGAAAACACTTTCTCATATAATAGAAGACATGATCTTAATAGACACTATAAAACACAACATCAGACTGAAATAGAAGGAAAACTGAAGCTAGTGCTTGGGTCTGAGTTGCGGAAAGAATATCTGATTAAGAAAACGAAAGACATCAAAAGAAGACAAAATATATTTGTTAAAATAAGTCTCATTAAGGTAAGTAATGTTTATCTTGTTTTTATATTAAATCAATATATCATGTAAAAATGCTAAATATGTCTATATTAACATTTTTACAAGAATTGAATGTGGGTACAAGAGTTGTATGGCGCATCTGAACTTGTGCGTGAAAAAAATTGACACATGGAATGTAAAAGGTTGGCCACCCCTGATCTAATAGTGGCTAATGTTGGCAGGGGATAACAAATACTATCACACTGAGAGTGGCCAACTCCACTGGCATTCCATGTGTACGTGGTCGATAGCTATGGTAGCTGTTCTGGTATTTAGTGATAAATTGCTGGACCCCAGTGATAGTGTACATGCTGATTTGAAAGTCAACTTAGCTTGCATTGCAGCAAACTGAGGTTGGATGACTGAAATAAAAACAGAAAGTGCTGGAAATAACATGGATATTGGGCAACTCCCATGGAGAGTAGAAATGAGAAAACAAGTGTGCCTTGAGTTGTACCTGGGAGACAGGTGGAGAGAACAAAGGGAATATCCATGATAGAACATAGTTTCAAGTTGTCCAGGTGACACAGAATGCTTTCAGTACCACCTTTCTTAGAAGTGGACGAGAGCAGTAAGAGAAAAATCATGTAAGAAAATGCTGAAAACATGAGCTGGTAAACAGCATTTGCTGGAAATGTAAAGCAAAAGAGAATTCTGGACATATCAGCAGATCAGAAAGCATCTGTGGAGAAGTAAACTTATTACAGGTGGGTGCCTAGATGGAAGGTGAGGTGTTATTCCTCAAGTTTATGTCCTGCTTAACTGAAGTCGACGTTCCCCCTTAACTGAAGGAGATGTTTTGCGTATTGGTCAACCAGTCTGTGTTTAGTTTCTCCACGGTAAGGGAGACTACATCATGAGCACCTTGTACAGTCCACCAGATTAGAAGAAGATGCTTCATCTGAAAGGACTATTTGGGTCCCTGGATGTTGGAATAGGAAGCGATAAAGTGGCAGCTGTTAAACCTCTGGCAGTCGCCATGAGTAGGGGAAGGTTTGGAGGTGATGGAGTGAACCAGAGAGTTGTGAAGGGAACTTTATGGAATATTCAGAATCACAATCAGGTTTATTATCACCAGCATGTGGTGTGAAATTTGTTAACTTAGTAGCAGCAGTTCAATGCAATACATAATATAGAAGAAAACAAGGTAAATCTTATTCTGTATACTTTATACAGTATACATACTGTATATTGAATAGATTAAAAATGGTGCCAAAAAACAAAAATACTATTTATTTTTTAAAAAGTGAAGTAGTGTCCAAGGGTTCAATGTCCATTTGGAAGAAGCTGTTCCTGAATCGCTGAGTGTGTGCCTTCAGGCTTCTGTACCTCCTACCTGAAGGTAGCAGTGAGAAAAGGGCATGTCCTGGGTGCTGGAGGCCCTTAATAATGGATGTTGCCTTTCTGAGACAATGTTTTCTGAGAGTCCATTGTAGCATTCATTTGTGTTGCAATAGGATGAAAGACATTGGTAATCAGAGACTGCATTGTGGTTGAGTCCATCAGAGAGATCACTTCTCTCCTGGTGCAAGCTCCCTGAAGCTCTGTGGGAGGCTAATACTGGATTCCTCTATGTTCCTTGATAAAATCTTCTTGCTAATGTGTCACACATTTCATTGTGATCTCTTGTTAACCTCGCAGACATCATATTCCTTGTATCCATTAGAAAAGAGAGAACAGCTGAATTGCTCAGCAGCTCACACAGTATCTGTGAAGAGAGAAATAGTATCAACATTTCAGGTTACATGCTTTAAGTTACAGAGAAAGGCGAGATGTAGGGAGAACATGGGAGAGTCAGACTGGAGACCAGAAAGGACTAGGTGATACAAGTGGTGGTGTTGCCATCTTAGTAAGAACGTTAAGTATAGCTAATCTGTCTGGAGGAGATGCAAGTATAAGAGATGCAAAAGGAAGAGAGGAAAAACACTACAATTGCTGAAAATCTGAAATAAAGTTGACAGCTGGAACTTATCAGTAGAATACATTAATTAATTCTTTTCTATTTTAAAGGATGTTAGAAATTATTTCTGACATAGTTTGAAACCTTACTAGGGTAGCATTTTCACTTCTACAAAATTGACAAAACTGAATACGAAATTATGCCCTAAATTATGTGAGATGTTGTGGTAGTCTTTTTCTCAGTTTTGGCAAACTCAGCTGCATATTGTTGAAAGTAAATTCTGGCATGAACCAATATACTTGGATGATGTTGAAAAATGTGTTTCTTAAATGCCCTAAAGAATATTTCTTAATATATTTTAAAGTTGTTACTAGGTGTAATTTAATTAATGAAGCAGAAATTATCTTTATTTTCAGAAATACGTCTTAGAGATAATTATTTTTAAATAAAGTGTAAGTAACCTGACTTAAATAACACAAAATGACCTAAAATCCACACAGAGCCACTTGCTTGATTAATTGGTATGTAATTGTCATTGTTTTAGTAAATTTCAAAGAGGTTATATTCAGACGCATCAAAATATGATAATTATGCCTTTAAAAGTCAACCAAAAGCTTTCTTTTCAGAGGTTACTGTAAGGTATGATTAGCTTTTTGGGAGTGTCCAACTTTTTATCCAGTGTGCTTTTTCAAACTGCAAAAGTTCATGGAAATGCAATTTGTATGAATGTTACTTAAATGAGAAGATACTCAAACATTTCCTCCAGTTTATTCACTTTTAGACTCATTGCATCTACTGAGGAGTAGACTCTTGGTGCTTAACTCATGAATCTCAGATTGAAGGAAACTTGAACATCTGCACTGTTGGAGACTTAAAAGAATGCCTATTTTATAGAGGTTACATGTGTAGCTTTGCTAATAAGCGTTGGGCCAGATCATACTTAATTTGGCCTCTGCCCTTCTTCAGTCCTTGCCATTTTCCTGTAGCTGCACCTGCTTTTTATAGTTTCACCTTCCTACTGCCTTAATGCCTGTCTATTATGGTCACCCCATGAGGCAGAGTTTGCTGCAAATAACTGTTTGGCTTTCACCATTGACACCGATACGCCTCTTTCTCCAAAACAACTCTCTTTGCTTTTTCCATTAAATACCTTGGAATTATATTTAAATATCACTAATATTCAAAGAGTTTTTAAAAAAAGTAATTAAGAAGTTTAAAGTATTCTTTAAAATTGCAAGGTAACATTTTTAAGTTATAGAAATTACTTAGAAACTCAAAATTTAGGTAAAATAAAGAAAATACTTTCTTGCACCAACCTTTTTATTCAAGGTCTTCATCATCATCATCAGATGCCATGCCTAGTTTGAGCTTTGACTGCCATGGCCACACACTCCTGTTTCGGGTCAAGTGGATCAATTCATTGGTATTCATTTCCAGTTCTCTGGCTGCTGTCTCCATCATCATTTGTCTTTGTCTTCCTTTTGCTTTCTTCCCTCCAATCTTTCCCATAATTACCATGCATTCTAAATCCTCTTTCCTAATCACATGTCCAATGAAGTTACGTTGCCTTTTCATGATCTCATACATTATTTCTCTTTTTGTGTTTGCTCTGTTCTTGACATCCTCGTTAGATATTTGTTTCGTCCATGATATTCTTTGCATCCTCCTCAGAAACCACATCTCTGCTGCTACAATTCGTTTCCTCATGTTACTAGATATTGTCCAACATTCTGAGCCATCAAGGTGATAACCTATTTAAATATGTGGATGGGAAATGTATACGGCAGCCATTCTTGGTGCAGTGCTGATAATTTCCTGAGCTGTCCTTCCCCCTTTCCCCAGTAACCAATTACACATTCCCCCACATTCGATTGCATTCTCTGACTCCCGCCACTATCAATACCCAGTAGTCCTTTTACCTGTCCTTGGTCTGAGCCCTCTACCTAGCTAATGGCCTGACTAATAGTTTAATATCTATGAATCTTTGGTGTTGTTGCATTAACAATGGCATTTTCATTAACTAGAAAGGGTATTGCACACTGCCAGTAATAGCAATGTATCTCATTTTTGTATTGACAGGAAGTGTGCCTGTCTGTTGTAGAGTATCCGCATCAAAATTCAACACTGCTCAGGGGCTCAAAGCATTTGGATTTCAGCTGATAAACTGTATCTTTCGCCAACGTGCCTCCTATGGAGTTGTCCATCCGGCTATTGTTGGACCATCCTACCCTGTACCCAAGGTACATTGATATTGACTTACAGTATTACTCTTTGAACACAACTCCCTGCTGATTTTTATTATTACCTATAAGAGAGGTTAAGGTGAGATGAGAGATGTGACAAGTTAAGCAGAAATAATGATGAAGACTCAATAGGTAATCGTAGTTAAGGCCAAGAAATGGTACAGAACTAGGATATTATTCAGAAAAGAGTAGATTTTAGAACATATAATGGTTCTGAAGACAAGGACATGTTGGAGGAGATCAACATTTCCCTTTCATTAAATTTCCCTTAGATAATTAGGATTTGAATGTTATATTTAAAGGCATACAGCATATGCCGTATTTACCAAAAACTATGACTTTACTGCACTAGCAATGTTTATAATATGAAGCAAAATACCTTATCTTTTTTGCACTACCTTACTTCCCATTTTTCTATTTTCTATTTATGATAATTTAAATTTTTAATATTTACTAATTTTAACTATTTTTAATATTTATAATATTTAATATTTGTAATCCAGGGAGTGTGAAGCGCAGAATCAAATATCACTGTGATGATTGTACATTCTAGTACCAATTGTTTGGCGACAATAAAGTATAAAGTATAATACCTTCCTGGTTCAATATGGTGAAAATAATACAATGAAGCTGGTTCATCAACTGATTCGGGATACACCATGCTTGTTTTGTTTAATCAAATGTCGAGTTGTAATATTTGTTTTAAAATATTTAATTGTGCCTCTTTGAATTCTGGATTCTTAAGATTGTAATTATTCTTATTGGATGTTGTATTCACAAAGATCCTAGTTTCAGTAAATTTGAATCATATAGCTAAGGCACATTTTCATGTTTGAGTACTTGGATTTTACATTTTAAAGTAGCAATGAATAATCTTTTTGCCAGAAGGAAATGTAGGTTAAAAGGCTGTGTATTTCATCAAAATTAATAAAGGTTTATCTATTTTTTTCTAAAGTAGGTAAGTAAGCTCTTCCCATTTGTGTTGTTTGACCAAAGGCTAAAAACAGCAAGCTGCTATTCTTGTTAGTCCATTGAGTTAACAGTGTTCTTAGGAATTTAGAAGTGGGCAATGTTAAGTTCAAAAGGGCATTTGAAGAAATATTGCAGCAGCCTTGGGGTTTGTCTGATGGCTCAGGAAGGGTCGACACTGTAACACTCAGGGCAAACTGCCATGAAGCAGGAGTCTCTTTTTGAGAAAATGATCCCATTGTCACGCTCCAGTTTTCTCATCTTCATTTTCAATCTTTTTTTTCAAGCACATAAAGAAACCAGACTATGTGACGACAGGCATTATACCAGACTGGGGAGACTACATCGAAATTAAAGATGAAGATCAGATTCAGGGTCTTCGACAAGCCTGTCAACTGGCTCGCCAGATCCTCCTTTTTGCTGGAAGGAGTTTAAAGGTAATATATGTTGTTCTGAAGGTTAACTGAGAAAGGACATTTCAACAATTTTGCCTGTATCTTCATGCCTCTTCTGCCCTCATTTTTTATAATTATGAGAGTTAGCCTTTTATTTTTATGAACTTGTTCTTATATTTTAACTGCCCATCTAATTTGCAGTTAAATTGTACTTGAAAAGTTTCAGATTACAAAACAAAATTTATTTTATAAGGGAATAGTGTTTTAACAGTTCTCTGGATCATTTCTATTACATATATATGATTATAAAACAAGACCATATTTTTACAGAGTACATTTTTAAGTGTTAAAGAGAACATTTGTGCATATGATTTTTACCTCTGAAGTGATAAACTGATGTCACCAATTCAGAATTATGAAGTTCTGGTTTTTTACAATGCCAGTAATAACTTAGATATAAAGCGCATCGAAGTGCAAACTAAATAAAGTCATATTAAAAAATCCTAACTGACTCATACATTCATTTTCAAAATTTTATTCACATGCCATGTTCTAGAAATTAGTATTTTACAAAGTCAATTATATAAAACCTCCATCCGTCAGATTCTCTGGCTTCTGACTTCATGACAAAAAGTTTTCAAATGGACAAAAGAGAAAGTCACAACTCCAAGAGGAAATCTTTGCCTTTTGTAGGAAATGCATAGCTAAAGTTATAAATTCTGCAGTCTGAATTAGGGGTTACTGTCTCACAAAACTATGAACTACTTGTTCTTAATGTACCAGTGCCAAAATTATGTAGTTAATGTCTCTTAATGATTTCAATACCAAATTTTGATGATGTAATGCACGTAACAAAGAAGCTTCATGCTTTAATTTTGATTATTTTTTATCATTACTTCTTCAGGTAATATTAGTTTCTGTATTCAATTTCTACCATAGTATCTCAATTGGTGACAGTATGTGTGTGTCACTTATTCATGTAAAGCATGTGACCCTTTGTATTTGGTATCCTCCTATAAAATCTACCTATGCAGCAAAGTAGTATTTAATGGTATAGACTATAAAGATTATCATTGGATAAAGAAGCTGTAGCTTCCAAAATTTCAGTATTACTTCCCGGTTAAATTGCCCAATAAAAAGCATAATTTTTGTATAATACTTACTAACATAAAGTGTGTTAAAACTAGATTGTATTAAGTCTATTGTTCTTTATATTTTAGGCTGGCATGACAACTGAGCAATTGGATTACATTGTTCATAATGAAACTATCAGAAATAATGCATACCCTTCACCATTGGGTTATGGGGGTTTTCCAAAGTCCGTTTGCACCTCTGTGAACAATGTGGTATGTCATGGCATACCTGACAGGTAATTGTTTCTGGTAATTTGCCCATTTGTGTTATCTTGTGTTTGCATTTCTGACATATTATATTTCTTGTGCAAATGATTGTAACCTATTTGACTTTTTAAAAGTAAACAAATATGAATTCTGGACTAAAATGCAGATAATACAAGGATAATACAAGGCAAATTTACAAGTTTGCACCGAAAAGTTTTATTCTCCGTAACATCGTAGTTGCAATAAGTTTTTTACACTGAAGTGTTTTAATGAAAATTCCCTTCTTACTTATTAATCTTTCATTTAATTTTCAAATGCTGCTGTTGTATACTTTTCTTTCTATTTTATCTTTACCTATTTGAATTTTCCTATTTTTCATCATGTTATCGTGAATCAACTTTATTGAAGTTGAAGTGCTGTAAAGAAGGGTTGAAGGAGATTTTTTTCCAGCTTTCTTTCCACACATTGGCTTTTTGTAAAATATAGCTTATTAATCTTTCCAAGGATCTCAACTCTCTGGTATTGCTGTGGAATCTCCCGTCCTTAATTGATTCCTGGGATGTGGCTTCTAGCAACACTAGCAAACATTAGGCATATTTTTTTCTTTCAGTTTTTCTGTTTATTCATTATTACAATCTGTGAAATTTGAAAATTATCATATTGATTTAGGCAAAAACCTATTTTTGTAATGGACTCTTTCTGCCGTTTGGCATAGAAAGAATGGATATCTTGTGCACAATTCAGTGGGAGTGGAGGGTTGGCCAGTTGGAGCCTATATTCACATAACAAAAGGTAACACTGGCTCTCCAAGTTGATCATGGGGAGAGAGTATGTATTGTGATGCACATCATCACAACTTTAAGAAACACTGCAGGGACAGGAGAAATTTTTCCTGTCGTGATTGTAGGCTTCATGGCTGACTCATATGAATTGTAAAATCTTTACTAAACTAAAAGTTAGCTCATTATATTGTATGTTTCTTTATATTTTAGTCTGAAATTGCAATAATTTGATGCTTCATCATGAAGAATTAGGCAGAAATTCCAAGTCCACACCTGTACATTTCATTACCTTTAAAAATAAGATGTCATGAAACAGTTTAAACCCATTTATTTTCATAATGGCTCAGAAAAGCATTTTGAAAACTGAAATGATGATTTCGGAAACTTTGAGGTGTCACTCCTTTAACAAACATATTTCGTAACCATTCAAATTGTTTTAACCTGGCCATTACTAAAAGTTTCACAGATAGGAGAAAATCTGCAGATATTGGAAATCCAAAGCAACATGCACCAAATGCTGGAGGAACTCAGCTGGTCAGGCAGCATCTATAGAAAAGAGGAAACAGCTAATGTTTTGGACTGAGACTTGATGAAGGGTCTTGGCCCGAAATGTCGACTGTTTAGTCTTTTCCATAGATGCTTCCTGGCTTGCTGAGTTCCTCCCGCATTTTGAGTGTATTACTAAGAGTTTGTTTTCCTGACAACATTAAATTCTCCTCATTCTTATATCACAATGTGACCACATAATAAACTGTCCCTATTGCCCTCTGCCATGTTTTCACCATTGCTAGAATAAGGTGTAAAGTTTAGCCGTATGGAGAGCAAACCAGTGGCTTGATTTCAGATTCAAAATGTTCTGTTTTGGAAGCATTAAATGAGTTTAATATATGTAAATTAGATGTTCAATGGATTTATCAGGGCCATGTGCAGCTTGAACGGAGGAAACACATAATTAGAATTTTACTCAATTTTCAGTGTTTTGTCATTAAGCAGCACAGAATACAATATAAACTTATTGATAGTTTCTGCTGTGTCAGAAATGTATTGTAATATGTTGATAGGGACTCTGAATACTCAGGAAGATTGATGTTTTATAAAGTACTGCTAACTTGATATTCAATCCTTTCATATGACTCATTTTTTAACCAAGCAGTAGAACTACAAAGCAAAGACATGCTCGTTTTTAATATTTTCACTCTTTTTTTTCTGTAGTCCTAACATTTTCTTAAATTTCATCGCAGTCTGTTGAACAAATGTGTTTATTTTTCCTTTCAATGCATTTTCATGTTTGAATGGCATGTTCACGTTCCGCTCCTAGAATCGAGTGCCGTACTGCATAGCACATGTATAGCCATGCCTTACAAAAAATATTATTTTAATGAATTACTGAAAATTGCCCAAGTTTGTATTGTTTCAGGTGTCTACAATTGGTAGAGTTATAGCACTCTTATTAAAAGAAGGGATCTAAAGTTGAGTACTTATAGCACATTCTATTTAATGTAAGATAATTGCAAATAATTGCTGGGTCTTTCTAATACACTCTTATTAATCTGATTTTTTTTCTGTTGTGTTGGTTTTTAAGCTATAGCTCTTATATTTCTGTTTGTTTCTTTCCAGCCGACTCCTTCAGGATGGAGATATTATCAATATTGATGTTACAGTGAGTATTCCATCTGAAAATCATAAAGACTTGATCAGCATTTTGATTCCCAGCAGTAACAGAAAATAAATCTGGATTAGGAATATGAATGTGTAAATGGACATGTAATTCATTTCCAGGAAAATAAAACAGCTGCTTCCCCTTCCCCTTTTTGTTTATTGGACCAGATTTGCCTAATTGTCTGTAAGTTAGATGTATCATGATCAATGCAAGACAGAGGATATGCTATCTCATCCTGCTATGTTGTCCCCTTCAGAAGGTATAATAGTTATTGATCCACAATGTAGTTAATGCAGGGGACTGCAGTGTTGGGAGGCTTTTCTGAATGAATGTGAGAGATGAGCTAATGTATAAAAGCCTGGCATTTTTCCTTCACTCTGCAGAGTTTGATCTTCCTCTTCCTGGTGATTTGAGTGGGGTCTGTGATTATCATACTCTGTCATTATAGGCTTCAGTGACAGCAATGGCTTGTATATGTCATTCTCCTAGAATTGTAATACTGTTGCTACCAATATCTTTCACATCTATTAAAGCCTTGATTGAGGTATCCTGCTCCAAGCATAATACAATTATGTTGTGTGGATGTGAAAAAAAACATATTTCTTTTGCTTAAACACCTAAATGCCTACTTTAAATCTGTCATGTTTATAACTTCTGCTTAGCCTTTTTTATCTTAAACATGTTATAAAACTATCTTATACATTTCTAAAATAATGTGAATGCAATGCATGTACTAATACATCCACAAACTGAAAATGAATTGATTCCAATGAATTAGCAGTTTATTTTTGGCAAAAACACAGACATCAAAGATAGAAGCATTTTTCAACTTGAATTAACTTTGAGAACGTAAATTATAAAAAATAAATGCTTAACATAATAATTGAGCAAAGGGAGTAACTGATCAAGTGACTTTCAACATATCCCATTTCATGAACCTATGTAAAGTTTTGGAATGGAGACCTGTATATAAAATCATAATTAGACCTGTGAATTGTTGAGAGAAAGAAAGATGAGAAATATCATACCTTGTTTTCCTCTCCTTGTATAACCTAACATGTGGATCCTTGACAATGTTTCTTGAAAATTTTTTCTTGAACTGTGGTCATTTTTAAAATCTTACCGGTCAATTAAACAGTAAACTTTAATGGGAATTTATTTTTCCTCCCTATTACTCTTCGGTTGAATAGGTGTATTTTAATGGATACCATGGTGATACTTCTGAAACATTTTTGATTGGAAATGTGGATAAATCTGGGCAAAAGCTCGTGGAGATTGCCAGAAGATGCAGAAATGAAGCAATTGCTGTTTGCAGGCCTGGAGCACCACTGAATGTAATTGGAAACACAATCAGGTAAGTTTTGTACAGACAGGTGTCGGGAAATCTAATGGGACAGAGTTTATTGGTGATGAGGAATAAAGTTGGTCACCTTTTTTCGTCACATAGTCACTATTTCAGTCCGCTCGTGGAATTTGAACTGGAAGACAGAAATGTTATTCTCTGAGCAAGGGATAATACCTAAGGCAACTCAGAGAAGTATGTATAAAAATATCAGGAAACATAAGGTTTCTTGCAGTTTCTGGTTATTTTCACTATTTATTTATAGGTACTTATTTGGTTTATACCAAATAATCTTTGGAAAAAGTATCTGATGACTATATTGTAGAATAAAATCTATTTCATATACAATATTTCTCAATATTAATGGGAAGTCAGAATCAAGTTTATTATCACTAACGTGTCATGAAATTTGTTGTTTCGCAGCAGCAACACAATGCAGCACATAAAAAGATTAACCATAAGTTGCAATAAGAAATATTTTAAAATAAATAAATATTGCAGAAAGAGAATAAAATAGTGAGGTAGTGTTTATGGAATGTTCAGAAATCTGATGGCGGAAAGGAAGAAGCTGTTCCTAAAACACTGGTTGTGCATTCTCAGGCTACTGTACCTCCTCCCTGATAATAATGAGATGAGGGGATGTCCTGGGTGGTGAAGATTCTTAATGATAGGTGCACCACCTTTTGAAGATGTCTTGGATGGTGGGGAGGCTAGTGTCCATGGTGGAGCTGGCTGATTCAACAATCCTCTGCAGCTTTTTCAATCCTGTGCATTGCAGCCTCCATACAACCAGTCATAATGCTCTCTATGGTATATCTGTAGAAATTTGCAAGAGTTTTAAGAAATCGGTAGAAATTTCCAGTAGTCATTGAGAGTCGGCACTTAAAGAAAGTAGTAATGATCGTAGCTAATAAAAAATCTTCAGAATGTGAAATTATTTAAAACCGAGTTCGAGTTATAGAGGGGTACGGTACAGAACAGTCCCTTTGGCCCACTGAGTTTATGCTATCATGCCTACCTCTACTAATCCCATATGCCTGCTTAATTCCATATCTCTCTCCCTTGTTCATTCAAGTAGCTGTCCAGTTGTCCCTTAAATTTTATTACTGTTGCAGCTTCGACCACCTCCTTTGGCAGTTCATTCCAGATACCAACAGCTGTTTGTCTGAAAATTTACCCCTCATATCACCTTTGAACCTCCCTCTCACCTTAAATCTATGTTTTAGACATCCTTACCAAAGGAAACAGACCCGGGCTATCTAATCTATCTATGCTTCTTGTAATTGTATATATCTCTATTTACTTATGTTATTGGTCATATCTCTTTAACCTTGAAACACCAGAAAATTCACAGCAGCCTCCTTAATACTAATTGATTTTCATTTATTCCAATACCAGTATGATTGGAAATTTCATGCTGGTGTGGATGAATGACTTATAAAGATTTTGGAAATGTATATTGGGACAAGTTATTACAGTTATTAAAATTTAATCTGCCACCAAAGGAGTTGGATCAAATTGCCCTTGTGTGAAATAAATTTAGTCTAAATAAAACTATTCTTGGATGAAATGGTAGTGAAATGCAAATTTAGCTTTATTTTGCAGCTTGGAAGAGTTAAAATATAAAGCTACTTAGTGTCTCAGAACTCCCAGGGTTTAATGCATCTGCTGGTGGTGTTCTTACATTATATCGAACAAAATTTGTTCAGTTATAAAGGGGGAAAAAAGCTCCAGAATTCTTATTCAAGCATTCTGTCGAGCTCTGCATTCATGACTGTGTCTAAAGGGCATGTCAGTCTTTTGATTCACTTTGAGAGGTAATTATCCTTTTCCTGTCACGGAACAACAAATGATAGCTAACTGAGGCACATTTGCAGTAGTTGCATTCATCAATTGCTTAAAAAAAATTGAATTTAATTGTGTAACACAGCTGCACGTCAGCTTTTATCACATCTCCCTTGTACTGTGTCTGGTTCTCCTTCCCTCTATATATCTATTTTCTTGTTCCATCTTGTTTTTCTCTCTTCATCACCAACCCCCTTTTTCCCTCTCTCTCCCTCCCTCCTCCTATCTTTATTCCCCCTCGCTCTATTTTCTTGTTAAAGTAATTTTCCTTTGTGAGTCTTATTCTTGATCAAGTAAGGGTACATGAATGGACTAAATTATCACAATTACTCATATAATTGAACCTCCTTTGTACCAAGTGCAACTCCAGTAGCCCTTTTTTCCATCATGAAACTGCTTTCATTATATGGTTTTTCATATTCTCTGACACCATGCGCACACAGAACCAGGCGTGCAGATGAGATGCAGGGGGGAGCATTGCAGATCAGCAAGGTCACAGTAGGAGTAATTAGCTGTGCTATGGAAAGAGCATCCAGCCTTTTCTGCAGTGTAGATGTACAATCCATAGCTTTCAGTCACAAAGAACTTACTAACAAATGGAGCTCCCGCCCATTGCTTTAAAAAAAAGATTTGTATCAACACTACAATTTTCCATCATTAGGACTAATAATGGAGAGCTCGGTATGCATCAAGGGGAACAAAAAAAAAATCTCACATTCAAGTGGCTGCTGGATGCCTTCCCTTTTTGTCTACAAGTTAACTCTTTACCATAAAGCTGTATATACCATATTCAGATACCCTCAAACTGTTGTTGGCACCTACTCTATTTCAAGGTGCTCCCTTTGAAATTGTGTTAATTTTCTATTTGGAAAAATGCATTTAATTTCACAATTGAAATGTGAATTGTACCCCAGTGTTTTTTATGAGTTGTACATAGGCTGTTTCTGTTTTTGTTATTTGCAATATTGCATGTTACTTATTTATTCATCAAGGAAAAAAACTGAACAAAAATGAATACTACTACCTACTTGTTTTCTAATAATTATAACATTCCAGATATATACAGTTAGTTGATTTTGTTCTTGTTTAAACTGCTACAAAGTTATAGAATTATTATTGAAAGTATTTTAAATTTAGATTATAAATAGGAGAAAATATGAATTCCTTTTTGATCATGTTTTACTTGTAAAATTTTTATGTTATACGTAGATCTGCAGCCACGTATTTTATAAAGTTTTTGAACAATTAAGGGAGCATTTACATCAATGTTTCAGGAAGGCCTTATATTTCTGAGCATTTTAAATTCAGTGTTAGAAAGCTAATATAATAATACTCTATTATTATACACTTTGGATATTATCCAAGGGACTGCATTGGCTAATATACTAGTATGGTACTGTGCCCTTGTCACTTTTCCCACGCCAGTCTAACCTTCAACCTCCATCTCTATATTCCGCTTCATTGAGAATACATAGAATTAATATTCTCCTTATGAAATAAATTAAATATTTTTACAAATATAGCATAGAATTTGTTTGACAATGGGAGTGGAGCACAACCCAAGGGAGAAACAGAACTCACTGAGACTAGATGTAGGAAAGAGGAGGTTTTCTTAAGGTTGACACACAGATGTTGCTGGAGGAAGAAACAAAATCAGTTCAGAAGTGGAGTGAGGTGACAACATGGAGCATGACGAAACAGCAAAATCTTAAAACATCCTGGAGGTCAAAGTTATCTTTCTATTTCAATGCTGCTGTTCTTCAAGAAGTATAACTAATTATTTTTTGTGAGTATCTGACACAGGTATTCAGTCTTTCCTCTTCTTCATTGAAGATTTGATATTCAACTCATGGAAATTCTGTATTCTTTCTCATACTTCTGTGCTCTTTCCATTCTCTTTGACTGCCTTTTGTTATTGCTAGTTTGGAAATGTTCAGAAAACTCAAGCTCTTTCCTCTGAAGTTATTACTCCACTAGCCTGCTGGTGCAATCTTCAATTTCTTAAACCTTCATTCCAATTTCCAAACACCCCAGCAGATTACTCACACTTTAATGAGCCTTATAATGACTGTGCTAATGAGCTGGTGCAAATTGTCCTACTGTCTATCAGGGGAGTTTAGTTCATCTCACATTGATGTAAATGCAGTGAGATGCAACTAATCACATGCAATTTAGAATAATTGTATTATTTCACAGTTAAAGGGAAGTTTAATGGCAGCAAAATTTGATGAATCAGATAAGATTTTGCAGTAATTTTAGTTCTGGATTTTTCAATTTGGGATCAACTTTATTTTGAGCTTTTATCATTTGCTATTGGTGTTTACAAGGAACAGCAAGATTGATTGGAAACTTTAGGATGGGTATATTCAAATGAGAATGATCATACTGATCTTATTTTCTGCAATCCCTAATCTGCACACGCATCATGATCATAATAAAACAAACATTCTAGGTTGCCAAGTAACTGGATTTGAAATGCTGAGCACATAGGTAGTAGGCAGAAACTACATTTACTGTAAATTTTGGTGATAATAATTTTTATTACCATTATTCTGAGTCCTACAATGCAGGGATGCTATTTTCCAACTATTCTTACAATTCCTGCTTAACAGTGTCCTGCTTTCAAGATACTGTTCCTGCTTAGAATTTTCCTTTTTCCCTATGCTGAAAAGAAGTGTATGGTATTTAGCTTTTCTCTTACACTTAAATACACAGAATTACCCAAGTCGTCCCAAAGGCAGAAATTATGTTGTTTCACTTAATAAAGTAAGCGGTTGGTATGAGATTTGTCCATGTATAGTCCGTGTATAGAGTATATAATAACAGGACCATCATAATTACTGCAGAGAAAGTTCTACATTCCAACCAGCCTGCTTCTTTATTTTACAAATCTTTGATATATAACTACTTTGATTCTGTAGCCCCTTAATGACAAATATGATAGGCTGAGAGGCAAATTTTCTATAAATCAAGAAAACTGTATTTACTGTACTAAACTACACAATTAGATTTACTCTTTTATCAGTTGTAACTTCTACATTTTATGTTTCGATGAATCAGTATGCATAGGCTGCGTAATATTTTCGTTAGCATGTTATGAATGCATTTCATAACATTGCTCTTCAGTGAAGAAGAAAAACATTGAACAAAAAGTGAATAAATATTTTATAAGAGCACGAGTGATATATTAAGCAGTGAACTAAATAGCGTGGACAACAAGATATTGTCGAATGATTAACAAAATATTGTGTTCAATAGCTGTCTTTCTGGTTTCATGATATTTTTGAACTATTTTCTCTAGTTTACCTATGTTGTCTCCTTGCTGGCTGTTACATTGCTTTATTCTTTGTCATAGGCTTTCACTTTATTCTCAATATTTCAGCCTCATTTTTTCTGGGAGCTGCTTTCAGTCTATTTTGGCTCTTTTCTGCATGTTTACCTTCCGCACAAGATTTTGTGCAGATATGTTCAGTAGCCCAATTTCTCAGGCCACACCAAACATTCATTGTGCTTACTTTTGTCTACAAACTTTCTTTGTATTTTTGCACTGTAGCTTACTACTGTAGCACTACTCTGTATTTGGGCTTTCATTGCTTGTAAATAGAGCATGCAGTGGTGCACAGAAGTTACACAGAGGTAATGACAAATAGGTTTATAAAGAGAATTAAAAGTCACAGAGAAAAAGTAAACAAAATTGTTAAGATATCTGCAACAATAATCAAAATTTGAAGGAATGTGTTTCCAGTTTTAAAAATAAATTTTACTTCAATGTATTTTGTGCATACACAGTGATATCCCTTACATTTTATATTCCTTAAGCCTAAGTATGTGTTACTGATTTATTACATTGTGCTGCATTATAATACGCACATTCATCATGCAATAGATGTACTAAATGCACAACTTCACTGTTGACAGAAAAAAATCAATAGTGGTGAGCATTCATTGAAGTAACCTTTATTAAATTCAGTGCTATACTTCAGTTCTGTACTTCTATATTCATGCCTTGCACAACTCATAAGTTTCAGGAAGTTCTTCTTTTGGTGTGGTTTATTTATTGAAACTGTAGCTCTAAACAATTTAAAGTTTCACCTATTTCCTTCCTTTCAGAACAGAAGTGAATGAATATGTCTGTTAACTACTAACTTTAATATGATTTGAGAAGGAGGTTGCTTATTTACATTATTTGCATTCTTAGTTTTCTCCATTGTTATTTTACAGCTGGTCATTGGTGTATCAAAGATTATTTTTTTCTGAATGCAAATTGTATTACTATCAATGATTTTATCTTCATAAATTTC
Source organism: Mobula birostris (assembly GCF_030028105.1). Lineage (NCBI taxonomy): Eukaryota > Metazoa > Chordata > Chondrichthyes > Myliobatiformes > Myliobatidae > Mobula > Mobula birostris. Next base: position 170,376,231 of record NC_092375.1, on the reverse strand, counting down.
TGATTTATTAGATGCTAAGCATTTCCTAATTGCAGATGAAGGATACTACATAGAAACATTCCAAATGTTAAAAGGACTGAACAGATTAGATATGGCAAAGTTATTTCCCATAGTAGGGGATTCTAGGACAAGAGGGCACGACTTCAGGATTGAAGGACGTTCATTTAGAACTGAGATGTGGAGAAATTACTTCAGTCAGACGGTGGTAAATCTGTGGAATTTGTTGCCACGAGTGGCTGTGGAGGCCAAGTCATTGGGTGTATTTAAGGCAGAGATAGATAGGCTCTTGATTAGCCAGGGCATGAAAGGGTATGGGGTGAAGGCAGGGGAGTGGGGATGATTGGAAGAATTGGATCAGCCCAGGACTGAATGGTGGAGCAGACTCGATGAGCCGAATGGCCCACTTCTGCTCCTATATCTCATGGTCTTATGGTCTTACATGTAAAACATGTAATGTTAATACAAACACATTGGGATCAGTTTACTAAATCAGAACGCTGAAGGGACACCATGTCCAGATTTGTAGCTCAAATTTGCAAGCTGTAAAATTTGCATAAACTTAAGAACATGATTTTAAAAACTGGCTTGAACTGTGCATAGAGAAGTTGATCTTTTCATATATAATTAAACAGCATAGTACAGAGCCAAGACATACAGCTTTCAAAGTTTGTATATCCTTTTAGACATGCCACAACCAAATGTAGTACTCTTGAATGCAACTCTTGAAGGTGAGTGCAATGCCTTTTATGCTCACTTTGACCATCAAAACATGAAGGCACCTTCACAAATTCCCACAGCCCCCAATGACCCTGTGATTCCAGACACTGAGGCCACCAAGAGAGTATCCTTAAGAGGGTAAACCCACAGAAAACATCCAGCCCAGATGGGGTACCTGGCCGAATACTGCAGACCTGTGCTATTCAACTGTCTAGTGTGTTCACTGATAACTCTAAGCTCTCGCTTTGGAAGTCCAAGGTACCGAGCTGCTTCAAACAGGCTTCCATTATATAGGTGCCCAAGAAGAACATGGTAACCTGCCTCAATGACTGTTGTCCAGTAGCACTTACATCAACTGATGACGTTCTTTGAGAGGCTGGTGATGAAGTATATCAACTCCTGCTTGAGGATCGACTAGGATTCACTGCCTACTGTAACAACTGGTCAACATCAGATGCCATTTCATTGTCTCTCCACTCTGCCCTGGAACACCTGGACAGTGAAGATGCATACATCAGGATGCTCTTCATTAATGACAGCTCTGCATTCACTACTATTATCCCCTCAAAACTAATCAGTAAGCTTCAAGACCTTGGTCTCAGTGCCTCGTTGTGCAACTGGACCCTCAATTGCCTCACTTGCAGACGCTAGTCAATTTGGATTGGCAAGAACATTTCATCCAGCTACTTGCTTAACACTTATGACTGTGAGACTAAGTACAGCTCCAATGCCATATTTAAGTTTGCTGACAACACTACTGCTAAGGAGCGAATCAAAGGTGGTGACAAATTTTTATATAGGAGGGAGATTGACAATCTGGCTCAATGATGCTACAACAACAACAACCTCTCATTCAATGTCAGCAAAACTGATTATTGTCTATAGGTGAAGGAAACTGGAGGTACATGAGCCAATCCTCATCAGGGGATCAGTGGTAGAGAGAGTCAGCATCTTTAATTTCCTCTGTGTTAATTTCAGAGGATTTGTCCTGGGTCCAGCACGTAAGTACCGTTACAAAGAAGGCACAGCAGCATCTCTACTTTCTGAGAAGATTGCACAAATCCAGCATGTCATTTAAAACAAATGTCTAGAGATATACAGTGGTGAGTATCCTGACTGGTTACATCTTGGCCTGGAATGAAAACACCAATGCCCTTGAACGGAAAAAAAATTACAAAATTTAGTGGATGCAGCCAGTCCATCACAGATAAGGCCCTCCCCACCGTTGAACACATTTACGAGGAGCACCTTCAGAGGAAAACAATAACCATCATCAAGGACCCTCACCACCCAGGCCATACTCTCTTCTTGCTGCTGCCATCAGGAAGGAGGTATAGGAGCCTCGTCCCACACTACTAGATTCAGGAACAGTGATTACCCTTCAACCATCAGGCTCTTGAACCAAAGGAGATAATTTCAATCACCCCAACACTGACCTGATTCCACAACCTGTGGATTCATCTTTAAGGACTCTACAACTCATGTTCTCAGTGCACTTTAAAAAAATTGGACATGGAATTTAAATCCATGAAATATGCTTGGGATTTGAGAGCAATTCCTGGGGATAAGGTGCTAACTAGGAATGTAACTGTGATGTCAGAGACGAAGAGAGATCTTGGGGTTTAGTGGACAGATCTGTAAAATCATTTGTAAATGCTCTTATAATGCAAAGAGTAAATTAGGATGTAAGCATCTGTGATACTCATTTAAAGACTATATTTAGCCAAGTTAAGTCCACATCTGGACTAATGTTTACAGGGATGTCTGTAATTACTGCGATACAAAATAAGAGAAGATTAAAAGGTAGACTTTACTCAGCATTCAGAATAAAGGTAAAATTTAAATTTATGAAAAAATTGTACAGACCAGGTTCAAGTAAGCTTTTCTGCATGTACTAAATTTAAGTAGGATTTATATACATAAATAAATGTTAATAGAAAATGGATCATGTTTTTTGACTAAAATTATTTAAAATATGTCAAAAGTGTATACCAGGCATAGGTGCTGAAGCAAAGTACCTTAAAGGTTTTCAGTAAAGGACTAGACAGGTTATTGTTACCAAATGTGTTTAAGATTATTATAAATGCACTAAAAGAATATTGTAAATGGGTGGGTTAGAAGAACAGCACCTACTCTTGCCTGACACTGATGTTACCAGCTACAAACCAGCCTTCTACAACTGACTTTAAAAGCCGAACATGCTGAGTTAATGTTTGGATGGGAGATTTCCAGGAAATAGCAGGTACTCTGAGATTTATCTAAAATAGTACTCATTCGTGGTGTCAAAATATTTCTTGTTCCAAAATATCTACTTTGTAGCAATTCACAGTAAAATTCTATCTATTTTTGTTTGCCCTATCCATTTAATCTGGTCAGATCACTGTAAATGCTGTTGATTTTGCTTAATACTAAACATATATTTGAATTGCTCAAGATTCTCTACAAATTTTGTGTTATTATGTTAAAGGCACCCTCCTTCACATCAATTATCAACCTTCTGAACATTCAGAGATTTTTACAGAGTTCTATCCACCACACACAGACACACACACACACACACAAACACACACCCCTACTGTATTTTTTATTCACTTTTACCTGCTTTCTTTCTTTTCAGAATGAGAATCAGGTTTATTATCACCGGCATGTGTTGTGAAATTTGTTAACTTAGCAGCAGTAGTTCAATGCAATAGAAGAGGAAAAAATATATATAAATAAGTAAATCAATTACAGTACATGTATATTGAATAGATTAAAAATCGTACAAAAACAGAAATAATATATATTGAAAACCTGAGGTAGTGTTCATGGGTTCAGTGACCATTTAGGAATCAGATGGCAGAGGGAAAGAACCTGTTCCTGTATTGCTGAGTGTGTGCCTTCAGGCCTCTGTACCTCCTACTTGATGGTAGCAATTGAGAAAAGGGCATGCCCTGGGGACTGAGGGTCTTTAGTAATGGATCCTGCCTTTCTGAGACATTCCTTGAAGATGCCCTGGGTACTTTGTAGCTAGTACCGAAGATAGAGCCGACTAAATTTTCTGCAGCTTCTTTTGGTCCTGCACAGTAGACCCCTCAACCAAACAGTGATGCAGCCTGTCAGAATGCTCTCCACGGTACATCTATAGAAGTTTTTGACTGTTTTTGTTGACATACCAAGTCTCTTCAAACTCCTAATGAAGTATAGTCGCTGTCTTGCCTTCTTTATAACTGCATCGATATGTTGGGACCAGGTTATGTCCTCAGAGATCCTGACACCCAGGAACTTGAAACTGCTCACTCTCTCCACTTCTGATACCTCTATGAAGATTGGTATGTGTTCCTTTGTCTTATTCTTCCTGAAGTCCACAGTCAGCTCTTTCGGTGCTGCGACACCACTCCACTAATTGGCTTACCTCGCTCCTGTATGCCTTCTCATCTCCATCTGAGATTCTACCAACAATGGTTGTATCGTCAGCAAATTTATAGATGGTATTTGAGCTATGCCTAGCCACATAGTCATGGGTATAGAAAGAAAAGAGCAGTGGGCTAAGCACATACCCCTGGGGTGCACCAGTGTTCACTGTCAGTGAGGAGGAGATATTATCACCAATCTGCAGATTGTGGTCTTCTGGTTAGGAAGTTGAGGATCATAATGTAACTATGCAACTTTTCCCAGACTGTTTTCTAAACCTGTTAACTAATTACTAATGAATTCTGGAGCAACTCACACCAAATGTTGTGGGAACTCAGCAGGTCAGACAGCATCTATGGAAATGAATAAACAGTTTACATTTCGGGCCGAGACCCTTCAACAGGACTGAAAGAAAGGGGGAAATCCGCCAGAATAAAAAGGGGGACGGGAAGGAGGTCAAACTAGAAGATAAGTGAAGCCAAATGGGTGGGAAAGGTAAAGCGCTGGAGAAGAAGAAATGATAGGAGAGGAGAAAGGAAGAAAGGAAGAAGGAGGGGCACCAGGGACCGGGGGAGGTGATAGGCAAGTGAGGAGGGTGAGGAGAAGAGGTAAGAAGCCAGAATGGGGAGTAAAAGAAGTGGGGGGGCAAAATACCAGAAAGTGAAATTGATGTTCACACCATCAGGCCAAAGGCTACCCAGACGGAACATCAGGTGTTACTCCTCCAACCTGAGAGTGGCTTCATCATGGCAAAAGAGGAGGCCGTGGACCAATATGTTGGAGCAGAAATGAGAATAGGAGTTAAAATGTTTGGCCACTGGGAAATTTTGCTTTTGGCAGATAGAGCAGAGGTTCTTGACAAAGCGGTCTGGTAGTTTTGATAGTTCTTACTGGCAGAACATTACCATTACACCTCAAAGTTCCTAGCAAATTGAAATTCACTGTATCCTGAGGAATTATTTGCCTCACATGTCGATAATCAAGATGCTGACTGACTATTTCCTTTAGATGAACCTTGCAGCCTCTTATAAATGTTAGTGAACATTTTGGACCGTTAGTGATTTAGTGAAAAAATGTATATTTTTTAAATTCAAATATATTCAGATAATATTTGCATTCTTCAGGTCCTCCTGTGGAGCCCTTAATTTTGCGGATTAATAAGAGACATAGTTGCATTATGATCCTGTTTACATAGATTTTAAGCAAACAAAGAAGGAGATGCATTTGAAAATCTGCTGCCTTTATTATTAAATGGTGATCAAACCTGTACTTTCCACTCATCATGCTGCAGACATGTTGTTTGTTGATTTGCTGAGATACTGATCAATTATCATTGAAGAGGGCAAGGATATACCCATTCACTTCTGCATCACTTAGCATCCAATCAGCTGTGCATGGTCATCAGTTCAAAGCAGTTAGTTAAGATGAATGACTTAAATAACAGTAGCTGCACAGAGCTTTCTGCAAACAATTGCAGCTCATCAGATAATATCAATGAAATCAAAGCACTTACAAATGAACCAAAACGTAAAGAATGCTGTTTTCATCTGAATTGCTTTACATGATGAATTGATAATAGATTATTATAATTCTTCTGTTTAGATTTCTGGAAATTAACTGAATCATGGACAGTTCGGACAGAGAAATGGCACTAAGGTTAAAGATCATCAGTATTGTTACTGAATAGCAAAGAACGGAAGGGGTGAATGACTTACTCTTTCTATTTCTTAATGTTCTTCTATATTATGGTTTTGTAGAAAGAAAATAACCAGAAAGGTTTTATTTGAGATTTAATAAAAGGCATTGGAGTTTACTTTAACTTTGAATAAACATTATTACCTGATTATGATTAAAATAATGGTTTGTCTTTAACATCTGGTTTTATGATAATGTGAGATTCTGGCTGCAAAATGAAATTTGTTTGTATTTTGTTTGGAATTGTAAACTATTTCTGTTCAATGGGAAAGTCCTGTATATGTACCTAAAAGAGGTCCTTAATGGTAATGAATCATCATGCTAGCAAAAAAAATCACTAAATCCTTGGGAAATGAACATAAGTATTTTTTCAAGAGGAATAGCTAGTGTAACTTACAAAGTAAGAGTTCCTATGATTTTCACTTTACAGGTTCCTTTCTAAGTCTAGAGCTTTATGAAATTAAAGGAGTGATTTTTTTTTACCATCTTATGTGCCATGACACTGGCCAAGTGATAGGGGGAATATAAAGGAAGAATTTCATTATTTTTTGAAGTATATTGGAGAAGATTCAATAGTCTATTCCATAAGATATATTGAATCATAGAAAATACTGCATAGAAACAAACCCTCTCAGCCCACTCAATGGTGTCAATCATTAAACAGGATATAGATCATCGGGGAAAGTAAGTCAGAGAATGGCAGATGGAATTTAACTCAAATAAGTGTTAAGTGATGTATTTGGGGAAACTAAACCAAGGCAGGAAATACACAGTGAATGGCAGGATCCTAGAAAGGACCCTCGCATTGAGGGGCCTTCGGATACAAGTAAATAAAGCAGTGAGGAAGATATATGACGTACTTGCTTTTATTGCCTGAGGCACTGAATATAAGAGTTGAGATATCATGTTACGGTTGTACGTATGTTGATTAGGGCCTACTTGGGGTATCGTGCAGTTCTGATCACTACACTAAAGAAGGAATGTGATTAAGGCAGAGAGGCTATAGAAAAGATTTGCAAGGACGTTGCCTGAATTGAAGGGTTTGAGTTATAAGCACTGCCCCCCTTCCTGAAATCAATGACCATTTCTTTTGTTCTGCTGACATTGAGGGAGAAAGGTTGTTGTCATTGGCACCACGTCACTAGGCGCTGTATCTTCTTTCTGTACTCTGACTCATCATTATTTGTGATACAGCCCAATTTTGTATCTGCAAGATCTGCATATTAGCAGGTGGAGTTAAAGTAGAATCTGGTCATGCCATGAGTGTGTTGTTGTAGAGTAGGAAGCTGAGGGTGTAGCCTTGTTGGGCAGCAATTCAAGATTCAAAATGTTGAGAATAATTATGGCAGGGGAGTTGCTGGACTCCTCTTTTATATTCTCCGTACGTTAGACTTCCCACCTGCTGTATTGTAATTCTGTATCCTATCTCCCACCAATCCCACCACCACCACCCCACTCCTTGCCTCCCACATGGCACTAGTAAAACCTGCCTGCAAGGAGATTGGTCCCCTTCCATTTCAGATGCAGTTCAACTTTCTCATACTGGTCACTTTAAGCCCCCCTCATAACACGCTGGAGAGTATTGTAATTCTGTATCCTATCTCCCACCAATCCCACCACCACCACCCCACTCCTTGCCTCCCACATGGCACTAGTAAAACCTGCCTGCAAGGAGATTGGTCCCCTTCCATTTCAGATGCAGTTCAACTTTCTCATACTGGTCACTTTAAGCCCCCCTCATAACACGCTGGAGGAACTCAGCAGGTCGGGCAGCATCCGTGGAAACGATCAGTCAACATTTCGGGCTGGAACCCTTCATCAGGAGTGAAGAGGGAAGGGGCAGAGGCCCTATAAAGAAGGTGGGGGGAGGGTGGGAAGGAGAAGGCTGGTAGGTTCCAGGTGAAAAACCAGTAAGGGGAAAGATAAAGGGGTGGGGGAGGGGAAGCAGGGAGGTGACAGGCAGGAAGGGTGACGAAGGAATAGGGGAAAACACAATGGGTAGTAGAAGGAGGTGGAACCATGAGGGAGGTTATAGGCGGCTGGGGGAGGGGGCAGAGTGAAATAGGGATAGGGGAAGGGAGGGGGAGGGAATTACCGGAAGTTGGAGAATTCTATGTTCATACCGAGGGTAGGAGCAACACCTCATATAATGTCTAGATAGTCTCCAGCCCCTTCAGTCCTGACGAGGGGTTCCGGCCCGAAACGTTGACTGATCATTTCCACGGATGCTGCCCGACCTGCTGAGTTCCTCCAGCGTGTTGTGAGTGTTGCTTTGACCTCAGCATCTGCACAGTATTTTGTGTTTACTTTAAGCCCCCCTTCCTGCACTAACTATTAAGCCATGCATTCGTACAACCTACCATCCTATTTCTATACTCACTAGTACACGCTTTAGGGAGTAATCCTGAGCTTACAACCTCAGAGATCTTGCTTTTCAACTTTCTACCAAACACCATGAATTTCCTTTGCAGGACCCCATGTTGTATTGTACTCAGTATCACAACTTGTACTGTCATATCAAAGATATTGTCAAAAAATATTTTATGATTCGTTTTTCAGTTTTGCAAGGTATTTTTCACCTTGAGCAAATGTAATTACAGTATTTGATCCCAATGTTGGGGGAATTAACAATAAAAGTTTTAGTGTTCCTTGTCAGTACTCCACAAAACCTACAGCAACTTCAGGTTTCTGACACATGCATGTTCTGATGAAAAATTGTTGGCAATTTACTACTATCCTACAGGCTGCACTCTGACACCGAATGGTACATAGTTAAACAAGGAAGTAGAAATTTTCAAGCTGTTTGCTCACAATTTTCAGAGATAATTCTTCTGCAAATCTTGTGTCGTGTCTCAGGCGGTACAGTGAGGTGTTCTACTATTGCTTTAAATAGAAGATGGTTGTAAGAGACTTGGTTGAGAATTCATTAAATAACTTTTGAATAACTTACATTTTTAGAAGTATTTTACAAAGTTATTCCAAGACTGCTTTCAATGGTTTATTACTTTAAACTTTTACGTGTGTTTGAAACTTTCAGGAACGACCTTGTGGGAAAAAATGCACAGTAAAGGTATTAAGTGATTTGTATCGCAAATGCGAGGAAATCTGCAGATGCTGGAATTTCAAGCAACACACACAAAAGTTGCTGGTGAATGCAGCAGGCCAGGCAGCATCTTTAGGAAGAGGTACAGTCAACGTTTCGGGCCAAGACCCTTCGTCAGGAAGGGTCCTGACGAAGGGTCTCAGCCCGAAACGTCGACTGTACCTCTTCCTAGAGATGCTGCCTGGCCTGCTGCATTCACCAGCAACTTTTATGTGTGTTAAGTGATTTGTATATCTGCTTTATTTAGCCTCTACAAATTATGTTTGGCTATTCAATGTATATTTCTTTATAATTATAGAAAAATATAAGTTATTATTCATCTTCTGGAGTTGTACCGCTGGTTTTCTGGGACTTGATGGAAAAACAATACTTGTCAGGATACTTCACATCAGCTGGTGGACTGAATTAAATTTAATGTTTTTTTATTTACTGGAATATCTAATGAGGAACAGGACCTCTTGTTCTTACTCAGCTACGTATCCTTCTTTGTTGTACAAGGGGTGATTGATAAGTTCGTAGCCTAAGGTAGAAGGAGTCAATTTTAGAAAACCTAGCACATTTATTTTTCAACATAGTCCCCTCCTACATTTACACACTTAGTCCAGCAGTCATGGAGCATACAGATCCCTTCTTTGTAGAAGTCAGCGTCTTGGTCCTCCAGAAAGTGGTCCACAGTAGTGGTGATTGATAAGTTTGTGGCCTAAGGTAGAAGGAGATCAGTTATTAACTTCAAACTTTCTGCATAATCACTCAAAGAGTTGAACTGTACGTGCATGTAACGAGAGCTGTATAACTCATCTCCTTCTACTTCAGACCACGAACTTATCAATCACCCCTGCTGCGGACCACTTTCTGGAGGTCCAAGACGCCGACTTCTATAAAGAAGGGATCTGCGTGCTCCACGATCACTGGACTAAGTATGTAAATGTAGGAGGGGACTATGTTGAAAAATGAATGTGCTAGGTTTTCTAAAATTGACTCCTGCCTTAGGCCATGAACTCATCAATCACCCCTCATATATTCTTATCTGTAGTCCTTACAGGCATTTAACTATTTTCATCACTGTGTTGATCTTAAACTGTCTAAAATTGCTTCAAGTAATTTTGTTTACCACCTATTTTACAAGTGAAAATCATCCCATATAGTTACCTTCTGCAATTTAATGAAATAATATAGTCAAATTTTATCCAACTACTCCTAATCAGGCAATGAATTTAATATTTTAGCTACCTAAATAATAGTGTAAATTTTGTCCTGACTTGTTACTTTTCCATTAATTATTCCTTCTTTTCCCTTTATCTTTCTGTATCTGAGTTGACTTCAATGCCATTAGTTTCTTTTCCATCATTCTTTTCTTTCTTAATGCCCACATTTACTTGGCTAAGAAGAGATAATTTCACATCACTCTGTTTATTCCCAGATTCTGCTTTTCCCTCATTAAATGTAACTAATTTGAAGTTTCATCAACTTACAAACTACCCTAAACAAAATTGAGCTATGGTTTGAGGGAGAAAAATGTCTAGCAGACCCTACTTCTAGATGTCATGTTCCAACAAAATACTGAAAACAGTCCCACAAACTGCAAAGAAAATAGTTCAAATACCTGTGGAATTTCAGTAGACTAAAGTAGTGCCATTTACAGAAAAGTACTGAGCATTTCCCTTTGAAGATGGTCAGCAAGTCTGACCTATGAGGCAATCTATGAGTTTTAAAGTGATTTTCTTTTTTTTTTCTCTGAGGTAGAACGTACAACTGTAATGGACTTTGCATGCTGAGTTAATCTTTACAGAAGTGCAAGCCACTGGAAGAGAAAGAATGCTTACAGAGAGCTTTCATCCTTGTCTGCAGGAGATGGGTAGTTTAATATTGTTTATGTACAGCAGCCTTGACATATAGCACAAACTGATGTCTAACTATTGATACTAGAGGTCTTTTGGCTGATCAATCAGATCTTAATTCCAGTCTCTAGAGGAGATGAATGGGTATGGAGCTCAAAGTAATGAAAGACACAAGTAACAGACTCACTGTAACAAACTCACTAAATTTGAACATGTTAACATTTTTATGTATCACAGGTACACAATTAATAAGGCTTCATTCGACTCATGAGTTTAAAGCCATTCAATAAAGATACAGTAGACAGCTAAGTGTAAGAAAATAAAATTTTTTTATCAAATTTAACAGAAAAGCATAAAGAAAAGTGCCAAAAGTACTGGCAAGATAAACAGCATCATTGGAGAAATAGAAGTCAATCCATTGACAATACAGGTTAAAGAAAAATATATATTTGGTTGGTTATTGATCAAATTGTTCAGTATTAATACATAGGAAAAAAAAACAAATTAGGAATGATATGTCAATCCCTGGCCTCCTCTACTGTCAAGATGAAGCCATAATCAGGTTGGAGGAACAATATCTTATATTCCGTCTGGGTAGCCTCCAACCTGATGGCATGAATATTGATTTCTCTAACTTCCGTTAATGCCCCACCTCCCCTTCTGACCCCATCCCTTATTATTTTTATTTCCCCCCTTTTTTTCTTATCTCTCTGTCCCTCTCACAATCACTCCTTGCCTGCTCTCCATCGGGGCTCCCCTCCCCCTTTCTTTCTCCCCAGGCCTCCTGTCCCATGATCCTCCCTCTTCTCCAACTCTGTATCCCTTTTGCCAATCAACTGTCCAGCTCTTGGCTCCATCCCTCCCCCTCCTGTCTTCTCCTATCATTTTGGATCTCCCCCCTCCCTCTCCCACTTTCAAATCTCTTACTATCTCTTCTTTCAGTTGGTCCTGATGAAGGGTCTCGGCCCGAAACGTCGACTGTACTACTTCCTATAGATGCTGCCTGGCCTGCTGCATTCCACCAGCATTTTGTGTGTGTTGTTAGGAATAATAATTGGAGCTGAGATCTGTATGTCTCAAGTAATTGATAAGTAAAGCAGAAAGTGTTGGAAATGCACATCAGGCCTTGCTGCATCTGTAAGAAGAGAAACAGGTACTGTTTTAGATTGAAGACTCTATCAGAACTGGGAAGTGAAGAAATTAAATTGGTTTAGGTTGCAGACAGGGTGGTATGGAAAGGACAAAAGGAATATTTTTGATAAGGTGAGGCCAAGTTTGCTCTGGGTAAGAAGTTGACATTGTATCCAGGGTTTGTGAAGCACATCTGGATCTCGTGTTCAGTTTTAGTCTTGTGCATCACAGGTTCACTAGATTATGCTAGCTTACAGCACGCCAAAGCTATTGCCTCAGTTTTACTGTGTGGTCTGGGAGTGAACTAAGATAATAAATTAGCAGGAATTTTTATACTCTAGTCACACATGTCATGTGTGAGGACTTTTATTTCCTTGATGGACGAAGTTGTGATGTACCCATTTAAACATGGGGATGCAGTTTGACAGTACAAATGGTGGTGAGGTCGTGAGAAGGGCCTGACATTTAGTTCTGAATGTCGTGAGCATGTATGCAGAAATTGACTCCATGCCATGGAGAGGCATGAGGAGGTGGTGGAGTTAGATTTTTTTGGCGTCTCCTTAGGATAACTGGATGGAAAATAACTGGATGGTGGTGTAAATGCAGGTAGAGAATTTGGAGATGAAGAATAGAAGCACACTTTCAGGCAGGGTTAAATAGATTTCTATGTTTGGAAGACCATTTTCCTTTTAAAGCAGGCTATATCAAAATTGTTATCAGAATTTACATACATAAAACATACGAAACAGCAGCATGACACACAAAATGCTGGAGGAACTCAGCAGGCCAGGCAGCATCTATGGAAAAGAGCAATCAGTTGAGGTTTAGGGCCAAGACGCTTCATCAGGACAATGAAGGGTCTCAGTGCGAAACGTTGACTGTTCAGTCTTTTCCATAAATGCTGCTTAGCCTGCTGAGTTCATCCAGCATTCTGTGTGTGTTGCTTTGGATTTCTGGCATCTGCAGATTTTCTTGTGTTTGTGAATTAGCAGCATGAGTAAGATATAAGTTGGCCTCTCATATCTGGTCTTTCATTCAACAAGATCATGGCTGATATTTTACATCAGTGCTACTTTCTGAACTAACTTCATATCCGTTGATTACTACAATTCTAAAAACCTATCATTCTCAGTCTTGAATGTATGCATTAAGAGAAACTGAGAAGAGATTTCAAAAGATTGACTATCTTCTGGATGTAGAAATTTCTTTTCAGCCTTCATTGACCAACTGCTTATTTAGAGACTTGTGATGACCTTTGTTCCAGATACTCCAGCCAAGTCTACTCTGTCAAATACATTGTGATTTTCAGTAGGATCTTGTCATTCTTCTAAATTCAAGAGAGAAAACGCCTAGTCTGCTTCTAACATGATGATGGCCCTCACCAGAGCAGTAATCAATCTGTTGAATATTTGTTGTACTCCCTCTATCAAACATGTATCATTCTGTAGGTTGGGAGATGAGGCCCTTACTCTATATATTAACAGTAAGGCCTCTTTATTCTTGCACTCAATATCTTTTGAGTAAAATCCAAAATACTATTTGCCTTCCTAATTGTCTTCCATATATGACATACTAACACAGGGGTGGCTAGTCACCTTCAATCATGTCAAATGTGGTCAAAAATTGTCACTTGCACAAGAAGACAGGAGAATAACAAGGCGGATCTTCTAAATAGTCCATTGAGGTTGAAGATAACTTGCTTCCATTTCAGATCTGTGAGCTCTGAATTAGCAAACAAGGTCCATGTATGATCTGCAGACTTTGCTATAGATGGGCAGGAAGTACTTGACAAAGTGTGTGGGTGACTTGCTTAAAAGGTCTTTGCTCCTTTCACCATTAATCATCAACCTCTAAGTCATAGTCATACTTTGCTGATCCCGGGGGAAAGTGGTTTTCGTTACAGTTGCACCATAAATAATTAAATAGTAATAAAACCATAAATAGTTAAATAGTAATATGTAAATTATGCCAGGAAATAAGTCTAGGACCAGCCTATTGGCTCAGGGTGTCTGAACCTCCAAGGGAGGAGGTGTAAAGTTTGATGGCCACAGGCAGGAATGACCTCCTATGACGCTGTGTGTTGCATCTCGGTGGAACGACAAGTGCTCCTATTAAAGGTGTTCAGCGTCTTAGAGTCTTTCTCCATTTGAGTGGTCATGAAACACAAATTCCCAGGAATCAATTAGTATGTTACATGTTTTTCGAAGGTGTTTGAGAACATCCGTGAATTGTTTTTCCTTGCCTTCTCTTGTTGAGATAGAGCCATGGTAGAATGTTCTTATTTCAAGCATCTTACATCCAGTTGTAGGTGATGTAACCCCTTAATCAAAGCTGAGTGTGGTTCCAGCCTTCATACTTGGGATGTTATTCTGGGAGAGGATGGTGATGTTAGTTTGCTTATCCTATTAATGGCAAATTGGATTATTCTGCGTGAATGTGAAAAATCTCACCAGAACTTTGAGATGGCTATTTTAAGTGTTCAACGCCCTTGAAGCAAACAGAAGGCCATTGATCATTTGAGCCTGGTAAATCACTGACTTGCTGCTTTAGAGTGTGATCTTTAATTGTTGTTTTCCTCTGATAGCCAAAAGCTGGAGGCAGTGGTAAAATTCATCACTGGCATCCATAGGAAATTCAGTTCCATAGCTTCTTCCTGCTGTGATTTCCCAGCACTCCCCTCAGGCATTTCCTGCTCTGATCCTACACATGTCAGAGCTGTTATAGACATTCATTTTAATGGGGGTTCCTTGATTACAAATCACCAGAATGTACATTTATCTAGGAGATACAGCTCAAAAAACAGATTATTTTACTTGGCCAACCTATTTCCAATATCTATGCTTTATTCAAGCCTCCGCCCTAGATAGATTTCTCATCTAAATCTATCAGTATAACTCTCTATTTTCTTCTTCAGAATATGCTTATTTAACCCCCTGTTAAATGTATAGTATTTGTTTAAGCAACTCTTTGTGGAGGCGAGTTCCATCACAAAATAAGTTTCATCTGAGTTCCCAAATGGATTTCTTTGTGAGTGTTCTTTATTGCAGGCTTCTGGTTATGCTCCTTCCTGCAAAAGGAATCTTTCATTCTGCATCCATAAGAAATAGGAGCAAAATTAGGCCATTTGGCCTATCGAGTCTGCTCCAGCATTCTGAAATGGTTGGTTTATTCTCCCTCTCAACCACATTCTTCTGACTTCTCCCCATAACCTTTGACACTTTTACTGATGAAGAACCTATCAACTTCTGTTTTAAATATACCCAATGACAACAGCCATCTGTGGCAATGAATTCCACAAATTCACCACACTCTGGCTAAAGAAACTTGATGAAAGTCCTTCATTATTTAATTCAGCCATCACTTTTCATTTCTCAATAAAAAAAAAGTGAACACGTGTTTTTATCTGTCACATTTCTGATAAATCATGTCAGAAGTTCCTCTCAGACCTAGAAATTCAAAATAACATACCTTAACACTACCACTTAGTGGCTCTGCCATAAGCCATTATGAAGTGCTTTAAGAGGCTGGTCATGTCACACATTAACTCCAGCTTTCCAGGGAACCTCAACCCATTACAATTTTGCTACTGCATCAATAGGTCAATGCTGGACTACATCTCCCTAGTCCTACACTCATCCCTGGAGCATCTAGACAGTAAAGATACTTATGTCAACTTAGTAATATACTGTCATGATAACAGCCTTTCCCTGAATGTCAGCAAAGCAAAAAAGCTGATTATTAACTTCAGGAGATGGGGCTGTGCACATGCTCCTGTCTACATCAAGAGTGCTGAGGATGAGAGCTTCAGGTTCCTGGGAGTGTACATTATTGAGGCAACACTTAACCTGTGAGTCTGTTGGGGTCATTTACTGTATCTGGTTCTCCCGGTGTGTCCTCCTGTATATCAGTGAAACCCAATGTAGATTGAGAGACTGCTTTACGGAGGACCTACGCTCAGTCCACCACAAATCTCCTGGTGGCCACCCATTTCATTTCTACTTCCCATTCACATTCTGACATGTCAGTCTACGGCCTCCTCTACTTCCATGATGTGACCACACTGAGGTTGGAGGAGCAACACCTTTTATTCCATCTGGGTAGCCTCCAACCTGATGGCATGAACATCAATTTCTTTAGCTTCAGGTAATTGCCCCTCCCCACCCTCCTTCACCATTCTCCTTTCCTGTTTCTCTCTCTCACCTTATATCTTTACCCTACCCATCACCTCCCTTTGGTCCTCCTCCCACTTCCCTTTCTTCCATGGTCTTCTATCCTCTCCTATCAGATTCCCCCTTCTCCAGCCCTTTATCTCTTTCACCAGTTAACTTCCCAGCTCTTTACTTCACCACCTCCCCCTCTTTCGGTTTTACCTATCACCTACTACCTTGTACTTCTTCCTCCCCTACCCCCACCTTCTTCCTCTGACTTCCCTCCTTCCTTTCCAGTCCTGATGAAGGGTCTTGGCCCAAAACTTTGGCTGTGTACTCTTTCCAATGGATGCTGCCTGGCTTGCTCAGTTCCTCCAGTATTTTATGTGTGTTCCTCTCTATAGATTTTGTCTATATTCTTGCTGCCTTAGTAAAGCAGTCAGTGCAATCAAAGACCCCACCCACACCAGACATTCTTCCTTCTCCCCTCTGCCATTGGCAGAAGATAAAAAAAGCCTGAAAGTATATACCCCAAGACTCAGGGGTGGGTTCTGCACAGCTGTGATAAGACTATTAAATACTTCTCTAATAAAATAAGATGGAATCTTGACCTCACAATCTACCACATTGTGACCTTGCATCTTATTGTTTACCTGCACTGCACTTTCTCTGTTGTTGTTACACTTTATTCTGCAATATTATTGTTTTACCTTGTTCTTCCTCAATACCCAATGTAATGATTTGATCTGTATGAATTGTATGCAAAATAAGCTTTTCACTGTACCTTGGTACATGTGACAATAAAAAGCCAATTCCAGTTTCAGTTCCAGTTCCAATTCAAGAGGATTCTATGGATCGAAATGTAGATTTACACACTCAATGACCACTTTATTAGGTACATCCTGTACCTTAGATATGTGGCCACCAAGTGTATGTTTGTGTTCTTTTCCTGCTGTACTCATCCACTTCAAGGTTCAATGTGTAGTGTGTCAGGAATACTGTTCTTTAGTGTAACACGTAGTTATTGGAGCCACTGTCACCTTCCTCTCAGATTGAACCGGTCTGGCCATTCTCCTCTGGTCTCTCTCATTAATAAGATGTTTTCATGCATAGAACTGCTACTCACTGTATGTGTTTTTTTTTCTGGCACCATTCTCTGTAAATACTAGAGCAGGGGTTCCCAACCTTTTTTATGGCATAGATCCGTACCAGTAACCGAGGGGACCGTGGACTCCAGGTTGAGAGCCCCTGCTCTAAAGACTGTTATCCGTGAAATTCCCAGGAGATCAGTAGTTTCTGAGATACTCAAACCACCCCGTCTGGCACCAACAAATATGCCACAGTCAAAGTCACTTAGATCACATTTCTTCCCCATTCCGATGTTTGGCCTGAACAATAACTGAACCTCTTAGTATGCTTTTATGATTAAGTTACTGCTATGCGATTAGCTGATTAAATATTTGCATTAAGAAGCTGGTGTATAGGTGTATCTAATAAAGTGGCCACTGGGTGTCTATCTGTACTTATGTATATATTTGTTCTTTACTGTGGTCAATTTCTTTATTCCTTTTCCTTACCGCCATTGAGTACATCTATGCGAAGCACTGTCGCAGGAAAGCAGCATTTATCATCAACGACCCCCATCATCCAGGCCATGCTCCCTTCTTACAGTTACCATCAGGACCCACGCCAACAGGTTCAGGAACAGTTATTACCCCTCATCCATATGGTTCTTGAACCAGAGGGAATAACTTCACTCACCCCAACACTGAACTGTTCCCACAACCTGTGGACTCACTTTCGAGGACTCTTCATCTCACATTCTCGATATTTATTGCTTATTTATATATTTTTTTTATTTTGTACTTACAGGGTTTGTTGTCTTTTGCACATTGGTTGTTTGTCCTTCCAGTTAAGTGTGGTCTTTCTTGGATTTACTGTGACTACCTGCAAGAAAGTGACACTCAGGGTTGTATATGGTGATTACAGTATATGTACATTCTTCAATAATGAATGTACTTGAACTTTCAAGATATGATTTCTTGTAAATCTTATCTGAACCCTGTCCATTGCATCAGTACCCTTTTAATTTTATGAAACTGGAACAATGCACATTTCTCTTGATGTGCCAACATTCCACACAGGTTTAGCAGAACATCCCTTCTTTTCTCTGTCCTTCTAGGAAAATAACGTTTAGTTGAATTTTTTTTTAATTTTCTTCTGAGCCTGCAGTACAGTGATATATTTATCCGTAATTTAAAATTCCTACATTCACACCTTCTGAATAATAAATACCTTCCTATTTATAAAGCAATGCAGGCAAAATTCCAGACTGCAATGCACAGAGCTGTTCGCCACGCAACCTTTACCAACGTCACAAGTGAGTTTCTGTTATGATGACCAATCAGCTGATTGATAAGTATATAAAAGCCAAACATTTGGGGGGGACACCGCAAATGAACAGCGCATTGATGATGTCACTTTGTATGGTGATGAAATGTTTGCAACTGAATTGCCAAGATCGGAGTACAATCTAACCCAACCAAATGCCCTCTATTCTTCTTCTAAATATTTGTCTGTTGTGGGCTATATTTACTAATTCTTTCCCCACTGTTAGCTATAAATGTCCTCTGCTATTAGTTGCGGTCCTCCTCTTACCTGACTCTCCCCTAATAATTTAGTGAGATCTACAAGTTTAAGAATTGAGTTGAGTGACTCTACTGAAACCACACACCACTAAATATGGCATTGGAAAGACAATAGAGAACACTTTAGTCTTTTTCCACAGTGCAGGATAGTGTTCACAGGTTTCTGATGCTGCCTGGCTTGCTGAGTTCACCCAGCATTTTGTGTTTGTTGCAGGATAGTGTTCACAAGTTTCTTCCTGCAACCAAAAGTCCTGATATGATTTTTTGAACCTTGGCTTCAACTCAGAGTCATTTTGAAGCAAGATCAGTTCTTCCTCCAACCTTCCTATTAATTCCTCATTACTAATGTTCAGGAACAGATTTGTTACCCAATCTGGAACTTGGATCAAAAGAAGATCCTGAAATCTCTGGTATGTCTTTATGCAGCTCACTCAGGTGGGTACAGTATACTTGAAGATCATCGTCAGGTATGCTTCCTTTCTCTTGCAACTCAGAGGTTCAAAACTTGGAAAAGGTCACAGTGACTTAACAGGGTTAGCTTGGACAGAAATGTGGAGATGACTGATTTAACTTTTATAAGATTCACATAATTTCCTTGTAATTGAAGACTGATTTAATTAAACTTTGCAAATAATTCTGACAAATAAGCAATGTCATGCCTAATATTCTTGAGTCAATTACTGAGTGAAGGATTTCAGTCTTCAAAGAATTTTATCACAGTTTCAAAAAGTGCATAAAAACATTTCAGACATTTTGCTTTTGAGAGCTATCTGACTCTTGTGTGCAACAGCAAGTATTCAAGCTATTCATCATTCATCCTCATTACAAAGCTCAAAATAGTTGAGAATTGAGAACATGGGATTTGATTTTATTTACCACTGTGATAACAGTATTTAATGATTTGTGCAATGATCACTTGTTTTTTTTTGTGACAAGGTGCAGTTTGAATTACAAAATGAATGGTAAATATGTTAGGTACAGCTTTTCTGAAGAAAATGATCACTCATGGTGGTGTCCTGTCTGTTGCACCAGCAAGAATGTTGGTGAACGAGTATCCTTCTCTTTGAAAAAGTGCTCAACAACCCAAAATATTGACTCTACTTTCGTATCTGTTTCTAGTCCCCTTCCAAATAAGAACTCTTGAATCATGCTTTCATCTTTTATGCAGTGAACATAGCTTGGAAACAAAGATTCATTGCCTGACAACGTGCACCCATTCAAATGCAGAGAAAATTCCATTGTCCTAAGTCTGTTGCACAATGTGTCTTCCACATTCTCAGACATTTAATCTATTCATCTTTGAGCAGAATTGTCATTGAGTGGATTCGCTTTAATTATTTGGTCTGGTGACTTATGCAAAACTATACTTAGAATTTCCCATACTGCTGGCAGAATCAGTTTTCCAATTGTATGGGGCTTTCCAGATTTGACAATAAGCAATAAAATGTTGTATGAAGCATGCAAATCATTACTGTTTGCTATGAAGTGCTGGCAAACATGTTTTGATGTGTTTTCCATTTCTGAAAGTTTTCACACAGTGACTGAAAATATGCCAAACTCTTGTTTGCTTTATCACAGTGCATTCCCTTCAAATGTTCAAGGAGTCTGAACAGTTTCATTGCCTCATTTGAAAAAACGTTTTCACACAACAAACACATTGGCTGATGTTGTTTAAATCAATATTTCAGATAACTCACACTATTCTGAATACAGTTCTTTGTTGTTTGCTCTGTTTCTGCCATTTTCATTAAAGATTAATAACCATAGTCAATTGCATTTTGTTTCCAAATCCAACCTCAAATGCTGCAATCAATAAAGGGGAAAATTATGCTGTCATAATACCCAGATTTCTCATGCAGTGTGAAATACTGAAGTGTCATATTGCTTCTCAACAACTGCACGTAATGCACATCGTGCAAGATCTAAGAGAAGAGTGGGTTAGCAAGAGATGAGGTGATTATGTGACCATTGTAATCAATTATGAGGCACTGAGGATCAAATGCTTATAATAAGTAATTTATTTGTTAACTTAACAAATTCCTGCAATCCCTCAGCTGCCCCCTTGCTACCAAGAGACCTTCCCCTCTTCCACTCCCCCCACCCCCGGCCAATGCCCTCTTTATCTTTATCACCCTCTTAGAAACTCCTAGCACCCATATCACCTGCTTTGGGAACCATTTAAAATGTAAATGGATGCTTGATGGTTGATGCAGCATCAAAGGGACAAGGAATAGTCTTCAAATAGACATACCAGAAAATCGGGATTGAACCCATTTTTGATGAAGCTATGAGACAGAGTCTTTTCCTCAAGACTAGCTGGTTTGATTAGCAGAGTTTGGAGGTAACTAAAAAGCTTTAAAACTTTTGGAATAAATTGACAACGGGCTTTCTGGCTGTTTAATTAGACTTGGAAATAACTGATGTTTTCATCAAAGAATTGTGATATAATTTAGATTTCCAAAATGATGCAGTGAATGGATCTTATATAGGTATGTGTGATATTTCTACTGGAAAGTGATACTAACATAAACTAAGTAAACTAACAGATACCGTAAATTAAGGAAGTCAGATAAGATGCTTCAGTATATTTATTTGCACAGAATCATTACTGGAGCAGAATAATCTAGTTACTGAGCAAGTAGCGATAGTTTGGTACAAGATATAAGAATTCAGGTTCCACCTGGAAATCAAAATTCAAGTAATTAAATAATGTATTTTAAAAATAATTTATTTCCAGTAGCAATAACTATACAGTAACTTTGTATTAATGTAAAAATCTATGTGTTTCACTCATGACCTTAAAGGAAATCTGTCATCCATACCCAGTTTGGTCCATTAATGAATCTGGATTCATCATTATGGTTAACTCAGCTCATAGACAATTAGAGATGGATAACAAATGGCAGGCCCATCCATGCCCCCCAAAAAATCTCTGATAGATTACTCATGTAATTATGATGGATTTAATCTACAAACGTTTGTACTTCTTCAGAATAACACTAAATGGGAACATAGGTTTGAGGAGTTGGTCACTGCATCTTCTGAAGCTGCTTGATTTGCCTCAAGTTTCAGAGGGGAACTTCCCAGAGTTCCCTAAATCAGTCTAATTATTTTACTTTGTTCCTTTTGCTTCTTCAGACATGTCGTATGTCTCAGTGGATCAATTAGTAATTGGTACAGGTCCTATTTTGAAAGAGTATAGAAACATACAATTTTTAAATGGAATAAGGGTATCAGCATGGCCAGTTTGTAGATCTCTCACCTTTGAATCAGAAGGTTGTGGATTCAATCTCCACTCCTGAGTTTTGAAAACAAAAAAGCCAGGCTTAACACTTCACTGCTGTATTGAGAGGGTGCTTTACTAATGGAAGTGCCACATTTTGAATAAGACAATAAATATAGTTCCCATCTGCTCTCTTGGACGTCAAAAAAATGATATAATTTCAAGCATGAGCAGAGAGTTAACCTTGGTATTTTAGCCAATATTTATTCTTTAATCAACATCAAAAATGAGGTTATCTAATTAATGTCACATTATATTAGTGAGTGCATATTTTGCATGAATCGGCTGTTGCCTTTCCAACATTACAACAGTGGCTGTACTTCAAAAACAATTAATTGTTCTGAAGCATTTTGGGAAAACTTGTGGCCACAGTAGGTACTATATTTTTACAGTTTATTTTAATAATTTTTGTGAGTTAGAAGTTAGTTAATACATTCTGAGTCACAAGGAAGACCCTGGTGTTTTGAATAATTGGTGACATCGACTAACCATAAACTTTGTAAAGCATTACTAAGTATAAACATAAAGAAGTATTGCAGCATGCAAAGACAGTGCAGGACAATTGAATTAGATTATATCGAAGTGGGAATTGATGTTTGTCTTTCTTAGGCTAATGGTTATGAATTTAAAGATTATGAAAACTTGCTTTGTTTGAACTGTGTCTTTCAACATATTGAACCCAATCATAATTAATTGTAATAATTTTCGGGGATATTAGTTCACCCAATATGCTACAACTAGTCAAATGATTTGGAAACTAAATGATTAAGAACTAGTTGCAGCATATTCTATGAACAAATGGAAACTAACATGGTCTTTTGTTACCATGTCCATCTTTGAAAAACAGATCCGTTTTTCAGGATCTGGGCATTGCAGACAAGACCAGCCTATGCCTGATCACCCTTTAGGTCAGATCATTGGTCTCAACTGCACTCTCCTATTGGATCTCCATAACATGTGATCTGCCTGTGTCCAAAATCTTTCACATATGTTAATGTTGCCTCAAAGAAAAGTGCCTAATGATTTTTTAAAAATCGTGAATGTGTCGCTTACCAAAAGAGTGAAAATGTTGCAAAAACCTTTAATTATTAGTAGAAAAAAAAGGTAGATGCAGGATAGAAGAACCAAATGCAGAAAATTGCAGAAATACTCAGCAAGGAAGGAAGCATCTGTGGAGAGAGCAGCAGAGTCAACATTTCTTGTCAATGACTCTCCCATCAGAGACCTCAGAATAGGAAATGACGGATATCATAGAAGTAAAAACCTGTACACCTACTGGCTCAATCGTGTCAGTGTTGGCTCAGTAGTGGCACCATCTCTGAAGTTTCAGTACATAACCGAGACTATCATTCCATTCCAGTATCAATGGGAGATGCCTTTTGGAGGTGCTATTTATCAAATGATGTGTTGAATCAAGACATGTAGGCAAATGTGTAAGAACCCATTGTTCTATATGAAGAAAAACATTGAAGCTTTTATATTGTTCTGGCTTATATTTATCCCTCAGTGATGTCCAAAACAGATGATAAGACCATAAGACATAGCAGCAGAATTAGGCCATTCAGCCGGAGTCTGCTCCACTATTCCATCATGGCTAATCCCAGATCCCACTCAACCAGTACACCTGTCTTCTTGATATATCCTTTGATGCCCTGACTGATCAGGAAACAATCATTTCCACCTTAAGTATACGCACGGACTTGGCCTCCACTGCAGTCCGCGACAGAGCATTCCACAGATTTATTACTCTCTGGATAAAAAAATTTCTCCTAACCCCTGTCCTAAAGGGTTGCCCCTGAATTTTGAGGCTGTGCCCTCTAGTTTTGGATACCCCTACCATAGGAAAAATCCGCTCCACATTCACCCTATCTAGTCCTTTCAACATTTGGTAGGTTTCAATGAGATCCCCCCACCCCCCACTCTTCTACATTCCAGTGAATACAGGCCCAAAGCTACCAAAGGCTCCTCATATGTTAATCCTTTCATTCCCAGAATCATCCTCGTGAATCTCCTCTGGACTCTTTCCAATGACAACACATCCTTTCTGAGATATGGGGCCCAAAACTTGACAATACTCCCAAGTGTGGTCTGACATGGGCCTTATAAATGCTCAGCATTATCATCTTCCTTTTATATTTTATTCCCCTTGAAATAAATGCCAACATTGCGTTTGCTTTCTTTACCACAGACTCAACCTGTAAATCAACCTTGGAGTCTTGCACAAGGACTCCTAAATCCCTCCGCACCTCTGATGTTTGAACCTTCTCCTGATTTAGATAATAGTTTGCACTATTGTTCCTGTTACCAAAATACATTACTATGCATTTCCCAAAACAATATTCCATCTGCCACTTTTTTGCCCATTCTTCCAATTTGTCTAAGTCCTGCTGCAATCACATTGCTTTTTTGCGTTACCTACTCCTCCATTTATCTTTGTATCATTTGCAAATTTTGCCACAAAGCCATCAATTTCATTATCTGAATCACTGCCAAACAATGTGAAAAGTAGCGGTCCCAGTACTGACCTCTGAGGAACACTACTAGTCACTGGCAGCCAACCAGAAAAGGCCCCTTTTATTCTCACTCACTGCCTCCTACCTGTCAGCTATTCTTCTATGCATGCCAGTATCTTTCCTGTAATGCCATAGGATTTTATCTTGATTAGCAGCCTCATGTGGCACCTTATCAAACGCCTTCTGAAAATCCAAATAAGTGTCAAACACTGCCTTTCCTTTCTATACCCTGCTTGTTACTTCATCGAAGAACTCTAAAAGATACGTCAGGCAAGATTTCCCTTTCACAGAAACCATGCTGACTTTGACTTATTTTATTAATATTCTCCAAGTAAAACCCCATCTAGTAAAGGACTCCGACACTTTCCCAACCACTGAGGTTGGTCTATAATTTCCTTCCTTCCTTCCTAAAGAGGGAAGTGACATTTGCAATCTTCCAGTCCTCTGGGACCATGTCAGAATCAAGTGATTAGAAACACAGAAAACCTACAACACAATACAGGCTCTTTGGCCCACAAAGCTGTGCCGAACACGTCCTTACTTTAAAAATTACCTAGGGTTACCCATAGCCTTCTATTTTTCTAAGGTCCATGTACCTATCCAGGAGTCTCTTAAAAGACCCTATCATATCTGCCTCCACCACTGTCGCCAACAGCTCATTCCACGCACTCACTACTCTCTGTGTAAAAAAAATTACCCTGACATCTCTGTACCTAATTCCACGCACCTTAAAACTGTGACCTCTCGTGTTAGCCATTTCAGCCCTCGGAAAAAGCCTCTGACTATCCACACAATCAATGCCTCTCATTATCTTGTGCACCTCTATCAAGTCACCTTTCATCTTCAGTCATTCCAAGGAGAAAAGGCCAAGTTCACTCAACCTATTCTCATAAGGCATGCTCCCCAATCCAGGCAACATCTTTGTAAATCTCCTCATCACCCTTTCTATGGTTTCCACATCCTTCCTGTAGTGAGGCGACCAGAACTGAGCACAGTACTCCAAGTGGGGTCTGACCAGGGTCCTATATGGCTGCAACATTACCTCTTGGCTCCTAAACTCAGTCCTAGGATTGATGAAGGCCAATGCACTGTATGCCTTCTTAACCGCACCGTATGCCTTCTTAACCACATATTCAACCTGTTCAGCAGCTTTGAGTGTCCTGTGGACTCGGATCCCAAGATCCCTCTGATCCTCCACATTGCCAACAGCCTTACCATTAATACTATATTCTGCCATCATATTTGACCTACCAAAATGAACCACCAAACACTTATCTGGGTTGAACTCCATCTGCCACTTCTCAGCTCAGTTTTGCATCCCATTGATGTCCCGCTGTAACCTCTGACAACCCTCCACACGATCCACAACACCCCCATGATTCTTGAAAGATCATGACCAATGCATCAGTTATTTCTTCAGCAACCTCTCTCAGGACTCTGGGATGTAGTCCAGCTGGCCCAGATGACTTATCCACTTTAAGACCTTTGAATTTGCCTAGCAGTTTTTCCTTTGTAATAGCAATGACATTCATTCCTGCTCCCTGACCCTCATAGACTGTTGGCACACAGCTAGTGTCTTCCACAGTAAAGACAGATGCAAAGTACCCATTAAGTTCATCTGCCATTTCTTTGTCCCCCATTACTATCTCACCAGCTTCATTTTCCAATGGTCCAATATCAACACTCACCTCCCTTCTACTCTTTATATAACTGAAAAACTTTTGGTATCCTGCTTTATATTATTGGCTAGTCTGCCCTC
Source organism: Mobula birostris (assembly GCF_030028105.1). NCBI lineage: Eukaryota > Metazoa > Chordata > Chondrichthyes > Myliobatiformes > Myliobatidae > Mobula > Mobula birostris. The sequence goes on along the minus strand of NC_092375.1, from coordinate 170,350,003 downwards.
ATGTTTCATCTTTTCCCTTCTTTCTTTTCAAATCTTTTTATTGTATATATAGGAAAAATAACATGAGTACATCGAAATAACAACACTTACAATGCCTCAAAAAAAACCCATCATCTTAAAAGATTGAAAACAAAATTTTGTGATAACAAAAAAAAACCTACTGAACAGAAAACTGAGAAAAAAAAAAGAGAACCCATTAGGTGTTCAACCCCGGAGCCATGCACCATACAAAAAGCTTCTAAAAATAAACATCAAGCTGCCAGCAAGAAAAGAAAATATACTAAAAAAAATTTACAGTTAGATTGTGGAAAAATTATATCAATTAACTCAAATAATAATAACGAGCAAATGAGCTCCATCTTTTCTCAAAATCAAATAAAGGTTCAAAGGTTCAACTTCTAATTTTCTCCAAACTAAGACATAGCATCACTTGAGAGAACCATTGTGACAAAGTGGGATCTGATGTATCCTTCCACTTCAACAAAATGGCCCTCCTAGCTATCAATGTAACAAATACAATAACATGTTGGTCAGACACAGAAATACCATGAATATTTTGAGGAACTATTCCAAAAAGCACAGTTAATTTATTAGGTTGTAAATTAATTTTAAGTGCTTTAGAAATTGTTGAGAAACCGACTTTTCCCTTCTTATAGCTTTTATAGTTGCTTTTTGTTGGATTTTAAAAGTTTCCCAATCATCGAATGTCCCACTCGCTTTTGCTACCTTGTATGTCCTTTCCTTGGCTCTTATGCAGTCCTTAACTTCCTTTGTCAGCCACAGTTGCCTACCACTGCCATTTGAAAACTTCTTCCTCTGTGGGATATATCTATCCAGCGTCTTGTGAACTATTCCCAGAAACTTCAGTCATCTCTGATCTGCCATCATCCCTGCCAGTATCCTCCTCCAGTCCACCTGGGAAAGCTCCTCCTTCATGCCTCTGTAATTCCCTTTATTGCACTGCGATACTGATACGAGTTCTGCTTCTCCCTCTCAACTTGCAGTGTGAATTCAGTCATATTGTGATCACTGCCTCCTAAGGGTTCCTTTACGTTAAACTCTCTAATAAGATCTGGGTTATTACACTGCACCCAATCTAAGATAGCCTTTCCCTGAGTAGGCTCAAGCACAAGTTGCTCTAAAAAGCCATCTCATAGGCATTCAACAAATTCCTTCTCTTGCGATCCAACACCAACCTGATTTTGCCAATCCCTTGCATGTTGAAGCCGCCCATTACTATTGTGTTATTACCCTTATTACGTGCCTTTTCCAGCTCCTTTTGCAATCTCAACCCCACATCTTGGAGGTTACTATTTGGAGGCCTATATATGATTCCCATTCTGATTTTTTTTAACCCTTGCAAGTTCTTAACTCCACTCAGAAAGATTCACCATTCTCTGAACCTGTGTCACCTCTTTCTAAAGATGTAATTCCATCTCTTATCAACAGAGCCACACCACTGCCTATGCCTTCCTGCCTGTCCTTTTCGATACAAAGTATATCCTTTGATGTTGAGCTCCCAACTATGGCCTTCTTTCAGCCATGACTCAGTGATGCCCACAGCATCACACCAACCAATCTTTAATTGCACCACAAGTTCATCCACCTTATTCTGAATGGTACGTGCATTTAAATAGAGCGCCTTCAGTCCTGCATCCTTTGCCCTTTTAAATTTTGCCTTTGTGGTACAATTTAACTCTTTGCTCTGTCTGCATTTGTACCCAATCATTAGCTTATCCTTCCTTACGTTCATGTTACACCCACCATCTACTTGTAAACCTGCTGGTTCATCATCAGCTTTATCATATTGGTTCCCATCCCCCTGCCGTATTAGCTTAAAGCACTCCTAACAGCTCTAGTAAATCTGCCTGCAAGAATATTGGTCCCCCTCAGATTCAAGTGCAACCTGTCCCTTTTGTACAGGTCCCACCTGTCCCAGAAGAGATCCCAATTATACAGAAATCTGAATCTCTGACCCCTACTCCAATTCTTCAGCCACTTATTTATCTGCCACCTTATTCTATTCCTATCCTCACAGTTGCGCGGCACAGGCAGAAATTCCGAGATTGCTACCTTTCAGGTCCCATTTCTCAGCTTCCTTCCTAACTGCCTGTATTTTTTTTTCAGGATCTTGTCCTTTTACCTACCTATGTTATTGGCACAAATATGTACTACTACTTCTGGCTGCTCACCCTCCCTTTTCAGGATATTGTGGACATGTCCAGAAACATCTTGGACTCTGGCACTTGGGAGGCAAACAACCATCTGTGTTTCTCTTTCGTGTCCACGGAATCGCCGATCTGTCCCCCTGACTGCAGAGTCTGCTGCTGTCATCCTCTTCAGTTCCCTACCCTTCTGAGCCACAGGGCCAGACTCAGTTCAGTGCCAGAGGCAAACCCATTGTTGCTACTCCTGGGTAGGTGGTCCTCACAACAGTACTCAAAATAGAGTACTTATAGTTGAGGGGGGGATAGCCACAGGGGTGTCCTCCACTATCTGATGTTCTCCCTTCCCTCTCCTGACAGTCACCCATTTATCTGCCTTGGGGTGACTACCTCCCTGTAGTTCCTGTCCTTCACTGCTTCACTTTCCCTAACAAGTGGAAGGTCATTGAGCTGCAGCTCCAGTTCCCTAAAAAGTTATTTATGATGATGATAAAGCTATTTCATTGCCATTTATTGACCTTGTGTAAAGTAGTTATTGTACTTCCTTCTTTATAAACAGTGAGTGCTTTCAAAAGATCTTAATTGTTTTTAGAGTGATTAGGGATGTCCTGAGATCATGGAAGACATAAAATTAAGAGTCAGTTGAACATCCCTAAATGTATCTGCCTTAACCACCATCCCTGGCAGTGGGTGCAATGCACCTACCAATCATAGTGTAAAAAAACTAACTCTGACAGCACCCCCCCCCGCATCCTTTCATCCCATCACCTTAAAATTATGCCCCCTCAATTTAGCCATTGCTACTTTGGGGGAAAAGGCACTGGCTGTCCTCTCTATCTATGTCACTGATCATCTTGTACATCTCTATCAAGTCATGTCTCATCCTCCTTCACTGCAAAGAGAAAAACTGCAGCTCACTCAACCTTTCTTCATAAGACATGCTCTCTAATCCTGGTAAATCTCCTCTGGACCTTCTCTGAAGTTTCCACATCCTTCCCATAATGATTTACCAGGATGCTGCCATTGTAACCAAACTATCCACAACATCACCCGCTTTCATGTCATCTGCAAACTTACTAACCCACCCTTCAATTTCCTCATCTAAGTCATTTATAAAAATCACAAAGATTAGTGATCCCAGAGCAGAACACCACTAGTCACCAACCTCCAGACAGAATATGCTCCATCTACAACCACCCTCTGCCTTCTGTAGGCAAGTCAGCTCTTAATCCATGTATCCGAGATTCCCTGGATCCTGTGCCCTGAGAAAAGAGAGTGTTTGAAGATCATGATATCATACCTTGGCATTAAGCTCATCTTCAACCAGGAGGCAATCCCTGTTTTCTTCTACATTTCCAAGATCTAGCTAACTTACAGGAGGTAGCTCAAAGCATGGAAGATGTACCATCAATGCCAAAACTGCAAAATTCTCCAAATCCACCGGGATAGAAAGTAATCCATTTAGTACCTTTCCCCTGATCCTAACTGTAATTAGTTGGTTCCATCGGGCAGTTGTTAACTTATCACTTTACTTCAACCCTGTTTATGGCAAGGGATTATGAAGTGGTCAAAGGAAATTATCCAAATAAGTTCACAAAGTATTTGTGAAAAAGTGTAATTTCCCCAGCAACTCATGGAAAATGTATAGCCCACAATGACACTGAGAAGTTTGAATTCTTTGTCGAAAGCATGGAGATATCCAGAGTAAATAGTCAATGAAGCATGCCACTTCCTAAACTATCTACTGGCTACTTTCATCAAATTTTGTTGTACCATCTATGCAGAGTCTGTGTGTCCTACCTCAATCTCATCAGCTACCTGAGAAATGAAGTGGAAACAAATCACCCTTAACCTTGAGAGACATCCAAGAAACAAAGAATATCCATATCATACAAGTGATAGCAATATCCAATTCCAACTCCAAAATATAAGCACCTCTCCTTGACTTTGAACATTATTAGCATTATAGAACCCCATTGTCAACTTCCTGGAGATGATTATTGACCAGAAGTTCAAACTGATCTAGCTACAGAAATGCCTTAGCTTTAAGAGGAGGGATAGAAACATAGAAAATAGGTGCAGGAGTCAGCCATTCGGCCCTTCGAGCCTGCGCCGCCATTCACTATGATCATGGCTGATCATCCAACTCAGAACCCTGTACCTGCCTTCTCTCCATAAACCTGATCCCTTTAGCTACAAGGGCCATATCTAACTCCCTCTTAAATATAGCCAATGAACTGGCCTCAACTGTTTCCTGTGGCAGAGAATTCCACAGATTCACTACTCTCTGTGTAGAGAAGTTTTTCCTAATCCCGGTCCTAAAAGGCTTCCCCTTTATCCTTAAACTGTGACCTCTCGTTTTGGACTTCCCCAACATCGGGAACAATCTTCCTGCATCTAGCCTGTCCAATCCCTTTAGAATTTTATACATTTCAATAAGATCCCCCCTCAATCTTCTAAATTCCAGTGAGTATAAGCCTAGTCGATCTAGTCTTTCATCATATGAAAGTCCTGCCATCCCGGGAATCAATTTGGTGAACCTGCAAGAATGTCTTTCCTCAGATTAGGGGACCAAAACTGCACACAATACACCGCCTGCTGTACCTGCATGCCCACTTTCAATGACTGGTGTACAATGACACCCAGGTCTCATTGCACCTCCCCTTTTCCTAATTGGCCACTATTCAGATAATAATCTATTTTCCTGTTCTTGCCACCAAAGTGTATAACCTCACATTTATCCACATTAAATTGCATCTGCCATGAATTTGCCCACTCACCTAACCTATCCAAGTCACCCTGCATCCTCTTAGCATCCTCCTCACAGCTAACACTGCCGCCCAGCTTTGTGTCATCCACAAACTTGGAGATGCAGCATTTAATTCCCTCATTTAAGTCATTAATATATATTGTAAACAACTGGGGTCCTAGCACTGAGCCTTGCAGTACCCCACTAGTCACCGCCTGCAATTCTGAAAAGGTCCCGTTTATTCCCACTCTTTGCTTCCTGTCTGCCAACCAATTCTCTATCCACATCAATAACATACCCGCAATACTGTGTGCTTTAAGATTGCACACTAATCTCCTGTGTGGGACCTTGTCAAAAGCCTTTTGAAAATCCAAATATACCACATCCACTGGTTCTCCCCTATCCATTCTACCAGTTACATCCTCAACAAATTCTGTGAGATTCGTCAGACATGATTTTCCTTTCACAAATCCATGTTGACTTTGTCTGATGATTTCACCACTTTCCAAATATGCTGTTATCACATCTTTGATAACTGACTCTAGCATTTTCCCCACCACTGATGTCAGGCTAACCGGTTTATAATTCCCCGCTTCTCTCTCCCTTTTTTAAAAAGCGGGGTTACATTAGCCACCCTCCAATCCTCAGGAACTAATCCAGAATCTAAAGAGTTTTGAAAAATTATCACTAATGCATTCACTATTTCTTGGGCTACTTCCTTAAGCACTCTAGGATGCATCTGGCCCTGGGGATTTATCTGCCTTTAATCCCTTCAATGAGCCTGAACACTTTGTGGCCATTGACACAATTTCTGATTCCATTTCCAATACATCCTGTACAAATGTCATAGTATGATGGACTACCCTCTGCTGGTCAGGATATTCACAATTTCAACAGCATTTAACAGGCTTGTCAATGTCCAAACAAGCAGTTCACTCGGTTGACATTCTGCTCACCATCCAAAACTCCTGTCCCACTACTATCAGATTCTTGAACAAACCTCTTGTATAATAAGATGGACTTTTGGCTTCGGAGACTACCTCACTGTAATCTTGCACTTCACTTGTCTGCATTTTTGCCACTTGTACAGTTCATTCTTCACTTTATTCTGCATTATTGTAAAGCACCTTATTCTAGTTCAATGCACTGTGTAATGATATGAGCAACACACATAAAAGTTGCTGGTGAACGCAGCAGGCCAGGCAGCATCTCTAGGAAGAGGTGTAGTCGACGTTTCAGGCCGAGACCCTTCGTCAGGACTAACTGAAGGAAGAGTGAGTAAGGGATTTGAAAGTTGGAGGGGGAGATCCAAAATGATAGGAGAAGACAGGAGGGGGAGGGATGGAGCCAAGAGCTGGACAGGTGATAGGCAAAAGGGATACGAGAGGATCATGGGACAGGAGGTCCGGGAAGAAAGGCTGGTGGGGCAGTAGGTGAGGACCAGGGGAACATATTATTCTCCGTAACTTCCGCCACCTCCAACGGGATCCAACATATTATTCTCCGTAACTTCCGCCACCTCCAACGGGATCCCACCACTAAGCACCTCTTTCCCTCCCCCCCCCCTCTGCATTCCGCAGGGATCGCTCCCTATGCAACTCCCTTGTCCATTCGTCCCCCCCATCCCTCCCCACTGATCTCCCTCCTGGCACTTATCCGTGTAAGCGGAACAAGTGCTACACATGCCCTTACACTTCCTCCCTTACCACCATTCAGGGCCCCAAACAGTCCTTCCAGGTGAGGCAACACTTCACCTGTGAGTCGGCTGGGGTGATATACTGCGTCCGGTGCTCCCGATGTGGCCTTTTATATATTGGCGAGACCCAATGCAGACTGGGAGACCGCTTTGCTGAACATCTACGCTCTGTCCACCAGAGAAAGCAGGATCTCCTAGTGGCCACACATTTTAATTCCACATCCCATTCCCATTCTGACATGTCTATCCACGGCCTCCTCTACTGTAAGGATGAAGCCACACTCAGGTTGGAGGAACACCTTATATTCCGTCTGGGTAGCCCCCAACCTGATGGCATAAACATCGACTTCTCTAACTTCCGCTAATGCCCCACCTCCCCCTCGTACCCCATCTGTTACTTATTTTTATACACACATTCTTTCTCTCACTCTCCTTTTTCTCCCTCTGTCCCTCTGAATATACCCCTTTGCCCATCCTCTGGGTCCCCCCTCGTCTTTCTTCCCGGACCTCCTGTCCCATGATCCTCTCGTATCCCTTTTGCCTATCACCTGTCCAGCTCTTGGCTCCATCCCTCCCCCTCCTGTCTTCTCCTATCATTTTGGATCTCCCCCTCCCCCTCCAACTTTCAAATCCCTTACTCACTCTTCCTTCAGTTAGTCCTGACGAAGCGTCTCGGCCTGAAACGTCGACTGCACCTCTTCCAAGAGATGCTGCCTGGCCTGCTGCGTTCACCAGCAACTTTTATGTGTGTTGCTTGAATTTCCAGCATCTGCAGAATTCCTGTTGTTTGTGTAATGATATGACAAGCTTTTCACCGTGTCTTAGTACACGTGACAATAGTAAACCAATACAGTACTAATAAACATTTGACTCTTTTCATTATTGGTCTATAATGGAGGCAGCCTCTATTCAATCTACAAAATGCACTGCAATGTCTCACTCATGTTTCTGTAACTCCAGATCTATAATCTCTACCGAATAGAAGTCAAAAGCAGCTGGTGTAAGGCAGTGCCTCCACCTGAAAGCTCCTTTAGATTCATGCATCATTCTGACTTGTAAATCTTCACTGTTTCTGCATTGTGCTAGGTCAGAACCCTGAAACTCCCTACTTTAAGACCACTGTAGGAGTAAATGGGACAACAGTTCAAGAAGAAGGCACTGCTTCAGAAGGGAAAGGGGCAATGGGCATTAAATGGGTATTGGCCTTGCTAACAATGCCCACATCCAGAGTAAAAAGGTGAAATATGCAGCATGTTATTATTTAAATTGCTCTTGGCAGAACATTCTTTTTCAAGGCATTGCTTAGAATTGATGGAATCCTTGTTATTCAATATAAGTAACATTTCTGTTCGCTTACATGCACATTAGATAGCACTATATAGGAACATACTGGTCAAGAAATTTAGTCACACAATGCTTTTTTTAAGCTTTGTGCAATTGAAAATTGACTTTACAGAGGCTCTAATCCTCATTGAAGTTCCTCCTTCAACCTTTGACTCCAGACTCGATCCTCATCCTTCTGCCACCTGTCTTCCCTCCCCCAATAATTATTTATGTCCTGGGCTATCTCAGTTTTTATCACAGCAAAGTGCAAGCTGGCGACCGTAAAGCACTAATGAAATTGCAATGGATAACCCACAACATACATCCAAAGGCAAGTGATTGTGGGCACTATAATTTTTGTATGTAGTATAATGCATGGTATTTCTGTGGATCTTGTAACTGGTTATATCTAATTAAATTAAAGGCTGTAAAATAACATATCTCCAAATTATTTCCAATATCTGTTACCAAAGTTAAGGATCCCCATGGTGGAGCCAAACATCAGAAAATCTCCCTATTTGTAACCTTTTACACTTTTTATATCTTCTGTAAGATGATTGTGTTGGCGCGTGGCCAAGTAGTTAAGGCGTCGGTCTAGTGATCTGAAGGTCATTAGTTCGAGCCTCAGCTGAGGCAGCGTGTTGTGTCCTTGAGCAAGGCACTTAACCACACATTGCTCTGCAACGACACCAGTGCCAAGCTGTATTGGCCCTAGTGCCCTTTCCTTGGTCAACATCGGTGGCGTGGAGAAGGGAGACTCACAGCATAGGCAACTGCCGGTCTTCCATACAACCTTGTCCAGGCCAGTGCCCTGGAAACCTTCCAAGGCGCAAATCGATAGCCTCACAAGACTAACGGATGCCTATTATTAAGATGATAAAATACATTAATGAATTAAATAATTTATTACTATTTGCTAAACTAATTTTATAAAAACACAGATCAAAGATAATGTACATTATTTGAGAACTGATACAATTTAGAATCAGAATCAAGTTTTTTTTTATCACTGACATGTCAAACATGGAACATAGAATATAGATCAGTACAGTACAGCACAGGCCCTTCTGTCCATGATGTTGTGCTAACTTTTTAACCTACTCTAAGATCACAGCACTGTAGTGTAGTGGTTAATGTAACATTTTACAACACCAGCAGATGGAGATCAGTTCCTTCCACTGTCTGTAAGGAGCTTGTACATTCTCCTGTGAACATGTGGATATTCTCCAGGTGTTTGAATTCCCTTCCACATTCAAAAGACATACAGATTAGGGCAGGCAAGTTGTGAGTATGCGATGTTGGTGCCAAAAATATGGTGACACTTATGGAAAGCCCCCAGCACACCTTCAGTCTACAGTGGTCATTGAAGCAAATAGCACATTCCATTGTGTGTTTCGATATACAAGTGACAAACAAAGCTAGTCTTTAAAAAAAATCTTTCCTCTAACTTTTCCCTCTCACCCAGCCCTCCATTTTTCTTCCATCCATGTGACTCTCTAAGAGACTCTTAAATGTCCCAAATATATCTGCCTTTACCTCCACCCATAGCAGCACGTTCCACATACCTACCATTCTCTGACATCCTGCTTATACGTTCCTCTAATTACCTTAAAATTATACCTCTCATGTTAGTCATTTTCGTCCTAGGAAAAAGTCTCTGGCTGTCCACTCTATCTAAGCCTCTTGTCATCTTGTACACTTCTATTATGTCACCTCTCATCCTCCTTTGCTGAAAAGAGAATATAATGATTGCCTCATATAAAGAGGAAACCGGACACAATACTCCAAGTATGGTCTAACCAGAGTTTTATAGAACTGCAAAATTTTGCCAAAGCACTTGAATTGAGTCTTCAGACTGATGAAGGCCAACACACCATACACCTTAACATTCTATCAACTTCTGCGGCAACTTTGACAAATCTATGGATGTGGACTCCCCAAGATCCCTCAGTTCCTTTATGCTGCTAAGAATCCTGCCATTAATCCTGTGTTCTGCTTTCAAGCTTGACATTCCAAAATGAATCACTTTACAGTTATCCCGATTGAACTTCTCTTACCACTTCTCAACCTGGCTCTGCATCTTATCAATGTTCCATTGTAATCTACGACAACCTTCTATATTATCCAGAAAAACTACGAGCTTTTGTGTCATTTACAAACATCCTAACGCAAGCCTCCACTTCTTCATCCTTGTCATTTATAAAAATCATAAGAAGTAGGGGTCCCAGAACAGATCCCTGCACAGCACCAGTGGTCACCAACCTTCAAGCAGAATATGCTCCACCTACAACTATCCTCTGTCTTCTGTGGGAAAACCAATTCTGAATCCATGCAGTCAAATATTGCTGTATTCCGTACTTGTTGACTTTCTGAATGAGTCAACCTTGTCAAATGCTCTATTAAAATCCATAAACATCACATGCATTGCTCTACCTTCATCAATTTCTTTGTCTTACTTTCTCAAAAGATTTAACCAGGGAACAGTTGCAATCAGGGTAGAGCTTGAGATATCTGCAACAGTTCATTATGAAGTGTAGCGCCAGATTAAAAAAGTGGGTGGGACCTGTTTGGTCTTTCTGCAGAGCTTCAGATTGTTTGGATTATTAAGGGCTTGGCATAGGCCAATAAAATGAAGTTAGATTTTAGTGATAGGTTTTTAGTGGAGTGGCCATTGTTGGAGTCAGACAAATTTGCAGTGGGAAACTGAGGCTTTGGCTCAAAATGCTTCGTTGAGGAGAGGCAAAGGCTGGATTGAGGGTTTTGTCAAGTTCCCCTTTCTTTCTTCATTAGTGCATAGCTAGAGTAGTAAGAGTGGATCCCAGCTCAGTGATGTGCTTCACATGCAAGACGTGAGAGATCTGGGAGATCTCCAGTCTCAGTGATTGTGACATCTGTGAAAAGCGCCTCTGGGTGCAGCTCCTCAAAGACTATGTTAGGAAACTGCAGCTGCAGCTGGGTAACTTTTGATTCATTAGAAATAATGAAGAAGTGATAGATAGGAGCTACAGGAGGTGGTCACATCATATTTGCAGGAGCCAGATAGCTAGGTGTCTGTCAAGAGAGGGAAAGGGAATAGGCAGATAGTGCAGAGTACCCCTGTGGCCGTTCCTCTCAGTAACAAGTGTACTGCTTTGGATACTGTTGTGGGGTGGTGACCTATCAGGGGAAAGTGAGGTGGTGCTCATGGATCATTCAGAAGTCTGATGGCAGTAAATGGCATGGTGTTGATGATTTGTAGAGACTTTATTAGAAGTAGCTCAACAAACAGAAAAGCTAGTGGAATATTCATGAACCGAAAGGGAGAGGATTAAGGAGGCAGAATACAGCATTCTAAAAGGAGTGAGCTTTGAGAAAGCATAGGCCCAATGAAGGTAAAGCAGTAGTGTGCCCAAGAAAAAATTGTAAACAGAGTTATTGTGTGGATGGGCTTCTTATGGAGGGCATAAACTGAGTAAGCATTAAGATAATTGCTTTCCTTAGTGTCAAGAAATGCATATGCACTTTAGACGCTGTAAAAAATAAGGGTAGAAAAGGCAAAGGCAGTTGTTAGCTAAGTAGGTAAAATAGTTGTACATCATTCAGGGTGAACTTGGGGTGTAGTTGGTTATTGAGATAAAAGCATGTTAATGCTTAAGCTGATCAAAATGCACAACATTTGATAGGTTTCATTGAGATCCCCCCATTCTGACCATGGCATGGAATCACTCAAGAAGATAAACTAGGATTTTTCCAAGGCTGGATTAAAGTCCATCTTGATTCTGGATTTCAGCAAGGCATTTGATAAGGTACCCCATGCAAGGCTTATTGAGAAAGTAAGGAGGTGTGGGATCCAAGGGGACACCGGTTTGTGGATCTGGAGTTGACTTGCCCACAGAAGGCAAAGAGTGGTTGTAGATGGTCGGCATGGAGGTTGGTGACCAGCGGTGTGCCTCAAGGATCTGTTCTGGGACCCCTACTCTTTGTGATTTTTATAAATGACCTGAATGAGGAAGTGGAGGGATGGTTAGCAAATTTGCTGATGACACGAAGGTTGGGGATGTTGTGGATAGTGTAGAGGGCTGTCAGAGGTTACAGCGGGACATTGATAGGATGCAAAACTGGGCTGAGAAGTGCAGATGGACTTCAACCCAGATAAGTGTGAAGTGGTTCATTTTGGTAGGTCAAATATGATGGCAGAACATAGTATTAATGGTAAGACTCTTGTCAGTGTGGAGGATCAGAGGAATCTTGGGGTCCGAGTCCATAGGACACTCAAAGCTGCTGTACAGGTTGACTGTGTGGTTAAGAAAGCATACGGTGCATTGGTCTTCATCAATTCTGGGATTGAGTTTAGGAGCCGAGACGTAATGTTGCAGCTATCTAGGACCCTGGTCAGACCTCACTTGGAGTACTGTGCTCAGTTCTGGTCGCCTCACTACAGGAAGGATGTGGAAACCATAGAAAGGGTGCAGAGGAGACTTACAAGGATGTTGCCTGGATTGGGGAGCATGTCTTATGAGAATAGGTTGAGTGAACTCGGCCTTTTCTCCTTGGAGCGACAGAGGATGAGAGGTGACCTGATAGAGGTGTACAAGATGATGAGAGGCATTGATAGTCAAGAGGCTTTTTCCCAGGGCTGAAATGGCTAGCATGAGAGGGCACAGTTTTAGAGGTGCATGCAAGTTTTTTACGCAGAGAGTGGTGAGTGCGTGGAATAAGTTGCCAGCGACGGTGGTGAAGGCAAATACGATAGGGTCTTTTAAGAGACTCCTGGATAGGTACATGGAGCTTAGAAAAATAGAGGGCTATGGGTAACTCTAGGTAATTTCTAAGGTAAGGACATGTTCGACGCAGCTTTATGGGCTGAAGGGCCTGTATTGTGCTATAGGTTTTCTATGTTTTCTATGTTTCTATGTTTGATCTCCTCCATCGCTTCCAAGTCAGAGGGATATAGAACCATAGAGTACAGCAGCAGAGAATCAAGCCTTTCAGCTCACCTATTTCTTGCCAAACTGTTATTCTGTCCAGTTCTTTCAACCCGCACCTGGACTATGATCCTCCATACGCATCCTATCCATGTAGCTATCCAAGCTTCTCTTAAATGTACCAATTGAACCCATGTCCACCACTTCCACTGGCAGCTTGTTTCACCCTTACACCACCCTCTGAGAGAAGAAGCTCCCTCTTAGGTTCCCATAAAATATTTCACCTTTCACTCTTATCGAATCTAGTTCTAGCCTCACCCAACCTCAGTGGAAAAAGCCTGCTTGCATTTACTCTATCTATAATTTTATATACCTCTATCAAATCTCCCTTCATTCTCCTGTGCTCCAGGGAATAAAGATCTAACCTATTCAACCTTTCCATATAACTCACATTTTTAAGTCCTGGAAACATTCTCGTAAATTTTCTCTGAACTCTTTCAATCTTACCGATATTTTTCATGTAGGTAGGTGAACAGAACTGCACACAGTACTCTAAATTAGGCCTCACCAATATCTTATACAATTTCAACATAACATCCCAGCTTCTGTCCTCAGTACTGTGAAGACTGATGTACCAAAAGCTCTTTTTATGACCCTATCGACCTATGACATCACTGTCAAGGAATTATGGATCTGTATTCCCAGTTCCCTTTGTTCTACCACACTCCTCAGTACTGTACCATTCACTGTGTAAGTCCTGTCCTGATTGGTCCTCTTGAAGTGCAACACCTTACAATTATCTGCATTAAATTTCATCTGATATGTTGCAACCCATTTTTGGAACTGGTCCAGATCCCACTGCAAATTTTAATAGCCTGACTCTTTGTCTACTATGCCCCTAATCTCGGTGTCATCTTCAAATTTGCAGATCCAGTTTACTACATTATCATCCAGATCATTAATATAGGTGACAAACAACAACAGACCTAGCACCGATCCCCGCGGCACATCAGTAGTCAGAGAGGCAGCAATCTACTGCTGCTCATTGGCTTCTCCCAGTAAGCCAATGTTGAATCCAGTTGACTACTTCACCCTGAATGCCAAGTGGCTGAACCTTCTGGAACAGCCTCCCATATAGGATTTTATCAAAAGCCCTGTTAAGGTTCATGTGGATAGCATCCACTGCCTTTCTGATAACCTCTTCAAAAAACTCAAATAAGATTTGTTAGACACGACCTACCATGAACAAAGCTCTGTCCGCTATCCCTGGTGAGGCCATGTCTATCCAAACACTTGTATATTCTGTCCCTTAGAATATCTTCCAATAATTTACCCACTACTGACGTCAGGCTCACCGGCCTATAGGTTCCTGGCTTATTCTTAAAGCCTTTCTTGAACAAAGGAACAACATTACCTGTCCTCCAGTCACCTGGCTCCTCAGCTGTGGTTATGGACATTTAAAATATCTCTGCCAGGGACCCTGGAATTTCTGCATTAGCCTCCCAGAAGGCCAAGGGACACCTTGTCAAGCCCTGGGCATCTTCTCTTCTGTAACCTGCATACACTACTGTTTTGCCTCAGTTCTATAGACTGTCCATCTCCCGAGTAAGATCTCTCTGATCTCTTATGCCTCCGTGCATACATAACCACAGTGATCTTTAATTTTCTTCTTTGCCACCCTTTTGCTGTTAAAGTATCTATAGAAACCCTCGGGATTCTCCTTCACCTTATCTGCCAGAGCAACCATACACCTTCTTTTAGCCCTCCTGATTTCCCTTCTCTTCATGAGTGTTCTCTTGCATCTCTTATACTCCTCAAGTGTGCCACTTGTTCTTTGCTGCCAATACCTTTATGCACTTCCTTCTTTAAAAATCCAAGATTCCTTAAACCTATTAGATTTGCCTTTCATTCGAAGAGGAACACACAAACTCTGTTCTCTCAATATTTCACTTTTTAAGGCTTCCCACTTTTGCTGCCACACCTGCCAGATCTTCTCTGATAGCATCAAAACTGCCTTTTCTTCAATTTAGAATCTTGAAACTGAGTACAAGTCGTATCCTTCTCCGTAATTATCTCAAAACTAATGGAATTAAGATCACTAGATCCAAAGTGTTCCCCTTCGTACACTTCTCTCACCTGCGCTTGTCTCATTGCCTAATGGGAGATCCAATGTCCAGTATAAATGCTTCTTGCCAGTTATCAGTTACTGAAATTTGTTGCATGCAAACATGGACTGCTTTTTTATTTAAGGGTCATGAATGGTGTTGAAACTCTACAATACAGATTTTTAAAAGTTCATTGCAATCCAGAAATCGGCTTCATACTGTATTTCCACTCAGAATGTTGAACACCAACTTGTTCTTGTAAATCCCAAGGCAGTACATTCATGAACTAAGTAGAATGACATGACAGGCTGATAATTTCCATCAATTATTTTCCATGAGAGAGGTATTAATAAATGCTCCTTTATGTATCTCAGATATTCAACTATTAATCATTGTTATAAACTAGAACATCATCAGTTAGCATGCAGGTTGACCTACTTTTGTCAATAATGATGCTCCTGGATTTCTCAGAAAATAAGTAGACCAGCTGCTTGTAGGCATTCAGCAAGATGAAATTGGAATTATTTGATGCCCTTCCCCTACCAGAATGAAGAACAAATCAAATAAAAGTGGTACTGATAGAGATTGATGTTATTTTTCCTTAAAATGCAGCAAGGAGAGAGAACCTGAAAAAAATAATTCACAAAAGCTGTTGTATTGTCTTCCAGATTTCTATGCTAATCTATAAAATTTGATTTCTTTCTTTTGTTGTATTTATAGCGAGATAGCGCATTCCAGTGGGTTGCAAGTTTGTCCGTATTTCATTGGCCATGGGATAGGCTCATATTTTCATGGACATCCTGAAATTTGGCATCATGGTAAGTTTTTCGCTTTGTTTGCTCAAATTCAATAACATTTACTTAACTACTTGTAAAAGTTCTTTAACCAAAATGTTTCTCTTTATTATTAATTGCCAGCAAAATCTGCAAAATAACGGTTGGCAGTTCCGACACTCTAAGATAAGCCTTGGTGTTTTGAGGTGTGCAGACGGGCATGCTAGGAGCAGTATCAACCATACCTAGACATGGTGCAGCTGCAACACAGGCCTAAATGCATGCTCAATTTAAAAATCAACATGCAATAAACAGAGCTAAGCAATAACATGCCCAACGGAATAGATCAAAGCTATGTAGTTCTGTTGCATCTACAGTAGTTGTGAATGGCAATAACCAATTACGGACGATAAGGCTCTATCCATGAACATCTCCATCCTCAACAATGATGGAACCTAGCATGTACTGTACAATGCAAAAGACTTAGGTGCCCTAGAATTTTTATGGTTTCAGATGGTGTGGCCTCCACAGAATCCTGACCTCAACGTCATCAAGGCTGTCTGGGAGAGACAGAAGCAAGCAAGACAGCCAAAGTCTGCAAAAGAACTGTGGCACCTTCTCTAAAATGCTTGGAATAACTTACTAGCTGATTTTCTTTTAGAACTGCACGACAGTGTACCTAAGAGAATTGATGCAATTTTAAAGGCAAAGGGTGGTAAAGCCAAATACTGAATTTATTTATTTTTTTACTGTTTACTGCTCTTTCTTGTAATGTTTTTGATATTTAGAAACCTCTCATTTCATTATTTTGAAAGCATCTTCACTTTACAGAATTTTTTACATCTGCCTATGACTTTTGTACGATACTGTAAGTGCTAATGATAAAACTGAACATATTTTAACCATCCATTTGGTCTGCAGTGGTAACTGGATGAAGCATATGTTTCCTTCTTCAACTATTCTTCAGCCAAGCAACTCACTCCTGTGATACTAAGAACTGGCTGTGAGCCCTGGACAAGGCTTTGGACATCCCAGCTATAGTACTGATGATATGCACTCTAGAACTAGTTGGGCTTGTAGGCAAGCTGTTCCTGGATAATTAAAACACTGTCATCTATTCAACAATATGGAAAATTGTCCTGTTACGGCCTGTTTACAAAATGTGGGATAAGCGCAGTTTTGTTAATTTCTATAGAATCAGTCAACTCTCAATAATAAGCTAAGCAATGGAAGAGATATTACTATAACGTATCACTTGCTCGCTCACCAATAATCTGCTTACCAATACCCAGTTCAGATTCTGCAGGATTGCTTCAGGCCTCATCGTAGCCTTGGAAAAACGTGCAGCAAAGAGCTGACATCTAAAGTTGAGATGCGAGTGACTGCATTTGACATTAAGGCAGCTTTTGATTGAGTGTAGCATTTGAGTAGTGGTAAAATTAAATTCAGCGAGCATCAAGGAGGAAAGATTTCCACAGATGAAGACATACGGTAGCACACAATAAGATAGGTGGCTCTGGTTATTAATCATTCCATGTTGAATTGAATCGAATTTATTTCTTAAATCCTTCACATGCATGAGAAGTAAAAATCTTCACATTACATCTCTGTCAGGAGATCTGTACCACACTTCCTCAGGGTGTTGTGCTTTGTAAACCATTTTCAGCTATTTCTTCAAGGGATTATCTTCACGTTAAGGTGAGAAATAGGGATATTCATAAAATGCTGGAGGTACTCAGCAGGTCAAGTTCTATCTATGGTGTGAATAAACAGTTGATGTTTAGGGCTGAGACCCTTCATCAGGACTGATGAAAGCTCTTGGCCCAAAATGTCAACTGTATATTCATTTTCATGGATGGTACCTGGCCTGCTGAGTTTCTCCAGCATTTTTTAAGTGTTGCTCTGGATTTCCAGCACCTGTGGAATCACTTGTGTTTAAAATAAGGATATTTGCTAATGATTGCAATAATATTCAATTTCAATTGCATCTCGGCAAATGAAGCACACACACCTGCAGAAAGGAAAATTCAGACAACATTCAGACTGGTGCTGAAAAGTGGCAAGCAAAATTAATGCTGCAGATGTACTAGGAAGTGATCATCTCAACAAGATAGGCTTGCTTCAATTTAATGACTTTGCCATCACCAAATATCCATTGTCAGTATTGTGGAATATCACCATTGACTAGAACCTGAACTGGACCAGCCTCATAAAATGTTTGGCTACAAGGGCAAGTGAGAGATTGGCTTTTCTACTGTGGCTCACTTTCTGATAACCCCAAAACCTTTACACCTTCCATCCAGTGCAAGTTGGGAGTGTGCTACAATACTGACCACTTGTCTGGATGAGTGAAGCTCCAAAAATGTGCAAGAAACTTAACACCACCTTTAACAAGTTTCACATCTAAGCATTCAATAGTTCCATCCACTACCAACACACAGTGGCCGCATTTTGTCCCATCCACTGCACTTACTCATTTTGGCAGTTCCAACAGCAACCTCCAAATCCGTGACCTCTGCTACCAGGAATAACAAGAACTTAGGTTCATGGTCCCTTCCATAGCACACACCATCCTGTCCTGGAAATATATTACCTGGAACTCCCGTCCCAGCAGTATCTTCTTCAAGAGGACTGCGATGTTTGAAAGTGATAGTTCACCCTCACTTTCTCAAAGGCAATTGAACTTGAACAATAAAATTTCTTACCAGCAATAACTTTATCTTGGAAATTGAAAATATAAAACTGTATTGTTTTTATCTTTTTCTTCTGTATTATATTTTCACTCTCTAAGCCTTTATGCTTGCAACTGTGTTTGCCTCTGATGTTTACAGCCACTGCCAAGATAATTTTGGGTCACTTCTCTGGGCTTTGAACTTCCTGCTTATTTCTTTCTGGATATCTGTCAATCTTTATGTATGTCTCTGATCTATATTTGTCACATTCTGTATACATCATCCATGTCTGTAGTTGTGTATATCTTCTTGTGTGTTTATTCTTCTTTCTCCTTTTATGTTCTTTTCCTTTTAAAATCATTTCCCTCCTTTTTCTCTCATCACTTATTTTCTGTAAATTTGCATTTCAAATTTCCAGCGCACATTCTTTTGAGGGTAGGTTTTCATGTTTGGCAAACTTAACACACATGCAGGCACCAACCAGGGTGAAATAACAGCATGAAAGGGCACTAAGCTTCCTACAGTGTGTGTACGGACAAAGAAGAGGATCAAAGAAAAACATTTTGACTGCTATTGCAAGTATTGCTGAAGGACAAAAGAGTAGCATTCTAGAGTGCTGAACTCTCAGACATTTGTAAAGACAGTATATCAAAGCTCAAATCATGAATCTTAATCTCAGGAGTAAAACTAGCATGTTTGTCAAACTGAAATGGTAGGGTGAGAGACAGGGAGGGGTGCAGAGTTAAGGTTACTATTGTGTTCTTGTAGTGGAAATCTGTTGGAAGTACTAGAAGATTAAATAAGCTTATTTAAAACAACAATTTACATTTATTTGGTATCTTTAACATGATGAAATCTTCTTAAATACTCAAGGAAGCTATTCTCAAGCAAAATTTAAATGGTTCCTTGTAAGAAGATGACATCCAGGACAAAGAGGGCTAATGTTTAATCAAAGATCTACGTTCTAAATAAGGAGAGGTGGAGAGATTTATGAGGTGATTCCAAACAGGTGTAGACAACAGAGACAATTGCCAATTACACTGCAAAGAAATATGAGACAAGAACTAATGTTTTGGGGATTAGTAACTATTAAGATGATTGATAATATGATAATTAAGTTTTACATTTTTCATGTTATAAAATCACTAGGAAAGCAGGTTGCCTGCTTTAAAGGTTTGTCTTTCATGATTGTCATTCTGTAATTCATTTTTCTCAATGGAAAATTCTATGAGAAAATCAAGTAAGTCCTCCTTGTTTGGCTCAGATTTTATATTTATCAGAAGAAGGCAATACACCCTCTTGGCACCTAGTGGGCAGATTAGACGCTTGCCACTTGCAGAACCTTTCAGCGTAGAATGTTCAAAGATGTTTTCCTGGCAAGTTATCCTTTAAATACAAGTCCTGCCCCCAAGGTTACATGTATATCCAAATCTTTACTGTATGTTGTTTCCATGATTGGTGGTGAATAATTTTGCACATTATAGTATGTATCTTCTGATACATATTACAATATGCTTATAACCACAGCAAGCAGATAGCAGTAATTCATGCTTGAAGGTGTTACTAAGGAAAAACTGTGCATCCATGCACTGAAAGTAGGGATGAATTTTTTGTTGTACAATTGTGTAGTTTTCACAGTTTCAAGGTTATGCTGTAGAAGATAAATTTCTTTTTTTGAAAAAAATGGACCCTCTCCTAGCCCCAAATCTTTACAAATGCTTCTGTTGCCACATGGCATTTTATTCAAACTTATCATTATTTTGCTCTGAAGCTATATTAAATATGTGCCTCAAGATTTGTGATTGTGTTCTCTTGTACCTTACATTGCAGTGAATAAATGTAGAAAAGTAGAACACCTACAGTAATTAAGTAAACCCATCCATTTTTTGTTTTAAGACTTTCAATACTGTTATAGATATTTTCATTTCATAAATGAGGAGAAGTGCTGAACAGTTTTTAAGACTGGATCCAAAATATAATACAGGTTGAGCACCCCTTATCGAAATGCTTGGGGCCGGAAGTATTTTGCATTTCAGATTTTTTTTTCAGATGTTGGAATATTTGCATATATATACTGAAATACTTTAGGGATGTGATCCAAATCTAAACATGAAACTATTTGCATTACATATATAGCTTATACAAATACCCTGAAGGTTGTTTTATATAATATTTTTAATAATTTTGTGCATGAAATAATGTATACATTGAACCATCAGAAAGGTAAGCTATCACTATCTTGGCCACCCAGGTGGACAGTCAGTGGCTGTTTGGCAACGTCATCTCTCCCAACTCTGAATTTATATGCTACTGATAAGCAGTCTATGTCTTACAATTATTCATTACACATATGTACTGACACATTCAGCATGTTAGATTTTCATCAGTGACAATCTTGGCAAACTCTTATCGAATTTCACTGCTACTTCATGATCAGCAGATGCTTATCACCACACATGTTTTAAAATGTAATGCCTTGTCTTTTCTTAAATTTCTGCAACCAGCCTTTTGAATATTCACAATTACCTTCAATTTTCAGTTTGTTATGATAGATCTTTGCTTGTTTTACAATCAGCATACCATTGAGGGGCATATGTTCACTCTGATGAATCCACTCTTTCAATACATGCTCAAGATCTTAATTTTTTGCCTTATACAGTGTTTTTACATTTTTCATTAACTTCTGTGAGGTCACTTCTCAGAACTGTCTGTGTGGGCAGAGACCTGTGCGTCACTTGGGAATCGGCCCAGCGCCTTGTGGGATTTTCCATGTGTGGCATCATGTCAACGCTCAAAAAGATTTTTGGATTTCATAATTTTTTGGATTTTGGAATTTAAGTATAATGTTTTTCCTTCCGAATTCTCTGTTTTTGCTTCCTTTTAACTAAATAGAATGAAGTTGTGTGTTTCATGTTTACTGTATGACTCAGTAATGTGAATTAGAATTTTTACCGTCAGCAATATGCATTTTAATTGTTATAATAATTAATCCAGAGGTTATATAGTTGCCTGGTTATATTTTGAGCAGAATCTTATTTAGTCTGTTGCAAATGTTACTGTAATCTTCTAGTCTAAATGCCTTTTATCCATTTTACTGTAATAATTCATCTCCTGTTTTCCTGATCAGCAAACCACTAGTATTCATTTGTCTAAATTTTATTCTTCTTCTGTAACCCTCTGAAACATAAATGTCCTTTACATTTGTGGACCACGGTGGAATCTTGTTCAATTTGATTTCTATGTTCCCCTGAGACTTTTTGAACTTTTACAGTTCTCTTACTCTTTAAATGGTGAAGATTCAAAATGGCAACTATTTTTACAATTGTGCATGGTTAGATCAAGTACTTACTCTTATGATCTATGGACCAACTAGGTTGAACAGTAGTATAGATTCATTCTCGGTAAGGCCAGTTATAATTTCAGTGTAGCTTCTTTGGCATAAACTGCATCATTTGCTAAAATCTCAACTGTTTTTTTTTAATCAGCAATGAATCAGACAGTTTTAATCAGACAATTTTACAGATTCGGTGGACAAAACTTGGAGAATTATTTCCTGTTTTGTTACCTCAAATTGTTGAAATAATTTCAACTGATTTAAAGAACTTGGACATGCAAACAGATCAGATGTTTATATTTTCTGATTGGTGTAGAAGTCAATGGTGTAATGTCTTATTTGAAAATGTTTATGTTGATTTTATTACATGAAGTGCCAAATTTGCACTGGTGCCAATTTTGTAATATAAAACTACTAAATTGCAAATTGGCACTCATATATCATGTTGTCCTGATCAGTGTCTGACTGTGAATACATATTTTGTTAACTATGGTATAATGTATTTGTTAAGTGTTTCGAGAGTAATTATATACAGTAATTTCCAGACTTGCGTGTTTTTGTGCAATATTTTATACAATAACTGAGGTCTCTATTTTGGTACACACTGTTAAATCTCAAAAGGTAGGTACACAGTCCATCTTAGGTTCTCCATTTTAATAAAAGTGTTAGTCCCCTAATTTTTACTTAGATTCTAGAGTTTTTGTCATAATTCTTCTGTGTGTTTTCTTTGATCTTCATGGGCAGATTTTCCACTAGTCTCAGATATACGTTTCACCAATTTGAGCTCTTTTTCACGGTTTTACAAAGTAGTGTTCCATAATTAGCTTTCTGTTCTATTTACTAGTATGTACATTAGTAAGTTTCTCTTTTAATTATCACATTTCAAGGCATTTCTCCTTTCTTTACTCATAACTCATTTTCTGACACTGGGATCAACCTCATGGCTCTTTTCCGCACCACTTCCAGACTTCAATGCTTCCTTTGTGTCTCCATGACCAAAATTGTAATTGAGTTATGTTCTGACCAAAGATTTTAGATTTTCAGTGTGACATTCTCCATTTCATATTCTATTGATTTCCCAGTGTAGGTCACCAGTCTGTTTTCAGTGTTAAATACTGCTGTGGAATGACTGGACATACTGATTGTGAAATCCACCTAATTGTAGATTTCCAGCATCTGCAGATTTTCTCGTGTTTGCGTAATTGTAGATTCATTTTGTCTTGAATCTGCTGTGGTTGATTTATGGAGATGAGATGTTAGTCATTATTTTCTTCCAGTGTAACACTATATACTTCTCTGTATTACATTTGATTTGCTGATAGTCTGTGCAAAACTATAATTTATCTAATTAACTTTGAAGGTTCCTTTATGTCTGATCAGCTTTAACTTTTTCCCCCTTCATTGATATTACTTGAAGTTGACCAGATTATTGAGCTCCTAAATTCAGTTTGTTAATATAGACAAGAAATACCTGTAATTGATGTTCCTCACATGTGATTATTTTCCAAGTATAATATTAGACTCCACTGAAGGTTTGACAAGTTATGTAAAAAATGTGATGCCATGTATATCTGTGTTCCTTAAACATAAAATTGATTTTCTCTTCGGCTTACTTGTCTCCCTCCATATGGCTACCCAAATTTGACTTGATGGGAAATAACTGCATCATATTAAGAGAAGGAAAGAAATATGACACAAAAAATGATGTTAAATGCAATATCAAATTTAATCAAGGGATCATAAGTTATTGCAGTAAGAAGTTTCAGAAAACTACATATACTGTCAGAAGTAGATCACACCAGACTGTTGTGGCCTCTGGAATTTAAATGTGATAAATGCGCCACCACCGATTTATGTGGCTGTTCCTTGCATCCATACGTGGTGACAGGAATTTAGAGATTTCTCATTGTAATAGTTTCTAATCTCTTGATTCATTGGATGGCTTTGCTTTCAACATCATTGATTTTTTTTTGTATTTTTTTGTTACCTTTCTCCCCACTCCAATCTTAAAGCTGTTAACTGCTGGGATCTAGTTCCATGCATGCTCCATTACCTTACTCAGTTATTCATGTGGGTTCTCACTTCGGCAGGGCCGTTGAACAATGAAGGGGTCACAGTTTAGCTCTATCTTGCCATCAAGTAAAGTCTGCATGGAATCATTACTGTTATGAATCACTCAGTAATTACTAGCAGTAGAAATCCTGGCAGATTTTTCCTCAGAACATAGGTCAAAAAATCCCTGCTTAGCTAAGGGTTACTGAGCATCTCAGTTGCAGCAAATACATATGTAACCAAATCAGATCATCCAATCCAGTATAAATCAGAAATTCACTCTGGATGCTTCTGCATCTAACTTCTTTTATCAGTGATTGGAATAAATATTTTCATAACTTTTATAAAATGCTGAGACTAGCTTAACCATCAACAATCTTGCACAATATTTAACTCTTGCCTATACTTGTTTACTGATGCCAGGAATATTAGTTGGTTTGGCTTTGCTGAGATTCAATAAACTGGTAATAATTAGAATGCACAACGTTGAATGTTGAATGAAGAGAAATTCAGAATTGAGGCTAACTTTGATTTGTATAGAATTATATGCTTTAGTAATTCAAGTGGAGGCCATTCAGCCTGTCATGCCTGTGTTGACTCATTGAAAGAGCAATCCAGTCACTGCCACTTCCTTGCTCTTTCTCCACAATGCTCTAGCTATTTCACATGTCACTAATTCCTTTTCATGAGTTACTATTGAATGTCCTTTTACCTATCCCTTGACACAATGCATTCCAGACAATGACTACACGCTGTGTTAAAGAATGTTATTGAGTCATAGAAATTTATATCACAGAAGGTCTATCATGTCCATGTTGTTCAGAAAAGCAGCTGTTTCCCAGTTTTTGGTCAGTAGCCCTGTTAGAGCTCTTCAGTATGTTTCAAATGATGAATGAGTCTGCTTCTCTTCTCCCCGCGGAAAGTGAATTCGAGACCTCTACTACTCCTTGGGTGACAGCTTTTCCCATAGCATTCCTTTAACCTTTTCTTAAATTGTTATCATTCTAGCTCCTTACTGATGGAAAAGGATTTACCTGTTCATGCTGTGTAGATTCTCATATTTCAATCAAATCTCTTGTCAGTGTCCTCTGTACCAAAGAAAGTAATCCCAGACTAGTCAGTCACTCTGCATATCCATGAGCCACTAATCCTGGAAGTGCCCTTGGAACTCATTTTCTTTATTTTCCTGTTTTCTGATGACCAATCAGTACACTATTTAACTGGCCTAATCAGTCTTTTTCTTATGTTGTTCTAGCATGGTCTCCTGCTTTTCAACTCAGCTGATAGCACTATATTTTCCAGCTAAGTCACCTCTTGTGCAACCTTAAGGGACCTGCAGACATTTACTCCAAGATTCTATTAGCACACTACCCTTCATTTAATGTCTATTTCCATGTTTTGTTGGCCTTTCTAAATGCATTATCTTGGTTGTATTCCATTTGCCACTTTTATGTTTACTCCAGTCCACTGGTATCCACCAGCATCCTGGAACCTTCTTCCTCATACCACTATTCATTTTAGTACTATCAGCAAACAACTTAATCATAGCCCCTGCATTTAAATCTAATATATCTCACGAAGGACAGGAGCCGCCATGCTGACTCCTGTGAAACTCCAATGTCTGCAGTCCTTTGATCACTGAAATCCAGTGACAATTCCACTTTGCCTTCTCCTACTGCCAAGTTTTAATCCAACTACTCACTTTGTATTGAACTACAAGGGCTTTGACTTTTCTGGTCATGTGGTGAACCATGCCAAAGTCTATGTAGATCACATTAAATGTGCTACCCATACCGACTCAAACTTTCAAATGAGTTAATTGAATACCACCTACCTTAACAAACCAGTATGGCTTATGCTTGATTATTTGTATTTCTCTAAATTCGGATTTATGCAGCCTCCGAGAATGTTTTCCAGTAATTTTCTCACCACTGAGATTAGGCCGACCCACATCAGTCATAGAGCAATAGAGCACAGAAATGGGCATTTTGCCTGTCAATATCAACCTTTTTGCCTGTTTGCATTAATCCACTTGCATCCTTCATTGCCTCTTTAGGGCACCGTACGGTAGTGGTTAGCACAACACTTTACAGTATCAGCAGCATAGGTTTAATTCCTGTCGCCATCCATAAGGAGTTTGTACATTCTCCCCAAGACTGGATGGGTTTCCTCCAGGTGCTCTGGTTTCTTCCCACAGCTCAAGGACACACTGGTCGGTCGGTAAATTGGTCATTGTAAATTGTCCCGTGATTAGGCTGTGGTTAAATCGGGTTGCTGCGTGGCGTGGCTCGAAGGGCCAGAAGGGCCTGTTCCATGGTGTAACTCAATAAATGTTTTAAAAAGTATTCAAATGCCTCATAAAGATATCTGATTTCACCACATCAGACAGTGAGTTCAAGATATCTACAACTCCCTGTATCTACCTATATCTAAATCTCCCTTAGATTTCGTTTAAAACTCCTTCCTCTCACCTTAAATCTATGTGCTCTTATTTTAGTTATCCCTGTTATGGAAGAAAGATTCTGCTTATCTATCCAACCTGTGACTTTCATAATTTTATATACTGTTATCAGGTCACCTCACAGTCTGCTTCACTCCAGCGAAACCAATCCCAGCCTTTCCAATCTCTCTCCAATCCTGATCTATAGTTAATTTATTCCTTTCTCCTTTCTCTAAACAAACTAAGTTAATAATCTTCCATTCTTCTGGCACCATGCCTGTAATCAAAGAAGATTGTAAGATCATGTTACAACTGCACAAGATATTGGTGAGACGTTCAGGATGCCTAGCTATGGAACATATGCAGAAACTATAAGCTAAACTGAAACAATTCACAAGGATATTGCTTGGACTGGAGGGCTTGAGTTATAAGGAGAAGCAATTTAGCATGTAGTGAACCATGCCAAAGTCTACGTAGATTGCAGTAAATGTGCTACCCGTACCGACTCAAAAGTTCAAATAAGTTAATTGGATACCACCTACCTTAAGTATAGGAGGCTGAGAAGTGACCTTATAGAATCAAAAAAATCTTGAAGGGCAAAGATAAGGTCCTTTTAACAGGCTAGGGAATTCTAAAAATAAAGGGCATAGACTGAAAGTGAGAGGGAAAACATTTAAAGGGGACCTGAGGGACAACTTTTTCAGACAGAGGATAGTGGGTATGTGGGACAAACTGCCAGAGGAAGTGGTAGAGATAGGTACAGTTACAACATTTAAAAGACATTTGGACAGCTCCTTGAAAGGTTTTGGGGTGGGGGTGTGGGCTAAACACAGGCAATTGGGGAATCAACTTCAGCAGGCAACTTGGTCAACATGGAAGTTGGGCTGATGAGCCTGATTATCTGTTATAAGCAGGTTCATCTGCTAGGACTTGATCTACATTTGTCCTTTTTTAGGTTTAATTAAAGTATGATCACAACCTCTAATAGGTTCTCCCACTACTATCCTTTCCACTTGGGTTCATTCCCTAAGGCAGTCATTTATTCTTTTTCTGAGATTGTAATATACTACTTAAAATTTTCTCACGAATACTGTGCAAGTATTCTCCTTTTCTTATACCCTTTACTTGGTTAATGACCCAGTTGTATTAGGGTTAAGGTTTCTGACTATGTTACTTTGGCATTTCTCAGAAATTTCCCTCCATATTTGCTCTATATTTCCCTCGAATTCTTTGATACACTCCTAGCAATGTAATTTTCCTCATTTCAAACTATATGGCCTAATGTAATTTCTCCTTACAGCTGTAATTATTTCCTTAACTCTTACTGGAACTCTTTCTCCCCCCCCCCCAAACACACAGACTTGGTCCCTCCCTATACCTTGTATGAAAACCTTGTAACCAGGAATATTAAGATACCACTTTTTCTCCTCATTATGCCATAATTCTACATTTGCTTCTGTGCCCTCACCTTCATTTTCCAGACCATTAGCATCAAAGTACAAACAATTAAATTTCCTCTGGCTTCCTTTTGCTCAATTTTGTTGTCTCTGACTTCCACACTCATTTGCCTGCTTTCCATGTTTGTTTTTGAATGTCCTACCTTTGATCCAGTTTTGCCCTCTTTTTCCAGAAACTGCGGTAAGAAAGTAGTAATAATGAGTATAGTACTCTGTGCTCTTTGTCCTGTACTTTAGACAACCAAGAGAAACGATTCCAGATTGAAGTTTATCTGTGCTTTACATGACATAGACAAATAAGTGTTTGCATTCTGTTGTTGTGGTCTAAGTGTTTCTGCTTTGAGTAGAATATGTTGTGGCTTATGCACATTTGAAGACAAATTGAATTGTTCAGATTTTCTTAAACATTTTGATTAATTACAAAGTATATGTAAATAAATTGTTAGATAACTACCTGTAAGAACTGTCATCACTGTGTACCATGTCTGGTTGTTAGATATTTATCTTAGGTAATCAAATGAAACTCAAAAATTGTTTCTGTCATTATAATAGCAAATACAAATGATCTGCTGATGGAAGAGGGAATGACATTTACTATTGGTAAGTATTGTCATCACAATTGATGGACTTTTCAATGCTTAAAATACACTTCCAAAGGTCATTTGATTGAACAGCCAAACTTAAAATATGAATTTTCAGATGAAATAACTGACATGGTAAGTAAGCTCTATATAAAATAAACTTGCCCTGCCTTAATATTACAAAAGCAAAATCAAGATGAAAAGTGAGGAGGATGCAGAGAGGCTTTGGAGGTATAGCCAAGAAAATGAATAGGCAAGGACATGGCAGATGGAATATAATGTCAAAAAATGTGACATCATCCAGTTTGTAGGTAAAATAAAAAAGGCAGAGTATATTTTAGATGTGAGACATTGAAAGGTTTTGGTGCTCAGAGGAATTAGGTTGTCCATGTTCATAAATCACTGAAAGTTAACATGCAGGTACAGCAAGCAATTAGGAAGGCAAATAATATGTTGGCCTTTATTGCAAGAAGAATTGTATAGGGTTAGAGACATCTTGCTCCAATTATGAAAGCCCCCAGTGAGACTGCATCTGGAATATTGTAAGTCTGCTTACTTGAGGAAGGATATAATTTTGTTAGAGGGAGTGCAGCAAAGGTTCATGAATTTGATTCCTGGGATGGTGGATTTATAATATAAAGAAAGACTAAATAGACTGAGCTTATACTTCAGAGTATGGAAGACTGAGAACGATATCATTGAAACATAGAACATTCTTACTGGTTTTGATGGGTTACACATTGATTTGATGTTTGTCCTGGCTGGTTGGTCTACAATGAGGGATCACAGTCTGAAAATAAGGGGTCCATCATTCAAGACAGAGCTGAAAATAAGTTTTTCAGTCAGCAAGTAGTGAATCTTTGGATTTCTCAACCCAAGATTATTAGAGCAGTTCAGTCACTAGATTCAATACGCAGGTTGATTTTCTTCTTTGGTATTTAAAAAAAAATATTGGATATGGGATTAGTGCAGGGAAGTGGCATTGAGGTTAAGGATAATTCTTGCTCTTACTGAATGAGAAAATAGACGTGAAGGGACAAATGATTACTACTATTTCTTAAGTTCTAATTAAAGATTGAATTAAATTTTCCATTTGTGCTTGGAAGTAGGTACAGAGGAGATGTCGGATAAGTTTTTTACTCAGAGACTGGTGAGTGCGTGGAATGGGCTGTTGGCAATAGTGGTGGAGGCGGATATGATAGGGTCTTTTAAGAGACTCCTGGATAGGTACATGAAGCTTAGAAAAATAGAGGGCTATGGGTAACCCTAGGTGCTTTCTAAAGTACATGTTTGGCACAGCATCGTGGGCTGAAAGGCTTGTATTGTGCGGTAGGTTTTCTATGTTTCTAAATAGTTTTTGATACTAAATTTTGTGTGATAGTTAGGTTTTGTTCTAACTATCCTGTCAATGTATTTTGTTGAATTGAATACTGTTGAGTTAATGTTTCTGGTTATACTGTCCTATTGACTAGAGTAAGTGGTTTAATTTTGTTTTGTTCAGTTTCTCAGGCCCACTTATTGAAATATTATAGTGATGAACAAATAGCAAAGTGATAAACATTCTTTGTCAAAACACAAATGCTGAAGAATGAACTTTTTAATTGAACTGAATCCCTTTGAGATAAAGGTTAGGGGTGCTAATTGAGCTGTTTAAGTTAAAGGAGTTGATAAGACAATAAAGTGGAAAATATTTTTTCAAGTGGTAGAAGCCAACGTGCAAAATTGTCTCATTGAAGGACAGTGAAGCTCAAAGGACTGAATGGCCTCGTTCTGTTCTTCATTGCAAGTGCTTTTCTTTCCTATCCAACCATCCAATTATCCTTTAAAAGCAAGTGCTGGAAGTAATTAGAAAGTTGGGCAGTATCTGTGGCTAGAGAATAAGAGATAGTGTTTCAGGTCAGTGAATTTTCATCACAACTGCTGCCTGACCAGCTGAATATTTCCAGCTTTTTCGTGTTTATATTAGATTCCAGCATCTGTAGTTCCTCTCTTTTCAGTTACAGATAAATATATGTAGTTCGTTTGGCTAAGGTGTAACCATCACACCGAGTGCACCACCAGTAACTGTTGTAATGTGATTGATGTGCCTTAAAATGAGTTTCAATTGAGACAGGATGGTGGCTGAGAAGGTTATGTCGCTTTGCTTTGTATTCCAGCAGCATTAGTGCAAAGTTCTAAAATTAATTCTGGATCTGAATTAGATTTTTAGTGGTGGTGAAAAAAGTCATGTAATGTCTTGAAAACACTAATATTTGTGTTCCTTGAACTTAGATTGATGGATTATGTCACACACATATCCAGCTCTCAGTAAAGATGCTTTTGCATGTAACTAACTTGACTAACTATTTGATTTTCATATCCCTTCCAGTCCGGATTTCTTGGTGTCTTAGCTTCTTCCAATTCACCAGTAGTTTCATCCTTTAAAGTTCTGACTTCCCTGCTTAATTATGTGTACGTTAAGAAAGGGAAGTACTTGTGGCATTAGGAGCTCAGCATCCTGTGGTCAATGTCTAACTCTACTTGTATTTATCATTTGAATTACAGAGCCAATTTTAATGGAAGGATCTCCAGAATTTAGAATCCTACAAGATGGGTGGACTGCTGTATCTACCGATAATCTGAGGTGCAGATAATTATGCTTTAATTTATTCTATTTCAGGAGTTATGTTTTATACCACCAGTTTTTGCTACCAATAATCATCTTCTAAAAGATACTTTGATGCATTATTTCCCAAATAATTTATGCATTTACGTAAACGTTATCTTTTAGGTCAGCACAGTTTGAGCACACTGTAGTAATAAGCTCAGAAGGAGCAGAAATTCTAACCAAGTTGCCGCAGGAAGATCAAGGTTAAACGGGAGAAACGGATTGATGCATCCAATGCAATACTAGGGCTTTCTGTGGAGAGGGTTTCAAGGCCGCACTGGTGGTAACAACGCCGAAGATCATTGAAACCAGGTCGAATTTCACTATATTGGAAATTTCCCGCGCTTTGAATTGGATTCTTTTTATCTATTAGCATGGTTCTTGAAATGTAAAGATTACTGCTCCTTTTTAAAATATATTTGAGCATAATAATACAGTTAATGCTGCCTTAAACGTTGTTAACCCCAAATCTGCATCTAGTCAAGGTAACTGAAATGTTTCACGGAGCTTCCAAAACCTTTGAAAAAGATGTTATCTGAGTTATCTGGCAATAGGGATAATCCGGTATATAAAAAGAAACTTCTTATTGACGTTTGAATTCGATAATTATTTCAAAGAGAAAGTCGAACTTCTGTATGCGCTGAAATAAAGAATTGAGTTCATTTTGCTTTTATGCCATTGAAATACTTTGTTGAATTGATCGCGATAGGAATAATATTTTTTTGAAAACGTCACCCATGCTGGTGTCTACAGATTAACCAACAAATTATTAGCCATTTCATTAATCAAAATTGTAACTATTTTGTCTGCAGATCACAGCATTACCAATTAAAACGAGAATTATTAAAAATTGTACAGCACGTGAAGGAATTATTGTAGTCTTGTACACCTCAAATGTTTCAAATAGTTGTCATTGTTCATGTATGAAGGAATAATGTTTAAACTTTTAAAGATGCCACGGAATGTCTTATTTGAAGAGTTTGTATCTATGTAATATTCTCATAGCGAAATACATGGTTATTGGATCGTCCATTCTTCATGTAAAGATGCCTGTTTCCAGGGAATACATGTGCACTGGTAATGTCAGAAACGTAGTTTACTCTTTAATTTCTCAAATTGTCTCCACAGCACATTATTTACCTATAATTTACGACGGTATTTCTAATGTCTCATGAAGATGATGGTTTATCACCATTATTGCGTTTCACTCATCCGCTATAGAAATGTAAGGTATCTTCGAATAAAGATGTACTCTAATGTAAATAGTCATGGACGCACAGTGGAATGGCGATATTAGAGATACCAGATGGTAAGGCTATACTTTCGTCGTGAACATTATTATACTTCTTCCGAAAATTTCGATCTCGCCTGTTCCTTGTGATATTTGGAATGTTTATATTTACATGCTTAATGTTACCGGAAAATTTACCATACTTGTGAACTTCCTGAGAATGTAAAAGTATATTTTGTATGTTTGAGAAAGTAAGACGTGATCGCAAACCCCACATATTGCTTGCGATTGTTCAGATTTTTAAAATTATTTTCAGTGTAATATCTATTTCGGGAATTCCTTATGGATTAGCCAAGATTGCTTTATTAGCCAAATTTTAGCATATTTGTATTTTTAAATATCCGCTTCCCTTCTGTCTGAATTAATACGACTCCAGACGGCATTTCTTTCCAGTGATGTGACCAAGGATGGTGTTTTGTTCTGCAACCAATTGTTTTTTGGTTTAAGTTAATCAGCCGGCACAAGAGCTTTTAGTTGTTTTTCTGCAATAGAAAGTCACTGGCCCCCAAGGTGATTACAAGTGTTTGCCTATTATAAAAATTGAAATAATGAAAATTATTGAAATATAAATATACCGTAAAATGCATGCAGTCTATAATGAATGGAAAATGTGTGTTTAAACTCTAAAGCAAACGTGTGTTTAAACTCTAAAGCCCCCCACCCCCAGATTTTGTGAAAATCCATTTCCAGCAAAACAGAATTTATACAAATTAAGTCGTCACTTCGGGTGAGGGGAGGGTTATGCTGAAGATGAAAGCTATATTACTTTGTAATGTTTCTGATAGTCGTTATTGCATACTGAGAAGTGGAAGTGTGACTCTTTCAAGCAGAAAAATAACGCTTTATATAGAATTATTTGGCCGTTTTGCCCAGTCACCAAAATTGTAGTTCATTTGCAGATTGATATTCACCAATGTTTTTAAAAATCTTCAAGGTTGAGCCATATGTAAAAGTAAAATTGGGGTGTGTGTTTATTGATGGAGGGGATAATGAATGATTGTTAAAATAAACCCGCATCATTGTTATAGGATCGCTGTTTTCATATTTAACTTTTTTGGTATGGGGCATGGTTCAAGTTAATTAGTCGTAAAAGCAGAAATTTGCAGAAAAGAGATTTGTCACTTTAATTGTGCGTGTAATTAAATTATTAATTTAGTACGCGTGTGCAGTTAGTCAATCAGACTGATACACTGCGTCTAGATGTTTTCAAATAAGCTAAGCTGAAGTGGTGAACGATAGCATAAGTAAGATCATGTTTTGTTTATACATGTGAAAATGCAAACATTGCGACCTACCCTATATCAAACATACTTTTGATGTTGAATAACGCTTTGATTAACTGGTTTTTAAAACGATTGTGATTCGATATTAATTGTTCCGTTTTGACGCGGGGTAAAGGCAAGTCATGTATGTGTACAACAGCGGAGCTCAGACAGTTCTCAAATGTACATGTTTCGTCAAACCGGATAGTTCTCAGCTTTAAAAAAAAACTGATGAAAACAGGTAGTAGTACTGTTGGGATTCGTGTGGCATCTGGACACAATCATACACACGTCGGAAGAATTAAGTAAGATTGTCACGTCAGCCCCGAGTGGTTTTCAGAACAGATTAATTCTGCCTGTTTACAAGATCTTTAGATAAAAATGTCTCTGTTCATTTTAAATATTAAAGGAACTGAACCAAATCGACAACTGAACTGTTCGTGGTGTAAATTTCATCAGGAACAGGTGCCGAGATATTTCTGTCTTTAGTTAGCAATAGATTCAGAGACAGGCTTCTTGAAATCAACCCGAGAATTACGTATTTATAATTAATACCGCAATATCTGCAATCATGTTTTGTTCTCTCTAGATTACGATGCAATTATTGCCTTTTACTCCCCCATCCTAATTGTCACACATAATTAATAAACGGTTGTAAATTCAACACAAACTGTATCATGTCTAACATTGCTTCAAAATACAGAACAACTTCGTGCGCTATCTGTTGTGGTTTAATAGTTTTATGTAACGTGTAATCCAATAAATGTGATAGATGTTGCTTTTCCTTGTCAAAGTGTGTTCTATAACTTAATCTCTCAAGAACGAGTTCTATTAAAATATGTTCTTTTTACAAATACTGCGTAATTTTGGTGAGACTCGTTTGCAAAAAAAAAACATTTTGGCCTGTAAACTCTTAAATGGATGCCTTTTACACATTTCCAGTCTCTGTAAACAAAGTACACACTAACAAGCTACATTGGCAGCAAGGGATGTTGAACATGCCTACAGTACAAATATTTTTATGAACCTAACACATGAATAAGTATGAATACCAATTTGTAGAGCCTCAATTTTAGTGCTTAATTGGCTTGGCCAAGAGAAGATTTATTCAAAATACAGAATAGGCCTGAGCAGTTGACTGTAATTAAATATTTCATTTGAGGCTGGGCACTGTTTCTGCAGCTGACATGCAAATTTTCACGATCAATTCTTCAATGTTTTATTGCGGTTCTCAGTCGGAGACGTTTGGGGAAGCAACGGTTTGATAGGTAATGGAGCTTTTCACCTACTGGTAATGCTCTGAAGATTTATGAACAGCAGGACAGCAAAAATCTGAATTCATGGAACCCTTTGAACAGTAGCAAAGCAATCACTTTATTGCTACTAAGAGGCGATGCACTTTACCTCCGCAACCTGTTTAACAGAATGCTACAATATATATTTTTATATATAAGTGGAGGTAAACATGCATTTCCTCCGAATATATATATTTTAAAATGGCGCGATCTAAGTAATCGAATTACAACGGTATATTCAGGTAGAAAAATGTACTACATAATCGACTGAGAGTAAAGATCAAATAAAAGGGGTTATTGAAGGGAAACACGACCATGTGGTGAATTTGGTTTTACAGCGGTCTTTTTAAAAATTGCTTCTCATTTGTTGATTGCAAGGTTTGTATTAACTGAGCACACCCTTGAGAAGTAAACCTCGTTTTTCTTTAACTGTCAAATGTTGAATATTACAGAATGACCAGCGTTAGGATACAAATAAGTAGGTATCTCCAGTCTCCGTATAAATCATTTCAACGCACAAAAATAAGAAAAGTTTCCTGTAGAAACATAGCGAATATTGAATTTATGCAAGAAATAGTACATACAACTTATAACATGTCCAATGCATGTTAAAATTGGCATGATATCTTTTTAAATATCGCCGTGTTAAAAATCACTTAATCTTTTAATACTCTTTATTCCAGCTGTACGCATTTGCGTTACATCAACCGTGGTTTACACTTACTGACCGCCAGAGTCTCATCAGGATTCAAATTACACCGTTTATCGCTGTGTGTGAAGTATTTAAACCCGAAAATGTATTTTAAGTACCTTTTATTCGCCCTTCAAACAAAACAGTGCAATTAATCTCCCAAATTGAAGTATGGCTTTCTAGAAATTTTATATCATTCTCAGGTCGCATGTGACATTCAAAAACCTCCGTGTATCATCAATATGCTACATGATTCTTTTAAAACTGATGTCCGCACACAGGCATTTCCATGCGATGGCTTGGCTCACTTGTTTAACGATGAACGGATTGGATGATGCAATTGGTGTTAAATATATGGCTAATTATGCGTATGAAAATTAAGCATCAGAGTTTATGCTAATAGGAGGCGCCTTTAGCTGTTTATCAGAGCTCTTGAGACTGACATTTAATCAAACGAATCTGCCGCACATGCACGTGTGTTCTTTCACCATATCACTTCTTGATAGATGCATTTTGTTCCATCACAAGCGATACTTTTTTTTTAAATCCATCAGTAAATATCATCTAAGTGAGTACATCGTTAAAGAAACTTGATATCATATTAGCAATTTTTCAAATGACTTGATTTTGTTGCATTTTCCGTCTTTAAGTTTGTCGGTCTTAGTTATAAAGCAGGACAAACTTAGAATATTCGGCCAGCCGCCAACTTTGAACTTATGACTAAAAATGTTACCATTTCTAAAGTGTGTATATATACTTTTCTCCAGTGCCTTTGTTGCAATGCAGCTAATTAAACAATAGACTATTGATGGAAAATTGAACTATGTACAAAATGTCTGCATTATCACCAGACCAATTCAGTGCAATAAAATTTACACTATTTACATCATTGAACTTTATGAAAGGTCCTCGGCAGTGGGCTGTGATGTGCAATCATTGTTACTGGCAAAGAAAAAAAACAAAGTTTTTTTTGTAAGTCAGATCTTTAAAGGTGACGGAGTCTTTTCCGATTTGACAAACTGGGCATAAAGTTTTTAACAAGTGATTTCATGCATTAGTTAACACTCTGAGAATCGGTTTTCAAATTAATGACATCGCGGTCAGAACTAACATTTTCGATTGCTACATTTAGTATGCGGCATCTGAATTTTCCAAAAAAAATGTGGTCAATTGAAGAAGTAAACCGCGAAATTGCAGAAGTAACAAATAGTTTTGTTTGGAATCGTCTGATTAATAATGTTAAGCGCGGCATTTTCTTAAATGAAATACTTAACTATTTGTTCCAATTTTCTATCCAGAGACTCAGGCCACGGCTTTCACTGAGACACTTTTCCTCGGTTTGGCAAAGCGAGCATCGATGTAGCCAATCAGAGGAGCACGTGGTGGAATTGGGCCTATCAGCGTGCTCTGTTGATGAATATTCATGAGGTATCGAGTCAAACCTTTCAGGCGAGTTTGTGTGTATTCACAGCATCATGCTTCGACTTTGTCAACCCAAAAACTCCATTTTCTTATGAATGGAAAGTGAAAAAAAAACAGATTCGCTTAAATTGGGATCCTTCTCGGACGGAGTAAGTAGTAGAAGAAAAAGACGTGAAGTGACAAGCTGGGTGGCGAACGATGACCATGACTACAATGTCAGAAAACCTCAACAGC
Source organism: Mobula birostris (assembly GCF_030028105.1). Taxonomy (NCBI): domain Eukaryota; kingdom Metazoa; phylum Chordata; class Chondrichthyes; order Myliobatiformes; family Myliobatidae; genus Mobula; species Mobula birostris. The sequence continues at coordinate 170,312,910 of NC_092375.1, read as the reverse complement.
CCCGTCTCGGGTAAAGCAGTTTTTATGGAGTTTGGACCACCAAGTCAACAAATGTCGCCTCCCATGTCTCACGGACATTATTCCATGCACTGTTTACATTCTGCCGGCCAGTCTCAACATGACAGCTCCTACAACACTGTTTCATCCTTCTCCCGATCTCTGGGCTACCCCTATGTTAACTCAGTGAACAACCATTCCGCTAACCCTTACATCAGTTCAGTGCAGTCGTACCAAAACAGCTCGAATCTGGCCCATACACGATTAGAGGACACAGGTAAGAGCCGCAGGATAAGTCAATTGCTAAATCTAATTTACTGTAAAATACGTGAAAGACAGTATGTTATAACAGTGTTGAACCAACCCGACGAGAACATTTGTAGCACAGAAGTTTGCATCATTCTGCCTCTGATCTTTGTAATTATTTATTGCGTAATGCCATAAACAATGCATGCAATTATGGGTAATTATACGTAAACCGTCGCTGGTAAAAATAGACAAACTTTTAACTGCTGTGTTAAATGCGTCGTTATCGTGTTGAAGGTAATTATGTGTTGGATTTGTATTGTTATGTCTATTTTTCCCCCTTTTTAGGAGCAGAGTCAGATAAAGGTACCGTGGTGGAAAGTGGGGAAGTTAGGTTTAATGGGAAAGGGAAAAAGATTCGCAAACCCCGAACCATTTATTCCAGTCTGCAACTGCAAGCTTTGAACAGACGGTTCCAACAAACTCAGTACCTAGCTCTGCCTGAAAGAGCAGAACTTGCTGCTTCTCTGGGCTTGACGCAGACACAGGTAACAGAGGCATTAGACTAAAATGCAAAGCTCATCTGTTTGTCCCAATATTACATAAAATAACTCATACTTTCGCGGAAAATCAAGTATCGGTAAAACTGCCGAGCAAATTTGCTTCACTTTGGATTTCAAGGGAAGTTTAAGAAAACAATGTAAGGATATGTACAACACCATAAATCCAAGTGTGTTTTTCCTTAGAGTAAGTTGGGTCATTCCAATCAAATTAAGCTCAAATCCATAAAATGATGCTGACGTGACGCCGCAATGTACACACACGCACACACAAGTGTTCCTTAAAGAGTATGCAGCGGGAATTGTATGTTTACCTGTCGAATTGTTTGGGAGCCATTTCAACAATTTACTTAAAGAAGTGCGTCATACCGTTAGTTAAAAATGTTACATCATAGTTTTCATCTGTGTTCGGATATGTACCCGTCTAGAAGAGCTAACCCGGAACACTGAGAAAAAATTCCTTATCGTATTTTTTAAACTTTTAATAATTAAACGTGTTTATTGTGTTATACAGGTGAAAATATGGTTCCAGAACAAGCGCTCAAAGTTCAAAAAGCTGATGAAACAGGGGAATGGCGCATTGGAAAACAGCGCTCTTGCAAATGGCAGGAGCTTATCGGGATCTTCCCCTCCAGTTCCTCCGGTCTGGAACACCTCATCTGCTGGCAAGAATTCTACAGGGACCCCGGGAAACTACATCCCCAGCTACACATCATGGTACCCTCCGGCGCATCAGGAATCTATGCAACAACCCCAACTGATGTAAAATAGCCGCCCTTTTTTAAAGCAAAGACTCTAATCCAAGAAAGCCGTTTCTGAAGCGCACCATGTTCTCAGCAGACATGCACAGATGTGATGCGGAGCGAGTTCCAAATGACGAACAGCTGGCAGATCGGCGAAAATTCTACTAGAACACGTTTAGAACAGACTGTCGGCAAGAAGACTCAGGGGTATTCTTCCCCGGGACAGTTAGAAAGCCTTTGTTACAATTTCGTTGTATTCATCCTATTCAAAAATAGGCAGGCTTTGTATCGAGTGCAGTCTCCCCAGTTAGGATGTTAGGTCTGTAAACGGATGACTGCAACTCAGCGCAGAAGTCAGTGGGGAGTTCTAGTGCACGCGGTCACCGTTTTTGTAAATATTATTTATATACGTTGCACAAATTTTAGTGTTTCTCTTTGTTTTTGTGGAGTGTACATGATGCATTGTGAAATGGGATCTTAATATTTACCTGTGAAAATGGAAACGTGATGCTGAAAACACCATGTTTAGCGTTCTAAATGTAAAGGTTTAGTTTTATATTGATAATGTTAACTTATTGCTTTGTATCTTTGAATCTTTGTAAATATATATAAAGTCCATTGAAAACAGTAAAATTATGATTTTAAACAACGACGTTTGCGTTATGAAACCCTTTGTGTGTTCATTCTAAATATATTAATACTGAAGTGTAGGGAATTCCTGCATAATGAATTTACTATCTTCCTGGTGATCTCAAAAATGCGATATTCCTAATTTTGTGTATTCAAATAAGATGACTAACAGATCAAATGTCACCCTCGCTCTGTAAGGAATAGAGCTGACTCCTGCGAAACAGGATAAATTTCACAGATTAATTCCACAGGTGCCCGCAAGATTTATATTCATATTTACGTTCATACAAATTGGATAGTGTGCACTAAGTTTCACAACACGTGGAATTTTCTATTCCAGTTACTCGGTTCGAATATTGGAATCGTAATGCAAATCTGCATCGTTTCTGGCTTTCGCCTTTGGTTCATAATGTAAGATCGGATTACTTTGTCGCAGCCAAACGTTAGTTTCACTGTCACGTCTAACCTGTACTACTTTAAATTGGATGCAATTATTTTACAGCAATTAAAGTACTTATTCCTTTTCAGATGTGTCTATCGCCCTTATAAGCTCTTTTATATACTTCTTGGGGGACAATAAATCTCTTTTTCAGCGTTGAATGACAGGAAGCCGCGACTGTGTTAACTAAATAATGGGTAAAAGAAGCAGGTGCTGCTGGATTTTTTTTTAAAACATCCATGCCGTTTGTTCAGATGAGTTGAAAGCTGTGTCATTTCTAGAAAGGACAAATTGGGAACTTCAAAGAGACTGTTGTTTTAGGATGATGGTCTAACTGCGCTTTTCTCAGCAATCTGTGCCGAATTGCTATCAGCATCTTGGAAGAACTAAAATAGATGTAAAACTCACGAACACTGGTGACCTCAAAGAAGCCATTCAATCAAAAGATATCCCCATTAATCAGCCGAACGCATTGTTTCTCGAAATAACTACTATAAGGTACAAGGCACATACCATAAGGCATATACGTATTTGAAAACAACAAGCTTCAAGGAAATTTCTCGTGTCCAAGGCCTACTGAAATTGACAAAGAATACCATATTAAAATAAACACTTGAATAACCATGCCCATATTCTACAATGCTTTGCTATTGAAATTTTGATTAAGTAATCCCACCAGAGTTTGTTAAAGCATTTTGCTGTTGAAAAGCTAGGACAAAGGTAATATTAACCATCACACATGGCAATGTTTGATGTATTAATTTAAACAAAATGAACAGTGAGCTTGGTTAAAAATCGTGCTTTAACAAATTAAGACCGCTACAGTTAAAAGTCGCGTTCAAGTAGAGCTATTATAACTTTTGTAAGGCTGGGGCTTGGAAAATAGAGTGCATTTTATACAAAAAAAAAACTCTTCTAAAAATAAGGTCGCAGCTTAGTCAACAAAAAAATGAGTTTATTCTGCCAAGCGCTCCAAATGGGAATACAGCTGCATCGAAGAGGTTCTGCATTATTGCACCGTATTCTCTACTTGATTACAATCCGAGGCCTTCAAACGAACGATAATTACAGTAATTTGGGGTTTATTTATTCTAATATAGTTTCGTATCTTTTGGGGTAATTATGAGCATTTTTTTCGCCGGGGAATCTTTGCATTAACAAAAGAGGTAGCAGTGAAAGCCAAATTTGAACAGTATTGAAAAAGAAGCAGTATACTTAAAAAAAAGGTGTGCTTCCATCTTTGCAAATCAAAAGGACGTTTGTCATGAGGTCTGCAAATTGCTTGCAGGTGTATAGAGAAGAGTTGTCAATAGGAAACTGTTCGAAATCAGTAAGCTGCAATGTTGAAGTAATATAAAGCAAAGGAAATTGCCCCAACGAGATCGAATGTTTTCCTCGCACATGATCCTTTAACATCACTGCTTTAACATTTAATGTCCAAAGCCATCGAGTCGTCATTCTAGTTGCAAAACCAGACAGCTATACACAATCTGTATTAATGGCAATCGACATCTTATTTACCATTTACATAACTGGGAATCCCGTTTCTTTTTCTAAAATATCCCTACAACTATGTTGACGTACCCGGAGTATATTTCAATTTACACAGGTATTTTTATAGTTTATTTTCTCATGAGCATTGCGATTTGCAGCATAAATAAGAAATGTGATTAAAGTGTGCCGATATTGACCTTCATCGGTTATACACCGCCCAGGTGAGGAAACTGCGTTGTAGTAGGTAGCAAACGTCGAAAATAAACAAGTATTCGATTTAAATGGCGAGTAGAAATGTAAGAAAATGTTTTGAAGATTTGAATCCCAGGCAGTATGTACTGTGCAACGCCGTCGGCTTTATCCAGAACTTGTGATATTTTAATTCGTAGATGTAAACATATATTTGAGTAAAAATGCAGAAATTCATGATTTAAAATCGATCAGTATACGACCAGCGATATCTGAAAATATGTTATGACCTATGTAAGAAAAATAATCAGCGACCTGTCGCCGCACCTAGTTTTCCTTTTCGCGTTTAACGCATTCGGCCAGAGCAAGTTTCCGTGGAAGAATTTATAATTTGAATTATCTATTTACAGCAGTACAATTCATTGCAAAAGCCACGTTGTACATGCTTTTCAACTGAAGCGACTACAGAAACAAATAGTTTATATCCTTACCTTGTTCTTTTCAGGCAAGATGGTCGATTCTATTTAGTCATTGGAAGAGATTTTGCTATAATGCTAAGGAAAGAGTCTCATATGAGTGAATTTCTGCGAGCCGATTCACTATTCCTCTTCTAAATAGTTCAATATCGACTGCAGAATATGACTGCATTTCTGCTATAGCCTGTCTTTATAGCTGATGAAAAGATTGCCGATTATTAACATAAATGTTTACTCTTCATTACGCTGATGACATTCTGCTCTCGAGAACTTGGTAATCTTTCGAAATTATGAGCAATTTTTAAAAAAAATTAGAGCAGTGCTGTTACCAAGCAATTCAAGCTTTTCTGCGTAGGCTCCAAACGGATATAATTATCGAGGAGTCAAGATGTTATGCTAAAAACTATGCATTGATATTCCCATTTATTATGTACATACAACTTTGACAATGTTGATGCTTGAAATAGCAGGAAATTGTCTTGCGCAAAAATTACAGTCCATATTAGGACATCTGAAATTGCGAAGAATTATATAGTAATTGCAGGCTTTCAGCTCCGAGAGCCAGAAAGCTCAAACTCGAGAGAATGTGGATAAAATTACAGTTGTGATCAGTGCAAAGTTTAGAGGAAATTCTAAAATTTTCCAAATTGACTATCCAGGATTCCGGAAGTGACTATACCATATGACATAAGATTTTTTTTGAAGGCGCGCCTAGGTCCAACAACTATTCGAATTTATATGCCTCCTTCCTAATCACTAATGAAAACCCACACACAGAACCAATAGATACGTCGGTTCTCTGAAAGTGCGGATATTTCTAGTTACATCACCTAGGACCTTCTTACAAGAGAGTCAATGTGACAGCCCCGGGATAAATGAGACATCTTGTAGTGCTGCAATCAGTGACAAAGCACAGTCTTATTCCTGAAAACGTTTTAGACGTGTAGTAGATTTTCAACAGAAGAAATTAATAAACAATTTTTACAAAATGTAATCAAGTAATTTGATCAATAGCTTTTATATCTAATTTTATTTAATATCAGAATCGAACAGAACTTCATAATGGTCAACAAGCGGTTATCACTTCACCCAAGGTCGATTTAGCGAATCATCTTTATGTTTTGTTCGGTTGCAACCATAAACCTTATTCGGTAAATCATATTTTTCCAACGAAATATTTTGGTCCTTTTCTGAACAAAAGCAAACTACCTTTCCTCGCTTAATAAATATTGTTTATTAAAAAAAACCAGTGTGAAATAAACAAATTACATCCATGATTGATAGTCAAGCATTTTAATTTCTAAAATTTTGAATTTTGCAGTCTCCCTCGGCCGTAAATATAGCAAAGGGATGTATCCACCGTTTGGAACAAAATGCTAATTCAAAACTTTGTTAGTATTCTGTTAATACCCATAACTTACCGCAAATACAACATTTAAGCACTGGAGGTTTATATAATTCGTAATACATCAATCCAATGCATAGTTTTTAATTCTATTGATTTTTTAAAATGTTTCTAATATAACTGGTCCTTCGTTTCCTGAACGAAACACAGACGTCTCGATTACATCCACATGCATTAAGCTAAACAGGAAGTTTTATTAAGGAAACGTAAACACAAATCAGCGGATCCTTCTCTGTAGTTATTTCTCCGTTATCTGGTCAATTACAAGAACAAAATAAACGAGGGAATCTAAGTTCAGAAATCGAAATAAATATTTCAAGAATTTTATTTTTAAGTCACACTTTAGTCCACTTAACGGATTATCTTAAACAAACCTTTTTTATATGATATGAAATTATTGTTAATATAACGCATTTCTTTAAGTAATAAGCACGAAAGATTCTACAGATGCTGGAAATCCAGAGCCAACACACACACAATGCTGGAGGAACTCAGCAGGTCCGGCAGCATCTATGGGAGTGAATAAATAGTCGACGTTTCGGGCCGAGACCCTTCATCAGGACTCAAAGTTTTCGAGATCATACTGCTTTTCTAGTTTTCCGGATCGCAGGCGTCGGCTGTAGCTGTTATTTCAGCTTTAAGTAGTTGCCAAAAAAAAAGACGACTTTTTTTGCGTATGTTGTATTTTTACGCGTATGGCTACGTGGTTAATTGTTGAAAATGTACCGTTTTTAATCCATAATAAAATGTTAATTTACATTTCGAAGCCTTTTCCCACAAATTATATAAGTTTCGTTATATATAACTTCCATCCTTGGGTCCTATCATCTGGTAGTCATCAGCTTGTTTCTAGTCATCAATTTCTGTTTAAAAAATATCACAAATGTTGCATCGTTTTACTTTAAAACAATGAAAAAGTAGCAGCGTTTAGGTAAGCGGCTTTTACAGCAAGAGAACAACGCTTTGGGGCTTTGTTAAAATGCATACGCTCCTTTTACATACATGTTCTGCTAGAAATTAATATTTTGAACCCTTTTTTTTCACCAACAAGATCTCTCGAGGAAACGAAGTTCCGAGTAGATCAGAAGGTCTGTTTGTGTGGTTTCACTGTTACTGTGCTTAATAGTGGTTTGCTTCGGGCGATTTCTGTTGGTTTGTGCCTCTCGCGGTTAATGAAAAAAGGGAATCTATAGAAAGGAGTTCTGTCTCCAGTGTGTCTACTTGCTCCTGAGCCAAACTTGCCTCTCCAGAGCTCGCATGCCAAGGCGTTTTGCGTGCCTCTGACAACTGGCTTAAACATTCCGCCCCAGGCACTAATACTTGGGCCTGTTAGTCATCGTCTACAATACATGAAATCCCTATAAAAGAACAGTTGTCTTGTTAACAAAAATCAGAAAGGCAACATCTCTTCCCCCCCCCCCCCATTCTATATCACACGTTTATCTCGGTAACAATGTTAGGTCCCTTCAAGAACTTTCGAACAGCTCTTATCCACATCAATTATTCAATGTCTGGAGTTGCATAGCTGTTCCAGACGGCAGTGTGTTCGAACTAAACAAAAAACTCTGTAGAAACGCCGGAGATTCATATGCTTTCTCAATATAAACCTTTGAGTTGCGTTTTGGGGCAGAACTGGGTTTGGCTGTCGCGTTAACAATTTCAGCACGACTGCCTCAGACATGTTGCGATATTAAAAAAATATCCGCATTATATGTCGAAGCCTGTTGAGCTCTTCACAGATCATATTCAGCATGTTCTCCCAGCTTCTAACCTGGATCTCGCCAAAAGTTACGTCATGAGTAATATTTATGGGATAAATTTATCCGGCGCCGGCTCTCCGGAGGGCGGAGCACGCTTTAATGTGGAGAATATGTCGTTGATTGATGAATGTCTGCGCTAAAGCACTGCTGTCGCGCACGTACACATCTATAATCTGCAAAACAAGGAGCCGGTTGTAACAATCCCCTGTTTCGGCGCCTATACTTTAATTGAGCAGTGAGCTACAACCCTGTTTGCAGTTTGCAAGTTGTAATATTGCAAGCTTGCAGTTGAATAGGGTATTATTTCCTAGTAACAGCTAGTTGAGTTTATTAATATGGACGGCCATTATCACTAGGTGAATTTTTTTCAATATCTCAATAAAACCACTCTACTAAAACAAAAACTTCTTTTTTATAAATTTGCTTGATTCAAGCGTTCGTGATTACAGTTGTAACAATAATAACATTTAAACAATATTTATTTAAATAATATATTTCTTTTCATTAAAACAACATTGTACTGACGTTGTTTTATAGAATAAATAAAGAAAATAGCATTCCCCCCCCCCCATCTATCAGTGGAATAAAATCAGTAGCACATTTAACTCCTTGTACGAAACGCTTTAAATGCAGGATTGAACCAATAGAAACATACCGCTGGTACAGTATATCAGATATTATTAGAACAGCTACGTAACACACAAAAAGTGGATAAAACTATTATATTGTATTACAGCAATCAATCTAATGGATGCACATTCGTATTCAGGTAGTTCGGCACGATTGAAGGCATTTATTTACACAGTTTTCCATCGTCTACACTGCAAGCTGAATAACCATGATCGGCGTTTTAACAGCACGGACCCGACTCGTCATAAATACCACAGTTAGTTCAAAAACATAGAAAATGAGGTCATTTGCAAAGGCACCAATTAATACAAACGTTATAAAGGATGGTACTGTAATGATTGTTCTTTAAAAAAAACTCATATTTCCTCTGTTTTGGAAAGTTTTTAGGTAGCGTCTCATTTAACCAGACGATATATGGTATCGTCGGGTCAGTACATTGTCCCTGTGCTTACAGTAGACTGGTGCTGAAGAATCGGGGTTGATTGAAAATGTGAAGCACTACTTGAACCGGGATACCAGGAGTAGTTTCCTAAGAAGGCCGCGGCCGGGCTGTTGTTCTGCGTGATAGCTGAGTTGCAGTTAATTCTCTGGTGTGGAGAGTGGTCCCACGCTACAGAGGATGGCGGAGAACTGCAAGGCGGAGATTCCCTGGCACTGAGATTCTGTTCTTTTGGCATTTCTGCATTTTTCCACATTTTCTTGAATTTAGATCGGCGGTTCTGAAACCAAATTTTTACCTGTATAATTCAAAATTAAAATAAATTATAGAAACTGCAATGCAAAAGATTACAACGTTTATAAAGCTCAACAATATACGTCCACGTCGCAATTAAGCTTAGAGAAACGTTGGGGCAAGTTTTATTTTGTTTTTAGAGTTTAACCTGTAGAACTGTAACGAGCATATTAAATACAGCCATTCTCTCAGAGCGTTCTCCATGGTGCAGTTTTACCTGAGTTTGTGTAAGGCCCATGGACGCAGCCAGCTCGGCCCTTTCGGGCAAAGCCAAATACTGGGTTTTCTGGAACCGTCTTTGCAAAGCTGCCAGTTGAAAGCTGGAGTAAATGGTTCGGGGCTTTCGAACTTTCTTTGGTTTCCCATTGACTATTCTTATTTCAGGCTCGCACTCTTCTTTTTCTGAGAGAAAAAAAACGCAATTATTTTCTGAAACGAAATAAAAATTGCTGGGTAAACCCCCAGCACGCGAGCGTTTGTAGAAAGAGAAACGGTTAATGTTCCGTGTCTGCGATCTTCCATAAGGATTGGTTTTATTTTTGATCAATAATTATTTTCTAATTGTTAGTCAAATCTAATTGTCGATAACAGAAACATTTACACTGAACGTCAGAAACATAGACACACGTATACAGCCGCATTGCATTGTTAAATATAACTAGCTTCCAATGTAATCAAATTAAACTCCACGTCTTCACAACTTGCGAAAAGTTCGTGTTACTATAGCAATCAATCAAATGATTGAATTCGATATCTTACCTATATCAGTATTTACCGGCGAATTACTTGTACCAAAGGAAGTGTAGGTATTGTAACAATTTGTGTAACTGATTTCATAGGATTTGGCGCTATACGAAAGATTGTTCATGTTACCAACGTGAAGCTGATAGGAGTTAAGCTGTCCGTAAGGCGACCCAGTGCAGGGGACGTGCTGCTGCCCATTGTAATAGCTGCTGTCAGTTGCAGTAGACACTGGCAACGTTGGAGATTCCTGGGAGTGGGACTTGTGCATGGTGTGATAACTCGAGGTAATTTGGTTCGAATGCATATCTGCAGCGAGACTGTCAAATACTCCGGTCATTTTTTTTTAAAAAAAGAAAAATATATTTTAGAAATGCAAAGTTACAAACGTCAGCTCAGAAAAACTTCAGTGCTGATCCAGAAACCATGTTATTATGGCTGTGTCCGAACAAGCTGCGCGGTGCTCATGCTTTACATTTACCCTCGACGACAGGGACTCCGGCGTTAAAGACACGTCACGTGCAGCGGTCGTCACGCCGCTGGGCCGCGGCCGATAGGCTGTCGCGGTGGTGTCCGTGACGCGAGCGGGCCGCCGCTCAGGCTGGCGCTGGGCTGGGGCGGAGCCGGGGCCGGAGCCGGAGGGCAGGCGCTGATGTGCGTGTAACAGAGCTGGGAATCTCTGCTACCACAATAACCCGCTTTGTCCTCCTTATGTATCCTTGAAACGAAACAAATAAACACAAATAAATGAGGGGGCACATTTGATTAAATAGGAAGGGCCCATTTCCCTTCGCAGAGAGGTCAGCATCCGGGGGCAGAGATTTAAAGGAACTGGTAGGATTAGAATGGAGATAGGGGGATTATAAAATCACCCCCGTGGGTGGTAAGGAGTCTGGAATTCACTACTGATAGAGAGGCAAAAATCCTCGGCACATTAAAAAGTACTTATATGAGGGATGGAAGGTCGTGTTTGGCTGCGTACTCCACCAGCACAGATCCGATGGGCCGAAGGCAGGCTGTATGTGGTATAAACGTTTATATGATTCAACAATTCTGTTTCCAGAGAAAGTAGCTTTGCATCCGACCAATTTTCAAATCTGATTATAAACTTTATATTCTGGTGAAGGACTCTGAAGTGAAATATTTCTTTATCCCTGAATGCTACCTAACCGGCATAGTTTGTTCCCCCTCCCCCTTATCATTCTCCGGTTTTATTTCGGATTTCCAGTATCTGTTGATTTCTCAATGTAAAAAACTCTTAGAAACTCAGTTTGTCAGTCAGTACTAGGAAGACCGTTTCAATTGACGTCCTTTCATATACTATTTAAGTTCACGCTTAAAAAATGCAGTGGGGCAGCTGTATAAAGGTAAAAATGAAATAATCTTACACACAATTGAACTAATCGGGAAATTTAGCAGTTCTACAAAATTTTATTGCCTTGCTTACAGTGATTTGGCAGTGACCAATTGCGGGGAACGAAACAGGAAGCCTGCCAGTTGCTTTTGCCTTGTGCTGCCATCTTGTGGCGCTCAGTTTGTTATTCTTCCCGCGCGACTTCTCCCAGCCGCTGTCAACATCGAGTTGGAAACAACGAGGAAGCGAGATTTTTTTTTAAACTTGAGATAGTTCATATTGTTGTGTATTTTAATAGGTCGACCTTTTATAAATGAAGGTTAATACCTCAGGTAAGCGATAGCCTTTTGTTGTCTAGGTAGCATTATGATAAAATTGCCGATGTTTTGAAGTTGAAATGGCTGCTCCAGAGGCATTTAGAACCTTCAGAGGGTTTGAAGTTTAAAATATGCACATATGCTTAGTCTGTGATGGCTCCTTAAAAGAGTTAAAATTTGAAGCGTCTTTCATTGAAGTGGAAAAGAATGTTAGAAACATAGTTATTTTAAACGACTTATAAATTATTTACAGGTATATGCTTGTTCACTCTAATATAACAAATCCACTTAAATTTACATGCACATTCTGATCCTTGTTATTCAAGTATAACAAGATACTTCCTGTAGGTTAACAGGTCGGTACAACATCATGGACTGAAAGGCACATATTGTGTTGTACTGTTCTCTATGTTCAACGTAAAATACCTTACAGAGATTTTAGTCAATAGATAGTATGTGTGTACTGGATTATGGATGGCCCCTGTGTAAATTTAAACAAAAATAATCATTTCTGGGTGCGATAAAGTCAAACTAAACCATCTGAGTAGCTGGATAACAAACAGATTTCTTATCGATATAAGACCATATCAAAATCTCTATTTAGGATTGATATCAGTAAAATTGTACCTGAATTAAAGTTGCTTTGCCAGAAATTGGAATTCAATATTATCCACTATGCCAGTTTCCTGTAGCATTCAAAGAAACAGAATTGCTTAAAATGAAATAATCTTGTAGTCCATTAGCCCCCTGTCCTCTCCCCACCCTCTTCCCACAGCTAAGCAGGTATTTAGTACTCTCTCAACAACTTCTTTTCTCTTTTTAAAGAGCAGAATTAGGCCATCTGGCCCATTGTGTCTGCTCTGCCATTTCATCATGGCTGAACCATTTTCCCCTCAGCCCCAATCACCTGCCTTTCCCCCATTTCCCTCCATGCCCTGGCCCATCGAGAATCTATCAACCTCTGCCTTAAATATACAGTACATAAAGATTTGGCCTCCACAGCTGCTGGAGGCAATAAATTCCAAAAATTCACCACTCTCTGGCTAAAGAAATTCCACCTCATCTCCATTCTAGAAGGACACCCCTCTATTCTGAAGCCCTGTTCTCTGGTCTTAGACTCTCCCACCATACGAAACATCCTCTCCACATCCACTCCATCTGGGCCTTTCACCATTTGATAGGTTTCAATGAGGTCGCCCCTCATTCTTCCGAATTCCAGTGAATACAGACCCAGAGGCATCGGACGCTCTTCATATGATAAGCCATTTAATCCTGGAATCATTTTCGTAAACCTCCTTTGAACCCTGTCCAGTTTCAGCAGATCCTTTCTAAGATATAAGAGCCAAACCAGCTCACAATCCTCCAAGTGAGGCCTCACCAGTGCTTTATAAAGTCTCAACATTACATCCTTACTTTTGTATTCTAGTCCTCTTGAAATGAATACTAACATCGCTTTTGCTTTCCTCACCACAGACTCAATCTGCAAATTAACCTTCAGGGAATCATGCATAAGGATTGCCAAGTCCCTTTGTGCCTGTTTTTTTATCATTTAGAAAATAGTCAACCCTTTCATTTCTTCTACCAAAGTGAATGACCATACACTTCCTGAAACTGCATTCCATCTGCCACTTCTTCACCCATTGTCCTAATCTGACTAAGTCCTTCTGTAGTCTCTCTACTTCCTCAAAATTATCTTCCCCTCCACCTATCTTTGTATCTGCAAACTTTGCAATAAAACCATCAATTCTGTCATCCAAGCATTGATGCATAACATAAAAAAAATTGGTCCCAATGCAGACACCTGTGGAATACACTAGTCACCAGAAGCCAAGCAAAAAAGGCTCCCTTTATTTCCATTCTTGCCTCCTGCCAATCAGCCACTGCTTTATCCATGCTAGAATCTTTCCTGTAATACCATGGCTCATAACTTGTTAAGCACCTTGTCAAAGGCCTTCTGAAAATGCAAGTACACAGCATCAACCAATTCTCCTTTTTCTATCATGCTTGTAATTTCTTTAAAGAATTCCGAAAGATTTGTCAAGCAAGATTTTTCCTTGAGGAAACCATGCTGACTATGGCCTATTTTATCATGTGCCCGCAATTACCCCAAATCGACTTCCTTAACAATCGGCTCCAACATCTTCCCAACCACTGAGGTCAGACTCACTGCCTATAGTTTCTCTTCTTCTGCCTCTCTCCCTTCTTGAACAGTGGAGTGATACTTACAATGTTCCAATCTTCCAGAATCTAGAGATTCTGCAAAAGGTCATTACGAATGCCTCCACAATCTCTTCAGCCACCTCTTTCAGAACCCTGGGATGTACACCATCTGGTCCAGGTGACTTGCTACCTTCAGATCTTTCACTTTCCCAAAAACCTTCTCCCTAGTTATGGTAACTTCACACACTTCATAACCTCCGACACCTGGAACTTCCACCATACTGCTTGTGTCTTCCACTGTGGAAATTGATGCAAAATACTGATTCAGTTCATCTGCCAGTTCCTTGTCCCCCAATACCACCTCTCCAACACCATTTTCCAGCTTTCTGATATATACTCTTGCCTTTTTTTTTACATTTTATATATTTGAAGAAACTTTTTGTATCCTCTTTAATATTATTGGCTAGCTTACTTTTGTATTCTATCTTTACCTCTGTAATGATTTGTTTTAGTTGCTTTCTGTTGGTTTTTAAAAGCTTCCCAATCTGCTAACTTCCCACTATCCTTTGCTTTATTATATGCCCTCTCTTTGGCTCTTATGTTGGATTTGACTTCCCTTGTTAGCCACTGTTGTGTCACCTTGCCTTAAGATTACTTCTTCCTCTTTGGAATGTATATATCCCATGCCTTCCAATCTGCTTCAAGAAATTCCAGCCATTGTTGCTCTGCTGTCATCTCTGCCAGTGTTCTTTTCCAATAAATTCTGGCCAATTTCTCTCTCATGTCTTTGTAATTCCCTTTACTCCACTGTAATACTGATGCATCTGACTTTAGCTTCTCCTTCTTAAATTTCAGGTGAATTCTATCATATTATGGTCACTGACCCCTAAAGGTTCTTTTACTTGAAGCTTGCTAATCAATTGCAATTCATTGCACAACACTCAAGTCATGAGCTACTCTAAAAAGCCATTTCATAGGCATTCTAGAAATTCCCTCTCTTTTGGTCCAGCACCAACTTGCTTTTCCCAATCTACCTGCATATTGAAATCCCCCATAACTATTGTAACATTGGCCTTTTGGCATGCATATTTTATTTTCCATTGTAATTTGTAGACCATATCCTTAGTGCTGTTTGGGGGTCTATATACAACTCCCATATGGTCTTTTCACTCTGGCAGTTCCTTAACTCTATCCACAATGATTCAGCACCTTCTGACTCTACGTGACCTCTTTCTGATGCCGTCCCCTCTGCCTTCCTGCCTGTCCTTTTGATATGACGTGTATCCTTGGACATTAAGTCCCCAGCTATAATCTTCTTTCAGCCGTGATTCAGTGATGCCACTCTGTAACTGTGCTATAAATTCATCAAACTTATTCTGTATACTGCCCGCATTCAAATGTAACACCTTCACGCTTTTTGATATTGTCAGCCTTTTACATTGCAACTTATTCAGTTGACTGCAATTTTGCCCTGTCATCAGTCTCTCCTTGCTAGGGGTCTTACTAGATGTTGCCTTTGATTATAAGCCAACTACCTCATCCTCAGCACTATCAGTCTGGTTCCCATCCCCCTGCCAGATTAGTTTAAACCCTCCTGAACATCTCTAGCCAACCTGCCCACAAGGATATTGGACTCCCTCAGGTTCAGGTGTAACCCGTCCCTTTTGTACAGGTTTTACCTTCCCCTGAAGAGATCCCAATGATCCATAAATCTGAACCCCTACCGGTTCCTCAGGCATGCATTCACCTGCCAAATTATCCTATTCCTACTCTCACTGGTGCGTGGCTTGGGCAACAATCCAGAGCTTACTACCCTGGAGATCCTGTTTTTCAGCTTTCTACCTAGCTCCCTAAAATCTGTCTTCAGGACCTGCTCACCTTGTCCACCTATGTCATTTGTGCCAATATGTACCAAGAGTTATGGCTGCGCACCCTTGCCCTTAAGAATGCCATGGACCTGATCCGAGACATCCCTGATCCTGGCACCAGGGAGACAGCATACGATCTGTGTGTCTCTATCCTGCCCACAGAGTCTCGTCTCTGTTCTTCTGACTGCGGACTCTCCTATCAACACAACAGTGCTCTTCATCTCTCTGGTCTGCTGAGCCACAGCACCAGACTCAGTGCCAGAGACTCGGTCACTGTGGCTCCCCCAGGTAGGTTGTCCCCCTTGTCACCAACTAATTTAGGGTGTTCAAATTCCACAGCCAGAATAGGGTTTCAGCCGGAATGGAGATGATTTGAGGCTGTCCCTTCCCCCTCAACAAACTATCAGCTTGTACATTAGAGGCATGTACTCCAATAAGTCAATTGCGTCATCATGGAAATTTGTGAATCAAACATCCATAAAGCAAGGAAAACAATAATTTGCATTTATATGGAAGCTTTTGTAGTATAATCATACAAACGTTTTCACATTCATGTGTATGGGACCCAAATGTTTGTAGCGTTCATTCAGCTACTTAGTCTAGGGTCATGTCATAGAGGTGCCAGGAAATGGTTATCTCAAGTTAGAGGGTCTAATCACTTCTTTCTAATATACAGTGGCATTTTCATTGTCAAACTGAATTCAGTTCGAATAAACTCCTCTGGCTTTCAGCCGGGTCCAGGTGCCAGTTTTAACCAACATTTCGATGTTAAACTCTGCCATCTGCATCAGGGATGATGCCTAGGCATGTCTAGTCTGGTGGTATTTATACCCCTAATGTCCTTCCCTCCTGATTGATTCATTCTCATCCAATCAGGTTTCCATCTTGCAAACTTGTTTACAATTGAGTTCCAGTTCTTCCTTAGAATGAGACCTTCATCTTTGTTAAAACTCTTTTCCTCTAGTTTTACTTCAATGGTTTCCTTCACCAGACTGTCTCAAAAACCATTGCTGCGGCACTGTAGTTTTGTGCCTTTGAGGTCAATCCAATGGCCATTGTGAATGGAATGTTCTGCTCCCGCCAAATTCTCTGGGTAACCCAAACGGATACACCTCCTGTCCTCCTTGATGCGGGTTTCCACTGTGCATCCCATCTGGCCAATATACACTGCTCTGCAATTCAATTCAAGTTCAATTGTCATTCAGCCATACGTGAGTACCCATAAATACAGCCAAACGAGACAACGTTACTCCGGGACCAAGGTGTAAGACACAGTACTAACAGACACACACATCACACATTCAAGATAGCAAGCACATAAAGGTATCGGTAAGGTACAGCCACTCATAAGGAAGTCCAGACCTGAGCCATGAATGCCACAGAAATCTGCAGTTGACCACAATGCTGAGCATTATTTTCTGCTGAGCAGGCACTGGAGGAGGGGCAGCAGTAAGTCCAGCCTGGACACCACGCCACAGTGCCCCTGTTGGAACTCTGGTTCCGACACCTCTCTCCCGGCGGCTGTATACAGGCAACAACACATCTTGAGGCTTAGTCCACGCACATATAAAATATCAGTAAAATACAACCACGCCAAAAAAATTATATAGTCCAGACACTGATTCCATGAATGCCACAGTAATCTGTAGTCAACCACAATACAGGTTGCCTTCTACTCCCCCCATCGATATTCCCGGAGTTTCTATTGTATGTTACAGTGCCTATAAAAAGTATTCATCCCCCCCCCCCCCGCAGAAGTTCCCATGTTTTATTGTTTTACAGCACTGAATTGCAGTGGATTTAATTTGGCTTTTTTGACACTGATCAAGAGGAAAAGACTTTTATGTCAAAGTGAGAACTGATCTCCACAAAGTTATCTAAATAAATTACAAATATAAAACATAGAATAATTGATTGCACAAGTACTCACCCCTTTCAAGTTAGTATCTAGTAGATGCACCTTTGACAGCAATTACAGCCTTGAGTCTGTGTGGATAGGCCTCTATCAGCTATGCACATCTGGACACTGCAATTTTTCCCCATTCTTCTTTACAAAACTCTTCAGGCTCTATCAGATTGCATGAGGATCGTGAATGACCAGCACTTTTCAAGTCCAGTCACAAATTCTCAATTGGATTGAGGTCTGGTCTCTGACTTGACCGCTCCAGGGCATTAACTTTGTTGTTTTTAAACCATTCCTGTGTAGCCTTGGCTTTATGCTTGGGGTCATTATCTTGCTGGAAAACAAAACTTCTCCCAAGTCACAGTTCTCTTGCAGACTGCATTAGGTTTTCCTCCAGGATTTCTCTGTATTTTGCATTCATTTTACCCTCTACCTTCACAAGCCTTCCAGGGCCTGCTGTAGTGAAGCATCCTCACAGCATGATGCAGCCACCACCATGCTTCACAGTATAGACGGTGTATTGTTGATGATGTGTGGTGTTTGGCTTATGTCAAACACAGCATTAAGTCTGATGGCAGAAAACCTCAATTTTGGTTTCATCAGACCATAGAACCTTCTCCCAGCTGATTTCAGAGTCTCCCACATGCCTTCTGGTAAAATCTAACTGACGTTTCATGAGTTTTTTTTTTCAACAGTGCCACTCTCCCATAAAGTTGCAACTGGTGAAACACCTGGGCAGCAGTTGTTGTATGTGCAGTCTCTCCCATCTCAGCCACCAAAGCTTGTAACTCCTCCAGAGTTGTCATAGATCTCTTGGTGGCCTCCCTCACTAGTCCCCTTCTTGCACTGTCACTCAGTTTTTGAAGATGGCCTGCTCTAGGCAGATTTACAGCTGTCCTATATTCTTCACATTTCATGATTGACTTAATTGTACTTGAAAGGATATTTAGTGACTTGGAAATTTTCTTGTATCCATCTCCTGACTTGTGCTTTTCAATAACCTTTTTGTGGACTTGTTTGGAGTGTTCTTTTGTCTTCATGATGTGATTTTTGCCAGGATACTGACTCACCAGCAGTTGGACCTTCCAGATAGAGGTGTACTTTTACTATAATCAATTGAAACTAGTTGACTGCACACCTCTCCAAAAACAGATCTTAATTTAACTAATTATGTGACTTCTAAAACCAATTGGTTGCACCAGTGATGATTTATTGTGTCATATTAATGGAGGAGGGGTTGAATATTTATGCAATCAATAATTTAGTTTTTTATACTGTATTTGTAGTTAATTTAGGTCACTTTAGAGAGATCTGTTTTCAGTTTGACACGAAAGAGTCTTTTTCTGTTGATCAGTGTCAAGAAAGCCAACTTAAATCCACTGTGATTCAATGCTGAAAAGCCAAATTGCTGAAGGGAAATAGCTTTTCTTGAACCTTGTGATGTGGGACTTCAGGCTTCTATACCTCCTGCCCAACTTAAAGTAGTTGGTAAAGAAAGAGCAGGGGAAAAAGAAGATATTTATTCACTGAGAGGCTTCTTAAGATCTGCAGCACAGTATCTTAAAGAGTGATAGAACACTAATTCACAGAATCACAGCAATTAAGCTATTTGGTTCATTGATGTAAGAATAATCCTTCTCCCCACAGTCCTGAAAATGCATTCCTTTCCTTTCAGATATCTTCTTGGTTCCCTGAAGGCCGTAATCGAAGCTGCTCCTGTTGGCAGCAGTGCCTTCCAGCCTAGCTATTTACCGTGTAAAATATTTCTTCCAGTTGTCACTTTTGGTTCACCAAGTAAAATGTAGATGAGGTTCTGTGGCCGGCTGAAATCGAGGTGTTTCAATGTTCTTCCTGATGGAGTCAAAGTCAGCTTTATTGTCAATATGTGCAAGTTCAGGACCAGAATCAGGGCTAGTATCACCGGCCAGTGTTGTGAAATTTGTTAACGTAGCGGCAGCAGGATCCTGGAGATGACTTCCCTGTGGTGGGCAGCAAGATGACTCTTCTGAATCTTCGACAGTTGGATGTCATGACGAAGGTTGCCATTGCAGCGCCCTGACTGTCTGAGTAGGCATGTTATCTCTGTCTGCTCCAGCCCCACTGAACTCGTGTCCTCATACCTCGACTCCATTCTATACCCCTTGGTTCAGTCCCTTCCCACGTACATCAATGACACTTCTCATACTCTTGATCTCCTCAGTATCTTTCAATTTGCTGGTCCTGACCACTTCATTTTCACCATGGGTGTACGGTCCCTTTAGAGTTCTACCCCCATCAAGAAGGCCTTAAAGCTCTCCGCTTTTTTCTCAATAAAACAACTATCTAGTTCTCCTCCACCATCACCCTCTTCCGTCTGGCAGAACTGGCCTTCACCCTCAACAATTTTTCCTTTAGCTCCTCCCACTTTCTTCAGACCTGAGGGATAGCCATGAGCAGCTGCATGGGCTCCAGCTATGCCAGCCTCTTCGTTGGCTACGCAGAACAGCCCATGTTCCAAACCTTTCCCAGTAATGTTCCCCAGCTCTTTCTCCACTGTATTGGTGCTACTTCATACACCCATGCTGAGCTTGTCAATTTCATCAATTTTGCCTATAACTTCCACCCTGCCCTTAAATTCACTTGTCCATTTCTGACACCTCCCTCCCCTTTCTTGATCTCTCTCTCTCTCTCCATGTCTGGAGACAAACTGTCAACCGACATCTTTTATAAACCTACTGATACTCACAGTTAACTTGACTATACCTCTTTCCACCCTGTCCCCTGTAAAAATGCCATTCCCTTTCTTCAGTTCCTTCGTCTCCACTGCATCTGCCCCCAGGATGTGGCTTTCCATTCCAGGACATCAGAGATATCTTCCTTCTTCAAAGAACAGTGTTTCCCTTCCTTCACCATTGATGCTGTCTTCACCCGCATCTCCTCCATTACACACTCACCCCATCTTCCCACTGCCTTAATAGTGATAGAATTCCTCTTGTTCTCACCTACCAACCACCCCATGAGCCTCCACGTCCAACACATCATCCCCTGCAACTTCCACCATCTCCAAAGAGATCCTACCACCAAACATATCTTTACCCCCCACCCCCACTTTCCACAGGGATTGCTCCCTCTGTGACTCTTTTGTCCATTCGTCCCTCCCCACTGATCTCCCTCCGAGCACTTATCCCTGCAAGTGGCCAAAGTGTTCACCTCCTCCCTCTCCTCCACTGAGTACTTCAAACAGTCCTTCCAGGTGAGGCAACACTTCACCCGTGAATCTGCTGGGGTTGTCTATTGTGTCTAGTACTCCCAATGTGGCCTCCTCTACATCGGTGAGATCCGTTGTAAATTGGGGGACCACTTCTTTGAGCACCTCCCCTCCACCCAGCAAAAGCAGAACTAACTGGTGGCTCAGTATTTTATTTCCAATTCCCATTCCTGTTCCGACATGAGGGTCCCTGGCCTTCCCTTGTGCCAAGATGAGGCCACCCTCAGGGTGGAGGAGCAACACCTTATATTCTGTCTGGGTGGCACCCAGCCTGATGGTATGAATATTGATTTCTCCTTCTGGTAAAAGCATTTTCCCTCCCCCTCCCTCTTCTTCTATTTCCCACTCTGGACTCTTACCTCTACTCAGCTGCCTATCACCTCCCCCAGGGTCCCTTCCTCCTTCCATTTCTCCCATGGTCCACCCTCTTACCAGATTCCTTCTTCTTCAGCCTTTTTCCCACCCACTTGGCTTCACCTATCTCCTTTTAGTCCTTCTTCCTCCCCTCCCACCTTTTTATTCTGACATCTTCCCCCCCCTTCCCTTTCAGTCCTGAAGAAGGGTCTCAGCCTGAAACGTCGACTGTTTATTCATTTCCGTAGATGCTGCTTGACTTGCTGAGTTCCTCCAGCATTTTATGTGTGTTGCATTTCAGTTGATACTGATGCTTTGGAGTCAGGCAGAAGGAAATAATAAAGCCACTTAGGTGGTAATCTGTCCAGCAGTCACCAATCCTGTCAGGGTACATGGCAGGTAGAAGTCCTGCAAGTAGCAGGAAGAGCCTGCCTCCTCACAAACCACCCACCCACTCACCTGCCCTGTCCTGTCAGATACCTCTAGCCAAACCGATGTGTTTCCACATCAGTGACCCACCTACAAACCTGAGTCAAAACAAAGTGTCCCCGATCCCAAATGACCGGCTGGGAAGGGGAAGAATATCCCCATGTTCTTGACCCTTTTCCTGAAAAGGTTTCTCCATATTCACTTTGTCCATGCCCTTCATGTACCTGTATCTGATTTCCTCATGATCTCCTTTGTTCCAAGGAGAAAATCCTCAGACTTCTCACTGATTCCACACAAGAGAAGACCTTTGTTCCTGGTCAAATTTTCATAGATTGCTTCTGCACCCTCTCCAAAACACTTACATCTTTCCTGAAGTGTGACATTAGATTTGGAGGCAGATTCCATTTGTGGTGGAACCAGTGCTTTATAAAGGACAGACCTGACTTCCTTTCAGTAGTACTCAGTGACTCTTATTATAAAGCAAAACAAATACAAACTGGATGGAAACAACAGGAATTCTGCAGATGCTGGAAATTCAAGCAACACACATCAAAGTTGCTGGTGAACGCAGCAGGCCAGGCAGCATCTCTAGGGAGAGGTGCAGTCGACGTTTCAGGCCGAGACCCTTCGTCAGGACTGGATGGGGAACTTAGTATGTCAGGCGGCATCTGTGGAGATAAAGGCATGGTCACTGTATGGATTGAGACCCAGCATCAGGACTAAGAGCATTGAAGGAAGGTAGCCTGTACATAGAAGTGAGCCTAGAGCCTAATAGTATGAACATTGACCTTTCCCGTTCCAGGAACTCACACCTCTGTGTTCCTTTTCCAATCACACCAGTCCACCCAGATTCTCTCTCCCTTTCATTCCTCCCTTCCTCATTGCCAAGATTCTCTATCATCCCCCACCTGGTCCATCTACCAATCACCCACACACCTGACCTGGGTTACTTCACCATTGGTTTACCTTTCCTATCACCTCCCTCATCTGGATCCACTTGTCCATTATCCCTCCCTTATCTGGTTTCACCTATCTCCTACCATCCTCTACCTCAATATTCCACCTTTCCCTCTCCCACCCCCACCTGGCTCCATTTGCCTACCATCCCTGCCCTCTCCTCATCTGGTTTCATCTATCACCTAACAGTGGATGGAATAACTGAGCCTTCATCCCCCACTGTTTACTTCCCTCTAGGCCAGGAGTGAAACAACTTTTCACTCTAGTTTTCTGATTCTTGTTACTTTGCCCGTTTTCTGTCTGTGCTGCTGCAGACACATTTATTCCATCCCCTTCAATCTTGCTGACAAGTCTATTATGAAAAATGTCTTTCTGAAGTCCATAAACACTAGGTACAGTGCATTTCTCTCATTGACCCTCTCTGTTGTCCATCAAAGAGTTCTACCAAGTTAGTTGGACACAAGTTGTCATTAACAAATCAGTGCTGGCTTTCCTTAATCAATTCACACTTTTCCAAATGGCTACTAATTCTGTCTGCAATGACCGAGCTTCCCCCCACCACAAACGGATCTGAAGTTACTGGACTTAACCCTATAAAGTTTTTGAAAACAAATAGAAGTATTACATGTGCAATTTTCCAGCTTTTTGCCTCTGTTTGCAAGGTTATGAGCAGAGCCTCTGCAATTTCCTCCCTTACATCCCTCAATTATCTGGGATGTTTTTCATCTGAACCAGGTCAGCAGGATTATAGGGGAAAAAGGTTACGTCGAACCAAGCAGGGAAATTCTTTTATGAAATGTCAGAGGCTGAAAGGATTCTTTATGTGCTAGAACACTATAATTCCATTCAATTCTACAGGATAGTGGAAATGATACTTATAAAATGAGTTAACCCATTATTGACCAGGAATTCAGCAATGGATTTCTAGAATTTCCAGAGTTTGGTCCTCTGCTGTTGTACCAGTTACTACCATAGACCCATCTGGACAAATTACATGGAATATGTGACAATGGAGACATGATGTAGATGAAGGGTCTCCACATGAAACATTGACTGTCCATTTTCATTCATTAATTTTGCTTGACACGCTGTGCTCCTCAAGCACTTTGGGTGTTGCTGTGCCATCTGTGTTAATATTGCTGATAGTTGCCCAGCAAACTCCTGGACCCTGTTCAAAGATTCAGTTATACCATGATTAATCTGTATTCAAATTCCACTCAGCCATTTGGGTTCCATCACAGGTTTGCTAAAGTTGTGGGAGTGTTTGAATTTATTTGGCGGGGGTAGGAACTGGAGTGATAGGGCAGAGGATGGGGCAGTTGATACATAAGTGGAACAGCATGTAATGAGAGCATTGGGAAGGATAGCATTGTCTTCCCACTAATTTTTGCTATAATATATGCCCTCTCTTTTGTTTTTATGCTGTCTTTGACTTCCCTTGTCAGCCATAATTGTGGCTTTTGGTAAGGCAAATTTGCAGTTGGTGGGATGGGTTGAAGTATGTCCTTGAGGAGAGATTGAGTCGCCTGGGACTATGCTCTCTGGAGTTCAGAAGAATGAGAGGGGATCTTATAGAAACATATAAAATTTTGATAGATAAGATAGAAGTAGGAAAGTTGTTTCTATTGGTAGGTGAGACTAGAACTAGGGGACATTGTCTCAAGATTCAGGGGAGAATATTTGGGATAGAGATGAGGAGAAACTGTTTTTCCCAGAGAGTGGTGAATATGTGGAATTCTCTGCCCAGGGAAGCAGTTGAGGCTTCTTCACTAAATATATTTAAGAAAGAGATAGGTTTTTACATAGTAAGGGAATTAAGGGTTATGGGGAAAAGGCAGGTATATGGAGCTGAATTTATGGACAGATCAGCCATGATCTTATTGAATGGCGGGGCAGGCACGTTGGGCCGGATGTCCTACTCCTGCTCCTATTTCTTATGTTCTTGAACTAAATAGTAGGTTCAATAGTTGAACAGTTTGGAAAAGTGAGGGTAAAGTAAAGTAAAAGGAAAGGAGAGCGCAGCAGAGACTATAAAAGTCTTCAGAATAAATAAAAGGGCAATAAATAAAAATGGATAAAAATGTAACTTCCCATTAATAAGTTGGCAAAATTAAAAAAAGATGATGAATACAGGACTGAAGGTGTAATATTTGAGTGCACACGGTATGGGAATAATGTAAATAATCTTGTCATACAGTTAGAGATTGGTAAATATGATGTTGTGGGCATCACTGATTCATGGCTGAATGAAGATCATAATTGGGAGCTTAACATTCAAGGATGCGCATTGTGTTGGGAGGACTGGCCAGTAGGCAGAGGGGGTGGTGGGGCTCTGTTGGTAAACAGTGAAATCAAACCCTGAGAAAGAGGTGATACAGGATTGGAAGATGTAGGATTGTTGTGGGTAGAGTTAAGAAACTGTGAAGGTAACAAGACCCTAATGTCAGTTATGTACAGGCCCCCAAACAATAGTCAGGATGTGGGGTACAAATTACAAGAGGGCATAGAAAAGGAATGTTATGATAGCTATGGGGGATTTCAATGTGCAGGTAGGTAGGGAAAATCAGGTTGGTGCTGGATCCCAAGGGAAAGAATTTGTAGAATGCCTACAAGATGGCTTTTTTAGAGTAGTTTGTGGTTGAGCCCACAGGACAGTTCTGGATTGGATGTTCTGTAATGAACCAGATTTGATTAAGGAACTTAAGGTAAATTAATCCTTTGGTGACAGTGATCATAATATGATAGAATCCCCCCTCCCCCCACAATTCAAGAGGGAGAAACTAAAATTAGTTGTATCAGTATTACGATGGAGTAAAAGCAAATACGGAGGCATGAAGGAATTGCTGGCCATAGTTGATTGGAAGGGGACACTGGCAGTGATGATAGCAATGGCTGGAGTTTCTGGGAGCAATTTGGAAGGTGCAGAATAGATTCATTTCAAAGAAGTATTCTGAAGGGTGGATGAGACAACCGTGGCTGACAAGGGAAGTCAAAGACAGCATAAGAACAAAAAAAGAGGGCATATATTATAGCAAAAATTAGTGGGAAGACAGTTCTGATAGAGGAAGCTAAAGAGATTGTGGAGGCATAAGTAGTGATCTTTCAAGAATGACTAGATTCTGGAATGGTTCTGAAGGATTGGAAAATTGAAAATGTCACTCTACTCTTTAAGAAAGGAAATTATAAACCAGCTAGCCTGACTTCAGTGATTGGGAAGATGCTGAAGTCCAATATTAAGGATGAGGTTTCGGGGTATTCGGAGGCTCACGATAAAATAAGTTGAAGTTAGCATGGTTTCCTTAAATGGAAATATTGCCTGACAAATCTGTTGGAATTCATTGAAGAACTAACAGGCAGGATAGACAAAGGAGAGTGAATGGATGTGGCTACTTGGATTTTTAGAAGGCGATTGACAAGGTGCTATTAATGAACCAAGATAAGAGCCCATAGTATTTCAAGAAAGATAATAGCATGGATAGAAGATTGGTTGACTGGCAGGAGGCAAGGAGTGGGATAAAGGGGGTGTTTTTTGGTTGGCTACTAGTGACTAGTGGTGTTTCACAAGGGTCAGTGTTGGGACTGCTTCTTTTCAAATTGTATGTTAGAGATTTGAATGACAGAATTAATGTCTTTGGGTCCAAGTTTGTGGCTGATATGAAGTTAGGTGGAGGGGCAGGTAGTGTTAAGGAAACAGGTTTGCTACAGAAAGACTTGGACAGATTGGGAGAATGGGCAAAGAAGTGGCAGATGGAATACAGTGTCGGAATGTGTATGGCCATGCACTTTGGTAGAAGGAATAAAGGTGTAGACTATTTTCTATACAGAAAGTTCAGAAATCAGAGCTGAGGGACTTGGGAAGTCATTGTGCACAATTCCCTTAAGGTTAACTTGCAGGCTGAATTGGTGGTAAAGATGGCAAATGCAATGCTAGAGTTCATTTCAAGAGAAGAATATAAAAGCAAAGATATAATGACCAGGCTTTATAAGGCATCTGTCAGATTGCACTTTGAGTAATGTGAGCAGTTTTGGGCCCCTTATCTAAGAAAGGATATGCTGACTTTGACGAGGGTCCAGAGGAGGTTCACAAGAATGATCCCAGGAATGGAAGGGTTAAGGTATGAGGAGTGTTTAATGGCTCTGGGCCTGTACTTGCTGGAGTTTAGAAGAATGAGGGGTGGGGGATGTCTTTGAAACCTATCAAATATTGAAAGACCTAGATAGAGCGGACATAGAGAGGCAGTGACTGGGTCTCAGGCACTGACTCTGGTGCTGTGGCTCAGAAGGGAAGGGGGCAAAGAGGACTACAGTAGTGATAAGGATTTCCATTGTTAGAGGAGTAGACATGAGATTCTATGGACATGAAAGAGACAACTGTTTCCTCCTGTATGCCAGGGTCAGAAACATCTTGGGCGGGTCCACGGCATTCTAAAGAGGGAAAGTCTTGTTACATATTGACACCAATGACATAGGTAGGAAAAGGGAGGAGATCCTGAAGAGCAAATTTAGGGAGTTAGCTAGAACGTTGAAAAGCAGGACCTCCAGGATGGTAATCTCTGGATTACCGCCTGTCTCACGTACCACTGAGGGTACAAATAGGATGATTTGGCAGATGAATGTGTGGCTGAGGAACTGGTGCAAGGCTTCAGATTTCTGGATGGATGGGATCTCTTCTTGGAAGGTATAACCTGTACTAAAGGGACGGGTTACACATGAATCCAATGGGGGCCAGTTTTGGAGAGAGTTTAAACTAATTTGGCAGGGGAATGGAAACCAGAGAGATAGGGTTGAGGATGGGCAGTTGGTATACAAGCAGAGGCAGTGTGTAGTGAGGCTGTCAGGAAGGATCGGCAGATGATAGGGCAAGATTGCAGTCATTGAGATGAGCTTTAGGGTTATATGGTGACAAAATTGAAAAGGGTGACGAATACAGGACTGAAAGTGTTATATTTGAATGCACACAGTATACAGAATAAAGCAAGTGTTCTTTTAGTGCAATTAGAGATTGGTTCGTATGACATTGTGGGCACCTTTGAGTCATGGTTGAAAGAAGATCATAGTTGGGAGCTTAACATCCAAGGATACCTAATTCTTCTCCTATGTCTTTTGGTCTTATGATACAAAATGTTTTGAAAGGACAGACTGGTAGGCAGTGGGCAGGGGGTGGGGTGGCTCTGTTGTTAAAATATTATATCAACTCCCTAGAAAGAGTGACAGAAAAGTGACATAGCATTGGAAGATGTAGAATCCTTATGGACAGAGATAAAAACCTGCAATGGTTAAAAAGACCCTGATGGGAGTTACATACAAATCGCTGAACAATAGCCAGGAAGTGGGCTACAAATTACAATTGGCAATAGAAACTGCATGTCAAAAGGGCAATGTTATGATTGTCATGGGTGATTTCCATATGCGGGTATATTGGGAAAATCAGGTTGGTGTTGGATTCCAAGAGAAAAAATTTGTAGAATCCCTACGGGATAGCTTTTTAAAGCAGCTTGTGGTTGAGCCCACTAGGAGAAAAGCAATTCTGGATTGGGCATTGTGTAAGGAACCGGATTTAATTAAGGAGTTGAAGGTAAAGGAACCTTTAGGAGACAGTAATCAAAATATGATAGACTGCAGTTTGAGAGGGAGAAACTGAAGGCAGATGTATCAGTATTACAGTAGAGTAAAGGGAATTATAGAGGTATGAGAGAGGATGATATGAAGATAGGTGGAAGGGCCGGTAGTATTGAGGACTTGAACAGATTGGGAGAATAGGCAAAGAAGTGCCAGATGGAACACAGTGTCAGAGCATGGTCTTGCACTTTGGTAGTAGGAACAAAAGCATAGCCTATTTTCTAAACAGGAAGAAAATGCAAAAATCCGAGGTGCAAAGGGACTTAGGTGTCCTCATGCCGGATTCCCTAAAATTTACCTTGCAGATTGAGGCAGTGGTGGGGAAGGCAAATACAATGTGAGCATTTATTTCAAGAGGACAAGAATATAAAAGCAAAGATATAATGTCGAGGTTTATAAGGCACTGGTGAGGCCTCACTTGGTGTATTGTGAGCAGTTTTGGGCCGCTTATCTAAGAAAGGATGTGCTGAGATTGGAGAATGATCAGAGGAGGTTCAGAAGAATGATTCCAGGAATGAAAGGGTTATCATACTGGACCCGCTGCCTGTTGACACAATAGGTCTACAGTGGATGTGATCTCATTGTCTCTTCACACATCCTTGGATCACCTGGACAATACAAATACCTATGTCAGGATGCTGTTAACACAATCATCCCTACAATTCTGATCAAAAAGCCCCCAAAACTGGGGCCTCTGTACCGCCCTCTGCAGCTGGATCATCAACATCCTCACCCGAAGACCACAATCTGTGTGGATTGGAAATAACATCTCCACCTCACTGACATTCAACACTGGCACACCTCAAGGATGTGTGCTCTCCTCTCTATAAACCCATGGCTGTGCAGCTTGGCACAGCTCAAACACCATCTATAAATTTGTTGGCAACACATCCGTTGTTGGCAGAATGTCAGACAGTGACGAGAGGACGTACAGGAGTGAGATATATCAGCTAGTTGAGCGGTATTGCGGCAACTACCTTGCACTCAATGTCAATAAGGTGAGAGAATTGATTGTGGATTTCAGAAAGGGTAAGATGAGGAAACACACACCAGTCCTGAAAGACAAATCAGAAGTGGAAAGAGTGAGCAATTTCACGTTCCTAGGTGTTAATACCTTTGAGAATCTATCCTGGGCCCAACATATCGATGCAGCTACAAAGAAGGCATGACAGTGGCTATATCTCATTAGGAGTTTGGTGGAGATTTGTTATGTTACCAAAGACACTCGCAAATTTCTACAAGTGTACCGTCAACAGTGTTCTTACTGGCTGCATCACAATCTGGTGGGGAGCTGCTACTGCATAGGATTGAAATAAGCTGAAGAGACTTGTGGACTTAGTTAGTTCCATCACGGGCACTAGCCTCCATAGTATTTGGAACATCTTCAAAGAGTAGTGTCTCAAAAAGACGGCGTCCATCATTAAGGACCCCCATCATCCTGAAGATACCCTGTTCTCATTGCTACCATCAGGAAGGAGATACAGAAGCCTGAAAGCACACACTGAATGATTCAGAAACAGCTTCTTCCCCTCTGCCATAAGTTTTAAATAGATATTGAACCCATGAACACTAGCTTTTAAAAATTTTTGCACTAATAATTTAACTATTCATTTCACATTTTTTCCTCCATTATTATGTGTTGCATTGTACTGTTGCCATAAAGACAACAAATTTTATGACATATGCCAGTGATATTATTCTGATTCTGATTCATGAGGAGAGTTTGATGGCTCTGAGCCTGTACTCACTGGAATTCAGAAGAATGAAGGAGGATCTCTTTGAAACCTATCAAATTTTAAAAGACCTAGTCTGGTTAGCTGCCAGTGACTAGTGATGTTCCACAGGGGTCTGTGTTGGGACCACTTCTTTTTACGTTATATGTCGATGACTTGGATGACAGAATTGATGGCTTTGTGGCCAAGTAGGGAGACGATATGAAGATAGGTGGTGGGGGAGGTAGTTTTGAGGAAGTACAGAAGGACTTAGACAGATTAAGAGAATGGACAAAGAAATGGCAGATGAAATATAGTGTTGGGATGTGTATGGTCTTGCGGTTTGGTAGAAGAAATAAAAGGGTAGACTATTTTCCAAATGGACAAAAATTCAAAA
Organism: Mobula birostris; assembly: GCF_030028105.1. NCBI lineage: Eukaryota > Metazoa > Chordata > Chondrichthyes > Myliobatiformes > Myliobatidae > Mobula > Mobula birostris. Next base: position 170,282,550 of record NC_092375.1, on the reverse strand, counting down.
ATCCGAGGTGCAAAGAGACTTGGGGGACCTTGTGCAGGATTCCTTAAAGGTTAATTTGCAGGTTTAGTCTATGGTGAGGAAGGCAAATGCAATGTTAGCATTCATTTCAAGAGGACTAGAATATAAAAGCAAGGATGTAATGTTGAGGCTTTATGAAGTATTGGTGGGGCCTCACTTGGAGTATTGTGAGTAGCTTTAGGCCCCTTATCTAAGAAAGGATGTGCTGACGTTGGAGAGGGTTCAAAGGAGATTCACAAAAATGATTCTAGGATTGAAAGGCTTATCATATGATGACGTTTGATGGCTCTGGGTCTGTACTCACTGGAACACAGAAGAAAGGGACGTGACCTCATTGAAACCTATCAAATGTTGAAAGACCTCGACAGAGTGGATGTGGAGAGGTTGTTTCCTATAGTGGGAGAGTCTAAGACCAGAGGAAACTCCGAATAGAGGGGCATCCTTTTAGAATGGGGATGAGGAAGAATTTCTTTAGCCAGAGAGTGGTGAATCTGTAGAATTCATTGCCACAGGCGGCTGTGGAGACCAGGTCATTTAAGGCAGAGGATGATAGATTTTTGATTAGTCAGGTTATGGGGAGAAGGGAGGAGAATGGGGTTGAGAAGGAAAATTGATCAGCCGTGATGAAATGGTGAAGCAGACTCAATGGGCTGAATGGCCTAATTCTGCTCTTATCTCTTATCGTCATATGATGTTTCCTATAATAGGGAAGTCTAGAACCAGAAGGCATAGCCTCAGAATAGAAGGATATCACTTTAGATCAGAGATAAGGAGAAATTTCTTTAGCCAGAGGTTGGTGTATCTGTGGAATACTTTGCCACAGGCAGCTGTGGAGGCCAAGTCATTGGGTATATTAAAAGTGGAGGTGATGGGTTCTTGATTACTAAGGGCATCAAAGGTTATGGGTTAATGCTGTTCCTATGTCTGATGGCCTTATGGTTTGATAACTGCTCTATTAAATACAGTTTTAAGTTTTTCAACTGGCTTAGATTCAACAGTGTTTTGATAGAAATTTCATGTACTCTGTATCACTTGTGTAAATAAATCCCATTTGGCATCATTCCTGAATTCCTGCAGTAATTTGAATGTTTTTGAATGTATCTTGCTTTGATCTCTCCTAATCTCTCTACCCAATTAAATCCTCATAATTCTCATATTTCTCATGACCTGGAAGGAACCATTCAGTCCATTAAGCCAATGCTAGTTCTCAGAGCAATCCCGTCAATGCCATTCCCCCAATTACTTCCCCACAACCAATTCTCTCTCACATGCCGTGCAGCTTTATCTTGAATGAAAGGAAGTTGGTGCTGATGATACACGGCAATATTTTGTGGGCAGCTCGCAAAACTACTAGATTTTCTTCTAGATATACTTCTGAACTATGATTGCTGCAGTCTGCAGTAGTATCCTATTGAGGAATATATGTTTGAAGCATCTAGACATACTTGTGATTTTACAATTTCCTGAAGGACTTCAGAAGGACTTGGTGAACTTGACTCTCAGGAATGCAGAAACCTTGAAGTGGACAAAGTTCGGCCATTGCCAGAAGAGAGGCGGCCGGGGTGGAATTCAAACCAGATTAAAGCACCGAGGTATGAAGTTACCTCTTCCAAGCATCCTCCTGGCTAACGTGTACCAAAGAACAAGATGTAAGACCTAAAGGCAAGATTGCTGCATAGGAGGGAAATAAGGAATTGCTGCTTTCTCTGTTTCATTGAGACATGGCTCACTTAGGACACGCCAGACATGGTGATCATGTCTAAGGGGTTCACAGTCTACCAGATGGATTGAAATGTAGAACATACGAGGAACTGTAGAACACACTTCATGGAATTTGGACATAGTAGTCTTGTCGCACTCTTATTCTCCTGACTTGGAACATCTAATGATTAAGTGCTGTCCATTATACTTACCAAGGGAGTTATCCTCCGAAATCCCCAGCACGTACTTGATGTATTGAGTGCCGTGATTAGCAAACACAAAGCCGCCTACCCTAAGACCTTTCACATTCTTGCCAGGGATTTCAATCAGGCTTGCTTGATGAAATTACTGTCCAATTACCATCAGCACATCACCTGCAGCACTAGGAGTCCCAGCCCACTGCTACACTTAAGAATGCCTACCATTCTATCCCTAGACAGCATTTCAGGATATCTAATGATCTGGCTGTCCTCCTCCTACCTGCATACAGGCAGAGGCTAAAGAGTGAGGCACCAGAGGTAAGGACAACGAGGGGTGGTCATGGGAGGCAGAGGAACAGCTAATGGATCGCTTTGAGTCAGTGGACTTGGCCATGTTCAGGGACTCATCAGAGGACCTGAATGAATATGGCACGATTGTTACAGACTTCACAAAGACACTCATGGATGAGTGTGTACCCATGAAATCATTCAGACCTCCCCAATCAGAAGTCATGGATTATCCAAAAGATCTGCAGTCTGCTGAGAGCTAGATTGGTGGCAATCAAGTCTGGTGACCGGGGAAAGTACAAAACATCTAAGTGTGACTTTTGGAAAGCCATCTCACATACAAAGTGGCAATTTGAGATCAAATTTGCTCGACAGCTGTAGGAGGGCTTGAATGCTATCACCTTCTACAGGGTAAAACCAAGCGCCATATGTGACAACAAGGCTTTGCTCCCAGATGAGGTAAGTGTCTTTCATTCTCACTTTGACTGGGGCCTTGACGAACTCCCACAGCCCCCAGTGACCCTGTGATTTCAGTTTGTGAGGCTGATGGGAGAGCATCGTTCAGGAGGCTGAACCCACAGAAAGCATCTAGCCCAGACAATGTACCTGGCTGAGTACTGAAAACCTGCACTAATCAACTGACTGGATTGTTTACTGACATCTTTAACATCTCAGTCTGACGTTCCCACCTGCTTCAAGCAGGTTCCAATCATACCAGTGCTGAAGAAAAACAATGTAATCTACCTCAATGACTATTGTCCAGTAGCATTTCCATTCACTGTGAAGTGCTTTGAGAGGTTGGTCATGAAGCATATCACCTCCTGCCTGAAGTGACTTGGATATGCTCCAATTGAGAAATAACATCTCCTTCCTCACTGACAGTCAACACTGGGGCACCTCAAGGATGCATGCTTAGCCCACTGCTCTACTCTCTTTACACCCATGATTGTGTGGCTAGGCACAGCTCAAACACCATCTACAAATTTGCCAATGACACAACTATTGTCGACAGAATTTCAGATGGTAATGAGGGGGCGTACAGGAGCGAGACAGATCAGCTGGTTGAGTGGTATTGCAGAAACAGCCTTGCACTCAATATCAGTAAGACCATGGAATTGATTGTAGTCCTTGGGAACTGGAAGTCAAGAGAACATACATCAATCCTCATCGAGGGATCAGCAATGGAAAGAGTGAGCAGTTTCGAGTTCCTGGCTGTCAACATCTCTGAGGATCTATCTTGGGCCCAGCATATCGATGCGATTACAAAGAAGGCATCACAGCAGTTATATTTCAGTAGGAGTTTGTGGAGAATTGGTGTATCACCAAAGAGGCATGCAAATTTCTACAGATGTGCCATAGAGAGCATTCTAACTGGTTGCATCATTGCCTGGTATGGACAGGATCGATAAAAGCTGCAGAAAGTTGAAAACTCAGCCTGCTCCATTCAGGATACTTTCAAAAGGTGAGGCCTCAGAAAGGTGGCAGCTACCATTAAGGGTCCCTATCAGTCAGGACATGCTCGCTTCTCATTGCTACTATCAAGGAGGAGATACTGGAGCCTGAAGATACACACTCAGCATTTCAGGAACAGCTTCTTCCCCTCCGCCATCAGATTTCTGATTGGACAATGAACCCATGAAGTCTACCTTAGTATCTTTTCCTCTCTCTTTGAATTATTTATTTAGTTTATTTATATGTACATATTTTTCTTATTGCAATCGATAGTTTTTATTATTATGCATTTGGATCTTCAGCTTCCTTATCAGGAGATCCCAGTCAGTTACAATCAATGCATGCTTAGCCCACTGCCCTACTCTCTCTGTACTTGTAACTATGCAGCTAAGCACAGCTCAAATGCCACCTATAAATTTGCTGATTCCACCACTGCCATTGGCAGAATCTCAGATGGCAACAAGGAGTTGTACTGGAATGAGATAGATTGGCTGATTGAGTGGTGTCACAACAGTAAGGTTGACAAGAGCAAGGAATTGATTGTTCCTTGTACCGTTGAAGAATGATGCAGTGTTTTTACACCGAGGTGGAGAAGGTTGAAACAATGAAGAAATATTTTCACAAAGTACTCAAGAAGAATAACCCAGATAAAACACATGTTTATGGATTTCAGAAAAGAACAGAGAAGAACGGAGAAGACACAAAATCTGACCAGTTTAAAGGAGTTTGCTGAATTTAATCAATGTACTTGCCTTTAAATGAATGCCTTATCTAATGCCTACTGGTTTTAAATGACTGGCCACCATAAACTTGCTCACTGCACCTTTCATGTTCCACTGTAGAGTTAGAAATGAGGATAACTATTGATGACTGTAGAATCAGAATCAAGTTGATTTTTACTGACATTTGTTCTGAAATTAGTTTTTTAGGCAGCAGTACAAGGGCAAATAAAGATAGATGGGAATATTTCTGAACCATAGTGCTACTGTGACTTTTGATCCTTTCAAAAGTCTAGCTGTGAACATTAACATTTGGATTATCTGCCTGTAGGAAACTTTATTTCAGAACAAGTGGATTCCTCACTGTGATTTTTATGGATTTGAATAATTGCCAGTGGATTAATTTTGCAAGCCCGTTCAGTTGCTCACACCATCAACGTGCTGTGTTCTGATGAGCACTTACGAGGTGCATCTCTTACCATACTGAAAAGCTGCAAGTGTACACTCAGTGGCCACTTTATTAGGCACACCTACAGATCTGCTCGTTAATGCAAGTACCTAATCAGCCAATCATGTGGCAGCAACTCAATACAGAAAAACACACAGACGTGGTCAAGAGGTTCAGTTGTTGTTCAGATTAAACATCAGAATGGGGAAGAAATGTGATTGAAGTGATTTTGACTGTGGACTGATTGTTGGTGTCGGGGGGGTGGTTTGAGTATCTTGGAAATTGCTGATCTCCTGGGATTTTCACGCACATGTTCCTAAAGTTTACAGAGAATGGTGAAAAAAAGAACAAAGAAATATCCAGTGAGTGGCAGTTCTGTGGGCAAAAACACCTTGTTAATGAGAGAGGTCAAAGGAGAATGGCCAGTCCAGTTAATGAGAGAGGTCAGAGGAGAATGGCCAGACTGGTTCAAGCTGCTAGGAAGCAACTTTATCATGGAGGCCGAGAAATGAAGTGGATCTGTGGGCAAAAGAAAGTTGAAGAAGAAAGGAGGTGTGTCTTTGCGATCAAGTGGCTGCCTGATAAGAGGTTGGCCTGCTGAAGTGGGGGTGGATTCTAATGATGATTGAGAAACCAAATGGCAATGCAAAAAAACAGTGGTGTGCAGAAGAGCATCTCTGAACGCGTAACATGTCAAACCTTGAAGAGGATGGGCTACAGCAACAGAAGACCATAAGCATACACTCAGTGTCCACTTTATTAGGTACAGGAGTGGCCACTGAGTGTATGTTAGTGTGTGTGTATCACATGGTAAGACTTTGATGTCTTGCTGTTCTGGATTACACTATAGGATCATTTCTATAGTCTATGACTAGAGAATTTGTGCACTGAAGAGCTTGGTTTCTGCCACCAAAACTTTCATCGTTGAGGCTGATCTATGATGTGGATTTGTGGCAAAATAAAATTGAAGAAGAAAGAAGCCTTTGCTGCCTGATAAGAGGTTAACCTGAAGTAGGGGTGGATCCTAATGCTGATTGAGAAGCCAATCTAACTACCCCCTCCAGGAACTAAACCTGCTATAACCAACTGGCTTCATAAGGTTGGCTGTAGCCACAAGACCCTTGGGAGGAGGACAGGGATTTTAAAAAATGTCAGAATGCCATTGAAGGACCTCAGTCAGGGGAATCCCTTCGCTAGGGATCTCTTCATTAAGTAGGTCCATATGGAGTGCTACAAGTTCAGGGTGGAGGACATCCACTACCTCCAGGACTTCTCAGGTAATGGGCACTTTGATCTTACTTTCAAATGCCAGAAGATGTTACAGGACTTTCAAGAGAAGGGGAACGAGGCTCCAATGTCATGGTTGAAGGTGCAACCACTCGTCACCCTCTTCTCCCACAAGGAGTGTGTGATAACAGTGAACAACCTCAACCGGATGTGACCATTGTGAATGGCTTCACCTTTCAGGCCCATTTTGTTGAGGAAACAGGAGGCTGTGTGGATATCAAGGACCTGTTTGTGATCTGGACCGGCAAACACCAGGTGAAGATCAAGCTAAGAGTGGATACTAGTGAGAAACCCGATGATGCAGGCAGAAGTACCAAAATGGAGGGGAGAACAAGAGGGGAGCCTACATACAAATACAGGTGACAGGCGAGAGAAAAATTCAGCTGTTTGTCTCTCAGTTCCAGGTCACCATGTAGCACAGAAACTCTTGGCCTCTGCTCCTGACTTTGAGAGATGGTGGTTGTGAAACAATCAGAGCCAGAGGTTTGGACAGGAGCACAGTTTGATCTCCACCATCGCCACCCCCTGGGGAAGACCATTCCCAGTACCTGAGCCCAAAATCAGTGAGGCAGTTCACTAAGGCTGTGGGTACGAGGGTTCAGACTGATTGATAATGGACTGTGGTTGTGATTCTTCAGCTCAAATAACTGCATGCAACAATGGCATCTTTAAACATACATAATGTGAAGAGCACTGTGTTAGTGTCTTGCAATACTTGTGAAGGTCAAAGCAGTTCTTTTACAAGAGCGTAGGCTGGCACATCTCTGCAACTGTGGGATGATTGGTCCCAGGGATTGTCTATATGGTCAGAGGGGAATGAGAAGTGTGCATCTGGTGTGAGCATTCTGCTGTAGAGAGGCATCTTCTCCGTCACTGAAGTCAAAGATCTGGTGGGTGGGTGACTCCATGTGGCTGATGTGAAATACCATAACACTGTGTTCTGGCTAATCAATGTTTTTGCCTCTCCTGTGTGGAGTGACTGGCTAGATGATCTCTAGCTACTGTCACCATTGCTGGTGACGTCCCAATCATCGTTCTGGCCAGTGACCTCAACAGCATCATTGGCTGGGCAGTCTGGCAGTCCAACAGGATACGGGGCAGGGCTTCCAGTGCAGCTCTCCCACAGGTGGTGGCAGCTACGACAAGGTTGGACTGGAACAGACAACTCAGTACAGGCCTAGATAGGCTTCCTCTTTGTGTCAAAGGCCATCACAGTCATCCACTGACATCATGCCTCCTTCAAGCCCCCTATCACCTCCAGGAAGACCAGAAGGCAGGCAGAGAAGCATGGAGGATAAATGTCAAGCTGCCGACCCCAGCAAATATAGAGGAACTATAGAGAGATGACACAGGCTGGAGAACCGTGAGGCCCCTCTTTGACTCTCCGATTCACTGATGGGGAGCAACCGTGGAGGACATCAGGGATTCTTCATCCTCAAGGGTGTTCAGAAGCAAGACACAGTCTGAGGGATTACGCCAACTCCAGCAAGACCTGCAGCAACTTTTGCTTCTGTAGTCGGGGTGGGGGGGGGGGAGCGGGGAGGCGGAGGACATGAGAGAGGAACTCGGACAGGTGAAGAGCCAGCAAATTGTGCTCTTTGCATTGGAATCCTCCAAGGTCCTCTTCAGATCCAGAGTCTGCTTTGTGGAGTAGGATGAGACAGGGTCATGCTTCTTGTTTCAAAAGGTACACAGGGGGAGCTCTGTGATCCATGGTCTTAAGGAAGAAGATGTCTCAGTGGCATTTTCACAGACAGACATGATGAGGATCTGTAGATTCTTCTGTGTCAGTCTCTATGACAGTAAGTCCACAGAAAAAACAGCCTCCCAGAATTTTCCGTCTGAATCATGGAACTGTTAGACAAGAGCATGTGGTAGAGTCTGGATTAGTCACTGTCTGTGGAAGAGATGACTAACTGCATCTCCTCACTTGGCATTAATAGAACTCCCAGTAGCGACAGAGTTGTGCTCAGCTCTGTGGGATGGGATGCGCCTGGACCTGATGGAAGTATACAATGCTACGCTTCGGTCTGGCAGCTTGTCAGACTCCATGAGGAAAGATATCATCAACAAGCAGAAATGGGAGAGAGAGGACATCAGGAACTGGAGATCCATTCCACTGTTGAAGGTGGACAATAAGATCCTGTCCAAATCCATTGTCAGCCGGGTCATCTCTGTTCTGGGACAGGTGATCCACACAGCCCAAACCTGCAATGTACCTGACAAGAAAATCTTTTACACAAGCAATTCTGCAGATACTGGAAATCCAAATGGACATACACAAAGTGAAGAACTTAGCAGGCCAAGCAGAATCCATGGAAGTAAACAACGTTTCAGACAACATGTCTGCTTTGCTGCTTCAGAGACACCGTTGCCCATGTGCAGGACAAAGGGGTGGATGCCTACCTAGTCAGCTTGGCCCAGGAGAAGCCCTTTGACAAGATATCACACTGGTACACGATGGGCGTGCTCTCCAAAATGTATTTTAGGGAGGCAATCAAAAATTTGATCCAGCTACAGTACACAAATAATTATAGAGCCGTCTAAATTAATGGGTGGGAGATGCAGAGTATCCCCATCAAATCTGGTGTTGGGTAGGGTCGTCCACTCTCTTCTGTGTGTGCTGCATAGAACCCTCTTCCGAATTCATCAGGAAGAATGAGCTCATAGGAGGAGATGTTTGTAAGGGAATCTGTAGACTGCCACAGTCCAGGCTGCAGGAATATGTTCCAAGGGATGCACTGAAACTTGGTGCAGCCAGTGCTAAGGCTTTGTGGAGAAGGACCACAGTCTAGAGTCCTCTTCTGACTGTGGGGTTCAGTGGGGAAGTTGCTCAAACAATGAAAAGGCTATCACCTCGGGGAGTTACGTGAGTGGCAATGGTGCAATGTTTGTTTTATTTTGTTTAAAATTTACACTGCTGGATGTAACAACCATAAATGTAAACGTTTTTTTTTTGCATTGCTTCTTTCTTTGCATGTTTCTTTCATTATGAATTAAGCCTGTTTTGCCATAGATTGTAAATTACTTTCTTCATATGGAATGTTCTATTCTGTCTTCTGCCCTTTTCCTTTCCTGTCCTGATGAAGGGTCTCAGCCAGAAACATCAACTGTTCACTTCCCTCCATAGGTGCTGCCTGTCCTGCTGAGTTCCTTCAGCATTTTATAGGTAATGGAATGCTATACTTACTGCTTTAATATTTACTTGTGTACATATTATATGCCTGCAGCATGAAGAAGCCTACAGGTATGGCTTTGTACAGGCTTTGCTCGAGGGAGTGGCGGAACAGTAATCTGGTGTGGAGGAAATAGATTAGAAGGTTTTCTGAATAGATGAATGATGATGGAAAGGGTTGGGCACGTTAGATATGCTAGGGAGATCGGGAGATGTGAACAGACTCAGCCATTTGTCCTCTAAGAGCTACAAGTGAAGATACTTATGAAGGCAAAGAGAATCACGGAGGTTATGGGACAGAACACAAATCAGAGAAGAATACCACTTCAATTATGGCCGTAGACAAGGAGCATAGAGTGACATTGTAGGGCCAAAGACATTGGAAACATTAGTGAGCCTTCTAGCATTACAAACTATGTATGAAGTCTCATATGAAAATTATGCAACCGTGGACAAGGAGTGTAGAGTGACATTGTAGGGCCGAAGACATTGCAAAATTGGTGAGCCTACCAGCACTACAAACTACAGATGAGCTCCCAGATAAAGATCTTGAATGGGTATTTTAATTTAGCACTGTGACTGACTAAACTGAGCCACATAGAAGTTGTAACTCGGAGATATAAAATATTTTTATTAACATGACAAATCTTCTGGAGAGAATCTAACTCTCCTCTTACATAATGTTTTATACACAATGTTGACAAGACAAAGGAGATGGTTATCAACTTGAGGAGAACTCGCATCACTTACACCGTCTTTACATCGGTGCAACAGCAGTGGAAACTGCAAACAGTTTCTGACTCCTGGGAGTGGACATCTTGCACAGCCTCTCATGGTCCCAGAACACACACAACACAATTAAGAAAGCTCACCGATGCCTCTTCTTTCTGCGGAGGCTGGAGGGAGCCGGACCATGCCTATGAATGCTCATGACCTTCTACAGACGTGCAGTAGAAAGCATCCTAACATGCCGCATCACTGCTTAGTACAGAAACAGCAACTGCAGCAGACAGCAAGTCGAAGCTGCCCAATTCTTCCCCAGCACCAGCCTATCCACTGCCAAGGTGCTGGAAAAGGGCCAGTAACATCATGAAGGATCCCACCCACCTTGCTCATGGACTGTTTGTCCCACTCCCATCAGGGAGGAGGCTACATAGCATCTACACCAGGACCACCAGACTGAAAAACAATTACTTTCCCCATGCAGTAAGCTTGATCAACCCACCCCACCGCACCCCTCACCACCACTACTTTATTCCTATCAGTCACAGTGTCACTTTATATACATATAATCAATCTGTGTCTATAAGCTATCTTATATATTTGTATTTGATGTGATTTTGTTCTTTATCTTAGTATGTTTCTTATATGCTGCATTGTGCCTGGAATAACAATGATTTCATTCACCTACACTTGTGTACTGGAAATAACATGAAACAATCTTGAATTTTAAATACTTTTTGAATGCAAAGACAGTAATAAATCATTAAATACAGTTTCAATAGTGGTAATCACCTACTTAACTTTAAAACTTTGCTTGCATCCTACACTGAGGTGCTCTCTTCATTTACCTGAGGAGGTAACTGTAGCCTTTGGCCAGGAGCAGATGTCGTCAGGTGGTGCCCGACCTTCATAGAGTGTTTCAGCTCTAACCATTACACTCTCCAGCTGGTGGGTCAGCAGTGGTGGCCAAGTCACTGCCCATCTGCAACTGACTTCCAGCCCAACTCCTCTTGCCTGCTCCATATCCAGCAAGAGGAAAGTAACTTTGCAGTATATTTATATTTGTAGCACATCAGTACCAGTTGAATTTTCAAATACCGGGAGCTGGTCCAAGAGCTTCTCGGCACAAACACCAGACAACAAAATATACCTATTTTATTACAGTCTTGAGGGATAACTCCCTGAATCTACAACTAGCCAGAGTATTAGGTTACAAAACAGACTTGTCCTGAACTTGAGAGAGCCTGCAGATGCTGGAAATCGAAAGCAACACGCACAAAATGCTGGAGAAACTCAGCAGGTAAGGTAGCATCTATGGAAGTGAATAAACTGTTAATGTTTTGGGCCGATACTCTTCATCAGGACTGGAAAGAACGGGGAAAGACACTAGAATAAAAGGTTGGGGGAGGGGAAGGAGGGCAACTAGAAAGTAATAGGGGAAGCTAGATGACGGGCTGGAGAGGAAGGAATCTGATAGCAGAGGAGATTGGATCGTAGGAGAACGGGAAGGTGGAGGGGACCCAGGAGGAGGTGTTAGGCAGGTGAGAAGAGGTAAGAGGCCAGAGTGGGAAGTAGAAGTAGAGAGGAGGCGGGAGGGAAAGTGGAATCAGACTGAGACTGCTTGGATCCTACTTCAGCGTTGGGAACAAGATGGCTGACATATCCCTTGAACTCCTGGTGGGTGTCAATGAAAAGCTGATCACACTACATCTACATTTTAACTAAAGCCGTTATGCTAATGTATTCCAACATGTCCTCCAACTGTGAACTTGATAATAGGGTCAGTGAAATTTTCCATGCCGATGTTGGTAATGTCTTTGCCTGCACCCTTTCTGGACAACTTAAAGTCTGGGGTGGATGAGGCCACTGAATCTGGAATGGATCTATCGATAAGAATGGTTGACATGGAGAGGTCAAAGCCAACAGCATCCTATTGTTGAACAAATGTGCACAACATAGCTGAATTGCACTGAAGGACCAGATCAAGGCGATGTGGGGACACTTAGGGAGGGGCACTGACACAACATCTGATTGTGACAGAGACCTGAGAACATGCTCATCACAAGGTCTGTGAAGAGTCTGAAGACTGCTGATGGATCACCAACTTGTCTATTTCATGATGAGCATTTGCCTGGTGCTAAGATGCCAAAATACCCAGAGGCACCTTGGGCTAGCTAAACATTGTATCCTAAAAGATTCCTGACAGTGGACAATGTTTCATGTCCAGTGGCACAATGCCCAGGGATTAGCACTATTCTGGCAGCATTTCTATCTAGGTAAACTTGGAGTAATTCAAGTCTGTTGTCCAAGATACCTGTACCCTGATGACTGGGTTCACATTTACAGTAGAACCAGGATTAGCTAAAAGCCACTAGTATTCAGCTTCATGACAGCATGGAGCAGAAGTGAGAAGCCCTCATTGCCTTGCACAGCCATCCATGAACCCAACAGTGGGTAGCAGTGTGCCAGAAGATGAAGGCTGAAGTCCAGCGAAGCACTCATGAGGAACAAATGGGTGGAGATGGCCCATATGGTACAAAGTTACAAAGACCAGTGCAACTTTACTGTGGCAGCCTTTGGGTCCCACTCAATCAGCTGAAACCCCAGTGGATCACTAGATTGCTCTCTGCTCTGAAGCAAAGACAATACCATCTGTCAATGTTGGAAGGAGCATTTCAAACTCCTCCTCAATATGAGTCCATTGTGTCAGAGGACACCCTTCTGGTAACCCAGCAATACTTTATGGAGGATTTTCTTGCAACCACTGAAGAACTGAATAGCCTTATTCACCAGATGAAAAACAATAAAGCCTTTGGTCTGCAAAGGTTCGTCAGGTCAGTGGCTTCCCGCCCAAGTCAGATTTGGGAACAGCTTCTTTCCAACTGTGATAAGACTGCTGAATGGATCCTGACCCGGATCTGGGCCGTACCCTCCGGACCTGCCTCTCGATTTTTTTGCACTACTTCACTTGGCCTTTTCTATTTTCTATTTATAATAAATAATTAAAATTTTTAATATTTACTATCGATTTGTACTTCAGAGAGTGCGAAGCGCAGAATCAAATATCGCTGTTATGATTGTAGGCTCTAGTATCAATTGTTTGGCGACAATAAAGTAAAGTCAGGACTCAATCAATCTATTGGTTGTCTCTGGAAAGAAGGAGCCATTTCTAAAGAAAATGACCATCATGACAATTTATAAGAAGGGTGGAAGTTTGTCTGTGGGAAGTACACGAGGATTTTCTTTCTGATAAATGACCCTGATCCCCTCCTCCTTTGTTCTTGTTCTGTCTCTGAGAAGATCCTCTCAGAAACTCTGTGCAGATTCCTTCGTTGCTGGTAGATTCAAGACAAAATGGTCAGAACAAAATCAGGATCTGTGCCCTGCCCTTCTTTATCCTGACCATTTTCTTTATTGATGAGGCTTTGTGGATCATCATCCAGTGCATCTATTGCCTGCTGAGATTCCTGCCTGAGGATATGGCTGCCACTGTCACTGCCAGTCTCCTGAGTAGAAGATCTGAGCTTGGGTCAAATTCTTTTGCACATTTGTTGTTTGTCAGTCTTTTTTATGTATAGTTTCATAAATTCTTTATTTTACTGTAAATGCCTGCAAGAAACTGAATCTCAAGGTGACATATACAAACTTTGATTTTGACAGGGGTACATCGAGAATGTATGGTTGGGTGCGGGTTGGAGCATACTCAGGAGGAATCAAATGCCCAGGCTTGGCAGGAAGAAGGTGGTGCGGTCAATGCTTTCATTTTATGTCTGAAGGAGAATTGAGAAGGTATCTGTCTTAAAGAGGATGTCCCTGGATTGGGTGTACAGCTGCTGATCTGGGAAATATGTGAGTAGTTGTTTAGAAGTCATGTTGATACGTGCCTCACAAGTGCCTCTCTGAATGACCCATGCACTATTGAAAATTGTGGATGTGATGCTTTGCTGTGTGTTGCATGCTGCTGGATGCTCTGCGCATCATGGTATAAATCTATCAGAAGTAAAAAAGAATTCAGAATAAGACCATAAGATATAGGAGCACAATTAGCCCATTTGGACATCGAGTCTGCTCTGCCATTTCATAACGGCTGATCCATTTCCCTCTCTGACCCAATCTCCTGCCTTCTCCCTGTATCCCCTCATGCCCTAACTAATCTAGAATCTGTCCACCTCTGCCTTAAATGACTTGGCCTCCACGGCCGCCTGTGGCAATGAGTTCCACAGATCCACCACTCTCTGGGCAAGAAATTCCTCCTCATCGTTCTAAAGGGATGCCCCTCTATTCTGAGGCTGTATCCTCTGGTCCTAGACTCTTGCACCACAGGAACATCCTCTCCACATTCACCCCATCAAGGCCGTTCACCATTCAATAGGTTTCAATTACGTCACCCCCCTCATTCTTCTGAATTCCAGTGATTAGAGGCCCAGAGCCATCAAACGTTCCTCATACAACACACCTTTCAATACCAGAATTATTTTTGTGAACCTCCTTTGAACCTTCTCTAATGTCAGCATATCCCTTCTTAGATAAAGGGCCCAAAACTACTCACAATACTCCAGATGAGGCCTCACAGGTACTTTATAAAGCCTCAACATTACATCCTTTCTTTTATATTCTAGTCCTTTTGAAACAAATGCTAACATTGCATTTGTTTTCCTTACCCCGACTCAACCTGCAAATTAACCTTGAAGGAATCCTGCATGAGGATTCCCAAGTCTCTTTGCACCTCAGATTTTTCAATTTTCTCTCCATTTAGAAAAGTAGTCTACACTTTTATTTCTTCTACCAAAGAGCATGACCATACACTTCCCAACACTGTATTCCACCTGCTACTTCTTTGCCTATTCTCCTAATCTGTCTAAGTCCTTCTGTAGCCTCTCCACTTCCTCAAAACTACCTAGCCCTCCACTTACCTTTTTATCATCTGCAAACTTGGCCACAAAACCATCAATTCTGCCATCCAAGTCACCACTAGTCACCAGCAGCCAACCAGAAAAGGCTCCCATTATTCCCACTCTTTGCCTCCTGCCAGTCAGCCTTTGCTTTATCCATGCTAATATCATTCCTGTAATACCTCATGTGTGGCACCTAAAAATCCAAGTACACAACATCAACCAATTCCCCGTTGTCTATCCTGCTAATTATTTCTTCAAAAATTTCCAACAGGTTTGTCAGGCTAGATTTTCCATTAAGGAAACCATGCCTACTAAGGCCTATTTTATCATGTGCCTGCAAGTACCCCAAACCACATCCTTAACAATTGACTCCAACATCTTCCCAACCACTGAGGTCAAATTAACTGGCATATAATTTCCTGTTTCTTCCTCTCTCCCTTCTTGAAGAGTGGAGAGACATTTGCAGTTTCCCATTCCTCTGGAATCATGCCCGAATCATTTGATTTTGAAAGATCATTACTAATGTTTCCACAACCTCTTCAGCCACCTCTTTCAGAACCCTAGGGTGTAGACAATTTGGTCCAGGTGACTTGTCTACCTTCAGACCTTTCAGTTTCCCAAGTACCTTCTCCCTAGTAATGGTAACTCCACATATTTCTGCTCTCTGACCTTCTCGAATTTCTGCCACTCCCATTGTCTTCCATCTGAATAAGGCTGATGCAAAATACTTATTCAGTTCGTCCGCCATTTCCTAGTCCCCCATTACGACCTCTCCTGCATCATTTTCCAGTGGTCTGATATCTAATCTTGCTTCTCTTTTATACTTTATGTATCTGAAGAAACTTTTGGTATCCTCTTAAATATTATTGGCTACCTTAGATAGATACTTTATTGATTCCAAAGGAAATTGCAGTGGCACAGTAGCATTACAAGTCCACAGATATACAAATATTAGAAGAGAAGTAAGGAAAAATAAACTATAAGTTACCTCAAACAGTCTAACAGGAGGAGGTCATCACTTCCCTGGCTCATTATAGAGCCTAATGGCTGAGGGTAAGAATGAACTCATACAGTGCTCTTTGGAGCAGCACAGTTGTCTTAGTCTATTACTAAAGTGTTTCTGTGTTCAGCCAAGGTCCATACAGAGGGTGAGAAACATTGTCCAGAATTGCCAGGATTTTCTGGAGGGTTCTTTGTTCTCCCACAGCCTCCAGTGTGTTCAGTTTAACTCCTATAACAGAGCCAGCCTTTCTAATCAGTTTATTGAGCCTGTTGGCATCACCTGTGTTGATGCCATTGTCCCAGCACACCACTGCATAGAAGATGCACTGGCAACAATAGACTGATAGGACATGTAAAGGAGAGGCCTGCATACTCCAAGTACCCCCAGGTATTTGTAGGTCCTCACTACAGCCACATCCTCATCATCAATAGTAACAGGAAGCAGTGCAGGCTTAGTCTTTCTGAAGTCTATCACCATCTCCTTTGTCTTACTGATGTTGAGCTGCAGATGATTCAGCTTGCACCATTTAACAAAGTCCTCCACCAGGGCCCTGTATTCATCCTCCCATCCTCCCTTTATTCACCATACTATTGCTGAGTCATCAGAGAATTTCTGCAGATGACATAGTGTTGTATTAAAGTCTGAAATATACAGGAAGGGAGCCTCTGGGGTTCCAGTGCTGCTTAAAGCCATGTCTGACACGCAACACAAACTGTGGTCTGCCAGTCAGGTAGTTGATTATCCAGGATACAACAGAAGTGCCAATCCGCATTGAACGGAGCTTTTCCCCAGCAATGAGGGCTGTATGGTATTGAAGCAACTTGAGAAATCAAAAAACATGATCCTCACAGTTCTGCCCTGCTCATCCCAATGGGAGTAGGCTCTGTTCATCAGGTAGATGACAGCATAGTCAACTCCAATGTGCTCCTGGTAGGCAAACTGCAGGGGAACAAGGCCTGATCTGACCAGGGGTCAGAAGTGAGCCAGGACCAGCCTCTCTAGGGTTTTCATGACGTGTGAGATCACTGGACCTAGCTTTGTATTCCATCTCTCCCTTCTTAATGATTTTTTTTTAGTTGCCTCCTGTTACTTTTTAAAAGCTTCCCAATCCTCTAACTTCCCACTTATTTTTGCTCTATTATATGCTCTCTGGCTTTTATGTTGGCTTTGACTTCTCTTGTCAGCCACAGTTGTGTCATCCTGCCTTTAGAATACTTCTTCCTATGTGGGATGTATATAACCTGTGCCTTCTGTATTGCTGCTAGGAATTCCAGCCATTATTGCATTTCTACCAGTGTTCTTTTTCAGTCAATTCTGGCCAGCTTCTCTCTCATGCCTCTGTAATTCCCTTTACTCCAGTAGAATACCAATACATCTGACTTTAGGGTGAATTCTGTTGTATTTTGATCACTGACACCTAAGAGTCCCTTTACCTTAAGCACTCTAATCAATTCCAGTTCATTGTTCATTATGCAGATGTTTCCAACGAGTGGACAGTCGCAAGGCTGCGGGACCAGACGATGTCCCAGGGCAAGTACTCAGGATGTGCGGAGCAGAACTTGCAGGTGTGTTTACAGTCATTTTTAATCTCTCCCTCTCCCAGTGCAGAGTGCCCTCCTGCTTCAAATTATCCACCATTGTCCCTGTACCAAAAAAGACCAAGGTAACAAGCCTGAACGACTGGCTGCCTGTCGCACTCACCTCAATAATAAGTAAATGCTTTGAAAGGCTGGTCAAGGATTACATCTGCAGCTTGCTACCACCAAAACTGGACCCCCTACAATTTGCCTATCGACACAATCGATCGACAGACGATGCAGTAGCCACTGCTCTACGTACCATCCTTACACATCTAAAGAAGGATGCTTATGTGAGAATGCTGTTCTTGGACTACAGTTCAGCATTCAACACTATAGTTCTATCCAGGCTCAACAGGACGCTCAGAGACCTCGGCCTTGACCCTGCCTTGTGCAGCAGGATCCTGGACTTCCTATCAGATCGCCAACAGGTGGTAAGAGTGGGCTCCCTCATCTCCACCCCTCTGACTCTCAACACAGTACTAAGTCCTCTCCTTTACTCCCTGTATACCCATGACTGTGTTGCCACCCACAGCTCTAATTTGCTAAATAAATTTGCTGATGGCACCACATTCATTGGCCTAATCACAAACAATAACGAGGTGGCCTACAGGGAAGAAGTAATCTCTCTGACACAGTGGTGTCAAGAAAACAACCTCTCCCTAAATGTTGTAAATACAAAGGAGCTGGTTGTGGATTACAGGAGGAATGGAGATGAGCTAACTTCCATTGACGTCAATGGATTTGGGGTTGAGAGGGTACGCAGCTTTAAGCTCCTCAGCATCCACATCACCGTGGACCTCACATGGTCTGTACACACCAGCTGTATAGTGAAAAAGGCACAACAGTGCCTCTTTCACTTCAGATGGATGAGGAAGTTTGGTATGGGCACCCAAATCCGAAGAACTTTCTACAGAGGCACAATTGAGAGCATCCTGACTCGCTGCATCACTGCCTGGTATGGGAACTGTACTTCCCTCAATCACAGGATTCTGCAGAGAGTGGTGCGGGCAGTCCAGTGCATCTGTAGTTGTGAACTTCCCATGATTTAGGACATTTATAGAGACAGGTGTGAAAAAAGGGCCCAAAGGACCATTGGGAACCCGAGTCACCCCAGCCAGAATCTATTCCAGCTGCTACCATCTGGGAAACGGTACCACAGCATAAAAGTCAGGACCAACAGGCTCCAGGACACCTTCTTCCACCAGGCCATCAGACTGATTAATTCACGCTGATTTGAATGTATTTCTATATTACATTGACTGTTCTATTTATTATAAATTACTATGATTGCACATTGTACATTTAGACAGAAAAATAACAAAGATTTTTACTCCTCATGTATGTGAAGGATGTAAGAAATAAAGTCAATTCAATTAATTCCAAGCCCAAACCAGAATAACTGATCCCCCAGTGGGCTCATCCACAAGCTGTTTTAAAAAGCCTTCTCTCTCATTGGCATACTAGAAATACCCCCTTTTGGGATCCAGCATCAACCTGAGTCTCCCAGTCTATCTACATATTGAAATCCCTCATGACAATCGTAATATTACCCTTTTGGCATGCATTTTTTAATCTCCCATTTTAATTTGTAGACCGTATCATTACTACTGTTTGAGGGACTGTATATAACTCCCACCAGGATCTTTTTACCCTCACAGTTCCTTCACCCTAACCACAATGATTCATCACTTTTCAATCCTATGTCACCTCTTTCCAATGATTTGAATTCATATTTTACCAACAGAGCCACACCGCTCCCTCTGCCTTCCTGCCTGTCCTTTCAATACAATATGTATCCTTGGACATTAAGTTTCCAACTATAATCATCTTTCAGCCACGATTCAGTGATGCCCACAACGTCATACATGCCAATAAAATTTCATCTTCCTTATCCCATATACTGCGCACATTGAATTACAACACCTTAAGTTGTGTATTCTCCCTTTTTGATTTTGCCTGCCTTTTACTTTGCAGCTCATCCAGTTGAATGCAATTTTGCCCCAGTGGCAGCCTGTCCTGGCTAGGAGTCTCACCACACGTTGCCTTTGTAAACCAACTACCCCATCCTCAGCACTATTACTCTGGTTACCATCCCCCTGCCAAGTTAGTTCAAACCTTCCGGAACAGCTCCAGCAAACCTGCCCATAAGGATATTGGGCCCGCTCTGGTTCAGGTGTAACCCGTCCTTTTTGTACAGGTTGTACTCTCCCCAGAAGAGATCCCATTGATCCATGAATCTGAACCCCAGCCCCCTTCACCAGTTCCTCAGCCAAACATTCACCTGCCAGATCATCCTATTCTTACACTCACTGGCACGTGGCACGGGCAACAATTCAGAGATTACCACCTCGGAGGTCCTGTTTTACAGCGTTCTACCTAGCTCCCTAAAATCTCTCTTCGGGACTTCCTCACCTTTCCTACCTAGATCTCTGGTGCCAATGTGTACCAAGACTTCTGGCTGCTCATCCTCCCCTTTTAGAATGGCCGATCTGAGACATCCCTCACCCTGGCACCTGGGAGGCAACATGCCATCCAGGTGTCTCTACTGCGCCCACAGAATCTCATCTCTGCTCTTCTGATTGTGGAATCTCCTATCACCATTGCAGTCCTCTTCACCTCTCTTCTCTTCTGAGCCACTGCACCAGACCCAGTGCCAGAGACCCAATTACTGCAGCTCCCCCTCCCGTCGGTAGGTCATCCCCCTCAACTGTATTCAAAGTGGTTTACTTATTATTGAGGTGAATGGCCACAGGGGTACTCTGCACTGGCTGTCCATTTCCCTTCCTCCTCCCGACAGTTACCCTGTTGCCTGCCTCCTGCGACCTAGGGGTGACTACTTCCCTGTGGCTCCTATCTAGCACCTCCTCATTCTCCCATATGAGTCGAAGGTCATCGAGATACAGCTCCAGTCCCTTAAAACGTTCCCCCAGGAGTTGCGGCTTGGTGCACCTCGTGCAGATGTGGTTATCCAGGAGGCTGGATACCCTCCCAGATTCACAACATCTCACACAGAATGAAAATCTCAAATTCACTGGTGCTCAGCTGAACTTTCCTAGTTTTCAGTTTTGTTTCACATTTCACTGAAATTAGATTATAGAGAATGCAAAAACTTAATATATTTGATCTAATTTTCAAGTCAAGGTATCATAGGTATTGTTGCTCTTCATGTCATAGTCATAGTCATACTTTATTGATCCCGAGGGAAATTGGGTAATTTGATGTTTAAATCAATCAGCACTGCAGAGGCGCAAAATAAACAAAGCTTGCCTTCATATATTGCCTTTCAGGATATCCCATCATTTTATTTAATTTCCCACCTCTACAAGGGCGATGGATGTAAATTAATTCTAATGGCTGTGTAAGTTGTTGCTGATGTGGTTCTGGCCAGATGGGACATCCCACAAACACAGCGACAAATTATACAGCCATAACGACTTAATCTGATCCCTCCTGCCACTTGTCTTTGTACCATCTGAGGAACTGTAGTCATCTGGATGAGTTGCAATGTACTAAATCGAAAAGGGTGAATACTTTGCTTTGCTACAATATTGACTATCTTATTTCTCTTTTCTTCAGGTCTGAAAAAGGGTCTTTCATCCAAAACTCTTCATCTGAATCTCAGCTGTTTCTCTTTGCATAAAATGCTGCCTGATCTATGTAGCTTTTCCAGTAATTCTGTTTTCTGTTTTGCATCACCATAGTTCAGGTTTTGTTTTTATCCTGCTCCTCTATTATACATCTAGTCTGCTGGGCAGGTCCCTCCGCTTTAAAACCAATAGCCTATTACACAGACTTAAAGCTTATGGTAGCTGTTGCTATTAAGCCATTACATCTCTTCTTATCACAGACATTCAATTTATTCTACACATTCCTGCTGTGCCTTCTTCCCTACCTAAACTAACTTGCTATCTCCCTTTCTTAGTTCTGATAAGGTTCACACACCCAAAATGTTTCAATTTTCAATGATACTGCCTCTCCTGCTGTTTGTTTCTGCATTTTCTGTTCTTGTTTCAGATGTCCAGCATCTGCAGTTTTTTTTTAAAGTTTTGTAGCTTATGTTAACACCTGTACTTCCCCAGAAGGCTGAAGAAATTTGATATGTCCCTATTGATCTTTACCCATTTTTATTGATGCTCTCTGTTTCCATCATGGCTTGATGTGACAGTTGCTCTGCTTGTGACCACAAGAAACTGCAAAGAATTGCGGACACATCACAGAAACCAACCTGCCTTCTGTGCACTTTGCCTAGATGTCTTGCTGCCTCAGTAAAGCAGCTAACATTATCAACCCCCCCCCCCACCATCAACATTCCCTCTTCTGCTTCCATCCATCAGGCAGAAGATTCAAAATACTGAAAGGACTTATCACCAGGCTCAAGGACGTCTTCTACCCTCTGTAATAAGGCTATTAAATAGTTCCCTAGTATGATAAAATGAACTCTTGACGATTCACCTTGTTCTGATTTGCACTTTATTGTTTAACTGCACTGCACTTTCTCTGCAGCCGTTACACTTTACTCTGCACTGTTAATTTTTGCTTTACCTTGTTCTACCTCCGGTCACTGTACAATGATTTGATCAATGTACAAGACTAACTTTTCACTGTATATTGGTACATGTGGGAGTAATAAACCAATTCCAATCTAAGTAACATATTCTTCTTAAGTAAAAAAGAGACGTTTAGACAAACTGTCTTTTTTTTTCATTTTACCACATACAGTATGACTTCCACTCTCAGTCAGTGAATTAATCTCCAGGGATGTTATACTTCCGATGTGATTTAGTCCTTCAGTTTATTTCTCTTCCTTGTTCCTTGAGTTTCCTAAATCAAAGAATGTTGTGCTCCCCCTATATTTTACTAATTATTCATTATCTTGTTTGTTTTAATGTAATATCCAATGTTCATAAATTAAGCTGATTACTACATGACTCTCTCTGTAATTGAGTTGTTTATTCAGGTTTATCATACAGTGATAGAATGAACACAGCAGGACAGTGGCAGGACAAGTGTAGACGGTTAGGATGATAATGATAATTATAGGATTTACAAGGAATAACTCACGAGGCCATGTTGACTAGGTTTGAAATCCCAATGTGGTTTTCAGTACAAATTCTGTGGAAACATAACTGCAGGAAGCATTTCATTAATGTTTGAAAATTCCATCAAAGCAAGCGATAAAGCTTGTGTTTCGGGAATATTTTTATATTAACAGAAGCGTTATCATTTTGTTCTATTTTAAATTTGCTTTCAAATGTTTTTCACAACTGTGAGTAAATTCTGCATTTTGCAGAGCCTGCATCACATGAATATCAAAGAAGGTATTGTTTTATTTTTCTTTCTTGATTCTTTTTGCTGATTATTGATCACCATATGTGTGGATTTAGGTTTCCATGATACAAAGGATCAGCATATTCAAATCTTTTCTGCCTTCTGATTGGCTACAGACAGGTGCTAGCAGGGGGTGCAGTGCTGCTGGAGCTCACCGGCACACCGCTCCGGCACATCTGCGAGGAATTTAACAGCCACCGCATATTAAATAGAAGGAATTTTACGGAAGCGGGGGTTGGGGAGAGGGGGTGGTGGCTGGTGGGGAAAATACCACTAATAACATTAGGATATTTGATCGGCGTTGGTGAAATCCTGGAGCTGTGACTATTTTTTATTTAGGTATTTGTGAAATTCCTCCTCACTCGACCCGTTGTCCCAGCATACCCTGCTGTAGCCTCCCGCCATTTCACCGATCCTCAGTCTTTCTCCAGCACTCGCTGTTTAAGCATTGTTCGCTGAGAAAGTAAAAATCTTAGATCTTTTGAAAAGTGGCATGTCGGCCAAAGTGGGCTGTAAGGTCAGTAAGAACGAATCGAGCATTCGCACAATAAAGCAGAAAGAAGCTGAAATTTGTGGAAGTGTTAGTGCTACCCCTACAATGGCAAAAATGGTCTCTCTGGTTTGTGATAAAGTGCTTGCAAAGGCTGAGAAAGTATTAAGTGTGTGACTAGAGGACATGTCACAGAAGCATATCCCTGTTGATGGCAAAATTATGTGTGAAAAGCACTTAGTAAGGCTACATCTGGTGGTCCGTGTATGACTCGCTAATACAAAAGTAAATTTTTCTCACTAACAACCCTATAGCTTCTAAGGAAACAACATTAACTTCTTTCTTTCGTAAACAAGCAGAGGAGTGTAACAAGAATAACGTACAAGAGATTGATAACAGTAAAAGTGACAAAAGCTGTGTTTCGCCTGCTTCTAGTTCAAATTTCCTAACCAGGTCCAAATGCAGTTCTGAAAGTAATGGTCCTTCGAAGTCAGGCTTGTATCCCTGTTCAGATGTTTGGACTGAAGAAATGTGGAAGAAAAAGAAGGAAACCTGTCCCTGGTTAGACCTCAAGGATAATAAACTTGGGTGTAAAGTATGTGCAAACAAAAGCAATCTGACACCTTTCACTTCTAAGGGTTTGAGGCTGTCAAATGAATGGCAGATGTACCAAGTATCCTATTATGGAGCCGACCAAAGTACACACTTGAAGTCTTTCAGAAAAAAAATTGTTGATCTCAAAATATCAAAAGCTCACACTGCTGCTCTGAGTGTTGAAAATATAGCTAATGAAGATGCTCTTGGAAAATTATGTGACACGATGAATGCTACGCATCTAAAGGCAACTTGTTTAATGTTTCGTTCTGCATATTATTTAGCTCAGAATGACAGACCATACTCTGATCACTTTGGCTTATTGGAACTTCAAAAAAAAAGTATTGACATTGAAATTGGACTGCATTCCTGCACTAGTGCTACAGGGATAATTAATCACCTAGCCATTAATATGAAAAAGAAAACTTGCCAACATATCAAGCAGGTAAATGACAAATTTTCTGTTCTCATTGATGAATCAACAAGCCTGAGCATTAAGACTGCCCTAACAGTTTATTGGAAATGTGCAAGTGATAAGGAAGGTGATCCCCATTTTATGTTTTCGGATCTAATTGAACTGCCTGAGCAGAAAGCTGCAACTATTGCAAAGCATCTATTGAACTGTCTCAATGACCATGGGTTTGATGACTCTTACTTGAAACAGAACCTTGTCGCATTTGCTAGTGATGAGGCGAGCGTAATGCTTGGTGTCAAATTAGGTGTTGCTACAATTCTCAAGGAACATTACCCTGATGTGATAATTTGGCACTGTCTTAATCACAGATTAGAACTTGCAGTAGGTGATTCAGTGAGAGAAATCCATGGAATAAAACATTTTCAATCTCTTATGGACAAATTGTACTCTGTTTACAGTAGATCACCTCTAAATCAAAAGGAACTGTCTGAATGTGCCTCTCAACTAGAACAACAAATTTGCTAAATAGGCCATGTTCTGGGCATCAGGTGGGTAGCTAGCTTGTTTCGAACAGTTTCAGCAGTGTGGCAAAATTATGAAGCACTGTGTTTTCATTTTGAAAAAGCAATGAAAGATGAAACAAGATCTGGGAATGACAGAAAAACCTATGAAGGTCTGTTGAAAAGACTCTTCAGAACAGTTTCTATTGGACTTAGCTCTAATGTATGACACATTGCATGAACTTGGTTTACTGTCAGAGTGTTTACAGAAATGCACTACTACGATTGTTAATGCAGACGAACTGATCCAATGGAGCATAAGATCACTGCATGGACTGAAAGAGCAACCTGGTACAAAAACTCTAGAAGCTCAAGAGGCAGTTGAAAAGGGGAAGTTTGGAGAAGTTACCTGAACAAGCAACAACAAATTTGTCTCCATTAATTATCTACAGTTTCTTACTAGTCTTATAAACAACTTGCAGCACCATATGTTCATGGCAACATCCTTGAAAGGTTCTCAAACTTCTAAATCTCAAGGTATGTATAAATCCTTGCTAAATGAAATGTGTGTCCTTGATAAAGATAACTGGCCTGCAGAAATACCGCCTAATTATGGAGAAGCTGCAATATCATCTCTCTGTAAGAGGTTGAAGCTTTCTTCTTCATCTGTAATAAATGCCTTCAGAGATTATGTGGAGGATCATGGACGCCACATCCCCCAAGATTTACGCCCATTACTGAGCTGTTCACAAGTTATTCCTATTACTACTGCTGAGTGTGAGACATGAACTTGATAATAACAACAACATGTATCAGCACTTACGTTTGTAAAACTACACGGACCTCCTCTAGTTCAGTGGAATACTGAGCCGTATGTCACATCATGGCTGCGGTACCACAGATCAGCAGATGACACCAGGACAAGAGTTGCTTCAGACCCCCGAACACATATTACGTCTGACCCTTTGTGGAAATTAATTGTGAAACTTCTCATTGATGGTATTTGGTAAGGAGGTAATTACTTTTAAATTGGTAAAATACATGATTACCGTCTTTTTCTTGCTTGATAATTTTATGATAATTAGTGCAACCGTGCAGTACTTTGTCATATTATTAAATTAAGTATTATACTTTTTATTGTACCAGTTATACACTGAAATGTAGTAATAGACTATAATCTTGTTAATGTCTTAACTATCACTGTATTTCTGTGGAGCTCTGGAATTCATATATTTCTTTCATCTTGGTTTAGTGCTTGACATTATAAGAAGCCCTATTCATATATATATATATATATATATATATATATATATATATGTCACACCCAATTTGTGTACCTGCTCATTACGTGAATGGGGCTAGGAAGTTGTCCAGTACATGAAATGAGCAGATACACAAATTGGGTGTGACATATATAGAGAGAGGATATAGGAAATGGCAAGCATTTTGTCAGCTCCGGCACCTAAAAATCAGTACTGCACCCCTGGATGCTAGTTCACTTGATTTTATAAAAATATGGCAGATAAAGATAAGGGGGGGGGGTCAAGATAGACATGGTGAGCCAAGGGGGATTGTTTCTGTGCTGTGAGACTGTGATAAATGACTTACATCCTGACTACATAATCACCAATGGGTTTCACTTGTGTTCCCTCTCCAGCAATCAGTCTTTAACAGCAAAGAATGAAATAGATCTGTGATGGTTTTCAATGAATGTAGCCTGTGTTTAACCCAAGGATACTGTTTCAATACAGGATATTTAATGTGAGCCGACATAAATTAAACTGCAAAACTTTAAATAAATATACATCAAGAACAGTTTAAGTTTTTATTTGGCTCATTTACTTAGAATTACATCTGTGAATAAGAAATGTAAATTTGGGACTCACTGCAAGAAAGGAGGATAATCAAGACTGACACTTCAATATTGGTACATTGGAGAGCTTAGCTTTGGAAAGTAAAAATAAGCAAGATACACATTTGTAAAGTGCCTTTAATGTCCTCTTTAGGACACCTTAAATCTTTCATGACCAGGAAGTACTTTTGAAATATTGTCACCATATAATGCAGAAAATGAACAACAAAGTTACAATCTCCCAAAAATGTGAATGGAATCATAACTAGATAATTGGTTTCAAATGTTGACTGAGGAAGAAGTATCAGCCATGATACTGGATTAAACCCCTGTTCTTCTTGAGACAGCATCTGATCTGAAAATTCTGACCTGATCTCACACTTTTGGCACTGGACTGTCACCATTGGGTTTGCTGTTTGTTTTCTGGGTAAGTGCTTACACAAAGAAATGGATTGGGAACTGAGGTTTAGTAAGGTGTAGGTGCACTCAAAAATAGTATATTTAGTAATATGTGTATGGATTGGAAGAAAAATATATCTGTGCATCACATCCTCACATATTCAGAAAAAGTACTTTGCAGTGCACCAACTATTATTTAGTCCAATGGAGCTACCAATTTTGTGTTGTAAATGTTCAACTAAGCAATTGTGATGTGAAGTCAAAGTCATGGTCTGATGAGAGTGGTGCTGAAGGTCTCTTAGCACTGTGTGAAATGAGTTCCAGAGTGGTCACGGATGATAACCCTCCTTCAGCCATTAAATGGCCAAAGGCTAATGTTCATTTCAGTGCTTTTTGTGGAACTTGGCTTGGCACAAACTAACAGTCATATTTGCCTAAATCGCAATATTCACTGAGCTGTGATGCAATTCATGTAATGATTTGAAATGTTCCTGTAAAATATGATAACAATTTATAAATGTAGTCACTTCTTTCAGTCTCTCTGTATATTAATCAGTCCTGTGACTGGACTGAACAGCTGTATTTTCTGTAATTACCCCTCGAAGCATTTTTATTTCTATTTTAAACTCCCATTACAATATTGGTTATGGTAATTGCCCTTTGAGTTCTTTTCACCAGTATGGTGGTCAAAAATTCAATGCAAGAAACAGCAGAAGGGGCCGAAATCTTCAGTATATCTTAATGCAGTTGAAGGTACACTTAGTGATCTGTAATCTGTAAACTAGAGACTTGGAGATGGGAGGTGATACTAGCATGCTGTGATCATAAGAAATAGGAGCAGGAGTTGGCCATCTGGCCCGTTGAGCCTGCTCCGCCATTCAATACAATCGTGGCTGATCTGGTCATGGACCCATCTCCACCTTCGTGACTTTTCCCCATAACACTTAATTCTCCTACTGTGAAAAAATCCATCCAGAACTGTGTCTTAAATATATTTACTGAGGTAGCCTCCATTGCTTCATTGGGCAGAGAATTCCACAGATTCACCACTCTCTGAGAAAAACAGTTCCTCCTCATCTTCGTCCTACATCTACTCCCTCGAATCTTGAAGCTATGTCCCCAAATTCTAGTCTGTAGTCTGACTAAAATGTTATTGTTAGAGCAAAGTGGATACAATGAGTCAACGGGAATCCTTCAGTGCTGTCAGTTCTGTGATACCAAGAAAGAGGTGGAAAGGTTAGAAACTTGTACTGAATGGCACTTTACAGTAAGGGTGGTAAAATAGTATTAGTATTCAGTTACTTCTCTGACATCAGTCACTGTATCTCCCAAAACTCCTTATGAATTTCATTGCCTAGTTTGATTGAGGTAAATGTAAGGGTATTGTCATCTCTCTCCAAATGGCGTAACTAATATTTACAACAGGTTTTGAGGTTAGGAAACCAACATGATGTGTTTCCTCAGTTCATTTACTCACCTGAGTCCCAAACTGTGAAATCCTGTGCTTTGTTAACGCTTGGATGACAGTCTGCTTCTGGATGCCAGCTGTCAGCTTGTTGTAGTGTTTTGACTGCTGACATTCCTGAAGCAGATTGGAGAAAGGTCATTGAAGCATAGAATGAAATACCTGTGAGTCAGATGAGAGAGCTAAATACTGGCCGTTACTCATCAAGTCATGCATGCCTGAATTTATTGCCATGTTCAACTAAAACCAAGGTTTTTAAAGGCTCTAGTATTACTAGGTTAAACTGGATTTCTCTTCTAATAATTTATTTGATAGTCACTTATTTTATTAGTTAGTCATTCAAAGTGAATGACAAACAAAAAGGACTGCGTTGTAGTTTAGTAATATGTAGTTTTATTCAATAAACAACATAATCTTGATCAAGCTTTTTAAACTATGATTATGATCATGTGGATATGGTGATTTGCCTTTGATGATACAATTAGTATGTTTGAAAATAACTTTATTTAACTTTTAAATTATACCATATCATTGTTTGTGATTCCTGTTGTCTGCCACCTTAACGACAGACTTAGCCACTCAACCGATTGCAAGCAGCAGTCCAGTAAAACACACACACACACGCACGCACGCACGCACGTACATACGTACTGGCCATCACTGAGATGTGGCTAAAGGATGCATGTCTCTGGGAGCCGAACATCCAAGGATACACGGTGTATCGGAAGGATAGGAAGGTAGGCAGAGGGGGAGGCGTGGCTTTATTGGTAAGAAATGATACTAAATCATTAGAAAGAGGTGACATAGGATCGGAAGGTGCAGAATCTTTATGGGTTGAGCTAAGGAATAGCAGGGGTAAAAGGACCCTGATGGCAGTTATGTACAGGCCTCATAACAGCTGCCGTGATGTGGACTACAAATTACAACAGGAAATAGAAAAGGCTTGTCAGAAGGGCAGTGTTATAATAATTGTGGGGGATTTTAACATGCGATTGGATTGGGAACAAGTCGGCACTGGATCTCAAGAGAGAGAATTTGTAGAGATGGCTTTTTAGAACAGCTTGTTGTTGAGCCCACTAGGGGATCGGCTGTACTGGATTGGGTATTGTGTAATGAACCGGAGGTGATTGGAGAGATTGAGGTGAAGGAACCCTTAGGAGGCAGTGATCATAACATGATTGAGTTCCCTGTGAAATTTGAAAAAGAGAAGCTGAAATCCGATGTGTCGATATTTCAGTGGAGTAAGGGAAGTTACAGTGACATGAGAGAGGAACTGGCCAAAGTTGACTGGAAAGGGACACTAGCAGTAAGGACGGCAGAGCAGCAGTGGCTGGAGTTTATGTGAGAAGTGAGGAAGGTGCAAGACAGATATATTCCAAAAAAGAAGAAATTTTCTAATGGAAAGAGGATGCAATCGTGGCTGACAAGAGAAGTCAAAGCCAAAGTTAAAGCAAAGGAGAGGGCATACAAGGAAGCAAAAATTAGTGGGAAGACAGAGGATTGGGAAGTGTTTAAAAGCTTGCAAAAGGAAACTAAGAAGGTCATTAAGAGGGAAAAGATGAACTATGAAAGGAAGCTAGCAAATAATATTAAAGAGGATACTAAAAGTATATAAAGAGTAAAAGACAGGTGAGAGTAGATATAGGACCGATAGAAAATGATGCTGGAGAAATTGTAATGGGAGATAAGGAGATGGTGAAGGAACTGAAGGAGTATTTTGCATCAGTCTTCACTGAGGAAGACATCAGCAGTATACCGGACACTCAAGGGTGTCAGGGAAGAGAAGTGTGCACAGTCACAATTATGACAGAGAAAGTACTCAGGAAGCTGAATAGTCTTAAGGGTAGATTAATCTCCTGGACCAGATGGAATGCACCCTCGTGTTCTGAAGGAAGTAGCTATGGAGATTGCGGAGGCATTAACAATGATCTTTCAAAAGTCCATAGATTCTGGCATGGTTCCGGAGGACTGGAAGATTGCAAATGTCACTCCGCTATTTAAGAAAGGGGCAAAGAAGCAAAAAGGAAATTATGGGCCTATGAGCTTGACATCGGTGGTTGGGAAGTTGTTGGAGTCGATTGTCAAGGATGAGGTTACAGAGTACCTGGAGGCATATGACAAGATAGGTAGAGCTCAGCATGGTTCCCTTAAAGGAAAATCTTGCCTGACAAACCTATTGCAATTTTTGAGGAAATTACAAGTAGGCTAGAGAAGGGAGATGCAGTGAATGTTGTGTATTTGGATTTTCAGAAGGCCTTTGACGAGGTGCTGCACATGAGGCTGCTAAACAAGATAAGAGCCCATGGAATTACGGGAAAGTTACATACATGGATAGAGCGTTGGCTGATTGGCAGGAAACAGAGAGTGGGAATAAAGGGATCCTATTCTGATTGGCTGCAGGTTACCAGTGGTGTTCCACAGGGGTCCGTGTTGGGGCCGCTTTTTACTTTGTACATCAATGATTTGGATTATGGAATAGATGGCTTTGTGGCTAAGTTTGCTGATGATACGAAGATAGGTGGAGGGGCCAGTAGTGCTGAGGAAACAGAGAGTCTGCAGAGAGACTTGGATAGATTGGGAGAATGGGCAAAAAAGTGGCAAATGAAATACGATGTTGGAAAGTGTATGGTTATGCATTCTGGTAGAAGAAATAAACGGGCAGACTATTACTTAAATGGGGAGAGAATCAAAGTTCTGAGATGCAACGGGACTTGGGAGTCCTTGTACAGGATACCCTTAAGGTTAACCTCCAGGTTGAGTCGGTGGTGAAGAAGGCGAATACAATGTTGGCGTTCATTTCTAGAGGAATAGAGTATTGGAGAGGGATGTGATTTTGAGGCTCTATAAGGCACTGGCAAGACCTCACTTGGAGTACTGTGTGCAGTTTTGGGCTCCTTATTTAAGAAAGGATGTGCTGACGGAGAGGGTTCAGAGAAGATTCACTAGAATGATTCTGGGAATGAGGGGGATAACATATGAGGAACGTCTGACTGCTCTTGGACTGTACTCTTTGGAGTTTAGAAGAATGAGGGGGGACCTCATAGGAACATTTTGAACATTGAAAGGCATGGACAGAGTGGATGTGGCAATGTTTCCCATGATGGGGGAGTCTAGTACGAGAGGGCATGACTTAAGGATTGAAGGGCACCCATTCAGAACAGAGATGCGAAGAAATTTGTTCAGCCAGAGGGTGGTGAATCTGTGGAATTTGTTGCCACGGGCAGCAGTGGAGGCCAAGTCATTGGGTATATTTAAGGCAGAGATTGATAGGTATCTGAGTAGCCAGGGCATCAAAGGTTATGGTGAGAAGGTGGGGGAGTGGGACTAAATGGGAGACTGGATCAGCTCATGATAAAATGGTGGAGCAGACTTGATGGGCTGAATGGCTGACTTCTGCTCCTTTGTCTTATGGTCTTATGTTGCCCTTAGCATAAACGATAACATTCTCTTAGATTCCCTGATTATGTGCTGTAGCCGTATACAAGCCTTTTGTAAATCATGCACAAGGATAGCCAGATACAGTACAGCTCAGAGCTCTGCAATCTCTCACTATTTGGATAGTATACACAGTACTGTGAAAACTCTTATGCAGCTAGGGTGCCTAAGACTTTTGCACAGTACTGTATTTGTCAACGTGGAGCCGAGAGTGAGTTTGTAAATCTGGGTGGGAGCAAAGGATGTTGGGAATTGTGAGAGTGAAGTGCTGCGAGAGCCATGTGGGACAGGTGCCAGAGAAGGAGTGCGGGGCAGGGAGTGGGAAGGGTGTAGACACAGCCAGCCCTGAGAAACCAGGCAAAGTCATTTGATTCCAAACATTTGGTTTATTGATCATTACAGAATGTCCCTCTGGTGCTTCCTGCTCCCTCCCCTCTCCCCTTGCCTTTTCCCAACCACGATTCCCCTCTCTCAGTCCACCATAGAGACCAATATAAGAATCAGGTTTATCATCACTCGCATATGTCACAAAATTTGCTTTTATTTTGCGGCAGCAGTACAGTGCAAGTACTGTACTACAGTATCTTGCAATTCATAAAATTACAGTACTGTGCAAAAGTTGTAGGCACAAGCCATATATATGTGCCTAAGACTTTAACACCGTACCGTATACTTCATCTGCTAAAGTGGACAGTTCCGTATGAAATATCATATGCTAGATCTTTGCCTACTCACTTATCCTATCTCTATTCATTTTGTAGCCTTCTTATGTCCTCTACACAGTTTAATTTACCACCTTTTCTACTTTTGTGTCACTTGGAACTATACTTCATCGAAGTCATTTATATAAATTATAAAAATTTGAGGCCCTTTGTCAGTCCTTGTGCCATATTATTTACTGCATCTTACCCACCAGAAATAGAAATACTTGTGCTCACCCTCCGTTTCCTGTTAGCCCGCCAATCTTCAATCCATGCTGATATGTTACCTCCTACATAGCTACAATAGACTTGATGCGATCCCCTACTTAGTGCCTTCTAATAATCTAAGTACAGACATCCTGCCCCAGTGAGATGTTAATTAGACATTTCTGATAATTATTTATTGATTGGACTCTATGGTAGGTTAAACATTTGGTCATTGTAGTTCTACAAAGAAAGATGTAGATTCAGACCTCTGCCACTTGGTTGTGGTGTTGTCCATTATTTCAGTTTCTGCACCACTGAACTGCATTGGCATCCTCCACATTAAAAGCTCACCTGAAGCAGTTACACAAAAGCAACTCATTGGTTTCAACAGCATTTCTAAACAGCCACCGGCAGTTATTTAAAAACTCACTGTGAAATGATTAGGTCTATATTGAAGACGACATTTTTGACTGATTTCTGAAGGGGCTAACTCATTGTGGCTTTGGTTTTAGTGAGAACATATGACATACAGGGAGAAAATTTGGACCTATTTAGCCTGCTCTCTGATTCAGTAAGTCAGTGATGGTCTTGTACCTCAAATCCTGCTTAATTTTCCTACTGCCTAGAAATCTAACTTTGTTTCGCATGTACTCAGTTATGGAGAAGCTTTGTTCCCTGGGGTACAAAATTGCAAAGATGTATGACTCCGGAGCAAAAAAAAATCCATTCCAGTCCAAGATAGGAGATCTCATGTTCTGACTATGCCTGCTGGTTCTAGTCTCCATTCTGAAAACTACATTATGATTCTACGAAAGAGCTTCTCAGGATACGTTTTGTCAACCCCATTCTGAACCTTATATTTTCAAGGCAACACACAAAGTGCTGAAGAAACTCAGCCTCTCTGGAAAAGAGTAAATGGTCAAAATGTCATCTGCCAAGCTCTGGTGGGTCAGTGTAAAAATGAATAAATTTACCATTCATTACATTATACTCCATGTAATACAAACCTTCTTACCAGTTCTTTCAATACATCTATAGCCATTCGAAAGTATCGTTTTCAGAGCTCCGTTTCCCACATGGCTTTGAATCAGGGCAAAATGCGTTGATTGTCGACTGACGATGGTCAATCCCTGACGCTTGAGTCACTCCACTAATAATAGATGTCTAACCTGAAAGAAGTCTACTTATTCCAGTTCTCTTTTTTTCTGATTTTCAGTCTATGCTAATAAGTTATCCCTTCTGTTTGTTAACCCTATTTAATGCGCCAATCTTAGGAGTCATTGCATCTTAAATGCATGTTAAAATTCCACTAATGCTTGCCTATATTGACTAGTTTTTCTTAATCCACCCTTCTTTCATAAAATCGTACTCATTTGAACTAACTACATTATTCTTTTCTGATGCCGTAATACTATCTCCTGAGAAATATATTCAACCTTTCCTCAAGCAATGTATCGATTGCTATTTTTTGTTCCTTCTTTCTTTGATATGGAAGGTTATTAAGTTTGTGCCTCTTATTTCCTCTTTTGGAATGCCGCTGCTGTGCAATATTTGCCCAATTCACTCTTATATTGTACACTGAAGACATATTTAATGCCTCCACCATTTAGACCATAAGACATAGGAGCAGAATTAGGCTATTCGGCCCACTGGGTTTCTTTACTCTGTCTTAACTTCCCATTTCTATACTACCTGTTACAACTGCGCCCACTTTTGCTTCTAAGGGACCCATGTTTATTTTCATCATTCTCTTGCTTTTTATATTATTCAGTCATTACTTTCCTTCCTTATTTATCTTACAGTACTTTATTAATTATTTTGGTGAAATAAATCCTCAGGCAGCACTTACTCCAGGATTGGATGGCTTGTCAAATGAAGAGCGTTTGATGGCTCTGGGCCTGTATTCACTGGAATTCAGAAGAATGAGGGGTGACCTCATTGAAACCTATCGAATAGTGAAAAGTCTTGATGGAGTGGATGTGGAGAGGATGTGTCCTATGTCTAAGACCAGAGGACACAGCCTCAGAATAGAGGGGTGTCCTTTTAGAACAGAGATGAAGAGGAATTTCTTTAGTTAGGGAGTGGTTAATCTGGAATTCTTTCCAATAACCAGCTGTGTTGGGCCAAGTATGTTTAAGACAGAGGTTGATAGATTCTTGATGTCGGGGCATGAAATGGGCCAAATGGCCTAATTCTGTTCCTATACCTTACGGTCTAATACCACTCTTAACCTATTTAGTCAGAATGTTTATTTTGCATTAGAATCCCATTGGTTCCAATCATTCCCTACAGTTAAAGTTTACAAATCTGTCTCTATCAGTCCTGTATCCTCCTCCAGCTCTACAACCCCTTGAATATTCTGCTTTGCCAATTCTTGTCTTTTCATCTTTGCTGCCTTTGATCACCATTGGTGGCGGTGCTTTAAACTAAGCTCTGAAGACCCCTCCCTAGCTGACAGCATCTTTCTTTCTAACATTAAGGTTCTCCTCAAGCCTACCACTTAGTTCAAGTTTATGTTTATCTGATCTGATATCCCTTTATATAAGTGTAACGCGCTGAAAGGTTTCACTGCTAATGTGATGGTTTTTTTGTAATGTTCACTGCTGAAGTAACGGTTACTCTGTAGTAGCAATGTTTGGGTTATGGCTGGAGATAACAGGACTATGGATGCATGTTAACCAATCAGGATTTTGTTGCGCTGTCTTGTGATTCTGGAAGCAGTTGACTTCACGGGCTTTTGCTGGGGGAGAGAGAGAGAGAGAGATGAAGAGAGAAGACACGAATGGAGAGATTTGGTAGACTGCCGGACGGGGTGGACTCAGAGCTAGAGTCTGAAGGGCAGCGACGATTGCAGGAGGTCATTGGGGATCGTTCAGACTATTGAGTGAGCTCCAACTTTGTGCACAGACTGTTTAATAAAATTCGGTCCCTTTTTCTTCTATATTTTGTTTCTCTACTAACCATATAGTCAAAGTAAGAGTTATAAAGCTTAATCGTTTAATCGCATATTGTGTACTGTTTGTTATTTCGGGGTACTGATTTATAACAGGGGACACATCGCGCAGCATCCACCCGAATGAGATTTCTTAAGTTTGGCCGGGCAAGGGGTTATCGCCTCCTATATTAAGCTGCTAGGTGAAGCGAGAGTTACATAAGCAAATGCCTCATTGCATTTCAGATCACTTCAACAATATCTTTTATCACATTCAAGGTGTTTTAAAAGGTGTTATTGTTATTGCTAACCCAAAATACCTTGAGCTTCATTTTAAGTGTCTATGGTTTCACGATCCTAACTTCAACTCACGGGTCTATGGCAGAATTGTGTTTGAAGCTACTTTTACTGTAGCGTTATCACAGGTGGTGTCCAAATTGAGTTTCCATCACATCTCAAA
Source organism: Mobula birostris (assembly GCF_030028105.1). Classification (NCBI taxonomy): domain Eukaryota; kingdom Metazoa; phylum Chordata; class Chondrichthyes; order Myliobatiformes; family Myliobatidae; genus Mobula; species Mobula birostris. The sequence goes on along the minus strand of NC_092375.1, from coordinate 170,246,283 downwards.
AATAATTATTAAGTGGAATGCTGATGAATTGCAATCTCACCTACCACCCCACGAGCCTCCGCATACAACACATCATCCTCTGCAACTTCCACCATCTTCAACCAGGACTCTACCATCAAGCTCATCTTTCCCTTCCCCCTCCCCCACTCTCTGCTTTCTACAGGGATCGTGCCTTCCGTGATTCCCTTGTCCATTCATCCCTCTCCACCAATCTCCCTCCTGGCATGGCACCTGCAAGCAACAGAAGGTGCTACACCTGCCCATTCACCTCCTCCCCTACCTCCATTCAGGGCCCAAACAGTTCTTCCTGCAAATCTGTTGGGGTTGTCTTTTGTATTTGGTGCTACCAATGTAGCCTCACTACAATGGTGAAACCCAACATAAATTGGGAGATCACTTTGTCGAGCATCTCCTCTCCATCTGTCAAATGTGGAATTTCCCAGTGGCCAACCATTTTAGTTCCTATCCCCATTCCCAATCCAACGTGTTGGTCCATGCCTTCCTGTTTTGCCACGATAATGCCACTCTCAGGGTGGAGGAGTAACACCTCATTTCCATCCAGGTAGCTTCCAACCTGATGGCATGAACATCGATTTCTCCTTCCTGTAAGATTTTTCCCTCCCCTTTCCCTTTTCTTCTATTTCCCACTTTGGTTTCTTACCTCTTCTCTGCACCTGCCTCTCACCTCCTCCAGTGCCCCTCCTTCTTCCCTTTCTCCAATAGTCACTCTTCTCTCCTATCAGATTCCTTCTTCTCCAGTCCTTTACCTTTCCCACCCACCTGGCTACACCTATCACCTTCTACTAATCCTCCTCCACCACCCCCACCTTCTTATTATGGCATCTTCCCTCTTTCTTTCCAGTCCTGAAGAAGGGTCTCAACCTGAAACATTGACTATTTATTCATTTCCATAGATGCTGCCTGACCAACTGAGTTCCTCCAGCATTTTGTCTGTTTTGCACTGGATTTCCGGTATCTGGAGAATCCCTCTGTTTATGAATTGCAATAGCTTGTATCACCACCAGGTGGCGGCGAGACTCCGATCATCCTGTCACCAGTCCTCAATTCATGAATCTTTTCAATTCCATTAATCCTGTGAACACGACTTGAAACAGAATCTCTTTTAGAGAAGTTAAGCTAGGAATTTAATTAAAGGCATGTGGATCATTTGATGACATGTACTGTCGTCATATGAATAGCCCAATTAAATAGCATTCACACATTAATAAAAGGAAAGAGAATAAAAAATAAGAGGAGTAGGCTTTTCAACCCCTCAGGCTGCTCTGCCATTAGGTTATATGAAGCCTGCCCTTCTGCCTTAACACCAGTTCCAACCCGATCTGGTATTCTTTTAATTCTTTCTTTCTTTAGAATTTTCTCTGTGGAGGAACATATTGTAAGGAGATAAAATGGCTGCCACACAACTATTGCCACAACACGATAATAGTTGAACAAGGAAATTACTCCAATATTCATGGTGCAGTAATTTCTGAACTTTCTATGTTTGCAAATGCCTTGTCTGCCTTGGGTTTCAATATAATCTAGGTAGGTAGATCACATGATATGCATGAATTGTGCTGGTACCTCAATTTTCTTTTACCATTACATTCAGCACCTGAAATCGTAGTGATTTAGAAAATAAGCAAATTTGTCTAATAACATCTATTTTCTGTTCAGTAAAATGCATCATACTCCAAAGCCTTTCTTGAAACTGGAAAATCTAGTGGTAAAGCGTTTTAAATAGCATTTCTTATTTTTGGGTAAGGGCAAAATCCCCACAGCAGAAACTTAGAATACTATAAAACACTTTGAATAAAGGACAAAGTGAAAGTTGAAAACCTGGAGTTAATGCCACTACTTTCCTTATCACCCTCATGCAGTGAATAAATTAGAGAGCTCTGCCTTAGTCATGCTGTAAATTCAGTTTATACCATTTGGCGCAAGTTATACTGTGTGTTCAAGAACTGGCATACTTTCTGTGAATGATACTTGCCTTATGAGATGTGCGTTTATATATTGCAATAGCTGCCTAATTGCACAACAGTTAGGCTGATCGAGATGCTGTGCATCCTGAAGATTTTATGATCAGAAGCATTTCCTTAGCATAGTGCCTTTCATATACAATGTTATTCCTGAAAAAATTTAAATTTCTTATAATTATTTAAACCATACATATAAACTAAGATGCTAATGTTCTATTTTAATTAATATGTTCCATATTCAATATCCTTTTGTTTTATGATTTAAGTAGCAGTCCAGTATTTACTGCAGAAATATACTATTTTATGATAAATTGAACTTTTATCACTCAGTACTAGAGAATTCCTTGGCTTGTCAAAGATGGGCACTGTGTTAAAGTTTACTCACCCATCCTTTGCAATGGAATTTGTAGATATGGAACATATTGCAAGTGAGACTGAAGAAATATACCTGAAAGGTATAAGTAGGCCAGTCCCTCAATAAGTGAACATAAACAACAGGAATTCTGCAGATGCTGGAAATTCAAGCAATACACATACAAGTTGCTGGTGAACACAGCAGACCAGGCAGCATCTCTAGGAAGAGGTGCAGTCGACGTTTCAGGCCGAGACCCTTCGTCAGGACTAACTGAAGGAAAAGTGAGTAAGGGATTTGGAAGTTGGAGGGGGAGGGGAAGATCCAAAATGATAGGAGAAGACAGGAGGGGGAGGGATGGAGCCAAGAGCTGGACAGGTGATAGGCAAAAGGGATACGAGAGGATCATGGGACAGGAGGTCCGGGAAGAAAGACAAGGCGGGGGGGGGGGGACCCAGAGGATGGGCAAGGGATATAGTCAGAGAGACAGAGGGAGAAAAAGGAAAGTGAGAGAAAGAATGTGTGTATAAAAATAAGTAACAGATGGGGTATGAGGGGGAGGTGGGGCATTAGCGGAAGTTAGAGAAGTCAATGTTCATGCCATCAGGTTGGAGGCTACCCAGACAGAATATAAGGTGTTGTTCCTCCAACCTGAGTGTGGCTTCATCTATACCCTCTGCCTATACCCCTTGCCCATCCTCTGGGTCCCCCTCCCCCTTGTCTTTCTTCCCGGACCTCCTGTCCCATGATCCTCTCGTATCCCTTTTGCCAATCACCTGTCCAGCTCTTGGCTCCATCCCTCCCCCTCCTGTCTTCTCCTATCATTTTGGATCTCCCCCTCCCCCTCCAACTTTCAAATCCCTTACTCACTCTTCCTTCAGTTAGTCCTAATAAGTGAACATGACTGGTTTCCACAAAGTGGTATGTCTGTCGGACTTTGGCATGGGAGGAGGGACTGGGGGATGGTGATGGGTGGTGGGCATTATCCATTGTTCAGTGAATGCTCAGTGTTGACCTCGTTGTTGCTGGATGGAAAATGTTGCTTACATTTACTGAAAAGTTGCTTCAGGAGTAATTATTTTGTTTGCTATGAAGTGCTTTGGCATTTCCAAATGTTATAAATGCTACTGTTAAACATACTATATAAATTTAATTTTCTCTTTAAATACTTTCTTTCTAAATGAATATCAAAAATGCCCAAGGTGGATTAATAATGGCTTAACCACTACTATGGACCTATTTATCATCATTTTCATTGTATATTCTTTGGCCAATCAACAAAATATTGAAATTGTCTCAGACACAGAATATGATTATTGTCTCATGGCTTCTTTTCCATTTAAAGTAAACATTGAACTTCTGGTCTCATTTTGAATTCATGCCATTTAACATCTTTCTGTTGAGGGTGTATGCTTATCCTTTTATTCTTCTTCTAGAAAAAGTCAATACATCCCTTTCAATATTAAATTGAATTTGGCACCTGTCAACCTGTTAACCTATGATCCACAGGAAATCTTTTAGAGACCTCAGTTATTTGTCAATTCCCTCATTTTGAGTTCTCAGTAAATTGAATATGGTGGTTTCTTGTGCCCATCTATGAATTATTATTATTATTATCATTATTATGAGGACACGTAGTCCCCTTTTATTGTCATTTAGTAATGCATGCATTAAGAAATTATACAATATTTTTCCAGAATGATATCATGAAAATACATGACAAACCAACTTAAAAACTAACAAAAACCACATAATTATAACATATAGTTACAACAGTGCAAAGCAATATCGTAATTTGACAAGAACAGACCATGGGCACAGTAAAAGTCTCAAAGTCTCTCGAAAGTCCCATCATCTCACGCAGACGGTGAACCTCCAGCACCGCCAACTTGCCGATGCAGCATCCCGGAAGCATCCGACCACCGTCCGACTCTGAGTCCGTCCAAAAAACTCCAAGCCTCCGACCACCTCTTCGACACCGAGCACCATCTCTGCTGAGCACTTCGACCCCGGCCCCGGCAACAGGCGATACGCAAAGCCGAGGATTTGGGACCTTCATCTCCGGAGATTCTTGGTCGCACAGTAGCAGCGACAGTGAAGCAGGCATTTCAGAAGTTACTCCAGATGTTCCTCTGCACTTCTCACAGCTGTCTCCATCAAATCCGGATTGTGTTCCCTAGTTACACATAATCGATATTCATTCGGAACGGCCGCACGCACTGCGTCGCGCCGCCATCTTCTCCTCCCTCCACTGTACCTACTTAAAACTTTTAGTCCTTGTTTAGTTCAGGTAACATCCAACGTCTCCAATTCTTTATTTCCTCAGTGTCAGCCAACCTCCTATCCAAGTTTTCACATTTTCTCTATAACATAAGCTTGAAATTTTGTTAGAAATCTCATTTGAGATTTAGTAAAAATTCACATTTTTATGCATTTACCAGTATGGACAAAATGGGTTCTCTGGCCCAGGTACTTCAATAATATTGTGTGGTCATTCTTTGCTACCCAATTGATTACCTCTTCTAATAACCATCTTTATTAAACTTCACCAATCATGCTGGTTAACATTGATTAATTCTTTCAACTTGACTGAAGAGACTGTACATGTGGATATGAAGAAACCCTGTTATCTGTCTAAACAGAAATGTTGCTCTCAATGTTTTTCAAAGTTCAAATTAAATTCATTATCAAAGTACATGTATGTCACCATATACAACCCTGAGATCCATTTTCTTGTGGGCATATTCAATAGATACTAGAAGCACAATGGAATCAATAAAAGACTGCATCCAACAGGATGGAAAAACAACCAATGTGCAAAAGAGAACAAGCAGGGCAAGCACAAAGAGCGTTAAATAAATAAATAAACTAACTAAACAAACAAACAAGCAATAAATATCAAGAACATGAGATGAAGAGTTCTGCAAAGTCAGTCTACAGGTTGTGGGAACAGTTCGGCGATGGAGCGAGCGGAGATGAGTGAAGGTCATGATGGTTAGGGGTAATAACTGGTCCTGATCCTGCTGGTGGGCCCTGTACCTTCTTCCTGATAGCAGCAGTGAGATGAGATCATAGCCTGGATAGTGGGGTTCTTTATGACGATGCAAACACGAGGAATTCTGCAGATGCTGGAAATTCAAGCAACACAGATCAAAGTTACTGGTGAATGCAGCAGGCCAGGCAGCATCTCTAGGAAGAGGTACAGTCGACGTTTTGGGTCAAGACCCTTCGTCAGGACTAACTGAAAGAAGAGCTAGTAAGAGATTTGAAAGTGGGAGGGGGAGGGGGAGATCCGAAATGATGGGAGAAGACAGGAGGGGGAGGGATGGAGCCAAGAGCTGAACAGTTGATTGGCAAAAGGAATATGAGAGGATCATGGGGCAGGAGCTGCTTTCCTGCAGCAGCATTCTATGTAGATGTGCTCAATGGTGGAGAAGTCTTTACCTGTGATGGACTAGGCTAAATCCACTGCCTTTTGTAGGATTTTCGTTCAAGGGCATTGGTGTTTCCATACCAGGCCATGATGCCACCAGTCAATATACTCTCCACCACACATCTATAGAAGTTTGTCAAAGTTTTAGATGCCGAGTCTTCGCAAACTCCTAAGAAAGTAGAAGCACGTCCGTGCTGGACTCCTCTGAAATACCAAGGAGTTTAAAGTTGCTGACCCTCTCCCCCAATGAGACCTCTGGTTTCCTCTTCCAGTCAGCAATCAGCTCCTAGGTCTGACTGATATTGAGTGAGAGGTTGTTATGGTGGCACCACTCAGCCAGATTTTCAATCTCCCTCCTAAATGCCAATTCGTCACCATCTTTGATTTGACCAGCACCAGTGGTGTCATCAACAAAACTAAATATGGCATTGGAGTTGTGCTTAGCCTCCCAGCCATAAGTATAAAGTGAGTAGAGCAGGGAGTTAAGCACACAGTGTTGTGGTGCAGCTGTGCTGATGGAGATCATGGTGGAGATGTTGTTGCCAATCTGACTGACTGGGGTCTGCAAATAAAGAAATCCAGGATCCAATTGCACAAGGAGCTAATGAGGCCAAGGTCTTGAAGCTTATTGATCATCTCTGAGCAGATGATAGTATTGAATGACGAGCTGTAGTCGATGAAGAGCATCCTGATGTATGCACCTTTGCTGTTCAGGATTGAAGGAAGAGACAACGAAATGGTATCTGCTGTGGACCTGTTGTGACAGTAGGCAAATTGGAGTGGATCCAAGTTGCTTCTCAGTTAGTATGTTCCATCACCAACCTCTCAAAGCACTTCATCACTGTGGATGGAAGTGTTACTGAGCAATAGTCACTGAGGCAGGTAACCATGTTCTTCTTGGGCACCGGTATAATTGAAGCCTGCTTGAAGCAGGTGGGTACCTCAGACTGCTGAAGCGAGAGGTTAAAGATACCAGTAAACTCCAGCACAGGGCTTTAATACTCAGCCAAGTACCCTGTTTGGGCCGGATGCTTTCCGTGGGTTCACCCTCCTGAAGGATGCTCTCACGTCACCCTCAGATTGAAATCACAGGGTCATCAGGGGTTTGGGAGTTTGTGAACGTTTCTCCACGTTTTGACAGTCAAAGCGAATATAGGAGGCATTGAGCTCGCCTGGGGCAAAGCCTTGTTCTCACCTATGTTGCTTGCTTTCACTTTGTAAGAGGTGATAGCATTCAAGCCCTGTCACAGCCGTCAAACATCCTACAGTGATTCTCATTTGGTCTGGAATTGCCACTTTGCATGTGAGATGGCTTTCCAGATATTCAACATGGAACTCTTGTATTTCACTTGGTCACCAGATGTCAATGTCACTGATCTGACCCTCAGCGAACTGTGGATCTCATAGTTCATCCAGGGCTTCTGATTGGGGAAGACTCTGAGTGATTTTGTGGGGACATACTGTTTTTATAAATCAATAGTATATTTGTTCAGATCCTCTGAGTCCTTAAATATGGCCCATTCTACCACTTAAAGCAATCCTTTAGCTACTGCTCTCCCTCCTGCGGCCACCTCTTTGTTGTCCTTAACTCTGGAGCCTTGTTCTTTAGCCTCTGCCAATATGCAGGTCGAAACAGGACAGCTAAATGATCAGGTTTCCTGAAATGCAGTCTTGGGGTGGAAAGGTAGACATTCCTAATCATAATATAGCAGTATTCCAGCATGTTGGGACCTCTGGTGCTGCAGGTTACATGTTGCTGATAATTGGGCAGAGACTTCCTTAACCAAACCTGATTGAAGTCACCGATTTCAGACCCCTACCTTTTGCCCTCTCCAAATCAGTAGTTCAGTCCATCCTGTGTATCAAGAAGCTCTCGGGCTTTGTTAATGTACCTGACATGTCTGGAATGAGCCATCTCTCTGTGAAACAAAGAATGCAGCAATTTCTCATTTCCTTCTGAAACAGCAGTCTTGTTCTCCAGTGTCTGTACATTTGTTAACAAATGCTGGATAGAAGAATTTTCATACCCTGGCATTTTAGCTTGGCTTGGAGTCCTCCCCTACTTGCTGTCTTCTGGCCGTGGTGAAGCTTCTTCTGCTTAAAGGTGCCGTACCTGCATGCTTGAGGCTTAAGTTCACTGAGTCCTTCAGAAGATTGTGAAATCGCAGGTTCAAAAGTTCAGAAGAAGTTTATTTAGAAGTTTTGTAAGCTGCCTGCAACACGTCACTGTGGTTCACTAGCACCATTTAGTATGTATATTTCTGGTTGTATGGATTGAGAGATGAATCCTGGTCAGAACTATTCACTGACCTGCCTTAGGCTCTTTTACAGCCACCATGTGATATCTCCAATTATATAACACTATCTCAATATTGTAATGAAACTCCAGACCAAATATCTGCATCAGTATTCATTCCCTGTTTTGTGCTTTGATAATTAGAGTAAAAACTTATGGATGCTATCGGTTTTAAACAAAAACAAAATGCTGGAATTCCTCAATTAGTCGGGCAGAAACAATGTCAATGTTTTGAATCAGTGATCCTTCATCCAAAATAGAAAAGATAAAATATAAACAACAGGAAATCTGCAGATGCTGGAAATTCAAGCAACACACATAAAAGTTGCTGGTGAACGCAGCAGGCCAGGCAGCATCTCTAGGAAGAGGTGCAGTCGACGTTTCAGGCCGAGACCCTTCGTCAGGACTAACTGAAGGAAGAGTGAGTAAGGGATTTGAAAGTTGGAGGGGGAGGGGGAGATCCAAAATAATAGGAGAAGACAGGAGGGGGAGGGATGGAGCCAAGAGCTGGACAGGTGATAGGCAAAAGGGATACGAGAGGATCATGGGACAGGAGGTCTGGGAAGAAAGACAAGGGGAGGGGAACCCAGAGGATGGGCAAGGGGTATATTCAGAGGGACAGAGGGAGAAAAAGGAGAGTGAGAGAAAGAATGTGTGTATAAAAATAAGTAACAGATGGGGTACGAGGGGGAGGTGGGGCATTAGTGGAAGTTAGAGAAGTCGATGTTCATGCCATCAGGTTGGAGGCTACCCAGACGGAATATAAGGTGTTGTTCCTCCAACCTGAGTGTGGCTTCATCTTTACAGTAGAGGAGGCCGTGGATAGACATGTCAGAATGGGAATGGGATGTGGAATTAAAATGTGTGGCCACTGGGAGATCCTGCTTTCTCTGGCTTTGTCCTCTACTGTAAAGATGAAGTCACACTCAGGTTGGAGGAACAACACCTTATATTCCGTCTGGGTAGCCTCCAACCTGATGGCATGAACATTGACTTCTCTAACTTCCGCTAATGCCCCACCTCCCCCTCGTACCCCATCTGTTACTTACTTTTATACACACATTCTTTCTCTCACAACAGGAATTCTGCAGGTGCTGGAAATTCAAGCAACACACATAAAAGTTGCTGGTGAACGCAGCAGGCCAGGCAGCATCTCTAGGAAGAGGTGCAGTCAACGTTTCAGGCCAAGACCCTTCGTCAGGACTAACTGAAGGAAGAGTGAGTAAGGGATTTGAAAGTTGGAGGGGGAGGGGGAGATCCAAAATGATAGGAGAAGACCGGAGGGGGAGGGATGGAGCCAAGAGCTGGACAGGTGATTGGCAAAAGGGATACGAGAGGATCATCGGACAGGAGGTCCGGGAAGAAAGACAAGGGGGGGGGGGGAACCCAGAGGATGGGCAAGAGGTATATTCAGAGGGACAGAGGGAGAAAAAGGAGAGTGAGAGAAAGAATGTGTGTATATAAATAAATAACGGATGGGGTACAAGGGGGAGGTCGGGCATTAGCGGAAGTTTGAGAAGTCAATGTTTATGCCATCAGGTTGGAGGCTACCCAGACGGAATATAAGGTGTTGTTCCTCCAACCTGAGTGTGGCTTCATCTTTACAGTAGAGGAGGCCGTGGATAGACATGTCAGAATGGGAATGGGATGTGGAATTAAAATGTGTGGCCACTGGGAGATCCTGCTTTCTCTGGCTTTGTCCTCTACTGTAAAGATGAAGTCACACTCAGGTTGGAGGAACAACACCTTATATTCCGTCTGGGTAGCCTCCAACCTGATGGCATGAACATTGACTTCTCTAACTTCCGCTAATGCCCCACCTCCCCCTCGTACCCCATCTGTTACTTATTTTTATACACACATTCTTTCTCTCACTCTCCTTTTTCTCCCTCTGTCCCTCTGAATATACCTCTTGCCCATCCTCTGGGTTCCCCCCCCCCCCTGTCTTTCTTCCCGGACCTCCTGTCCGATGATCCTCTCGTATCCCTTTTGCCAATCACCTGTCCAGCTCTTGGCTCCATCCCTCCCCCTCCGGTCTTCTCCTATCATTTTGGATCTCCCCCTCCCCCTCCAACTTTCAAATCCCTTACTCACTCTTCCTTCAGTTAGTCCTGACGAAGGGTCTCGGCCTGAAACGTCGACTGCACCTCTTCCTAGAGATGCTGCCTGGCCTGCTACGTTCACCGGCAACTTTTAAAGATAAAATATACTTGTTTTCTCACTTACTGGTAAGAGTTGGATGGACAGAACAGAGGGAGTGACTGATATGGTGCAGGGTAAGTTGTCAGGGTAATGATAACATTAACTGTCAGGAGTTTTAGCCAGAAGAGACTAGAAGTGAAAGGGGAAATTGAAACTGAGATATCAAACATCACATATAGTGAGAATAAACGCAGGGAAGAAAGAAACCAGGGAATTGAAACTATGGAATTCATTATTGAATCTCAAAGCTGCAATGAGATGCTGTTTCTCAAAGTTACTTCGGTACAGTGTGTGCAGCCAAAGACAAAGAGGTCAAAGTTGGAGTTGACAGGCAACCGGAAGTTCAGGGTCATCCTTGTAGATTGAATGGCAGTATTCCACAGAGAGGAGACCTCCTGTTTTAGCAGGTGCAATGTCTCCAATCAATTCAGTGCACATAAATTACGAGGGGTGATTACTAAGTTCATGGCCTAAGGTAGAAGGAGTCAAGTTTAGAAAACCAAGCACATTTAGTTTTCAACATGGTCCCCTCCTACATCTACACACACAGTCCAGGGGTCGAGGAGAATACGGATCCCTTCTTTGTAGAAGTGGTCCACGGCAGGGGTAATAGATAAGTTCGTGGTCTAAGGTAGAAGGAGATGAGTTACACAGCTCTTGTTACATGAACGTGCAGTTCAACTCTTTGAGTGAAAATGCAGAAAGTTTGAGGTTTCTCCTCATCTCCTTCTACTTTAGGCCACAAACTTATCAATCACCCCTCCTGTGGACTACCTGGAGGTCCAAGACGCTGACTTCTACAAAGAAGGGATCCGTATGCTTCACGACCGCTGGACTAAATGTGTAAATGTAGGAAAAATAAATGTGCTAGGTTTTCTAAAATTGACTCCTTTTACCTTAGGCCACAAACTTATCAATCACCCCTCGTACTTGCACTCACTTATACCTGTTAACTTTAGTGCAGTAACAGCTTTTATTTATTGTGGTACAGCACGGAATAGACCCTTCCAGCAACCCTCTGTTTAACCCCAGACTAATCAAGGGACAACATACAATGACCAAATAACCTGCCAACTGGTACATCTTTGGACTGTGGGAGGAAACTGGAGCTCCCCGGAGGAAACCCATGCGATCACGGGGAGAAGGTACAAACTCCTTACAGGCAGCAGTGGGAATTGAACCTGGGTCGCTGGTACTGTAAAGCATTGCGCTAACCACTACACTACCGTCCCACCTACAGTGGAGGAACTGATATGTCTGAAGTAGTCAGGCAGTTGATCTTATCAGTGCTTCAATGTTTTTGTTTTTGCCACTGGGTAGTAATCACATTTGAAATAAAAGTTAACCTTTGTCACTGCTATTTTCTGAACAGACGTTGAACACTATCTCATCATTTCTTTATTCATTTTGTAATTTATAGTGATTTTATGTTTTTGTGCAGTACTGTTGCCACAAAACAACACATTTCACATCATGAAAGAGGGTGGCAATAAACCTGATTCTGATTCTGATTGCTCAAAAAGAGGATTTTTTTATTCCTTGGTAATACTGATGCATCTTCTCAGGTTAAGTGGCCTTGCTCTGTCTATCATCGATTTGTGCTTCTCAGCATTCATTAATTACTCATTACTTTATTGCCAATGGTCTTTCTCATTGAAAAGTAGAGCGCTGCATTTTGCAGATTTAAGTATGTGCCGCACATTTATTTCCTGTTATAGTTTTATTAGTTTATGATATTTACTTAAACCATAAAACTTGTACAGGTCCACAATGCTAGAATGCAAGATTAACAAAAACATCAGCAATGTTGTGAATCTAGCATTTATCATTTCCAGTGCCCTAATATGCAGGGAATGTGGCTTAAATTCAATAGGATGAATAATCTAGGTTTTACTGTCAAATATCTTCACGGTGCACTGAATGAGTCATTCATCCTGTGTTGATTATGCTTTTATAACTAGTCCACCCTGTTTCTTATTTTATCTAAATTTTGGGGCTAATGATTAGTTTACAGTATTCTATCAACCGGCCTGGATTTTTCGATTGAGAGGAAAACAGAAAATCTCAAGTTCTGACTCTAATACTGAGCGACTCTGCACTGGTTGAGTGAAGGAACTGCAGAAGATGACCTTCTTTGACTTCATTTGAGGACGTAGGATATGTCAAAGTGAACTTTATTCATAACTGAGATGGTGGTGGCCAATGTCTTGAAGTCCGGGTACTATGAGATGAAAGGATGATCACACATGCTGTTGTGTCGAGAGATCAGGGTATTCATGTCCAGCACGAACAAAGGAACAGTGATATAAAGCTTGCCGAGGGATTTGGACCAGCTGGAAAAATGGCAGATAGAGTTTAATACAGACAATTGCACTTTGGAAGGACAAACCAAAGTAGAACATACAAGGTAAATGGTAGGGCACTGAGGAGTGCAGAAGAACAGAGGGATCTGGGAATACAGATTCAAAATTCCCTAAAAGTGGCGTCACAGGTAGATAGGGTCGTAAGGAGGGCTTTTGGTACATTGGCCTTTATTAATCAAAGTATTGAGTATAAGTGTTGGAATGTTATGGTGAGGTTGTATAATGCATTGGTGAGGCCGAATTTGGAGTATTGTGTGTAGTTTTGGTCAACAAATTGCAGGAAGGATATTAATAAGGTTGAAAGAGTGCAGAAGAGGTTTACAAGGGTGTTGCTGGGACTTAAGAAACTCAGTTACAGAGAAAGGTTGAATAAGTTAGGACTTTATTCCCTGGAGCGTAGAAGAATGAGGGGAGATTTGATAGAGGTATATAAAATTATGATGGGTATAGATAGAGTGAATGTAAGCAGGGTTTTTCCACTGAGGCAAGGGGAGAAAAAAAACAGAGGACATGGGTTAAGGGTGAAGGGGGAAAAGTTTAAAGGGAACATTGGGGGGGGGGCTTCGTCACACAGAGAGTGGTGGGAGTGTGGAATGAGCTGCCAGATGAAGTGGTAAATGTGGGCTCACTTTTAACATTTAAGAAAAACTTGGACAGATACATGGATGAGAGGTGTTTGGAGGGATATGGTCCAGGTGCAGGACAGTGGGACTAGGCAGAAAAATGGTTTGGCACAGCCAAGAAGGGCTAAAAGGTCTGTTTCTGTGCTGAAATGTTCTATGGTTCTATTACGAAGTCTGGGTTGTGAGTGATTTGGAGGGTCTTGTGCACAGTGGTGGTTTTCCCTGGGTTCCTGCTACCCTTGTACTTCCTGGTGGCAAAGGTCATGGTTTAGGTCAGTGATATCTGAAATGTAGTGGTAACAATCAGATTAAGAGAGGGTTTCGAAGATTTCAAGAGCACACACAGTTGAGTACTTTTGGATTGGTGCCAAACTACAGGACTGAGAGGAGATCTGAGATAAAGGAGAAGTGAAGAGGTCTAAAGTCTCTTGGAATTCTGAAGAGACTTAGAAGAGTGAATAAAGAATGTTTGTTTTGATTAGGGCTTATCAATTTAGAATTACCAGTAAGAGAAACAAAATCCAACACAGACACCCAGTGCATGGGACTGCATGCACTGCATTCATACAATGCCTTCGATAATTGCATCCTCCAAATCTTCATTTTTGTTGTAACATTCAGGATGATTGTTGCAACCTTCAAATTCTTCATAGTTTCTAACTTGAAGAAGTGAAATCATAAACACGAGGAAATCTGCAGATGCTGGAAATTCAAGCCACACACATCAAAGTTGCTGGTGAACGCAGCAGGCCAGGCAGCATCTCTAGGAAGAGGTACAGTCGACGTTTTGGGCCGAGACCCTTCGTCAGGACTAACTGAAAGAAGAGATAGTAAGAGATTTGAAAGTGGGAGGGGGAGGGGGAGATCCAAAATGATAGGAGAAGACAGGGGGGGGGAGGGATGGAGCCAAGAGCTGGACAGGTGATTGGCAAAAAGGATATGAGAGGATCATGGGAAAGGAGGCCTAGGGAGAAAGAAAAGGGGAGGGGAACCCAGAGGATGGGCAAGGGGTATAGTGAGAGGGACAGAGGGAGAAAAAGGAGAGAGAGAAAAAGAATGTGTGTATATAAATAAATAATGGATGGGGTATGACAGGGAGGTGGGGCATTAACAGAAGTTTGAGAAGTCAATGTTCATGCCATCAGGTCGGAGGCTACCCAGATGGAATATAAGGTGTTGTTCTTCCAACCTGAATGTGGCTTCATCTTTACAGTAGAGGAGGCCGTGGATAAACATATCAGAATGGGAATGGGATGTGGAATTAAAATGTGTGGCCACTGGGAGTTTCTGCTTTCTCTCGTGTAGGTGTTCAGCGAAACGATCTCCCAGTCTGCGTCGGGTCTCGCCAATATATAGAAGGCCACATCGGGAGCACCGGACGCAGTATATCACCTCAGCCGACTCACAGGTGAAGTGTCGCCTCACCTGGAAGGACCCAACTGCAAGACACAGACTCTGAAGTACTAGGAACAGGACAGGACTAGAGTTAGGGACGAAACTGGATGCAGACTAGGAGCTGGGACAAGAACACAGACTTGGGCTAGGACTTGACTAGGAAAGCAGGACCTGGACAAAGAACTAGGAACTTGGAACCTGGACAAGGACTCCGAGCCAGAGACTGGACAGGGACCCGAAACCTGGGTCTTGACTTGGGCTTGGACCCCAGATCTAGGCGAGGACTTGACGTGGCTACAAGACTGGACGAGTCTTGGGTTCTCTGAGGCGAGGACATGATGAGGCTTGGGTTCAGACTCCCAGCTGGAGACTGGACAACGACTCCGGAACTAAGCAAAGACATGACATGGTCTTGGGAAACAAGAACCTCGGAACACAAAGCTGGAAGCCTTGACTTGGCCGACGGAGAGACAGGAACGCAGAGCTAGGACCCCTCCTTGGGAACAGGACGTAGGGCTTGGACTCATACACAGAATGCTGAACACGACAAGACAGTTCCTAACACTAGGTAGCAAGCAAACAGCTGGACCTACCTAGCAAAGTCATGGACACAGAGACAGTTCTCAACTCTAGGTAGTGGCAAACGGCCAGACCTACCTAGTGAAGGCGTAGACACAGAGAGACCGTTCTCATCTCTAGGTAGCAGCAAACAGCCAGGCCTACCTAGTGAAGGCGTGGACAGGGAGAGAGAGTTCGAAACAACAATAGACAGTTCCTTGCTCTGGCAGTTGAACATGACACCAGTGCAGGCAAGGGTTACAGGCGGGGCTCCAGGAGGAAGATGAAGGGAAGGGATACAGATAGGAACAATCCAGCAACTGAAGCTGAACCAATTTATGCAGCCAGCCCAAAATGTGAATCAGCTGCCTCAATAAGAGCACCCAACAGAGAAAAGGGAAAACCAGAAAACCTGGAATAAGGATCAATGGACTGGACCGTGAACCGGAATCCGGACTTCACGGACCGGACCATAACACCATGTTACAATAGTCATGGGGGATTTCAATATGCAGGTAGATTGAGTATATCAGATTAGTGCTGGATCCCAAGAGAGATAATCTGTAGAATGCCTATGAGATGGCTTTATAGAGCAGCTTGTGATTGATCGAAATATGGGATCAGCTACTCTGGATTGGGTGTCATGTAATGAACAAGATTTGATTATGGAGCTTAAGGTGAAGGAACCCTTCGGAGACAGAGATCATGATATGATAGAATTCACCCTGCAATTTGAGAAGGAGAAGATAAAGTCATATGTATGGGTGTTACAGTGGAGTAGAGGAAATTACAGAAGCATGGGAGAGGAGCTGGCCAAAGTTAATTGGAAGGGGATACTAACTGGAGTGTGGCATTACAGCAATGGCTGGAGACTCTGGGAGCAACTTGGAAGGTGCAGGATAGATATATCCCAAAGAACAAGAAGTATTCTAAAGGTAGGACGCACAACTAAGGGTGTCAAGGGAAGTGAAACCCAACATAAAGGCAAAATAGAGGGCATGTAATAGGGCAAATGTAAATGGGAAGTTGGAGGGTTGGGAAGCTTTTAAAGACCAACAGAAAGCAACTAAAAATGGCATTAGGAGGGAATAGATGAAATATGAAGATAAGCTAGCCAATAATATTGAAGGGGATGCCAAAACAGGGACCCATTAGAGAGGGAGCAGCTGACCTAGGCCCTGAGTTTCATTGGTCAGATAGGGGATAAGCTACAGATAATTGAGTCTGTTCTGGGTGAAGTTACTGAAGCAATGAGGCATGTAATCTCATGCCAACAAGCCCAGTCTCATCTGGAGGAAATGTATCATCCATAGCTGCAACTGTTCAACAGCTCACATAATCATAGTCATAGTCATACTTTATTGATCCCGGGGGAAATTGGTTTTCGTTACAGTTGCACCATAAATAATAATAACACCATAAATAATTAAATAGTAATATGTAAATTATGCCAGGAAATAAGTCCAGGACCAGCCTATTGGCTCAGGGTGTCTGACCCTCCAAGGGAGGAGTTGCAGACAATTGGAGTCAGGTGCCTGCGACTTTTGCTCTCATACCATCCACGAACTCACTGCGGACAGCCAGTGTTCTCACCAACACAAGTCAGCAGCCTTTGGCCACGTCAGTTCCACTCACAGCATATTCACAGGCCCTCCTTTTCTGCTGCCTCAATAATCTCTCCCACTAATGCTCCCAATACCGTGACCAGCCGAGAACTGACTCTCATGCCGGGACCCGCACAGGTACCCACTCTTGGACCACCACAGACTCCTGCGTCTGTACTGGAACAGAGTATTACACCATCAGGTGATCCCGATGGCTGTAGGAATTTTATTAGTCAATGCGAGCTGACATTCCAAGCCCAGCCTGGTTGTTTTGGTGTTGATGCGTGAAAACTGGCGTACGTGGGTCAATCTCTAAGATGGACCTCCACTCAGCCTGTTCAATGCTTTACGGGAGCAAAGATAACCAGCAGCCCAGTCATTCTGACATTTCGTGGCGGCAGAGTTAAGGAGGGTTTTTGACCTTCCAGTGCAGGGTCAGGAGACTACCCACCGACTCCTGACCTGTGCCAAGGCAGAGGAACGGTGAGAGCCTATGCAGTCAAACCACACACTTGCAGTAGAGACAGGATGGAATGAGAGATCCCTCATCACTGCCTTCCAGCGTGGACTGAATGCTAGGTTCCGGCAGAAGATTGCTGTCCTTGATGAACAGGATAGACTGGATGACCTGATTCATCTGGCTATTCAAGTTCGTGACCGGGTAACTGAATGGCGAAGGGAAAAAAAATGTCTCAATCTTCCTGCACGCCATCTGATCACCATCTTTCCTCACCCGCTCCCTCACCACCCAGCACCCAGTCCACGGAGGAGCCTATGCGAGGGGGGCACATGAGCCTGTCTCAGGAGGAATAAGAACAGGTGCCTGCCTATATTGTGGCGATCCAGGACATTTCCGGGTGGTATGTCCCAAGAATCCAGTAAAAGAGGATACCTGTTAGCAGGGAGGGGAGTCCTGATGGATCGGTTCTCTCTGCAGTCATTTTCCCCTAATTGTATAATGTTCCTTGTCATGGGGGTCTCAGACCCATAAACTTAAGGTGTTTAGCGAGTCTGGTGTAGCCAGGAATCTCATGGACACCTCTCTAGCTCAGTGGTGGTGAGTTCCAACTCAGGAATTAAGAGAAAAGATCAACACCAAGGCCCTGGACAGTTGACCTCCAGGCACTGGCCAGATCCACCTTTCCAACTTGTCCTCAAGGACAACCAGTGAAGAACTCTGCTTCTATCTGGTTGATTCACCTGATCTGCCACTGGTGCTTGGTCTTCCCTGGTAATCCTGACAAAACCCACGGATTCATTGGTCTCTTAAAGCACTCCAAGAATGGCGACCATCATGCCTGTCTACTCGTCTGGTCCACTTCAGGCTCCGTTCCATGCATCCCCTCCGGTGTCAGCTCAGAATGTGAACCTGTCTGGGATTCTGGCTGAATATGTAGATCTTCTGGAGGTCTTCAGTAAAAGAAAGGCCAGCTACTTGCCCCCACACTGGCAATATGACTGTGCCATAGACCTCCTACCAGGCACCCGTCCTCCCCAGGACCAGCTCTTCTCCCTCTCTCATCCTGAAATGGTGGCCATGGAGAAACACATCGAGGAGGCCTAGTTCTGCTCCCTTCTCTCGGTAATGCTCTTGAAGTAAAAGCTGACGTTTGAAACTTTCTAGTGTTTGCTTCGTATTCCACAGGCATTTCTGCTTTTTATAAATGTCAGATTTCTAGTGTCTACAGAGTTAAAAAAAAAATTCATGAATGATTTCTGGACAATACCTAATCAACACTGGCAAAACACACACGAAACACTGGAGGAACTCCAGGTCACGCAGCATCTATGGAAATGAATGATCAGTCGACATTTCGACCCAAGACCCTTCTTTGGGACTGGAAAGGAAGAGGTATGGCAACAGAATAAAAAGGTGGGTGAGGGGAAGGAGGATTAGCTAGAAGGTGATAGGTGAAGCCAGGTGTGCAGGAAAGGTAAAGGGCTGGAGAGGAAGGAATCAGATAGGAGCTGAGAGTGGACCATAGGAGAAAGGGAAGGAGGAGGGGACCCAGGGGAGGTGGTAGGCAGGTGAGAAGAGTTAAGGAGCCAGAGTGTGGAATAGAAGAAAGGGGAGCGGAAGGGATTTTTTAAAATGGAGAAATCGATGTTCATGTCATCAGTTTGGAGGCTACCCAGATAGAATATGTTGCCCCTCCATCCTGAGTGTGGGCTCATCTTGGCACAGGAGAATGCCATGGACAAGCATGTTGAAATGGGTTTGGGAATTGAAATTAAAACATTTAGCCACCAGGAATTTCCACTTTTGGCGCATGGAGTGGAGGTGCTGGATGAATGAACAGAGTGATTTTGAATGAATGCCATTGTCATGGCAACAACAGTGCCCCACCCTGCAATTAACATTACATTTAAGTACAAAACAGTCAGGCAGATAACATTTTGCTTGTATCAAGTGCACAAACCCAGACTATGCTCAATTGATTAATAGTAAAGATTACCTGAATATCTGTGAGAATTTTGATCCAGTTGAAATCGATTTCAGTGGAATTTGCTCTTCAGGAAAACAGTTTAAAAATAAGCCACCTGAATTTTTAATTGAATGCTTTTGTTCATTAATTTGGATTGTCGGTGTTTAATATGTATTTTTAAAGAAGCAGACAATCCTGCAGTTGTTTGTTCTGCAAGTAAAACAATTTAAACAAATGTTTCATCATCGCTTCTATTGTGAAAGAATTGAAATTATGTGTCAGGCTGGAGATGATGTTGACACTATTAGAGTCATTTTATTGAAGTGGAAGGATTCTAATCCACCTACAGTCTCTTATTGGCTCTCCTCCATTATGTCCTGTTTAAGCTTAGAGAAAATAAGAAGTCGGACATTTGATACATCCTTTAAACTTGAGCAAATCTGGTGACCTTTTATCCAATATTTTCACTTAATTTGATTTATTACTCTTCCAATCTTTTTTTCCCCGAAGTTTTAGATTTGATCAGAAAGTCTTTCTTTTTTTTGGTCATATCCTCAAAATGGACTGCCCAGTCCCTTTGTTTTTTGTGTTTTTTCTATAGTGTAGTGGTTTTTTTTTCTTTTCATTTAAAACCCAATGTTTATTCTTTTCTCTTCATAAACTGATAAGAGAATTGTTATTTTCATTTTTTTAGAATATATTTTATACTAGTTTAACAATATCTATGATTCTGACAGTCTATCTTAATCTCAGTTTATATTGTTACTGATATATATATTTGAAATAATTCTCCTCTTGATTGTATTTATGCTCCTTTTAAATCAATAAAAAGATTAATAAAGAAAGATGTTGGCACTGTCAAAAATCACCATCAAAAAATAGTAAACATGAGGAATTCTGCAGATGCTGGAAATTCAAGCAACACACATCAAAGTTGCTGGTGAACACAGCAGGCCAGGCAGCATCTCTAGGAAGAGGTACAGTCGACATTTCAGGCCGAGACCCTTCGTCAAAAAATAGTGCTGGGTGCAATATCCCCTGTGAAAAGCATAGGCTAGGAAATTGTGACTGCAATGTTGTACACTACCTCTATCGCTGTGACTCTGTCACTGTTAAGGTAGAGGACCACTTTCAATATCCCCAAAGAGTTTAACGTATTAGATTAGTAGTTGATGGAAGGTGTAAGAAGCTTCAAAGGATATGTCACCTCAGGCTTATTTTATGAGTCTGAACATTTTAAAAGATCACCATCAGTTAAAGAAATATTATTTCAGTTAAGTAGAAAATGAATAAAGTACATATTGTTGTAGAATAAGGAATGTCATTAATATGTAAAATTGATAGCATAAACAGGCTGCTGGAGGAACCCACTGGGTGAAGCAACATTGGTGGACTCTTGTCTCTACTTATCACCTTTCAGCCTCTTTCTCCACCTTCACCCTGCATTCCCCTCTTCCAACTGCCTTCATCTGTCCCTTTTCCTCTCTTTCCTTATCTGTCTCTACCTATCGCCATCCAGCCATTGCCTCCCAACCCCACCCCTCCCCCTTCCAGTTCTATCTGTCTATCATCTCCTTCCTCATCTCTTTCCACCTACACCCTGCCAGTTTATGCCTCAACCCCTCGCCTCTTTATACTGACTATCTTACCCCCCCCCCCATACTCTCTGTCCTGATGCAGGGTTTCAGCCTGTAACATTTTTTTTTTAAACCTTGTTTGTGTTTTCTTTGCCTCCTCAGGTGCTGCCTGACCCACGGAGTTGCGGCAGCAGTTTGTTTTTCTGTCCAGATTCTAGCATTTGCAGTCTGTTTTTTTCTCTTTTTTTTCCTTTTCTTACACTGCAGAATGGGCCCTTTTGGCCCTTCGACCCAGCAAACCCCCAATTTAACCCTATCCTAATCACAGGACAATTTATAATGACCAATTAAGCTACCATCCGGCACATCTTTGGATTGTGGGAGGAAACTCACGAGGTCTTGGGAAGAACATGCAGACTCCTTACTGACAGAGACAGAAATTGAACCCAGGTTACCAGGTTACCTGTACTGTAAAACATTGTACTGTACTAACCACTACACTACCGTGCTGCCCTGCATGTGTCCATGTAAAAAAATTATATTTCTTCTTGAGTGTATAATTACTTTCTAATAGTTGTGGGATGTAAATTCACAAATTGCTAGAAACATGTTTTATATATTTCCCAGTTGATAATGTCAAAATTGTTCTCAATGTTACTGAATTGAATTTATTTGTTGAACCTCAGATCAATACAGTTAGAAAAAAGTAATGGGCTGTCCTTACAAATAGAATTTAATTAAAGACACCAGGGAAGCAACCAATCAGTTCACAATTACTTGAATGTTTCTTTAGAATTTCTTAAGTTTAGGAAACATTTAGAATATGCTCACAAGTTCATTAATCTCGATGTAGAATCTACGGTTTAATTAGTCAGTGGCAATAAGCACAGATAATTTTATTTTAGCAATATGGAACTAAAAAGTTCATGACTCCACAATGGAATATTTTGAATAATCTTCTGCTAATAGACACTTGAGCAGAGGTGAATAGAAAGTACAGGCCCAGAGACATCAAATGTTCCTCATACGTTAACACTTTCATTCCTGGAATAATTTTTGTAAACTTCCTCTGGACCCTCTCCAACGTCAGCACATCCTTTCTTAGGTTTGGGGCCCAAATAAACAGGGAAGCACAGCAATGTTGAATTCTAACCTGAAGTTTCCCACAATTGAGTTACAGTTTATTTATTTTGGGTTTGAGTTCAGAATTTACAAAGACTTATGTAAAAAATATCTAATTCTGCCTCTTCTAAAAAAAAGTAGGATCCCAGCATTTTATCCAATGTTTTTGTGACAGCATATATTCATATGTTAAAACCTATTGACATTGATAACAAGAATGTACCTGCAAAACTTTAAGACTTGCAAAAAACACTGGGCGTAGCCTTACTACCCTCCCTAGGAATTTGTGTTAATCATAAATTTATACAAGGTACTTCTGACTAGTTTGCCAGATTAAATCAGAACACACCCTGACATTCATGGTCCTTATCCTTCTGCCTTCATTAAACTTGTTCCTTCTGGAACAGACCCGGCACCACACCTCCCTCTTCTCCCTGCCCCATAGTTACTGATGTTCTTAAATTGCTTAACACAGATCAGTAACATTGAAGTTGTTCAATCATTAACATACATACATAGCCAGTGACCATATGGTTGGCTTTTGGACTTTAAGTTAATATATTATCTCTCACCTGAAAACAAAAAAACACAAAACAAAGTGCAAGACCGTCACAGACAACAGGAGAATTTAGCAACAAGCAGAAAGCAAACAAAGCTGTTGTAACATTTTTACCCTCAGACTTGACATTCAGCTGAATGCTCCTATGATTTTAACATTTTATTTATATAACCTCATAGCTGAAACTTTTTCTGAGGTGATCACACCCAGCGTGCAGATCTCAGATAGTAGATGGGTGACCACCAAGAGAAGTAAGAAGAGTAATCAGTCATTCCCTTCAGCAACAAATATACCCCTTTAGATACTGCTGAGGGGGATGACCCGTCAGGGTGCAGCAACAACTGCCAGGCCGGTGGCACTGTGGCCAGCTCTGAGGCTCAGCAGGAAGGGTAAGGTCAGGAAGAGTGATAGTGATTGGAGACTTGATAGTGAGGGGGACAGACCGGAGGTTCTGTGGCCGTGAAAGAGAAATCAGGACAGCATGTTAACTAGGATAACTAGGTGCTCGGATCCAGGATGACTCAGAGTGGCTGCAGAATATTCTCAAGGAAGAGGGTGAGCAGCCTGAGATCATGGTGCACATCAGCACCAATGACAGCGTTAGAAAGGGGGAAGAGGTTCTGTGCAGTGAGTACAGGTTGAACATCCCTTATCCAAAGTGCTTGGGGCTGGAAGTGTTTAAGATTTCAGATCTTGGAATAGTTGCATCTACAGTAAATAATGAGATACCTTGGGGATGGGACCAATGTTTAAACACAAAATCCATTTACATTACATGTACAGTTGATGTATAGCTGGCATGACACTCACAGAGTGAACAGTCTGCAGTCGGAGCACAGTCTGACGTGATGGAGCTGGGTCCTCCACAGACTGTTGGAGCTGAATGACCACATCTGTTACCAGGTTCCAGCACTACGACTGGCTTCATATCTGCCACCAATTATTTCAAATAGTACCTGTGCCGCTGCAACTATGGTGGATGGAGGATTTGATTTATATAATATTTTTTATCATTTTGAGCATGAAACAACTCAGCTTTCAGTTCGTCATGATAGTTTCATGATCAGCATACCGTTAAGCGGCATATGTTCACTCTGACGCTGACGAATCCACTCTTTCAATACATCTGCGAGATCTTCATTTTTCAGGAAGATTAAGGAAAAGTGTAAAAACAATAGGGTTGTTGTCATGGGGAGTTCAATTTCCCTTATATAAACTGGGACCTTCTTAATGGAAGAGGTTTAAATGTGGCAGAATTTGTTAGGTGCATCCAGGAGGGTTTCTTAAATCAATATGCAGATAGTCTAACAAGAGGAGAGGCTGTACTGGACCTGGTGCTGTGTAATGAGACTAGCCAGGTGACAGACCATTCAGTGGGTGAGCAGTTTGGGAACAGTGATAACAGCTGCTTAAGTTTTAAGATAGCTATAGATAAGGATAAGTATGGACCTTGTAGGAGAGTATTCAATTGGAATAGGCAGGAACTAGGGAGAGTTCGTTGGGAGCAGCTGTTTATGGGCAAATCCCCATCTGACAAATGGAAGGTGTTTAAAGATCAGCTGCTCAGAGCACAGAATAGATATGTTCCAGTCAGAAAAAAGGACAAAAATGATAAGGTATGTGAACACTGGATGTCGAGAGAGGTGATGAATTTAGTCAAGAAACAAGAGGAAACATATGTAAAGCTTAGGAAGCTAAAATCAAACAGGGCCCCTGAGGATTATAAGGAAGCCAAAAGAGAACTCAAGAAGGGGATAAGGAAAGCCAAGAGGGGCCAGACAAAATCTTTGGCAAGTAGAAGTGAAGAGAATCCCAAGGCGTTCTATACAGAATCAAGAGCAAGAGGATAACTTGGGAAAGGGTAGGACCACTCAGGGATAAAGGGGGGAACATTTGCTTGGATGTGGAGGATGTGGGTGAAGTCCTTAATGAGCTCTTTACATCAGTATTTACCAAGGAGAAGGATGTAGAGGATAGGGAGATCAGTGCTGAGCATATTAATATACTAGGGTATTTTGAGGTAAAGAAGGAGGTAGTGTTGGGTCTCTTAAAGAGCATTAAATTGGATAAGTCAACCCCTAGTTTATACCCCAGTTTATTGAGAGGGGCAAGTGAAGAGATTGGTGGAGTCTTGACCAATATTTTTGTGTCCTCTCTAGCCACAGGTGAGGTCCTGGAGGATTAGCAAGTAGCCAATGTTATTCCATTATTCAAAAAAGAAACCAGGGATAATCCTCTTTCAATATTTTTATTAGTTTCTGCATAGAAGAATATAGAGTACAAGAAGATATATATTGAAAGTCAAAAGAAAAAAATAAAATAGTACCAAATACATTGTATTAAAAATACAATTACAATCAGAAAACCCTGTATTCATAAAAATTAAATTAAATTGTAATATTGAAATATAATAATTTTGTTATACAGAAAAAAATCTAAACCCACTACCAAAGTCCAAGGATAATCCTGGAAACTATAGACTGGTGAGTCCCGTGACAGTGGTAGGGAACTTACTGGAGTGAATGCTTGGTGACAGGATTTATAAGCATTTGTAAAGCCATGGCCTAATTAGGGAGACCCTGCATGGCTTTGTGTGCAGAAAGTTGTGTCTTACTAATTTGACTGAATTTTTTGACAAAGTGATGAGGTTGATTAATGAAGGCAGGGCTGTATATGGTTTTAGTAAGGTGTTCGACAAGGTCCCTCGTACGAAGCTCATCCAGAAGATTAAGATGCGTCAGAACCATGGTGAATTGGCCATTTGGACCTAGAACTGTCCTGCCCAAAGAGGACCAACAGTAGTTATCAAAAGGATTTATTCTAGCTGGAGGTCTGTGGTTAGTAGTATTTCGCAGGAATCTGTATTGGGACCTCTGCTGTCTGTGATGTATATAAGTGACCTGGATGAAAATGTAGATGGGTGGGTTAGTAAGTTTGTGGATGATACAAGCATCAGTGGTGTTAATGATAGCATAGAAGACTGCCAAAGAATACAATGGGATATAAATCAGTTGTAGATTTAGGTGGAGAAATGGCAGATGGAATTTAACCTGGCCAAATGTGAGGTGCTCCACCCTGGTAGGTCAAATGAAAAGAGATAGATAAGGGCAGGACTTTTAACAGCTTTCTTATGTTTTGTAAATCTGAAACAAATCAAAAAAAGAACAAAGGAGACTGGGATAAACGAGTATGCTTTACTTCAGTTAGGCCTGCACTTAGATGTGGTGGTGTAATGATGTGTGCTATTTACATACTATTGCATATAACCCATAATTATATAAACAAAGAATACTTAATCAAACAACATATTTACAATATGACTCAAATATCACTGAAATATTAAATACACAACTGTCCTCCCTGCTTAACTATAATGTGCAACTCAATTATAGAATCTTAACTTCTATATATATGTTTTACTAATTTAATCACTGTAGTGGATTTCTTACTCTGGTGGGATAATGTCTTTCCTGACAGAGGGTGGGGTGAGGGGGGGTCACACTGTTTGGTAGGTGAGACTTGTGGCTGTGTAACAATCTCAGGTTCTGGGGCTTCCTCTGTGTGCTGGTTGTAGGAATTGACTCTGACACTGCAGGAAGTGGTTCTGACAGCTCTTGGATCCTTTCTTCTCTAACAATTGACTGTGGTCCAGTTCTGCCCTTTATTTTTCCAAGTACCTACTTTTGATCACCTCTGTACTTTTACCATTAAACCTGCATTGATGTGGTGTATGTGAGCCTCTGCCACAACAGTAACACAATTTATTCAGCCAGGCAAGTTTATGTTTAGACGTTGCAATTTTGTTCACTCTCGCTTTCATTTCAGACTGCATTTCAATTGCATCTCTGGCTGCGCTTTCCATTGATACAGTGATTTCAACTGCTCTTTTAAATGTGGCTTGTGGCTCAGTTAGGAGCCATTTTTGAATGCTTTCCTGTGAGATTCCACAAACTAAGTGAGCTGTCAGTGTGCCTTTAAGCTCGTCACCGAACTGACAATGCTCAGACGACTTCTTCAATTCAGCCATGTAAACTGAAATGGAGTCCCATTCCTTTTCATTCCGTTTATGAAACCTAAGGCATTCTGCAATCAACAATGGTTACAGTTCTAAATGTTCCTGCATTACCTTCATTATATCAACAAAGCTCATTTCGACTGGTTTGTTTGGAGCAGTTAAACTTCTAAGCAAACTGTATGATTTTCCACCCATTGCACTCAGTAACACTGGCACTTGCTTTTCATTAGCTATTTCATTTTGCTTTAAAATACTGCTCTATTCACTCAGTAGACACCACCCAGTTATCTCTTGTGCAATCAAACATGTCAGTCTTTCCGATGTAGCCAGCCATTTCTGCTTTTTTAAAATTTATCTTTATTACCACCTGGTACTTGCTGTTTACGTTCCTGTGAATTTCATCCATTTTCTGCTTTTTTAAAACTCCATGGTCTTTCTTCCCTTGCTGAAGAAAAAAGATGCTGTGCTTTTTTAAAAATTCAGACGTCTCACTGCATTTCAACAGGTAGGTAGCCTACTTGGGTTTGTTTTAAAACTACATCATCACCACGGTTATGTTTTCTAACTCCAAAATGATTAAAATGAAAAGCATGTGAGACCAGTATAAACATATATGCTTTACTTTACTTCAGTTAGGTGCGCACTTATGACATGGTGGCGTAATGATGTATGCCATTCACGTACTTTTATGTATAACCCGTAATGAACTGTATAAACAACAGAGTGCTTAATCAAACAATATGTTTACAATATACTCAAATATTACTGTAATATTAAATACACAACAGTGTTGAGGAGCGGAGGGATCTTGGAGTCCAAGTTTCTAACTCCCTGAAGATGGCTGCACAGTTTGATAAGGGTGGTTAAGAAGGCCTATGGCATGCTTGCCTTGTTAGTCGAGACAGTGAGTTCAAGAGCCAGGACGTTATGCTATAGTTTTACCAAACTCTAGTTAAGCCATATCTGGAGTATTGCATTGGCCTAATCTCAAATAATAAAGAGGCAGCCTACAGAGAAGAAGTCATCACCCTGACACAGTGGTGTCAAGAAAACAACTTCTCCCTCAATGTCACAAAAACAAAGGAGCTGGTTGTGGACTACAGGAGGAATGGAGACAGGCTAACCCCTATTGACATCAATGGATCTGTGGCTGAGAGGGTGAACATCTTTAAGTTCCTCAGCATACACATCACCGAGGATCTCACGTGGTCTGTACATACCGGACGTGTGGTGAAAGAGGCATAACAGCGCCTCTTTCACCTCAGACAGTTGAAGTTTAGTATGAGTACCCAGATCCTGAGGTCTTTCTACAGGGGTACAATTGAGAACATCCTGACTGGCTGCATCACTGCCTGGTATGGGAACTGTACCTCCCTCAATCGCAAAACTCTGCAGAAAGTGGTGCGGTACGCCTGTAGATGTGAATTTCCCACTATTCAGGACATTTGCAAAGACAGGTGTGTAAAAAGGGCTCCAAGGATCATTGGGAACCCAAGTCACCCCAACCACAAACTGTTCCAGCTGCTACTATCTGGGAAATGGTACCGCAGCATAAATGCCAGGACTAACAAGCTCTGGGACAGCTTCTTCCACCAGGCTACCAGACTGATTAATTCATGCTGATACAATTGTACTTCTATGCTATATTGACAGAACTGTTATACATACTATTTATTACAAATTACTATAAATTTCACATGGCACATTTAGACAGAGACATAACTTAATGAGTTTTACTCCTCATGTATGTGAAGGATGTAAGTAATAAGGTCGATTCAATTCAATTCAGTTCCGGTCGCCCCATTATAGAAAGGATTTCGCGGCTTTGGAGAAGGTGCAGAAGAGGTTTACCAGGATGATGCCTAGATTAGAGGGCATGTGCTATAACGAGAGGTTGGACAAACTTGGGTTGTTTTCTCTGGAGCACTGGAGGCTGAGGGGAGATCAGATAGAGGTTTATAAGATTATGAAATACAGAGACAGAGTAGACAGACAGGATTTTTTTCCCAGGGTTGAAATGTCTAGTACCAGAGTGCATGCATTTAAGGTGAGAGGGAGTAATTTCAAAGGCGATATGAAGAGCAATTTTTTTATGTAACGCGCTGTAAAGTTTCACTGCTAATGTAATGGCTGTCTGTAATGTTTCTCTGTAGCAGCAATGTTTGGGTTATGACTAGAGATAACGGGGCATGCTAGCCAATGAGCAGGATGTTGTTCTGTCTTGTGTATCTGGGAGCTGGGAATTCGCGATCTTTTGCCAGGGAGAGATGAGGAGAGAAGATGCGAATGGAGAGAATTGGTAGACCTCGGACAGAGTGGACTTGGAGCGAGGGTCCGAAGGTCAGCGACAATTGGAGGAGGTCGATGGTGGACGAGTGGCCTTATCAGTGAGCTCCAACATTGTGCAATAGACTTTCGTGAGAATGGGCCCTTTTTCCTTTTGTGCTTTCTTTACTAACCATATAGTCAAATTAAGAATTATAAAGCTCAATCATTTAATCCCATATTGTGTACTGTTTGTTATTTTGGGGCACTGATTTGTAATGGGGGACACATCGCACAGCATCCACCCAAACAAGATTTCTCAAGTTTAGCCGGGCCGGGGGGTTATCATCCCTTATATTAAGCCACTAACCGAGGCGAGTGTTA
This sequence comes from Mobula birostris, assembly GCF_030028105.1. NCBI lineage: Eukaryota > Metazoa > Chordata > Chondrichthyes > Myliobatiformes > Myliobatidae > Mobula > Mobula birostris. The sequence continues at coordinate 170,217,127 of NC_092375.1, read as the reverse complement.
TATTTACACAGAGAGTGGTGGGTGCCTGGAATGGGTTGGTGGTAGACACAGATATATTGGGGACTTTTGACAGATGTTTAGATGGCTTTCTGAATCAAAGGAAAATAGAAAGATATGTACATTGTGTAGGCAGAAGAAATTAGTTGAGTTATCCACTTGATTACTAATTTAATTGGTTTGGCACAACACTGTGGGCTGAAGGGCCTGTTCCTGTGCTGTATTGGTTTCACAAAAATTTCCGAATTTTAGTAAGCAATTTTAGTGCAGTTACTACAAGAGGTAATAAATAACAAAAGCACCAAATACCTCAAACATCTAAAACTGTTTATGACAAAAGAAATTGAAGGCTCAGTAAAGAGAAGCAGAGAAAGGTTGAGCCAATGGGGAAAGAACTATAATTACCTCTGTTAATATGCTCACCTAAGCAAGGTCAGTTGAGCCTTCATCAAATGTTTAAATGCACAAGTAAAACTGCACAGACTTCCTTTCCAAATCCAGCTGGCAAGGAATGCAACTCCACCTCATCTAAAGATACGGTTTTTATGCAGCATCTTATTCTCAGAAATATTGCACTGTTTATTAGCAAAAAACTGTTTTTCCTTGAAAATTAACATCGACAAAAAACATGGAAAACAGGCAGGCATTGACCTGATAAATTTCAGAATCAGGATCAGAATCCTTTATTATCGCCAAGTATGTGGAAACATACAGGGAATTTGATGCCGGTTTCCCTGAGCTCTCACTGTACAGAATCAAAAAGCAAACAAAACAATAGTACAAATAATCATGAACTATATACAATGAGGTATACCTGTGTATGTACAGGTGGACTTGGGTTATAATAGACTAAAATTCAAGTGTTCATAAGACTGATGGCATATGGAAAGAAACTGTTCTTGTACCTATTTGTCCTGGCATACAGTGATCTAAAGTGCCTACCAGAAGGAAGGAGTTGGAACAGGTGATGTCCAGGGTGTAATGGGTCTACAATGATGCTCCTTGCTCGCTTCCTGACTCTAGATGCATATAAATTAACTGTTTTCTCTCCACAGTTGCTGTCAAAGCTGCTGAGATTTTTTTCACCATTTTCTTTTGTATTGTGGCAAATAGAATTCTTGCATGATGTAAAGAAACCCTTGACAATGTTGGCTTTTGCTCTGATGACTGTTAAAGGCAGAGGAGTTTTAGAAGTGTAGGTATTTTGTATTAGGTTGAGCCAGAGAGGGCCTATAATCACATGCTATACCACTACATCCTTCTCTGCTCACTGATCTCTGATGTCTGATGTCTACCTTCCAGCTCAGCAGCCTCCGTATGCTGTATACACTATCTGCTACAAGCAGGACTTCCCGGTGGCCAAGCATTTTAATTCCGATTCCAGTGTGTCGGTCCATGGCCAAAATGAGTCTACCCTCAGGGTGGAAGAGCAACACCTTGTATTCAGTCTTTGTAGCCTCCAACCTAATGGCATGAATATCAATTTCTCCTTACTGTAAACAAATTTCTTCCCCTTCCCCCCCCCCACCTCTTCTATTCCCCATCCTGAACTTGTACCTCTTCTCACCTGCCTGTTACTTCCCCCTGAATCCTCTCCCCTATCCCTTTCTCCTATGGTCCACTCTCCTCAGCTGTCAGATTCCTTCTTTCCTCCTTCTCCAGCCCTTGACCTTTCCCACCCACCTGGCTTCACCCACCACCTTCCAGCTAGCCTCCTTCCCCGACCCCACCTTTGTGTTCCGGTATCTTCCCCTTTCCATCTCAGTCCTGAAGAAGGGTCTCAGCCTGAAACGTCAGCTATCTATTCATTTCCATGGATGCTGCCTGATCTGCGAAGTTCTTCTAATATTGTGTGTATGTGTTGCTTTGTACCATATGCACTAATTTTACTGGGTCAGATATTGGTTGGTCTCAGAATAAGCAACCACTGCACCAAACCTACACTCCTAGAGTGTAACAGGAATATGAGATGGAAATTACCTCTACTGCGCTCATTTTAGTCCTGAACCTTTAAGTTGTCTTTGAGATTTCATCTGTACAAAACTGTAGCGTCATTTTAAGTTTATAAACCAGGTACACAGTGTGAAATAGCAACCCTAACTTTAGTGACAAGCTTATTTAAACAATTGCAGAACATTATGCCTGTAACATACCTGAATGGTGAGATAATTGACAAATTGCTGCTTATGTAGTGCATCTTATACCTAACAAAGTGGCCACTGAGTATATGTTCACAGTCTTCTGCTGCTGCAGACCATCCAGTTCAAGGTTTGACATGTTGTGAGTTCAGAGGTGCTCTTCTGCACATCACTGTTATTTGAGTTACTGTTGCCAGTTTGAACCAGAATGGCCATTCTCTCTGACCTCTCTCATTAACAAGGCACAGAACAGCTGCTCACTGGATGATCTTTGTTTGAAATCTAGAGGCTGCTGTTTTGAAAATCTTAGGACATCAGCAGTTTCTGAGATGCTCAAACCACCCTGTCTGGCAGCAAAATCATTCTACTCTCAAAGTCACTTAGATCACATGTCTTCACCATTCTGACGTTTGATCAGAATAACAACTGAACCTCTTGACCATGTCTGCATGCTTTTCTGCATTGATCAACTGATTAGATGTTTGCATTAATGAGCAGGTGTGCGTAATAAAGTGGCGACTGACTATATATGTTCATTTTAAGTTGTTTTCTATTAGTGCATAAATGACAGTGAATGGTATTAGAGTGATCAGCAGCACTGGGGCTCCACAGTGGACTGTCTTGTCTCCCTTTCTCTTCACCATTTACACCTCGGACTTCAACTACTGCACAGAGTCTTGTCAACTTCAGAAGTTTTCGGATGACTCTGCCATAGTTGGATGCATCAGCAAGGGAGATGAGGCTGAGTACAGGGCTACGGTAGGAAACTTTGTCACATGAATTATCTGCAGCTTAATGTGAAAAAGACTAAGGAGCTGGTGGTAGACCTGAGGAGAGCTAAGGTACTGGTGACCCCTGTTTCCATCCAGGGGATTAATGTGGACATGGTGGAGGATTACAAATACCTGGGGATACGAATTGACAATAAACTGGACTGGTCAAAGAACACTGAGGCTGTCTACAAGAAGGGTCAGAGCCGTCTCTATTTCCTGAGGAGACTGGGGTCCTTTAACATCTGCCGGACAATGCTGAGGATGTTCTACGAGTCTGTGGTGGCCAGTGCTATCATGTTTGCTGTTGTGTGCTGGGGCAGCAGGCTAAGGGTAGCAGACACCAACAGAATCAACAAACTCATTCGTAAGGCCAGTGATGTTGTAGGGATGAAACTGGATTCTCTCATGGTGGTGTCTGAAAAGAGGATGCTGTCTAAGTTGCATGCCATCTTGGACAATGTCTCCCATCCATTGCATAATGTACTGGTTGGGCACAGGAGTACATTCAGCCAGAGACTCATTCCTCTGAGATGCAACACTGAGCGTCATAGGAAGTCATTCCTGCCTGTTGCCATCAAACTTTACAATTCCTCCCTTGGACGGTCAGACACCCTGAGCCGATAGGCTGGTCCTGGACTTATTTCATAATTTACTGGCATAATTTACATATTACTATTTAACTATTTATGGTTCTATTACTATTTATTATTTATGGTGCAACTGTAACGAAAACCAATTTCCCCCGGGATCAATAAAGTATGACTATGACTATGACTATGACTCTTACTGGAGGAAGTTCCCTGAATTGTAATATAACGAATTACAGCCAAGCTGTCTTTGCTGCATCCTTTTGTTCTCAATGCTTAATCTTTGTATGAGATTTTGTTTTGGGCAATTAAGCACAGAGGGTTCTGTGAGCCTGTGAATAATGTTCCTGAATAAACTCCTATGAAAAAAGAAAAGAGAATTACCTGCTTTGGGGAAACTGTCATGGCCTGTTGTCACCACAAACTACATGATGGCAATGAATGTACCTATGAAGTGTAGCGAGCATGGATGCAGGAAATATGGCAGCTAATTTGCACCCAGAATGATCTCACAAATAACCATAAGATAATAACTATTATACGAGTCTGAGAAACAAATCTTGGCCAGGATACCAGGGCTAAACTCCCATGCTGATCTTTTAAATACTGTCTTCCGGTTTAAGATGGTACTGCTGAAGGTGAGTGACTCTTATTGGCGGTTAACAAGGAATGTAACTAAATACTTTATTAATAACACTGTTTCTGTTTATAAATAACTATGGTAAATGATCACTGCAAACAACAAAGAGGCAAGCGAAGGCGGGGCTGAGTTGAGGGGTGGAAGCGTGCAGATCTGAGGCGATCGGGGCAAGTCAAGGCCTGCATGAGGCGAGTGGAGTGGAGCAAAGTCAGAGCAGAGGAATGGCAGATTCAAGGCCCGACCACTTAAAGCATGAGTGAGATTTGATTGATCTGAGTGCCAGGTTGACGTGGAAAGGTCAGGTATGAGCTAAAACATCCAGGCCAGAAGTGTCTCAATGCGACAGGGTCCAAGAGCGAGGAATAGCCTGATGTTTGGATGGTTTAAAGGCCGGGCCAGATGGGTTGAAAGGGCAGGGGTCGGCACCTGAGGCAAGGGTCGGGCCGGTTCTGCTTGCTGCTCCACAACGTTTACTCTGCCCTGCGCTGCACTGAGGCTGACGCTGTGGCCTGCTCCGGATGTCCCAGGCTTCGTGTCTGAGGACTCACTTTAGTTCTAACTGCTGCTTGCTTACTTTTATTGTTTGCACATTTTTTTTCTCTCTCTCTCTCTCTCTGCACATTGGGTATTTGTCAGTCTTTTTTAAAAATGGGTCGTTTTGGGTTTCTTTGTTTTGTGGCTGCCTGTAAGGAGATGAATCTCAAGGCTGGATAATGTATACATAGTTGGATAATAAATGTACTTTGAAATTTAATATGTCAATTTTCATCTCCATTCAGACTGAGCCTGATCTCAGCCCAAATCTTTAGCTGGTGCATAACACCCTTAATTTCACTTCAGGTTAGTTTGCTCAAGCCTTTGTCATGGACTTGAGACCACAACCTTCTAACCTAGATCCAGGAGTGTCACTAACAGAGCCAAAGCCATCGTGGATGCTCCTTCATTAGAGCTGACTGTAGTTCAAACAGGACAGGACAGTCTGAGTCCTATCTGCAATTCGTTATCTGAGAACCGCTGGCTGCATGTCAGCTTCCTTCCTAAGTTTGTATTTAAAACTGAAGTACTTGACTTAAAATATTGGGCTTGTTTGTGCTAAATGAGCCCTGTCTGGAGTCGCCATCTGTGGTTCATATGCCCACACTCACCTGGACTCTGTCCTGGATCTTATCCTGTGGTACACTCCGCCATTGGGGAAAGGAGCACGCCGGAATAATTGAGACGCTTCGTCTGCGGCCCTGTCTGAAACACCGAGCAAACTTCCACAGCCAGGGCTGACATGTGAAAGCTATAACTGACGGGTATAAACAATATGTAAATATCTCTGGGGAAAAAATAGTTAATTTGTTTTAAAAAGTTAAAACACATTTTAGAAATTATTGAAAGGTTAAAAAAATTGAAGGTTTTGGAATTCCTGGAGGTTTATGCCAGAATTAGCCCCACTCTGTTCGCACTGGTCAAATAGCAATTTCCACAGTCTAATCCCACCTTCCAGGCATAAGCCTTGCTGTTCACAGCCTCTTCAAGTGTTAGGGGCTCTGCTTCTGTTATTCTCTATCTCTAAGCCCCTTCCATCCTCTGGATGAAAAGATTTTGCTCATCCTTTGAATAGTTACTCAACCAATTATTTAAAATCTATGCCCTCTGTGGTTTGACTCCTCAAAGATTGCCTATCTTGGCCCCTCAATTGTCAAGAAATGTAGAGGAGGCCTGACCCAAAGGCAGAGCAGTGGAGGAGATTTAGCAGTAAATGATATTTTACTAATTAACTGCAAAATAACAAGCAATAAGTGGCCAAAAACAAGAGAGAACAGATATTTAACACAACAAGGTAACAGAAGGTTAGGAGCAACTGGCTGAGGCTGACTGGTTTGATGAGTGAACAAGGATTGTAGCTGAGAGCTGGGTTTTAATAGGCTGCAGGAGATGTGTTGGAATCGAGTGGCAGGTGACTGCTGTTATCTGGATGAAGACTGGGAGGAGCCTGCATGTGCAAGCCTAACAAGACCCGGACCCCCACCCCTTCCATGGCCCAGGGTGATCCAGATGGGTTTGGTGGGAGTCCTCGATAAGCAATGGATGCAAGATGAAGCTGGATAGCACCTAAGATCTTTCCTCCAGGATGGACCTAACCTCCACCGCTGCCTCCTCTGCGGGGAACAACGAGGGTTGGTAGCCATGAGGCATTTCAAAGGGTGACATGCATGTAGCAGAGGAGGTGTGTAGATTGTGGGACAGTTTGACCCAGGGCAAATACTTCTATGTGGAAGGTTTAGAGGCAATGATGTATTGCAGAAACTTCTCCACCTGCTGATTGGCTGTTTGACTGTTCATTGGTCTGTGGATAATTGCCAGAGAGCAACTCGTTGAGGTGTGGAGGAGGGAGGAGAAGGCTCACCTGATGCAGGAGACAAATTGTGGACACAATGTCCTAGGGGAAGCCGTGGCAGCAGACTACATTTTGGAGAACCAGGTCCACCATCACAGTAGCTGACACTGGGTCTACTACTCGTCATGGCCCCATCGGATGGTGGCAAACCCACAATGAAAGCGATGGCGATTTGGGACCATAGGCATCACGGGATTGGAGAGGCCACAGGAGCCCAGAGGGCTGTTGGTTGGTGGAAATGGACTAGTAACATTGAAGGCCATCTGCAATCATGGTGGGCCACAAGAACCATCATTGCAGGAAATTCCTATGCCGTTGTGCGGCTGGATGGCTGGAGAGGGGTGTGGAGTGGGACCTCTGGAGTGCCTCAGAGCACGTGGCTGCTGGCATAATTGTCAGATTTGTCATCCAGAGCAGGCTCGTGCTGTAGAGCCAGGCAGATCTGATTCTCAAGGTACCAAACAATCGGGGTGAGAATGGGTGAGGATAGAATGGTGGGCTGAAGGCCAGTCTGTTTCACAGACAAGGGAAAATCTGCAGATGCTGGAGATCCAAGCAGCACACAGAAAATGCTGGAGCAACTTAGCAGGCTAGGCAGCATCTATGGAAAAAAAAGTACAATTGATGTGTTGGGTCCTGCCAAAGGTTCTTGGCCCAAAACATCCACTGTATGTTTTTCCATTGATGCTGCCTGGCCTGCTGGGTTCCTCCAGCATCTTGTGTGTGTTGCTCAATCTGTTTCAGCTGGGTTGAACTGTTGTGACAGGGCATCTGTGTTAGTGTTCTTGGAGACAGGTCAGTAGGAAATGAAGTTGAACTGCTCAAAGAAAAGGGCCCAGCAAGCCAGATATGTGTTGAGTTGGCAGGTCTCTTGAATGGATATGAGGTTCTGGTGATCAGTCCAGATCAGGAAGGGCCTGGAGTTTCCCATCGGCCAAAGTCTCGGTTCCTCCAAGGTCCATGTATTGGCGAGTTGCTCCCTGTTTCCTACTCCATAATGGCATTGTGTAGAGTTGAACTTGCACAAGAATGCAGCATAAAGATGTGTCTTCTTGTCCAGTCCTCACTGAGAGAGGATGACCCCAGCACCCACCTCTGCCACAAAAGGTCTAAGTGGTTCAGATGGCAGAGAATAGGAGCGGTGGTGAAGCATCTCTTGAGCTCCTTGAATGCGTGGTCCATGACAGCAGACCAAGTTATCGGTGGGTAGGTGACCTCGTCAAGGAGGTGAGAGGAGTGGCGATTTGGCTGTAGTTTCTTATGAACTGCTGGCAGAAGTTGGAGAAGCCCAAGAAGGGCCATAGCTGCTTAAGGGATCATGGAAGGACATGAGTGGGGTATAGAACTGAGAGTTTTCTAACTTGCAGTACAACTGGTTTTCGAGGAGACACTGGAGGGTGGATAGGACATGACAGACATAGTCTTGTTGTCCGTGGAGAAGATGGGGATGTCTTTGAGGTAGATGAGGTGGAATGGCTGACTGAGTGATGCAACTTTAAAAACCTTACACCTAACATCAACAAAACCAAGGAACTAATTGTTGACTTCAGAACGGGGGTCACATGTCAGTTCTCATTTGTGGATTAGAGGTGGAGACAGTTAGCAGCTTCAGATTCCTGGGTGTTAACATCTTGGATAACCTGTCCTGCACCCAGCACATAGATACAATTACAAAGAAGGCGTACCTGTGCCCCTGCATTATAAGCTTAAGGAGATTAGGCACATCATCAAATACTAACACTTGATTGTTTTTGATCATGCCCTCTGTATTTGTAATTATATATTATAGAAGGTAAGGCATCGAGTTCAGAGCCTAGTGGAACCCTGGTGACTGCAGCCTTCCAGTCACAAAAACACCTATCAACCGTTACCTGAGGAAGGGTCTCGGCCCGAAATGTCAACTGTTTACTCCTTTCCATAGATGCTACCTGGCCTGCTGAGTTCCTCCAGCATTTTGTGTGTGCGGTGCTTTGGATTTCCAGCAGATTTTCTCTTGTTTGTTATCAACCATTACCCTTTGTTTGTTGCCACTGAACTAATTTGCTGCTTTTCTTGGGATTCCAAGAGCTTTAAGGCTTGCTAAAATTCATGTAGATTATATCAAACACAGTGACCACATTGCTTCTCCGTATAACCATCCCAAAAATATAGAAAACCTGAAGAACTGCAAATGCTGGGTAAGCTAAGATAAAATGCTGGAAACACTCACAGGCTGCATCTATGGGAAAAGAAACAGAGCTAATGTTTCAAGTCAAAGATATGTTCTTCCCTTCAAAATCCTTGCTCACATCAGTGAAGACTTACACACCTTCTTAAAATGTTTTACTATGGTTTGCACAGCAGTGAAGTTAGCTAATAGTCTTGTAATTACAGCATGAATACCAGTCCTTTGGCCTAACAAGGCTATGCCGACCATGGTGCCCACACAGGTAGTCCCAATTTACAGCATTCGGCCCATACCCTTCCAAATCACTCCATGTACCTATCTTAAGTGCTTCTTAAATGATACTATTGTACTTCTTCATCTGGGAGCTTATTCCATATAGTCACCACTCACTCTTTAAAAATGTTGCCTCTTCTTTTAAATCTTTCCCCTCTCACTCCAAACCTCTGCTCCTAGTTTTAGACTCACTTACCCTGGGAAAGTATCCATCTCCCTTGATCTACACCTTTCATAATCTTAAACAGTTCTATAAGCTTGCCTTTCATTCTTCTATGTTCGATGGAATAAGAGCCTAGCCTGGCCAACCTATTCCCATAACTCAAACCTTCTAGTCTTTGTGATATCCTTGTAAATCCTCTCTGCATTGTTTTCAGTAAAACCATGAATTTTCTACAATAGGGCGAACAAAAGAGTACACAGTGTTCCAATTGCTATCTCGGCAATTTCCTCCCTAGCCTGCCACAAAATCCCAAGGAAGCACTCCGTCAGACCTTGAGGATTCATCCAACTTAATGCGCTATAGGGCAGCAAAGGCGTCCTCCCTGGTAAAAATTTAATGCTCTTCAATACTTATTTCCCTTATCTCTTGAGCAACCATGATTTTCTCCTTAGTAAACACTGAGGAGAAATATTTGTTAAAAATCCTACCCACCTCCTGCAGCCCTAGCCATTGATGGCCCTGATGACCTGTAAGGGGATCTACTCTCTAAGCACCCTTTTACTCTTGATATAGCATTGGATTTTCTTTGACCTTACCCGCCAGATCCATCTCATATCATCTCTTTGACCTCTTGATTCCCTTCTTGTGTATTTTAAATTTTTTTAAATCATGAACTGATTCATTCAACCCCAACCTCCTAGTCTTTCATTTTCCCAAATACAGCCTCAATATATGTCACTGGCCAGGGCTCCCTAGCTTTCCAAGTTTACCCTTCACCATCAGAGGAACACACTGACCCTGGACTTTCAATCTCCCACTTGCTCTTCATTCAAGCAGGCTTACACACAGGTGCATTGAAATACTTATTGTAGCAGCATCATGTGCATATAGTATCTAATTCACAGCTTTCAGAAGAGAAACATTAAATAAAGACCTAAGAGCGAAATATATCAGTGGGGCATAGTGACTGCTGTGTACTCTGCTTCATATATCAATGGCTCATACCCCACTGCTATAGTCAAAGATGGCTGAAAAATTGTCAACAGAGTCTCTGCAATTTCCTCGTATGGTTTTATTTTGACTGTAGTGTGTATATTTTATCTGGGCCTGGGAATTTATTCAGTTTCAAAAATGCTTAATACTTGTTATATAATTACATTTATTTATTCTAATATTTCAAACTCTGTATTAACTATAACATCAAGGACTCTGGATTTGTCAATCCCACTCTTTTACTTTGTGGGAACATGTTTACCCTAAACATTTTTTACGTGCTTTGCATTGTTCCAAGACTGAAGCACCTTCAAGTCGCTGTTTCTACTTACTAAGTCAATGTTAAATTTATACTTCTTTTGTCTTTATGTATGTCCATACCTGTACTCGTTGTGTCTGTTCCAGTGGAGTCCTCACAAACCTTTTCAATTCTACTGTCTATAACCCTGAGAACACCTAAAGCCTGTTGTATTTATTCCAACTTGCACCAAATCCCATTCATCAGTCATCCATGCTTTCCATTGAATATTCAGTTTTAAGATGATCAACATTTGTTTTCAGTTTCTTGCTCTTCATCACTCTTGAAAGGATACCCCATAACTTTATACTTCTGACATACTGAGTGCCCCAAATTTAATGGTACAAGCGTTAACTTCAGCTCCAAAATTCCAAGCATTGGAATTTCCTTCCAAAATCTCACTGCTTTTTTCCCTTTCCTCCCTTATGGTATCATTTAAGGCAAAGCCATCAAATTTTTTGCTCACTTACACTAGTATCTCCTTATGTAGCATAGGCATCAGTCTTTATTTGTTAACAATGCCCTATGAAGTAATTTGGTTGTGTTTACTGTGTTGAGGGTACAATATATGAAGCTGCCATTGTTGCAGGTTCTAAAGGAGAACATTAAATTATCAATGGATGAAGCTAATCACCACTGAATATCACAACTTCCAGTGCTGAGAGACTGATGTTCTGTACAGTTATCTTATCAGTCTGGCATAAATGAGATAGCAGTTAAGGTTATCAAGCTGTACTGCATGATGTTAGCATTTCATTTCTGCTCAATAACGTTGAGTAATTTAGCATGGGCAATCAAAAAGAGATTGTGATGAAAGGTGGAACAAATGGGAAAATGGATAGGTCATTGTACAGTATGTTCCAAAGGGAATGATGTGATGCTAGACGAGGTGACCAAATGAGGAGGATTGAAGGATGCCCTGAAATGAGATAAGGAAAACAATGATCAGGAACAGCTTCCTTCCCTCCTTCTGAATGGACAGTGAGCCCATGAACACTAACTCACTATTCATTTTTTGTTCTCTTTGTGCACTACTTAATTTATTTCTTATTATATATAATTTCATGACATATGCCAATGATACTAAACCAGATTCAGATGCTGATGAAATGATATTGACCTAAAATGTCAATTCTGTTCCCTTTTACAGAGGCCTATTGAGTACTTTTAACCTTTTCCTTTTTTATTGTATAATTTTTCCAGCATCTGCAATTCTTTACCTGGATATCAAAGTGGAGGCAGAAGCAGGCAAAAAACTGGGCACTTGATACCGAGGAGAAGATGACCAAGATGCTTAAGAGTCAAAAGTCAGAGAAAGGGAGTTTTTCTGGAAGAAAAGTGTTTCAAGATTGAGGGAAGTTTCAGAGGTGGGTTAGGGCAAAACATACTGTATACAGTACATGGGGAAGAAAGGAAAATTAAAGTGCAAGCTACTACAGCTTTAATAGCTTGGAAGCAGTAGGAATTATGATTCACTGAGGATCACCCCAATGTTTATGAATTAGAACCTAAAAGCTATTTGATCTTAACTTTCATTATGGTAATATTTAAAGAAAATCACAATTATTTAGTCCAAAGAATTAAGGAGTATTGGACTATACTATCATAGAATATTAACATGCTATCAATTATTGATAATTGATACACTGACAGTGCTATAGTGTTCCTCAAAAAACACGTGCTAACTTTCAGGCCATACATTGGACATGGATGTACATGAACAAGCAGCTACTGTTCAGCCAAACTGCTTAGTCAGAAGAAAGTGTGGTTAGGTTAACGTACATTTTGCGTGGGACAGTTTATGAAGACAGGCTGACATGCACCATTCTTTACATGAATGGTTTTTGAGGAAAACTATAGCACTGTCAGTGTACCAACTATCAATAATTGTCAGTATTTCAATATCTATGAAAGCACAATTAATTTCCAATACACCTTAACTCTTTGGACTGAATAATTTTGCATATCTTAACATTGACATTTTCTTTAACATTGTGTAAGTATTACCATAATGGAAGCTACTGTAAGATCAAATAGCTTTTAGGTTCTACTTCAAAAACATTGGGGATGATTCTCAGTGAATCATAATTCCTACTGTATTCATTGATTTCAGCTTTAGAGCTGGGATGATCTGTTTCAGCTCTTTACTGTAATTAGATGAGGAGATTATGTAAGTACGCTGCTGGGCGTAGGAATTGTGGAATCTGAGTGACGTTCATGTCAAAACCTGCATACTCAAAGGACATGTTAAAAAATGGTAATTTGAAAATTCATGTTCCTGCACGGTTAACTCAGTCACTGACAGATATGTCTGACCGTGTTACACTACAGAAAGCAATATTTCTGCTGCAGGAAAGAGTGTTTATATGGTCACTTTATTCAAACTGACTTCACTACCATAATATTCCAAAAGGTCAAGTTCAAAAGGTTAAAAGTAATTTTATTATTGAAGTACATATACTGTATGTCACTATGCACCACTCTGAGATTCATTTTCTTGCAGGTATTCACAGCAAATACAAAGAAACACATAGAATCAGTGAAAAACTGCGCATGACAGAGACATGCAAAAGACGACTAACTGTACAAATACAAAAAATAAAATAATGACAATAAATAAATAAGCAATAGATATCGAGGACATGAACTGTAGAATCCTGAAAAGTGAGTCCGTAAGTGTGGAATTAGTTCATTGTTGAGGAGAATGACAATTTGCCCCTCTGGCACAAAAGCCTGATGGTTGACTGGTAATAACTGTTCCTGAACACGGAGGGGCGGGGGGGACTTGGAGCTCCTGCTCTCCTTTCTGATTAGATTAGAATAGATTGTGAGAACACTCAGTCCTCTTATATTGTCATTTAGAAATGCATATGTGCATTAAGAAATGATACAATGTTTCTCCAGAGTGCTATCACAGAAAATAGGACAAACCAAAGACTAACACTGACAGAACCACATAATTATAACATATAAGACCATAAGACCATAAGACAAAGGAGCAGAAGTAGGCCATTCGGCCCATCGAGTCTGCTCTGCCATTTTATCATGAGCTGATCCATTCTCCTATTTAGTCCCACTCCCCCGCCTTCTCACCATAACCTTTGATGTCCTGGCTACTCAGATACCTATCAATCTCTGCCTTAAATACACCCAATGACTTGGCCTCCACTGCTGCCCGTGGCAACAAATTCCATAGATTCACCACCCTCTGACTAAAAAAATTTCTTCGCATTTCTGTTCTGAAAGGGCGCCCTTCAATCCTTAAGTCATGCCCTCTCGTACTAGACTCCCCCATCATGGGAAACAACTTTGCCACATCCGCTCTGTCCATGCCTTTTAACATTTGAAATGTTTTTATGAGGTCTCCCCTCATTCTTCTAAACTCCAAGGAAGTTACAGCAGTGCAAAGCAATACCATAATTTGATGAAGAACAAACCATGGGCACAGTAAAAACAATAGTCTCAAAGTCCTGAGCCGATCGACTCCCGAGTCCCCAATAGCGGCTGCAAAAGGGAGAATCTCCCTGCCATAAACCTCCAGGCACCGTCAACTTGCCGATGCCTTGGAAGCAGCCGACCACAGCTGACACTGAGTCCATCCGTCCGAAAACTTCGAGCCTCCGACCAGCCCCTCCGATACAGCCTCCCGAGCGCCATCCTCTGCCGAGCGTCTTCAACCTCGCCCCGGCCGCTGAAACAAGCAAAGCCGAGGATTCGGGGCCTTCTGTTCTGGAGATTCTGGTTACCACACAGCAGCAGTGGCAGCAAAGCAGGTACTTCAGAAGTTTTCCAGATGTTCCTCCGTACTCTCACGTCCGTCTCCATAAAATCAGAATTGTGCACGGTCCCCTACTTGACAGATAATAGATATTCATCACCGGAGAGGCCGTGCGCGCTGCTGCCGCGCCACCACCTTCTCCTCCTGGTTGGCAACAGTGAGAAGAGAGCATGGCCCGGGTGGTGGGGGTCCTTGATGATGGATGCTGCTTTCCTGTGACAGCACTCCTTGTAAATGTGCACTATGGTGGGGAGGGCTTGATCTGTGATGGACTGGGTATATCCACTACTTTTGTAATTTTTTGCATTCAAGGGCATTGTTGTGTCCATACCAGTGGGAGAAGATTATGATTTAGGTTCCCTTCTCTCAGTTTCACCTATCACCTGCCACCTTGACCCTCCTTCCTCCCCTCTCCCCCACCTTTTTATTCTGACTTCTTCCCTTCCTTTCCAGTCCAAAAGGGTCTTGGCTTGAAACACTGACTGGCAACTGTTTTCCATAGATGCTGCCTGGCCTGCTAAGTTCCTCCAGCATTTTGTGTGTGTTGCTTTGGATTTCCGGCATCTGCAGATTTTCTCGTATTTACGACTTAGGTGTGTTTGAATCTGCCTCAAGTTGTTAGGCTGAGTATTTGCCACACATTGAAGGCTCTGATAAAATGGCATTAGAGTGCAGTGAGTCTTTGCAAGCTGCTCTCAGCAGATCTATTATAGTCACCCTTGTACATCCTCAATATGCTTGTGTTTTGCATGGATCACAAGCAAAGTTTTTCACTGTATCTTGGTACATGTGACAACAATAAGCCAATTACAAATTGCCGTTTGGGAGAGGGAAATCGGATACTAAAGCATTTATAAAAAGGCAAGCCAGTTGTGTGGGCTAATAGTTTTTTAAAGATTTATTTTACTGTTCCATTTGGGAGGCTATTCGAAGTCTTTGCCAATTAAGTACTGATATCAAGTGCAGCTCTCTACGGAGATGAATGTGAACAATTTAGATCATTTTTGTCAAAAGAATTCATAAACCAATGATGTTTACATTATTCCCTGCAGCAGAAAGTATTTCAAATGAGAGAACAGTTACTGTTTTGTCGTAGCATTTCTCTTTGAAGTTACTTGTGGCCAGTCCAGCTTACCTGAGCAGCTTCCTCAAATGCAAAACTTTCTTGAATATGTGATGGCAGCACCAGGCAATTCATTCTGAGCTGATTTGTTGCCATATTTACTAAAAGGCCTTATGTTGACATGTTCCTATTTTTTTTTGTTGGCCAATTGTGTCATACAGGTCATCTTTCATTCACCCAGTTCCAAAGTATCAGCTTCATTGCTGTTGGAAATTTTGGTGCTCCATTTCAGATAGAGCCAAGAATAACAAGGGCTTTCTTCCTATACATGTACCATAAACTTTGATGTTCTCCTAAAGATGTATCTTCAATCTGTACATTGACTTTGTTTCTCCTTCTACAGATGCTATCTGAACTACTGAGTTTTCTGTTTTAATTTCTGAGTTTTAGCATCTGCAGCTTTAAAGAATAACATTATTTCTCTGTGCTCTCCACCAGCCTCTGTTCCTCATGTGGTATCATCTAAAATCACATGATCTTTTCACACACACACACACACACACACACACACACACACACACACACACACACACACACACTAGCACCATCCATCTTTCTCAGAGAGGTTCCAGTCATTTATAGTAAACAACATTTTGTTTATCTTGAAGAACTATTGAAATCAGGATTTACGTACAGATTATGAAATTTTGTAGTGAGTGTTAGGATTGGATTTTGAAGTGCAGCCATGCGGAAAACTCGGTGCTTGTCAGTACATGGGAAACTTGTTAAGTGCTCTTTTAGTGTCAACCGTATCTGCATTTTATTTTTGAATTTTTCATCCAATCAGTGGTGCAAATGATGTATTCTCAACTCGAGAACACAAAGAGACAAATCTAAATTTGCAACTTAATCAAACTGAAGTTAATTGATACTCCAGTTTTGAAATGGAGATCAAGCAGTGAAAAGGTCTTGTGTGGATGAGCTGCTTATGAAACTTAGAGAGAGGTGCTTCTCAGGCAGTGGGAAGAAAAGACCCTAGTTAAGGTAGCAAAGTAAGTCAGCAATGAGGGTGTATTGACACAATCCAATATCCATTGTGAGGGAGGGAACATTGACTCAGACCATGAGAGGCCTGCGATGGGCATTTTCATGCCTTACAAGGCGCAGGTTGGAAGCCTGTGTGGGGCGCCACTCCTCGCACAGATTAGAGCAATGTGTGATTAAGTGCCTTGCTCAAGGACACAAACACGCTGCCACAGCTGAGGCTCGAACTAACAACCTTCAGATCACTAGACGAACGCCTTAACCACTTGGTCACATGCTCAGTACAATGTGAAAAGTGATTGAATAATCTAAATAGGGCACAAAAGTTAGGAGAAAACTCACATTCTCCTTTAACCTATGTATGTATCACTCTACCTGCTTGAGCTCGGATCTCTAACTTGCGACAGGACATCATTCCCCACACCAGTTTACCACTATTGGACTCCATCTCCTTTGCCATCAACCTATCTGATATTAATATTCACCTTCATTCTTCCATGCTTCTTTCTCACTATCAGCCGTGTTACAAGAATAAGGAGACACTGGCTGTTCTGACAGCTTTCATTTCGTGCATGGCCTTCACGCACCCAGCAGGAGTGGATTGCATTTGCCACTGAGGCCCACAGGACCTCAGTCTTTCCCAATGCTTCAGGACACACGCAGACTCTACACCACCTCGGATAGTCTTGGTTCGGTGGGACACAAATGAGCAAAGGGAGATAAAGGAGTGGCAGGTAAACCACAGGGAGTCCAGCTTGTGGGATAAGTGTCTTTCCATGTTTTTTTTAATGATAGACAAGGAAGCCATTCATCCCACTGTGTCCATGGTGACTCTTAAAGCTATCATATTCCCTCACTAATTTCACCTATTTTCCCTCAATCCGCTGTTCATTCTATCACCTTCCGACGTGAGGAACAACTTACAATAGCCAACTAACTTTCAGAATCAGGTTTATTATCACCAGCGTGTGACGTGAAATTTGTTAACTTAGTAGTAGCAGTTCAATGCAATACATAATATAGAAGGGACAAAGTAAAATAAGCAAATAAATAAATAAATAAATCTTAATCCGCATACTTTATATAGTATATGTATATTGAATAGATTAAAATCGTGCAAAAAATAGAAATACTATATATTTTTTAAACAAGTGAGGTAGTGTCCAAGGGTTCAATGTCTATTTAGGAATTGGATGGCAGAGGGGAAGAAGCTGTTTCTGAATCGCTGATGGTAACAGTGAGAAAAGTGGAGTGGAGGTAATTAATAATGGACACTGCATTTCTGAGACACCGCTCCTTGACGATGTCCTGGATACTTTGTAGGCTAGTACCCAAGATGGAGCTGACTAAATGTACAACTCTCTGCAGCTTCTTTCAGTCCTCTGTAGTAGCACCCCTGCCCATACCAGACAGTGATGCAGCCTGTCAGAATGCTCTTCACGGTACACCTGTAGATGTTTTTGAGTGTATTTGTTGACATGCCAAATCTCTTCAAATTCCTAATGAAGTATAACTGCTGTCTTGCCTTCTTTATGACTGCATCAATATGTTGAGACCAGGTTAGATCCTCAGAGATCTTGACACCCAGGAACTTGAAGCTGCTCATTCTCTCCACTTCTGATCCCTCTATGAGGGTTGGTATGCATTCCTTCATCTTACCCTTCCGGAAGTCCACAATCAGCTCCTTTGTCTTACTGACGTTGAATGCCAGGTTGTTACTGTGGCACCACTGCACTAGTTGGCATATCTCACTCCTGTACGCCTTCTCGTAACCACCTGAGATTCTACCAATAATAGTTGTATCCTCAGCAAATTTATAGGTGGTATTTGAGCTATGCCTAGCCACACAGCCGTGGCTATAGAGAGAGTAAAGCAGTGGGCTAAGCACACACCCCTGAGGTGCACCAGTGTTGATTGTCAAGTGAGGAGGATATGTTATCACCAATCTGCACAGATTATGGTCTTCCGGTTAGGAAGTCAAGGATCCAATTGCAGAGTGAGGTACAGAGGCCCAGGTTCTGCAACTTGTCAATCAAGATTGTGGGAATGATGATATTAAATGCTGAGCAGTCTGACATAGGGGTTTGTGTTGTCCAGGTGGTCTAAGGCTGTGTGGAGAGCCATTGAGATTGCATCTGCCGTTGACCTATTGTGGTGATAGGCAAATTGCAACAGGTCCAGGTCCTTGCTGAGGCAGGAGTTCAGTCTAGTCATGACCAACCTCTCAAAGCATTTCATCACTGTCAATGTGAGTGCTACCAGGCAATAGTCATTGTTGTGTATCTGGCCTGGTTACACAGCAATGCTATTAATAATAACGCTGGAGACGGGAGCTAACGTTCATGGTTCTTTACTGACAGAAACCGAACTCGGCACACACGTACAGATCAATACGTGCCTAATAGTGCATGCAACGACGTGTCCCTACAACATAAAGTAGTCCCTTATTATACTGTAGGCCATACAGTACACTCCTCCCCTTTTATTTTAATAGTGTATGAACTGTTTTTTTTACTGGTTCACTATGCTAAACAAATATGTCTACCCTTAACATACAAATGCCTAACATTTGTTTACTTAGTAATATCTTAACTTAATAATATCAAATCATAACAAAGTAACATAATAATATCAAATTCTAACAAGCCCCCCTTATTTTTTTTACTATTTTTCACTTTTGGTCTAAGACCCATTTATAACTCAAGTCTCTGGGGAGGTCTCCTCTGCCTCTCTGGGTAACACCTGACTTGAAATGTTTGCTTCAGGGAATGAGTCTCCACAGGTACCTCAGGTGGGTCCTCAGCACTGATGACAGGCTCATCTGTGGAGGAGGCTGATGTGGTCACAGCAGGAGTGTTTGTTTCTATGTCCAGGGAGTCAGGGAAAGGTGGTGTTGTGTTTTTCATCTGAGGATTCAGGATTTGATCCACATGACATGCTTCTGTATCATGACAGTAAAGGCAAGGTATTGTTGTGTTTTTCACCCGAGCATCCAGGATTTGGTCCACATGCCGTCTCCATATGTTCTCTCCCACCTGTAGTCTATACATCAGCGGCCCATCTATGGTGGAAATTATACCCAGCTGCCACCTTTCAGTCCGGTAATCACGTGCAAGAACTGGCTGTCCCACACTGAAGCTCCGTGTTGACTTAGCATTCAAGTATTTGAATTGTCTGTTCTCCACATCACGCCGTACATCTGGTTTGAGAAGATCCATGCGGGACCTCAGGTTCCTGTTCAGAAACATCATCGCTGGAGTCTGGTTAGTGGTTGCATGTACTGCATTACAACAGGCAAGGAAGAAGTTGTCTATCTTGTGTTGTAGTGGTTGATTTTCGCTGTCCATTGCCTTGATGGCTTTCTTGAATGTTTGTACAAATCTTTTTGCCAAGCCATTTGTGGATGGATGGTAAGGGGCAGGTTTAAAGTGCTTGATTCCATTGTTCTTCACAAAGCTTTGGAATTCTTCAGAGACAAATTGTCATTCATTGTCTGTGCAGATTTGTTCTGGTATGCCATTCCTGACATGGTCCTCAGCACTGTAATGGTCTTTTCCGATGTGGTTGTCTTCATTTTGACGACCTCTGGTAATTTAGAATGTGCATCGACGGCAATTAAAAAGATAGAGTCCATGAATGGTCCAGCAAAGTCGGTGTGCACTCGTTGCCATGGTGATGAGGGCCACTCCCACAGATGGAGAGGGGCTTGTGGTGGTGTGTTCTGGATCTTTTGACGTCCAGAGCAGTTCTTGGTCAAGTCCTCAATCTGTTTATCGATTCCTGACCACCACACATAGGCACAGGCAAGACCTTTCATCTTCACAGTTCCCAGGTGCCCCTCGTGCAGTTTCTCCAGCACTCTGGTGCGTAGCTTTGGAGGAATCACAACTCGTGAGCCACACATTAGTGTTCCTTGACACACTGACAACTGCTCCTTCCTCGCTGAGAAGGCTGGAAACAGTGTGTTACCCCACGCTGGCCATCCCTTTACCATGATGTCATACACTTTTGACAACATAGGGTCATTGCGTGTTTCCCTTTCAATGAGGCTGCTTGTTACTGGTAATTGTTCAACTATTGTTGTGTGAAAGACCTCTGCAGAATCCATTTGTGTAGTTATCTCAGAAGTCGGCAGTGGTAAACATGACAACCGATCTGCATTGCCATGTTGCTTGGTCCCCTTGTGTTCAATGTCATACATGTGACCTCCGAGGAACAGAGACCATCACTGCAGCCTTTGTGCTGTCATCACTGGAACGCCTTTTCTTGGATTGAAGATTGACAAGAGAGGCTGATGATCAGTCAATAGGGTAAACTCTTGGCCATACCGGTAGTGACTGTGAATTTCTTGACTCCCCACATGAGGCTTAGAGCCTCCCTGTCAATCTGTGCGTAGTTGCGTTCAGCTGAATTAACATTCTTGAGGCAAAGACTATTGGTCTTTCTGAGCCATCTGGAAACTTGTGCGATAACACAGCTCCTATCCCATGGGGCGAGGCATCACAAACTTGTCGGATTGGTAAGGAGGGATCAAAGTGCGTGAGTACCCCTTCTGAAGTTATGTGTCTTTTAGTTTCTTGAAATGCTTTCTCACAGCTCTCAGTCCATTTCCATTGTGTTCCTGTCTGTAATAATGCATTTAGTGGGTGTAGGACTGTGGATAGGTTAGGCAAGAACTTGTGGTAATAGTTCACTAGACCAAGATATGCTCTCAGCTGAGACACATTTTTGGGTGGCGGTGCCTTAAGCACCGCTTCTATCTTGTCCTGAGACATGTGTAAGCCATCTTTGTTGATCACATGCCCACAGTACGAGATTTCCTTTTTGAAAAACTCACATTTCTGTCGATTAGCTCTGAGTCCATATTCTCGTAACCTGGTGAGCACTTGTTCAAGGTTACAAAGATGTTCGTTGTCATCTTTCCCGGTGACAATGATGTCATCCAGGTAACACTGAGTCCCTGGAATCCCCTGCAGGACCTGGTCCGTTGCCCTTTACCAGACTGCAGAAGCTGATGCTATCCCAAACGCCAACCTGTTATACTGGTAAAGTCCTTTGTGTGTATTTATTGTCAGGTATTTCTTGGATGATTCATCGGTTTCCATTTGGAGATAAGCCTGGGTCAAATCGATTTTTGTGAAATGTTCCCCTCCTGACAGGGAAGCAAAGATGTCCTCAATACGAGGTAGAGGATACTGTAAAGTGCAGAGAACTGGGTAACAGTCACTTTAAAGTCTCCACATACACGCACCTTGCTTGGTTTTCCTGGTTTTGTGCTGGAGGTTTTCTTCATCACTGGAACAATAGACGTGGCCCATTCACTCCAATCCACCTTTGGCAGGACCCCAGTCTGCTTCAGATTTTTCAGCTCTGCCTCTGCTGTAGGACGGATTGCATATGGCACTGGTCCGGCTTTGTGAAATTTTGGACATTTTCCTCAATCTCAGTCCTTGCCTTCATCCCTTGGAGTGTTCCTATTTCTTTCATGAGCACTTCCTCAGAGTCAGCAAGTATTTGTGACAGTCTCTCAGATGTAGTCTTGCTGCCCTCCTTTGCTGACACATCTAGTGCCTTGATGGTAGATAGATAGATATACTTTATTGATCCTGAGGGAAATTGGGTTTTGTTACAGCTGCACCAACCAAGAATAGAGCATAAATCCAACTGGATTTATGCTCTATTCTTAGGTGTGCCAATCCAACTGGATTTTCCTGAGCCATTCACGTCCCAGCAATGGTGGTCCTCCATTTTTCAGTACATAGAGGTTCAGTTGTTGTGTTTTATCTCCATAGGTCACTGTCACTTTAATTTTGTCTTTGGGATGCACTTTCTGTCCTGTGTAGGTCTTAAGTAGAGGTTTAGTTCGTTTCAGAGGTATGTGCGAAAACAGTCGTTTGTAGTCGTGTACAGAGATCACTGTTAAGGCTGAGCCTGTGTCCAATTCCATTTTCAGTCTCACACCCGCCACTTGTGGAGTGATCCATATTACTCTTCAATCATCTGTCTCTTTCACGCTGTGAAGTTGCTGACAAGACAATTCACTTTCATCAGAGTCGCTTTCATCAGAGCTGCTTTTGATCAGAACTGCCTTCTTTCATTTTGTGTACCTTGCTGTATTTTCCTTTCTGGGGTTTCTTGTTTCTCTGTATTTTTCCCTTTTTCTGCTGTTGACTAGCTTTGCATACTCTGCCAGTGTGACCCTGTTTGCCACAATTTCTGCATTCTTTGTCTTTTAACCAACAGTCATCCGGGTCATGTGACCTGTTCCCACTACGGTATCATTTCTTTCCTTCATTCCTGTTCAGTGACATTTTATTTGTGGCATATTCCAGAGATTTTTGTTGTATCTCGGAGGCACCCCGTGCCACTGTTTCAGTTGATACTGCAATGTAAGGTCTCTTTCACACAAAAGCTTCTTCTGTGTGGTTTCACAGTGCATGCCACACACTAACCTGTCCCTCAATGCGTTCGATAGACCAGCTCCAAATTGACAAGGTTCTGATAATTTCTGCAATTCAGCACAATATTCAGAAATGCTTTCACTTTTGCTCTGATTCCAATTGTGAAATTTAAATATTTCAGCAACGACCAGTGTTTTGGGATTTAAATGCTGTTGGAGAGTGTCTACTATTTGCTTGAACGTTTTGTCAGCTGGCTTTTCAGGGATTAACAAGCTCCGTAGCAGGCCATATGTTTTTGCTCCCATAATACTGAGTAAGATGCTGGCTTTCTTTTCATCCTTAACATCGTTAGCCTCACAATATAACTCCACTCTTTCAATGTAAATTGTCTAATCTTCAATGCCACTCTCAAATGCTGTAATGGTTCCAATCATCGCCATTTTTGTTATGTTAATGAAGCCCCAATCTCCCCTTATTTTCCTTTTTGACTCATGAGCGCACTCCGTCTAGATGTGCGTGTGTCGCTCCTTTTTATCTCCCTTCTGGGGCAGGCAGACCCTCAGCCCCTGGGGTCAGTGCCTGCTGTGGACTCAGCTGGACATGCTGTGGCTCCGCCTGTGTCTCTTGGTCTCCCGACGTTCCCGATCCTGACTGTGCTCCCACTTCCTTTCAGGCTTGCGGCCTCGCTCTGCCTCCTTCTCCCACTCCTTGGCTCGTTCCTTGCGCTCTTGTTCCAAGTGTCATTATCAATTAAAACATAGCGTTCCAATATGATGTAGGTTCAGTAACCTTGTTGCCGACTTGTTGTGTATGTGGCCTGGTTACACTACAATGCTATTAATAAAAATGTGAGAGATGGGGGCTAAGTTTCATGGTTCTTTACTGGCAGAAACCGAACTTGGCACACATGTACAGATCAATACATGCCTGATAGTGCATGCAATGACGTGTCCCTACAACATAAAGTAGTCCCTTATTATACTGTAGGCCATACAGTACAGTCATTAAGGCAGTTCACTTTATTCTTCTTAGGCACTGGTATAATTGTTGCTTTCTTGAAGCAAGTGGGAACTTCCACTTGTAGCAGTGAGTGTTTGAAAATGTCCTTGAATACTCCCGCCAGTTGGTTGGCACAGGTTTTCAGAGCCTTACCAGGTACTCCATCAGGACCTTCCGCCTTGCGAGGGTTCACTCTCTTGAAAGACAGCCTAACATCAGCCTCTGTGACGGAGGTCACAGGGACATCAGGTGCAGCAGGGATCTTCACAGCTGTAGTGTTCTCCCTTTCAAAGCAGGCATAGAAGGCGTTGAGTTCATCTGGTAGTGAAGCATCGCTGCCATTCATGCTATTGGGTTTCGCTTTGTAGGAAGTAATGTCTTGCAGGCCCTGCCAGAGTTGTCGTGCATCTGATGCCGCCTCCAACCTTGTTTGAAATTGTCTCTTTGCCCTTGAAGTAGCCCTCTGGAAATCATACCTGGTTTTCTAGTACAGGCCTAGATTGCCAGACTTGAATGCCACAGATCTAGCCTTCAGCAGATGATGGACCTCCTGGTTCATTCATGGCTTTTGGTTTGGTAACGTGCAGTAAGTCTTTGTAGGCACACACACTCATCCACACAGGTTTTAATGAAGTCAGTAACAACTGCAGCATACTCATCCAGGTTCGAAGATGAATCCCTGAATACAGTCCAGTCCACCAATCCAAAGCAGTCCTGTAGCCGCTCCTGTGCTTCCCTTGTCTAAACCTTCTTGGTCCTCACTGCTGGTCCTGCAGTCTTCAGTTTCTGCCTATACTCAGGGAGTAAAAGCACAGCCAGGTGATCAGACTTCCCGAAGTAAGGGCGTGGAATAGCACTTTCCAGCCTGGAGAAGACATGTGGCCATTGATAGAACAAGCAGGCTCCACACAGACAGCTCCACAGGTCAGGACTGAGCTCTGGTTGCAGGTGTGGTTTTGTTGGCAGTGGCACTACAGGCATCCAGATCCTGTGCTACATTGCAAAGGATGTCAGTGAAGCTGGAAATTGGCAGCATGCCAAGCTCCCTGTCCTTGAAGAGAGATTGAAAGAGTCCACCTCAAGCCTGAGTATAATATTGTCATTGAGTGTCGTGCTCAAGTCTCTTTCTGTGGACAGAATAGCAAACTGTGTGACACCTTAAATGCACAATTGAGACTAAGTACATAGGCTTTGAGTGAGGGCTTGAGGATTCTGAGTGGCACCTTAAGCAGGCCTAAACTTAGTGTGCAGCACTCTTGGGGAGTGAAGTTCGGCTGGACTGTGAGACACATGAAAGTGAAAAAGGACAATGAATTGGGCCTCTGCGCAAAGCTCTTTGATCCTCCCGCAGCCCCACCACTCTAGTCTGCGCATAGCATGCTGATTCGTATTCTCATGGCCTTACCTCACCTGCACAGGTGAGGAACCATCTTTGACAGGGTTCTTATGGAATTCCAAATGCTAGAAGCTGTGTATCTAAATGAATTTTATAGTAATCTAAAGCTTTCTGCAAAGAAGAGTCTGTAAATTATTGTACATTCCCCTCATAATCTTCAAACTTTCCACCTTCCTCCTTCTCATTCCTTATCCTTCAAATCCTTCTGCAGATCCAAATCCTGCTCCTGGACAATGTTATGCAGGACATGGCACACTAAAACCTCACTAGAAGTTCAGGCTGTTGCCTTTTGATGGGCACCTTTAGATCTGTTGGGGTCCCTGAAACATTTTGGCAATGTGTTGTCACCAGCTTCAAAAACACACCTGCCAGACATTCGGAAGCTGCTAACACCTCTGGGTTTCATTGCTGAGAGCTTTATGACCATGCTCTGTCCTCACAGTCTGAAAAGCCAGACAAAAATTCTATGTTAGTTGCAAAGACTTCTGGGTGTTCTTGCATCTCAAAAGCATCATGGCAACTACCTGCAAATTTTGCCTACCTACACCATGCTGAACATGGTGGAAAAGAAGTTCATCCAGTTGCCAAACGTATTTGAGTTGTATATGGTTGCCTTAGTTACGCCATGTAGATAGTCAATGATGGCTGCATCTGTGTGAAGCTACCCAGAATGCAGCATCACTCTGACCTGCATCATCATAGGTAAAGCTAATATCATTGCAGATATGGCATACAAGCCATCAATCAATTGTTCTGTCCATTATTGTGCTTTTGAAGAATCCAGATCTTGACAACCAAAGATAATTGGAGACACCAGGTGCTGGCGGTGAGCCAATATCTAACATACCCCGAATTTTCTGAGACACTGGTCCTCAGACACTTACCAGTAAGGAAGTGAAATTCAATAATGTTACCTGTCAGGGAGTCAGTATTCTGGCGATATGTGAATATAGAAGATATTAATTCAATCAAGAAACAGTTTTCAGTTCTTAATGTAAATTGTAAATTGCAAGCAGTAAATTGAAGTTAAAAGCACACCTTTGCAAATAAGCAATACTGTCTGTGGAACATAGATTGCCCCACAGACTAAGTGATATGGATTGCAAAATTATGACCATGAGACATTCACATATGCATCAGCCAAACATTAAGACAATAAAGTTGTGTTAATTGGCCTGCATCATTCCGGGCAACTATAGATTTAAGTAATTTGCACCTTTGTGAAGCAAGTTCAGGATAGCTTGCAGGCTAGACTGATACTGTCATGTCTACTTTGTACCAGCGAAGGTATTCGAACATTTAGAGGTGTCTCCAACTGTAGATATGTAATTCAAAGGAAGCATTGTCAACCCAAAATATTGAATTGAATTGCATTCTGTCATTGTAACTATTGAAATTGTATTGAATCACTTACTGTTACATTGATCTTAAGGCTATAAAAATGTAATATACTTTAAGTTTGTGGGACTCTACCGAGAGGGTCTCCAGGAGAAGGTCTGCTTGTTGTGCTGAATAAAGACTTCTAGGTATATCACTAGCTTCTGTGTCTCTCCAGTGACTTCAGTCACAGTCACAACATTATCATTGCCAAGTGTTTCACCATTAATATGATCTTCTATTAAATATTGTGTCTGCCGTAGATGTCCTGCAATAAGTGACTCATCTCCTGATATCCAAAGTCTTTTCAATGCGATTTTCAAGACATTTCAGGAACATGTTGTGTTTATCATCATTTTCCTGGAACACTTAAGGAACTTGACACTATACAGAATTGATTGGCACCCTCCCTACTAATCTCTTCATCATTAATGCCCAACTTGACTCCCAACTATATTGCTGTACCTGGATTTCTTTATTTTGCAGCAGAATGAGAATACCTTCACTAAGTCCACAATAATGTTCTAGAAGTGTGGCATAGCCCCACCTCATCAAAGGAGGTTAGTCATCTTGCGCTAACCAGTGAACCCCATGATCTGGCAGTTAATAAAGGGCAAAAATGTTCAAAATACTGCCTGACTGAGATTTTAACAGATGCTCAGCATGTGCTTGCAAACTTCTGATAATCTCAATGAGAGATTTCTAATCATTTTTCAGTTATTTTTCTGCATTTTGTAACTAAGGCAAGATTGCTCATGAAAGTAAGTAAAATCTCATGAGATTCAGGGAAATTGTCTCAATGGCAGGAAGCACATAATAAGTTTCAGTGTTTAGAAGACTATATGTTGTGGAGGTCTATGGGGCCATTAATGGACACATTGCTTTTCATAGAAAGCATCAATGCCTTAGACATATATAAAGCAGCCACAATTGTGAACTTTGCCAATGATGCCAAAAATACCCGTGGGTTGATAGTGAGGGTAAAATTCTTAAGTTGTAGGAAGGTATCAGTGGGCAGCAAAGTGGCAGATAGAATGTAGTTCAGAGAAGTGAGACGTAATGTATTTAGAAATAGTAGGATATGAAGTAATGCAGAGGAACCTTGGAGAGTATGTCTGGAAAATATTGCCACTAATAGGACTGGTAGATAGGATGGTTAGGAATGTTCATTGGATATTTTTGAAAAAAATATAATGGCTGTGTGTTTTGAATGGTGAAAGCTGTTGATTAGAGACACTCAGGTCTTTGTGCACACAAAGCATGGGGAAACGGGGTTGGGTTTGGGTGGTTCAGCTCTTTAGACCTGCTCCAATTCATTAGGATTATGCATGATCAACCATCTTTAGACCTGCTCCAATTCATTAGGATTATGCATGATCAACCATCTCAATGCCATTTTCCTGCATTGTCCTTGTAACTCCTTAATTCCCTTAATACCTAGTAGCACTGCTGAACTCTGTAACTGAGACTCCACAGACCTCCTGTGTAGAGAATTCCAAAAATTCGCCACCCTCTCTTCTCAGCCCTAAGTGACCACTCTTCTCTCGGAAGGAGAAGATGGTGGCGCAACGCAGCTTGCAGTGGCCACTCCAGAGGTGATGCCTGTTATTTGTCAAGCAGGGTGCCGTGAACAATCCTGATTTGATGGAGATGGACGTGAGAGTACAGAGGAACATCTGGTGAAACTTCTGAAATGCCTGCTTCGCTGCTGCTGCTACTGTGTGATCCAGAATCTCCGGAGGAGAAGGCCCCGAGTCCTCGGCTTTGCTCGTTGTTTGGCGGCCGGGGCAGGGTCGAAGCACTCAGCAGAGGATGGTGCTCGGAGAGGCTGTGTCAGAGGGGCTGGTCGGAGGCTTGAAGATTTCAGACGGACTCAGAGTCCACTGCGGTCGGGTGCTTCCAATGGTGCTGCATCGGCAAGTTGGCGGCGCTTGAAGGTTCATGGCGGGGAGAGTTCCTCCCTTCTGCCACCTGCGTGAGGTGATGAGTCTATTGGGACTTTGAGACTTTTTTTTACCGTGCCCATGGTCTGCTCTTTATCAAATTATGGTATAGCCTTGCACTGTTGTAACTATATGTTATAGTTATGTGGTTTTGTCAGTTTTAGTCTTGGTTTGTCCTGTGTTTTCTTGTGATATCATTCTGGAGGAACAATGTATCATTTTTTAATGCATGCATTTCTAAATGACAATAAACGAGGACTGAGTGTCCTCATAATCTAATTTAATAATCTAATCTAATTATTTTAAAACTGTGACTCCTGGTTCTAGACCCCTCAACTAGGGGAAATATCCTCACTGCCAAATCCTGTAAGAATTTTATAAATTGAAAGAAATTTTCTCACACTCTTCCGGTGGTATCCTGTAGTAAAAGGACTTTGGAATGTACTACCCTGGGGAGGTGGCAGAGGCAGATGTTTCAGGAGTACCTAGTTGAGCAATTAATTAAGAACACATAGTAGACTATGGACCATGTATTGATAAATAGGATTAGTATAGATATGTACTGTATTTGCTGCCTGGTATGGCTGAAGGGCTTGTTTCTGTACTGTCTGTGTCTACAACACTGTGACTCTGAATGTATTCTGTATGAGGTGGTATGTTCACATGTTTTACTACAAAGGTGCTTAAGCCAGCTGACCAGAAGACCACTCAGAAGGGCCTGTTTTCCATGATATACTTAAGAACTTCTGTGCTCAGTAATGAGTAAAAGTACTATCTGATCAATACAGGAATGGAAAACCCTGGCCTTGATTTTGTTTTTCTCCATGTGCCTTCAAAGATAGTTGCTTTCATCCTCCAGTTAGCACCAGCTGACAGATGTGAGTTTACATATCACTATATCATGCAGTCAATGTACTGCACCAGCAGACTGTTTTGATTTTACTCAATACTACAACTAAATATAAGATTAAGTATTGTTTAACAATATCACACTATGCTTGCTGAGTGAGTCTACCAGATTGTTGAATAATGGCTCAAGATAAAGATAATTCAAAGACAAATTATTTTAAACTTGGTGGTACAAAGTATGATTAATTTGGGAAAGGTGAGTTAAAAGTAGGATATGGGGAAAGGATACATGGATATTTAGATATAGAAATGCACTTACAACATTTTTCAGTTCAAGATCAATTGGACATTAATTGGTGTTAAAGTCAGTAATTCAGTCCTCCTATGTGGGGATTTTTTGTTAAAAGCCTAGTTGTTTGAAGGTTGTTTCCTATCAAATCCAAGCAAATGCAGAGCCTGTACCAACCTGCACAAAATACATTAACCTTGATGTGACTGTGGGAAATATTTAATTTCCTTGTACAGACAGCAGAGTACTTTGTCTTCTCAACTTCATGTGTGCAATTCTCATTATGTTAGATGTTCATTACATAGTCCGTGTGTGTTGAATCTAATAAGTATTTTACAGATATAATTTTCTGCAATTCAATACTGGAAAAAATCTGTCACTTGTTGGAAACAGCCAATGCTTCAAACTAAATTATTTCATATAAATGCCAGATGATATACTTAGGATGGCCAAGTGACTTTGTGCCATCTGCAAGGAACAAAGCAGAGAACACGTACCATTGCAATTGTAGTACCAAACTTTGTACTCAACCCTTTGACACATTAGTATGGTCAGTGCCAGTGACTCTTCTGTACTATCACATTGATCTGCACAAGGTAGTGTAGCTGCTGCTTTTGAAAGGACCATGTTGTTAGTAACTTGAACAGAAGTAACTCAGCAAAGATGCTGCCACACTGCTGTTAGTTGTTGATACAGATCACAAAGATTTTGAATTCCATGGAGGTTCCTGTTCTGTAGTATGTTTGCCCGTGGCTGTTCCTCAGCAAAGAGTACTGGAAGCACTGTGGAGTAAGCAAATAACTTAAGCCTGAAGTATATCTTAATGATCTTGATTAGTATTAAGACTAATACTGACCAGAAGTGCACTGAGAGCGGTAAGCATAAAGGAGCGTAAAGTAAGCCTACTGTTCTGGTTAACAACAGATGGTGCAATCCGGGTCATATTACGATTGAGGAACGTGTTTGCAGACCGAATATTGAACTTTTTACTGTTGGACTTCGGCCACATTCCACCGAGATACAACACTGGGCGGCACGGCAGGTCGTTCCTGCTTGTGGCTATTGAACGTGCAGCTCCTCCTGTGGAGGGTCAGACACCCTGAGCCAATAGACTGGTCCTGGACTTATTTTCCATCTGGCATAGTTTGCATTTTGTTGTTTGATTGTCTGTGGTTTTTGTATTGCTATATTGACGCTCTATTCTTGGTTGGTGCGGCTGTAACGAAACCAAATTTCCCTCGGGAGTAATAAAGTATATCTATCTATCTATCTATTATTTGAAAAATAGGGAGAACACTCCTGTTTCTTTTTCAAAATTAAATCTTTTGTTTAATATTTCAACTGATTAATCTCCTGTGTTATTAGTCAGGCTTTATCTTTAGTTCCTGTTGTAGAAACAGGCTTGCT
The DNA here is from genome assembly GCF_030028105.1 of Mobula birostris. Classification (NCBI taxonomy): domain Eukaryota; kingdom Metazoa; phylum Chordata; class Chondrichthyes; order Myliobatiformes; family Myliobatidae; genus Mobula; species Mobula birostris. Next base: position 170,186,166 of record NC_092375.1, on the reverse strand, counting down.
TAATAAAGAGAGAGTAATTCAATTTAGTGAAATTTTATAATATATATTATTCAAAATTACATTTGTCATTACATTGCACTAAACTCAATTACCTTTGCTCTTGGAATTCATGCTAATATAACAGCAGGAAGAAATGTACATATGTGCTGTAAAAGCAGCATCCAATCTCAACCCAGATGTGAATTTCTTTTCCAAATGGCTCCTATATCAGGAAATACTAATTATTCCAGGTTGCCCTCTTGCAGATCCAGGCGTGATATCATTATCCAGCCAGGATAATCAAGGACACAACCCACCCAGCCAACACACTTTTTGTCCCTCTTCCCTCCAGGAGAAGGCTCAGGAGCTTGAAGACTCGTACAGCCAGATTTAGGAACAGCTTCTTTATAACTGTGATAAGACTGCTGAACGGATCCTGACCCGGATCTGGGCCGTACCCTCCAAATATCCGGACCTGATTCTCAGTTTTTTTGCACTACCTTACTTTCCAGTTTTCTATTTTCTATTTATGATTTATAATTTAAATTTTTAATATTTACTAATTTTTACTATTTTTAATATTTAATATTTGTAATCCAGGGAGCGGAAAGCGCAGAATCAAATATCGCTGTGATGATTGTACGTTCTAGTATCAATTATTTGGCGACAATAAAATATAAAGTATATTATTACGGTGTTAATACCATCATTCCACCCACATTCAGTATGCAGATTAAGCAGGGAACCCATACTTAACTGCACTTTGCTTCAAACAGGAAAACAAAGTACTTTGGTGAAGGTTGAGATATTTCTTGCATTATTTTATGATGTTCTATTCAATATCATACTTTATAAAGTATGATATCTCCTCTACACAATTACACAAATAAAAAGCAGATTGATTTACAGTTGCTTATTTCACCCAGAGAGAGATTGACTGAAAAACGGACTTTGGAAATAAAATGTTTAAAGATTTATGAAGCACTTATAAGCCTTAGTCCAATCAATTGCTCAATAAATTATTTTTTTTTATTCTTTTGGACATGAAGAGATATTGATTTTAAGGAATACAGTGCAAAATGGTTCCATCAAAAGTAAGAGTAGTGAAACAATGGACATCAATAAGATAACTTACAATGACAAGTTCCATGCTAATTTTACTTATAAACTACACTCATGAAAAACATCACTGACTATGCCAAAGGCTTATGTAGGGTTGGTGCACTGCTTAAACAAATAATTTACTCAAAACACCCTTGGGATTAAAACACAGCAAATGACAGTTTAATATGTGAAGGATTTATAGCTAATATCGTGCCATTGCCAAAGTTCCTACCGTTCGAACAGATACTTTATAGGCAGATACTTTATAGGTGACCGGGAGTTACTATGCCAGGAGATGCAATCGTGCTGCAATCTGTAAGTCTGTACACTGCTAGGATTTGTAATGAGAAAATTGAACGAATACTCCTTTGTGATAGAATCAGAATCAGATTTATTATCACCAACATATGATGTGAAACTTATTATTTTCCAGCAGCAGTTCTGAAGACCGGTGAAAAGAATCATTGAGTGAGGGTCTTGTACTTCCTCCTTAATGGTAGTAACAAGAAGAAGGCAGGTCCCGGATGGTGAGGATCCTCAGTTATGGATGCTGCTTCTTGAGGCACCGCCTCTTGCGGATGTCCTTGATGGTAGGGAGGATTGCGGTGGAGTTGCTGAGTCTACAGCCCTCTGCAGCCTCCTGTGATCCTGTGCATTGGAGGCTCCATACCCGCCTCTGATTTAACCAGTTGGAATGTTTGCTGCCGTACGACTATAGAGATTTTGGTGACAAGCCAAATTTCCCCAAACTCCTAACAAAGTATAGCTGCTGACATGCCTACTTTGCGATTACACGTACGTGTTGGGTCCAGGATAGATGTTGACACCAAGGAATGTGAAGCTGCTCACCCTTTCCGCTGCGGACCCCTCAATGAGGATTGGTGCCTGTTTTCCTGACTTTCCCTTCCTGAAGTTTACAATCAGTTCCTTGGTCTTGCTGATGTTGACTGCAAGGCTGTTGTTCTGACACCACTCAACTCATCGATCAAGTGTGTTCAACAGGTTTAGGGAATGGGTCATGGAGTAATTTCAATCTATATCCTTTTTCTGTTATGTTATATGGCTGAGAATGTTGGACAATATCTAGTAACATGAGGAAATGAATTGTAGCAGCAGAGATATGGTTTTTGAGGAGGATACAAAGAATATCATGGATGAAACAAATATCTAACGAGGATGTCATGAACAGAGCAAGCACAAAAAGAGAAATAATGTATGAGATCATGAAAGGGCAACATGACTTCATCGGACACGTGATTAGGAAAAAGGAGTGAGAATTCAAGGTAATTATGGGAAAGATTGAAGGGAAGAAAGCAAGAGGAAGTCAAAGACAAATGATGATGGAGACAGCAGCCAGAGAACTGGAAATGAATACCAATGAATTGATCCACTTGACCCGAAACAGGAGTGTGTGGGCCATGGCAGTCAAAGCTCAAACTGGGCACAGCACCTGATGATGATGATGATGATGATGATCCTTTTTCTGGTACCATAGCAGTACACTGATAGGGTTTATGTTATAAGGGAAAGAAATTTGACTAGGGAGCAGAGCTCAATAAAAGGTGAGTGAAATAGTGTTGTTGTAGAATCAGAATCAGATTTATTATCACCAGCATGTGATATAAAATTTGTTAACTTAGCAGCAGCAGTTCAATGCAATAATAATAATAATAAAAAATAAGTAGATCTTATTCAATATACTTTATACAGTATACATATATGAATAGATTAAAAATCATGAAAAAAAACAGAATATTATATATTTTTAAAAAGTGAGGTAGTGCCCAAGGGTTCAATATCCATTTAGGAATTGGATGGCAGAGGAGAAGAAGCTGTTCCTGAATTGCTGAGTGTGTGCCTTCAGGCTTCTGTATCTCCTACCTGATGGTAACAGTGAGAAAAGGGCATGCCCTGGGTGCTGGAGGTCCTGAATAATAGACGGTACCTTTCTGAGACACCGCTCCTTGAAGATGTCCTGGGTACTTTTTAGGCTAGTGCCCAAGATGGAGCTGATTAAATTTACAACCCTCTACAGCTTCTTTCGGTCCTGTGCAGTAGCCCCTCCATACCAGACAGTGATGCAGCCTGTCAGAATGCTCTCCGTAGTACATCTATAGAAGTTTCGAGTGTATTTGTCGACATACCAAATCTCTTCAAACTCCTAATAAAGTGTAGTTGGTGTCTTGCCTTCTTTATAACTGCATCAATATGATGACCAGGTTAGATCCTCAGAGATTTTGACATCCAGGAACTTGAAATTACTCACTCTCTCCACTGAGGATTGGTGTGTGTTCCTTTGTCTTACCCTTCCTGAAGTCCACAATCAGCTCTTCTGTCTTACTGATGTTGAGTGCCAGGTTGTTGCTGCGACACCACTCCACTAGTTGGCATATCTCACTCTCGTACACCCTTTTGTCACCACCAGAGATTTTACCAACAATGGTTGTATACTCAGCAAATGTATAGATGGTATTTGAGCTATGCTAGCCACACAGTCATGTGTATATAGAGAGTAGAGCAGTGGGCTAAGCACACATCCCTGAGGTGCACCAGTGTTGATCGTCAGCAAAGAGGCAATGTTATCACCATTCTGCAGATTGTGGTCTTCCGGTTAGGAAGTCAAGGATCCATTTGCAGGGGGAGGTACAGAGGCCCAGGTTCTGTAACTTCTCAATCAGGATTGTGGGAATGATGGTATCAAATGCTGAGCTATAGTCGATGAACAGCATCCTGACATAGGTGTTTGTATTGTCCAGGTGGTCCAAAGCCGTTTGGAGAGCCATTGAGATTGTGCCTGCCATTGACCTATTGTGGTGATAGGCAAATTGCAATGGGTCCAGGTCCTTGCTGAGGCAGGAGTTCAGTCTAGTCATGACCAACCTCTCAAAGCATTTCATCACTGTAGATGTGAGTGCCACCAGGCAATAGTCATTAAGGCAGCTCACGTTATTCCTCTTAGGCACTGGTATAATTGTTGCCTTTTTGAAGCAAGTGGGAACTTCCGCCTGTAGCAGTGAGAGGTTGGAATTTCACGCCTGCGGCAGGATATTAGAAGCAAAATGCTGAAAGAACTCAGCAGGTCAAGCAGCAACTGTGGAGGCAGAAGACATAAGTCAACATTTCAGGTCAAGGCTGCATTAGAACAGAGAGGAAAAGTTAAAAACTGCTCACGTAAAGCAGTATAGTGGTGGAGAATAGAACCAGATCAGTGAAAGATAGAAGCAGATAGAGGGGAGTGATAGGCACATGAAATCAGATAGGGGGAAGGTTGCGACAGAGGCTAGCAAGTAATATGTGGCTGATTTATTTGATTCATTTATGTGATTTGTAGTAATTTGTACTTTCCTGTTAATTATATAGCAGTTCAACAAAAAGCAGGAAACCATATGTGACAAAGTTAAGTGCAAATACTATTGTCCTACCCAAAATTTAAAAAAAAATAGAAAATGCTGGAGGCACTCAGCAGATCTGGCAGCATCTGTGAAGAGAAAGAGTTACTTTTCAAATGAAAGTCCCCTCATCAGAGCTTGATAAGTGAGGAAAAGAGAGAGGGGGATAGCTGAAAAGCAAGGATGAGATCAAGTAGATTTTGCCAAAAGCAAGTTCTCCCATTTCCTATCATAGTCTTAATTTAGCAGATGTGTCCCTTATGACCCTGTCAACTAGATCTGCTAAAACCAATGTTGATGACGTACATTGAGGTCCACCATACTGAGGTCCAATGATTGAGCTAGAGAAGGTGGAGAAAAGCTGCACAAGGAGGTTGGTGGTACTGGAGGACTTGGAGAGGCTGGATAGCCTGTGGCTGTTTTCCCTGGAGTGATGGAGGCTGAGAGGCTGATTTTCTCAAGGATTATAAAATCATGAGGGGCATAGATAGGGGAGGTGATCACAGTATTTCCTTTATGATAGGGGAGTCTAAAACTTAAGATTTAAGATAGTTATAGTCATAGTCATACTTTATTGATCCCGAGGGAAATTGAGTTTCGTTACAGTTGCACCAACCAAGAAAATAGAGTATAAATATAGCAATATAAAACCATAAATAATTAAATAATAATATGTAAATAAGTCCAGGACCAGCCTATTGGCTCAGGGTGTCTGACCCTCCAAGGGAGGAGTTGTAAAGTTTGATGGCCACAGACAGGAATCACTTCCTATGGCGCTCCGTGTTATATCTCGGTGGAATGAGTCTCTGGCTGAATGTACTCCTGTGCCCAACCAATACGTTATGTAGTGGATGGAAGACATTGTCCAAGATGGCATGCAACTTGGACAGCATCCTAAGAGGAGAAAATTTTAAAGGGGGACTTGAGGGGAAGTTTTTGCCACGGAATGTTGTGGGTTTATGCAAAAAGCTGCCAAAGGAAATGGAAAGGGCAAGAACGATTACTGTGTCTAAAAGACTTGGGTAGAAAAGTTTTAGAGGGATACAGGCAAAAAGTAACTAGAACCTTAGTAGGCATGGATGAGTTGGGCCAAAAAGTTGTTTCTGTGTTGTGTAATTCTATGATTCTGTGACTCCTAGAGTGCATTATCTGTTCTTGTAATCTCTTCCCAGTGAAATTCATTGTGCAGGGATGGCCCTGGAATGAGTGGCTTGTCTTATGAAGAATAATTGGAAAAGCTTTGCTTGTATTTGTGGGATTGATTGATTGATTGATAGTTAGACATCTGTGACTATGGCAGTGCTTGAATATGGCTTGACTGGTATTTGGATCACACTTCCAACATTTGCTTGTCCTCAGATGTTATTGAGATGGACTCTCCTGGTCAATTGGTTATGACTCAAATTTGATATATCTAGTGATCCTTCTGATTTTACTTTTATTTTACTTCTCAACAAACAGTTTGATACAATTGAGTTGAGTGTTTGCCCATTTCAGAGGACACATGGATCAAGCACTTTGCTATAGCTCTGGAGTCATATATGGGTCAGATTAGATAAAGACAGCTGTTGTCCTTCCCTGAGGACACACATTAACCAAATAGCTTTGTGATCATCATTACCGCTATTTGATTGTTTTTCTACATTTAATTTTTAAAGGAATTCAATTTAGATTCACAAATTGCTTTGGTACATAGGGTCCGGTGTCCCAGAGTACTCATCCTGTGATGTAACAACTGGAACATAGTGCCTGGTAATTGAAAGGAATGAGTGAGGTATTAATGAACCTAGAATGACCAACAGGTCTGTATGATCAGCAATCAAAAACAACAATATAAATCTGAGCAATAGATCAACCTAACACAAAATTGCAGCATTTTTCTGATTGATTATAGGGGTGGGGGTTGTGGTGTCCAGTGCCGTTTTCATTTAGATATCCACCAATTCAAAGTTCAAAGTAAACTTACTATCAAAGTACATATCTGTCACCATATAGAAGCCTGAGATACATTTTTGTGCAGGCACACTCAGTAAATCAATAATAACCACAATAGAGTCAATGAAAGACTGTGCCAACTGGGCTTTCAACCAGTGTGCAAGAGAGAACAAACCGCAAATGCAAAAAGAAAGAATTAATGATAATAGATAAATAAGCAATAAATATTGAGAACATGAGATAAAAAGTCATAGAAAGTGAGTCCACAGGTTGTGGGAACAGTTCAATAATGGGGCATGTGAAGTTGAATGAAATTATCCCCCTTGGTTCAAAAGCCAGATGATTGAGGGGAAATAACTGTTCCTAAACCTGCTGGTATGAGTCCTGAGGCTCCTGTACCTTCTTTGTGATGGCAGCAGTGAGAAGAGCATGTGTCCTGGGTGGTGGGGGTCCTTGGTGATGGATGCTGCTTTCCTGTGACAATGCTCTGTGTAGATGTGCTCAATGGTGAGGAGGGCTTTACCTGTGACAGACTGGGCTATATCCACTACTTTTTGTAGGCATTTATGTGCAGGGGCATTGACGTTTCCATATCAGGCTGTAATGCAGATAGTCAATATACTCTCCACCACACATCTATAGAAGTTTGTCAAAGTTTTAGATGTTATGGCAAATCTTTGCAAACTCCTAAGGAAGTAGAGGTGCTGCTTTGTTTTCTTTTAATACCACTTACATGCTGGGTCCAGGACAGGGTCCTCTGAAATGATAACTCTGAGGAATTTAAAGTTGCTGACCCTCTCCACCTCTGATCCTCCAATGAGGATTAGCTCATGGACCTCCAGTTTCCTCCTCCTGAAGACAACAATTAGCTCCTTGGTCTTGATGACATTGAGTAAGAGGTTGTTGTTGTGGCAACATTCAGCCAGATTTTCAGTCTACCTCCTATATGCTGATTTGTCACTACCTTTGATATGGCCTAGGACAGTGGTGTCATCAGCAAACTTGAATATGGCATTGCAGCTGTGCTTAGTCACACAGTCATAAGTGTAAGGCGAATAGAGCAGGGGGCTAACCACAAGGTCTTGTGGTGCACCTGTGCTGATGGAGATTGTGGAGGAGATATTGTTGCCAATCTAAACTGACTGCTGTCTGCAAGTAAGGAAATCAAGCATCAGTTGCACAAGGAGGTATTGAAGCCAAGGTCTTGAAGCTTTTTGATTAGCTTTGAGGGGATGAGAGTATTGAATGCCAAGCTGTAGTCAATGAAGTGTATCCTGATGTATGTGTCTTCGCTGTCCAGATGTTCCAGGATTGAGTGAACAGTTAATGAAATGGCATCTGCTGTGGACCTGTCATGACAATAGGCAACTGAAGTGGATCCAAGTTCCTTATCAAGCAGGAGTTGATATGCTTCATCACCAGACTATCAAAACACTTCATCGCTGTGGATGTAAGTGATACTGGATGATAGTCGTTGAGGCAGGTTACTATGTTCTTCTTGGGCACCGGTATGGTTGAAGCCTTCTTGAAGCAGGTGGGTGCCACAGTCTGCTGAAGCAAGAGGCTAAAGAGCTCAGTGAACACTCCAGCCAGTTGGTCTCTAGTATTTGGCCAGGTACCCCATCTGGGCCGGATGCCTTTCATGGGTTCACCCTCCTGACGGATGCTCGCATGTTGGACTCAGACTTAAATCTCAAGATCATCGGGGGCTGTGAGAGTTGGTGATGGTTCTTTCATGTTTTGACCATAAAAGTGAGCACAGAAGGCACTAAGTCCGTCTGGAAGTGAAGCCCTGTTGTGGTCTATGTCGCCTTATTTACCTTATAAGAGGTGATAGCATTCAGGCCCTGCCACAACTGTCGAGCATCTTTTGTTGATTCAAGTTTAGTCCAGGATCGCCACTTTGCCTGTGCGATGGCTTTCCAGAGATTGTATCTGGACCTCTTGTAACTTCCTTAGTCTCCAGACTTGAATGCCTCTGACCTGGCTCTCAGCAGATTATGGATCTCATGGTTCATTCAGGGCTTCTGGTTGGGAAAGATTCTGAATGACTTTGTGGGTACACACTCATCTACAACTATTTTAATAAAGTCTGTGACAAACATGGTGTATCCATTCAGATCTACAGATAAGTCATCAAACACAGCCCAGTCCACCAACTTGAAGCCCCTCCTCTTCCTCCCATGACCACCTCTTTGTTGCCCTAATCCTTTGAGCCTTGCTCTTCAGTCTCTGCCTGTATGCAGGTAGGAGGAGGGCAGCCAAGTGATCAGATTTACTGAAATACAGTCTGGGCATGGAGTGGTAAGCATTCCTTATTATAGTATAGCAGTGGTCTAGGGAGTTGGAACCTCTGGTGTTACAGGTTATATGTTGATGATAATTGAGCAGCGATTTCTTCAAACAAGCTTGATTGTGATTTGAAATATCTCAGGATGGACTGTTTCTTGTTTGGTGACAGCATTGTGTAGTATCTCAAGTGCTTGATTATAGTCAGCCACTGGTGGTATGTAAACTGTGGTGAGGGTGATGGATGAGAATCAATAGATTGCCTCCCAGCCAACATTCACAAAACTCTCATCATGGGGCTAATGAACAATCATTATACACCTTTAATTTACATCAAAGAATGTATAATCTTGGAAAATCTCATCTATAGTGTGTTCACAAATGATTTATATTGTCTCCCTATGGAATAAATAGATCTAGCCCTAAGTTTGCTGTTATCTACAATCTATGTCATGGCCACTAAAGTACTAAGAGGGACAACTCCACAAATGGATCCTATTTCATCAATTGAGCTAGCATTTCCATCTCTGGCTAGACATGTTACTGAAGATTCAATCTTTGATTCCACAATCCCAAGGTGCAGCAGCCCTCCACATTACTACCACTAGTTGCTCAAATGTCCGAGATTGTGGACTTCCCTTTCTCAAGCCAATGGATCGAGAATAGCTCTCCCTTATTCTATTGGGCAATTCTTAGCATTCATTGAGCAATATGTTTGATGCTTGTCGGCTTTTACTTGCGGCATAGTCCAGTAGATTAACCTTTCATTCCCAGCAACAATGTGCCGGCCCTGAAGAGCTGATAACCATATCATTGGGGGAAATGTTCTCTGTATTTGATGCTTAAGGAGAGCTGATCCATAAAGTGATAAATATTTACTGTGAGCAAGCACAGGATTTAAGTGCACGGATACCTGTAATTCAAACAGTAAGTTTCTCTGAGTACTTGTAAAATAATTAGATACTGTATATCTCAGAATTTGAACCATGCTGAGGAAAGATTTTATAATGGATTTATAGATTTGCAGAGCAATCAATAAGCACTAATAATAAAAGGCAACCTTTTCCAAGGGCAATTTGCAATTATAATTCAGCAATATTGATTCTTTTTCTTCTTCACGACATGCCAAAAATCATTTACCTTAGTAATCTATAATGGGGCATTTTTGCTGCTGCTTGATATTGATTTCATTATGTAAAGCTTCTAAATCTCTTGGAACAATCCAGCCAGCTGCAGTGATGTGAAATTCTCAAGAATTGACTTCAGTTTGTTCCCATACTTAGCTCAAGTTGGCCAAGTTGCAGTGGAAGTCAGATCTCTCTGCCAATACAATCAGTCTGGAGTCCACTGCCTTGCTGGCAGATCCCTTGGTTGAATCTCAAGATGGGACTGGAGGGTAGATGAGCTCAACAGGGAAAGAGACCATCACAACACCTGTGGAGTCACAATAATATCTCTGTTCCTCTTGTCCCCCTGGATTTTTTTTAAACAAAAGTGAGCTGGCCTTTGTTAGCATCCAAGGGTGTCATCAAACTATCCTGCACAGATTTGAAGCCTGCCTTTCAAATTCTTCAGTACCATTTAAGTCATCAATTTACAAAAGCAAGAAGCTGGTGCCAGTACACATAGGGTTGAGGCCTCCTTACTGTTAAACCAACATGTTCTAAACGTAAACAACAAACAACAGGAATTCTGCAGATGCTGGAAATTCAAGCAACACACATAAAAGTTGCTGGTGAACGCAGCAGGCCAGGCAGCATCTCTAGGAAGAGGTACAGTCGACGTTTCAGGCCGAGACCCTTCGTCAGGACTAAACGTGTTACACTTGAGAATGGACACATTATATACCAATTTTGAAATCTGATTCAACACATAGGGCAGAAATATTAGTAATGCAAAAACAGAAACCACTCCATGTGACTGGTGAGCAGCTTAGAAAACAGAGAACTCATTATTCTCAGTTTAACCCGTAAGAGATAGAGAAAGAAGTTTGCACACCGGTTCTGTATGGATGAATTACATTGAGCCAGGTAATGTCACTGATTTTCTGATTAGTTGGCTATCACAACACAACAGTGCAGTCTGCTGAAACACAAGACCGTCGAAAAGAAACTAGTGATGCAGGAGGATGTCTTTTCATATATCTTCTGAAAGATCTGTTTTGGGGTTGGGTGGGAGTTCAGCAGAAAGGTGAAACATGAACTAATACGACACTATTTCATTTCCACAGATAAGAAACAGAAAGAACATAATCTAGTTAATTATAACAAAAATTTGCCACTACCTTTTACAAGTTTAGAATATCTGGAACACATCCATTATATGTATTTATTGCATAGATTAATGTTTAATATTGATCTGACAAAGCACATGTTATATCCATTGAGAATGTAATATTCTAAGTAGGTTAAAAAATTATTGTCAAGACAGTTAGCCTTCCAGCTGTAGTTATATTTGGGCCAGAACTATAGATAGATAGATAGATAGATACTTTATTGATCCCAAAGCAAATTACAGTGTCACAGTGGCATTACAAGTGCACAGATATACAAATATACAAATATTAGAAGAGAAGTAAGAAAGAATAAAAAATAAGTTGCCTCAAACAGTCTAACAGGAGGGGGTCATCACTTCCCTGGCTGTTGGTTGACTTATTATAGAGCCTAATCGATGACGGTAAGAATGATCTCACATGGTGCTCTTTGGAGCGGCACAGTTGTCTTAGCCTGTTACTAGAAGTGCTCCTCTGTTCGACCAAGATGGCATGCAGAGGGTGAGAAACAATGTCCAGAATTGCCAGGATTTTCCTTTGTTCTACCCCAGCCTCCAGTGTGTTCAGTTTGACTCCTATAACAGAGCCAGCCTTTCTAATCAGTTTATTGAGCCTGTTGGCATCACCCGTGTTGATGCCATTGCCCCAGCACACCACTGCATAGAGGATTGTACTGGTGACGACAATATGGTAGAACATGTGAAGGAGAGGCTGGCATACTCTAAAAGATCTCAGTCTCCTCGGGAAGTAGGGGCAGCTCTGGCTGTTCTTGTACACAGCCTCTCTTTTGCTATTCCACTCATATCTGCCATCCAGCTGCATCCCCATGTACTTGTAGATCCTCACACACCTACCATGTTCTCACCATCAGTAGTAACAGGGAGCAGAGCAGGCTTGGCCTTCCTAAAGTCCATCACTGTCTCCTTTGTCTTACTGATGTTGAGCTGCAGATGATTCAGCTTGCACCATTTGACAAAGTCCTCCACCAGGGCCCTGTATTCATCCTCCTGTCCTCCCTTTATACGCCCAGCTACTGCTGAGTCATCAGAGAATTTCTGCAGATGACATGACTCAGTGTTGCACCTAAAGTCTGAGGTATACAGGGTAAACAGGAAGGAAGCCAATACAGTCACTTGTGGGGCCCCAGTGTTGCTTGTAGCCATGTCTGACACACAGCTTTGAAGCTGCACAAACTGTGGTATGCCAGTCAGGTAGTCAAGGATACAACGGAAGTGCCAATCTGCATTGGACAGAGCTTTTCCCCCAGCAAGGAGGGCTGTATGATATTGAAGGCTCTTGAGAAATCAAAAAACATGATCGTCACAGTGCTGCCCTGCTTATCCAAATGGGAGTAGGCTGTGTTCAGCAGGTAGATGACAGCATCGTCGACTCCAATGTGCTCCTGGTAGACAAGCTGCAGGAGATCAAGGGCTGATCTGACCAGGGGTCGGAGGTGAGCCAGGACCGGCCTCTCTAGGGTCTTCATGATGTGCGAGTTCAGGGCCTCTGGACAGTAGTCATACAGGACTTTTGGTTGGCCCTTCTTGGGTATTGGGACCACAGATGATGCTTTTCACACAGTCAGGACCCTTTCCAGGCTGAGACTCAGACTGAAAATGCACTGGAAACTCCACACAACTGTTCAGCACACTCCTTCAGGACCTTGGGTTCACACCATCTGGTCCCAATGCTTTGCCATGCCTGAGTTTCCCCAGAGATCTTCTCACCTGCTCAGTAGTGAAGGTGAGTCCCTGATGACTGGGGTGTTAGTGGAAGGTGAGGGGTGGGGGAGCTGAAGATCGGGATGATAGCATTTGGTATGTGGAGGTGTGGATGGCATGATGCCTAGGAGATTAGATTTCCACAAAATTATTTTTAATATATAAATCAGTGTGATAACCTGCTTACAAGTTAAACTGGAAATAGCATCTCCTCATTGCTGACAGGTAACACTGGCTCACCTCAAGGATACGTGCTTAGCCCATTGCTCTACTCTCTCTACACCCACTGTGTGGCTAGGCACAACCTCAAACGCCATCTATAAATTTGCTGACGACACAACAATTGTTGGCAGAATTTCAGGTCATGATGAGGAGGCGTACAGGAGCGAGAATGATCAGCTGTTGAGTGGTGTCTCAGCAACAATCTTACACTCAATGTCAGTAAGACAGCTTCATCATGGACACTTGCCTCCACAGCATCCAGGACTCCTTCAAAAGGTGCTGCCTCAAAAAGGTGGCATCCATCATTAAGGATCCCCATCACTAAGGGCATGCCCTCTTCTCATTGCCACCATCCAGGAGGAGGTACAAGAGCCTAAGACACACATTCAACCTTTCAGGAACAGCTTCTTCTCCTCCACCATCAGACTTCTGAATGGACAATGAACCCGTGAACACTACCTCAGTATTTTCTCCTCTTTCTTTCTCTCTACTTACTTAATTTAGTTTTTTTTTTATGTATACTTCATATTGCAATTTATAGTTTTTATTTTAATGTATTGCAATGTACTGTTGCTGCAAAACAACAAATTTTACCGACATTTGTCAGTGGTATTAAACCTGATTATGAATTCTGAATTCAGAACCAGATTAGATTAGAGTCAACTTTATTGTCGTTGTGCCGAGTACAGATACAAAGCCAATGAAATGCATTTAGCATCTGACCAGAAATGCAAAGAATAGTGTTATTTATAAAATAACTGCGAATAAAAAAGTGCTACAGCACATAAATATAAAAGTACTGAGACAGTACAATATGGTGCAATACTGCTTGGTGCTGTGATGTGAGGTTCAGCAGTGTCACAGCCTCAGGGAAGGAGCTCTTCCTGTGCCTGCTGGTGTGGGAGCGGAGGCTCCTGTAGCGCCTACTGGATGGGAGGAGAGTAAAAAGTCCATCAGAGATGCATCCTTGATAATGCTTTTCGCCCTGCCCAGGCAGCGTTTATGGTAGATATCCTCAATGGTGGGCAATTGGGTGCCGATAATTCGCTGGGCAGTTTTCACCACACGCTGGAGTGCTTTGCGGTCCAATATGGGACAATTGCCATACCACACTGAGATGCAGTTGGTGAGTATACTCTCAATGGTACAGCAGTAAAAGTCCATCAGTATCCTAGGACAGAGATGAGCTTTCTTCATGCTCCGCAGGAAATAAAGGTGCTATTGCACCTTTTTGATCAGGATGGAGGAGTTCAGGGACTGCACACGCTCCACTACATTTCGGTTGATGTAGGTGGGGACATGAGTGTGACTCTTGGCATGCGTGAAGTCCACAATGATCTCCTTGGTCTTCTCAGTGTTAAGGGCCAGTTTGTTGTCGGCACACCACGCAGCCAGGTGCTGGACCTCATCCCGATCAGATCTTACTGACTTCATTTCTGTTACTGAAGGGTACAGTTCTCAGAATGCATTTTCAGTCTTCACTGAGTTAAATGCTGGCAGCTTCATGAATTTACAATATATTTGGAGAACTTTGGATTAAAACTGAAATTTGATGGTGTTTTAATGCCACTGAAATGTAGTAATTTCTAATTAGCGTAATGGAATCCTTAAGAATCACAGAGTCATAACACCACAGCACAGAAACAGCCCCTTCGGCCCATCTAGTCCATGCTGAACTATTAATCTGACTAGTTTAATCGACCTGCATCTGAACCCCACCTATCCATGTGCATATCCAAATGTCTAGGGAATAAAGTCCAATCTATTCAACCTTTCCCTATAACTCAGGCCCTCAAGTCTTGGCAACAGCCTTGCAAGATTTCTCTGCACTCTTTCAATCTTATTGCCATCTTTCCTGTAGTTAGATGACCAAAACTGCATTTATAATCCAAATTAGGCCTCGCTGACGTTCTATGCAACTTCAACGCAACATCCCAACTCCTGCGTTCAATACTTTGATTTATGAAGGCCAATGTGCCAAAAGCTTACTTTCTGACCCTGTCCATCTATGACATCACTTTCCTGGAGTGATGGCTCTGTATTCCCAGATCCTCCTGTTCCACTGCATTTCTCCATGCCCTACCACTCACCGTGTAAGTCATATCCTGGTTTGCCCTCCCAAAGTGCGACACCACACACTTGTCTGATTAAGTTCCATCTGCCATTTTTCAGTCCATTTTTCCAGCTGCTCCAGATCCTGCTGCAAGCTTGGATAGCTTTCATTGCTGTCCACTACACCCCCAATCTTGTTGACATCCAAAACTTTGCTGTGTTAGTTAACTGCATTATCATCCAGATCATTCACATAGATGACAAACAGCAATGGATCTAGCACTGATCCCTGCAGCACACCACTATTTACAGGCCTCCAGTCAGAGAGGCAACCATCTGCGATCACTTTCTGTCTTTTCCTGTGAAGCCAATGTCAAATTTACGATCTCATTTATTTGTCTATTGATTGAGATACAGCACAGAATAGGTCCTTCTGGCCCTTTGAGCCATGCTGCCCAGCAACCCAGATTTAATCTGAGCCTAATCATGGGAAAATTTACAAAGACCAATTTGCCTACCAACCGGTGTGTCTTTGGACTGTGAGAGAAGACCAGAGCACCTGGAGGAAACCCACATGGTCACGGGGAGAACTTCCCATGCGGGATCATGTCAAAGGCCTTGCTAAGGTCCACGTAGGGTGTCAAAGGCCTTGCTAAAGTCTATGTAGGCAACATCCACTGTCTTTTCATCAACTTTCCTGGTTCCTTCCTCGAAAAGCTCTGTAAGATTGGATAGACATGACCTACCACACCCAAAACCATACTGGACATTAATTTAGTCCCCATCTATCCAAATATTTACATATCCTTCCCTTAGAATACTTTCCAATCACCTGCTCATTACTGATATCAGGCTCACCACCTTATAATTTCTCTGCTTATAAAACCATAGAACATTACAGCATAGAAAACAGGCCATTTGGCCCTTCTAGTCTGTGCCGAAACTTTATTCCGCTAGTCCCATTAACCTGCACCCAGTCCATAACCCTCCAGACCTCTCCCATCCATGTATCTATCCAATTTATTCTTAAAACTTGAGTGAGCCCACATTTACCATGTCAGATGGCAGCTCATTCCACACTCCCACCATTCTCTGAGTGAAGAAGTTCCCCCTAAACCTTTCCCCTTTCACCTTAAAGCCATGTCCTCTCGTATTTATCTCTCCTAATCTAAGTGGAAAGAGCCTATTCACATTTACTCTGTCTATACCCCTCATAATTTTGTAAACCTCTATCAAATCTCCCTTCATTCTTCTACGCTCCAAGGAATAAAGTCCTAACCTGTTCAATCTTTCCCTGTAAATCAACTCCTGAAGACCCGGCAACATCCTAGTAAATCTTCTCTGCACTCTTTCAATCTTACTGGTATCCTTCCTATAGTTAGGTGACCAGAACTGCACACAATACTCCAAATTTGGCCTCACCAATGTCTTATACAGCCTCACCATAACGTCCCAACTCCTATACTCAGTACCTTGATTTATGAATGCCTGGATGCCAAAAGCCTTCTTTACAACTCTGTCTATCTGTGATGCCACTTTCAGGGAATTACGTATCTGAACTCCCAGATCCCTTTGTTCCCCCGCACTCCTCAGTGCCCTACCATTTACTGTGTATGTCCTACCTTGATTTGTCCTTCCAAAATACAACACCTCACACTTGTCTGCATTATTCTTAGAGTATTTCTTAAACAACGAAACAACATTAGCTATCCTTCAATCTTCCAGCACCTCACCTGTGGCTAGGGATGTTTTAAATATCTCTGCTAGGACCCCTGCAATTTCTGCACTAGTCTCCCCACAGGGTCCAAGGCCTTACCTTGTTAAGCCCTGGGGAATTATCCACCCTAATTTGCCTCAAAACAGCAAACACCTCCTCCCCTGTAATCTGTATATAGTCCAATGCTGCTTTTCGTCACTTTTATAGACTCTCCATGCATCTCCTGAGTAAATACAGATGCAACAAATCCATTTAAGATCTTCCCCATCACTTTGGTTCCATGTATTGATGATCACTCTGATCTTCCAAAGGACCAATCTTAGCCCTTACTATCCTTTTGCTCTTAATATATCTGTCGGAGCCCTTGGGGTTTTCCTTCACCTCATCTGCTAGAGCAACCTCATACCTTCTTTTATCCCTCCTGATTTCCGTCTTAAGTGTCCTCTTGCATTTCTTATAGTCCTCAAATACCTCACATGCTCCTTCCTGCCAATGACCTCTATGCACCTCCTCCTTCACCTTAAACAGGCCATTGATATTTCTTGAAGACCAGAGTTCCCTAAACTTTTTATTCTGACAGGAACATAAAAACTTTATACTCTCAATGTTTCACTTTGGTAGACCTCCCACTTACCAAGTGCAACTATGCCAGGAAACAACCTGGGCCTCTGTACCTTACCCTGCAATTGGATTCTCTGCTTCTAAATTGGAGGACCAGAATCTGTGTGGGTTGGTATTAATAACTCCTCCTTGCTGATGATCAGCACTGGCGCAGCTCAGGAATGTGTGTGTTTAGTCCACTTGTCTACTCTCTTTATACCCATGTCTGTGTGGCTAGGCATAGCTCAAATGCCATTTATAATTTGATGGGACGAATGGCCTACTGCTCCTATATCTTATGGTCTTATAAGTTTGCTGATGATACAACCATTGCTGGCAACATCATAGATGGAGACGAGAAGGTGTACAGGAGCAAGATGTGCCAGCTAACAACCTTGCGCTCAATGTCAGTAAGACCAAAGTGCTGATTGTGGACTTCAGGAAGGGTAGGATGAGGGATCTCAAACCAATCCTCATGGAGCGATCAGAAGTGGAGAGAGTGAGCAATTTCAAGTTCCTGGGTGTCAAGATCTCTGAGGATCTAACCTGGTCCCAACATATCGATGTAGTTATAAAGAAGGCAAGACAGCGGCTATATTTCATTAGCAGTTTGATGAGATTTCGTTTGTCACCTAAGGCACTCGAAAACCTCTGTAGATGTACCATGGAGAGCATTTTGACAGGCTGCATCACTGTTTGGCATGGGGGGAGGGACTACTGCACAGGATCGAAAGAAGCTACAGAAAGTTTAATATTAGTCAGCTCTTGGGTACTAGCGTCTGTAGTATCCAAGACATCTTCAAGGAGTGGTGTCTCAGAAAGGCGGCGTCCATCATTAAGGACCCCCATCACCCAGGACATGCCCTCTTCTCATTGTTACCATCAGGAAGGAGGTACAGAGGCCTGAAGGCACACACTCAGCGATTCAGGAACAGCTTCTTCTCCTCTGCCATGTGATGCCTAAATGGACATTGAACCCATGAACACTACCACACTTTTATTATTTCTGTTTTGCACTGTTTTTAATTTAACTATTTAATATGCATATATACACTTAATGTCATTTATTTATTTATTTCTATATTATCATGTATTGCATTGAACTGCTGCCACTAAGTTAACAAATTTCACGACATATTCTGGTGATATTAAACTTGATTCTGATTATTGCAACAGTCTGCGATCTCGCTACAAATTTGCTCCTCTAAATCCCACTGTAATATAATCCCGTTAAATTGGTCATCACCTTCCTATTCCTCATTTTCACCCATGTAGCCTCAGTAGACGAGCACTCCGGTCTGTCCTGTCTGAGCACTGCAGTGACATTTTTCCTGACTAGTAATGTCACCTCTTCCCCTTTAATCCCTCCTGCAGTATCACATCTAAAGCAACAGAACCTGGGAAAACTGAGCTGAGTTTCCTGTCCCTCTTGCAACCAAGTTTCACCAACAGCTAAAGTGTCATAATGCCACGTGCTGATTGATCTATGCCCGAAGCTTATCTGGCTTTCCTACTATACTCCTTGCAGTGAAAAATACACAACTCCTACCATGCTCAACCTTTCAATTCCTGACTTTGTATGAAGGCTTAACAACAGCTTTCCCCACAACCGCTCCATGGTCTGCTCTCTGGGTCCCATCCCCCTGCAATTCCAGTTAATTGTTCTTACTGAGTAGCTGTTCGGCACCACAGACTGTTGCAGAGTAACCACATCTTTATTGCTGCCTAGATGCTTGCATGATTTTCTGCTCACTCTCTGGAAATTGAGGAACTTTTAGTTTTGGTGCTGCTGTGCATTACCCGAAAGCAAAGTGTTTGCAATTGAAGGCATCCCGTTCTAGGGCGGATGCCTGCAATCCTTATAAGGCCATAAATTTGCTCTGCTTGTGGGTCTCTGACAAAACAGACTGAAATACAATCATCCCTCTTTAAATAGAGCATGTCAGTGACCTCTGCTGTGCGATGGAGGATGAGAAATGTTGAGATCTTGCAAATATCTGAGGCTGCAATTCTGCCTGAACTGCAGGAAAGATCCTCAATACGCATAAAGCAGTGCATGTTCTGCCGCAAGGTTGTACTTTGAAAGCAGCAGATAGTGAAGTTCAATCACAATCTGGTTTATTTTTACCGGCATGTGTCGTGAAATTTGTTAACTTAGCAGCAGCAATTCAATGCAATTATTGATAATATAGAAAGGAAAAACAAGTAAATCAATTACAGTACGTATATATATGGAATAGATTAAAATAGTGCAAAAACAGAAGTAATATATATATATTTTTAAATGTGGTAGTGTTCATGGGTTTGATGTCCATTTAGGAATCATATGGCAGAGGGAAGAAGCTGTTCCTGAATCGCTGAGTGTGTGCCTTCAGTCTTTTGTACCTCCTTCCTGATGGTAACAATGAAAAGAGGGCATATCCTGGGTGATGGGGGCCCTTAGTAATGGGCATTGCCTTTCTGAGGCATCACTGTTTGAAGTTGTCTTGGGTACCATGGGGGCTAGTAGGCTAGTACCCAAGATAGAGCTGGCTAATTTTATGACCTCTGTCGCTTCTTTTGGTCCTGGGCAATGGCACCCGCCCCTCCCCCCCGTGTGCCAGACAGAATACTGTACTCTCTATGGTACATCTTTAGAAGTGTTTTAGATGACAAGTCAAATCTCTTCAAATTCCTTTCTTTATAGCTGCATTGATATGTTGGGACTAGGTTAGATCCTTAGAGATCTTAGAGGAATTGCTCACTCTCTCCACTTCTGATCCCTCTATGAGGATTGGTATGTGTTCCCTCGTCTTACTTTTCCTGAAGTCCACAATCAGCTCTTTGGTCTTACAGACATTGAGTACATGGTTGTTGCCGCAATACCACTCATCTAGCTGGTATATCTTGCTCCTGTATGACCCCTCGTCTCCATCTGAGATTCAGTGATAATACTCTGAGCAGACACGGACCTGGCCTCCCAGTGAGAGCCCTTTTCACCTTCTGCTTCTCCTACTCTCAGTCCTCCAGCAGATTGTCCTGCTTTATCTGTCTATTCTCCTGATCAGGGTCCCCTCCGAAGGAGTTTGCCCACTATGCATTTATATCCGGGAGCAGCTGGTTTGAGCTCACCCTGTTGAGTGAGCAAGTAAAAGAACTAAAGAAAGTAACAGCCAGCAGAAATCACTCAGGCGCAACTCTTAATCTGATTCCTGATCTGTTCAGTAGTTGTGTAGTCATTCTCTCCACTATCAAAAGTCTTTTCAGCTAAGAGAGGTTCAGCGTGGGTTTCAGATTGAAAAACAAACTCCCGAGTGGTAGTTCTTGTGACCAAACCCATACTCCTTGTAATTCCAAGGAGCTCAGGTGCACTTACAGTGAAACCTTCCTGAATACACTTTTCAGAGCTACCCACAGTACAAATATGCATAGATATGCATGTGTCAAATGATATTCCAATACTCTGACATCTAAAAGATATGAGTTGTGTAGTTTTGCGCCCGAACTTTGTGATTTGTCGCTGTTCATTACCAAAAAGGCAAGAGCTCCAACTGAAAGGACTTTTCCACGTTGTCTAGAATTTCCCCCAATGTACACATCTTGCAGCCCATGTTCAGTGTAAGGTACTACAATAACAAATCTAACCAGTGCATTATTAATGGACTGATTGCCACCTAGTCTTTTTGATCATCATCTGGTATGAGGAGGGGTGGTGGGGCTACTGCCCAAGACCGGTGTAAGTTGCAGAAACTTGTAAAATTAGTCATCTCCGTCATGGGTACTAGCCTCCGTAGTATCCAAGGCATCTTCAAGGAGCGGTGCCCTCAGAAGACAGTGTCTATCATTAAAGACCCCCTACCACACAGCTCAAGACCTCTTCTCATTGTTACCATCATGAAGGAGGTACGGAAGCCTGAAGGCACACATTTAGCGATTCAGGAACAGCTTCTTTCCCTCCGCCATATGATTCCTAAATGGACATGGACACTACCTCACTACTTTTTAATGTGATTTTTGCACTACTTATTTTAACAACTATTTAATAGGCATATATATACTTGCAGTAATTCAGTATTTTTCTCTATATTTATTTATATTTGTTTATCATGTACTTCATTGTACTGCTACCATAAAGGTAACACATTTCATAACATATGCTGGTGATATTAAACCTAATTCTGATAATGGTTATTAAGGAATCTGCATAGCACACAGTTGGCTAGTACTTGGCCTAAAGCTTACTCCCAGCAAATACATAGTACTAAAGGATTTTTAGTTACTTAAAGGCGGATAATCTCTTTCTGTTTATTTGCTGTTTAAGTTCAACGATGGTACTTGAGATATTGAGATTTTCTGGACCATGGTGAAGATTTTATTTACATGAGCAGCACTTATTATGAAAATTTTCTGATGACTTCAATTCAATGTAAAAATTCTGTACCAAGAGCCCCTAGAGGAGCTGTAAGGTGAAATGGAGTTCTTGATCATGGGACTTTTGGGGGTTTTGCTGGGCATCTGCATTGGTTTACAGTAGAAATGAAAGGAGCCAAACAGGATGGCATCTGCTGCTGCCAGGGGTAGGGACAGATCAACAGCACAATGCAGTTAAAACAGAAGATGCTGGTAACACTCAGGAGAAGATACAGTAACTATTTATTCACGTTATCCCCTCAGTGATCCAAAGTCCTTTCTTGCTTCTTCTGTTTTAGCTCCGTTTAAGTCTCATGATCTGGTTTCCTTCAGATTAAAGACATTGGATGCAAATGGTGTAACCACTTTGCAGACAGCTTCATAAGAACATAAGAAATAGGAGCAGGAGTCGGCCATCTGGCCCGTCAAGCCTGCTCCGCCATTCAATAAGATCATGGCTAATCTGGCCATGAACTCATCTCCACCTACCTGCCTTTTCCCCATAACCCTTAATTCCCCTACTATGCAAAAATCTATCCCACCTTATCTTATTTACTGAGGTAGCCTCCACTGCTTCTTTGGACAGAGAATTGCACAGATTCACCACTCTCTGGGAAAAGCAGTTCCTCCTCATCTTCGTCCTAAATATGCTCCCGCCAAATCTTGAGGCTATGCCCCCTAGATCTAGTCTCGCCTATCAGTGGATCTATCTTATCTTATCCCTTTCATGATTTTATATGTGTCTATAAGACCTCTTCTCATTCTTCTGATTTCCAGCAAGTATAGTTCCAGGCGACTCGGTCTCTCCTCATAGTCTAAGATTCATATGAATCTCTACGGACAATTCTGAATTTCTAGTGTTTGTTGCTTTAGTTGTCTAACACACTCTAACCTTCTAAATCAATGGATAATGAACTCAATTTTGAATTGAACAATTTCAGACAACTTACATTTCTTGTGATGTAGAAGGAAGCCCATCGAATCTATGCTGTTTTTCAGAGTCATTTTCCCATTTATTTTGCTCACATTTCGTATTTTTATATTCCCCTACAAGATTGAAGACAGCCATCCAGTCAATTCCTATCAATTAATTCCCCCACTTATTTCCCTTGAGCCTCTTCTCCCTCATGTGCTCAACAACTCTTCCTGATTATTCTCCCACCCACCCACTCTCGGGACAATTGACAGTAGTCAGTGAGGTGTGGAAAGAATAGACAGTATCTGGAGGAAGGGGAACATGGAAACTTCATTCAGAGAGCATTGGAGGTTGGGATCCTACTCTTATCCCTGGAACAAAAAGGCTGCTGCACCACTTTGCTTCTCCTTTCTGCATCTGAACTGGTCAGTTCTGGTCTCAGGCTGTCCATCTGTAACATTGACTCAATTTTTCTCTCTCTACAATCCTTGCCTCATCTGCTGGGTATATTCAGTATGGTGAAGATCTGAAATAAAAATAGGAAATGCCTGGAGCAATTGCAGAAAAAGAAACAGACTTAACCTTTCAGATTGAAGACCCTTCATCTTTGACTGAAATGTTAATTCTGTTTCTCTTCTTGCAAATGCTGTCTGACCATGCCGAGTGTTTTCTGTTCCTATTTCACATGTTTTTCATTTGAAACTGAATCTCATTGACATTTATAGAATTATTTCTTTTCTGGTTTCAGAATAAAAAAACAAAAGTACACTTAGCAAATTTAGTCTTTATAGAATCTAGTGTAAAAGTTTAAAATAGAGCTGTAGCTTCTCAAATAAAAAAATAATTGAATGACAATCATTGCCTGGAATCCCTTTGAGTTTTTCACCAACCAGCCCATTTTCTGCTGGTTAGTTTAATAGTTTAGGTATGGTGACTCTCCCTCTTGGCATTGAATCATGGCTTTGTTTCAGGAGCTAAGTAAATGTTCTTTAAAATGTTGGTAGGAAGATTTTCTGGGAAAGGTACAGCATTGTACCTTAGCTGCAGTATAAACATCGAAACAATCCTATCATATCATGCGCAAAATGAAGAAAGAACAAAAATTGATTTAGAATTGGTCTTCGTTTCAAAGAGGGAGTACAAGGTCATTCCAAACGCCCTTGAAATGCAATGTAATTGGTACTTTGTGTTACAGGTACTGACAATATAAATGTGGTACTACTTCATACTGAGGTTGACAGCTCATCTATATGTTTCTTAAAGCCTTGAACTTGTTTTCAAGTAGCTGGAGGCATCAAATTCCAGCTCTTTCTTACTTCAGGCACACCTGGGCTCCTCCCTGAAAATATATCACGTCCAGGCAGGTCTCGGGCTTGCTCATGGTTCTAACACAAAAGGAGACACATGTATTTTGAAAGATTTGCTGCGATGTTTTCATTTAGTGCCATAGAAGTCCAAGAGGTTAATAACCATAGAAAAAGAATGTATCCATTAACTCCCCCCAGATCCCAAAACTATGGGACAATTTATATTTCATTGGTAATACTCAAAGGGCTGAAATGTTTTGTTCTTGAGACTTCTGTGTCAGTTGTCTTTAGTATTCTCTGCCGTAAATCTATTTGCAAAGTGATTATAACAACATATTTTGTATTTCAAAAATAGTGTATTCATAATAAAAATACGTAACAATATTGTAGATAGTAATCTATCTTTGCTCGTCTTCTCCACTCCCTTTCCCCCACCCACTACATGCATTATAACATCAACAGAAAAACTCATTGTCTCTGTGTGAATTACTCCAGAAGGATCACCAGGAATCACAAAAGCCTTTTGTGGAATGAAACAGTGTTAAGCATTATATACATATGTGTAAATAGAATCTGTACTTCGGATCGTTTCAGTGTTTGAAATCAGCTTCTTCCTCTACGGTATCAGATTTTTGAATGGTTCATGAATCCACAAACACTACCTTGACAACAGTCACAGCCAGTTCCCCTTCACCCCCACCCTCTTCTATCTGATGGAACTGGTCCTCACCCTCAACAATTTCTCTGTCGGCTCCTGCCACTTTCTCTAAACTCAAGATGTAGCCATGAACAAAGGTCCCAGCTATGCCTACATGGAATGATCTTCTATGTTCCAAGTCTTCCCTGGTAATGCTCCACAACTCTCTCTGTGCTACGTTGACAAGTACATGACTTGCATTCACAAATTCATACACCCATGCTAAGTTTGTCAATTTCATCAACTTTGACTCCAGCTTCCAACCTTGCTCTTAATTTCACTTGGTACATTTCTGACACCTCCCTCCCTTTTCTTGATCTCACTATATCCATCTCTGGAGACAAACTGTGTACTGATATGTTTTATAAACCTATCAATTTCCAAGGCTATCTTGACTACACCACTTCCCACCCTGTATCTTGTAAAAATGCTATTCCCTTTTGTCAGTTCCTTCATCTCCACTGCATCTGCTCCCAGGATGAGCCTTTCCTTTCCAAGGCATCAGAGGTGTCCTCCTCTTCAAAGAACAGGTTTTCCCTTACTTCACCACTGATGCTGCCCTCGCCAATGTCTCCTTCATTTCCCAGACATCTGAGTCACCCCATCTTCCCACTGCCCTAACAGGGATAGAGTTCCTCTTGTTCTCACCTGCCACATATAAGCTTCTGCATCATTCTCCACAACTTCTGCCATCATCAATGGGATCCTACCACCAAACATAACTTTTTCTCTGCTACTTCTCTCCACTTTCCATAGGGATCATTCCCTCCATGATTCCCTTGTCCATTCGTCCCTCCCCCACCAATTTCCCTCCTGCCCCGTATCCTCGCAAGCATGAGAAATGCTACACCTGCCCATTCACTTCCTCCCTCACCCCCATTGAGGGTATCAACAGTTCTTCCAGGTGTGGCAACACTTCACCTGCAAATATGTTGTGGTCATATACCTCAACAGCTGCTGGCCTACTCCACATTGTGAGACCCGTTGTAGAGTGGGGGACTGCATTGTCAAGACCTCCGCTCCATCTGCAAAAAGTGGAATTTCCTGGTAGCCAACCATTTTAATTCCCATCCCCAATCCCGTTCAGATATGATGAGGCCAGTCTCAGGAGTAGAGGAGCAGCACCTCATCTTCCATCTAGGTAGACTCCACCTGATGGCATGAACATCGATTTCTCCTCCTGTTAATTTTTCCTCCCCTTCCTTCTTCTTCTATTCCCCACTCTAGCCTCGTACCTCTTCTCTTCGCCTGCCTATCACCTCTCTCTCGTGTCGCTCTTCCTTCCCTTTGGTCCACTATCCTCTAACAGCAGATTCCTTCTCTGTTCCTTTGCCTTTTCCACCTCTCACCTCCCAACTTCTTACTTCATTGCCCCTCCCCCACTCACCTGGATTCACCTGTCACCTTCGAGCTTGCCCTCTTTCTCCTATCCCCATCTTTTTATTCTGGCAAGTTCCCCCTTCCTTTCTAGTCTAGAAGAAGAGTTTTAGCCCAAAAAGTTGACTCTTTATTCATTTCTATAGATGCTGTCTGACCTGCTGAGTTCCTCCAGCGTTTTATGTGTGTTGCTCTGAATTTCCACCGTTTGTAGAATCTCTTGTCTTTATGATTTACTAACTCATTATTCTTTTTTTGCACAATTTAGTTAATATAGTAATTTCATGTCTTTGTACTGTACTGCTGCTGCAAATCAACAAATTTCATGTCATATAAGACCAAATTAAAAGGTGGTGATGAATCAGCACATAAGAGGAGATTGAACATCTGGCTGAGTGGTGCCACAACAACAACCTCTCACTCAATGTCAGCAAGACCAAGGAGATGATTATTGACTTCAGGAGAAGGAAACCAAAGAGCTATGAGCCAAATCTCGTCAGTGGATCAGAGGTGGAGAGGGTCAGCAACTTTAAATTCCTCAGCGTTACTATTTCAGAGGACCTCTCCTGGGTTCACCACATAAGTGGCATTATGAAGAAAGCACGGCAGCATCTCTACTTTCAAAGATTGCAAGTTTTCAAAGATTTGGCGTGTCGTCTAAAACTTTGACCAAGTTCTGTAGATGTGTGGCGAGAATATGTTGACTGGTTACTTCACAGCCTGGTATGGAAATACCAATGACCTCATACAGAAAAGCCAACAAAAAGTAGCAAGTACAGCTCAGTCCATCACAGGCAAAGCCCTCCCCACCATTGAGCATATCCGCAACGAGCACTTTTGCAGGAAAAGCGATCAAGGATCCCCACCATCCAGGCCATGCCCTTTTCTCAATTCTGTCATTGGGAAGGAGGTACAGGAATATTGGGTCCCACACCACCAAGTTCAGGATCAGAGGGAATAACTTCACTCGCCCCACTACTGGACTGCTTCCAGAATCTATGGATTCACCTTCCAAGACTCTTCACCTCATGTTATTGATATTTATTGCTTTATCTATTAATTATTATTACTTCCTTTTTTCTTTCTGTATCTGCCCAGTTGCCTTTTACACATTGGTCGTTTGTCATGTTGGGTGCAGACTTTCATTGATTCCACTATGTCTTGTATTTACTGTGTATGCCCGCAAGAAGATGAATCTCAGGGTAGTATATGGTGACATATGTGTACTTTGAACTTTGTGATCACACCACTGAGAAGTCCAATTTTTGGACCAAAGGAAACATGAAAGTCTGCAGAGAACGTAGATATAGGGGACCTGGTGCAAATTAATTAGACAGAAAAGTAAGGAAACAGGATGCTGAACGTAATGAGCTCAATGAGTCCAGTAAATAATAGATTGCAGAGCTCCACAGCTGAGCATGAAAGTGATGAGCCTTATTGTTTCTTTCTCTTTGCTACCTGATGTTGTTTGAGCGTACCCATCTCTGAGATCTACTAAAATCAGTTTTATTCCTGATATCCAGATGTTATTTTTAATGTCAGAAAGTAGATTAAAATTCCAGGTTATATTTTTAATGTCAGAAAGTAGATTAAAATTCGATGCTTTAAAAATACCTGGCAAATACAAAATTCCTACTTGGAATATTATAAAAACTGGAGAAAACATAAATGAAATCTGCAGTTGGAAAGGCAAGGACTGACTAAGGGTAGTCAGTATAGCTATGTGCATGGGAAATCATGTCTTGTGAATTTTGAAGGGGTTACCAAGAAGACTGACAAGGACAGGGAGGTAGACATTGTCTGCATGGAAATTAGCCAGGTCTTCAACAATCCAGCACATAGTAGGCTGGACTGGAAATTGAGATCACATAGCGTCCAGGTTGTGCTTACTATATGGATTTGACTTTTACCATGTCAAAAGGTGGTAGTAGAGGTTTATTTTTCAGATTGAAGACCTGTGATTAATGGTGCTCAGCAAGAAATGGTACTGGATTCCTTATTGTTTGTTATCTGTATTAGCAATCTGGATGAGAAAGTACCTGGCATGATTGGCAAGTTTCTGGATGATACCAAAGTTCAGAATCAAGTTTAATATCACCGGCATACCTTGTGAAATTTATTAACTTTGCGGCAGCAGTACAATGCAATACATGATAATAGGAAAAAAACTGAATTTCAGTGTGTGTATATACACACACACACACACACGCGGTGCAAAAAATAGGAAATTAAAAAAGGTAGTGAGACAGTGTTCATGGGTTCAATGTCCACTCAGAAATCGAACAGCAGAGGGGAAGAAGCTGTTCCTGCATCATTAAGTGCTTGCCTTCAGCAGACCACAGTTAGTTCTTCAGTCTTACTGACGTTGTGTGCAAGGTTGCTGCTGCGACACTACTCAACCAGCTGGTATATCTTGCTCTTGTACGCCCTCTCTTCACTATCTGAGATTCTGCCAACAATGGCTGTATCATCTACAAATTGATAGATGTGGATGACGTCGTGGACAGTGAAGAGTTGCCTAAGCTTACAACAGGATCTAAATCAAAGGGGGAAGTGGGCAAAGGAATGGCAGATGGAATTTAACTCAGACAAATGCAATCTGATGTATTTTTGGGAAGTGACACAAGGGCAGAACCTACACGGTAAACAGCAGGATCACTGGAGAGTGCTGTGGAACAAAGAGACCTAATGTCACAAGTAGATAGTTCACCAAAAATGGCCATTTAGCATGCTTACCTTTTTCACTCATGGCACTGTGTATCAGAGTGGGACATCATGTCACAGCTGTAGAAGACATTGGGGAGATTGTATTTGGAGTATTGTGTGCAGTTTTGCTCACCGTGCTATCAAAAGGTTGCAGAAATTATTCACAAGGACGTTGTTGAGATTGGAGGGGTTGGAACAGTTTTGCCAGAAGCGAAGGAGGCTGAGGGATGTCTCATAAATGTTTATAAAATCATAAGGGACATAGATAAGGTGGATCTCACTCTCTTTTTTACAGGATAGGAGGTTCAAGACCAGAGGGCATAGTTCTAAGTTGAGAAGGAAAAGATTTAAAAGAGACCTGCAGGGAAATTTCTCACACAAAGTAATAGCAGTCAGGATAATTGCATGTGTTAAAAGATATTTGAGCAGTTACATGTGTAGAAAAGTTTAGAGAGATATGGGTTAAATGCAGCCAAATTGGATTCTAAATCCTGAAAATTTCAAGCAATACTTCAGCAGCACTGACTCATTTTGTCATTATTATCTAATCAAAACACACTGATCCAATGTTAAAGACATGCTATCTGAAGCACAAAGTAGGGAAGTGCAGCTATGATCTTTAGCCTCGGATTCTACTGATTACTATAGCCTCCTGCTACCAAATTCCAGTGCTGAAGGCTCCAGTAATCAGAAGGATTGGAAGCTAAGGCTGACAGATTGCCTTGGGATTGGAAAGGAGTGCAGTGTAGAGAGCGTACAAGAATTCCTGATGAGAGATTAATGACGTCTGAATCCCCACTAGATGTTCTCACAGGGGTAAATCTTTAAACCTTATCTTGTTCTCGTCTAATCATCTGTTGTCCTCTGCAGTGATTCTGCTGTTGAACTGTGGCCAAACAAGCTTCTGTTTCTATGTAAAGATCAGACCAGTGGTGGAATCGGGCATTGGAATGCAAACTAAGTGGGCAGTGTGAGTTTCTTTTCCTTAACTCTTAAATTAACAGGAGTGTAAATTTAAAATTAAAAAAGCAAAATATTTAATGAAGTCCCTCATGGTAGGCTGCAGCAGAAGATTAAACTGCATGGGATCCACAGGGTGATGCAATTTAGCCTCCACTATGTCTTTCTCACAGCATTTTAATTCCCATGGTGAGTTTTAAAAAAATTTTTTCATCCATATTCACTTATTAACTTCCCAGTGTTCATGTGTTTATCACAGGTTTTATTGATAAAACTCCTTGGCGACATTTGTATTCAATATCATATTAACTCTCCTGACATTGTTGTTGTTCGTCCATCGTTGACGTCGATGAGGACCTCGACACCATAATGATGGTGTCGAGACTAGCGCGTGATTTGGATTTTAGTGAGGAAGAGTTGCGCAGCGTCAGCCTCACTCTGTCTTCCCAATTCCCATCTGGATCCAGTGGCAAGACAGAGTCTAGACGGCTGGTGATGGGACTAGGCACAGTGGATGACCAGGACATCTTCTGTGTCTTGTCCTGCTCTACACATTCCACGACGCTTGCAGAGACCGCCTTCTTGACCGTTGGACCTTCCATTGGTCTCGTCCGCTCAGTCTGCCGGAGTCTGTCTTCACATGCTGGGATAGACAACTCCCTATCTCACCGAGGGTTTGAGACCCGTTGGCTACCCTCACCTGGTTTAGCCGGCTTGTGGAAGCCATTGCCCGGGGTGTGGCCGCTGTCGCATGCAAACAGCTACGGGGAGCCACAGGTGAGAGCTGAGTGCCAGGTGGGGAGCAAAGGTGGACTAACTGCCCTGAAAAGGACGCGACATGTTCCCCCACCAGAGGTGCTACCCCTCCCTGACACCCCATATATCCTGATATTAATTCTGGGATACACCATCTTTTTTTTAAATCTTGGAATCAATAGCAGCAATCGACTCCTTGTGGCCCATGTCATTCCAATTGGATTTTACCTGTTTACTCTCTATCTAACACATGTTTTTTTTGTTTGAATCTCACAAGCAGGGAAACTCTAAACCTTTCCCCTGTCACTGGTAAAGATGGAGAGGTCCTTCTTGGCTGCATAAACCTGCTTGGTCACTTAGACGTTGTTGGTGTGTGTATCCTCTGGTCTCTGGAGAGTTTCCTTTCTTCAAAATGACTTACTGGCCCAATAGATTATTTCTAGAACATAAACAAAGTCACAATTTCATAGCCTCTTGGTCTGAATTATGGATACCTTGCAGTCTCTTAATTAGTGGAGGAAATGGCAATAATATGTCAAAACTGTGAACATGTTTTATGGTGGTGTCATCTGATAAAAGATACAAATCATTTAAAATAATTAATCATTAATCAGTAAAAGGCAAAAAAATAATATATATCACTTCCACACCCAGCCTGTGCCCAGAGTAAATCTAACACTTACTCTACCAGATATTGATCAAACTGTCAAGTTATTTCTAACAACATACATAAAATTTGCTGGTGAACACAGCAGGCCAGGCAGCATCTCTAGGAAGAGGTACAGTCAACGTTTTGGGCTGAGACCCTTTGTCAGGACTAACTGAAAGAAGAGCTAGTAAGAGATCTGAAAGTGGGAGGGGAAGGGGGAGATCCGAAATTATAGGAAAAGACAGGAGTCGGGGGGATGGAGGAAAGAGCTGGACAGGTGATTGGCAAAAGGGATATGAGAGGATCATGGGGCAGGAGGCCCAGGGAGAAGGAAAAGCTGGGGGAGGGGGGAATCCCAGAGGATGGGCAAGGGGTACAGTGAGAGAGACAGAGGGAGAAAAAGGAGAGTGAGAGAAAGAATGTGTGTATATAAATAAATAACGGATGGGGTACGAGGGGGAGGTCGGGCATTAGCGGAAGTTTGAGAAGTCAATGTTTATGCCATCAGGTTGGAGGCTACCCAGACAGAATATAAGGTGGTGTTCCTCCAACCTGAGTGTGGCTTCATCTTTACAGTAGAGGAGGCCGTGGATAGACATATCAGAATGGGAATGGGACGTGGAATTAAAATGTGTGGCCACTGGGAGATCCCCACCTCCCCCCATATCAAACTTCCGCTAATGCCCCACCTCCCCCTCGTATCAAACTTCTGCTAATGCCCCACCTCCCCCTCGTACCCCATCCGTTACTTATTTATTTATATACACACATTCTTTTTCTGTCTCTCCTTTTTCTCCCTCTGTCCCTCTCACTATACCCCTTGCCCATCCTCTGGGCTTCCCCCTCCCCCTTTTCCTTCTCCCTGGGCCTCCTGTCCCATGATCCTCTCATATCCCTTTTGCCAATCACTTGTCCAACTCTTGGCTCCATCCCTCCCCCTCCTGTCTTCTCCTATCATTTTGGATCTCCCCCTTCCCCTTCCACTTTCAAATCTCTTACTATCTCTTCTTTCAGTTAGTGCTGACGAAGGGTCTCGGCCCGAAACGTCGACTGTACCTCTTCCTAGAGTTGCTGCCTTGCCTGCTGCATTCACCAGCAACTTTGATGTGTGTTGCTTGAAGTTCCAGCATCTGCAGATTTCCTCGTATTTACGTTTTTAAGTTATTTCTAATTTGTTTTCATCCAACAGTTTGTAATTTCCCTTTTTTTTCAGCAACTTGAACCATAATTTTGGCTCTGCCTTTAAATTCAAGGAGCAAGGAAGTAGAGCACACATTCTTTCCCCTTGCAGAGTTCATTACACCTATCTCATTTCCTAAAACATCAGAACTACATTTAGCACCTCCAATCACTCCTGTTTGACTCTTGCATGATTTAAAGTGCTTTCCTCTTTGACATTTCAGTGTGGTGTGTTTGTTTAACGTGTTCAGGCAGCAGTCTGTGTTTAACTTTGGTGTCTCCATTGTTCTGACAACCTTGGTGTAAACACTTCAATGGGATCTGCTTCTCTGTATGGTTGTTCTTAAAGCCATTGTCCTCACTAATCTTCCTTTTAGCATTTATCCCAGTCAGGATCAGGTACCAGCAGTCTGTAGGTTTAAACAGTGTCATTTTGGATGAATTGCAGTGCAAAATATTTAACATGGCTAAGTGAAAGGGGGGCTTGAAGGTTCTGCTGGTAGTATTGTTGCAAAGCTTCAGTGACCTGGGTTCAATGCTTATCTGTAGAATGAATTAATTAAATGAATTGACCTTACTACTTACATGAGGAGTGAAAATCTTTACGCTACGTCGCAGTCTAAATGTGCAATTTATAGTAATTTGTAATAAATAGTATTTACAACAGGACAGTCAATATAACAGAAATACAACTGTATCAGTGTGAATTCATCAGTCTGATGGTCCGGTGGAAGAAGCTGACCCAGAGCTTGTTGGTCTCGGCCTTTATGCTGTGATACTGCTTCAATGATGGTAGCAGCTGGAACAGTTTGTGGTTGGAGTGACTCGGGTCTCCAATGAGCCTTCAGGCCCTTTTTAAACACCTGTCTCTGTAAGTGTCCCGAATAGTGGGAAGCTCACATCGACAGATGTGCTGGGCTGTCCGCACCACTCTCTGCAGAGTCCTGCGATTGAGAGAGGTACAGTTCCCATACCAGGCCGTGATGCCTATGTGGAGTTTGCACTCGCCTCCAACATCCCAGCAGCATGCTGTACGTTAATTAGCTGCTATAAATTGCCCTTTGTGTGGATAAGAGAATCAGGGGAAAACACACACAAAATGCTGGAGGAACTCAGCAGGCCAGGTAGCATCTATGGAAAAAAGTACAGTTGACGTTTCAGGCCATAACCCTTCAGCAGGACTGTAAAAAAAGCTGAGGATTTAAATGGTGGGGGGAGGAGGGGTGGGAGAAACACAAGGCGATTGGTGAAACCAGAAGAGGGAGGGATAAAGTAAAGAGATGAGACGTTGATTGGTGAAAGAGATACAGGGCTGGAGAAGGAGGAATCTAATAGGAGAGGACAGAAGGGCATGGAAGAAAGAAAAGGGAGGAAGGAGCACCAGAGGGAGGCGATGGGCAGGCAAGCAGATAAGGTGAGGGAGGGAAAAGGGAATGGGGAATGGTGAAGGTTGTGATGAGGCCACACTCAGGTTGGAGGAACAACATCTTATATTCACTCTGGGTAGCCTCCAACCTGATGGCATGAACATCGATTCCTTGAACTTCTGGTAATGCCTCCCCGCTTCACCATTTCCCGTCCCCTTTTCCCTCTCTCACCTTATCTCCTTGTCCATCCATCGTCTCCCTCTGGTGCTCCTCCCCCCTTTCTTCCATGGCCTCCTGTCCTCTCCTATTAGATTCCTCCTTCTCCAGTCCTGTATCTCTTTCACCAATCAACTTCCCAGCTCTTTATTTCACCCCTCCCCCTCCCAGTTTCACCTATCACCTTGCGTTTCTCTCTCTGCTCCCCCACCTTTTAAATCTACTCCTCATCTTTTTTTCTCTAGTCCTGCTAAAAGGTCTCAGCCCAAAATGTCAACTGTACTTTTTTTCCATAAACGCTGCCTGGCCTGCTGAGTTCCTCTAACATTTTGTATGTGTTGTTTGCATTTCCAGCATCTGTAGATTTTCTCTTCTTTGTGAAGAGAATCAGGGGACAGCTTATGGGCATATAGAGAGAATAGATTACATGGAAAAAGTGGAAAACATGAGATAGCTCTGAGAACCATACTAAGGTTTGATGGGCTGAATGGTCTCCTATGCTATGAGGACGTGTGAAATGTTTTCTTTGCCCCTATGCTCAATACACTTCAGTAAAAATTCAGCCACCTGTGGGACATCCTATTCCCAAGCAAATTCTAAGAACAGCTACAACTCCAAATGACAGTAATATTGTGTTGTCCTGAAATTCTTATTAGTAAATAAGTTCTAATAATTATGTTTTATAGATTAAAAGTGAGGCGGGCTAGTAGGGATAGATTTAAAGTCCTTCTTTCGCACCCCCAAGTTATTCTGCAAACTAAACCCAGCAACTAGGGTGCGCACAGTGGGATATTCAGTGGGTGATCTCCGTTCACAGCCTTCTAAACGTGATTCAGCTTATTAAAGCTTGCTTCATTCTAAATCTTCAATTGCATTTTCTCACAGAGAATTTTTTATTGTGCCACAAGCCATTCCAAAGAACTTCTCTAACCATTTATTAACTCTCAAATATTACAGCTGTTAAAATTAATCTTCTTTCCAGACATTTCATTTCTAATCGTGCTGAAGTGTAAAGGTCCTGCTGTGTCAGAATTTTGGCTTTCAAAAGTGACAAAATGCATTTTGTAAATGTTGGTTTTTGGGTGAAATCTCTACATTTCTTCTGAAAGTCATTAATGCCAGACAGCTGCTAAGGTGTTAACAGTTTCGGACTGTATTGAGACTGCAAGCAAGCTGTCTAGCACACCACAATGTGTGTTAAGCCATACCAACAGACTATTTATCCTTCAGATTCACTGCTATTTATCGTAGCTGAAGCAAACACGCGCTGTAAGTGGTTGGGGGTTGGGAATGGGCAGAGACTTACAGCTCACCCAAAGACTGCTGAGAGCACGAGAGGAAAGAAGTGTCCTCATTTCTTCATGCTTAACAAAAATAGCAATAAAACATCCACTTACAAAGTTTTGTCTTATTTGCACAAAACTTGGAGAATAACTTTGTTTCTTGTCTGTTTCTTTCTTTGTTGTCTGTTGGCTTTGTTGGCAGGCAAGGTAATGAATGAATGTAGCTGTGTTGCAACTTGCTTAAACAGGTCATGCTATGTCCTCAATCACTGGATTGAAATCTTCAAAAATAATCTCTTTGTTGGTACAGCAAATGAAACCTCTTTTATTATACATCCACAATTTGTTTGAGTGTGGTATCGGTTTTCCATTTCCCTCGGGGTAGTAGGTAAGTGAAAGACACCCCATGGTACAGTAGATCAGCAGAGAAAGGGTGAAAAGTATCAAAGAATGGCCAGCTATTTCTTTGTAGCTTTTGTTCGCAGGACTCCATCAGAGTGAGCCCACTCTGGGCCAGACAGTGATGTGATTCACCCAGTCATTCTGCTGCTTCAACCTTCAGTCAGGGCTGACATTTGAAATTTAAGATTAAGATTAAAAATTAATTCTTGTTGTACATTGAACCATACAGCGAAATGCGTCGTTTGCATCAACGGCCACACTATCCGAGGATGCACCGGGACAGCCCACGAGTTCGCCATGCTTCCAGCGCCAACATGCCAGCACTTTGTTAACCTGCACTGCACTTTCTCTGCAGCTGCAGTAACATATTCTGCATTCTGTTCTCTTTTTACGACCTTGATGCATGACATGATCTCCCTAAATGGCACTCAAGCAAAAGCTTTTCACTTTAGCTTGGCCTACATGACAATAATAAGCCAGTACAAATAAAGAACTGAGCAGAAAAGTACAGATTGCTTTATCAGTGATCTAACCAAAGTATTTGACAGCTCTAACATGACCTTCCTGAAAACCTTGCTTCAGTCAATAAAGGCAAATAGGCCACACAGTTACCCACCTTTATTTCTCTATTCTCTGCCAAAAGTTTACAATGCAGCAACAAATTGTGGAGAGCATGTTCTAGGTAGGAGCAAAGTGGATTAATTTCATGCTAAAAATGTTGAACTTTCTCCCTTTATCCAGGAATTGCAGTTCAGTTCAGTTCAAGCTGATCTTAAGCAAACAGAAGTTCACAAATATTTTGCATGCAGTCTGCTAACAAAAGGACTCTATTCGTCAAAAAAATAAATTTAAAATATATTCTAGGATCAGCAAAAGATGATTTGGGCCAATATTCCTGTTGCTTCTTTTACGTGAGATCAACACCATTTACCTCTGATATTATTCCATGACACATTACTACTTCAGATTATGTGCCAAGATGTTGTCCCATAAATGTAATGTGACAAAAGCAATCTGATTGATACAGAGAACCCACCTCCACTTTGAACAGTCATGGACAAGTTCTCTAAATTAGAAAACTAAATTAATGGGCCACATACCTTCGGGAAGAAGCAGGGTTTGCAGTACAACAATATTGGCTGAGAGCACTGTTTGCACTGTTGCCAATTACAGCACCAATGAAAACATTCAAGCCACCAGCTCAGAGCTGTGTGCTGGGGCTGGGGAGGGAAACATCTGGTGAAAATGGTAAAATATTATTTCTGTCAGCTCTCCTCTTGAGTAATTTAAGTATTCCATCTCCTCATTGTTTCCCCAAACTCCTAAAACATTGATTGAGTTACAGTTCCATTACTGTTTTGCCTCCTTTCGTCTTCCTATGTATAGTTTCTCTTCTCTATTCTCTCCTATCTTTCTTCTCTATTCTTCATTCTTCTATTTATTTATTTATTTATTTATTTAGACACAGTGCAGAATAGATCCTTCTGGTCCAACCATCCACACCACCCAGCAATCCCCAGATCTAATCCTAGCCTAATCCCAGGACCAACTAACCTACCAACCGGTACATCTTTGGACTGTGGGAGGAAACCAGAGCACCCAGAGGAAATCAACACAGTCCTGGGGAGAACGTACAAACTCCTTACGGACAACGGTGAGAATTGAACACAGGTCGCTGGTACTGTAAAGCGTTGTGCTAACAACTACTCCAACGTACTGTCCACACATTTTAATTCCACGTTCCATTCCCATTCTGATATGTCTATCCACGGCGTCCTCTACTGTAAAGATGAAGCCACACTCAGGTTGGAGGAACACCAACTTATATTCCGTCTGGGTAGCTTCCAACCTGATGGCATGAACATTGACTTCTTTAACTTCCGCTAATGCCCCACCTCCCCCTCGTACCCCATCCGTTATTTATTTATATACACACATTCTTTCTCTCTCCTTTTTCTCCCTCTGTCCCTCTCACTATACCCCTTGCCCATCCTCTGGGTTTTTCCCCCCTCCCCCTTTTCTTTCTCCCTGGGCCTCCTGTCCCATGATCCTCTCATTCTTGGCTCCATCCCTCCCCTCCTGTCTTCTCCTATCATTTTGGATCTCCCCCTTTCCCTCCCACTTTCAAATATCTTACTAGCTCTTCTTTCAGTTAGTCCTGACGAAGGGTCTCAGCCCAAAACGTCGACTGTACCTCTTCCTAGAGATTCTGCCTGGCCTGCTGCGTTCACCAGCAACTTTGATGTGTGTTGCTTGAATTTCCAGCATCTGCAGAATTCCTCGTGTTTACTGTCCTTCTAATCCTTTCCTATTTTTTTATTCTCTCTTCCCTCCTCCCGTTTACTTTTCCCAAGAAAATTCAGGAATTCTAACTTTTCTCTCCAGTTTTGTGGGCTCCATGGTAGCTGATGGGGACTGGATACTCTTCCAGAGATTGGCAGGAGGTGACTGACTAGTCAGCTATGTGGGTAATTTGTGGGGTACTGAGCTGTTCCACCACCAATACAATGTTTCAGTGTGCTGCATGTACCATCCAGAATCCATCTCCACTTTGAACAGTCATGGGCAGGAGATGCTCTAATGTCAGTGAGAAGGTTAAGTTTCTTCAAGGATGCTTCAAGCACATCCTGCAATCTTTTCTTCTATTGATCTGGTGAATCTATTCTGTTCAATCTCTGGTGATAACATTCCAGAACCAACATCACTCAAACTTCAATACTGCACGTGAAGAATACAGGCACACTTGTGTTTGAGCATACTTGGAGACAATAATTCAAGCCATTGTTGAGGAGTTCACTGAAGCTTACACTCAACATCTGCAAGATAAAGGTCCTCTGTCAATCTACCTCACTGTACCATCCCTCCCTTCTGACAAGCAAGGTTCAGGCGCCTCTTCTCTGTTAAGGCAGACATTGGTGATGAAATTCGCCACAGTCTTCAACGCATTAGTGTGAGAGCGGTAAAGAATGGCAATATGGTATTTTTCATGGCATTGTCACTCAATGAAGATTATACCCTTTTGTTTTTCTTAATGGTTGGAACCTGCACCAGTTTTCAAGAAGCTGCTCTTTGGCCACTGGGAGCAAACAGATGTAGAGTATCCCCAGCAATTGTTTACCCTGATACAGATAGTAGGGAGGTCCATCTGTAGCTACCAGAGTCTTCTTTCATGAAGATATTAATGATTATGGCATCTCTGTTACTGCCCCTTCTTTCCAGATGTGGACAAATTGTGGCCGAAGCTCTCCACCACTGTGTTTCGGATTTCAGACAGTCTGCTCCCAAGGCCTTGTTATTTTTGAGCAAGGAAAAGGCTTTCCCTGTCATTACTTATCTAGTAAACAATATCACTTATCTAGTAAACAATATCAGCTTAACATTGCAATATCTAAACGTATTGCAATGGCTGCTGTGTTTCACTCCTTCGAACTTTTTGGTGATTTTGCCCCATTAATAAGAGGAACCGAATACCGAGGTTTTGGGCCTGCTCTGGGCTGCTCTGGGGATTTGAATCTAAGGACTCAATTTCATCTGGAGTGCTATTGTTGTTCATTTCTATTGTTTGCATGATTTGTCTTTCTCTTTCTCTGTGTTCAGATAGGGTTGGGAGTTGGTCTTTTTTTAACTGGGTTCCATCAGGTTTCTTGCTTTGTGGCTGCCTATAGGCAAACAAATCTCAAGGTTGTATAATTTATACATCCTTTGATAATAAAGGTACTTTGAATGTAAATACAAATGGTTGCCTTTCAAAAAGATTATGAAATATTTGCAATTTACAGCATCAACAATGTTCCAATGCGTGCTAATGATATTGAGCCTAATGAGAAGCACTTTAAAACTTCTATAGGACATACATTAAGCATCGTTTTCCTTTCACTTGAGATCTAAATTTTATTCTGTTTTGATCAATTGTTCAATTGTTGCTTACTATCCCTTTCTTCACACTCCACTTGTGTATGTTTGTTCTAACCAGGTGTTCTGCAACTCATGTTTGTTCATTTGATTAGTCTGCAAGCACCAGCAGTATCTAAAGAACAGGAAATGCGTTGGAATATGTATTTTAATAATGTGGAGAATCACATTGTGCTGAATCAGCAGACACACCCTTTGTGAATTAAAGCATAGATAAGCACAGTTAAGATACATATGACGTGTTTTTAAATGCTTGGTATAACTTCTCAACAAAATATGCATCTGACTCACTGAACTGGGAGTGCTGTAGCCATCGGTCACAGTACTGTGTATTATGCGATTAGAACCTTTCCTCAGGGTAGGTAAATGTGAGAGTAATAAACTTTACTAAGTTAATTAAAATTAAATCGTATTGTCCTTTTACCATTAAAGAGCAGTAAGTGGTTTTCCTACAATGCAATAGTTAGATTCCTGGGAAGCATCATGTTATAGAAAGTTGCATTATAGCAGAACAAGCTACAGTTGCCTCTGAAAGACAGATTTGAATACTTTTTTCTGATCTCAATCACATTATAGCCAAAGCTGCCTAATGCAGATGATGTTCTCTAATCCAGCAATCACAGTACAATCAATATGCATTCTAGAAACATGTCATATATGAAAACTACTGGTATTTTTGCAATGTAACTCTTGTTTCCCGATGTGAGAAATATTCAACGCTGTCCAAACAACTATTGAACTACATAGCACACCACTTCTTTTTCGATTTTGTTAGGCAGAGTTTCCTTTATTTTCCTTTACCATTTTCTCCCATCTTTTCTAATAGTTTAGGAGGTAGTACCTAAGTCATCGAGAGGGCTATATTTGCTGCAGAGATTTGCCTACATTTCTTCCAGTCTGGTGTACTGTATTTGCTGACATGAAAAGGTCTCTACAACACGAGAGAAACCAAATGCAGAATGGATGAGTGTTTTAAGGAGCACCTGCATTCTGTCTGCAACTGCAACTCTGAGCTTGCTGTTACTTGTCTATTTAATTCTCAATCCCACTCCCAGTTTGACTCATCTCTCTGTAGCTTACTATACTCTTCCAACAAAGCTCATTTAAGGAGAATCATCTCAATTTCTGTTAGGCATATTGCAGTACTATGGACTTAATATTGATAACAAAATTTCAGATAAAGTTTTTACTGTGTGAATCAAAAATGGTCAAATCTGCTGTAAGGTTATCCAACTGTAATATTAGCACAATTTCTCTCTCTCCATAAACACTGTCTGATCTGTTGGACATTTCCAACATTGCCATTTTTATTTAAGATTCTTTGCAAAAGTAGTATCTATTTTCTGTCTTAATTCATTCAATAATCTATGAAACAGTTGGCTTTGTAAACAATATCACCACAGAAATCCTGGCTTCATCCAGCAGAGAGATTATCTTTATCCCATCGATGTTTCCACCACCCCCATCTTTCTGCTATTCAAAACAAATTTGTTTTCTCACTTTTTCTCATTCTTTAGAAGGATCTTTAACCCAAAATGACAATTTTTTTCCACAACTGCTGCCTGACTTGCTCAGTGTTTCCAACATTTTCTATTTTTATTTCAAAATTCCAATATCTGCATTAGGGAGTATTCTGGGGTTTATATA
Organism: Mobula birostris; assembly: GCF_030028105.1. NCBI lineage: Eukaryota > Metazoa > Chordata > Chondrichthyes > Myliobatiformes > Myliobatidae > Mobula > Mobula birostris. Next base: position 170,145,123 of record NC_092375.1, on the reverse strand, counting down.
ACAGATCTTGATTCAGGCAGGAGTCAGTCTTCAGTTCTTATTGAAAATTGCAAGCAGTAAATTGAAGTTAAACTGGCCCACAGACTAAGATCCTGCATACGCATCAGCCAGCTAAACGTTAAAACAATGGGGTTGTGTTAATTTCCCTGCATCACTATGGGTTTAAGGAATTTGCACCATTGTGAATGTAAATAAATTCAGGAAGCTTCGAAACAAAAGTGTCATGGGGGGCATTGGTGGCAGACCCAAGTGCAAGACACAGACACTGAAGTACTAGGAACGGGAAAGGACTAGAGACTAGAGTTAGGGACGTGACTGGATGCAGACCAGGAGCTGGGATAAGAACACAGACTTGGCCTAGGACATTGGCTAGACAAGCGGGACCAGGACAAGGAACTGAGAACTAGGAGTCTGGGCTTGGACTCCGAGCTGGAGACTGGACAAGGACCCAGACCCCGGAACTAGACGAGGACATGACGTGGCTACAGGACTGGACGTGGCTTGGGTTCTTCAAGGCGAGGACGTGACGAGGCTTGGGTTCTTCGAGGCGAGGACATGACGAAGCTTGGGTTCTTCGAGGCGAGGACATGACGAGGCTTGGGTTCTTCGAGGCGAGGACATGACGAAGCTTGGGTTCTTCGAGGCGAGGACATGACGAAGCTTGGGTTCTTCGAGGCGAGGACATGACGAGGCTTGGGTTCTTCGAGGCGAGGACAGGACGAGGCTTGGGTTCTTCGAGGCGAGGACAGGGCCAGGCTTGGGTTCTTCGAGGTGAGGACAGGATGGGGCTTGGGTTCTTTGAGGTGAGGACAGGACGAGGCTTGGGTTCTTCAAGGCGAGGACATGACGAGGCTTGGGTTCTTCAAGGCGAAGACATGACGAGGCTTGGATTTGGACTCCGAGCCAGAGACTGGATAAGGACCCAGAATCTGGGTCTTGACTCAGGCTCGAACTCCAGAACTAGGCAAATACATGACGTGGTCTTGGGAGACAGGACTAGGTGAGGTTACAGGACAGAACGAGAGACTCCTGGGCAAGACGAGGGAACTTCAGTACAGGACGAAGCACATGGACTTGATGAGAAAATGAAGCCTTGACTTGGTACTCTGGAACAGCCGAGCCTTGGACTTGGGATGACAAGAACGCAGAACACAGAGCCTTGGTCTAGAGCATGGGAATACGGAGCCTTGGACTTGAGAGATAGGAACACAGAGCTGGGACCCCTCCTTGGGAACAGGACTTGGGGCTGGAGCTCTACACAGAATGCTGAACACAACGAGACAGTTCTCAACACTAGGTAGCGGCAAACGGCCAGATCTACCTAACGAAGGCATGGACACAGAGGCAATTCCCAACAGTAGGTAGCGGCCAACGGCCAGACCTAACTAGTGAAGGCATGGACACAAGAGACGGTTCCAGACACAGGTTGCAGGGCAAGGCTCCAGGAGAAAGGGGCAGAGAAGGGATTCAGACAGGGGGTTTTGACAGGGTACTGACAAGACAACCCAGCAGCCACATTCGAACCCAGGGTTGCTTATATTCCCAGCCCCCAAGACGAGCATCAGGTGCCTATGATTAAGCCCAACAGAAACAAAGGACAGCCAGAGACTTGGAGTCTGGAGTCCACAGACCAGACTGTGAACTGGAACGCGGACTTCACGGACCGGACCATGACAAAAAGAAAATCTGCAGATGCTGGAAATTCAAGCAACATACACAAAATGAAATACAATGTTGGAAAGAGTATGGTGATGCACATTGGTAGAAGAAATAAACGGGCAGACTATTACTTAAATGGGGAGAGAATTCAAAGTTCTGAGATGCAACGGGACTTGGGAGTCCTCGTGCAGGATACCCTTAAGGTTAACCTCCAGGTTGAGTCGATGGTGAAGAAAGCGAATGCAATGTTGGCATTCATTTCTAGAGGAATAGAGTATAGGAGCAGGGATGTGATGTTGAGGCTCTATAAGGCACTGGTAGAAAGGATGTGCTGACGTTGGAGAGGGTTCAGAGAAGATTCACTAGAATGATTCTGGGAATGAGAGGGTTAATATATGAGGAACATTTGACTGCTTTTGGACTGTACTCCTTGGAGTTTAGAAGAATGAGGGGGGACCTCATAGAAACATTTTGAATGTTGAAAGGCATGGACAGAGTGGATGTGGCAAAGTTGTTTCCCATGGTGGGGGAGTCTAGTATGAGAGGGCATGACTTAAGGATTGAAGGCCGCCCATTCAGAACAGAGATGCGAAGAAATTTTTTCAGCCAGAGGGTGGTGAATCTGTGGAATTTGTTGCCACGGGCAGCAGTGGAGATCAAATCACTGGGTGTATTTAAGGGCAGGGATTGATAGGTATCTGAGTAACCAGGGCATCAAAGGTTATGGTGAGAAGGCGGGGGAGTGAGCCTAAATGGGAGATTGGATCAGCTTATGATAGAATGGCGGAGCAGACTCGATGGGCTGAATGGCCGACTTCTGCTCCTTTGTCTTGTGGTCTTAAAATGCTGGAGGAACTCAGCAGGCCAGGCAGTATCTATGGAAAACAGTGCAGTCGACATTTTGGTACCGAGACCTTTCGTCAGGAAATTTACAATTAGTTTGTCCTAGCAAACTTACTTGAACTTTCAGAGGTGTCTCCCGCTGTAGATATGTAATTCATTGTCAACCTGAAATATTGAAGTAAATGGTAACATTGTAACTATTGAAACTGCATCAAATCACCTGCAGGTACTTTGGATCTTAAGGGTATGAAAATGTGACGTACCTTTGGGTTTGGGAGCCTCTACTGAGAAGGTTTCCAGAATGATGTCTGCTTGTTGTGTTGAATAATGACTTCTGTATCACCAGCTTCAGTGTCTTACTAGTGACTTCACTCAGTCACAACAACATTTCTCCTCCACTTTTCAACTTGTCATAAACAGAGAAGGAATGGAATCTGGGCAGAGATGACTCGGCCCCTTCTCTCATATTACTCGAAACCCCCTCCATGATAATGTACAAGTTCTAGGCTGCTTAATTGTACCAAAACAAGAGGCTTGCAGTGATGATTCAGTTGTTTAAAATAATGATTTAAAATTGTTCGATTTACTCTAATGTATGGGAGCTGCAGTTGGATGACCTTCGACTCATACAGGAAAATGAGGAAGTGATAGATCGGAGGGGAGGAGAAGATGGCGGCGCGATGCAGTGCGCGTGGCCGCTCCGGAATGATATAGGTATTTGTTAAGTAGGTACCATGCACAATCCTGATTTGGTGGAGACAGACGTGAAAACCACAGAGGAACATCTGGAGAAACTTCTGAAATGCCTGCTTCGCTGCCACTGCTACTGTGTGATCGAGAATCTCCGGAGGGGAAGGCCCCAAATCCTTGGCTTTGCCTATTGCTTGGTGGCCAGGATCAGGGTCGAAGCGCTTGGCAGAGATGGTGCTCGGTATCAGGGGGCTGGTTGGAGGCTCGAAGTTTTCAGACGGACTCAAGAGTCGGCTGTGGTCGGGTGCTTCCAGGGTGCTGCATCGGCAAGTTTGCTGCGCTGGAGGTTCATGGCAGGGAGAGTTTTTCTTCCTTCTACCATCTGCATGAGATGATGGGACTTTCGAGAGACTTTGAGACTTTTTTTTTACCGTGCCCTTGGTCTGTTCTTTATCAAATTACGGTATTGCTTTGCACTGTTGTAACTATATGTTATAATTATGTGGTTTTTGTTAGTTTTTCAGTCTTGGTTTGTCTTGTGTTTCTGTGATATCATACTGGAAGAACATTGTATCATTTCTTAATGCATGCATTACTAAATGACAATAAAAGAGGACTGCGTGCCCTCGTAACCTAATCTACAAACATTTGTAATCTAATCTACTGGGAGGTAATCACCCCTAACTTGCAGGAGGCAGGTACCTGGATATCTGTCAGGAGATAGAAAGGGAATGGGCAGTCAGTGCAGTGTCCATTCCCCTCAGTAATAAGTATACCGTTGGGGGGCGGGGGGGAGGTTGATGACCAACAGAGGAAAGCCACAGCATTCAGTTCTCTGGCATTGAGTCTGGCTCTCTCTTAGAGAGGAAGGGGGAAGAATAGGGGTGCAGTCGTGACAGGGGATTCCATAGTTAGAGGAGCAGACAGGACATTCTGTGGACATCAAAGAGTCACCCAGCCGGTAAGTTACCATGCAGGTGTCAGGGACTCGAATCGGGCCCACAGCGTTCTAAAGGAGGACTCAAAGATGCAAAGATTCAAAGTAATTTATTGTCAAAGTATGTATAAATTATCTAACCTTGAGATTGTCATAAGGGTGGTGGCTGGGAATGGACCCAAGTGCAAGACACAGACACTGAAGTTCTAGGGACAGGACTAGGATACAGGGCAATGGCAAGGACATGGACAGGAAAACCAGGAACCTGGAACAGGACTGAACAAGAGATCTGGGAGCCCAAGCTTGGACTCCGAGCCAGAGACTGGACAAGGACCCAGTACCTGGGTCTTGCCCCTGGCTTGGATCCCAGAATTAGGCAAGGACGAGGCTTGGCAGGCAGGCAGGACGAGGCTGGAGTCTTCAGGCTAGAAGCTAGAGGCTAGAAGCTAGAGGCTAGAGACTTGGCTTGGCTTGGCAAGAGGCTCGAGGCTGGAGACTTGAGGCGAGGTGAGGCTGGAGACTTGAGGCGAGGCTGGAGGCTGGAGGCAGGAGACTTGAGGCGAGGCGAGAGTTACCAGCAAGACAAGGCAGGGCTTCAGGCGAGGAAACAGAAGGCAGGGAAGGGATACAAGGAGTAAGGACAAGAACAATCCAGCAGCCACGCCCTGGTCTCTGGAGGTATTTATGCAGCCAGCCCCAATGAGCATCAGCTGCCTCAATTAGCTCAACAAGGACAGAAACAGGGTAGATAGGAAAACCTGGAGCAAGGGTCGATGGACCGGACCGTGAACCAGAATATAGACTTCACAGACCGGACTATGACAGAGATCCGTCTGCTTATAGGCAGCGACGAAGCAAGAAACCCAAAAGAACCCAATTTTTAAAAAAAGATAGGCCAACAACCAATGTGCATCAAAAGAGAAAAAAAAAGTACAATAAAGCAAGCAACAGCATTCCCAACCAGACTGAGTTCTTGTGCTAGAACAACAGCTGGAAGTAATGGTATATATTGGTACCAATGAAGTAGGTAGGCAAAGGGAAGAGATCCTGAAGGGGAGCATATATAGAGTTGGGTAGAAAGCTGAAAAGCAGTTTCTCCATGGTAGTAACTGGACCACACACCAGTGAGGGTAAGGACAGGATGACTTAGTAGATAAATGCATAGCTGAGGAATTGGTGTATGGAGTTGGATTTCAGATTTCTGCATCATTGGGATCGCTTCTGGGGAAAGTAAGACCTGCACAAAAAGGATGTGTTAAACTTGAACTCGAGAGGACTAATATCCTTGCAGACAAGTTTTCTAGAATTGTTGAGGAGGGTTTAAACTAATTTGGCCAGGGGTTGGGAACCAGAGTGATAGGGCTGAAGATGAGGCTTTTGGTGTACAAGTAGATGTAGTGTGTAGTGAGACTGAGAGGAAGCACAGGTAGAAGATAGGGCAAAATTGCAGTCACTGGGGTGAGTTGGAGTATAACACGGGAGCAAAATCAAAAAGGGTGATGAATACAGGACTGAAGGTGTTCTACTTGAATGAACGCTATATATGGAATAAGGTAAGATTGTCTTGCTGCATAGTTAGAGATTGGCAGGTAAGACGTTGTGGGTATCACTGAGTCGTGTCTGAAAGAAGGTCATTGTTGGGAGCCTAGCATCCAAGAATACACTTTGTATCAAAAGGATAAGCAGGTAGGCAGAGGGGTGTGGTTGCTCTGTATGTAAAAAATGAAAACAGGTGATATAGGATCGGAAGGTGTAGGATCCTTGTGGATAGAGTTAACAAACTCTAAACAGACCCTGTTTAGGCTTAACAGACCCTGATGGAAGTTTTATACTGGCCTCCAAACAGTAGCCAGGATATGGGGTACAAATTACAATGGGAGATAGAAAAGGCATGCAAAAAGAGCAAGGTTATGATAATGATGGGGGATTTTAACATGCAGGTAGATTGGGAAAATGAGGTTGGTACTGGATCCCAAGAGAGAGAATTTCAGGAATGCCTATGAGATGGCTTTTTAGAGCAGCTCATGGTTGAACCTACTAGGGAAAACTACGATTGATTGTTCGGTAATGGAACAGATTTGATTACAGAGCTTAAGGTAAAGGAACCCTAAGGAGGTGGTGATCATAATATGATAGAATTCATCCTGCAGTTTGAGAGGAAGAAGCTAAAATCAGATATATCAGTATTACAGTGGGGTAAAGGGAATTATGACAGAGACATGAGTGAAGAGCTGGCCGAAGTTGATTGTAAGAGGACACTAGCAGGAATGACAGCAGAACAACAAAGGTTGGATTTTCTGTGAGCAGCTTGGAAGGCGCAAGATAGATACATGCTAAAGAAGAAGAAATATTCTAAAAGGAGGTTGACACAACCACAGCTACCAAAAGTCAAAGACAGCATAAAAGCAAAAGAGAGAGCATATACAGTAATATAACAAAAATTAGTGGGAAATTAGAAGTTTGGGAAGCTTTCATAACCAATAGAAGGCAACTAAAAAGGACATAAGGAGAGAAAGGATGAAATATGCAGGTAAGCTAGCCAATAGTATAAAAGAGGGTACAAAAAGTTTTTCGGTTGTATAATGCTAAAAGGGTAAAACAGAAGCGAGAGTGGATATTGGACCACTGGAAAATGTTGCTAGAGAGGTAGCAAAATGGGAAACAGATGTGGATGAACTTAGTAAATGTTTTGTGTCAGTCTTCACTGTGGGAGACACTAGAAATATGCCAGAAATTCAAAAGTGTCGGAGGTTAGAAGTGAGTGTAGTTTCTATTACTAAGGAGAAGGTGCTTGAGGACCTGAAGAGTCTCAAGGTAGATAATCAGATGGACTACACCCCAGGGTTCTGAAAGAGGTAGCTGAAGAGATTGAAGAGACATTACTAATGATCTTTCAAGATCACTAGATTCTGAAATTGTTCCAGAGGGCTGGAAAATTGCAAATGTCATTCCACTCTTTAAGAAGGAAGGGAGGCAGAAGAAAGGAAATTATAGGCTGGTTAGCCTAACCTCAATGGTTGGAAAGATGTTAGAGTCTGTTATTAAGGATGAGGTTTCGGGGTACTTGGAGGCATATGATAAAAATAGGCTGATCAGTATGGTTTCCTTAAGGCTAATCTTGCCTGACAAATCTGTTGGAATTCTAGGAGGAAATAATAGGCAGGATAGACAGAGGGGAGTCAGTGGATGTTACTTACTTGGACTTTCAGAAGGCCTTTGACATAGTGCTGCACATGAGGTTGCTTAACAAGATCAAAGCCCATGGTATTACAGGAAAGACACTAGCATGGATAGATTGGCTGACTGGCAGGAAGCAAATAGCGAGAATAAAAGGGGCTTTTCTGGTCGGCTGCCTATGACTAGTGGTGCTTTTCAGGGTCGGCATTGGGACCACTTCTTTTTATGTTATATGTCAATGATCTTGATAACAGAATTGATGACTTTGTGGCCAACTTAGTGAAAGATATGAAGAAAGGTAGAGGAGCAGATAGTGTTGAGGAAGCAGGGAGTAGCAGAAGGACTTAGACAGATTAGGAGACTGCGCAAAGAAGGGGCTAGTGTAGGGAAGTGTTTGATTGTGCACTTTGGGAGAAAGAATAAACATAGAATATTTTCAAAATGGGGAGAAAATTCAAAAAATCTAGGGTACAAACTGACTTAGGAGTCCTTGTACAGATTTCCTAAAGCTTAACTTGTAGGTTCAATCAGTGGGGAAAAAAAAGGCAAATGCATTGTTAGTATTCATCTTGAGAGGTCTAGAATATAAGATCAAGGATGTAATGCTAAAACTTTATAAGGCATTGATCAGACTGCACACGAAGCACTGTGAGCAGATTTGGGCCTCTTATCTAAGAAAAGATGTGCTGGCTTTGCAGAAGGTTCATTAGAGGTTTATGAGTATGATTCTGGGAATGAAAGGGGTAACATGAGGAGCACTTGACTTTTGGGTTGTACTCATGTGTGTTCAGAAAAATGAAGAGAGATCTCATTGAAACTAATCGAATATTGAAAGGCCTAGATCGAGTGAATGTGGAGAAGATGTTTCCTGTGGTAGGGGAGTCTAGGACCTGAGGGCACAGCCTCAGAATAGAGGAATATCCATCTAGAACAGAGATGAAGAGAAATTCCTTTAGCCAGAGGATGGTGAAACTGGAATTCTTGTCACAGATGGCTGCCAAGGCCATATGTATGGGTATATCTGAAGCTGAGTTTGACAGGTTCTTGATTAGTCAGAGCATCAAAAATTACAGGGAGAAGACAGGAGAATAGGGTTCAGAGGGATAATAAGATCAGCCATGGTGGAATGGTGGAGCAGATTCGATGGGCCGAATGGCTTAATTCTGCTCCTACGTCTATGGACTAATTAATATATATTAACATATATTGAATGGTCATTTACATAATGGATGTTATCATTGCAATGAGCTCATATCTCAACAGCTTTCCCTAGCCTGGAGACATCCCCATAGGCACAAGCTACTGGCTACCAGAATGAGGAAACTATGCAGGAAAAACAAAGAGACAGCAGCTTACATCACTTCCAACAGAAGGTGATAAGGGACAACTAAGATCCATGTGGTCTGTCAACACAAAGAAGAGGTGCTGTCAGTTCCCAGCAAAAGCCCACTCACGCTGAGATGCAAGACTTTATTGCTAGATTTGTGCAAGGTTTCTTGCACGGCATCGTGCTACAGTAAGGAGGGTAGGAGCTCACGCCAGGTTCTCAACACAGCAGCATTCTCAGTAACTCATTGAATATGACCCATACATAACTTAGTAAGTGGTCTAGTTCCCATTCTTTTAATCCAAGGTAACAATTTTTTAATTCATTCTTTAAGAACATAAAAGCATAAGAAATAGGAGCAGGAGTAGGCCATCTGGCCTGTTGAACCTACACTGCCACTAAATAAGATCATGGCTGATCTGGCCATGGACTCATCTCCATCTACCTGCCTTTTCCCCATAACCCTAATTACTGTTGCCCGGTATCACTCACATTGACAGTGATGAAATGCTTTGAGAGGTTGGTCATGATGAGACTGAACTCCTGCCTCAGCAAGGACCTGGACCTGTTGCAATTTGCCTATTGCCACAATAGGTCAATGGCAGATGCAATCTCAATGGCTCTCCACGTGGCTTTAGACCACGTGGACAACACAAACACTTATGTCGGGATGCTGTTCATCGACTCTAGCTCAGCAGTTAATACCATCATTCCCACAATCCTGATTGAGAAGTTGCAGAACCTGAGCCTCTGTACCTTCCTCTGCAATTGGATCCTTGACTTCCTAACTGAAAGACCACAACCTGTGCGAATTGATGATAACATCTCCTCCTCGCTAACGATCAATACTGGTACACCTCAGGGATGTGTGCTTAGCCCACTGCTCTACTGTATATATACCCATGACTGTGTGGCTAGGCATAGCTCAAGTACCATCTATAAACTTGCTGAGGATACAACCATCGTTGGTAGAATCTCCAATGGAGATTAGAGAGCATACAGGACTGGGATATGCCAACTAATGGAGTGGTGCCGCAGCAACAACCTGGCACTCAATGTGTTAAGTACCCCGTAACTGGGTTGCCAAACCAGCAGAAATGGATCACTCAGTTGGAGTCTGGACTACTAGAACTAAGAAAGTTTTATTAAAGAAACAAGCAACACAGTACTCTAATCAAAAGGATAATAAATGCAACAGTTCAGCAATGATAAACACACATGTACACAGAATTAAGATAACAGGATCAATCAAGCTCTATCGTCGTCTAGGGGTAAATGACCAATTTCAAAGTGACGCAAAGTTCAGTTCAATTGAATTCAGTTCAGTTTGCAGTAATCACTGCCGTGGGAGATGGACAGTGTGGGGGAAGGAGAGAGAGAGCAAAACGAATGAATATTCAAACGGCTTCCACACAGACCTTCGATATTCTTCGCAGTCAGCTTTCGGGCGAGCCCTTTGTGATGTCTTCTAAGGTCACCGACCGTGACCCCTCCATTTCCAGATACGATCGTTTCTCTGCGATGAACCTGGCACCCAGGCAAGGGCGGACACACACCAGGTTCCCACTGATCGTGCCTTTCCACCCTGTGCGTCTATGGCTTGGTCCCACGATCAGCCTTCCAAAACTTCCCACCGACTTATGGGAGGCGCACCGCTTCCAGGGTCTCGTTACCTCGGGGTGTCGTGTGTGTCCTGCCTTAGCGAACCTGTCCCTTTTTATCCCCCTGCTGGGGTATCGCCTGTCCATCACTTCAAACAGTTCGGGGTTCAAAGGGGGAGCCGATCTTGACAGCTCTCCTTCCGTTAAACTCTCCCGTCCCTTCATTATCATCTCCAAATGCTGCTCCATTGTTTTCCTTATCTCCCTTTCTCCTGAAGGCAGGTGGCAGACCAACTGTTGATCCCACTGGTGCCAGCACAGGACAGCTGACATCTTAATCTATGTGTATTTTTGTCACACCTCCCACCTTTAAGGATTTTTACCAGGGTAAAAATTACAAACATGAATACATTATTTGATACACACAAATATACATCTTTATCAGCTATTTGGCTAATACAGCGAATTTTAAATTGTCAACACCTGACAGACAGTCAGCCATCACATTTTCTGTTCCTTTTATATGTGTTATTAGTAATCCCTTAGAGCAGGCTCCAATTTAGCAAACTTCATAGTGGCCAAAAACACTGATGAATTGCGATCAATGTAACCTCTCATTGGGTTTCGTCCCGGACCACAATAACAAGGGTCGTCCCATTCCGACTTAATTTTCTCTCGCAAGGGCTTAGTGGGGGGGGGGGGGGGGGTAGTAACCGCAGAGTTATTGCAAAGCTTCCTACGGTACCCCACCATCTCCAAGAGCCTTCTGAGGGCCCTCTTATCTGTCGGGGTTGGGATGTCAGAGATAGCCCGCACTTTAGCTTGCATCGCTGCCAGCTGCCCCTGTGTCACCACAATTCCCAGATAAATGACCTTCGTGTGGCCAAACTCATTTTTTTTCAAGGTTCACTATCAAGCTGGCTTCAGACAGCCGTATTACATCGCCAATACACACCTCTGTGTTTGTCAGCCCTTTCGTCACTGAATTACTCATTCTATAGGGCTGTTGCTCACTAGGCAAACACCACCCAGCGTCCCAGTTCTTTGCATCACCTCGGACCAATCAAACACACGTGTGCGAGTCATTTAATTACTGCTCCTAAAGAGTCGCTTTGTTCGGGAATTAAGGGAGAGACCTTATCAGCAGAGCTGGCCAAAACAATAGCCTTCTCCCATCTGGTCGGTACCATACTCATCTTTTCAAAATGGTTTTCTTCTCTTATCAGGGGGACCCTAGCTTCATTGATTTCTGCACTAACACCGAGTAGGTTTGTTAGCATATCAAAAGCCTGTGACCGTCTCAGTTCGCGTCTTCCATAATCAATAACATCCTTCCTCCTGTGCAGCTGGTAAACCTCATTCATGATTCCACCAACTGTTTCCTCCAGCACCGCAAAATGTCCACCAGGGGGTACCTTGTGGGCCAGGTTAAAAATCTCATCCCCATAACTCTTTTGCACCACCCCCCATTTCTCATCTGCGGGTACGGTACTTGGTCTCCCTTTCTTCCTTAGCACTTCCTCCTCCACACAATAGCCTACTGGTTCCCTTTTTAATTCTGCGTCAGAGAGAGCTGTCTCCGCCAAAACCATCAGCCCCTCGTCTCGCTCCTGCGCCTGCACAAATTCTTTCCTGACTAATGCTAAGTCTGTCTCAGCTCCCTCACTACCTCTTGTTTCACTACATTCCTTCTTTTTACTTTCTACCCCCTTCTCGTACAAGGCTGGCAGAAATGTCTCAGCTAAATTTACTTCGGCAGTCCCGTGATGAACCTGTGAGTCCATGGGCGAGGCCTGAATGCTGGCAGGCTGACCTGTCAATCTCACGGCTGGGAACACGATTCCCCCGGCGAGGTCATTACCGAGCAAGACCTCCACGCCTTTCATCGGTAATTCAGGCCTCACCCCGATCGTGACTAGTCCAGAGACCAAGTTACTTTGTAGGTGTATCTGGTGCAAAGGGACTGCCTCTGTCCCTTCCCCAATACCTTTGACCTTGACCTCCCCAGTCTGGGTCTCTGAGCTAAACTCTAATACACTCTTCAATATCAATGACTGACACGCTCCCGTGTCTCTCCAGATCCGCACTGGAACTGGGTTTAACCCCTCCTTCACTGACACCAATCCGGCCGAGATAAACCTCTCGCGCCCTTCCTGAATTTTGGCAGACCTTTCCTCTCCTAGCGGTTTGTTTACCAGCTCGATACAGCCAGTCACAATCGCCGTTTTTCCTTTTCCTGTCTCCTTCTTTGGGGCAAAGCACCTGGACGCAAAGTGTCCGACTTTCCCACAATTATAACAGACGACCCCAGGAGACTTCCTACCAGACTGCTCCCGGTCTACCTTATCCTTCTCACTAGTCCCCGGCTTACTTTCTGACTTTTCTGGCGGACTCTCCCCGCCGTCCTGACTACCCTTCTGGTAGCCTTTACTTGGGGCAAACTTCACTTTATGCGTCAACGCATACTCATCCGCCAACTTAGCAGTTGTGGCTAATGTGGCTGCCTCTTTCTCATCTAGGTAGGGTCTCATACCCTCAGGGACACAACCTTTAAACTGCTCAATCAGGATCAGCTGTAGCAGTCTGTCATAATCCCCCTCTACCCCCTTCGAGGCGGACCAACACTCACAATATGTCTGCATCTCACGGGCAAACTCTAAATACGTGCGGTCCCACTGCTTCCTCGCATTCCGGAACCTCTGCCGGTATGCCTCCGGGACCAACTCATAAATCCTGAGGATGGCCTCTTTCACCACCTCATACCTCTGGGCATCTTCCGCGGACAAAGCTGAGTAAGCTTGTTGGGCTTTCCCTTTCAGTACACTCTGAAGCAAAACAGCCCAGTTATCCCTCGGCCAGTCCTGACTTGTAGCAACTTTTTCGAAATGGAGAAAGTACCGATCCACGTCGGTATCGTCAAATGGGGGAACCAGCCTAACCTGGGTCGCCTGGAACCCTCCACCTTGGTTCGGCACGGGCCCCTGCTCTGCCCTAATCTTTAACTTCTCCAGCTTGAATTCCCTTTCCCTCTGTTTCTCCTCTCGCTCCAACTGTCTCTCTCTCTCTCTCCTGCCTTTCTAACTGTTTCTCCTTCTCCCACCTTTCTAACTCTGTATCCTGCCTTTCTAACTGCTTCTCTTCGTGTTCTAACTGCCGTACCCGGAACTCGTGCTCGAGTCTCAGTTTTTCAAGCTGCACCTGTACCGCGTCTCCAGCAGGTTTTTCAATAGACACCACCTCCAGCTCCCCTTGGGGAAACACACCTTTAGATACATAGTGCTCTACGATAGCTCTGTGTATCTCCTCTATCCTCATTGTCGACTTCCCCTTAGCAAGATTCAACCGTTTGGCCACAGCTACCAATTCCGCTTTCCTGGCATCCTCTAATGCCTCCAAGGTCGGCGCCTTTATAAATTCCTCAACCTCCATTTCTGCCATTTGTCTTTTCTTTCTTTCGGGAATTTTAACCCAATCAATTTACTCCGTCCCAAATTTAGCGTTCAAAATCGCGGACGAGAACCCCACTTATGTTACGTACCCCGTAAATGGGTTGCCAAACCAGCAGAAATGGATCACTCAGTTGGAGTCTGGACTACTAGAACTAAGAAAGTTTTATTAAAGAAACAAGCAACACAGTACTCTAATCAAAAGGATAATAAATGCAACAGTTCAGCAATGATAAACACACATGTACACAGAATTAGGATAACAGGATCAATCAAGCTCTATCGTCGTCTAGGGGTAAATGACCAGTTTCAAAGTGACACAAAGTTCAGTTCAATTGAATTCAGTTCAGTTTGCAGTAATCACTGCCGTGGGAGATGGACAGTGTGGGGGAAGGAGAGAGAGAGCAAAACGAATGAATATTCAAACGGCTTCCACACAGACCTTCGATATTCTTCGCAGTCAGCTTTCGGGCGAGCCCTTTGTGATGTCTTCTAAGGTCACCGACCGTGACCCCTCCATTTCCAGATACGATCGTTTCTCTGCGATGAACCTGGCACCCAGGCAAGGGCGGACACACACCAGGTTCCCACTGATCGTGCCTTTCCACCCTGTGCGTCTATGGCTTGGTCCCACGATCAGCCTTCCAAAACTTCCCACCGACTTATGGGAGGCGCACCGCTTCCAGGGTCTCGTTACCTCGGGGTGTCGTGTGTGTCCTGCCTTAGCGAACCTGTCCCTTTTTATCCCCCTGCTGGGGTATCGCCTGTCCATCACTTCAAACAGTTCGGGGTTCAAAGGGGGAGCCGATCTTGACAGCTCTCCTTCCGTTAAACTCTCCCGTCCCTTCATTATCATCTCCAAATGCTGCTCCATTGTTTTCCTTATCTCCCTTTCTCCTGAAGGCAGGTGGCAGACCAACTGTTGATCCCACTGGTGCCAGCACAGGACAGCTGACATCTTAATCTATGTGTATTTTTGTCACACCTCCCACCTTTAAGGATTTTTACCAGGGTAAAAATTACAAACATGAATACATTATTTGATACACACAAATATACATCTTTATCAGCTATTTGGCTAATACAGCGAATTTTAAATTGTCAACACCTGACAGACAGTCAGCCATCACATTTTCTGTTCCTTTTATATGTGTTATTAGTAATCCCTTAGAGCAGGCTCCAATTTAGCAAACTTCATAGTGGCCAAAAACACTGATGAATTGCGATCAATGTAACCTCTCATTGGGTTTCGTCCCGGACCACAATAACAAGGGTCGTCCCATTCCGACTTAATTTTCTCTCGCAAGGGCTTAGTGGGGGGGGGGGGGGGGGGTAGTAACCGCAGAGTTATTGCAAAGCTTCCTACGGTACCCCACCATCTCCAAGAGCCTTCTGAGGGCCCTCTTATCTGTCGGGGTTGGGATGTCAGAGATAGCCCGCACTTTAGCTTGCATCGCTGCCAGCTGCCCCTGTGTCACCACAATTCCCAGATAAATGACCTTCGTGTGGCCAAACTCATTTTTTTTCAAGGTTCACTATCAAGCTGGCTTCAGACAGCCGTATTACATCGCCAATACACACCTCTGTGTTTGTCAGCCCTTTCGTCACTGAATTACTCATTCTATAGGGCTGTTGCTCACTAGGCAAACACCACCCAGCGTCCCAGTTCTTTGCATCACCTCGGACCAATCAAACACACGTGTGCGAGTCATTTAATTACTGCTCCTAAAGAGTCGCTTTGTTCGGGAATTAAGGGAGAGACCTTATCAGCAGAGCTGGCCAAAACAATAGCCTTCTCCCATCTGGTCGGTACCATACTCATCTTTTCAAAATGGTTTTCTTCTCTTATCAGGGGGACCCTAGCTTCATTGATTTCTGCACTAACACCGAGTAGGTTTGTTAGCATATCAAAAGCCTGTGACCGTCTCAGTTCGCGTCTTCCATAATCAATAACATCCTTCCTCCTGTGCAGCTGGTAAACCTCATTCATGATTCCACCAACTGTTTCCTCCAGCACCGCAAAATGTCCACCAGGGGGTACCTTGTGGGCCAGGTTAAAAATCTCATCCCCATAACTCTTTTGCACCACCCCCCATTTCTCATCTGCGGGTACGGTACTTGGTCTCCCTTTCTTCCTTAGCACTTCCTCCTCCACACAATAGCCTACTGGTTCCCTTTTTAATTCTGCGTCAGAGAGAGCTGTCTCCGCCAAAACCATCAGCCCCTCGTCTCGCTCCTGCGCCTGCACAAATTCTTTCCTGACTAATGCTAAGTCTGTCTCAGCTCCCTCACTACCTCTTGTTTCACTACATTCCTTCTTTTTACTTTCTACCCCCTTCTCGTACAAGGCTGGCAGAAATGTCTCAGCTAAATTTACTTCGGCAGTCCCGTGATGAACCTGTGAGTCCATGGGCGAGGCCTGAATGCTGGCAGGCTGACCTGTCAATCTCACGGCTGGGAACACGATTCCCCCGGCGAGGTCATTACCGAGCAAGACCTCCACGCCTTTCATCGGTAATTCAGGCCTCACCCCGATCGTGACTAGTCCAGAGACCAAGTTACTTTGTAGGTGTATCTGGTGCAAAGGGACTGCCTCTGTCCCTTCCCCAATACCTTTGACCTTGACCTCCCCAGTCTGGGTCTCTGAGCTAAACTCTAATACACTCTTCAATATCAATGACTGACACGCTCCCGTGTCTCTCCAGATCCGCACTGGAACTGGGTTTAACCCCTCCTTCACTGACACCAATCCGGCCGAGATAAACCTCTCGCGCCCTTCCTGAATTTTGGCAGACCTTTCCTCTCCTAGCGGTTTGTTTACCAGCTCGATACAGCCAGTCACAATCGCCGTTTTTCCTTTTCCTGTCTCCTTCTTTGGGGCAAAGCACCTGGACGCAAAGTGTCCGACTTTCCCACAATTATAACAGACGACCCCAGGAGACTTCCTACCAGACTGCTCCCGGTCTACCTTATCCTTCTCACTAGTCCCCGGCTTACTTTCTGACTTTTCTGGCGGACTCTCCCCGCCGTCCTGACTACCCTTCTGGTAGCCTTTACTTGGGGCAAACTTCACTTTATGCGTCAACGCATACTCATCCGCCAACTTAGCAGTTGTGGCTAATGTGGCTGCCTCTTTCTCATCTAGGTAGGGTCTCATACCCTCAGGGACACAACCTTTAAACTGCTCAATCAGGATCAGCTGTAGCAGTCTGTCATAATCCCCCTCTACCCCCTTCGAGGCGGACCAACACTCACAATATGTCTGCATCTCACGGGCAAACTCTAAATACGTGCGGTCCCACTGCTTCCTCGCATTCCGGAACCTCTGCCGGTATGCCTCCGGGACCAACTCATAAATCCTGAGGATGGCCTCTTTCACCACCTCATACCTCTGGGCATCTTCCGCGGACAAAGCTGAGTAAGCTTGTTGGGCTTTCCCTTTCAGTACACTCTGAAGCAAAACAGCCCAGTTATCCCTCGGCCAGTCCTGACTTGTAGCAACTTTTTCGAAATGGAGAAAGTACCGATCCACGTCGGTATCGTCAAATGGGGGAACCAGCCTAACCTGGGTCGCCTGGAACCCTCCACCTTGGTTCGGCACGGGCCCCTGCTCTGCCCTAATCTTTAACTTCTCCAGCTTGAATTCCCTTTCCCTCTGTTTCTCCTCTCGCTCCAACTGTCTCTCTCTCTCTCTCCTGCCTTTCTAACTGTTTCTCCTTCTCCCACCTTTCTAACTCTGTATCCTGCCTTTCTAACTGCTTCTCTTCGTGTTCTAACTGCCGTACCCGGAACTCGTGCTCGAGTCTCAGTTTTTCAAGCTGCACCTGTACCGCGTCTCCAGCAGGTTTTTCAATAGACACCACCTCCAGCTCCCCTTGGGGAAACACACCTTTAGATACATAGTGCTCTACGATAGCTCTGTGTATCTCCTCTATCCTCATTGTCGACTTCCCCTTAGCAAGATTCAACCGTTTGGCCACAGCTACCAATTCCGCTTTCCTGGCATCCTCTAATGCCTCCAAGGTCGGCGCCTTTATAAATTCCTCAACCTCCATTTCTGCCATTTGTCTTTTCTTTCTTTCGGGAATTTTAACCCAATCAATTTACTCCGTCCCAAATTTAGCGTTCAAAATCGCGGACGAGAACCCCACTTATGTTACGTACCCCGTAAATGGGTTGCCAAACCAGCAGAAATGGATCACTCAGTTGGAGTCTGGACTACTAGAACTAAGAAAGTTTTATTAAAGAAACAAGCAACACAGTACTCTAATCAAAAGGATAATAAATGCAACAGTTCAGCAATGATAAACACACATGTACACAGAATTAGGATAACAGGATCAATCAAGCTCTATCGTCGTCTAGGGGTAAATGACCAGTTTCAAAGTGACACAAAGTTCAGTTCAATTGAATTCAGTTCAGTTTGCAGTAATCACTGCCGTGGGAGATGGACAGTGTGGGGGAAGGAGAGAGAGAGCAAAACGAATGAATATTCAAACGGCTTCCACACAGACCTTCGATATTCTTCGCAGTCAGCTTTCGGGCGAGCCCTTTGTGATGTCTTCTGAGGTCACCGACCGTGACCCCTCCGTTTCCAGATACGATCGTTTCTCTGCGATGAACCTGGCACCCAGGCAAGGGCGGACACACACCAGGTTCCCGCTGATCGTGCCTTTCCACCCTGTGCGTCTATGGCTTGGTCCCACGATCAGCCTTCCAAAACTTCCCACCGACTTATGGGAGGCGCACCGCTTCCAGGGTCTCGTTACCTCGGGGTGTCGTGTGTGTCCTGCCTTAGCGAACCTGTCCCTTTTTATCCCCCTGCTGGGGTATCGTCTGTCCATCACTTCAAACAGTTCGGGGTTCAAAGGGGGAGCCGATCTTGACAGCTCTCCTTCCATTAAACTCTCCCGTCCCTTCATTAACATCTCCAAATGCTGCTCTATTGTTTTCCTTATCTCTCTTTCTCCTGAAGGCAGGTGGCAGACCAACTGCTGATCCCACTGGTGCCAGCACAGGACAGCTAACATCTTAATCTATGGGTATTTTAATCACAAATGTCAGTAAGACGAAAGAGCTGATTGTGGACTTCAGGAGGGGTAAGACGAAGGAACATATACCAATCCTCATATGGGGATCAGAAGTAAAGAGAGTGTGCAGTTTCAGGTTCCTCGGTCTCAACATCTCTGAGGATCTAACCTGGTCTCAAGATATCGATGCAGTTATAAAGAAGGAAAGACAGTGGCTATACTTTATTAGGAGTTTGAGAGATTTGGTATCTCAATAAATGCATTCTGACAGGCTGCATCACTGTCTGGTATGGGTAGGGGCTGGGGCTACTGCACAGGGCTGAAAGAAGCTGCAGAGGGTTGTAAATTTAATCAGCTCCATCCTGGGTACTAGCCCATAAAGTACCCAGGACATCTTCAGGGAGCGGTGTCTCAGAAGGCAGTGTCCATTATTAAGGTCCTCCAGCACCCAGGGCATGCCCTTTTCTCACTGTTACCATCAGGTAGGAGGTACAGAAGCCTGAAGGCACACACTCGGCGATTCAGAAACAGCTTCTTCCCCTCTGCCATCCGATTCCTAAATGGACATTGAATCTTTGGACACTACCTCACTTTTTTTTAATACGTAGTATTTCTGTTTTTTGCGCAATTTTTATCTATTCAATATACGTATACTGTATAAAGTATACGGAATAAATTTGATTTATTTATTATTTTTTTTCTTCTATTTTACATATTGCTTTGAACTACTGCTGCTATGTTAACAAATTTCACATCACATACCACTGATAATAATTCTGATTCTGATTCTGAATTCCCCTACCATGCAAAAATCTGTCCATCCTTGTCTTGAATATATTTACTGAGGTAGCCTCCACAGCTTCATTGGGCAGAGAATTCCACAGATTCACCACTCTCTGGGAAAAGCAGTTCCTCCTCATCTCCATCCTAAATCTACTCCCATGAATTTTGAGGCTATGTCCCCTAGTTCTAGTCTCACCTACCAGTGAAAACAACTTTGCTGCCTCTATTTTATCTATTCCTTTCATAGTTTAATATGTTTCGATAAGATCTCCTCTCATTCTTCTGAATTCCAGCGAGTACAGTCCCAGACGACTTAATCCCTCCTCATAGTCTTTCATCTCTAGAATCAACCTGGTTAACCTCCTTTGCACCGCCTCCAAAGCTAGTACTGTATATTCTTCCTCAAGTAAGGTGACCAGAACTGCACGTAGTACTCCAGGTGCGGCATCACCAGTTCCCTGTACAGTTGCGGCATAAACCCCCTGCTCTTAAATTCAATCCCTCTAGCAACGAAGGCCAATTTTCCATTTGCCTTTTTGATAGTCTGCTGCACCTGCAAATCAGCCTTTTGTGATTCATGAGCAAGCACTCACAAGTTCCTTTGCACAGCAGCATGCTGCAATCTTTTACCAGTTAAATAATAACCTTCTTTTTCATTTATCCTTCCAAAGTGGATGACCTTGCATTTACCAACATTGTGCTCCAAGGCCAGACCCTTGCCCACTCACTTAACCTCCCTACAGTATATGTCTCTGCAGACTTTCCATATCTTTTGCATAATTTGCTTTCCCACTCAATTTAGTATCATCAGCAAACTTAGATGCACTATACTCGGCCCCTTCTTCCAGATCGTTAATGTATATCATGAACAGTTGTGGGCCCAGCATTGACCCCTGAGGCACACTTCTCACCACTGATTGCCAACCAGCGTAACAGCCATGTATTCTAACTCTCTGCTTTCTATTAGCTATCTATCTAGCCTCTATCCATGCTAATACATCACCCACAATTCTATACATCCTTATCTTATGGATTTTTTTTATGTGGCACCTTATCGAATGCCTTCTGGAATGCCGCCTTTATTATCAGAGTTACTAACAACATCCTTCACCTACCCCTGAACTCTTAGGCTCTTATCCATTTTGTCTGTCAGTTATCCCTGAAAAAAGTAATTCCCAACTTCAATCAGCATGGAGCCATATTACTGAAATAATCATTTGGTTTAATGCGTTTACAGTATCTTTCTTCTGGCAAATAACTTGTTTACTTTATCAATAATGCTATGTTCATTCAAATAGACTGCCTTTGATTTTAACACTTCATCATTGTTGCTTGATTTGACTTTGTTCATTGGCAAACTATAGCCATAAATTCCCAGTCCCTATCTGTCAGACTGCTTATCATTATCAAACTTGGCTTCGAAGTGTATTTTCTGTCATAACAGAGAAAACAGTATAGATAATTTGCATCTTGAAAGCTGGCTGTAGACAATAATGTCGAAAGAGCAGATTATGATTTATTTATGCTGGTTTGGAGGCAACTTTTGACCAGTACATCAAGAACAATAACAGGAGCAAGATTAGGCTGCTTGACCCTGTAGGCCTTTTCTGATACTTAGTAAGGTCGTAGCTGGACTGTAATTCAGTCTATTCCTTCCATGTCATCTCCAGGTGTTAACCCATGCTACTGAGGTGAAGAAGAAAATCATTATTGTAAATGTGTGATGGTAATTGTTGGACTGTGTCTGAGGTGGAAGCCAATTAAAGAATCAGACCAGGGGAATCTTTTCTCAGGGCCATAATTAGGAAATTGTATATAGCAGTTCCAAATTTTACAGTACAATTGGGCCATAATTTGAATTTCTTTCTGTTACTATTTTTTAAAATTCTAGAATAGAATTTATTTTTAAAAATCTATGTTTTGAGAATAGAATTTACTTTAAAAATGCATAGCTCTTTACATTTGTAGTGTCCTGCAGTCTATACATTCATGGTGTTAGTGGTTCTATATGTTTACATTGTCTGCACATCTGTAGGCCATTGCTGTTCATGGGACCTCCTGGAATGATCATATATTGGAGGGACTTCTAACCCAGACTTGCCCCCTTTCGGTTGACCAGTGAAAATTGACTACACTGCTTTGTGTTCAGTTCAGGGATGATTGGGCTTCCCATTTACAAAGCACATCTCACTTACAGCCAAACCAACCCACAAACATGAAACTGCTACAAGTATTTTGGAAATCAGTGCTGTCATATCCTTTGGCTAAGCTAGCTATCAATGTGGTCTCAATACGGTCAATGATTCTGCATGTTCCTGGCATTTGGAAACATTGAAAAGTATGCCAAATCAGTTTTTTAAAAAATGATTTAAATAAATTGAAAAGTTATCAATAAATGTATAAAAGAATTTGAAGTCAGTCAAGTGCTCTCTCATCATATCTAATTGGCTCAAGTTCTTTGAATGGATTATTCAGTATAAGTACTGGTGAACTGGTGTAACCTTGTTCTTCACTGCTGGACTCCAGGATAAGTCTAGTTGGGAAGTCACTGTTGACTGATTGGCCAGAGAGGCCACTGTTTCTGTACTTGCATATACATGCAGAAATCCTGGACAATGCACACACTCTGGGAATCTGTGCTTTAAATATAGCCAACCAATGAGCATAGTAATTTAAAATGAAGGGAAGATGGGTGGTGTTTTTACAAATAGCAGGGTGGGATGAGGTGTAGTCCAGGTAGTTGTGAGAGTCCATGGGTTTGTAATAGACATCGGTGGATAAGCTGTCTCCAGAGAGAGACAGTAAGACGGAGAAAGGGAAGGGAGGTGTTGGAAATGGTCCAGGTGAATCTGAGGACAGGGTAGAAGCTGGGTGGAAAATTAATGTGTTTTCAGTGAATAAGGTACCATCTGGTAGAACAGAACAGTTTACATAGGATAGTGGATACAGCCCAGTCTGTCACTGGAAAAGCCTACTCCACCTCAGAGCACATCTACACAGAGCACTGCCGCAAGAAAACAACATCCATCATCAAGGATCCCCACCATCCAGGTCATGCTCTCTTCTCACTGCTGCCATTGAGAAGGAGGTACAGGAACCTTGAACCCCACACCACCAGGTTCAGGATCAGTTACTACCCTTCAGCCATCAGGCTTCATTCACCTCAACACTGAACTGATTCCACAACCTCTGGGCTCAACTTCAAGGACCCTACAATTCAAGTTCTCAGCATTATTTATTCCTCTCCTTCTTATTTTTTGTACTTGCACAGTTTGTGTTCTTTTGCACAATGATTGTCAGTCTTTGTGTGTAGTTTTTCATTGATTCTGCTGTCTTGCTTTGTTCTGTGAATGCATGCAGGAAAGTTGAATCTCAGGGTAGTTATGGTGACATACACATACTTTGATAACACATTTACTTTGGCCTTTGAACCTCTATCCTTGTGCTATGCAGCAAAACAGGGGAGGAGAGCTAATTCTCTTAATTATATGTGGAGTTACTTTCTTCCATCTTCCCACTGAATACTTAAGTAGTGGGAGAAAGGATTCTGAATTATTTATGAATCACTTCCTCCAAGACAAAGACAACTCTCTGGGATTATATTACTACAGAAAGTGCTGGAAGTTAGCACTTGAGAAAAGAACTAGTAGGTAAGGGTATGCCCGTCGCCACTGCATTACAAGGGTTTAATTGGAAGTGGCATTCCAACAACTGTTCATGAAACCTATTTAAATATTGTTCCATCTTGTCTATTCTGCAGAGGTCAGAACTACAGTCTAGTGTTATCAAGCAGCATTCCACATGAAAATGCACTTCATAACAAGGCTGTTCTGTACACAGTAAAATACTACAAGATCAGAGTGCTAATTTCCTTATGCCAGACGGATTTGCACAATGTCTGTGACTAAGGTTATTGACTCATTGCTTTCTCAATGATACTGTGATGTCCTTGATCCCTGAACATAAGTGAAGATATTTCTGTTTTAATTTATATTAAGTGTCTTTCTTCGTTTTACAGGTGTAGCCAGAAAATGTTACTTGGAAAAGAATCACAATGAAATCACTGTTGTCACATAAACATAGTCGCCAGAGGAATGTAGCTGGTTGATCTGAAGTAGTCTATTCAACAAAATGAGACAGCAGGCATCATATGGAGATTCTTTTGGAGGTAGAGGCCTGCTCGTCCCAACATTATATGACATTTTATACTGTATGCTAAAGATCAAAGGACAATTCTATATTTACAAGTATGTACAATGCTTTCCTTTGAAAGACCTATAACTTTCACACCTTCTTCTTCACGTCCACACTACTAACACCCAAATAAATTTAAAATCAGCATTGTCTGGTCTTCCAATTAATTGTAGTTCATGACTCTAAGGAACCCATTGTCCAGAGTTGCATTTTAAATTTAATCTACAGTCCATATTCAGATCTGAAGATTGGTGGCTGAAGTTAATGTTTTGCTACACACCCTAAATCCCGAATATGTGCTATTAGTCACATTCTATGATTAGAGTGAATAAAGGACCAGAACATCATGGAAATGTAAAATCACAAAGCACAGAAACAGACTCTTTGCCCCACCAAGTCTAAACCTGCCAGCAAGCAACTATTTACATTAATGACTAGACCTGTTTTTTTCAATTCCCCTAAGATTTCCCTGCGAGAGAATAAGGGCAAATTTAAGTGGCCAATTAATGTCCTAACTTGCATGTCTTTGAGACTTGAGAGGAAACAGAAGGGCCCAGAGAAAATTCATTTAGTCACAAAAAGAACATGCAAACTCCACATCATCAGTACATGAGGCCAGGATTGAATTTGGGTCACTGGAACTAGGAATCACTTTTGTCTTTTAATAATTTATTTCATTGTAATAGAAAATGTTACTTGAATCACATTTCCATCTCTTCCATGCCTTTTAACTTTGACCATGTATTTACACTGTAAGTTAAACCAAAAGGTCACTATTAATTACTTGCCCTACTGTTACCTATTGAATCAAATAATTATAGTAAAAAAATGATCTGTTACATTTCTGGTAATATTACCCAACATTATCTAAGAAACCTTTTCAATTTTAATCAAATGAAACAAAAAAGCAAAACTTCAAGATGTTACAAAGAGTGAATGAGAATACTTCCAACTTCAACAAAATCAGAAAATAATAAATTCTGGTCTTGCGTATCAAAAAAATATTAATGAACAGCATAGAAATGCAAACAACAGGCATTCTGCAGATGCTGGAAATTCAAGCAACACACATCAAAGTTGCTGGTGAACGCAGCAGGCCAGGCAGCATCTGTAGGAAGAGGTACAGTCGACGTTTCAGGCCGAGACTATATTTATTTAAGAGGATTGCTCTCATAAACCTTCCCAAATGCCATTGTGTACAATATAATCAAAGTTATTTATGTTATGAAATGTAATTCTTTTAAAATAATTTCCTTTATAATCTTATTGAAACTATTGAATTCAAGTTACTGTGTTACATGTATTTAAATTTTCTAAATATAATTGGCACTTTCAAATTACCAGACAAATCAATATTCCATTGTGTAAACTTACATTTGGAGCTATCGTTTAATGATTAATGCCACGGTAACTATTTGCCCAGACTGTATGTATTCTGTGTCTGCTATGGAAACACCAATGCCCTTGAACGGAAAATTCTACAAAAAGTAGTGGATCTGGCCCAGTCCATCAAGGGTAAAGCCCTCCCAACTGTTGAGCATGAAATGCTGTTGCAGGAAAACAGCACCCATCATCAGTGACCCCTATCACCCAGGACATGCTCTCTTCTCACTGCTGCAATCAATAAGGTGGTACAAGAGCCTTAGGACTTACACCACAAGGTTTAGGAAGTTACTACCCTTCAAACTTCAGACACTGGGAAGGGATAACTTCATTCAACTTTACTTCTTTGAAATGTTCCCACAACCAATGGCCTTACTTTCTTTCTTTTTAAATCTTTTTATTAAATAAGTATACAAAAGGTAAACCATATAAGCACTAATACACTGTTAGAAATTACAGGAGATATTAATACAGAAAAAAATTGATACAAACAGTGCAGTTTAAACATAAAATAATAAGGTAAATTAATAGTATACTAATTTTATATATATATATCAATAGAGAAAAGGAAAAAAAAAACCCACCGTGCAACTAAACTAAAAGCAAAGCAAAGCAATGGGCTAACTTGGAAACAGGTAGAGTTAAAAAACTTAAAATCACGTCCTCTAACCCGACCTCCATTAAAAACAGTTAAAAAAAGCAAGAAGGGAATATAAATATGAAACAAAACAGAAAAAAAATTACATTAAATGAAAATATTGAATAAAAGATCTCCAGGTCTGTTCAAATTTAAATGAGGAATCATAAAGATTACTTGTAATTTTCTCCAAATTTAAGCATAATATTGTCTGGGAGAACCAAAAAAAGGTAGTTGGAGCATTAGGCTCTTTCCAATGTTGTAAGATACATCTTTTCGCCATTAAAGTAAGAAATGCAATCATTCTACGGGCTGAAGGGGAAAGATTACTGGAAATTTTAGGTAATCCAAAGATAGCAGTAATAAGGATGAGGAGAGATATCTATATTCAATACCTTTCAGATAATATTAAAAATGTCTCTCCAAAAAGTTTCCAGAGTAGGACAAGACCAAAACATATGAGTTAAGGAAGCTATCTGCCCCGGACATCTATCACAAAAAGGATTAATATGAGAATAAAAATGAGCTAATTTATCTTTGGACATATGTGCTCTATGAACAACTTTAAATTGAATTAGGGAATGTTTAGCACAGATAGAGGAAGTATTGACTAATTGTAAAATCTGCTCCCAGTCATCCACGGAAATAATAGAACCCAATTCTTGTTCCCAATCTGACCTAATCTTATCAAATGGAGCTTTCCTAAGTTTCATAATAATATTATAAATAATAGTCATTGCACCTTTCTGACATGGATTAAAGTTAATTATAGTATCTAAAATATATGTAGGAGGAAGCATTGGAAAGGAAGAAAGTATAGTACTTAGGAAATTTCTAACTTGAAGATATCTAAAAAAATGTATTCTTGGTAAATTATATTTATTAGATAATTGTTCAAAAGACATAAGGGAACCATCTAAAAATAAATCCAAAAACTGTGAAATAGCCTTAGTCTTCCAAATTTGAAACGCACGATCCGTGAAAGAGGGAGGAAAAAATATGTTACCTAAAATAGGGATCGCTAGCCCAAATTGGTTAAGATCAAAAAATTTTTTGAATTGAAACCAGTTTGAGGTGTTTCAAATTGAAAGGAAGAGAGGAACCTAAAATAGAGCCAAGTGCATAGCCCTGAGCAGATTGTAATTCCAAAACTACCCATTTAGGGATGGATAGTGTATCTTGGTCAAGTAACCAAAATTTCATATGTCGAATATTAATTGCCCAGTAATAGAATCTAAAGTTAGGTAATGCTAAACCTCCATCTCTCTTAGCTTTCTGTAAATGTATTTTACCCAGTCTCGGGTTTTTATTTTGCCAAATAAATGAAGAAATTTTAGAGTCAACTTTATCAAAAAAAGATTTTGGAACAAAAATCGGTAATGCCTGAAATATATATAAAAATTTTGGCAGAATAAACATCTTAACTGCATTAATACGACCAATCAAAGTTAAATATAATGGAAACCATTTAGATGAAAGTTGAGTAATATGATCAATTAAGGGTAAAAAATTAGTCTTAAATAAATTTTTGTGTTTATAAGTAATTTTAATCCCAAGATATGAGAAATAATTATTAATCAATTTAAATGGAAAGTTATGATACAAGGGAAGTTGTTTATTAATCAGAAAATGTTCACTCTTACTAAGATTTAATTTATAACCTGAAAAAAGACTGAATTGTGCTAATAAATCTAAAACAGCAAGGATAGATTTTTGAGGATTAGAAATAAATAAAAGTAAGTCATCAGCATAGAGTGATATTTTATGGGACTTTAAGCCCCGAGTTATCCCAATAATATTTGGAGATTCTCGAATGGCAATTGCAAGAGGTTCTAATGCAATATCAAATAATAAAGGACTAAGAGGACAACCTTGTCGAGTACCTTGAAAAAGAGGGATAATGGCCTTACTTTCAAGGATTCTTCATCTCATATTCTTGATATTTATTGCTTATTTATTTATATTATTGCTTCTTCTCTTTGCATTTCCAGTTTGTTGTCTTCTGCACTCTGATTGAATAGCTAGTTGGCTGGTCGTTCATTGATTCTGTTATAGTTGCTATTCTATAGATTTGTTGAGTATCCCCACAAGAAAGTGAACCTTAGGGTGGAAAATGGAGGCATATATGTACTTTGATAATAAAATTTATTTTGAACTTACTTTGAATTTGTGATTATTCTCTGAACCAATCAGAACAATACAGGCATTGTAACATCATAAAGCATTCAACCTTGTAAAATCTAGTGTGTGTACTAATCATGATCTTGCTCTAAGCCTTTTAGGGCTCCTCTTTAAAATCATTAAACTCAAGGATTTGCTGAACAATGCAGATCATGAAGCTCCATTTCCTTCTCTGCTGGTTTCACAGATCTCAGTTGTTGGATTAAGGTTATGGGAATCAAAGTCAGTGTGGTTGTGTTAGAGGAGAAAACTGATGTAGTTTATTAATATAAAGCATTTTCCTCTGAGCCCTGTTAGAGAACAGTACTGTACAGAAGTCTTAGGCACATGTAAAAAAATTCTGTAAGGTGAAGGTACTTTCAAAATAATGAAATGTAATGTTTCTAAATATTAAAAAAAATTACTATAAAGAGCAGGAAACAATGAACTAAACTAAATCAAATCAGTATTTAGTGTGACCAGACATTGCCTGCATTAATTTTCTTAGGTACTCTGTCATGCAGTTTTATAAAAAAAAATCTGCTGGTAGGTTGTTCCAAGCATCTTGGAAAACTTGTCATAGATCTTCTTCAGACTTTGGCTGTCACGCTTGCTTCTGTCTCTCAGTGATGTTGAGAACAGGATTATGTGGAGGCCATATCATCTGAAACCATATAAAGAAATCTAGGTTGCCTAAGACTTTTGCACAGTATTGTATTAGGTATCAGACTAAGTCAAAGACTTGTCCTAGACTGGTAATAGATGTTGTGACTGTCAACAAAAACCACCAGAGAGACACACTGCTGTTAATATAAAAGTATTTATTCAGTACACTTAAACCTACAGCATTTGAAGTCATTCTGGAGAGAAGCTCCCTGACCTAACATTACATCACATTTTTATATGCTAAAGAACAAGGGTAATAGCATTATAATTTATACAGTTATAATGCATTCATAATACTTCTTTTGAGTTGCATATAATTTTCAAATACCTTGATCTGAAAACCAACACACCCAAAATGAGTGCGAATCACCACTGTCTCTGAGCTGCATTCATACATATTCAGACATTTCAGGTCAATGAGGTGTTTCCTGTTTGTAATCAACCCCAGTCTGCAGCTCTGGGAAGACCATTTTTCTGAGCTGCATTTTAATTTCAATCTACAATCCACATTCAGATATGAAGACTGGTTTTATTTGAAATTAATATAAGCTACTGTACATTCTAACCCCAGAATATGTCCTAACACTAGACTTTTGTTTCAGAACGACCCCTACCACCAACTATTCTGACCACTTAGGCCTGACTGACAAACAGTCTATCAATACCGGATCCAAATTTAGATGATTAATGCTCACATTTTTGATTGTTCATTGTAGTGCCTAGAATACTGATAGGGCATATTCTGGAGTTAGTGTATATAGCAATATTAATTTCACCAGCAACCAATCTTCAGACATGGATGTGGATTGTAGATTGAATTTTAAATGCAGCCCTAAACTATATTTTTTCTGGAACTGTAGACTGGAGATGATTGCAAACCAGACAATGACGATTAACTTTCATTTTGGGTGCCTGGAGTATGGGCGCAAAGAAGGAGGTGTGTGAAAACTGTATGTAATTCAAAGGAAGCATTGTAGATACATTGTAACTATAGAATTGTCCTGCTGTTACCTTTGACCTTTAGCATATAAAAATGTCACGTAATGTTGGGTCAGGAGGCCTCTTCCTCCAAGACTGTCTCAATATGATGCCTGCTATTGTTTTTGTTAAATAAAACACTTCTGTATCCACTAGCTTCAGTGGCTCTCTGGTGACTTTGTTCATGCTCCAAAATTTGGAGTCAAGTCTGGAATACACTCATGACGCATCATGTGGCCAGTGATCTCAGCAGTCTAAGAGGGAGAGTATTTTCAGAATTAGCATTCACACTTAGTTCTGTTCAGGTCAATAACCATGGGATCATGAAATATCATGAACACGATGAAGAGCTGAACTGGCCGAGGTACAAGTAGTGTGGTGTGTGTGCATATGTGTAAGAGACTAGACACTTTTATGTTAACTTGGTGAGATAGGCCTAGTAGTTGCAAAGGATGTATAGTAGCAGACTCATTTGTAAGTGTGTTTGTGTATCTTAAGAATATGGCTGTAACCTTGGTGCAACAGTTTTTAAATGCAAAGGAATACAACAGGCATTATGAATTCAGACGCATATAAGTGGCAGATTACAAAGTACGTACTCTGTGTTTTAAATACGTGCAGTTTAATTTTTATCCATCATTTATATTTTGCGTAGTGTGGAGTTATTTGAGGGAGAGGTTACACCCAGATATATCTGTTGGGATGGAGCTGAATGTGGTTAGCCAACATCAGGTCGAGAACCCTGGTGACCCGAGCCGCCCTTGACTTTGATTATGACCATCCATAAGCCCTTCACTCCTGGGGAGAAGCAGACCATTTTGTCAGAGTTGCCCTCATTTAAGGTCACCTACAGGAAGGCAGAATTAGACTGTAAGAGCATAAGACATAGGAGCAAAATTAAGCCATTCAGCCCATTGAGTCTTTATGTAACTGAAAAACTTTAGGCAGCCTGCTTTATATTATTGGCTAGTTTACCCTCATATTTCATCTTTTCCCTTCTTAAAGCTTTTGCAGTCGCCTTTTGTTGGATTTTAAAAGCTACCCAGTCTTCCATCTTCGCACTCACTTTTGCTACATTACATACCCTTTCCTTGGCTTTTATGCAGTCCTTAACTTCCCCTGTCAGCCACGATTGCTGACCCCTGCCATTTGAGAACAACTTCTTCTGAGGGACATATCTACCCTGCACCTTGTGAACTATTCCCAAAAACTTCAGGTACCTCTCCTCTGCTGTCATCCCCACCAGTATCTTCCTCCAATCCACCTAGGCAAGCCCCTCTCTCATGCCTGTACAATTCCCTTTATTCCATTGCGATACTGATACATGTGATGTATGCTTCTCCCTCTCAAATTGCAGTATGAATTCAATCATATTATGATCACTGCCTCCTAGGAGTTCC
This sequence comes from Mobula birostris, assembly GCF_030028105.1. Taxonomy (NCBI): domain Eukaryota; kingdom Metazoa; phylum Chordata; class Chondrichthyes; order Myliobatiformes; family Myliobatidae; genus Mobula; species Mobula birostris. Next base: position 170,114,212 of record NC_092375.1, on the reverse strand, counting down.
TTTATATTAAGCACCCTAATAATATTTGGGTTATTACACAACACCCAATCTAAAATAGCCTTCCCCTGAGTAGGCTCAAGCACAAGCTGCTCTAAAAAACCATCTTGTGGGCATTCAACAAATTCCCTCTCTTGCGACCTGATTTTTCATATTGCATATTGCAAATTGAAGTCCCCCATTACAATTGTGTCATTACCCTTATTACATGCCTTTTCCAGCTCCCTTTGCAAACTCAACCCCATATCTTGGCTATTATTTGGAGGCCTATATATGATTTGCATAATGTTCTTTTTTACCCTTGTGGTTTCTTAACTCCACCCACAAGGATTCAACATTCTCTGACCCCAATGTCACCTCTTCCTAAAGATGTAATCTTATCTCTTACCAAAAGAGCCACACCACTGCCTGTGCCTTCCTGCCAGCCCTTTTGATACAAAGTATATCCTTTGATGTTAACTCCCAACTATGGCCTTCTTTCAGCCATGACTCAGTGAGGCAGCAACTGGGAGAGGTGAGAGTACTGGGGAACAATAAAGTCAGTGATTCAAAGAGCCTATGAGCAAGCCATGGAATATGCAGAATGAAAGCATTGAGCGTATGAGGAGTATTCAGGGTTGGATAATCCGGAGAGGGATAACCCAGTCTTCCTGAAAATGCAGAAGCAAGGCATGAGCTCAGCCCACCAGGAAGTTTTAGATTTTGGATAGCAAAGGGATTAACCTAATCCACGATAGTGTCATGGACTGGTGTGACAGAACAGAGGAGGGGGAAGAGAAGTTGTAAAGTGGCTGTAATGAATATAGCTGCTGTGGTATCACAGAGGACTTGCTTTGTGTGCCAGCAGCTGGGGCAGGTAGCAAGGAACTGCTGGAATAGATGTGGAAGGGTAAAGGAGATGATTTGTTACAGCTGTGGCTTCTTAGGCCATGGTTGGAGGCAGTGTCCTGAAAAGAGAGGAGAGTGTGAAAATCACTCACCAAAGCAGGCAGAATCCTCTTTCTGATTGGCCTGCTGACTGGATTGTAGAGCTGGTGAGGTCAGACAAACAGCTGACGGCAGCCTCTGTTGCCAGTGATGGTCATCTATGGATGTACACAAGAGTTTTATTAGGGGGCCAACAATATGAAATTACGCAGTTGTCAGTGTTGATAACTAATCTACCCTCCCCGACGACTGGAGAGGCAACTTACATCACCAGTGCAGGTGAAACAATGAGAGCAGAGACCAGTCAGCCCCAGGTACTTGAGATTGAGTGAGTGCAGCTTCCTGTAGATTTTTGGGTGTACCTAAACAATGAAGTTAATGTCCTGCGGATAGACACAGTGAGTAAAGCAGGTGCTATCATTGATTAGATTAGATTATGAGGACACACAGTCCTCTTTTATCGTCATTTAGTAATGCATGCATTAAGAAATGATACAATTTATTCCTCCAGAATGATATCACAGAAACACAAGACAAACCAAGACTAAAAACAAACTGACAAAAACCACATGATTATAACATATAGTTACAACAGTGCAAAGCAATACAGTAATTTGATGAAGAACAGACCATGAGCACGGTAAAAAGAAAGTCTCAAAGTCTTTCAAAAGTCCCATCATTTCACGCAGACGGTTGAAGGGAGAAACTCTCCCTGCCATGAGCTTCCAGTGCCGCAAACTTGCCGATGCAGCATCCTGGAAGCACCCAACCACAGTCCGACTCTGAGTCCGTCCGAAAACTTCGACCAGCCCTCCAACACCGAGCACCATCTCTGCCAAGCGCTTTGACCCCAGCCCCGGGAACAGCAAAAGGCAAAGCCGAGGATTTTGGGCCTTCCCCTCTGGAGATCCTCGATCGCACAGTAGCAGCAGCAGCCAAGCAGGCATTTCAGGAGTTTCTCCAGATGTTTCTCCGTGCTTCTCACATCCGTCTCCATCAAATCAGGATTGTGCACGGCCCCTATTTAACAAATACGATACCAATTCGGAGTGGATGCGCACGCTGCGTCGCGCCGCCATCTTCTCCTCCCCTCTCAGGAAAAGGAGAAATAACATGGATAGGACTGGAATAGTGAACATGTATGACCCTCAGTGCAGCTAACATTGCTCACAGAGAGGCAACAGACCCACGCAGGGAGGGGAGACAGGGCGATGTTTGAGAATCATATCAGGAGGTCCCAAGGGTAGGGTCGAAGCACAGTCAGGAGTTGTTAGAGGTAGTGCAGCTGCCTGAGGAGGGAGCAATGATTAAAGAAAAGCTCACCAGAAAGGGAACAAGTGGGCAGACATCAGTGCAAGCAGGGCAGTGGAAGAAAAAGAAGCAACTGAAATTAGAAGTGCACAGAAAGAAACTACAACTGCCATTTTAGTAAGATTAAATGGAGACATGAAGGACCACTGTAACCAGGGTAACACATTGAGAGATTGAGTAAAGGAGCAGTGACATATTGCAGATCAGAGAGAAAATAGTTCTCCCAGGGCCAGGTGACTAAGTCATGGTAAGGGAGCTGGTTGAAAAGGACAGTTTTCACTCCCAGGTGGTTAGAACCACAGGTGGTATTCCAGGCGAATGACGCCGTGCATTGGCGTGTAGTCCCGGCGAGGCAGCCAGTGGAAACATTGGGCTCAGGTTAAACTGCATGATGTACCTTCTTGTTGCCCTCACAGACAGAGCAAGAGATCAAGTGTCATTGCAGAGATGCCAAGTGATGAACACCAGCTGGCTGCACCAGTTCTGATCACACCGGATGGGAGCAGACCCACAGCAAAGGCAGGGGCAGAAGAAACCGAGAGAGCATGACCGCAAGCTGTGAATAGCATGTTAAAGTTCAGCGGTAACTGTACTCTAATGAAGGCTGGTTCCTGAAGGTAGATGATTAGTTGTATAGATCGGAATGGAGACAAATATTGGGGAAAATGGGAAGGGACCTGAGATGTCAGGTTCTACAACTTCGATGGCAAGGCAGACCAAGAAAGAAAAGAAAATACACGCAGTGTCTGAAGGGAGTCACCCCAGCCTTTTTGGGGAATGACTACAAATGAGCTGGGTCCTTTCAGTGGTTGGGCCAGTGATCGACTGGACAGTCTGGAAAGGCGTGCCACCAGGGTGTGATCCTTGCTGTCATTCAAATAGAGACCATCCCAACCTCTCCTGCTTGTGGATGAAAGGTCTTTGTGCAATGTTTGGTCAATAAGATGTGATCTTCTGCATTAGCCAAAGAAAGGATGGTGAGTCAGAAACATTCCAGGTTATAAAACCTGGTGGAGAGAACCTCAGCCAAAAATTCTCAGCCTCTTCACCCATATCTGAGGCACATTGTGGATTCTGTCTATCGTGAGGTGACAATGGAAATTACCTTCCCTGAACAGCAGCTCCTAAGTGTGCAGGGAGTAGCATCAACCAAAATGCAAGGCCTTTTTTGACTTTATAGAAGCTGTTGAATCTGTCAGCTGAGGCTGACTGTGAAGAATACTTTTAATTTCGGCTGTTCAAAGAAATTCCCCTCTGTTCTAAAGTCAAGTCAAAGTCAAAGTAAATTTATTATCAAAGTACATCATTGAAATTTACGATGAGATTCATTTTCTTGTAGGCATTCACAGGAAAATGAAGAGATACATTAGAATTTATGAAAACTATACATAAACAAAATTTGGCAAACAACCATGTGCTAAAGAAGACAAATTGTGCAAATAAAATAACAAATAAATAAATAATACTGAGAATTTAAGTTGTAGAGTCCTTGAAAGTGAGTCTGTAGGTTGTGGAATCAGTTCAGAGTTGAGGTGAGTGAAGTTATCCTCACCTGTTCAGGGACCTGATGGTGGAAGGTACTTGTACCTGGAGGTGTGCGACCCACATGGCTCCTGTACTCCCTGCCCAGTGGCTGCCGTGAGAAGAGAGGATAGCCTGGACGGTGATGATGGATGATGTTTTCCTGTGGCAGTACTCCTTATTGATGTGCTCAATGGTGGGGAGAGCTTTGTCTCTGATGGTCTAGGCCCTGTCCACCACTTTCTCAACATCAATTGCTCAAGATTCTGGTAATGCCCCCCACCCCCACTCCTTCACCATTTCTCATATCCCCTTTTCCCTCTCTCACCTTATCTCCTTGCCCACCTATCGCCTCCCTCTGGTGCTCCTCCCCACCCACTTTTCTTTCTTCCATGGCCTTCTGTCTCTTTCACCAATCAACTTCCCAGCTCTTTACTTCATCCCTCCCCCTCTCAGTTTCTCTTTCCCCTCCCCCCACCTTTAAAATCTATTCCTCAGCTTTTTATCTCCAGTCTTGCCGAAGGGTTTCAGCCTGAAATGTCGACTGTACTGTTTTCCATAGATACTGCCTGGCATGCTGAGTTCCTCCAGTGTTTTGTGTGTGTTGCTGGGATTTCCAGCATCTGCAGATTTTCTCTTGTTTGTGATTTGATACCACCATTTTTTGTAGGCTTCTCCATCCTTGGGCATTGATGTTATCATATCAGGCCAAGACACCAACCAGTCAGGATATTCTCCATTGTGCATCTACAGAAGTATGTCAAAGGTTTGGATGACATGCTGTGTCTGTGCAAATTTCTAAGAAAGTTGAGGTGCTGTCGTGCCTTCATTGTGGTGGCATTTGCATGCTACACAGATCCTCTGATATGATAATGCCAAGGAATTTAAAGTTGCTGACTCTGTCCATCTCCAATCCCCCAATGAGGTCTGCTCATGGACCTCCAGCTTCTTCCTCCTGTAGTTGATAATCAGCTCTTTCATTTTGCTGATGGTGAGTGAGAGGTTGTTGTTGTGGCACCACTCAACCAGATATTTAATCTCCCTCCCAACATGCTGGAGGAACTCAGCAGGACTGATTGTTTCCACGGATGCTGCCCGACCTGCAGAGTTCCTCCAGCATGTTGTGAGTATTCGATCTCCCTTCTATATGCTGATTCGTCACCGAGTTTGATTTGGCCAACAACAGCGGTGTCATCAGCAAACTTAAATAATGCATTAGAGTTGTGATTAGCCACGCAATCAATGGCATAAAGTGAGTAAAGCAAGGGGGCCTTGAGGGGCTACTGTGCTGATGGAGATTGTGGAGGAGATGGTGTTATCAGAAAATGTTCATTCAAATAACATCAGTGATAACTTTCCCAGTAATTTGAAGTCAAGCTCAGTTTAGTTACTTCATTCTTGCATTATGTGGCAATACACAGAAGTATTAGAATCTCACATATAAACAAAAGCTTAGCCAGTACATTTTCACTCCTAACTGAAATTCCTGAGGATTTTTTTTTCTCTCGGAAGTTTATTCCACCATTGGGCCAAGTTCCCACATGGATTTTCAGTTGTATCTCATTTCCTCCAACATTTTCCATTGAACCTCTAATTTCCTGCATTAATGTTCTGTAATCATATCATTTCCCAGAACATTGTCTAATGATTCATTTATAACTAGTTTAATTTCTTGCCCCAGTGATTCTTTCCCCTGCTGTCTCTGCAAAGTAATTTAATTGTCTCCCATTACCATTTGCTGTCTTTCAGACTCTGTGTTTTATGAAAAAAACAAGACGAGCTTCACCATGTGTAAATTTCTTTAGAGAGTCCACTTGTTTAATTCTGACTCTGAAACCCTGAACCAGCTCCCGCGATTCAATTTTCTAAATGTCAGCCCCCTGGCCCACAGGAACGTGGTCTTAGTTGTGAAATAACAGGACCAGAGTTGGTTGAGTAAGTGCAGAAAATATGTAGAGTACAACAAAAGAGTACGCTGAGGACAAAAGCAAGGAAGTGACGTGATCATCTATAAAACGCAGGCTCATCCATGAGTGAAGAACTACAAACAATTCTGGGCATTGTGTTTTAGAATGTGAAGGATAAAGAGAGGGCACAGAAAATATTTATGAGAATAGTTCCAAAGATGAGATACTTAAGGCTTGCATTCTCTGCTTCAAACATAGAAGACTGGGAAGAAATTCAAAAGTGTTCTAAAACATGATTGATGTAGACAAATACAGGGAAACGGGTCATTAATGAAAGGGTCAAGAAACACTGAGCACGGATTTAAATTGATTGGCTGAGAGAGAGCAAACAAAGAAGACATCACAAAATGTTTTCAAGCCTTGAGTAATTATGATCTGGAAGGCATTGCCTGAAACATTGGTGAAAATAAATTTAATTGTCACTTTTAAAATTGGATTTCGTGGAAAAAAAAGCCACAGTTATTTTGTGTGAGACAGTAAAGGTGACAGTAAAGGTAATTGAAGGGCTCTTACATAAAGCAGTATTTAGCTCAAATGTCCATTTCTCTATGTTGTAGTATTTCTTAGATTTTAAGAATTAACCACAATACTCTTGTACTAGTTACTGCAGTACACTTGTAACAGAGGGACACTTGACATCACTTGCCCATTCTGAGGTTTGAGACTGGTTAGTTAGCTAGTTAGTTAGTTAGAGCTTTATTGTCATTGATGAGGACAATGAAATTACAGTGCTACTCCATTCAGTGCAAAACAGCACACTGACAATTCAATTACTAAAAACACAGTAACGCCTGAGCTATTCAGAATAGCATCGAAGTTACAACTGAATTAAAAACGAGCAACTCTAAAATTAAAAGAAATAGTGGCTGCCCCATTCGAGCGTTGCACTTGCCCATGTTATAAAATACAATGGTTAAATATTAAGTAGCATCAAAAATTAAGGCTGAGATTTTTAAAAAAAGAACTTTGAATTCAAAGGAAGGTGCCTGCCCCATTTAAGCCCAAATATTGCACATGCCAATGTACTTCACTTAGAGATTGTCCATTGTGCCTATGGATTATGGATGGGTGGGGAGGGCCATTGTTTAGCTGCAAGACAGCCCTGGAGAGAACGCTGCTTTTCAGCCTGGATGTCCATGCAGAGACATCTCTGTAGCTCCTGCTGGATGGTAGGAGATTGAACAGGTGATTACTGAGGTGGGATGAGACCAGCACAATGTTGCAAGCCTGCTGTAGACAGCCAGAGTTGGAGATGGTTTCTATATCTGGTAATTGTGTCCCAATGATGTTATGTGAAGTCCTGATCACTTCACAAAGTTCTTTGTGGTCAATCTTGTTGCTGCTAGTGTACCATACTATCATGCACTAGGTCAGTATGCTCTCAATTGCACATTGATAAATGTTTACTAGCAGCTTTTGGGGCAGATTTGCTCTCTTTGAATTCCGAAGGTGGCATAGGAACTACTGAACCTTCCTACTATCACGGAGGTGTTGTTGGTCCAAGGGAGCTCCTCTGTCATGTACACTCCCTCGAACTTAAAGTTGGAGACCCTTTCCACTGCTCCAGAACTTCTGAGTAGTAGAGCTCGTCCATGTCTTCTTAATTTTCTAAAGTTGTTAATCGTTTGATTTTTTTTGTTGTTGAGTGAAAGGTTATGATTATTGCACCATTTCGACAGTTTCTGCATCTTCTCTCTCTATGCTGTTTCGTTGTTATTTGTAATTAATCCAGTCACGGAGGTGTTGTCTGTAAATTTGCTGGTGGAGTTGGCGGCATAGGCGGGGGGCGTTGGGGAGGGTCACTGTCATGGGTGAAGAGAGTGTAAAGGAGAGGACTCAGTACACATCCCTGCCGTGCCCCGGTGCTCAGGGTCAGGGAGGTGGATGTGTACTTGCCTCGTCTGACTGCTTGGTTGCAATTGGTAAGACAGTCCAGAATCCAGTTGCAAATTGATGTACTGAGTCCCAGATTGTGCAGTTTAACGGTCAACTGATTGGGGGGTATGGTGTTGAAGGGAGCATTGTAGTTGATAAGCATTCTGGCGTAGGCGTCCTTATGCTCCAGGTGTTCCAGTATGATGTGGGGAGCATTGGAGATGACGTGCGTGGTCGATCTGTTTGCCTTATAGACAAACTGGTGCTGGTCCAGAAGAGCAGGGATGGCTTTCTTAAAATGGAAATAACCAGTCTCTCTAGGTACTTGGCAGCTACAGGGGTGAGTGCAACCAGTCTGTATTCATCGAGGCATGTTACTGCTGACTGCTTTGGGAGTGGTATGATGGTTGATGTTTTGAAGCATGAAGGGACCAGTAATGGACAGAGAGATGTTTAAGTTTCAGTAAAAACCTCTGCCAGTTGGTTTCAGTATGATACCAGTAAATTCTCATGATATAATTTCTTCAACATTTTTCTTCCTTTTTGCCACTGATTTCCATTTTCAGGCCCATATTTACTCTTCTGTTTCCCAAATTATTTCCCAGATGCTTATATGTTGTCGTTCTGGTTAAAGTTTCATAGGTGAGCACCTCTCTAATAAATACCACAAGTAAACCGATGCAGCGAAGAAGGCATTCTTTATCTGTTATCAGGAAGGCATTCTTTATCTGTTTGTTTTTACCTGGGGTCACCTTGATCAACTGAGGTCCACACAGCAGCATTTCCAGATCAGGGTATTAGACTGCAAAGAAAGAATACCGGTTGATTTTTCTTTTTATTTGAACGTTAATATTTAGTACAGATCTGGAATGTACTCTTGAGGGAATGTACTCTTTTTTTTGATTTGAACTTTAATATTTAGTACTGATCTGGAATGTGCTTTTGCCTCTTTCAGAGATTTGTAGCAGCTCTTTCACATCCTCCATTGGTTTGCTGCAGGATTCCATCCATATCTTACTTTACCAGAAATTTCTCATTTGATATTCTTGCTCAAAGTTCAAAGTAAACTTATTATCAGTAATGGGAGCAGCAAGCAGGGAGCATGACCGGGGTTGTGGGGGTCCCTGATGATGGAAGTTGCTTTACAAGGGCAATGCTTCCTGTAGATGTGCTCAGTCATGGGGAAGACTTTACCCATGATGGACCTGTGATGAGCCAAATCCAGTACTTTTTGTAGGATTTTCCATTCAAGGGCATTGGTGTTTCCATACCAGGCTGTGATGCAGCCAGTCAATAAACTCTCCAACACACATCTATAGAAGTTTGTCAAAGTTTTAGATGTCATGCCGAATCTCAGAATCAGATTTAATATCACCAGAATTTGTCGTGAAGTATGTTAGCTTTACGGCAGCAGTACATTGAAATGCTTGATAAATATAGTGAAAAGCACAGAGTTACATCAAGTATATATGTGTGTTAGATAGTTAAGTTAAAGTAAGCAGTGCCCAATAACAGAAATAAAAAGGTAGTGAGGTGGTGTTCATGGGTTCAATGTCCATTTAGAAATTGGATGGCAGAGGGGAAGAAGCTGTTCCTGAATTGCTGAGTGTGTACCTTCAGGCTTCTGTAGCTCCTTCCCAGGGGTGACAGAGCGGAGAGGGCATGTCCTGGGTAGTGGGGTACCTTAATGATGGCCTCCACCTTCCTAAGGCACCGCACCTTGGAGATGTATAAGAAGGGACAGAGCTGACTGTACTTCCTGAGGAGGCTCCGGTCATTCAACGTCTGCAGTGCTATGCTGCAGGTGTCCTATGACTCAGTGGTGGCCAGCATTGTATTCCACACTGCAGTCTGCTGGGGCAGCAGGGTGAGAGCAGCTAACGCTGAAGACCGATAAGTTCCTCAGGAAGGCTGGTTCTTTTCTGGGTGTGGAACTTGATTCCCTGGTGGTTGTGTCTGAGAGAAGGATGCTGCAGAAGCTACAAAGCATTAAGGACAATCCTCACACCCCCTCCCTGACATACTGGGCAAACAGAGGAGCAACTTTAGTAACCGACTGATTCCATGGAGGTGCACCACTGAACGCCACAGGAGATCCTTTCTCCCTGTGACTATAGGACTTTGCAATTCCTCCTCCTTAAGTATATAAATATATGCTTGAGGATTGGTTTGTGTTCTCTCATCTTACCCTTTTTGAAGTCCACAATTAGCTCTTTGGTCTTGCTGATGTTGAGTGTAAGTTTGTTGCTGCAATACCACTCCACTAACTGGTATATCTCACTCCTGTATGCCCTCTCGTCACCATCTGAAATTCTGCCCACAAGGGTCATACCATCAGCAAATTTATGGATGCTGTTTGAACTACGTCTATCCATACAGTCATGGATGTAGAGAGAGTAGAGCAGTGGGCAAAGCACACATCCTTGTGGAGTGCCAGCATTAACTGTCAGCGAGTTGGAGGTGTTAATTCCAATCCGTACAGATTGTGATCCCCAACAGATCACAGACTGTGAGATATTGATTGTGTGGATAGTCAGAGGCTTTTTCCCAGGGCTGAAATGGCTAACGTGAGAGGACACAGTTTTAAGGTGCTTGGAAGTAGTTACAGAGGAGATGTCAGGGGTAAGTTTTTTATGCAGAGAGGTGAGTGCATGGAATGGGCTGCTGGCGACGGTGGTGGAGGTGGACACGATAGGGTCTTTTAAGAGACTCCTGGATGGATACATGGAGCTTAGAAAAATAGAGGGCTATGGGTAACCCGAGGTAATATCTAAAGTAAGTACATGTTCGGCACAGCATTGTGGGCCAAAGGGCCTGTATTGTGCGGTAGGTTTTCTATGTTTCAATATTTCACATGCTTCTAAGGAAGTAGAGGCAATGCTGTGCTTTCTTCATAATTGCAATTACTTACTGGGTCCAGAACAGGTCTTCCAAAATAATAACACCGAAGAATTTAAAGTTGCTGACTCTCTCTACCTCTGATCCTCCGATGAGGATTGGCTGATGGACCTCCAGTTTCCTCCAGCTGAAGTCGAAAATCAGCTCCTTGGTCTTGCTGACATTGAGTAAAATGTTGATGTTGGGACAACGGTCAGCCAGGTCTTCATCTCCCTCCTATATGCTGACTTGTCACCACCTTTGACAGTGGTGTCATTAGCAAATGTGAAAATGGCAATGGAGCTGTGCTTAGCCGCACAATCATAAGTGTAAAACAAGTCGAGCAGGGGGCTAAGCACACAGCCTTGTGGTGCACCTGTGTTGATGGAGCTTGTGGAGAAGATGTTGCTGCCAATCCAAACTGATTAGGGTCTACAAGTGGGGAAATCAATGATCCAGTTGCGCAAGGAGGCCATGGCTGAAGATTGGAGTGACATTTTGTTCTTTATAAGGTGTACAGTCCTTTATCTTAGCCTATAACTCTCAAGAATAATTCATATTAGAAATATGACTGTCAGTTTTTTGATGGATTAGGGATTAAGGCAGTATCCATCATTACACTCTTGTCAGTTATTGATTTGCCAAATAAAAGTGTCCTGATAGATTGCTACCCTATTTGAAGATCATAAGTGCAACAAAACATACCAATCTGAAATGGGCTGAACGTTCTTGCTCTGTACTGTTGGGAGACTGTGTGCAGAAGAACCATTTTGGCTTGTTCAGTTTTTATTACTTGTTTCCTAATAATCTTGTGTGAATATGAATTGACAATAAATTAGATTTAAAGCTGTTTAGAAAGTATTGTGTCAGTTTAAAATTCCTCAACTGGCTCTAATCTTTGAACAAGGACAAATGGGTCTATTATTAACTTAAGTTGCAGTTACTTGAAAATATACAAAGTTGCATTTACAATAATTTTGCAATTGCTTATCAGAGTTATGGGATCAAATGCCATCTGTTCAGTTTTTTTTTGTGAGTTTAAATCAGCAGGTTAGCTATTATAAGCAGAGAAACTGTTAAAGTTTGAGAGGTGCTCTAGCCCAGGTGAGTAACTTCAAAGCCGTGCTTTTTGTAGACAGTACACTATGCAGGGTGAGGGGAATGAGGGTGAACCATCTTCTGAATGCCCACTGGAAGCTACTACTATAACAGTAGGTACTTTCACCTTTCCTGTTTATGTTTTTTGAATGGCTTCTGGTTGCCCTTTTACTCTTGAATCCTCTGTGCCATTTGCTCAGCGATTCTGTTCAGCCTCCCCCAGTATACCCTATTCAGCTTCCTCCAGCGTGTCTCATATCAGCCTTCCCTCCTTCAGCTTCCCATCTTCCATAGTTCCGTAGACTCTGAGCCCTCCTGATCTCTAGCCTCTCCTTTCTCATCTAATCACAAGCCTTCCCACAATCTTCTCTTCTGGTATCAGTCCAACTAGACAGGGTAGACATCTATCAATCATTTGCCAATCTGTTAGGCTGCATGTTCCCGATTTCAGATGACCTACGAGCTTGATCAGTTTACTGGCCGTCAGTAGATTTGATTTAATGTTTTGGCTTCAACAGGAAAGGGAAAATTCAGATGTTTTCATCTCAATGCCTCCCTCTGTAACTGGGTGCTGGACATCTTAACAGAAGGGCAAGAGTCAGTCCATGTGTGCAGCAATGCCTCTATTCCCATTACACTGAGCACTGGTGCTCCCCTGGGCCGTGTGCTCAGCCCGCTGATGTTCACACTGCTGATGCATGACTGTCACAGGATTCAGCTCAAACCATATCACCAAGTTTGCAGCTGACACAGCAGTGGTTGGCCTCATCAACAACAATGATGAGCTGGAGTATAGAGAGGAAGTGGAGCAGCTGGTGGACTGGTGTGAGAACCACATCCTAAGTCTGAATGTGAGGAAGACCAAGGAAATGATTGTGGACTTCAGGAAGGTACAGATGAACCATCCTCCTCTGCAAATATATGGCTCCTCCACAGAGAGAGTTAAGTTCACCAAGTTCCTGGACGTTCACGTCACAGATGACCTCACCTGGTCCCTCATTATCACCTCGCTGAATAAGAAGGTAGAAGGAGATGAGTTATACAGCTCTCGTTACATACACGTGCAGTTCAACTCTTTGAGTGATTATGCAGAAAGTTTGAAATTAATAACTTATCTCCTTCCACCTTAGGCCACAAACTTATCAATCATCCTTGCTGTGGACCACTTTCTGGGGGTCCAAGACACCGACTTCTACAAAGAAGGGATCTGTATGCTTCACAACCACTGGACTAAGTGTGTAAATGTAGGAGGGGACTATGTTGAAAAATAAATGTGCCAGGTTTTCTAAAATTGACTCCTTCTACCCCAGGCCACGAATCTATCAATCATCTCTCGTAAGAACATAAGAAATAGGAGCAGGAGTCGGCCATCTGGCCCATTGAGCATGCTCCACCATTCAATAAGATCATGGCTGATCTGACTATGGACTCATCTCCACCTACCTGCCTTTTCCTCATAACCCTTAATTCCCCTTCCATGCAAAAATCTATCCAATCTTGTTTTAAATATATTTACTGAGGTAGCCTCCACTGATTCATTGGGCAGAGAATTCCACAGATTCACCACTCTCTGGGAAAAGCAGTTCCTCCTCATCTCCATCCTAAATCTACTCCCCCAAATCTTGAGGCTATGTCCCCTAGTACTAGTCTCACCTACCATTGAAAACAACTTTCTTGCCTCTATCTTATCTATTCCTTTCATAGTTGTATGTGTTTCTATAAGAGCTCCTCTCATTCTTCTGAATTCCAGCAAGTACAGTCCCAGGTGACTCAATCTGTCCCCATAGTCTAAGCCCCTCATCTATGGAATCAACCTAGTGAACCTCCTCTGCACCGCCTCCAAAGCCAGTATATCCTTCCTCAAGTAAGGTGACCAGAACTGCACGCAGTACTCTAGGTGCAGCCTCCCAGTGCCCTGTATAGTTGCAGCATAACCTCCCTGCTCTTAAATTCAGTCCCTCTAGCAATGAAGGCCATTAATATTTTTACAGAGCTCAGCGTGGTGAAAGGCCTCTAATTTTAAGTGTTAATTAGTGGCACACATTTTCAGTGCATTGGATTACAGGGCAGCAGAGTAGCTGATAAATAATGTAAATCCTCATGCAAGCCTGATTTGTTGCCAGCCCAGGCTAATGGAATTGTGTCAATTAAATTAAAATACATGACTAGTTATTGCACGGGGCAGTGACTCAAGATGCATTGGAGAATTGATTACTATGACTATTACTAAGAGACCCATTCAAAACTGGTGCTCAAAGGCAAAATGGCAAAAGTCTGATATTGCAATGAGCCCTAACACACAGGGCAAAATGTGGTTATTATATAATGGAAGATCTTACAAGGACAGATTTTACCCTGCCATTATAAGACTATTGAATAGTCTCTTCTCTGATAAGATGGACTCTTGATATCACAATCTACCACATAATGATCTTGCACCTTATTGTCCACCTGCATTGTACATCTCATTTTTAAGGTAACCTTCTTTTATTCTTTCTTACTTCTCCTCTGATGTTTGTATATCTGTTCACTTGTAATGCTACTGGAACCTTTGGGATCAATAATCTATCTATCTTTATTGCCGTTGCACTTTATTCTGCATTCTGCTATTTTTTGTTACCTTTGATGTGCTATGCAATAGTTTGATCTGTATGAAGAGCACGCAGTACGTGTAACAATAATAAGCCATCCAAGCAATGGCATTAGCCATCAGACACTCCTTTCTCTCTTTCAGTGTACTGAAATATTGAAAGTGAATTGATTCCCAGCCTGCAATTTTGCATCACCTTCTCTTGCACAAGGACGAATACTACTAAGTACAGGCAGCGTGTGTAGGGGAGGTGCTTGCCATAATCGAAGATACACGTGTAAGAGTTAAAGTAGTGTTGTTTGTAGGGGTTCTTCCTCTTTTGCCCATCACGCCACCAGCATTCAGGGCAGCAATGAAGGTCCTCCATCTCTGGCAGCATTCACGGCTTCCTGCATAGTGTCAGCAGCTTCCTCTCAGCTTATCGTCAGTCACCCAAGTCCCAGGTGGAGACTGAGGAATACTGTCACACACAGATGTAGAAGAATTCTTTGTTGCTGTTTCTGTAACAGTTTTGTTTGATCAATCAGCACTGTCATCCGTGAGTTGAAGCCCTGAACCTGGAGGACCGGTGGGCCACTCTCAGTCTGGCCTCTATCCTTTCACCTGTTTGGCGTGGGTGACCCGACTAAGAGCCAAAGCATCAAGCCGATTCCAACCAACATAGCTCTCCAGTTCATTGAGGTATACAATCCTCCAACCCCAACGACAAGATTGTGGTCCGCTTGGAAGTTTGTAGGGATAAACTGGGAGATATGCATGTTTTTTCCTGCATAATGCTTAATAGTTGTTTTGCAAATACACTGCATTGTGTTGAGTTGGGACCAAGTTGTTCATTTGGTGGGAAGATAGATTAACTTAATTTCAATGGCCTGTACCGTTATTGTGATGTCATAAACATATTTCTTGCACTGTCTGGGTTTGAAGGTTTATCCTTAGACTTGCTCTGTGACCCATTCCCACAAATGCTTTATTTTACTTTGAGAGCCTCTGTGAAAGAGGGTATATTTCTCTGTCTCTGCCTCATTCATTAACGCTTCAACAAGTACTGCCTCAGAGAAAAGCAGCCTTGTTCTCTTCCATGATGCGCTGTTCCTCGCTCAAATGAGTTGCATTCTATCAACTGAGTTAAAGTAATTCCCCTTTAAAAGAGTTCTGATAGCTGCAAAAGGTGTCAGCCATTCCTGAAGGTAAAGAGCACATATTAGTTCCAAGAGCTGGAAGAACCCTATTCACACGAGCTGATGACCACCATGATGTTAAGGTCAATCGGATGATTGAACGACTGATTGTACTTTATATATTTCACTTATTTTTCTGCTATTCTCCCAAAATACAAATGCAAGAACTAATCACTATGAAGCAGAACCTCATGCGTTAGATCTTTAATCTCTGAGAATGAATAATACAGTACAACATTGTAAATTTGTGAATATATTGTTGTTAATAGTTGCATGGTATAGGATTAGAACTCACTGTATGGTTCACAGTTTAATTCTCCTGCATAGCTGGTGCCTGTAGCTGCTTTCTTACAATGCATTTATTGTACACTGTCATTGGAATCTGAGAGCTACTGTAAGTCAAATGACATATAATGTATAGCTAGTTCTAATGCTACAAAAAGAGAAATAAATGCACAGGGAATCAAACGGTATGTTAAAAAAGAAATATGTTTTCTGTTTCCTTCTAAAACCTAACAGCACTTGCTGCATTTATTCAAGTAGACATGTAAAAAGGACTTGGGCAGAGTTGAAGATGTGGATAAACAAAAAAAAAGAATATTTCCATCCTGTCAGGCAACCAGCAACCAAGTATCAGTTGTGGAATTTCAAGGCTGCCTTGGTGAAATATTAGTATCAGCAAGAATTTGCCTTTATGCTGCGTCGTAACATTTACTTGCCACCAACCATTGCTGTACTTGTTTCCAGATAAATCCTGTTTATATCCTGAAAAATCCCACAATCAGCAGATCAACAAATAATTGACTGAGTTGACTGAGGAAAGAGGTTATTTTCATGGAAATATTTATGTTAAAGGTGTCATACAAGAGAAAATTGTTAAGCTGTAGAAAGAGGTAAAGCCCTGGTTGACATTAAATGTCAGCAGGATAATAGACTGTAAAAACATGCTGTGTATAAGAAAGGTTTTGCATTTGCCCTCTATCAACAATTTCCATAAGTCTAAGTAAGTTGCAATATTTGGAAAACTTTATGATATTTGAACTATGATATGATACGGCATTCTATAATATTTATTAATGATTCTATATATGTTGAAAATTATTTCCTTCCAGAAAAAGAGATATCCACTTAATTTTTTGAATAATATTTTAATACATCATTTTCACATGGGACTAAGTATTTGAAATTTTAGCTACACACATCAAAGTTGCTGGTGAACGCAGCAGGCCAGGCAGCATCTCTAGGAAGAGGTACAGTCGACGTTTCAGGCCGAGACCCTTCGTCCGAAACATCGACTGTACCTCTTCCTAGAGATGCTGCCTGGCCTGCTGCGTTCACCAGCAACTTTGATGTGTGTTGCTTGAATTTCCAGCATCTGTAGAATTCCTCGTGTTTGCGATTTGAAATTTTAATTGGCTTTTGGGGTGGTTTTGTTTGCTATCTCTATACAGTTTTATAAATAATCCTATTTTCCAAAAATCTTGCAATTATAAGTACACTGCTTTGACCAATTTCACATATCTATACAATAAATTGAGCTTATTTTTAATAGTGCCATTTAAAATTGCTTCATTGTCAAACAACATGAGAAAATGGGGAAGTTTCATAATTAGCTGAATTGTTTGACAAAAGAACTTCTTACTTTATTTTGTACACCAACTCACTTGTAATGGAATTAACTGTCATTACTTTCTAGCCATTCTTCACATCAAAGGATTCTCTGTGATAAATCATGTGGCTTCACACAGAACATCCCTAAGGCTACAATTGGCTCACCATTGTACAGGCTGTTTACTTATTCAACACTAACGGCAATAAAACCTTGTTCTCAGAGATGAATGCTCATGTTTATTCATCAGAAGTAAATCCATAGATAAATTCAATACTTGCACAGGGACCATTTATGGAGCAAGCAGAAACTCATGCTGGATAAAATCAATGCACGTTGTACCTGCGTGGTGAGTGAGTAAGTGATCAGAATGGGAACACCTGGAGATTATGCAATGCAGTGAAAATGTCTTATAAACTTGAATTGGCACTCCTAGCTCTCAATCCTTTGCAATTTAAGTAGAAACTTCTCCATAGAACTATCCCACACAGAAAATTAACTTTTTTTTATCCAATTAATGACCAAACAGAATTCAAAATATGTGACCAATCCTGTGCCCTGCCTTTGCTTGAGTTATGAATTCTTACCGAAATCAACAGCTCTTCAAGTTATTGGTAGCTGATCACAGAAATCGAAAGCTACCAGATTTAATCACATCTATATCGAGTAACTAATCTCATCTTGGGTGGCCACAGTTGAGAGAAGAAAATTGCATGGGTTCTTATTTATAGTTATGATCCAGACATCTGCTGGAATTTACTATGATTGAAGCCAGATATGGCTCTTCAGACAATGCTTGAAGTAACACCTGACTGTTAGAAGAAGAGAGAAACTGTCATACTCACCTCAATAATAAGCAAATGCTTTGAATAGCTGGTCAAGGATTACATCTGCAGCTTGCTACAACCCAAACTGGACCCTCAACAATTCACCTACCGACACAACCGATTGACAGATGATGCAATAACCACATACCGTCCTTACACATCTGGAGAAGAAGGATGCTTATGTGAGGATGGTGTTCAGCATTCCATCCAAGCTCAGAGACCTCGGTCTTCACTCTGCCTTATGCAGCTGGATCATGGACTTCCTGTCAGATCGCTGGCAGGTGGTAAGAGTGGGCTCCCTCACCTCCACCCCTCCGACTCTCAACACAGGAGCCCCCCAGGGCTGTGTACTAAGTCCCCTCCTTTACTCTCTGTATACCCATGACTGTGTCACACCCACAACTCTAATCTGCTAATTAAATTTCCCGATGACACTGCATCGATTGGCCTAATCTCAAACAATAACGAGGTGGCCTACACAGTGGTGTCAAGAAACAACTTCTCCCTTAATGTCGCAAAAACAAAGGAGCTGGTTGTGGATTACAGGAGGAATGGAGATGGGCTAAACCCTATTGACATCAATGGATCTGGGGTTGAGAGGGTAAACAGCTTAAGGTCTCGGCATCCACATCACCCAAGGACCTCACGTGATCTGTACACACCAGCTGTGTGGTGAAAAAGGCACAACAGCGCCTCTTTCGCTTCAGACAGTTGAGGAAGTTTGGAATGGTCCCCTAAATTCTAAGAACTTTCTACAGGGGCGCAATTGAGAGCATCTTGACTGGCTGCATCATTGCCTGGTATGGGAACTGTACTTCCCTCAATCGCAGGACTCTGCAGAGAGTGGTGCGGACAGCCCAGCGCATCTGTAGTTGTGAACTTCCCATGATTCAGGACATTTACAAAGACACATGGGAAAAACGGGCCCAAAGGACCATTGGGAACCCGAGTCACCCCAGCCAGAATCTATTCCAGCTGCTACCTTCTGGGAAACGGTACCACAGCATAAAAGTCAGGACCAACAGGCTCCAGGACAGCTTCTTCCACCAGGCCATCAGACTGATTAACTCACGCTGATTTGGGTGTATTTCTATGTTACATTGACTGTTCTACTTATTATAAATTATTATAAATTACTATGATTGCACATTTAGCTGGAAACGTAACATAAAGATTTTTACTCTTCATGTATGTGAAGGATGTAAGAATTAAAGTCAATTCATTCTAATTCTAGTTCCTAACTTGTTGAAATGGTGACATCATTTCATTTTCATTTCTGGCCATTTCTGACATCTCCAGGGCTGAATGCTTGAAACTGCAGTGAGCAAAACAGTTCTGAGTTGTCTTACCACTTATTTCTCAGCAATTATCTGTGACAAAAACGAATGCTTTTGACGCTATTTAAAACAGTTCACTTTAAGCACAGCGTAATGTTTAATGGCCACGCAAGTGCATGCGACTGACGCTAGTTAGAAACTTCAGCAAAAGTCTTCTGTCTCAATTAAGTGGCACAGTGTCCCAAATAAACAAAGGGAATCTTGGCTATTTGCTCGATTAGTTTTTAGTTTTAAGACTTGTCTCAAATATGCAGCGGGCTCAATTCTCTAGAATCAACTGTGTTTGTAACTCATCCAAACTCAAGCATTTAATAAAGAATTAATATTTCTCTTCTGCCAGATTTTAAGGAAGTTATTTGAAAATTTTGCAGATTATGCATGGACTGCTGGACACAAGGAATGGAACACAAAATCAAACTATTATCCAAAGCATTGCTTCTTTTGTTCTTAATTTACTAGTATTGTATGTAAAACACCAAATCTTATTTGCCTGCACCATAACATTCTACAGATCGACAGAGATTTAAGATTTAAATATTCAATAGTTAGCTTTATTTGTCACATACATATTGAAAAACACAGTGAGCTGTGTCGTTTGCGTCAATGACTAACACAGTCCAAGGATGTGCTGAGGGCAGACCGCAAGTGTTGCCATGCTTCCAGAGCCAACATACCATGCTCACAACTTGTACAGTACCTGACCTCTACAGTAGGTCTTTGGAATGTGGGAGAAAATGGGAGCTCCCAGAGGAAACTCATGCAGTCGGGAGAAAGTACAGATCGTGGTGGAATTGAGCCTGGGTCACTGACACTGTAATAATGTTATACTAACTACTATGGCACTGTGCCACAATTGGTCCCAGATTAATTTGGATGATGGAGGGTCACAGTTTGAGTCATTCCTAGTATTTATTCTACACAATCCAACTCCATCATCTGGGAGAAATAGCACTCAAGTCTCAGTTCCAAAAAAATCAGGTTGTGGGACTTTTGTGTGCAAATTGGCTGTCATGTAACAGCAGTGACTATCTCATTGGCTGTGAATCATTAGTAGCTGCTGTATAAATGTGGATTTATTCTCTGATGGGGTGAATCAATAACATGAAGCCATAAATTAACACTGTAACATGTAATAATTGATGGGATAGAAACATCTAGGAAGACAATCAGGCAGCTTAATAACAGTTGGCATTGAAGTGTGTAGGCTGAAATAAAAATAACGAGCTAATGTATGATTAAGTTGAAGAGGTCACCCAAAACTGAGCTTCTTAGTGACTAACAACAATAGATTCAGACTCCACAAGGAGTAATGAGATTTGATGATGATGATGACAGTAATAACAAAATCACAAGGTTGAACAGAAATACTTTCATATAAGAGGTGATTCAAACATGAACACAGTACCAAACGTGGCTATTGAAGTCAAATCAATTAGAACCTTTAAGAGAAAATAGGCAAAGAATTTGAAGAGAAGTACTTAAAGGTTGCAGCAAATCAGAAAATTAATGTTTAAATGGAAAGATTTGTAATGAGGAATTAAATAATTGGTTCTATATTGAAAATTCTATAATTTAATGAAATATACACCAAGCAATATCTTACATTTTCCTAGGAAATTGCAGGCTTTTTTTTACAAAATAATTGTTGTTTGTTTTGAATTGTTCCGTGCATTATGTTTACAAAATACAAAAATGATTTCTAATACCTCATTATATGGAATACTCAGAGGAAGACAGGAGAAAATCTCCTTTTCTTCTTAAGGTACAAATTGTGTAGCAGTATGACAGTGCAATTCAAAATTATTTTCTTCATCTATTCTTATTCTAAAATGTTAACGCACATATATATACGTATACTAAAAATCAGAGCCACATAGATTTCCCTGTGACACCTGATATTGGAGTGCTATTGTCTACAGAAGAGCCAAAGGGGAAACATCAAATTGATCAGACATTTTCCCACAGACAAAGAAGAATCTCAATATCACCTAGTATCTGGTTACAAGGCTGACAAGAGCTCTGTAGGGATTAAAGAAAAGCTATCAATCCTGCTGAGGTGGTGGGAGCTGAATAGAATGTGTAAGGTAGAAAAACTACTTTGTACAAGAACAAAAAAAATGACTAGTTAGTATCAATTTACTAAAAGAGTACAATGAAAATTCAGGTATCCATCTTCACTGTCAACTTTTAGCTTGATGAATAAATTGGTCCCATGAAAATATTCCTTTTAAATTACACTTATTCAAATACATAGTAATTAGTAGTTATACAAATCCCTACATTACTATTTCCTTACTAATTTCATTTCCTCCTTGTCTGAAGCCTGGTACCTGGGAGAATTAGCAAGTCACTCAAGTGTAGGCGGAATCACAATTCCAAATCAATTCTCAATCTGCAATCTCATTCACAATTTCCTGCATGGATCAATGATAAGTGTCTTTCATCCAAAGAAATCAGTTGTAGCCTAACTAATTCAGCCCAGGAAATATAACTGGAGTATTTTGATTTGTACAACTTAGCGGAGTGATCACATCATGTGCTCCCCACTAACCCAATAATGGAACTGTTTTCAGTCAATCTCATTGCTATGCCGTGCCGTGCTTTTACTTTTGCTGCCAGATTGTTAGAATGGTAAAAGATGTCAAATCAGATAATTTAAAAACGCAAACACGAGGAATTCTGCAGATGCTGGAAATTCAAGTCAACACACTTCAAAGTTGCTCAAATCAGATGATGTCAGATTCCCTTTTGGCTGAAGTTATTCCTTTGCATTCCTTCATTCCACATCTTGGCAATGAAACAATAATATTTATTTATTGAGATACTGCGCATAATAGGCCATTCCACAGCAAATCCCCTGATTTAATCCAAGCCTAAACACGTGACAATTTACAATGACCAATTAATCTACCAACCGATATGTCTGTGGATTGTGGGAGGAAACTGGAGCACCTGGAGGAAACCCACGTGGTCATGGTGAGAATGTAGAAACTCCTTACAGGCAGTGGTGGATATTGAACCTGGGTCACTCGTACTGTACAGTGTTGTGCTAACTGTGATAAGTAACCTTACTTATTATGCCAAGTTAAATCCTAGAAGTATACATTGATAAATATTTTCTGTTATCCAATGAAATAGTACGGTAAATGTCATCCAAAAGTACTCTTCCTAGCTCATTAAAAAGAGGTGACATAGGGTCAGAAGGTATTGAATCATAGTGAGTAGAGCTAAGGAACTGCAAGGATAAAAAGGCCGTATATACAGACCCCCAAACAGTAGTAAGGATGTGGTCTACAAATTACAATAGTTATGGGAGAGTTCAATATGCAGGTAGATTAGGAAAATCAGGTTGGCGATGGATTCCAAGAGGGGGAGTTTCTAGAGTGCCCATGAGATGGCTTTTTAGAGCAGCTCATGGTTGAGCCTACTAGAGGATCGGCTATTCGGGATTGGGTGTTGTACAATGAACCAGAATTGATCAGAGAGCTTTATGTAGAAGAACACTTAGGGACATGTGATCATAATATGATCAGATTCACCCTGAAATTGGAGAAGGAGAAGCTAAAGTTAGATGTATCAGTATTACAGTGAATTAAAGGGAATTACAGCGGCATTAGAGAGGAGTTGGCCAGAATTGATTGGAAAAGAACACCAGCAGAAATGACTGGAATTTCTGGAAGCAATTCGGAAGGCACGGGATATATGCATCCCAAAGAAGAAGAAGTATTCTAAAGGCAAAATGACACAACCATGGCTAACAAGAGAGTCAAAGGCAACATAAAAGCCAAAGAGAGCGAAAATTAGTAGGAAGTTAGATGATTAAGAAACTTTTATAAACCAACAGAAGGGAACTAAACAAGTCATTAAGAAGGTAAAGATTGAATACGTATGTCAGCTAACCCTTAATATTATAGAGGATACCAAAAGTTTCTTC
This sequence comes from Mobula birostris, assembly GCF_030028105.1. NCBI lineage: Eukaryota > Metazoa > Chordata > Chondrichthyes > Myliobatiformes > Myliobatidae > Mobula > Mobula birostris. Next base: position 170,091,164 of record NC_092375.1, on the reverse strand, counting down.
AGGTACATGAAGTGTAAAAGAGAAGTGAGAGTGGAAATTGGACCACTAGAAAACAATCCAGGAGAGGTAGTAATGGGGGTCAAGGAAATGGCAGACGAACTGAATAAGTATTTTGTATCATTCTTAACCGTGGAAGACACTAGCAGTATGGTGGGAGTTCCAGGCATCAGGAGTCATGAAATGTGTGAAGTTACCATTACTAGAGAGAAGGTTCTCGGAAAGCTGTAAGGTCTGAAGGTAGATAAGTCTCCTGGACTAGATGGTGTACACCCCAGGGTTTGTAAAGAGGTGGCTGAAGAGATTGTGGAGGCATTAGTGATGCTCTTTTGAAGAATCACTAGATTCTGGAATAGTTCTGAAAGTCTGAAAAATTGCAAATGTCACACCACTTTTCTAGAAGGGAAAGAGGCAGAAGAAAGGAAACTATAAGTTAGTTAGTCTGACCTCAGTGGATGAGAAGATGTTGGAATCGATTATTAAAAATGAGGTCTCATGTTACTTGGAGGCAAGATAAAATAGGCCATAGTCAGCATGGTTTCCTCAAGGGAAAATTATTCCTGACAAATCTGTTGGAATTCTTTGAAGAAATAATAAGCAGGATAAACAGAGGAGAATCTGTTCATGTTGCATACTTGGATTTTCAGAAGGCCTTTGACAAGGTGCCACACTTGACGCTGCTTAACAAGCTATGAGCCCAGGGTACTACAGGTAAGATTCTAGTAAGGAAAAAGCAGTGGCTGAAAGGCAGGAGGCAAAGAGTGGGAATAAAGGGAGCCTTTCCTTGTTGGTGGCCGGTGACTATAAAATACTGGTGAAGCCTTACTTGGAGTATTGTGAGCAGAGTTGGGCCCCTTATCTTAGAAAGGATGTGCTGAAACTGGAGAGTGTTCAAAGGAGGATCCTGAAAGTGATTCCAGGATTAAATGGCTTGTCATACGAAGGGCACTTGATGGCTTTGGGCCTGTATTCACAAGAATTCAGAGTGGTGATGAGTTTCAATGAGTGGTGACCTCATTGAAACCTATTGTATGCTGAAAGGCCTTGATAGAGTGGATGTGGAGAGGATGTTTCCTATGGTGGGAGAGTCTAGAGGACCCACATCAGAAAAGAGGAGCTAGAGAGTGGTGAATCTGTGGAATTCTTTGTCATAGGCAGCTGTGGAGGCCAAGTCTTTATGTATATTTAAAACAAAGGTTGATGGATTCTTGATTGGTTGGGGCATGAAGAAGTGGTCGGCCCACGAAGAAGTGGTCGGCCCACAATCTTGTGCCTATCGTGATGTGTTGAGCTATGCCCGGAACTCTCTGCAGATTCTTGCGATCACGTGTAGAGCAGTTGCATATCAAGCCATTATGCATCCAGAAAGGTTGCTTTCTATGGTGCATTGATAAAAAATTGGTAAGGGGTGACGGGGCGTTCAAAAGTTTCTCTAGTCTTTTGAGAAGGTAGAGGTGTTGGTGATCTTCTTTGGCTGTGGTGTCTACAGGGTCGGACAAGGACAGGCTATTGATGATGCTCACTCCTTAGAACCTGAAGCTCTCAACCCTCTCAACTTCAACACTGTCAATGTAGACAGGAGCGATGGCATTGTCCCCCCTTCCTGAAGTCAATTGATCAGCATAGTGGGGAGACAAAATGGACGATTGGCATGCATTTGGTAAGCCAAGTAGTCTTTACCGTGTCCGATGACTCTATGGCTTTATATAACTTTGTTGATTTATTGTCAAATTCTATCTTCTTTGAACTTTGAAATACCTCCTCAAGAGTCCTTTTGCTGCTTATCTATTGCCTTACCCTTAAATCTATTTTCCAGAACATTTTAGTCATTACAGTCCTCATACCATTGTAATGTCATTGTTAACACTTTAGATATTTTATCTATTCAAGGAATGTAGACTTCACAGGCTGAACCAACATTTAATTGTCCTTGAGAAGGATACCGGTGATCTACCTTCTTGAAGCTGTGTAGCCCTTGAAACCCAAGTTCTTGAACCTCAAACTGAATTTAAAATTCTCTAAATGTTCCTCTGTTGAGGATCCTGTGCTATGAAATCAATTAATTAATTTTATCCCATTTTGCACCATATCCAAAATAGCCTGCATGCATAAATTCCTCAAATCATCAATTAGAAATACACTGTATGAATTCATCCCAAGCTATACTTGCTGGTTCGATCAGTCCAGTGTGTATGGTGATAAGTCTATGATTATTCTCGTACTTTTCTACAAACACCTATTATTTCTTGATCTGTTCATTGTCCTACAATATTGCTGTTGTTAAGGGTTCCATAAGCCTTTCAGCTGCTCTAAAAAAAGGTATTTCGGGTAGATATTTTGATCTGTTATTTCGTGGTTGCTGAAAGTATTCAATGCACAGAGCAGGACAGGTAATGAACCCCTTGCCTATGTTGTGTAGGAGGATAAACAGGATGCAGTGCTAGGTGGAAACATGATGAAACAACACCTAGTCGTTGTGTATTTAATATTTCAGTAATCTTGTGTGTATACAGTTTAAGCATTCTTGTTCATTTAAATAATCCATTACGGGTTTTATGTAAAAATACATGAATTGCATGTCATCACACTACCACATGACACGTGCACACCTTGCTTAAAAGTAAACACGAAGTTAGACCTGCATTTCAGACTCTTGTGTGCATAAGACATAGGAGCAGAATTAGGCCATTCAGCCCATCGAGTCTGCTCTGCCATTCCATCATGGCTGATCCTGGATCCCACTCAACCCCATATACATGCCTTCTCGCCATGTCCTTTGATGCCCTGACTGATCAGGAAACATCAACTTCCGCCTTAAATACATGTACTGACTTGGCCTCCACCACAATCTGTGGTAGAGCATTCCACAGATTCGCTACACTGTAGCTAAAAATTCCTCCTCTAAAAGGTCATCTCTCAATTTTGAGACTGCGCCCTCTCAGAAGGCTGTGTCTTCTTTGAATTAATTTAATGTTTTGAAGTTACAAATTATAACACCAGTGAATGAAGCTGCTGACAAAAATAGATATTTGTGGTCTACCTGTAGCAACCACAGATGTAGAGGGTTTGTTTCAGCAGACTGATATCATGAGCACTGCCATTTGATTGAAGAACACCTGAGGACTAGAACCTTAAGCCTTCACCGCTGTCCTGTATTTAAATACTATAGTGAAACTTAAATAGCTGTAACTGTGCTCTTTGAGCTAAAAGGGATGTAACTTCCATCAGCCAGTCTGTGGTCACAGATACACTAAAAATGTCATTGATGGACTATTTCAGGGAGAAGAACTGTCGCCCCCTTATATCATGAGATCACAAGGACCATAGAGGAAGTATTCTGAAAATGTTCGCAAAGCCTCCTTGTAACATCCTCTCTGGCTCATAGGAATCACTGATCATTCAAAATGGAGTTGAAGCATCTGGGACAGTGCTGAGAACCTCATGTCTCTATGCATAGAAATCCAACAAAAATCGTGAAGTGCACTTCCTCCCAATCTATACAGGGAGCCCCATTCAGCTCCTCACACCACACAAATGATAGTTTGTGAATTAGCCGTTTCATTATTCCAGAAATGGATTGGAAGCTTATTAATCCACAACCCCCAGAAGAAGAAGATTATTATGATGTTGTAATGCTTTGCTTCATTACACTGTACCGTCCAAAGGTTTTTTCTAAATTAAAAGTTAAACATGGTATGCACAATATGAAGAAAGTAAGACTTCTTTTACTATTTGACAATTTAATAACCACCTTAATATAGCACAGGAAAGCTATTTTGGTGACTTTAAAATATGACAGGAAGTACTGTAAGCAACATGACACGTATAGAGAAACACAGATTCTGGGGGAGCTCAATAGGTCAGGCAGCATCAATGGAAAAAAAAGAAGAGTCACTGTTTCAGGCCTTGACCCCTCATTAGGACTGCTCAACTCGAAATGTTGACTGTCCATTCCCCTCCCAAGATGCTGTCTGACTTGCCGAGTTCCTCCAGCATTTTGTGTGCGTGTGTTGCTCAAGATTTTCAGCATCTTGTCTTTGTGAGAGGTATTATAAAGCCAATTTTCTTTCTACGTGCATGGACAGTTTACCTGAAGGCAGGTTTGGGTGGGGCATAATTTCTCCCATGATGATGCAATTTCCTGCATGAATGGATAGGATACAATTCTCTTGCCTTAGGTTATTAAATTTTACTGATCCAATATTAAATAAGCATGATCTAGTTACTAATTTTTTGTCCTATCCCAAGATTTGTTTATTTAATACTTGTTGAGCTTGTTTTCTCTCACCTCCTGATTGTGTTCATTTTCCTGAATATAGTTTGCTGAGGACTAGCAGCTATTCCACCTAAGCTACAGTTTTAGTGTATATTTCAGCAGGTTTGTTTATCCAGGAGTAGTCACTGCTATCCTTGATCATGCTTTCTTCAACTTCTGCACAACCCCTTCCAGGAAGGATCAGTAAATAATGAGTAGGAGCCAAAACTTTGCCTTTTTTCTTAACCCAGATTACTTTGATACTCAGCCCAATTTTAGGCTTCTTTCACTCACTACATTAGGATCAACCACCCATTAGATTCCAAAGACTGCATGTAAGCAATGGACACTCTTTATAGCTCAGTTACTTTCTAGTAGTTTGTATTAATTTTGGAATTTTATATTTGTATTTCATCAAGTAGTGTAATAACAAGTAAGACTATGATATAAGGAATATGCAGAAACACAGGAGAAATAATTTACAATATATTTCTAGTCTCTACAGCCCTTCCTCTAGCAATACAGCTAAAATTTGTGGAAATTGTGCATCTTTTTGCTTGCATTTTTATACCATCCATAATTAAATCAACCTTTGATTACAATATTAAAGTGAGATGGATGTAAAAGGTGCTGTGGTAGAACAGCAAGAGAGTGACTTGTTCCTTTGAGGTACAAATTGCTCTATGACTTGTACTGTATTCAAAACTGCCAAATCAGAACGTAATGGGATTTGCACACATTCAGTTAAATGGAACTGGTTATCATTTCAGGATCATCAGAAACATTTGAACACCTAATTTGTTGATTATGAAAAGGCTCTTAACAAAATGTTTTATACCAGTATTTAACTCTCAGTTCTCCAATGGAAGGGGTGGAAAATTAAGCTGCTTTATTCATCATGGAATTTCTGAGTGCCACTTGCATCTTTATTTGGGATTATTTGCAATGATGATCTGGTAAAGCTAGAATGAAAATCAGTTTGGTCTCTGTTCACTCTGTTCATCTTGTTTGCATATTACCATTGTATTCTTAGTTAACCAACTGACTCAGTGATGAAATCATAATAAAAATGAATGGCTGCAAGGATGAGAAATAAAAATTGCACAATTAGTAAGACTCAAGGTCTCAGGAACTGCTTCTTCCCCTCTGCCATCATCAGATCTCTGAATGACATTGAACGCATGAACAATACCTCACTGCTTTTTTTTTGCACTGCTTATTTGAATTTAATTTAACATATAAATATATATAATGTTTTATATAAATAATTTCTTATGTAATTTAGCCTATATATTTCATAGTTTTTATTATTATGTATTGCAATATACTTCTGCCGCATAACAATAAATTTCATGACATATGCCAGTGATATTAAACTGGATTCTGAAATAAATATATACTGTGTTTAAATAAATTAGCCTTTTCAAAATATTGAAATTTGTAAATAAGTATTAATAATAACCAGTACTTTTCATCTTCACCATTATCAAATATCTTAACACCTGGTTTTACTTTGACAAGTGTTCAATCAAATTATTTTAAAAGATCATAAATTTACAGGCACCACCTATCCTAAGATTACGTAGTTGTAAAACAAAACAGTTTAATTTCATATGATACTTGCATGGTCAAAGTTACTTGGATCACATGACTGAGATCATGGTGATATTTGATCTGAACCCCCTAACCATGTCTGCATGCTTCTCTGCACTGAGTTGATGCCACATTGATGGAGCCTCGATAGAGTGGATGGAGAGAGCATGTTTCCGATGGTGGGAGAGTCTAAGACCAGAGAATACAGCCTCAGAGTAGAGGGGTGTCCTTTTAGGATGGAGATGAGGAGGAATTTCTTTAGCCAGAGGGTGGTAGATGAGTGGAATTCTTTGCCACAGGCAGCTGTAGAGGCCAAGTTTTTATGTATATTTAAGGCAGAGGTTGATAGATTCTTGATTGGTCAGGGCATGAAGGGATATGGGGAGAAAGCAGGAGGTTGGGTCTGAGAGAAAAATTGGATCAGCAATGATGAAAGGGTGAAGCAGACTTGATTGGCCAAATGGCCTAATTCTGCTCCTATATTTTATGGTCTTAACAAGCAGGTGTATAGGTGTACCTAATTTAGTAGCCACTGAGTGTATGTGAGTAATTTGAGGCTGCCACTGAAGAAATTCAGACCAAATTCAATGCAAAATTGTTGAGTTCTTGTGTTAGAGCTAGAATACATCCATCATACTGCTTGCTACCAACTTAACATTTTGTACGTCTGAATTACTTTATTTTAAACTCTCATTCAGTTGATCACTAACACCAAAGTTATGCCCCTATAATAGTCTTGTGTTAACATATACCAAGGTTTGCGTGAGTTTCTCTCCATAAATTCCTCTAAATTTACTCAAAGGATACATGAAGCAACATCAGTGACTTCTCCCAGGACAACATTCCAGCATTGGGATCCTAATTATACTCAGCCAGTCCCAAAGGGCAAGCCATTTTGTTGACATGATCCAGTCTACCACAACAGATGCTCTCTTGGAAGCATTGTCACTGGAAGAGATTAATGAGGTGGAGATGGAATGGTGGATATGTTCAAAGCCTAAACATAAAAGATTCTGCAGATTCTGGAAATACAGGGTAACACATACAAAATTCTGGAGGAACCCACCAGGTCAGGCAGCATGTGTGGAAAGGAATAAACAGTCAATGTTTTGGGCCAAGCCCCTTCATTGGTCCTGATAAGGAAACAGACCATTAAGTTAGGAAGAGTGCGGAGGAGATTTATGTGGATATTGCCAGGACTTGAAGATCTGAGTTTTGGAAAGAAGTTGAACATCTTAGGACTTTTTCCAATGAAGTGTAAGAGAATGAAGGGTGACTTTATAGAGGGGCATGGGCATACCCAATCACACAGTCTTTCTCCAAGAATCGAGAACTAGAGTGCAAAAGTTTAAGGTAAGGGGGGAGAGATTTAAGAGGAACTGGAAAGGCAATTTTTTCCGCCCAGAGAGTGGTATGTATATGGAATGAGTTGCCAGAGGAAGTGATTCAGGTAGGCACATTTAAAAGATACCTGGAGAGATGCATGAATAGGAAAGGTCTGGGATAGGGGCCACACAATGAGACCAGATTAGATGGGAATCTTGCTTGGCTGAAGGGCCCATTTTCATGCTGACTCTATTAGCAAACGGATGCCCTGCATAAATAAGACAAAGAAGCAGGATTAGGCCATTTGGCCTATTCAGTCTGCTCCGCCATTCCATCATGGCTGATTTATTATCCCATTCTCCTGCTTGACTCCCTGACTAATCAGGAACCTATCAACCTCTGCTTTAAATATACTCAATGATTTGGTCTCCACAGCCATCTGCGGCAATTAATTCCCAAATCCACTACACTCTGGCTAAAGGAATTCCTTCTCAACTCTGTTCTTAATGGATGTCCCTCTACTCTGAGGCTGTGCCCTCTGGTCCTATACTCAGCCACTACAGGAGACATGGGCTTATCTTGTTAAGCAGCCTCATGTGCAGCACCTTATCAAAAACCTTCTGAAAATCCAAATAAACAACATGCATTGACTCTCCTTTGTCTATCCTGCCTGTTATATCCTCGAAGAATTCTAACAGATTTGTCAGGCAAAAGTTCCTCTTAAGGAAACCATACTGACTTTGGCCTATTATATCATGTGCCTCCAAGTAATCTGAAACCTCATCCCTAATAATTGACTCCAACAACTTCCCAACCACTGAAGTCAGGCTAACTGGCTTACAGTTTCCTATCTTCTGACTTCCTCCCTTCCTAAAGAGTGGACAGACATTTTCAAATTTCCAGTCATCCAGAACCATTCCAGAATCTAATTATTCTTGAATGATCATTACTGGTGCCTCCACAACCTCTTCAGCTACCTCTTTCAGAACCTTGGGATGTAGTCCTACTGACTCATTTATCTTCACAGCTTTCAGCTCCAAAGCACGTTCCCCTTAGTAATAGCTCTACCTCTACACTTACTTCTGGTGGATGAAGTACACTACCACAAGAAGTACCCACACCTAGCTCTATGTATGCAGCTTCACATAAACATTTTAGTTGCTCAGTTATGTCTTTGGTTCCCACCTGCCACCCAGCTCTCAGCTGTGGCTCCAAGTAACTGTCTGCATGCAACAGTGGCCACACCCCGCTACACCACTTTGGGAGGCAGGATAAACCAGCTGGGGGTTGCTGGAAACCTCCAACCACAGTGAGATAGGGACATGCCTACCCCTGGAGCCAGTTCTGACTGACTGGGTGGATGAGATCCACTGCAAGGTCCAATGGCCAAGAAGCTGGTGTTGCAACTCTCCATGGAGAGCGAAGGGCACGACAAGGCACAGAAGGCGTCATGGCGATCCACTGCAACTGAGGAAGTCTCTGGTCATGCCGATTTTTTGACATTGGTCCAAGTTGTTTAAGCCGAGAGAGTGGAACTGCTCTAGTGCAATAGATTGTTCACTGCAAAACTCTTCCCACACAGGTTTTTCTCTGTGCAACTCTTTACCACATTCACACAATTGATGAGCTCCACAGACAAACGTCATCGTCGGAAATGACGGACAACTAACCTATTTCTTTAAGTACTTTTTTGTTCCTTTAGAGATTGTGAATGGAATGGGACACATCCAGAAGTAGGACTGAAATTGTATAACTATGCACTTTTTGTCGAGTTCAGTAATGTTGTCAATGCTCCTCATGATTGCATTATCATGCACTATTTTTATTAACTGCTCTTCATCATCCTCCCTTTCACTTTGAAGTGAATGGACAAATTGCATATCATATTTCCATGATCAGCATTCTCTGATGCCTCACATTCACTCCTGCAAGCTTCAACACAAATTTAAGTTTCGTCCATTGTCATCGATGAAGACCTCGACACCATTAGTACTTTTTACAAGGTCAATTTACTAGCTCAATACTCAACCCGTATGGAAAGCATGCCCGGGAATGGCCCGACTGGATTCGAACTCGGGAACCTTCACTCCGGAGTCCGGCGCTGATGTCACTGTGCCACCAGCTGGCTGATGGTGTCGAGTCTAGCGCTTGATTTGGATTTAAGTGAGGGACAGTTGCACAGCGTCAGCCTCACTCTCTCTTCTCAATTCCCATCTGGATCCAGTGGCAAGACAAGAGTGGAGACAGCTGGAGATGGGACTAGGAGCAATGGATGACCAGGACGTCTTCTGTGTCTTGTCGTGCTCTACACGTTCCACAACACTTGCAGAGATCGCCTTCTTGACCGTTGGACCTTCCATTGGTCTCATTCGCTCAATCAGCTGGAGTCTGTCTTCATATGCTGGGATAGACAACTCCCTATCTCACCGAGGGTTTGAGACCCGTCGGCTACCCTCATCTGGTTTAGCTAGCTTGTTGAAGCTGTTGCCCGGAGTGTGGTCGCTGTCGCATGCAAACAGCTACGGGGAGCCACAGGTGAGAGCTGAGTGCCAGGTGGAGACCAGAGGTGAACTAACCGCCTTGAAAAGGACGCGACAAGTTCCCCCGCCAGAGGTGCTACCCCTCCCTGACACCCCATACACTCCCCAACACAAATTTAGTAAGTAATTCAACTACAGGGTGGGAGATAATAAAACAAGTCCAATTTGCCATATACTTTGGATTAAGGGTTTAACATAATCCTAATCTAAAATTTCTAGATGTACCGTAGAGAGAATTCTAACTTGCTGCATCACCATCTGGTAATTGAGGTGGTTGGGGCGGGGGCTACTGCACAGGCTCAAAGTAAGCTGAGGAGAGTTGTAAACTTAATCAGCTCCATCATGGGCACTAGCCTCCTTGGTAACCAGGACATTTTCAAGGAGCGATGCCTCAAAAAGGTGGCATCCATCATTAAGGGCCCCCATCACCTAGGTCATGCTTTATTCTCATTGTTACCATCAGGAAGGAGGTACAGCAGCCTGAAGGCACACACTCAATGATTCAGGAACAGATTCTTCCCCTCTGCCATCAGATTTCTGAATGGACATTGAACCCATGAACACTACCTCACTATTTTTTAATTTTTATTTCGGCATACTTATTTAACTTAACTATTCAATATCTATATACTTACTATTGTTCACTTTATTTCTATTATTACGTATTGCATTGTACTGCTGCTGCAAAAACAACAAATTTCAAGACATATGCTGGTGATATTAAACCGAACTCTGATTCTGATATATTTATAATTAAACTACCTATTTAATTTTCTATTTCTACTCCATCAGCTAGGATCCTAAATATAATATCAACCCCAGCTGGGAATATTTCGCAGAGACAGATAAATGAAACTGACCTTAAGAAACTTCCAACCAGCTTGCATTTCAATAGCATCCTTAATGTAGGAAAATGTTTCAAGATGTTTTTCAGAAACATAAATCAATAATGAGATAAAGAAAGATATATTAAATTGATTACTGCAATGCACATCAAAGTTGCTGGTGAACGCAACATTAGTCCTGACGAAGGGTCTCGGCCCGAAATGTCATCTGTACCTCTTCCTAGAGATGCTGCCTGGCCTGCTGCGTTCAGCAGCAACTTTGATGTGTGTTGCTTGAATTTCCAGCATCTGCAGATTTCCTTGTGTTTGCATTTTTAAATTGATTACTGAAAGCTTAGTTGACAAGGGGAACTTTAAAGATGACCTTAATGGAGGAAAGAAAGTGAAGCAGTGAACAGATTTAGGGAAGAAGTGACCAAACCAGCTGAAAACATAACATTAATGGTTGGTCAAAGGCAGTGGAATTTATGTGAGAGGTTCAGAGCTGGGAGAGTTCAGGGTTCTTGGAGGCTTGCAAAGCTGAAAAAGGTAAAAGTAAAACGAAAGGTTCCGGCCCGAAACGTCGACCGATCTTTTCCACAGATGCTGCCCGACCTGCTGAGTTCCTCCAGCTTGTTGTGAGTGTTGCTTTGACCCCAGCATCTGCAGATTATTTTATGTTTAAAAGTAAACGACTTTGTGGAATGGAAAAAGACAGGTTTATGTGTCACAATCTCAAGACATTCCAACATTTTAAATAGGTGTGAAGTAGTACTTAAAGTGTTGATATCAGAGGATTTTGCAGTCAGTTTGCAAATAGTGTACAAAACAATGAGCCAGTGATCTGCATGGTTTGAAATTTATTAACATTTGTCTCAGAAATTGTACTAATGTTATGTAATTAAATATTCTTCAAACACTCAGTAGGTCAGTTATGTAAAGAGAAACATGAGCAAGTCTGCGGAGTCTGGAAATCCAAAGCAATGCAATCCACTCAGCAGGTCAGGCAGTATCCATGGAAAATAGTCAACGTGCTGTAACTCTTCTTCAGGACTGAGAAGGAAGGGGGAAGAAGCAAGAATAAAAAGGTGGGGGGGGGAGGAGAAAGAGGCTAACTGGAAGGTGGTATGTGAACCGAGGTGGATGGACAAGGTCAAGGGCTAGAGAAGAAGGAATCTGATAGGAGAGGTGAGTGGACTATAGAAGAAAGGGAAGGAGGAGGGGACCCAGGGGAAAGTAACAGGCAGGTGAGAGGAAGTGAAAGGTTAGAGTGGGGCAATATCTATGTAAAGAGAAACATAGTTAATGTCAGAATAGTTCACTTACAGAGTCACTAACCTGAAGGCTTCTCTTTCCATACGTACTAGTTACTGGCTAAGTGTTTTAAACACCTTCTGTTTTCATTTCAGATTTCCAGAATTTGAAGTTTTTTATTATTTTCGGTGCTGCTCCATGTTCATTGAACAGAAATCATTCCCATTCTCCAGTACATTTTCAGTGATGGTCACTTGACCATGGGCACTTCAAAAGCATTGGACGGCTACCATAAATTACACTCTGTGCCCACTTTGTTAAGTATTCCTGTATTCCTTGTTGTTAATGTAACCGGGTGACCGTCTGATCTTATTCAGTATCGTTAAAAGTGTACTTAGGCATCCATCTGGGTAATGCTAAAATAGTTGCATGTGCCTTTAAGGGAGACGATGATGTCATTATGCAAGCACGGGATAGTGGGGAGACCATTTTGCTCTCTGCTGAAGACGTGGTAAGGCATTGGAATTGGGTTCCTCCCGAGGCTGGGCATGGTGAGGAAAGGTGAGCATTAATTGACAACATCCATGTGAATTTGCTTATGCTTGTTGGTGATCGAGAATATCGGTAACTTGACATGTTTTACATGTGGATGCTTTAGATTTCCACGGGTGAAGAAATCAACGCTGGGTAGCGTAACTTATACCAAGTTCCTCACCATCCAAGGAGGTCAGTCTTCCTGTAATTTAACTACCAGGTAATACCTTGTAAAAGTTGTGCCAAAGTGTACCTTTTGTCTAACTTTATTGTATCAGGACCGATTGTACATGTAACCGCGTAACGTGAATGTTTAGTCTCTATTCAGAAGTTCAACATGTGTGTACGTCTTAGATGATATGTATTCACTTACCTTTTTCACTGTTATGTATAAGATGCAGGGTGGGTGGGATTCTAATGTTGTTTGTATTGTGTTCCTTCAGGATTGCCACTACAGTATTTGTACCGTATTTGTACCGTATTATTTCTGGTATTTTTATACTGCATACGCGATTCTGTCCATACACAAGGGTGTGGGTCGAAAGTTAAACTGAGATTGTAACGGCAAGAACTGGTTGTAAGTTGGTTGGTTTTGTTTCGCGACCCTCTTCTGGCACTTAAACATCGAAAACCGATAAAGGAATTAAAACCTGAAAAAGTCTTTGTTGTCCTGAGTGCGTACTTTTCCCCAGGCTACATTAATACAAATATGTCTCAGCCAATCATCTGGCATGCAGACATGGTTCAAGGGGTTCAGTTGCTGTTCAGACCCAAAATCAGAATGAGGAAAGAAATGCTGGTGCCAAATTGGTTGATTTATGTATTTCAGAAACTACTGATCTCCTAGGGTTTTCACACACAAGTCTCTAGAGTTTACAGGGAATAGTGTGAAAAAACAAAATAAACAGCATCCAGTGAGTGGCAGTTCTGTGGACAAAAATGGCTTGTTAATGAGAGAAGTCAGAGGAAAATGGCAGACTGGATAACGCTGACAGGAAGGTGACAATAACTCAAATAACCACACATTACAACAGTGGTGTGCAGAAGAGCACCTCTGAACACACAACATATCAAACCTTGAAGCAGGTTGACAACAGCAGCGGTAGATGACCATGAACATATGCTCAATGGCCACTTTATTACGTACGGGAGGCATCCGATAAAGTGGCCATTGAGTGTATGTCTCCACGACAGGAGTGTGCAGAAATCATGTGCTTAAAGCAGAATGAATGTACAACTTGCTTCCATTGTGGCAGAGTTTGCAAAGTTGAAGAAGTTGAACAAAAAGACAACTATATAGAAAGAGAAAAGACCGACTAATATAGCATCTATCTATCACGACATCAAAATATTTCAAGATTTTTTAACAGTAAAGAACCCAAGAAGAATCCATGGCGTGGAAGCAAATCATTCTCAACCTGAAGAAGAAGCCTTCCTCTGTTTACACTGGAGTGCCAATTTCCATTTTGGTCATCATCTTGTTGGGTACTGAACGTATAATCGTCTCAGTGTTACCAGAAGAACACAGTGAAGGAGGATGACTAATGAGAGTAACAGAATAAAAACAGAAAATGTCAAAAACACTCAGGGCAGATAGCAACATTGGAAAGAGAAACAGAGTTAACGTTTCAGTTTGAAGACTCTTCTATTTTTATTTTGGATTTCCCAAATCTTAATATTTGTTTTACTTTCAGAGTGTTAGAAGATCTTATTACCACTGTCTTATGTGACTTGAAGTTCATTGTTTTATGTGAGCAGTATAGTGAAAAAAAAATAACATTACTATAACTTACTAAATAAATAAGATAGTGTAAAATGAAATGAATAATTAGGTAGTGTTCATGAACTGTTCAAAATTCTGAAGACAGGGGAAGAATTTGTTCCTGTATGTGTCTTCAGGCTTCTGTACTTCCTCTCTGATAGTAGTAATAAGAAGAGAGGGCTTGTTCCCGATGGTGTGGATCCTTAATAATGGACACTGTCTTCTTGATACACCATCAGTTGAAGAGTGCAACAGTTGGAGTTCAGAGTTCAATTCGAAAGTCATCTGTAAGGAGTTTACATGTCTTCCCAGTGAACATACGGGTTTGCTCTGAATGTTCTGGTCTCCTCCTACAGTGTAAAGACATCCCGGTTGGTAGGTTAATCGGTCGTTGTAAAAATGGACCCATGATTAGGCTAGGGTTAAATCAGTGGGTTGCTGGCAGCGTGGCTGAAAGAGCTGTTCTACTCTGAATCGCAAAACAAATAAACAGATGTCCTCTTTGGTGGGGAGGACTGTATCCATGACACAGGAGAGCGTAAGATCTGAGATAGGGACTGACTCCACTGAGAATAAAACAGCAGACATCCTCTTTAGGAGAGGGGATGGAAGGAGGGAAAATTGATAATGTTGAAGATGATCAGATTCAACAAACCTAGGTAAAGTGATTGTTTTACTGGTGAGTGAGTGAAGGGTCTGCCAGTGAACACAAATGATATTTGATAAATTCCAATAAGATGGCAGTGTGTTTGGACACAGCAGCCTCTCCATGTCCAACTAAAGGTACTATTAACTTTTTAAAATGTCTTTTTTATGATCGCAAGGCACTGTTGGATATTAAGAATTTCAAGTACAGCAGATCTTCCCCACTAGTGGAGGAGCTGGACTTGGTGCTGACTGTGTTGCTGCCTGCTACAGAAAGGCATCGGAGTCAGAGTGTGAAACTAGCGCTGTGTAGTCTAACAGCAAGCGATTGTCTTAGATGTTTTTCTTGTGAGCACAAGACCCTGTTGAACGTTGGTAATGAAGAATACCGCAGGTCCAGTTCATTGGTTAATCAGCGTGACCCATGGTGGGCAGATTGCATGGCCTTGGTTGCAGTGCAGACTAGGCCTCACGCTGCCGGATCACCTGTTGCAGCCACTCAGGAGAGGAGATGCCAGAGACAGTGTGGCGCGGGTGTCCATGCTGGGTTGAAGGCTGGCCCCTCCTATCAGTGCTGCCCTCTAGTGTCCTCTGTGGAGGACAAGCTGGATTCTGTTTGTCTGGGGAATGCTGCTGCCTTGCTTTTGCCCTCAACATCCATGCACCACCAACCTACAGGACATGACACTCAGGGACTTGGTCTGTATTATATTTTTTGTGTAACTGTATGTTTACTGCCAGTTATGTGTGCTATTGGTGCCTTGTGCTGTGTATGATTGTTGGTACTATGTTTTGCCCCTTGGCCTAGGAGGAACACTGTTTTGTTTGGCTGTATTCATGTATGGCTTGAATGACAATTGAATTTGAATTATTTCCAAGAAGTTGCATTTTATCCAAAACTTGAGCAAGCAAGTTGAAAATACAGAGGTAGTGTAAGTGTTAAACAAGTTGATATTTTGGTTCGGCCCCTTTAAAAGAAGGGCACTTATTTCAGATGTATTTTAATTTTATTGATGTCACCAGTGCCAATCTGTTTACCATGAATATGGATGAGGAAGAAGTGTGTCAACACACTTTGAAGATACCTTCCTCAATAGCATCTCCAGGCTTGCCCTTTGCTCTGACCAACATTATCTTCTCCATCCACATCTGCTCATACCCCGTTTCTTTGCTACTGCATGCAGTTACTCTCCATCCCATATTGGAAGAAAAAATGAAATGTATTTGTAATTGTCCTCAAATATGTCTGGGTGATCAAGTTACTGTTGTGTATCGTGGATGCAAGGAAATCAACAGAGCTCACGAGTTAAGGTGAACTAAAGAGCGTAAATTTTAGGATTCGGTACTGATTGAGAGGAATAGGGCTGCAATCTTGATGATTCTTGGTTTCGACTGCTCAATTTTCCACTAACAGTACAACTGGCAGAATATTCCACTTTAATACGAATTGAGTCTCCAATTGATATTTTTTCTTGTGCTGCATTCATGTTTTTAGACTAAAGTTCCTGACACTGATTTCCATCACTGTTTGTTTCAACAGTCAATGAGGCATGACTTGGAAGTAAGGAACAATTTACCACGTCCCATGCGGTTACATCTATATCTCCTCCCTCACCACCACTCAGAGCCCCAAACAATCAACCGGGTGATGCTGTGCTTCACTTATGAATGCATTGTTCTCAATTATTTCATCTGGTGCTCCTGGTGCAGCCTATTTACATCGGTGAGACCCAACACAGACTGTGGGAATCACTTTGTCAAGCAATTTCATTCTGTCCACCTTTACTGCCAAGATCTCCCAGTCCCCAGACCTTTTACTTACTTGATAGGGTGGAGCTACGATGGTGCTTAATACTGACCCCTTCGAGCTCATCTGCAGAAACAGCTTAATTTCTACCTTTACTGTCTCTCTTTTTTCTTTTCAAGGTGGATAGGGCTCTGTTGGAGACTCTTCCCTCGAGCTGCACTTGGACTTCGGTTCTTTGTGATGGTGGGACCCATTTCTGAGGTGGTGATCATGACCAGACACTTTTTGGATGCGGCCTGGAAGACAAGCGCACCACTGGGGTTCCGAGGCTTCGCGGCCCTCTGGGCAAGCCGACTGACTCCATGCTGGTGCCACTGACTGAAGTGTCGCAGGAGAAAACAGAACATGGGGAACAGCGGATTGGCTGTCAGGGGCTCTGTACTTGGCAAATTTCTCTCTCTTTCTTGTTAGTGGGGTCGAGTTTGTTGCCCATTCTCAAGTCGGAGAACTCAGAAAAAAAAGGCGACATGGCAGACTTTATCAATGCAAATCAGCAAGTTCTTTTGTTACATCTCCCCTGTTGCTGTGAAAGGGTGATACCTCTCTGTCCCTTTATTGGGGAGAAAGAGAGCCTGTGTGGTATGTCAAATTATTGGGTGAACGATGAGTTTTTGTTGCACTGCAGATCATGGTCTTTTCTGGGGGCTTGGTGGGTGGAGAGTGCTGATGCCTTTTTTTGCAGAAGTAAGTGGGGGAGGAAGAGGGTTGGCTGCTTTGCTGCTGCTAGTGCATGGGAAGGGGTAGTAGGGGGCTTTGGGGTTCTAATGTTTTTACTGTCACTCAACCCTTGGGACACTCTTCTGTTTTTGTAGACGTCTGTGAAGAACAAAAATTTCAGGTTGTATGTTATATGCATTTTTCTGATATTAAGTGGAACTATTACACATGTATAGAATTTTCACCTAAAGGTTCTTTTTTTTTGTTCATTTTCCTTTAATAATCTCTACCCATCTTTCTCTCCCTATTCTTACCTTAAAAGATGTGAAGAACATGATCTCAGATTTTAAACTAAAAGGACATGGTTTGATTGGTATCTTTATGAAATACTCAAAACTATGGAAAGTCTAAAGAAGGGTTTGTTTTGTTCATCTAGAAAATAAAGCAATTTGTAAGAAAGTTTGGCCATGTCTTTCCCCATCATCCCTTTTTTAAGTTTCAACTAAAAAAAAGTTCAATTATTTATGACATATTTGCAAATATTGTATATCTGATATGATACAGTTATCGACATGATTAGGAATAGGGGGTGATTATTGAACGGTATAAGTTCCCAACGCTAATGCAAAAATTTTCACAGAATACTTCACAATGACAAGGTAAATCACTTAAAATATCCATGGACATGTTCTTTGTGATTGAAATATCTGCAGTCATTAGACGTCCATGTTTCGTTGAAATGGGACAAGTTTGAGCGACGCGTAGTACTGGAAAGAAGAAAGTCAAGTTGGATTGGGGTGAGGTGGAGGGATTGGTGCTGTGGACCAGGGTCGGTTTAACTTCTTTATTGAAGCGAGTGAGGCATCGATAGTGGCAGAGATGGGCGGGGCAAAGCGAGTCTTTATAATGTGATTTGCAACACAACGCGGCTACTCGGAATAAGAATCAGACAGGGAACTTAACGTTAGGAGCACTTTCACAGGGGGTTAGAAGACTTTGCTGTTATGGCGGCCGCACAGCAGTGGCTTCTTATCTACCTGTCTTTGTTTTCCCTCAAGGAGTGGACTTCAGCTTTTAATTTGGATACGGAAAATGTCATCAAGAAAACCGGAGATCCCTCCAGCCTGTTTGGTTTTTCCCTTGCTATGCACCGGCAGCTAAAACCGTCAGATAAAATAATGTAAGTATCTGTACAATTGATTTCGCTTGATTGGAGAAGATGGTTGGTACTTTCAGAATCTAGAGAGGAATGTAAGTGGAAAGTCTGCGCTTTGTGGTCTAAGCCGGGATACCCTCGCACACTTTAACTGAAGTTACTCCGTTCGAACAGGTTTATCGGATCTTAAGCTGGTGCTCAAGATTGAACTAAGTGCAGCGAGAAGTTTCCGCCGGCAGTCGCAGTACCTGTCCACGGCCGGCGCTCGGTGCGGAGGTTGTCCTCGCCACTCCAGAGCGTCGCTCGTTAAACCCGTAGGGACGCTGCTCAGGGCCCGGGTGCCCGAAAGCGGTCTTTGATTCACTTTGATTTATGTTGGGCTTGTAGTATTAACTGCGGGGCTTCTTGATATTAAAAAAAATATTAGTAATGGGAACCTTGGGGATTTCTTTTATTGAAGAATGCAACAGGATGGCCCTGCATCGTTTAAAGAAAGCATACTGGTTGAAGGTGAAGCGATCATTGGTACGCAGCGCAGCGCCGACTACCTCCCCCCGCATACACACACACACACACACACACACACACACACACACACACCACCACTAAGTCTCTCGGGGCTAGTCACAAAATCTTCTAAAGTTGTACTGGAGCTGAGATGTGACCCCAAACAATTGTCTTCAGTGCAAGGGTCAGAAACTTTATCCTAACTGCTATGTTTTAATTGCAGAAGCGTTAAAAGTTGCTCTCGGAGTAAAATGTTCCACTGAAGCCTTTAGCGTTGTCACTGGCCGGGTTTTTGTTGTAAACTTCATTTTTCTTTCTCGCTCTAAAATAGTTGGCACTCCTGATCCGCTGCGCTGCAGCGACAGTTTGATGATAGCAGCTTTCATGAGCAGGGATCAGCTCGGAGCATGCCGACTTGAATTGAATGGCGGGGTGGTGTCCGGGAGGAGTTGGCTGAGGTGAAGATGAGGGGCGGTGGCAGGGAGGAGCTGTGAGTTCCGACTCGCGCAGGCGAAGCCGGGCCCCGCCGACCCGGGCGGCGGAATCCCGTTGCTATGGCGCTGCGGAGAGTCGCGGGCCATGACGTCAGCCCACACCCACAGCAATTCCTTCAGTCGGTGCAGTGCGGTGGCGGGCGGCGGCGCCGCTGCCTTCCTCTGAAAGCAAAAGCTGCTGAGTGCGTCCCTTTTCCTTCGAATTAACGACCCTGCGACGAATCGCGGAGATCTGAGAATCCCATCAGCACTTACTCTGCATTAAACTCGATTTTTCTGTTTAATCCCTTGTATCCTCGATTTTTTAAAAGTTTCTGGATTATTTGGAAAATTGTGTCACATCTGTCGCAACCAGATTGTTTTGAAAGATTAGGTTCTGCCGGAGTCACTCAGCCCCTGATTTTACTTACAGCCAAGGTACAAACATTGAGAAAAAAAGCTTAACTCCAGAGGTGATTGGAGTGTAACTGCCCTTGACGTCAAAGCAGCCTTTGATTGAGTGGCTTCAAAGAGCCCAAAAATCCTCAGTTACTTGGGGGTCATACAACATAGGAGGATGGTTGTGGTGGTTGGACGTCAATCATTTCAGCTGCAGAGGTTCCTCCCGGTAGCGCCCCACACCCAAAATCTTCAATTATTGCATGAATGATTTTCCTCCAGTCATGCTGTCTGGAGGTACTAGGTTGTTTATTTATAATTGCAGAATGTTCAGCGTCATTTGTGATTCCTTGGAAAAGGGGGTAGCCTAGATCGAAACGCAGCAAGACTTGGACTAGATCCCATCTGGACTGATGATTGACAAAGTAACATTCAGACCACACAAATACCAGGCAATGACAACATCCAACCATTAACCTCAAATGTCCAATGGCATTTCCATTACTGAACTCCATCTACAGGTCCACATCAAGACACCTTGGACAAGACCTTCGAAACTCTGACCTATCAATTAGAAGGTCAAGGAAATGGGAACACCACTACCTAGGAGTTGCTTTCCAATCCACGCAGCATCTATTGCCCTTTGTTATCCTGGAGCTCCCTCACAGCATTGAGGGTACACCCACATCTCAAGGAATGCAACAGTTCAATATGATGGGCTCACCCTTCACTTTATCAAGGGCAACTAGGGAAGGGCAATTAAATGCTGGCTCTGCCTTTGAATCCAGTATTCCTTAAAATGAATATAGCTAATAAAAGGTGAAGTGCAATATACATGAGATCATGCAGATGCTGTGGAAATCCAGGCACACAAAATGCTGGAGGAACTCTGCAGGCCAGGCAGCATCCACGGAAAGGAGTGCAGTCAATGTTTCAGGCCGAAACATTTTGGCAGGAAACAATCAGTTTAGAAAGGAACAAACAGTTAATATTTCAGGCTGAGACCTTTGGCCCAAAATGCTGAATGTTCCTCACCATGGGCGCTGCCCGACCTGAATTTCTCCAGCATTTTGTGTAGCGGAGCATAGTTGGTTCTGACGTGTTCGTGATAGAACAAGTTGGAACTGGTCCCTGCTCACTTTGAAGCAGGGACACCTCTTTTTCCCTTATTGGGGAGAGAGAGCCTTCTGTGGTATGTCAAATATCAGGTGAATGAGTAGTCTTTGGGGTACTGCAAGTTTGTGTCTTTATTGATGCTTTGCTGCATGCTTGAGTGCTTGGCGGGGGGGATGATGCTTTTTTGATGGTGGGGGGGTCGTTACCTTGCTGCTGTTTATGTGTGGGGGGGGAAGCTGGGGGTGCTTTGGGGTTCTAACGTGTAACTGTCATTCATTCTTTGGGGGCACTCCTCTGTTTTTGTGGATGTTTGCAAAGAAAAAGAATTTCAGGATGTATATTGTATACATCTGTCTGACCTTATATGAACTTGTTATTGTCACATATACTAAAGTACACTGAAATGCTTGACTTGCATATTGCTTGATTTATTTTCGTAAGGTCCACAAGTTACAACAATGCAAAGGGTGCCTTTTTAAATCGAGAGTGTAGCCTAAGGTGATACTTAAATAAAGTTAGATGGCAAGAAGTAGATAAAGAGTTAGACCAGGTTTACTGCAGAAAGGTCTTGGTGAAAGGCACGGAAGTGAGTAATGAGGGGAAACTGTTGGAAGAGTTTTGCGGAGGGATCTGAACAAGTAAATCTCTGCAAACTAGTGCAGATTGAATACATTATAGGCCAAAGTGCGAAGACTGAAGGATGCAAGTTCAAAGATTTGCTACTTCAGTTCAGTGTTATGAGAACTGGAGTTTTAAGGTTTAAAATACACTTATTATCAAAGTACATGTATTATGTGTACCATATACAACGCTAAGATTTATCTTGCAGGCAGCCACTTCCTGCTGCTGCCTGCAAGGAGTTTGTACACTTTCACTGTGATTCCTCCAGGTGCTCTGGTTTCCTCCCACAGTCCAAAGATGTACCGATTGGTAGGTTAATTGGTCAATGTAAATTGTCCTGTGATTAGCGTAGGATTAAATCGGTGGATTGCCCGGCAGTGTGGCTCAAGGAGCCTATTCTGCACCGCATCTCAATAAATAACCAAACAAACAAAGAATTCGCAAAAAAAACCCACACCACAATGACACCACAATCCAGTGTGTGAAGAAAGAAAGAACAAATCGTGCAAACAATATAAAAAGGTAAATAAATAAAACATCAAACATGAACCATAGTCTCCGAACCTAAGTTCACAGCCAGTTCAGCGCTGACAATAGTCCAGGAGCTCGATGGCTATAAACCGCAAAGCCAGGTTCAGTGCTAAGTGCTGCATGGAATTGTGAGCTGAACACTAGTTTGTCCTTAGCCCTTGGCCTCCATACCTTAATCCTTTTAATCTAACTCTGTTTAAATTGGCTTACCACCGGTTTTCTGCTGTTGGGCCCAGGCCCTGCTGTGTCAATCTGGCCCAAACTTTCAGTTTGGCCCCATGTCCACTTTACCAATGGTTGCTGCGGTCATATCTGCATTCTTGAGATTCCGTACCACAAAAATCCCAGGTCACATAGATGGTTCAAAAGCAGTGCTCCCAAAGGGAAATTGCAGGTTGTCGATTGCAGTGATCATAGTGCAGAAAAAGTATATTTAGTAGTTTTGTTAGCTGCCCGTAAAACATGGCTGTGTCTGGCCCTTGCCTGCACCATCTTGGAAGCTCTTGGAGCTTGATGGGGGGGATGGTGAGTACAGGTCTAATGGGTTACATGGGCTTTGCATAAGGGTCACACAGCTAAATGAATGGATACTGTCTATATTGGGTAGAGTTTAGGCAGCTGCAAGGAGAGTGTTGAGGCTATAGAGGCAGTTGAGGAGAAGCACAGAAGCCTGCTCAACAGTGGGATAAAGTCGTCTTGGAAAATTTCAGTTTAGCAGCCATTAACTTTCTCCGGTTTTGTCAAAGTGAGCGATGGCAATTTTAACTTGCTTGTAGGATCGAACATGACTAGAGGTAGTGAAGGAGGAGACTGTCTGAGAGATACTATTATGTGAATGTGACTGTCAGATTGTTAGTTGACTAGTTAACTAACAGTCCTTCCACAATGGGTTCAAGTTCCAAGATATTTGTGAGGAAGAACACATTTAATATTTAGGATGTACAGGTATGTTTCTGGAAACTCCTGACAAATTTTTTGAGACAGGGAATTTTTTTTAACAAGTTGGCTTTCAAAGAAAGAAATACATTGCTATTCATGAAAAATGAAATGGTGTAACTTTATAAGGGAGAAATTTAAATTCATTTTTATTTAAACCATAGACTTTTTTTTCCCCTTCTCTGGTCCAGTCAAGGATTTTGATGATTTGAACCAGAAATAGTCGGGTGAAAATTGACTGTTGTGTGTCTCTCATGAGTAATAGAAATCATGATTGATTTAGGATTGTTATTGGTAGTTGCAGACATCCCACCTCTCCTGGAAGTTCTGGAAGTCTCCTGCATATTGATAGCAGCTCCCTGATGCCCGCAAATTATATACAATATCCCAGAAATCGATTTTTTTTTCGAGAGAGGGGGGGGGAGAGAGAGAGAGAGAGAGAGAGAGTGACAGAGAGAGCATCCTGATTTGTGCTAAGTAGACCTATCAGTTTTCTGTGGGTCGGCTTTACAGTCGGCCTCTCTTTCTTTCATTGTTCAGTTCAGTGTCCTGCAGCACCATGGCAGAGTGTTCCAAAAAAAGAAAATATAAAACGTACTTCACCCCAGACTACACTAAAGTCCAAAGTAAAATCTGTGAGCACAGGGCAGTTGAGATTCAAAGAGTTCTGCCAGTTGATGAAGCTGCTTGTGGTGCTGCCAAATTCTAATTGTGTAGAAAGGGCATTCAGCATGGTGCATCACATTAAGACAGAACTCAGAAATCAGCTGTCTCACAAAACACTTGTGAATCTGATGTCTTGCAAAATTAACAAATTCTTTGACACAGACTGCTATGAGGTTGAGACTTCTGCCAAAATGCTCAAATCTGCCAAACAAGTCACATCACAGTACAAGGAAAGTTTGAAAAAGAAATAGAAAAGCTATTTGCATTTGCATTGAGACTGCCAACAAAATACTCAACACGGGGTGTGTGTGTGTGTGTGTGTGTGTGTGTAAATAAAAGAAGTTTCAATATGTGATCAAATGAATTTTTGTGTTCTTTCATAATCAAATGTTCTGTATACATACACCCTTGGAGGTCGACGGGGGGGATATGGGGTTGCGGGAGATGGGGGTGGTGGTGCTACCTCCCTGAAATGAGTTTTTGCAGGGTGTAGTTGATTCTGGACGATTTGTAATTCTAGACTTGCAGAACCCTGGGTCTCCTGAGAGGCCTTGGGCAACTCTGATTGAGCCAGTCTTCTGGGCACAATTAAAACAAATTGAAAGGTCAATATTGCTTGTTCTTTTATATTGATGACTGAATTATAATGCAAGTTTCATGTTCAAGTTTATTGTCATTCAAGCATACACGGGACGTGCATCGCAAACAGCACATAAGATAATATTAACACAATAGTATTAACAGATAATAAAAATATTCTGTAGGTAAAAAAGTTGGCTGACCTATAGTTAAATATGCAACAGTATAACGCTACAGGCACTATCATAAATAATGTGTACTGGGTGGCAGCAGGCTGTTCAGAGGTCTCACAGCCTGGGGGAAGAAGCTGATAACAATCCTTGTTCTTGTACTGCGGTGTCTTCTGCCTGATGATAGGAAGTCAATGAGATTGTGTCATTCTCTTGCTTTTTTCAGTCATCGTGCTCCTTTTACGTTCATCTGTGGAGATTCTCTGAACTAAATATTGACATTTACATGAAGTACACGAGCCCAAAAACACAGCTAATTTTGGACTTGCAAAATCGCAGTGTTGATGTTTGGCTTCACCTTCAAGGTAAAGCCAGCAGTGATGAGGTTGATGTTTACTTGTGGAATGAGAAACCTGTAGAGTCATATACAACTGCAGCACACAAAACAGGCCCTTCAGCCTATCTAGTCCATGCTGAACCATTTAAACCTACATCAGCCTACACCTGGACCATACCCCTCCTATCCAAACTTCTCTTAAATGTTGAAAATGAAGTGGCATCCACCACTTGTTCAGGCACCTCATTCCAGACTGTCACCACCCTCCAAGTGAAGAGTGCTGGGAGTGTTAATGTATCTGTAACATTATGAAACACCAGTCACAGATCTGTGCCATT
Organism: Mobula birostris; assembly: GCF_030028105.1. Taxonomy (NCBI): domain Eukaryota; kingdom Metazoa; phylum Chordata; class Chondrichthyes; order Myliobatiformes; family Myliobatidae; genus Mobula; species Mobula birostris. The sequence goes on along the minus strand of NC_092375.1, from coordinate 170,066,141 downwards.
TCAGAATGATTAACGGTCAACAACCATGACAGGCTTCGTGTAAAGGCAATTTGAAAAAGACTTTTGTGATGGTGGCTGAGGGATTAACGTTGACGAGAGCACCTGATTCAGAGGCAGGAATGCTTCTACTTAGCCCACAATAGAAGAGTCCTATCAAGCATCAATACTAAATGTGCCCTGAGAAAGATTGTAAAGTAGTATTTTATTGTTTGCAAGGATACCAACTAGACACTTTTTTGAATTGCTGATTTAAAATCTTCTGATGAAGCCCTTGTCAATATCATTCCTTCGAAGTGCCTCCATAGACCTCTGTTGCCTCACCATATGCCATCAATCATTTGTCGGCCCAGTTAAGGGAGTAGGAGGCTGTATGTTATAAAGGCGGTGAGGATATATTTATGCAGATTTATAAAGAAAGCTTTCAGTTTATACATAGTGGATTCCAGTTAATTGGACCATCAGTTATTTGGGGAAGCCACTTATTCGGGTCAACTCCTAAAGAACAAAAGCTCATTAGGAAAATAGCTGGGATTTCCTTCATTTATTTGGGATGCTTCCATTTAATTGGGACAGGAGACTGTTGCTGAACAGTTTCTAACTAGTGTCAGTCGTGCGCACTTGTGTGACTAATTAGACACTACACTGTGCTTGGAGTGAACAGTTTTTTAAATAGTGTGAGTTGCATATGCTTGTGTTATGTTGTTCATTTGGGCCGACCAACGCCGAACTAAAAGGCGGTGAAGAGAGCACGGTAGCATAACCTGTATGATTTCCTTTGTCGATAACTACTAGGAACTAACACACAGTTTTATAGTACTGTAGTAATATTGGTAGTGTTCTAATTTGTTCTGTATTTCACTTAAAAACATAACTTGTTACTTGTTTTACGTAGTTTGTCTTTTTTTTAAAAGTATTTCCATGAAACTTTGGCAAACTTTTGGGCCAGTTAATTGGCCCAAAATGTACTTGTCCCGATGTGTTCCAGATAACTGAAATCCACTGTAATTTTTGTTACCCGTAATATCTTAAGGTGCATGCTTGCCTATGCTAGTGGACGTTTGTGCATGTGTTTATGGCAGGAGATGGAAGACAGTCACTACTGCTCTGTTAATTGTTGCACATCTAGGTCTCCTTCTGGCAGAAAGAGTTATAATTGATCTTTTGGTTTGTCCAGTGGCACTATGTCTCCTCTGGAGATAAATCAACTTGAATTCAAAAATGTGACATGTATTCAATGAAAACTGGAAAAGTGAGTGTTTGTAGATCTTAGACAGTCAGAAAGGCCTTTTGTCCTGTTGAGTTGTTTACGGCATCGATGAAATTTATTCAGCTGCGTGCCATCCCTGCTGGGTCAGTTAACTTTTTGACACCATGGAAAAATGGTCATTTGAGTTGGAGTCTGGAAGAGGGTTGTTCATGTTGCTGGTGCTTTGGGGAATGGAGGAGTGAAAATTCCTGTAATTTCATTTCTAGCTCCTAGATAAAGATCTTTGGTTGCTGGATTAAATTTCTGTCCTGTGTGCTATGTTACATGTTTCCAAACCAGTTCCTGGTACCCGCACACCTTCAGTTAAAAAAGGACAAATGGTGAAAATCTTTGATATGCTAACAGACATATCACGTTGTTAGAATTGCGAAATCTGTTCTGAGGTAGAGGATGCTGCTTGGATTCAGTGTTGTCTAAAAGAGAAATTTTAGTTTACTAATTCATTAGGTAACTGAAGAGTGAATGAAAAATTGAAGGATTGTATTTTCAACGGTGGCACTGGTTACATAAATTGAAAAATATCACTCCAAGTAATAAATATGGTGTAGTTGTGAGCTGAATTTAGAATTTGATATAATAAACATCTTCAGTGTTAATAGTTCATTGTTTAAATATTTACTCAGCTAATATGGTGAAGGGGAAAGTGTTGTTAGGCAAGGCATGAGCAAAAGAGTACTTTTTGTTTCTTGATGCCACTATTAAGTAATTAGAACAACTATAAAATTGAATAAACACTGAGACAGGACAGTGGAATCTCTATTTCTTAGATATGAAAACAAGATATTGAATTGCAACCCACACAAAATGCTGGAGGAACTCAGCAGGCCAGGCAACATCTATGGAAATAAATAAACAGCTGATATTTCGGGCTGAAACACTACTTTGGGAGTGAGAGGGAAGGGGAAAGATGCTAGAATAAAAAGTTGGGGGGAGGGGAAAGAGGCTTGCTGGAAAGTGATGGGTGAAGCCAGATGTGTGGGTAAGGTCAAAAGCTGGAGAAGCAGGAATCTGATTGGAGAGGAGAGTGGACCATAGCAGAAAGGGAATAAGGAGGGGACCCCGGGGAAGTAATAAGCAGGTGAGGAGAGTTTAAAAAGTCAGAATAGGGATTAGACTGGGCTGGAAAGTAACTTATAATGAAATGTATATACTGGCTTTAGTAGTTGTATAGCTGCCATCTTTGCTCTAATGTGTTTCCTATCAATTCCATTTGATAGGAAACAGATTATAGCAAATGTATGACATTTATTGTAATATAAATGTATAGATCCATTTTTTGAGTCCTTTCATGGACCTCACTTCCATAAATGCTCATGTAGGCAAGTAATCATAGAGGTTTGTGAACTATGAATAAATTGGATTCTGCTATTGCACGAACAAAATCCAACCCTCCCTCCCCTCTAGTGGAACTATTTGTAAGTGGTTCACAGAAGTGCTAGCAAACTTCCCATGGCTAACAGTCAAATTAAGGAAAGTGCATCTTTAACTATTTTAAAGGTGGAAAGAAAGGCAAAGTAATTCAAGGAGCAAATTCCAGAGCCTAAGTCCATGGCATTTGAAGGTACACTTGCCGATTACCAAGCAGTTTAAAATCTACGATGACTGGGTTGATCAAGCAACCAGAACTGGGGGAATGTAAAAATCTTAGTGGCTGGGAGAGATTCAAGTGAGGGAGAAGGGTGATGCCTTGAATGCATTTGAAAACAGTGATGATGAGGATTATAAGATGGAGTTGCTGTTTAACAAGGAGCATTTGCACCAGACAAACGCATAGGTGATGAGTGAATGGAATTTTATCTGTACTGGAACTTGGGCAATAGGGTTTTAAACCTTTAGTTCATACAAGACGGAGCATGAGACACCAAGGAGTGTTTATGGATGGTAACTCTAAAGGTAAAGGAGTGCACAAGGGATAATTATCCAGTCACATTCTTTGTTTTGATCTAAATCTACTCAAGTTTGTGTCCCTTTATATTGTAGTGCAGGTGAAGTTGTGATGTTGTTTTTCACTTTTGTCTCTTTGTCAGTAACCCTAAATGTACTTGCGCATATTTTTTGGTAGTTTTCCTCTTTGCTGATTTCCCGAGATTTAACTGTTCCTTTATTTATGCAAGGAGATTAGCTCACTAAGCAATTAGTTTCATAACTAGCCAATTGTACAATTGTCATTTACCAAAGCCTAATTGAATGAATTGTTAGTTTTGAAATTTTGAAGCTCAATCTTGTACAGTGATCTTTTCAAGCTGTGGCCACTTTGACAAATATCCTGCAATATAAGGGTTCCATTAACTACTAAATAAACTCATTGCTTAGATGTAATTTTTTTTTAGAGTGATTTGTTTAAAACAGTTTGTGCAATAAAAATATTCTTTATTTAAACTGTTAGCAATGCAAATAAGCTTTTCAAGAATGATAGCATTGCCATTTTACAATTGACATATTTAGATTTACTTACTTGCACATACGCCCTCCTTAATCTCTACCCCTATAGAGCTCGATTTCCTGTAAAGCTCCACATGGAATTTCCCCACAGAAATCATTCTGAGCTTCTCTTGTCCTGCATGTTTGCTGATGTTCAGAGCTATGTTTTGTAAAAAATGCAATGAAGGTATAGTGCTAGATTGGGAAATATAGAAGCTTGCTCCTGTGTAAGGAGGAAAAGATTAGCAAATGTTAATGTGGACCTTTTCCATTAACAATTATATTGGTAAATAAGGTGAGAAACTGAGCAGACACTTTGTTTGTCCTCGCAGATAAATATGGAACCTCCTGGAAATAGTACAGTTCAGTCGAGTGAAAGAAGGCTCAAAAGCAATTAGCATTGGTAACAAAATAGTTGGGTTGAGTTGTTGTCCGATCTTGGGAATTTTGTCACCATGCAAGGAGACATCGTCAGTGCGCTGTTGATTGTGGTGTGTCGTCCCAATGCCTGGCCTTTATGTACTTTTTAATCAGCTGATTCAACGTCATTTTGGAAACTCAATTGTGGTGTGGGGTAGAAGTATAGTTTTCCACAAGCAATTCTGTAAATAAACATGTAGACCTCGATTCTGTATGAGCTGATACAGGCAAAATTCCATATCACAATGCACGAAGTTCATCACACACCCATCAGCAACGAGACTTCTTCCCCACATCACAATTGATTTTCTGAAATGACGTCAAATCAGCTAATTGAAAGGTCTATAAAGGCCAAGCATTCAGAGGACACACCATAATCAACAGTACACTGATAACGACTTCTCACATGGTGACAAAACATTTGCAAGTAGATTGCCAATTTCAGAGAACAACTCAATCCAGCCATCAACCACATGAAAGCACATCTGAATTGTCTCTCTCAAAATAGTATTGGAGAAATTAATAGGACTAAAAAACAGTTAAACCATAGGGCTTCATGACCTACATCAGAGGATTTTGGATGCACTCATCATTTTCTAAAATTCCATAGACTCTAGAACAGTTCCTAAAGATTGGAAGCTAACAGTCCCTGCTGTTTAAGGAAGAATAGCTAGACAAAGTGGTTATTGCAAACCAGTTAGCCTGACAGCATTAGTAGAGGAAATTCTGGAATATTAAGAAAATAGTAAGGAGTACTTAGAATAATAGTCAATATAATTTATCAAAGGGAAATCATATTTACAAATCTTAAGTCTTGTCTATTAGAATAGGACCAGTGGATATGGATTATTTGCATATTCAAATAAGGAGTCAAACAAGTGATTTATAAAAATGAGAACACATGGAATTGAAGACTAATTAATGGGCAGTGAACAGAGAAGAGGAATGAATGAGTTGTTTTGGGATTTGGAGACTGTTTAGTGTTTTGCTGTGGAAGTTAGTGAGATTGCTCCAGATGTTTGCCATATCAGAGATTCAGATAAGGAAACAACCTGTGGCTTATCCAAACTTGATACAGAAGTGTGCTCCAGTGAGGAGTTTGCAGAGACACTTTAAAGGGCTACAGATGGACAGTGAGTAGGTGAGGAAGTAGCAAATGGAACATAATGGAGAAAAAGGTGAGGATGTTCCAGCTTGTTAGAATGAAGGCAGGTAAGAGGTTAAAACATTATAGTTTTAGAATGGTCTTGGGTATATTTGTACATGAGTCACTAAAAGTTGAAGTGCAGTTACAGAAAGTACTTAGGAAGACATATAGGCCTTTGTTGCAAGATGATGACCTTACTTGAAATATGCAGAGTCCTAGTGATACCACATCTGGAATATTATTCCAGATCTTAACTCTTCATCCTGAGGAAAGATGTACTTGCAATAATAGTGCAAGTAAGGTTCACAGACTGGTTCTCACAAATAAATTTGTCATACAAGGAGAGATTAAGCAGTCTGGGTCAAAATTTACAACATTTTGTTTGGGTTTGAGAAGGTAGATGAAGCTTGTTGCTTCTCCTGGCTGGAGTGTCTTGAACCAATAGTTACAGTCTCAGTTCTAAAAAAAAATGTTGGTCACTCAAATCAGAAGAAATTTCTTCACCTTAAGGGTACTGAATCTTGAAACTTTCTAATCTAAAGGGTTACGGATGCTCAGTTGCTGAATATATTTCAAGACTGGGATTGCTAAACCTTTGGATATTAAGGAACCTTGGGGTGGCCTGGTGATATTGCATTATACTCCATCACTGATCCAGGTTCAGTCCTGACCTCGGTCGAAGGCTTTCCTCTGACAGCTCTGGTTTCCTTCTGCATCCCAAATAATATAGGTTGTTAGTTTAATGGGCCACTGTGAATTGCCCCTTTTGTGCAGGTGAGTGGTAGAATCTGGTCAGAGGTGGGCCAGTGGAAATGGGAGATAAGATGGGATTGCTGTTGATGGCTTTTTTAAGATCAGGAGCTCCCAATCTTTTTAGTGATCATGGCAGAGCTTTAATGAATTATTGATACTGGTCCTCCTTGTTTTAATGATCTGGAGATAACTTGGCTAGATGTTATCCTGTGCCTTCTCTTTGTACATCTGAGGGTTCTGCTAATGGACTTGTTTTTCTAAAAACAGTAAAGACACTTTTTTTCATGTGAATCTTGTAAACTTTTCTGGGTCTCCATTTAATGACAATCAAGATCCTGAGGCTTTATTGTTCAGCAAGAGATCAACTTGGAATGCAGTACACAAACATTATGGAATTCTATTTCAACCCTTGTCACCCCAGTAACTGGCAGATTTTAAAGTAGAGCGAATTCTGGTTAATTGGGACATATTGGGAAGAGTACATTTTGGCCCAAATAAGTGGAAGTTTCATGGTATTACATTAGTTAAAAAGGTATATTTAAAAAAGACAGCTAACATTTAATTGAGTAACAAATTGTATATGTAAATGAAATACAAAATGAACTAGAACGCTATCAATACTACCACAGTACTATGAAACTGAATTAGTTTGTAATTGTTATCGATGGAAAAATTTAACCACATAGACTGGCGCGCTCTTTTGATCACTGTAAATGAACAACATCAGTGCAAACACCTGGTGTAGATAATGGACTGCCTTCATACATTGCTGTATTTTCCAAATACCTTCAGGATATCTTCAGATTCTTCATTGTTCCTAATTGTGCTGAAATAGTGAAATCATTTCATTTTCACTCTTGGCCTTTTCTGGCATCTTCAAGCCTAAATGCTTGAACTATAGTGAGCAAAACAGTTCTGAATTGCATTACTGCTTGCTTCTAGCCAACTGTCAGTGACAAAAATCACTGCTCTTTGAACACAATCGCATGCAATTGACACTATTTAAAAACTGTTTGCTCTAAGCACGGTATAGCGTTTTAACAGCCACGGTAAGTGCACACGTCTGACGCTAGTTGGAAACTATTTGGCAACAGTCTCCTGTCCCATTTAAGAAGCATCATGTCCCAAATAAAGGGAATCATAGCTATTTTCTCGATTAGGTTCTGTTCTTTAAGAGTTGTCCCAAAAAAGCGGCTGCCCCATTAACCGATGGCTCAATTAACTTGAATCCACTGCACTTGAAGCTGCCTCAGTCAAGGGAAGGAGTGATGATTAAATAAACGGCAAATTATACTTCTTGTGAGAGAGCAGTGTAAGCACCCCTAGCAGACAAGCTCCGTGCAATAGAGCTGGGCAGGGAAAGCAAATGTTTGAATTTAGTAAATAAATTACTCAATATTTAAGGCAGTAAATTGTGTTTCTTTACTGATTTTTTACGACTGAGGACAAAATTCTTGCCCTTCATTTATTAAAAGCTGATAAAAATATTGTTTCTTTTCCAATTTCTTTTCAAACACAGCATTATTGTGAAAACAGCCAAATAATTTCTTTATTTGTTACAGTCATTATTAACTTGCATGGTTTTTAATATTTTTCATTTCTACAGTAACTTAAATTTCCATCTGTTGTATGAATTAAGTTCTTTAAATATCCAGATTTATTTTAGCTATAAGCTGAATCTTGCAAGAAACATCTACTTGGATATTACATTACCGAGCCCTGATCTTGTGTGTGGTTTATGCAGTAGGCCGAGAATTTGCTCTGTTGTGTTGCCAAAAGGTGCAGCAGAACAAAAGTTTAGGAATTTCTTGCAGCCTAGTCTATACTTGTATACTTGAACTTGTAAAAACGCAGAAAACCACTGGATCCGTGCAAGCTCCTGGGGAGGAATTCCTATTAGTCCTATTTCCTGGGAGTCTGGAGCTGATTCTCTCTCACATGTCTGCCAACTCTGTTTTTGATTCTCTTAGTCATTTACTAAGAAACTCTTTTCTACCAGGTGTTTCTAGAGATGGGGCTCGTTAGCCCCTCGCTACAGCCACTGGACTCAGCTGTGAGAAAACCACCCTTCTCAAACTCTGAACGTCTAGGGTCATTATGCCTTGGGTCCCACCAAAACCGGGAAGTTGGGTTGTCTCAACCTCTTGAACCCTGATCTGTGCGAATAATGTGTAAATTCTGCCCCCACGCTGTTAGCTGTCAAAAAGAAATAACAGATCATATACTGCTTGCAGTTATAAAGAAAGTATATTTACAAATTTCAGCTTTATCGAGTGGTTAGTAGGAAAAAGAAAAAAAAATAAGAGGCCCATTACAGTTAACCCAGTCCAAATGTGCACATAAAGTTGGAGCTCATCTTGAAGTTGTATTTAACTCTCACTGGACCCGAGATCTATGTGAAAGCACACACCACCTTCCGAATGTCGCTTGAAGTCCATCTTGAACAAATGGGCTCCCCCGTGGGAGTATTGGGCCTTCCTCCTTGAAGCCATTCATCTGCACAAAGCACCTTGTGCAACAGGGATGGCATCCTCGGCCATTTTCCCTCCTCTCTTCCGGCTTCTGCACAAAGACCTTAACCCACACCAGCGTTCGTCACTGAAACTTCTCCATACAGCATTCTCTAGAATCTTTTCCCAATTTCACCCATCCTGATTGGCTGACACAACACTCCGAAGTTGAACAACACCCCTTATCTTTAGCTCAAACCCAAACATGCTAAAATCAGAACAGACTGCTCTTACAGAACTACTAAAATGAAATACCTACAGTATAGCAGTAAAAATCTTCTTAACCAGGGCATTACACCTACACTAGATGGTGATATTAAATAGACAATTAACCTTAAATATGTGTTTGAGCTGTTCGATGGAAGTTTCTATCATACCTGTTTTAAATATGGAAATTGGCAGGTTTGGATTCGCCTTCAACCGAAGCAGAAAACTTAAGAACACTCAGCAAATTCAGCTGTGTGTTTGGAAGGAGAAAACAGAGTTAATCTGTTTGGCCAAAGATCTTTTGATGCCGTTTTATACAAATGTTGCTTTTTGGAAGTTTTCAACATTTTCCTATATGTTTCAGATTTGCAGCGTTTTCAGTTTCTTTGATGTTTGCTTTGGATTGGTCTATGTGAATTTAACCCCACACCTGCTACAAAATCCAGTAGCTCACTCTAAGAAGCTAAACTTTCCCTGAAATATCCTGCACATTTGCAGTAATGCACCATTAAGCTGGATGCCAACCGCCGTTAAACAAGATACAGGCTATGCGTATCTTCAAGATAGACTTTGGAATGAATAAAAGTAGTTTCAAAAGAGGCTTAAGTCTTCCTTACCGATGATTAACTTTTTCTCATGAGGTAGTGACACTTCCAAAGGTGACATTTTCACAAGTGTGTGCAAACATACCATTTGTGCCTCTCCACTTTGTGAGTGCAGTGACCATAGAAGGGAATTTCAGTCGTCCTATGGGAAGGGAAGCCATTATGGAGGACCTTAACCAGTTTTTATCTAATAATCCTACACAGACAGTTCAGGGACTGTGGGCTTTCTACTTTAATGTTGGTAAATGGAAAAATATTTTGCAATGTTAATGATCTGATTCTATATTACCATGTATCTTGGAGCTAATGATTTGAACTAAGGTACAATTTGAATGCTGGGTCACCTTGAGGACCTTATTTAATTGGCTACCTTTTAACATAAAAATTTCATGACTGGTTTGGTATGAACTATCCAATGAACCTTTATTAGTGTCAGCTGTTTTTTGTATTGGGATCTACAGAGTGTGTAACCTAGATTCACTTGGAAGCTGTCTGAAAATTCAGCTATAAGGAAAGACTTAAAAAAATGTAAGCAAGATTGACCAGGGAGTGTGGGATTGATTAGGGCTGTGGGGTGAGGTTTTCATGTGGTCAGTGATAACATCCTTCAGAGAGGGAGTGGGCTAGAATCAGGTTGCTGGGAATGACAATTGGAGGATTAAAGCCATTGACTAACTGGAGCATTGTGAGAGCAATCACTAGAACAATCACTGTACTAGAGCTCATTCTGAAAGGAAGATGCATGCTTCTCTTTAACCCTTTAACTGATACTCTCGCAGCCTTCAAGCCTTTGATTAAGGCTCAGTTCACTGGCCGAAGCAAGTGCATGTTTTTAGATCACATGCATGTAGAGCATCGTGTAAGCACCATCATACGTGCATCACATACCTGTTCACATCACCAGATGTGTCCAGTGGCTCGATGCAAGTGTCAGGACCTGAAATGAGAAGTTGTGATGCAGCAAGTACAATTTTGGGTTTTGATGAATTCCATCCAGTAGGGCAGTAAAATGTTGTACCAGGCAATTAAATTTCTAAGTCTGTAATAACACAGCCTGGATTATTGGTTTATAAAGTAGATAATGTGATTTTAGAACTGCTTGCTTGAGTACAGAGGAGAGGACAAATGAATTAATTGGACCAGCAGGGTCTTGAGTACTTGTTGCGATTTCTATGTATTTCTGTATTTTGCTTGTATTCTTTCAGGGAAAGTGTAGGCTATTGCTGAACACTGGATACTGCAGGCAGGTTTTCCCTTCCTTTCCTAATCTAGACACTGAGGCTTCCGCATATTCGTTCAAAAACAATTAAACCAAGGAATTTAAAAAAGAATTGCAAACTGCTTACTGCAGTAGTTTCTTTAATTCTGCCATTTATATTTATCATTGACTTTTGTACAGCTGCTAAACATGTAGCTACAAAGAGATAATGCCTTTAATAGTAATACTGGCATGCTATGGGTTCTGCAAGAGCTTGGAATAGTTACAGATGACTACTGTATCCAGAAGCTGGAGGCCAGTTTTGGGAAAAAAACCCACAATACTGATGATGAGGTAGATACTGTAAAAGGGAAGCCTCTGAAGGAGCTGATAAGTTTGAAGCCTAGAAACCCCTATAGCTAAATAAAATGCAGCAGCAAATTGGATTGTGATGAGCATTACTGCCTTAAAATAAGCTGAATAATTTTTGAGCCTAATTGAGGCTTGGTTTTAATAAAGGAGCACAAATTCTTACTTTGTCCTTGGAAATAGTACAATACAATGGATTTTTGCACATACACAATTGATGGTATTCATCGACCTGCAGAATTTCGCAGTCATTATTGAAAACAGCCCACTTGTTGTCTGTGATGGACGTAGAGGTCTGAATTATTACAAAGAATTTATTATTGTTGGTTGGAAGTGGAAGTTAACAGGGTGATCTATAATCAAGCAAAAAAAAATTGCAGTTTCCTGCCACTGCATTGCCACTGGGAATGAAAGTAACAAGAACGCTCAAGAAAGTAACACGTTTTTGACCTCCAGAAAGATCAATACAATTAGTTTCTGATGTCATGTTTGCTAAAGCTAGTTCATTCATACTATTCCTTCAGGCATCCTGGAACCGGTTGAAAAGGTCTCTGGGCTTCGTACTTTTCTCATAGACCTAGCCATCAGAGCTTTTGCTCCTGACTCGGCAACCATCATGTTCTGAAGGGAAAGGCGTAAAAAAAGAAATTGCAGATGCTAGAAATCAGAAGTAAAAATAGGAAATTCTAGAAACACTCAATGGGTCAGGCAGCATCTTGGAAATATTTTAGTGTCAGAGGGTTTCTTTTTTAAATGGATGAATGACTGGCAGAAATGGTCAGTTCTGACACAGACTGAAAGAAAGAGCAAGTTACTTAAAAGTTGAAGAATCTGATATTGAGTCCTGAAGGCTGCGATGTGCCAGAGGAAGTGTTCCTCGAGTTTATATTGGGCCTCATTATTGAAGTGCAGGTAGCCACAAACGGGCCTTTCATCCCTTAATGTTCAATTGTGTGATCGCTACAAGGATCAGATTCTGTAATCTGTTGGTATTTCAGGCAACAGTCGTAAAGAATTTGTGAGACAGTTCTTTGGACACAGCACCAGTTCCACAATTGTTATTTCTCTACTTGTTCACTAAAATGATTCCAGTTATGGAGGAGTTGCCCTACTAGTAAAGGTTAAGTAGATTGGTACTAAACACATTTGGCACCGAGAACGATGGAAAATTGTATTGAAATACATTCAAAATTCCTTAGGGAGCTGGATAGATGAAATTATGAAAGGATGATTCCTGTGATGGGACAATACAAAATCTTTGTACTGCCCTTGATATGCTAGAGATTCTCCCCATCATCCAGCAGAAGCCTTCATTCTTCGTACACTGTACCTCTCCAGTGGACAGGAAATTGAAGAAAACTTGAATGAAAAAATGGAAGACTTTCCATTTGGTTTGCAGGTGACATGAAGGTTGGTGGTGTTGTGGACAGTTTATAAAAGGTTGTCGTAGGTTCTAATGGGACATTGACAAGATGTAGAGCTGGACTGAGATGGTAGGTGGTATTCAATCCAGAATAATGACCATAAGACTATGAGATAAAGGAGCAGAATTAGGCCATTTGGCCCATTGAGTCTACTCCACCATTCAATCATGGCTGAACTATTAACTCTCTCAACCCCATTCTCCTTCTCCCTGTAACCTTTGACACCCTTACTAATCAAGAACCTATCAACCTCCGCTTTGTGCATACCCATGACTTGTCCTTCACTGTTGAAGTGATTCACTTTGGAACATTGAACGTGAAGGCAGAATACAGAATTATTGGCAGGATTCTTAGCACTGTGAAGGAGCAGAGGGATCTTGGGGTCCATGCCGTCACAGTTGCCACACAAGTTGATAGGGAGGCTAAGAAGGTGTTTGGTGTGTTGCTCTTCATTATTCAGCAGACTTGAGTTGAAGAGCTATGAGGTAACTCCACTGTTGAGTATCATGTTGTTCTGGTCACCCCATGCTCATGGTAGAAAGGGTGGTGAAATATTAAGAGTGGGCACAGAGGAGATTTGTCAGGATACTGCCTGGATCAGAGAGCATGTTTTATGAGGATAGGTTGAGCGAGCTTGCCTACTCCTCTTTGGAGTGAAGGAGGATGAGCGGTGACTTAATAGAGATGTACAAGATAAGAAGCACAGATAGAGTGGACAGCCAAAATTTTTTTTTTCTCAGGGCTGAAATGGCTAATACGAGGGGTGGGGGGCACAATTTTAAGGAGTTGGGGGGATGTCAGAGGTAGGTTTATTTGGTTTTTTTTAACCCAGATTGGTGAATTAAACTCTGCCTTCAGCAGTCAGCTAAGACAGGTTCCCTGGTTTGCAGAGAGACAGTGAGAGATTGATAACATTGTACATTGTACCCTCGGTTGAGTAGGGGGAGGAGGGCTCACCGATAAGGACAGGAATGAACATCCATCTGTAATTAAGTCAGGGCCAAGCAAAGGGAATATCTGATAAGGACTGGACAGCACATCAATCTGTAATTAAGCCTTGATCTAGCAGACTCTCTTATCTGTAATTAAGTTTCGCACCAACAGGCTTGGTGAGTGTACCAGTTCAAATAACATCTTGCAGCAGTAATGTATGGGGCTTGCTATGTGTAAATATACGGCTGTAACCAGAGAGAGTGGGCCCACTTGTTGGATGGTGGCAGTACTTGCGTGCCTTCCCTCTGACAACTGGGTCTCAAGCTCCTGCAGGAGGGTGCGCAATAAACTGTGGTAACTGTAAGAAGCTGGTCTCCCGAGTTTTATTCAGATTCGACTTTAACATGGGGATTGAGGGTTATGCATGAAGATTCAAGGTGAGTTATTTTGCTAAATGGTAGCATTCCGTCTCTCACGACAATTCCAGCAGATGTCACAGGTGACAGAGTGTCATTCAGGAGGGAATCTGATCTTCCAAGCCACAAATCCACACTGAATATCAAGCATCTATTGTACTCTCGTAAATGTACAATTCTGCAGATGCTAGAAATCCAAGGCGCAACACACAATACTGGAGGATCTCAGCAGGTCAGGCAGCATTCGTGGAAATGAACAAAACAGTTGATGTTTCAACTTCTGACCCACCTGGCTTCACCTATCGCTTTCTAGCTATCCTCCTTCCCCTTCCTCACCTTTTTATTCAGGGGTCTTCCTTTCTAGTTCTGAAGAAGGGGCTCAGCCAGAAATGTCGACTCTTCATTTCCATGGATTGCTGCCTGACCTGCTGAATTCCTCCAGCTTTTTTGTGTCTGTTGTACATTGATCCCATTTTATTCTTCCCACACTCCAAGTAGCTTTTCCCAAATTACACCATTTATTCACACTATATTAATTTATTTTGGCCAGTTAACCCACCAATCTGCATGTCTTTGTGAGTGAAAATCAGAGCATCAAAGGAAGCCCTTTGATAGGGAGAATGTACAAAGTCCTCACAGGCAGTACTCATAGTGAGGATTGAACACAGGCCACTAGTGCTGTGAGGAATCAGCTCTACTGGCAGCCTGTGACTGCCTGAAATGACTGACATGACCGTAGTTGTTGCTTTCCTATCTGCTGTCAGTGACTGGTGGAAAGTGAAATTTCACATCTTTACTATAGATTGTGTTGACTGTATTTGCTTAGAGATGCTGGGGGAGAGGAAGACATGGTTAATTTATGGGCACGTTTTCTTCAAGTGCTGTCTGCCTCATTTGTTTTTTAATTACATTTGAAAGAATGCCCATTGAGGCTGCCACACTTCTAAGAAGCCTTTCTCATAGTACTTGACCATAATGATCACAATTTCCTTCTGGCTCCTCATGCTCGCAACCATTATGGTGTTCTGTCATCAGAATGATTTTTTCTTAAAAAAAAACACTCCAAGTTGGATTGATTCAAAACTAGTCATAAAAAGTTTTCATTAGCAGTTGTCTCAGCTGATCTTAGTTTTGGACACCTGAAGCAAGTAAAATCCAGTAAATTTAGACTTGCTCATTGAAATCTGTCATAAGTTGTTTATCGTACCCAGGCCTGGGCACTTGACTGCATCTCGAAGAGCAGAATGCCCCCTGAGCATCTATAGAGTTGAATAAACTCTTCTCGGGCTTCCAGCAGGGTACAGGTATTGATTATAACCGGTGTTTTGATGACAAACTCTGCCATCGTCAGGGATGGTTATAATTGATACCTGTACCCGGCTGGAAGCCCAAGAAAAGCTTATTCATCACATACACTTGGAAAACACTAGATCCTTTTTCATCTATAAAGTTATTTGGGAGAGTTGAATTTTGGACTGGATATCAGCAAAGGCTATGCCATTTGCTTTTTGGTTTTATGCAGAATAAATTGGTAATTATGATTATGAAGACACGCAGTCCTCTTTTATTGTCATTTAGTAATGCATGCATTAAGAAATGATACATTATTTCCTCCGGTGTGATATCACAAAATACAGGACAAACCAGGACTGAAAAAACTGACAAAACCACATAATTATAACATTATAATTATAATTATAATTATAACATTATAACATAATTATAACAACAGTGAACAATACCATAACTTGATGAAGAAGTCCATGAGCACAGTAAAGTTCAAAGTTTCTCAAATGTCCCACATCTCATGCAGACGGGGGAAGGAAGAAAAACTCTCCCTGCCATACCGACCACAATCCGACTCTGAGTCATCTGAAAACTTTGAGCTCTGATCAGCTCTCCGACACCAACGACTGAGCGCCATCTCTGTCTGAACAATTCGAGCTCCTTCTCGGTCACCAAAAGCAGGCAAGGCCGCGGATTTTGAGGCCTACCCTCTGAAAGATTCACGACCACACAGTCACAACAGCAGCGAATGGACGTTTCAGAAATTTCTCCAGATGTTCCTCTATGCTTTCACGTCCATTCTCCATCAAATCAGAATTGTCCATGGCCCTTATTTAACAGATACGATATCATTTTCACCGGAGAGCTGCACACGCACGGCGCGCTGCCATCTTCTCCTCCAGCCGTAAAAGGATGTTCAGAGCCTACAGTAGTGTTCACTTGATTCCTTCTTGTGTGGCATCATTTGCGAAGGTGATAAGTATTCTTGGAAGGTTTCAGAAGTATGGGTGAGAATCCTGGAACTGTATGGTGATTCTTTTAAGCATGTGCTTGTTTCTTTAATTCTAAAAACTATTTGGGACTCTTTAAAACTGCAGTATGAGGGAGGGGGAAATTGCATTTGAAGCGGAAGTTTCAGATGGAGACAGTGAGCCTTTATCTGTTCTGCTATTGTTGTGAAGTTCTGCAGCCCTTGCATTTTAGCCGCTGAAAGGATCTTTGTACTTTACTTCTCAGAAGTTTTCAAGCTTCTCATAAATCTTTTGTCTTTTGTTCAAGTTCATGGCTGCTGATATCATTTATGTCATGCACAGACATCTAATAATGGCCTGTAGCTACTGCTGTTTGACACCGTGCTTCATGAAATGAAAGCTGGTATCTGTTCTTTATAACAAAAAGAGGGAAGAAAGACAACTGTGGAGTAAGCAGTTCTTTGCTTTGAGAATGCACCCAACTCCACTAAAGTAGAAAATTGATTGAAACAGTATTCAATATGTTCCTTCCGAATGCTGAATAAAGCAGTTTAGAAAAAAAGCATGAAGTCAGCTTTGTATTCTTCTGACTGTAGTGTTTAATTCTTAATTAATATAATGCCTTAAAATTTACAGTGATTAATAAATGCCATACTGGATTCATTTGCTGGTGCTTAGCAACATTTTTGTGGTTTTGTTTCCCATTGAGTGTTTTTTTCTGAGGTTTTGGCCAAGATGCTGACATTCATCACAAAAATTATTTTTTTTTTTGGAAAACCATTGAATCCTCTTGCAGGGTATTTGAATTTTACAATATATACAGGTTAAGGCTTTGGAATAAGTACTCTTTTCAAATGTCTTATCCAGTATATGATGATTGGGCTCTTTGGAAAGAACAAGATATTTGTAGAAACCAGCCAAGAACAAGAAAGTACCAGGATTTGTCCTGTAATGAAGGCTGATCTCATTTGCTTGGTGGTACAGCAGTTAGTACTGCTGCCTCGACTCCAACGATCCAGGTTCAGCCCTGACCTTGGATATTTTCTGTGCAGAGGTGGCACATTCTGTATGTGACGACGTGATTTTCCTCCGGGTGCTCCAGTTTACCCCACGTTTCGATGGCGAGCTGGAAGGTGAATTGGCTAATGTCAATTCTCCCTTACCACAGTTTAATGGCAAACAGATTTTAAAAAAACAGGGCTGAGCTGATGGCTATATGGGAGAGAGAATAAGTTGCAGATATGAAGAAGGAGATGGGACAAATAGGATTGTTCTGGAGCTAGTATCTATTGAATGGTCTCCTGTGCGGTGATTGTATAAATAGCTGGAACACTTGTTTAGGCCAGCTCAGTGCCATTGTGCAAGTGAGTGTTCTACACCCTGACCCCTGCAGCAAAGATCTCTACCTTGGTCTGCCCAACATGGTAAGAATTTACTTTGTGCCGTGGTATTATCTCACATCTAATGTTTTGATACCATTTCGAACAGGTTACTGGTTGGTGCTCCAAAAGCAAAAGGATTTCCAGAGCAGAGAGCTAATGTAGCAGGAGGATTATACAAGTGCCCTATTACAGTTCAGGAGCATGACTGTCGGCGAGTCATTTTTGACAACAATGGTAAGTGTTCTGTTACTTGAAGGTCAGAATAACAAACAATATAAAAGTCTTACTGAGAAGGATTAACAAAATATAATACTGAACTTACTGCTAATGATTTTTTATGCTATTAGAGCTGGAAATATATTTTGGAATTTATCCTCTAGTTGCAGCAGACATAATATGTAAACTTATGTTGAAAGCTCCCAAATCTTGGAAAAGTTTACAGTGATTTGCAAACCGTTCAAGCCCAAATGATGGTTGCCAGGGGCTGATTTTTGCAGTCAGACTCATTGGCCATTTACATCACTTACAGGGTTTATAAAATAGTACAGTGGAGGAACAAGTGCTTTGGCTTATGATGTCTGTAACAATCACGATGCCATCTTAGGCGTCACATCTGTCTGCAAGTGGTGTGTATTCATAAATTCTCTGCCTGTTGTGCCTGGATGGATTACTCCGAGATGTTGCTCTTGTATCTGCTTCCACCACCTCTCCTGACGGCAACTTTTTTTTAAAACATAGGAAGTATTAGTGCCTGGAAATCGCTAAGTTAACTTACCCCTCTCACGTTTTCTATGCCCTCTAATATTTGAAAATTCCATTGCTGGGGGAGGAGAAGAGAGAAAGCCTGACTATCTACCCTGTCTATGTGTCTCATAACTTGCAGTTGACAGGTGGTACAACGTTATCAAAAGTTATAGGGGACATTGTTCAGCTGGGTAGGTGCACTGGAGATGGCAGGTTTAATTCCGATCTGCAAGATCTTGCGGGGGGGAAGGTGGTGGTGGGTGGGAGAGAAGAAGATAAGAGATGAGAGGGACACATGAAGGGACGGGGAGGGTTTACTGGAAGTTAGAGAAATCTATGTTCATGCCATCAGCTTGGAGACCACTCAGATGGATTATGAGGTGTTGCTCCTCCAACCTGCATACAGCCTCATTGTGGCAGTAGAGGAGGTCATAGGTCATGGACAGACATGTTGATATGGGTTGAGTTGAAGTGGGTCGCTGCCAGGAGATCCCCACTTCCTTCCCTTTATTCCATTGTCCTCTCCTATCAGATTCCTTCTTCAGCTCTTTACCTCTTCCTTCTATCATCTCCCAGCTTCTCACATCATTCCCTCCCCCCCCACCACCTCACCTTGTCTCACCTATCACCTGTCAGCCTGTACTGTTCTCCCACCCCCACCTTCTTATTCTGCCTTTTGCCTCTTTCCTTTCCAAGTGAAGGTCTTGGCCTGAAACATAGTACCATAAGATACAGGAGCAGAATTAAACCATTTGGCTGATTGAGTCTTCTCTGCTGTCGCAAGGGTTGGTACAGAAATATTTTTCCTGCCAAATGCAATAGGCATATACAAAAGTTCATCTTTGTGCGACAGAAGAACACACACCTTGGTACAATAATCTCTGCTTTATTATTTCCTATGTTATTATTGCACATTGGTAAATTGTGTATATTATTCTGTACTTGTTATTAGTTAATATTATTATTGTTATTACTAAGCATGTTTTTAAATGTTGCTTTAACAAAATAATTTCCCAATCCGGATCAATAAAGAATGTGTCCGTGTGTGTGTCCTCGTCTGTGTCCTTAGCTCTTGGTGGAGTTGTCGGGGCGCCAACATGGCAAGCTTTAGTATGCTCATCGTGCGGCGTGTCTTGGGCATCTGAAACCTGGCGGAGCCCATCCCTCTGCAGGTTTTTATTGACGAGGTCGAGTTGTTAGCTCGACACTCAACAAAGGCATGGATGGAGGAGTGTTGGTGCGCCTCGAAGGGGGTAGAGGGGGATTATGACAGACTGCTACAGCTGATCCTGATTGAGCAGTTTAAAGGTTGTGTCCCTGAGGGTATGAGACCCTACCTAGATGAGAAAGAGGCAGCCACGTTAGCCGCAACTGCTAAGTTAGCGGATGAGTATGCGTTGACGCATAAAATGAAGTTTGCCCCGAGTAAAGGCTACCAGAAGGGTAGTCAGGATGGCGGGGAGAGTCCGCCAGAAAAGTCAGTAAGTAAGCCGGGGACTAGTGAGAAGGATAAGGTAGACCGGGAGCAGTCTAGTAGGAAGTCTCCTGGGGTCGTCTGTTATAATTGTGGGAAAGCCGGACACTTTGCGTCCAGGTGCTTTGCCCCAAAGAAGGAGACGGAAAAAGGAAAACGGCGATTTTGACTGGCTGTATCGAGCTGGTAAACGAACCGCTAGGAGAGGAAAGGTCTGCCAAAGTTCAGGAAGGGCATGAGAGGTTTATTTCGGCCGGATTGGTGTCAGTGAAGGAGGGATTAAACCCAGTTCCAGTGCGGATCTGGAGAGACACGGGAGCGTGTCAGTCATTGATATTGAAGAGTGTATTAGAGTTTAGCTCAGAGACCCAGACTGGGGAGGTCAAGGTCAAAGGTATTGGGGAAGGGACAGAGGCAGTCCCTTTGCACCAGATACACCTACAAAGCAACTTGGTCTCTGGACTAGTCACGATCGGGGTGAGGCCCGAATTACCGATGAAAGGCGTGGAAGTCTTGCTCGGTAATGACCTCGCCGGGGGAATCGTGTTCCCAGCCGTGAGATTGACAGGTCAGCCTGCCAGCATTCAGGCCTCGCCCATGGACTCACAGGTTCATCCCGGGACTGCCGAAGTAAATTTAGCTGAGAAGTACCAGGTGGAGGTAGAAAGTGAAAAGGAGTGTAGTGAAACAAGAGGTAGTGAGGGAGCTGAGACAGACTTAGCATTAGTCAGGAAAGAATTTGTGCAGGCACAGGAGCGAGACGAGGGGCTGATGGTTTTGGCGGAGACAGCTCTCTCTGACGCAGAATTAAGTAGGGAGCCAGTAGGCTATTGTGTGGAGGAGGAAGTGCTAAGGAAGAACGGTGTCCAAGTACCGTACCCGCAGATGAGGAATGGGGGGTGGTGCAAAAGAGTTATGAGGATGAGATTTTTAACCTGGCCCACAAGGTACCCCTCGGTGGACATTTTGAGGTGCTGGAGGAAACAGTTGGTGGAATCATGAAAGAGGTTTACCGGCTGCACAGGAGGAAGGATGTTATTGATTATGGCAGACGCGAACTGAGACGGTCACAGGCTTTTGATATGCTAACAAACCTAGTCGGTGTTAGCGCGGAAATCAATGAAGCTAGGGTCTCCCGATAAGAGAAAAAAACCATTTTGAAAAGATGAGTATGGTGAACTGAACTGAACTCAGTTGAACTGAACTTTGCGTCACTTTGAAACTGGTCATTTACCCCTAGATGACGATAGAGCTTGATTGATCCTATTATCCTAGTTTCTCTGTACATGTGTGTTTATCATTGCTGAACTGTTGCATTCATTATCCTTTTGATTAGAGTACTGTGTTGCTTATTTCTTTAATAAAACTTTCTTAGTTCCAGTAATCGAGACTCCAACTGAGTGATCCATTTCTGCTGGTTTGGCAACCCAGTTACGGTGTATGTAACATAAGTGGGATCAGCCCATGATTGAATGGTGGAGCAGACTCGATGGGCCGAATGGCTTACTTCTACTCCTATATCTTATGACGTTATGATCTAAAACTGCTCACAGTACACCAACTGTGGTCTGACCAATGCCTAGTAAAGCCCCAGCATCACATCTTTGCTCTTGTATGACGAGTTAATCTTCAGGGAATTACTGACTGTTTATTTCCCTCCATGCATGCCAGTTTTGAATCCAGTCTGCCAAGTCTCCATGTGTCTAAATGTGTTTCAGTGTTTTTGGGACCTTAACTTGTTCCATTGATCCACAAAAGCCAATGTTGATCTGTTGAAGTCAACTTGTGACAAATACAAGCTTTTAACAGATGGCTGGTGTGCAAAATGTGATTGACTTCAAAAAAGGAAATCTGGTCAGTAGAATGGAAGGCCATGGAATAAAGAGAATTGTAGCTACATTGATAGAAAATAGATTTAGCAACAGGAAATGTGGTACTAGTGGAAATCGCTTCTTTGGATGAAGTGGTGGTGGCGGGGTGAGGTGGAGGGGACAACGGCAAAGAGCATGGGATTCACCAGGAGTTAGTACTAGGGTCAAAGCTTTTCTGAATATATCAGTGATTTGGATGGGTGTTTGGGGCGTAGTTTCCAATTTTTCTGTTGCCTCAAAAGCCAGAGGACTACAGAAAGGACAGTAATAAACTGCTGAAATGAAGGGACTGACAGTAGATGACTTTTAATGTTTAAAAAATGTGAAATACTGTAATTGGTAGGAAAAATAAGAGGCAAAATAAGAGATCCACAGGTATTGGTAGATAATTTGTTGAAAATAGCAAAGCTGTTTGGTTACTGCTGGACAGCACAATATTAGAATGAGCAGGCACCGTGGAGATTAAATAATGCTTGTATTCCTTTCAATGGGGATTTCTGATGTGGAAGAGGACCCTTAAGAGCTTCAGTCAGCACAATTTTATGGAGACACAAGAGACTGCAGATACTAGAGAGGCCTTCTTTGCTTTCCCACTCTTGTCTCCCCTATCTATGCCATCTGCCAATCATCCATCCTTGCATGGATCCACTGCTGATGAGCTCTTGCCCCACCTCTTTGCCTTGACGCGTGATGTCAGCTATCTCCCCTCTACACTCTGTCCAGATAACGGGTCTTGACCCGATAGCATGAGTGAAGTTGCCCTGTCTGACCTGCTGAGTTCCTCCAGCAGCATGTTCTTTGGCTCAATTAAAGGTTCATCTATCAAGCTGAAATGACTTCATCTTCCATCGCAAGATCCTGCCTATATTTGGTATTTATGAATCCTGCCTTTGTGGCCTTGATTTTAAATCTGAAGTGATTGTGTTAGTATTTTGATTTTTCCATTATTTTGTATTATTATCTGGCTTTGTTCTGAAACAAAAAGCAATCATTTTCAGCCATTCTTGGCAATCTCTTAGTGAGAGTATAATGCTTAGATAATACAGTACATGTAATCCCTTTGAAATAATTTTCTATAGCAACCAAGGACTGCTGAGATGGTCATTAATTGTGCCGTAGTCTGCAACTAAACTACTGATTTTTTTTTAACTAGACAAAAGCAGTCAACATGCGTTGAAAAATTTACTCGCGGAATAAAATAGGAATGAAGAAGAATGGAAATAGGACTTTAAAAAAATATATTTTTGTAAGCATGGATACGCTTGATCGAGAGATCATAGGTTTAGAGTGAGAGGGAGAGATTTAACAGGAACATGTGGGGTAGCTTTTTCTCACAAAGCATGGCCAATGTATGGAATGGGTTGCTAGAGCAACTGGTTGAAGCAGGTGCATGAACAACATTTAAGGTTTATGGATAAGTTCAAAGTAAATGTTATTATCAAAGTACATCTATGTTACTGTATACAACCCTGAGATTCATTTTCTTACAGGCAATCAATAATAAATATTATTTTCAATAAATCCAATAACCATAATAGAATCAATGAAAGACTACACTCAACAGAGCAGACAACCTGTGTGCAAAAGACAGCAGGCTGTGTAAGTACAAAAAAGGGGGGAAAAAAGCAATAAATATCAAGAACATGAGGTGAAGAGTCCTTGAAAGTGAGTTCATTGGTTATGGGGACGGTTCAGTGATGTTATCCCCTCTGGTTCAAGAGCTTGATGGTTGAAACTGTTCCTGAACCTGGTGGTGGGGGTCTTGAGGCTCCTGTACCACCTTCCTGATGGCAGCAGTGATACGAAAGCACGACCTGGGTGGTGGGGATTCTTAGTGATGGATGCTCCTTTCTTGTGATAGCACTCCATGTAGATGTGCTAAATGATTGGGGGAGGAGGCTTTACTCACAATGGACTGAGCCATATCCACTACTTTTAAGTTTTTACTTGGAATGGTTCCGAGAGATATGGGCTAAACATGGGCAAATGGGACTGCCTTAGATAGATATGTTGTTTGGCACGGACCATTTGGGTCAAAAGACTTGTTTTCATGCTGTATGACTGTGGAGATTAATATATTTAGCACAATAAGCAAATAAAGAATATAAAATTAATTTCCATTTCTAACAAGGGAAGTTCGAACCTAAAAAGAGTGAACTTGAAGTTGGAGTACAAGGTTCACAGCAGGATTCTGGGTAGAACTAAATAAAATTTTGTTTCCATGAATCATTGTATTGCCTTGCAATCCATCAGCAGAGGTTTCAGAGGATGCCCTGGGTCCAGTATGTAAGTGGCAGTACAAACAAGGCATAGCAGTGCCTTTACTTTCTTAAAAGTTTGCAAAGATTTGGCACGTCATATAAAACTTTGATAAACTTCTACAGATGCATGATGGAGAGTATACTGACTGGCTACATCACAGCCTGATACGAAAACACCAATGCCCTTAAACAAAAAAATCCTACAAAAAGTAGATATAGCACAGTCTATCACAGATATCATTAAGCACATCTGCATGGAGTGCTGTCGTGCACCCCCCCCCTCCCCCCCCACACCCTCTAGGCACGCTCGCTCCTCACTGCCACCATTAGCAATTAGGCATAGGAACCTCAAGACCCAGACCACCAAGCTCAGGAACAGTTATCTTCCCTCAACCATCAGACTCTTGAACCAGAGGGGATAACTTCACTCAACTGGACAGGTTACACCTGAGCCCAAAGGGGACCAATATCCTGGCAGGAAGGTTTAATAGAGCTGTTAGGGAGGGTTTAAACTAATTTGGCAGGGGGATGGGAACCAGAATGATAGAGCGGAGGAAGGGAAAAACAGAAATAAATCTAAGATAGTGAGCAGTAAAGATGTCAGGAAAGACAGGCAGGTGATGGGGCAAATTTGTAGCCATTGGGATGAGTTGCAGTGCAATAGAGTTGCAGTGAAATCAAAGCGATAAGTACCAAATACTGGTCTTAAGGTGTTATACTTAAATGCACGCAGCATAAAGAATAAGGTGGATGATCTTGTTGTACAGCTACAGGTTGGCAGGTATGATATTGTGGCCGTCACTGAGACGTGGCTAAAGGATGCATGTCTCTGGGAGCTGAACGTCCAAGGATACACGGTGTATCGGAAGGTAGGCAGAGGGGGAGGCGTGGCTTTATTGGTAAGAAATGATATCAAATCATTAGAAAGAGGTGACATAGAATCGGAAGGTGCAGAATCTTTATGGGTTGAACTAAGAAATCGCAGGGGTAAAAGGACCCTGATGGCAGTTATTTATAGGCCTCCAAACAGCTGCAGTGATGTGGACTACAAATTACAACAGGAAATAGAACAGGCTTGTCAGAAGGGCAGTGTTATGATAATTGTGGGGGATTTTAACATGCAAGTGGATTGGGAAAATCAGGTTGGCACTGATCTCAAGAGAGAATTTGTAGAATGTCTGTGAGATGGCTTTTTAGAACAGCTTGTAGTTGAGCCCACTAGGGGATCGGCTGTACTGGATTGGGTATTGTGTAACGAACCGGAGGTGATTAGAGAGATTGAGGTGAAGGAACCCTTAGGAGACAGTGATCATAACATGATTGAGTTAATTGTGAAATTTGAAAAAGAGAAGCCGAAATCTGATGTGTCGGTATTTCAGTGGAGTAAAGGAAATTACAGTGGCATGAGAGAGGAACTGGCCAAAGTTGACTGGAAATGGACACTGGCGGGAAAGACGGCAGAGCAGCAGTGGCTGGAGTTTATGCGAGAAGTGAGGAAGGTGCAAGACAAGTATATTCCAAAAAAGAAGAAATTTTCGAATGGAAAAAGGATGCAACTGTGGCTGACAAGAGAAGTCAAAGCTAAAGTTAAAGCAAAAGAGAGGGCATACAAGGAAGCAAAAATTAGTGGGAAGACAGAGGATTAGGAAGTTTTTAAAAGCTTACAGAAGGAAACTAAGAAGGTAATTAAGAGGGAAAAGATGAACTATGAAAGGAAGCTAGCAAATAATATCAAAGAGGATACTAAAAGCTTTTTGAAGTATATAAAGAGTAAAAGACAGGTGAGAGTAGATATAGGACCGATAGAAAATGATGCTGGAGAAATTGTAATGGGAAATAAGGAGATGGCAGAGGAACTGAATGAGTATTTTGCATCAGTCTTCACTGAGGAAGACATCAGCAGTATACCGGACACTCAAGGGTGTCAGGGAAGAGAAGTGTGCGCAGTCACAATTACGACGGAGAAAGTACTCAGGAAGCTGAATAGTCTAAAGGTAGATAAATCTCCTGGACCAGATGGAATGCACCCTCTTGTTCTGAAGGAAGTAGCTGTGGAGATTGCGGAGGCATTAGCGATGATCTTTCAAAAGTCATTAGATTCTGGTATGGTTCCGGAGGACTGGAAGATTGCAAATGTCACTCTGCTATTTAATAAGGGGACAAGGAAGCAAAAAGGAAATTATAGACCTGTTTGCTTGACATCGGTGGTTGGGAAGTTATTGGAGTCTGTTATCAAGGATGAGGTTACAGAGTACCTGGGGGCATATGACAAGATAGGCAGAACTCAACATGGTTCCCTTAAAGGAAAATTCTGCCTGACAAACCTATTACAAATTTTTTGAGGAAATTACAACTAGGCTAGACAAGGGAGACGTAGTGGATGTTGTATATTTGGATTTTCAGAAGGCCTTTGACAAGGTGCCACACATGGGGCTACTTAACAAGATAAGAGCCCATGGAATTACGGGAAAGTTACATACATGGATAGGGCATTGGCTGATTGGCAGGAAACAGAGAGTGGGAATAAAGGGATCCTATTCTGGTTGGCTGCAGGTTACCAGTGGTGTTCCACAGGGGTCCGTGTTGGGGCCGCTTTTTACATTGTACATCAACGATTTTGATTATGGAATAGACGGCCTTGTGGCTAAGTTTGCTGATGATACGAAGATAGGTGGAGGGGCCGGTAGTGCTGAGGAAACAGAGAGTCTGCAGAGAGACTTGGATAGATTGGAAAAATGGGCAAAGAAGTAGCAAATGAAATACAATGTTGGAAAGTGTATAGTTATGCACTTTGGCAGAAGAAAGAAAGCGGGCAGACTATTATTTAAATGGGGAGAGAATTCGAAGTTCTGAGTTGCAACGGGACTTGTGAGTCCTTGTACAGGATACCCTTAAGGTTAACCTCCAGGTTGAGTCGGTAGTGAAGAAGGCGAATGCAATGTTGGCATTCATGTCTAGAGGAATAGAGTATAGGAGCAGGGATGTGATGTTGAGGCTCTATAAGGCGCTGGTGAGACCTCACTTGGAATACTGTGTGCAGTTTTGGGCTCCTTATTTAAGAAAGGATGTGCTGACATTGGAGAGGGTACAGAGAAGATTCACTAGAATGATTCCGGGAATGAGAGGGTTAACATATGAGGAACGTTTGTCCGCTCTTGGACTGTATCCCTTGGAGTTTAGAAGAATGAGGGGGGACCTCATAGAAACATTTTGAATGTTGAAAGGCATGGACAGAGTGGATGTGGCAAAGTTGTTTCCCATAATGGAGGAGTCAAATACGAGAGGGCATGACTTAAGGATTGAAGGGCGCCCATTCAGAACATAGAACCATAGAAACTACAGCACTGAACCAGGCCCTTTGGCCCTTCTTGACTGTGCCGAACTATTTTCTGCCTAGTCCCACTGACCTGCACATGGACCATATCCCTCCATACACCTCCCATCCATGTATCTGTCCAATTTATTCTTAAATGTTAAAAAAGAACCCGCATTTACCACCTCGTCTGGCAGCTCATTCCATACTCCCACCACTCTCTGTGTGAAGAAGCCCCCCCTAATGTTCCCTTTAAACTTTTCCCCCCTCACCCTTAACCCATGTCCTCTGCTTTTTTTCTCCCCTTGCCTCAGTGGAAAAAGCCTGCTTGCATTCACTCTATCTATACCCACAATAATTTTATATACCTCTATCAAATCTCCCCTCATTCTTCTACGCTCCAGGGAATAAAGTCCTAACCTATGCAACCTTTCTCTGTAACTGAGTTTCTCAAGTCCCGGTAGCATCCTTGTAAACCTTCTCTGCACTCTTTCAACCTTATTTATATCCTTCCTGTAATTTGGTGACCAAAACTGAACACAATACTCCAGATTCGGCCTCACCAATGCCTTATACAACCTCATCATAACGTTCCAGCTCTTATACTCAATACTTCGATTAGTAAGGGCCAATGTACCAAAAGCTCTCTTTCGACCCTATCTACCTGTGACGACACTTTTAGGGAATTTTGTATCTGTATTCCCAGATCCCTCTGTTCCACTGCACTCCTCAGTGCCTTACCATTAACCCTGTATGTTCTACCTTGGTTTGTCCTTCCAAGGTGCAATACCTCACACTTGTCTGTATTAAACTCCATCTGCCATTTTTCAGCCCATTTTTCCAGCTGGTCCAAGTCCCTCTGCAGGCTCTGAAAACCTTCCTCACTGTCTACTACACCTCCAATCTTCGTATCATCAGCAAACTTGCTGATCCAATTTACCACATTATCATCCAGATCATTGATATAGATGACAAATAACAATGTTCCCAGCACTGATCCCTGTGGCACACCAGTAGTCACAGGCCTCCACTCAGAGAAGCAATTCTCTACCACCACTCTCTGGCTTCTTCCTTCAAGCCAATGTCTAATCCAATTTACCACCTCTCCATGTATACCTAGCGACTGAATTTTCCTAACTAACCTCCCATGCGGGACCTTGTCAAAGGCCTTACTGAAGTCCATGTAGACAATATCCACTGCCTTCCCTTCATCCACTTTCCTGGTAACCTCCTCGAAAAACTCCAACAGATTGGTCAAACATGACCTACCATGCACAAAGCCATGTTGACTCTCCCTAATAAGCCCCTGTCTATCCAAATGCTCGTAGATTCTGTCTCTTAGTACTCCCTGCAATAACTTACCTACTACTGACATTAAACTCACCAGCCTATAATTTCCCAGATTACTTTTCGATCCTTTTTTAAACAACGGAACAACATGAGCCACTCTCTAATCCTCTGGCACTTCACCCATAGACAGCGACATTTTAAATATTTCTGCCAGGGCCCCCGCAATTTCAACACTAGTCTCCTTCAAGGTCCGAGGAAACACTCTGTCAGGTCCCGGGGATTTATCCACTTTAATTTTCCTCAAGACAGCAAACACCTCCTCCTTTTCAATCTGTACAGTTTCCATGGTCTCACTACTTGATTCCCTCAATTCCATAGATTTCATGCCAGCTTCCTTAGTAAATACAGACGCAAAAAACCTACTTAAGATCTCCCCCATTTCCTTTGGTTCCGCACAAAGCCGACCACTCTGATCTTCAAGAGGACACATTTTATCCCTTACAATCCTTTTGCTCTTAATATACTTGTAAAAGCTCTTTGGATTATCCTTCACTTTGACTGCCAAGGCAACCTCATGTCTTCTTTTAGCCCTCCTGATTTCTTTCCAATCCACGCTTTTTAGATCCTTTCTCATTTCTTCAAATTTGGCCTTCTTCCAGTTCAGAACCTCAACCCTAGGACCAGATCTATCCTTGCCCATGATCAAATTGAAACTAATGGTATTATGATCACTGGAACCAAAGTGCTCCCCTACACAGACTTCTGTCACTTGCCCTAATTCGTTTCCTAACAGGAGATCCAATATTGCATCCCCTCTAGTTGGTCCCTCTATATATTTATTTAGAAAACTTTCCTGAACACATTTTACAAACTCTGAACCATCTAGACCCCTAACAGTATGGATGTCCCAATCAATGTATGGAAAATTAAAATCTCCTACCACCACAACTTTTTGTTTCCTGCAGTTGCCTGCTATCTCTCTGCAAATTTGCTCTTCCAAGTCTTGTTGACTATTGGGTGGTCTGTAATACAATCCCACTAATGTGGCCATACCTTTCCTGTTTCTCAGCTCCAGCCATAAGGACTCAGTAGACAAGCCCTCTAATCTGTCCTGCCTGAGCACTGCTGTAATATTTTCCCTAACAAGCAATGCTACTTCCCCACCTTTCATTCCTCTGCCTCGATCACATCTGAAACATCAGAACCCTGGAATATTAAGAAACCAGTCCTGCCCCTCAGAGATGCGAAGAAATTTTTTTAGCCAGAGAGTGGTGAACCTATGGAATTTGTTGCCACGGGCAGCAGTGGAGGCCAAGTCATTGGGTGTATTTTTTTTTAATATAATTTTTGTTGAGTTTTCAAAGTGATTACATAGAAAGATAATGTCTACCCTTCCCCCCGATATATACCCCTACCTGAAAAAAAAAGTAAAAAAAGAAAAAGAAAGAAGAACTGCCTGGATATTGGAAGGTTTCCACACGCTCCATGGGATTCAAAATAAATTTAGTATATTTATTTATTACTTTCCCCAAGGGACCAACATCTTTATCATCGGAGCAACTAAATATGCCATCCTATCTTTTGTAAATAAGGGTGCCAAATATTCAAAAATGTATCATATTTATCTTTTAAATTATAAGTAATTTTTTCGAGTGGAATACAACCAGACATTCCATTGTTCCAATGATTCATACTTAAATACGAATCCGACTTCCAAGTAACTGCTATAGCCTTCTTAGCTACTGCCAATGCAATTTTTATAAATTCTTTCTGATATTTATTCAGTTTAAGTTTAGGTTTTATCCCTTTAATATCACCTAATAGAAATAATACAGGGTTATGTGGAAGTTCAGTTCCAGTAATTTGTTCCAATAAGACTCTTAAATTTATCCAAAAAGGTTGAATGTTAGAACAAGACCAAGTAGAATGTAAGAAAGTACCAATTTCTTGATTACACCGAAAGCATTGATCAGATAAGTTTGAATTTAATCTATTTATTTTTTGCAGTGTAATATATAATTGGTGTAGAAAATTATATTGTACTAATCTAAGTCGAACGCTTATTGTATTTGTCATACTGTCAAGACACAGTCTTGACCAATTTGTTTCATCAATATTAATATTCAGATCCATTTCCCATTTTTGTTTTGACTTGTGGATTCCTTGTTTAATTGTTTGTTTTTGAATCAAATTATACATACAAGAAATAATTTTTTTAATTTTTCCTTTTTGAATTAAAATTTCAATTTCATTAGGTTTTGGCAAAAACATTGTTTGACCCAGTTTGCCTTTTAAGTAAGCCCTTAATTGAAGGTAACAAAAGAAAGTGTTATTTGATATTTTATATTTATTATTTAGTTGCTCAAATGACATCAATATACCTCATTCATAACAATCTCCTATAGACTTAATCCCTTTTTGGTACCAATTATATAAAAGTTGATTATCCATTGTAAAAGGAATAAGTCTGTTTTGGAACAAAAATAAATAAATAAAAATAAAAGATTTCTTTATTTCATTATCAACATTTATCTTATTCCATAGATCAATTCATTATCAACATTTATCTTATTCCATAGATCAATCAAATGTTTTAATATGGGAGATTCTTTCTTTTCCCGTATCCATTTAGATTCCCATTTATATATAAAATCTTCGGGTGTATTTTCTCCTATCTTAGCTAATTCTATTCTAATCCATGTCGGTTTTCGTTCATCAAAGAAAGATGCAATAAATCTAAATTGATTTGCTTTATAATAGTTCTTAAAGTTTGGAAGTTGTAACCCTCCTAACTCAAATTTCCATGTCAATTTTTCCAATGATATTCTTGACATCTTACCTTTCCAAAGAAATTTTCTCACACATTCATTTAACTCTCGAAAAAATTGGGTGTATTTAAGGCAGAGATGGATAGGTATCTGAGTAGCCAGGGCATCAAAGGTTATGGTGAGAAGGCGGGGGAGTGGGACTAAATGGGAGAATAGATCAGCTCATAATAAAATGGTGGAGTAGACTCGATGGGCTGAATGGCCAACTTCTGCTCCTTTGCCTTATGGTCTTATGGTCAACTTCAGTCACTCTACACCTATACATTAACTTTCAAGGACTCAACACCTCGTGTTCTAGATATTTATTATTTATTATTATTTTGCTTTTTTTCTGTGTATTTGTACAGTTTGTTGACTTTTGCAGGTGGGAATCCCTGTAAGGGTAGTATATGGTGACATATATGTACTTTAAACACGGAAAATACTTTTATTCCTCATCTGCTGTCATTAGCTATTGTGTACAATGGAGCGGCGATACAATAAAGCCTGTTGTTCTTCAGTTGTAATACTTCAGTGCAGTACCCCAGATAAGACTGTGCCAAATTCTCCGGCACAATGTGCTTGCGGTCAGATTCATTGGGTCCTCGCCTAGGCTGGACTTTGGGTGTCTCACCTGTTCCAAAAATAGCCGTTGTAGGTGGAGCTTTCCACTTTGAGAAGATCCTAAGTACTGGATGTTGTTCTGTTCAACCTGATAACCTTGAGGTGATATGCCAGGATAGAGCAGAGAAATTCCACAGTTGTCTGGGCTATATAGGCATTGTTAATGAATTCTCAGAAGGGAAGAGGATATTTATTTAAAAGGCTCTCGTGAGCTAAGTGGTAGAGGCAGGTTGCGGGATTACCTTTGTCTGGCAGGTGCTGAGTGTAACACCCATTCTTTTGTGCTCCAGTGAATGAATTGTCAAATTAAGTTTGGTCTCTCAATTTGTGGATTTGCAGGTTTCATCAGTGCTTTGCAGTTCAGTGGCCGAGGTCAGAATGCCCTTGGTTCTGGTATGGAAATCACATAAGCTGTACTTGATCTGATTTATCCTATTCCACTACGGTAGGTCACTGTTGGAGATGACATGCAGCATGGTGGTGAGGAAAACTGAAGGATGGCGATGTAGCCTTGCTTGACAATTGTATGCACCGAGATTAGCCTGTAGATTAACTCCCCAGCATTTATATCGTTACGCCAGATGGAGATGTGTTTCTGTCAGTTGCCATGTTTGAAAAGGATGCTCAACAATCCCTCTTTGACTAAGTCAAAGGCTTTTGTGAGGCTTTAAGAAAAAGCCAGATAATCTGGTTGATGCTCCTTTCTGCATTGTCAGTGGAGTTGTTGCATCGTGAAGGTTCTGTCCACTGTGCATCTAGAACGGGGGATCCCAACCTTTTTTATGCCATGGACCAATACCGTTAAGCAAGATGTCTGTAGACCTCAAGTTGGGGTCCCATAATCTAGAAGGATATAGTTCTCCCTACAATTTGGGAAGCATTTATTTTGTGTTGGGCACGTGGCCAAGTGGTTAAGGCGTTCGTCTAGTTACCTCAAGGTCGCTAGTTCGAGCCTCAGCTGTGGCAGCGTGCTTGTGCCCTTGAGCAAGGCACTTAATCACATTGCTCTAGTCTGTGCGAGGAGTGGCGCCTCACACAGACGTCTAATTTGCGCCTTGTAAGGCATGAAAATGCCCGACGCAGGCCTCTCGACGTTCCCTCCCTAATTTACTTCCTCCCAACTCCCCCACCCTGTGAGAGCGAACCAGGATGATTGTTAGCAAATGGATGGTGATTCCTCTGTAGTTACCACAAATGGACCCGGCCCTTTTCTTGAATATGATCACAACTACATAGAAGATGAGGACATGCGTAAGACATGTAAGTGAATTTATGACTGAAAATCCTGACCACCAAGAATTAGAATTTTGACAGCACTACTGACAGCTCCAGTGGATTGGGAACATAAAGATGTGATGCATATAGGAACAGACTACTGTATATCAATAGGATACAAGATGAAGATCTTTTAAAGGTACCAGCTGGGATTTAAAAAAAAAATGAAACTACAAAGGTAATAATATCTGAATTACTACCGGAGTCACATAGAGATCAATAGTCAATATGATCAGAGAGCTAAAAGTATTGTTTAATCATGGCGTGGAGTAAAGTGGGTTCCTATTCATTGGATGCCAGCATAATTTCTGGAGAAAGAAGCAGGTTCCATTGGGACCAATTTCTGTGTTATAGAGCAAAATCAATAACAAGAATTGTAGATGGCCCTGTAAGGCGATGGATCTCAAGGTTGTATAATGTGTAAGTACTTTGAACTTCGAAGTGACTAACAATTTGAGGGGTGCTGGTGATGGCAAAGTGGGAGAAGGATTTCAGTGGAAACTTGGTGAATTAAGGTGAAAGGTTCAGGCAGTAATGCCAGATAGCAGAATGGGTAATGGGTCTGTCAGGAAGGAATAGAACATAGAAATATGCGAGCATACCTCCAATTAAGAGTTAAAGTTAGGAAAAATGATACAAAGAGAAAATTTGACGTTTCATTATTTGAGTGCAGTATTTATGGCAAGCAGATGGATTGAGGGCACATGAAGAAACAATGCATAGTATATTGTTTTCATTTGTGGATGTTACAATATTAACAGTATTCTAATATTCCAGGATATTTAACATCTAGAATAAATAGGTAAATTTATACTGAGGCGGGGAAGCCCTGATGACAAAAGATAAGACGATGCCAGTACAAAAGAGGATTTTAGCTTGGAATCAATAATTGGTATTAGTTTGAATGGAACTAGCAAGGAGTCAAAAATATTGAGATGGAAGTTTGTGAGTAGCTCCCAAACTAGGAATTCTGTTCTGTACTGGCGATGTACAGTACAGAATAAATCTGGAAATTGGAGGCCGTACAACAAAGGTTCTACGTGGGTCTTTAATATATGTAGTGTGCACTTTTTCCTTCCTCTTTCCAGCTATCTTGGAGTCCGTGACTGAATTGTAGAATTAAACTTGACTCCCAAAGGGCATATTCAAATGGATGAAGGAAGAATGCTTAATTTTACTTGTTATTATTTTCACCCTCTTCACAGTTGACATAACGCAGGAAAGCAAAGAGGATCAGTGGATGGGTGTGTCTGTGGAAAGCCAGGGTCCAGGAGGAAAAGTTATGGTAAGTTTGAACACTTCACGAATGTTCTTTGCTTTGTACCTTCCCCTGAATTGGGGACCTCAACCAATTCTGTCATTGACTTTACTGCACTTCTTTCACAGTAGCATATTGTATTTATTGCTGAAAGGCAGCTCATCTACACTGGGGAGACTAAGCATAATGAGTTTGAACTACCTTTTGGAACATGACACAAGCTTCTCAACCTCAACTTTGACTTTGCTGTCCTTGACCGGCCAACGGTTCCAATGGCATTCAAATGAGCTTGAAGAATAGCAGCTGATGACCAAATACACTATTTCCTTCTGAGCGAAACAATTCCAGAGTCTAACCATTGCTCTGTTTTATTTCAGCCAGCAGCTGGCGATACTAATTTTGTCCCTACCACTTACACTTCTATAAAACCTGTTTTTTTGTTTCTTGTCCTATTTTAAAACTCCAGTTATTCTCTTTTTCTATGAAAGACGTATGAAAGTTTTCCTTCTGCTATTGTACCTACAGTAAAGTGACAAAGAAATTATTCATGTACTCCTTTGTGACCAATGTTTTGTACCCGATGCTGCTGTTCTCCAGCAGGGAAATTGGCTAGGAGAGGCAAAAGAAAGGTAATTATAGGAACAGATAGGTAGGTTTTATTCATTGTTATTAATTGGGAGTGGAGAATGTATGGTGGGGGGTGGAATGTCTGAGTATAACAAAATAATCTCTGAAGTAGGGCATAGCCAAAAATGTTCAGAACTGCTGACTTGCAGGACATGGATTTTTCTGGGCAAAGTCCATCCCTAATTGTCCTTGTGAAGAGTTCAGTGAAATGTTGTTTGCAACCAGAGCTGTCCATCTGGTGTATCAGCTCCCAATATGGTGTTTGAGAGTTCTAGTACTTGGAGCTAGCAATAATGAAGTGTGTGCAGCATCTGGTGATGTCTGTGTATGCCTTCTGCCTTCACACAGCAGGCTCTGGGCTTGGCAGGTACTGCTGCAAGAGTCCGGACAGGATGCTGAGGGACTGCGTAGTCTAGTTAACAGGGGTTCTAACAGACTTCTTCAATATCTCCCTGGAATAATCCACTGTACCCGCAGACCCCAGGCAGCCACTATTATCTGCCTGAGTGGTGCTGACCTCAACAATCATGAAGTGCTTTGAGTGGCTGGTTATGGACTGCATTGCTTCCCATCTTCCTGCTATATTGGAGCCTTTCCGGTTCACTTGTCACTGAGATCCATCCACTGACGATGCCATAGACTTTGCCCCCCACTCCGTCCTGTCCCAGCTAGAAAATGGTGCCTCATACGCCAAGATGCAGCTTATCGGCTTCAGCTCAGCGTTTAACATGCTCCCCTCAGGGCTGCATGCTCAGCTCATTGCTGTTCACGCTGCTGATGCATGACTGTACTGCTAGATACAGTTCAAACCAAATCACCAAGTTCACTGCTGACACAACTGTGGTTGGCCTAATCAACAATGATGCCAAGATGGTGTACAGAGAATAGGTAAACCAGCCTGTAGAATGATGTGAGCAAAACAACTTGAGCTTCAACGCGGTCAAGATTGAAGAGATGATCGTGGACTTTAGGAAGGTGCAGGCTGACCATCCGTCATTGCACATAAACAGCTCTTCCTGGGAGTGCACATAATGGATTATCTCACCTGGTCTCTCAAAACCAGACCTTTACTTAACAAACCACAGCAGAGCAACACACATAAAAGTTGCTGGTGAACGCAGCAGGCCAGGCAGCATCTCTAGGAAGAGGTGCAGTCGACGTTTCAGGCCGAGACCCTTCGTCAGGACTAACCACAGCAGAGTCTCACTTCCTGAGGAGATTGAGGTGAGTGCATCTCCTCCCCACATCTCCCACCCCCCATTCTAACCAATTTTTACAGAAGCACCATTGAAAGTGTCCTGACCAGATGCATCACTGTCTGGTATGGGAATGGCAAGGCATCTGACTGCGAAGCCCTACAAAACACTACGAGCATGGCTGAGAAGATCATAGGAGTCTCTCTTCCACCCATCTGAGATATTTGTCAGGAGCACTACGTATGTAGGGCCTTTAGATTTGTCATGGATCTGTCCCACGATCTTTTTGACCCCCTACCATCAGGCAGGAGGTACCGTAGCGTTAGGCCAAGGACTGTTAGGGTGGGACTACTGAACTCACTGGCTGTGAGACTATTGAACTCCCACCACCACCCAGATCTCTTCACATATGAAACACCAGTAGCGTTACACTGTTTACTTTTTAAACTTGTGTCATGAATGCACCCTGTGCTAAATGTCATTCTTCTGGAATATCTTTATTATTTGTTAATTTATTTGTGGTAATAGTTTCTATCTTGTGCATCTTGGTCCAGAGGAATGTTGTTTTCTTTGGTGGAGTGCATGTCTACAGTTGAATGACAATAAACTTAGTAGACCTGAGGAGAGCTAAGGTACCGGTGACCCCTGTTTCCATCCAGGGGGTCAGTGTGGACATGGTGGAGGATTACAAATACCCCGGGATACGAATTGACAATAAACTGGACTGGTCAAAGAACACGGAGGCTGTCTCCAAGAAGGGTCAGAGCCGTCTCTATTTCCTGAGGAGACCGAGGTCCTCTAACATCTGCCGGACGATGCTGAGGATGTTCTATGAGTCTGTGGTGGCCAGTGCTATCATGTTTGCTGTTGTGTGCTGGGGCAGCAGGCTGAGGGTAGCAGACACCAACAGAATCAACAAACTCATTCGTAAGGCCAGTGATGTTGTGGGGATGGAACTGGACTCTCTGACGGTGGTGTCTGAAAAGAGGATGCTGTCCAAGTTGCATGCCATCTTGGACAATGTCTCCCATCCACTACATAATGTACTGGTTGGGCACAGGAGTACATTCAGCCAGAGACTCATTCCACCGAGATGCAACACAGAGCGTCATAGGAAGACACTCCTGCCTGTGGCCATCAAACATTACAACTCCTCCCTTGGAGGGTCAGACACCCTGAGCCAATAGGCTGGTCCTGGACTTATTTCCTGGCATAATTTACATATTACTATTTAATTATTTATGGTTTTATTACTATTTAATTATTTATGATGCAACTGTAATGAAAACCAATTTCCCCCGGGATCAATAAAGTATGACTATGACTATGAACTTCAACTAGAAGTTGCTGTCGTGGATTTTGTAGAGGGCGCACACGTCAACGAGAGTGCACTGGCAGTAAAGGGAATGAGTGTTCAGGGTGGTGGATGGAATGTCCTGGGTTGTGTCAAGGTTGTGTGTTGAAGGAGCTCCACGACCAAGGAAATAGAAAGAAGACAGTTTCACTCCTATGTTGTACCCTGAAGATGGTAGAAATGATTTGAAGTGTCATAAGGCAAGCCTTTCGCTACAGCCAACTCAGCAACTGATCTACTCTTGTCACAGTATTTATAGGGCTGGTCCAGTTAAGTTTCTGGCTAATATTAACCAACAAGGCATTGATGATGGGGAGCTTGGTCTTTGTAAAGCCATTGAAGAATAAGGGGAGGCGGTTAGGCTGTAACTGGAGATGGAAATTGTATGGTGTGAATATTATTTTTAATTTATTAGCACATGCCTGTATGCTGTCTAGATGTGCCTGCATGCATAGATTGCATTTCCTGAGGAGTGTTGCGTAAAAATTAATTACTAGTCTAAGATGGAAAGGCGCTCATTGATGAAGCAGGTGAAGGTGGTTGCAATGCTTATCCCTGTAGAATAGGTTCCTGTTTAATGGTGGGTGTGTAGGTCAATTTATGGAACATTATTATTCCTATTCCTAACTCTTCATCTCAATATGTAAAGTGTTTCATTATTTCAGGTTTGCGCGCATCGATACGAGCTAAGGCAACACGTGAATAAGCCAGAGGAGTCTCGTGCTGTGACCGGACAGTGCTATATTTTGAGCCAGGATCTAGAAAAAGAAGTTGATGCAAATGTGAAACTTTGTGCTGGGCGACCACAAAGTCACGAAAAGTTTGGTATGTGTCAACAAGGCGTAGCTAGTGCTTTCACCAAGGGTGCTAATTATTCTGTGTATGGAGCTCCTGGTGCCTACAACTGGAAAGGTAATGTACCTTAGAACAAGACATCCTCATAATTGTTTTCTTGTAATATGTTATATCTGTAAAATAAGCATAATCAAGTTGGCAGAAGTGTTTCACCTTTTAAAAATTGCAGTGTACATGAAAAATCTGCAGTTAACACCTATAGCAGTATATTATTGTATGTAAAGTTTGATGCATTAATTTACTCAATCTCTTGAGTTTGTGGCCACATACAGGTTTACATACTAAACTTTTTCAGGTTAATTCTCAGTCATCAGACCAAATTTTCCTACTGTGTGAACATGCTGATTCTGCCCAGTCACAGTGGCTATTGAAGTGCTATTTTCAGATCCCACATAATAGTCAAACATTTTCTTAAGCATCCTTTTACTTTTCTCCCCAATTAGAAGTTAACAATAAATTGTTCAAATCATAAACGAATGTTTTTGAAATGTGATCTTAAATGTAAACAAGTTCTGATTTTATGCTCCCAGCAGGTTGGGGCATACCTACTATGATGTAACTTAAACCTGAACTTTTGGGGTTGCTTATGCAGATTATTACCTATTTTGTTTTTTCAGGAATTGTGCATGTAGAATCCAGAGATACCGAGGAACCGAATCTTGATATTGAGGACAGTAATTTTGATGACGGACCCTATGAAGTTGGTGATGAAAATAGGAGAGATGAAAAACTGGTTCCTGTTCCTGCAAACAGCTATTTAGGTATGCACAATATAATTTAAAAGTAAAGGAATAAATGTTTTAAAAATAAAAAAAAAATATTAAGAGGAATTTTGGCGGGCAAAAGTTTGTGGTAATTGGACACCTCATTCAAATTTGACAAAGTAAATTTGGCTTGAATGGTTTGTTTTTTTGTGCATCTCTAGTTCATTATATTCAAGGTTATTGTCATAGGCATACATAGAGATTCTGCAGATGCTGGAAACCCCAAAGCAATGCACACAAAATGCTGGAGGACTCAGCAGGTCAGGCAGCATCTATGGAAATGAATAAACAGTTGACGTTTTGGATCGAGACCCTTCTTCTGGACTGGAAAGGAAGAGGGAGATGCCAGAATAAAAAGGTGGGAGAGGGGAAAGAGGATAACTAGAAGGTGATGGGTGAAGCCAGGTAGGCAGGAAAGGGTAAAAGGCTGGAGAAGAAGGAATCTGATGGGAGAGGTGATTGGACCATATGGGAAAGGGAAGGGGGAGGGGCAGGGAGGGGATAGGCAGGTGAAAAGTGTTAAGAGGCCAGAGTGGGGAAACAGAGGGGAAGGACAGGGAATTTTTATTTAAAACTGGGGAAAGAGAAATTAATATTCATGTCATCAGGTGGAGGGTACCAAGATGGAATATAGGGTATTGCTCCTCCACCCTGAGGGTGGCTTCATCCTGACACCAAAAAAAGGCCATGGATCAACATGTCAGAATGGGAATTGGAATTAAGATGTTTGGTGGATATAGCGGAGGTGCTGAATGAGGCGGTCCCCCGATTTACAATGGGGAGGGAAACCCAGGTGGTGGGAAGATGGGGTGAATGCAGATATTTGGGTAAAGGAGGAGATGTGGGTGAGAGTAACATCAATGGTGGAGGAAGAGGAACCCCAGGTGGCAGGATGATGGGATGAGCACGATGTGAATCCCGAGGGGTTTCCCTTCTTCCACCTATGATGCTGTCCTCACCCGTATCTCCTCCTTTTTCTGAACATCCATGTTCACCCCCTCTTCCCACCACCTTAGCAGTGATAGAGTTCCTCTTGTCTGTGCCTACCACCCCATGAGCCTCTGCATCCAACATATCATTTTCTGCAGTTTTCACGATCTGCAAAGGGATCCTACCACCAAAGATATCTTTACCACCCCCTACTCTGCTTTCCCCAGGGATCACCCCCTTTGCGATTCTCTTGTCCATTAGTCCCTCCCCACTAATCTCCCTCCTGGCACATCCCTGTAAGAGACAAAAAGTGCTACACCTGCCCAAACAGCACCTCCTGCAGATCCATTCAGGGCGCCAAACAGTCCTTCCAGGTGAGGCAACACTTCACCTGTGAATCTGCTGTGGTCGTCTGTTGTGCCTGGTGCTCCCGATAAGGCCTTCTTCAAAATGGTGAGACCTGCTGTAAATTGGGAATCCGCTTCATTGAGCCCCTCCACGTTATCCACCAAAAGTGGAACTTCCTGGTGGCCAAACATTCTAATTATGATTCTCTCTCCCGTTCCGACATGTCCGTCCATAGCCTCCTCTTGTGCCACGATGAGACGATCCTTAGGATGGAGGAGCAACACCTTGTATTCTGTCTTGGTAGCCTCCAACCTTTTGGCATGAATATTGATTTCTCCCCCTCCCCTCCTCTTCTATTCCCCACTCTGTTCTTGTTTCTTCTCGCCTGCCTATCACCTCTCCCTGGGTTCCCGCCTCCTTCCCTTTCTCCTATGGTCCACTCTCCTCCTATCAGATTCCTATCTCTCCGGCTGTTTACCTTTTCCACCCACTTGGCTTCACCTATTACCTTCTAGCTGTTCTCTTTCCCCCTCCCCTGATCTTTTTATTCTGGCATCTTCCCCTTTCCTTTCCAGTCTTGGCGATAGGTCTTGGTCTGAAACATTGACTGTTCATTGATTGCCATAGATACTGCCTGGCCTGGCCTGCAGAGTTCCCCCGGCATTTTGTGTGTATCGCCATGGTTTCAGTGCCATGAAAGTTAGCTTTTTGTCACAGTTGCACAGTACATCACAAACATGACAAGTAAGTTAACATGAACTTAAATTAACATAAATTGCATGACAAAATTAGTGTCAATTGAGAGAAATAAAAAGAAGAACAGTCCAAGGTAGTGCCAGGGGTTTTTGGGCCAGTTAAGGTGTTTCAAAAGTCTATCATTTGTGTCTCTTTAACCCTAAGTTCTGTTTCTCAGAATTGCTTATTTTCTAAACTAACTTTATCTTGGTGCTTCCTGAATGGGTGGCGTAAGTATGTTGACAGGTTGCAGTTAGTGACTGTGCACCCAATGCAGAATTGTGGAGCAGTGAAGAA
Source organism: Mobula birostris (assembly GCF_030028105.1). Lineage (NCBI taxonomy): Eukaryota > Metazoa > Chordata > Chondrichthyes > Myliobatiformes > Myliobatidae > Mobula > Mobula birostris. The sequence continues at coordinate 170,024,808 of NC_092375.1, read as the reverse complement.
TGAGCTTTGAAGAAATCTATTAGACTTCACAAATCTGTACCAGCTCTTCTGAAGAGTCAGTGAAAGTGGCTACATCTGTCTGGTATGCATGCATCTCCGGACGCCATATATGGCAAGGAGCGAAATCAGGGGTGAAAAATTGACTGAGTAGCTGTTCAATCACTCTAGCTAAAAAGCCGTCTCTCCTCTCACCATTCTTCAAGGTGCTAGATATTTCTGCTTGCTGACTAAAGATGGACATCAGAGGAAAGAGCAATTTTCCTCTGAAAGAAAACTTATAACTATAGCACCAATAATCCCACAAAATATTCCTTTTATTTGGAAAGATGTGTAATACACTGTATTTTTCTAAGCCACTGTCATGCATTTTTATTGGTGGTCTGTCTTTTTTTTTAAGTACTGAAACCACAAGAAGGAAATATCTGCTGATAAAGTGTTTGCCAGAACTGAAAGACTGATTGTGCTCTTTATGATGGCTTTTCATCCATTCTAATTAAACAATGCAGCATTATAAATATAGAAAACGTTAACTCATGTAGTTCTCCAAATAAAGACTACAGTAACTGTATTCCACACACGGGGCTTTTGTCCTATGCGGCCATGCTCTGAGATTGCTCAGGGACTTGCTGAAGTACAGGGGACCCCCAGACCCTGGAGTGAAGTTGAGTTCTCATCCCTGTTCATGGGGGGTGTTCCTGTTTCTCTAACTGGAGGGAGTTGTAGAACTACTTGGGGTGTGTTCCGTATCACACATTCCAGAAAAGTTCAGTGTTGTTCGGTTCCGGGGTGTCCCCAGTGAGTGTGGACTAAAAGAAAAAAATGTCAAAAAATAGGTTTTGTTTCCTGGAGCCTTTGTCCCTGCTGGCTAAGATGACAAATCTGCTGCTGATTTTATTGCTTTGGTAATGAAAGATTTAGGGCCTTTGTAAAGGTCAAATTTGGACGCATGCCAGGTTTCAGCTGGCATGAATTCCACCGGGGCTTACCAAAGACATAATGAGCAGAATTTTCCCAGGGAAGATTTGGAACTGACCCAGTCATAGTCCTTCAACACTGGAACAAATAGAAAATATGCACCACAGTGATGTTCCTCCTCCTCTCCCCCACCTAATAAGCTCCATTTGTAAACAACACTCGGTAGAGTTATGATCCAGGGCAGATTTTCTTTCACTTTCACCAGCCCATCAGCCTTGAGAAATTTTAGAATTCTTCTATGTCATTATGTGCATAATTAACTTCACCTACTCTTGAATGAGGTCTCCATTTGTCTTCAACCAGGGGTGCCACATCCTGGCTGTCTAGGTACACAAGCCTAGGCAGTACAAAATGGAGAGCAAGCTGTTGTTATGTAGCAAGCTCCCCATCTCCATGAACCCAAAGGAACAGCAGGGACTGATACAGTTTCTTTCTCCTTGATGAGCTGCCAACCGTGGCTGATGAGCCCTATCTGCCTGGTGACTGATTTTAAGGTGCCAGTGACCCACCTTTGAACCTTCACCTGTCAGTAGAAACATTTCTGCTCGCCTTAGTGGCTAAGCCACACATGAAGGCCAGGAGTTGGACTTGGTTGTCAGAGGCTATTCGAGGTGCATGCCCTTGAAAGCATCTAACAGGTAGTGGGAGCTTCTCCCCATTACCACCCCCGGCTGTAACAACCTGAAGGAACCTACTGTTACAAAATACAATTCCTCACTGTGAGGAATTGCACGAGGCATTGACTCGCACGTTTATGTCATCAGAACTTCTGATGGCAACACCTTGTCGCTAAACTCAAACAACTCAGTAGGAGCCTTGATTTATTACTCCAAAGTTCAACTGATGTGCTAATAGTCCTCAAAACATAACAGGAATCGTGTTGATTTAATAAGTTGGACATGTACTGCAATTATATCATCTTTGTGATGCCTTTCCCTGTTGGATTGTGCATAAGTTTAATAAAATATTTAGAAAGTATGCTTTGATTCTGCTGTTCTATGTTAGGCTTCTCCCTGGACTCGGGCAAGGGAATCACTTCACAGGACACATTAACCATTGTATCGGGGGCACCAAGAGCCAATCACACTGGAGCTGTTCTTTTTCTAAAGATGGAGAAACCAACGCGAAATCTAAAGACTGAATACATCCTGGATGGAGAAGGGCTGGCTTCGTCTTTTGGATACGATGTTGCGGTGGTAGACCTTAACAGAGACAGGTTAGTCCGTGGGGCCGAGTGCAAGTGATAACTCCATTGTTCTGCAGGATGTGTGCTGACAGGGTTGGCTGTTGCAGAACCTTTTTATTTTGTGGATTATAAGAACATTATGATTTGTGCATAAAGAGCAGAATCGTTGGTGGGGAGGCTCACAGTACAGCTTCAGGTTTCCTTTTACTGCGGTGCTGAAGCTGATGTGGCTTGCCTTGTTTTCACAACTAGCCCAGCAGGTGTTAGTTTCACAGTCAGCTCTTAAAAGGGCAACCTGGAAAATGCGGCGCAGTTGTCAGTGTGGAGTTTGCACATTCTCCTTGTGACTGCATGGGATTCTTTTGGATGCCCCAGTTTCTTCTCACTTTCCCAAAATAAATACTGCAAGTTGGAAAGTTAATTGGTCATTGTAAAATGCCCTTGGTGTGTAGGTGAATGATGGCCTCTGGGAAGTGTTGATTCGAATTTGGAGAAAACAAAATGAGTTTGGTTAGGATGACTTGTGTTGGTATTTCTTGCCATGGATTCACCACACAGCAAAGTAATATTGAACCTCTTTTTCTTTAAAGTGTTAGAAACTCCTTCATCCAACAGTTTAGGAAGTATTCTGGAGTTGTATGAATATAGAAGATGTTAATTCAAGCAAGCACCAGTCTTCGGTTCTAATTGTAAATTGCAAGCAGTAAATTGAAGTTAAAAATACAAGGCTGAGCCACTGACTAAGAGATATGGTTTGCAAAATGGTGACCATGAGACATTTGCACGTGCATCAACCAAATGTTAAGACAATGGGGTTGTGTTAATTGGCCTGCATCAATGCAGGGAACTATATAGGATTAAGTAATTTGTACTGTTGTAAATTACTTAAGGGAAGTCTCCCAGCCAAGGTATTTTAACATTAGGAAGTCTCTCTCACAATTCAAACAAATAACTTGCCAACCCAAAGTATTGAAGCAAACAATGTCATTGTAACTATTGAAATTTTATTTAATCACCTACTGTTATCACTGATCTTAATTCTAGAAAAATGTGATGTACTTTGAGTTTGTAATAATTTACTGAGAGTGTCTCCAGAATGATTCTGCTTGTTGTGATGAATAAAGACTTCTAATCACTAGCTTCAGTGTCTCTCTGGTGACTTCACAACAAGGCTGTCACAACAGTAGCATCGCCATTGTCGCTCCGCACCACTACTGCGAGCAAGTACTGCAGAGAAATACTCCTACCATTCTGTGACTATCTATAACCTGTTAGTTCCCAAAAGCTGAAATTATATTTCAAAGTAAAGTTTTAAAACCCAAGTATTCTGTAAAGAAAGTGTGATTGTCAAATTTTGCTTGATAACCCTTCTTTGAAATAGCTTCTAGATATTTTATAAGTGTTGCAAATGCTCTAAAGAAGCAATTTGTTATTGTCAGTCATTTATTCAACTGTGGTTGTTATGACAACTAAGCTCAGTTGTGTCCTCATCTGGTGATCTTGTACAAAAGTTTGTTTAACAGGATACTGACCCAAACAACAGATCTTGATTGATCTCATTTTCCCTTTTCTGGTTTTCTTCATAACAGAGACTAAAACAAGGTTGGTGGTAGAAGGAAATGTAGATGCCTTCTGAAAATTAATTTCCATTGGTTTACTGGTCGGGGTCAATAAGACATCAAATGCTGGAGCCAGAATGATAATTGGATAAGGATCCAGGCTTGTTAGAATGTCACAAAGTATTATGTATCCTGCTAATCTCTCATGCTTAAAAGAAAGTAATAAAACTGGCTGACTTTTCCCCAGCCATGACGCCATGTCTACAACTCTCTTCGGTGCCATCAGATCCTTCCTGTAATCTGATGACCAGAGCCATACATGGCATACGCACTATAGGGTAAATAGTCTTGTGCAGTTCTCATGTAATCTCCCAGGTCCTGTACTCTGAACTTCAACTATGTACCTTCTCAAACACTTTCAAGGTGGAATACTTAATTGCCACAATAAACCAATTGCAGTCTCTGCAACTTACAGACTTTATTTGCTTAACAAATTGTAGTACTGGCATTCATTGCCTTTGAAAGCAAATGGATATTCACTAACAAATTCTTATGAGAATACAGTACAGAGTTACCAACTAACACAATCACAGACATTTTAATATTAAAAACTTAATCATGGCGCCATCTACTGACACATCAGTGAGAGCAGATAAATGTTCATTCTTTAGAATAATTTTTGCTACAGATGGGGGGAAGAAAAGATGGCATTTATATATAAGACATAAGCAAAATACTCCAGTTAATAAAATACTTATGAAAGTGTAGGCACTATTGTACGATAGGGTGTGAGACTGCATTAGATGCATTTTGAGGTGGACTTTTTCAACTCAGTCACAGGCAATCTAAACGCAGGCAGGTGGGACCACTGGGCCTCATGGTCAACATGGATGAGTTGGGCTGAAGGGCCTATTCCCATTTCTGTAACTATGGCTACGGTTATTTGTAATGTCATATTAGTTGATTACGATACCTAGCAGCTTAGGAAATTGCCACTTTTGTATATCAACAATAAGAGAAAGACAACTCAGATTCCTCGGACACATCATGTGGAAAGATAAACTAGAAAAACTCATACTCTCTGGAAAGATTGAGGGGAGCAAACCTAGAGGAAGACCGCGGCTTATGTACATCAAAAGCATAGCCAGGTGGCTACATGTCAAGGAAATGGAAGTCATCCAAAAAACGAAGGATAGATCTACATGGAAAACCATGGCCACCAAAGTCCGCATCTAGACAGACAGATATATCTGGTGGACATTTTATTTAATAGGAAAATGGAAAGGGTCACCTGTCATTCCCAGAGCCTGGTGGGGCCATGAAAACATTTTTAAGGATAAATTAAATACTGATTTGATAGAATGAATGAAAAGGCCAACATTACATTGGGTGGCTCATAATGGATGAAGCTACTAGTAGGCCAGATATCAGTTTCATAGTGTAATTCTATAAGCATTTCTATCATAAAATAAGCTGTGTTAGTAATTAAGTTCATCTCAGGACTGTATGCCTGAAATTAAGTCTTCCTGACCTCATTGATGACATTTAATTTTCTGAATAAATTTTCTTTCCCCTTGATTGATCCTTCCAACATATTTAAATCAAACCAATAGAAAGTAAACTAATACAACAATAGTATAGAATGTGTAACAGTAGGTCTATGCAGCTGAAAGAGCCGAAGAGCTACAGATGTGTGCATTGTTATTATGGTGGATGGCATGTGGAGAAATTTTCCAGAAACAATTTCACTTTGTTTCAGCACTGAAATGAGAATGATTTTCTCCCCAGGTGGTTGGATCTTGTTGTTGGAGCACCGCAGTTCTTTGATAGAGAAGCAGAAATTGGTGGTGCTGTATATGTTTACATCAATGATAAAGGGAATTGGAATAATGCCAATCGTATTCGATTGAATGGTACTAAAGATTCCATGTTCGGATTGGCTGTTGAGAATATAGGCGACATTAACCAGGATGGGTATCCAGGTAAAATCACAACTATAATCCATAAGTAATAGCTTGTATTTAATTGAATTGAATTTTTGTGTTTTTTACATGGATATAGACAAATATAGTGCCCTAGAAGTGACTTGCATCATATGTTCAATTGTTCCATTTAATTGTAGAGAACGTATACAGGCTGAATTTCTTATTCTTCACAGACATCCACAAAAACAGAAGAGAACCTCAAAGAACGTATGGCAGTAAAATGTTAGAGCCCCTAAGCTTCCTTGTATGTCAATCAGAAACGAGAGAAAATCTGCAGATGCTAGAATCCAAGCAAAACACACAAATTGCTGCAGGAACTCATCAGGCCAGGTAGCATCTATGAAGAGTACTGTCGACATTTTGGGCTGAGAGCCTTCAGCAGGACCCTTCAGTACTGATAAAGGGTCTCGGCCCAAAACGTTGACTGTACTCTTTTCCGTAGGTGCTGCTTGGCTTGCTGAGGTCATCTAGCATTTTGTGTGCTGCTCCTTTGTACTTGTTACATTTAAGAATGTGAATATAAAGCTGTGTTAAAGAAACTAACAACCTTAATAGAAATTTTGTATATAAACAAAATGCAAGTATTTATTTAATTATTTCAAAGTGGATGCACAGTAAGTGTTCAGACAATTTGCTATTGGAAAGATATTTCCTTGATTAAAATTGCTTTGTTTTCCTTTGACCCGAATTATTTGAAGGGTTTAAAAATATTTTGCTGTAATATGGGAAATTGTTGGTGTTTTAAAACTTATTTTTAATAAACCATTTCTGTGACGATTTTGCCTTTCTTGAAAACATGGCCTTTGAATTGATAGTTTTATCCTCAATCTAACCTTGTAGTATTCACAATTCCTAAGGTTGTTTTAGGACTCTTTTATCAATTGATGGATCTTAGAGAATGAAAATGAAATATTTTATTGTTTCATGTTTGGATGTTTTTATTAAATTTACAGGTTATGATTAGACTACAATTTTAGGAAATGTGTTTGATTAAGGGACGTGAATGGATTTTTGTCTTCACTGTCTAGGTGGTGTTGAAGTTGTATAGAGAACCTGAGCAGTTTTTATTGTCTTATATTTCCCAAGTACAGTTGAAGCATACTGTCAAAACAATGCCCATTTGTTGAAGCTGACTGTCTACCTTAGTTCTTTTAGATAATATTTTCAAATCAATACTGCTTCAATTGCAAATAAATCTCACAATCATATCCCATTCTGCCTAAAAGCAGGAGTCAATGTTCTTGGGGTTAAGTTCCTGCCACATATATCCACAATAAAAATGTGATCCCAGTCTATGTTCCACTAGACCTGCTAGGCCACTTGGTTCATAGGAAGTCAAAGAAATTTGCATTTGACGTGTTTCAAAAAGGAATAAAAATCTTTGCAAATGTGTTTAAAACTTTAAAGATTAAATTGCATACATAGATGCCAAAGAATTGCCTTGATCCAGTGACGTATGAGTTGGGGTTAGTAAGTTGCGAATATGTTATTTTGGTGATGCAAGCGTAGCAAGTCTTGCATGCTGCCCTTGGCAACCTTTGGAGTTGAGTTTTTCCAAATGTCTGAATTTTCCCACGAGCACAGCCAAAATGAATTTTAATTACTGTGGTCTCGAAGTCGTATTCATGCAAAGGGGTATTGATTGTATTCATGCATATGCAGACATCTCGGTCAACTGGATGTTTCTTCTTCTAACCTGCGTTTCCCACCAGAACTGCATTTTAAATTTAATCTACAATCAATATTCAGATCTGAAGATTGGTCGCTGAAGGTTAATATTTGCTGTATTGCATCTCCAAAATACGTCCTAACAGTAGATAGACCCAAAACTTTTTGTTTACTTTTCATATAACTTTGAAGTCACGGATTTCAGTAAAACCAGAACCCAACATTGAATCAATATAAACTATGTCATGATAGATGGCATAGACAACTTTTATTTTTGTAAAGTTGAATATTCTTTAATTCTTTGTGAAGACCTTTTGGCTGTTATAGATCCGTTCAAAAAATAGATGCTAACCAGTTCTATTGGTCCACCTTCAGATATTGCTGTTGGAGTGCCATATGATGATAACGGCAAAGTTTACATATACCATGGGTCTGTTACTGGAATAAATACAAAACCGGCCCAGGTAAGAGTTTTTACCAAATGTTTACAATTGTAAAGGTTTCTGATCTGAAAATTAAATTCTGTCGCTGGTTAGAAATACAATTATCTTAATCTAAAGTTAAAAGTAAATTTATTAATGAAGAACACATGTCACCATATACAACCCTGAGATTCATTTTCTGCGAACAGTCTCAGTAAATGCATGAAACACAATAGAATCAGTGAAACACCACACCCAACAGGGTGGATAACAACCAATGTGCAAAAACAAAACTCTGCAAATACAAAAAGAAAGGGGGAAAAGTACTAATACTGAAATAAGTATCATGAAAATGAGATGAAGAATCCTTGAAGAGTCCAAAGGTTGAGGGGACAGTTTAGTGATGGGGCAAATAAAGTTAAATCCTCTGGTTCAAGAGCCTGGTGGATGAACAGCAATAACTGTTCCTGAACCTGTTAGTGTGGGTTCTGAGGCTCCTGAATGATCTTCCTGATGGCAACAACGAGAAGACAGCTTGGCCAGGAATGTTGGGGTCCTTGATGATGGATGCTGCTTTCCTGCAACAGTGCTCCATGCTGGGGAGGGCTTTACGCACGATGGACTGGGCCATATCCGCTACTTTTTGTAGGCTTTTCCATACAAAGGCATTGGTGTTTCCATACCAGGTCATGATGTAACTAGTCAATATACTCTCCACCACACTCCTGTAGAGGTTTTAGTTGACATGCGAAATCTTTGCAAACTTCTAAGGAAGTCGAGGTGCTGCCATCCTTTCTTCATAATGCCACCTGAGTGTTGAACCCAGATCAGATCCTCTGGAATGATTACACAGGGGAATTTAAAGTTGCTGACTCGCCACCTCTGATTCCCCCGATGAGGACTGGCTCATGGACCTTCGGTTTCCTCCTCCTGAAGTCAATAATCATCTCCTTGGTCTTGCTGACATTGAGTGAGAGGTTGTTGTTGTGGCACCACTCAGCCAGATGTTCAATCTCCCTCCTCTGATTCAGCCAACAGCAGTGGTGTTGTTGGCAAACTTAAATATGGCATTGGAGCTGTGCTTAGCCTTATAGTCATTAGTATAAAGTGAGTAAGCTCAGCCTTGTGGTGCACCTGTGCTGAGGGAGATAGTGGAGGACATGTTGTGGCTAATCTGTGTGTCCAACAGAGTGATCAGCAGCACTGGGGCTCCTCAGGGGACTGTCTTGTCTCCCTTTCTCTTCGCCATTTACACCTCGGACTTCAACTACTGCACAGAGTCTTGTCATCTTCAGAAGTTTTCGGGTGACTCTGCCATAGTTGGATGCATCAGCAAGGGAGATGAGGTTGAATACAGAGCTACAGTAGGAAACTTTGTCACATGGTATGAGCAGAATTATCTGCAGCTTAATGTGAAAAAGACTAAGGAGCTGGTCGTAGACCTGAGGAGAGCTAAGGTACCGGTGACCCCTGTTTCCATCCAGGGGGTCGGTGTGGACATGGTGGAGGATTACAAATACCTGGGGATACGAATTGATAATAAACTGGACTGGTCAAAGAACACTGAGGCTGTCTACAAGAAGGGTCAGAGCCGTCTCTATTTCCTGAGGAGACTGAGGTCCTTTAACATCTGCCGGACAATGCTGAAGATGTTCTACGAGTCAGTGGTGGCCAGTGCTATCATGTTTGCTGTTGTGTGCTGGGGCAGGAGGCTGAGGATGGCAGACACCAACAGAATCAACAAACTCATTCGTAAGGCCAGTGATGTTGTGGGGATGGAACTGGACTCTCTGACGGTGGTGTCTGAAAAGAGGATGCTGTCTAAGTTGCATGCCATCTTGGTCAATGCCTCCCATCCACTACATAATGTACTGGGATGGCACAGGAGTACATTCAGCCAGAGACTCATTCCTCCGAGATGCAACACTGAGCGTCATAGGAATTCATTCCTGCCTGTGGCCATCAAACTTTACAACTCCTCCCTTGGAGGATCAGACATCCTGAGCCAATAGGCTGGTCCTGGACTTATTTCATAATTTACTGGCATAATTTACATATTACTATTCAACTATTTATGGTTCTATTACTATTTATTATTTATGGAGCAACTGTAACGAAAACCAATTTCCCCCGGGATCAATAAAGTATGACAATGACTATGAATTGAATGGGGTCTGCAAGTGAGGTTGCACAAGGAGGTATTGAGGCCAAGGTCTTGAAGCTTATTGATTAGTTATGAGGGGATGATGGTATTGATTGCAGGGCTGAAGTAATTGAAGAGCACCGCTATCCAGATGTTCCAGGGTTGAGTGAAGAGCCAATGAAATTACATCTGCTGTGGGCCTATTGTTATGGTAGGCAAATTGGAGTGGTCCAAGTCACTTCTTAGGCAGGACTTGATGTGTTTCATCACCAACCTCTCAATGCACTTCATCACAGTAGATTGAAGTGCTACTGGATGATAGTCACTGAGGCAGGTTATCACGTTCTTCTTGGGCACCAGCTTGGTATCTCAGTTTGCTGAAATGAGAGGTTAAAGATGTCGATAAACACTCTAGCCAGTTGATGAACACAGGTCTTTAATACCCAGGCAGGTACCCATTCAGGGCTGGATGCTTTCCAAAGGTTCACCCTCCTGAAGGATGTTGTCATGTCAGCCTCAGACTGAAGTCACAGGGCCATTGGGGGCTGTGGGAGATCATGAAGGTGCTCTATGTTTTGATGGTCAAAGCGAACATAAAAGACATTGAGCTCATCTGGGAGTGAATGTGTGTTGTCACCTATGCCACTTGGTTTCACTTTGTAGAAGGTGAGAACATTCAAGCCCTGCCACAGTTGTTCAGCTTCCTTCAGCCATTTAAGTTTGGTCCAGAATTGCCATTTCGTACATGAGATGGCTTTCCAGAGATCACATCAGGACCTCTTGTATTTAACCTGGTCACCAGACCTGAATGCCACTGATCTGGCCCTCAGCAGATTGTAGATTTCATGGTTCAACTCAGGCTTCTGGTTGGAGAAGACAGAATGATTTTATGGAGACACACTCATCTAAGACCGTACAATAAAATTGTAATTGCACAACAAAATTATGATGCTTGTAATTTTACTCTGTTAATTTTTAAATTCAGTTGTTAATCCTTTCAAGTGCTATTTACAGTAAAGTGATATAGCTGCAACCAAGCAATTTGGCTGCATTAACTGCTGTTTAAATCATGTAACCAAAGTAAAATGTTGGCCTAGCATTTACTGTGAATTGCAATTATAACTATCTTTGCTTTTGACTGCAGATGAACAATGAGAGGTGTAATTGTTGTCTGCTTTTATTTGACTATAACTGCACTGGTGGACCTGCTTCAAATATATTTCAGACTCTGGTACTGTTCTGCTTGGTAGCAGCCATTTCTAATAAGCCAATTGCCGCTGCTGGTGACCTAGCATGGGTTGTTATCCCTGTATGATGCACCCTCCAATCTCTCCAGTAGTGATGTTCCACAAAATTGAAGAACTGTATTCAAATCTTTATTTGCAACTAGCAAAGTGAACAATCTTGAAGTGATGCAATTAAACGGTCAACAAAAGATATGACACCCGGCAGTCAGCAGAACTAAACTAAACCGGCTAGAACAAAGTACGAATACGCAACTCGTTCCCTTCACTTTTACCGCCACCCCCCACCCCATGTGACTAGTTACTGCAGTAAACTGGCAACACAGAATACAATACAGATAGAAAACAGATGCATGGCTCCCACACTGCAATGATGGATTGTGGTTGGTTGCTGTATTTCAGTGGTCTCCAACCTCCGGGCCGCGGACCAATACATTGCCGCGAAGAATGCAGCGGTGCAGCGGTAGCCGGAACGCACCCAGCATAAAAAAGCCGAAATAAACAAGCTAATTAATTAGGTGCCGCCCGGCACGTAAATATCGGCCCAGATCAGAGGCGACACATTAAGGATGTATTTTGCATACTCTCAAAGTTAAGCGAATAATATGGTTATATTTTGAGCATTTTAGTGGAGAATTTGAAGAGATAGCATTTTGTTGTAAACCATGGATCTCCCATTATAAGCTTGGCTTATAATGTCTGTTTCCAGGATTAGCTAGTCACATGGAATTAAAATAAGGCCTAGAAATATGACAGGATTCATGATATTATTGCTGAATTACATTCTCATTAGAGTTTGACAAGTTTGCTGGCAGTGTTAAGTTTAAAAACCACTTTACAGAGCCACATTTTATTTTATTTTAGTATTTTATTGACATACAGCATGGAATAGGCCCTTCCAGGCCTTCAAACTGTGCCACCCAGCGACTGATTCCTCCCCTCCCCCCTCCGCCCAAATTTAATCCTAGCCTAATCACAGGACAATTTACAATAGCCAATTAACTGAAACTGGAGCACCTGGAAGAAACCCATGCAGTCACAGGGAGAATGTTACAGGCAGCGGCAGGAATTGAACCCAAGTCGCTGATAAATGTTGTTCTAACCACTGCGCTACCGTGATGCCCACACGAGAAACACTAGTTGATTTTTTTTCATATATATATATATATATATTGACTTTGTAGCTAAAAAAGCAAAATACTTGTATTAGAAATCCTCCTTGGTGTCAAGTTAACTTCTGTGTTTACACAGCACAGAAATGGGTCTTTTGGCTCATCATGTCTATAGCAACCATTAATCAACCATCTATACTAATCCCATTTGCAGCACTTGGTTCATAACCTTTTCTGTCTTCGTGATTCAATGATCATTGAAATACCTCTGAAATGTTGTAAGAATCCCTGCCTACAGCACCCTCTCATATTGTGCATTCCAGATTTCTATGACCTGTCTGGGTGAGAAAATTCTTCCTCAGATCTCCTCTAAACTTATCACTTGCTATAAGCCTGTGGCCTCTTGTGTTATATACATTTACAACAGGGAAATACTTCCTGCTATCTGTACTTCTGCTAATTTTGTGCACCTCTGTCAGGCCTCTCTCATCCTCTTCCTGACCAAGAAGAACAAACCAACCTATCCAATCTCCCCAAACTGGAATTCTCCAGCCCAGGCAACATCTGAGTGAATCTTCTCTGCAGCCTCTTCAAGACAATCAATATGTTTCTGCAGTGTGGCAACCAGAAATGTACACGGTTCTTCAGAAGTGACCTAACTGCAGTATCTCTGCATTCATCTTCTATTCCCTGTCTAATGAAGAAAACTATCATGTATGTCATCTTTACCAACTTATCTACCTGCATCATGGATCCTTGGATTTGTACACCACTACATTTTTACCCTCAGTGTTCCCAAGAGCCCCACCATGCATTGTGTATGACCCACTCTGTTTAGTCTTCATGTGCATCACCTCGCATTTATCAGGATTAAATTCCATCTGCTATTGCTTTGTCCATTTTAACAACTGGTCAATATCACCCTGCAGTCTACAACTGTCCTCCTCACTGTTTTTAGCACCTTTGGATTTAGTGTCATGTAATTCATTAGAGGAAGTCTTGCATTTTAAAAAATGTACCTTTCATGGCCCTAGGACATTTCAAAGAGCTTTTTTACAATGAAGTATATTTTAAAATATAGTTAATTTTGAAATTTACGTAACAGAAATCTAGCTCGTAGCACTTTTTTTGGAGCTTAGCTATCACAGGTCTAGATGCATGCTTTAACTGCTTAAACTAATAGTAAAATGTAATTATTTCAAATTCTCTAGATCCTTGAGGTGAAAGATTCTTCTGTCAGTCACTTTGGCTACTCTCTTGCGGGCAACATGGATCTAGATGGGAACGGCTATCCTGACGTGGCTGTTGGATCACTTAGTGATGCGGTCTTTATGTACAGGTGAGCCCTTCAGCAATATTTTTTAAGGATTCCACAACACTTTCAACTTTGAGAACTGAGGAAGAGAAAGCATCTTAGTTTTAAGATGAAAACAGTGTTGTGGAGAGTTGGATGAGACAGCTGGAATGTTGTTGGCGGGTGAGGCCGGAGTAGCCATGGGGATAAGCTGTGAAGAGATCTGGTTGAAAGGCTAATAAGGACACAAGGGAGCATAAAAACAGTGAAAGAAAGGCAAATAGAGTAGAAGGCGAAACTAAACCAAAAATTTAAAGGCTGAGAAATGCAGAGCTGTTGGAAATGCCCAGACTTTGAGGGCAGGCCATGCTGAAGGGGAGCTTCTGGAATGTACTATACTACCTCTTCCCCTGGTGTCTGTGGTGTCCATGAATTGGGGTGTCTCCCTCTTCCAGCATTGCTGTCTTTGCAGTGAATGCTCCCAAGTAAGGGAGGGACTTGAAGTCATCGCCTCGTCGTTAAGAAATGTCCGTGTGAATTTGGTCATCACTTTCATTTTCTGCACAGGACTCCTGCAAGTAACGGTTTAATATTTCTTAAGGAGGAAGACTTGGTTCTTTGTATCTCATGTTAGTCTGCAACTCTCCTGCACAAAAATCACTAACTACACTGATGTAGCCCCCTGCTCCGTGCCTTTGACATGTTTTCATGGACTAGTGCAGGGGCTCCCAACCTGGGGACTGGGGCCCATGGACCCCTTGCTGAATGGCATTGGTCCATGGCACAACAAAGGTTGGGAACCCCTGGACTAATGAAGTTTAAGCCAGCTTGTTGTTACTGAGCTATTTATTTTGTTCTTCCTCAGGGCTCGGCCTGTTATAACAATTGAGAAAGAAGTTGTTACTGATCCCAAGGATATTGATATTAATAAAAAGAATTGCCAGAATAACGAAAGAATTTGGTAAGTAACTTAAAGCAACAGCAAGCACCTACATTAATATAAGGTTTCCAACTCTGTTAATCACAGTTGTCAAATGTTTTGTTGTAGTATAAAATCTAACTGAGCAGCAGGATTTTTTGGGTGGAGAGAGGTGGTGGAAGTTGGTGGACAAGGGAGGGGTCATAGCACACAGTGAATGGAATGGTACATCTCAGGAGCAAACACTTCAACCCATGATGAAGGAAATCTCGGAGATACCAGATCAGTACAGCACAGAAACCGGCCCTTTGGTTTGCCGTGTTGTAATAAACTATTTATAGTAGTTAAGTGCATAACTAGGCTCTTCAGCCTAGACAATATCCATATCCCTTCATTCTTTGCGTATCACTGTGCCTGTCTAAGAGCATCTTAACCTCCACCACCACCCCTAGCCATACATTCCAGGTACTACTGCCACTCTCTGCTGTAAACTTGCCCCTCACATCTTCCTTGAATTTATCCCCATTCACCTTAAGCCCTTTGCCCTCCACAATTAGACATTTTGACCCTAGGACAATTATACCGACTTTCCACTCTATTGATGCCTCTAATAATCATATAAACCTCAATCACATGTCTCCTGAGCCTTTACTGCTTCGGAGAAAAGAACCAAAGTTCGACTGATTTCTCATAGCATTGCCCTCTAAGCTAGGCAATATTCTGGTAAACCTCTTCTGTACTCTCTCCAAAGCCTCCACATCCTTCCTATTAAGTGGTGAGCAGAGTATTCCAGGTGTGACCTAAGCAGTTTTATAAAGCTGCAACAAAACTTCCCGACTTTTGAATTCAATGCCTTGACTAATCAAGGCCAGCATACCATCTGCATTCTTTCTCACCCTAACAATTTATGTAGCCACTTAGATTTGGAGCCTGAGATCCCTCTGTACATTCACACTGTTAAGGGTCCTGCCGTTAGCTATATACCGTTCCTTTACATTTGATCTCCCAAACCTCACATGGCCATATTAAATTCCACCTGCCATTTTTTTAGACCTATATCTGCATCTGTTGCATCCTTTGACAATGCTCTACGCTAGCCTTTCTCAACCTTTTTGCTCTGGAGGAACCCTTGAAATAATTTTCATGTCTCAGGGAACCCTCTGCGTTTATTTTTTTAAAAAATTGTTCTATTCTCAACTTGTGGTATATTAGTGTGATCTGTAAGTTGTAGATAAAATAATCCAAAAATAATTGTGAATGATCTTTTGAGTAGAGAATGAATTTTTAGCCAATCTTACTTGGAAGAAAAAAAGGTAGTTAAGCTTAGCCCGCCTTTCTTGAAATTAATATCTTTCATAAATTTAAAAAAACTCAGAAGGCAAAAATGCATTTATGTCACAGGTTTTAAAAAGTAAACTCTGTAATGCCATTGGCGGTTCATATGTGGTGATATCTGGGTGGTGGCAGGGAGTTCCGTAGTCTCATGGCCTGGGGAAATAAACTTTTTCCCATCCTAATATTCTTTGTTCTAATGCTGTGGTACCTCCTGCCTGATGGTAGGGGGTCAAAGAGTTTGTTGGACAGGTGGGAGGGGTCATTGACAATGCTAAGGGTCCTGCATATGCAGTGTTCCTGGTAAGTATCTTGGATAGGTGGAAGAGAGACCACAGTGATCCTCTCTGGGGGTCTTGCGGTCAGATGCCTTGCGGTTGCCGTACCAGATGGTGATACAGCTGGTCAGGGCATTACTATTGTTGCTTTTGTAAATATTGGGTAGAAAGAGGTGGGAGGAGCCTCAGTCACCTCGATCTTCTCAAAAAATGGAAATTGTTCTGTGCTTTCTTGACTAAAGGGGTAGTGTTGAAGGGAAGAGGAAAGGGCAGGCAGAGCAGGGTTCCCCTGTGGCCATTCCCCTCAACAACAAGTATACCGCATTGGATACTGTTGGGGGGGATGACTTACCTGGGACTAGCTGCAGTAGCCGGATCTCTGGCACTGAGTCTGGCTCTGCAGTGCAGAAGGGAGGGGGGAAAAAGAGGAGAGCGGTAGTGATAGGGGACTCGATAGTTAGAGGCACAGATAGGAGGTCTGTGGTCATGACAGAGAATCCAGGATGGTTTGTTGCCTCCTAGGTGCCAGGGTCAAGGATGTCTCTGATCGATTGCATGACATTCTGAAGTGGGAGGGTGACCAGCCAGATGTCGTGGTGCACATCGGTACCAATGACATAGCAAGGAAGAGTGAAGAGGTCCTGGACAGTGAGTATAGAGAGCTTGGAAGGAAGTTGAAAAGCAGGACCTCAAGGGTGGTAATCTCAGGATTGCTACCTGTGCTAGGTGCCAGTGAGGGTAGGAATAGGATGCTCTGGAGGAGGAACAAGTGGCTGAGGAACTGGTGTAGTTTCAGATTTCAGGATCATTGGGACCTCTTCTGGGGCAGGTGGGACCTGTACAAGAGAGATGGGTTACACTTGAACCACAGGGGGACCAATATCCTTTCAGGGAGGTTTGTTAGTGCTATTGGGGAGGCTTTAAACTAGATTTGCAGGGGGATGGGAACCAGAGTGCCAGAGCTGACAGTGTGGTTGAAAATAAATGATGTTGAAAGTTTAAGCAAATCCGCTGATAGAAAGGTTGTGAGTGGTGGTAAAAATCTTCTGAGGTGTATATATTTCAATGCTAGGAGTATTGCGGGGAAGGCGAATGAGTTGAGGGCGTGGATTGACACGTGGAATTATGATGTTGTAGCAATTAGTGAAACTTGGCTACAGGAGGGGCAGGACTGGCAGCTTAATATTCCAGGGTTCCGATGTTTCAGATGTGATCGAGGCAGAGGAATGAAAGGTGGGGGAGTAGCATTGCTTGTTAGGGAAAATATTACAGCAGTGCTCAGGCAGGACAGATTAGAGGGCTTGTCTACTGAGTCCTTATGGGTGGAGCTGAGAAACAGGAAAGGTATGGCCACATTAGTGGGATTGTATTACAGACCACCCAATAGTCAACGAGACTTGTAAGAGCAAATCTGCAGAGAGATAGCAGGCAACTGCAGGAAACATAAAGTTGTGGTGGTAGGGGATTTTAATTTTCCATACATTGATTGGGACTCCCATACTGTTAGGGGTCTAGATGGTTTAGAGTTTGTAAAATGTGTTCAGGAAAGTTTTCTAAATCAATATATAGAGGGACCAACTAGAGGGGATGCAATATTGGATCTCCTGTTGGGTAACGAATTAGGGCAAGTGACGGAAGTCTGTGCAGGGGAGCACTTTGGTTCCAGTGATCATAACACCATTAGTTTCAATTTGATCATGGACAAGGATAGATCTGGTCCTAGGGTTGAGGTTCTGAACTGGAAGAAGGCCAAATTTGAAGAAATGAGAAAGGATCTAAAAAGCGTGGATTGAGACAGGTTGTTCTCTGGCAAAGATGTGATTGGTAGGTGGGAAGCCTTCAAAGGGGAAATTTTGAGAGTGCAGCGTTTGTATGTTCCTGTCAGGATTAAAGGCAAATTGAATAGGAATAAGGAACCTTGGTTCTCAAGGGATATTGCAACTCTGATAAAGAAGAAGAGGGAGTTGTATGAAATGTATAGGAAACGGGGTAAATCAGGTGCTTGAGGAGTATAAGAAGTGCAAGAAAATACTTAAGAAAGAAATCAGGAGGACAAAAAGAAGATATGAGGTTGCCTTGGCAGTCAAAGTGAAGGATAATCCAAAGAGCTTTTACAAGTATATTAAGAGCAAAAGGATTGTAAGGGATAAAATTGGTCCTCTTGAAGATCAGAGTGGTCGGCTTTGTGTGGAACCAAAGGAAATGGGGGAGATCTTAAATAGGTTTTTTGCGTCTGTATTTACTAAGGAAGCTGGCATGAAATCTATGGAATTGAGGGAATCAAGTAGTGAGACCATGGAAACTGTACAGATTGAAAAGGAGGTGGTGCTTGCTGTCTTGAGGAAAATTAAAGTGGATAAATCCCCGGGACCTGACAGTGTGTTCCCTCGGACCTTGAAGGAGACTAGTGTTGAAATTGCGGGGGCCCTGGCAGAAATATTTAAAATGTCGCTGTCTACGGGTGAAGTGCCGGAGGATTGGAGAGTGGCTCATGTTGTTCCGTTGTTTAAAAAAGGATCGAGAAGTAATCCGGGAAATTATAGGCCGGTGAGTTTAATGACAGTAGTAGGTAAGTTATTGGAGGGAGTACTAAGAGACAGAATCTACAAGCATTTGGATAGACAGGGGCTTATTAGGGAGAGTCAACATGGCTTTGTGCGTGGTAGGTCATGTTTGACCAATCTGTTGGAGTTTTTCGAGGAGGTTACCAGGAAAGTGGATGAAGGGAAGGCAGTGGATATTGTCTACATGGACTTCAGTAAGGCCTTTGACAAGGTCCGGCATGGGAGGTTAGTTAGGAAAATTCAGTCGCTAGGTATACATGGAGAGGTGGTAAATTGGATTAGACATTGGCTCGATGGAAGAAGCCAGAGAGTGGTGGTAGAGAATTGCTTCTCTGAGTGGAGGCCTGTGACTAGTGGTGTGCCACAGGGATCAGTGCTGGGTCTATTGTTATTTGTCATCTATATCAATGATCTGGATGATAATGTGGTAAATTGAATCAGCAAGTTTGCTGATGATACGAAGATTGGAGGTGTAGTCGACAGTGAGGAAGGTTTTCAGAGCCTGCAGAGGGACTTGGACCAGCTGGAAAAATGGGCTGAAAAATGGCAGATGGAGTTTAATACTGACAAGTGTGAGGTATTGCACATTGGAAGGACAAACCAACGTAGAACATACAGGGTTAATGGCAAGGCACTGAGGAGTGCAGTGGAACAGAAGGATCTGGGAATACAGATACAAAATTCCATAAAAGTGTCGTCACAGGTAGATAGGGTCGAAAGAGAGCTTTTGGTACATGGGCCTTTATTAATTGAAGTATTGAGTATAAGAGCTGGAACATTATGATGAGGTTGTATAAGGCATTGGTGAGGCCGAATCTGGAGTATTGTGTTCAGTTTTGGCCACCAAATTACAGGAAGGATATAAATAAGGTTGAAAGAGTGCAGAGAAGGTTTACAAGGATGTTGCCGGGACTTGAGAAACTCAGTTACAGAGAAAGGTTGAATAGGTTAGGACTCTATTCCCTGGAGCGTAGAAGAATGAGGGGAGATTTGATAGAGGTATATAAAATTATGATGGGTATAGATAGAGTGAATGCAAGCAGGCTTTTTCCACTGAGGCAAGGGGAGAGAAAAAGCCGAGGACATGGGTTAAGGGTGAGGGGGGAAAAGTTTAAAGGGAACATTGGGGGGGTGCTTCTTCACACAGAGAGTGGTGGGAGTATGGAATGAGCTGCCAGATGAGGTGGTAAATGCGGGTTCTTTTTTAACATTTAAGAATGAATTGGACAGATACATGGATGGGAGGTGTATGGAGGGATATGATCCGTGTGCAGGTCAGTGGGACTAGGCAGAAAATGGTTCGGCACAGCCAAGAAGGGCCAAAGGGCCTGTTTCTGTGCTGTAGTTTCTATGGTTCTATGGACCAGGTGAGTTCGTCCATTATGTGCACTCCCAGAAACTTGATGCTCCTAACTCTCTCCACGGAGAAGCTGTTTATGTGCAGTGAGGAGTGATCAGCTTGCCCCTTCCTGAAGGCCACAATAATCTCTTTAGTGTTATCCATGTTGAGACTCAAGTTGCTGTGCCGGCACAATTCTGCCAGCCTCTCTCCCTCCTCTCCGTCCTGTGTTCTGTCAGTCGATCTTTAAGCACCCTCCGCATGTCAGATGTGAACTTGCCAGTTCCTGATTAATTCTCCCACATTCCAGCCTAACACATTTATAATTTGCCCTGCCTCCATTTAATACTCTCCCACAAGGTCCCTATTTATCTTTATTCTTAGCTAACTTAAAACTCAAGGAGTTGTGATCACTGTGTCATAAATGTTGTCCCACCAAAAGGTCAGCCACCTGGCCAAGCTCAATTCCCAGCACCAGATCTAGAATGGCCCTACCTTTATATGGACTACCTCTAAACTGATTTAAAAAACCTTCTTGGATGCATCAAGTTCTGTCCTGTCTAAACCTTTTGCACTAAGGAAGTCCTAGTCTATATTGGGCAAGCTAAATCATCCATGACACCAGCCTTGTTTTTACATTGGAGATAAATTACCACACAACTTTTATGGATGGATTCATATTTGATAAATTAGTAGAATTGAGCATCTTAATCAGTAAAGCACCTCTTTCATCTATGTATTATATTTGTAAGATTTAGTGAGATATAGTCTTTGACCACTGATTATTTTCTAGCTCATTGTCATTAACTTCTTTCTAGCAGGAAATAATTGATGTGTGTTTTGTTTCTTGGTGTTTCCTTTACAGTGTGAATGTAAAGATATGCTTTAAGTACAAAGCTTTCTTCAAAGATTTCAATCCGACGATAAGTAAGTGAAAGAAAAAAAAATTCCCACGTCTATTTTGCACATTTTATCAGATGGGTTTTTAAAATGATTAATTCCCTGCTTAGAATTGGACTACCGGCTTGAAGCTGATAGTGAAAGAAAGAAGCTGGGTCTGAAATCAAGAGTCTCCTTTGAAGATCAAGAGCATGAGCAGAGTGATCAGTTATCGGGCAGCGTTGAATTAAAAGGACAAAATGACAAGAAGTGTGTCTCTTCTACCCTTAAGTTTCAGGTGAGAGTTTTTCAAAAGTAAACATTTAGTTAGCCTGGTGTTGATGAATGAAACTGGACTCGTTAAAATAATGTTAGGATTTCAGAATCATTAGAACTTCTGGGAAGATGGCAGCATGCTCAGATGCAGCAGCTTTTACAGCCAAAGGTATCACTGGCTTTTTTTAAACGTTTCTTGATGCCCAGCAAGACCCTGCTGGACGTCAAGAACTTGAAGTAATGCAGGCCTGCTCCATCAGTGAGTTGCTCTTTGGTGGAGAAGCTGAAGGAGCTGGACTTGGTGTGGACTGTGCTGTCAGAGAGTCCGTGTGCAGTCTTTTAACAGCGAGTGGTCATCTTTGTTGCTTTTCTTGTGATCACAAAACCCTATTGGACACTGTTAATGTGGAATGCTGCAAGTCCGATCCACTGAGGCGGTGTGGCGTGGCAAACGTATTGGAATCAGCGCTCCTCCATTTTTTTACTCGTTAGAAGACAAGATGTATTTTGTTCAACTGTAGACTACTGCAGCATTCACGGACTCAGGGACTTGGATGATTTTTTTTTGAGTGACTGTATTTTACAGCTGTCTTGTATGTGCTATGTGCACCTTGTGCTGCAAATGACTATTGCTACTGTTTTTGCACCTTGGCCCCAGGGTAACACTGTTTCATTTGGCTGTATTCATGTATGGTTGAGTGACAATTAAATTTGAACTTGATATTTATTATCACTGACATGTTGTGGGAATTAGTTATTTTGTGGCAGCAGTACAATGTAAGATGTAAAACTTTGCTATTAAGTTTCAATTTTTAAGAAGGGCAAAGCAGTGAACTGTGTTGCATCGATTGCGGGAATGTGGCAAGTGCACATGTGGCCGATGTATCGCATGGCGAATTGTTTGGGCCTCCTACGTATGGAGGGCTCTCTCTTCTCATACGCTTTCAAATACATATGCTTTTCTCTTGGTGGGCTCAGCTCCTAGCTCCCTGTGAGTTGCCCAACATGTACCATTACTAAGAGAGCTCAGTAAGAATACTTAATCACACAATGCAGTTGTTGTTCTTGCTCCTCACATACTTAACAAAGAGGGACAGGGAGGCATGAGCTTGTGGACCTTTCAGAAATCTGATGGCAGAGGGGAAGAAGCTGTTCCGAAGACGTTGAGTGAGGGTCTTCATGCTCCCGATGGTAGTAATGAGAAGAGGGCATGTCCTGGATGGTGAGAGTCCTCAATGATGGATGGGTGCCTTCCTGAGGACCTGCCTTGTGAAGATGTCCCTGATGGTGGGAGGCTTGTACCTGTGATGGACCCTACAACCTCCTGCAGCCTCTTTCAATCCTGTGCATTGGAGCCTCCATACCAGGTAGTGGTGCAACCAATCAGAATACTCTCTGCCGTACGTCGGTAGAAATTTGCTATCTTTTGATGACATACCAAGTCTCAATAGACTCCTACTGAACATAGGGAGGATGCATGGTTGTCTTGAACCAGTTGGGCTATAACACATTCACAGCAGGTTTTTCAGCTGATTTTTAACTGATAAACACAAACTCGACACCATGTTACGCACTGATCAAATTAACTACCATTTTATTTATGTTTATTGATTTCAGCTAGCAAAGAGTTAAATTTTCTTGGTGTTAACTTGTTCATGAACGTATCTCCATCAAATGAAACTGGTTAGTGGAGATTGTAGCCGTAAGTAAGGAATGGTTTGGCAAAGCAAATGGAAATATTGACAGTTGTTCAACAGAGGGCACTCTTAACTTTAGAAGCTCTCAATAAAAGCTGCTTAGCTTTTATTGAGAAGTCAGAGGGGAATTTACTCAACCACAGCAAATCAAATAAGTAAAGCATCCTGAAGCGCTTTAGAGGAAATCTGCAGTGCAAAAACAGAAAGCAAGCTATCAAAATATTGGAGTACGTGACCAAAAACTTGGCTAATGTAGGTTCCCATGTAGGTTGGATTGCAATATACTCTAGTAGTCAGGTTTGGAGATTACAAAGATATAAATACAAGTATGAACTGTTGAAAAGTTGAAGCTGTCTGAGAGGTATAATATTGTGGAGGTAGAAATAGCCAAGTTTTAGTGCTGGTAAGAATATATGAACAAACGGATCGTAGTCCAGTGTATGTCGAAACTCTAACTTGGGAATAAAGTAATGATGCACCAGTGAAGCCTTGTTTGACAAGAATGTGTGTTTTAGTAGCAGCAGATGTCTTTTTTCTGTGGAGGCATGGTAGTACTATAGCCTTGAAAGAGTGCATCTTTACAGGCTATTCATTGCTTGGCATGCTTGTCAAGTGACCTGCATTAAAAATACTTTGTCTCCTGCCAGTTTCACTCACTTGTCAGCACTGTACACCAGTGAACCTTAGGATAATTCCTTTAATGTACTTACTGGGGCACAAGTATTTTGTGCTGCTGAAGTTCACCTATAGAATCTACACTTAAGCATTAGTAGGTACATTCCAACAGAAAATAAGTTAAATTGTGCGCCATATAGTAGTTATAGTAGCTATGTTATAATATTTTAAAATGTAATGCTTAAGCATTTTTGGGTAAATTGGCTCAGTATTCTATATTGGAAGTTGTTTCCACATTGACAAGTTATCACTGCATACAAAATTATAGTTAGTTTATTACTTTCGTCCTCTATTGCAAATCAATTAATGAAAACAAGAAGCGAATTTTATATACATAGTGACAAAGTTGGTAAACTGTTGGCTAATCAGTTGAAGACTAACTCTACTAAATTGCAAACTAATCAGATTTATAATCAAAAAGATCAACTGACATTTGATCAAGCTGAGATTAATCAATCCTTTTTTGACTTTTATTCCTCTTTATATCAATCAGAGTCTCCACGACATTCTAAACATATGTGTGACTTTTTAGATAACCTAGGCTTCCCTAAGATTTCACAGGATATATGTTCTATGTTAGACACTTCCTTCACCACTGATGAGATTAAGAATGTTATTTTTTCTATGAACCCGGGGAAAGCTCCTGGTCCTGATGGGTTTACCATGGAATTTTATAAATTTTTTGCATCCTCATTAATCCCTTGGCTATTCAGGGTTCTGGAGGCCTCATTAAAACTTGGTAAACTACCTGAATCCTCTTATAGAGCATCGATCTCTTTAATATTAAAGAAGAATAACCCCGCTCAATGTGCATCTTGTAGACCAATATCCTTGTTAAATGTTGACTCTAAAATATTAGCAAACAAACTAGAAAAAGCACTTCTTTACATTATCACGGAAGACCAAACGGGTTTTATTAAAAATCGTTATTCTTTTTGTAATATTCGTACACTTTTAAACGTTGCCTACACCCCGTCACAAAATGATCCTGAATGTGGCATTTCCCTAGACGCTGAAAAAGCCTTTGACAAGGTCGAATGGCCCTACTTATTTAAGGTGCTTGAAATGTTTAACTTCAGCCCAAAATTTATATCCTGGATCAAATTGTTATATCATTCTCCTATGGCTTCAGTTCGTACTAACACTTTAAATTCACCTTTTTTTTCCTCTTTTTTGAGGTACCAGACAAGGTTGTCCTCTTAGTCCTTTACTATTTGATACAGCGTTAGAACCTGTTGCAATTGCTATTCAAGAATCTCCTAACATTATTGGTATAACTCGTGGTTTAAAGTCTCATAAAGTATCACTTTATGCTGATGACTTACTTTTATATATTTCTAATCCTCAAAAATCTATTCCTGCAGCTTTAGATTTATTAGCACAATTTAGTCTTTTTTCAGGTCATAAGTTAAATCTCAATAAGGGTGAACTTTTCCCGATTAATAAGCAAGTTCCCTCATATCAGAATCTGCCGTTTAAATTGGTTAATAATCATTTTTCATATCTTGGGATTAAAATTACCTGTAAACATAAGGATTTATTTAAGACTAATTTCCTACCCTTAATTGACCACATTACACAACTTTCATTTAAATGGTCTCCACTTTATCTAACTTTGATTGGTCGTATTAATGTTGTTAAGGTGTTTATTTTGCCAAAATTTTTATATATATTTCAGGCATTACCGATTTTTGTTCCAAAATCCTTTTTTGACAAAGTTGACTCTAAAATTTCTTCATTTATTTGGCAAAATAAAAACCCGAAACTAGGTAGAATACATCTACAGAAAGCTAAGAGAGATGGAGGTTTGGCATTACCTAATTTTAGATTTTATTATTGGGCAATTAATATTCGACACGAAATTTTGGTTACTTGACCAAGATACACTATCCATTCCTAAATGGGTAATATTGGAATTACAATCTGCTCAAGGTTACGCACTTGGCTTCATTTTAGGTTCTTCTCTTCCTTTTGATTTGAAACGCCATAAACAGGTTTGCAACCCGATAGTTAAACATACCTTGCACATCTGGTTTCAATTCCGAAAATTTTTCGATCTTAATCAATTTGGGCTAGCGATTCCTATTTTAGGCAATATATTCTTTCCCCCTTCCTCTACAGACCGTGCCTTTCAAATTTGGAAGACTAATGGTATATCACAGTTTTTGGATTTATTTTCAGATGGCTCCTGTATGTCTTTTGAACAATTACCTAACAAATATAACTTACCAAGAATACATTTTTTAGATATCTCTAAGTTAGAAATTTCCTAAGTACCATACTTCCTTCCTTTCCAGCATTACCCCCTACATATATTTTAGATACTATAATTAACCTTAACCCATGTCACAAGGGTGTAACGGCTATTATTTATAATACTATCATGAAACTTAGGATAGCTCCATTCGATAAGATTAGGTCCGATTGGGAAAAGGAATTGGGCTTTACTATTTTGGTGGACGACTGGGCGCATATTTTACAACTAGTCAATACTTCCTCTAACTGTTCCAAACATTCCCTAATTTCAATTTAAAGTTGTTCATAGAGCACATGTGTCTAAAGATAAATTAGCTCGTTTTTATTCTCATATTAACCCTCTTTGTGATTGATGTCATGGGGAGATAGCTTCCTTAACTCATATGTTTTGGTCCTGTCCTACTCTGGAAACGTTTTGGAAAGACATGTTTAATATTATCTCAAAGGTATTGAATACAGATATTTCTCCCCATCCTATTACTGCTTTCTTTGGATTACCTAAAACTTCCAGTAATCTTTCCCCTTCAGCCCATAGAGTGATTGCATTTCTTTCTTTAATGGTGGAAAGATGTATTTTACAACATTGGAAGGAGATTAATACCCCAACTATGTTTTTTTGGTTTTCTCAAACGATACTATGTTTAAATTTGGAAAAAATCAGAAATAATCTTTATGATACTTCAGTTAAATCTGGACAGACCTGGAGATCTTTTATTCAACATTTTCATTTAATGTAACTTTTTTTTTCCCTCTTTGACCATATTTACATTCCCTTCTTGGTTTTTAACTGTTATTAATGGAGGTCGGGTTTGAGGACGTGATTGTTTAAGTTGTTTAAGTCTACTTGGTACCTAGTTAGCCCATTGCTTTGCTTTTTAGGTTAGTTGCACGGTGGGTTTTTTTTGGGGGTTTTTTTTCTTCTCCTCATTGATATATATGGAAAATTAGTATACTACTATATTACCTCATTATTTTATAACTAAACTGCACTGTTTGTACTGTTTTTTAAATGTATTAATATCTCTTGTAAATTTATATCGCAACAGTGTATTAGTTTCTATATGTCTTAGCTTTTGTGTACTAATTCAATAAAAAGATTTAGAAAGAAAAAATTATAGTTTATTCTAGGATATCTGTATTGATAGAAAGATGGTAAAAATGATATTTGTTCAAGTGGAGATTGTTTGTGTTTTGTATTTTCAGAGCAGTATCAAAGATAAGCTGCGTCCTCTTCCCATATCAGTTGGGGTGGTGATCAATCAGTCTCGGCGCAAGAAAAGGCAGAAACCTAGTTTAATGAATTTGTCTCCTGTCCTTGATCAGAGTGAACCTTTTGTTACAAAGGTTAGTGGTCTGATTTACAGGTAATCTTGTCTTTGTAAAATAAACGTAGGTTTGCTATTTCCTATTTTTACTGTTTTGTGAACTCAAACATCAATATGATTTTAATTTTCTTAAATATTCAACTTTCAACATGGGAGGAGGAAGTAAAACAAGTTGTATGCTTTGGAAAACTCATCAAAAACTTAAGGTTTATTGGAATTTTCTCAACTCAGCTTTTTTCCTCTAAGTGAGGTAAAACACCAGCCATGATCTTATTGAATGGTGGAGGAGGTGACTAAGTTGCCTAACCTTGGTTCTGCTTTTCATTTTCTTATGTGTATGGAAATAAAATCTGTGCATATTTGTAAGGTAGGTATTGTACAATTTTTTTCTATATTGCAGCTACTCTTGCGTGTTATTTTGTTTTAGCTTCAAAGTATGTGTTTGAACTTAAGCTTTCTAATTAATTGCTCATGAGGTTGAAGATCCTGGTTGCTCACCAGCTAATTTCAGTAGGTGTTGTTGCATTGAAATATTGCTGGATTACACAGCATGGCTTTTCTTGGTTGTAATTTTAATATAGGTCCAGTTTATGAAGCTAGGTTGTGGAGCTGACAACATTTGCCAGAGTAATCTTCAACTAAAGTATCGGTTTGGCTCCGGGATTCAAAACCAACAGGACAAATTTGTTCCTTTACCCATGTAAGTTTATTTTAAATTTGACGTTTGTTTTCATTTAGGCACTTCAGTTGTATTTGTTGGATTCAGTGGATGAGATGCATAATTTGAGTAAGAGTTCCTATACCTTGTGCACCCGTGGGAATAGTTTGAAGTACGGAAGTGGAATTTGTTTATTATTGTGATATGTACTGAGGTACATTGAAAAATTTGTCTTGCATACTATTTGTGCTAGTTAAATCATTACACAGTGGATTGAGGCAGTTACAAGGTAATCTATAATGAAGTGCACCAGCTATGGAGGAAGAGCAGTGCAGGTAGCCAGTGCTGCAAGATTATAATGAAGTAGATTGTGAAACTGAGAACCCACTTTATCATACTAGGGAATCTTTCAATAGCTTTATACCAGCAGGTTAGAAGCTGTGTTAAAGCCTAGTGACATGTATTGTCAGGCTTTTGTACTTCCTGCCTGATTGAGGAGGGGAGAAGAAAGAATGTCCAGGGTGAGTGGGGTCTTTGATTACGTTGGCAGCTTTACTGAGGCAGTGAGAAGTGTAGACAGAGTCCATGGAGGGGAGGCTGGTTCCCATCTCTGCAGTTTCTTGCTGTCACAGGCAGAACAATTGCCATACCAAGCTGTGATGCATCCATTGTATCAATTAACAAAACTTAAATTTTTAGTTAGGAAAAGAGTTAGTAATAGATGTAAAAAGATTAAATATTTATCATGAGCAACCCACAAAACATTTCCTTTAACGGAGCATGGAGAAATAATTTTGGCATGTTCGTTGATGTGAACTGTGAATTAAATTGTTTTTTTCCCCTTCTGTTGCTGTGTTTCTGTAGGGAGAATAATTTACCAGTATTTAAACTAAGTGACCAGAAGGATATAGTGCTGGAAATAACTGTCTCTAACAAGCCATCAGATCCAAAAGACCCAGACAAAGATGGGGATGATGCGCATGAGTCTCAGTTGATTGCAACGTTTCCAGATACGTTGACTTACTCTGCATATCGAGTCATGTCAACTCAAAATCCAGTGAGTGTGGCAGCTTTCTCCCATTTTATGGTTTTACATGCCTTGGCCCCAAGTTATGCCTTTGGTTGAAATACGAATGTATGGACGCTAGCAGTCCCATATACCTCATCAAGGTTAGCATCTTTGGCTGGAATGAGAGTGTACATAAACTTCCTAAAGAATTTAACTTTCATCATATGTGCCTACTTTGTCCTTTCTCAATATCTATTTATTATTTATTGATACAGTGCGGAGTAGGCCCTTCTGGGCCTTCAAGCTATGCTGCACGGCAGTCCCCCAATTTAATCCCAGCCTAATCCTGGGACAATTTACATTGACCAATTAACCTACAAACTAGTACCTCTTTGGACTGTGGGAGGAAACCAGAGCACCCAGAGGAAACCTAGGCAGGCACGGGGAGAATGTACAAACTCCTTACAGGCGGAGGCAGGAATTGAACTAGGATCACCTGTGTTGTAAAGCGTTGCGCTAACCACTACGCTACCATGCCACCCTCTTACAAGATTCATTTCTGAGCAGGGTAAAAATTTGACTGATTTATTTCAATGTCTTATCCTCAATTGTCCCCACGTCCATTATACACATCTGTTTCAAATGAAACCAACCAGCACATTGCATAGCAGGAACGAGCCAAGCATGCGACCAGAGTGGTATATTTATCGGCCAAAATCCACTGTTTTTGTTGTCATTGTCTTTTTATTGATGGGTTACTTTAACAGAGACTTGTATTTTACCTTTTCTATTACATCTGATTTTTAAATTAGGACAAAGTGTCATGCACAGCCAATCAGAATGGGTCTCGAGCACTCTGTGAATTGGGAAATCCTTTGAAGAGAGGATCAGAGGTATGCTTTTTCACTTTTCTGTTTCATTACATGTATTTAAGTTATTTCTGCTTTTCAATATAAAATGCAAGAATTGACCATTCATAATCTGCTTGTGATGTTGATTTGTGCTTAACATAAATCTAATGCAATGCAATTTTGATTTCCAGGTGACTTTCTACTTGAAGATGAGTACTGCTGGAATTACCCTGAACACCAGAAACCTGAGCATCAATTTACAGCTTGAAACGTAAATCAAACTGAAAAATTGCAGTTGTCAATAGTGCAGTAGATCAAGTTTGTAATCCTAAAGATCTATCGATGTGTCAACACACACTTTCATATCTAGAAGTTTGCATTTTATCTGTAAGATGATCTCTTAACAAATTAGTAAAATAGCGTGCAAAGTATCACAAATGGAGTTCTTGTTACCTCGAGTACATTTAACTTAAATGAACCAATATTTAATTTCCTGCCCTGCTTATCACTGATGTCTGTGATTGTGCAGTTGATAACTGGCTAGCTGTCCAATCTGGGAAATGCAACATTTCTCAACAGTAGTTTCAAAAATAAAAGCTGTATCCAATTTATTTAAGTTTACATCTGTTAAGTTGAAACGGAACTTTTGAGCATTCTTCTTTGCTAGGCCATATCTCCTGTTTTCCTTGATCAGTTATGCGAGCAGGATATCTACATATATTTTTGGATCAATTTGATAGCTTATGATGGAACTTTTGGTTTCTGTTTACAGGACCAGTGAACAGGTTAATCGGGCATATGTTGCTACTGCTCAAGTAGTGATCGAACTGCTTTTGTCTGTAGTTGGGTAAGTAGAAGTTCTTTTGTTCTGTCCTTTTTTTTTGATGCAGATATATTTTGAGTATTCCATGGGTGTGTGCTGTATAGAGGAAGCTATTATAATAATAAAAACTAACTTGCATCTCTGTGTTTGAAAAGTGCTGCAAAACCATCCCAGGTGTACTTCGGAGGTTCAGAAGTAGGTGAGAGTGGTATCAAGACTGAGGAGGATGTTGGAAGCTTGATTCAGTATGAGTTCAGGGTAAGTGTGGTTTTGTAAAGAAGAATTTAGTTTCCTGTTTTAAAGCAATCCAAATAACTTGCAATCTATTGTTTTAAAAATTTGTCTGGTTTAACAGAACATGCTGAGATTCACAGCAGCTACTTAAACGAACAATGGTAGCCATTATTTTATCTACTCTGCAAACGTTTTCTCCTCACAGATTATCAATTTGGGAAGATCACTTAAAACTTTGGATGATGCTTGGCTGCAAATCATGTGGCCAAAGGAGATCGCGAATGAAAAGTGGCTACTCTATTTGACGAAAATGAACTCAAAAGGCATCAATCATGAAGCCTGTCAGCCTCAAGAAGAAATTAACAAACTACATTTAAAGGTAATTAGTCATTGACAATTTTCTCAAAGCTGAGGTTGATTTAACTATTTCTAGGCCTAATGCAGAAATAACTGATTGGCTTTCTTGCCAAAATGAGCTTTCATAGAAACATAGAAAACCTACAGCACACACAATACAGGCCCTTCGACACACAAAGCTGAGACGAACATGTCCGTACCTTACAAAATAACCTAGGGTTACCCATAGCCCTCTATTTTTCTAAGCTCCATATACCTATCCAGTAGTCTCTTATCATATCTGCCTCCACCACTGTCACCGGCAGCCCATTCCACGTACTCACCGCTCTCTGCGTTTTTTAAAAAAAAACTTACCCCTGACATCTCCTCTACCTGCTTCCAAGCACCTTAAAACTATGCCCTCTCGTGCTAGCCATTTCAGCCCTGGGGAAAAAACCTCTTACTATCCACACGATAAATACCTCTCATCATCTTGTACACCTCTATCAGGTCACCTCTCATCCTCCATCGCTTCAAGGAGAAAAGGCCGAGTTCACTCAACCTATTCTCATAAAGCATGCTCCCCAATCCAGGCAACATCCTTATAAATCTCCTCTGCACCCTTTCTATGGTTTCCACATCCTTCCTGTAGTGAGACGACCAGAACGGAGCACAGTACTCCAAGTGGGGTCTGACCAGGGTCCTATAGAGCTGCAACATTACCTCTCAGCTCTTAAACTCAATCCCACGATTGCTGAAGGCCAATGCACCATATGCCGCCTTAACCACAGAGTCAGACTGCACAGCAACTTTGAGCGTCCTATGGACTCAGACCCCAAGGTCCCACTGATCCTCCACACTGCCAAGTGTCTGACCATTAATACTATATTCTACCATCATATTTGACCTACCAAAATGAACCACCTCACACTCGTCTGGGTTGAACTCCATCTGCCACTTCTCAGCCTAGTTTTGTATCCTATCAATGTCCCTCTGTAACCTCTGACAGCCCTCCACGCTATCCACAACACCCTCAACCTTTGTGTCATCAGCAAATTTACTAACCCATCCCTCCACTTCCTCATCCAGGTCATTTATAAAAATCACGAAGAGTAGGGGTCCCGGAACAGATCCCTGAGGCACACCACTGGTCTCCGACCTCCATGCAGAATATGACCCGTCTACAACCACTCTTTGCCTTCTGTGGGCAAGGCAGTTCTGGATCCACAAAGCTATGTCCCCTTGGATCCCATGCCTCCTTACTTTCTCAATAAGCCTTTCACTGAGATTTATTAAACACATACAGCCTCAAAAATATCTTCTGTTATTTTAAAAGAATATAATTTATGTAATGTATAATTAAAATAATCTATTTAATTTTCCATCATTTAATAATGATTTTGCTATTATCAACATGATTTTTCTTTAAAAGGACAAACATTTTAACAGTGATGGGAATCTTGAAAATTAAGTTTTATCTTATGGCATGAAATGTATTTCAATCCCAGAAGATGCTGGCAATGTTAAATAGTCTCATACTTTCAAACCCAAAACATCTAGAAGTCTAAAAATCACTAAGAAGAGTCAGGACCCTAAGATGTATGATTTTTTTTCCTCTTCTCAGTCTGGTCTCTTGTAGCAACTCAAATATTGTTTAAAGTTAGTTAACTTGTCAGGTTAGAAATCAAATCTCTACCTTCTAGATCTCTTGAGCTCAAAGGATGGTTTTATAGACATTCTTTAACCTAATTATAGACTCAACTAGACAACGGGGTGACCTGTTGGGGCACCCTTTGAGAGAAGGGTAGTGCAGTCTGATGTGACCAGAATGAACATTAAATTTTTCTGAATGCTATTGGTATCGCTTTGCTTTGGAAACTGAAGTAGTAAACCTCAGCTTATTAAAGAAGAATGACACATAGCAAAGCAAATATATCTCCTCCTCATTTAACGAAGGACACTTTTGATGGCATCATTTCTGGCTTATCTGCCATCCGGGACATCAAATGTCCTCTTTCTTTAAGGATCATGGTTTCCCTTCTGCCGTCATCAATGATGCCCTCACATGCATCTCCTCCATTTCCCGCACTACGGCCCTCACCCCATCCTCCTGTCACCACAACAGGGACAGAGTTCCCCTTGTACTCACCTACCACCCGACCAGCCTCCGGATCCAGTACATTATCCTCCTCAACTTCAACCACCTTCAACAGGGCCCCACCACTAAGCACATCTTTCCCTCTCCACCTCTCTCCGCTTTCCGCAGGGATCGGTCCCTCCGCAACTCCCTGGTCCACACATCCCTCCCCACGAATCTTCCACCCAGCACTTACCCCTGTAAGTGCAAGTGCTACACCTGTCCCTACACCTCCTCTCTTGCCACCATTCGGGGCCCCAAGCAGTCCTTCCAAGTGAGGCAACACTTCACTTGTGAGTCTGTTGGGGTCATCTATTGCATCCGGTGCTCCCGGTGCGGCCTCCTCTACATCGGTGAAACCCGGCACAGATTGGGGGACTGCTTCGTCGAGCACCTCTGCTCCGTCCACCACAACAGACAGGATCTCCCGGTTGCAACCCACTTCAACTCCACTTCACATTCCCATTCAGATATGTCCATACATGGCCTCCTCTACTGCCATGATGAGGCTAAACTCAGGTTGGAGGAGCAACACCTCATATATCGTTCGGGTAGTCTCCAGCCCCTGGGCATGAACATAGAATTCTCCAACTTCCGGTAATTCCCTCCCCCTCCCTTGCCCCATCCCTGTTTCACTCTGCCCCCTCCCCGAGCTGCCTATCACCTCCTTCATGGTTCCGCCTCCTCCTACTACCCATTGTGCTTTCCCCTAATCCTTCTTCACCCTTCCTGTCTATCACCTCCCTGCTTCCCCTCCCCCACCCCTTTATCTTTCCCCTTACTGGTTTTTCACCTGGAACCTACCAGCCTTCTCCTTCCCACCCTCCCCCCACCTTCTCTATAGGGCCTCTGCCCCTTCCCTCTACAGTCCTGACAAAGGGTTCCGGCCCGAAACATTGACTGATCATTTCTACGGATGCTGCCCGACCTGCTGAGTTCCTCCAGCATGTTGTGAGTGTTGCTCTGCCACCCTTGTGCCTCTCGTTGTCATCCTGGAGACGTGCAGCCCTTTCATCCCCCTTCTCTTCATCTCTTCTGCTGTTTGTTGTTTGTCTCTGATCCTGGAGACGTGCATGCCTCTCCTCCTCTGTCTCCTCTTCTGTCATCTTTTTTTGTCCTGACTCATTGATCCTGGAGTCATGCGGCTCTGGCCTCATCCGATTCTTGTTCTCTCCCTCTCCTTGCCACTTCCCGACGACGTTTGGCATCATCCCCTGACCATAATGTCCCCCTTCCCTTTCCACGTGGCATATTAGGCTGACCACTTTTATTTACCCTAATGCTGGATAGAAGATACGAAGCAGTAACACCAAAGGATGCTGATTATTCTTTTTTAAATTACTAATTTTTTATTGCAACACCAACAAGTTACACGTTTCCCCTGCCATCCGAAGGCAGAGCGTTCCTATGAAATGGTTCGTAAGCCAGAATTTTGTAAAGCAAAGAAGCAATTGCCATTTATTTATATGGGACAAATTTGTAAGCGTTCACAGACCCAAAAATAACCTACCAAATCATGCCAAATAACACATAAAACCTAAAATAACAGTAACATATAGTAAAAGCATGAATGATATAATAAATACACAGCCTATATAAATTAGAAATACTTCTCTACAACGATTGCCTGTACTGTTCTCTGTAGCGAAAATCTCACGCAAGCGCTCTCGGCAGAAACACGGCGCAAAAGCTCCTCAGTGACCTTTAAGCTATGAAGCTGCCAAATCATACCAAATAACACGTAAAAATACACAGCTGATATAAAGTAGAAATAATGTATGTATAGTGTAATATCACTTACGGGAATCGGGAAGACAGTGACGAGCACACTGATGATGGTGTGTTAGGTTGAGTTGTCGGAGTTTGGGTGGTGCAGTGGTCCCCAACCTCCGGGCAGCAAACTGATACCGATCCGCGAAGAATGCAGTGGTCCAGCGGTGGTTGGGACACACCCAGCGCATCTTTAAGAAAAAAGCCAAAATAAACAAGCTAACTACGTGCCACCTGGCACGTAGTTGTCAGCCCAGATCAGAGGCGACGCAATTGGCAATTGCCTCTGATCTGGGCTGACATTTACATGCCGGGTAGCGCCTAATTAGTTAGCTTGTTTATTTCGGCTTTTTTCTTAAAGATGCGCTGGGTGCGTCCCAACCACCGCTGGACCACTGCATGTGTTGGATGTCTCCCGGCTACCACGGCATTCTCCGTAAATCGATATCTGTCTGTGGCCGGGGGGTTGGGACCACTGGGGTGGTGGGACACGGGGGTGTCATCTCATTGTCGATCAGGGTGGGCAGGTCATCTTCTATGTCTGCCTGCCTCGATGTTGAAGATCGAGGTTCGTCGTCTGCTGTGGCTGATGCGAAAGGCTTGAAAAACGACAGTATGCTTGACTGCTTAGCCTCGCGCATTTTTCTATCATACAGTTCTTTGTAAGCACTCAAACCATCTTGCAAATATGCCCTAAACCAACGTACCCTTTTAAAATTAAAGTTGTACTTTATCATTGCAGCGAAAATCTCACGCAGTTGCTTCACGTTCAGTTCCTGGACGACCTCACTTTTGCTACTGCATTCAGTTTTGATTGTTATCCTTTCCTCTTCCAATTGCATCAGCTCTTCATCTATCAGTTCTTGGTTATGGGATGCCAAAACTTCTTCAACAACACCTTCATCAACTTCCACAAGCCAAACTCACTTCGTCCTTACTTCGTTCACCACGATCAAAACGCTTAATTATGTCTAGTTTTGCACTAAGTGCAACATCCTTACGAGCTCTTTTAGGCTTTTCTGATACCTTAGAACTCATCTTGCAAACGGCTGCTCACAGGCACATGTTTAAGCAATGCCGGCGAGAATGCCGTTCTGAATTTGAGGGAGTGCGGCTGCTCGGGGCGCGCGGCGCACTGCTTTTTCCGCGCGCTGCCTTTTTTTGTAATAGTGAAAACACCTTCTGTTAGCAAAAACAGGTAACTAATGTAGGTCTTTTGTAATAGCAAGGTTTCGTAAAGCGAACGTTCGAAAAGCGGGGGACACCTGTACATTCAATACAACCAATTGCCAATTACATTTGACTGTTTAACCTAGCCACCCCCAACCTTCATACCATCCCCCCCTCGACCCCTCTCTCCCCCCCATCCCTCTCCCCTCCACCAACCAACTGAATAGTAGTACATACACAAAGCATTCCTATTTTAACAAAAGATCTTTTAAGTTAGATATCAAATTTGTCCACATTAAGATTGAATTTGGTCATGTATCAATTACTCTTGCTGATGATAGTTCCAGGTAAGAAATGTCCAAAAAGCTCCAAAGCCAGTGAGTATTTGAAATATCATAGGGAGGTTTCCAACGCTGGACTACAATCTTCTTAGCTGCATTCAGGCCTGCCAGCAAGATTTTGTGTGTTTTTTCCGTAAGGGAAAGGTGGGAGCCATCATTTAGAAGATGTACAGCAGGGTCCATTGGTAATTGTACCCCTTTTATTCTGTAAGGGTACTGATAACCTTCCCCCACAAACCAAAAACCCCTGGACATTCCCATTCAACATGTTTAAAAGAGCCAATGGTTCCGTGTGGGCAATATGAGCAATATGGGTCAGGAACCAGTCCCATTTGATGTCTAATTCTCGGTGTTAAATATGCTCTATGACAAAATTTCAAGTGTATATACTGATGATTTGGGTTTTTCGAAGCACCGGTAGCGTTATCCCAAATCGCATCCCAGTCCCAATTCAGATATGTCCCTATCCCAGGCTTTCATTCCTGATGTGGGCATATATTACTGGGAGTTTAATTTATCATAGATATATGACACTATCTGTCCTGGAGCACTCTGTATCCAACTTAAAATGGGGTGGTCCTTTAAATCTGACCCCCAGGAAACCCCATAGGCTTTACAAGCTGATCTTACTCTAAAGTAGAAGAAAAGAGAGTGTTTATCAATATGATATTGAGATGCTAGTTCTTGAAAGCGAAGGATAGTACTTGCCCCACTAATATCTTGAAGAGTAGTAATACCTTTATCCTCCCAAGTTCTGTTTGTGAATAGTTTCCCCCCAGATAGAAGATGATTATTGTTCCATAATGGAGATGATTTGCACCATACGCTTTTAAATTTTAGGAATTTTTCTGCTGCTCTAAACACTTGTAGCATCTGGGTTAAAATTGGACCGTAATACAAATCAGACTTTTTTGGTATACGTACCTATAAGGAGAAAGTCCTTCAACCTTATTGGTGCTATTAGCTCTTGTTCTATAATTTTCCATGATGAAACTTTACCCTCCTCCAACCAATAGCTAAGACTTTTTAATACAAGTGCCCAGTGATACAATTTAAAATTTGGACATGCCAATCCCCCATCCAACTCTTTGAATTGTGGAGCTGACCATTTTATATTGGGTCGTTTACCGTTCCAAACATAGCATCGTAGTAAGGAGTCCAGTTTTTGCCAATATCCTGCTGGAGGTGCAAGTGGGATCACTGAGCTGATAAAATTAATGCGGGGTAAGATGTTCATTTTAATGACCGATATACGGGCCGGGACTGATGCTGGCAGGTGTCTCCATCTATTAGTATCTTCTATTTTTCAAAATTAAGGAGTAATTTGTTTTAGCCACAGAGGATAGGGAAGTATTAACTTTAATACCCAAGTAGAGGACCTCATTTGTAACCTTAATCTGGGGAGGGAGAGACACCTTACTTTTATCTGTATTAATCAGCATCAGTGCTGATTTTGACAAATTAACCTTGTATCCTGAAAGAAATCTAAATTGCTCCAGTGTTTTTAAAACATAGGGGAGAGTTTGTTGAACATTTGCCATATAAACTAGTGTGTCGTCCGTGTAGAGTGATATTGAATGTGATGTTTTACCTATTGTAATACGGGAGATCTGAGGAGAGTTTCTAATTAAATTTGCAAACTGTTCAATAGATACAGTAAAAATTAAAGGAGACAAAGGGTCCCCTTGTCGTGTGCTCCATCCTATGTCAAATAACTCTGAGAAACCTCCTCCCACTTATATCTGAGTTGAAGGATTACAATATAGTGTTTGAATCTATTGATAAATTAATCACCAAACTTAAATTCTTTTTGAACTCTCCAAAGATATGGCCATTCAAGGCAATCGAACGTTTTTTCAGCATCTAGAAATAGCAGGCCACAGGCAGGGGGGATTATATGTGTTGCACTCAGTATGTGTAAGAGCCGGTGAATATTATCAGATGTGAGACGCCCCCTGATAAAGCCCGTTTGATCTGGGCTAATTATTTTCCCAACTACTGTCTCAAGTCTACTGGCTAAGACTTTGGAAAATATCTTGAGGTTGGTACTTATCAAGGAAATTGTACGGTAATTGGCACACTCCAAGGTGTCCTTAGGTATAATTGTGGTCAGGGCTGTGTTTAGATCTCTATGGAAAGCACCATTTCCAATAGCATAATTTAATGTTTCTAACCATACTGGTCCAAGAATACCCAAAAGTGCTAGGTAAAGTTCCACAGGTATGCCATCTATACCTGGCGTAAGGCCCTTATTTGTAGCTTTGACTGCTTTAAGTAGCTCATCCAGTGTAATAGGAGAGTCTAGAGTTTTAGTGTCCTCTAATGACAACACAGGGAGGTCTAATCCACTAAAAAAAACCTGTGAGGTCATTCTCAGAAGGAACTGAGCCACTTGCATACAGTTCTTTAAAGTAATTCTTGAATGTCTCGTTTATTTCCTCTGTTGAAGATACTACTCCACGTTTAGTACATCTCATCACTGGTATAGACCTTTTAGCTTCCTGCTGTTTGAGTGTTAGTGCCAAAAGATGGCTCGGTCTGCTGCCTTCTGCGTAATACTTATGTTTGGTTATATGGATCATATATTCTGCCCTGCTTCTTAATAAATCATTTAATTCTGCTTGTTCTGTTTTGAGCTCGTTTTCTTTTGTTTTGGTGTATCTCCTTTTGAGATCATTCTCCAAAACCTTACTTTGTTCCTTTAGGGTGGAAATCTTTTGAAGCTGGCTTTTATGTAGATGGGAACTGAACCATATGGCATTATTTCATAAGGAACCCTTGATGGAGGCCCTGTCACATCCGAGACACTATTTTTATTTACATTTATAAATTCCGTCAGTTTTATTCTCAGTTGTGATAGAACTTTGTTGATTTTTAGAAGGGTGGAGTTAAATCTCCACCTAGTGGCCTTATTTTTAATTTTGCCATAATTAAAAGTAGATATGACTGGGTTGTGATCAGATAGATGTTTGGGCAAAATGTCTACTGAGTGTACTAAAGGCAGCAGACCGGAGGATATAAGAATGTAATCTATCCGAGAGAAAGTTTTATGTCTTGTGGAGAAGAAGGTATAGTCTTTAGCAGATGGATTATGCACCCTCCACACATCAGTTAAATTTAAATCCATTAGAAAAAGGTTAAGTGCTTTGGAAGCAGATTCTTGAGAGCTTGATATAGTTGAGGAAGATTTATTGAGGTTAATGTTTACCAAAGCATTCATGTCCGAACCAACATATAGTTGGTAGTCACTTAACTTCAGTAATTGTGAGGTAATTGAGGGAAAAAATTCAACCTTGAATATAGTCGGGGCATATGGGCTAATGAATGCAACTTTTTTTTATCCTGAATGGATGTGCAGCAAAAGCTAGACGTCCTTTATTGTCGGCGCCAGTCCTTTCAATTGAAACATTAATATTACATCTCGTTACTATCATAACTCCTTTCATACAAGTACCATCAGCTGATGCCACAACGTGTTTATAAAAGCAGTTTTGAACCCTGGGAATGTCATTAGGTTTAAGATGTGTTTCCTGTAACAGCACAGCATCTATTTTCTTTCTGTGTAAGAAATCTAAAACCTTTGAACGCTTGTAGGGAGAGTTTATTCTCCTAACATTGAATGATACAATAGTAAGATTTTCTAATCTATCTGTATTGCTCATCTTCCCTGGATCTGTTGTTGTAAGTTGGTGGTGGAGCCCTGAGTTACCCACTTCCCACCCCCCCTGCCCACCCCCCTTCCCATCACCCCTCCCATTCAACCCTTTGCTTTGTAACATCTGTGAGTGTCACTTAGCAATGTCAGACACTGAACATTAACCGCCCCCCTCTAGCAACAACAAATTAGAAAGGCAAAGCAGTTCTCATAGACAATCATATCAAAGAGACAAGAAAAAAGAACCCTGGACAAACCTGTTAACCTATGTAATTAAAACCGTTTCCGTCTCAAATATAGTATAACACATAATCAAGACCCCAACAGCTCTCTTTCAAGAAACCGTCGCTTAGCGATGGCGCCAGTGACGTCTTATCTGGTGCCCAGGAACGTAAACAAGTCTACTGGAGACATAACGTTCTAAAGTTATTCAGAACAAACTGCTGTTTTTCAGCTTCATTCTTGAAGTATTACATTTGGGTATATTGAATATCTCCTTAAAACTCTGACCTGCAATAGTCAGAAACAAATTGGCCTCTTAATTAACTGAATGCAAAAGTGCAACGAATGACTTTCCAATAAAAGAATAACCAGAAAACTTCACACCTAGGACATTAACCGTTAACTTGCCTGTGCCTGTTAGGTTGCGCATACAGGCTGGTCCGAGCTCTTAATGCAGTTCCATCTCCTCCCGAGGGGTGTGTGGACTTTGCCAAGGGTCTTCTTCCATATCTCCAAGCACCGATGATTTCGGAGCTTCTTTCGCTTCCTCTGCCAAGTTAAACGACATCTTCATGCCCTTGATATTCACTCTCAAAATCGCCGGGTATATGAGATTCCCTTCAGTCGAAGCTTAGCGCGGATCTCCTTGTATCCCTGCCATTCCTTCATCATGCCGGGGCTGTAGTCGGCGAGGAACTGCAGCTGGGTGCCATCAGGGAGAGTAGGTTTGGCTTTCCTTGCACCCTCCAGGATAGCCTGCTGGTCGGTGTACCATAGAAGTCTAAAAACCATGGTCTGCAGCCTTGAGGTGTTGTTGGAAAAGATCCTATGTGCTCTATTGATCTCCAACGGAGTGCTGTGGGAATTCTTGAGTGCTGGAATCCAATTAGGCAGTATCTCCAGGAGGTAACCTCTTGGATCATCGCCCTCAGCGCCTATCGGTAAGTTGACCAGCCACACATTGTTTCTCCTGGATCTGTCCTCCAAGTCATTTAACTTCTTCCATATCTTAGACACCTCCGCGAGACAGGAGTTAGTAATGTTCTCATTCTTGCTTAAACAAACCTGAATGTTGTCTATTTTATTGAGGACTACAAAATTTTTTAGCGTGAATGTCCGCTTGCTCCTTTAACGACCGGAGAATGTTTCCATTCTCTGCCATAAGCTTCTGTATGGGGTCGAGAGCCTTTTCCGGCAACTCCTTTAGCATGTGGGCTACCGTTTCTTGCAGTGATTCTATCTCTGTTGCCGTTGTTTGCTTAATTAGCATAGCTATTTCCTCGGATGAATCGCTAGCTTGGTGTCGTCTGCTGGTATCTTGTTTCCTGGTTGAATTTGGATCTTTTTTTTTGAAGTCATGTCGTTAGTTAGATCTTTCTCCAACTCAGCCTTGTATTAAAGCCATCTATGAGCCCTAAAGAACATGAAAAAGGAGGGTTATATTTCAGCGCTCAGTGCTGTGCTGCCATCTTGCCTCATGCCTCACCGGAAGTCCCTGATTATTCTTGATGATGTGCTTGGCGCTCTCCTAAATGGAAGTGATATAGCCACCGCTGTCTTTTGACTGCAGCAAAGGGTTTTATGGGTGTCTTGAAGTATGTCATTACAATAAGATTTAATTATCTGTTATTGATGGGTGGCAGTTAGATCTGTCCCAATCCTGCACATGCTGATGGTGATTAGCAGAATGTGACCCCTTGAAATAGAGCTGCCCTGCCCTTTTGCTCCAGTAGGTGTCGCTGCTGAGGCTGGCCGTGCGCATGCATCGGGCCGTCGAGTCCCGATTTCCATGATGGCCGATCAGGTCTCGGGTTAAAAGGGAGCCTGTTTATTTTGGCGAATGAGCAATTTTATATGAATATATAACCCTGAACTTTGCCTGCATTCTATAAGTTAGCGCATTTTAACTGGATTTAGGCAAATAAAGTGCCACTGTAATGCAGGGTTTGCGCTAATTGGAGGTCAGCATGAGAGTTTTAGTAGTATATAGGTTTATGGAGCATTTTGTGATCTGCACAGCATACTCACAGTTACTTTGTTGTAGGGAATTCCGAGTCAAACAAGAAAGAGAAGGGAACTCAAGAGCAATAAAAATAATCCAGTATTGCCGTCTTTATTTTCTTCTCAAAGAAAGTACAGAACCCTGGTGAGTACAAGTGTTACTTTAAGAACTTAATTTTGAATATTTTATTTCTGCTTCAAAAGTGACCTTTTGCATTTATATTCCTCAGGAATGTGGCGACAGTCAGAGTGCAAAATGTGTTAATATAAAGTGTCCCCTCAAAGGCCTCGATAGCAATGCATTTCTGGTCTTGCATTCACGAATATGGAACACTACTTTCCTGGAGGTAAATATAAAAGTAGATCTGTGATCAGTGTGTACTAACCTTTTATAAAAACACTATTTTACAATTCTTATGTATGCATCTAACTCTGTTTTGCAGGAATTTTCCAAACTGAACTATCTTGACATCATTGTTAAAGCAATGATAACTGTTGAATCAAAGGCCAAAAACATTGTGGTTAAGAATTCAGAAACTAAGGTAATCTACTCATTGTAGTAATTAAGAATACATTGAGTATAAAACTATAACATAAGTCGTTCATGAATAACTTTTGAAAAGAATATTTTCTCCAGTTAATTTTGAATGCAATTTTATGTCATTAGATAAAATTACTGTTTACATACAATAACTGAATAATTCCTAAGAACTGAGGCTGAAGAGTGAAGATTTGGGGTAAATTGCCAAATTTATTGAGGTACATTGAAGGCTGAGCAGTGGTTAATAAACAATGATTTAATGTAGGTGGTTGAACTGTCTAGATTTTTAAGGATTAAAGAGCAGCTTAAAAAACAGCCAGAGACAGAGGACCTTTTCACTTGTATATTGGATATCTTCAAGGCTATCTTACATATCGGGATTACATATCTTCAAGGTGCAATGCCTCAGATAGTCAGCGTCCTTCTGATGACCCTCACCATCCAGGATATGCCTTGTTCTCGTTCTTACCATTAGGCAGGAGGTACAGAAGCCAGCGGGCACACACTCAGTGATTCAGGAACAGCTTCTTCCCCTTTGCCATCTGATTCCTAAATGGACATTGAAACCATGAACACCACCTCATTAATTTTATAAATTTCTATTTCTGTTTTTGCACTACCTATTTTAAAGTAATTGTTTAATATACATATATACTTGCTGTAATTTGTTTTTTTCCCTATATTTTCAAACTTAATAATTAGACTTTTATGGATGTTGTTGAAGAGAATCTCCTGTGTCTGTACTGTTTTATTGAACAGTACAAGAATGGAATGGATCTTAATAAATATTCTTTAAACTTGGTCTAAACAAATGGCCTCTATTAAATAATAGAGAACAGAAAATAATGGCAAGAAGGCTTTAAGAGTTAATCCTCTCTGAGGCTTCACCTGATACAGGATTTTAACAAGTGTTTACTCATAGACACCAGAAAGAATATAATTTGCAGAAAAAAAATTCAAGTTGAAGACTTAAATGTTGAAGTTGTTGTTATTTCTTTGCAGCTACTCTTGTTGGAAGATTGTTTCAATAGACATATCACATAGTTGTTTAAGACTACCCTGCCACACTATTATGTCTCCTGGTCCCATCAGCCTGCACCCAGACCATAGCACTCCAGAACCCTCCCATCCATGTACCTATCCAAATTTCTCTTAAGTATTGAAATCTACCACATATCCACTATTGCCGCTGGCAGCTTATTTCATACTCTCACCACCCTCTGAATGAAGAAGTTGTCCCTCATGTCCCT
Organism: Mobula birostris; assembly: GCF_030028105.1. Classification (NCBI taxonomy): domain Eukaryota; kingdom Metazoa; phylum Chordata; class Chondrichthyes; order Myliobatiformes; family Myliobatidae; genus Mobula; species Mobula birostris. The sequence continues at coordinate 169,980,682 of NC_092375.1, read as the reverse complement.
CTTAGACACTTCACCTTTCACCCTTAATCCATGACCTCTAGTTCTAGTCTCACTCAACTTCAGAGGAAAAGGCCTACTTGCATTCAATCTATCTATATCCCTCATAATTTTGTATACCTCTTTCAAGCCTCCCCTTATTCTCTGAACTCCAGGGAATAAAGTCCTAACTTTTTCAAACTTTCCTTATAACTCAGGTCCTCAAGTCCTGCCAACATCCTTGTAAATTTTCTCGGTACTCTTTTGTTGATCCTGTAGTCCCGTGACCAGAATTACACACAATACTCCCAAGTTATGCCTCACCAACATCTTGTACAACTGCAACATAACATTCCATCTCCTGTACTCAGTATTTTGATATGTGAAAGCCAATTTGCCAAAAGTTCTCATTATAACCCTGTCTACCTATGACGCCATTTTCAAGGAATTATGGATCTGTATTCCCAGATCTGCACTCCTTGGTGCTCTACCATTCACCGTGCAAGTCTTACTCTGGTTTGCCCTTCCAAAGTGCAACACTTCACACTTGTCTGCGTTAAATGCCATCTGCCACTTTTCAGCATGTTTTACCAGCTGGGCTGGTAGCCAGGCTCACTGGCCTATAATTTCTAGGCTTGTTCTTGGATCCTTTCTTGAACACTGGCAATCCTCCAATCTTCCAACACCTCACCCATGGATAAGTATATTTTAAATCTCTCGGGCTAGGGTCCCTGCAATTTCTGCAGTAGCCTCCCACAAGGTCTGACGGGACACATTGTCAGGCCCCGTAGACTTATCCACCCTAATGTGCCTCAAGACAGCAAACACCACTTCCTCTGTAATCTGTTTAGGGTCCATGACTTCACTGCTACCTTGCCTCACTTCTATAGACTCTACACTTGTGTGCAGGAAATGACATTAAACAATCTTGTATTTTGAAGCATTATCTTGCATTTCTTGTACTTGAGTATCTCTTTTGCTCCTTGCTGCCTATACCTGCTATGCATCTCCTTCCTCTTAACCATGGCCTTCAATATCTCTAAGGTTCCCTAAACCTGCTATTCTTGCCTTTTATTCTGACAGGAACATACAAACTCTGTACTCTCAAAATTTCACTTTTGAAAGCCTCCCACTTACCAAGCGCACCTTTGTCAGCAGACAACCCGTCCCAGTCCACACTTGCCGGATACTTTTTGATACCATCACAATTGGCCTTTATCCAATTTAAGAATTTCAACCCAAGGACCAGACCTATCCATGAAAGAATTTATCTGTTTCTTAATGACTGATCCTCAGAGACCACAATTTTGTCAATGTTCTTGAACAGGCATCTTTCAATTGGTTGACCCTGCATGAAACAGGAGAATTTTTAATGGTGTTTAACTTTTTAAAAATATTCTTTAGGTACGGGTTACAGTATTTCCTGAAAAAACAGTGAGCCATTACTTCGGAGTTCCTTGGTGGATCATTTTTGTTGCCATCCTGGTTGGGATTTTGTTGCTGGCACTTTTAATATTTTTATTATGGAAGGTGAGTGCACCCAGCTTTTTATTCCCATAGACCCAAAACCCAGTTACTGCAACCGGGTCAATCTGTCTGGAATCTTTGTGATATACTTTGGCATTTATCTTAGTTGGACATGGTTTGCTTTTTAATAGCCAGTGACTGTTATTTAACCCGCAAATGGGAATTGATTTTGGCCTAGGATATGCCCATGCTAGCCCATAATTCTAACCCAAGAAGAAAATGGCACCTGCCTTTCTTATTTACATCAAGGAGAATTTGCTGGAAGTGCTGTTCCAAATTCAATGGTGAAAACTCATGCTGGACCTTCAACTTAAACTCTGTCATGCAGCGAAAGGATTAGGGGAGTGAGTTATGAAATGGCTGAATGAAACAGTGGCACACAGCTTAACTCTGATTTACACTTGTGTGTACTAGCTTATGCTGTAGCCTACACAAGTGGGCTACACCGTTGTGAGCACTTATACTTGTGTGTTGGTGTGTCTGCGTCTCTCTGCAATTCACCACCAAAACGCTAGTTGGCGGTGGGGTTTCTGTGCCACTGTGTTGAGTTTCTTTGTTGTTGAAACTCAACACGAAGAAACTCGTACTTCAAACAATGGCGACTGAAACTGAAGGAGGGTGAATTTTCTGTGCTTGTCCGGCCACTGAGAGGCATGGACGAGGAAATGCATTTCAAATATTTTTGGATGTCGGCAGGTAGATTTGACGATTTGGTGCATCGTCTCCAACCATTTATCTCACATCAGCGTACGCACAGTATACTCAGAGATTGGCAGTCACCATTCGAGTTTTAGCTTCAGGTGGAAGTCAACAGGCTGTAGCAGCTAGCTACAAACTGGAGTCAAGCACAGGGTCCTCCATAATTTCGGAGGTCTGTAAAGCTTTATGGAAAGCATTGCAGCCGGAGTTCCTTCCCTGCCCTTCAGTCGCCCAATGGGAAGCTATTGCAGCGTAGGAGGAAATGCGATGCTACCAAGCAGACCAATCACAGTTGTTGTGGTCTGCATCGCCGGGAGAGGTGCGTGATAGGTTACGGCATTGAGTTCGGCGTAGGGTACGCGGCTACGCCGTACATTTGACGCACAAGTATAAATCAGCCTTTAGCCGTGTCCCCTGACTAGTAGCTGTCAAAAGCAGACTGTCTTTGATATTTAGAAATATTCTAAAATCAGCAGTCATTGAGATTTTTGACAATTAATTTTTAAAATTAAAAGAGCTAATCAAATCAACTTGAAAGGATCTGAAGATAACTGGTACTTGCCTTGATCCTTCATATCCATGAGGTTTGGCTCATAGTCATCAGTCCTGCATTTTGCTACCTTTCGGAGGTTTAGACCATCCCAAAAGGTGGTGCCCAGCCAGATTCTTTCACTTAATATCACCCTGAGAGTAAAGGATTCAGTAGAAGTATAGCACAGCTACAACATTCAGCTGCAGTGTTGATAATGTGCTCTGGAACTTGCCATACCCCCAATCAATTGTTCCAGTGCAGAATAGTAATGAGAGAGAGAGAGAAATTTATCGAAAGTGGTCCTAACTTAAAAGCAAAATAACAGAATTACTGATGTTCACTGATTCCATAACGCTTAATTCTGTCTGAGGTTCCTCAAACTGCCATCTGGTTCTCCTCCAGCCATACAAAGCACTGATTGGGAAATGCACTGCTACTCCTTCGTTACAAGTGAATCGAATCCAAATGCGTTCCACCCAGCAGCTTTGGAATACCTTCTGAGAGTAGATGTGGATGTGTTTGCCTGCATCCGAAGTAAACTCAGGTTCAGTTCCACTGCTGTTCGTGAGGAGTTTGCATGCTCCTTCCATGACCATATGGGTTCCCTCCAGTGATCCAGTTTCCTCCCACATTCCCAAGACGTATGGGCTATTAGGTTGCTTGGTCACGTGTGTAATTGGGCAGCGTGGGCTTGTTTGGCTAGTTACTGTACTGTACCTCAAAATTCCTCACACGTCTGACGGTGGCCGTCTCCAACAGGAAGGCCAGTTGTACTTGAATGCCGTAATGTTAGCACACCTGGTCAGTACTGTGTTGGAGAAGGAGAAGTTATCATTGACCAGGAATTTAACTGTATTTGCCATATAAATACAATAGTTTTTACAACATGGCAATAATTGAGCTGACTTTTTAAAAAAAAATGCTTCTTGCCCCTCGGACAAATAAAGGGTATGATGGAATGCTTTGCATTTGCCTTGATAATTGGAACTCGAATACTCAAAGTTCAACAATACCTCAGAGAAAAAAGCCCACTTGATTGTTTCTGATGGTGATTGTACCAATCAGTCTTTCACCACCAGCACAATGTAGCTGCTGGACATAGTATCTTTAAGAAGCATATTAATGACTTGCTGAGAATTTTTTTTTCCCTAGCACTTTCCAAAGCAGGGTCCTGAGAACCTTGGGTAGCACAGATTTTTTTTGCATCAATATACGTTTTTTTTGCTTTCATCACATGGCATCCAGTCTTGAAAATATGGTGTCACTTTGTCGTCGTTGGGTCAAAATTGCAAAGTTCTCTGTCTTCAGCATGGGTTTCCAAGATTTGAGAAAGAGGCTTACAATTTCTTTGAAGGAAATTTTTGACAGGCCAGCAGCATCCTCAGCATGATTTCTATTTTCTCAATACATGTATTGATTCAACATCTCACTTTAAAACTGTTTGCCCTCATTAAATTCATTCCACTGACTCGGACTGTATTGTTTGAACGTTGCAAGTGGTCACTTAACTACTTTGATTTGAGAAATGTGAATGTTGTGGTTGCTTCGAACCTGGTACTGAATGTCACTCTGTGAAAGTAGTAGCTTTACCATTGGATCGTGACTGAATTCTACTCTGCATCAAAGTAAATTAATTATTATAAGATTTCAGCTAACATATGGGTTTAAAGAATGTCATGAATAATTAGAGTCTGCCTATTATGAACTTGTGATTATAGAATTGCCAGTGCATACTTTGTCTCTTCTTTAGTTTTAAACAATGTATTTTAAAAATGTATTCTGTCTTGAATTGAAATTTTCTGTGATATTGCACAGGTTTCCAGTAAATGTTCAACTTCTAACAACAGTGTGTACTGAAAAGTGGCTTTAAGAAAAAAAAACTTGATTATTAAACAATTATATCTTGTAGTTTGGTTTCTTCGGCAAAAGCAAAGATTCCCAATATGACGCCAGGTATCACAAGGCTGAGATCAATGTTCAGCCATCTGACAAAGAAAGACTGACTACTGATGCGTAATGTTGACTTGCTTCAGTCACTGGTTTGGTAAATAGTCCATTGGTCTGATTCTTAGCTTGGAGCAGCATGGTGTATGGAGCTTGGCATCACTTTCATCTTTCTATTCCTCCAAAGGGACAGTCTCACAGATTGACAGCATTAACACCAAAACAAAACCTACTGGGGCGTGGATACTATAAAAATAAATTGTTCTGTTGTTAAATGAACATGGGGAAACAATTTTGAATATCCAACTCTAAACTGTACAATTGGAACATAGAATAGTACAGCACAGTACAGGCCCTTCAGCCCACAATGTTGTGCTGACCCTCAAATCCTGCCTCCCATATAACTCCCCACCTTAAATTCCTCCATATACCTGTCTAGTAGTCTCTTAAACTTTACTAGTGTATCTCCCTCCACCACTGACTTAGGCAGTGCATTCCACACACCAACCACTCTCTGAATAAAAAAAACCTTCCTCTAATGCCACCCTTGAACTTCCCACCCCTTACCTTAAAGCCATGTCCTCTTGTGTTGAGCAGTGGTGCCCTGGGGAAGAGGTGCTGGCTGTCCACTCTATCTATTTTTCTTAATAACTTGTACACCTCTATCATGTCTCCTCTCATCCTCCTTCTCCTGGTTTTAATGAATAATTACTAATATTCTGCTCCTATGTCTTATGGTCTTAATAGTACCTGAATTTAAAATGCCATTCTTCACAAAGAAGAATGATCAAATACAAATGGTTTATAAACATTTGAAGATATTGGCATAATATTTTGGAACTTTTTAATGCTTATGCAGCTTCACTGTAACTTCCTTTGCATGGATCTTGTTTGGGATATGGTGCTTGCCCTTTAAGTTACACTGTTCTTCCACAGGTTTCAGCTGTCAGAATTAATTTTAAAAGTACTTTTTTTTTCTGAAATAGTCAATTTGTTGCCTTCTAAATTGTATGTCTTTTCTGAACAACTGTTCCAAGCCTTTGAGTTATCACATATCTATTTATTTAATGATATTAGTAAGATATTTGTGGTTTTCATCTTTTCTTACAAAATCCAGTTTACCAGAGTCAGTACTGGAGGGGGAGAAAACATTTCCATTTTGGAAAAAGTAACTTCTGTTACCAATATCTATTGGCATTCATCCCTTAAATATTGTCCTACTACATAAAATTTAATTTGGGAAGAATTTAAGGTACTTTATACAATTTTATAATTGAATACATTCCCATCTGTATATATGAGAAATTTTGATTATAAAACCTAATCTGTTGAGCTGTTCCTGACCAATTAGCTGACTCAACTGCAGTAAAATTCTTTTCACTTTTCTAAAGAAGGTTATAATGTTTTTATTCTTCAGAAAATAATAAAGCTTGAGGATTCTCTTTGCTTTGGGTTTTGCAGGGCTGTGGGTTAATGAGAGGTTTGGCATTATTGCTGCAATATTAATTGCTGGTGTGATTAACTATCTTGGTATTATTCAGCAGGATTGCATGTACCAGAGCTTTTCCTAGGGATACAGTATTATAAACTGAATCTTTTAATTCTATTTTGCACATTTACAGTGTGGATTTTTTAAACGTTCCCATTATGAAGACAATGTTCCAAGGTACTACGCAGTTCGAATCCGGAAAGAAGAACGACAACCCTTTGAGGATGAAAAATTAAGCAAGAAACAAGACAAGAAACAATGGATGACAACCTGGCAGGAAAATGAGAGTTACTCCTAAGACTATTTTTCCCCAAGAGTGCTTGAAACAAATTCAATTTAGAACTCCAAAGCAACTCATCCATTTTGGTACTTCATAACTGTGCACTGCTTTTTCTGCAACCGAGGATGGTTGTTGGTAATGCAGAAGTCTTTTGGCTCTGCATATGTAGCTCAGTGTACCTTGCTCCTTTACATCCAGAATACCCTTTGGTGTAAATGGCTTTTAGACTGTGCTTCAAGTTTGGTGCTGAAGATGTGCCTGACACAGCAAGTGCACAGCAGTATGGGATTGAATTAGTGTCTGCTTCAGAAGATGGGTGTGAAAACAGACTTCCAATTAATTTCAATAACATTTTGGCTTTAGCCTTTATTAAAATCTGTAGCAGACTATAAATTTTTAACTGATATGGCCAGGACCAAATAAGCAGAGATATAGCCCAGTGCATGGAAAAAAAATTGTATAGTTTTATAAATAGTTATATATTATAGAATGTCCTGGTATTTATTTTGTCATAAAACTGTCTCTTTCATAATTAGTAGACCACAGATTTCTCTTCAAGGAGGGAAAGTGTTTTAAATGTAGAAATGAACTACATATAGCTCTGTTCAATATTTTTTAATCCAGGTATAGACTTGAATTAAATGGGCACAACATCTTGAAGAGCTGACTATTTGCTTATATTTAGCTTTATTCAGAATAACATTATTTGCCACATATTACTGAAAAAGGGAGGCAAATATTTAATGTACTTAAGGAGCATGTTGTATAGCATTTGTCCCAAAAATCCCAATTTGTTACTTTTTATTACAAGAGGATAAATGCCCCTGGACTTTAATAGTTAAGACTGCTGTAATAACTTATTTGTGTGCATTGCAAAGGAAAGTACATATGTGGAGTTTGCCATCTGTAACAGAACAAATTACAAATAATATTAAAGTATTTTATGGCTGAGAACAGGAAGATGGTGACAAATGGTATCTATTACACTGGAAGAAGGAAATGGAGTGCCAGCCAGCTAAAGGTACTAACCCAGATAGTATAAGAATAGATTTCCCCCCCCAATTACTAAGGCTTATTGGGAGGACGGTATCTATGGCCATGTTACAGAGACTTTGCAATACCCACTGAATGTGGAAGAATTTGTCTTTCAGTCAAAGGCTAACTTTTTTACTTGTACTTTGGGTATGGCTTGTAGGCTGCTTGTTTGATTTTGTGGATGTGTTATCCCAGGTTATCATCTATGCTATCCATTTCAGTATTGTGATATCTGTAAATTCAGTATTATACACTTTAATTGATGCATGAATATTTACATACTATCTGAAGGATAGAATGTAAATTACCTTGGTTCTGACCTGTGGATTCATGTTTGAATCTTTCTTGAAAATCAGCAGTGTGTTTCAGTGAATAAATCTGATGGGGAAGAGTTCCAGCTTTGAACTACTTTTCTTCAACCGTAGTATTTTGTGTAGAGGTTCAGCATTTACTTTTACATTTCTTCCTTTTACTGATAAGTTTTACCATTTTTTAACAAACAGACAGGTAACCATTTGGTAGTTATTTTCTATGATGCATTTTGGATTTTCCAGTACCCTTCATCAACATTTTTTTGTAATAATGATACTTATTCTGTAATTTTTTTAGTTTATAAATTCACACGATATTGGATTATTATTGTCTTTTGTCTCATTTTGCATAATCTAGCAATTTCTCCAACCAAACATTTACACCAAATTTTTTATATTAGCAGCAGAATCAAGGGAAGTATTAGTTTTTTAAATTAAAAAAATTGTTTCTTTTGTGAGGTTATTTTTTTTTAAATGGTTGCTTGATTTGTAGCAGGATAAATGAGGCCCCATTTTGTTATTTATCAGATGAGCACATGCAGGTATTTCAAAACTTCGAAGATTTAAAAAAAAGTTGATTATCAATTTCTGTTTTCTCTTGAAGCAAACATATTGATAACAGCAAGAAGAAAATGCATATTTGTTCCTTAACATTTCATGACTATTTTTGCAACCTAAATCATAATTTGAGGTTTCTCCACTTGGGATTTAACATTGTATGCCAAATTATTTTTCAATTTCCACTGTTTCACTTCTCTCTTCGCTGAAGTGTAGTTTCACTATTGCCAGTCAACTTCCATCAAGTTTTTGGGCATTCTTCATTTGCTCTAATATGACAACCTCTGTAAAGAAGTGAGGGAAGCAACTGCTGGGAAGGGAGGATGGCATTATGGTTAAACCTGTTCCCACGTGGGGTTGACAACAATGTTTTCCACCATTGGTCAGGGCAAATGAATGTGAACTAGAATAATTTTCCCTTTCCCTATCCTGGGAAAACGAAGTCAATTAAGAATGATGTGCACTGGCCAACATTCCTTCAGATTTTTTTTAAACAGCTGTGTGGGCCCACCATTGCTGGAAGCCAGAAATTTTTACACAGCCTGAAAATGGCGGAGCACTTTAAATGACTTTTTTTGCAATATGCATACTATGAATACTTAGAATGAAAGTTGAAAAATCCCATCTTTTGATTTTATATTAATTGAAGGTATGATGAAATGCAGTACAACAAAGAATCTTTTACATTTCGTAAATTTTTAAAAACTTAAATGGTATTGGTGCTCAGCTTATTAACAATGAGACTTCCATTCTGTGTTTATTGCTACACTTTGTAACAGTGTTTTTACCTGAAACACTGAGAATGTAAATATGTTGAAACTTTCAAATACTTCAAAGTAAAGGTTTTGGTACAAAATTTGTGGATAATATTAATTAGCACAGTATATTTGTTAAATACCCTGTAATTAATTAAGATTTCAAAGTCATCAGCATAATTTCAAAATTTTATCAATATTATATTAAAGAATATTCCAGCTGAGCCACAACAAAGGCTGTGTGTGCAGGAGCATTTCAGTTATGTGCTGCCGCACACCGGCGCAACTTAGAGGGAACAGTGTTGGACAAGTAGCTGTAGGATTCAACGCAGTATGAAGCGTCTTTTAAAAAAGATTTTAAAAAAAGTCTTTAGAATATTTTAAAAGGCCACTCTTGCAAGTTCCAGAAGACACTGATACGGGTAATCAGTTGCATTAATGAAAATAATTTGATAATTCTTTCAATATGATAGTAAATTGAATTTTTGAATGCTTCATTTCTGCTGCAAGGGGTGCTAGCCTACAATTTCAAGTTCAAAATTTCTTCTATATGTTGCATTGTTTCAGGGCAGTTTGATTATTAAACTTCACAAACTAAGCTTATTAAAATTACTACAGCCTTTCTGCTTACAACTGCAGAGTAATATGGCACTGCATTTGTGAATGTGCTTATTGAGAATGTTATCTTTTTGATCATGGATGAGCACAAAATTCAACTTTGGCTATTTGAGCAAACTTCCAAAAAAGACCACTTGTCTCTTTTTTTTAAACCATTTGAAATAAAGTTTGTTGAATGCAGTTTCTGTACATCGATTTCTTAAAATCACAAATTAGATGATACAGTAAGGGAGAAATGTGATTTGACTTTCAGATAGCACCTTTCAACATCTCAGGATCTTCCACTGCACTTGACAATAGAGTACTTAAAAGTACATCCTCCTGTAAGAAAATGCTGCATCTGCTAGTGTAACAGCTGAGGGATGACTGACTGAAGACAGAGCCAAGTATTTTAAGGGACTTGATAGAGTAGACAGTAGAGGCAAATTGCCAGGCAGCATCTCTAGGAAGAGGTACAGTCGACATTTTGGGCTGACACCCTTTGTCAGGACTAACTGAAAGAAGAGCTAGTAAGAGATTTGAAAGTGGGAGGGGGAGATCTGAAAAGATAGGAGAAGACAGGGAGGGATGGAGCTGGCAAAAGGGATATGAGAGGATCATGGGACAGGAGGCCCAGGGAGAAGGAAAAGGGGGAGGGGGGGGGGAAGAAACCCAGAGGATGGGCAAGGGCTATAGTCAGAGGGAGAAAAGGGAGAGTGAGAGAAAGAATGTGTGTTGGGGTACGAGGGGAGGATGGGGCATTAGCGGAAGTTAGAGAAGTCGATGTTCATGCCATCAGGTTGGAGGCTACCCAGACGGAATATAAGGTGTTGTTCCTCCAACCTGAGTGTGGCTTCATCTTTACAGTAGAGGAGGCTGTGGATAGACATGTCAGAATGGGAATAGGACATGAAATTAAAATATGTGGCCACTGGGAGATCCAGCTTTCTCTGGTGGACAGAGCATAGGTGTTCAGCGAAACGGTCTCCCAGTCTGTGTCGGGTCTCGCCAATATATAAAAGGCCACATCGGGAGCACTGGACGCAGTATATCACCCCAGCCGACTCACAGGTGAAATGTCGCCTCACCTGGAAGGACTGTCTGGGGCCCTGAATGGTGGTGAGGGTGGAAGTGTAAGGGCATATGTAGCACTTGTTCCGCTTACAAGGATAAGTGCTGGGAGGGAGATCGGTGAGGAGGGATGGGTGGACGAATGGACAAGGGTGTTGCGTAGGGAGCGATCCCTGCGGAAAGCAGAGACACGGGGGGGGGGGAGGGAAAGATGTGCTTAGTAGTGGGATCCCATTGGAGGTGGCAGAAGTTACGTTGAATTATATGTTGGACCTGGAGGCTGGTGTGGTGGTAGGTGAGGATAAGGGGAACCCTATTCCTAGTGGGATGGTGAGAGGATGGAGTGAGAGCTGATGTGCGTGAAATGGGGGAGATGCGTTTGAGAGCAGAGTTGATAGTGGAGGAAGGGAAGCCCCTTTCTTTAAAAAAGGAAGACATCTCCTTCATCCTGGAATGAAAAGCCTCATCCTGAGAGCAGATGTGGTGGAGACAGAGGAATTGCGCGAAGGGGATGGCATTTTTGCAAGAGACAGGGTGAGAAGAGGAATAGTCCAGATAGAGTCAGTAGGCTTATAGTAGACATCAGTAGATAAGCTGTCTCCAGAGGTTCCACCCCTTCCCCTCCTGTCTTCTCCTATCATTTTTGATAAGATTTGATAAGTGATCTTGAAGTAAAGGAGCCATTAGGAGGTAGTGACCATAATATGATAAGTTTTTATCTGCAAGTTGAGAGGGATAAGGGCAGATCAGAAGTGTCAGTATTGCTGTTGAACAAAGGAGACTATGGAGCCATGAGGGAAGAGCTGGCCAAAGTTGACTGGTCGGATATCCTAGCAGAAAAGACAGTGGAACAACAATGGTAGGTATTCTTAGAAATAATGCACAAGGTGCAAAATCAGTTCATCCCCCGGAGAAGGAAGGATTCAAAGGGGAGAAAGTGGCCACGGTGGTTGACAAAGGAAGTCAGAGATAGCATAGCAAGTATAACAGAGCTAAGGTGAGTGAGAAGACGGATGACTGGGAAATTTTTAAGGAGCAACAGAACTTAACTAGAAAGGCTATACGGGGAGAAAAAATGAGGTATGAACACAAGCTAGCTAGGAATATAAAGGAGGATAGCAAAAGGTTTTTTAGGTATGTGAAGAGAAGGAAGATAGTTAAGAACAATGTTGAGCCATTGAAGAATGACTTGGGAGAAATTGTTATGGGAAACAGAGAAATGGCAGACGAATTTAATAAGTACTTTGGATCTGTCTTCACTAGGGAAGACACAAGCAATCTCCCAGATGTATGGATGGGCCAAGGACATAGGGTAACAGAGGAACTGGAACAGATTGATATTAGGAAGGAAACGGTGATGAGTCGACTGATGGGACCGAAGGCTAACAAATCCCCAGGTCCAGATGGTCTGCATCCTAGGGTACTAAAGGAGGTGGCTTTGGAAATTGCGGATGCATTGGTGATCATTTTCCAAAGTTCCTTAGATTCAGGATCAGTTCCTGAGGATTGGCGAATGGCTAATGTTATCCCACTTTTTAAGAAAGGAGGGAGGGAGAAAACAGAACTATCGCCCTGTTAGCCTAACATCAGTAGTGGGGAAGATGCTAGAGTCCATTATTAAAGATGAAATAGTGGCATATCTTGATAGCAGTGATAGGATTGGGCTGAGCCAGCATGGATTTACCAAGGGCAAATCATGCTTGACTAATCTATTGGAGTTTTTCGAGGATGTAACCAGGAAGATAGACGTGGGAGATCCAGTGGATGTGGTGTACCTTGACTTTCAGAAGGCATTTGATAAGGTACCACATAGGAGATTGGTGGGTAAAATCAGAGCTCATGGCATTGGGGGGAGGATATTGACATGGATAGAAAACTGGTTGGCAGATAGAAAGCAAAGGGTAGCAGTGAATGGGTGTTTCTCGGAATGGCAGGTGGTGACTTAGTGGGGTGCCACAGGGCTCGGTATTGGGACCACAGCTGTTTACAATTTACATCAATGATTTAGAGGAAGGCATTGTGAATAACATCAGCAAGTTTGCTGATGATAATAAGCTGGGTGGCAGTGTGACATGTGATGAGGATGTTAGGAGAATTCAAGGTGACTTGGATAGGCTGGGTGAGTGGGCAGAAACTTGGCAGATGGCGTTTAATGTGAATAAGTGTGAGGTTATTCACTTTGGGAGCAAGAACAGGAAGGCAGATTATTATCTGAATGGTGTGGAGTTAGGTAAGGGAGAAAAACAAAGAGATTTAGGAGTACTTGTTCATCAGTCTTTGAAGGTGAATGAGCAAGTGCAGCAGGCAGGGAAGAAGGCTAATGGAATGTTGGCCTTTATTTCAAAGGGAATTGAGTACAAAAGCAAGGAAATACTTTTGCATTTGTACAGGGCCCTGGTGAGACCACACCCGGAGTATTGTGTGCAGTTTTGGTCTCCAGGGTTAAGGAAGGACATCCTGGCTGTGGAGGAGGTGCAGCGTAGGTTCACTAGGTAATTCCTGGGATGTCCGGACTGTCTTACGCAGAGAGGTTAGAGAGACTGGGCTTGTACACGCTGGAATTAAGGAGATTGAGGGGGGATCTGATTGAGACATATAAGATTATAAAGGGATTGGACACGATAGAGGCAGGAAATATGTTCCAGATGCTGGGAGAGTCCAGTACAAGAGGGCATGGTTTAAGAATAAGGGGTAGGTCATTTAGGACAGAGTTGAGGAGGAACTTCTTCTCCCACAGAGTTGTGGAACACGCTGCCTCAGAAGGCAGTGGAGGCCAATTCTCTGGATGCTTTCAAGAAGGAGCTAGATAGGTATCTTATGGATAGGGGAATCAAGGGTTATGGGGACAAGGCAGGAACCGGGTATTGATAGTAGATGATCAGCCATAATCTCAGAATGGCGGTGCAGGCTCGAAGGGCCGAATGGTCTACTTCTGCACCTATTGTCTATTGTATATTTTGGATCTCCCACTCTCCCTCCCACTTTCAAATCTCTTACTAACACTTCTTTCAGTTGGTCCTGACGAAGGGTCTCGGCCCAAAACGTCAACTGTACCTCTTCCTAGAGATGCTGCTTGGCCTGCTGCATTCACCAGCTACTTTTATGTGTGTTGCTTGAAATTCCAGCACCTGCAGATTTCCTCGTGTTTGCGAGGCAAAATTCCATCAGCTTTAGCAATTTAAAATTATTTGGAATGCACTTATACACTTACAGTACCACAGCTACAGACTACATACTGGATCATGCAAATAAGAGTAGGCTGGATAGTTGGAAAGCCAGTGACATTCACCAGCATGGTTTCATTCCACAAATTCTAATGACTGAATATACCGTAAAAATCACAACAAAGTGTCTAGAGAAGAAGTTACTGATTTTTAAAAAAGGATACTGCAACGTGCAGCTCTTGAATGATGTAAATACATTCACTATGACTAATGTAGGAATTTATCTAAGTTCTGTTTATTTTAAACATTCCCCTTTTAAATCATAGTCATTAATACCTTGATGGCATGTTGCATCCCAGGTACCAGTGTCCACAGCATTTTGGAGAGGGAGGGAGGGCAAGCAGCCAGATGTCCTGGTACGTATTGGTACCAATGACATGGGAAGGAAAAGCAAAGAGGTTCTAAAGAGAGAAGTTAGAGAGCCAACCAGAAGGCTGAGAAACAGGACCTCCAGGATCATAATCTTTGGATTGCTACCTGTGCCACATGCCAGTGAGGGTAGAGACAGGATGATTTGGCAGATAAATGCGTGGCTGAGAAGCTGGTGCAGGGGGCAGGGCTTCTGGTTCTTGGATCATTGGGGTCTCTTCTGGGGGAGGTATGACCTGTACAAAAGAGATTGGTTGCACCTGAACCCAAGGTGGACAAATAATCTCACTGGCAGGTTTGTTAGAGCTGTTGGTGAGGGTTTAAGCTAATTTGGCAAGGGGGTGGGAATCGGAGCGAAGGCATTCGGGACAGGACGGATGGTAAAGTAAAGATAATATGCAGTCAGATGGTCAGGAAGGGCAGGCAGCAGGGTAAGTATCAGTGCATTAGGGATGCAGAATCTAAAAGGTTAGCAAATACAGCACTCATCTCAATGCACAGAGTATAAGGGATAAGGTGGATGATCTTGTTGCACTTTTACAGATTGTTGGGTATGATGTTGCGGCCATCACTGAATCGTGGCTGAAGAATGTTGTAGTAGGGAGCTGAATGTCCAAGGTTACACATTGTATTGGAGAGATAGGAAGGTAGGCGGAGGGAGTGGTGTGGCCCTGCTGGCAAAGCATAGCAACAAATCATTCGAAAGATGTGACATAGGAGTGGAAGATATTGAATCCTTTGGGTTGAGTTAAGAAATTGCAAGGGTCAAGGGGCCCTGATGGCAGTTATATACAGGCCTCCAAACAGTAGCTGGGATGAGGTCTATAGATTACAAATGGGAAATAGAAAAGGTGTGTTAAAAGGGCAATGTTATGATAGTCATACAGATCGACTGGGGAAAATTAGATTGATAATGGATCTCAAGAGGGTGAGTTTGTTAAATGCCTATGAGATGGTTACTAGGTGCTCAGCTGTACTAGATTGGGTGTTATGTAATGAAACGGTGGCAATTAGGGAGCCACTCTTCGGAGGCAGTTGTCACAATATGATTGAGTTCTACCTGAAATCTGATAGGGAGAAAGTAAAATCTGACACAGCAGTATTTCAGTGGAGTAGTGGTATGAGAGAGGAGTTGTCCAAAGTAAATTGGAAGGAAATGTTGGTAGCAATGACAGCAGAGCGGCAATGGCGTGAGTTTCTAGGAAAAAAATGAGGAAGGTGCAGGATAGATGTACCGTATTCCAAAAGCAAAGAAATACTCACATGGTAAAATAGTACAACGTGGCTGAAAAGGGAAGTCAAAGCTTATGGAAAAGCCAAGGAGAGGGCATACAACAAAGCAAAAAAATTAGCAGGAAGATGGAGGATTGGGAAGCTTTTAAAAACGCACAGAAAGCAACTAAGATAATCATTAGGAGGGAAAAGATGATATATGAAAGCAAGCTAGCAAACAATATCAAGGTGGATACAAATTTTTTTTTCAAGTAGTTAAAAATAAAGAGATGAGAGTGGACATAGGACCACTAGAAAAGGAGGCATGAGAAATAACCGGGGACAGGGAGATGGCAGATAAACTAAATGAGTATTTTGCATCAGTGTTCACTGTGGAAGACACTAGCAGTGTGCCAGAATTCAGAGAGAAAGAACACAAAAGGAAAGTTCAGGCTGTAAAATGCAGAGCTTTAAAGATAGCAGGAATAGCCCCACTTTCAATTAAATTCCACCATCAGACATCCATTGACTTGCCTTTTGGCATTCCAAAGGGATTATTCCTTTCACTCTTCCATCTCAACCAACTACTTTCCTTCACTTCACATTTTCTCATGAAAATAGAGTGAATACAATACGAGCTGTTTTACCTCTTCCTAACAAACCAGACCTCAACAGTTGTTCTAGGCAAAACAGTGAGTCACTTGCATTTCTTCCAGTTTAATGTTCTGCTGTAAATATCTGCAGTACTGGCCAAATTTTCTCCTTTCCCCAGCACAGCCTGATGTGCTGGAAATTTTCCATTCTGCAGATTTTTTACTTTGATTTGTTTTCTTTCTAACTGGCCCAACTAACCTATGAAGCAGGTAACTTCAGGAATAGCGTATCCCCATGGCAACTCTGGTTTCAGCACATTAGATATTCTCCTTGACCCCTACCCTTTCTGTATCTTCCCTCACTCTCCAAATCTGACAAAGGGTCTTTGACCTGAAATGTTAACTATATTGCTTTGCGTAGATGCTGCTTAACTCTTAATAATTTACTGCCTTTGTAACACCTTAAGATCCCTGAAGTGGAAGGACACTTTGCGTTGACCTATGTGTTCCTGTCTATATTCAATGGTTTGCTTTATCATTTAAGTAGAAGGGTATTGGAGTTTCCGTACAAGGCCATGAAGCAACCGGTCAATATACTCTATACATCTATAGAAGTTTCTCAAAGTTTTAGGTGACATGCTGAATCTTCATAACTTCTAACAAAGTAGGGGCACCATGTTGCTTTCTTCATTTTGGCACTTATGTGCTGGACCCAGGACACATCCTCTGAAATGATTAACACAGAGGAATTTAAAGTTGCTGATCCTCTCCACCTCTGATCCCCAATTAGGACTGGCTCATGGACCTCTGGTTTCCTCTTCCTAAAGTCAATAATCATCCTCCTGGTCTTGCTGACATTGCGTGAGAGGTTGCTGCTGTTGCACCATTCAGCTAGATTTTTCAATCTCCCACCTATATGCTGATTTGTCACATTTGATTTAGCCAACTACAGTGCTGTTATCAGTTAACTTACATGTAACATTGGAGCTGTACTTAGCCTCACTGTAAAGTGAGTAGAGCAGGGGGCTAAGCACACAGCCTTGTGGTGCACCTCTGCTGATGGAAATTGCGACGGAGATGTTGACAATCTGAACTGAATGGGGCCTGCAAGTAAGGACATCGAGGATCCAGGTTCACAAGGAAGTATTGAATGCCGAGCTGTAGTCAATGAAGAGCATCCTGATGTATGCATCTTTGCTCTCCTGATATTCCAGGATTGAGTGAAAGGTGAATTAAATGTCACCTGCTGTTGATCTGTTGTGACTGTGCGCAAATTTAGAGCAGATCCAAGTTAGTTTGCAGGCAGGAGTTGATGTTTCATCAACAACCTCTCAAAGACTTCATCACAGTGGATTTAAGTACTACCGAACAATGGTCATCGAGGCAGTTTCCCAGTGTCTTATTAGACTTCGGTATAATTGAAGCCGGCTTGAAGCAGGTGGGTACCTCAGACTGCTGAAGTGAAAGGTTAAAGGTATTGGTGAACACACGATCGGTACTGGTCTTTAGCACTCCGCCAGTTACCCTGTCTGAACCGGATGCTTTCTGCAGATTCACCCTTCTAAAGGATGTCATCTCCAACAGTGAAATCAAGAAATATAGGTGACTCACTCTCAGACGAACTCAATGCCTTTTATGTTCCCTTTGACCATCGGAAATTGTGGGAGTTTCTGAAGGTGCCTCCAAGTTGTGATGGTCAAAGCAAGCATAAAAGGCATTGAGCTCATCTGGGAGTGAGTCACCTATGTCTCTTGGTTTCACTGGCATAGATTCAAGCCCTGCCGCAGCTGTTGAAAGTTCTTCAGTTATTCATGTTTGGTCTGGAATTGCCGGTTTGCATGTGAGATG
Source organism: Mobula birostris (assembly GCF_030028105.1). Classification (NCBI taxonomy): domain Eukaryota; kingdom Metazoa; phylum Chordata; class Chondrichthyes; order Myliobatiformes; family Myliobatidae; genus Mobula; species Mobula birostris. The sequence continues at coordinate 169,962,662 of NC_092375.1, read as the reverse complement.
CTCTTTCTGCAGACTGTACCTGACCTCGTTGCCAGACCTGAATGCCACTGATCTGCCCCTCAGCAGATTGCACCCAGGGCTTCTGGTTGGGGAAAGACTCTGAATGATCTTGTGGGGACACACTCAACTACTGTTTTTATAATGTCCGTGACAACCGTGGTGTGTTTGTTCAGATCTTGATGAGTTTCTTGAACACAGCCCAGTCTAATGACTCAAAGCAATCCCAAGCTGCTCATCAGCCTCTCACAATCATTTCTTTGTTCTCCTCATCTCTGGAGTCTTGCTTTTTAGCCTTTGCCTGTATGCAGGTAGGAGGACAGCTAAGTGATTAGATTTCCTGAAATACAGTCTGGGCATAGAACAGCAGACATTCCTAATCGTAGTGTAACAATGATCATGTGATGGGACCCCTGGTGCTGCATGAGATATGTTCAAAGGTCAAATTTAATGTCAGAGAAATGTATAAAATCTACTGTGCATCCTGAAATGCTTTTTCTTTGCAAACATCCACGAAAACAGAGAAGTGCCCCAAAGAGTGAACGACAGTTAAACGTGAGAACCCAAAGACCACCCTCCCCAGCTCTCCCCTTCTGTGCATAAGTGGTAGCAAGCAACGATCCCACCTCCCCCCCCACCAGCAAAAAAAAATGCGCATCGGTACCATCACCAAGCCCAAGCGTGTGCTAAGCAATAGCAAAGACACAGACCAAGGTTACCCCAAAGGCTTCACATTTCATCCAATATTCGACAACCCACAGGTTCTCTCTCTCCCTGGTAAGGGAGAGGGAGGTATCCCCTATTTTCACAGCGAGTGGGAGACATAACAACAACCCGCTGGTTTACCATGTTAAAAGTCCGTTTCGTTGCTTTTTTCAAGCTTTGTGTCTGAAGATCACAAAGACCTCGGGTCTTCGGGCCCACAGCAAAAGATTTTCTGGCCTCCTCGACGACGGATGAGCTTCCTGCCGTGACACCGACCCGCGATCCACCCGTCTCCAGAGCCCCGAGAACTTAGGCTTCCGAACATGAGCGAGACTCTCAGGCCAAACCCTTGGCATGTCAAATAACAGCCAGTCGTGGAACCCCGAGAATGGGTCCTATTCCCATAAAGAACTGAAGCCTGCGTGTAACTCCAGGTCAGGGTCTTCAAAAGAACCCTGAAAGGGAAAAATAAAAATATTAAATGGTGATGATAATTCAGCAGAGATTTCTTCAAACAGCCTGATTGAGGTCCCTGATGATGATTTGAAATGTGTCGAGGTAGGCTGTTCCTTATTTGTTAATCACCCCATTTAATACAGCGAGTGCTTTATTAACATCTGCCTTTGGCGTATGTAAATTGCGATTGGGATCATGGAGGAGGATTCCCTTGGCAAGTAGAACAGTCAGCACCTGATCATCAGATGTTCCAGCTTGGAGTAAACAAGTCCGCTCTGTCCAGGCACCACGAGTTTATCATGAAACACAGGCGCTCATCTTTTGCCTTCTCCGAATCAGCAGTCAGGTCCATCTGGAGTACTGAGAATCCCTTGGGGTCTTACTAACGTACTTGGTTTGTCTGGAGAGAGCCATGTCCCCATGAAACACAGAACATAGCAACCCATTTTCCCACCAGTACAGCAATCTTGCCCTTAGGTCTTCAATCTTTTTCTCCAGCGACTGTGTATTTACAGCAAAATGCTGGGTAGAGGGAGTTTCATTCCTCAGCATCTCAGTGTCCCTCTCCTCCCACTCTTTCAGCCATGTTGTACATACATGCTTGAGTGTTAAATCAGCCAAGACCTTTTGAAGATCGCAGGTTCATGAAGATGGTTCAAAAAGTATGTTCCTTAAAGGGAAATTACAGGCTGCAGATTGCAGTGAGAGCAATTCAGACAAAGTATACTTAGAAGTTTTGCAAGCAGCCCGCAACACATTGCTGTGGTTCACCAGTGCCATCTTGTCCTCGTTCAGTGCTGAGTTCTGCTACAATTTGTTGAGTTTGTCCATTCTCTTGTGACTGCTTAGACTTCTCCCAGGCACCCTTGCGATGTTACAATCTTCTAAAGGACTTGGTTTTTGAGACGTGGGAGGAAATGTTCCAGCAGGTTAATCGGCCACAGTAAATTGAGCCTACTGTATTGAAGAGTAGTAGGATCTACAGGAAGTTGATGAAAATTTGAAAAAAAGAGGACTAGTGTAACTGGGGCATAAAGTGTGTGTGGCGTGTGCATGCGTGCATGTGCGTGTTGGGGGAGGAATTTACTTTTCAGGTCAAAATCCTGTATCAGGACCAAGAGGGAAAGTAGCCACCAGAGAGAAGGAAAGGGATGAGAGACAGGCCAGTAAGTGATTGGTGAAACAAGGAGGGATGAAGGATGACAGGTAGATGAAGAAAGTGGGGGAGGGGAGGAGGGTGTGGAGTTGAGGGAGAGGCAGTTAGGTCGAACTATAAATGGGTGCTTCATGATCTGTGTGAAATCAGTGGGCTGAAGAACCCGTTTCCTTGCTCCATCTCTACTTTATAAATAAATAACAGTTACTCCTGTGCATCCCTCCCTTCCTTCCCCATCCCAAGTTCAAATCATACCATTCATTCCCAGGGTCTCACTTAGCCATCAGAATAATGCTGGTGTGAAGACTATGCAAGCCACCTTGGATTTCCTGATCATGCCATCCAATTTTCAGCAATGAAAAATTCAAAAAATACTCAGGTCAGATGGCAGGAGGACAGAATAAGTCTGGAACCATTAATTATGTTTCCCTGTCTTTGCATGCCACTTGCTATTTCCAGTATATGCAATTTATTTTCAATTAGAAAAGATAAACTATCTTAATGGCATAGGATTCTGGCTGATTTCCTCTGATTTGGTGATTCTTGTGAGGCAGCAAAGTGACTCTATATGTAAGTTATGTTTGAGGTTGCGAACAGCTTTGTGTGAGGATTGAAAAAGTTGCATCAGCACAATTTTCAACCGCCTAGACTGGAAAGGTTAGATTGATTGTCTCTCATTGGCAGTCTCCAGCCTAAATGGTCTCATCGTACAGACCAGCAAAAATTCAGAAACTGCAAAGTAATATTCAATTTAAAAACAATGTTTCTAAACAAATCAAATTTAGTGCCAGAATTATTTGCAATTTTGTGCAAAAAGTCACCATGCAAGAGCAAAATTTGACAGAACTCCATAAGGAAATAGAAGAGGTAGGCAGTGGGGCATCAAGACTGCCTACTATTCAATATGATCATGGCTGATCTGCCCCAGATCTACTCTTCCATGTCAATTCCCCAGATCCCTCAATTCCCTAATCTTTCAAAAATCTATCCACTTTTTCGTCAAATATCCCCAGAGATCGAAACTCCACAAGCCTCCCAATTCCCGATTCTTCTAAACTTTAAAGAATATAGACCTAATTCTTCAGCTGTTGTGAAAGATCAGCTCTCTCATCTGAGTAACTAGCCCAGAGAAACTTTTCTTGAACTTCCTCTAATCATATACAAAGTAACTATAGCAAATCACAGCCACTGGATGGCAGTATATACCACTACAATTTTTATACATCAATTGCAGCATCTGCATAACAAAATTCTTTGTTGTCAGGAAGTTAATGTTGTTTGAAAAAGGAATGACTATAAAACAGTGCAATAAGTTACAAACAGCAACAATCCATTAGTTCAGAAAAGAAGCTGAATGAAATTTATAAGTTCTTTTTATTTCAAATTGTATTTTATTTCAAAAGGTTTTACAGCAAGATCATGTAAATCTATCAACCACTCTTTTACAAATGCTAATCCATTCCTCTTCCTAGCTATGGTTCAAGATTGAACCAGGATATTTAATTACTTTGGTGTATTTGATCCCAAGTAAGGCATCTGGCTCATATTCACTAAATCATGACTTAGGCTACCTATCCCTAACCTCGGTAACTAGCCATAATTTTCCATATTTCTTGTTCTCCTTTGATCCAATTATTTCAATGTCTTTTAAGCCCATTTTTAACTTTCATATTCCATAAATATATTCTTGAGCCCTCAACTTAGTTTTCCTGCTTTCCTTAAGCTTGCCTAGACCAGCAACGTCTTGATTTCAAAATTCTCACCCTCCAAGGTCTTGTCCTCCTGCATTCTTCATTCCCTCCCCAGCTCCGCCCCACTGTTGCTGGTAGGCAAATCAAGACACTGATGCTATTATATCTCAACATAAAGGGGTAGGAGTGAAACCACACATATTCCAAAAACTGTAAACAAAATCTAAACAAAACCCAGAGAGGAGACACAAGGGACTGCAGATGCTAGAATCTAAAGCTAAGTACAAATTGCTAGAGGAATTCAGTAGCCTGGACAACATCTGATGTAGGACAGGAATTGCTGATTTTGAGGCTTTACGTCAGAATTGGGGCAGAGAGGGCAGAAAGCCAGTATAAAAAGGTAGAGTGTGTCAAGGACCAAAAGGAGATTGGTGCACTGAGGATGATAGGCAAGAGCAAGGTTTGGGAGGGTTCGGAAAGAGAGACGTTTGAGTGACAGATGGAAGCAAACAAAGAATTGAGCAAATATGGACAGGCAGAGGTGTGGAGGGTGAAGGGAAAGACCAGTGCTAGAAAGTGATAGATGGAAACACAAGGCTGAGTGTGCTGGAAACATCAGATGATAATGGGAACCATTAGGGGAGAAGGAAAGATCAGATAAACGCAGACGGATAAACGGAGTGTAAAAAGCGTGGGCAGTGGGTGGATGGAGAGGGAGAGGAATGAAAATGGGTGTATGGTGGTCAGTATTGGAAAGGAGACAAAAATAGTAAAATCTGAAGTGAATCAGGAGGAGGAAGATACAAAGGAACACAGGAGGTAAGGGTTACTGGAAACTGGACCTGGATAGAATAAATAACTAAAGGGATACCACTGAAAAATGATAAACTGAATATTTTCCAGTTTTTATCAGTAGAATTAATCTTATAGCTTGGGGGAAACACATATACATTCAAAGCATTAGGGTATAGAAGGCAACTATCAGATGACTATCAAGGAATGAACAGTCCTCAAGGAAATACATCCTACTGATGTTATTTAAATAATTATTTATCTTTATTCTGTGGTTACATGAATGGAAAAGAGCCAATTTTCCCTTTCTTTTTATCACTAAAATTATCCTTTAGAGATGACAGGAACAAGTATTAACATTGAGGAATACAAACACAAATTTGCAGAATAGAAAACCAATAAATACAGCTGTAATTACAACTGAAAGTTGATTCCTGGTTGTAGGTCTTGGCAGTAGAATGCACTGAAAAAGAGTGCATACTACGTAACAAGAAGTTAGACTAGATTTTTAATGATTAGTAATACAATGGCTCTGTTTTCAGTTTTCACTTCAGAAAATGCAAGCAAGTGAAAATCTAGAGAAAATATTTCACAGAGGAATTTTAATGACCTTCAAAGTACTGTGTTTATTTGTATAGTTTCTTCATAAAGTAACACTTCAAAATATTTTTTCTAATTTTATTCAAAATATAAAATTGGAAAAAATATATTACATAACACATTCTCTACTTAAATCATTAAAAATAATTCCTAATCAAAGGTAAGGGAATCCAATATATTGGCTCTGAATATCAAATTATCACTTGTACTAAATGGATAGGAAAGAAAGGAAAACACGATGAGATGTCAGGATCAGAAATAAGATGGACACCATTGAGATAACAGAAGTCTGAAAACTGACCAGAATGGCAGCAGATGGATGCAAGCCGATAATCATTGTTATGTTTTACCCTTATATCCGCTGTAATTTATCTTTCGACAGACAGTGGAAAGGAAATGAAGGTAATGGAATCCATGCTGTATTTCTAAAATCCTGATGTTCAGCCCAAAGAAATAAAGAAACAAAAACTCTTGTTACATGGGCAAATATGAAATTTCAGGGTAACACAAGATGGGAAGATTTTCATCTTTTGGATGACAAAAGATCAGTAAAGTATAGAAACTGAAATCAGAGAACCATTGAAATAACATAGCTACACACACAATTAAAAACTTGTGAGAAATAGTTAACTTTCAAAAAACTCAAAGGATAACAACAGTGTCAAAGCATGGTCTACGTGAATTCTATATTAGATCAATGGGATATTCTTGTAATCATTCCTGATCATCATTTATACTTTGAATAAAAAATGATCACCAATGAGCTCAATAGAGAAGATTAAAGGACACAAGACAAAACAGTGGCATCCCTTCTGTGCAATGGTTTTATGAAGTACAGAATTATAAAGTTATAACTATATAGTTTGCACTGTAAATAGAGAAAGCTATTTCTGTTTTTACGCCTTTGAGGAAATGCATATTAAACAATATGCACAGGCATAACATTTAAGTGTTCCATCTTTGTACCTTATTCTCTACAACTCTGTAGATAATTGACTGAGTAGTGTCATTTCCCTTGCAATGTAGTTTGGATCACATTAGGAAATTCAAGATTCTTTACAACAACCTTTAACAAGTATTTGATTAAATTTTAATAGTGTGCTTAAGTTTTAATAAAATATTAATTTCATCTATTATTAAGGCCATAGCTAATTAAGACTGCATAGAATTATAAACCTACAAAAATGTATGAACATTATATACAGAAAATTACCTACTCCATGAAACAAACCAGAAAATGTACCATAAATTTCTCTAATATAAATTGTTAAACTAACATACATTTGAGTTACTCTACATATGTGAATCAACAAGTCTGTGATGCATTCAACACACTGCAACATTGAAATAGGACAACTATCTACAATATTTGTTCTCAATTGCACTTAGTCCTATTTAACACATTGTTTCTACAGATGTGGCATGTGTACCAGTTTTTTTCTGTTGATCTTTCTCTTTTTTTTGATTCTTCTCTCTTTGTTTCTCTATTTTCTCATGTGTTTTCTTAATTTCCTTAAGCTTTTTCTTAATGGTGGCACGATCATTTTGACTGGTAACGCCTAAAGCCTGCAAAATTAAAATATAACAAAATACATGTATTCTGATTTGACCATTCTCTACTGCACAACCTAAGCATAACATTAAAAACCGAATGCCCTAAAATTTCATTAACGACTCCAGTAAATGGAAAATTTTCAGATTATGTGAGTCCATGAGGCTCAAAGATGAGGTGCATCTTGTTGAACTTTGATAAAATAGCTTAGGAGGTTGAGGACTGAAGATCAGAATGAGAGTGAGAAGAAAAATTAACATGATAGCCAGCAGGAAGCTTAGTGTCATGTTTGTAGATGGAATAGAGGAGTTCAATGAAGCAGTGACCCACTCTGTGTTTGGTATACCCAAGGTGGAGACCACCATATTACGAACAGCAAATGTAATATATTAAATTGAAATTATTATAAATAAATCACTGCTTCAGGCAAAAAGTGTTTTTGTTCTGGTATTGTGTGAGATAATAGTACAGAGCATGTGTTACAAGTCATACAGCACAGGAACAGGACAGTTAGCCCACCACAAACACGCCATCCAAACTATGCTAGTCCCATTTTGCAACACTTCATCTGCACCCTTCAATGCCCAGGCAATTCTAAATACTCATCTAGACATCTTTTAAATGTTTCAGTTACTCACTATTGCATGGGAAAATGCTGTGGAAAGGAAAGCAGGTTTTGTAGTTACCATATTCACGTCACATGTCCGTGAGGTATGCTCTGCCCCAATTCTAGAACCTTTTGTAAAATGGCACTCTATGTAACACTCTACAACTAGTGTCAATATCAGAACATTTTATATCAGCCCAATTCTAGTGATGTCCTTGATGATTTTCCAGCATAAATATCTGAACAGCTCAGTCTTGCTCTCTTTTGAGAGACTGGAAGCACTGAGCTTTTTAAACTCATTGCTCTATACAATCCTACATCATGCTTACTCAAATGTAATAATTGGCCACTGCAACAAGTCATACATACCTTAAGTCTACTGCTATCTAGTTGCATTAATTGTTCGCCATCAATGTTTTTAGAAAAAAATTCTGCTGTGTATTGCTCTAAATTAATTTCCTTCAGCCAGTGACAGACTTGTTGGGTTGTCCACTCAGGAACAGTCTGAATTTCACATTGACTTTTCCCTGTTGAATCGAGAACCTGTTTGGAAAGGCAAAAGAGAAAAATATCACTGGTGTTGCATATACATAAGAAACAGTGCCTGTAAGAGGTTTTGTCACTACAAAGTTTGGGAAGTTTAGCAATTAAGTGGGGAATGGAAAACATTTCATTCATTATCAGCTGCCAGGTTCAGATCCACAGCAATTCCCTTCTCACATCTTCATGGAGACACCTGGGGAAACCCACGTATTCCATAGGGAAGACGTACAAGGGACTCCTTACTCCTTTAAAAAAAATAGCTACAAATTACTATATTTCAGTAAGCGATTTCATTAAGACCTACAGTGGCATGCAAAAGTTTGGGCACCCTGGTCAAAATTTCTGTTACTGTGAATAGCTCAGCAAGTAAAAGGTGACCTGATTTCCAAAAGGCATAAAGTTAAAGATGACACATTTCTTTAATATATTAAACAAGATTACTTTTTTATTTCCATCTTTTAGTTTCAAAATAACAAAAAAGGAAAAGGGCCTGAAGCAAAAGTTTGGGCACCCTGCATGGTCAGTACTCAGTAACACCCCCTTTGGCAAGTATCACAGCTTGTGAACACTTTCAGTAGCCAGCTAAGAGTCTTTCAATTCTTGTTCGGGGGATTTTCGCCCATTCTTCCTTGCAAAAGGCTTCTAGTTAACCATATGACCATATTCTGTGAGATTCTTGGGCCATCTTGCATGCACTGCTCTTTTAAGGTCTACCCACAGATTTTCGATGATGTTTAGGTCAGGGGACTGTGAGGACCATGGCAAAACCTTCAACTTGTGCCTCTTGAGGTAGTCCATTGTTGATTTTTAGGTGTGTTTAGGATCATTATCCTGTTGTAGAAACCATCCTCTTTTCATCTTCAACTTTTTTTTTTACAGATGGTGTGATATTGGCTTCCAGAATTTGCTGGTATTTAATTGAATTCATTCTTCTCTCTACCAGTGAAATGTTCCCCGTGCCACTGGCTGCCTCACAAGCCCAAAGCATGATCGATCCACCCCGTGCTTAACAGTTGGAGAGATGTTCTTTTCATGAAATTCTGCACCCTTTTTTCTCCAAATATACCTTTGCTCATTGCAGCCAAAAAGTCCTATTTTAACTTCGTCAGTCCACAGGACTTGTTTCCAAAATGCATCAGGCTTGTTTAGATGTTCCTTTGCAAACTTCTGATGCTGAATTTTGTGGTGAAGACGCAGGAAAGGTTTTCTTCTGATGACTCTTCCATGAAGGTTATATTTGTGCAGGTGTCGCTGCACAGTAGAACAGTTCACCACCACTCCAGAGTCTGCTAAATCTTCCTGAAGGTCTTTTGCAGTCAAACGGGGGTTTTGATTTGCCTTCCTAGCAATCCTACGAGCAGTTCTCTTGGAAAGTTTTCTTGGTCTTCCAGACCTCAACTTGACCTCCACTGTTCCCATTAACTGCCATTTCTTAATTACATTTCGAACTGAGGAAACAGCTGCCTGAAAACACTTTGCTATCTTCTTATAGCCTTCTCCTGCTTTGTGGGTACCATTTATTTTAATTTTCAGGGTGCTAGGCAGCTGTTTAGAGGAGCTGATGGCTGCTGATTGTTGGGACAAGGTTTGAGGAGTCAGGGTATTTATAAAGCTTTGAAATTTGCATCACCTGACCTTTCCTAACGATGACTGTGAACAAACCATAGCCTTAACAAGCTAATTAAGGTCTGAGAACTTGGTAAAAGTTATCTGAGAGCTCAAATCTCTTGGGGTGCCCAAACATCTGCATGGTGCTCCTTTCCTTTTTTTCCCTCTGAAATTGTACAAAACAAAAATAATACACTAATCTTGCTTAAAATGTTGAAAGGAATGTTTCATTTTTAACTTCATGCCTTTTGGAGATCAGTTCATATTCTACTCACTTAACTATTCACAGTAACAGAAATTTTGACCGGGGTGCCCAAACTTTTGCATGCCATTGTATGTCGATGACTGTGTGCCTTTGAGAACATACTGAACGTACCCAAACCAGAAACTGTGGGTGAACTGGGATATTTGCAGTCTTCTGAGGCTAGATCCAGAACCCTACAAGAGGCCAGGTACAATGTTTGGAAGGTAACTGTTAGAGCGAAAAGGTAATTCCATGTGAGGTTAGAGATACTAATAGCATAGCAGTTGTGGCAGACTTTGCATGCCATTACCTACAAGGTAAAACCTAACAGTAAAAATGGCTATGATGCTTTACGCTCTGATGAGTTCAAAGCCTTTTACGCACACTTTTAAAGGGAAAATAACACTACACCTATGCGAATCCTCACAGCACCTTCTCACCCTACGATCTCAGTCTTGGAGTCTTACATCATTTCATCCTTCAAGAAGGTATCGGGCCCTGATGGTGTACCTGGCATGGTAGTGAAACCTGTGAAACATGGTAGGGGAAAGACAGAGGCTGGCCTCATCTGCCCATCGCCACCTTATCTGGTTCTATTACCTCCCCATTGCTGCATTCTACTATGCCAGGAAGTGGGTCCAAGGAGGTTGGCACAAAATCCTGTTTTTTTCCTGGTGTGGTATTGTGCTGTGCCAGTACCATGGTGTGAATTACTCTGCTACCCAATGTGGAGAAGCTGGCTGGGAGGGCTGGTGCTACAGATGATAAAGTTATCTCTCTATCTTTCTCAGGTTAAAGCTGTCAAGCTTTGGGAATAATTTCTAATGTTCTGACATTCGGAAGAATTCAAAAAATAAAGGTAATATTTAAAAATTTACATCTATTAAAGATTCTTGAAAATAACTTACTTATTCCTGCATTCTTTCTATAGACTCTATTGAAATGAGTTGACTTGTGGAACTTGAGTGTGGTCTAAGCTGCTTGAAAACTCATGAACAGATTCCCTGATGCAACTGTTGGTGAATTTTAGGAAGTTCATAACCTGCAAACAAATGCACGCAGAACCCAGCAGTGGAGTACGCTTACAGATTTGCTCTGCATTTGAATAAACAGATGCTTGTACACCAAATTTACTTAATTTTATATAAAAACAGGGAGTGTTGGAAATAGTTTCAAGTAGCTCCAACAAAATTCCACCACCAGACATACGTTCATTGGCCACTTTATTTAGGTACACCAGCTCATTAATACAATATTCACTGGCCACTTTATTAGGTACAACTGCTCATTAATGCAAATATCTAATCAGCCAATCATGTGGCAGCAACTCAATGCATAAAAACATGCAGATATGTTCAAGAGATTTAGTTGTTGTTCATACCAAACATCAGAATGGGGAAGAAATGTGATCTAAGTGCCTTTGACCATGCTGGTGCCAGACCGGGTGGTTTGAGTATCTCAGAAACTGCAGATCTCCTGGGATTTTCAAGCAATAAGTGGGAACCTCCAACTGCAGTCATGAGAGGCTGAAGCTGTCCTTGAGCATTCCAATCAATTGGTGCGCATTAGAGAATGGTGCAAAAAAAAAAATCCAGTGAGCGACAGTTCTACGGGCGAGAAAGCCTTGTTGATGAGAGAGATCAGAGGGGAATGACCAGGCTGGTTCAAGATGACAAAAAGGCAACAGTAACTCAAATAACTATGCATTACAATAGTGGTGTGCAGAAGAACATTTCTAAATGCACAACAAAGTAAAGATCAAGTAGAGCACAGAAAACAACATACTGTGCAAACGCAAATATAAATAAACAGCAATAAATAACATGAGCACGAAATAACAAGATAAAGAGCCTTTAAAGTGATAACATTGGTTGTGGGAACATCTTAATAGATGAGTGTAGTTATCCCCTTTTGTTCTAGAACCTGATGGTTGAGGGATAGTAACAGTTCTTGAACCTGGTGGTATGAGTCCTGAGGCTCTTGTGCCTTCTACCTGATGGCTGCAGTGAGAAAACAGCATGGCCTGGATGGTGAGGAGCTTTGATGATGGATGCTGCTTTCCTACTACAATGTTTCATGTAGATAGGTTCAATGATTGGGAGGGCTTTATCCATAATTTACTGGGCTAGATCTACTACCTTTTGTAGGATTTTCTGTTCAAAGATATTGGCATTCCCATACCATGCCGTGATGCAGCCAGTCAATACACTCTCCACTACACATCTATAAAAGATCGTCAAAATTTTTGATGACATGCCAAATTTCCACAGACTCCTAAAGAAGCAGAGGCGCTGTTGTGCTTTTTTTGCAATTACATTCATTTATATGATGCATCTAAGACATACCTTGTGAGATAGTAACACCCAAGAATTTTAAGTTACTGACCCTCTTCACCTTTGATACTCCGATGAGATCTGGCTTATGGACCTCTGGTTTCCCTCTCCTGGAATCTACTACCAGTTTCTTGGTCTTGCTGACATTGAGTGAGAGGTTGTTGTTATGTCACCAATCAGCCAAATTTTCAATCTCCCTCCTTTTCACTGATTCATCACCACCTTTGATATGACCCACAACAGTAGTGTTATCAGCAAACTTGAATATGGCATTGTAGCTGTGCTTAGCCATAGTCATAGGTGTAAAGCGAGTAGAGCAGGGGGCTAGGCACACAGCCCTATGGTGCACCTGTGTTGATGAAGATCATGGAGGAGATGTTGTTGGCAATCTGAATTGACTGGGGTCTGCAAGTGAGGAAATCCAGAAACCAAATGCACAAGGAGGCACCAAGGCCCAGGTTTTAGAGTTTACTGACTGGTTTTGAGGGGATGATGGTATTAAATGCTCAGCTGTAATCAACAAAGAGCACCCTGATGCATGCATCTTTACTCAACAAGTCAAACCTTGAAGTGGATGGGCTATAGCAGCAGAAGACCATGAACATACACTCAGTGAGCACTTTATTAGGTACCTCCATCCTTCCATACTAACCCTTCCCCTTCTTAGAGCACTTTCATTCCACTATAGGAGACTCAACACTGTTCTTCACTTCTGTTTTCTTTTCCTAGGGACTCCAGTCTTCCCAGGTGAAGCAGCAACTGATTTCCAGTTCTCCCAATCTAGTCTACTACATAGCGTTCACAATATGCTCTCCTATACTGAGAAACTAAACTCAGATTAGATAACCATTTTGCAATACCCTCCTCAGGTATCCAGGCCTTTGGGATAAAGAGGCCCTGAAACGTTGTACCATTTAATTAGATCAGTCCTGATCTACACCTAGCAGGTGAATTCTGAGACAACTGATGGGAACCTGGGGAGAATAAAGAATGGAATTAATGTAGGATTAGTGTAAATGCTTGTTTGGCATTTGATGTGGTAGGCCAAAGGATCTGCTTCTGTGCTGTGTACTTATAAGTCTTTCTATCTATATGCTCATCTGCGTGGATAAACCATAGTACATCAGCTAGATCTACTGTTTGATTGATTTACATGCAACAGCTAAGCAGAGAGAACCTGGCTTTGAAGTAGTTAAATGTGGACTTCTGTGGACAAATGAAGAAATGCATTCTATCAATTTCACAACTACATTTCAAAAAATTCAATAATAATCAGCTTGATTAATGCAATAATCCTTCATTTTCAGTATGATCAAGTCCTATATGTTAACTAAGTAAATAGCAGAGTAGATTATAGAGAAGAAACTGCACATTTGTTACTAGCTTGTGACCACAGAATCATTTCAGAAAAATCAGTAAATTACCCCCAAGCTCACACCAAATCTTTTTCGATGAATGGTGTACTTGAACAACAGCAAGCAGAAAGCTAACATCTTGTACTTGTCGCAAACAACAGGAATTCTGCAGATGCTGGAAATTCAAGCAACACACATCAAAGTTACTGGTGAACGCAGCAGGCCAGGCAGCATCTCTAGGAAGAGGTGCAGTTGACGTTTCAGGCCGAGACCCTGACGAAGGGTCAGGACGAAGGGTCTCACCAGCAACTTTGATGTATGTATCTTGTACTTGTCACTTGTTAAAGCTCAAGGGTTTCATAAAGGAAGTTTTATATCATTCGCAATGTTATCCACAGATATTTGTGTTTTTTTAAAACCTTTTAAGCCTCCAGACTCTGGTTATTTTTCCTTCATTTCATGGCACCATACATTTCTAGATCATACTGCCAAACTCATCTCAATTCGAGAATCTATTATTGTTTTGCATTCTACTGCTATCACCTATCATTTTCCTCCTTACAGTTTAATGCTGGCATTTGACCTCCAGACATCTCTCCAATTTTATCACAATTCTTGGGTTATTGGCCTCTCATTTTAGACTACTTCATATTTCCCTATCCTCTGTGCTCCAGGTCTATTTTACTCAATGCCAATGGCAGCTTTAATTTGTAGTTACTCTTAAGGATTGTACATCACTGTACAATGTGGGAGAACATTCAGCATCCAATCATTTAGAACAGCTGGCAGCAGGAAACAGAAATGTCACAAATGAAGTTGGACGGAGGACAGTGAGGCACTGTGGATAATGGGACTGCCCAGTATAGTGAGTGAGAGTTCAGTCATCCCTAATTTAGGATAATTGCTAGTCTAGGAAAGCAAATGACTGAAACAATGAGCAGTCCAATTAAATTGTCATCAATTCTTCTTCCCCCAGGGAATCTTGCAAAAAGTGCTAGAAACCACTAAACAAAGTTGGGACTTTGAGAATGTGACTTTAGATATGAAATGCCCATGGGATATTAAACAGAATTAAATTGCCTATGATATGCATGCAAGTAGAACTCACAAGAAACGGTAATCATTTGTTTTTTTTAAATTTTTGAATCTTCCTGCTAGATTCAATACTGGGTTGAATGAGAATGATACCATTGGGGAAACAGCCCAGGGTTTGTTTTTATTTAAAGTTAAATGCAGTGAGATTCATGCATCAAAAAACTGACCACTGCCATTGCATTCTGGTTTATGGCAATGAATCATTGCTTAATTTACTTAACCTTAGTTTATTATATATACATTCTAGGTGATAAACCCCCATTTAATAAAGTAGTAATTAAATATATTTAGCAACTAGCACATGAATATTCAGGACATCTTATTTGTAAGAGTTAATTTAATTATTTTTCACCTTTTAAGTGTCAAAATCACTAAAAGAAATTTACCCTTGTGATTTTTTAAGAAATAAATTTAATCTTAGAAAACTGTTGCTCACTTCTTATGCTGAGAATCACTACCACAGTAGTTTGGTGAAGCAGTCAAGCACAAACCAACAACTGATATTCTCGGTCACCACAGTAAACAGTAATTACGGAAAACTATAATCCTTTTCAGAGCGTTCAATTCCTTCCATTGCTAAGTACAGCAGTAAAACCAACTGTAACGGCACCAGGACTAACAGTTTTTAAATTATTCAGCTGCCAACCTATATTCGAAGACTCTCTGAAGATGACTATTTTCACTGCAAGAAAGGGACAAATAACAATTTTCTTTTCCAACTTACCATATTTCTAGGCTTTCCTTTATCCTGTTCACAAGAAGTGTCATGCGAACTTGAATGTGATGGAATGCTGTTGTCAGAAGTTGCAGCTTCTTTACGACTATCCCCAAACCAAGAAAAAGGCATGCAAGTTGGTATAGACGAAATTGAATCTGCAGCTGAAAGGTTACCACCTGACCTTTCAAGCAATTCTTTTGATCCCCTGACAAACAAAAACAATGGTTAATAATCATCATATTCAAGATCCAAATAACAGGATGAGAAAAACAAGCAGCTCCCATCAAAACTATGAACACATATTATATAGTTACAATTTTTACATAAATTTAAACACCAACTGTGTCATGGTCTCATATCTGAAAGATTAGCAGGCTTAATTTGTAGCAAGATACCTGTTATCAAGTGAAGTGCTTTGGTCTTCCTTATCTAATTTCTTGCCTTTTCCACCAGATTTTCTTAATCCACTTTTTATTCAAGTCAAAGAGAGATGAGGAAGGAGGAAAAAAATTATATGAACAGAAAATTTTGCAAATATTCTCCACTACTGCTGACCAACATATTACTTAAAACAATTAAAATTGACTTCTGAAATATCATTCACTTTTTAAAAAATTAACTTGACTATTAGTTTCTAGTACCTGAAATTATATTCAATTAAAATATGCTTTTACTTTACTATTTGTTTAGTTTAGATCACAGGAGAAAACAAGATTAACTGTATATACTGCTGAGAAGAAAAACAGTCAGATTTAGTGTAACACCCAAAATACTGGAGGAATTCAGCAGATTTAATTTTCTGTCACAGATGGGCATACAATGCTGATTCCCAATTCCAATTCACTAAATACTCTTCTCAATCACTGTTGAACAAGTTGTTACTAAGCCTCAACTTTGGTGGTGTAATGGCATCAGCACCACACTTCGAGGCGTCTGTTCCCAGGTTTGAATCTGGTAGGCTCCTTGCACACTTTCCATCTGTGCTGGGTTGAGCATCGAGCTAGCAAACCCAGCCTTATAAAAAACAAATACTAAGGAAACGGCCAAAAACACCACCCGATGCGCCACAAGGTGAGTAAAGGAACAACAACGAGCAGTTTCTCAGGACCGAGGTTAATTTACTTCCAGTGTAGTTTGTGCATTTTGATGTGAGGTAAATTTAGGAACTGCAAATTCTTACGTAGATGAGGCAGGCAGTTGCCTACAGAATGGTGAGGATGGTAACTGGAGAGATGGTCTGTTGTGCTCTTGATGCATGGACTCAGGATTGTCAATATTATCCCATATAATTTGAATGGTCATGAGCTACAAATTCCAGACAGCCAGTGTGAATTTTGCCATTTCATCAGAGGCTTTGAGCGCATCCTTGAATCTCTTTCTTGGATACCAAACAATCTTTCCATGGCAGAACTCTAAACAGAGTGTCTGCTATTGGGCCTGGTGTCGGGCACGCGAGTAAATCTACCGATCCATTGTAACTGAGTGTAACTCCACATGAATCCTGGGATAGGACCTGGCAAAGTACTGACTTTGGTTCACTTATCCTTCCAATCGATTTGGAGGATCTTGCAGAGGTAACGTTGCTGAATTCCATTTAGTGAAGTAAAATGTACACTGACAACTTGACAATTCAGGCAAGGGCCCTGAATCCAAGGCTGTTGAATTTAAAACTGATTAGAGTATTAGGTAGTATAATACTATATGCCTTGCTAGTAAAGTCAGTTCTACTTGCACAAGAGAAAAAAAAAGTGTAGGCCACTTGGCCCGTTGAGCCTGCCCGACAATTCAATATGATGCTGGCTGATCTGCTGCAGACCTCATCTCTTCTTCTACAACAGCTCCTCGTAGATGCCAATTCAGAAATTAACCTACTTGCTCTTTACGTACCACTAATCATCCGGTCGGCTTAACCCTACTGGACAGAGAATCACTACCTTTGCAAGAGAAGTTCCCTTGCATCTCAATTTTAAATGACTACCCTATCATCTTGTTACTATGTTCCCTCATTTGAGATTTTCCCATTAGGGGAACATTTTGACATCATGTCCCTTGACGATTTCACATGTTTCAATAAGTTCACCCTTAATTTTTCTAAGCAGAAAAAAAAAACAGATCCAATTCCTATACCTGTTTGCGACTACATGATAGAAATTGAACTTGGCCATACTTTGGATAGGAAATTTAAACTCAGGGTGAAGCAGATCAATGTTAATCACTTTCAGACCAAGCTTGAAATGTGATATGGGTTTGGCAAAACTCTGATAATCCAACACTCTCAGGCATTCAGTTGTGCAAGGCTAGTAGATTTCTAGATGCTTGGATATTTCTTAGACCCTAACACACTTTTACTAAAACGCTACATGAATTTCCTAATACATGTAAATGTATATGGCGAATAAAGTTGATCCTTGATTCTTATTAAGAGATGTTTCACATTAGTATAGTAAATTTTCAAGTAAAATAAATGAGTTTAATGCAAGCATAAGTAAAAGCACCCAGTGATCTTAAAAGGAGCATGGGAAATGGAGTCCAGTGGACTTCAAAAGTAGTACAGGAAATGATGCCTAAGTGTGTTTATTGGGCCAGTGAGAACAAAGACCATGGTGAACCATGGAGCACAGGAAACAGAACTAAATGTTGATCCATTGCAATTTCCGTGGATTATTCAAGTTTTATTGTAGTATTATGTGGATACTTAATTTAATAGCCACAATGGAAAAATGAGAAATATTTTCAAGGCGATGAAAAACATACCCAAAATCGGCAAATCTTCTCTTGGATTTTCCTGATAAATTTTCACTTCCATTGACTGGTTCGTCTTCACTTTTCTTGCCTCCTGCCAATGTGAAATAAGTATATTTTGCCGATTTATAACTTTGCTTTTAAGAAGTTATCAATAAATCCAGTGCATATGACACAAAGGAAAACCTAAGCACAATTTGAAAAGATGCCCCAAACCACCTTCTGATTTAAAACTTACATACAGTAGAACAATATATGAACATATATTGATAACAAAATAATAAATCAGTCATCATAAAATGGTGGAGCAGACTTGATGAGCTGAATGCCTAATTCTGCCCCTAGCTTTAGGGTTTAACACTGAATTCAACATCACAGATTAAATAGGTTTTCAAAGTTCAAAGTAAATTTCATTGACGAAGTAGATATATGTCACCATATACAACCCTGAGGTTCATTTTCCTGCGGGCATACTCAACAAATCTATCGAATAGTAACTATAACAGGAACAACGAAAGACAAAAACAAAACAGTGCAAACACACCAGCCAGTTGGTCAGCACAGATCTTTAATATTTAGGAAGGATTGAAAATCAAGTGATGTACAAATGAATAATTATTTAATTCCCTTGAATGTGATATATCCTGGCAAATAATCTATCTGAGCCAATTGCAGAGCAAAATCTTGACCAAGTACCCTTTCTTTGTGTGGGCAAATCTAGATGATTGCCAAATGGCAAATAAGGACTGTGGGACATCGCAACCAAAACCACTTCCATTACCATATGCACACTCTAATAACACTGAATGGACAAGAAAATCAGAAAGGTGGTCCCATTGTGATAACACAAAAATAGTGAGGTCATCTCTGACACCTTAGGGATCTGATATTTCAAGAACTGCAACTGTGAGAATGACCTGCACTTCACACTTGAGGTATAAACCAAATATTTACAAAGCCATGCCTGAAATGTCTTGAAGTCCTTTTGAAGTACACTAAATGCTATATGGAAAACAAAGCAGCCAATGTATGGGGGTGTTTACACATAAAAGTAACGACAAGGTGACATGTTTTATTGATGATGGCTGAGGAATAGATATTAGCCAAAATCAAAATTTGGAAAACAGACCTGTTCTTCTTTAAAAGTGGTTCTTGGCTTGACATCACATTTAAAAAACATAACTATCTCATTAGAATACATGGGTACCTTGCTTTGTAGTCATGACTCCTGCCCAGGAACAAGAATGCAAATGGCATCAACACTAAAAGGGGTCTTTATAGTAGAGACAGTGCTCTATGCTGGAAACCTTAAACAAACTTTTGCCCTTGCTGGTGCTATCCTCAGTCCACAGCTTAGTGTGGAAAAGTTCCTTGTGAGAATTGTGCTGAGGTGCTCCACGGTGAAAAGTCCAGACGTTCAACTCTGAAATGCGGGCTCAATGGTGCATTCAGAGCAGTAGGCAAATGTAGATCATTGCTGGGGACTGGTAACACTAACTTTACCATCACTGACCACTCAAATTTGCAGTCTCTCTCATTGCTCTCTTTTAGCCATGTTGGAAATGCCACCTCTGCAGTTTTCCAGTGCATCAAGCTCAATTTAAGATGCGCACATGTATAATTATTTAGCGTACAATAAATTTAGAATTCAAAATCAAGAAATTCTAGCAGCTGGAAATCTGAAATAATAACCAAAATACTGGATAAAGCAAGATATTAGGCAACATAAAACCATAAGACAGGAACAGAATTAGGCCATTCGGCACATCAAATCTACTCTGACATTCAATTATGGCTGATTTGTTTGCTCTCAACCCCAATCTCCTGACCTTTCCCTGTATTCAAAAATCTCCAATTTAAATATACCTAATGACTTGGCTTCCACAGCTGTCAGGGGCAATGAATTCCATAGACTCTCCACTGACTCTCATAACTACCTCGACTTAAGGATCGCGGTTTCCCTGCTGTCATCATCAATGATGCCCTCACCCGCATCTCCTCCATTTCCTGCACATCGGCCCTCACCCCATCCTCCTGTCACCACAAGAGGGACAGAATTCCTCTTGTCCTCACCTACCACCCCAACAGCCTCTGGATCCAGCACATTATCCTCCACAACTTCCGCCACCTTCAATAGGACCCCATCACTAAGCACATCTTTCCCTCTCTACCCCTCTCTGCTTTCCGCGGGGATCGTTCCCTCTACGACTCCCTGGTCCACACATCCATCCCCACGGTTCTCCCAGCCAGCACATATCCCTGTAAGATTAAGTGCTACACCTGTCCCTACACCTCCTCTCTTGCCACCATTCAGGGCTCCAAACAGTCCTTCCAGGTGAGGCAACACTTGTGAGTCTGTTGGGGTCATCTATTGCATCCAGTGCAGCCTCCTCTACGTTGGTGAAACCCAATGCAGATTGGGGGACCACTTCATCAAGCACCTCTGCTCCGTCCGCCACAACAGACAGGATCTCCTGGTTGCCACCCACTTCAACTCTGCTTCACATTCCCATTCGGATATGTCCATACATGGCCTCCTCTACTGCCAGGATGAGGCTAAACTCAGGTTGGAGCAGCAACACCTCATATACCGTCTGGGTAGTCTCCAGGCCCTTGGTATGAACACTGAATTCTCCAACTTCCGGTAATTCCCTCACCCTCCCTTCCCCTATCCCAGTTTCACTCTACCCCCTCCCATAGCTGCCTACTACCTCCGTCATGGTTCCACCTCCTTCTACTACTCATTGTGCTTTCCCCTATTCCTTCTTCACCTTTCCTGTCTAACGCCTCCCCCACCCCTTTATCTTTCCTCTTACTGGTTTTTCACATGGAACCTACCAGCCTTCTCCTTCCCACCCTCTCTCCACCTTCTTTATAGGGTCTCTGTCCCTTCCCTCTTCAGTCTCGATGAAGGGTTCCGGCCCAAAACGTTGACTGATCGTTTCCACGGATGCTGCCCGACCTGCTGAGTTCCTCCAGCGTGTTCTGAGTGTTGCTTTGACCCCAGCATCTGCAGAGTATTTTGTTTCCACAGATTTACCACCTGCTGGCTAAAGAAAATCCTCCTCATCTCTGTTCTAAATGGACATCCTTCTATTCGGATGCTATGTTCTCTGGTCCTAGACTCTCCCACTATCTAAAACATTCTCTCCACATCCACTCTATCTAGTTCTTTCAATATTCGGTAGGTTTCAATGAGATCCTCCTCAGTCTTCTAAACTCCAGTAAGTACAGGCCCAAAGCTATCAAACTTTTCAGACTTGGGAGCATTCTTATAAACTTTCTCCAGACCCTCTTTAATGCCAGCACATTCTTTCTTAAGTATGGAGTCAAAAACGGCTCACAATACTCCAAATGTGATCCGACCAATGCCTTATAAAGCCTCAGCATTACATCCTTGTTTTTATATTCTAGACCTCCCGAATTGAACTGAATCAAATTTCCCTTCCTTATTACAGACTTAACTCACAAGTGAACCTTTAGAGAATCCTGCACGATGACTTCCAAGTCCCTTTGCACCCTTGATTTCTGAATTTACTCCCATTTAGGAAATAATCTAAGCCTTTATTCCTTTTGCCAAAGTAAGTTCATGACCATACACTTCCCTACACTGTATTCTACCTGCCACTTCTTTGCCCATTCTTCTAATCTGTTCAAGTCCTTCTGCAGACATCCTGCTTCCTCAACACCATCTGTCCTTCCAAGCATCTTTGAGTCATCTGCAAATTTGGCCACAAAACCATCAATTCTGCAATTCAGATAATTAATATAGAAGGTGAAAAGAAGCAGACTCAATAACGACCCTTGCAGAACACCACTAGTCATCAACACATCCAATCTTACTTTCTCCCTCTCAAACTGCAGCGTGAATTCTATTATATTATGAACACTTGCCTCTGAAGGGTTCCTTTATCTTTAGCTCCCTCAGCAAATCTGACTCTTTGCACAACACCACATTCAGATTTGCCGTTTCTCTAAATATATATGAAGAGAAAAACAGGGTTAATATTTCAGGCCAATGACCTTTTATCAGACCTTCCTGTTTAAAGATCACGTACCTGAAGCATTAACTCCATTGAATGCAATTTCAAACACCTCCTGTTTTTACTATTCACTCAGAGTTACTGAAGACACTCATAGACCTGTTAATAAAGCTTTGATATGAATAATTCAGATATATAGTAATTAAACTATGTTTACCATCGTTCTCTTTCCTTTTTCCTTTTATTTCTCTTTTCCTTATCTTTGTAAGAAATGATGAAGGAGAACTGGATGGTGCTGATACTTTGGTAAGAGACTGCTTTGAGCTAGTGCTACTCTCGGTTGTCTTATGAACTGGCGAGGAACATGGTGATGCAGAAGGACTTTGATCATGCAAACTGATTGTGCTTGCCACATCAGACTTTTCTTCTACCCCCTCATCTTTCGTAGATGTCTCAGGCAAAGGAACAGATGTATTTTCAATAGCTTGTACTGAACTCAAGCTACTTTGAATGCATGATGCTTCCGCTTGCAGAAATTCTTCATTATTCTCTTCCTCCTCATTATTCTGAAAATTAGGGAGAAAGAATGTCAAGTTGTTAACATGGGCAGCGTATACATAACATTTGGCAAATCAATCAAATATGGAAGAAAGTTATGTCTCTCTGCATAAGCTGGCTTATTCAAGTAAGAAAAAAAAGACATATCATATTGACAAGTTTTTATTTTGTATTCGTCTATGCAAGTAATTAATAAAAATATTGAAAAATAAAAGACGTTTCATGTATTTGACCATGAAAATAATTTAAAAGATGGCTTTCAAATCAGTTTCTCTTTATAACTGTTTCTTTATAAAACAGAGATCAAGCACATTTTTAAAATATGGGGCCCAAAAATTAACAGTTGCTTCTATCCAAGACTATAAATGAGCTCTGATTGAGGCACGCAGGAGGTGAATAGGAAATATTAATATAATGTTTGTAACTTCTAGCTCTGAAAGTTTCAATTTAATAAATGGATCCTCTGTTAACATTAATAACCTCAAAGCGCCTTTAAATTGGGGACATGATAGAATCTTCAGTGATAAGATGTTGACCTACAGCAATCAAAGTGTAAAATTTTACCTGCTTTCACTGGCTTCACTAGCAAGTAACAAGATACCAATATCTTTATTAAGTTGAGAATATCAACATTCAAAATAAACTTCAAAAACAAAATGTTTGTGAAATAGCATTGAGAGAAATTATTGATCAGTACTAATATACTTGGTCACATCTAACAATCACTTAATGATGAAAGGAAACACTTCATACTGTAAAGCTTATATTAGAGTTTTAACACAATTTTGTATGTTGGATAGTATTAGAAATGACAAACATGTGATCCAAAATATGATTCATTGAAGCTTCACAAATCCATTATCAAGAAGAGCTGATGGACAGCTGAATACAAAATGAAAAGCTTTTATGTTTTTTTGATTACACATGAAATTCACATAGTAAAAGTTTCAAGACTGTAGGAGCACTGGTGTAATAGGAATAACATGAAAGTTCTGTGTGGACAGTGTATAATTTTTTTTTGAAAATGTCATAGAAAAATTTTAACAGTTCTGCACAAAGTTTACAATGATAGATGTGTCATTGAGATTCCATATAAATCTCAAAGTATGACATTACAAAAGTGCTTGAGAAAATTTCATGGAAACTCCCAATGAGCCAGATTTTCTTATGCCTTGTTACATAAGCTTGCTTGTTCAATTGTTCTCTTGCTAGAAAGCTGCTGGAAGTGCAGGAAGAACTACATGATTGTTGGAACCATAGTGATCAAGAGGAAAAAGTGCATCACCTTAACCAAGGAAAAAGTGGATAAATTCTGGGTTTCAAAACTTAGAGGTTCAATACGATGTGCACACAAATAAATTAATCCCCAGTGTACAAAATAATAACACAAATTTTCAGCAATTCACTACTTAGATATTTTAGCTTTTAAAGACCGTTATTTTTAATAACCGAATAAGTTTTCATATATAGAAATATCCTAATAATAAGTTCCAAATATTTTTCAGAAAGTTTAGGATACACCATTTTTCTTAGCATTTTATCCAAGGCAATTTTTAAGCAATCACTTACTGTAATTAGAAGACATATTAGAGAAAATATATTTGAACCAGTTGTTTGTTATACTTCAATATGTTTTTCATATTGTTTGAGAATTTTGAGCTAATAACCCCACTGCGATTTTTTGTTTATTTCTATCAGCTGAAAGTCATATAAAATGCAGCAACACGAGAACTCGGTCTCGTCATTTCCTTGCTCCAGAACTAGCATGAGCACTCAGCCCATTTACACACAAATAACACCTGTTCCTCTTGACACAATTAACTGCAGTTTTCATAAGATTTTTATATAGCCTTGATTAAATATTTTGTTGTTATAAAAAGATAACATAGATAGCATGTTCTGATTAAATGCTGATGAAATAGTAATTCTTCTTCCACCTCCAAAGGCTCTTCCCAGCTCACTCACTACCCTGAGCATTTTCTGTTTTTATTCAAGTTAGAAGCTTAGGTAGCTTGTGTGGAAATACACGGTTAGGATAAAGGAAGTTGATCACAACAGAGGAATGTGGAAAGTGATACACCACAGCGAGAACCTCAATTTGGGATTTTCTTTTGTTCTTTGTGTATATATGATTCTGATTTGAATACAAAATCTTAAAAAAATGATGGCACAGATTTACACAGCTTGGCCAGGCCCTACTGAAATGCTGGAAGAAGCATTGTTTGTGGTGTAGTTTTGCTAAATCGTTGAAGAATAAATGAATGTAAGTATGCAATGGGAGAGTTACTGAAGGATTAATATTTATGGTGAAGAAGATGAAATAAGAATGCAGACGATTGAAGACATACAAGTAATGAAATTTGGGAAGAAACCATAAAAGTGTCAAGGCTTGTGCTAATTAGTCAGTTTTGGATACTCCTTTACAAAGTGGACATTAAAATCTATGTTATGGCTCAACAGCGTCATATTAGGAAGGAAGAAAGCAGAGTCCTGAATCTATACTTAAGACTATGTCTAATCCCACATAGCAGAGTACACTGATAAGTATTATCTACTTGAAAATTAGTGAGAAAATTCTTGGCACAAAACCATACTGGGCCATGATATACTTTGCTAAGGGTTTTGCAAAAGCAGAAGCCATTGCATTTCCTAAAGCAAAACTATATAACTCCTCAATTGTATGACGGGGTTCTAATCCTGAGAACTGTTTGTAAACTAGTTCGAAAACAGAAACAACTGTGATGGGAAAGTGAATAGGACTCAGAAAAGTGGCTTAGAAAATTAATCAAACGATAAAATTATATTGCCTTTACCTGTATTATTTCATTCTCATCACCAGCTCCAAGATATTCCTTTAGTTTTAATCTAGAAGGAGGCTGCCTTTTAACTTTCAAGGCAAGCTGTGCTCTTGCTTTGTGTGAACTTGTATCTAATCGCTTGGTTTTTGGAACAGCCTCGTCAAATTCTGAAATGTTAAAATAGAGAAAAGTATAAATTTTGAATTCAGTCAAGTACCTATTCTTTTGATAGGACATAGAAGGAAACTTTTGTCATCAGACATAAATATAATCAATTTTAGAAGTCCCTCACAATTGCTATTGTTACTATAATTCATAATATTTCTGTCAAACTCATTTAAAATGTCTCCGTATACCAACTTACCACAAATCTTTGAAGTGCTGCTATATTCACACTCCTCAGGTTTTGGAGCTATAAAAATAGAGGAAATGTATTTTAATGAAGACATTTATAAAAATTCTACTGTTCAGTTAGGAATATCTTATTGCTGGAGATCATTGTCCATTTGTCCAAAGTGTTAGATCTGCAAAGATGCCAATACAAATTTGAAGTCAAAAGTTTAAAAAAATGCTCTCTTCCTTTTACTGAAAAAAATCCAACATTTTGAGAAAAATAAATTTATTTATCTTTCTACACATTCTTTCACCATCGGAGATGGTCCAAAAACAAACTCTGTAAAAGAACAAAAAAGAAAAGAAACAGAAATCTTAGGCACCCATACTTATTACAAAAGGAATTTTTATAACTTGGATTATCCACTTCCTTTTTCCACTACCACAGTAAATTGGACTCAACTGTTGAAATGCAATAGTTCCACCAAATGAATTCTACAGCAAGACAGAAGGAAAAAAAATCACATTTTTACTCGAGCAACTTTTGTGACATTTCAATGTGCTTCACAACTAATAACATATGCTTGAAATATACTATTAATGGTAATGTAGAAAATAGAGTAAGGTCCTACAAATAGCAATATGATAAAGACCTTTGAATGAAGATGAGTGAAAGATGAATATTACTCAGGGAATCAGTGACAATTTCACCATTTTATTTGAAATAACTCTGGTAATTTTTAAAAATATTCTGAGAAGAAAGGCATTAATTTTAAACTTCACTTGAAAGGCAATACTGTGTCAGTCCAGACTTCTGTTCTCCAGTCTATGGAGAGGGACTTGAACCCAGAACCACCTGACTAAGATAAAAGAATATTTACAACAATGTCAAACACAAGGATATTGTTGCCTTGCACAAGTATCCTCACATAGGTTGTGTCAGCAAGTAGCCAAACTGAAGCAACAGCAATGACCTTTGCATTGTGATGGGAAATCTTTAGTTAGAATACAGCACCTACTTAATCACATTCACCAGTCAGTGGTGCTTAACTTTTGCCTTGTAAAAATTTTCACTTTGCCAATTAGTGAAATAATTGCAGCTTTAGTCATGAATGCAAAGTGTTTTTATTTATATTCTACCACAGGTATCTGACTTTGCTGTGCAGGCCATCACTTAATACTCATTCCTATCTGGGCAATTATATAGAACAGTACAGCACACGAGCAGACCTTTGGCCCATGATGTCTACGCCAAATTAAACCAACCTTATCTGCTTGCCCGTGATCTGTATTCTTCATTTCCTGCCTGTCTTATGTCCACCTAAATGCCTCTTAACTGCTACTATCATATCTGCTTCTATCTCCTCCCTCTGCAATGTGTTTCAGGCTACTAACACTGTGTAAAAAAATTGTCTCCAACATTCCTTTAAACTTTCTCCCTCTCATTTTAAAGCTATTGCCCTCTGGTATTTTACTTTTCCATCCTAGAAGACTTTGACTATCTACCCTACCTCTATCTCTCATAACTTTATATACTTCTATCAGGCTCCCCTTCACCTTCCAAAGCCAAGTGTGCCCCTTACAGCTAATACTCTCTAAACTCAGGCAATATCCCGATGCATCCTCTCCAAAGCCTCCATATCCTTCCTTCATAACTGCACACAATGGTCCACACTTTTCATACAGATTAATAAGGTTTTCCTACCTTCACTCAACACCCCAACCAATGAAGACAAGTATGCTGTACACCTTCTCTTCCATTCCATCCGCTGCTGCTTTCTGGGAGCTATGGACTTGTACCTCAGGACTCCTTTATACGTCAATGCTCCATTTACTGTAACTTTCTACTTACTTGTGACCTCCCAAAGAGTAACACCTCTCATTTGTCTGGAATAAACTCCATCTGCTATTTCTCTGCCCATATTTCCAACTGACTGATATGCTGCAGTATCATTAGATAGCCTTCCACAGTTTTCACAAATTCACCAATTTTCATGTCACCTACAAAGTTACTAATTAGCCTACCTTCATCTTCTATTCGAATCATTTATATACATCACAGACAGCATAGGTCTTAGTACTGATCTCTGCAAAACAGACCTGGTCACAGATCAAGTGGGACGCAGTAAGACATTGGATTGCCTGTACCTTTATCTTTTGGATCAAAGTTTCAAAAGTGCATTTATTATCTAAGAATATATAAATTATACAACCTTAAGATTTGCAGTTGCAAAGCAAGGAACCTTAAAGAACCCAATTAAAAAATTAAGCCCCAACACCTCCCCCGCCCAGAGAAAGAGAAAAAAAACCAATCATATAGACAATAGAAGTGAGCAACAACAACAGCATTCCGAACCAAATTGAGTCGTAAGATCCAAGTCCCCAGAGCAGTTCGGAGTTGTCCCAAACCCTCAGTATTCAGTTCATCATATTAGTGGGGCAAATTGCCGTAAAGTTTGCAGACAAAGCACAGCAGCCGGGAGCTGTCCAAAAGCCTTAGCATCACGGAGGGAGGAGGCCCCAGACTATCAGGGCCAGCATTTAAGTTTCCAAAACTCATACCAGGATCTGGGCCCCGCTGCCAGCGAATCTGGGCCCAGGTTTCACTGCTGAAGGAGCCGTTCTCAACCTCTCCAAATCGGCTCGGTGCCCAGAATGATCCAACCTCACCCGACTCCCTGCCTTTCCCGACTTTCTGGGCTGGCAAGTTTGTCCGAACCGCAGATTGCACCTCGCATTAGGACTCAGGCCTCACTGCAGCAAATCACTCTGGGCCTTGAACAAGCCATCCATCAATTTGCTTTGGATCTGGATTTTGCTGCCAAAGAAGCCATTCTTGACCTCTCCAATTTGGCTTGGCATTTAGAGCAATCCATCCTCGTACCCAGCTTAGTTGGACAGTAATCCGAACTCCTCTGTCTCATCTGCTCCTCTCTGAATTGTCCACTCCAACCAGCACCCCAACTCCAAGCGCGTTGATTTTACAGTGCACCAGCTGGGCACATCCTGCAAATTCACTTTGCCTTCGCTTGCTTCTTCATTGCTTCCAGTGATAGTTCACAATAATTTACTTTAAAAATGTTATTAATAATGGTTTCAATCAAATTTCTTTGCTTTCGAACTACTGGTAAGCTGTTGCAAGTCTTTGGTAGTGCTACCTTAAACCAGGAGATCAGCCTACAATGAGGGAACCTTGTGAAATATTTTACACGTAGATAACATTCAATCACCTTCGTCACTTTCTAAAAAAGCTCATACAGATTCATAAAATATTATCTCCCCTACACAAAGCTATGTTACTATCTTTAATACCATGCTTTTCCAGATGTGGGTAAATCCTATCTTAAAGAATCTTGTCCAATAATTGCTCCACCACTGCTATAAAACTCACCAGCCTATAATTTGCTGGATTACTCCTATTACTATTCTTAAACAATGGAACAATATTGGCTATTGTTCAGCCCTCAGGGGCCTGCTTGTGGCTAAAGAAATACAAAGACCATGATCAAAGTGCCAGCAATCTCTTCTCATGTCTCCCTCAATAACCTGAAATAGATCCTATCAGCTTCAAGAGACCCAACACAATCTCCTTTTGGATATCAACATGCCCTAGAATATTAACATACCCCTCTTTAACCTCGCTGTGCATCCTTCTCTTTGATGAATACTTGGAGTGCCTTGAAAAAGTATTCAGCCCTCACAACTAGTTTCACATTTTACTGTCCCATTTTCTAAATTTAAAATATATTAAGTATTATTTTTGAGCTAATCTATAAAACATCGTGCATCATGTCAAATCAAAAGAAAAATCCCAAAACCTGTCAACAATTTACTCAAAGTTAAAAACTAAAAATTATGATGTTGAAAAAGTATTCATCCACTTTGTAATTACTATGCTAACTTTCCTCAGGTGAAATAATTACCTTACCAACTCATACAATTTGCTGATGTAGAAAATTGGAGGATCACCTATTTTCAATGAATTCATAAGAATAAATACTCCCTCTCTCTGAAGGTATGGTAGATTTTCAACAGACCAAACCAAAATGAAGACAAAAGATCATTCAAGTGCGTGGAATAGGCTGCTGGCGGTGGCAGTGGTTAACAACAGGGTCTTTTAAGAGACTCCTAAATGGCTACATGGAACTTAGAAAAATAGAGGGCTATGGGTAAAGCCTAAGGTAGGGACATGTTTGGCACAGCTTTGTGGGCCGAAGGGCATGTATTGTGCTGTATGTTTTCTATGTTTCTAAGACAAGTTAGGGAAATTATAATAGAGAAACACAAATCTGGCGAAGAGTACAGGACCATCTCAAAGGCACTGAACTTACGTACCTCGGAGCTCGATGCAGTCTATTGTGAAAAAATGGAGACAATACCACAGCAGCACTGCCTAGGTCAGGTCGCCCCTATAAACGTAGTTGTTGAAGAAAACTGGCATTTGTAAGAGAGGGGATTGTGAAGCCAACAGTCACTCTGGGTGAGCTGCAGAAGTCAGTGGCTGCAAATGAAGATGAAGTTCATGGCTCCACAATCTCTACGACATTGCACGAAAAGGGTATTTATGGAAGAGTGGCAAGGAAGAAGCCCTGGCTGAAAAAAAGACATATCCTTACCCATAAAAGCTTGTGGTTGGATGAGACTAAAATGGAACTTTTTGGCCCCAACACTAAGCAGTACGTAAGGTGTAAATCTAATAATGCAGATTAGCCAGGTAACATCGCCCTTACTGTAAAGTATGGTGGAAGTAGCATCATGCTCTGGGAATGCTCTTCAGCAGCAGGGACTGGAAATCTAGTCAGGATTGATGGGAAGATGAATGTTGCTGAATACAGAAAGATCTTGGATAAAAATCTGCTTGCCTCAACCAGAAAGCATAAACTGGGGAGAAAGTCAGCACCTAAGTGCAATTATGAAGAAAGCACGGCAGCACTTCTACTTCCCTAGGAGTTTGTGAAGATACCACATGATAGCCAAAACTTTGACAAACTTCTACAGATGTATATCAAGTAGCTGAATCACAGCCTGGTATGGAAACTCCAACGCCCTTGAATGTCCATCACCATTGAGTACCACTACACAAAACACTGTCACAAGAAATGAGCACCCATCATCAGGGTCTCCCACCTCCCAGGACATGTTCTCTTCTCTCTGCTGCAATCAGGAAGGTGGTACAGGAGTCTCAGGACTCACACCATCAGGTTCAATGATAGTTATTACCCCTCCCCCCAGCCATTAGGCTCTCGAACCAAAGGGAATAACTTCACTCGCCCACAACATATGGACTCACGTTCAAGGACTCTTCATCTCATGTTCTCAACATTTATCACTTATTTATTAATTATTATTTCTTTCTTTTCACATTTGCACAATTTGTTGTCTTCTGCACACTGGTTGGATGCCCAAGTTGATGAATCTTTCACTGATTTTATTATGGTTATTGGATTTTTCGAGTATGCCCACAGGAAAATGAATTTCAGGGTTGTATATGGCGACAGATATGTACTTTGACAATAAATTTACGTTGAACTTTGAAGTTTGTCTTTCAACAAGACTCAAAGCACTCTGCCAAAGCAACCACGGAGGGGCTTCAAATGAAGAAAACTGATGCCCAGTCAAAGTCCTGACCTTAACCTAATCGAACACCTGGACTGCTGTTCATTGCTGCTCCCCAACTAACCTGGCACAGCTTGAGCAATTTTTCAAGGAGGAGTGGGCAAACCTTGCTCCACCACGTTGTACAAAGCTAAAAGAGACTTATCAAAAAAGACTACTAGCTGTAAAAGCTACGAGAGGTGGTTCAACTAAGTACTGAGCAAATGGAAATGAATAAGTTTGAACTGCTGACATTTTAGTTTTTCATGCTTTACAATTTCCCCTGCTTTCTGGGTTCTACCATGAAAAAAGTAGCATGTGACTCACAAATAAATATTCTCAGTAAAATTGATCAAAATCAGTTGTAATTCCCAGGTAGTAATACTTACTCATGTGAACAAAGGGCCGGGAGCTGAATATCTTTACAAAGCACTGTATGTGGTGCACATGAACGACCTTGCCCAATTCCTTTTGTCCCTGTATGGTCCTACCCCTTCCCTAACTACCCTCTTATTTGCCACCATTTCAAAAAGTGACAAATTTTGTGACAGAACAAGATAATTTAAGTTGGGACATATGAGACAATCAGCATCAATCACAAAGAATGACGAAGTAGGACAGTTTTAAAGATCTACCAAAGAAGTGGCATTAGCAAGTTGGATTGGTCTCTCCGTGCTCTTTAAGTCTATAATTCTCTAGTAAGAAATTGAGTTCTCTAAGAAAAAGATGTCGAGACCAGGAGGAGGAGAGAACAAACTGCAGTAGCATCCATTTTAAACACATTTTTTTCCATCACCAACACCTCGTTTCAAGAGGGGATAAACACAAGACCTCTTGGCAAGATTGTTAATCCAAGCATAAGAACTGAGGAAGATATAGCAAGTACATCTGGATCAGCCATTCCATAAGTGTCACTGATCACTACCCCATTCAGTTTCATCTCCATCATCCGACCCCCAGAACAGCAGCTGCAAGTAAACAGTGAAGTTCTCAAAGACAGAAAATAGTTTGTTCTTTGACACTGCTGCACAAACAAGCTATTGAATCTGAACAACAGAAGGCTTGAAATGCCCACACCATCAGGAATGTCAAATGCCAACCATAATTATCATCTCGCTGTAAACAGATTCTTGGCTTCTCCACTGTAAGAACAAGGATAATGTTATTAAAATGATCAAAAATCAGGAATTGATCAACAGTAAAATCAAGGCATTTAGGAATTGGAACTTCCAACATGCCAAGTCATGAGAAGTTTCTAATTCCCTAATATTGACTGGCACCTCTTTGGTGCAAAAGGTTCAGACTGGGAGGATATTGTTGGGTGTGTCCATGAAGGATTTCTGACATGATATGTAGACAGGCCTTGAGAAGAGGCTATACTAGATCTGGTACTAGACTAGGCACAGTAGCATAGTAGTTTACAGTACCAGCAAACGGGTTCAATTCTCGTCGCTGCCTGTTAAGGAGTTTTTACGTTTTCCCTATGACCTTGTGGGTTTTCTCTGGGTGTTCTAGTTTCCTCCCACAGTCCAAAGACATATTGGTTGGTAGGTTTATCGGTCATTATAAATTATCCTTTGATAAGGCTAGAATTAAATCAGAGGATTGCTCGAATGTGCCACTCGAAGGGCTGGAAGAACCTACTCCACGCTGTATCTCAATAAATAAAAACTGAACCCTATCAGGTGACAGATCTCTAGGTGTGTGAGAATTTTGGAGATAGAGACCACAACTCTCTGACCTGCACCATTGCCTTGGATATGGATAGGAGCAGATGGTATGGGAAAGTATTTAATTGAGGGAGGAGGAATTATGATGCAGATTGGCAGGAACTTGGGAGTGTAAATTAGATGTACTCAGGGACATGCACAACAGAAAAGTGGAGGCTCTTTAGGGGAGCACATGCATGGGATTTTGGATAGGTTTGTCCCATTGAGGCAGAAAAAGGATAGTAGGGTGAAGGAACCATAGTTCAGGAGAGTGCAGAACATCTAATCAAGAAGGCTACTCAAAGCTTAGGAAGCAAGGATCAGCTAGAGCTCTAGAGAGTTGCAAGGTAGTCAGGAAGAATTTAAGAATGGATTTAGCAGAGCGAGAAGAAAACATGAGAAGGCCTTGATGTGTAGGTTTAAGGAAAACCCCACAATGTTTTACACATTTGAGTGTTGGGTAGGGACAGAAGAGGAAACAAGTGTCTGGAGCCGAAGGAGTTAGGGCAGATCCCTAATGAATACTTTACTTCAGTATTCACCAGTCAGAGGGACCTTGACCAAATGTTAGGAGAGCATGGCTATTGACAGGTGTGACTGATGTTGGGGTCTTCTGGTCAAGCAAATTTCACGACACATGCTGGTGATAATAAACCTCATTCTGATTCTGAAGTAGGTGTCCAGGTGTATTGCAGTATCTGCTATTATTATGTGGGAGGTAGGATGAGAATTGGGCCAACATTTTCTATGGTGGGGGGGGTCCGGAGAGAAGAGAAAGGCATTTTTTTTAAGAATGGAGATGAGAAGGAATTTCTTTAGCCTGCGAGTAGTGAATCTGTGGAATTCTTTGCCACAGGCGGCTTTGGAGGCCAAGTCATTGTGTATATTTAAGGCAGAGGTTGATAGATTCTTGATGAGCCAGGACATGAAGGGTTACGGGGAGAAGGCTCGAGACTGAGGCTGAAAGAGAAATGGATCAGCCATGATGAAATGGCGGAGTAGCCATTTTTGCTCGTTGGGCAAAATAGTCTGATTATGTTAGAACACGTTGATGTTAAGAAAGATGATGTGCTGGAACGTTTGAAAATCTTTAGGATTTTGTTTAATTATAATTAACTTAGATCACTTTGTAGAGATCTGTTTTCACTTTGACATGAGTCTTTTTCTGTTGATCAGTGTCAAAAAAGCCAAATAAAATCCACTGTCATTCAATGTTGTAAAATAATAAAACATGGAAATTTCTAAGGGGGGGGGGGAGGAGAATACTTTTTATACACACTGTATACTATATGAAATGTCACAAAATCTATTTTGGAAGAAAATGAAAAATCAAATTATTATTTAAGTTGGAAGAGACTGCAAAATATTGATGAACAATATCATAGCCAATGTGACCTAGTGTTTAGACAAAGAAGAGCCTTAAAACATCAAACTAAGTAAATCTTTCCTTTTGTTGGAGTTCTTTACAAACATTCCACATTACTTTTGGGGATAATGATTGCACAAAATAAGGGTCTATGCGCACACCAAGGCATCTTTCAATCCAAGTTCACACACATCAATGAACTACATTTTCAAACTTTATAGTTTGTAGAGTGCAGCAAATTAAGGCCTTGTGATATATTTTCATGAACTGAACTTGCACCATAAAAAAATCAAGGTGAATTTCTCCAATATAGCATAAAATTTGTCACATATAAAGTTTCATTTATACAATTTAATCACAATGTGCTACTCAGAAATCAGGACAACATCAAAAAGGTACTTTTAACTTTTCATGTTTTTGACTTACTTAGGTTTATCACATCATTTTCTTCAGTGCAAATTTCTTCAAGTTGTTCTCGATTTTCGAACACTGGTTTTACTTTGTCCAGTTCATTGCAGCTGAGCAAGGTAGATGTCTGTTGAGTAGAATGCAGTTCATTTTCTAGCTCTTGAATCTGAAGGATACAAAAGCGAATTTAGCATTTCCTTCCATAAACTAAAGTGCTTTGTTCACAAAGAGTAACTATTTTAATTGTACTCTAACCTTCTCATGCAAATCCTTCAGCTCTTTTGCATGTTCCTTTTCTTGATCTTCCAGAATTTTCCTGTGATCCTCTTCCTTTCTAATAAATTCAATCTCTCTAAAAGAGAAAGAAAATTGAGGTTTTGTAGAAAATTCATATAACTATTGCAAAGAAATACAATAGTTTTAGTTACTCCAAGCACAAAATAATCACTGAACTGGCAGGAGTAAAGAAAATTTAATTGAAAACCCACAATATCTAACTTACATTCCACATTATTAATCAATAGCCAAATACTTTATGGCTCAATGATCGTGTTCCTCAAAGGATTTTAATTATGATCCTTGTACATGTGCCTAACCAATTACTTCATCCAAACCTTTAAAACATGTTAATCATATATTTTTCCACCAGCTCTGTGATTTGGTTTAGTAAACTGTCAAAGCCTTTTCAGTCTCCAATTAAAAAGTTCCCATAGACATTGCTTGATGGGGCTGTGCTGGATGCAAGGCTGTGGAAGCCAGAAATTCAGTGTAGTCAGCTGTCTAATCAGCAAACTATGGAAAGGTATTGAATTCAATATGTCCTGGAGTGAAGCATGAGGTCATATGCTTGTGTGTTTAACATGCAGCACATTTCCAACTTTGTGCTTCACTGCAGAGATGTAGATGTCTGGAATGTACTGATCTGCATATTGCTGTTACTAGCAGTTCAACGTAGAACTGGTAGTTAGCGATCAGCACGTTTACTCAATCAGAACTTATATCAAATTAGAGAATGGAATTACCAGAGGTTAAAGAGGTGTGTGTGGTGGTGGTCTGGAGTGTTGGAGGTAGTTGCAAAGAAAGATTGAAATACAATGCAATAAACCTGGCATAAAAGTTCCACAATTAGTTTATTAATAAAGTTTACAAGCTTTGCTACTTCATTGTTCGAGTGAATGAAACGCTTACTTCTGTTGATATTCCTTTATCAGTTTCTTGGCCTTGTTATATTTCTTCTCTAATGCATCATACTGAGACTGGGTCTCTTTCAATTGCTCGTTCAGTGATTTGCAAAGGTTTTGTGCCTCTAACCAATATTTTTCCACCTTTTCATATTTCTCCTTGTTCTCTTCAACACTTTGCTGAAGCTTTTTCTTTGCATTTTCCCACTCAGTCTTCTCTGCTTCAGCGATTTTCAGCTAGTGGAAATGAAGGACAATCTCAGCAAATGGAAATGAAGCACACTAGAACAATCTACACAAGCACATAATTTTTTCATTCCTAACTAACTAATTGAAAAATCCACACAACTCAGATCTTTGCTGTACTGTGTGCATAAAATGAATTTGGGAGTAGATATACAAGTTAGAAAAATTTTGAATCCTATGTCACTTTTTTTTTTATCTCTGAAGAACTTGAACAATCAATAATGATAGCATTTTCTTCCATGAGTATCTGTCTCTTCCAGGTAATTTTGATTTTATTTTAAGCTGAGCTGAGAATTTCCACATGTGACCAGGATAATGCTAGTATCCTTTCAACAATGGACTCAGATAATAGGCTTTCATGAAATTGTATCTCTACTTCACATATGCAGGCTACTAACAACTAATGTTTTTCATATTGTTTGCACATTTTTGGGCCTCACTTTCTCTCATTCTTCAAATGCAGTACTGCTTGTTTTGTAGTGATGGTGGAAATGTCATTCCCTCACCTTCCCCCGATTAATGACCTACAATCATCCGAAGCATGTTCACACACCATTTAGACTAAAAGCCCCACTAGTACTTTTGTCAAACAAAGTAAATAACAATATTTAAAAATAAAAAATCTAGTGTGCATAATTTAAAGAAACACGACTAAATTTAAGGCAAAATTATGGCTAGATTATGGTTTCATTTAAAAATTTTCAAGTTCCTAGTTGTGTTTTCCAACCGTCCAAATAATCATTCCCTTCTCTCTCTGCGTTCCCTCCAATCCTGCAAGTCTGGATCTTTGTACTCCATTAATTTTACCTCTGTACCTCCCTCTGCAACTGGATCCTCTATTTCCTCCTTGGGATACCGGACATGGATAAGATCTCATCCTGACTGACAATCAAGGCAAGAACTTTGCCCAATGCTCTACTTTCTACGCTCATAACTGAGTGGCTAAGTACAGTTCAAACTCCATAAATTCACAGATGACAAGACTGTTGTTAGTAAAATCTCGATGGCAATGAGGAGGAGTGCAAGAGTAAGACAGATCAGTTGGTTAAGTGGTGTTGTAACAACAACCTCATACTCATTATCAGTAATACTAAGAAGTTGCTAGTGGACTTCAGTAAGGAGGATTTGAAAGAATATGGACCAGTCCTCATCGAGGGATCAGTGGGGAAAAGAGTGAGCAGCTTTATGTTCCTCGCTATCAGCATCTCTGAGGGTCTGTCCTGGGCCGACCAAACTGATGCAATCATGAAGGAGGCATGCCAGCAGCTATATTTCATTAAGAGTTTGAGGAAATTTGATATGTTACCAAAGACACTTGCAAATTTCTATAAATGTATTCTGACTGGCTGCATCACGGCTTGGTATGGAGGCCTTTATAATCTTTCCCAATCATTTACAATTCCCCTCAACACTCATTCCCATTGTGACTTTTCCATTTCCTATCTCACTTTACCATACTACCTCATCCCCAGATCTATCATTTCTCCTAACCTTTACTAGTGCCCAGTTACAATTTTCCTCATTCAACATATCACCATTATCTCCCCTCAAGAACCTGTGGCCAGAGCCCAGTCTTAATCATCCTCAGTCATCTTGATACTCAATCTGTTTCCACAAAAAGCCTTTGTTGTTAAAAT
The DNA here is from genome assembly GCF_030028105.1 of Mobula birostris. Taxonomy (NCBI): domain Eukaryota; kingdom Metazoa; phylum Chordata; class Chondrichthyes; order Myliobatiformes; family Myliobatidae; genus Mobula; species Mobula birostris. Next base: position 169,924,654 of record NC_092375.1, on the reverse strand, counting down.
TCAATATTCTTTCTTTAACATTCAATTAAAATAAGAGAATGTTTGTCCCCTTCTTTTGACTTTCAGATTCACTCAGAAGCACATGGTCTAAGTGACTGTCATGACCTTTCCTAAATGAACAAGAAGCTGGCTAACATTTATATTTGCAATGAAAGCTGAAGTCAAAGATATGCTTCCTTCCCTTTTCCCAGTGCTTACTCTCATTTTCAAAAATTTAAGCAGATTTACCAAAAGCTACAAAGTGTACAGCATTGCCAACATTACTTTTTTTTCCCTCACCCACCATTGAGCTATATCAGCTTTGTTAATACAAATAACAGAGTGGATGATTTTTTTTCTGTAAAGTTGCTGAAAATTTGTCCCTCTAGTTTAATTTCAGGTCATTTTGAAATATTTAATCAGAGCCTCGAGTAGGTAAGAGGAAAATACTGTACTTTTCCATTCATTAACTGGCAAAAAATACATCTTAAGAAATGAAATATGATGTCCATGTTTAGATCACAAAATTCAACTTCAGCTCTCAACTGTGGGGAAACACAAAATCCAATTATATAGCTTTACAAGGGAGGCAGAAAACGTGAGATAAAGACGTTAATCAGATCTCTAAAAGCACAAAGACAATACACATATCTAATCATGCCAATTTTTGAAAAACACATTGAACAGATATACGGACTTGTCAAAACAAAACACAAAATACTTGCTGTATTTTACTTTATGCACATTTACTATGATTTATAAACCTATTCTAATGCATTGTGTTGATGATGCAGCTGTGAGTAAATTTTTCATTACACCTGTAAATAAGTGACAATAAACTCAACTTTGACTTTGAATTATTTGCAGCAGCAGCAGCATGCTGAGGGAAAACCGATGTATCAGTTTAACTGTGAAGATACGGAATTTATTATACACAAAATAAAACAAGGTTACCTCTTTTAGCTTAAGGGCAAGTTGGGAATCCAAATCACTTCGTAAACACAGATTATCATTTGCAGATAAATTAGAAACGTCAGCTAGTCCCAAAGCTACAGCTTCATCTTCAGGAAATTCTTCAGACTTGGAAAAAGTAAATTAAACTGATGTGTTGCACAGAAGGTTCAGAAAATACCTTTTCATGTTCATAATCAGATCATATTCCACACTAAGGATTCTTGTCCTTTGTCCCAACACACCTTAAACATCCATCATAAACTATTTTTAAATTAATTTTTAAAATACATTTCTATAGTGAAACCTCAAAGAACCCAGTAACAAAATGGAAATTTTTACAGTGCAAAACAAACAAATCCAATATATAGTTCATAACAGTAAGAAAAAATAGCACCCAAAAGAGAATTATGTAAAATTAATAAAGTAAACTAGTATTTAAGTTTTTTAAAAAATAACTTTTACTGATAATATTGTATTCACCTGAACATGCTGAAGATCAAGCATTGGTTTGGGTGCACAAAACTTCCAGCTTTAACTTCATATTGATAATTCATATCCATAATATCCCAAGATGAAGACTTGTCATCCACAGCTCCAGCAATCTGCGGAGCCCCACTTCCCTGGTGATTGCAATTTTCCCCGATCTTCTCCCTCCCTTCCAATACCCAATTTTCAGCTATTGTTGTATATTTACTTTACTCACTTTACACCGCACACTGTCGGAGCAGTGCTGCCAGGATAATCAAGGACACGACCTACCCAGCCAACAAACTTTTCGTCCCTCTTCCCTCCGGGAGAAGGCTCAGGAGTTTGAAGACTCATACGGCCAGATTTGGGAACAGCTTCTTTCCAACTGTGATAAGACTGCTGAACGGATCCTGACCCAGATCTGGGCCGTACCCTCCAAATATCCGGACCTGCCTCTCGGTTTTTTTTGCACTACCTTACTTTCCCTTTTCTATTTATGATTTATAATTTAAATTTTTAATATTTACTATCGATTTGTACTCAAGGGAGCACGAATATCGCTGTGATGATTGTACGCTCTAGTATTAATTGTTTGGCGACAATAAAGTATAAAGTATATATATCTGTATTCCCTTATAATAAAGACTGAAACAATGTACTTACTTAATTTATCTGCCGTTATTTTCCAGACTCACTTTCTTTAGGACCAACACATACTGTTAATTTGTTTTTTTATGAAGTATCTACTGACATTCTAGTTATCTATATTCATTATTTTGGGTTAGCTTTACTCTACTCCAATTCTTTCCTTTCTTATTGATCTTTTAGATATTCATTACTGTTATTTACATGCTGTTCAATCTTTTGACCTGCCACATGTCATTGTGTAATTTCATGTTTTTCTTTACAAAAAAAGTTAAAATGGGATACATTATATTTTATTAACCACAAATAGTGTACACTTTTGAAATCTCTTTCTTGTTGAAATCTGAGTATTCTGAAAGATTCTCTTGAATGCCTTCCACTACATTTCAGTTACCTAATTTGACAGTTTACTTTAACTAGCTCTGCATTCATGACCTCATAATTGCCCTTTTTAAATTTAAAACGAACCTTGGACTCCTTTTCGCTCTGTGTCAAAATAAATACAACTATTTATAAGGGATATTTTCACAGTTAGGTCATTAATGAATCCAGTCTTGTTGCACAATTCCAGAATAGCCTGCTCTTTGCTTGGCTCCAAAACATGCTGTTCTGAGAAACTACCTTTAAAATGCTATGAACTCCTACCCAAGGCTTCCTCTGCTTACCTAACTTGCCTGACTCTTTGCAGATTAAAATCCCCTTTCCATATACCTTTCTGTTAAGCTCCATTTTATTTCTCTACAATAATGAGGCTATGGTTAAGAGGCCTATATATCATTCACACAAATGTTTTCTTGCCTTTATCTCTTAACTAAATTCATTATCACATGCTTATCGCCAAAGTGGTAATTCCTCTTACCTGGTCAATATCGCTTCCACTATACCGATTACAGTGCTGCTCAAGAAATGCCTCCTGGCATCTTTCTTGTTCTAACGTTTCACTGATAAGCCGAGCAACCTCACTCTGCTGTCCAGGTTTTTCTCGTCCAATAAGAAATCTATGGAAATTTTTTTTACACATTTCTGCTTTTATTTTTCATTTACACAAACAGTACTTCATATGTTTGATTTTCTTTCAAGTCACATTCATAAATGCACTCTTCAACAAAAAGCAAATTGCTTCAGTAGCTGGAAACCAGAACTAAGACAGAAGATTTCTAGAAATGCTCTTCAGTTCAGGCAGCATCTGTGGCATCAGAGTTAATGCCTTAGGTCAACATCCTTCCATTAAAACCGAAATGCTCCTCTCCACAGATGCCAACCATTCTGCTAAGCATTTCCAATATTTTCCGCAAACAGAAACATAGAAAACCTACAGCATAATATACAGCCCACAAAGCTGTGCCGAACATGTCCTTACCTTAGAAATTACCAAGGGTTACCCATAGCCCTCTATTTTTCTAAGCTCCATGTACCTGTTCAGGAGTCTCTTAAAAGACCCTAATGTATCTGCCTCCACCACTGTCGCCAGCAGCCCATTACACGAACTCACCACTCTCTGAGTAAAAAACTTAACACAGACATCTCCTGTGTATTTGCTTCCAGGCACCTTAAAACTGTGCTCTCTTGTGCTACCCATTTCAGCCCTGAGAAAAAGCCTCCGACTATCCACATGATCAATGCTTCTCATCATCTTATACACCTGTATCAGGTCACCTCTCATCCTCTGTTGCTCCAAGCAGAAAAGGCCGAGTTCACTCAACCTATTCTCATCAGGCATGCTCCCCAATCCAGGCAACACCCTTGTAAATCTCCTCTGCACCCTTTCTATGGTTTCCAAATCCTTCCTGTAGTGAGACGACCAGAACTGAGCACAGTACTCCAAGTGGGGTCTAACCAGGGTCGTATATAGCTGCAACATTACCTCTTGGCTCCTAAACTCAATTCCATGATTGATGAAGGCCAATGCATCATATGCCTTCTTAACCACAGAGCCAACCTGCACGGCAGCTTTGAGTGTCCTATGGACTCAGATCCCAAGATCTCTATGATCCTCCACACTGCCAAGTCTTACCATTAATACTGTATTCTACCATCATATTTGACCTACCAAAATGTACCACCTCACACTTATCTGGGTTGAATATATTTAAATATACTACTCCTTAGGGGTACAGCACAATGATATGCATTACTACACCACAACTGTCTCATTTTATGATGTGGGCAACTGGCAAGACCAGCATTTCTTGCCCGCCTCTGACTGGAAACATTGCAATTCAGTGTAAAGATACTCTTATAGAGCTTTGAAGGATGGAGGTTCAGGACAACTAGATACAACAATGATGAGGAAAAGGCCTTATGTTTCCAAATGCCTAAGAGAACAACTTGCAGGTGGTATTTATGCCTTGTGCCAACTGCCCTTGTGCTTTCAGGTGATAGAGGTTGTATGTTTTTTGCATTCCTTTTTGCACTACTTCAGAAGCATTTTTATCTCTGCACCATTCTGCTGTTCTGCACTTGTTACTGTATCTTATAAGTCAGTCTATTATTGTCACATGGAACGAGGCAGTGAATACTTTGCTTTCTGTATCTTCCACATAGATCATTTCATTACAACAGTGCATTGTAGTACAAGAGAAAACAATAACATTGCAGAATAAAGTCTTACAGTTAGAGAGAAAGTGCAGTACAAGTAGACAAAAAGGTGAAGACCGTAGAGGCAGCCTTTGAAGTCATAAGCCCATCTTATCATACCAGGGGACTGCCAATAGTCTTATAACAGTAGTACATTTTTCAAGCTTTGTATCTTCAGCTCAATGGAAGTGGGGGAGGGGGAGAAGAGAGAATGTTGAGGGTCGGAGGGGTTTTTAATTAAGTTGGCTGCTTTACTGAGGCGGCAAGAAATGTACAGAGTCTATGGAGAGGAAGCTGATTTCCATGATGTGCTGAACTGGTCCACAATTCTTTGTAGTTTCTTGCTGTCTTATGTGGAGCAATTGCCATACCAAATCGTGATGCATCCAGATAGGATACTTTCTACAGTGCAATGATAAAAATTGGTGAGGGTCAAAGGGGACATGCCAAATTTATTTAGCCTCCCAAAAAAAGTAGAGGTGTTGTTGCACTTTCTTGGCCATGGCATCTTTGTGGTTGGGCCAGGATAGTGCTATTGGTGAAGGTCACACCTAGGAACCTGAAGCTCTCAATTCCCTTGACCTCAGCACCACTGATGTAAACAGGTGCACAGGCACTGCTCCCCTTCCTTAAGTCAATGATCAGCTCTTCTGTTCTGCTGACATTGAGGGAAAGATTGTTGTCATGGCACAATACCACTAGGCTCGCCTTCCTATACTCTGACTTATTGTTATTTAACTTTCAGCTCACTACCTGGTATCACCTGCGAGCTTGTAAATGGAGTTAAGAGCTGAATCTGCCAATGTAGTCTTGAGTGTTTAGGGAATAAAATAGGGGCCTAAGGACTTCATCTTATGGGGCAGTAGTGTTGAGGATAATCGTGGTGGAGACATTGTTGGTTATTCTTACTGATTGCAGTTTTACCACAAATACTGTTTAATCTGTGAATTTCAAGTAAACAATGAATTTCAGTGCATCCTGGCATATATGACAATAAATTAATTTGAATCTGCACTGCAAGACTGGCCATTTGCTGTAGTACATATTCTAGATGGTATACACTGTAGACATACTGTGACAATGCTGATAGGGGTGAAGGTTGAAAGCTGTGGAATAAGTGCTAATTAAGTGTGTTCAGTTTTTTAACTACAGCTGGTTCTATCAAGTGGAGAATGTTCTATCATTCTATTCTGCCCAATGATCTCTCCATACACTTTCCTTTCATGATAATAACTGCAGAGGGCAATATCAGTAGAACTACCTAAAGGACATGAATTTGAAACCTTAAATCTGTTTTTCTCTGCCAGATCGTGCCTGAGCCATTAAGTATTTCCAGCACTTTCTGTTTTTTCAGATTACCAGTAGTTACAGTTTTTGTTTTTATTTGACCTATGCTTTGCTCCCTTGTTTCACCAAGTCCGTTTAGTTTCAGATTTTATTACAACATTGATCCACACATAAATGAATGAACCAAATTCAAAAATCTCATATCAAGAGGCACTGGATAAAAAGGAAAGCCATCACAATTAGGGACCACGACTCCAGTGTCTGAAATAACTGCTAGGATGAAGGCAACACACATCAAAGTTGCTGGTGAACGCAGCAGGCCAGGCAGCATCTCTAGGAAGAGGATGAAGGCAAATGTTGTCTTTGCATGATAACAATTCAGTACTAGGATATCAGTGAAATCATTTCTTACAGCTACTCATTTACTTATCAGTGTATCTATTTGCAATTTCACTGATAGTGAATTTAGGCATGGAAAAATTGATACATGTACCATGCAGATCACACAAGTGCTCAACAATGACCAGTTCTGACTACCTTTCTACAACAGTCAATAACACTATCATTATCAAATTTCTCAAAATATCTGGAGGTCACCAGGAAGATTTATCTGGATCAGCAGCATACATAAATCTGTAGATAGAATAGCTGCACGTCTTGCTGGACAATTTAAGAAAGCAGTTATGAACTAGTTTTGGTCTGACGGTTTATGAGCGAAATGAGTTTGGAAAAGGAAATCTGACTCCCTTAAGGGCACTATTAAACTAGAAAATCCAGTTACAGTTTGGTTATCATCACTGATACCAGCTTATTGTTCCAGACTAAAGTACTGAATATGAACTCAGTTGATATCAGCAATAGTCCAGGTCCTACAACTGCAGGAACATAATCATTGTGCTACCTCCTCTTACAGTGTAAGAAGCCAAATTAGTCCAGTTAATATTGAAACATGATCAGTGCTCGTGGTATGAAAATACTCATGGCATTCATACTCTAATTTTAACAAACTGATGCAAATTAAATATTTAAATAAAAACACTGAAGCAAGCCCATCAACTCATCTGTATGACTTGACTTATTACAACTACTTACCTGACCAAGCCTTTGGTGTTCTTTAGAACAGTGGCTGCAAACATTTGTGTAACCCCAACCAAACTGACACCATCCACTTCAACTATCTGATCATTTACCTGGATTCTACAATAAAACAAAGAACACAAGTACAACTCTGTGATTCAATATGTTTTATCTTGTGAAGTTCAAGCAGAAAAATACAGTAACAAGGCAAATTATTATTTGATTCATTAAAATGAGACCGATTTTCTCAGATAATTAAGCTAATAAAAGGTCTTTTATTTTCTAAGTCATTCTAAAATTTTAGACACACAGATTACAATGCTGCTTTAAAATAGATCATGCTTAAATCAGAGTCACAAGAAAACCAACAAATATATTTGTCATTAAAATGCCTGTTAATGACGGAATACCAGAAATGACAAGAACAGCTTTGAATTAACGTGCAACCACTGAAAATTAAGAATTATAAATGAAAACTTTCTTTAATTTTAATTTGTTGATATTAGAAAAATTCTGGTTTGAGGTCAATAGTAAGCCAAATGATCTAAAATTTCAGACAAAATGGTGACAGTTCCAATGGGAAATCTGCCTACTGAGCAAACAATGCAGGTTAGACCTCCTGCAGATGCAGTGACTCCGTACTTTCTGATGGAGGGGAATACTGCACAGAAGATAGCCAACTTACAGGTAATTATATTTTCCTGATTAAGCCACGTTAATTTAGATTTGTTTGTTTTAGGTGTCTTCTATCACTTTAAGATATTATAATTTTTAAAATAAACTTTAATTTGAAAATATTTTGTAAGCAAATCATTCATTTTTAACAGTTCTTGAACATCTCCAATCTCACAATTGTTAACAAACCACTTGTGCGAGATTATTAAGCACTCAGAGCCTTCGTGATCAGGCTAGCTTCTTTGTGGACACGTATACTGGTGCACCTGCTCGAAGTAACCACAGATTTAGCAAGTGGGTGACCAGAGAGCAATAAACAGCTTTGAAGATATTTTAGATTGATGATTTTCATTACCATAGATGTTAGAGTAGTAGTTGTGGGCATGTGGCCAAGTGGTTAAGGCATTCGACTAGCGACCTGAAGGTCGTGAGTTGGAGCCCGAGCAGAGAGAGTGTATTGTGTCCTTGAGCAAGGCACTTAACCACACAGTGCTCTGCGATGACACTGGTGCCAAGCTGTATCAGCCCTTGCTCTTCCCTTGGACAACATCGGTGTCATGGAGAGGGGAGACTTGCAGCATGGGCAACTGCCGGTCTTCCATACAACCTTGCCCAGGCCTGCGCCCTGCAGAGTGAAGACTTTCCAGGCGCAGATCCATGGTCTCGCAAGACTAATGGATGCCTTTATGCCTTTTATGTTATACAAAATATGTTACACTATACAAGCTTTGTAGCTTTATTTCAGAACATCCCACTACTGCCTAGAAGGGGTTTGTATGTTCTCCCTGTGACTGCATGGGTTTTCTCTGGCTGCTCTGGTTTCCTCCCACAATCCAAAGATGTACCAGTTAGTAGGTTAATTGGTCATTATAAATTATACTGTGATTCGGCTAGGGTTAAATCAGGGGTTGCTGGGAAGCACGGCTCGAAGGGCTGGAAGGACCTATTCCTCGCTGGATTTCAATACATTTTTTAAAAATTTGCAATTTTAAGATCAAAATGTTATGGAAATACAGTGGTACAGTGTAAATTAATTAAAAAAATAAACATTTCCATATAAATGGTGAACTCGTGCTTCTATTGCAAGCACAGTATATTTCATTCTTAATTTCTCAAAAATAGCTAGAACACAAAAGACTGTAATTAGATCAATCTAAATGTCAATACACCAAATTGTAAAGAAGATAAATTAATTGGTTAATGTCATACCGTTTGTCTTTATATGCTGCTCCACCCTCAGTGATAGTCTTCACAAAAATTCCCAATTTTTCAAGTCCTTGATCTGCACCAACACCCATTCCAATAATGCTAATTCCAAGTCCACCTTCACCTAAATTTTAAAAGCATTTTTTACACAAAATTAATTTGTTGTTAAGCAATGACTATGTTCATTTATCACTTATTGTAGTGAAATATACCCATTTTCTTCAAAATGGTGTGCAATGAAATGGTTAAATTGAAATGTCAGGCAGTATCTTGGGCATGGGGAGTCAGCAATCTAGTCTGTGACCATGTTAAAGGAAGTAGTATCAAGGAATATTCTGAGAATGAGGAGAAACGTAGGGAAGTTAAAGATTTAGAAAATCAATTCTAGAATGAAGCACTTTGATAGCTAAAAGTTATGCCACTAAAATGCAGCTGTTGGAAAGAACTGAAATATCTTTCCGAAGTGTGTCAGATTACATAGTTTCATTTTTTGATGCACACTAAATATATCTGATGTTTTCGAAACAAACTGATAGTTGAGGAAGATGGTACTTCAAATCTCACCTTTCTCAATTTCAACTGGAAAAACATCCATTTTTTCCACCCTCTTCTCCAATTCGTATTCTGCTGACGCTGCCACGGGGTCAACTTCCTCATTTCGTCTATCATAGTCATCATTTGAATAGGTACTGTAAACCTGCAAAAAAAAATGGTTCAATTACAAATCTTCCAACAGTACTTTATTTTCAAATCAACTAATTTCATTTTGGTTCATTCAAAAAGGGTAAATTCAATCTCTGAACAAAAACCTATCTGCCTAATAAATTACTTCATGATATTTCACAATTTTTAAGTCCACATCCCACTATCAAAAAGACTATTTCACTCCTTTCAGTTGCTGCCCAAATTCTGTGGGTATTGTCTAATGCATTACCTAATACAAAGGTGAGTGCACAGCAAAAGTAATTAAATGTTAGCAGCCCTTTCTCAGATTTCAATTTCAGTGAACCACTTATTTAATCTAATCAGCAATCACCACTGAGCTAGTTACCATAGAGAAATCTTGGGCTGGAGAGAGCTGTGCAGCTGAAGGAAAGAAAAATAATAGTTTCCATCTTATCTAATAGAAGGCGGCAAGAGAAACCACAGGATTTGGTTGTCTGTCAACTCATAAAGCAGCTGCTGCCAGTCCCTGTTAGTAGGTGATTTTTAGAAAAATAACTAAACAATCCAAGATAAAATATAATATCATACAAGTATTATACTGTATATCAATAACAGTATGCTTTAAAGATGTTTACTAACATCTTTAAGATGTTTAGAATAAAATGCTTAGCATATTTTATTCTGCTCTCATTCTGTTTTATATGGATAAAGGACTGGGAGAGCGGTGACCAAATTTGCATAAAATCCAGAAATAGGAGGAACAGTAATTAGTTATGATGACTATTCATAGTGCTTCCCACGTCAAGATTGTCTGGAGATCTGGACAATACTTCCCCTGACCCCCCCATCCAAAACAAATTTCAAATCAGTACCAATGAAAATGGTAAAATAGGGAAAAGTGGCAAACTGTATTACTATTAACACATACAAAGCTCCACTTGCATGGCTAAAGGCCAGGTACTGTGGAACAGCAGAAGGATTCGGTAGTTCAGTCATCACAAGTTCAGATGTTAGGAATGAAAAGATCTGGAAAAATAAGACTAAACACGTATACCATTACTTATATCACATGAAATTAATCCACCATTCTGGGAAAGAGTACAAGCGGTGTGACAAAGATACAAAATGTGTAAACATTACAGGTTATGTGACAAAATGGTAATTTGCATGAATATTGTGATTATTTAGTTTTTATAAAATATAAATGAAAAATGTCATCTTTCAGGTTCAAAAATGTATATTCTCACAAGATCATTCCTTGAGGGATTTCAATCCAAATTAAATAAAAACCTGGCTACATAGGTAGATGGAGTGGTGAAGACGGTTATTTCCCTCAATGGATGCTGTCTGACCTGCTGAGCTCCTCCAGCACTCAGTGTATGTTGGTGAAGATGACGTTGATGGAATATTTACCTTCATGAGTCAGAACGTTGGGTATGGGAGCAAGGACTATCTTACAAGTAGCTGGTGAGACCATACTTGGGAGTTTGTGTGCAGTTCTGGTCGTCCTGCCATAAGAAGGACCCTGCACATAGTAAAGGTTCATGAGAATGTTCCAGTTATGCAGGCTTGATTGGCCCTGGATCATTGAGTTTGAATGTTGACCTTGTAGAGGTATATAAAATCATGATGGGCGTAGATAAGGTGGATGGTCAAAGTCTTTTTCTCAGGGTAGGGTTATTTAAAACAGGAAGGCACAAATTTAAAGTGAGAGGGGAAATATTCAAAAGGTACTAGAGGAGCATTTTTTCCACACAGAGTGGTAGGTACATGGAATGAGATGTCAGAGAAAGCTGTAGAGACAGGTACAATTACAAATGCTTAAAACACATTAAGCTACATGGATGGAAAAGGGCTACAGAAAAAGCAAGCAAGACTAGTTCAGACAGATGCCTTGGTCAGGATAAACAGTTGGACGGAGGGCCTGTTTCAATGCTGTACAACACTATGGCTCTAACTGAGCTTTTGAATTTTCAGTTGAGTTGTGCAAAATTCTTCTCAGGAAATACATTTTCAGACCTATTTTCTTAACTGTTCATTTTGTGGGATGTGAAAATTACATAGAAAACATACAGTACAATACAGGCCCTTTGGCCCACAAAGCTGTGCCGAACATGTCCCTACCTTAGAACTACCTAGACTTTACCCATAGCCCTCTATTTTTCTGAGCCCTATGTAGCCATCCAAGAGTCTCTTAAAAGACCCTATCGTTTCTACCTCCACCACTGCCGCCGGCAGCCTATTCCACGCATTCACCACTCTCTGCATAAAAAAAAACAACTTACCCCTGGCATCTCCTCTGTACCTACTTCCAAGCACCTTAAAACTATGCCCTCTCGTGCTAGCCATTTCAGCCCTGGGGAAAAGCCTCTGACTATTCACATGATCGATGCCTCTCATAATTGCTAGCATTTACTGCACACTCCCAAAGTGGTGTCAACCAACTTTTTGAACTGATATAGAGCCGCTGAATGGAGAGACCCAGGATTTAGATTTGATGACAATAAAGTGATATATATCCAAGTCAGGTTGTTGTGTTATTTGGAGGAGTCTGAAGATGGTAGTGGACGGTTGCTTTTTCAGACAGGAGGCTTGTATCCATTGTTGTTTGCATTCTATATTCACAAATTGGTTGAGAATATACAAACACCACTTCCAGAAAAGTTGAGATATTTTCCAAAATGCAATAAAAACAAAAATCTGTGATATGTTAATTCACGTGAACCTTTATTTAACTGACAAAAGTACAAAGAAAAGATTTTCAATAGTTTTACTGAACAACTTAATTGTATTTTGTAAACATACAGAAATTTAGAATTTGATGACTGCAACACACTCAACAAAAGTTGGGACAGAGGCATATTTACCATTGTGTAACATCACCTTTCCTTTTAATAACACTTTTTAATCGTTTTGGAACGGAGGATACTAAATGTAGTAGATTTGCAATTGGAAATTTTGTCCATTCTTGCTTGATATAAGACTTCAGCTGCTCAACAGTCCGTGATCTCTGTTGTCTGATTCTCCTCTTCATGATGCGCCATACATTTTCAATAGGAGATAGATCTGGACTGGCAGCAGGCCAGTCAAGCACACGCACTCTGTGTCTACAAAGCCACGCTGTTGTAGCCCGTGCAGAATGTGGTCTGGCACTGTCCTGCTGAAATAAGCATGGACGTCCCGAGAAGAGACGTCGTCTTGATGGCAACATATGTCTCTCTAAAATCCTAATATATGCCTCAGAGTCAATGGTACCTTCACATACATGCAACTCACCCATGCTGTGGGCACTGATGCACCCCCATACCATCACAGATGCTGGCTTTTGCACCTTTCGCTGATAACAATCTACATGGTCGTTTTCATCTTTGGCACGGAAAACTCAACGCCTGTTTCTTCCGAAAACTAGCTGAAATGTGGACTCATCTGACCACAGCACACGGTTCCACAGTCTTTCGGTCCATCTGAGATGAGCTCGGGCCCAGAGAACTTGCCAGCGTTTCTGCATAGAGTTGATGTATGGCTTCCTCCTTGCGTAATACAGTTTCAAGTTGTATTTCTGGATGCAGTGACGGACTGTGTTGAGTGACAATGGTTTTCCGAGGTACTCCCAAGCCCAGGTGGCTATAATTATCACAGTAGCCTGACGGTTTCTTAGGCAGTGCCGCCTGACGGCTCGAAGATCACGCGCGTTCAACAGTGGTTTCCGACCTTGCCCTTTACGCACTGAGATGTCTCTGAATTCTCTGAATCTTTTCACAATATTATGTACTGTGGATGTTGAAAGACCTAAATTCTCTGCAATCTTGCATTGAGAAATGTTCGTTTTGAACTGACTAACAATTCTCTCACGAATTTTGGCACAAAGGGGTGAGCCACGACCCATCCTCGCTTGCAAAGACTGAGCCTTTGATGGACGCTACTTTTATACCCGGTCATGATACCTCACCTGCTACCAATTAGCCTGCTTAATGTGGAGTCTTCCAAACCAGTGTTACTTGAATATTCTGTGCACTTTTCAATCTTATTTTAACTCTGTCCCAACTTTTGTTGAGTGTGTTGCAGCCATCAAATTCTAAATTTGTGTATATTTACAAAATACAATTAAGTTGTTCAGTAAAACTATTGAAAATCTTTTCTTTGTACTTTTGTCAGTTAAATAAAGGTTCACGTGAATTAACATATCACAGATTTTTGTTTTTATTGCATTTTGGAAAATATCCCAACTTTTCTGGAAATGGGGTTTGTAGTTGCCATGATTAATAAGTTTGTATGGAGGTCAGTGAAGAGGGTTATCTAAGATTACAACAAGATCTACATCAACTGAGGAGGTGGGCCAAAGAATAGTAGGTGGAATTTGCACTATACAAGCAGCATGCTGCAAAGGGTGTGCTACCAGTATATGTGTGTCTTAGGTGTTTAGATATGTTCAGGTTTTTATTTCAGGACATCAGTTAGGATCCCTTACTTCATATTTTCCCTCAATGGCTTTCTGGAAGATCCTTAAGATATTAAATAAAATGCAAATCCCTACATTTTGTGAAAATAAACTTGATTAAATGATTGTTTCTGTGCATGCAAGCAATTCAGTCAAATAATGGAAAGCTTTTAGTCATCGTCAAAGAAAAGGATGACTAGTGCAACAATAACTACATATTCAATAAAAGTCAAAGTATAAAAATAAAATATTTAAAGACAAACATTTAAATGATTAATGTCACTGATCAAAAGTCCAAAGTAAATTTATTATCAAAGTACATATATGTCACCATATATAACCCTACGATTCATTTTCTTGTGGGTATGCTCAATAAATCCATTATAGAATAATAACAATAGAATCAATGAAAGACTGCAGCAACTGGGTGTTCAACCAGTGAGCAAAAGACAGCAAACTGTACAAATACAAAAAGAAGGAAGAAATAATAATAATAACGAATGAGCAATAAACATCGAGAACATGAGATGAAGAGCTCTTAAGAGTGAGTCCATAGGTTGTGGTAAGATCTCAGTGATGGAGCAAGTGAAGTTATCCTCTTTGCTTCAAGAGCCTGAAGTCTGAGGCGTATTAAATGTTCCTGAACCTGGTGGTGTGAGTCCTGAGGCTCCTGTACCTTCCTCCTGATGGCAGCGGTGAGACGGCAGCATGACCTGGGTGGTGGGGGTCCCTGATGATAGATGCTATTTTTCCGTGACAACGCTCCACACAGATGTGCTCAATGGGGGTGAGGGCTTTACCCACGATGGATTAGGCCATATTTATTACTTTTTGTAGGAATTTCTGTTCTAGGGCTTTGATGCTTTCATACCAGGCTGTGATGCAGCCAGTCAATATACTCTCCACCACACAGCTATAGAGGTTTGTCAGAGTTTTTGATGCAATGCCGAATCTTTGTAACTCCTAAGGAAGTAGAGGCGCTGCTGTGCTTTCTTTGTAATTGCACTTGTGTGCTGGGTCCAGGACAGGTCCTTTAAAATTATAACACTGAGGAATTTAAAGTTGTTGATCCCCTTCATCTTTGAGCTTCCGACGAAGACTGACTCTTGGACCTCCGGTTTCCTCCTCCTGTAGATAATAATCAGCTCCTTGGTCTTGCTGCCATTGAGTAAGAGGCTGTTGTTGTGGCACCACTCAGCCAGATTTTCAATCTTCCTCCTAAGTGCTGATTCCTCACCACCTTTGATTCAGCCTATGACAACGGTATCATCAGCAAACTTGAATATGGCATTGGAGTTGTGCGAAGCCACATAAATTGATCACATAATTTTATAATGACTAACAATGATAAAAGATGAATGGCTAGTTTGACAAAATTGTGGAAATAAGATTCTGTGATATTAAAAACAGAAAATACTGGAGACTCATTTTTCCCTCCACAGATGTTGCCTGCTCTGCTGAGTACTTCATGTGCTTATTAAAGGCACAAATAATTATCTAAGTAAACAAAGTGAAACTACTGCTTGTGCTTTTGTATTTTGGCAATGGATCCAAAAGATAAATTAATGCAATGTTCCAGATCTCACAGTAAAAATAACAGAGACACCATTAATGCTCGCCATCACAAGTTATTTAAATGGAAACTTCTAGTGTCCATGCAACTAAGTGCAGAGATCAGGAGATGTCCTGCTTTCTCCAAAATTGCATTATACCAGTAGGGTGCAAAGAGAGGAAAAAAAAGCCTCAGGATTAGACATTCTACTGTATATTGCAAAGCTTTAATGTAATACATGGTTTTAAACATGCATACATTTTGGGGTACATGTAGTATACTCTTAAGACAATTGGAGTGTGGTCCACAACCTAAATGATGCACCAAGGCTACAGGTGAAGCAGCACATATTAGGGTCTAATTTTGATTGAGAGTATAAACTGGGGAAGATCGATTATTCGGAGCAAAACAAATTGCGAGAGGGATTTTATAAAAGGCATTTAAATTCATGAGGATTGAAAAAGTTAACTGGAGGGTTAAGAACTACAGGTGATCAACAAAAGAAAAAACTGCATATTGTTAAGTTAGGATCTGTAGTTGACTATCAGGTGGCAGTATTCAAAGGAGACCTGACTAAGTACTGGAAGAATACTCTCTGAAGCAGCAAATTTCAATGATTGGTAGTTCTCTGAGGATGAAAATTCTCATCTCAGTCTTAAATAGCTGATTCTTTTTTTTCCTGAGAGTAGTGAATATATAATTATAAAATAAAATTGAGATTTTTTTACTTTAGGGATATGAGAGAGTTGGAGATGCTCTTTGTCTTCCATTCTATTGGGTTGTGCTAAACTTTCAATTCCGATAGATCTTGACCAATAAATGTTAAAGATGTCAATTGACTTAATTTGCTTTGACAACATTTTCCATTTTTGCTTCAAGTTCCCTGTCTCTCCTTTTAACCTGAATAACTTTTAAAACAATAAAACAAACCAACCACACCTGAAAACAGAACTTTCAGAATATTGATGATACCACACTGACAGATTTTCTGGCTTATTGGATATTTGTCCAATAAATCACAAACCCACTTTCACTTCACTTTAAAAACTATAGTACTATACTATAATATAATACATTTTTCGGTGAACCAAGCAAGCTTCTAACGAGGCCAGAAAGAAGGCCTTGGTGAATTGGTAGGTATAGGAAACACCACTCAGTAAGCCAAATATTCGAGACTTTTGATACAGGTTTGCTTATCTTGCCAGGGGTTCCCAAACTTTTTTATGCCATGGAGCCTTACCATTAACTGAGAGGTCTGTGGATTCCAGGCTGGGAACCCCTGTGCTAGAAGATTTGATGGATTTTGCTGAGACGGCATTTTAGTTTCAGTAAGGTGCCTACAACAGATAGCTGGAGATACCAAGTATTGAACCAATCCTCCATCGTATCTTGGTAAATGAGTCCATTTGACTTGGAGCTCAGCATGCAGTCACAAGTGCTGCCGTTTACTGTAACTGCAGACAACTTGGCTCTGGTTTGGAAACAACGTGGATTGGCTGAATACTTTCCCACTGATCCTTGGGTTTAGTTCTACAGTGGTAGAAATCATGCTGGAGGTTAGTATTGCACTGCAGTGATAAAGATCGAGAAGTGTCAAGACAGTAATGCAGCCTCTTTTGACAACTCTGCACTGAGATTAGGTCAGTTGAAGAATCATTGATTAGGGTCGTAGCTTGTATGCCATCAAGAAGCAAACATATGATGGAGGTGAATTTTTTTGGGCATCCAAACACGGAGGATGTTAACAGTCCCCCAAGATTAACGGCATCAGTGACTGTAGTCAGCCCATGTAATGTGTAATGTCATGTTGAGTAAACTTTACTTATCAGCACATGGTAAATAATGCTTCAACTCTATCCAGGAGTTACAGTATACCAGATGGATTTATTGCGCACATTATACTGAAAATGACTTTAATAGCCTATACCATACAAAGGCATGCTTGGGGGTATTAGGAGGTGGTGTGACCTAGATACAAAGCCCTTTCAACTTTCTTAAATAGTTACCATGGAAACTTAATTTGAACAATGCTCTTTTGTATCCAAAATGCAGTAGGTGTAACTATCATTCATAACGGAGAACTAAGTCTCATTCAGGCTGAAGTTGAAAGATTTCTTACAATTGTACACCAAAAGGAGGAAAAAAATTGAAATAAATGACTACAGCACAAAATAATGTTTTGTAAAAGAAGTCATGAAGTCGGAAACTTCTAGATACATAAATCGCTTAGCTTAGATCACTTACTCAATTTTACATTTGTTTTAACCATGCATCGAAACAGATACTTAGTGAACTTACACCATAATTTAAAAAAAAACTTCTAATTGACAGAAAATACTTTTCAAGTAATCAGTTGTACCTTTACTAATTTCTGTGCACTTTGTCCATGTCACTGCCTATACCCATCTTCTTCTTCGGTTGTCCATCAAAATCCAACGACGACGTCCACTCCTTTAACGGTGAGATCTTTGATGACTATACAGTCCAATCCTGGGCCCACAAGCTCTATTGCAGGTGGGACATGTATATGTGGTAGTGGTGGCAACCATGGCTGTACTTCTCCTGGCTCTTCTGCTGTCTTCTGATTGTTCTTTCCATCTCCAGAATACCGATCTACTGCACCACAGACCACTGCCTTCCATACCTCTTTCATCCATGTGCCTCTCCAAACTTATCTTAAATGTTGCATTCACCACTACGGCTGGCAGCCCACTCCATGTTCACACAACACTCTGAGTGATGTCGTTCAACATCAGATTCCCCTTAAATATTTCACCTTACAACCCACACCTATGATCTCTAGTTCTGGTCTCACCCATCATCAGAGTGAAAAGTCTGCACATATTGATCCAATCTAAACCCATCATAATTTTATATCCTCTCTAAGATCTCCTCTCATTCTCCTGCACTTCCAGAAATAAAATTCTAACCTATTCAACCTGTTATTCCTGTAACTCAGATCCTCAAGTCCTGGCAAAATCATGTAAATTTTCTCTACACTCTTTAATATCTTTCCTGTCGGTAGGTGACCAGAACTATACACATTACTCCGAATTTAGCTTCACCAATGTCTCATACAACTTCAACATAACATCCCAATTTCTGTACTCAATGCCCTGCTTTATATAGGACAACATAACAAAAGATTTAAAAAGATTATTTTTATTTGTCACAGGCATATAGAAACAAAGCATACAGTGAAATGTATCATTTTGCATCAGCAACCGACACAGTCCGAGATTCTGCTGGTGGCAGCCTGCAAGTGCCACCATGCTTCCACCTCCATCATAATGTGCCCACAACTCACTAACCCTAATTGTATCTTTTGAATGTGGCGGGAAACTGGAGCACTCAAAGAAAACCCATGCGGGTCACGAGGAAAATGTACAAACTGCTCACAGATAGCAATGTGAATCACTGGCACAGTAAAATGACTGCACTAGTCGCTATATTACTGTGCTGTTCTTTACGACCCTATCTACCTGTGGTGCCACATTCAAGGAATTATCGATCTGTAGTCCCAGATCCCTGTGCTCTGGATTTTGCAGCATTCTGATAATACAAGATGCAAATTACTCGCACCAATAATTAGAGAGGTTTAAGTAACATACAACAAACACAAATACACATACAGCAAAAACTCAAATCACTAGTAAGACCTTCACCACTCCCCCCATGTTGTTTCCTCAGAGTAACGTTAAGCCACCTGGTAGGTCTTAAACAACACAAAATCAGGAAAATTCAAAAAAAATCACCTCTCAGTGAAGATTTTTTAAGAATATAACTCATCTCAAATCAGAGGAAAATACAAGGTGGCAACTCTATCAACCTACCAGAAAGACCAAAAACATTAGTTCATATAGTGTTTAAAAGCACCCTAATGTTCAAAATGTTTCAAAAGACAGACAAGAAATAGTAACCCGAAGCCTAGACAAAGAAGGGTTTTAAAGGAAGTGGAAAAATAAGGAGCAAATGTCAGTGTGGGACAACAGTGACTGAAAGCACGACCATAGTAATGCCCTCTATTAAATGTTTGAATATTAAGTTGAATGCAATTGCTTTATATAAAGGAATAAATTCTCAGAACAAGTGAACAATTGGGTAAGCCTCTCAAAATCTTTCAAAGTCATTATAAAAATAAAAAGGCAAATTATTCTTTCCATGGCATATATTTATTCTTCAACCGTCAGGCTCTTGAACAAGAGGGGATAACTTCATTCAACTTCACCTGCACCATCACTGAACTACTCCCATAACCTATAGATTCATTTTCAAGGACTCTTCATCTCATGTTTTTGATATTTATTACTTATTTAATTATTTTTTTCTCAGCTCAAGCTGGTAAAACCTGTCGCAAAGGCATAGCCAAGTACATTCAATTGCTAGGAGCTGCTGTTTAATACCACGGCTTTCTGAAGGTTCACATAAATATTGCTGTGTAAGCCTAATTGTTTAATGCTATTGTGTGGTGACTTTGGGCTGATACCAGTTGTTGATACTACTATTGGAACAATGAATATCCTGCTCATGTTCCATAGTCTTTCTATTTCCTTGTTTAATTCAGCATATTTCTGGTGTTTTTCACTTAGTGATTTATATATATTGTGTGTGTTTGGAATGGCTTTATCTGTTAAGTAAGTTTTTCTTGCTTGTTTATCCTGTAATATTATATCTGGAGAGTTATGGAAAAAGAGAAAACACGTTAACATTATGAATGGGGGGGTGATGGAGAAGACAAGGGAAATGAGTCTATCAGGTGAGGGCAGGGCCACCCTTTTCCATAGATAAGCTATTGAAGTCATCTAGTTGACAGGTTAATGAGGGAAGTTACAGAGAATACAAACAAAAGTGTATGAAAACTGTAAATTGAAGTAGTTATAGAGAGAATGCAAAGGAACATGAAAGCTGCAAAATGCAGAGATGTAGGGAATAACCAACATATCAGGCCATGTTAGTGGAAAAGGAAAATAAATCGTAATTCCAGACAGAAAACAGAATTAGTCACTTCTGATACAAAATAGGGAAATTAAGTTACCTGAAGTTACTGAATTCGATATTCAGTGTCAAAGGCTGCAATGTGGCCAGATAGAAGATAAAATGCCATTCTTCAAGCTTGCATTGGATCTCATTACCACAGCACAAGAAGCCATGGATACACAGGTCAGAATGAATGTGGAATGGAAAATTAAAGTGGCTTAAAGACTGAATGCAGATACTCTGCAATCACGCAATATGTGTTTGAATTCTCCATTGTGGAGGGGACCCCATCACGAGCATTGAATTCTGAACACTATTTTGGAAGTGCAAGGAAATCACTGCCTGTTAGCATCTGTGGAAAAACAGTTATTGTTTCAAATTGAAGACCCTTTATCAGAAATAAAAAATAGACAAAGGGATGATTTAATAATTTTTATAACTACGTAGATAAGATGCATGGTGGAAAATTATAACTCAGTGTATTTTAGTCTCAATTTGCTGCCTGATTCATTTTTAAAAAGTGCTCATAATCAACAAAATTTATTAAGGCAGAAAAAAACTTGCCACTGAGAAACATTTTAATAATTGGAGCTCAAAAATAGATTTGTATACACCAAGGTTCACCTCTTCCTCCATCGCAATTTCTATTTTTCAAATTCAATGCAAGAAAGGAAATATTCAGCAGTCAAGTCACATTTATGGAAAGAGAAATAAAGTTAACATTTCAGATTTAAGGTCCTTTATCAGAATGTCAATATACTCATGAAGGATTTCAACCTGAAACATTAATTGCCTCTCTTCTCATAGATGCGTTATACCTGCTGTATATTTTCAGCACTTTCTATTTTTATTTTAAACTCCAGCATTAGCAGTACTGTTTTAATATTTAGATAAGTAAAGGCCTATCTGAATTGTGGCACTGCAGATATTGTGTTTTCTGCAACATCAGGCATTTAGGGCAATGGGTCAGATCACCAAATCCACTTTCACTTTTGACGTTACTGGACCCCAACCTCACTACAACCAACAACCAACTAGGTTCCATTGGGGCAGGGAAAGGATGGTACAGAAAAAGAACTTCGGTGTACAAAGGATGTAGAAAATCTAGTTAAGAAGAAAAGCTCTAGAAAAGTTCAAGAAACTAGGTTCTGTTAGAGCTCTAGGAAATTACAAGGTTGCCAGGAATGAGTTTAAGATTAAAATTAGGAGAGCTAGAAGGGGCCATGTGAAGGCCTTGGCGAGCAGGATTAAGTAAAACCCCAAGGCATTCTACAAGAATGTGAAGAGCAAGACGATGACCCGTGTGAGAATAGGACCAATCAGATGCCATAATGGAAACGTGGGGGGGGGGGGAGGTAGCGGAGGAACTTAATGAATATTTTGCTTCAGTATTCACCAGGGAAAAGTACCTTGGCAATTGTGGGGATGACTTACAGTGGACTGAAATGCTTGTGCATATAGACATTAGGAAAGAGGACGTGCTAGAGCTATTGAAAAGCATTAAGTTAGACAAGTTGCTGGGTCCAGAGGAGATATACACCAGGCTATTGTGGGAAGCGAGGGAGGAAATTGCTGAGCCTCTGGTAATGATCTTTGCATCATCAATAGGGACAGAAAAAGTACCAGAGAATTGGAGAGTTGCAAATATTGTTCCCTTGTTCAAGAAAGGAAATAGAGATAACCCAGGAAAGTATAGACCAGTGAGCCTTACTTCAATAGTGAGCAAGTTGTTGGAGAAGATCCTGAGAGGCAGAATTTATGAGCATTTGGAGAGACAAAATCTGATTAGGGATAGTCAGCGTGGCTTTGTCAAGGGCAAGTCATGCCTTACAAGCCTGATTCAATTCTTTGAGGAGGTAACAAATCACATTGATGAAGGTAAAGCAGTGGATGTAGCATATATGGATTTCAGTAAGGCATTAGATTAGGTTCCCCAGGCAAGGCTCATTCAGAAAGTAAGGCGGCATGGGATCCAAGAAGACCTTGCTTTGTGGATCCAGAACTGGTTTGCCCACAGAAGGCAAAGGGTGGCTGTAGATGGTTTGTATTCTGCATGAAGGTTGGTGACCTGTGGTGTTGCACAGGGATCTGTTCTGGGATCCCTCCTCTTTGTGATTTTTATAATCGAGCTGGATAAGGAAGTAAAAGGGTAGTTTAGTAAGTTTGCTGATGACACAGAAGTTGGGGGTGTTGTGGATAGTCTGGAGGGTTACAGCGTGAGATTAGAGGTTAAATCGATAGGATGCAGAACTGGACTGAGAAGTGGCAGATGAAGTTCAACCCAGATAGGTGTTAAGCGATTCATTTCGGTAGGTCAAACTTGAAGATAGAATATAATATTAACGGTAAGTCACTTGGCAATGTGGAGGATCAGTGAGATTTTGGGGTCCACATCCATAGGACACTCAAAGCTGCTGCGCAGGTTGACAGTGTTGTTAAGGCGGCATTTGGTGTGTTGGCCTTCATCAACCATGGGATTGAGTTCAAGAGCCGTGCAGTAATGTTACAGCTATATATGACCTTAGTTATACCCCCAATTGGAGTAACGTGTTCAGTTCTGGTCACCTCACTACAGGAAGGATGTGGATACTACAGAGAGAGTGCAGAGGAGATCTACAAGGATGTTGCCTGGATTGGACAGGGTGCCTTATGAGAATAAGTTGAGTGAACCTGGCCTTTTCTCCTTGGAGCAATGGAAGAGGAGAGGTGACCTGATAGAGGTGTATAAGGTGACAAGAGGCATTGATTGTGTGGATAGCCAGAGGCTTTTTCACAAGGCTGAAATGGCTAACATGAGGGGGTATAGTTTTAAGGTGCTTGGAAGTAGGTACAGGGGGGGATGTCAGAGGTAAGTTTTTCACACACAGAGTGGTGGAATGCATTGCCAGTGACGTTGGCAGAGACGGATACAATAGGGTCTTTTAAGAGACTGTTAGATAGGTACATGGAGCTTAGAAAAATAGAGGGCTATGCACTAGGGAAATTCTAGGCATTTTCAGGAGTAAGTTACATGGTTGACACAACATTGTAGGCCGACAGGCCTGTAATGTGCCGTAGATTTCTATGTTCTATGTTCTAATAACTCAGATCCCTCTCTCTCAGCCAGTGCTTAGGCTTGGCATCTGTTCACCCAATCCCTGATCCATCTGTTTCTGCACCAGACACCACAAACCAAACCTGGAATGGAGCAAAGAACCACAATGTACCAAGCAATGTAAATAGAGGGAAAAGAAATGATAGCTACCAAGGTTAAACAGTATCTATAATTTAATGATGCAATATAAATGTTTTTAATGAAGTGTTTCAGCACTTCCCCTCATCTACTTCCATGAAATGAGCACATCTAGTGACTGCTGGAAATTAATGCCATACATTGAAGTAAATGTTCTTTGTTTTGCAACATCCTTTGCTCAAAATTACCAATATTTTTGGAAGTGTGGCCCACAATGTGGACAAGTGCTTTATGATGGTATTGAGTTTGCCGACGGTGAAGTTCTAAACTTAAGCAAAGACCCTAAGCCCTTTTGGATATAAATAGAAATGAGTACCCTCACTAAAGGGAGATTATACTGTAACTACCCAATCTTCAAAGACAAGTTCACTTCCTTGTTTATTTTCCATGGTGAGTTTAGCTGCCAATACCCACTAATTGAGTTGTGAGCCCCAAGGAGAAGATACTTCCAGCAAACAAAATAGTTTAAAACAGTTCATTATTTTTAATGATACACATTTAAATCCAAACAGCTTTCTTAAAACACATTTAAAACTGAGGATTTTCTATCTTTAAAAAACATAACCGAATTACAAACCATTTCTAAAACACAAAGGATTTCCTAAACACAAGTACACTAAACCAAGAAGACATACCAATAAGCAGATGAACCAGTCATCTGTTGCTGAAATCAATGCTAGAAGAATGGACTCTAGTTCACCCTGTGTTTATTCCATGTCTTTTGATGTTCCTTACCCAATTACTAATAAACCTTAACTGCTGTCTACATTTATATCATTTTTTTGCCAATTGGGTAACTTCAGACATATGTGATATTCTTTCAGATACCCTTTTTACACAAATGAAATGATCCAAAAGATTTGTGGAGAGACATTTCCCCGATATCCATAATTAATGCTGTGAAGCTCATTCTTTGAGTACATAAACCTTCCTACTTATTAATATGCTAAGTGATATCTCCATCTGGTCAGCAAGTTTCCTTGGACTTGAAACTTGAAGCCTCTTGAGCAACAATAAGCCAGGCGCACTGACTGAACACCATGCTTTCTAGAGACGATACACCTGTTTACAAAACTGCCCTTCTAAGTTCAACTGGATTACTGCTTTCCATTTACATTTAGAACTGAAGACTGGCTCCCATTTATGACCAGAAGCTAATTAGTTGGAAGTTTAATTTACAAATATTGATATTTACAAGTGGCAGCTGCTGTGTTTAAAAAAGCCAAGCTTGGCAAAAAGAAGAGATCTACTGGCACAGGAAGTGAATATCCATCACAATGTAACTTTTCCTTAATATACATACAGGTCCACAATCCCTTATCCGAAATCCTTGGGGCCAGTTGTATTTTGGAATTCAGAATTTTTCGGATTTCAGACCCCCACCCTCGATACCAAAAATCACGTATGCTCAAGTCCCTTATTTAACCTGTCTCAATGCGGTGAACTTTAGGACCCAGCGTCGCACCAAACCTACGCACATCCTCCCGTATACTTTATATCATTTCTAGATTACTTGTAATACCTAATACAATGTAAGTGCTATGTAACAATTGTTATACTGTATTGTTTAGGGAATAACGACAAGAAGAAATTTTATTTCCAACAAAAACATTCAATAAAACATAAAAATATACAGCTTCAAATGAACCGAATCAAACACATGGTAAATGACTTATTGGAATAAATGTAGAACATCACTGTCACTATAAAACTTCAGTAACTTGTCTTTCTGTTTATTTAAATCATATACAGTGGTAGTTCCGACACTACTTTCTTCAGTAAGACATCGCACAGACACACCACGATCAAGCTTCTGCAATAACTCTACTTCCTGCGTTACTGATAGAGAAGATTCCTTCTCTTTTTCTCATTGTTACCCATAGGGGTATCTGCAGCTCTTTTTGACATTTTCACAGTGAAATAAAACACAAAGTCAACAGTGAACACAAAATATCAGCGATCAGCAAATGCATGTGTAACCAGTACGAGCGCTGAGCCACAACTGATGTCTGGCGGTCGCTGCTAGTGCTGCCACGTCACACCTGAGTGACGTCAGCTGTTGGCAGAAAAAACTTCGGTTTTCAGAGCTTTTTGGATTTCAGAATTTTGGATAAAGGAATGTGCGCCTGTACTAAATTTTCCCCATTGCCTTTTCCTCTATATCTTCTCAAACATAACCAAGCAAAAAAATTGCTGGGACTCCAACTCTGGGACTAACTAAATTCCAGTGTTATATCCTGGGAAAGTGCATACATATGTATGTTGTAGATTTTGCTCTGACACTAGCGTCAATGACTGCGCAAAAATAGGAAGTTCAGGTTCAAGCTATAGGGAGAAATTCACCATATGAAGATATTAAAGTCAATTCCACGGACAGATTTCACAGAATTGTTCCAAATTATTTTAAGTAATGCAGAATTAAATAATAAATAACTTTGTGTTGACAATAGTTATTTCAGTTACTGACAATAAAAATGAGTTTTTTTCTTCCAGAAATGCATTATACATTATTTAAATTGGCTCACTAACAAAGCAAAACACATTTATTAAACACAAGAAGGCCAGCATTTTTAAGTCCCAAGATCACGATGCTCCAAAGTAATTTTATAATTACAGTGAAACTCCAATAATCTTTTGTCCAACTATTTGGAAATGCTGATGGTTTGGCATCAGGCTCATTTGCTGCTCTTCCTTTCAACTCACCAGGACACTGATTCTCTCACACAGTGGGTTCACCAGAAAACTTATTGTAGTACTGTTTAACATCTAGAAAAAAGGGAATTAAAACGTGTTTGCCTCTTAAAAGGAGTAATACCCAATGATCTATAAAACCAGCTAGTTGCAAGACTTTGATGACTCGCAACCAAAGTCAAGAGCCTGTCAGAGTTTTACTGTATAACCTGCTATATTACTCTGCACAGAATTGTCTGAGAGGAGAAAAAAATTGTGTACTTAAGATTACAATCCTCAATCCAACCATTTCCCATACTCAATAGAATACACCTTTATTTTGCACTATAAACCTTAAGTGTAATGTCCAGACATTTAATGTGCATTCTGCAGTTCTGGATTTCCCAGGAAAGAGAAATCTGGAAGTGGGCCTTAGAAAATGAGTCCTGATCCAAGAGGAATGACAGTGTCATGTTAGGATAGCTACACTGAGGATTGAAAGCTATTGGTACAGCAGGGATGGATGCAAAAGAGATGACATTGCTAATTTTGATTAAAGACTCATTACTGAAAAATGGAGGAGGATATTCTAGAGAACCATAAGAAATTTGGAACCATGGTAGTGTAGTGGTTAGTGTGATGTTACAACAGCTCAGGATGTCAGAGTATGGCATTCAATTCCGGTGTGCTCTGTAAGCAAATCTGTACATTTGCCCCATGTGCACGCGAAGTTTCCACCTACAGTCCCAAGATGTACTGGTTAGTAAATTAATTGATTAGTAGGTTAAATTGTTCCATGATTAGGTTAGGGTTAAAACATGGGTTGCTGGGCAGTGCTGCTTGAAGGGCCAAAGGGCCTATTCTGTGCTGTATCTCTAAACAAATAAACGAGATCATCCAGCCCATCAAAACTGCTCCGCAATTCCATCATGGCTGATTTATTATCCCCCTCAATTCCATTGCTCTGCCTTCTCCGCACAACCCTTGACGCCATTATTAATCCAAAACCTATCAACCTCTTCTTTAAATATACCCAGTGGTCTGTGGTAATTAATTTAACAGATTCACCACCTTGGCTAAACAAATTCCTCCTTATATCTGTTCTAAAGGGAGGTCATTGTATTCTGAAGCTGTGCCTCTGGTCCTAGATCTTTCTACTATAAATACATCCTCTTCACACCCACTCTATCTAGGCTTTTCATTGGTGGGTTTCAATGAGATCTCCCCTCATTCTTCTAAGCTCCAGTGAGTACAGGCCTAGAGCTACCAAATGTTCCCTATGAATGCCTGATAAATAGTGACCTTGAAAGTCTATTAAAAAATGGTAACTTAGGAGGTGTAACTGAGTGAACATGGCAGACCAAAGTAGCACGTAAAACCACATATGGGTTTACTCTGAATTTAGGATTGAAATCACCCTTGTAAGTGTCAACCTCTATTATATTTTATTGTATTGTTTTTAATATTTAAGTTTGGGCTTATATTCGCTTTGACAGTTTATAGTAGTTTCTTAAAAATTTCTGCTTCTAGACACAGACTGGCTATGACAGAATCAATTGTCTGTCAGGGATCACAACCTTTCAGTGAGAAGTGAACAAGGCAGCATGGACTTTACCAAACTATTTAAAACCTTTTGCTAATGTGTGGAATACAGCACCGGGAAGAATATGGTCATTTTCCTTGGTTAAAAAAAATGAAAGGGTCGACGATTTTCTAAATGGAGAGAAAATACAAAAAACTGAGGCACGAAAAGAATTGGGAGCCCCTAAAGGTTAATTTGCAGGTTGAGTCTGTGGTGAGGAAGGCAAATGTGATGCTAGAATTCATTTCAAGAGCACTAGAATATACAAGCAAGGATGTAATGTTGAGACTTTATAAAGCAGTGGTGAGGCCTCACAGAGTATTGAGAACAGTTTTGGGACGCTTATTTTAGAAAGGATATGCAAAAACTGGAGAGGGTTAACAAAAATGATTCTAAGATTGAATGGCTTATCACATGAAGAGCGTTTGATGGCTCTGGGCCTGTATTAACTGGAATTCCAAGAACGAGGGGTTACCTCATTGAAACCTATGAAATGGAGAAAGGCCTCGATAGAGTGGGTGTGGAGAGGATGTATCCTATGGTGGGAATATCCAAGACCAGAGGACATAGCCTCAGAATAGAGGAGCATCCTTTTAAAATGGTGATAAGAAGGAATTTTTTTTAGCTAGAGAGTGGCGAATCTGTGGAATTACTTGCCACAGGCAGCTATGGAGACCAAGTCTTTATGTACGGTATACTTAAGGCAGAGGTTGATAAGATTCTTGATTGGTCAGGGCATGGAGGGATACGGGAAGAAAGCAGGAGATTGGGGCAGAGAGGAAAATTGGATTAGCCAGGATGAAATGGTGGAGCAGACTCGATGGGCCAAATGGCCTACTTCTGTTCCTATATCTTATTATCTAATATTTGTGAAGTGTACAGCTTGACAAAATATTGCTATTATTATCTTTTGTTAAGCCCAAGATAGATTGAACAGTTCTGGTGAAAGGCATCAATTTGAGAACTTAAATCTGTTGTTCTTTCCACTGATGCTGCCTGACTTGTTGAATAGTTCCAGAATTTTCTGTTTTTATTTTTTGTTATGATTTAACACCATTGAATTGACGTGAGCTCATATCTCTAAAACAAAGACACAAAATTGGCAATTTAATACCATCTTATTACTATCTGTTGATTTCATTTTAAGCATGTTCTTAAACATGTTTGCATTTCAAAGTAAACAGACAATGAGAAATGATCAAGTTTCTCCAATTTTGAGTACCAGGTTTTTTATGTATTCAGTTTCATCTGATCCTCAAAGACTTAACATTGAATTCTCATACACTTCATCACTTTAAAAGAGTGAATTAAATTCCTCTCTTTGCCAAACAGCACACGAACAATTACTATGGTTTTCATACTCTCTACATCCACTCCATCTAGGTCTTTCAAGATTTGATAGGTTTCAATGAGATCACCCCTCATTCTTCTAAACTCCAGAGCCATCAATCACTCTTCATACAATTAACTCTTTAATTCCTGGGAACTTCCTCTGAACCCTCTCCAATGCCAGCACATTCTTTCTGAGGTAAGGGCCCAAAACCGCTCATGATATTCCAAGTGCAGTCCAACCAGTGTCTTATAAAGCCTCAGCATTACTTCCTTGCTTTTATATTCTAGTCTTCTTGAAATGAATGCTAACCTTGCATTTGCCTTCCTTAACACCTACTCAACCTGCAAGTTAACCCTTACGGAATCCTGCACTGGGACTCTCAATCCTACACCTCTGATTTTTGAATTTGCTCCCCATTTAGAAAATAGTCTATGCCTTCATTCTTTCCACCAAAGTGCATGACCACACACTTCCCTGCTGTTTTCCATTTGCCACTTCTTTGTCCATTCTCCCAATTTGTCCAAGTCCTTCTGCAGACTCCCTGCTTCCTAAACACTACATGTCCTTCCACCCAGTTTCGTATCAAAGATTCAAAGGTTCATTTATTATCGAAGTATGTATGCAAGGTACAACTTTGAGATTCTTCTTCTCCAGATAGCCACGAAACCGAGAAGAACGGCAACATGATTATAACCCCCAAAACTGCTCCCCTGCACGAAATGCAACAAGAACAACAGCCCTCAAATACCCCTCTCCCAGCACAAAAAACAATCAAAAATGCAATAACAAGAACACCAAACCCCAAACTTGGCTGCAAACCCTTCAATTCCATCATCCAAATCATTAACATACAACATGAAAAGAAGTGGTCCCAATACCCTGCAGAACACCCCTAGTCTCCTGCACTCAACCAGAAAAGGCCCTCTTTATTCCTAGTCTTTGCTTCCTGTCAATCAGCAAATCTTCTATCCATGTCAGTATCCCTCCTGTAATACCATTGGCTCTTATCTTGTTTAGCAGCCTGATGTTCAGCACTTTGTCAAAGGCTTTCTGAAAATCCAAGTAAACAACATCCACTGATTCTTCTTTGCCTATCCTGCTTTTTATTTCCTCGAAGAATTCCAACAAGCACTTCAAATGAGACCATGATGGGAATCCAAAGAGGGCAATCAATTTGCCAGAGGTCTGCCTTGGCCTCCTAATAATCAGGAGGCAGAGGAGGGACGTACAGATAGATCATAGTGAGATGCATGAATAATAGCATTGCAGTAGAAGGGGATTTGGAGATTTCAAATTCCATTATATTAACTGGAATTGTTTGCGTGTATAAACCATAGAAAGTGGAGGATGGAATTTTGAAATGTGTTCAAGAGAACATAAGCCCCTAGCTACTGTATGTATCCCTACTAAAGAAGGAATAACAGTATAAGTAATCTTTGGGAAGATAGCGCAAGTATTTAAAATGTCAGTGGAAAACATTTTGTTGATAGTGACTATAGCTGTGTCAGCTTTAGGGTAATTCTGGATTGGGATAAAGATGGCTGTGTTGTGAAAAAGACATTTTTCACATCATAATACAAGACTTGGCAAAAGTAGACTCGGGAGCAAATATTTACAGTTTAGTCTATATTTGGTGAGTGGGAAAATGGAAGTAATGAGAGTTCTGAGCAATGTGTTCTCACAAGAATGAAACATTGAACGGCAAATCCAATGATGAGAAGGCATAAGGGGCTGGATTAATAAGAAACCATAAGTTAAGTATACAGAACTGGAATCAGGGGAAGCTCTTCAGAAGAATGCGAAGTGAAGTAGTAGTATAAAGGAGGGAAAAGAAGGGAGATAAAATAGCATTTGCATTCAAAATTCAGGAAAAATCCCCAGGGATTTTAGGGCCAGTTAGGTGCAAACATGGCAACCCCTGCATGGAGCAAAGGGTAGTCTGTAAACTCAGTCGGGTGGAGGACCTACAACTCAATTCAATTCACAAAGGAGAAGGACAATAAAGCTGAAGAATTCAGGAAGGAGGCTGGTGAAATTCTGGAATATAATATGATTAAAAAGTTATTGGATCTTTTAGTGGGCTTAAAGTTGGATAATTCAGGAAGGTTTGATGACTCCCAGGCTGACTTAGGAAGCAAGGGAGAAGAATGCTGAGACCTGAGAATTTTTCACATTTTTACTGGCTACAGATGTGGTACCAGCCGACTGGATGGCAGCAAATATTTACTAAATGGCTGATCTCCGTGCCCTTCTTTATTCTACAAAGGAAGCAGTGACAAGCCAATCAAATACAAGTTAGTGAGTCTGATATCAGTGGTAGGGAAGTTATTGAAAAAAAAATTTCAGGGATGGAATAAATCTCAATTTGGAAAGGCAGGGGTTAACCAAACATAACC
The DNA here is from genome assembly GCF_030028105.1 of Mobula birostris. Classification (NCBI taxonomy): domain Eukaryota; kingdom Metazoa; phylum Chordata; class Chondrichthyes; order Myliobatiformes; family Myliobatidae; genus Mobula; species Mobula birostris. Next base: position 169,892,940 of record NC_092375.1, on the reverse strand, counting down.
GACATAGTTTTGTTATTGGAAAATCTTGCCAGAACAATGTGCTTTAAGTTTTTGGTAAGGCAGTATGGCTGGAAGCTTTGCACAAGAATTGGTGTTGGATGACAGTCTGACTATAGAATCAGAATCAGGTTTATTACCACAGACAAATGCTGTGAAATTTTGTAGTTTTGCAGCAGTATTACAGCGCAAAACCAAAAAATTTTACTACGAGGGGCGATTGATAAGTTCATGACGTAAGGTAGAAGGAGTCAATTTTAGAAAACCTAGCACATTTATTTTTCCTACATTTACACACACAGTCCAGCAGTCGTGGAGCATACAGATCCCCTCTTTATAGAAGGCGGCGTCTTGGACCGCCAGAAAGTGGTCTACAGCAGGGGTGATTGACTTGTGGCCTAAAGTAGAAGGAGATGAGGAGAAACTTCAAACTTTCTGCATTTTCACTCAAACAGTTGAACTGCACGTGCATGTAACGAGAGCTATATAACTCATCTCCTTCTACCTTAGGCCACGAACTTATCATTCACCCCTGCTGTGGACCACCTGGAGGTCCAAGACACTCTCATTACATGCACGTGCAGTTCAACTCTCTGAATGATAATGCAGAAAGTTTGAAGTTTCTCCTCATCTCCTTCTACCTTAGGCCATGAACTTATTAATCACCCCTGCTGCGGACCACTTCTACAAAGAAGGGATCCGTATGCTCCACGACTGCTGGACTAAGTGTGTATATGAAGGAGGGGGCTGTGTTGAAAAATAAATGTGCTACTTTCTAAAATTGATTCCTTCTACCTTAAACCACGAACTAATCAATCACCTCTCCTATAAGTTAATAAACAGTGCCTGTGATGGAACTGGCCCAGTCCACAGCACCCTGCAGCCTCTTGTGATCCTGTGAAACATAGGCTCCATAACAGGCCATGACACAACTAGTCAGAATGCTCTGCACCATACATCGGTAGAAATTTATAAGAGTCTATTGTGGCAAACCAAATCTGCTCAAAATCTGAATGATAACAGATGAAATTTAATCATGACATGCAATGTTCTTGCAAGAACTATTCATGTAGGTAGTAAGAACATTTACTATTCAAAATAAAATGCATAGATTTAAGGCAAAGAGCGAGAAATTTAGAGGAAATCTGAGGAAAAACTTTATCATCAGAGGGTGACTGGAATGTGGAATACATTGCCTAAGTAGATGGCTGACACAGGTACACTCATAATTTTAGATAAGTACTTGAATCACCAGGACTTAAAGGCTATAAACTGAGTAGCAGGGAAGTTACTGGGAAGTGGGAAGTATATGTACTTGATAGCTGGCAAGCACATGGTGGTCCGAAGGGCCCATTTCTGGGCTGCATAACTCTATGGCTTTATACAATACTACGGCTCATCTCGGTGGACCACAGGAAAAGGCTGGTATGGAGAAAACTGAAGTACAATCTAAATAAATAAATGATAATGTATTCAGCAACAAGGACAGCATTGCTTCTATCTTATTTGCTTGTGACTAGGATAGAAATTTCACAATTGTTATTGTCTGGATTTTGCAGAAATTATGATAACTTGTCTCCCTTTACTGTTCACCAGTATTGCACTCTGAATTTGAGTTCATCTCAATAATGCAGCATAACTTCACAAGCTACAATCTGAATGTGACTTTAAGCTATTTATATAACTCACCAGAAATCTCGCATTTGGTTATACAAGGTCCAACGAAGTTTTCAAAGAATTAGACCACAGTTACTAAACTATCTAGCTTTTAAAAATGTATGCATGTCTTTCAATATACAGTGGACAGCATTCTGACTGGCTGCATCACAGGCCGGTATGGAATCTCTGTTGCACAGTATCCAAAGCAGCTGCAGAAATTTGTAAACTCAGCCAGTTCCATCAAGGGCACAATTCCTCCTACCATCGAGGACATCTTCAAGAAGCAATGCCTCAAGGCGACCTCATTAAAGACTCTCACCATCTGGAGATGCCCTATTCATTTTACTATCATCAGGAGGAGAAATAGGAGCTTGAATACCCACACTCCACTTTTGAAGAATAGCTTCTTCCCCTCTGCCATATAATTTCTAAGCCCATGAACATTACCTCATCATTCATCTTTTGCACATTTTATCTATTTCGTAACTTAGTGATTTTAATGCCTTGCACTGTATTGCTGCCTCAAAACAAAAATGTCAGTACACGTCAGTGGTAATTTCTGATTCTGAGATTGCACGTCTCAACACAAATCATTTTGAGCTCCAAGAGACAGAAAAATACGTAAAGATAATGTTGAAATAGATAAAACAAGGCACAATATGCCATGTTCTTCACTAAGGTTCACCACTGGTATCAAGACATTTAATAAAGCTCTGGGAAAACTCACTGAAGACCACTTACATATTCCAAAATGCTCATTCTACTCAAACCATATAAGTATATAAGAAAATGTTATATTGACTCAATTCTTCCACAGCTAGCACAACTCTAGGAGGGTAGTTTGTGGTGCAGAAATGCACAACATTGACTCCTTTCTATGCAAGCTAAGCATTCTTTGTCGCATTGCCTACTGTATTTCTTCTGAGTACTACGCATGTGTAGATTCAGCATGTCATCTAAAACTTTGACAAACATCTATAGATGTACAGTAAAGTGTATCCTGACTGATGCATCACAGTCTGGGAAGGAAACACCAATGCCCAAGAACAGAAAAGTCTACAGGAAGTGGTAGATACAGCCCAGTCCATCAAAGCCAAAACCATTCAGCACATTTACAAAGAGCGTTGCCATTAAAAAGCACCATCCATCATCAGTGGTGGCACCATCCAGGCCATGCACTCTTCTCATTGCTACAATTGGGAAGGAGGTACAGCAGCCAAGGGTCCCACTCTACGGTTGGGTGTGTCTGGTATGTTCTCAAAGGCACACACTCATCCACATGGGTCCTGATGAACAGTGATGTATTTATTCAGATTTGAAAATGAGTCCCTGAATACTGTCCAGACCACCAACTCAAAGCAGTGCTGTGAGCGTCCTCCATCTCCCTGTCCATACTTTCTTGGTCCTCAGCACTGGTACTGCACCCTTTAGTCTCTGCCTATACTCAGGGAGTAGAAGTACAGCTAGGTGATCGTACTTTGCAAAGTGCAGGTGTAGGATGGCCCAGGAATCATTCTTTTTGGTGGTCTAACAGTGGTCAAGTGTGCTGGCTCCTCTGACTCCACAGATGATATGTTGGTGGTACTTGTTTGGAGACTTCTTCAAGCTGGCCTGGTTGAAATCCCCCACAATAATACAGAAAGCAGCAGGGTGCACTCTTTCATAATTGCTGATCACCATGCCCATCTCCTCCAGTGCCCATCTGACACTGGCCCACCGCTATCAGGATGACTGCAGAAAACTCCCTTGCCTACATTTGACTGCTAGATGCAATACCCAAAGAGGTATTCAACTTTTTAGAAGGAACATTTTCCTACAAAGGGTTAAATCCCAACCTATTCATTTGCATAACCAAACTTCTTTTATGATGGCTGCCTCCTCTCCCCCTTGAGAGTGCTCAGCAAACTGCATCTATGAAAATGTTTGATGTTAAATTAATGCTACCTGTTGACAGTTTTGCTTACAAAATCTTTGTCATTTGCCAATTATAGGAAGGTATTTTCAGCTAGCTGCATAAAAATGTGAGAATCTTGTTACAGAAAAGTTTAAATAAAAAAACATTTTTCAAACAATATGACACTGGGCTCTAAAAAGTGGCACCTCCTTGTAATATTGCTATTTAAATACCATAAAATTATATAACATAATTAACATATAACAGTAGCCCATTATTAATACAAAATTAAACACGACTCCACAGAAATTTTGTACATCATTTTAGCTGTGGACTACTCAATCTTGCTGTAAGCAACACCATTATTATGCACTAGAAGTTATATTTTAAAAACAGAAATTAAAATAATAGTTTTGATCAAAATATATGCTGCCAAATGTCATTTTAGATACATTACCATATTAATAAAAAGATTTTGCTGATAAGTCACAAAAATTTCAGTGAAATATGCAGCTGAATATTTCAAAATCACATTTATAGACTGCACTAACCATCTTCCCATCAATAAAAACAGTAGGGATTTTGATTTAGAAGCCATATCCAGTTCTTGTGGTTGGAAAGATTTTGAAGATACTAAATCACAAGCTAAATGACCAGAACTTGATCAATTAAGCTTTTTTTTAAACCAGATGCTCAGTAGCAACAATCCTTTACAGTTTTCCTGTAGAGAATGCTTGACATAGAAAATAGTTTTAAAAAGTCTGCCTCACATGATATTTTACATGGAAAGTCATGACAAAGAACTATTTTAGAGTGAAGCAGAATGACTGTTACAATATTGAAAATTAATGTAAAATATCTACATTTCAATCCATGTTTTAAAGTCATGCATTTTCACTTACTTTACATAATATTTCTATTGAGAAAGCTTTTTTCCAGCAAATCTTAAGAAACTGAGTGGTGATAAACAGAATTATGTAGAGATCCAAAAGCAAAATGAGTTACTATGAGGTCATCAATCACAATGTAAATGTGTAGCCAGACTTACTGTTTACTGCAATCTGTTTTTATGTTTAAAATGAAGTATCTTCAAATCAGATAATTTTCAAGATACTTGAAAATACCATGTTAACTTCTTATTTTCTTGCCTTTTTTCTTGTGAATTAGAAAACTCATTCAGAAGATATATCCAGTGTTTGGGATTATAAAAAGGAATAGATCTTTTAAGGGTTTTAGGATCTCTTTAAAATATTAAGTGACTTATGAAATTCCAAAATCCTACCTTGATTGGTGCTGTGGAGAAATAAACCCTTCTGTGTAACTTTGGCTCTTCTTCTTCAGAAAGTCCAGATATTTCCTCATAGTCATCATCAAGGATATAGTCAACCTCTTCATCATCACACTTGCTTTTGCTTTCTTCTTGGAAAGACCCCTCAGTATCTTTATCATCCACAAATGCAGCATTCTCAATCCCACAAATCTCTGATCCCAAGAACACCTTTCCACTAATTCTGTCTTCCTCTTCAGTATTCTCTGTATCCTCATCTTCCTCTTCTCCAACACTATCATTTGATTTACTTGTTATGTCATCAAATGTCAGCTCTTCATCTTCCTTGCTTTTAGAAACTTCACATTTCTGCCCCATCTCTTGGCTAACACTCTGAAGTTGCCTCATCTCCCTCTCAACAAAAACATTATCCAATTCAATTTCACTCTCTGAAGATTCATTCTGAACTTCCACCAACTCAGCTCGAACTATTCCCATCTTGCTTGGCCGTAGATTTGAAACATGGTTGTCCAATTCATTGTTGAGTGAAGTACTGGCTGCAACAGTACTTTTATGAAATGTATATGCCTCAGAGATATTGCAAGAATCTTCACCAGACCCGTCTGCATTTTGCGCTTTGAAACTGGTCTTACAATCGTCAATTATTGCCCCTTTCGGATCTGGGCTTTTCTTGGTGGATATACTCACTGAAATCGAAGACGACCATTTCACATCATCTCCTGCGGGGGGCGCGCCTTTACTAGTAAATGAAGTGCTGGGTGACTTTTGTTGCCCTCCAGTAATCCGATATTCAGTTGCACCGCAGTTTGTTTTGTTGTCTTTGTTTGCTTCATCGCTGTCGCTATCCGCGAGAAAGCTTTCCAATCGTCGCGAAATTGGCCCGGCGTTTAGTGACGAACGAGGCTGATTATGTTTTATATCGCCAGCGGCTTTCAGATTCTCTCTCGAACTGCTGCTGGACAGAGCTGGGGTATTTAAATCACTCTTAACTTTCCTGACTCCGCTTTCTGAAGACGATGAGCTGCTCCGTTTACCTTCTGAAGAATAATTACCCGTTGAACCTCTGTGCTCGCTTTTTTGAGAGGTTTTATCAAACACTTTTTCCCCAATTTGACGCTCGAAAAGTTTTCTCGTTTCGGTGAATTTTTCAGCCATACTCGTTTTATCCAAATCTCCATCTTCACTGTGCTTTCTGTCAGAATTAGGTATTTTATGACATGACTTATGGACGCTACTACAGACAGCTCCACTTGGTGGTTTTGGCGGAGAAAGTGGACGCAAATCAGCCTTGACGGTTTCATTCATTTCAGTCGCGTCATCTGCTGTGTTACCCATTTGTAACAACATATTTTTTATTTTGTGCACACGATTACCGAAATGTCTTCCCCGCAAATCGTCTCTATGTTCAGTTTCTCGATTTGATCTTTGGACACCCATTTTAGAATTATTGTCCTGATGGCTTCCATCAAAAGTACACCTCAGAGCCTGAAAGTCCGCCTTATACGCATTCCTGTGGGGCGATGCGCTCCTGAACGTCCTTTCTCCTTTACCTTCAGCTTTCATCATATTAGATCAGTTCGACCATTAAGAGACGAAGGCAACTGTTAGCCAAGTCTGGGTGGCCGCCCCGGGAGGTGACCGACGGCTCCTTCGCCACAGGACAAAATGTGAAAGGCCACTTCTGGGCTGAACCCTCGGCGGTTACTTGGGCGGGTCGAAACTCTCCATCTGCAGAAAGGAAAATGAGCCGAGAAGAGTCACAATGATCGAGCGGCAACTTTTAGGGCGTTGTTAAAAGTGTGTTGGCGCGGGCAGAGTCGGCGCGACACGGCGGCCTGGACACACTCGCACTCCCAGACTAAGCGGCGGCCGTTGGCCCGGCCCGGCCTGGCCCGGCTCTCCCGCGCCAACCGCATGGGTGCGCTCGGCCGCAGCCGGGATACCACCCGCTCCGGGGAGTCCGCCCCCGGGCTCCGACTTCGCTCAAAACTCCCGTCAGGAAACCGTCTCCTCCGTCTTTCTCCCGCCCACTTTCACAGAGAGAGAGAGAGAGAGAAAAGGGGAGGGGGAAGGGAAGGTGAGGAGTAAGTTCGCCCTCCCCGACCCCCGGAGCACGACCCCCAAGCCTTCGGTACCGGTAGGGAGTCGGTCTGTACTTTCCGTGCCGTCCCCTTCCTTGCCGCTTCCTAACCGCGGGCCCTCGCTATGAGCGCGTCCTCCTCCCAACTTGCGGGGCGGGAGCGCGCACTCCCGCGGCCGTGTCCGTGTCCGTGAGCCCAGCCCTGCGCTCGCCACTCGCTCGGCTTTCGCTGCTGCACTTTGCTCGGGCGACAAAGGTATTGAACGACGTACAACACACACTCACACACGAACCTGCCCAGGCAGACGTGGCCAGACCGGTTCGACGCGCTCATGTCTTCTTGGATAATTTGTCGATATCTCGGTAGGACTTGACCCGAGGGACAGAATGAATGAAAGAGCTTTCAGATCAACACTTAAAAAGATCTTTCCGCTACTTCTCTTAGGACAGTTTCGATTCTAATACTTTTTAACCCAGTTAGGCGAAACTAACTGTGGCAAATCAATAAATTTGGCACGATGCTTTTAAAAGAGAGTAGTGAGGAATTCTTTTTTAAATTTTGTTTGTAAAGTGCCCCCTCATTTTTTTCTCTCATCGAATTTGTGTAATATGTAGGAACCAGAGACGCAAGTTTGCTGCCAATGTGGCAAAGGAGCAATGAACTCTTCTGGGTGGGTATCCGACAGTTTGAGTAGAAACTGCGGTGACAAAAACTAGTATGATGAAAACGATGCCTTGAGAGATTTAATAACAACGTCATTAAAACAAAAATAGAGAAAAATTCAGTGTATTTGGTTTTACCAATCTTATTTTTAAATGTAATTAAATAGGCAGTGATGACGAGTCACAGCACCATCATTTTGAAAAAAATGTTAGCTTTCTGGTCATGCTAAATTAACATGCTGACGAACCACGGTACCTATTTTGGCTTTAGCATGTTAACTGGTATAAAGTCTCAGTCTTGTAACAGGATTATTCTTGATAACGTGAAATTTAATCAGCGCAGCTTGTGTATATATTTTAAAATTTCCTTGAGGGATGAGTGAGCAATTTGTTTTTTGTGCCACCTCCCCTAGGTATTAATGACCTAATTATAAAGGGCAGGTTATTTTTAAAGGCAGAACATGCTGGACGCTTTTACGATGTCAAATAGCTTCTGTGTCGAGAGCATGGTAGGATGAACCGTTCTTCAAAATGAAGATAGTCGTCCCTGATCTAAATAATCAAGTTATGCCTTCAGTGTAACCCAAATCAACAAGAAATGCAAAATAATTTTGAAATTGCAAGTAATATTTGCAATTCTATTGCTAATTTATTTTGAATAAGAGAACAAACATAGGTCGTTCAGCCTCAAGCCTGCACTATCATTTATTAGTGATCTTGACTGATCTACCTCATACCATTATTTTGCTCTGTTCCCAAATCTGTTGATTCATTTACGTTTGTAATACCTAGAAATTTATCCTTTTTGTTTTGAATGTAATCAGTGAATTTGGGACATATGGTTATAAAGGTTTGCTAGCCGTTGAGTGAAAAAAAATCCTACTTACCTCAGTCACAATGACCTGACCCTTATTTTATAATGGCACCTACCTAGTTTTAGTCTCCTTATCCAAGGGAGCATTTCTTCTGCCTCTGCCTTGTTGAATCCTGCAAGAATTTTCTGTTTCAATTTGGTTATCTGTCATGCTTCTAAACACTGGAAAACTGAGTACAAGCCTCCTGAATTGTGTGACAGACCCCTCCGAATATCAAGACAGATCATTGCACCTCCTCTTTAGTAATTATGTTTCTTTCGGAAGGACACCAAAATTGTACACAACACACTAGAGATGGTCTCACGAAGGCTCTGCAAATGCAGTAAGACATGCGTACTCTTGTGTGCATTCTCCTTGCAATAACGGTTATCTGTTAATAATCAATATTCCTAATTGCCAGTTCTATCTCATGCAGCTTCCCTTGTACATCAATATTTCCCAAACTCTTTCCATTTAAAAATTACTCAACATTTCTGTTTTTTTTTACGATGAAGTGGAGACTTTGCAGTTTTCCAAATTGTCTTCCAGCTGCCATGCTGATGTCACACAATTCGCTTGTTCATCTCCCCATGAAGACTTTGTACTCTTATCACTATTCAGATTTCCATATTTCTGAGCTTACCAAACATATGAAATTGCTAGAATTGATCCCAGCCACAAACACTAAAAATTTGAAAAAAAAAGCTGCAGCTGTTGGGTATTTGCAATAAATGCAGAAAAAGCTAGAAATGTTAAACATGTTGGGCAGCATCTGTGGAAAGAGAAACATGGTTGAACATCCTTCATCAGAATGAAGCTACAACCATTGTCCCCCTTTCATTAAGTCTATTAGATACATCTCCAAAGGAATACAATAGATTAACCAAGTCTGGTTTTACTTTCATAAACCCATGATGACTCTGCTCAATCATATTATTATTTTGCAAGTATCTTGATGGACATCTTTTGTAGTAGATTCCCAACATTTTCCCAAGAACCAATGCCAGGCTAACAGAGTGGCAGTCCCCTCTGCTATCCAATCTACAGAGTCACTGGGACATCAGCAAAGATTAAAACCATCACAATTGTCTGTGTGCTGTTTGGCGGAGAGGAATGTAATTCAGCCTATTGGAAAGATTCAATGTATGTTTATTATCAGAGTATGTATACAGAATACAACTCTGAGATTTGTCCTCCCACAGGCAGCCAGAAACAAAAAAAGCATAAAACTCCAAACAAATGAAAAAAGAACAAATTGTGCATATGGTAAAAGCAGGCAAACAACACATAGAATATCAAACGTCAGACGAGGAGTAATGCACCTTAAAGCTGTTTGCCAATTGCCATAAAACTTCAGAAGAAGAAGAAGAAGAAGAGCCCAGGAGTATTCAGTTCAGTGCGGCTAGCTCACTGCAAACTGCAGAGCCAGTCAAACCACTAAAATAAAGTGTATGGGAGTTCAATGTTGGGCATTCGAGGGTCAGATGAAACTGAATACACAGAAAACCTGGTACTCAAATTTGGAGAAACATGATAATTTCTCATTGTCCTTTTATATCCTGGAACATACCAACTTTCCAGTGGAGGAGATGCCAGTCTTGAAATGTATAAAGGTGGATAAACTTTGGATGTTATAGGAAGCAAATGGGAATTGATTTATATTTAGAGATTTACAGCATAGCAACAGTTCCTTTCAGCCCAATGAGCCTGCCACCCAGTTACACCCATCTGACCAATTAACCTACTGATATCGTTAACCTCAGTCTTTGAAATGCAGGAGAAAACCAGAAGGCCTGGAGGTAACCCACATGGTCACAGAGAAAGTACAAACTCTACTGGCAATGGTGGGAGTTGAACCCAGGTCTGACGCTGTGATAACATTATGCTAACTGCTACCTTACTGTGCCACTGAGGCTTAAGATGTCTTGAGGATATCCAATATATGGACAGGAAAGGAATGGAGGGTTATGGGCTGAGTGCAGGTCGGTGGGACGAGGTGAGAGTAAGTATTCGGCACAGACTAGAAGGGCCGAGATGGCCTGTTTCTGTGCTGTAATTGTTATATGGTTATATTGAAATGCAAATGTGTTAAGAACATGCTTAAAATGAAATCAACAGATAGTAATAAGATAGTAATAAATTGCCACTCTTGTATCTCTGTTTTAGATCATAACAAAATCAAAATGTTGTTAAATCATAACAAAAATTAAAAACTGAAAATTCTGGAACTACTCTGCAAGTCAGGCAGCATCTGTGGAGAGTAGAACAAATTTAATAGTTCAAGTTGATATGCCTTTCACCAGAACTGTTCAGTCGATCTTGGGCTTAACAGAAGATTTTATAATGGCAATATTTTGTCAAGCTGTGCACTTCACAAATATTAGCAAACAATTTATAACAGTTTGGTAATACTGAATATTCAAACTTATACAGTTCAGAGTGGATCACTTCTCACTGAAAGAGTATGATCCCTGACAGACAATTGATTCTATCATAGCCAGTATATGTTTAGAGGCAGACATAAAAACAATACTGTCGAGGTGAATATAAGCACAAACTTAGATGTAGAAACAATAAGATTAAATATATTGGTGGTTGACAGTTACAGCAAAAGCAGGCAAACAACACATAGAATACAGAGTAAATCCACATGTAGTTTTACATGCTATGTTCACCTCCTAAGTCACTATACTTTAATTTATTCCGAGGTCTTGTTTTCACTTGCTAGGCCACCACTCATGAGATTTTAGAAGTGTGAGGTGGTGACCTCATTGAAACCTACCAAGTATTGAAAGGCTTAGATAGAGTAGATGTGGAGAGGATGTTTCCAAATTGGAATAGTCTAGGATCAGAGTGTACAGCCTCAGAAAATAAGGAGGAGGTAAGGACGATAAAGAGGTAAGGAAGAACTTCTTTAGTCAGAGTGCGGTGAATCTGTGGAATCCATTGCCGCAGATGGCTGTGGAGGCCAAGTCACTGAGAATATTTAAAGTGGAGGTTGATAGGCACTTGATTATTAAGAACACCAAAGATTATGGGGAGTAGTCAGGAGAAGGGGGTTGAGAGGGAAAATAAATCAGTCATGATGGAATAGCAGAGCAAGCTCAATAGGCAGAATGGCCTAATTCTGTTCCTATGTCTTATAGTCTTAAAATTGCCCATGAGAAACTAGTGGTGAGCTGCCTTCTTGAACATGTGCAGTTCTTCTGGTGAAAGTAACTCCAAAGTGCTTTAAGAACGGGTGTTCCAGTATTTAGATTCAATAATAACAAAGCATTGGCAATATCTTTTTAAGCCAGAATTGTGTGTGGAGTGGAGAGGAAGCTGTAAGTGACTGTGTTCTCAGGCACCTGCCGTCTCTGTGTAATTCTGTAGATGCCATACCCTGCAGCCAGGATGTTGTCAAACACTTTAGTGAACATCCTCATTTTGGCCTTTATGGTGGAAAGAAGATCATGGATAAAAGCAGCTGAAGGTGCTTAGACTTAGGCTACGGCCCTGAGAAACTCTAGCAGTGACTGGTGCTGGGGTGATTGATCTCTGATAGCTATTTCCATCTTTTGTCGCGCAATGTATGATTCCAAGTGTTTTCCCTTTGATGTCCGTTCTCCACTTTTACCAGGGTGCCTTGATGTGAATAGCAATCACTCTCGCCTCACCTCTGGATTTCAGCTGTTTGGTCTATATTTGAACCAAGGGTATGATGACTTCATGTCGTGGTGAAACTCAAGCTGGGAGTCAGTGAGTAGGTTATTGGTGAGTAAGTGCCATTGACAGAGAGTTATAGAGTTGTACAGCACAGAGGAACAGGCCTTTTGCTCCAACTTGACCATGCTGATGGTGAAGACGATCCTAATCCTTTAGGCTAAATCCTTCTAATTCATTCCTGTGCAAGCATATGTTCAAATGCCTTTTAAATGTTGTAATTGTATCTGCCTGTAAATTTCCTGTGGCAGCTCATTCCCCATAACCATCATCCTCTGGGTGAAAAATGTACCCTCCGATTTCCTTCCCCTCTCACCTTGAATCTTTGCTCCCTAATTTTGAACTCACCCACTCTAGCAAAAAGGCTCTTGACTGTTCATCCTATGTATGCTTCTCATAAATTCACAATAAAATCAGTCTCCTGTTTGCTGTAAGAATAAACACAGCCTATCAAATGTCTCCTTATTAGTGAAGTCCTGCATTCTGGGCAACATCCTGATGAATCTCTTCTGCACTTTTTCTAGTGCTATCACATCCTATCTGTAGTCTAGGAACCAGATGACAGTTCCTATCACCTTGATTGAGATTAGACTGGGAGATTAGCTTGATTGATTAAGACACACCTGGACAATTTTCCGTATGAATATTAGATGTCAACTGTGCCAGGACAGCTCGACATGAGGCGAACCTAGTTCTGGAACACGTGTCCGGTACCATAGCTAAAATATTGTCTGCTCCAGAGCCTTTGCTCCATACAGTGTTTCCAGTCATTACTTGATAACTGCAGGCCCTTCGGTCCACAATGTTGTGCTGACCATGTAACCTACTCCAGAAATTGCCTAGAATTACCTTACCACATAGCCCTCTGTTTTTCTAATCTCCATGTACCTATCTATGAGTCTCTTAAAAGACCCTATTGTATCCGCCTCTACCATTGTCACTGGCAGTGCATTCCACACACCCACCACTCTCTGTGTAAAAAACCGACAAGCCCTCTGTACCTACTTCCTTGCACCTTAAAACTGTGCCCCCTCATGTTAGCTATTTCAGCCCTGGAAAAAGCCTCTGACTATTCACATGATCAATGCCCCTCATCATCTTATACACCTCTGTCAGGTCACCTCTCATGCTCCATCATTCAAAGCAGAAAAGGCCAAGTTCATTCAGGCTATTCTTATAAGGCACACTCTCCAATTCAGGCAACATCCTTGTAAATCTCCTCTGCACTCTTTCCAGGTGACTAAAACTGAACACAGTACTCCAAGTGGGGTCTGACCAAGGTCTTATTTAGCTGTAATAATACCCCACGGCTCTCGAACTCAATCCCACGGTTGATGAAGGCCAACACACCGTACGCCCTCTTAACAACACTCAACCTGCGCATCAACTTTGAGTGTCCTATGGACATGGACATGGACCCCAAGATCTCTCTGATCCAATACACTGCCAAGACTCTTACCATTAATATTATATTCTATCTTCATATTTGATCTACCAAAATGAACCACTTCACACTTATCTGTGTTGAACTCCATCTACTACTTCTTAGCCCAGTTCTGCATCCTATTGCTGTCCCGTTGTAACCTCTGACAACCCTCCAGATTACCCACAATACCCCCAACCTTTGTGTCATCAGCAACTCATTAACCCACCCTTCTACTTCTTCATCCAGGTCATTTATTAAAATCACAATGAGGAGGGATCCCAGAACAGCACTGGTCACCAACCTCCATGCAGAATACGAACCATCTACAGCCGTCTTTGCCTTCCATGGGCAAGCCAATTCTGGATCCACAAAACAAAATCTTCTTGGATCCCATGCCTCCTTACTTTCTGAATGAGCCTTGCTTGGGGAACCTTATCAAGTGCCTTACTGAAATCCATATACACTACATCCACTGCTCTACCTTCATCAATGTGTTTTGTTACATCCTCGAAGAATTCAATCAGGCCTGTAAGGTATAACCTGCCTTTGACAAAGCCATGCTGACTATCCCTAATCAGATTATTTGAGGTGAGGGAGACCATAAGAAGAGGCTGAAATGGATTAACTGTTGCACAGCGCGCTGAGTTTGGTTGTAAATGCTTCAACGTGTTCCTTAGCATTTACATGTTGGACCCACCATTGTCGAAGATGGGCATGTCTTTGGAGCCCATTCCTCCCATTAGTTGTTTTATTGTCACCCTCCAGTAAGGAACTGGAAATGGTAGAAATGCCGAGCTTAGATCTGACCTGCTGGATGTGAGATCGTTTAGCCATCCCAATTGCATGTTTTCGTAACTTCACAAGGAAGGCACATCACTTTTAGAGTTCTAGCAAAGGGTTCTGGACAGAAAATATTTCATCTTCAACCAATGCTGCCTGACTTGCTAAGTGCTTCCAACATTTTTTATTCCTTTTTGTAGCTATGCTTAGTGCAGCTCCTGGCACATCCTTTAGCACTCCTCTTTAAAGCAGGCTGGATTCTCTGGTTTCATAATAATGGTAGAGTGGTGAGATGCTGGACCACAGAATTGTACATTTTTGGTGCAACTGATGGTCGACAGCTCCTCTTAAATGTCCAGAGAACCAGCCAAACACTGAACATTCGCAAGTCAAAGATGATTTACCAATTTGCCCCTGCTGTACAACACTGTACTGTGACAATAAAGGTTCATGGCATGACTGTAGAAAAGAGGACCAATTCTATATTTAAGGAGGCATATCCTGGCAAAAATAAATATTGTTGATGAAATTCTCCATTGCTTTCAATGCATTAGTACAGCCAACAAGGAAAAGAATGTTTGAAGAAGGAGACTTTGTGTCTGGCATTCAATTTGTAGTCTAACAGGTTGCAGTGTTCCCTGTCTTCCTCCTGAGACTTGGATTACCTACAGCAGAACTTATAGCTATGAAACTGTCAACTAAACAAATTCTTAAATTCTGATAAATTGTAAAGGATAAAAATTGCTTTTATGTAAGGTTTACCATACCTTTTATAGTTTTTGAGCACATTATTTTAATAAAATGGCACTGCATAGCAAGATCAAGGAATAGCAATGCTATGAATAAGAAGTAATCTATTTTGAGTTGTCCTAGAAATGAATCTAAGGGGTTCTCATTGGATTAGTGGAAACTGGAAATGGTGAAACAGAATGCAAAAATACTTCAACTTACTTATCTCAAATGAAGGAAGGAACATCCACCAATGAACCACATTGATGTGTGAACTTATATATTGTAAGCCTGGACTTTTTGATTTTGCCAGTTGTACATAGCTAATGAAAATGGGTGAAGAATGGAAATCAAGCAATCGAGATTTGTGAAGAAAGAGAAGCAAAAGGTTAAAAGGGCAAATAATTATCAATGATAAAATATTAGTAATGCATCATACACCACATGTGATACAGCTAATGGTACAATTTTCACAAAAATTGCAATATTTTCTTTATTGATCTATGCTTCTACAATGAATAATGCATGCATTATATTTAAAATGGTCTACTAATTACAGTACACATGGTTTATGAGACATATGGAGGTAAATATTAGTCCCCAAGGATCCCAGATGGTACAGATTGCTCAATTTCATCTTGCCACTATTTGTTGTGAGAAAGAGAGAGAGAGAGATAAAGAGAGAGGGAGTGTGTGTGTGTTTGTGTGAACATTGAGGAATGTTACAGCCATCCAGGCTTACTTTCAAATTCTAAGAATATAAATAACTTAATTTCCTTATGTCTCACAGCTCTACTATTAGCCACGTAACAGACAAAGCCGACTAAACTGTGTTTAATTGCTCAAATGTCCATTGACCTGGTCTAAACATTTAACAGATATCTCCTTTATCCAATTCATTCTATTTCTACCTTCTCTGCAATTTTTTAAAATCTCTGTTTCACAGATGTGATGAGGGATCTTTGGTCTGAAATATTAAACTCCTGAAGAAGGGTCTCAGCCTGAAATGCCTACTATTTATACATTTTCATAGATGCTGCCTGATTTGCTGAGTTCCTCCAGCATTTTCTGATGTGCTAAGTTTTTCCAGTTTTTTTAAATTTCAGGTCTCCAGCATATGCAGCTTTTTTGATATTCATTTTTTTAACCTCCACTTTTCAGGGTGTAGCATTTCAGTTGTAAATACTAGGTCAGTCTTTTTTTCAGAAGTACTTTTCTCTCCACAACTGTGTAAATAATTTGAAACAATTTTTATGCACCCAGATTCAGTTTCCATTAAGCAACTTTGAATTGGAAACTAGAATCTTTTTACATCGCTTAAAATGATTTCTTTACTCAGAAGATTCAAATTATCCAATAAATGAAATAAATTGTATTAATGAAATGCAAAAAACACTGCATTGCACAATTTCAAATGTAATGAACATAATTCAAGTTAAGGGAAAAGATTGTTTATAAGAATGATTGCCTTTCTTGGCATTTATTCAGTTGTGAAGTGGGAATGTGGAGGTTGATTAACCTGCACATTATAGCCTGCAAGTGTTGAGTGGGAGTTGTGAAGCCACCGCTGGACAGTTGTACTGCTCTGTGAATTTGCTTGATAATTTATGTGGCACTTATCTGGCTAACACTAATAACACCACTAATGAGGAATATAAAATACATAAAATAAACTTGACATTTGTCCCTCCTCTTTTGGTGTGAAGGTATTAAAGAACATGCATAAACATTTGAATGTTCCAAAGTTGTTTGGAGTCAGTGGTGTGTTTTAGAAGTTTAGATGCTGAAGCAATGTGGAGACACTTACTGAGTACTCGGTAGCATAGTGGCTAGCACAACGCGTTACGATACCGGAAACCCGGGTTCAATTCCTGCCGCTGCCTGTAAGGAGTCTGTACGTTCTCCCTGTGACCGTGTGGGTTTCCTCCGGGTGCTCCGGTTTTCTTCCTTCGGTCCAAAGACGTACCGGTGGGCAGGTGAATTGATCACTGTAATTGTCCCGTGATTAGGCTAGGATTAAATCGGGGATTGCTGGGCGCATGGCTCAAGGGGCCGGAAAGGCTTGTTCCACGCTGTGTCTCAATAAATAAATAAAACTATGTAACAAAACTCACAGTAATATGATAACATCCATATAAACTATTTAAGTGAGGATGGTTCGGTCTTAGCTATGTAGGATACAGTGAATACTCACCTTTTCTTATTTAATACAGTCACTTCTTCAGTATTTCAATGCAATGAACCTGAACTACCTTCCTGTATGGGATTTGAATCACAAATTTCAAACTCAAAAATGAGAGCACTGCTATGAAACTGCAGCTTATAAATAATGTAGATAATAACTAATAATAATATTATCTGTTTTAGTTTCACTGACCTTTTTCATCTTTTATTAACTATATCTGATATAGTTTGGAATGACCTCAAGGAGATATGATTTTTTTTTCTACTCAAAATGGTTTGAGAATGAAGAACACAGCATTTCAATAGTATTTGTTTGTCATTGGAACCACCCAATGTGCAGATTCCTGCTTAAAATGATAGTGTCAAATGACACCTTGTTGACCTACTTTCTAAGACTTGCTTTCAAAGTAAAAGTTATGGTTCCTTTTTTAGAATGAAATTACCTATAAGTTTGCTCCTAAATATAACACTGACATCTCCAATGATTTCAAAAGAACTGAAAAGGAATTGAACTAGAAAGCCCAGGGGATTACAGAAAGCTCTTCAGCTCTTCATGGAAGATTTTATGCACCATTATGAAAGATTTTGGTATTTTTATCTTCAAAACAATACTCCTCGTTCTCTTATGAAACAGAAAAAATTGGAACATGCACATTTTATGCAGAACTATGTATGGCTAACGATAAGAACTTAGTTGCACTGTATTATGTGAGGTGGGACTCAT
Organism: Mobula birostris; assembly: GCF_030028105.1. Taxonomy (NCBI): domain Eukaryota; kingdom Metazoa; phylum Chordata; class Chondrichthyes; order Myliobatiformes; family Myliobatidae; genus Mobula; species Mobula birostris. The sequence goes on along the minus strand of NC_092375.1, from coordinate 169,874,957 downwards.
TACATAAGCATACTACTCATGTTCATAGTATGAATTTGTCAGGACTGGATACAAATGGCTGATCTTATTGGCTGAAAACGTCTAAAGCAAGTAGTGTGATATCAGTCATAGCAGGTTTAGCCCCACCCAAAAAACTCATGATAATCTATGGTAGATGACGAAGCAAATCTGTCATTTTTTTGCAAATTTTCTTGTGATATTCAGTAATATTAAAGAATAACTAAAGAAGATTTTAAAAATTCTTTATTTTCATAGTATTAAATGATACTTCAAAACTCTTAATTAACTACAAACATTAAAGTAAGCACAAATAATTAATTTGAGTAACTTAATGTATCTTTTTTTTGCAGTAAAGTAATTGAAATTTAGATCAAATGCAGGATTTGAGAAAAGATCCCAGTATCAGTATCAAAGAATTGCAGCAGGCTGCTGCTTGTTCATTGAATGGCATGTGAAGTCCAACATGGAAACCATTGGTGGAGTTTAGCTGGTAAGTTTGAGACCGAAGTATTCTTTCTACTGACCCAAATCTGCCATATTTCAAATAATTCAGTACCTGGAGTAGCAGATTTCATGGACAATTGGGCTTTAGTCCAATCAATACACAAACCTTTTAATTCACTTTTGTTAACATCAATACAGTATTATAATATTTTTTTTTGCTGCTTCTAATGTTCTTCGAAGGAGCAGGAAACTGAGTCCCAGTAAGTTTAAATAGAGCAGGAAGTAGAACTGGTGAGTTTCAGCTTGTGAAAACACTGTACTTTTGGATGAGCCATACACTGAACTATTGAGATTTCTGAACCATCAGATTACAGATTAGTGGAGTTTTACTCTGCATGGTAAATGTGTGGAATTACTGGCAAAATCCAGGCAATTTGTATTTACTGGGTGGTCGTATGGCTCTTAAGTGTGGCCGTGGTTTAGTGGAGGACTGTCACCTCTGTCCTAGAAGTTTATAGGTGTAGATTCCACTTGAGAGATGTCCCAGGTAGTCTGGGCCAATACAAAGTGTGATACTGAGGGAGTGATGATTCTTGGATGCCAGGTCCCCCTGTCAGTTCTTACATGGATATTAATGATCAAGTAGCTCTATTTTGAAAAAGAGCAAGAGGGTTATTCTTGTTAATCCGGCTGATCAGTTTATGGCTCAATTAGTAAGTCTCAAACAGATTATCTGGTTAATATCACATCGTGATTTGTTGGAACTTGCTGTATGCAAAGTGGCTGCCATCCTTCCTACATTACAGAACTGACAATGTTCTGAAAGTATTTTGTTGGCTGTAAAATATATTGGGTAACTCTTTTTGTTTCAGTCTACATTATCTGAAAAAACAAGCAGCATTTAATATAGCAAATAGAACGTATGTTATTCATTTACAATTATTTGCTAACTCTTTATGGAACACTGTGTTGTGTTATAAATATGCTCCTTCATTTAATGAAATATTTGAGAGGATTGTTTTATTCTTTGGATGATATAAGCGTTGGTAGTATTTCCGTACGATGGACTGAGATAAACAAGATTGTGATTGTTTGGAAGATTTACAAAAGAGTCACTCTGAGTCACTCTGTTAAGTGAATGCTTCTGATTTTATTCTGTGAAATTCATCACATGGGGTTCCGGACACATAATTTTGATGGGGAAAACATTTCCGAAGTATAATTGTTGGACAGGTAGCAGCTTCATAATCATGATAGCTCATTTCGTTTGAACAATGTTGAATATGCCAAATTATGCATATAACTTATTTAACATTTAAAGATCGGGACTATGTAACAGTTTTCATTCCTCCGAAGAATTTTGGACATAAAGATGCTCTGTATGCATTTTAGCATTGATTATATCTAAACCACCTCCAAGAGGACCACAACCTTGTTGTAGGGTTTGGAGGCTTGTATGCCTCAATGACCCAGTCAGCTATGTTGGCTGGAGTCAGGGTATTGTGGTTTGACTCTCAGTAGGGTCACCCATGTCAAACAGGTCAAAAGGTAGAGGCCAGATTAAGAGTGGTCCACCAGTCCCTCGGGCTCAGGGGATCAGCTCAGGACTAAAAACCCTAAGCTGGTTAAAAAAAATGGTTACGAATGTGGAAACAGTAATGAAGAATCCTGTATCTGTGCGTGACAATATTCCTGAGTCTCCACCGAGGAGATGCATGACTGACAGAAGTGAAAACCAAGAGGAATCTACTGGCACAATGAAGGAAACCCGGAACACTGCCAAAGTACCCCTGAAAAGGTGGAGGCAATGCAAGAGACCAAAGACAACTTGGTGCCATGCTGTAGAGGCCGAAATGAGGACCCTGAACCACACCTGGGACACAATAGAGAAGATGGTAAAGGACAGACAGAGATGGAGGACCTTCATTGCTGCCCTAAGTGCCAGCAGAGTAACAAGCGATAACTATATCTAAACCAGTGAGATAGAATTCATGAATATTTGCATGTTATTTAGTTGTGCTGTTAAGGTTCACTGCCATATTTCAGGATTGTTTAATAATTATTCTTAGGAATTATTCTTGACAAAGGTTACCCTTAAACAACATTTTTTCATAATACTGGTCAGAGGTGGAACATACATACAACTTACGTCAAATAGTGTAAAACATAACAAACTGAATCACTTTACTAAGTAGACATTTTACTAAAAAGAGTCGAGAGAATGTAAGTTGCAGTTACTTCATTCCTCAAGAGCAAGGACATTGTGGGCCCCCAGCAGAGATATTCATATCATCAATAGCCATGGGAGAGGTGCCGGAAAGCTGTAAAGTGGCCAGTTTTTTTCCCTCTATTTAAGAAAGACCTCAAGGGAAAATCTAGGAACTACAGACTGGTGAGTCTAAAGTTAGTGGGCATGTTACTGGAGGAGATGCTGAGTGACAGGATCCTCAGACACTTGTAAAAGCAAGGACTGATTAGAGATAATCAGCATGACTTTGTATGTGTGAAACCATATGTCGTGAATTAAATTGGGCTTTTGAAGTTGTAACGGAGAAGATGGATGAGAGAAATGCAGTCGACATTGTCAGCATTGACTTTAGCAAGGCAAAGACAAAGTATCCCGTAGTAGGCTGCTCCAGAAGGTGAGATAATGCGGGATCAAGGGCGTTAGCCAATTGGATACAAAATTGGCTTAATGGAAGGAGACAGGAGGTGGTGGTAGCGGTTTTTTCAGATTGGTGGCCACATGGATTGGTGTTGTTTGTTGAGATTTTGATCAACTGAATCAGTAGGACAGAGAATGGCAAAGAAAGTTTGATTCAGATAAAAGCGAGGTGTTGTATTTTTGGTAAGAGAAGTCAGGGCAGGACTTGCACAATAATTGGTAGGACTGTGAGGAATGTTTTAGATCAGAAGGACCTAGGGTTGCAGTTACATAGTCCTTTGAAAGTGGCAACACAGGTAGGATGGTGAAGAAGCTGTCTGGCACATTTGCCTTCATTGGCCAGAATATTGGGTACACAAGTTGGGATGTCATGTTACAGATGCACAAGCCATTGGTAAGGCTATGTTAGGAATACTATGTACAGTTCTGGTCATTTTGCAACAGAAAGGATGTCATTCAACTGGAAAGAGTACAGAAAAGATTCATGAGGATGTAACCTGGACAGGAAGGTTTGAATTTTAAGGAGAGGTTGGATAAACATGTACATTTTTCCCTGGAGCGCAGGAAGTTCAGGGATGACGGTATAGATGTTCATAAAATCATGAGGAGTATAGATAAGGTGAATAGCCATGGTCTTTTCCCCAGATTAAGGGAACCGAAAATGAGAGGGAAAAGATTTATAAGGGACCTGAAAGACAATATTTTTACACAGAGCATGGTGGGTATATGGAACAAGCTGCCAGAGGAAGTGGCAGAGGTGGTACAACTACAACATATAAAAGACGTTTGGTCAGATGCATGGACAGGAAACGTTCAGAGGGTCACGGGCCAAGCACAGGCAAATGGGACTAGCTCAGTAAGGGAATGGTTGGCATGGACAAGTTGGGCCAAAGGGCCTGTTTCCTGTGCTGTAATAACTTTATGACTATGTCTCCAGGTAATTTCTCCTGAAAAGTGCAGTGTGGTGAAGGGTAGTTACATATGTATGTATAACGTGCATAAAATCAAGCAGGGAAGGGGACATGGCATTGTGGGCACAAAGCTTAATGGAGAGGAGAATTAGCTAGCTGGCTATGGCATTGTCACAATGTACATACAGTCTGCTTCAAATGCTTTCTTTTATAAAAAAAGAATACTGAAATGATAGTAAGTGATATTGTATTTTCGCACAGTAATTGAATAGCACCTCCCAATCACTGAACTTAAAATCTTTGGCTATTTTTTATAGTTATGGGCTATTTTTTATAGTTATGAAGCATGACAGAAATGGAACAGAATCTCAGGGACATAGAGCCTTAGATTTTAAAATAAGAAGCTGTGCAGCCTGCCAATTTGTTAAAGTCAAAGCTCCAAAGCATTGAGGCTTAGAGGATACTGTGATAAAGATCGCTGCAGAGATTTGCTGGGAATTAATTTTTTAGTGTGGGCAGAGACATCCACTGATTCTGGTAACTACCTTGCTTTGTGTTATTACAGAAAATAATACTGCAGTCTTTTGAAGTAATTGACTGTTGCCGGCTATGTTCACTCACCATGAAAGGAAGCAGCTTAAGAGTATATGTCAAGCTTGTCTAACCACCTGCTTGTTTGGAGAAGATATTCAGTCCTGGTCTGGATGAAATATTATGGTAACACTCCAGGCTTTTAATTCTTATTTTTCCTGCAGGTTTTGAGCATTGTGAGCTGCCCTTAATATATGAGATTGCCAGAACAGTTATGTGAGATGACTATTGTTGATGACCCCATAAAGATAACAACAGTAACCAAATTTTTAATATTTTAAAAGTTTAAACTTAAGTTGTTGCATCAAAGGTTTGTAACTGTGAAACAACTAAAAATTTTTAAATCTTCCTTTGTCACACAGGTCTAATTTACACTCAATCGACTCTTGTAATAAAATAAAGTTCACAAGCACACTATTCATAAGCACACCTGCAGGCACCAAGTGCTTTCAAAGAACTAAACTATTTTGCAGTGTGTGTAGTTTCCCTATTTTTACTCACTGCAAGGAGTAACAGTTGTTTATTTCGTATGAAACAAAAATGGCACAGGTTATTTAAACCTCCATGGAGTTTCTGATTACTATACGTCTGTGAAAGTGAAATTGCATAACTTTATTTTGTTAGGTCGAGCAGAATATAGAAATTAAATGGAACAAAAGGATGAAACCATGATTAAAATCCCTTCTACCTTAAGAAGTTCTTCTCTTCAAATTAAATAGTTTAATATTTTTTGAAGTAAAAACAAATACTGCAACTTGAGAAAACATAACAGACACAGATAATCAAAAGAATGTTTGCCTTATTGTAGTCCCGATGAAGTGTCTTGGCCCAAAAGGTCAACTGTTATTCACCTCCATAGATGCTGCCTGACATGCTGAGTTCCTCCAGCATTTTGTATGTATTGCTCAAAATTTCCACATCTGCAGAATCTCTTGTGTTTACCTTATTCTTACCTTTTCCCTCGCTGCTGTCAAATCTCTATTGACCTCACATCTACCACAAGTTCCAAGAAGAGATTCCCCATTGTAAATGTTGTGAAACACATTCCTCTTTCACTATTGGACTCCATGTCACTTTCAACAGCAAAATGAAACCTAAAGATCACCATTCAGCCCAGCCAGCAAGTTCTTGATTTCTGTGGGTAAATGCTGATAGTTCGACATGGAACCGCGATCAAACCCCAATAAAATCTGGGCTTATAGTCCACAGAGATTAAGCAGGGCGGACTTGGTCAGAACAGAGAAAACTAAATCTGTAATAGAATTAACATGATAGCTCTAGAACGATATAAAAAGTGTTGCAGGAAGTAACTGTTTTACTTACAGAGGCAGAACATGATGTCAGAAATGTTAACATGGATTTTATTGCTTTGTTATGGTTGCCATTTATGCATTGATAATTTTTTTGCTGGTGAATAACTTATGACAACTTCTGTAAATTTTTGATACGTATTTCTTTGCTGTTCATTTTTTCTTGATATGCACTCACACATCGAGATAGCAACAAATAATTCCTTTGGACAGATGGATGAAACGGCAGATTTGTATTAAGGGTTTACAGGCAAATACATTTTTAAACAGATATGTGAAGACACGCTGTTCAGCAGTCTCTTAGATGAAGTTATCTAGTCGTCTGACATAATTCCAGGCACTATGAACCATCGATCTCTTTGTACTATATGGCCAGCAGAAATTGGCTTTATCATAGGAGCCACTGTCAGGGCTACATGACAATGGAATTATTGGAATTTAGAATTATTATGCTTATAGTGAGTTTGATGTTTCATTAAAAAAATTATTTTGTTGCATACAGTGAGTTACACAAGGATTTGCTACAGCTGCTCAGAGTCATCTTGAGGATACTTATTGATTGCTTTTTCTGATGGTTGTTGACTCATTGATAACTTTTGATGGTGAAAGAACATTTTCATAAAGATGATTTTCTTTGTAGATTCTGGTTTCCGATTGTCTTTTTGATTGTTTTTTTCCTCTAAAGGATATTTTCATTGAGCTACAGCGACATAGAGTTGTACAGCACAGAAGTGGACCCTTTTGCCTACCATGTTCAACCTGACCCATCAGGTCTGGTACACTATTCCCACTTCCTTACATTAATTCCATATCCCTTTATGCTTTTCTCATTCAAATACCCAATCAGAAGCAACTTAAATGTTGTTTCTATTCCTGCCTCTGGCACTATGTTCCAGATACCATCTGCTCCTTATGAAAAATGTACTCCTCAGATCCCTTTTAAACCTCCTCCCTCCCACCTTCAGTCTGTGTCCTCTGGTTTTAGACAGCATTTATCATTAGGAGGAGATGCTGGCCATCTATCCTATCTCCTAATTTTCTATAACTCTATCATATCACATCTCAACCTCCTTCGCTCCAGGAAAAATAGACCCAACATATCCAATTGCTCTATAACGTAAGCTCTCCAATCCAGGCAATATCTCCACTAATCTTTTCTGTACTTCCTCTAACTTAATTACATCCTTCCTGTAGTGCGGTGACCAGAACTGCATACAGTGTGCCAAGTGTGCATTGCCAATGTCTTGTGCAGCTTTAACATGATATCCCGTTCTTAAACTCACTGCCTCAGTCGATGGAGGCAAGTATGCAATTTGTCTTCCTCACCATGCTACCTACAGGGAAGTCTGTACTGTTTCTCCTTGGTCTTTTTGTCCTATAACACCTCTAAGGTTCTGTCTCTCACTCTGTACTTCCTGCCCTGGTATAACTTCCATTCATCCATCACTTTGCACTCGTCTGATTTGCCGTTTCCTTTCCCGCTTTCACAGTTGATTAGGCCCTGTTGTAATCCTAGACAAAATTCCTCACTACCACCAATATTGATGATTTTTGTAAATTGACTAATCATTCTCATTCTAATCTAATGAAGACTCCATCACTAATCCATGCGACTTTCCATAGTGGTCCACTGGTCACCTTCTACCACTCTGAAAAACAGCACTCCACCACCACCCTCCACCTCCTGCCACCATGCCTATTTGCTATCTCATCATGTGTTCTAACCCTCCAGACCAGCCTACCAGGGAAAACTTTGTAAAAAGGCCTCGCTAAAATTCACATAAACAACATTTACCACCCTGTTCCTATCAATCCTCTTCAAGGACTCAATCAAATTTGTGAGCTATGACCCATACAAAGCCTTGCTGAATATCCCAAATCATTCTTTGCCTTTCCAATTGCAAATAAATTCTGTTATTCAGGATCCTTTCCTATAACTTGTTCATCTCAAACGTAAGGCTCATTAGCTTATAGTTCTCTGGTTTATCCCCACTCCCCTTCTTAAATAAAGGTACAATATTAGCTCTCCACCAGTCTTCCATGTGGATAATCTTACCTTTCCCAAGGTCCCAGCAATCTTCTCCCTTGCTTTCTGTAACAACTAAGTACACCTGGTAGGCCCCAGGGATTTATTCACCTTTATGCATTTCAAGACTCGCAATACCTCATCCTTCATGATATTGAAATTCTCTAGAATACGATTGTTGTTTTCTCTGAACTCATTAGCTTTCATATCCTTCTCAACAGTAACTGCAGAAGTGAAGTATTCAGTTAAGACCTTGTTCATTTCCCATGGGTCGACTCATAGATTATCACACTAATCCTTAAGGAGACCTGTCTCCCTAGCTACCTTTTTGCCTGTTATATACTTATGGAATCTTTATGTATTCTTCTTTGTCTTCTTTGCAAGTGATATCTCATGGCCCCCTTTTGAACTCCTATTTTCTTTTGTGTACCCCTACATTCTTCATACTCTTCACTTGAATCTGGCTGCCCATACTTCACATATGCCTCTTTTTTCCTGACCGGACCCTCACTACATCTAATTAGCCAGCATTCTCAAATCTTGCTCCCTTTGCTCTTCACTCCAACAAGAACACGCTGGTCCTGAACTCTTCCACTTGCCTGATATTCCTTTACTTGCAGACAGCTTCTCCCAATGTCGTCAAAGTTAGCCTTGCCCCTATTTAGGACTTTGATAGCTGGATTTACAAATGTACAAACATGATGTATGTTAATTTTCAATCTTATGATAGATTTACCTGGAAAAAAAAGTCTCTAATGTACAACAAAGGTCCTAGAGATACCAATAGTAAGAGGAAGATACTATAAAATTCAGGTGAATAGGCAAGGTCTCCTGCAGTGGACACCATAAAGTACACACACAAAATGCTGGAGGAACTCAGCAGGCCAGGCAGCATGTATGGAAAAGAGTATTGTTGACTTGGATTTCCAGCATCTGCAGATTTTCTCTTGTTTGTGATTGAACACCATAAAGTACATCTAGATATGGTGATTCCATAGATAACTCTTGTATGAAGACAAATAAAGAGTAGGAGCAGTGCAGAAGGAAAGGAAGTTTGGAACACAAAGTTTTTGAATTATCAACTGCTGTGTAATTACTACTGCATGTTCCAGTGAAAGCATTAGGTTTGTTATATAGGAGTAGTTTACATGTTGTGACAAGCCCTCACTGACGTACTGAAATGTATTAAAAACTATTTTGAAACTAATTCATCTAAACAAATGCACATGGAATAGGCTTTAATACATAACAGAACAGAAAACAATGTCAGACATTTTGAACATAAAACAGCACACCACCAGATGATCATGAGGCAGAATTTCTTTGCTGTATTGTTAAACAGAGGGAATAAGTCTTGGTCATTAGTATTGGAACATGCAAAATTTTATAACCATTATTTAATGTATCTGGGACTTTCACTTAAATGTGTGTGTGTGCATGTAAGAGAAAGAGAGATCCTCCCTTTGTATTTCCCTTACATTGTCCATTTGATAATCATTTAGCATCCAAATACAAAGAAGGGAAACATTAATCTTAGTAACTCAGATTACATGTGCAGAGGAAATTCATGGACAAATAGATGTTAATGCTGGGTAAGTATGGAAGAAGAGCCAAGATGAGATTTGCAAAAGCACGTAATGAGGCACAACTATTTCAACTTAATTATGTTTAATCAAACACAGCATTAACTGCCGGTAAGATGGCAGTGCGCTTGAATGCAGCTGCCTCTCTGGGTCTAAACAAAGGTGAAATTGCTCATCCTTTATGTCAGCACAAGACACTGGTAGATACTAGTACAGCAGTTCTACCCCACCAGCAAGTTGCTGGATAGTGATGGAGCTGGACTTGTGCCCCGTGTTGCAGCCTGCTTCAGCCACCCAGGGATGAAGGCGTCAGAGGCTGTGTGTGATCCCACAGATGTGGAATGATTGGCTTGGACATTTTTCTTGTGATCAGAAGACCCTGTTGGACTATTGGTAATGTAGAATACTGTGAGTCCAAATCACTAGTTAATTGGAAAGACTGATGGCAAGGGAGCTGCGTGGACCAGGCCTTCATGCCTCGGTGTCGCCTATTGTGGCTGTCAGGGAAGGAGATGCCGGAGCTGGTTGTGTGCAGCTGGATTCTGTACTGGGTTGAGTGCTGCCCTCTAGTGTTTGCTCCCAGGAAGACAAGCTGGATTGCATTTTTCTGTCACTGTACTTGCCTGAAATGAGGAACTGTATGGGCTATTCTTGCAGAAACATGGCTCTAGAACACCATCCATGCACCATCAATCTACAGGCCTTAATGCTTAGGGACTTGGGCTATATTGTTATTATTTTAAAAAAACATTGTAACTGTATGCTCTTCTACTTTCATAATTTTATGTGCTGTATGCTGTATGTGACTGTGGGTACTTACTTTACACTTTGGCCCCAGAGAAGCATTGTATTCATGTGTATAGTTGAATAACAACTAAACTTCAACTTAACTATGCCGCAACTGCTATTTCTCTAAGGAGAGAAGCAAATATATATACAGCTAAGAAGTATTTGGCCCATAATTCCATGGGCTAAAATTCTGGCAGATATAACTGGTGCCCTTGAATGCTGACTTTTACCAACTTGGATATATCTTTGAATTTATCATCACCTTAAACATTTACTTTTTTGGGGGACCAATCTTAACTCCCATTTGGTTTGCAAATGCCATTGGAAAGATTAAATAGAAGACCTTCTCTTGAAAGAAATCAACATGCTAAGATAATGGGCATGAAGGGATATGAGGAGAAAGCAGGAGACTGGGGTTGAGAGGAAAAATGGATCAGCCATGATGAAATAGCAAAGCAGACCTGATGGGCCAAATGGCCAAGTGCAACTGCTATGCCTTATGGTCTTATAAGGGAGAAGAAAGATTGGCAGCAGATATGGTCTTTCATATGGGAATTGTAAAAAGGGACACACTTTTTCTTTATTTGGTAGACTGACACTGGGCATTATTCAGGTTCTAAATGTTGGAAAATTGAGCTGGAATTGGTTTATTACTGTCACATTCACTGAGGTACAGTGAAAAGGGTGTCTTACATTAGACCTTAAGATATAGGAGCAGAATTAAGCTATTTGGCCCATCGAGACTGCACTGCCATTTTATCACGGCAGATCCATTTTCCTCAGCCCCAGTCTCCTACCTCCTCCCTTATCCCTTCATTCCCTGACTAATCTTCAATTGTATCCCTTTGTATCCTGACTAAGAATCTATCAATTTCCACCTTGGCCTCCACAGCTGCCTATGGCAACGAATTCCACAGATTTGCCACTTTCTGGCTAAAGAAGTTCCTCCTCATCGCTGTTCTAAATGGATGTCCCTCTATTCTGAGGCTGTGTCCTCTGGTCTTAAACTCTCCTGCCGTAGAAAAAATCTTCTCCACGTCCACTCTTTTGAGGCCTTTCAACATTCTGTAGGTTTCAGTGAGATCCCCCATCATTCTTCTGAATTCCAGTGAGTACAAGAGCCATCAAACGCTCCTCACATGATAAGCCTTTCAACCCCAGAATCATTTTCATGAACCTCCTTTGAACTCTCTTCAAATTCAGCACATTATTTCTTAGATAGGGAGCCCAACACTGCTCACATTACATTCTGGCGTTTATATTCTAGTCCTCTTGAAATGTGTGGTAACATCGCATTTGCCTTCCTCACCACAAAGATCATTACTAATCCACAATCTCTTCATCCTGTAAATTAACCTTTAGGGAATCCTGCATGAGGACTCCCAAGTCCCTTTGCACCTCATATTTTTAAATTTTCTCTCCATTTACAAAATAGTTTATTGCTTTTATTTCCTCTACGAATGTGCGTGGCAATACACTTCCCAACACTGTATTCCACCTTCCACTTCTTTGCTCATTCTCCTAATCTGTTTAAGTGCTCCTGTCACCTCTCTGCTTCCTCAAAAATATCCGCTCCTCCATCCATACTTGCATTGTCTGCAAACATGGCCACAAAGCCATCAATTCCTTCATCCAAATCATTGGCATATAATGTAAAAAGTACCAGTCCAATAGAGATCCCTGTGGAGCACCATTAGTCACCGGTAGCCAACCAGAAAAAACTCCCTTTATTCCCACTCTTTGCCTCTCGCTAATCAGCTAATGCCTTATCCATCCTTGTTTCTTTCCTGTAATAAATACCATGGGCACTTTACTTGTTAAGCAGCCTCATGTGTAGCTCTTTGTCAAAGGACTTGTAAAAATCCAACATCCAAAGATCTCCTTTGTCTATCCTGCTTGCTATTTCTTCAAAGAATTCTAATGTCAGGCAAGGTTTTCTCTTAAGGAAACCATGCTGACTACTTTATCATGTGCCTCCAAATACCGTGAGACCTCATCCTTAATAATCGACTCCAACATCCTCCAAACTACTGACGTCAGACTAACTGGTCTATAATTTCCTTTCTTCTGCCTCCACCCCTTCTTGAAGAATGGAGTGACATTTGCAATTTTTCAGTTCTCCAAAATCATGCCAGCATCAATTGATTCTTGAAAGATCATTACTAATGCCTCCACAATCTCTTCAGCCACCTCTTTCAGAACCCTCAGGTGCAGACCATCTGGCCCAGATTCAGACCTTTCACTTTCCCAAACACCTTCTCCCTAGTAATGGCAACTTCACACGCTTCTGCTCTCCTGACATTCTCGAACTTCTGACGTACTGCTAGTATCTTCTACAGTGAAGACTGATGTAAAATACTTATTCAGTGCAACCCCCATTACTCCAGCATCATTTTCCAGCAGACCGATATCTCCATTCTTGCATTTCTTTTACACTTGCTATATCTGAAGAAACTTTTTGTATCCTCTTTAATACTGTTCATACAGATCAAATCATACACCCTGCTTTGAACTAGTACAAAGTAAACTAGAACAGACTGTAGAATAAAGAGAAACCGCTACAGAGAAAGTGCACTGAGGTAGTCAGTAAGGTGCAAGATAGATTGTGAGGTCAACGGTCTATGGTACTAAGGAACCATTCGATATTCATCTAACAGTGAGGTAGAAGTTCTTCTTGAGCTTGGTGGCATCTGCTTTCATGCTTCTGTATCTTCTTCCCAGTGGGAGAGGAAAGAAGAGAGAATGTCTAGGGTGTGTGGGGTCTTTTATTATCCTGGCTGCTTCGTCGAGGCAGCAAAAAGTACGGACAGAGTCCGTGGAAGTGAGGCTTGTTTCTGCGATGCTGAGTTGTGTCCACAATTCTGCAGTTTCTTGTAGTCATAGGCAGAGCAGTTGCCAAACATGATACACCTGGATAGGATGCGTTCTATGGATAAAAGTTGATGAAGGTCGATGGGGTCATGCCAGATCTCGTGAGTCTCCTGAGGTGGTAGAGGCGCTGGTGGACTTTCTTGGCTGTGGTAATTCAGGATAGACTGTCAGTGATGTTCATTCAAAAGTTCAAAGATCAAATAAATATATTATCAAGGTACACATATATCACCATATATAGCCCTGAGATATTTTCTTCTGGGCATACTCAATAAATCCATAATAGGACAATAGCCGTAAAAAAAATCATTGAAAGACTGCATCAATTTGGACGTTCGACCTGTGTGAAAAAGACAACAAACTGTGTAAATATGAAAAGAAAGAAAAATAATAATAAATAAGCAATACATATTGTGAGCATGAGATGAAGGGTCCTTGAAAGTGAGTGCATAGGTTGTGGGAACATTTCAGTGATGGGGCAAGTGAAGTTATCCCCTTTAGTTCAAGAGTCTGATGGTTTAGGGGTAATAACTGTCCCTGAACACTCCGACCAATTTGAAGCTCTCAATTTTTTCAACCTCAGCACCGTTGTAGATAGGTACATATGCACCATCCCTCTTCCTGAGGTCAACGACCAGCTGGTTTCTTTTACCAACACTTATCGGGAGGGTTGTCACAACACTATGTTACTAAGCTCTCTGTTTTCTTCCTGTACTCTGAGTCATCATTATTTGAGCTGTGGCCCAGTACAGTGGTATCATCTGAAAACATGAAGATGGAGTTAGAAAAGAACTTGGCCACCAAGTCATGAGTGTACAGAGAATAATAGAGGGCTGAGGACACTACCTTGTGGAGCAACAGTATTGAGAATAATTGTTTCGGAGGTGTTGTTGCCTATCCTTACTGTCTGTGGTCTATTGGTCAGGATGTTAAGGATCCAGTTGCAGAGAGAGGCATTGACTCCCAGGTCTTGGAGTTGGGAGATGAATTTGCTGGGAATTACAGTATTGAAGGCGGACCTGGAGTCAGTAAACAATAGCACAGGAGCATTTACTGTCCAGATGCTCCAGACATGCCTGTCTGGTCAGGGAGATGTCACCCACTGTAGATCTGTTCAGCAGTAAGTGGATTGCAATGAGTTGAGGTTGTCTGTGACCCTGGAGTAGACGTGTGCCATGGCAACCCTTTTGAAGCACTTCATGAAGGTAGGTGTCAATGGCACTGGGTGGTAATCATTAAAGCACGTTGCCTTGTTTTTCTTAGGTACCCTGATCATAGTAGTCTTCTTAAAGCAGGTGGAAAACTCCGGTTGAAGCAGGAGGTTGAACATGTCTGCGAACACCCTCACCATGTGTTTCCGCACGGAATATGATGTGACAAATAACGAACCTAAAGGCTGCTGACCCTGAAGAACAATAAGATAATATGGTTGTAAAGTGGAAAATTTCTGATTTCATGGTGACCAGAAATAATTACCTTCATAACAGACACTTGGATTCACACATTCCTTTCTACAGTTTGAAAAGCCCCAGAAAGTGCAATCAATCAATCAAACTATTTACATGTCTGGATCAACATGTAGTGGATGAGCAGAAGCGTTCAACAGTCTGCTCTGAAATGAAGATCTGAGTATTTTAAAATCCTGATCTCTTTGAATCCACCTGAGTATTTCCCAGGTATTGTGGACTCAAAGGCAATGGGAAATGTCTGAATAAATGCTCTCACATCCCAAGTGTTACCTGCCAATATTAGTTCAGGGATGGAAACAGCTCCAACTTCCTCTCTAAGTCACATAATCTGATTCGAAAACATATCACATATTCTTCATTCTTGTTTCAAGGTTCTTCATCATCATCATTCAGGTGCCTTGCTGTTTGGCGTGGGCGATCATGTCTCTCCATCCATCACGGTCCCTGACCCTCCGAATTGTAGTTGTTGCCTCCCCTGTTTCTAACCATGATGTTATTCCATCTATCATTTTCATTCTCTGTCTGCCTCTGCTTCTTTTACCTTCCAGCTTTCCAGTTGTAACTAAATGTTCTAATGTCTCTGTTTGAATTTTTACTTTTTTAAGTAATGTACGCTTTATTTTCATTTTCTGTAGAACTTCTTCGTTGGTTATCCTGTCCGTATTTGATATGCATAGCAATCTTCTGAGGAACCACATCTCTGCTGCATTGATTCTTTTTTTTCAAGGTTCTTAACTTCATTATTAAGGAGTGCAGCTTTTTGGTATGATATCTTCCACCTTTTCAAAGGAAACTGGGATAGCTGCTGAATGCTGGCCAGTCTGAGTGTAGTTTCTGGTGTATAAATGATCAAGATCAGGTTTAATATCACCAGCATATGTTGTGAAATTTTTTGTCTTTGTGACAGCAGTACAGTGCAATACATAACAATGGGAAAACTGTGAATTACAGTATATGTATACAGTATATTATAGATAAATTAAAAATGTGCAAAAACAGAATAAAACTGAGGTAGTGTTCAGGGATTCAATGTCCATTCAGAAACGGGATGGCAGAGGGGAAGAAGCTGTTCCTGAATCATTCAGTGTGTGCCTTCAGACTCCTGTACCTCTTTCCCGATGGTGGCAATAAGAACAGGCCACGTCCTGGGTGATGTGGGTATTTAATGATGGATGCCACCTTTTTGAGGCATCACTCCTTGGAGATGTCCTGGATACTATGGAGGCTAGTTCCCATCATGGAGATGAATGTCCACAACTCTCTGCAGCTTATTTTGATACTATTAATTTCAGATACTGAGATAGAGCTTCCAGACCTGTGTCCAAATTGCTGCTGTACAGCCTCAAAGAAATAATGTTGTTTTGATTTCAATGAAAGTCTTCTATTCATGTTTGCAAATGCTGAAATATCACAGAATTAATGTGCTTAATATATATGTTAAAATTATGAAGCCTAATTATGAATAAATCATTTTGTGAATACTGTTAAAAATGAATGTTAATATTGCGACCTATGACCGTGAATTTAAATCTAGAGCAGTGATTGGTTTTATCAACATTAAACAATTTTGCTCTCCATAGAAACAAATTTCTTTTTTAATGTGTCAACATAAAATGACAGTGGTGCTAACCTTATAAAGTGATTAAACATACTGATGTATTATGAAATTATCTATTGATACAGCTTTGCTAAATGTATCCTTTTTACTTTTCCACATAAGTGTGACCTATATTGTAGTGTTGAGAATTTTATTTTGAAGTAGACCTCCTTTTCTGTAATAAATCACACTGAAATGATGCCGCTTTCCTCTTGCTGCTCAATTCTCCAGCTGAAGACAGTAAGGAGATCCTGCACAGTAACCTAATTTCACTACCCATGGTTTATACTGCTAATAATAAACTGAACACTTGATGGATACTTTTATAAAGTGCCTACTCTTTTTGTGATTTGATTTTTTTATACTCAGAATCTGAGTCTACTTGTGCAATCTTACATTAGAACATTTGCTGTCGCTCTGTAGATCGTAATGCATCATTTGCTGCAATTTACATTTCATTTGTGATGTAGAAGCACAGGCAGTATGCAATTAATATTGATAATAAGTATTCAAAGATGTTAAAATATAACTAAAATCTTGTCACCCATAAACGAGCATATTAAGTTGCCCGAGCAACACACACAAAATGCTGGTGGAACACAGCAGGCCGGGCAGCATCTATAGGAAGAAGTACAGTTGATGTTTCGGGCCGAGACCTTTTGTTAGTCCTGCCGAAGGGTCTCGTCCCGAAACGTCGACTGTACTTCTTCCTATAGATGCTGCCCGGCCTGCTGCGTTCCACCAGCATTTTGTGTGTGTTGCTTGAATTTCCAGCATCTGCAGATTTCCTCGTGTTTGCAGTATTAAGTTGCCCAATGTCTATAGCTTGCCAAAATTAAAGAAACAAGACCTTAACAAAACTTAAAGTGAAGTTTCATTGAATGGGTATATGGTACCATTAAATTCAGAATATGCCTGATGCAAACCAGTATACTTGCAGAATATGAAACACAGGCATTTTTATTTAACCTTTATTAGTTAAATGGACTACTGAAACCAGTTGATTATGTGCATCATTAGAAGATATTCACCTTGGTGAAGCTGAATAGTGGACTAATTCTAATCCTATCATAGAATTTAAGTTTATATAATTAAGCAAATCACAAATAGAAAAATAGTATCGATAATAGTAACAATGAAATTACAGATTGTCTTTAGAGCCATCTGTTTCACTAATGTCCCTCAGGGAAAGAAATCTGCTATCACTGCTGGCCTGGCCTTTAAATGACTATAGATGCATAACAATGTTATTAACTATTAACTACGCCTTGAAATGATCAAATGAACCAAGCAGGTGAAGGGGAAAGATTGTTTGCATTGCCAACAATAATGTGCTTGTGAATAATTTTTTAAAAAATTATCTGCTACAATTCAGCTGCTATAACTTCAGCTACTGCTATGGTTAGTTAGTGTTTTTCCTTTGTTGCAACACTGTCTCTTCATTCCTATTTGGTATCAGCAAAGGGAACGAGGACTGTTTGGTATATGATGGGAAGGACCTTTAACACAATGATGCTAAGATACAGTACATCCTAGGACGTGCTGGGACACATCATCAGTGATGTAACCTGGGACCATAGCGTGATTCGGGTCTTTCAACATCAGACACTCTCACCCAGGCGACTCAGCCAGGATTAATCAAGTCTTGGCTTGTGTCCCAGCAGCAGTGGTCCATGGGTCACACGTCTTGATCTACAGCCATGCGGAGGCTCACTCAGCAGCCCCTGATGGCTCTCTTCCTTGCAGTCCCTGTAATGCCAAAGGGAGAGTTTGTTCTGCACAGCAAACAGCTGGCAAAATCTCTACAGCCCACCTCGGTGGTCTTGCATCGTGCCCTCCACCCCTGTCTCTGACACTGCTCTAGCAGCTCCTGGCATTTGGCTCAAACGCCTCCTCAATCCGGTTTTCCCAAGGCACTGTCACCCGCTTGGCACATGACCACCTGCTTCGAGGTTTCTGTCAGAGTGACCATGTCAGGCCTCGGGTGATGATGCAATGAAGTCGGGAAATGTTAATTGCTTGCCAGGGTCGACATTCTGTTGCCAGTCAGACACCATGGCGAGCAAGCCTGCTGGAGTTCTGTGCTGAGGCTGTGGTTAGTCTCCAGCTTTGACAAAGGCTATGGGCTTTCTGGGTTGACAGAGGTGCCTACTGTTGTTAATGTCTGAGGAGGTACTTTCTGCCATCGCCTTCATCACCTGGTCATGGTGCCAGTGGTAACGACCTCTTTCAGCGCTTTTGGGAAGCTGCAGAGGTGCTTTTTCCAGGGCCAAGAACACTTGATGGTGCCTCATTTGTTCCCCAAGCAAAAGTGTTTGCTGACTAGGCAGGATGTTGTACACAGCCTGGATCATGAACTTGATGCACTGGGGTTCTGCCTGCCAGATGTTGGGTCAGGAGATCTTCCACTTCAGCGCACCCTGCCACTTTGTCCAAGCTGCCTGCTGCCCTATTCCTACCATCCTGATGGTACACTCTTTCTCGACAGCTGCCCGCACCTCTTCCTGGACAGGTTTGCATTGGTCCCTGCCCTGGGACCTGTCCAAGCGGGTTGAAGGAAAGCTGCCCAGACTCCACTGTCCCACCCAGATAGCTGTTCTGTTTACTTATTCTGAGGAAAGACCTTATTTCTACTTCTTGAATGTAATAATCATTTTGAATCTGTAATAAACAAACATAAATTAGATTGCAATCATTAGTTTTCTGCAAAGCATGTATTTGAAGTATTATAGCCTATTATAACTTACTGTGTAATATGTCAGATCTTGAAAAAGCATGAAACTCAAGATTCATCAAACTTATGAATCAATGTTAAATAATTTAAATGTTCGATAAAAGTAAACTTGCAGTTTATCCATTATGTTAATGAATGAACTGCTGCCTGCAAACACCATTTATGATTTGTTATAGCAAATAGGCATTTCATACTTTACCTTTTAAGGAGCTATTATAGGCTTGTAAGGACTGTTTTCTCTCAAAGCCTAACAACCCTCAGAAATGCTTGACCAAATTCAGTAACATCTTATAATTTTCATACCTAGCACCAATTGGGAGCAGATCAATTACTGAACTTCTCAGTTACCATCAAAACAATGACATTTTAAAATATAAATTATATATTCATATTGAATATAAACATTGCTGTCATAAATAATACAGCACCTACTATCACTAAAAATGTCTTAAGCATAACAGATGTGACTTTAATATATACCAGGCAATTAATGTTTGTAGTTTGAAATTGAGGCAAGGAACTAGATCTTTCAAATTTAAGGAAACAGAAGAAATAATGAATTTGGAAAATCTTAATTCAGTTTTGTATTGACTGTGTTCAAGTTAAAACAACTTAGAAGACTGGAAGTTTTATTCACAAAAGCTTATACTTTAGACTGTGTGAGAATAAGAAATAAAACTGATGGTGCTTGTCACAAGTTAGATGGAATTGTATACTTTTGTCTGGTGCAGTGTCCCCTATACTGTATCAGGCAGACATACCAGATATTCTTGGTTGTAACATTAGATGATAACCTTCTTCTGCCAAATTAAGTGAAATGTAGTCATTGTAATGTTCTGCATTTGGTTGTTGAATCTACTACTTCAAGATGATTAAGTAACAGAAAGTCTGGGGTTATTCAGAAGAAAACTCTTATTCACAGTACTGACAAGTCTCACAGTTAAGTTTCATAGATCGTGTTGTGCAATTGCTGTGCAGAAGTAGAACCAAATAACCAATGTTTACTTAATAAGGTAGTGATGATTTTTGGTTTCACGGAATATTCTGCCTGGTTAGTATGCAACACAATGGAATGAATAGAAGACCTGCATCTCTCTGTTAAATAGTTCCTATTATCACTTTCCTTACTTTGTCAGATTGCAGCACTTAACAGTTTTTGTTTCCCTACTTATCCTCTGCCTCCTTCTTTGCCTTCACCCAACCCATGCCCCCAGCTGGTTTCCCCTGCCCCTTTTCTTCTTTTTTACGATTATTTTTTCTCCCTTGTCGTTTTCATTTATCACCCATCTGCCTTTGCCTACCAACTCACCCCTCCTTTACCTGGCTCCAACTGCTCATCATCCCTCTCTTTTCATCCATCCCCCTATCACCAACCAGGCCTGTCTCACCAGCCACCTATCCAGTCCACTCTCGGACTCCACCCAAAATATTGATAATTCCTTACCCCCCTCCCCCCACAGAAGCTGCTCGACTTGCTGAGTTGTTTTTTTTGTTTCAGATTCTGGCATCTGCATTCTCTTGAGTCTCCAAATTCAGCTAGGCCTTCTGATTTTATGCATGTCTGCTGTTCATATAAACACAAAGGACGG
Organism: Mobula birostris; assembly: GCF_030028105.1. NCBI lineage: Eukaryota > Metazoa > Chordata > Chondrichthyes > Myliobatiformes > Myliobatidae > Mobula > Mobula birostris. Next base: position 169,854,378 of record NC_092375.1, on the reverse strand, counting down.
TTTTTCAGGAGGCTCCTTCAGGCAGAGGCAGGGCATGCCAACACATTGTTTACATGTCACAACTGTGCGCAAGTATGCTGATATCACCATGGAGTCAGACAGGCATGCGGGTCACTCATTACCTTACTTGCAGTGATCAGTCCTGTGGTTTTGTGGCTTTATTGCTTTACTTGAGCAATAAAAAAATAGCAACAATTTGTTTGCTTCTTATAAAGTAGTAGAGACATTCATATGGAAACAGGACCTGCAGCCCATTTAGGCTGCATTGGCACAAATCCTGCATTAATATCATTTTAATTCTCTCCACATTTCCATTAACCCTTCCGGATTCTTCCACACACTCTCTCTCTCCTCCCCTTTCCCATCAGGCAGAAGATATAAACACCTGAAAAGCATGTACCACCTGGCTCCAAGGACAGCTTCGACCCTGCTGTTATCACACTCTTGAACAGACCTCTTGTACGATAAAATGCACTCCTGACCTCACAATCTACCTCGTTATGATCTTGCACTTTATTGTTTACTTGCACTGCACCTTCTCTGTAGCTTTTACACTTCATCCTGCATTGTTATTGTTTTATATTGTTCCACCTCAAAGCACTACGGAATGATTTGGTCTGTACTAACAGTACGCAAGACAAACTTTTCACTGTACCTTGGTACATGTGACAATAATAATGATAAACCAAATAATAAGCATAGAAACCATAGAAAAACTACAGCACAGAAACAGGCCTTTTGGCCCTTCTTGGCTGTGCCGAACGATTTCCTGCCTAGTCCCACTGACCTGCACACGGACCATATCCATCCATACACCTCCCATCCATGTATCTGTCCAATTTATTCTTAAATGTTAAAAAAGAACCCACATTTACCACCTCGTCTGGCAGCTCATTCCATACTCCCACCACTCTCTGTGTGAAGAAGCCCCCCCTAATGTTCCCTTTAAACTTTTCCCCCTTCACCCTTAACCCGTGTCCTCTGGTTTTTTTTCTCCCTTGCCTCAGGGGAAAAAGCCTGCTTGCATTCACTCTATCTACACCCATCATAATTTTATATACCTCTATCAAATCTCCCCTCATTCTTCTACACTCCAGGGAATAAAGTCCTAACCTATTCAACCTTTCTCTGTAACTGAGTTTCTCAAGTCCCGGCAACATCCTTGTAAACCTTCTCTGCATTCTTTCAACCTTATTAATATCCTTCCTGTAATTTGGTGACCAAAACTGAACACAATACTCCAGATTCGGCCTCACCAATGCCTTATACAACCTCATCATAATATTCCAGCTCTTATACTCAATACTTTGATTAATAAAGGCCAATGTACCAAAAGCTCTCTTTATGACCCTATCTACCAGTGACGCCACTTTTAGCGAATTTTGTATCTGTATTCCCAGATTCCTCTGTTCTACTGCACTCCTCAGTGCCTTACCATTTACCCAGTATGTTCTACCTTGGTTTGTCCTTCCAAAGTGCAATACCTCACACTTGTCTATATTAAACTCCATCTGTCATTTTTCCGCCCATTTTTCCAGCTGGTCCAAATCCCTCTGCAAGCTTTGAAAACCTTCCTCACTGTCCTCTACACCTCCAATCTTTGTATCATCAGCAAATTTGCTGATCCAATTTACCACATTATCATCCAGATCATTGATATAGATGACAAATAACAATGGACCCAGCGCTGATCCCTGTGGCACACCACTAGTCACAGGTCTCCACTCTGAGAAGCAATCCTCTACTACCGCTCTTTGGCTTCTTCCATTGAGCCAATGTCTAATCCAATTTACCAGCTCTCCATGTATACCTAGCGACTGAATTTTCCTAACCAACCTCCCATGGCGGGATCTTGTTAAAGGCCTTACTGAAGTCCATATAGACAATATCCACTGCCTTCCCTTCATCCACTTTGCTGGTAACCTCATCGAAAAACTCCAATAGATTGGTCAAACATGACCTACCATGCACAAAGCCATGTTGGCTCTCCCTAATAAGTCCCTGTCTATCCAAATGCTTGTAGATTCTGTCTCTTAGTACTCCCTCCAATAACTTACCCATTACCGACGCCAAACTTATCAGCCTATAATTTCCCGGAACACTTTTCGATCCTTTTTTAAACAACGGAACAACATGAGCCACTCTCCAATCCTCTGGCACCTCACCCGTAGACACAGAAGTAATGTACACTTGTCAATTAACCTAGCCGCTCCCATGACTTTGAGATGTAGGAGAAAGCTGCAATACCTAAGGAACCCCACATGCTCTAGAGAAAAGGGGCAAACTTCATACTTACAGCATCCAAGATTAAGATGGAAAGTGTCTCACACTGTGAGGCAGCCACTCTGTTATACTGCTTGATTATTGCTTCCAGTTTCATGAAAAGGAAAACAGACGTGAAATACAATATTTATTGGCCTTGGATGGATTTTAAACAATGATTCTGTAAATTGAGAGATTATTTAGAAATACCAGTTTTTTCCTGTCCATATAGTAACATTTAAATGTGCCTCCAATCCATACTGTTCTGTATCCTTTTGAAGTAAAATCTGTATTTTTTTAAGTTATAAAATTGCCTGTATTGCAATAAGTCAACAAATCTGGATGATCTTAATAAAAACTAGAGGATACGATGTGTCTGTATGAACATTAGAAAACAGATTAATGCAAAAACTTTCCTATCTTTTTAAACAATTAATTTTACAGGAGCTACAAAATTTAGTATGTTTTTGGTGTTGAATATATCTTTTTTGCAGAACTTACAGAATAAAGAAAACCTGATCTACTTTATATGATTTTACAATTGCAGAATAACTTAAAATAAGGTTCAAAGTAAGTGTTACTATCAAGGTACGTGTTTGTCACCATATACAACCTTGAGGTTCATTTTCCTGTGGACATACTCAACAAAACCATAGAATAATAAGTTAGAAACAAGCTAAAATTCAGAGGAGTCATAGAACACTACAGCATAGAAGCAGGCCCTTCAGCCCATCTCATCCATGCCAAACTATTAATCTGCCTACTCCCATCCATCTGCACCCGTACCATACCCTTCCCATTCATGGACCTATCCAAGTTTCTCTTAAATGTTGAGATCAACTCTGCATTAACCACTTTTGGCAGCTCATTCCACACTCCCACCACCCTCAGAATAAAGAAGTTCCCCCTCATACTCCCCTTAAACATTTCATGTTTCACCCTTAACCCATAACCCCTTGTTCTAGTCTCACTCACAGTGTTGGCGCATGGCCAAGTGGTTAAGGCGTCGGTCTAGTGATCTGAAGGTCACTAGTTCGAGCCTCAGCTGAGGCAGTGCGTTGTGTCCTTGACCAAGGCATTTAACCACACATTGCTCTGCAACGACACCGGTGCCAAGCTGCATCGGCCCTAGTGCCCTTTCCTTGGTCAACATCGGTGGCTTGGAGAGGGGAGACTTGCAGCACGGGCAACTGCCGGTCTTCCATACAACCTTGCCCAGGCCTGCGCCCTGGAAACCTTCCAAGGCGCAAATCCATGGTCTCACGAGACTAACAGATGCCTATAAGTCTCACTCAACTTCAGTAGAAAAAGCCTGCTTGCATTTACCATATCTATACCCCGTATAATTTTGTATACCTCTGTCAAATTTCTCCTCATTCTTCTACAGTCCAGGGAATAAAGTCCAAACCTGTTCAACCTTTCCGTTACACTGCTTGTAAATTTTCTCTACACTCGTTCAATCTTATCGACATCTTTCCTGTAGGTAGGTGACTGGAACTGCACACAATGCTCCAAATTAGGCCTCACCAATATCTTACACAACTTCAACATAACATCCCAACTCCTGGACTTTGCTGTGGTTTTCTACAGAACAGTAAGCCAGATAATATGCTTATCTTAAATGCCACTCTCTATGTGATGTTAAGTGCCAGCAGTATCAATAAGCACTCATTTCAAAAACTCAAGCTGATTGTCAGAAAAGAGCTCAGACAAGAAGAGCTTCACAGTTAGGGTCTTGACCATACTATGTTATCCTAGTTCAGTATTATTAACAGAACAATAGGTCATTCATCTGGCGATGCTCTGTCGATCTTGATGCCAATTTATACCAGATATCCTCTTCCTGTGTTCCTTCAATCCCTTCATATACATGTGCCTATCTAACAACCTCTTGTACTCCACAAAACTATCTGCTTCCACTAATACCCCGATAACTCATTCTAGATACTTATCACTCCGAGTAACAATACATGCCCGATGTGTGGCCTTTCAACTTTGCCCTCCCGCGCCCCTTTCCTTAAAAGCATGTCCTCTGGTATTTGATATTTCTACTGTGGGGAAAAGATTCTGACTGTCTACACCATCTATGTCAAGAATTTAAAAAACCTCTATCAAGTCTCCCCTCTGCCTCGAATACTCCAAGGAGATCAACCCAAGTTTGTTCAACCTTTCCTTGTACTTCACACTCTCTAATTCAGACAGCATCCTGGTACACCTCTCCTGCACCCTTTTCTCAGTCTCCACATCTTACTGTATAATGGGGTGATTCGAACCGCACATCATCCTCCAAGCGTGGCCTGACTGAAGTTTTAACAGCTGCAGCATGACTGCCTACACTATCATTGTGTGCTGGAGAGAAATTAAGCATTCGACACATGGGGACTGAAACAGAACAAGTAAATTATAAGACAATTCAAGAATTTAGGAACTACATACAGCATATAAACACCACTCTCACTAACATTTATACAGCAATTACTCACACAGGCAGATAACACAAAGAGGAGGTGACCCCATCATTTCTTTTTTTTCCTAATTTCTTATTGCAGAGTTAGGACGGTGGGAATGTCAGGCAGGATAGTAGAATACTCCTCTTACGGGATGTGGGGTGGCAGAGAGATCTCCAGTGTTTCTGACAACTACACAAAATGCATTTAGCTACAGCTTCGTACAAGCAGCTTCTTGTTAAAGAACTGGAGCTAGAACTGGCTGAACTGCAGATCATTTGGGAGGCTGAGAGATTGACTGACAGGAAATACACGGAGGTAGTTATACCTAAGTCGCAGGACACAGGTAACTGGGTGGGGGGGGGGCTGTGGAAGGAGACAGACAGCCAGTTCAGGGTACCCCTGTGGCTATTCCCCTTAATAACATGTAGACCACTTTGGATACTGTAGGGGAGGCATGACCTAGCAGAGGAAAGCTGCAGTGGTCGGGTCTCTGGCACTAACTGGCTCTCTGCTCAGAAGGGAAGGGGAGAGAAAAGCTGAGCTGAAGTGGTAGGAGATTCATTGGTCAGGGGAACAGACAGGAGGTCCTGTAAATGAGAACAAGAATCCCAGATGGTGTGTGCCTCCCAAGTGTCAGGTCCAGGGACAGCTTGGATATAATCTGCAGCATTTTTAAGTGGGAAGGTGAACAGCCAGAAGTCATGATCATGGGTAGGAGGGGTGACGAGGTCCTGCAAAGTGAGTTCAGCGAGTTGGTGCTATGTTAAAGTACAGGAGCTCTAGGGCTGTGATCGCAGGATTGCTACCCATGCTAGATGATATTGAGACCAGAAACAGAGTGATAATACTGTACAGGTTAACGTGTGGCAAAACAGATGGTGCAGGATAAAGGGTTTCAAATTTTTTGATCATTGGGCTCTCTTCCAGGGAAGGTGGGACCCGTACAGGTGGGACAGTTTGTACCTGAACTGGAGGGAGACTAATATCCTTGCAGGAATGCTCAGTGGTGCTCCTCCAGGGGTGGGGGTTTGGGGGGAGGGGTTCAAATTAGAGTTGCGGAAGGATGGCAACCTGAGTACCATGGCAGACAGTCGAGCGGTTGTGGGGAAAGATCTTGTTAAGCCTAACAAAGACAGGAATTGAAAGGTTGAGCATATTGGGAATAATGTTCTGAATTTCGTCCATCTCAATGCAGGAAGTATGTACCTAAAGCATATGAGCTCTGAGCATGGATCAGCACCTGGAATTGTGAGATTGTCGTCATTATTGAGGCTTGTTTGCAAGAGGGGCAGGACTGGCAGCTCAGTGTTCTGGGGTTCTGTTGTTTTAGACATGACAGAGTGGGAGGGACTAAAAGGGGAAAGGTGGCCAGTCTGGGAAAATTGTCTCTCCATCTTCTTCTGGTGCTCCTCTCCCTTCTCCAGCCTTGTATCCCTTTTGCCAATCAACTTTCCAGCTCTTAGCTCCATCCCTCCCCCTCCTGTCTTCTCCTATCAGTTCAGATCTCCCCCTCCCCCTCCCACTTTCAAATCCCTTACTATCTCTTCTTTCAGTTGGTCCTGACGAAGAGTCTTGGCCCGAAACGTTGACTGTACCTCTTCCTATAGATGCTGCCTGGCCTGCTGGGTTCCACCAGCATTTTGTGTGTGTTGCTTGAATTTCCAGCATCTGCAGATTTCCTCGTGTTTGGAGATCGCAAACATGGTTTTGTGCATGGTAGGTTGTATCTAACTACTTTAAAAGAATTTTTTTCAGGAGTTTACCAGGAAAGTTGATGAAGGAAAGGTAATCATCCAGGTCAAGTCCTACGACCTTTTCTTTCTGGCGTCTTTTCCCTTCATCTCCCGCCGAACAAAAGACCCAGCTCACCCCAGTGTTAGGCACACAGCACGAAAACACACTCCCTTCATTGGACGGCTTACATTCCAAAGCACCCAATATCTCTAACCATAAGCCAAACACTGCTTCTACAGAAAGACCATTACATAAGCAGTGAAACCTTTCCCAGGGTGTTACACTTGTCAACTATATTAATTATCTGTATGATAATGTGGTAAACTGGATCAGCAACTTTGCAGGTGACACCAAGATTAGAAAAATGTACTGAAATCTGACAGATGGAACTTTATGCTGTCAAGTGTGAGGTGCTGCACTTCGGGAGGACAAACCAGGGTAGGACAAACACAGTAAACAGAAGGGCACTGAGGAGTGCGGTAGAACAGAGGAATCTGGGAAATCAGATCCATAGTTCCTTGGCTCCTAATTTGGGAGTATTGTGTGCAGTTCTGGTCACTCACCTTTAGGAAAGATATCAATATGATAGAAAGAGTACAGAGAAAATTTACAAGGATGCTGTCAGGACTTGGGTTATAGGGAAAGGTTGAACAGGTTAGGAATTTATTCCCTGGAGTATAGGAGAATGAAGGTAGATTTCACAGACGTATACAAAATTATGAGGGTATAGATAGGGTGAATACATGCAGGTTATTTCCTCTGAGATTATGTGAGACTAGTACTTGAGGTTAAAGGTTAAGGGTAAAAGGTGAAATGTTTAAGGCGAACATGAGGGGGACCTCACTCAGAGGGTGAAAGAGCTGCCAGCAGAACTGGTGGATGCAGGTTCAATTTCAATGTTTAAGAGAAGTTTGGATAAGTATATGGATGGGAGGGGTACAGGGACAAGGAAGGATAATAGTTTGGCATGGACTCGATGGGCTGAAGGACCTGTTTCTCTGATGTAGTGCTCTAAATATCTATGACTCTATAACCATATTTTGAGGAGGAATCTAGCCACATTTTCATTATTCAACTGATACTATAAAATATAAGAATGTATGTGGTTCCCCAGAAGGAATACTTGAGTACTAGAGATACAATTCAGTTACAATGCTATGGTTTACCTTTGCAAACAGGAATGCAGACAATGCAAATAGCCTCTACATTTTAATAAATAAATGAGAAAAACTGATACATGAAATTTGGTATTTTGATTATGTTGTGTAATAACCAAGTTTTTAACATAAAAATTTGATTAGTTTCTCTATTTATTCTGGTTTTATGTAAAGTCAGGAATAACGGCAAAAAAATATTCAGGAAGTAGGTTTGCTAGCAATATTGATTACAAATTCAATATAATATATTTCATCTTTTATGGAGCTATTATTACAATACTGTTACAGTATGTAATTGGGGTTGGGGAAGGTATCATCATGAATATTACAAGATTTCTTGTGAATGTGACATTATTCATATTCCTACCAGTGACACGAAGTTGGGTTTTATTGGTGCATTTGCCACTGGTTAGGGTATTAAATTAATCTGCACCCAATCTGGCTTGCAGCATAAGAGGCAATTTAACTGTTCAGTTATGTTCTGGCGCTCTGAAGAAGTAACCATTTAACCACTTTCTCCCATTTCTCCCCATCCATTACTACACTTGATCTTAGCCAAAAGGCCGAGAAGCGATGGCCATCCATTACTTAAAGTAGAAATGGACCAGTATGCCTCTTAAGCCTTGCCTGCCATACAATTTAATCATGGCTGATCTTTAATCTCAATGTCACTTTCCTGCACTAACCATATCACTGGATTCCATTACTATTCAAAAATCTATCACGATCTATCTTGAACGTATATAGCAACTGAGACACCACAGGCCTCTAGGCTAGAGAATTCCAAGGATTCATTACTCTCTGGATGAAGAAATTTCTTCTCATCTTACCCTTGAATGATCAACTTCTCATTTTGAGCCTGTGTTCCCTGGTTAAAGACACACCAGTCAGGGGTAAGATCATCACTGGCTCTAACTGTCAAGCCCTGGAACAATTTTCCCTGCTTCAATGTGATCACCTCTCATTCTTCTTATTACTCAATGCTGTCACCCCAGATCGCTTAAATTCTGCTTAAAGGACAAGCCCTACCCTAGGAACTAATTGGGTGAATCTCAATTGCTCTTTTCCTTAGTTTCACTCTTTCACCCTTTCTAAATCTTTCCTGGGTAGAGAAAGCAGAGCTACAGTTCCAACAGACTTAAAATAATTTCAGTAGCATTTCCTTTCTCTTTACTCAAATCCTCTTGCAATAATGACCTACGTGCAAACTGCTTCCCTAATTGCTTGAGTACCATTAAATTAACTGGTGATATGTGTACAAGGAATTAGGTTTCCCTTAAAACCAACACTTTTCAGTTTCTCACCACTTAAAAAGCACTGTGGTTCTTTGTTCTTTACTGGACTAAACGACCTCCTAGAATCATAATATCACAGCGTTATACAGTGCAGAAACAGCCTCTTTGGCTTCACTCCTTGTGTTGAAAAATTTGCCTAAATGAACTCGCCCCTTTTGCCTGCAATTGACCCTCTCTCTACCTTTCTTTTCCATGTAACTGTCCAATAGCCTTTTATATGTTGTCATCATACCCGGCTCCACCATTTCCTCCACCAGCTTGTTCCAAATATTCATCACCCTATGCGTGAAAAAGTTGTTCCTCTGTCTAATTTAATTCTTGGAGCTACAAACAATCTGATTAAGGAACTCTGTAGGTCGAGCAGCATCTGTTCAAAGAAAGGAAATGACGTTTCAGGTCAAGACCCTACATTTTAGATTAAAGTTTGTCACAAGCCTTGTGGTCCATCAGGCCGGTGCTTATGCCGGTTTCTGTGGCCTGAAGTGAATGAGAGTACAAGACACCCCCCCCCCCCCCAAGATAGGACACCAGTCTATCACGAGGTTAACCCCCAGCATTTTTGCCGGTACCCATTCTCAGCTGGGTAGACTGGAGCATTGTGTGGTTAGGTGCCTTGCTCAAGGACACACACGCTGCCTCAGCCAAGGCTCAAACCCACGACCTTCAGATCGCTAGTCTAACGCCCTAACCACTTGGCCACGCGCCACACAAGGCCCTACATTGGATCCCTTTAAAAATCTTTCGCTTCCCACTTCACACTTGCCCTCTAGTTTTGAACTCCCCTACCCTGGGTAAAATGACTGACTTTTGCCATATCTATGTACTGTACCTCATGAATTTATAAGCCTCTATAAGGTCATCAATCAGCTTCCTATGCTCCAGAGGGAATAAGTTCCAGCCAATTCATACTCTCCTTATAACTCAATCTTTCTTGTCCGGATAAGATCATCATAAATCTTTTTTTACACCCCACCCCATGCTTACTATAACAAGGTGACCAGAACTGTAGGCAGTACTCCGAATGTGGCCTTACCAATATCTTGTAAGTAAAATTGTTCTACAATAAATTCCATTTTTAAAAATTCCTCACCCATTCACTTTGCCTGCCTATATTTTCCTGTACCCTTTCTTCATTCTTACACTACACTTTACCATCCTATTTTTTTATCATCAGGAAAGGTGACTGTATTAAACTTGGTTTCCTAATCTAAATCATTAATATAGATTGGCCACCCGTTGATCACAGCCTCCCACACAAAGATATCCAATTTATTCCAACTGTCTATTAATTTCCTCAGCCCACTACCGCTGCCCATGCGAATATGCTAACAGCAAACAATATGCTCTAATTTTGTTTTATAATGTCTTGTATAATACCTTTGTAGATTGTCTTCTGAATGTAAGGGTTTTTGCCCTACTGATCCCCCGTTGCCTTGGGTAAATAGCCGTCGACCCCGCCAAACAGTGCAATCACTTGAGTGCGGATAAGGTGCGAGTCACCCAATGAACAGCCACAACATAAATATGAAAACAATATACCAAGTGCGAGTAAAGAATTTTACTTTATAGCAAATTTTTGGTGATGAGTTAGTAGAAATAACTACAAAAAACTAGACACCACATAAGTAACTTATCAGTCTTGTGCACATAATATTCTAATATGTTGGAGCTCACGCCGCCGATTCCATCCTCAACGTCCTTCTGAGACTCCAGCCACGATCCGAATCCCCGAGGTCCGGTATCCGCCGCCCTGGAACCACTGTCCGTTCCTCACACGTCTGTCCTCTCTGCTCGCCTCTCGAAAAGCCCGCGCTCCTCAACTCAGCACGCACATACAAGATAACAGAACATGACTTCCATTGGCTAACAAATGAATACAATTTCCATTATCTCCCTGTATTACCTAAACATTGCAGTTACAGGGAACCCCTTGCTCAGCAGTTAATATTACGAGAAGCCATTTTAATATAACACTATAGAGAAGCCATTTTGGTAATAAGCGATCAACAGTTAACAGTCCACCTAGTATACTGAGAGCCCTACACGAATATCCAAAGACACCAGATCCATCGGTCTTCTATGATCAATTCTGGTTGAAATTTGAAAAAAAACACTTTCCAAAACTATGCAATCCTATTTTAACTTTTCTAAGTTCAATGTTACTACTTCCTTAATAATCAGTTTTTACTTCTTCCTTCAACTATTTGAAGGGTAATAGCCTGTAGTTCCTCTGTTCTAGACAGGAACCAGTTAGAGATTATATTTGCTACTTTGTCTAATTAACCATTTGGAAGCTTATTGTTGCTCCTTCCACACATTTATGAACAAATACACATTCTAATAATCTTACACATGAAAATTATTCTCATAATCTCATGCATAGTGACTATGAAATGTAAGTGCTTTGAACAAGCTCACTGATCGTTGATACATTTTTCTAATTTACCTTTTCCAACACATTCTCTTAACCAGAACATGCCAAATATTTTTTCTGTACTGAATCTACTCAGCCGTTTCAGGAGGTTGTTCTAATTGTTTCTGATATTTACGAGTTTTCTGTCATTCATATTCACATGAATGGTGATTTTAGTAGAACAGTATAGTTCAACCTGAAAAACAACTATCACCACTATTTTCTGGTTTTCCTTCATTGGAGAATATTGCACATGCCTTTTAGTTTGGCCGGCAAGTTTAGTTTATCAAGCCAGTATTGGAAGTCCATTTACACATCACTAACCACTACAGAAATGAATCTATATTACACTGGTTGACCTGTAATTACACATCTTAGAACTATTTGAAGGCCTGCGGTATCCATCTTGTAATTTGTCCATCAGCTGAATGATCGTTCTCATTTTAATTTCTGTCTCATAATGTTACAACTCTTTTGCTGCTACATTTCTGACATCCTCTTCCTTACTAACACCAGATGCAAAGTATTTATTTAGAGCTTTAACCTTTTTTCTTTCATAAGTTTTTTTTGATTGTTCGTTATTGGCCCTGATTTTCTTCTGAATGTTTTTCTGTTTATCTATTAACAGAGTAGTTTTCAGATTTTTTATTTACATTTGCTGATAATCTTCATAGTGTCTGATCTTAGCCCATAGAACTTACTTCATTCCTATCTAGTGGTGCACCAGAGTTGATCAGTTCTTTACCTTATCCCTTTCCTTTGAATCTTCTCTGCACTGTGAGTCCAGTTTGTTTCCCTAGTCTATTTGTTTACACTTTTAGTGACCCTGTTACATTTCTATATCTTTTTTCATTCAGAGTTCTGTCTCTGAATGGTCTTCCTTTCGCCTCCACTGAGAATGGGACACTCAGCAGTTAAACTATTTATTCTTGTTTGATTAGTGCTTCGCCATGTTTTTCATGCCTGTACACGTGGACTAGTTCCCATTCAACTTGTTGAAATTAGTCATCTACACTTAATGGAATAATGAATAATCTTTTTTTCAAATCCTTGCCAATGAAAACATTCTTTGCTCGTTCACTTCCCTTAAAGCAGAAACAGCATGATATCTTCCTTGTGGACTGAAAACACACAGATCATGAAAGTTGTATTTTATATATTCCAGCAATTCATTTTGCGTCTTTTCTGTTTACTGTTATTTAGAATAATTAGTGACTATCATTATCACTTCCATATTTATGTAATCTGGATGCCAAAGTAGATTTTTTTCTTTTCTGTGCACCCTGTAGTATTGTAATTCCAATATAGTTCTTTCGTTCTGATCGAATATATCCTGTCTTTGATCATTCAGTTACATTACAGGGCTTCACGGTAGTGTAGCAGTTAGCACAACGGTTTACAGCTCAGGGCGCTGGAGCACAGAGTTCAATCTCAGCGTCCTCTGTAAGGAGTTTCTGTGTACATTGTCCCTGTGGAATGCGAGGGTTTTCTCTGGTTCCTCAAAGCAGAGGGTACCAGGTAGGTTAATTGGTCATTGTCGGTTGTTGCTTGTTGAGGTTAGGGTTAAATCGGGATTGTCAGGGTTGCTGGGCAGTGCAGATCGAAGGGGCAGAAGGGCCTATCCACTCTGTATCTTAAAATAAAATAAAATAAATCATTCCCTTACAGTGGTGACATAATTTCTTTGACTATTGTCACCAACCTCCCACTTTATTTTATCCCTGTCTTTCCTGAATATTTCACCATCAGAAATATTAATGATGAGGGTTTAGGATCAATAGCACCCATTCTTAGGAGTGCCATTTGACTTGCAAAACTGTGTCAGCAATCTATGTAGGGAAAATATTTGGGATGTCATATCGATTAGGGAATTGTGCCTGAGTGCAGTGAACCTCCATGCAAAGTGCACAAGACAGGCATCATGCCAGCATGCTGATTTAATGCCAACACTTCTACTTTAGACCTCAGTGCCCCACATAACCTCCATTACATTCCACAGCCAAACACACATTCACCATCCTCTATTTAAAGAGATCATGACTATTTATAGGTTATTTGCTGATTGATTTCTTCTAGCTGTTGGTATGGTGGTGAGGCATCATGGTAGCTTAGCAGTTAATGTGACACTATTACAGGTTGGGGCGATGGAGTCCAGAGTCCAGTTCCGGCGTCCTCTGTAAACAAATTTGTAAATTCCATCACGTGTATACATGGGTTTCCTCCAACAGTCTAAAGGCGTACCAGTTAATAGGTTAATTGGTCATTGTAAATCATCATATCAGGCTAGGAATTAAATTGGTAGGTTGCTGGGTGCACAGCTCAAAGGGCTGGAAGGGCTAATTCCACACAATCTCTAAACAATTCAATAAACAATTTTGCCAGTGCTTTTGATAGTCGCTCCAAGTTGTATGAATCTACAGTGGGTAGAGTGGAAGGTTACATTGCTACTTTCAAGAAGGAGGTACAGAAGACACGCACTCAACATTTTAGGAGCAGCTTCTTCCCCTCCATCATCAAATTTCCAAATGAACAATGAACCCTTGAATACGACCTCAGTATACTTTTTCCTCTCTTTTTGCACTATTTAATTTAATTTTCTTTTTTATATATGCTTATTGTAATTCATAGTTTTTATTGTTATGTAATGTACTGCTGCTGCAAAATAACAAATTTTACAACATATGCCAGTGATATTAACAGATTCTGATTTTGAGGTTATGAAGGACTTACAGTTCTTCTCAGTCTCTGAATGTCAGCTGCACCCAGAGCTGGAGGCGTTACTGTGCATTTTCTTTACAATGCTAAAATGATTCAAGATCCCACAAAGGATATTCCTTTGGATTGCTTAATGAAGGAACACTTCTGTTGCCTAAGCCTTAACAAGGAAATTCAATTAGGGTTTTTTTGCTGAAATCCAGAACCTGCTGTGGGCCCATTTGGAACTTTGGTCTCTGGCTGTAAAAGATACCATAACAGAAAAGCCATAATTGTATGATACTTTTGGAGCTGAAGTTGCATTTATTGGCAATGTCTCCTAGTTGGGCAGGGAAGGGCACTGAGATAAAAGGAAAAATGTTACATAGCTGGTGCCAGAGTGTGATATGTTGATGTGCAAAGAATCTTGGATACTCCTGTAAGCTAGCCACTGAAAACAGGCTAGTGAAACAACAGATAAGAATGTAAATGATATGTTGACAGTTGAGTAAAGGAGCAACGATGTCTTTCTACAGTCATACTAGACCTCTGTGTGATTACACATGGATACTCTGTACAATTTTGGTAACTTCATCTAAGATATTTTATACATGTTATGGAGGGAGTTCAGCAAAATTTCACTGGATTGATTCTTAGGACAGTGGGATTGCAATATCAAGAAAAGCATTAACTATATTCATGTCCACTAGAATTTAGAAGAATGAGAGAAGATCTGCCTGAAACTTACAAAGTTCTGACAGCACTTGACATACTGGAAGTGGCAAGGATGTTTCCCTTGGCTGGTTGTCTAGTTTGAAAGACCATAGTTACAGACTACAGAGCAAATAATCTTGGACTGAAATGAGAAACGTCTTCACTTAGAAGCTGGTGTGTCTAAAATTCTTGGCCATTGAGGCCAAAACACTGAGTATTTTTAAGAAGGTCAATACATCTCTAAGTGCAAAAAAATGGGGTATGCAGAGAGAATGGGAATATGGTTTTGAATGGTGGTAAGGACTTGAAATGTCAAATGGTTTACTCCTGTTCTTATTTTCTACAGTATGTTTTTGCATCCTTTATGTAATCTTGAAAAGGGTTTTTAATTCCATTCACAGATAAACAACTAGGTCCTGAAATAGGTCCATAAGACATAGGAGCAAAATTAAGTCATTCAGCCCATCGAGTCTGCTGCACCATTCAACCATGGCTGATTTGTATTCACTCTCAACACCATTCTCCTGCCTTCTTCCTGTAACCTTTGATGCTTTTACTAATCAAGAACCTATCAACCTCTGCTTTAAATATTCCCAATGGCTTGACCTCCACAACCCTCTGTGCCAATTGTAGGGCAGTTAGTCTGACCTCAGTGGTTGGGAATTTGCTGGAGTTGATTATTAAGGATGAGCTCTCAGGGTACTTGGAGGCACATGGTAAAATAGGCTGTAGTCAGCATGGTTTCCTCAAGGGAAAATCTCGCCTAACAAATCTGTTGGAATTCTTTGAAGAAATAACAAACAGGATAGGCAAAGGAGAATCGGTTGATGTTGTGCACTTGGATTTTCAGAAGGCTTTTGACAAGGTCCTACATATGAGGCTGCTAAACAAGCTATGAGCCCATGGTAATACAGGAAAGATTCTAGCATGGACAAAGCAGTGGCTGATTGGCAGGAGGCAAAGAATAGGAATAAAGGGAGCCTTTTCTGACTGGCTGCTGGTGACTAGTGGTGCTCCACAGGGGTCTGTGTTGGGACTGCTTCTTTTCAAATTATTTATCAATGATTTTGATGATGGAATTGATGGCTTTGTTGCAAAGTTTGCAGACGATAAGAAAATAGGTGGAGGCGCAGGTAGTTTTGAAGAAGTAGAGACTACAGAAGGCCTTAGACAGATTAGGAGAATGGGCAAAGAAATGGCAGATGGAATATAGTGTCAGGAAGTGTATGATCATACACTTTGGTAGAAAAAAAAATACAAAAAAACTGAGGTGTAAAGGGACTTGTGAGTCCTTGTGCAAGATTCCCTAAAGATTAATTTGCACGTTCAGTCTGTGGTGAGAAAGGGAAATGAATGTTAGCATTCATTTCCAGAGGACTAAAATATAAGAGCGAGTATGTAATGTTGAAACTTTATAAAGCTCCAGTGAGGCCTCACTTGGAATATTGTGAGCAGGTTTGGGCCCCTTATCTTAGAAAGGATGTGTTGAAACTGGAAAGTGTTCAAAGGAGGTTCATGAAAATTATTCCAGGATTGAATGGCTTGTCATATGAAGAGCGTTTGATGGCTCTGGGCCTGTATTCACTGGAATTCAGAAGAATGAGTGGTCACCTCATTGAAACCTATCGAGTGGTGAAAGGCCTTGATAAAGTGAATGTGGAGAGGATGGTTCCTAAGGTGGGAGAATCTAAAACCAGAGTACACAACCTCAGAATAGAGGTATGTCCTTTTAGTATGGAAATGAGGGGGAATTTCTTTAGCCAGAGAGTGGTGCATTTATGGATTCTTTGCCACAGGCAGCTGTATAGGCCAAGTCTTTATATTTATTTAAGGCAGAGGTTGAGATTCTTGATTGGTCAGGCCATGAATGGAGAGAAGGCAGGAGATTAGAGCTGAGAGGAAAATTGGATCGGTCATTACGAAATGGTCTAATTCTGCTCCTGTATCTTATGGTCTTATGGTCTTTAAACTACTCACAATACTCTAGGTGTGGTCTGACCAGTGCCTTATGAAGCCTCGGCATTACATCCTTAGATTAGATTATGAGGACATGCAGTTCTCTTTTATGGTCATTTAGTACTGCATGCATTAGGAAATAATACAATATTCCTCCGGTGTGATATCACAGAAACACAGGACAGACCAAGACTGAAAAACTGACAAATGCCACATAATTATAACATATAGTTACAACAGTGCAAGCAATACCGTAACTTGATGAAGAACAGGCCATGGACACAGTAAAAAAAGTTCAAAGTCTCTTGAAAGTCTCACATCTCATGCAGACGAGAGAAGGAAGAAAACTCTCCCTGCAATGCCCGACCACAGTCTGACTCTGAGTCGTCCGAAAACTTCCAGCCTCCAACCAGCCTTCCCACACCAAGCACCGAGCACCATCTCTGCCGAGCGCTTCGACCCCAGCCCTGGCCGCCAGCAGCAGGCAAAGCCGAGGATTTGCAGCCTTCCCTTTGGAGATTCTCGATTGCACAGTAGCAGCGGCAGCAAACCGGGCATTCCAGAAGTTTCTCCAGATGTTCCTTTGTGCTTCTCACGGCTGTCTCCATCAAATCAGAATTGTGCACGGTACCCTATTTAACAAATATGATATCATTTCACCGGAGAGGCTGCGCGCATTGCGTCGCGCCGCCATCTTCTCCTCCCTCATGTTCTAGTCTTCTCAAAATGAATGTGAACATTGCATTTGCCTTCCTCACTACCAACTCCATTTGCAAATTAATCTTTAGTGAATCTTGCATGGTGACTCCCAAGTCACTTTGCACTTCCAATTTCTGAATTCACTCCCTGTTTAGAAAATATCCTATGTCTTTATTCCTTCTGCCAAAGTGCATAACCACACACCTCCCTACAGTGGATTCCATCTGCCACTTCTTTGCTCATTCCCCAAATTGAATTGAATTGAATTGACTTTATTACTTATGTCCTTCATAGACATGAAGAGTAAAATTCTTTACGTTACGCCTCTGTTCCTTCTGCAGCTTACCTGCCTCTCCACCCTTTATATTTACAACTGGCATTGTGATTGTGGCTGTATACACCCTTCCCCCACTCGGACTTCCCAACCGTGCTAATGTTGGGGAAGCATGCATTAGCTCTACAGCACCATCAGTGACCTCCAAGTCACACACTCCAATGGTTTCTTTATTGCTGCTGGTGACTTCAACCATGCTAACTTAAAAACAGTCCTGTCTAAATTATATGAGCATGTCAACTTCGCTACCAGAGCTGAGAACACACTAGAGCTAGTTTATACCAACATCCCTCGTGCATATCAGGTTGCTGCTGGCCCGCACCTTGTATACTCGGTCCACTTATCTATTATGCTAATTCCTGCATACAGATCACAGATTAAACAAGTCAAACCAGTTCCAAGGCAGATAAAGACTTGGCTGGAAGGAGTAACCTCACATTCCAGGACTGTTTTGAAAATACAGACTGGAGCATGTTCGGCATGAGCAGTTACCTATAACCATCTCGTTATCGTCAATGAATTTGCAGGAACTGTGACTGGCTATATGGAGAAGTGCTTTGAGGACGTCACTGTTATTGAACAAATCTCTGCATGGGCAAATTAGAAGCCGTGATTGGCAGTAGAGTTCCAGGCACTGCTGAGAGATCAGAATACTGCCTTCAGTTTGGGGAATAAGACAACTCTTAGGTCATAGAACATAGAACAGAGAATAGTACAGCACATTACAGGCCCTTCGGCCCACAATGTTGTGCCAACCCTCAAACCCTGCCTCCCATATAACCCCCCACCTTAAATTCCTCCATATACCTGTCTAGTAGTCTCTTAAACTTCACTAGTGTATCTGCCTCCACCACTGACTCAGGCAGTGCATTCCACGCACCAACCACTCTCTGAGTAAAAAACCTCCTCTAATATCCCCTTGAACTTCCCACCCCTTACCTTAAAGCCATGTCCTCTTGTATTGAGCAGTGGTGCCCTGGGGAAGAGGCGCTGGCTGTCCACTCTATCTATTCCTCTTATTATCTTGTACACCTCTATCATGTCTCCTCTCATCCTCCTTCTCTCCAAAGAGTAAAGCCCTAGCTCCCTTAATCTCTGATCATAATGCATACTCCCTAAACCAGGCAGCATCCTGGTAAGTCTCCTCTGTACCCTTTTCAATGCTTCCACATCCTTCCTATAGTGAGGTGACCAGAACTGGACACAGTACTCCAAGTGTGGCCTAACCAGAGTTTTATAGAGCTGACTCTTAAACTCTATCCCTTGACTTATGAAAACTAACACCCCATAAGCTTTCTTAACTAACCTATCTACCTGTGAGGCAACTTTCAGGGATCTGTGGACATGTACCCCCAGATCCCTCTGCTCCTCCACATTACCAAGTATCCTGCCATTTACTTTGTACTCTGCCTTGGAGTTTGTCCTTCCAAAGTGTACCACCTTACACTTCTCCAGGTTGAACTCCATCTGCCACTTCTCAGCCCACTTCTGCATCCTATCAATGTCTCTCTGCAATCTTCGACAATCCTCTACACTATCTACAACACCACCAACCTTTGTGTCGTCTGAAAACTTGCCAACCCACCCTTCTACCCTGTGCTTTTCTATGCCACCAGGAAGGGAAAATGGGATTATTCACAGAGACTATACAGTCATTTCTCTGACGCCAGAGACAGGTGGCACAAGTGGCAGGGCATCCTGACCATAACGGACTACAAGTCCACCCTACACTTCAACAAGTGAATCCTCCCTTCCTGAAAGGCTGAATGTCTTTTACACGTGGAACAGCGTGCTGGTGAGGAAGGCCCCCTTCCCCTGAGGAGCAGGCACTCTTTCTGGCCGCAGTTGATGTGAGGAAAACCCTACCCAGGGTCAACCCACGTACAGCTGCAGAGCCTGATAACATACCTGGTCGGATGCTGAGGGACTGTGCAGCCCAGTTAACAGAGGTCCTAACAGACATTTCCAACATCTCTCTGGAATAGTCCACTGTCCCCACAGACTTCATGGTAGCTACTATCATCCGGGTGCCCAGGAGGGCGGCGATAATCTGCCTTAATGATTACTGTGCAGTGGCTCTGACCTCAACAGTAATGATGTGCTTTGAGCAGCTGGCTATGGATCGTATTAAATTCCATCTTCCAGCTACTTTGGACCCTTTTCAAAGTCCAAAGTAAATTTTATTATCTGAGTACATAGTGTATGTCACCACACACAACCCTGAGATTCATTTTCCTGTGGGCATACTCAGCAAATCTATAGAATAGTAACTATAACAGGATCAATGAAAGATCAACCAGACTGTAGAAGACAACAAACTATACAAATACAAATATAAATAAATCACCATAAATAACAAAAACATGAAATAACAAGATAAAGAGTCCTTAAAGTGAGATCATTGGATGGGCAAGTGAGTGTAGTTATCCCCCTTTGTTCAACACCTTGATGGTTTTGGGTAATAACTGATGGTGTGAGTCCTGAGGCTCTTGTACCTTCTTCCTGATGGCAGCAGCGAGAAAAGAGCATGTCCTGGTGGTGAGGATCTCTGATGATGGATGCTGCTTTCCAATGACAGTGTCTCATGTAGATGTGGTCAATGGTTGGGGGGGCTTTACTTGTGATGTACTGGGCTAATTCAACTAACTTTTGCAAGATTTTCTGTTCAAAGGCATTGGTGTTTCCATACAGGCTATGATACAGCCAGTCAATACACTCTCCATTGCACATCTATAGAAGTTTGTCAAAATTTTCGATCTCATGCCGAATCACTGCAGACTCCTAAAGAAGAAGACGAGCTGCCATGCTTTCTTCTCAATTGCATTTATATGCTGGGTCTGGGACTTGTCCTCTGAAATAGTAATGCCCAGGAATTTAAAGTTGCTAAGCCTCTCCACTTCTGATCCTCCAATGATCACCGGCTCATGGACCTCTAATTTCCCTCTCCTGAAGTCTACAATCAGATCCTTGGTCTTGTTGACATTGAGTGAGGAGTTGTTGTTCTGACATCACTCAGCCAAATTTTCAATCTCCCTCCTGAATGCTGATTCACTGTCACCTTTGATAAGGCCCACAACAGTGGTGTCATCAACAAACTTGAATATGATATTGGAGCTGTGCTGAGCCACAACCGAAGGTGTAAAGTGAGTAGAGCAGGGGGCTAAGCACACAGCCCTATGGTGCATCTGTGCTGATGCAGATCATGGTGGAGATGTTGTTGCCAATCCAAAGTGACTGGGGTCCACAAGTGAGAAAATCCATTTTCCAGTTGCACAAGAAAGTATTGAGGTCAAATTCTTGGAGCTTATTGATTAATGTTGAGGGGATGATGGTATTGAATGCTGAGCTGTAATCAATAAAGAGCATCCGGATGTTTGCTGGCTGGTGGCGTAGTGGCATCAGCGCCGGACTTTGGAGCGAAGGCTCCCGAGTTCGAATCCAGCCGGCTCCCTTTGCACACTTTCCGTCCATGCTGGGTTGAGTGTCGAGCTAGCAACTCGACCTTGTAAAAAAGAAATTGCCTACTACAGAAACATCAACAGCAAAAAAGTTGATAGCCTATGCGCTCTCATGAGTTTAAAAGGCAATTTCCTTTTACCCTGATGTTTGCATCTGCTGATCAGATGTTCCAGTGCTGTGTGATGAGCTAATGAGATGGCATCTGCTGTGGACCTGTTGCTCTGGCAGGTAAATAGGAGAGGACCTAGGTCACCTCACAGACAGGGGAGGTGTTTCATCACCAGCCTCTCCAAACGCTGTGATATAAATGTAACTGGGCGATAGTCATTGAGGCAGGTCACCATGCTCTTCTTGGGCATCGGTGTAATTGAAGCCTGCCTGAAGCAGGTGGGTGCCACACACTGCCGAAACGAGAGGTTAAAAGTATCAGTGAACACACCAGCCAGTTGTTCAGCACAGGTCTTTGGTACTTGGTTACGTATCCTGCCCGGTCCAGATGCTTTCCTTGGATTCACCCTCCTGAAAGTAGTCTGCATATCAGCTTCAGATCCGAGATTAAAGGATCATCAGGAGTTGTAGCGGTTTGCGATGGTTCATCCATGTTCTGACAGTCAAAGCAAACAAAGAAGGCATTGAGTTCATCTGGAAGGGAAGCCCTGCTGTCTCCCATGTCACCTGATTTAACTTTGTAGGAGGTAATAGCATTCAAACCCTGCCACCCCTGTTGAGCATCCCTGTTGTTTCCAGTTTGGTCCAGAATCTTCACTTCACCCGTGAGATGCCACCTCTTGTAGTATTCTTGGTTTCCAGGCTTGAATACCTTTAATCTAGCCTCAGAAAGTTTCAGATCTCATGGTTCACTCAGGGCTTCTGATTTGGGAAGATTCTGAACGATTTTGAGGGGACACACTCATCTACAGCTGTTTTTAATAAAGCCCATTACAACCCTAGTGTATTAATTCAGATGACTGCTTGAACATGGCCGAGTCCACTAACTCAAGGTAATCATGAAATCGTTCCTCAGCCTCCTGCGACCATTTCTTAGTTGTCCTGATCTCTGGTGCCTTGCTGTTCGTTTATCGCTCAAATTGGTCCAGCGACCATGCCACAGCCTCTCCGCTCCATCCTGTCCCAGCTGGAAAATGGTGTTTATAGACTTCAGCTCAGCATTTAATATAATTATCCCACAGAAGCTGGGGGATAAACTGCCCTTATTGGGTCTTGGCGCCTTTCTCTGTAACTGGACCTTGGGCTTCTTGACAGAAAGACCATAGGAAGTCTGTGTTAGCAGCAACATCTCTAACTTCATTACCCACCCCTGGGCTGCTGCTCAGCCCTCTGTTATTCATGCTTCTAATGCATGACTGTGCTGCTAGATCCAGCTTAAACAGAATCATCACATTCACCAATGACCCAACAGTAGTTCGCCTCATTAACAATGATGATGGAACAGCATAGGGAGAGGAGGTAGACTGCCTTGGAGGATGGTGTGAGCAGAACAACTTGAGTCCCAACGTAGACAAGACCAAAGAGATGATTGTGGACTTTAGGAAGATGTAGGCTGCCCACTCCTCACTGCACATGGATGGCTCCTCTGTGGAGACAGTTAGGAGCACCAGGTTTCTGGGAGAGCACCTAATGAATGATCTCACCCGGTCCCTCAACACCACCTCTTTAGTCAAGAAAGCACAGCAGTGTCTGCTTCCCTCGCCGCCCCATTTTAAACTGTTTTTAAGGGAGCACTATTGAGAGGGTCCTGACCAGCTGCATCACCGTCTGGTGCAGGAAATGCAAGGCATCTGACCACAAGATCCTACAAAGGATTGCGAGGAATACTGAGGGGATCATCGGGATCTCTCTTCCACCTATCTGAGATATTTACTGGACATGCAGGACCCTTAACATTGTGAATTATCCCTCCAATCCATCTCACGTTCTCTTCAACCCCTACCATCAGGCAGGAGATACTGTAGCATTAGGGCAAGGACTGTTAGGATAGGAAACAGCTCCCCCGGGCCGTGAGACTACTGAACTCCCTGCCACCACCCAAGTCTTATCATGTTTGAATTGAATTGTCATTCAACCATCCACGAATATTCATGAATACAGCCAAACGAAACAGTGTTACTCCAGGGTCAAGGCCCAAGACCACAGTACCACTAGTCACACTCTGCACAATGCACACACAAGATAGCAAGCACAAATGGTATCACAATCACGCAATAAGAGTCCAAACGCTGTGCCATTGAACACCAACGGGGGCAGCACTGACTCCAGCCTCGACCCGCTGTACCACACCACCCTCGGTGAAGCATACCAGCCCTCCCCCCGCACCCTCGGTAACACTGTGGCTTGAGGCCCAGTGCTCGGGTAAACAATAACATACAATGATGCAGAATATACATGTATATACTCCAGAACCCCCCAGCCTATTGAACTCTTCAGTCGACCAAAATAGAGTCCATCTCCCGCCAACTGAACCCTGGGGGGGTGGAGAGCTGTACCGACTCCAGCCTGGATGCTGCGCCACACTGCCCCCTGGTGGGGTGCACCAACTCCGATGTCCACCTGCCCCCTGCGGTTTGAGGCTCTGTCCTTGCATGTACTTTATACTTTATACCTTATACTTCATTGTCGCCAATGAAGGTACTAGAACATACAATCATCACAGCGATATTTGATTCTGTGCTTCACACTCGCTGGATTACAAATATTAAATATTATAAATATTAAAAATAGTTAAAATTAGTAAATATTAAAAATTTAAATTATAAATCATAAATAGAAAATAGAAAAATGGGAAGTAAGGTAGTGCAAAAAAAACGAGAGGCAGGTCCGGATATTTGGAAGGTACGGCCCAGATCCGGGTCAGGATCCGTTCAGCAGTCTTATCATAGTTGGAAAGAAGCTGTTCCCAAATCTGGCCATACGAGTCTTCAAGCTCCTGAACCTTCTCCCGGAGGGAAGAGGGACGAAAAGTGTGTTGGCTGGGTGGGCGTGTCCTTGATTATCCTGGTAGCACTGCTCCGACAGCGTGCGGTGTAAAGTGAGTCCACGGACGGAAGATTGGTTTGTGTGATGTGCTGCGCCGTGTTCACGATCTTCTACAGCTTCTTCCGGTCTTGGACAGGACAACTTCCATATCAGGTTGTGATGCACCCTAGAAGAAGCTTTCTACGGTGCATCTATAAAAATTAGTGAGGGTTTTAGGGGACAGGCCAAATTTCTTTAGTTTTCTCAGGAAGTAAAGGCACTGGTGGGCCTTCTTGGCAGTGAACTCTGCTTGGTTGGACCAAGTCAGGTCATTTGCGATATTGACCCCGAGGAACTTAAAGCTTTTGACCTGTTCCACTTGCGCACCACCAATGTAAATGATAGCAGGAATCAAGTACTTACTGCAGCATTCATAGGTGGGTGGCTGTTGATATGTTGCAAAGAAAATCATGATGACCAGATATTGGATTATGATTAGATCTACAGTACATATGTACAAATAAAGGTGGTTTCCAATTTCATGCTCTAAAAGGTGAATTTTAAGTACCATACAAGCCATGTGCAAAGTTTCAGCCCAAATCTTCCTGAGTTTGACATGGATTGCAGTCATTCTGGCAGACAATGCAATGTGTTACTCCATTGCACATACTCATTAGGTGTCTTCTGCTGCCTATCGCATTAATTTTTATAGTCAAATCATCTGGAACAGATCTTGTGTGTGACCTTGGCCTCTGGCAGTAACCATCTGCTATTGTACGTGTCCACTATTCTGCCTGCTAGTCACACGTACACAGAATCTCACTGTGTACAGATCTTGTCTTGAAATGGGATCCAAAGGAAAGGGGTTCTAGTTATAAGAATATTATCACTTTCAATTGTGCTAATCCTGATGATGGTCCAAAGCCACTTTAGAATTGGCCAGCTTGTCTCCTCTTTGGGAAGTTAAAATATGAAAACAAGCCTCTCCCCACCTACTTAATTCCCACAATTTATGGTTATATGGTGCCTAGCCCTGCAAGATAGAAGGTAATATGCCAGTATGTACCACCCAATCAGCTTGCGTAATGTGGTTGTCAAGACTAAACAGCTAACAGTGTGTGCTAACTGTAATAAGGAAGCTTGTGGTTGCACTTAGTGTGCAAAGGTACACACTGGAGTTAAGTATGATTCCTGTTTGATAGAGATCTCTGGTTAGGTTGGCGAAGGGATTTGGTAAATTGAGATACGTCTGAGGTTTTTAAAGCAGATGGTAAGATGCATGTACAGACAGCCTCTTTTTGTGACATCATTCAGTCGACGTGGTGCTGCATTGAGGTTATTGGGGTGTAATTCATGCCATTCACCATCATCTGAAGGTATATACAGATGACTTGCCAGCCACATGCAGATGCAACACATTTCTCTTACTGTTCACCTTGTACAGCATCTTGGTGCTCTTCAAAGAGAATAAGACATAATAAAACGTTAAACAGGAGAAAATCTTCAGATGCTGGAAATCCAAAGCAATGCACACAGAATGCTGGAGGAACTCAGCAGGCCAGGCAGCAGCTATGGAAAAGAGTAAACAGTCGATGTTTCAGGCCGAGGCCCTTCTTCAGGACTGAAAAGGAAGATGAGAAGTCAGAGTAAGATGGTGGGGGAAGGGGAGGAAGAAGTACTAGGTGAAACCAGGAGAAGGGTTGGGGGTGAAGTAAAGAGCTGGGAAGTTGATTGTTGAGAGAAATTAAGTGCTGCAGGAGGGGGATCAAGTCGGAGAGGCTAGAAGGCCATGGAAGAAAGAGAAGGGCAAGGAGCACCAGAGGAAGGTGATGGATGGGCAGGTAAGAAGATAAGGTGAGAGAGGGAAACAGAAATGGGAAATGGTGAAAGGGGGGGGTTGTTACTGGAAGTTTGAGAAATTGGTGTTCATGCCATCAGATTGGAGATGGCCCAGAAGGAGTACAGGGTGTTGCTCCTCTAACCTGAGTGTGGCCTCATCACGGCAGTAGAGGAGGCCATGGACTGACATGTCAGAATGGGTATGGGAAGTAGAATTGAAATGGATGGCTACGCTGAGATCCTGCTGTTTGTGCTCAGCAAATGGTCACCCAATCTATGTCGGGTTTCATTGAGGCCACACCGGGAGCACCAGATACAGTAGGTGACCCCACAGACTTGCAGATGAAGTGCTGCCTCACCTGGAAGGACTGTTTGGGTCACTGAGTGGTAGTGAGGGGGGAGGTGTAGGGGCAGATTTGGCATATGTTCCCCTTGCAAGGATAAGTACCAGGAGGGAGATCAGTGGGGAGGGAAGAGTGGACAAGGGAGTCATGCAGTGAGTAATCCCTGTGGAAAGCAGTAAGTTCGGGGGGAGGGAAAAATGTGCTTGGTTGTGGGATTCTGTTGTAGATGGCAGAAGCTATGGAGAATTGTGTGCTGGACACAGAGGCTAGTGGGGTGGTAGGTGAGGACAAGAGGAACCCTATCCCTGGTATGGTCAGCGGGAGGATGGGGTGAGGGCTGATGTGCACGAAATGGAAGAGAGGCAGGTGAAAAAATGGAGCAGGAAGGGCAATATGGCCTTTTCATCCTATTCTAGTATTTGATATCATGCCTGAGCTAACCTTTGGTCTCAACCCTATGTTCCTACCTTTTAAACAATCCTAACATCCATCTCAACCTTAAATATGCTTAATGTTTCAGCAACCATAACTCCCTCTAGTGAACTTGCAATCTTCAGAGAAAAGAAATGCTTTCTCATTTCAGTCTCAACTGCCTACGATAAGACTGTGCTCTCTACCTCTAAATTCATCAACCAGGAGAAACATCCTCATAGTGTCTTCCCTGTCATACTCCCCTCAGACCCCTATAATTTACTGAAATGACTTCTCATTCATCTTAACTTGGGACACTTTAGACTCGGGGTTCCCAACCTTTTCTGTACCATAGACCAATACCATTAAACGAGGGGTTCATGGGCCCCAGGTCGAGAACCCCTGCTTTAGATCCATTCTGCTCATTCTTCCCTCTGAAGGTAATGTCAACATCCCTGGAAACAATATAGCAATTCAGTACTGTCTGCAATGCAGTCCATGACTGAACAAAACAAAATACAATACTCCAGGTTCAGTCACGGCAAAGCCTGATACAAAAAAAGGGTGTAGTGACAAATAAACTCTCGGGCTTCCAGCCGGGTGCAGATATTGATCTTAATCGACATTTCGATGACCAGCTCCGCCATTTGAAGATGAAAGAGTTTGTCATTGAAAGATTGGTGGAAGCCTGAGAAGAGTTAAAAGCCTGATACAGTTGTAGTCGGACATCTTGTTCATGATCAGTAAAAGCCAACATTCCATTTGATTCCTTCATTACTCACTATATTTGTGCAATGGATCCATCAGATTCAAAGACACACCAATAGTCTCAACGAATCCTAGAACTCTAATGTTATTCATATTGCCTCTTGCTTTAATATTTTCCAGGTCAGATTCACTTACATAATGATGTCCAGCTTTACACTGAATTAGCCATGATTAGTACTGGCCATCTGCTGTGACCAGCAGCTATAACAGGAAAAACACTGAAAACTTTGTAATTCCCAAATAAATTGACATTAGCGTTGTAATCAATGGATGCAGGTAATTGTGCATCACAATCCTTCCTCATTCCTTGGGTCTATTGAATTTAAATCCATTTGCCCCTATGAATTTTTTAGTGAGTTCTGCAATATCTTAATCTTAGTTTGTGTCTGAAACCTACCAAACCTCACTGACCACATTCCATGCAGTTTGTATCTGTCATGGTCAACCTTACACTTCTCATTTCTGTATGGCCATCCATGCACCTCATTTTTCACTAGTGATGTGTTACTCTGGTGGTATCATTTTGCCCCACCAGATAATCTCTCTGTAAAAACAATGTCACCTATGTTTATAAAAATTAGTCCTTCATGCCCCAGTGCAGATCACATCCAGGTGAATATCTTCTAAATCCTTCCAATGCTTTTGAATTCACTCACAAGCCAAGGTGCCCAAAAGAGGTAAGCAATATTTCAACAAAGGCTTAATCAAAGATAAGTAGAGGTTTAGTACAATTTAGTAAAATTCCTTGAACTTACTTATTAAATCTTACAATCCATTTGCTCTAGTTACAATTTTGCATTTGCATTTAAACAATGATGAATGAATGTGATATTAAATAAAAGCCTTACAATTAATAACAAGTGAATCTCGTGCAATATTCAAAGAGCAACAAGAGCGTTCTCCTAGCTTCCTGACCAATAATTATTTTATTGTTTGCACTGCCAAAAGATCTTTCATTTATCATTTATTTGATATACTTTGTCGGATGACACAAAGCACAAGTAACTGCCTCATTTTCCTTATGGATGCCCATGTACTTCAGAAATGGAACAAGGCAGAAAATGAATAGGTATTCAGCCACACTACTTACCAGCCAAGATCCCCCAACCGAGCCCGTCTTGTCTGGCTACGTTTGACCCACTTTCCTCTCTTCTCACTACTACCATCAGGTGGAAGGTGCAGGAGTCTTGCTGCCAGTTTCGTGAGCAGTTGTTGCCCTGCAGACATCAGGCTCCTGGACTAGCCACCAAACTGACTCCAGAGCCTGTGAGCTCACTTCTGGAGATTCTGCAGCTCATGCTTTCAGTATTACTTGTTTACTTTTTAGAAAATTATTTGGATGATTTGTTCTCTTTTGCACATTGGATGTTTGTCGGTCTTTGTTATGTGTGGTTTTTAGTAGATTCTATTGTATTTCTTTACTCTCCTGTGGGTACCCACCATAAAAATGAATCTCAAGGTTGCATTTGGTAATAAATTTACTTCAAAGTTTACTTTGAAAACACGGACAAACTCAAAGAATCCATGATCTAATCTTTTTTTTTTTGCTATTTAAGGTTTATATTCCTTAATGCTTAAAACTTGACTGGTAATTGGTTTATTATTGTCAAGTGTATTGCAATTCAGTGGAAAAACTTTGTGTGCCATCCTTACAGATAATTTCAAAGCTTAAATATATTGAGGTAGTACAAAACAAAAAACAAGAACAGAATGTAGAATGTAGTGTCATAGAGACAAGGAAAATGCAGCAGAGGTAGGCAGTAAGGTGCAGAGGCCATGATGAGATAGATTGTGAGTCAAAAGTAGAACTTCGTTGTAAAATAGTCTTCCAGTCATTCACGAGTCATATAACAGTGGGACAGAAGCAAATGAGAGGAATGTTTGATAGTCTCAGGCCTGTACTCACTGGAGTTTAGAAGAATGAGAGAGGATCTCATCGGCTATCTGGAGAAGAAGAGTTGTATTCTGCATACATACTTTGATAATAAATTGAACCTTGGAACCGTTTGAACCTTTGAAACCTATAGAATATTGAAAGGCCTAGAGAGAGTGGATGTGGAGAGGAAGTTTTCTGTGGTAGGGGAGTCTGGGACCAGAGTGCACAGCCTCAGAGTACAAGGACATCCCTTTAGAATTGAGATAAGGAGTAACTTCTTTAGGCAAAGAGTGGTGAATCTGCAGAGTTCATTGCCAAGGATGGTCATTGAATATATTTAAAGCAGAAGTTGATAGGTCTTTGATTAGATTAGGTTAGATTAGATTCAACTTTATTGTCATTGTGCCGAGTGCAGTTACAAAGCCAATGAAATGCATTTAGCATCTGACCAGAAATGCAAAGAATAGTGTTATTTACAAAATAACTGAGAATAAGAAAAGTGCTACAGCACATAAATATAAAAGGTACTGAGACAGTACAATACAGATGCAATACTGCTTAGCGCTGTGATGAGAGGTTCAGCTCTTCCTGTGCCTGCTGGTGCGGGAGCGGAGGCTCCTGTAGTGCCTACCAGATGGGAGGAGAGTAAGAAGTCCATGATTAGGGTGAGATGTATCCCTGATAATGCTTTTCGCCCTGCCCAGGCAGCGCTTATGGTAGATGTTCTCAATGGTGGGCAATTGGGTGCTGATAATCCGCTGGGCAGTTTTCACCACACGCTGGAGTGCTTTGCGGTCCAATACGGGACAATTGCCATACCACGCTGAGATGCAGTTGGTGAGTACGCTCTCAATGGTACAGCAGTAAAAGGCTGTCAGTATCCTGGGACAGAGGTGAGCTTTCTTCATGCTCCGCAGGAAATAAAGGCGCTGTTGCGCCTTTTTGATCAGGATGGAGGAGTTCAGAAACCAGGTGAGATCCCCGGAAATGTGGACACCAAGGAATTTGAAGCTTGATACACGCTCATCAAAAGTTAAGAAGTTAAGGGGAGAAGGCAAGAGAATGGGGTTGAGAGGGATAATAAATTAGCTATGCTAGAATGGTGGAGCATACTCGATGGGCTGAATGGCCAAATTCTGCTTCTGTGTCTTATGGTCATGTGGTCCAAGCTGTCCTTGAGCCTGATGCTGTTTGTCACAATAACTAACTTGTTTTCTGGAAAGTGATTACACCTTTCATTCGAAGATGAATTATTTACCGTATTTTGGAGTTATGTATTTTGTTGGTTCAGAGCACTTAAGGCGACAGATGAGATAACAAGGCTGCCACAAATTTATTGATAAAGGAAAAGAAGTTGAAGGGATGCAAATGGTTTTCTCCTGCTTTTGTTGGTTCTGCAAAATACTTTGCACATTCCACGGGGGCTGAAGCCAAAGAAAAGAGTACTGTTGTATTGTAGCACAGTGTGCCCTGGATCTGGGTCACCTGTCTGCTGTAACGGGGTGCTTGTGCTCAGAAGCTTGGTGCAGCTTGTTCCAAGCCTGTAAGCAGAACTCTCAGTATATTCAGCAGAAAGGTTAAGGTCTAAACATTAATCACCCCAGATAGCACTCAATAGCTATGTGTTGTGGAAGAAGATGGTTGAAGGATACAAGATTGCAGGACGTTCGAGATAGTGGGCTGGAAATTCTCTCATCTAGCATGAAAAAGTTGCATAATAGAGTTTAAGTTAAAACCTAATCATTAAATGCATTTGCATTCTTCAAATTCAGTCATAGTCCTCCAGATTTGACCTAATACCCATATCATGATGCTTAAAAGACCAAAAGAATCCACCAGTGGCTGCACACTTAATCTGTAGGATAACTCTGTTTCCCTTCTACTGAAATATATTTTACAGAAATATTTCCTAAATGATTCACCCATTGGTAGCAAACTCCAAGACCTCCGATTCTGCCATTCTCCAGATCCATCTTCCCACGTCTAGTGGCCAAATGTATAATTATAAACCATTTTCTTTCCTACTCCTAGATACCAAGAGGAACAAGTTTGCAGTGGTGTTAGATCCTATTGTCATTTCAATGTAAGATTAGCAGGCACCATGGAGTAACAACAAAATCAGCAAACTTAACATCTGCAAGTTTACAAAATATCCATCCACATTCTTTTTGATACTAAAGGTACGTAATTTTATCCATCAAGCCGGTCTGTGGTGTAGTGGCTTTTGCATTGGGCTTCAAGACAAGTGGTTCCGGGTTTGAATCCAGCTGGCTCCCTACACATTTTCCATCGGTGCTGGGTTGAGGTAAAGCTAGCAACCTGGCCTTGAAACAGATAAAAGTGCTAACGAAACAGGAAGGTTGCTGCCCGATGTGCCACAAGTCGTGGAAAGGAACAAACATTTTCATCCATCACTATCTACCTTCATTATGTGCACCATTCTGTTTCATATTCTAAAGTTACTGTAGAAGCAGTGAAAAATTAAATGAATAAAAAAAAGAACATTTGCACATATTCAGTTTGCAGTCTATTAGAAGTCATATTTCAATTCCAGAAGATTTCATTTCTGGAGGACTATTTAATTCAAGTTATAGGACATAATACATTCATTTTAGGCACTCTGCAAGAACTGATTAAAAGTTTAATTGTACAGATGGTTGTTTGGAAGAAGTTACTAAACTGTAATAATTAATGAATTATATTGAATTTTTCAATTTTTAGTACATGTTATCAAATTGGTAGGGATATTTTTCAGTTTCCTGCTGAAAACAAAATTTGTTTTTAGTATGCACAATAAAGTAAGCTATGACAGATTTGTTATTAACAATCTACGTGCAAAATTGGTATATAAATTGGTTGAGAAGACCTTAGCTGTGCTGCAGAACAGATTTAAAATTTAATAGAGAATGTAATTTAACTATCTATGTTAGCCAACAAATTTTTGAAAGCATGAATCTGTCACACCCCTATGAAAAATGATGCCCAGAAAATGTGCACTGAAGTGCTGCTGAATTAAGGCTGTTGATGAAGGTAAATGAGTGGATGAAATTCCTTTTTTATCAGATAAGTGTTTTAATAGTCTTGGGGATCAAGCTGCAAAATATAATTTTCTTTTTCCTGATCAGCAACTCAATACCTTAATAGTATGTAAAATATACTTGAGCAACACGCAAAACGTTGGAGGATGCAACGGGGTCTATGGAGAGAAATGGGCAGTAGACGTTTCAGGTTGAAATCCTTAATTTGAGTTCCTCCAGTGTTTCATGTGTTGCTCCAGATTTCCAGTATCTGGAGTCTTGTGTGTCTCCTACTTGAGAAACTTATTAATGGAGAGTAGGACTTATTGGATGGATGTAAGTACATGTAGGCAAAGCTTGCTTTGGAGCATGGAATCAGATTTCTGTTCAGGCAACTTTTGCAAAGAAATTTGTGATGGCTTGCTATAACACAAATTTTCCAATATGACAGAGATAATGTTATCTTTTTACATTTTGGTAGTAGCTATATTAAAATACAGCAATTCAATAAGAAAGAATAGGTAATGGTTCTATGTGTCTCTGCAGGAGAAACTATTAAAATTGTTCTCATCATCAGTTAAGGTGTCTTCTGACTAAAATATTGACATTGAATACATTAGATGAAATCTGAAATACATTGCATCTTTTACACAGAAGACTTTCTCAAATTTATGAAACTTTTTTAGCTGAATGACACAGATGCAGCTGAAATTTTGGATGTTTTTGGATGGTGGGAGCACAATCATTCTGGCATGGGACTGAAATTTAGACTGGACATCATTTCAAACATTGTGGAAATTATTGTGGAACAGCAGTCAAATGATGTATGCATGCCAGGACTCAAAATGCATTATCCTGGAAAATGTAACTATTCAAATAAGGATTGCAACTTACTTAAAAGTAAATTACCTATGCTGTGAGTTCAGAGGCTTTAACATCCACATTCTTCTGCTGAAAATATGAAGTTTGTCTGGAATAATCAAAAAAGATCTTTTGTCAGGTGTTTATGTCTCCCCTAAGAAAGGCTTCATAACAATATTTTTGGATGGGGAGTCTCTTCCTCTCCCTTCTGCCATGCTTTATTTCACTGTGGCTTCACTATCACTAAGTATTTATCTTTATGAGGCTGTTTAAAAATAAAAGGGAGGCATGCAGGAGTAGGCGACTGAAGAATGACCATTCAGTCTGCCTTTGTAGGCCATCTGAATTGCTGAAAAATGTATGAGCAGCAAACAGTTCTTTAAAGGCACAAAGGTGTGCCTGGTTACAAAGCTCTGAAACAAAATAAAGGTTTACTAGCAATATTGCATATTTCCTAAAGTAATTGTACTGTATGATTTTTTTAAAAAGGCACTATTTTTATCACCCGGTCCTTCACGATATTGTCCTTAAATCTGTTTTGGTAAAAAGGCTTGATGACCGAGAATAGTACTACTTGTCTTCATCGTTGTATTGTTGGGTTTAACATGCGCCTTATCTCGGAATGAGTAACACGCACAAAATGCTGGAGGATATTGGCATCTATGGAAAAAAGTACAGTCGACGTTTCAGGCCGAAACCCTTCAGCTGGACTGGAGAAAAAAGCTGAAGAGTAGATTTAGAAGGTGGGTGGAGGGGAGAGAGGGACACAAGGTGATGGGTGAAACCTGAAGGGGAATGGATGAAGTAAAGAGCTGGGAAATTGATTGGTGAAAGAGACAGAAAACCATGGAAGAAAGAAAATGGGGAGACAAGCACCAGAGACAGGCAGTGGACAGGCAAGGAGTTAGGGTGAGAGAGGAAAAAGAGGACGGGAAATATGAAGGGGGGCATTACCTTATCTTGGTAAGTGCAAGTTTGGGAAAGGCGCTTCAAGAGTCTATGTTACTGTATTCTTTAGTCTGCCATATATGTGAGCAGGTGGCATCAGGAAGAGTTACATGAGGTGTCACAAAGACAGAAGGTAATATCATGAAGGAGGACTGTCACTACCTAATATGCTAGGTTCTGGATCTCATTAGCATACGAGAAGTTCAGGTGTAAGATGGCCGTGACAAGCATTTCTTTAATCATTTTGACATTACCTTCCATTGGAACCAGAGCCCAATGGTCGCAACATCCAGGTTAGGACATCTACTGATCTGGTAATTTGTATTTTGTGTGTAGGCTCCCAAAGGAAGCTCCAAATAAAAAGTATTGTTCTGTTTCCCACTGGAAATTCCAGGTGACACCACACTAAGATCTGAGTGAATTGGCCCTGATGATGGAACTGAATGACATTGAGACCTTTGCCAACCATCTCCTCTTCTTAAAGATTGTCCTCAGTACAGTAGTTCTAGGTGAGCATAACATTCCTTCAGCCTTTAGAGCAGGTGTGAAATGAACTGATTTTACAGGCACTGTAACCAAGAATTGATTTCTGAGACAAAGAGAAATTTCTTTGAAAGAGGATTCTTTGAACATGGAATAGTTATGAATATGATGACTATGAAACTGAAGTAATATATAATAGGATGCAAATAAAGATAGTGGAGAAGGAAAATTCATAAGATCCAAATTAGAGAAATCCTGTAATATTGAACAGAGTTAGAAAAATATTGGGATGTTTCCAATGGTGGAGGAATCTAGCTAGAGGGCATAACTTCAGAATAGAAGGATGTCTCTTTCAAACCAAGATGAGGAGGAAGCTTTTTAGCCAGAGGGTGGTGAATCTGTGGAAGTCATTGCCACAGTCAACTGTGGAGACCAAGTTGATGGGTATATTTAAAGTGGACATTGAGTTCAAGAGCCGAGGGGTAATGTTACAGCTATATAAGACCTTGGTCAGACCCCACTTGGAGTACTGTGTTCAGTTCTGGTCACCTCACTACAGGAAGGATGTGGAGACTACAGAGAGAGTGCAGAGGAGATCTACAAGGATGTTGCCTGGATTGGAGAGTGTACCTAAAGAGAATAGGTTGAGTGAACTTGGCCTTTTCTCCTTGGAGTGACGGAGGATGAGAGGTGACCTGATAGAGGTGTATAAGATGATGAGGGGCATTGATTGTGTGGATAGCTAGAGGCTTTTTCCCAGGGCTGAAATGGCTAATACGAGGGGGCATAGTTTTAAAGTGCTTGGAAATAGTTACTGAGGGGATGTCAGGGGTAAATCTTTTACACAGAAAGTGGTGGGTGCGTGGAATTCACTTCTGGCAATGGTGGTGGAAGCGGATACAATAGGGTCTTTAAGAGCCTCTTAGGTACATGGAGGAATAGAGGGCTATGCGCAAGGGAAATTCGAGGCAGTTTCTAGAGTAGGTTACATGGTCATCATAACATTGTGGGCCGAAGGGCCTGTAATGTGCTGTAGGTTTCTAAGTTCTATGTTTTATGGAGGTTGACAGGTACTTTATTAGTAAGGGCATCAGATGTTATGTGTAAAGGCTGGAGAATGGGATTGAAAGGGAAAATGAATCAGCCATAAACAAATGGTGGAGGAGATTTAATGGGCTGAATGGCTTAATTCTCATTCTATGTTCTGTGGTCTTAAATTACAGAGTCTCTGTCTACAATCTTTTACTGATGCCAGAGGACTTATGAATTACAAGGATGGTATATGTGTGTACCACAAAGGGAAAGGGATATACTAATAATTAATTGCAGATTGGTTACTGTGATCTCAATAGTGGATAGCTTTTTTATGGACAATAATCTGGAACAAAACTATCGTATGGATTAGTAAATTATGTCAATATATATTGGCCTTCTGCCTCCTATCAACATTTCTCTGTACATGTTCAGTAACCAGCAAATTTTTTCTAACTTGATTTTTATGTAGCGTTTCACTGATTTTATAGAATTCATAAACTTCTTCCATGAAGATATTGCATACAGACTTCCAAATTTGTTTGACAGCAATATAACATTAAAACTTCTAGGGTCAGAGGAATAGTGGCAGCATACAGTGCCGATAAAAAGTATTCACCTCCCCTTGGAAGTTTTCATGTTTTATTGTTTTACAACATTGAATCACAGTGGATTTAATTTGGCTTATAGAACACTGATCAACAGAAAAAGACTCTTCATGTTAAAGTGAAAACAGATCTCTACAAAGTGATCTAAATTAATTACAAATATAAAACACAAAATAATTGATTGCACAAGTTTTCACCCCCTTCAAGTCAGTATTTAGTAGATGCACCTTTGGCAGCAATTACAGCCTTGAGTCTGTGTGGATAGCTTTACACAGCTGTTCACCACAATTTTTCCTCATTCTTCTTTACAAAACTGCTCTGTCAGATTGCATGGCACTTGTGAGTGCACAGCCCTTTTCAAGTCGAGCCACAAATTCTCAGTTGGCCTGAGATCTGAACTCTGCCTTGGCCACTCCAGGACATTAACTTTGTTGTTTTTAAGCCATTCCAGTCAGCTTTGGCTTTATGTTTGGGGTCATTGTCTTGCTGGAAAACAAATCTCCCAAGCTGCAATTCTCTTGCAGACTGCATCAGGTTTTCCTTCAGGATTTCCCTGTATTTTGCTGCATTCATTTTACCCTCTACCTTCACAAGCCTTCCAGGGCCTGCTGCAGTGAAGCATCCCCACAGCATGATGCAGCCCCTACCTGTTTCTTGGTAGGAATGGTGTATTTTTGATGATGTGCGGTGTTTGGCTTATGCCAAATATCGTGTTTAGTCTGATGGCCAAAAAGCTTGGTTTCATCAGACCATAGAACCTTCTTCCCACTGACTTCAGAGTCTCCCATATGCCTTCTGGCAAACTCTAGCCAAGATTTCATGTGAGCTTTTTCCAGCTGTGGCTTTCTCTTTGCCACTCTCCCATTCAGCTGCTACTGATTGTATGTCAGTGTTAGTTATGTCTCCCACTTTGCCTTCATCAATTTTCTTTTCTCCTTAAATACCTCAGCCAGACTTCTGAGACATGATATTCTATGCTGACTCCTCTGAATCAATCCTTCCTTTCCAAGTGAACATAATCTTTGGCACTTTGCAGCCTTCAGATCTCAATATCGAATTCAATAGTTTTAGACAGCCTGGTTTCTTTTTCCTTGTATCGCTTTAACTGTTGATGATAAAGTCCAGGAAATTTGCAGACGATTATCTGAGGACATTCAAAAATGCACTGCCTTTCCAACGTGAGCCAGTTTACCTGTGTGAACATTGAAATTCCATTACAGCAAAAGTGTAAGCATAGAGATAACATATAAGCAAATATATAGAGAGAAGAGCGAGTGAAGGTTTACCATTAACTTCACCACCGTTGGTTGCAAACACAATGCTCTTTCAGCCTGTGGAAGGAGCCTGGTGGAGATCAATATACATAGTGTCAACACCAGCAGAAATACAGAATCTTATCAATGCACTTCTTTAGTCGTCCAAGGTCAGACGAGGAGGAAAGATTACAGATCCATTCTTCCCCAATGTAGATCTATAAACCTCTCCCTGGCAATATTTCACTTGTTAATGTTGCGTAACTGCTGTCAGTTGTAAACACTACAACCTGACCAGCAGTTCAGACAACTTTGATATTGTGTGAAACAAAGAATGTACTGGGTACCAAAGGATAGATTTCTGAGTCAATCATTACCAGCAGTTTCAATGTGCAGCATGGGAGGCAGTTCCTATTGCACTGCAATGTCACTGCATGTACAGCTAAAGTCAGTTTACAGACACCTTAGCCAAATACATTTAAACTCAGTTTTTCACAATTCCTGACATTTAATCCTAGAAAACATTCCCTGTCTTAGGTCAGTTAGGATCACTATTTTAAGAATGTGAAATGTCAGAATAATAGTAGAGAGAACGATTTATTTCAGCTTTTATTTCTTTCATCACTTTCCCAGTGGGTCAAAAGTTTATATACACTTTGTTAGTATTTGGTAGCATTGCCTTTAAATTGTTTAACTTGGGTCAAAGGTTTTGGGTAGCCTTCCACAAGCTTCTCATAGTAAGTTGTTGGAATTTTGTTCCATTCCTCCAGACAGAACTGGTGTAACTGAGTCAGGTTTGTAGGCCTCCTTGCTCGCACACGCTTTTTCAGTTCTGCCCACAAATTTTCTATCAGATTGAGGTCAGAAAATGACGTCAAGTCTGGTTCATCCTTGGGAACAATTTCCAAACACTTGAACGTACCACGTTCATCTGTACAAACAATAGTACGCAAGTATTAAACACCATGGGACCATGCAGCCATTATACTGCTCAGGAAGGAGATGCATTCTGTCTCCTAGAGATGAACGTACTTTGACACGAAAAGTGCAAATCAATCCCAGAACAACAGCAAAGGACACTGTGAAGGTGCTGGAGGAAACATGTAGACAAGTATCTATATCCACAGTAAAATGAGTCCTATATTGACATAACCTGAAAGATTGCTCAGCAAGGAAGAAGCCACTGCTCCAAAACTGCCATAAAAAAGCCAGACTACAGTTTGCAAGTGCTCATGGGGACAAAGATCTTACTTTTTGGAGAAATGTCTTCTGGTCTGATGAAACAAAAATTGAACTGTTTGGCCATAATGACCATTGTTATGTTTGAAGGAAAAAGGGTGAGGCTTGCAAGCCGAAGAACTCCATCCCAACCGTGAAGCATGGGGGTGGCAGCATCATGTTGTGGGGGTGCTTGGCTGCAGGAGGGACTGGTGCACTTCACAAAATAGATGGCATCATGAGGAAGGAAAATTATGTGGATATATTGAAGCAACATCTCAAAACATCAGCCAGGAATTAAAGCTCGGTCGCAAATGGGTCTTCCAAATGGACAATGACCCCAAGCATACTTTCAAAGTTGTGGCAAAATTGCTTAAGGACAACAAAGTCAAGGTATTGGAGTGACCATCACAAAGCCATGACCTTAATCCAACAGAAAATTTGTGGGCAGAACTGAAAAATCGTGTGCGAGCAAGGAAGCCTACAAACCTGACTCATTTACACCAGTTCTGTCTGGAGGAATGGAACAAAATTCCAGCAACTTACTGTGAGAAGCTTGTGGAAGGCAACCCAAAATGTTTGACTCAAGTTAAACAATTTAAAGGCAATGCTACCAAATACTAACAAAGTGTATGTAAGCTTCTGACCCACTGGGAAAGTGATGAAAGAAATAAAAGCTGAAATAAATCATTCTCTCTACTATTATTCTGACATTTCACATTCTTAAAATAAAGTAGTGATCCTAACTGACCTAAGACAGGGTATGTTTTCTAGGATTAAGTGTCAGGAATTGTGAAAACCTGAGTTTAGATGTATTTGGCTAAGGTGTATGTAAACTTCAGACTTCAACTGTACATTGCAACCCAATGTCATTGCATTTACTTTGCAACCTCAGCTTATAGAAAATAGCTGCCTGGCATCTACTGCTTTTTACTTTTACTCTGCCTAAAATATTTTGAAATTTGGGTTTTTTCAGTAAGAATTGGGCCACAATTTGATAAAATTAACGTGTACGACCTTCTCTGTGGACTCCTCCAGGAAAGAGGCTTGTAAAATTATGGGAGACTCTTTACTAAGATGGTTAATGAATGCAGTGCCCTTTGGCTTAACTCTCTGTAGGGTTGTTATGGATTCAAGACAATGCAAATCAGTTTGTTCTGAAAGGAATTCTGATACATCGAATAGCAGAAAGCTTTCCCTTCTTAACAGAATAACCATATTGAAGATCTGCAAAGAACTTCTTTTCATTCAAACATTTGGTGCAATCTGGAAAATTTTACCTAAAAGAGTGACAAAAGCTGATTCCACAAATTATTTTATTAGGGAAGTGGATAAGACATTTTAAATAGGGGGATGTTATTTACAGACTTAAAACAGGCTCATCGGAATAAATGTTTTCTAAAGAGACAATACAGACATTGTAGGGTGAGGGGAATTGTGTACTTAAAAGCTCCTGTTGATCTTATGATATGTTTCTAATTTTTGATCTAGTTGGAAAATATGATGATTTACACAGATTTTACGATCATGAGGCAGATGCCACTATTAAGATTTGTCCTTTGGACCCGAGCGAATGGAAGGATTGGAAAATGACTTAGGGAATGACAAAATGACAGAGAAGAAATTGCAAATTGAGGGGTGGGAGTTGAATTCAATGCCAAATCAAGCACAGAAAGAGTAAGAGTTTGAAAAGGAAAACCCAGATTCTCCAAATTTACCTCAGGAAAAATTGACGATTTGAAAGATTTTACTCCATGGCATCAATTTCTTCTTTTCCTTCATCAGTTCCAGAAACATGTTTGTTGGAAAGGATCCCTGTCTTCCAGCAGCGCTGATCTTACTAGCTGGCTTAGCAACCAGAAAAAAGGAAGAATAGGGAGGGAAAAACTGCATATTTTTCTTAAATATTTTAAACATTTTATTGAGAGTTAAATTGATATTGAACTGTATAAGGTTATGACAAAAGCTGAAATAAGCTTTTTAATAATTATATTTTGGAAAATATATCTGAAGGATTTGCACTCCACACACACAATTATTTTTTGAGAAGAATTTAAGTAGTAATTATGTCTTGATAGACCAATGAAGTCTCACTTAGATTTCATTGTACTATAAAAACCTGGAATTTTGTGAATTAGTTAATTTATTTTGATTATAATGGAGATGGCTGAAAATTAGAACCCTCCTGCCAAGATGGGCTTAAATACAGTAACATCTAAATTTATGCAATTAGCCATGCACGTACCGGAATTACAAATGCTGAAGGTTTACCCAGTGGTTGGAATAGTATAACTAAAAGGACTTAAAGCTAAAACGAAAAGAAACGGCATGCAAATTGGAAATACAGGAACAAACTCTGGTTCCCACAAGATGGCAGCGTGTTCAATCGCAGCGGCTTCCATGGGTCAACAAAAGATACTATTGTCCTTTTTAAATGTATATTTTATGATTGCAAAATCCTGCTAGACATTAAAAACTTAAAGTATGTCTACTCTACCTCATCAGCAATTTGTTATTTGGTCCAAAAAAATGAAGGATCTGTGCATCATCCTGCTGCCTGCCTCGAAAGAGCTGTGCAGACCGACGGTGAGTGACCACCTTAGTTGCTTTTCTTCTGACCGCAATGACCCTATTGGGCATTGTTAATGTGGAATGCTGCAAGTTCGATTCGCAGAGAGCAGGGGCGGCTGGCAGGGGAACTGCGTGGTTTTGATCGTAGCGAGACCAGGCCTCAAGCCGAGCTGTCACCCGTTAACAACTGCAAGGAGACAGGCATCTGAGCCGGCGTGCTCCACCAGAGGTGGTGTGGCACAGCATCCAAGCTGGAGTCAGTGCTGCACCCTTCACCCCCAACCCCTATGTTCACTTGGCTGTAGACAAGCTGTTTTGTGCTGTATCGCAGATTTCTGCCGCATTCATGGTTCGGGTCTGGAGTTTTTTTTTGCGTGGCAGTATTTTACTTATACCTTTATGTGCTTGCTATCTTGTAAGTGCTGTGTGGGACAGTTGGTACTGTGTTTCGCACCTTGGCCCCAGAGCAATGCTGTTTTGTTTGGCTGTATTCATGTGTGGTTGAATGACAATTAAACTTGAACTTGCGTTGAATTGAAGAGAGATAATAACAACTCAAAATGAGTGTATAATAGGACACTACCAAAGGGTGTCTTTTTTTGATAGTTCATTTAAACAAATGTGTGGTTGCAATATGGGTCTCCTGAGAACTAATGATTGTGATACGTGAAAATAAGGATTGCGTAGACGTGTTGAAAAATTGCACCAGCATTTACAATAGCAGAAGAAGAATGTCACAAGGAAACTATTATTGAATCAAGGAAGAGACCTAATATAATTAATGTAAGCAAAACAGCAGCGGCGATGAAATGAATGGCATCTAATCTGAAAAAAAGAGAAAATCTGCAGATGCTGGAAATCCAAGCAACACACACAAAATACTGGAGGAACTCAGCAGGCCAGGCAGCATCTAAGGGAGAAGAGTATGGTTGACATTTCGGGCCAAGACCCTTCATCAGGACTGGAGAAAGAAAGATGAAGAGTCAGAGTAAGAAGGTGGGAGGGGGAAGGAAGAAGTTCAAGGTGATACGTGAAATGGTGGAGGGTAATGGAGGGGTGAAGTAAAGAGTTGGGAAGTTGAGTGGTGAAAGGGATACAGAGCAGGGAAAGGGGGTATCGGATAGGAGAGGACAGAAGGTCAAGGAAGAAAGAAAAGAGGGAGGAGCACCAGAAGGAGGTGATGGGCAGGTAAGGAGATAAGGTGAGGGGGAAATAGGAATGGAGAAAGGTTGAGGGGCATTACTGGAAGTTCAAGAAATTGATGTTCATGCCGTCAGGTTGGAGGCTCCCCAGAGGGAATATAAAGTGTTACTCCTTCAACTTGAGTGAGGCTTCATCGCGACAGTAGAGGAGGCTATGGACTGACATATTGGAATGGGAATTGGAAGTGGAATTAAAATGGACGGCCACTGGGAGATCCCACCTTTGCTGGTGGATAGAGCGTAGGTGCTTAGCAAGGAGGTCTCCAAATCTATGTCAGGTCTCACCAATATACCGGATACAGTAGGTGACCACAACAGACTCACAGGTGAAGTGTCACCTCACCTGGAAGGACTGTTTGGGGCCCTGAATGGTTGTGAGGCTGGAGGTGTAGGGGCAGGTCTAACACTTGTTCCACTTGCATGGATAAGTACAGGAGGGATATCAGTGGGGAGGGATGAATGGACAAGGGAGTCGCATAGGGAGTGATCCTTGTGGAAAGTAGGAAGTGGGGCGGGGGTGGAAAAGATGTGCTTGGTGGTGGGGTCCCGTTGGAGATGGTGGAAATTACAGAGAACTAAGTGTTGGACATGGAGGCTGGTGGGAGTTAGATGTGGACTAGAGGAACCCTGTCCCTGTTGGGGTGGTGGGAGGATGGCGTGAGAGCAGACATGTGCGAAATGGAAGAGATGTGGTTGAGGGCAGAGATACTGGTCAAGAAAGGGAAGTCCCTTTCAGAATCAGAATCAGGTTTATTATCACTGGCATGTGACATGAAATCTGTTAACTTAGCAGCAGCAGTTCATTGCAATACATAATATAGAAGAAAAAAACAAAATAAAATAATAATAATAAAAAATAAGTAAATCAATTACAGTATACATATACTGAATAGATTAAAAATCATGCAAAAAACCAGAAATATTATATATTAAAAAAAGCTGAGGTAGTGTCCAAGGGTTCAATGTCCATTTAGGAATCGGATGGCAGAGGGGAAGGAGCTTCTTCGAAGAAGAAGGAGGACATCTCCTTCATTCTGGAATAAAAAGCCTCATCCTAAAAGCAAATGTGGCAGAGATGCAGGAATTGAGATAAGGATATGGCAATTTTGCAAGTGACAGGGTGGAAAGAGGTATAGTCCAGGTAGTGATGAGCGTCCATGGGTTTATAATAGACATCAGTAGATAAGGTGTCTCTTGAGGTAGAGACAGCGATTGAAAAAGGGGAAGGAGGCATCAGAAATAGACCAGGTAAATTTGAGGGCAGGGTGGAAGTTGGAGACAAAGTTGATGAAGTCGACAAGCTCAGCATAGGTGCAGGAAGCAGCACCAATGCACTCACAATGTAGCATAGGAAACGTTGGGGACTGATGCCAGTGTAAGCTTGGAATGTAGACTGTTCCACGTAGTTGACAAAAAGGCAGGCGTAGCTGGGACCCATGTGAG
Organism: Mobula birostris; assembly: GCF_030028105.1. Classification (NCBI taxonomy): domain Eukaryota; kingdom Metazoa; phylum Chordata; class Chondrichthyes; order Myliobatiformes; family Myliobatidae; genus Mobula; species Mobula birostris. The sequence goes on along the minus strand of NC_092375.1, from coordinate 169,810,364 downwards.
TGCCCATGACTACATCTTTTGTTTGAAGGAAGTGGGAGGAGACAAAATAGAAATTATTGATCATTCAGGGCCCCAGACAGTCCTTCCAGGTGAGGCAACACTTCACCTGTGAGTCAGCTGGGGTGATATAATGCGCCCGGTGCTCCCAGTGCGGCCTTCTATATCTTGACGAGACCCGACGCAGGCTGAGAGACCATTTCGCTGAACACCTATGCTCTGTCTGCCAGAGAAAGCAAGATCTCCCAGTGGCCACACATTTAAATTCCGCATCCTATTCCCATTCTGATATGTCTATCCACAGCCTCCTCTACTGTAAAGATGAAGCCACACTCAGGTTGGAGGAACAACACCTTATATTCCATCTGGGTAGCCTCCAACCTGATGGCATGAATATTGACTTCTCTAACTTCCGTTAATGCCCCTCCTCCCATTCTTACCCCATCCCTTATTTATTTATTTAATATATTTTTTATTTTCCTCCCCTTTTTTTTCTCTCTCTCTTTTTTTCTCCCTTTGTCCCTCTCACTGTAACTCCTTGCCTGCTCTACACCCTCCGGGCTCCCCTCCCCCCCTTCTCTTTCTCCCCAGGCTTCCCGTCCCATGATCCTCTCCCTTCTCCAGTCTGGTATCCCCTTTTGCCACTCAACTTACCAGCTCTTGGCTCCATCCCTCCCCCTCCTGTCTTCTCCTATCATTTTGGATCTCCCACTCCCCCTCCCCCTCCCAGTTTCAAATCTCTTACTATCTCTTCTTTCAGTTAGTCCTGACAAAGGGTCTCGGCCCGAAACGTCGACTGTACCTCTTCCTATAGATGCTGCCTGGCCTGCTGCGTTCCACCAGCATTTTTTGTGTGTGTTGTTTGAATTTCCAGCATCTGCAGATTTCCTCATGTCTGCATTATCGAGAGTGAGGACAAGTTCTACCAGACAGAGGAGATTGGTGGTGGAAGAGAACTGGTTGGGTCTGGTGTCCAGAAAGAAACAGAGAGCTCTGAGGCCTTGCTGGTGGGAGATGGAGGTGTATAGGTACTGGACATCCATAGTGAAAACAAGATAATCAGGGCCTGGGAACTCGAAATGATTGAAAAGATCAAGAGCACATGAAAGTGTCACAAATGTAGGTGGGAAGAGACTGAACCGGGTGGGGGGGGGGGGATAAAACTGAGTTAAGGTCTACAGATATAAATTCAGTGGGGCCGGAACAAGCAGAGACAATGGGTCTACCTGGACTGGCAGGTTTGTGGATCTTGCATAGGAAGTAGAAACAGGAGATGTGGATTGCGGGGACTATGAGGTTGGTGGCAGTGGATGGGAGATCCCAGAGTAACTATGGTCGGTTATGATGTGGGAGACAATGGCCTGCTGCTTCTTAGTGGGGCCTTGTTCAAGGGGTAAGTTAGAGGAGGTGTCTGACAGTCGTCGCTGGGCCTCAGCAAGGTAGAGGCCAATTTGTGTCCCAATGGTTTAAAAGGAATAGTTGAGAAGATTGCAAAAACTTTAATTATAAATTGGTGCAGTTCCTTTGGATTCCAAAATCAGATATACCGTTCATTTCTTTAAGAGAAATGACAGGGAAAACAACAATTAATGGACCAGTTAATCTAATATCTGTAGTTAGAGATATTATGAAAATATAAAGTATGCAGTTTGTGTGCATCTTGAATTTTCTTTCAGCTAAATAATTTTGAAGAGTATCTGAAGCAGTAGGGAGATCCATTTGAATGTCATTTATATGAACTTATAGAAGGCAACTAGAATGTTTTTCATAGGAAAAATTACATGAATTATAATTAATAGCAAGTTATTGATTTGGTAAGGAAATAGTTGATTGGCAGGGATAGAGAAAAGTTCCATGTGTTCTGCAAAATACTTAGTTGGGGCCTCAACTATTTACAGAAAAGTATATGCAAGCTTCTAATTTTTGGGCATTTTAACTTTCTCATCCCACTCAGATACTTTGAATAACTCACCTACACAAGTTTCGTTTCCCAAGAAGGCCAACAGGTCAAAGAAAAGCATCAAACTTTAGTTGCACTGTTTGTGACATTCCAGGAATTGTTGAAAAATTTCAGATTTAACCATAGCTCGGAATTGGCAGATACAAACAATGCTTTTACTGTTCCCATTTACAGGTGTTTGGGGTCCAATTTTGGTTCCTTGTCCTCTTCCCCTCTCTTTGTGCCTTGCGGTATCATTTAATCTTATCCGCCTTCCACAGTAGAAATTTGGCTTGTCCCCATTGACCCTTACCAATTTTTTATTGCTGCATCGGAAAACATCCTGTCTGGATGCACAACGGCGTGGTATGGCAACTGCTCTGCACACGACCACAAGAAACCACAGAGAGTTGTGGACAGAGCTCGGAACATCACAGGAACCAGTCTCCACTCTATGGACTCTCTCTATAATTCTTGCTGATCAGTAAAGCAGAAAGCATGATCAAAGATTTCACCCACTCTGGATATTCTCCCTTCGCCCCTCTCTCATCGGTCGTCGGATGATACAAACTCCTCAAGGCGCATACTAGAAGGCTCAATGACAACTTCTACCCTACTGTTACAAGACTATCCACTGGTTCCCTTTTCTGTCACTCCTTCATCTCACTGCTTTTCCTGCTTCTGTAAGTTTTTAAGCGTGATACATCTGATTATATCCAGTAACAATAAATTTGTTTATTGTTTCTTTTCGGATGCTGGAGCTCCCTAGTAGGAGCTGACTGTGCTATGACATTGCAATAGAGAAGTGTCTCTATTGTGATCTCCACGCTGTAGCTCAATAAGTAAATAAATAAGTAACTGCACTTATTAGCCGTTCAGTACTTGGTGCGATCCTGAAGAAACAGTACCACACAATTAGAACTTATATTTTTATATGCCTTCAGGAGATTAACATCAGGCTGGCAATTGTACCAGTGAAGAACATTCGTGATGAGATTTGACATAGAAATTGCATTTTTCCTTAAATAATTGGTTACTTAGAGCTGATAGAGTAAAATATTTATCTTGTGTGCGCCTTTTTTACCTTCAAAAATAAGGTCTTGATCTCATTCCCTGTTCCACACTAAAAATAACATACAATTCAGTTTGGACTTCCAGGTTTCCATTCTGTCTACCTAAATTTAGCAAGCATTTTATCTAAGTAACTAAAGTGCCTTAACTCTTGCGTCTTATTCACCAATTTTAGAAAAGTCATAGAAATCATTGTTGGAAAAGCAAGAAAGAAGCATTTCTTGAGATCGGAAGTTCAAAGTACATTTTTTTATCAAAGTATGTATACCATGCATGGTTCTTTCAGGTTGTTACAGCCATGAGGGAGTTGGTGGGGATAAGCTCCCACTACCTATTAAATGCTCCCAATGGGGTGCAGCTCCTGGCTACGAAGCCCTGTGGAACTGCTTCTACTGACAGGAGCACGCATGTCTGAGGCCTGCTTTTGTTCATTGCCAGTGAGGAGAATCCCCATTAGTCTGTGGTCAGTTCCTGGGTGGCAATATCTCAAAGAATCTACCCTGGGCCCAACACGTTGATGTAATCACAAAGAAGGCACTCCAGCAGCTCTACTGCGATAGGAGTTTGAGTAGATTTGATTTGTCACCAAAGACTCCTGCAAATTTTTCCACATACTGTGGAGAGCATTTTGACTGTTTGCATTACAACCTGCCATAGACACTGCAGTTTGTAGGATTACAAGAAGCTGTAGAGGGTCGTAGACTCAGACAGCAACATCATGGGCACAGCATTCCCCATCACTGAGGACAAACTCAAGAGGCAGTGACTCAAGATGGTAAAATCCATCATTAAAACCCTCGCCATCTAGGACATACCTTCTCAGAATCAGAATCCTTTATTATCGCCAAGTATGTGGACACTTACAGGGAACTTGATGCCAGTTTCCCTGAGCTCTGGCTGTACAGAATCAAAAAGCAAACAAAACAATAGTGCAAATAATCATGAACTATATACAATGAGGTATACCTGTGTATGTACAAGTGGACTTGGTTTATAATAGACTAAAATTCAAGTGTTCATAAGACTGATGGCATATGGAAAGAAACTGTTCTTGTACCTATTTGTACCTCTTCTCATTACTATCATCTGTGGAGAGGCACAGGAGCCTGGAGACACACACTCAACTGTCTCCTTTCCGCCATCAGATGTGTGCTTCAGTTAGGAGCCATTTTTGAATGCTTTCTTCAAGGATTCCACAAACTTTTTTTCCATATATTTCACCGTTAAAATGAATCAATTTCTGTATTTAGTCCTCCCAGTCTTCTTGTGCAACAAGCTCACCTTCCAAGCAAATAGCAGTGAACCTTTGTAACAATGCTATCCTCTATAGGTAAGGAGATCAAACCTGTATACAATACTCTAAGAGAAGCTTCACCTAGCTCCCGTACAATTGTGATATGTTTAGTCCCGTATTTAAAACCACTTACAATAAACGTCAATGGCAGGCTTTCCTTAATGTTACTTGTACCTACACGGTTTCTTTCAGCAACACCTGGGTCTCTTTGGACTTCAACATTTCCCAATTCAGCAACATTTAAAGTTACTGTTTCTTGTAGAGAAATAGATGACTTCATATTTTTTCACATTATATTACACCTGCAATTTGCTTTCCCCATTATTTACCTTGTCTTTATCCCTTTGAAGCCTCTTCACATTCTCCTCTTATACATTCACAGTCCCACTGAATTAAATAGCAGCAACAAACTTGCAAGTAATAACCTTCAATCCCCTTCTGCAAACTTTGTTAGCATTCATTGGGTCTTTCTTGTACTTTATTTTTAAACTAGCACTAAATTCCTTCAGTTCCTCGTAATCAGTTAATCTCTCTAGATCGAGGACTCCAGATTGCCCTACATATCCTCCATCACTAACACACCCTTACTGCAAAGTACTCCACCATACAAAAAGTACTTCACTGCTCAGATGTTACTCACCCTTACGGAACTCAACAAAGAGCACATGTAAGGGAACAGCACCACCTACAGGTTCCCCTTGAAGTGACACACTGTGCTGGCTGAGAAGTACATTACTATTCCTTTGGGGTTCAAATCCCACCTAGCGTTACTGTTACTGTAAGTCTCTTTACCACCAAAATACACAGGTTTAAGAAGATGATTGCTCACTAACTTCTTGGACAATCATGGATGAACAATGAATGGTGTACTTGCCAGGAGCTTCACATCCAACTAAACAATATTTTAAAAAGTTCAAAGTAAATTTATAATCAAAGTACATATACGTCACCGTATATAGCATTGAGATTAATTTTCTTGTGGGAAATATGTCCATAATAGAATAATACCAAAACAGAACCAATGAAGGACCACATCAACATGGGCATTCAACTGTGTGCAAAAGACAGCAATCTGTGCATTGCAAATACAAAAAGAAATAATAATAAACAATAAATAAGCAATAAGTATCAAGAACATGAGATAATGAATCCCCAAAAGTGAGTCCATAGATTGTGGGAACATCTTTATGATGAGGCAAGTGAAGTTGAGTGAAGTTATCCCCTCTGGTTCAAGAGTCTGATGGTTGAGAAGCAATAACTGTTCCTGAACCTGGTGGTGTGAGTCCTGAGGCTCCTGTACCTTCTTCCTGATGGCAGCAATGAGAAGAGAACATGAACTGGATGGTGGGGGTCCCTGATGATGGATGATGCTTTCCTACGACATATAGATGTGCTCAATAGTGGGGAGGGCTTTACACATGATGGACTGGGCTATATCCACTAATTTATGTCGGATTTTCTGTTCAAGAGCATTGTTTTTTCCATAACGAGCCGTGTTGCAGCCAGTCACACGTATAGATGTTCGTTAAAATTTTAGATGTTATGCCGAATCTAGATAAACTTCTAAGAAAGTAGAGGTGCTGCTGTGCTTTCTACATTACTACACTTGCATGCTGGGCCCAGGATAAGTCCTCCAAAATAACGACACTGAGGAATCTAAAGTTGCTGACCCTCTCCACCTCTGATCTTCTGATGAGGACTGGCTCATGGACCTCTGGTTTCTTCCTCTTGAAACCAATAATCAGCTCTTTGGTCTTGCTGACATTGAGTGAGAGGTTGTTGTTGTGGCACCACTCAGCCAGATGTTCAATCTCCCTCCTAAATGCTGATTCATCACCACCTTTGATTCAGCCTATGACAGTGGTGTCATCAGCAAACTTGAATATGGCATTGGAGTTTTGCATAGCCACACAATCATAAGTGTAAAATGAGTAGAGCCGGGGTCTAAGCACACAGCCTCGTGGTGCATCTGTTCTGATGGAGATTGCAGGAAGATGATGTTACCAGTATGAACTGACTAGGGTCTGCAGGTCTAGAAATCAAGGATCCAATGCATAAGGAAGTATTGAGGCCAAAGTCTTGAAGCTTATTGATTAGCTTTCAGGGAATAATTATATTGAATGCCAAGCTGTAGTTGATAATGAGCATATTGATGTTTGCATCTTTGCTGTCTAGATGTTCCAGGGTTGAGTGAAGAGTCAATGAGATGGCATCTTTTGTGGACCTGTTACTCCGGTAGGCAATTTGGAGGTTTGCTCCAGAATTGCCACTTCACCTGTGAGATAGCTTTCTGGAGATCGTATCTGGACCTCTTCTAACTTTCTTGGTCACCAGACTTGACTACCTCTGATCTGACCCTCAGTAGACTGTAGATCTCATGGTTCACCCAAGGTTTCAGTCTGGAGAAGACTCGGAATCATTTTGTGGGGACACACTTATCCAAAACTGCTTTAATTAAGTCCATGACAACCGTGACATATTCATTCAGATCCACAGATGAGTCCTTATATATATTTCATGTAACTGATCATTTTTAAAAGTTATCGGTACAACCTGAAGATTATAATGGTCAGCTCAATTTTATATCCACTCACTCATTTGTTGTCCACATAGTGTTAAATATTTGCCTCTTTAGAAATATCGTATTTACTGACATAGAATTACACTTACACTATAATCCTTAAATGTGATGAAAAATTGAATAGCTCATTTAAAATGTGCTGCTTCCCTGGTACTGCTTAATTTAGGGTTGTGAATAAACTACCAGTTATATTTCTACCTCCAAAGCTTTAATTGATCTCTTCTGATGGACTGGACAATGCATCACCTTGGCCCCTGCAGCTACACTTATATTTAAGTTATATAAAAAATCTTTTTTTTTCCAAAATCATGTAATTTAGTTGGAATTTTTCTTTTAATTCCTTGGGTAAAGGAATTTCCAATTGTGTTTTTTTTTTGTGGAAAGGAGCAAATGCATGAGACATTAATACCAAATATTTTAAGGGAACTTTTTTCACATTTTAAAAAATTTTGTAACTATTGTGTAGTTTGTAATTGCAGCCAATAGTTCTCTACCCAAATCTTTATTCTGTTCTTTCTCCTTACAAGTAAGGTTAATCTTGGCACAGAATCTACCTGTTCGTTCCAAACCTTTGTTTAAGGTTTTTGTTTCATGTGCAATAGGTGAGTGATATAAATGAAGTGAAGTCTTTGGAATGTTGCAACAGCTGAAATGAAAACAGAAAATGCTTTTAGCTAGCCAGTCCATTATATGACAATTTATTGCCCCTAAATCCATGTGGTAGTTTATTGAATACACTACATCCAATAGTTCTCCTTTATTGTTTGTTAAAGAACTCAAGCAGTTTTGCCAATCATACATTGCTTTTCTTAAGATCATGTTTGTTTTGATTGATTATCTTATGATTTTCTGAATGTCCACATGTAACTTCAAAATTGGATTCCAGCAATTTCCCAATGACAGACGGTAAGCTAATTAGCTTAACATTAAACATCAGTAAATTTATTGTTCTATGGTTTCTGTCTTCCTCCTTTCTCAAGCAGGGGCATTACTCTTGCAGTTTTCTAAAACCAGTTATACTTCAGGGAAAATAAAACAAAGTGCCGTAGGAACTCAGAGAGTCAGGCAGCATCTGTGGAGGGAAATGGACCCTCACCATTCTGGGCCATCAGTTTGTATTTTGCTTTAGCCCTTTGTTTAGCTGGAGTTTTAATGTCAGAAATACTGCCCAACGACACCACAATTCTTTTCTTCTGCTACTTTTGCTGTTTCTTCACAAATCTGGCTTGCAGTTTTCTTTCTGCATAATACAAATATTGTATTTGCTCTTCAGCCAAAATATCTTTTCCTGCAAGGACATTTCAAACTTCTTTTGTCTAGAACTTCAAAGGTTCATTTTATTATCGAAGTATATACGCAGAATGCAACTCTGAGAACTTGTTTTATGTTTGAACATGGAACATAGAATAGTACGGCATAGGAACAGGTCTTTCAGCCCCCAATATTGTGCTGAGCCAATCAAACAGTAATCGAAAGGCTAATCTCTTCTGCCTACACAATGTCTACATCCTTCCATTTTCCTCACAATCATGTGCCTATCTAAATGCCTGTTAAAAGTCTCTAATATTTCTGCCTCTACCACCAACTCAGGCAATGCATTCCAGGCACCCGTCACTCTCTTTGTGAAAAAAAAATTGCCCTTCACTTCTTTAAGCTTACTCACAACACGCTGGAGCAACTCAGCAGGTCGGGCAGCATCCATGGAAAAGACCGGTTGACATTTCGGGCCGGAACCCTTCGTCAGGACTGAAGAGGGAAGGGGCAGAGGCCCTATAAAGAAGGTAGGGGGAGGGTGGGAAGGAGAAGGCTGGTCAGTTCCAGGTGAAAAACCAGTAAGGGGAAAGATAAAGGGGTGGGGGAGGGGAAGCAGGGAGGTGATAGGCAGGAAAGGTGAAGAAGGAATATGGGAAAACACAATGGGTAGTAGAAGGAGGCGGAACCATGAGGGAGGTGATAGGCAGCTGGGGGAAGGAGTAGAGTGACATAGGGATAGAGGAAGGGAGGGGGGAGGGAATTACTGGAAGTTGAAGAATTCTATGATAACACCAAGGGGCTGGAGACTACCTAGACGGTATATGAGGTGTTGCTTCTCCAACCTGAGTTTAGCCTCATCATGGCAGTAGAGGAGGCCATGTATGGACATATCTGAATGGGAGTAGGAAGCAGAGTTGAAGTGGGTGGCGACTGGGAGATCCTGTCTGTTGTGGCGGACGGAGCGGAGGTGCTCGACGAAGCGGTCCCCCAATCTGTGTCGGGTTTCACCGAAGTAGAGGAGGCCGCACCAGGAGCACCGGATGCAATAGATGACCCCAACAGACTCACAAGTGAAGTGTTGCCTCACTGTTTGGGGCCCTGAATGGTGGCAAGAGAGGAGGTGTAGGGACAGGTGTAGCACTTGCATTTACAGGGATAAGTGCCAGGTGGGAGATTCGTGGGGAGGGACGTGTGGACCAGGGAGTCGTGGAGGGACCGATCCCTGTGGAAAGCGGAGAGCGGTGGAGAGGGAAAGATGTGCTTAGTTGTGGGGTCCTGTTGAAGGTGGCGGAAGTTGCGGAGGATAACGTGCTGGATCTGGAGGGTGAACCTACCACCCCACCAGCTTCTTTAAGCTTATTCTCTCTCATCTTGGATGCATGCCCTCTGGTATTAGACATTTCAACCCTTGGAAAAAGATATTATGTTTCTCATAATCTTATAAACCTCTATCAGATCTCCCCTCAGCCTCTGCTGCTCCAAAGAAAATAACCCAAGTTTGTGCAGCCTCTCATTTCAGCAAATGCCCTCTAATCCAGGCAGTATCCTGGTAAACCTCTTCTGCACCCTCTCCAAAGCCTCGACATCCTTCCTATAATGGAGTGACCAGAACACTATCCAATGCTTCAGATGGGGCCTAACTAGACATGTATAATGCCACAACATAACTTCCTGACTTTTGAACTCAATGCCTCAACTAATTAACGTAAGAATGCCATAAGCCTTCCTAACCATCCTGTATAGCCGTTTTCAGGGAGCTATGAGCTTGGACTCCGAGATCCTTCCGCTCATCAACGTTGTTAAGGATCTTACCTTTAGCAGTGTGCTGTTTCTTTGCATTTGACCTACTAAGGTGCAACACTTTGCATTTGGCCAGGTTAAACTTCATCTGCCATTTCTCCACCTGAGAATTGCAACTGATTTATATCCCATTGTATTCTTTACCAGTCTCCTACACTGTCCACAACACCACCAATCTTTGTATCATCCACAAACTTACTAACCCACCCGTCTACATCTTCATCCAGATCATTTATAGACATCACAGACAGCAGAGGTCCTATTACATTCCTGCAGAAAACTACTAATCATGTACCCCCAGCTACAAAAACCCTTCAACTACTACCATCTATCTTCTATAGGCAAGCCAGTTCGGAACCCAAATGACCAATTCATCATGGATCCCATGTTTCTTAATCTTCTGGATGAGCCTCTCATGAGGGACCTTATGAAACACCTTACTAAAATACATGTAGATAATATCCACAGCTCTACCTTCATCAATTGCCCATGTCAGCCTGTCAAAAAACTCAGTTAAGTCAATAAGACTCGACTTGTCCCGCACAACACCATGCTGGCTCTCCCTAATTAGGCCATGGTTTTCCAAATGTTCATAAATTCTATCCCTAGGAATTCTCTCCAGTAACTTCCCTATCACTGACTCACAGGTCTATAGTCTCTCCAGAATTATCCCTTGTTCCCTTCTTGAATAATGAAACAGTATTGACTACATGCCTATCCTCCAGGACCTCGCCTATCGTGAGAGAGGAAACTAAGATATTGGTCAAGGCACCGGCAATCTCTTCTCTTGCTTCTCTCAATATCCTGGGGCATATCCCATCAGGTCCCAGGGACATATCCACCTTAATCCCTCTTTTGGAAACCCAACACTTCCTCCTCCTTTCCAAAAATATGCCCAAGCATACCAGTACGCTTAGCACTGATCTCTTTCTTCCACGTCCTTCTTCTTGATAAATGCTAATTTAAAGTACTCATGATGAACTTCATCCGCATCCTTTGCATCAAAGGCATGTTCCCTCCTTTATCCTTGAGTGGCCCTAACCTCTCCCTAGTTATTGTCTTACTCGTGATGTATGTATGGAATGCCTTGGGACGCTCTTTAATCCTACCTGCCAAAGACATTTTACGGCTCCTCCTCACTTTCCTAATTCCTTTCTTGAGTTCTTTTCTGTCTTCCTTATAATCCTTAAGGGCTTTGTTTGATTCTAGCTTCCTAAGCTTTACATACATCTCCTTTTTCTTCTTAACTAAATTCATCACCTCTTTTGACATCAAAGGTCCCTTTACCTTACCATCCTTGCCTTTCCTTCTGACTGGAACATACCTGTCCTGTACTCTGTGTAGTTGGTCTTTAAACACCCTCCACATGCCAGATGTGGACTTGTCCCAAAACAATTGTTCTCAATTAATTCTCCTTGGTTCCTGCCTAATTCTCTTATGATTTGCCTTGCTCCAATTTAATACCGCAAGGTCTCGAATCAATTAGATATTCGATGGCTCTACTTCTTCAGTACTACAATCCCTGCAACCTGCAGCCGGTAATTTCCCTGGCATTCAGCAGAATCTGTTTCTCAGAAAGTAGAAGTAGTTGAGGGAAAGTTAAGACTGCATTTGGAGGAAACATTTAACTTGAAGATAACTTTTTTCCATGAGGTACTCGCCGGAGCGCGTCCAGCACCTTTTTAAGAAAAAAGCCAAAATAAACAAGCTAATTAATTAGGTGCCGCCCAGGGTGATTTGAGTATCTCAGAAACTGATGATCTCCTGGGATTTTTACGCACAACAGACTCTGGAGTTGACGAAGAATGGTGCCAAAAACAAAAGAAATCCAGCAAGTGGCTGTTCTGTGAGCAAAAACATCTTGTTAAATCTACTCACTGGATGTTTTTCTTTTGTTTTTGGCACCATTCTTTGCAAACTCCAGAGTCTGTTGTGCGTAAAAATCCCAGGAGATCATCAGTTTCTGAGATACTCAAATCACCCTGGGCTGCACCTAATTAATTAGCTTGTTTATTTCGTTTTTTTTCTTAAAGATGTGCCGGACGCACTCCAGTGCGCTTCGGCTAGCACTGCACCACTGGGTACTCCTATTTTCTAGCTGTTCTTGGCACTTAGATTTCCTTTTGGCCTTAGTTTCAGCTGATACTGTTCATGGTTCCCGGTCCTCAGATATCATCTCATGTGATGTCAAAACCACTGTTACAATCTCAGTCAAAACATCCATCCTTGAAACAATCTCTCCATTATTCAGTTGTATAATCTTCATTTGTTCTCCAAGGTCTTCAACAGATCACCCACTCCGATTTCTGTGTCATAAGTTGAACCCTCCAATTATCTTCTTTTTCCCAATCTTGAGAATGTTTCATTCTAAGTTTAATTTCAAGGTCAGTGACCATGGCCAAGCTTCCCTATCTGATTTTCTGTAGATTTCAGCACAGTTCACCATGTTATCCTTGCAGTTAATTCTCCAGATACATGAATTTCTCTTGCACAATTACCTAACCAAATCCTGTGCAACTCTGTGAACGGCTTCTATGTTTTCTCAGTAACATTACCTCAGGAGGCAACAATTTCTAATCGTTGGTACTGTTGTCTTCACTGTACTGCTCTCCAATGAAATGGTCGCGTACATCAGGAAAACAGTACTACCTCTGCCTCCTTGCATTCAAAAAACATCAAAATCAATGAAATGTCGTTAAAAATTAAATAACTTATTGAACATTTAATAAAACATATAGATTAAAAATTCAATTATTAAAATATTAAAGCCGAGGCAAATAATTTAAAATATAACTTACCTTCTGTATAGCTTTCTTTCGGGTAACCATGGAATCTCCAACAAGTGAATGGATAACAGCAAACAACAGGAATTCTGCAGATGCTGGAAATTCAAGCAACACACATCAAAGTTGCTGGTAAAAATAATACAGGCCAGGCATCATCTCTAGGAAGAGGTGCAGTGGACGTTTCAGGCCGAGACCCTTCGTCAGGACTAACTGAAGGAAGAGTGAGTAAGGGATTTGAAAGTTGGAGGGGGAGGGGGAGATCCAAAATGATAGGAGAAGACCGGAGGGGGAGGGATGGAGCCAAGAGCTGGACAGGTGATAGGCAAAAGGGGATACGAGAGGATCATGGGACAGGAGGTCCGGGAAGAAAGACAAGGGGGGGGGGACCCAGAGGATGGGCAAGAGGTATATTCAGAGGGACAGAGGGAGAAAAAGGAGAGTGAGAGAAAGAATGTGTGCATAAAAATAAGTAACAGATGGGGTACGAGGGGGAGGTGGGGCCTAGCGGAAGTTAGAGAAGTCGATGTTTATGCCATCAGGTTGGAGGCTACCCAGACGGAATATAAGGTGTTGTTCCTCCAACCTGAGTGTGGCTTCATCTTTACAGTAGAGGAGGCCGTGGATAGACATGTCAGAATGGGAATGGGATGTGGAATTAAAATGTGTGGACACTGGGAGATCCTGCTTTCTCTGGCGGACAGAGCGTAGATGTTCAGCAAAGCGGTCTCCCAGTCTGCGTCGGGTCTCGCCAATATATAAAAGGCCACATCGGGAGCACCGGACGCAGTATATCACCCCAGTCGACTCACAGGTGAAGTGTTGCCTCACCTGGAAGGACTGTTTGGGGCCCTGAATGGTGGTAAGGGAGGAAGTGTAAGGGCATGTGTAGCACTTGTTCCGCTTACACGGATAAGTGCCAGGAGGGAGATCAGTGGGGAGGGATGGGGGGGACGAATGGACAAGGGAGTTGTGTAGGGAGCAATCCTTGCGGAATGCAGGGAGGGGGGGGAGGGAAAGATGTGCTTAGTGGTGGGATCCCGTTGGAGGTGGCGGAAATTATGGAGAATAATATGTTGGATCTGGAGGCTGGTGGGGTGGTAGGTGAGGACCAGGGGAACCCTATTCCTAGTGGTGTGACGGGAGGATGGAGTGAGAGCAGATGTACGTGAAATGGGGGAGATGCGTTTAAGAGCAGAGTTGATAGTGGAGGAAGGGAAGCCCCTTTCTTTAAAGTTGCGTTCACCAGCAACTTTGATGTGTGTTGAATGGATAACAGGCACAGATTCCATTTTTAGATTCCAAGATGAGTCTGCCAGGATTGGTGCTCGACTGTTAGACTCTGTGTTGAGGAATTAAGCTACCAAAATGCTGATGGATCAAATAAGGACTTCCACGTTTGTAGAGGAGTCTGTTAACTAAGTCACCGTCTAAAAACTCTCATATCATCTCCAATATTAAATTTTCATTATTCATTAATCCAAGTCACCAAGGTTTAACTTTAAAATAAATCTTCTCAATTTTTCCAAGGCCTTACTCCCCGCCCTGTACTTTTCACCTGCATTCTGTTTTAACTGAAGGGTCGACTATTCTAACCCTGAAGGCCAGTCTGATATCCAGAAACACAAGAGATTTTGCAGATGCTGGAAGTCCAGAGCAACACACACAGAACGCTGGCTGGGTCAGGCAGCATTTATGAAAATGAATAAATAGCTGACGTTTCAGGCCGAGACCTTTCTTCGGGACTGGAAAGGGGAAGAAGCCAGAATAGGAAAGGTTGGGGGAAGGGAAGAAGTACAAGGGAGAAGCTGATAGGTGAAATCAGTGGGTGGGGGAGGGATGTGAAGTAAGAAGCTGGGAGGTGTAGGTGGAAAAGTTACAGGGCTGGAGAAGAAGGTGTCTGAGAGTAGAGGAAGCCGACCTTGGGAGACGGGGACAGAGGAAGGGGCACCAGGGGGAGGTGATAGGCAAGGAGGAGAAGGGAAGAGGCAAGGGGGGGGGGCAGAGTGGGGAATTGAAGAAGAAGGAAGGGGGAGGAGGAAAAAATACCAGAAGTTGGAGAAATGGATGTTCATGTCATCAGGTTGGAGGCTACCCAGACAGATTGTGAAGTGCTGCTCCTCTAACCTGAAAGAAGCCTCATTGTAGCAGTAGAGGAGGCCACGGACTGAACTGTTACAATGGGAATGTAGATAGGAATTAAAATGGTTGGCCACTGGGAAACACTGCTTTTTTGCAGTTGGAGTGAAGGTGCTTGACTAAGTGGTCTCCCTAATCTACAAAGAGGAGACTGGATACAGAAGACTATCCCAATAGATTTGCAGGTGGAGTGTTCCCTCTTCTGGAGGGGCTGTTTGGAGCCCTGAACGGAGGAGTATGGGTGGGTGTAGCATTTCTTCCGCTCACAGGGATAAGTGCCAAGAGGGAGATTAGTGGGGGAGAGATGAATGAACAAGGGAATCAGAGAGGGAGCGATCACTGCTGAATGCGGAGAGTGGGGGGAGGGGAGTTAAAGATGTATTTGGTGATTGGGCCATCTTTCTTGATATCCATACCTAAGTATTCCTTGATTTCACTCCAAAATGCCCTGGCTTTAATTTTCTGTCAGATTGCTTTCAATTGCTTTCCTGGTGTAAATATAGATTCCACTGATGCTGCCCTGAAGTGAAATGGGCAAGAACTGGGAAAAAATGAATGATGCGAAACTAGCAAGACATGTCTAAGCATTAGTGTACTTCACTGACATTAGTTACAATTTGCCATATCTTCATTTGCAAGTTATGTGAAGTTTTACTTTGAAACTTTTCACTTTCTAAAAAGTACATTGTTTTCTTTTCCTGTACTCTTTTGGCAAGAAATCAAACTGCTTTTAAAAACTAAGTGCTTTCATCTGAAGTGTCATTTGAGAAGGATCTGATTGATAGTAATTCTGCAAAATAAAATCACAAAGGAATTGATTTCCCACCGTGCATTTACTACTTTTATCTCCAAATGACTAGAACAGCTATGTCTTCTTGCAGTCCAAAGCGTTCCTCCTCACAGTCCAGCTCAGGACCTACTCCTGCATTACCTGCAGACTCTATTATCACATCCTCCACATCTGATTCTAAATCATTAGAGACCAAATGCTGAGTCAATTGGAATCCAATTACTAACAGCTTTCCAGACACAAAACTCCCATCAAAGATTACCTTTTGTTTCCTATTACTGTATTGATCCTGACTTTGATTCAATAACCACTGTTCCTTCGATCCCATTGTATTCCATTGCTGCTGTGCCCAAATTTGAAAACCTCTTGGAATAACCTCTGTGCTTTGTTCACATTAGTTAAAGGTTAATTGGTCTTGGTGTCCTTTATTTGTTATGCAGTGCACATATCTACTGAAAATCCCTGTATCATCTCCCCGCAATAAAAAGTTCTATTTTGATACATTCAGTGGCCACTTTATTATTATGTATACCTATACACCTGCTTGTTGATGGAAAACATCTAATCATCCAATTATGTGGTGGCAATCAATGCATAAAAGCATGCAGACGTGGTCCAGAAGTTCAGTTGTTATTCAGACCAAACATCAGAATGGGGAAGAAATGTGATCCAAGTGACTTTGACTGTGGAATGACTGTTGGTGCCAGACGGGGCCATTTGAGTATCTCAGAAACTGCTGACCTCCTGGGATTTTCATGCACAAGTCTCTAGAGTTTACAGAGAATGGTTCAGAAAACACATCCAGTGAGTGGCAGCTTTTTATTTATTCAGTGAGATACAGTGTGGAACTGGCCCTTCGGGACCTCCAAGCCACACCTCCCAGCAATACCCCAGTTTAATCTGAACCTAGTCATGCAATAATTCAGATTAGCAATTAGCCTACGTCTTTGGACCGTGGGAGGAGTCTGGAGCACCTGGAGGAAACCCACGTGGTCATGGGCAGGACTCCTTACGGGCAGCAGGGAAAAAATCATCTTGTTAATGAGAGAGGTCAGGGGAGAATGGCCAGTCCAGTTTAATGAGAGAGGTCAGAGGAGGATGGCCAGTCCAGTTAATGAGAGAGGTCGGAGGAGAATGGCCAGTCCAGTTAATGAGAGAGGTCAGAGGAGAATGGCCAGTCCAGTTAATGAGAGAGGTCAGAGGAGGATGGCCAGTCCAGTTAATCAGAAAGGTCAGAGGAGAATGGCCAGTCCAGTTAATCAGAGAGGTCAGAGGAGAATGGCCAGTCCAGTTCAAGGTGACAGGAAAGTGAGAGTAACTCAAGTAATTATTACAATAGCGGTGTGCAGAAGAGCATCTCTGAACACACATGTCAAGCCTTGAAGTGGATGGGCGACAGCAGCAGAAGAACATGAACATAATCTCAGTGAACACTTTATTAGGTATCTGATAAAGTGACCACAGAGTGTAATTTAAACATTTAGCCTCAGTAACTCTATTTTTCTGTAGGTGGAAATGTGAAGGGCATATTCAAAGTTACAAGACAAATGTCATCAAAAGCAGCAATGATTTAATTTTGCACTTGTATGTAATACCAGCTATTGGCCACTGAGTGGCACTGTTTGCAGTGTTAGACGGGGGATTTGTTTTCTGTCGAGATATTTTATTATACAAATGTACTTTATTGTTTTAAAGATACTAATTATAGGTTCTATCCCCATAGCTTAACCATTTATTTTTCATCTTTGTGCTAATTTTTGTCTGTAGCCTCCACCCATTTAATCAATTATTTTCCTGCCTCGCCTTGCTGACTTCTGTTTCCCTCGCTGCCCCCTCCAACTATTTTTAACCTAATGTTTTGTTACGGATGTGTATAAGTATTTATAGAAACAAAACATCTCATAGAACGTAGAACAGTACAGCACATGAACAGGCCCCTCAGCCCACAATGTTGTGCCAAACCAATTAAATTAGTAATCAAATGGCCAACTGAACGAATCTCTTCCGCCTTTCCACGTCCAGATCCATCCACTTCCCTCCCATTCTTTTGCCTATCTTAACATGTCTTCAAAAAACCCTAATTTATCTGTCCCTGCCACAACCCCAGGCAGCAGATTCCAGGCATCTGCCATTCTCTGTACAAAAAAGCTCCTCAGGTCCCCTTTGAACCTACCCCCTCATACCTTAAATGCATGCTCTCTGGTATTAGGCATTTCAACCCTGGGGAAAAGAACTCTGTCTATTTACTCTACCTTTGCCTCTCATTATCTTATAAAACTCTATCAGATCTCCCCACTCCAGAAAAAAAAACAACCTGTTATGTTTTGTAACTCCAGAAACTAACCGAAGTAAAAGCACAGGATCTGGGATACTGGTCCACTTTGTTTTTTTTCTTTTTGTTTAGTGAGGTGTTCATAGATGACGGTGGTGCAATGACCTATGCCATTCGTGCTTTTACATATAGCCCATAGGGAATTATGTAAACAAACAATGCTTATCAAACAATATATTTTCAATATTATTCAAATATAAAAAACACAACACTCCTCCCTACTGAGCAATATCTCCATCTCAATATAGAATGCATCTCAACTCAAATATGTAATGTATTGCTGTCTAGTTATTTTATATACATTTATTGTGAAGCAATCTCGTGTTCTGGGGTCTCCTCCGTGATGGTTGACTCTGGGACTGCAGGAAGTATTTCTATCATCTCTGGACAACTTTCCTCTCTAACAATTGACTCTGCTCCCCTCAACTGATCGATGTGTTTTCTCCAGATGTCATCAGGTGCAACCTCCACTAAGTAGGAGAGTGGTCTAGTTCTGTCCTCAATCTTTCCCAGCACCTGTTTTGATCATCCCTGTAGTCCCTCGCCAGGACTACTTGTCCAGCAGTGAAACATCGAACCTCTTTGTTTGAAGAGCCCTCAGTCAGTCTCAGCTGTTTGTCCTGCAAACTCCTTCTGAGATTGGGATTGAGGAGATCCAAGTATGAATGCAAGGGATGGCCCAGGAACAGCAGGGCTGGTGAGTTGTTGGTTGTGGAATGTGCTGCATTGTGATATGCAAGGAGGAAACTGGTGAGCTTCTCATTCAGTGTTAGTGTAGTGTGTTCTGCTGACATTATTCGCAGAGTGTTCTTTAGACCCTGGACGAACCTTTCTGCCAAGCCATTCGTAACTGGGTGGTATGGTGTAGATGTAATATGTCTTATTCCATTCACTTTCAGGAATGACTGAAACTGTTCTGCAACAAACTATTCTGGCAGAAGCAAAGGATGTTGGGGATGGTGGGGGTGGAGTACCGCGGGTGGTGGCATGGCTGCAGATACACCCAGCCCTGAGGCACCAGGCAAGGTCATTTGATTCCAAACAATTGGTTTACTAATCATTACAGAATGTCTCTCTGGTGCTTCCCACTCCCTCCCCTCTCCCTTCCCCTCTTCTCTCTCCCTGCCCCCTTCCCGTTTTCAGTCCACAGTGCAGACCCAATTTAGAATCAGGTTTATCATCATTCACATATGTCATGAAATTTCTCTCACTAGCTCTTCTTGTAGTTAGTCCTGGCGAAGGGTCTCGGCCTGAAACGTCGACTGTACCTCTTCCGAGAGATGCTGTCTGGCCTGCTGCGTTCACCAGCAACTTTTATGTGTGTCATGAAATTTGTTTTTTTTTGCAGCAGCAGCAACAGTGCAGTGCAATACAATACATAAAATTGCTACTGTCAGAAATGATGCCAGGTGCACAGCATGCCCGTAGCGGTGAATATGAATCTATGACGGAAAAATAATGGTTATTGATATATAGTTGGCAGCAGAGATTTTGAACCAAATTACTCACCCGAACTCTTTAGCCTTCTACCTTATCTCTTTCAATCTCCTTCCCCTTCTCAGTTCCTTTCTCTCCCTCTTCACATTAAAATTTAAGAAAATGTTGATGATGGTTTAGTGTCCTGAACCTGCCACCTAATACTGCTTCAGATGTATAACTTTGTTGCTCTTAAAACATGTATAAGCTCTTTTATTATTTTTGTTCTTTTCTCTTGATTTTAAGTGGCAAAACACAGAAGAAAGAGAGATACATGAGATATAGAGAGATAGCTTGCTTTCTCTCTACCTCTTTTATTCATATCCAATGGGATTCTTAATTGTTCCAAGTTATAATTACATGTATTTTGTCTCACTTAGTCTATCATTCCTCCCACATGATTAACTCATATTAAGGTTTCCACTTTCCTGACATTAAAGTAGATTAAAGAAGTTTAAAGTACAGTTTCATTTCTTGTGAAATGATTGGTCTTTACACTTCATTATCATAACTATCCTAAGATGTATTCCATTCTACATCGGATTGGCTTCTTCTTCCACCAGTTGGGTCCCCATTTATATTTGGACTGGTTTTGTTTACATCAAAAATACTGAAGAAAATGTCACAACATCCATAAAGTAATAATTAAATTCCATGCATTTCTTGCAAAAAGAGACCGCAATTTAATCATACTTATTATCTAATTGTAAACTAGCTGATCAAATAAAATAAGATGATAAAATACTTGCCTCTTCCAAAATGCTTCCTCCAATACCCTGATGAGATTGTGCATGGATAATTACTGAAGTCTAACATGTCTCAGTTGGAATTTCTCCAGTTATTTGCTATTTAGAACTTTTTAAGTCATTCAGTGAAAAGGGGGGCTGAGAGGCAGCAAAGGGATGTTGAAAATGAAACTGTGATCATACAAGAAATCATAGATCAAAAGAATTACAAGGCATTGGTAGGCATCTTATAATCTTGACTCCAGAGTGAGGATTATGAGGTGTGGAACATCTTTCTGGTAGTTTACCATAATGTGGACAGACATTTGGCATATGTGCAATATTTAATCTGTGGTGGAGTTTCATAAAAGGTTCATAACTGTGTCCCTTGGTCAATTGCTGATTGCATAGAATTCTATATAAAGAAAGACAGATAATGTGCACCGGAAACAGTGTGGCAGTAGAAAGTGGGTTTTCTCCCATCAGGCTGATAACCTGATAGAACTTTCATAACCTTGTCAGATAATGTAGTGTCTCCCATGGAGTACAAGATATGGTGAGCAGGAAATTAATATACAGAAATAAAATATCACTTAATATATTTTAACAATCAAGGTACCTGCAAAATTATATTACTATATAGTAAAGTCAAAGTAAAATTTATTATCAGAGTACATACATGTCACCATATACAATCCTGAGATTCTTCTTCTGTGAGCAAACCAGGCAAATCTATAGAACAGTAACTGTAAACAGGATCAATGCACAACAAACTGTGCAAATGCAGATATAAATAAATAGCAATAAATAACAAGATAAAAGAGTCCTTAACTGAGTGTAGTTATCCCCTTTTATTTGAGTGCCTGATGGTTGAGGGGGAGTAACTGGTTTTGAACCTGGTGGTGCAAGTCCTGAGGCTCTGGTACCTTTGACCTGATGGCAGCAACAAGAGAAGCGTGTAGTCTGAGCAGCGGGAATCTTTGATGATGGGTGCTGCTTTTCTACGGCAATTTTTTATGTAGATGTGCTGAATGATTGGGAGGGATTAACCATGATGTACTGGGCTAAATCCACTACTTTTTTTGCACTCTAAGGCATCGGTGTTCCCATACCAGGCCATAAATATAGCCAGTGAGCACACTCTCTACCACACATCTGTCAAAGTTTGCAAACACACTGGAAATCCAAGCAACACACTCAAAATGCTGGAGGAACTCAGCAGGCCAGACAGCATCCATGGAAGAAAGTGCAGTTGACATCTCAGGACAAGACCCTGTGGCAGGACTGGAGAAAAAAAGATGAGGAGTAGATTTAAAAGATGGGGAGAGGAGAGAGAGACACACAAGGTGAAACTGGGAGGGAGAGGGACGAAGTAAAGAGCTGGAAAGTTGATTAGTGAAAGAGATACAGGTGTTGTTCCTCCAACCTGAGTATTGCCTCATTGCAACCTCATATGGCCTCTACTGTCGCGATGAGGCCACACTCAGGTTGGAGGAGCGACACCTTATATTCTGTCTGAGTAGCTCCAACCTGATGACATGAACACCGATTTCTCAAACTTCTGGTAATACCTCTCCCCCAACCCCTTCACCACTCCTCGTCCCCTTTTCCCTCTCTTACCTTATCTCCTTGTCTGCCTATCACTTCCCTCTGGTGCTCCTCCCCCATTTTCTTTCTTCCATGGCCTTCTGTCCTCTCCTATCAGACTCCCCCTTCTCCAGCCCTGAATCTCTTTCACCAATC
This sequence comes from Mobula birostris, assembly GCF_030028105.1. Lineage (NCBI taxonomy): Eukaryota > Metazoa > Chordata > Chondrichthyes > Myliobatiformes > Myliobatidae > Mobula > Mobula birostris. Next base: position 169,788,440 of record NC_092375.1, on the reverse strand, counting down.
AACTTCCCAGCTCTTTACTTTACCCCTCCCCCTCCCGGTTTCACCTATCACCTTGTGTTTCTCTCTCCCCTCCCACTACCTTTAAATCTACTCTTCATCTTTTTGTTTTAGTCCTGCTGAAGGGTCTCGGCCCGAAACGTCAACTGTACTTTTTTCCACAGATGCTGCCTTGGCTGCTGAGTTCTTCCAGCATTTTGTATAGGAGTTTGCCAAGGTTTTTGACGACATGCCAAATCTCCACAGATTCCTGAGGAAGTAGAGGCGCTATCGTGCTTTCTCCACAATTATATTTATATGATGGGTGCCAGGACAGTAAGTGAATATTCCAGATATAATGTGAATGGAATACCAAATTTTGTATTGGGTATTATTACACTGTCTTGAGTTAAACTGTTAAAATGGATGGTCACAGTTGAAATGATTTGGGAATGAGTTGAACTCTTATGTGCTTTTGAAATTCAACTGGTGTTTAAAATTGCTTTTATTCAACAGTATTTTTTTTTCCAGGATTGCGGAGTTTTGACTTGACAGCTTATTCAAGAAATGGTTAATATATTAAAGAGGAGTTGTAAATGATGCTCAAATCTCTAAGAATGGAACATTGGACCTTCTCCACTTTGTCATGGTAATCATTACTTTAACTCCAGAGATTTTGGGATTATTACCTTATCTGTCTCTTTGTTTCACCCAGTAGTTTTATTTTGCTTCTCAAGAAAGAATTTGGAAAAGATTCATATGGGTGTTCTTGTATGAAAGAGAAACACCTCAATAATAACAAAAATACAATCGTTGTGCCTGAATTTGTTCTTTGATGGTCTTTGCAGGAAGGTCAATGTCATTTCAAATAATTCGGCTCAAAATTTGACAAATTTATCGTCAAGTGCAAGTTTAAATCGTGCATTGTAATTAAAACCCAGGACATTTATATCAATAATATACTGTAAGTGTATTTTATCTTAGAGAACAGAAATCATAATGCACAGCTGTTAACAAAAGTGAAGCATTTAAAAGTAATATCACATTTATAGCAAGGTAAGCTGTTTCAAGTTATTAGAATTTTCTGTCTTCTTCCTGGTGATTCCACAGATTGAAATAAACTTTGCAGTTTAAGAATAAACATTCCTGAATTATTTACGATAACAATAATAGCAATTCTTAGCTAAAATGTTAAACTGCTTGGCATGTTTTTCAATCTGATTTAGTTTTACAAGATTCCTGAAGGGTGAGGGAGTTTTCATTGTTGACCCTGGAGTTCACCATATTCTCTGGTATACATAGCAAAGAAACATAATACAGTGAGTTTATTGAACTGTAACCTCCCGAACTTTAGCAAGGCAGATGTTGTCCTCTCTTGTGAATAATCGTCCATCTGCTACACTTCCAAGCCAGAATCTTATTGAATGTAGACAGCTGTTGGACCTCCAGTCTGCCAACACTCTCTGCTTTTGACCAGAGTTGATCCAGGTTGCTATTATGGAATCTTAGAATTCCTCAATGGAATATTACCAGCCCCTCATCTTCCTTAGTGTGGCCAATGCAATACTTTACATTACATAGAATAAATGTACATGAGAGGAGATAAGTTAGAGTCGTAGATCAATATGGCATAAAAACAGGCCCTTCAGCCCAAACTCATCTGTGCTAAACAAATCGCCTGCCTGAGCTAATCCTATTCGCCTGCATTTGACCCATACAGTATCTCACTAGATCATTCCAATCCATGTATCTATTCTAAATAACACTTAAACAAAGTAATTGAACCTGCCTCTACTACATCCTCTGGCAGCTCATTCCAGATACCTTCCACCCTTCATGTCAAAAAGTTGCTCCTCTGGTCCCCTTTAAATCTTTCCCCTCTCACTTTACACCTATGCCCTATAGTTTTAGTCTCCCCTATGCTTGGAAAAGGCTGACCATTCACCTTATCTATGCCCCTCATGATTTAAATATCTCAATATGGCCACCTCTTAGCCTCCTATCTCCTTCTCTTAGCCGTCGGCCATTCAATCTCTCCTTAAGCTCAAGCCCTCCAGACCTAGGTAACATCTCTATGGATATTTTCTGCAGTCTTTCTAGCTTAATGACATCCTTTCTTTAGCTAAGTGAATGGAATGGGATACAATTCTTAAAGAGTTGTATCAGCATTGTCATGTACAGTTGTAATATGATGTCACAATTGTTGTATTTCGTGCCCTGACTGATGAAGGCAAGAGTAGCAAAGACCTTCTCCATTGCCCTGTCTACCTGTGTCACTGCTTTCAGGGAAATATGTGCTTGTACCCAGAAGTCCCTTTGTTCTACAACATTCCCCAGGACCCTACCGTTTCGTGTGTATGCCCTGCGCTGGTTTAAGTTCCTGAAGCGCAACACTTTACACGTTCCTGAGTTAAATTCCATCTGCCATTCCTTGACCCACTTTTCCCAGTTGATCTGGATCCTGTTGTCATCTCAGACTTCTTTCTTCACTGTACACTATGTGGCTGATTTTAGTGTCATTTGTGAAATTAGTGACGATGTCAACTACATTCTCATCACAATCCTTAATATGTATGACAAATAACAGTAGATTCAGCTGTAATTTCCTGCTCACAGGTTTCCAGTGTGAAAAATAACTCTCCATTCTTTGACCCCTACCATCAAGCCAATTTTGTCTCCAATTAGTCAGCTCTCCCCCAACCCCATTGATTCTGGGGCCCCTTGGGATTGGTGATCTCGTGCAGCACAGCTCGAGGGATGCAACTGAGTATTCCGTTTCAGCCTGATACAGCTGAGAATTACAACTGTTTCCAAGATCGTTACAGTTAATAAAGATGTTAATAAAGCTTGAGCCACATCATCAAGTTCGCCGATGACACGACCGTGGTGGGTCTCATCAGCAAGAACTATGAGTCAGCATACAGAGAGGAGGTGCAGCGGCTAACGGACTGGTGCAGAGCCAACAACCTGTCTCTGAATGTGAACAAAACAAAAGCGATGGTTGTTGACTTCAGGAGGACACGGAGTGACCACTCTCCGCTGAACATCGACTACTCCTCTGTAGAGATCGTTAAGAACACCAAGTTTCTTGGTTTTCACCTGGCGGAGAATCTCACCTGGTCCCTCAACATCAGCTCCATAGCAAAGAAAGCCCAGCAGCGTCTCTACTTTCTGCGAAGGCTGAGAAAAGTCCACCTCCCACCCCCCATCCTCACCACATTCTACAGAGGTTGTATTGAGAGCATCCGGAGCAGCTGCATCACTGCCTGGTTCAGAAATTGCATCTCGGATCACAAGACCCTGCAGCAGATAGCGAGGTCAGCTGAGAAGATCATCGGGGTCTCTCTTCCCACCATCACAGACATTTAGAACATAGAACATAGAATAGTACAGCATAGTACAGGCCCTTCGGCCCACAATGTTGTGCCAACCCTCAAACCCTGCCTCCCATATACACCCCCACCTTAGATTCCTCCACATACCTGTCTAGTAGACTCTTAAACTTCACTAGTGTATCTGCCTCCACCACTGACTCAGGCAGTGCATTCCACACACCAACCACTCTCTGAGTAAAAAACCTTCCTCTAATATCCCCCTTGAACTTCCCATCCCTTACCTTAAAGCCATGTCTTCTTGTACTGAGCAGTGGTGCCCTGGGGAAGAGGCGCTGGCTATCCACTCTATCTATTCCTCTTATTATCTTGTACATGTCTATCATGTCTCCTCTCATCCTCCTTCTCTCCAAAGAGTAAAGCCCTTGCTCCCTTAATCTCTGATCATAATGCATACTCTCTAAACCAGGCAGCATCCTGGTAAATCTCCTCTGTACCCTTTCCAATGCTTCCACATGCTGCATCGGCAAAGCAAACAGCATTATGAAGGACCCCCAAGCACCCCTCATACAAACTCTTCTCCCTCCTGCCATCTGGAAAAAGGCACCGAAGCATTCGGGCTCTCACAACCAGACTATGTAACAGTTTCTTCCCCCAAGCCATCAGACACCTCAATACCCAGAGCCTGGCTTAACACCAACCTACTGCCCTCTACTGTGCCTATTGTCTTGTTTGTTATTTATTATTATTTACTGTAGTTCCTGCACTGTTTTGTGCACTTTATGCAGTCCTGGATAGGTCTATAGTCTAGTGTAGTTTTTGTGTTTTTTTCTTACGTAGTTCAGTGTAGTTTTTGTATTGTTTCATGTAGCACCATGGTCCTGGAAAAAGTTGTCTCATTTTTACTGTGTTCTGTACCAGCAGTTATGGTTGAAATGACAATAAAAAGTGACTCGACTTGACAATGCAATTGAATAAACTATTGCTGCTTAAAACTGACAGAAAGCATGCCAGTTGCACAGATTCCACATAGGAAACATGGCTGCAGGTCCGGGTACACAGGTGCATTTAGGGAAATGGAGTTTTAAATTCCCAATGCCCACTGTCTTGCTGGCTAATGTACAGTCTCTAGTAAATAAATTTGAAGATCTCAGAGCTAGGGTGCTGTAACAGAGGGACATTATAAGCACATATGTCCTTTGTTTCACAGAATCCTGGTTAACCCCTTCCATACTGGAAGCAGCGATTCAGATTGACAGGTTCACTATACAGCATCAGGACAGGACTGTCAAATATCTCAAAAGCAGAGGTGGAGGTGTATGCCGGACAAACAACTCCTCGGTGCACAAATGTATCAGTATTGGCCTAATTCTGCTCATCAGACCTGGAATATCTCTCATTTAAGTGCCGTCCATCTTACCTGCCGCCAGAGATTTCTGTGATCATTTTGGAACAGTGTACATTCCACCTCAGGCCAATGTCAGACAGGCTCTAGATGATCTGAGCAATGGGATCAACATGCACGAAACAGCACACCCTTTCGCCATCACCATCATTTTGGGGGATTTTAACCAGGCCAACCTGAAAAAAGTCATTAAATAATTACCATCAACAGATCACTTATGGTACCAGAGGAAACAAAACACTAGACCTTTGAAAGGGAGAATGTAACTACAGCTGAGAAGATCCCTGCTGCACCTGGTGACCCTGAGATCTCTGTCTCAGAGGCTGATGTTAGGCTGTCTTTAAAGAGGGTGAACCCGTACAAGGCAGCAGGCCCCACTGGAGTATCCGGTACAGTTCTGAAAACTTACGCCAACCAACTGGCAAGAGTATTCAAGGACAGTTTTAACCACTCACTGCTACGGTCGGAAGTTCCCACCTGCTTCAAAATGTCAACAATTACACCAGTGCCTAAGAAGAGTAGTGTAAGCTGCCTTAATGACTATCACCCAGTAGCACTCACATCTACATGATGAAATGCTTTGAGAGGTTGGCCATGATTAGAAAGAACTCCTTCCTCAGCAAGGACCTGAACCCAATGTAATTTGCCTATCACCAGAATGGGTCTACGGCAGATGCAATCTTCACATGACTTTAGATCACCTGGACAATACAAACACCTATGTTGGGATGCTGTTGGTTGACCATAGCTTAGCGTTTAACACCAGCATTCCCACATTCCTGGTCGATAAGCTACAGAACCTGGGTCTCTGTACCTCCCTCTGCAACTGGATCCTCGACTTCCAAACTGGAAGAGCACAATCTATGCAGATGTTGATGACATCTCCTCCTCTCTGACAATCAATACTGGCACATCTCAGGGGTGTGTGCTTAACCCACTGCTCTACTCTCCATATACCCATGACTGTGTGGCTACGTATAGCTCAATTATCATCTATAAATTTGCTGATGATACAACCATCTTTGGTAGAAACTCAGATGGACAAGAGGGGGTGTTTAGGAGTGAGACATACCAGCTAGTTGAGCAACAACCTTGCACTCAATGTCAGTAAGAAGGAAGAGCTGATTGTGATCACGAACCAATCCTCAGAGAGGGATCAGAAGTGGAGAGAGTGACCAATTTCAAGTTTCTGGGTGTCAACATCACTGAGGATCTAACCAACATACTGATGCAAACACCACTATACAGCTTTCCTGTCCACCAATTGGAAACAGCAACATATGACCGCTTCAAAACTATGTTTCACAGTCAATGCACAATGTGGAGAAATAAAAGAAAAGGTCATATTTGCTACAAGCTGCACCAGGCTTGTCCGAATACTGATATTCGTTTGATATAACTGTCGAAATCTCTGCTGACAAAATGTAGCAGCAAAACTCATCCAAAGTCAAAACAAAATCAACCTGCAACCGCCACACAGTTGTTATACTTGCATGACACACCCTCAGCTCTAATTAAATGGTTGCTTGAGAGTCAAATCCTTTATTAGCAATTAGCAAACATACAATCTTGAAGCAATATTAAGTGATCAGCAAAGGTATGATCTCTGCTGGCCCCAAGCTACAAACTGCCACAAAATAAGCAAGAATATGAAACTTATTCCCTTCGCTCTTACCCATGTTCCCACTAATGTGACTCATTACCATAATAAACATCATAAAAGCACAACACAGAATACAAGGCTCCCACAGGGCAAGTGAAGTTGAGTGAAGTTATCCCCTTTGGTTCCAGAGCCTGATGATTGAGGGGCGATAACTATTCCTGAACCTGGAGGTGTAAGTTCTGAGGCTCCTGTACCTTGTTCCTGATGGTGGGGGTCCCTGATGATGGATGCTGCTTTCCTGTGACAGTGTTTCATCTAGATGTGCTCGATGGTGGGAAGGGCTTTACCTGTGATGGACAGTCATATCCAAAAACTTCTCTAGGATTTTCCATTCAAGGGCATTGATGCTTTTATACCAGTATAAAAGTTTGTCAAAGTTTTATATGCCATGCTGAATCTTCACAGACTCCTAAGGAAGTAGAGGCAGTGCTGTGCTTTCTTCATACTTGCACGTACTGTACGTGCAGTGAGCGGTGTGCCGCAGGGGTTGCTGCTGGGCCCGCAACTGTCTGCGATATACATTAACAATCTGGAAGAGGGGACCGCGTGTAGTGTACCTAAGTTTGCTGATGACACCATATTGATTGAAAGAGCAAATTGTGCAGAAGATACAGAGAGTCTGCAGAGAGATAGGTTAAGTGAGTGGGCAAGGGTCTGGTGGATGGAGTACAATGTTGGTAAATGCGAGGTCAGCCACTTTGGAAGGGAAAATGGAAGATCACATTATTATATAAATGGTAAAAAAAAAATTGCAGCATGCTGCTGTGTAGAGAGTCTTGGGAGTGCTTGTGCATGAATCACAAAAGGTTGGTTTGCAGGTGCAGCAGGCTATCAAGAAGGCAAATGGAATATTGCCCTTCATTGCTAGAGGGACTGAATTTAAGAGCAGGGAGATAATGCTGCAACTGTTCAGGGTACTGGTGAGGCCACACCTGGAGAACTGTGTGAATTTCAAGTCTCCTTACTTGAGGAAGGATATACTGGCTTTGGAGGCGGTGCAGAGGAGGTTCACCAGGTTGATTCCAGAGATGAGGGAGTTAGACAGTGAGGAGAGATTGAGTCACCTGGGACTGTACTTGCTGGAAGAATGAGAGGAGATCTTAGAAACATATAAAACTATGAAAGGAATAGATAAAATAGAGGCAGGAAAGTTGTTTCCACTGGTAGGTGAGACCAGAACTAAGAGACATAGCCTCAAAATTCAGGGAAGTAGATTTAGGACAGAGATGAGGAGTATGTGCTTTTCCCAAATAGTGGTGAATCTGTGGAATTCTCTGCCCAATGCAGCAATGGAGGCTACCTCAGAAAAAATATTTAAGACAAGGTTGGATATATTTTTGCATAGTAGGGAAATTAAAGGTTATAGAGAAAAGGCAGGTTGGTAGAGATAAGTCTGTGGTCAGATCAGCCATGATCTTATTGAATGGTGGAGCAGGCTCGATGGGCCAGATGGCCGACTCCTGCCCCTATTTCTTATGTTCTTATGTTGTGGCCAGGATAGGTACACCAAAATAATTTAAAGTTGCTGACCTTCTCCACTTTTAGTTTTCTCCTCCTGAAGTCAATAATCAGCACCTTGGTCTTGCTCTCATTGGGTAAAAAGTTATTGTGGCACCACTCAGCCAGATTTTCCATTTCCCTCAGATATGCTGATTTGTCACCACCTTTGATTCAGCCTACAACAGTAGTAGTGTCGTCAGCAAGCTTGAATATGGCAGTGGAGATGTGCTTAGCTGCACAGTCATAGTGTAAAGCGAGTAGAGCCGGAGGCTAAGCACACAGCGTTGTGGTGCACCTGTACTGATGGAGATCGTGGAGGAGATACTGTTGCCAATCCAAACTGACTAAGGTCTGCAAGTGAGAAAATCCAGGATACAATTGCACAATGAGGTATTGAGGCCATGGTCTTGAAGCTTATTGATTAGTTTAAGGGGGTGATGGTATTAAATGCTGAGCTGGAGTCCATAAAGAACATCCTGATGTAAGCATCTTTGCTGTCCAGATGTTCCAGCATTGAGTGAAGAGTCAATAAAATGGCATCTGCTGTGAACCTGTTGATCCGGTAGGCAAACTGGAGAGGATCCAAGTCGTTTCTCAGACAGGAGTTGATATGTTTCATCACCAACCTCTCAAAACACTTCACCACTGTGGATGTTAGTGCTACTGGACAATAGTCATCGAGGCAGGCTATCATGTTCTTCTTAGGCACCGATATAATTGAAGCCTGCTTGAAGCAGGCGGGTGTCTCAGACTGCTGGAGCAAGAGATTAAAGATCTCAGTGAAGATCAGCCAGTTGATAAGCACAGGTTTTTAGTACTTGGCCAGGTACTCTGTTTGGGCCGGATGCTTTTCATGGGTTCACTCTCCTGAAGGGTGCTCTCACATCGGCCTCAAAGACATAAATCACAGAATCATTGATAGCTGTGCAAGTTCATGATCGTTCCTCCACATCAAAGCAAACAAAGAAGTCATTGAGCTCATCTGGAAGCAAAGCCCTGTTGTCACTTATGTCACTTGATAAGAGGTGACAGCATTCAGGCCCTGCCACAGCTGTCAAGCAGGGCTTGAATGCCATCACCTCTTACGATATTCAAGTTAATCACTTTCAATGATTCAAGTTTAGTCTGGAATTGCCACTTTGCCTGGGAGATGGCTTTCCAGAGATGGTACCTGGACGTCTCCTTACTTTCTTGGTCATCAGATTTTGAATGCCTTTGATCTGGCCCTAGCAGATTGCGGATCCCATGGTTCATTTAGGGCTTCTGGTTGGGAAGCCTCTGAATGATTTTGTGGGCATACACTTATCTACAACTGGTTTAATAAAGACCATGGCAACCATGGTGTACTCATTCAGATCCATAGATGAGTCCTTGAACACTACCTGAACAGTAAGTACTCCTGTTTGAGTACTGTTAAGGGGGACAGCTTATCTGGGGAAAGCAACAGTGGCCATGCCCCTGGCACAGATTCCGGCCCTGTGGCTCAGAAGGGTAGGGAAAGGAAGAGAAAGGCAGCAGTGATAGAGGACTCTATAGTTAGGGGGTCAGACAGGCAATTCTGTGGACGCAAGAAAGACACTCGGAAGGTAGTTTGCCTCCCAGGTGCCAGGGTCCGGGATGTTTCAGATCACGTCCCCGATATCCGGCGGTGGGAGAGAGAATAGCCAGAGGTCATGGTACATATTGGTACCAATGACATAGATAGGAAAAGGGAAACAGACTACAGGGAGTTAGGAAGAAAGTTGAGAAGCAGGGCCGCAAAGGTAGTGATCTCGGGATTACTGCCTGTACCATGTGACAGTGAGTATAGGAATAGAATGAGGTGGAAAATAAATGCGTAGCTGAGGGATTGGAGCGGGGGCAGGGATTCAGATTTCTGGATCATTGGGACCTCTTTTGGGGCAAGTGTGACCTGTACAAAAAGGATGGGTTGCACTTGAATCCCAGGGGGACACCAATATCCTGGTGGGGAGGTTTGCTAAGGCTACTGGGAAAAGTTTAAACTAGAATTGTTGGGGGGGTGGGAACCGAACTGAAGAGACTGGGGAAGAGGCGGTTGGCTCACAAATAGAGAAAGCTTGGAGACAGTGTGTGAAGGAGGATAGGCAGGTGATAGAGAAGGGACGTGCTCAGACCGATGGTTTGAGATGTGTCTATTTTAACGCAAGGAATACAGTATTGTGAACAAAGCGGATGAGCTTAGAGCGTGGATCAGTACTTAGAGGTATGATGTGGTGGCCATTACAGAGACTTGGATGGCTCAGGGACAGGCATGGTTACTTCAAGTGCCGGGTTTTAGATGTTTCAGAAAGGACAGGGAGGGAGGCAAAGAGATGGGGGCGTGGCACTGTTGATCAGAGATAGTGTCACGGCTGCAGAAAAGGTGGACGTCATGGAGGAATTGTCTACAGAGTCTCTGTGGGTGGAGATTAGGAACAGGAAGGGGTCAATAACTTTACTGGGTGTTTTTTATAGGCCGCCCAATAGTAACAGGGATATCGAGAAGCAGATAGGGAAACAGATCCTGGAAAGGAGGAGGAGAAGATGGCGGCACGACGCAGCTTGCGCGGCCACTCCGGTGAATGATATCTGTAATATGTCAAGTAGGGTGCCATGCACAATCCTGATTTGATGGAGACATCTGGAGAAACTTCTGAAATGCCTGCTTTGCTGCCACTGCTACTGTGTGATCCAGAATCTCTGGAAGGGAAGGTCTCGAATCCTCGGCTTTGCTTGTTGCTTGGCGGCTGGGACGGGGTCGAAGCACTCGGCAGAGATGGTGCTCGGTGTCGAAGAGCTGGTCGGAGGCTCGAAGTTTTCGAACGGACTCAGAGTCAGCTGTGATCAGGTGGTTCCAATGCATCGACAGTCATTGGTGCCTGGAGGTTTATGGCAGAGAGAGTTTCTCCCTTCTGCTATCTGCTATCGGGGACTATTGGGAGTCGATCGGAACTTTGAGACTTTTTTTTACCGTTCCCATAGTCTGCTCTTTATCAAATTATGGTATTGCTTTGCACTGCTGTAACTATATGTTATAATTATGTGGTCTTGTCAGTGTTAGTCTTTGGTTTGTCTTGTTTTTTTGGGATATCACTCTGGAGGAACATTGTATCATTTCTTAATGCATGCATGCATTTCTAAATGACAATAAATGAGGACAGAGTGTCCTCATAATCTAATCTAATCTAATAACAGAGTTGTTGTGATGGGAGATTTTAATTTCCCAAATATTGATTGGCATCTCCCTGGAGCAAGGGGTTCAGATGGGGTAGAGTTTGTTAGGTGTGTTCAGGAAGGTTTCTTGACACAATGTGTAGATAAGCCTACAAGAGGAGAGACTGTATTGATATGGTATTGGGAAATGAACCCGGTCAAGTGTCAGATCTGTTAGTGGAAGAGCATTCTGGAGATAGTGATCATAATTCTATCTCTTTTACAATAACATTGGAGAGAGAGAAGAACAGACAAGTTAGAAAAGTTTTTAATTTGAGTAAGGGGATTTATGAGGCTATCAGGCAGGAGCTTGGAAGCTTAATTTGGGAACAGATGTTCTCAGGGAAAGGTACAGAAGAAAGGTGGCAAATGTTCAGGGGATATTTGCGTGGAATTCTGCATAGGTACGTTCCAGTGAGACAGGGAAGTTACGGTAGGGTACAGAAACCGTGGTGTACAAAGGCTGTAGTAAATCTAGTCAAGAAGAAAAGAAGAGCTTATGAAAGGTTCAGAGAGCTAGGTAATGTTAGAGATCTAGAAGATTAAAAGGCTAATAGTAAGGAGCTTAAGAAGGAAATTAGGAGAGCCAGAAGGGGCCATGAGAAGACCTTGGCGGGTAGGATTAAGGAAAACCCCAAGGCATTCTACAAGTATGTGAAGAGCAAGAGGACAAGACATGAAAGAATAGGACCTATCAAGTGTGACAGTGGGAAAGTGTGTATGGAACCAGAGGAAATAGCAGAGGTACTTAATAAAATACTTTACTTCAGTATTCACTATGGAAAAGGATCCTAGTGATTGTAGTGCCGACTGAAAAGCTTGAGCATGTAGATATTAAGAAAGAGGACGTGCTGGAGCTTTTAGAAAGCATCAAGTTGGATAAGTCGCTGGGACCAGATGAGATGTACCCCAGGCTACTGTGGGAGGCGAGGGAGGAGATTGCTGAGCCTCTGGCAATGATCTTTGCATCATCAATGAGGACGGGAGAGGTTCCGGAGGATTGGTGGGTTGTGGATGTTGTTCCCTTATTCAAGAAAGTCATAGGCATAGTCATACTTTATTGATCCCGGGGGAAATTGGTTTTCGTTACAGTTGCACCATAAATAATTAAATAATAATAAAACCATAAATAGTTAAATAATAATATGTAAATTATGCCAGGAAATGTCCAGGACCAGCCTATTGGCTCAGGGTGTCTGACCCTCCAAGGGAGGAGTTGTAAAGTTTGATGGCCACAGGTAGGAATGACTTCCTATGACGCTCAGTACTGCATCTCGGTGGAATGAGTCTCTGACTGAATGTACTCCTGTGCCAACCAGTACATTATGTAGTGGATGGGAGACATTGTCCAAGATGTCCTCTTTTCAGACACCACCGTCAGAGAGTCCAGTTCCATCCCCACAACATCACTGGCCTTACGAATGAGTTTGTTGATTCTGTTGGTGTCTGCTACCCTCAACCTGCTGCCCCAGCACACAACAGCAAACATGATCGCACTGGCCACCACAGACTCATAGAACATCCAAGGGAGTAGAGATAGCCCAGAAAATTATAGACCAGTGAGTCTTACTTCAGTGGTTGGTAAGTTGATGGAGAAGATCCTAAGAGGCAGGATTTATGAACATTGGGAGAGGTATAAAATGATTAGAAGTAGTCAACGTGGCTTGGTCAAAGGCAGGTCATGCTTTACGAGCCTGATTGTATTTTTTGAGGATGTGACTAAACACATTGATGAAGGCAGAGCAGTAGGTGTGGTGTTTAAGGATTTCAGCAAGGCATTTGATAAGGTACCCCATGCAAGGCTTTTTGAGAAAGTAAGGAGGCATGGGATCCAAGGGGACATTGCTTTGTGGATCCAGAACTGGCTTGCCCACAGAAGGCAAAGTGTGGTTGTAGATGGGTCATATTCTGCATGGAGGTTGGTGACCAGTGGTGTGCCTCAGGGATCTGTTCTGGGACCCTTACTCTTTGTGACTTTTATAAATGACCTGGATGAGGAAGTGGTGGGATGGGTTAGTAAGTTTGCTGATGACACAAAGATTGGGGGTGTTGTGGATAGTGTAGAGGGCTGTCAGAGGTTGCAGCGGTACATTGATAGGATGCAAAACTGGGCTGAGAAGTGGCAGATGGAGTTCAACCCAAATAAATGTGAAATGGTTCATTTTGGTAGGTCAAATATGATGACAGAATATGGTATTAATGGTAAGACTCTTGGCAGTGTGGAGGATCAGAGGGATCTTGGGGTCCGAGTCCATAGGATGCTCAAAGCAGCTGCGCAGGTTGACGCAAACAAGAAGAATTCTGCAGATGCTGGAAATTCAAGCAACACACACCAAAGTGAACGCAGCAGGCCAGGCAGCATCTCTAGGAAGAGGTACAGTCGACGTTTCAGGCTGAGACCCTTCGTCAGGACTAATTGAAGGAAGAGTTAATATGTTGGGTTGACTCTGTGGTTAAGAAAGCATATGGTGTATTGGCCTTCATCAATCGTGAAATTGAATTTAGGAGCTGAGAGGTAATGTTACAGCTGTATAGGACCCTGGTCAGACCCCACTTGGAGTGCTGTGCTCAGTTCTGGTCGTCTCACTACAGGAAGGATATGGAAACCATAGAAAGGGTGCAGAGGAGATTTACAAGGATGTTGTCTGGATTGGAGAGCATGTCTTATGAAAACAGGTTGAGTGAACTCAGCCTTTTCACCTTGGAGCAATGGAAGATGAGAGGTGTATAAGATGATGAGAGGCATTGATCGTGTGGACAGTCAGAGGCTTTTTCCCAGGGCTAAAATGGCTGCCACAAGAGGGCACAGGTTTAAGTTGCTTGGGAGTAGGTACAGAGGAGATGTCAGGGGTAAGTTTTTTTACTCAGAGAGTGGTGAGTGCGTGGAATGGGCTGCTGGCAACGGTGGTAGAGGCAGATACGACAGTGACTTTTAAGAGACTTTTGGATAGGTACATGGAGCTTAGAAAAATAGAGGGCTATGTGTAACCCTAGTAATTTCTAAGGTAGGGACATGTTCGGCACAACTTTGTGGGCCGAAGGGCCTGTATTGTGCTGTAGGTTTTCTATGTTTCTATGTCTTTGAACTTGAAGCAATCCTCTGCCTCCTGCGACCAACTCTTTGTTGTGTCACATAACCCGTGACAGGGGTTAAGAAACCAGCAGAAATAGAAACCACTTTGGAGTCTCGTATTGCGAACAACTAATAATATTTATTAGTAACTACGCAATACAGTAATATAAATGTAGATAAATCAAACAGGTTAGCAATGATTATATATAAAAGTAAGCGTGAATATATATGTATGAAAAATCCAAGCTTCTTTAAATCGAGGGGTAAAAAGATACAATCTTACGATGTTGAGTAAAGTTCAGTTCAGTTCAGTTCATGGTATTTAGTTGAGTAGTGATGGAGAGAGAGAGAAGAGAGAGAGAGAGAGAGAGAGAGAGTGTTGAGTCGAGTCGAGTCTTCAGCTGAGCTGATGCCGTCGATCTTCTCGTCGTCCTCCGAAATCCTTTACAAGTCACCGACTGTGACTTTAACCGGGGGACCGGTCTTCTGTGGTGGAGCTATCACCCCGGCAAGGGTGGACACATAGACAACTCCCCACCAGTCAACCCCTTCTCCTTAAACTGGAATAGCAATTTGGATCAATCCGCCTGATTGATCCTCCAAAACCCACTTTTTCTGCGGGCACAGTAATGCTCATTCAGTGTCCAGATCATGTGTCCTGAGGTCAGAAATCATCTGACCTCCTATTTATTTCACCAGGCTGAGCATCACCTGTCACTCAAAGAGTCCCTCTCTCCTTTGTCTGTAAAGGAGTGCACAAGCAGGCAGCAAGTCCTTGAAGAAATATCAACAATCTGCCTTTGGTCACTATAGCAACCTTCGAGCTGCTCGGTGCTGTCTCCAACTTCAAACTCAGGAAAAATCCAAAGTTACTTCCAATGCCTTAAAGTGACAGTCCACTGTTAATCTTCGTCTCTCTCTCCTTACCAAACAAACCATCAGTGATGAATGTCTCTCTCTGCCTCTCTTCAAACAGTTAATAGGGGCACTCCAGGATCCCCTCACAGTTGTCCTACTGTCTGGCCTCTGCCTGTACACAGGTAGGAGAAGACAGCCAAGTAATCTGATTTACTGGGCATGGAACAGTAGGCATTCCTTTTCTTAGTAGAACAGTGGTCTAGCGTGTTGGGACCACTGGCGCTACAGATTATATGCTGATGGTAATTGGGCAGGGTTTTTTCAAACAAAACTGGCTGAAGTTCCCGACTATGATTTGAAATGTGTCAGGATGGACTGTTTCATGTTTGGAGATGGCATGATGCAGTATCTCAAGTGTTTGATTATAACCAGCTGCTGGTGGTATGTAACCTGCAGTCAGGATTATGGAGGAGAACTCCCTGGGTAAATAGGAGAGACAGCACTTGACCATGAGGTATTCAAGGTCAGGGGAGCATGAGTTCGACAAAACCACCACATTGGAGCACCACCGAGAGGTTATCATGAAACACATACCTCCAGTTTTTCCCTTTTCCCAATCAGCAGTTCGGTTCATTCTGTAAATCGAGAAGCCTTCGGGTCTGATTGCTGTATCCTGGGAGAAATCCATGTCTCACTCAGACATTGAACATAGCAATCTCTGATTTCCCTGTGATACAGCAATCTTGCCCTCTGGTCCTCAGTTTTATTCTCCAGCAACTACACATTTGCTGACAAGATGCTGGGTAGAGGGGGCTCATCCCTCTGCATTTCATCCTGACTTGGGGTCCCCCCTCCTGCCTCACTTCTGGCAACGGCGACGAACCTTCGTCGGCTTAAAGGTATCATACCTGCTTAGTCCACCAAGTTCTTCAGAAGGTCATGAAAACTGTAGATGATTAAGTGGATTTAAAAGATTCTGCAGATTTCCAGCATCTACAGAATCTCTTGTGTTTCTATTTATCCTCTCTTTATTTTCTGGCAGTTAACCAACTCCCCATCCATGTTCTTTTATGCAGTGAGTGCCATGAGCTCTTATCAGATTTTTTTAATGTTAGACCTAAAAGAATGTTTTTCAGAAACCCAGATATACCACATCCACTGGTTGATTTTTCTATTCTGCTGATCGCATCCTCAAGTACATTGTAATAAATATGTCAAAGATAATTTTCCTTTAGTAAACCATATTGACTCTGCCTAATCATATTATGATGTTCAAGTGAACTGTTTATTCTTACCTAACATTTGACTGCAGCACTTTTCTGACAACAGATGTCAAGCTAACTGACCTATTGTTCCCTTGGTTCTCTCTTCCTTCCTATTTGAACTACAGTGCTATGTTCAATTTTCCAATACACGATACCTTTCTCAAATGTAGGGAATTTTGAAAAATCACAATATTTCACTAAAAAGATCACCTCTACCTCTACACTCCGTATTTTAGAATCTAGGATATAAGTTAGTTTTTAATTAATTTGGTTACCTCATACATTCCCTTTTATGATAACGATTGTTTCATAGCACACATAACATAGAAATCTACAGCACATTACAGGCCCTTCAGCCCACAATGTTGTGCTGACTATGTAAGCTACTCTAGAAACTGCCTAGAATTACCCTATCGCATAGGCCTCTGTTTTTCTAAGTTCCATATACCTGTCTAAGAGTCTCTTGAAAGACCCCATAGTAACCACTTCCACCACCGTCACTGGCAGTGCATTCCATGCACACACCACTCTCTGTGTGAAAAACTTACCCCTGACATCCCCTCTGTACCTACTTCAAAGCACCCTAAAACTATGTCCCCACGTGTGAGCTATTTCAGCCCTGTGTAAAAGCCACTGGCTATCCATATGATCAATGCCCCTTATCATCCTATACATCTCTATCAAGTCACCTCTCATCCTCCGTCGCTCCAAGGGGAAAAGGCCAAGTTCACTCAACCTATTCTCATAAGGCACGCTCTCCAATCCAGGCAACATCCTTGTAAATCTCCTCTGCACTCTCTCTATAGTCCTTCCTGTAGTGAGGTTACCAGAACAGAACACAGCACTGCAAGTGGGGTCTGACCAAGGTCTTATATAAGCTGTCACTTTACCTCACAGCTCTTGAAATCAATCCCACAGTTGATGAATGCCAACATACCATACACCTTTTTAACAGCTATTAACAGTGTACTAACACTTTACGTTTGATATTCCAAAGTGCAACACTTCACAGCTGGCTGGGTTAAACCCCATCCACCATTTCCTACCCATAATTGTAACACACCCATATCCCATTGTAATCTTTGCTAGTTTTCTATGCTATCCACAAGACCTCTAATCTTCATATCAGTTGCAAACTTACCAACCCTTCCATCTATATTTTCATCCAGATCATGTATACAAATCACAAACAGCAGAGACCCCTGTGGAACACCACTAGTCACAGGCCTCTGGCTGGAATAAATCTCTTCAACCACTATGCTCTGTCTTCTATGGGTGAGCCTATTCTGAATCCAAACCGCTCATCACTGTTGATCCCATGAATCTTAACCTTCTGCATGAGCCTACCATGAGGGACCTTTGTCAAATGCCTTACTAAAATCCATGTAAACAGCATCCACAGCTCTACCTTTATCAATGACTCATCACCTCCTCAAAAAACTTGATCAAGATTGTAAGACACGGCTTGCCCTACATAAACCCGTGCTGACTGGCATGGTTTTCCAAATGTTCATAAATCCTATCCTTAAGAATCCTCTCCAGTATCTGACGAAAGACCATAAAATATAGGAGAAGAGTTAGGCCATTTGGCCCACCAAGTCTGCTCTGCCATTTCACCATGGCTGATCCATTTCCCTCTCAGCCCCAATCTCCTTCCTTCTCCCCATAACCCTTCATGCTCTGACGAATGAATCTGTCAACCTCTGCCCGAAATATTCCCAATGACTTGGCCTCCACAGCCACTCTTGGCAACAAATTCCACAGATTAACTCAGTTTTGGCTAAAGAAGTTCCTCCTCATCTCCATTCTAAATGGACGCCCCTTTATTCTGAGGTTGAGCCTTCTGGTCCTCGGCTCCCCCACCATAGGAAACATCCACCTGAGTCTGACTGGTCTATAGCTTCCAGGATTACCTCTATTTCCCTCCTTCTCTATAAGCCTCGAGGGCTTATACATGTCTTCTTATGTTGCCATCCTTGTCCTACCTTCTTACTGGAACATAGCTGTTCTGTACTCTGTGTAGTTGCTTTTTAAACACCCTCTGTGGACTTGCCAAAAACAGCTATTCCCCATTAACTCTCCCTAGCTCCTGCACAATGCTCTCATCATTTGCTCTGCTCCAATTTAATCTCTCCTGCAAGGTCTGTACTTATCCCTATCTACAACTATCTTAAACTTTAAGGAATTCTGATCACTGTTCCCTAATTGCTCTCCCACTGAAAGATCAGTCAGCTGGACAGGTTGATTATCCAAAAACAGGTCCAGTATGACCCCACTTCCTGTTGGATTATCTACATATTGATTTAAGAACACCTCCTGGATGCACCTAACAAATTCTGACATGTCCAAACCTTCTGCACTTAAGAAATCCCGGTCTATATTAGAGAAACTGAAGCCACCCACTCCAGCAATTACCATTTTCACAGCTTCCCTAATCTGCCCTGGCAATTATGGGGGGGTGGGGTCTGTTGTATAATCGCAAGAGTAATCGCTCCTTCCTCCTCTTTGCGTTGTACCCATATAGATTCAGTGGATGAGTCCTCCATCATGTCCCATCTGAGCGCAGCTGTGATATTGTT
Organism: Mobula birostris; assembly: GCF_030028105.1. NCBI lineage: Eukaryota > Metazoa > Chordata > Chondrichthyes > Myliobatiformes > Myliobatidae > Mobula > Mobula birostris. The sequence continues at coordinate 169,769,576 of NC_092375.1, read as the reverse complement.
GCTGATTAATAGCTCAACTTCTCTCCCCCTCCCTTTACCTTTTCCTCTATCTTTTCTAAAACATCAAAAACTTCGAACATTAATCCCTCTTCCTGTTGACTCTCTGTTATGGCTACAAAACATAGTTCCATGTACTGATCAATGCTCTATGTCCATCACCCTTACCCTTAATACTCGAGCAAATAAAACACACGCTTCAGCCTAGCAATGCACACAAAATGCTGGAGGAACTCAGCAGGTGAGGTAGCATCTATGGAAAAAAGTACAGTCAACGTTTCAGGCCAAAACCCTTCGGCAGGACCTGTACTTTTTTCCATGGATGCTGCCTGGCCTGCTGAGTTCCACCAGCGTTTTGTGTGTGTTGCTCAGATTTCCAGCATCTGCAGATTTTCTCTTGTTTGTGACACACTTCAACCTGTCCATCTCGTTCTTCCTATCATCTCCCTCCTGCCTGTTCTTACTGGTCACTGGGATATTGAAATAATTTTTTGAATAATAGAGGCATCAAGGGAGCTTGAAGTCTGGTATACTTCAGTCACTATCTCATTCTCTTATGAAACAGGCCCACAGGCAATGGCTTATTCCAGCTGTTTCTAATGTTTTTCTAAATGAGAAATGCTTAAATGATGGTTTAAACAATGTACAGGAATAGAACAGAAGAAAACAAAATGGAAATGCTGCAAAATTAAATTACATTTGGATTTAAATAGATTATGCTAATAATAGAATAATAAAAATGGGGATGTCAGGGGTAAGTTTTTCACACAGAGAGTGGCAGGTGCATGGAATGTACTGCCGGCGAGGGTGGTGGAGGTGGATACAATAGGGTCCTTTAAGAGACTCTTAGATGGGCACATGGAGCTTAGAAAAATAGAGGGCTATGTGGTAGGGTAATTCTAGGCAGGTTACAGAGTTACATGGTTGGCACAACATTGTGGGCCGAAGGAGCCGTAATGTGCTATAGGTTCCTATGTTCTATAAAATTTTCTGTGAAGAAGCAGCTTATTGGTGTGATCAATAACAATCAAGAACTACTAAGAACAAAATCAGTAAGGTAGCAAAAGAAAAATTCTATGGCGGAACTTTAGTATAATTTCTCATTATTAACATGTTCCAGAATGTTGTGAAATTATGTGTTAATGATGAGTGAAAATACGGTCCATATTCAAATGTGTACAGATCAAAGTAATATAATGACCCGCTGGATGATAACTAGTTTACTGCGGTATTATGAATGAGTGTGAGCCTCTGCAGTTGGAGTGTGCAAGCAATAATTCATAATTCTGCACTATTGTACAGACAGAACCATAATTTGCAATACTAACTTTTAATGCAATTAAAACAGTATTTTGATTATTCTAACATGGTTTGTGTGAATTGCATTAAGTGCAGAACCTTCATTTGGGGGCTACACAGACAAGTTTTCTCAGCTCTCCCACTGATGTCAGCTTCAGCTTCGTGGATATGATATTTACAACCAGCTCTTAAAAGGCTTTCCATAGAACGTAGCCCTTTGGCATAATGAGTAGAGCTGCTGCCTACTGCTCCAATAAGCTGAATTTCAGTCCTGTTCTCTGCTGCTGTCTCTGCAGTCTGATTATTCTCCCTGTGGCTGCACAGGTTTCCCCAAGTGCTCAGTCACCAACACACACCTTCCGAAATATGTGTTTTGGTAGGTTAATTTAAATTACCCCTAGTCTGTAGTGAGTGGTAGCATCTGGATGTAGTTGAAAGAAATGTCAAGAGAATAAAATAGATCATGGTAGGTTTAAGGTAATAATGGATGCTGAATGGATGACATATACTCAGCTGTTTCTCCCTGTGACTATGACTGGTGTTTCTACTTTCTTTTGCCACAAATAATACTTTTTCTCCTAGCAATCAAGATCACTAGCAGCCTGAAGAACTACAATTAGTTGCAAGATTTTGTAAGAAAAAACTCCTAATATTGCAAAAGCAAAATACTGCAGCTGCTGGAAATATGCAAAGGATTAAGAAAATTTGTGGAAACAGAATCAGTTAAATTTTCAGTTTGATAACCTGTCATCAGAATAGAATTAATTTGAATTAATACAGTCACTGATTTTGATAACTGTGGATTTTAACTATGGGAAAAGTAATCAAGCCTAAAATTTAATGCAGTTCCAAGGGAGCGTGGCATTGTTTGAGATGCTCGAGATGCTTGCTTCCAGATGCAATGGTAAACAAAGTCCCTAACTACCTGCTCAGAAGGATTCTGGGGCACAATTGGAAGAAAGATAAAAATAATCTGGTTAATTATCTCATTAACTATTTGTGGAGCCTTGATGTATGCAGGTTGATGCCTTATTTGCCTACATGACATTCATAATTACAATACCTAATAATTTAAAGCTTTGATATATTCTGAGGATGTAAAACGTATGGTGCAAATTCAATTTTCTTTCAAATAATTGTTCAATCTTTTATAGTTCACTGGTAACATCAATGTATCATTTTAATGAACTTATATTGGTAAATACATACATCAATAAGTAAAAATATGCTAAAATAAACCTGATTGTGAAAGTATTTTCATCTTCATGATAGCCAGATTGTTAACACAGCTTCATGCATAAGTATGCATTCTTTGGCCACTTTATTAGGTACACAAGTACATAGGCTTGCCAATGCAAATATCTAATCAGCTAATCATGGGCAAACAACTCAATGCTTAAAAAAACATGCAAATATGGTCAAGAGGCTCAGTTGTTGTTCAAACCAAACTTCAGAATAGGGAAGAAATGTGATCTAAGTGACTTTGACCATGGAATGATTGTTGGTGCCAGATGGGCTGATATGAGTATCCCAGAAACTGCTAATCCTCTGGGATTTTCACATACAACAGTCTCTAGAGTTTACAGAGAATGGTACAAAAAACAAAAACAAAAACAAATCCAGTGACCGGCAGTTCTGTGGGTGAAAACGGCTTGTAATGAGGAAGGTCAGAGGAGGATGGCCAGACTAGTTCAAGCTGGCAGGAAGGCACCAGTAACTCAAATAACCACACATTACAACAGTGGTGTGCAGAAGGGCATCTCTGATGCAGAAGCCAGCATAAAACAATTGGGGGGGGGGGGTGGGAAGAAGCACAAGCTGATAGGAGAAAGGTGAGCGTAGGTGAGGGGGAAGGTTGGTGGGTGATCCAGCATCTGCAGGATCGCTTGTGTCTCAACCTTAGACGATAGGTTAAAAGTATGAAAGAGCAGCAAACTGTTGTAATATGTTTTTGACTGATGGAAAATCAAAGGAATCAGGCATTTAGAAATAAATAACAGTCATGGAGTTTCAATAATTCTGGCTATTTAAAATCTATATTTATGATTGTTTTCCAAAACCTGTTACAATATTCTAATATAAAAGTGAACTACGGAAAATAAAAACAATGGTCTAAATCTTTATCAGTAAATACCAATAGTGCCAAGGACCACCCTAACCGTGCACAAGGCCACGAACCCTGTGCAGCTCCAAACTCCCACACACATGATTTCTGCAGATTTCCTGCCACTGCTCCCGTGTTTGACTCCTCATGGAGTTAAGTGGCTGGGTAAAGAATAAGTACCAGTCAATTTGTGTTATTGGGTTTTGTAATTGAGTTCATTTATATGTCTTTTTTATTTTCTTTAAGTGGTTAAAATTTTTAAGTGAACCATTTTAATGAGATTTAATTGTCTCTTTAATTTTCAAAAGTTGTTGAATATCTTTTGCTGTCTAAGAGAGCAACATTATCATGAATGACTAAGGGATAACTCCACTTTCCCCAAAGCCCTGGAAGTCCCCAATCAGAGCCTCATCACCGGTTGCAGTTTATAGTCATACCCAGGACTTCTGCTATTTTTAGCAAAAGCAAAAAAAAGGACTTCAGATGCCGAAACCTGGAATAATAACAGAATGCTGGAAGAACCTAGCAGGTAAATCAGCACCCGCGGCAGTAAGGATGTAAGTCAAAGTTTCAGATCAAGTCCCTGCATCAGGAATGAGATGGAACAGCAAAGATTGTCAATATATTGTATAGCAGTGTGATGAGGGATAACCAGCCGGTGGTGTGGTGGCATCCACACTGGGCTTCAAGGCGAGTGGTTCCAGGTTCGAATCTGGCCGGCTCCTTGCATGCTATCAATCTGTGCTCGGTTGAGCACTGAGTTAGCAAATCGGCTTCATAAAACAAAACAGACAAATGCTAAAGAAACGGCAAAGTTGCTGCCTAGAAAGGAACAATGAATGACAAACGTGATGAGGGATGTAACAGAGGCTAGTAGGTGATAGCTTAGGAGGGGATGATGACAGATGCAACCAGGTGGTGAACGAAGGGAGAAGACTGGATGGGCAAGCATGCGATGTAGTAGACCAGTTGGGAAAAGGTGCAGTGAACTCATCCCTCATTTGCAGGGGAAATGCCAGGGAACAGGAAGGGTTGGCTGGGGAGGGATGAGTCCTGAAGATAGTGATCCCTGCAGAAAGCAGAAAGGAGTGAAAAGGTGAAGATGTGATAGGTGTTGAGATCATGTTAGAGCTGGCAGAAATAGTGGAAGTATTCAGAGGCTGGTCGGTGCACAGTGAGGGTGAAGGGAATTTTGTTGGTGTTCTGACTGCTGAGGGGAGCTGATGTGTGGGAAATGGAGGAAATATGTACGAAGGCTCCATCAACCATGGCAGAGGGAAGCCATACTTACAGAAGCTCCAGAGCGGAAGTTGTCATTTTGAGAGCATATGCAGGAGAGACAGTGAAGTTGAGAAAAATTACAGGATACAGGATGGGAAGTGCGAAAGAAGCACAGAAAATTACAGCACAGTACAGGCCCTTCAGCCCACAATGTTGTGTTGATCTTTTAACCTACTCTTAAGATCAATCTAACTCTTCTCTTCCACATAGCCCTCCAGTTTCCCATCATCCATGTGCCTATCTAAATCTCTTAAATTTTCCTAACGTATCTGCCTCTACCACCACCCCAAGCAGTGCGTTCCACACACCCAACATTGGATCATTTTTCTCGGTATAATGCTTTTGTGTTATTTATTTGATTGGTTTCTGTTTTTCGAGTTTTGGGACGTGTGAGGATCTGATCACATTTTGGGTGGTATTTGTGCAGAAATGCAGAGGATTCCGCAGAGTTCACAGACGTTCTAGCACCACTGTATTTTGACTGTGAGAAATCATGCCTCACAAATCTGATTGATTCTTTTAAGGAAGTACACACTAGGAAAATTGATGAAGGCAGAATGACAGATGTGGTTTGTGTAGATCTAAAAGGTAAAAAGAAAGCTTGCGTCTGACATCCCCACTAGTCAACTTAAAATTATGCCCTCTTAGCTTAGCTATTTCTACCTGGAGAAAAGATCTTTGGCTGCTCACTTGATCTATGCCCCTTATTGTCTTGCACACTTCTATCAAGTCACCTCTCATCTTTCTTTGCACCTGTCTTGTCCCAAGACATGCTCTCCAATCCAGGCAGATTCTGGTACATCTCCTCTGTACACTCTCTAAATCTTCCACATCCTTCCTAAAATGAGGTGATCAGAAGTATACATAACATACCAAATGTGGTCCGAACAGGTTTATATAGAGCTGAACATTACCTCACAGCTCTTCAACTTGATCCCCCAACTAATGAAGGCCACCACATCATATGCCTTCTTAACAACCCTATCAATCTGCATGCCAACTTTGAGAGATCAATGGACATGGACCCCATGATCCCACTCTTAAGAATTCCACCATTAACCTTGTATTCTACCTTCAAATTCAACCTTCCAGTGCGAATCACTTCACATTTGACTGCATTGAACTCTATATAGTTGAGATATTTATAGGAGGTGGTTGGTTTATAGATGCTAGTGTATGTCTCCAGAGATGGAGGCAGGGAGATGCAGAAGACGAAGGGAGGTGACAGATCTGATCCAGGTGAATTTAAGGGCAGAATGAAGTTGATGGTGGTAAAGGTGATAAAATTGCCAAGTTCTGCATGATTGCAGGAATTACAACCAATGCAGTTACTGATTTAGCAAATATAGAGCTGATGGTTTTGCCAGAGTAGGCTTGGAGAAAGGACTCCTGCTTGTGGACAACAAAAAGACCCAAGTAGGTGCTCATGATTACCTCCCTGATCTGTGGAAAATGGGAGGAAGTGAAGTTTCTGAGGTTAAGGACAAGTTCTGCAGAATGGATGAGAGTGCTTATGGAGGGGAAATGTGCTTAAGGAACTATAGCAATTGCTTCAGCATGAGAGTGCAGCCTATCTACTGTCAAAGCATTTCAATGTGGGTTTATAATAAGACTTAGCATCCAATCGGAGCCAGTTTCCTGCAGGAAGTTCATGGCACAGGATCGGCCAAAGTTAAAAGCATGTTTCGTGGACAGGTAACCAGTCAGCTTGGATTAAAGATTGGGGTCACATTTTTTTGGTTTGGATCAGATAACCTCTGACAATCTAATCATAGTCAGTCATAGTCATACATTATTGATCCTGAGGGAAATCGGTTTTCGTTATAGTTGCTCCATAAATAATTAAATAGTAATATGTAAATTATACCAGGAAATAAGTCCAGGATCAGCCTATTGGCTCAGGGTGTCTGACCCTCCAAGGGAGGAGTTGTAAAGTTTGATGGCCACAGGCAGGAATGACTTCCTATGATGCTCAGTGTTGCATCTCGGTGGAATGAGTCTCTGGCTGAATGTACTCCTAATGACTGAGTTTAGCATTCTGAACAAGGGCTATTTTGACGTTGTTCTGAACATTTTGGATTAAGACAGAGTGTTGACAAAGCAGCTCCAGATTCCTTGCACAAAGGCAGAGCTTCTGCTGTAAACATTTTCACTCTCAGTTATTATTCCGCTTCAGTTAAAGGTTTGTGGGTTTAAACCCTTCTTCAGAGATGCAGGCTGGAAGCATTGAGCAGTGCTGCACTGTCAGAAGTAATGTTCTTTGGATAAGTTTAATAAAGCCCAATGCTTCTGTATAAGTGGATGTTAAAGGTTAATCCTTCTGGTGTAACCAATTGTAGCAGCTACATGAACAAACCAATGCTCCTGCTGGTGACTCCACGAGCAGTATCATTGTATAAAGCACAGTCCAATCATTATGTTCAAAAACGGTCAAAGAAATGTACTCAATTCTTTATTAGCAACTAGCAAAGCATACAGTTTTGAAGCGATGAAACTTATGATACTAAAACTAGCATACTTAGGTGGACTTCAATGAAGCTAAATAAAGTTAAGAGATTTTAAGTGCAGTTAAGCAAAGTTAAGCGTAATTAAGCAGTCAACAAAAGATATGGCAACTGTCTGTCCTCAGCTCTAAAACTGTCAAGAACAAAGCATGAATACTGTACATTACTAAACCCTTTGGTTTTACCGCGCCTGCAGCAGTGTAACTAGTAATATACATGATAAGTGCATAAATTAGAATACAATGCAGATAGAATCCAAGCAACACACACACAAAGTGCTGGAAGAAGTCAGCAGACCAGACAGCATCTATGGAAAAGAGTACAGTAGATGTTTCAGGCAGATAGAGTGCATGCAGGTGATATTGAACCTGATTCTGATGTTAATCATAGAGGCAACTTCATCAGGAGTCATGAAAATTGTGCCATATTCCTCACACACTATGTGATTTTACTAAAATTGAAACTGGTTTCTTGTTTTCCTGAAAGGCAGCAGTGATTGGCTTTCATTAAGGGTTGATTGGCTGTGAGGCACTTTGTGATTTCCTGATAAGGTGATAGGCTTGACAGAGCCATATGCTGTTTCCTTCAAGCTGGGCTGTTTCAGGTTTAATCTAATGAAGGACAGATTGAGGTACAGAGTCACATTTATCCAATTGTTTGGTTAATCGTGGGTGTCTCTGATATTGGTACTGATCAATTTAAGACAGTATTTCATTGCATATCCTTATTTTTCCACACTCTTTCAATATCCTCCTATATGACCCATCACTCTGAAAACACTATGCAAATTTCCATGTGTACATTCATGATAATCTCTTTTAACCCATCACAATCTCTATATTGCCAGCAATTGTACTATGACATGTAATACGAATTGAGCAGAAAGTTTAACAGCCCCAGCACAAACCCCATTTCCTCACCACTGAATCACTCTCTCCAGTAACTGAAGCAGATAGTTCATAATCCTGTTATCACATTTCACCAAGGGTATGTTTCAGACCATGTATCCATGACAACATCAGGGCTATCTGTTTTCCCCTCAATATAAATGCTCAGTTCCATCCATGTTCCTATTAATTTACACTGGCTCCTGGTTAAGAAACACTGTTATTAAAGTACTTTAAAATCTCTCCATGCTCTAAACCTGTGATGTTCCCAGTCTAGAAAGGTTGGATACAACAGGGCTCCTCTAATTCTTGTCTTTTCCATCTCTCATTCTCTCCATCTTTGATGCAGTTCCTTCTGCTGCAAGGACTAACGTTCAGTTTTCTTTCACCAAACATCTTTATCTCTCTCTACTCCTTCAAGGTGCAGATTAAAGCCTCCTCTTTGCCTAAGTGTTGCCACCCTTTCCAATGTCAAATCATACAATCAGGCAGCACCACTGGCCAACGGCCGGAGGTCAGGTTTCTGGTTGTGGATTTCCATCAGACTTCCATTAATCATACTCTGAAGCCAAAACTTTGTTTCTCTCTACACGAGTGCTGCCTATCCTGCGCAGTATTACTAACATTATCTGTTTTTTCTATGATTCAGGTAACATTTGACAGGTAGCATGACTTATTGGGGTAAAATGCAAAAACTACATATAGCTAAAAAGTGCAACGTACTCTGAGTGTTCAACATGTTCACGGGTTCTCAATGGAAACAAGGTTTATTCCGGAGAGGTGAAATTGCGGGTGTTCACGTTGGCTGGGCAGTAAAGCGCCTCCGACCACTCACTGCAAGGGTACGTTTCTCCGCACGATGCTGTCGACTTTCCACTATGGCTTGTTAGATTTTACACTTGTTGCACGTAGGTAGGAAACTGCCGCGTGTTAATTCTGCAGTACAGAACCCTTCCAATCCGGCAGTCTGCGAGCGCGCTCTCTGCAGCTATGTACAGATGACTGCTGCGGTCGCTGCTCTGCTCAATCCACTTTGAAGCACCGGCGTTTGTGTCGCTTCTGCACTCTGACGTCAAGGATGTTTTACGCTCGCTTCTTTCTCGGGGTTCGTGCTAGGAAGTGATTGTTTTCAGCTCCGACGGAGTCAGCAGTCACCTCTCGTTAAGCCGGTCGCCGCGGAGCCTATGATCTCCCCTGCCATGGTTTCTGCTCACACATCGTCCCAGTCTTCGGCATCAGCAGAATGGATTGCGTGCCTGGATAAAAGGTAGGAAAAATGTAAGCGGGGACTCTTCAGCTCCGTAAATGAAATGGAAATCATGGGAAGGGGGTTTCTAAGTCTAGAGCCACTATGGATTCTCTTGCCTGTGGAGAAGACGAAAAAAGACAATGCAGTGATAACAAAGCAGTCAAACGATGCTGGAATTGCCAACCAACCACCGAGACTGGAAGACGATTAAGACACCGAGGATAGCTATAAAGGTCATTCTCCGTCTCTGAATAATATCCATATCGTATGCAATACAGTGCAACGCTACTTTCTCGATTTCTGACAGCAAACCCGGTCAATTGTTTAATTGGAAACACGGCACCGACGAAATAGTTTTTTTGCATGATTGTATCAGGAGCCAGTTAGCATGCCGGAAGCATCGAAGATCTGTATATACTTTTAAAAAATAATGCGACACCTGCAATCTTTGCCAACATTAATTTTGGGGAATTTCGTTGACTGTGTTCAAAATTGAACCACATGTAGGAATCAGGTTACACGAGTTTGATATCCGATTCCACCAGGTTTCTGCAGAGACCAATGGTGAAGAAGCAATTTAAATAGGAAGTGAAGGCCTGTACTTTCCTGCACAAGCGGTGGGACTTAGTTCACGCATCATCAATGAAAAATATTATTAATGTTCGGGCTGATGAAAATTTTAGTTGTTAATAATGCCTCTCGATGTTCTCTTAATAGCTAATCCAGGATCAGTCTTAAAATAACTCCCATCCTTTTTTTGAGTCACTGTCACAGTAAAATAATTATTTGATGGCCAAGGCCTGATCGTGATGTATAGACACCTAAAGAGATTTTTACTATATAGGTACCATGTTAAATGTGTTTGATTTGAAAATACTGGTGTGTAATTTACAGTGTTTATCCATGTGGCAGTAATTCCCAATTAGCAGGCACTGGATATTTTCCAGCAGTTGAGTGGAATTTTTTCTGTTTTTGTATTTGTGTACAATAGGATGTTGTCAGGGAATCTTGCTTGAGGACTCCCAAGTCCCTTCGCACCTCTGATTTCTGAATTTTTCCCCGTTTAGAGAAAATTATTTGATGGTCAAAGCCTGACCCTGATGTGTAGAAATGTAAAGTGATTTTATTTATTGTACAGGTACCACGTTAAAATGTGTTGATTTGAAAACACACTGATATGTATTTCTCAATATCACTTCTTTGCCCATTCTCACAAAGGCATCAATTCCATCATCCACATCACTGACATATAATGATGTCTGTGAGGCGTTTGTACGTCCTCACTGTGACAGTGTGGGTTTCCTCCATGTGCTCCAGTTTCCTCCCACAGTCCAAAGGCTGTATAGGTTGGTAGATTAATTGGTCATTGTAAATTGTTCTGTGATTAGGCGAGGGTTAAATTTGGGGATTGCTGGGTGGCGCGGTGCAAAGGACTGGAAATGCCTATTCCGTGGTGTATCTCAATAAATAAATAAAGAAGCTGTCCCAGCACTGACCCCTGCAGAACACCAGTAGTCAGTGGCAGCCGATCAGAAAAGGCCCCCTTTATACCCACTGTTTACCTCTTGCCAGTCAGCCTATCTTCTGTCTATGCCAGTAGCTTTCCTGTAATGTCATAGGCTCTTGTGAATGATGGAATTGGTTGTTTTGTAGCCGTGTTTGTGGATGATACAAATGTAGGTGGAGGGGCAAGTTATACTGAGGAAGCAGGGAGTCTGCAGAAGGGCTTAGACAGATTAAGAGACAGTGGCAGATGGAATACAGTGCAGGGAAGTGTATGGTCATGCACTGTGGTAGAAGAGATAAAGGTGTAGACTATTTTCTAAATGGGGAGGAAAGAATTCCAACAGATTTGTCAGGCAAATTCCCCTAAAGGAAACCATGCTGACTTTGACGTGTTTTATCATGTGCTTCCAAGCGCCCCAAAACCACATCCTTAATAATGGACTCCAACATCTTCCTAACTACTGAAGTCGACCTATCTGGCAAATAATTTCCAATTTCTCACCTCCCTTCCTTCCTTCCTTAGAGAGTGGTGTGACATTTGCAATATTCCGGAACCATTTCAGAATCTAGTCATTCTTGAAAAATAATCGAGTGATTCTTTTACAGTAATTTTACACCAATCCTATTTTATTGTTCCCATTTCTATTGGTCGCTCCTCCACCCCTGATTCCCCAGAAAAGAGAACCTTCAATTTATTCAAGGAAGCCAAATTTCCTCAGTCATTTTCCCTGGTTGTGGTACCATTTGTTTTTCCTATAGATACTGTAAAGTTCTGCATATAGTATCAGCTCAAATTAATTTGTGTCACTTTTACTTCCAGATTGATTCAAATCCTAACCAAGGGGCTAAATCCATATTATAACTATATTTTTAAAATGTGAAGCTGAGGGAATGTGATTTATTGTTTACGAATGCCATAAAAATGCCACTGATCCTTGCTTTCATTGCTGAGTTCAATGTCAGCTGTGGCTTTTATCTGAGTTGTGAGTTCACATTCTGCTTTATGATCCTGAGCACATAATTCAAACTGATGTTCCAGTGCAGCCCAGAAAGAGATGGTCTTTTGAATAAAACATCCTAGATGGATATAAAACCTTTATGAAATTATTCAAAATGGAACAAAGGAGTCTCTGTGGTTTCCTGTTCCTGTTAAGACTGCTTTACAGTTCACCCTGACACATTTCAAATCACAGTCAGCGACTTCATCAGGCTTGTTTGAAGATATTGCCAATTACCATCGGCATACAGCCAGCAGTACCAGGAGTTCCAACACACTAGACTACAGCTATACTACAATAAGGAATGCGTACCATTCCATGCCCAGACTGCATTTCAGGAGATCTTATCGCCTGGCTGTCGGTCTCCTCCCTGCATACAGGCTCCAGAGATTAGGACAACAAAGAGGTGATCGAGGGAGGCAGAAGGGTGGATGTGGAATTGCTTTGAATCGGCGGACTGGGCTGTGTTGAAGGACTCTTCAGAGGATCTGAATAAATACACCACGGTTGACCCAGACTTCATAAAAACGGTTGTAGAGGAGTGTGTCCCCACAAAATCATTCGGAGTCTTCCCCAACCAGAAGCCCTGGATAAACCATGAGATCCACAATCTGCTGAGGACCAAATCAATCGCAGTCAGGTCTGGCGACCAAGTAAGATACAAGAGGTCCAGGTATGATCTCTGGAAAGCTATCTCACAGGTGAAGTGGCAGTTCTGGATTAAACTTGAATCACTGAAGGATGCGCAACAGCTGTGGCAGGACTTGAATGCTATTACCTCTTACAAAGTAAATCCAAGTGACATAGGTGACAACAGGGGCTTCACTTCCAAATGAACTTAATGCCCTCTACACTCGCTGTGACCAATAAAACATGGAGGGTCCTTCCTGTTGACCCTGTGATTTCAGTCTCGGTTGTTTAGGAGGATGAACCCATAGAAAGCTTCCAGCCCAGGTGGGGTACCTGTCTGAGTACTAAAGACCTGTGCTAATCAACTGGCTGGAGTGTTCACTAATACCCTAAACCGCTTGCTTTAGCAGTTTGAGGTACCCACCTGCTTCAAGCAGGCTTCAATTCTACTGTTGCCTAAGAAGAACATGGAAACTTGCCTCAATGACTATCATCCAGTAGCACTTACATCCACTGTGCTGAAGTGTTTTGAGAGGTTTGTGAAGAAACACATCAACTCCTGCTTGAGATATATCCACTCCAAATTGCCTACTGGAAAATGGGTCCACTACAGATGCCATTTCATTGGCTCTTCATGGGATGATGTTTTCACAGGGAAATGTACTATAGACATGTGGTCGATGTTTAGAGATCTCTTGCAGGATGTAAGGGATAAATTTGTCCCAGTGAGGAAGATAAAGAATGGTAGGGTGACAAGTGAGGTGGTCAAGTGGAAGAAGGCAGCATACATGAGGTTTAGGAAGCAAGGATCAGATGGGTCTATTGAGGAATATAGGGAAGCAAGAAAGGAGCTTAAGAAGGGGCTTAGAAGAGCAAGAAGGGGGCATGAGAAGGCCTTGGCCAGTAGGGTAAAGGAAAACCCCAAGGCATTCTTCAGTTATGTGAAGAAAAAAAGGATGACAGGAGTGAAGGTAGGACCGATTAGAGATAAAGGTGGGAAGATGTGCCTGGAGGCTGTGGAAGTGAGTGAAGTCCTCAATGAATAATTCTCTTCGGTATTCACCAATGAGAGGGAACTTGATGATGGTGAGGACAATATGAGTGAGGTTGATGTTCTGGAGCATGTTGATATTAAGGGAGAGGAGGTGTTGGAGTTGTTAAAATACATTAGGACAGATAAATCCCTGGGGCCTGACAGAATATTCCCCAGGCTGCTCCACAAGGCGAGAGAAGAGATTGCTGAGCCTCTGGCTAGGGTCTTTATGTCCTCGTTGTCCACGGGAATGGTATCGGAGGATTGGAGGGAGGCGAGTGTTGTCCCCTTGTTCAAAAAAGGTAGTAGGGATAGTCCGGGTAATTATAGACCAGTGAGCCTTACGTCTGTGGTGGGAAAGCTGTTGGAAAAGATTCTTAGAGATAGGATCTATGGGCATTTAGAGAATCATGGTCTGATCAGGGACAGTCAGCATGGTTTTGTGAAGGACAGATCGTGTCTAACAAGCCTGATAGAGTTCTTTGAGGAGGTGACCAGGCATATAGATGAGGGTGGTGCAGTGGATGTGATCTATATGGATTTTAGTAAGGAATTTGACAAGGTTCCACATGGTAGGCTTATTCAGAAAGTTAGAAGGCATGGGATCCAGGGAAGTTTGGCCAGGTGGATTCAGAATTGGCTTGCCTACAGAAGGCAGAGGGTGGTGGTGGAGGGAGTACATTCAGATTGGAGGATTGTGACTAGTGGTGTCCCACAAGGATCTGTTCTGGGACCTCTACTTTTCGTGATTTTTATTAACGACCTGGACGTGGGGGTAGAAGGGTGGGTTGGCAAGTTTGCAGATGACACAAAGGTTGGTGGTGTTGTAGATAGTGTAGAGGATTGTCAAAGATTGCAGAGGGACATTGATAGGATGCAGAAGTGGGCTGAGGAGTGGCAGATGGAGTTCAACCCGGAGAAGTGTGAGGTGGTACACTTTGGAAGGACAAACTCCAAGGCAGAGTACAAAGTAAATGGCAAGATACTTGGTAGTGTGGAGGAGCAGAGGGATCTCGTGGTACATGTCCACAGATCCCTGAAAGTTGCCTCACAGGTGGATAGGGTAGTTAAGAAAACTTATGGGGTGTTAGCTTTCATAAGTCGAGGGATAGAGTTTAAGAGTCGTGATGTAATGATGCAGCTCTATAAAACTCTGGTTAGACTACACTTGGAGTACTGTGTCCCGTTCTGGTCACCTCACCTTAGGAAGGATGTGGAAACATTGGAAAGGGTACAGAGGAGATTTACCAGGATGCTGCCTGGTTTAGAAAGTATGCATTATGATCAGAGATTAAGGGAGCTGGGGCTTTACTCTTTGGAGAGAAGGAGGATGAGAGGAGACATGATAGAGGTGTACAAGATAATAAGAGGAATAGATAGAGTGGATAGCCAGCGCCTCTTCCCCATGGCACCACTGCTCAATACAAGAGGACATGGCTTTATGGTAAGGGGTGGGAAGTTGAAAGGGGATATTAGAGGAAGGTTTTTTACTCAGAGAGTGGTTGGTGCATGGAATGCACTGCCTGAGTCAGTGGTGGAGGCAGATACACTAGTGAAGTTTAAGAGACTACTAGACGGGTATATGGAGGAATTTAAGGTGGGGGCTTATATGGGAGGCAGGGTTTGAGGGTCGGCACAACATTGTGGGCCGAAGGGCCTGTACTGTGCTATACTATTCTATGTTCATTCAACCCAGGTGTAGCGGTTACTTGGAAACAAACCAAAACCACTGAGAGACTGAGTCTGCACGCAGACACTGTATGATGTGCTTCCAAAATAACAAATTTCCAAACTGAAAAAGGTGCAATCGATCCTTTATTACAAAACCGGCAAAACAATCTTATAACAATTTTTAAAAAAAAATCTAACAAAACTAAAATTGACAATATAACAGTTTAATTAGTGAAGTTAACGTAACTAGCATTTAAGTGGTCAACAAAAAAATACCACCTCTAGCTCTAAATAGACTAAACAACTAACTGACCACACGTGTATATACGTAACTATATAAATTTGCTTCTACCATGCCCCAACCCATGTGGCAAATTACCCATAAAATACAATACAGAAAGAAAATAAATACATGACTTCTGTACCTGGAACTTCTGGACAGTGAAGGTGAATACACAAGGATGCTCTTTGTTGACTGCAGCTTGGCATTCAGTAGTATCGTCCCCTCAAAGCTAATCAATAAACACCTTAGCCTCAATGGCTCCTTGTGCAATTGGACCCTTGATCTCCTCACTTCAGATTGGCAATGATATCTCCACAATCTCCATCAGCACAGTTGCACTACAAGGCTTTCTGCTCAGCTCCCTGCTCTACCCACCTTACACTTATGACTGTGAGGCTTAGTACAGCTCCAATGCCATATTTAAGTTAACTGACAACACCACTGTAGTTGGCTTAATTAAATGTGGTGACAAATCGGCATATAAGAGGAAGATTGGAATTCCAGCTGAGTGGTGCAATTTCAACAATCTCTCACTCAATGTCAGCAAGACCAAGGAGCTGATTATTGACTTCAGGAGGAGGAAACAGGAGGTTCATGAGCCGGTCCTCATCGGAGGTGGAGAGGGACAGCAATTTTGTGTTCGTTGATGCTGATCTGAACTGGACCCAGCAAGTAAGTGCAATTATGAAGAAAGCACAGGAGAAAAGCTTTGGTATGACATCTAAAACTTTGACAAATTTCAGTTGATCTGTGGTGGAGAGTATTTTGAGTGGTTGCGTCATGGTCTGGTATGGAAACACCAATGCCCTTGAATGGAAAATCTTACAAAAAGTAGTGGATATGGCCCAGACCATCATGGATAAAGCCCTTCCCACCATTGAGCAAATCTGCATGGGGTGTTGTCACAGGAGTAACGTCCATCATTAAGGACTCCCACAATCCAGGCTATTCTCTCTCGCTGCTGCCATCAGGAAAAAGACACTGGGGACTCAAGACCCACACCACCAGATTCAGGAACAATTATTACCCCTCAACCATCGGGCTCTTGAATCAGATACTTTTTAGTTTCTTGGATTTACTGAGTATGCCCACAAGAAGATGAACCTCAGGGTTGTGTATGGTGATGTATATGTACTTTGATAATAAATTTACCTTGAACTTAAATTTTGAACTTGTACAAAGAAGCTGATGCCTACTCTACATTACAATAATGACATTTCAAAGATACTATATTGGATTAAAAAGTTTTAGGATGTCCTAATGCTGTGAAATGTTTTGTAGAAATACATTTTGTCTTTTCTTTCATCAATACAGTGACACTATTACAAAAACACTGCATGTCCATTTACTCTCCTCAAATTACAAACCCAAGAGAGAATATCGATGGTAAATAGTTAATTGCTGAAATTAATAACTTTAATTGCAAGTAATAATTTGAGTCATATGCCTAGAATTCAGCTTCATTGCCTTACAAAGAAAACAACAGAAAGTGGAAGAGCAGCCCACAAAAACTGCTGTAGGAACTCAGCAGGGCAGGCAGCATGTATGGAAAGGAGCAGTTTGGACAAGCAGCATGCCTTATTCTGTCTGGTTAATCTCCAATCTGATGGCATGAATATTGATTTCTATAATGTGCAGTAATTGGTCCCACTTCCCCTCCCCTCTTTTTCCATTCCTCACTCTGGCTCTCCTTTTACCTCTTCTCCCATGCCTGTCACATTCCCCAGATGCCCCTCCTCCTTCCCTTTCTCCCATGGTCCACTATCCTCCTATCAGATTCCTTCTTCAGCCCTTCCTACCTATCACCTCCCAGCTCACTTCATGCCCCCCATCCCCAAAATCTTCCAGCTTGTTCTCCTTCCTCTTCTCTCCCCCTCCCCCCCTTGTTCTGGCTTCTTCACCTTTTCTTTTTCAGTCCTGATGAAGGTTCTGTGCCGACAACAACAGTTGTTCATTCCTCTCCATAGATGCTGCCTGACCTGCTGGGTTCCTCCAGCATTTTGTGTGTGTTGCTCTGGATTTCCAGCATCTGCAGAATCCCTTGTGTAATAGAAAGTTGAAGAAGGTTCTCAGAACCTTTGATAGAGTATTTAAAAATAAATCGGCAGCTGTGCCACGCTGATTATCCTTGGCTTCTCATATTTACTGATCATTCTGATATTATGGAAGATGTTTTCAGAGTAGGTTCAGTTTTACATTCCTAATAGAAATAATTATTGTTCATCAGCATGTGAATGTTTCCTGTGATTTATTATTGGGAATTTTCATATATTGAAAAGACTGCATGTATTGTGGATTTCTTGTTCCATCAGTACAATATGATAGTTGTTTGACAAGAAAACCTACTGCAGAAGTGTCTTGCTTTGTGATGTTCTTGATTTACTTCAGTAAATAAGGAAAATTTGTTCAATAAGTCAACGCAGTGATGTTTTTTATGTTGTTTGTTGGTTTTCTAGATTCTTGAACATTGTATATGTTCAGGATGTATAGTATCCTTTAAGAAACATTTGCTCTAGGAAGTTTTCACATTATCAAGTGCATATACGGTACAATAACAAGGAATTAGGAAAGGAACAGACTTTCTTCACTTTCAAACTTTGGAGACAATCACGTAATGCTGAAGCAGTAAAATAATATTTGCAATACAATTGATTGCACTCAGTATCAGTAAAACGAAAGAGCTGATCGTGGACTTCAGGAAGGGTAGGACGAGGGATCACGCACCAACCCTCATAGAGGGATCAGAATGGAGAGAGTGAGCAATTTCAAGTTTCTTGGTCTCTGAGGATTTAACCTGGTCCCAACATATTGATGCAGCTATAGAGAAGGAAAGGCAGCAGCTATATTTCATTTGGAGTTTGAGGAGGTTTGGCTTGTCACTTAGGACACTCAAAAGCATCTACAGGTGTGCCGTGGAGAGCATTCTGACAGGCTGCATTACTGTCTGGTATAGGGGTGGGGGCTCCTGCACAGGATCGAAAGCTACATAAAGTTGTAAAATTAGTCAGCTCCATCTTGGGTGTTGGCCTCCGTAGTATCCAAGACATCTTCAAGGAACAATGTCTCTGAAAGGCGACATCCATTATTAAATGCCACCCCCCCCCCCAACGCCCAGGACATGCCCTCTTATCACTGCTACCATCAGGAAGGAGGTATAGGAGCCTCAAAGAACACGCTCAGTGATTCAGGAACAGTTTCTTCCTCAGCCATCGATTTCTAAATGGACATTGAACCCATGAACACTACATTTTTATTATTTCTGTTTTTACACTATTTTTGATTTAACTATTTAATATCCATACTGTATATATACTTACTGTAATTGATTTACTTTTTCCCTATATTATCATGTATTATATTGTTCTGCTGCCGCTAAGTTAACAAATTTCACAACACATTCCATTGATATTAAACCTGATTCTGATTGGAAATTTCCAAATTGAACACTCTGCAAGTGTTTTGATTTGAACTCTATGTAAGAGTCAGTAGTTGACAACTCCTATGTGTTTGATATTGAATGTGGTTTATATTTATCTGCAATATAATCAGGTAAGCAATAGTGAAACTTGGGGTTTGAATAGTTTATTGGAAGAGTCAAGACAATAGACAAGTAAGTGTATTCAATTCAGGATAATGAATGTACAATGCTCACTGTAGAACCATCAACAGTATGTTAGAATATTTATCAACTCCTTGATAGTTTAAAATAATATGGATGATTCTCTTAAATTATCTTTTATTATACCTTAAGCACCAAAAATGTTTCTTGCTGCGGATAGAAAAAGCTCTGTTCCTCTATTGTTTTCAGAGTTGGGGTTATCTGCAAAGGCAGGTAAATCTCTGCTGAAATTCTCTTGTTACAAAGGTGTCAATCAAAAATTAAATCAAGTTGCTGCCAGGCAATACTTAACTAATCCATTTCAACATATGGACCTGTGAACTGTGACGGTTGACAATTAATGTACTATTTAGTCATATATGTAAGACAGGAGTGTAGCCTGAAAAAAAAATATAGGAAGATATATCTATCTTTGAGGATGTCTTAAGGCAAGGTCATTTGTAAAGGATGGTTGGAAAAAGATAGTGCAGAATATTTATAAAAAGTTTTAAAACTAAATACCATACCTGTGACTGCTGTTGTTACGGTAATACTTCTGTGGTGTAAAAAGGTAACTTTCTGGTGACCTCCAAGATGTTTATGTTTATGGATTGTGACTGTAGTACCACTGAACATCAAGAGCAGTAGTTAGACTCACATGGAGGAGATGGTTCATTGCCTGCCACTTGTGTTGTGAGACTATTTAGCATTTATCACCTTGTGCCTAAATGTTATTTAGATCTTGTTATGTATGCAGGTATGGACTGCTTCATTTTTAGAAAAGTTGGGACGTTGTGTAATCCTCTTCAAACGTCCCTTGTTCTGACCTTGTGATAATATTTAGGCCTTGAATACTGCCCTGGAAATTACTACAGTGATATCCTCGGTCTGCGCTGACTGACCTCTATCAACTGTAACAGTCTTTTTTTTGTGCAAGATTTAATTCCAGTCATTCAACTTGATGTCTATTACAAAAATTTTTACCCAGCTCCCAACCTCGACGCCACACTTGGTAAAATGTTGTGACGTGGTCCTGGTGAAATCTGAACAGGGTATTAGTGAGCAATGTATTTGCAAGTGCCATTGCTTAGCATTGTTGATGACAATTTCCATCGTTTATCTGAAGGCAAGTTGCTTGATTGGAAGACAGTTGGTCAAAATGGATTTGTCCATCATAAGGTTGTTACAGTGACTTAGGTTAAATTCCTCCACTGTCTGTAAGAAGTTGATATGCTCTCCACCCTGTAACCGCAGGGGTGTCCTCTGAGTAGGCCGGTTTCCTTTCACATTTGAAAGACGTGTGTTGCTTGGTTAACTGGTCACATTGGTGCAATTGGCTAGCACGGGTTCAATGTGTGGGAAGGGCCTGATACCGTGCTGTATCCTTAAAACATCCAAAAACTTATTGTTGAGACTAAGACAAGCTTTCGTAATTTTAAGTTACCAGTGTTGTACAGGAACAGCTTGGCTAAAGCTACAGCTAGTCATGGACAGTAAGTCTTCAGTTCTAAGGCAAGGTTGATGTTTGATCTCCTAGCCTTTTTAGTACGCTGTGGTATTAGGTCTATTTCTTGCATTATGTGGAGTAATGCATAATATAAAAATGTATATCACGTCTAACACATCATTCTCCACAACTTCCACCATCTTCATCAGGATCCTACCACCAAACACATCTTTACCTCTGCCCAACTCTCTGCTTTCCACAGGGATCTCTCCCTCCATGATACCCTTGTCCATTCATCTCTCTCCACCAATCTCCCTTGTGGCACTTATCTCTGCAAGCGAGAGAAATGCTACACCCCCCCATTCACCTTCTCCCTTGCCTCCATTCAGGGCCCCAAACAGTCCTTGCAGGTGAGGCTCCTGATGCGGCCTCCTCTGCACTGGTGGAACCTGTTGTAAATTTGGGGACTGCTTCGTCAAGCATCTCTACTCCGTCCACCAAAAGTGTAATTTCAACCATTTTAATTCCATTCCCCACTCCCATTCCATCATGTTGGTCCTTGGCCTCCTCTTCTGGCATGATGAGGCCACTCTCAGGGTGGAGGAGCAACACCTTGTATCCCATCTAGGTAGCCTCCAAAGTGATGGAATGAACATTGATTTCACTTTTCCTTTTTTCTTTCTCCCCTCCTTCCCACAAACAGTCTCTTAACACTGCCTTAAATCAGCTGGACAATGCAAACACCTGTGTCAGTATGCTGTTTATTGACTATAGCTCAGTGTTTAACACCATCATTCCTACAGTCATGATTGATAAGCAATGGAACGTGGGCCACTATACTTCCCTTTGCAATTGGATTCTCGACTTCCTAACTGGAAGACCACAATCTGTGCGGATTGGTAATCATAATTCCTCCTCGCTGACAATCAACGCTGGCGCACCTTAGGGATCGGTGCTTAGCCCACTGCTGTACTCCCTCTACACCTATGACTGTGCAGTTAGGCACAACTCAAATATCAGCTGTAAATTTGCTGATGATACAACCATTATTGGCAGAATCTCAGATGGAGATGAGAGAGAGGGTGGACATGAATGAGATATCAGTTAGTTGAGTGGCGTTGCAGTAACAGCCTTGCACTCAGTGTCACCCAGGACATGTCAACTTCTCACTGTTACCATCAGGAAGGAGGTACAGATGGCTGAAGGCACACACTCAGCGACTCAGGTACAGCTTCTTCCAATTTCCCATCTGATTTATGAATGAACATTGAACACTACCTCACTATTATTTCTGTGTTTGCACTATTTTTAATTTAACTATTTAATATACATACACCTACTGTAATTATTTTACTTTTTTCCCCATATTATCAGGTATTGCATTGTACTGCATTGCATTGTTACCAAATTTCACGACATATTCCAGTGATATTAAGCTTGACACTGAATCTTTCCTCTTCCATTCCCCACTCTGGCCTCTAAACTCTTTGCTTCACCTGCCCACCTCCTACCCCGGGCCCCCTCTTTCTTTCCTTAAACCCATGGTCCACTCTCCTCTTTTAACACATTTTTTCTTCTCCAGCCCTTTACCTCTCCCACCCATCTGAGCTCACCTATCGCCTTTTAGCTTGTCCTCCTTCCTCTCCCCCCATCTTTTTATTCTGGCATCTTCCCCCTTCCTTCCCAGTCCTGATGACGGGTCTCAGCCGGAAACATCGACTGCTTATTCATTTTTATCGATGCCACCTGACCTGCTGTTTCCCTCCAGCTTTCTGCATGTGTTGCTCTGCATTTCAAACATCTCCAGAATCCCTTGTGTTTATTATGTGGAGTGAATCATCTTGGTTGAAGACAGACTTCTGGGATGGTGGGCATGAGCCCAAGATGAATCACCCATTTGTCACTTCTGGCGGAAAGTGGTTACAAATTCTTTAGTCAGCTTTGAGACTTAGTTGCTGGGTCTCACCGATTCTCAGCAGAGGAAAATTCATAGATCCTCTTGCTCCTTACGTTCACGGCCATTCATGAATACATTTGCCTGAATGATTGTGGGATTGGTTACCTCTGGTACCCTGCACCAATTTAAGGTTCACCTTCTGATTTGACTGCAATAGCAGAGAGAGGGTCATAGATGCACAGGCAATATAATGTGCTGGTACCGATGACCCTCAGTGCTTTGTGGATATCCGTTAATAAACAGCTCTATCTGTTCAGAGGTAATCTTGGCTATCTTGTTTTAGAATGGTGACTTATTATGGTGACTAATTAAATGAAAGGAATTTGAAGACCTTAGAGGAGACAGAAAAATAGTTTCATGTTGATAAGATCTGAATGGCATGTTGTAGGGACTCTGGATATTTTTGAGAAGAAGTAGTTTTCCTCCCTCTTAACCGTACCACAAATGTTTCAAAATTAGAAACTAACGAGGAAAGCACCATCGCACTGAGAAACAAGTCTGGTGGTAAAGTAAAATATCATTTCACCAGTGCTTATTTTGTAACACTCTCATCTCAAAGTCAAAAGGTTTAAGTTTCAAGTTCAAGTCCAAGTCTAGAAATTTGAACAGCAAAATCTTGGTTCTCAATGCAATGATGTGAGGAAGGAGAACCACATTCTCAGAGGTGTTGCTGCTGAAATAAAATTAGGCCGAGGTTCCATCTGCTTTGTGAATGTAAGAGATTCTGTTCCATAATTTTGAAGGCCAAGGAAATTACTCTTTGCCTGCTAACCATTATTTTCCTTTAATCAATATTTAGAACATAGAAAACATACAGCACAATACAGGCCCTTTGGCCCACAAAGTTGTGCCAAGCATGTCCCAACCTTAGAACTACCTAGGCTTTACCCATAGCCCTTTATTTTTTTCTAAGCTCCATGTATCCGTCCAGGAGTCTCTTGAAAGACGCAATTGTTTTCGCCTCCACCGCCGCCGCCAGCAACCCATTCCACACACTCACCACTCTTTGCGTTTTAAAAAAAACAACAACAACTTACCCCTGACATCTCCTCTGTACCTACTTCCAAGCACCTTAAAACTGTGCTCTCTCGTGCTAGCCATTTCAGCCCTGGGAAAAGCCTCTGACTATCCACATGATCAATGCCTCACATTATCTTGTACACCTCTATCAGGGCAAATCTCATCCTCCGTCGCTCCAAGAAGAAAAGGCCAAGTTCACTCAATCTATTCTCATAAGGCATGCTCCCCAATCCAGGCAACATCCTTGTAAATCTCCTCTACACCCTTTCTATGATTTCAACATCCTTCCTATAGTGAGGCAACCAGAGTTGAGCACAGTACTCCAAGTGGGGTCAGACCAGGGTCCTGTATAGCTGCAACATTACCTCTCAGCTCTTAAACTCAATCCCATGATTGATGAAGGCCAATACACCGTATGCTTTCTTAACCACACAGTCAACCTGCGCTGTGGCTTTGAGTGTCCTATGGACTCGGACCCCAAGATCCTTCTGAACCTCCACACTGCCAAGAGTCTTAACATTAATGCTATATTCTGCCATCATATTTGACCTACCACAATGAATCACCTCACACTTATCTGGGTTGAACTCCATCTTCCATTTCTCAACCCAGTTTTGTATTCTACCAATGTCCCATTGTAACCTCTGACAGCCCTCCACGCTATTCACAACACCCCCAACCTTTGTGTCATCAGCAAATTTACTAACCCATCCCTCCACTTCCTCATCCAGGTCATTTATAAAAATCACAAAGAGAAGGGGTCCCAGAACAGATCCCTAAGGCACACCACTGGTCACCAGCCTCCATGCAGAATATGTCCCATCTACAACCACTGTTTGCCTTCTGTGGGCAAGCCAGTTCTGGATCCTCAAAGCAATGTCCCCTTGGATCCCATGCCTCCTTACTTTCTCAATAAGCCTTGCATGGGGTACCTTATCAAATGCCTTGCTGAAATCCATATACACTACATCTATGGCTCTACCTTCATCAAGTGTTTAGGCACATCCCCAAAAAATTCAATCAGGCTCGTAAGGCACGACCTGCCTTTGACAAAGCCATGCTGACTATTCTTAATCATATTATACCTCTCCAAATGTTCATAAATCCTACCTCTCAGGATCTTCTCCATCGACTTACCAACCACTGAAGTAAGACTCACTGGCCTATAATTTCCTGGGCTATCCCTACTCCCTTTCTTGAATAAGGGAACAACATCTGCAATCCTCCAATCCTCTGGAACCTCTCCTGTCCTCATTGATGATGCAAAGATCATTGCCAGAGGCTCAGCAATCTCCTCCCTCGCTTCCCACAGTAGCCTGTGACTTACCCAACTTGATGCTTTCCAAATGCTCCAGCACATCCTCTTCCTTAATATCTACATTCTCAAGGTCTTCAGTCCACTACAAGTCATCCCTACAATCGCCAAGCTACTTTTCCTTAGTGAATACTGAAGCAAAGTATTCATTTTGTGCATCCGCTATTTCCTTCGGTTCCATACACGCTTTTCCACTGTCACGCTTGACTCGTCCTAGTCTCTCACGTCTTATCCTCTTGCTCTTCACATACTTGTAGAATGCCTTGGGGTTTTCCTTAGTCCTGTCCGCCAATGCCTTCTCATGGCCCCTTCTGGCTCTCCTAATTTCATTCTTAAGCTCCTTTCTGCTAGTCTTATGGTCTTCTAGATTCCTATCATTACCTAGTTTTTTGAACCTTTCGTAAGCTCTTCTTCTTGACTAGATTTACAACAGCCTTTGTATACCACGGATCTTGTACCCTACCATCCTTTCCATGTCTCATTGGAACGTACCTACTCAGAACCCCATGCAAATATCCCCTGAACATTTGCCACATTTCTTCCATGCATTTCCTTGAGGACATCGGTTTCCAATTTATGCTTCCAAGTTTCTGCCTGATAGCCTCATATTTCCCCTTACTCCGATTAAACGTTTCCCTAACTTGTCTGTTCCTATCCCTCTCCAGTACTACGGTAAAGGAGATAGAATTGTGATCACTATCTCCAAAATGCTCTCCCACTGAGAGACCTGACACCTGTCCAGGTTCATTTCCCAATACCAGATCAAGTACAACCTCTCCTCTTGTAGACATATCTACAAATTGTGTCAAGAAACCTTCCTGAACACACCTAACAAACTCTATCCCATCTAAACCCCTCGCTCTTGGGAGATGCCAAACGATATTTGGGAAATTAAAATCTCCCACCACAACAACCCTGTTGTTATTGCACCTTTCCAGGATCTGTCTCCCTATCTGCTCCTCGATGTCCCTGTTACTATTGGGTGGTCTATAAAAAACACCTAGTAGAGTTATTGACCCCTTCCTATTCCTAACTTCCACCCACAGAGATTCCGTAGACAACCCCTCCATGACTTCCTCCTTTTCTGCAGCCGTGACACTATCTCTGATGAGCAGTGCCATGCCGCCACCTCTTTTGCCTCCTTCCCTGTCCTTTCTGAGACATCTAAAGCCTGGCACTTGAAGTGACAAATCCTGCCCCTGCACCATCCAAGTCTCTGTAACGGCCACAACATCATAGCTCCAAGTGTTAATCCACGCTCTGAGCTCACCCGCTTTATTAATGATATCTCTAAACCAGAAGAAGTGCTCATGACCATTTTCCTTCTGTGGGAGTTTGCATTATCTGAATTGGCAGATTGCTTCTCGTATTTCAACAGCGACTGCCATTTTAAAAACACTTCAATATCTGTGAAGCTCATTGGGATAATGTGGAAGATATTCTGTAATCTTTTCTATATTGATTATTATATTTAATCTAATATGTCATTTGATAACTGTACCCAAGTTGTTAGCCACTCAACACACACAGTTATGTTGATGAGGAGTTTGTTGGGTTACGAGGGAAGAAGAGGTACACATCAAGTATTCCAGTCTGAGTTAGTTGCTTGCTAATTCCTAAATAAACGGTAATAGTAATTTTATATTTGTCTTCCAGCTGTTAATGAGAATGCA
This sequence comes from Mobula birostris, assembly GCF_030028105.1. NCBI lineage: Eukaryota > Metazoa > Chordata > Chondrichthyes > Myliobatiformes > Myliobatidae > Mobula > Mobula birostris. Next base: position 169,743,124 of record NC_092375.1, on the reverse strand, counting down.
ACAACAGTTAGCATTTGTGTAGCTGCTCTGAAACAGTAAAAATCACCCAATTGTGCTGCGCCGTTAGAGGACATCAGAGGGACACACATTCGAGCTTGGGTGGAAAGGTTTGAATAGTAAGCACAGTTTGCTTGTAATTATTCTAAAAAGATTTTAAAGGTGAGAAGATTGAGCAGGCAAATGAATTCTACACTGATGCTGTTAAATTGTTTGGATGGCTGTTAAGCAAAAAGAAATTGTCTAAAGCAAAAGTAGAGTTGATGGAAATCAGGAAGTGGAAAGAGGAGCAGATGGTGAGAGCAATGTTATGAAGCTGAGAATAAGTATTCATGATAAATACAAGATAAGATGTTTGCGCATTAGGTCCAGATCTATTAGGAACCTAATCGTGATCTGATTCAGTTGAGTGGGTGGTTGGACACAGAAGTGGAGTCCATTCATTATGACAGAGACTGAAAATGATCAGCTTTGATCTTCTTATTAGTCATCTGGATGTGTGACTTATTTGCAGGGTCTCTTTTGTCAAATTACCATAGTATAAATTATCATGGTCTCATTCCCTACATCAAACCTTTTGAACACTGCTGATAGCTTATTACCGCACTGGTGTTACTAAAGAATTGTGCTATTACATTTTAAGTTAAAAGGTTTGTTTGATCTCTGTCAGCATCAAAGTATTTCAAATTACTCATTCGGTGTTGATTGGTCAAACTTCAAAAACAAAAATAAACAAATTAGCCCCTAGTATTACATCCTGTTTTCTCTGATACTTGGTGGTACATTATGAAGCTGGTCACAATTGAATGGTTTATTAAGTATCATAGTAGACAGCATTCAGACAACTAAGAAGAGAATGCTAGAAAGTCTTGCTTTCAATGCTATACAATACTGTGCAAAAGTGTTAGGCACATATACATAGCTAGGGTGCCTAAGATTTTTGCACAGTGCTGTATTTGTCAATGTGGAGCAGAGAGTGAACTTGTAAATTTGGTTTGTGGGACAGGTGGCAGAGAAGGAGTTCCAGGGGCTGGGGTTGGCATGGCTGCTGACATACCTTGCCATGAGACATCAGGCAAGGTTATTTGATTCCAGACAACTGGTTTATTGATCATTACAGAATGTCTCTCTGGTGCTTCCTGCTCCCTCCCCTCCCCCTTCCCATTTTCCCAATCATGATTCCCCTCTCCCTGCCCCCTTCCCACTCCCAGTCCACAATATAGACCCATATCATAATTGGGTTTATCATCACTCACATCATATTTTTTGTGGCAGCAGTACAGTGTAATATATAAAATTACTATGGTACGATGCAAAAGGCATGGGCATCCTAGCTATACATGCAGTACGTTCCGCAGAATTTTATATAGTACTGTATATCCAGTGAAGTCTCCTCATTATCGAAGTGTGGAAAATACAGCAACCAACTTGTCTACAGCAAGGACGTAGAAATGGCAATGTTGGAATGGCTTTAGGATGGATATTAACCAGAATACACTGCAGACTACTCTTTGAAATAATGCCAGAGATATTTAATGTCCATGTGAGAGGACAGATGGTACTTCAGTTTAACTTGTCATCTGAAAGATGGCAACTTTGCCAACCTAGCACTTTTTCAGTGGTGCACTGCTGTGTCAGTGCAGATTTTGTATTCTTGTCCCTGCAGTGAGATCAAAACCAAAATATTATGATTGAGCAGTGAAAGTACTACCACTGAGACCCAGTTGGCACCAAAATCACAGAAGTCACTGGATATGTGAATAAAATGCAGAATAGTAGTTTCATAATTCCAATGTTCATGGCCCCAAATATGTCAATTATTACTTCATAGAGAGGGTATGCACTGTATCATTGAGTTAAGTTAAGTGTGACAGTACTTTTTCCCATATGTTTTTTAACAAATATGTTTGTTCACTTTCTTGGCTATTCCTCTATAATAGTTATTATGCAATCACTTCACCTGTTAAATTCAAGACCTCCAACCATGAACTCTGAATTTTTTTGACCAAGCTTATTTGCTAAGTAAAAATTTGCCATAGTTGGTACTGAAGCCAAACTAGCATTTTAAAGAATATCTCTTTAGTACATTGATGACACGTCCTCCAACAGTGCTGTTCTGGCATTTCAAGCTGACATGGTTAACTAGTAATGAAAATGGTTCTTACTTATTAACTGTCCCTGTAATGGGATTGCCCTGTGGCTCGTACTCATGTAATTGAACTTGGGGTGTTGTTGGTGATCTTCGCGCAGTACAACGTGAAATTAGTGTTGCATTAGAATTAGTCAAGTGGAGGTAAATATTCCATTTGCCTGATTTTTTTTTCTTTTTATTCTGTGCAAAATCAACAACCTTTCATTTCCACCTCACCCACAGACTCTCTGTTGGTTTTGCACCGCAATTTGTGATCATCAGAAATGTAAAACAGTACAACACCCACTGCATTGAAACCTGTTTTTTTAAAAAAAAGCAAAGACAGGATGCCTTCTTAACAAATCACTCTGAATCATCTTAACTAGGAAAAGAAGAGTCTTAAATCGGGCTCAGTAAATTAGAGTATTTAGTTCAAAGGTAAATCAGGGTCAGATTGCAAAATAGAAGGAAAATTGTGTTTAAGGGATAGAAAGGTTTATTGATTTATTCATTTTTAGGGAAAGGAAGTGTCTTTGGGAAGCTCAGCCTCAGTCTTCCATTCCTTGAGGAATTGATGATGAGTAACTTTCCGGAACTTCTGCAGCCCTTTTGATGAAGACATTCTCAATGTGGTATTGGGCAGAGAGCTGGTATTTGAACCCAGCAACAGTGAAGGAATCGCAATACAATTCCAAGTCGAGAGGAACTTCCAGATGGTGTTGTGCCCATGTGCTTACCTCTCTTATCTACTTTGATGGTAATGAGAAATGATATTTCTTTCAATTTCTTGTAGATATTAACAAAAATATAGGCAGATCTGGGGAATTAATATGCAAGTGTGCAGATCCCTGTGATGAGATGGCTGGACTTTGGATAGGAAGATTCTGCATCAATGGTATAGACTCTGTCTTAACCTGAATGGGACAAATGTTCTAATATGAGATGCAAGTTGAGAACAGATGAATATTTTTAGGCCAGAGGGATAAGGTGGAGAAGTAGTAGAGGGATTTATAGCAAATGCAACCAGCTGAAATATGAATCAAACCAGAAATTGATGAAGCAAGTGAAGCAAGTGAAGTAGGACATGGAAAGAATTGCCAATAAAATTGAGTCAATCTGTCCTGTAGAAGAATGCACATAGAATCCCTAATAAAACAGGGCAGCTGGAGGCAATAATACATTCCAAAGAACCAAGTACAGTGTAGTCTACTGAACCACGGCCATACAATAATCAGGGCTGGGATTCATCGTTGCTAGATACTTGATTTTAATAAGAGTGCAGTGAAAAAGGGAATGATGTAGCTGTATTTATTCGGGATAAAAATACTGGCTGTAGATAAAATTGACATGACTGTCATAAAGACAAAAATAGAATGAGATGCTCAAGATAAAAATAAAAAGGAATCGCTCTGACTAATCGACAATAGTGGAGGAAGGAGTATGCAATCAAGCTGAGGAATTGAATAAAAACACGGAATAAGTAGATTTCAGCAACACTATAATTACATCATTAGTAAAGGCAGATAGAGGGGAAAGGGTAAAAGCTGTTGTGTGTTACCAGCGTAGCTCCAATGAAAGGGGTATTAATCAGAACAGAAAAATAAACAAGGGATCAATAAGCAACTGTGGCCATAATGTATTAAGATAATAATTGTAATGGAGGAAGATGTGATAATGACTTGAATAATATGTTGAACATTGAGAACATAAGATGATTAAAAATATGGAGAACAATGTCAGTGATATCAAACATCAATGAGAAAGATTTCAACGGAATCTAGGAAAATAATTGTTCTGTTGAAAGAGACACACAAAAATACACAGGTAAGGTGTACAAACAAAAGACAGGGGAAGAAATTGGCTGAGCAGAAGATGCATCCGAAATGCATTATCAGCACAACAAGGGATCTTGCAGTAAGTAATAAAATATTAAGAAAGAGGAACTATGGAATTGAATAGTCTGAGAGCATAAGGCAAAATAATATGTTTTGCAGACATGTAAGCTGAAAGTTAAGATATAAACTTGACTCTGAAGAATGAGTAGGAGAAGAAAAATCTCAAGCTGCAATCATTAATGAAATGCCAGTTATATTAAATAATTCCTTTCTTTCAGCACTTAATCAGAAGTACTTTATTGCCAGTATGTGAAATGTACCAGAATTGATTGTGGTTCAGCTCCAAGCATAAAACACAGGAGAATACCATACAGACAACACTAAAGCAACCAACAATTTACAGGACAATAGTGCAAGGAGCCATGAGAAATCCACAGTTAGCGGAACGGTCACATGAGCACACGTCAATAATCAAACTTAATGGGGAAATTAATGCAATGCCTGATGTTGAGACTGGAAATGGTCATGGCATGATTAGAATGCAGAAGGCCATTCAGCCCATCATGCAGCACTGACTCTTTATTAGAGCAATTCAGTAATTCCTCAGCTGGTCCCTCCTCTATTTATTTACCTAATTCCTTTTTGAACACCACCAAGGAAACTCCCTTCGCGACATAAACAGGCTAAGTATTGGGTGTTCCAATCACACATTTCTTTCTGTTAACTTCTGTGATTTCCTTCCCCTTTTATAATGTAGCCTCTCATCCTTGACCCCTTTATCAACAGGAACAGCCTCTCACTTTCAAACCCCTTCATAATCTCATATACCTCTATCAAACATCTCCTCCGTCTTCTCTTTGTTTTAAAAAAAAAAGCGGTTCCAGCCTTTCTAATCCAGCTTTGTAACTATAAACCCTCATTCGAGGACTCATTCATGTAAATCTATTCTGCACCATCTGCATCCCTGTGGTAGTTTCCGTTTTTACTAGCCATTGGCCAGGCCACACTGCTCTTCACCAGATATCTTCTTGATCCAGAAACCCGGTGGGAATCTGCTGACTCACCAGTGCTGGGGAAACACAGGTTTAGGAAGAGTGCAAGCATTAATTCTCAGGGATGGGAGGAAGAAAATAAAAGAGAGGTTAAGGGTGAGAATAGTGTCACTGCTGGTATTTCCTCAAGGGTTTCGATGTACTGCAGTGGGACATCTGTACCATGTTCTGAGGACAGCTGATGCTATCCTTAGTACATTGTACAGATGTCACCCTGTGGTCTCAACACCATGGGGTTTAGGAAATGCTTGTTAATTACCATTGCATCCTGTTGTGCTCTCCCTTGATCTGAAAGAGAAAGAATTGTATAAGTGGGTGTCTGGGTGTTGTGGCTATTATGATTAAATGAACAGTTATGTTCAAGCTGTGAGGTTTGTGTCTGAAGCATTCAGAAGTATTGCGTGTGTGAGAATCCGGTGGACCATGTGTATTATAGGCATAAGCTCATGGTAACATTGTGAGTGAGAGGGGTGTAAAGAATTGAGCAGTGTCTGGGACTGATAAAGTTTGTAGATGCATTCACTGAGATTGACCATTTACAGGAGGTTGTTACCCTCCTGCGTTCCATCCAGCTGCTGAGGATGTATATTGTGTGAGAGAGTGTGTGTGTCTAATTCCATGAGGAGTCCAAAATCTCTGAATTCTGCGTCTCTTTTCGCAGTTGTTCTTTATAGTTTCACAGCCTAGCTTCAGTTATGGAGCATCTTTCAACACTTTCAGCCTATATTTAATGATGGCAACATCCCCATTAAATGCCTTCACCATCCAGGAGCAACTGCAGAATATTCTCAAGGGGAAGGGCAAACAGCCAGAGGTCATGGTACACATTGGCACCAATGACAAGGGTAGAATGGGGGAAGAAGTCCTGCACAGTGAGTATAGAGGTTAGGAATGAGGCTGAAAAGGAGAACCTCCAAGGTAGTAATCCCAGTGCCACTTGTGAGTCAGGGCAGGAATAAGATGATAGTATAGATACCTGTAAATAGGTGGCTGAGGATCTGGTGCAGGGAACAGGGTCTCGGGTTCTTGGATCATTGGAACCTTTTCTGGGGCAGGCGTGATCTGTACAAAAGGGATAGGTTGCACCTGAACTGGAGAGGATCTAATATCCCGGCTGGGAGGTTCACTGGTGCTACTCAGGAAGATTTAAATTAGGTTAGCAGGAACATGAGAACCAGAGCAAGTGGAGAGATAGAGAGGAAGATGGATATTAGGGCCAGTGAAAACAGACAGGAGCAAAGTACTAGATATGATGGGACAGATAGTTTGAAGAGTGTGTATTTTAATGCTAGGAGCATTATGAGTAAAGGTGATGAACTTAGAGCATGGGTCGGTACATGGAATTATGGTGTTCTGCCCATTACAGGGAGTTATTTGAGAGAGCAACAGGAATAGATGCTTAATGTCCTATAATTTCAATGTTTTAGAAAACAGAGAGAGGGAGGTAAATGTGGGGGGGGGGGGAGGTTGCACTATTAATCAAGGACAATATCACAACTACACCCAGAGGGGACATAATGGAGGGCTCTATATGGGTAGAACTCTAAATAGGAAGGGTGCAATCACTCTAATTGTACCACAAACCTCCCCTCCCCTTCCTCCCCCAACTGCCAGTGGGGTATTGAACAGATATGTAAGAAGGTTAAGGAAAGATGTAAAAACAGTAGAATTGTTGTCATGGAAGACATCAACTTCCTTATATAAACTGGGACCTTTTTTAGTGCAAGAGGTTTAAGTGGGGCAGAATTTGCTAGGTGCATCCAAGAGGGTTTTTTTATATCAAAATGTAGATTGTCCAAGAAGTGGAGGAGCTGTACTAGACTTGGTGTTGGGTAATGATCTTGACCAGATGACTGGCTACTCAGTGACTGTGCAGTTTGGGAAAAGTGACAACACTTTAAGTTTTAAAATGGCTATAGATAAGGATAACTACAGAGAGTATTAAATTGGAAGAGGCAAAATTATGAGAACATTAGGAAGGAACTAAGGAATGTTAATTGGGAACAGCTATTTTTGGGCAAGTCCTTATCTGACATATGGAGGGTGTTTTAAAAATCATCTACGTATGTTCCAGTCAGAAGGAAGGACAAGGTTGACAAGGTAAGAGAACCCTGGATGTTGAGAGAGGTGATGAATTTATTCAAGAAGGAAAAGGGAAAGTATGTAAAGCTTTGGAAGCTAGAATCAAAAGAGCCCTTGAGGATTATAAAGCAGTCAGAAATGAACTCAGGAATTGGGAAAGCCAGGAGAGGCCATGAAAAGTCTTTGGTAAGTCAGATGAAAGAGGATCCCAAGGCATTCTATACATACATCAAGAGCAAAAGGATAACTAGGGAGAGTGTAGGACCACTCGAGGATCAAAGGGGGAGCATTTCCTTGGATGTGGAAGATGTGGGTGAGGTCTTTAATGAGTACATCAGGATTACCAAGGATGTGAAGGAGGAGATAGTGTTGGGTCTCTTAATTGTCCCCAGGGCCTGATGGGATATACCCCAAGTTACTTAGAGAAGTGAGAGAACAGATTGTTGGGTCCTTGACTAATAGTTTTATGTCCATCCTAGTCAGAGGTGAGGCCCTAGAGGATTTGTGAATAGTTAATGTGATATATTATTCAAGAAGGGAACTAGGGATAATCCAGGAAACTATAGACCAGTGAATCTTGCGTCAGCGGTGGAGAAGCTACTGGAGAGAATTCTTAGGGATAGCGTCTATGAGCATTTGGGAAACCATGGCCTAATGAGGGAGAACCAGCTTCGTGCAGGGCAAGTCATGTTTTACGAACATGATTGAGTGTTTCAGTCAGGTGACGGGGGTGATTGATGGAAGTAGAACTGTGGATTTTAGTAAGGCATTTGACAAGGTATGGGAGGCTCATCCAGATGCTTAAGATGCACGAGATTCATGGTGAATTGACCATTTGGTTCATAATTGGCTTACCTATAGTAGACAGAGGGTAGCATTTAAGGGGACTTGTTCTAGCTGGAGGTCAGTGATTAGTGGCCTGTAGAGATCTGTACTAGGACCTCTACCGTTTATGATATTTAAATGACCCAGATGAAAATATGGATGGTTGGCTAGTACGTTTGCAAATGATATAAAAATTGATGGTGTTGTGGATAGCGTAGAAGATTGGCCAAGAATACAGTGGGATATAGATCAGCTGTAATTGTGGGTGGAGAAATAACAGATGGAATTTAGCCTGATCAAATGTTGCTGTGTGAAATCAGGTTTGTGGGTTTGGTGAGTGTTTATAGAAGACACTTCTGGAAAGTAAGTTAACTATTTATTTACAGGATAAGACAGACACTAAACATTCAGCAAACTATTCAAAGTACACTCTGTTACAAATATCTAAAGTGGCAGGGCAAAACGGACACTAAACTACACACAGTGACAAATACTTGTCTAAAATATGTGCCCAGGACTACTTTACTGTACCACACCCCCACTGTTTACTGTTTCCATGACAACGCAACTGGTTGTAGACAGTTGCAACCAGTTGTAGATATTCTGCATGGAGGTCGGTGACCAGTGGTGTGCCTCAGGGATCTGTTCTGGGACCACTACTCTTTGTGATTTTTCTAAATGACCTGGATGAGGAAGTGGAGGGATGGGTTAGTAAATTTGCTGATAACGCAAAGGTTGGGGTGTTGCGGATAGTGTGGAGGGCTGTGAGAGGTTACAGCGGACATTGATAGGATACAAAACTGAGCTGAGAAGTGGCAGATGGAGTTCAACCCAGATGAGTGTGAGGTGGTTCATTATGGTAGGTCAAATATGATGGCAGAATATAGTATTAATGATAAGCCTGTTGGCAGTGTAGAGGATCAGAGGGATCTTGGGGTCTGTGTCCGTAAGACACTCAAAGCTACTGCGCAGGTTGACCCTGTGGTTAAGAAAATATAGGATGCATTGGCCTTCATCAATCGTGGGATTGAGTTTAGGAGCTGATGGGTAATGTTGCAGCTACATAGGACCCTGGTCAGACCCCACTTGGAGTACTGTGCTCAGTTCTGGTCGTCTCACTACAGGAAGGATGTGGAAACCATAGAAAGGGTGCAGAGGAGATTTACAAGGATGTTGCCTGGATTGGGGAGCATGCCTTATGAGAATAGGTTGAGTGAACTTGGCCTTTTCTCCTCGGAGCGACGGAGGATGAGAGGTGGCCTGATAGAGGTGTATAAGATAATGAGAGGCATTGATTGTGTGGATAGTCAGAGGCTTTTTCCCAGGACTGAAATGGCTGGAGCAAGAGGGCACAGTTTTAAGTTGCTTGGAAATAGGTACAGAAGAGATAGCGCGTAAGTTTTTTTACACAGAGAGCGGTGAATGGGTGGAATGGGCTGCTGGCGATGATGGTGGAGGCAGATACGATAGGGTCTTTTAAGAGACTCCTGGATATGGGTAACTCTAGGTAATTTCTAAGGTAAGGACATGTTTGGCACAGCTTTGTCGGCCAAAGGGCCTGTATTGTGCTGTAGGTTTTCTATGTTCCTATGTTTCAAAGCCCATGGTGACCTGGACAGTGAAAAGAGACTGCGTGGTTTCTGCGCGCTAGATTTAAACTCTACCAGTGCCATGATGCCATCAGCTAAATGGCAGCTAAAGGGAGAGGCTGCAATGTTCCTTACACGGCCCAATCTCCTTTACAGGCAAGACCTTTAACTGTGTTATTGAGCATAGGGATCTTGGAGTCCATGTTCATAGCTCCCTGAAAGTGGTTACACAGGTGATTAGGGAGACTCATGGCATGCTTGCCTTTATTACTTGAGGCATTGAGTTCAAAACCGGCAAGTTATGTTGCAGCTTTATGGATCTCTAGTTAGGCCGCATCTGGAACTACATACAGTTCTGGTCGCCCTAATATTGGAAGGATATCGGGACTTTGGATAGGGTGTGGGAGAGGTTTACCCTGATGTTGTCTGGATTAGAAGGTATGTTCTATAATGAGAAGTTGGACAAACATGAGTTGTTTTCTCTGGAGCTAAGGGAGATCAGACAGAGATTTGTAAGATTATGAGAGGAATAGATACAGTAGATAAACAGTATCTTTTTCCCAGGGTTGAAATGTCTAATACCAGATGGCATTCAATTAAAGAGTGAGAGGGTAAGTTCAAAGGAGATGTGAGGGGCAAGTTTTTTTACACAGAGAGTGGTGGGTACCTGGAATGTGCTGCCTGGGGAGGCAGGGTGATAGTGGCAGATACATTAGAGACTTTGAAGAGTTGTTTATATAGGCTTGTGAATGCAAAGGAAATGCAAGGATATGGATACTGTTTAGTTGGCTATTTGATTACTAACTTAATTGGTTCAGCACAAGATTGTGGGCTGATAGGCTTGACCCTGTGCTGTACCATTCTATAGAGGTGGGGGGGGGGCGCTGGTACTCTTGAGGAAGTGGGGAGGCTGTAGAAGGAGTTAGACAGATTAGGAGAATAGTCAAGGAAGTGGTAGATGGAGTACAGTATCAGGAAGTGTATGGTCGTGCATTTTGGTCGAAGAAATAAAAGCACAGACTCTTTTCTAAATGGGGAGAAAATTCAAAAATCCAAGATATAAAGGACTTGTGAGTCCTCATGTAGGCATCCCTAAAGGTTAACTTGCAGGTTATGGGCATCACTGAGTGGTGGCTGAAATCGGGATGCCAACTTTCTCACTCCCAAATAAGGGACAAAAGTAGCAGTCAAATATGGGACGCTTGTGTTTACACCGAGATAGACTACCATGACCATGAAGCCTTGCGTGGGCACCTGTGTACGCATGCGTGACATGCACATACATGATGTTCACATGCGTGTACGTGCCGTTTTTTTCCTACATATCAGTTTCCCCGATTCTGATACACTGTACATGCATTATTTCTACTTCATATAGGCTTTGTATTTATCATATTATTCCTGCCTTTACTATATGTTAGTGTTATTTTAGGTTTTATGTGTTGTTGGTATGATTTGGTAGGTTATTTTTTGGGACTGGGAACACTCAAAAATTTTCCCATATAAATTAATGGTAATTGCTTCTGCGCTTTATGCAATTTTGGCTTACGAATGGTTTGATAGGAACGCTCTACCTTAGCGGGGAAAATACAGGACAAGGGCAGTCCCATATGGGACAAACCAATTTAGCCCAGTATACAGGATGTCCCGGCTAATACGGGACAGTTGGCAACCCTAGGCTGAAAGAAGGTCATAGTTTGGAGTTAACGTCAAAGGATATACTTTGTTTTGAAAGGACAGGCAGGAAGGCATAGGCAGTGGTGTGGCTCTGTTGGTAAGAGATGGAATTGCAACCTTAGAAAGAGGTGACCGGGTCAAAGAATGTCGAGTCTTTGTGGGTGGAGTCAAGAAACTACAAGGGTAAAAAAAACATTATGGGAATTGTATAAAGGCCTCTAAAGAGTAGCCAAGATGTGGGGTTCAGATTCAGAAAATCAGGTTGGTGTTGGATCACAGGAAGGGAATTCGTTGAATGCCTACAAGATGGCTTTTTAGAGCAACTTGCGCTTGAGCGTACTAGGGGAAAGGCTATCTTAGATTGGGTGTTGTGCAATAACTCAGATTTTATTAGCTTAAGGTAAAGGAACCCTTAGGAGTCAGTGATCATAATGTTATTGAATGCATACTGCAATTTGAGACAGAGAAGCGTAAGTCACATGTATCAGTATCGCAATGGAATAAAGGGAATTACAGAGGCATGAGAAAGGAGTTTTCCCAGGTGGATTGGAGGGAGATACTGGCGGGGATGATGGCAGAACAGAGGTGGATGAAGTTTCTGGGAATAGTTCACAAGGTGCACTATAGATATGTCCTGCAGAAGAAATTGTTCTCAAATGGCAGGTCTGGGCAACAGTGGCTGACAGGGGAAGTTAAGGACTACATAAAAGCCAAGGAAAGGGCATATAAGATCGCAGAAGTGAATGGAAGTTGGATGATTGGGAAGCTTTTAAAATCCAACAAAAGGCAACATTAAAAACTATAAGAAGGGAGAAGATGAAATATGAGGGCAAACTAGCTGGTAATATAAAGCAGGATGCTAAGTTTTTTCAGTTATATAAAGAATAAAAGGGAGATAGGAGTTGATATTGGACCACTGGAAAATGATGCTGGTGAGGTAGTAATGGCTGATGAACTAAATAAGCACTTTGCTTCAGTCTTCACTGTGGAAGACACTAGCTGTATGCCAGAGGTCCATGAGTGTCAGGGAGCAGGAGTGAGTGCCATTGCACTTGAAAGTAAAAGTGCTAGTGTCACGTACCCCGTGACAGGAATAGAGAACCAGCAGAGATGGAAAACACTTTGGAGTCCAGTATTGCTATAAACTAATAATATTTATTAGTAACTATGCAATACAGTAATATAAATATAGGTAAATCAAACAGGTTAGCAGTGATTATATATAAGTAAGTAAATCAGTAAGTGTGGAAATATATATGAAAACCAAGCTTCCTCAAGTCTAGGGGTAAAAAGATAGTCTTACGATGATGAGTAAAGTTCAGTTCAGTTTGTGGTATTGAGTTGAGTAGTGATGGAGAGAGAGAGGTTTGAATCTTCAGGTGAGCTGACGCTGTTGACCTTCCCGTTGTCCTCCGATATCCTTTATAAGTCACCGACTGTGACCACACGAAGGGGACCGTTTTGCTGTGATGGAGCCATCAAGCCAGGCAAGGGTTAGATGCATGGACAACTCCCCACCAGTCACTGCCTTTTCACACTGTAAGAGCGACTGATCGATCCGCCTGGTCGATCCTCCAAAAAGCCACTTTTCCTGTGGGCACAACAAAGCTCATTCAGTGTCCACAAACATGTGCCTGAGGTCTATCATCTGACCTTCCATTTTATCTCCCCGTGCTGAGCATCAACTGTCACTCAAATAACTCCTCCTTCCTCTCTCTCTGTAAGAAATGTGCAAGCAGGCGAATATCCTTGAAGGAAGTATAAACAACCTGTGAGCAGTCTTCATATCTCTATCTCTCTCTCTCTCTCTCTCTCTCTCTCTGTCTCTCTCTCTCTCTCAAAAACAAGTTGGTGTTAAATAATGCTCTCTCTCCCTTTTCAAAAACACAGTTCACAGGGGTAATCGAGCACAGTTCATAGGGGTAATTCAGGACCCCGTCACACTAGGCAAACTGAAAGGTCATGAGGTGGATAAGTCGCCTGGACCAGATGGACAGTCCTGAAAGGGGTTGCTGAGGAGATAACGGATGTATTGGTCATGATCTTTCAAGATTCTGGCACGGTCCCAGAGGACTGGAAAATTGCAAATGTCACTCCATTCTTTAAGAAGGGAGAGACTGGGATGCGATTTGGGATAATGCTGCTGGTGCTTCGAAAAACCCAAATCATCAGTATATACACTTGAAATTTTGTCATAGAGCATATTTATCACCAAGAATTAGATATCGAATGGGACTGGTTCCTGACCCATATTGCTCATTTTGCCCCCACGGAACTGTTGGCTCTTTTAAACAAGTTGTATGGGAATGTCCAGGGGTTTTTGGTTTGTGGGGGAAGGTTATCAGTACTCTTACAGAACTAACGGGGGTACAATTACCAATGGACCCCGCTGTACATCTTCTAAGTGATGACTCCCACCTTTCCCTTACGGGAAAAAACAGGCAAAATCTGGCTGGCAGGCCTGACTGCAGCTAAGAAGATTGTAGTTCAGCGTTGGAAACCTCCCCATGATATTTCAAATACTCACTGGCTTTGGAGCTTTTTGGACATTTCTTACCTGGAACTTTCATCAACAAGAGTAAATGATGCACGACCAAACACAATCTTACTGTGAAAAAATTTGATATATAACTTAAAAGATCTTTTGTTAGAATAGGAATGCTTTGTCTGTGTATGTACTACTATTCAGTTGGTTGGTGGAGGGGAAAGGGATGGGGGGGAGAGAGGGGTGGAGGGGGGCTGGTGATGAAGGTTGGGGGGTGACTGGGTAAAACAGTCAAATGTAATTGGTTGTATTGAATGTAATTTGTTGGTGTTGCAATAAAAAATAAATAATAAAAAAAGGGAGGAGGGCAAAAGAGGGGAAATTACAGGCCAGTTAACCTAACCTCAGTGGTTGGGAAAGTGTTGGAGTCCATTATTAAGGACGAGGTTTCAGGATACTTAAGTCAAAGTCAACATGATTTCAGTAAAAGGAAATCTTGCCTGACAAATCCAGAAGTAACAAGCAGGGTGGACAAAGGAGAGGCAGCGGATGGCATTTACTTAGATTTTCAGAAGATACTTGATAAGGTGTCTCACATGAGGCTGCTTAACAAGATAAAATTTTATGGTGTTATAGGAAAGATGCTGACATGGATAGAGGAATAACTGACAAGCAGGAGACAGCAAGTGGGAATAAAGGGGCCTTTTCTTGTTGGCTGCCAGTGACTACTGGTGTTCATCAGTGGTCAGCATTGGGACCACTACTTTTCACAATGTTTGTTAATGATTTAGATACAGTGTTGGGAAATGTACGATAATGCATTTTTGGTAAAAGGAACAATAGTACAAGCTTTTATCTAAATGGGGAGAAAATTCAAGCATCAAAGGTGCAAAGGGACTTAGGAGTCCTCGTGCAAGACTCCCAGAAGGTTAATTCACAGGTTGAGTCTGTAGTAAAGAAGGTAAATGCAATGTTGGCATTTATTTCAAGGGCACAGAATATAAAAGCAAGGAGATAATGCTGAAGCTTTATAAGACACTAGGCAGCCCACACTAGGATTATTATTGAGAGCTTTGGAGCCCCTTATCTCAGAAAGGATGTATTGTCATTGGAGAGAGTCCAGAGGAGGTTCACAAGGATGATTCCGGGAATGAAGGGGTTAACACATGAGCACTTGGCAGCTTTTCCCCTGTACACACTGGAATTTAGAAGAATGCATGGGGGTCTCATTGAAATCTACCGAATGTTGGAAGGATTAGATAGGGTGGATGTGGAGAGGATATTTCTTCTGGTGGGGGTATCCAGAACCAGAAGGCACAGCCTCAAAATTGAGGGGCAACCCTTTAGAACAGAAGTAATGAGGAATCTTTTTAGCCAAAGAGTGGTGAATCTGTGGAATTCTCTGCCACAGAGTGCGGTGGAGGCCAAGTCCGTGGGTATATTGAAAGCAGAAGTTGATAGGTTCCTGATTGGTTGGGGCATCAAGGGATATAATGAGAGGGCAGGTGTATGGGGTTGAATGGGATCTGGGATCAGCCATGATGAAATGGTGGAGCGGACTTGATGGGCTGAATGGCCTAATTCTGCTCCTATGTTTTATGGTCTTATGGTTGAGTTGGTGGTGAGGAAGGCAAATGCAATGTTAGCATTCGTTCCAGGAGGACTGTAATATAAAAACAAGGATTTAATGCTGAGGCTTTATAAGGCATTGGTGATGCCTTACTTGGAGTACTGTGAGAAGTTCTTTGGCCCCTTATTGAAGAAAAAATGTGATGATATTGGACAGAATTCAGAGGATGTTCACAAGAATGATTCCAGGAATGAAAGGCTTATTGTATGAGGACTATTTGATGGCTGTGGGTGTGAATTTGCTGGAATTTAGAAGAATGGGAGGAGATCTCTCTCACTGAAACCTATTGAACTTTGAAAGGTCTAGATAGAATGGATTGTGGAGAGGATGTTTCCAATAGTGGGGGAGTTCAGGACCGGAGGGCACAGCCTCAGAATACAGGGCATCCATTTAGAAAGGAGATGAATAGGGATTTCTTTAGCCAGAGGATGATGAATCTGTGGAATTTATTTCCACAGGCAGCTGTGGAGGCCAAGCCATTGGGTGTATTTAAGGTAGAGGTTGATAGGTTCTTGATTAGTCAGGGCATGAAAGGTTACGGGGAGAAGGCATGAGATTGGGGTTGAGAGGGAAATGGATCAGCCATGATGAAATGGCAGAGCAGACTTGATGGGCCAAATGGCCTAATTCTGCTCACGTCTTATGGTCTAATGTTCTATATGTTTTGTATATAAATGTATAAAGACTTGACTCCTTGCTTATCAATTGATACCAATCATAACTACCCGTCACCTACTACTAAGATCTCAAAGTGCCTGGTAACAATCAATCACATGCTGTTTTAATTGTCCATTTTACATACTTTAAGGAAATTATTGTTTTTATTTGACAACACAAGGAGACTGATTGCAGTTATTTGTTGCCGATTTTGAAATCATTATAGGTTCATTTTCTATTTGACATTCCGTTTGCTTAACCTCATTAGTTACAGAAAGATAAATATTTCCATGGTGGCAGACTTTGTACTCCCAGAGCAACTGGGTTACATGCTGAGTGTAAAATATAAAACTAGAAATGCTCCTTTTGGTAAACCATATGTTTTCTCAGCGTATTCTCCAGATTTGGATCTGATGATAACCAAATGTAAATGCACCAGCTATTCTGTGACTCTCTTTTCTCTCTACATTTTGCATTTTTTTTTACCTGTATCTTTTTACATTTTTGATACTAATTTTTTTTCTTTCTGCTCCTCAGTTTATTTTAGTTGCACAGTTTGCTGTATTTTTATACTAAAGCTTCAAGAAACTCCTTTAGATCTCTGTTAGCAGACATTTTATGTTATACTAAGAACATCATAACAGAGTGTGGTGGCTTGATGCCACTATTTAATTTTATCTTTAATAGGAAAATATCTGACTTCTGCTTTTCATCACTCTTCATATTGTTGAACCCCAGTTAATAGTGTTGGAGCAAATATGAGTATTTTCAAACATAAATTTGGAAATAATGCAGGTAAAGCACAGAAGTACAGCTCAGGAACAGGCCTTTGGAAATAATATCACACAATTTCTATACTAATTGTTATGCCATTTTAAACTGTAGCTCTGACAGAATGTGGTCCACATTCCTCAATTCCCAGACTGCCCGTTGTCTGTCTAAATGCCTCTTAACCTTTTGCTATTGTATCTGCTTTCATCATTTCTCCTGGCAGCACATTCCAGTTTCCTAATGGGTAACTGGCCTCATAAATCTCCTTCAAACATTCCCTTCTCATTTTAATCCTATGCAATCTAGCATTTGATATTTCCATCCTGGGGTGGGAGCGGGGCAAACCCTCCAACTACCTACCTTTCCTTTGCTTCTCATAATTGTACAGTATATACTTCTATCAGCCTCCGGCGCTACAAAAATAAAGCAATTCATGATTGTTCAACCTCTCTATATAGATGACTAAGTTTACTTTTGCATCTGCATCAGTTCCTAAGTAATTCAATACAAGGCCCAAAATAGAGGTAATAAGTATGTAATTGATGAAGGGTCTTGGCCCGAAACATCGACTTTACTCTTTTCCATAGATGCTGCCTGGCCTGCTGCGTTCATTGGCAACTTTGATGTGTGTTGCTTGAATTTCCAGCATCTGCAGATTTCCTCGTTTTTGTGTGTGTTGCTTGGATTTCCAGCATCTATAGATTTTCTCTTTTTTGTGATTGGATAAATAAAAACCTTCATCTTGTCACCTAGATTATATTCTTTATGCATTAGTAAAATCCGAGCATTCTAATTCCCAGAACTGTCTGATTTTGAAGTTCAAGTAATCAAGTATTACTATCTTCAGCAATCATTCTCCAAATTAGTTTGCAAGTACGTGAGACAATTCATCTTTTACTGCAAACCGCAATTATATCTTCAGGTTATCTTTCAGTAGATCCAACAAAATGTTCATTTGCTTCCATTTCCTAGAACAATGTAGCCTTGTTTTATACATTAAACTGGATTTCCAAAAAGTAAAATTCAGATACTAATGTAAGTACAACAACTTCATTTTTAACAAGTTTGCAGGAGTTCTTTCAGGTTATAACATTTGGTGGATAAAGGGGATCCAATGGATATAGTGTGTTTGAATTTCCGGATGGAATTCCATGAAGTGCCACACAGAGTTACTGAAGAGAAAGAAGCTGGAGCTTTCTCGGTGTATATGATGAATAAACTCTTCTTGGGCTTCCAGCCATGTACAGATATCGATTTTAATCAATGTTTTGATGACAAACTCTGCCGTCTTCATCAGGGATGATGCCTAGGCACGTCTAGTCCGGTGGTATATATACTCTTATTGTCCGTCCCTCCTAAGCAAGGTGGGACAGCAGAAACCTGATTAGTTAGTCCCACCTTGTTTACAGTCTAATCCCAGTTCTTACTTGGAGCGAGACCTTCTTCTTCTTTGTTAAACTTCTTATTCTCTAGTTTTATTTCAATGGCTTCCTTCACTAGGCGGTCCCAAAAGCCATTGGCACGGCACAGTAGTTTTGTGCCGTCGAAATCAATCCTGTGGCCATTGCGAATGCAGTGTTCTGCTGCTGCTGATTTCTCCAGCTAACCCAAATAATTACATTTCCAATGCTGCTTGGTGCAGAAGATGTGGAAGTTACTGAAGGAGATAAGAGTGCGAAGATTTGGGAGAAATGTACAGGCATTAGAGGGGGGATTAGCTGATTAGCAGAAAGTTAAGATAAATGAATAATTTTTATTTTGGCAGTCAGTAACTAATGGCTGCCACATGGATCACTGCTTGGCCGTCAACTAGTTCTCATCTATATTCGTTGCATGGATGAAGGAACTGAGTACACTCACCATAATTGATGATGCTTATACAGTGTTTACCAATTTGTGATTGAGGATACAAGGAGCCTTCAAATGGATATAAATAATTTAAGTTAGTGAGCAAGAAGTTGGCGAATGGAGTTTATTGTGAGAAAATAATGAGGAATTATTCTGGAAGGAACAATGAAACAGCAAATTATTTATTATTTTATGAATTTTATGATTATTTCAATAAAGTGAGAACACAAAATGTCTTGGAACAAAAGGATCTGGGCATCCTGGTACTGGGGGATACTAGGATGTACTTCCAAGTACTCAGGGACAAACTGAAAGGAAGCTTACCTATTTACAACATCAGCTGAGATTAGTGGATATGTTTTACTTAGAATATTGGAACCTTATGAAAATCACAATGTTGTTTGCTGATGTTACGGATGAACTTTTAAGCAGAGGTTTCTGCCTGAACTTGCCGCTCTAATTCTGAGAGTCTGTGCTAGTATTGGAGAAAGTTTGCTTCTGCCAACGCAGGAGAATGTTACGGGATGATTGGGAAATTATATTCCCAGCAGACATTCTCTTAGCTATTTTAATTTGATTGGGTTGAAGAACATTAAAGCATAATGAGGAGGGTTGGGCTGAGTATCAAAAGGCCAGTCCTCATAAAATATCAAAGCTTGTGCCAAGGAATTTTATGGTACAGACATTTTATGAAGTTCTCAGTGAGGAGATATGAATCAGAAGGAATTGGAGGGTCTAGACTAGACAGATATAGGAGGATGATGCCAGCTTTTATTCAAGAGGGGTGCAGTTGTGATCACGGATCGTGAACTGATGAAGGAAGCCTAATCTAATCTGAAGAGCAGATGCTGGGTGATCTGTCTATTCACTGCTAATTCCGAAACAGGATGATTACAGCTTTTATTACTTCAAGGAAGCTATGCTTTCATCACACTGTTCTCCGCAGTCATTTTATGTAAAGCTTTATTCAGCTACTTCAGTCTGCTACAATTAACTTCAGAGGCTCCTCGGTGAGCCGAAGTATCACTAAATTTTGTCTGCTTTACTGGGTGAAGTGCATAGGCTTTCTCCTTTCTGTACATGCAGCTGTATGCTTCTATATCTACATGAAATTTTAACAAGCACTTGATAATATCCCACATGGTAGGCTGTTTCAGAAGATTCAAAATGAGTTGCTAAATTTGATCCCAAATTCCCTTGGCTGTATAGTGATGGAGTGCTGAGTCTCCGAATGGAGATCTGTGACCATTTCCTCAAGGATAATGATGGGACCTTTTGCAGTTTATAAAATATGCTAAAGATTTGGTAGAAAATGTAGGTGTCTGATTAGTAAATTTGCAGATACCACGAAAATTGGTGGTGCTTTGGATAACAAGTTGTCAAAGGATATAACAGGATATAGACAGTTGGAAATGCATGTGGAGAAGTGGCAGGTGGAGTTAAATCTAGACAAGTGTGAGCTGTTGCATTTTGTCAGGTCAAATGTAAGGGGAAAGTAAATGATGGGACTGGAGGGAACATTGACATATGAAGGGATCCTGGGCTACAAGCACACAGCTCTCTGAAAGTAATTGGATTAGATTAATTTTATTTGTCTCGTACGTCGAGTGAAATGTGTCATTTGCATCAAGTCAAATCAGCCACGATTGATTGTGCTGGGGGCAGCCTTAACCGTTCGTCTTTGGAACGTGGGAGGAAACCAGAGAACCCAAAAGAAATCCAAGCTGTCACAGGGAGTACATACAAACTCTTTACTGACAGCAGTGGGAATCAAACCCCAATCAGTGATCACTGGTGCTATAAATCATCTGCACTGACCGCTACGGCACTCTGCCGCCCCCAAGTGGATAGGATGGTAAAGAAGGTGTGCAGCTTGATTGTGCTCATCTGCTCAGGTGTCGAGGAAAGGTAGGGGGTAAATGTGTAAATATGGAGATTTTGGAGAAAGTGCGGAAGTTCATGAGGAATTTTCCTGACCTGGAGTGTGTTAGCTATATGGAGAGATTGGACAAACCTGGACACACAAAGAGACTGCGCAAGCTGGAATCTGGAGCGACAGACGACCTGCAGGAGGAACCAAAAGGGATTGTAGACATTTCAGGTCAACATGACAAACGTGGATTTTTTTTCAGTGGAATATCAGAGGCTGAGGAGAGACCTTAAAGAAGTACATGAAATTATGAGAAGTATTGATCGGATGGATAGACAGTGTTTTCCCCAGTTTGGAAATACTGCAGGGCAAAGGCTTATGCTGGGAGGGGAAAGTTTAAAGTAGGTTTCTGAGGAAAGTATTTCTTAATAACACAGGTACCTAGAACATGCCAAGGGAGGTGGTATGAAGAGATATACATAGCAATGTTTGGGAGTCATTTAGACAGAAGTGTGAACAGGCAGCAAAGAGAAAGATATGGATCATGTGAAGGGGGTGGGATTAGTTTAGATTGGCATCGTGATCTGTGCAGACATGATGGACTGAATGGCCTATTCCTATTTCTGTGTTTTAATTTGAGTCTTCTGGGACAAAACTAATGTGTGATGTCCCCCTTTGGGCAGCTTTCCCATCTCTCTGGTCCAAGAGTGGCCTGCTCGTACCTTTCCATATGAGCTATCACCTCAGAACCCAGCTGCATGAAATGTAATAATGTATTGTTCCCCTACTCTTCCTCCTCTCCCAAGACTATGCAATGCTAAAGACAGAAAGAGCTTGCTGATGGTGATGGTAAGTGCAATCTGCTGTAGGCAAGAGTGCTGAAGTGATATGAGTATATAAGCATATACTGTACATGGAGATAACATTCATTTCTATAAAGGGAGACAGCATGTTAAAGACCTATAGATAGTATACTATATAAAAAAAAATTCTCAGCTGCAGCAGACATATGATCTGATTTATCCTAATGCCTACAAGAATGAAGCTCCCAGCTCTGCAATGATATTTCATTCAGACGGTGCACCCAGCAGTATTGTGGAGTTGGCCTAATTAGCGATCTATCTAGCTTCAACCGGCAAATGAATGTGTTCATAGATTAGATTAGTTTATGAGGACACTCAGCCCTCATTTATTGTCATTTAGAAATGCATGCATGCATTAAGAAATGATACAATGTTCCTCCAGAGTGATATCACAAAAAAAACGAGACAAACCAAAGACTAACACTGACAAGACCACATAATTATAACATACTGTTACAGCAGTGCAAAGCAATACCATAATTTGATAAAGAGCAGACCATGGGAATGGTAAAAAAAAAAGTCTCAAAATTCCAATCGACTCCCG
Organism: Mobula birostris; assembly: GCF_030028105.1. Classification (NCBI taxonomy): domain Eukaryota; kingdom Metazoa; phylum Chordata; class Chondrichthyes; order Myliobatiformes; family Myliobatidae; genus Mobula; species Mobula birostris. Next base: position 169,721,268 of record NC_092375.1, on the reverse strand, counting down.
ATAGTCCCTGATAGCAGGCGGCAGAAGGGAGAAACTCTCTCTGCCATAAACGTCCAGGCACCAACGACTGTCGATGCATTGGAAGCACCCGACCACCCGACCACAGCTGACTCTGAGTCCGTCTGAAAACTTCGAGCCTTCGACACCAAGCACCGAGCACCATCTCTGCTGAGCGCTTCGACCCCATCCTGGCCGCCGAGCAACAAGCAAAGCTGAGGATCCGGAGCCTTCCCCTCCGGAGATTCTGGATCACACTGTAACAGTGGCAGCGAAAAAAGCATTTCAGAAGTTTCTCCAGATGTTCCTCCGTGCTTCTCACATCTGTCTCCATCAAATCAGGATTGTGCATGGCACCCTACTTGACATATTACAGATATCATTCACCGGAGTGGCCGCGCAAGCTGCGTCGCGCCGCCATCTTCTCCTCCTCCTCCTCCTCCTCCTTTGTACTATAGATGTACAGTATTGCACCATTCATCATTCCTAACTACACATTAGCAAGGGAAGCAAAGGGTTACACAATCAAAGTGCACTCTGACATAATACAGTGATCATGATTGAAAACCTCATCCAACTTTCAGACACAATTAGGCAGAAATCCCTCTTTGGTGTTCTATTTTATGACCAGTTCAGTTTCTCAGCAGTGATGCCTATTCTTTTACGTTGAAGTTGCCTTACTTCTCAGGAATTGTTGGAGAACTCTTCATTGAAATTCATTTCATGGTGTTACAGCTGTGGACAGGAACATAGCAAATATATTATGAACATCACACTAGCATTAAATGTCTCAATATGCTGCCACAATTTAACATTCCTTAAATTTACTGATCCAGTTCCTCAGGGAGGTCCAGCGGTGACTTAATCACACTCCACCCAAGTCTCTAAATATTTTAGATTTCCCTTTACTGTTACTGAATCACTTCTGCACATTTTTTCCTCATTTGTAATGAAAATAACCACAAATCCAGAAATGAAAAAAACAGAAAGGGGAGAGTTTACTTAGGAAGAGCTTCTTGGAGCTCAGTTGCTTTCCTCTTTAACTCAATGGATCCATCTGCCTGTTATCTACAGACTCAACCACCAGGGTCACCTGTCATTCCTATGTTCCTACCTTTCTTCCCTTACCTAGTTGCACTTTTTAATTTCTCTTCTTATCTATTTCCATATCTACAACCCTTTGTCACCTCCACCTATCACTTCCCTACCTCTGTCACTATTTGTACCCTTCCTTCTCCCACCTGGCCCCATCTGCCCATCAACTCCTCATGTGGACCTCCTTCCTTTCGTTTCCTCACATTGGCTACCTCTCCTTTATAGTCTCAGTCTTCATCCAAAAAGTTGACAGTCCCTTTACCTTCACAGTTGCTGCCTGCCACATGAATTTATTCAATATTCAATTATTCAAGTTTGCGGCGCTTGGAGGTTCATGGCAGGGAGAGTTTCTCCCTTCTACCGTCTGCGTCAGATGATGAGGCTATTGGGACTTGAGACTTTTTTTTAACCGTGCCCATGGTCTGCTCTTTATCAAATTACGGTATTGCTTTGCACTGTTGTTATATGTTATAATTATATGTTATAATTATGTGGTTTTGTCAGTTTTAGTCTTGGTTTGTCCTGTGTTTCTGTGATATCTTTCTGGAGGAACATTGTATCATTTTTTTTAATACATGCATTTCTAAATGACAATAAATGAGGACTGAGTGTCCTCATAAACTAATCTATTATTAGTTTACAACAATATTATTGCTGTGTGACTGTAAATTATAGAAGGCCAATCAGGTGAATCATTTTTTCATAGCAGATCTGACTATGGAGGTTTGTGGATTTTTAATGATGATCTTAAAGAACTCTTATGTTCTCGATAACAAAGACTCATTGTGCAGAATATTCTCCACAACCCAACCTCACAATATGAATCATTAAAATGCTTTTCTTTGCAAATATTTCAGTCATTGCTCATGTGAAATTATATTTACTTCAAGGTAACAATGCTAAAGCTGCATGTTTAGAATAGTCCGACAATATGGATAAAGAAAATGCAGTCATTATGCTTTATCTGTGTATTATATCACTTTTCAGTATTGACAACCAGATGTAGACAGTCAGAAAGCAAAATATTGATTTTTATCCTATTAGCAGATCTAAAACTTAATGGTTAGGACATTGCTTTGTGGATCCAGAGCTGGCTTGCCCACAGAAGGCAAAGAGTGGTTGTCAACGTGTCATATTCTGCATGGAGGTCGGTGACCAGTGGTGTACCTCAGGGATCTGGTCTGGGACCCTGCTCTTCGTGGTTTTTCTAAATGACCTGGATAAGCAAGTGGAGGGATGGGTTAGAGTAATTTGCTGATGACACAAAGGTTGGGGGTGTTGTGGATAGTGTGGAGGGCTGTCAGAGGTTACAGCGGAACATTGAAAGGATGCAAAACTGGGCTGAGAAGTGGCAGATGGAGTTCAACCCAGATAACTGGTTCATTTTGGTAGGTCAAATATGATGGTAAAAGATAGTATTATTGGTTAGACTCTTGGCAGTATGGAGGTTCAGAGGGATCTTGGCGTCCGAGTCCATAGGACACCCAAAGCTGTTACGCAGGTTGACTCTGTGGTTAAGAAAGCATATGGTGCGTTGGCCTTCATCAATCGTGGGATTGAGTTTAAGAGCCGAGAGGTAATGTTGCAGCTATATAGGACACTGATCAGACCCCACTTGGAGTACTGTGCTCAGTTCTGGTTGCCTCACTACAAGAAGGATTTGGAAACCATAGAAAGGGTGCAGAGGAGATTTACAAGGATGTTGCCTGGATTGGAGAGCATGCCTTATGAGAATTGGTTGGGTGAACTCAGCCTTTTCTCCTTGGAGCAATGGGGGATGAGAGGTGACCTGATAGAGGTGTATAAGATGATGAGAGGCATTGATCGTGTGGATAGTCAGAGGCTTTTTCCTAAGGCTGAAATGGATAACAAGAGAGGGCACAGATTTAAGGTGCTTGGAAATAGGTACAGAGGAGATGTCAGGGGTAAGATTTTACGCAGAGAGTGGTGAGTGCGTGGAATGGGCTGCCGGCAGCAGTGGTGGAGGCGGAAATGATAGGGTCTTTTAAGACAGCCCTGGATAGGTACATGGAGCTTAGAAAAATAGAGGGCTATGGGTAACCCGAGGTAATATCTATAGTAAGGACATGTTCGGCACAGCTTTGTGGGTTGACGGGCCTGTAATTGTGCTGTAGGTTTTCTCTGTTTCTATGATTAGTAGTTTCTCATCAGATATTACGTTGAGATCTTTGCTCTTCCAATTGATGTTGTTACATATGTGCAAAGCAAGAATTACAATGGAGCATTGTGTTTTTACTGGGTCACATTGGTAATGGTACACTCTGGGAAATTTACAGTGTGGGATCAACAAAAAGTGCGCTTTCGAAAGCCGCGCGACAAGTGAGAAACCTCTGCGTGTAGGGTGCCCAGTTGATTTACCATGCCAAAAGGACGGCTGCACGCACACCTGACTCATTCTTGCAATCGATCGGGCACGATTCATCCTTTTTCCCCCAGAGATGGGAACAGCAGAGGAAAGGGGTAAGTGAGGAAAACTGAGAAAAAAGATGAAATGTTTATCCCACTTGGTAGCAGGCAACAGGCCAGCGCACCCTTGTGGGCCGCTGATTTGGGGGTGGTGTAACTTCTCTCTCTGTGCCCTCCTTGTTAGCTGATGTCGAGGGCAGTGGGCTGTGAATCTCCTTTTCTCTTGATGAAGCCTCCATTATTTCACCAGCTGGGACGCTAGCTTCATCAGCGGAGGATGCTCAGGTAGCTTCTCCAGGACCCCAGTCAGTTCGCTAGCATTTGTAATCCAAATGTCACTCAACAGTTCATCTACCTGTCAGGTCAAGTTCTGCTACTTGACCGTGACTATGCCGGATGACAACCGGTGGCCAGTTTTCCTCTTGCGAGGTGCGCATGTCGATGTAGTCTCGGTCACTGAGCATCCACAGCCTGGTGTACCTGTTGTATTTTTGCTTCATGGCAGCTTGGTTGCTGCAACTTGATTCCTAGATGATCAACTGTAGGAGATCTAATCAGGTGCGTGAAGTGACTTAAACATTAATTCAGTGGGCGATGCACCTTTCAGTTTGTTTGGGGTCACCCGCTAATCGAAAAGAAAATGGCTTAATTTTGGCATTGAGTTGCTCGGTGTTTGTTTGGAAAGGCCTCTTTTTTTTACCATTTGTACAGCTCGCTCCACCAGGACATTTGATGCTGTGTGATATGAAGCTGTTGTCAGGTGCCTGATACCATTCTTCTCCACAAACCTCTTAACTTCTGGACTTGAAGGCCGGCTGTATCATATCTGCTCTCTGTAACTGGTCAAGTTTTTCTACCTTTGGGCCCACCACATACAGCACTGGATGGGCCTTGCAAAATTTCATTTGGCAGTTCTGAAACTTGAATTTGGCCATTGGACCACGGTATTAATCCCGAGTGTCAGCTTGGAGAACCCATTGGTGCTTTTGTAATAGAGAAATCAATGCAGGATTCCCCCGCCAATGAAATTTGAGCTAGCTACAGGGTCAACCGTCACCATGGTAAGCAAATTATCCTTGCCCCAAATTCCAAAATTTTGACCACCAAACTCGATGTTCCGCAGTTACACTGAAGATAGTGTGGAGACTGTAGGCTGTGGGTCGGTATCCGTTGGCAAACGTTAACGTTTTTCAGAAGGGGCTCTTGCTCCAGTACTGCCTGAATCAGTGGTGATGGGGGTGACTGAATCCGTGCAAGGTCTCTCTTGACGAGCTCCCAGTGGCAAACTGTGAAGCATGCTTTGTCCCAGGAAAAATTGTGCCTTTCGGGCAGGAGTTATATCTTAGACTCCAACAATCAAAGCTTGGATAAGCGTCACTTCTTCAAATTTGCTCAGGGAAATATCTTTGTCCTTGTATTCCTGCACTGCTTGGGTCAGTCTTGTGATAAAATGAATTATATTCTCATTAGGGATCTGTCGTAGCTGTGAAAACCTGAAGCATGCTATAATTACATTGTCCTGCGTTCCATAATGTTGTCCTAAGCCTCAAATACGTCTGTCCATTGAGGTTCATTCTGTAGGTGTAGAACATCGAAGTATTTCTGCCCGAGTTCTTGCAAGTGCACGTGGAGCAGCTTGAGTTTCATTGCTTCTTCCTGCTTTGATGCTGACGTTAAAGTTGGTAGGAGTTTGATGCTGACGTTAAAGTTGGTAGGAGTTTGATGCTGACGTTAAAGTTGGTAGGAGTTTGATGCTGACGTTAAAGTTGGTAGGAGTTTGATGCTGACGTTAAAGTTGGTAGGAGTTTGATGCTGACGTTAAAGTTGGTAGGGTTTGATGCTGACGTTAAAGTTGGTAGGGTTTGATGCTGACGTTAAAGTTGGTAGGGTTTGATGCTGACGTTAAAGTTGGTAGAGTTTGATGCTGACGTTAAAGTTGGTAGGAGTTTGATGCTGACGTTAAAGTTGGTAGGAGTTTGATGCTGACGTTAAAGTTGGTAGGGTTTGATGCTGACGTTAAAGTTGGTAGGAGTTTGATGCTGACGTTAAAGTTGGTAGGGTTTGATGCTGACGTTAAAGTTGGTAGGGTTTGATGCTGACGTTAAAGTTGGTAGGAGTTTGATGCTGACGTTAAAGTTGGTAGGAGTTTGATGCTGACGTTAAAGTTGGTAGGAGTTTGATGCTGACGTTAAAGTTGGTAGGAGTTTGATGCTGACGTTAAAGTTGGTAGGGTTTGATGCTGACGTTAAAGTTGGTAGGGTTTGATGCTGACGTTAAAGTTGGTAGGAGTTTGATGCTGACGTTAAAGTTGGTAGGAGTTTGATGCTGACGTTAAAGTTGGTAGGAGTTTGATGCTGACGTTAAAGTTGGTAGGGCTTGATGCTGACGTTAAAGTTGGTAGGAGTTTGATGCTGACGTTAAAGTTGGTAGAGTTTGATGCTGACGTTAAAGTTGGTAGGGTTTGATGCTGACGTTAAAGTTGGTAGGAGTTTGATGCTGACGTTAAAGTTGGTAGGGTTTGATGTACTCCAGGGAGGTTTCCTTCCATTGCAGCCACGTTGCAGGAATCAGTTTTGCCAAAGCTGCAGCCAAAATGGATATTGGGTGCTTGGAGTAGAACGGCCATTCTTGTTTTGATCCTCGCCCACAAAAATTACATACGAGCAGAACAAGAAGGACAGTGGAGTAGTATGATTAAGTATTTTTACTGAATCATATTAGTAACGGTACACCCTGGTGGGCAACTTACAGTGTGGGATCGATGAACTGGGCCCACCAAGATGACAACGTGCCCGTGTGAAAAGAAAGAGCCCTCAGTGCGTAGGAAGCCCAGTCGATTCACTGCGCCATCAAACGGCTGCATGCGCACCTGCCACATTTCCGCAGTCTATCTGATACGGTTCAGATGTGTTCAATAAAATTTGCAGTCAAAGAACTTGTACAAATTTTGTATCTTTGGTGGTCTTTGCAAACTTTAAAATAATCGTTGAAGTACAAATCAGTTCTTGTATATAACATACATAGCGAGAGTGAGAGATTTAAAAGGAATCTTTGGGTAAGCTTTTTTCAAACACCAAGTGGTTGATACCCTAACAGAGGGGGTGCTGAAATCAGACAGAATTACTGTGTTTCAAACACACTTAGATAGATGATTAAATAGGCAAAGCAGAGAAAGCTATGATCCCAATGCGGGCAAATGAGATGAATGTAGATGGTCAATAAGGACAGTGAGTTAAAAGACCCATTTCTCTGCTATACAGTTTTATGACTGTGTTTCTGCAGATGCTGCCTGACCTGATGAGTGTTTCCAGCATTTACTGTTTTTGTTTTACATTTCCAGAACACAGTGCAGTACAACATGGAAACAGGCCCCCTTCAGCCCATGATATTGTGCTGTACTAATTGAGCTAGTAAATAAATGCCTTGTGTTGGCGCATGGCCAAGTAGTTAAGGCATTCATCTAGTGATTTGAAGGTCGCTGGTTTGAGCCTTGGCTGAGGCAGCGTGTTGTGTCCTTGAGCAAGGCACTTAACCACATATTGCTTTGCGACGACACCGGTGCCAAGCTGTATGGGTCCTAATGCCCTTCTCTTGGACAACATCGGTGCCGTGGCGAGGGGAGACTTGCGGCATGGGCAACTGCTGGTCTTCCATACAACCTTGCCCAGGCCTGCGTCCTGGAAACCTTCCAAGGTGCAAATCCATGGTCTTATGAGACTAACGGTTGCCAATAAAAATAAATGCCTTAATCAACTAATCCCTTCTGACCACACATTTTCCATCAGTTCTTACTTAAACACAAGGAAGTTTGTAATTGCTGGAAATCCAAAGCAACACACAAATGCTGGAGGAACTCAGCCAGTCAGGCAACATCTGTAGAAATGGATAAACAGTCAAATTTTCATCCAAGATCCTCCTTCAGGACCGAAAAGTCAACTGTTTAGTTCTTTCCACTGTTTTTTTTTTCTCTTGTGCTTCTTTAGCAATTTCATAGTCCACAAAACCAGAGAGGAAGTAAGTCCTTCTGGACTCCCTAAAAAGACAGTCATTGTCTTGAAGAAACGTTATTCACAGAGAATAGTCAAGGGAAAGTAAACTTATTTTCTATTTCCTGATGTTTCTGTGCTCGGTGGATGTAATTAGAAAGTCTCTTCTAATTTGTAAAAGTTTTAATCACTTAAGGAAACAATAAGTGATTAAGGTTGGTTGGGAGAAATAAATATCAATCATTCTAGTTTACCCATTACCCATGATGTAAAAGTGGAAAAATACAACAGCAGCAGCAAGGTAAAGCAGCATTTTGAGAGAGTGAACACTTAGCAGAGATGAATAGGAAAGAGTCTCGAGTGAGATGCAAAGTATGAAGAAGTAATCTTGAGGATTCCACTGGGACTCAAGATGACTTATTATCATTTTGCTTTTGTGGACTCTGAGGTGATGGATGAGATCAATGTGGGAACCACAGACCCTCCAACCAAAAGGCAGGTGGTGCTTGATGTGGAGGGCTGGTGGGTAGTTTGTGGGCAAACCTTGTCTTGCGGGTGTTGAGTCCAAGCTCTACGTTCTCTTGTGTGCTGCGGCAAACAAGTTGATGATGATGGATCAGCTCAGCCTCCAAGCAGTGCCAGTGCAAATGCCGTCTCATATTGCAGTTGGACTACTGATGATCAGATGATCTTGTTTTGAAAAATGTGTTGAACAAAAACAAAAATTGTTTGAAGTGTCAGAATAATGATGCAACTTTGTTTTATATGACTGTTCACTGTGATTAACTCAAAGCTGGCAGGAATGAGATAGCTGTACGAACTGCATAAGTTACCTTGGTTGTTAAACAAGTGTTATTGACTAAGAAAGCAGTGTGTTAGCGTGAAATCCAAAGGATAGAAGATGAGAAGAATCTGTTTAACAGATGAGGTAGCGACATTCTCTGTTTCTGTGTGGCAAATCTAGCTTCAGTCTCTTTCAGAGCATTCCTCCTACCACATGATAATGAGATACAGGTTTCCCCTGCCATCCAAAGGTAGAGCGTTCCTATGAAACAGTTCATAAGCCGAAATGTCGTAAAGCAAAGAAGCAATTACCATTTATTTATATGGGAAAATTTTGTGAGCGTTTGCCGACCCAAAAATAACCTACAAAATCATGCCAAATAACACATAAAACCTAAAATAACAGTAACATATAGCAAAAGCAGCGATGATATGATAAATACGCAGCCTATATAAAGTAGAAATACTTTTCCACAATCATTGCCTGAACTGTTCTCCGTAGCGAAAATCTCACGCAAGCGCTGTTGGCAAAAACACATTGCAAGCGCTCTCCAGTAACCTTTAAGCTATGAAGCTGCCAAATCATACCAAATAACACGTAAAAATACACAGCCGATATAAAGTAGAAATAATGTATGTACAGTGTAGTATCACTTACCGGAATTGGGAAGACAGCACCAAGCACACTGATGATAGTGTGTTAGACTGAGTTGGAGTTTGGGTGGTGCAGTGGCCCCCAACCTCCAGGCCGCTGAGCGATACATTGCGGCGAACCACGCAGGGGTCCAGCGGTAGCCGGGAGGCACACAGTACATCTTTAAGAAAAAAGCTGAAACAAACATGCTAATTAATTAGGTGCCACCCGACACGTAATTATCGGCCCAGATCAGTGCTGATTTCTGATTGCGTCGCCTCTCATCTGGGCTGACAATTACGTGTCGGCGGCACCTAATTAATTAGCATGTTTACTTTGGCTTTTTCTTAAAGATGTGCTGTGTACCTCACGGCTACCGTTGCATTCTCCGCGAGTCGGTATCTGTCCGTGGCCTGGGGGTTGGGGTGGTGGGACACTGGGGTGTCATCTCGTCATCGTCTGTTTCCATTAGAACAGGCAGCTCATCTTCTCCTATGACTGCCGGCCTCGATGTCGAAGGTCGAGGTTTGTCATCTGCTGTGGCTGATGTGGAAGGCTTGCTTGACTGCTGAGCCTCACGCATTTTTCTGTCACACAGTTCTTTGTAAGCACTCAAACCATCATGCAAATATCCCCTAAACCGATGTACCCTTTCAAAATTAAAGTCGTACTTTATCATTACTCATTTGGTTTTGATTTTTATCCTTTTTTCTTCCAATTGCATCAGCTCTTCATCTGTCAGTTCTTGGTCATGGGATGCCAAAACCTCTTCAACATCATGTTCGTCAGCTTCCACAAGCCAAACTCACGTTGTCCTTACTTCGTTCACCACGATCGAAATGCTTAATTATGTCTAGTTTTACGCTAAGTGTAGCACCCTTACGAGCTCTTTTAGGCTTTTCCGATACCTTAGAACTCATCTTGCAAACGGCTGCTCACAGGCACGTGTTAAAGCAATACAGTTCCAAATCCGGGGGAGAGTGGCTGCTCGGGGCGCGCGCTGATTTAACAGTGAAAACACCTTCTGAAAGTGAAAACGGTACTAATGTAGGTCTTTCATAACAGTGAGGTTTTGTAAAGCGAATGTTCGAAAAGCGGCGGACACCTGTGTGTGGTTCAGTATCATGGACTCTTGGATATTCTCCTTCCAAAGCAAAAATTATACTCAACACCCCCAAAAATGGATTACTTGGAATTTCAGCACCGAAGAGTATAGTCATTTATTGCTTTGCATGTGTGTAAGTTTTTATTAGCATGGATCAGAGGTTTTATATGAAATAACCTTTTACAAAATAGTTTTATATGAACCATTTTGCATTCTCACCAATAAGGAAATGATCTCCAGAGACACCAATGGAAAAACAGAACTGTTAGGTATCACCTTTACTATACATCCTGACCAAGACTGTTTAGTAAGCTTCAAAACTAGAATTAAAGTTAGTTTGGAATATTATAAATGACTGCTAGAAAACTCTATACTTATTAAGTTAAGTTTTATTGTTAGTGCTGTGATCAATTAAAGTTCCCAATTATTTAATTATACTAATAGATGGAAACACAAACTAATAATTACTAATTATATTTATTCATCAGCTATTCCAATAAATCTTGTCATCACAGAAATTATTTATTTTCTCCCAGGCCTGCTGAGCGCTCCAGTGAAGATATTGACATTATATTTACCCGGCTAAAAGAAGTGAAGGCATTTGAGAAATTCCACCCCAACCTCCTGTACCAGATCTGCTTGTGTGGGTATTATGAAAACCTGGAGAAAGGTGTAACATGTGAGTCACCAAGTATTATTTATTACTATGACCATGTATGGTTTCATGAGGTACCTTAAACCATTTTAAAATTACTACAAATAAGTCGTGATTTTGCAAAATATGTACTGAATCATTTCCAGTAATACTTAAAATAAACCATGGCAAGGAAAGGTATCTGCTGGCAGTTGAAGTTCATGTTGCTTTAATATATATTTGTTGGATTTTTCACTTACAACTCTCTAATATAGTTTCCTAATTTCACAGGACAGGACAATACTGCTTTATTATTTTATTTATAATACTTTTATGTATCATCCTTCTGGGTTAATACATTTCCCTCAAGTAGTTTCATCCACTGTAAGCATTATTTTTCTTTGCATGCAATTTCTATATACCTGCCATATAAAAGTTTGTATCAAGATTACACAGACTAAAATTACACCGAGTTATTTCCTGTTTGTAATTTAAGTATCGTTCACAAAGGTAAGCTGTTCCCGAGTTAACTGATATATTAGACATTAGGAAAATATCACATATGATGCCAGGATACATTGAAGTTATTTATTTTTGGAAAATATAAAAATTGTTGAAAACTGGTAATGTAGCATTCCACTTGTAAAATATCCAGTTATTTATTATGATGTGCCATGAAATCTAATTTGTCACCAGCTTCTGGATTGATTGTATCATTAGATAATATTAAGATAAATCTTAAGCAAACTTGAACCTTAAAAAATTAGTGCCCCATAACTGCTCAAGATTATTTCCCAGATGTATAGCCTTCAGTAAGTCTGAGGAAGGGTATCCTGTGGCAAGTGACGAACCTCTTGATACCCCAAAACCTTTCTACCATCGACTAGCTGTAGATGGTATATCATGGTTGGGTTGAGTTGCTCCCCAATCTCGGCAATTTACTTGGAAATGTTTCATCACCACGCGAGGAGACATCGTCAGTACACCGTTCATTGTGTTGTGTATAAAGGCCAAGCATTCGAAGGACACGTCAGCACACTGATCGTGTCTCCTCGTGTGGTGAGGAAACGTTTGCAAGTAAATTGCCGAGGACAGAGTACAACTCAACCCAGCTGTCTATCACCTGAGATACACGACTTCCAAATGGTATACTATCATTAACTTTCTTTATTAACCTATCAACCAGATGTATTTTTTAATGCCATATCCCCATAGCAACTCTGACTTCACTTTATCAGGACTATTCTATCTGCACTTTCCATCCATCCTCACTCTCTCCCTGCAGCGTAAAACTCTTGTTTTGTCTCCTTTTGTTCTGATATAGAGATTTTGACCTGAAGCATTACTCTGTTTCTCTTTCTAAAAATACTGCCTGACCTACTAAATGTTTCCAGCATTTCCAATTTCAGTTTTTCTATCTTCTGATTTTGATTCAAGCTTTCCACTTTTATGGACGTATGCAGCACCAGACACTGAAAAAGCCTACAGCGTGCAGGACAAAGCAACCCGTTTGACTGGCACTCCCCAGTACACTTGTTCCTTCCACTGCTAGTCCACACCTTAGTTGCAATGTGTAGCAGCCACAACATTAATTTGAAACCCTGATTATTTGTTAGAGTAGGAGTGGAAGTGATAGACTTTCAAAATTGGCAACGAGGTTGTATTGGGAGTGGGATTGCCAGTGAAGAGGGAAATAGCTTTGGCGAGGGGAGGATATGCAGTGAAGGCTATAAGACATAGGAGCAGAAAAAGGCCATTCAGCCCATTGTGTCTGTTCTGCCATTCATTCATAGCTGATTTATTATTCCTCTCAACCATATTCTCCTACTTTCTCCCCATAACCTTTGACACTACGATTAATCAAGAACCTTCCAAACTCCGCTTTAATATGCTCAAAGGCTTGGCCTCCACATCGCCTGTGGTAATGAATTCCACAGATTCAGTACCCTTTGGCTTAAGGAATTCCTTCTCATCTCTGTTCTAAGACTGAGCCCTCTGGTCCAAGATTCCCAACTGTAGGAAACATCTCTCCTCCTTGCCTTTCTTCTGCTGCCCTCACTTCTAAAAGAGTAAAGTGGCATTTTCAATTTCCAGTCCTCCTGAACCATTCTGGAATCTAGTGAGTGTCACTACTAATGCCTCCACATTCTGTTGGCTACCTCGTTCAGAACCCTGGGATGGAGTCCGTTTGGTCCAGAAGATTGATCTACATTCAGACTCTTCAGCTTCCCAAGCACCTTCTCCTTAGTAATAGCAATTACACTCACTTCTGTCCACGTACACTCTCAAAACCCTACCATACTGCTAGTTTCTTCCTCAGAGAAAACTGGCGCAAAATATTTATTCAGTTCATCCGCCATTTCTTTGTCCCTCATTACTACCTCTCCAGCATCATTTTCCAGTGGTCCAGTATCCACTCTTGCTCTTCTTTACACTTTATATGTTTGGAAAACAAAGCCTTTGATTTCCTTTTTTATATTATTGTTTTGATTACCTTGTTATTTCATCTTTTCTCTCTTTGTGCCTTCTGTTGGTATTTAAGAGATTCCCAGCCATCTTATATCCCACTAATTTTGCTGTATTATGTCAGATACGGCCCAATTAGGGGGAGGGAGGGAGAGGGAGTCAGTACTTCACTGACTTTAATGAGCACTGTTGCAGAATTTAAAGGAAAAGGAAAACAAATGCTCGGCCAACAGCGCTGTTAACTAAAACTCTCAAACGGAAAGTTAATTGTCAACACTGCAGCTGGAAGCAATAATTAAGTACTAAATGAACACTGCTGCTTGACAGCATCAATTAAAATGGTAGTCTTCTTTTCCCAGACAATGACAAGGGTAAGCAGGAAGCGTAAATGTTGCTGTGCTTTTGGTCAATTCTCAACAAGACTAGAATGAAAAGAAAGGAATTAAATGCCACCATAATGAAACAGTAATTAGCTGGAATGTGTGTTATCATGAGCACGACTGCCAAACCTGTTCTGTAGTCTGCCTGCGCAGGTGCATAGACCCTGCAGCAGATCTGTGGTTGTAACAATTATGTGACCTTTCTTTTGCTTTTATGGTGTCTGACTTCCCTTGTCAATCATGGTCACTTCATCCTTCCTTCAGAATACTTCTTCATCTTTGGGATGTATCTACCCTGTGCTTTCCAAATTGCTCCCAGAAACTCCAGCCATTTCTGTTCTGCCATTGTCTGTCCTAGTGTCCCCGTTCAATCAACTTTGGCCAGCTCCTCTTCCATGCCTCTATAATTCTCTTTAATCCTCTGTAATACATACATCTGACTTTATCTTCTCACTCTCAAACTACAGGGTGAATTCCAACATATTATGATTACTTCCCCTAACAATTCCTTTACATTAAGCTCCCTAATCAAATCTGGTTCATTACACAATCCAGAATTGCCTTTCCCCTCGAGAATCAACCACAAGCTGCTCTGAAGAGCCATCTTGTAGGCATTCTACAAATTTCATCACTTGAGATGTAGCATCAACCTGATTTTCCCAGTCTACATGCATATTGAAATCTTCCTTGTCTATCATAACATTGCCCTTTCTACATGCCTTTTTTATCTTCCATTGTAATTTGTACCCACATCCTGGCTACTGTTCGGAGGCCTTTATATAAATTCAGAGTCTTTTTACCCTTGCAATTTCTTAACTCTACCTGTGACAATTCTACATCTTTCTATCCCATGTCATCTCTTCCTAAGGATTTGATTTCATTTTTTTACTAACAGAGCTACCCCACTCCTTCTGCCTACCAGCCTGTCCTTTCGGCCTATTCTGTGCTGTATCTCAATAAAAAAAAAAATAAAGATCATCTACCTTATTCCATATACTATGTGCAATCAAACCTTCAGTCCTGTATTCATCACCCATTTTGATTTTGGTCCCATGTTACACTTCAACTCATCTCCCCCCTGCCCCCACTGCAATTTTGCCCTATCATCTGCCTATATCCTCTCTTTAGGATCTCCTCCCTATTCCTCCCTATGTTGTTGGAACCAATATGTACCATGACTCCCAGCAGCTTACTGTCCACCTCTACAATGTTGTGTGACCCGTTCCAAGACTTCCCTGACCCTGGTACCTGGGAGGCAACATGTCATCTGGGTGTCTCTTTCACATCCACAAAATTTCCTCTCTGCTCTTCCAACTATGGAATTCCCTATCACTACTGCACTCTTCTTCTCACCACCTCACCTACTGACCCACAGAGCCAGACTCGGTGCCAGAGACCTGACTGCTGTGGCTTTCCTCTGCTAGGTCATCTTCTCTTCCTCACCCCCCCCCCCCCGCCCCACCCCAACAGTATCCAAAGCAGTATACCCGTTGTTGAAGGGAACGGCCACAGGGCTACACTGCACTGGCTGCCTATCTCCTTTTCCCCTTCCTGACGGTCATCCAGGTATCTGTGTCCTACACCTTGGGTGCAACTACCTCCCTGTATGTCCTCTCAATCAACCCCTCAGCCTCCTGAATGATCCAGAGTAGATCCAGCTCCAGCTCCAATTCCTTAAAGTGATCTGAAAGATGGTGCGGCTGGATATACTTCTGCAGGTGTAGTCATCAGGGACACTGGATATCTCACTGACTTCACACATCCCAAAGGAGGGTAATTCTGCTAACCTGCCCGGCATCCCCATTACTCTAACTGCACAATAAGAAAGAAAAAATGAAAAATATCTCCCTACACCCTTCACCTCTGCTCGCCGAATCCCCTGAGCCAAAGCCTGAGCTAACTCTGGCCCATTCCCACAATGGCTGCTCCCAAAATGGCAACTCCACTTAAACCTAACTTCTTTTTATTGGCCCTTACCAAGTGCCTGATTATGCACAATCCAATGTCTCCTAAGGAACTGCTGTGCGCAGAATGTCCCGACTGCCCTCACTTTCTTCTTTTGACACACTCTCTCCTGCCATGCATTCCAATGTCTCCTCAGGAACTGTGGCGCACAGAATATCCCAATTGCCCTCGTTTGCTTCTTTTGAACTTTCTCTTCCACTATGCAATCCAACATCTCCACAGGAGATGGCTGTAGACCAGGACTGTTGACTGTCCTGTTTTAGTTGAAAAGGAGGAAGGACCCGGGGTGTAAGCTCATGTTTCATCATCTACGTCCTTTCTTTTTGCTTCATCTACGTCTCAAAATAATAGTCCTGCAAGTCACTTACCAGTGCGTGATTCAAGCTTATTTATAAAAGGGAGAAAGAAGACTAGGTATCAGTGAAGATGGAAAGAAAAACTGATTTTTTTTTTCTTAAAGAGACAAGATTATGAAATTGGTTACAATAAGGAGAAAGGGAAGAGACGGCAGAGTTATATAAAACAAGGGAGTAGCTGAAATTCTAAATACTAATGGAGTGTAGAAGTTGTATGGTTAGTGGAAGTTTAGTTTGTCCAATTGAATTGAGTTGGGAGATTAAAGAGAAAGTGTGTGAATTTGAACAGAAGAGGGTAAGGAGGAATCCTGGATGAAACGGATTAATTAATTATGTTAACTTGAACCATGGAATGAAGTGCATTGTATAATTGAAATCTCTTTTGACGGATAGCTACCAAAGATCCCCAGGAGACATATGAAGCTTGTCAGACTTATTTAGCTGAAGACTGATATTAAGCATGATTCAAGCTTATTTGTTCAGCATGTATTGTTAGCAATGTTTAATCAATGAATTTCTAGGTCATTGAATTTAGAGTGCCGTAGTCTCCGCTCTTGTGTACTTTTCCAGAAACCAGTGTTACGGCCAGAAGTCCAAATAAGGGTTCTTGAGAAGCAAGTTTCTTGAACCAAGTGTAGCTGATCGGAGCTTACGCCATTTTAAATCCTTCATGACTATTAGCATCCAATGTGGTAGAAATCAAGATTGACCAATACTTGACAGAAATTGTTCACTCATTCTGCAAACTTTCTATCAAAGGATGAATTTTAAACTCTGATACTCTGTTTGGTAGAGAATTGTAAGTCTGGATTTTGTTAAATTTTAACCAAGATTTTATCTCCGTGCCTGTTAGATCTGTTACATTTGCCAGTGAATTTCCGTCTATAGACTGGATCATTGTCAACTCAAACCACACCCTCCTGTCCACCCTTTTTGGAAAAATTAAAGTCATTAAACAATAATACATTTATTTAAAAGCATGTTACTAATAAATATGAAAGAAAACATATAACCTTTTCCTTAACCAGGTTGACATTGAATAGGCTTATTGAAATGACTAGGCTTATGGTAGATATGTTAGCTATGGTTGACAATACGTTCTCTGTTCAGGTTCCACTGAAATATAATGCAAGACTTTACGAAATTTTTATTTTCTTTATCTTTAAGATTATCTTTTTTAGTCTCTGCCATCAAACAACAGCTGAATGATTCTATGACTTAACTGTGTAAGGTTATAAAACAGATTGACCAGAACCATAAAATATAGGTCATGAAATATCTTCTAAGTATTTTAGCTGTGCTTACTGGTTCCAGAAGATAAACAATGCCACACAAAATTCAGAATTTTTTTTTATGTGTTTGCTTCATAGTGTTCCGTCAAGGAGATATAGGAACATGCTGGTATGCTGTATTGACTGGATCACTGGACGTTAAAGTTTCAGAAACGGCCAACCTTCAGGTGAAATAAAATGCTTTGTTACAACTGACCTGTTGTTCTTGGTTTTGGAATTAGAAAACCTTTGCCAATTTAGTTTACAAAACAATAACTTTAATATTAGAGTGATGCATGTACTATTCAGCAAAAAATTTTCAATTGACATTCACCATTATTGTAACATAAATAAAAGATATTCCAAATTTTCTAATATACCAGTCTTTACTGCTCAACTTGTTCTGGATGCTAATTACACTAATTTCATTTTCATAGTTCTTTGTCAGGATAATATTTCTTAATAACTTCAGCATTAGAGGTCTACTAAGTTTCCTGATCCTTGGTGATTACTTAGCAGAATGAGAATTCAGAAGGATCATTTGTTCCCCCTTCACTGAACAGTTTGCAGCACCTTTCCCCGCCTCCAGCTACTCGAGGTTCCAGTCTCTTGATACCTCTTTAAGAGTTTTCTATTCCTACCCTTGCATGCACTCCACCCCCACCTCTATCCTCAGCCCACCCTCATCCTCACAATCCCAGCTCCTGATTCCACCGAGACAAGAAAATCTACAGATGCTGGAAAACCAAGCAATGCACACAATGCTGAAGGAACTCAGCAGGCCAGGCAGCATCTATGGAAAAGAGTAAACTGTCGGCTGGACCCTTCATCAGAATATCATGATTCCATATCTCAACTTCTTACCTCTTAACAGAGTTGTGAAGTATTTGTGTTATGACTGTGGCTTCATGTTCACTTCCACTTGCTGTCTAAGTAATTCATGATGTCTGAAGCCCAGCATCAGGGCCTTTAGAACATTTCCGTTCACCTGCAGTAATCCCTCTTTACACTCCTTTCCATCATTCACACCATCCCCACTGCAAGGCTCCATCCTGCATTGCCCACATTCTTTCTCCTGTTCTTCCACCCTTCCCTTTGACTTGACCCACGAATCACCATGAGCAGGTTCACAAGCCCACAGAAGTACCCATAGTAGATCCTGAGTAATGAATTAAGATGACTTGCATTGTGAGAATGTATTAAACAGATTATTCAGTTTTTTTAAACTAAGGAATACTATGCCATTTTTCTCATTTTGTATTTTTTGATATTTCATCTTTGAAAGGATTCGGTCGTACTCTGTACCCTGGGAATTGGAACTGCTTTTGGAGAATCGATTCTCGACAACACGCCTCGACATGCAACGATTGTCACCAAGGAGTACAGTGAGCTCCTTCGTATTGAACAGAAAGATTTTAAAGCACTATGGGAGGTAAAACAGCATTTGCTACTTTAATTCAGAAGATGTCCTGTCATTCTGAATACTAAATTTAGTACGTATAAAGTTATATATGTAGCTTACATATCTCAAAGTGTGGATTTCCTTAAAAAATTTTACAAACTTCACAATAAGTAAGTTCAGCAGTGCAAATTTGCTGACATCTACCAGTTTAACAATATAGTAAAAATACCATCCCACCAAAGTCAGCTTAATTCCAGATCAATTTCAGAGAATGTGGTTTAATAATAATACTCCCAATTCAATCCATTTGTAAATAGGAGGAAGTGATGTCATCAAAATGCAGTTTTTTTTGTGTAGTGAACTTAATACAGGTCCATGTAGTTTTTTATTGTTGTGCTTTTGTTGGAATATTTGCAATTTACTTCAGTAGCAACAGGTAAACATAATTAATTTAATTTGGTATTGCAGATTTTGATTAACAAAAATGAGGAAACGTTGTTTCCACAAATGGGAAGCACGTTAAGATATAAACAATTAGCAAAAAAAAAAAGGATTGAGGGGAAAATTTGTTGGTAATGAAGAGGATGGCACTGCCTGAAAATGATGGCAGAATTAAATCTAGTAAGTTTTAAAATGTAATGCGGTACATACTTATAAAAGGGGGAAAAAAAGGTGTAGGTTCAGACCCAGAGAGTAGGATGACATTAACTACTTTAAAGCGTGTGGCACATGCATAATACCAAGTAATTTATGTAGGGGAAAATTAAGGACAAAGTTATCGTGACTGGCATGTTGCCTTCTGAAAGGCAGCGGAGGCTGTCTTCACTGAGCCCGTTGCACCTTTCTTAATGGTAGCATAGCAAAAGGGTTGGAAGGGTCACTGGAGAGATGGGCTCAGGTTCCACTCCTTTTTTTTTTCCGTGCAACGAATAGGAAGGTGTGAATAAAATGACCTCCTAAGGAAGGCAGGACAGCCACAAACCAAAAGAGGTAGACCACAAACCAAATCTTCCTGAATTCTCTGCCTGGGTGGAAATGCCCGAACCAACAATTTGCTGAAAATACTCATATGTGTGAGGCAGAGCCTAATGGAAAAAGAGACAAAAATATTCATGCCTAAATAAAGTATATGGACAGTCGTGCCAGCAGAGTCAGCAGAACAGAAAACTCCAATAATCAATTTACCCTGACCTTAAAAGGAAATGTACACTCCACACAGCCAACTTTATATCTCAAAGATAATGCTGGGAACTCTAGTCACTGTGTGAAGTCAGTGAAGTACATGACCTTACCCAGTACTTTGGAATAAAACCAATTTCTAAATAAAGTATAAAATAAAAAGCTCTTCTAAACAGATTTCCATTGGTTTTAATTCTGCTACCGGTCTCAAAGCACTAGGGACGTAAACTCTCTATGATGCACTGTTTTGCACAGAGCAGTTATTGGTGGAATGGGGCAGCCCCGTGTCAGAGAGGGACACTAGTAACTACAGATACGTAAGTGTTCCTTCACCTGCCAGATATTTGTATTTTTTAATTCCCAAATATTTTCATAATATGAGCGCAATTCCTAGGTTTTTAAAGTACTGTTTAAGTCGTTCTAGTGGTGTAAACTCAGCTGTGATTAATAACATTTAATGTAATGAAAACAAATGTGGACCATTAATTAAGCACCCATAAACCATTCAACTCTTGGTAACTAATGAATAAAAGAGAGACATCTCGATATCATAATTCACAGTGCAAATAATTTTCACATGACTGATTTCTAAATGCTAATTTAGAACTATGCATGCAAAACCTCTTCAAGCAAATTTACTCGGATGAGTAAATTAAATGAATGATCTCCACCTGGTCTTTGATACATGAAAGTAAACTACCAGCTACATTGACGTACCCGCTTAGTCTTGACATCAAAGATCAAAGCAGGAGGTTGTATTTGATTCCCGGTGAAAGGACCTAATAACTGCTCCTAGGTTTATCTAAGAATAGTATTCACTTGCTCTTCATGGGTTATTGATCACTGTGGTCCAATTGAAGTGAATGTAGGTAATTCTAGTCTATGAGAAGATTTTGCATCTTCAAACTTTTTTTGTTTAAGGAAGTTTGTATATGAAAATTATTCTTATAACATTATTTTAAATATATTATTAATTCTGTAAGCTAATGATAAATGTAGAGTGGGATTATATGAACTGGTATTAAATATAACAGGTAGATCCTTAAGCATGTGTATTGATGAATTGGACATTGATTTCTTTTCCTCATCATCGATGTGTTGTTATTTAACTCCTCTATTCTATGGTCTTGGGTTTCACCCGTTTGTCTGTTTTCTGAGTTATCATCTGGTCATTATGCAATGTGTTCTTTGAAATGTTTAATCTGTCCACATTGGAATGTAGCATAACTGAGTCTGGGAAACTTTGTGACAATAATATCTATCCCTGGACTAAATATATAATTATTTCATGGAAATGCTGTCTACCACTTAAAGTCATTACTGTAATGCTGGAAAAATGAAACTAACCATTGTGAGTATCTTTGAGCAATCACTTCTGTCAATTATTACATTAATTATTTTTAAAACTAGAGTATTTTCTTAATGGTAGCAGATGGGAAAACAATGATGTTTAAAGTGATCTATGTGCTCTTTTGTACAAGTTGCCTGAAAGTTATCATGTAAATGTAGCCTGCAGTTAAGGAGGCCAATTGTATGCTGGTATTTTATTACTGAAGGATTCAAGTGTAAAGCCAGAGATGTCATAGTGTTGAGAATACTTGCAAAGTACAGACTTGCCATACAGACTGGTTCCTGGGATGCTGGATTTACCACTTGAGAAACTAACAAGGCTAGGACCATTTTCTCCAGAATTTAGAAAAATTAGGCAATCTCATTAATGCTTTCAGAATTTTTATAGGGCTTAACTGGATAGATACAAGTAGGATATCTCCCTGGGCTTGGGAATGTTGGATGAGGGACTGTGATCACAGAATGAGGGAGACCATTTGTGAGTGAGATAGTTTAAGTAGGTCCTTAATGCAAAAGAAGGCTAATAAACTTCTGTATATGAATGAAATTAAGAGATGTAGAAGTAGTGCACAAAGTGCAATAGAGGTGGAAATCAGCTGTGACCTGATGAATGGTGATCAAAGCATAAATGCATGAAACCATTTCTTTCCCTACCTGTTCAACGTGAATGATCTTATTTTTGTTATGACTGAGATTTAATTTTGTGCATTCCTTCTAATGAACGCATTTCTAAATTATGATTATCTGTTGATCAGTATGGTAATAACTTCTCAGATTATTTTGGAAGGATATTGCTCACTTTCTTCAGCAATCTGTGGATAACTGCCCCTCTGGTAAAATTAATAAGTTACATTGATTAAACACTGATCTTGAAGCATATTGGGAGATGTTGTAGTCACAATGCATTTTTTTTTGCTGGTAGTCAATAATTAACTAATTGTTTTGAATCAGTTTCTAATCTTCAAAACGATGTTCCCCTTTCAGTAGCAGTGCACAACTGCCTTTAACAAAATGATGGGTAAGGTTAGTTCCTTATGCACCGAGGTAGAACAGTACCTGCAAATCTGAGTGGTGCATTCAAGGTGTAATCAGATGAAGCTTGATCAGTGATTAACCAGACATGTTATATTTACAGCATAGAACAGTACAGCACGGCATGAACCCTTCAGTCCACAACACTGTTCTGACCGATACAAGCCTATTCTATGATAAATCTATATCTTCCCTTCTATACAGCCCATAACCCTGTATTTTTCTTACATCTGTGTATCTACCTGAGTCTTTTAAATGCCCCTATTGTATCAGCCTCCATCACCATTCCCAACAGTGCATTCTGGGAACCCACCAGTATCTGTTTTTTTTAAAAAAACTACCTGTGACATCTCCCCTAAACTATCCAACACTCACTTTAAATGGATGCCCACTGATGTTGGCCATTGCCACCACAGGAAAAAGTTACTGGCTGTCCACTCTATCTGTGCTCTCATAATCTAATCAAGTTACCTCTCATCTTCCATCACTCAAAAGAGAAAAGCTGCAGCTTAACTACCTTGCCTCGTGAGATGTGAAATGTAATCCAGGCAGCAAAGATTCAAAGTACATTTACTATCAAACTGTGTACAGTATGCAGTATACAATCCTGGGATTCTTCTTCCCCATAGACAAACACAAAACAAAGCCATGAAACCCATTCAATGAAAAACATCAGACTCCCACCTCACACTCTTTCTTTTAAAACAAAAAGATTGCACCAACAGCAGCAAAAACATAGAAAATATCGACTATAGCTCAGCATTTAATACCATCATTCCCACAATCCTGATTGAGAAGTTGCAGAACCTGGGCCTCTGTACATCCTTCTGCATTTGAATCCTCGACTTCTTAACTGGAAGATCACAGTCTGTGCGGATTGGTGCTAACATCTCCTCTTTGCTGACGATCAACACTGGTGCACCTCGGGTGTGTGCTTAGCCCACTGCTCTACTCTCTCTATGCCCATAGCTGTGTGACTAGGCATAGCTCAAATACCATCTACATATTTGCTGATGATACAACCGTTGTTGGTAGAATCTCAGGTGGTGATGAGGGGACGTACAGGAGTGAGATATGCCAACTAGTGGAATGGTGCCACAGCAACAACCTGGCACTCAACATCAGTAAGATGAAAGAGCTGATTGTGGACTTCAGGAAGGGTAAGACAAAGGAACACACAGAGGGATCAGAAGTGGACAGAGTGAGCAGTTTCAAGTTCCTGGGTGTCAAGATCTCTGAGGATCTAACCTGGTCCCAACATATCGATGTAGTTATAAAGAAGGCCGGACAGCAGCTGTACTTTATTAGGAGTTTGAAGCGATTTGGCATGTTAACAAATACACTCAAAAACTTCTATAGTTGTACCATGGAGAGCATTCTGACAGGCTGCATCACTGTCTGGTATGGAGGGGCAACTGCACAGGACTGAAAGAAGCTGCAGAAGGTTGTAGATCTAGTCAGTTCCATCTTGGGTACTAGACTACAAAGTACCCAGAATATCTTTAGAGAGCGGTGTCTCAGAAAGATAGTGTCCTTTATTAAGGACCTCCAGCACCCAGGGTATGTCCTTTTCACACTGTTACCATCAGGTAGGAGGTGCAGAAACCTGAAGGCACACACTCAGCGATTCAGGAACAGCTTCTTCCTCTCTGCCATCCGATTCCTAAATGAACTTTGAAGCCTTGGACACTACCTCACTTTTTTAATATACCGTATTTCTGCTTTTGCACATTTTTTAATAATCTATTCAATATGTGTAATTTGTTTATTATTATGTTTTATTTATTATTTTTTTCTGTCTCTGCTAGATTATGTATTGCATTGAACTGCTGCTGCTAAGTTAACAAATTTCACATCACATGCTGGTAATAATAAATCTGATTCTGAAAAGGCATATTCAGTTCAGCTCGATGTTCGTTATCTGCAGGCTGTCCTGTTTTCAAAAACAGCAACAAAAAAAGGAGCAGCCAGAAACAAGAAACACATTATAACGTGAACTACAGAGTCCAATCCACAAACTGCATGAGTTAAACCTTGCCCAAGACCCAGAACTCCAGCGCGATTCTCCAACAGAGACCATTCATTTTTTCGGGAGGGGAGGGGAGGAGAGAGAGAAAGAGAGAGACTGTCATATATAGACACCTTCCTTTGGCAGCAGCAAGCAAGAAGCTGGTAGATGGAGCTGAACACCTGCTCACCTTGAAGATTTCAATCTTCCTTGGCACTTTGATCGGAGAGAAATGGAGTTGCTCGTTGGCTGGAGCTCCATCTCCAGGCTTCTTGGCCTCGAGGCCACGCACTTGGCTCGAAGCCTCACGGAAACTCCCTCGGACCGCCAGATCGCTCAATTGACCCGAAGACACTTCAAAATGTAGATCACAAGCTCCAACAGTAACAGAACCCCATTTCAAAGAAAATGAAGATGTGAAGGAAGTAGTTTTGTGAACTGTCTGGAGGATGTTGTCCCGGGCCACGTTATTCACTGGTGCCACCTTCTTCCGACCTTTCTCATATCTAGTAAATCTCCTCTGCACGCTCTCTAAAACTTCCACATCCTTCCTGTAATGAGGTGACCAGAATGAAACACAGAACTCCCAAGTGGGCCCTAAGAGTTTTACAACATCACCTTGCAGCTGTTCCTGTAATGAGGCGACCAGAATGAAACACAGAACTCCCAAGTGGGCCCTAAGAGTTCTACAACATCAGTTTGCAGCTGTTTTACGCAATGCCAAGATTAAGATTGGCTTTTTGTCACACAAGCACCAGATCATACTGTAAAATGCATTGTTTGTGTGTACTACCAGCACCCTCCGAGGATGTGCTGGGGGCAGCCTGCAAGTGTTACCATGCTTCTGGCTGCAATATAGCATGCCCACAACTTAGTAACCATAACCCGTATGTCTTTGAAGCACAGGAGGAAACCAGAGCACCCAGAAGAAACCCATGCTGCCATGGGGAGAACGTATAACATCCTTGCAGGTACTGGTGGGAATTAAACCCCAGTTACTGGCGCTGTAAAGCATTCTGCTAACTACTATGTGCCACTGGTAGGAAGTATGGGCTGCCACACAACTTCTCAAAAGTCTTTGAAAATAATAAAGCTTGAGCCTTTAAATGCATATGTAGCATCCAGTAATGTTTGACATTACTTGCAGAGTTGAAGCACTCAGATTGATATAGAGGAGCACATGAGTACGTACACACACACACACACACACACACACACACACACACACACACACACACACACACACACACGCGCGCGCGCACACACACACGCACCTTTAGACATCTGTTACTAATGAGGTAACTTGGAAGTTGTACAGTAATATTTGAAAGAGAGAAACTAGATGGGAGTTGATTATACTCCCACAGTAAATATTCTGGTGTCCTGGATATTGCACTTAGTGGAAACAGCAAGGGAATCCATAGCTAGATCCCTATGAACAGATTTCTTCAATCGGTGATGTCGCCTTCTCTTTCAGATGCCATTATTGCCAGTGACCAGTTCAAGGGAGGTATCTGCAAGATAGCTGTCTTTATGAACTTAATTTGGAGCAAGCAAACTTTAAATTACAGCACTGTTGCAACAGGATTCATGTAGTAGTTGAAATATCATCAATGCCCTTGTAATGGATTTTATTTATTTATTGAGATTAGTGCAGAATAGGCATTTCCAGCCCTTCAAGTTGCGACGCCCTGCAACCCTTGACTTAACCCTAGCCTAATCACAGGACAATTTACAATGGTCAATGAACTGGTACGTCTTTGGACTTGGGGAGGAAACCAGAGCACCCGCACAGTTACAGGGAGAACGTACAAACTCCTTACAGACAGCAGTGGGAATTGAACCCAGGTCACTGGTACTGTAAAGCATTGTGCTAACCACTACACTACAATACCACTCAGAATCTGTTATTTTAGATTATGAGGACAGTCAGTCCTCGTTTATTGTCATTTAGAAATGGATACATGCGTTAAGAAATGATACAATGTTCCTCCAGAGTGATATCACAGAAAAACAGGACAAACCAAAGACTAACACTGACAGAACCACATAATTATAACATATAGATACAGCAGTGCAAAGCAATACCATAATTTGATAAAGAGCAGACCATGGGAATGGTAGAAAAAGTCTCAAAGTTCCGATCGACTCCTGATAATCCCCGATAGCAGGCGGCAGAAGGGAGAAACTCTCCCTGCCGTAAACCTCCGGACGCTGACAACTGTCGATGCATTGGAAGCACCCGACCACAGCCGACTCCGAGTCCGTCCAAAACATTTGAGCCTCCGACCAGCCCTTTGACACCGAGCACCATCCCTGCCGAGTGCTTCGACCCCGTCCCGGCCACTGAGCAACAAGCAAAGCCGAGGATTCGGGGCCTTCCCCTCCAGAGATTCTGGATCACACAGTAGCAGTGGCAGCGAAAAAGGCATTTCAGAAGTTTCTCCAGATGTCTCCATCAAATCAGGATTGTGCACGGCACCCTACTTGACAGATTACAGATATCATTCACCGGAGTGGCCACGCAAACTGCATCGCGCCGCCATCTTCTCCTACTTAAGGGAATTACAGAAATATGTACTGCATTTACAATCTAAAGCCTGCAGAGATTTCTAAATAACAGTTATAATTTAGTCAAAAACAAGAGAAAACCTGCAGATGCTGGAAATCCAAGCAACACACACAAAATGCTGGAGGAACTCAGCAGGCCAGGCAGTGCTTATGGGGAGAAAAATACAGTTGACATTTCGGGCTGAGACCCTGCGTCAGGACTGGAGAAAAAAAGATAAGGAGTCAGAGTAAGAAGGCGAAAGAGTACGAAACACAGGGTGAGAGCAGAAACCGGGGTGAAGGGGTGAAGTAAAGAGCTGGGAAGTTGATTGGTGAAAGAGATACAGGGCTGGAGAAGGGGGAATCTGGTGGGAGAGGACAGAAGGTCATGGAAGGAAGAAAAGGGGAGGGAGCACCAGAGAGAGGTGATGGGCAGGTAATCAAATAAGGTGAGAGAAGGAAAGGGGAATAGGGGAATGGTGAAGTTGGCGGGGGGGGGGTGTGGCATTACCGGAAGTTTGAGAATTCGATGTTCATGCCATCAGGTTGGAGGCTACCTAGGCGGAATATAAGGTGTTTCTCCTCCAACCTGACTTGTTGCCTCATCATGACTGTAGAGGAGGCCATGGACCGACATGTTAGAATGGGAATGGGAAGTGGAATTAAAATGGCTGGCCACTGGGAGATCCCACTTCCTCTGGCGGACGGAGCGTGGGCGCTTGGAAAAGCAGTCTCCCAATCTATGTCAGGTCTCACCGATTATACAGGAGGCCACACCTGGAGCATCATGTACAGTAGATGACCCCAACAGACATACAGGTAACCTGTCTCCTCACCTGCAAGGACTGCTTGGGGCCCTGAATGGTAGTGAAGGGAGGAGGTGTAGGGGGAGGTCAGAGCCAAATGCAGCAGAGGTGGAGGAATAGAGAGAATAGGATGCCCCCCTTCACCATTCACCATTCCCTACTCCCTTTCCCCCCTCTCTCACATCTCCTTGCCTGCCTATCACCTCCCTCTTGTGCTCCTCCCCTTTTCTTTTTTCCATGACCTTCTGTCCCCTCCTATCAGATTTCCCCTCCTCCAGTCCTGTATCTCTTTCACCAATCAACTTTCCAGCTCCTTTCTTCACCCCCACCCCCGCTTTCACCGATCACCTTGTGTTTCTTCCACTGCTTCCCCCACCTTCTGAGTCTGACTTCTCATCTTTTTTTTCTCCAGTCCTGATGGAGGATCTTGGCCCAAAACATTGACTATGCTCTTTTCCGTAGATACTGCCTGGCCTGCTGAGTTCCTCCAGCATTTTGTGTGTGTTGCTTTCTCTTGTTTGTGATTGGACTTGACAGGAGGCTGATAGATTCTTAATTAGTCAGGGTGTCAAAGGTTAGAGGGAGAGGGCTGGTGAATGGGATAGAGAGCGATAACAAATCAGCCATACTGGGATGATGGAGCAGACTCGATGGGCCGAATTACCTAATTCTGGTCCTATGGTCTTATAATTTTAAAGTCTGTCACGAGCCTTGTGGCCCATCAGGCCAGTGCTTATGCCAGTTTCCATGGCGTGAAGCGACTAAAAGTATGAGACTTCCCTCCCCCCCCCCACCCCGAATAGGACACCAGTCTATCGTGAGGTTAACCCCCAGCATTTTTGCCGGCACCCATTCTCAGCTGGATAGACTGGAGCATTGTGTGGTCAGGTGCTTTGCTCAAGGACACACACACTGCCTCGGCCAAGGCTCGAACCCATGACCTTCAGATCGTTAGTCCAACGCCCTAACCACTTGGCCATGCGCCACATGGTCTTGTAATATACAGGAAATCAGGGCCATGCACTGAAACAAGGAACACCCTCCTCTCTCATGTCATTTTCAAAATGTGGTGAAGACCCATACAAAAAAAAACTTTACCTGCTTTTTGGATCTTTTTTGGTTGTAAAGCATTGGATTGTGAAAACCAGGTCCACTGTATCATTATGACATCCAGTTTATGACCTTACCTTGCTGTACCTGATTCACATTTACAACTGGCAACTGCCAGGACACATTGGAAAACTAGTGCAGAAAATGGTGTTGTGAGAACTCTGGAGAAAGTGAGGTATTTTCTATTGTGAGTACTATTTTTCTGGCTAGGCATGTTGTCTTTGTCACTTGATAAGTGATTGGCAATCAGACCGTGCTGCCCCACTGAAGCAAAATGTCTTTTCAGATAAAATTTCACTACGCCAGTCTGGATGTGTTTGTAATTGCTGTGCAATAACTGTAATGTTCACTGATAAGAAGAGGAATGAAAATATTTAATAGTCATAGGGAAGTACAGCACAGAAACAGGCTCTTCATCCAATCTCGCGCAAGCTGAAACCAATGGAACTGCCTCCTCCCATCGACCTGTACCAGGACCACAGCCCTCCATTTCTCTACTATCCATTTCACTTAAACATTGAAATCGAGTTCGCATGCACCACTATAAATTTCACTTAAGCGCTGAAATTGAACTTGCATGCACCACTTATGCTGGCAGTTCAATCCACACTCTCAAACCCCTCTGAATGAAGAAGTTTCCCTGAAACTTCTCACCTTTCACCCTTAACCCATGACCACTAGTTGTAGTCTCCCCCACCCCCCCCAACCTCAGTGGAAAACACCTGCTTGCATCGACCCTATCTATACCCCTCAAAATTTTGTATACCGTTATCAAATCTCTTCTCAATTTTCCACGTTCTAAAAGAATGCAGTCCTAACCTATTCAATCTTTCTCATAATTCAAATCCTCCAGACCTGGCAACATCTTTGTAGGTTTTCCCTGCACTCTTTCAACCTTGTTATGTTAATTCATTTTGGTAAAAGGAACAATAGTGCAGACTATTATCTAAATGGGGAGAAGGTGCAGAGGGACTTGGGAGTCCTCATGGAAGACTCCCAGAAGGTTCATTTACAGGTTGAGTCTGTAGTAAAGAAGGCAAATGCAATGTTGACATTTATTTCAAGGGGAATAGAATATAAAAGCAAGGAGATAATGCTGAGTCTTTATAAGACACTAGTCAGGCCGCACTTGGAGAATTGTCAACAGTTTTGGGCCCCGTATCTCAGAAGGGATCTGTTGTCATTGGAGAGAGTCCAGAGGTGGTTGACATGGTTGATTCCAGGAAAGAAGAGGTTAACATGTGAAGCATGTTTGGCAGCTTTGGACCTTGCACTCACTGGAATTTAGAAGAATAGAGGGAATCTTATTGAAACTTACTGAATGTTGGAAGGACTAGATAAGGTGGATGTGGAGAGGATGTTTCCTATGGTTGAGGGTATCCAGAACTAGAGGGTACAAAATTCAAAATTGATGGGTGTCCTTTTAGAACAGGGGTAAGGAGGATTTCTTTAGCCAGAAAGTAGTGAACCTGTGGAATGCTCTGCCACAAACTGCAGTGGAGGCCAAGTCCATGGGTATATTTAAGACGGAAGTGGATCATTTCCTGATCGGTCAGGGCATCAAAGGATATGGTGAGAAGGCAGGTGTATGGGGTTGAGTATGATCCGAGATCAGCCATGATGGAATGGTGGAGCAGACTCGATGGGCTGAATGGCCTAATTCTGCTCCTATGTCTATGGCCTTATGGTCTTGTTCACACTTTTTCTGTAGGTCGGTGACCAAAACTTCATACAATACTCCAAATTGGGGCTGGCCAATGTCTTGCACTTCAACATAATATCCCATTTCCTGTACTCAATACATTGATTTATGAAAGCCAATGTGCCAGAAGCTTTCTCTATGACTCTCTCTGCCTGTGACACCACTTTCAATGAATTAAGTACCTGCATTCCCAGATCCTTTTGTTCTACAGCACTCCTCAGTGCCCTATCATTCACTGTGTAAGAGCTACGCTAGTTGGTCCTACCAAAGTGCAAAACCTTGCACTTGTCTGCATTAAATTCCATCTGCCATTTTTCAGCTTATTTTTCCAGCTGATGCAGTACCCTCTGCGAGTCATGATAGCCTTACTCACCATTCAGTATACTTTATACTTTATTGTCACCAAGCAATTGATACGAGAATGTACAATCATCACAGCGATATTTGATTCTGCGCTTCACGCTCCCTGGAGTACAAATCGGTAGTAAATATTAAAAATTTAAATTATAAATCATAAATAGAAAATAGAAAAGGGAAAGTAAGGTAGTGCAAAAAAACCGAGAGGCAGGTCCAGATATTTGGAGGGTATGGCCCAGATCCAGTTCAGCATCTGTTCAGCAGTCTTATCACAGTTGGAAAGAAGCTGTTCCCAAATCTGGCCGTACAAGTCTTCAAGCTCCTTCTCCTGGAGGGAAGAGGGACGAAAAGTGTGTTGGCTGGGTGGGTTGTGTCCTTGATTATCCTGGCAGCACTGCTACGACAGCGTGCGGTGTAAAGTGAGTCCAAAGACGGAAGATTGGTTTGTGTGATGTGCTGGGCTGTGTTCACGATCTTCTGCAGCTTCTTCCGGCCTTGGACAGGACAACTTCCATACCAGGTTGTGATGCACCCTAGTGTTTTCTGCAAATTTGCTGATCCTTTTTTGTTTGCTATCTCTATCAATGATCATTGCTCAAGATGACAAATAACAATGGACCCAGCGCCGATGTCTGCAGCACACCACAAGCTACAGGCCTCCAGCCCTCCACTACCACTCTCTGGCTTCTCCCACAAAGTCAATGTCTAATCCATTTTACTACCTCACTCTGAATGCTGGAAAGAAAGAAACATGTAAGAAGGAACTGTTTTAGTATCCACTCAAGGAGAGAATTTGCACCCGTTATCTGAGTTTTCATTACAGTTACTGTTAACATGGACGTAGAAATAGGCTATTTTTTCCCTTGTGCCTGCTCTGCTATTCGATGGGATCTTGTCTGATCTTTTACCTCAGTACCTCTTCATTGCAATTCCAACACATCCCTTGATTCCTTTAATATTAAAACAACATTTTCAATATTTTCAGCAACTTGTAGTCCACAGTTCTCTTAGGTAGAGAATTCCAGTGATTTGCTATTTTCTGGATAAAGTTGTAAAATTTCAACTCAGTAAATTCAGTTCGCATTACAATATTTTAAAATGCCTCAAACAAATCCATCTACTTGTCCATTGTCTCTCAGGAGAATCATCGACTACAAGAAATGCATTCCACTTTCACGGTTGAACAGACCCTTGACAAATGCAGTTTCTTTCAAATGAGGCATTGATTATAACCTCATTACTGATTCTTTCCCCAGTTGGATGTTTGTGTTCTAGTTTGAATGCGCTTGAGAGCCTGTAATCTGTAGCAATACTGACCCCTAGTGGTTACCGGGGTTTGCTGAATCTGGGTCATCCTGGCTGGAGTACTGAGGGGTCTGCATGTCCATGCTGTGAACATGACCATTAAGATCAGCGAGGAAGCATTACAGGAGTTAGAGGTGTAGGCTGGAAAAAGAGCAAGTTTGATTGGAACATGAACAACTTGCAATGGTATGATTATTGAATGTCCCCAATGGCTATTACTAAGCTGAAACAAGCAAGCAGTTTAGAACTGTAATTCATTTGTGTTTCTAAATTAATCAGTGGAAGTTGTAATAATTGGAACAAAGCTTTTGCTTTAAATCTTAGCTTTTGGAAATTTTACTTAGTTTTTATAGATTGCTCTCTGTTGCAGCCTATTTTCTGTTTATCTTTAAAGTGAATGAGCACAAACACTTGTTTGCGGATTTACGGGTAACTAATTGAATTTTCTTTGCATCATGTTGATTACCATCTTGTTGCAAAAATATTTCATTTTTAATGGACCTGTATAAGCAATTCTTAGGCAAATTCTCATTGGGCAATTTTCTATATTCAACTAGGATTGAAAAGCAGGGAAATATTGTAGAATGTCTAGAAATGAATGTTTCAAACTATGCAATTATGATTAAAGGATTATTGATAACTTGAAATCCTTTTAACACTACGATTAAATTCAGAATGGATCAAGCCAAATCTCAATTTGCATATCAGGTACTTTAATAGGATGAAGTGATATTGCTTCTGTATGGGATTTCTGTCCTGTTCAGTGACTGGCACTTTCAGTACCTCGTTTTAACAGGGAAACTGCCCCTGGCACTTCATAGAAGCATGATAAAAGATTGATTGATTACCACAAGTTTCATCAAAGATTTGGTGCTTGAATGATGGCCTTAAAGGCAGATGTAAAGAGGGGATTACTCAGATAGATCTAGACTGCACATTTGTCACCTAGAGATAACTGAGAATTTGTATTAGAGTTGTGGAATAAAGGGAAGACGTAATTGTTTGAAGGCCATAGATGGCTCCAACAAAAGGTTGAAAAGGTAAAAATCCAGGCCACTGTGGGGAACAGGCTAGTGATGCATTTTATTGGTTTATATGTGCCTATAGACCAATAAGATAAGAGAATAATACTCCCCAGGGCCCTGCCATTCACTGTCTATGTTCCAGTCTGGCTTAATTTCCCAAAATGCGTCACTTTGTACTTGTCTGAGTATCTGCCAATCCCTTGTCAACGCACTCTGTTGATCTAGATCCCACTAGTTTTGGTGTCATTTGCAAACATGCCAATGCACCTACATCTTCTTCCAATCATTTTTGTATACGATGGACAATAAATAACACAGCACGCCACTGGTTACAGGACTTAAATCTGAAAAGCAGTCCTGCACTACCACTCTCTCCTCATACAACCTATCCAGTTTTAATCCAGTTTGCCATCTTGCCTTGGATTCATGTATTCCCACTTTCTGGACCAGTTACAGAATAACATTTGCACAATTCCTTTTAGTTGCACAACTATCCAAAGGATTTTTCTAACTCTGCAGACAAAGCATAGTCTTTCAAACAAAAAAATTTGACTTTCCGTTATCAAATGAGTCATCTGGATAACCCTGTAGCAATGGTGTACTGTAACAAATTGCTGGAACAACTATCAGTTTAATGATCCATTGAGGTTTGCGTTACAATTGTTCTCTCAGTACTTCAATATAACAGAACTTTATTTGCTGTTTCACACCAGCAGCAATAGATATGAAATTGAGTCAGATTTTTATAAATTATCAACGAAATTTATTAACCTCTACTCAAAAACATCGAAAAGTAAACAAACGACTAACTTAAACCGAGGTTAACAGTGTTATGCATCTATAGTTCTCAGTCAAACTTAAAAACAATTCTTAACAGATCTTACTTATGTATAGTCTTAAGGTGGTAGTTTAATAAGTCCATATGATTCATAAAGTAAGTGAGAGGAGAGGCTTTCCAAACCAGCGAGCAATTCCTGAAGCATAGATGAAACTGCGGATGCAGATTCCAGCCGAGAAATACCTTTTTCCGAAGATACTACAAGGAATGAGTTTTCTCAAAGTAACTGACCTTTCTCTGAAGGTGGTCATCACACAACACCCGAGACCGTGCAGGGGTTAACAACAATGCAAGTGTCCCCAGCTTTTTGAACGTTCGCTTTACGAAACCTCACTGTTACGAAAGACCTACATTAGTACCCTATTTTCACTAACAGAAGGTGTTTTCACTGTTACGAAAAAAGCAGTGCGCAAAAGAAATCAGCGCGCGATAAAAAGCAGCACGCATGCCGAACAGTCGCTCTCCCCCGGATTCGGAACTGCATTCTAGCCGGCATTGCTTAAACACGTGCCTGTGAGCAGCCGTTTGCAAAATGAGTTTTATGGTATTGGAAAAACCTGAAAGAGTTCGTAAGGGTGTTACACTTAACGTAAAACTAGACATAATTAAACGTTTTGATCATGGTGAACGAAGTAAGGACTAAGTGAGTTTGGCTTGTGGAAGCTGACGAAGATGATGTTGAAGAGGTTTTGGCATCCCGTGACCAAGAACTGATAGATGAAGAGCTGATGCAATTGGAAGAGGAAAGGATAACAATGGAAACCGAATGAGTAATGATAAAGTACGACTTTAATTTTGAAAGGGTATGTCGGTTTAGGGGATATTTGCAGGATGGTTTGAGTGCTTACAAAGAACTGTATGATAGAAAAATGCACGAGGCTCAGCAGTGAAGCAAGCCTTCCACAGCAGACGACGAACCTCGACCTTTGATGTCGAGGCGGGCAGTGATAGGAGAAGATGAGCTGCCTGCCCTAATGGAAACAGACAACGAGATGACACCCCAGTGTCCTACCACCCCAACACCCAGGTCGTGGACAGATACCGATTCGCGGACAATGCAGCAGTAGCCGGGAGACACACAGCACATCTTTAAGAAAAAAGCTGAAATAAACATGTTAATTAATTAGGTGCCGTCTGACATGTAATTGTCGGCCCAAATCAGAGGCGATGCAATCGGCTCTGATTTGGGCCGACAATTACATGTCAGACGGCACCTAATTAATTAACATGTTTATTTCAGCTTTTTTCTTAAAGATGTGCTGTGTGCCTCCCGGCTACCTCTGGACCCCTGCAGCCTTCGTGGTAATGTATCGCTCGGCGGCCTGGAGGGAGGGGGCCACTGCACCACCCCAACCTGTGACTCAGCCTAACACACCATCATCAGTGTGCTTGGCACTGTCTTCCCAATTCCGGTAAGTGATACTGCACCGTACATACATTATTTCTACTTTATATCGGCTGTGTATTTTTACGTGTTATTTGGTATAATTTGGCAGCTTTATAGCTTAAAAGTTACTGGAGAGAGTGCTTTTGCCAACAGCGCTTGCGTGAGATTTTCTGCCGAGAGCACTTGCGTCATGTTTTTGCCAACAGCGCTTGCGTGAGATTTTCGCTACGGAGAACAGTTCAGGCAATGATTGTGGAAAAGTATTTCTACTTTATATAAGTTGTGTATTTATTATATCATTCCTGCTTTTACTATATGTTACTGTTATTTTAGGTTTTATGTGGTATTTGGCATGATTTGGTAGGTTATTTTTGGGTCTGCGAACGCTTACAAAATTTTCCCATATAAATAAATGGTAATTGCTTCTTCGCTTTACGACATTCCGGCTTATGAACCGTTTCATAGGAACGCTGTACCGTTGGATGGCGGGGGAAACCTGTACCCATATGGGCTGTACCAGATGTCAGTCACAGAACGCCGTTGATTTCTACCCAACTCTTTCGGTTTGTCCAAAAGCTGGAAAATCTTCACTCTTGCTCTCTCTCGACACACTCTCTCTCTCTCTCCTTCTCCGATTTTGTAACCACCGACTGATTCCCTACAAAAGCACCTACGCAACAAACTGCCATTTCCCTTTTATACCAGATGGAACCTGACATAATGCTCACGAGAAAATAACATCTTGCTCACGAGACAAGTAACATTGCATTGTAGCAAAAGTGAGAATCTCTGGTTTTCTTTGATTTTCTCAATAGTCTTTGCCTACCCTGGAGCTTCGGGGTTTATTTTCTCAATTCTCTTTGCCTAACTGGACCTTTAGTTTCTTTTTGAACATGCAATTGATCGCATTCCTCTGATATTTTTAAATGCCCTTTTATATGTGACGAGAATACACATAGATAAGATGTTAGCTGTCCTGTGTGATCAGCAGTTGGTCTGCCACCTGTCCTCAGGGGGGAAGGAGAGATAAGGAACAATGAAGCAGCATGTGGAGATGTTAATGAAGGAGCCATCAGTCTGGGTATTGCCAAGATCGGCTCCCCCTTTGAACCCTGAACTGTTTGAAGTGATGGACAGGCGATACCCCAGCAGGGGGATAAAAAGGGACTGGTTCGCTAAGGCGAGGGACACACGACACCCGAGGTAACGAGACCCTGGAAGCAGTGCGCCTCTCACGAGTCGGTGGGAAGTACCGGACAACGCACAGGGTGGAAAGTTACGATCAGCGGGAACCCGGTGTGTGTCCGCCCTTGCTTGGGTGCCGGGTTCACTGCAGAGGATCGACCGCATCTGGAGGAGGGGTCACAGTCGGTGACCTCAGGTGACATCACCAAGGACCTGCCCAAAAAGCTGCTTGTGAGCCATATCGCCGGTCTGTGAGTGGAAGCCATGTTTGAATGATCAGTCGTTCCCGTTCTATCTCTCTCTCTCTCCCCACATTGTCCATCGCCATGGCAACGATTACTGCGAACTGAACTAAATTGGACTGAACTTTTGTGTCACTTTGAAATTTGGTCATTTACCCCTAGACAACGATAGAGCTTGATTGATCCTGTTATCTTAATTCTGTGCACATGTGTGTTTATCATTGCTGAACTGTTGCATTTATTATCCTTTCGATTACTGTGTTGCTTGTTTCTTTAATAAAACTTTCTTAGTTCCAGTAATCCAGACTCCAACTGAGTGATCCATTTCTGCTGGTTTGGCAACCCAGTTACGGGGTACATAATATGTGTTTTAAGAAAGTAAGTCAACCCTTTCAAAAGTAAGTCTGCCCTTTTGAATCTGATCTGTTCCATTTTATTAAACGAGACCAGGTACAAACCACACAGGATCTGTGATCTGATGTGAATTTCAACTTTTTTAAAGTTTTTAATCTGAAAACCTTTTGTGGTGGAGTTGATGGGCAAAGTTCACCTCGTTGAAAGAGGTGTAATTAAGTTCTTAACAGCACACTATAAGTATAATTACTGTTCAAACAAATACTTCATTTGTTGATATGAGAATTCTTCAATCTGGTTTCTGAGCCACATACATTACATGGCAAATTCTGGGTGCAATAGTTTCCCTACAGAAAGTTCTGAATTGCAAATTGCTTCAGGAAAGGAAAGACATTCACATTAATGAATAAATGTAATGTTTGTAGCCAGCTACTGTTTGGAAAAATTTGTTTTCTCTCATTATCTCTTTACTTTATGAATACAATTTTTTTCATTTTCTGGTAATCTAAAAAATCTTAAACACTCTGGTCCGATCCTTGCATTGTGTTCGGCCACAAAAAGTTCAGGCAGTAAATTTAAATGAAAATTTCTTACTCAAAACTTCAGCCTTGTTTTTTATGCGAAAGAGCAATTGGAGGTTAAAGTTCGGTTTATTTTTAGATAAGAGGAAAGTTTTGTTAGTCGTGAAGTGGTGATGCTGTTCTAAAGGCCCTGTTTTGCTTTCCTGGTATTCAGGGAAGCAGTTTGACCAGTTGATTTGAAATGAGTGTCTTAAGCTTAAAGCCTGATTTATACTTCTGCATCAACTGGATGCCGTAACCTACGTAAGTGACCGACGTGCGTTGTGAGCATTTATACTTGTGCGTTGGTGTGTCTGCATCACTCTGCAATTCAGGCATGTCGCACATACACACACACCTGCCCGCGCAAGGCTTCAAGGTCATGGTAGTCTTTCTCGGGGTAAACAAGTTTAAAGTGAGCGTCTTTTTTCGTAAAAGCAAAATGTGTCCTCCATAATTTCGGAGGCCTGTAATGCTTTATGGAAACCGTTGCAGCCAGAATTCCTTCCCTGCCCTTCAGTCAGCCAACGGGAAGCTATTGCAGCGTAGGAGGAAATGCGATGCTACCAAGCGGACCAATCACAGTTGTTGTGATCTGTGTTGCTGCGACGTGCAGTTATATTTTGGGAGAGGTGCGCGTCAGGCTCTGGCATAGGGATCCGCATCGGCTCTGCGTAGGGTTTGCGGCCACACAGTACTTACGGCGTTGAGTTGACATAGAAGTATAAATCAGGCTTAACTCTTAGCAGGCAATGATGATAATATGACTGAATTCTGAGATGGAGAGGGTAAAATCGAATGTATCATTATCACAGTGGAGTGAAGGGAACTACAAAGGCATAAGAGAGAAGCTGATCGAAGTTGATTGGAAGATGGCACTAGCAGGGATGATAGTTGAGTAGCAAGGGCTGAAGTTTCTGGGAGTAATTCAGAAGGATCAGGATTGATTCATCCCAAAGAAGGTGCAGTATTCCAAAGGGAGGATGAGGCAACCGTGGCTGAAATAGGGCATGAGTGCAAAAAAAAAGAGCAGACCCTAAACAGAAGCTTGAGGATTGTGAAGCTTTTAAAAACAGGTGGCAGCTAAAAACCCATAAAGAGAGAAAAGATGAAATATGAAGGTAAGCTAGCCAATAATATAAAAGAGGATACCAAAAGTTTTCAGATATATGAAAGGTAAAAGAGAGGGAAGAGTGGACATTGGAATATGTTGCTGGAGGTGCAGTAGTGTAGACAAAGAAATGGGAGTATTTTGGATTGGTCATCACTGGAAGATACCAGCAGCATGCCTCAAACTCAACAGTCTTGGGGAGCAAAATTGAGTGTAGTCACTATTACTAAGAAGAACTGTTTACTCTTTTCCATAGACGCTGCCTGACCTGCTGAGTTCCTCTAGCATTTTGTGTGTGTTGCAAAGGAGAAGGTGCTTCGGAAGCTGAAAGGTCCGAAGTTGGATAAATCATCTGGAGCAGATGAACTATGCCCTGGGGTTCTGAAAGTGATAGCCGAAGAGATTGTGAAACCATTAGTAGTGATTTTAGATTCTGGCATTTTCTGGAGGACTGGAAAGTTGCAAATGTCATTCCACAAGACATGACAGCAAATTATAGGCCAGTTAGCCTGACTTCAGTGGTCGGTAAGATGTTGGAGTCCATTATTAATGAGGAGGTTTCGGGGTACTTAAAGGCACACGATAAAATATGCTGAAGGTTTCTATGAAAGGAAATCTTGCCTGACAAATCTGTTGGAATTCTTTGAGGAAATAATAGGCAGGATAGACAAAGGAGAGTCTGTGGATGTTGGTTGCTTGGATATACAGAACACCTTTGACATGATGCCACACGTGAGGCTGCTAAACAAAATAAGAGTCCATGGTATTACAGGAAAAATACTAGAATGGATAGACGATTGGCTGCCTGGCAGGAGGCAGTGAATGGGAATAAAGGAGGCTTTTTCTGGTTGGCTGCCGGTGATTAGTGGTGTTCTGCAGTGGTCAGTATGGGGACAGCTTCTTTTCACATTATATGTCAATGATTTGATGGTTTTGTGCCAATTGCAACATTTAACAGAAGTACGTGGAAGGGAGGGGCATGGAGATTTACGGTCCAGCTGCAGGTAACGGGACTAAGCAGAATAACAGGTTGGCATCGAAGGGCCTGTTTCTGTGCTACAATGTTCTATGACTCTAAAAGTAAGGATCTAATGCTGAGGTTTTATAAGGTATTTGGTCAGACCAAATTTGCAGTATTGTGAGCAGCTTTGGGGCCCCATATCTAAGAAAGGATCTGCTGGTATTGGAAACAGACCAAAGAATGATCCTGTGAATGAAAGATTTAACTCATCGTGACTGTTTGATGGCTCTGGGTTTGAACCGTGCTTGCTGGAGTTTGGTGGGGGGGGCGCGTGGAATCTCATTGAAGCTTACCAAATTTTGAAAGGCCTAGAGTGGATGTTGGAAGGATATTTCCAATAGTGGGAAAGTCTAGGACCTGAAGCCGCAGCCTCAGAATAGAAGGAGGTAGCTATAGAATAGAGTTAAGGACGCATTTGTAGGTTACGTGGTTGGCACAACATTGTGGGCTGAAGGGCCTGTAGTGTACTGTAGATTTCTATATTCTTCAGGCAGAGGGTGTTGAATCTGTGGCATTCATTATCACCGATAGCTGTGGAGGCCAAGTCATTGGGTATATCTAAAGTGGCGGCTGATAAGTTCTTGAGTAGTAAGGGTGTCGGGGTATGGAGAGAAGGCAGAAGAATGAGATTGAGAGGGAAAATAAACCAACTCCATGATCGAATGGTGGAGCAGAACCGATGGGCCAAATGGCCTTTGTCTTACCATCTAAATTCCATGTCGAGTATAGGGCATGGGAGTGGCTACGGACAGAGTGTTGTGAGGCAATATAGAGACTCGTCCAAGGGTAAGGATGTTACTAAGTGAAGCTAGGAGAATGAACAGGATATGAACAACAGAGCTTGTAGTGAGTTCTGGTAAGCCAAGGATAGGAGGTTAGCAAGGAAGCCAGTGAAGAAAGTCCGGTCCACTGTGACAGAATATAATCTAATTACTATGAATTATAAAGTCAAATTTTAAAGTATGGTACTATATTAAATACAGCTTAACATCACTGGATGAATGGTATAGAACCTCTGTGATGGCTTGGGCCAACAAAGGTCACTGCGAATAAAAATGTAGACAGTGCTGCTAAAGATTTGCAATCTATTGTAAAAGCAGGCAGGAAGGGAGGGGAAAGTGCTGGGAGGTTGCACTATGGCAGCATTCCTCATTCTACAAAAAGCTACTCAGATTTCCTGAAATAACAGCCAAAATAAACTTCCTTTTATGTAGACTTTTTAAAGTAAATGAATTCGTACAGAGTAGTTGGAACAAGCGAAGGGACAAATCTGTTGTTTGCTGCTATAATGAAGTCAAGAACCTGATGTACTCGACAACTGTATTTCTCTGGTTAGTGTGAAGGTTTTCATTACTGAGTTGGTATTGTAACATTGAAACTTTTCTTGCACTGTGGTAATTGATATGATCACTTTGGATACTTTGTAATTGCAGCTAGTCGTTAAGTACTTGAAACTACTTTAGGTTAAAATTCCAGTTCTTAATTCTACTGATTACAAACTAGAGGTGTAATATTTTGTTGTACAAAGTTGTCAAAGAGGACTTTGCTTTCCATCTAAATTATTGTATCTGAAACTGGCTGATATTCTCGCTGGAATTTCTTGCCAAAATGTTACGGTGACTTAAAATGGGCAATTGTATCATAGATCAATCAGACGATCTGCATTGCCTGCTTGTTTGTATATTTAATCACAAGCTAAGCAAGATAACTGACAAGAACTCCATTGCAATCTAATCTGATAATAACATGCCTATATTTGTATCTCAACACATTTTGATTGTATGTAGGTAAAAATATAAATAGATTTTATTGATTTTGTCGTAAACATCAAAACGGATCATTAGTTTTATTACGACTTTATGACTTTCCAAGTTCTACCTTTCTTTTGATCTGCAGTGATGAAAATTTGTCACATTGAAAATCCAAATGGGTTTGTATTTTTTCAGTTTGCTGCGTACTTGAATTCAAATACAACATATAGAAAAGCTTATTTCTGGTAAAATTTCCATATTTGTGGATCATTTTAGTGATGTCTTAGTGCTGTATCATTCTTTATTTTTGCAATGTTCTCAAGTGCATTTTGTTTCTCGATTCATGGCAGCTGTGTGTGATTTGACTCACTTTGCCATCTGGTGATAGTTGTGTTTTCATTTGTGAACATTAAGCATCAGAATTCCCTTCTCTAGACTGCTTAAAATCCACCTTCCTGCGTTTTTTTTAAGATGGGCCCCCGTAATGTGTTAGCCATCCTCCCTCTGCCTCTTATTTTCAGGTCATTTTTATGAGAACATTGAATACAGAGCAGTATAGGTCAGGAACAAGTCCTTTGGCCCAGTGTTGTGCTGAACCAAATAAATTGGTCATTGAATGGCTAGCTAAACTAATCCCTTC
Organism: Mobula birostris; assembly: GCF_030028105.1. Lineage (NCBI taxonomy): Eukaryota > Metazoa > Chordata > Chondrichthyes > Myliobatiformes > Myliobatidae > Mobula > Mobula birostris. The sequence continues at coordinate 169,679,254 of NC_092375.1, read as the reverse complement.
TACAACACGATGTCCATATCCTTCCTTTTTTTCTCAAATCCTTGTGCCTATATAAATGATCCTTTAAAGTCCCTAATCTATGTGCTTCTTATACCACCCGAGGCAGCACATTCCAGGCACCCAACACTTCGTGTTTTTTAAAAAAAGACTTGCACCTCACAACTCCTTTGAAATTGCCCTTTCTCACCTTAAATATGTGCCCTATGGCATTAGACATTTCAAACCTGGGAAAAAGATACTGTCTGTCTGTTCTATCTGTCCCTCTCATAATCTTATAAATCTCAATCAGATCTCCCCTCAGCCTCCTCCACTCCAGAGAAAACAACACAAGTTTGTCCAGCCTCTAATTCAGGCAGCATCCTGGTAAACCTCTTCTGCACCCTATCCATAGCCTCAACATCCTTCCTATAATGGGGTGACCAGAACTGTGTGCTGTTCTCCAGATGTGGCCAAACTAGAGTTTTCTAAAGCTGCAACATAGCTTCCTGCCTTTTGAACTCAATGCCTCGACTAACAAAGGCAAGCGTGCCACATGCCACATTCCTTCTTAGCCACCCTGTCAACCTGTGTCGGCACTTTCAGGGAGCTGTGCAATTGGACTCCAGGATCCTTCTGCTAAATTGTTGTGTATTTTCCTTCTCGATCAATTGAAGCTCTAATCACTTGGGAACACGAGTTGTATTATCACTATATGAATGCAGTTTATATAAATTTGAGATTAATTGCTTTATTCTGTCCCTCACCATCCATCTTGCAATGGCTTCTGACTACAATACTTTTATTTTGTTTCTCTCCAGCCCTACATCAGTCCTCCATATCATGCTTTCCTTTGGTTTCTTTTTACTACTTCACAGGAAGGTGAGATGATAGCAAAACTATTTTAAAATAAAGAGGATATGAGGAAATAAGTGAAGCTTCCCCTCCTTGTCAGTAAGAAAGTCTAACATGCAGATACAGTATGAGAGGCTTGACTGAAAACTCAAAACCAAAAAATGGGCAAAGAGGTGGGAAGGTCGGGAAACTAGACCACAGCAATTTATACTTGCTATGAGTAATACAGTGCTCAACTAATATTCATATTTTATCATGTTATTTTCAGTTATAGCAAATCAAATCCAGTTTAATTGTCATTCAAACCTTACATGGATACAACCAAATAAGAGGCATTCCGCTGGGGCTAAGGTGCAAAAACATACCCGCATATTCAAAATAACGAGAAAGGGGAATAAAAGTGCATGGTCACATAAGAAAACACATTTTTAGTCCAAGTTTTAAAGTATCTGCTAGCATGTAACAATATGAAAATATCTATCTTTGTGTTTTTTTTAATGTTAAATGCAGCACCGACGTAACTACATGCTAGGCTTTTTTGTAACCCTTTCCTTACTTCGTACTTACTTGGTCCTTGGCTCCCAGAGGAGGACCATCGATGACCTCCCGTCTCCATTGTCCTGTGTAGTTGATAGCATGGTTGGAGTTCATCAACACTTCTGCAATCCATTGAATTGAATTGACTTTATTTCTTACATCCTTCACATACACGAGCAGTAAAAATCTTTATGTGACGTCACTGTCTAAATGTGCAATGTGCAATTTATAGTAAATAAATAGTATGTACAACAGGACAGTCCATATAACATAGAAATACAGTTGTGTCAGTGTGAATTAAGCAGTCTGATGGCCTGGTGGAAGAAGCTGTTGGTTCTTGCTTTTATGCTGTACAGGGGATTGGCCCCGTTGGCCGGCCTGACCGTTTCCACCTTGTAGGCTTGGAACCCTCACCATCAAGTTAATATTTTGCTTTCAACATTCCCATTTGTAGCAAAAACCATTCTTATTTGCCCCGTACTAATAGAAGTCTCACTCCAAGGAGCTAATTATTGTGTAGAACTAATATTTTGCCCTTGGTAGTTTCCTCATTTTAAGACTAAATGGTGGCATGCTCTAAGGATTTGGCTTTATGCTTTAGCAGAAACTGATTAATTTGAGGTATGCACATCAATCAGAAAACGTTTTTGTAATGTAACATGTCTTGGAAAGGATATCCCTAGCTTCTCCAGCTTAAAATTATTAAAAGAAAACAATTAGTTGAAACAGGAAAACAACAAGCTATTTTTATCTTTTAAGCAGTTAATCCCCTGAACGGACTACTCTAGTTAAGGATATTTTATCCAGTCTCCAAGCTCAATGGAAAATGCATCCAATTTCTACATTTCCTCCAAAAATGCTTTGAAACTTCAGAATTAAAATACTGCAGATCAAAACTTTGACCAAACTATTTGGGTAACATTTAAAATAAATGTTAGCTTTGAATTCTAATAATCATAAGCAAACAAATGAAGCTACAAGGTGTTTCATGTTATAACTAGCTGTGTATTTCTTCTCATCTTGAAAGTGCTACCTCCAACTAAATCTTCATTCAGTTTTCCCAGAACACCATGTTCAAATTCTACCTTTCAAGACATTACCGTTAATTATGACTTTATGATGATAGCATTCATTTCAAGAGGACTAGAATATAGAAGTAAGGTTTAATGTTGAAACTTTATAAAGAAGTGCTGAGGCTTCACTTGGAGGACTGTGAACAGTTTTGGGCCCCTTATCTTAGAAAAGATGTGCTGAAACTGGAGCGGGTTAAAAGGAAGTTCACAAAAACAACTCCAGGATTGAACGGCTTGTCATACGAAGAGTGCTCGATGGCTCTCGGCCTGAATTCATTAGAATTAATTGAAACCCGTAGAATGGTGAAAGGCCTTGACAAAGTGAATGTAGAGAGGATATTTCCTGTGGTGGGAGAGTCTAGGACCACAGGACACGGGCTCAGAATAGAGGGGTGTCCTTTTGGAACAGAGATGAGGAGGAATTTCTTTAGCTAGTGAGTGGTGAACTTGTGGAATTCTTTGTAACAGACAACTGTGGAGGCCAAGTTTTTATGTATATTTAAGGCAGAAGTTGATAGATTATTGATTGGTCAGGGCATGAAGGGATACAGAGACAAGGCAGGAGACTGGGGCTGAGAGAAAAAATGGAATTGCCTAATTCTGTTCCTATATCTTGTGATCTTTTGGTCTTTCCTTCCTTTTGACACTGACCTTGCTGAATCATCATACCTCATGGATTTTGAAGAGGACCACAGTGGTGTTCAGGGCTTTCTTCATCATGTCACCAGCTTCTCAAGGTTTTCATGTTGGTCATGCATGTCCCAGGTGGAGACTCAGGAATACTGTCACACTCAGATGTAGAAGGTTTCTTCATTGCTGTTTTCATACCAATTTTGTTTTACCAGTCAGGGTTGTTGGTCCTGAGCTGAACCCCCAAACCTGGAGGATTGGTGGACCACTCTTAGTCTGGCCTCTATCCTTGGTCTGTTTGGCGTGGATGACCCTACCAAGAGCCAAAGCATAAAGCCCTGACTCCAGCCAACATAGCTCTCCAGATCACTGAGGCACACAAGCTTCCAAACCCAATGACAAGGTTGTGGTCCTCTTGGCAGCACTGAGTGTATACCAGGTAGAAAAGATAGTAGCCAATCCCTTCCGACTCGGGGTATCAATGCCAAAGCTTTACACATATGTAACCTTGGCCCAGCCATCCTTAACTATTTCAATTGAACTTCCCTCCTTTGTAAACCCATGGGTGGTACATTCTCCAATGAAAGTAGTGAACATTGATTGGATTGATGCTTCCTGCACAAGTTGGTCCATGCCTGCAGATGGCCATGCCCAGACAACCCGCTGACATAATCAGGTAAGTGGCAAAGAATAGTTATGCCACAAAAATGCCAGGCCATGTCCTTCAACACGTGAGAACTTCACCACTCGGTAACTTCAGCAAGTGCCTCTCTGTCAATATTATTGACCAAAAGCTTAACGGGATAAGACATTCCCAGTCCACAACAGTGACCTCTTTATACTGGCTTTCTCCCCTCCATCTTTCAGACTGTCAGTTTCCCTGCATAGATGCTGCCTGACCTCCTGAGTTCCTCCAAACGGTGTTTGTTGATCTGGATTTTAACATCTGCAGACTCCCCCACTCCTTCCGTGTCCACAGTTTCTATTCAATCCATCTACATAATTGAAGTCCCTTACCTCTGCATTAACTTTGGTCACTTTCTCCCAAACTCCCTCTGAATCTTTTATACCTTCCCCAAAGGGTGGATCCCAGAAAGGGACACAATACACCGAAACTCCAGGATGGTGTTCTCTTGATAGTCCCAACACGAGAAAATCTGCAGATACTGAAAATACAAATGATTGTGTGTGTGTTGCTCCTGGTTATATTGCCTGTTCTCCTTTTTTTCTACCAAATACAACAATTTGCATTTCTCAGCATGGAATTCAATCTACCAATCTGCCTGTTTCTTCTTGAAATCTATTGCTCTCCTCCTTTCGGTTCAATTCATTCCAGATCGAAGTTTTGTGCTAACTGTAAATTTGGAAACTGTGCATTGTATGCCCTCAAACAGGCCACTTATTAATGTTAAAGCAAAGCAGTAGCTGTAAAACCGATCCTGGGCTACTCCACTATACACTTCCCTACAGACTAAAAAACAACTTTTGCTGCTCTTTTCTATGGCATGGTCAGTTTTCCACAGATAGTGTCTGAAGCCCTTGTCTCCAAAACGTTCAATATGAAATGTTACATTTTATCAAATGCTATTTGAAGTCTATATGTTTCACATCAAACTCATTTTTTTCTCATTGACCTCTCTGTTACTCGAAAAGATTGTTTCATGATTTGCCTTCAGCAGATCCATGCAGGCTTTCTCTAATCCTTGTCCAAGAAACTGCTGATTCTATCCCTGATTCTCTTTTTCCCTTTCTAGAATATTCCTCAGTTCGGTTAAACTGACAAGCCTGTACAAGAATGGAACATTTTTGCAATCTTCCAGTACTCCAGAACTAACCCCCCACCCCCAACCACCGAATCTATATTTATTTCTCAAAGAGGAAACTCCTTTTTAAATTTTCACAATGCATAAAAGGCATGCGGTGTCTTGGAAAGATAATCAGTCTTTGCTATATTTAATTTGGAGCTCCCTTGTGTATTTCTGTTCTCTACTAAACTGAGAGGAAGTTGTTGGTTTCCAGATGGTGACAGATTTTGAATTACTAAATTTCAATTATCTAGTTATCTTCGTTCTCTATAGTCGTCACAATCCAGAATTTCCCCAGACACATCCACTTGATGGCATTGCAGGAGTTAGGGCGGGAGAGTTCCTGGAATGGAATTGTGTCAACCGATAGCTGCCAGAATATTTTCAAGAGCTGAATTGCAGCAATAATAGTACAGATGATTCCTGCATTACAACTGTTTGAGTAATAGAAATATGCCCTGACAGAATTCTAAGGATTTCGAAGTACATTTATTATCAAAGAATGTAGCGGAAGTTAGAGAAGTCGATGTTCATGCCATCAGGTTGGAGGCTACCCAATTCTTCCGCTAATGCCTCACCTCCCCCTCGTACCCCATCTGTTACTTATTTTTATACACACATTCTTTCTCTCACTCTCCTTTTTCTCCCTCTGTCCCTCTGAATATACCCCTTGCCCATCCTCTGGGTCCCCCCCCGCCTTGTCTTTCTTCCTGGGCCTCCTGTCCCATGATCCTCTCGTATCCCCTTTTGCCTATCACCTGTCCAGCTCTTGGCTCCATCCCTCCCCCTCCTGTCTTCTCCTATCATTTTGGATCTTCCCCTCCCCTTCCAACTTTCAAATCCCTTACTCACTCTTCCTTCAGTTAGTCCTGATGAAGGGTCTCGGCCTGAATCGTCCACTGCACCTCTTCCTAGAGATGCTGCTTGGCCTACTGCGTTCACCATCATATTGGGGCACGGTGCACAGCAGCCGAGGCAGTCTTCAAAGACTCAGTGCCCTTGAGAGAGGAGTGAACATGGCCGGAGGACGAGCGAAATAAGCTCTCGCCTCCGATCCTGACACTCTGTCTTTCCAGTATATCATTCCAATCGACCAAACCGCGCATCATACCTCATACTAGGACCAGGGCACCGCTGTAGCAAAAGGCTCCGGAAGTGTTTGTAGAGCACTTACCAAAAAAATTGAGATGTGGAATAAAATTCAGTCAGGGACTTAGAGGTGAGGGAAGGGATGGAGTAAAATAAATAAACAGTTTCTTTTTCAATCCTCATTTCTTGACAAGTGTGCAGATGACACAACTTTGTGTTATGGAAACTTGCAGTATGTACTGGTTTTGAGGAATACAAAGACCCTCCCTTTTTACTTAATAATGCAGGGGGCAGCTTGTGCTGGGATTTTAGAAACAAGTTGCCGATACAAATTGCATTGCCATTACTTTACTAAGTTCCTCCAAGAGGATCACAATGTTGGCGGAGGGTTTGGAGGCTTGTGTACCTTAATGACCCGGAGAGCTATGCTAGCTGGAGTCAGTGCCTTATGCTTTCGCTCTTGGTAGGGTCACCCATGCCAAATAGGTCAAAGGGTAAAAGCCAGACTAAAAGTGGTCCAACAGTCGTCCAGGTTTGGGGGTTCAGCCTTGAACGGTCAAAAAAAATCTGTTACGGAAACAACAGTGAAGAATCCTTCTACATCTGTGTGTGACTGAGGACTCCGAGCCACACCTGGGGCACAAAAGATGGCTAAAGACAGAACGAGATAGAACTTCATTGCTGCCCTAACTGCCAGCGGCATAATGGGCAGTAAGTAAGTACTTCACTAAGTTAAGAGACAAAATCATCTCTAATGTATTTTGATTAATACAGACTGAAGATTTCATTTAATCAGTATAACCATTCTGGATAGAGTTGCACACGTAACAAATGTTCAAAGTTGCTATTGTTTTGAGGTGAGGTTTAAAAAAGTTGTGGGTTAACTGTTTGAAAGAGAAAAGTGACAAGAGCCCAGCAGCAGTGGACAAGTTCACAAAGTGTAAAATGTAGAGAACTACAGCAGATAAACACTGAAAACATCTGATTTGCATGAACAGTTATAATAATGGAAAGCACAGTGTTAAGGATACAGGAAACAAATTATAGTGGCATTAAGTAGAGGTTTGTTGTATTAAAACATTTCAATTACTCAGTTTTGGTGGCAGTTTAGCAGCAGCAGCTTTGTAATTACAATGTGATGAGGTGACAGGGAGGAAATGGCTTCACAAGGAACAGGAAATTCACAGGACATTCCCTCTTTGTGGGATACAAAGCAGACACCTTTTTTTAAACAAAAGGATTGATGAAGGGCACAGAAAACCCTATCATCTGGGCCAGTTAATCCGAGGAATTTTCATCATTATGCATGCACCCTCTGCGCCTCATCTGATACACAGCATCTATTGAGGTGGGGAAGGAGACCAAATTGAACACGTTGGGATAGTTCTACTGATGTCATGGCTGCAGCTCTGCTTCACTCTCTTTAATATTGTAGCTGTTGCCTCTGCAGTACAGTTCATAGACCTGACCTAAAATAGATTAAAACATTATCTTGGATTTCATTTCAAGTCAAAGAGCACAAAACAAGAACGTAAGAAAAATGCCATATTTGCATGAGTTGCGGCGATAATACAAATTCCATTCATTTAGATTTATGTGTTGTTGAATTTGTAAACATGTCTTTGTACTTCAGTTCAGAAAACTTGCCATGCATTCTACTGAATTTCCATTCTGTGTCATTTATCTTTGTCACTGGGCAGCTATGCCAGTGTTTTCATTCCAATCACCAGGTGCACTGGTGATTCCACAAACTTTCAAAGCTGTAAGATTATAGTACCAATGATGATGGTGCTGGTGCCAACCTATTCTATGTGACATTAGTCAATATTATTATTTGTATTTTTGCTGTTTCGTGGCAAAACTAATCCAAATCAAAACAAAACAAATGTTGCTAGCCTGGGACCACCTCAGGGCTGTTACACTTGCAGCGGCTCCAATGAAATTATTGTTCAAAGGGTCGAATGCTTTATTGTGATCCGCCTCCAATAATGTGACTAGTTTCCATAATAAATACACAGCATAGAATACAAAGCAAATAGAGAAAAGATACAGTGCCTGTAAAAATATACTCAACCCCCTTGGAAGTTTTCATGTTTTATTGTTTTACAAAATTGAATCATAGTGGATTTAATTTGGCTTCCTTTGACACTGATCAGCAGAAAAAGACTCTTGTGTCAAAGTGAAAGCAGATCTCTACAAAGTGATCTAAATTATTTACAAATATAAAACACAAAATGATTGATTGAGTATTCACCCCCTTCAGGTCAGTATTTAGTGAATGTACCTTTGGCAACAATTACAGCCTCGAGTCTGTGTGGATAGGTCTCGATCAGTTTTTGCACATCTGGACACTGCAATTTTTCCCCATTCTTCTTTACAAAACTGTTCAAGCTCTGTCAGATTGTATGGGGATCATGAGTAAACAGCCCCTTTCAAGTTCAGCCACAAATTCTCAATTCGGCTGAGGTCAAGACTTTGACTTGGCCACCCCAGGACATTAACTTTGTTGTTTTTAAGCCATTCCTGTATAGTTTTGGCTTTATGCTTGGGGTCATCGTCTTACTGGAAACAAATCTTATCCCAAGCCACAGTTCTCTTGCAGATTGTATCAGGTTTTCCTGCAGGATTTCCCTGCATTTTGCTGCATTGATTTTACCCTCTACCTCCACAGCCTTCCAGGGCTTGTTGCAGTGAAGCATCCCCACAGCGTGATGCAGCCACCACCATGCTTCACAGTAGGGATGGTGTGCTTTTGATGATGTGCAGTGTTTGGCTTACGCCAAACGTAGCATTTAGTCTGATGGCCGAAAAGCTCAATTTTGGTTTCATCAGAGCATAGAACATCTTCTAGCTGGCTTCAGAGTCTCCCACATGCCTTCTGGCAAATTCCAGCTGAGATTTCATGTGAGTTTTTTTCAACAATGGCTTTCTCTTTGCCACTCTCCCTTAAAGCTACACCTGGGCAACAGTTGTTGTATGCACAGTCTCTCCCATCTCAACTACTAAAGCTTGTAACTCCTCCAGAGTTGTCATAGGTCTCTTGGTGGCCTCCCGCACTAGTCCGCTTCTTGCACAGTCGGGAAATTTTCTTGCATCCATCTCCTGACCTGGGCTTTTCAGTAACCTTTTCTTAGAGTTGCTTGGAGTGTTCTTTTGTCTTCATGGTGTAGTTTTTTGCCAGGATTCTGACTCACCAGCAGTACAGGTGTATTTTTACTATCAGTTGAAACATCTTGACTGCATATACAAGTGATCTCCATTTAACTAATTGTGTGACTTCTCAAACCAACTGGCTGCACCAGTGATGATTTGGTGTGTCATATTAAAGGGGGTGAATACTTGGGCAATCAATTATTTTGTGTTTAATATTTGCAATTAATTTAGATCCACTTGTTGAGATCAGTTTTCACTTTGATATGAAAGTCTTCTGTTGATCAGTGCCAAAAAAAGCAAATTAAATTCACTGTGATTCAATGTTGTAAAACAATAAAAGATGAAAACTTCCGGTGGGGGGGGGGTGAATATGTTTTATAGGCACCTCACATAGCTCCTGTGGGCACATGACCAAGTGGTTAAGGCATTTGACTAGCAACTTGAAGGTCGTGAGTTCAAGCCCCAGCTGAGACAGCATGTTGTGTCCTTGAGCAAGGCACTTAACCACACCTGGTGTCAAGCTTTATTGGCCCTTGCCCATCTCTTGGACAACATCAGTGTCGTGGAGAGGGGAGACTTGCAGCATGGGCAACTGCCGGTCTTCCATACAACCTTGCCCAGGCCTGCGCCCTGGAGAGTGAAGACTTTCCAGGTACAGATCCATGGTCTCACAAGACTAACGGATGCCTAAACATAGCTCCTACATGCTGCATGGAGTATCCATGCAGTAAATAAAATTAATTAAGGATAGGACTAATAGAACATAGAATAGTAAAGCACATTACAGGCCCTCCGGCTCACAATGTTGTGCCAACCCTCAAACCCTGCCTCCCATATAACCCCCCCACCTTAAATTCCTCCATATACCTGTCTAGTAGTCTCTTAAACTTCACGAGTGTATCTGCCTCCACCACTGACTCAGGCAGTGCACTCCACGCACCAACCACTCTCTGAGTAAAAAACCTTCCTCTAATATCCCCCTTGAACTTCCCACCCCTTACCTTAAAGTCATGTCCTCTTGTATTGAGCAGTGGTGCCCTGGGGAAGAGGCACTGGCTATCCACTCTATCTATTCCTCTTACTATCTTGTACACCTCTATCATGTCTCCTCTCATCCTCCTTCTCTCCAAAGAGTAAAGCCCTAGCTCCCTTAATCTCTGATCATAATGCATACTCTCTAAACCAAGGCAGCATCCTGGTAAATCTCCTCTGTACCCTTTCCAATGCTTCCACATCCTTCCTATAGTGAGGCGACCAGAACTGGACACAGTACTCCAATTGTGGCCTAACCAGAGTATTATAGAGCTGCATCATTACATCGCGACTCTTAAACTCTATCCCTCGACTTATGAAAGCTAACACCCCATAAGCTTTCTTAACTACCCTATCTACCTGTGAGGCAACTTTCAGGGAGCTGTGGACATGTACCCCCAGATCCCTCTGCTCCTCCACACTACCGAGTATCACAAGACAAGACAAGGGAGCAGAAGTAGGCTATTTGGCCCATCGAGTCTGCTCCGCAGCTCCCCCATGAGCTAAACTATTCACCCATCTAGTTCCAATTTCTGGCTTTTTCCCCATATCCCTTGATACCCTGACTAATTAGATACCTGTCAATCTCCTCCTTAAACACCCTCAATGATCGGGCCTCCACAGCCATGTGTAGCAACGAATTCCACAAATCCACGACACTCTGGCTAAAAAAATTTCTCCTCATCTCTGTTTTAACTGGGTACCCTCTAATTCTAAGACTATAGCCTCTTGTCCTGGACTCACCCACCAAGGGAAACAACCTTTCCACATCTACTCTGTCCAACCCTTTCAACATTTGAAACGTTTCTATGAGATCCCCTCTCATTCTTCTATACTCAAATGAATACAATCCAAGAGCCAACCGACGCTCCTCATATGTTAGCCCCTGTATTCCAGGAATCATCCTCGTAAATCTTCTCTGAACTCTCTCCAACATCAGTATATCCTTTCTAAGATAGGGGGCCCAAAACTGCACACAGTATTCCAAATGAGGTCTCACTAATGCCCCATAGAGCCTCATCAACACCTCCTTACTCTTATACACTATTCCTCTTGAAATGAATGCCAACATAGCATTTGCTTTCCTTACCGCCAATCCAACTTGGTGGTTAACCTTTAGGGTATCCTGCACGAGGACCCCCAAGTCCCTTTGCACTTCCGATTTTTGAATTTTCTCCCCATCTAAATAATAATCTGCCCGATTATTTCTTCTTCCGAAATGTACAACCGTACATTTGTCAACGTTGTATCTCATCTGCCATTTCTTTGCCCACTCTCCTAAACTGATTAAGTCTCTCTGCAACCTTTCCGTTTCTTCAACATTTCCTGCTCCTCTACCTATCTTGGTGTCATCCGCAAATTTGGCCACAAAACCATTTAATCCATAATCCAAATCATCGATATACATCGTAAAAAGAAGCGGCCCCAACACCGACCCCTGCGGAACACCACTAGTAACCGGCAACCAATCAGAATAGGATCCCTTTATTCCCACCCTTTGCTTTCTGCCTATCAACCAATGCTCCACCCATTTCAATATCTTTCCTATAATTCCATGGGCTTTCATCTTATTAAGCAGCCTCATATGCAGCACCTTATCGAAGGCCTTTTGAAAACCCAAATACACAATATACACAGCCTCTCCTTTGTCAATCTTATTCGAGATTACCTCAAAAAATTCCAATAAGTTGGTAAGGCAGGATCTTCCCTTCCTGAAACCATGCTGGCTTCGGCCTATCTTGTCATGCACCTCGAGGTATTTCATAACCTCGTCCTTCAGGATTGGCTCCAATATCTTTCCAACCACCGATGTCAGGCTAATAGGTCTGTAATTTTCTTTTTGCTGCCTCCTTCCTTTCTTAAATAGTGGAACTACATTTGCAACCTTCCAGTCCTCTGGAACCATGCCAGAGTCTATTGATTCCTGGAAGATCATTTCCAATGCTTCCACAATCTCCAAAGCCACCTCCTTCAGAACCCTTGGGTTCACCTCATCCGGGCCGGGAGACTTATCTATTCTTAGTCCACTTAGCTTCCCAAGCACTTTCTCTCTAGTTATCTTGACTGTACCTAATTCTATTCCCTGATACCTCTGGCTTTCAGGTATATTGCTCATGTCTTCCACTGTGAAGACTGATGCAAAATACTCATTCAGTTCCTCTGCCATCTCTTTGTTATCCATTATAATTACTCCAGCATCATTTTCAATCGGTCCCGTATCTACCCTTGTCACTCTTTTACTCTTCATATATTTAAAAAAAACTCTTAGTTTCCTTTTTTATGTTAAGCGCCAACTTCCTTTCATAATTCATCTTTTCTTTCCCAATGACTTTTAGTTTCTTTCTGTAAGTTTTTAAAGGTCTTCCAGTCCTCATTTTCCCCACTAATTTTTGCTTCCCTGTACGCCGTTTCTTTTGCTTTTATTTTTGCCTTAACCTCTCTCGTTAGCCACATTTGTGCCATTTTTCCATTCATGATTTTCTTTTTTCTTGGAATATATTTTTCCTGCATTTTCCTTATTTCTTGTAGGAATTTCATCCAATTCTGCTCTGCCATTTACTTTGTACTCTGCCTTGGAGTTTGTCCTTCCAAAGTGTACCACCTCACACTTCTCTGGGTTGAACTCCATCTGCCACTTCACAGCCCACTTCTGCATCCTATCAATGTCTCTCTGCAATCTTTGGCAATCCTCTACACTACCTACAACAGCACCAACCTGTGTATCGTCTTCAAACTTGCCAACCCACCCCTCTACCCCCATATCCAGGTCGTTAATAAAAATCACGAAAAGTAGAGCTCCCAGAACAGATCCTTGTGGGACACCACTAGTCATGATCCTCCAATCTGAATGTACTCCCTCCACCACCACCCTCTGCCTTCTGCAGGCAAGCCAATTCTGAATCCACCTGGCCAAACCTCCCTGGATCACATGCCTTCTGACTTTCTGAATAAGCCTACCATGTGGAACCTTGTCAAATGCCTTACTAAAATCCATGTAGATCACATCCACTGCACTACCCTCATCTATATGCCTGATCACCTCCTCAAAGAACTCTATCAGGCTTGTTAGACATGATCTGCCCTTCACAAAGTCATGCTGACTGTCCCTGATCAGACCATGATTCTCTAAATGCCCATAGATCCTATCTCTAAGAATCTTTTCCAACAGCTTTCCCACCACAGCCATAAGGCTCACTGGTCTATAATTACCCGGACTACCCCTACTACCTTTTTTGAACAAGGGGACAACATTCGCCTCCCTCCAATCCTCCGGTACCATTTCCGTGGACAATGAGGACATAAAGATCCTAGCCAGAGGCTCAGCAATTTCTTCCCTCACCTTATGGAGCAGCCTGGGGAGTATTCCGTAAGGCCCCGGGGATTTATCTGTCCTAATGTACCTTAACAACTCCAACACCTCTTCTCCCTTAATATCAACATGCTCCAGAACATCAACCTCACTCATATTGTCCTCACCATCATCAAGTTCCCTCTCATTGGTGAATACCGAAGAGAAGTATTCATTGAGGACCTTGCTCACTTCCACTGCCTCCAGGCACATCTTCCCACCTTTATCTCCAATCGGTCCTATCTTCACTCCTGTCATCCTTTTGTTCTTCACATAATTGAAGAATGCCTTGGAGTTTTCCTTTACCCTACTCGCCAAGGCCTTCTCATGCCCCCTTCTTGCTCTTCTCAGCCCCTTCTTAAGCTCCTTTCTTGCTTCCTCAATAGACCCATCTAATCCTTGCTTCCTAAACCTCATGTATGCTGCCTTCTTCCACCTGACTAGATTTTCCACCTCATTTGTCACTCATGGTTCCTTCGCCCTACCATTCTTTATCTTCCTCACCGGGACAAATTTATCCCTAGCATCCTGCAAGAGATCTCTAAACATCGACCACATGTCCATAGTATATTTCCCTGCAAAAACATCATCCCAATTCACACCCGCAAGTTCTAGTCGTATAGCCTCATAATTTGCCCTTCCCCAATTAAAAACTTTCCTGTCCTCTTTGATTCTGTCCTTTTCCATGATAATGCTAAAGGCCAGGGAGCGGTAGTCACTGTCTCCCAGATGCTCACCCACTGAGAGATCTGTGACCTGACCCGGTTCTTTACCTAGTACTTGATCTAGTATGGCATTCCCCCTAGTTGGCCTGTCCACATACTGTGACAGGAATCTGTCCGGGACACACTTAACAAACTCTGCCCCATCTAAACTAATGCAGACTTCACAGTGATCTGCTCTATATTTAAGGGTCCAACATGCCAAGATGTAAACAGAATGTGATGTTTTATTTGGGTTTTGAGATGGAAAGAAAAGAAGGACAGCATCAATATTCATGCATCCCTTCAAAACTTTCCCTTTCTTCTTGTTAAAACAAATATTTCTTGGGCTGTTTGGGTTACTCTTGATCCAATAACTTATTTTTAGTAATGTATCTTTCAAACATTTATTTTGTATGTTTAAGTATAACATTTGGAGTTAAATAACAGGAAATTGGGTGACACAGTAGAGCAAATAATGGACCTGCTGCCTCATAGCTAAAGCAGGCCGGATTCAACCCTGCCCTCTGGTATTGCCTGTTTGGAGTTTTCATGTTCTCCCTGTGATCTTGTGTGTTTTCTCTGATGGTTCTGGTTTCCTTTGACGGCACAAATATGTGCAGGTTGGTTGTTCAATTGACAACTGTAAATTGTCCCTGGTGTGTAGATGGGTGCTAGAATCTGAAGTAAGATGATGGGAATGTGGGGAGAATAGAAATGGGTTGTTATAATTGGGTGCTTGATTGGTACAGACTGGGATTGCTGAAGGGCTTGTTTCCATGCTCCACAATTCTTTCCTCACTTAACTCCACACACATGGGAGAATGTGCTAAGGCAGTACCACATTTTTATAGGCCCAGCAACAGAGGCCCAGCGTCACCTGTGTGCAGTTGGCAGATCAAGAAGGACACAACTAGTACGGAGGCTGTCTAGTCGCTCCAGTGGTGCAGGTTCAATACTGACTTTCTGCTGCTGTCTGTGTGAAGTTTACACACCCTCCCTGTGACTGCCTGGATATCCTCCAGTGCTCTGATTTCCTCCTTCATCCCAAATAGGTGAAACTCAGCAGGTTAACTGGCTACTTTTGTGTGTGGGAGTAGAATGAAATGAGGGCAGTGTGAAGGGGTACTTGGTGTCATTGTGAAGGACAGGTATCTGTGCTCTATGGACCTCAGACTTTGAATGTTAGTGTTGTTCAAGGGCTAACTGGTATAAGTTCGGCGTCCTTGAAGAAACCTACTTTTTAAAATGGAGTAATGGTTGCCATTATGTAAATTAGTTTGCAACAATGCTTAACTATTTTATACTTATAAGGTGATCTCCTTTTAGTTCAGACTTCGGTGGTTACTGTCTCACCCCTCCCACAGGACAAGTTTCCTCCAGTCCTTCATCCCAGGAATCAGTCAAGTGAACATTTTTAAGTTCATCTGCTTCATTGCATCAGGAGACAAACTCAATGTTGTCATAAATTCGTGCCTGATTTGAGCAATTTGCCATTTCAACTCGACTGCATCACCCCATTTTTTTCTGTAGTTGAATGAAAAATACTGCAAATTTGACAATTGTAACGGGTTTCCTTTCCCTCCAGAAGTAGATTCAATTGATTCTTCGGAAGTTTAACTTCCAATTTTTGTTCCAGATTCACCACCACCTTATTGAGTTGTTTTATTTCCCATCCAGTTTAATGTGTGTCCTCTTTTAATAGTAATTGCCAGTTATTGTTCCACCACAAAAGGAGGGCTTTCCCATTTTAATTCGGCTTCTGTTCTCATGTCAGTCCAGGGCCTCCTCTGCTGCCACAATGAAGCCACCCTCGGGCTGGAGGAGCAGCACCTTGTATTCCGTCTGACTGGCACTCAACCTGAGCAGTGTCTGTCCGTAACAGCAGGACCCTGCAGGGAGTGGCACCGTAGTGTGGTTAGCAGGATGCTTTATAGCGCAGGTGACCTGGGTTCAATTCCCACCGCTGCCTTTCCTCCCACAGTCAAAAAACGTACCGATTGGCAAGTTAATTGGACGTTGTAATTAGTCCAATGATTATGCCAGGGCTAAATTGGGGGATTGCTGAGCACCACAGGCTCAGAGGACCGGAAGGACTTATTCTGCACTATATCTCAATAAATAAAGTTAATGGACGTTGCTGAATTCCTGCTCAGCACTTTTGATACTCTACCTGTTGATAGTAGAAAGCAGATGCAAGCTTTATGAATAATGTGTAAGCTAAGGTAATGGCCAGTATTTAAAACAAATCGAAATAATAAGTTCAGCCGTAGAAAGTGTCATATTCTGGAATCTCCTTAGCAATGGGGGAAAAATTCATAGTGTTCTCATTACTGATAAGGTGTCCTCCATTAGCCGTACATTTAAATTAATCTATTGGTACTGTATGCAGGACAAATCCCTTCATTAAAATGTTACTCTTTAAGCACAGGCATTATTAACTGAGAGCTAAGCTTGCAAGGTCATTGAGAATGGAATTGCAATGCACAGTGCACCATCTGGAGCTGTTCTCTTCATGATTCTAAACTGCTTCGTGACCACGTCTGCTACTATAGCTTTCAAAATGTAACCTTTTAGTTAGGGACTGCCCAGTGGGTCAGTGGACAACATTTAATGGATCATTGAAAATAAAGGTGCAAAGGTGTGTGATGGTTTGTTGGGGGGTGTCAGTAAGAGGCGATCATGGCGTGAATGACTGTAAGGGCATGTATGGATGCTCCAATAATCATTAAATCCATTGTGAATTTGTGCATAATATTTATCTACATATCAAGATAACTTTATCCTAAAGTAACCAGCTTTCAGTTTCAAAGTCAAAGCTGTGATGAAGAGATGTAGACTAATGCTATCACACAGAAACAGGCCCTTTGCCCCAACTTGTCCAATCGGTCTTGTCCATTGACCTACATCCAGACCAAAACCCTCCACGCCCCTCCCATTCATGTATCTAATCAAATTTCTCTTTAAGCATTGAAATCGAACCGCATCCACAACTTCTGCTAACATTTCGTTCCACACTCTCACCACCCTCAAAGACTTAGAAGCCAGGTGAAGAAATTATGTTTCCTCATGTTCCCCTTTGACATTTCACCTTTCACCCTTAACTCATGACCTCTAGTTCTAGTCCCACCCAATCTCAGTGGAAAAAGTCTGCGAGTAATTACCCTATCTATTCCCTCATAATTTTGTATACCTGAATCAAATCTCTCCACCAACCCCCCCCCCCGCCTCTCATATTAAAGCTTTCCATATGACACATTCAAGGAATTATGGATTTGTATTCCCAGGTACCGCTTTCTACTGCACTGTTTAGTGTCCTACAACTCACCATGTAAGTCCTCCCCTGGTTTGTCTTCCCAAAGTGTAACACCTCACACTTGTCTGCATTAAATTGCATCTGCCATTTCACAGCCCATTTCTCCAGCTGGTACAGATCCTGCTGAAAGCTTTGATAGTCTTCCTCGCTGTCTACTCTTTCTCCAATCTTGGTATCATCCACAAATTTGCTGGTTTACTTCATTATCATCCAGATTGTTGATGTGGATGACAAACTATAATGAACCCAGCCCTGATGCCTGCAGCACACAACTAGCCGCAGGCCTCCAGTCAGAGAAGCAACCATGTAAAACCATTCTCTGGCTTCTCCCACGAAGCCATGTCTAATTCAATTTACTACCTCATCTTGAACACCAAGTGACTGAACCTTCTTGATCAACCTCCCATTCAGACCTTGTCAAAGGACTTGCTAAAGTCCATGTAGACAACATCTGCTGCCCTGCCTTCATTAACTTTCCTGGTAACTTCCTTAATAAACTCTATAAGTTTGGTCAGACACAACTTGCCGTGCACAAAGAACTCAGATTCTTAAATACTATGAAATAAGGAGAGTTAGATGGCGAGACTATTGTGACCTGCTCTGCCTACTGAACTAATCAGGTTTTACTTTTATATTTCACTGATTTTCTACCAGATGTGCATATAATCAAGTGAGTCCTTTGAGGAATATAGAGGATGTAGCAGAGAGTTTGGGCGTGGGGAAGAGAGAACAGGGCAAAGTGAGGTCATAAGGTGTCCTCGGTGGGTAGGAGTTGGAAAAATCCCAAGTAATTCTGAGCATCTTGGGGTTAAGTAAGAGTAGGTCCCTTAATAGATGGTATCTCACAGGGTCCTAGATAAGTGCACCTCATCTACATTCATCAAGGAGAGAGATGTGGAGGATGGTGAGTTCGGGGGCGGGGGGTGAATATGTTGATTGCCTGGACCATGTAAGTATTAAAAAAGTGCAGGTGTTTGATGCCTTGGAATGTTAGAGGGTGGTGAATTCAGGGCTGGATGAGATGTATCAGAATGCAGCGTGGAAACAAGGGAGAGGTTTGGTGGCATTCAGAAGGAAACTTCTGCATCTTTGTTAGCCACAGGTGAAGTACCAGCAGAGTGGAGAGGATGGCTAGGGTTGTTCCTTTCTTTAAGAAAGACAGCAGGTATATGCCAGGTAACTACAGGATGGCAAGCCTCGCATTCATGGAAGGGAAATCATAGGAAAATGTTCAAAAAGTAGGTTGGTCTAGAAGGTTTAGTCACATGAGTGACAGGGCGAATTAGATCATAAATTGGCTTGGTGGTAGAAGGCAGAGAATAGTGGTAGAAGTATGTTTTTCTGATTGGAAGTCTGTGACTAGTGATGCACCACAGGAATCAGTACTCGGACTTTTGCTGATTGTAATACATAGGATGTCAATGTAGGAGGAATGATCAGTAAGTTTGTGGATGACATAAAAATTGGTGGTTTTGTGGACAGCAATGGAAGGTTGTCTACTGCTACAGCAGGGTATTAATCACTTGGAAAGTAGGGTAAATCATTCATAGATAGAACTTAATACTGACCGAGTGTAGTTGAAGCATTTTTCATAAGATCATAAGATATAGGAGCAGGAGTAGGCCATTCAGCCCATCGAGTCTGCTCTACCATTCAATCATGATCTGATTCAATTCTTCCAGTTATCCCCACTCCCCTGCCTTCTTCTGATACCCTTTGATGCCCTGGCTAATCAAGAACCTATCTATCTCTGCCTTAAATATGCTCAGTGATTTGGCTTCCACAGCCACTCGTGGCAACAAATTCCACAGATTTGCCACCCTCTGACTAAAGTAATTTCTCCACATTTCAATTCTAAAAGGACGTCCTTCAATCCTGAAGCCGTGCCCTCTTGTCCTAGAATCACCTACTATGGGAAATAACTTTGTCGTATCTAATCCGTTCAGGCTTTTTAACATTCGGAATTTTTCTATGAGATCCCCCCCTCATTCTCTTGAACTCCAGAGAATACAGCCCAAGAGTGCCAGACATTCCTCATACAGTAACCCTTTCATTCCTGGAATCATTCTCGTGAATCTTCTCTGAATCCTCTCCCAGTGTCAGTATATCCTTTCTCAAATAAGGAGCCCAAAACTGTACACAATACTCCAAGTGTGGTCTCACGAGTCCCTTATAGAGCCTCAACATCACATCCCTGCTGTTGTATTCTATACATCTAGAAATGAATGTCAACATTGCATTCGCCTTCTTCACCATTGACTCAACCTGGAGGTTAATCTTTAGGGTATCCTGTACAAGGACTCCCAAGTCCCTTTGCATCTTGAATTCTCTCCCCATCTAAATAATAGTCTGCCCGTTTATTTCTTCTACCAAAGAGCATGACCATACACTTTCCAACATTGTATTTCATTTGCCACTTCTTTGCCCATTCCCCTAAACTATCTAAGTCTGTCTGCAGGCTCTGCTTTTTTGAAGTCAAGTAGGAATAGGACATGAACATAATGAAGGAACGTTGATGGACAAAGACCAAGGGGTACAAGTCCAGAATTCACTGAAGGTGACATCCGAAGTGGAAACAGTGGCCAAGAAGAAGGCACATGTCAGGGCATAAAATATGAGTGAAGCAATATATTGCTGCTTTACAAAACAGTGAAAGAAACTAACAGCAGGGTAGGACACTTTATTGGTTGTGGCCACTGGCGTGTTGTGAAATTTGTTCCTTTGTGCAGCAGTTCAGTGCGGATATAACAAATTACCACAGATTACAATAAAATAAATACACTGTTCAAACAGCAATAGTGTTCGTTGACCATTCAGAGATCCATGGAACCAGCTGTTCCTCAAATGTTTGAGAGTGGCTCTTCAGGCTCCTGCACCTCCTCCCTGATGGTAGTATTGGGAAGAGGCATGTTCCAGATGGGGAGGGTTCTTCATACAATTTGTTTGATTGGTAATCACATCTCTTCTTTGCTGAGGATCAACACTGGCGCACCTCGGGTGTGTGCTTAGCCCACTGCTCTACTCTCTATATACCCATGACATTGTGGCTAGGCATGGCTCAAATGCCATTGGTAAATTTGCTGACGATACAACCATTGTTGATGGAATCTCATATGGAGAAGAGAGGGTGTACACGCATTAGCTAGTTGAGTGGTATCACAGAAACAACCTTGCACCCAACGTCAGTAAGACCAAAGAGCTGATTGTGGACTTCAGAAAGGATAGGACAAGGGATCACGTACCAATCCTCATAGAGGGATCAGAAGTGGAGAGAGTGACCAATTTCAAGTTCCTGGGTGTCAAGATCTCTGAGAATCTAATCTAATCCCAATATATCAATGCATCTATAAGGAAGGTAAGACAGTGGCTATATTTCATTAGGAACTTGAGGAATTTTTTTTGTAAAATATAGAACTTAGTTAATGTTATTCAGGGTTGTGGGTTTGTGCTCCAAGTTTAACTTTAATGTTTGAGCTCCTCTCTTTAAACTTTATTTGTGTATCGGTCTTCGTGTGTTGTTTTTCAATGATTCTGTTGTATTTCTTTGTTCTACTGCGAATGCCTGCAAGAAACCAAGTCTCAGGGCAGTATATAATGACCTATATGTACTTTGATTAAAAATTTACTTTGATCTTTGAACCACTTACCCTCCAATGAGGTGTATGTTCTCCTGACTTCGTGAGTATTTCCAGCATTTTCTGTTATTATTTTAGATATCCAGCATTTAAGGTTTATTTGATGTTTGGGTTCTTGGGGAATTTGGGCAACATCTTACTTGGAACAGGATCAGAAAGCATAGGCAAGACATCACTTCATTGTTGGGCTCAATGAAGATCTCAGTAGCAAGGCAAAGTAACATTTTCAGCCTAATAAGCTTGAATGAGTGAAGAGAAAATTTGCAAGGATGTTGTCAGAACTTGAGGACAGTTATAGGGAAAAGTCAAATAGGTTAGGACTTTATTCACTGGAGTGCAGGAGGATGAGGGGAGATCTTATTGAAACCCCCTTATTTCCTTGGCTGGGTAGGTCCAGGGAAGACAACCCCTGGCCTCGCCAAACTCGTGAGTGTGAAGCACCCTCCCACCCCAAACCCCTGTTTGTGTGGATGCTGTGTAATTTGCTACCCTGTTACAAATTAGTGCCATGAAATTCCAGACCGTACACCACATATGATTAAAAGATTATATTTATGAATCTTAATTTGACTGAAGGGTTAGTAAAGAAAAGAACTGAAAATAGAAAAGGGTCCATTTTAGCGAAACAGTCAAATGTCCACAAGTAGGAGCTCAAGGTTTCTGCATAGTCACCAATCCTCAATCGATCTTGCCCCTAGCTTCATCGAATCACAGTTCCACTCCGGTCAGATCCTACGACCTCTTCTCTCTTGCGTCTTCCCTCTTTGTTTCGTCTCGAACAAAAGCCCCAAGCCCAACCCCTTAGTGTCCCTCACCAGAGAAACCTCCCCTTAATTTGATCATCCTAATTGGATAGCACACAATTCTCCTACTTCTTAGCTTCAACAATAACCCAAACAAGCTGAAAACAGAACAGACTGCTCTTACAGAACTGCTAAATGAAATACATTCAGGATAACAATAAAAATATGAACCAACCAGGGCATTACATTGTAACGGTATGCAAAATAGAATAAGGTGAATGCATGCAATCTCGCAAGTTGGGTGAGACCAGAACTAAATGTCAATCGGTTTAGGGTGAAAGGTGAAACATTTAAGGGGAATCTTCTTCACTCATGGGTGGTGCAAGTGTGGAACAAGCTGCCAGTGGAGTGGTAGATGCAGGGGCATTTGTACATTTAAGAGAAGTTTGGAATGGTACTTGGATGAGAGGGGTATGGAGGGCTATGGTCTGGCTGAAGATAGACAGGACAAGGTAGAAGACCAGGCTGGCACTGACTAGATGGGCTGAAGGGCTGTTTTGTGCGATGTAGTGCTGTGTGACTTTATGACTCTAAGTGGAGAAAAAAAATCTAACTGTAAACAATAATTATAGTGTTATGTGAGAAATGACATTCAGAGATTCTCCCTTAGTACTTTGTGTCAGAAGATTTCCAGATTTTAATATCTCAGAGTTTGACCTCCCACCAGGAATCTTTAAATTGAATAAACAGGTTGGAGGCCTTGTGAATGTCAGCCTTCAATGGCATCCTTTTAAAATTTGTGAACATGTATCAACATTCAACATGCTTTATAAATTATTTTAATATCTTAATTCCTGTTCAGTATATTATGAATTTTGCCTCAGCAGAGCAGTGAACAATAATTTTCATTTGTAGGCACTTGGCCATATCTAGAGCCATCATTCTGTAATTGTGTGCATGGTTGTTAATTTGCATTGGAATGATGAACTGGATCAGTGAAGTGGTTCTTCTCATGAGTGTAAATGTCATTTTCCCCTCTTTTCCTCCATCTTTATCCTCTAGTACAGGCATATTAATTTAAGGGGTCACAGGTTTTAAACCTCATTGGGAAAACCCTGCGAGGGCAACACAGCGGATAGTTATTTCACTGAGTCGTTAGGATCTGAACTTCTGGAATTACAAAATAATAAAAGTTGATTCTATAAGTAACTGTACACGACAAGGTGGAATTTAAAAAGTTGTAGGGAAGAAATTATTGTGATTTTTTTTGGCTTAACTGTTTTTTCAACAAGTTAGCATTTAGATTATGGGCTGAATGGCCTCCTCCTGTGATAGTCCCAACATTCCCATCAATTCCATTCAGAGTTTGACACTCATGTACACACTAGGGGCAACTTACAGCAGCCAGTTATCCTACCAGCCTGCACATCTTTGGAAAACTGGAGCACTCAGGGCGGTGGGAACCATGTGGTGATATCTGCAGACTTCAAAGTTAATAACAGTGCTTTTCTGAGTCATTTGCTAAGAATTTGATGGTGGCTTTCATGATTTTTAGTTGCTGTGCCACTGTGTACCGAACAGAATGGGGATTAGATGTAAATCATGCTTCTGTTGTTTGTCCTATTTTTAAAATTACAGATTACTACCAACTTGTATACAGAGTGACTGCAAGGCAGTTCCCCAATAACCATATCTAAAATAATGAACGTGACTTGTATTTCTTCTAAACTAAACCATAATGATTTGAGTATACATTCAAGGTGACAAACCATCAAAGTATACTCTGGGGGAGCTTAAATCTTGATGTTGAAATATTGCCAAGTAACTAGGGTTGAGTTCATTTCTTCTAATAATAAAATTTATGAGTTTTCCAAAAGTATAGGAAGAAAAGAAAGAGAAAGATATAAAAGCAACACTTTAGAAGCGTGGATGAGCATCAGGGTTTAGGGGTTGTGAGTGCTTGTAGAGAGTCTCTGCCAGGCCTTCAATGCATACAGATACCAGATCAAGGATTGACAACACAGTTAATGACACCTTTACAAGGATGCTACTATGACTGGAGGGTTTGTGTTATGAGGAAAAACTGCATTGGCCAGGACTGTTTTCCCTGAAGTGGAATAAACTGAGGGGTGAATTTAGAAGCTGACAAAATCATGAGCAGAATAGATAGGGTAGACTGTCATAGTGTTTTCACAAGGATAGGGGAGCATAAAGCAAGAAGCTTGCGGAGAGATTTTGTCTTGTTTCTCTCTCTCCATTAGCATAGCCTGAACTGCTGGGCATATCCTATGGTCCTGCTGTTAACAAAATGGAAGACACAGAGAGCATATCTGCCGCAGAGTGATGCATTTGGTCTTGCCTATCAGAGATCTTCTCTTTGGTCCACACATTCCCTCTCCACCCTCTCTGCTACTGAAACCAACTTGTTTTCTCTCATTCCCAATTCTGACAAGGTATTTCAGACTTTTTGCCGTAAATTTGTTTCTCTTTCCACAGATGCTGCTGACCTTTTTAAAAATGTGTGTCTCCTTGTCTTTCAGCATTCCTTATCCTATTGTAAATTTATACTGTGGTGACTACACTTTTGCTGTTCGCATTTCTCTTTTGTAGCATTTCAGTGGATCAGTGCAGCATAATACCCAATTCCTGAGGAAGCTGGCTTGTATATTTGTTCTAATTCACAAATTATTTTAGTTCTTTACAGCACAGATACAGGAAATGTTCACAATACAATAAAGGGAATATCTAGTCTAGGCTGTGTCCTCAAAATATGTTTGAATGAGTCATTAGACTTGCCATAACATTATGGTATAGTATCTGAATTCCAATTCAGCTGAACATTAATGGTGCCATTTTTCTGCATAATTAATACTTCACAAACGCTCAAGGTTTTTGTTAATGTACCACCAGTTCATATGGACACTTGAGCTGACCTTGCTGGTCTTAGATGTTCCAAATACCATGTTACTCTGAGATGTGTATTATTATCTGGATAAATTAAGTGAATCAGCTTTAGCTTTGAGCTGCATGAAACACAGCTCCATGTTAACCTGCACATATCCACCTGATAATTATATACACTGGATTCTGGTTAATTTGGCCATTGGTTAATAGAGCAGCCGCTAATTTGGGACAACCATTAAAGAACAAAAACTAAAGAATAAAATAACTGGGAGTCCTTTAGTTTATTTGGGACTCTATGCCGCCTAATTGGGGCAGTGGACTGTTGCTGAACAGTTTCTAACTAGTGTCACATGAACTTATGTGGCCTTTAGACAATACACTGTGCTTTGAGCAAATGGTTTTCAAATAGCACTGGATACATGTGTTTGTGTTCAAAAAGCAGCGATTTTTGTCAGTGAGAGTTCGTGAGAAATAGCAGTAAGACAATTCAGAGATGTTTTGCTCACTGCAGTTTCAAGCATTCAGGCTTTTAGATTCCAGAAACGGCTGGGAGTGAAAATGAAAC
This sequence comes from Mobula birostris, assembly GCF_030028105.1. Lineage (NCBI taxonomy): Eukaryota > Metazoa > Chordata > Chondrichthyes > Myliobatiformes > Myliobatidae > Mobula > Mobula birostris. The sequence goes on along the minus strand of NC_092375.1, from coordinate 169,653,891 downwards.
AATTTCACATTTCAACAAACAAGATAAAATTTGCAGATGCTGGAAATCCGAGCAACACACACAAAATGCTGGAGGAACTCAGCAGGCCAGGCAGCATGTATGGAAAAGAGTACAGTCAACGTTTCGGACTGAGACCCGTCAGCAGGACCCGAAATGTCGACTGTACTTATTTCCATAGATGCCTGGCTGCTGAGTTCCTCCAGCATTTTGTGTTTTGCTCATGCTTCAACAAGTGGGAGCTACAAAGAATATAAAGGTATCAATAATCTTGTATGTTACGATAATGATGAAAATTTGGAGGATACAATTGTGGAAAATTGTATGAAGGCAGTCAATTATCTGCACTAGATTTTGTTCATTGACAGTCAATCAAAAGGACACGGTAGGAAATTCCTCTGTCGATAATTTAGGAACCTGTTGCACAGTTTTATAGTACTGCTGTAGCATTGATTCTATTTTTTTCTGTATTTCATTTATATACATAATTTTTTACTCAGTTAAACCAGTAGTTTGTCTGTCTTATACCTTTTTAACTATTTCCATGAAATTTTGGCTAATTGGGGCAGCTGCTTAATCGGACCAAAATGTACCAGTCCTGATGTGTCCAAATTAACTGAAATTCTCTATATTATGAAAACCATTTCTTGAAAGGTAATAAGTTGTTGTTTCATCTTGATGTAATCAATGTTATATTTGATATACTTGTCACTGATGTAATGTACTTTAGTTTTATGTTAAACACGAAAAAGTTTTCAGAGGAACACACACAAAATGCTGGATGAACTCAGCAGGTCAGGCAATGAATAAATAGTCTATGTTTTGGGCAGAGACCCTTCTTCAGGACTGAAAAGGAAGGGGGAAGGTGCCAGAATAAAAAGGAGGGGGGGAGGGTGGAAAGAAGGTTAGTTCAAAGGTGATAGATGAAGCCAGGTGGGTTGGAAAGATAAAGGACTGGAGAAGAAGTAATTTAATAGGAGAGGAGAGTGGACCATGGGAGAAAGGGAAGGAGGAGGGGATCCAGGTGAAGGTGATGAGTAGATGAAAAGAGGTAAGAAGCCAAAGTCTGGCTGGCCACAGGAACATTCTGCTTTTGGTGGGTGGAGTGGAGGTGCTCAATGAAGCAGTCCCCCAATTTACGATGGCTTTAACCAATGTAGAGGAAGCTGCATCAGGAGCACTGGACGCAATAGACAACCCCAGCAGATTCACAGGTGAAGTGTTACCTCACCTGGAAAGACTGTTTGGGGCCCTGAATAAAGGTGAGGGGGGAGGAAGTAAATGGGCAGGTGTAGCTTTAGTATTTTTTTGCTTTTTTTTGTAACATTTTGCTTTCCTTATATAAAAATAAGTTTTTAAATGAATGCATCTGGTTTTTGTGTGCAGTGTTAAGACGAATAAAACTTCACTGAAAATTGAGGACTTCGTGAGAGTTGCTTGGCTTGTAATTTTTCTCTCCATGTCCTTCGTATACACGAAAGCCAAAATCTGAGAAATAACATCCAGTGATGTGCATCTTCTGCCAAGAACACACTTATAATCTTCAGTGCTACACTCACAGCGCGCTGGAGGAACTCAGCAGGTCGGGCAGCATCCGTGGAAAGGATCAGTCAACGTTTTGGGCTGGAACCCTTCATCAGGACTGAAGAGGGAAGGGGCAGAGGCCCTATAAAGAAGGTGGGGGGAGGGTGGGAAGGAGAAAGCTGGTAGGTTCCAGGTGAAAAACCAGTAAGGGGAAAGATAAAGGGGTGGGGGAGGGGAAGCAGGGAGGTGATAGGCAGGAAAGGTGAAGAAGGAATAGGGGAAAACACAATTGGTAGTAGAAGGAGGCGGAACCAAGAGGGAGGTGGTAGGCAGCTGGGGGAGGGGGGCAGAGTGACATAGGGATAGGGGAAGGGAGGGGGAGGGAATTACCGGAAGTTGGAGAATCCTATGTTCATACCAAGGGGCTGGAGACTACCTAGCCGGTATATGAGGTGTTGCTCCTCCAACCTGAGTTTAGCCTCATCATGGCAGTAGAGGAGGCCATGTAGATCATGGCAGTAGAGGAGGCCATGTAAATCTTTAGTGCTACATGTGTGGATTGTCAACCTTCACTTGGGTCAGGCTCCTCTTAATTAGATACTTACCAACCCCTGCTTTTGGGTAAGTGCTTTCTTCCCTCTGCTCAAGATTGTGACCGTCACCAAACCTACTACAGTATTCTGATTCCTCAAGCAGGTATACACCACGATCAGACAACTCCTTTTCGCAAGATTCCCAGTCCCATCTTTCTAGCCTCTAGTTAACCTTGACACTCGAGACCAGGGTTCCCAGACTGGAGTCCACAAATCCTTCAGTTAATGGTCGGGGTCCACGGTATAAAATAGGTTGAGAACTCCTGCCCTAGACCATTTCCCACTTCTCGCATCTAGAACCTTTTCCCTGCCATCCCCAAACACAGTAGTTTGCTGATTTCTTCTCAAGCCCTGCAATGATGGGCGTGCACAGAGAAGGTATTATGCGAGGTATCAGGTCTCGTTGCTCACAAGAATTTTTCAGTGATGCACCCACAAAAAATATTTTTGTTTTTTTTTAAGTTGCAAGCTATCTGTCAGAATCAGAATTAGGTTTAATATCTCCAGCATGTGTTGTGAAATTAGTTAACTTTGTGGCAGCAGTACAATGCAATACATAATAATAGACAAAAACTGTGAATTACAGTAAGTAAATAATTACATTAAGTAGTGCAAAAATAGTGGAAAAAAAAAGTAGTGAGGTAGTGTTGATGGATTCAAGGTCCATTCAGAAATCGGATGGCGGAGGGGAAGAAGCTGTCCCAGAATTATTGAGTGTGTGCCTTCACACTTCTGTATCTCCTTCCTGATGGTAGCAATAAGAATAAGGCATGCCCTGGGTGATGGGGGTCCTTAAGGATGGACACTACCTTTTTGAGGTGTTACTCCTTGAAGATGTCCCAGACTATGGAGGCTGGCGCTCATGATAGAGCTGACTAAGTTCATGACACACTGCAGCTTACTTCAATCCTGTGCAGTAGCCCCACAACACCCCTCCCATTCCAGACAGTGATGCAGCCGTTAAGAATGGATGCCATGGTACATCTGTAGAAATTTTCAAGTGTTTTTGGTGACATACCAAATCTCCTCAAACTCCTAATGACCTGCTTACAAATTATGTGCAGATACGGTATGGCTTGTTTTTCATCTGAAACAATGACAAGTTGTCTCCAGACCAATTTGAGAAGAAAAAAATCAGCTGAAACCTCATTCTTGATAAGCTGCTAAGAAGTTTGTTTGATTATCTCATTGTAGGATGTTGGCTGCTTCAGCAATGATATTCCCAATGGATGAACAGCATACCAAAATCCGCTGCCTAGGTTAATGCATGGCAACTAGAACTTACTTAAGGTACCAACAGCAGTGCAAGTTTGTGTACGTTCTCTTTGTGGGCTGGGAGTTGAGACAATTTTCAAACCAAAACAAAAATCCTAGAAGAATTTTCTTTTGTTTTTAACTCACTTAGGTTTAAGAGATGGATCCAAATAATGCAGTAAACTGAAACTGCATGCTGAGCAATAAGATGAACATGAGTGTTTCGGTACTTTTGATATCACTGCCATCTAGGTTACATCACTAAAAAGCAAAGACTTTTTTTTAAAGTAATTGAATTGTGTGAACTTGTGTGCCCGCTCTTTTGGATCATTTAGTAAAAGGCATTCATTATATGCACAGCAGGCACTTCTGTTTCCTCAGATTAATGGCATGAATTATAAATGGACCTTCTGTGCCACATCTGTTGGGACATGGCCTCACTTGTATACCACTCTTTCAAAGTATGGTAGAGATGTGAAAAAAATTTGCATTAGAGACATTATTGCATATGCCTGAAATATTCTCCAGTGATTCATTCATTAGATTACAGCAGAAACATGGCATGTTGTCCATGGTGATGATAAAGGTGTGAATAGTTCAGGAGAAAGATGTTTAAGAAAAGTTCACGTACATGCTAATTTGCTGCAGATAGCCACATTAATCAGTGTCGGTTTTATTTAATGTGAAGTGAAGAGCTGATTGTTGATTGCACAACCCCATTTAGACAGCAACCATGTGTCTGCAAAGTCTCAGCGTTCGACAGAGCTGACTATGATTTTAAATTCTACCATAGCCTGGGGATATTTACTGAACTAGGATGATTTTACTCCATCTGCGTAAGACTTTAATTTTCTTTTACTGGTATTCTACTTATTTTTTGTAAAATATAGAACTTAGTTAATGTTATTCAGTGTGCCAATATATAAATATATGAACCTGTCTGATGATGCAAGATTGCGATTTATTTTGTGATTTTAAAAAAATTTTGAAATATCTCAGTAGCATTTTTTACAATTGTGTTTTTATTCTGTCTTTAATGAATATCTTGGGCAGAGATATTTGATTTCATAAGATGCTGTTTCAGAACCGCAAGTCCTGCAGAATAGCTAACAGGATATTTTAGCAAATATTGTAACTTTGAATTAATATTAAGATTGTATTAAATGAAGCTTTTATACCTTTGCAGATTAATTTACTGATTATTTTGTATTGAGGTTAGCCACATGATATTTTCATTTGCTAATGAAATTGTTTAGTCTCGTGTTATAACAATTCATTAGGATGATTTAATTTGCTTCAGTATTGTTAATCTTAAAAAATCAAATAATGATGCGATTTCTCCATAACCTTATAATCATTGTTCACTGTGTTCCTTGTATCAGAAATGTGTATTTGCAGTAATTTTGCATTGACAAAGAGAATGATTGGTTTGGTGTGTTGTATTGATTTTTTTAATGAAATTTTCATTATTCAGACTTCTTTTCTTTTAAACTCTGGGCAGGTTTTGGGAGGATAATTCGGAATCAGATTAATTGTCACTGACATCAGTTGCAAAATTTGATGTTTTGTGGCAGCAGTACACTACAGGTATAACATCATAGGTTACAATATTAATTTTAAAAAAGTTAGTACAGAAGGGGAATAGCAAGGTAGTGTTCCTGAGTTCATGGACTGTTCAAATTTCTGATGACAGAGCCGAAGAAGCTGTTCCTAAAACATTAAGTGTGGAACTTCAGGCTCCTGTACCTTCTCTCTGATCGTAATAATACTGAGAAGAAGGCATGTTCCAGATTGCAAGGGTCCTTAATGATGAATGTGAGCTTTTTTTGAGACGTCACCTTTTGAAGATGTCTTCAATGGTGGGGAGGCTTACGCCTGTGATGGAGCTGGCTGAGTCAACTGGGCTGGCTGAGGTTCTCGTGTTGGATGGATTACCTTGTTGCCTGCTCTGTTTGGGCATGCTAATACTGAGAATTGTTGACAACTTTGTTCAGTTTTGATTGATCTGTTCCTAGTTCCTGTTGGGTGCATAATTTTAAAATTGCCATTCAATGTTTGAAGCAAAGTTTAGCTTTTGAAAAGGAGCACAAAACTGAATTCTACATAAAGTGAGTGTCACAAAGAACAAACTTGCCATGCCTCTGGAACGGAAATCACATATCATGACATTCAGTAGACATAAATGCAACATTTCAAATAAGAGTTTAAAGATTAGATAAACTTAAAGTCTAAGAATATATTTGTAAGTTCTTTTCCGTTACTTTCTAAAATATAAATTTGGTGCAACTTGGATTTTAATTTTAAATACAGGTATAAATAAAGATCCTCATTGGTTTAGTTGTTAAAGTTCCCAGACAACATGTTGCATGATTTAGACCCTAAAAACATCCAATGGTCAGCATCCAATTTTAATTAAAAAGTGAACTAAGTTTGTGACTATTCTTTAGTTTTATATTATTGTTAGAACATAAAGTTCTAGAGATTTTCAAATGGAAAGAAAATCAGAGTTAAGATTTCAGATCTTTGTGATATCAAACCCAGTTTTGTGGCTGTCTCTAAGCTACCTTCTCGTCCTGGGGCAGTTTAAAAAGTGGACAATAACTATTGTCTTTGCCACTTCTTTTGAATGACTTTTTTTTAAAAATGTTTGTCAGCAGTAGGATTGGTCCTATAAGACAGTATTGATTCAAGAGGCCTCCCTTTAATTACCACCCAGCATTAAATAGCATTTGTGAAATTGTATGTTTGCCATCTTCCACTGTTTATTGATTTAATTAATGCATTTATTTAGAGATAATGAAAGGTAATGGACCCTTCTGGCCCAGCATACCCATGCCACCCATGTGAGCTACTAACTTCTGTGCCTTGGGAATGTGGGAGGAAAACCACAGCTCATGGAGGAAACCCACAGGATCACTGGGAGAATGTACAGACTCCTACAGACAGCAGTGGAATTGAGCCTGGGTCACTGATGCTGTTATGCTAACTGCTGTGCTCTGCGCCATCCTGAACGGATGCTTTCCCTTGTGACCTTATATTAGCTGATAAAGTAGTAATTAATAATCCCATCAATTAATAGTGTAAAGTAGTTGCAACAATGTAAATTTTAACATTTGAGCTGTTGAGGTCTTTTATCTTCTAACTAAGCAACAGTATATTGGTGGGAAATGTGTCCTTTGTCTGAGAAGAGCAAATTTGGAAGAAAATATTGCTAAGTGGGAAAAAATGAGGCCTGCTTTAATCACTATTAATATTTTAGCTGTATTCTGGCCTTTCACAAAAATAAAAGATATAATCATTACATATTTTACCTTTTCGTCTATTTGAAAAAAGTGGCCACTCCATATTAAATCCAATTGTTGCTCTCTAAACTGAACTTTTATGACGTTAATTGTAAACCCAACCCCCTTTAACTTCATAATGCCAGCAACAGGAGAAACCATCCTAACCCAATGTGAATTAACCCATTTTCAGTTGACTGACTAATATTATCTGGAAATGTATTTAAGCTTTTAATATTGAAACTGTGTCCTTCTGGTTTTGGCTGCCTCTTCTAATCAGCACATCTTATTTTCTCCTAGGAGTTCCATGTTGGCTTAAAAATTATGCACTGTGCCTTGTTTTTAAAGTTACTCATTCACAGACAGTGGATACTGCCAACTACGCCACCATTTGCTGTATATTCTTAATTTCTCCCTTGAAGTGAATTGCTCATTAGACTATTTCAGAGACCAGTTACAACTCAACTACATTGGTCCTGGAATCATATATGAAGGAGACTGAGCAAGGATGGTACATTCCATTATCTGAAAATATAAATGAACCAAAATAGATATTGTATTCACTGGCCCCCAGGGTCAGGTGCTCCATATACTTATAGAATCAGAATCAGGTTTAATATCACTGGCATATGTTGTGAAATTTGTTAACTTTGCAGCAGCAGTTCAATGCAATACATAATAACTGGAAAAAAACATGAATTACAGTAATTAAAATTAAATTAGTATTGCAAAAATGGAAATTAAATAAAGTAGTGAGGTAGTGTTCATTTGTTCAATGTCCATTCAGAAATCGGATGGCATAGTTCCTGGATCATTGAGTGTGTGCCTTCTTTGTAGCTGCATTGATTTTTTTTTAGATCCAGGTTAGAGTCTCAGAGATATTGACACCCAGGAACTTGAAATCATTCACTCTTTTCACTTCTGATCCCTTTATAAGGACTGGTGTGTGTTCCCTTGTCTTACCCTTTCTGAACTCCACAATCAGTTCTTTGGTCTTATTGACGTTGAGTAAAGGTTGTTGCTGTGACACCACTCAATAGGCTGACATATCCTGCTTCTGTACGCCCTCTCGTCACGATCCGAGGTTCTGCCAACAATGGCTGTACTGTCAGCAAATTTACAGGTGGCATTTGAGCTGCGGCTAGCCACCTAGTCATAGGTGTGGAGAGAATGGAGCAGTGAGCCAAGCACACACCCCTGAGGTGTACCAGGATTAATTGTTAGTGAGGTTGAAAATATTATTTCTGATCCACACAGATTGTGGTCTTCCGATCAGGAAGTTGAGGATCCAGTTGCAGAGGGGGATACAGAAGGCCAGGTTCTGGAGCTTTTCAATTAGAACTGTAGGAATAACTGTGTTAAAAGCTGAGCTGTAGTCCATAAACAGCACCCTGACATGGGTATTTGTATTGTCCGGGTGAGAGAGTTATGTTTTATCTGGAATCTCAAAGCTCTGGATGTTCATAATACAACCTGTGTAGTCTGTTGTTTTAAATCATTCATTAAAATTCTGATTAATTTAATTCATTAAGAATATAGCCCAAATTGACCCAGCACCTCTACTTACATTATTACTTGTTTATTTTCATTAGAATTTTATAAGGCCAGGAAATCCCCCCAATATAAGGAAACAAATGCCAAATTGATTCTGGCTGGTATTCTGCACTGCCACTGCTAAAGCATTATGCAGGCAGTGGAAATGCTTAAATGACTCATAATACTTCACAAAAAATCTTCTGTTAGCAAATGGTCACAAAATATCTTTAGTTCAATGCTAATTGAAATGGGTCTCTCAGACAAACCCAATAATTGTAAATTGCCCAGATTGGAGAACAACCCAACCCAACCGCCCGAGCTGCACATTGTCCAAATGATTTCAAGTAATAAATTAACTGCTTTTTAGACATTTTTGATTTTGAAAATATGGGATAGCCAATGATGTAATTCAATCCTTAAATTCTGGTTTAAGTAATGCAACAAATTATGAAACTATTAATTTAATTTATGATTGCTTTATTGTTGCAATTCACTAATACTGTACCTGAATTGATCCAAACATTTTAAGATTCTCAACAAAAATTATTAAGAATAATGTTCAAGTTGCATAGTTTGGAATTAAAAGTGTGTTGCTTCTATTTTGTTTTCTTAGTGAATTGAATTGTCAACTGTGGTCTCTCTTGATTGACCACAGGACAGCTGGCTGTGATTGCTTTCAGCATTTCCCTGGTTTAATATAGCAGGATAGGACGTTAATGAACTGACAAATTGCCTGTGATCTTGCATTCTGATGCTTTGGAGAATGTTTGAATCCTGTTCCTGGGTTGAAGGCGGGTTATTATGTCTAATTTTCTAGAGCTGCTTTAAGTATATAGTTCAAGGAATCTTTCCAGCTAAAGTACCAGACTACTTTAAATTCAAGACTTGGTTTAGTGAACAGCCTCATCTATTTTTTAAGTATTACATTTAAAAACATATTATTCATTTGACTTTGAATTCTTGTTCGTACTTGTGCCCTTTTTCAAGTAGAGAATGATTTTGCCATTGTAGAGCAAATTAATTGTAAAAGTTTATCAATACATTTTTTCCAGACACTTCTTCTGGTAAAAATTTGATTAAAGTATCACGTAAAATGTTGATCTGATAAAATATAAATCTGACTGCAGTTGTTTAAGGATTGAAATTTAATATTACGATACAGGATTATTGCTAGTATTTTCTGCAAACCAAAATTTATATTCAACTTTGGTTAAGATCCTTATTTGAAAAAAGCAGGATTATGGCCTTAAATCATTGCCATTGTATGTAAATACTTATCAGCAGGAAACTGCTTGCATTGATATATCCATGGTTGAAACCTGTAGAAATAAAATATTTCAAATGCTACTACAAGCACTAAGCTGTACCTGATCTGTTGTGTTAAGACTGGGTGAAGCTTTCATTGTTTAGTTCAAATGGGAGGACGAACATCCTGATTAAAACTGGCTGACCATCCAATGTAATTGTTCAAAATGTAGTTTTCTTTTCAAAATGGTACTTGTTGCAACTTCAAAGGGATTGTATTTATTGTACTGAACTGAAGTCTTCAGTCTCCACGCATGCTCTACAAGGTCTGACTTCCGAACACTGCTTCAGCATTCCAGGTAAAACTGGACGTAGCATGTTCCATATATATTAAGAGGATGAGGAATGCCTTTGATGGATACTGAGAATAGTGCACTTTATAATGCTCATACTATTGTTTTGTGTGAAATGCATTTGAAATGAAGCAAGTCAATGAAGGCTGGCTTTAGAGGAGTCCTGTTTTGAAGTTGAGGTGATATGGTGACTGGGTACATTTCAGTAATATGGCTTGTAATGGTGAGGCTTCTGCCTTTTAATGGAGGCCCAATCAGCAGCAGAGCAGAGGACAGCAATGAGGTCGCTCGCAGGTCGATGGCACTTGTTTAAAAGGAGAGCTTCATGGACGTTTGGACATTCCAGAGGCCCAGTCAGCAGCAGGAGCAGAGCACAGTGAATTAAATAAAAGTACAGAAGGGACAAATGGGGCAACTATTGTTGGGGGTAGGCCAGTGCTGAGGGTAGGGGTGTCAAGCTTTGGCTCTTAAGGAGGCTTTGGCTTGAAAGAGGCGTTTGGAAAAAAGGTTCCCTTGTTTTCTCCCTCTTGCTGTACTTAGTGTAGTAAATGGCCATTGTGTGTTCTTCATGCCGGATGTTGGAGTCCTGGGATACCCAGAGTCTCCCAGGGAACTACATCTGTGTGAAGTGTATGCAGCTCTCTGAGGACCGTGTTGGGGATCTGGAGCAACAGCTGGATGACCTTCGGCTTACATGGGAGGACTGAGGAGGTAAATGAGCTGAGTTACAGGGAGGTAATCACCCCGAAGTTGCAGGAGGTGGGTCGCTGGGTGACTGTCAGAAGAAATGGAAATGTGAAAAGGCAGTTAGCGCCGAGCAGCTCCTGTGGCCATTCCCCCCCCCCCCACAAAACAAAATTACACAGTTTCAGATACTGATGTGGGGGATGAGCTCCCAGTGGAATGCCAGAAAGACCAGGTTACTGGTAGTGAGCTTGGTCTGTGGTGCAGAAGGTAAAGAGGGAGAAGAGGGAAGTGTAGTGATAGGGGACTTGATAGAGGAACAGACAGAATATTCTGTGGATGTAAATGGAACGCAGGATACATTGCCTCCCAGATGCCAGGGTCAGGGGTGTCTCTGATCACCTCCACAGCATTTTAGAGAGGGAGAACAGCCAGATGTCTTAGTACATATTGGTACCAATGATGGAGGAAGGAAAAGCATTGAGGTCCTGAAGAGAGAATTTAGAGAGCTAGGCAAAATCTGAAAGGGTAGCAAATACAGCACTCAAAGTGTTATATCTCAATGCACGGAGTATAAGAAATAAGGTGGATGATATTGTTGCAGTATTACAGATTGTCAGGTATGATGTTATAGCCATCACTGAATCGTGGCTGAAGGGTGGTCATAGTTGGGAGCTGAATATCCAAGATTACACGTTGTATCGGAGGGATAGGAAGGTAGGCAGAAAGGGTGGTGTAGCTCTGCTGGTAAAGAGTGGCATCAAATCAGTAGAAAGATGTAATGTAGGATTGGAAGATGTTGAATCCTTGTGGGTTGAATTAAGAAACTGCAAGGGTTAAAGGATCCTGATGGCAGTTATATACAGGCCTCCCAACAGTGGCTGGGATGTGGACCGCAGATTACAACAGGAAATAGAAAAGGCATGTCAAGAAGGCAGTGTTATGATAATCATGGAAGATTTTAACATGCAGGTCAATTGGGAAAATCAGGTTGGAAATGGATCTCAAGAGAGTGAGTTTGTTGAATGCCTACAAGATGGCTTTTTAGAGCAATTTGTCATTGGGCCTACTAGGGTAGGCAATACTGGATTGGGTGTTATGTAAGAAATAGAGGCGATTAGGGAGTTGAGGTAAAAGTAAAAGCCTTTAGAAGGCAGTGATCACAATATGATTGAGTTCAAATAGAAATTTTGAGACGGAGAAAGTAAGGCTGACATAGCAGTATTTCAGTGGAGTAAAGGAAATTACAGTGGTATGAGAGAAGAGGTGGCCAAAGTAAATTGGAAGGGACTGCTGGCGGGGATGTTAGCAGAGCGGTAATGCTGTAAGTTTCTGGGAAAAATTAGGAAGGTGCAGGATAGATGTATTCCAAAAATGAAGAAATATTCAAAAGGAAAAGTAGTACAACTGTCAAAGCTAATGTAAAAACAAAAGAGAAGGCATACAATAAAACAAAATTTAGTGGGAAGATTGAGGATTAGGAAGCTTTTAAAAACCTTCAGAGAGCAACTAAAAAAATCATTAGAAGGGAAAAGATGAAATATGAAAGCAAGCTAGCAAACAATATCAAAGAGGATGGTAAAAGCTCTTTTGGGTATGTAAAAAAAAAATTAAAACATAAAAGGGAGATGAGAGTGGATATAGGACTGCTAGACAATGAGGCTGGAGAAATAATAATGTGGGATGGCAGATGAACTAAATGAGTATTTTGCATCAGACTTCACTGTGGAAGTCACTAGCAGTGGGCCAGATGTTGTAGTGTGTGATGGAAGAGAAATGGGTACAGTCACTATTGCAAGAGAGAAGGTATTCAAAAAGTTGAAAGACCTAAGGGTACATAAGTTGGCCAGACCAGATGAACTGCACTCTAGGGTCCTGAAAGACATAGCATTAGAGATTGTGGAGGCGTTAGCAATGATATTTCAAAAATCATTGAACTCTGGCATAGTGCCAGAGGACTGGAAAATTGTAAATGTCACGCAACTCTTTAAGAAAGGGGAAAGACGGCAGAAAGGAAATTATAGAGCAGTTAGCCTAACAGTGGTTGGGAAGATGTTAGAATCAATTGTTAAGGGTGAGGTTATGGAGTACTTAGTGACACTTGGTGGCCAAGATAGGAAAAAGCATGGTTTCCTTCAGGGAAAATCTTGCCTGACAAACCTGTTGGAATTCTTTGAGGAGATTGCAAGTAGGATATATAAAGGGGATGCAGTGGATGTTGTATGTTTGGATTTTCAGAAGGCCTTTGACATGGTGCCACTCATGAGGCTGCTTACCAAGTTAAGAGCCCATGGTATTACAGGAAAGTTACTAACTTGGTTAGAGCATTAGCTGATTGTTAAGAGGCAGTGAGTGGGAATAAAAGGACCCTTTTCTGGTTGGCTCCCAGTGACTAATGGTGTTCCGCTGAGGTCGGTGTTGGGACCACTTCTTTTTATGCTGTGCTGTATATCAATGATTTAGATGATGGAATAGATGGCTTTGTTGCCAAGTTTGCAGATGATACGAAGATTGGTGAAGGAGCAGGTAGTGTTGAGGAAACAGGTAGGATTCAGAAGGTCTTAGACAGTTTAGGAGAATGGGCATGAAAGTGGAAAAAGAAATACAATGTTGGAAAGTGCATGGTGATGCACTTTGGTAGTAGAAATAAATATGCAGACTATTTTCTACACAGGGAGAAAATCCAAAAATCTGAGATGCAAAGAGACTTGGGCATTCTTGTGCAGAACACCCTAAAGGTTAATTTGCAGATTGAGTCGGTGGTGAGGAAGGCAAATGCAATGTTAGCATTCATTTCAAGAGGTCTAAAATATGAGAGGAAGGATGTGATGCTGAGGCTTTATAAGGCACTGGTGAAGCTTCATCTTGAGTGTTGTGAACAGTTCTGGACTCCTCATCTAAAAAAAGATGTGCTGGCATTGGAGAGGATCCAGAGGAGGTTCACAAGGATGATTCTGGGAATAAAAGTGTTATCATACGAGGAACGTTTGATGGCTCTGGGTCTGTATTCACTGAAATTCAGAAGAATGAGGGGGAGATCTCATTGAAGCCTTTCAAATGTTGAAAGCCTAGACAGAGTAGATGTGGATGTTTCCCATGGTGGGAGAGTCTAGGACCAGATGGCACAGCCTCAGGATAGAGGGATGTCCATTTAAACAGAGATGCAGAGAAATTTCTTTAGCCAGAGGGTGTTAAATTTGTGGAACCTGTTACCACAGGCAACATCTTGACTACAACATCTGGCCAACGATAGATATTAAATTAACTGGTGTATAGTTTCCTACCTTCTTTCCTTTTATGAACAAATAAGTCACATTGGTCGATTACCAAAAAGCAGAAGCCCTCCCTCGCTCTTGTAAGAAAAGATATCCGAGAGGCCTGGTCTCTTGAACAATATGTTCATCTGTCCTATCTTGCTATTTCCGAATTCCTATCCACTGCCTCGATGCTACAACTCAACATCACTCGACATCTTCCCTGTCCAGCGTTGCTTTACTCTCCTTTCTCTTTTGGTCAATTCTTTTGGGGCATTGTATGACCTGGAATACTGAACACCCAAACCTGGCCAACCAGCAGTTACATCTCCATAATAACTATAATATCATACTCGTATGTTTCGCTCTGTGGTGTCAATTAATCAATATTATTCCAAGTGTTATGTGCATTCAAATAAATTATGTTAAACTTTTCATTTTTTTTATAAAGCTTTTACTAACTCTGCTTTTCTTTCTCCTGATATTGTCCATCCCTTCCAGCCACACTTTGCTTGTCAGTTTCCCCCGCACTATCCTGTGCCACTGCTCTGTCATTTCCTCTGGATTTATTAAATATTCTGAGAGCTTTTTTGGAGATGGGGTTTTTCTTCACTTAACTTGCAAAAATAAATAAAGCTTGAATCAAATGTTGGTTTTCTGTAAATACACATGGAGCATGACTTTCTTGTGATGCCAATGATTATGAAAAATGTATCAATGGTTAAAGGTGCATGGTTTTGTCTGCACATCTGTTTTACCTTATGTTCTGGTGCATGACTGGTGAGGAGATGTCGATGGGAGAAGGGAATGAAAATAGCAGAGGTGTAAATAGATACTTTTGAAAGAGCCAATGATGAAGGCCCAAAACAGAACACTGCAGCAAGAACTGAGACACAAATGGCAACCAATTTAGAGTTACTTTTGAAGGAGGGAAAAAAGACGGGACAGTGTTTTGAGCAGTTGTGCAAGAAGCTAATGGGAACAAAAGATGTTACCTACCAGCGGAAGGTCTATAAATATTTTAACCAACAAGTTATTTTAAGATTTCGGTTTAAAGTTTTAGATCATCTATGTTTGAACACTCAATTCCACATTATAAGTTTCAAACTTCTTTTTATATAAGAAGGAAGTAGTGACAACAGGAAAAAGTAGTCTATGGACAAGAGTCACATATAAGGTTCCAGATAAGCATCCAGGTGTGCATATTTAACTTTGTGCAACCTAAGTATATTTGATTAAATTGGAAAAAAAATGTCCTGTCTACAGCACTGTCAATATTCATCATCACCATATTTTTATTAAAAAAAATTCATTTAAATTTCTGAGACATGTTATCCCATGCACAAATCACGCTGACTTCTCATAATCATCCCTACCATTCCAAGTGTCCCTTGCGATCTTCTACAACTTCCTTACCACTGATATAAGGCTATTGGCCTGCAATTTCTAGGTTTGTTTCTATTGTTCCTTTGGGAATAATGTTAGGTATCCTCTGGTCTTGGAGATTTTTCCATAACGATCTATGTCAGAGCCACAGACATCTCCCACTTGCTTCCCTTTGCATCGTAGGATAGATTATGTCGGACACTGGGAATTTACCCAGCCTATCTCTAGCACTTCTGCTTTTTCTAATACAGACTAAGCCAGTATATCCCTTCCTTAATTTTTCATTTGCCACATCTTTCTCTCTAGTAAATATTGATTGTTTTAGTTCTTGCTCATACAGTAACTTCCTCTTCTATATTAAAAGCAGGTGATGTCTATGTTTCAGTTTAAAATTGTCATGTTGAGGTTTGAATATTTACTGAGGGCTGTTTGGGGTGAGATTGAGCCTGCATGTACTCAGCTTTTCAGAAAACTCCAAGTCCACATTTGCCTGAAAACTGGTATGAGGTTTGGGATTTTAGCTGGAGTCCCTCTTCAGTCCTCTTGCACACATTTAATGCCTGTGATAAATGTTCTCAATGTTATATTCTTAATTATGTGTAAGGGAGGAGTCATCTACGGTTCTCATGTAGATGTGTTGTGAGGTCCTAATATAGCAGAAATGATTAGCTGGGGACTTGAGGTCCAGATGAGTGCCTTCGGATTCTGAGTATAGCAACCTTGCAAAGAAAAGACTGCATGTAAAGAACAGTCCCTGCTGTGAAAACAGGGATGGCAGAAGCTATTGCATTAAATCTCAAGAGGGAGATACAGTACTATAGCATAACAAGGGAAGTGACTTCATTAGACCCATTACACACGTTACTCAAACATTATCAGTAGGAGTACTAAGCACAATGGGAACTTTAAGAGTTCAGTATGTGATGCAGTGCTATTCCAATCAGAAAATATTGTGGTTGCCATTTTGGAGGCAAAATTACGCCATTTTGCTGCGAGAATGTGATATTCAAGACCTAGTGTTTTCCCTGCAGCTGTTAGTAGATGGGAGAAAAAGTGAAGAAACTTCCACCTCAAATCCCTTTTGTTTACAGAATAATAAAAATCTGGAGAGTGCACAGTTTTTCCAGACATCCTTCACCAGTTTGTTCTTGATTTTAATGTTCTTTTCGTCCTCCAGTGAACAATAACTGCACAACCAAAGTTCTTTTCTATAAGTCACTTGCCTTTCATATTAAGTATTTTTTGATGCTTTGCACCATGGCAATTTGTTAATTGGATTTCCGGTTAATCTTGTGAAACCTGAGTTCTAATTTTTTGGTTTCTGTTTTTCCTTTCCCTTTTGGCTTGGCAAGGTTTTGTGGCTCTGTTATTGCTCCACGGCTGGCAATGATGATCATTATTCATGTTTAAGCCTTGACAGTCAGTGCCAGCATGCTGTTGAATCAAAGGAAATACTGCATCTGACCTCAATCCTGTGCTCTCCTGACATCCACGGGGAACGTAAGCCAGAATATCGTATCAATGCTTTCCCACTGTTTCACGGTGCAAACCATCTGAGGCTATTACCACTAATTACAAGCACCTGCTCACCTTTATTGTAGCCTGGTTGCAGAAATTTGTAAAGTGGATTCTTATGAGTGATTTTTCCCTTCCCTCTTTGGATAATATTCGAATATAAACAAGAAAATAAAGAAACAACCCAAAACATATGAGCTGGTTGATTGTTTAGCTGAAAAAGCTGTTAAAAGTTCAACAGTGGATATAGACCTTCCACTTAGCAAATCAGAATCTTAAGCGGTTGGTTGGGCGAAGTACTGGGGGTTATGGCAAGACTTGTGGGATAATGGGCGTAGGTGGAGACACCTTTACAGGTTATGTAAAACTGTTATGTTTATTGGAGAAGAGGGTAAAATAAGAAGGGGAGGAATTATATTGACACAACTTAGAATTGGGCATACTATGGGAATTGGAATAATACCTTTTTTTTCTTCACCACATAAACCCTAAATTGTTAAAATTTTCAATCAGATTGTGTCAAAGTATCATTGAGATGTTATTTCACACTTTGAATGGTACATTTCCATTCATTGAGATTAAATTTTCAGTCTCTGCCTCAATAATATTTTCTAAGTTAATTGTACCTTACAATTTTAATTTAGTTGCATTGTTTACTGAATCATTTCTTAACTCTTTTGGTAACGTTAGGGTTATCCCTAGATTTAATGATGTATCCTCATTACCCTATGCAGTAATTTAGCGAAGATGAGAAGAAATGCTTTTGGACCATACATTCTGTGAAAACTCTTTTTCCATTCATGCACACAGGTAACTTGGTTGTGCCTGAATTCACTGTGCATGAACTGTTTTACAAGGCAGCAAGAAAAACAAAACATAAAAGATATGCTTCCCAGAGAGACTGTCATTTGCCAAGAGTTCTCTGGCATAAAACAGAGCAATGAAGAATGGCAAAGATTTTAGCAATGTAATTCTTAGGACTAAGGAGCAGGCTGTACTACATTTCTTTAACCTTCTACTTGAGTGAATTACTTTGCCCAAATCAATTATTGATTCAACAAAATTGTGGAGTTCATTGATTCATTCCTAAATTTTGTTTGACAAGCTCAAACATAGAAATATAGAAAATAGGTGCAGGAGTAGGCCATTCGGCCCTTCGAGCCTGCACCGCCATTTATTATGATCATGGCTGATCATCCAACTCAGAACCCCACCCCAACCTTCCCTCCATAACCCCTGATCCCCGTAGCCACAAGGGCTATATCTAACTCCCTCTTAAATATAGCCAGTGAACTGGCCTCAACTGCTTCCTGTGGCAGAGAATTCCACAGATTCACCACTCTCTGAGTGAAGAAGTTTTTCCTAATCTCGGTCCTAAAAGGCTTCCCCTTTATCCTCAAACTGTGACCCCTTGTTCTGGACTTCCCCAACATCGGGAACGATCTTCCTGCATCTAGCCTGTTCAATCCCTTTAGGATTTTATACGTTTCAATCAGATCCCCCCTCAATCTTCTAAATTCCAACAAGTACAAGCCCAGTTCATCCAGTCTTTCTTCATATGAAAGTCCTGCCATCCCAGGAATCAGTCTGGTGAACCTTCTTTGTACTCCCTCTATGGCAAGGATGCCTTTCCTCAGATTAGGGGACCAAAACTGCACACAATACTCCAGGTGTGGTTTCACCAAGGCCTTGTACAACTGCAGTAGTACCTCCCTGCTCCTGTACTCAAATCCTCTCGCTATAAATGCCAGCATACCATTCGCCTTTTTCACCGCCTGCTGTACCTGCATGCCCACTTTCAATGACTGGTGTATAATGACACCCAGGTCTCGTTGCACCTCCCCTTTTCCTAATCGGCCACCATTCAGATAATAATCTGTTTTCCTATTTTTGCTACCAAAGTGGATAACTTCACATTTATCCACATTAAATTGCATCTGCCATGAATTTGCCCACTCACCCAACCTATCCAAGTCACCCTGCATCCTCTTAGCATCCTCCTCACAGCTAACACTGCCACCCAGCTTCGTGTCATCCGCAAACTTGGAGATGCTGCATTTAATTCCCTCATCCAAGTCATTAATATATATTGTAAACAACTGGGGTCCCAGCACTGAGCCTTGCGTTACCCCACTAGTCACCGCCTGCCATTCTGAAAAGGTCCCGTTTATTCCCACTGTTTGCTTCCTGTCTGCTAACCAATTCTCCATCCACATCAATACCTTACCCCCAATACCATGTGCTTTAAGTTTGCACACTAATCTCCTGTGTGGGACCTTGTCAAAAGCCTTTTGAAAATCCAAATATACCACATCCACTGGTTCTCCCCTATCCACTCTACTAGTTACATCCTCAAAAAATTCAATGAGGTTCGTCAGACATGATTTTCCTTTCACAAATCCATGCTGACTTTGTCCGATCATTTCACCGCTTTCCAAATGTGCTGTTACAAAATCTTTGATAGCTGACTCCAGCAGTTTCCCACCACCGACGTTAGGCTAACCGGTCTATAATTCCCCAGTTTCTCTCTCCCTCCTTTTTTAAAAAGTGGAGTTACATTAGCCACCCTCCAATCCTCAGGAACTAGTCCAGAATCTAATGAGTTTTGAAAAATTATCACTAATGCATCCACTATTTCTTGGGCTACTTCCTTAAGCACTCTAGCATGCAGACCATCTGGCCCTGGGGATTTATCTGCCTTCAATCCCTTCAATTTACCTAACACCACTTCCCTACTAACAAGTATTTCGCTCAGTTCCTCCATCTCACTGGACCCTCTGTCCCCTACTATTTCTGGAAGATTATTTATGTCCTCCTTAGTGAAGACAGAACCAAAGTAATTATTCAATTGGTCTGCCATGTCCTTGCTCCCCATAATCAATTCACCTGTTTCTGTCTGTAGGGGACCTACATTTGTCTTTACCAGTCTTTTCCTTTTTACATACCTATAAAAGCTTTTACAGTCAGTTTTTATGTTCCCTGCCAGTTTTCTCTCATAATCTTTTTTCCCCTTCCTAAGTAAGCCCTTTGTCCTCCTCTGCTGAACTCTGAATTTCTCCCAGTCCTCAGGTGAGCCACTTTCTCTGGCCAATTTGTATGCTGCTTCTTTGGAATTGATACTATCCCTAATTTCTCTTGTCAGCCACGGGTGCACTACCTTCCTTGATTTATTCTTTTGCCAAACTGGGATGAACAATTGTTGTAGTTCATCCATGCAACCTTTAAATGCTTGCCATTGCATATCCACCGTCAATCCTTTAAGTGTAATTTAAGAATAATAATGATTGCTCATGAGAGGCATGTGCAGTAACTATGATAAAGTGTTTGCAGTTTAATCAAGTGTAAAATCTCCACCCACTGATTGGGTTTCTGTTTGTCTAATGAGATGTGGTGTCCTTGAGTTTGGTGAGCTGAAATTTACCCAGTGAAAACTATTAATGGCAGATCTTACTACTTGTTTAGGTCTAACTGTAATAATTAGTGTGAAGATTTATCTGGATCAGAAGAATCACTAGCTTCTCAGGTTCTCATAGTGAGCTGGAATAACTGTTAAACTGGATCGTTCTGTATGGGATCTTAAAACTCTGGACGTTTGTGTTTTGGTTTACATTCTAGTTGATGGTGTACTATCTTTGTTGTTTTTGTTCTTTAGCAAAGACAAACTTGCATGGGTAAAAACACTAGAACTATTTTATTTACAGATTTACAGAATGGCTTCAGCTTCACCACATTTCACTCAAGACCTTCAGCCTCCCGAGAGTGTGTGTATGACCCGTTCACCAACATCACTTCCAGTTCCGGGTGAACCGCCCTCATTGCACACTGGGAATTGAAGTCCGTTATTATGTACAGCCATAATAACACAATACGTTCTCCATGAATTTAGAATGCTTCCTGATGCTGAAGTATCATTTGACTATATTAATAGGTTTGGCCATTTAGCCATTATTTTCTTTTCCTTTTTCTCCCCTCACCCTTTTCTCCTCGTCTCACCACCCCTTTTCTCCTCTTCTGTCCCCAAAATAAGTATCTACAATTCCACTTTTTGAGGGTGATGGGGGGAAGAATAGTGGATAGGGGTTCTTCTTTTCTCCCTTGAAATTCTGCTTCCAGATTTGACTCCTAAAAGGCAAAAGAGTAGCTTTAGTTGCTTGCACCATCAAATGATTTTTGTGTCAATCCTATCAACTCCCTTTAAGGGTTAACTTACAAAGATGAATTGAATGCACACAGATTTCACTCCCTTGTTAAGTGATAAGGATTGATCTAATTAAAGTTGCTGGTGAACGCAGCAGGCCAGGCAGCATCTCTAGGAAGAGGTATACTCGAAGTTTCGGGCCGAGACCCTTCGTCAGGACTAACTGAAGGAAGAGCTAGTAAGAGATTTGAAAGGGGGAGGGGGAGATCCAAAATGATAGGAGAAGACAGGAGGGGGAGGGATGGAGCCAAGAGCTGGACAGGTGATTAGCAAAAGAGATATGAGAGGATCATGGGATAGGAGGCCCAGGGAGAAGGAAAAGGGGTGGGGGAACCTAGAGGATGGGCAAGGGGTATAGTCAGAGGGACAGAGGAAGAAAAAGGAGAGAGGGAGAAAGAATGTGTGTGTATATAAATAAATAACGGATGGGGTACAAGGAGGCGGTGGGGCATTAGCGGAAGTTAGAGAAGTCAATGTTCATGCCATCAGGTTGGAGGCTACCCAGACAGAATATAAGGTGTTGTTCCTCCAACCTGAGTGTGGCTTCATCTTTAAAGTAGAGGAGGCCGTGGATAGACATATCAGAATGGGAATGGGATGTGGAATTAAAATGTGTGGCCACTGGGAGATCTGCTTTCTCTGGCGGACAGAGAAAGCAGAATCTTTCTCTGTCTGCTTGAACTTCCAGCATCTGCAGAATTCCTCGTGTTTGATCTAATTAAAACAGCTAGAGCAATAAAGCTGTTGTGTTCCTGTGACAAATCCTGCTATAGTCTACCAGAGAGCAAAGTAGGCAAAAAAAAAACAGAGCCAAGATGCAAAATGTATCTGACAAGGGGTCTGAGCAAAGTTTTAATTGTGCTAAAACTTTTTTATAATTAAGTATCTTTGTAATTAAGACCAATACACCATTAGCTGTTTTGATTTTTTTTGTACCCAGAAGTAAACCTTCCTTTGCTTCCCCATAGTCATTGCCTTGTTGTCATTTAAATAACCATGGGCACTTGTAAAACTGGAGATTCAACATGACCTGGTATTTTCTTTTAATATGTCAACAGAAATGTATAGTATGGCACTATCAGTGAACATAAAATAATCTGCAGATGCTGTTGTCAAAGGAACACTCACAATGCACTAGAGGAACTCAGCAGGTCAGTCAGCATCAGTTGAAAAGATTAGTCGATGTTTCGGGCCGAAACCCTTCGTCAGGACTGAAGGAAGAACTTTGAGGAGGGTTTGAAGAATGCTGGTAGTTGAAAAAAACAGTAATTTGAAAGACAAAGGGGTGGGGGAGGGGAAGCAGGGAGGTGATTGGCAGGAGAGCAATGTGCAGTAGTAGAAGGAGGCGGAACAACCGTGTCACCCCAGGTGGGTTCCTTATGCACTCATCTGTCATCTCTTCAAAACCTATTTGGACTGCGTATGTGCGGAACTCTTTATTTCCTGTCTTTTGAGTGCAGTGTCAATAGGCAATGTAAGCAAGCCTACTTGACTACTCTTGAATATATCATTGAAATACAGCTGGAAAATTTGTGTCTCAGACTCCCTCAAGGAGTGGAACTGTAGCACAGCATTTAGTGTAACACCATGACAGTGCCAGTGATTAGGGTTCAATTCCTGCTGATTGTACGTGTGGGTTTCCTCTGGGTGCTCTGGTTTCCTCCTCCATTTCAAAGAAGTAGGGGTCAGTAGATTAATTGGTCACATGGTATAATTGAACAGCACAGGCTCACTGAGGCCAAAAGTGCCTGTTACTAAGTTGTATGTCAAAATAAAACAAAGCTTTAAAACCATTTCACAGTATTTAATATCAATCCTGAAGCTTTAATATCATAGTTGCTTTTCATTTTTGAATTTCACAAAGCCATATTTAATGCATACTACATGCTTCCTTCATTATTACCCTCCCTGAGATGCAAAGATGTTAATTATTGTGACTTAAATGCATATATTCTGATGAATGAAAGGCAGTACAAACCTGGGATGGTAGGACCAACATTTTAATCATGGCACACTGCCAACAGTCTCCTGGTAGAAATGGGAATCTGTAATTTGTGACTTTATTTTAGTTCCCAGCTTTCATTCCAATGAGTCTAATGAATTCTAGCAATTCACACATCAAATTAAACAGTTTTGAATGAACAGGTTCAAATATCCTGTAACATATTTTGATATTAAGTGTCTGACAGACGATTTCCTAAAGGGACATAACAATACTATCCAGTCATAAATCATCACTATAATCTAATCACCTGCTCCAAGTGATACATAAAACAGCTCAGGTCCCTGTCAACACCCTTTCAAAGCTCCAACAGCTGGATTGCTTCTGTAAAGGAATGAAACCATTTTATCTTGTCAAAAGTCCAAGCTGATGCCAGATATGAGGCTTTTAATGTTCAGTTCTCTTTTTACTGGTTACATGAAAAAAAACACTAGGAGATAGTTTTAATGCATTTTGTGAATTATTGCTGCATAAGATCATTTGTGGGTCATTTCTGACTTTAATACACAAGCAATTATGCTACCTTGCCCAGCGACAAAACACAATTGCTTGCTTTGTAATTGAGGTATTTTTTTGAGATTCAATTGGGGCAGAGAATTATCAAAGAGGCTTTCTTCCATATTGGTTCACTCAAGTGTCATTGCCTGGAAGAAAGCAATGTGGCTTTTAAATATCTGATGCAGAATGCAGCAAGATATGAAGCAATAATATTATTTGAGAGGTTTGGGAAAAATGAGGAATTCTTCCAGCTAATTTTTACCAATTTTATACATAAAAGTGAATGCGTGCCATTCAGTAGCTAAGTATTGTAGGTTGTATTTATTATATAGTGGTAAAAGCAGCTCCTTAGGTTTTTTTTGCAGAATATTGAATATTTGGAACAGTTCAGTAATGGGACAAGTGAAGTTATCCCCTCTGGTTCAAGAGCCTGATGAGGGGTGATGACTTTTCCTGAAATTGGTGGTATGAGTTCTAAGGTTCCTGTACCACCTTCCTGATTGCAGCAGCAAGAAGAGAGCGTGTCCTGGGTGGTGAGGGTCCCTGATGATGGATGCTGCTCTCTTGTGACAGTGCTCTGTGCAGATGTGCTCAATGGTGGGGACGGCTTTGCCCGTGACGGACTGGGCCATAACCATTATGTCCTGTATGTTTTTCCATTCAAGGGCATTGGTGTTCTTGTACCAGGCAGTCGATATACTCTCCACTATATATCTATAGAAATTTGTCAAAGTTTTCGATGTCATGCCAAATCTTTGCAGACGTAAGGAAGTAGAGGCTCTGCTGTGTTTTCTTTGTAATTGCACTTAATTGCTGGAGCAGGGCTAGTCCTCTGAAATGGTAACACCAAGGAATTTAAAGTTGCTGACCCTCTCCACCTCTAATCTCCTGAAGATGACTGGCTCATAGACCCTGGTGTTCTCCTCCTGAAGTCAATAATCAGTTCCGTGGTCTTGCTGACATTGAATAAGATGTCAGATTTTCAATCTCCTTCTGGTATGCTGATTCGTCACCTCCTTTAATTTGGCTTATGACAGTGGTGTCATCAGCAAACCTAAACATGTATTTGAAGCACACAGCCTTATGGTGCACCTGTGCTGATTGAGATTGTGGAGGAGATGTTGCCAATCCAAATTTGCTGGTGTCTGGAATTGAAGAAATGGAGGATCCAATTGTACAAGGAAGTATCGAGGCCAAGGTCTTGAAGCTTATTGATTAGTTTTTGGGGAACAATAGTATCGAATGCAGAGCTGTAGTCGATAAAGAGCAGCCTGATGTATTTGGCAGTTTTGCTGTCCAGATGTTCGAGTTGAGTGAAGAGCCAATTTAATAGCATTTGCTGTGAACCTCTTGTGCAAGTAGGCAAATTAGAGTGGAAGTTGCTTCTCAAGCAAGAGTTGATATGTTTCATCATCAACCTTGCAAAACACTTCATCACTGTGGATGTAGTTGCGACTGGACAATAGTCATTGAGGCAGGTTGCCATGTTCTTCTGATGCACCAGTATAATTGAAGCCTGCTTGAAGCAGGTGGATACCTCAGACTGCCGAAGTGAGAGGCTAAAGATCTTGGTGAACACTCCAGCTAGTTGATCAAGCACAGGTCTTTAGTACTTGAGTAGTTACCCCGTCTGGGCCGGATGCTTCCCATGGGTTCACCCTCCTGAAGGATGCTCTCACGTTGGCCTCAGAGACTGAAATCACAGGATCATCAGGGGCTGTGGGTGTTTGTGAAGGTTCCTCCATGTTTTGATGGTCAAAGCAAGCACAGAAGGCATTAAGCTCATCTGGAAGTGAAGCCCTGTTGTCACCCATGTCACCTGAATTCACTTGATTTTATTGATTCATGTTTAGTCCAGAATTTGCACTTTTTGCTGGTGAGATGGCTTTCTGGAGATCATACCTTCCAGCATCTGCAAAATCTCTTGTGTTTATGACCTGTCCTGGCCCTTATCTGTGTCAGTTCCATATAGCCGACTTTTCAAAAATTTATCTTTTCATAGTCATAGTCATACTTTGTTGATCCCAGGGGAAATTGGTTTTCGTTACAGTTGCACCATAAATAATAAATAGTAATAGAACCATAAATAGTTAAATAGTAATATGTAATTATGCCAGTAAATTATGAAATAAGTCCAGGACCAGCCTATTGGCTCAGGGTGTCTGACTCTCCAAGGGAGGAGTTTTAAAGTTTGATGGCCACAGGCAGGAATGATTTCCTATGACGCTCTGTGCTGCATCTCGGTGGAATGATTCTCCGGCTGAATGTACTCCTGTGCCCACCCAGTATGTTATGTTGTGGATGGGAGACATTGACCAAGATGGCATGCAACTTAGACAGCATCCTCTTTTCAGACACCACCGTGAGAGAGTCCAGTTCCATCCTCACAACATCGCTGGCCTTACGAATGAGTTTGTTGATTCTGTTGGTGCCTGCTACCCTCAGCCTGCTGCCCCAGCACACAACAGCAAACATGATAGCACTGGCCACCACAGACTCGTAGAACATCCTCAGCATCGTCCGGCAGATGTTAAAGGACCTCAATCTCCTCAGGAAATAGAGACGGCTCTGACCCTTCTTGTAGACAGCCTCAGTGTTCTTTGACCAGTCCAGTTTATTGTCAATTCGTATCCCCAGGTATTTGTAATCCTCCACCATGTCCACACTGACCCCCTGGATGGAAACAGGGGTCATTAGTACCTTAGCTCTCCTCAGGTCTACCACCAGCTCCTTAGTCTTTTTCACATTAAGCTGCAGATAATTCTGCTCACACCATGTGACAAAGTTTCCCACCCTAACCCTGTACTCAGCCTCATCTCCCTTGCTGATGCATCCAACTATGGCAGAGTCATCCGAAAACTTCTGAAGATGACAAGACTCTGTGCAGTAGTTGAAGTCCGATGTGTAAATGGTGAAGAGAAAGGGAGACAAGACAGTCCCCTGTGGAGCCCCAGTGCTGCTGATCACTCTGCCGGACACACAGTGTTGCAAGCACACGTACTGTTGTCTGCCATTCAGATAATCAAGAATCCATGATTTTTTTCAGTGTTCTAACCTCTAAATCCTACGTGGCTAGAAAATACCAAAGTTTTACCATCCTCTGAGAAGAGATTTCTGTGCACTTCTATTTTAAGTGAGTGTTCATTTATCTTGAATGTTCCCTCATGTGAGATTCCCTATTAGTGAAAATCATACTATCTACATCTCTGGGCTCCCTCAGGATCATTATACATTTCACTAGGATCAGCTCCTATTCTGGTAAACTCCAAAATATGCCACTCTAATAGTTTTAGCTATTCATAATTAGCTAACCCTCTCAAGCCAAGTGAATTTCTTCTAGGTTGCCTCCAATGCTAACATATCCTTTCTTAAATAAAAGGACCAAAACCACATGCATTCTAGTATGGCCTCATCAACACCATGTGAAATGGGAAAATGTCTGTTTCTAAATTCAACCCCCAAGCAATGATGACCAATAAGCCATTTGCCATCTTATTGTGTTTCATGCATAAAAGTGCCTAAATCTCTGTAGTCCATTCATTTGCCGTGTCCTTTTAGATAATAGTCTGTCTTTTAATTCCTCCTGCTAGAGTGCATGATCTCACAGTGTCCTACTTTAAACTACACTGCCAGGTGTTTGCCCATTCATTCAACATCCTGTTATAGAGTCATACCTGTATCTTGTGTTCTCTCCTGTCCTCTCTTCTCCTCCAAGATCATACAGGTAGTAAATAACAAACAGCCAATGACTTCTCCTTGCAACACCCCAGTAATTGTCTTTCCATGTGGAAAAACATGGATTTATTCCAAATTCTGCAGATGCTGGAAATCCAGTGCAACCCACACAAAATGCCAGAGAAACTTTGCAGGTCAAAGCTCAAAGTTCAAAAGTAAGTTTATTTATCAAAGTACACATATGCCACTATATGCTACCCTAAGATTCATTGTCTTGTAGACATTTGCGATAAATACAAATAAACACAATGGAATCACAGAAAAACTACAAACAAAACAGAAAAACAATCAATGTGCAAAAGACAACAATAGTGCAAATACAAAAAGAAAAACAAAATAATAAATAATAGATAAATAATACTGAGAATATGAGTTGTAGAGTCCGTGAAAATGAGTCCATAGGTTGTGGAATTAGTTTAGTGTTGAGGTAAGCTGTCTGGTTCAGGAGCCTGATGTTTGAGGTGTAATAACTGGTTGTGTGAACCCTAAGGCTCCTGTATCTGATGGCAGCTGCAAGAAGAGAGCATGGTCAGGAAGGTGAGGGTCCTGAATGATGGATGCTGGTTTCCTTGTAAATGTGCTCAGTGGCATGGAGGGCTTACCTGCAATGGACTGGGCTGTATCCCAATATGTTTTGTAGGCTTTTCCATTTAAGGGCATTGATGTTTCCATACCAAATGTGATGCATCCAACCAGTATACTCTCCACCGTGTATCTATAGTAGTTTGTCAAAGTTTTAGATGACGTGCTGAATCTTTACAAACTTCTAAGAAAGTGGAGGCACCATCACGCTTTGCTTGTAATGGCACTATGTGCTGGACCCAAAACACAAAGGAATTTAACATTACTGACCCCCTCCACCTCTGATCCCCTGATAACGACTGGCTTATTGACCTCTGATTTCCTCTTCCTGTAGTCAATAATCAGCTCTTTGGTTTTGCTGACATTTAGTGAGAGATTGATGTTGTGGCACCATTCAGCCAGATTTTCAATCTCCCTCCTATACGTTGATTCATCACCACCTTTGACTTGGCCGACAACGGTGGTGTCATCAGCAAACTTCAATATGGTACTGGAGCTGTACTTGGCCTTATAGTCATAAGTATAAATCGAGCAGAGTAGCGGCTATGCTTATACCTTAGAGTGCACCTGTGCTGATGATGATTGTGGAGGAGATGTTGTTACCAATCCAAACTAACTGGGGTCTGCAAATGACGAAGTAGAGGATCCAGTTGTATAAGGAGTTATTGAGGTCGGGGTCTTGTGGCTTATTGATTAGTTTCAAAGGGAGGACAGTGTTGAGTGCAGAGTTGTGGTCAATTTGAGCATTCTGATGTATGCATCTTCACTGTCCAGATGTTCCAGGGCTAAGTGAAGAGCTAATGAAATGGCATCTGCTGTGGACCTGTTGTGACATTAAGCCAATTGGAGTGGATCCAAATCAGTCCTCAGGCAGGAGTTGCTATGTTTCATCACCAACCTCTCGACCAGTGGATGTACTTTAAATACTGGGTGATTGTCATTGAGGCAGGTTACCATGTTCTTCTTGGGCACTGGTATGATTGGATCCTGCTTGAAGCAGGTGGGCACCTCATACTGCTGAGGCGAGAGGCTAAAGATATCAGTAAACATTCCAACCACAAATCTTCAGTACTTGACCAGGGACACGTTCTGGGCCAGCTGCTCTCCATGGGTTCAACCTCCCAAAGGATACTCTCATTTCAGCCTCAGAGACTGGAATCACAGGGTTGTTGGGAGCTGTGGGAGTCTATGTCTTCATGGTTTGTTGGTCAAATCGAGCATAAAATACACTGAGCTCATCAGGGAGCGAAACCTGGTTTTACTTTGTAGGAGATGATAGCATTCAAGCTTTGTTTACTCCTTTCCAAAGATGCTGCTTTACACGTTCAGTCCTCCAGCATTTTGTGTGCGATGCATTTATTCCAACTGTCTTCTCTGTGTTGATCAGTATTCATCCGTGTATGCCCATTCCCCCATGGCAAGAGCTCCTATTTTATTGTTTTACATGGCAGCTTATCAAATGCCTTCTGGAAATTCAAATACAACATCTTCAGTTAACCTCCCTCCTCAAAGGACTCAAGCAAATTTATCAAATGTGATTTTCCTTCTATAAAGCCACATGGACTTGGTTTTATTACATTAAGTGACTTACTATTCCTTTACTTATATCTGGCACCACTTTAATTAAAAACTTTGGATGCAGATTATCAGGTTTTACCCTTAATCCATGAATTTTCTAATGGTTTATCCTTTATGGGAGAGATTGTTACAAGCTTTTACTTCCCATTTGAAACCATCCTATATTGTTATTCTTGAGATATTTGCATTCTCCCCTGTAGTGAAAATTGATTTAAAAAGTACTGGTTTAAATTGTGTGGGATTTCCATTATTCATTCCATAGTCTCCATTTCCATAAGTGCCACCCTTATCTACTCTGTTGACTTTTGTATTCAAAGAAGTTCTTACTGTTAGTTTTGTTATTTGATCAGTTTCAAAGTTCAATGTAAATCTATTAGCAAATTATGTATACGTGTAGGCCAGGTCATTGGGTATATTGAGGGCAGAAACTGATAGGGTCTTGATTAATCAGGGTGTCAAACATTACAGGGAGAAGGCAAGAGAATGGGGTTGAGGGAGATAATAAATCAGCCATGATGGAATTGCAGTTCAGACTCAAAGGGCCGAATGGCCTAATTCTACTCCTTTGTCTTATGGTCTAATGCAGCCTTTCTCAACCTTTTTGCCCTGGATGAACCCTTGAAATAACTTATGGGTCTCAGGGAACCCCTGTGTAAAATATATTATATCTACAGCTCAAGGTATTTTAGGGACCCTATTGTCTAATTAAAGGTTGTAAATTGATTTTAGTTATTGCTATTTACAATATGAAAATTTACTGACAACGTTGAATAGTAAAGTTACTAAAAACCATTAGCCAAAGCAATAGGAATAAAAATATAGCCTAAGACACAAATTTATACAAGACTTTGAAAAAATGTTTTCTTACTAAGCAACATGATCAGGCTCGAATATAGGTCTAGCATGTGAAACCTGTGCTTGTCTTTTGCTGCTTAAATACTCAATTTGGAGTCAAACTTGAGAGAGACACGCACACAGATTTCACCTTCAAATGAAATGAGACGATTTCTATCCTTCCTCTTGATGCTTGTTAAACAACAAAAAGTTTGTTCACATATGTAAGAAGTTGAAAATTGCTGCAAAATGTTTATTGCTTTCCAATGAATGGCAGGATACTCTTCTTTCAGAGAAATCCAGAACATGCCCGGGGCAGGTCAGTAAATCTCATTTTGAGTGCACTATCAGACTGCAGCTCACAAAGTTCTTCCTCTTCTCTCAGTCAAGTTCTCAGGCTGAGCGGAGTCTCTCAACAAGTCATACACTTGTGTTGAATGGGAGGAAAAATACCGTTCAATTTGTTTCTGCAGTTCTTCCAAAAGGTTTTCAATAAGACTCAAGACTTTCTGATATCCTTCCTCACTCTCAAGCCCAAGCAGCAATGGAAATCTTTCAAGATTTCCTTTTGCAACATGATTTTCCAAAGATCCTGTTTCCTTTTAAATACAAGAATCTTGTAACTTGAAGTCAAAACATTTTCTCCATGGCTTTGCAGAGACTTGTCCAACTGGTTCATATGATTAAAAATGTATGTGAAGTAGGCTCGTTTCTGCCCCCATTCTTCATCTTCTTCAAAACACTCAGCAAAATCTGGCCTACTATTTTCTTGAAGTACTCCTGCAATTCACCTTTCAACTTAAACAACCTGTTGAGAACTCTTCCTCTGCTAAGCCACCGGATTTCTGTATGTAGCAGTTTAGTGTGCTTTGTCCAGGTTTTCACACAGTTTTTAAAACATTCTTGAGTGATTGGTCTTTGTTTAATAAACTTGACCTTTTTTTAAAGCATCATCCAGAAGTTTTTCATTTTATCTCCAAGAGGTTTTGACATCTGCACCTCTCTGTGAAGAAAGCAGTGTGTTATGACAAAGTCAGGATTTTCCTTTTTTTTTCACAAGGGAAAACGAAACCTGTCACGGAGCCAACCATTGATATGGCACCACCAGCACAGATGCCAACACAGTTCCTCCATGACAGTCCTTTTGTTATGAAGATAAAACATTCAATATACCTTGGCCTTTGCTTGTTTTGGGCAACTCTTTGCAACAGAAAAAAAATTCTTGAACTTCACCATCATTTACAAATCTTGTAAATGTTACAACATGACATTTATTTGTGAAATCTGTTGACTCATCAACATGGATAGAAAGCTGTTGTTTTTCAGTTTATCACCACAAAACCACTTCAGCATCATGTGATATGTCATCAATACATCGACTTACCATACTGTTTGAAAGTGAAGCCTTTTCAATTTCTCATACTGCATCTTGTCCTAGTATTTTACCCACTGTAATTTTACATGCTGGCATTATTAGATTCTCACCAACTATATGACTTTTCCTTTTCTGGGTAATAAGTGCTGCTACTAAATAACTTGCTTCCTGAATCCTTTTATTGACTGTAGCTTTATTAGCAAAAGCTTAACTCTGTTTGTTTTGAGATTCCAATGGCCATTTAAAACAATCAGCACTTTTACATTTTATGTGGCTGTGATTTGTAGTTAAGTATCAGTTCAATTTTGCTAGAGTCATTGCTACATTTGTAAGTTGTTTGCCACAGACGAGGCACAATGGATTAGGACAACTTGGATCACCAGTCCATGTAAAACCCATTGATAAGTAGCTTTCATTGTGAAGATGGACTTTTTTGTGTCTGTTGTTGCACTAGAGTAGTGAAATGACTCGGGATTGTAATTCTTCATCAAAACCTTATAAAAATTGTCCATAGGCCTAGGCCTACAATCCTCTTCCTTCCCACACCTTGTAGAAGAAAATTAAGCCTGAGAATTAAAGGTTAACAAAATCATGAGAATAGCAGGCTAAGAAGCAAATGGGATCTGTCTGTCTGTCTACTCATACTAATTAGCAATAAGTCCTGTTAGAAATGAAGAACTGGTAACAGACAAATGTAGTAAGTCCTGCTAGTGATAAAGAACTGATAAGCACGGATGTTATGTGTAAGGAGGAACCCTTAGCCCTTGAGGCTATATGACTAGTGACTTGGTTTCTTATGATTAATGGGGAGGTTCCCAGCCTTCAAGGCTACAGGACTGACGGCTTGGTTTCTTCTAATTAATGGGAAACTGATTGTGTATGCCTAATTTTGTGTATGATATGGAAGCATCCTGAACCTTGTCGATAAGGGCTAAGTAGGAACTCTTGACCCCTGAAAACTGCTGAACTTGTATTTTAAGGTGTAAAAGACTGTGCTTGTGCTTGCTTCAGCAGAGTCTCATAGTGGGCTCTCTGTGGTCACGTAATAAAGTAATTAAGCAGAGTACTGGAGTCTGTGTCTTTAAGTCTAATTGGTGATAGTAAATTTCTCTGACGCACCTCCTCTTCAAAAATCGCCACATTGGACCATCTTTAGAATGAAAATTTCCCTCCAATTTTCTGTTACACCGATAGAGTTTATTTGCTCCCATAAGTCAGTTGGCAGCGTGTTCAGTTATCAGCCTAACATTCTCCCCCCGTGCAATACAACACTCATCAATTATCAGCCTACTCTCCTCCTCGCCGTGCAATACAGTGCTCACGAATTATTAGCCTATCGTCCTGACCTCTGTGAAATACAGCGCTCACCAGTTATCAGCCTACCGTCCTCCCCTCTGTGCAATACAGTGCTCACTAATTATCAATGGACTCCCCTATCTTGCATTTAAAAACAGAGAATGGACTCAACCAAATAAACTCCATCCCACTATGCACTGCCCTACTGGGCAGAGTGAACTCTAACGGGATCACTAACACAGCTGCTCAGTCAAGGCCTACTACTGCGAGTGTTAGCATCACACGTTGTGTGAAATTAAAAATGCAATGTTTATTTATTATTGTTTTTTAACCATGATCTCTCGCAGAAGCTCTAGCGATCAGTCGCAGAACCCTGGTTGAGACACCCTGGTCTAATGTCACCATATACTACCCTGAGGTTCATTTTCTTGCAGGCATTCACAGTAAAACAAAGAAATAAGAAAGATACTTTATTGATCCCAGAGGAAATTAATGTCACAATAGCACTATAAGTCACAAAAATAACATGTATTAGAAGAAAAGTAAGAAAGAATAAAAAGATATTTTACCTTAAAAATAAGATGTATAAGATTTACAAATCAAAGATTACAAGATTTATAAGATTTCCAAGTTCACACTGATAAGATGGTAATGCAAAAATTACTGTAATATTATAGAGTAATGGATGCACATTCACACCAGATAAAAAGTAATGGTAGTATTGCACAGGGTGTCCCAGATAACAGGGTGTGGTAAACAGAGCTAAACAGAACTTAAGCAGAGCTCTGGTAAACAGAGGTTAATAACAGTCTAACAGGAGGGGGTCATCACTTCCTCAGCTATAGGTTGATTCATTGTCGAGCCTAATGGCCGAGGGTAAGGATCATCTAGTATAGTGTCCTGTGGAGCAGCGCAGTGGTCTTAGTCTATAACTGAAAGTGCTCCTCTGTTCAGCCAAGGTGCCATGCAGAGGGCGGGAAATATTGTCCAGAATTGCCAGGATTTTCCAGAGAGTCCTCTGTTCTACCACAGCCTCCAGTGTGTCGGTCTGACTCCTATAACAGAGCCAGCCTTTCTAATCCGTTTATTAAGCCTGTTGGCATCACCCGTGTTGATGCTATTGCTCCAGCACACCACCACATAGAAGATTGTACTGGCAACAACAGACTGGTAGAAATCTGAATGAGAGGCCAGCGTACTCCAAAGGACCTTAGTCTCCTCAGGAAGTAGAGTGAATTTGGCCATTCTTGTACACGATCTCTGTGGTATTAGTGCTCCTCTCAAGTCTGTCATCCAAGTGCACCCCCAAGTACTTGTAGGTCCTCATGACATCAATGTCCTCAACATCAATAGTAGCAGGGAGCAGTGCAGTCTTAGTCCTAAAGTCCATCACCATCTTCTTGGTCTTACTGATGTTGAGCTGCAGATTATTCAGCTTATACCATTTGACAAAATCCTCCACCACGGCTCTGTATTCATCCTTTTACCAACCACCATACTTACTGCCTGTGCTCTGTGATTTCCTTTATCCATGTGGTTAATGCACTTCCTTTTTAAGTGTGTTTTTAATTCTCCTTTCATTATAATTTACGTTCATATCTGCCTTGGTTGCATTTCTTTGATTAGCTTTTGAGCTTGTAGGCTAAGCAGGTGCTTTTAAGTATTTCCTGATGGCGCAACAAATGAATATGCCCTGACTTGCTGTATTTCCTTTACTGACAGACAGACCTGGTCATTCGGGATTTTATTCTGTGCAGTAAGAGGGCAGCAACCCAAGTTTCACACTCGGCACACTTAAAAGGCAGGCTCTATATTGCAGGACATTGACTGTGTACTGTGTCTAATTAATGTCACGGCTGTGCCAAATGACACGCATGCTAAAATTCTGCAGTAGTTTTTCACGTGCTAAGTAATTGTGACTTTTCAGTAAAGGCTGATCTGATTTCCATAATACTTCATGTCACACATTTATTCCTAAATAGCATCTCTGTTTAAAATGCCAAATTACTGAGAGTTCAATCCAGGTCTGTAATAATTTTAAAGTAAAATACACTGCAATTGTTAATTTAAATCCATCAGATTTGTAATGTTTAAACCTGCAGAGTAATTTGTAATCTTTGTTAATCCGCTGCCTCACACTGTTTTTAGAAACAGTAGATTTGGAGACACTAATGAAATCCTGATGAATAGGGCATTAATGCTGTCACTACAAAGCACTCTGTTATACAAATATATTCTACAGTTCTCTATCTTTGAAATTACCTAGGATCAATGGTGTTATCGTCAAGCTTGGGTAAGTCATCGTTTTAGCACAGCACAATGAAGGTACCTTATAAAATGACTGTAATTTCTACCCCAACATCTGTTATCCTGTGGCTTTTAAAATATTAGGTTACTTCCTTATGATGAACTAAGAAACAGAAGACAACTTGTAGTGGGTATTTTTGATGGCACCTCTTTGATTGATAGCAGTAATGGCACTACAGCCACAACCTGGTTGTGGTTTAAGCAATGTGTAGTTATATCTGTATACTTTTGAGCAGAAGAGTAAGGCATGGTTGTTTCATTTTTCTATAAAGTAATTAGATAAACAAAAAAAAACATACAGACATCGAGGAATAAAGTCTTCATTCCAGTGTGTTGAAAGAGGCTGCAAGTGGGTCCTGTGAATGTTTAAGTGACATAGGACTTGTTGGTATTTTGAAGTCAAAGAACAAAAAACAAGAAATGGCACATTAATTGGAGAAGGAGGTTTTTTGAGAGTGATTTTGAAAGGGGGTGGGTTACATCTGGGGAAAGAGATCCATCAGAGAGCTGGTGGCAGGGATGAGGGTCATGCAATCAGTGGGTAAGGCGTTGGTGGAACAGAGAAGGAATTTAAATACTACAACAATCTTATTAAAATGGTGGCTGAGAAGATGAAATGGATAGAAAGTAGAAAATGTAAGTGATTAGAGGTTGCAGAGGGTCTAGAGAAAGAATTCACAAATTTCCTCATGGTATAGAGAAAATTATTTCAGCTCATCAAATCTATGCCGATGTCCCCGAAATAATTCACCTTCCATTCTCATCTATTCCTTCTTGTTTTACTCCTCACTTGCACATTGACAAAATTTGCAATATGTAGGAGCCGTGCATCTATTGTAATTTGTTTTGCGCATTTATTATGGTAACTAGTCATATGAGTGGGGCATGGTAAAAGCGAAGGGAATAAGTTACATATCCTTGCTTATTTCGTTGCAGCTTGTAGTCGCTGGGGACCGGCGGATGTCGTATCTTTTGCTGACTGCTCAATGATGCTCAATTATTCTTAGCTTACACTAGGGTATGCTTAAGTTTCATCGCTTCAAGATTGTATGTTTGCTAATTGCTCATAAAGGATTCGGTTTTTGGAGCAATCATTGGAGCTGGGGGCGGATCATGCAAGTATAACAAACCCACAGAATCACAGGCAGCAGCAATTGTTTGGTTCAGTTTGGTTTTGTCGCCACAGCAATATTTAATTCACCTAATACCTAAACATTGTTGAGACGTGGGAGGAAACTGGAGGACATGGAGGAATCCCATGCAGTCACAAGAAGGACATACTAATTCTAAACAGGACTAATCTTCAGAACTTAACCCAAGTCACTGGACTTCTGTGACACCAGCTCTGCTCACTGTGGTACTTACTGCCCAGGAAAGAAAATTGGAAAATGACTGCAGATCACATTGCCCAGATAATCAACCTTGCACACAAATAAATGAAAGAAAAGGTATTGTATTGAATAAGGGAAATCAGGAGAAGTGAATGATTGGAGAGTCAAGAAAGTAATTCTGTCTGAGGCTATAAGAATAGAAAGCATAAAATGCTGAAGTCAGAATGACTAACAATGAAACAAAATATCTGTATATTATCTTTTTCCTTCATTTAATGTTTAAAGGAAATCTGTAAAACTTTTCGGTTAAGGGCTATATTTCTGGCCATATTTCAAAGATCATGCACAGAGATTAAATTTTGTCAGTTTACTAATCATGTAGTCAGTACTTTGACTGTTCTGAAATGATGTGGTGATAGAGCTGGAACAGCTGTGAGAATCAGCTGCATGTTTACATAAAGCAAAGTGACAGATTTGTAGCAGCAACAGTAAACCAAAAATAAGTTGCTGAACACAGCCCAAATCTGGCTTCTGATACTGATCAACTATATTCATAAATGTAATTGTCGTATTTGGTAGTTTGTCATTCTCGGTTTTAAGGACACCAATGACTGTGCAGAAGTCTCCAAGACCCTTTTCTCTTACGTATTGATCAGCCCTTTATACTGGACATAACCTAACTTAATTGGACCGTGTTAGACTATGCTTAAAATCATTTTAATTTCACTTAAAAATATGGACAGGTTTACATCAAAGTTTTCTGTATATTGAGACTTAATGAAGTAAAGGTATTTTGGACTAATGCTGCGTTATATTTTATTTCAGAAATATCGACACTATATGGCAGGACTCTTGGTCCCTCCCTATGGAATTATGGAAACAACACCTGGTAATGACAGTGAGTATAGGCCATTTTCAATAGCTGGAAGATCTTATGCAGAGAAAAATATTAAGATAGCACTAATTTTGTAAATAATAAAAATAGGCAAAATAATAAAACTATTCTGGTGGCATAAACTACCTCTTAAATACAGTATCTTTTCAAGTATAGAATAAAAGAGGCTAAAGTGGCAGGTCTAGTAAAAAAAAAGGGAAGAAAAAAAGATGTCTTCTGGGACTCAGTGTAGGCTTATACCTGTTAAGCAGTCGGCATCAGCTGATGATCATGGGTATGGAAAGTAAACAAATCTCACCACTCCTTAATCAGACCCCTCAGGTGTGTCATCGATGGAAATCTTCCACCTCTTTTGGTGACGAAAACAGGTGTATTTTCCCATCGTGAAGGACCCTCATCTTGCGTGGATTATGTTGAAATCCGCGGAAAGTTCCTTTTTTGACGAACACTCTTCTGACCATATTGAACTCATTTCACCGTCACATGGTCTCAGCTGAGAGGTCCTGAGCGAAGTAAAACTTGTTTCCCTCATATGTGTTATTACACTGTTTAGTGGGAGCAGAAAACAAACTCCTGATCTTGAAATTTCAGGAACCGAATGAGAACCGCTCTGTTCTGGTTTGGTTTCGGCGGTGAACTTTTTCTATAACATTTTTGTTTGTTGAAACCTTAATTCTATTGAGATGGAACTCCATGGCCTGAATGAACATTTATAATAGGCAATACGGGCATACAGTTCAGTGGCTACTTTGATTTTATTTTTATGCTAAGTGGGTTGAGTATATAATGTCCAAGATATAATAAGGTGCATGGTTGATGGACACCACTAGTTGCCTATGGAGTTAGGTTCGCATAGTTTAGCTGCTCCTCCATAGAGTGGATCAGCACAAGCCCTATAGTTTTTTGTTTTGAGTAAGGGAGGGGAAATTCAAGAGTTCAAATGTCTATATGTGTAAATGTGTATGTGTTTTTTGTTTTTCTTTATGTATGTCACGCACCCAATACAGCAGTAATATTTCTTACTCCTTTTCCTGGTATAATTGACGTACTGTATATGGAACAAGCGAGCACTCAGCATATCTTTAATATAAAAGTCACAAGCTGGAATGTTAGGGGACTAAAGAAGTTAACCAAGTTGAAACAGGTTATAAATCGGATCAAACAGCTTAAGTCCAAAATAATTTTTCTTCAAGAAACCCATCTGACAGTCTCAGATATTAAATTGGTACAGAATAGATGGCCTGGCCGAGTAACATATGCAACGTACAACAACTATGCTGGAGGTGTACTTATTCTTATTCATAAAACAATACCATTTCAAACTATGAAAACAATCCAAGACTCATCCAGAAGGTGTGTTATTACGCAAAGTAATATCCTCGCTTTCACATTAAACCTAGTCAGTATATATGGCCCAAATAAGGATAATCCTAAATTTTTTGAAAATTTTTTCCTTACTGTTTCCACTTTACGAGGCTTTTATATCATTGGAGGAAACTTTAATTCCACTTTAAACCCAGCAATGGATCGCTCTACAGGCTCTGATACCTATAAGGCACAAACTAGAAAATTACTAAAACAATACATTGTGGATATAAATTTGGTTGAAGTATGGAGAGAACAAAACCCAGCGAAAGAGAATACTCTTGTCATTCAAGTACATGTAAATCTCGTTCTTGTACTGATTATTTTCTTGTCTCAAGAGAGCTCTTATCAAAGATTAAAAGTTGCTGGTATGATAGCATAGTAATAAGCGGCCATGCTACTATTTCATTAAGTACTCATAAAGAGAAATTTATTCACAGTCCCCCTAACTGGCAATTTCAGGTGAAATGGCTACAAAACCCAGACTTTGTTAAGTTTATGGGAACTAAAATAGATAGTTATTTTGAGTTAAATACAGATCAAACTAGTGCCAGCACGAGATGGGAGGCGTTCAAGGCATATATTAGAGGAGAAATCATTAGTTATACAAGCTCCAAGGCCGAACAACAAAAAATAGAGATGGAAACTTTGGAAAAACAAATTAAATCTTTAGAGATAGAACTAAATGAAAGGGATGATCCAACAAAACAAAGAGATCTGCTACTTTTGAGAGCCAAATATAATAAATTATCTGCTGATAAAGCTGCAAGAAGTTTAATATGGCTGAGGCAATCTTATTCCAATCAAGGAGAAAAAGCTGGGAAACTCTTGGCATGGAGAATTTAAAAAATACAGTCTGATAGAGCAATTAACAGTATAATAACCTCTTCAGGAAGCCTAACAGTAGACCCACTGGAGATTAAAAACAGTTTTAGAGAATTTTATGAACATTTATATAGATCAGAATGCCCCCAAGCCTCAGAAGAACGGGACACATTTCTTGATCAGTTTCAATTCCAGACACTGACAGAAGATGCAGAAGAGGAGTTAGACAGAGGTGTAACAATTGAAGAGATATCACAGGTTATCCAAAATATTAATAGTGGTAAAGTGCCAGGGCCTGATGGCCTACCAATTGAATTCTGCAAAACATTTCAAGAAAAATTACTAGTCCCACTCTTAAATATGTATGATGAATCTTATTGGATTGGAACTCTCCCACCCTCTTTAAGGCTGGCAATGATAATGCTGATCTTGAAACAAGATGGCACTGATTTTGTAGTGGTCTGAAACTAAAAGAATTTCTTTTTAAAACAACAATCTTCTGACTGATTCTTTACAAATAAGTCATGAATAAGGTACACTACAACTGACAGGCTGATTTTTGAAATGGCGACATGCACCTATCTAACTCTGGGACCTCTCAGCCAAACAAGATGTGGAATTAATTCCCAAGTACTGTACTTCAATTTATGAAATACTAAAATCCACATTGAATTGAAACTGTGTGATTTCAAAGAAGTTACGTAGCTATTTTTCAATGAGCCTCTAATATTAACTGCATGCAGCTGTCCTACCTCTTCAATTTCTTGCCATCGTATTTAGGGTGATGGACCTGGAAGAAACGTGTTTGAATCCAGGAATCCTGAGGTTTCTCAGGGAAATGTACTGAGAAAATTTATTCACACTATTGCTCAAGTTTTGGATTCATAGTAGTCAAATAACTTCCAATCTGGAAAAGACAGAACTGCTTTAATAGTAGTTGATCTTGGCTGTTGGAACAGGAACATACCCTAGACAGCAATGATGCACAGAACGAAGCTTACATTGAATTTTCAGATCACCCACTTTCTCCAAGATTCCTTTCCCACTCCAATCAGTGAACCCAAGGTACACTTCTTTATTAATCTTTTCTATCCCTTCCCTGCCCTACTTGGTTCCATCTGTCCATCATTCACATACTTATCTTTCTCAGTTATTTCTCCTTGGTTCAACTTTCCTATCCCCTCGCCCCTTCTGATTTTGGCTGCCTATCAGCCCCTCCTTATCTGGGTCGACCTATCACCTAAAAGCTCCCATTTCTACTCTTCACCAGCCTAATCCTTTCCTACTTTATCTGCTTCCGTTGACTTGCACTTACTGGCCTCTGTCTCAACAATCCTTACCAGTTCTGTACACTTAGTAGCTACTTTGTTAGTTACCTCCTGGACCTAATAAAGTGGCCACTGAGGGTATGTTTGTGGTCTTCTGCTGCTGTAGCCCATCGACTTCAAAGTCTGAGATACTATGCATTTAGAGATACTCTACTGCGCACCATTTTTGTAACGCATGGTTTTTTGAGTTACTGCCGCCTTCCTTTTAGCTTGAACCAGTCTGGCCATTTTCCTCTGACTTCTCTCATTAACAAGGTGTTTTCACCCACAGAACTGCCACTCACTGGATGTTTTTTTGTTTCCTGCATCATTCTCTATAAAATCTAGAGACTGTTGTGTGTGGAAATCCCAGGCGATCAACAGTTTCTGGGATAATCAATCCATCCGCCTGGCACCAACAATCATTCCAGGGTCAACGGCACTTGGATCACATTTCTTTCCTAGTCTGATGTTTGGTCTGAACAACAACTGAACCTCTTGATCATGTTTGCATGCTTTTATGCATTGAGTTGCTGTCATTTGATTGGCTGGTTAGATATTTGCATTCATGAGTTGGTGTACAGGTGTACCTAATAAAGTAGTCACAAAGTCTTGACCCAAAGCATTGACCATCCCTTTGTCATCACATACAGTACACTACCTGACCTGAGGTGTTTTTCCAACAGTGTGTGTTTTGCTGTATATTCCATAATCATGTGTCTTCAAGTCATATGTTAGACATCCTCCCTTATTGACTAACCTTTGTCGATCCATAAGCTCTCCTGCCAGGTTTACCATATTGCAAGCATGCTGGCTTCCCTGAGAATGGCACAAATACATTATAGATTTAAAAACTGAACTTATCAAAGTGTAACTGTTGAAAGGAGAGAAACAAGGCTGAGCAACTTCATGGTTTGTCTAGTTTGGAACTAATAATATGAAGAGGTATTTATGTTGTCGATAGCTGAACGGATGACACTCCATGTATGTGAGGCCTGTCAGTCAGGGTTGACCATGGATGTTGAGTCCTGGCTGTCTAGATACACAAGTCTGGGCGGTACGACATGGAGAGCAAGCTGTTGCCCATGTACCAAGCTCCCCCTCTCCACACAGCTGATGAACCCAAAGGAGTGGCAGAGACCGATACAGTTTGGCACCAGAAGCATCGCAGGAGTTGTTGGTGTGCTTTGAACTCGATGTAGGACTGCCTTAGGGACTCCAGCTTCAGATTTTTCCCTCTGGGTTTACTCCTGAAGCCTTCTCCATGAGTGGGTATAGCCACAAGGCAGTGGAGGTTTGATATCAGAGTTTTCCTTCTCCTAGATGAGCTACCAATCACAGCTGATGAACCCATCTATCCGAAGCACTGGCATTAAGGTGCCAGTAACCTGCCTTTGCCCCCTCTCCAGTCAGGCGAAATGGTTCCACTGGGCTTAGTAGCTAAGCCACATGTGAAGTCCAGGAGCTGGACTTGGTTGTCAGAGGCTGTATGAGTTACACTTAATAAGGAACATTGAATATGTAGTGGGAGTTTATCCTATTACCACCCCCGGCTATAACAACCTTAAGGAGCATGTATGTAAAGCAGATGAAATTCGAGAGAAATTAAAACTAAAAATTTTTGGTGCTAAAAATGGAGAACTAATATAATCCCTGACCAATGAGCTATTGAAATTTTAATTTGGAAAGGTTCCTCCAAATGTTGATTTTAGTGCCCTCTTGTGGTTTAAGGTTCTGCTTTACATAGAATACATTTTCACACAATCGTTATTTCCAAATGTACTGCAATCTTTCTTTAATGTAGATGGTATCCTAGCTACATAAATTCACTGAACATTCTTCTTGAAGTCCACATTCTTGAAGCGCTCTGTCATTTTGATCTTGTATAACATGAGATTAAATATTTTCTTCCAACATGTTTATGCTCAGCTTCTTCATTCGTGTTTTCAAAGCTGATGGAAACTAAATTCCACATCACCATCTTTTTGTGTTCTCAACAATCCAGTTCAATAAAAAGATAAAATTAAAATAAAAAACAGAAGCATCATAGCTGTTTTACATAGTTGGAAATTTTATTTTAAACATTTCAGGACCTCCATGTATCTGAAGCTATAAAAGAAAGAAGACTCGGTGGTTTCTGATGTCAAAATCAAATTTATTATCAGAGTACATACATGGTCGGCTATGTGCGGAACCCAAGGAAATGGGGGAGATCTTAAATAGGTTTTTTGCGTCTGTATTTACTAAGGAAACTGGCATGAAGTCTATGGAGTTAAGGGAAACAAGGGAACAAGTAGTGAGATCATGGAAACTGTACAGATTGAAAAGGAGGAGGTGCTTGCTGTCTTGAGGAAAATTAAAGTGGATAAATCCCCGGGACCTGACAGGGTGTTCCCTCAGACCTTAAAGGAGACTAGTGTTGAAGTTGCAGGGGCTCTGGCAGAAATATTTAAAATGTCGCTGTCTACAGGTGAGGTGCCAGAGGATTGGAGAGTGGCTCATGTTGTTCCGTTGTTTAAAAAAGGATCGATAAGTATTCCGGGAAATTATAGGCCGGTAAGTTTAACGTCGGTAGTAGGTAAGTTATTGGAGGGAGTACTGAGAGACAGAATCTACAAGCATTCAGATAGACAGGGACTTATTAGGGAGAGTCAACATGGCTTTGTGCGTGGTAGGTCATGTTTGACCAATCTATTGGAGTTTTTCGAGGAGGTTACCAGGAAAGTGGATGAAGGGAAGGCAGTGGATATTGTCTACATGGACTTCAGTAAGGCCTTTGACAAGGTCCCACATGGGAGGTTAGTTAGGAAAATTCAGTTGCTAGGTATACATGGAGAGGTAGTAAATTGGATTAGACATTGGCTCAATGGTAGAAGCCAAAGAGTGGTAGTAGAGAATTGCTTCTCCGAGTGGAGGCCTGTGACTAGTGGTGTGCCACAGGGATCAGTGCTGGGTCCATTGTTATTTGTCATCTATATCAATGATCTGGATGATAATGTGGTAAATTGGATCAGCAAATTTGCTGATGATACAAAGATTGGAGGTGTAGTAGACAGTGAGGAAGGTTTTCAGAGCCTGCAGAGGGACTTGGACCAGCTGGAAAAATGGGCAGATGGAGTTTAATACAGACAAGGGTGAGGTATTGCACGTTGGAAGGACAAACAAAGGTAGAACATACAGGGTTAATGGTAAAGCACTGAGGAGTGCAGTAGAACAGAGGAATCTGGGAATACAGATACAAAATTCCTAAAAGTGGCGTCTCAGGTAGATAGGGTCGTAAAGAGAGCTTTTGGTACGTTGGCCTTTGTTAATCAAAGTATTGAGTATAAGAGCTGGAATGTTATGATGAGGTTGTATAAGGCACTGGTGAGGCTGAATCTGGAGTATTGTTTTCAGTTTTGGTCACCAAATTACAGGAAGGATATAAATAAGGTTGAAAGAGTGCAGAGAAGGTTTACAAGGATGTTGCCGGGACTTGAGAAACTCAGTTACAGAGAAAGGTTGAATAGGTTAGGACTTTATTCCCTGGAGCGTAGAAGAATGAGGGGAGATTTGATAGAGGTATATAAAATTATTGTGGGTATAGAT
The DNA here is from genome assembly GCF_030028105.1 of Mobula birostris. NCBI lineage: Eukaryota > Metazoa > Chordata > Chondrichthyes > Myliobatiformes > Myliobatidae > Mobula > Mobula birostris. The sequence continues at coordinate 169,609,553 of NC_092375.1, read as the reverse complement.
AGAGTGAATGCAAGCAGGCTTTTTCCACTGAGGCAAGGGGAGAAAAAAACCAGAGGACATGGGTTAAGGGTGAGGGGGGAAAAGTTTAAAGGGAACATTGGGGGGGGCTTCTTCACACAGAGAGTGGTGGGAGTATGGAATGAGCTGCCAGACGAGGTGATAAATGCGGGTTCTTTTTTAACTTTTAAGAATAAATTGGACAGATACATGGATGGGGGGTGTATGGAGGGATATGGTCCGTGTGCAGGTCAGTGGGACTAGGCAGAAAATGGTTCGGCACAGCCAAGAAGGGCCAAAGGGCCTGTTTCTGTGCTATAGTTTTTCTATGGTTTCTATGGTTTCTATGTCACTGCATACAACACTGACATTCCTTTTTACTGTGGGCATATTTAGCAAATCTATAGACCAGTAACTAAACAGGATCAATGAACAACAAACTGTGTAAATGCAAATATCAATAATTAACAAGCATGTAGTAACAAGATAAAGAGTCCTTCAAGTGAGACATGGGTTGTGGGAACACCCGAAATAGAATGAGAGTTGTTGCCCCTTTTGTTCCAGAGCAGGATGATTGAGGGGTAGTAACTGTTCTTGGACCTGGTCGTGTGAGTCCTGAGGCTCTTCTATCTTCCACTTGCAAAGCGTACATCCATATTATTTTTGTAATCCTTTCATTGGTCAGTGCATGGTCTGTGCTGTCTGTGGCCACTCCTTTGCCAAAAGTATATTTTACCCATGATATTTGATTACAAATATAATTACATTTTTTTAAATGCCTTTGAAAATAATTGTTGTGTGGAAATATATTCTGTGTTCACCCTTTGAGATGTATCATTGGATTTATTTACAAGATTTGCATTAAATAACATCAGCGAGGCATTCTTTGCCTTTCCTGAACACTCCATGAGTGATATCTTTGAAAGGTGCTTGCACAATTCCAGTCCCTCAGTGTGCAGTCGTGCAAAGATCTCAAACTAGTCTGTTCTTGTAGACTTATGTAATAATTACACTGAGCTTCTGTGTGTCCTCAGCGCAGACTTCAAGATTTTCAAGTGTCTCAGTGACAAATTTTAATTAAGGACGGTATATCACACTGGAAGATCAGCAAGATCCAGGCAGATCAAAGGGCACCTTTCACCAAGTTGATTAACTTCCAGATGCAATTAATGTTTGTTCCTGACACAGATTTCTCAAACACAACAGCATCTCTTTCCACACATCTTTGGCAAACGGATGCTCCAGAAGGAGGTAGATGGTGGCCTTCTAAGTGTAGCTGCTGTAAGTGTGAGGTGTTGAGATTCTATCTGTTCATAAAATATCTCATTCCCAGCAAAGCAAAGCAATATCTCAGAGCCTGTTGGAAAGTCCTATTTTTGCTGATGAGACTTTCTGACAAATGATGAATTGTTGTCTTTGGAAGCAATCTGAGAGGATCCGTTTCCTTTGCGTGCAGGAAATGCTCAGAGGCATCTGCAAAGACCACTGCCAGATTGTTTGACTTGTGGTTGAAGCTGTTTATCTGTGTGCTGCTTGCTAGAATGAATGGGTGGGTAGCCCATTCTATCCAAATGGCCAGACCTGTCCTTTTCAGCTCTGGAGTGGGGGGTGAGAAGGGAGATGGAACCACAGCATATAAAGATACTTAGTATTTATGTACTCCAGATTGATGTAGAGCTGGTAGTAACCACACATAGATGTAGTCATCAGCATTAGGGCCACATCGGGCAGCCCCCTCCTTCCAGGAGATTGATCCATTAAGTCTGAGCAGAGAGTTCATTTTCATTCTCTAGTTAAATGGAATTTGGGTTAAGTGACAGCTGCAGCACAAGTGCAGTGCGCAGGACACATCTGCTCCACGTGTGACAACACGAATAGCAATCCCTACTTAATTAGTCAGCTCTTTGCACTGTGGAGAGCGCATGCAGCACCTTGGCTGTGCGTTCCACCTGGATCCTGGTGCATGTCTGAGCTTCCCCCGAATCATACTGACACACCTTCAGTGATCGCTTATGGCAACAGTCAGACTGGTTGCCAATGGCTATTTCCTTGTTTTTTTTTCTGTTATTAACACTGGTTGCTGAGGCCAGCATAAACCAGTCCAGAGCCTCATCAACCTGTGGACCTACAGTAAATCCAAGCGAAGAATGGCTTGGACAGACATCATTGTAGAGAGGGGCTTTGGCCAGAGCCTCTCCGTTTCCTGGAATTGTCATTCCTTTTATGCCTATGTGCTTGCTGATGGACTCAATAAAAGGGTTGATACAGCACATAAACCAGGGGGGTATCCCTCAATTTCTTCTCTCACCTTCCAGACACTAGTTGGCTGTCAGCAATTGCAGGCTGATCAATCCTGAAGCAACCAATAAAACCATGTTGGCGATAAGAAGCCAATTGTGATTACACACTTGGCGTGAGTGTTTAAAAGCAACTACAATGATAACAGGGTTCCTATAGAACTCCCTTCCTTTGTTCAGAATTTGAACACTTTTCTCTAACACTTCTCTCTTGTTTGCTGCTTCCTATAATGGCTGGTCTCATTTTGTTTTCTTCTGTCCGTACAAATGTTCCTAGTGTCTCTATTTGTTAGCAAATAGCCCCTGAGTGAGAACAGCTGAATCTTTTCATGAAGGCATTGAGCAATTTAATGGAAAAAATACAATATATTGCCATTTAGTGGCCAAGGTCAGTAATTACATGGTAACTAGATTGTGGACTGGAAATGACAGTAAAAGTCAAACCAAAATAAAAACAGGAATGAAAGGCAAGAAATGGAGGCAGACATTTGCTTTCTAATACAGTGTTCATTGCCGTGACTGTTGGGTCGCAGAACAGTACAGCATGGACACCGGCCATTTGGCCCGACTGATTCATGCTGACCACAGCATCCTTCCTGCTAGTCCCAGTTGTCCGTGTTAGGCTCATAACCCTCTATCTCCCTCCCTTTGATGTATCCGTCCAAATGCCTCTCAAGTATTGCGTTTTTCCTCCTCTTAACCGCTTCCCCCGGCAGCTCATTCCAGGTACTCACTAACCTCTGTCTCTTTTAAATCACTTTCCTCTTACCTCGTATCTGTGCCATCAGGTTTTAGATTCCCCAACTCTGGGGAGTCTAAGGATGACTGTATAAGCTTCTGTGTGGGCGCCTCTTACTCTCCTACACTCCAAGGAATAAAGATCCAGTGTGGCCAACCTCTCCTTATGATTTAGGCCCTCTTGTCCAGGCAGTGTTCTCGTAAATCTCTTCAGCACCCCTCTGCAGCGTGATGATAACAGTTGAACAAAATTGTATGTAATACTCCAAGTGCAGACTTACCATGACTTGTGTAACTGCAACATAATGTCCCTACTACTAAACTCAATGCCCTGACTAATGAAGGCCAGTATGTGAAATGCCTTCTTCACACCCTGTCTACTTGCATGAGTGCTTTTATCTAACTTTGCACCTGTAATCCCAGGTCCCTCTTTCCCTCAGCATTTGAAGCCCTGCCACTTACTACTGTAGGTCTTATCTTGGTTGACTGTCCAAAGTGCATCACCTCACAGTTATCTAAATTGAAATCCGTTTGCATTCTTCAGCCTATCTCCCTAGCTGATCAAGATCTCTAATTCATTGTACTAATCAACAAGATGTGCCAACTTAGTATCCTCAGCAAACTCATTAATTGTGCCATGTACAGAGGTCCCATTACTGACCCTAGGGGATCCCACTAGTCACAGGCCTCCAGTCAGAGAATAGAGAATTTATCATCACCTTTGATTTACTATCAAAAAGCCAATTCTGAATCCATCTTGCTAGTTCCCCCTGGATCTCATGTGACTCAGCTTTCCAGATAAGCCTGCCATGTGGGACCTTGTGAAAACCCTTACTAAAGTCCAGATAGACAACATCCACTGTTCTACCTTCACCTACAACAGGAGTGGCCAACCTTTTACATTCCATGCGTCAATTTTTTCACTCACGAGTTCAGATGTGCCATACAACTTTTGTACCCCCATTCAATTCTTGTAAAAATATGTCAATATAGAACTCAAGCGTGAAAAAATTGATGCATGGAATGTAAAAGGTTGGCCACCCCGATCTATACCTTCAAAAACTCCAAAAAAATTCAGCAGATATGACATGCTGTGCTCAAAACCACACTGACTATTCCTGAACTATAGCTTGACAATCTGAGTGATGCTATATTTTATCCCTCAGAGTTCACTCCAGTAACTTCCTTACAACTGAAGTCAGGCTCACTGGCCTGTCCTTGTTACCCTTCTTGAACAATGGAGCAGCACTAACCACCTTCCAGTCTCCTAGAACTTCACCAGTGGCTAACAGCAAAACAACTATCCTCCATGATTACTTCTCTGACCTGCAATAAGGTCTGCAGATGCACTTGATCAGAAAACATGTCAACTGTCTTGCTGTTTATTTCCAGTTTCCAAGTGCCTGTTATTTTGCTTTGGTTTGGGATGGATGGTTTGCTGGAAAAGTAAACTAGCAATTGTTGTAGATTGCTTGTGCAATAGAGCATTTAGTCATCATAAGTCACATCCCCTGCCAGTAATAGATTGAATTCCTGCCAGGTCCATGCATCCTTGGGACCAATACAGACTTTTTCCTATCTGAAATTATCTGCTATGATCACTTGTTAGTTTTCTACATAAGATCTTGGTTAGAGCTTTTTTTTTAGTTTTTCGGTCACAAGATATTGGCACCACCATGCATACATTTATTTTTCATCCCTATTTGCACTTGAATTGAGGAGGGGGTTAAGTGTCAAACACATTTCTCATTGTCTTGCAAAGTACAGGAAATCACATGTCAACGTGGAGAGAAGATTGGCTAGCTACTTAAAATAGAGAAGTACAAAGGAGTGCTACAGTATTCTAGTTAAAAAGACATGACAAGTATTGTGTCTGTCAGGAAATGTTGAGGAAGTTTGACCAAAATGCAGAACAGTGGAGATGACTTAGCACTGAGCAATAATTTTAATAATAAACTGCAAATTCAGGAGGAGCCACAAAACACGAGAGAATGGATACTTGACACGACGAGGCAACAAGGTAACTGAAGGCTTCGAGCAACTGGCTGAGGCTGGCTGGTTCATATGAGTGAACAAGAATTGTGGATGAGAGCTGGGTTTAAATAGGCTGCAGGAGATGAATTGGAAGCGAGTGGCAGGTGACTCCTGCTGGCTGGATGGAGATTGGAGGTGCTTGCCTATGCAGTCTTGCCAGAATTCCCCCCCCCCCCCCAGAGCTAGCACCTGATAACCTCCATGAGTGAGAGATCCAAGATGAAACTGGATTGCACTCAAGATCTTTCCTCTAGGCCATATCCTTCCCAGTTGAACAGGTACTGCATACCCATCCGCAACAGCAAGAGTCCACACCAGCGAACGGTGTACACTGGCCCGCCTTTCACTGTGCTGGGTTCTGCAGGCTCAGGTGAGTTGAGTAGTCTATAGACAACAGGCTTGAAGCAGGATCTGCGAAAGGTAGATGTGATCCTGAGGGATGGTGACAGTTGGAGACAGTAAGTGACTGGATTGGTCATCTTAAAGGGACCAGTGAACGGGGGTGAAAGCTTGTGTGAGTCAGCGTACAAGGGACAGACCTCGGGACAACAATCAGTCATGGTCTCCAGGCCAGAGTAGTTTGGCTGGGCACCAACGGCAATTAACCTGTCTGCAGTAAGTGTAGTTGGCAGCTACGATGGCCCTCTATGCCTCTACTAAGCATTCTGGCATTGGTGAACCAGGGCCTTAGTAGAAAGGTCTTCCACCATTGCCTCCTCCACGAAACGAAGGGTTGGTAGCCAAGAAGCACTTCAAAGGGTGACATACCTGTGGCAGAGGAGGAGTGAAGATTGTGGCACAATTCTGCCCAGAGCAGATTCTTCTGTCATAGAACATAGAAATCTACAGCACATTATGGGCACTTTGGCCCACAATCCTGTGCCAATGATGCAGCCTACTCTAGAATTTCCCTACCACATAGCCCTCTATTTTCCTAAGCTCCATGGACCTACCTAAGAGTCTCTTAAAAGACCCTATTGTATCCACCTCTACCACTGTCGCCGGCAGTGCATTCCACGCACCCACCATTCTCTGTGTGGGAAAACTTATCCGTGACGTCCCCCTTTCACCTACTTCCAAGCTCCTTAAAATGTGGAAGGGTTAGAGGCAGCAAAGCATTGCAGAAACGCCTGCACTTGCTGGTTGGCTTTTTCTAACTGACCGTTGGCCTGCAGATGATAGCCAAGTGGCAAACTCACTGAGGTGCGAAGGCAGGAGCAGAAGGATCGCTGGAAGTGGGAGACGAGCTGTAGGCCCAGTCCGACGCAACGTTCTGCGGGAAGATGTGGAGGTGAACCACATGTTGGAGAACTAGGTCAGCCATCTCGGTGGCTGACAGAAGTCTGGGGGGAGTAATGAAGTGGGCCACCTTAGAGAACTGTCCACCACTGTCATGATCACTGTGGCTCCATCAGAAGGTGGCAAACCCATGATGCTAGTTTAAGGTGACGCTGCTGAAGATGGGCGACGACTTGCTGGTGGATCATAAAGCAAGAAATAAAACCCAGTACTTCCTTATTAACACTTACTGTGGAAAGTTGTGGTAAACGATCACCGCAAATGATGAAGAGGTGAGGCTGACCTGAGGGTCGAGGCTTGCGAGTGTGAGATGGAGTCGGAATGAGGTTGAAGCATAGGACGTTGGACAGGAGGAGTTTCAGAACCCGTTTTCCTGAACCACGAGCAAACTCTGATTGATCTAAACGCCGAGCTGATTTAGAAGGGTCAGGTTCATGGCAACGGGGTCAGGCCCAGAGCGTATCGAGGCGACAGGGCCTGGATCCTTGTGCGGGGAACAACCCGATGCTTGAACAATTTAAACGGTGGACCAGATGAACTGAAAAGACTGGGTGTCGGGGCCAGAGATGAGGGTTGGGCTGGTTCTGCTTGCTGCACAGTGACACTTACTCTGCTCTCCCGGCGCTGAGGCTGAGGCTGAGGCTGCGGCTGCGAGGCTGCTCTCGCTGTGAGCTCCAAGTCGATTTGCCCCACTGTGTGATGGGCTGAGGTAATGGGCCTGCTCCAGGCTTTGTTCCATGGACTCATTTCTGTTCTGAATGCTGTTGCTTGTTTTCACTGTTTGCACAACGTGTGTGTATGCTTTCCCCCTCTCTGCACATCAGCGTTGTTTGGTCTTTTTTTAATGGGTTCTTTCTAGTTTCTCGGTCTGGGGTTGCCTGTAATCAGATCTCAAGGTTGCATAATTTATACATTCTTTGATAATGAATGTACTTTGAACCTAAAGCTTTGATGAAATCCATGTCGATGTGGCACCATGCAATGGCAGGAGCTGCAGAAGCCCAGAGGGGCCACAGGTTGGGAGAGTTGGACTGGGTATACTGAAGGCAGGCAGCCACAAACTGACATAATTTTGTGATCATGGTAAGTGCTCAGAACCAGCATCGCAGAAAACCCGGACTCTGTCATCTGCCTGGATGGCCAGAGAGGTGTGGGGAATGGGCCTACTAGAGTACCCCAGAGCACACGGCTGCCAGCACGTGCACGCAGTTGTCAAGTGTGTCGCCTGTAGTGCCTGGCAGGTCTGGTTCTCAAGGTCCCAGGTGATCAGTGCGAGGATGAAATGATGGGCTGAGGGTCGATCTCCATTTCAGCTGGGTCGAACTTTGTGACAGGGTGTTCTTGGAGCTGGCTCAGTAGGAGAGGAAGTGGAATTGTGTGAAGAAGACGGCCCAGTGAGCCTGACGTGGGTTGGGTCGATGAGGTTCTAGTGGTCAGTAAAGACCAGGAAGGGCTCGGTGTTTCCCGTCAGCCCATGTCTCCATTCCTCCAAGGCCCATTTGATGACAAGTACCGACATCATTTGTAAGGAATTTGTCCATTCTCCCTGTGGAATGTGTGTGTTTTCTCCAGTTCCTCTAGTTTCCTCCCACAGTCCAAAGACATACCACGTTGTAGGTTATGGTAATTGTAAATAGTTCTGTGATTAGGCTGAGGTTAAATCGGAGGTTACTGGGCAGTATGGTTCGGGGAGACAGAAGGATCTATTCTACACTGTATCTCTAAATAACAAACAAATACAAAAGGCATCGCCAAGTATTCGTAGTGGCCAGTGGGTGTTATAAATAGAAACATAGAATAGTACAGCACAGTACAGGCCTTTTGGCCCACATTGTTGTGCCGACCCTCAAACTCTGCCTCCCATATAACCCCCCCAACCTTAAACTCCTCCACATACCTGTCTAGTAGTCTCTTAAACTTCACTAGTGTATCTGTTCAGACCTCGCTCACTTGTTATGAACACCTTCTTTCTCTCATCCCCCTGGCAGATGTGCATCAGGTTGTGTGTGCATTGTAGATCCAGTTTGGTGAAGGCCTGGGCCCTGCAGATTGTTTTGAATTCACCATCCATCAAGGAGCAGAAAATCAAAATAATGATTTTATTTGAGTCCACAGTACTCGATACAGGGACGAAGACCGCCATCTTTGTTTTTGATAAGGAAGAATCCTGCACTGGCTGGCTACTGGGATGGTTGAATTAAGCTGTGCTGTAGCACCTTTGTGACATGGTCATGCATGGTTTGGGCCTCAGGAGAGGAGAGGGAGAACAGACAACTTTAGGGAGGGGTGGTGCCCAGGAGGAAGTGGATTGCACAGTTGTATGATCTGTGAGGTGGCAGGGTGCTGAATTAGCCATCCCCTTCAGTAAAAGATAACCTGTGGTATTCCTGTGGGAGTTTGGCAGGGTCAAGAATTTCCTCGGTCTCCATGGATTTACAGGGTGAGGTCAAATGAGGCTGCAGGAAGGTGGTTGAGCAGGTGGGCCCCCAACTCCAGTGTTCCCTCGAATTTGTAACGACCAGTGCCCACAAATATATAGTGCTAGGCAATTTTTTGCCCAGTGACAACAATATGTGCGCACTGAATAATTTCTCCAATGAAAAAACTATAAATAAGCCAGTTCTAAAATTTGCAGACAAATCATCGCCAACTCCACGTTGTCAACACCATCCACAGCAGAAACCGGAAACGGAAGTGTGATTGTGGAACATGCCTGACGTGCCAACAAGGTAGAGGGTGCCAACCTTTTGTGCGCAGTTTAAGTTCCTTTGCGCACTCGTAGCAAAAAGCGTGTGCACGCGTACACCTTAGAGGGAACGTTGCCCAACTCGGCAGTGAAGCAGATGACCAGGCAAAGTGAGGGTCAGGAGTGCAGAGCTGGGGTAATCCAGGATGAGAGGAGTGTTGGGTGAGTTGAGAAGGGGGGTTTGGATGGGTTTGCAGTGTTCCCCGATGCTCATGTTCACAGGTAGTGTGTGCACTCTGACTGTCCCAGATCCCAGTGATGCAGAAGGGGTGAGAAATAGTCTCACTAGGGAGTCCAAGCTTCACACAGAAATATATTTATTGAGATACAGTGCAAAATAGCCCCATTAAGCTGCACTGCCCAGCAAACCCCTGATTTAATCCTAGCCCAATCACAGGACAATTTATAATGACCAATTAACCTACTAACAGAAACACCTTTAGATTGTGGGAGGAAAACTGAGCACCAGGAACGGACTCATGTGGTCACGGGGAGAACCCACAAGCTCCTTGCAGGCAGCGGCAGGAATTGAAGCCTGATCCAGTCCAGAAAGTTGCCTGCTGTATGTGTGGAACTGTCACACTGTGCAGGATGACAGGGAGAGTGTGTCGGACTATGGTGCTGCAACAAGAGGCCAAAGGGAGCTCACCAGATAGAAGGCCCCTCAACTCTACCCGTTTTCCCGGATGCAGTGGGCATTTGATGTGTGGGTTATCAGCTGTTCTGCAGTAAGAGTAAGTTGACGCTCATGATCTTGGTGACTTAAGGGATTACTGCAATGTTTCTGGGAGCAGAATTGGCGTTCTGGCTGGTAATCTGGAGAGCGGTTCCTTAAGATGCTTGTCACTGTTTTGGAGAGCCAGAATGAAGAGACTTTAGAGGTCGGTGGGCCTCTCCCAGGTAGACAGCTTTCAAGTGCTGTGAAATGCTGTGATGGTAACGGGCCAGCAGGGCTTCCTACCATATTCCAGCTGCGCTCTGCCGCAAGGGTCCTGAATTCCACGGTGTAATCCAGCCCCGAGCGTGATCCTAGACACAGGCAAAGTATCCGATCCACTGCCTCCCTTCCACTTCCCAGATGGTCGCAAAGGTAGTACATCTCAACTGCAAAACCTTCACCTTGGTTGCAAGCGGGCGTCTTATTGCCCCCGTTATTGGCGGGGTGGAGGGGCCAAGTCAGAGCCCACCCAGCCAAGAGAGAAGTGATGAAGATCTGTAACATACAGAGATGGCTGGAGCTTGAAGGGTAAGGTGCACTGGGACAGGGAGTTGCGGTGCTGGTCTTGGGATCTGTCGATGCGTCTGGGCACCAAGGAAATGGTTTGACTGTAATGTTGGGCTGCTGTAACGAGACAGAGTTGGTCGAGAGAGGTGAACGGATGGTCAGTGGTTTCCTGCTGCTTCAGAATTGTGTGCTGACAGATGACTTCCTTTAGGCAAGCAAACTCCGCTGGGTCAATTGGTGGTTCACCCATCCTGTCAGGAAACGTTGAGGAGGCTTGACCTAAATAGCAGAGCAACGGAGACGATTTAGCAGTGAGGGGCCACTTGAATAATAAACTGCGAAATAACATGCCCCGAGGGGCCACAAAACCAGAGAGAAGGGATATTTAACACAACAAGGCAACAAGGTAACTGAAAGCTCGGAGCAACTGGTCGAGACCAGCTGACTCGTTCGAGTGAACAAGCACTGTGGATGAGAGCTGGGTTTAAATAAACTGTTAAGTGATGAATTGGAAATGAGTGGCTGGTCTCCTGTTAGCTGGGTGAAGGCTGGGAGGTGCCTGCCTGCGCAGGCCTGACAGTGTTACATAACTAGAGGTTAGCTCTAGGTCCTCAGCATTTTAAAATTCATTCAGAATTACTTGGAGAAGGACTGAGCATGTGATTGCTGAATTTGCTGATGAAGTTAGGAAATTATGTTGTGAAGAAGGCTAGAAAGAGGTATGGATAGGACAATTGATAAGGGCAAGGTTCTGGTAAATGAGAAAATGTAGAATTATTTATTTTAACTGACAAAATTAGGGAAATGTTTATGAAATAAATGATGAGACTGCAGATTCATCTGGTTATTTAGGTATGTCATTTGCAAAAGGTTAGTGATCAGGTACGACATGTAATTAGGAAAGAAAGTGGATGTAATTATTTATTCCCCTTCTCTTGCCCCCACCTTTTCATTCTGGCATCTTCTCTCTTCTGTTCCAGTCCTGAAGCTGGAGTCTCAGCCTGAAATGTCGACTGTTTATTTGCTTCCATAGATGTTGTCTGACCTGCTGAGTTCATCCAGCCTTTTACCCTTAACTTTTGGTTAAGATTACGCTACCTAATGCGTGCAACAGCTCACCGCTGGTTTAAGAAGTTAAGAAGTCAAGAAGTCAGACTAAAAACATCGGTAAAAATACCTTTTCTGAGATAAATTGTGCTATATTATCGCCACAAACAGTGAAGGGGCAAGCAGTGGCGAGGGGAGTTCGGGGGATGAGCTGAGATAGTGTGCCGCAGAGTTGATGCAGGTGGAGTTCCAATGCCTATACAACTGACCCAGGTGCGAGGTTGGATCACTCTGGCTGCCAGGCTGATTTGAAGAGCTTGAGAGTGGCTTCGGGCTGGGTGGTGAAATCTGGGCACGGGATGAGTCGCTGGGCAGCATGGTCTAGGCCCCAGGTCCTTCACAGTAGTCAGGTCCTAAAGCCCTGGGAATAAACCTTTGACTATCCATATGATCAATGCCTCTCATTATCTTATACACCTCTATCAGGTTCTCTTTCATCCTCTGTCACTCCAAGGAGAAAAGGCCAAGTACACTCAACCTATTCTTATAAGGTATGCCCTCCAATTCGGGCAAGTTCCTTGTAAATTTCTTCTGCACTCTCTTTATAGTATCCACATCCTTCCTGTAGTGAGGTGACCAGAACTGAAGAGACTCTTTGATAATAAATGAACTTTGAATCTTTTGTGTGTGTTGTTCTGATTTTCCAGCGTCTGCAGAACCTCTTGTGTTTGTGGTTGTTTATTGATAGGGAGATTGAAAATAACAGTGGGAATCTGTGAGTTGATACTGCATTAATGGGACCATATCTGAAGTACTTTGCATTGTATTGGTCATTGCTTAAGCAACAAAGGATGCTGATACATTGGAAACAGTCGAAGAAAGTTTACTAGATTTAGTGAATTGTTTTCTGATAGGTAGTTGTACTGGCGTTTAGAAGAGCAAGAAGGAAGGCAAAATCTAATGGGGGGGGTCATTGAAATAAATGTGTTTGCTCATTTAAAACAGCAATGAAGTTTTTCTCTCAGTCAGGGGGTCATGAGGCTTCAGAATTTTCTTCAAAGTGAAGTGAAAGAAGAATCTTTGAATATTTTTAAAACAGAATATTTTAAGTCTCAATGAGCAAAGGAGTGGCAGGTTATTGTGGGCGAAAAGAAACGTATTGCTGGAAGAACTAGATGGACAGTTGAAAATGCAGATTTGAGGTTGCATTCAGATCTCCCATAATCTCACTTAATGTCAGAGCAGATGTAAGGGATTGAGTGTTCCTAATTCCTATTTTTGTATTACTAAATTCTCCAGTTTTCATCCAAAAGGGAAATCAAAGCCTGAATGTGGAAAATTATTCTGTATATCCCCTGCCCTCCAGATTGGCCTCTGATTAGTTACTCTGTATACCTGTATCACTGCACCCTAGAAAGCATCCAATCTGATGCATCATGGTATGACAACTACCCGCCCAGGGCCTCAAGAAACTGCAGAGAGCTGTGGACACTGCACAGCCCATCACAGAAACCAACCTCCCCTCCATGGACTGTGCTTGCTACCACAAAAAAGCAGCCAGCATGATCAAAGACCCCCACCCATTCCTGGATATTCTCTCTCCTCCTCCCTCCCAAGGGGCAGAAATTACAAAGGCTTGAAAACACATTCCACAGCTGAAAGGCACGATCTAGTTCCCTGTTACAAGACTAGTAAATGGCTAGTGAGTGGTTTCCCTGTGTGATAAGAAGGATTCTTGAGCTCATGGTCAACCTCATTATGACCTTGTGCCTAATCGTCTATTTACACTGAATTTTCTCTGCACTTGTTATTAATTCTACACTGTGATTGGTTTACCCTGTAAGATCTCAGTACACTGTTGTAATGAATTGATCTATATGAAGAGAATGCGAGACATGTTTTTTCGCTGCTCCTCAGTACACGTAACAATGAGTTACAATTAACAATTCATCCTTTCGCCATTCAGTCTTTCCTGCCACATTTATGACTGACCTTTCATTTTGTCCCCCTTTTTCATTCTTCCCCTTTCACTGTGTGTTCAGCTTGTTTTATATACTGTACTGAGCTTTTCCCACTTCTGCTGAAAGATGATGAACCTGGAATGCTAACACTGCTTCTCGCCACAGTGGGTCAGCAGGGCGTGTTACTGTCACACAGCTCCAGCACCAGTTTGAACTCTAGTGCTGTGTGGAATTCTCCCTGTGACTTCAGAGCTCTGATTTCCTCTCACATCCCAGAAATAAAGTGTAAGCGTAAACAATGATGCCACTTTTATGTCACTGCTTTCAATATATTTTTGAGGATGAATTCCAACTATGCCATTTTCCTTTCTTCTGCTCTCACTGCAAAGATACAGGAGTGCTTGCATGCACAAGTTCAATGAAAGACCTACCTGCAATGCAGGTACCTAGCATCATGAAGCAGCATTCACACAGAAAAATGTAAATTCAACGTAAATTTAAAACAAGAAAACACAATTAGAATTTTAAAAAAAACAAAATCCATTTTAGCGGAAAGTGGTTAGAGTATCGCTAAACTGTAAGGAATAGGGTTTTGACAGGAGTTTCAAATGATTGAAGAGGTTTGTTTTGTTTTCTCTCCTGATTCCAACCTGAGCAGTCTCTCGTGTTTTCACTCTTATTCTTCAGCTTCTCATCAGCAGTTCTGCAGTATAACCACACCTCCTTGTCAAATCTCATGTAAACTTCTCTCCAACAAGTTTCCAATTCTGAACATGGCTGTAGTGCTAAAGTATTGCTGCTGTAGTGTATTCCTAGCCCCATTGCCTGTATTTCTCACTATTAAATTTAGAATAACATGAGAACTAAACTTGCAAGTGTATTTGAACATTTCAAGAAACAATTCGCTATGTTAAGTAATCTGAAATAAAATTTAATTTGAAATACTCAATTTTAATAATTTACACTTTTTTGATATTTTTTAGGGGTTCCTGAGAAGGATGGCATAAGCAGCAACCTGTTGCATTCTATTTCAAGGAATAAGGTAACAGATAGCGTCTATACTGATCGATGTGAAACCCTGTTACTTTCTCTATATACTGTATATTTCCACTACTGTTCTAAATGTCAGTTTCAGAAATAGTGGATTGAACTTCAGGAAGTGTCGTGACAAAATTCGTCATTACATACTGCAGCAGCAGCGAAGGCGATGGCAGGCTTTCTGCTCTTCAGCGTGCCTTCAAATTCTACATTGGTGTTCTGCCATGTGGAATCTTTGGATGCACCAAGGATGGATATGCTACATCTGACCTCCACTTTGTCAGTGGCCTTGCTTTGAGCGCACTGCAGACTCTGGAATGAATTGAGCTGAGAGCCCTGATACATGATATCCAGTTCTTCAGTGTCCTGCCATCCATGACTCGTGCAGAAGCAGCTGCTCCATTCATTTGGCCTTCAGTGATAAGAGGAAAGTGTTTTTTAAAAATTTTATTAACCTGTTAAAAGTAAACATTTATAACTAAATTTATTTATCAGCTTTTGACTTTTTTATGGTAGACCGTTTCCATGCTTTTGAAAAGAATCTCTGAACATTAGCATTTGCAATGACAAAAAGATGTTTTTAGCAGCATCAAGGTGCCATAAACCATGACAACGGGTGAGGGGTGTGGTTGGGGTTGTTGCTGGTTTGGAGATGGAGGAGACTGGCATGGCTTTGGGTTCCAGTATGAGAGGCCAAGTTTCACCCTGTGAAAGAGCCACAGGATGGAGCCCACCCTGGTGGGTACAGCAGTAGAGATCGCATATTCACTAGAGGAGGTTGTTATACCTTCAACCTCGTGGTGTACAGTTGAGGGACTGGATAAGAAATGTTTTGACCCTTCTCCTCCATTGCCCATATTGTACTCAATAATGAGTCCAGGGGCAGAGCTGTAGGTTACATGCAGTGCTATCTTGTCCCTAAATATTTCACACTTCTGTGTGCTTAATGTGCATGCACTGAGGCTCTAGGCCTCATAAACAGCAAAAGGCATAGGGCTGGTTGTTCCCTACAGGTGGAAAGAATGCATCATCAAAATTCTGTCATAGTGCCAGAACAGGGAACTGTTGAGGAACTAAAATTAATTGGTCTAGATGAAACAATGGCAGGATTGTTATGAGCATGACTAAAGGACACCGCAATGAACATCTTTTACAGAGCATAACACTTTTATCACGTTAGTGGTAGCTGTTCAGAAGTCTGAACTGTTATGTACCAGCAGCAATAGATTATACACTGAGTCAGGTTTTAATGTTAAAACCACTGTCTTTATTAGTATCTACCTAAAATATAGTAACTTAAACGAAATAAACAGAAGTTAACAGTGTTATGCATATACATGTGTGTGTATATGTAGCTCCCAAACTATCAAGCCTAGGAACAATACTTAAGGTCTTAAGATGGCAAGTTAATAAGATTCAGTAATCCGCAAAATGAGTGAGTGAGGGGAGAGATTTGTAATCCAGGATATAATGTAAAGAGAGTAGGTGATTACGTCGAATTCCACAAATACCCTCTGGGTAAACGAAATAACCGTCGTCGAAGATCTTGTCCGTCGAGCCATTCCGAAATCCACTTAGAAATAACACCAGATGACCGTCACAGGAATATCGTCTTCAAGTGGTTACCACAACACTCCGATTCCAGGTAAAGGGCCAACAAAGGTGATACCACAGGATACTCCAACAAATCCACACATATGGGTTATACGAAGTGACAGTCACACATCCTTTGTGCACTACGTGCCGATAATCAACCCAACCTTTTGGGCATCGAAGAGTTCAAAATCATAGCAGTGACAAGCTGAGGTTCCAACTGCTTGTCCGGTCTCCCCCTCCTCCTCCCCACCTCCCTGCCGCAGCCTGTGACTGACGTTGTAGTCCCACCTGACTCAGGCGCTGTTAAAGTCATACTCACAGTATCAGCCTGCGTTTCAAGAGAGTGAATCCTCGCAGGGTGTCGGGCCCTATGGAGTACCTTGCAGGGCTTTGAAAACCTGTGCTACCCAACCGGCGGAATTGTTCGAGGACACGTTCAATATCCCATTGCTGCATTCAGAGGTTCCCACCTGCTTCAAAAGGGTGACAATCACACGAGTGCCCAAGAGGAGTGGGATGAGCTTGCCTCAGTGACTATCACCCAGTGACACTCACATCTGTAATGAAGTGCTTTGAGAGGTTGGATATGACTAGAAGCAACTCCTGCCTAAGCACCTGGACCCATTTCCTATTTCCACAGAAGGTCTACAGTGGTGCAATCTCACTGGCTCTGCACACAGCCTTGGATCACCTGGACAGTCTGCAGCTCAGTGTTAAACAAAATCATACGCTCAGTTCTAATCAAAAAGCTCCAACTCCTGGGCCTCTGTACCTCCCTCTGCAATTGGAACCTTGACTGGGAGACCATTGTCAGTGCAGATCGGAAATAATGTCTCCTTGCTGACAATCAACACCAGCACACTTCGAGGCTCCTTAGCTCACTGCTCTACACGCTCAACACCCACAACTGTGTGGCTAGGCACAGCTCAAATGTCATCTATAAATTTGCTAGTGACACAACTATTGTTGGCAGAATTTCCGATGCTGACAAAGAGGTATACAGGAGTGCGATAGATCAGCTGGTTGAGTGGTGTCAATCTTCCACTCAGTGTCAGTAATACCAAGGAAATGATTGCAGACTTCAGGAAGGGGAAGTCGAGGAATCACACACCAGTCCTCATCAAGCAATCTGCAGTGGAAAGGGTGAGCAATTTCAAGTCGCTGAGTGTCAACATCTCTGAAGATCTACTCTGGGCCCAACATATTGATGCAACTGCAAGCAGCTATATTTCATTAGGAGTTTGTGGAGACTTGGTATGTCATGCAAATTTCTACGGATGGACATGGAGAGCATTCTAATTGGTTGCATCATTGTATGTGTGGAGGACCACTTCATTAGATCAGAAAAAGCTGCAGTTCGGTCAGTTCCATTATGAGCCAATATCCTCCCAAGCATTCAGGACAACTTCAAAGGCAATGCCTCAAAAGGTGGCATCCATCATTAAGGTCCCCCATCACCCAGGACATGCCCTCTTCTCATTGCTACCATCGTGTAGGAGGTATAGGAGTCTGAAGACGCACAGTCAATGTTTCAGAAACAGATTCTTCCCTTCCAACATCTGATCTCTGAATGGACAATGAATCCATGAACACTGCCTCACTATCTTTCCTCTCTTGTACAAAAGGAGAGGAAAGATAGTGAGGCAGTGTTCGTTTATTTAATTTAATTTCTTATATATATCCAATATACTTATTGTAATTTAGTTTTTCTATTATGTAATGTTCTGCTGCCACAAACAACAAATTTCACAACTTATGTCAGTGATATGAAAGCTGATTCATTTTCTAATACTCCAGAAACAGGTATACATATCTTTACACATCATTTCTGTGAGAGCAAATTTTATGTCAAGTTTTTGTTTGGTGATTTGTGAAGGTCAACTTTCCATTACTTAAAACAGCTGTGACACAGAGACATCTGTACAGGTTAATGAGAATTAGTCATTTTCCAGTTTTTAATCACTATTCACAAAATACTACTTGGACCAGCCCAAGGTGGCTCGTGGTTTTGGAGATCAGAAGGTTGCTGTCTGGGATTATACCCATCAATGCTGTTTTAATGCTTATATGTCAAGAAGGGAACCAAGGATAATCCTGGAAACTATAGGTTGGTGAGTTGCACATCAATGGTAGGGAAGTTACTGGCGAGAATTCATAGGATAGAGTTTATGGGCATTTGGAAAACCATGGCCTAACTAGGATGAGCTGGCATGGCTTTGTACAGGGAAATCATGTCTTACTATCTTGATTGAGTTTTTTGACAAGGTGATGAGGGTGATTGATGGAGGTAGAGCTGTGGATGTTGTCTACATGGACTTTAGCAAGACATTTGACAAGGTTCCTTGTGGATAGCTCATCCAGAAGATAAAGATGAAAGGCACTAATGGTGAGTTGACCGTATGGATTCAGAACTAGCTTGCCCGCAGAAGACAGTGTAGTGGTTGAAGGGATTTATTCCAGCTGGAGGACTTGATTAATGGTGTTCCACAAGGATCTATAGAGTCACAGAAAAATACAGCACAGAGACAGGCCCTTTGACCCATGTGATCCATGCTGATCCATTAAAACCACTTACTTCCATTGACCTGCACCCGGACCATAGCCGTCCATACCCCTCCCAACTGTGTACCTATCCAAACTTCTCTTAAACATTGAAATCGAGTTTGTGTGCACCACTTCTGCTAGCGGCTTAGTCACTTCTGCTCTCATGACCCTTTGAAGGAAGAAACTTCCCCACAAGTTCCTCTTGAACTTTTCACCTTTCACCCTTAACCTCTAGTTGTAGTCCTACCCAACCTCAGTGGAAAAAGCCTGCTTGCATTTACTCTATCTATACCCCTCATAAGTTTGTATGCCTTTATGAAATCTCCCCTTAATCTTCTATGATCTAAGGAATGAAGTCCCCTTCAATCTTTCCTTATAACTCAGTTCCTCCAGTCCTCACAACATCCTTATAAATTTTCTCAGTACTCTTTCAACTTTATTTACATCTTTCCTGTAGGTAGGCAATCAAAACTGTGGACAATACTCCAAATTAGTTCTCACCAATGTCTCATATAACTTCAGTATAATATCCCATCAACTGTACTCACTACGGGAGGGAATTTTACTCACATTCACTGACTGAGTATAAAAGGCAACAATGTGGCAGTTTTTTGGAGCTTTGACCAGCTTTTGGAGACCTACAGCATCCCTGATCACTCCAACTGCGAGGTACATCCAGCTGCAGGTTCTAACAACCCACATTAAGGAGTTGGAGCTTGGATACTGTTGGGGGGATGACCTAGCAAAGGAAAGTCACAGCAGTCAATTCTCTGGCACTGAGTCTTGCTCTGTGACTCTGATGGGAAGTGGGGAGAAGGGGCGACCTGTGGTGATAGGGGATTCATGAGTTAAGGGAATGGAAAGGGGTTTTGTGGGTGAAAATAAGATTCCCGGATGGTATGTTGCCTCCTGGGTTTCAGGGTCCGGGATATCTCAGATCGGGTCTTAAGTGGGGGGGAGAACAGCCAGAGGTCGTGGTCCATGTAGATACTAATGACATGGGTAGAATGAGTGATGAGATTCTGCAAAAGGAGTTGAGAGATTTAGGTGCTAAGTTAAAAAGTAGGACCTACAGGGTTGTGTTTTCAGGATTGCTACCTGTGCCACGTGCTAGTGAGGGCAGAACTAGAAACATTATACAGTTCAACACTTGGCTGAGGAGTTGGTGTAGGAGGGAGGGCATAAGAATTTTTGGATCATTGGGCTCTCTTCCAAGGAAGGTGGGACCAGTACAGAAGGGAGGAGCACCTGAACTGGAGGGGGACTAATATCCTAGCGGGAAGGTTTGCTAATGCTGCATGGTGGGGTGTAAACTAGAATTGGAGGGGGTGGGAGCCAGAGTGCCAGAACAGTTAGTGGAGAAGTTGTGGAGATAGATGTTGGTAAGACCTCCATCAAAGTCAGGAATCAATAGGTTGAGCATGGTGCGACCAGTGTCCTGAGCTGCCTGTATTTCAATGCAAGAAGTATCGTAGGAAAGGTGGATGAGCTCAGAGCATGGATCAACACCTGGAATTATAATATTGTAGCCAGTAGTGAGAATTGGATGCAAGAGGGGCAAGGCTGACAGCTCAACTTTCCAGGGTTCTGTTGTTTTAGACGTGACAGTGTGGAAGGGGTTAAAGGAGGAGGGGTGGTGTTACTAGCCAGGAAAAATGTCACAGCAGTTTTCCGTCAGGACAGACTGGAGAATTCGTCTAGTGAGGCATTATGGGTGGAACTGAGAAATAAGAAAGATATGACCACGTTAATGGGGCTATATTACAGACCACCCAACAGTCCAAGGCATTTAGAGGTACAAGTTTGTAGAGTGATTGCGGTCCTTTGTAAGGAATAGCAGGTGATTTTAACTTTCCACATATGACTGGGAATCCCAAACTGTAAAAGGACTAAATAGGACAGAGTTAGTCAAATGTGTTCAGGGAAGTTTCCTTAATCAGTACATAGAAGTCCCAATGAGAGAGCGTCCAATACTGGATCTGCTATTACAGAATGAGACAGGGCAGGTGACAGAAGTTTATATAGGGGAATACTTTGCATCTAGCGACTATAATGGCATTTGTTTCAAAGTAAATATGCAAAAAGATAGGTCTGGTCTGTGGGTCGAGATTTTAAATTGGAGAAAGGCCAATTTTGATGGTGTCAGAAATGATCTGACAAGTGTGGACTGAGACGGGCTGTTTGCTGGCGAAAGTGTACTTAGTAAGTGGGAGGCCTTTGAAAGAGACATTTTGAGAGTACAAAGCTTGTATGTGCCTGTCAGAATAAAAGGTAAAGATAACAAGGGTAGGGAACCTTGGTTTTCAAGAGGTACTGAGGCCATGGTTAAGAGAAAAAAGGAGGTGCATAATAAATTCAAGAGAACACTTAAGAAAGAAATCAGGAGAGCTCAAAGAAGGTATGAAGTTGTCTAACAGACAAGGTGGAGGAGAATCCAAGGGACTCTACAGATATATTAAGAGCAAAAGGATTGCAAGGGGCAAAACTGGTCCTCTGGAAGATCAGAATGGTAATCCATTGTAGAGCCAAAACAGATGGGGGAGTTCTTAAATAAATCTTTTGCTTCTGTATTTACTCGGGAGACAGACACAGAGTCTACAGAAGTGAGGCAAAGCGACATCAACCTCATGGAGCCTACAGAGATTACAGAGGAGGAGGTGTTTGCTATCCTGTGACACATCAGTGTGGACAAATCCCCAGGGCCTGACAAAGTATTCCCTTGGACCCAAGTGCAGAAATTGCTAGGGCCCTAGCAGAGATATTTAAATCATCCTTAGCGACAGGAGAGGTACCAGAAGATTGGAGGGTAGCCAATGTTGTTCTGCTTTGTTTTTTAAAAAGGCTCTTAACATAAATCAGGAAGTTACAGGCCAGTGAGTCTGACATCAGATGTGGGAAAGTTATAGGAAGGTATTCTACAGGACAGAATATATAAGTATTTGGATTGGCATGGACTGATAAAGGATAGTCAACATGGTTTCATGTGTGGTAGGTCATGTCTAACCAATCTTCAGTTAACCTCATGTCTTTATATAGCAGCTATCCACTTTATTCACTTCTCCCTTTCAGCATCCACTTCCACACTCCTGTTCTCCTTTTTGCACTGACCTGTTTCAGTCCAGTCCTAGGCATCCTCTCGCTCAACACTTGTGAGTGTGCAGGGGCTTTGATTAAAGAAGGTGGGTGTTTTGTGCACACATTCCATTCAAACCCTGTCAGTATCCACTGCCTCAGCATCTGTCCTGATCTCTCACCGACAGCATCTCCACACCCTCACTTAGCTTGCCTCTCAGCATTCACAGTTCAATAGGCAACCCTTCCCTTTCATTCACCCACGCCTTCCCCTGGAAAGCTTTGAACCTTTGACCAATTACGAGGTACCGCCTGCCACGATCGAATGTTCTGCAGTTGGATTGGGGGATCATGGAGTGCAGTTTGTTGCCATCGGAGGCAGGTTCATCCTGTGTGTGTACTCTGCCACCATCAGCTATTTGTCTTGTAATGCAGGAAGCAAGACAGGCAGTCTGTGTACAGCCTGATTCCCACAAGCAGCAATGTTCTGTTCTGAAGAATTCAAGAAGTTCCCTTTCCCTGGCGGTTATTGGAAGAATAAAGTCAAAAGAAATGCGGATGCTGGAATTTGGAGCAAAAAAAAAGTGCTGGGAGATGTCATCAGGTCAATCAATATCTGTGGGGGCGAAAGCATTTCATTTTGATACCCTGCATCAGGACTGAGAGGGAACAAGAAAGATTGCCAGTATATAGTAAATGTAGGGAGATTTGATAGAGGTTAGGTGATGGGTGGAGTCAGATGGTGGTTGGAACCAGGTGGGGGAGGGAGAGAGATGAGTGAATGATAAAAGGGAGAATAAACCCATGTAGGCAAGTGATTGTGTGTGTGTGTGTGTGTGTGTGTGTTGGGGGTGGGGGGAGCTCCTGGGTTATTTATTACCTGAAATCAGAAATTCACTACATTCATAAAACTTCCCAATTGGAAATATGATGTTTTGCTCTTTGAGTTTGCATTTGGCCGCTCTTTAGCATTGAAGAAAACCAAAGGTGAAGGAACATTAAAGTAGCATGCAACCGGGGAGAGGGGAGGTGTAACTGGCAGTCGGATTGTCTTGGAGCTGGCCAAAGAGCTGTTGGATGTACAGGCGGGCGGAATGAAAATTGAGCACCAAAGGAACTCTAACTCTATTCTGCCTGGGAGAGTAGTAGCTGGGGCTGAAGGTGGGGTTGTCAGAACAGATGTGCAGGAAATAAGTTTGAGGACTCTGTCATAAAGGGCAGAGGTGAAGAAGGAAGTCCATGTTCTATGTATTGGTTCCTTTCCTGTTCCCACTCAGTGCTGTTGCAGGGTCTCAATCCAAAACATCAGCTTGCTCCTTTTGGCACCGTGCATTTTGGGAGTATTTCTTAATCCCCAAATGTTATTGTATTCACCTTGTGTTTCTCTCTCTCCATCCCCCACCTTTTAAATCTACTCCCCAGTTTTTTTTTCCTCCAGTCCTGCCAAAGGGTTTCGGCCCAAAACATCGACTGCACCCTTTTCCAGAGATGCTGCCTGGCCTGCTGAGTTCCTCCAGCATTTTGTGTGTGTTACTCAGATTTCCAGCATCTGCAGATTTTCTCTTGTTTGTTATTGTTTCCTCTTTTTTTTAATGCATCTTTCATTAGTTTGAGGAAAAGATTACTCAAAGTTTTGTAAAGAATCAAAATGAAAGAAGATTCGGGTGTTAAAGACTGACCCCATTTCTTTCTTTTCAGCTGGTAACCTGCCTTGCCTTTACTTTGATTATTCTTTCAAATATTATCTAACACTCTGGCCAATTTGCAGGTAAAAGTAAAATAAATAATCCAAGAGTTCAAGTTTAATTATCATTCAACTATACATGAATATACAACTTGGCACCGTACTGTAGAGGCCAAAATGAGGACTCTGACCCACACCTGGGGCACAATAGAGAAGATGGCCAAGGACAGACAGAGATGGAGGACCTTCATCACTAACCGGATTAAGCGGATGAATGTGTGGCTAAGTAACTGGTGCAGGGGGCAGGGTTTCAAATTCTTGAATCATTGGGATCTATTTTGGGGAAGGATGACTTGTACAAAAAAGATGGATTACACCTGAACTCAAAAGGTACTAATATCCTAGCGGGATTGTTTAATATAGCTGTTAGGGAGGGTTTAAACTAAGTTGGCAAGGGGAAGGAAACCAAGGTGTTAGGATCGAGGAAGAGGAAAATAGAAATGTCAAAAATACTGTGCAGCAAAGATGGTAAGAAGGACAGGCTGGTGAATATACAGGATAATTTGCTGCAAAATAGATATATAGCACAAGTGGCAACAGGTACCGAT
This sequence comes from Mobula birostris, assembly GCF_030028105.1. Lineage (NCBI taxonomy): Eukaryota > Metazoa > Chordata > Chondrichthyes > Myliobatiformes > Myliobatidae > Mobula > Mobula birostris. The sequence goes on along the minus strand of NC_092375.1, from coordinate 169,585,667 downwards.
CTAAATGTACTGTACTTAAATGCACGCAGCATTAGAAATAAAGCGGATGACCTTGCTGCACAGCTGCAGGTTAAAAGTATGACATTGTGGCTATCACCGAGTCATGGCTAAATGATGGATGTGATTGGGAGCTGAATATCCAGGATACACAGTGTACAGGAAGGATAGGAAGGTAGGTAAAAGGGGTGGCGTGGCCCCGATGGTAAGTAACGATATCAAATCATTAGAAAGAAGGGACATAGGATCAGAAGAGGTAGAATCCTTATGGGTAGAATTAAGAAATGGCAAGGGTAAAAAGACACTAATAGCAGTTATACACAGGCCTCCAAACAGCAGCTGGGATGTGGACTACAAGTTGCAGCTGGAAATAGAAAAAGTGTGTCAGAAGGACAATGTCAAGATAATTATGGGGGATTTTAATATGAAAGTGGATTGGGAAAGTCGGGAAGGTAATGGATCTCAGGAGAGGGAGTTTGTAGAATGCCTACAGGATGGCTTTTTGGAGCAGCTTGTCCAGAAGCCCACCAGGGGACCGGCTGTTTTGGATTGGGTGCTTTGTAACAAACCTGAGGCGATTAGGGAGCTGAAGGTAAAGGAACCCCTTGGAAGTAGTGATCATAATATGATTGAGTTCAGTTCCACTGAAATATCGATACATCTGATACCAGTTTCTCCTTTTGAGAAACTGGTATCAGATGTATCGATATTTCAGTGGAACAGGGGAAATTACAGTGGTATGAGAGAGGAACTGGCCCAAGTCGATTGGAAAAGTAAACTAAATGGAGGGACGGCAGAGCAGAATTGGATGAAATTCCTACAGGAAATAAGGAAAATGCAGGAAAAATATATTCCAAGAAAAAAGAAAATCTTGAATGGAAAAATAGCACAAATGTGGCTAACGAGAGAGGTTAAGACAAAAATAAAAGCAAAAGAAATGGCGTACAAGGAAGCAAAAATTAGTGGGGAAAATGAGGACTGGAAGACCTTTAAAAACTTACAGAAAGAAACTAAGAAAGTCATTAGGAAAAAAAAGATGAATTATGAAAGGAAGTTGGCGATTAACATAAAAAAGGATACTAAGAGTTTTTTTAAATATATGAAGAGTAAAAGAGTGACAAGGGTAGATATGGGACCGATTGAAAATGATGCTGGAGTAATTATAATGGATAACAAAGAGATAACGGAGGAACTGAATGAGTATTTTGCATCAGTCTTCACAGTGGAAGACATGAGCAATATACCTGATAGCCAAAGGTATCAGGGAATAGAATTAGGTACAGTCAAGATAACTAGAGAGAAGGTGCTTGGGAAGCTAAGTGGACTAAGAATAGATAAGTCTCCCGGCCCGGATGAGGTGCACCCAAGGGTTCTGAAGGAGGTGGCTTTGGAGATTGTGGAAGCATTGGAAATGATCTTCCAGGAATCAATAGACTCTGGCATGGTTCCAGAGGACTGGAAGGTTGCAAATGTAGTTCCGCTATTTAAGAAAGGAAGGAGGCAGCAAAAAGAAAATTACAGACCTATTTGTCTGACATCGGTGGTTGGAAAGATATTGGAGTCAATCCTGAAGGACGAGGTTATGAAATACCTCGAGGTGCATGAGAAGATAGGCCGAAGCCAGCATGGTTTCAGGAAGGGAAGATCCTGCCTTACCAACTTATTGGAATTTTTTGAGGTAATCTCGAATAAGATTGACAAGGGAGAGGCTGTGTATATTGTGTATTTGGGTTTTCAAAAGGCCTTCGATAAAGTGCCGCATATGAGGCTGCTTAATAAGATGAAAGCCCATGGAATTATAGGAAAGATATTGAAATGGGTAGAGCATTGGCTGATAGGCAGAAAGCAAAGGGTGGGAATAAAGGGATCCTATTCTGATTGGTTGCCGGTTACTAGTGGTGTTCCGCAGGGGTCAGTGTTGGGGCCACTTCTTTTTACGATGTATATCGATGATTTGGATTATGGATTAAATGGTTTTGTGGCCAAGTTTGCGGATGACACCAAGATAGGTGGAGGAGCAGGAAATGTTGAAGAAACGGAAAGGTTGCAGAGAGACTTAGTCAGTTTAGGAGAGTGGGCAAAGAAATGGCAGATGAGATACAACGTTGACAAATGTACGGTTGTACATTTCGGAAGAAGAAATAATCGGGCAGATTATTATTTAGATGGGGAGAAAATTCAAAAATCGGAAGCGCAAAGGGACTTGGGGGTCCTCGTGCAGGATACCCTAAAGGTTAACCACCAAGTTGGATTGGCGGTAAGGAAAATGAACGCTATGTTGGCATTCATTTCAAGAGGAATAGTGTATAAGGGTAAGGAGGTGTTGATGAGGCTCTATGGGGCATTAGTGAGACCTTATTTGGAATACTGTGTGCAGTTTTGGGCCCCCTATCTTAGAAAAGATATACTGATGTTGGAGAGAGTTCAGAGAAGATTTACGAGAATGATTCCTGGAATGCAGGGGCTAACATATGAGGAGTGTCTGTCAGCTCTTGGATTGTATTCATTAGAGTATAAAAGAATGAGAGGGGATCTCATAGAAATGTTTCGAATGTTGAAAGGGTTGGACAGAGTAGATGTGGAAAGGTTGTTTCCCTTGGTGGGTGAGTCCAGGACAAGAGGCCATAGTCTTAGAATTAGAGGGTACCCAGTTAAAACAGAGATGAGGAGAAATTTTTTTAGACCGAGGGTCGTGGATTTGTGGAATTCGTTGCCACATATGGCTGTGGAGGCCCGATCATTGAGGGTGTTTAAGGAGGAGATTGACAGGTATCTAATTAGTCAGGGTATCAAGGGATATGGGGAAAAAGCCGGAAATTGGAACTAGATGGATGAATAGTGTAGCTCATGGGGGAGCTGCGGAGCAGACTCGATGGGCCGAATGGCCTACTTCTGCTCCTTTGCCTTGTGATCTTGTGACCCTAAGTGCCAACAACGAAACAGGCAGCAACTATACAGGAATATAGCTAAATGAAACAGTGCTTCTCCAGGGCCAAGATTCAAAACATGTTACCAACAGCACACAGCATAAAGCACATAGCATATATGGTTATGATAGCAGGAAAGTATACAGTCACAAAAAAAAATTGTATCACAAGTCCCCGAGTGGCTTGGCCTGTGGATTGATGGTACATGGATTGATGTCCTGGTACAGCTTGCTCTTCCACTGAGCGAATACTGGTAACAGCACAGAGTGAATACCAGACGGCAGCATCAAACAAACATTGGAGGACAGCGCCGATGGAACCCCCAACCCAATACAGATCTCAACTTGCCACAAAGGCTTCTGCTCTCTCCCATGCTCCTCCGACATCTCCTTCCCTGGGCGGCAACAATAGGCGGTCCCGGGTCATGAGGGCCTAGTCTGAGCCACAACCAAGGCAATGCAGCCTCCCCGTTGTCAGTCTTTTCAATGAACCAGTGAACTAGATTTGCAGTATTCTACCTTAACAATGTCCAAGAGGGTCTTGTGATCACAAGAAAGATGTTTGTTATACAGGCAAGTCTTGTAGGAAAAGTCGAAAGCAAGTTAATATAGATGACTGCATTTATTGCTGATCTTCCATGACAGTGCATGTGTACTTGCAAACAAATACAAAATGTGAAATACTGTACATAACAGAAACCATGCAAGCAAGTAAACCAGTGTCGAAAGAAAAGACTTGTTCATCCTTCTGCAGGAATGCCTTGTGATGATTTAGTCAAAGCTGAGTTGCAAGATCAGAATATAAGTCTGGTGTTATTCTGAACATTTTTTAGCTTACAAGTTTTGTTTCTGGGAGTCATTTGTGTTTTTTTTAGTAGTAATGGCTGTGCATTATCTGCAACTTGAAATTTTGATTCAAATGGCATTACTCAATTTTTGACGTTAGGGCTGAAGCTCGATACAGCGCTCTGTAGACATCACTAGTTGCTGCTCGGTGTGTCTCGTTCGCCTGACAGTAAGACAGACCCATTTTGATTTTGAAAAAGATCAGACTCTAGGGAAACCTTTTGTTTTATGTCAACTACTACTGGTCCTTGTATGCTCAGTATGTACTACGCTGTGATAACATTAAAAAATTCATTGCACAGCCAACAACATGCTTGGTACCATTAGTATTCTGTGCGTTTCTATGAGTGGTACTCTCCATAGCCAAGAGGGGCAAGTGGAATATATTGCAATTTATGTGGATGCAATTTGCTTCCTTGAGTGTAGAGGGGGTGTACCAAAAACCCATTGTTTTGAGATACTGCTTGTAAGTAGCTTAACTCTATATCTAACCATTAATACTGGTGCCAGGACTAAAATATTTGTTGGTACGTGCCGTTTTATGTGCACCCATTCTATAACCTACCATTTCACAGGCCTGTCCTGAGATAGAAGTGTGCTATCTGAAACCTCATGGCTGTAGACAGTGAACAATTAGCAAAGCGTATAATCTTCACAGAAGGAACCTTGCTATTTTTTTCTGAAACTGAGCTGAGCCTAATTTACTTTGGAGTGAGTTCATTCAGGATGTTATGGGACTAACAGATAATGAGGACATTTCGTCTTTATTCTTTAGAGAGTGGAACTTGGGGCAGCACTGTGGCAAAGCAGGTAGTGCTGCTACTTCACAGCCCCAGACACCTGTTTTTTGGTCCTGTGTGTTCACCCTGTGACCATTTGTTTCAGTTCTGTCTCCTACCACACTTCCTGGTGGTATCATTGGAAACTGCGGACTGTCAGTGTTGCATGTGGGTGGTAGAAACTTGGGCTGAGGGGTAGTCTGATGAGAATGTAGGGAGAATTAAATAGGTTTGGTGAAGTTTAGTCTTGGGCCAATGCCTTATTTCTTTGCTATGTGCCTCTATGAAAAACAGGCTGCCACGTCACAGTGATTACTGAGGAACAAGGAATGTTTACTTCAGCTCAGCTCATGACTTTTGTAACTGCCACAAATGAGCCATGGCACAATTATATTACAGGTAATATACTACTGTCAGGTTTGGGGGGTGGGGGGTGCTATTGCACAGGATCAAAGTAAGATGCAGTAAGTTGAAAAGTTAGTCAGCTCCATCATGGTTACTAGCCTCTGTAGGACACCTTCAAGAAGCGGTGCCTCAAAAAGGCGGCGTCCATCGTTAAGGACTCCCAGCACTGAGAACATGCCCTCTTCTCCTTGTTACCATCGGGAAGGAGGTCCAGAAGCCTGAGGGCACACACTCAACGATTCAGGAACAGCTTCTTCCCCGCTGCCATTCAATTTCTAAATAGTCATTGAACCCATGAACACTACCTCAATCCTTCTTCAAAATTTATGTTTTTGCACCATTTAACTATTTAATATACGTATATACTTAATGTAATTCGGATTTTTCCCTCCACAAAGTTAACAAATTTCACGACATATGCCAATGATATTAAAACTGATTCTCATTCTCAACTGTGCTGAAGTAACCTTCCTGCTGTTAGAAAGAACCTTGTTGTATAATTCCAGGTGATTTTAAAGATTAGTAGTTGATATACTAACATCTGAAATACAAGAGAAAGAAGACATTGCACAAAAAGAGGGTGGCTGTTAATCACCAGGTACTATTTCTCAGAGCTTTTCAAGAGCAGTTTATCTGAGAACATTTCACCTGAGCATGCTTCGTGTACTGACTGCACGATTAATACCACAGCCCTTCTATCACTGTAAATAGATCCACAATTCTGTTGCCATCCTCTAGTCTAGCTCTTGGTGCTCTACATACAACATCATCCTCCAGTGCTTGTAACACCACTTAGCATTCTGTGAATTGTGACCTGCATGACCATAGCTAATACTGGAAAAGTGGAAAGTTGTTGAGTGTCCATTGAGGATAAAATAAGAACAGAGAAAATCCAGGAAATGTGCAACAGCTCAGGCACCTGTGAAGAGAGCAACAGAGTTAGTGCTTCAGTAGATGACTTCTCATCACTACCAAAAAATACTTTTTAAGTCAAACATACGGTACAGAATGTCTATAATAAGGTAGAAGCCAAAAAGGGATTGAATGACGCCAGGGGTAGCTTGGGGTGTTTCATTTTTATTTCAGATTTTCACCGTCTGGCGCATTTTAACTTTCATTTACTCAAGCCACACACAGATATTACGGGTCAATCTCTAGAAATGGAAAGGACAGACTGTCTCTTAAACTACAGCCGCTCAGCTGGAGTATCACATTCAATTTCTAAGCTACAGATTGGGTTGAATGATGATGCAGCTTCAAGTGCCTGAGGAGTGAAACATTTTCCTGTCACTTGACATAACGGAGGATCATTTGTTCAGCCTTGGTCAGATGCCCCTCTCCACTCCCTAAAGTACCAAAACATGAACTTCCACAGGAAAGAGGTTTTCTCAACACCTCTGGCCACTTCTGTTAACTTTCTGATGTGGAGCATGTACTGTATGACCTTACAACAAGAGCAAAGAAAGCTTATTTGTGATATATTTGTGGGATGTTTATAGAAAGGTCATCTTGTGATTAAGTAGCTCTCTGGAAGCTTGCAAATTATGGAGATTGTGAAGATTGGAGTAAAGATGATTGTATGAGTATGAGGGTGAAGAATGTATGTACAGTTCAGTGATTGTATGAAGTGAAATGCAAATACAAAAGGATATAGAGACACCCTGTGCCAGGATCAGGGATGTCTCAGGTCGGGTCCATGGCATTCCAAGGGTGAGGGTGAGCAGCTAGAAGTATTGGTCGATATTGGCACCACGGACAAGGTGAGGAGATCCTGAAGAAAGGTTTTAAGGAGCTAGGTAGAAAGCTGAGAAACAGGACCTCCAAGGGAGTCACCTCCAGTGCCACGTGCCAGTGAGGGTAGGAATGGGATGATTTGGCAAGTGAATGCATGGCTGAGGAACTGGTGCAAGGGGCAGAGGTTCAACCTGTACAAAAGGGACGGATTACACCTGAACCAGAGGGGTTCCAATATCCTTGTGGTCAGATTGACTAGAGTTTTTCGGGAAGATTTAAACTAATTTGGCGGGGTGATGGGAACCGGAGTGATAGTGCTCAAGATGAGGTAGCTGGTTCATAAACAGAGGCAATGTGTAGTGAAGAGAGGCTGCTGATAGGGCAAAATGGCAGTCAAAAGGATGAGTTGCAATGAAAAAGGTGGACAAAATCGAAACAGGTGAGTACAGGACTGAAGGTGTTAAATTTGAATGTGTGCAGTATACAGAATAAGGTAGATGAACTTGTAGCACAGTTGCAGATTGGCAAGTATGATACTGTAGGCATCACTGAATCATGGCTGAAAGAAGGTTATAGCTGAGAGCTTAATGTCCAAAGATAAACATTGCATCGAATGGACAGCCAGGAAGGAAGAGGGGCGGTGTTGATCTGTTCGTAAAAAATGTAATCAAATCATTAGAAAGAGGTGACATTGGGTCAGAAGGTGTTGAATCATTGTGGATAGAGCTAAGGAAGTGCAAGGGTAAAAAGACCCTGATGGGAGTTGTATACAGTCCCCCAAACAGTAGTAAGGATATGGTCTACAAATTACAACGGGAGATGGAAAATGCATCCCAAAAGACCAATGTTACAACAGTCATGGGGGTTTCAATATGCAGGTAGGTTGGGAAAATTAGGTTGATGCTGGATCCCAAGAGGGGGAATTTCTATGAGATGGCTTTTTAGAGCAGCTCATGGTTGAGCCCACTAAGGGATCAGCTATTCTGGATTGGATGATATGCAATGAATTGGAATTGATTAGAGAGCTTAAGGTAAAAGAACCTTTAGGGGAACGTGATCATACTATGATTGAATTCACCCTGAAACTTGAGAAGTAAAGTCAGGTGTATCAGTAGTACAGTGCAGTAAAGGGAATAACAGAGGCATGAGAGGAGAGTTGGCCAGAATTATTCGGAAAAGAATACTGGCAGGGATGATGGCAGAGCAGCAGTGGCTGGAATTTGTGGATACAATTCGGAAGGTACAGGATATATACATCCCAAAGAGGAAGAGGTATTCTATAGGAAAGATGACACAACTAAGAGGGCATGTAGTAGAACAAAAATTACTGGGGAGTTAGAGGATTGGGAAGCTTTTAAAATCCAACCAAAAAAGTCATTAAGGTAAAGATGGAATATGAAAGTAAGCTAGCCAATAATATTAAAGAGGATCCTAAAAGTTTCTTCAGATACGTACTGTGAAAAAGAGAGGTGAGAGTGGATATCAGATCACTGGAAAATGGTGTGATGTGTGAATTTACCATAACTAGAGGGAAGGTTCTTGGGAAACTGAAAGTTATGAAGGTAGCTAAGTTACCTGAACCAGATGGTGTACACCCCAGGGTTCTGAAAGAGATCACTGAAGAGATCATGGAAGCTTTAGCAATGATCTTTCAAGAATTGCTACATTCTGGGAATGATTCTGGAAGGGTAGAAAATTTCAAATGTCAATCCACTCTTCAAGAAGGGAGAAAGGCAGAAGAAAGGAAACTATAGGTCAGTTATTCTGACCTCAGTGCTTGGGAAGATGTTGGAGTTGATTATTAAGGATGAGGTCTCAGGGTACTTAGAGGCACATGATAAAATAGACCATAGTCAGCATGGTTTCCTCAAGGGAAAATCTTGCCTGATGAATCTGTTGATAGATAAAGGTGTTGTGCATGTGGATTTTCAGAAGGCCCTTAACAAGGTGCCGCACATGAGGGTGCTTAACAAGCTATGAGCCCATAGTAAACAGGAAAGTCTTTAGCATGGATAAAGCATTGGCTGATTGGCAGGAGGCAAAGTGTGGGAATGATGGGAGCTTTTTCCTGGTTGGCTGTCAGTGACATGATATTCCACAGGGGTCTGTGTTGGGACTGATTATTTTTACGTTATATGTCAGTGATGTGGATGAGGGAATTGATAGCTTTGTTGCAACATTTGCAGATGATTTGAAGATAGGTGAAGGGGCAGGTAGTTTTGAAGAAGTAGAGAGGCTACAGGAGGCCTTAGATTAGGAGAGTAGGGCAAAGAAGTGACAGATGGAAGTGTATGGTCATGCACTTTGGTAGAAGAAATGAAAGGTTAACTATTTTCTAAATGGAGAGAAAATACAGAAAAAAACTTGATATGCCAAGGGACCTGGGAGTCCTTTGGCAGGATTCTGTAAAGGTTAATTTGCAGGTTGAGCCTGTGATGAGGAAGACAAATGTGATGTTAGTATTCATTTCAAGAGGACTAGAATACAAAAACAAGGATGCAATGTTGAGACTTAATAAAGCACTAGTGAGGTCTCACTTGGAGTATTGTGGGCAGTTTTGAGCCTTTTATCTTAGAAAAGATGTGCTGAAACTGGAGAGGGTTCAAAGGAGGTTCATGAAAATTACTCCAGAATCGAATGGTTTGTAATATGAAGAGCGTTTGATGGCTCTGGGCCTGTATTCACTAGAATTCAGAAGAATGAGGGTGACCTCGTTGAAACCTATTGAATGGTGAAAAGCCTTGATAGAGTGGTTGTGGAGAGGATGTTTCTTATGGTGGGAGAGTCTAAGACCAGAGGACACAGCCTCAGGATAAAGGGGTATCCTTTTAGAATGGAGATGAGGAGGAATTTCTTTAGCCAAAAAGTGGTGAATCTGTGGAATTTTTGCCACAGGCAGCTGTGGAGGCCAAGTCTTTATGTATATTTAAGGCAGAGGTTGATAGATTCTTGACTGGTCAAGGCATGAAAAGATACAGGAGAAGGAAGAAGATTGGGGTTGAGAGGAAAATTGGATCAGCCATGATGAAATGCTGGAGCAGACCTGATGGGCCAAATGGCTTATTTCTGCTCCTTTATCTTCTGATCTTATGGTCTTGTATTGTGAACAGTGTGGTTGAAAATGTGAGCAGATATTAAGTGTGCAATATACTGTATCTTGAGAACTTCCTTGAGAAAAGTACATTTTAGTTTTACAGCTTTACATTCATTGCTGAGTTCCTTTCATATACCTCCTGCATTATTTTCCTGGACGAGAGCCATTCAGTGCAGCATCAGGAAATCTGTGAATCATCAAGACTGTTTCTTTAGTCTTGGGAGTTTTTATTTTTAATCTACTAAGCAAATGCACCACCCTTACAGCACACAAACTGAATTTGAGTAACATCAGATATGCCAGTTTTGTTGAGCTCTCAAGCATACCACTACTGCAAATCATGGGTATCCGCTGAAAACACTTTTAAATTATAAGCTGCTGGTATTAATTTCACATTGTCCCAGAATCTTTGTTTCCAGTCCTTTCAAATGTCAATACTTGGGTGTCTAAACGCAAAACTTTCAACATTAGTGAATTGACCTTAATAATCACAAAATTAGCGCAAACCTGCAACAGTTGGTAGTAACTATAAGCAAAGATTAATGAGCCCCTGGTAGGTCGATGGATACTGCTTTTTGAAATGAATTATTTTGTACTGACATTCTGATTCTGTGAAATGCAGCAGAAGCTGATAATTTAAAGAGTGTAAATTCACATTAAACTCCTATGGAGATGTATATGTTTGTGACTCACTTTTGTATCTAAATTAATCCTGTAACGCCAAAGATGTGGCATTAATTTTAGCTTGTAGCATTACCAATGTGGCAGTCTGTGGAAGAACTACTATTAGTGAATGACTCTATTTCCATTAATTATGGGGATTACAGTGAACTCCAACTCCAGAGTCATAGGATTATATCATGTGTACCAATGCTTATTGCAGATTTATTTTAGTTTTGAACTCGGCTTTTGTCAGGTAATTTCATGAGAGAGTACATGGAAGCAAACTCGGTGCTTTCATGTACTGTACACTAACTGAAACATGAAAGAGATTTAAAGTGGATACTGAGCTTAATTACAACACTAGTTTTCTAAAAAAAAATAAGATTGTAGAATTTATTTTATTTATTTATTTGATTACAAAATAGTAATTCAAATTGTTAATGTCAGAAAACAGCTCAGTCTAAGACTAGAAACTCCAGGGGTTCCCAACTTTTTTATGCCATGGAGCTTTACCATTAACTGAGGGGTCCACGGACCCCAGATCAGGAACCCGTGCTTGAAACAAATGTTGATGCAAAATTTTCTTATTGGGCTATATGGTATGTGTATGTTGGTTCATGTAGAGATATGCCTACATCAGGAAAAATAGATCATGTTAGCCCTTAAGTTATTCTTTGAAACACATCTGCAGCCTTGTAAGTTTGTATGTAATTTTTTTTTCATGCAAATTGAATGTAATATGGTGTTTTCAAATTCAGGGAAAAAAATCTACCTCAGTGCAGCCAATTTTTATGAAAAAGATCAAATTGGAATATCTTGCATCAGGAATTTCACATAGTTTATGTTGCAAATTTAATTTCTAAGTATGCCTTTTTTTAATGGCACCTTGTTGAAGTGATGCATAATGTGCTGTAATTCTGCAAAATTTGAAATGACAATTACTGTGAAGCCTTGAAGTGTTTTTACTGAGGGTGAAAGGTCACTGATACCCAATAAATTAGAAAATTTGTGTTTAATTTTGTCCCTGAGGAGGAAATAAAAAGGAAATAAATTGAATTTATCTCTTATTTTAATATTTTATCTTATTTGAAATTTTAACTGATTTGAACTTGTCTTTTGCATTTGGAAAATGGTTGAAAATTATCCACAGTTATGGAAATTCTAAAATCTAACCTGTTTCTTAATTTGGGAATTATCAAACATTTTGAAAGGTGCAGTTAAGAAAGAGTAAGTAATTTTAAAACCTTGATATCTGATGAATGCTTATGAGTATTTTAAAATGGCTTTAAATTATATTTTCTGCATGTATTCACTTACCAGAGATAATTTACCCTTTGACGCAGTTCTGTATATTTTCCCAGCAGCCGGAGGAACTATGGTACATAGTTATAAGTAGTAAAAGTTAAGAACAAAAACTTTTCAGTGTTGCTAACTTGCTGATTTTATGTCCTTTATCATCCATTGGCAAATGTATTTCTTTAAGTTAGTGAAACTGCTGTCACCTTCTCAATTTACTAGCACCATACTCTCTAGGAAGAAACGGATCCTTGCATATTATTTTCAATGCAGTTTCTAATTAGCCACCAAATTCCCACTGAATTATGAGTGGGAATTAAAGTCTTGGCAAAAATGTTGTTCTGTCAAAAACAATTTATGGAAAACTCTAAAGCTAAATCGTCAGAGGTCAGATAATAAAAATTACCAAAGAAAGCTGATAAAGTTTTTAACAAAGGTTGGAAGCATTACAGGGAGTTGGAACACCACAAGAGTCCAACTGAAGACTTGCCCACCTTGTGGGAAGATTGGAGAGGGTTGTGGCATCTTTGTACTTGTGAGATCAATCCTCCTGAATGTGACTGGCCTTTTTTGAAGCCAGGAAGTATAATGAGGGCAGGGAGGTAGGCATTAGTCTGTATGGACTTCAGTAAGGCCATTGATAAGGTTTCACCTGGTCAGGGGTTCCCAATCTGGGGTCCACAGACCTCTTGCTTAATGGTATTGGTCCTTGGCATAAAAAAGGTTGGGGACCCCTGCAGCTGGTAGATTGCCATGCTGCTTGTTAAAATGCCATCCCCTTCTCTCAAGCACGTCTGCTCTTACCCCATCCTCCTGCCACCCTACCAGGGATAGGGTTCCTCTTGTCCTCACCGACCATCCCACCAGCCTCCACGTCAGGCACATAATTCTCCAAAACTTGCGGCACCTCCAACGGGATCCCACCACCAGGCATATCTTTCCCTCCCCCCCCCCCCCCACCACCCACCACTTTTTTCTTTCCGCAGGGATCGTTCCCTACAAGACTCCCTTGTCCATTTGTCCTTCCCCACTAATCTCCCTCTTGGCACTTATCCTTGCAAGCGGAACAAGTGCTACACATGCCCCTACACCTCCTCCCTCACTACCGTTCAGGGCCCTAAACAGTCCTTCCAGGTGAGGCAGCCCTTCACCTGTGAGTCTGTTGAGGTCATTTACTGTGTTTGGTGCTCCCGGTGTAGCCTGCTATATATCGTTGAGAACCGACGTACATGGGGATATTACTTCACTGAGCATCTATGCTCCATCTGCCAGAACAAATGGGATCTCCTAGTGGCCACCCATTTTAATTCCACTTCTCATTCCCATTCCGATGTGTCCATCCATGGCCTCCTCCACTGTCGTGATGAGGCCACACTTAAGTTGGAGGAACCACACTTTATATTCCATTTGGGTAGCCTCAAACCTGATGGCATGAACATTGATTTCTCAAACTTTTGGTAATGCCTCCTCCCTTCACCATTTCCCGTCCCCTTTGCCCTCTCTCCCCTTATTTCCTTGCCCATCCATCGCCTCATCTACTGCTCCTCCCCTTTCCTTCCATGGCCTTCTGGCTCTATCACAAATCAACTTCCCAGCTCTTTATTTTATCCTTGCCCTTCCATGTTTCACCTAACACCTGGTGTTTCTCTTAGTTTCCACCCTCCCTGCACCCCCTGCCTCCGCCGCCCCGGTTAAATCTACTCCTCAGCTTTCTTTTCCCAATCCTGCCAAAGGGTTTCAGTCCAAAACATTGACTGTACTTTCTTCCATTGATGCTGCCTGGCCTGATGAATTCCTCTAGCATTTTGTGTGTGTTGCTCAGATTGCCAAGGAAAGTTAGATCATATGGGATCCAGGGAGAGCTAGTGAATTGAGCAAACAATCAGGTTGATGTTCAGAAGCAGAAGGTAATGTTGGAGGTTGCTTTCAGACTAGTGGTGATAGCCATTGCTATTTGTCATCTAGATCAATGATTTGACCATAAGACCATAAGACAAAGGAGCAGAAATCAGCCATTCGGCCCATCGAGTCTGCTCTGCCATTTTATCATGAGCTGATCCATTCTCCCATTTAGTCCCACTCCCCCACCTTCTCACCATAACCTTTGATGCCCTGGCTACTCAGATACCTATCAATCTCTGCCTTAAATACACCCAATGACTTCGCCTCCACTGCCTCCTGTGGCAACAAATTCCACAGATTCACCACCCTCTGACTAAAAAAAATTTCCTCGCATTTCTGTTCTGAATGGGTGTCCTTCAATCCTTAAGTCATGCCCTCTCGTACTAGACTCCCCCATCATGGGAAACAACTTTGCCACATCCACTCTGTCCATGCCTTTCAACATTTGAAATGTTTCTATGAGGTCCCCCCTCATTCTTCTAAACTCCAAGGAATACAGTCCAAGAGTGGACAAACGTTCCTCATATGTTGACCCTCTCATTCCCAGAATCATTCTAGTGAATCTTCTCTGTACCCTCTCCAATGTCAGCACATCCTTTCTTAAATAAGGAGACCATAACTGCCCACAGTATTCCAAGTCAGGTCTCACCAGCGCCTTATAGAGCCTCAACATCACATCCCTGCTCCTGTAGAAATGAATGCCAACATTACATTCGCCTTCTTCACCACCGACTCAATCTGGAGGTTAACCTTAAGTGTATCCTGCACGAGGACTCCCAAGTCCCGTTGCATCTCAGAACTTTGAATTCTCTCCCCATTTAAATAATAGTCTGCTGGTTTATTTCTTCTGCCAAAGTGCATAACCATACACTTTCCAACATTGTATTTCATTTGCCACTTCTTTGCCCATTCTTCCAATCTGTCCAAGTCTCTCTGCAGACTCTCTGTTTCCTCAGCACTACCGGCCCCTCCACCTATCTTCGTATCATCAGCAAACTTAGCCACAAAGCCATCTATTCCATAACCCAAATTGTTGATGTACAACGTAAAAAGAAGCGGCCCCAACACGGACCCCTGTGGAACACCACTGGTAACCGGCAGCCAACCAGAATGGGATCCCTTTATTCCCACTCTCTGTTTCTTGCCAATCAGCCAACGCTCAATCCATGTATGTAACTTTCCCGTAATTCCATGGGCTCTTATCTTGTTAAGTAGCCTCATGTGTGGCACCTTGTCAAAGGCCTTCTGAAAATACAAATATACAACATCCACTGCATCTCCCTTGTCTAGCCTACTTGTAATTTCCTCAAAAAATTGTGATAGGTTTGTCTGGCAGGACTTTTCTTTAAGGAAACCATGCTGAGTTCTGCTATCTTGTCATATACCTCCAGGTACTCCGTAACCTCATCCTTGACAATTGACTCCAACAACTTCCCAACCACCGATGTCAGGCTAACAGGTCTATAATTTCCTTGTTGCTTCCTTGCCCCCTTCTTAAATAGCAGAGTGACACTTGCAATCTTCCAGCCCTCTGGAACCATGCCAGAATCTATCGACTTTTGAAGGATCATCGCTAATGCCTCCACAATCTCCACAGCTACTTCCTTCAGAACACGAGGGTGCAATCCATCTGGTCCTGAAGATTTATCTACCTTTAGACTATTCAGCTTCCTGAGTACTTCATCTGTTGTAATTGTGACTGTGCACACTTCTCTTCCCTGACACCCTTGAGTGTCCGGTATACTGCTGATGTCTTCCTCAGTGAAGATTGATGCAAAATACTCGTTCAGTTCCTCCGCCATCTCCTTATCTCCCATTACAATTTCTCCAGCATCATTTTCTATTGGTCCTATATCTACTCTCACCTGTCTTTTACTCTTTATATACTTGAAAAAACTTTTAGTATCCTCTTTGATATTATTAGCTAGCTTCCTTTCATAGTTCATCTTTTCCCTCTTAATAACCTTCTTAGTTTCCTTTTGTAAGCTTTTAAAAACTTCCCAATCATCTGTCTTCCCACTAATTTTTGCTTCCTTGTATGCCCTCTCCTTTGCTTTAACTTTGGCTTTGATTTCTCTTGTCAGCCACAGTTGCATCCTTTTTCCATTCGAAAATTTTTTCTTTTTTGGTATATACCTGTCTTGCACCTTCCTCACTTCTCGCATAAACTCCAGCCACTGCTGCTCTGCTGTCTTGCCACCAGTGTCTCTTTCCAGTCAACTTTGGCCAGTTCCTCTCTCATGCCGCTGTTATTTCCTTTACCCCACTGAAATACCGACACATCAGATTTCGGCTTCTCTTTTTCAAATGTCACAGTGAACTCAATCATGTTATGATCACTGCCTCCTAAGGGTTCCTTCACCTCAATCTCTCTAATCACCTCCGGTTCATTACAGAATACCCAGTCCAGTACAGCCAATCCCCTAGTGGGCTCAACAACAAGCTGTTTTAAAAAGCCATCTCACAGACATTCTACAAATTCTCTCTCTTGAGATCCAGTGCCGACCTGATTTTCCCAATCCACTCGCATGTTAAAATCCCCCACAATTATCATAACACTTCCCATCTGACAAGCCTTTTCTATTTCCTGTTGTAATTTGTAGTCCACATCACTGCAGCTGTTTGGATGAGAATGTACAATTAGTAAGTTTGCAGATGACATTAAAATAAATGGTGTCGTAGATGATTATCAAGGATTACCAAAGGATGTTAATCAGCTGGATTAGTGGGATGAGGAGTGCAAAACGAGTTTAATTCGGGTAAGTGTGAGAAACTTACACTTACAATAATATCAAAGAGGATACTAAAAGCTTTTTCAAGTATATAAAGAGTAAAAGACAGGTGAGAGTAGATATAGGACCAATAGAAAATGATGCTGGAGTGTGACAAATGAAGGCAGACCTTCACAGCGAACGATAAGGCCCTGGGGAGGGTTGTAGAACAGAGAAACCTAGGGGTACAGGTACCTGTTTCCCTGAAGATGATGTCACGGGTAGACAGAGTAGTGGAGAAGGCTTTTGGCACGCTGACTCTCATCAGTAGCGGACATTGGATGTTATATTGCAGTTGCACAAGACAATGGTGAGGCCATATTTGGAATATTGTGTCACACTGCTTTAGGAAAGTTGCTATTAAAAGCTGTAAAGAGTGTAGAAAAGTGTTCCATTCATGTTGCCAGGACTTGAAGGACTGAGTAACAGAGAGGTTAAGCAGGCTAGAACTTCAGTCATTGGTGCGTTGGAGAATAAGGGGTGATCTTATAGCGGTGTATAAAATGGTGAGGGGCAGGATGGAGTGAATGCACACCATTCCCCCCCCCCCCCCAGGCTTGGGAAATCAAGAATGAGAGGGCATGGGTTTCAGGCAAGAAGAGAGATTTATTAGGAACTTGGCAGGCTACTTTCTTTGCCCAGGGTAGTCTGTTTATGGGATGAGTTGCCAGAGGAAATGGTTGAGAGAGATGCATAAGCATTTAAAAGAATCTTGGACTAGCAAATTGATAGTAAAGGTTTGGAGGGATATTGGGCCAATTTTGTAAAAATGGGACTTACTTAAAAAAGTCTTCTTTGTTGGTATGGGCCAGTTGGGCAAAGGCCTGTTTTTGTGCTATATGACTTCATGACTCTTAAGTAGCGTGATTCAGAAAAGCAATGAGAGAACTGCAAAAGACTTGAACATTGTCATTGTTACATCATGTCATTTTGGCCAAGGATGTAGGAGGACTATGACTGGGTAAGTACAATAAGATGTTCTGATGGGAGTTGGGCAAAAGATCACCATAATTATAAAAATGCAATATCCGGTATATGTGGGCCAAAGAACAGGCTGATTTTTGTGCAGGTGTTATTGACTTCTCTCTTTTGCAGAAGTGCTTGGAGACCAATTACTTCCCTAAATTTTAAGGCAAGTTCATGAATATTGAGAACAAAGTTCCTGGTCTAAATAACTCCTTCTGGCCAGTGATCCATCATGGTGCGTGTTCCCAAAAGCAGTGCAGTGGGTTGCAAAGGTCAGAATTTGGTGATGGGTAGCAAATTTAAGTGAGGAACCATTTGGATTCTGAAGTAATTTTAATCTGTAAGACGTTGGTCTGTGAGAAAGAAGCAGTTGATCATCTGGTCAGCTGGAAATGTTACTTGGTAATTGCTGTCAGTTGCGACTAGAATGACAAAAACAATGTTTTCTTGCTTATGCACAGAGTGTGCGCGTTTCAGCATCATGAAGAGGTTGTATTTTGGCAAACTGTGGGCATTCCGTGCATTGGGGAAACAAGTAACATGTTGGAATTTTAAAGAAAAATCAAACTAGTAAGAATAAGTTATAGTGGTAAATCAATTTATTAATTTAATGTGGGAGTGAGGGGGTGGGAAGGCAATTAAAGTGTAACATTTCACCAAGGCAGGAAGATAACTGGCTTCTGTGTACCATAAAAATGCTCTCCGCTTCTTACAGAGATGCTTCCTAGATCACAATTCAGTTTGCTAAAACAAACTAAAATTGGTACTCTAATATCAGATTATTAATTGAAATTGTTAGATATATAAATTATTAATAGTTGGTTAAAATTTTAATGTTTTAGCATAGCATCTGCAAACTTGGTGGAGCAGACATACCTGCAGTAAGTGCTGGAAGAATTCAACAAGTCTGACGGCATCAAGGGAAGGAGTAAATAGTCAATATTTTGAGCCGAGACCCTTCACCAGGACTGACCCTTCATCAGAAAATCCAAGGCAATGGCTCTGAGCACCGAGAAATTCAAATTCTTTTGCAGCTTATTCTAATCTATAAAGGGTTTCCATACAGGCACTTCAGCAAGAATATTACCAGAAATATATTTAGGATTATAAAAATAAGTACATGATTTATTACATATTTGTCACATTTAGCATTTTTAAAAGAAAGATGTTTTTCCTGAAGAAACTGCAACAGGACATTATTGCTACTGCTGCCAATTGACATGGGAGGAAAACGTCAAGCATTTTCTACCTATTCAGTTTTAAAACATTTCACAGGTTGTTGAAAAGCAAAAAAAAATATAGATGCTGGAAGTCTGGAATAAAAATGGGAGGAAACGCTGGAAATGTTTCCTGCTGTATTGCTCCATAACTGGAATCTGCTTTTACATGAACTTGCTGTTTATTTTGGTAACATGATATTGAATTACTCTAAAACCAGAATAAGGAAGTCTTAATGAGCCTGTAGCAATAACAAACAACGGGAAATTTGGGATGGCGTTTGTGGACAGAGTCAGATGCTCTGTAAACAGTTTGCACACCAGGAGTACTGTGCACAGCTTTGGTGTCCTTCCCCAAGAAGTGATATTTTGCTATAGAGGATATACAGCAAAGATTTACTGATCAAGATTGGTGAAAAGACTGTTAGGGACTGAGATTTAAAATAAAAACTTTTTTTCCACATGGAGGGTAGTGGAGTCTTACTGGTGGGATCATTCAAAACAGATCTTTACAGACTTCTAAATATTAAGGGATATGGTGTTGAAGTAAAGAATTGTCATTGTTCAAGACAATGAGATTGTTGTGCTTCTCTGGTCTGTGCAAAACAGATATTTATAATGCATGCTGTATGGCTTAATCAAAAAATAAATAAATAAAAATTACCATATTTATGCAACAACTGACTTCGACAGTCCATAACATTCAAAGGCCACTGGCAGCCAGGGTGCAGCATTATTCACCTGCACGACAGCCGCCGGGAAGAAGCTGTCTTGGCTAAGATGCTTCTGTATTTCCTACCAGATGGCAGGAGATTGAACAGACGGTGTCTGGGACGGGATGAGCCTTTAATGATGTTACGAACACACTATGGGCATTGGCAGTCGTAGATTGTCTCCAGGTCTGGTAGTTGGGTCCCAATGATGTGCTAGGCTGTCCTAATCACCCATTGGAGTGCTTTGTGATCTGTCTTGCTGCAGCTAGAGTACCTCACTGTCATTCTGTATGTCAGTATTGCTCTCTGCTGGACAGCAATTTTTGAGGCAAATTAGCTCTCCTTAAGCACCGTGGGTAGTATAATTGCTCTTGTGCCTTCTCTACTACCATCTGCATGATGTCAATGAATGGCAAAATGGGCTGAAAGGCTTCTAAATCTTATATTTTAATTCCATGCAAATGAAAGTTAAATATCTTCTAATAATAGCCTTTAGCTCTCTCATTATTTCTGGAGGAAAAGTCAAACCAGAATAACTGAAATTATTCAGGATCTGTGGAGATTTTCTTAGGATATAGTGCAATGATACATATTGCTGAATTCTAAAAGCATCGTGATGCAGGTGTTAAATGGTTATGGAAAGTCACTGTTGTTGGTTCTTTAGCTAATATTATCCTCCTGCTGCTTCCTTCAGACCTGTATATTAATAGGAAGTTTAAAGATGAAGCCTCTGCAAGCCATCGGCACCCCTCTGATTCCTACGGTTCTAATGACCCTCTTTCTCCTATCAGCCACTTGGCCTCTAATGTTAAAACTGGCTTTGTCACCTCTGTAGCATGGGCAAGAGTTCTTCATTAAGTGTATTCCAGTGTTCACAGTTGTGTAAGTGCCAAACTTCTAAATTGTATCCTTGCATATAGGGCAGAACAATATCATTGTGATAGACTGCAAACTTCATCTTGGTACTTTCGACATTAAAGGAATTTTCAATGTAAGTTTTAGTTTTTGCCCTTACAATAATCCCTTCTTTTAGTAATTGGAAGTAGACAGGGTTTCAACCTCTCACTCAGCAAGACCAAGGAGCTGGTTATTGACTTCAGGAGAAAGAAATCGGACATCCATGAGCTAGTTCTCATCAAGGGATCAGAGATGGAGAGGGTCAGCAACTTTAAATTTCTCGGGTACATCAGTTGCGTGAACTTGTGTGGCCGTTGAACAGTACACTGTGCTTAGAGCAAAAAGTTTTGTAAAAAGGTGTGTGTTTTCAGTTGTGTGTGCATTTACTCTTAAAGCAGTGATTTTTGTCACTGATCGTTGACAAGAAATAGGTAATAAGAAAATCTAAAATTATTCTGCTCGCTGCTGTTTCAAGCATTCAGACTCGGAGATGCCAGAAGCGGCCAGGAGTGAAAATGAAATGGTTTCATTACTTTACTACAGAAATTTGAAGGTATCAACAGCCATCTTGAATGTTACAATTAAATGAAGAAAGATTTGGTGGATGCAATCATCAAAAGCATTGTATAAAGACAGTCTACTATCCACTTTAGGTGGCTCTGCTAAGTTTGGTTACTTACAGTTAATCAAAAGAACACAGCAACTTGTTGGTTGCCCATAATATCCAACGATGACAGCAAAACCTGTGCGGGAGAGAGTTTAAAGTGGAAAAGCTATTGTACTGGGACAGTTCCACTCACTCAACCTTGGATGTCTGGGTTCAGTGGTATGAGTTGTTACGTAACTGGCAACAAGGAATGTCAATCGAGACAGGTTATATAAAAACAACCAAACATTTACTGAACAAGTATAAACAATAAGAAAAAAAAAGGAAATCTTTAACTGGAGTTTAACAGGTACGCAGCGGTTCATCAACTCCATTGGGCTCTGGTTCTTAAAGCGTTAAATGCGAAAACAGTTCTTAAAGCGATACAGTCAGATATAGTTCTTAAAGCGATAACTTCGAAAGTCCGACAGAATTACACGTTCAATTGGGAGAGACTTCTCTGGAGAAGGATTTCTTCACAGACGCACCTTTACTGCTGGTTCGGTCCACAGGATTCCTGATGCCGAAAATAAACAGTTTAAATCAACTGTACTTAAATTCCTTAGAGAGAGAGAGCACCTTTTTGCGTGAACTCATTGCCCTTTTGCAAGAGTTATCTCGATGCAAGTTCTCTCCAACGAAGACTCAATAAGGTCGATTCTTTATTAAACTGCCAAGCGATGCTGAATTCTCTCGATCCTTCGATGAATTCTTCACTCTCCCTTCAAATGTCAGAATTGAGCAAATTGGCACTTCCAGCCACAAATTCCCAGTCCAATAATACAATAACTTGTGAGAGAACGCACCTTCCGTTTAAAAATGAAACTGCATCACAAAAACAAACACGCAACAGAAACAGAGGTACAACACCTTCTACCTGGAAATCTACAAACTCAAAATCCTACTGCATCACCTGGGTCGACCCTTATATAGTCTCGGGGCACATGTCACCATGTGACCTCACATCGGCAGGAAAATCACATCAGGTGACCTCCAAAAGACCATTACATCATTCTCACAAAAAAAAGCAGGTTTCCTTGAGCATGTAACACCTCCCTCCAAAAAAAAATTTGGTCTCTTGAAGAACAAAACTTTAACAATTTATACAAAAAAAAAACAAAGGTATAAAATTTACAAAATACACAATATATACAATCTTATCTTTCAGCCCTTTACAAACTAATGTACAGTAGGAGTGTTACAAATGATAAAATATCACTCCAAAAAAAACAAATTTTCATTGTACATTTAACATCTAGACAAACAATCAGCGATCACATTGTCTTTACCCTTAATATGAGTGATCAAAATATGGTACTTCTGTAATATTAAACTGGATTATTAAATTGGAGTTTAATTTCCTTAACCCTTTTCCTTAACAGTCACAGTAGCAACCTCTCTCTCATAATACGGTTTTATCATATTTATATGACACAGCTGTGTTGCCTTTCTCCTATCTGGGGTTTTTACCACATAATCCACCTCATTTATCTTAGATTTAATCTCATAAGGACCATGGAATTTGGCTTGTAATGGGTTTGTTTGCCCTGAGAAGAGAACCAACACCTTATCTCCAGACTTAAATGACCTCATCCTAGCTTCCTTATCATACCACGTCTTCATCTTCTCTTGAGCTAGCTTTAAATTTTCCTTGGCCAAGCTACAAGCTTTGTACAATCTCTCTTTAAATTTCAAAACATAATCTAACAAACTAGTGTGTCCTTCTTTATTAATCCACTGTTCCTTTAACAAAGCCAAAGGTCCTCGAACTCTATGTCCAAACACGTTTAAAAGGACTAAAACCTAATGATTCCTGTACTGCCTCCCTTACTGCAAAAAGTAGTAAATGTATACCTTCATCCCAATCCTTTTCATTTTCTACACAATATGTCCTAATCATAGTTTTTAGTGTAGAATGAAATCTGTCCAAGGCTCCTTGTGATTCTGGATGATAGGCTGAGGAAATAATCTGCTTTGCTCCCAGTTTATAAACTATCTGCTGAAACAACCCAGACATAAGATTACTACCTTGATCTGATTGTATTTCCTTAGGCCACCCAAAATAAGTGAAGAATTTCATAAGAGCTTTTGTCACAGTTTTAGCTGTTATATTCCTAAGAGGTACTGCCTCTGGAAACCTAGATGCTGTGCACATAATAGTTAATAAATATTGCTGTCCAGTTTTAGTTTTTGGCAAAGGACCTACACAGTCTACAATGATTCTTGAAAATGGCTCACCAAATACAGGAATTGGTTGCACTGGAGCCACTGGAGTAACCTGATTAGATTTACCAACAATTTGACATGTATGACACGTTCTACAAAATGTTGTCACATCTTGTCGTAAACTAGGCCAATAAAAATATTTAGAAACTTTGTTCATAGTTTTCTTTACCCCTAAATGACCCCCCACCCAAAGGAATACTATGAGCCATAGTCAAAATCTCATTCTGGTAAATTTTAGGAACAACAACCTGATGATTAACTTCCCATTCCTCACTAGCTTGAATTGTAGGCGATCTCCACTTTATCATTAATACCCCCATTTCAAATTAATATCCAACTGGTACTTTTTCAATTTCACTATCTGGAAGAGCTTGTTCTTTTAATTTAACTGTCTCAGGATCTCTACCTTGCTCTGCTATCATCTCCTTCCGAGATAAAGACACATCTTCCTGATCAGACTTACCATCAAAATCCTGATCAAATAAGGTAGGTAAGAAAGTTTCTGATACATCCTCAAAATTCGAATCTTGATTTGAACTGTCATGGGTAACAACCTCATCCTTTACATCAGTCTTTTTAGTCATAGCTGTTGTTACAACACAGGAAGAATCTATGTTAGAATCCCTCTGTGGTTCCTCAGAATTTGAATTTATTGTCAAATGCACTTCAGGAAAAACTTGTCCACCTGCTAAATCATTCCCTAACAAAAGAGAAACATTATTCACAGGTAAACTGGATTTTAGTCCTACTTTAACAACCCTTGTAACTAATCCTGACCTTAAATTTACTCTATGTAAATGTACTGGCATAAGGGCACTCTCTACTCCTCTTATATAATTTACCTCACCAATGTCAGACTCATCACTAAACCTTAGCACACTGTCTAATATTAGTGATTGTGAAGCTCCAGTATCTCTAAGTATCCTTATCGGTACTGCATTGGATCCTTCTTTCAAGGATACAAATCCTTCTGTTATAAAAGCCTCATATCCCTTCTTAACTTGGTCAGACTCTGACACATCTTCATTAATATTTTCTAAACCCTGTAGCTTTACAGGTTTTTCCATATGCTGCACACAAGCATCTGGGGCCACTTCTTTCTCTTTCCGTTTCAATCGGAAGCAATTAGCCACTACATGTCCAGGTTTCTTACAATAATTACGAATAATACCAAAATGTCTTTCCTACACAGGTCTCCCTTCATCCTTACTTTTCTCATCAACTTCAGATTTAATTTCTGATTTACCTTGACTCTCCGTGCTAGTTTTCTTTGTAAAAGTTTTACCTGGAGAAAATTCATTCTTGTGAATTAAAACATACTCATCAGCCAACTTAGCAATCTCCTGCAATGTAGCAGTGTCCCGTTCATTTAAGTATGTTCTCACTTCAACAGGAATGCTTCTTTTAAATTCCTCCTGCAAAATCAGCTCTTTCAATTTTTTATACTCCCCATTCACATTTTTAGAGGAAACCCATCTCTCAAAACACACAGATTTCTAACAGGCAAATACCACATGTTTTTTCCACCGATTTCTTTAAACTTCTAAATCTTTCTCTATACGCTTCCTGAACAATTTTGTATGCCTTTAATATATTCTGCTTAACAATATCATAATCCATTGTTCGTTCAGCATTTAAAGCCGTATAAACTTCTTGTGCCTTGCCTTTAATTACACTTGGTAATATCACTGCTCATTGGTCCTTCGGCCACTTTAAACTCAAAGCAACTGTTTTGAAATGTTCGAAATATGCATCCACATCAGCTTCATTAAATGGAGGAGCCAAAACAACCTCACGACTAGCAGTAAATTGTTTGATAGAACCAGAAGACTGATTCCCAGACCTTATTTTCTCCATCTCTAGCTCAAATTTCCTCTGGTTTTCAGCTTCTCTTTCTTTCATTTCCACTTTAAATCTTTCAAACTTTCACTGTTCAAGATGCAACTGCATTTCCAGATTACTCATTGGAAACTTCTCTAACACCCCCTCCTCAAAATATTCCAAATTAGTATAATGTTCAGCAATTTTCCTTTGTATGAAACCCTTGGTAGAATTTCTCGTAATTCCTTTAATATCCAAACTCTTAGCAATCTCCAATACCACAGGTTTTCTCGCATTCTCTAAAAATCCCGAGTCAGGCGTCTTCAAAAACCCGTCAATATCCATTGTTGCCGAATACAACACACACACCAATCAAACCAAAAAAAATCGAGTATTCCCTTTTACCAAATCAAAATGGTAATTACCAGCACTTAAACTCAAAATTGGAACATTTCCTGGCCGAGCCCCCACAAATTATGTTATGAATACCAATTGAGACAGGTTATATAAAAACAACCAAACATTTATTAAACACGTATAAACGATAAGAAACAAAAACAAAGGAAAACTTTAACCGGAGGTTAACAGGTATGCAGCCGTTCATCAACTCCACTCGGCTCTGGTTCTTAAAGCGTTAAATGTGAAAACAGTTCTTAAAGCGATACTGTCAGTTATAGTTCTTAAAGCAATACCTTCGAAAGTCCAACAGATTTACACGTTCAATTGGGAGAGACTTCTCTGGAGAAGGACTTCTTCACAGACGCACCTTTACTGCTGGTTCTGTCCACAGGATTCCCGATGCCTAAACGAAACAGTTTAAATCGACTGACTTTAAATTCCTTTAGAGAAAGAGAGAGAGAGCACCTTTTTGCATGAACTCATTGCCCTTTTGCAAGAGTTATCTCGATGCAGGTTCTCCCCAACGAAGACTCAATAAGGTTGATTCTTTATTAAACTGCCAAACGATGCCGACTTCTCTCGATCCCTCACTTCGATGAATTCTTCACTCTTCCTTCAAATGTCAGAATTGAGCAAATTGGCACTTCCAGCCACAAATTCCCAGTCCAATAATACAATAACTTGTAAGAGAACGCACCTTCCATTTTAAAAATGAAACTGCGTCACAAAAACAAACACGCAACAGAAACGTAGACACAACACGTTCTACCTGGAAATCTACAAACTCAAAATCCTACTGCGTCACCTGGGTCGACCCTTATATAGTCACGGGGCACATGTCATCACCTGACCTCACATCGGCTGGAAAATCACATCAGGTGACCTCCAAAAGACCATTACATCATTCTTACAAAAAAAAACAGATCTCCTTGAGCATGTAACAGAGTATTCATTACAAAGTGGGGTCTGCCTTGGTTACTGAGGATAACCATGACGACTTCTGTGTCTTGTCATGCCCTTTGCTTGCCACAAAGTGCTGCAAAACCACCTCCTTGGCCATTGGATCTCAATGTTATTCTCATCTGCCACATGCTCGGACAGGCATGTCCCTGTCTCATCAGAATATAAGGCCCACCGGCTGCCCTCACTTGGTTCAGCCCATTTGTTGAGTGGTGTACCGGGGTATGGCTGCTGCCCCAAGTAAACAAATACTTGGAGCCACAGGCGAGAGCTGAGTGTCCGGTGGGGATCGAGGTTGAGTGGGCTGCACCAGAATGGACGCAACAAGCCCAGAGGTGTTACCCCTCCCTGGACACCCCATGCACAACAGCGTACACTGAATTCCTCTGTCAATAACTAAAGGGAACTAATATAGTCCTCTAGAAGCATTGGTAGTGTTCTTATTTGTTCTGTATTTCGCTTAAATACATAATCTGTTACTCAGTTAAATGGTAGCTTGTCTTTTTTTTTATATCTTTAAATATTTCCATGAAACTTTGCCTAATTAGGGCAGCTGCTTCATTGGGCCCAAATGTACTGGTCACAATGTGTCCCAATTAACTGGATTTAACACAAGTTCAAGTGCATTTGTACAGTCTTAACTTTACAGAAGGATTACAGGCCACCGAACGATCTGAGGAATAACAAGTAGTTTTGGACTGCAGTCAGAACATGCTGACTCCTGCTGCAGCACCAGCACTGATACCTGGATTTAGCCCATTGCCTACTGGAGCTGTAACAGGCTGCTGAGTCTTCTCCCGGATAAACCTGGTGTGATCAAGTCCAAATAAATGGGAGAAACCAGCCTGGGGTAAAAGATACGTTGAGCTGTTCTCCCCCATTTATTTGAAATTGTTTTCAAATGTTTTTATTGTGAAGCAACATCAGCTTAACCACAACCAACAATGTCCTAAAGTACAATGGTCCTTTTTTCTTTTCTTTCTTATAACAACATAATGAAAGTCAAATGTATAGTAAACAAGCAAAAAGCAAGGGAAACCCTACCACCCCGTCTCCTTTCCCCTTCCCAGCCCTACCCTCCCGTATGTGCTGTTTAGATCCTACCACCCCCCACACACTTAGTTCAGCTGTGGGTCTCTTCTAAATGTAACAGTAATAGTTTCAAATTCCTTGAGTCTGTCCTTGATAACGTATCTTATCCTCTCTAGATGCAGAGTATCCATTAATGCAGCCAGCCATTGTCTGAGTGATGGAATTCCCTCCTTTTTTCAGAACATCTGTATGAGTTTCTTTCCATTAAGTATGCCATAGGTCAGGAGTTGTTGCTGGGTAGCCTGGAATTTATTTGACCTCGCAGAAGTTCCAAGCATTATTAAAATGAAGTCTGGTATTATCTGAACCTTTAGTACCTTCGATAGGACCTCAAATATTTGCTTCCAATACTCTTGTATCCAGGGACATAAAGCATAACTATGTAACAAATTTGCCTCCGAGGACTTGTATTTCTCACACACTGGGGACACCTCTGGGAATATTTTATAAATCCTTACTTTTGAGTAATGTAGTCTGTGTAGGATTTTAAATTGTATTAAACAATGCCTGGCATTGATGGAACAGGAGTTAACATACTCCAAAGCCTCATTCCATATAACCTCCTCTATCTCTGTACCCAAATCCTTTTCCCACTCTTTTTTAATATCATCCATTATTTAAAATTGTTTAAAGATTTAAACTACTTTTGAAGATTTACTTTACACTATTAACTAATTTTGATCAATCTTGAGTCAGACATTGAGCTTTCACAGATTGTGATCCTGGAGGAGAGGTTTCAGCACCTCTCTAAACCATCCCATGAGCTTATCTTCTGCTGGCAACCATTCTGCTCCACTCTGCCACACTGAGGAGCTGGGATCTCAGTGGAGAGCTGCTCTCAAGTTGAGGGTGGATGAAACTGCATAGCCTGGGAAGGGGAATTACCATCTTGGGGCGGTGAAAAACCTACCTCAATATACTGGCTATTCAGGATAGACATAAAACTCGTGACAAATTAAGATTATTCTTTAACCAGTTTGATTTGACAGACTGTTGACAATGTGGAATAATTTGGTCTCTGTAGTTGGTAGGGTTTGTTTTGGTTGTCAGTCATCCTGTGCTAAATGGATTAATCAAAAGTTTTAATTGTAACAGATTCCAAGGTGTGATTCTTAAGAAAAAACTACACTTATACAAAATGACTGTAATTATAAAGTTATCTATGGTTTAACAACTTTATTTTTACAAAATACTTGTATGTACCTATTGTAAAATGTTTCAGAAAACGTAAATTAAACATTGAGATGACATAAGTGAATGCAATTTGAAAACAATATATAAAAAATATAATGGAAAAACAGGCAACATCTCTGGAAAGAGAAATAAAAATAAAAAATGCCATCAATGCTGCCTGACCCTGCTGAGTGCTTCCTGTAATTTCTGGTTTTGTATCCAATTTCCTACCCTTTTCATGCACCATTGAGCTTTAGGAATAGGGTGTTCTGGCAAAGGAATGGGAGACTAAGGAAATGCAGGGGGCAGGGTTTCAGGAGATCTGGGGAATGTATCACCTGTACAAAAAGAATGGGTTACTCGGAAACTGATGGTGGGGTGGGGCGGCCATATCCTCGCAACCAGATTTGCTAGAGCTGTTGGGGAGGGTTTAAACTAGTTTGGCAGAGGGATGGGAACCAGAGTGATACAGATAGTTGCAGTATGTAGAGACTCCATGAGGAAGGATAGGCAGTTGCTAGGGCAAAACTGCAGTCAGTGGGATAGGTTAGAGTGTGTCTTTTAATGCAAGAGTTTCAGGAACAAGGGTGATGAACTTAGAACATGGGTCAGTGCATGGAACTACAATGTTGTGATCGTGACAGAGACTTGGCTGTGACAAGGGCAGGATGTTCGTGGGCTTTAGATTTTTCAAAGGGAACAGGGAGGGAGGTAAAAGGTCAGGGAGTAGCATTGCTAATTGGGGTAGCATCACAGCTGCAGAAAGGAAGGATGTAGTGGAGATTGTCTACCGGTTGGTGGTGGAAGGTCAGAAACGGGGTGGGGGGGGGGGCGATCACTCTATTATGAGTATTCTATACAATCCCCCAACAGCAACAGAGACACTGGGGAATAGATCAGGAGGCAAAGCTGCAGAATCTATTGTGTTTACTGTAAAAATTGTGATGTCTTATGATTATAATCCAAAATAATTCAACCCCACAGAATATGTTCTGTCCATTGTGACTGAAAGTGAAAAGGTGGTGGATGTTGGAAATGTGAAAATAAAATGCTGGCAGCACGGAGCAGGTCAGGTGCCATCAATGGAAATAGGAACAGTGTTAATCTCCCAGGTCTTCCAGTTCTGACTTGGAACATCATTACTGGGCCTTTTTCTGTAGATGTTGTGTTAACTGTAATTTATCAGTCAGTTGCTTTCTTGTTTGCTCCAAGGTCCAGTCCCATTTCCAGAGGTTAATGTGTAAACTAAATAGACCTATCCAAAAATGTATGTATAAATATATATGTCAATCTACTGAGAGAGTACTACATTATTAACAGTGCAGTGTTATGCTGAAGGCTTGTTTGCTTGCTCAAGTGGAGTTAAAAGATTCCATGCTGCTCATTTAGAGTCACAGAGTCATAGAAAGGTACAGCAATGAAGCAGGCCTTTCAGCCCATCTAGTCTATGCTGAACCATTTAAACTGTCTATCATGCTGAACCAGGACCATATCCCTACCATCTATGTACCTCTCCAAACTTCTCCTAAATGTTGAGATTGAGCTTGCACCACTTGCACTATCAGCTTGTTCCACACTCTCACAACCCTCTGAGTGAAGACATTTCAACTCCTGTTCCCCTTAAACTTCTCACCTTTCACCTTTAACACATGACCTCCAGTTGAGATCCATAGAACCATAGAACCATAGAAACTACAGCACAGAAACAGGCCCTTTGGCCCTTCTTGGCTGTGCCGAACCATTTTCTGCCTAGTCCCACTGACCTGCACACGGACCATATCCATCCATACACCTCCCATCCATGTATCTGTCCAATTTATTCTTAAATGTTAAAAAAGAACCTGCATTTACCACCTCGTCTGGCAGCTCATTCCATACTCCCACCACTCTCTGTGTGAAGAAGCCCCCCCTAATGTTCCCTTTAAACTTTTCCCCCCTCACCCTTAACCCATGTCCTCTGGTTTTTTTCTTCCCTTGCCTCAGTGGAAAAAGCCTACTTGCATTCACTCTATCTATACCCATCATAATTTTATATACCTCTATCAAATCTCCCCTCATTCTTCTACGCTCCAAGGAATAAAGTCCTAACCTATTCAACCTTTCTCTGTAACTGAGTTTCTCAAGTCCCGGCAACATCCTTGTAAACCTTCTCTGCACTCTTTCAACCTTATTTATATCCTTCCTGTAATTTGGTGACCAAAACTGAACACAATGCTCCAGATTCGGCCTCACGAATGCCTTATACAACCTCATCATAACATTCCAGCTCTTATACTCAATACTTTGATTAATAAAGGCCAATGTACCAAAAGCTCTCTTTACGACCCTATCTACCTGTGACGACACTTTTAGGGAATTTTGTATCTGTATTCCCAGATCCCTCTGTTCCACTGCACTCCTCAGTGCCTTACCATTAACCCTGTATGTTCTACCTTGGTTTGTCCTTCCAACGTGCAATACCTCACACTTGTCAGTATTAAACTCCATCTGCCATTTTTCAGCCCATTTTTCCAGCTGGTCCAAGTCCCTCTGCAGGCTCTGAAAACCTTCCTCACTGTCTACTACACCTCCAATCTTTGTATCATCAGCAAACTTGCTGATCCAATTTACCACATTATCATCCAGATCATTGATATAGATGACAAATAACAATGGACCCAGCACTGATCCCTGTGGCACACCACTAGTCACAGGCCTCCACTCAGAGAAGCAATTCTCTACCACCACTCTCTGGCTTCTTCCATTGAGTCAATGTCTAATCCAATTTACCACCTCTCCATGTATACCTAGCGACTGAATTTTCCTAACTAACCTCCCATGCGGGACCTTGTCAAAGGTCTTACTGAAGTCCATGTAGACAATATCCACTGCCTTCCCTTCATCCACTTTCCTGGTAACTTCCTCGAAAAACTCCAACAGATTGGTCAAACATGACCTACCACGCACAAAGCCATGTTGACTCTCCCTAATAAGCCCCTGTCTATCCAAATGCTTGTAGATTCTGTCTCTTAGTACTCCCTCCAATAGCTTACCTACTACTGACGTTAAACTCACCGGCCTATAATTTCCCGGATTACTTTTCGATCCTTTTTTAAACAACAGAACAACATGAGCCACTCTCCAATCATCCGGCACTTCACCCGTAGACAGCGACATTTTAAATATTTCTGCCAGGGCCACCGCAATTTCAACACTAGATCCTCAGTTCCACCCAACCTCAGTGAAAAAAACCTGCTTGCATTTACTGTATCTATGCGCCTCATAATATTGTATACCTCTATCAAATCTCTCCTTAATCTTCTCCGTTCCAAGGAATAAAGTCCTAACCTATTCAATCTTCCCATATAACTCAGGTCCTCCAGATCTGGCAACATTTGAAAGGAGCTAATGATCGAGACTGTACGGTTTAACTGAACAATTTGTAGCCTTCTGCAATCAACACGAAGTTTAATAATTTTAGATAATTGGTCTTCAAGTCAATATTCAACATTAATATACAGAGTTTTTCTTTTTATTTTCACCAATGCAGGTTGTTGGAGCCTGTTGTGCATAATTTAGAGTTGCTACAGTTCCTTCATTACAACACCACTTCATCGAGGTTCATTTGCTTCAAACCATTTTCAGGTGTTCTGAACTCAGTGTGAGATGTCCTGTATGAATGCAAGTTTCCTTTTCCTAACAAAGCAATTGCTGTTGGATTATAGCTTTCTTACCGTAAAGAAATGTCTCCTTACACCTAGAGCGTACTCAAATATATAAAGAGCGAGTTGATGGCTTGAATTTTCTACTTTTTACTAGGTTCCATCTCAAAACATACTTCGAGCTGGAAAGATTTTACGAAACGCAATACTGGCTCAAGCTCCTCACATGATAAGAGATCGGAAATACCACCTGAAAACGTACAAGTGAGTGCGGTACAGCAGGATTGTGATGTTTATTTTGGTCATTCTTTAGAATAAAGCTTTCTTTACAGTTTTTCTGGCTGGTTAGAAATGAGTACTGCCAATAGAAAAAATGATTAAACCATCTTTGAAAAGATGAGTGTAATGGAGCATCACCAGTTCTCATCTCTTCAATTTCCATCCTATGCTCCTTCAGTCCTTCATTTACAGGGAATCATCTGAGCTCTGTTGGGTGGCTCCTAGAGAGTGAGGGAGTGTTTGTGTCCTTTTTTGAAAGACTGGTGAATTTTGGTCTGAGTTGAATTGACTTTATTACTTACATCCTTCATATACAAGTAAAAATCTTTATGTTACATCTCCATCTAAATATGCAATGTGCAATTTATAGTAATTCATAATAAATGGTATGTACAACAGGACAGCCAATATAACATAGAAATACAGTTGTATCAGCATGAATTAAGCAGTCTGATGGCCTGGTGGAAGAAGCTGTTCCGGAGCCTGTTGATCCTGGCTTTTATGCTGTGGTACCATTTCCCGGATGGTAGCAGCTGGAACAGTTTGTGATTGGGGTGACTCAGGTCCCCAATGATCCTTCAGGCCCTCTTTACACATCTGTTTTTGTAAATGTCTGAATCATGGGAAGTTAACATCTACAGATGCACTGGGCTGCCCGCACCACTCTCTGCAGGGTCCTGCGGTTGAGGGAGGTACAGTTCCCATACCAGGCAGTGATACAGCCAGTCAGGATGCTCACAATTGTGCCCCTATAGAAAATTCTTAGGATTTGGGGGCCCATACCAAACTTCTTCAACCGTCTGATGTGAAAGAGGCACCGTTGTGCCTTTTTCACCACACAGCCATTATGTACAGACCACATGAGTTACTCATTGATGAGCAACTTAAAGCTGTTCACCCTCTCAACCCCAGATCCATTGATGTCAATAGGGGTTAGCCTGTTTCCATTCCTCTTGTAGTCCACAACCAGCTCCTTTGTTTTTGTGACATTGAGGGAGAGGTTATTTTCTTGACACCACTGTGTCAGGGTGATGACTTCTTCTCTGTAGGTTGCCTCATTATTATTTGAGATTAAGCCAATCAGTGTAGTATCATCAGCAAACGTAGTTAGCAGATTGGAGCTGTGGGTGGTGACACAGTCACGGGTATACAGAGGGTAAAGGAGGGGACTTAGGACACAGCCCTGAGGGGCTCCTGCATTGAGGGGCAGAGGTGAGGGCAATCTGACAGAAAGTCCAGGATCCAGCTACACAAGGCAGGGTCTGCTTGTTCTCTTGATTATAAGCTAATGGATGGACACAAAACTGCATATAAGGATGGGAGATTTTCAAAGAATGAAAAAGTGAATTCATCTTTTTCTTTGAGAGCTGTGTTCTTTGATGACCTCTCTTCAGATTATACATTTGAGATTAGTTTTTTTTTTACTTTTACTTTATACTTTATTGCCGCCAAACAATTGATACTAGAGCGTACAATCATCACAGCGATATTTGATTCTGTTCTTCGTGCTCCCTGGAGTACAAATTGATAGTAAATATTAAAAATTTATAAATAGAAAATAGAAAAATGGAAAGTAAGGTAGTGCAAAAAAACCGAGAGGCAGGTCCGGATATTTGGAGGGAATGGCCCAGATCCGGGTCAGGATCCGTTCAGCAGTCTTATCACAGTTGGAAAGAAGCTGTTCCCAAATCTGGCTGTACGAGTCTTCAAGCTCCTGAGCCTTCTCCCGGAGGGAAGAGGGACAAAAAGTGTGTTGGCTGGGTGGGTCGTGTCCTTGATTATCCTGGCAGCACTGCTCCGACAGCG
This sequence comes from Mobula birostris, assembly GCF_030028105.1. Lineage (NCBI taxonomy): Eukaryota > Metazoa > Chordata > Chondrichthyes > Myliobatiformes > Myliobatidae > Mobula > Mobula birostris. The sequence goes on along the minus strand of NC_092375.1, from coordinate 169,551,418 downwards.
TGTGGTGTAAAGTGAGTCCAAGGATGGAAGATTGGTTTGTGTGATGTGCTGGGCTGTGTTCACGATCTTCTGCAGCTTCTTCTGGTCTTGGACAGGACAACTTCCATACCAGGTTGTGATGCACCCCAGAAGAATGCTTTCTACAGTGCATCTATAAAAATTAGCGAAGGTTTTAGGGGACAGGGAAGGGTTTAATCAACATAATCAGATTGACAGGTTATCAGTTTACCATTATGTAAAACCTCCTGCTTGGGAGGTTGGTCAAGAAGGTTTAGTCACTTGGCATTCAAGCTAAGGTAGTGAATTGGATTAGACATTGTGTTTGTGGGAGAAGCCAGAGAGTGGTAGTAAATGGTTGCTTCTCTGACTGGAGGCCTGTGACTAGTGGGGTGCCACAGGGATCAGTAGCTGTATGTCATCTATATCAACAATGTGGATGATAACGTGGTTAACTGGATCAGCAAATTTGCGGATGACACCAAGACTGGGGGTGTAGTGGACAGCGAGGAAAATGCTCATGGCTTGCAGCAAGATCTGGACCAGCTTGACCAGACTGCAGCTGTAGATAGTCAGGATTCCAACCACCTTGAAAAGGAAAGAAAAGGTATTAAATGAGAAGAAGTTAAACTGTTTTGCAGATGAACTGGAAGAAGTTGCCCAAGTTCACAAAAAGCTTTGGCGCCATCTTCAGCTCCTGTCACTCCTTCCAATGTGGTTATGGTCCTGGTGCAGGTTGATGGGAATCGGCCGTTTAAATGGTTCAGCATGGACTAGGTGGGTCAAAGGACCTGTTTCTGTGCTGTAGTTTTCTATGACTTTATGACTCTTTGACTCTGTAATAGAGAACATTACCCACGTTCCAGTGTTCTGGTTGTCTTGATGTTCTGAATTTAGCCATGGACCCTATTCTTCTACTATTGCTCCACCTCTTCATGACATAAGTTTTTGAAAAATCAACGTCTGCCCTAAGTTACATGCTTCATATCTATTGATATTAATACTACATTTCCATGAAACTAATTACATCTGTGGAATTAAGCTCAGTGAAACCTGGTCAGACTCAATGACTTAGAAACAGCTTCTTCCCCTCCATCATCAGATTTCTGAATGGTCCACGAACCCAAGAACCTCATTATTCCCTTTATTTTGCACAAGAAATTATTAGAAAACATTACTTAGAAAAAGAAACAAAATTTAGAAACTTCCACTGTAACCAAGTATTTGTTTTGAATAAAATTCTGTCACATATTTTAAAAACAGAGATTCATTCTTGAGAGCTGAAATCTCAGTTAAATGGATCAAGGGGCAAATGAAAGCCAGAAGCAAGCACAATATCATCATCATCAGTGCTTTTTAAGCTTACCATACCTCTATGTTGTCAGAAAATGTTGTGAAGGTTAATAGTGACGATTGGTTCTGCAGAAAGATAATTAAATGCCTTAGTATTGTTTCTGTCAGTGCACTTTGCCAATTCTACTTCAGCAAGCACTGAAGAATGAGATTTATACAAAGTGCATTTGAAGTGTTGCATTGTTTTAAAATTCAGGTCCGGATAATCACTTGAAGTGATTTTTGTGGTAAGCTCAGATTGCGACTGCTGTAGTTTGATATTTATTTGCACAATTGTTAATTCTACGTTGGAGCATCAGCTCATGCATTCGGTTGATGTTGATGCCATTTACCTCGTTCTTTAACCAGGCCAATTTATAGTGCTTGAAACTTGAAAAGAAAAGCTAACAAACTTTTACTGAATTAAAATGGGGTATTGCAAGAATAAAGCCACATTGCTTACAACTTTTTCCAATGCAGGGTTCCCAGGCTTTTTTATGCCCTGGACCAATACTATTAAGCAAAGTGTCTGTGGACCCCAGGGTGGGAACCCCTGTAATGTAATATCTTAGACCTATTTTGACTGAATCTTAATTCTGGAAAAATAAAACATTTTAATTCCAATGTACTGCTGAAAATAACTTATTTTAAAATGCTCTTTGCACCTAGACAATGCTGTGTTGGCACAGAGTTAGTGGACTGGATGATTCAGCAGACAGCATGTGTCCATTCTCGTGCACAGGCTGTGGGCATGTGGCAAGTTCTTCTTGAGGAAGGAGTCCTAAACCATGGTAAAAATTGTGTTTTAACAATCACTGTGTCTTCAAAGAATTACACCAAATCAATTACTAGCCACTTCTTTTACTGATAGTGGCTTTTATGAAGTGTAATATCAAAGGTAAAATTAAAAATGGAATTAAAAATAGATATGTTAAATAAATATGAACTTTAAAGAATAATTAAAACTTAATAATAAAATAATAAAAACTTTAGTTGAATCTATTCAAAATGCGAAAATTGAAATTATGGCACAAAATCTGGAAATGTTGACAAGTGTTTGCTTTGATAAACCTTTGACAAAATGTGCAGTATCACTTGGCAAGCTTATTGGATACAGAATTAAGAACTAAACAGACTGATATGGTTTCTTTCCAAAGTTTCAGATTTCCCCTGACACCCATCCTAGCTCTGCATAAAAATAATCCTAATTCTGCTCTTGTGTTTCATTGGCAAATGTGAGCTTGTTGCTTCAGAGTGCCATGGATATACTATTTATTTGAGAGTAGATTTTGGGTCATACTTGACATCAGAGGATGTGTAGATTGGAGAAAAGTTCACAGGGTCTTCCTATATTCAGAATTCAAGGATGAACGGGGGCCCAGTATCTCCCTGTTTATTTGCTTTAGAAGAACACCAGGACCTCAGTTGGTGGAGGCATCTTGAATCAGGGGACCAACCTTTCTGTGCATCGATATATGCTGTGCAAGACATATGCTTCTGATAGAGCACAAATCTGAAGCTTTTCCACTAAGTAGTTTGATTGTTGAAGCTAACACAGTGGGTGAGATTAGATGTACTCCAAAATAATCTTTGTAACTGTGACTTGTAGTTCCTTGTGATGCAGAAATATACAAACTCTTACACATGAATGAAAACTGGGGATATATTAAGTGAAAGGCATTGAACATGTTGGCGGGGGGGGGGGGAAGGTTAAGATTGATTTAGCAAAATTACTGGGCACTTTCTTGACCATATACAGTAATTGCAGAAAAACAATTTTAAAGCAAATTTTAACCTAAATAACGAAGACAGTGGAATGAATTTTTGAAGGTGTCATATTGAAGCTGCATATTATACTACAAGAAAACTGCACTTTGTGAAATGTTTGGTTATTAGCACAAAAACACTGTAACCTACCACTGTAAAGCACTGGTGTCATTTAAATGTGTAAATCAATGCTGTCTTAGCGGATCAGGAGCACAATTTCCAGGACAAGTACCTGTTCTATCGTTTCCTGGATGATGAAAAGGAGGATGCCCGTGCACCCACAGATGAAGAGAAGAAAGAATGTGAGGAGGAGCTGCAGGAAACAATGCTTCTGCTTTCACAGATTGGACCGGATGCCCACATGAGAATGATTTTAAGAAAACCGTGAGTAAGATGATATGCTAACTTGCATCGTGTAAGTTAGAAGATTATCTTTCATTAATTTTTGTTAACTTATGCTGTCCTGGTCAGTTCATTGTATAATATTTCAAATCAATGCTGTTATATCATTTATAGATATTAAATCAACCCTACATGACAACTTTATCCACATTGGACCTTCATCATTGGAGAGACCAAGATGGTAGTTCCTTGGTTCACTGATTGTCAAATTATACAGCGCCTTGAAAAAGTATTCAGCCCCCACAACTATTTTCACATTTTACTGTCTCATTTTCTAAATTTAAAATATATTGAAGTAAGATTTTTTGAGCTAATCTACAAAACATTGTGTATAATGTCAAATCAAAAGAAAAACGTACTAAAAATTAAAATCCAAAGAAGTATTCATCCACTCTGTAATTATTACACTAACTTTCCTCAGGTACAATACTGTATGATACCTTACCAACTCACCCAATTTTTGATAGAAAAATTGGAGAATCACCTCAATAAATAACCTCTCTCTCTATAAGGTCCAACAGTATGATAGATTTTCAACAGACCAGAGCAAAATGAAGACAAAAGAGCATCCAGGCAAGTCATGGAAATCACAATAAAGAAGCACAAATCTGGGGAAGGAGAAACGACCACCTCAAAGACACTGAACATACCTCGGAGCTCAGGGAAATCCATCAGGAAACAATGGGAAAAATATGAAACCTGTCTGAGAAAAGCATATCCTTGCCTGTAAAGACTTTGCAAAGCATCACTTAGAAGATACTGTAAAGGTGTAAAGAAGGTCTTGTGGTCGAATGAGACTAAAATGAAATTTTTTGGCCTCATCACTAAGTGGTACGTGTGGCGCAAATCTAAAACTGCACATCAGCCAGGTAACAGTGTCTCTACTGTAAAGTATGGTGGAGGTAGCATCAGGCTATGGGGATGCTTTTCAGCAGCAGGGACCGGAAATCTGGTCAGGATTGATGGGAAGATTAATGCTGCTAAATACAAAGAGATCCTGGATTTAAAAAAACCTGCTAGCCTCTGCCAGAAAGCTTAATCTGGAAAGGAAATTCATACTTCAGCAGGACAACAACCCAAAGCACAGTGCCAAAGCAATCATGGAGTGGCTTCAAATGAAGAAAACTGATATCCTTGAGTGGCCCAGTCAGAGTCCTGACCTTAACTCGATCGAACGTCTCTGGCAAGACTTCAAGATTGCTGTCAATGCCACTCCCCAACTAACCTGGCACAGCTTGAGCAATTTTGCAGGGAGGAATGGGCAAATCTTGCCCCATCATGTTATGCAAAGCTGATAGAGACTTATCCAAAAAGATCTCTGGCTGTAATAACTGTGAGTGGTGGCTTAACTAAGTACTGAGCAAACAGGGATGAATTCTTTTGAGCTGCTGGCATTTCATCTTTTGAAGTTTTAGTCTTTCATGCTTTACGATTTTTTCCTGGGGCTCTACTGTGGAAAAAGAGCATGTGATTCACAAATAAAAAATCTCAGTTAAATTGATCAAAATCCCTGGTTGCAATATTGAATTATATGAACGAAGGGGTGGGGGCTGAATACTTTTACAAGGCATTGTACATCCAACTTGCCATCTAAGTTTCTTCTTTAGCCTTCCATCTTTATTCCAGTGAGTCTTTGCAGTCAGAAATATAAACTAGTGCTACCTTAATAAATCATGTAACACAGTAATATTGCTCTGCTTTTATGTTTTAATGTATAGCATATGTGTTCAAGGTCAGCCAAGGCAAGTTTAGTAAGATCATTGAAGTTAATAAAAAAAAAAGCCAGTTCTTTCCTCAGATGGCTCTCTAATTTTGAGGGGGCAAGAACAGTAGGAAATCTTCTACTAGCATGCGTACTAAGACTCCTTACTGACTGATGTGATTTTGGAGACACTTACTCAGTTATTTTTATTGTTTATGTGTAATTCACAGGCCAAACCAGAGGACCGTTGATGATCTAGAAATTATATATGAAGAGTTGTTGCATATCAAAGCCTTATTACAATTTTCTACCGCAGTAAGCCTCTTTTCTCTGATTTCATTAATGAAAGGTTTTAATGCTGTGCAACTAGTACTTAATTGGGCATGTGTTTTAGAACTTGCAAGTAACTACTTACAGTTTAACTTTGTTTAGGGTCAATTTGACTTGTGCTGAACACATACACCATCTCAAATCATGTACATGTTGAGCAAGGTTACTGAGGCTGAGGCCTCTGTCGGTCAGAGTTGAACATGGGTGTTGCATCCTAGCTGTCTAGATACGCAAGCTAAGGTAGCACAAAATGGAGACCAAGCTGATGCTCATGTAGCAAGCTCTCTGTCTCCACACATCTGATGAATCCAAAGGAACGGCAGAGACCGATACAGCACCAGTAGCATCATAGGAGTTGCCAATCAGCATTGAACTGAATGTAGCTCTGTCTTAGGGACTCCAGCTCTGGATCTTTCCCCTAGGGTTTACTCCCAAAGCCTTGCCCATGAGTGGGTATAGCCGCAAGGCAGCGGAGGTTTGAGATCAGAGTTCCCTGACTTGCCAACCAGGGTTGAGGAGACCCATATGCCTTAAGCGACTGGTTTTAAGGCACCAGCAACTCCTCTTTGCCCCTTCTTCTGTCAGTAGAAGGTGGGCTTAGTAGCTGACCCTCACGTGAAGGTCAGGAGCTGGACTTGGTTGTCAGAGGCTATTTGCAGTGCACGACATTAGGAGCATTTAATAAATTACTTCATTAATATACTCTCAGCAAATAATTATCACTGTCCACCATGGCCAGTTTCCCATTTGTTTGATACTTCCAAGCACCATGGTAATATATTGTCTTTCCTGTATAAATATTCATGTTTGTCTGTCTTTGCTCCCTTTCCTCAGTCTGTTACGGAGAAGGGGGCTGCATTCCTGGCCTGACCTATCGAACATTTGGTGGGCTGTTTTTACTTATTCAAGGTCCAGCAATGATTCTAAATATTTCCATTTCAGTCAGTGTGAAGTGAGTGGAACTGGAACCTTTCTCACTCAGGCTAATGTCCATTTCCTAGTTCCCAACTTCCATTTCCAGAACCTGTATCTGGAACCAATGGTACTGTATATACCGGCTATATTTTCTGGAAAAGATCAACATGAGGATTGTTGCTAGATGTTTGTTCCATTCCATTTCATAGCAAGTACGTTTCAGGCATGATGACTTCCAGGTTTCTAGGTGTATGTAATTTTGTTTTAGTTGGGAATGCAGTTTAGTTACTTCTGCTCCAGGAAGTTATGTAATTTCACCCTGTGGATCGGGTTGAAGTTTTCATGTATGACATTATTGTACACCATTGCCCAACATCCAAGAAAGGCAATGGGGATAATCCTGGGAATTGTAGACTAGTGAATCTTGCTTCAGTGGTGGGCTAACTATTGTAGAGGGTTCTTAGAGACAGGATTTATGAACATTTGGAGAAACATTGTCAGTGTTGATTTGTGAGGGACAGGTGGTGCCTCACAAGCCTTATAGAGATTTTTGAGGATGTGACAAAGCAGTGGCGCTGGTAGAGACAGATACACTAGAGACATTTGAAGGACTCTTTGATAGGCGGAAAGATGAAAGAAAAATGGAGGGTTATGGAGGGAAGGATTAGCTTGATCTTGAAGTAGATGAAAAGGCCAACTCGATGTGGTGGGGCTGAAGAGCCTGTTCTGTGCTGTACTATGTCCTATGGCCTATGTTCAAAGATCCAGCCTCTGTGCTCTTGAATTTTTCATTGGCAGCATTTCTCCTGTTTTTATCCTCTACAACACACTTGCACACTGGCCCTTAAATTCTGCCACGTCCAAGACTATCTAAGTGCCTTACAGAACGCCCATTCCATAGCAATATCATAGCTTTCTCACTGCGAACAAAATCACAAGATGCTTAATTGTATCAGTTTCTCAAATATTAAAATATTCTATAAAAATGAGATTTATTTTCATTTTAAAGCTGTATTTTAAACCTACTTACCAAGTCTAGGAATATTGTTAAGTGTGACTAAAGATATTATTGAAAACGATTGTCATTATAATAAATCCAGCCAATAAAGCTTTCTTTTAAAACATATTTTTCATTGTTTTCAAGGTGAAACGAGAACTTGCAGGTGTTTTGGTATTTGAATCTCATGCAAAAGCAGGGACAGTTTGTAAGTATTGAACCAACCTAACAGATTCAAGGAAATTTTATTTGGAAATATTAGAATTGTTTATGCATGGAAAGTTGAAAAAAGTTATTACGAATTGCTGGGTATGATGTTGTGCCCATCACTGAATCATGGCTGAAGGATTATCGTAGTCGGGAGCTGAATGTCCAAGGTTACATATTGTATCGGAGGGATAGGAAAGTAGGCAGAGGGGGTGGCGTGGCTCTGCTGGTAAAGAATGGCATCAAATCAGTAGAAAGATGGGACATGGGATCAGAAGATGTTGAATCCTTGTGGGTTGAGTTAAGAAACTGCAGGGGTAAAAGGACCTGCAGTTATATACAGGCCTCCCAACAGTAGCTGGGATGTAGATCACAGATTACAATGGGAAATAGAAAAGGTGTGTCAAAAGGGCAATGTTATGGTAGTCATGGGAGATTTTAACATACAGGTCAATTGAGAAAATCAGGTTGGAAATGGATCTCAGGAGAGTGAGTTTGTTAAATGCCTACGAGATGGGTTTTTTTTTAGAGAACTTTGTCACGGAGCCTGCTTAGGGAATCAGCTATATTTGACTGGCTGTTATGCAATGAACTGGAGGTGATTAGAGAGCTTATGATAAAAGAACCCTTAGGAGGCATTGATCACTATATGATTTGAGTTCAACTTGAAATTTGATAAGGAGAAAGAAAAGTCAGGCATAGCAGTATTTCAGTGGAGTAAAGGAAATTGCAGTGCTATGAGAGGGGAGTTGGCCAAAGTAAATTGGAAGAAGGTGCAGGCAGGGATGTTAGCAGAGCAGCAATGCTGTGTTTTTCTGGGAAAAATGAGGAAGGTGCAGGATAGATGTAATCCAAGACAAAGAAATACTCAAATGGCAAAACTGTACAACCATGGCTGACAAGGGAAGTCAAAGCTAATGTAAAAGCAAAAGAGAGAGCATACAACAAAGCAAAAATTAGTGGTAAGACAGAGGATTTGGAAGCTTTTAAAAACCAGCAGAGCAACTAAAAGAATCATTATGAGGGAAAAGATGAAACATGAAAGCAAGCTAGCAAACAATATCAGAGTGGATAGTAAAAGCTTCCTCAAGAATGTAAAAATAAGAGAGATAAGAGTGGATATAGGAACACTAGAAAATGAGGCTGAAGAAAGAATAACGGAGGACAGGGAGTTGGCAGATGAACTAAAGGGGTATTTTCCATCAGTCTTCACTGTGGAAGACTCTAGCAGTGTTCCAGATGTTGAAGGGTGTGAGGGAAGACTGTAGTTGATATTACAAGGCAGAAAGTGCTCAAAAAGCTGAAAGACCTAAAAGTACATAAGTCACCCAGACCAGATGAACTGCACCCTTGGGTTCTGAAAGAGGTAGCGGTAGAAATAGTTGAGGCATTAGTAGTGATCTTTCAAAAATCATTGAACTCTGGCATGGTGCCAGAGGACTGGAAAATTGTAAATGTCAATCCACTCCTTAAGAAAGGAGAAAGGCAGCAGAAAGGAAATTAGCCTGACCTCAGTGGTTGGGAAGATGTTGGAGTCAATAGTTTAAGGACGAGGTTATGGAGTACTTGGTGACACAGAACAAGATAGGACAAAGTCAGCATAGTTTCCTTCAGGGAAAATCTTGCCTGATGAACCTGTTGTTCCTTGAGGAGATTACATGTACGATATATAAAGAGGATGCAGTGGATGTTGTATATTTGAACTTTCAGAGGGCCCTTAACAAGGTGCCACACTTGAGGTTGCTTACCAAGTTAAGAGCTCATCATATTACAGGAAAGTTACTGGCATGGTTAGAGCATTGGCTGATTGGCAGGAAGCAATGAGTGGGAATAAAAGGATTCTTTTCCGGTTGGCTGCCTGTGACTAGTGGTGTTCTACAGGAGTCGGTGTTGGGACTGCTTTTTACGCTGTATATCAATGATTTAGATGATGGAATAGATGACTTTGCTGCCAAGTTTGCAGATGATATGAAGATTGTTGGAGGGCCAGGTAGTGTTGAGGAAACAGGTAGGCTGCAGAAGGACTTAGACAGATTAGGAAAATGGGTAAGGAACTGGCAAATGAAATACAATGTTGGAAAATACATGGTCATGCACTTTGATAGTAGAAATAAATGTACAAACTATTTTCTAAACTGGGAGAAAATCCAAAAATCTGAGATGCAAAGGGACTTGGGAGTCCTTGTGCAGAACACCCTAAAGGTTAACTTGCAGGTTGAGTCGGTGGTGAGGAAGGCAAATGCAATGTTAGCATTCATTTCAAGAAGACTAGAATACAAGAGCATGGATATGATGTTGAGGCTTTTTAAAGGAACTGATGCGGCCTTGTCTTGAGTATTGTGAACAGCTTTGGGCTCTTCATCTGAGAAAAGATGTGCTGGCATTGGAGAGGGTCTAGAGAAGGTTCAGAAGCTCGATTCTGGGAATGAAAGGGTTATCATACGAGAAACAATTGATAGCTGTGGGTTTGTAGATGCTTTAATTTAGAAGGATGGTGGTGGGGGGAGGGAAATTGTATTGAAACCTTTTGAATGCTGAAAGGCCTAGACAGAGTAGATTTGGAAAGGATGTTTCCCATGGGGGCGGGGAGTCTAGGACAAGAGGGTACAGCCTCAGGATAGAGGGGCATCCATTTAAAACAGAGATGCGGACAAATTTCTTTAGCCAGAGGGTGATGAATTTGTGGACTTTGTTACCATAGGTAGTTGCGGAGGCCTGGTTGTTGGGTGCATTCAAGGCAGAGCTTGGCAGGTCCTTGATTGGACACGGCATCAAAGATTATGGGGAGAAGGGCGGGGACTGGGGCTGAGGAGAAAAGAAAAAAAAGGATCAGCCATGATTAAATGGTGGTGCAGATTCGATGGGCCATATGGCCCAACTCTACTCCTTTGTGTTATGGTCTTATTTTGTTTGTGTTAGGGAGATTAATTTGCTAAGAAAATTCGATTAAAGTTGATCGCAAGTAAATTAGACACGGACTTCGACGTTAAGAGAGTTTTATTCACAGTATCCTGGGGAGTGGAACCGCTAAAAGTCGGGTTCGGACTCCAAATAATACAGAGAGCACAGCTCCTTTTATGTCTGTACAAAGCATTTGCAAAAGCAAAGGTTGTTTGATTAACCTTGTGAATTGGAAAAGATAAGCTAGGTTTACATGCAGTTCTCTTGTAATAAACTATACCCATAGCAACAGCCAAAAATTAAAAATTCAGTCCTGTGTACAACTTTATATTAACAAACAGTTTGTCTCATATCCTTGGATTTAATTCTTACAAGATAAGCAACTGCAAGTATTTATTCTCAGAATCATCTCTGCTGAAATCCAAGGCCATATCTATAACAAACTAAGCTGCAAACTGGCTTCCATATTCAAAAAGCTAATATTAACTCTTTATCTATCAAAATCTTTAACTGAGAGTATTTTCCTCCACAGTCTGTCTTGACTGACACAAAAGAGAAGGAGCCAAAAATCATGAAAATTTAGGCTGAACAACTTCTTTGAAATATCCATCTATATGACATTTGGCTGAGTTGACCATCTTTGCCAGCACTTACCTGGCTTGGGTGCAAAGGGGCAATTGAGCTGACCCCGAGAAGTATCAAATGAAACACAGCAAGTTCTCTGTGGTGAGGAGGTTCAGTATCTCTGCTGGGGAAGAGGGGACTTGGTCGGTGGTTCCCGATCTTACTTGGGTTACTGTCTCCTTGGCCTCCAGACCACATCCCCAGGGCTCCCTCTCCTTTTCTGGCCATTACATAAAAATTACAAAGAATTTTGATTTTGAATTTTTAATTTTGCACAGTCAAAGAAAATAAGAATCACAAATTCAAAGCAGTGACAAATAATTGCAGAAATATTGAAATCTATTTAAATCTACAAATGAAATTATTTCTTTATTCAATTACAGAGAAAACAATTATAAACAATTTTAGGGCGTACATTAGTTGTCCAACTATTCACCACTTCATTGCTTTTTCATCTTTCAATGAGATGGATGGGCTTGGTGCAGTGATGTCAGCTTCTCAACATCAGGCTGAACATCATTCAGGAGTCCCAGACCCCTACGTTCAGTAATTTGCAGTCTGTTTTGTTGCTCTGAAAGAATTCGGGTGACTGCACTGAACCATACTCTACTAAATATGTGTTGGAAAGGCAGTAAATCTCGACCTTTTTCTGCAGTGCAGAATAACGTTCAGCGACTTCTTTTTGCAACCAAACAAAGTCTTGGTATGATTTTTGAACCTCGGCTTCAGCTCAAAGTCATTTTGTAGCGAGATCATTTCTTCCTCTGTCCTTCCTGTTAATTCCTCATTACAAGTGTTCAGGAATGGATTTATTACCCAATCTGGGATTTGGATCGAGACAAGACCCTGAAATCTCTCTGACATGTCTGGTAGTTCACTCAGGTAGGCACTGTTTATTTGAAGCTCACCATCTGGTATTCTTTCTTTCTCTTCCAACTCAGAGAGACTCGGAATTTGGAAAAGGTCGCGATGGCTAATGTTGCAATTAAATAGGGTTAACTTGGACAGAAATATGGCAATGACTGATTAGACTTTAATAAGATTCACATCATTTCCTGGCAATAGAAGATTAATTTCATTAAAGTTTGTGAATAATTCTCACAAGTAAGCAGGATCATGCCTGATAGTCTTGAGCTGATTACTGAATGAAGTATTCGAGACTTCAAAGAATTTTATCACAGTTTCGAAAAGCGCATAAAAGCATCGCAAGCAGTTTTCTTTTGAGAGTCATTTGACTTCTGTGTGCAACAACAAGTATTCAAACTGTCCATCATTCTCAACACAATCTCTCAAAATAGTTGAGAATTGAAAGCATGGGACTTGATTTTAATCACTGTGATAACAGTATTTAATGCTTTATGCAGCCGATCACAACAAGATGTTGTCTGTAATTTACACAGAGAATGGTAAATTTGTTAGGTACAGCTTTTTTCAAGAATGTATTAACCCACAGTGCTGTCCTGTCATTGTCGAACAATGACAAAATGTAGAATGTAGAACAGTCTGTGTTCCAAGCCTTCCACGGTTATACTCCACAACTCTTCATCCGCTGCATTGGCGCTGCTTCATGCATCCATGCTGAGTTTGTCAATTTTGCCTCTTCCCTCCACTTCACTTGGTCCGTCTCTGACACCTCCCTCCACTTTCTCGATCACTCTGCCTCCACCTCTGGAGACAAGCTGCCAACCAACGTCTTTTCTAAACCTACTCATTCCCACAGTTATTCTAACCATACCTCTTTTGTCCCTGCCTGCTGTAAAAATGCTGTCCCTTTTTCTCAGTTTCTTTGCTTCCACTGAATCTGTTCCAGGATATCAGAGATGCCATCCTCCATTTAGCAACAGGGTTTCCCTTCCTCCACTATTGATGCTGCCCTTATTCTGCATCTCCTCCATTTCCTATACATCCTCACTCGCCCCCTTTTCCCTTCACCTTAGCAGTGATAGAGTTCCACTTGTCCTTACCTACTACCCCATCAGCCTCTGCGTCCAACACATCATCCTCCGCAACTGTGACCATCTCCAAAGGGACCTACCACTAAATGAATCTTTACTTTCCCTCTTGTGGGTCCATGGCCTCCTCTTGTGCCGAGATAAGACCACCCTCAGGGTGGTGTAGCAACACCTTGTCTTCCATCTGGGTAGCTTCCAATCTGATAGCATGAATATAGATTTCTCCTTCCAGTAAACAAATCCATCCCCAATACCATCAATACACACATGCTGCTCACTTCCTCTATTCCCCACTCTGACCACCTGCTTCTTTTCACCTGCCAGTTACTTCCCCCCTGGGTCCCCTCCTTCTTCCCTTTCTCCCATAGTCCTCTCTCCTCTCCTATCAGATTCTTTCTTCTCCAGCCCTTTACCTTTCCAACCCACCTGGCTATCATCTTCCAGCAAGCTTCCTTCCACCCCCCCCACCTTTTTATTCTGGCATCTTCCCCCTTGCTTTCCAGTCCTGAAGAAGGGTCTCGGCCCAAAATGTTGTCTATCCATTCATTTCCACAGATGCTGCCTGACCTCCAGCATTTTGTGTGTGTTGTGTGTTCCTGTCATTGATGGTGCCCCAAACAAGAGAAAATCTGCAGATGCTGGAAATCTGAGCAACTCACACAAAATGCTGGAGGAACTCAGCAGGCCAGGCAGAATCCAAACCCAGTCCTGCCAAAAGGTTTCGGCCTAAGAAGTCGACTGTACCTTTTTCCATAGATGCTGCCTGGCCTGCGAAGTTCCTCCAGCACTTTGTGTGTATTGATGGTGCTCCACTTGTTGCACAAGCAAGGTTGTTAGTGAGTGGAATGCCTTTCTCTTTCAAAAATTGCTCACAGCCCGAAACATTGTGTCCCCCTTTGTATCTGTTTCTAGTCCCCTTGCAAATAACTATGCTTTCATCTTTTATGAGGCAAACATAACCAAGAAGCAAAGATTCATTCCCTGGCAAGGTTGAGTCGCGGATTGGAGCACACAAGTGCCAGGTCGAGGCAAGCTTAAGGCACATTCGAGGCAAAGTCAGGCGAGCAGAGGAGAGGCAGATTCCAGGCCTGTCCACCTAAACTGAGAGCAGGGTTTGATCGATCCGAGCGCCAGGCCGATTTGGAAGGGCCAAGTACAGGCCGGAACATGGCGGTAGTGTCCAGGCCCAGGGTGTATTTATGTGACAGGGGCTGGGTCCCAGAGCGAGGAATGACCCAGTGGTTGAACAATTTAGACTCTGGGCCAGATGGATTGAAAAGGCAGGCTGTTGGGACAAGAGGTGAGGCTGAGACTTATTCTGCTCGCTGCTCCACAACGATTACTCAGCTCTGTGTTGATCTGAGCCTGAGGCTGTGGTCTGCTCCGGGATCCATACTTGAGTGCTCTGTGACGTTTACTCGGTTCGGTGCCGAACTGAGCCTGAGGCTGTGGCTGCCGCCCTTGCTACCGAGCCTTGTCCCTACCCCACTACCCCCTTTATCTTTATTGATACTTAGAAACTCCCACTGGCCTGACGAGGAGCGGTATTGCCCATTTTGGGAACCACTGGACTAGGTGGTGAGATCCATCATGAGATTGACAGGCTTTGACAGGAGGCAAGCATTAGTTACCTGTCAAAGCCAACACTATTATTGGAATCATGTAAAATCTATTAAAATTGAGGTAATATTTTTATGTTTTAAATAAATTGTTGAAAACTTAGAAATAATCGAAAGCGTTTGCCTTTGCTCTCCTCATCTCTCGGCCAAAGATCCCCGTTCAAATGAAATGAGTCTTCATATCCTACACCAGCTCTAAATGGGGAAGGATGGAAGAGGATTCTGGGAAAATCAGCAAGATATTCAGTCAGAGTCTAATGATGGAGCAGAGTGACAGATGCACGGCATCTGGAGTTGTGTGGGAGCGACTGGATGCAGTGGTTTCCTACAGAACTACTGGATGCAATCAGCGTGGTTTGCCCCATGATGTAAATGTGTGTTCCTCTGATCAGAAATAAAATTATAAAATCATAAAAATGAGTAGCCAGTCAGGCAGCATCTGTGGCAAAAGAAGCAATTAACATGTTGTGATTCCATATGACGTAGAAGGAGACCATTTCAGCCTATTGAGTCTCTGTCAGTTCATACAGCAATCACATTCCCCACTAATTTCCTGTTGATCTCTTCTCCCTGCATTCCTAGCAACTTCTCCACCCCCATTCCCACCCAACGTTCTGGGGACAATTTACGGTATCCAATTAACCAGCATCTCACATGAAAGCAGAGCCCCTGGCAGGAGTGCGGTGGGGGTGGGGGCAGGGGAATCCGGGCAGTGACTTGGAGAATGTGTAAGCTGGTGGTCAGGATCGAGACCTGATCACTGGAACTGTGAGGCAGCAGGTCTACTGCTGAGTTGCTGTGCTTTCCGAGTTGATCATTTTGTCACATTTCTTAGAATCAGTATCAGGTTTTATATCACCGGAATAGAAACATAGAAAACCTATAGCACAATACAAGCCCTTCGGCCCACAAAGCTGTGCCGAACATGTCCTTACCTTAGAAATTACCTAGGGTTACCCATAGCCCTCTATTTTTCTAAGCTCCATGTACCTATCCAGGAGTCTCTTAAAAGACCCTATCGTATCCGCCTCCACCACCGTCGCCGGCAGCCCATTCCACACACTCACTACTGTCTACATAAAAAACTTACCCCTGACCTCTCCTCTGTACCTACTTCCAAGCACCTTAAAAGCCTCTGACTATCCACACGATCAATGCCTCTCATCATCTTATACACCTCTATCAGGTCACCTCTCATCCTCCATCGCTCCAAGGAGAAAAGGCCAAGTTCACTCAACCTGTTCTCAAAAGGCATGGTCCCCAATCCAGGCAACATCCTTGATTGTGAAATATGTCATTGAAATTTGTTGTCTGCACCAACAGTACAATTTTGCAAGCAAATATGTTGCACGGTAGCATAGGGGTTAACACAGCACTTTACAGTACCAGTGACCTGGGTTTAATTACCAACGTTGACTGTAGGAGTTTGTACGTCCTCCCTATGACTGTGTGGGTTTCCTCTGGGTGCTCTGGTTTCCTCCCACAGTCCAAAGACATACCAATTGATAGGTTAATTGGTCGATGTAAATTATCCTGTGATTAGGTTAGGGTTAACTAGGGGGTTGCTGGGCCATGGGGCTCAAAGGGGCAGAAGGGCCTATTCCGTGCTGTATCTCAATAAATAAATAGATAAACATGGATTGATGAACATTCAAGTGTTTAATGCTAAAATGATTAAACATTGACATGTTATTTCATTAGCAATGGAAGTACAGGCATCTTTTTCCTGCACCTTTGTGCTGCAATAACAATACTTTGTCAAAAAGCTGCATAATGAGCTATATTTTATGTTATACAAGCATCAACAAAGGTTGAGTCTGGTTTTAAAGTTAGCCTTATATCTACATTTTGCCTATCAGTGGCTTTGCATTCTCACTCTCACAAAAGTCATACAAGTTTCCACGCACTTAAAAGAGAATAACTGTTCAATTTTCTGCACCTCTAATACAGTTTAAAAACAAATTGCCACTGTAGTTTAAACATTTACTGAATCTTGTGCATTTGAAATGAGATGATTCTTGCTTTCATTCTTACAGTGTTCAATCAAGGAGAAGAGGGCACTTCATGGTACATTATCCTCAGGGGCTCAGTGAATGTTGTTATCTATGGCAAGGTACGACATGTAACTCACCATCTTTCCTGCAAGATTTGAAAGATGCATGCAATTATGATTCCAGGAGCACTGAACTAAAAATTAGTCAAGTATCATTAAATTACAGCTGAAAATATGTGCTCAGACTTGACAATGCCATCATGTATAGAAGAACATGTAGTGGTTGTATCACTACTGTATTTCTCTACTCTATTTAAAATGTAAATAATTTCTACCATCATATTTAGTTGGGTGTGCAAAGAATCTGTGTGTGGATATAAAAAAGTATGCTTTTGTAGTGTATATCCAAGTTATATAATTATTAGATAATTGTTGCAAAGCTTCAGAGCAAATGACTGTAATCTGCTGTGATATTGCAGGGAGTAGTCTGCACATTACAGGAAGGAGATGATTTTGGAAAATTGGCTCTGGTGAATGATGCGCCAAGAGCAGCTTCCATAGTACTTCGTGAAGATAATTGTCACTTTCTAAGGGTGGATAAAGAAGATTTCAACAGAATTCTTCGAGTAAGTGGCTTTTAAGAAAAATAATGGTTTAGTATCATCAGCAAAGATAAATATACACTCGGTTCCTTCATGCAAAACACTGATACAAGGTTGTGAAAGCTCGGACTCCTGTTGCTGACGTCTGAGACACAGCACGGGCAACAACGTACCACAGAGAAAATGGCCAGTCTGTTCTTACTGTCTGATATACGTCTGTTAACTAAACCCCAGTCCATGCCAGTGTATAATCACCAATGCCATAGAGTCTGGTTTTCTATCGTAATCTTATCAAAAACATTCTGCAAGTTCACTTTACCTGGTTTGTTTTTTTCTATTCCACCAGATGCAACCTCAGAGAACACAATTTCTGTTTTATAAATCAATGTTGTCTCTGTTAATGCTTTTTCTATAAGGGGCTCTTACCAGTTTCTTAATAATTGCTTCGAGCATTTTCCCCACAATGGATTTCAGGATATGTCCCATTGCTTGTTTTCTCTCTTCTCTGTTTTCTTAGTTAGTAGTGTTACATGCACCAATCTATGGGAACCACTTTAGAATTTAATGAATTTTGGTAATGACATCCAGTGTATCCTCTATCACTATTGCCATCAAAACCTTACCATCCTGGTCATCACATCCTGATGACCTCTTACACTTCATCCATATTAATTTCTCCAATACTCTTTATTTACAGTTAATGTTTTACAACGATGATGTTCAAAATCTTCCTATGGGTGGGGAAAAAAATCACCTGCTTAGAATATACTTAACCATTGAGTACAGAACATAGAAACATAGAATAGTACAGCACAGTACAGGCCCTTCAGCGCACAATGTTGTGCCGACCCTCAAACCCTGCCTCCCATATAAGCCCCCACCTTAAATTCCTCCATATACCTGCCTAGTAGTCTCTTAAACTTCACTAGTGTATCTGCCTCCACCACTGACTCAGGCAGTGCATTCCACGCACCAACCACTCTCTGAGTAAAAAACCTTCCTCCAATATCCCCCTTGAACTTCCCACCCCTTACCTTAAAGCCATGTCCTCTTGTATTGAGCAGTGGTGCCCTGGGGAAGAGGCTCTGGCTGTCCACTCTATCCATTCCTCTTAATATCTTGTATACCTCTATCATGTCTCCTCTCATCCTCCTTCACTCCAAAGAGTAAAGCCCTAGCTCCCTTAATCTCTGATCATAATGCATACTCTCTAAACCAGGCAGCATCCTGGTAAATCTCCTCTGTACCCTTTCCAATGCTTCCACATCCTTCCTATAGTGAGGTGACCAGAACTGAACACAGTACTCCAAGTGTGGCCTAACCAGAGTTTTATAGAGCTGCATCATTACATCGCGACTCTTAAACTCTATCCCTCGACTTATACCCTATCCACCTGTGAGGCAACTTTCAGGGATCTGTGGACATGTACCCCGAGATCCCTCTGCTCCTCCACACTACCAAGTATCCTGCCATTTACTTTGTATTCTGCCTTGGAGTTTGCCCTTCCAAAGTGTACCACCTCACACTTCTCCGGGTTGAACTCCATCTGCCACTTCACAGCCCACTTCTGCATCCTATCAATGTCTCTCTGCAATCTTCGACAATCCTCTACACTACCTATGACACCACCAAACTTTGTGTCGTCTGCAAACTTGCCAACCCAACCTTCTAACCCCACATCCAGGTCGTTAATAAAAATCACGAAAAGTAGAGGTCCCAGAGCAGATCCTTGTGGGACACCACTAGTCACAATCCTCCAATCTGAATGTACTCCCTCCAACACGACCCTCTGCCTTCTGCAGGCAAGCCAATTTGAAATCCACCTGGCCAAACTTCCCTGGATCCCATGCCTTCTGACTTTCTGAATAAGCCTACCGTGTGGAACCTTGTCAAATGCCTTACTAAAATCCATATAGATCACATCCACTGCACTACCCTCATCTATATGCCTGGTCACCTCCTCAAAGAACTCTATCAGGCTTGTTAGACACGATCTGCCCTTCACAAAGCCATGCTGACTGTCCCTGATCAGACCATGATTCTCTAAATGCCCATAGATCCTATCTCTAAGAATCTTTTCCAACAGCTTTCCCACCACAGACGTAAGGCTCACTGGTCTATAATTACCCAGACTATCCCTTCTACCTTTTTTGAACAAGGGGACAATATTCGCCTCCCTCCAATCCTCGGGTACCATTCCCGTGAACAATGAGGACATAAAGAACCTAGCCAGAGGCTCAGCAATCTCTTCCCTCGCCTCGTAGAGCAGCCTGGGGAATATTCCATCAGGCCCCGGGGACTTATCTGTCCTAATGTATTTTAACAACTCCAACACCTCCTCTCCCTTAATATCAACATGCTCCAGAACATCAACCTCACTCATATCGTCCTCACCATCATCAAGTTCCCTCTCATTGGTGAATACCGAAGAGAAGTATTCATTGAGGACCTCGCTCACTTCCACAACCTCCAGGCACATCTTCCCACCTTTATCTCTAATCAGTCCTACCTTCACTCCTGTCATCCTTTTTTTCTTCACATAATTGAAGAATACTCGCCAAGGCCTTCTCATACCCTCTTCTTGCTCTTCTCGGACCCTTCTTAAGCTCCTTTCTTGCTTCCCTATATTCCTCAGTAGACCCATCTGATCCTGGCTTCCTAAACCTCATGTATGCTGCCTTCTTCCACCTGACTAGATTTTCCACCTCACTTGTCACCCATGGTTCCTTCACCCTACCATTCTTTATCTTCCTCACCGGGACAAATTTATCCCTAACATCCTGCATGAAATCTCTAAACATCAACACATGTCCATAGTACATTTCCCTGCGAAAACATCATCCCAATTCACACCCGCAAGTTCTAGCCTTATAGCCTCATAATTTGCCCTTCCCCAATTAAAAATTTTCCTGTCCTCTCTGATTCTATCCTTTTCTATGATAATGCTAAAGGCCAGAGAGCGGTGGTCACTGTCCCCCAGATGCTCACCCACTGAGAGATCTGTGACCTGACCCAGTTCATTACCAAGTACTAGATCTAGTATGGCATTCCCCCTAGTCGGCCTGTCCACATATTGTGACAGGAATCTGTCCTTGACACACTTAACAAACTCTGCCCCATCTAAACCTTTGGAACTATATCAGGTGCCAATCAATATTAGGGAAGTTAAAGTCACCAATGATAACAACCCTGTTATTTTTGCACCTTTCCAAAATCTGCCTCCCAATCTGCTCCTCTGTATCTCTGCTGCTACCAGGGGGCCTATAGAATACCCCCAGTAGAGTACCTGCTCCCTTCCTGTTCCTGACTCGCATCCATACTGACGCAAAAGAGGATCCTGCTACATTACCCACCCTTTCTGTAGCTGTAATAGTATCCCTGACCAGTAATGCCACCCCTCCTCCCCTTTTCCCTCCTCTCTATCCCTTTTAAAGCACTGAAATCCAGGAATATTGAGAATCCATTCCTGCCCTGGTGCCAGCCAAGTCTCTGTAATGGCCACTACATTATAATTCCATGTATGTATCCAAGCTCTCAGTTCATCACCTTTGTTCCTGATGCTTCTTGCATTGAGGTACACACATTTCAGCCCTTCTACCTTACTATTCTTATATTTCTACCTTATATTTAATTATTTAACAGCCAACAGCAATCATCTTCAGTTTTGACCTAAAACACATTGTATTTATTGCACTGAAGCTTCAAATTGCAGTATTATGTGCTTATATGATTTGTTGTCTGTCTGAAAAGATTGCAGAGTGGCATTCCAGTAAAGTTCACTTTATCCAGTTTATTCAGATGCTCAAATTGATCACTTGAATTGTTCATTTGCATAGATGTGGTTTTCTTTTAACAATTTATTTTTTTCTTCCCCCCCCCCCCTTTCCCTTGTCTCTGCCTTCACCATAACCCTCATACATGATAGGACGTTGAAGCCAATACAGTCAGACTTAAAGAACATGGAAAAGATGTACTGGTTTTGGAGAAGATCCCAATGGGTAGCAGAACGTCCAGCCAGGGAAGCACGCAGGCACAACACAAGTAAGTTTACCATTACATTAAATGTTCATTTTCTTACCAGTTAATCCCAAAACATTTACTGCAACGGCTATTGTATAGGTGCTGTAGGTGCAAAGTGAAAGGACAGGATATTCAGGGCTGTGATCTCAAGATTGCTACCCACGCTGTGTGCTGAGGCCAGAAATCAGAAGATTATACAGTTTAACATGTGGCTAAGGAGATGGTGTGTTGGCGTGTGGCTAAGTGGTTAAGGCGTTCATCTAGTGATTTGAAGGTCGCTAGTTTGAGCCTTGTTGAGGCAGGGTGTGTGTCCTTGAGCAAGGCACTTAACCACACATTGCTCTGCGACGACACCGGTGCCAAGCTGTATGGCCTAATGCCCTTCCCTTGGACAACAGCGGTGGCATGCAGAGGGGAGACTGCTGGTCTTCCATACAACCTTGCCCAGGCCTGCGCCCTAGAAACCTTCCAAGGCGCAAATCCATGGTCTCATGAGACAAACGGATGCCGATTATAAAAGGAGATGGTGCAGGAGGGAGCACTGCAGAATTTTGGATCATTGGGCTCTCTTCCAGGGAAGGTAAAACCTGTCCAGAAGGGACATGAACCGGAAGGGGACTAATATCCTTGCAGGAAATGTTTCTAGTGCTGCACGAGGGTAGGGAAGGGGGTTGTGAGGAGCTTTAAACGAAAGTGGCAGGGAGGCGAAAACCAGAGCACCAGAACAGACAGTGGAATGGTTGTGGGAAATATGTTGATACACCGACATACAAAGTCAGGAATCAAATGTTGAGCATGGTGGGACTAAGGTTCTGAATTGTGTATAATGTTAATGTACAGAATACAGTAAGAAAGGCAGGTGAGATTAGGGCATCGATCAGCACGTAGAATTAAGACATTGTAGCCCTTTGTGAGTCTTGGCTACAGGAGGCACAGGACTGGGAGCTCAGTGTTCCATGATAGAGCCGGGGCGGGGGGGGTGGGGAGAAATTAAAGGGGGAGGGGTGGTATTACTAGTCAGGGAAAATGTTGCGGCAGTGCTCAATCAAGACAGACCGGAGAGCTTGCTTACTGAAGCTTTTTGGGTGGAAATGAGGAATAAGAAAGGGATGGCCACGTTGAGGGGATTGAGGCACGACTGCGCAAGCGCGTGAACATCAGTGAGTTAGACCGGGGGGAAAGGATATAAAAGAAGACAGTTTTTTCCCCAGCAGTTTGATCGAGGCACGACTGCACAAGCGTGTGGACATCACCGAGTTAGACCGATGGGAAGGATTTAAAAGAAGACAGCTTTACAGAGCGGGCACCAGAGTAGGGGGAGACAGAGTAGGAGGGCTTTAGTTCAATGGGGCTTCGGTGATAGCGGGTCAAGGCGAGGTAAGCTACTTGTGAGGAATAGTAAGCATGTCTGTGAGGCTGGTGTTCTG
Organism: Mobula birostris; assembly: GCF_030028105.1. Lineage (NCBI taxonomy): Eukaryota > Metazoa > Chordata > Chondrichthyes > Myliobatiformes > Myliobatidae > Mobula > Mobula birostris. Next base: position 169,528,631 of record NC_092375.1, on the reverse strand, counting down.
TACTGGGTGTCAGATGTGGGATGTCCGGGAGACTCCCAGCCTCCCGGGTGGCCACATCTGTGCCAGGTGCGTCGAGCTGCAGCTCCTTAGGGACCGTGTTAGGGAACTGGAATGCAGCTTGATGACCTTCGTCTGGTAAGGGAGAGTGAGGAGGTGATAGAGAGGAGGTATAGGCAAGTAGTCACATCGGGGCCTTGGGAAACAGATGAGTGGGTAACAGTCAGGAGACGAAAGGGCAAGAATCAGATACAAGAGAGTACCCCAGTGGCTGTCCCCCTTACTCCTGTTTGAGTACTGTTGGAGGGGATGGCCTACCTGGGGGAAGCAACAGTGGCCATGCCTCTGGCACAGAGTCTGGCCCTGTGGCTCAGAAGGGTAGGGAAAGGAAGAGGATGGCAGCAGTGATAGGGGACCCTATAGTTAAGAGGTCAGACAAGTGATTCTGTCGATGCAGGAAAGAAACACGGATGGTGGTTTGCCTTCTAGGTGCCAGGGTCCGGAATGTTTCTGATCGTGTGCAGGTTATTAACTTCAAACTTTCTGCATAATCACTCAAAGAGTTGACCTGCACGTGCATGTAATGAGAGCTGTACAACTCATCTCCTTCTACCTTAGGCGACGAACTTATCAATCACCCCTGCTGTGGACCACTTTCTGGAGGTCCAAGACGCCGACTTCTACAAAGAAGGGGTCCGTATGCTCCATGACCGCTGGACTAAGTGTGTAAATATAGGAGGGGACTATGTTGAAAAATAAATGCACTAGGTTTTCTAAAATTGACTCCTTCTACCTTAGGCCACAAACTTATTAATCAACCCTCGTAAGTATGGTGAAAACCAGGATTTCATCATTTAAGAGAAACTTGGAAAGGTACATGGATGGGAGGGGTATGGACGGCTATAGTTTAGAGTGCAGGTTGATGGGACTAGGCAGAGCAACAATTCGACATGGACTAGCTGGACCCGAGGGCCTGTTTCTGTGCTGTAGGCTGCCGTATTTTATGAGTTTATATCTGATTGTGACTTTTTAGTGTGACAAGCACAATATATTATTGTAGAATTTCATTCTTTTATATATAAAATAGTGTTCTGGATTTTTTTATGTTCTTTTCATCAAAATTGGGACTTTCTAAGCAATATTGAATTAGCTACTACTTGAAGTAAAGTTGCAGTTCTGAACTAACAAATTTAATTAAGATAATTACTTTCTAAATTAATTTATAAATTTCAAATCAGATGTTATATGTTAATCTGTTTAGACTTTTTAAGAAGACAATACTTAAAGTGTGCAACAAGTTAAACTGTATTTTCTGCAGTTAACCAAATCGTCTTTTCATTCCTCCAGATACACTGTGAAGTCAGGCACTCCTGAAAAAATATTAGAACACTTTCTGGAAACTATACGCCTGGATTTGCCTGCTAATGAATCAACAGGTTTAATCTGTAATACATTCATCATAGCATGTTACTGTGTTTCTATATCATAATATAATGACTTAGTCGGGATTACTGACTTATTACCATTATAGATATTTCATTGAGAAAATTATTTCCTTTAGTTTGATTGATCTGTTTCACATACCTGAATTAAATTCACCTCTCAATTTTCTAAACGCTAATGAATACAAGTCTATGTGATCCTAACTGTCTTCAATCAGTACTACCATTCCAGAAATCAGTACTACCATTCCAGAAATCAGTCTGGTGAACCTTCACTGAACTCCCTCCACAGCAAGAGCATCCTTCTTATGATAAAGAGATCAAAACTACCCACAGTACTCAAGGTGCAGTTTCACAAAGGCCCTTTACAATTATAGCAAGTTATAGCAAGATATCCCTCCTGTCAGATTTGTATCCTCACACTATGAAAGCCAGAATGCAATTACCTTCTTAATCAACTGCGGACCAGCAAGCTTACCTTCAGTGATGTGCGCACAAGGGCACCCAGGCCTTGGTACACCTTGCCTTGTACCCAGGCCTTGGTACTGCTTACCCAATCTATCACTGTTCAGCCAATAACCTGCTTTCCTGACATCGTGACCAATTATCAACGTTAGACTGCATTGCTATGCATCGGCTGTTCCCTGACCAGATCACTCTGAAACTTCTCTACAACCCCCTCGAGGCTCACACTTCCATCCAGCTTTGTGCCATCCATGGACTTGAAGATATTACATTGACTTCTCTCATTAAAATCATTAATATATATTTTGTAAAGATGTGATCGTAGCCTAGATCCCTGTGGCACTCTACTAGGCACAGCTCGATGCTTGGAAGGAGACCCGTTTATTTCCATTCTCCATTTCCTGTGAGCCAAACCAGTTTCTCTATCCACGTCACCACCTTCCTCACAATCCCACATGCTTTAAATTTGTATTTTCATGTCTTATGTGCTCCATTATTGACTGCTTTCCGAAAGTCCTAATACACTACAGTTACATCCTCGAAGCAGGAACAGGATGCTGAACAATTCCTGTTTTAGGTTTATCCATCCAGAATCATCAACCATGCTCATTTAAATTTCTGCTGTTGGAGCATAATACGAATGGAAATGTACTTTCATCTCAAAAGTTTGATAGAATTTGAGACTGTTAAAAAAAAAATCAGTTATAAGGACTATTCTGTTTCAAAATCTAGATTAATGGAGAAATATCTCAAGAAGTTTAAAATAAGATTATTTTAATTAGAAATAAATAGATTGGAAATGCAAAATATATTCTAATTTTTTTGTTTTATTTGCCTTCCTCCTTTTAGGTGTTCCTACACCGTGGTCTCTGGCTGACAAGAAAGGTGAGGGTGAGCACACATCTGTTCCTAGATTCTACCGGTATAAAATTGCGATGGGTGCAGAAGTGCAATCCGTCCCTGAGCCAAATGTTTGTCAAGCATATTCAGCATGTCCACATGTACATACAACATGCATGTTCAAAGTGCCCTTTTGGAAGGCAATTGATTTTAAAACAAAAAACCTGCAGATGTTGGAAATCTGAAATTTTTTAAAAATTGCCTGTGAATACTCGACAGGACAGGTAGCAACTATGGAGAGAAAAACAGAGTTAATGATTCAGGTTGACGATCTCCATCAGAATTAGGTGTCAGAGTTAAAATACTGCGGCTCCTAGGAAGTGGAAGGTTGTATTTCTTAGAACGTAATGATACGTTTTATTTTAAATAAATCTATTTGAACTATTTTTAAATCTCAATGATTATCAGAGACACGGTGCCTGTAAAAAATATTCACACCTCTTGGAAGTTTTCATGTTTTATTATTTTACAACATTGAATCACCGTAGACTTTATTTGACTTCTTTTGACTGAACGACAGAAAAGACTCTTTCATGTCAAAGAAAATTTGACAAATTGGTCTAAGTTTATTACAATTATTCAACACAAGATAATTGATTGCACAATTCCTCAGCCCCTTCAAGTCAGTATTGAGTAGATGCTCCTTTGGCAGCAATTACAGCCTTGAGTCTGTGTGGATAGGTCTCTATCAGCTTTGCACATCTGGACACTGCAATTTTTCCCCACTCTGCTTTACAAAATTGCTCAAACTCTGTCAGATCGTATGGAGATCGTGAGTGAACAGCTCTTTTCAAATCCAGCAATAATTCTCAACTGGACTGAGGTCTGGATGCTGACTTGGCCTCTCCAGGACATTAACTTTGTTGTTTTTAAACCATTCATGTATAGCTTTAGCTTCATGCTTGGGATTATCGTCTTGCTGGAAAACAAATCTTCTGCCAAGTCACAGTTCCCTTGCAGACTGCATCAGGTTTTCCTTCAGGATATCCTTGGATTTTGCTGCATTCATTTTACCGTCTACCTTCATGTCTTCCGGGGTCTGCTGCAGTGAAGCATCCCCACAGCATGATGCAGCCATCACCATGTTTCATGGTAAGGATGGTGTGTTTTTGATACTGTGTAATGTTTGGCTTACGCCTAACATAGTGTTTAGTCTGATGGCGAAAGGGCTGAATTCTGGTTCCATCAGACCATAGAACATTCTTCCGGCTGACTTCAGAGTCTCCCACATGCCTTCTGGCAAACTCTGAGATTTCATGTGAGCTTTTTTCAACAATGGCTTTCCCTTTGCCACTTTCCCATAAAGCTGCGACTGGTGAAGCACCGGGAAACAGTTGTTGTATGTGCAGTCTCTCCCATCTCAGCCACTGAAGCTTGTAACTCCTCCAGAGTTGTCATAGGTCTCTTGGTGGCCTCCCGCACTAGTCCCCTTCTTGCATGGTCACTCAGTTTTTGAGGACAGCCTGCTCTTTCCATTTCTTGATGACTGACTAAACTGTACTCCAGGGGATATTCAGTGACTCAGAAATTTTCTTGTATCCACCTCCTGACTTGTGCTTTTCAATAACCTTTTCACGGAGTTGCTTGGAGTGTTCTTTTGTCTTCATGGTGTAATTTTTGCCAGGATACTGACTCACCTGCAGTTAGTCCTTCCAGATACAGGTGTATTTTTATTACAATCAATTGAAACACCTTGACTGCACACAGTGATCTCTATTTAATTAATTATGTGACTTCTCAAACCAACTGGCTGCACCAGTGATGATTTGGTGTGTCATATTAAAGGGGTTGAATACTTATGCAATCAATTATTTTGTCTTTTATATTTGTAATTAATTTAGCTCATTTTGTAGAGATCTGTATTCACTTTGATGCAAAATAGTCTTTTTCTGTTGATTAGTGTCAAAAAAGCCAAATTAAATCCACTAAGATTCAATGTTGTAAAACCATAAAATATGAAAACTTCCAAAGGAGGGGGAATACTTTTTATAGACACTATGTTAACCTTTCTAAAAGCCTTTCTAAGAGTAATCTGTCAAAAAGTCATCATGACATTCCTGCGACCAAACTCAAGATCCATCACCTGAGCGATATCCAGTAGAGCAGTCCTTGGGGGTTGAGAATGATTTGCCTGCTTTGAGTAATGGAAGATGCCTGTGTGTGATTGTTTCTCATGTAGGATAGCCATTGCACACCAGCTACCATGTGCTCTCAATGGAACAAGGTCTCATCCCAGTGAGAAAGAGGTCCACGATAACTGGAGGTTGGGTGCTGCTACTCACACACACCCGCAGACAAACACAGTGCAGATACTTGCATGAGGCAGGGCATTCAAATATGCATTCATTATGTATGTGAACGTGCCACAGCTACAAACTTGTATTTTTGAACAGGATCCTATTCCGAACTTCTTTCCTCAGTGTACCTCTTGGCTCCCTCTCACTTCACTCACATTCCTCCCATTTAGCCCGCATTCTTCCTTTCTCTTTTGATTGATTCTCCTTCTGCCTCTGCAGCACCCCAATCTCCAGCTGCTGACAGCTTGCTCCCTCTGAGTAAGGAGTCCTCTAGCCACTGCCGCTGACTTGCTTGGCTCAATTGCCTTCACCATGCCTGGTCTAGCAGGTATACCAGACAAAGCTTGCAGCTGAGCTGAAAATCCATGGCCATTTCTGGAAGATACTGGGGGAATCTTTATCTTCCTTCCTCATGCTGGCTGATGTTGTCAGCCTGCAGACTCCTGCTGGGCCCCAGCAGATCCAGGTGGCTTGCAATGGCATTTGGCTGCTGATCCTTGGGAGGCTGTCAGTGTTGTTAGAAATCTCTTCCCATGACAGCTACGCAGGCCCTGGCAGAAATGAGGGATTAGAGAGGAGGAGACTGGTGTGATGTGGTGGAGTCGAAATGCAGTGGTAGGATAGGAAGGTGGAGAAATTGGGGCTAGTGGAGGTCACAATTGACATTACATCACCTGTGCTGTGGCGTATCCCCAACTCGACACAGAGTGCCAGGAAATATGATCGAGCGAGACTAGGCCAGATGCAGGAATGAGAAAGGAGAATAGGTTTGGGTTAAATGAGTCAAGGGGCCAGGGATGAGGTGAAGAAATACTATCCCTCTCCAAGCAATGGAAGCCTGAAATTATTAAAGTACAACTTAGATGAAAAAGTAGCAATCTTTTCAGTTGTTAAAGCAATGAACTTTTAATGACACTTGCTTCCACTCTTGCCCTGATGTACTTTTTTGCTGAACTGTGTCATAATGACACAGATCCAAAGTCTTTGCATTTTTGGCCTATTTATGGTGCTTAGCAAATAATGTCGTCACAGTGTTTGTAAAACATGACTGGTAAATGTTAGTGTGATCATATGAGAAAGTGATTACTCTAATTTCCATTGGCAAGTTTTCAAGAGGAAATGTGGACAGACAGTGCAAAACATGCCATAATTTATGTTGCTCACTAAATTGCCTAAAAATTGAGTGCAAAGGAGTTTTCTCTGCCCAGTTTCTAGGCAAAATTTTTTCTACAATATGACAAAATTCTTTTGTGTGGTTGCATTTTCAGGATAAGTATGATATTTTCCAGCTAAACTACCATGATTCTATATTTTTTACAAAGTAAAAATGTTTTCATTTTTGTTTATAGTTATTTTAGCAGATCCATTCGTTGATGACTTTGTTCTGATGTACTGCACTTTCATGCAACACGGCCAGCTTTTCTCAGCTCTAATGGCTCAATATCCTTTTTGTTTGTAATAAATGCATTATAATTCATCAAGTACTGTTCCCATGGATTATAATAGGAATTGTTCAGAATAGAGTACTTTGGAGAATATATATAGATGACAGACATGGTTATTACTCAAATGCTTGATTGAGACATTAAATCTGCAGAACAAAACGAGAATTACAGGTGAGTACTGTGCACAAAGTATCTGTATGAGCCTTTGATTCTGACAATTATATACAAGCTCTCAGCATAATTGCAGTGCCAAAAATAGATTAGAACTTGTAGTAACCCATTCAACACTGGAATCAATTAGCAGCTCAGGTTTCTTGAGCTTGTTTTCTAACTTGTAATTGGAAGTGTGTTTTTATTCCACCAAGAGGCAACCTGGTTAAATTAGAGGACAGTTAAATGCCCATGTTATTTCACAATGCGATTTAATGTCTCCCTCAAATATCAAATAAAACCTTTGGAGTTTTACTCATAAACAAACTATTATTTTTGACTAGGGTGATCTATACTCTTATTGTCTTTTGTCATGGCTGTAATTTTTATTTTGGATCGAAAAACATTTACATAGTTGTAATTATGATGTCCAACAATGTGAAAAGCATATGGCAGAAATAGAAAAATTTAGATACATTGTGAAGTGGGGTCAGAAACACTTGACTGGGTCTACTTCCGTTTTACAGGCATTCTGTTGTAGATTTCCTTAATATATGTGCACTTACCATGCAGAAGCATCGCAAGGCACCGAACAGGAAAAAATGGACTATGCTCTCAATAACAAGAAACGTGTCATCCGCCTTGTCTTGCATTGGGCAAATGTATATGCAGATCTCTTTCAAGAGGAAGAAGCTGCTGTAGCATTTCTTGAAGTGAGTGATGCAGCCAGACACAAGGTGACACAACATTCATTTGCTGATAGGAAAATAACCTTTTCTCTGATACAATTACAAAATGTGAACGCATTTTATCTGCAGTATTTTCGTAGATTTTTAAAGCAATATTTAGGACACATTTCTCATATTTATTTCTGTAAAGCAAGCTGCATTGATTAAGACCCCAGAACGAGGGGTCACAGTTTGAGGATAAAGGGAAAGCCTTTTAGGACCGAGATTAGGAAAAACTTCTTCACACAGTGAGTGGTGAATCTGTGGAATTCTCTGCCACAGGAAACAGTTGAGGCCAGTTCATTGGCTATATTTAAGAGGGAGTTAGATATGTCCCTTGTGGCTAAAGGGACCGGTGGTATGGAGGGAAGGCTGGTGCAGGGTTCTGAGTTGGATGATCAGCCATGACCATACTGAATGGTGGTGCAGGCTCGAAGGGCCGAATAGGCTACTCCTGCACCTATTTTCTGTGTTTCTATGTTTCTATCATAGGATCGTTTTCAAATTATTTCCAAGTTTTCATTTCTGGCTTGTTACTTAAAGGACAAGAGTATCAGAATTTCAATCAGTTTTAATATCACCAGCCTATGTCACGAAATTTATTGACTTTGCAGCAGCAGTCCAATGAAATACATGATAATATATATTTTAAAAACTGTGAATTACAGTAAATAAATAGTTAAATAAGTAGTGCAAACATGGGAATAAATAGACATGAGCTCGTGTTCATTGTCCATTCAGAAGCTGCATGGCAGAGAGGAAGAAGCTGTTCCTGAATCCCTGAGTGTGTTTTCAGGCGTCTGTACCTCCTTCCTGATGGCAACAATGGGAAGAGGACATGTCCTGGGTGGTGGGGCTCCTTACTGATGGATGCTGCCTTTTTGAGGCACTGCTCCTTGAAGATGATTATTGAATAAAGTACTCTTAATTAGGCAATATTTGAATCTATAGCTGTATTTATATTTAAACTGACTAATAATAGTGTCGGTGATATAATGCATGAATGCACAAGAATCTCTTCTTATTTTTTGGAATAATGAGCGCTGTAGGTAAAGGGCGAACTAGTGGATGTAATATATGTTGATATCCAGAAGGCAAATGATAAGATGCTAAAAAAATTTGCTGTGGAAAGTAAAAGCTCAGGTACATAATAGTGTTCGTAGATTAGCTACCTGATAAAAATGGAGGGTTTTTATTGGTTGTCATGGTACAACAATGGTGCACCACAAGATTCTGTGCCAGAGGCTATAGTTTAAAGTTATGTAAATGACTCAGGTGAAGGCGCTGAAAATATGGTTGCTAAGTAGTCTGATGATGCAAAGATAAGTAGAGAGGGAAGTTGCGAAGACTCAAGGATATTACAGAGCGATAAGAGACAGTACATAAGTGAGAAGATGGAATATAATGTAGGAAATTGTTAATTTTGGCAGGAAAAATAAAAAGAAGGATATTGTTTGAAATGATGAGAGGTGGTAGAGCACTTAGGTGCAGAGGTACCTTGGGATCCAAGTCCTTGATTTTCAGAAGGCTAGCATACTGATATGAGAAGCAATTCTGCTGGCTATGAAAATTTTCTCATTAGTTGTGGAGTACATGAATATAAAATGGGGGAGGTTTTGCTTAGGTTATTTGGGGCATCAGTGAAGGTACATTTGGAGAATGCAATGTATATAGTATTAGCCTCCTTCTTTAAGGAAGGTGTAAATGGCCAGAAGAAATTTGGAAGAGGTTTACCAGACTAATAAGTGGAATGGGTTGTATTTTGAGGAAAAGTTGGATAAGCTAAGCTTGTAGCTGCTGGCTATTTAGAAGGAGGAGAGGAAACTTGAGTAAAATTCAAATAACCTTGAGGAAAAAGCTGTTGTCGCAAATTGAAGAGGAATATTTATAATGTACAAAGAGGAATTTAGTGCTTCCACACTGAAGGGCAAGTAAAATAGAAAGGAAAAGCACTGTGGCTAGTGCAGTTTCCTTCCAGGTACCAAGGTAGATGGCAAGAGCAGACAAAGTATATTCCCGACAAAAGATGGTTCAAATCTCAATGCCATACAAGATGGGCAATGAAACCTTTGAGTGTTGCAGCAAGCAGATTGTTCCTGATCAGGCTCAATTCTTGATACTTGCTTAGCAAATATCATTTTTTACAACAGACCCTTTTTCTGAAGTTTGTATTTGATAGTGTACTATTACAGCTATGCTGCTATTACATAATGATTCCAAACAATAAATAGTGAATGATCCTTCTAAAATTTCCCTTCTGGTGCATTAACTATTCTTTAAGGACTTTTTTTGCTTGTCCTTAACCTCGATATCTGAGACATCTGTTAATAGTTTAATTTAACTCCAATTATATTTCAAAAAAATCTTAAGTATATGCTTAGAACACCAGAAAATTTGTTTTCATTTCCTTGAGAATCATTTTAGACTTCTGTATAGAAGAAAAGGTAATTGCCAATATCACTGCTTAACAACTGACGCTAACAAAGATCTGTGATATTATAATTATCCTTCTGTCCTAAACCAAACATGATGAAAGCTTAAACTGAAATAATTTTAATTTCACAGATTTAGTCGTCATCTTTTTCTATCAATTTTCTCCTATAAGCTTTGGATTCAATAATTAGTTGAGTGAATGTGTTAATGGACTAGCTATGTGATACAAATGTAGTTAAGTCAATAGTAAACTTTAGTACATTGAAACTATAATTATTGTTTGATTTGCATTTGCTTCCATGCCATTTGCAAATGTTGGTTGTATTTTTTTAGTGAAGCGATGTGTGAAGATGTAGCCGTGGACATTTTAAAAATAATTATAGGGTATGAACACAAAGTTCAAAAGAAAGCTACCCAGTTAAACACTAGATGGTGCACATGTGTCATCTGTAGAAAATATTTTGTTTCACAGATAATTGTGCACTATCTGCAAGTTTAAATCAAGGTTGTAGACAGGCAAGTGCCTATTCATGAAACAAGAAACCATAAAGTCTGCACTGTATTCCAGACTTACCACTCTAGAGAAATTTCTAGTGTATGGTTTTTGTGTGACTCGCTGATGTCTTTTAATGAATTGTTAATGGTATAGAGTGATGCCAGACAACAAGTCATGGATGGACACCTGAATCTGTGGTATGTGATGCGTGATAGGTGATATCCTGTCATGATTTATTTCACTATTGCAAAACTGGGAAGACAGTGGCTTGTACGTAAGTTAAAATGAGGACATATTATTTGTTGTTTCATTCGGTTAAAATTTATGCATCATCATTAATTTTTTCTTTCCCCATACAGAGGATGTCGAGGCACATTCTGCGCATCTATCATTCTGTATCAGGTTTTAATTTAAGGGAGTAATTGGAAGTCACATTCCTTGAATGCGTTTTTTTTTATCTGCTTAAAGCAAAACACAGTTAAAATTAAACAAATGTAATCACCCTCACTAAACTCAAATTAATACAGTATCTTGGTGTGGTTTTGATTATTTTATCATACAGTTTGAGAAGAGATTAATCCATATTAATAGTTACCATTAACAGTGTTTAATATGTAACATATCACCAAATTGTCCAACAATTATGCTGAAAATAACCCAATGGCTTTGTTGACAACAGTGTGGAATAAGATCCCTTTTCACTATTCAGGGATTTTTAATGAAAATAGCCAAATAGAAAATCATAGGTTTAAAATTTTAATGTGTATATAAGATTAATTCACAGACTTTTGCAGGAATTCTACGTCTCTGTGTCTGATGATTCAAGGATGATTCCTGCTCTGAAGGAACAGCTCCTAGAACTGGAGAAACTAGTAAAGCAAAAGTGAGTATTTTTCCTGATTACTTATCATTTGAAAAGTTTGTTTTATAAAGCCAAACTTTATGTTTACGTTTTGTTCAAAGTCTCAAAATGTTCACAGAGTCTCCCTCTATAATTGAATTTTGGCTTAAGGAAAAGATTGCATTTTAAAACTAATTGTGGAATACCTATTTAATTACTTTATTGATCCCCCAGGATCAATAAAGTATGACTATGACTATTAAAATTAGAACTGACAGGATAAAGTAATCTGCAAACGTATTTTAAAATCTGCAACATCAAAATCTGAAGGAAAGAGACAGCTTCTTTGGAATTGTAAATGCCAGAGACTGTGTGGTAGTAATGAAGACTTGTCACTGGAATTTCTAGCCCCGACTTCTTCTGGCAAACTTTATCTAATGAGATAAATAGAGTAACTGGGCTCTGCTCACAGTAATTGAATTGTGAGCAGATGGTAAGGTGTCATTTATAGGAGAGGTATTGAAGAATCTCTGGCATTGTGATTGTGCATGTGATCTAACTGGTGCAGATTCCAGCAATTAATGTGCGATTTGTGTATAATTACAGTGAACACTGCTGGCCTTTCCACAACTGCTACAGCAAAATCTGGCCACATACCCACGGCAGTGTGGAAGTTAAGAGCCCAAATGTGAATGCCATCATCTACAAGACAGAAGGCAGGAATGTGGTGGAATGCTCTCCACACAGAAACAAACAGCCTGTTTAATTGGTATCTCATCCACCGCTCTGAAAATTTGTTTCCTCTACTACATCACACTGTGATGACATGGATACCATTTACAGTCTACTTTAGCAGCACCTCCAAGACTTTGTAACCTCTACCAGCAAGAAGGACCAGGGCAGTGAGCACATGAGAACACCACCAGCTACAAATCACACCATCCCAATTTAAATAGATTACCATTCCTTTGGACTGTGGTCATGGAAGTCCCTATGGTGGGAGGACTGGAACATAGCTCCTTACCACTTTTTTGACAGTAATTGGAGATGGCCATTAAATTCTGGCTTGAATCTGTCAAAAAATAAATAAAGGAAAATCTTTTTGCATATCATATCATTTTCTTGCTTGTCCACAAGACCACAAGACAAAGGAGCAGAAGTAGGCCATTCGGCCCATCGAGTCTTCTCTGCCACTCCACCATGAGCTAAACTATTCTCCCATCTAGTTCCAGTTTCCCACTCTTTCCCCATATCCCTTGATACCCTGACTAATTAGATACCTATCAATCTCCTCCTTAAACACCCTCAATGATCGGGCCTCCACAGCTGTATGTGGCAACGAATTCCATAAATCCATGACCATCTGGCTAAAAAAATTTCTCCTCATCTCCATTTTAAATGGATACCCTCTAATTCTAAGACTGTGTCCTCTTGTCCTGGACTCACCCACGAAGGGAAACAGCCTTTCCACATCTACTCTGTCCAACCCTTTCAACATTCGAAACGTTTCTGTGAGATCCCCTCTCATTCTTCTATACTCTAATGAATGCAGTCCAAGAGCCGACGAACGCTCCTCATATGTTAGCCCCTGCATTCCAGGAATCATCCTCGTAAATCTTCTCTGAACTTGCTCCAACATCAGTACATCCCTTCTAAGATAGGGGGCCCAAAACTGCACAGAGTATTCCAAATGAGGTCTCACCAGTGTCCCATAGAGCCTCATCAACACCTCCTTACTCTTATACACTATTCCTCTTGAAATGAATGCCAACATAGCATTCACTTTCCTTACCGCCGATCCAACTTAGTGGTTAGCCTTTAGGGTATCCTGCATGAGGACCTCCAAGTCCCTTTGCACTTCCGATTTTTGAATTTTCTCTCCATCTAAATAATAATCTGCCCAATAACTGTATTTCTTCTTCCAAAATGTACAACCGTACATTTCCCAACATTGTATCTCATCTGCCATTTCTTTGCCCACTCTCCTAAACTGACCAAGTCTCTCTGCAACCTTTCCGTTTCTTCAACACTTCCTGCTCCTCCACCTATCTTGGTGTCATCCGCAAACTTAGCCACAGAACCATTTAATCCATAATCCAAATCATCGATATACATTGCAAAAAGAAGCGGCCAATTGATAGCCGTCCTTGCAGAGGATAGATCGAAATATGAAACACAGAAATATTGAAGGAAGATTTTGTTTCTGGTGAAAATTCTCTCAACCATAGAAACACAGAAATGAAATAAAGTTAAACGAAATCAACACAAATGAAATAAAGAGACAAGTCCACTTGTTAGAGTTAAGTGGAGTTAGGAGAGACTGGATGGATGGTTGGCTGCTTCTGTGCTGTATTATTCCAGTATTCTGTGAGCCAGTCTGGAACCAGAACTGGCCACTTAGCCTTGGGAAGTACTGTGCTTGAACTGGTTTGTTGCAGTCCTCCACATTATTAGTTATGCATTCATCTTCATCTATTGGTAGTATGTCTGCAATTCCTGTGTGCAAATAATCTATGTAAAGTATATATGAACAACAGTAATACTAACATACAAATTACAAGCAAGAATCAGTACTTTTGCCTCTTGAGAGTATCATTGTAACCTCAACTCTGCATTTCGGTAAGCTATTACCCCTTTGATTAAAGATTGGCTTTATTTATCAAATGAACATCGAAAAAAATCGGTGAAATGCATCATTTGCATCAAGTCAAGTCAGCAAGGATTGTTGGGGCAGCCCACAAGTGTCATCTGCTTCCAGCGCCAACATAGCATGCTCGCAATTCACTGACCTAATCATATGTCTTTGGAATACAGGAGAGAAAAACAGAGCACCTAGAGGAAACCCCCTTTACTTATCAGGATCCTACAAGAGACCTGCATGATTTCAATACCTACCTTTAAAGTTTGCAAACACTTTCCCAGTGCTCAGCCCTTGGTTTTCTGTCGTCGTCTTTCTTTTTAACTTCAGATGACCTGACTGTCGCTAAGAGGACAACATCTTCTGAAAGTCCATTTATACTATACTCCAATCTTCAAAGATTCAATAAGGATGATTTTTCCAACAAAATTTATGCTATTTTCTTAGTCTCATTGTTTTGGCTACTGATTTATTTTCAGCAAAGGTATTTTTCTTTATAACTGATTAGCCCACTGCTCTGTTATATCCTTGATTTAATTTTCTTATTATTTGAAAGTAAAACTATTTGCTCTTTGTCAGATCTGTTCTCTTTTCTATTGAATTCTTGTAGGTTGACATGGGAGCTTTCCTATCCGCTCACTGGTTTCCTGGAGTACCTGCAACTGGATGGCATATTTCTCAATGTTATCCATTACTGCCGGATGTTTTGGTTCCTGAGTTACCTTCACCTCTTCAGGGTGTTGATGGAAAAATCATTTGTTCTGCCATTGACTAGCATGAAAGTTTGGCTACAGACATGATACTTGTATCATTATAACATATTTTCTCTAATTAACATCTGTGTCCCTCTTGGATTTAATTATGTTGTACCAGCTAACAGTGAACTTCTTTCACTCAAATAGCTCTGAAGAAGGAAATGGCAAGACGTCACAGAAAAAGGTACCGATATTATAACTTTTTAAATTTGAAACATTTATTTTACTGAATAAAAATATTTGATGAAAGCCTTTTCCTCAAAATGTAGATTTATTGTGCATTTGTTAATATTATGAGTACTTTGTTTGAAAGCTTAACTACATTTATTAATATATGTATATATAATGAAATTATCTCATCATCAGTCCACAATGTTTATTTCTGATTGTCAGGTATTTGAAACTTCGTCTCAGTAAAGGATAAAACTATTCTTTGTATGATTACAGCACAAAGTTATTTTACGACAGTTTACTTTTGGTGAGGATAGACTTCAAAAGAGACAGCCCATAAGAAGTACGAATGAAAGTAAGTTCAAAGTGTTTCTTTATCAAATACACTGATAAAATGCTGAATTTATTTTCACCCTTTTCATTGATTTGTGAAACATTTGCCAGGATATGATTACAGAGATGCTAAAATAGTGCTTTCCTTAGCTATTGGAGAGATAAGACCATTCAGAAAAAGATTGCATTTTAAAACCGATTGTGGAATATCTAATACTTTAAAATTAGAACTGACAGGATAAAATAATCTATTTTAAATCTACAACATCAAAATCTGAAGGAAAGAGACAGCTCCTTTGGACAGTAGTGCTGGCCAGTCTAGAAATGGTTAAGGAGGACAGGAAAATTTTTAATTGGGGAAAGGCAAATTATGAGTATAAGGCTAGAACTTGCGGGTGTGAATTGGGATGATGTTTTTGCAGGGAAATGTACTATGGACATGTGGTCGATGTTTAGAGATCTCTTGCAGGATGTAAGGGATAAATTTGTCCCGGTGAGGAAGATAAAGAATGGTAGGGTGAAGGAACCATGGGTGACAAGTGAGGTGGAAAATCTAGTCAGGTGGAAGAAGGCAGCATACATGAGGTTTAGGAAGCAAGGATCAGATGGGTCTATTGAGGAATATAGGGAAGCAAGAAAGGAGCTTAAGAAGGGGTTGAGAAGAGCAAGAAGAGGGCATGAGAAGGCCTTGGCGAGTAGGGTAAAGGAAAACCCCAAGGCATTCTTCAATTATGTGAAGAAAAAAAAGATGACAGGAGTGAAGGTAGGACCGATTAAAGATAAAGGTGGGAAGATGTGTCTGGAGGCTGTGGAAGTGAGCGAGGTCCTCAATGAATACTTCTCTTCGGTATTCACCAATGAGAGGGAACTTGATGATGGTGAGGACAATATGAGTGAGGTTGATGTTCTGGAGCATGCTGATATTAAGGGAGAGGAGGTGTTGGAGTTGTTAAAATACATTAGGACAGATTAGTCCCCGGGGCCTGACGGAATATTCCCCCGGCTGCTCCACGAGGCAAGAGAAGAGATTGCTGAGCCTCTGGCTAGGATCTTTATGTCCTCGTTGTCCACGGGAATGGTACCGGAGGATTGGAGGGAGGCGAATGTTGTTCCCTTGTTCAAAAAAGGTAGTAGGGATAGTCCAGGTAATTATAGACCAGTGAGCCTTACGTCTGTGGTGGGAAAGCTGTTGGAAAAGATTCTTAGAGATAGGATCTATAGGCATTTAGAGAATCATGGTCTGATCAGGGACAGTCAGCATGGCTTTGTGAAGGGCAGATCGTGTCTAACAAGCCTGATAGAGTTCTTTGAGGAGGTGACCAGGCATATAGATGAGGGTAGTGCAGTGGATGTGATCCATATGGATTTTAGTAAGGCATTTGACAAGGTTCCACACGGTAGGCTTCTTCAGAAAGTTAGAAGGCATGGGATCCAGGGAAGTTTGGCCAGGTGGATTCAGAATTGGCTTGCCTGCAGAAGGCAGAGGGTGGTGGTGGAGGGAGTACATTCAGATTGGAGGATTGTGACTAGTGGTGTCCCACAAGGATCTGTTCTGGGACCTCTACTTTTCATGATTTTTATTAACGACCTGGATGTGGGGGTAGAAGGGTGGGTTGGCAAGTTTGCAGATGACACAAAGGTTGGTGGTGTTGTAGATAGTGTAAAGGATTGTCAAAGATTGCAGAGAGACATTGATAGGATGCAGAAGTGGCAGATCGAGTTCAACCCAGAGAAGTGTGAGGTGGTACACTTTGGAAGGACAAACTCCAAGGCAGAGTATAAAGTAAATGGCAGGATACTTGGTAGTGTGGAGGAGCAGAGGGATCTCGGGGTACATGTCCACAGATCCCTGAAAGTTGCCTCACAGGTGGATAGGGTAGTTAAGAAAGCTTATGGGGTGTTAGCTTTCGTAAGTCAAGGGATAGAGTTTAAGAGTCGCGATGTAATGATGCAGCTCTATAAAACTCTGGTTAGGCCACACTTGGAGTATTGTGTCCAGTTCTGGTCACCTCACTATAGGAAGGATGTGGAAGCATTGGAAAGGGTACAGAGGAGATTTACCAGGATGCTGCCTGGTTTTTAGAAAGTATGCATTATGATCAGAGATTAAGGGAGCTAGGGCTTTACTCTTTGGAGAGAAGGAGGATGAGCGGAGACATGATAGAGGTGTACAAGATAATAAGAGGAATAGATAGAGTGGATAGCCAGTGCCTCTTTCCCAGGGCACCACTGCTCAATACAAGAGGAAATGGGTTTAAGATAAGGGGTGGGAAGTTCAAGGCGGATATTAGAGGAAGATATTTTCCAAGAGTGGTTGGTGCATGGAATGCACTGCCTGAGTCAGTGGTGGAGGCAGATACACTAGTGAAGTTTAAGAGACTACTAGACAGGTATATGGAAGAATCTAAGGTGGGGGCTTATATGGGAGGCAGGGTTTGAGGGTCGGCACAACGTTGTGGGCCGAAGGGCCTGTACTGTGCTGTACTATTCTATGTTCTATGTTAAAAAGGGGCCACCTAGGATTAGATAGTTCCATTCTAGGTTGGCGAGCACTGGTCCATGGCGTGAACCTCCTGTTGGCTGATGCCAGATGCCAGTCTATCTGCCACACAGTCTTCTCTTTTAGTTATTGGGGCTGCAGACTCAATAAGTTCTGTGTTGTGGAATTTTCCGTGCAGTCTCACAAAGTTGTTAAATCGTACATGTTATTTCTAGTTCTCTTTAAGGTTTACTGCCTTGATCATACTTACATCACAATCCGAGTCCACGTAGCAGCTTCTGTAAGAGACATCATCAGTGCAGTTATAGACAAACTCGGATCAGTGGAAGACCCCATCCTTGTGAAATTGAGCTCAGCTGGAGGTATTATTTTTCATTTGCAATACAAGACAACGTTTATAAAGTTTTTATATCTCGCGCAGGTTCTTGAAATTGCAGTTGTTCTAAATTACTGTATCAATCAAAGAACTTAACACTTATTTTAAAACAAATATCTATTTGTGTTTTAAAAAGACCAAAGTTAGAGACCACATGCCACTTGACTGCCCTTCATCTCGAAAACCTTGACAAAAACTTCTTCCTTTCAAGTATAGGTTCAACATTTTTATACAGTCGCCTCTTGCTGTCTTGTGCGCATGCAAAATTACTTTCTTTATTTTTAGATGTCTAATAATTTGTTTCTGTTTTGTTCAATTGGTGTTGTCTTTCCTTTTCCATTCTCAATAAATCCACAGTGCAGGATTGGTAATGGTTTTATTCCTTGATTAGTTGAAATTTGTGTAATGAAATGTTTTATCAATAGTACTTGTATTGAACTGTAAAGAAACATTGATATTGGTCCAGCTAAGATGAGGGAAATTTTTCTGACATACAGCTAAATTGACGAGTATTTCAAGTAGTAGTTAGACCATAACACCGTGAGAGATAGAAGCAGAATCGGACCACTCAGCCCATCAAGTCTTCTCTGCTCTTCTGTCACAACTGATTTATTATCCCTCTCAACCCCATTCTTCTGCCTTCTCCCCATAACCTTTGTCACTCTGACTAATCAAGAGCCTATCAACCTCTGCTTTAAATATACCCAGTCGTTTGGTCTCCAAAGCCATCTGTGGCAATGAACTCACCACCCTCTGACTAAAGAAATTCCTCCTTATCTCTGTTCTAAATGGGCACCCCTCTATTCTGAGGCTGTGTCCTTTTGGTCCTAGAGTCACTCACTATAGGAACGATCCTTTCCACATGCACTCTATCTCAGCCTTTCTATATTTGATAAGTTTCAATGAGATGCCACTCATTTTCTAAACTCCAGCAAGTACAGGCCCAAAGCATTTCAGGATCATCTGCAGTCGCTTTCCTGAACATGTTCAACTTCTCCTCGGAGATGGGTAGCTGAGGTGTAACCCAGTTGACCTCCAGCTCTCTTCCTAGGAACTCTTCCTTTTGCTCTTTGAGGTAAGCACGGCTCAAAGCATCAGCGATGTACAGTTCTTTTCCTGGCTTATAGGTGACCGTGAGAGTGTACTTCTGTAGCCTGAGAACCATCCTTTGCAGCCTCATAGGAGCTTGGTGGAGTGGATTTTTGAAGATGCTCTCAAATGGTTTGTTATCACTCTCAACCTGGATTTCTTTTGCCATATGCATATTGGTGGAACTTCTCACACCCATAAACTATGGTGAGTAATTCCTTCTCGATTTGAGCATATCGGCGTTGACAGTCCGTTAGTTGGTGATCCATACACCACAGGCCTCCCATCCTTCAGTATAACGGCTCCTGTTCCCTCCGAACTGGCATCCACAGACATCGTCACCGGTTTATTGACATCATAGAACTTGAGTGCTGGTGCATTGGTAACCAACTGCCTCAATGTGTCAAAACTTTCCTTTTGTTCGTCTTCCCAATGCCATTCAGTGTTGCTCACTAGTAGCTTTCGGAGTGGAGCGCTGACCTCTGATAAGTTGGGAGTGAATTTGGCAAGATACTGTATCATGCCCATGAACCTCAATAGTTCTTGCTTGCCTTTGGGTGGTGGTAGCTGTACCACAGCTCTGACCTCTTCATCATCTGGTTTTAGCTAATCAGCACTGAGTACATGACCTATGTATTTGATCTCTGTAGTTCTGATCTTACATTTATTTTTGTTCAGTTTTAGGTTGTACTCACGTGCTCTCTCCAGGAGCTTCCTCAGTCTCTGATCATGTTCCTCAATTGTGTCACCCCATATCAGCAAATCATCAATGATGTTGACCACCCCATCCAAGCCTTCAATCATTTGTGCCACGGATCTCTGGAATACCTCTGATGCAGAAGAAATCCCAAAGGGTAGACGCAGGAAACGATATCTCCCTATGGGTGTGTTGAAAGTGCATAATTTGGAACTTTCTTCATCCAGCTTGATCAGCCAGAAACCTTGATTTGCGTCTAATACTGAAAAGTATTTGGATTAGGCATGCAGGAGACAACCTCTTCAACCATGAGCAGCGGATAGTGCTCTCTTTTGATGGCTTGGTTGAGATCTTGTGGATCCATGCAAATCCTCGTATTTTTTTCTGTGACCACTGTCACCATACTATTCACCCAGTCAGTCGGTTCTATTTGTCTTGTTACGACTCCCATCTGTTCCATTCTGTGTAGCTCCTCCACTACTTGATCCCTGAGAGCTACTGGAATCTTTCTCGGGGCATGCACAACTGGTGGATAGTTGGATCAATCTGGATATGGTGTTTGCCTGGTAAACATCCTAATCCAGAAAACAAGTCATCAAAGTCTTTGAGAATGTAATTTTCTTATTCAACACCATAGATTCACTTCACCAGGCCTAACTTTGTGCATGTTGCTTTGCCCAGTATTGCTGGAACACGTTGCTGTACTATTTCAAACTCGATCTTGTATTTTTGACCTTATTACACACAGGTGAGTACTTTTTTGCCCAGTGGCGCTGTCTTGTGGCCAAATATGCAACAAGCTTGCAGGTGGATTTTCTCAGTCGTCCTCTGATGTCCATTGAGTTGAATGTTTCTGCTGACATTACATTGCACTTTGCCCCAGTGTCAAGCTTAAATGTCACATTCCGCCTGTTTATTATCAGATCTTGAGTCCAATCATCTTCATCCTCCACCTCTGCATTGTCAATATTCTTGATGCATACCTCCTGTTCCACTTCAACCGTGCCAATGAACATGTCACTGTTGCCCTCACTCTGTTCCACAGCATGCATTTTCCTTGCGTGCTCCTTCGATTTGCACATCTTTGCAAAGTGATTTCTTTTCTGGCATAACTTGCATGTCTGACCAAAGGTTGGACTTTTTCTGTATCCATGTTTATAACCACATCTGTTGCAGTTAACTTCCTTTTGATCATCCTACTGGCTTTGTCCTACTCTGGTCAGTTTTCACAGTTTTTATTTTGTGCACTTCAATCTCTTCACTGAGCACTTTAACCTGACTTGACGTGATCTCGCTGGCACAGCAAACATCAATCGCCTTTTCTAATGTAAGATCCGCCTCTCTCAATAGCCTGCCTCTCACTTGATCATTTCGTATGCCGCATACAATCCTGTCATGTATTAAAGAGTCATGCAGTTGTCCGAATTCACAGTCTTTTGCCTTGCTCTTCAAATCTGTTACATAGGCGTCTATGGTCTCTATTGGTCCTTCAACCCTCGTGAAAAATCTGTGTCGGATGTACGGTAGGTTTTTTCTCGGTTCGCAGTAATCTTGAAACTTTCTCTTCAACACCTCAATTTTATCTTGCTCGTCATTTTGGAAGACAAACGTGTTGCAAACCTTTATTGCCTCTTCTCCCGCCACATGCAAAAATGTAGCACATTGCACTTACTCCGTCTTTTCTTTTTGCATTACTTATTTAATTCATATGTATATATTTATTATTGTATTTATAATTTATTATCATTATGTATCACAATGTACATCTGCCGCAAAAGAACACATTTCACAGCATATGCCAGTGATATTAAACCTGATTCTGAAAGGAATATATGTCAAGTTTATGTATCAATACTCACAGTTTAATCATTTCAGTCAGCTTATAATTGTGGTGAAACTTAAATACACCATACTGCAATACAGAAAAATGGAAGGCTCTGGAGATTAGATACACATCTGACCTCCTGCTCCGGCCCTAGGCTCAGTAGTCCATGGGAGGCTCTCGATTACACTGAGCTACAGGGCAGGAAACATTTTATATCTAACTTCTCAGCTTTATCCTAGTCCTGGGTGGTATAAATAGTCCAGTTCCATTCATCTGAATTGAATCATTGACTGTCATTGAAACAGTAAATGAGCTTAGTGTTTCTTATTCCTTTCATTTAATTAATGTACATTAGCTACTTTCTTAAATAAATTGATTTTATTTTTCTTTTAAAATTCAGTTTAGAAGTTTTAATATCATTAAAGGTATTTCAATTGTCTGGAAATATATCTGATCATGAGAGTCATTGAAAGATTAATTCAAAGCCATCAAGGATGCCTGGGGTCAGGCCCTCAATCCATGTTGCTTATTACCTAAATGTCACTTGAGGAATGCTCCAGTTTGGGGAATGGCCATGACATCAATGGTTCCAGATGTAAGGAGTTGTGCAGCCTCAAAAGACAATTGTGATCTTGGCAATGAATGAACAGTATTAGCCAGCTCAAATGTGGTTTGGTCAATATCGTTCCCAAGGTATTGAACATCATACTCCAGATTTTGTTAGCAAACCTGTATTTTCAAAGCATTGCTTAATTTTCTTTCTATTTCAGAACTCTGGAGATAATGGTCAACATTCCACTGTGGTATTCTATTAGTTTTTGGAACAATGTATCATCTTCTAATGACTTAGGTAGCCGCACTTCCCTGCAGTGAAGTCCATTCTTCCATGGCACATCTTTCTTCAACACAACTTATAGTTTATGTTGTACTATCTGAAAATTGATATACATTTCTTTATTCCTTCTGCAAAAAAAACAAACTGCTGAAGGAACTCAGTGGCTTAGGCACCATCTGTAGAGGACTGTTTTGTGTTGAGACTCTTCATCACGACAGGAAGTGCAGAGAGGAGGTAATGAGGCCAGCTTGAGGAAGTCTCTGACAAACTACCATCAACATGATACCTGCAGATTCAGAAGAGTCAACATACTTGACCACTGTTACATCACCATTAAGAACGCTTACTGTGTCATCCCATGCCCGCACTTTGGAAAGTCCGATCACTTGACTGTACTTCAGCTTCTGGCATACAGGCCGAGACTGAAGATCACTGCACCAGTGATGAGGACCATTATGGTATATATGGTCAAGGGAGGTGGAGGAGTGCTTATAGGACTGCTTTGAATCGGTGACCTGGACAAAATTCAGAGATTCATCTTCGAATCTGAATGACCAACTTCATCAAGAACTGTGTGGACTGAACCAGGAGATTCGCATCTGCTGAGGGTTAAATCTGTGGCATTCAAGACCAGTGATCGAGAATTATGCAAGAAGACTGTGTATGACTTATGGAAAACTTATGCATGTCACCTTTGGCAGGGCTTGCAGGCCATTACTTCCTACAGGGTGAAACCTAACATCATGAATGGTTGTGATGCTTCACTCCAAGATGAGCTAAATGCCTCTTATGCATGATTTGAAAGGGAGAATAAAACTATACCTATGCAAATGCCTGCAACATCTGGTGACCCTATGATCTCTGTTTTGGAGACTGACATCAGAACATCTTTCAAGAATGTGAACCTTTGCAAGGCCTCAGGCCCGAAGGTCTACCTAGTATTGCACTGAAAACCTGTGGCACCCAACTGGCAGGAGTGTTCAAGGACATCTTCAATCACTCACTGCTGCATTCAGGGGTTCCCACCTGCTCAAAAAGGTATCAATCATACCAGTGTCCAAGAAGAGCAGGGTGAGCTGCCTCAACGACTAATATCAGTTGCACTCACATCTACTGTGGCGAAGTGCTTTGAGAGGTTGGTCGTGGCCAGAATCAACTCCTGCCTACGTCAGAAGCTGTACCCACTGCAATTTGCCTATCGCCACTAAAGGTCTACAGTGGTTGTAATCTCACTGGATCTTTAGTCAGCCTTGGACAACCTGGACCGTAGCAATACCTATGTCAGGTTTCTGTTTATTGCTTACATCACTACCATACCCTCAGTACTAACCAACATGCTCCAGAATCAGGGTTCCTGTACCTCTCTGTGCAACTGGATCTTTAACTTCCTCATCAAGGTACCATAATCAGCGTGGATTGGAAATAACATCTCCTCCTCACTGAAAATCAACACCAGCTCATCTCAAGGGTGCGTGCTTAGCCCACTGCTCTACGCTCTCTACACCCACAAATGTTTGGCTAGGCACAGGTCAAATGCCTAGTTTAAATTTGCTGATGACACATCTATTGTGGGTGGAAAATTAGATGGTGATGACAAGGTATGCAGGAGTGAAATAGATGAGCTGGTTGAGAGGTGCCGCAGGAACAACCTTGCACTCGAGGTCAGTAAGACCAAGGAACTGATTGTGCCCTTCAGGAAAGAGAAGTTGAGGGAACGCACACCAGTCCTTATCAAGGGATCAGCAGTGGAAAGAGTGAGCATTTTCAGGTTCCTTGGTGTCAACCTTTGACGATCTGTTCTGGGCTCAACATATTGATGCAATTACGAAGAAAACACAACAGTGGCTATATTTCATTAGAAGTTTGAGGAGATTTGATATGTCACCAAAGACTCTAGCAAATTTCTATAGGTGTAATGTGGAAAGTATTCTAACTGGTTACATCATTATATGGTATGAAGGTGCCACTGCACAGGATTGGAAAAAGCTGTGGAAAGCTGCAAAATCAATCAACCAGTTTCATCGTGGGCACTAGCTTCACCAGCATCAAGGGCACCTTTAAAAAATCACATCTCGAAATTCCATCATTATGGTCCCCAGGACATGCCACCTCCTTATTGCTAACATCAAGGAGGAGGTACAGGAACATGAAGACACTCTCAGTATTTTAGGAACAGCTTCTTCCCCTCCATCATCAGATTTCTGAACAGACAATAAACCCGGGTACACTACCTCTGTTTCTTTCTCCCTCTCTTTTTGCACTGCTGATTTAATTTTATATATTTTATATAAACGTTGATTGGCCATATCCCTCTCCAGATGCAGCTTCACCCATTGAATTCCTACAGCAGTTTGTTTTCCCTCCAGATTCCAGTATCTGCAGTCTCTTTAGTTTCCAATTTTCTTTTTATTTCTTCATACTTGTTTCATACTTGATACTTGTTTCATTACTTCAAGTTGAAGTGGTCGCGTCTCTGGCACCGAGACTGGCCCGTCAGCTCAGAAGGGAAGGAGGGAAAAGAGGAGGGCAGTAGTGACAGGGGATTCGATAGTTAGGGGGACAGATAAGAGGTTCTGTGGGAGAGATCGAGAATCCTGGATGGTCTGTTGCCACCCTGGTGCCAGGGTCCGCGAAATCTCGGACCGAGTTCTCAGTATTCTTAAGAGTGAGGGTGAGCAGCCAGATGTCGTGGTCCACGTAGGGAGCGATGAGGTGGATAGGAAGAAGGAGGAGGTCCTGCAAAGAGAGATTAGGGAGTTAGGTGCAAAGGACTAACCCTGACGAAGGGTCTCGGCCTGAAACGTCGACTGCACCTCTTCCTAGAGATGCTGCCTGGCCTGCTGCATTCACCAGCAACTTTTATGTGTGTGACTAACATAAAGAGGCTTTGAGGAAAGAGAAGCAGAATAAAGGGTGTAAAGGTAGTAAGGTAGAAGGGCTAAAGTGTGTGTACTTCAATGCAAAAAGTATCAGGAACAAAGGTGATGAACTGAGATCTTGGATACATACATACATGGAATTATGATGGCCATTACAGAGACTTGGCTGGCACCAGAGCAGGAATGGATTCTCAATATTCCTGGATTTCAGTGCTTTAAAAGGGATAGAGAGGGGGGAAAAAGGGGAGGAGGGGTGGCATTACTGGTCAGGGATACTACTATAGCTACAGAAAGGGTGAGTAATGTAGTAGGATCCTCTTTTGAGTCAGTATGGGTGGAAGTCAGGAACAGGAAGGGAGCAGTTACTCTACTGGGGGTATTCTATAGGCCCTCTGGTAGCAGCAGAGATACAGAAGAGCAGATTGGGAGGCAGATTTTGGAAAGGTGCAAAAATAACAGGGTTGTTATCATGAGTGACTTTAACTTCCCTAATATTGATTAGCACCTGATTAGTTCCAATAATTTAGACGGGGCAGAGTTTGTTATGTGTGTCCAGGACGGATTCCTGTCACAGTATGTTGACAGGCTGACTGGGGGAATGCCATACTAGATCTAGTATTAGGTAACGAACTGGGTCAGGTCACAGATCTCTCAGTGGGTGAGCATCTGGCCTTTAGCACTATCATGGAAGAGGATAGAATCAGAGAGGACAGGAAGATTTTTAATTGGGGAAGGACAAATTATGAGGCTTTAAGGCTAGAACTTGCAGGTGTGAATTGGGTGATGTTTTTGTAGGGAAATATACTATGGACATGTGGTCGATGTTTAGAGATCTGTTGCAGGATGTTAGAGATAAATATGTCCTGGTGAGGAAGATAAAAAAAATGGTAGGGTGAAGGAACCATGGGTGACATGTGAGGTGGAAAATCTAGTCAGGTGAAAGAAGGCAGCATACATGAGGTTTAGGAAGCAAGGATAAGATGGGTCTATTGAGGAAAATAGGGTAGCAAGAAAGGAGCTTAAGAAGGAGCTGAGGAGAGCAAGAAGGGGGAATGAGAAGGCCTTAGCGAGTAGGGTAAAGGAAAACCCCAAGGCATTCTTCAATTATGTGAAGAACAAAAGGATGACAGGAGTGAAGGTAGGACCGATTAGAAATAAAGATGGGAAGATGTGCCTGGAGGCCGTGGAAGTGAGCGGGAATGGTACCAGAGGATTGGAGAGAGGCGAATGTTGTCCCCTTGTTCAAGAAAGGTAGTAGGGATAGTCTGGGTAAGTATAGACCAGTGAGCCTTACGTCTGTGGTGGGAAAACTGTTGGAAAAGATTCTTAGAGATAGGACCTATGGGCATTTAGAGAATCATGGTCTGATCAGGGACAGTCAGCATGGCTTTGTGACAGGCAGATCGTGTCTAACAAGCCTGATAGAGTTCTTTGAGGAGGTGACCAGGCATATAGATGAGGGTAGCGTAGTGGATGTTATCTACATGGATTTTAGTAAGGTATTTGACAAGGTTCCACATGGTAGGCTTATTCAGAAAGTCAGAAGGCATGGGATCCAGGAGAGTTTGGCTGGGTGGATTCAGAATTGGCTTGCCTGCAGAAAGCAGAGGGTTGTGGTGGAGGGAGTACATTTGGATTGGAGGGTTGTGACTAGTGGTGTCCCACAAGGATGTGTTCTGGGACCTCTACTTTTCGTGATTTTTATTAACGACCTGGATGTGGGGGTAGAAGGGTGGGTTGGAAAGTTTACAGATGTCACAAAGGTTGGTGGTGTTGTGGATAGTGTAGAGGATTGTCGAAGATTGCAGAGAGACATTGATAGGATGCAGAAGTGGGCTGAGAAGTGGCACATGGAGTTCAACCCGGAGAAGTGTGAGGTGGTACACTTTGGAAGGACAAACTCCAAGGCAGAGTACAAAGTAAATGGCAGGATGCTTGGTAGTGTGGAGGAGCAGAGGGATCTGGGGGTACATGTCCACAGATCCCTGAAAGTTGCCTCACAGGTAGATAGGGTAGTTAAGAAAGCTTATGGGGTGTTAGCTTTCATAAGTCGAGGGATTGAGTTTAAGAGTCGCAAGGTAATGATGCAGCTTTATAAAACTTTGGTTGGGCCACACCTGGAGTACTGTGTCCAGTTCTGTTCGCCTCACTATAGGAAGGATGTGGAAGCATTGGAAAAGGTACAGAGGAGATCCACCAGGATGCTGCCTTGTTTAGAGAGTATGCATTATGATCAGAGATTAAAGGATCTAGGGCTTTACTCTTTGGAGAGGTGGAGGATGAGAGGAGACATGATAGAAGTATACAAGATATTAAGGGGTATAGATCAAGTGGACAGCCAGCGCCTCTTCCTCAGGGCACTACTGCTCAATACAAGAGGACATGGCTTTAAGGTAAGGGGTGGGAAGCTCAATGGGGATATTAGAGGAAGGTTTTTTTTATTCAGAGAGTGGTTGGTGCGTGGAATGCACTGCCTGAGTCAGTGGTGTAGGCAGATACACTAGTGAAATTTAAGAGACTACTAGACAGGTATATGGAGGAATTTAAGGTGGGGGGTTATATGGGAGGCAGGGTTTAAGGGTCGGCACAACATTGTGGGCTGAAGAGCTTGTACTGTGCTGTACTATTCTATGTGCTATGTTCTATACTAATTTTTCATATACACTTTGCAAAGCCCTGAATGGATCGCCAGAGAACGCCACTTGTCACATCCTGATCATAAGGGCTTAAGCCTTTATTAGGGTGTATATCTTAACTTTCTTCCCAGGAAATCGCCTCTAAGCCTGTGTGCTTTTACTTTAGTATATAATAAGTATGCAGAACTCATTAAGTGTTTTGCTGATGTATATAGATAACTTTGATAACTAGTCCTTTGGTATGGATGTCTGACTTGCTGGGGCATATTAATTATCACCTCAAAAATATTCAGTTAGATATGTCAGTCATTGATTATACTTCACAACTCCATGGAAATCATCTTTGAGAACTGTCCCTTGACAAAATATATATCACTAATATTGTTTTTCAACAGAAACTGAAGTGACAAGTCTGTTAGTCCACTAATTTCTCACACCTTTCTTAAATATTGAAGTGATATTTCCAAAAATCTAGAGAGATTTGAAAAATTAAGACTAATGCTTCTGCAGTGTCCTTATCTATTTGTTTTAATACTGGAGGAAATTAAATAAATGCAAATATAGTTTGCACTAGATCGGGCAAATTAAAAGGAATTGTAATCTGAGAACACAGGTACTTTCACCTGAGCTTTAAATTTGTATCCCTCACAGGTAACACAAAATTGAAATAGCCAAATATACAGGTATAGACGGCAGATTCACCAGCATGGACTTGATGGGCCAAATGGCCTTCTGCGCCAAACTAATTCTATGATTTTAACTTCAAGATGAGCAATGTTTATGATTATTCCACCCCCCAACATTAAAGAACCCGAAATTGGAAGACAAACAAGGTAATGCAGCAGCAGTAAAAGAGTAAGCATTTAATTTCAACGGGGCACCCCTTATTTCCCCAAAAATCCTCCAAACCTCAGAATATTAAAGTTTGTAAGTGTTGTAATTGTCACTTGGATAAGCTAGTAGTATTATTCCAGAGTAGTCTGCGTTTTCAGAAGTGGAGAGAGTGAGCAGTTTCAATTTCCTGGGTGTCAAGATCTCTGAGGACCTAACCTGGTCCCAACATATCGATGCAGTTATAAAAAAGGCAAGACAGTGACTATACTTCAATAGGAGTTTGAAGGGATTTGGTATGCTAACAAAAACATTCAAAAACTTCTATGGATGTACCGTGGGGAACATACTGACAGGTTGCATCACTGTCCGGTATGGCGGGGTTGGTGGGGGGGCTACTGCACAGGACTGAAAGAAGCTACAGAGGTTTGTAAATTTAGGCTGCTCCATCTTGGGTATTCCTAGATGAGATTCATTAGAGATCTGGGTGTCCTTGTTCATCAGTCACTGACAGTAAGCATACAGGCACAGTAGGCAGTGAAGAAAGCTAATGACATGTTGGCCTTCATAACAAGGGGAATTGAGTTTAGGAGCAAAGAGGTCCTTCTGCAGTTGTACAAGAACCTGGTGAGACCCCACCTGGAGTACTGTGTGCAGTTTTGGACTCCAAATTTGAGGAAGGACATTCTTGCTATGGAGGGAGTGCAGCGTAAGTTCACTGGGTTAATTCCAGGGATGGCGGGAATGTCATATGTTGAAAGATTGGAGCGACTGGGCTTGTATACACTGGAATTTAGAAGGATGAGAGGGGATCTAATTGAAACATATAAGATTATTAAGGGATTGGACACGCTAGAGGCAGGAAACATGTTCCTGATGTTGGGGGAGTCCAGAACCAGGGGCCACAGTTTAAGAATAAGGGGTAGACCATTTAGAACGGAGTTGAGGAAAAACTTTTTCACACAGAGGGTTGTGGATCTGTGGAATGCTCTGCCTCAGAAGGCAGGGGAGGCCAATTCTTTGGATTCTTTCAAGAAAGAGTTAGATAGAGCTCTTAAAGAAAGTGGAGTCAAGGGATATGGGGAGAAGGCAGGAACAGGGTACTGATTGTGGATGATCAGCCATGATCACAGTGAATGGCGGTGCTGGCTCGAAGAGCTGAATGGCCTACTCCTGCACCTATTGTCTGTTGGGTACTAGCCTACAAAGTACCCAGGATATCTTCAAGGAGCGCTGTCTCAGAAAGGCAGCTTGCATTATTAAGGATCCCCAACACCCAATGCATGCTCTTTTCTCACTGTTACCATCAGGTAGGAGGTACAGAAGCCTGAAGGCACACACTCAGCGATTCAGGAACAGCTTCTTCCCCTCTGCCACTTGATTCCTAAATGGACATTGAACCCTTGGACACTGCCTCACATTTTTTCCCTAATGTACAGTATTTCTGCCTTTGCACGTTTTTTTTTTATCTACTCAATATATGTAATTGATTTACTTGTTTATGTATTATTATTTTTTTCTCTCTGCTAGATTATGTATTGCATTGAACTGCTGCTGCTAAGTTCACAAATCTCACATCACACGCCGATGATAATAAACCTGATTCTGATTCTGATTCGTACATTAACCCTTTCATTCCCAGAATCATTCTTATGAACCTCCTGTGGACACTCTCCAATGCCAGCACATCTTTTCTTAGCTAAATATGTGCTAGCAACTCTGCTCACAGTACTCCAAGTGTGGTCTGACCAATGCCTTTTGAAGCCTCAACATTATGTCCTTGCTTTTATATTCTAGTCCTCTTGAAATGATTGCTAACATTGCATTACCATCCTTACCACTCACTCAACCTGCAAATTAACCTTTAGCGAATCCTACGCAAGGACTCGCAAGGCACTTTGCACCTCTGATGTTTGAATTTTCTCCCCGCTTAGAAAATAGTCTACACCTTTCTTTCTTGTACCAAAGTGCATGACCATACATTTCCCTGCACTGTATTCCATCTGCCTCTTTTTTGTTTATTCTCACAATCTGTCTTTCTGCAGACTCCCTGCTTCCTTAACACTACCTGCCCCTCCACCTGTCATCATATCGTCCGCAAACTGGGTGATTACTCAATCAAATTTGTCATCCAAATCATTGACATAACATGAAGACAAGTGGCTCCAACCTGTGGAACACCACTAGTCATTGGCAGCCAGCCAGAAAAGGCCCCCTTTATTCCCACTCTCTGCCTCTTATTTTAATAGTTTCTATCCTATTGGATTGAAAATCAAGAAATTTCATGAAAGAATATGTACAAACCCCATTTCCAGAAAAGTTGGGATATTTTCCAAAGTGCAATAAAAACAAAAATCTGTGATATGTTAATTCACGTGAACCTTTATTTAACGGACAAAAGTACAAAGAAAAGATTTTCAGTAGTTTTACTGACCAACTTAATTGTATTTTGTAAGTGTACACAAATTTGGAATTTAATGGCTGCAACACAGTCAACAAAAGTTGGGACAGAGTTAAAATAAGATTAGAAAGTGCACAGAATATTCAAGTAACACCGGTTTGGAAGACTCCACATTAAGCAGGCTAATTGGTAGCAGGTGAGGTATCATGACTGGGTATAAAAGTAGCGTCCATCAAAGGCTCAGTCTTTGCAAGCAAGGATGGGTCGTGGCTCACCCCTTTGTGCCAAAATTCATGAGAGAATTGTTAGTCAGTTCAAAAGGAACATTTCTCAATGCAAGATTGCAGAGAATTTAGGTCTTTCAATATCTACAGTACATAATATTGTGAAAAGATTCAGAGACATCTCAGTGCATAAAGGGCAAGGTTGGAAACCACTGTTGAATGGGCATGATCTTCGAGCCCTCAGGCGGCACTGCCTAAGAAACTATCATGCTACTGTGACAATTATAGCCACCTGGACTCGGGAGTACTTCGGAAAACCATTGTCACTCAACACAGTCTGTCGCTGCATCCAGAAATGCAACTTGAAACCGTATTACGCAAGGAGGAAGCCATATATTAACTCGATGCAGAAAGGCCGGCGAGTTCTCTGGGCCCGAGCTCATCTCAGATGGACCGAAAGACTGTGGAACCGTGTGCTGTGGTCAGATGAGTCCACATTTCAGCTAGTTTTCAGAAAAAACGGGCGTCAAGTTCTCCATGCCAAAGATGAAAATGACCATCCAGATTGTTATCAGCGAAAGGTGCAAAAGCCAGCATCTGTGATGGTATGGGGGTGCATCAGTGCCCACGGCATGGGTGAGTTGCATGTATGTGAAGGTACCATTGACTCTGAGGCATATATTAGGATTCTAGAGAGACATATGTTGCCATCAAGATGACATCTCTTCCCGGGACGTCCATGCTTATTTCAGCAGGACAATGCCAGACCACATTCTGCACGGGCTACAACAGCGTGGCTTTGTAGACACAGAGTGCGTGTGCTTGACTGGCCTGCTGCCAGTCCAGATCTATCTCCTATTGAAAATGTATGGTGCATCATGAAGAGTAGAATCAGACAACGGAGACCACGGACTGTTGAGCAGCTGAAGTCTTGTATCAAGCAAGAATGAACAAAATTTCCAATTGCAAATCTACTACAATTAGTATCCTCAGTTCCAAAATGAATAAAAAGTGTTATTAAAAGGAAAGGTGATGTAACACAATAGTAAACATGCCTCTGTCCCAACTTTTGTTGAGTGTGTTACAGCCATCAAATTCTAAATTTGTGTATGTTTACAAAATACAATTAAGTTGGTCAGTAAAACTATTGAAAATCTTTTCTTTGTACTTTTGTCAGTTAAATAAAGGTTCATGTGAATTAACATATCACAGATTTTTGTTTTTATTGCATTTTGGAAAATATCCTAACTTTTCTGGAAATGGGGTTTGTATTTGTATCTTGATTATAAATGTACAGTACTGTGCAAAAAACTCTGCAAAGCAAAAATACTTTCAAAAATAATGAAATGAAGATATTCCAAATATCAAAAAAAACTATAAGGAATAGTGAACAGAAAAAAAACTAAACTAAATCTAACCTAAATCAATATTTGGTGTCATCACCCTTTCCCTTTAAAACTGCATCAATTCTCTTAGGGACACTGTTGTGCAGTTTTATAAGAAAATCTGCTGGTAGGTTGTTCTAAGCATCTTGGAGGACTTGCCATAGTTCTTCGGCAGACTTTGGCTGTCTTGCTTTCTTCTGTCTCTCCAGTTAATCCTAGGCAGCCTCGATGATGTTGCGATCAGGGTTCCGTGGTGGCTGTACCATCTGTTAGGGAGCTCCTTGTTGTTTTTTCACTGAAGGTAGTTCTTTATGTCCTTGGCCGTTCGTTTGGAGTCAGCATCCTGCTGCAGAATGAAGTTGGAACCGAGTAGACCCCTCCCTGATGGTATTGCATAATAGATGAGAATCTGCTTGTACTTCTGAGGACTGAGGATTCCATTAATTCTGACCAGATCATCAACTCCATTTGCAGCCCTAGGCCTGCAGGGAACCTCCACCATGCTTCGCAGCTGGCTGCAGACACTCACCCACGTACTGCTCTCCAGCTCTTCTACACACTCACTGCCTCCTGCTTGAATCAGAAATTTCAAGTTTTAACTCATCAGTCCAGAGCACTTGCTGCCATTGTTCAGCACCTCAGTTGTGTTTTTGCGTGTAGGTGAGTCTGTTGGCTTTGTTTCCACTTTGGAGGAATGGCTTTTTGGCAGCAACTCTTCTCTGGACTGTAGAGGGGTGAGGGGTGTACTTGGGTTCCGGTAGTTTCTGTGAGTTCCGAGCTGATAGCAGTGCTGGACTTCTTCTGATTTAGAAGGGACATATAGTTTGACTCAGTTTCCGTGGCCAATGACTGCGTTTCTGATCCTCAACCTTGCCTATTTCTTTGTGCTTCTTCAGAAGAGCTTGGACAGCACATCTTGAAACTCCTGTCTTCTATGAAATTTCTGCTTGAGAGACCCTGCTGATGCAGGACTTATGTCTTATTGCTGTGCTACCTCTCACCATGATGTAAGGGTTAATGATTTGAAGGTTAACCTGTCACATATACCACACCCTCACCTTTTTCAGTTTGGTTGTCCTTCATCCAGTTTGAGTCCTTCTACACCCTTTTCTGTTTCAGTTAACCAGTTTTGTTCATTCAACTCAGTGTCATTGCACATTAGCTTCCTGTTTCTTATCTTTGTTTAAATATGCACTGGGCTATACACCTACAAAGTAAACAAGCTTTTATTTGACAAGTGATGTATTATCTAATATATTACTTTCTTTAGCAAAATACAAAAATTTCTCTGTTTCATTTAATTTTTTTTGGAAAATGAGCATTTGGAAATTGAAAATTTGTTCTTTTCTACTGCCACACTAATGCAGAAAATAAAAAAAATTAAACATCTAAAACAAAAATTGTATTTAAAAAATCCAGGGTGCCTAAGACTTTTGCACAGTACTGTAAATTCAGATTTTCATAAAAATTCCATAAAAAGGGAGGACAAGATGGCAGCGCAACGAAGCTGGCAGCAGCCACTCTGGTGGTGATGTCTGTTATTTGTCAAGTAGGGTGCCGTGCACAATCCTGATTTGATGGAGACGGACATGAGAGCATGGAGGAACATCTGGTGAAACTTCTGAAATGCCTGCTTCGCTGCCGCTGCTACTGTGTGGTCCAGAATCTCCAGAGGAGAAGGCCCCAAATCCTCGGCTTTGCTTGTTGCTTGGCGGCCGGGGCAATGTCGAAGTGCTCGACAGAGGATGGTGCTCGGAGAGGCTGTGTCAGAGGGGCTGGTCGGAGGCTCGAAGTTTTCGGACAGACTCAGAGTCCACTGCAGTTGGGTGCTTCCAGTGGTGCTGCATCGGCAAGTTGGCAGCGCTTGGAGGTTCGTGGCAGGGAGAGTTTCTCTCTTTTGCCGCCTACGTGAGATGATGAGTCTATCGGGACTTTGAGACTATTGTTTACCGTGCCCATGGTCTGCTCTTTATCAAATTATGGTATTGCTTTGCACTGTTGTAACTATATGTGGTTTTGTCAGTTTTAGTCTTGGTTTGTCCTGTGTTTTCTTGTGATATCATTCTGGAGGAACATTGTATCATTTTTAATGCATGCAATTCTAAATGACAATAAATGAGGACTGACTATCCTCATAATCTAATCTAAGATAATCTAAAAAATTCACATTAGCAGTTAAAGTTTCAACATGTCTTTCTCGACTACAGGGATCCAGATCATTAGATTCTGCTGGAGCTGATCTTTACAACTGAGGAAAGCTGAATCCTCTAAATGCTCAATTAAGTGGACATGACTTTGTGATTCATTTACCCAATTCCATAATTTATTGACTAAAACATACTAACTTGCACTTGCTTTCTATCAACTGGAATGGAAAGTTGTTGCTGTATGTTTATTAACAATGAAGTCGGCAGTCA
The DNA here is from genome assembly GCF_030028105.1 of Mobula birostris. Taxonomy (NCBI): domain Eukaryota; kingdom Metazoa; phylum Chordata; class Chondrichthyes; order Myliobatiformes; family Myliobatidae; genus Mobula; species Mobula birostris. The sequence goes on along the minus strand of NC_092375.1, from coordinate 169,493,445 downwards.
CAATAAACTACTCATTATACTGAACAAGTCAGCCAAGCAGCAGTTCATTACTGATGTCATTTATTCAGGCTGAATATTACAAAATTAGGTTATTAATTTTCAGATCACATTTTGCAGCAAAATTTCACTGGTAATAGTAATGTAAATGTATATGCAAATAATTATTTCACTTCAATTTATTTTTGCCTTTTTAAGCCTCTTTCTGTGATCCAGTGTTATTTAGACAAGCGATCAGGTTGGCAGCCTAACTTCAAGGCTTAGTCGATGTCACTCTCAATCTGGTTGTCAAATTGGTGGTTGTAAATTATCCTTTAGCGTAGGTAAGTGCCTACGCTAATTGAAGGAGAATGAATGGGCATGTAAGAGAAAATGAGTAGCTGGGTCTCGGGGGAAGAGGCTGATGGGATTGCTCTGCTGAGAGCTGGCATGGACCAGACAGGGCAAATGGTCTCCTACTGTGTCTTAAGTAAGATCATGAAAATAGAACATTATGCCCAATGAATATCTCATCCAATTAATTTGATTCCATCTTTTCCATTTTCTCCATGGGAAGAATTGTTTGTTCAATTAACTTTTTCTGGTTCAGAAAGGGTATACCATATTGTGATGTGGTCCCAGTGTGCTTGAGCACCTGAATCAATGATGTCTCAATATTCTAAAATAAATAAAAGATTGTATAATGGAAAGAAAAAGATAATATCATTGATGTTCACTTTCATTGTTCCTCATTTATTTCAGAAAAAATGGTATTGAATCCAAACGATGTATCAGTTTTCACAACGACCAATGTAAATGGACGCTTGTTTGTTTGTCCGAGGGAACAATTTGACTCTCTGGTATGTATCTTCTGAATCTGGTTTATATACTTGTCACGTTGTGTACAAGCTCTCTTATACCCTGTTGTAGAATGGAAATATACCTTAGTTTTTAAAATGTACTGTCCACATTATGAATCAACCATACATAGATTTGCCTTCGCAACTGATCACCCAAACTGATAAACATTTCAATTACTTATCTTCATTTAAACACTTTACAAGTTTAAGTGAATCAGTAAGATTAGACTTTGCTGATATTTTGCTCTCTAAAGTCAAACGAGTGACAGCACTGCTGGCAATTTAGTCAGACGGGTTACTTATTTAATCTTTTCTTACTAGGATTTCAGTGTAGATTACAGATCGTTTATTAACTTCCTGTCAGCTCATGATATTAGGTGACAAATAACAATCTTATCTGAGATAATATGAAGCTGTGTAGTGTTCGGGTTTCCATGATCCCTAAATTACATACCTGAGCCCCATGCAGAAATAATTGGAGATTAATCTTTTACGTACATGCACACCTTTAAACATACTGAACTAGTAACTTCTGAAGGCTGAAGATTTGATCTTCTTCTGGTTCATTGGTCTGAACTGTGTTTTTTCCAGATTTGAAGTGAGGCAGCAATTTGTTAACTTCCAAGAGAAAACAACAAAAGAAAGATAGGAGAAAGATCAAACACTGAACATAAAATCAATGCAAAGGAGATTTGGGAGAACTATTAAAGTTGTTGGGAAAATGGAGAAAAGGCCTGGGGAGAAGATCATCTGCACCAAACTTTTTTTTTAATATACAGAAACAGTAATGGGCCAGACCAAGCCTAGTATCCACCCTCTCCTCCCCACACGATTCCTACAGTCACACCAACCATTTTCAGACTTGTAGGTCAAATTAAGCTCTAGACCTCTCTGCCTGAAGGTCATTTTGCCCAGCAAAGCTGCAAAAGTATTCAAGGTTCTGGTTCTGTTCTGTCCTACCAAGTTGTAACTCTCCGCATTTGTAACCATTAAATTTCATTTGCCATCTATCTTCCCTGTCCGTCAGTTTCTCCATTTCTCCTTCAAATCTATTCCTGTCCTCCTCACAGGTCACCACACACCCAAGTTGTGTGTCATCAGCAATGTGAAAGATGAGCTTGTAAAGGTATATTAGGAAAAGTGCTGCCCTGAACTGACACTTATGGAACACTAAACACTTCCAGTCAGTCTTACTGTTTCCCACTTCCTTGCCAATGTTCTATCCATGCTGCTGCTGCCTCTTATATTGCACCTTTGATCACCATACGTGACATCTAATCATCTTCCTTTTAGAAGCCCTTACTGTCAGAGGCCTCTACAACTATTTCCATCAGGCATTTCAAAACAGTAGAAATAGATTTAAATGTTTTTTTTTAAAAAAACTAAGTTCAGTCAAAGTTATCTTTTTTAATGAATTTAACTGAAATTAATTGAATAGCTAATATTAATTTTAACAAAATGCTACTTTTGTTAAGTTCTTCCATTTAAGTTGCCAACCCCCTATTTCAGGTGCCAACCATGGCTGTTATAACTGAGTCCAGCAGTGGAGCAAGAGATCGGATGTACTGAAATCTGAACTCCATGTTCCCCACTTACAAACTGCCAAAACCTGTTGGTGGGTGTTCTTTTTAGCTGGTGGTCCTCTGAAAGTGCTAGTTGAAATATAGTTCATACAGTCATCAAGCACAGAAACAGCCCTGTTGGCCCACAGTGTCAAATTTTATTGATCCCAATTCAATCCTATTTTATTGATCCTTGATTCCCCTGACATATAAAGATCTTACAAGCAAGCATCAGTGATATTTATACTGGACAATTGAGCATCCTCAGCAGAGTATTCAAAAAGCAATTGTTTGAGCCATAGGAAGGATTAACTCTTAACTGGAAACTGAATTCCCTAGATCTATAGACAGGTGAAGACAAGTCTCAAGACTTTGTGTCTCTGTTTCGATCTAAACCAGTAGAATTTAATTTGAAAATGGTAATAATACTTTTCAGGGAATGCCCAGTCTTCTGAATCTAAATAATCAATTGGAAATGAAAATGAGATCTCCAGATGTGAACACCCTATTTCACCTTTGCAAACTACAGCTTTAGCTGAATCTGACTCTTCTTTTTACTTGATCACAATTTTAAAAGACAAAGATGGAACTTGATCAAAGGGAAAATAAAATATAGCAGTGTATGGCAAAAGCAAAATAGGTCAGATAATGGAAAACAGACAACAAAGCAGGTGTTGAAAATATGCCATAGGTTGAGTAGCATTCATGAAGAAAGAAACTGAGTTAATGTTCCAGTTTGATAACCTTTCATTGGATCACTGAACAGAACTTATTCAAATAGGAGTTAGTTGAACATTGACACAAGTGCATGGGATACATTCATAAGATGGAAACTAATTTGTAAAAAATGGATGAGCTTAAAAATAAGATGGTAATAGTAGATAATTAAGTTAGATGATTTTGGGAGATCACAAACAAGAGAAAATCTGCAGATGCTGGAAATAGGAGCAACGAACACAAAATGCCAGAGGAACTCAGCAAGCCAGGAAGCATCTATGGGAAAAAAGGTTCTACCAATGGGTTTTGGCCCAAACATCGACTGCACTTTTTTCTATAGATACTGCCTGGCCTGTTGAGTTCCTCGGGCATTTTGTGTGATTTTGGAGATGATTTCTGCTTAATTGGTAGCTTTAGAATCCCTGAAATAGAAATCAAGCTACTCATGTGGATCACAGATTGCCAGATTTCTCAAATTAATTACACAAGGTTGCAACAGGAAAGAGAAAGTTATGAGTCAAAAGTAATTATTTACAGCTTTTTCCAGACATGCTGATTTCTGACACTTTGGTGAAATGAAGGGAATTCTTCAAATCACGAGAGTGGCTCTGGCTTATTTTATCTGGTGGTCAAGAATTGATGTATGATGGTGGTCAAGAGCTTTCTATATCAGTAAATTGGGGGAAAATTAACTTTGCTGGAACATCTAGGAGGTGTCCCATTATGTTAATAGGGAACATTAGTATGCATTGTGCCAATTGGTCCATTGGTGCAGTATCTTCCTGTGAAGCGGAAAGAGGGCTTATAAAGAATCTGTACAGATGTTACTCTTAGTTTTAAATATGTCAGATCAAATACTTAGACATCAAGATACTGTATATCAGGGCACTGTCATCCCTGACTTCTGTTGAAAATTCTTTTTCTTCAAGGATAATTTTTTAATGACTATCCCCTAAAATACCATTTTTTTAAGTTTGTAAACCCTGTCCTGAGGAATTTGGAAAAACACAAGTGCATCTTCCCAGCAGGTTTGAAATGCGGGTTCGATTGTGTATCTATTGATAAATTTTATTTGGTTTGGTCTTTTCCAGATGCCATTGCCGGATCAGGAAGGTCCATCTATGGGAACAATGGCAACCTTTGAGTTGATGAGTTCTAAAGACTTAGCCTACCAGATGACAATTTATGACTGGGAGTTATTCAATTGTGTACATGAGGTACAGTATGAGTTTCAGTGTAACTGTACAAAACTGTTAATTTTACCCATTCATGAATGATCATTGAAAAATCATACCCAGTAAACATGTATTCAGTTTCAGCAATAGAAATTTGCTTTTGTTTGTTCCATTATCTTTGGAAGACTGTTTATTTCATACCATACTGTATCTTTTCTGAATTTTTTTTTCAAATGTGTGTCCATTTGCTTTTTAACAAATTACTGAATTGACTGCACTTTGATGTCTATGGTAGGATGGCTTGTTAGTTTCCTGCATCAAGAAAAATTCTCTTGAGCTCCTCATTCTTTTAGTATGAAATGAAAAGTAAAATTTCTGATTTTCATTTCCTGGTAATTCATTCATTAACTGGTAAAAATTTCCCCTATTAACTTTATTGAAGCTTCCCAGGACTTTGAACCTGCAGAGCCCATGGGGAGGTAGGTTTACTTATCACCTCTGGAGCTTCCACATCAAACAACTCATTCTCCACAATTTCCTCCATCTTCAATGGGATCCTACCACCAAACACACCTTTACCTCCACCCATTCCCATTTTTGCAGAGATCTCTCTCTCCATGATTCCCTTGTCCATTTGTCCCTCCCCACTGATCTCCCTCCTGGCACTTATCCCTGCAATCGGAAGTGCTACAACTGCCTAGTCAACTTCTCCCTCACCAGCATTCAGGGCCTAAATCACTCCTTCCAGGTGAGGCAACACTTCACCTACGAGTCTGTTGGGTTGTCTATTGTATCTAGTGCTCCCGGTGCTGTCTCCTCAGCATCGGTAAAACCTGACGTAGATTGGAGAACCACTTTGTCAAGCACCTTCACTCCATTGCACAGGCAGAGTTTCCCAGAGGCCAACTATTTGAATTCCACTACCCAATCCCACTCTGACATATTGGGCCACGACCTCCTCTACTGCCACAATGAGGCCACATTCGGCCTGGAGGAGCAAAAACTCGTATTCCGTCTGGGGAGCCTCCAACCTGATGGAATAAACATAAATTTCTCTAAATTCTGGTCATTTCTCCCCCCCCCCTTTTTTCCATTCCCAATTTTGACTCACCTCTTAACCCTCACCTTTTCCTCATCTGCCTGTCACCTCCTTCTGGTGCCCCTCCTCCTTTCCTTTCTTTCATGGTCCACTCTCCTTTCCCATCAGATTCCTCCTTCTTCATCCCTTTACCTTTTCCATCTCTCACCTCCCAACCTCACACTTCATCCCCCCCTCCCCCAATCACCACCCTTCCCCCTTACAAGGCTTCACCTATCACCTTCTAACTTGCATGTCTTCTCCACCCCCACCTTCTTATTCTGGCTTCTTCTCCCTTCCTGTTGAGTCCTGTTGAAGGGTCTCATCCTGAAATGTGAACCATTTGGTCCTTTCCACAGATGCTACTGAGTTCCTCCAGGATTTTGTGTTTCATTGAACATGATGATTAGACCTCTTCTTAACCTTATCCATCATACCAAAAAGTGCCACTGTTTTTCTTCTAGCCCCTCCCCATTCCCTCTGAGCCCTGGCCACCTATCCATAAGTCATTGGCGGGAGTATAAAAATCACAAAATCATGTTGCAGCAGTATAAAACTTTGCCTGGGCCACATTTGTAGTAGAGTGTGCCGTTCCAGTTGCTGCATCACAGGAAGATCGTGGAGGCTTAGAGAGGGTGCGGAAATGGTTCTCCAGTATGTTGTCTGAAGCAGAGGGTATTAACAAATTAGGAGAGATAGGACAAAATTAGATTGTTTTCCCTGGAGCATCAGAGAATGAGGGATGACTGGATAGAAATATATAAAATCGTGAGATGCATAGAGGGAAGATAGTCAAAGTCTTTAAGGTTCAATGTAAAGTTATGATCAAAATACATATATGTCATCATATAGGACCCTGAGATTCGCTTTCTTGAGGGCATACTTGGTACATCCAAGAACCATAATAGAAATTAGGAAAGACCGAATGCAACAGGACGGGCAAGCAACCGGTGAGCCTGATGGTTGAAGGGTAATAACTGTTCCTGCACCTGGTGTTGTGGGTCCTGACGCTCCTGTACCTTCTTCCTGATGGCAGGAGTGAGAAGAGAATATGGGTGGTGGGGGTCCTTGATGATGGATGCTGCTTTCCTGTGACTGTAACTGTACTCCATGTAGATGTGCTCATTGGTGGGGACGCCTTTACCCATGATGGACTGAGCGGGAGCTTTTTGTAGGATTTTCCATTCAAGGGCAGTGGTATTCCCATACCGGGTAGGGATGCAGTCAGTCGATATACTCTCCATCACACATCTAAAGAAGTTTGTCAAAATTTTAGATGTCATGCTGAATCTTCGCAAAATTTATAAGGAAGGGGAGGTGCTGCTGTGCATTTTTCGTAATGGCAATTGCATGCTTGGATCCTCTGAAATGATAACACCAAAGAATTTTAAATTGCTGGCCCCCTCCACTTCTGGTCCCTTGATGAGAACTGGCTCACAGACCTCTGGTTTCCTCCTCCTGAAGTGAATAATCGACTCCTTGGTCTTGTTGACAATGAGTGAGAGGTTGTTGTTGTGGCACCACTCAGCCAGATTTTCAGCCTCCCTCCTATATGATGATTCATCACCACCTTTGATATGGCCAATGGCAGTGGTGTCATCAGCAAACCTAAAAAATGGAATCGGAGCTCGGCTTAGCTTCAGAGTCATAATTGTAAAGTGAGTAGATCAGGGGGCTGAGCACGCAGCCTTGTGATGCACCTGTGCTGATGGAGATTGTGGAGGAATGTTGTTGTCAATCCAAATTGACTGGGGTCTGCAAGTGAGGACATCGAGGATCCAATTGCACAAGGAGGTGCAGTTGAACTGAGCTCTTCCCCAGCGTGAAAATACCAAATACTAAGGGCATAGTTTAAGGCAAGAGGGTAAATTTTAAAGGAGATTTACAAGGCAAGTTTTTTTTTACACTGAGGGATAGGTGACTGGAATGTGCAGTGATGGAACAGATCTGATTGCAATGTTTAAGAAGTACTTAACAAAATACATCCAAAAACTGGGAAGACATTGCACTTGGGGAAATCTGTTCAAGAGGGATCTGCGCTACGTGAGAGCTAGCTCCGCTGTGCTACAGAAGACAAGGGGTAGCTGCAAACTGAGAGACTGAACACTAAGAAACCCAACAACTAACCACAGGCACCACTTACTCGTGTCCACACAGCACCAGTACATGTGGATCCCAGATCAGTCTCTGCAGCCACCTGCAGACATCCCACCTCTCCCAGAAGTTCCGGGAGTCTCCTGCATGTTAATAGTGGCTCCCTGATGCCTGCAAATTATATACAATGTCACGGAAATCAATTTTTTTGAGAGCGAGAGCGACCACGAGAGAGAGAGAGAGAGAGAGGGAATGAGAATGAATGCGCCATGGCAGAGTGTTCCAAAAAAAGAAATTATAAAACATACGTCACCCCAGACTACCCTAAAGTGTACCCCTGCCTAATAGGGGTCAAAAATAATGGCAATGTTGCTCACTGCACTATTTGCAACAGTGACTTTTCTATTGCTCATGGTGAGTTAAGACTGTAAAAGACATGTTGAGGTGAGTTTAACAGGTGTCATTCATTCATTAGCATAGCTAACGTTATTTAAGCTAGCTGGCTAGCTGCTCAGGAGCTACTCTATTGTAGAGATCCCACCTCTCCCCGAAGTTCCGGGAGTCTCCCGCAAATTGATGATGCTACCTCCCTGAAATGAGTTTTTGCAGAGTAGGATGTCTGCATCTGAGGACCCACCCCTTAGGACAACATGTTACTTGACTTTAGTGCTGCTACTAAAAGGCACGTGAACAGGCAGGGAATGGAGAGGCATAGACGATGTGCACGCAGATAGGATTAGCTTAATTTGGTATCATGCTGAGTGCAGACATCTTGTTTTCTGTTCTATTAGTTTGTTAGCTTTCCGTTGTAAATCACTAACGTAGCCTCTACATGGGCTCCAGTGTGAGGGTGTGAAGAGGACACCCACTGCACCTAAGCCAAGTCAGATAAAACATTTTTTTTTTGTTTTTAGAATGAGAGCATAAATTGGTATATCACCTTTCACACCCAAATGTTACTCGAACCTTTACAGCCAATAGGTTACTTTAGAAGCTTTATTATTGTTAAAACATTGAAGCAACTGCCATTCTGTGCTCAGCAAGGTGGAAGTAAGTTGCTGTTAAGAGTGTATTGGGTAATTTATTATAGTCAGAGCACCAGAAGAACACTAAGGTGAAGATAAAGGGTCCATTTTCTTTGAAATAGTGCCATTGAACCCTTTTATCTTCACCTAAGAGCACAAACGGGGCTTTAATTGAATAACAATATCTCTGCCATCAGTAATGCACCAGTGGATATTTTGCCTAAGTTGTGTGCTCAGGCCTCTACGATGGGATTTATATCCAGCCTTTAGGCTCATATGGGGGTTTTACAGACTGTCCCATTGTTGTCACTTTTTTGCTCATGTCAGAGCATTAAATCTTGTGACTCCAAATGCTAATTATGCAGTTTCACCAACAGACCTAATCCCCCACCAAAGAAAATTAATACTGACTCTCATTGTTCATCTACTTCTTTTGAGGTTCTATCTTTTTGTCTATATTTTCCACTCCATGCTGCTTTGCAAAAGATAGGACCTTACAGTGGCAGAAGTGTTTACAATTACAAAATATTCAGTTGCCACGATTCTCAGTTTCTGGCCATTACCCAGCCTCCTCTACATTGTCACTGTAGTCTTAGATTACTCAGTGATACACATTTATGGAATATTTGTGGGTATTTATTTGCATCTCATGTCACCTTTGTATTCCTGCAAAAAGCAGCAAGTCTTAGTTATGTCAGTGATAATACTGTAAATCTGATTCTGATTTCAGCCTTTAGTTTTATCTCCAGTTTTTTTCTGGCTGTAAAGAGATTCTCAAGAAACGTTGCAACTTGCAAGCAAGTTAGTTCAAGGAAATTATTAAGTTTACACTCTTACATGAATTGTCACATTTAAGTGTTTCTGCAGCATGGACTTGGTCATTTTATTCCTGCCGTTTTTATTTCACCACTGCATAACCTTTACCGTTATTAACCTTATGCAAGATAATATCCCTCTGCACTTCCCGAACTTGCAGCCTGAAATTTCATCCACTCCACTTAAATGTCATTAAACCGACATTGGCCTAGGAAAGCTGGTGGTACCACAAAATCGATGACCTTCTTAAAAGAAAGATTAAAATGTTGTTATACAGTGCAAAGGAACAGTGTTTCACATCAAAATGAATGTATGTTTAAAACACAGATCCTTGGTACATTGCCAGGAGCAGTGAATGCCTTAATTTCTATTTTTAGATGTTCATTCATATTAAAGTGAAGTATGTCTCATGGAAGTACATATGTTGTCAGACAGGAATTGCAATTCAGTGAAAAAGATTCCTCAATGTTGATAACGTCCATAATTTTCATATTATAACCTCCTTTAATTTTATGTGCAAAACATATTTTTGCACCATGTTTAAATGTGAAACAAACACTCTATTAATAATCTTTGCCAGTTTTGGTCTTGTGCACCGTGTGCTGGATTCTGCTGTCAATCAGCTTGTAGATTAGATTATGAACTACTAAATATACTCATTAAATGCAAGATAAGCAGCAGCAGAGAGAGACTATTTTCAGTGAATTTTAAATCATTTATACTCCCTCCTCAATTTTAAAAAAATAATTAGGATAAGTTGCTAACCTGGTATAACTCTCTTGCACTTAATGGATTTGTAAAGTCCTTCAGATCTCCATGAAGCCTCTTCACATGTAATGCTGAAAATAAGTGATAATTTGAATGAAAAGGCCCAAGACCTCTCTTAGCTTGGGCAAGGAGCTATCAATTTCCCTTCGTGGGCTGGTCCACAAGACCTCTTTTCCAGAAAAACTGAATCGATTTCATCCATTTCAGGAACAAGCTACATCAAATATGTACCTTGTACCCTTGCATTCGTGCCCCAGCATCAAAAGAATATTTCACATTGCGGACATTTGAAGTTGCCTTAGACTTACCAATTAAGTTGACTGACTTGGTTTCTCAAGGTAAAATTCAGATTCAGATGTATCTGAAATACATAGGCAGCTGATTAAATATAATTGCTGAATAATCATTGAAAAGTTGATTTAATTATTTTGTAAAAATTGCAAATAATGTTTAGTATTTAATTTGGTCTGTAATCATCCTTGCCAAGCTGGTGGATTGTAGACTCAGTGTTTCTCTGTAATCTTTTATGCAGGTAGACTGATAGATTATTTAAGATGTCATTGCAGTGACAGATCATAGTCTCATAGATAATGAAAGAAGTATTCTTGTGCCTGAATGTGTGATCAAACTTGTGTCACATAAATAACCTAAAATTAGCAGCTGCTTACACATGCCTCTCACACATTGCTTTATCCAGCCTGATATATGTTTCCTTATAACTAGTAAATATCATTGCTGTGATAAATAAGAGTATGATTTTTGGTTTTGTAGTACTTCCAAAATTTTACCATTTTCTGTTCAAAAATTGATAGCTGATAACAGCATACGAGTGAACTAGCAAATACAGTGTGTTTGTTTATCTGTTGAGATACAGTGCCCTGTGTGCCAGCATTCCCATGATTTAATCCGAGCCTAATCACGGAACAACTTACAGTGGCAAATTAACCTATCTCCGGACTGCGGTAGGAAACCAGGGAGCTCGGAGGAAATCTACACGGTCACGGGGTGTTCGTACAAACTCCTTACAGGCAGCGCCGGGAATTGAACCCTAGTCACTGGTACTTAAAACATTGTGCTAACCACTACACTGCCAGTGTGTGAAAAGGAAGTAATTTGCAAAAAAGCAACAAAAACAGCAGATACTGGAAGTGTTCAGATAACATCCAATAGAAATCTGTGACAACAGTATCTTAAGATTTTCAAAAGGCACTTGTTATGGTTAGAGCCTACTGGAAAAGTTAAATGCTCAGTGGCTTGGGATAATATATAAGTGTGAATAGAGGATTGGTTTAAAGGACAAAGAGGACAAGAGGAATAAATTTAAGTTTAACAATCTGTTATTCATGGGTTGGCAAAAGGATTCCTGCTTGTGCCTGAACTACTCCCATGCTATATTACAGTATGTCTTGATGGGTCAAGTTCAATGTGTCTTGACAAAAGCTGGTGGGAATATCAGCTGAGGGTGCAACATGAATTGAATTGACCTTCACATACATGAGGAGTAAAAATCTTTACGTTATGTCTCCATCTAAATGTGCAATGTGCAATCATAGTAATTTATAATAAATAGAACAGTCAAAGTAATATGGAGTACAGTCAAGTCAGCATGAATTCATCAGTCTGATGGCCTGCTGGAAGAAGCTGTCCCGGAGCCTGTTGGTCCTGGCTTTTATGCTGCGGTACCACTTCCCGGATGGTGGCAGCTGGAATAGATTGTGGTTGGGATGGCTTGGGATCCCAATGGCCCTTCGGGCCCTTTTTACACACCTGTCCTTGTAAATGTCCTGTCACAGCTACAGATGTGCTGGGCTGTCTGCACCACTGCTGGATGGGTAAGAAAGAAGGTAGCGAATGGAGTAGATTTGGGGAGGCTGTGAGCTTATTCAATTTCAATGAGCTGTTGGTCTTCAGAAGGATTTGGGTGTCAACATTTTAAAATTAATGGAACATGTTACTCATTTGCCATGCGTAGTTAATAACACAGTGATCTGATTCTGCATTTCACATTGATACAGCAAGTAGGTGTTGGATTAAAAGTATAAAGTGCACTTGCATAACTACTGACTATCTTTCTCCCCTAGTTGGAACTAATTTATCACATATTTGGAAGGCATAATTTCAAGAAAACAACAGCCAATCTAGATCTGTTTCTGCGACGATTCAATGAGATTCAATTCTGGGTTGCAACAGAAATCTGCCTATGTTCTCAGCTCAGCAAACGGGTTCAACTGTTGAAGAAGTTTATCAAGATTGCAGCCCAGTAAGTCTGATATATAATAGCATCTTCATTTAATAATACTGGACAACAAAATTTTTTGGAAGTGTTGCTACCTCAGAAATTGTTTTAGTTTATAATAGGCAGCTTGAAGCTGAACACAAATAGAATTTCACACTACTTGTATCGCATAGGAATTTGGAGAAACAAGAAACTAACTTTTATTAAATATAATACATATATTTGCATAATTGATCTGTTGCTTTGCTTTAGCTCAACTAAGCTAAAATATTTAGTGGTGATTTCCATTTGTACTGTGTCTGAGGCTTCTCACTTATGTGTCTGTAACAATAATCAACTAGTATTGATGGATTCCAGTTGCCCTGATACCGTTTCTCCATGACCGCAATGTCCTGGTGAAACCTTTCACCGTGCTCATCACTGACAGCACCGAGATTTATGAGGAAGAATTCTAAATGGGAATGAAGAAAATGAATCTTTAATGACATGTGGCACTTCGTTTTGTATGCTTGAAGCGTGTTGTCAACTAGCTGCAAGTAATTTGGTGTTCTGTAGTTGCCGAGAAAATTTTCAACAACATCCTTGAATGCCTTCCATGCGATTTTCTCCGGTCCCACTAGAAGTTCTTCGAACTGCCTGTCATTAATGATCTGATTGATTTGTGGACTAACAAAAATGCATTCCTTAATGTTGGCATCAGATATTCTGACTTGAATTATGAATTGAAATAACAAATGTAGGCGATTTCAATAAAAATAGTGTGTGATAAGGACCTCCATCCCCCACCAGGAAGGTCTCAAAGCTCTCCGCTTCTTTTTTGGTTTCCAGACCTAACCAGTTCCCCTCTACCACCACTCTCCTCCGTCTAGCGGAATTAGTCCTTACTCTTAATGATTTCTCCTTTGGCTCCTCCCACTTCAAACTAAAGGTGTAGCCATGGACACCCGTATGGGTCCCAGCTCTGCCTGCCTTTTTGTTGGCTATGTAGAACAGTCCATGTTCCAAGCCTATGCTGGTATCCGTCCCCCACTTTTCCTTCGCTACATCGACGACTGCATTGACGCACTTCCTGCACGCGTGCAGAGCTCATTGACTTCATTAACTTTGCCTCCAACTTCCACCCTGCCCTCAAGTTTACCTGGTCCATTTCCGATACCTCCCTCCCCTTTCTTGATCTTTCTGTCTCTATCTCTGGAGACAGCTTATCTACTGATGTCTGCCATAAGCCCACGGGCTCTCACAGCTACTTGGACTATTCCTCTTCTCACCCTGTCTCTTGCAAAAATGCCATTCCCTTCTCGCAAATTCTCTGTCTCCCCTGCCTCTGCTCTCAGGATGAGGCTTTTCATTCTAGGACGAGGAAGCTGTCCTCCTTTTTCAAAGAAGGGGGTTTCCCTTCCTCCACCATCAACTCTTCCCTCAAATGCATCTCTCCCATTTCACACACCTCTGCCCTCACCCCATCCTCCCGCTGCCCCACTAGGAATAGGGTTCCCCTGGTCCTCACCTACCACCCCACCAGCCTCCAGGTCCAACATATAATTCTCTGTAACTTCCGCCACCTCCAACAGGATCCCACCACTAAGCACATCTTTCCATCCCTCTCCCCCACTTTCTGCTTTCCGCAGGGATCACTCCCTACGCGACTCCCTTGTCCATTCGTCCCCCCCATCCCTTCCCACCGATCTCCCTCCCGGCACTTATCCTTGTAAACGGAACAAGTGCTACACATGCCCTTACACTTCCTCCCTCACCACTATTCAGGGCCCCAGACAGTCCTTCCAGGTGAGGCAATACTTCACCTGTGAGTCGGCTGGGGTGATATACTGCGTCCGGTGCTCCTGATGTGGCCTTCTATATATTGGTGAGACCCGACGCAGGCTGGGAGACCATTTCGCTGAACACCTACGCTCTGTCCGCCAGAGAAAGCAGGATCTCCCAGTGGCCACACATTTTAATTCCATGTCCCATCCCCATTCTGATAAGTCAATCCATGGCCTCCCCTACTGTCAAGATGAAGCCACACTCAAGTTGGAGGAACAACACCTTATATTCCGTCTGGGTAGCCTCCAACTGGATGACATGAACATTGATTTCTCTAACTACTGCTAATGCCCCTCCTCCCCTTCTTACCCCATCCCCTATTTTATTTATTTATTCATTTATTATTCTCCCCCCCACACACCTTTTTTCTCTCTCTTTCCCTCTCACAATCACTCCTTGCCTGCTCTCCATCTTCCTCTGGTGCTCCCCTCCCCCTTTCTTTCTCCCGTGTCTTCAGCTTTGTTTCCCCTTAGCCAATCTACTTCCCAGCTCTTAGCTTCATTCCTCCCCCTCCTGTCTTCTCCTATCAATTTGGATCTTCCCCCTCCCTCTTTCAAATCTCTTACTACTTCTTCTTTCAGTTAGTCCTAATGAAGGGTCTCGGCCCGAAACATCGACTGTACCTCTTCCTATAGCTGCTGCCTGGCCTGCTGTGTTCTACCAGCATTTTGTGTATATTGCTTGAATCTCCAGCATCTGCAGATTTTCTCGTGTTTGCGAAGGAAATTTCTTGATGACTTTCATGATCAGCAGCCCAAAATTCATTAAGATACACCCAAAAGTATTCAGGAAGCAAAATCTTTGTCGTCCAATGTAATCTACTGCTCTCATTTTCATTAGTTATTTCCCAGTTGAAATAATGAAATTAAGTTGTGAAACATCCCTCTCTCCACAAGCCCTGACCCATAACAAGATTTGGCATTGTTCAGCTTTTATTCTGTGCTTCCATACACTACTGCTCTGTATAAAATATCAGTGTTGATCTGGAAGGGTATTGATGCATTCTAAGCTGTCCGTAAGTACCTAAATGAACCATCATTTCTGTAAGTTTATGCTGTTTGCTCTACGCAGACAATCTGTCATTTCTTTTGTCTGGAAAAGACAAGTTAATGTTGAAGCAGTCTCCACCCAGGCTGATGGGGTGAATTAGTGAAAAATGGAAAACTCTTGAGTTGTGTGTCAAAAAGCATTACTTCATTTTTAAATTATTTCTTTTAATATTTTAAATCGAACACCAGACCATTTAAAGTAAATTACGTAAGTCAATAATAAAATCAGGCCAAATACCTTTAACCAGTGCTGATGCGTATTGAAACAATGTATTGGGTTTTGAATGTAAAAAGCATACTATTTGTGGAATATAATAGTAAAGTCAAAGTTAAGTTTATTATCATCTGCACAAGTACATGGTGCAAAACTCACTTGCAGCAGCAAGTATCAGATCTGTATGTGAGAAGTGTACAAAACAGTAGCAAGTGTTGTTGTGTCTTGTATTAACCCCAATGCATCATTCTTATCCTTTTTCAGTTGCAAAGAATATAGAAATATGAACTCATTTTTTGCTCTAATAATGGGATTGGGTAATGTAGCCGTTAGCCGCCTCACACAGACCTGGGAGGTAGGTTATTTTTACTGAATGTTTTCCTGCTCAGATCATGCCGATAACTTTATATATAAAAAGTAAGGAAATTAAGCTCAAATATTAGTGTTATTTTATATATTTCTGCTTTAAGATAATTGGCAGAAGGAAGTGTGAATATTTGAAGCAGTGATGCATTGTGGAATTTAATGGTGAATGGATGGTGGAAGCAGCATCAATTTAGTTTCACAAAGACCCCTTGTGTATGTTTATAGGAAGCATGTAGGCAGTGGAATGTGAGCAGGTACTGGGGTTAATTGGATTCCCCTTTCAAAGAACCAGTATGGCCATAATAGGCCCAATGGCCTCTTCTCCTGCTGCATTTCTCCAAGTCTCCTATCCAAAGAATTATATTATGTACTTTGCTGCGTGGCATGTGCATGTTTAGTAAACAAATGATTGCCTTGTATTTAACATAACAAATGTACCATATCAGCATAATCTATAGGAGCAGAATTAGGCCACTCATAAAGTTTGCTCTGCCATTCTATCGCAGCTGATTCATTATCCCTCTCAATCCCATTCTTCTGCCTTCTCCCTGTAGCCTTTGACACCCTGACTAATCAAGAATCTTATCAACCCCTGCTTTAAATATACCCATTGACTTGACCTACACAACCATCCATGGCAATGAATTCCACAGATTCACTATTCTCTGGCTAAAGAAATTTCTCCTCATCTCTGTTCTAAAGGGACATCCTTCTATACCAAGAGTTTGCCCTCTGGTCCTAGACTTCTTCCATTATTGGAAACGTCATCTCCACATCCACTCTGTCTCAGCCTTTCAATATTCGATAGATTTCGATGAGAAAACCTCTCCTCATTTTTCTGAACTCCAGTGAGTACAGGCCCAGAGCCATCAAATACTCCTCATACATTAACTCTGTCATTCCTAGGATTATTCTCATGAATCCTCTGCAATGCCAGCACATCCTTTTTTAGATAAAGGCCCCAAAACTGCTCCAAGCCTGGTCTGACCAGTGCCGTCTAAAGCCTCAGCATTACAGCCTTTGTTATCAGACAAATGAGTTGTTCCCTGGTAGAGTAAAATGAACTCTTGACCTCACAATAAACCTCATTAGGGACTAATCACCTGAAAGCCTACCAGCACTGCACTTTCACTCTAACTGTTACACTCTGTTTTTCTGCACTCTGTTGTTTGTACTGCTGTCATTGGCAGTCATTTTGCTTTATTACTATCACCTGTACCGTGATACAGAGAAAAGCTTGTCTCGTGTACTGTTTGTACAGATCAACTCGTTACACAGTGCAATGAGTTGGAACAAGATAAAACAATAACAATGCAGAATGAAGTGTAAAAGCTACTGAAAGAGCAGAGTGCAGGTAAACGATAAAGTGCTGGGTCATAGCGAGGTAGAATGCGAGGCAAGAGGTCCATCAGGAGTCTGATAACAGTGGAATTGACGCTGCCCATGACCCTGGTGGTATGTGCTTTCAGGCTTTTGTATCTTCTGTCAGGTGGGAGAGGGGATAGATTGCTCTATGATTATGCTGGCTGCTTTATTGAGGCAGCAAGAGGTATAGATAGAGCCATAGAGGGAAGTTCGGATCCTGTGATGTGCTCGTCTGTGGTCAGCCATATTAAATTGTTGTCCATCCAGACAGGATGCATGGATTGATTTGTATAAATAGTATGATGAGTTTGAGTACAGAGAGGAAATTAAGAACCTGGTGGCATGGTGCGAAGACAATAACCTATCCCTCAATGTCAGCAAGATGAAGGAATTGGTTGTTGACTTAAGAAGGAGTAGCGGACCGCACGACACAATTTACATCGATGGTGCGCAAGTGGAACAGGTCAAAAGCTTTAAGTTCTTCAGGGTCAATATCACAAATGACCTGATTTGGTCCAACCAAGCAGAGTCCACTGCCAAGAAGGCCCACCAACGCCTTTACTTCCTGAGAAAACTAGAGAAATTTGGCCTGTCCCCTAAAACCCTCACTAATTTTTATATATGCACCGTAGAAAGCATTCTTCTAGGGTGCATCATAACCTGGTAGGGAAGTTGTCCTGTCCAAGACTGAAAGAAGCTGCAGAAGATTGTGAACACGGCGCAGCACATCACACAAACCAATCTTCCGTCCTTGGACTCACTTTACACCGCATACTGTCGGAGCAGTGCTGCCAGGATAATCAAGGACACGACCCACCCAGCCAACACACTTTTCATCCGTCTTCCATCCGGGAGAAGGCTCAGGAACTTGAAGACTCGTACGGCCAGATTTGGGAACAGCTTCTTTCCAACTGTGATAAGACTGCTGAACGGATCCTGACCTGGATCTGTGCCATAACCTCCAAATATCCGGACCTGCCTCTCGGTTTTTTTGCACTACCTTACTTTCCATTTTTCTATTTTCTATTTATGATTTATAATTTAAATTTTTAATATTTACAAATTTTTACTATTTTTAATATTTAATACTTGTAATCCAGGGAACAGAAAGCACAGAATCAAATATCGTTGTGATGATTGTACATTCTAGTACCAATTGTTTGGTGACAATAAAGTATATCCAAGTGTCTCACTGTACCTCAGTACATGTGAGAATAATAAAACCAATTTAGTTCCAATTCGTAATTGAATGGCACCATTCTGTTCAAACTTCATTCAACATACAGTATCGAGTTTTGGAAAGGAATGTGAAATCATTCAGGATATCTGGATTCTGAGAAGGGAAAGTCAGAAAATGTGAATAAGATACATCAATTGATATTATTTTGGTGTTTATGTGATGCAACGACGAAATGACTGAATTAAGCTTTTTGACACATTTTACAAAATGTCCAAGACTGCCTGTAACTTCTGGTGTTTTATTATTTCTTAAATGATTCCAGTTTTACTATCTTCACTACTCTCTCAGGAAATATTTTATATTTCTTGTTTAACTTTCTCTTCTGGTTTTACCTGAGTCATTCCTTTGATTGTGTCGAGAGGGATTTCCCAGAACATTGACGTAGGAATAGTGGACTACCCTGGACGTACCTCAGGGAAAGTGGAGTGAGAATGCTACAACCAATTAAGGATAACAGGAGATTAAGAATAGCATTAATCAGTAAAACTAAGAAATAAGAACACCTTAAATCTGCAAGCAGGAATCTTGTCTGATTGGCATGGTAATTTGAAGTGTTAATTACCTACTCAATGACAGACAAGCAATTTACAGTGGAGAGTGATTGACAGCTCAGCAGGCCAAATCCTAATCTCCATCTCTCCCCTTTCCTTTTGAAATCTGAGAACTCATTGTGGAGTCTATCATTCCCTGAATATTTAACCCAACAGCAACTCATGTTCATGTTTTGTAATTTCTTGAAGCTCATAATACAACTGCCAGTTCACAATTATCTTTAGTTGACAACTACTTGGCACAGTGTTCACTTTCTTTGCAGTAAACTGGCTGAAAGTTTGAAAAACTCAGCAATCAATTAAGTTTAATTCCTGTTAGATGGAAGCTGATGACATTATCTACTTGTTTGATTTTAAGGATCGTATTTTTCAATATTGTTATTCATGCTGGAACCATGGCAGATTTATGGGTGATACAATAAAACTGAGGCACTCCACATTTATTATCAACAGATTTAATCGAGTGCCATCCTTCTTGGTGCATTGATACAATAGAGTAGGAGTTAAATATTCCTAATAAAAGTTATGCATACTGTCTGTTGAAATTGTCCACCTGTTATATATAATAGGCCTGTTCTTTGTAGCTTAAAAGCATTGCACCATCGTTTATTCTGTAAATTACTTAAATCTTAGGTTATGAGAGTGCACATGATATTTCAGAATCAGAATCAGGTTTATTATCACCGGCATGTGACGTGAAATCTGTTAATTTAGCAGCAGCAGTTCAATGCAATACATAATCTAGCAGAGACAGAGAAAAAAATAGTAATAATAAATAAAATAAAACATAATAAATAAACAAGTAAATTACACATATTGAAGAGATTATTTAAAATGGGCAAAAAAAGAAATACTGTATATTAAAAAAGTGAGGTAGTGTCCAATATCCATTTAGGAATCAGATGGCAGACGGGAAGAAGCCATTTCTGAATCGCTGAGTGTGTGCCTTCAGGCTTCTGTACCTCCTACCTGATGGTAACAGTGAGAAAAGGGCATGCCCTGGGTGCTGGAGGTCTTTAATAATGGACGCTACCTTTCTGAGACACCACTCCCTAAAGATGTCCTGGGTACTTTGTAGGCTAGTACCCAAGATGGAGCTGACTAGGTTTCCAACCTTCTGCAGCTTCTTTCGGTCCTGTGCAGTAGCTCTCCATACCAGAGAGTGATGCAGTCTGTCAAACTGCTCTCCACAGTACAACTATTCGAAGTTTTTGAGTGTACTTGTTGACATGTCAAATCGATTCAAACTCCTAATAAAGTATAGCCGCTGTCTTTCCTTCTTTATGACTACATCAATGTGTTGGGACCAGGTTAGATCCTCAGAGATCTTGACCCCCAGGAACTTGAAACTGCTCACTCTCTCCACTTCTTGTTACAATGATAGTCCTTTTCATGATGTAGATTTGGATTTTGTATAGTTTAAAGCAAAGTTGTTCACCTCCTGCAGTGATCTTCTGATGCTGAACTTGTGAAAAATATCTAACAGAGGAAGTGAGTTACAAAGAAAGGTTTAGAGAGACAGTGTGATTTTGGATATGAATTGAATTGATTTTATTTCAATCTTACATCCATTGTACAACATGAGGGAGCAAAAATCTTTGCATTATGACTCTGTTGCAATGTACAGACGTGTGAATTGATAAGTCTAGGCGTGTAGTAAAAAGTTGTCCCATAGCATGTTGGTCCTGGCTTTATGCTGCGGTATCGTTTGCCTGACGGAAGCAGCTGAAACAGTTTATGGTTGGGGTCTCTGGTGTTCCCGATGACCTTCCAGGCCTTCTTTCTGCACCTGCGGCTGCAGATGTCCTCAGTGGAGGGAAGTTCGCATCCACAGATGCACTGGGCTGTCTGTACCACTCTCAGCAGTGCCCAGCGATCAAAGTCGGTGCAGTTCTCGTACCAGGCAGTGATACAGCCAGTCAGGATGCTCTCAATGGTTCCCCTGTAGAAGGTCTTGAGGATTCGGGGGCTCATGCCGAACATCTTCAGTCACCTGAGGTGGGAGAGATGCTGTTGTGCTTTCTTTGCCATGTAGCCAATGTGTACAGTCCAGGTGAGATTTTTTGGTAATGTGTATACTGAGGAACTTGAAACTGCTCACCCCCTCAACTGCATTCCTATTAATTGTGATCGGGGCGAGCCTGTCTCCATTCCTGAGAATTTCAGAGCTCAGGAGCTTTATAGCTGAAGACATAGTCACAGAAGGTGTAGTAATTAAATTTGGGAATGATAATGAGGACAAAAATCTTGTAGTCATGACATTGCTATGACATAGAAGGTTTACTATTATCAAAGGATAGTGTGTTGGGGGTGGGTCTTGGGAATCTGTACAGACTGGCAAAATAAGAACATATTTCATTTATAATAAGAAATAATACCATAGCCATTACTACAGGCCATAATGCATCTCAGAAACTGTGACAGATCCACCTTATAGATTTGATCAGGTTCGATTGACTGTGATGAATATTTATATATATTGATTTTAATGCTGAATTTAAAAATGTATTCCATCTTTACAGAAACTTCCAAGTAAATTCAAGAAAATCTATGCGGAATTTGAAAACTTGATGGTGTGTATGCAGTTTTTAAAAGTTCAGTGGATTCTGATTAATTGGGACATATAGCAACCAATACATTTTGGCCCAATTAAGTAGCTGCCCCAATTAGCCAAAGTTTCATGAAAAGGGATAAAAAAAGACAAACTAAGTAACAAGTTATATATTTAAATGAAATACAGAACAAATTAGAACATTACCAATACCACTACAGTACTATAAAGCTGTGTACTAATTCCTAATATTTATCGATGGAGGAATTCATTCAGTGTGTGCTGCTGCATTCTTTTGCAGTAAATGCAAAATGATCAACACAGACACCTAGTACAGATAATGGATTGCTTCATACTATGTTGCTGACAATCGCATCCTCCAAATTTTCATTCTCATTGTAACATTTCAGAAGATTGTTGATACCTTCAAATTTTTCATAGTGCTTAACTAGTTGAAGTAGTGAAATTGTTTCATTTTCACTCCCATCTCTTTCTCGCATCTTCAAGCTTGAAACTGCAGTGGACAAGATGGTTCTTAATCCCATTACTGGTTATTTCTTGCCAATTATCAGTGACAAAAATCGCTGCTTTTTGAAGACAAACACTTGCAACTGATGGTACTTAAAAATGGTTCGCTCTAAGCATGTTGTACTATCTAATGATCACACAAGTGCATGTGACTAATGCAAGTTAGAAACTGTTCAACAACAGTCTCCTTTCCCAATTAAGCAGCACACCCTTAACAAAGGGAATCCCAGCTATTTTCTCAATTAGTTTTTTGTTCTTTCAGAGTTGTCCAAAATAAGCAGCTGCCCCAATTAACTGATGACCCAATTAGCCAGAATGCACTGTATTGTCAAAAAAAGTTAATCATTATTACTTTTGGATTTTGTTGTGATCCATGATAATTGTCCAGATTGCAATGGGTTGTAGATTTTCAGATAAATACTTGAGCTACCAATGTAATGTATCCATCTCTGATGACTTCAGAGCTGAATTACTTACATCAGTAGGTATTGTCATAAATTTTTTGACTCATTACTTTTCAGGTATTAACACATGTTCCAAAATAGTCTGTTTTTGTCAGTTTTGTTTGTCTTGCTTTTCTTCAGATTTTTAATATTAATAATAGAAATTTAAACCACACTATAAAAAAATGCCAATTTTATTTTCATTATTTCATGTGTCTGTAATACCTGTTTCACACCCTTGAGATATCCTCAAAATGCTGAAGGAGCTCAGCAGGTCAGGCAGCATCTATGGAGGGGAATAATAAGTCGACATTTTGGGCTAAGACCCTTCATCAGGACTGGGAGGGAAGGGGAAAGAAGCCAGAATCAGAAAGTGGAAGGAAGAGAAGGAGTACAAACTAGAAGTTGATGGGTGAAATCAGGTGAGGGGAAGATAGATGGGTGGGGGAGGGGGGATGAAGTGAGAAGCTTGGGAGTGATAGGTGGAAAAGGTAAAAGACTGAAGAAGGAGTCTGATTGGAGAGGACAGTGTACCATGGGAGGAAGAGAAGGAGGAAGGGCCAGAGGGAAGTGATAAGCAGTTGAGAAAAAGGGGGAGGGGTAAGAGGGGAGACAGAATGGAAATGGAAAAGGAGAGAAGGGTGAGGGAGGAGAAATTATCAGAAGTTGAAGAAGTTGATGTTCATGCCATCAAGTTGGAGGCTATCCAGATGGAATATGAGTTGTTCCTCCTCCGACTTGAGAGAGGCCTCATCATGATAGTAGAGGAGGAGTTCAGTAGGGAGGGGCAAATGGACAAGGGAATCATGGAAATGATCCATACAGAAAGCGGACATTGAGATAAGGTAAAGGTGTGTTTCGTGGTAGCATCCCATTGAAGATGGCGACGTTGTGGAGAAGGATGTGTTGGATGCAGAGACTCTGTTACGGTGGCGGGAAGATGTGGTGAGGGTGGATGTCTGGGAAGTGGAGGAGATGCAGGTGAGGGCAGCATCAATGCCAGGGGAAGTGAGAACACTGTTCTTTGAAGAAAATGGGCTCTCAGAATTTCAAGATAGGAAAGCCTCATCCTGAGAACAGATTTGGCAGAAACGAAGGAAGTGAGAAAAGGGAATGGCATTTTTTCAAGTAACAGGTGGGAAGAGGTATAATTAAGATAGCTGTAAGAGTGTCAGTAGGTTTATATAATGTATCAGTAGACAGTTTGTCTCCTGCGATGGAGACCGAGAGATCGAGAGAGAGGAGAAATTTAACAGCTTTGGAAATTGGAGGCAAGGTTGATGAAGTTGACAAGCTCAGCATGGGTGCATGGAGCAGCATCAATGCAGTCATCAGTGTGGTGCAGAAAGAGTTGGGGAGTGTTACCAGTGAAGGTTTTAAATGTGGACTACTCCACGTAGACGAAGAAAAGGCAGGCAGAGCTGGGGCCCATGTGGGGAGCCAAAAGAGAAATTATTGAGAGTGAGGACCAGTTCCGCCAGACAGAGGAGGGTGCTGGTGGAGGTAGCTGAAGAGGAAAAGAATTGGGTTATGTCAGAGAGAAGTAAATTCTCAGTGTTGCCTAAACTAGTGACCAATTACTAGTAGTGGATTAAGAGCTAAATGTTAGCAAGTACCACAAGTATTCAGAGTCAGAATCAGGTTTAATATCATTGACATATGTCGTGAAATTTGTTAACTTTATGACAGCAGTGCAATGCAATACATGATAATATAGGAAAAAATTGTTCCTTTTTGAAGATTTGTTTAACCTGAGACTTATTATTTGCAAAAATCTTTATCTACAGCAATTTCCTAATACCTATATTCAATTATATTTCATTTAGCAAAATCCTGCTTAGCACTTTGAAGTGAATTAATTACTGAATAATTAAGTATTAAATAATTCTGTGTAGGATCCTTCCAGGAACCATCGGGCATACAGACTTACGGTAGCTAAACTGGAGCCACCAATCATTCCCTTTATGCCTTTACTTATAAAAGGTATTTCAATCATTCTTCTTCTCTTGCATATTACAAGTGTCATTTTTTAAAGCTGGAACTACAGTTTATGTTAATTGCTTTAATAACTTTACGCAAAACAGTTAAATAGCAGCGAGCAATATTTATAATACGTAGCTTAAACTGGTTAAGTTATGTTGCCTAATTAAATTAATCAGTTCAGAAATGTGTGAAGAATGTAATGTCAGCTTGAAGTGTTTGCAGTTGGAAGAAATTGTGTGTTGATTACCTTTTTATTAACAGACATGACATTTACCCACGAAGGCAATGAAACATTAAGTGGCGACCTTGTCAATTTTGAAAAAATGGTAAGCTTCAGAAAGTTTATTTTGGAAATAAAACAGAGTCATTCTGCTTTGATGAGTTATTGATGTTTTCTCACTCTGAACCATTCGAACTTTGTCCCACTCTTCATGTTTTCTTTATCAGAAGTCTCGCACAATTATGAGGAGACTTCAGTGGGCTGACACATTGGATGACACAGTTGTTGGGAAGGGGGGGGATCGGGGCAGCATGGTAGTGTAGTGGTTAGCACAATGCTTTACAATACCATCGCCAGGGTTCAGTTCCTGCTACTGCCTGTAAGGAGTTTGTACCTTCTCCCCGTGACCCGTGGGTTTCCTCTGGGGTCTCGGGTTTCCTCCCACAGTCCAGAGACTGTAAGTTAATTGGTCGTTATATATTGTACTGTGATTAGGCTAGGATTAAATCAGGGGATTGCTGGGGACTATGGCTTGAAAGGCCTATTCCCACTGCAGCTGACTAAATAAATAAATAAATAAATAAATGTCAAGCAGGGAGTGGTCTTGGAGAGGCCAAAGGTGGGTGGTGACACACAGCCTCTTCCTGAGAGAGAGTGAGAAAGAGAAAGTGGCAAGGAGTGGAGATGGTGAAAGTGCGGAGGAAGAGAGGCACAGTGGAGAGGGAATGTTTGGAAGGACTGAGCAGGTGAGTGAATGGGGAAGGGTACTAACAAAGAGGGTGTTAGAGGACGAGGGGAACTAATTGAGGGAAATGGAGACTAAAGAGGGGAGGAGTAAAAGGAGAATGACTGAGGGAAAAAGTGTGTGTAGATCCAGGCAAAAATGTTTGAACTCCATTCTTCTTGATCTCCTTGATGCTGGATGAAGAACCCATTCTGTCAGGACCATGTGGGAATGGGTATACAATGGCCACCTGACTTTAGAATAAGCCCTTAGAAACGGGGTGGAAGCAACTCATCTTCACTCCTAATGAATACAGCTTTCCATGTAATCCTTGTTTTTCTAATGTTCATCTATTTAGAGGCAAATACTGATAATCTGTTCTCCATTCATTAAATGGAAAGCATTGGAATAGTTCTGTTTATGCCAGTAATTTCCATCCTGTGCTCCCTACTTTTCTTTCTCCCTTTGCCTTCTATAGTTGCATCCCTCATGACTTTGAATACCTCTGTCAAGCTGCCTTGCAATCTTTTTTTCTGTTAGACAACAACCTCAGTTATTCCATTCTGCCAACTTAACCCAAATCCTGCATCCTCTGAAACCAGTTTAGTAAATCTCTTCTGCACCCTCATAAAATATGGCTCTTGAAATCATGAGGGACCTAAGAAGATGAAACCTGACAGTGTTGCAAAAAAATTGACCCATAACCAACTACAATATAGAACGAGTCACTGGTGTGCTGAAGGTATGCTTTGGCTTCATGTGCTGCACTCCAGCAAGCAATGTCCAGTCGGAGGAGTTGGACCCACGGAACAGTGGAGGCACAGAACCAGGCAATACGGAGAATCAAGAACATAGATATCATGATGCAACAGGAACCAGGTGCATTGCTGGCAAAGATGCTCCTCACTATTGCAAATTTCAATCAGTCTAGATTTCAGTTTTCTCCAATATGCTTCCTCCAACAAAAAGCAGCGTTGCAAACAGCATTTAACATCCCCTCAGAGCCCACTACCAATTCCTGTCTTATCGTTCCACATATCTGAAAGATAGAACTGGGGAGAATCTACTTTTTTCATAGATGAAGATTATAAAATAACTTTATGTTTTGGTATTTTGTATTTTCTTGCGGCAACAACAAAAGTTATTGGTTCATCAATGGATTGTAGATGTCCATGGCAGGACCAGCCTTACTTGCACTTAAGTAGGGTGGTAGTGAACCAATGCCTTGAATCACTGCAGTCCACACTGAGGAAACCTCCATAGTTCGTTTGGCATTGGGAATATCCTGGAATTCTCTACCCTGTGTATTGCAACAGCAATACGTTCCCAGTTCAGAATATTTTGACCCAGCAGGAATTCACCACTAGTGGCAATCCCATGCATTCATTGCTCTTGACCTTTAAGTTGCTAGTGATCATAAGCTTGAGGCATTGTGCCAAAGAAATACTTGTGAGCTCAGTGTTGCATCTTGTAGTCGGGATAAGGAAAGAGTGAATATACAAGGTAGTGAATATCATGTTCTGAATAGTGTCTAGCTTAAGTTTTGATGGAGCTGCATTCACACAAGTAGAGGATACTGCCTAACACACATCTGACGTGTATTTGCAGATACTTGAAAGTTCTAGAGAGGGAGAAAAGTCTTGTGTGCCACATAGCAACCAGCTTCCTCATCCTTGCTGCATGATAGACCAAGGCAGAATTGATAGAGGAGAGTCAGTGGATATTGTTTACTTGGTTTTTCAGAAGGCCTTTGACTTGGTGCTGCACATGAGGCTGCTAAACACAATAAAAATCCATGGCATTATAGGAAAGAGACTAGCATAGGCAGAAGATTGGCTGACTGGTAGAAGGCCAAGCATGGGAATAATGGGGGCTATTTCTGGTTGGCTGCAAGTGACTAGTGGTGCTCCGAGGGGTCGATGTTGAGTTGACTACTTTTCATGGTATATATAATCATCCGGATGACGGAATTGATGATTTTG
The DNA here is from genome assembly GCF_030028105.1 of Mobula birostris. Classification (NCBI taxonomy): domain Eukaryota; kingdom Metazoa; phylum Chordata; class Chondrichthyes; order Myliobatiformes; family Myliobatidae; genus Mobula; species Mobula birostris. The sequence continues at coordinate 169,466,098 of NC_092375.1, read as the reverse complement.
TGGCTGTATTTGTAGATGATACAATGATAGGTGAAGGGCAGGCAGTGTTGAGGAAATAGGGAGCCTGCAGAAGGACTTGGACGGGTTAGGAGAGTGGGCAATGCAGTGGCATATGGAACACAGCATAGGGAAGGAATAAAGATGTAGTCTATTTTCTAAATTGGGGGTGAATTCGGTAATTGGAGGTACAAAGGGACTTGGGAGTGCTAATGCGGGATTCTATAAGACCATAAGAGCAGAATTAGGCTATTTGGCCTATTGAGTCTGCTCTACTATTCCATCATGGCTGATTTATTATCCCTCTCAACCCCATTATTTTGCCTTCTCTCTGTAACCATCGGTGACCTTCCTAATCAAGAACTATCAATCTCCACTTTAAATATACACAGTGATAAGGCCTCAACAGCCATCTGTGGCAGTGAATTGCACAGATTCACCTAGGCTCCACCACCATAGGGAACATCCTTTCTATCTAGGCTTCTCAATATTCAATAGGTTTCAATGAGATCCCCCCTTATTCTTATAAACTCCAGCTAGTAGAAGCCCAGGGCCATCAAACACTCCTCACACATTAATCCTTTCATTCCTGGGATCATTCTTGTGATCCTCCTCTGAATCCTCTCCAATGCCAACGCATCCTTTCTAACATAAGAGGCCCAAAACTGCTCACAGTACTCCATGTGCAGTCTGACCAATACCCTATAAAGCCGAAGTATTACAATGTTTGGAATATAGTCTGCAGCTTGGGGGCCCCATAGGTTCCATGAGCATGTGCAACAGATAAAAAGTTACTATGTTATAATAAGAAATACTTAAAAATAAATAAATGGTTCCAAAATAGACCTAAGTAGAGAAGTAGTGTTCAAGGGTTCATGGGCCATTCAGAAATCTGGTGGCAGAGGGGAAGAAACTGTTCCTAAAGCATTGAGTGTGCATCTTCAGTCTTCTGTACCTCCTCCTTGATTACAGTAATGAGAAGAGGGCGTGTCCTGGATGGTGAGGATCAATTACTCCATCTGCACCTTGTTGTCTGCTCAGCCTTGTCACAAGCTGACAGTATCTCTAGTGGAAGACTCAAAGGGCATTAGGGAGAAGTGAAAGTGCTTTGGGGAAAGCCCCCAGTTGCATATCGTTTCACACCATCATCTCTTTGCTACCATCAAAACACACAAGTATTTCCTGTGGCTGGTATAGTCCATCATCACAAATCAATGCGACAATAATCAGCCATGGTTGTATGTATTTCATTCAAGGTGGTGGTCATACCATTTGTCTTGACGTTCTGTAATTCTGATACTTTCTGTCCTAATGGTTCTATGTTTTTGTTCATTTGCATCATTCCCTCCCTCCCTCTCTGAGATGCCCACATCCTGCGTGAATTAGTTTCTCCAAAGTAAGAGACTTCCTCAAAGAAGCTTCTGCCCCTAACTGTGTGAATATTTTTAATGCTGACTATGATCATATGATTGAATGTTGCAGGCAATGTTGAATTCCATCCAAGTAGTATGAAGTCCTCATCTCTGATGGTTATGCAATTTGACCTTCTGGTCATCTCCAGAGCCACTGCCATGTTAGATCTGAATGGCATTTAGTTGGCTCTTTGCCTCTTTCTTGTATTTCATTCTCCAAATGAGTAAAAGGATTCCTGCAAAAGCAATATTTTAGTAGTTTAATTGACATTAACATTTTTTTTTTGTTTCAGCATATGATTGGCAATACAGTAAGGTCAGCCCGACACTGTCGAAGTCAGCCTTTCAGTAAGTCCTCAATGTGTGATTACGAAACAAATGTCAAGTGTATTGTGCATTTAGATTTTCATTCTAACTTGAACATTTCAGAGAATTCCCTGAGAAATCTGGAAGTATAGAGTCAGAATCATGTTAACAAAATGTATAAAAAGATGCTGAAAGATTGTGTATTCAAACTAATGATGAGCAATCAATTTAATCTACCGATGTATCAATGAATCCTAAAAGTATGTTGTAAGATGTGACTATCTGACAATCTGGGAGATAGACTGTTGTTAAATACTGGAAACTCTAAAATGGTCAGGCTAAAATGAAGAGCGAAACAGAGTTGGTATCTCAATTTGAAAATTTTCATCTTAACTCTGGTTGATTTCTACACTAACCTTGAAATTGCCTTTACAATGCACTCTCTCATAAAAAAAGTTGGTAGTTGTCCGTCGTGTCCGACGATGACATAAGACCTGTCCGGGAGAGTTTTTATAATGGAAAAACCATTGCAATGGGGCAGTTCCATTCTCTTGACCTCACAAGTCCGGGTCCAGCGGTATGAACAAGTATCACAAACTAGGGTCTTCGCTGGTTGATGCCTTGTCGTGCCCTTCGCTCTCCATGGAGCGTGGCAGAACACCTTCCCGATTGCTGGATGTCACTATTGACCTCATCCACCCAGTCTGCTGAAGCTGACTTCGCATGCTGAGACAGGCATGTCCTTATCTCACCAGGGTATGAGGGTATAATAAAAATTAGTATCGCGTTAATTATATGTGCTATCTCATTCGTGCCATTGATTTCTCACTTAATCAAGCATTCAAATGCTTATCAACTTCTTTAGGTTATTTATATGGTGACATAACAAATATGACTTAAACCTAGATGAGATTACTGCATTTCTCTGATTTTCTATGTACTGTCAAAGACACTTTGGACCTGCTTTGAATTACTAAAATTTAATAATCCTGTTAAAAGTTTCAGCTTCTTGTTTAAATATATTTTAATATAATTTAACATGTATTCTTTTATTGTGTACTGGGTAGACTAGAGAAATGGCATCTTGCACCATTAATATTCATGGCACAATTTACTTTTCCCCTGTCATTATTGTAATTAATTAAAAGAGCAAACACAGCAAATCCTATTCAACTGCAGGTAAATCAAAGAGTGGCAACTTTCTCTTTCCTTCACCCTCTCCGGATGTCGGAGTTTCTCCCAATGTTTTAAATCATTTCCCATCCTTGGTTCCTTGTGACTGTTATTCAGTCACCTTCCTGAACTTCCACAATCCCTGAGGTGAAGATCTTCTTACAGCATCGTTTGGTAAGAAGTTTTAACATTTTGAACAGGAAAGTGGTGCATATACTTCAGAAGTTGTAGTGTTAATTCTTGTCTTTCTGAATAGTAGAGGTAGTAGGTTTCTCAGCATGTTTCTGCAGTGCATTTTATAACCTACAGGTGCCACGCTGTATTGAGGGAGGAGAGATTGACTGTTTAAAATTATGGGATGAGAGAGTTTGAGGGCAGAGCAATCAAGCAAACTGATTTAATCTGGGTGGAGCTTCTTGATTGTTAATGGAAAAAGCATTCTCACAGACAAGTGGGGAGTGTTCTATTGCACTGAGCTGTGCCTTGCAGTTGGTGGAAAAGCTTTTGCATTGCTGAGCATGTCACCAAATGCAACATAACTAATTGCTGCCCTGCTGTTGCTGCCCAAGTTTTTATGTTTTTGGTGACCCATGATAGTGGTAGGTGACTTCACGATGGCATTGCTATTGACTGTCGGGTGGTAGATTTCTTTTAGTTGGAAATAGTCATGGTCTGGCATTTGTGTGCCTGAATGTTACTAGCCAGCCTCTGATTGCTATGTGCATTTTTATTTGGGCACATCCCCACTTCTAATGTTTTAATGGAGGAGAAGATGTAGCAGCAGCACCTTCCCTTGTGTTCTAAGTATCTCAGGTTAGAAGGGAGTTTTTTCTCCAATCCGTAATTGACTTTAGTTTTAATCAGACTCTTCAATGCAACATTTAATCAAATAGAGAAATCCAGATTTCTTTCCCTTAAAAACACATTACTGACCTAGAGTGATAATCCTGTATTCTGAGAGTGAGAGTGAAATTTATTTCTAGATTTTAATGGATTTCTGTATGATCAAGGGCATCTAGATTCCGAGCTGTCTTTGATGGACGGCACAGCAGTGCAGCAATTAGCAAAGCTTCCTCTAAGTCTCAAAGATCCAGATTCTATCCTGACCTTAAGTGTTGTCTGTCTGTACCATGTAAGTTACCCCTGGGTGCCTGGTACTCTGGTTTCCTCTCACACAGCTCAGATATCCTGTTTGTGAGGTTAGTTGGCTGTTCCTTTAATGTACATGGTTGGTGGCGGTGGGGGGTGCCATTGATAGGGATGCAAAACGAAATATCGGTTTGGTCCCATTGGGTGTTCATTAGTTGGCATGAACAGAGTGGGCCGAATGGCCTGTTTTGGTGCTGTATAACGTGCTCTATAACTTGCTCTCTCTTTTGGTGCTCTAACTTCTAAACTGCTATACCTGCTGAACTAGCAAAACTCTTCCTGCCCTGTGAAATATGTTAATTTTGTGCTTAGGAATGATTTTCATTTTGGGTGCACCTCAGAGAGATGACGAGTAGACCTGACTGCCTGCCCAATTGCACTAAGAGAAAGAGCAAATAGTGCAGCAGCTTCCCAACCCTGAAAATGTAGGCAGACAACTTCTCTCCTTCCTCCTGAAATGTGTGTCTTATCTTCATCCTAAGATTGGCTGCACTTGCAAAGGTAATTAGCTGATGTGGCTAGTGCATTTTCTGCCTTGAGGAACCTCATTATATCAGCCGCTGGGCTCTTTAAGCTCTCTACCAGTCTCAGTTTTTCATATTATCTGAGCACTGCCATTCATCCAGTAACTGAGATGTCTGTTCAGCCCAAGCCTCACATTTGTCTTCCCCATTCGGTGTGGGCTTGACCCCAGAGAACTCTCCCAGCCTACAATAACTTTGACTCTCCGCAGATATACTTGTGCATTTATCAGCCAGTGCTCAAGCCATAGCCAAAACGAGCTCAGAATCTCTGAAGGACTCATTAGACCTTCCCCTCACTTCACAGAAATGAGAGCAGCTTGTCTTTAAAGTCTCCACCCTCAGCTATGGGAAACTCAACTTTCAATTTGGCACCCTCGCCTACACTCCTCTCTTCTCTAAAAATATGGACAGCCCATGGCCCCACCTTTCCAGGTGTCCCAATCATAAACAGGCAGATCTATTACTAGTTTGAACTAAAACGGCAACCTTGCCCGCAGTTTGGTCAAACTGCCGTTCCATAATTGTAACTTTCCCTGATACTGGAACGAAACTTAAAACTCTTATCAGCAATTCATCTGGGCTATGGATATTCACCTTGCTCAGAACACAAGCCTTAATTGAAAGTAATCTCTTTGACTCGTACCAATGCTTAAAACTTGTGGCATCCATAATCACGTATCTTAATCACTATCCCGGAAACTATTTTAATACATATATTTTAAAGCACTCAAACTACTTAATCAGTTCTTAGAGTAATTACACAGTATTCAGCGAATCCAATTGCGGACAAGCCCCCATAGTGCAACCCCTTTTTACCTGTGCCCCTGGAGATGTGGCTCGGTAGCCCCTCGCTAACAGCCACCGGACTCAGCAGTGAGGAAAACACTTCCTCAAACTCTGTACATCTAGGGTCAATGACTTGGGTCCCACCAGACCAGAAGAGCCGGGATGTTTCGACCTCCCACACCCCAATCTGAGCGAATACTGTGTAAATACTGTCACTGTGCAGTAAGAAATAACAGATCATACACTGCATACAATTATAAAGAAAGTATATTTACAAATTTCAGCTTTATTGAACAGTTAGTAGGAAAAAGAAAAAAAATAAAAAGGGCCCATTGCAGTTAACCCAGTCCAAATGTGCACGCAAGTTGGAGCTCATCTTGAAGTTGTCTTTAACTCATGTGCTGGACCCACAGTCTGTGTGAAAGCACAGACCACCTTCTGAATGACAATGGAAATCCATCTCGAACAAAATAAGCTCCCCCACGGGTGTATTGGTTCTGCCTCCTTGAAGCCATTCATTTGTACAAAATATCTTGTGCAACCAGGATAACATCCTCAGCCATCTTCCCCCCCGCCTTCTCCCAGCTCCTGCCAAGAAGACCTTGACCCACACCAGTGTCCATCACAAAAACCTCTCCGTCCAGCGTTCTCTAGAAACCTCTCCCAATTCCACCATCCTGATTGGCTGACAACATAGTCCCTTATCTTTAGCTCAAACGCAAATTCTGTATGCTAAAAGCATATTTGCTCTTACAGAACTGCTAAAATGAAATACCTACAGCATAGCAGTAAAAATCTTAACCAGGGTGTTACACTATTTTCATAGTTGCTCCTCATTTGAATATTTTGTGTATGTAGTTGTTGCCAAACAAGAGCTGACAAATAACATACTGGTAGGTGGGGATGGTTTTGGTGAGGGCTGTAAGTGGCAACCTAAGCTATTTCTTGAAGGCAATATTAGGAAGCACATAGTGGGGAGTTGCTAACCAGACAGTAGCAAGTAAGAAAATACTGTAAATATAATTATTATCTTGTATTTTGATCCTATTATTTAATTATATGATCAAGATATATGCACAGTATATCTTACTGTGGGTTTCTATTTGACAGATCACTGTTAGAGCGATTTTTGGGTTGAGCACATTTACATTTAGCAAATGACTTCAGCTACCTGTCTTCACATCTGAATATGTACTGTGGATTTAATTTGGACTGCAGCTCTGAACAATGGATTCCCAAAAGCCATGAATCCCAGACCAGACAATGCTGATTAAAATTCATTTGGATGTCTGTGGTGTGGTGCAAATCAGGAGTTGTGAAGTTTGTGGGTAATTTCAGTGAAAGCAGTGTGGATGCATTGTAAATACGGAATTGTCCTTTGATGTTTAGCCCCACATTGGGCCAGCCAAATCTTTCAACCGTAAGCATCTCCAAATGATGCCTGCTGCACCTTGTTTTGTCAAATAGAGAAGCTGCTTTGTATCTACCGGTACTTTTCTCCAGTGATTTCATTCACACAACAACAGTCTCCATTTTGAAGCCTTGCTGAAAATTGAACAGCAGCTTCAGGTAGACAATACACAATCCTTTATTAAGATATTTTTAAAGCATGAGCAACTTACTAGAAATTGAAAAGTCCTGAGAGGCCAATGTTAGAATGTCCTTCAAGAGGGTGAATCCTCACAAGGCATCAGGCCCTGATGGTGTACCTGGCAGGGGACTGAAATGCTGTACTGATCAACTGGCTGGAATGTTCAAGGATATCTTAGTTCCCACCTGCTTCAAAATGGCAAGAATCATACCTGTGTCCAAGAAGAGTATGAATTTCTCCTGGTAGGACTCATATGTACCATACTGAAGTGCTTCAGGAGGTTGGTTATGGCTAAAATTAACTCCTGCCTGAGTAAGGACCTGGACCTGCTGCAGTTCGATTCCAATCACAACAGGTCTACATCAGGTGCAATCTCACTGGCTCTCTACTCTGCTTTGGAGCACCTGGACAGCAGCAAAACATATGTCAGGTTGCTGTTTATCAATTATAGTTCGCCATTCAATATGATCATCTCCTCAGCAATAATCACCAAGCTTCCAAACCTGGGCCTCTGTACCTGCCTCTACAACTGGATCCTCGAATTCCTCATTGGGAAACCACAATCAGTGCAAATTGATAATAGCATCTCCTCCTCTTTGACAGTCGATAGAGGTGCACGTCAAGGATGTGTGTTTAATCAACTGTTCTACACTTGTAACTATATGGATAGACACAGCTCAAACACCATCTGTAGATCCACCGCTGCTGTTGGCAGAGTCACAGTTAGCAATGAGGAGGCATACAGGAATGATGTAATCATGTAGTAGTGGGCATGATAGTGGCTCTACTTCACTAGAATTTTAAGGAAATTTGTTATGTCACTGGCGTCTTGCAAATTTCTACATATGTATGGTGGTTTGATCACAGCCTTGTGTAGAGGCTCCAATGCACTGAATCATAAGAGACTGCGTAAGGTTATTGACTCAACCTACTCCATCACGGGTACTACCCACCCCACCATCAAGGACGTCTTCAAGAGGTGGTGACTCAAGAAGGTGGCAACTACCATCAAGGAACCTCACCATCCAGGATGTGCCCTCTTCTCATTACTACGATTGGGAGGAAATACAGGAGCTCGAAGACACACAATCAATGATTCAGAAAGACCTTCTTCCCCTATGCCACAGATTTTTGAATTGTCCATGAATACATGAACACTACTGCACTGTTCCTTTCCTTTTTGCATGATTTATTTATTTGGTAATTTACAGTACTTTATGTCTTTTCACTGCTGCTGCAGCAAAACAATAAAATTTCATATCCTATCAAACAGTGATAATAAACCTGATTCTGATTGAAAATTACCCTGAACTGAGCAATGCGGTTCTACTATACAGGCAGTCCCCGAGTTACGAACGTCCGACTTACAAACAACTCGTACTTATGAACGCAGGAAGAAGAATGCCGTCTGCCATTTTAAGTTGGATCACGACGCCATCCGCCATTTTAAGTCGTTGCCATTAACACTGTGTTGAGTGTGTAACTTTGTATTTGGCTTAAATTGTTCTTAGCAAGATTCACCCTGACCCCCCCCCCCTCCTTTTCCAGTCAGCACCACTCCCACTTGTCCCATTTAACTTATCTCAGTGTGGGTGGACTTTAGGACCTGCCGCCCGCGGCTGCTGCTGAATCCACAGTGTTTCTGTTCCGTTGACGGAAAACGATCACGATCGAAAATAAAGTGGAAATAATAAAGCGATTGGAAAGAGGTGAAATGCCATCGGTCATTGGAAAATCGTTAAGGTACAGTCGGTCAATGATTGGAACAATTTTAAATGATAGACGATAAAGTGAGAATAATGGAGCATGTGAAAGGCCCTGCCCTGATGAAAGCTACAATTATTACTAAGCAACGCACTGATTTAATTATTGATATACATATATTTCTTCAGTGTTTTACATGCATAGAAAGGCAAAATATATACTATATACTAAGACAAATGTTTGACTAACGGACACTAAATAATACCGGATGTACCTGTTCTGACTTGCGTACAAATCCGACTTAAAGACAGACTCAGGAACGGAACTCGTTCATAACCCGGGGACTGCCTGTATTCATTTCCTTCCTTCTGGTAAGTACATACTGCATCAAGCTTCCAGAGGAAGGCAACTTATGCAAATACTGTGTACTTTTGCACATAGTGAAAGAAATAAACAGTCTGGGGTTGTTCCCTATAACGACATAGGAATGTACAGGCACAAAAGTCCATTGATATCCTACAAGCTGGTCCCAGAATTTAACATTTTGTATTCTGTAATGCTTTTCATTCTAAAGCTATGCTGTTTCTTGAACTTATTGATTCTAATTGTTCAAGTCCAAACAGACATTTATGCTAATAATTCTTCTCTCTCCATCAGATCCAGATGCATCACTTGCAAACAAGAACCATCAGGACGTGCGTGCATATGTACGACAGCTAAATGTAATAGACAATCAGAGGACATTATCACAATTATCACACAGACTGGAGCCACGCCGGTCCTAATAAGTTACCTTCCGTAATTGCACTGCCATAAAAGAAAATATTTATACTTGAGCAAATGGGCATTCTGTTGTTTATGGTATAAAGAATAATTAATATTGAAACCAGGTGTATTATAACGACCTCCTCTCCAGAGGAAAGAAGGCCATTCCGAATTGAACTCTGCTGTTTCAGTTACTGTCACTGCCTCTTCTATAACTGAAATTTATAACATTTTACCAAATGAAAATCCTTATTAACAATTGATGATTGGCAAAAGGATTAAGGTATTTTTTCCCCCAGGTTCTTATGCTGCATCAGGTTTTGTGCTAAGAAGTAACCTACAGATGTACCTAAGCACAGTGATAAGATGATCCACTAATATTTGTTGAGAGCACAAAAATTTGATATTTCTGCTGATTGTTGCTTTTAAAATGTCTTTCTAAATTGTTCATTTTGAAGTTAAACTTGGAAAATAGCACAAATTGCACATCATGAATTGATGAAGTATGCCACCATTTTAGGTAACTTTTTTGAATTTCTCTAACGTCAATTAGACTTAATTAATTCAACAACAATTTTCACTAAACCAAAGCATATTCTGTTTGCTCATAAGGCACTTCATTCAAGATGTTAGTTTGTCCTTGTAGCTCTCAACAGCATGTTGCAGGAGCCTGCTGTTCTTGTCAGTAGCACACTAATTAAGCAAAACACAGCTAAATAATTTTGAGCGCCCCACTGGCATCAGAATTTTATTCTACTTAATCTTTTGTATATTGTACTTCTTAAAACATATATGAATTTCAAATAATCAGAATTTAATTTCAGTATGTCTTCAGAGTGCACTTAACTTGCTTTCTGTAATCTCAATCAATTCTTTTTCCATCTCTTAAGGAATCATATCTCCAAGCACCTGAAAATTTTATAAATAATCATGTTGTGACAGAAGCGCACAGCTTCAGATTCCATGGGAAACCCAGAGTGTTGATTATTTTGTTTTAGCACTATTAAGCAAGTGTAAATAGTAAAAAAAATCTTGCTTAATGGTATTGTCAATGGCAGTTCTTTAAAGGATACCGTGCCAAATGTATTTTTTAATTTAATGCATGTTTAAAGGTTGGTTTGACACCCATTATATAACACAGCATATTTCCTCTATAGTTAACTTTCAATTTTGAATTATCTCTAAATGTTCTAATTGTACAGTAAATAGCTCTAATGTAAGCACGAATGAAGTAACCATTGCAATGTGTTGTTCCAAGTCAAATAAAAGCAAAGCTGATTTTTACAAAAAGTAGCAGCCATAGCTGGATTTCCTGTAAATTGGTGGGTACAAAGCAGTTGTTCAGCCATTCATCAACCCGAATTAAAATGTTCAATTCAGTAGAATTCCATTACCCAATATATAATGATGCTGATTTCTAGCCCGTAATTTCAATAGACAATAGACAATAGGTGCAGGAGTAGGCCATTCAGCCCTTCGAGCCAGCACCGCCATTCACTGTGATCATGGCTGATCATCCACAATCAGTACCCTTTTCCTGCCTTCTCCCCATATCCCTTGAGTCCGCTATCTTTAAGAGCTCGATCTAACTCTTTCTCGAAAGAATCCAGAGAATTGGCCTCCATGCCTCCTGAGGCAGAGCATTCCACAGAACCACAACCCTCTGTAAAAAAGTTTTTCCTCAACTCCGTTCTAAATGGTCTACCCCCTATTCTTAAACGGTGGCCTCTGGTTCTGGACTCCTCCCAACACCGGGAACATGTTTCCTGCCTCTAGCATGTCCAATCCCTCAATAATCTTACGTTTCAATCAGATCCCCTCTCATCCTTCTAAATTCCAGTGTATACAAGCCCAGTCGCTCCAATCTTTCAACATATGACAGTCCCGCCATCCCAGGAATTAACCTCGTGAACCTACGCTGCACTCCCTCAATAGCTAGAATGTCCTTCCTCAAATTTGGAGACCAAAACTGTACACAATACTCCAGGTGTGGTCTCACCAGGTCCCTGTACAACTGCAGAAGGACTTCTTTGCTTCTATACTCAACTCCCCTTGTTATGAAGGCCAACGTGCCTTTAGCTTTCTTCACTGCCTGCTGTACCTGCATGTGTACTTTCAGTGACTGATGAACAAGGACACCTAGATCTCATTGTACTTCCCCTTTTCCTAACTTGACACCATTCAGATAGTAATCTGCCTTCCTGTTCTTGCCACCAAAGTGGATAACCTCACATTTATCCACATTAAACCGCATCTGCCCACTCACCCAACCTGTCCAAGTCACCCTGCATTCTCATAACATCCTCCTCACATTTCACACTGCCACCCAACTTTGTGTCATCTGCAAATTTGCTAATGTTACTTTTCATCCCTTCATCAGAATTATTAATGTATATTGTAAATAGCTGCGGTCCCAGCACTGAGCCTCGTGGTACCCCACTCGTCACTGCCTGCCATTTCACCTTGACTGGGGACAAGAGCCCACATTATCTCTTATATACTATGCATATTTTTGGCAGACCAAGTTCATCCTAGACAGGTGAAAGCTTCATTTACAAAAATGACCCAGTAGCATCATTTAAAAATCTACCTGACGTCTTTGATGCAGAGAGTATTGGAATCAATGGAGATGTGCGTAACAACACAACACTTATAAAAGAATAAAGGGAATGAGTGGGGTCGGCATGGTTTTAAGAAAGAAAAATCATATTTAACCAATTTTTAAGGATATGTATACTAGATGGTTTAAGGGGAACTAGTACATATGCTGTATTTGTATCCTTGAAAGTCATTCAGTAAAATCTCACTCAGGAGGTTGACATGTAGAATTTTATTGCGAGCTTATATACAATATCAATTGAAAATAAGTTGTTAAGCAGTAAAATGAGAATAGGAATAAACTGATCACTCTCAATGGAGCAGTGTGACTAGTGGGTACAGAAGAATTGGTCCTTGAGTTCTAGCCATTTAGTGAAAGTCAATAGTTTGCTGAGATACTTCCAAGTTTACTGATTATCTTAAACCAAGTGAGATTGTGAATATAGAAGGATATAAAGAAACTGCAAAGGATTTTCTCAAAATAATCTGTTTTTAAAATATACGTTTATCCATTGATACAATCAGGGAACAGCATTATGTTCGCTTGCCAATGAAGACACTTAATGTATTTACAATAAGTCAACGTGTCACTGATGTTTCAGCCCAGTCATTCCATCAGTGACTTGTCTGAGAGGTTTTTATGCAGACCCATGCCCTTCAGTGTCCTTGGGCAGGAAGACTCCAATCAATCTTCTGCAGCATCAAGTTTCAGTCGGAATGTGTCAGTTAACAGCCAACTCCCTGGAATGGAAGCTTCAGGAAGACCCAAATCCAGCAGCGTTTGATGTCTGTGTCCATATGCATCCTTGGAAATAACCCAGTGGCTACGATTCCTGTGTAATGCAGCTGCTAGCAATGAACCTCCCATTCCAAATTTTCTTGGCAAACACATAGTCCATTATGAGCTGTGCATGAGGGTTCTGATGGAAAGGATTCTTCTGACCAACAGCCAAATCTTGGTCCACTATTTACATATTAACTGCAAACTTATACTCACTGTTGAATATAGAACATAGAACAGTACAGCACAGTTCAGGCCCTACACCCCATGATATTGTGCCAACCCTTTAACCTACTCCAAGATCAACATAACCCTTCCCTCTCACCCAGCCCTCGATTTTCTTTTATCCATGTGTCTATCTAAGAGTCTCTTGAATGTTGCTAACGTGTCTGCCTCTACCAGAAACCCTGGTAGCGCATTCGTACACTCACCACTCTCTGTGTAAAAACAAAAACTTATCTCTGACATCCTCCCTATACTTTCCTCCAATCACCTTAAAATGATGCCCCCTCATGTTAGCCATTTCCACCAGAGAAAAAAGTCTCTCACTGTCCTTTCTATTAATACATCTTATCATCTTATACCCCTCTATTAGGTCACTCCTCATTCTCGTTCACTCCAAAGAGAAAAGCTATAGCTCATTTAGTCTATCCTCATAAAACATGGTCTCTAATCCAGGCAACATCCTGGTAAATTCTCCTTTGTACCCTCTCTAATGCTTCCACACCTTCGCCATAATGAGGTGACCAGAACTGAACACAACACTCCAAGTGTGGTTTAACGAGAGTTTTATAGAGCAGAAACATTGCCTTGCAGCTCCTGAACTCAATTGCTTGACTAATGAAGATCAACACACCATACACCTTAACCACCCACTCATCTTGTGTGGAAACTTTCTATGAACGTGGATTCCAAGATGCCTCTGTTCCTCTGTTCCTCCACACTGCTAGGAATACTGTACTCTGCTTTCGAGTTTGACCTTCCAAAATGAATCACTCCATACTTTTCCAGATTGAACTCCACACACCATTTCTCTGTCCACTACTCAAAGAGAGGTAGCTGAGTGGAATGCGCTGCTAGTGGAGGGGGTAGAGACAGATCCATTAGAGACACTTTATAAGCACACGGATTCAGATTTATTCATCACATGAACGTCGCAGCATGTAGTGAAATGCATTCTTTTGCGTTAACAACCAACACAGCCTGGGATGTGCTGGGGGCGGCCTGCAAGTATCACCACATATTCTGGTGTCAACCATGCATGCCCACAATGTTCAGCACAACTGCACAAGAAGCAATGACAATAACAAAACAATAACTTCCCACCCCTCCCAACCGCTCAAGCACCCATTCACACACAGACAAGCCTCCAGCCCCTGGACAGGACACCTCTGGGCCTCCAGTCCTTAGCCCCGGACTCTCAGTCACAGACATTAGGCTTCCAACTTTGGACTTCGCCGACCTCTGGGTGTCTATCCCAGAACTCGCTGATCATGGGTTTAATCTTCAGGCCTAGACCCCAGGACTTATCAATCTTGAGTTTGACATTTGGTCTTTGACTTCTGCAATTGCACAGACCTGTGTCCCTGGTCACCAGGGAGGGGGTTACTGGCCTCTGTTATTCCTTCAGGACTCTATCTCTGGACTCACCAAGCTCCAGACATCAACCTTTAGTGTTGCTGTTGGACATCATCAATATCTGGGTAACACACACAAAATGCTGGAGGAACTCAGCAGGCCAGGCAGCATCTATGGGAAAAAGTACAGTCGATGTTTCGTGCCAAACCCAGACGTCTGGGTATTGACTCCAGGACTCGCCAATCATGGGATTAGCTTTTGGGCCTCAGTCTCAGGACTCATCAGGTCATGGGTTTGACCTTTGTGCTTGTGCTGTGCTGTTCCATGTTCATCCACCTCACTTGTCAGCCCTCTTGCATTGAAATAAATACAATTTAATCTATAGGATTTCATGGTCTCTGCCAATTTCCTACCTGTCATGTTTCTTCAACTTGCTGTCACTGGGTTCTGCATCACTTTCCAGCCTTCCTGATGCTTGGGATCCACCCCCTGCCAACCTTGTTTAAAACTGCCCTAGGAGCACTAGCAAATCTACCAGCTGGGATATTGGCCCCCTCCAATTCAAGTGTAACTTGTTCCTTTTGTACAGATCATGTCTGCTCCAGAAAAGATCCCAATGGTCCATAAATTTGAATCCCTGCCCCACATCAACTTTTCAGCCATATATTCATTTGTCATATCCTCCAATTTGTACCCTTATTTAGGATGTGGTAGTAACCCAAAGAATACTACCCTCATGGTCCAGTTTTTTAACTTCTTCCCTAGCACCCTATGTTCACTCCACAGGACCCCATCCTGTTCTACTCCTATACCAACATGCAGAATAACTTCTAGTGGCTCAGCCTCCTTCGAAGAATGTTCTGTAGCCATTCTGTGACTCCCCGGACCCTGGTACCGGGGTGGCGTGGAGGCAACACCATTCCACAGTACCTGCTTCAGCCACAGAATCTCTTGCCATTCTCCCCCCAGCTATCACTAGAGTCCTGTCTGCATTCACTCTTCCGTACTGAATCTCAGAGCTACTCCTGGTACCAAAGACCCAACTACTGCTGCTTTCTCCTGAACAGTCATTCCCCCACCTCCCTCAAAACTATCCCAAATGTTTGAGACAGGAATGGCCTCAGAGAAATCTCGCACTGTCTGCCTACTACTTTTTCTTCTGCTGGTGGTTGCCCAATAATTTTCTGTCTGTATCCTAGGTGTGACAATACCATCTCACTAAAATCCTTATCTTGGAAAATCTCAGCATCTTGGATGGCCCTGGGAACATCCATCTCCAGCTTCCTGACATGGTGAGTCAGGACTCAATTCCCACAGGTGCTCAGGAAGTCTCCCTGATCTCCCACATCCTGCAGGATGGGCACACCATTGCCCTAAACTGCCATCTGAATACTCTCAGCCTAAAAAGGAGATTTAGGAAACATCACCTGTGCCTCTGCCCAGCAAAGCCTCGTTACTTACTACTCTGATACTGGCTCAGTCTTACCCTGGCCACTCTGCTTTCCTTTTATTGGCTGATGTGTTTCACAGTGGAAATGTTTTTCTGAGAACATTTAGCCAATCAGAAAGGCTCTTTCTTTTAAGCTTCCTGCCTCCTGTCTCTCAGGAGCCATGAAACAAATGGATTTTCCTTAGTCCAGTGAGTAGAAGCCCATTGTACTTGACAGCCCTTCATAACAGGAATTACTTATCATGGAACTGTCGACATTTCTCAGTGTAATTGCTAGGTTTGAGACCCCTCTGTCACTTGGGGAGCTCAGAGCCAGCTGGCCTTGCTCCACTGCCAATTTCCTGGCAGGGTTCCACTGTTGGAATTCTCCTGCACCTACTCTGAGGTATTTGTTTCTAAATCCAACATTCTGTTGAATCTGTGAAGAACAAAGGTAAGTGTTGAATGTTGCTTTTCACTATCTATTTGAAATGATGCATTTTAAGGTGTATGTTGGTTAATTTTAGTTTTAATACATTTTAATTGGTTGTGCCTTGTATCAATACTGTCTGAGTGTTTTGAAAAATACATTCCTTTTCCCATTCTAAGGCCAAATCATAACCATTCTTAGTTAATTTTAAGCTTCTCTTGTGTATTTTCCTAGCACTCTAGACTCCTGCCCCAATTACAAAGTAAAAAGGCATCCGTGTCTTGCGAGACCATGGATCTGCGCCTGGAAAGTCTTCACTCTCCAGGGCGCAGGCCTGGGCAAGGTTGTATGGAAGACCAGCAGTTGCCCATGCTGCAAGTCTCCCCTCTCCATGACACCAATGTTGTCCAAGGTAAGGGCATTAGGACCCATACAGCTTGGCACCAGTGTCATTGAAGAGCAATGTGTGATTAAGTGCCTTGCTCAAGGACACAACACGTTGCCTTGGCTGGGGCTTGAACTCACGACCTTCAGGTTGCTAGTCCAATGCCTTAACCACTTGGCCATGTGCCCCAATTAATTTGATGAATTAGTGCTGGTTTGACATAACATAAAGATTTTTACTCCTCACCTATGTAAAAGATGTAAGAAGTAAAGTCAATTCAATTTCCTGTTAGTTATGCTTCATTCTTTCTCTTGCATTGTCATGTTTAATTTCTGCATTCTCCACTACACCTCTCTCTAATCTTCCCCCAAACCAACATTAATTAATCAGATTTGCTGCTGTGAGTCCAGAAAGCAAAGCCATTATTCTCCCTGGTGCTGGCCTTTGTGCATCAAAACTTGACATAACTTACTTTGGCCATCACTCCCAAAATTGCAAAGCTGTATTAATGCTGATCTTTCATTGAGTCTCACATCTCAAACATCAACTCCTCAACATTAATTTTCTTTCAAATTCTCAAAATATTCTAAGCTTCAGCCTCTGTTGGTCTCCCATCTCCTCCCTATTCCTTTCCTAGAACTCTGTTTCATCTCTCATCTTCACCACCTTCAGAATCAGAATCAGGCTTATTATCACCAGCATGTGTCGTGAAATGTGTTAACTTAGCAGCAGCAGCAGTACAATGCAATATCTGATAATACAGAAGAAGAAGAAAAAATAATAAATAAATATGTAAACCAATTACAGTATATGTATATTGAATAGATTAAAAATCGTGCAAAAACAGAAATAATATATTAATATATATTTAAAATTGAGGTTCATGGGTTCAATGTCCATTTAGGAAACAGATGGCAAAGGGGAAGAAACTGTTCCTGAATCGCTGAGTGAGTGCCTTCAGGCTTCTGTACCTCCTACCTGATGTTAACAGTGAGAAAAGGGCATGCCCTGGGTGCTGGAGGTCCCCAATAATGGACTCAGTCTTTCTGAGACGCCGTTCCTTGAAGATGTCCTGGGTACTTTGTAGACTAGTACTCAAGATGGAGCCAACTAAATTTACAACCCTCTGCAGCTTCTTTCGGTCCTGTGCAGTAGCCCCACCACCCCCCATACCAGACAGTGATGCAGCCTGTCAGAATGTTCTCCACGATACATCTGTAGAAGTTTTTGAGTGTTTTTGCTGACATACCAAATCTCTTCAAACTCCTAATGAAGTATAGTCACCGTCTTGCCTTCTTAATAGCTGCATCGATATGTTGGGACCAGGTTAGGTCCTCAGAGAGCTTGACACCCAGGAACTTGAAACTGCTCACTCTCTTCACTTCTGATCCCTCTGTGAGGATTGGTATGTGTTCCTTCATCTTATCCTTCCTGAAGTCCACAATCAGCTCTTTCATTTTACTGACGTTGAGTGCAAGATTGTTGATGTGACATCACTCCACTAATTGGTATATTTCACTCCTGTACATCCTCTCATCTCCTTCTGAGATTCTACCAACAATGGTTGTATCCTCAGCAAACTTATAGATGGTATTTGAGCTATGCCTAGCCACACAGTCATGGGTATAGAGAGAGTAGAGCAGTGGGCTAAGCACACACTCCTGAGGTGCACCAGTGTTGATTGTCAGTGAGGAGGAGATATTATCACCAATCCACACAGATTGTGTCTTTTGGTTAGGAAGTCGAGGATCCAATTGCAGAGGGAGGTACAAAGGCCCAGGTTCTGTAACTTATCAATCAAGATTGTGGGAATGATTATATTAAATGCTGAGTTATAGTCAATGAACAGCAGCCTGACATAGGTGTTTGTATTGTCCAGGTGCCTAAGGCCGTGGGAAGAGCCATTGATATTGCATCTGCCTTTGACTTATTGTGGTGATAGGCAAAATGCAGTAGGTCCAGGTCCAGTTAGTGGTGCAATCAAGTGTATTCTATCCCTGTAAATTAATGCCTTTCTTTAAAAAAAGGGATATTTAGCACATTAGCACAAATCAACATCTTTGACCCGGTGGCTCCAGACGCCTGGGAATTTTCACCATCAACTCTTATCCCATCTCCCCCACCTCTTGCCCATCCCCTCAGTATTGATCCTTCACTGTAAATCAGGGGTTCCCAACTTCGGGTCCACGGACCTCTTGCTAAATGGTATTGGTCCATGGTATAAAGAAGGTTGGGAACCCCTGCTTTAGGGGAAGCACTGGAAAAGTGGATGGTACTCAAGTTATCACATGATCCAAATGGGATCCATCAAGGATTGCTGAATGAAGAAGGGGTACAAATTCCGAAAGTACTCTTCATGATTTTCAGATCTTTGTTAGACACTATTTGATCTAGCAGCAGTGATGAACAGTTATTACCCTATAACCATCTTGCTCCTGAACCATTGTGGATAATTTCATTCACCAGTACCCTGAACTAATTCTGAACTACAGGCTTATTTTTAAGGACTTGTTATAACTCATGTTCTCAATATTACTTTTATTTGCAGAGTTTGTCTTCTTTTGCACATTAATGCTTGTCACTCCGTGTCTGTTTATGTTTAATTTTTTTTGTAAAGTTCAATGGTATTCCTTTTTTCCTGTAAATACCTTCAAGAAAATGAATCTCAGGGTAGTACAGTATGGTAACATACATGTACTTTGATAAACTTACTTTGCATCTTTTTAAGAGTGTGTGCCCAAACTGTCGATAATCTTCTTTAAAAAAAAATCTTACATGTTATGGTAATTTTGAACAGAGATTATCATTGATTAAATAATTAGTAACAATAATTATGGACTTTTTAAAGGAAAAAGAAAGAGTCCTGGTGCTTATTTATGCATATTCATTGTTTTAAAGTATAACAGAGACAGATTGAAATAAATTAGGCATTTTAGAAACCTGTTCAAAAATTATTAATATTAACCTTTTAAAAAGATAATTGAAAAATGATGATTTCTAAATTGTATTATTATTATACCACGTATATAACCTAAGAAATGTTAACATGAGAATATAAGGGGTTGTGTATTCATAAATGACCCGTTTCAGTTACGATAATCATCTCTCACTGCATCACTCTTGAAAATCTCTGCCACTTCTCCCATCATTTGAACATCTTCGTTTCTTTCCAGGCGTGTCTGACATTCTGAAACAAGCTGAAAAATTATGAAAACACTATTTAAAAATATCTCACCAATTAACTTCAATAACATAGTTTTATTAACATTAATAAACTATGTTTATTGTGAAAAGGTAGATGCACATGGAGGCACTAAACCACATACAATATTTACCATTAATATCAGTGAGTATCCAATGTTCATTCACAAACCACAGTAGAAAGTTATAAGCAAAGCAAAGCCAATTCCATCTGGCCCAATCGGTTACTATCCAAATATTAATGTAATACCAGGTCTGTGTGGACTTTAAAACATATCATGCAATGTCATGGGGTCTCGCAACTGTGCACCTGGTACCAAGCTGATGTAAGACATTTCCTGTGAAAACATCTCACTGCTCATTCGCTGCTTGATTTGGCAATAAAGATAATAGTAAGGTATCTTTTTATTATGGGTGGTGTTTAAAGAGTTAATGGAGGGCACTGCATGCTGCGAGCCAACAAGATCCTCGCACGTGCCATCTTAGGCACGTGTGCCATTGATTCACCACCCCGAAAAAGCCAGTAACTTTAACATTGATTCCTTCCCTCCTCCCAACTTCTTACCCTGACTTCTCATCTTTATTTTTCCGGTCCTGATGAAGGATATTGACCCGAAGCATCCACCCTTTTCTATAGATGCTGCCTGGCCTGCTGAGTTCCTCCAGCATTTTGTGTGTGTTGCTCAGATTTCCAGCATCTGCAGATTTTCTCATTTGTGACTTTAACATTGATGGTGAAGAAGTTTTCAGAAAATGTAAAATTGAGAAAATTGGAAGGTTCATAAAATGGAACATTGACTTCGTTATTCTGTCCTTGGAAGTACGTGGCAATGACCATGCTTTCTTCATATTCATCTTCAGAATATGAGCTTTACCAGAAGGTCATCCCTAGTGGCCCTGGTGAAGATAATAGTGAGCTACTTTTTGACTCTCTGCAATCCTTATGGCAAAGGTGCTTCGTAGGCAAGGACTTTGAGGATTTAGACCCAGTGACGAAGAAGACTAGTGATAGATTTCCAAGTCAGAATGGTGCATGATGGAGAAGACCTTGCAGATGGTGGTGTTATCATGTGTCTGCTGCCCTTGCCCTTCTTGGCAACGGAAGCCATGGGTCTGAGAAATGCTGTTGGCGAAGACTGGGCAAGTCTGGCTGAGTGGTGCCACAACAACAACCCCTCACTCAATGTCAGCAAGACCAAGGAGATGATTATTGATTTCAGGAGGAGGAAATCGGACGTCCATGAGCTAGTTCTCATCAAGGGATCAGAGGTGGAGAGGGTTAGCAACTTTACATTCCTCAGCGTTATCATTTCAGAGGATCTGTGTGGGCCGCCATGTAAGTGCCATTATGAAGAAAGCACAGCAGCCTCTACTTCCTGAGAAGTTTGCGAAGATTTGGCATGTCATTTAAAACTTTGACAAACTTCTATAGATTTGTGATGCAGAGTATATTGACTGGTTGCATCATGGCCTAGTATGGAAACACCAATGCCCTTCTGTGGAAAAGCCTACAAAAAGTAATGGATATGGCCCAACCCATCACAGGTAAAATCCTCCCCTCCACTGAGCACATCTACAGGGAGCGTTGTCGCAGGAAAGCAGCATCCGTCATCAAGGACCCCCACCATCCAGGCTATGCTCTCTTCTTACTACTTTCATAGGTAGAAGGTACAGGAGCTTCAGGACCTGCAGCACCAGGTTCAGGAAGAGTTATTACTCCTCAACCACCAGGCTGTTCAACCAGAGGGGATAGCTTCCCTTGCCCCAACACTGAACGGTTCCCATAACCTATGGACTCATTTTCAAGGACTCTTCATCTCATGTTCTTAATATTTATTGTTTTTTTTCTTTTTGTATTTGCACAGTTTGTTGTCTTTTGCACATTGATTGTTTGTCCGATATGTTGGGTGTGGTCTTTCACTGACTATTGTGTTTCTTGTATTTATTGTGAATGCACACAAGAAAATGAATCTCAGGGTTGTATATGGTGACACACATGTACTCTGATAATAAGTTTACTTTTAACTTTGAGCTTCAGTATATTAACTTCCCCCACAGATGCAGCCTGATTGTTATGTGCTCCCAACACTTTGATTTATTTATAAGATTTCCAGCAACTGTATATTTTTATTTTGATACACTTAATGAGAAGGCACACATTAAAACTAATTAACAAAAGAATCAGATTTGACACCTACGGTATCTTTTGCTATCTTGTTGGCTTATACTTAAAATAGACTGCCTGAAAATGCAAATCAAGATGGAAGATTGTCGCTATGGAATTGGATAACAATAATTAAGGGGAAAATGCAGTTATGTAGATACAGAAAATGCAGGATTAAGTTGATTAATTGGATTGCTCCAAGAGGAAATAGAAGGATTCCAATGGCCCTTTTAGATTTTGGATTCCCATTAAGTATCAGTTGTTTCTCTATACAAACACGAGGAAATCTGCAGATGCCGGAAATTCAAGCAGCACACACAAAATGCTGGTGGAACGCAGCAGGCCGGGCAGCATCTATAGGAAGAGGTACAGTTGACATTTTGGGCCGAGACCCTTCGTCAGGGCTGTTTCTCTAGACCATTTTTATAATTTTTGTTTAAAAAAAGCATTATAATAAATCTTCACTTTACCATTTTCAACACTTTTGCAGGAAGTGGTGCTTGGAAGTTTGAGCAATGATTTTTCCCACATTAAAGGAAAATAATTTTTATAATCTGATTGTATTTTCAGATGGCTCTGTATAAAGGCAATGGAAGCAAATATATCAGGATTACTGCCTATGCAAACGAATAACACAAGGTAAGAAATAACATCACGGACCCATGGTCTTCCTAATCCTGAATTTCACATGGTTGATTAATCTTTCACAAAATTAGGGTGAAGGTTTCAACCCGAAACGTTGATTGTATTTGCCTCACCACAGGCTGCCTGACCCGCTGAATTACTCCAGCAGTTTGTATCTCTGCTCGGAGTCCAAGCCTAGCCTGGGACTTCCGGCAACACACCAGTTCATAATCATAGGTCCCAAAAGAAAACAAAAAGTATGAACGACAGCTAACGAAGAGCTGGAACAAGGCAGCGCAGCACGCCCTCACAGCTAGCAGCTTCGGGACAACAGCGGAACCACATGCTCGGTGGGCTGCAGGAGGCGCTACCTCCCTCGCTGTAAGGGGCGGGCTCTCGGTGCAGGGACCTTCTGGTCAGTCAGCGTATTGCCAGGAATCATTGTCCTTGCTCCCTTCAGCCGTTTTCGTTCCCAGTCACAGATCAAAGCAAGTACAGCGGAGGTAAGAGAACTAATATCTTGCCTTTCCCCTCTCCCCGGGGGAAGGCCCTCTCTCTGCGTTTGTGAAGTCCGGAAGTACAAGACAGACCCAAATGGATCCCGCCTGACGTTGGTGGTATTGCCTGTACTTTCCGCAGTCTTGTGCAATTCGAATGGTGGTCTGAGTTCGGAAGGGCGGTTGTCTTTGATGGCAGGGTGCATGGGTGGCGCAAACTTTTGGTGGTGTTCTTCATCTCACCATGGGACATGATGTTTCTGACCGGGGTCCCAGACAAGTTATCCCGATCTCACGTGACATTCGCCTAGAGGCGCCTTCCTGTTCCCAGGATTGTTTTAAACTTGTGTAATTTTAAAAAATGTGATTTCGTTTACTCTGTCAGTTCTTGCAATTGTTTTATCGTGTGCTTCACGGCAGAGTTAAAGAGACGTGGGGTGGGCTAGTGATCACAGCCCTCGGACACGACGTGCCGGGCATTCCTTGGTCACTGGCCAGCTTGCGAGCTGACACCACGTTACCCCGTGCCAGCAATCATCCCAGTCGCTAATGGCTACAGCTGTTAGACTTCTGATGTTGGAAATGCTCGGTGGCTAGAGTTTTTTTTTATTTTTAGCCTGGTGACCTGTGACAACAGCTTTTCTCGTGGAGGTCTGCTGGAAGTGCCAAACACTTGCATAATATAACGCCTTCCATGGGTTTGGGACATACCAAAACACCTTGGAACTGAAGCACCTTTGTAGTGAAGCCTACGTTGTTGAGCGAAATCATCACAAGTTTGAAAGGAGAAACGAGGTTTGACCGAAGTGCTTATATTATGTGTAAAATAAATTGAACATCGTTCCTTTTTCGTTATCAAGCCCTCAACACGCGGGCACGATCAGGAAATACATTTTTTGAGATTGAAATTAAGGTAATTCTTTGTAACGAGGCAGTTTGGTTGTAGGTTTATCGATTTCAGTGACAATTTGTTTAACTGATAACCTCATTTGTTTTTTCAGATTCCGGAGTGGTCATTATGCAATGTTGTCCCCCAGTCCATCATTTTTACAAATCAAGTTTGACGATTTACAATTCCATGAAAATTGCGGTGGAGGAAGCTTCGGTAGTGTTTACCGAGCAACATGGTTGTCACAAGGCAAAGAGGTGGCTGTCAAGAAATTGCTAAAAATAGAAAAAGAGGTAAGGCCCAGACCTCCTTAATTTGCGCTACCTGTTGTATTGCTTTTTATTATTATGTTTTCAGGCAGAACAGTCATGAAAAATAATAACACATTACCCTCTCCATTGCAATAAATTCATTACAATTTTTCTGCCTAACTGTTGCGTTACTTTGTCAATTATAAAGTATCTTCAATATGAAGGCAGGCAAATAATATTTCATCTTGATATTTATCACAGTGTCTTGAATCCCCCCCCCCCCATAAGTGTTGCCATATCTGCCTTCAGTTTCTGATTGACACCACCTTTGGAGCTGCTCCCCATTGGCAAAGTATCTTGCAAAATGTAGGCTTTGGCTTTAGTGGTTTTGTTGAAGTTTCACCACAGTTAGATACACTCAGATAATAGATATTGACTTACTACAATTGAGTGGTTAAGTCAACTGGTCATAATTTATCTGGTGCATGTGGTATTTTTCTGGTTTTGATGTATCTGTTCAATGCATGTTTTATTGGGCATTGTTGAGAGGAGAGAGGAATTGTGGACGGCCCTTTGATTATGTTGGCTTTATACATTTGTGTTGGCATTCACAAACTGTTTCCTCATGGAGAAGAAATGCTGCAAGGAAAGGCACAGAGCAAAGCAGGGAAATAAAAGTTTGATGCAGAAACATAAGTAGCTACTTTCGCTCTCCTGACGAACAACTGCAGTGACTGTCTGACAACATTAGTAGTTGGACAAAGCTGACAATGTGCTATTAAAAAAAATCTTGCCTCCCCCATCTTCAATCTTTTAATTCGATGCTAGATTTAACACAAGAAATGGGGCTTGATGGATCCACTTTGTTTCGGCTGGTGGCAAGCTTTATCATTTTACACATCTAGCTTTACCCTACCACTTCCTGTGTTGATCTCTCCGCAACCTCTAAAGTTTCAGATGATTATTCAAGTATCCAGTACCAGGTGAGCAGAAATATTTACTTACTAGATTCAGGGAAGACTTGCACTTACCTGTCATTATAAGCTTCATTCCAAGCCACTCACAATATTCTTCTCGATGATGACTATATGAAACTAGACTGTTCACAGCTCCAGTGCCGGAAATGCATGTCAAATCGCAAACCTGTCTTACCTTAAAGCCACCTATTTGTACGGCTGTTATTACTCAATTTTATTCTCGCTTCATCTGCTGTTCAGTCACTTTTTTTAAGCATGAGAGCCAGTCATTCCATCATAAGGCAAGTAGGATAAATGAGAATCCCAAGATAGTCTATACATACATAAAGAGCAAGAAGATAACTGGGGAGAGAGTAGGACCACTCAAGGATAAAAGAAGCCACATGTGCTTAGAAGAGAGGATATGAATGAGGGCTGAAATGGTATTTAGTATTAACGTTTACCAAGGAGAAGGAGGAGAATGAGATCAGTGTGGATTCTGCTCATACGCTAGTGCATTTTGAGATAAGGAAAGAGTTAGTGAAGAACATTTAATTTGGGTAAATCCCCAGAACCTGACAGGATATGCCCCAGGTAATTAGAATGAAAGTGGCAGAAGATGAGATTGCTGATGCCTTGACCAAGATCTTCATTCCCTCTCTAGCCACAGATGAGGTCCTAGAAATCTGCTGAGTGACATTGTTCAGGAAGGGAAATGGATAATCCTAGAAGCTACAGACTAGTCAGTATCAAGGTTCCCCTCTCCTGGTTTCACCTACCACCTGCCATCTTGTGCTGCTTCCCCCACCTTCTTACTTTGACTTCTCCCTTTCCTTTCCAGTCCTGATGCAGGATCTCATTCCAAAATGCCAATTGTTTACTCTTTTCATAAGAAATAGGAGCAGGAGTTGGCCATCTGGCCTGTCGAGCCTGCTCCACCATTCAATAGGATCATGGCTGATCTGACCATGGATTCATCTCCACCTACCTGCCTTTTCTCCATAACCCTTAATTCCTCTACTGTTTCCATAGATGTTGCCAGGGCTGCTGAGTTCCTCCAGCATTTTGTGTCTGTTGCTTTGGATTTCCAGCATCTGCGGACTTCCTCGTGTTTGCAGTAAAGGCTTCTTTTCTTCTCGCTCCTGGCCTCGTGCCAGTCAGCCAATCTTCTATCTATACTGGGATCTTTCCTCTAATATCATGGGTTGCTATCTTTTTAAGCAATTTAATTGAGTTTTGTTAGGGTATAACAAAGGTGTTGATGAAGATAGAGCTGTGGATGTTGTCCACTTGGATTTTTAGTAAGCTGTTCGACAAGGGCCCTCATGGTAGGCTCATCTAGAAGATTTAACGTGCATGGGATCAATGGGTGTTTGAATTTAGTGTTGACTTCCCCATAGAAGACAGAGAATAGTGGCGGATGAGACTGAATTCTGGCTGGAAGTCTATGACCAGTTGTGGTCTGTAGGACCCTGTACTTGGAACTCTACTATTTGTGATGATATATAAATGACCTAGATAAAAGTGTGAATGAGTGGGTTAGTATGTTTGCATGCAATACAAAAATTGGTGGTGTTGTAGATTGTGTGGAAGATTGCCAAGGGATACAATGGGATATGGATCAGTGCAGATATGGGCAGAAAAATGGCAGATGGAGTTTAATCCAGCTAACTGAGAGGTTTTGCATTTGGGAGATCAAACATAACTTATATATGCATCTATCATTTCAGAGTTATTTTTCAAAAAAGAAAGCATTTGAAGTAGACTGCATATACAGTGTGACAATGTTGTAGCCAGCTAGCTAATTCTCCTATACATTAAGCTTCGTGCCCGAAATGCCGTGTCCCCGCTTGATTTTATGCACGTTATACATAGATATGTAACTACCCTTCACCACACTGCACTTTTCAGGAGAAATTACCGACATGGTCATAAAGTTATTACAGCACAGGAATCAGGCCCTTTGACCCAACTTGTCCATGCCAACCATTCCCTTACTGAGCTAGTCCCATTTGCCTATTCTTGGCCCGTGACCCTCTGAACGTTTCCTGTCCATGCATCTGACCAATCGTCTTTTATATGTTGTAGTTGTACCGCCTCTGCCACTTCCTCTGGCAGCTTGTTCCATATACCCACCATGCTCTGTGTAAAAATATTGTCTTTCAGGTCCCTTATAAATCTTTGCCTTCTCATTTTAGGCTCCCTTACTCTTGGGAAAAGACCATGGCTATTCACCTTGTTTGTACCCCTCATGATTTTATAAACATCTATACGGTCATCCCTGAGCTTCCTGTGCTCCAGGGAAAAATGTTCATGTTTATCCAACCTCTCCTTAAAATTCAAACCTTCCTGTCCAAGTGACATCCTCTTGAATCTTTTTTGTACCCTTTCCAGTTTACTGACATCCAGTCTCTTTCCATCAAACCAATAATGGTAAGACCTTGAACAATATTAATATAGAGAGGGATCTTAGGGTCCGTATTCATAGCTCCCTGAAAGTGGCAGCACAGGTTGAAAGGCTGGTAAAGAAGACATGTGGCATACTTACCTTTATTAGTCAAATCACTAAGTTCAAGAGTCAGGAAGTTATGTTGTAGCACATTGAGAGTATTCCATTACATTCTGGTAACCCCATTACAGAAAAGAGGCTTTGAGGAAGATGGAGAAGTGGTTTACTAGGATGCTGCCTGGATTAGAGTACATGTGCTATGAGGAGAGGTAAAATTTTGTGTTTTTTTTCCCTAGAGTCAGTGGAGGTTGAGAGAAGGAGACCTGATCAAAGTTTGTAAGATTATGAGAGGCAATGATAGACAGCCAGTATCTTTTTCCCAGGGTTAAAATGTCTAATACTAGAAGATATGCATCTTAAGGTGAGGGGGTATGTTCGAAGGAAATGTTCAGGACACATTTTTTACAGACAGTGATGGGTTCCTGGAATGTACTGCCAGTGGAGGCGAATTCAATGGATGTGTTTAAAAGGCTCTGAGATAAGTACATGAATGTACAGAGATTTGAGAGACATGGCCATTGCGTAGGCAGAAAGGATTAGTTAGGCATAACATTGTGGGGCAAAGTGTTTTTGTGCTATATTGTTATATGTCCTATGTAAGTGTCTCACTTCTTCCGCTGGACTGGCTCACTAGGTAGCCATTTGGACCCAGTTAAGCAATACAGTATTTCGATCTTAATGTTTAAATCTTTGTTTTTAAATTCCTGCCATGATTCTATCTCTGATATGTTTCCATCTCTAGTTCTTACCTAATATCATCAACCTCAGTTGCAATACCATTGCAAATTGCACCTTCAGTTACCAAGCCCATAAACTTTGAAGTTCTTTCTTTAAATCTTTCCCCTTTGTCTTTAATATACTCCTTAACTTATATGTTTTAACGGGTTTTTGATCAACCTGTTGTTTCATTAGGTGGTGGCCCACTGCCAGTTCTTATTTGGGATTGCTTCTATGAAGTGGCTTGGAATATTTGCTACATTATGTAATAGGATGGACTGATATCGAGGCCTTGGGCCTGCTCCAGGCTGCTCCTGGATTCGGATCTAAGGACTCGGAATATTGTCGCTGGCTTCTATCGTTTGCATGATTTGTGTTTTTTTTCCTCCCTTTCTCTGCACATTGGGTGATGGTCTATTTTTTTAATTGGGTTCTTTCGGGTTTCTTGCTTTGTGGCTGCCTGTAAGCGAACAAATATCAAGGTTATATAACTTATACATTCTTTGATAAGAAAATGTACTTTGAAACTTTGAACGCTGCTGAGATAAAACTCAATGCCCTCAAAATAAATGTGCCTCGAGGGAAATTCAGTTCTGAGGTTCAGTTTTTTTTATGAGAAGACATGCTTCTGATACTAGAATGAAATTCATATTGACACTGGGTACCCTAGCAACAATATGCAACTGGGAGCTGGCTTAGTTACTGGAAGCAAGGCCCTGGACATCAACAGGACATTCCATAATGTAATGAGCTCCCTGGGGAATGGAGTTGTAAAACAAGCCTCATCCACAAAAGCTGAAAATAATCTTCAGCAGAGCGTATGAAACACTTTGGATGTTTCTGAGATTTACAAATGAAGAAAGAAAAACTTAAAGGTGTTAAATAAACAATTAAAAAATCTGTATTAATTAATGCTTATCCCAGTCCTTTGCAGCTGCTCCCTTCCATTGAAACTAATGGGGAAGTTGTCTCTGTGCCAGCTCTAGCCCGGCACAGATGCTTGTGTGGACTTCCCATGACTAGGAACTGAATGGATTTGTGTTAACAACGATAATGAGTGCAACTTCCAGATCTCCACCCTCACACAGAAATCAGGACCTTCTGATATAAAACCTGTGCCATTGCTCTGGAAGTGAGAGATCAAAACTCCTTGTGTTTAAAGCTCAAGAGTTATGAAAGCTTAAATTTAAAATAGACATTGGCTCCATGTTGCATTCAGGAGCAATTGGAGTAGTTTCCATGAAGAGGTTAAGAGCTGGACACTGAGCATGAAGGGCAGCAGATTGTTGCACTGGAAATGCAGTATGTAGATGTATTCTGGAGTGATGATGTCATTCTAGTGCCCTGTCTTCAACTTTATTATCTGTTAACAAAATGTTGAAAGGTAAATGCTGATCCTAAGAGCATTTTTAGAAAAAAAAAGCTTAATTACTCTGACAAGTTTCATTTGGAACAGCAATGTTTTAAAGTAAATTATAATGTATCATAGTAAACATCCCTAGCACAGGACAACATGAGGGACTGTGAAAGAGAGGAAACTTTACATGCAACTCTCTGAGTGAGTGAGGTGGCTTGCAGGGTCTCAGTTCTGCTAAACACCTCCTGAATTAGGGTTGTGTGTTTAAGAAAAAGTTACTTTCTGTATGCTTGTGTTTGTTGAAAATTAGCCCCTCTCAAAGTATTCACACCGCGTTCAACAGCATGAGTTTGCATGACGTGGGCACCACGCACTCTACAATGCCATGGAATGTGTAGTCATCTGTATCAATGGTACAGCCAAGCCATTGCAACAGCAGTCAATTTTAGTTGATTCTGTGAAATGTCTTTCCAGGGAGACCATATCTGTACACGGTAGTCCAAGTACGGCCTCGCCAACTATCTATACAATTGCAATATAATGTCCCAATGCCTATAATTCAGTGCCCTGGGTGATGAAAGCCAGTGTGTTAAATGCTGTTTACACTGTCCTGGCTACCTGTGACGCTGCTTTCAACAAATTATGCGCCCATTCCTTGCTGCTTCCTTGTGCCTGACCATTCCAGGTGCAAGTCTAACGCTGGCTTGACTTTCCAAAACCATACTGCACTTATCTGCATTGAAATCCATTTACCACTCCCTATGAACTGCAACCTAACTTCGCGGCATCCACAGACTTGCCGATCTAGTCCTTCAGAATGATTTGTACAAGTAACAAGGGTCCCAACATCGACCCCTATGACACATCACTAATTCCCAGCCTCCATTCTGACCACCACTTTCTGCGCCTCCAACTTGTAATCGAGAAATTAATGAAGAGTTCAGTGAAAATTATGAGGGGGATAGATAGAGTTGATGTGGATAGGCTTTTTCCATTGAGAGTGGGGGAGATTCAAACAAGAGGACATAAGTTGAGAGTTAAAAGGCAAAAGTTTAGGGGTAACATGAGAGGGAACTTCTTTATTCAGAGAGTGGTAGCTGTGTGGAATGAGCTTCCAGCAGAAGTGGTTGAGGCAGGTTCGATGTTGTCATTTAAAGTTAAATTGGACAGCTTATGGACAGGAAAGGAATGGAGGGTTATGGGCTGAGTGCAGTACGGTGGGACTAGGTGAGAGTAAGAGTTTGGCACGGACTAGAAAGGCCGAGAAGGCCTGTTTCCATGCTGTAATTGTTATATGGTTAATCCGTAGATGAACTATGCTCTAGATATGTGGGGAGAAGGTTCCAAGTACAATAAAAAATAGGCCACAAGCTTCCCATATACATCCAGAATAATCCCAAGATTAGTACCTTAGTAACATTCCCCCAACCCCAAATCACTCTTTCTGCTGTTAACTGGAAGTCATTTTGTCAAGATTGTTTGGTCAAGTTCAGAGACTGTTTGGTTAACTTTGCTTTGAATTAAGACACCCACAGTTGTACTTGATTGGTCTGGAATTGAAACGAGAGAACTTGGATGCTTGTATTTTACAGGATAGAGCTTTATTATGCCAGGAAATTGACCACAAGTCCCTCCAAAGAACTGAAAGGATCATCGGGGTTGCCCTTCTACTCGTCAAAAATATTTATCAGCATTGTCAATGATCCCTCCCATCTATCCCACAGTCTCTTTGACCCCCTGCCATCCGGCAGGAGGTACTGTAGTATTAGGACAAGAGCTGTTAGGATGGGAAGCAGCTTTTTCCCCGTATGACTATTGAATTCCTTGCCACCATTCAAAATCAGAATCCAAACCAAATCAAGTTTAATTATCATTCAAACCATACATGGGTACTGTCAACTGAGACAGTGTACCTTTGGGGTCAAGGTGCACAACATGTATTCAAAATAGTGAGAGAAAAATAACCACACATCCTTGTGCAAGAAAATGCATGTATACTCCAAAGTCCTGAACGACATGCTTTCAATCCAACCTGTCATTCCGCTGGTCGAACATTCGAGGGCGCCACTGACAGGAGATGCCAGCCTCCAACTGAGCATGGACCACCTCGGGCACCTCCTCTCCTGGACTGCATCCAGGTTTTATCACGCATGAAGCACCAGCAGCATTATACTGTTTACTTTTTAATGTGTGTCATAAATGCACCTTATTTGATAATTTACTGGTGATAATATTTGTGTTATGTGTGTGGTTATATGTACTTTGTTGTGCACCTTGGTCGAGAGGAATGTTGTTTTGTTTGTACTGTTGAAAGACAATAAATTGAACCTGATAATATTAGGTTCCACTATTCTTGATAAAAACCAGAAATGAACTTCCAATTACAGCTTTTATGAAATTCCATCTTTTGTTCAGATCAAGAGTAATGGATACCATCTTACAAGATTCTATCTTCAAAATACCAGTGTCAAGTTCTCCGAGTTTGATTCCAAACCAATCAAAACTTGTGAGCTCAGAAATGTTGTGTGGTAACTCTGAGGCAGGCTGTTCCTGAATAACAATCAGTGCAGAGGGGACTGTATGTTTTATTTATATATGAAACCCTTAAGCCAGAAGATATTTGGTCGAACTCTCATTCCTTCAGGTTTGAAGTAACAGGTCATGTTGATGGAGAAAATCTGTTGATCAGATACTTAGATGTATTCATTTTTTTCTTTCAAGTCACCTCAATAATAGCAAATGCTTTGAGAGGCTGGTCAAGGACTACATCTGTAGCATGCTGCCACCCACACTGGGCCCCCTACAATTCACCTACTGACACAACCAGTCGACATATGATGCAATAGCCACCGCTCTACATACCGTCCTTACACACCTGGAGAAGAGGGATGCTTATGTGAGAATGCTGTTCTTGGACTACAGTTCAGCATTCAACACTATAATTCCCTCCAGGCTCGACAAGAAGCTCAGGGACCTTAGCCTTCACCCTGCCTTGTGTAGCTGGATCCTGGACTTCCTGTCAGATCGCCAGCAGGTGATAAGAGTGGGCTCCCTTTCCTCTGCCCCTCTGACCCTCAACACAGGAGCCCCTCAGGACTGTGTCCTAAGCCCCCTTTTTTACTCTCTGTATACCCATGACTGTCGCCACCCACAGCTCCAATCTGCTAACTAAATTTGCTGATAACACTACACTGACTGGCCTAATCTCAAATAATAATGAGGCAACCCACAGAGAAGAACTCATCACCCCGACACAGTGGTGTCAAGAAAACAATCTCTCCCTCAATGTCGCAAAAATAAAGGAGGAATGGAGACAGGCTAACCCCTATGACATGAATGGATTTGGGGTTGAGCGGGTGAACAACTTCAAGTTCCTCGTCATAAACATCAATGAGTATCTCATGTGGTCTGTACATACCGGCTGTGTGGTGAAAAAGGCACTACAGCGCCTCTTTCACGTCAGACGGTTGAAGAAGTTTGGTATGGGCCCTCAAATCCTAAGAACTTTCTACAGGGGCACAATTGTGAGCATCCTGACTGGCTGCAACACTGCCTGGTATGGGAACTGTACTTCCCTCAATCGCAGGACCCTGCAGAGAGAGATTCAGACAGCCCAGCACATCTGTAGATGTGAACTTCCCACTATTCAGGACATTTACAAGGACAGGTGTGTAAAAAAAGGCTCAAAGGATCATTGGGGTCCCAAGTCACCCCACCCATAAACTGTTCCAGCTTCTACCATCCAGGAAACGGTACCACAGCATTAAAGACAGGACCAACAAGCTCTGGGTCAGCTACTTCCACCAGGCCATCAGACTGATTAATTCATGCTGACACAATTGTATTTCTAAGTTATATTGACTGTCCTGTTGTACATACTACTTATTATAAATTACTATAAATCGCACATTGCACATTTAGACGGAGATGTAGCATAAAGATTTTTACTCATATATATGAAGGATGTGAGTAATAAAGTCAATTCAATTCAAGTTATCTGAATGGAATGTTTCTTCAAATAAAACATTTTGTAGAATGAACTATTTCCAGTTTTAATTCACTTAAGTGATGATCCATTTCTGTTGGAAATTTCATTTAAGTGCAATTTGATTTTAGGAGAAAATGATCTTAATACATTATGGTGTTCAGTTTTTGTTTGATTGACACTGGTAGCCCATGCCTTTTGGGGTGGTGAAGTTGTACTTAATTCTAAATATTCTAATTTTAAGATGTTTGACTTTTTAAAGGCCATAACATCCTACAGGTGAATCATAACATACCTTTGTTTTAGAGAGTTGTTAGCATTAAAATAGTATTGTTGATAAATGAATGAATAATTTATGATTTTTTTTTTAAATCTAGGCAGAAATTCTCAGTGTTCTCAGCCACAGAAATATCATTCAATTCTATGGAGCTGTCTTAGAGTCACCAAACTATGCCATCGTCACTGGTGAGTAGGCATCTAATAGGCTACACCATTCTTCTTGCTTACGCAACGTGGTGCTTTAGTGAAATACAGTTCCTACTAGTTTCATTATCAATAGAAAATCTGCAGTTCATACATTCCAAGTAGCTTTAGACTTTGTTCTTGCAAGTGTAACATAAGCATCTATTACTTTTGTTAAATTTGTTACATTGCTTCAAATGAATTTTCAGTCTATTTATATAAATGTTTATGTTTTACAGGACTCTGGTCATTGTTTACTTTTTTTCCATAGTATTGTTTACATTTTTTTTAAATCACTGTTTCCTCTCTCCAAATATTTAAATTGCCCCTATGTATGTGTATGTTTGCTGATACATCTTTTGATTAATTGGTATTAAGTTTTAAATTTATCTTTGCTGTAAAGACCATTCTTCTAATAGATAAAATAGCAAAATATTTTTAAATCTGCTCTCACTCCATCCTCCCGCCACCCCACTAGGAATAGGGTTCCCCGGTCCTCACCTACCACCCCACCAGCCTCTGGATCCGACATATAATTCTCCATAACTTCTGCCACCTCCAACGGGATCCCACCACTAAGCACATCTTGTCCTCCCCCCCACCCTCTCTGCTTTCCGCAGGGATCGCTCCCTACGCGACTCCCTTGTCCATTCATCCCGCCCATCCCTCCCCATCGATCTCCCTCCTGGCGCTTATCCTTGTAAACAGAACAATTGCTACACATGCCGTACACTACCTCCCTCACCACCATTCAGGGCCCCAGACAGTCCTTCCAGGTGAGGCAACACTTCACCTGTGAGTCGGCTGGGGTAATATACTGCGTCCGGTGCTCCCGATACGGCCTTCTATATATTGGCAAGACCCGACACAGATAGGGAGATCGTTTCGCTGAATGCCTACGCTCTGTCCGCCAGAGAAAGCAGGATCTCCCAGTGGCCACACATTTTAATTCCACGTCCCAGTCCCATTCCCATTCTGACATGTCTATCCACGGCCTCCTCTACTGTAAAGATGAAGCCACACTCAGGTTGGAGGAAAAACACCTTATATTCCATCTGGGTAGCCTCCAACCTGATGGCATGAACATCGACTTCTCTAACTTCTGCTAATGCCCCACCTCCCCCTGGTACCCCATACATTATTTATTTATATACACACGTTCTTTTTTTCTCTCTCTCCTTTTTCTCCCTCTGTCCCTCTCACTATACCCCTTGCCCATCCTCTGGGTTCCCCTCCCCTTTTCTTTCTTCCCGGACCTCCTGCCCCATGATCCTCTCATATCCCTCTTGCCAATCAACTGTCCAGCTCTTGGCTCCATCCCTCCCCCTCCTGTCTTCTCCTATCATTTTGGATCGCCCACTCCCCCTCCCACTTTCAAATCTCTTACTAGCTCTTCTTTCAGTTAGTCCTGACGAAGGGTCTTGGCCTGAAACGTCGACTGTACCTTTTCCTAGAGATGCTGCCTGGCCTGCTGCATTCACCAGCAACTTTTATGTGTGTTGCTTGAAATTCCAGCATCTGCAGATTTCCTCGTTTTAAATCTGTAACTCAACAAAGGAAAATATTTGAGATACTGTTAATTTTTCAAAAGCATTTTTTAGCTATCATATCCTGATAATATCTTGAACATTATTGGACCGGCTCATCTGTATTACAGCATTCTTGTAACATATTCACGTTCCATTTGTCTCAAAAGTTTTCCAAAGTCGCAGTGTTAGCTTCAGCGTGGTAGGACCCCCATTTTGTACAGTCATTCTCTCCCCTCCCCCTCACTTTGTTACAAAGGGGTTGAAATTCATGCAGAGAATGTACCACTTTGAAAATGACACAAGTAGAGAGACAGGAATTAAGTTGGGCCACGTCTAAGAAATCCGCTCTTTCCTTTTCTCAGCCCCAACCCATCCATGTCCCTGTGTAGAGTCTGTGGCTAAGCTCATGAAAATTGTTCAACTGATCAACCGCAAAGATTGCATGTAAAAATAATAATGATTCAAGACAAAATCCAAGTGTAGGAACTTGAGGTTAAAATAAGGAAACTATTAAATGTTTATATTACAAAAGACTGTGCCTGTTTGGGATGTATTAAGACGGAAATATTTAAACTTGCTGTGGTGGAAAGTGCTCTCTAACCATTGGGTTTAAAATGTGATACAAGTGCAGCACAGTAGCTTTGCAAAGTTTTCTTGTGGCCCCTGGATATTTGACAAAATTGCCAGAGGTTATTTAAGTGTTCTCCAAATAAAGGTACATGCATTCCTAGGAGTGGAGCCAAATTCAGCATCAGCACAGAACTATTCATGTTACTGCGACTGCACTGCAGTATTACCGAGTCTCGGCAGTCAACTGCCCATGCTGACATCTGCAAATACTCAGAAACCAGCTCTCTCACTGAAGCGAGAAAGAGGACAGACCTTGCGCTTAGCATCTGCGCTCAGAGTACTGTGTGTAATTCTGGCCGCTTCATGCCAAGAAGGATGTTGCGGCTTTGGGGAGGGGTCGGGGTAGTTTTTCAGGTTGGTACTTTCATTAGAAGGAATGAGCTATAAGGGACAGGTTGGATAAACTTGGGATGTTTTTTCTAGCGCATTGGAGGTTGAATGGAGTCCTGCTAGACGTTTATAAGACAATGAGCAGCTGAACATAAGTGGGTATTCTACGTTGGTGCCAGAATGTGTTGCCCCAACATATCCTGGGAGCGTTGGTTGTTAATGCAGACGATGCAATTCGCTTTATGTTGTGATGTACATGTGACAAATGCCTCTGAATCTATATAAGAGGCACTGATCAGGTAGACAGAATCTTTTCCTCAGGGGAGAAGTACAAAGTACCAGACAACACGTTTGAGGTGAGTGGGGAGAAAGTTTCAAGGAGATAAGCAGGACGAGTGAGTGGAAGGTACTCTTGAAATGGTGGAAGCAGGTACAATAGTGACATTAAAGAGGTTTTTAAATAGACAGATGGCTCTACGGTAATGGAGGGATGTGGATCTTGTACATGCAAAAGTGAATTACTTTAATTTTGTACATGTTTGGCGCAGCCATTGAAAGCTGAAGTGCTTGTTCCTTTTCTACACACCAAATGCCGGAGGAACTTGGCATGTTGAGCAGCATCTATGGAGAGGAATAAACAGTTGATGTTTTGGCTTGAAGCACTTCATCAGGACTCAGCCCAAATGTTGACTGTTTAGTCCTCTCCATGGTGCTGCCTACCCTCCTGAGTTTCTCCAGAATCTTGTGTGTGTGTGTGTGTGTGTGTGTGTATGTGGTCTCAGTCATTTTGGATTTCCAGCATCTGCAGAATCTCTTCTGCTTGCTCCTTTGCTGTATTGCTCCATGTATCCACAAGGCAGAATTCCTCTGCCGAGGTCCTCCAACAATGAAGATTCATGGTAAGACCATGGGGAATGTGGACCACTTTGGGATTCATTTCTGGTAAAGGCAGATATCAAGAATGAAATTTGCTGCCACTTTCATTTTTCTAGTGCAGTCCTTGGTCAATTAAGGAAAAATATGTTTGAAAATCAAAACTGAAGATCTGATCTGCTCTGCAACATTAATACCTGCCCTTCTCCCATGGTTCTATCATCTAGACTACCAGCAGCATAACACCACGCTGTCTCTCCAAAAATCACCTGAAAGTCAAGCAAATCAGTATCAGTGTCCTCTCTCAAACCAACATTATCATTAATTACATTCAGTTAGCTGTACAGGATAGACAGAGTTGTTCAAAGTCAAAATAAAATGTGTTATCAGAGTACAATCCTGAGATTCTTTTACTGTGGGCATACTTAGCAAATCTATATAGAAGTAACTGTTAACAGGATCAATGCAAGAGCAAGAGTGCAGAAGACAACAAACTATGCAAATATAAATAAATTACAATAACTTATGAGAGCATAAAATAACAAGGGAAAGAGTTTTTAAAATGAGATCATTGGTTGTAGGAACATCTCAATAGATGAGTGTATTATCCTCCTTTTGTTCAAAGCATGATGGTGAGAGGTAATATTTCTTCTTGAACCTGGTGGTGCAAGTCCTGAGGCTCTTGTATCTTTTACATGATGGCAGCAGTGGGAAAAGTGCAAAGGGTTGTTTACAAAATGCTAACATTTTCTCTCCTTCCTAGTACTGATGATGGATCCTCATTCTGAAACTTTAACTTTGGTTCTCATTCCACAGATGTTGCCCGACCCACTGAGTGCGTCCAGTGTTTTCCGTGTTTTTTTTGTTATTATTTCAGATTTCCAGCATCTGCAGATTGTGATTTTCATAAATTCTTTGCATTCCTACTACCAGAATCCCAAAGCATCAATCTATTCTGAAAGAGATAACCAGGCAAAGGAAAGGATTTGAGAATGTGTCAAAGTTGCCTTGTACAAACACAACATCTCTAGTGATTGAAATTCCTGGCTCATTGCTTCTCAAAGTAGAGAAGCTGTTGTTGAGAATTTTGAGTCAATGCTTTCAGAGCTCACACAAGCCCTGGTTAAGTGGTAGAAAGGATGCAGCTCCTCACAAACATACCCATCCAGTCATGCACTTCCAGTTTGCTCAGGAACAGTCTGCAGCTCTCACAGTGGCCTTTTGTGAGTTTCCACAAAGCCACAAACTGAAATGGAAGCAAGTTATCCTTGGTCCCAGAGCACTGCCCAAGAAGAGGTGACACAAGATGATTGACATTTATTGTACAGCCTTGTGTTTTATTTACGTAGATAGAAAGATACTTTATTGAGCCCAAAGGAAATGACAGTGTCACAGTAGCATTACAAGTGCACAGGTAGACAAACAGAAGAAAAATTTTTAAAAAACAGGTTTCCTCAAACAGTCTAACAGGAGGGAGTCATCACTTCCCTGGCTATAGGTTAACTCATTATACAGCCTAATGGCCGAGGATAAGAATGACCTCATATATGGCTCCTTGGAGCAGTGCAGTTGTCTTAGGAAACGTGGAAATTCAGCACTTAACGTTTACTTTGCGAGTGCTTGTTTGTTATGTGTTAATAGCTTATGCACATAAGATAAAGTATTGTTGTAATCATGTTTAATTTTCCACACATACAAATAAACTAACGGGAAGAAAAGGAGGGGAATTTTAATTGTGTTTATTCCATTGCCTTGTGTCTTCTTGGTACATATATAAATGTTGATATTCAGAGAATTGTTGCAGCATACTGTTTGTATCTATCTAAGATTTTACTTGCTACTTATTTCATTTTAAACATGATAAGATAGAATAGAATACCCCAGTATTTTTTTTCCACAACTGCAAAGATTGATTGTATTGATAGATTATCAGCATTTGATGTTTGAAAACTAAATATCTTGGTGCTTGTATTCCAAACACGAGAACCACGACTTCTGAAGAAGGGTCTTGGCCCAAAACATCAATTGTTTAATTATTTCTATGTATGTTGCCTGACTTGCTGAGTTCCTCCAGCATTTCGTGGGCATTGCATCGGTGCTTATATTGTTAGATTTCTAATTTTTGTGAAGAGCTACAGCCTGTTTTAAACAATAGAATGGTTAAAAGAAATTGACACTAGACACTAGAATACTACAGCACAGTACAGGCCCTTCGGCCCTCAATGTTGTGCTGACCCATATATTCCTTTTTTAAAAAAGTACTAAACCCACACTACCCCGGTACCCTCTATTTTTCTTCCATCCATGTGCCTATCCAAGAGGCTCTTAAATACCCCTAATGTTTATACTTTATACA
Source organism: Mobula birostris (assembly GCF_030028105.1). Lineage (NCBI taxonomy): Eukaryota > Metazoa > Chordata > Chondrichthyes > Myliobatiformes > Myliobatidae > Mobula > Mobula birostris. Next base: position 169,426,160 of record NC_092375.1, on the reverse strand, counting down.
AACCCCATTTCCAGAAAAGTTGAGATATTTTCCAAAATGCAATAAAAACAAAAATCTGTGATATGTTAATTCACGTGAACCTTTATTTAACTGACAAAAGTACAAAGAAAAGATTTTCAATAGTTTTACTGACCAACTTAATTGTATTTTGTAAACATACACAAATTTAGAATTTGATGGCTGCAACACACTCAACAAAAGTTGGGACAGAGTTAAAATAAGATTGAAAAGTGCACAGAATATTCAAGTAACACCGGTTTGGAAGACTCCACATTAAGCAGGCTAATTGGTAGCAGGTGAGGTATCATGACTGGGTATAAAAGTAGCGTCCATCAAAGGCTCAGTCTTTGCAAGCGAGGATGGGTCGTGGCTCACCCCTTTGTGCCAAAATTCGTGAGAGAGTTGTTAGTCAGTTCAAAAGGAACATTTCTCAATGCAAGATTGCAGAGAATTTAGGTCTTTCAACATCTACAGTACATAATATTGTGAAAAGATTCAGAGAATTCAGAGACATCTCAGTGCATAAAGGGCAAGGTCAGAAACCACTGCTGAATGCGCGTGATCTTCGAGCCCTCAGGCGGCACTGCCTAAGAAACTATCATGCTACTGTGACAATTATAGCCACCTGGGCTCGGGAGTACTTCGGAAAACCATCGTCACTCAAGACTGTCTGTCGCTGCATCCAGAAATGCAACTTGAAACTGTATTACGCAAGGAGGAAGCCATACATCAACTCTATGCAGAAACGCCGGCAAGTTCTCTGGGCCCGAGCTCATCTCAGATGGACCGAAAGACTGTGAAACCGTGTGTTGTGGTCAGATGAGTCCACATTTTAGCTAGTTTTCGGAAAAAACGGGCGTCGAGTTCTCTGTGCCAAAGATGAAAACGATCATCCAGATTGTTATCAGCAAAAGGTGCAAAAGCCAGCATCTGTGATGGTATGGGGGTGCATCAGTGCCCACGGCATGGGTGAGTTGCATGTATGTGAAGGTACCATTGACTCTGAGGCATATATTAGGATTTTAGAGAGACATATGTTGCCATCAAGGCGACGTCTCTTCTCGGGACGTCCATGCTTATTTCAGCAGGACAATGCCAGACCACATTCTGCACGGGCTACAACAGCGTAGCTTTGTAGACATAGAGTGCGTGTGCTTGACTGGCCTGCTGCCAGTCCAGATCTATCTCCTATTGAAAATGTGTGGCGCATCATGAAGAGGAGAATCAGACAATGGAGACCACGGACTGTTGAGCAGCTGAAGTCTTATATCAAGCAAGAATGGACAAAATTTCCAATTGCAAATTTACTACAATTAGTATCCTTAGTTCCAAAACGATTAAAAAGTGTTATTAAAAGGAAAGGTGATGTAACACAGTGGTAAATATGCCTCTGTCCCAACTTTTGTTGAGTGTGTTGCAGCCATCAAATTCTAAATTTGTGTATGTTTACAAAATACAATTAAGTTGGTCAGTAAAACTATTGAAAATCTATTCTTTGTACTTTTGTCAGTTAAATAAAGGTTCACGTGAATTACTATATCACAGATTTTTGTTTTTATTGCATTTTGGAAAATATCCCAACTTTTCTGGAAATGGGGTTTGTACTTTATTTTCGCCAAACAATTGATACTAGAACGTACAATCATCAAAGCGATATTTGATTCTGCGCTTCCCGCTCCCCGCTCCCTGGTAAGTAAAAATTAGTAAATATTAAAATTCAAATTATAAATCCTAGATAGAAAATAGAAAAATGGAAAGTAAGGTAGTGCAAAAAAACCGAGAGGCAGGTCTGGATATTTGGAGGGTACGGCCCAGATCCAGGTCAGGATCTGTTCAGCAGTCTTATCACAGTTGGAAGGAAGCTGTTCCCAAATCTGGCCGTATGAGTCTTCAAGCTCCTGAGCCTTCTCCCGGAGGGAAGAGGGACGAAAAGTGTGTTGGCTGGGTGGGTCGTGTCCTTGATTATCCTGGCAGCACTGCTCCAACAGCGTGCGGTGTAAAGTGAGTCCAAGGATGGAAGATTGGTTTGTGTGATGTGCTGCGCCATGTTCACGATCTTCTGCAGCTTCTTTCGGTCTTGGACAGGACAACTTCCATACCAGGTTGTGATGCACCCTAGAAGAAAGCTTTCTACTGTGCATCTATAAAAACTAGTGAGGGTTTTAGCCTCCACCACCATCCCTGGCAAGTCATTCCAGGCATCCACAGCCCTCTGTGTAAAAAAACTTACCCCTGATGTCTCCCTTAAACTTCCCTCCCTCAACTTTGTACATATGCCCTCTGGTGTACGCTGTTCGTGACCTGGGAAACAGGTACTGGCTATCCACCCTGTCTGTGCCTCTCATAATCTTGTAGACCTCTGTCAAGTCCCCTCTCATCTTTCTATGCTCCAAAGAGAAAAGTCCCAGTTCTGCTAGCCTTGCCTCATAAGACTTGTTTTCCAGTCCAAGCAACATCCTGGTAAATCTCCTCTGCACCCTCTCCATAGCTTCCACATCCTTTCTATAATGAGGTGACCAGAACTGAACACAGTACCCTAAGTGTGGTCTCACCAGGGATTTGTAGAGTTGCAAAGTGACCTCTCTGCTCTTGAACTCAATCCCCCTATTAATGAAGCCTAGCATCCCATAGGCCTTCTTAACTATCCTATCAACCTGTGCAGCAACCTTGAGGGATGTATGGCTTTGAACCCCCAAGGTCCCTCTGTTCATCACTGTTAAGTAACTGACCATTAACCCTGTACTCAGCCTTCTGGTTTGTCCTTCCAAAATGCATCACATATATAGATATGTATAGTTAGAGGATATTCCTAATGTATGTAATTCTACTACCTTAAAAGTAGTTTTTGACATAATACAAGTTTCAAGTCTAATTTTTAAATTGTACTTTTTTTCTATACCGTGCTTTAGAGACTAATTTTTTTTGGGGGGGGGGGCGGTTAGAAATAAAGTGCCCTGTGATTTATAATCTGCAAATAGTTTGCTTGAAAATATTGAATTGTGTTATGGCCAGATATGTGTGATATAAATAAAATAACTACAATAAATTGTTTATATGTGCAGTAAAAGAATATGATTAATTGAGTGAATGATTTAGTGTTCTGTGTAGAACATAATGGCTGATTCGAAAGAGACCTTTCTTGCACATCTAAAAGCAGCCTACTTATTGAAGTGTCGAGGTGAACAAGTTCCATGGAGTGCTTTATAAGCACCAAAAGTGATATACCACTCTTTCTTTTGGGAATGGTTTGCCACTCAATTAAATTGAGGCTGATCTGTTCCTGGACTTGCCTTTGCTGTATACATCTTTACTTAATAACTATCTACTGGATTTTGATCTTTTTCAAGTAACCCAGTATCATTTTATATTTTTGGTTTTCCAATACTGTGTTGGAATTAACTATCTGCTTCCAATGGAAGTGACTCAGCTTGGGTGTGTGCTTTTGCCCTTGGTCTTTGTCTCACTAAAACATTTGTCTTTCTTTTTCTCCCCTTTCAATACCCTTCACATTTTACAAACTTGATTTAGGTCACAGTTCAAATGCTTAAATTTAAGCAACCAACCAGTATTATGCAATTTGTAATATAACTCTGTGAGCTGATTGTATTTTTCCTGTGATGTCATGTCCAGGGCTAGACGGTATACTCCAAATGGGGCTTGCCAAACAGAAGTATAACCCCACCAAGGAGCACCAGGCCATTGTCTCCCACACCATCACCGACTTTATCTGCTCAGGGGATCTCCCATCCACTTCCATCCCATCCCATCAACCTTATAGTTCCCACACCTAGCACTTCCCGTTTCTACCTCTTACCCAAGATCCACAAACCTGCCTGTCCTAGCCGACCTATTGTCTCAGCTTGCTCCTGCCCCACCGAACTCGTTTCTGCATACCTCGACACGGTTTTATCACCCCTTGTTCAATCCCTTCCGACCTATGTTCGTGACACTTCTCACGCTCTTAAACTTTTCGATGATTTTAAGTTCCCTGGCCCCCACCGCTTTATTTTCACCATGGATGTCCAGTCCCTATATACTTCCATCTCCCATCAGGAAGGTCTCAAAGCTCTATGCTTCTTTTTGGATTCCAGACCTAATCAGTTCCCCTCTACCACCACTCTGCTCCGTCTAGCGGAATTAGTCCTTACTCTTAATAATTTCTCCTTTGGCTCCTCCCACTTCCTCCAAACTAAAGGTGTAGCTATGGGCACCCATATGGGTCCTAGCTATGCCTGCCTTTTTGTTGGGTTTGTGGAACAATCTATGTTCCGTGCCTATTCTGGTATCTGTCCCCCACTTTTCCTTCGCTACATCGACGACTGCATTGGCGCTGCTTCCTGCACGCATGCAGAACTCGTTGACTTTATTAACTTTGCCTCCAACTTTCACCCTGCCCTCAAGTTTACCTGGTCCATTTCCGACACCTCTCTCCCCTTTCTAGATCTTCCTGTCTCTGTCTCTGGAGACTGCTTATCCACTGATGTCTACTATAAGCCCACTGACTCTCACAGCTATCTGGACTATTCCTCTTCTCACCCTGTCTCTTGCAAAAACGCCATCCCCTTCTCGCAATTCCTCCGTCTCGCCGCATCTGCTCTCAGGATGAGGCTTTTCATTCTAGGACGAGGGGGATGGTTTCCTTTTTTAAGGAAGGGGGCTTCCCTTCCTCCACTATCAACCCTGCTCTTAAACGCACCTCCCCCATTTCACGTACATCTGCTCTCACTCCATCCTCCCGCCACCCCACTAGGAATAGGGTTCCCCTGGTCCTCACCTACCACCCCACCAGCCTCCGGGTCCAACATATTATTCTCCGTAACTTCCGCCACCTCCAACGGGATCCCACCACTAAGCACATCTTTCCCTCCCCTCCCCCTCTGCATTCCGCAGGGATCGCTCCCTACGCATCTCCCTTGTCCATTCGTCCCCCCCATCCCTCCCCACTGATCTCCCTCCTGGCACTTATCCGTGTAAGCAGAACAAGTGCTACACATGCCCTTACACTTCCTCCCTTACCACCATTCAGGGCCCCAAACAGTCCTTCCAGGTGAGGCAACACTTCACCTGTGAGTCGACTGGGGTGATATACTGCGTCCGGTGCTCCCGATGTGGCCTTTTATATATTGGTGAGACCCGACGCAGACTGGGAGACTGCTTTGCTGAACATCTACGCTCTGTCCACCAGAGAAAGCAGGATCTCCCAGTGGCCACAGATTTTAATTCCACATCCCATTCCCATTCTGACATGTCTATCCACAGCCTCCTCTACTGTAAAGATGAAGCCACACTCAGGTTGGAGGAACAACACCTTATATTCCGTCTGGGTAGCCTCCAACCTGATGGCATGAACATTGACTTCTCTAACTTCTGCTAAGGCCCCACCCCCCCCCGTACCCCATCTGTTACTTATTTTTATGCACACATTCTTTCTCTCACTCTCCTTTTTATACCTCTTGCCCATCCTCTGGGTCCCCTCCCCTCTTGTCTTTCTTCCCGGACCTCCTGTCCCATGATCCTCTCGTATCCCCTTTTGCCTATCACCTGTCCAGCTCTTGGCTCTATCCCTCCCCCTCCTGTCTTCTCCTATCATTTTGGATCTCCCCCTCCCCCTCCAACTTTCAAATCCCTTACTCACTCTTCCTTCAGTTAGTCCTGACGAAGGGTCTCGGCCTGAAATGTCGACTGTACCTCTTCCTACAGATGCTGCCTGGCCTACTGCATTCACCAGCAACTTTGATGTGTGTTGCTTGAATTTCCAGCATCTGCAGAATTCCTGTTGTTTGAGAAGTATAACTTCCCATCTTTTGAATTCTAAAGCAACTCTTGAAAAATCTTGTTGATTGCAATTTTTAAACTTGAAGGGCTAATTCTGGATGGTTATGGATGAACACATAAACCTCTTTTAATCTTCCACGGCTTTGAGTCTTTCAAAAACAATGAAATACTTCCCGTTATCTCATTCCTATCCAATGTCTACAACTTTTGCGTCTCCAACACTGAAATCCATTGGTCATCATTTTCCCATAATGATTATTTTGTGACTCTGCAACATGCATCAATCTTATAATCTCCAAGCTTGTATAATATCTTGGAACACTTGTCCTAAATGACAAAGTAAATTGCCAAATTTGAGAGACTTTTGCAAGTGTTAAAATAGAACAAGACAAAGAAACAGTTGAGGCCAGTTTATTGGCTATATTTAAGAGGGAGTTAGATATGGCCCTTGTGGCTAAAGGGATCAGGGGGTATGGAGAGAAGGCAGGTACAGGGTTCTGAGTTGGATGATCAGCCATGATCATACTGAATGGCAGTGCAGGCTCGAAGGGCCGAATGGCCTATTCCTGCACCTACTTTCTATGTTTCTAAAGAAAATGCCTGAGTTTAAATGTTAAGCTGCATTTAAAATGGGTATTCATCTGTTATCCTGCAATCCATTTAGAATTTCTGTACAGTCCTCCCCATGAAAGCTCAACTGATGAATAGGCTTTACGTACAAAATAACCCTTTGGGGGATGCGTGGGGTGGATGGGGATGGGCTTGCTGGCTGTTGCAGGCTTCTTCTGCCACCCTAGCAGAGCCGAAGTGCTGAGCGACTTGCTCACGGAGGCTGGCTGGCAGCCACTTTCACTACACCTGCTCACTGTCCCATCACAGCTGTTCCTGTTCATTATCGACTTGCCAACAGTTCACGTTATGAACAGTGCTCAGGAACAGCACCATGCGAACTGCCTGTACTATGATTTTTCAGCTGGAGACTTTTGGTAGAGAATAATTCTGGCAGAGCCTACAGGAGATTTATTATCAGGCTGCATCAGGAGTGTTACCACCAGATCAGCTTGATACCACCTGCAATAGAGTTTGTGCTATTGCAACTATATTTGAAAAAAGACATTGTCTACCAAAAAATGTTCTTTATTAGCTTTGGCTGCTCTTATTTCCTCCAGTAATAAAGACAAGTTATTGAGAAAGGCTGTGTTGCTAGGGATCAGACTGAATATTCAATATTAATAAAGGGCAGATGAATGAATTGCAAATAGCAACTCTAATGCGTGTATAAATTGCTTTAGTTGTGTACATATATTACTTCAAATTTGACTGGATTTTGAAATTGAACTCTAACAAGTAATAGTTACAGTGACATGAAAATTAAGTGTGCAGTTGTAATCATTGTTAGAAGACAGCCAGAAACACATTTCACATCTTTCTGTTTAACTTGAGAATATATAAATAGCTTTTACAATCAGACGACAACTAAATTTTCATAGTACATTACACAAATTGCAGTACAATCATCTGGGAGAAAGGACCTGTAGAAGCTTGCTCTGTTCACCTAGGTAAATGTTTTACTTTAAAGTTGAACACATGTCAGACATTACAATTTTTTAAATCAAGACTTTCTTTTCAATTTATCCCACTCACATTTTGTTCCCTCATTCTCTAAGGATAACACTCTGTACATGCCTGGTGTGATTTAGTATATAGTTGTTAGCCTTTATCTGTATCTGTTTATCAGGCTGATGCTTAGCCACACAGTGTTTCTCAGAAAGTTGACTTACACACTAACATTTATAATTTCCCTAATCACGTTGCGACCTTCATTGTGCCTCTGTCTCTGAACGCCTAGCTAGCTGTCATTACCCTGTTTTTATAAATGTTGGAAGCGAGAATATCTGCAGACGCTGGAAATCCAAGCAACACACACAAAATGCTGGAGGAACTCATCAGGCCAGGCAGTATCTGTGGAAAAAAAGTACAGTCAACATTTTGAGCCAAGACCCTTCGGCAGGACTGGAGATAAAAAGATAAATGCTGGCACCTTTTTCACAGAACTCTTCAGCATCTATAGGCTAAGCAGAGTTACACTGCGTATTTACACTTTTTGTGACTATCAGGGCTGTTTAAAAAAAATACCTTCACCACGATCAGCTCATGTAGTGCTGCAGGCAAGTGTTACAATAGTTTTGTATGAATAAGAACAGAAAAGGCAGTATGTGTGGAGAGAGAAAGATTTAATGTTCTGGGTCTAAAACAAATTGAAGTGAGCTTGTCTAAGTGGCAGGTAAGGGGTGGGGGGGGGATTGGCAATGGGTGGAACAAAGGGAATGTTTGTAATAGATTGAAATGATGGAGCCATTGAACATACAGTTCAGCTCCTGCTCCATATAACGTGTTGTACGGTCTGGTCTATTGAGCCATACTAAGGATGTTGGATTAAGCAAATGAAAACGAAGGAGGCGGGGGCCAGCAGATGAAAGGCAAGCACATTAGCTTTAAATTGTATACTGTACTGTATTTAAACAGAAGAAAAGAGGCCCTTATCTTTCTAACCAACCTGGCTTCACCTATCAACCTGCCCCTCCCCGCACAGCTTTCAATTCTGGTGTCTTCCCCATTCTTTTTTCAGTCCAGTCCTGAAGAAGGGTCTCGGCCTGAAATGTCCACAGCTTATTCATTTCCATAGATACTGCCTGGCCTGCTGAGTTCCTCCAGCATTTTGTGTGCGTTGAAGGTGTTGTTACCTGAAGGTGGCAAATTCCATTCATTGCCCTTCCTACCTTCGCTGCCTCTATGACGAAATTGCTTTCTCTCTCTTTCTCGGTTCTGATGGAGGAATCTTCAGGCTGAAATGTTTCCAACATTTTTGGATTTTTAAATTTCAGATTTCCCATATTTAATTTTTTAAATTGTTATTATTTTCAATATTTGTGCATTTCTCATCCTGGAAGTTAAGTTACATGAAAATGTAAATAGAATCGAGTCACTCCAAACACTTCAAACTTTGGAGGTTGTAATGCTGGTAAGACCATTTGTACAGGTGACATACTTTTAAGATTTCAGAAAATACACAGGTTAACATGATATTTCAAACTTCTTAAAAGTAGCCAACTCATGGTCCACAGGTGTTACTGATTTGCCCGTTTTACTATATTCAGTGGAATCAAGTGAAATCACTTAAAATACCCTGAAAATATTGTGCTTTGTTGCCTGATATTTGCTTAAATTATGGAGGTACATAGGCAATCCAGCCTTGAAAAGTTCGGTAGGTATATTTATTGGTATTTTCCTTCAACGAGTATTTTGTACTTTGGGCCAAAATATACACACTTTGTGCCTGTGAAGTGTTATCAGCTTGTCCTGAATTGAAGAATATCTACCATAAATTGTATATTGTACTTTTTAAAAAAAAACATAGAAATTGGTTTGACTTTTGACTTTTTATTGTACCTTGTAGAATATGCTCCTGGGGGTTCATTATTTGACTATTTGTCCAGTGATGAAAGTGAGGAAATGGATATGGATCAGATTATGGCTTGGGCAACTGATATCGCCAAAGGTATGTGACTCTGACATTCTTTGCTTAAAATCCTCCTCCCTTTTTGGTAATGCTGATTAGATTGTAGAGTTCCCAACGCTGATCTAATAAACTTGTCAAGCATGATTTCTTTTCTTTGCAGTCACATTTGATGATGTCTGATTATATTATAAATGTCATGCCACACTTTCTTTGTAATGGATTAAACTCTGTGCCAATGTCGACTTGTAGTCCAACTGAATTTCTATCTGCTTTGGTGAATAATGCTGTTTTATGGCTTTTCAATTCACTAGGAACTTCCTGGAACTCAGGGAATTTTGGAAGATCATCTCGTATCTCTTCAGTCACTACTTTTACCAATTTGCAATATTGAGGTCAATCTTCAGTCCCATTCATTTGTCTCGTATCTCCTTTGATGGGTTCAGATTGTTCTATGGTCTTTTTTTATACCCTGATTTTCTGCTACTTTTGGGGTTCTTGTAGTGACTTCCACCCTGAAGTCATACAAATTATTTGTTCATAATCTATTCCGTTTCTTTGTTTTCTAAATGGGAATCTGTAGGACCAAAAATTGCTTTAGCTTTTCTTTCTTTCTTTCTCTCTTTCTTTCTTTCTCTGTCTCTATCTCTCTCATGCATCTGTGCTTTCAATTTTGTTTTTAGCTTATTCTTATAATATACATCCTACTGTTTTTTCTCTGTTAAGTCATAAGACCATAAGATACAGGAGCAGAATTAGGCCATATGGACCATCAAGTCTGCTACACCATTTCATCATGGCTGATCCATTTTCTCTCTCAGTTGCAATATCCTGCCTTCCCCTTCCCCCCTCCACCTCCACCCCGATATCCCTTCATGCCTTGACAATCAAGAATCGGTATCAACCTCTGCCTTAAGTATACATAAAAACGAGGCCTTGACAGCTGCCTGTGGCAACAAATTCCACAGATTCACCACTCTCTGGCTAAAGAAATCCCTCCTCATCCCTTTTCTAAAAGGATGCCCCTCAATACTGAGGCTGTATTCTCACGTAAACCTCTCTGTCCTCAGTCATCCTTCACTGAAGGCTTTTCAGAGCAGTTTGTCATTGAGCCTACTAGGGGATCAGCTGTACTGGATTGGGTGTTATATAGTGAACCGGAGATGATTTGGGAGCTTAAGGTAAAAGAACATTAGGAGACATTGATCACAATATGATTGAGTTCAAATTGAACTTTGATAGGGAAGAAGTAAGTAGAAGTATTTTGGTGGAGTAAAGGTATGAGAGAGGACTTGCCCAAAGTAAATTGGAAGGAGCTGCTGGCAGGGATGTCAGCAGAGCAGCAATGGCGTCAAGTTTCTGGGAAAACGAAGAAGGTGCAGGATAGATGTATTCCAAAAACTAAGCAATACTTAAATAGCAAAGTTGTACAACCATAGCTGACAAGGGAAATCAAAGCTAATGTAAAAGCAAAAGAGAGGGCATACAACAAAGCAAAAATTAGTGGGAAGACAAGAGGATTGGGAAACTTAAAAACCTACAGAGAGCAACTAAAAGAATCATTTGGAGGGAAAATATGAAATATGAAAGCAAGCTAGCAAACAATATCAAAGTGGACAGTAAAAGCTTTTTCAAGTATGTAAAACAAAATGAGAGTGGATATAGGAACATTAGAAAATGAGGCTGGAGAAAGAATAATGGGGGACAGGAAGATAGCAGATGAACTAAACAGGTATTCTTCATCAGTCTTCACTGTGGAAGACTCTAGCAGTGTTCCAGATGTTGAAGGGTGTGAGGGAAGAGAAGTGAGTGTAGTTAATATTTCAAGGGAGAAGGTGCTCAAAAAGCTGAAGGACCTAAAAGTACATAAGTCACCCAGACCAGATGAACTGCACCCTTGGGTTCTGAAAAAGGTAGCGATAGAAATAGTTCAGGCATTAGTAATGATCTTTCCAAAATCATTGAACTCTGGTATGATGCTAGAGGACTGGAAAATTGCAAATGTCAATCCACTCTTTAAGAAAGGAGGAAGGCAGCAGAAAGGAAATTCGCCTGACCTCAGTGGTTGGGAAGATGTTGAAGTCAATAGTTAAGGATGAGGTTATGGAGTACTTGGTGACACAGGACAAGACAGGACAAAGTTGGCATAGTTTCAAGGAAAATCTTGCCTGATGAACCTGGTGTTCCTTGAGGAGATTACAAGTAGGATAGATAAGGAGGATGCAGTGGATGTTGTATATTTGGACTTTCAGAGGGCCTTTAACAAGGTGCCACGTTTGAGGTTGCTTACCAAGTTAAGAGCCCATCGTATTACTGGAAAATTACTGGCATAGTTAGAGGTTTGGCAGATTGGCAGGAAGCAATGAGTAGGAATAAAAGGATCCTTTTCCGGTTGGCTGTCTGTGACTAGTGGTGTTCAGCAGGAGTTGGTGTTGGGACTGCTTTTTATGCTGTATATCAATGATTTAGATGTTGGAATAGATGGCTGTGTTGTCAAGTTTGCAGATGATATGAAGATTGGTGGAGGGGCAGGTAGTGTTGAGGGAACAGGGGACAAGTCCTTGGAGAATGGGTAAGAAAGTGGCAAATGAAGTACAATGTTGGAAAATGCATGGTCATGCACTTTGGTAGTAGAAATAAATGTGCAGACTATTTTCTAAACTGAGAGAAAGTTCAAAAATTTGAGATACAGAGGGACTTGGGAGTCCTTGTGCAGAACACTCTGAAGGTTAACTTGCAGGTAGTCAGTGGTGAGGAAGGCAAATGCAATGTTTGCACTGATTTCAAGGTGGATAGAATACAAGAGCAGGCCGGCTGGTGGTGTAGTGGCATCAGCGCTGGACTTCGGAACGAGGGTTCCGGAGTTCGAATCCAGCCGGCTCCCTTGCACACTTTCCATCCGTGCTGGGTTGAGCGTTGAGCTAGCAACTCGGCCTCGTAAAAATAAGAAAGTCATAATGGCGTCCTGATGAATCCACTCAGAGTTAAGGGCTTTCTTCTTCTTCTAGAATACAAGAGCAGGGATGTGATGCTGAGGCTTTATAAGGCACTAGTGAGGCCCCATCTTGAGTATTGTGTTTTGGGCTCCTCATCTTAGAAAAGATGTACTGGCATTGGAGAGGATTCAGAGGAGGTTCACAAGGATGTTTCCGGAAGTGAAAGGATTATCATACGAGGAATGTTTGATAGCTCTAGGCCTGAACTCATTGGAATTTAGAAGGATGAGGGGGGGATCTCATTGAAACCTTTCAAATGTTGAAAGGCCTAGACAGAGTAGATATGGAAAGGATGTTTCCCATGGTGTGGGAGTCTAGGACAAGAGGGCACAGCCTCAGGATAGAGGGGTGTCCATTTAAAACAGTAATGCAGAGAAGTTTCTTTAGACAGAGGGTGGTGAATTTGTTACCACAGGCAGCTGTGGAGGCCAGGTTGTTGTATGTATTTAAGGCAGGGGTTGATAGGTTCTTGGTTGGACATGATGTCAAAGGTTATGGGGAGAAGGCCAGGGAGTGGGGCTGAGGAGGGAAAAAAGGATGAAACATGATTGAATGGCAGAGCAGACTCAATGGGCCAAATGGCCTAATTCTGTTCCCATGTCTTATGGTCTTTGGATTTCTTAAATTTTCCAAAACACTGCCCCTAATTAATCAATATATGCTTCTCTTTCAAATTTGATACTATACATCCATAACCATGGATGGATCAGACTTTTCTTGTGTGTTTATTTCTCAGTGTGATAAGCCTTTTGTTGAGGGTAATTAATTATCATCTTAAATATCTTCCATTGTTTGTCTTGCCTTTTTTTAAATATATGTTCCTCGTCCACTCTGGTCAATTTTGTCTTTGTACTATTGCAGTTACCATTATTTAAGTTTATGTTGTTGGTTTCAAACTGAAAAGTCTCATTCAGCTGTGAGAACAGCTGAGAGGATCCTAGGGGTCTCCCTACCATGTATCGGGGACAGTTACCAGGAACGCTGTGTACGCAGGGCCCTTAGTATTATCGAGGATCCCACCCATCCATCCGGCATCCTCTTTGACTTTCTACCATCAGGCTGGAGAGTCTGATGCATAAAAACTAGAACAGTTAGGTTGGGAAGCAGTTTCTTCCCCCAGGCCATTAGGCTTCTGAACTCCCAGCCGCATCTATTCGAAGTGTCTCTGGTTAATCTGTTCTGTTCTTACAATATTTAGTATTAATGCACTTTAGTTTGTTATTAATGTGTGATTTAACTGTAGATTTTAGCCTTACCCTCATGAGTATAATGCATAATGTGTACTACTGTGCTTTACACCCTGATTCGGAGAAACGTGATCTTGTTTCTATATGCTTTGTATGGTCATATACATTAAATGACAATAAACTTGATTAGACTTGATTCTCAGACCAAATATGAAATGTTATGATGTCATGTTCACCAGATGATCCTTCACCATGAGACGTTAATTTGTGTTCTTTACATGTAATGTTCTGCACCATTTGTGACTCCTCAGATAGTGAAGCAGTTCATACCCAAATGCAGCAGGACCTGGACAATATCCAGGCTAGGGCTGACAAGTGGCAAGTGACATTCAAATCATGTGAGTGCCAGGCAATGACTATCTCCAACAAGAGAGGCTCTAACCATCGTCCCTTACCATTCAGTGGCATCGCTATGACTGAATCCCCTACTATCAACATCCTGGGGGTTATCATTGACAGGAAACTGAACTGGTCTAGCCATATAAACACAGTGGCTACCAGAGCAGGTCAAAGGCTAGGAATCCTGCGGCATGTAACTCACCTCCTGACTCCCCAAAGCCTGTCCACCATCTGCAAGGCTCAGGTCAGGAGTGTAATGGAATACTCACCACTCACCTGGATGAGTGCAGCTCCATCAGCACTCAAGGAACTTGACACCACCCAGAACAAAGCAGCCCTCTTGATTGGTACCCCTTTCACAAGCATCCAATCCCTCCACCATCAACGATCAGTTGCAGCAGTGTGTACTATCTACAAGATGCACTGCAACAACACACCCTCCAGACCCACAAACACTATCATCTAGAAGGACAAGAGCAGCAGATACCTGGGAACACCACCACTTGGAAATCCCCCTCCAGGTCACCCACCATCCTGACTCGGGAACACACCGCCGTCCCTTCATTGTCACTGGGTCAAAATCAGCACTGTGGGTGTACCTACACCCCAGGGACTGCAGCGGTTCAAGAAGACAACTCATCACCACCTTCTCAAGGGCAACGAGGGATGGGCAATAAATGCTGGTTTAGCTGGCGACATCCATATCTTGTAAATGAATAAATTTTAAAAATGCATTTAAAAAGCCTTATCCTTGCCCAGCTCCACAACATATTGATAGGAATTATCCTGAATTCATTCAATGAGCTTATCTTCAAGGCCTTCCTTACCAACTTGATATGTTGTGTTTATGTGATAAGTCACTTAAAATTATTTCAGAATCTTTCTGTCCAGCCTGCCATTATTTGTTGTCTTATATTCTGTTCTAATGTATAGCTCATGTTGGGAAGCCTATACACTACTTTCACTGCCAACTTCTTTACCTTGCTGTTTTCTTATTGCAACAAGAACTGATTCTACATAAACAAGAGAAAATCAGCAGGTGCTGGAAATCCAAGCAACACACATAAAGCGCTGGAGGAACTGAGCAGGCCAGGCAGCATCTATGGTAAAGAGTACAGTCGATATTTCAGGCCAAAACCCTTCAGCAGGACTGGAGAAAAAAAGATGAGGAGTAGAGTTAGACGGTTGGGGGAGGGGAGAGAGAAACATGAGGTGATCGGTAAAAGTGGGGGGGGGGAGGGGTGAAGTAAAGAGCTGGGAAGTTGATTGGTGAAATTGGTACAGGGCTGGAGAATGGGGCATCTGATAGGAGAGGACAGAAGGCCATGGATGAAAGAAAACGGGAGAGGAGCACCAGAGGGAGACGATGGGCATTCAAGGAGATAAGGTGAGAGGGAAAAGGAGATGGGGCATAGAGGAAGCGGGAGCATTACCAAAAGTTCGAGAAATAGATGTTCATGATTCTACACCTTGATTTACTGGCCCAAAATAATTACTTACCACCGTACCAGTCTCAGCCTTTATCAACACAGTGATACCCCATATTTCTTCCCGAGTACCTACCCTTTCAAAAATGTTAGCACACTGGACTTATTGGTTTCCAGCTTGGCAACCTTTCATCTATAATAGATGCCAGATTATTGACATTTATTTCTAATTTTGCTAATCTTGCAGACATCCAGATAAAGAGCTTCTAGTCTTGTCCTTTTACCATTTTCCCCTACTCTGGTTCTATATCCAGGTGTACTCTTGCATTATTCTTCCTTGTCATAGTTTAATGATTAACTGTTCCACTGCACCTCACTCACTCCTGATCCTG
Source organism: Mobula birostris (assembly GCF_030028105.1). Lineage (NCBI taxonomy): Eukaryota > Metazoa > Chordata > Chondrichthyes > Myliobatiformes > Myliobatidae > Mobula > Mobula birostris. Next base: position 169,410,467 of record NC_092375.1, on the reverse strand, counting down.
TTTCTTTAACATTCCTCTCATCTGAAATATTCACTCACCTACCCCAACAACAATGTGTCCACGCACTCAAACATGATTTAACTTAATGGACAACCATTCCAATCCCTATTTTAGGTCATTGGAACATGAGAACATAAGAAATAGGAGCAGGAGTAGGCCATCTGGCCCGTCGAGCCTGCTCCGCCATTCAGTAAGATCGTGGTTGATCTGATCATGGACTAACTCCATCTACCTGCCTTTTCCCCATAGCCCTCAATTCCCCCACTATGCAAAAATCTATCCAACTGTGTCTTAAATATATTTACTGAGGTAGCTTGCACTGCTTCATTAGGCAGAGAATTCCACAGATTCACCACTCTTAGAGCACACCTCATCTCTATCCTAAGTTTACTCCCCTGAATCTTGAGGCCTTGTCTGCAAGTTCTAGTCTCACCTACCAGTATAAACACCTTTCCTGCCTCTATCTTATCTATCCCTGCTCTTAAATTCCAATCCCCTAGCAATGAAGGCCAACATTCCATTTGCCTTCTTGATGACCTGCAAACTAACCTTTTGCAATTCATGCACAAACACTCCCAAGACCCTTTGCACAGCAGCACGCTGCAATCGTTTACCACTTAATAATAAACTGATCTTCCATTTTTCCTTTCAAAATGGATGACCTTGCATTTACCAAAATTGTACTCCATCTGCTAGACTCTTGCCCACTTAACCTATCCATATCTCTCTGCAGACTGTCCATATCCTTTGCACAGTTTGCTTTTCCACCCAATTTAGTGTCATCAGCAAACTTAGATACACTACACTCGGTCAGTTCTTCCAGATCCTTAATGTATATTGTGAACAGTTGAGGGCCCAGCACCGACCCCTGTGGCACATCACTCACCATTGATTGCTAACCAGACAAACACCCATGTATCCCAGCTCTCTGCTTTTTATTGAATAACTAATCCTCTATCCATGCTAATACATCACCCCCACCTCTATGCATCCGTATCTTATGGATAAGTCTTTTATGTGGCCTTTTATATTGAACGCCTATTGGAAATCCAAGTAAGTAATGTCCATCTGTTCCCCTCTATCCACTGTGCTGGTTATATCCTCAAAGAACTCCAGTAAGTTTGTCAAACAGAACCTGCCTTTGCTGAATCCATGCTGCGTCTGCCTGATGGATCCATTTCTTTCCAGATGCCTCACTATTTCTTCTTTAATGATAGCTTCAAGTATTTTCCCACTATATTTGTTAAACTAACTGGCCTTATAGTTACTTGCCTTTTTCCAACATCCTTTTTTGAACAGTGGCGTGACATACACCTTCTTCCAATTTGCTGGGACTTCCCTAAAGTCCAGAGAATTTTGCTAAATTATTACCAAAGCCTCTGCTATAACCTCTACCATTTCCTACAGTACCCTGAGATGCATTCCATCAGGACCCAGGGGACTTATCTATCTTAAGGACCACAAGTTTGCTCAGCACTACCTCTTTAGTGATAGCTATTGTATCGAGGTCCTCACCTCCTGTCGCATCCATATCATCTGTCTTCAGCATGTTAGACGTATTCTCCACTGTGAAGACTGACACAAAATAGTCATTCAAAGCCTCAGCTATTTCCTGATTACCAAATATCAATTCCCCCTTCTCATCTATGTTCACTTTTCTGCTTTGTATAATTATAAATACCTTTACTATCTGTTTTTATATTTTGTGCTAGTTTATTTTCATAATCTTCCATTTCTTTGTTGCTTTTTAAAGTTTTCCCCATCTTCCAGTTTCCCACTACCCTTGCTGACTTTGAACACACAAGCTTTTAGTTTGATGCCTTCCTTTATTTCCTTAGTTGTCCATGGCTGGCTCCCCCCACCCTTACTGTCCTTGCTTTTAACTGGAGTATATTTTGTTGAGCACCGTGAAAAATCTCTTTGAAAGTCTTCCACTGTTCCTCAACCATCCCACCATATAGTCTGTGTTTCCAGTCTACCCTATCCAATTCCTCCCTCATCCTGTTATAGTCCCCCTTGTTTAGGCATAATACACTGGTTTTAGATCGAACTATCGCACCCTCCATTTGTACGAGAAACTCAATCATACTGTGATCACTCTTTCCAAGAGGATCCCTAACCACAAGATTGCTAATTTTACCTGTCTCATTGCACAGGACCAGATCCAAGATAGCACTTTCCCTTGTAGGTTCAATAACGTACTGTTCAAGAAAGCCATCATGGATGCATTCTATAATTGCCCAAGCTAAATTTGTACCTCATGGTGTTCAGAAGCCCCGAAGGAAATAATTGACGCGAAAAATCCTTAATGAAATATTGAAATGAAGTGTAGAAAATGCAGTGAAATTAGTTGAGATCATTGGACCCGTAACAGTAAATTTCAAAAAAATGTAGGTAGAAGATGGAAAATGGGAGGAGAAAATCTTTTGTAGTTGTTTTTGAAGAGCTACCAATGAAATAATGTGAGGATCCCAAGGCCTTAGAGCAGTGAATTGTTTGATTTCATTTTGAAAACCACCAGCAGCAGAGAAAATGCATTAAACAACAAAACAGAATTACAAGCAGGGAAAAGGAAGGGAAGAGCAAGGCAGAATTCAAAATAGCAGCAAAGGAACCGAGAGGAAATCATCATAATAGATCTCTAATTAACTTGTGTTCATTAGGTGCAGGTTGGAAGGAGCTGAGTTGTTTGGAAAGATTGAGTAGGTTAGGTCTCTATTGCTTGGAATGTAGAAGTTTCAGAGGAGATTTGATAGAGGTGTACAAGTTTATGAAGGGTATAGGGAGGATAAATGCAAGCAAGCTTTTTCCACTAGGTTGGGTGGGACTACAACTCGAGGTCACAAGTTAAGGGTGAAAGTTGAAAAGTTTTAGGGGAACATGAGGGGAAACTTCTTCGCTCAGAGGGTCATGAGAGTGTGGAACGAGCTGCCAGCACAAGTGGTGCAGGCAAGTTTGATTTCAACGTTTGGGAGAAGCTTGGATAGGTACATGGATAGTGCGGGTCTGAGAGCTACGATTCTGGCGCAGGTCGAAGGGAGTAGGTATTTTAAATCATTAGGCGTGGACAAAATGAGCTGAAGGGCTGGTTTCTGTGCTGTACTTTTCTATGATTCTGTTAGGTTCCCATGAAGTCAAGACAAGTCAAGTCACTGTTACTGTCATTTCGACCATAACTGCTGGTACAGTACACAGTAAAAACGAGACAACTTTTTTCAGATTTAATCATTTAGGTTTAGTCTACATAAAACATTTACATTTCTTGTTGAAGGAGACAAAGTTGTGCTGCTCCCCCCTTTTATCTTCCATTGCCTTTGAATTTTTTTGTACTTTTCAGTACACGTCTATTTTTCCAGTGTACTTATCCATTCTTGATCTTTCATTTTGACTCTTAACCAAGCCTGCCTACAATTGCTCTCCGTGTCTGCGCGCAGCTCATGCTGACTGAACGCACTGAGCACTGACAGTATTTAATTTATGACTTCCCAGCCATGTTCTTTGCCAATCCTTTTACTTGACATCATCATCTTAATTTCTAATTCCCGTGGGACTGCCAAACAGCTGCTCTCTGTAACTTGAACACAGAGAGACTGGACTATTGAGACATTGTACGTTAGAAGTTTTATTAGCAAAGTATTTCAAATTCCAAACACTTTAATATTATAATATTTATGTTTCAAAATGTAGGTTTCTAGTTCTTGCTAGTTTGAGGAAGAATTTAGTAAATTAGCAAGTAGAAAAACAAGATGCCTGTTAGCATCCAGGAATCAGATTTTAAATCTTCTTTCCACTGTGGTTCCAGAAATTAATAGCAATCCTGTTAATCTGCTTTGTGACGTGCATAATTTTGCAATCATTTTCTTTAGAGGTGTTGTCTCTTTTGAGGTGCTCTGCACTATGTGTCATATTCCTCCAGCAATTTTGTGTGCTACGATGTATAATTTCCTGACTCAAAGGATAAAGGGTGTTCTCAGAGCTCCAGCAATTCTGCCTTGGAACTTTTTTGTGTAGAATTTCTCTCTTTCTGGCAGCTACGTGCAGTGGCCCACCCAAAACTGAAAACATCCTATATAAATCATGCATAAAACAACAATGCACTTTGGAAGAACCCGGAACCTGGAACTGGACAGTGGAATGCTCCTCTCGCAGGATGTAGAAAGTTTGGGAGACCTCCAGTGTCTCTGACCACTACACCTGCGAAAAATGCATCCAGCTGCAGCTTCTAACACTGCATTGAGTTGGAGCTGGAACTGGATGAAATCCAGATCATTTGGAAAGCTGACGCGGTGATAGATAGGACGTGTCGAGAGATAGTTACACCCAAGGTGCAGGACACAGGAAACTGGGTGACAGTAAGAAGGGGAAGAATTTAAGCAGCCTCTCATCCCCCTCTTCCCCTCCCCAGCAGCAGATATACTAGGTAAAGGATGGCTTTGTGCATGGTAAGTCATGTCTAACCATTCTTATAGATTACCAGGAAAGTTGATGAAGGTAGGATAATGGATGTTGTCTACGTGGACCTTAGCAAGGCACTTGACAAGGTCCTGCAAGGGAAGTCGGTCAAGAAGATTCAGTCACTCAGCATTCGAGATGAGATTGTAAATTAGATTGGACATTGGCTTTGTGGGAGAAGCTAAAGAGTGATATAAGATGGTTTCTTCCCTGACTGGAGGCCTGTGACTAGTGGAGTACTGCAGGGATCGGTGCTGGGTCTGTTGTTGTTTATCGTCTATATCAATGATGTGGATGATAATGTAGTTAACTGGATTGGCGGATATGTGGATGATACCGAGTTTGGGCATGTAGCAGGTAATGAGGAAGGCTATCAGGGCCAGCAGTGGGATCTGCATGAGCTGGGAAAATGGGCTGAAAAATGACAGGTGGAATTTAATGCTGAAAAGTATGAGGTGTTGCATTTCAGTAGGACCAGCCAGGTCTTACACAGCGAACATAGGGCACTGAAGAGTGTGGTAGAACAAAGGAAGCTGGGAATACGGGTCCATAATTCATTGAAATTGGCGGCACAGGTAGATAGGGCCATAAAGCTTTGGCACATTGGCCTTCAGAACTGAAAGTATGACAGGTGATTGATAAGTTCGTGGCCTAAGGTAGAAGGAGATAAGTTATTAACTTCAAACTTTCTGCATAATCACTCAAAGAGTTAAACTGCACGTGCATATAACAAGAGCTGTATAATTCATCTCCTTCTACCTTAGGCCACAAACTTATCAATCACCCCTGCTGTGGACCACGACGCCGACCTCTACAAGGAAGGGATCCGTATGCCCCACGACCGCTGGACTAAGTGTGTAAATGTAGGAGGGGACTATGTTGAAAAATCAATGTGCTAAGTTTTCTAAAATTGACTCCTTCTACCCTAGGCCACAAACTTATCAGTCACCCCTCGTATTGAGTACAGGAGAGGGGAAAGATATAAATAAGGTTGAAGGAGTACAGGAAGAGGCCTTTCAACCCTTTCTAGCATTTAGTTAAACCTTGTATTTCTAACAATCTTTTCTATTTATGCATTTTTCCCTCTGGAATGATATCTGCTCCACCCATGGCCTAACAATCAGAACCATTCTACAACACAAGAAAATCTGCAGATGCTGGAAATCCAAAGCAACACACACAAAATGCTGGAGGAACACAGTAGGCCAGACAGCATCTACGGAAAAGAGTAAACAGTCGACATTTCAGGCTGAGACCCTTCATTAGCACTGGAAAGGAAGGGGAGAAATGGGACTCGGACTTCTTCCCTTCCTTTCCAGTCCTGATGAAGGGTCTCGGCCAGAAAAGTCGCCTGTTTGCTCTTTTTCATGGATGTTACCTGGCCTGCTGAGAACCATTCTCCAGCTTTTGATATTCAACAAGTCAGTGTCTGATGCTTTCCTTTTATAAATGTCTTCACACCTTACCTTTCCACCTTCCTGAGTTGCTGCAATATTGTAATGGCATCCCATGAAAGGCTGCTTCATTATTTTCTTCCAGGTATGCATTATTTACACATGGATGCTCCAGTAAAAGTAATCCACCGGGACCTCAAATCACGAAATGGTAAGCAAACAACTATATTGTACTCGTTCTGTAACTTTGTTTTAAAGGAGCATGGTAGTGTTATGACCTGTAGAAGAATTCTGCAGGGTGGATAACATTTAAGTTTGAATTGTTGGAGAATGACTGTCATAAATGCATGAGGTGTATTTGCCCTGCTGTGCACAAACTTGCATCCTCGTCCTGTTCAGCAGACACCTATCGCCCACTTTGATCCTGGGTGGAATGTCTATATTGCTGTGTCCCAATGCAGAGTCATGTAATACAGAGGCTCTCTCGTCAGCTGTGCCAACAGAGGATTTGACAGCCAGGTAGACCCACATCAATTACTGTCAAAGCTCTCACTGAAATTCAAAGCATCAAATAACAGTTTTAGGAAAATAAAAATTTTGATTTAATAAGAATTCTAAAGTACCCTCACACATTTGGAAACACTTGGCCATAGGAGCAGGATTAGGCCATTCGGCCCATTGAGTCTGCTCTGCCGTTCCATCATGGCTGATTTATTATCCCTCCTGCCTTCTCCCCATGACCTTTGACACCCCGACTAAAAAGGCCATAAAACGTAAAGCAGAATTAGGCCATTTGAGTCTGTTCCACATTTAAACTAAATAAATTAAGTCAATTTTGTTTTAAATGGTTAATCGCTGTAGGGGTGGTGTGGTGCAGGAGTAGTGGGCAGATTTCCCTGTCTAAGAGCTGGGAGATCTGCAGAACATCATACGGACCTTCTGGACTCTCTGGGAAACCCACCAATGCAATGCACCAGTGACATAACAGAAGATGCTGTTGCTCCCACTGGTTTAACATTGTTACAGCTGTGGGTTTGGGGGTTTTAACAAAGAAGCACAGATTTAAACATCAGTCTGGCCACTGCACTATATAAAGGTGCAGTGTTGAATCTGAGTTCTTCCACTGATTTTCCTTCATTCTGCGAATTTGTATTATGTGGATTAATGCAGATAAGTAAACTAGGACCTTTACAATTAGAAAATTATGCAAATGTTAACAAATTTCATAACTGCAGTTGATACATCTCCACAATTTCTTTCTTCCAATGCTTTTAGAGTAATATTTTGCCAAAACTTCTGTCCTCCACATTAGTGACTGATATGTTAAAGATTGCTCAGTATATTTTAGTTTCATATGCATAGAATGTAGAAATTTCCTATTTGGAATAGTGTCTAATGTTTTTCTTTTTACCTTTACTTAATGTAGTGGTGCTTGCTGCAGACAAAATTTTAAAGGTGAGCTACCGAAGAATTTTTTTTTATCTGAAGCTGTTTCAAAGGTCAATAATCTGAAAAGATAAATGATTATAGATCATTTTTGTTCTTCTCTCAGATATGTGATTTTGGTGCTTCAAGGTTTCACTCTCATACTACACACATGAGCCTGGTGGGCACCTTCCCATGGATGGCACCAGAAGTTATACAGAGCTTACCTGTGGCTGAGACATGTGATACGTATTCCTATGGTGTGGTAGGTATAACACAAATTATCCTGCCTATTTTATTCAGATCAGGCCAACGCTTACATTAAACTTGTATTGAGAAAACTGAAATTGACATTCTTAACGAAAGAAGGTTCTTTGTAAATTAAGAAAAAATGCATTGAGCATATTTTTAAAAAAACGCCTATTGATATATTGATGCGAGGTGTGCTTGGGTAAATGGCTGAACTTTAAGCAGCATTTCGAAGGCCACAAATGGCTGTGATTCAGTAGACCAAGCTATTGTGTGGTTGATTCATTCTGAAAGCTATGGACTTAATTCCTGGGTTGTAAACCAGAGGGTGTCTGCAGTCTTGCTGACTAGGAATGTCATCTTGGGAAGTTTGGGCAGATTTTAGCAGTCCAGAACTTGTTTAACCCAGCTGGCCAAACGTCTGCTCGGAATGGAGGAATGATTATCTTCCGCAATGAAATTTGGCAACGGGGGCCCTTCCTGTCGTGCCTGAAAGATTATCATCTTCCCTGCAGACATTGCAAAAACCTAATATTCATAAAATACACTGTTGCCTCTTTCTAAGAAATAGCTGCTTTTAAAACGACAGTAGCCCCACAGCATTGAGATTATTCCTGAAGTGTGGAGATGGCATCGCTCAGTCTTCTACAGATGGAAAGTATTTTAAAATTTATGATATTTGTTAAGATTAGATAGATGTTAAAAGGCTCATGTTTTTCAGGTTCTTTGGGAAATGATGACACGGGAGATCCCATTTAAAGGTTTTGAAGGCTTACAGGTGGCCTGGCTAGTTGTGGAAAAAAATGAGGTACGGTGTATGCTTTTGTTTTTCATACTTTTCATAATGTTTCTATTAATTTAAATGCTTGATATAAGCATTGCTTAATTTTTTTCCTCAAAATAAGCATTAATTTTGTTTCTTTGACTACATCACCCACTCATATATGCACATATCATATTGTAATGACTGTTTACTGAATATACAAACCAGAGGCCTCAATTGATAATCCAGAAAGTGAGATCTCAAACATTACTGCGACAATTTCACAGCTAGAATTGTGTTTCTAAGATGAATGGGAGTAAAGAGCTTTAATTCAACAAGCTAAGATGGTTTACTTAAAAACTACTGTCATTGCCTGCCCTGGTTCATTTGTAACATAAACATTCCACTTAACTCTTAATTGCGTCTTGAACTTGCCTAACAAATCTCTCAATGTAATCGAACTACTGCAGTGCTTAACAAATCTGGACCAGCCACTCAACTGCAACCTAGGCATTGATTTGGACCAATAAAGGCATTCCTTAAGCCAAATCGTTGTGTTCATTGTGTCTTTGCTGTGTACTGTAGTTTGAAGAACTCCAGTTATACCCAAGAGGTCAGTAGTTTGACTTTGAAAAAGCAAAGAACCAAGTACAGCTGATGCTGGAAATCTAAAACTAAAACACGTTAATTAAAATACTCCACAGTTAAGATGAGGAAAATGCATGGTCATGCACTTTGGTAGTAGAAAGAAAAGTGCGGACTATTTTCTGAACGGGGAGAAAATCCAGGGATCTGAGTGGCAGAGAGACTTGGGAGTCCTTGTGCAGAACACCCTGAAGGTTAACTTGCAGGTTGAGTTGGTGGTGAGGAAGGCAAATGCCATGTTAGGATTCATTTCAAGAGGTCTAGAATACAAGGATGTGATGCTGAGGCTTCATAAGGTGGTTCTTCTGGTCAGTTATTGTGATCCTGAAGCATTGATCTGGCAAAACACATCAGGGTTCATTGATGTTTCAAGACAAAGACCAAGAACTGCAGGTGCTGGAAATCCAAAACAAAAACAATAAACAACTATCCTGTTGGCCAGGCAGCATCCATATAGAGAGAAACAGGATTAATGTCTCATGTAGATGGTTAAGAATTAAGAAAACAAAATTCAAGCATATTGAAGGATGGAGGGAAGAAAGAATGTCTGTGATAACGTAGAGAATTGGTGATGATGAGGTTTATTTATCACAAATGATCCACCTAGAGGAGATTTAAATAGAAGGAAAAGTGATAGATATATGGTTAGCACAGGAGGGTGGAACTGAGGTGAAAGGTCAGCCATGATTTACTGAATGGCAGAACAAGGGGGTGAATACATACATCTCATCCTACATGCTGTTAACAGCATCTGTGCTATCTCTAACCATAAGAGCTTCCTTTATCCCAGCTGTTTGAGTAAATAAACAATAACAGCAATTATACATCCAAAATTTTCTGGATACCCTGAAGTTTTAACTGACCTTCTCAAAACATTTGTCTTTCATTCCATTGAGGCTAAAATTCATAATCTAAAACCGTACTAAAATGCAGAAGTGATTATTTTGTTTCCATAATTAAGTGCGTTCAAAGTACGAAGTAAATTGATTATCAAATTACTTAAATGTCACCATAATCTTCCCTGAGATTCATCTCCTTGCAGATATTCACAGTAGAACAAAGAAATACAATAGAATCAAACATTGACAAAAAAAAAAGTGCAAATGAAGACAGTTTCAGCAAACACACAAATAAATAGATAGGTAAATAAATAATAATAAAAAAGTTCCAAGTAAAATTTATTGTCAAGAGTACATGCATGTCACCACATACAACCCTGAGATTCTTTTTATGCAGGCATACTTAGCAAATCTATAGAACAGTAACTGTAAACAGGATCAATGAGCAGCAAACTGTGCAAATACAAATATAAATAAATAGCAATACATAACGAGAGCATGAATTAACAAGGTAAGGAGTCCTTCAAGAGAGACCATCAGTTTTGGGAACAACAGAAATAGAATGAGTACATATCCCCTTTTGTTCAAGAGCCTGATGGTTGAGGGGTGGTAACTGTTCTTGAGCCTGGTGTGAGTCCGGAGGCTCTTGTACCTTCCAGCTGCTGGCAGAAGCAAGGAAAGAGCACGGCCTGGGTGATGAACAATGTTCTCTCTAATTTGTAATGACTTGTGTGCAAAAATCTTGTGCTGTGCAATTTTTTTGCCCAGTGACAACAGCCTGTGCGCACTGAATAATTTCTTCAATGAAAACAGCATAAATAAGCCAGTTCTAAGATCACTAGTTTATTCAGCCCTAGATGAAGATTAGTTGCAGCCTCTTTGGTACTGCCTTATCTCCCACTACTCTCATGCGAGAGTAGTTCTGTAGGGGATCCAGTTGTTAAACATAAATCTGTCCCAGGACGCATCCTCTATTATGATAACCCCAAAAAACTTAAAGTTAATTATTGACCTTCTGCCCCTCCATTGCCCTAATGAGGACTGGCTCATGGACCTCCACCTGCAGCCTCTTTTTTTTACCATATCATGCACATTGCCTTTATCTGCCACCCTGTCAAGCATGAGTAGTTTTGTAGGGGATTCAGTTGTTAAACACAAGTCAACAGAGACAGTCACCAATATCGCATATCTGAGCCTCAAAGTCAAACTAATCCTCCATCATGAAAATAATAGTAAACTACAGTTGGATCAAGGCTGGATTAATATTAATACAGTTGGATTAATATTTGGTTGTGTCAAAAAATGACCATTCATTATATGAGCCCATATCTTTTCAGCTGACTACAACTGTCCGTTATTTAATTTTAAGTGCTATTTGCAGTTATTTTTCTTTGAATGACTGACGGTTTTTCCATTGTTACACAGATTCAGTCTTAAAATTTTGCTAAGGAAAACAGGGCCCATTATCTTCTAATCTAGGTGTTACTTTTGAACTATTGATGAAAAATGGGGCTATCAGATCAGCTATTAAGAATAGATGATAATTTGCATGGAATCAGGCAAAAGTGATGACAGATATATTACTGTAATTGATTATTGTACTTAATTGGTAATTGAACTCAAATTTAAAATCGTTAAAGTCAATCTCTTTCCCTCACCATAGCTCTTCTTCCTCACTTGCCCTAGCACAACTTTACAGAGGTTACGTGAGGTTATGCAGCCTGTAGCACAGGTTAACAATTCGCTTGTTTCACCTTTGAAACAAGATTGCGTGCAGAGTATTAGTGCCCTCTTTCCTGTCGTTTTATTGTTCAACTCGAGCAAATTGATCTCCTTCTGAAACGGAAATGATCCCTCTGGGTTTTGTAGCCACAGCTTGTCTCATTCAGTTTGTTTTGATCTATTTTATGAAGAGGAAAGTGTATATGTTCTATTTTATTAGAAGCTGCATGTAAGGATTATAGTATGAGCAAATTGGCAGTTTATCCTTGTTGTTAAAAATATTTACTTCTGATTGTAGGGACAGCAAGCCCATTTCCAGAATTGATCAGTGATCCTGAATCCAGGTGGATACGTGAGAATCTGCCATGGATGGCTTTGTGGTTGGAATAGGGAGGGGAGTTAGTGTATACTATCCAAATGATTGTATAAGCATATAAACTCACTGTGCTCACCTCCCACTAATAACTGCACAATTTACACAACTAACCCCAAGAAACGTTTCATTTTAGGAATTATTTTCCAGCTCCTCAGTTCCTTGTTGATTTGGTGAGTAAATGAAATATAATGATGTGCTGACAGTAGCATTTTGGTAGAGACATCGAGTTCAATCCTAAGCTTGGGTGCTATCTCTGTGGAGTTCGCACACTCTCCCTAGACGGTCTGTATGTCACACCTCCCTCCCCACTCTGACCGCCACCACTGGGTGCTTCAGTTTCCTTGTACATTCCAAAGGTGTGCAGGTTGAGGGGTTAATTGGCCCCTGTAAATTGCCCCTCAGATGTAGGTGAGGGTCAGAATCTGAGTAAAATAGGAGAATAAAATGGGATTAGTGTAAATGAGTGCTTGATGGTAGGAGGAAACAATGGACTGAACAGTCTGTTCCACTGCTGTTTCACTGATTCTAGGAGGAGACAGTGGGGTTGAATAGCCTGTTACTGTGCTGTTTCACTGATTCTAGGAGGAGATCGTGGGGCTGAATGGCCTGTCTCTGCTGTTTCACTGATTCTAGGAGGAGATCGTGGGGCTGAGGAGCCTGTTCCTGTGCTGTTTCACTGATTCTAGGAGGAGACAATGGGCTGAATGGCCTGTCCCTGTGCTGTTTCATTGATTCTAAACGGGGTCAATGGGCTGAACGGCCTGCCCCTGTGCTGTTTCACTGATTTAGGAGGAGACCGTGGGGCTGAGGAGCTTGTCCCTGTGCCGTTTCACTGATTCTAGGAGGAGACAATGGGCTGAATGGCCTGTTCCTGAGCTGTTTTACTAGTTCTAGGAGGAGACAGTGGGGCTGAATTGCCAGTCCCTGTGCTGTTTCACTCTGATTCTAACAAGACCTGTAAGTGGCACCATCCCAAGTTCGAAATTATTTCAGCCTTATGAGGAAAAATTAAGAAGAGTGGGCTTGAAGAATGGAGAAGAGAATTTTATTGGAACATTTTTAATGGACTTAAGATAGTTTCTATGAAAACTTTTCAACTTTTAGGGCTGTCAAAATGGGGCATAGTCTTATGGGTCAACTACTTCAGACTAAGGCAAGGAGAGATGTTTCTCACAGTTGTGAATCTTTGATTTGTCTTTCTCAGAATCAGAATCAGGTTTATTATTACCGGCATGTGTCATAAAATGTGTTAACTTTGCAACAGCAGATCAATGCAATACATAATATAGAAGAAGAGGGAAAAAATAAAATAATAATAATAAATAAACAAATAACAGTATACGAAAATTGAAAAGATTAAAGATCATACAAATAATATATATTAAAAAGGTGAAGTAGTGGTCAAGGGTTCAATGTCCATTTAGGAATCGGATGGTTGAGGGGAAGAAGCTGTTCCTGAATCGCTGAGTGTGTGCCTTCAGGCTTCTGTACCTCCTTCCTGATGGTAACAATGAGAAAAGGGCATGCCCTGGGTGCTGGAGGTCCTGCAGCTTTCGGTCCAGTGCAGTAGCCCCCCCACCCATACCAGACAGTGATGCAGCCTGTCAGAATGTTCTCCACGGTACATCTATAGAGGTTTTTGAGTGTATTTGTTGATATGCCAAATCTCTTCAAACTCCTAATGAAGTATAGTTGCTGTCTTGCCTTCTTTATAACTGTATCGAGATATTGGGACCAAGTTAGGTCCTCAGAGATGTTGACACCAAGGAACTTGAAACTGCTCACTCTCTCCACTTCTGATCCCTCTATGAGGATTGGTGTGTGTTCCCTCGTCTTACCCTTCCTGAAGTCCACAATCAGCTGTTTCGTCTTACTGACGTTGAGTGCCAAGTTGTTGCTGCGACACTACTCCACTAGTTAGCAACTCCTGTACACCCTCTCATCACCACCTGAGAGTTATGAATGCTGAGTCAATGTGTATATTCAAATCTGAGAGGAAGGGGCTTAAGTGCTACTGGGCTAGAGGAGACAAACAGGAAAATGGACGTGTATCCAAAGATTAGAACAGCTTGAGAGGCCATCAAACCTTCCTGTTTCTGATTCTTCCCTCCCGTATATACAATGATGATAAAAATTGGCTTGTTTTCCTGGGGAATTATGGTGAAATTCAACCATCTCACTTGATCTTTTTAGCATTTGGAGAATCTTTCCAAAAATTGCACATGTTGACTTCCAGTGAGATTGCATTGCTGTCTGTGGTTGGTAATCTCTGCAAAACAAGCTTTGATTAGCTGAATAAAGCCCGAGTGTTCCTGTCGCTTTTTGTAATCATGTCACAACGGGGAGGCTTTGCTCATGTGAATGTATTTTAATTATTTTTGTGCACTTTCAATTGCTAATATATTGCTTTTCTTACTTCAGAGGTTGACCATTCCAAAGAGCTGTCCTGCCAGTTTTGCAGAAATATTGCATCAGTGTTGGGAAACAGATCCCAAAGTAAGTACTGAGACCTTTAGTGATCTTTCCTGTTGAGAGAGACAAGGGGCTGCAGATGATGGAACCTGGCGCAATACCAAAGACGCTGGAGGAACTCAGCAGGTCTGGCAGCATCTGTGCCCAAAATATCGGCGTCCGTTTTCCGTCCATCGACGCTGCCTGCCTGCTGTGTGCCTCCAGCACCTGTGTGTGTTGCTCCCTGTTGAGAGAAGGCTTTTGACAACAGATTTGGGTGCAGGTTGTCATTGGGGTGGAACTCATCTGCAACTTACGGTATTATCGAGTGAATATCGGAGCTTTTCAAGATACTTTTTTGTTGATTCCAGAAGCCTCCTTCAGTCTCGAATTGTCCATTTATCCAATTAATAAAATATTAATGATAATGGAGCTATTTGAGGGCCCAGATGTTGAATATAAGAGTCTGTGGTGTGCAGGTTTCCCCTTTACCATGGAAAGGTTGTGTTCCCAGAATATGGGAGCTTTCTGTAGTGCAGAACTGTGTTACCTATGTATGTGTCAAGAAATGCAAGTTTTTAAAAATGTGTTTATATATTTAGCTCTTTCATATAAATTCGAGGAGAGTGCACCTTATTCTGTATGTTACATTTTTGGGTAGTGATCTGGTGAATTCTGTAAGGGCATTTCCATTACCCGACACAGGGGTTGTCTGTGTTAAAGGTTCGATAACAAAGGACTGCAATGTGTCCATTTTCCCTTGTTCTCTCAGTTTTCAGCCTCCCTAAGTGTCAATGAATTTGACACTTGTAGCCACTTATATGAATCCTCCCCACAGGGCCGTAACACCTAATACAGTGTCCTTAGAATGACAAATTGAGAGGCAGAGCAGTCCACTAAAATGTAATGGAGAGAAAGAAAAAAAACAGCTGTGCTTTTCAAATGTGCACTTTTTTTTATGAAGCTTTTATTTTCTAATCCTGTTAGATTATTTAAAACTTCACAGGCTGCTGTTTACCATTTATATTACTCATACACTGTGGCTCCGCTAGCCATAGGAGGCTGTTTTGAGATTGCTAACCTGCTTTCTTCTGAATGTTTACTGCACAGTGATGTCACTCCAGGTCTTTGTTTCCATCAATTTCTCATTGGGCAGCTTTCCACGATCAGCAGTATGCCGCATCTTGAAGCTGCCACTGTTCTTCTCGAGGCCAATATTACTAAATAAAACTGTACACTTCCCTCCTGTAGAAGTACAATCAGCATCAATTATCTGAAAAATCACGGGCTATTCTTTCAGAAAATTACTGACAAGATCTTTGCCATTTAGTGTGTATGCACAGTGTTCTTGACGCTGACATGTATATTGTGACTTGTATTTATTAAACCAGAATTGCAGTCAGTAGATCTGCCTCACCCCATCGTCTGCATTTCCTGGACAGTCGTGCTCACCCCATCTTCCTGCTGCCTTAACAGTGATAGTTCCTCTTGTCCTCACCTACCAACCCACGGGCCTCCACATCCAACATGTCATTCTCCACAACTTCCGCTGTATTCAACGGGATCCTACCACCATCAATCACATCTTTACTTCTCCCCGCTCTCTGCTTTCCACAGGGATTGCTCTTTCCGTGATTCCCTTGTCAATTCATCCTTTCCTCACTAATCTCCATCTGGGCACTTACCCCTGCAAGCAAGAGAAACGCTACACTTGCCCATTCACCTTCTCCTTCACCTCCACTCACGGCCCCAAACAGTCCATCACCTGTCGGGGTCGTCTATTGTCTCCTCTACATTGGTGAGACCCAGCATAAATTGGGGGAACTGCTTTGTCAAGCACCTCTGCTCCATCCACCAAAAGCAGAATTTCCCACTGCCCAAGCATTTGAATTCCAATTCCCATTCCCATTCCCGTTCCAACATGTCGGTTCATAGCTAGCTCTTCTGCTACGATGTACGCCACTCTTAGGGTGGAGGAGCAACACCCTATATTCCGTCTGAGTAGCCTCCAACCTGATGGCATGAACGTGGATTTCTTGTTCCAGTAATTTTTTTCTTCCTTTTGTTTTTCTCCACCCCCCCCCCCCCGATTCCCCACTCTGGCCTGTTACCTTCTTTCCTGACCTGCCTATCACCTCCCCCTGTGCCCCTCCTCCTTCCCTCTCCCTCATGGTCCACTCTCCTCTCCTATCGGATTCCTTCTTTTCTAGCCCTTTACCTTTCCCACCCATGTATCACCTTATAGTTTATCCTCCTTCCCCTCACCTTTCTTTTTATCCTGCCATCTCCCCCCTTCCTTTCCAGTCCTGATGAAGGGTCTTGACCCAAAACGTCATCTGTGTATTCATTTTCATAGACACTGCCTGGCCCTGCTGAGTTCCTCCAGCATTTTGTGTGTGTTGCCAGTAAATCTGGCAGCATCTTGCAAGATGGACCCAACCATGGTTTACTACTGTCAGAATAATGAAGCTCATGTTAAAAAGTGCAAATGCCGACAGCAGAGTGTGCATCTACTATCAACCGCACTCCTTTAATATAAAAGGACCTGTGGAACCTTTGAACTCACTGGACGGTGCCAAGAAAATTGTGGACCTCTGATATTGTATATTTGCAGCACGATAGTTTAAAGTAAATTGGCCTAAAAAGGCATTGTGCCAGAAAGACATTGTTATTGTGAGAAGTTGGTGGTTCACGCATTCGCGGAGGGAAGGTGGTACAATGAATCCCATTGGTCACACTTCTGTAATTAACACAAAAGTATAATTGGCACTTTAACATTGATCACAGAAATGCTGGAATATATAGATTCATTTATAAAACAGTGTAGGAAAAAAAAACACATTTCCATGGTAAAATCTTTTCAGTTTTTCTTTAGCATCTTACTAATGCATTTTAATCATCAGCATAATCCTAAAATCTATTTGACCCTCCATTACTTCTCTTCTTGCTATTTAAATAATACATCTGCCTTGGTCCAAAGTAACTGACTTCATTCTAACTTGCTTTGAAATCCACCTGCCTGTTCCTTAAACTGCCCGTGTAATGTTTTATTTTCATACCATTTGTTACGTTGTCATTCATGACTTCATGATGCAATCTAATCAGTGCCTGCATACTTCAACCGGGTGAGAGGATTTGTCCCAAATATTATGGTTGTGCATCATTTAATTAAATTAGATTTATAGAAGATAAATTCTGTACAGAATAATATAATGGTATTTAGATTTGCTTGTTTTTGATTCCCCACAGAAAAGGCCAAATTTTAAGCAGATCTTGGCGTCCCTTGAGGTTATGTCACATGACAGCAAACTTCCAGACCAGTGTAACTCCTTTCTGCACAACAAGGCTCAGTGGAGGTAGGCTTGGATCCAGTTCAGTACGCCTCTAATAGCTTATTCTATTAAGGTTTTAAATGTTGGTGTGAAATGCACAGCAGTGGGGGTAGGGGGGAAGCAAGGTTCAGATTTTTATTTTCACTTGTGAGGCCAGAAGAACAGCCTACAAAGACCGGCAAGCTGCATGCCAGTGTAATACGTCATCAGAAGGTCCATGGAGCCAAGGGTTACATCCTGCGCTGGTTTCTAATGTAGCAGAAGAGGAGAGTTTCCCTCCTTTATATTTGTGATGTGCTGCCAGCTGTTTGAATGCAATATATTTTTATTAATAAAATCTTAACTCTCCACTTCTACAATCTAGATAAGAAACAGTAGTAATTAGTAGAAATTTTTGTCTTATAATTAACAATATTAAAAGAAATTCTAATATTGTATTAAATAACTTCTGGCATGAAATAGTTCTTAGGAAAAGTTCTTTCTAAATCATCTTTCCCTTTTTCATGTCATTTGCAAGTGTTAATAGCCTTTGAAGTAGTGAGCATAGTGGAGGATTCTCTGCAGTGCTAAAAAATTATTACAACTGTGAAAACCTTTATTTTTTTTATTGTTTAATGTGTAATTCACTTGGTTCTAACCCAAAGAATACCATGATGCAAAGCTCTGCAGAAACTATTGATACAATATTAGAATTTCTGTAACATGTATACAATTTGGAGGGGAACGTGCAGGGTGTATGCTTTTCCAATGCATCTGCAACAGTTTAGAGTAGGGGTTCAGTTAGAGTGATTTTTGGGTTTAGGTCATTAACATTTAACGAAAGGCTTTGCCTACCAGCCTTCTGTTCCTTGAAAATGTATCGTGGATTTAATTTGGAACATGTGTTCGTCCATCGTCAACGTCGATGAGGACTTCGACACCATTATGATGGTGTTGAGACTAGCGCGTGATTTGGATATAGATGAGGGAGAGTTGCGCAGCATCAGCCTCACTCTCTGTTCCCAATTCCCATCTGGATCCAGTGGCAAGACAGAGTCGAGACGGCTGGAGATGGGACGAGGCGCAGTGGATGACCAGGACGTCTTCTGTGTCTTGTCCTGCTCTACACATTCCACAATGCTTGCAGAGACCGACTTCTTGACCGTTGGACCTTCCATTGATCTCGTCCGTTCAATCCGCCAGAGTCTCTCTTCACATGCTGGGATAGACAACTCCCTATCTCACTGAGGATTTGAGACCCATTGGCTACCCTCACCTGGTTTAGCCGGCTTGTGGAAGCCATTGCCCGGGGTGTGGCTGCTGTCGCATGCCAACAGCTACGGGGAGCCACAGGTGAGAGCTGAGTTCCAGGTGGGGACCAAAGGTGGACTAACCGCCTTGAAAAGGACGCGACATGTTCCCCCACCAGAAGTGCTACCCCTCCCTGACACCCCATTTGGAACAAGACATTCCTAAAATGCTGTGAATCCCAGTCCAGACGATGCTGGCATCTGTGGGATGGATGTGAATCAGAAGGTGTGAAGTTTGCATGTAGTTTCAAAGAAAGCATTGTCTATACTTTGTAAATATGGAATTGTCCTTTGTGTTTAGCACATAACTATCGAGCCCTACGTTGAGCCAGCAGACCTTTCCACCCAAAGTGTCTCCACATGATGCCTGCTGTACCTTGTTTTGTCGAATAAAGAAACTGCTTTGTATATACCAGGAACTCTCTCCGGCGATTTCATTCACATAGCAACAGGCTCCAAAACTTTTTTTAATGCCACGGACCAATACTATTAAGTTTGGGAACCCCTGGTTTAGAAATACTGTGAGAGTGCACTAGGTAAGTAACTGCAGTGAAGTATACAGATAGTTCACAAAACTGGTCTCATGAATGATTAAGGTAGTGCAGAGTGTCAACCAAGTAAGTAGACTGCTTTGTTCCAGATGATAGCACGCTACTGTGTGTTGTTGGAGCACAGTTTATCGAAACAAGTGGAGATTATTCCATCATTCTCCTAACTGTTTGTGCACGAAGAGATTGAACTTTAGTAAGTGTGGCGCCTTTTATTTTCCTTTTATATTTTATTCTCTCTTAATTATATAGTTCCAGTAATATCTATAAACTGTAAATCATTTAATCGTATCTGGTGTATTGTCTGTTATTTGGGCGGGGTGGGGTACATCACACAGCATCCACACAAACTGATTACCCAGTTTGGCGGGGCCGAGGGCTGTTTCCCTAGACGACAGCGAGCCGAGCGACCCTGAGGCTGGCCAGGGGGGCTACATTCTGGTGTCTTGTGGATGGTGAAAGGCATTAGGCATTCACAGAACACCAAGTCTTCAACTTCGTCTTGTAAACACAATTTATATGGTTGCTTCAGTCAAACTTCTGATGATAACCAAAGTGTTGGTAGCAGGAAACCTGGCAATGGTTAAGCAGTGGTTAAACTCTCTTTCATTGGAGATGGTCATGGTCCAGCAGCACTTTAGTGGTGTGAGTGTTACTTGTCATCTACCAGCACGTGCTGCAGGTAAGCATGGACTCCATTTATTGCAGAGGTCTGAATGGAATTAAACATTGTACAATCCGTAGCAAACGTTCCTATGATGCAGGACACTAATGATGATAGTTGGGATAATGCTCTGATGAACTCCTGCAACAATGACTTGGGAAAAGGTGACTGACCTCTAACAACTGTAGCTGTTCTCCTTCATGCAAGGTGTAACTCCACCCATTACCAGGTCTTTGTGATGCCTCACTTGGCCAAATGCTGCCTTAATGTTAAAGGGCAATTGTTCTCATGTTACCTTCTGAACTTGGCTCTTTGGTCCTTGTCTGGGATCGAGACTGCAGTGATACGTGGGGCTGAATGGTTGTGGTGAAACCCAAGCTGGGCATTAGTGAGTGCTGTTTATACTGTTGACAGTAACTTCCATCGGTTTGCTGATTGAAGGGAGTCTGATGGGCAGCCATTGACTAGAATGGAGTTACAGCTGATTCCCAGATGATCAGTGGGCTCTATTTTTACATATGTCTGTAAGTCGCTTGGGAAGATTATCCAAAAATCACCTGTTAAGGTGACCATTTCCGTATGATATTGGACTGTTTTCTACAGGTTGTGTTGTATAAGAATAATATGGAATTTGTTGTTTTGCAGCAGCAGTACAGTGCAATAATATAGCAATCTATAAAATTACAAAAATATATAAATAATGCAAAAAAAAAAAGGAATAACAAGGCGGTATTCATAGACTGTCGAGAAATCGGGTGATGGAAGAGAAGAAGCTGTTCCTGAATCTGGGTGTAGATCTTCACCTCCCTGATGGTAGAAATGGGAAGAGGGTATATGTCCCGGTTAATGATGGGTGCCACCTTTTTGAGGCACTAGCCCTTGAATGTACTCCAGATGGTAGCACGAGTTGTGCCCATGGTGGAGATTTTTCCATATTGGTAGAATATACTGGCAGAACAATTTTTTAAAATGTTTTTCCTAAAATATTGAGTGTCTTCAGGCTCCTTTTTCTCCTACCCGATGGCAGTAATGAAAATAAAATACCATCTTTTATTCTTCTAAACTCAAGAGTATAGAGACCCAGTCCATTAATATCTTCTTGTAGGTGGAACCTGTGTACAACGCTCCTTCAGTCGACATCTTCTGGATCGATCAAGAAACCACATATTTCACTTATTTTATGTCTCTTACATTTGCTTTTCATGTTGAATATGATTCTGGAACTGTCGGAGCCTATGATTTGCAGTTTGGAGATTGTTTGGGTGTTTCAGTGCTCTGCAGTCTCTGAGGGGATTCCAGGAAGCAGAGGAAACCTCGTGGTCAGAAGGCTGCAGACTGACGTTTGATTATATTTCATCGAATAAAGCTTCCATTGTTCGCCAATCCAAGCGACGAGAGAGATTGAAACGCCGGCTGCCTGTCTTTTTATTGCTGGGGGAAAGTTCTGCTGCCAGACAGGGGAGACTGTCTTTTTATCGCTGGTGAGATCACTTTGTTACAGAGAGGGAGAATGTTGCCCAGGTTTTCTGCATTTTGGATGTGGACTTGGACTGTGGACTTTTTTTTCAGTCTTATGGGTTTTTTTTGTATTCTGTGCTTTCCTCATGATTTTTCTCAGTTTATTTGTGTGCAGAGGAGGAGGATTTGGGGATCAAATTGTCTGTCCCATTTTTATTTGTATTTTCTGTGGGGAGGAGGGACTTGGAGGTTGATGATCCTGCGGCTGTTCTTTTCTTTCCTTGGTTTCATGGCTACCTGGAGAAGAAGGATTTCAGAGCTGTACACTTTGATAGCAGATGAACCCTTGAAGCAGCTAGCACTGCTGCTTCATATCTCCAGGTACTGGATTTGATCCTGACCTAAGGAGAGTTCATGTTCTCCTGATGACTGGATAAATTTGTGATTTGCCTCCACCCCGTTTCCCCTCCCTCCCCCCCCCCCAACCATACCTCTAAGTTGGTAGGTTAACTGGCTACTATAAATAACCCCTCATGCACATAAGAGAGGAGTAAATGGGCTTCTTGCAGGGCTGAAGGAGAATGAGAATAATAGGCTCAGTGACATCTATTTGTACTGTAATAAGTATGGGCACCCGCCATCGCATCATTGTGCTCTGTCTATGGCAAGTATGTCCATCTGAAGAAGGAAAAGCAGACCTGTATGCAATATTCCAGATTTATACACCAGGACCCTGTATATTTTGAACAAGACATCTCTACCTGCCTACTCTAGCATTAAGTTTAACATAGCATTTGCTTTCCTTACTCTGTGCAAATCTAGTGATTTGTATACAAGGGCACCCAACTCCCTTCAACCATGTTACCTGTATTCTATCTGCTGCTGTTTTGCCTATTGCCCTATTCTGTCAAAGTCTTTCTGCGGACTCCCTGTTGCCTCAAAACTACCTGCCACTCCTCCTGTTGCTGTACCATCTGAAAACGTGACCACAGAGCCATCAATTCTGTCAGCAAGATCACTGACATACGCAGAGTGGCCACTTTATTAGGTACACTGTACATCTCATTAACATAAAGATCTGATCAGCCAATCATGTGCCAGCAACTCAGTGCATAAAAGCATGTGTATATAGTCAAGAGGTTCAGTTGTTGTTCAGACCAAATAACAGAATGGGAAGAAATGTGATCAAAGTGACTTTGACTGTGGAATGATTGTTGGTGCCAGATGGAGTGGTTTGAGTATCTCAGAAACTGCTGAGTTCCTGGGATTTTCATGCACAACAGTCTCTAGAGTTTACAGAGAATGGTGGGAAAAATATCCAATGGGTCGCAGTTCCGTGTGTAAAAAATGACTTGTTACTGAGATAGGTCAGGGGAGAATGGCCAGACTGGTTCAGGCTGACAGTACTCAAAGAACCACGTATTACAACAGAGGTGTGCATAAGAGCATCTCTGAACACACAACATGTTGAACTTTGAAGTGGATGGGCTACAGCAGCAGAAGATCACGGTCATGCACTCAGTGACCACTCTATCAGGTACAGGAGATACTGTACCTAACAAAGTGGCCATTGAGTATACAATCAAAATCCTTTGTGATCAGTTGGGCTAAGCAGAGTTTTATTATGGCTTTTTAAAGGCAGTCATAATCGAAACTTCGGGATTTGGACCAGCTGGAAAAATGGGCTGAAAAATGCAGATGGAATTTAATGCAGACAGGTGTGAGGTGTTGCAGTTTGGGAGGACAAACCAGAGTAGGTCTTGCATGGTGAGCAGTAGAGCAATACAATAGAACAAAGGAATAAGACCATAAGACAAAGGAGCAGAATTAGGACATTCTGCTCTGCCATTCCATCATGACTGACTTATTATCCCTCTCAACCCCATTCTCCTGCCTCTCCCTGTAACCTTTGATGCCCTGACCAATCAAGGCCCTCTCAACGTCCTCTTTAAATATGCTCAATGATTTGGCCTCCACAGCCATCCTTGACAATGAATTCTACAGATTCACCACCCTCTGGGTGAAGAAATGCCTCCTCTTCCTCCTGCTCTAAATGGATGTTCCTCTATTCTGAGGCTGTGCCCTCCGGTCCTAGACTTACCCACTATAGGAAACATCTTCTCCTCATCCACTCTCTCTCGGCCTTTCAAAGTGCAGTGGGTTTCAATGAGATTCCAACCTCCACCCCCCTGCACCCATTCTTCTAAACTCGAGCAAGTTCAGGCCCAGAGGCCATCAAACACTCCTCGTACATTAACCCTGTCATTCCTGGGCTCATTCTGAACCTCCCCTGGACCCTCTCCAATGCCAGAACTGCTCACAATACTCCAATTACGGTCAGACCAATGCCTTATAAAGTCTCAACATTACATCCTTGCTCTTAAATTCTATTCCCCTCAAAATGAATGCTTACATTGCATTTGCCTTTCTTACCATCGTCTCAACCTGCAAGTTAACCTTTAGGAAATCCTGCACAACGACTCATAAGTCCCTTTGCACCTCCGATTTTTGAATTTTGTCTCCATTTAGAAAATAGACTATGCATTTTTTCCATCTACCGAAGTACATGACCATTCACTTCCCTACACTATATTCCATCTGCTCCTTATTTTCCCAGTCTCCCAATCTGTCTAAGTTATTTCCTTGACTATAGAAAAATAAGCGGAATTACAAAGTTATGAAGGGTGTAGGTAGGGTAAGTGCAAGGAGGCTCTTTCCACTGAGGTTGGGCAAGTCTGGATCTAGAGGTCATAGGTTAAGGGTGAAAGTTGGAACATTTAAGGGGAGCATGAGGGAAAACTTCACTCAGAGAGTGGTGAGAGTGGAACGAGTTGCCAGCGGATGTGGTGGATGTAGGTTTGATGTCAACATTTAAAAGAAATTTTGATAGGAGTATGGAGGGCTGTGGTCTGGTACAGGCCAATGGGACTAGATTGTTGAATAGTTTGGCATGGGCTAGATGGGCTGAATGGCCACCTTGTATGCAATAGTGTTCTATGATGATAAATGAGAATAAAATAAAACAAGATATTAACTCTTGACTTCTTGCCTAACTGACTAGTCCACCTTATTTGCTTTCAAAATCAAAAGCTTTCCTCCTCAATACAAAACACAGCCAGCTTTTGTATCATCATGCTTCCTATATTTAAGAATAAACCATGACTTCATCCAAAAATGCAGGAGATAAGATGTTGATCATTCTTGAATTCCACTGGCCTTCAGTCACAAGAAGTCCTGTAAATCATTGTGTGTTATCTCCCTCACAGAGACAATTTTAGTTCCAGTCCCCACTATCCTTTTGAGTCTTGTGCACCTTTGCTGTTTTTGCAGCCTTTGATAACCAACAGTCCTGAATTCACAACCCTTCTTCTCGAGTTTGCCTCCATGTTGCCTGAAGATAGATTCTTTAACTTCTTAAACTTCCTGCCTTTTTTTAATTCAGTAACCTCTCCAAAATTCCCCTTCCCTTTTCTTTTATCCATACTTTTACAGTCTGTTGAACTCAGCCTCCTACTATTTAGTTTAAAGATCTATCCATACCCCCAGTGTTTCGATTCACCTGGACATTGGTCCCAGAATGGAGCCTTGCATACAAGTTCAAAACTTCAAAGTAAAATTTATTATCAGACTACATGTACGTAAGTCACCACAAACAATGCTAAGGTTCTTTTTTCTGTAGGCAAATTCAGCAAATCTATAAAATAGTAACTGTAAACAAGATGAATGGAAGAGCAAGTGCATAGAAGACAACAAACTGTAGAAATGTAATTATAAATAAATGGCAATGAAATAACAAGATAAAGAATCATTAAAGTGAGATCAATGGTTGTGGGAACATTTCAAGAGATGAATGTAATTATCCTCTTTTGTTCAAGAGCCTGATGGTTGAGGGGTAGTAACTGTTCTTGAACCTGGTGGTCCAAATCCTGAGGCATTTTTGCCTGATGGCAGCAGCAAGAAAAGAGCGTGCCTGGGTGGTGAGGATCTTTCATGGTTGTTGCTTTCCTAGGATAGTGTTTCATGTAAATGTGCTCAATGGTTTGGAGGGCTTTACCTGTGATATGCTGGGCTGATTCCACTACCTTTTGTAGGAGTTTCCTTTCAAAGGCATTGGTGTTCCCATACCAAGCCATAATGCAGCCAGTCAATACACTTTCCACTACAAGTCTATAGAAGTTTGTCAAGGTTTTTGATGTCACACCGAATCTCTGCTGCCTTTTAAGGAAGCACTGTTGTGCTTTCTTTGGAATTAAAATTTATATGATGGGTCCAGGACAGGTCCATTGAGGTAGTGACGCCCAGGAATTTAAAGTTACTGATCCCCCTCGTCTCTGATCCTCCAGTGAGAACTGGCACATGGACCTTTGGTGTTCGTTTCCTGAAGTCTACATTCAGTTCCTTGGTCTTGCTGACATTGAGTGAGAGGTTGTTGTTATGACACCACTCAGCCAGATTTATAGTCTCCCTCCTGTTTGCCGATTCATTACCACCAGTGATACAGCCCACAACAGGGGTGTCATCAGCAAACTTGTATATGGTGTTGGACCTGTACCGAGCCACATAGTCATAGGTGTAAAGTGAGCAGAGCAAAATGCTGGAGGAATTCAGCAGGTCTGGCAACATCCATGGAAATGAACAAGCAGTCAACATTTCGGGCTGAGACTCTTCAGATGGAGCCTAGCTCAATGGAAGAGCTCCCTCCTTCACCAATGCTGTTGTCAATCTCCGATGAATTCAAATCCATCAAGCTCTGAGACCTGGACTTTGGTACTTCCCTATGCAATTGGATCCTTAATCTCCTCACTGTTAGACGCAAGTTAGTACAGACTGGCAGCAGCATCTCCTTCGCACTCTCCATCCGCACAAGTAGACAGCAGAGCTGTTTCCTAACACCACCCCCCCACCCCACCCTGCTCCCTACTCAGTTTATACTTGTGATTGTGTGGCTAAGTACAGCCCCAAGCATTTAAGTTTGTTGATAGCCAAATCAAAGGTGGTGTTGAATCAGCATATAATGGACCACAGTTGCGTAGAAGTTAGCGTAATGCTTTTACAGCTCGGGGTATTTCTGGCGTTTGGAGTTCAATTCTGGTGCCGTTCTGTAAGGAGTCTCTGTGTGTGCTCCCTGTGGATTGTAGGGGTTTTCCCCAGGTGCTCCAGTCTCCTCCCACAGTCCAAAGGTAGGTTAATTGGCCATCATAAATTGTCCTGTGGTTAGGCTAGGGTTAATCAGGGTTGTGGGGTTGGGCAGGAGGTACAGAAACCTTAGGCCCCACACCACCAGGTTCAGGAACAATTATAACCACGCAACGATCGGGCTCCTGAACCAGTGTGGATAACTTCATTCACCACGACTCTGAGCTGATTCTACCACCTACAGACTCACTCTAAGTACTCTTTACAACCCAGCGTGATCACAGCCTGTATTTTACACATTGGTGTTTGTCAGCCTTGTCTGTTTATGTACAGTTTTTTTTGTAAAATTCTATTGTCTTTCTTTTCTCCTGTAAATGGATGCAGGAAAATGAATTTCAAGGTAGTATATGGTAACATACAGTATATGTACTTTGATAACAAATTTACTTTACACTTTTAACACTTCTCCTGCAACAGTCTTTGAACATTTAGCTGTGTAATGTTACTGACCCAGTGCCATTTTGCCTGTGGGTCAAGTAGTAATCCAGGGATAATTACCTTTTTGGTTCTGCTTTTTAATTTTAGTCTTTATCTGCTCATATTCCTTCAGCAGAGCCTCTTGTTCTCTAGGATATGCACATCATTGCTAACCACATGGGTCACAACAACTGGATCGTTTTCCTCCTCCTCCAGATTCCTCCGCAGGTCAGATGAGATATCCCAAGCTTGGACACGCGACAGGAGACACAGCCTTCATGACTCTTGGTCTTTTCCCTGACTATACTATCACCATTTACAATGACTTTTCTCTTCTCTCCCACCCCACAGGATGGCTCCAAGAACCACAGTGCAATGGTTGGATTGCTCCTACTGTTGCCTGCACTGAGAGTAAGAATATCAGACTGTTGGGCAAGCTCAAGGTCTGAATCTCCCAACAGCACTACCTCTGGGATCCCTCACCTGTCTCACCCTCTTGTACCTGGCCATGGATTGAATTTAAAGCATCAAATCAAACTCATTTCTCTCACTAGCTCCTTTTCACTTCCTCAAAATCAAAAATTCAGTCATTATGTTCAGGATTCATTGGTTAGATGTTTAAATCTCATTGATCTGATAGCTCTGATTATAAGTTATGGGGAAACTAATTGAATTTTTTTGTAGATTATAGTAAATAAATAAATATTGTTGTTAAAGGTAAACATGAGAAATTCTGCAGATGCTGGAATTCCAAAACAACACACACAAAATGCTGGAGGAACTCAGCAGGTCAGGCAGCTTCTGTGGAAATGAACAGACAGTCGACGTTTTGGGCCAGGACCCTTTTTCAGGACTGAGAAGGAAGGGGGAAGATGCCAGAATAAAAAAGTGGGGGGAAGGGGAAGGTGAAAAGTGAAAGCAAGTGGATGGAAAAGGTCAAGGGCTGGAGAAGAAGGAGAATAGAGTGGACTACAGGAGAAAGGAAAGAGGGAGGGGACATAGGATGTAATAGGTAGGCGAGAGGAGGTAAAAGTTAGAGAGGACAACAGGAAGAGGGGGGAGAATGATTTTCACTCAGATCTGTATTAAGTAATTACAGGCTTTATTCTTGAAAGTGGTGACGTTAGTTCAAGACTATGTGCTTCCTGTAGCTGGACCAAAGTAGAAAAAAAATCTAGGCAGTAAAAAATGTTCAAGTCAAAGTAGGACAATGCAAATAGACTTGTAATAAATTCCATGAATATTTTTAATCAAATTATGACCCCAAGAAAATCAGTATGACAGAGTTGACTGAATGGAAAAAGTGACCATGAGCATGAGGTAAAGCTTTATTTTTATGTGTCACATGAGATCATATAAATAGCGTTGCTCTCCCCGAAAACATACTGGCAGTGACTCAGCAGACACTAATGAATGGCATAGGGTTCACAAATTGAAGTTAGATACTGTACAATTTCTGCATCATACCCACTAATATGAAAACATTTTTAAATGATGGTGCAAGCACTGAGATGTGGATAATAGTTAAACTAGAAGTTTATAACTTTAATTAAAGTTACAGAAATATGTGATCCAAAATAAGGACTGATGAAATGCAATCTTGTTTCAGTTAAATTATTTTGCCATTGTAAACCAGTAGCTTTAGAAATAAGATATACTGTAGTTTTGATCGCTAATTATAGTTGATTAATGAATTAGCAAATAAATTGATTATTTGCTCCTTTATTTTGCTTGGAGCATTTTCTATGCCCCGACTTGTGATATTTTTAAAAACTGCAAAAGGAATATCTGGTCTTCCTTCCCATCTAACACTTTTCTTTGACTGTGCGACTGAGATCAGAAACTCCTTTGGTGGAAGGTAACAGCCCACATTTTAATATTCTGGCAGAAAGATTAAAACAGACCTTAATCTTGCTGGGCAGTGTAATTCTTGAGTAATTGTGGGTGAAGCAGTGATCTGGACAGTATAGACCAATTTCTGTACGAAAACTAAATTGGAAAGGATGGTAGAAAATTGAGAGCAGAGATAGATTGGACTCAAAATGGATAGAACACTTTGATGATAGATATATAAGCACAAAGAGAAGCATAATCGAGGAAAGAGGCTTACTGATCTGGTTAACAACAGATGGTGCAATCTGGGGCATATTACGATCGAGGAATGTGTTTGCAGACTGGATATTGAACTTTTTACTGTTGGACTTCGGCCACATTCCACCGTGATACAACACTTGGCGGCACGGGAGGTCGTTCCTGCCTGTGGCCATCGAACGTGCAGCTCCTCCCATGAAGGGTCAGACACCCTGAGCCAATAGGCTGCTCCTGGATTTATTTTCCATCTGGCATAGTTTGCATTTTGTTGTTTGATTATTGGGGTTTTTTGTATTGCTATATTTACACTCTATTCTTGGTTGGTGCGGCTGTAACGAAACCAAATTTCCCTCGGGATTAATAAAGTATATCTATCTATCTATCTATCTATAATAATGAAATAAAGGAAAAATAATATGAAAGAAAAGCATTTTTGATGTAGGCAGAGACTGGACATTATTGAGCAGTTGAGAAGATTGTGACTGGCAAGGGAGTTTAACAAATAGTAAATATGAGTGATTGTGATGGGTAGAGAATACCGACTTCGTTATATATGGAGAGGTATATTCCATAGAAAGACTTCAGTTTGAACAATGCTGTTTGAATGAAATAGTTTGACACTTAAATGAGCCTGCAATTTTCAGTTAAGTCTGATGCAGCATTCTCTTATAAATTTCAAAAGTGTAGGTTTAGAACACCTTATAAAGAACTTTGCGGCATCTGGTTTTCAGCGTAGCAGCCTGCAGGAAAAATGTTCAGATGACAAAATGCAATTAACTCATATAGTGTGCTCTAAATAGTGTGACGTATTATGATCACTGGTATGCCAGTACCTTGAATTTTAATTGATTTTTTTTAATGCAGACTAACTGTACTAATAGATTTAGCTCTAGGAGCTTAGAAAAGAAATTATCATATGCCTTACTTTTGTGCGGATAGACATGCACTTTCAAATTAAGTTAGTATATAGATTGCTTCAGCACATTTAAAAAGGCGCATCAAGCATGCACTGTGGAATGGATGGAGCTAATTTTGTTTACGAGGCCTCCACAGCGTCATACATCAAGTGCAATGCCCAAGGCACTAGAAACAGGCTCAGATGTTAATACTTTTAGGTTACAGTCATGGTTAGATACAATAGAACAAAGGCCTTTCCTTTCAAGTAAAATTCTTCATTCCTGCATGCCAGAATATCCATGCTTTCGTTGCCTTTCAGTCGACTAGAAAAGGCCAAACCCCTTTAACTAATACCAAGGCAGGCATTGACTCTCCTCTTTCCATGTGAGTGTCTCATGCCATTTGTAGGCCTGAATATGTAAGTGTTGGTGCTTGGTGTTCCAAATGTGTGCTGCACACTTTGCGTACTCAGCAGTCTGCTTCCATTCCACACACACAGGCTTTAAAAACCACGTTCAAAAGTGTGATTCAGTACAAGAGTGTTGTGCACGAGAGAATTTCTGAGCAGTAGCACAGTGAGTAATTTACTGCCTGATATGGTACTGAGCTGTTCCCTGCTGGCACGGTTATAGGAGCACTAGAGTTTCCTCTACACTCATGCTTCAGTTAACCATTAAGATGGCCAGTCTGATTTCTATTGAAGGATGTGTTTAATTTTATGTGACAGCTGTCATAAAGCAAATTTTAAAAATCTAACATTTTAGAAATCTTCTGGCATTTTCGATTTTTTTTAAAAAGAAGTAATGATACAAAACTAAAAGTTAAATGTTAAGCAGCTGAGTTGCATAGGTTCAGATGATAGCGGTTTCGAGTTACATTCACAGTCATCACATATAAAGACATCACCAATATTTATAGATTTTTACATCAATAATAACCAGTTAAAAACACTTCTCAGCTATGAGAGATGGTGATTTACTGCTCTACAGATATCACATGCATTGCTTTCGGCCGGTCAAGATCAGCTGCTGTGTTTTGACAGTGGAAAAAATGACATTGGGATTTTTTTTTTACTATTAAGTTGTTACCAAAGCCAAGCAAAAATTTAACATTTCACACACAGTTGATGTCTTATTATTGATTGCTCTAAACAGTTGTTTCTAATAGTATTGAAATGTTTAACTGTGCAAATCCATGCTCACGAAACGGGAGAGTGTATCAAGCTGCAGGGGAGGGAAGTTGTAATACATGTACTTGTTTGTCTGAGATGTAGAAGTCATTGAAATGGGGTACGGGATAAATTACTGGGTGATATAGGTACCGGATGTATTACCGGGTGTGAATTACTACGTTGGAAATTATGGGATGGCACTGATAAATGCATGGGGAAGGAGTTTTTCTGGGAATGATGGACTTGAAACCTCAAGGGTGCTTAGTCGTTTTGGAGACTGAGAAATGGAGAATCAGAGTGAGGTACAGTAGATACAGGCTGAGGTTGGAGAATAAAGTGGCCTGTTCAAAGTGTTTCCCCAACAATGAATGAGGAAACCTGGGTGACATATGAAAATGCTAATGCAAAGGAGAATAACAAATTCTAGTTGTAAAAATGATGAACACTATCGTGCTAGCCTGCCTCAGAAGGCAGTGGAGGCCAGCTCTCTGGATGCTTTCAAGAAAGAGTTAGATAGAGCTCTTAATGATAGCGGAGTCAAGGGAGAAGGCAGGAACGGGGTACTGATTGTGGATGATCAGCCATGATCACAGTGAATGGCAGTGCTGGCTTGAAGGGCCAAATAGTCCACTCCTGCACCTATTGTCTGTTGTCTAGACCCAGCCCATGGCTCACGTTTAGTCCCATGCTACCCCATAGCTGCATTTGCATCTTCTGGCCATGTAGTTTGGAACATATTCCTGAATTTGTGCAAAGAGGAAAAGTCTGCAAGCAGCAGAAGCCAAAGCTTCCCAACAAATCATGTTGTTTAAAGCTTTTCAAGTTCAAGTTTAATTGCTATCCAACCATACCCAAATGAAACCGCCTTCCTCTGGGGCTAAGATACAAAACGCAGTGCTAAAAGCAAATAGCGCTTATAGTTACGAATGTAGAAAAACACGCAGTCACACAAATTAGAATAGCCCAAGTCCCTGAGCATAGCCT
Organism: Mobula birostris; assembly: GCF_030028105.1. Classification (NCBI taxonomy): domain Eukaryota; kingdom Metazoa; phylum Chordata; class Chondrichthyes; order Myliobatiformes; family Myliobatidae; genus Mobula; species Mobula birostris. Next base: position 169,378,104 of record NC_092375.1, on the reverse strand, counting down.
GTCGATTCGTGGCACACCTTGCCTTCCACTGACTGAACACTGGAAGGCAGCACTGATGGGAGCAGCTAGCCCCCATCCCGGTATGGATTCCAGTACATCCACAGAGTCCTCTGCTGTCTCCCACACCACCAACGGCCTCTCCTCTCCTGGGCGGCTGCAAGAGGTGACACCGTGGCGTGAGGGCCTGGTCTGCCACTGAACCAGTGGACTGGACTTGCAGTATTTTACGTTGCCAATGTCCAATAGTGTCTTGCAATCACAATAAAATCATCCAAGACCATCATTTGCACCATTTATTGAGCTGTGCGTCACCTCTGTACAACAATGCATGCAACAAATCCAGGTGACAACATGGTGCAGATTAAGTCCAGCTCCATCACTGTCGAGCATTTCGCTGATGGGGTAGACCTACAGACTTGACAATCTTTATATCCAGTCAAAAAACGCCGTAAAGGACTAACAATTACGCCTTTCGTTGGACCTGGAGAGACCATGTGCGCCAGAAGGTTTTTTTTCCTAGTGTTTCTTCATGTCCCTGACGGTCAGGTATAGAACATAGAACAGTAGAGCACAGGAATAGGCCCTTCGGCCCGCAATGTTGTGCTGACCCAGTTGGATCTATATAATACTAAAACTCTCATGCTCTGTCTGTCTGTTTGCGACCTCCAATTAGCGCAAACAGTGCATTACAGCGGCACTTTTTTTGGCTAAATCGAATTAAAATGCACTAACTTACAGAATGCAGGCAAAGTTCAGGGTTATATATTCACATAAAATTGCTCATTCGCAAAAATCAACAGGCTCCCTTTTAACCCAAGAGCCAATCCGCCATCATAGAAATCAGGACGTGACAGCCCGATGCATGCACACAGCCAGCCTCAGCAGCAGTGACACCTACTGGAGCAAAAGGGCAGGGCAGCTCTATTTCGAGTGGTCACATTCTGCTAATCACCATCAGCATGTGCAGGATTGGGACAGATCTAACTGCCACCCATCAATAAGAGATAATTAAATCTTATTGTAATGATGTACTTCAAGACACCCATAAAACCCTTTGCTGCAGTCAAAGGACAGCGGTGATTATATTACGTCCATTTAGGAGAGCGCCAAGCACATCATCAACAATAATCAGCAACCTTTGGTGTTACTGCTTTGTATCTTCTATCCAGCATTAGGGTAAAAAAAAATGGCCAAGAGATGACGCCAAGCGTTGTCGGGAAGTGGCAAGGAGAGGGAGAGAACAAGAATTGGATGAGGCCAGGGCCGCACGATTCCAGGATCAAAGAGTCAGGACAAAAAAAGATGAGAGAAGAAGAGACAGAGGAGGAGAGGCATGCACGTTTCCAGGACCAGAGACAAACAACAAACAGCAGAAGAGATGAAGAAACGGGGGATGAAAAGACTGCATGTCTCCAGAATGACAATAAGAGGCACGAGGGTGGCAGATAAACCAGAAATGATGCCATCAAAAGTGTCCTTCGTTAAATGAGGAGCAGCTCTATTTGCTTTGCTACGTGTCATTCTTCTTTAATAAACTGAGGTTTTCTACTTCAGTTTCCAAAGCAAAGCGATATCAATAGCATTCAGGAAAACTTAATGTTCATTCTGGTCACGTCAGACTGCACTACCCTTCTCTCAAAGGGTGCCCCAGCGGGTCACCCCATTGTCTAGTTAGTAATCAAATTGCCAACTAAACTAATCCCTTCTGCTTCCATAATATCCATATCCTTTCATTTCCCTCACATTCATGTGCTTATCTAAACATCTCTTAAGAATCCCTGATGTATCTGCCTCTACCACCACCCCAGACCGCGCTTTCCAGGCACCCATCACTGTTTGAAAAAAAGCTTGCCCCTCACATCCCCTTTGAACTTAACCCCTCACCTTAGTTGTATGCCCTTGGGTGTTGGACATTTCAATCCCGAGAAAAAGATATTGTCTGTCTACTCTATGCCACTCTGAGAGTGGAAATCATCTTGGCCCGAGGATATTCTTTGACATTATACCCCAAAAAAAAAGCAATTTTTAAAACACACCATAGAAAATTAATTTTATTTACAAAATAGTAGGCGTTGCAGATGAACTGAGATGCAGAAATAAGATGCAAAATATAGAATCTTTTTCCAAATTCATAAATGAAATGATTTTTAGATTTCAGCTTTAAAAAATGGGTGATCTCCCATATGTGGGACTCTGGAACAAATTGTATTTGTTAGTGACTAGTAAGATTGTCTTCGACAGATGTGAAATTGAGGCTACTTTGGAAAGGCTAAAGAAATTGGAACGTGATCTGAGCACAAAAGAACAAGAGTTGAAGGAACGAGAAAGACGCTTGAAAATGTGGGAGCAAAACCTGCTGGAACAATCCAGTGCTCCGGTAAGTGTCTGACCTTATTACTGTATTTGGACTTCAGTTTACAGACTTTGAAATATTAATACTAAAATTATTTTTTTATATTTAATTGTGATTAAAAAAGATCACTTAATCATCAACTGAAACATCTAAACAAAACTCCAGCTCTTCATTTGTCGTTCTGCATGTAAGAAGGGTAATCTATCATTTAAAAAATGTAACAAGATTTTTAGGTTTGTTGCAGAACATTATGACTTCATTACTATGGAAGCTTTGTGCTGACTGCTTTGGAGTACAGATTACAGACTTCTTCAGATCATCTACTACCTACATAACTTTCTGTACTTGAGGGAAAATCTAATTATATCGAGATTTATTTCTTTAGTGATGTACTGTGGAGAAAGCCCATCCATCCCTTCAAGCTACACCATTCCAGGAACCCCCAACAAACATGATTAACCCTAACCTAATCACAGGACAATTTACAATGACCAGTTAACCTACCCGGTAAGTCTTTGGACTGAAGGAGGAAACCGGAGGACCTGGAGAAAACTCGCACATTCCACGGGGAGGATGTATGGAGACTCCTTACGGAATGGCACCAGACTTGAACTCCGGACTCCGGAAGGTTCTGAGCTGTAATAGCGTCACAGTAACTGCTTCAGTGGTGCCCGAGATTTGCCCATAATACAAAATATATTTGGGTAAACTGAGTTAGCTTTTTGCTCATTTTTTTGGATTTTGAAGAAACCCAACTATACAGAGTGTTGGTTTCAAAATTTTGATATATTTCAGAAAGTTGTTCCCTTTTATGACTGTCACAAGTTGTGACTTCACTATCTTTGTACATATTTTTCAGCTTTTCTATAGAAGGGATCATTGCTATAACATAAGGAGCTCTCTCCTGAAAGCTACTGTTAGGAAATAAAGGTCACTGTGTCATAGAACATAGAATAGTACAGCACAGTACAGGCCCTTCGGCCCACAATGTTGTGCCGACCCTCAAACCCTGCCTCCCATATAAGCCCCCACCTTAAATTCCTTCATATACCTGTCTAGTAGTCTCTTAAACTTCACTAGTGTATCTGCCTCCACCACTGACTCAGGCAGTGTATTCCACTCACCAACCACTCTCTGAGTAAAAAACCTTCCTCTAATATCACCCTTGAACTTCCCACCCCTTACCTTAAAGCCATGTCCTCTTGTATTGAGCAGTGGTGCCCTGGGGAAGAGGCACTTGCTATCCACTCTATCTATTCCTCTTATTATCTTGTACACCTCTAAATCATGTCTCCTCTCATCCTCCTCCTCTCAAAAGAGTAAAGCCCTAGCTCCCTTAATCTCTGATCATAAGGCATACTCTCTAAACCAGGTAGCATCCTGGTAAATCTCCTCTGTACCCTTTCCAATGCTTCCACATCCTTCCTATAGTGAGGCGACCAGATCTGGACACAGTACTCCAAGTGTGGCCTAACCACAGTTTTATAGAGCTGCATCATTACATCGTGACTCTTAAACTCTGTCCCTCGACTTATGAAAGCTAACACCCCATAAACTTTCTTAACTACCCTATCCACCTGTGAGGCAACTTTCAGGGAGCTGTGTCACATGTACATGTATTTAATAGCAATGAAGGACTTCTTTGCATAGTTTCATTTTAGTATCTAGTTAATAAAATGAACTATTCAAGAGTAGGTAAAGAAAAATCCAGAAGAAATAAGAGAAAGTTACTTTTTGTAATTAAAAAAAATATGAATTAACTTTCCTGCTACAAAACAATAAAAATAAGTTTTCAGGAGCACAAGATTGAAAGGTTGTATGCAGTTAAAGGTTCAATTCTCTTGATAAAACTCCCTATGTATTGTCTGGCTGGTAGTACTGTCCATGCTGCATGGAGTGGAACTTCATTGAAATGTTTGGTAAGTAAAAATGGAGTAGTAAAGCATGTCAATTTTTTGTGCCATCTAGATTTCTCCATTACTGATATTTAGCCTTATTTTGCTTTTATGTTCATCTGTGGTCTTTCTTCTTTCTTTACTCAGCCTTTCTTACCTATTCATGCAAAGTTTTCTGAAGAGTCTTTCTATGAGTCTAAGACAGAGGAGTCAAACAGTTCTGAGATGTCATGTCAGATCACAGCTACCAGTAACGGGGAGGTAGATGGCATGAATGAAAGTCTGCACCAAATGATGAAAGGTTTTGACAGTATCCTGCCTGTGAACCTAGCAGGACCTGTCATGCAGTCTGGGATTCAGATAAATATGCAAGCAAAACAGAATTCATCCAAATCTACCTCTGTAAGGAGAGGGAAAAAAATTAACATGACAATGGATTTTGGTCATTGGTTACATGATAGTGATTAAATCTAAATATCAGAGCTTATATGAGTTACAAAAGCAACAAGAATGTTAAAACTAGTAAATCTTTTCTTCATTTTCTGCAACAAATCAAAGCTGTTCAAAGTTTTTAATATTCCTAGAGCAGTGCTTAATGCTGTAAGCTTTGTAGTTTTGTTCCAAGTGGTATTTGTATGCATGACAAAGATTGAAGCATTGTTATTTCCTTACATTATCAACCGAAATTCTGAGGAACTGCAACCTTTAATGGAAAAAAAAGTATAAAAATTTAAATTTTGAATGTGGAAAGTAAAATATGTGAACATTTCAATTTTCATTACTAAACACATTTTTATAACAGATCAGAAATCTATTTATACAACTTTTGAGATTATTAACATTATTAATGGCTGTTTTGATGTAAACTGCTTTTCCTTGTTGAGTTTCACTTATTTTCTATTTCTTCTTTTTCAATAAACTTGACGTAGTAGCATATGTACTTTTGTCTGTGTTCTCTTTCCTTTCTGTACAAACTGGGGGGAATAAAGGCTCCCTTCCTAAATTGTGTTGCTATTGTTTCTGTTTACTGTTCCATGCTTTAGAACAGTCGCTTAGTTCCAAATTCTCCTCCAACTAGAGATGAAGTGCATTCTAAGCTCAGTTGGTGGGAAATATCTCAGCATTCTATCTTTGCTGAATAGATCAATTTCCGGGACTCCACACAGCAAAAAACTTTACTGTCAAATGTGGGCATTAATCGCACAGTATAGTAATGACTGCACATTTTGCTTATCAAATTTGTTTTAAGGGACATTTCCCAAATTTTAGACATGGAGTAGAACGCATGTCCACAGCTAAGTTGTTTAACTCTAGTCTCCCAAAATAAGTTTCTTCCAGGGTGTTTAATAGGTTAGAATTTCAACCTCAATTGAAACTTTGTCCTCCAGATCACGGGATACATCTCAACTGCTTTGGTATGAAGGACCCAATGACTGCTTCACATTAATTTTTTTTTCCTAATCACTAATTAAATTCAACAGTTTCCTGAAATTATTAATTGGTGATATTTCTTCTCATCCGCATATTGAATGTCAAATGCATGACAATCTGATAATTACTATCCAGATAACAATTATGTAATATAGACTTTTGAAAAATGACTTTGTCCTAGTGATAAACACAACCTGAAATAAACAAAACTTACTTTATACTTACACCACTTGTCAAGATTTACCTGCCACAGCTACTCAATGTCACAAGATGGAGATTAATTGGATTCATTTACTGCTTATATCTTCAAGTGGGTTTATAAGTGTATATGTCATTACCTATGGTTCCTTGTTCCTTTTTGTTTTATTTCTGAAACATCTTCCTGCGTTTATGATAGCCCGAACTGAGTGGAGATATCACTGAGTTCAAGCTGAATGCTGCAAGTAAAAACTCTCTGTGCTATCAGACAGCTTTTAGGACAAAATTAAGCCAGGATTGGTTTGGAGCAATAAATGAGCAATTAGAGATTTGCGACCAACACTGCAAGAAACTGCAGAGAATATAAAAGGGGGATCAAAATGAGTAACGTGAGCATTGGTTTCTCCACATTGGTCATTCTGCAAAGTCATTCAAAACCTCATTGAATCTTTTCTTTTTGAATATTAAAGATTTTCCATTTATATTAAGTGAAAAGGAATTAGTTTGGTTTCATTTTTGAAGAAAGGAACTGCTCAGATCTCTAATATTTACTATTCCTGATCACCTTGGTAGCCTTTCTGTACAAACCCAGGGGACCTTCTCTTGAAATGTCAAGTTAATTGCTAATTATTTTGATTCAACTGCAATAGAACAAAAGGGTGATGTTGTGAATGATCTGATTGATAAATCTTTAATCCTATTGTTTTATAAACTGCAAGAAGTCTATTTATTTTGTAGAGTAATAATTAAAATAAAATTAATCTGACTCCATTTAAGAGGAAAATTAAATTAGCCTTACTATATTCATTACTGCAAAGTATTATGTGCTCTGCATTACATTTATTTAACCATTTTGTTAACAATATTTTTAAAAGTTATTTGTATTATTTCTTTGCTGAGTTTGAGGAACCAACTTATTGTTCAGTTAGTTTTAAAGCAAATTCATCAAAGCTCAGCTACAAACAAGTAAATACTTCAGGTCCATTAGTTAGAATAACTGATTGTCTTCTGTTCCCAGAAAAGTTCTTGCTTTAAAAAGTTACATTAGGTCATACCAAGCACTTCAGTAGTCAAGTTCCATCAAAGACTTGAAAGTATCATGTCTTTCACACAGTAATTTGATATTGTGAAAATAACTACGAAAAGTTACAGCTTTTCACCATGTTGCCTAGTATTTACAGTGCAAAATAAAATTCTAAATAAATATTTGCTTTGTTCCTGTAACTAAAGATCATAGTATATATACCAGGATCACATTACTAGTCGGGGTTGAATACTTCAGATGTGAGTGCCACCTACTGGAGTTATCACAAATGCGTGGAATAATCAGTTCCTTTACACTTCAAATTTAACTTGGCTGCTCCTGGTAGTTAAAAGCATTGAATAACTACCTACCAGGTCAGAACATGTCCTGTTCACATTCTGGGCATTAGAGTACCAGGTTGAATTGTCCAACTGATTGAGCCTCACTTTGTTGAAGAAAGGAAAGATCAAGCATGTCGTTCTTCTATCTTTCACTAAGTGGCACAGCAACAACAGTCTGCATTAATATAACAGCTTCAGTGTGAAGCTCCTACCAGGAGATCAATTACTAGAACAAAACCTGACAAGATTTTAGGGGAGTTTTGGATGCTTGGTAAAGAAGGAGTTTTAGAGGACAGCTTAAAGCAGGAGAAAGAGCAAGAAGATAGTGGTTGAGTGGAGTAAGATGGAATGCATTGCTAGAGGCTCGAGTTCAATGAATGTAGCGTTTCCTGGAACCACAGGGCTTAGAGGCAGGAAAGAGACTTGGAAGTGGAGCTAGTACCTGACTATACAGGCAGATTAGTGCATAGAGGTGGATGGTTCCTGTCCATCCCCCACCCCCAGGTTTATGTGGGTCAATAACAAAGAGAATGAAGGACAAAAGTAAAATTTATCCATCTCAAGCTTGTTTGCTCCCACTTAATGTCATATGTTTGGAGAGTAGATGGACAGAAGTAGTTACAGTAAAAAAAGGATCTAGTGCTTTCCCGGCATATATAACAAATAGCCTTTTCTCGGGCTTCCAGCCGGGTACAGGTATCAATTTTAACCAACGTTTTGATTACAAACTCTGCCATCTTCATTAGGCATGATGCTTGGGCATGTCTAGCCAGTGGTATTTATATCCCGATCATCCGTCTCTCGTGATTGGTTCATCCTCATCCAATCAGGTTTCTGTTGTCCCACCTTGCTTACAATTGAACTCTAGTTCTTACTCAGAGCGAATCCTTCGTCTTTGTTAAGATTATACCATCTACAAACCTGTAAGGAAGCTTGAATCACAGCTTACATGGGTTAAAGATGACCTGGGACTCAGGACGGCTGGTGTTTATGGAATTCCCTGTGAATGCAGAGAAGCGTGGCAGAGTTTGTCATTGCAACATTGGTTAAAATTGATACCTGTACCCGGCTGGAAGCCCAAGAAGAGTTTATTAGTTACTGTAAATTCTAAAGATTTAACTCTGTTTTCAGAATATTTTTATAAGTAGCTAAGGCATTTTTCATATAGGTTCATCAAATTTCCCTCTGTGGTTATGGTGACTGTTCATGCTACTTTGCTTATAATGACTTTTATTATTGGTGGTATTAATTAACTAATTCCCATCCCTGTTTCTGAACTGTTTCTACCTGGATGAAGTCCAGGTGTCAGTTCCATCACCAGGTAGAAATGTTGGTTATTGTTGCTTCCCTGCTTGCTGAAATAATGAAGGGCAGAAGGGCAGATAAACATCAACTTGAGTCTTCTCATGGGCTCTGCTGTCTAACCTATTGTAACTTATTATTCCAAATTAGATTCTGCTTTCAGCAGTAGTGTCTCTTGACTAATGAAAGAAAAAATGCTATTTTTAGCGATGAAGTAGAAAACTCTTTAACATTGCCTTTATCAAATAAGGTCACCACAGTGCACTGGGATTGCTCAGCCCTCATTAATTTTGTTTAATCAGAACAAAAAATTTGGGTCTTTCATGGAATGTTGAAGTAGAGCAGATGGCATATTCAATGCCGTTTTCTAGAAAATATTCTACACGTTATCTGGTGTATTATGTTGTGAGTACAGTACTTTGCAAAAGACTCGGGCACATAGAGTACACCCAGCTGGAGTACCTAGCTACAGTGCTGTGTTTGTGAAAGTGGAGCGAAGAGTAAAGTTTGTAAATCTGGTGGAAGCAAAGGATGTTGGGAATGGTGAGGGTGGAGCCCCGCACCGCGGGAGGAGAGTCGGACAGGTGGCAGACGAGGGCCGGGACAGGTGGTGGCGTGTGTGCTGACACATCCAGCTCTAAGACACCAAGCAAGGGCATCTGATTCCAAGCGATTGGTTTATCAATCATTACAGGATGTCTCTCTGGTACTTCCTACTCCCTACCCTCTCCCTTTTCCTTTTCCTAACCATGATTCCCTCTCCCTGCCCCCTTCCCACTCTCAGTCCACAATAGAGACCCATATCAGAATCAGATTTATCATCACCCACACGTCATGAAATGGGCTTTTTTTTCTCGTGGCAGTAGTACAGTGCAATACATAAAATTACTACAGTGCTGTGCAAAAGTATTAGGCACCCTAGCTATATAAATGTGCCTAAGACACAGTTCTGTATCTAGAGTACTCTTAGTATATCAAGGTCTTCATTTTCCAGAAACACGTAAGTTTATTATTAACAGATGTTTCAGTATTTAAGCGTTTAACTTTAATGTTAAGCTTTTTCAGCTTACTTTAATTAAAGACATAAAAGGTCATAGGATGCATTAGCCAGTGATTTTGTTTAAAAAAATGCTGCATTATTTACATGTCTGTGGGGTTTCAGTATTTTACGTATGAACTTGGAATGCATTTCTTCCTGGTGAGCTGAAAGTTATCTCATCAATCTTTTCAACACTTGTAAAACTACATTTTTGGCAGGAGAGTGAACTTAGGGGAGCTTTGAGATTGTAATTAAAGTCAGAGGGCTGATGAAACGTTTACACAGTGCAATGGGCAGCACAGCCATATGTGACTTGAACAGTTTTTACCTTTAATGGAAAACAGTCAAATTGACTTTTTTACAACTTGTACTGTTCCTCATAAGTTCATTAATTTCTCTATTTAAAAAGTTCTGCATGCATTATTTGTTTTTTTTAACTCACCAAACATTGATGATAAATGCCATTAAAAAGCAGAAACTATGATTTCCGCGATCTAATTCAGAAAAGACTAGCCCATATAAATATTTATTGTTCGTCTCTACTTCAGCCCTTATAAAGTGAATTACTTTAAATGCAGGCACTTCAGAAATAGTTTTTGTAAAACATTCCACACTTACAAGTCAACATATGGACGTAATAATCAGGATCAGGCCAGTCGCCTGTTTGGGCTGCCCACTGCTCAGTAAGATCACAACTGTTCCAATCCTGGTGTCAACACCACATGCCTGCTTTCTTCCCACATCACTTATTATCCAAGTAACTATCAATATCTGCCTTGGATGTGTTCAGCAATTCTGCCTTCACCACTCTTATGATCCATTCAGGGAAGAAATACCTTCCAACCTCTGTCATAAATGGCTGACTCCTCATTTTGATAACATGGGCCCTTGTTCTTGATACCCCCACTAGGAGATGCCTCCTCTCTTATTCTTCTCACTAATTTTCCTCAGAATCTTGTATTTTTCAATAAACATCTCTTACTCTTCTCGGTGGCTGGACAGAATCACGCTACTGAATCCAACTTGTGTAAGCTGCAGCCAGTTTTGCCATTAACGAGTTAGGGGGCTAATTTCCAGTGCCTCTTAGGGTTTAACATCAAAGACAAAATTCTGCAAATGGTGGATCTCAGATACGAAAATAAAAAGTTATTGAAAACAGCTTCTGTCAATAGAGAAGCAGTTAAACTTTTAGGATGTCCTTGTATTAATCCTGTTTTTTTGTGTAAATTGATGTAACAATCACTCTATCAAGTACTAGGTTGATTTACAGAAGCACTTCTTCAACTGATTCTGATACTAAAGCAGTCTAAAGATATTGGGAGTCAAAATTTATACCTTAAACTTCTGGTAAAATTTTTGCTGAATCTCACTCAGGCGACTTTCTAAATGTAAGCAGGTAAGAATTTTTGTGGTTCAGGTACAGCCATTGTCAAAATCATACTCAATACTATCAATTCTGTCATTGGAGAAAAATGTTGCACCAGAAGTTTTTTTGCTTGGGTGTAGTGAAATATTAAAATCTTAAATACATGTACGGAATTGTTATTGCAATGCTCTGAATTTTAAATTATATTATTCATTGATCTAAAATAGGGAAATTTGGCAAAAAATGTGAACACCAAAGAAGCACAATAAATAACAAAAGGATAAGATAGGATTAAAATACAGAGTATATGAAGAAACGTGTCAACTAATGAAAAAATAATGGTGCTAGTGGCTTCAGGTGTGATTTTTTTCAATGCTGGTATTATGGTAAAAGAGAAATTCCTGGTGCAGATGAATCATTGGAGTCGTGCAGCCAAACAATGTATGTGTATTTATTGTTGGAATAAAACTTATCATTCAGATGTTAACCTGAAATTTAAATGAATGTTTGTCTTTTAAATGTAATGCAATCAGGCGACCATGGTGGTAAGTGTGCTGCAAATTGAAAATCCAGTAGGTATTTCTATTTCTATTCATAAGGATTGTGTAACCTTGCTGTTTGGAAAAAGGTGTTTAAAAATTTACTATCTGAGGTGGCCTAGTATCTCTTTTTGATGTTGCATCCATGCCCGGTATTCGAGTTTCAGGATTGGTGAGGTAATATCCACAATTATCTGGTGTTCAGTTCATCTTTACTATTCCATCTCTGTATCAGACCATTCATTTCAATTGCTTAAGGATCATGTTGACCACTTGTATTCTACAATCAGTTTCTCTAACTTTGCAATAAAAAGGGTTGAAAACTACCGTGAAAAACTTCAAACCTCTGCATCTCATTTAAAAGAGGAAGGCATGGTACTGAGAGAGCCGAAAATGGAGGAGCTTCAAGGATGATAGGAAACAAGAGTGCCCTTCATTAGAACGCTTCACAAAATAGACACCAACTGTGTTGCTGAAGTAAACATCCGTGGTGTGAAACTCTATCTTCATAGCTAAATTTAAATATCAAACAGCTGTAATGGTTTTACACAGTTCATGTAAAGAAAAAACAAAAAAGTGCCTCCCAGTTGCAATGCAGTAACCTGATTAACGCTAACAAGGTAACCACACCATGGGGTATACAACCAGGCTATAACAGCAAGCATTGGTTTGATTAAGTTGTCTGAATAAAATCGCTTATGTGTGCCGTCATAGTCGATTTAATGCCATCGTGATTCTGTAGTAATGTTCATACTTTTTGTTACACAGTTGCTGCCATCCTTAGATATATATTCCTGGACAGAGGAAGATGTGGTAAGCATATGATTCCCCTGTGAAATTAAAGCTGAACAATTGAATAATAAAATACAACATGTTAATAATGAATTTTCCTGCATTTAACACGTATGAGGTAAATTACTTTCGTGAGCGAGGCTGATGCACATATATGGCCATTTAAGTGAAATGGCTTCTGCAGCAAACTGCGAGTACAGTGGAAGAGATACCATTTTGGGGGGAAGATAGCTTTAGATAACGCCTCACAGTGTTTTTCATTTTCACTTTCAGTCATAATTAGCAAAACAATTCTAAAATAACATCAGTTTTTAAAAAAGCAGCTATATTTGAGTAACCTTAATCCAAAATTTCTTGGAAATAATGAGTCACTCATGCAATGCCTCACCAGATCCCACCCCCATTCCACCCCATTGGGTGAGCATTTAGGGTGATCAGGAGATAAAGTTGTAAGAACTGGCTCCCATTGAATTTGTAAGGCCTGGTGATGGTAAAAAAAAACAAGCTGTAGGAAGGCTTCACCTCATTAGGATTAGTTCAGATGGAGGGTTTTGGCCTAGTACATCAACTATCCGTTTTCCTCTGCAGTTGCTACCTTACCTGCTGAGGCCCTTCAGCAGCTCATTGCTTTTTGCACTGGCAGGCTCTTGTGTCTCCATAAATGGCAATCTCTGCTCACGCAAGTGCATTGTGTACACTTTCAGAAGTTTGAAAAACTTTGAATTCTGGTGATTTTTTTTCTGAATCTATGAGGAATCCAATATCAGAATTCAGTCATAACGATAGCAGTGACGAACCCTCGGGAACTCCCGGGCTTCATTTGCAAACAATAGTTCGAACATCCTAAACTTATTGATAATTATATAGGATAAAGCAGACAATTCCACATAGATCTTTTGTCATTTCTCAGGAAAATCTGAGCTACTTTTTTGAACAGGGCTGCACTAAATCATTGTATTTTATGTCATGTGTCTCAGATCGTAATAAATATTTTTGTTAATTAAGCCTTTTCATTGCCTTTAACAATCTTAAAAATACATTCATTATTTCTGATTGCAATACTTTGGAGGCAAAGTACATTGAATATTATTCTTTACCCTCCATCTTATTATAATCATTGTCCTTATTTCTCTTTTACAGTACTTCTGGGTACAACAATTGTTAGATAAAGGTAATAAAGATTGCGATTGATTCTTGGAATTCTGGAAATTCCATTGACTTGCAGATATGATGTATTTCTGTAACTTTGTGCGAATAGGTGACACAGACTGTGAAATGAAAGGCTATGCAGAACTGTTCAGAAATCACCACATAACTGGCCGAAGGTTGCTCTTGTTGAAAGATCAAGATTTGAAAGACATAGGAATCCACTCCAAAGGACATATCATTCATTTAAAGGTATGAAGGAAAAAACTTCAAGGGGTGCTTTAGAAACCTGAGCTGTTGTATACTGGGGTTGTATACACTGGAATTTAGAAGGATGAGAGGGGATCTGATTGGAACATATAAGATTATTAAGGGATTGGACAAGCTAGAGGCAGGAAACATGTTCCCGATGTTGGGGGAGTCCAGAACCAGAGGCCACAGTTTAAGAATAAGCGGTAGACCATTTAGAACGGAGTTGAGGAAAAACTTCTTCACACAGAGGGTTGTGGTTCTGTGGAATGCTGTGCCTCAGAGGCAGTGGAGGCCAATTCTCTGGATTCTTTCAAGAAAGAGTTAGATAGAGCTCTTAAAGATAGCGGAGTGAAGGGATATGGGGAGAAGGCAGGAAAAAGGTACTGATTGTGGATGATCAGCCATGATCACAGTGAATGGTGGTGCTGGCTCGAAGGGCTGAATGGCCTACTCCTGCACCTATTGTCTGTTTACTGTTGTTAGAATTTTGATTTGTGTTAGTGAAACAAGCTAGGAAACAAGCTTTCTATTTTCATGTCCAGTGCCACTAAGCACCCTCGAGTATTTTCATTTTTTATTAAGCATACCAGTTATTACTTAATAAATTTATGATGATCTATTCAAGTTTATTTATGCTTATTTATGTAATATCTTTTCAAGAATGTTTTGAAAATGTTCTATTCTTCCATGAGATGTGATATTATTTTCGAGATATATGAAATTCATTGCTTTTGATTTTGCTCCTTTCGATGAATGACAATAAAACCCCTTCTTCTTAACAGAGAAGTAAGCTCCTCTTGTTTTGTGTTAGGACAAATCAATAAAATTTTGAAACTTAAAAGGAATATATTAGTATCAAGGTGAATGATGAATTTTGCTGCAGATGCATATGCATTATCTGACAGATTGCCAGATTAGACCTGTAGGGCTGAATGGCCTACGACTGTTCAAATGTATAATAAAGCAAAAGCAAACTTAAGAAAATAGATATTTTGTTTTAAATCTAAAGAAGGATAAGTAGCTCCATTTGTCAGTCTAAAATAGTTCCCAGAAAATTGATGAAGTGTTGATGGAAGTTAGTGAAAAGATGGAAAGGATTGCCTGCTGTTAACAAGCCCATGTCTTCCCTTTCAGACTGAAATTGAAAAACTGACCCTTGACTACTTGAACCTCTTTCACTTTCCTCCTTTAATTAAGGTAGGTAAAGAAAAAAATAACATCGTTTTAAACCAGATCACATACAGTGCACTGTATTTTAAGCACCTTGTTAATCTTCTGTTCGGAGCTTGTAGTTCTTGATGCATTTATGATTCTGTTTCTAGCTACTTGCTTAGAAAGTAAAACAGACCAGTGAGTTTAATTATTAATTAGATGCAAAGATTTGTAGAAAACTTATCACAACATGTATATCATGGATCTATTAAGCACCTGCTGAGAATCAAAAATATATTTTGAATTATTTGCTCTAAACTGTAAAGATTTTTATACTTTGTACAAAGTCCTGTTGATTGCTTGTTCAGGTAGGTCAGAGAATGCATCACCTATAGTTTAAGTTTTGTAAAAACACTATAATCCTGACCACAAAATCAGCAAGCAGTGAAATAAGCTGATTATGCTATTTCTGTTGGACAGAATTATAGTCTACAACTGGCAATCCTTTTTACTGAGGTTCAGTTATTTCTCAGCACTTGTTGTGCCAGACTCAGCTATGGTTTATGACATCTCACGCATTACTCCACTGATCAAATAGTAATTGCATTTAATCTAATAGCTTCCTTTAAAATATTTCATAGTTGAAATGCTTTGTATTAAGTGGTAATTCCTTCTTGGTCATCTGGGCCTTCTGGCTGTAGACAGGTGCAATTTGCTGCTTCCTTCTTTATACTGAGTCATTGTTTTCAATTGAATTGGCAATAGGTTTACTTCTTGGACGTTGTCCCACCAGATTAAAAAAGGAGAAATCAATGCAGATGGTCAAAACATAATCACAGTGCATTGTTCAGATTTCCTCTGTAGCCTCCTGTCAGAAGGGATATTATTGGGAAATCATCTCTCGGGGATCTACTAAAAGCAAACAAGACCATTATAAACAAAGAATTGACTTAAAATTTTTAGGAACAAATCAGGATACAAGCATAAGGTTGAATGTTCAAAGTACATTTATAATCAAAGTATGTATACATTATATAACTGTGGCTGCCAGTAAGGAGAGTAATCTCAAGGTTGTTTAATGTATATGTAGCGCTTAGCTCTATCGGCTCTTTATCTTGGGGGGAGCCCTGTCTGCTGGCCAAACTGTGCCTCCTGGTTGCATCGTTGCTGTGTAATGCCACCTGGTACAACCTCACACATCAAATATCAGACAGCACACAATGTACACTTTACAGATTACACTTTATAAATCTTACTGGGACTATTAGATTAATGGAGGTACAATTTGAAGGAGAACGAAAAAGGCACCAGACTTATCAAAGTTCAACTTCTCCATGCACTCAAGTTGGAGCTCAAATAACGGGGTCTTCTCTTCACCCTGCAATCCCCTCCGACTCTCCGCTCAGGACCAACAACAGTGGTCAACCAGAGCGCTTCCAGCACATCCTTCTTGTCCCGAGTCTCCTCCTGAAAACCCCGCCAAACCACACGGTTCCCAGCCATATGAGACACCCATAAAAAGAATAACATGGACACCCATTGGTTATTCCCTCCCTTATCAATAATATAACCCAAACAAGCTGCTAGAAAAAGAACCACTGTCTCAGCAGTTAACATTATAGAGAAGCCATTTTAATTAGCCTACGCAGTAACATAGAAGAAGAAAACCCCTCACATATACACACTTTGATAATGTACTTTGAACTCTTTGCTTATGTCCTGATTTGTTCCTAAAATTTTAAAGTCAATTTCCTGTTTTTAACAGTCTTGTTTGCTTTTAGTAGATTCCCTAGAGATAATTTTCCAATAATATCCCTTCTGATGGGAGGCAACAGCAGAAATTCCATGAAGCATTAAGAAATAAAAGAAAACTCATTCATTCTCAGGGTCCGTTACTCTGGAAATTGTTTATGGTCTCTAAAGACTAGGATTAATACATACCTATCTCAATTATATTAGTAGCTAAATGGCGCTACATTTATTACCTGATGCTACAGGAATAAATTCAATGTCAGTTTTCTTGCTAGTTCATGAAACTAGCAGAATATACTTTATTATCTGTGATGCACTTGAACTGTTCTCTGACATTGGATTCTTTCTGGAGGGCCAACTACTTACAGTTTCCCTGCAGGCACGCTGGGAAATCTGCCCACTGAGCAGGTTCAATAAATCCATTCATTTCAGTAGTGAAGAACGGCACTACTGTGCTGGGAGATGGGCAAGTTTCTGGCAACTTACATTGTTTTAAATTAATTGATTTATGTGTATTATTAATTTAAGTGCAAACATTTTTGTATTTTGATGCTTAAATTGTTTATCTATTTTTAATATTTTATATGTTTTAATAGTTCTATTTTAATATGAATACCTGTGAATATCAAAGACAACCAAAGTGTTTTGATAGTACTGAATCGAGTGAACCTGGGATGTGTTGCATCTGACTGTCAGAGCTGTGCAAAGCCTTTCTGATTAGGAACCAGCTTTGGGGACAAATTACTGTTGCAAAGGACCCACTATATCTTAGGATTTGCGTTTGTAATGGTTGATAATTGAAATCTCTGCCTGTTGTACCAGAACCTGATCCACTTGTGTTTTATCACAGCTTTATATGCTGGTGAGTAGGGAAAATAAATGTTTCTCACTGGCTATTCTTTACACTGATTAGGGTTTGACTATATTGGCCTAAGCTATGTAAATTACTCATAGACCAAATTGATCCAAGAATCCAGAGTTGATTTAGAACTTAAAGGGTCATTTTTTTTTTAATCACAGACACCTGATTTAGTTGAATTAAAACACAAATCTGTCAATCTGAACTCAGTCACAAACAAGAGAAAATCTGCAGATGCTGGAAATCCAAGTAACACGCACAAAATGCTGAAGGAACTCAGTAGGCCAGGCAGCATCTATGGAAAAGAGTACTGCCAAAGGGTCTCGGCCTGAAACGTCGACTGTTTACTCTTTTCCATAGATGCTGCCTGACCTGCAGAGTTCCTCCAGCATTTTGTGTGTGTGTTAATCTCAGCTCAATGTTATGTTCTCTAAACAAATACTGTTTCCTGCACCAAGTCATTCTTCTGGAGGATTTCACAATGTTGAACTCACTTTTGTCTCTTTTGTCTTTACTTTCCATATCACCTTCAAGTTTTAAAATCGATTATTAGCATTGCATAATCACTATGGTCTGAATTTTGTTCCTTACTTTCCATCCTGGTGTCACACGGATATTTATGAATTGACTCTTTTAAAATAAAAGCAAGACTCCTTCCTCACACTGTAAAAATATTAACTCTTAAAGATGTTGCACTTTACAAATCTTATTGCTCGTACCCCTTTGTGTTTCACTGTGCGCACGTTGTACTATAATTAGAAATATTTTGGTTGCAAAGACAAATATAAATCACTGAACAATTTTTTTTTGAAGGGAGATGATTCTGAAGAAGATGATTTTGGAGAAAAGATACTGAGCCTTGACTTGCTCTTTGGTTATCATTTAAAGCCGGGGAAAGGATTCCAGGTAAATGACATCTGAATGCCTTTTACATCTCAGTGCTCTGGCATTTATATTAGTACTATATAATGCATGAGTGATGCTAGAAGCCTTTGCCAGCATTAAGTCCTTCCAGTGCCTTGATAAATTTTCACATAGACTTTACCCCCAGTAGAAGATTTGCAGTTGCTGAGTTCACCAGTCTGATCAAGCCTACCAACAGCTTGATCAGTGGCAGTTCTCAGAAGATGAGTTCTGTGTTACATTGCTGGAGCAAATTAGGCAGCGATGTCATCAGATGACTAAGGCTAATTCTCTACTGTAAGATGAAAGGTTTGGTTATATATGGTTACTTTTGTGCAATTGGCCTTTTGGAAAGAGTGGAAGATCTAGCAGTGCCTACAGCCTATAGGATTTGCACTCAAAACATTGTCCTAATCACAACCAAGCCACATGTGGCTCTTCTGATGTGCACCCCGCAGCTCTTCAAGACCTCTAATTTCTATATTAGAATATGAAATTTTATTATCATACACTATAGTAATTATACTCTGTTCACCATCATACATTGCTAACGCTAAGACACCAACTAGAATACCAATTAGAATTCTTTGAAAAATCGCATGCATTCCTCTTTTGACCTTCGTACCCCCACTGTGGCTGTGAAACTAAGCATGATGAAAGCACCAAATCAAATGAAAGTACAAAGATGAATACAGATCTTTTAAGAGAGGGATGGGAACATGATTTCTTCTTTGTGCCCAGTAGTGGAGATAAATACGGCTGCCCAATCTGTAACAATTTGATTGACCATTGAAAAATATCAAAGATTAAAAGCCACAGGCGAAATAATCTTGCCCTCCAATACACAAAAGAGTCCTTTTAAATTGCTGTCTCAAGCATAGAACCCAGCTTCACAGAGCGTGTGTCTCAATAGGATATCCATACATCATATTGTCAACAGAGGTAATTAATGATATTACAATAGATAAGTTAGTTAAATTTAGTTTATATTGCATTGAAATTTTATTTGGTGAAAAACTTAGAGGATCTTTCCACATCTACAGTTGTATGTGTGTGTTTGGTGGGGTGATGCACAGAACATGCAATAACCATGTGGCTCTTTTGGTTAAAGGTGATTGTGAACGTTGCTCTGTGAGTACAACTGCATTAACTGCACTAACCTATTGGCTGTGGGTCACCGATGTAGTACCAGGCTAGGCTTTTACAGCACCCATGAAACTTGTTTCAATGCAAAGGAGCAAAGTGCAGAGTAGATTCCAGGCTGGTGCAGGCATGCTGACTTGGACATTTTGCCCTTGTAGGTAATTAATTCATTCTGCTTTCATGATTGGAATCCCAGACTATTTCCAGCAATCTTTGCCATAAATCCACAAAAACCAAACAAACTTTCCCCCGTTACTCTACCAAGTGACCTGACCTGGTATCCCCTCTAACGGTGTTTTTTTAAGCATGATGCTAGAAACTGGAAGAGAAACAGCATGTCAATTTTGTGGTTTTTTTCTGCTTTTGGCATGTGGAAGTTGTTCTTGCTATGTTGAGCAGGATGCTTCATGTCCATAGCTTGGTCTGAGAAGATGCTTGATGCTCGGGGAGGATGAAGCAAGGTCTGTAATTCATTAAACAGGGTTGCATGATTCATCGTTTCATGAAATTTTTTTTGCATTATCCACTGCTTTATAAAACACTTTTTTTGTTATTAACTTGTAATATGCTTTGAAGGTCGCTAGTTTTGTTGTGCTGACTTTGAAAGTTCTGGTGAGGTTAGTTAGTCGTGTGGTGTGCCAGAGGGCTGGCAGTATTGTGGTGCAAGCTAGATTTCTCGTGTAGTAGACTGTTGGAAATTGTTACTTTTGTAAGATAATTTACAGCTCAGTGAAGGTTCAGTAGTAATTTGTGGAACCTTCTGAGTCTCTGGTTTGGGAGTGCTTCAGATTGTTTTACTTTACATTTATGAATTATCTAAGATTAAGCAGAGCTGCTCTAACTTCAAAGGTTCAAAGGTACAACTTAATGTCAGAGAAATATACATCCTGAAATGCTTTCTCTTTACAACCATCCATGAAAACATAGGAGTGACCCAAAGAATGAATGACAGTTAAATGTTAGAACCCTAAAGTCCCCCCTGCTCCCCCCCCATGTGTAAGCGGCAACAAGCGACGATCCCCCCTCCCCCCTCCTCCTCCCCCCTCCTACTCCCCCCACCGGCAAAAAAAAGCATCGACACTGCCACCGAGCACTCAAGCATGAGCAAAACAGCAGCAAAGACACAGACTTGCAGTTACCCCAAAGACTTCGCGTTTCACCCGGTATTTGACATACCACAGGTTCTCTCTCTCCGTAATAAGGGAGAAAGAGGCGTCTCCATTTTCCCAGCAAATGGGAGACATAAAAAACTGCCTTGCAGGTAGTTCTACAGTTTTATACGTAAAAAGTATTGTCGATTTTAGAACGCTGGAACACAAGAAAATGAGAGCAGGATTAGACCGCCATACTTAAGGAAAAGATGATAACGAATGAGAGGGTAGGTCCACTCAAGGATAAAGGATGGAATTTCTGCTTGGAGTCGGAACTAGTGGCTGAGGTACTAAATGGGTACTTAGTGTTGGTATTTACTGAGGAGGACTTGGAGGATAATGAAGGTAGAATGGGGCATGCTAATTTGCTGGGGCATTTTGAGATTCAGGAGGAAGTATTGTTGGATCTTCTGAAAAGCATTAAGGTAGGTAAGTCCCCAGGACCTGATGGCAGATACCCCAAAATATAGATAGAAGCAAGTGAGGAGATTGATGGGGCTTTGCCAAAGATCTTTGTGCCCTAAGTAGCAACGGGCAAGGTCCCAAAGGACTGGAAAGTAGCAAATGAAAGGAAAGCAAAGGGAAAGGAAATAGGACTAATCCAGGTAATTATAGGCTAATGAACATCACATTAGTAGTAAGGAAGCTATTGGAGAGGAGACTGAGGGATAGGATTTATACAGATCTGGAAAGCCATGCCCTGCTGAACAGAGTCAGCATGGCTTTGTGCAGGGCAGGTCATGCCTTACAAACTTGATTGAGCGTTTCAAGGAGGTGACAGAGGAGCTTGATGAAGGTAAGGCACAGGATGTTATTTGCAAGGACTTTAGAAAGGCTTTTGATGGGACTGCTCATGGTAGGTCGATTCAGAAGATTTATGGGGTGCAGGGTGAATTGCAAGACTGGATCAGAACTGATTTGCCCATACAGAGAGAAGGAATAGAAGGCTGTTATTCTGACTGGAGGTCCACGATTAGTGGCGTTCCACAAGGATTGATGCCGGGATCTCAGTCTTTTGCGATATATATCAAGGATTTGAAAGGAAATGTCGATGGGTCAATTAGCAAGTTTGCAAATGACATCAATTCTTTGGGAGGTCAAGTGAAAGGAAGAAGCATACAGTTAATGATAGATCCCTTAACAGCATTGAGTTACAAAGGGATCTTGTGGTTCCAGGTCCAAAGTTCACTGTACTTGGCTACGCAAGTGGATAAGGTGATAAAGAAGGTGTGTTGTGTGCTTGACTTCATTGATCAGGGTGTTGAGTACAAGAGTAAGGATGTCATGCTGTGTGCTATATTTAAATTCTGTCAGACTACACTTGGAATACTTTGTGGAGTTCTGGCCACCTACTATAGGAAGTACGTGGAGATTCTGAAGAGGGTGCAGAGGAGGTTCACCAGGTTGCTGCCTGATTTAAAGGGTATGAGCTATAAGGACAGGTTGGATAAACTTGGGCTGTTCTCCCTGGAGTGTTGGAGGCTGAGGAGAGACCTGATAGAGGTTTTTTTAAATTATGAGAGGTTGGGCGGCATGGTCGTGTAGCTGTTGGTGTAACTCTTCACAGCAAGCAACTGGTTCAATTCCCTGTCCCGTCTGTATGGAGTTTGTACATTCTCCCTGGGACTGTGAGGGTTTCCTCTGGGTGCTCTGGTTTCCTCCCACATTCCAAAAAGAAAGAGGTTTGTGGGTTAATTGGGTGGAGGGGTTCGTTGGGTGGGGGTTTTGTGGGTTAATTGGGTGGAGGGGTTTGTTGGGTGGAGGTTTGTGAGTTAATTGGGTGGATGGGTTCATTGGGTGGAGGTTTGTGGGTTAATTGGGTGGAGGGGTTCGTTGGGTGGAGGTTTGTGGGTTATATGGGTGGAGGGGTTCATTGGGTGGAGATTTGTGGGTTAATTGGGTGGAGGGGTTCATTGGGTGGAGATTTGTGGGTTAATTGGGTGGAGGGGTTAGTTGGGTGGAGGTTTGTGGGTTAATTGGGTGGAGGGGTTCATTGGGTGGAGTTTGTGGGTTAATTGGGTGGAGGGGTTCATTGGGTGGAGGTTTGTGGGTTAATTGGGTGGAGGGGTTAGTTGGGTGGAGGTTTGTGGGTTAACTGGGTGGAGGGGTTCGTTGGGTGGAGTTTGTGGGTTAATTGGGTGGATGGGGTTCATTGGGTGGAGGTTTGTGGGTTAATTGGGTGGAGGGGTTCATTGGGTGGAGGTTTGTGGGTTAATTGGGTGGAGGGGTTTGTTGGGTGGAGGTTTATGGGTTAATTGGGTGGATGGGGTTTGTTGGGTGGAGGTTTGTGGGTTAATTGGGTGGAGGGGTTCGTTGGCCCGGAAGAGTCTGTTAACAAGGTGTATGTCTAAATAAACAAAATAACGTATAGACAGGGCGAATGACCAGAAACTGTACCCCAGGGTAAAAATGTCAAATGCTAGATTTCCTGTTCTTAAGGTTGGGGAGGGGGGAAAGTTTAAAGGTGACGTGAGGGGCAAGTTCTTCGAGTAGGTACCTGGAATAGGTTTCCGAGGTAGAAGTGGAAACAGCCGTAGACTTTGAGGTTTTTAGATGGGTGCATTTATATCAGGGGAATGAAGGGATAGGAATGATAGATGGGAGGAGGGTATTTAGTATAAATTGGTATCAAGATGCTGGACTGAATGGCCTGTACAATTCTATGATGTATGCTGGCCTCAGTTCCTCTCCTATGCCAGTTCCCTATCGTCCTCAATCCCTCCATCTTTCCAATATGTATCTCACTCCACCTTAAACATATGTAACAGTATTTATAATCCTTTGAGCAGAACATTCCAGAGCTTCACAACCCTGAGAGGAGAAATTTATCTGCCCTCAGTTTTTAAAAAGAACTTGCCCTTTATCTTATGTATTCTTGATCATGACTCTCACTGGTAAAAGTTCCTAAACGCCTACATTGCCAAGCACTCTTAAGATAAGTTTTCTAAACTCCACGGAATACAGATGCAAACTGTCTAGTTTCTTTGGGCTGCCTCCCAAGCTTCTATATCTTTCATTAGGTAAGGAGATCGTAACTGTGTACAGTGTTCCAGATGTGAGCTCACCATCTCCCTGTACAATTGCAACAAAAGCTCCCTGTATGAACAGTGATTCTTTCTTTACACTGCCACAGCCGACCCTCTGTGTAACCTGCAGTTCACTTGCACTTTTACCACTGTGACATAATGCTTTCAGTGTTCACAGTGTGGTTTCCTCTACCAAATGCAGGTTGAGTCAGTTCTTCACAGGATGTCTGTGTTTAGTGTGGAGGAATGAACTTGAGGCTTCTCTTGTTTGCCACTTCAATTCTCACTCTGACTTGTCTGTCTGTATCCATCTGCATTGTTTAAATAGGGAGACACACTTGGGTTACTTGGGGATAAACACTCTCAAAATTGGATCCAGACAAGTATAATGGTAGGAAGACAAATTATACTAAGAGGTTGGAGGAACTTGGGGGGACTATCATTTCAGGAGTGGGTCACAGAAATAGCTAAAGTGGCAGCTTTTGAACACATGTCTTACAAACAGTTTGATAGATTGGACATCTATACACAAAAATGGGGCAAATATTTTGGTTTCCTGGGGAAAAATAGTGGTGAAGCATATTGCTGAATGGCAGTCTTTTCTGTTATTAGAGGTCTGAATAGACACACATGGTTATTATATTGATATTTATTTCTGCCATGCTTGTGTTTTATTTTATGGATAATTGTATGTTTTGTAAGCTATGATTTATATAATTCCAACACTGACACAAGGGTTCGGTGAAAACTTTTAAAAGGATTCAATAAAATTTAAATCATAAAAAAAATAGGGCCCAGTGGAAACTTGAGGAACAGCACTCCCTTCTGTGAACATTATAGACTTAAATACTATTCAGTTTTCTAAGTTTTCAGAAGGTTCTAAAGCCTCACTTTCTGTGTCTATATCAGAACTGGCTTATCTTGCTGTCAGTCATCTATCCGTAATATTAGCTCAGTTTTTTTTGTTGTCTGCATGAGCAAACCCTGGGCTGCTGTTTGCAGCATATCACACCACCTTGATTACCCTCCAGCTACTCCAAGAAGAACTTATTCCCTCAGCAAATCTGGCCACAACCTATCGCAGATATTCCCGTTGTTCCTATCTGTAACTTAAAACCAGCATTTTTCTCTTTCCCAGTTCCAGTGAAATCTTCAGTCTGATCCTCGTTCCACAACTGCTGCCTGAGCTGTTGAGCATTCCTTACAGTTGCAGTTTCTCTGATGTCCATTCCCTAATCATTAGCTTCGTCCCCTTCTCAGAGAGAGTGACACCGAACCAAATTTTTTGTGTTCCTTATGTCATATTTAATCATAACCATGCCTTTGTCAAGATTTATTTATTTCATTTTACCTAATTCTTCCTGACAAATCATTTGCCTCCGTGCATTTTCTACCAAAGTCCTTATCAATGCCCATACCTTCTCAAGGCTTAACTATTGACATGTATTCTCGCTGTCCTCCATTGTTCTACTCCCTGTTCACAAAAACCTTGCTGCCTGTTTCCTAATCCATGTCCAATGTTTCTCTTCTGTCTCCCATATTTCCCGATTAATGTTAATTCCTCAGTAAGTAGCGTCTCAGTTTTTACTCTTCATACCTAGTAGATCGTAGAACGTAGACAGTACAGCACAGTACGGGCCCTTTGGCCCATGATATTGTGCCTGCCAATGTAAACCTATCTAACCCAGCCCCCCTACACAGCCCATAACCCTCCTTTTTTCCCTATACAGATGTGCCTAGCGAAGAGATTTTCAACTGGCTCCATTCTGTCAGACATTACTGGCAGTATGTTCCAAGCACCCATGATTCTCTGTGTAAACGAAAACTACCTTTGGCGACTCCCCTTAATGTTCCTTTATTGGGGTTCTGAACAGGTTTGACAGGGAAAACATGATAGTGTAATGGAACCATGATTGACGAGAGATGGAATATTTAGTCCAGAGGAAGAAGGAAGCATACTTAAGATTTAGGTAACAAAAATCAGACAGAGTACTTGAGATTTACTAGGTAACCTGGAAGGACATAAGGAAGGGACTTGGGAGAGCTGGAAGGCTTTGGCAAGTAGGATTAAGGAAAAGTTTTAAAAAGTAGGATTAAGCAAGACCTTTGACAAAGTCCCATGTGGAAGGCTGGTTAAGAAGGTACAGCCAATAGACATTCAGGATGAAGCATTAAATTGGATTTTACATTAGCTTAACAGGAGAAGCCAAAGAATGGTAGTGGATGGGCGCCTCTCTGACTGGAGGCCTGTGACTAGTGGTGTGCCACTAGGATTGGTGCAGGGTCACCTATATCAACGCTCTGGATGATAACGTGGTCTTCTGGGCTAGATTGGGACCATAGTGAACAACAACGAAGACTATCAAATCGTGCAGTGGGATCTAGACCAGCTGGAAAAATGTCTTCTTAGGGTTCCTTTACTTTAAGCTCTGGAATCAAATCTGGGTCATTACGTCGCACCCAATCCAGAATTGTCGTTCCCCTTGTGAATTGGTCTATAAATTCCCTCTATAGCCATTCTACAAATTCTCTCTCTTGGGATCCAGCACCAATCTGATGTTCCCATTCAACCTGGATATTGAAATACAGCATGATTGTTGCAACATTGCCCTTTTAGCTTGTCTTTTCTTTCTCCCTTTGTCATTCATGTTGCCTTCTAGCTCTCCTAAGTCCCTTCTTAAGCTCCTTCCTGGTTACTTCATAATTCTCAGAAGCCCATCCTGATGTTTTCCCCTAAATCTTAAATGTGCTTCCTCCTTCCTCTTGACAGAGTATTCCACTTCTCTTGTCAGTCATGGTTCCTTTACCCTATCATCCTTTCCCTTCCTCTGTGGGACAAACATGTCCAGAACCCCAGGCAACTCCCACATTTCGGCTGTGCATTTCCTGAAAACCATCTGTTCCCGGTCTACCCTCCGACGTTCCTGCCTAATACCATTGTAATTGACCTCCCCATGTCACCACTCTTATCCTAATTCACGGTTATGCAGAAGGTCAGAATGGAAAAAAGACAGAACATTTAGAAACGGATAAGAATTTAACTTTCAGGTAACGTAGCCAAAATTGCAAAGGGTGGTGATTATAGGACTGAATGCACACGGCATACGTAGTACGGTAGATCAGGGGTCCCCAACCTCTTTTGCACTGCGGACCGGTTTGATATTGACAATATTCTTGCGGGGAACGGCCGACCGGGGGGGGGGGGGGGGAGGGGGTGGCGGGGGTAGGGTTGCCAACGAGCAAGAGTAGCAGTCAAATACGTTGCATTTACCCTGAGAAAGACTACCATGACTACGAAGCCTTGCACGGGCACCTGTGTGCACATGCGTATACGTGCCCATTTTTTTTACTACAAATCGTTTTTGGCAATTCTGTTCAGTGAAATTACACTGTACATACATTATTTCTACTTTATATAGGCTGTGTATTTATCATATCCTGCTTTTACTATATGTTACTGTTATTTTAGGTTTTATGTAACAGCGCATGAATATAGTGATAAGTCACTTATAAGTCAATAGCATCATAACATTTTAAGTAATGTTTGGATATTAAACACACAGCGTGTATTTTCCCCGTATGAGAATATAAAATCATTGCAACACACCAATATGGCTGAATCAGTGGGAGCCTTGGGCTTGTCTTCCTGCAACAAGACAGTGCCATCGAGGGGTGATGGGAGAGAGTGATACTCGAAGGGGATTCCTTACGTCCAGACTATTCTGCAGTTTAGTTTTCGTTGCATTCATTGCAGAAAAGCCCGCTTCGCAGATATGTTGGAAATGGAAGCAGAGCTTTCGTGGCTATCTCAGGATATTTAGCCTTGACTTCGATCCAGAATGCTGGCAGAGATGTTATGTCAAACATACTCTTCAGTCTGCCGTCATTTGCAAGCTCGAGGGGTTGATCTTCCCGCGCTGACATGGATGACGCATGCATCATGACCTCGCGTGCATTCAAGCTCAACAGTGGGCGTGACAGGGAATGAGGAAAGGTGGAGCTGACTCCTATCACCAAATCATATCGTTTCTTTGCGGCCCAGTAGCACATAGAAATTGGCAGTTTTGACCTTATGGACATCACTGAGTTGTGGTTGAAGGAAGATCGCAGCTGGGAGCCTAACGTCCAAGGATACACATCGTATCAAAAGGACAGAGGGGATGGAGTGGCTCTTTTGGTTAAAAATATATAAGTCTAATCCTTAGAAGTAAGTGACAGAGGATCAGAAGGTATAGAATCTTTGTGGGTAGAGTTAAGAAACTGCAAGGGTGAAAATAAGTCTGACTGGAGTTGTATACAGGCCTCAGAACAGTAGACTGGATGTGGGGTAAAATTACAATAGGGCACAGAAAAGGCATGTGAAAGCCACAATGTTACGATGGTCATGGGTGTTAAGTATGCACAGAGCAAGAACTACAAAGCAGTGATATAATTAAACGTTTTCACTGAGTCATGTTAGTAATGGTACACACTGGGCAACTGGCAGTGTGGGAGCTGCAAACTAAGATGAAAAGCGTGCACACTCGAAAGCCCCAGCCCAAAAGAGAATGCCTCCCGCACATAGAACGCTCAGTCAATTCACTGCACGATTGATTGGCCAGCAAGTGCACTCACCACATGCTCACAGTCAATCTGATACAGGAGATCTTTCCCTCTGTTGGTGGGAACCACGGAGGAAGGGAATAAGTGAGGTATTCTGAGAGAAATTATAGTAGCGCTTAACTGGCTGGCGCACCCTTTTGCACTGCCCCAGAGGGTCAGTTTCTCTTTCTGTGCCTTCCTGCTCAGCTGAAGTCGAGGGCAGTGGGCTGTGAATCTCCTTTTCTTGATGGAGCATCCATTTGGCTTCATTGGCTGGGACACTGGCTTCATCAGCTTCAGCTATACGTTCCCTCGGTCCCCCCCCGTCAGTTTGGTTGCGTATATGACGCAAATGTCGCCTAACAGTTCATCTGCCTGTCAGCTTAAGTCTCCGACTTGACCATGACAATGCCGGATGACAACTGGTAGTCATGTTTCCTCCTTTGTCTCTGGCACCAAACAGTCATGGTCTGGTGTGCCTATTGTATTTTTGTTTCAAGGGCTCTTGCTTGCTGCAAATTCGCTCCTGTACGGCTGACTCTATCACATCTGCTCACTGTAGTTGCTCAAGTTCTTCTTCTACCTTTAGGCCCACTGCATATGGCACTGGGCGGGCCTTGTAAAGCTTCAGTTAGCAGTTCTCCTTAACCTTGAACTGCACTGCCAAACCAGAGTATTGACCTGAAGTGTCAGCTTGGAAAACCCGCTGGTACAATGTACAAAGTAAGTTTATTACCAAAGTACGTATATGTTTTTAAGCGGGCATACTCTACAAAATCCAAGAACCATAACAGAATCAATGAAAAGACGTACCCAACAGGATGGACAAGCAACCAATGTGCAAAAGACAACAAACTGTGCAAATACAAAGGAAAAAAGAGAAATACTAATAATAAATAAATAAATAAATATCGAGAACTTGAGATGAAGAGTCCTTGAAAGTGAGTTCATATGTTGAGGGAACATTTCAGTGACGGGGCAAGTAAAGTTCAGATCCTGATGGTTGAAGGGTAATAACTGTTCTTAAACCTGGTGGTGTGAGTCCTGAGGCTCCTGTAACTTCTTCCGGGTGGCAGCAGTGAGAAGAGAGCATGGCCTCGATGGTGGGGGTCCTGGATGAAGGATGCTGCTTTCCTGCAACAGCACTCCATGTGGATGTGCACACTGGATATCCACTACTTCTTGTAGGATTATCTGTTCAAGAACATTGGTGTTTCCATATCAGGCCATGATGCAATCAGTCAATATACTCTCCGCCACACATCTACAGAAATTGGTCAAAGTTTTTGATGTCATGCGGAATCTTCGCAAAACTCTAAGGAAGTAGATGTGCTTTCTTCATAATTGCATTTAGGAGCTGGGCCCAGGACAGGTCCTCTGAAATGATGTCAAGTAACCAAGTTGGGAGGCTGGTTTCAGTGGCCCATGTCATGGGAGTGGAAAGTAGTGCTCACTTCTTCATTCCAGCTGTCTCCTTACATGGAGTTGATGGTTGAGTTCTGCTGTTTTCTCATTACATGTTACTGAGTAAAAAATACATTTTCGAGTCCCCTACCTTCTGACAAAACTTGCAGACTGTCTTTTGATGCTTGGAATCAGACCACTGGGCATGACTTTCCCATTAGTGAATGCATCCCTGAGGGGGCTTACAAGATTCAAGATGGTTTAATGTCCTTTCCAATACACAAGTGCAAAGGAGAACGAAATAATTGTTACTCCGCATCTGATGCAGCTAAAACAAAAAACGCAATAAGATAACACAATAATATAAAAAACACATTAAATTTAAATACATAAGATTGCTTTTATACATAAATTGATTATATGTCCATAAAGTGACACTAGGCACAAGAGTGTCTATACATAGGTGACTGATAGAAAAATAATACTAAGTACATGATCTCTTTGGAGACTCTAGGCTGTGAGTCAGTTTCTTGCAGCAAACATTGATACTTTTGGGTGGGGCTCTTGCTCCAGTACTGCCTGAATCAGTGGCGATAGTGATGGCTGAATTTGTATAATGCCTTACTTGACTGCCTCTTGCTGGTAAGCAGTGGAATTTGCTTTGTCCCAGGACAAATTGCGCTTTTCGGACAGGGAGCTCTCCTGTGTCCTCCCATCTTGGACTCCAACAATCAGTGCTTGAATAGCAACACACATCAAAGTTGCTGGTGAACGCAGCAGGCCAGGCAGCATCTGTAGCAAGAAGTGCAGTCGACGTTTCAGGCCGAGACCCTTCGTCAGGACTAACTGAAGGAAGAGTGAGTAAGGGATTTAAAAGTTGGAGGGGGAGGGGGAGATCCAAAATGATAGAAGACAGGAGGGGGAGGGATAGAGCCAAGAGCTGGACAGGTGATAGGCAAAAGGGGATACGAGAGGATCATGGGACAGGAGGTCCAGGAAGAAAGACAAGGGGGGGGGACCCAGAGGATGAGCAAGAGGTATATTCAGAGGGACAGAGGGAGAAAAAGGAGAGTGAGAGAAAGAATGTGTACATAAAAATAAGTAACAGATGGGGTACGAGGGGGAGGTGGGGCCTTAGCGGAAGTTAGAGAAGTCGATGTTCATGCCATCAGGTTGGAGGCTACCCAGACGGAATATAAGGTGTTGTTCCCCCAACCTGAGTGTGGCTTCATCTTTACAGTAGAGGAGGCCGTGGATAGACATGTCAGAATGGGAATGGGATGTGGAATTAAAATGTGTGGCCACTGGGAGATCCTGCTTTCTCTGGCGGACAGAGCGTAGATGTTCAGCAAAGCGGTCTCCCATGCAGACTGGGAGACCGCTTTGCTAAAGACGCGACACAGACTGGGAGACCGCTTTGCTGAACACCTACGCTCCGTCCGCCAGAGAAAGCAGGATCTCCCAGTGGCCACACATTTTAATTCCACATCCCATTCCCATTCTGACATGTCTATCCACGGCCTCCTCTACTGTAAAGATGAAGCCACACTCAGGTTGGAGGAACAACACCTTATATTCCGTCTGGGTAGCCTCCAACCTGATGGCATGAACATCGACTTCTCTAACTTCCGCTAAGGCCCCACCTCCCCCTCGTACCCCGTCTGTTACTTATTTTTATGCACACATTCTTTCTCTCACTCTCCTTTTTCTCCCTCTGTCCCTCTGAATATACCCCTTGCCCATCCTCTGGGTTCCCCCCCCCTTGTCTTTCCTCCCAGACCTCCTGTCCCATGATCCTCTTGTATCCCTTTTGCCTATCACCTGTCCAGCTCTTGGCTCTATCCCTCCCCCTCCCGTCTTCTATCATTTTGGATCTCCCCCTCCCCCTCCAACTTTCAAATCCCTTACTCACTCTTCCTTCAGTTAGTCCTGACGAAGGGTCTCGGCCTGAAACGTCGACTGCACTTCTTCCTGCAGATGCTGCCTGGCCTGCTGCATTCACCAGCAACTTTGATGTGTGTTGCTTGAATTTCCAGCATCTGCAGAATTCCTGTTGTTTGTGCTTGAATAGCCATCACTTCTTTGAATTTGCTCAAGAGTATTTCTTTGTACTTAGATTCCTGCACTGCTAGTGTCAATCTTGTGATGAAATCGTCTGTGTTCTCATCAGGGGTCAGCTACAGCTGTCAGAATCTGAAGCATGTCATAAAGACATTGTCCTGCGTCCACCCAAAACCTCAAACACGCCTGTCAGTTCAGATTCATTCTTAGGTGCAGAGCATTGAAGTATTTCTGCCCAGGTTCTCCCAAAGCATGGTGAATTTGTGGAATTCATTGCCACAAATGGCTCCGGTGGCCAAATCATTAGCTATATTTAAAGCGGAGTTTGACAGGTGCTTGATTAGTAAGGGTTACAGGAAGGACGTGGGAGAATGGGGTTGGGAGGGTAAATAAGTCAATCTTGATCATTTGGTGGAGCAACTCGATGGGCCGAGTGGCCTAATTCTGCTCCTACAGTATGTCATGTGATCTCAACTCCTCAATCTTTCAAATATGTATCTATCTCCACCTTAAATATTCCTAATGATTTAACCTCCGCTGATCTCCAAGTCCATGAAGTCGATGATTCACAACTTCCTGCGAGAATAGACTTTTACACAGCACAATTGTGAACGACCAGCCCCTCAGCTTCCCCACTTAAGACTCTCCCACTAGTTAAAAACATCCATCATCAATCTATCTTTCATTGTAAAATCAGAAGTGCCTGTGTTCACGTTAAATAATGCTTAATTCCATTCTTAATTCTTCAGCAAATGAAGCAGTACCTGCATGCAGCAACGACTAGACAATATATAAACGTGCCCTGACAGGTGGCAAGTAATGTTCATGTCACTGTAGTGCCAGGTATTGACCACCTCCAAAAAGAGAGAGTCTAACACCTTCCCTTGACATCCAATGACATTACCATTGCTGACAGTTATCATTGCCATTAACCAGAAACTCAACAAGATAAACCACACAGACACCATGGATACAAGAGCAGTTCAGATTTAACAAGTGACCCACCTGGCACTGTAAAGTCTTCCTTCTTCTTATAATTCACAAGTCAGAATGTGATACAGTATATTGTTGCGTGAGTGAAATCGCCGAAGAAAATTACTGATAGATACAAAGCAGCTTCTTTATTTGACTAAACAAGGTACAGCAGGCATCATATGGAGACGCTTTTGGTGGAAAGGTCTGCTGGCCCAACGTGGTGCTCGCTATTTATGTGCTAAACACAAAGGACAATTCCATATTTATAAAGTATAGACAATACTTTTGTTTGCAACTGTATAGAAACTTCACACCTTCTGATTCACATCCATCCCACAGACGCCAGCATCGTCTGGACTGGGATTCACAGCCTTTTAGGAATCCATTGTTCCACATTAAATCCACAATACATTTTCAAGGAACAGAAGACTGGTAGCCAAAGCCATTTGCTAAATGTAAATGACCTAAACCCAAAAATCACTCTTAACACAGTAGTTACTGCTTGTCTAGCTGTGAACAGCTTCAGTACCATGTAATTACCGACAGCTGTGGGACAAAGTAGCCCATTTTTACCTGCAAGGTGTACTCTCTTCAAGACAAACTGCAGTTTCTTGTCTCTCCGTACTGCATCGCACAATCCCATAACCTCTACCAGCTACATGTTCCCTCCAAGTGCGTCACCCTGACTTCAGAATATATCAACGCAAACAACAGGAATTCTGCAGATGCTGGAAATTCAAGCAACACACATAAAAGTTGCTGGTGAACGCAGCAGGCCAGGCATCATCTCTAGGAAGAGGTACTGCCTGGCCTGCTGCGTTCACGAGCAACTTTTATGTGTGTTCAGAATATATCACTGCTCTTCACATCACCAGATCTAAATTCTGGAACTCGCTAGCTAGTATCGTTATGTAGTACCTTCATCCGAAACACTGCAGAAGTTGAAGAACGCAACTGATCTCCATCTGATTGAGGACAATTCAATGTGGGAAATAAAGGCAGGCCTTCCCAGAAATGCCTAGATCCTGAATGATGAATAATTTGAAAAAAAAAATCCCTACACCGACTCCCCCAAAACTATCAATCTTTGTCCCTCTTTTTTATGACATTTCTTGAAAACTGCCTCTCTGGTCATCTGCCCTAATACTTAATTTGTTACTCAGTATCAACGTTTCTTCAGTGAAGTTCCATGAAGTGCCTTTGATACATTAAAGACAGTAGATCAAATGAGTAGAAATTGCTGTTGAATTAAAACTGCTACAAATTAATTAATGTAAAGATTTTTGTTTTTGCTGTTGATTTTTGGTATATTTTGCAGAACTGTAAGTGTATTGCATAGAATATATTTTCCATTTATGACTAATCTGATTCCTCAGGCAAGCATTGTTCATCATTTTAACATTTAAGCAATATCAATTCTATTTTTTTCTTTCCCTGCTTACTTAAAGCTTGCAATGCTTCTTGAATGCAGCAGGCTCTTAATCATCTGAATGCTGTGTATCTATTCTAACAGAGAGAAAATCTTAATTTTTAACTTCAAAGTCACCTTTGCATTTACAATAATATTACATTTCTTCATTAACTTTTATACAGAGATGCATTCTAATATTCGGTGCAACACCAAATTGCCCGCTGGAGTTGTATTTTATTTTTTTTTGTAAGTGGTTCATTTTGTGTTCTCTGAGGATCCTATATCACATAGGCAGGCCCAATTTAAAACTGCTACTCAGAGGCTGGTTGAATATAATCAAAAATGCCCCATTTAGTCCAAAGTCATTTTCTTTTCAAAAGACAAATGTTATTTAATCTTTCAGCTGTTCATTGTGCCATCATAAATACTTTCTTCTTGCTGCAGTTGTGGGGCTGAAATGAGCCCACTAATTGCCTCCTATTTCCAATGACATGTGGTGGTTTAGTGGGAAGAAAACGCAGCAGGGAGGAGGAAATAGGAGGTTGAGAAAATGAGAGCTAATTATTTTCACTTGCTCATGTCAGGTTGGTGTCAGGCTTGTTTTTACAAACTAGAAGGTTTAGCACTAAATAAAACAAACTGGCGTCATGTTTTTATATACTGGCAATGTCATGAAAGCAGCTGCACTGCAAATAATGCCTGCAATTGCATGGACACCATCTGACTTCCACTGTGTGTCTGTGCTAATGAGTATATCACAGTGGTGCCAAGTGAAAGGTGCTGAATTATGTATGATTCTTCATTAGTGCAGTAATAGTTCTGTACATCATTATGGGACATTGTTTCTCATGAGGCGATTAAAACAAAATCCTCTGTTCAAGACCTAGTTGTAACCCCTACGTGCTAGTGAGGTCTACTTGAGTAGTTCTATCGGAGCAGCTTCCTGTTGATTCATTTTTTATTTACAAATGTCTCATGGGATGTTAGAACAGTAGGCAATGGCATTGTAAACAGAATGGAGTAACACTGATTAACAGATACTTATCTGATCTCAGGCCTCGTGTCTACTTAAAACTAACAGCAATGACATTTGCCGATCTGCAGACCAAAATAATGATGCAAACTAGCCATGTAACTACACTTGGAAGTCATTTAACACTGGTAATTCCCAAAGTTTACTGAACTTTCATCAGTCTATTATGTTAAATAAAATCCTTCCTGAAAATCATTATTAAAAAATGTTTAGTTGGTAATTGTGACCTCTTAGAAGAATGGCTTGACTTTGAGACCTGCACAGACATGTGTTACATTTAAAAACATCTCAGGATATTTCAATCAATGTCATCTTTTTTGGGCAGTCATTTTTGATAAAGCACTCTTGTGGGTAACAGCTGATATATCCAGAATTTGATTTACAAGCAATATGTTCCCAACTGAATATTGATGCTCTTTTTCTGCATCATGCATTGTTCCCGCATGAAGAAGTTGGGATAAAATTTGTTTCCAACCTTGTGCTTCATGATTTATTGCAAGAAAGTAAAACAGAAGGTTGTGTATATGAGATTATATTAGTTTTGAGTACAACTTTCATCAGAATGAGACCAGGAACAAATTGGATTGTATTCCACTGAGTTTAGAATGTTCAGAGCTAAGTTCTGTGATTAGAGAAAATTAAAGAATTCAACACAATACACCAAAAGAAACTATTTCCTCTTATAGAGAAGATCTTAAAACTGGAACTAAACTAATTGGGACTGAATTATAATTGAAGTCAGAAAGCTGATCTTCAAACACTCCCACGAAGAACTATTGATTGGAGGAGTTAAAATTTCAAGACTGATAATTGATGGACTTTTTGTTAGGTAAGTGAAGAGTGGAATAAGGATGGTTAAATGAATTTGAGAAACATGCCAGCCATAGTCTAATTCAATAGAGGAATATTCGTGGCACTGAATGTTGCTCTCGTGTTCCTATGTTTTGATTTATTTGGAAGAATTTGACTGTGAACGCAACGGCAAAGAAGTTAGTGGTGCTCATATGATTGTTTAGGTGCGGACAAGGAGCTTAACTGCATGATTTTAAATCATAGGTTATAAAATGACTGGTGCCCTAATGTGACTTCTTCCACTTCTGTGTTTTCTTCGTAATAATTAACAACGGGAATTCATTTTGTAAGCAGTCATGCAAATAAATATTATCCTCTGGTATCCTGATGTTTTGCTGTTGCTCACAAAGTGAAGATTTCATAATTCTATTCAAAAGGCCATATTTGCTTTGCTGTGAGTACGTAACATGTAATTGGCAGTGAAGTATTGTGTATATCAGTGCACAAAATCATCAGATTTCATGAATGACACAAAATGCTTCAAATCTTTGAGGAATGTATAAATTGTCAGCAAGATTTACATGACACAAAAAATTGCACAAAATTTGTAAGTAAAATATTGTATTTAGTGGGAGAAATTGATGCATAATTGATTCTCATATAAATTCTCATTCCTTATATATAAATTATTGAACTCACCTTAAGGTCTGCTACAGCATTTCAGCTTGCTCTTACGTGGAATGTCAATCCCTAACAAGAATTAAAGTTGTTACACAGATTTAAATAACTTTTCTGGTGAAGGTCAAGGGGATCAAGAGACCTACTTGTGCAAGTGCACATTCTTTTGCTGATAGTGAACTAACAGAAATCTTTGGGGACAAACAAAGGATGTATCACCTTGTCATGCCTTTTTTTCAGCTTTGCAGTTCAGAGCTCATTGTGAATAAGCATTGAAAGTGTAAATACATTTGTTACTGCAGCATTGAAGCACAGTGAAAATACCTCCATGTAGGTTAAAACTGTAACTACATCAGGTCATGCAGATGATATATTAGTCTAATATTTAGTAAAAAGTCAGGCACCCTTGCTCAGCACTACCCTCACCAAAGCAGACTTAATTTGGAAGAAGATAAAAATGATTAATGTATAAGTAAAAAATTTTGCAAGGTTTATAACAAAACTGATGTAGATTTGAAAAGGGAAGCAGTTAAGCTACTGTTTATGCTAGTTCTTAAAATTTATAACCGTAGATTATTAGAAACCCCTCAGATGCTATGCCAATTCTTTTATGGATGCATCTGCCTTGTAAATAACCATTTGTAAGTAAAATAAAGTCTGCATTGAAATCTGTTAGTAGTGCATCTCAATTAGTACATTCAATACCAAACATGTGCTATTCTAACATACGAGATCAGCATCTTGATACTTTGCTGATCCAGGGTGACACCCAGCTTTTACTGTTGACCTTGACATGTCCTGATTTTGGGAGGAAAATATCCAGCATTGATTCCTGCTAGGAAGTCTGCATCTGTGCATGCCACATGAGGCTAGGGCTGCGTCAGGTTGCCTGACTTTACAGCCGACTAACCCAGCAAGTCGCAAGATTCGGGATCACGTGTAAGCCGTACCTTCTGAAAGGGTAGGGAATCAGAAGAGGCATCACATCCAAGTACAGTCACTGCAGCCTGCAAAGCCATGCAAATCATCTAAGCAAATCTTATCTATTACTGTAAATTCAGATTTAGAATGTATTGTTGACTGAGTGTGAAAAATTCTTTGTATTTCAGTTTTCCAAAAGAAATGCTGATGCATGTTTCCTAATCATAGGTGCTAACCATTTTCTTTATCGACCTATTTGGGCTGAATAGTCCTTTGTGAAGAAGTCCAGTCATAGTTTACTGCACTCTTGCCCAATGGACTACTGTAAAATTGTTGGGTTTAGAAATTTTTAAACAGAAACTTACATTGAAAATAATTGCTTTGCTAATTTGTCAAGGCTGTTAGAGGATGGACAGAGCTGGGTCTGGTTTCTCTCCGAGATCCAGAGGTAGCTGGTACCAATGGTCAATGTCAGGCAAACCGTCTGAGGTCGAAGGCGGTGTGGAGGTTGACACTGATGAAACCAAAGACTGGTCTGCCCATGGTGTGGAAGGGTAGAGAAGCAGGCATAAGACCATAGGACATAGGAGCAGAATTGGGCCATTCGGCTCATTGAGACTACATGTCTACAGTAGTATTTTAAGCAGTCGAGTGCCCCATTCCACACCCCTTTCTTCGAGGCCTTCCAGCATCCCCTTTACCCCCTGAATCTTCCCTCCCTTCTCCATTCTGTCATCTTACCAACTGCAGAGATTATACATGGTTTGAGTTGTTGTAGGCGGTGGTCTCACTGGAAACTCTTTCAGATGGGTGTCTGTGGGAGAGGAGGAGGTAGACAGGAGATCTATCCCACACTTTGCAAATATGCAGAGGTCCCACCCCCAGTATCCTGCTGTCCACTGCACGTCACCTGCCACATGTCCTGAGTGAAATTCTGTGTGTGTGTGTGTGTGGGGGGGGGGGGTGGTGGGAGTCAAAAACTTCACTTCTCTCAGCTAGCTTTATGTCTTTGAGTGGTTGGGGGAGAGGGGTGGGGTCCGTGTGTTCAGGGACAGTGCATTTTCATTGACCAGCTAATCTTGGCTAAAGATGGGTGAGTCCCAGGATCAGGTTCAGAAAGTGCATGTGGGCAGGTTGAACAAGGGCCAGTGCTTCAACGAGTCCTGGGTTGGGAGATCTGTGTGAAACATAGTTTGAGGCTTAGCGTTCAAGGTCCTCTGATCAGTGTGCCCTGGCATGGATAGCAAAGATCAAAAACCGAAGTTGGCAAGTTCAGAAGTTGAGGTCGGATGGTCGAAGCCTCTAGGTCAGTGTGTTTGGAAGTAAGAGGCCCAATGTCTGCAAGTCCACTGGAGGCCGGAGGCCTAGTAGTGGCCTGTCCTGGGGTTGGAGGCCTGTGTGCGTGTGTGTGTGTGTGTGTGTGTGTGTGTGTGTGTGTGTGTGTGTGACAGAGAGAGAGTGGGAGGAAGAAAAGGGGCTTGTTTTGTTGTTGTTGTTTGTGTTGTGCTATGAACATTGGGGGCATTCAATGTGGTGATAATTGTGAATTGCCCCAAACACATCCTCAAGTTGTATCGGTTGTTAACTCAAACGACAGTCTGGTATAGTTTTATAATTATCAGTGCTTAATAATGGTAAATGTTTCATCAACTTTGCGTCTGCGTGTGCAAAGGTAATATCCGAAGCCATCTCTTTTTTAAGCATCGACATTTTAATGTGTGTAGCAGCCTGTAGGCTGTGCTGTTGAATCAACTTTCCCATGGTGAATGTTTTCTGGATTTCTGCTGATACGAAATGTAGTACCGTAAAGTATTTCTGAATACTTTCATATCCTTCATTGCTTCTTGTGCATATTTAGCCAGATTTTAAAATGAGATTTAATAACATTTCGAATTATTAAGGGTGCCACAGTAGCATAGCGGTTAGTACAATGCTATTGCAGCTCAGGGTGTTCTGGAATTCAGAATTCAATTCTGATGCCCTCCTGTAAGGAGTCTCTGTACATCCTCCCCGTGAAATGTGTGGGTTTTCCCCGGGTGCTCCAGTCTGTAAGGAGTCTCTGTACATCGTCCCCGTGAAATGTGTGGGTTTTCCCCGGGTGCTCCAGTCCGTAAGGAGTCTCTGTACATCCTCCCTGTGAAATGTGTGGGTTTTCCCCGGGTGCTCCGGTTTCCTCCCACAGTCCAAAGGCAGGTAGGTTAATTGGTCATTGATTAGGTTAGGGTTGCTGGGGCAACGTGGCTCGAAGGGCCAGCAGGCCCTACTCCTCGCTTTTTTGCTTAATGTTAAAAAATAATGTAAATTATTAAATTACATTCACAATGTTCTCATAAGTAATGGATGTCTAAATGTCTCTATGTCTAATCATGTTCTCAGTAAAGGTTTCTAGTCATATCACCATTTGGTTATATTTTTGCAAAATATCAATGAAATATATTAATTCTGTTAATCAAATTTCTAATAGTAAGTTATTTCAATAATGTGAAAAATGAAAAATATGTTTAAAACTATAAATATTTGGAAGATTAAGTGAATATTTTCAGTTTGAAATTGTACTTTCCGTGAGTGATGATCCCGATACGTGTGTCAAGTCTGTTACGCACATTCAGTCCGATTGATGTCTGCTATTGTGCTTTGGGAAAACATGACAGAATTGTAAATGTTAGTAACAACTGGTTTCTCTGTTTTAAAATCAGGATTGTAAATGGAAAATGTACGTAGAAGTGGATGGTGACGATGTTGCATTGACCTATATCAAGGATGTAACTTTCAACATTAATAGACAAGACACAGATGTAGTTAAAATAACCAAGGTAAAGGTGTTTGTGTAGAGGATTCATGTCACTTAGTGTGTTGTTGAATGTTTAAACAGATCTGTTTTAGCTTGATTGTGTATTAAGACAAGTACTATGTGGGTA
The DNA here is from genome assembly GCF_030028105.1 of Mobula birostris. Taxonomy (NCBI): domain Eukaryota; kingdom Metazoa; phylum Chordata; class Chondrichthyes; order Myliobatiformes; family Myliobatidae; genus Mobula; species Mobula birostris. Next base: position 169,337,666 of record NC_092375.1, on the reverse strand, counting down.
TCATGCTCGGGTGCAAGAAATGGAATTTCTTCTAGATGTTTTTCCTTATGTTCTTAATATTTCTATATGCACAGCATAATGGAGTATTGACAAATTATTACGAGAGATAAAAATGGAACAATACACAGCTGTTATGGTATCACCTCATGTGTTAGTATATTGCCATTCTGATTCATGTGCTTGATTTTAGCCCATGACTTATTATTTTCTACCATAATAAGATGGATGATTTGAGCCTTTTAAATGTGATTCTATGTTCGAAGACAGTTGCACCAGCCTCATTTCAGCATGGCATCTGTTATGCTCTTCCACTTGTTCAGATAAATGTAGACAATTTCATGGCTGTTTTTGACAAAAACCAGGGAGTTCTGGTCTATATTTAGTCCTCTATAAGTGCAAAAAAAATCAGAATTCATTTCATTGAGGTTTATGAAATGTTAGACACGATATCTGCCTATAAGTGGCAACTGCACCTTTTTAGATAATTCATTGGTTGCGATATAGTGACAGATTCTTGCAGTATAATGTGGTGTAATTTTGCTCCTGCATAGCAGAAATTGAGTAGAATTTGACAGCTAATATTGGTAATTTATCTTCGTGCAATCACAAACCTTAATTCCATAACTCCATATCTCCCTTTCCTTAAACCAGCTACCTAACCTATCCTTAAAAATTGACATGGTTCCTGCTTCATTTGCTAACTGTAACTATTTAGCTTTCTGTGCAAGGAAAAATGTTTCTTCTGTTCTCTTACCCACTTTTGTGACCTGTCAGCAATGGAAACCCAGATTATTTCTGAATCTCCTCTTTTTCATCCATAAATGTAAACACTTGCATCAAATCAGGGTCGCTGAGGTATGCACGTATTGCAACCTTAAAAAAAAATGAAGCCATTATTGAAAGATATTTGCTCAACACTTTTTTTGAGGAGGTCAGTTGATCCGACTTGTCTATCTGATGGTTTAACTCCACAAAATGTGTATTACAACAATCAAAGTTCAAAGGAAATTTATTATCAAAGCAGAAGCAATAAATATTGAGAACATGAGATGAAGAGTCCTTGAAAGTGAGTCCGTGGGTTGTGGGAACAGTTCAGTGATGGAGCAAGTGAAGTTATCCCCTTTGGTTGAGAGGTGGTATCTGTTTCTGACCCTGTTGGTGTGTAAATCCTGACGCTCCCGTACCTTTTTCCTGATGTCAGCAGCAAGAGATTGTGGCCTGGATGGTAGGACATGATGATGGATGCTGCTTTCCTGTGATAGCACTCCGTGTAGGTGTGCTCAATAGTGGGGGAAGGCTTTACCCATGGGCTGTATCCACTACTTTTTGTAGGCTTTTCTTTTCAAAGGCGTTGGTGTTTATATACCAGGCTGTCATGCAACCAGTCAGTTTTACTCTCCACTGCACATCTATAGAAGTTTGTCAAAGTTATAAATCAGAATCAGATTAAATATCACCAGTGTACATCGTGAAAGTTGTTAACTTTACAGCAGCAGTACAATGAAATACATTTTAAATAAATATAGAGGAAAAAATTGATTAAATAGTTAAGATAAAATTAGTGCAAAATAACAGAAATAAAAAAGAAGTGAGGTAGTGTTTATGGGTTCAATGTCCATTTAGAAATCAGATGGCAGAGGGGAAGAAGCTGTTCCTGAATCGCTGAGTGTGTACCTTCTTGCTTCTGTACCTCCTTCCAGCGGTAACAGTGTGAAGAGGGCATGTCCTGTGCTTAATGATAGACATCGCCTTCCTAAGGCACTGCTCATTGAAGATGTTTTAGATGCTACAGAGGCTGGTACCCATGATGGAGCAGACTAACTTCACAAGTTTCTGCAACTTTTTATTTTGATCTTGTGCAGTAGTCTCCCCTCATACCAGACATGCCAGATCTGTGCAAACTTCTAAGAAAGTAGAGGTTTTGCTGAGCTTTTTTTGTAATGGCACATGCTGGATCCAGGACGGATCCTGTCTAATGATAACACAGAGGAATTTAAAGTTGCTGACCCTCTCTACCTATGATCCCCAATGAGGACTGGCTTCCAGTTTCTTCCTCCTGATATCAATGATCATCTCCTTCATTTTGCCAACACGAGTGAGAGATGGCTGATGTGGCACCACTCCGCCAGATTTTCAACCTCCCTCCTAAATGCTCCTGTTGTCACCGCCTTTGATAAATTAGCCAGTGTTGGTGGTGACATTAGCGAACTTAAATATGGCACATTAGCCGTGCTTAGCTTCATATAAAATGACTAGAGCAGGGAGCTAAGCATAGAGCCTTTTTGTGCACCTGTGCTAATGGAGACAAGCTACTGTAATAAGACAAACACGTGCAAACTTTGTTTTAAACCCGAAACACAAGAGATTCTGCAGATGCTGGAAATATAGAACAACACACACAAAATGCTGGAGGAACTCAGCAGATCAGGCAGCATCTAAAGTGAGGAATAAACAGTCTACGTTTCAGGCCGAGACTCTTATCAGGACTGATAAGGAAGGGGGATGTAGCCAGAATAAGGAGGTGGGGGATGGGAAGGGGTACAAGCTGACAGGTGATTGGTGAATAAGGAGGTGGGGGGATGACAGGTGATAGGTGACAGGATATCACAAGCTGACAGGTGATTGGTGAAATCAAGTGGAGGGAAAGGTGGGTGGGTGTGAGAAGGGGGATGAAGTAAGAAGCTGAGAGGTGATAGGTGGAAAATGTAGAGGACTGAAGAAGGAAGAATCTGGGAGGAGAGGAGAATGGACCATGGGAGAAAGAGGAGGAGGAGGAGGACTAGAGGTAGGCGAAGAGCAGGAGAGGAGAACAGAAGGGCTAAGAGGGGAGCCAGAATGGGAATTGAAAAAGAGAGGATGGGGAGGGGGAGAAATTACTGGGAGTTAGAGAACTAGATGTTCAAAGGTCTCAAAGTTTTCAAAGGTACATTTAATGTCAGAGAAATGTATACATACAATATTCAGCCTGAAATACTTTTTCTTCGCAACCATCCACGAAAAACAGAGGAGTGTCCTCAAAGAATGAATGACAGTTAAATGTTAGAACCCCAAAGTCCCCCCTCCCTCCCGCACATAAGCGGCAGCAAGCAACGATCCCCCATCCTCCCACTGGCAAAAAAGAAGCATCAGCACCCGCCACCAAGCACTCAAGTGTGAGCAAAGCAACAGCAAAGTCATAGACTTGCAGTACTCCAAAGATGACTCGTTATATAATATCTCTCTCTCTCCCCCTCCCCTCCCCCTCTCCCACTCCCTCCCTCTCCATCCCCCTCTCCCCACACCCCCTCACTCTCTCTCCCCTTCCTAATAAAGGAGAAAGAGGTGTCACAGTTTCATAATGAGAGAGGAGACATAACAAACCACTCAATGGTTTACGATTTTAAAAGTCCGTTGCGTTGCTTTTTCCGAGCTCTGTGCCCGAAGATCTCGGGTCTCTGGGCACACAAACTTACATCTTCCATCTCCCACGACACACCGATCTCCTGCCCAGACACCGACCTTCAATCCGCCCATTTCCAGAGTCACGAGATCTCGGCCCTCTGAAGGCAAGATGACCTTTTAGGCTGAGCTCTTGGCGTGCTGAATAATGGTTAGTTGTGAAACCCTGAGAGCCGGTCCCATTCCCGCAAAGAACCGTAGTCAGCACGTAACTCCAGTCAGGGTCTTCAAAAGAACCCTGAAAGGGAAAAATAGAGATATCCTTTTCCCTGATACCATTCCCACTCTGTCCTCCCCCATCTGCCTTATCAGTGCTCCACCACCTCTTCTTGATCCACTTATCACTCCATCCCGCCCCTCCATCTTTTTATACTGGCTATCTCACCTCAATCTTTCATTCCAAATGAAAGGTCTCAACTCAAAATGTTGACTGTCTATTTCCCTCCACAGAATCGACCCGTCCTGCTGAGTGAATATAGAACAGTACAGTATGAACCCTTCAGCCCATGATGTTTGCTGACCTTTGACCTACTCTAGGTTCAATCTAACTCTCCCTTCCTACAGAGCCCTCCATTTTTCTATCAACATCTAAGAGTTTCTTAAATGTCCCAAATGTTGCTGCTTCTCCTACCATCCCTGGGAGTGTGTTTCATGCTTCCACCTCAATTTGTGTTTTAAAAAAAAAATCTTAACTCTAACATCCCTCTTATAGTTTCCTTCAATTTTGCCCCTTCGTGTTAGCCGTTTCCGTCCTGGGGAAAAAAGTCTCTGGCTGTCCACTTGACTATGCCTCTTATCGTCTTATACACCTCTAACAAGTCACCTGTCATCCTCCTTTACTCCATTACTCAGAAGAGAAAAGCCATAGGCTATCCTATTCTCATTAGACATGCTCTCTGATCCAGGCAACATCCTGGTAAATGCCTCCACATCCTCTCTAAAATTTCCACACCCTTCCCAGAATGAGGCGACCAGAACTGAACACAATATTCCAAGTGTGGTCCAAACAGGGTTTTATAGAGCTGTAACATAACCTCATGGCTCTTGAATTCAATCCCCAACTAATGAAGGCCAACATACCATATGCCTTCTTACTAATCCTATCAACTAGAAACATAGAAAACCTACAGCACAATACAGGCCCTTCGGCCCACAGAGTTGTGCCAAACATGTCCCTACTTTAGAAATTCCTAGGCTTACCTATAGCCGTCTATTTTACTAAGGTGCGGCAACTTTGAGCGACCTGTGGAATTGCCATTAACCGTCTATCCTGCCTTTAAGTTCAACCTTCCAAAGTGAATTGCCTCACGATTTTCCAGGTTAAACTCTGTCTGCCACTTCTCAGCCCGGCTCTGCATCCTGTTAATGTCCTGTTGTTGTCTACGACATCCCTCTGCACTATCCACAACACCACCAGCCTCCACGTCATCTGTAAGTTCACTAACCCAGGTTATCCTCATCCAAGTCGCTTAGAAGAACCACAAAGTCACTTATAAGAACCACGAAGAGCAGGGGTCCCAGAACAGGTCCCTGTAGAAAACCACTGGTTACCGACTTCCAGGAAGAAAACATTCCATCTGCTATCGCCCTTTGCCTTCAGTGTTTTCTGTATTGCTTTATTATCATTGAATGAGTGTTTCAGAGTTCCTCATTCCTCACATTCAGATTGCACATTAAATGTGATTGTACTTTTCATGTATCAGACTTCAATTAACTTTGTATTTTCACAGCCTCCCTACCTAATGGAGAAGTGGATTGTGGGAATAAGTGAGAACCAGACTGTGGAATGTATTGTTACCTATGAGGTCAGTCCTGAAAGCATTTTGAATATAATAATCATCTTATTTATAAGGAATTTAAGATTGAAACCCAGTGGTTAGAGAATATTTTGAGAGGTCAACAAGATCATTTCAACATGATTAGCAGCTTTCAAAAAAATGTCATCGTCCCTGCCATCATCATTGAAAAACTCCTCGACTCTCAGGAGCCCTTCTCAGTAATCCCAGTACAATTAGTTTTAGTGGCCTAACAAAACTGATATCAAGCATTTACTGATGTAATTCTAAAATATAGGTACAGCTGAGTTGGGTTGAGTCCTTCAGTCTTTTTCTCCCAAAGATAGGCTCAGTCTTACATAAAGTAGCACAAAAGTCTGAGATACATTATGATACATAAAACGTAAAGGTCTTTTCTATCTGAATCATGCTGGATGTCTAATCCCAAAACATTTATAGAGTTATACAACACAGAAACAGGCCATTTTGCCCAATTTGTCTGTGTTGGCCAAATTGTCTATATGAGCTAGTCTTATATGCCCCCAATTGGCCCATATCTCTCTAAACCTTTGTTATCCATGTATCTGTCTAAATGTATTTTTTAAATTGTAATTATACCAACCTCTGCAGCTTCCTCCACCAGTTTGTTCCATATATCCATTGCCCTTTGTAGAAAAAGTTCTCTTTTTAAAATCGTTCCCCTCTCACCTTCAACCTTTGCCCCTTAGTCTCAGGCTCCACGACCCTCTTACACTGCAGGGAAAACAGTCACAGTTTACCAGCGTCTCCTTGTAATTCAAGCTTTCCAGTACTGGTAACGTCCTCATGAATCTTTTCTACACCCTTTCCAGCTTAATTACTTCTTTCCTTTGGCTGGTTGAACACAATAGCACACAATATTCCAAATGAGGTCTGACCAGTGACTTGTACTGTTGTAATATGACATTGCACTTCCTGTACTTATTGCCCTGATCGATAAAGGCAAGTGTGCCAAAACACCATTTACCAACATTTTCAGGAAGCCCCTCAGTCGCTTTGTTCTAAAACATTCTCTAGGCTCCTGCCCTGGTCTAATTTACGGAAGTTCAACACCTCACACTTGTTTGAGTTAAATTCCATTTGCCATTTTTTGGCCGACTTCCCCAGTTAATCTTGATCCCATTGTAATTTTAGATAAAAATCTTTCCTATTCACTATGCCACCAACTTCGGTGCAGCCTGCAAATTTATTAACCATGGCAACCACATTGTCATCCAAATAATTAATATAGATAACCATTATTGTACATTGGAGCCTCCATGCCAGACTGATGATTAAACCAGTCAGAATGCTCTCCATTGTACACCTGTAGAAATTTGCCAGAGTCTTTGGTGACATACCAAATCTCCTCAACTTCCTAACAAATTAGAGCAGCTGGCAGGCCTTCTTCATGATCACATCAATGTGTTGGGCCCAGTAAAAGTCCACCAAGGTGCTGACACTCAGGAGCGTGAAGCCACTCACTCTTTCCACCCCTGACCCCTCAGTGAGGACTGGAGTTTCCCCTTCCCCTTCCTGAAGTACACAATCAATTGCTTGGTCTTGTTGATGTTGAGTGTGAGGTGTTCTGATATCGCTCAACCAGCTGATCTATCTCACTCCTGTATGTCTCTTTGTTGCCTTCTGGGATGTTATTAACAACAGTTATGTCGTCTGCAAATTTATAGATGGCACTTGAACTGTGGCTAACCACACAGTCATGGGTTTAGGTAGAATGGCGCAGTGGGCTAAGCACACATCTGTGAAGTGCGCCTGTGCTGATTGTCCATAGCAATCGGTGATGCAGCCAGTCAGGATACCTTCACCAGTGCATCTGTAGAACTTAAAGTATTTGATGACATGCCAAATCTCCTTCAGCTTCTAGCAAGCCTCCTTCATGATTACATCAATGTTCTGGGCCCAAGACAGGTAATCCAAGAATATTATTGCCCAGGAATTTGAAGCTGCTTACTCTCTCCGCCTCTGATCTACTTGGCAGCGATGTTGTCAGTGATGTCGTAGATGGCATTGGAGCTGTGCTTAACCACACTGTTATGTGTGTAAAAAGACTAGAGCAGGGGGCTAAGTACGTATCCTTGAGATAGAGCCGTGATATGATGGTCATTGTGGAGGAGATGATACTGATCCGCAGTGATTGAGGTGAACTTGTGAGCAAGTCAAAGATCCAGTTGGAAAGGAATGTTCAGAGGCCCAGGCACTGATAACTTTGAAGGGGTGATAGTGTGGAAAGCTGAACTGTAGTTAATAAACAGCGGCCTGAAGTATACGTAACTCTGGTGCAGATGGTCCAGCACTGCGCAGAGAGCCAGATTAATAGCATCTGCTGTTGTCCTATCCAAGTCATTTCTAAGGTTGGACTTAATTTGCACCAAAACCAGTCTCTCAAAGCACCTCATTGGATATAGGTGATACTGAATGGTTGTCACTGAGGCAGGTCACTGGTGCTTTTTTTTGAGCACCAATACTACAGATGCCCTTTTGAAGCAAGTAGGAACCTCAGAACACAGAACTGAAAGGCTGAAGATGTCCTTGAATACACCAGCCAATTGGTCTGTGCAGGTCTTCAACGTTCAGTCAGGTACATCTTCCGGGCCATCTTCTCGTGTGTTCGCCCTCACTGCCTGGACACAAGATGAAACACAGTTAACTGGTCAGATTTATTCAAGTGCAGGCGAGTGATGGAGCAGTAGGTGTTCCTGATAATGGTATGGCAGAGATTGAGTGTGTTTGGTCCTCTGGTGTGAAGGTGACATGTCGATGGTAGTTAGCCAGAGATTTCTTCAAACTTGCCTGGTTGAAATCCCCAGCAGTGAGGATGGAAGGTACAACATTTCATGTTTGTTGATTAGGGCGCACAGTTCCTCAAATACCAGCTGGATGTCTGCCTGAGTCGAGACATAGTCTGCAGTCGAGATGATGGTGGAGAACTCCTTCGATGGATAGTCAGCACTTCACGACCAGATGTTCCAGATCAGGGGAGCAGAGCTGGGAAAAGATCATCACTTCTGAGCACCAGGACAAGTTGTTTATAAAACATACACCGCCATCCAGTCCATACAATGTATGGAGAAACCCTCAGGGTGAACCGATGGGTCTGGAGAGTTGTGGTGAACCAGGTCTCTGCAAAAGAGAATCAGCAAGGCAAATGATATGTTGCCATTTATTGCATGAATTAAAGGCGATCTGAGTAACATCTACAAATTTCTTAGTTGTTGAGGGAGTAAGTACAGAGATGATCTTTTTATGGACTAGTTGAATCCAGAAGTTATAGTATCAAAACAAATGGTCAGCCATTCAGGAAAATGAGATGAAATTTCTTCACCGAGAAGGTAGTGAACCCATGGAATTCTCAGCCCAGAAGAGTTTTGAGGCTTGGTCACTGAGTATATTCAATGGGGATATGGATGGATTTTTAAAATTAAGTGAATGAAGGGAAGTGGACACAACGTGGGAAGGTGATGATGAAGATACACTCTAAATTGAGCATCTGCGACTTTAATTGCTCCCATTGACAGCTGTACCATTAAGCAGAGTAGGTCTAGGCCATGAAATCTCTCTGTCTCTCTTTCCTATGTTAAAATGTTTCTTAAAACCAACGACCTTAATCAAGCAGTTAGTCAGATGTCCTGGTCCAGTGATCCTTCAAATATTAACAGCAAATTCTCATCGGGTCTGTTGGTGCTGTCTCAGCAAATGAGCTTCCAAAGTGAATTCTTTGGTCATCAGCCAAGTTTCCCATCCCATGGCAGACAGTATCTTCGGTCTGGCACACCTTGTTTCCCCCATTATTCCTTTTCTGTTCCACATTTGTGATTGCCCTCACTTTGCACCCAGCCAGTCTCCAAACTTTATGGATAATCTTCCGCCATCCACAACATGGTCTACAACTTGCCCTACCCTCAGATCCCTTGGATGTGAAAAGACTATTTCCCTCCCATGATACCCAGACCTACTCTTCCAGTCACAGTATCACTTGCTTTCTCTCACCTGCACCTTTACATGACAGATGGCTATTTGCTAATGTCTGGTGTGCTGAACACTTCTCATGGGGTAAATGAATGTCTTAGTACATTGACTTGCCCAATTATGATACAACCCTCATGTCTTTTGGGGAAATTGTGTACAGTTTAGGAGACCACTTACTGAGGACCTCCATTTCTGTCCACAGGTGTGACCCTATACAATTACAAAGATAAGAAAAAGAAGCAGAAGCTGTTGGGATCACCAGAAATAGCTGATCAACTAATTTAGCAAAATCAATTTCTGCCAACTGCTGCATGGAACTTGTGTGATAGTAGTTAGTGGGATGCTATTACAGCTCAGGGCGTTTTGGAGTTCAGTTCCGGCGCTGTTCTTTAAGGAGTCTCTATATGCCCTCCCCGTGGAATGTGTGGGTTTCCCCCGGTGCTCCTGTTTCCTCCCACTGTCCAAAAATGTACCGGGTAGATTAATTGGTCATTGGAAATTGTCCTGTGATTGGGTTAGGGTTAATTGAGTTTGTTGGGTTTGCTGGGAAGCCGTAACTCAGAAGAGCCTGCTCCACACTGTATTGCTTAATTAATTTAATCTGTTACTTTGTTTATCAAAATCTATTGCATAGCTCCATGCAGTATACTTCCACGTATACCGTTAACAACCCCTCTACCTAATCTCAACCTTTCCATATCTGAAAGTTCGTGCAGATGTTTAGCATCCAGGTTTGATTATGTCAATGCTTTTCTGATTGACCTTGCACCAAACCTTCTCCATGGACTTCACTTCTCCTAAAGCTTTGTTATGGATGCTCATTCATCAATCCTTCTGGTGTTCTCATTTAAATTGTTGACTTTTATGCTTAAATTCCTTCAATGACTCGTTCATAACCTGTCACATTCATACAGGATCTCTTAGCTTCAAGGCCTTAGTTGTTCTCTAATGCCACCACCTTCCTTTTATTTATGCATATATTTCACTTTCAGTATCTCAACATAAATACTCCTAGAATTTAAACAACACAAGTTTAATTTTGCCTCTCTTAATATTCTTTTTTGCTTGTTGTGGTATTATGTTTTGTCTGAACATAAAATATTTCTATGAAAAATAATAATTTGTATTCTATATTACATTAGACTGGTATTTTGGATATCAAGACTGCCCTGCTGGATGTCCATAAATAATTGTGGATTCCAATTTACATCAGAAGGTGGAACACATTGCTTTATTTTCACATGCCTCCTTTCCTGGTTATCATGGATACATGAAGATTCTGTGGTTTTATTGTTTTTGTAATGCAAGAACTTAAAATAATTATCCATGAAGACTTGAAATCTACTATTATTTCATGATTTGATGAGTTGTTCCTTGATTCCCATATTTCAAATAGTCTTTACTCATTTCTTCTGAATGTTTCAAATACATTTTAAGATTGATAAATCTAAAGGAAGTACATAATTGCTTAATAAGAAATATTAATGTTACCGAATTGTGGAGGGGTACCATGCACTTGTAACGGCCTTTGCCCCAACTAACTCCCCTTGCCTAGGGTGAATGGCCGTTGACCCCGCCAAACAGTGCAAATGCTTTGGTGCGGATACGGTGTGAGGCACCCACGACACAAATATACCAAACCAAGTGCGAGTAAAGAATTATACTTTATAGCAAGTTTTGGTGATGGGTTATAGCAACAACTAAAAGAAAAGGCGCCACAGAAGTAACTTATCAGTCTTGTGCACATAATATTTTAATATGTTGGAGCTCACGCCTCCGATTCCATCCACAACGTCCTTCCGAGACTCCAGCCACCATCTGAACCCCTGAGGTCTGGTATCTGCCGCCCTGGAACTGCTGTCCGTTCTCCGCACGTCTGTTCTCTCTGCTCACCTCCCAAAAAAGCCCGCGCTCCTCAACTCAGCACGCACATACAAGATAACATAACATGACTTCCATTGGCTAGCAAATGAATACAATTTCCATTATCATTAAGTGTAATCCAAACATGCTGTTATAGAGAACCCCTTGCTCAACAGTTAACAGTACGAGAAGCCATTTTGGTATAACACTTCAGAGAAGCCATTTTGGTAATAAGCAATTAACAGTTAACAGTCCATCTAGTATTACTGAGAACCCTACACACGTAATTCACTATTAAATTGCTGATGTCAGAAGAATCCCAAATTACATCACCTGTTTATCTTTTAATAGATTGCTTCAGATGAGAAATGTGTTTAGTATGATGTTTCTTTTACCTTGAATTCTTCCCCTTTCAACCTCTTCCACCTTACCAAAATTACTAGCCAGTCTAAATTCTATTTCTAGCCTATGCATAGAAAAACTCTCCTTGGACGCTAAAGGAGCACAGTATGAGGCAACATCTTCATGGGGAAGGTTTTGTAATCAAAGTAATTTGGTTAGTAAAGATATCAGAAAAATAAATTTTAAGAAACTATGCTTTTGATGTCTAAAATATCTATTGAAAATTATTCAACAGACTGATGTCAAAACTCCCAAAACAACCAAGCATCATCACATCATTGCGCTGGATAATTTGATAACCGAAGTTAAGGAGGTGGTGCTAGTTATCCAGACTGTCTCAGTAAATTCAGAAAGCAAATTTCAGAGCAAGTGCCAATCAAGTAAGTCATTTATTGAAACCATTAAACCGTACTTTCTCGAAGTGGGAGAAAAAAAAACAGCATTACTGTGTTCCGTGGTTTTGAGAATATACTGTACAATGCTAGAGTTTAGTGAATACCTCTTTCAGTTTCATATGTTTTTTTTTTCGTTTAATGCTACCATTCACAACAGAAATCACCTCACAGATTCTCTTTCTGGCCCATTTAGTTGAAATTTGGGTAAAAATCCTCCAGGAACTTCCCAGAACTTCAAACAATTTGCTGGAAGAATTGTGGGAAGAGGGAGGAGGACTTGTTCTCCTGAGTCCTGAAGAAGGGTCTCGGCCCAAAACGTTGACTGTTTATTCATTTCCATAGATGCTACCTGAGCTTCTGAGTTCCTCCAGCATTTTGCGTGTGTTGCTTAGGGCCCGTCAATGTTTTGTATGGAAACCCTTCAACAGCTCTCGTGCAGGGTTTCTAGCTGAAACATGGAGAAATCTTTCTTCCTCACTCCCTTCCACTGATGCTGCCTGACCCACTGAGTTCCACCAGCAGCTTGAAGGTTGTTGTGGATTCCAACACTATCATTCCATCTAATTTCTTGTTTCTCCACTTCCCATATCGTGACTTTATTCCTTCCCTTTCTCCCATGGTCCACTCTCCTCTCCTATCAGATTCCTTCTCCTTCAGCCTTTTATCTCTCCTACCTTTCACCTGTCAAATTCTCAATTCATTCCTCCTCCCCCACCCACTCACCTTCCCCTTCATCTGGTTTCACTTATCACCTGCCAGCTTATACTCCTTCCACTCCCTCAACCTTCTAAGTCTGGATTCTCCCTCCTTCTTTTCCAGTCCTGGTGGAGAGTCTTGTCCCGAAACTTTTCTCTTTATTCCAGTCTATTGATGCTACTTGCCCTGCTGAATTCCTCCACCATTTTGTGTGTGTTGCTCTGGATTTCCAGCATCTGCAGAAACTCTTGTGTCAATATTGTAGACATAGATCATTTTAAGGTTCAAAGGTTCATTTATTATCAAAGTACATGAGTCTATAGTCCAAGTCCACATTCAAAATGCAGAAAACCTGGGTAACATTCTCCAGGCACAACAGCAGTCCCTTCGCTTTCCATAACAGAGCGATCTCACCAGCAATCAAAAGGCAGACAGCCGGCACTCGTCTTCTGCATTCTCCTCGGTAGTTCAGTCTCCCTCAGTGCTTTGATTGGTGAACAATGGAAGCTTTAATTGACGAAATGGAGTCGAAAATCAGCTCACTGCCTTCTGACCACGAGGTTCCTGCCTGCTGCCTGTGCCTCCTCTCAGAGAGCGCAGTGAGCTGAAACACCCAAACGATCTCCAAACTGCAAATCGCAGGATCCAACAGTTCCAGAAACACAATCAAGACAAAAGAACAAATGTAAAAGACATAACAAAAATTAAATATATAGTTTCATAATCTATCCAGGAGAGGTCGACCGAAGGAGCATTGTAGACAGACGCCATCTTGACCGGATATAATTTTAATTAAAGGTGTTATCTTTTTTTGCCAACAGATATTCTATAGCAGAAAGCAAAATGAAGTTAAAAATATAACAAATGTCTTAAATGCAGTGCTACACCTGACAAATTGATTTTGGGCTAGAACTTGCTGACTGATGCCAGTGGTCCTAAATGATTTTTAACAGTGAGGAGACCAGTACTTACCTGTGTGTGCTGTTAAATGCATGTTGAGAGAAACAGATGGGCAAATCCATCCACCAGCAGGACCCGCTCTTGTTGAGGTTCAATAGTCCTTACACTGAGGATACCTCCTCTCGGAACCGGTGTCAGTTTCGGGCTTGTGCACATTCTAAGACCTTAAAACTTCAATAGAGATTATAGGCCAGTGAGTCAGAATTGGAAAGAAAGCCATTTTATTAAATTAATCTGGTTGTCATATATTATAGTGAATTTTAATTTTACATTTTTCAAAGTTAAAGTTATCCACTTCAGCTTAATAGTTTTTAAACTCTGAAATTCAGAGATATATGAACACAGCTAATCATCACTTGTTGCTATTGGACTAGGTGAATCCAAAGGAATGCTTTGTCTGACAAGAGTTTTCAGGGCAGTCTTCAATGTTAGGCTTTCTCATTGAGTAGCTGGAGGTCCTACTCCTGATTGTGTCATCGACTTCAGAATACCTCAGGCCGGTAAGATTGGCCTTTCAAATTCAGATCACATTGGGAAGACTGTGTGAGGTGTTGGTGGATTATAGAACTGACAGGGTGGTTCAGGTAGTATGTTCAGCTAAACCCAGCCCAGAAATTTTGTTAGATTTAGATCATAAGGCAAGGGAGTAGAACTAGGCAATTTTTGCCCATCGGGTCTGCTCCACCATTTTGTTATGGCTGATTCTCATAGGTTAACCCTTTCATTCCCAGAATGTTTACCGTGAACCTCCTTTGGGCTCTCTCCGATGCCAGGACATCTTTTCTTAAAAAAGAGGCCCACAACTCTGCAAGTGTGATCTGACCAGTGCCTTGTAAAGCCTCAGAATTGCTTTTATATTCTAGTCCTCTCAAAATGAATGTAAACATTGCATTTGCCTTCCTCACCACCGACTCAACCTGCAAGTTAACCTTGAGGGAATCTTGCATGAGGACTCCCATTCTCGTTATACCTCTGATTTATGAATTTTCTCCCCATTTAGAAAATAGTCTATGCCTTTATTCCTTCTACCAAAGTGCATGGCCATATACTTCTTACGCTGTATTCTATCTGCCACTTCTTTGCCCATTCTCCTAATCTGTTCACGATATTTTGCAGACTCTCTGCTTCCTCAACACTACCTGCCCATCCATCTATCTTCATATTTTCCGCAAACATAGCCACAAAGCCTTTGCTGTTTTCAGGACAGAGTCCTTTTACTTATGTTTATTGACTGGAAATGTACACTTGTTCAGACTGTGCATTGATGCATTTTTTCCAAATATGGAATACAGAGTTCAAAAAATGTTGTAAAAATAATTTTTAAGTGTAACCTTAAACTGTAACTGATATTAGCATAATGGTTGGACTTAATATTATTATATAATACTTATATTTTTTCCAATAAAGTGAAAGGGCAGATTCTTCACTGCATCAAATAAAATTTTCGGTCCAATCATTGATCGTATGTTCCAGGTCTGGTTCTTTTGCTAAACTAATGTTGACTGCAGGGTAAAAGAAGATGTAAACAAGCAGAGTTGTTTCTTGATCTCTTCACCATCATTCTGAAAGGCAAATCTGACTCTACATACAGGACTGCTTGATAAAATCAACTGTTATATAATGTATAATTTTTTCCTTTTCAGAAACATGATATTTAAAATGTATCGTCGATAATTTTTGAATATTTTTCTGTTTCAGATATTCGTCAACAGTGGTTCAATGATTTGAAGTTGCAGAGCATATCCTCGAGTGACTCTCCACAATATTCTGCAGTTTTACCTCCCAACCATAGCAATTCCAGTTCAATTACATTACCTCAGTATTTATTATTTGCTAAACAAGACTCTTATGCTGCTGCCGTGAGAAGAGTACAGAGCCCCAGCAGATACCATGTTGCTGCTACTATGGCTCAATGCAGACGAAGTTCTAGCCCGATACCAACAAGCAGCCGCCTTTCTGCTTTGCACCTGAGCCCTGCTGGGAGCAATGTGTCCAGTGCAAGCTCAAGCTTCAATATGGAAAGAGACCAGATCAGCGGTAGACAAAGCAGTGGCTATCACAGCAATGATTCCAATGGCTTCTCATTTAATAAAGTAACCGGTTCAGAAGGATTAAATACCAATGATAGAAAAGGGGGCAGCCCAGTGTTCACACCTGGTAATGGAACTTGGAACAGGGTGAAGGGATGTGGTAGGGAAAGGAGCAAAAGCTCGCCTCTTGGGCATAACTCTGGGCACCAGTCATCAGAAAAGAGAGTTAGTCAGGCAAGTCGTTCTCACCATGCTAAGTCATGGGGCCCTGACAGATGTTTGCAAAAGCGAATACAACAGCAAATAGACATGGATAAAAGCACAGTCCCAGAATTATCAGATGTTCATGCCAAGGGTCCACAAGAATCAACAGATGATAGGCCAGGCAAACCTAATGAAGGTGAGTGGATTAAAGTTGAACGTCACAGGAAACCCACAAAAGGTGACTGTTTTAAAGTATCCAGAGGCAGAGGACGAGGACAAAGAAGGGTTCGCAACTAATAGTATTGAAGAAATACCGAAAAGATTACTTCTGTAAACATCAGGAAAAGAAGGCATTTCTATTTTCAGTTTTTATTTGTGTGACTGACAGCTGATAACTATGTGTCCTAATAGAGAGTACAAAAGATTTAAGTCACATTCAAACCTTTAATTGTACTAATTTATATTATGTCTAAATTCAGTATTACAGTAATTAAATGAGCTCAGTAAACTTATGGAATACATATGCTTGACTGAGGTTTCAAAGGAACATTAATCCACTGATATTTTAAAATGTATATATCTGAGGTAGTGAGTACAAGGACAATCTGTGTTTGATTGTGCACTGAATAGGTGACAATGTGCCACAGATACTGCTTGACTTGCTGAGTTTGTCCAGTGGTTTGTTTTTCCACTGACGGTCGATGTGTGTGGATTAAATATTGTGTTCAGAATGTTGTGTACATGGGACCCTCCTTATACTGTATATGGTAACAAGCACTGCCCCAATTCTGTGAATCAGTATATATCTGTTTATATTAGCCTCGACTGTTCTTCCTGACTTCCCTGTTAGCTCTAAATCAAGAAACCAATGTTTTTTGGCAAATTACAATAAGTGAAATTATACCTGAAAAATATGTACTTAGAACTTTTTATCAACACAAAACTTCCATTCGTTTTTATTTAATTATGAAATTAGATGTTTTTTCTTAAAAGCATGCATTACAGATTAGTGCTCTTAAGATGTGTTGCAAGAATATTATTTTGGCACTTAACAGCTTCTTAACTTTTCTACAAGTAGGGACTCCCAAGTGCCATGAAGTAACTGGAACTTCTGGAAACCTCCATTTTCATAGGCTGCACAATAAAGTGTGTTGAAGATATGGATATCACGTTACTTCCTGCCACTTTGATTTCTACAGGATTAAGGGGATCATTATGTTCCATTTGCCCCCTTGGAGTCTCAAAGCATTTCAGTTAGTTTATATTCTTTGCATTTATTTCTGAATGCTGTTCTCTGAGTATCCTCCTCTGACCTCTTCTAGCCCTGTCTTCCTCACCACCAGCCCTGCAAATTGCTCCACAAAGCCAACACAGTGCAACCACAATTGTATGCACTCATTCTCTGGCTTCTCATTAAATCACATCTGCAGCGTTATTTAGTCAATTTCTGACAATATTCAGTGAGAGATAATGTGGATAGGTGTTGATACTGCTGAAAATATATGAAAGAAAGAAAATTGTTATTCCAAGTGAGTTTTCAGTTTACAATATGCTTCATGAGTGAAGATGGCAAGAAAATGTTCACATGGCAACTGAACGTACAAATCTGAAATGATTTTTATATATAATACATTGCATATAAATAACTCAATGACTGGAGCAGGTATTCAATGTTGATAATATTTTTATAGATTGAGAGTCAGTAAGCTTCTATTTTGTTGTGAAAGGAATTTGCCCATGAAGTTGCAATATTGTCTTCTTGCTTTTAACATTCAGCAGATAACACATTAATTTGAGGTACTGATGCAAAGTCACTAATCTGAAATGTTCACTTATACTCTTTCCATAGATATTGCCTGACTTGCTAAGCATCTGCAACATTTCTGTATTATTACATAAAACTGAGATCCTGTCTGCTTCAGATAGATTTAAATTATTCCAAGGCACTATTTAGAGAAAAGCAGGGAATTCCTATAATGTTCCAACCAACACCCATCTCTCAGCTAACGGGATAAGGTAATGTAGTGGTTACCTTCCTGGATTAGAAATCTAATTATCTGCGCTAATGTTTTGATAATGTAAAACTATAATCTCACCGTGGGAAATGGGGAATTTAAATTCAGCCAATCTGATTGTCAAACTGGCATTAGTAGCAAGAGTATGATCCTGTCAGATGGATGTAAACTACCTCTGACTCACCAGCATCCTTCAGCAAAGAAACCCCGTGGCACTTACCTGCTCCAGCCATTATGTGACTTTGGACAGAACAATAGAAGAGTACAGCACAGCACGGGCCCTTCAGCCTGTGATGTTGTGCTGACCTTTTATCCTACTCCAAGAGCAATCTCATCCTTCCCTCCTACACAGCCCATCACCGTCCAATTTTCTTTCATCCATGTGCCTATCTGCGAGTCGTAAATGTGTCAGCCTCCACCATTAGTCCTGGTGATGCATTCAGAACATCTGTGTAAAAATACCTATCTCTGACACATCCCCTAAACTTTCCTCCAGTCACCTGAAAAGGATGTCCTCTGATATTAGTCATTTTTACCCTGGGATAAAGGTGCTGGTTGTCTTATCTATGCCTCTCATAATCTTGTTCACCTCTATCAAGTAGTCTCTCATCTTCCTTCGCTCCAAAAAGTCCTAGCTTGCTTCACCTTTACCTCATAAGACCTGCTGTCTATTCCAGACAGCTTCCTGGTAAATCTCTGCACCCTTCTCTAAAGCTTCCCCATCCTTTTGATATGTCTGACCTCGCAAATTATTTAGCTAGCCTCTCAATGCGTGAACAATTGGGAGAAGGCAAATATTGTAAAAGAATTAGGAAAAAGCTGATGTCACTAAAATATTTAACTGACTGCTTACCTCAGAGAACTCCATTTGCCTGTAAGGCATTCCTGTAAACGATTTGGCTGCCATGTTTGTCTCCACAACAACGGAAGCACAGTGAAAAGAATTAACTGGATATGAAACGCTTTGAATGCGAAAAATATCATACAAATTTATTGTATTTTTCCCTTGTTAAAGGGATTGCATAACTAGTCTCTGGATAGGAAGCTGTGACGTTTTCACCATGTCACCCAGACTGTATCCTTGAATCTACCAACATTAGACAGATGAACCTTGAGATTTCTGATTGGCCTGCTGTTTGTTAAGTGTTCTATCTCAGTGTGAAGGGGAGGAAGAGTTGACATTATGTAATTTACATCTCTTGGATTGTGCGACTACAATTCAAATGGATTGGCAATTATGACAATTGTGTATTTAGGTCTGGCTTATCTCGAGCTTCCCAACAAAGAATAGATGTCTCAGTAGCAGTAATTAGCAGGCATTTCGTGTGCTGCCGCGTATATGTTTTTGAATAAATTCTCAATGCCAATACTTCTGGCATTATGTGTAGAAATGTATGTGAGATATGGGTAATTTTTGTATGTTGTCTGTCATTGCAAATATATTTATATAAGGACCAATAAATAGCCTTTTTAAAGGAAATTCATTGATTAGTAATTGTGTATGCATAGTATGTAATATTTTATTGTAACAGATTGTGCAGGTTTCAGTCAACTCTTTAAGGAACGTAATTATTGTGTGTATGGGCCAAAAAACTAATAAGGCACAGGCTAGTGGAATGGGCAGTTAAAATGCACTGCAGCGAAATCTGCATTCTATATTTTTAGTAAGGGTTGATGCACTTCACTAGGAAAAAGAGAGATAGGACAGATGCAAGAACAAGGCACATTTTTGAAGATAAACATCAGATTAATGAAGCATTTGTGGACTTTACTGAATAGTATCATAGAACTAGAAATTTTAGTAGCCACACATATTCATTGTGCCAGTTATCCCAGAGCCATGGGTGAGGGAACATAATATGGGATATGCCGTGCCAGTTTCCTGTATCTTACACATGGTCCTGCACTATAGGAACATGATATTTCAGGAATTTCTCAGGAGAGGAAAGCTTATCGGTATGTGGCTGTAGCAAGCTGTACATTAACTTTAAGTAGTTCTAAACACCAAATGCTGAAGTTTTATCTGTCCTCAATGTTGCAAAAAGCTAGGCCAGGACTTACGGTTGCATTAAGTTGTACTACCTGACCCTTGTGGAAAAGTTTCTTTAATAAAGCATCTTTGACCACAAGTCATAGAGTGATCTGCCTGAAATGCGCTTGAAGCCCTGCAGAAGCAGGTGATGGTGGATCCTGTTAAATGGTTTCTTGAACATTTTCTAAGGTCATCTCATTGCTAGAGCTCTTAACTAAAGGACCAAGACCTTGCCCGATTGGAGAGGAGTCAGGTCCTTCATGCAAAGCATCCTACTGCACACGGTACTCAAAGTGGCCGCAGTCAGGATGAGATCTACTGGACTGTATGTTTGCAGAGGAGGTCGGGAAAAGAATGCAAGTCTCTGTTGAGTTTCCTCCTGAACTGCTGCAAAACACAGGACTCGATGCTCAAGAGTTGTTCCCAGAGACATAGCATCAATCTCTGCTGGAACACCATCGCCAGGGAGAAGACGCATTTTGGTCTCCACAGAACTTGTTTCTCTACCAGTGCAAGGAATTGTCCGCAATGAAATGTCATAGAGTGGCACATTCCAAAGTACAGGACTCTCTGCAGAGGGACAGACTGAAGTTTGGTGCAATCACTGTAATACTCCTTCAGGGAAAAGCCACAATATAGAGTTCTAGCACTAGACACTGAGAAACTAGTCCACATGTAGTAACATCTCAAGCAAATCTCTGCAGGAATATTTGGGACTAAATTAAAATGTTATATTAATATAGTGTAACAATTCTAAATTAATGTAATGATATGCTTGTTACGGAGCAATGGCCTACATTGTGTAACTACGTTGTATTGAATAAAGCATATTTTTGAGAAAAAAAATCTGCAGCAGTGGTTTAAAGTCAGGAAAGATATAAATGAAGGAAATAAAGAAAAAACATTCTCCACAGCCTGAAGAGTTAATATTAAAGTGTGATGATCAATAAAAGTGACGATATTAATTTTATGCAATGGGTGGCATTGAGCTGGAGTGGGTTGCCAGATAGAAAAGTAGATATTCATGAAATTCTAGATCAAATTATTAACATACCTGGAAGAAAAAAAGAATTCCCTGGATTCCAGAAAAGGAGGACCATGGAGAAGAGATGGTAGTTATTGTATGTGCAGTGGGCCAAGCAAATTACTGTTTGGCAGAGAAAAACATGATTGACAAACCTGCAAAAATTGGAAATCTAAACCAAATATCTCTATATTGTCCTATTCAGTAAATCTATTAATTTATTTATAAAATTGTTATGCGATTTTCACTTGATGGAAACTCTTGCATTTGATTTGTGAGAATTCTTTCACATTTCAGAAGGGTAACATAAATGCTGCATACTCAAATGGTGGGATCTCTCCATATATATTTGTTTTTAATCCCAGATCAATTTTGTCACTTCCTATAATAGTATTTGTTGCCAACCTCAGGTCAGTAAAGGTTCTTTATTCAAGACAGGGGAGACTGCAGATGCTGGAAATCTGGAACTGGAAGAATCCTCCACAGAAGCTGCTGAGTTCCAGCTCCTTCGTGTAAAGGCTCTTTATCTCGATTCACATTTTAACAAAAGTTCTAAGTTTTGCATTTTAGCAATTTATGTCTTGATGTTTTATTTTTCTTTACTCACCTTTCTGACTTCCATTTCAATAGAATTATTCTTTGCTCTCATTGTCTTTGGAATATTACAGCTCTTTGTGTATCCTATTACAAACAGCAAGCAAAACAAGGCCCTTCAAGTAAAACTCGAGGTCTATGAAGAAACCACAAAGTTCAGTAAGTTGACACCCGCACTGAAAGACTTATTTTATTCTCAGACCTATGTACGGCTAAAATAAACAATTACAGGCTTGGCTTGAATTTACTTTAGAATAAAATTTTAGTGTACATAGTAGCTGTAAAGTAATATGCCACAACCATGTTAATGTCTATTTTGTACACTTAACATCTTTAATGTTCGGTATTAAGTGTTGAAAGTTAACATGATTGCATACCTGTAATCCTTCAGCTGAGAAGTTCACAACTGGAGTAATGCCATTGATTTCCCTCCCCCCAATTTAAAAATGTCTCTTGGTCAAATCCACAACCATCGAGTTAAGAAATTTCATACTTAGAGACATTGATCTATCATATTTGATTCCGAGGCAAAGAGCAGAAGATAAGAATCTGAATAATAGTGAGATGCAGAGACAAGAATCATTGCACTTAGCCCAGTGGCTCATGCTAAATTCTTAACAATTGGCTGATGTTATCTGCATATAGCAGGGGATTTGAGATCAAAAACCTGCAAAAGTTGTAAATCTGAAATAGAAACAACCAATGTTCACTGTTTGCTGTTACAATTCATGGACAATGATGCATACTTTGCCAGTAACTGCTATATTTACAAACAAATAACAAAAACCATAGATTTGCCCTACCTCTACAAGAGACGTTGATATAAGTCATCAACTGAAACAGTAGTGATGTTTCTCTTGCTGCAGCTGCTGCCTAACCTCCAGCTTCTCCTTTCTACTGGGTATGAAATACAATAACAAAGTGTTGGATTTGGCCACCTAAGTTGTTTTTTTATTTGTGAATGTGGGTGTCTGTGGCATGACCAGTACAGATTGCCCATTGGATCAGTGATCTCCAAAATGATGGAATAGTAAGCAGAAGTGTTTCCGCAGATGCTGGACATCTTGTGCAGTACAGATAAAGTGCTGGGGAAACTCAGCATGTTAGGTACCATCTGTGGAGAGGAATAAACTTCTGATGTTTTGAGCCGAGACCCTTTATCATGACTGGAAAGAAAGATGAAAGAAGGCAGAAAAAGGTGGGGGGGCGCATGGGAGGACAGAGTACAAGCTGGCAAGTGGTAGGTGAAACCAGTTAAGGGGGAAGGTGGATGGTTGGGGGAGTGGGATGCCCCCACTCTTCCCAGTAAGAAGCTGGGTGCCAGGTGTAAAAAGCTAAACCTTTTTCCTCAAGAGGTAAAGGGCTGAGTAAGAAAGAATCTGATAGGAGAGGACAGTGGGCCATGAAAGGAGGAAGGGCACCAGAAAGAGGTGATGGACAGGTAAGGAGAAGAGAAAAGGTGAGGGTGAGACCAGACTGGGGAAAGGAAAAGAGCGGAGAAGGAGGGAGAGAAATTACTGGAAGTTAGAGAAATCAAAGTTCACGCCATCAGCTGGGAGGCTACCCATATGGAATATGAGATGTTTGCTCCTCCACCCTAAGTGTGCCTTCTTTGTGGCAGTAGAGGAGGCTGTGGACCAGCATGTCAGAAATGGAAGTCAAATTGAAAAGGAAATCCCGCCTTCTGTGGCAGATAAAGTGAAGGTGCTCAACAAAGCAGCCCCCAATCTGTGTAGGGTCTCACCGAGGTAGAAGAGGCTGCACCAGGAGCAATGATGAAATAGTGATAAATTCACGTATCAGTGTAATAATTGAATTGGAAATAAGTTAGTTCCAGGGATTAATGACAGGGATTGTAGTATTGCCACAGAGTCCACTTCACGTGTAGGGCCAGTAAAAAAAAATGGTGATTGTTAACATCAAATCCCAGTAATTCCAGTGAAATAAAATCAGCGTTTGATTTGCATCAATCCAGCTTTTTGTAGGTATGTATCATCATCATTAACTGCTGTGTAATACGACGTGGGTGATTATGGTCTCATGACCATAATTGTTCTTGGCAAATTTTCCTACAGAAGCGGTTTCCCGTTGCCGCCTTCTGGGAACATATATTTGACCTTGAAGTCAATTTAAACAGTTATTAAAAACTAAATCAGATAACAAATGGAAAAAAATAGCTATACCGCTTACTAGAAAACAATAGCCACACCATAAAATGCTACAGCTTGCTAACAGCAGTGAGTGAGCTGCCTATGTTTGTGGTTTCTCAGTGCTATAAATGCATAGTTAAGTATAGTGGATCTGGAGTTAAGTGCCATTCCAGTCCTAAAGGGAAAATGGTTGGTGCAGTGATTGGGACTTGCAGACTTATGTTATCAGATGAGATAACCAGAAACAAGTGGAAATGGTGGCTGTTAGCTCAGCTATTTCAACCTTATCTAAAAATAAATCTGGAGATGCTGGAAATCCAAGCAACACACAAAATGCTTGAGGAACTCAGCACAAGATTAAAGAAGTTGATAAGAAATATTCTATAGCTCCTAATCAGGAACTTTATAAACAGAGAGTTGAACTTCAAATGGAACATAATCTCTTATTATCATCTTCAATTGAAAGTCAATTAATCAAAACGAAGAGTCAGTTTTATATACTTGGTGATAAAACTGGGAAATTTTTAGCTAATCAACTGAAACCGGCCTCGGTTAAGCAACAGATTCTTAAGATTCGTAAACAAGATGGCACTTTGACAGTTGACCATGACGAGATTAATAAATCCTTTCAAGAATTCTATACCTCCTTATATCAATCAGAATTTCCTGATGACTCTACTGTAATGCATGAGTTTTTAAAGAAATTGAATATTCCAAAATTATCATCTAATGAACGTTCAAAACGAGATGTACCTATTACAGTAGAGGAAATAAAGAACGCTATTTTTTCGATGAACTCAGGTAAAGCACCTGGCCCAGATGGATTTACGGTAGAATTTTTTAAATTTTTCTCTATTACACTGACTCCTTGACTATGTAGTGTTTTTAGGGATGCAGTATCTATAGGTAAATTACCACAATCTTTTTATCGAGCTTCTATTTCCCTAATTCTTAAAAAGGATAAGGACCCTGCTGAATGTGCATCTTATAGGCCTATATCTTTGCTGAATGTGAATTCTAAGATTTTTTTCTAAAATATTGGCAATGAGATTGGAGAATGTATTACCTCAAATTATTTCTGCTGATCAGATTGGATATATTAAAAATCATTACTCTTTTTTTAATATTGGGAGATTAATGAATATTGTTTATACGCCTTCACCCAAAATTCCAGAATGTGTTATTTCATTGGATGCTGAGAAAGCTTTTGACAGAGTTGAATGGACATATTTACTTAACACCCTTGAGAAATTTAATTTTAGTTCGATATTTATATCTTGGATTAAACTGATATATCTTACCCCTTTGGCTTTGGTATTGACTAACAATCAAAGATCCCCCTTTTTTAATCTATTCCGTGGTACTAGGCAGGGCTGTCCACTTCGTCCACTACTATTTGACATAGTCAATAGACAATAGACAATAGGTGCAGGAGTAGGCCATTCGGCCCTTCGAGCCAGCACCGCCATTCACTGTGATCATGGCTGATCATCCTCAGTATCTAGTTCCTGCCTTATCCCCATAACCTTTGATTCCGCTATCTTTAAGAGTTCTATCCATCTCTCTCTTGAAAGCATCCAGAGATTTGGCCTCCACAGCCTTCTGGGGCAGAGCATTCCATATATCCACCACTCTCTGGGTGAAAAAGTTTTTCCTCAACTCTGTTTTAAATGGCCTACCCCTTATTCTTAAACTGTGGCCTCTGGTTCTGGACTCACCCATCAGCGGGAACATGCTTCCTGCCTCCGGCATGTCCAATCCCTTAATAATCTTATATGTTTCAATAAGATCCCCTCTCAGCCTTCTAAATTCCAGAGTATACAAGCCCAGTCGCTCCAATCTTTTGACATATGACATCCCGCCATCCTGGGAATTATCCTTGTGAACCTACGCTGCACTCCCTCAATAACAAGAATGTCCTTCCTCAAATTTGGAGACCAAAACTGCGCACAGTACTCCAGGTGTGGTCTCACCAGGGCCCTGTACAGCTGCAGAAGGACCTCTTTGCTCTTATACTCAATTCCCCTTTATGAAGGCCAGCATGCCATTAGCTTTCTTCACTGCCTGCTGTACTTGCATGTTTGCTTTCAGTGACTGATGTACAAGAACACCTAGATCTTGTTGTGCTTCCCCTTTTCCTAACTTGACTCCATTTAGATAATAATCTGCCTTCCCGTTCTTACCACCAAAGTGGATAACCGCACATTTATCCACATTAAACTGCATCTGCAATGCATCTGCCCACTCACCCAGCCTGTCCAAGTCACCCTGCATTCTCATAACATCCTCCTCACATTTCTCACTGCCACCCAGCTTTGTGTCATCGGCAAATTTGCTAATGTTACTTTTAATTCCCTCATCTAAATCATTAATATATATTGTAAACAGCTGCGGTCCCAGCACTGAACCCTGCGGTACCCCCCTAGTCACTGTCTGCCATTCCGAAAGGGGCCCATTTTTTGCTACTCTTTGTTTTCTGTCAGCCAGCCAATTTGCAATCCGTATCAGTACTCTGCCCCCAATACCATGTGCCCTAATTTTGCCCACTAATCTCCTATGTGGGACTTTATCAAAGGCTTTTTGAAAGTCCAGGTACATTACATCCACTGGCTCTCCCTTGTCCATTTTCATAGTTACATCCTCAAAAAATTACAGAAGATTAGTCAAGCAGGATTTCCCCTTCGTAAATCCATGCTGACTCGGGCCGATCCTGTTACTACTATCCAGATGTGTCGTAATTTCATCTTTTATAATTGGGCATCTTTCCCACCACCGACGTCAGGCTAACCGGTCTGTAATTCCCTGTTTTCTCTCTTCCTCCCTTCATGAAGAGAGGGACAACATTAGCCACCCTCCAATCCACAGGAACTGATCCTGAATCTATAGAACATTGGAAAATGATTACCAATGTATCCACGATTTCTAAAGCCATCTCCTTAAGTACCCTGGGATGCAGACCATCAGGTCCTGGGGACTTATCAGCCTTCAGACCCAACAGCCTATCCAACACCATTTCCTGCCTAATATAAATTTCCTTCAATTCATCCATTACCCTAGGTCCTTTGGCCACTATTACATCTGGGAGATTGTTTGTGTCTTCCCTAGTGAAGACAGATCCAAAGTACCTGTTCAACCTGTAGCCATTTCCTTGTTCCCCATAATAAATTCACCCACTTCTGTCTTCAAGGGCCAAATTTTGATCTTAACTATTTTTTTCCTTTTCACATACGTAAAGAAGCTTTTACTATCCTCCTTTATATTCTTGGCTAGTTTACCTTTGTACCTCATTTTTTCTCTGCATATTGCCTTTTTAGTTACCTTCTGTTGCTCTTTAAAAGTTTCCCAATCCTCCGGCTTCCCACTCGTCTTTGCTATGTTATACTTCTTCTTTTTTATTTTTATACTGCCCATTACTTCCCTTGTCAGCCACGGCCTCCCCTTACTCCCCTTAGGATCTTTCTTCCTCTTTGGAATGAACTGATCCTGCACCTTCCGCATTATTCCCAGAAACACTTGCCATTGCTGTTCCACTGTCACCCCTGCTAGGGTATTGTTCCATTGAACTTTGGCCAGCTCCTCCCTCATAGCACCATATTTCCCTTTGTTCAACTGTAATACTGACACTTCCGAGTTTCCCTTCTCCCTCTCAAATTGTAGATTAAAACTTATAATATTATGGTCACTACCTCCTAATGGCTCCTTTACCTCGAGATCCCTGATCAAATCAGTTCATTGCACAACACTAAATCTAGAATTGCATTCTCTCTGGTAGGCTCTAGTACAAGATGTTCTAAGAATCCATCTCGGAGGTACTCTACAAACTCCCTTTCTTGGGGTCCAGTACCAACATGATTCCTCCAGTCTATCTGCATGTTGAAATCCCCCATAACAACTGTAGCATTACCTTTGCGACATGCCAATTTTAACTCTTGATTCAACTTACACCCTACATCCAGACTACTGTTTGGGGGCCTGTAGATAACTCCCATTAGGGTCTTTCTATCCTTAGAATTTCTCAGTTCTATCCATACTGACTCTACGTCTCCTGATTCTATGTCCCCCCTCGCAAGGGACTGAATATCATTCCTCACCAGCAGAGCCACCCCACCCCCTCTGCCCAACAGTCTGTCCTTTTGATAGGACGTATGCCTTGAATATTCATTTCCCAGGCCCTGTCCACTTGAAGCCATGCCTCTGTTATTCCCACAACATCATAATTACCAATTTCCAACTGTGCCTCAAGCTCATCCACTTTATTTCTTATACTCCGTGCATCCATATACAATACTTTTAATTCATTACTCCCCTCACCTCCCATATCAATTCCTATTTCACCTGGTCATACTGTACGATCCCTTCTTGAGCTTTCTGCTCTGTTGATTCTGCTGTCTTTCTTAACTTTTCTTATTCTCACTTTCCCTTTATCTCCATCCTTATGTTTCCAGTTCATCCCCCCCCCCCCACTACTTAGTTTAAACACACCCGTGATATTGCTTTGGAACCGCTAGCTATTGCCATTCGTGACTCCCCTAATATATTTGGCATTACCCGTGGAAATGAAACTCATAAATTATCACTACTGTATATGTAGATGATCTACTGAATTATATTTCTAACCCAGGAAAATCTATTCCGGCAGCATTAACTTTGCTTGCTCAGTTTAGTAGTTTTTCTGGTTATAAATTGAAACTAGGTAAGAGTGAAATTTTTCCATTAAATATGCAGGTTCCCACTTATAGAAATTCTCCATTTAGAGTGACTACTGACTATCTTACTTATCTAGGAGTTAAAATTACTAAGAGACATAAGGATCTATTCAATTTTAACCTTTTACCATTAATTAATCAGGTTAAACAACTGATTACTATGTGGTCCCCATTGTCTCTATCATTGATTGGCCGAATCAATGCTATTAAAATGATTATTTTACCTAAATTTTTATATTTATTTCAAACGATACCAATGTTTATTCCTAAATCCTTTTTTTGATACTATTGATTCTAAAATTTCCTCTTATATATGGCAAAATAAAAATCCCAGATTAAGTAAAAAATACTTTAGGAATCTAAGAAGGAGGGTGGTTTGGCATTGCCTTGTTGTAGTGTGGATGAAATTACCGGAGAGACAGAGTCACTGGTAGATACAAAGCAGCTTCTTTATTCGACACAAGGTACAGCAGGCATCTTACGGACAGAGATGCTTTCCGCAGAAAGGTCTGCTAGCTAAAATGTGGGCTCGATATTTATATGCTAAACACAAGGGCAATCGCTACTGTAAAAGTTACAGACAATGCTTCCTTTTGAAGTTACATACAAACATCACACCTTCAGATTTCATCCTTTCCTTCTGATGCCAACATGTCTGTGTTGGTATCCACAGCCTTTAGTTCAATCCACAATACATTTATTTGGCATTTTACGTGCTAACGTAGAAGACAATTAATATTTATAATGTATAGATAAGACTGTCTTCAAAACTACAGCATCAGGCACCAGAAGCATCTGGTATTTACACCTTTTAGGAAGCCCATTGTGGTGGACTCAATCCACAGTCCTTTGTTAAACAGTTAAAATAGAAGTCTGGTGGCCAAAGTCATTTAAGTGTTAACAAATCATCTACCCAAAAGGAAATCCACTCTAACAACCTAACCTAAGATTTTATTATTAGGCAATTAATATTCGATATTTAATATTTTGGACGCAAGATTGGAATATAACTCCAAGCCCATATTGGGTAAACCTTGAAGGCCACTCTGTACAAGCGTTTTCCTTAGCTTCCATTTTAGGAACTTCACTTCCTTTTGTACTATCTAAATTGAATAAACAAACGTTTAACCCTACAGTTAAACATACATTGCGAATATGGTTTCAATTTCATAAATTTTTTAGCCTGAATGAATTTATGTTATCAAGTCCTATTATATCTAATTTCTTTTTTCAACCCTTGGTAATGGACCAAGCCTTTTTGATATGGAAAACGAAAGGTATAATATCCATCAAAGTTACTGGTGAACGCAGCAGGCCAGGCAGCATCTCTAGGAAGAGGTACAGTTGATGTTTCGGGCCGAGACCCTTCATCAGGACAGCCCGAAACATCTACTGTACATCTTCCTAGAGATGCTGCCTGGCCTGCTGCATTCACCAGCAACTTTGATGTGTGTTGCTTGAATTTCCAGCATCTGCAGAATTCCTCGTGTTTGCAAAAGGTATAATATGTTTTTGTGATTTATTTCTGGATAACTGTTTTATGTCTTTTGAGCAGTTACCTAAGAAATTTGATTTGCCTAGATCCCATTTTTTTAGATACTTACAAATAAGAATTTTTTAAAATACTACGTTGCCTACCTTTCTGACTCACCTACCTTTCCTACTGGCATTATTGATAAAATTTTAGGTTTAAATCCTTTTCAGAAGGGATTAATAGCAATTATTTATGATATAATTATGAAATTAGAGCTGGGTATATCTGATAAAATTAAAAACGAATGGGAAAGGGAACTTCAACTTTGTCTACCTATAGAGAAATGGGATAAAATTTTCAATTAGTTAGTACTTCTTCTATATGTGCTAAACATACATTAATACAATTTAAAGTAGTACACAGAGCCCATATATCCAAAGATAAACTAGCTCGTTTTTATTCCCATATAAACCCTACTTGTGATAGATGTCATTCTGAGGTGGCTTCTTTAACTCATATGTTTTGGTCCTGTCCTCTTTTGGAAAAATATTGGTAAGATATTTTTGATATTATTTCAACAGTTCTGTGTTTTGATTTAAAACCCCATCCTATTACGGCAATTTTTGGATTGCCAATGGTAGAAAATAGATCTTTGTCTTCTTCAGCCTGTCAGATGATAGCATTTGTTACTTTAATGGCTAGAAGATCTATTTTGTTGAATCGGAAGGAAATCAATCCTCCTACTACATTCCAATGGTTTTCTCAAACTATATTAAGTTTAAATTTAGAAAAAATTAGAAGTGATATTTTTGACCCTTCGGTTAAATTTGAAGGAACTTGGAAACCTTTTATGCAACGTTTTCATATGATGTAATCTGACCTTTCCGAATCTTTTTTTTAACTTAAATTATATGAATAGAGGAGCGGAGTTGACGACATTACTGAACGTGTCTGATTCAAGATATTGGTCTAGCCCTGAGGAAATATATATTTTTTTCTCTTTATTTGTTTATGACTAATTTCATTTTGAGTTTGGAAGCCTATTATACCTATGTTACTTAAAATCCTTTTTGTATATGCTGATTATTATTCCAATCTCTTTGTACCAACTTTGTTATTGAGTTTATAATTTTGAAAATTAATAAAAAGATTTAAAAAGGAAAAGAAAGGAACTCAGCAGGTCAGGCAACATCTATGGAAAAAAGTAGAGTCGACGTTTCGGGCCGAGACGTTTTGTTTCGTTTCCATCCTGCCGAAGGGCCTCGGCTCTACTTTTTTCCATGGATGCTGCATGGTCTGCTGAATTCCTCCAGCATTTTGTGTGTGTTGCTAAAAATAAATGAATGTTACTGAAAGTGCCTCATAACCAAAAGCTATTAAAGTAATTAAAACAGGCCAAATTAATTGAAATATTTTAAAAGTTGCAGAAATATCTTTAAAAGTTACAAAATATTTTAATTTTAATTTTTAATGTTTAGAAGAAAAAAAAATCCCAAAATTGTAAATTACTTTTGGTTGTCATTTTTTCTCTTCATTCATTTGAATGAACTCGCTCTGTTGTTTCAGCAGACTTAACAGCATAACTGCTGGCCAATTGCTGAAATTTGTGTTCTGCAGAATCTGTGAGGAGTCCAAAATCCAGAGTTTAAGAAAACGCCATCCGACTGTGACCAGCGAAAACTTCACTTCCACCTTTGCATAGGAATTCCATTCTTGGTGGTAGTTATGCGAAGAGTTCCAACAATTAGTCATGCAAGTGCCAGTAATACCCAGCAAGTTACAACAGGTTACACTGCCAGCGTGCAATTCTGCTCTCTCAGCTAGACCTCCAGTCAGTAAACTGAACCAACACAAATAAAGTCTTTTTTTCAGTATATCTGTGAGTCTGTTTTACAAATGGAAAATCAAACACAAAGTGGAAAATAAGGATACTACTCTTAGGGAAAAAAATCAAGGCTTTGAGGAAGACTTTTAATATTGAATACATCATATTAAACTTTCTTGTAAAATTATCTTTGAGTGGCCCAGTGTTTATGTTGAATTGGGTTACTTTTAGTGGTAGTAATGATTGCCAAGCTAATGTTGTTGATGCTGTGGTGGTTCTCAGAACAATCCCACACCTCCCAGCTCATCGGCTCTCCACCTACCCATAAACTCCATCCAGATCCTTCTGTCATCCACCTGCACCCACCACCAACACGCAGGAGTTACGGAAGCCTTGGGTCACCACGCTACCAGGTTCACAATTATTAACCGACAACCATCAGGCCCCTGAACCAGCATGGATAACTTCAATCACCGCTATTCGGAACTGATTCTACGACTCATTGCAGACTCACTTTCAAAGACTCCTTACAACTCATGTTCTCATTTTTACACAATTTGTATTCTTTTGCACATTATTTGTTTGTTAATCTTTGTCTGTTTATGTATACTTTTCATAAATGTCAAAATCAGAATCAGATTTATTATCACCGGCATGTGACGTGAGATTTGTTAACTTAGCAGCAGCAGTTCAATGCAATACATAATCTAGCCGAGAGAGAGAGAGAAAAAAGTAATAAATAAAATAAAACATAATAAATAAACAAATAAATCAGTTATGTATATTGAATGATTATTGAAAAATGTGCAAAAACAGAAAAACTATATTTAAAAAAGTAAGGTAGTGTCCAAAGCTTCAAAGTCCATTTAGGAATCGGAGGACAGAGGGGAAGAAGCTGTTCCTGAATCACTGAGTGTGTGCCTTCAGGCTTCTGTATCTCCTACCTGATGCTAACAGTGAGAAAAGGGCATGCCCTGGGTGCTGGAGGTCCTTAATAATGGATGCTGCCTTTCTGAGACATCGCTTCCTAAAGATGTCCTGGATACTTTGTAGGCTAGTACCCAAGATGGAGCTGACTAGATTTACAACCTTCTGCAGCTTCTTTGGGTCCTGTGCAGTAGCCCCTCCATACCAGACAGTGATGCAGCCTGTCAGAATGCTCTCCACGATGCAACTATAGAGGTTTTTGTTGACATGCCAAATTTCTTCAAGCTCCTAATAAAGTATAGCCATTATATTTTTCCCATAAATGCCAGCAAGAAAATAAATCTCAAGGTGGTATATGGTAACATTCTACCTCCTGTACCTAATAAAGTGCCCGTGAGTGTATGTACGTGGTATTCTGCTGCTGTAGCCTATACAAGATTCAGCATGTTGTAACACATGGTTATCTGAGTTACTGTTACCTTCCTGCCACATGATTGGCTGTTTCAATATTTGTATTAATGAGCAGGTGTATCTATAAAGTGGCCACTGAGTGTTTACATACTTTGATAATACATTCACTTTGAACTTTGAAGGGGTAAATTGCAATAACCATTTTACCTATCATCTTTGGGTTGTGAGAGGAAAGCAGAGCACCCCAGCAATGCTCCACATAATAAGGGGAAGAACGTGCAAACTCCACATAGCCAGAACTGCTGGAATTGTGTGGCATCAACACCACCTGCTGCACTATTGTGCCAATGAGGTCCAACTGAACTTTGAACCAAAATTAATAGTTATGAAACAAACTGGTCCTAAATCAAACTAATTTGCAATTACTTCACATGAAGATTTCAAAATATACTGGATACTAAAAAGAAATATTGATAATACTAAATGCAAGAGATTCTGCAGACTGATACACACAAAATGCTGGTGGTACTCGGCAGGTCAGGCAGCATCTATGGAAACGAATAACATTACGGTCTGAGACCTTCATCGGAACTCATGAAGGAGAGGGGAACCTCAACTCAGACCATGAGAGGCCTGTGTTGGGCACTTTCATGCCTTACAAGGCGCAGATTGGAAGTCTGTGTGGGGCGCCACTCCTCGCACAGACACTACAGCAATGTGTGGTTAAGTGCCTTGCTCAAGGACACAAACACGCTGCCACAACTGGGGCTCGAGCTAGCGACCTTCAGATCGCTAGACGAACGCCTTAACCACTTGGCCACGTGCCCAACACAAAAGACTCATGAAGGGTCTCATGAAATTCCATAAGTGCTGCCTGACCTGTTGAGTTTCTCCAACATTTTGTGTGTCAATAAAATATTTATTTATGATATTAAAACTTCTTCCTTAATAACATATGTTCCAGTCTTTATTTGACCATGTTTAATGAGTTAATTATGGTTTTCATGAGGTGAAAGTTTTTGATTGGCTTTAAAGCCTGTTTAATTAAATCACATCTGCTGGACACTAGGGATTCCTGTCAAGGTGTCTCTTAACATCAGAAGGTGTTGGAAAGGGAAACCTTCAGGTTACTCTTCTTAAGGGACCCACCGTACTCCCAGCTGAATGAAGTTACCAATAAGACCAATACCTGCAAATCCTGGGAAACTGCAGACAAAGCACTTGAGGTGTGGATAATCTCCAAAGATGCAGTGGTATGATTCTGAACAATGAGGTTTCGTCTGCAAATCATTTGAACACAGGTTGGATCACGGACTTCATAATGTTTTTGGAAATTTGGAGAAGCAGCTGGGAGTGACAGGCAATATGTGATGTGAGTACCTTTTATTTTGAACTTTATGTAAAGAAATGATAATCACTTGCAAAATTATTTACTTGGTTCAGTGTAAAAGAAGCCATCATGGTACAAAATCATTTTGCTTACATGCTTTGTAAATAGTTACAGGTGATTAAATTCATGTGATAAATTTGAGCATGGTTATAAATATATAAAGCAAAATTCTTGGGACAGAAAGGGGGGAAAGTGAAAGGAAATTTTAAGAGGCAGTACTGCTGAGGGATGATATTGTTGGAAAGAGAGAACATCCTTGGGGGGTGGAATACAACATTGTGTTCAAATTGACAAAAAGAAAATGATCACACTACTGAAGTTACTCTTTTCTCTTCCAAATAACAAAAGGGAAACAATTCTTCAGTTTAATAAAGGGTATGTGCATGAGGGATGATTTGGAGACAGTGTTAGATTAGAGATCATTCTGAGAGTTAAAGGAATAAGTAGTGTTGCATTAACACAGATCAGTCTCCAGGGCCTGATGGGATGTACCCCAGGTTACTGAGAGAGGCAAGAGAAAAGATTGTGGGCTCTTGACCAATATCTTTGTGTCCTCTCTAAGGACCTGGAGGACTGGTGAGTAGCTAATATTCCATTATTCAAAAGGGAACCAGGGATAATCCTGGAAACCATAGAATATTCAGTCCCATGTCAGTGGTATGGAAGTTACTAGAGAGAATTCTTTGGGATAGATTTATGAGCATTTGGAAGAGGATGGCCGAATTGGGGAGAGCCACCGTGGCTTTGAGGCTTTAAGTGGGGCAAGTCTTGTCTTACTTACTTGATTGAGTTTTTTGACAAGGTGATAAGGGTGATTGATGAAAGTAGAACTGTGGATGTTGTCTACATGGGTTTTAGCAAGGCATTTGACAAGGACACTCAAAGGAGACTCACCTAGAAGATGAAGGTGCATGGGATCTATGGTGAAGAAATGAATCTCAGGTTGTGTACTTTGATAATAAATTTACTTTGAATTGGCCATTGAAGATAGCGGTTGAAGGGGCTCATTCTAGATGCGGGTCTGTGATTAGCGGTGTTCTGCAGGGATCTGTACTGGGACCTCTGCTGTTTGTGATGTACTGTATATGTGACCTGGATGAAAATGTAGATGGGTATATTGGCAATTTTGCAAATGATATGAAGACTGGTGGAGTTGTGGATAATGTAGAAGACTGGCAAAGAATACAGAAGGATATACAAAGTTGCAGAAGTGGGTGGAGGAATGGGTTGGAGTTTCTTTTGCTCCTTCCCGCGCCTTGTGGCACCCCGGGTGGCAACCTTGTTGTTTCTTTCGTATTTTTGTCCATTTTATTTTACGAGGCTAAGTTGCTAGCTTAACCCAGCACGGAAGGACAGCATGCAGGGAGCCAGCCAGATTCAAACCGGAGACTACTTGCCCCAAAGCCCAGTACAGATGCCACTACACTACTGGCCGGCTAAGATGGAGTTTAACGCAGCCAAATGTGAAGTGTTGCACTTTGGTAGGTCAAATGTAAAGAGACAGTACACTGTAAAGGGCAAGGCTTACCAGTGTTGATGAGCAGAGGGATCTTGGGGTCTAAGTTCATTACTGCCTGTGAGTGGCTACACAGATTGATAGGGTGATTAAGAGGGCTATAGCATGCTTGCCTTTGTTAGTCGAGGCATTGAGTTCAAAAATGAGGAAGTTATGCAGCTTGGCAACATAAACAAAATGCTGGAGAAACTCAGCAGGCCAGGCAGCATTTATGGGAAAAAAAAGTACAGTCGACATTTTGGGCCAAAACCCTTCAGCAGGACACTTTTTTGTGGTTGGACAAACTTGGGTTGTTTTCTCTGGAGCAGTGGACACTGAGGGGAGATTGGATGGATGTTCATAAGATAATGAGAGACATAGATAGAGTAGACCATAGGACCATAGAAACTACAGCACAGAAACAGGCCCTTTGGCCCTTCTTGGCTGTGCTGAACCATTTTCTGCCTAGTCCCACTGACCTGCACATGGACCATATCCCTCCATACACCTCCCATCCATGTATCTGTCCAATTTATTCTTAAATGTTAAAAAAGAACCCGCATTTACCACCTCGTCTGGCAGCTCATTCCATACTCCCACCACTCTCTGTGTGAAGAAGCCCTCCCTAATGTTCCCTTTAAACTTTTCCCCCCTCACCCTTAACCCATGTCCTCTGGTTTTTTTCTCCCCTTGCCTCAGTGGAAAAAGCCTGCTTGCCTACACTCTATCTATACCCATCATAATTTTATATACCTCTATCAAATCTCCCCTCATTCTTCTACGCTCCAGGGAATAAAGTCCCAACCTATTCAACCTTTCTCTGTAACTGAGTTTCTCAAGTCCCGGCAACATCCTTGTAAACCTTCTCTGCACTCTTTCAACCTTATTTATATCCTTCCTGTAATTTGGTGACCAAAACTGAACACAATACTCCAGGTTCGGTCTCACCAATGCCTTATACAACCTCATACAACCTCATCATAACATTCCAGCTCTTATACTCAATACTTCGATTTATAAAGGCCAATGTACCAAAAGCTCTCTTTACGACCCTGTCTACCTGTGACAACACTTTTAGGGAATTTTGTATCTGTATTCCCAGATCCCTCTGTTCCACTGCACTCCTCAGTGCCTTATCATTAACCCTGTATGTTCTACCTTGGTTTGTCCTTCCAATGTGCAATACCTCACACTTGTCAGTATTAAACTCTATCTGCCATTTTTCAGCCCAGTTTTCCAGCTGGTCCAAGTCCCTCTGCAGGCTCTGAAAACCTTCCTCACTGTCTACTACACCTCCAATCTTTGTATCATCAGCAAACTTGCTGATCCAATTTACCACATTATCATCCAGATCATTGATATAGATGACAAATAACAATGGACCCAGCACTGATTCCTGTGGCACACCACTAGTCACAGGCCTCCACTCAGAGAAGCAATTCTCTACCACCACTCTCTGGCTTCTTCCTTCGAGCCAATGTCTAATCCAATTTACCACCTCTCCATGTATACCTAGCGACTGAATTTTCCTAACTAACCTCCCATGCGGGACCTTGTCAAAGGCCTTACTGAAGCCCATGTAGACAATATCCACTGCTTTCCCTTCATCCACTTTCCTGGTAACCTCCTCGAAAAACTCCAACAGATTGGTCAAACATGACCTACCACGCACAAAGCCATGTTGACTCTCCCTAATAAGCCCCTGTCTATCCAAATGCTTGTAGATTCTGTCTCTTAGTACTCCCTCCAATAACTTACCTACTACTGACGTTAAACTCACCGGCCTATAATTTCCCGGATTACTTTTCGATCCTTTTTTAAACAACAGAACAACATGAGCCACTCTCCAATCCTCCGGCACTTCACCCGTAGACAGCGACATTTTAAATATTTCTGCCAGGGCCCCCGCAATTTCAACACTAGTCTCCTTCAAGGTCCGAGGGAACACTCTGTCAGGTCCCGGGGATTTATCCACTTTAATTTTCCTCAAGACAGCAAGCACCTCCTCCTTTTCAATCTGTACAGTTTCCATGGTCTCACTACTTGATTCCCTCAATTCCATAGATTTAATGCCAGCTTCCTTAGTAAATACAAACGCAAAAAACCTATTTAAGATCTCCCCCATTTCCTTTGGTTCCGCACAAAGCCGACCACTCTGATCTTCAAGAGGACCAATTTTATCCCTTACAATCCTTTTGCTCTTAATATACTTGTAAAAGCTCTTTGGATTATCCTTCACTTTGACTGCCAAGGCAACTTCATGTCTTCTTTTAGCCCTCCTGATTTCTTTCTTAAGTATTTTCTTGCACTTCTTATACTCCTCAAGCACCTGATTTACCCCCTGTTTCCTATACATTTCATACAACTCCCTCTTCTTCTTTATCAGAGTTGCAATATCCCTTGAGAACCAACAGAGAGTATCCTTTTCCTGGGGTTGAAATATCTGATACCAAAGGACGTGCATTTAATGTTAGAGGTGGTCATTTCAAAGAAGATGTGAGGGGCATGATTTTTCAACACAGGAAGCCTGGATGTATTTCCTGGCAGGGTGGTAGAGGCAGGTACACTAGAAACTTTTAAGAGACATTTAGATAGAAATATGAATGGAGGATATTGACATTGTGCAGGCAGAAGAGGTTCGTTTAGTTAGCCATTTGATTACTAATTTAATAGGTTTGGCACAAAATTGTGGGCCGAAGGGCCTGTTCCTGTATTGTACTGTTCTATGTTCTATAAAATTATGGATAGCATTATTATGGATTAACTAAAATGACAACCAGTCTTCAGGAAATAAAACCCGCACAAAATTTAACTTCCAACAGATGCTTTGTGGCTAGTGAATCCAATCATTGGGTGTGGAACATTCTGTCCCTTTGGAACGACATAAGAGATGATAATAGATTAATGTTATTGCTTTTATCACATTGTTAAAGGTGATGCACAGTTCAGGACAGATCTGTTTTGTTGGGTAGCCTCCTTAGTTAAAGATTCATAGAGCTGTCCTTCAACACTGTAACAAAATGGTGTATCTTGGATGTCTGGAGTCTTTTCCCCATCAGGGTTTTGGAACAGACACCAGTATTGAATATTCAAAGCAACTGCTTGTTGGGATGTGTTACTGTTGTAAGTAAAGTCATTCAGCAAATTTACCTGACTATATTCAAAATGTTAAAGTAGGTGATTATAGCAATTAAAACTGTAGTTAATTGTTTATTGTTATCTTTGTGTGAAGAAGTATAAACTATCATGTCAGGAGAATGAGAATCTCTTGGCTTCTCCTGGATACACTCTCCTGGAGGTTTGCTGTGAGAATAAACATTTTTATAGTGCCCAGTTACAGCCTCCGTGTGCAAACAAGAGAAAATCTGCAGATGCTGGAAATCCACGCAACACACACAAAATGCTGGAGGAACTCAGCAGGCCAGGCAGCATCTGTGGAAAAGAGTAAACAGTCTATGTTTCGGGCCGAGACCCTTCTTCGTGAGACCTCCTTCCCGCTGAAGGGTCTCGGCCCAAAACATCGAATGTTTACTTCTTTCCATAGATGCTGCCTGGCCTGCTGAGTTCCTCCAGCATTTTGTGTGTGTTGTTCTGAAGGATTGTGTTACTTCTGGTCCCAGCCCACGCTTTGTTGCCGTTCACTACTGCAAGGTAATACAATTCCCAAACTCTCACCACACAGTGACTCACCAGAATTCTTGCTTGTGCAGGACACCACTGTGGAGATATTACTTTCTTGAAAAAAGCTGTACCTAATGTATTTACCATTCACTGTGTAATTCATAGACAACATGTTTTCACAAAAAACCTAAGTGATCAGCTGCACAAGTCATTAAATGCTGTTATCACAATGGTAAATAAAATCAAGTCCCAAGCTCTCAATCCTTGACTATCTCGAGAGCTTTGTTTGAACACTTGCTGTTGCACACAGAAGTCAAATGACTCTCAAAAGGAAACTGCCTGAGATGCTTTTATGTGCTTTTTGAAACTGTGATAAAATTCTTTGAAGACTGGAATGCTTCATTCAGTAATCAACTCAAGAATATTATACTTTATACTTTATTGTCGCCAAACAATTGATACTGGAACGTACACTCATCACAGCGATATTTGACTCTGCGCTTCCCACTCCCTGGATTACAAATATTAAATATTAAAAATAGTAAAAATTAGTAAATATTAAAAATTTAAATTATAAATCATAAATAGAAAATAGCAAAATGGAAAGTAAGGTAGTGCAAAAAAAACCGAGAGGCAGGTCCGGATATTTGGAGGGTACGGCCCAGATCCGGGTCAGGATCTGTTCAGCATTCTTATCACAGTTGGAAAGAAGCTGTTCCCAAATCTGGCCGTACGAGTCTTTAAGCTCCCGGAGGAAAGAGGGACGAAAAATGTGTTGGTCGGGTGGGTGGTGTCCTTGATTATTAGGCATGACATTACTTATTTGCCAGAATTATTCACAAAGTTTAATGAAATCAATCTTCAATTGCAAGGAAATTATGTGAATCTTATCAAAGTCAAGTCAATCATCTCCACATTTCTGTCCAGGTTAACCTTGTTTAAGTGCAACATTGGTTGTCGTGACCTTTTCCAATTTCCGAGCCTCTCTAAATTGAAAGTAAGAATGCCAGATGATGATCTTCAAGTATACTGTGCCCACCTGGGTGAGCTACATAAAGAAACGTCAAAGAGATTTCAGGATCTTCTCTCGATCGAAATTCCAGATTGGGTTATAAACCCATTCCGGATCAGGTAGGATGGAGGAAGAACTGATCCCGTTACAAAATGACTTTGAGTTGAAGCTGAAGTTTAAAAAATCATAGCAAGACTTTTGGTTGCAGAAAGAAATCTCTGATCGCTATCCTGCATTGTGGAAAGGGTCAAAACGTTTTTAATTGCCTTTCCAACATCATATTTATGGAGTGCAGTTTCAGTGGAGTCGCCCAACTTCTTTCAAGGCAATGAAACAGAGTGCAAATTACTGAACATGGGGATCAGAGACTCCTGAGTAACATTCAGCCTGATGTTGAAAAGCTGATATCACTGCACCGAGCCCATCCATTTCCTTGAAAGGTGAAAAAGCAATGAACTAATGAATAGTTGTACTACTAATGTACACTCTAAAATTGTTGGAGAAAATTGTTTTTACTATAATTAAAGAAACAATTTTATTTGTAGCTTTAAAAGATTTAATTAATTTTCACAACTATTTGTCATTGCTTTGAATTTGCAGTTCCTATATTTCGCTGTGCATTGTAAATCAAAATTCTTTATAGTTTTTATGTAATGACCAGAAAGGGAGAGGAGGATGCTGGGTATGCGGTCTGGGAGCCAAGGGGGCAGGAGTCCTAAAACATTTGGGACCTCTGGCCAAGATAGAGTGGATGTGAAGAGGAGGTTTCCTATAATGTGGGAGTCTAGAAAGAGAGGGCACAGGCTCAGAGTAGAAGGAAGCCGCTTTAGAACAGAGATGAGGAATTCCTTTAGCCAGTGGGTGGCAAAGATGTGGAATTCATTGCCATAGACGGCTGTGGAGGCCAAATCATTGGGTATTTTTAAAGTGGAGGTTGACTGGTTCTTGATTAGTCTTCAAACGGTTTGGAATGAAGGCAGGAGAATGGAGTTCAGAGGAAAAATAAATCAGCCATAATAGAATGGTGGAGTAGACTCGATTGGCCAAATGGCCTTATTCTGTTCCTCAGCCTTCTGGTCTCATGGTTGAAGTTCAATCACGGGTGGACGGGGTTGGCATGCTGGCCTTAATAAGTCAGGGCATCGAGTACAAAGGGTGGGAGGTGGTAAAGGACACAGTAGGGCCACACATTGAATATTATGT
Source organism: Mobula birostris (assembly GCF_030028105.1). Taxonomy (NCBI): domain Eukaryota; kingdom Metazoa; phylum Chordata; class Chondrichthyes; order Myliobatiformes; family Myliobatidae; genus Mobula; species Mobula birostris. The sequence goes on along the minus strand of NC_092375.1, from coordinate 169,296,019 downwards.
TCAGTTTTGGTCACTCTGCTATATGAAAGATATTATTAAACTGGAAAGCGTGCAGAAAAGATTTACAATGAAGCTGTCAGAACTTGAAGATCTAAGCTATATGGAGAGCTCGGACAGACTAGAACTTCATTCCTTAGAGCATAGGAGACTGAAAGGTGATCTTACAGAGGTGTGTTAAATCTTGAGGAGTATAGATAGGGTGAATGTCCTGTCATATTCCCATAGTTGGGGCACAAGTTTAAGGTGAACGATTTGAGAGGAACATGAGGGGCAACTTTTTTTTAAAACATGAAGGCTGATAACTGTGTGGAATTAACTGCCAGAGGAAGTGGTTAAGACAGGTGCAAAAATAACTTTTAAGGCAGTTGGAGAGATACATGAATTGGAAAGGTTTAGGAGGTCATGGACCAAGTGCATGCAAGTGGGACGAGCTTTAATAGGGCATCATGGTTGGCATGAGCTGAGGGCCTGTTCCGTGCTGTATGACTCCAATTCTACAATGAGGGCTTTTCACGTTAAACTTAGGTTACAGAAGTTATGATTGCTCCTCTTGGAGCAACAGAGGTTGAAGGGGTATAGCAAGTTCACAAAAGGTAGAAAAAAGAAAGGAAAATTGTCAGGTTGAACTGTCACCGACCTGAAACATTATCTGGTTTTTTTTTGCCTCAGATTTTTTGTCTCTGAGTATCACTGAGTATCTCCAACATTCTCTGATCTTATCTGAAAGAGACCTTGCCTATTCCGGAGGCCTGAAGTAATTTACAAATAGGCAGGATGTTCTCTGGCTACCGTGGCTAGTAATTAGCAGCAAACAAGATGGTGAAGGAATTCAGTGTGTCAGGCAGCATCTGTGGAGAGAAATGGACAGTTGCTGTTTCAGGTCAAGACCCTTCGTGTACAGTTTCTTCTTTGTAGCTCCAATTTACAGCCTCAGTAGGCCCCTGTGTCCCCTGTAATTAACTCAGTTATCAGCAGAAAAGCAGATAAAATGGTCACTTCTCTCTCATATTTGTTGGGGATTTACAAACTGACCCTTACATTCATCTGCATAACAATTTTGAACATACTTCAAACATAACTTCATTAATGGTGAAGTCCCTTAGAGGGAGCTAAATATATGAATGTCTTGTATTTACTCATTCTGTCTGCTTTCTCATGCAAAGCCAGAGCAAATAAGAATATTTTCAATGTTAACTGCTTTTTGTAAAATACATGTGCTCATTTCAAACTTTTGATCCTGTCTCCAGCTCTAATTCTACATAACTGGCAAAGACCCTCTGCATGCACATTTCTCAATGAGTATGCCTATGTGTTTGTCTCTCAGTATGCCTGTGCTTTTCTTATATAAAAGGAAACTGGTGAGCTGCAGGTGACAGAAATGTGCTCTTTTCAGCCTACTGGCTGTAGGAAGACAGGAAATGGCAAGATCCTCACATTACCCTGACTGGCTGAGATTGGTGAGATGGTGGTAGGGGGTGGCAGTGGTATGGAGAGTCGGTGGAGGCAGTTGGGTTGGGAAGAGAGGTTGGCTGGGTAGAGTGGAAGATGGTCCTGAAAGTTTGTGTGGTAGTTGTTACATTTTTGAGGAAATTTGCTCTACACCCTGGATAAATAGTGTGTAATGCAACTTGTAGTCCAATCAGCACATGATCATAACTGACGTGACTAACACTGGTGTTTCCTTGATGTTGCCAGTACAGTTTAAAAGAGATTCCTGTAACTTTATAGATTTATAAAGGAGCAATATTCTTTTATTAATGCACCCAATTTGAATTGTTCTTTGTTTTATCCCTCATGGAAAAGGACACTGCCAACTATTGAAAACTCAGCCATTTTGTTATCCAGTGTCCAGCAAGAGTTGCTGGAATCTGATTCGGTGTAGTAGCACAACATCTCACATCACCTTCTCTCATCCTTCCCTTTTCCCACTCTCATACTTTCCTTCAGTACCCTCATTTATGTAAATTAGCTCAGATAATTGACAGAACACATCAAAAAAGGAAAAGGTTCTTTTTCCTTATAGGACTGGACTTGAAAACAAAATACTTATTGCAACAATGTGAAACATTTGCCTTTTGAGCCTGCTGTGCCATTCAATAAAACTGTGGGTGAGCCGGTCGTGGCTTCGGTCTGATTTTCCTGTGCACTCCCATGCTCTTTGAGTCTCCTGTAGCTTAATGTACCTCAAGTTTTTCCCTGAAATACATTTAATGGCTCTACCCCTACATCCAACTCCAGTCAGGTGGACGTATTTGCCTGATTGAGGTCTGCTGGTGAGGAAGCCAGGGTCCGTTTGCAGAGAGAGGTGCAAAGGCCCAGGTCTTGGAGCTTGGTAACAATATTGGATAAAATGATCGTGCTGTCAGTGTACAGCAGCCTGGTATGTGTGTAACTATTGTCCAGGTGGTCCAAGGGAGAATAGATAACCAATGAAGACACATGTTGTTGACCTGTTGTAGCTAAAGGGGATCCAAGTCACTTCTGAGGCAGGAGTTGACTCCTCCTTAGCATCTTATATACTTCAATAAGGTCAGCTTTCTTTCTTCTAAGCCCCTATCAAGCCACATAAACACAAGTTCTCTGTTTTACATATGTCATGGACTGTGTAAACACAAACTTGAAGATTACATGTAAAAGTTCTATTACTCCTGACCTCCTTTTCATACCCAAGACTAACGACTGTTTACATTCCATCACTGCCTGAGAAGTATGAGATGAGGTATCTCATCATTTCTGAACCCCTAAACCATGATGTTGTTTCTCTCAAATCCTTCAATAACACTGTATTTTGGTACATTTAGCAATAATTTACCAATACAAAAACACTATTTATGTCAGTCACCTGAGCCACATAAATTCCATTGCTCTAAAACAATTCTAAATAATCTTCACTCTCCCTTCCCTTTTGTGCTTGTTTGTCCCAATTGGCTCTCTTTCTTTATGTGCACAAGCTGAATTCCTGCTGTTTATTTGTAAATCTTTAGACTCCTCCCAACCGGTGTTTCAGTGCCCTTTATTCTACCTCCGTTTTTTCTAATTCCCTGTTATTATCCCACCTTACCGCAGAGTCTCAATCTATCCGACACAAAATGCTGGAGGAACTCAGCAGGCCAGGCAGCATCTATGGAAAAGAGTTAAACAGTTAATGTTTCAGGCTGCGACTCTTCATCGGGACTGGACAGGAAGAGGAGAAGTCAAGAGTAAGAAGGTTGGGGGAGGGAAGGAAGAAATACAAGGTTGCAGGAAATAGTGCGGTCTCATCCTGGCAGTAGAGGAGGCCATGGACTGATAGGTCAGAATGGGAATGTGAAGTAGAATTAAAATGGGTGGCCACTGGGGGATCCCGTGCTTTCTGGCGGACAGAGTGTAGGTGCTTGGCGAAGCAGACTCCCAATCTACATCGGGTCTCACCGATATACAGGAGGCCACATTGGGAGCACCGGATACAGTGGATGACCCCAACAAACTCACAGGTGAAGTGTCACCTCACCTGAAAGGTCTGTTTGGGACTGTTTTCCAGCTTCTGCAGATTTCTACATGTCTGCTCTGTCTCTTCTATTCCTCTTTTTGTTCATACATGATTTTGAATTTCCCAAGTAGTGAAGAATCTTTAAACTGAAAGAGTCCTGGGCTGTATGTTAAAGAAATCCAGGAATATCCTATTGTATACGGACACTATACACCATTTCAAAATTGAATCATGAAATCTAAAAAAAATGTTAAAAAGCTGAAGTAGAGCTATGTCTCAGATGTGCAGCTTGGGTCTTTGCATTTGTGTTTTCTAACACCACTGAAATCAAATGCGAACATAGCAGCATAAAAATAGAGATGCTGCAGAATGCAATTTTACTGCCTTCTCACGCTGTCATTTGTCAATGGGAGCACGTGCAGTAACATATTTTAATTAGCATTTTTGAATGCACACCTGCTGATGTTAATTTCAAGCTTCTTGTAATGAGAAGACTGGTGATTTGTCATGTAAAGTCCAGAAATGACACAAATTACTTACTGAAGCATTGTCAGGTAATCTCCTGAAAGGTACAACATGTCCTTCTGGAAAACTGACTTGACGAGGCTATATTATTTACAACTGAAATTGTTGGTGATGCAACATATTTTAAAGAATAATATTGCAATGAAAGACTGTTCCAAAAATATACGTTGAGAGACGGAACTACTTTGGCACAGCTGCACTGGATCTTCATTATGCAACCTTGTGCAATGGTGATTTGGCACTTAAATATATTTTTCAGCCACATTAGCATCAGAAAATAACAAACATTAACTGTCAAAATAAGCATTTCCCTAGGCTATTTACTAAAGCCTGCTTTGAAACCGGAAAAGGCCTAAAACAGATCATGCATTGTTGCCTTGAGAGGTCGTATCACACAGGAGTTCCTCCGGGAAGAAAAGCATCACCTTTCAAACCTTTAACACTCAGGAAACTCTCCAAAATGTTATTGTGTAAGTAGATAATGTGACATGCAACTTACGTTAACTCCTTTGTCACTATGAAAACTGTCTGTACCATAGTACAAAAAAAAACAAAAAGGAAGCCTGGAATAAAAAAGTTCATGACACAATCAACCACTCAACTATGATCCAACCCAAAATAATTTAATCTCATGTGGGGACATCTTCCCTGATTCCTCTCTTAAGAGTTTACAGATTCAAGGCCATAGAATACAAGATTTTACGTTGAAAATACATTGAAATTATAAAATGTGTGTACAGGTCTTTAAGTTAATTTACTAGATTGAAACTAAAAGCAACAGAAATGCTAGAATGGTTGAGCAGTTTTTTTTGTGTGTTAAAAGAGCACAAGTGTGCACCTATGCTCATCAGCTTTCAGTTTATGCAATTATTTGATTATTTGGTGATCATTTATTTACTGAGATACAGCATGGAATAGGCCCTTCCGCCCCTTCGAGCGTCACTACCCTGCAATCCCCTAATTAAATCCTAGCCTAATCACTGGACAATTTACAATGACCGATTAACCCACCAACCGGTACTGTCTTTGGACTGTGGGAGGAAACAGGGAGCATCTGGAGGAAACTCACGCAGTCATGGGGAGAACGTACATGGCAAACCTATCCTGCCAAAACAGTGACTGCTTTAAATAGTGAATGAATTTTGTTATATTGATGAATTGGCTTACAATCACATTCTATTATTTCAACATGAAAAATAATTTCACAGCTTGTTCATTTCTTTTCCTTTGCTGGAATAATGTTTTATGATTAGCAGTACAGTGTGTATATATATATATCGATCTGCTTGCTTTTACTAAGCAAAGGCTGGCATTTTTAAGCACATTTTTTGCAAACTAACTCTTAATATTTTGGCAGCACACATCAAAGTTGCTGGTGAACGCAGCAGGTCAGGCAGCATCTCTAGGAAGAGGTACAGTCGACGTTTCAGGCCGGGACCCTTGGTCAGATGCTGCCTGACCTGCTGCGTTCACCAGCAACTTTGATGTGTGTTGGGTGAATTTCCAGCATCTGCAGAATTCCTCGTGTTTGCGTCTTAATATTTTGTCTTTTTTTAAAATCATCTCCCAAACTCCTACTCTTACTCTCTTTCCACTCATACATTCTAGTGTACCTGTTGCTTGCTCTTGTGTTCAATAGACAATAGGTGCAGGAGTAGGCCATTCAGCCCTTCGAGCCAGCACTGCCATTCACTGTGATCATGGCTGATCATCCACTGTCAGTATCCAGTTCCTGCCTTATCCCCATAACCTTTGATTCCGCTATCTTTAAGAGATCTATCCATCTCTTTTTTGAAAGCATCCAGAGACTTGGCCTCCACTGCCTTCTGGGGCAGAGCATTCCATATATCCACCACTCTCTGGGTGAAAAAGTTTTTCCTCAACTCCGTTCTAAATGGCCTACCCCTAATTCTTAAACTGTGGCTTCTGGTTCTGGACTCACCCATCAGCAGGAACATGTTTCCTGCCTGCAGCGTGTCCAATCCCTTAATAATCTTATATGTTTCAATAAGATCCCCTCTCAGCCTTCTAAATTCCAGAGTATACAAGCCCAGTCGCTCCAATCTTTCGACATATGACAGTCCCTCCATCCCAGGAATTAACCTTGTGAACCTACGCTGCACTCCCTCAATGGCAAGAATGTCCTTCCTCAAATTTGGAGACCAAAACTGCACACAGTACTCCAGGTGTGGTCTCACCAGGGCCCTGTACAGCTGCAGAAGGACCACTTTGCTCTTATACTCAATTCCCCTTGTTATGAAGGCCAGCATGCCATTAGCTTTTTTCACTGCCTGCTGTCCTTGCATACTTGCTTTCAGTGACTGATTATTCAGTGACTTCATTAGTGTGGCTGACCATAAATATATTCCCCTATGCCGCATTGGGTGGTGAGATGGAGATATGTCTCTACCAAAGGAGATATAAGGCACTCCTTCCCTCTGCTAGCCTGCAAAAGTCACTTTTGAGCAATGCTTAGCACCCCCAGTCAGGGTCTTGTGAAGCCATGGGAGCAGGTGGTGGATGGTTGTATGAGCAGTTGGTGAATATCACAAGTCCTGGTTACGTGACCACTGATACCAGGCCAAATCTGAAGAGTATTGGTGACAGCTGGTATCACCCATCTTGTAAAGGCACTGCCCAGAAGTAGGCAATGGCAAACCACTTCTGTAGAAAATATTTGCCAAGAACGATCATGGTCGAAGACCATGTCATACGACACAGTAGGTGAGATACAGTACCTTCATTTGGTGATATTTTCAAGGCAAGGGTTCTAAAAATGCACACGTTACAACAGTAGTTATATAACAAACCTTGAATGGAATTTAATTTGACCAATTAAATTCATGGAGTAAGTGCAAGGCCTTTCGAGCAGTAATCCCAGAATGTCTCCTGATTAGAGCAATAGCAAAGGATTTTGGATTCAGATCAAGTAAAAATAGTAATTAAGCATGTTACGTCAGCAATATAGAGGGAGATAATGAACTTGTCTTTGACATGTTTAGAACTACGCTAAATCTTTTAATTCAAGTTTCTAAATTAGGCACATTGGAAGTGCTAAAAGCAGTTCAAAGGTTGACAGGGAAAATGACGATATATTAATCAGGAAAGCCTGAAAATACTGTGTGAAGCTGAGAGGCAACCTGATTATTTTAGGTTAAGGACAGTTTAACAGATCATAAACTGGAAAAAAATACTTTTGTTGTCTAAAACTAGAAATTATTAACATAATATAACCATACATAAATCTAATATTGAATTCAGGAGGAAGTTCTTTATACAAATCCTGAAAAGAATGTGGATAAGTAATTGAAACAGAAGTATTTAAGTGCATTTAATGAAGCTTTAATAGATTTAAGATACGAGTAACGATTGACTAGAAATAAAATGGAATGAAGAGGACTCTACTTCCAACTGAGGCCACACAGAAACTGTAACTGGGAACTATAAAAGATTTTTTATTCTCACAGCAAACCAGCAGGGGAGACAGGAGAGGAATCTCACTCTCCCAACACAATGTTTTATACTTCTTAAAAGTTGTTCACCAGCAACCGTTATGTGTGTTGCTTGAAATGCCAGCATCTGCAGATTTCCTCGTGTTTGTGTTTTATGCTTCTTCAACAAAGATAACAATAAATGATTAACCACAGTTTCAATTGCCATAATCACCTACTTAACCCTAACATTTAACACATAATCAGGAAAATTTACAGAATTACTTATTTACAATGGTAGCAAATCCCAACTAGCAGAATCCTTTCCCTATCATTGTGGGAGATTTCAACCAGACCAGCTTGAAGAAGTCCTAAACAACTACCACCAATTTATCACCTGTGGAACAAGAGGAGCCAACATACTTGACCATTGTTATACCACCATCAAGGATGCTTACTGTGCCTTCCCACGGCCACGCTTTGGAAATTCAAAACACAAAATACTCTGCAGATGCTGGGGTCAAAGCAACACTCACAACACGCTGGAGGAACTCAGCAGGTCGGGCAGCATCCGTGGAAACGATGAGTCGACGTTTTGGGCTGGAACCCTTTGTCAGGACTGAAGAGGGAAGGGGCAGAGGCCCTATAAAGAAGGTGGGGGGAGGGTGGGAAGGAGAAGGCTGGTAGGTTCCAGGTGAAAAACCAGTAAGGGGAAAGATAAAGGGGTGGGGGAGGGGAAGCAGGGAGGTGATAGGCAGGAAAGGTGAAGAAGGAATAGGGGAAAACACAATAGGTAGTAGAAGGAGGTGGAACCATGAGGGAGGTGATAGGCAGCTGGGGGAGGGGGCAGAGTGACATAGGGATAGGGGAAGGGAGGGGGAGGGAATTACCGGAAGTTGGAGAATTCTATGTTCATACCCTTCCTTCCACCTTCTTTATAGGGCCTCTGCCCCTTCCCTCTTCAGTCCTGACGAAGGGTTCCAGCCCGAAACGTTGACTGATCCTTTGGAAATTCAAATTACCTAGCTGTATTTCAATGTCCCCTCTAATTTGTAATGGCCAGTGTACACAAAAATCTTGCACTGTGCAGTTTTTTTGCCCAGTGACAGCAACGTGTAGGCACTGAATATTTTTATTCAATAAAGATACTATAAATAAGGCAGTTCTAAAATCTGCAGACAAATCATTGCTACCTGCACGTTGTCAACACCGTCTGCAGCAGAAACTGGAAAAGGAAAAGTGATTGTGTATGATCGTGAAATATACTTAACATGCCAATGAGGTAGAAGGTGACAACCTTTTGTGCGCAGTTTAAATTCCTTTGTATGCTGGTAGCAAAAGGTGTGTGTGTGCACGCGTCTTAGAGGGATCGTTGCTGTACTTCTACTCCCAGCATTTAGGCAGAGATTGAAGACTGCAACACCAGTGGTGAGGACGAAGAAGATATGGACGAAGGAGGCTGAGGAGCACTTACAGGACTCCTTTGAGTCAGTGGACTAGACAATATTCAGGGATTCAGCTTTGACTCTGAAAGCATACCCCACAGTTGTCATTGACTTCTTCAACACCTGTGAGTGCCTTTGAGATCATACTGGATGGATAAAACCCAAACCAAAAGTCAAGAGTGAGCCAGGAGCTTGGTGGTCTGCTGAGGACTATTTCTGTGGCATCCAAGACCTGTGATCCAGAACTATACAAGACATCCAGCTAAGACCAATAGAAAGCTACTCTAAGGGCGAAACAACAATTCTTATTGAGGTTAGAGACGGAATCGGATGCACATCAGCTCTGGCAGGGTGTGCAGGCCATTACTTCCTTCAAAGCAAAGCCTAACATCACAAATGCCTGTGATGCTTCACTCCCAGATTAGTTCAAAGCCTCTTATGCATGCTTTGAAAGGGAATCCCTGCAGCATGTGGTGACCTTTTGACCTCTGTGTCAGAGGCCAACGTCAGAACATCTCTCAAGAGAGTGAGTCTTCGCAAGGCATCAGGCCCTGATGGTGTGCATGGTCGGGCTCTGAAAACCATGGTGGAAAAGTTCAAGGGACACCTTCAGCCTCTCACTGTTGCAGTCAGAAGGCAACAATCATATAAGTGCCCAAGAAGAGCTGTCTCAATGACTACAACCCAGTGACACTCAAATCTACTGTGATGAAATGCTTTGAGAGGTTGGTCATGGCTAAAATCAACTCCTGCCTAGGCAAGGACTTGGACCTGCTGCAATTGCCACAATAGGTCTATAGCGGATCAATCTGTCTGGTTCTCCAGTTGGCTTTAGATCATCTGGACTACAATAATACCCACGTCAGCCTGCTATTTTTTTTATTACAGTTCAGTGTTTAAACAATTATACCCTCGGTTCTAATTAACAAGCTCCAAAACCCGAACCTCTGTACCTCCCTCTGCAACTGGATCCTTGACTTCCTCACTGGGAGATCACAGTCTGTGTGGATTGGAAATAACATCTCCTCCTCACTGACAATAAACACTGGCACACCTCAGGGATACGTGCTTAGCCCACTTTTCTGCTCTCTCTACACCCATGATTGTGTGGCTAGGCACAGCTCAAACACCATCTAAAGATCTGTTGATGACACAACTATTGTTGGCAGAATTTGAGATGGTGATGAGGTGGCTTACAGGAGCATTCTGACTGGCTGCATCACCACCTGGTTTGGAGAGGCCACTGCAAAGGATCGGAAAAGGCTGCAGCAAGTTGTAAAGGTGGTCTGCTCTATCATGGGCACTAGCCTCCCCAGCATCAAGGATGTTCCCAAAAGGCAATGCCGCAAAAAGGCAGCATCCGTCATTTAGGACTCCTATCACTTTGAACATGCCATCTTCTCATTGCTGCCATCGAGGAGGAGATACAAACACGAGGAATTCTGCAGATGCTGGAAATTCAAGCAACACACATCAAAGTTGATGGTGAACGAAGTAGCGGAACAAGTGCTACACATGCCCTTACACTTCCTCCCTTACCACCATTCAGGGCCCCAGACAGTCCTTCCAGGTGAGGCGACACTTCACCTGTGAGTCGACTGGGGTGATATACTGCGTCCAGTGCTCCCGATGTGGCTCTCTATATATTGGCGAGACCTGACGCAGACTGGGAGATCGTTTCGCTGAACACCTACTCTCTGTCCGCCAGAGAAAGCAGGATCTCCCAGTAGCCACACACTTTAGTTCCATGTCCCATTCCCATTCTGACATGTCTATCCACGGCCTCCTCTACTGTAAAGATGAAACCACTTTCAGGTTGGAGGAACAACACCTTATATTCCGTCTGAGTAGCCTCCAACCTGATGGCATGAACATTGACTTCTCAAACTTCCGCTAATGCCCCACCTCCCCCTCGTACCGCATCCGTTATTTATTTACATATACACACATTCTTTCTCTCTCTCTCCTTTTTCTCCCTCTGTCCCTCTGACTATACCCCTTGCCCATCCTCTGGGTTCCCCCCCACCCTTTTCCTTCTCCCTGGGCCTCCTGTCCCATGATCCTCTGGTATCCCCTTTTGCCAATCAACTGTCCAGCTCTTGGCTCCATCCCTCCCCCTCCTGTCTTCTCCTATCATTTCGGATCTCCCCCTCCCTCTCCCACTTTCAAATCTCTTACTATCTCTTCTTTCAGTTAGTCCTGACGAAGGGTCTCAGCCGGAAACGTCGACTGTACCTCTTCCTAGAGATGCTGCCTGGCCTGCTGCGTTCACCAGCAACTTTGATGTGTGTTGCTTGAGGAGGAGATACAGGAGCCTAAAGACACACACTCAACATTTCAGGAACAGTTTCTTCCCTCCGCTATCAGATTTCAGAATGGACAATGAATCTGTAAACTCTACCTCACTATTTTCCCCTCTCTTTCTGCACTATTAATTTAATTTTCCTTTCATATTACTACTTATTGTGATTTTGTTATTAATTTTGTTATTCTTACTGTTTTTATTATTTTGCATTGCAATGTACTACTACTACAAAACAGCTTTCATGACATATCCCAGTGATGCTCTGAATGCTCAACACAAGAAATTTTGCAGATGTCAGAAATCCAAAGCAACACACACAGAATACTGGAGGAACTCAGCGGGACCAGCAGAATCTGTGAAACTGAACAAGCAGTCAAAGTTTCAGGCTGAGACCCTTCTTCAGGACTGGAAAGGAGGGGGAAGAGGTTTAGCTAGAAGTGATAGGTGAAGCCCAGGTGGGTGGGAAAGGTCAAGGGCTGGAGATTAAGGAATCTGATAAGAGAGGAGTGAACCATGTGAAAAAGGGAAGGAGGAGGGGCACCAGGAGGAGGTGATAGGCAGATGAGAAGAGGTAAGAGTCCAAACTGGAGAATAGAAGAAGGGAGAGAAGAAATTGATATTCACACCATGAGGCTGTAGGCTACCCAGACGGGCTATAAGGTGTTGCTCCTCCACCCTGAGGGTGGCCTGCTGATGGCACAAAAGAAGGCCGTCGACCAACATATTGGAACAGGAATGTGAATTGGAATTAAAATGTTGGGCCATCCTGGGAAATTCCAAATTTGGCTGATGGAACATAGTTTGAGTGTCAGCAATTTGTACTCGGAGGCTTTTCCAGAAGCCTCAGAGTACAAACTGCAGACATCCAAAATATATCCCTTTTGTTACAGTGTTGAAGGGTGGCTCCTTGAATATACAACTAACCAGAAGGCTGAGTGATAACTGTCTTGTCCTAACTGTGCATTAATTTGCAAGAATGCGCCTTTAACAAAGTGCTAAAAGCAGGAAAATTCATCTGTTGTCACCCCCTATGTAGTTTCAATGGGACAGAATCAGAATATTCCACACCCATTAATTGGTTTGACTAACCACAAAGTATCAGTTGCAAGTTAAATTGTGTGCAGTTTTTATTTCCTGAAGACTGGTTCTTATTTCATAACCCCATAATGATCTCTAACAAAGATGTAATCGGGGTTGTTTCAGATATGTATATAGTCTTCTAAACCTTTTTGGCAAGGTAGTATGAATGGAGGTATATCTCAAATTGCTGTTAAAATACTGTGTTGCTTAAAATTTCATAAGTTTGCAAAGTTCCATACTAAAACCCTAGTTACAACAATAGGCATTCTATATCAAGTTTAGAAGACACTTTGATTGATTTGAAAAAGGCAGGTTGACAAGAAGTAGTCAAGCAGAGTAAATTTATTGAATGTTAGTTACTAAGGAATTAATTGTTGCTTTTGATGTACAATAAATTTACGAAGAAACAGAGAGTGGAAGAAGAACAGAGGAGAGGGGACATCAAAGAAGTAGAAAGAATACCAAATCTTGATTTTGTAGAAAACTTAACCAAATTATTATTGATCTTCAGCAAAGTCTAGATTATGTTTGGCAATTTAAACAACATCAGTACTCTACTACGTTGTCCGTTGCTGCTATAATTGTGATAGATAGATAGATAGATAGATATACTTTATTAATCCCGAGGGAAATTTATTAACTTTACGGTAGCAGTACAATGAAATACATGATAAAATAAATATAGAAAAAAAACTGTGTTGCATTAAGAATATACATGTCTATTAAATAGTTAAGTTAAAATAAGTAGCAAAAAAAAACAGAAATAAAAAAAAGTAGTGAGGTAGTGTTTATGTGTTCAACGCCCATTTAGGAATTGTATAGTAGAGGGGGAGAAGCTGTTCATGAATCACTGAGTGTCTGCCTTCAGGCTCCCGACTCTCCTTCCTGACAGTAACAGAGGTGAAGAGGGCATGTCCTGGGTGGCGGGGATCCTTAATGATGGATGCTGCTTTCCTAAGGCTCCGCTCCTTGAAGATATCTTGGATAGTACAGAGGTTAGTACCCATGATAGAGTTGACTAATTTTACAAGTTTCTGCAACTTATTTTGATCTTGTGCAGTAGCCCCAGCACCACATACCAGACGATGATGCAGTCAGTACATTTGTAGAGGTTTTCCAGTGTTTTAGCTGACAAAACCAAATCTCCTCAAACTCCTAATGAAATATAGCCACTATCTTGCCTTCTTTATAGCTGCATCAATATATTGCCCAGGTTAGGTCCTCGGAGATATTGACACCCAGGAATTTGAAATTGCTCACTCTCTCCAATTCTGATCCCCCTTTGTGGATTGGTTTGTGTTCCCTGGTCTTAAACTTCCTGAAGTTCAGGATCACATTGAGTACAAAGTTGTTGCTGCGACACCACTCAACTAGCTGGTAAATATCACTCCTGGACGCCCTTTTGTCACCATCTTAAGCTCTCCCAACAATGGTTGTATCATCAGCAAATTTATAGATGCTGTTTGAGCTATGCTTAGCCACATAGTCATGGGTGTAGAGAGACTAGAGCAGTTGGCTATGCACACAGCCCTGTGGAGTGCCAGTGTTAATTGTCAGCAAGGTGGAGATGTTATTGTCAATCCGTACAGATTGTGGTCTTCTGGTTAGGAATTTGAGGAGCCAGTTGCAGAGGGAGGTACAGAGGCCTAGCTTCAATCAGGACTGTAAGAATGATGATGTTACATGCTAAGCTATATTCAATAAATAGCATTGTGACATAAGTATTGCATAAAGTGATGAACAATCGTGTATAATCAGATATGCACATATATTGAGAGAGAATGGCATCAGAGTTGGTTTTATGTTGTGTGTTTTAGGGATATTTATTGTTGCACACTGGGTTGCAGTGATGAACACTGTTATGTTAGATTTTTGAATGCAGATTGCTAGTTACATTTAATATTGGGACTATTATTTCATCTGGTGCCAGTGCCTACTAGAAATTGCAACACATAGAATGCTGGAGGAGCTCAGTACGTCAGGCAGCATCTTTAAAAAAACTTACTTCATAATAAAAAAAATTTACAAGAGTAAACCGTTCAATGCCTTTTCATCGTTCGCATTCATAGTCAATGTCTTCTGTACTGTTCTATTGCATTCCTACATATCAATACCACTACTGCCACTCGTGGTGCTCTGAGGTAGTAGACTGCTACAAGAATAATTGAATGGCTTCCTCCTCCAGCCCAGTTCCTCCTCCTCCAGTAGGAGAAGAGCCCTGCACTGTTGTCATTCCCCACTGAGCTCTTGCACTGGATGCACCAAAATTCAGCACATACCCCCGCAACCCTTCTTCAGCCCTAAAAGGGCAGAAGTTAGGATGAAAGGGTAGGGGTGAGGGGGAGAAGACAAGCTAGTAAGTGATTAGTGAATCCAGGTGAGGGGTTGGTAGGTCGGGAAGTGCGGGGGGGGGGAAGGAATGATGAAGCTGGGATGGGGTTAGTTAGGACAGACAAGAGGTTGAAGTAGAAGGAATCTGACAGGAGAGCACAGTAGACCATGGAAAAGAAGGGAAGAAGGTGAGGAATCTGAAGATGGAAGTTGTGAGTGATCGTGAGGGCAGGGAAGGGGAACAAGGAGGAGCAAAAGGGACCAAAGGATAAGGGAAAACAGGGGAGTTGGGAACAGAGATCACTAGGTACTGGAAGCTGGAGAAATTGATGTTGGTGCCATCAATTTGGAGACCATCCAGACAGAAAATGAAGTGTTGCCGAAGGGTCTCGGCCCAAAATATTGACTATACTTTTTTTTTTCCCTAGATGCTGCCTGGCCTGCTGAGTTCCTCCAGCATTTTGAGTGTGTTGCTTGGATTTCCAGCATCTGCAGATTCTCGTTTGTTGCCCCTCCAACCTGGCTGTTGCCTGAACATGGCACTAGAGGAGGCCATGCCAGTGTGGGAATGGGAATTGGAGTTAAGATGGTTGCCAACAGGAGATCCTGGCTGTTATGGTGGACGGAGCAAAGATGCTCAGTGAAACAATTCCTCCCACCTGTGTCAGGTCTCACCAGTGTAGAGGAAACTGGGCTGGAAGCACCAGATGCAGTAAACAACCCAGAAACTACTTTGAGGCTAGACATTTATTCTGGCTTCTGCCCTCTTTCTTTTCAGTCCTGATGAAGTAGACTTTTTTTATTGACAGTGTAATAAGGAACTTGAGTATTTGGAAATGTCAAAGGTGTTCACAAGCATTCCCAAGCACTGGATTTCAGTGGGGTGGGGCAAGAGCAAAGTACTCACGACTATCAGAAACCTAAGGGTTACACATGTAGTCTGCATTCAGACGGAGTTATATTTATGGGGGAAAATTCTGCCAAGGACCACACTGGGAACATGGGAAATGTTTGGTCACTTACCTTTAGTTATGCAGATATTTTAACATTTTATGTTTTAACGAAAAATATCTAATACATAGGCTACACTAAAATGACCTGGTTATAAGTACATGAGGGGGAAAGGCTAGTTTAATATTTTTAATTTACAACCAGATCTCTATTTGATTGTTTTTCCATTTATTAAGTCATTTGTTATACGAATTGTGATTTTCCCAGGTAAAATGATCATGTGTTCAGATCCTGTACCACCACGGCTTATCTTTCCCCGTTCTCATCTCTGCTTGTTTCGAAGTCTCTGAGCTCTTCCACACTTCGCTAAATCTTATCTGGGAAGTTTTGTAGTGAGTAAAAGGTTTAGATCCTTTCCAACCGCAGGCAAAACCACAGATTGGCATTTCACGTGTGATTCAATGAAAGGCAATCATTCTTTTTACATTGACACAGAATTTACTTCAAAGCCCCTGAATATTAGGACTGCTGGAAGCCGGGGTCAAATCTCAAAGTGCGTTTTCTTTTTGAAGACGCTTCATCATTGTTTTCTGGCATAAAGTATGGCCCTTAAATCCCTGGAATTCACTCCGCAAAATCTCAGCCTATTTCTTCCTTTCACGCTACATAAGACCAAAGTTTATGTTTATGTTAACTGTCTGAACCAAGCTCTTCGATGACTGGGAATGGAAATTCTTTGCGTGAAACACTTTAAGATGTTTTACTGCAGCAGTATATAAATATAAGCTGTCATTAGATTCATTTGTGGTGCAGAAAGAAAAAGGACTCAATGGCGGTGAGTTATTATTTGCGTGTATAAAAATGTGGAGAAGTAATTTCAATCAACGCCAAATATGATAAGGGTGGTGGAATTCGTTTATTAATACTTGTGAAGAGAAAAGAGCGTGGTCTTTTAATGCAAAATAACCATTTGTTAAATAAGAAGTAAATTCGAAAGGCTTTGTCAGTTTTGAGCAAGTTTTCCCAGCACCGTTGCTGCCGGACGTCTCATTTGGCTCATTGTACGAGCTGCTGCGGGAAGGAGTCGGTAGCGCGCGAAACTGGCACGGGCTCCGCCTCCAGACTGGGGGATTTGCAGCCGGCGTGCCTCTCGTTCGCATCGCCGTGAGTCTGCGGCAAACAAGTTAGCATTGTTTTAAACAACTTTCTGGAAATTACGCATAAAATGAAGAAACTGCGGGGCAAGGTAAGCGCACAAGTTACATTTCTACGTATCGGTACTGGGTTCGGTGAAGAGAACTTTCTCTACGCTCCATAGCGGAATCATTCATTCTGTCGTACTAATGCTCGCTTTAAGAACATAAAAATGTCGCCCTTAAAATCATGTGCCTGTTGGTTTTTGATGGAAAAGGTTTTCAAAAGGCCAGGGTTAGAATTATTTTACTGTGAAATTTTAATATTTTATAAATGTCAAAATGAACGCTAAATGCTGAGCTTTAGGTCCTGTTAGTCGCACCTTCCTGTCAGTTTTTAAATTGTAAGTCGTGTATTTTAGATGTCCCATTTTGAGGTGAAATCTCTGCATTGAACTTCGGTTTTGGGATTTAAACCGGGCGCCCGGTCATGTGACAGGACTTGACGCGGGAAAAGATTCAGATGATTGACGGTGTCGCGGGGGCGCGCTGCGCGCCGCGCGGCGGAGTGGGTTGATGCTGTGGCCTGCTTTGTTTCACCGTTTTATGTCGTCAAGGACAACTTTTGTAGTCTACTTGACGTGAGCTCGTTAAGTAGTTAACGGTGCACTTCGACTGAATTGTGGATGGCTTTAGTTAACCATACCCTCCTAATTGCCCACGAAATCTGAGCCCGTCTAATACCAAGCTGACCCGGAGAGAATGAATTGATCTGGCGATCCAATAATTACATAGTGTACGTGGTCTGCTGGTGGTAGGGGTGATGGTCATACCGCTTTAGATTGCTGAATTCAAGGCAATTTTGGAAACTGGATACAGTGATTTGTCTTTCACTAAAGCTATGACATTCCACCTAGCTGAAAACAGTATCCGACGATAGAAAGTGAAGATGAAATTTTGCGCTTCAACTTGATTTTTTAGCCATCTTTTTGCCAGTGTTTTTTAAAATTTGAACCTTATTTTTCGAGAACTTGGGCCTCCTCGAATATGAGGATTATAGTTTTTGAATAGGAGCTCAAGGTTCTTTACAATTTACTTTGGACGTATTTTCTTTCGTACAAGCTTAATGCGTCCGCCTTTTGCACCGATGCATACTTAAACTGCTTTAAAATCAGGAATCAATATTTTAAAAATGGTCATCCTCCTCTATTCTCCTCTATAACTTGATTGCGTTCTTTAGTTATCACTACTTTCCCGTATTAAAAATGGAAATTTGATTAGCCCAAAATAAATTGGTAAGAGATGGCCTATTTCCATGTTTTACTTTCTTCCCCTTTCTTTCCACCGTCCGTCCTTCTAATAAGCCATTGCAGATTTGTCTGGGAAGCTGCTTGAGTGCAACTATGCACAAAACAATAACACCCATAATGCGAACAATTTCATTTCTTGCTCATGTTCCACAGGCTTCTCGTTCATATTCCACAGGCTTCACATTACACCTCCCCTTTTGCCTCACCAGTTGCACTGTGAAGGGTCTGATTGACAGTTGCCACCTCATTTCGAAGTTCAAAGTAAATTGATTATCAAAGTGCATATACGAAACCATATACAACCCTGAGATTCATTTTCCTCTGGACATGCTCAGCAAATCTGTAGAACAATAACAATGAAAGATCAACCAGAGTGCACAACACAGCAAACTGCAAATGCAAACATAAATAACTGGAGCACATAAAGTGCCCTTTAAAGTGAGATCATTGGTTGTGGGAACATCTCAATGGTGGGACAAGTGAAGTTGATGGTTGAAGGATAGTAACTCTTACTGAACCTGGTGGTGGGACTATTTCTAATGATATTGGTACTTTTTGACAAAAGAGCCTTTTACCCTCAAATCTCTTCCTCCTCCCGATCCCTACTCTGAATTTTCATTTAAGTCTGTGGTGCCAGTCTATGACTATCTACCTTCTGGAAATGGATTCATCCTTTCATGATCATCATGAAACTCTCCTAAAATTCAAACAAGTACTTTGCTCCTTGAAACACAGCCCTGCCTAACATTTTAGCTAAGATCCAGTAAAATCTTTGCAGCACTAGATCTTTTGGATGTTTCCAAGAGTATTGTCTTCGTCAGTTCTAGTCATTTACCATTGTAGGGTCACATCGTTTATCCAGTGTATTTATTTGTGTAGCTGAGGGTTCAATGTGATAATTTTAACATGTTCTCTCAACATGACTGCCATTTTCTTGGGTATGTGCACGTGGACACCCAGGTCCCTGTTCTGGTACACATTTTAAAATATACAGTGTGGAAGCCTCTTCTCTTCTTCTCTCCCCCCCCCCCCCCCCCATTTACTCCGACCTCTTTCTTTCCAGTCATGCTGAAGAGTCTCGGCTGGAAACATTAACTGTTTACTCTTTTCTCTAGGTGCTGTCTGGCCTGCTGAATTTCTCCAGCATTTTGTGTGGGTTGCTTTAGGGTGGAGTTGTGTTGGATCTGGCCTGTTGCCCAGAATTTCAGAGTGCAGTTTACTGCATGCTCCTTGCTTGGCCTTCCTTGCCCTTAAATCCAGTGTGGGTTTGCCACGTGCAAGTGCTTGGAAGGCTGTTGGCAAGGTTTGCAGGAAGCTTTAACTTGGAGCCATTTTAGTTTTGAAAAGGTTCTGACCTTCAGAGACAATTCAAATTATGTAAAATCTCAGTAGAAATATATTATTTAACGAAACGTTTTGTTTAACTTGCGTTGCTTTACGTTTTTGCCTCTGAATTCCAGGCCTAGAATCACCATTGAAGTAGAAGTAGGTTGGTCTAGCTTCTAGAATTGAACCCATCTGGCACGGGATCTGGATTGGTGGAACTACTGGTCTCATTCAGAAGTGAACCGGAAATAAGATTTCACTGCTCTTGTTGATAAGGCAGACCAAATTATCTCCATGAAAGTTAATCCTTAACGTTCCACAATAGTCAAGTTAAAATGATCCTGACAGTTTTGCTTTTATGAAACTTAATGCCAGGGGTACAGTGATGAATTCGTCATGAGCATTGCCTTGGGCATTTCTAGTTATTATGCGGTAGAGGAGGACAAGAGATACTACAGGTGCTGGAAGTCTTGAGCAACACACAAAATGCTTGAGGAACTCAGTAGGTCAAGCAGCACCTATGAAGAGAAATAAACAGCCGACTGCAGACATGATGAAGTTTCAGAAGTTTGTCTTTGCATTGCTATAATTCTGCTATCTTGCACATAGGTAAAATACTTTATTATTGTGTTATCAGTTGAGGTACATTGGAAAAACCTTGTCATGGCATCCATACAGATCATTTCACCACATTAGTACATCCAGGTGGTACAAGGAAAAGCAAGATAATGTAGAATATAGCATTACTGTTAAAAAGAGCGCTCCATAGGTATAGAATAAGGTGCAGGACCATGAAGAAGTAGATTGTGAGATAACCCATTTTAATTGTTCCACCACAGAAGCTATGCCTCAACTAACCAGTCCTTTTTCTTCTGGAGTTTTTTCCCTAAACTTGTTTGCCCTCTATATGCTTCTTATAAAGTTTACTTCCTAAGAGATCATCCAGTATTCTTATGTGGAATAGCATCATTTGTCTTTTGTTTCATAACATTCATTGTCTGTTGTCTTTGGACGTTTTTAGAGGAAGTTTTATGGCTTCAAGTTCTACCCAAAGTAGCAGCTGAGAGAGATTTATAACAGGTTGGGTTGAGTTGATCTCTGATCTCTGCAACCCATTTGCAAACGTTTCGCCTCCGTACGAGGAGACATCATCAGAGACGATGCCAAGATTGGAGAACAGCGCAACCCAAACATCGACCACCCGAGCTACACATTTTCCAAGTTATTTTCAGATTATTACCTAATCATTGCAGTTTGACCTCTTTGCACTAAAATGGTCTTTTTAATGTTTCTATTAAAAAATAATGTTTAAATTATGTTTTACTTGTGAATGTGCTCTTATTGATAATATGTGCCTGCACAGTTGCTGGCTGCTGCAGATAAGCTTTACATTATACCTGTGTATGTACTTGTGCACATGACAAAATTTTTGACTTTTTACTTTAAAATTTTGACTTAATTTTTTCTATTTGAAAGGTGAAGTTGACGTGAGATATTTCTTCTGTTGAGGTGTTGCAATTTTACTTAATTTGTGTTCTGTTGCTTGTTTTACTTTGACGTGCTCAGTTGATAAGAGTTGTTGAAACATTTAAGTTTTGTTACTGGTGAGAGCTGTGTTTAGGTTCAGATGATTTGAATGTTGTGTAAATGTGATTTTAAAAAAAGGTCTGGGAAAAGCTGATTACAGCTGAAGTTATGCTTGGGGTTTAAAAACGTCAATAGGTGTAGTGTACAGTGCTAGAGAAGAGATGTGCAAACATTTGAATATTCAGAAAATTTCTACAGCAGGAAATGTATCAAACTTAATAGTTAAACTAAATACTCTACAAGTTGGAGAAGAATTTTTTAAAAGATTGTAATAAAATACTTGTATATAGTAAGATTCCATGATAAGGCTGACAATGTCTAAACGTAAAGTGGTGTAAGTGGATATCTGGAGCTGGGCATGTTTGAGGCAGGGTTCAGAAGTGATAAAGGCTCTGAATGGCCTTCTGTCAATTTAATATCAGTTGGCCTTGAAAGTAATTAGCATTGAGCCAAAAGAAAAGTGTTGCCCACAGTTTGAAAAGGGCTTTCATGAGCTTCTTTATTGGCACACCTCTGTCTAAGAAATCAAAGATGTACTTTTAGAAAATAATCTGTAATTGCAGTTTTTAATATTGATCTTTTTAGTGTCAGAGTCACAAAATATGTCTAGGACTGCATTTGTGCACTTTTTACCATGCTTTTCAGAGATACTAGAGCAGTGGGAGAAAATCAGTGACGTAAGATTTGGATTTCTTGCAAAGGGGAAAAAATTAAAGTCTCATTAGCAGAAGCAACGAAAACCCTGGATTATTGTTTAAAGCTCTTGCTGACGAGTCCAAGCTTGTTGCTGCTACTCAACTGGCTTGTATATTGCACTCCTGTATGCCCTATTGCCATGCCACCATCTGAAATTCTGCCAACAATGGTTGTATCATCAGCAAATTTATAGATGGTATTGAGCTGTGTCTAGCCACACAGTTACGGGTGTAGAGAGAGTAGAGCAGTGGGCTAAGCACACACCCCTGAGATGCACCAGTGTTGATTGTCAGTGAAGTGGAGATGTTGTTTCCAATTGTGCCCATCACAACCTATATAGTTGGGAATTAAATACTTGCACTGCCAGAATTGTCCATACTGTATGTACAAAAAGGAGAAGATAAAATTTTATGTTGTCACAATTGCAACAGTGTATATTTGTTCAAATTCAAAAGGACAGAATGGACAATTGCAGATGTGAATGGTTTTTTGGATTTTTTTAAGTAGATGTGATTGATCTCATTAGCCAAGTGATAAATGTTGAATTACACATTTGTTCTTCCCACTCCAGCATGTGTGCGAAGTGGCTTTTATTCTGTCAGTGCAAAATGTTAGCAAATGAATTGAGATAGATCAGTTCCAGTTAAAACCTACAGATATAAAGTGTAAAGTTTTCTCTTAATATGTATATTTGGTTGTAAACCAATTCTTTTAAATGTTTCAGCTCATCATACTTTCAATATTAGGAACTTACTGAAGTTGTGGCAGCTAGTGGCTGTCACTTATTTACTATCTTAAACGTAGTTTCATTTTATGGTCTGATGGAAAATGTCTTTAATTGGTGTATAGTGAAAGTGTGTTTGTAAGCCAACCACACAGTTAATTTCAAATGTACAGAACACGTGATCCGCCTTGAGCTCCCTTTCAAACCCCACTTTTGATAACTTTCCACCTCTTTCATCTTCTGACTTTCGAGACAGAGGGCTGCTTTAACATGCTTCTGAAATGTTCTGTTCAATTCTAGCAGATTTGTTCTAATGTTAATATGAAAACAGAAACAAAGTGTTGAGTAGCTGGCTGCTGTTTAAATTCCTATACTGACTTTTCTATCTGTGGTCTACACAAGGGCTTGTGCCAGTCCAAGGACCTCATCTTCTATCAGGGCGCAAGTTAGTGGAGGATCATGGTGCTGAATTTAAAGATCAGCCAAGACTTTTATTGAATGAAGGAGAAGGCTTGAGGGCTGATTACTACCTCCACCAGGTGGTCTTGATTTAATTCAGTGCTGACAAATGCTTTGAAATTTCTTTCTGAGACTGGGATGATTAAAGAAGTCCCCGCCCCACCTCCACCCCTGAGTAATACTACTTTCTGAATTGACAAAGCCTACTATTAAAATAAAAGCAATACACACAAAATGCTGGAGGAGCTCAGCAGATCAGGCAGCATCTATGAAAATTAACAAACAGTCAACGTTTCAGGAAGAGCGAGACCCTTCTTCGGGACTAAAATAAAATGAGTTTTAGTTAATGAAAGTCATTGTTTTGTAATCTTATTAGACAACCTTCTTAACTGGGTGTTTATTGCATTATATTTCAGTGCAGAAAGTAAATATACTAAAATGTTTTCAAAACTTGAATTCCACGTAATAGTTTCTAGTAAAATCCTGTTAGTGCTTAAAAAGGATTAACAGTGTTGGGAATAAGAGACCATCATTTCTCAGGTGTCAACATCTTAAATGCTAATATCCTTTAGTGAAATTAGACCCCTGTACCTTTTGTTGCTTGTCCCTCATCAGGCTATCTATGTTTCATTTTCAAATGTCAGACAAGAGCAAATGATCTAAAAATGGATAATGCTGGGAACACTCAGCAGGTCAGGTAACATTCGTGGAAAAAGCAAGAACTGACATTTCACCTCGAAGACCATTTGTCAGAAAAAAATCCCGATTGTGCTTGAATTCTACTGAAAGTCCATGAGTGAAATGTTAGAACTACTTCTCTTTTTATACAAACACTGCCCGAGTATTTGCAGCATTTTGTGTTTTTATTTTAGATTTCCAGTAAGAGCAAACAAGGACAATAAATATGGGCTAAATTATGGGTTTTTGGGCCGTGATGAGGAGAAGTTGGATCTTGGAGGTGCTTAACAATACGACAGGTGGCAGAGGTGGTTTAGAAGGCACACCATACACTTACTTGCCTCTGCTCCTATCTTAAGTATATGTGTAAGGAGCTCCTGCTGAAGCTGCATAAGACACAAGTTCACAGCTGGAATAATTTCAATCAAGAGAGAATTTTACTTTAGAGTTGCTTTTATTGTGGTAAAGAAGCTTAACCATTGGGTTGTACAAAATTATTGTAGCCCTGGACAGTGGAGGAGGTTAGTGGCCATGTTAATATATAATTGTGCCTCATGTGGGAATTGTTAATAAAATGGGGTGGGATGGGATTCATCTCCTTTCACAGAGCATTTGGGGTTGGTGAGAGTTGGATGTTTGTTTTCAGCCCCACCTTACCCCATGAATGAGGTCTGATGTCCAGATTGCCCATCCAGAGGTAAGCCAGGTGTGGGTCTCTGGTTTCAGTGTGGGAGGGAGTCTGCACCTTAGTCTGCAGTGCACAAGTGCAACCGAAAGTGCAACTAACGCAGATTTTGGGGTGGGTGGTGTGTTTTCTCAAAATGCACCTTTTGAAAGGCAGTTGCAAATTTTTGGCTGGAAGGGTGTGCTTGCATGTCTGGGATTAATTCAATCAATAGCAAGGGGATACAGACAGCAGGAGAGTGGATGAGGAATGTTAAGAAGAGTTCTGGGGATCTGAAACACACTGCTTTGGGGGGGGGGGGCGTGTGCGGTGGAGAGGAGACCTCCAAAATGTCACTTGTATTCAGTAACCCACCAGGCTGAGGATGAGTGCTGGGATTTGGGAATGGCCGAAACAGCTGTTTGTTTTTGCACAGCATGGAAGAATGAATTAAATGGTCTTTTCCTATGCTCCAGATTTTAATTTTGTATTTTAATTTATTTTTTGAAAAGTTGTTGGAATACTTATTTTTAAACTGGGTACTGCTAAGTTCAGTGTGGGGAACTGCCTGGAGGAATTAATGATCTTGACATTATTAGGAATTGAACTGTCAGAGTCGATTACCCAGGGCGCTTAAACCATTTCCCCTCATTTTAACTGCACGTTAATTCAGTTTCCTCACATTATCAGGTTTATTAATATCTCATCAGTGCTTGCTGTTAAAAAGAAATAATCAACAGAAGAACAGGAGATTGATGGTCAGTTTTTAATACTGTCAGTAAAAGTCAAGTCTATTTCATAGGGACTTACAGTTTGCACTATTGTTTTTGTTCTAATGCACCATAAATGTTGGTAACAAAAGGTACACTTTCACACTCCGTGTGGGTGTCCTGAAATTACCCAATTCATTTCAGTAGATGAGTTGTGTTAACACAGATTGTATTCCCTTGTGGTCAGCTCCATTCCTTTCAATGCCAAGTGTCTGAAATTCTATCAGACTGTTTGAAAAGCAATGAAATGTAAATTCAGGAAATACTCAGCATGTCGTGCAGATCTGTGAAGAGAAAAGCATAATTAACTTTTTGGTCACTGACCTTTTATCGGAAATGAGAAATATAGTCTGTAACTTGAAGCATGTTTGATTTCTGTTTGAAACCTTGACATTATATATGACTGCACAAGTTAAGTTTTGGGTAATTTCTTCTTAATGAGATTAAGATGACTGATTTCCATCTTTGCAACATGATTCTGCCCTGCTTCTGCGCCTCCATTGCTGAAACTTGCCCATCTGCTTGTTAATCAAGACTTCAAACACACCACCGTTGACAGGACATTTCTTGGCCCCCTTCCCTCCCTGCTTTATTCGCCCATCACCGTTTGTGCTCAATTGATTTACGCTGCCTCCTGGTTAAGAATCTGATTTTTTGTTTTCAGCTCCTTTGCAGTCTTGCCCTTCTGTAATCTCTTCTGGCATACAGCCACCTGTGGCTAATTGTGACCTCATCAGTTTTCCCCAAATTAAAATATCCAATCAATGGAATTGGCTCACATAGCCTTGAAGTTCTGGAATCCCGTCCAAAAGCCTTCTGCCACTTCGTCTTTAAAACACACCTTATACTGATTCGTCTACGTTGATCTTCGTGTGACTCTGTATCAACTTGTTTAACATTTTTGTGAAGCACCTTTGAGAATGTCCTTTATCATGTAGACTACTGTGGTTAGAGGCTTTTGGATTTATTATTCTGCAAGAAAATGTGCAGAGTGAACACTTCCTAGTTAGTGTTTGGATTTTGCGATTTTTAACATGCATCAGGCTACAAGTAACCCAGGAACGCCTTGCACCATTTTCATGGTGTTACCTTTTAATAAAAACCTAAGTTGTATCTTAAAATCTGAGCTTGAGGCTTGGTGTTGGAAAGGAAAGGTTTCCTGTGTGGTAAAAGGAAGAGTGGTTCCATGCTCTTGTGTTTTTCTGATGTCTTTTGCTGATGAAAACCCTGTAATGATCTAAGAGGCCTAGCAGTATTACCATTTCAAATGTGAAAGCCCAGTGGGGCACCAGGCATGTTTTTTTTGTGTTGCTTGTAGAGATCCTTGAAAAGACTTGCAGGCTGTCATGTCTGTCGGAAGCAGTGAAACCACCTTTGGGTCAGGGTATAAATACAGGCTGTCCGTGACCTGTTTTCTTTAGTTTGTTCAATTCTCACCATGGTGCAGCTGTCAGTTACACTGATATAAAGTGAAAGTTGGGTGATTTGCAGCCTTGACATTTAAGATTTTATTTAATTGCATATCTTGGATATTGTGCCTGAAACTGGTAACTTTATTCTGTAAAATTTCACATCTTTCCAGTATTACAATGAAAATAGTTTAAAATATATATATATATACATATATATATATATATATATATATATATCTTTCGAAAAATCTCTCTGCAATCCACTGGGTGCTGTATGTAACAATGAGTTTTAATAAACAATGTTATTTCTGTGTGAAATTTGCAATCAGGGAGAAATACACTTTGAAGTTGTATTGATTTGCATGCAGGTCATGTTACTATTATAGATTAGCTGCTTCTCTTACCACCCCCCCCCCCCCACCAGTTGTCAGTGTTCCAGCTGGTATAGCAGATTTCTGTATGGAACAATAAAACTTTTATCTGTCTACTTTGGTTTCTCAAACTAACCAAAACATGCTGTTTGAATATTGAATAAGCACAACTGATGATAAATATCTACAAATCTCAAAGCCAGCCTGCAAAGCTCAAATAAATTGGCTCAGCATTCCATTTACATAGCACAAAGCAGATTCAGAGTAGAACTGTGTGTTATGCTAAGTGAATTCCTTGCAATTCGTATCATTAAAACCTGACACTAAATGAAATTATTTAAAAGGTATTCAAGATTGTATTTTTTTTCTCTCTTCTCTTGCAGCAGATAGACCTTTCTGGAAAGGAGGAATTTAAAGACTTCAGAAATGTAGCATTGGTTCCCATGGAAACATCATCATCAGATGATAGCTGTGATAGTTTTGCTTCAGACAATTTTACGAACAGAGTAAGTGTAATTTAAGATTGTGAATGCAAAAGAAGTCGACTACAATTACCTGTAATATGATAGTTGCTATATTATAACAAGTTTTCTATTTCTTCTCAGAAAGCTAAATTCAGAACAGAGATCCTGACAGATGAACTGGCTCGGATTTTTAATGAGGACTCTGACGATAATGAATCATTTGATGGCTTTTCTGAAAGCGACCTCAAAGATGTAATGGAAGCCATGGTATTACTGAGCATTGAAACTTTTTAGATAAACTATGAACTTTATGTTTAATCTATATGAAGTATGGAACTGGCTTGCATTAATGCTTGTTTCCAGTTTATTAATAGTTTGTCTGAAAGTTATTATTTAGACTCTTGAATCAGTGATTTTGCCGAAATTGGATTTCTTTGCTGCTTTTGGAACCAGTCTGTCACAATGTGTGTTGTAAACAGTGACGTGTGTGATTTTTTTTTTACAATTTCTGTTTGCATTTTGTTGGGATTGGGATAAATTAAGAGAAGAGGGATTATATAATGTCTTGCTTTTGAGCACTATAGATTCCTTTTCACGGGTTTTCTTTGTTCAAGGTTTTTCAAATATTCAAAGAAAACTGCTGAATTGAAATTTGTCCCATTATATTTTGGCTTTCAGTTTTTGGATGCGTTCCTAGTTAAAAATATGAATACTGCATTTTGTTAAGGAAATCTGATAAATCTATTATTTGTTTTGTAGAGTGTTCAATCTGAATCTGAGGAGGAAATAAGTGATGAAGATATTGAAGAGAATTCTAGAATGCAGCACAAACGTTCTTTTCCATTACGCGTGGCTTTTAGGTTTCCATCTCGAAAAAACAAAAATGGGTCAGTGCCAGATTCTACTGTTGACTTGAGTAATCAATCAGCCTCTGAATCCGAATCTGACTCTGACCTCAACGAACCCAGAGGATCAAGCTTTCTAGAAAAGAGAGCTCTAAACATTAAAGAAAACAAAGCCATGGTAAATACTGCACACTTTTCTGTAATTTATTTGTTCACTGACTCGAATAGATTGCACAGCACTAAAATCTCCCTGAGGCTTCTGGTTTGCTGGGCCAGAACAAGAATAGTTGAGGCTTTGCTACATTGCTGTAGATCTGTAATTGCATATTGCCTAAAGAGAGAAGGTGGAACTGAAAGGGATATTGACCACAATCCGGCAGTTCAGCAGGCATAGTTGCTTACCTCACCCACTGTAGATCATTTTACTGATAGAAATTTCAGCACAGAGAAGGATAATCCTGCAACAACAGTGTGTCATCTTGTCTGAATGCTGTTTGTATTGTAGATTAAATTGCTGGGACTGACCCTTAAAAGATGGGGGGGGGGGGAATAGATGATGGTAATTGCCTTTAACTCTGACATATATGAATATTGTGAATGAGTTGGGGATTTTAGCAATTTGGAAATAATGTTACATGAAAATCGAATTTCCCCTTCTGACTATTTGCCTGGGGCAGAAGTTTGACCTGGTTATTTAAATTTGATGTGAGGTGTGCTCAGGTTGAGGTATGAAATACTAAATGGCAAGGAAGGTAGAGAGAGTCCATCTTGTAAACCAGATTTGATCTGTAGGCAAACAGGTAACCCATGTTCTGGTACATTTGTAGTAAACAGCCGGAAGTGATGGTTTTCTATAAATACAAGGCTGTGTCATCTGCAGATGACAAAAAAGATGAGTTGAACCCATTCTGTGAGGGTGAATTTTATTTTCTACCTCGGGTTATTGGGGAGGTTGTGAATTCTGTAAGGGTGAATTTCTGTAATGCTGGGGTTACCTGTGTGGTATTGCAGAATTGAATGATTTGTTCCATCGAGTTTTCTTTCTGCACTGGAGCGCAAAGCATGGTTTCTGAATTTGAGATTATTCAAGACTTGAATATTATGAACTGTGAAGGAGTGAGTGATTGCAGTGATATATAGCCGAGCTAGTGGAATGGGCAAAAGTGTGTTAGATAAAGTTTAATGTGAAATTAAGTTTTAATGAGGGTGGATGTGGAATAATATTCTAACAGGGGCGAGGGATCGGGGGAGCATACATGTGCAAATCTCTGAAAATGGTGGGGCGGATTTAAACTGGTTAAGACACAGACTATCCTGGCCTTTACCATTAGAGGCATAAAATCTAAAAGTAAAGAGGTCACACTGAGTCTTTATATTGGTTTGGCCTCGCCCAGGGTATTCTGTTCAGTTCTAGTTACCATATTGAAGGAAGGATGTGAAGGCATTAGCATCCAGAAAAGACTTAAAAGACAACTACAAGGGTGGAATACAGAGGTAGTATGGTTTTTGGAGACAAGACTGAAGAGGGATGCTTTGCTGGAAGTATATAGAAACAACGAGCAGTCTGGACAGAGTGAACAATAGAGGCTATTCCTGTTGGAATAGTCAAGGATTAGATGTTGGGTGTAAAACAGTGGTCCCCAACCTCCGGGCCGCGAAGCATGCAGGGGCACAGCGGTAGCCGGAACGCACCGGCACCTAATTAATTAGATTGTTTATTTCAGCTTTTTTCTTAAAGATGTGTTGGGTGCATTCCGGCTACTGCTGCATGCTTTGCGGCCCTGTATCGGTCCACGGCCCGGAGGTTGGGGACCACTGGTGTAAAAGAAAGGGGAAATGAATCAAGAATGATGTGAAAAAACTTTTATATAGTACATGTTTGGAATCTGGAAAGTGTAGACCTCGGATTTAGTGGCCTTTGAGGGAATTGGTTGAATATTTTGTGGGGAAAATTAACTAAGAAGGTAGTGGGTGGTGAAACTGGAGTTGCTCTGATAACAAAACAGCACAAAGGTGATAGCTTCATGTACGTTTATGTTTGTTATAATTCTAAAATATTTGTAAGGTATACCGGAATAAGCATACCAAAGGAAGACCGGATCAGGAGCAAATATTTGGAAAAAGCTAAAATTCAGCAAGGTGTTTGTGAGAAATTGCTGCCCATGGTATAATGAGGATGTGGAAAATGCTACCACATGGAGTGGTTGAAGTGAATAGCACTGATACATTTTTAGAGAAAATTAGTAAGTACATGAAAGCATAATTGATAAATGGTTGGGTGCCTTTGTGGAATATAAAAATCAAAGTGGTCTAGTTAGCCTGAACGATGTGTATCTGTGCTGTAAATTCTGTCAATTTAAAAGGCTATTGCAGAATCTTCTAGCGGTAGTAAATGTCTTAATGTAAATTTTTATTTATATTTTTTGTATTTACTATAGCTGGCTAAGCTGATAGCAGAGTTGGAAACTGTGCCGGGGCTCATTCCACGGAGAGTTTCTATTCAAAGGACGCCATCGGTAAGTGGTGATAGGATATGCTTGCTATTTGCTCAAAAACTCTTCAACAGTGACATGGAAGTTCTTGCAAGCATTAGACACTTAATCATTTTCTGAACTGTGATATCTTAACAATGAGCATATTGAACTGAAATTGTTAGGATTACACTTAAGATTAATAGACTTACTTTACTAAAGTAGCCACATTTTATTTACTTAAATAGAAACTTTACTATATGAATATGTGATTTTAATATTGTGAGTGTGTGGTGCGTCTCATAGTCTAGCTTTACAAATTGTCTTAATTGTTTCTAGATCATCACCTACAGCAAAGCAGACGTCCTTAAATCTGCAAAATATATTTTTAAAGATTTTTATTAAAATAAGGGTAGGATGTATTAAAGGTTAAAATTTGGTTTTCTTTGAAATCATTTGACAATGTTTTTAAATTACAGAAAATATAGGGTTTACTAAAACTTTCTGTATTTTTAAGTACATTATCTCAATAATGTTTATAACATGGATATAGAGGTAGAAAATTAACTGTGGTTTGTTGTTTTCTTTAGAAACTAAAACGTCCACCAAGGAATTCTTTCATAGAAAATGTTTCTAGACAGAATCCCGAGCGCAGTGCGCGACCTCACACTCGGTCAAGATCCTTGGTTGATGGTCCTCCTTCTCCATCATTTGAGCAAGAAGATAATGTCAGCTTTATGAGGAAAAGGAAGTTTCTAGATAATGACTTCTCTGAGGTAGAGCCATTAAGTCATTTGTGCTGCTATTAACAACACCTTTCATGGTGCACTGACTTTGCCAGCTTAATCTGCATTTCTGGTGGTCACTTGTAAAGTCTAATAACCTTTGCAGTTAAAGACTTCATGTTCATAAAAATTATAAGAGATCTATTCCAGTGGTGTCTGCAGTGACTGCAATTAAACACTTGGGAATAAATGCCTCATTAAGAAATATTGAAATATTGAAAGTCAATATATTTTGTTTTGAAGCTTTCTGCAGCACTTGATGTTGCAGGTTGGCAGGCAGTTTGAAAACTAGCATGTTGAAACAATTGGCCTTGAGTATTAGTTTATCCAAAAGAGGCATGATATGGTAGCTTTCACAATTTAAACAACAGCTTTGCAAGGAAATATTTCAGTTCATCCTTAAATTTCACATTTGTCAAATCCTGGCAAGGATAATTAAATTAATATATTGCCTTTTCACAGACTGCTCGTGTAAGCAATTTCTGTGCCCTGTTCAACTGTGTGCTGACCTTGCAGCCCCTAGCCGCTCCATCAGAAAGACCACCTGCTTCTAACTCTGTCATGCGGTTTGTCCCTCAGCCCATCTGCTGCTAAATTTGGCATCTGTGGCTTTGTTGTCTACATGCTTTATTATTCCCATGCCAGCTTCACATCTTCCAGAAGCTTCAGCACATCCAAAGCTGCAGCATCCTTTTTCTGCAAGCTGGTCCTTGCAGTATCCTTTTTGACATCATGGAGCTACAATGACATTTAGTATAATAAATATAGGCCCAAGAGATCAAAAAGAGGACATTTCATCTCTGCTGAGTTCTGTTAGCTTCCATTGTTCAGCCTTGTAGACCCAATACTGTAGGAATTCCTGATATACCTCTTTCTATCCAGTGCACTCCTTTTAAAATCTTACTGACCATCTTTAGACAATTTCCCATTTTCCTGCTTTGGCCCACGTACTGTGTTTTATTCTTGTTATGTTTTGGTGGAAAAGTTTGTCCACATCACAGGTGCCACATATACTCAGTTGACTCTTTACTCGTAAATGCACAGATTAGGTGCGGGTGTAGGCCGCTTGGCTTCTCAAGCCTGCTCCACCATTTGTTACGGTCATGACTGATGTGATTGAAATTTGAATTCTGCATTTCTGCACACCACTGAGGTAGTCTGTCACTTATCAAGAATCTTATCAATACCTACCTTAAGTCACTTAGACTCTGCTCCCATGACCCTTTGAGGAAGAGAATTGCAAAGGCTCATTGGCTTATGAGAAGAAAACATTTATCTCCCTCTCATTGTTTCCCCTTATTTTAACTGAACCTTTAGTATTAGTTCTCCACAAAAAAAATACACCTCCACATACATCACGTCAAGACCATCAGTGTTTTGTGTATTTTGATTAAGTCTCCTTTTACGTTTCTGAAATTTTCTAAAGATAGAAACCTGGCGTAACCATCTCCTCATAAGACACACGATCTGTTCCAGGTATTACTCCATTAAACTTGCTTCCAGTGCATTTTTATCTTCCCTCATAAGGAGACCAGTGAAGTACACAGTAACTGAATGTGGTCCCACTAATACCTTCCATATCAAAAACATAATTTACTACTTTTGCATTAATTTCTCTTAACTGTAAACAATAATATTCTGATACCCAGATTCCTCGTCATGTCAAGTTTTTCAATGTATATACTAAAATGGACAACTTCACCTTTTTCCCCACAATATACCCCTTTTGCCAGAACTTTGGCTATTTATCTAATTTACCTATACTCCTTTATACATCCTTAAGCCCTCTTCACAGTTAGCTTTCCTTATCTTTAAGTCATCAGTAACATTAACAATCATCCAAGTCATTTACAAATTGTATCAAGTTGAAACTGGCTTGATAAATCTTGTCAACTGGAGAGAAGCCACTAATGCTGCTCCTAATTGTTAGCCTGCTCACTTCTGTCCACACCAGTATGATGCCAACAGCGTCAAGTGCAATGCATCAAATATGGTTTTTATCAAATGTATCTGGCACTTAAATTCTAGCAGTGCTGTTTTTTTTTAAAGCTTTCTGGTTTTGTGAGAATATGTTTTGCCTTACATCCATTAATGCTCCCAAGTAAGACAAATCAAAGGGCAACTACCAAGGAACATTTCCTTGGGATTATGGCAAACATGGAATGTTCTTTTGTTAACTGAGAACAAGGGTGCACCATTTGTTTTCCCTGCGATCAGGTGAGTTTCTGCTTGGTGCTTCACTATTCTTCCAGTTGTCTAAGTTAATTGGCTACTGTATATTACCCCTTAAATGTAGGTAAATGGCAAAGAACCAAAGGGGCGTTGATGGTATATGAGGGAGAATAATTGGCTGGAAATTAGGAGATTGGGAATGGGGTTGCTCTGCTGAGAACTACCTTGAACCTGACAGGCTGAATAATCTTTCTGCATCACATTTTTTAATAATGTAATCCTCCCAATGTATAGCTTCTGTTTTTTTTTCCTGATCGATAGAGCAGATTTTTGTGGCCGCTGCATTTCTGAATTGGGCTGACAGGATACTGCAAGTCCGTCCCTCATTTATTGTTGCCTTGTGTGTTTATTGAATGCTGAGGTGTATAACCTTAAGCTGCCTACGGCTGAATGCCAACCACATCAGTGTATTTGCATATCTGGAATGCTGTGTGCAGACAAAAGTAAACTTCTGTTCATTTAATTAAATGTTGAGATATCAGATTAGGAACGTGAATAATTTGTCATGTAGTTTGGAGAAGTTTGTGTACTGATGCTGACTTTACCCTTGCTGCTCTGTCGACCCTCAGGTGGATGTACCCCTGCGCAGGCGAAGCCGCTCCAGTGTACTTGCCATCCCACATGTGGTGCGGCCAGTTGAAGACATCACTCAGGAAGAGTTGGAAAACATTTCCCTTTCAGCAAAGGAGAAAGTTTATAATCGAGCTATAGTAGGTTTTTCTGTTCCAGCTTCTAGAAATGGGGAGAAAAATTGGTTTGCACTGTATGCTAGAATTGGATTGGTTTTTGTGACATTTGAGGTGGAGAAAGATTTATTTCCCTCATGGATACGCAATAAGTGCTCGTTACTGGATGTCATGTGCCATTGTCAGAAGTCTGACTATTTGAGTGGAGCAAGGTTAGGTTCAATCTGAGATGTGTAGCTTGGGGAAAAAGTCAGTAAGAATCTTAACACTGACTCTTGCTCAAGTGACTAACTTTAATTACAGTTTGTCAACCAACTAAAATAACTTTGAAAAGGGATTGTGAACTTTTTTTCTAATCATAGCAAGAACATTGAAAATGATGTATTAATGCTTGTCAACAAATAAGTAAAAAGCAAGTGGTAAGTTGTGTAACTGATCTAGTTAATCCAGGTATTTTCTCCAAAAGGGATGCTTGCTTTTTAAATACATTGACACCATTTAAGTGCAAGGTTGTACTGAAGAACATGCAGTGGAGATTGATCAGGATGTTGCCTGCACTGGAGGACTTCAATTATGGGGAGTCATTGCATTAGCTGTGCTCCTCCCCCTGAAGTGTAAGGGGCTGAATGGTGATCTGAGTTAGGTATATGAAACTGTAAGAGGCACAGATACTCTCCCCCGCCCCCCCCCCCCCCCCCCCCGGCAAGAGGGCATAGGTTCAGATCAGAAGATTTGAGAGAGGGTTTTGTTTTACATAAAGTAACACACACAAAATGCTGGAGGAACGCAGGAGGTCAGGAAATGAGTATAAACAGCTGATGTTTTGGGCTGAGACCTTCCTCAGGACTGAGAAGGATGGGGTAGATGCCAAGGTGGGTGAGGAAGGTCAGGGGCTGGAGGAAGAAGAATCTGGTAGGAGAGGAGATTGGACCATAGGTGAAAGGAAAGGAGGAGGGGATCCAGGGGGACGTGATGGGCAGGTGAGAAGAGGTAAAAAGGTCAGAGCTGGGAAGGGGGGGTGGGGGCTGAATTTTTTTTTAACCAGAAGGATAAATCGATATTCATGTGATTAGGTTGGAGGGTACTGAGGCAGAATATAATGTGTTGCTCCTCCACCGTGAGGGTAGCCCCCTCCTGGCACAAGAGGAGCCCATGGACTGACATGTCAGAACTGGAATGGAAATCAGAATTAATTGTTTTATGCAGTGTTTGGTATCTGATGCTTTGATAGCTGATGGTGGATCAGATATGTTTAAGGGTATTTAGGCATGCACTTGGATAGGCAAGCTGCAGGGGGATGCAAGCATAATGGGGTAAATGGCAGTGGGTCAGCATGGGCATAGTGGGCCAAAAGGCCAGGTTCTTCGGTACTGCTCACGCTACAACCTTTCTGAGTGTTAGGACTGAAGCTTTGGTGGATCGTGTGTTTATGGGAAGTAACCAATTGATGAGAAATCTGATAAATTACATCATTTTATCCATATGGAATCGTACAGTCTTTGTCTAAGCATAGCAATGGCACCTGTTTAATAAACTTAGACATTCTCACTATCATCCTTTCAGTTCCACTCTGGGATGCTCTGTGTTTGCTCACCAACCATTGTAGGTTGCTAAATAGAAGCTGTTTTGGTGGTACAGATCTGCAAAGTGCTTTTTCAATATTTTCAGTGTAGGTTTTAAGGTGTGGGCAGTGTGACCACAGGTAATTGCTACAGTGTCTTGTGGTTTTAGATCCAAGTAGGATTTGTGGGTAACATCAAGGTAAAACTAGAATTTCTAACCCAGTGCCCTTTATTCTGTGCATTTATAACCATGTGTCCTTATTTGAAATAACAGGATTATTCAGTCTAACGTGTTTTCACTTACTACAATGACATAATTTGCATTGAATACATTATTAATTTTAAAGCATGAATGCATTTGCGTGTTAAAAGTTGCAGACTCTTAATTCACGCAGGATGCTGACCATGCAAAAACCCAGTCTCTACTGTTTTTAAATATGGAAAAAATGCTTTTGTCCCCCTCCCAAAGGCATGCACACATTTTTGTCATCTTAGTACAGCTTTTTAGAAAGCAATTTCACTTACTTGGGGAAAAAATGCTGTGGGAAAAAAAAATGGTAAGCATTAACATATGACCAAGCAGTACTGAAATAAGCTGCAGATAAAAAGTGCAGAGGAGAGAGAAGCTGGGAGGTTTCCCTCAGTATGTACATCATTCTTATTTCTCCAAGCATTGTCTCACTAATGTAAAATTATTAGAATCAGATATTAATAAGTTAACAAATAAACACAACAAAGAACTATTTAAACAAATAAAATCCATCTAAGTGAAGTAAAATACTTCCAACAATTGATCTTTTTGCACTATTAGTGCGTGGGTTTCACAGCCTGAGCTGGCCTTCGGTTGTATTCTGCTACATAGCCTTTGCTTGGCAATAGCTCATTGTCAGTATTGGCTGGTAACTAGGTAGAGGATATTTCCCATCAGTAATTTATCTGTGATTTCAACCCAAAATTTGTGATATCTTTTAAGCAATTCTTCAGTGTGAATGTACTGAAGGTAATGTCTTATGATCACTTTACCATAATATGTGTGCTTTTGTTTATAATCTTGGTGTTTTTCATTGTGAACAGAAACATCTTTTTTTGCCCCGCAGGGTACAACTTGCCATCAATGCCGTCAGAAAACAATTGATACGAAAACATGCTGTCGCAACCCAGAATGTGTAGGTGTCCGTGGACAGTTCTGTGGACCATGTCTTCGTAATCGATACGGCGAGCTCGTTAAGAATGCTTTATTAGATCCGGTGAGTGATAACGTTGATTTTTCACTACAGCAAAATGAAACTAACAATTTACAAAAACACAATTTCTTATTATTAAACCAGTTACTTTTAAAGCTCTCACATACTTAAAGCCATCCTGTTCTTTTCAAGTTTATAACTGCTTGATTGACAAGCTAGTCTGCCTTGTTATTTTAACGTGTTAGCAAGAAAAGACTTAGTTAATTTGTGGAGTTTAGTTACCTTTGCTTGGATATATTGAACCCCTTGTTAAAGAAGAGATTTCTTGAAAATAATCAGCATTCTTGTTACTAATTA
Organism: Mobula birostris; assembly: GCF_030028105.1. Taxonomy (NCBI): domain Eukaryota; kingdom Metazoa; phylum Chordata; class Chondrichthyes; order Myliobatiformes; family Myliobatidae; genus Mobula; species Mobula birostris. The sequence continues at coordinate 169,258,766 of NC_092375.1, read as the reverse complement.
GATAAATTATTTTATTGCCATGTCATTCTAAAATAACTTAAGCACTGGGCTGCAGAATCAAGAACACCTAGTAGGAGAAGCTGTTGTGTGCTTATGTTTTGTGCTTTGCTCCCCCTCCAGAACTGGCATTGTCCTCCTTGCAGAGGAATCTGTAATTGCAGCTTCTGCCGGCAGCGTCAAGGTCGCTGTGCTACAGGTGTTCTTGTTTACCTGGCCAAGTATCATGGATATGATAACGTTCATGCTTATTTGAAAAGGTAAGTTTAATTGATAGCTTTTGTTCATTTCACACAATCTTGATGTACAGCATTTTAATTCATGAAAACTTCTTTTTTCAGCCTGCAAAAGGAACTTCAAGTGGAAGACTGAAGATGTATCGATGCACAGTACAACATGTGGAATGGTTTACATTTAAGTTTCACAATATACCATTTTAATTTTTGCTAAATGATATGAGCAATGATTACACAAAACTATAGTAAAATACTTGCATCGTTTTCTTTGCTATCCTAATCACTTAGATTTCGGAGGAGAGGGTATTAACAATTTTGCATATGATTTTAAAGGTTTGTTGGCAGCTTAGTCTGTAATGCCATTGATGTTTCATAGATAGTAACGTCAAAATTATTTGCACAATGACCTGCTGCGTGTTGCAGCAAGTAAATCCCTCATTCTGCGCATTAATAGAGTTAGTCTGTTTTTAAACATCCAGTTGCTCAATTTCTAAGTTTCAGATAATTTGTATTTCCATCTTAGACTAATTGCTTCATATTCTTAACCTGCAGCTGGCTAAAATAACAGATGACTTTCATCTTTTTTTAAAATCATTTTTGAAATAAAGCCATAAGTAGTTCATTTAAAATGTTATCAATTATTAGTCTAGCAATTAACAATATTCACATACTTAGCTTTGTAGCTTCTATTAAATCGTGTGTTTTGGGGGTTGGGAAGGAAAGAGAAGGGGAAGGGGACCACCACTTCCCTACACAGGCCAGAAGTGGCAAGTGAAAAAACATTTTTTTTTTTTTTGCAATTCTGTTTTTTTTTTGCAATTCTGCCTTCTGCCTCCCCCATTATGCTTGCATTGTGCGTGAAGGATTAACATCACAAAATGCACTCTTGTTGAAGCCATACAAAATTTGAGATAATTTGCATCTAAAAGGTACTTGAATGTCTGGGAAGGAGGGAGAAATACTGGTCTTTTGCATTTTAATGCTATGTTTTCCTACTTGCACCATGGTATTACATGGTCGCCTAATGTTGGCTATTTGCACTCGGAGAGATGAATTTAAGCAGGAAGCATACATCGGATCTTAAACACACGTTACCAGGTTTTTTTTTAATTATTTGCTAGTGTACAAGCATGGTGACATTGTAAAAATATTTTTATTAAAACGTACCTTGACCATCTCAGATACTGCAACATGTTATAGTTGATTGCCAAAATAAAGTTTTTTTACTTGTATGCCATAACAGGTAGAAAAAGAGGTGGTTGAATTATTTCTTCATACTTTGAACAGGTTACAAGAACAGATTGTTTTAATCTGCAAAGAAATTTGCCTCTAAGTAGATTCATTAATGACTGATCAAAAGAGAGGGTGTTATATGGGTTGATATTAAGAGTCCTGAAAACTTTAACTGTATTTTTGGTCAGTACTACTGCACGGTTTGCTAATGAATGCAGGAAGATTTGGGGTGACTTATCCCATTCCAAGTCCTCTCAATAATTGTCATTCTCAAATTTGTGCCACACAGGCTGATACTGCAAGCCTGAAACCAAGGCACCACTGCACTACAGTACATCTACACCCTTAACAGTAAAGCAACGCCAGCAAGAATCCATTTTCCAGGCTTCTCTTTGGTCTTCAAATTGAAAGTCCAGACATAGGTGTGTCCCCTCAATTTAGTCTTATAAACAGGACATTCATAAATATTTCTCATTTCCTGTTTATCAATGGGAATCGCCTTAACAAATATAACAGGCATCATCGGTGTAAGTTCTTTCAACCGTGCTTCTGCTATATGACCGCTCTGTGTGTCCCATCGTGCTCCTACGATGTGACAGGATAGGATTAAAGCAAGCAACTCATACTAAAAATTTAAACTTCAGTGATACTGAGTTTACCTTCCATATAAAATCCAGAAATATATGCTCCTTCTCTGGCAGGCTGTGTAAAGTCTTCCTTTAATTCTTTGGTGACATCTACTGTTAGATGCATCTTATCGAGGGGCCATGCATTTTTTCTGGCCATACTTTGCATTACAGCTGAAAAAATGGGAATATTATTTTAACTGGTGTACTGGTGGCATTCAGCTAGGTGCAAGACAAAAATAATCAATTACCCCATAATTCACATCTGCAGAGAATTGTCGAGTTTCATTTCGAATTATTCAACTGCATGTAGACACTAGAACAGAAAGAGTGGAGTTGGTCATTCAAGCCATTTTAATGCCACCAAGGGATTTGGAGTAAAACTCTAATCCACCAGGCTTAGCACTTAGATGAACTCCAACATAATTACGATACAAACACAGTAGCTGCAAGTTTGTGCCCTCTGGTCCTAGACACCCCTACTGTAAGATATATCCACCCTATTTAGGCTTTTCAATAGTTGAGTAAACTCCAGTGAGTACAGGCCCAGAGCCCAGAGCACTCCTCATATATTAACCTTTTCATTCCCATGAACCTCCCGTGGACCTAATCCAATGCCAGCACATCCCTCCTTAGAAAAGGGACTCCAAAACTGTTCATAACACAATCTGACTAATGCCTCATAGAGCCTCAGCATTCCATTGTTGCTTTTATATTCTATTCCTCTCAAAATGAATGCTAACATTGATTGTATTTGCCTTCATTACCACCAACTCAACCTTTAGGGAATCCTGCCCAAGAGAATCCTGTCCCTTTGCACCTTTCAATTTTCTCCATGTTTAGAAAATAGTGTATGTGCATTTATTCCTTCTATCAAAGCACATGTCCTTAGACTTGCCAACACTGTATTTCATCTGCCATTCCTTTGCCCATTCTCCTAACTCATTCCAGTCCTTCTGCAGACTTGCTGCTTCCTCAACACTACTGGTCCCGCCACCTTTCTTCATTATGTCTGCAAACCTTCCCACAAAACCATTAACATGAAAAGAAGCAGTCCCAACAGACCCCCTGTGAAACACCACTGGCCAATAGAAAAAGCCCCCTTTATTCCCACTCTTTGCCTCCTGTCAGCCAGTCTATCCGTGCCAGTATTTTTGCTGTACTATCAATGGCTCTTAAGCAGCCTTGGGTAGCACCTTCTGAAAATCCAAATATACAACATCTACTGACTCCTTTGTCTATCCTGCCTTTTATTTCCTCAAAAAATCCTCTCAGATTTGTCAGGCAAGATTTTCCCTTAAGGAAACCATGCTGACTTTGGCCTGTTAAATCACATCCTTAAGAATAAACTCCCCCCAACCACTGAAGTCAGGCTAACTGCCACATTTTGCCTTTTGCCTCCACCCCTTCTTGAAGAGTGTATTAAAGTTTGCAGTTTAGTTTGTATACCAGAGCTGTTAAACTTTACCAAAAATTGATAGAATTTTTTTCACATCTGGGCTTAATTAAATCATGGATATTGTTTACATCAATTACTTAAGTAATGAAGTTTACTCTGACTATATTTTAAAGGTATGCAGCTAAGTACATCAGCACCATATGGCATGCAAATTAGAATCTAGGATTGGTTTGAGCTGCTTGAATGACCACCCATCAGGAAGAGAAGATTTAATAGAAAAATAAAGGAAAGTAATTTTTTAAAAATACGTTAATCAAAGCAGCCATTAAGTCTCAAAGTTTTTCAAAGTAATTATACCACACAGCAGTAAATTAGCAAGATGGAATTTTTAAGAAGATCTTAAAGGATTACACTAACCTTTTAGGATTTTTGTTTGATACATTGGTCATCTGTTATCCATGACTAAACAAACTGCAAAGTTATAATATGCATAGAGTTAAGATTTCTTGTATGATAGATTGTATTTCCAAATAGAAAATACCTGTAAGGAAAGACTGTGGGTTGAAAAAACCTGAGATCCAGATTACACTAGGAAGAGACAGATCCTGTGTCCAAATGTCAAGTTCATGGCAGCGCATTAGAAGATCACTGTACCTGCAGAGAATACAAAAGTTCAATAATAGTTTGGGTACCTTTAGCTGTATATTGCATACATGGGGGATATATTAAGTAATAGATTGTGGCAGACCCTGATGGATGACAGTCTTAGAAAGTTTAAGATACTTTAATACCAGAGCCTCTCAAAACAGAATGATGAAATGCAAACTATAATGGCTTGGATTTAATTGTCTTGTTTTTGCAAAGAGACCTTCAACACAAAACCTGGACCCTTTTGCCCACTGAGTTCACACGAGTTAAACAGCCATTTGCATTAATCCTTTATTCTAGCCAGATTCTTAATTTCCACCCTGTGATTTTACTACTCACTTATACAGTAGAGGCAAGTTATTAGCCAATAAACCTACCAAACTATACATGACTGGAATGTGGAAGGAGACAGAATCACTCAAGCCCACAGTCACAGCAAACATGCACCAGATCAGGACTAAATTTATGCAAATTTAGTTTCACTTCCTTTTTATCAATTTAGTTTTGCCTTGCAGGGTCACTGAAAATACATGCAAATTATTTGTGCACAACTTTGTTTCCTAAACGAAGTGCACTTAAGTAATAAAAGCTTAATTTATTCATAATGTATTGCTCCTAAATATATATCCTCACCTGTATCCCAACAACCTATGTAACTGTCTTTCTAGAAGGGAAGCCTGATATATGTAAGATAGCTCAAACCAGTGAAAGTGCAAAGTTACCAGCAGAAACCATTTTACTCATTAAATCTTGCATTGTTGTGGCAAATTATTAGCAAAAGGCTTGATAGTCATTTCCTTGTACCTTCATGATTTAATTCTGAGAGCAAACTAATTAAACAAACCCCAAGCGGTATCCTCATGTTAACTTAAAACTTCAAGTAAGCAATAAGTTGCTATTTCCAATTGTAAATTTTATATTTTTTGAGAAGTACAATATCTGCTCTTTCAAACAATTCAATTATGTTTCGGCTGAACAGGACAGATGCTTCAGCTTATGAAGTCTGCGCAAATTACGATGCCAATCTAATCACATCTTGCACAAGATCCATCTCGCTCTATTCCCTGCCTCTTCATTGTTCAGCTAAATGCTTCTTAAATGTCACTATCATATCTGCATCTACCATTGTCCCTCAGTGGAAAACTGAAGCTTGCCTCAAATCACCTTTAAGCTTTGCCTTTCTCTCTGGATCCCCACACCCTTTAGTATTTGATACTTTTAATCTGGGACAAAGGTTATAATCATCTATGCTCCCTTTTTACATACTTCCTGGAGGTCACTCCTCACCTTCTTACACTGCAGTGAAAACAATCTAAGTTTGTCCAACCTGTCCTTATAGCAAATACTGTTAAATCCAGGCGACATTAAATCCTTCCTTTAATGTGGTGACCAGAACGGAACACAACACTTCAAATGTTTGACTGACCATTTCTACAGATGCTGCCCGATCTGCTGAGTTCCTCCAGCGTGTTGCTTTGACCCCAGCATCTGCAGAGTATTTTGTGTTTACCCTCCAAGTATAATCTAACCTGAGATTTATACAATTGTAACATGACTTGCCAAATGTTTATGAAGGCAAGGATGCTGTACACCTTCTGCACCACCCCATCCACAAAACCAAAGAGCTAATTGTTGGCTACAGCAGGAAGGAGGTAGTCCATCAGCCAGTCCTCATTAGGGGAATGGAGGTAGGGAGGGTCAGAAGCTCTAAATTCCTTGCTATTAACATATCAGAGGATCTATCCTGGGGCCAGCATGTAGGTGTCAGCACAACAGCACCTCTATTAGAAGTTTGTGTAGATTCAGTATGTCACCATAAACTGACACTAGATGGCCAGGAACAGAAAGTCGTGGACACAGCCCAGTCCATCACTGGGAAAGCCCTCCCACTACTGAATATATTTGCCACGAGAAAGCAGCACCCTCACCATCCAGGCCGTACCATCGCCTTGCTATTACCATTGGGCAGGAGGTACAAAAGCCTTTGGTCCCACATCCCTATGCTCAGGAACAGTTACTACCTTACAACCATCAGGCTCCTGAACTGGTGTGAACAACTTCAATCACGACTACTCTGAGCTGAACATGCTCACTTTCAAGGCTCTACAATTCATGTTCTCAGCATTTTTAAAATTTGCACATTTTGTCGTCTTTGGCACCTTGGTTGTTTCTCAATAACAGTTTATTGTTTTAAATAAATTCTGTTTTCCTGTAAATACAAGAAAATGAATCTGAAAGTATATAGTAGCATATGTGTACAGTACTTCGATGATAGATTTACTTTGAATTATGTTGCCATTTTCAGAGAACTATAGCCTTATACCTCCCTCTACATCAACATGTAAGGGACCTGCCATATACTGTGTATTTTAGCCTTGCATTGTGTGAAATGGTGCCTCCCAAAATGCACCACTTCACAATTGTCCACATAAAATTCCACCTGACATCTCTCCACCTTGAGTTTCAACTTTCATATTTATTTTACTTCATAGGTGAAGATGGAGTTACCTCGTCAATGGGTACTACAGCACAGAAAGAGTCCTTTTGGTCCATCCATTCTGTGCCAAACTGTTCTTCTGCCGAGTGCCATCGGCATGCACCTGGACGGCAGCCCTCCATAACCTCCCAACCATGCACTTACCCAAATTTCTGTTAAATAATGAAATTCAACCCACACCCTTCTACTCGTTCCACACTATCATCACCCACTGAGGGAAGAAGTTACCCATCAGGGGTCCATTAAATAGTTCACCTTTCACCCTTAATCTATAACCCCTGGTTTGAGTCTCACCCAACCTCTGTAAAAAGTTTTCCTGAATTTACCCTATATATACCCCTCAATTTTGTATAATCCAACTAAATCTCCCCTCATTCTCAGAGGAATAAAATCCTAACCTATTTAACCTTTCCCTTCACTCAGAATTTTAAGTCGCAGCAACATCCTTTTAATTTTTCTCTACTCTCAATCTTATTGATAACTTTCTTTTAGGTAGGTGACCAGAACCAAATTGGGCTTCACCAACATCTTAGGCAAATTCTAACTAAAATCCCAACTCCTGTACTCAATATTTTATGAATGCCAATGTGCCAGAAGCTTTCTTTGTGTCCCCATCTATGTGGGACACTACCTTTAAGGAATTATGGAGCTGTATTCCCAGACCCCTTTGACCTACCACACTCCTCAGTACCCTACTGTTCATTGTGTAAGTCCTACCCTGGTTTGTCCTCTCTCACACTTGTCTCCATTAAATTCCGTCTGCCGTTTTCCCCTGGTCCAGATCCCGCTGCAAGCTTTGTTAGCTTTCCTTGCTGTCCACTACACCCTCAGTCTTGGTGGGTCCTCTGCAAATTTGTTGATCCCATTTACCGCGTTATTCAGATCATTTATATAGATGACAAACAAGACTCCGCATCAACCCCTGCGGCACACCACTAGTCACAAGCATCCAGTCAGAGAGGCAACTATCATCTACCATTTTTTCTGGCTTCTATGAAGCAAATGTCAAATCCAATTTACTACCTCACGCCAAATGCCAAGTAACTGTATCTTGACCAGCCTCCCATGCGGGACTTTGTCAAAGGCCTTGCTAAAGTCGATGTGGCAACATCCAATCAAGAGAAAATCTGCAGATGCTGGAAATCCGAACAATACACACAAAATGCTGGAGGAACTCAGCAGGCCAGGCAGCATCTATATAAAAAAAAGTACGGTTGACATTTCAGGCCAAAACCCTTCGGCAGGACCGGAGAAAAAAAAAGCTGAGGAGTAGATTTAAAAGGTGGGGGGAGGGGAGAGAGAACCACCAGGTGATAAGTGAAACCTGGAGGGGGAGAGATGAAGTAAACAGCTGGGAAGTTGATTGGTGAAAGAGACTGAAGGCCATGGATGGACATATGGGAATGGGGAGTGGAATTAAATTGCTTTTCCTTCATTAACCTCAAAAAACTCTAAAATTGATGATCCATTCTGTTGTATACATGATAGGTATTGGCATATAGCAAACTAACAGCTCAACAGATGAAATAAAAATTGCTAGTGAATAGTACTACGGTGTGGGAGAAGACCATATTGTGCATGTGGTGAAGCCTCTCACAGTGACTACAGTTGTACATGTTGGATGAAGATAACTAAACATTCTGCTTTATGACTGTTGCTGGGCTTACCACAGTGATTGCAGCAGTTTCTCCACAAGCAAAGGCTAAAGGCAGGTTTCTTCACAGTTATTTTGCCAAGGCAGAATTGCACCTGGTCTTGCTCAAACTTGCTGCATTGAATCTTTGGCCTCTCCCTTTCACAAGCTGCTGAAATAGACAATGTTGTAGAACAGCAGTTTGATCTGCACACTGCACAGTTCCAGTGATGGGGTTTCATATATATTCCTAAATGAATGTGCTGTCTGTGGAGCTTTGTATGTTTTCCCTGAAACTGTATGGGCTTCTGCTGGGTACATCAGTTTCTTCCACTCCAGTAGGTTAAGCAACTCCTGGAAACTATCTCTTAATAGACACTCAGTGGCCACTTTATTAGGTACTTCATGCACCTACTAAAATGGCCACTGATGTATGTTCATGGTCATCTTCTACTGTTGTCCATCCGCTTCAAAATTCAATGTGTTGTGCATTCAGAGATGCTGTTCACAGCACTGTTGTAATGCTTGGTTATTTGAGTGACTGTCACCTTCCTGCTATCTTGAACCAGTCTGGCCAGTCTCTTCTGTCCTCTCTCAATAACAAGGCGTTATGCCCACAGAACTGCTGTTCGCTGCATGTTTTTTGTTTTCACACCACTCTCTAAATGCTGGAGACCGTTGTGCATGAAAATCCCAGAAATCAAGAGTTTCTGAGATCATCAAACTACCCCGCCTGGCACCAACAATCATTCCATAGTTTGCAGATGACACGAAGATACTGTAGGTGGAGGGTAGGTAGTTTTGAAGAATTAGGAGGCTACAGAAGGACTTGAACAGATTGGGAGAATGGGCAAAGAAATAGATTGAATACAGTGTCGGGAAGTGTATGATCATGCACCTTGGTAGAAGAAATGAAAGGGTTGTCTATTTTCTAAGTGGAGTGAAAATACAAAAAAAAAGAGGTGTAAAGGGATTTAGGAGTCCTTGTGCTGGATTCCCTAAAGATTAATTTGAGTCGGTGTTGAGGAAGGCAAACACAATGTTAGCATTCATTTCAAGAGGAGTAGAATATAAAAGCTAGAATGTAATGTTGAGACTTTATAAAGCACCAGTGAGGCCCCACTTGGAGAATTGTGAGCAGTTTTGGGTCCCTTACCTTAGAAAGGATATGGCTGAAATTAGGGAGGGTTCAAAGGAGGTTCACAAAAATGATTCCAGGATTGAATGGCTTGTAATATGAAGAGCACTTGATGGCTCTGGGCCTGTATTCACTGGAATTTAGAAGAATGAGGGCTGACCTCATATGAAATATTTCCTCATAGCAGAGGGTATAGGTTTAATGGGGATCCAAGTATTCATCATTATCTGCATCTTAACATTAACAGCTGTTAAGTGATCTCAGTGACAGGTTGATCTTGACAAGTTACACATTCTGAAACCAAATAGTTTAACAGATTAATTCATACTTCCTTTTTGTTTGGGCCACCTATTTCCATGTTCTCCACTGACATGTGCTCAATGCTTCTAGTTCTGTGCACACGGGGACAGTAAGGACAAGGAACATTCTTGATTTATCTCAGCTGAGAGTATGTCTCACCACTTTGATGTTGAGTGGTTTCAAGCAATGAGTGCACAGATGGAATTGACTCACTGTTCCGGAGCTGTTGCTTTAAAAACAATACTTTTAAATGTACAGTTGACAAGCTGACTCATACTAGTTCTCATTAGGAATTTCATATGCATTATGTAGTTAAGTGTGCATGCATGAGCTCTGCCTTTCCCTTTCAATAACATATATAGCAAAGGAGCAGCTGGCACTCAGCTGCTGTGAAAAGATTCAATGCTCACTGTAGTGCAACACAGAATCAACACTCAAGATGGGAGGTGGTTTTGTGTGGGGTTTTGCAGATATAACGCAGACTTACTGATTCTAATTGAGTACTTGAGAATTTCTAAGTTAAGCAATTAGCACGGGCTGAACTTGCCTCAGGTACAAGTCCACCTCACGTCATCAGTCAGCAAAAATCAAGCACACTAACTGATTTGAGAAAGCTGGTCTGGTTATCAGCGCCTGCTGTGAATGTTGTTGCCTGATGTTCGGCAACAACAGTCTGTAAGATCTAGCTTCCGTTCATATTCTGCTGCCGTTACTGAAGGAAACCATTTTGCTCCTCTCAGAATGATGGGGGGGGGGGTGGGGGGAAGAGTATCAGGTATGATTCAGTGATAACAGTCTCAGATGGTGCAAGTCACATTCCAGGCACATGAACATAAAATATAGATTGATACTCCATTGTATCAACTGTGTTCCTGAAGCCACTGTTTATCAGATTTGGCATAAAACTAAACTTAATTGTGTGCTAATGGATGGTGTTGTGAGGAATTGTCCCAGTTAGACGTCAATCTCTCACCAACTGTCAACATCAGCTACTCCTAATAGTGTCACTTTATGCTACTGCATTCAAACTGACCTACATTTCCTACATTCTAAAACCAGTATTTTGGGTTATAAAGAAAACTAAAGTTATTGTTTGCCCAAAACATCGACTGTTTATTCATTTCCAAGCATGCTGCCTGACCTGAGTTTCTCCAGCATTCTGTGTGTGTTGCTAAGATCATTAAAATCTTTATTTCTCATTTGTCTGACCCAGTAAAACGAATTTTATTCCTTATCTTTCCTCAAGTGCAACCATATATTTTGATACTTACTTTAAAAAAAATTGGTATCAATCCCCATCCACTGTACCAGCTCTTTCTTGCCAACCCAAACCCCCAAATCCCCAGCCCTAGCGTGCAAGACCAGAGCATCTTGGAGCTGAAGGTTCAGAGTAGAGACTCTTTTTAACATGGTGTCATTTTTAAAATGAGAATTATGCCAACATAAATATCTGAATTATTTCTTCAAATATCATTGCTTACCACAGGTGTACCACTAAACTTCCCATCCATTTAATTACTTTCTTTTCCAATCAAACCCTTTTCTCTTGTTTATCATCGCTGGTGCAGTACTGTGGTTTCAAGCTGAATTACGTCTGATTTGCAACAATTTATCTGTCAGATCTTCAATGGCTTAACTATGTGTCCATTAGAAACTCATTGTTCACTCTTTAAATTAAGCACCTATACAGACTTTATGGTGTGTGCTCCAAAAACAGAGGGATAAATTTTATTCTTAGCATGTGCATCAATTGTACCTCATCTCCATATAATGTGACAGATCCACATCAACAATTAAATATTTATGTCAGCATATAAGGTTTACTTAAAGCTAAATGCAATTTTTCAGGTATGAAATGCTGAAGGATTAAAAGACTATTGACACTGGTTATAACACAATAAAAAATCTCAAATTGAGAAAAATATTAAAGGCTTACAGGATACCAGAGGAACATTCTGTTCTCTGTTCCTTTCTGAATAGTGATATTTATTACAGTATCAAGGATGTGTTATTTAAATATGGAGGAGGAGGACAGGCCAGGCGAAAGTATGATGCTGTTCACACATGCTGCACTTTGTTTTTGGATAACGAGATTTTGGTCATTGGATTCCAGACCAGGAGATGTATTTTTCAGCACAGCTATATAAGATAAACTGATTTCACACAAAGAAAAACACGGAATGATTTTTGCAAACTCCCAGCGATGAACTCCAGGAAACCAGGACTGAAAATTGCATTTGATTTTTAATTTGAAGCAACATACAGGACTTGACCTGAAACATTGACTGTTTATTCATTTCTATGGATACTGCCTGACCTGCTGAGTTCCTCCAGCATTCTGTGTGTGTTGCTCTGGCTTTCCAGCATCTGCAGAATCTCGTGTTTTTAATTTGAAGGCTGCTTTTGGGTGTATTGATTTTCTCAAGGCAACCAATCTTGCATTGACATTATAAAAACAGGATTAGTGTTGAGACTGCTGGGAGCATTGGGAAATCAGGTGCTGCAGTCCACTCAGCCCCATGTTCACCAGGTATTGCTGAAGCCCTGTCTACTTCTCACTACTGATTTCCCAGCTCTTTATTATAATGTTGGTAGAGGTTATTGTGGCTTTACCCTCCGATTAATAAAGATACCTTAAAATAATTTCAAAGTAAGCGGTATGCCAATAGATTGATGCAGCTCCACATAGCAATGTGTGGAAACACAGAACTTTGAAAAGTAGGAGTAAGACTTAGCCACTTGAGTCTGCTCCACCATTCAAATCAAACATACTTGATCCTACATCTCAATGCTGTGCCCCCACTTTTCTCATACCCCTCGATGCAATTATGTTTTTGGGAAATAAAGCAAAAAGCAATTGTTCTTCAATTTTACACACTTAGATGGGACTTTATTAAATGCCTTCTAAACACCATCCATTGTTTTTCATTTGTTCCACCAACTAAATCCATAATTGTCCCAAAATTCCTCAGCGATTCACAAATCTCTATGACAACTCAAGTAGGCAATATTGTGTGAATAACGCACCTCATAACAAACATCCTGCTTTGAATGTTCACGGCAGTTCCTTTGTTGCTACTGGACCACGTTTGGACCTGGCTGCCCAGCATCATCACAGGAGCACAATGAACTCTGAGAGTACAATGGTTCAATGAAATGGTCTACCTTCTTCTCAAGGCAGTAAGGGATAGATATCTTCAGCTTTGCCTTTGTTCCCCGGGGAAAAAAGAAACTCAAAGAGATTCAAATCAATCCCCAAAGCTTGTCCAGTAGTTGTTTTTTTTTTTTTGGGTCCCCTTTATTTTAGAGAATTTTTTTTGGGAAACTATGACCTCTACCAGCTGGAAGGACCTAGAAATTGCCTTCCAAGCCACACACCACCCTAACCTAGAAATATTACCACAGTGCCTTCATTGCTGCTGGGTCACAATCCTAGAGTTCTCGCCCTAACCACTGTGGAGGTACCCACTCCTCAGTGCAAAGGTTCAAGAAGGCAGCTCATCACCTCCTTCTCAAGGGCAGTTAAATGCTGACTGAGCCTGTGAGGTCGACATCCCTTGAGTGAATATGAAAAGATACCCTAACGTAGTTACACAGAATTTATCTGTAACAAAATGCACAAGACTAAATTGCAACTTAAAAATTGAAAACAATATTTGCCTTATTGCCACAATAAAATATGGGTCGAAAAATACAATTCAATTACATTCACATAACAGTCAAGTTTTCTCTTATTCACACTAACAATGTCACCAGAAGACTGGATGGTGTCATTACCACAATAATGTAGAATGACTTGAGGATATAGCAAGTAATTTCACAAGGCAGTTTTCAATCTGCCATCAGTGCATGAAATGTGATTTGTAGAAGGTAGCCAGTTTCAGGGAAAGCTGAAGTATGCCTCATAATGTTTAGACAAGATTGTTTTTCGATTTCACACTCCAATCTCTGGGTTGTACAGCATTCACTAAACAGCTTCATGTACTGATGTTTTTAAAAGAATAATTATATTTGTAAATTATTTTGTCTTCTAAAGGTTATATACTGCAAGTACAGACTATTTGCAGTATCAGTTCTGTCTTACAGAAGAAATAGTGTTAATGATAAGTGGGTCTATTTATAGTGTGAAATCTCAGCCTGTGCTTAAAATGATTGAGCCCTGGCAGATCGCATGCTTGATATAATTGGCATACAACAGTGGCTAGTCTAAATTGTACTTGATTATTAATCAAAGTATCCTGAGAGAACCAGATTTTATTATTGCATTGCTGATCTCTCAAACTGTTGCCTTTCCTCGTCTACAGTCATTTCTGACAATGGAGACAATGTAAGTGAAAACATCTTTAGAAATGTAAAACTGATGGTCAGGGCTGAGTATATTTGTGTACAGAATCTGCCATCAGTTTTCAACTTCTGCATCAGTCAACAGCTTAGCCACATTTGTATTCAGAATCTGCAAACCATCTTGAAAACATAATTTATCATACCCATTATTTTATTCTATATCTGTAGTCATAGGAGAGTACAGTACAGAAACAGGCCTTTTGGCCCATCCAGTCTGTGACAGAATCCAGCTATCATTTGGTGAAGGTTCACAAGTAAGAACTCCAGAAATTGACATTCATACTAGTGGTTTCACCATTAACAGATTGTGCAAAATTACTTTATCCATCTCAAATTCAAAGGCAACTAAACTATTTTTTTTTGGATAGAATCTCTTTTGTTTGCAAAAGAAATAAAAATGTACAATTGATATTTATCATAAATTCACCCATAAAGGATTTATTTATCGTATCTCCTTATCATGTTGCGCAGCCTCCAAAGAAAAAAACACTTGATTGAACTGAATGTCTTTTTTTCCCTATAGTGCACAATCACTTGTTTTCTATAAATTTCAATCTCTCCCCTTTTTCCATACGTGCCCAACATCAGCATTGGCATGTCAAGATAGTACAAAAAAAACACAGGCAAATGGATTATTTTGCAAGGAAAATGATAAAATATTGGTACAGAAATTAACCAAAGGCTGCACAGTATAATTTTCGTAGTTATTATTTAGTGGAGTAAATGCTGCCGTATTGCATGCTGTCATGCACATGAGCACACAAAGTCTTCATTTAGAGTGGATAAGACATTTTCTATTATGACTACTATTAAACATGATTCCTTGCTTGCATTTCTCATACCATAGTGATCCCTGGAGACTCGTTATACATTATGCAAGTAGATACCGAATGGTTTGTGACTAACAGATCACTGTGATGCATAATAGCTACATCAAAACACTGTCGTACTTTGTGGGGGTGGGGGGGGTGTTGGAAATATCGTTGCAAATATCCCAATAAAAATACCAAGCAACACTAATTTCCATACAAGAAATACTAGTAATTCGAGTGGAACCTTGACAGACAGAATGCCATGTACAAACTATTTGTGTCTTGACATGTTACTTACCACTGTGCAAGACTGTACACTGATGGATATGCCAGCTTGGTCCAGGTGTCAGGAACATTATCAAAGAAAAGTGCTGTTTGCAGTAGCTCCATCTCGGACGAAATTGCTAACTCACCCTAACAAAAGCAAGGAGGAATGAAGTTTGCACGTGATAAATAACCTAGCCCTTACAAAAGGGCTTTTGCAAAAACTACAAAAAGTAGAAAATTATATACTTTATGTACAAGAATTTTTAAAACCTGCAGTTTGTGCAAAATATATTGTGCTACCATATTGAACTCAGATGACCGATGTCAAGAGACCTTTGGAATTAAGACAGCAATTTGCTTTGCTAGTTTTGACAAAGAATGGGATTAGATGCACAGATTAATGAGGATGTGATTTAAACTTTGATTTAATCAGAAAAATAATAAATTTATGTACAATGGAAACAACCAAAGCATCAGTGGATTATATCATCCTGGGTTGCGTCATTCTGTTCAGTCCTCATCTTTCTTTAGATCATTTTATGAACATTAGCAAGCAATTAAAAAAACTTTTAATTTTTACTAATTACAGTGAAACAGCTGTAATGCTCTGGAATTGCACAATAAACTTAGAAAGCAAATATTTTGTTCCTGGCTAGAATTACCAAGGAAGTTTTTGGACTAGTGTTCAGTCTGTTTCATAGGTCAAAGTGAAGGCTTAAATTGTGCATTTGACTGATGCTCTCACTTCACCTGAAAGTGCATTGACAATCTTGAAATAACTAGGCAAACAACAGGAATTCTGCAGATGCTGGAAATTCAAGCAACACACACCAAAGTTGCTGGTGAACGCAGCAGGCCAGGCAGCATCTCTAGGAAGAGGTACAGTTGACTTTTCAGGCCGAAACCCTTCGCCAGGACTAACTGAAGGAACAGTGAGTAAGGGATTTGAAAGTTGGAGGGGGAGGGGGAGATCAAAAATGATAGGAGAAGACAGGAGGGGGAGGGATGGAGCCAAGAGCTGGACAGGTGATTGGCAAAAGGGATACGAGAGGATCATGGGACAGGAGGTCTGGGAAGAAAGACGGGGGGGGGGGACCCAGAGGATGGGCAAGGGGTATATTCAGAGGGACAGAGGGAGAAAAAGGAGAGTGAGAGAAAGAATGTGTGTATAAAAATAAATAACAGATGGGGTACGAGGGGGAGGTGGGGCATTAGCGGAAGTGAGAGAAGTCGATGTTCATGTTATCAGGTTGGAGGCTACCCAGACGGAATATAAGATGTTGTTCCTCCAACCTGAGTGTGGCTTCATCTTTACAGTAGAGGAGGCCATGGATAGACATGTCAGAATGGGAATGGGATGTGGAATTAAAATGTGTGGCCACTGGGAGATCCTGCTTTCTCTGGCGGACAGAGTGTAGGTGTTCAGCAAAGCGGTCTCCCAGTCTGCGTCGGGTCTCGCCAATATATAAAAGGCCATATAGGGAGCACCGGATGCAGTATATCACCCAGTCGACTCACAGGTGAAGTGTTGCCTCACCTGGAAGGACTGTTTGGGCCCCGAATGGTGGTAAGGGAGGAAGTGTAAGGGCATGTGTAGCACTTGTTCCGCTTACACGGATAAGTGTTTTCCTAGAGATGCTGCCTTGAAATAACTAGCACTGCCACTGGAGCCCCTTTGAATGCACTAATCTGGGCACTATGAAACTGCAGTGAGTCCATTTGCAAAATCAACAGAAAATGCATGTAAACTAGCTATGAAACATTTGTTGCCTAATCAGTGTTTAAGAGTTTGTTGACTCTCCAGAGAAAGGTAGGTGATCTGTATTTAAACTTATGCCTATTTGAAGCCAGAAGTGCAAGTGTACCTCCTGGTTGTGCAACCATCCTGTCGGTGAGCACAGACTGATTGCCAGATTTTGGTAAGGTTCACACAAGCTGGCCATATTCAATTACCGACTTAGCAGGTAGCAGGTAGGGAAGGCAACAGGCAAACAAAAAGGGAAAGCCCATCCCATGTCTCAGCCATGACTGGATCAGCCATGTCAAAATGGCAGAGCAGACTCGATGGGCCAAATGGCCTAATTCTGTTGCTATAACTTATGGACTCAGAAAACGGGCTACAGATAATGCAATTTAGGGCCCAACTCCTGAAAATGAATTCAGAAAGTATATTTTATTGTATACAGCATCATTGAGGATGTCCTTTAGAGCAAATTTTCTTCCACTTTATTTCATGAATCTGTGCAAGATCAGCCTGTGCTTTATTTTGGGAGAGTATCAGATAAACTAGCGAACCACAACTGAACAGAACACAACTGCAGTATTATTGAAGAAAAATGTTGCAACTTAACATTAGCATTTGTAGAAAGAGTGTTTTTATAATGCTTCAATATTGTATTAATTGTTGATAAGGTACAAAAATGTACTTTTCATAACTTTGTAAAGTGCCATGGATTAGCCGGGGGTGGGAGAGGAAGTGAAATACAGTAAAGTGTTTTGACTGAGAATGTCTTTGTATTGTACACCACCATGGGCACAGTTTTACTCAATTCTTACTTTCAATCCCAGATCAAGTTCCTTTAATGAATGTCTCATTTCTTGAATTAGAATATTCATTCTTTCACACTCTTGGAAACAGAACAGAATGTACGGGGAACGCTCAGCTGGTTTAGAGGTTATATCAACCATATTATATTCCTCTGGTAGCTTTTCTACTATATCATCCAAGATAGCTTTTACCTTTAAAAGTAGTATATTAAGATTTCATTATAAATAAAATTACGTTTCTTAATATGCACTGATTTCTTTAGTTTCATTTTTTTCTGCTAAAAAATATCAACAGATTTCATAGTCAGCTTCATTTCATGTATTAAAACTGTTGACAATGGAAGAAACTGAATATGAGGACAAGGAAGGAAAATGGTGTTGAAGCAGAGGATTATTCAAGGTCTTTTTGAATGAACCCCAGCTTGCATTGGGTACCTTTACAGGCAATATCCATGTCGATTGTTTAAGCATTCACCAAAGCTAAACCTACCAAAGTTAGCTGCATTATTGTCAACACGAAGTAATTGTATATATTGCTAATGCAACACCATAGTACAGACAAATGACAATAAACTTGAACTTAACCATCAGAAATACCTTGTCACATGTTCTCAGGTTAAATACAACCAGCTAGCAATGCCATATTTTGTTTCTCCAAATATTAAAAGTGCACAGTTTAACAGTTTTATATTGCTGACCTTTTCTTCAACAGTTTGTGTTACCCCTTCAGCAGTCACTGAGTCTCCAGGCTGCATTTCCAGTAAGGTATGTAGAAGATTGTCTGAAGTTACAGTCAGGAATTCAATCTCTGCATTCAAGTGGAGACCATAATGTGCTGGACTTTCAGGTGGTAACATTTCATCTATGTATCTGTGATAACCATCATAATCAAGATTTGACGGTGCCACAAAACCAGGAGCTAAAGCTAGCTTACTTTCAAACTGGAATAAAGCAAGGAACGAGAGAGAGAAAGAAATCAGTATGAACACCCAGATTTATTAAAATATGTTTCATATATTAATCACTTTAAACTTATTTTTCCAATGATCCAGTTAAAATGAGGCACACCATTAACAAATAATGTAAGTGCAACAGAATAAATGTGAGGAATTTGGTGTGTGGAGGCTCAGTCATCACTTGAATCCAATAGATCAATGGATTCTGAATTTTAAAGGATATGGAATACAAGGACAGAGTGAGAAAATGGTGTTAAGGATCATTCATGATCTTCTCAAATGCTGAGCAGGATCGAGCAGTATAACCTTTTGTTATTGATGAAGAATTAAATATACAATGAAATCATTAAATGTTTACTCTTAGTTTGACAGATTTTCTATGACTGTGGGCACCCACAAATCTACAAATGGACAAAGAATAGGAGCAAAAGTAACAAATTTACTACTTTCTTTCAAAATTTAATTTGGTTTTTCATTGTTCAAACATTCCCCTGCTCTGTCATCCCAGTATTACTGTACCACTAACTGCCTTACTGAAAGATTCTAAAGAATCGGTGCTGATGACAGTAAAGATATCCTTTTATGCCAGGAAAGTACAGGACATACCAAGATAAAAATAAAAGATGAGTGAAGAAGGCAGAAAGAGCAGTAGAAACCACAAGTGACAAGTGGGTAAATGAAAAACAATTGATAGAGTATGATTTGCTGATGTTTTACCACTGACGTACCAGTGCGCACAGCTATTCAGTTGCAAACGATAGCCCACCAAAAAAACTCAAAATTAAAAACCTAGCATTGTGAAAATATGGAATTTATTTCATTAATTGCTTTAAAATGGAATTATTTATGTTTGCCC
Source organism: Mobula birostris (assembly GCF_030028105.1). Classification (NCBI taxonomy): domain Eukaryota; kingdom Metazoa; phylum Chordata; class Chondrichthyes; order Myliobatiformes; family Myliobatidae; genus Mobula; species Mobula birostris. The sequence continues at coordinate 169,239,277 of NC_092375.1, read as the reverse complement.
AGAGAAAATTTAATATTTATTTTCCAGTAGGGGGAGCCCTAGCTCCAGTAACCTTAAAAGTAGCACCTTGTGCAATTCAGAATCATCTTCACCATACAGAATACCTGATGAGGCTGCATGTACTCTTCCAGATAAGGATGACAGTCTTCTATCCCAGTCATCTGTAATATGGCCACCATACATAATTTCACCAAAGAGGTAACGCAGATCTTCCCAGGGTACCTATAACAAGCAAGGATTTTGCAGCAAGGAAAATAGCAAATATCTAAATATTTTAAAAATTACCAACAATAAATTAATTATGAAGGAATAATACTTCAAAGCCATTAAATAATATAGACAAGTATTTTATTAATATGGTCTAAGATAAATTTATCTTGGTCTTTCATTGTACAGAAAGACAATTATAGAACAAGCAAAATTGCCCACTGAAAGCAACCTTGCAACTTTCTTATAAAGCATGTCCAGGTTTAAGTACAATGAATCATTACTGATGATGCATTCTCAATCTTCATTCATTCATGAAAAACTTCCCAACTGGATTTTTGGCCTTTTGCAGTCCCAATAATGTTTTTAACATCATGGCATCACTGACACCAAATCTCATAATTTTACACCAAATTGATAATAGCATGATCAAGCTTCTCCAATAAATACAAAATAAATTCATCTATGTAATTAATAACACCCTCACAGGTCTCCTACTGCCTTGGTACAATCAGTGCAGAAACCATTTCTGTTTAAAGTTTATTTGTGCCTGCTGTACATAAAATATTCATCTCAAATGGACAGAAATCCAACTCCAATACCCATTTTGGATTCTCAGAACCTTGTCTGAAGACATACTGACCCAACTAAACAGATAGGTACTTTATTGGCAATATATGTCTCCTCTTTCAATCGCTTAAGTTGTTACTTTTAACATCAAGCCAAAATTCAGCATCATTACAGAATAATTAAAATTGCTTTACAATAAATAAAGGTCTCCAATGTTTTCTTCTAACACCGAGGTAAATGGCTTCCAAAATGCCAAACTGCTCTGTATTCATTATTCCAGGTTACAATTGTCAGGCTGACTGGAGAGAATAAAAATATCACCTAGCACAACAGAGTGAAATCCATCAGCCGAGACATAACTACTGCAATCGAGAAATCAGGGAGGGCTGGCACTTCAATAATAGTCTTGGATCACTGTTGGAGAATAATGGTGACATGTCTGCACGGAGTATCATAGCCCTGCTTGCTCTTCCATCCATATCTTAATGGTTTAATCATAATATTTGAGCCCTAGCCATTAGGTATAATGCACTATCAATGAAGTAAAGTTAATTCATATACTGATACATAGAGTTTATAAGGAATTTAACAAAAATTGCTAATGGGGGAGGGGTAATAGAGCACTGACCATCCCTTGCTAGCCAGTAACATGAAGAAGAAAACAGTTACATCACTCTTAATAACTTGATGTGACCCTTTTCTGACCAAGAGGTAGAAGTACGAGGAATTTGAAACACAAATGTACTTTGGGAATGTGCAAGGGATCAAACATACAAACAATAACGACCTTTTACTGTCACCCGGCAAGATCAACTGTTCACCACCAACTACTGAGATACTTGTTTTAAAAATTAGAAACCTGAACAACATTCTCAATGCCTCTTGTAGTACGGAACTGATAATCAGAAACAGAGAGAATTTCTGACATGTGAATATGAGCATCATCACTTCACGAGGTTATCAAAGTGGCCAGCAATCACTCAACCACAGTGTGAAGATCGGCCAAAAGAAGACTCAAATTGTAAGTTCAAGTCGGGAGTAACATGGAAAAGACAAAGATAAGAAAAATAAATGAGAGGAGGCAATGTGAGAGAGGGGGTAAGATGGGATATGCACTGAGAGAGAGGGAGATGGGGGAATGAGAGAGAGGGAGATAGGGGAGTGACAGAGAGAGAGGGAGATGGGGAGTGACAGAGAGAGAGGGAGATAGGGGAGTGACAGAGAGAGAGGGAGATGAGGGAGTGACAGAGAGAGAGGGAGATGAGGGAGTGACAGAGAGAGAGGGAGATGGGGAAGTGACAGAGAGAGAGGGAGATGGGGGAGTGACAGAGAGAGGGAGATGGGGGAGTGACAGAGAGAGAGGGAGATGGGGAGTGACAGAGAGAGAGGGAGATGGGGAGTGACAGAGAGACAGGGAGATGGGGGAGTGACAAAGAGGGAGGGAGATGGGGGAGTGACAGAGAGAGAGGGAGATGGGGGAGTGACAGAGAGGGGGAGATGGGGAATGACAGAGGGGGGGAGTGAGAGAGGGAGGGAGATGGGGAGTGACAGAGAGAGAGGGAAATGGGGGAGTGACGGAGAGGGAGGAAGATGGGGGAGTGACAGAGAGGGAGGGAGATGGGGAGTGACAGAGAGAGAGGGAGATGGGGAGTGACAGAGAGAGAGGGAAATGGGGGAGTGACGGAGAGGGAGGAAGATGGGGGAGTGACAGAGAGGGAGGGAGATGGGGAGTGACAGAGAGAGAGGGAGATGGGGAGTGACAGAGAGGGAGGGAGATGGGGAGTGAAAGAGAGAGAGAGGGGGAGATGGGGGAGTTACAGAGAGAGAGGGAGATGGGGGAGTTACAAAGAGAGAGGGAGATGGGGGAGTGACAGAGAGAGAGGGAGATGGGGGAGTGACAGAGAGAGAGGGAGATGGGGAGAGAGGGAGATGGAGGAGTGACAGAGAGAGAGAGGGAGATGGGGGAGTGACAGAGAGAGGGGGAGATGGGGAGTGACAGAGAGACAGGGAGATGGGGAGTGACAGAGAGAGAGGGAGATGGGAAGTGACAGAGAGGGAGGGGGATGGGGAGTGACAGAGAGAGAGGGAGATGGGGGAGTGACAGAGAGAGAGGGGGATGGGGAGTGACAGCGAGAGAGGGAGATGGGGGAGTGACAGAGAGAGAGGGAGATGGGGGAGTGACAGAAAGAGAGGGAGATGGGGAGTCTCAGAGAGAGAGGGAGATGGGGAGTGACAGAGAGAGAGGGAGTTGGGACGTGCACAAGATGGAGGGACACAGGTATTTCGCACATGGGCAGACAGTGGTGCATGACACTTTAAGTGTGCATCAGAGAAATGAGAGGGAATGTGAATGAGAGATGTAGAAGTGGAACAGGGTCAATGGATCTGTGGAGGGTCGGGGCACTGTTTATGAGTGAGCACACAAATGAGGGTGTGGCAAGCATGAACAAGTCTGCCGTGGGAGAAAGGCAATGTGAACCAGACACAGAGATACCTGCTAAGCTTTCCACGCTCTTTCAGCCCATGATCTAGGCAAATTTAAATTCTGTTCTCAGTTCTGAGAATAGTTAGCGCAATACACATAGTTTTACAGTTTATTTCCCACCTACTCTCTCCATGTACAGTATATAATTTAAATTACCACGCTCTGATTTCTACTCAATTGTATTTTTGCGCATCTCTGATGTACCTGCGTGTTCGTTTCCAAATAGCTGTATAAAACATTCACTGAAATTGTCAGGTCTCCTGTGTTGAAAGGGTACTTTCGATTCCAGCCCTGTGGTCCAAATTTCCGTCGTTCAGCCACACAGGCATGGAAGTAGCACAGTGAAAACAGTATTGTTTTAAACTCATGTTCACGGGAACACTGATCGAGAATATCCTGCGATGAAGGGACATGAATTTGTGAAGAAGGTACACGATTTTGCTGAGAGTAGAAATAAAAATAAGTAAAACTCATCTAACAATGTACAATATATACAATTTTTCTCCATTACATTGGATGAGCATATCTGAGCTAACCCAGTCAGTCTGCCAGACTGAATCTTAAATATATTATTCTATTCTACAAAGAGCTGGACATATATGCAACTATATGGGTTTTGGTGACAAAATGTAAATGCACCATTTATCCTATGTTAACAATGTGCGTTTTGCAGGTTTTTTAATATAACACATAATGTAATGGAGGAACTCAATTAGGCAGCATCTGAAGAGGGAAATAGAGAGTTGATATTTTGGATTGATACTCTTCCACCTGAGCTCAGTTTTTTAATGTAGTTCCCAATGGGCTCAGCAGTTTTACTGTTCTATTGCCGATGAGTGAAAGGAGATGTGTGTGCACGTTACAGCGTGGACCACATTTGAGCCACCTTCTGTGAAGCTAAGTTATGGAGCTAGATTATCTCACATGACATAGCCATTTTTCAAATCATCTACAAATGGAAAGTAGGTCAGGAAACAAAATTACAAACAAGTGATTTTGCAAGATTTCTTTTGTGCTACCAAAGGTCTACACTTCATTTGAGGTTAATGTTTCTCTGTGCATTCTTGAGTACAGAAGTCCCAGCTGCTTTCTAACTGCAAAGATGGACTGATAACCTTCACCAACATTATTGGAAGTTTGCCATAAGGAAGCAAGGCCAGTTACCTACCTTGATTCTTTTTCCCCTATTCAATGTTGGAAAGATTCTGGTTCCAACTCTGGGTTGACCCACAAGGCATGTGTGAGATCAGTGCTGTGCAGTTAGTTCAAACACAATTCCCATCTTATCCTTGTACAGGTCAAACAGGGTGGGAATCCAGAACATGCTGGTACTAGCTCTGTGAAACATCTGTACAACTGCAAATGTGCACCTGTTCGAAAGGAGCAAATGGGCAACGCAATCGCACAGGTAGTGGAGTTCCTGACTCATAGTTCCAACAAACTAAGTTGAAACCTGACCTCCGATACTAACTCTAAAAAAATTTACACGTTCTCCTGATGTGGATTTCCTCTAAGTATTCCTGTTTCCTCCAAGGCCCCAAAATCCTGTGGATTCTTAGGCTGATTGGCCACTGTTGATTATCCCTGATGTGTAGGTGAATCTTGGGCAGCGTTGTTCTTTAATAAGAATGTGGAGAGAATTACATGGATTAAAGTAGGAATAGTATAAAAATAATGGTTGGTGTCAACTTGATGCAATGATGGGTCTTCTTCTGTGCTGTATTTCACACTCACACTTACATTGCAATGATAATGGATTTCACATAAAAGGCAAAAATGATTATAAAAAGCAAATGTATCTTTCTCCTCCACAAGCAAAACCGAATATCCTGAATTCTGAAATTTTGAATTTAGGCTTGCAATTCAAAGTCAAAAATGTTAACACAAATTTGCGAAACAAGTCACTGTTCACAGTTCACCATTCCCATTCATGCCCCATGCCCAGACATTTCAGCTGCAAATCAATCTTTACTGTCTGTCAAAATATTGAAATGATGTTATCCATACCTGATCAAAATTATCCAAAGCTGCATGGAGATTAGCTAACATACCAGTTGGTGGTTCATTGGTAATTTTGATCGAGTCCTCAAGGATTCCTTGTGGAATAATATGCTCCTCGGGAGCTGGGGCAGGCTCAGCACTCATGAATACACGATAGTCCGGATGAGATCCTTCAGTGAACTTCTCAAGAAGTTGTTCTAAAATACTGAGCCACTTCGCCATTAAGTGAATATTCTGCAGGCAAAACATGCACACATATTTTTGATTTTATATACAGCATTATATTGCCAAACATATATTTTAAAATGTGAAACATATGCAATAAAGAAGAGCAAACTGCTCTAATGATCTGAGGCACTCCCTCAGGACCAGACTTGCTTGCATCCACTCTGCATTTAGAGGTTCTGAGGTGGCTAATAGAAACCAGACTTTTCTACAGATGGGACAGGCAGTGGCCACCAGGGCAAGTGGATGGTAAGCTTGTGAAATGGTGCGCTCCTTCCAGCACCAACACAGGGTCTCTCTGTGCTCCCACTGCAATGCTCGAGGTTCTCAATACCACCCTAAATGTTTCTCCCTCACTTTGATCAAGGTATGGAGATGAAAAGCAAGGTGTAAAAGGATACCGGCCTAATGAGGTTTTGAGAACATCCTTAAATTATCTCCACAGTTCACTGACAATATGGAGTATTCCAGATGACAGCTCACGACTGTCCTACACATCTGAAGGAAAACCTCCCTCGTATTGTCTAACCCAAGACTCCAGAACCAATCAATCTGTACCTAACTTTCACAGGGACAATTTACTCAGTGAACAGAGGAAAGGATTCAAGGACATGCTCATCGTCTCCAACTCTTGGGAATCAATGGTTCCATGATTAATCAGTCTGGAGAAAGCTGCATTTGGGTGGTTTGAGAACATAGAAACATAGAAAATAGGTGCAGGAGTAGGCCATTCGGCCCTTCGAACCTGCACCGCCATTTATTATGATCATGGCTGATCATCCAACTCAGAACCCCGCCCCAGCCTTCCCTCCATACCCCCTGACCCCCGTAGCCACAAGGGCCATATCTAACTCCCTCTTAAATATAGCCAATGAACTGGTCTCAACTGTTTCCTGTGGCAGAGAATTCCACAGATTCACCACTCTCTGTGTGAAGAAGTTTTTCCTAATCTTGGTCCTAAAAGGCTTCCCCTCTATCCTCAAACTGTGGCCCCTCGTTCTGGACTTCCCCAACATCGGGAACAATCTTCCTGCATCTAGCCTGTCCAATCCCTTTAGGATCTTATACGTTTCAATCAGATCCCCCCTCAATCTTCTAAATTCCAACGAGTACAAGCCCAGTTCATCCAGTCTTTCTTCATATGAAAGTCCTGCCATCCCAGGAATCAATCTGGTGAACCTTCTTTGTACTCCCTCTATGGCAAGGATGTCTTTCCTCAGATTAGGGGACCAAAACTGCACACAATACTCCAGGTGTGGTCTCACCAAGGCCTTGTACAACTGCAGTAGTACCTCCCTGCTCCTGTACTCGAACCCTCTCGCTATAAATGCCAGCATACCATTCGCCTTTTTCACCGCCTGCTGTACCTGCATGCCCACTTTCAATGACTGGTGTATAATGACACCCAGGTCTCGTTGCACCTCCCCTTTTCATATATCAGAAGCACAAAGCAGACTCAATGTAAACTGTGGAAGGAAGATACCATCTTACAAACCATCCACACACCAGCCATGTCAGGTACCTCCTACCCCATTTACAGAAGAGTTGGCAATCCTACATTGACCTTGTCAGTCACTTCAGAACCTACAGCACTGGAATAGAAATTAATTATTCTCAAGATCAAGCAACTGCGAAAAAAAATCTCTACATCTCTAAATAAATAAGTATTACTGAAATGTAATTTTCTACTTTATATACATTTCACCTAACAATAATTCATGACATCTGATTAGCTTTCTTAATAATTTGTCATTCCTATATTCCGATGCCGGCCCCCGAGGCCTGAGTTGACGTAGTATATACTAACCTTCTGTGAATCTCGAACTAGGATACCAAGACCCCTCTGCATCCCAATGTTATTACCAAAGAGGCAGCAGGATGGTGAAGCGAGTGGAGGAGCAGCCCCAGAGTGCCAGATATTCCCAGTTCGATGCTGACTGCGGGTACTGTCAGTGTGAGGTTTGAGTGTGCTCTCTTTGACTGCATGGCTTCCTTCAGGTGCTCAGATTTCCTCCCACATACCAAAGATATTCGGCTGTATCTGCCAATTCCACTGCAAATTGCCCCAGGACATATGTGAGTGGTAGAATACAGGGGAGAGCTCATAGGAATGTGACAAAAATGGAATTAATGTTGGGTTAGTGTAAATGGGTGGCTGATGGTCAGGGTGGACTTGATGGGCTGAGAGAGTCAGAGAAGTACAGCACAGAAACAGGTCCTTGAGCCCATCGAGAACATGCTGAAACCACATAAACTGCCAATTCCCAACCACCTGCATTGGGGTCATAGCATTCCATGTCCTTATTATCCATGTACGTATCTAAACTTCTCTTAAAAGTTGAAATCGAGCTCCCATGCACCAGTTGTACAGGCAGCTAACTCTCACGACCCTCTGAGTGAAGAAATATCCCCTCATGTTCTCATTAAACTTCTCACCTTTCACCCTTAAACTATGCCCTCTGGTTGTAGTCCCTCCCAACCTCCATGGAAAATGCCTGCTTGCAGTTATCCTACCTGCAACCCTCATAATTTTGTATACCTCTGTCAAATCTCCTCTCAATCTTCTACATTCTGAAGAATACAATCCTAACCTATTCCATCTTTCCTTATTACTTGTGAATTTTCTCGGTACTCTTTCAAACTTGTTTACACCTTTTCTGTAGGTGGGTAACCAAAACTGCTCACAATACTCCAAATTAGGCCTCACCAATGTCTTGTATAACTTTGGTATAACATCCCATCTTCCAGACTCAATTCATTGATTAATGAAGGCCAATGTACCGAAAGATTTCTTTACTTCCCTATCTACCCGTGACACCAGTTTCAATGAATTATGTACCTGCATTTCCAGATCCCTCTGTTCTACCACACTCCTCAGTGCCCTACCGTTCGGTGTCAGACCCACCCTGAAGTGCAAAACCTCACACTTGTCCGCATTAAATTCCACCTGCCTTTCTTCAGCCCATTTTTCCATCTGATGGAGATCCCTCTGCAAGCCATGATAGCTTCCTCATTGCCCACTAACAGCCCCATACTTGGTGCCATCCACAAATTTGCTGATTCAGTTCACCACATTATCATCCAGATCATTGATATAGATGACAAACAACAAAGAACCCAGCACTGATCCCTAGGGCACACTACCAGTCACAGGCCTCCAGTCAGAGAGGCAACCCTCTACTACCACCCTCTAGCTTCTCCCACAAAGCCAATGTGAATCCAATTTATTATCTCATTCTGAATGCCAAGCCACTGAACCTTGAAGACTAACCTCCCATGCGGGACCTTGTCAAGTGCCTTACTGAAGTCCACGCAGACAACATCCACTGCCTTGCTATCATCCACTTTCCTGGTAACTTGCTCGAAAAACTATGAAATTGGTTAGACATGACCTACCATGCTGACTATCCTTAATCAGTTCATGTCTATCCGAATGTTTATATATCCAGTCCTGTATTTTTTTTAAACCTCATGTTTCCACCTTATTTTCCTCCTGAAGTGGAAAGTCTCTTATTTTTCTACATTACACTCCAGTTTACAGGTTTTCTCTGCACTCATTTAATCTATTCATATACATTTCATAATTCATTTTCTAATCTTTGTGTCATCAGCAAATTTAGCATCCATGCTTTCGTCCAAGTCACTTACACTGCCTACCGAAGTTGAAGCCCCTGCATTGAATCCCTATAACACATCACTCATGACATCTTATCAATCAGAAAAAAGATCTACTTATGTCTACTTTCCATTTCCTGTTAGCCAGCCAATCTTCTATTCATGCCAATGTATCAGATACAACATCAACACATCCTGATATATTGGATTATTATTGTCCATAATAATTATTGATGTGGCACCTTCTCAAACATCTTCTAGAACTCCAATGATAGCACCTTCTTCAGATCTACTTTATCCATGTGCTGCGTCGTCAATGAATTCCAATCAATTGGTCGTGTATGACTTCCTTTTCACAGAACAATGTTTACTTCAAGTTGTGAAAAGAAATACATATCAGCAGTGCAGCTTAACTTGCCTGCAGGATAACCCAGTGTCCTTCTTCAGAAGCTTTTACCAAAGCTTGTTCAGCAATTGCCTCTTGTCCTTGCCCAAGGGAAACATTGTGAAGTTTTCCGGAATCAATAGTGAAACCAAGCTTTTTTCCTGAATTGGATGATATATTACAAAATATTTAAGCAATAGTTTATTTTGACTGAATAAATATTTTCTAAAAGACATATACATTGTCCCCATCTAGTAAGATAGACAATATTATTCAGTATAATAAGAGTCCAGAAAAATAACATTAGTTTCACTCAGCTGACACAATATTGTCAAGAATCCTTAAAGCCATCATTTAACTTTGACCCAACATCATCTTGTAGCGTAGCTAATCAGTAAAAACTAAAGAAAAGCTAAATCCTCTTGCTCTGTCATCACAATTGCATATCCACCAGATAATATTCTTGATGACATCATGAATGTAATAGATAATTATTAATATATATATATATAATATTAATAATATATAATTAATAGATAATTCTCTTCTGCCACCAGTCCCCTCCATCTGATGGAACTAGCCCTCACCCTCAATAATTTCTCCTTTGGCTCCTTCCACTTCCTTCAAATCGAAGGTGTAGCCATGGGTCCCAGCAATGTCTTCCTTTTCATCAGCTACATGGAACAATTCATGTTCCAAGACTACATCAGCATCGTTCCCCAACTCTTCCTATGCTACATTGACGACTGCATTAGTGCTGTTTCCTGCATCCATGCTGAGCACATCGATTTCATCAACTTTGCCTCCAACTTCCTCCCTGCCCTCAAATTTACTTAGTCCATTTTTGACACTTCCCTTCCCTTTCTTGATCTCTCTGTTTCCATCTCTGGAGACAGTCTATCTACTGATATCTTTTACAAATCCACTGATTCTCACAGCTACCTAGACTATACCTCTTCCCACCCTGTCACTTGTAAAAGTGCCATCCCCTTCTCTCAGTTCATTCGTCTCCGCTGCGTCTGGTCTCACGATGAGGCTTTTCATTCCAGAACAACTAAGACATCCTCCTTCTTCAAGAAAGGGACTTCCCTTCCTCTACTATCAGTGCTACCCTCCCCCACATCTCTAACATTTCTCGCACATCTGCACTCACTCTATCCTTCCGCCGCCACACCAGGAATAGGGAGTTAGATATGGCCCTTGTGGCTACGGGGATCAGGGGGTATGGAGGGAAGGCTGGTGCGGGGTTCTGAGTTGGATGATCAGCCATGATCATAATAAATGGCGGTGCAGGCTCGAAGGGCCGAATGGCCTACTCCTGCACCTATTTTCTATGTTTTTTTTCTATAATGCTTCGCGGTACCAGTTTTGAGTGCCAGAGACAGCCACTTCCCATTTAGCTTTGCTCCATTCTTGTCACAGGAAGCAAAAAGAAACCAAGAGCTACAAAAATGGCATTATTCAATATGTCATAAATACAGAGTTTGTAACAGTTATGTACACATGTTAGGTATACTGTATACTCTATACTCAGGCCACTGCAAGTACCAAAACTTAAGCATTCTTTGCAGCTTCATACGTAAGCTTTCAAAACATTTTAACCAAAATTATATGCCATCAAATTTCTAATAAACCTTAAGCAGTGCTTCACATAGTGTGCCATTTTATTTTTGTCTGAGGGTTTTTATCATTTCATTCTGAAAATTCCCCTATGTTCCTTCACTAACAGTGGAAATGATTGATTGTTGCTGAAGGTAGACTGAAGATATTTGGTGTGTTCTGACATTTCATGGCTCTCTGATCGCATTGAACACAAAGTACAAGTTGATGCAAGATTGTCCATCAGTGAATCAGATTTTCTTAAGGTAACAAAATACAACAGAAGGTGATGATGTTCAATGTCTATACAGCAAATGTTGTGAATAAAGGAACATGGAGAGAGAAGACACACATTAGAAAAGACATGCTTACTTTTATTGTTTGCATCATTTTTTGTAGAAAAGATCTAGTTGTGTCTACTTTCCATTTCCTATTAGCCAGCCAATCTTCTACTCATGCCAATATATTAGTGAGAACACCAGTACATCCTAATATATTGGATCATAATCATTAATGCGGAACCTTCTCAATTTCTTTTAGATCCAAGTATATTTTTAACTGTATATTGGGTTTTTTTGTTTTGTGGCTGCCTGTAAGGAGACGAATCTCAAGGTTGTATATAGTATACATACTTTGATAATAAATGTACTTAAAACTTTTGAACTTTGAACACGGTTGGGATGATCACAACAGAAATAAGAATGGCGATGAAAAGACGGTACAAGTTTTGTTCTCCCTCTGATTTTATACTGAATGAAATCATGACATTGTTTTAAATTTTGAGATCTAAGTTTCTGAATCTAAAACGCGTCTAGTGCTTTTCCGGTGTAAATGACAAATAAACTCTTCTCAGGCTTCCAGCCGGGTTCAGGTTTTGATTTTCAACTTCGATGGCACATAACTACAGTATCGCACCATTGGCTTTTGGGACCGCCTAGTGAAGAAAACCATTGAAATAAAACTAGAAGAAAAGGATTTTTAACAAAGATGAAGGTCTCGCTCTAAGTAAGAGCTGGCGTTCAATTGTAAACAAGGTGGGACAGTGGAAGCCTGATTGGATGAGGACTAACCAATCAGGAGGAACAGATGACCGGGGTATAAATACCTCTGGACTAGACATGCCCAGGCATCATTCTTGATTAAGACAGCAGAGTTTGTCATTGAAATGTCAATTAAAATCCATACCTGTACTTGGCTGGAAGCCCAAAAGTTTCTGAATCTAATTAAAAATCAACTGCTTCATATTTGCTGTTATAATGAATGAAAGGTTTGATAAAAACAAATTAGAGCTTTAAGGTTACACTGTTTGGTATAACCTTTTATTCTCCATGTGATAGGATTCTGTCAAAATTTGATTTTATGCTTTTCAGTTGGAAGTGTGTTCATTTGGTGTAGGAGTCCACTGGATGTATACAGCCTCGCCAAATAGACTGCAATGCATATTTTGGACAAATTGCAATAAAAGCAGGCCTGAACCAAATGGTTTGGGGCTGCTGCCAATTAAAAGCAAATTTCTTGTTGGGTCCAACATCTAACTTCCAGAGTGGTCCTCTGTATTTCATTCACAACCAGGTGATGTCCTCAAGGCCTTCTCACACTTATTCTACCTACCTAATTCCTATCCCCTAATCCCCTGCCTTTACCCTCCCAGCCCTTACCCTCTAATCACCACTCTGCCAGAATGAAACCACTGACTGCCCCACTGCCCATAAACCATCACAAAAGAGCAGTAATGCAATTAATCATCACCAACTCTTCTTGCAATCAGCAAGAAGCTGGAAGGTGTTAACAGTCCATTCAAGTGGCATTAATCCAACATTTGCCTGCTTATTGATGCTCAGTTTGGGTTCTGCCATTGCCAGGGTCACTTGACTAAAAAAGCACTTTGTACCTCATGTGTGACCAAACTTTGCTGCAAGGGTCATGCATGAAAGCAGAAATAGCCACCAAGCAGAACTGCATTCACATGCCTTTCCTGACACCAAATTTCTAACCTGAACCAAGTCAAAATTTAAAAAGGGGATGCAGAAGATTTTAAATCTATGTGGTGGAAGGGTTATGGTGAAGTAAGGGGCCAGATTGTACGAGTTTACTTTCATTTCCATACAATAATGCCAGCAAAGTGGTGCTCACTCTTCAGTGCTTCACCGATGTCAGTGCCAGATGTGAAATATATCTGTTCCTCAACTATCTGCCAGGGACCGCAGGTGTACAGAGTGCCACCCCAATTGTTAAAATGGTATTGCCGATCCTTAATAATAAAGACATGTGCAGTTAACCGCATAATTTTTTTTGGCTTAAAGTTTCAGGTTCATTTCTAAGACTGTAAAGTATTAATATTTTAATGTTTTAATAAATAATTTACAAAATAGACATGAAGTGTACTTGCAAACATGAAGAAATCTGCAAATGCTGGAATTTCAAGCAACACACATAAACAGACATCCCACCCTGCAAAAACTCATTTCAGGGAGGTAGCACCATCAATTTGCGGGAGACATCCGGGAGAGGTGGGATGTCTGCAATAGAGTAGCTCCTTAGCAGCTGGCCAGCTAGTTTAAATAACGTTAGCTATGCTAATGAGTGAATGACACCTGTTAAACTCACCTCAACATGTCCTTCACAGTCTTAACCCACCATGGGCAATAGAAAAATCATTGTTGCAAACAATGCAGCGAGCAACCTGTCATTATTTTGACCCCTATTAGGCAGGGGTACACTTTAGGGTAGTCTGGGGTGACGTACATTTTATTTTTTTTGGAACACTCTGCAATGGCGTGCTCTCTCTCTCTCGGTCGCTCGCGCGCTCTCAAGTACTCTCACTTGCTCTCTCTCTCGTGCTTTCTCTTGCTTTTCTCTCACTCGTTCTCAAAAAAATTGATTTCCGTGATATTGTATATAATTTGCGGGCATCAGGGAGCCACTATTAATATGCGGTAGACTCCTGGAAGTTCCGGGAGAGGTGGGATGTCTGCATAGAAGTTGCTGGTGACTTTTCGGACTGTACCTCTTCCTAGAGATGCTGTCTGGCCTGCTGCATTCACCAGCAACTTTTATGAAGTGTACTTGAGCCAGTTTTAAATATTTTTGTCAAGAATATTTAAAAACTGTTCAAAGGCCTTTTGCAGGACACCTGATCAAAATGCAGTCACATGAGTTTTTTCTTTTTAATGATATAGGGGGCACGTCCAAATTAATTATATGGGATACATTTAAAGCGTTTTTATGTAGTCAGATCATTTCTTATTCAGCTAAGCTTAAAAAACAGACTAAAGCAGAATTAGATAAGATTTCAAAACAAATTAAAGATTTAGATAATATTTATGCAAGTTCCTCTAATATTGATTTATTCAAACAAAGGGTGGAACTTCAATCACAATATAACCTATTACTAACTCATCCCATTGAAGGCTACTTGTTTAAGTTAAAGAGCCAATTTTATATGTTTGGAGATAAAAATAAACTGCTCGCATCTGAATTAAAAACGGCTGGAGCCAAAAGGTAAATTTTGAAAATTCGTAGGAAAGATGGTACCTTGGCTTGGAAATATGAAGAAATTAATAAGATTTTTCAAGATTTTTATACTGAACTTTATAAATCTCAATGTCCAGTAGATTCTTCTGAAATGAATGCTTTCTTACGAAAGATTGCTTTTCCTAAAATTTCCGTTGAGGATCAAAAAATGCTTGATGCCCAAATTAATGAAGCTGAAACTCATAAAGCTATTTTTTCAATGCAATCTGGTAAGGCCCCTGGACTTGATGGCTATCCTGTAGAATTTTATAAAACATTTGGAAAATTGCTTTCTCCATATATGTTGGAAATGTCTTAGGATTCTTTTGTGAAAGGTGATTTACCCTCTATTTTCTATGAGGCTTCTATTTCTTTGATTCTTAAAAGGCATAAAGGTCCTACTGACTGTGCCTCATATAGACCTATTTCATTATTGAATGTCAATGCTAAGATTCTGTCAAAGATATTGGCCAATCGGTTGGAGAATATTTTAGGTAAAATTATTTTTAAAGATCAGACAGGCTTTATAAGGGGTCATTATTCTTTTTCAAATGTTCAGAGACTATTTAACGTTATATATTCGTCCTCTTTTAAAACTCTACAATGCGTCGTTTCTTTGGATGCTAAAAAAGCGTTTGACTGCGTTGAATGGAAATATTTATTTAATGTGTTAGAGAAATTTGGCTTTGGTGTTAATTTTAATGATTGGATTAGAATGATATATAAAGCTCCTATTGCTACTGTTATTACTAACAACTGTAGGTCTCCTTTTATTCAGCTTTCACGGAGGACAAGACAAGGTTGTCCATTAAGTCCTTTGTTATTTAATTTAATATTAGAACCCCTTACTATTGCTCTTCATGAAGCTAAAAATATTCATGGGATTTTTGTGAATGAGACCATTCATAAGATTTTTCTTTACGCTGACGATTTATTGGTTTATATATCTAATCCCAAAGAATCTATTCCTGCCTTGCTAAGATTATTCAGTGAATTTGGAGATTTTTCAGGATATAAAATAAATTTGTAGTAAAAGTGAATTGTTTCCTTTAAATGAATCTGTCTCTAATAGTATGATAATACTCCTTTTAAAGTCACGGATTCTTTTAGATGTTTAGGTGTTATTACTAAAAAATATAAGGATCTCTATAAAGCCAATTTCGTTCCCTTGGTAGACTTTATGAAGTATTTATTAGTAGATGGAGTCCACTTACATTTTCACTTGTCGGTCATATCCATATGCCGTAGTTAAAATGATGATTTAACCAAAATTTTTACATTTATTTCAGAATATCCCTTTTTTTGACTAAGAAGTTTTTTTGATCAGATTGATTCTATTATTTTATCTTTTATTTGGAATAATAAAAGACCAAGAATTAGTAAATATCACTTACAAAAGTTGAAAAAGGATGGAGGTCTTGCTTTGCCTAATTTAAGAATATATTACTGGGCTGTTAATGTGCGAGACACGTCCTTTTGGTTATATTGGGTAACGATCGGCCAATTTGGGTAGACCTGGAATTGAAAGCTGTGAAACAGTTTTACTTAACCTCGTTATTGGGAGTTGCTTTACCTATACAATTAGCTAAAGTTGCCAATTTAAACTTATACCCTGTAATTAAGCATTCTTTACAATTTTGCTCCAGTTCTGCAATTTTTTAATCTTAAAAAATTTAAACTTTGTAGTTTAATTTATCGAAATTACTTTTTTAAGCCTTCTTTGAGTGATCCAATTTTTTTACTTTGGAAAAATAAAGGTATTAATTCTTTTTTGGATTTATTTAAGAAGATAGATTGATGTCTTTTGAACAATTAGTTGATAAATATTCTCTTTCATACTCACACTTTTTACAATACCAAGTTAGACATTTCTTACAAAAATATTTAAGTAATTTTCCTTACATATTGGAGGCTGACCTGTTAGATATTATAATGAGTATGAACCCTGCGATGAAGGGTTCTATTGGAAGAATTTATAATTTATTATTACAATGGGATAAGCATCCTTTAAGATTAAACAAGATTGGGAAAAGGAACTCAATTTGACTTTTATGACGGAGGATTGGACGCGGATTCTGAAGCTGGTTAACTCTTCTTCGATCTGTGCTAGTCATTCACTGATTCAATTTTAAATTGTACATCGTTACCATTTGACGAAGGAGAGACTGTCTAAAATATTTCCTAATGTTGATAGTTATTGTGATAGATGTAAAACTAAGACAGCTACACTGACACATATGCTTTGATCTTGTTCTATCCTGGAACAGTTCTGGAAGTCAGTTTTTTCAACAATTTCTAAAGCACTTAAAACTAATTTACAACCTAGCAAATTAACTGTGCTTTTTGGAATAATTTCTCAAAATATCCGTGGTATCTCTGTGTCTGACCAACATATTGTTGCATTTGTTACATTGATAGCCAGGAGGGCCATTTTGTTGAAGTGGAAGGATACATCAGCTCCTACTTTGTCACAATGGTTCTCTCAAATGATGCTACGTCTTAGTTTGGAGAAAATTAGAGGTCGAACCTTTGAACCTTTATTCAATTTTGAGAAAAGATGGGGTTCATTTGCTCGTTATTATCATTTGAGTTAATTGTTAGATTTTCTCCACGATCTAATTGTAAATTTCTGGTATTTTTTTTCTTGCTAGCGGTTTGATGTTTATCTTTAGAAGCTTTTTGTTCGACACATGGCTCCGGGGTTGTACACCAAATGGGGATTTTATTCTCACTTTTCTGCTTAGTAGAGTTTTTTATTATTATCACAAACATTTTTCAATCTTTAATATGCTTTTTTCCTTGCGACATTGTAAGTGTTGCTTATTTCGATGTACTCGTGTTATTTTTTGAATAATAATAATAATAAAAAGATTTGAAAAGAACAAAAAGAAAAAGAAAAAGAAAACGCAGTCAGAATTCAAGTCCAGTTCATTACGTTTGGCTAATGACAAATCTTAAGCACAGGATGTCACCTTGCTGACCCTCTTTCCTTCGTTATTCAGACAGAGAGGGTAAGCAAGTAGAAACCACAGCAGCAAGTTAGAACAGTGGGTTTTATTCAACCCACTGTGACTAAATCATCAGCTAGCTAAAACAATAAGATTGTTGATTATCCCATAAATATTAGAATAAATTTTTAACAAGTTACAAAGGCCCATTGAAATTTATGCTTTTTAAAAAATCATCAACAGCTATCAGGGCAAAGGCAAATACCATAAATAGTCTGATATGGAATTGAGCAATTAATTGAAATGAATACAGAAGAACAATCGGATGCAAAAGGAAAAGCTAAAGATAATCTAACAGTTTACCACAACATCCTTAGAGTCACAGAAGGTCTCTTGGACTTGCAATTCCCATAGTGACCACTGAATATACATGCACATTAATTTGAAATGAATATATTTCTGTGCCTGTTCTAGTAGCATACGCACCCAAGGCCTCGACATCTTTCAGTGGATCAACACCAGGAGACAGAATGAAGAAGACTGGAGATGCAGGATTACTTTCTCTGAATGATTTAATGAATTCTGTCTGACGGCCCTCAACGTATTTTGTTCCAAGCTTCTCCTCCACAAATTTTCTGTAAAAGCATTCATCATTAGTTTATTGCAAATGTTAACAGTCACAAAGTTCAAAGTAGATTTAACATCAAGGTACATATATCAAAGTTCAAAGTAGATTTATTATCAAAGTACCACGTACAAACCTGCGATTCATTTTCGTACAGGCATTCACAGTAAGTACAAGAAACACAGTCCAATCAATGAAAGACTGCAGCCAACAGGACAGTCAAACAATCAATGTACAAAAGACAACAAACTGTGCAAATACAAAAAGAAAGTAAAAACTAATAATATTAATTAATAAATAAGCAACAAGTATAGAGAACATGAGATGAAGAGTCCTCGAAGGTGAGTCCATAGGTCATGGGAACAGTTCAGTGATGGGACAAGTGATGTTGAGTTAAGTCATTTTCTTTGGTTCAAGAGCCTCATTGAGGGGTAATAACTGTTCCTGAACCTGGTGGTGTGAGTCCTGAGGTTCCTGTACCTTCTTCCTGATGGCAGCAGTGAGAAGAGAGCATGGCCTGGTTTGTACGGGTTGTTAGTGATGGATGCTGCTTTCCTGTGACAGTTCTCCATATAGATGTGCTCAACAGTGGGGAGGGCTTTATCCATGATGGCCTGGGCCATATCCACCACTTTAGTAGGTTTTTCCATTCAAGGGCACTGCTATTTCTATGCCAGACTGTGACCATACGTGTCAATATACTCTCCACCATGCATCTATTGAAGTTTGTCAACGGTTTAGATGACATCCAGATCTTTGCAAACTAGACGCGATGCTGTGCTTTCTTTGTAATGGCACTTACATGCTGGACCCAGGACAGACCCTCTGAAATGACAACATGGACCTCCTCCTGAAGTCAAGCAACACATATCAAAGTTGCTGGTGAACGCAGCAGGCCAGGCAGCATCTCTAGGAAGAGGTACAGTTGATGTTTCGGGCTGAGACCCTTCGTCAGGACTAACTGAAAGAAGAGCTACTAAGAGATTTGAAAGTGGGAGGGTGAGGGGGAGATCTGAAATGATAGGAGAAGACAGGAGGGGGAGGGATGGAGCCAAGAGCTGGACAGTTGATTGGCAAAAGGGATAAGAGAGGATCATGGGACGTCCGGTTCACCCGATGTGGCCTTCTATATATTGGCGAGACCCGACGCAGACCGGGAGATCGTTTTGCTGAACACCTACGCTCTGTCCGCCAGAGAAAGCAGGATCTCCCAGTGGCCACACATTTTAATTCTACATCCCATTCCCATTCTGATATGTCTATCCACTGCCTCCTCTACTGTAAAGATGAAGCCACACTCAGGTTGGAGGAACAACACCTTATATTCCGTCTGGGTAGCCTCCAACCTGATGGCATGAACATTGACTTTTCAAACTTCTGCTAATGCCCCACCTCCCCCTTTGTACCCCATCCGTTATTTATTTATATACACACATTCTTTCTCTCTCTCTCTCCTTTTTCTCCCTCTGTCCCTCTGACTATATCCCTTGCCCATCTTCTGGGATTTCCCTCTCTTCCCCCTTTTCCTTCTCCCTGGGCCTCCTGTCCCATGATCCTCTCATATCCCTTTTGCCAATCACCTGTCCAGCTCTTGGCTCCATCCTTCCCCCTCCTGTCTTCTCCTATCATTTTGGATCTCCCCCTCCCACTCCCACTTTCAAATCTCTTACTAGCTCTTCTTTCAGTTAGTCCTGACGAAGGGTTTCGGCCCGAAACGTTGACTGTACCTCTTCCTGGAGATGCTGCCTGGCCTGCTGCATCCACCAGCAACTTTGATGTGTGTTGCTTGAATTTCCAGCATCTGCAGATTTCCTCGTGTTTGCGTCCTGAAGTCAATAATCAGTTTCTTGGTCTTACTGACATTGAATGAGAGGTTGTTGTTGTGGCCCCTTAATTTGTATTCATCGCTCTCTGATTCATCACCACCTTTGATTCGGCCAAAAACAGTGGTGTCATTAGCAAATTTAAATAAGGCATTGGAGCTGTGCTTAGCTTATAGACACAAGTGTAAAGCGAGTAGAGTGGGGACTAAGCACACAATTTTGTGGTGCTTCTGTGGAGGAGATGCTGTCGCCAATCTGAACTGACTGGAGCCTGCAAGTGAGGAAAACGGAAAGTCAGTTGCATAAAAAGGTATTGAAGACTAGGTCTGGAAGCTTATTGATTAATCTTGAGGGTTTGAATGTTGAGCTGTAGCCGATAAAGAGCATCCTGATATATGCACCTTTGCTATCCAGATGTTCCTGGGTTGAGTGAAGAGACAAGGAAATGGCATCTGCTGTAGATCTGTTGTGACAGTCGGAAAACTGGAGCATTTCCAAGGCAGGAGTTGATATGCTTCATCTCCAACCTCTCAAAGCACTTCATCACAGTGGATGAAAGTGCTACTGGAATGATAGGCATTGAGGCAGGTTACCACGCTCTCTTGGGCACTGGTATAATTGAAGCCTGCTTGAAGAAAATGGGTACCTAAGACTGCCAAAGTGAGATGTCAAAGATATCGGTGAGCACTCCAGCTAGTTGATCAGCACAGCTGTTTAGTATTCAGCCAGGTAACCCTTCATGGGTTCACCCTCCTGAAGGATGGTCTCACTTCGGCCTCAGAGAGTGAAATCAAAGGGTCTTCAGAAGCTGCATGGTAGCTCATGAAAGTGCCTCCATATTTTGATGGTCAAAGTGAGCTAAAAAGGCATTGAGCTCATCTGGGAGTGAACCCTTGCTGTCACCTATGTCACTTGGTTTCACTTTGTAGGAGATGAGAGCATTCAAGCCCTGTCACAGTTGTTGACCATTCTTCAGTGATTCAAGATGGTCCAGAACTGTCACTGCACAAGTGAAATGGCTACCTGGAGATCATACCTGGACTTCTTGTATTTTACCGGTACTTGATCACCAGACCTGACTGCCACTGACCTGGCTCTCAGCAGACTGCGGATCTCATGGTTCATCCAGGGCTTCCGCTTGGGGAAGACTGAATGCTTTTGTGAGGACACACTCATCTACAACTCTTTTTATCCTAAAAATTCTTTAACATTACTTATGATAAAAGAAACTGGAGGAACGCTACAAAGTTTAATCATTACAAGTGAAAAAAGATGTTAAAAACTTTGCTTCAGCTTGCAATAATGTTGTATGATTATTGCCCTGAGATGTGAAACTAGCTGTTACTTTCCCAACAGTGGCTATTGCTTTTGCTTATGTTTTCTTTTTTCTGCATTCATTTACCTTACTTTCAGTCTATCACTGGCTTCCATAATTATCCAAACTAGGTCACTTCTTGATCAAATTCATCTTGGCTCAGCACAGCTTTGATTGCCTGAGCTTACCAACACACATGGAGTGCAGGCCTAGTTTAAATTTCACTGGCCATATTTGCTCATCATCATTTGATCATATTTGGCAATGTGACCGTTCAATTTTTAAAAATTAATCCTTGGTCCTCTTCCCCGACTGATCTCAGGCATACCCGTCCATCAAATTATCGTCGAAGCCTTTAAACTCAAGTCACTCATTTCTTCCTAGATCTCAGGGCCCAGAACCTTCTCTGTTGAGAGCTCCTTCCACAATGACAGAGGGAAAACTGTGTTGCAGAACATTGCGGGAGCACCAGAGTGTAAGTGCCCATTAGTGGAACAAGTGTGAGAGAGATGATGAAACTGGGAAGAAGAAACAGCATCCTTGCAGACGGCAGATGAGAGGATGCATAGTCAAGGCAGCTGTGGGAGACTATGGACTTGTAAGAGATATTAGTGACTTTTCTGTCTCCTGAGATGGAGGTTGAGAGATCTAGAAAGGCAAACTTGGGAGATGGACAACATGAACAACAGAACAGGATGGAAACTAGCAGGAAAAATGGAGAAATTGTCAAGTTTTACATGGGTACAGGATATGGCACCAATGCGGTCATTATAGCTTTGGAGAAAGAACTGAGGGAATGATCCCTAACAGTCTGGAACAAGGATAGTTCCACTCATCCACCAAAAAAAAGGTATGGATTGGGTGTGTGGACACATAGCTACACTTTTTATTAGAGAAAAAGGAATGGAATGAAAGGAGAAGTTGTGAGCATAAGTACCTTTGTCGACAAGCCCAACAGCAGTGGATGTGAATATTGCTATGCTATCGTACCTCGGGTAATTCAGAAGCTTTGACCTTGACATTGCCACACTGGGTGAGGCAGGTCAGGCATCATCTTCAGAACAAGCACTGAAGCAAGAGTGTGTCTCGTGGATACCACAAAAGCATTTCTTCTCAAAATTCTGTCAACTCCCAGATTCCAGGAGCCATAGTTTCTACAGTTTTGGGGCAGCTGTGAGGTCCATAATGTCTTGTATCTGTGCAGAGATTCTTTACTTGTCTACCAAAGAAAATTGGGACTGACGATAAGGAGATCAAAGAACTAATCAACTGCAAATGTGAAGCAATTCTAGATTTTCGTGTCCTCACAACAAAAGAAATAGCTTTATAAGTATCTGTTTTACCAATATTGCAGAGTCTAAAGTACTTCATTAGGTAATGAGTACTTTGGATCACAATAAGTGTCATTGATCAGGGTCGACCATGGACGTTGACTGCCGGCTGTCTATCTGATCTGCAAGGCAGTACGATATGAAAAGCAGGATGTTGTCCATGAAGCAAACTCCTTCTCTCCAAGCAGCTGATGAATCCAAAGGAGCAGTAGAGATTGATAGTTTGGCACCAACCAGCGGCGTCACGGGAGCTGCCAGTCATAGTTGAACTCCAGCTCTGGATTTTTCCTTTGGGGTTTACTCCTGAAGCTTTCCCTGTGAGTGGGTATAATCCCAAGGCAGTGGAGGTTTGAGATCAGAGTTTCCTTCTCCTAGATGAGCTGCCAAGCACAGCTGATGAACCCTAACTGGCTGAAGTGACTGGTTCAGCTTGAAGGCGCCAATGACCCACCTTTGCCCTTTCTCCTTTCGGTGGAAACAGTCCCACCAGACTTATGGATGAGCCACACGTGAAGGCCAGGAATTGGACTTGGTTGTCAGAGGCTACTTGAGGTGCTCGCAATTGGGAACATTTAATAAATAGTAGGAGCTTATCTCCACTACTTCCCCCGGCTATGACAACCTTAAGGAACTGGATCATAATAAATACTACCTAATTTTTATTTCAAGCAAGATTGCACAGACTGCAACAGTATGTCACCTTCAAAATTAAATAATTAGCTGTTAAGTACTTTAAGATACCAAGGTTCTAAAGATTCTGTAGAATAAGTAATTATAACAGTGCATAATGATCAGATTACCTTATTGCATACGTCATGCGATCGGGACGCAAAGCACGCATCATAATAAGTTTCTGAAGAGAGCTGTTGTTTTTCCATTCTTGAGGAAACTCTTCTTTTTCTGGGCATTCGGATTCAACAAATTTTTTCCAACGTTTGACTGAACCTTCAATATCCCTGTCCAAACCACGAAACTCATCCATGAAGCTCATTGTCTGTGGGCACAAATACGCATGAAGATTACATTTCTATTTCATTAATAGTATTGCAAAAAAAAAAAAATCAAAGTCCAATACCAAGATAAAACAAAAAGTGCTGGTAATTCTCAACAGTTAAATAGTGAGAAGACAGCGTTAGGCCAATAACCTTTCATCAGAACATCCCATATATGATCAAATTGACTTTTTAGAATCTTACGTCCTTTCCTAATTTGTTTATTAAAGGTAATAAGTATTTGACATCAAAGGAGATTTATCAGGATTAATTGTGTATTCCTGTGTTTGCAAATGGGAGCCAAAACGTGTTTAAGAAATGGAAAATAATGTTGCTGCTCCATCTTGAATCTGAACACCTACACCCAGGTGTAGTGTTAGTATAAGGTTGTTCCTTTCTTGTATTTTGAATGCAAACCCATTGCCTGCTGGAATCAGTTAGCAGGTTAGGGATTATTACAGTCAGATATGTAAGTGAAGTTAAGAACTAAAAGTTCAGAAGTTCAGAGTTCAAAGTAAAATTTATTATCAGAGTACATACATGTCACTCCATACAATACTGTGATTCTTTTTCTGCGAGCATACTTAGCTAATCTATAGAACAGTAACTGTAAATTGCAAGCATCAGGAACTGTTAACTGTACACAAACTGTGCAAATACAGCTATAAATAAATAGCAATAAATAATGAGCATGAAATAATATAACAGAGACCTTAAATGAGTGTAGCTATCCCCTTTTGCTTAAGAGCCTGATGGTTAAGGGGAAGTAACTGTTCTTGAACTTGGTGGTTCAAGTCCTGAGGTACCTGTACCTTCTGCCTGATGGCAGCAGCAAGAAAAGAGCATGGAAAAGAGAAAGTCTGCAGATGCTGGAAATTCAAGCAACATGCACAAAATACTGGAGGAACTCAGCAGACCAGGCAGCATCTACGGTAAAAAGTATAGTCGACGTTTTGGGCCGAGACCTTTCAGCTGGACTGGAGAAAAAAAAGATGAGGAGTAGATTTAAAAGGTGGGGGAGGAGAGAGAAACACAAGGTGATAGGTGAAACAGGGAGGGGAAGGGATGAAGTAAAGAGCTAGGAAGCTGGCTAATGAAAGAGATACAGGGCTGGAGAAGGGGGAATCTAATAGGAGAGGACAGAAGGCCATGGAAGTAAGAAAAGGGAGGAGCAGCATCGGAGGGAGGTGATGGATAGGCAAAGAGATAAGGTGAGAGAGGGAAAAGGGGATGGGGAATGGTGAAGGAGAGCAGTGGGGGAAGCATGACCGGACGTTTGAGAAACTGGGTGGTGAGGTTCTTTGATGATTGATGCTGCTTTTCCATGGCAATGTTTCATGTAGATGTGCTATGGTTGGGAGGATTTTACCCATGATGTACTGGGCTGAATCCACTACCTTTTGTAGGATTTTCCGCTCAAAGGCATTGGTGTTCCTGTACCAGGCCATAATGCAGCCAGTCAGCACATTTTTCACCACACATCAGTAGAAGTTTGCCAAGGTTTTCAATGACATGCTGAACCTCTGTAGACTCCTGAGGAAGAAGAGGTACTGTCGTGCTTTCTTTACAATAATATTTATATGATGGATCCAGGGCAGGTCCTCTGAGATAGTGACACCTAGGAATTTAAAGCTACTGACCCTCTGATCCTCCAATGATTACTGGATCATGCACCTTTGATTTCCTTCTCCTCAAGACTACAATCAGTTCCTTGGTCTTATTGACTTTGAATAGGAGGTTATTATTATGACACCACTCAGCCAAATTTTCAATCTCCCTCCTGTATGCTGATTCATCACCACCTTTGATACAGCCCCCAACAGTAGTGTCGTCAGTAAACTTGTATATGGTGTTGGCGCTGTACTTAGCCACACAGTCATAGGTGTAAAGCGAGTAGAGCAGGGGGCTAATCACACATTCCTGCGGTGCTCCTGTGCTGACTGAGATTGTGGAGGAGATGCTTTTGCCAATCCGAACCGACTGAGGAAATCCAGGATCCAGTTGCACTAGGGGGTAACTGAGGCCCAGGTCTTGGTGATTATTGATTAGTTTTGAGGGGATGATGGTGTTAAATGCTGAGCTGTAATCAATAAAGAGCATCCTGATATATGCATCTTTGCTGTCCAGATGTTCCAGGGTTGTGTGAGAACTGAGGGGATTTCCTGGTTCTGTTCATAAATTTATTGTTGAAACTATTAGAAATTCCTTATGGTTACTTTTTCAGGATGTAATGAACAGATTCCTCACATGACTAAAGCAGGAGAATCTAAGGCCTTCCTGTATGAACTGCATGAATCCCTCAGCACTTATCACATGCAAAGAGGAAGCTCAGCGTTTATCTATCCAAAATAACCTTGCTGACTTGTCTGACAGCCAGGTCCCAATGCAATCAAGGTTCTGGAAAGTATAGAAGAACAAACATTTAGCCCTGATTAACTCACACAAGTTTCTAATAGCTGTTTTGCGTGCCTAAATGCATTACCTCATCAACATGATTAGGCATATTTATGGAATTATTGCATTCAGGATAGGGTCCCATGAAAATGGCCCTCTTTGTTCCCTTCTACCTTGATAATGAGCATAATTCATAACAAGATCAACAATAATGAAAGTACAGTTTTATTACCAAGTCCAACCGAGTTATGGAATTTTGAATTGCTGATTATATTTTGACAAAAATATACAGGATCTAAAGAACAACTGCATAGCTGCCAGTGAGTAACTCTCTTTAAAAATTTTATGTTATTTACTTCTGCTATTCTTTCTGCAAATAAACAAGATTGCAAGATACAAGCATATACCTTTATTGCACTCCATGCTGCATTTGACAGGAAGTCCACAGGACTGTTGTAATTATGGTCAATATTAAATCTGAGCAAGAAGTCAAGTTCATGAGCATCTATTTCCTTTTTCAAAAGTAAAAACTAGACAAGGAAAATTGGAATCAATGTTATTATTTTGACATGAATGATTATTTAATATCTAATTTTACAACTAATCCTTCCACATTGTCAACATTTTACTTTCCTAATCCTGGTATACCTAATATAAGAATATCAAAACTCTACATAGTTCAAATTAAGTTGTTAACATTTCTGAGACAAAAATATAAGTGCCACGCAATGTTTGGTTAGACGTTTCAAATGCACACCTGAAATGCCAGTTGAGCTGTAAAGGTAAGTTTGTCCCTTTCAAATAACCCACGGCTCACAGAGGAAGGTTGAGTATGTGATTGCATCAATTAGATTAGTCACCCGCACATGAACATTACCAGACTCTTCAGTCTGTTGTATAGCTTTGTGAAACACAGCAGCAAATGCCTAAAAGATAATCACATTGTTAGCTGTTTATTTTGAGTGTGAAAAGGTTATGTACAAACAGTGCGCAAAAATATTAACCTTGAGTGAGAACCTGTACATAGGATTGATCATACTTAGATCACTCATGATGAAATAGAGCAGTGAAGCTCTGACAGCTGCAGGAGGATAATGTTCACGAGCTTCATTGATTGTTACTTCATTACATTTAGCTTCAAGAGCCTACGCAAAGAAAAAAAGTAACAATTAAGGTGCGGCATCAAACATTTTTAAGCAACTGTCAATCTCCCGGTCTTTTCAGAATGATCAGATGTGTACCCTTGCATACTGACACCTGGCTCAAAAGGCCAATATTCGCATGTAATCTTTGCTTGACAGCCCACACCACATCCCAGTCACCTCAGACTCTGCCCTTGGCCTAAACCCAACCACATTCATTTCAAAGGAATTTGTGGACTGAGATTCAGGAGTGAGAACTTGCTCTTTAACTCAAGGTTGCTGAAGTCAGTCATGGTGACAATTAAGTACAGAATAGATTTGAGATGTGCATCTTTCTGATGTGTGAAAATATCCTGAAAATATCATTAAAGCAATTGCCTGATGACTTTCTATTTTCGAACTGATTTTGCTCCAAAATTATTTTTAGTTTAAGTGAAGCAATGGGTCACAAAAATGTTACTTTAAATATGGCTCTACAACACTTTTTGCCACAACACTCCTGAAGTACTTTAGTTCTCATCATTAGACTTCCATTAAATTAAAAGAATATATTGGGATGGTTGATGAAAATGTTTGGCTGTAAGAGGAGAATTCAGAGGAACTCACCAAGGAGTAGGCTGAAAGGTGAAAATTCAGAGATGAATCCAGGCATTCCCAGCAATGAGATAAGGAGAAGAAAAACATGATGCAGCAGATGTCAAAGTCAGAGGTTCAAAGGAGAAGACTGGGATGGAGACATCTGCAGAGAGGGAAGGACAAAGAACTTGATGGAATTTAACAACATGGATCTGAATTTTAAATTTGACGCACTGGAACAACTGGCCATGCAGAATAACAAGGACATGAGCTCACTTAGCGTGGAAATGATATGGATAGTTGGTTTTAAGATGAACTAATGTTCATAGAAGACATAGAAATTTGTCCAAGATCATATAGAAAACGTCAAGTCTGGAAGTGACAAGGTATGAATGGGGTTTTAGCGGTAAATGAGCTGAGGCAGCATGGGGACAAGTATTGCTAGAGATGGATGGACAGAATATAGCATTAGAACATAGGGTAGGATCCCACGAAGTTCAACTTCTAGACTGTATGATTTGGCCTGACACTGGGAAACAAGAATTCACTGTTTGATTGTCTGTGTATACTGAACATATACAAGGTTACACACATAAAAGTTGCTGGTGAACGCAGCAGGCCAGGCAGCATCTCTAGGAAGAGGTGCAGTCGACGTTTCAGGCCGAGACCCTTCGCCAGGACTAACTGGTTAATTTTTTTTTAAAGAAAGGAAATTGTAACTGCCACTCAAATTTCATAAAATGATGGGTAGATGATTAGTAATGATTATTGGTAGACCAACCTTTTTACAAGGTCCCCTACCTCGACCTCAGTGAAAGGCAAGATCTACCTACTAAATCGTTTAGAGAAAAAACAGCTCAGATTGTACTTCCAATTTGAGGCCTTTTATTTGGGCGAATTGTATTTGAATTACACAAAATACTTTTGTCAAACTTTCAGATCAATTCAAACAAGAAAACACCGTAACTAGCATATCAAACAGGCCATAGTTGTCTTTATTTAAGAATATTACAATACTTCACACCTTTAATTCTAAGTTTCATTATTTAATTTTATTTCAACATGAAAAATAAATGGATAAAAATTGACTTTTGCACTCAGTGTGATAACTGGGACTGAATACTTTCTGCTAGTTCCCTGAAATTTGGCTCATAACTACAGACAGCCAGTCTGAGACAGTCTGTGAGGTGTAGGGTTGCCAACTGTCCTGTATTCCCTCCCCGCTAAGGTAGAACGTTCCTATGAAACCTTTTGTGTCGAAATGCTTTACGCTGAAGAAGCAATTACCATTAATTTATATGGGAAAAAATTTTGAGCGTTCCCAGACCCAAAAAAAAACCTACCAAATGATGCCAAATAACACATAAAACCTAAAATAACACTAACATATAGTAAAAGCAGGAATGATATGATAAATACACAGCCTATATAAAGTAGAAATAATGAAAATTAAGCCAAAACCAGTTCGTGGGGTAAAAAAAAATCGGCACGTACGTGCAGCCGCACACAGGTGCCCGCGCAAGACTTCATGGTCATGGTAGTCTTTCTCGGGGTAAACACAAATGTCCCGGGATTTGACTGCTACTTTTGTCCGTTATTTGGGAGTGAGAAAGTTGCCAGCCCTAGTGAGGAGTCTGTCAGTAAATCAACTCCTGTATTTAGATTTAATATTTTCATCTGTGAAAATGCAATTTCACATAGATAATACATAATAAATGGGCAGACTATTATTTAAATGGGGAAAGAATTCAAAGTTCGGAGATGCAACGGGACTTGGGAGTCCTCGTACAGGATACCCTTAAGGTTAACCTCCAGGTTGAGTCAATAGTGAAGAAAGCGAATGCAATGTTGGCATTCATTTCTAGAGGAATAGCGTATAGGAGCAGGGATGTGATGTTGAGGCTCTATAAGGCACTGGTAGAAAGGATGTGCTGACGTTGGAGAGGGTTCAGAGAAGATTCACTAGAATGACTCTGGGAATGAGAGGGTTAACATATGAGGAACGTTTGTCCGCTCTTGGACTGTATTCCTTGGAGTTTAGAAGAATGAGGGGAGACCTCATAGAAACATTTCAAATGTTGAAAGGCATGGACAGAGTGGATGTGGCAAAGTTGTTTCCCATGATGGGGGAGTCTAGTACGAGAGGGCATGACTTAAGGATTGAAGGGCGCCCATTCAGAACAGAAATATGAAGAAATTTTTTTAGTCAGAGGGTGGTGAATCTATGGAATTTGTTGCCACGGGCAGAGGTGGAGGCCAAGTCATTGGGTGTATTTAAGGCAGAGATTGATAGGTATCTGAGTAGCCAGGGCATCAAAGGTTATGGTGAGAAGGCGGGGGAGTGGGACTAAATGGGAGAATGGATCAGCTCATGATAAAATGGTGGAGCAGACTCGATGGGCCGAATGGCTGGCTTCTGTTCCTTTGTCTTATGGTCTTATAAGTTGACCCGAAGTAGGCACTGACTTTTAGTGGTATAAAACCAACGCGCACACCGCGCATTGCTTGGCCCCATCAGTAGTAATTGCCACCAGTTTATGAATGAGGATGTCATTTTCACGGACATATTTTTTAAAACTCATTTATCCTCACCTCTCATTCTTTCCTTTAATTGCAAAAGATTGAGGAAGTCCTCCCTTGTTGTAAAATCCTGGAAAGCCATTCTGACAAATACAATAAGCTGAGCTGTTTGCATTACATCCAGGGATTCATTGAACTGTAGTGAAAAATATTCACATCCTCTGACAGTGACTTTACCCTCCTTGTCACTGTTGCAGGGCCAAGCAGTATATTACGTATTGTGGTTGTGATGCTGTTTTTGTTTTTAAAGTCATTAAAAACAGTCTCTGCGGTAATGACCATTGCTTCCTTGAATAAATCGCCATCTGTAAAAGGCTTCTTGTGTTCGGGCAAAAGGTGACTTACACAACATGATGCTTCAATAGCAGTCTTATTTTGAGCAGTATGTTTTGTGGAAAACGATTGCTGGGCCTTCAACCCCAATTTCAGCTCAACTTTCCAGGCACGAATTGTGCTCTTTGGGGGGTAGGTGTCTTTAAATTCCTGGTGGTTGGTGTTGCAGTGCCGCTCCAGGTTCCCTCTTTTAATCAGTGCTTGTGTTTGGTTGCACAACACACATATACACTTGTCTTTCACCAAGGTAAATAGAAATTCCTCTTCCCATTCTGGATGGAATTTGTATGTTTTCACCTTCTTTCATGGAGCCTCCGCTATGCTATCAGGATATCACGAGCGATTGCCAATTGCATCACCTCTGATCTGGGCTGGCATTTACGTGCCGGGTGGCACCTAATTAATTAGCTTGTTTATTTCGGCTTTTTTTCTTAAAGGTGTGCTGTGTGCATCCCGACTACCGCTGCACCACTGCATGCTTCGCGGCCTGGAGGCTGGGGACACTGCCATGTATTGATGTTTGCGACAGTCTGTACTTTTATCTAATCTGATTGGTCACTTTGATGCAGCACAGGCTACGCTGAAAACGCAGTGCATGGCGGGGGAACTACACACATGCGCACTGGGCAGAAAGAACGGAACTAAACCCCTGCAACCCGGAAACAATCTCTCTTTACAAATAGCTTTTTACCCAATTTCCCTCGGGATCAATAAAGTATATCTATCTATCTTAGTGAAAATATTGCTATATTACCATTATCCTAATTAGTATTACTTACTTTTATAATGCTCACATTACAACAGTATTTGTGTATTTATTTTTGATTTTTCTTCGGGATCTACTGGGAAAGTCTCAAAGATCGACCGGTCGATCGCGATGGACGGGTTGGCGACCCCTACCTTACACCATTATGAAACATTTAAGCAATGGATTTGCAAGTGAAAATGGAACAAGCTTCCAGTAACAAACCTTTAATATTGTATTCATTGGCTTTTCCGTACCTTTGTTTCTATTTCAGCTGCTGTATCTTGAGTGGTTTCAAGATTTTTTACCAGTAATGTATCTCCAAGGAAATTCCAGTCTGCAGCTGAAAGCCATGTTAATAATTCATCCTCAAGTAACTTCAGCTCAATTTTGAAATGATTCTGTTGCTTGGTGAGGTCAGACTAAGAAAACAAAAGATTTCTCTGATGCTATTTCTAATAAACTGAGTAGCAACATAATTTTCATTTCATCAGTAGCTTTACAAGTAATAGGAATGGTGGTCCAGCAGTTTTAGATTTATAGCACTGTCAGTTATGACTTCTTGAGTGCTGAATCACTTTTATGGTGATAGTAATTTAACACCATGTAGAATACTTACAGAAAATTTTTTTCATTGAGATAGCAAGGAGTCTAAAGGTACTGCAACATTTAAAATGTGAAACATCAGTTCCTATTATATTCAATTGATAGTAATTCAATATGCTATTACACAATTTATAACACTAGACCAGAAAATAATATCTTCTTTGTCTTAGATAGTCCTTCAGCATCAAGGGTAACTTCTCTTCATTCTGGTTTGTGGGTTCTGAGATGACTGATAAGTCCAGATGGAGATTCTGCAGCATATCATAGACATAACAGAAAAGTGGCCGAGGGAATAGCTGGACTAGTAGATACCAGCTCTAACAAAGGTGCAGGTAAGAGTGGAAAGGGAGGGTTGCCTTCCTGGTGAAAGAGGACATAACAATGGTCATTACAAATGATATTCTTGGGCATCAGCCAATGAGGCCATACGAGTTAAACTTGGAAAAGAAGAGGATGGTCTGATGGCATTGTATTATAAGCCCCCATCCTACCAGTGAGTGGGAAACGGAGGAGCAGATACACAACATAAACTCAGCTAGTTGCAAACAGAATAGGATGGTATTAGTGAGAGAACTTAACTTCCATGGACCAACCGTCGTGTAAAAGCCTTGGACAGAGTAGAATTTGTGAAGTATGCCCAAGAAAGCTTCCTTTATCAATACATAAAGGAACCTGCAAGAGAGGATGCAGCACTCCTCCTGGGGTATGAAATAGGTCAAATGGCAGAAATGCCTGTTGGTGAGTACTTTGGGTCCAGTGACCATAATTCTATTTGTTTTAAAATAGTCATGGAGAATGATGTGGCCAGTACACAGGGTAAGGTATTGAATGGGGGCAGAATAAATTTTGAGTCATTTAGTGGGATCTTGCAGAGGTTGATCAGGTAAGATTGTTTGCTGGAACATAGTGTCTGCCAATTGGAAGGCCTTCGAAAGTGTGATATCCAGTGTTCAGTGCCCGCACGTTCCTGTTAGGGTGGAGGGCAAGGCTGGCAGGTTTCAACAACCCTGGCTGATAAGATATACTGAGGCTCTAGTTAGGGTAAAGAGTGAGGCATATGCTGCTCTACACTAGTTGGGAACTAGTTAATTTCTTGATGAGTACAAGAAATGTTAGGGTGCACTTAAGAGTGCAGTTTGGTGGGCAAAAAGGAGATAATAGAGAGATCTGACAGGCAAGTTGAGATTCTACTGGTACATGAACAGTAAAAGGTAGCTAGGAAAAGAATAAGAACCCTTAAAGATCAGCATGACCATTTGTATGTGGAATAAAAGGATATGGGTGAGATTTATTATGAACATTTCTCTTCAGTTTTTTTGTCTGTGAGAAATCAGTGGAAATGGGGGGAAATGAGTGGTATTGCCTCGGCCAGATAGGAATTAGCAGAGATGAGATAATGAATCCCCAAGGCCTGACCCAGTGCATACTTGGAGCTTGTGGGAAGCTAGAGAAGGAATTATGGAGGCCCTTCCCGATATTTTGCTTCCTTCCAAGTATGGAACAAGCCACACTCTACTTGAGTAGCAAAATCCCTGGAATCATTGTGAGGTGCTGAATCTCCGAGCATCTTCTCAAGATCTTCGGAATCAGAATCAGGTTTATTATCACTGGTATGTGTCGTGAAATTTGTTAACAGCAGTGCAATGTAATGCATAATATAGAAGAGGAAGAAAAAATAATAGTAAATAAATTACAGTATATGTATATTTAGATTAAAAATCATGCAAAAACAGAAATAATATACATTAAAAAGTGAGGTAGATCTTGGTGGATTGCAGATTCTGTCCTCACCCTTTCATAAAAAATGGCACATTTTCCGATCCTACCTCTTCCTTCCTCTCCTTCCAATAGTTCCAAGGAGTGTTTGAACACAAATGCTTTTTTTTGTACTGCTTTCATTCATTAAATCTCAAATTTCCACATTTCTTCCCAAACAATAAAATAGAGATACTCTCCCAGTGCTCACCTTACTTAGTGATACAACACAGTATCAGGCCCTTCCGGCCCATGAGCCTGCGGTGCCCAGTTACACCTGTGACCAATTAACTTACTACCCCAGATACCTTTGAATGGTGGGAGGAAACCAGGGCACTCAGAGGATACACACACATCCATGAGGAGACCATTCAAACTCCTGACAGATGGTGGCGAGAATTGAACCAAGGTTACTAGCACTGCAATAGCATTACACTTCCGTCCTGACCCAAAATTAGCAATTTCACTACAAAATTCTATCTTTAAATTAATGTTGGATCCATTCTGACATCTTACATTCCACAAAAACGGCCACAGCAAAATAGAACCAAACTTCTCCGAATGCACACACTCTCAATATAACCTTGAGACGACAGTAATCTCAATAATTACACCCATCATGTGATGTATTATGATGCTTGATCTGGTTGTAGGATACTTCTCTTTTACATATTTGCATTGACAGCAATTTCTTTTCTTGGATACAACAGAAAGGTGAAGAATGAAGAATAAAGCTTTTTTTTGTATTGACTGTGAATTTGAAAATTAAATCTATCCACTCTTATTCTGTAACTGTTACCTTTTATACAAAAGAAGAATATTCTCAAATTAATGGCTCCCTCTCATAGAAGCTGCCTTACCCTCTAAACCTCTCGAGCATTTTGTATAGTTCTGTGGATGCTGTTCAAAAAGGAATCAACAAGCAGATTACCTTCAGTTGTTCCAGGTCAGGCCTTTCAAAGTTCACAACCTCTGCAAGTATCTGGTCTTCTAAGCCATCCCTGAAAACGGTGAGGTTAATTAGAGTAGTTTGTGCTTGTATTTCAGGTTTATAATGAGGATTAGCCAGTTTGGTGTGTAGAATCAAATGGAAATTGGGATGAAATGGACATTCTTTATCTCCAATTCTAATGAACCTTTAAAAATAATAATTAGCTTAATTATTTTTTAGTACTTGTGCTTTATATAAACATAAATTGCAGACAGTGTTGATTAAAATCTAATGTTACCTTCCTTTCTTAATTGTGTTCCTTCCAAGTAAAGGGTCTAACACTGGATCAATCATCTCTTCCATGTTTTCTATTAAAACAGTGTCTCCCACACCAAGTGCTTGTTCTAAGACATCCATGTACCTATTAAATGGAACACAACATTGTCAGTGAAAGATTTCCAATATCTACAGTATGTTTAATGATGCAAACAGGGTATTAACTACATAAATAAACCAACAGCATTGCTTGTTATTAAACAAATCGACAATAGGAAGTCAGATTAGTGCCCATCAGACAAAGTACAAGATTATAATCATTCACAGTTCCCTTCTCTTCTGAAAGTACAAATTGTTTTTGATGCACAACCTTCGCATAAATTGAATTCCAGATTGCAATTACTCTGAATAAAATTCTTTCTATTGCATGTCCCTCATATCCTTTGCCCAAAAGTTTTAATTTGTGTTCCTGATCCTTGTATTATTGGCAAATAGGAAGAGCTCTCTATCTCACCTACCTAAGCCAGTCATAACCTTGTGCATCTTGATGAAATCTCCAGTCATTTTTTCTTTCTTCCAAACAGAATCACTCCAGCATGTCCATTCTCAACACATAGGTGAAACCCCCCCATTTATAGAATCAATCTGGTAATTTTTTTCTACATGTTATAGGTCCTTCACTTCTTCCTGTAGATTGGTGAACAGAACTGGATATAAATCTCCCTTTGTAGAACAAATAGTTCTATATACATCCCTGCTTGCTAGTCCAGACCTCTATTTATAAATGGGTGATCCCATTCACATTATCGATGTGTGCTCCCTTTTTCTGGGACTTATGTGCCGATCGCCTGTCTGTGCACATGCTTTAAAACTGTGCCGTTTGGTTTACGTTGCTATCCATTTTCATTCTGCCACAATGCATCATTTCACCTATTATTGTATTAAGCATCATCTGCCTCTCATCTTTCTACGCAGTCTACTGTCTATTTTTTTTAAACTGAAACTTTCAATAAGACCATAAGGCATAGGAACAGAATTAGGCCATTTGGCCCATCAAGTCTGTTCCACCATTCCATCATGACTGATTTATTACCTATCTCAACCACATTCTCCTCCTTTCTCCAGCTAACTTTTGTCGACCTTACTAATCAAGAACCTTATCAACCTCCACTTTAAATATACCTGATGACTTGGCCTTCACAGTCATCTGGGGCAATGAATCCCGCAGATTCATTGCCTGCTGGTGAAAGAAATTTCTCCTCATCTCTGTTCTGAAGGGGAGCCTCTCTGGTTCTAGACTCCACCATTAGTGAAAACAACTTCTCCACATCCACTCTATCTAGGCATTTCAATACTTAATAGCTTTTAATAAGATCACTCCCCCCCCCCCAATTCATCTAAACTCCAGTGAGTACAGGCCCAGAGCTATCAAGCGCTCCTCATACATTAATCTTTTCATTCCCAGAATCACTCTCCTGAACCTTCTATGAACCTTCTCCGATGTCAGCACATCTTTTCCTTGATAAGAGGTCCAAATCTACTTGCAATACTCCAAGTACAATCTAACCAATGCCATAACGTTATATCCTTGCTTTTATATTCTAGTCCTTTCAAAATGAATGAAAACATTGTATTTGCCTTCCCTACCACTTCCCAACCTGCAGGTTAACCTTCAGGGAATCCTGCACAAGGACTCCCATGTCCCTTTACACCTCTGATTTCCCAATGTTCTCACTATTTAGGAAAAAAGTCTACACTTTTATTCCTTCTACTAAAGTGTATGACCATATGCTTCCCTACACTATATCCAACCTGCCACTTCTTTATCCATTCTCCTAACCTATCTCCTCTGCAGACACCTTGCTTCCTCAAAGCTACCTTCCCCTCCACCTCTCTTTGTATGGTCAGCAAACCTGGTGACAAGGCCATCGATTCTATCACTTAAATCAGTGATGTGTAAAGTGAAAAGAACACTGGCCCCTGTGGAATAACACTAGTTACTGGCAGCATCCAGAAAAGGCTCCATCAGCCAATCTTCTATCCATGCTGGCATCTTTCCTGTAATACCATGGGCTCTCATCTTGTTTTGCAGCCTCATGTGCAGAACTTTGTCAAAGGCCTTCTGAAAATCCAAGTAAACAACATCCACTGACTCTCCTTTGTCTATCCTGCCTGTTTCATCCTCAAAGAATTCTAATAGATTTGTCAGGCAAGATCTCCCCTTCAGAAAACCATGCTGACTTTGGCCTATTTTATCACATGACTCCAAGTACCCTGAGACCTGATCCTTAATAATCGACTCCAACATCTTCCCAATACTGGTCAAGCTAAATAGCCTGCAGATTTGCTTCCTTTGCCTCCCTCCCTTGTTAAAGAGTGGAATGATATTTGCAATTTTCCAGTCTTCCAGAACCTAGTGATTCTTGAAAGATCACTAATCCCTCCACAATCTCTTCAGCTGTTTCCTTCAGAACCCTGGGGTGGGGTCCATCTGGTCTGGGTGATTTATCTACCTTCAGACCTTTCAGCTTCCCAAGCACCTTCTCCTTTGTAATAGCAACAATACTCACTTCTGTCCCCTGACAATCCCGAGTTTCTGGCATACTGCGAGTGTCTTCCAGAGTGAAGGCTGATGCAAAAATACTTATTAAGTATTTCTCTGTCTCCCACTACAATCTCTCCAATGTCTTTTTCTCAGGGTCCAATATCCACTCTTGCCTCTTTTACTTTTTATATATCTGTAAAAACCTCTGGTATCCTCTTTTATTAATTATTTAGTGATAGAACAAAATATCACCCTTGAAGATCATGGAATTGAAAAACTTACTGATTTAATCAATGACATTTATGAGACTGGAGTAATATCAGAAGAGATGAAAAAAATCAGTATTTATCACTCTTCCTAAGAAACCTGGAGCAATAGAATGTGAATTACATAGGACCATAAGTTTAATGAGTCATATTACTAAGATACTTCTAAGAATTTTTATGACAAGAGCTAAAAGTAAGATAAAAGCTGAAACAGGTAAAGAACAATGTGGTTTTGTGAAAGACAAAGGTACAAGAAACGCGATATTGATGTTAAGGATACTATCAGAATGAGCTATTCAAGTGCAAAAAGATTTGTTTGTTTTATCGACTACACAAAAGCATTTGATAAAGTGAAGCACAATAAGTTATTTGAAATATTACAGGAAACTCTAGATCTAGATTCAAAAGACCTCCACCTAATCAGAAATCTGTATTGGGAACAAACTGCCGCTGTAAGAATAGACGGAGAAGTGAGTCAGTTTACGAAAATCAAGAGAGGCGTTAGACAAGGGTGTGTTTTCTCCCTTGATTTGTTTCATGTGTACAGTGAAACAATATTACAAAAAATGAGAGACATCTTGGGAATCAAAGTTGGCGGTGAAAACATCAATAATTTCACTGTGTTAATAGCAAGTATGGAGGAAGAACTACAAAACTTAATTGATATAGTTATTGAAGAAAGTACAAAAATGGGTCTATCTATCAATAGCAAAAAGACAGAATGTATGGTGATATCCAAAAAGAAGGAGATTCCTATCTGTAGGCTGAAAATAAACCGGGAAGACATAAAACAAATACAGAACTTTAGCTACTTAGGATGCTGGGTGACATCAGATGGCAGGTGCGACACCTTTACGAGAATGAAGAGTATACTGACCAACACTAAACTAGGCATGAAAACCCGCCTCGGAGTACTGAAATGTTATGTTTATCCAGTTATGTTATATGGATCAGAATGTTGGACAATATCTAGTAACATGAGGAAACAAATTGAAGCAGCAGAGATGTGGTTTTTGAGGAGGATGCAAAGAATATCATGGATGAAACGAATATCTAACAAGGATGTCACAAACAGAGCAAGCACGAAAAGGGAAATAATGTAATGGATCATGAAAGGGCAATGTAACTTCGTTGGACATGTGATTAGGAAAGAGGAGTTAGAATGCACGGTAATTATGGGAAAGATTGAAGGGAAGAAAGCAAGAGGAAGACGAAGATAAATGATGATGGAGACAGCAGCCAGAGAACTGGAAATGAATACCAATCAATTGATCCACTTGACCCGAAACAGGAGTGTGTGGGCCATGGCAGTCAAAGCTCAATCTGGGGATGGCACCTGATGATGATGATGATGATGATCCTCTTTTATATTATGGGCTACTTACCTTCATATTTTATCTTTCTTTATTGCTTTTTAGTTGCCTATGGTTTTTAAAAACTTCCCAATCTCCCCCAATCAAAAAAAGCATCAGCCATGATTGAACGGTGGAGCAGACTCAATGGGCCAAATGGCCTAATTTGACTTCTGTCTATATGGTCTCTAACTTTCTACTAATTTTTGTTATATTATATACCCTTTCCTTTGCTTTTATGCTGTCTTTGACGTTGTCGGCCATGCTTACCTCAACCTCTCTTTAGAATACAACTATTTCTTTGAGATGTATCTACCCTGCGCTTTCTGAATTGTTCCCAGGAACTCCAGCCACTGCTGTTCCACTGTCATTCTATCATAGGATCATCATTGTCTCCTAAGGGTTTAAGCTCCCTAATCAAATCTGGTTCGATACACAACACCCAGTCCAGAATTGCCTTTTCCCCAATGATTTCAACCACAAGCTGCTCTAAAAGGCCATCTCATAAGCATTCTACAGATTCACTCTCTTGAGATCCGGCACCAACCAGATTTTCCCAAACTATCCGTACATTGAGATCCCCCATGACTATCATAACACTTTCTCTTTCACATGCTTTTTCTATCTCCCATTGTAATTTATAATCCACATTCTGGCTACTGTTCAGAGGCTTGTATCTAACTCCCATCTGGGTCTTTTTACCCTTGCAGTTTCTTAACTCAACCCACAAGGATCCTACATCTTGCGAGTGAGGGCAGCACCAATGGTGGAGGAAGGGAAGTACCATTCTTCGAAGAAGGATGCCATCTCTAATGTCCTGGAAAGGAAAGCCTCGTGCTAGGAACAGATGGTGGGTGGAGATGAAGGAAATGAGAAAAGGGAATAGCATTTTTACAGGAGGCAGGCTGGGAAGAGGTATAGTCAAAGTAGCCATGGGAATCAGTTAGTTTATAAAAGATGGATCCTCAACTGGATCCTCGACTTCTGAACCAGAAGACCACAATCTGTGGATTGGTGATAATATCTCCTCCTCGCTGACAATCAACACTGGTGCACTTCAGGGGTGTGTGCTTAGCCCACTGCTCTACTCTCTCTATATACCCATGACTGTGTGGCTGAGCATAGCTCAAATACCATCTATAAATTTGCTGATGATAAACCATTGTTGGTAGAATTACAGATGGTGTCAAGGGGGCATACAGGAGTAAGATATGCCAACTAGTGGAGTGGTGTCGCAGTAACAACCTGGCACTCAACGTCAGTAAGATGAAAGAGCTGATTGCGGACTTCAGGAAGGGTAAGACAAAGGAACACATACCAATCCTCATAGATGGATCAGAAGTGGAGAGAGTGAGCAGTTTTAAGCTCCTGGGTGTAAAGGTCTCTGAGGATCTAACCTGGTCCCAACATATCAATGCAGTTATAAAGAAGGCAAGACAGCGGCTGTACTTCATTAGGAGTTTGTGGACCTCAGGAAGGGTAAGACGAAGGAACACATACCAGTCCTCATAGATGGATCAGAAGTGGAGAAGTGGAGATTTGGTATGTCAACAAATACACTCAAAAACTTCTGTAGTTGTACTGTGGGGAGCATTCTGACAGGTTGCATCACTGTCTGGTATGGGGGACGGGGAGCTACTG
The DNA here is from genome assembly GCF_030028105.1 of Mobula birostris. Classification (NCBI taxonomy): domain Eukaryota; kingdom Metazoa; phylum Chordata; class Chondrichthyes; order Myliobatiformes; family Myliobatidae; genus Mobula; species Mobula birostris. The sequence goes on along the minus strand of NC_092375.1, from coordinate 169,198,501 downwards.
CACAGGACCAAAAAAGAAGCTGCAGAGGGTTGTAAATTTAGTTGATTCCATCTTGGGCACCAGCCTACAAAGTAACCAGGACATCTTCAGGGAGCGGTGTCTCAGAAAGGCAACACCCGTTATTAAGGGCCTTCAGCACTCAGGGCATGCCCTTTTCTCACTGTTACCATCAGGTAGGAGGTACAGAAGCCTGAAGGCACACACTCAGTGATTCACGAACAGCTTCTTGCCCTCTGCCATCCGATTCTTAAACAGACATGGAACCCGTGGACACTACCTCACTTTTTTAACATACATTATTTTCTGTTTTTTGTATGATTTTTAATCTATTCAATATACATATACTGTAATTAATGTACTTATTTATTATTATTATTTTATTTTGTTTTTTTCTTCTATATTATGTATTGCAATGAACTGCTGCTGCTAAATTAACAAATTTCACAGCACACGCCAGTGGTAATAAACGTAAACAGGAGGAAATATGCAGATGCTGGAAATTCAAGCAACACACATAAAACATGCTGGTGAATACAGCAGGCCAGGCAGCATCTCTAGGAAGAGGTACAGTCGACGTTTTGGGCCGAGACCCTGCGTCAGGGCTAACTGAAAGAAGAGCTAGTAAGAGATTTGAAATTGGGAAGGGGAGGGGGAGATCCGAAATGATAGGAGAAGGCAGGAGGGGGAGGGATGGAGCCAAGAGCTGGACAGGTGATTGGCAAAAGGGATATGAGGCTGGAGAAGGGAGAGGATCATGGGACGGGAGGCCTAGGGAGAAAGAAAGGGAGGGGAGCCCAGAGGATGGGCAAGGAGTTATAGTGAGAGGGGCAGAGGGAGAAAAAAAGAGAAAGAGAAAAAAATAATAATAAATATTAAATAAGGGATGGGGTATGAAGGGGAGGTGGGGCATTAACGGGAGTTCACCAGCATTTTTTAATGTGTGTCCAGCGATAATAAACCTGATTCTGATTCTGATGTTGGCAGACAGTTTGCCTCCAGCAATGGAGACAGAGATCAAGAAAGGAGAGGGAAGTGTCAGATATAGAGCAAATGAATTTAAGGGCCGGGTGAAAGTTGGAGGCAAATTTGAAAAAATTGACAAGCTCAGCATGGATGCATGAAGCAGCACCAATACAGTTGTCCATGTCGCACAGGAAGAGTTAGGAAGCATTACCAGAGAAGGCTTAGAACAGGGACTGTTCTATATAGCCAAAATATCATTAATGTATTCCATATATTGCATGCTTTCATATGTAACACCTTCATTCTTGTATTCATCACTCTCTTTGATTTTGCTCTCATGTTACACTTCAGCTCATCCCACTGACTGAGATTTTGCCCTGTCATCTACCTGTGCTTCCTCACAGTTTCACTACACACTGGAACTACTTGTATACCAAATGCCCAATCTTCAGCCCCATCACTCCGGTTCCCATTACTGCTGCCGAATCAATCACTGCTCACTGCTGGCTATTGACAATCGCTGCTTGGAGGCCAAATGCATCCTCATCTACCATCATCAACAGGCTACTCCTTTGATTTGATCAGCACGTAACCCTAACCTTCCCAATTCATCAGGGCCATACTATTTGCTACACTCAGTTCCTCGTCCATGACCTGGACAACACGCTGACATCGTGTGGAGGGTTGCGTGCTTCAAGGACTCCATCGGGCGATGCCACCTCAGGGCCACCCACGTTGGAACAGCTGTGGACAAGATGCCGGATGAAGACTGATCCAACCCCGGCTCCCGAACAGACAGATTCATGTCTGCCCCTCCTGGGCCACACTTCATTATGAATCAAGCCAACGTATACGGTCGTGAACTAGAGGAGTGGCTTGCCAAAAAACCAATTAGAAGTGTGAAGAGAAAAAAACCTGCCATATGAAACAAAAGTAACTCAGTTCTTGAAAATGCAGTCTATACTGCTCCACGTTAAAGAAATGAGCCTAAGCAAAACTATTCATCAACATAAAATTATACTAGTTATTTACAGACAGTAAATTATGAATTTAACATAAGCATATATGTAGTCATGATCTCACCCAGGCAAGAGAAAGCTCAGGACGATTGGATCTCTGCCACTGGTCACTCCAACGAGCATCAAATCTCAGACCCAAGCTGCTCTCAATTCTTGTCTTTGGTGTTATTGGATGATCACCTGGACACAATGCACAAGATCACAAGAGGCTGCAAAGGATTGAGGACACAACCCTCCTCGGCATCAGAGACATCTTCAAGAGGCCTCCAAGAGGCACATTCATATGAAGGACCCACACCATCCTGGACATGCCCTCTCCTCGTAACTACCGTCAGGGAGGTGGTACCAGGAGCCTGAAGACCTACACGCAGTACTTTAGGAAAAGCTTCAACACTTCTGCTATCAGATTTCTGAAGGCACCACAAACCTATAAGCACTGTCTCGTCTTTACCTTATTCTCACCGTTTATTTTGTAATCTGTAGTAATTCTTAACACTTTGCAAAACAACAAATTTCACATCGTACAAGTCAGTGATAACAAACACGATTCTGATTCTTGACAAGATGTAACAGAACAGACCACTGAAGGCAACAATTTTCAAATTAAACTGCAGTCACTGATGCAGCAATGCATCAAATTCATATCATGCGTTACTGCTAGTTCTTTAAAAAAGGGTCCTCCCAAGTAGATCACAACTACTCTCTGCTTTCTGCCTTTAAGCCAATTTCTCTTCCGTGATACTAGTGATCTTTTAATTCCACAAGCCTCTATTTTTCTTATCACTGCTGAATGCCACTTTCCAAATCTTGTGTGGGACTTCAGCAAACGTCTTCTGAAAATCACTATGTTACATCACTCTGGAGGTGATAAACCTTTCAAATTCTCTTTGCTGAAGGGTTGTGGAGACTCAGTCATAACTCAAATTTTTTTTTGGTGTGTGTGCGTCTGCGTCTGCGTGTGCACGATGATTTTTTTTCAAGTCTTTACAAGGCGCGGAGCGAGAGAGAGAGAGACTGTGTGGCGTGCCACTCCTCACACAGACATTTCGCAGTATTTTTCCCTTTATTTTACGAGGTCGAGTTGCGATCTCGACACTCAACCCGGCACGGATGGAGAGCGTACTCGGGAGCGGCCCCGACTGGATTCGAACCTGGGAACCTCCGTTCCAGGGTCTGGTGTTGATGTCATTGCGCCACCAGCCGGCCCAGTCATAACTCAAATTAATAAATTGCTGGATATCAAAAGAATCAAGGGTAGTGCTGGGAAGTAGCTCTGAGCTGCAAGATGAGCCATGATCTCAGAGGATGCAGAGCAGACTCAAGGGCCAGAGATCTTAGTCCTGCTCCAATTTCTCAATCCACATGGGTGACATCCACAGTAAGCCTTTCATTAAACTTCTCTTTCACATAAATAAAAATGATTAGATCAATCAAACATTCATTTATCTATTTTTCAAAAAGATGAAATGGCAGAAACCTCATTCAGATACAAGCAGCAACATTTTCTACAGATCACTAACACTGGAAAACTGCTTTGAGTGGTGATAGACTGGAGCAGATCTGGGTATTGCCTCCACCTGGCCTAGCTAATTTTTTTTAAAAAACCAGAGGTGAAGTGCTTAGAATTAGGTGGCGAAGGTTAAAGCACATGGAGGGATTGAAAGGCCTGGGTCAATAGATCACTGGGTCAATCACTGCCCTATCTATTTTACTCCTTGTTCTTCCTCTCTTCTCAGTGCATTCTCATTGTTGCCACCATTGCATCTCTTACCTCACATCTTTTACTTCTCTACCACAACAGTTGGTGAGGCCACACTTGTGTGCGCACAGATTTGCTGGAGACGGTGCAGAAGAGGTTTACGAGGACGCTGCCTGGGCTAGAGGACTTGAGTTACTCTCAGAGGCTGGCCATGCTGGATCTTTATTCCCTGTGCGCAGAAAAATGAGGGGTGACCTCACAGAATTTTATAAATTGGATGGGTTGTAAGGTGAACAGTTACAGACTTTTCCCCGGGCTTGGGAAGTCTAAAACTGGAGAGCACAGATGCAAGATTCAAAGATTGAAAGTAGATTTATTATCAAAGTATGATGCAGAATGCAACCCTGAGATTTGTCTTCCTGCAGAGAGCCACAAAACAAAGAAACACCATGTTTCAAAGAAAACATCAAACAGCCAACACACAAAAAAAAAACAAATCATGCAAATTGCAAAAAAACGAGAGAATAACGCACAGAATATAAAACATCAAACGACAGAGTCCTTGAAACAGTCTAGGAATGTTCAGTTCAGTTCAGTTCAGTGCTCCAGGCAGCACTCTCCATTCCAAACCTCACCGAACCCCCTCGCAGACAGCAAAGTGCCAGATCGCTCAACTGGCCCAAAAACACACCATCAAAATGTCAATCACAGGTTCCAATTGCACACAGCTTAGTAGTAGAATCATATTTCAAAGAAGGAGTAAAAGTAGTTTTGTGAACCGTCTGAAGGATGTCGCTGTTGGTCATGTGGTTTACTGGCACCATTTTGACAAGAAGAGAAGGAGACCCAAGAGGCAACCTGGTTACATGGAGGGTAGAGAGTACCGGGAATGAGCTGCTAGAGGGAGTGGTCAAGGAGAATACAATGGCAACATTCACGAGGTATTTAGGTAGGTGCAAGGAGAGGGTTATGGGCAACAGGGATAAGCAGGGAGGATGTTGTGGTCAGCATGGACTAGTTGGATCAAATGGCCTGTCCCTGTGCTGCATTACTTTATGAATCTAACGGTCTTAGTTTTCAAAGTAATATTTCCCCTAATCCATGACAGAAGAAATTCTTATGTATCATGAAATCAGATGTCATGTATATATCTTTTCCTGCCAGAGGAGAATTTATAGACATTTTAAGCAGTGGGAGGGATATCAAAGTGAATGACAGTGAGAAATGGTCCAACACAGAGCATCTGTTCATATTTTATCATGTTTTTGTAATTTCTTTTTAACGTGACACCATGAGTGTCAAAAATCACATCCGATGGCTGCCTGGGGAGCACTTCAAGAACCCCATACTAGCGGGTATCACCATAGTTGTGAACAGCATCATGCAAACATCTTGCTTGAAAACGAAACACGATTTACAGGTTGGAAGAATTTGCCGTCAGCTCTCCTGTGTACAAACTTGCACATAAGCACTGCTCCGTAAACACAGTAACATCAAACAATGTTTGGCGTTATATGTACCAAGTCCTGCAGCAAATCAGAGGACTAAGAAAACATGAAGCCAGTTTTAACCTGAGGATTGAGGTACTGTGGAGGATCAAGCTGCTTCCATCTCTACTCACTCTCCAAGCATCCGACCTCGACCACTCTTCCCCACATTAACTGTCTCAGCAGACTACCTCCCCCAGAATCTCCTCCAAGATATCTGCTAGGCACCAGCCCACTCAAAAATAGTTATGTGCCCAATCATCATCTGTTTCTTATCCTCTCTGGCACACCAGCCCTACCAACTTCTCCAAAATTCATTTCCAGCAATTACTGATGATAACAGAGGAAAGAACTATTCTACTGCATAATAATTAGAGTTTCTTGCTAGTAGAATATTAAAGCCTCCCCGATGAATGCATTGTTTCAATGGAGCAAGCACTTTCAATTCATCTGAAAGTAAGATGTCTTCTCTCCTCTCCTGAACGTATCCCATTAGCTTTCACAACAATATACAGTATTCGAAAGCCCTTGGGAATGACCGAAGCACTTCTTGCTCTGAGTCTTTGCCTACACCTACAGTGACGCAAAGTTTTGCTTTCCGCACAAAATTGAACGCTCTTTAAGTTACACGAGATCCTTAAGAGCTTGCAAGATTTCAAAATTTCAATCTTTAAATTGGCAAAATGCACATCAGGGGCAGGTCTTCAAGCTGTTGTCTATCACGTACAAAAGGTAACCTGCAAATCAAGATGGTCTTTCACCCCTAGTGTTCTCCAGGCAGAAATAATCTCTACCCATCCCACTAAGCCACTCTCCTCTTGGAAAACTAAAATCATCTCCAGCATCGTTGCAAAGGCAGTAAAGTATCCTTTTGTCTATTCAAGTGCAATAAAGACAGTTCAAATGCAAGTGATTATTCCTTTCTATAATTGCTGCTTGTCATCTTGTTTGCAGATTTAGCTGCTGTCAGCTCACCCTTTTTGACCCAAGTTGACAACTTTCAAATTGCTGTTATATCTGTTTTTGATCCATTTCATTCCCTGGAGCTGAGGATCAATTAGGAGTGGCCAACGTTCACAATTAGAAACAATAGTGGCATTCTCTGTGGACATCTTATCACTCGGCAAGCCTTCGTTGTTCCAGGTTGCAATTGTTGCATCATCTGTTAGTAACGCAACGACTTCTAAATCTTCGGTCATTGGAACTGGAACCTGGCAAAGGAAGCAAGTTCATTAAGAATATTTAAAATTGATTCTTGTTCAAATTTGTGCTGTAGTAAAACCTAATAGAATTATTTTGTATTTTGTTAACTGTTAAACAAACAAAACTTAAACAAGAATATTTCCAAAAATTAATCATAGAATTTTCCATGTTAGCGAAGTTAACAGTATCTTTTGTTTTCTTCTTCACAAAAGCAAAGTACTTAAACAATGAATATTTTAGTCCAACTTAAAATAAAACTATCTTGTTCTGATCTAAAATATATCCATCTGAACTACATTCTTCTCTCATTATTGAGGTAATTATAACATTTGCCAGTTTTAACAATCTCTGCACCAGAGCTTTCCAAGTCAAAACTACAATTTCTACATGTAGCCATGTACAACAGTGATTAAGATATTAATTTAGTGAGATGATTTACTTTAAGTCCTTAATATAAAAAAGTGGTGACTTTATGATAGCTGAAAACTCCTTTGCTGTGAAAATGTCTCTGTTGTCCTCCAAATTGAACTAATCTAGCACGTTCAGGACTTTGATAAGCTTGACTATTTTTCAGACAATTGAGGGTGTTATTTCATGAACGTTCCAACATTTTAAATTCACATTTAAAAAAAAGGTTTTTAAATTCCAATTAAGTTAATTGGTTCAAAGAAAGCATAGAAACCAAGGCCTCAGCAAGAGTGCAGAGAGTTGGGGTAACTGGGACTCCAGTGATTGGCTGGGGAACAAGGGAGCTGGAGCCTCAATGAGTGAATGAGGAGAGTGCAGACCAGAGCCCAAGCAAACAGACAGGATGACGAGGAATTGATACCTCAGTGAGAGACTAATGAGTGCAGGAACTAAAGCCCCAGCTTAGGAATTGGGGTTTCAGCAAACAGTCACTGAGTGCAGGAACCAAGCGGACAGGGAGCAGGGTAACTGGAGTCCGAGACAGTAGACGGGGTGAGGAGGAAGCTGGGGCCTTGGAGAATGCGGGACACTGATAGGATGCAAAACTGGGCTGAGAAGTGGCAGATGGAGTTCAACCCAGATAAGTGTGAAGAGGTTCATTTTGGTAGGTCAAATATGATGGCAGAATATAGTATAAGACTCTTGGCAGTGTGGAGGATCAGAGGGATCTTGGGGTCCAAATCCATAGGACGCTCAAAGCAGATGTGCAGGTTGACTCTGTGGTTAAGAAGGCATACGGTGTATTGGTCTTCATCAATCGTGGAATTGAATTTAGGAGCCGAGAGGTAATGTTGCAGCTATATAGTACCCTGGTCAGACCCCACTTGGAGTACTGTGCTCAGTTCTGGTCGCCTCACTACAGGAAGGATGTGGAAGCCATAGAAATGGTGCAGAGATTTACAGGGATGTTGCCTGGATTGGAGAGCATGCCTTATGAAAACAGGTTGAGTGAACTCGGCCTTTTCTCCTTGGAGCGACGGAGGATGAGAAGTGACCCGATAGAGGCGTATAAGATTATGAGAGGCGTTGATCATGTGGATAGTCAGAGGCTTTTTCCCAGGGCTGAAATAGTTGTCACAAGAGGACATAGGTTTAAGATGCTGGGGAGTATGTACAGAGGAGATGTCAGGGGTAAGATGTTTACTCAGAGAGTGGTGAGTGCGTGGAATGGGCTGCCGGCAATGGTGGTGGAGGCAGATATGATGGGGTCTTTTAAGAGACCTTTGGATAGGTACATGGAGCTTAGAAAAATAGAGGGCTATGGGTAAGCCTAGTAACTTCTAAGGTAGGGACATGTTCGGCACAATTTTGTGGGCCGAAGGGCCTGTATTATGCTGTAGGTTTTCTACGTTTCTATGATTCTAATGGTCTGGAGGGTGTTAGCTCAGGAACTGATGTGCCAGCAGGTAGATGACAAATGCAGCAAACATCACTTGTTAATTCAGGTATCTAATCATCAGGATTTCCCAATAATCAGATGGCAAATTGTTGGGGCTCTACTGAATTTGTAATCATTTTTTAAGAGGTTGGAATGCAATAGACATGGAATGAAAACAAGTTCTGTTTAAACCAAGATTCTCTACATTATGAAAGAAATTCCCACTTATATTAATCCAACATTCAATGTCACCCAGCCACTACTCACAATGGCCTTGCCAAAGTAATAGTTATGAAGAATTTGAAATGATGAACAATTTCAAGCCTAATTTGGGGAGGTGTCAAGTAAAGACAATGCAGGGATTCTGAGATGCAGATCTTAGTCTTCAAGTATATGTTTCTCATTAGTTCTTATACAGTGAAATTAGTGTTAGCAACCAGCCTAACTGCATCATTAATGAATTCAAAAATATTAGCCGTCACACACAGATAGAATTTAAAGTGTCAGGCAAAGGCCTGCATCTTTCCATGGGCAGACGGAGGAGGCAAAGTTATAATTATCGTCACACGGTGAATACAAAACAAGGGTTTATTTCACTTCATCATCCTGAGCCACTGCTTCAAAACCACAGCAGCCAAACGCTGAACATCCCTCAATCAGTTCTTGTGTCTTCTGTTCCCTGGGCTTCAATTCATGTAACCCGTAGGTAGTGCCTAAGGTAATAGCTACAGACTTCTCTTGTTTCCTCTCCTCCAATTGTGGCTCCAGCAGATACCTGCTCAGGACCTTAATCACTGGACAGTGATTGTTTATTATGACTCCCTTGATACCACAGGACCTTTGTTCTGGGTTCCTACTTGCTGGCAGAAATCTTATCAGGTACCACCATAAATACTTTAGATGTATAACCAAGGAAATTGGAGCAATGTCATGGCTGTGTTGGAGATAGAGGTCCCAATTCTATTTCCCAAGGATGAAAGTGTTTAAGCACGAAATCCCAATTTACAGACCAGCGTTGAGCTCTCTGGCTTCTATGTCAATTAACACACATAAAAGTTGCTGGTGAACGCAGCAGGCCAGGCAGTATCTCTAGGAAGAGGAGCAGTCGACGTTTCAGGCCGAGACCCTTCATCCTGACGAAGGGTCTCGGCCTGAAACGTCGACTGCACCTCTTCCTAGAGATGCTGCCTGGCCTGCTGCGTTCACCAGCAACTTTTATGTGTGTTGCTTGAATTTCCAGCATCTGCAGAATTCCTGTTGTCTATATCAATTAAAATGGGTTAAAGGATGTTCCTGAAAATGAGAATGTAAGAAAACATTCAAATTTATTTCACATTTTCTTTCACTGATTTTATGGAAATTGAATAACTGCAGATGAGGGATCTGAAATAAAAACAATTAATGCTGGAAATACTCAGCAGATACTACAAAAAGGGGTGCCTACCATTCCATGCCCAGACAGCACTTCTGTAAATCTGAACACCTATCTGTCCTTTCTCTACCTGCATACAGTCAGAGGCTAAAGAGCAAGGACAACAATGTGGTGGTCGCGGGAGGCAGAGGACCGACTGTAGGATTGCTTCGAGTTGCTGGACTGGGCCATATTCAGGGACTCATCAGTAGGTCTGGATGAATACACCACGGTTGTTAAGGACTTTACTGAAACAGTCGTAGAGGAGTGTGTCCCCACAAAAACGTTTAGAGTCTTCCCCAACCAGTAGACCTGGATGACCCATGAGATCCACAATCCGCTGAGGGCCAGATCAGAGGCAGTCAGATCTGGTGACCAAGTAAGACCTCCAGAAAGCCACCTCATGGGCAAAGTGGCAACTCCACAACTAAACTTGAATCAATGAAGGATGCTCAACAGTTGTGGCAGGGCTTGAATGCTGTCACCTCTTATAAAGTGAAATCAAGCGATATAGGTGACAATAGGGCTTCACTTCCTAATGCTGAATGCTTTCTATGCTCGCTTTGACCTAAACACGAAGGAACCTTCACAAACTCATACAGCTCCCATTGATCCTGTGATTTCAGTCTCTGATGGCAATGTGAGAACAACCTTCGGGAGGGTGAACCCACAGGAAGCATCCAGCATAGATAGTGTATTTGCCCAAGTACTAAAGACCTGTGCTAATCAACTGGCTGGAGTGTTCACCAATATCTTTAACCTCTCGCTTCAGCAGTCTGAGGTACCCACCTGCTTCAAGCAGGCTTCAACTATACCGGTGTCCAGGAAGATCATGGTAATCTGCCTCAATGACTATCGACCAGTAGCACTTTGAATTGAATTGACTTCATTACTTGCATACTTAATATACACGAGGAGTAAAAATCTTTATGCTATGTCTCCGTCTAAATGCGCAACTTACAGTAATTTGTAATAAATATTATGTACAACAGGATAGTCAATATAACATAGAAATACAGTTGTGTCCGCATGAGTTAAGCAGTCTGATGGCCCTTACATCCACTGTGATGAAGTGGTTTGAGAGGTTGGTTTTGAAACACGTCAACTCCTGCCAGAGGAGCAAATTGGATCCGCTCCAATTTGCCTACCAGTATGACAAATCCACAGCAGATGCCATTTCATTAACTCTTCACTCAATCCTGGAACATCTGAACAGCAAAGATGCATACATCAGGATGCTCTTTATCAACTGCACCTCCACATTCAATACTATCATCCCTACAAAAATAATCAATAAACTTCCAGTGCTAGGCCTCAATACCTCCTTGTGCAATTGGATTAATTTCCTCACTTGCAGAGCCCAGTCGGTTTGGATTGGCAACAACATCTCCTCCGCAATCCATCAGCACAGGTGCACCACAAGGCTATGTGCTTAGCCCCCTGCTCTACTCCCTTTACAATTATGACTGTGTGGCTAAGCATCTCCAATGCCATATTTAAATTTGCTGATGACACCACTGTCGTAGGCCAGATCAAAGATGGTGACAAATCAGCATATTGAAGGGAGATTGAAAATCTGGCTGAGTGGTGCCACAAAAACAACCTCTGACTTGACATCAGCAAGACCAAAGAGCTGATTATTGACTTCAGGAGGAGGAAACCGGATGTCCATGACTCAGTCTTCACTGGGGCATCAGAGGTGGAGAGAGAAGGCAACTTTAAATTCCTCGGTGTTCTCATTTCAGAGGACCTGGCCTGGGCCCAGCACGCAAGTGCAATTATGAAGAAAGATCAGCAGCACATCTACTTCCTTAGAAGTTTATGAAGATACGGCATGACATCTAAAACTTTGGAAAACTTCTGTAGATATGGTGTGGAGAGTATATTGACTTGTTGCATCACACCCTGATATGGAAACACCAATGTCTTTGAACAGAAAGTCATGGATACGCCCAAATCCATCATGGGGAAACCTCTCCTGACCATTGAGCATATATACACGGAGTGCTATCACAGAAAAGCAGCATCCATCATCAGGGATGCCCACCAGCCAGGCCTTGCTTTCTTCTCACTGCTGCCATCAGGAAGAAGGTAGAGGAGCCTCAGGACTCACAGCATTACACTTAGGAACAGATATTACTCCTCGACCATCAGGCTCTTGAACCAGTGGGGATAATACCCTTGCCCCATCACTGAAATGTTCCCACAATCTATGGACTCACTTTCAAGGACCCTTCATCTCATGTTCTCAATATTTATTGCTTACTTATTTATTTATTATTTCCTTTTCTTTCTTTTTTATTTCCATAGTTAGCTGTGTGTTGCACTTTGGTCATTTGTCTGCCCTGTTGGGTGCTGTCTTTCATTAACTCTGTTATGGTTCTTGGATTTACTGAGTATGCCCACAAGAAAACCAATCTCTCAGGTCGTACATGGTGAGATATATGTACTTCCATAATTAATTTACTTTGAACTTTGAGATTCTGCAGATGTGGAAAGAGAGAATGCCTTGCAGTTTTAGATCAAAGATCCTTCATCAGAAATGAGAAAGGAAGTAAAAAGATTACTTTACTGGAAGAGAGAGAGAGAGAGAGAGAGAGAGAGAGAGAGAGAAACAGTAAGTTTTTCTTTTCACCTGCAACTTGAGTTGAATGATTTCAGCATTGTTAGTTTCAAGTTTGAGTCAACAGATCCTAGTTGGGGCACCAAAAGGGGACGAGGGGAGGAGAAGATGGCGGTGCGGCCGCTCCGGAATGATATCTGTATTTGTCAAGTAGGGGACTGTGCACAATCCTGATTTGATGGAGACAGATGTGAGAAGCACGGAGGAACATCTGGAGAGACTTTTGAAATGCCCGTTTCGCTGCTGCTGCTACTGTGCGATCCAGAATCTCCAGAGGGGAAGGCCCTAAATCCTCAGCTTTGCCTATTGCTTGGTGGCTGGGGCCGCGGTTGAAAAGCTCAGCAGAGATGGTGCTCGGTGTCGGAGGGCTGGTCAGAGGCTCGAAGTTTTCGGGTGGACTCAAGAGTTGGCTGTGGTCGGGTGCTTTCAGGGTGCTGCATCGGCAAGTTTGCAGTGCTGGAGGTTCATGGCAGGGAGAGTTTTTCTTCCTTCTACCGTCTGCGTGAAATGATGGGACCTTCCCGAGACTTTGAATTTTTTTTTTTACCATGCCCTTGGTCTAACATAGAAACATAGAAAATAGGTACAGGAGTAGGCCATTCGGCCCTTTGAGCCTGCACCGCCATTTATTATGATCATGGCTGATCATCCAACTCAGAACCCTGCACCAGCCTTCCCTCCATACCCCCTGATCCCCGTAGCCACAAGGGCCATATCTAACTCCCTCTTAAATATAGCCAATGGACTGGCCTCAACTGTTTCCTGTGGCAGAGAATTCCACAGATTCACCACTCTCTGTGTGAAGAAGTTTTTCCTAATCTCGGTCCTAAAAGGCTTCCCCTTTATCCTCAAACTGACCCCTCGTTCTGGACTTCCCCAACATCGGGAACAATATTCCTGCATCTAGCCTGTCCAATCCCTTTAGGATTTTATACATTTCAATCAGATCCCCCCTCAATCTTCTAAATTCCAACGAGTCCAAGCCCAGTTCATCCAGTCTTTCTTCATATGAAAGTCCTGCCATCCCAGGAATCAATCTGGTGAACCTTCTTTGTACTCCCTCTATGGCAAGGATGTCTTTCCTCAGATTAGGGGACCAAAACTGCACACAATACTCCAGGTGTGGTCTCACCAAGGCCTTGTCTTTATCAAATTACGGTATTGCTTTGCACTGTTGTAACTATATGTTAAAATTATGTGGTTTTTGTTAGTTTTTCAGTCTTGGTCTGTGTTGTGTTTCTGTGATATCATACTGGAGGAGCATTGTATCATTTCTTAATGCATGCATTACTAAATGACAATAAAAGGACTGCGTATCCTCATAATCTAAAATAAAGCTTCATAGTTTGAATTCATTACCTTTTGGCCCTCAGTGAGGAACTGCAAGTGCATCAGTGTCTATGATATTGGTCCCTACAAGATGGATAGGAAAGAACTTATAAGAAAGAGAGGAAAACAAGAAATCTTAATATTAGTCTGTGCACATAGATTTAGTGGTGAAACAATCTTTTCCACTATCTGTGACACTGGAAAAGCTGAAACAACTTGTATATGGCAGCCAGGAACTTTTTTCACTATGGCTTCATCATCTGTGCTCACCTACAATGGAAGGCTGCAATTTTTAGGGTGCATCAGATAGTGCTAGATCCACAGAGTACCTCAAAAGGCCACGGTTGCGTAGTGGTTCGCATAATGCTATTACAACGCCAGCAACCTGGGTTCAATTCTAATGTAGTCTGTAAGGAGTCTGTACATTCTCCCCATGGCTACGTGAGTTTCCTCCAGGTGCTTTAGCTTCCTCCCACATTAGAAAGTTAATTAGTCACAATTAATACTTACAATTAATTTATATACAATGGATTCCGGTTAATTGGGCCATTCGTTAATCAGGGCACCACTTATTTGGAATAACACTTAAAGAACAAAAACTGATTAAGAAAATAGCTGGGATCCCCTTCATTTATTTGGGACACTGTGCTGCTTAACTGGACCAGGAGACTGCTGCCAAACTGTTCCTAACTAGTGCAGTTGCACACACTTGCGGCCGTTAGATACTACATCGTGCTTGGAGTGATCATATTTTGAATAACATCAATTGCACGTGTTTGTGTTCAAAAAGAAGTGATTTTTCTCACTGATAGATGGCGGGAATTAGAAGCTAGACAATTCAGAATCGTTTTGCTCACTGAGGTTTCAAGTATTCAGGCTTGGAGATGCCAGAAAATGCCGGGAGTGAAAATGAAATGATTGTACTACTTCAATAAGTTAGAAAGAATGATGAATTTGAAGGTATCATCAATCAACTTCAACGTTACAATGAAAATGAAGATTTGGAGGATGCATTGCATGAAACCAGTCTGTTATCTACACTAGGTGTCTGCGCTGTTTTTGTTCATTTACAGTCAATCAAAAGAACACGGCAGCATATACTGGATGAATTCCTCCTTTGATAACTATTAGGGACTAATACATTGTTTTATAGTACTGTAGTAGTATTGGTATTTCTAATTAGTTTTGTATTTAATTTTAAAACATAATTTGTTACTCAGTTAAAATGTAGTTTATTTTTTTAATACTTTTTTAACAATTTCTCTGAAACTTCAGCTAATTGGGGAACCGCTTAATTGGACCAAAATGTACTGGTCCTAAAGTGTCCCATTTGACTGGAATACTCTGTATTTTGTCCCTATTTATACCGCATACATCCTTATTTTAATAGTTAGGTCTTCAATAATTCCCATTTTCATTTAAAATATATTTTCATTGCTCATAAACGTGTTTGATCAGATGTTAAAGATAATAGGCCATCTGAAAGCACAACTTGTTAGAAAGCCATCGGGGTGGTCTGTGGGTGGGGCCTGAGTATGAACCACCTGAAGGCTGCTTGTAGTGCATTGCCTGCTCTGCCCAGCAGAACAATCAGTCTTGGTGCTGAGAGTGCCCGAGGAACCCTGTGGTTCTAAAATCTGCAGGAAGCTCATGGAAACGTGTGAAGAATGGGCAAAGCTGTCAGGGATTTAGTAGAAAATGATCTTCCCGATAAAAGGAGTGTCCAAAGCTCGAGGACCTAAGTTTCAGATAAGAGATGCAAGTTTTCCAGAGGATCAGAGGAGGATTTCTCCAGCCAGAAGATGGTTGGAACCTGGTACACACAGTCAGGAAGTCCGGTGAAAGTAGATAATCTCATAACGTTTAAGTATCTGGATGAACATCTGAATTTCCAAGGATAATTTGAAATGCCGTTGACTAAGCATTGATAAATAGTTTAGATACATTAGGTACGTGATGTTCAGCATGGAAATGGTGGGCCAAAGATTTAGGTGATTGGTCAACAAACCCCACGCATTCTGCCATCAGCAAGAAAAATGTGCAAATTTCAAATACAACAGTTTTGGAAGAATCTTGTAAAAGGCATAGTCCAATTATTGTACCATCACAAAAGGAACACAAATATACTTGGCTTGATTAAACAGGTGAGACCAGGTGAGGGGGATGGTTGGTGGGTGGGAGAGGGGAAACCAGGTGAGATCCATCACCTGCCAGCTTGCACCCTTCTTCCTTCCCCTCCTCCCCAGCTTCTTATTCTGGTTTCTACTCTTCCTTTCCAGTCCTGATGAAGGTTCTCAGCCCAACATGGCATCTGTTTATTCCCCTCTCCTCCTTCAGAACTTGTGTGTGTTGCTTAACATTTACAGCACCTGTAGAATCTCTCATGATTTTTAAGTGGACTCTATATCGTAGACATTATCTTATGTAATTTTTTTTGTCTTTTCTTTTCAATATTCTAACCAAATCCTGAGGAAAGTGAGAATTATTACAAAACACTTTATCCGTCAAAGAAAGAAAACTACCATAAATTGCACACTAAAGATTATAAATGCCTGATATTTCCAAGTTAAGCTTCAGCTTCAGAAATACATTCATATTCCAAATCATCAAACAGGTATAATGGTACTATGTGGGGTAAACAAAATAAATAAAATACTCACTTAGAAAATTTATTTATTTCCCAAACTGACTCAGTGAAGTCAAATCAGTGAATGCAGGGGGATCTCACTGAAAGCTACCGAATGTTGAAAGGACTAGATAAGGAGGATGCTTCCTATGGTTGGGGTGTCCAGAAACAGTGTGCACAGCCGCAAAATTGAGGGACGACCCTTTCAAACAGAGGTAAAGGAGGAATTCTTTTAGCCAGAGAGTAGTGGATCTGTGGAATGCTCAGCCTCAGACATCTGTGGAGGCCGAGACCATGAGTCTATTTAAAGCGAGAAATGATAGTTTCCAAAGGTTATGGTGAGAAGGCAGGTGTGAGGGGTTGAGTGGAATCAGGGATCAGCCATGATGAAATGGCGGTGCTGACTCAACTGGTTAAATGCCTAATTCTGCTCCAATATCTAATGTTCTTATGGTCTAAATTACATTATAATGCACAGTAATAAATATTGGTTTGCATTGTGATATTTCACTACCAAAGGAATATAACTTTTTAAATTCTTATGCAAAAATTATTTCCCATCAGTTAATTATGCTTCAATTTCCTGAGACAATACTTCCACCAGTTTGATAGTTTTAAAAATAACTTATATGTATGAACCTTATATTTATAGTGCAGTAAACATTATGAAGATCACCTCAGCATGCAATTATGTTATGATAAATATTTGTTCCAGGAAATGTCACAGGAAAATATATTTCTGGTTAGTTAAATGTTTACCTTTTGGTTTCTCAGGTAAGGCATCCACATGCTTCGAACAAGTTCACGGCGATATCTCTTTGAGAAAGAGCCAGCATAAGAAATAAAAGCTGCCATTAAAAGGACATCTCCACAGAGAGTTTCTTCTTGTTCACGATACTGTGCAATAGACTGAGCCCAGCGCAAGTTCTCTGACTACCACATGAAATGAAAAGACAAAAATTTAACGATAACGAATATCCATATAGCAAACTAGTACAGCCTTGCTAATTATACTTTGTCCCAAATAAAGCAGATTTGTAAACATCTTCTAAATAAAAACTATTCCATCTCACTACATAATATTTAAAATAAGAACTGTAGTAACATTCACTAGAAAGCTGGTGTTTACTACATCTAAAACATGAGAAAATTTGCAGAGGCTGGAAATCCAAGGCAACACACACAAAATGCTGGAGAAAAAATAAAATATTAGTGCTCTGCACTAGGTGGTTCTGTAAGTTCTTACCTCCAGTCCTCTCACTAATCTGTTAGCCAGTTCAATCGTCTTATTGGTTCTGTTCACTTCATCTTGACAACGGACTTTCTCAAAACTCGCTTTTTCAAAGGCTGCTGTTAACTCAGCCAAGTTTGCATCTAATTCCTTAAAAATATAAAGTAGCTGTAGTTTAAAAAAATATCTTGAGCAGTGTCAACGCACTAAAGTCATTTAGCTTCGGCACCAACAATTTTCTCATTTTCTTCAAATGGGTGGGGGAAAAAATCACAGTAGTGAGAAATTATGTATCACAACATAAAAACTGATTTGATAAATAATTTTCCGAAAAAAGTTTGGAATCGAAATGATAAATCACCAAGTCAAAATAAATAGCGATGAGCGGTTCCAATTTATGTTGAGTTGTCATAGCATCTGGCTGTTGATTCACATTCAATTCCTCTACAGCTTAAATTTAGTCAAAGACATATTACTATGCATAATTAAAAATACTTTACAGATAACAAATATTATAAAGATATTTTATGTTTTAAAATATGTATTTCATAAAGATAATGGGATTAAAGCATCTTACTATTTTAAATATTTTGCATAAAATAGGTATGTTATGTCTATGATCAATATTAAAATAGTTTTAAATTTGTAAAAGCATAAATACTTTTTAATCCATTATCATGCATACAGTGAGAATAAATGATGCATATTGCGATGTTTGCAGATAATTTCAAAATAGCTACATTTTCTCTCTAAATCTCTTTGTATTTGAAGTGCTGCCCTTTTCAAAACAAGTGAAAGTTCAATCAAGTTTTGGTGCCATGATGATCAAACAGTGTCACATCACTATGGCAATGTCTGCCAGGGCCACAAATGCAGATCAGCTTTAATTGTACTAGGCCTTATTGCTGGTGCATGTCAATCAGAACCTATGAATTGAAGAAAATTTGCTCTGTTCATTCTGTTAAATGATGTATCCAATTAAACCTGTTAGAATTCATGATCTTCAGTCAAGGTTAAATGAAAGTAGTTACTCCTGTCAGCTATGTGATTAAATGCTGCCTACAGCAGGCACATTTATGTGCGAAATTAAAATTTTGTCTAAAACATGAATCTTTATGCATGCCAGTTAATTATCTTTCAGTCCTTCTACACATTAAATGCCCAGTACATTTGTTCTTAATCATCAGGTGCAATTTAAAACACACTTCATATCCAGCATTTAACTAGATTCCTCCATTTTAATGTATTCGGTTATAGCTGAAAATGCTACCCTTTTCACAGGTTTGGCTGTTGCGACATTATTACAGATTATCAACATTCAAGGGTATGGTAACGATCCACCCTGCAAAACTAAAATGCTTGATTGCAGAGAAGTATTTAAAAGGAACGTTGTTTTATGCAACTTGGGTAATGATCCAGTATTTATTATTCAGTGGCATTACACCTTGTATTTTCGGTATCCACATTCAAGTCACCATGAATTTTCACTGTATAAAATGTAGTGCCATCCTCAAATTTTCCAGCTTCAAGATTTTTGTAAAATGCAGGTTGTATTCTTGTTAACTCTCAAAATTCTGCTCCTCAGTAGCTAAGCAGTCAATAAATTGTGACAGGGTTATAAAATTAGGAAACGTCACCAATAAAAATCTGGTTAAATATCTCAAAGAGCATCAGCGTTTAATGGGGCTACTAAATATTTGCTTTCCTTTCCATGGTTCCCACCTGACAGGAATAGATAATTCCATCAGTATTCCCCTGGTACTCATTTACCCCTTAAAATTTCCAAACATAGTCCTCCAAGTAAAGAGTTGCAGGATATCACCAATGCCAACTCACAACAATGGGTGCCAATGGAAAACTTCAGAGACCAAGATCTCTGCCTGCCAGATTCATCCTCGGTATTGAGAATGAGGACTACCCATTTCCTGGATCTGACTGCAAAGCATTTTTTGAGGCATCCAGAAGGTGGTGCAATGACCTTCTTAACACTGTAGAAACTGAGGAGAATTTTCTGCTAGATTGAGGGTCCTCTCCTAAGTAATAGCTGACGAAGGAGTTAAATGCAGGTGGAGGCAGTGGAGGGTACTTTGAAACTTTTGAAATTTTACGGGCCACTAAAGTCCTCTGGGTTAATCTCCACATGACAGAGACCAGCTGAAAGTATTTCAGTTTCACTTCCCCCATCTCTATGGAGTACAGTGCAAGCTGGGCATGATTATCGGAATGCTGCTGGGTCAGGTGGAATGGCCACTCTCCCTAATCTTCTACTATGTTAACATGGATTAACCTCCCACTGTTTATTCTATGTAAATTTCAGACATTTCAATTTGGAATTTTTTTTCATCTTCACCTTTAAATGTAGTGGTAATAACCAAATAACGTAGTGTGAACGTAAGTCAGAAGTAGTTTCCTTGCTATGTTATAAACAAAATTATAAAGTTAAAATACAACTTCAGTTTAAATTTTAAAAATACTCACTTCCTTTTTTCTACGCCTTTACTATTTTACCATTTACAATTTTAATCTTTCCTTCATGCTTTTGCTAACTTGTGAAACCTTCTTTAATTTTTCTTAACTTCAACATTTTGTTTGTGCCACCTTGCTCTATTTTGAAATTAGGAAGGTCCTCAGATGTTGGTGTTAAGAAAGAGTTGAAGAATTTAATAAAAAAATAATCTTCTCTCCATACCGGGTGTAGATCCATTCCCAAATGAAATGGGTACACTGCGCGCAAACATATTAAGTTTAACAGGCACAAGAAAATCTGCAGATGCTGGAATTCCAAGCAACACACACACAAAATGCTGGAGGAACTCAGCAGGCCAGGCAACATCAATGGAAAAGAGTAAACAGTCAACATTTTGGGCTGAGAAAAGTCTCAGCCCGAAATATCGACTGTTTACTCTGTTCTACAGATGCTGCCTGGCCTGCAGAGTATCTCCAACATTTTGTGTGTGTTGCTTAAATTTAACAGGCTTATTTTTTAAAGGAACAGTAAGAGACAATATATTAATATTATAATTTTGTTAAAAATCCAGGGCAATTTTTGCAACATATACTTTGCAAAACAGATTTCTTAGTTCAAGTGTTTTGCAATACCAAATTTAAATAGTCAGTCAGGCAAAGCTCACATGGTAGTAAGAGTAATCACAGTCACAATGCATCAAGTGATTGCCGTACTTCTATATCCTGGTCTTGTACATTCAATTCTCCATGTGCCAATCTATCCATGATTGAGAAATTGTAAGGCTATAGTTGACTGGAAAAAAAATGAACCAAATCATCACAGAATCCTTTTGTGCACTTGTGGAACGGTTTATAAAGCATCCTTAAAGAGCAAGCTGACCACTATAGCTTCATGCAATTTAAAAGGGTGAGGGAAGAGACAAAAATGAATTTAAAAAGGTTGAAAAGAAAGTTGTTTTGATAAGGTACTTTTGAATGATAGTACTTCCATACTAGTTCAGGCTTAACTTGGCATCCTTATGTGACTTCTGTTTGTCATTTCAGATCACAAAAAATCTTTGGAACATATAAAGATTTGCAGTGGATGGCTTATGGAAAGTGCCATCATGTCACTCCATAATTATTAGAATCACTGAATTTAATTTTGATAGATTTTTAGTTATTGAGAAAATACAACTTCTACTGATTTATTAAATGATTGTGTAACTTCATTCAGTGGATTTCATGATATCTAATAATACAAATTTAAATTAAGATTTACTATTGCTAATACAGTTTGCCCTTTATTTTATTAAGATAGTTGATCTTGGCTTCAGGCTGCAGCTTTTTGAAGCATCTACAAGTACAACATTTTAAATAAAATGTTCATGTTAAATACATTTGTAGATAAGCAATGTGCACTTCAGAATAAATGGTCATAAAGAATATCATACAAAATCGAACATGCTTCCAGCAAATATATTTTTAATATCTGTGTTAAATTCAGAAACAATTTTAACATAGGATTGATTTAACATGGGATTGATTGGCTACTCTCACATTTTGGGGAATTATCAAGGGCAAATTCAGTAGATTTTGTAATTGGTTTATGGTTTACCCTCAGCAATGTCAAAATTGCTACTTTAGAACGGCTTGGAAATTAAATTAACCCTGGCCTTGTGGCACTGATGGCATTTATCAGTTTTCAAGGAACATGAGAATAAAGGAACAAACATTATCAAAGCTATTTAACATTTGTTAGTTTGATGAATTTGCCTCATTATAGCAATTGTTCTAACAAATTTACACTTGGATTATAATCAATTGCATCATGTACAATCCTGTAAGAAGTTAGTTGTTAATGAATCATTGAAGTTACAACTAATGAGTTCTCTTTGATAAAAACAAGATATTTTACAGGTGAAGGTCAAGTTTTAGTACTTACAGTGAGCTTTTTCCTGATGACCTGAAGTTTCTCTGCTGCAGCAGCTAAGTCAGAGTTGGCTTGCACAAGGGCTTTACATTTGAATTCTACATCACGGTGAACCTATTAATGTACAAATAAGAATGACATTAAAGTTACAGCAAAGGTATGTTCAGAATATTTGAAATTTGCAATATTAAAACTAATGTGTCATCAGCTCTGTGTATTGTTTATATACAGCAATTCCTGTTTTCCTGATCTCTCTGGTCTCCCCACTGCACTGTGTGGTCCTATTTTATTCAAGCATGAAGCACTCCAGTATACAGATAACATTCTGGATACTCTCAATATTGGTGCTTGATTAAGCTTGACAGTTAACTATTTCTCACCCTCCACGGTTCCTGTATGCTTTATTTGAAACATAATTCATCTTCATCTGGATGCAAAAGCCATAATTCCATTTTGGGAACATAGTTCTCCCTGATTAGCAGCCTATGCTGGTACATTGATGCCACTTTGTGGTTACCATAAAAAAAACTATGAGAATTTTAATATATTCACACAAATACATACAGTCATATTGTAGTGAGTTAACATTCAAATAAAAGTAGTTCCCTGATTCAAGGAGTTGCCGACATAGACATCATTATTAAATTACAGTATACATTAGAAAATTAAAATGGTTAAGAGCACTGCAGGGTCCATGGGAACTGCATGTTAATAATTAATCTTTTTGCCCCCAGCTGTGTTTTTAAAAATGTGCATATATCAAGAAATTATGGTACATGGTTGATCAAATATTGAGTGTCTTGAAATGCTATCCGGGCTTCTAAAGGAACACACAAACTGCAAGCAAATATTAAACTAGGTTAATACTTACATATATCTTTTGAAAATGACACCGTGACAGGCATGCAGATAGAGAAAAGGTAACGGAAAATGTTGAAAATGCATCACAACAAACAATGAAAAATTATTCTGTGCAAAAAACATTAATTACACCAAGAAAAGATGAATTAGCCACTCATCATTAATGAGAACGTACATTTTGTGTAGGTTTAAAGTCCATGTATGATAGATGTGCTATTACTGGCAAAATACATCATGATAACACTCAAGTCAGCAGTGAAAATGTTCACTTGACATATGTTCTCTTGCAAAGCATTCAATCATGCCAAAACAAGCACTTTTGATTGGTTAAAAATATTGCTGTAATGCACCTGTGGACTGGAAGTGAAAATGTTTACAAATGACTACAACTCATTATTTTATTTCTGTACTTTGAGATTCATTGGCAACTAGCTTAATTAAGACTGTCAAAGGGAAAAATGTATGACAAAAATTGTCCTATTAACAGTATTATAAAATTACTTGCAAATGCTTAGAAGCAAGTTTTGATGACTTGCATTGTTTAACTTGACATCTGCACTGATTCCAAAATTGCATAGCTTGGTGTTTGATCAGATAGGAAGTGACACTTGGCACATGGTTGCTTCAGAGTAAAATGGACTGTTCAAGGTGATAGATACTCAGTATCGGGACCAAAGCATGTTTTTGTCATCCTATCAAGCACTTTCATTACATCTACAAACTTTTCCTTTAACTTTAGTTAGCAATCATTAAAAACTAGTAAGAATAACAACAGGAATTCTGCAGGTGCTGGAAATTCAAGCAACACACATGAAAGTTGCTGGTGAACGCAGCAGGCCAGGCAGCATCTCTAGGAAGAGGAGAAGTCGACGTTTCAGGCCGAGACCCTTCGTCAGGACTAACTGAAGGAAGAGTGAGTAAGGGATTTGAAAGTTGGAGGGGGAGGGGGAGATCCAAAATGATAGGAGAAGACGGGAGGGGGAGGGATGGAGCCAAGAGCTGGACAGGTGATAGGCAAAAGGGATACGAGAGGATCATGGGACAGGAGGTCCGAGAGGAAAGACAAGGGGGGGGGGGAACCCAGAGGATGGGCAAGGGGTATATTCAGAGGGACAGAGGGAGAAAAAGGAGAGTGAGAGAAAGAATGTGTGCATAAAAATAAGTAACAGATGGGGTACGAGGGGGAGGTGGGGCATCAGCGGAAGTTAGAGAAGTCGATGTTCATGCCATCAGGTTGGAGGCTACCCAGACGGAATATAAGGTGTTGTTCCTCCAACCTGAGTGCGGCTTCATCTTTACAGTAGAGGAGGCCGTGGATAGACATGTCAGAATGAGAATGGGATGTGGAATTAAAATGTGTGGCCACTGGGAGATCCTGCTTTCTCTGGCGGACAGAGCGTAGATGTTCAGCAAAGCAGTCTCCCAGTCTGCGTCGGGTCTTGCCAATATAAAAAAGGCCACATTGGGAGCACCGGACGCAGTATATCACCCCAGTCGACTCACAGGTGAAGTGTTGCCTCACCTGGAAGGACTGTTTGGGGCCCTGAATGGTGGTAAGGGAGGAAGTGTAAGGGCATGTGTAGCACTTGTTCCGCTTACATGGATAAGTGCCAGGAAGGAGATCAGTGGGGAGGGATGGGGGGGACGAATGGACAAGGGAGTTGCGTAGGGAGCGATCCCTGCGGAATGCAGAGAGGGCGGGGAGGGAAAGATGTGCTTAGTGGTGGGATCCCGTTGGAGGTGGCGGAAGTTATGGAGAATAATATGTTGGGCCCAGAGGCTGGTGGGGTGGTAGCTGAGGACCAGGGGAACCCTATTCCTAGTGGGGTGGCGGGAGGATGGAGTGAGAGCAGATGTACGTGAAATGGGGGAGATGCGTTTAAGAGCAGAGTTGATAGTGGAGGAAGGAAAGTCCCTTTCTTTAAAAAAGGAAGACATCTCCCTCATCCTAGAATGAAAAGCCTCATCCTGAGAGCAGATGCAGCGGAGACGGAGGAATTGCGAGAAGGGGATGGCGTTTTTGCAAGAGACAGGGTGAGAAGAGGAATAGTCCAGATAGCTGTAAGAGTCAGTAAGAATAACTGATTTCCAACATCCTTTGAATTCTTTTCCACCAATATTGTCTTCAATTATTGTTCCTCAGTTTAATTTACCTGCCTTTAATCTATACCAGAGATCTTATGTGATGGACTTTTGGATAAAAAAATGTTACCCTTGCATAATTCACAAAATTACACAAAAATCTGAAACACGAAATAAAGTTTGCTCTCACAGAAACTATGTGGGGGGGAGAAAAGGTGAGTACCTCAATGCAAAAATAACTTACTTTTCAACCTGTGTTTGTCAATTGCAAGCAGATTACTTGGCTTCAGGTTAAGAAAAATGGTTATGTGGCCTACTTTCGAGGAACTCAACCCGTAACACAATGGTTGCCTGTATCCTTAACATTAGCCAAAAAGAAAACGCAGATGGAACCAGGTGGGATGAGGGGTGAGAGAAGGTGGAGATGGAAGTGTAATAAGCAGGAATACAAAGGTTAGCAAGTGCTGATGAAAAGTGATCATGGGAACCATTATGGGAGAGATGAAGTGTAGATGGAACCAGATGGAAAAGGGGTCAAAAAATGTAAGGACCAGAGGTAGATCAGAAGGATGGTGGTGGGACACACAGAGGAGGTAAAGATTCAAAGAAATGGGAAAAGTCGATGTACCTAACATTTGGCTATTGATTACCCAGTCGAAAAAAGGAGACACTGCTCTTCTAGTTGTATGCTGCCTCATCCTGACAGTGAAGATCGAGGACAAGCAGGTTGGTGCGGGAATGGGAAGGGAAATTCAAATGATGGGAGCTCATGATGGATACTGCAGACAGAGTGCAGGTGCTCTGCACACGGGTTGCCTAGTCTGCATTTGGTCTCACTTTTGCAAAGGAGAGCTCATTGGGAGCACTGAATGCAGGAGGCGAGGTTGGAGGAGGTGCACATGGAACATTGCCTCAGCTGGAAGGACTGGCTTGGTGCCTTGATGGTAGTAAGGAAGAGTGAGTGGAGAGAGATGAGAGGATGAGGGAGGGATAAGTGCACCAGGGACTCATGGAGAAGTGGTCCTGGCAGCATGCAGAATAAGATGAGGCTAGTAGAGGGATTTTGTTGCAGTTGACAGAAAGGAAACTCTCCCAGCCCATATAAAGTCTTAAAACCCTCAGTTTTTTTTCTCTGCAAACAAGATCCAGCCAGTTCACTTCCACCAGCACTCTCCTCTGCCTGGCTGAATGGTTCTTGCTCTGAACAACTTTCCTTTTGACTCACCTCACTTCCTACAAATCCAAGGCCTAGCCATGGATATTCATATGGGCCATTGCTGTGGCAGCTTTGTCAATGACTACACGAGCAGTCTTTGCTCTAAATCTACTCTGACAGTCCTCCACTGATATTGTTTCCTCCACCCATGCAGAACTCATCACCTATACTATTGGTTACCACCCTCCCTCAAATCCACTAACATATTTCTGACATTTCTCTTCCTCTTCAGGATCTCTCTTTTCTGGAGACAAACTTATCTGCTGATATTTACTGTAAGCTCACTGACTCCCACGTATCTGATAAGGATGTCATCTCCTTTTCTCAGTTTGTCCTTTTTCATGAAACTGGCTTCCCTTCTTCCTGTGGTTGATAAAACCATCATATCATTCAGGGACTCTGGATCTGCCAGTCGCAGTCATACTCTTTATATTAACATGTTTACCCTGAGTTTCCTCCTCCAATACCTCCCATTTATCTGAGACTGATTTAACTTTCAAAAGCTGTTTCCAATCCACTTTTCCGGAACTATTTGGCCGTATTCCAGTTTAAAATGTTAGCTCTTATTTTTCCTTTTCCATAACTACTTTACTTAATTATGATTACCACCACAGATTGTTGTCCCATTAATAATCCTTTCACCTGCCCAACTTCATTCACAAGATCCAAATCCAGAGTTGTTCACCATTTGTCCCCCTCTTGCTGGGCTACATGCCAACTAAATAAAATTGTTCTGGAAGCAATTTAAAAGCGCCTTTTATGGTGAATGCATCTCATTTAATATTCAGGTAATTGGAATCTTCCACCATTACTGCCTTAGTGTTTTCACATATTCCAGAAATTTGCTCTTCTGTTGCCCTTCGACTCTCTACAATGCGATCAACTATCTGATTGTCCCTTTGTTTTCAAATTCATATCACCATATTTTGATGTTTACTTGAACACATTATCCTTTCCTAGAGCTGTGATTGTTTTCACTTAAACTAATATTGCAGTTCCCTACTCTCCTTTTCTCCGCATCTGGGAATATTAAACTACTCTAATTAAAGACAGGGCAACATGTAGAATGCAATAGAGCCAGCTTGTGAAATGCAGAGACCTACAGGGGAGGTATCATTAGGGTATAAAGATTAGGGTACAACCTCAGCATGATGAACACCCTTCACGTGGTGAACAGTTGAGGACTTAAGTTAGGGGAAAGGGGAGGAAGCAGAAAACCTCCAGAGATGCAGTGCAAAGCTAACATCTTGCAAAATAAATATTTCAAAATAATCTGCAGGGATCATCGAATAACCCACGTATTTGTTCAACATCTGTGTTCCATGTTGTTTTGTTTGTCCTGGTGTTAGCCCAAAGGCTGCAAGTTGGACATAGTTACCGACTTGCAGAAGAGAAAAATACAGATAGCCTTGGAAATTGAGGCTGAACATCCTGAACATGGAACGTTTATCTTTGGATAGCGCCAACATGCCAGATCCATTGCTCGATGATGACAAGATAATAGTGGAGCAGAGTGGGCAAAGAGGAGAACATAACTCTGTGCCTGGTTTTTGTTGGACCAGTATTTCTGTTGTATATTTCACTGTGCACACAAGACTACTTCTGTGGACTGTCTCATTGAGGTCTGCCATAGTAGAGCAAGTGAGATCTCATTCTATCAGGGATAGACAAATGTGTTTCTTTTTGCCTCTTGGCCTTTGTGTCAGTGTCTCCAAAAGAGCAGATTCAGCCTCTAAGCTATTCTCTGGTATATACATAGATGACACATAGGGTGGATTCCAGCTAATTGGGCCATCGGTTAATCAGGGCAGACACTTATTTAGGACAACCCTTAAATAAAAAAACTAACAGAGAAAATTGTGAGAATTGCCTTAATTTAGTTGGGACACTATACTGCTTAATTGGGGTAGGAGATCGTTGCTGAATAGTTTCTAACTAGCTTCAGATAATTGTGCAGCCATAGGACACTACACCATGCTTAGAGAGAACAGCTTTTATACAGCATCAGTTGCAAGCACGTGTACAAAAAACAATGATTTTTGTCACTGACAGTTGGTGAGAAATAGGCAGTAAGACAATACAGAACTGTTTTACTCCTGCATCTTCAAGGATTCAGGCTTGGAGATGCCAGGAATGGCTGGAAGTAAAAATGAAATGATTTCACTACTTCAATTTCGGGGCTATAGAGGATTTCAAGGTAGGTATCGACAATCATCTTCAATGTTACAATGAAAATGAATATTTGTAGGATGTAAACACGAGGAAATCTGCAGATGCTGGAAATTCAAACAACACGCATAAAAAGTGCTGGTGAACGCAGCAGGCCAGGCAGCATCTATAGGAAGAGGTACAGTCAACGTTTCGGGCCGAGACCCTTCGCCAGGACTAACTGAAAGAAGAGATAGTACGAGATTTGAAAGTGGGAGAAAGAGGGGGAGAGCTCCATCCCTCCCCCTCCTGTCTTCTCCTATCATTTCGGATCTCCCCCTCCCACTCATACAGTGTGTCCACACCCCTTGGTTTCACACACTCTAATTATTGCACAACTTCCATCCCCTAAATCAGCGTGCAGCCTTTGATATACAACATACAGATGCTGAAAATCTAAAACTTCATTATGGATTCCTGAAGAACATGCCTTATGTCTTATCAAGCAGAATATGTTTAAAGGTTCAAAATTCCAATTTAATGTCAGAGAAATGTATACAATATACATCCTGAAACGCTTTTCCTTTGCAAACATCCACGAAAACAGAGAAGTGCCCCAAAGAATGAATGACAGTTAAATGTGAGAACTCCAAAGTCCTTCCCCCGCTCCCCCCTCCTACACGTAAGTAGCAGCGAGCAACAATCCCCCCTCCCCTCACCGGCAAAAAAAAAGCAAGCATCAGCACCTCCACCGAGCACAAGTGTGAGCTCGGTGATAGCAAAGACGCAGACTTGCAGTTACCCCAAAGACTTCGCATTTCATTCAGCATTCAATAAACCACAGGTTCTCTCTCTCCCTAGTAAGGGAGAGGGAGGTATCCCTCATTTTCACAGTGAGTGGGGAGATACAACAACAACCCGCTGTTTTACGATGTTAAAAGTCCACTTCGTTGCTTTTTTCGAGCTCCGTGCCTGAAGATCGCAAAGATCTCGGGTCTTCGGGCCCACAACGAAAGATTTTACACCCCCCCCCCCCGACGACACACGACTCACCTGCAGTGACACCGACACCCGATCTGCCCGTCTCCACAGCCCAGAGATCTTAGGCTTCCAAGTCCAAGCAGGACTCTCAGGCCGAACCCTTCGCATATATGTTCTGTCTATTTCTATTCTAAGCCTTCTTCCAATGAACTTAACATCAACACATCCATCCGAATCCATTTATTTTGACTTTTGTCAATAATCACATCAAAGGTCCCTGGAGATTTAATAGCTAACAAGAAACAAACGGCAACATACCTGTCAAAGCAACTTCCATGGACACTTCTCTGTCCACCTCATTAGCAATCTCATTTAAAGGTCAACCAGATTGGTTAGATAAGACTCAATAAATTCTAGCTGGTTTTCCCTTTGCCCTTCAGTTCATTCTTGTTATTTACTTCCCTATGATACAGTGTATCGCAGCCTAGAAGTGGCTTTAAAAAGGCAAGTTTGAGCTTCAATTGTCACTCCTTTTCAATGCTGGAATGATTACCAAATTTTCAGTTGAAACTATTCTAAAGCCTAAAGATTTATTTTTGATAAATTATAACTAATATAAATGCCACTTCACCAACTACATTTTTTAATGTCCTACAATGGAAACCATATCTTAATTGGTATTGCTTTCTCCAATTGTGTAAACACGTGGGGAAAATCCTTGCTGGTTGGAGTCAATGGTTGCTGAAGCTTCGTTAAGTGTCAGAACTCCACACGTGCATCACCAGAGACTTATGGCTAACAAAGAGTCTATGTGGAGTCCACCAGCAAAGACGGGAACATTGTCAGTCAGATCACACCTGGGAAAGGATCAGAGAACCCAGTGATTTCGCCTGAAGAGTTTTTCAATGATCTTATTGAAGGGCTTCTGAAGTACCTGGTGTCAAAGTATCAGAAAGTGTGCACCATATTTGTGTGGACTTCAAGTCAGGAAATTGTACAAAATAATAACTCTAAACAGTCTTACCTTGACAGTTCTAATTCATATCTTTAATCACTTAAGGCTTTACAATGCTTTAAAAAAAATCATCAACCTGAAACATTTAATTCTCTGTCATCTCCATAGATGTTGCATGACCTGCTGGAAACTTCCAGCATTTCGTGTTTTAATCTCAGATTTCCAGCATACGCAGTAATTTTCTTTTAGACTACTGTTTAATATACTGTCACTTCTTTTTCATTCATTTTATCTGGTCTCTGGCACAATTTACAATTTTCTTTTTTATCTTGTTCAACTTTACTGCTTTCTGATTCTTTAAAGTCTTCCACAGATTAATTATGACATTTTCACAGTGGAGAATATTCATTCCAAATGTATACTCATGCAGACAATGTGCCAATTTAAGGCACTCAAGACCCTCCTTCCCCAAAACTCCATTGTGTCTCAGACTGAAAATCCTTACTGACTAAATAAAAAGAGACGCTGTTATTTTTCCACTTGAGGTTTCAGATTCCCTCCCCAGTATACAGAATAGTCTACAACATATTCTGAAAACATTTGTAAACAAAATAAATGTTGAATTATGTTTCATTGTCATTTCATAAAATCTTGGTCATCAGAATTGGGGAAGGAAGGAGAAAGGAATTGAGGAAGGAGATCACTCATTTCATACTTCCGTAGAATCTATCACAATTTATTTGTATATTTCAACCCAAAAGTTAAAAGAAAAATGAAAAACTAAGATTTAAATGGCAACTGAAAATAAGTAAAACTATTAAAAAATTAAGATGTTTACCTCATGGAATTTAACAATATTTATAACCCAAGCACAGAGTCCAGCGGCAACTGATGACTTTGTTCGCACAAACTCAGGATTGAATTCAGGATCCTTAAGGTATTCTTCTTTTATAGTTTTGATAGTGGCTTCTGGGATATGCTCCTTATCAAAGTTAACAATAGCTTGAAGAAATTCATCTACCTGGGGAAAAAAATGAAACCTGATTCAGGCAAAGCTGTCATAACTACTTACTCCATCCTTTGCCCCTAGATACATGTACAAAGAGAAATAAGTGAATATTAATGTAAAATATATTAGCATGAAGGATTTCAGAGGCTGCCCTCATTTTGTCATCTTTGTTAACTGCCATGCAGTTAGGCTCACGTTAAACAAGTCAGGATTGCACTGGCATCTGTAAGTGCAAAGAACTCATTTAAAAAAATGCAGAATTAGTCAAATCTGATATTTGTGTTCAGAGCACACTGTAAAATCATATCCTACATATTTGTGGTGAAAGGCCAAATTTTACACAGTTCGTATTCCTATCAAGAAATTTAAAACCTATTTGGATATTTTAGTTAGATAAGCAAAACTCTTCTCATCGTGCTCTACAGACCTTTTGTGTTTAAAAAGAAATGGCTATCTCATGAATGAAACTTGTTGTACGTGCATCAAGTCGGAACAGCAAGGGCTCTTTTGTCATTGAGTTCAGTGTAATCTATGGTGAAGTGCATGCCTGGGTTATGACTTGGTTTTCGATTGCAATTCCAACTCTTGAGATATCTGCAGCACAATTGTCGTTTCAGTTTACTAGACAAAACCAATAAATTTTCCCTACTGAAATTTCTATTTTGATTTTATGATGTCTGTTTTTGTTTTGGCTTCTTTTAATTGTGGGGACATGAAACAAAGTCATGCTGTGTATTTCATTTTTTCAGGGCTTTAGTACTGATGTTTACTCTGCCTAATAAGGTTGGATCAAAAATAATTATTGTTAATGATGGGAATGAGTAATTACAGTAAAAAGTGATTGCAGATGTGTTTCAAAACCTTGCTCTGGGATAAGTATACAGAACTACATTGTTAGATAGAAATGTAAATCAAATTGATTAAATGAAAATGCATTGAGGCTGCTAGATCAGCATTTTGGTAATAACCCTCACAGATTTTACTTGCAAATGATCTTAAATATTCTTCATTGTAAACTGAAAGAATGATGGTAAGACAATAACCCTCCATACTAAAAACATAGGTGATGACAAAAATCTACCACCTTTTTAATTAATTGAAATAAATATAATTGCCATGAAGTTCTTGTAATCAAATTAGTTCTGAACAAAACATTGTAAGTAAACTGGATTGCCAAGCCTGAAATTCAATGTGATGCAAATACAAAGATAAATGTATAAAGCAAATAATGGACAAAGTGCACAGTAATTAACTGTATCGTCTCCGGTTACTTTCTGAAAAGGAGGGCTTAGTAACATGATATTAAGGCATGGTTTGGGATATCTTTGAATTAAACATACAATTTGTGAACTCAGTTGATCTAAACAGCCAAAACAAATTCCAAACCGTGAAATGTTCAGAATTTATTTTGTAAATGAGGAATTACAGTAACTCATCTTCAAGAATGCATAAATCAACATGCTAGTCATCAGTTATTAATATCCCTCTGGGGTGAAGGAAATCAATTACAAAAATCTGTGATTATCACTGTACAGAATAATTTGTGTTAATTATTTAATTTCCAAACCAAAGATTTTATGTGATATTTGGTAAATTTTCTTCAAGTTACCAGTGCTGGACTTGCCTGTAGAAATAAAAATATGATGTAATTTTTAGATATGAAGTGCAATGGGCAATTTCATTAAATTTCTGATTCACATAAGATAAAAAGAAACCCATTTTTATTTCTATGAAAATTGCAGAGTAAAAGAAACTGCGGGCAAAAATTTCATACATGGCATTTTATTTGCAATGTCTCTCTGAAAATTTGATTATAATTGTACTAAGACTGAAAAAATATTAAAATGCTAAAATGCTAATAAGTGCTAAAAATGGTAAAATGCTAATAAGTGCTAAAAATGCTTACACTACCCACCTGATAAAGTCTTGCTTACTGGCAACAAGGAGGCTTACAGGAGTGAAACAGATCAGCTGGCTGAGTGGTGTCACAGCAATAATCACACACTCAACATCAGCGAGACCAAGGAAGGGGAAGCGGGGAGAACAACACCAGTCTTCATTGTGGGGTCAGTGTGAA
Organism: Mobula birostris; assembly: GCF_030028105.1. Classification (NCBI taxonomy): domain Eukaryota; kingdom Metazoa; phylum Chordata; class Chondrichthyes; order Myliobatiformes; family Myliobatidae; genus Mobula; species Mobula birostris. The sequence continues at coordinate 169,165,357 of NC_092375.1, read as the reverse complement.
AAAGGTGAACAGCTTTAAGCTTCTGGGTGTCAACATCTCTGAGGATCTGTCCCGGGCCCAACATATCGATGCAATTACAAGGCACACCGGTGACTCTACTTCATTAGGAATTTGAGGAGATTTGATTTGTCACCAAAGACTCTTGAAAATTTCAACAGACGTGCAATAGAGAGCATGCTGCCTGGTTGCATAAAAGCTCCAATGCACAGGACTGAAAGAGGCTGTAGAGGGGTTTCGACTCAGCCGGCTCCAACACTGCCATCACCCTCCCCACTATCAAGGACATCTTCAACGTGTGGTGCCTCCAGGACCCTCACCATCCAAGGATGTGCGGTCTTCATGTTACTGTTAGCAGGAGTATTGATGCCATGATCACCCAGCGTCAGCTGCAGTGGCTGGGGAACGTGATAAAGATGCCCCCATGTCGGCTACCCTGCAGAGTGTTATACGGCCAGCTACATCATGGTCGACACTCAGCCGGAGGGCCGAAGAAGTGCTGTAAGGATCAGATGAAGAATGCTTTAAGGAAGTGCAAGATCAGACCCAAGGACCTGGAGGATGTTGCTGCTGACCGTACCGCTTGGCGACAGCTGTGTAGGGACGGGGTTCATATTCTGGAGATGGAAAGAACAATCAGAAGACAGCAGAAGAGCCAGGAGAAATGCAGCCATGGTTGCCACCACTACCACATATACATGTCCCACCTGCAATAGAGCTTGTGGGTCCAGGATAGGGCTGTATAGTCATCAAAGATCTCACCGTTAAAGGAGTGGATGTCGTCATGGGATTTTGATGGATAACCAAAGTTATCAGGAAAGAGGTACAGAAGCCTGAAGGTCCACATAATAATTCAGAAATAGCTCCTTCCTCTCTGCCAACAGATTTCCAAGAGATCCACAAACACTAACTCATTATTCCTTTTATGCTCTATTTATTTACTTTGTAATTTATAGGAATTTATGTCTTTGTACTGTCCTGCTGTCACAACATGTTTCATGGCATTTAAGACAGCGACAATAAACCTGATTCTGACAGATTTAACGGCATGGATCTTAATATAATGTTACCTTGCTCATAGATACTTTAACAGACTTCCAGCTTCTATCTTTCGGGACTTTTCCACTCGGAGCTAAAAGCACCTGCACTGCCGCGGTAACATTGGTAACAATTGCAGGCGGATTTGGAAAGGTGCGTAATTCCGTCAAGTTTGACTAAAACACAAAAAGGGAAAAAAAAGGTAACAGTTTTATAAATTTGCGCACGGTAATGGATCATCATTTGCAGATATTGTAGCCGTATCTTCATACCCTGTTTAATGTGTTTAACGCAGCATTTGCAGCACTCAGTACAGGCTCAGCCTTGGCCAGATCCTCTGCAGATTCCTGTTGTCGCTTTGAAACTTCAGTCCGCATGGCAGTTACCTGCAACAATTATTTCATCAGTGAAGCCTTTAGGGAGGATTTGCTGTTGCCATTCAGGTACTTGTTCAGAGTTTGCAAATGTTAAGATATTTGTAGTCTCTGAAATCATGTAATCATCGATAATCTTCATTTAAATAGTCTGAAGTTAACATTGCTAATCTGCCAACTAAGCGTTAAAAATTTTGCATCACTATCATCTCTGTTGGTAAGTATTAGTCCAATATAAACAAACTGGAAATGTCAGAAAAAAAAATAAGAAATGGTTAATCAAGGTGACTATACATAAGACCATAAAACCATAAGATATAGGAGCAGAATTAGGCCATTTGGCCCATCGAGTCTGCTCCACCATTTCATCATGACTGATCCATTCCCCTCTCAGCTCCATTCTCCTGTCTTCTCCCCATATCCCTTCATGCTCTGACTAATCAAGAATCTATCGGCCTCTGCCATATATGTGAACACTTGGCCTTCACAGTTGGCGAATTCCATAGATTCACCACCCTCTGGCTAAAGAAATTCCTTCTCATCTCAGTTCTAAATGGCCATCCCCCTATTCTGAGGCTGTGTCCTCTGGTCCTAGACTCTCCCATCAAAGGAAACATCCTCTCCACATCCAGTCTATTGAGGGCGTTCAACTTTCGATAGGTTTCAATGAGACACTCCCCCCCCAGTGAGTATAGGCCCAAAACCATCAAACGCTCCTAATGTGATAAGCTTTCAGTTCCAGAATCATTTCTGTGAACCTCCTCTGAACCCTCTCCAATGTCATCACACCCTTTCTTAGATAAGAGGCTCAAAGCTGCTCTCAATACTCTAAGTGAGGTCTCATCAGTGCTTTATAGAGCCTGAACATTACATCCTTGCTTTTATATTCTAGTCTTCTCGCAATGATTCATAAAAACTAATTAGCATAGTATTTTTCCTGCTTCTCACTTCAATGCCACTTTTTCCTGTCCTATCTAGTACTATGAAACAAAAAAAAATACATGGAATAATGTTTTAAATCGTCATTTATGCTCTGAAGTTTCATTTATTTATTGTGAACATGTAATCAGCACTGTGAACATCTGACAAAACATACCCTTGCACCCTTCTCTGAACACTAGATCATCTGTCGTACACATACCCTTTGCTCTTCACCATCTGCAATCGCTCTCTCTTGATTCAGTTTCTCAGTCTGTTGCCCTATTTTAACAATCAGTGCTTCAGTGTCTTTGTTCCTGTGCTCAAGTTCCATTTCTTGAGCGGCTAGTTTTGTTTTCAGATCTTCTACCTAGATAATTAAAGCAGAAACATGCGCTGTTTAAATTATAAAAGCAGACTGAGGCAACTACTGTATGTTTTTAATTTTATTATATAATAACACAATCCATTATCTTTGTGGTCAGAAAGTTAAAAGCAGTTGGTGTCTGGGGAACTGTAAAGCGTTCCTTTGAGCCTTGGTTGAAGCAGTTTAATTATTTTCAGTCCTCCATGGATACATTCAAAGTTATAAATTTTCTCCACAAGGCCAAATGAGACAAATACACATGAGGAAAACTGCCAGCGATGAGCCTTAACAGATACTTGATTGAAAATTTACTTTTGGCATGATTACCTAAGTCACTATATTCAAATTATATAATCCATGCATTGGTTCATTCTGTAGTAATTACCCTTTGAATACTCACTTGTGAAGCTGTGGTTTGTAGTTTTTGCAGCCCATTTTCTAGACATTCTTTCTTTTGCATTAGTTCTTTCCTTTTCTTATGCAGGAGATTTTGATACAATTTAATTTGCTCGAGGAAGCTTTTTGGAGTGGTGTAGTTATAGTGTTTCTCGTTCTGTTGATACTTCACACTAATTTCATTCACACTGATATGTGCGTATGCAATAAAATGACTTATAGAAGATTTCACTTCCGGCTGCAAGAAAGATGTTTAATGCAGTACATAAAGCCATAACATGCAATAGATTACAGTGAAGTTTTTTTTTAAAAAAAGCATCGGACTTCCCCAAAGCTTTAAATTAACAGTTTTTTCCCCCAATTTCATTGTAAAAAATACTTCTACATTATGTTTGGGTGGATAAGGTGGACATTACTTTGCCCACATACTTTACAACACCGTTAAAATTAACCTCACTTTATTCCATATATTGAAAGTGATTTTTACAAAACGGGTCAAAATGTTTTAACATTTACCTGTCCACTACTGAGTGTCCAGGAATGAGTTTGCAGTCTGGCAAATTTATGATCCAAAAGCACATCAAGTTTCTACCTTTCCACAGAAATTCATGATAAACTGATATTTATTGCAAAAGTACAGAACTTCATCATACAATGAATTTCTGAAAGAAAACCGAAATTGGGGAGATTTACGTAGCTAACTGTAGCACACAAAGCAAACATGAAAATTACCTTGGCTACCCAACATTTATCTCCTAACAGGGAATTCATTTACTTTAAGGAAAAAGAAATGCAAAAGGTTTAACTTTGCTGCATTTCTACAAACGCATGCCGTTACTTAGAGAGCTATACTTGTGGGATAATAAAGCTTCATTTCAAAAGATTTATTTGAAAAAAAATCAAACTCTTTGACGCATCATGCTGTTATACAAATACTTTCTACCCTATTCCTCCTTTGCATGGAAAATGTATTTTCACAGTTGTCAGTATGATGGACGGGAGAAGAATGATCAGACAGTGGCTGTTTGCTTGTACCTACGCACAATAGCTCAGCAGGAGTCATGGTGTGTTGGTGAGACTAACTGTGTCCCGTTTTTTAACATATTAAGTTTGTCTCCAGGACACACATGGCTTCACTAGGTTGCCTAACCTCATTCATAATAGATGCTAATCTTTTCAGGGCTGACTGATGACAGCACTTCCTGCCCTTCACGGATTTAGAGCTGGGTTTTATCAAAGGACTTGAACTGCCTGCTAATTAGAGTAATTTCCTTCATCATGAATTATTTATTTCCATTGGTAACTGATCAGTGCGTCATTAATGGGATATTCTAAACTCAGTTTTCACACTAATGCACACTGTATCAGAAGTGTTTAAAAAACTCTTTTAATACATGCCTCTCGGTCCAATATGTTCTGGAAAAAATGCTCCAGTTTTAGATAAATTAACTGCCACTCTTCTTGACTTATTAAAAAATATGGGGTCAATTTAAGCTTGACAAGCCATAAATTTAAATTACCTTATCTGAATACAAATAAAGTTAACAAACATGGAACTTCACTCAAGAAAAATAGCTGAAGTTCTTTTAGGGGAAAAATATAAAATGCATTACTGCATGAAAGGCTCTGTATGGTGCATAATTAACCCAAGAGAACATAAAGAATTAACTTTCACTGCAAACATGTGTTTAACCATTTGATATAAAGACCATGATTTGGGATTTATTGCAAAGTACTCAAGAAAAAAAGATGCACTTTGAGGAAAAAAAATCAATAAATTCCAAGTCTGGTAAGTTGCATTTCTAAACCAGATTCTGAGATTATGAAACATACAATCATTTTTATGCAAGTGAAAGGCAGAGTTGATCAAGAAGTTAAAAACTGCCAAAGATTTGGTTGGTATATTTAGTCATGGGTACAAATTCTTAACTTCCAATTAAATTATCATGTTATTATTGCTTGTGCAATATACAAAGTAAACTCAACTGTTAATTCTACTACAACAGAAAAAAGTCATAATTATAAATAAAATTTCAATACCCTTAAAAATTAATTCAACAGAAGGATTCCATTTCTAATCAGGAAGTGTGCTTCTGGTGAGATTATGGGTTACAAAGATTTGAAGGGTCATATGTTAATCTTTAGTTTGCATTGTGTTGGCTTTATGGACTTTGGCCACTGAAACAGGCCTCCAGTCTGAGAAACAACCCTGTTTTCTCTGTGCTTCCTTCCACGGAGGACTGGAGAGTGGCACCATGGTTTAAAAAGGGTAGCAAAAACAAACCAGGAAACTACAGGCCAGTGAGTCAGTTATCAGCTGTGGGTAAATTGCTGGAGGAGACACTGAAGGACAGAATCTATAAACACTTGGAGAGATGTGGTCTAATTAGGGACAGTCAGCATAGATTTGTGCGTGGGAAGCAATGCCTGACAAATTTCTTGGGAGTTCTTTGAGGATGTAACCAAGAGGGCAGATAATAGTAGGCAGTATGTGATGTCTATATGGACCTTAGGAAGACCTTCAACAAAATCCCTCATGGTAGGCTAGTCTGAAAGTTTAGATCGCATGAGACCTAGGGGGAAATTGCAGATCAGATTCATGATTGACTCAGTGGCAGGATGCAGAGGGCAAAGGTCAAGGGTTCTTCCTCAGACTGGAGGCATCTGTCAAGTATTGTGTCACAGGGGTTGCTGCTAGGATCTCTGCTGTTGGCAATTCATCTAACAGAATTGGATGTGAAATTACAGGAGAGCTTGATCAACTACTGTAGGTATGTGGGCTGAGGAATGGGAAATGGATTTTAATCCAGATAAACGAGGTTTTGTATTTTGAGAGATCAAACCACAGTAGGACTTACAGAATGAATGGTAGGGCTCAGGGAGTATTATGGAACAGAGGGATTTAGGGGAAGAAGTGCATAATTCACTAAAAGCAACTTCAAAGGTAGATAATGTGGTGAAGAACTCATTTGATATCCTGGCCTTCCTCAGACAGAGCACTGAGTACAGAAGTTGGGAAGTTGTGTTGCTTTTGTACAAGGTGTTGGTAAGGCTGCACCTGGAGTGTCATGTACAGTTTTGGGCACCCTCTTATTGGAAAAGATGTCACTAAGTTAGGAGGAGGACAGAAAACATTTACCAGGATTTTGCCTGGACTTGGGGGACCGAGTTACAAGGAGAAGTTGCAGCGACTGGGAATTTATTACCTGGAAAATGTAGGAGATTGAGGGTGACCTGATAGAGGCACACAAGATCATTAGTGACATGGGCAGGGGTGAAAACACATAGCTTTGTTCCCAGGAAGAGGAACAAGAGGAAATTCAGATCCAAAGTGACATGGGAGGGCAATTTCTTCAAGCAAAGAATGGTATATATTTGGAATAAGCTGCCCCAAATAGAAGTTGAGGCAAGCACATTAGCAAAATTTAAAAGGTATGATACTATGATGCTATGAATAATTACAGCATTCATAATGAGATGCATGAATCAATAGTCCAAATAGAAATAATGTCAGATAATATGTTTGCAAAGTGCTCAAGGTGGGAGAAAGTATTTCAGGATACTTTTTTTGCTAATCTCTTCTAAAAGCAAGCAAAAGAAGCCCTTTATAATAAAGAACCAGTTAAAGCCAAGAATAGAGAATGGGTCATAGTTCAGAAAAATCAAATAACAGAACCAGTTTGAGTGAAGCAGAGAAACTGCAAACCACTGGTGGAAGTTGTCTGAAGACCCCCAGGAGATAATATGAATCAGAAAATCAGAAGCACAGGTAAGGAAGTATTGCAACACATATGAGGGATTCTGAATACAAGTTTGGACAGGATAAAACATATTAAAGTAATACTATGGGAGATTCATTAATGAAATAAATACAAGATATTGTCCTAGGTCAGCATGTTGAGGAATCAATGCGTAAACAAGCAAATTTAGATCCAGCATTGTGCAATGAGAAAGAATCAATTAATTAATTATGTTTTAGTTAAGAAGCCTAGGGAATAGCGATTGTAATATGAAAGGGCCTAATTTAAAGCTTAAAAATAATTCAATACAAATCCAGCTATGAAGCATGAGGTGTCAATTGACTATGGTGAATTATAAACTACATTAGAGTCCATGAAGCAAATGAGCAATGGCAGTTTAGAGAAGTACAGCAAGTATGTCGTGCCTTGAGGCATTGAAGTGGAAGTAATCTAGTCACAGCAAATAAGAAAGGTTAGCTGAGGAAAAGAGAGTTCTACCAGTCAACAATATAAGCAAGCGTGCAGATTTCAGACTGTAACAGAAGAACATGAAATAGACAAGGAAAGAAAGGCAGAACACAAGAGCAATCTTCCAAAAAACACAAAATATATAAGCTTCAATAGAAATACAAAAAGATTACAAAAAATTTACAGCAGTTCTCTTACACACACTGAGACAAGAGAAATTATATTGATGAATAAAGTAACGGCAGAGAAATTAACAAATATTTTGTAAACATCTTTATGAAACTAGCAGACAATAGGTCTGGAGAGAATGAGGAGCTGAAAGAAATTAACTCTAGTTTTTAAAAAAAAGGACTTTAAAGTGATAAATATCAAGACCAAGGGCCACTGATAGAAGTTTGTGTAGTTGAACACTTTGCACCCAGTGATCATAATGTCATTAGTTTCAAGTAATTATGGAAAAGGATAGGTCTGGTGTTCGGGGTGAGATTCTAAATTGGAGAAAGGCCAGTTTTATTGGTATCAGAAGGATCCGACAAGTGTGGACTGGGACAGGTGTTTTGGCAAAGGTGTACTTAGTAATTTGGAAGCCTTAAAAGTGAAATTTTGTGAGTACAGAGGTGTATGTTCCTGTCAAAATAAAAAGCAAGGATGAGAGGTTTAAGGGAACCTCAGTTTTTGCGAAATGTTGAGGCCCTGGTAAGGGAAAGAAGGAGGTGCATCGAAGGCATAGGCAGATAGGAACAAACAAGGTACTTATCGAGTACAAGAAATGCAAGAGAGCACAAGGAGGAAATCAGAAAGACTAAAAGACAAGAGGTTGCTCTAGCAGACAGGGAGGAGGAGAATCCTAAGGGTTTCTACAAATGTATTAAAAGCAAAATGGTAACAAGGGACAGAATTGGTCCTCTGGATTATCAGAGTGGTAATCTATGAGTGGAGCCAAAAAAGGTGGGGAGATCTTAAATAGATTTTTTTGCATCTGTATTTACTCAGGAGATGGACTCGGAGCCTATAAATGTGAGGCAATCCAGCAGTGAGGACATGAACTCTATACAAAATACAGAGGAGGTGGTGTTTGCTGTCTTGGGGCAAATTAGGGTGAGTAAATCCCCAGGGCCTGACAAGGTGTTCCCTCGACCCCATGGGAGGCTAGTGCAGAAATTGCAGGCGCCCTAACAAAGATATTTAAAACATCCTTCGCCACGGATGACACGCTGGAGGAATGGAGGAAAGATAATGTTGCTCCATTGTTTAAGATAGGTTCCAAGAATGAGACAGGAAATTATAGGGTGGTGAGCCTGACATCAATAAGAACGTTATTGGAAGGTATTCTAAGGAACTGGATATTAGATAGTAAGTATTTGGATAGATGTGGACAAATTAAGGATAGTCAGTATGGATTTGTGCATGGTAGGTCATGTCTAACGAATCATAGAGTTTTTCGAGGAAGTTACCAGGAAAGTGGATAAAGGCAGGGTAATGGATGTTGTCTACCTGGACTTTAGTAAGGCATTTGACAAGGTCCGCTTGGGAGGCTAGTTAAGAGGGTTCAGTCGCTCGGCATTCAGGATGAGGTAGTAAATTTGATTAGACATTGGTATTGTGGGAGAAGCTAGAGAGTGGTTGTACGTGGGTGCCTGGAAGCTTGTAACTAATGGTGTGCTGCAGGGATCGGTGCTGGGTCTGATGTTATCTGTCATCTATATCAAAGATCTAGTTGATAATGTAGTAAACTGGATAAGAAAATTTGCAGATGACACCAAGAATGGGTGTGTAGTAGACAGCGAAGAAACTATCAAAGCTTGTAGTGGGATCTGGATCAGCTGGTAAAATGGGCTGAAAAATGGCAGATGGAATTTAATGCAGACAGGTGCAAAGTGTTGCACTTCAGCAGGACCAACCAGCTGAGGAATGCTGTAGACCAAAGGGATCTGGGAATATGGATCCATAATTCCTTACAAGTGGGATCACTGATAGATAGGGTTGTAAAGAAAGCTTTTGGCACATTGACCTTCATAAATAAATATATTAACTACAAGAGGTGGGGATGTCATGTCAAGTTGTATTAGGCATTGATGAGGCCTAATTTGGAGTATTGTGCACAGTTTTGGTCACCGACCTACAGAAAAGATGTAAACAAGGTTGAAAGAGTACAGAGAAAATTTACAGGGATGTTGTTGGGACTTAAGGACCTGAGTTATAGGGGAAGGTTGAATTGGTTAGGACTTTCTTCCCTAGAACACAGAAGATTAAGGGGAGATTTGATAGACATACACAAAATTATGAGGGGTATAGATAGGGCAAACGTAAGCAGGCAGCTTTCTCTAAGTCTGGGTGAGACTACAACTAGAGATCATGGGTCAAGTATGAAAGGCGAGATGTTTGAGGGGAACTTCTTAACTCAGAGAGTGGTGAGAGTGCACAATGAGCTGCCAGCACAAGTGGTGCATGCAGGTTTGATTCCAACAGTTAAGAGAAATTTGGATGGGTACATGGATGGGAAGGGCATGGAGGACTATAGTCTGGGTGCAGGTCGATGGGACCAGGCAAATTAATGGTTTGGCATGGACTAGATGGGCTGAAGGGCTGTTTGTGTTGTAGTGTTCTATGATTCGTGCATCCCAAAATTTAGAAAATTCTGATTTCAAGGGACCTTAAATGCATTTGTTAAACTCTTCCCGAATTCCATACCTTTCAGTGCATTTTCACAAATTGGAGGGAAGGAAATCTAAACCCCTTATTTAACAAAACGAAAAAGAGTAAACAGTGAGCCTGGCATCAATAGCAGGGAAAATGCTCAAAGCTAATATCGGCGAATTGGTAGCAAGGCAGTATGGATCTATGAAGGGGAAATCAGATTTGACAGATCTGAGGCCCTTCAGTTATAATAATCAGAATAAATTAGTGAAACCAGTAGATGTTATATATTTGTACTTCCGGAAGGTCTCCAGTGAGGTGACATACAGCAGGCTATTCAGCAAAATTAAAGATGGCATGTAATATACCAGTGTATATTAAATATTGGGTGATGGGCAGAAAACAGTATGGTAGTGAGCATCTCTTTCCACTGGGAGGCTGTGACAAGCTGGTTGCTACAGGGATAAGTGGCTGCTATTGGCCTACAGTGCCTACATTTGGGTGAAGGGATCGTGAGTCATATATTCAGGATTCATCGATTCTGGCCTTTGTTGAGGGGCGGCTTCTCAGATATGAGAAATGGTCTTGCTGTGAACTTTTATTGCCAGAGAGTGAAACTGTCCAATAAATGGTTAATAATAAAGCACTCCTGCTCTGTAGGTGTTGGGTGTAAGGCCTGTCCTCTTCTGCACAACGTCTAAGCAAAGGCAGATACGGATGAAATTCTCACAACTCTGATTGAGGAAGAGTTCTCAAACAGAGTACGAAATTCTGAAGTTTGCCAGGAAGTTTAAAGTGTATTGTGTCCTTCTGAATATGTTCAAAGAAGGCACTGGAGAATGATCATGAACCCAGCCCTCAAAATCTTCCAAATCCAGTGGAGAGAGAAGCAAACTAACGTCAATGCCCTTACCTAGGTCACTAACACTCCCATTACACTCAGTCAACTTTGCTGGCCAGACTCTGACACCATATACTCTAAAAGCAGGACCTATTTAAAGCTCTTTCACTGGAAAAGACCACACACCCACCCCAGGTTATGGATGCCTGACTTATGGTCAGCTTGTACGCAAGAATGAGCTTTTGGTAGACGAATGGGATGGATGGGAGTGAATTTGTTTGCTTCTACATGCTAAAAGCAGCTGCAACATGCCCAGCCATTTCTTATTCCACCCCCACCCCTGAGCTGCAAGAATCAGGGGCTGGGTTCAACTGAGCAGAGCTGGAAGTGCCTGGTAGACTCACTCACTCACTGAATAAGACCATAAGATATTGGAGCAGAATTAGGCCATTCAGCCCATCGTCTGCTCTGCCGTTCAATCATGGCTAATCCCAGATTCCACTCAACCCCATACACCTGCCTTCTCGCCATATCCTTTTGATGCCTTGACTGATCAGGAAATGATCCACTTCTGCCTTAAATATACCCGTGGACTTGGCCTGCACCACAGTCTGTGGCGGAGTATTTCACAGATTTACTGCTCTCTGGCTAAAAAAATTCCTCCTTACCTCTGTTCTAAAGGGTTAGCCCTCAATATTGAGGCTGTGCCCTCTAGTTCTGGATACCCTCACCACCGAAAACATCATCTCTATATCCACCCTATCTAGTCCTTTCAACATTTGGTGGGTTTCAATGAGATCCTAAGTCAAGTCAAGTCAAGTCACTTTTTATTGTCATTTCGACCATAACTGCTGGTACAGTACACAGTAAAAACAAGACGTTTTCCAGGACCATGGTGCTACATGAAACAATACAAAAACTACACTGAACTACGTAAAACAACACAAACACTATACTAGACTACAGACCTATCCAGGACTGCATAAGGTGCACAAAACAGTGCAGGCATTACAATAAATAATAAACAAGACAATAGGCACAGCAGAGGGCAGTAGGTTGGTGTCAGTCCAGGCTCTGGGTATTGAGGAGTCTGATGGCTTGGGGGAAGAAAATATTACATAGTCTGGTCGTGAGAACCCGAATGCTTCGGTGCCTTTTGCCAGATGGCAGGAGGGAGAAGAGTTCGTATGAGGGGTGCGTGGGGTTCTTCATAATGCTGTTTGCTTTACGGATGCAGCGTGTGGTGTAAATGTCTGTAATGGCGGGAAGAGAGACCCCGATGATCTTCTCAGCTGACCTCACTATCCGCTGCAGGGTCTTGTGATCCGAGATGGCACAATTTCCGAACCAGGCAGTGATGCAGCTGCTCAGGATGCTCTCAATACAACCTCTGTAGAATGTGGTGAGGATGGGGAGTGGGAGATGGACTTTTCTCAGCCTTTGCAGAAAGTAGAGACGCTGCTGGGCTTTCTTTGCTGTGGAGCTGGTGTTGAGGGACCAGGTGAGATTCTCCGCCAGATGAACACCAAGAAATTTGGTGCTCTTAACGATCTCTATGGAGGAGTCGTCGATGTTCAGCAGAAAATGGTCTTTCCGTGTCCTCCTGAAGTCAACAACCATCTCTTTTGTTTTGTTTACATTCAGAGACAGGTTATTGGCTCTGCACTAGTCCGTTAGCTGCTGCATCTCCTCTCTGTATGCTGACTCGTTGTTCTTGCTGATGAGATCCACCACGGTCATGTCATCGGCGAACTGGATGATGTGGTTCGAGCTGTGTGTTGCAGCACAGTCGTAGGTCAGCAGAGTGAACAGCAGTGGACTGAGCACACAGCCCTGGGGGGCCCCCATGCTCAGTGTGTTAGTGTTGGAGATGCTGCTCCCGATCCGGACTGACTGAGGTCTCCCAGTCAGGAAGTCTAGGATCCAGTTGCAGAGGGAGGTGTTCAGGCCCAGTAGGCTCAGCTTTCCAATCAGTTTCTGAGGAATTATTGTGCTGAATGCTGAACTGAAGTCTATGAACAGCATTCGAACGTACATGTCTTTTTTGTCTAGGTGGAGGGTGATGGCAATTTTGAACGGTTGGGATGATACGCGAACAGCAGGGGGTCCAGTGAGGGGGGCAGCAGGGTCTTGATGTGACTCTTGAAACACTTCTTGATGATGGATGTGAGTGCGACGGGATGGTAGTCGTTGAGGCAGGACACTGAAGACTTCCTTGGCATGGGGATGATGGTGGTGGCCTTGAAGCACATAAGAACAACGGTACTGCTCAGCGAGATTTTTAAGATGTCAGTGAGAATCACTGCTAGCTGGTCTGCACATCCTCTAAGCACTCTGCCAGGAATATTGTCTGGTCCAGCAGCCTTTCGTGGGTTGATCCTGCACAGGGTTCTCCTCACATCGGCCACAGTAAGGCACAGCACCTGGTCATTTGGAGGAGGGGTGGTCTTCCTCGCCGCCACGCCATTTTCCACCTCAAAACGAGCGTACAAGTCATTCAACGCATCTGGGAGGGAGGCATCACCAGCACAGGCAGGTGGTGTTGTCTTGTAATTGGTGATGTCCTGAATGCCCTTCCACATGTGCCTCATGTCGCCGCTGTCCTGGAAGTGACTGTGGATTCGCTACCTGTGTGCACGCTTTGTCTCTCTGATAGCCCGGGACAGTTGGCCCTCGCTGTTGTTAGGGCTGCCTTGTCGCCTGCTCTGAAGGCAGAGTCATGGGTCCTCAGCAGTACACGCACCTCCGTGGTCATCCATGGCTTCTGGTTAGCGCGTGTAGTGATGGTCTTGGCCACAGTGACATCATCAATGCACTTGCTGATGTAGCTAGTCACTGATGCCGTGTACTCCTCTAAGTTGGTTGTGTCCCCACACATTCTTCTAAATTCCAGGGAGTACAGGGCCAAAGATGCCAAACGGTCCTCATATGTTAACCCTTTCATTGCTGGAGTCATCCTCGTGAACCGTGAACCTCTCCAATGACAACACACCCTTTCTGAGATATTCTCACAATACTCTAAGTGCGGCCTGACTAGTATCTTATAAAGGCTCAGCATTATCTCCTTGTGTTTATATTCTATTCCCCCTGAAATGAATGTCTTCTTTACCATAGACTCAACCTGTAAATTAACCTTCTGGGAGTCTTGCACGAGGACTCCCAAGTCCCCCTGCACCTCTGATGTCTGAACCTTCTCCCCTTTTAGATAATAGTCTGCACTATTGTTCCTTTTACCAAAATGCATTACCATACACTTCCCAACACTGTATTCCATCTGCCACTTCTTTGCCCATTCTTTCAATTTGTCTAAGTCCTGCTGCAATCGCATTGCTTCCTCAGCACTACCTACCCCTCTTCGTATCATCCACAAACTTTGTCACAACCAGTGAGGCTGGTTGGCAGCCTACGCCTGCTTACTCTCCCATCACTCCTGTTTCTGTGATTCTCTCCAACACACTGCTTTTGTTCATTTCAAACGTAATCAGTTACAAGTTGTTCTCAGTTGTAATGTGGGGACTGGCTGCACAGAGGAAAGAAGACATTTTTACATCTACTTGAGAAAACTACAGCATCCAACTGAGACCTCAAGGCAGAGAAGGAATATTCACAGTGGTACTGAGGATCCTGAGTCCATTCATCAGTGCAAAGTGTGGAAGGTACTCGTCATCTCCTGTCTTCAAGTCCCATATTGACCTCATCAGCTAACCTGGAGTTTGGAATGGAAGTAGGTAACACTTCAAACTGCGGGAATACGTAAAGCAGAAGGTCTAAGGATGGTGAAGATACCAAGCACAGGGGCACATGGGTTGTGAGGGGGATGTAGAGAGGATTCAGGGGGTATGAATGAATGAGTGAGGGCAGGATAGATGGAACATAAACTGTAAAGAAAGGAGATGATCTGCTTAGAAAGGAATAAAGACCAGCACACTGTGTCTTAAAATGGTACGACTGCAAGATGTGGATGCTCAAAGGGACTAAGCACCCTTACACAGGCTTCACTAAAAGTTACCATGTATATATCGACAACAAGCAATTGTAAAGGCAAATTTTTATTGCAAGTGAATTTGAGTCCACCAGATGTCTTACTCAAATTGCATATTGATATTGCTAATTGCATACTTATATAACCACACAGGTTCTAACAGGGCTTCTGAGCAAATATACAGAAAACAATCAACAATAAATGTGTGTGTCTCTCTCTCTCACACACACACACACACACACAATGGGCAGAGATCAGAGTAAGACTAAAATAAATGAATTGTTATTTAATCCCTTTACATTCAACAATTGAGCTGGCACCAGAGTCATAGAAAAGAACATATATTGAAGATATATACTCCAATAAAAATAATTCAGTCATTCAGTACTTAAATTTTCTCTTGCTTCTCCACATTGTAAAAATCACAAACTTATTTGATTTTTATATATTTTGGCAAATGTTTTGATTAATATTGTACAAACTCAAAGTGATGTTTGAATTGACTGGCAATCGCATATGGTCCACATATTGCAACAATGCAAAGTCTTAACTCAATTAGAATTAAATAATCTTACAAGCAGCATGAAATTTACCTGCAATCCATCAATTTTTTCAATGAAACTATAGTTGACAGATTCCAGAACAGCTTGGGACCATGGGTGAAACCAGTCAATGGCTGTACAGTTCACTACAGCTGGGAACTTCTTCGCTCTTGTCCGAAGAGCAAACCCCACTGGGGAGAAGCACAGTACAACCTGAAAGATTAATGCTGTTTTACTTATTGCAGGCAGGGGAAGTTATCAAGTTTATGTAACAGTTGTCAGACATCAATGATCATCTGTTTAATTTCTGGAAGACTTTTATATATGTTTTATTTATGGCACGTGAATAAGCATTTACTGTTCATCCCTAGTTGAGCTCAAACTAAGCAGGTAGGTCAGTTAAAGAGAGCACTACTAAAGAACAGCAGTAATCCAAGAGTTTCCTGTTTACCATTGCTGAAATTATATATTTTTTTAAATTCCAGATTTACTTAATGGCTTCAAGTTCCCCAGCTGTCACAACAAGATTCAAACACCTGCCTCTGGATCAATGGCCCAGAACTCTGGCTGCTAGCCCAGCAATTTAATCATCATGCTATCTTGTACAGTGAAGCAATTTGAAGGGTACATGCAATGCGGAGAGATAATCGGCCAACATCAATGGTTGGAGTCGAATGTTAAGGATGTGGTTTCGGGGCTTTTGGAGGGTTGTGATAAAATTGGCTGCAGTCAGCATGGTTTCCTGACAAATTTGTTAAAGTCAGAGTAAAATTTATTATCAGAGTATATAAATATCACCACATGCAACCTTGAGATTCTTTTTCTGCGGGCAAACTGAGCAAATCTATAGAACAGTAACTGTAAACAGGATCATTGGACAACAATCTGCAAATACAGATATAAATATACAGCAATAAATAATGAGCATGAAATAACAAGATGAAACGGTCCTTAAATGAGTGCAGTTATCCCTTTTGTTCAAGAGCCTGATGGTTGAGGGGTAGTAGCTGTTCTTGAACCCAATGGTGGGAGTCCTCAAGCACTTGCATCTTCTGCCTGATGGCAGCAGCAAGAAAAGAGCATGGCCTGGGTGGTGAGGACCTTTGATAATGGATACTGCTTTCTTGCAGCAACTTCTCATGTAGATGTGCTCAATGGTTGGGAGGGTTTTGTTGAAGAAATAACAAGCAGGATAGACAAAGGAGAATCAGCTGATGTTGCGTAATTGGATTTTCAGAAGGCCTTTGACAACGTGCCACATGTGAGGCTGCTTAACATGTGAGCCCATGGTATTACAAGAAAGTTACAAGCATGGATAAAGCAGTGGTTAATTGGCAGAAGGCAAAGAGTGGAAATAAAGGAAGCCTTTTCTGGTTGGCTGCCGGTGACTAGTGGTGATCCACAGGGGTCTGTGTTAGGACTGATTCTATTTATATGTCAATGACTTGAATAATGAAATTGATGGCTTTGTTGCAAAGTTTGCAGATGATATGAAGGTAAGTGGAGAGGCAGGTAGTGTTGAGGAAGTAGAGAGGCTACAGAAGGACTTAGACAGATGAGGAGAATAGGCAAAAAAGTGGCAGATGGAATACATTGTCAGTAAGTGTATGGTCATGCACCTTGGTAGAAGAAACGAAAGGGTTGACTATTTTCTAAATGGAGAAAAAATATGAAAATCAGAGGTGCAAAGAGACTTGGGAGTCCTTGTGCAGGATTCCCTAAAGAAATTGCAGCTTGAGTCTGTGGTGAGGAAGGCAAATGTGATGTTAGCATTCATTTCAAGAGAACTTCAACATAAAAGCAAGGATGTAATGTTGAGACTTTATAAAGCACCGATAAGGCCTGACTTGGATATTGTGAGCAGTTTTGGGCCTCTCATCTTGGAAAGGATGTGCTGAAACTGGAGAGGATTCAAAGGAGGTTCACGAAAATGATTCCAGGATTGAATGGCTTGTCATAGGAAGAGCATTTGATGGCTCTGGGCCTGTATTCACTGGATTTCAGAAGAATGAGGGGTGACCTCATGAAACCTACCAAATGGTGAAAGAGTGGATGTGGAGAGGATGTTTCCCGTGGTGGGAGAGTCTAAGACCAGAGGATTCAGCCTCAGAATAGAGGGGCGTCCTTTTAGAACAGCATTGAGGAGGAATTTCTTTAGCCAGAGAGTGGTGAGTCTGTGGAATTCTTTAGCACAGGCAGCAGTGGAGGCCAAGTCTTTATGTATATATTGGGCAGAGGTTGACAGATTCTTGATTGGTCAGGGCATGAAGGGATATCTTCAATATTACCCTGCAAAAATATTTCACTAAAACCCCTAAAACCTTCACTAATTTTTATAGATGCACCGTAGAAAGCATTCTTCTAGGGTGCATCACAACCTGGTATGGAAGTTGTCCTGTCTAAGACCAAAAGAAGCTGCAGAAGCTCGTGAACAGGGCGCAGCACATCACACAAACCAATCTTCCATCCTTGGACTCACTTTACACCGCACGCTGTCGGAACAGTGCTGCCAGGATAATCAAGGACACGACCCACCCAGCCAACACACTTTTCATCCCTCTTCCCTCAGGAGCTTGAAGACTCGTACAGCCAGATTTGGGAACAGCTTCTTTCCAACTGTGATAAGACTGCTGAACAGATCCTGACCCAGATCTGGGCCATACCCTCCAAATATCTGGACCTGCCTCTCGGTTTTTTTGCACTACCTTATCTTCCATTTTCTATTTTCTATTTATGATTTATAATTTAAATTTTTAACATTTACTATCGATTTGTACTCCAGGGAGTGGGAAGCGCAGAATCAAATATCGCTGTGATGATTTTACGTTCTATTATCAATTGTTTGGCAACAATAAAGCATAAAGTACTGTTATAGAGTATGCAACCAGAATGCCAACCAAAATCTTACTGAAATGTTAGAAATAAAAGATTGAAGGTTCCTTTATAACTAAAATAGGAAAATTCCCATTTTATCCTGTAATTAAAATTTAGGGGTGGAACATGCAAATATAAAAGAGTACAGAATCTTTGGTTAAATATTTTTTTTAAAGTTTTGTTAAAACAGCAACTGAGCCACAGTTATTTTGGTGACATATATTGATCTCTAAAATTTTGACAAATAATACCACTTATTTCAGGCTTATTTACATATTTAAGATGAATATTGAACAGAAGAAAGCAAAATGTACTAAAAATTAAGTGATAGGCACAATGCATTTGACCTTTAATTGTTGTCTAATCCTGGCAATAAAGAATTGCCAGCAGTTCTCTCTGGTATCTAGCAATCCTAGGCCACGTAATTCCATTCTTATGGTTGAAATAATATTGTCCACTTCTTCTTCACTGAACAAATCTGGAATATCCCCTGAAACACAGTTGTATACATCTACATTAATAGCTACCACAACATTCACTTGCATAAATATCAAAGCTACTAAAAGTCAAGTGTGCATCAATACTGTAGCACTGTCAAAGAAAGGTCTATATTTTGCGAAGTATTTTGCCATGGAAAAGCCACCAAATTTAGGATTTCCTTATACTTGGAATCATGGGAGGAAAACTTCTATTTATTTGATTAGTGAGGAATGGTTGTTGGAGAAAATGAATAGGACACTTACGATTTCTTTTTGAGTTGCTTAATTGTTCACAACTTCTTAAAGTATTAGGTGATTTCATATGTTTTAGTTTTCTTATGTTAGAAAATTATTTGTATTTTTGGAGTGTTATTTAAAAGAGCTATAGAGCTGCTTAACCAAATATTTTGCTGTGAGTTACTATCATGGAATTTTTGTGTCACAACAGGAAGTTAGAGCTTCAGATTAATATCTCATTCTAAATATGGCACACCTGTTTAATACTCCAGCTAGATTTTTAAGCAATGGTTTCTAGAATGGAGATTGAGCCCAAAACATTCTGACTCAGACGTAGAAAGAAACTGCCTAAGCATTTCTCTCAGTAGATAATCTTAAATGTTCTTGCCGATTAATAATTTCTTGACTCTCCCTTCCACAACCATCTTTTCATTTAAAGTTGTTCCAGAACTGAAACAGTAACAGTTCAGCCCTGTTCTGGATCCAGCTGCATTCACTGTTGTGATAATGGTGTCTTGATTTCATCCATTTCAAATGCTCACTCCTTTCCTTGCTGTAAATTTTATATGTAAGGGTTTAATATGTTGTAGTTCAGCAATGTAGAGAATAATTATCTGCATATAAGTAACTTGAAATGGTAAATTTATTTTTGAAAAATTTTTTTGGAGTGTGCGTGCGTGTGCGTCTGCGTGCAATGTTGGCGGGACGATGTCTTTTTCAAGCCTTTACAAGGCGCAGATCGAGAGAGAGACTGTGTGGCGCGCCACTCCTCACACAGACATATCGCAGTATTTTTCCCTTAATTTTACGAGGTCGAGTTGCGATCTCGACACTCAACCCCGCACGGATGGAAAGCATACTCGGGAGCGGCCCCGACTGGATTCGAACCCGGGAACCTCTGCTCCAGAGTCCGGCGCTGATGTCATTGCGCCACCAGCCGGCCCAATATTTTTGAAATTTAAGTATATCAACTAGTTATACATGTTATATGTTTTCTGCTGAATTCACTTCACATACTTAGAGTTGGGCCTGTACCTCGATGTGACCCGTCAGCCACAATTATAGATCATTTACAGCAGAACAAATTATCTTGTATTCTATCTTGGCATTAATAGAGGAGACAAATTCTCAAATATTGTAGCTGAAAGGCATCTTTACATCCAAGTTGTCTCACCACCATTGGCAAGATTAGCCTGCATTTTGCCCTATTATCGCAACACACATGGAATCCTCTGAATTTCATATACTTTCATGATATTTGAATGGATACAGTCGACAAGGTACATTGTGAAATGTCACAGTGCCTCTGCCCCACCTATACAGCTGATAGGTTGAGTACTGATCAATACCTTCTAAGTACTTAACTAGTCTCTCAGCTTGTTTTAATAAATTCGCAAGTTTTAATTGCCCTTCTGAAAATTCTTTAGAAACCAATTTGACATTACACTGGAATTCTACGTTATGCAGTGGTAAATTCATGTGGTTATGAATGAATCATTCATCAGATTTCATATGATGTACATTCTATAGGTTGCTTGAGAGCTCAGCTATGGATTAATGCAGCTTCTTAAAACACTATAAAATGAAGCAAAAATAGTGATTAACAAAGAGGCATAACTATAACAGCACTGTTTTGAAACAGGAATGGCGCAAGAACCGAGTAACAAGTGCTGTAAGGAAGGTGAAAGCAGTTGCCTGCAATATGAAGACATTATCAGGTATACTTAAAACAAAATTGTTGCTGTATCCTTGAAACCAAAGGACAGCCTATGGAGAAGAGGAAGGATTGCCAGTATTGTTTAAATAGTATAAAATGTGCTTAAAATATGCACTTGAAATAGATTTAAAGGTTCAATGTATTGAAGACAACTGTAACTTTCTTGCATCTCAGTGAATGTCACTGCACTGTGATAGTCAGTTTCAAATCAACGGCAAACTGACACCCAGAGACGACAAAGCATATGAATTAAATAATGAGGTAACAACAAAGAAAATTCTTTTACATAGGTAAAGATCTCAATGATTCAGTTCATATATAGAGTAGTTATGTAAACATAGGCATGGTTTTTATTTATAGGAAAGCTGTACTTGCAATTATGTAGACTCAAAATTCGATAGAGAAAATAAACTTGCAAAATGAACTCTCTAAAGGTTTAAAATAAGGTTTACACATTAGCCATGCTAAATATTGTAAAGGTCTTTCCTAAATGCATTCAGCATTTATTGATTGCAGCAAATTATGTTTGGCTTGCATATTTTACAAAAGGTGAGGTAATGGATGTTGTATAACTAATCTTTATGGCTGACCCCTCACCTCCACTGATGAGGCCTATTCAGTAATTCAGTGACCTCTGCTCATTTTAAATATCATATGTCTGAAATGTTCCAAGAATGAATATTCCTGTCAAACTCTTTGTGCAGAAATTTGTGGTGCTATTACCAGAAAGTATCAAACTGAATTACTTACATTTGAATTAAAATGATTTATTACCTGAAGCCAACATGTCATTAATTAGAACTAGGAATCGTTCATCTGGTATTTGAGCATCTGTATGAAGGAATACTGTGCCAATATTCTTCACTCCAACTTTAATATACAAAGCAGCAATATCAGCCTGAATGATCATTAAGATAAAAAAAATTGTAAGGAGCTGGAAGTGAAAAAGTCATTGTCTTGTTTAATAATTAGCAACCTTACCCTGAGGTCAGGAATTCCATAGTTTTTGCGTAAGGTTATCTGAAACACCTCCAGTGAGCTGAGAAATGCTGCCAAACGACACAGGCTTTGTTTGCCACTCCCTCCGACACCAACCAAAAGAGCATTGCCTCGTGGAGCCTCCAAAATACGACTTATATGACAGCTGCATCAATTAAATAATTGGCATCTTAATGTCATGCAAGTTCTTCTAAAGTACTAAAATATAAAGTGCTTCTACACCAAATTCACAGCAAAAAAAATCTGATAAAGTGTATTTCATTAAATACCATAGTTAATTCACCTCATAGGTGTGAAAAGAGTTTTTAAAAATGCTGCGCCTGTATAATATGTATTGATAATTAGGGAAAAGATTGTTTCCACTTTCGGAGACAATTACCACCTTTTCTAAAAAAGAGGTGGTGGATGAACCTTTTACTTGAACACATGTATTTGGTGCGATGAAGATACTCCAACTATGAGTTTAAGAATGAAATTCAGATGTTTGTTTTATTATTGAAGGCTATGCAATGGACTTCCAGTCTAGATGATGCATAATTTGGAGATGAGCACGCAGGCAATTTTATCCTTATGCACCTGTTCCCTTAAAAATTTTAAGCATTAAGGTTGTATATTTGGAAGGCCTTAAAGAAACAGCTATAGTGCCAGAAATATTTGGAAAGTATGCCAATTTATTTTTGTTGAACGTGAAAGTCAAAAGGAGATAAATACCAAAGGTTCAAAGATTCATTTTATTATCAAGGTATACAACTCTGAAATTCTTCTTCTCCAGATAGCCATGAAATTAAAAAGGAAGGCATCATGATCTTCAACCCCCAAATCCCTCCTCCCTGAACAAAAATGGAACAGTCACATCAACCCCCCCATCCTCTCTCCCCCCACCCACAAAAACACTGAATAGATGCCCTGAAAATAATATTTATAACATTTAACTTAATGCATCTAGGGATGATTGATATAAGCAACATGTTACCTATCCCTACAGACCCATTATGAACCATAGTTTGATAGATTTTTTGGCACAGATAAACAGAGTCCGACACATTTCGGACATGGAGAAGTGTAAACAGTTGATCAATCAGGATTTTAAGGAAGTCCGAGAATAGTGGCCTCACTTTAATATGAATCAAATCAAGGCTATTTTAGAGAGAGCATGAATTCAAAATTTTAAGTTATTGTGATGTTAATGTTGTAAACTCCAGTTACTGGTCCATTGTTTTAAAAATCATTATATCCATGATTTTGAATTGGCAGTTACTGGGAAATATTGATATACAGATCCTTCCTTACACAAGTTGCAGAAAGTAAACACAAGTTCATGTCTTTCCTTAAAGTAAGAGGAGCTGAGAAAGCCTGTATTCCCTTGAATGAAGCAGGAAACATCCAATAAGTCAGACACCATATGGGGAGAGATAAATAACTAATGTTTCAAGTCAGTGACCCTTCATCAGCTGCAGTCCATCTTACAGAGTATCCCAAGCATTTCTCTATTTATTTCAGATTTCTAGCGTTTGCTTTTCAATGTGTTCCCTTGGGTTTAGATGGTGATTTAATTGACTCTTATACAATTCTCCAGAGTCCTTCAAGCTAGTTGTGAGAAGAATGGCCTTCTCTGGCTGGCTGTGGAATAATTAGAGTTAAAATCTCAAAATAAGTATAACATTTGTTACCAGGTGACTGATGAATATCATTTTTTTTATTGTTAAAGTGCACTTATGTATTCACCTAAAATAGCTGCCTGTGCCTTTAAGAGAAAACAGTGTTGTCATTTTGCACGGATGGAGTAAAACGAAGAGTTGCCTTGTTCAGGAAAGGACGATATTCAAATGTTTTTTCCAGGTTTGGTGAGGAAAAGTGAATAATATTTGATAATATCCATATAAATTTGTTTATACTTGTTTGTAAATCTCGAATATCAGTAATTTGACGTGCTTTACATAGTCATAGTCATACTTTATTGATTCCGGGGGAAATTGGTTTTCGTTACAGTTGCACCATAAATAATAAATAGTAATAGAACCATAAATAGTTAAATAGTAATATGTAAATTATGCCAGTAAATTATGAAATAAGTCCAGGACCAGCCTATTGGCTCAGGGTGTCTGACCCTCCAAGGGAGGAGTTGTAAAGATTGATGGCCACAGGCAGGAATGACTTCCTATAACGCTCTGTGCTGCATCTCGGTGGAATGAGTCTCTGGCTGAATGTACTCCTGTGCCCACCCAGTACATTATGTAGTGGATGGGAGACATTGACCAAGATGGCATGCAACTTAGACAGCATCCTCTTTTCAGACACCACCGTCAGAGAGTCCAGTTCCATCCCCACAACATCACTGGCCTTACGAATGAGTTTGTTGATTCTGTTGGTGTCTGCTACCCTCAGCCTGCTGCCCCAGCACACAACAGCAAACATGATAGCACTGGCCACCACAGACTCGTAGAACATCCTCAGCATTGTCCGGCAGATGTTAAAGGACCTCAGTCTCCTCAGGAAATAGAGATGGCTCTGACCCTTCTTGTAGACAGCTTCAGTGTTCTTTGACCAGTCCAGTTTATTGTCAATTCGTATCCCCAGGTATTTGTAATCCTCCACCATGTCCACACTGACCCCCCTGGATGGAAACAGGGGTCACCGGTACCTTAGCTCTCCTCAGGCCTACCACCAGCTCCTTAGTCTTTTTCACATTAAGCTGCAGATAATTTTGCTCACACCATGTGACAAAGTTTCCTACCGTAGCCCTGTACTCAGCCTCATCTCCCTTGCTGATGCATCCAAATATGGCTGAGTCATCTGAAAACTTCTGAAGATGACAAGACTCTGTGCAGTAGTTGAAGTCCGAGGTGTAAATGGTGAAGAGAAAGGGAGACAAGACAGTTCCCTGTGGAGCCCCAGTGCTGCTGATCACTCTGTCGGACACACAGTGTTGCAAGCACACGTACTGTGGTCTGCCAGTCAGGTAATCAAGAATCCATGACACCAGGGAAGCATCCACCTGCATCGCTGTCAGCTTCTCCCCCAGCAGAGCAGGGCGGATGGTGTTGAACGCACTGGAGAAATCAAGAAACATGACCCTCACAGTGCTCGCTGGCTTGTCCAGGTGGGCGTAGAGACAGTTCAGCAGGTAGACGATGGCATCCTCAACTCCTAGTCAGGGCTGGTAGGTGAACTGGAGGGGATCTACGTGTGGCCTGACCATAGGCCAGAGCAGCTCCAGAACAAGTCTCATGTGGATGCGTTCAGGTTTTCACGAGTAAATTGATCACTGCTGAATAGCCTGATTGTGAAGTTCCTTAATTGGCCTACTAGGTTAGGCTTTTTAGTCATTCAACTACAAGGCAATATATCGTAAAGGTTTATTTGTCTTTCTTTATTGTTTCATGACCAAATATGAATTTAACAGAGTAATGTGAATGTGTTAATCTCTGTTCACGCAGTGTGAGCGAGGAGAACTCATTTCAAGGTCTAGACTATATGTGTTTGGAAGTTAAGCATGGGTGTGCCAAATGTGAGTATATCTCTTAGTAAAATGAGATGTATTCATATTTTCAATGTCATGTATAAGGTGCAGGGTTAGTGGGATTCTAGCATTATTTGTATTTTTTTTAAAGAATTGCCACTACCGTAATGGTTTTGTATATTTTGTTTTAGTTATTTTCATATTGCATACGTAACAAGGATGTGGTCTGAAGTTAAACTGAGATTGTAATAGCGACAACTTCTTAAAAAATTTATTTTGATACCCTCTTTCTGCAAAAAAAATCTAAAAGAGATAAAGGAATTTAAGACCTGAAAAAGTATTTGTTGCCCTGTGATTGTATTTTTCCTCAGTCTACAAGACATTGAAGTCAGTTGTGTGCAAATCTCTTCATTAAAGCATTGTGAATTTCTGGCATTCTCTGCCCAACAGGCTGCAGATCCATGAAATGAAAATATTCAAAACAGTGATCAAAATATTTCATATGGGAATGATGTAGGAAATGAGTTACATAAGAACGAAAAAGCATGAAAAAAAACAAGAAGTCGGCCATAAAGAATCATGCGCCAGGTCCATCATTAAATGAGATTAACACCATTTTTCTGCACTAATCTCATATCATTTGATTCCCTTTAACAGTCATGATCTCTCAGAATGGCAAATTTTGCTCAAGAGCTGAATGTCCCCACCCACACTTGTGTATTTTTATCCTAGATTTTAAATGATGACAGACATTTATGTCTGAACATCCAACTAAATACATATTCACTGTAGCTGCCCTCAAGTAGTTAAGGCCTCAAAACTGGATGGATGTACGGATCATCCTGGTAGAATGTCCACAACATGCTGAATGAGTTCTGCTGAGGAGTAAAGTAAAACAGAAGCTGATATCTGCATTGGTTCAGTACCAATGAGCTATGTGATCAGTAGATGTCCTGGATGAAACCCGAGGCAGGACAGAACATAGACACACTACTACTAGGATATTGACCACAAACCTGGGTTGCATCTGAGGAGGAAACAACTAATGGCTGGCAATGATGTGTCATTTTCTTTGGCAGCAAGGGGGCTTAAAGATAGTTTTTGTTATGGTAGGATGTAGTAGGCCTTTAATGACTACTGGCTCAATTTAGCGTAAACCAATTAGCTACAAAACAGCTGGCTACTTGGTGGTTGTACTTAGGACAAACCAATATCTAATACAGGACCTTAATATAACATTCGAAGAGATTAATGAATGTTTTATGGTTTTATGATATCCAAACTCGGCATGCATCTGTTGCTGTTTAGATAAGAGAAACTTGGCATCTGAAATAGGCCTCACTGGACAAATTCTCCAGTCAAACAGGCGCAAGTTATCCAGAATTTCCCAATGGAAATATACTTGTCACAGCAACATAATAGAAATTTCCATTATAGTATTTTAAGCAACATGCAAACTGATGGATTAATGTTATTTTTAAAATCTGGTTTGAGAATGTACTTAATTAAACCAGTCAGTATCTGAACACATTTTCTCTTTAAATGAAACACCGAATTTCAATTATTCCATTTTACTTCATCAGTCCAAAACAAAACACAGTTTTTAGTTTTGTTTTTACATTTCTACAACCTGACAGGTGGAAAATGTTGTTCAGAGAATGTCAGTATGGCTTACATTTCTAATATTCAATTGTGAATTTTTTGAAACGAGAGCTGATCGGAAAATAACACTCTATTCAGAATGATTTAGTCTAAATTAAAATTTAGGTTCCATATTGGACGAAAAACTGTCCTATACAGGAAGAACAGGGCAATTTACAATAAGAACCCAGGGAAAAGATTTTTTTAAAAAAGTTTGTAATATAAATACAAGGGTAGATTTTTACCATATTGCACATTAGTAGTTTTAATCTGTCAGATAATCTGTTGTTACAATCCATAAAAAATGTCATTGCTAGATGACCTCAAAAAACTGCCAATACCATTGATTACAAAGTCTAAAATTCCCTCATGCAAAAACAGCAGGCCACTATGAAGGAATTAATTAGCCACTGCTTAAGGAGGACCCTTTTGGAAAGGATATTTGCATTTGTTTTTGTGTTTTGTTGTTTTTCAACCCGATCTCCCATTATAATCATCTGGATAGAAGTGAGTCATCTTAAATAGCAATAAGTCACTTGAATATTCTGACACCTTAGGTTCTTTGGAAATTAGAGAGGATCAAGGTATATTCTGCATAAGTCCAGTTATGTGTGCTGCAGTGTTTAGAATATTTAAGGAAATTGAAGCAGATCAGATTTATGCAATTGCAAATATTGCGTTTCAACAGCTGTCATGGGACCTAATATATTTTTATATTGGGTCACTTAAAATATTTTTACTAATCTACTTTTACCAGTATTGCACTAAAGAAGCTTCATGTTATATAATACATACATATGCTGCATAGCCTCAGTGAATAGAACAAGGTTCATCACTGCATGTAGTTCATTGTAATGTTCAAGTGCATCTGTAAGAATTCTATGTAGCTTCTTCAAATCAGTTACAGGCGAATATCGAGGCTCTCCGACACCTTGGGCGAAGTGGCAGTAAATCAACGGCTTTTGGGTGAAAATATGCTCACCAATGACCTAAAACCAAAATAACAGTGAATTTGTCACAATAACACAAAGTTATATTCAAATATTTGAAACATAGCTTCATAGTCTGATGCGGAGTTCTTTAGTCAAATTGGATTGATTATCAAAATGTTTAAGTGGATAAATGGATTTATTACTTCAAAATTAGTCGTTTCAGTTAATCATTTACTAATGGAAATATTTTCAAGTCAGGAACACGAAGTTCTATTTGGAAGTTGATTGTGATTGTGGCTGCCTCTGGGCTTGAGACTGGTTATGAAACAAAGAGCACTTGATGCCCTCTCATGAGACAATACCTCAAAGTATCTCTTTGCAGTATCAAAAAGGAATTTGTAAAATAGTTCAATATCTTTTTCTTCCATTAGTTTGTCAGCATATACTCTGGACGATTCATGAAGCCATAAAGAAATTAAATCTGTTGGCAGCTGTACACAATCTGGAGTAACAAAAAGAATTCCCTGGAAACAGGAACATTTGGCAAACATCAGAATCAGTCCATCAGTTATTTATTTCAAAAATTGTACATTTATTCGGTTTATGGTGCTGCTCAAGTCACATTGTATTTGCTTCACACAGAATTTTTTCATCATTAAATGTTCATATCTGCAGCTACAGTAGAACTATTCATGAATTTGATTGAGCACTTTAGGGCATTTTATCTACGTGCTATTAATATATCAGGAATGAGGTGCAGTCTAATTTGAGTGATGATTCTGTGTAATGGCTATTCAAAGTTGAACCAGACTATTTCCAAATATTATGTCCCTATTTGACTTGGTAATGAATATCTGACCCCCTAAAAATCCAGCATCAGGGTCACTGAATACCTTAATAAAATCACTCAATACTACGCCCATTTCATTTGTCGTTGAAACCCTTATTTTGTGCTTTGGACATCTCCTGACTACCTTTCTCAACCCCTCTCCATCACCTTGAACTTATCTAAAACTCCACTGTTGTACTTCAAATAGGGTTAAAATTAATTTACCATCAGACATAATTTAGTCCTAATCTTGCAATGACTTAATTTAAATACTAATCTTGTGTTCCTCTTTCCATGAACTTAACCTGTCTCTATCAAAGCCATCCCCATAAAGCCTAGAGATCTCTTATTCTGGTTGCTTGCATTCGAAGGCCACACGCTTTGGAGTTATCTTCCCAACTTTCTCCACATCTCTTCTCCATTATGTTAATGAGAAAGTATAAACACCTAGATCTGGCCATGGTGACATTTTGATTACTCACACCCATATCTCTGCTCACCCTCCCTCTGCATTGTTATTACTTTAACTTATTCTGGCTCAATGTAGTGTGTAATGATTTAATCTGTACTATAAACAGTGTACAAAACAAGCTTTTCAGTTTGTATATTTAACAATAATAAACCAATAGCCTTGATACCCTGAAACAGTTGAGGCCAGTTCATTGACTATATTTAAGAGGGAGTTAGATATGGCCCTTGTGGCTAAAGGGATCAGGGGGTATGGAGAGAAGGCTGGTACAGGGTTCTGAGTTGGATGATCAGCCATGATCATACTGAATGGCAGTGCAGGCTTGAAGGGCCAAATGGCCTACTCCTGCACCTATTTTCTATGTTTCTATGCTACACCCTCCTGTTTCAAAAAGTACTTCACAAGCAATAAATCATATTGTGAAGTCAGCAGCCACAGTAGGTGTCATTTTAATAAAGGGATTGCTCTTTCTCCTTCCCCCCTCAGTTTAAAGACAAAGTAAAAAGAATTATTGAAGAGAAATCAGGGACAGAAAATGAAAGATCATGTAAGAAACTGGAACAGGGTATACCCAGCATGGCTGAAAAGTGGCACCAGCGAGAAATCTCCAGTACAGTTCCCACTGCCTTTCTGTGACTGAAGTACACGCAACAGGGAGAGGGAAGTTCACTTGTTGAAGAGGCAGGAGTGCATAGCAAAAGATTGGATTGCTAACTCTCACCAGCTCTCCCACATACAATATCTGATCAATCATACTACCTTCTCTTTGCACTCCAGCGCCCACACTTTCCAAACCAAAGAAACTGTTAAAGCCACACCACACCTCATTTATTTGTTACTTTGGGTATTTATTTACAGAGCATTTTTAACGGTTCAGTACCATAATCAAAACCATCGCATTTTGGAAAATCACCATTTTCATTGAATTTTAACAAGTTGTGGTTGTAAACTGGAAACTTATGGGTAGAGATACTGCTTTGGAAACAAATGGTAATCTGGTGGCAAAAATATCCAAAGGTGAAAGGTCCTCCTGCCCCAAACACCAACATCCCCCACCACCATCATCAAATTTCCATTCAAACCCAAATGCACGTCGCTAAATAGTGATTCACATGTGCGTCCAATCAAACATTGTCTAAGGAGATTTTTTTTCCAAAATACATTTTGCATGTAAAAACGAAATATCTTGATATATTTAAGCACTGCAATTACAGTCAGATTAATTCAGCTAAAATTGCATAGTATCAAATGTTTGAATGAGTACTCAATCCACCATCTGTAAATAACCAAAATTTAATTCTGAAAGTTTCCTTAAAACACACGCAGCCAGAATCATTTGTGACTTAAGCAGATGCACACATGATATCAATCTTTAAAATTATGCTCAAAAGTTCATAAAACATGTCATCTCACACTCTACCACTTGAAAAAGTTTAGTTTTTAGATGCTGTTCAAATTAATGAACATCTTTCTTTAAATAAGGAAACCAATACTGAAAACACCAGTCCAGCCTCACCAGTACCTTTTAGATGCTGAGTCATAGCAATACAGCACTGATACAGACTATTCACCCGTACAAGTTCGTGCTAATCATGTCATCCACCTAATTTCCTGCATTCAGCCTCTCCCCTCCATCTACCTATCCAAGAGCTTCTTAGCTGAAACAATTGTACCTATTACCACCAGCATATAACTTGTTCTACCAGAGGTCCCAACACACAAAACCACTGTTACACCACGATAAGGAATGCCTATCATCCCTTTCCTAGACTGCATTTTGGCAAGTCAGGTCATTTGGCCGTACTCCTACATACAGACAGAGCCAAAAGAGCGAGGCTCCAGAGATCAAGGCAACTAAGGAGTGGTCGCTGAGGCAGAAGAATGGGAGTGGAGATGCTAAGCAACCACTACACCTTGCCCAAGGGTGACCAGCAGGCTAGCGGAGGGAAGGTTGTAAATTTAGTTGGCTCCGTCTGGGGCACTAGCCTACAAAGTACCCAGGAGATCTTTAGGGAGCGGTGTCTCAGAAAGGCAGAGTTCATTATTAAAGACCTCCAGCATCCGGGGCATGCCCTTTTCTCACTGTTGCCATCAGGTAGGAGATACAGAAGCCTGGAGGCACACAGTCAGCGATTCAGGAACAGCTTCTTCCCCTCAGCCATCTGATTCCTAAATGGATATTGAAGCTTTGGACACCACCTCATTTTCTTTTAATATACAATATTTCTATTTTTACATATTTTAAAATAATCTATTAAATATACATAATTGATTTACTTGTTTATGATGTTTTATTTTATTTATTATTTTTTTCGTAGTATTTTTTCTCTCTCTGCTAGATTATGTACAGTATTGCTGCTAAGTTAACAAATTTCACGTCACATGCCAGTGATAATAAACCTGATTCTGATTCTGACATCTCCTTTGGTAGAGACGTATCTCCACCCCACCACCCAAACCTGACATAAGCACATAAAATTATGAGGCATGGATAGGATAGAGTGCAAGAGTCTTTTGCCCTCTAGGGTGAAAATCTTAAATACTAGGTTTTAGATGAGATGGGAAATGTTTAAAGGAAAATTTGTACGATTATGTTTTTTTTACACACCGAATAGTTGGAGCCTGGAACATGCTGCCAGGGAAGATAGAGAAGCAGATACAATGGTGGTACTTAAGACAAATCAGGCTGAGGACAGAGGAATACAGGTCATGTACAGGCAGATGGGATGAATTGACAATGGCATCAGGGTTAGCACAAACATGGGGGGGCAGAAGGGCCTGTACCCACACTTTGCTGTTCTGTCATTCTTTATTTCTGCCAAAATGGACAACTTTACATTTTCCCACAATATGCTCCATTTGATATATCTCTGCCACCTCACACAATCTGTCTGTCTGCCTTTGCAAACTCCTTATGTCCTCCTTGGAACTTTTTTTTCTCTTGGACAAATTCAAACTGGTGCACCTGTGGATGAAATTATCTTCCTGTACAATCTATTTTAAATGTGTACAAAACATAATAGCAATTCTACTTGCACAGAACATAATATGCAGTTAAAATTCAATTATCTTTATCAGATTTGGATAATGGGGTGGTAAATTGGATTAGTAAGTATGCAGATGATACTAAGATAGGAGGTGTTGTGGATAATGAAGTAGATTTTCAAAGCTTGCAGAGAGATTTAGGCCAGTTAGAAGAGTGGGCTGAAAGATGGCAGATGGAGTTTAATGCTGACAAATGTGAGGTGCTACATTTTGGTAGGACTAATCAAAATAGGACATACATAGTAAATGGTGGGGCATTGAAGAATGCAGTAGAACAGAGGGATCTAGGAATAATGGTGCATAGTTCCCTGAAAGTGGAATCTCATGTGGATAGGGTGGTGAAGGAAGCTTTTGGTGTGCTGGCCTTTGTAAATCAGAGCATTGAGTATAGGAGTTGGGATGTAATGTTGAAATTGTACAAGGCATTGGTAATGTCAAATTTGGAGTATTGTGTACAGTTCTGGTCACTGAATTTTAGGAAAGATGTCAACAAAATTGAGAGAGTACAGAGAAGATTTACTAGAATGTTACCTGGGTTTTATCTCCTAAGTTACAGAGAAAGGTTGAACAGGTTGGGTCTTTATTCTTTGGAGCGTAGAGGTTGAGGGGAGACTTGATAGAGGTATTTAAAATTATGAGGGGGATAGATAGAGTTGACGTGGATAGGCTTTTTCCATTGAGAGTGGGGGAGATTCAAACAAGAGGACGTGAGTTGAGAGTTAAAGGGCAAAAGTTTAGGGGTAATATGAGGGGGAACTTCTTTACTCAGAGAGTGGTAGCTTCCAGCAGAAGTGGTTGAGGCAGGTTCGATATTGTCATTTAAAGTTAAATTGGATAGCTATATGGACAGGAAAGGAATGGAGGGTTATGGGCTGAGTGCAGGTCGGTGGGACGAGGTGAGAGTAAGAGTTCGGCATGGACTGGAAGGGCTGAGATGGCCTGTTTCCGTGCTGTAATTGTTATATGGCTATATGGTTATAGTTTTGCTGATTTAAACAAAGTAAACCTCCACCCCTGCCCCCCAAAGCTAGCAGAAATCCTTGATGCACATATTCCAATTCTGTGGAATTCCTTGCCACAAGCAGCTGCAGAGGCCAAGTCTTTATGTATATTTAAGGCAGAGGTTGATAGATTCTTGACTGGTCAAGGCACGAAGGGATACGGGAGAAGGCAGGAGACTGGGGCTTAGTGGGCCAAATGGCCTAATTCTGCTCCTATATCTTATATCCTCTTCTTGGGCTGGCTCTTGAAATCAACGACTTGCTTCTACTTCAGTTTTGTATGTTTCGAGGTGGCTGATGGAGTCAGAGAGGAAGCCTCAAGCTCTTACATTGAGGGGGGCAAGTGGAGGCTGCTGGGATGGGTAGATGGATAGTTTGTGAAGTGCTCCTTTCCAGATGTCACCCACATGGAGACTCTATATACCGTTGAGGTTCTACACACTACTGAGTGCCTCCTTTACACAACGACTGGCCATGATTTGCCAGGAGTCAGTGAGGATACTGCGTTTCTACAAGGTTTTAAACACAAGCTTAAACTATTTTCTTTGCCCACTTGGTGATATCTTTTTGCATGGAGTTTGATACGGGGTGTCAGTTTTAGAGCGTTGGGTACTCAAGTGACATGGTGAGTGCAGTTAAGTTCTCTGTGCAAGGGATGTTGCCCTGAGAATCAAAGTGTATGTCAGTTCACCTACCTTTTCAATGAATGGGGGTGGGGGGGTGGTTTGGATCACTTGCGGACAGCATTAGTGTTATCCTTCCATTGCCTTGAGAAGGGCAAGGCGGTCTGGTACACACACAGTTGCCCATTCACGTAATACGCATTTGCAAAAACACAAAGAAAATATCAAAGGACTAAGAACATAATTCAAAGCAATTGAATGAATTTAAAGTAATTATTCTCTCCCAATGAAATCATTAGACTGCTATATTCTCACCACGCAGGCCTCCCAATCCAGCTAAGGTCAAGATAGGGAAGCTTATGATTCTGATGAAAAGCCAAATAACAGAGCTTGTGTATTGGGATCATTGTAATGGTAGAGTAGAAGGTCAAACTTCGGCAGTCAAATGCCCAGTTATGTTGGTTAAAAATCAGCAGTTCCAGTAAAAAAAATACTTTTTAAGCAAAAAGCCCAATCTGAAAGCATTGTCTGACTGAGATAATCCATTAAATTGACTCCAGTAAGGTCTTCTGAAACACAGGAATGAGCTCTATCCCAGAAATGCCT
The DNA here is from genome assembly GCF_030028105.1 of Mobula birostris. NCBI lineage: Eukaryota > Metazoa > Chordata > Chondrichthyes > Myliobatiformes > Myliobatidae > Mobula > Mobula birostris. The sequence goes on along the minus strand of NC_092375.1, from coordinate 169,131,145 downwards.
CGGGTATCTGGTAACTGGGACAGTGTTTTGCTAGCTATAAATCAAAGGTACTTAAAAGGTAGCTTTATATATTTCTGACTTTTAAAGGTATTTGAAACCTATTGATGATGTAATTTTTTAAAGTTGATTTTTAAAATCAGTTCATCAAAGCCATCAAATAATGCAAATAATTAACACTCTGGAGGAACTCAGCGGGTCGGGCAGCATCTGTGGAAACGGTGAGTCGACATTTCGGGCCGGAACCATTCGTCAGGACTGAGGAGGGAAGGGGCAGAAGCCCTATAAAGAAGGTGGGAAGGAGAAGGCTGGTAGGTCCAGTTGAAAAACCAGTAATTTGAAAGACAAGGGGGTGGGGGAGAGGAAGCAGGGAGGTGATAGGCAGGAAAGGTGAAGAAGGAATAGGGGAAAACACAATGGGTAGTAAAAGGAGGCGGAACCATGAGGGAGGTGATAGGCAGCTGGGGGAGGGGGCAGAGTGAAACAGGGATAGGGGAAGGCAGGGGGAGGGAATTACCGGAAGTTGGAGAATTCTATGTTCATACCACAGGGCTGGAGACTACCTAGACGGTATATGAGGTGTTGCTCCTCCAACCTGAGTTTAGCCTCATCATGGTAGTAGAGGAGGCCATGTATGGACATATCTGAATGGGAATGTAAAGCAGAGTTGAAGTGGGTGGCTACTGGGAGATCCTGTCTGTTGTGGCGGCTGGAGCGGAGGTGCTCGACGAAGCAGTCCCCCAATCTGCGTCGGGTTTCACCGATATAGAGGAGGCCGCACCGGGAGCACCGGATGCAATAGATGACCCCAACAGACTCACAAGTGAAATGTTGCCTCACCTGAAAGGACTGTTTGGGGCCCTGAATGGTGGCAAGAAAGGAGGTGTAGGGACAGGTGTAGCACTTACGCTTACAGGGATAAGTGCCGGGTGGGAGATCCGTGGGGAGGGACATGTGGATAAGGAAGTCACAGAGGGACCGATCCCTGTGGAAAGCGGAGAGGGGTGGAGGGGGAAAGATGTGCTTAGTGGTGGGGTCCTGTTGAAGGTGGCGGAAGTTGCGGAGATCCCAGCATCTGCAGATTATTTTGTGTGTATGCAAGTAATTAAGAATGCTCATCTTCTGAATCTTTGCCCCAAGTGGCTCATTATAATGAATAGGTTCTTGGAACCAATGCCAGATCTAACCTGGGACAGAATCAGCAGGACAACTCTCCAGAGTAATTGGGCTCTGCCACTGTACCCAAGGCAAAGAATGGAAAAATGCAGCTTTATTTTTCCACAGTCTGGGATGAGCCAAGTTGGACAGAGCATGAACAATCTCTGAACTTACTGCTTCATACACAATTGAACACTTGCCATTCTGGTGCAGTTTTAGTGTTCTCACACTCACAACTAACTTTTGTTGAAGGAATCCATTCTGTATACTACAAGCTCTATATTATGATCCAAATGTTAACTCAAGAGCTACAAACTCATCCTGGAAGCACAAAATCAGAATTAGAATCAGGTTTATTATCATCGGCATGTAACGTGAAATTTGTTAACTTAGCAGCAGCAGCTCAATGCAATACATAATCTTGCAGAGAAATAAATAATAAATGAAATAATAATAAACAAGTAAATCAATTATGTATATTGAATAGATTAAAAAACATGCAAAAACTGAAATACTGTATATTTTAAAAAAAAGTGAGGTAGTGTCCAAAGATTCAATGTCCATTTAGGAATCAGATGGCAGAGAGGAAGAAGCTATTCCTGAATCGCTGAGTGTGTGCCTTCAGGCTTCTGTATCTCCTACCTGATGGTAACAGTGAGAAAAAGGCATGCGCTGGGTCTTGGAAGTCCTTAATAATGGACACTGCCTTTCAGAGACACCACTCCCTAAAGACGTCCTGGGTATTTTGTAGGCTAGTAACCAAGATGGAGCTGACTAGATTTACAACCTAAATGATAACTGTGTTTATCATCATTAAAACTCACAGGAAATATAAAAAGTATTAAGAATATCACACTCAAACTTGTAAGCAAATGTACTGATTTTAAAAGGAAGGTACTTTAGAAATGTTATTTCTAGAAGATACTATTCTGGTAGCTAAACACACCCAGTTTCATGAATTCACACAGAACATGTAAACGTACCTGGAAGATGTTGGATAGATCTCGTAAGTTAAAAACATAATGGAACCTGATTGCTGTCGGTAAGAAAATCTGGCTCATTTTTTGATGAAGACAGATAGAAGCCCGAACAACAGTATTAATCATTTTCATAACATTGTAACTGAAATTGTTTTCTTTAAAGTATGCATTAAGAATGCTGCTGTATATTGTAGTCAAAGACTCCATTCCTGGTAAATTTACTGCAAAAACGGAGAAGTGTCTCTGCAAAATAAGAGAGCATTAAGTCAAAATTATCGAACTTTTTCAACACCAAATGAAAGTAGAAATCTAGAGGAAAGTAAGTTTTTTGTTAATTGCAAGTTCTCATAAAATACACGGCTGGCTTGCATTGCATGAGAATTTCAAAATTGTTCTTGTAATTCAATTAATTTTAGAATTGTCTACAATGGTTATAGATCTAGTTCTGTGTGCTTTATTTAATGGGTTCTCTCCAATTAGTAATCTTCCATTTAGAGAAGCTTCATCTAGAGAGGGTTAACGATAAAGTGCAAGATCGTAACAAGATAGACTGCGGATTCTGTTTATCAGGAGACTACCTTATACCATGACCCAGCGGGATAGAAGCTCCCCTTCAGCCTGGTCATACATGCCTTCAGGCTTTCCTGTCTTCTGCTCGATGGAAGAGAGGAGCAGGGAGAATGCTCAGAGTGAGTGCAAGCTTTGATTATGCAGTCCGCTTTACTGAAGCAGCAAAAAAATACAGAGAGTCCATGGAGGAGAGGCTGGTTTTCATGACGAACTGAGCTGTTTCCTCAGTTCATTATTTAACCTATGGCTCATCGATAAAAACTGGTAACAAAGTTCAATATAAATTTATTATCAAAGTACATACAGTATATGTTACCATATATAACCCTGACATTTGCTTTCTTGCAGGCATATGCAGTAAATCCAAGAAACACAATAGAATCAACAAGGGATCACACCCAACAGGACGGACAAACAACCAAGAAACTGTGCAAGTACAAAAGAAAAATTAATCATCAAAAGTAAGCAATAAATATCAAGAACATGAGATGAGTCCTTGAAAGTGAATCCATAGGATGTGGGAACAATTCAGTGATGGGGTGAGTGAAGTTATCCCCTCTGGTTCAAGAGCCTGATGGTTGAAGAATAATAATTTTCCCTGAACTTGATGTGAGGCTCCTGTACCTCCTTCCTGATAGCAGCAGCGAGAAGAGAGCATGGCCTGGGTGTTGGGGTACCTGATAATGGATGCTACTTTCCTGTGACAATACTCCATATAGATGTGCTCAATGGTGTGGAGGATTTTATCCATGATGGACTGGGCCGTGTCCACAACATTTTGTAGGTTTTTTTGTTCATGGGCATTGGTGTTTCCATACTACAGCATGATACAACCAGTCAGTCTACTCTCCACCGCATATCTATAGAAGTTTGTCAAAGTTCTAGATGTCATGATGAGTCCTTGCAAACTTCTAAGGAAGTAGAGCCACTGTGGTGCTTTCTTTGTCATTGCACTTATGCACCGGACACAGGACAGATCCTCCAAAATGATAACACTGAGAAATTTAAAGTTGCTGACCCTCTCAGCCTCTGATCCTCCAATGAGGATTGGCTCATGCACCTCCAGTTTCCTCCTCCTGAAGTCGAGAATCAGCTCCTTGGTCTTGCTGACATTCCATGGGAGGTTGTTGTTGTGGCATCACTCAGCTAGTTTTTCAATCTCCTTCCCACATACTGATTCGTCACCAAGTTGGATTCAGCCAATGGCAGTGGTGATGTCAGCAAACTTAAATATGGCACTGGAGCTGTGCTGAGCTTCACAGTCATTAGTATAAAGTGAGTAGAGCAGGGGGCTAAGCACACAGTCTTATGGTGCACCAGTGCTGATGGTGACCGTGGAGGAGATGTTGTTGCCAATCCAAACTGACTGTGGTCTGCAAGTGAAGAAACTGAGGATTTAATTGCATGAGGAGGTATTGACACCAAGGTTTTGAAGCTTATTGATTAATTTTGAGGGAATGACAACATTGAATGTCGACAGCAACAAGCTAAAGTGCATTAGCTTCCTGAGGAAGTCGAGGCTTTGGTGAGCTTTGTGGACCATGACATCTACATGGTTAGGCCAGGATGGGCTTTGGTTATATTCAGTCCTAGAAACTTGAAGCTATCAGCCCTCTCAACTTCAACACTGTTGATGTAGAAAGGGGCCTGTGCACCACACCCACTTCCTGGAGTTAGTGACCAGCTCTTTTGTTTTGGCGGATATTGAGGGAAGGATTTTTGACAAATATTTTTTCTTTAATATACTATTATCATTTTATTATTATAAGGTGATTATAGTACAATTCAGTTGTTTCTGTGGGTTTTCATTGTATTGATGTAAACACAAGCAATTCAACAGATTGAACTATAAACAGGACATTCTTTAAGACAGTGAACTTACAACTAAACAAGTGTCAATCATATATGAGTCAAACATTTCTTAAAAGTGCTGTGCACATAAATGCACCTATACTTATATAGAAATGCAATGTTCCTTTAAACTATCCATAGAATGAACCTATTTACGCACAATTTACAATAGATTAACTATTTATATTCATAACCATTTCTAAATTCAAGTCGATTCAATTGCTCAGTCCCCTCCTTCACTCCAAATTGAAACGATCATCTCTGAAAATGTTAAGCTGTCTATAATCATAGAATATAATAAAGCTAAATAAAGCCTACAACAGAACAATGTTACAATATGTTGTTTGCAACCTATCGCGTACAATAAACTCAGAAAACGTTGGTCTCTACTATGATTTTGCCTTTGATTTGATGCCACATTGACCCTCCTCCTCTGCCGATTCTTAAAACTATTCTTCCCTTTTATTTCCCTTCTGAAATTTTGCTGTGGACCCTCTCACTGCCTCTGTGCGAAAACTCTAGCTGCAATCACATTGTGATGAGGCTACAATATACTGGGAGGGGAAGCAAAATTAACTGGTTGCACAAGGCTTAATCTTCCATTGCCCAGATCACAAAGTAAGCTGCTGGATTTTTTTGTTTACCATTTCATTCATAGTCAAATTATTTTCAATCTGCATTACCACAGCCACATGTATCAGTCATGTGGAACTAATAACCTGAATGATGGGAGCCATAGTCCATTTTCTCTTTGAAACCTTCCACTTCCTACTTTGCATCCAAGCTTTGGAGTGGAGACACCTTTCTGGTTTTGAATATACCATCCCTTTCCCCTCTCCGGAAGTTTTAGTTGATTTAACCCATTCTGCATTACAGCGAGCGGTCAACTTCATTTTTATCCCCTCCTTTTCCCACTGCTTTTCCTCTTCTGTCTGAGGTGTAATAAGTGGTCTTAAATTTTGCCATTTGCTTCAATCCTTTCGAATATATAATGCACATTGCAGATTGAGTATCAACCTCTAAACCTTGGCTGCATTCTCGTGCTGCTTCCACAGTCACTTCATTCTCATATTCAACAAATTCAGCACCTTCAGACCTTAAAATCCAACTTGACATCCAAAAATTTCATTGCCTTTATCAACTGAGGTTGAGTGAGGAAGTGAGGAACTAAAGCCAGGCAGAATCAATATACTGTACTCACAGAAAACATTGTATTTTTCCAGATGATTTTTCTCAGAGACAACATAGATAGGAATAAGACAAGAATACATCCATGGGGAAAGCAGGGGTTAATGATTCAAGTACTGCTGTAAATAATTCCCTGGCTCTGATGGGATAGGTAACAATGGGACAAGGTGAGTGTTTTGACCAACTGGAAGGGTAGGAGAGGCATCAGAGGGACACATGCTGTGATCGTTCACATCAAAGACTACAGGCAGGTCAGGAAATATGATAGCTACAAATATACACCACTTACTACTTTGAAATGACAATGATGCCAGAGCAAAATCATAATCCAAATTTGACATTGTTGAAAAAATAGATGCAGATTTGCAAGAATCAAACTCATTATTTTTCATGCATGTTGCAATGGATTACATTGTACCATCTTGCACTTTGTTTCAAACGAGCACAATTTGATATTCGATGTTCCAACATTCTATTTTGGAAAGATATGCATCAATGGCTACATCATTTATATTAATGATAGACAAAGTAGAAACATTCATGGAACTTTGGAATTCAGTTTCAAAGATGAAGTCATGGTCAGTTAAATTTATTTAGGAAAATTGTTACTGCCTGTGATAATGATGCTCCAAAATGCTAATAGGTATCTTAAGATTTATCTGCCATTATACCGGCATGAACATCTAGCAGTCAACTCAAAAGTCTGAAGTCAAAGACTGTACTAAAGAACCACCAAAATCCAACAACGAAGCTTTCAGAATTTCAATAGTTGTTATAAATAAACAGTCTTGTATCATAGGGTGAAAATCTCCCATTCACTATTTCTAGCTATCTAAGTTCATGGTAGTTCACTGAATATGTTGGACTTTTTCAGTTCATAGCTAATTTAGTGGCTTCAAGCAGTTGTACACCTTATTAACTGTGTTAGTATATAAATTTTAAATAGGTGCATAGCAATTTCCCATCTCGGTATCCCTTTGAATAAAGTGCTCACGCTAAGTGCCACGACCCATGGAAACCTCTTGAACTGTAAGGGAAACGTCATGAGAGATGAAGGTACAGACTGGAGACTTTGGATGCAAGCTCAGAGAGTCGCAGCTAACAGCACTGCTGGAGAAGCATTTAGACACTGGGTTCATTTTCAATCACACAAAGATTCACTGCATATGAGAGACATTCATTATAAGTCATACACCATTAGGATGGTTCAGATTAATGAAATTAAGTTATTACCATTAATAGTCCTTTTATTGAGAACATCAAGCATTAACTGTAAAAGATACTCAAACAAAAGATCACAAATATTCAACAATTCTGTGATATGAAATGTATACATTGGAATAAAGCAATTTTGTCTGATGTCAGAATATTGGAATTGCAAAAGAGATTGAATGTTCACTGAGACTTTATAGCACAATTAAACTGCACCTAAGTACAATTTTAATATCATACCAAAAAAAAAGGAAAATGCACAACTTGGAGATGGTACAAAGACTTAAACCATTGACCCAAATAATTAAAATGTGATTTGTGAAAAAAGATCATACCAAAGAACAAAAATCTGAATTGTGAACGTACAACTATTTCAGAGATTAAAAGTAAATGCTCTTCCATATTTAAAACAATCCGATAAACATGGCACATACATTGCTGGAATGGTGGCTGAAATTTTTAGAATGCAAGAAGAAGCCGCCATGAGAACATGTGACTTTTATTTCACCTTTAGTTTCCTTTTGTTCTAATACAAACAGAATTGTCCTTAACCCTACTACCTTCAGCAGAGGATAGTCTTACCTGAAGACGCATATTTATAGAGAAACTGCCAGCTGCAGGATTCATGCAAGTGATGTATTGGCAATTATGAATTTCTTTCAGAACTAACTTTTGTCTGTCATACCTAATGACAAAAAGAAACAGCAGTCAGTCAAGTTCTTGGCATTTTAGACAGTTCCATGTCCTTTTTTAAATTGTTTAGTACTGTAAAATAGTGTTTTTCTGGGTTCATCTAATTTTCTGATGATAGTATTTAGTAGAAATCTTTTCTCCACAGTCACCAGAAGTGAGTAAAATGTTCTGCATCTATTAAGATCCACACCTTAACACGACTAGATTGTTAATTCAATTGCTGAAAGCCTTAAGGAGTCAGAAATTTCCCAACTTTACTGTAAACTCACTTTACATACTGAAGCTTCTCAACTTGGATGGCAAAAGATTGAGGAAAGCTAATTCTAATTCAATTATTAGAATCCTGTAAGTCTGAGTCTCTGAGGCCTCCGCCAGTCAGAACTGGCAATGGATATTGTGTCCTAGCTGTCTACTCAAGCCTGGGCAGTACAATACGGAGATTAAACTGTTGCCCATGCGGCAAGCTCCCCCCTCCATGCAGCTGATGAACCCAAAGGAACGGCAGAGGCTGTCATAGTTTGGTACCAGAAGTGTCGCAGGAGTTACCAGTCAGCATTGAACTCAGTGTAGGACTGGCTTATGGGCTCCAGCTCCGGATTTTTCGCTCAGGGCTTACCCTCGAAGCCTACCACATGAGTAGGTATACCCGCAAGGCCCCAGAGATTTGAGGTCACAGCTTTCCTTCTCCTGATTGAGTTGCCAACCGAAGCGAATGGTTTTAAGGTGCCAGTAACTCGCCTTTGCGCCTTCTCCTGTCAGTAGAAACAATTTTGCCGGGCTTAGTAGCTAAGCCACATGTGAAGGCCAGGAACTGGACCTGGTTGTCAAAACCTATTTGAGGTGCACGCCACTGGGAGCATTTAATAGGTAGTAGGAGCTTGTCCCCAATAACACTACCCCGGCTATAACAACCTTAAGGAACTCTGAAAGTACCCCCTGTTGAATTTTGAAGAAACTGTTCTTCCTATGTAGTTCAACGTCGAAGGTCATTTGTTTCCATTTCAGTTCAGTGGATTCTGAAGTGCTTGATGAGGTGAACACTCTCACAAGTGGGGAAGGCAGGAGATAAAGTTTCAACGGGTAGTAAGGTGGGTATTGTGGGAGGTGGGAAGTTCCTTCTGTCATTTACTCTAGGTCTCTGTGTACTTACTATGACAAATGCACTCAAAATTCTCTACACCGTACTGAATGTTCCTTTTCCAATTTAAAGGTAGGGATTTTCAAAAGTGAGGCAAGATGATACACTTTTAAGGAAGCCTTGAGTATATATGAATCATTTTATGGAGAAGGCTTCGGGAGTAAACCCCGAGGGGAAAATCTGGAGCTGGAGTCCCTAAGATAGTCCTATGCTGAGCTCAGTGCTGGTTGTAGAGACAGATACATTAGGGACATTTGAAAGACTCTTAAATAGGCACATTGATGAAAGAAAAATGGCAGGCTACATGAGAGGGAAGGGTTAGATTGATCTTGAAATAGGTTAAAAGGTCAACACAATTATCATGGGCCAAAGGGCGTGTACTGTACTACACAGTTCTATGTTAATTTCCTTTGCTCTCCTGGTAATCTCTTCCTGTGACAGAACTCATGTCTGTTTTGGGATCTACATACAGAGCACTGGAATTAAGTGGCCACCCCTTTGGAGGCAACTGACGACTGTTAAGATCGCACAGTTAGGAGAATTTGACTGAGTGAGGATGCTTTATTTGTTTAGACCGACCAACACAATTATCAATGGGAATTTTTGCTTCATGTGTCCTTTAACTAACAAGAGCAGTTAAAAACACACAATTGATGCTGCATATCTGGGTTAAGAACAGAAAGAGTAGGAAATGCTCAGCACAGTCCGGCAGCAGCTATTGAGAACAAAATTAACATTCCGATCCTTGGACTGAAATGAGTCAGTGATAAGCAGATGTTAAGGTTTAGAGGAACAGGACAGCAGTGGAGAAGATCTGTGAAAGAGTAGGTTACAGGAGTGATTAAATGACAAGAAGAGTTGATAATAAATGGTGAATCATCACAAAACAAAAGATCAGTCTGAAAATAGCCTGCTGGAAGCAGCAAAATAATTACTGGAGATTAGAAAAGAAACTGCAAAGACTGGGAATGCTCATCACAGAAAATGTGGAGTCCAGAACAATACACACGTCATGTAAGAAAATGGGGAGCAGTTGTCCAAGCTAATGCTCAGGTTCTCTGGATCACTGTCTAGGTAAGGAGAGAGCAAAGCAAGAAAGGGATGAAGGATTAAAGTGAGAAGTAACAGGGAAACTGGAGATGCTCAGTGAACAGAAGCTGGTAAGGAAATGGAAGAATGGAATTTTACAGGAAGCAAGATGGACAAATCATAATCATGATAGCTACAGCAATTTGAGGCCCTTCAAATATTAGCAAATCCCCTTCAATAAAGATTTTAAAAGTTAAGCCAGGAAAGAGAAGAGCCCAAGATGGGCCACGTAAATAGGGTGAGGGAATTTGAAGAGTTGAAGAAATTGTATACAGCAGAGATATGGATCCTGATGTAAAACAAAAAGAGTTGATAGAAAGGACCCAAACAGGGTGGAAAAAATATTCTACAAACCCCACAAAGAATCAGGCATTGCTAGGACGTAGTTTACAAAGCAACATCTTTTATCTGAGGAAAGAACATGCAATTAAAGGAAAGGGCAGGCAGGCCAAGAAGGGCAAATGGACCTTTGTTCATGGAAGAACATTTAACTTAAATACTCTATATGCTGCTCTTCAAGCACCAACATTTCAAGATTCAGCCCATAATTGTTTCTTCTTTATGCAGTTATCAGTAACACCATAAAAACATTCTAATAGATGAAACATACCAGTGATGATAATCCAGATGTTGTCTGATTAGAGTATGTGGTTGAACAGTACCATAGGCATCCACTTCAGGCATATTAAGATCATCAATGAAATAAATCAGCTTTTTTGTGCCTTCAGGAGCATAATTTCTTCCAGCCTTTTTTTCTAAAGGTTTCTCAAGTACCCCTGTGTTAATAAAAAAAACGGCATGACAATGATTTCTTTAGAGTGATTAAACTTTTCAATATATACAACATAATTAATGTTATTATATTAAAAAGTAAATGCAATTATGGGCATTTTTAATATTATGAAACAAATCATTTTCTGACATCAAGTTAAATCATTAAAAAACACAATAGGCCTTTGAAGATCATCTACCCAGCTGATGCATTCTGCTGTGAATGAGCTTAGAGGACAAATCCCATTTCTGCAGGGACTTGTATGAAGGCTTCTTCCAGAAAGTGATCTGTTGATGTCACAATAGCTCTTAATTACAGCCATATTTCAGCACATTGGAACTGAACAAAACCGAAAGGAACAAAGGGTGGCTTGCATGCACAATTATGTATTCCAGAAGTTAAAACCGTTCCTGGGAATCAGACCCTGGCACCTGATCCACTGCATTGTAAAAATTATTTTGCCAAAAGTATGCATTGACAGTCATGCGTTGCCCATCCCAGTCTGGAGTTGTAAGATTGGGAATGGCAGGGCAGACATCACAAATACTTTTCAAACAATTTATAATACATGGATAACATTAATCAAATTAAATGACCATTCAAGAGACAGGACTGTGACAACAGTGTGTTCATGAATTGGAATTTCTTATTGATACATAGATAAAAACACACAAGATCAAGATTAGTGATTACAAGTTACACAATCTGATGACACTTTCCCTGTGTTCAGACATCAATTGGTGCTACACATCACTGACATGGATCATTGAAATGTGGCAACGAGGCAGGTCAATTAAAGCATTGGGTAACTGGCTACTCAACTTTTAAAGATCCTTGTGCATGCAGGGGTAAAAACACTTGATTGATAGCAGGGTCAGACCTATATGCAAAAATGGACATATGCCAATTTATAAAACCTCATCTACAATACAGTAATTAATTTTGCATTTTTTGAAGTTGAAAGTCAACTTATTGTAAATAGTACAAGTCCAAGATTCATAGATGGTGTTTCTAAAGACACACTGCAACCTAGTCATCTATTGACTCTTGGCATTTGGTTGGCAAGCTAAATGAGCTATCTGTCTGGGACTTACAGTATTGTAAATGAACAAGTGGTTTATTTCCAATGGACACTACAGATTTACAATCTATCCTTCATCATATTTACATCAAAAATTGCTAAATCTAATTGCTTTGAACTATTATTGAAAACTGAAATCTTGTATATGGTTCATTAGCTGTTATCCGTCCAACATATAGATCCAAACTCTTCTCTGCTTGGACTGACAGAGGCAGACAGGTAAACAGACCACTATGACACCATACTTAGGGGGGGAAAAAACCCTGACTACAAATGTCCACCCAGAGAACCATAAAGTAGCTTACAAATCTGACCTACTTTTCATTCAAATATAGCTGCCAATCAAAAATTGCTGTCCGACAAATTTTCCAAATAAAACACGAAGACCATTGATCTGTCCCAAGTACACTGCAAGCCACATCCTCACACACATTGGCTGCAATCAATCACACATATCAAAACTTCCAAAACTGTAAATGCCTCCATACGTTATGCGGGAATGCAAAGTTTAGCCAGAAATTAACAGTTTCATTTTGGGATTTCAGAGAGAGCAGATATCATTCGAACGTAACACTATGTGCTTTGTTACAACTAAGTAACTCAAATCAATAGTCTTAAAGAGCCAAAAAGGCTTTGTAACTACAAGTGACTTGTAGAATTAACATTAAAACAAGCCAGAAAATACTTACGCTGAAGCATGGCTGATGTTGTATAATAGTTAAAAGGAACTTTAGTTACAATATAATTTTCTGTTAACTTTGAAAGTTCCTCCGATATAAGGATAGTCTTTCCTACCCCTGCGTAGCCAACCAACATCACTGGTTTTCCCTTTTCCACAAGTAAATCAATGAAATATTTCAGGCTAACAGTTTCTTGAGTATGAACAAGTACGTCCTATTTACAGAAAAAGAAAAACACATAAAAAAAAATCTGAAACTTCGTAGTGATTCTACCGCAAAGCATTAATGATTAAAAATAGTTCATACAACTGCATTTTTCCCGCCTATTAGAAAATAATTTACAGTTATAATGTATGTTTCTCATTTTCACGTTGCCAAATTGCAAAAAATGTTTCATGTAGAGCAAATCAAATAAAGAGCCAGATATCTTAATTGATCAGTGTTGATTGTGGATCCTGAGAAAATACTCTAAATTTTATATAAATAGGAGGTATTAGGTCTTATGTTCACCTGGAACAAGTTGACAAGGTCTTAATTTAACATCCTTCACAACAGACAGTTGGAGTATTGAAGAAAGACTGCACAAAGCAGCCTTTCTTCAATACTCCAGTAAAGTATCAGCCTAGACTCTGTGCAAGCCTTCAATGTACCTTGAGCACACAAACTTATGGGCACATGTTGCCAAATGCATTTATCATTTGATAAACTTTAGGAAAAAAGCACCAGTTTTAAAATGTATTTAGATACATTATAAATGCACTACAGGAAGCATGGATAGCAATTTGCAACAAAGTTTTTTAAATGAGTATTTTAATCCAAAAACATTAAGAGCCAAAGAGATTAAATGTATCAAATGCCTTTAAGGATTGCTGCAGTTGATTTCAGTGAATTGAGAAACACATTTTAAATGTGCAGGACAGGTTAGTTGCAATGCTTTTGTTAAAAATCAGAAGTGTAGTGAATTACAATTAGCAGCTCTGTATCTGAACACTTTCTATATAAAGGAGGTGGAAAGCATTAAAACTTAACATTGATAATATATCATTTGAAAATTCTTTGCAAAATACATTTTAAGAGACTTCTATGTAGTAAATTTGAAAATAAGTGGAATTACAAAATAAAAGACAAACTTGCAAAATTGTGTTTACTGATATGCTTCAGTCAATATATCAGGGCTGATTAGGCAGAAAATATATAGCTTTCAGCAAAGTTTATCTATAATTTACATATATAACCTATTTCAAAACTGCTGCAAATTACATTATTTATCTTTGTTCAGTTATGGTGTGATCAAAGTTGTTGGGCAGATCTTGAAACACCAACAAAGGGCCTGGACCTTGCTATTCCTACATTTCTTTTCACCCACTGTAATAATAATTGTGAAGGTTAGTTGATACAACAGGAATTTCTATAATATTCATTAAAAAATAAATTTAATCATTAGTGCAGTGCAGATGGACATTCTAAAGGCAGTCATCAAGACAGCAAATCCTCCAAAGCAAAATCTGCTATCTTACGTTATATGTTTCAAAGTTTCTTTTTAAATTACCATCTTTTATTTATTCTAATGAAGAGCATTAGCAATGAAGTCTTGCACAGAGGTAAGCATTGATCACATCATTAATCACACATCATGGACAGTCACAAATCAAGTTCTAACAGCAAGCAGTGAATCAGAGGCAATGAAGCATAAACTCCTTCACAATTTATGATCTCTCAAATTGCATCTTTTCAACCATTAAATTGCAAGATACCATAAATTTTTATCTTCTTCACTTCAGTCACATTATTGATTCTGCCTGGTGGAATATAGAAAAGCACTAAATCTACAGTGTTGAATTAAATTCGAGTCCTTTCTCAGAAAAGTAACTAAAGAGAAAGATCAAGGCTGTTAATTCACACTTACGAACAAATGATGGAAACATTAAAATTTAAATATACAACAGGGATTTGAAAGAGCCATATCAATGCCAGTTCTAGTCACCATCAACCTTGAATTTTTAAACTATCTGTACTTTGTTCGACTGAATTTTGAGTCCAACCACATAAAAGCAACATCCAATTTGGTGACATTCAGTTGTCTGAAAGCTGGTTAAAAATCATTTAATTCCTGTTTGAAACAATAATTAATTCTGTTCTGTATGAATCGCTTCTGAGTTGCAAGCATGCTCCTCATATATCCTACCTGTAGAGGGGCATCTAGGTCCGTTTCAAAGGTTGGGACTTTTTCTGTCCATGGAGCAAACTTTTTAGTATCAGGGTCAATATAATAATCAAAGACTGTTCCTTGGGATGGGAACTTAATCGTCCTCATCTCTCTTGTCCACCATCTACTAAACTCAACTCGATAGTCAATTAGCTGGTTTAAAAAAAAGGCACAATCAACTTGTATATTACATTATTGGGAGGTCATTAAGTACAAAAGCTTACGTTGTGTTAAGAACTGCGCAGACAAAATAGAAAAAGGATTACACCGCTTTCGAAAATGCCCTGCCTTTCCAATAAGAATCTGTCTAATCATGTAGCTTGAATTACACATACAAAATGCTGGAGGAACTCAGCAGATCAAGCAGCATCAATGGAAGGAAATGAGCAGTCCACATTTTGAGCTAGGACCTTTCACCAAGACCGTACTGTGTCCACTTTTTCACCCAGTCACCAAATCTCATGACTCTTAACCCTTCAGTCCATGGTCTCACAAGTTTCTACAGATGTGCTGTGGAGCGCATTTTAACTGGCTGCATCATTGTCTGGTATGGGATGGGGGCACTGCACATGGGATTGAAATAAGCTGCAGAAAGTGGTAAACTCTATCAGCTCCATCTTGGGCACTAACCTCCTCAGCATCCAGGACACCTTCAAGGAGCGATGCCTCAAAAAGGCAGTGATCATCATTAAGGATCCCCCATCACCCAGGACATGCCCTCTTCTCATTGCTGCTATCAGGGATGAGGTACAGGAGCTTGAAGGCACATACTCAGTAATGCAGGAACAGCTTCTTTCCCTCTGCAATCAGATTTCTGAATGGATAATTATCCCATGAACACTCCTTTTGCACTAATTATTAAATTTAACTTTTAAAAATATACGTATACTTCTTACTGCAATTTGCAGTTTTTTATTATATATTGCAATGTACTGCTGCCACATAACAACTAATTTTTTGACGTATGTCAGTGCTATTAAACCAGAGTCTGATTCTCATTCCCATTTTGATTCAAAATCCAAAACCCTCTTTGATAGAACTTCAAATATTCACAATCTCCAAAGGAATTATTTTATGATTTCAGTCCTTAAGGAATACCTGCTCACCAACTATCCCATAATCCTCTCAGAATGTTTTGTTTCAATTAAATTACCTTTCATTCCTCTAAGCTCCAGTGAGAATGGAACCATCCTATTTGAACATCCCTCATAGGATAGCCCAAAGTATCAATAAGCATTTTTATAAACATATTTATCTCTTATAAAATTTCTAGATCAAAGATGACTTCCCTCCATTCCATTTCTGTGGGTTTTGAGCTGACAAATGAGACAAGAATGGGGACTGCAAATGCTTCCACACACACAGAAAGAGATGGCTGATGAGGAAGGCAGATGGAGAGTTTGGAAGCAGTGTGCTAATTATATCATTTCACACCAATTTCCCACATGCTCCTGACACATTCCTAGCGACATCCCAAAAGTTCCTTGTCCAGCTTGAAAGTCATAAGCCAGTTGTGACTTGATCGAGTTGTATAACATGATAGGGGGCATAGAAAGAGTGGACAGCCAAAGACTTTTTCGATGAGTGGAAATGGCTAATAAGGGGGAGCATAACTTTAAAGTGATCAGAGGAATAAAGAGAGGGCATATCAGATATAGAATTTTTTACAACATAGAAAGTGGTGAGTGTGTGGAACAAGCTGCCGGGAGTGGTAGTAGAGGCAGAAACACTCAGGACTTTTTAGATAGGCAGTATATGGATAAAAGAAAAAAATGGGGCACTGTGTGGGAGTGAAGGGTTAAATTGATCGTACAGAAGGGTAAAAGGTCAGCACAACATGTGGGCTGAAGGGCCTGTACTGTGCCCTATGCTCAGTGTGGATGTTGCATTTTTTCAATGAGACTTTGGGGATATCTTTGAATTGCTTTTCTCTGTTGACCTTGTAACCTCTTCTCATAACAAAGATTGTTAATAATGTGTGTATTTTGAGAGTCTGATGTTGAGCCTGCCCAAAGAGCTGCAATGTGGGGATGTCAGCCTGGAAGAGAATACTGATGATGGTTTACTTATCACACCAGTGATTTGGAAGATTTAGGGGAGCTAGTCTTGGTGGCATCTCTCCAGTCAGTTCAACTGCAGGAAGTCAAATTTTCCGAAGTATGTGGGAGGACAACAATCACTCCTGCCTGGTAGATCAAAAGAATCATGCCAGACTTGAGACGTCATACTTTATACAGACATTGCTTCAGTAACCAAAGGCTGAGCTCTCGCATTGAAGGCAAAGGTAAACTTCACTGATGAAAGTTGGCTTCCGAGATTGGGAAACTGGATCTCATTTTGACTCTTACTGATGTGAGTGGGGGCTTGTGGTAAAATGATGGTAAGTTGGTAGATTTGTTTTACAGATAGTAAATACAAAAGTGTATGTTTCAATAAGACATAGGAACAGAATCAGGCCATTCAGCCCATCGAATGTTCTG
This sequence comes from Mobula birostris, assembly GCF_030028105.1. Lineage (NCBI taxonomy): Eukaryota > Metazoa > Chordata > Chondrichthyes > Myliobatiformes > Myliobatidae > Mobula > Mobula birostris. The sequence goes on along the minus strand of NC_092375.1, from coordinate 169,114,050 downwards.
TCATTTGATCCCTCTCAACCCCATTCTTCTGCCTTCACTCCATAACCTTTGCTGCCCTTACTGTTTAGGACCCTATGCTTTAAATATCCCAAATAAATTGACCACCATAGCCATCTGTAGCAATGAATTCCACAGAATTACAATTCCCAGCTAAAAAAATTCCTCCTTATCTCTGTTCTAAGGAGTCATCCTCCTATTTTGAGACTGTGCTCTCTGCTCCTAGACTCTCCCACTATAGAAAGCATCTATTATGTGTCCATTTTATTTTAGCTTTTCAATATTAGATAGGTTTCAATAAGATCCCTCTTATTCTTCCAAACTCCAGCAAGTACAGGCATAGAGTCATCAAACCTTCCTCATACTTTAACCTTTTTTTTCTTGGTATCATTCTTCTGAACGCTCTCTAGACTCCCTCAGGTATGTGGCCCAAAAATGCTCACAATATTCCAAATGAGGTTGACCAATGTCTTATGTAGCCTCAGCAATACATCCTTACTTTAAAGTTATATTCTAGTCCTCTTGAAATGAATCCAAAAATTGCATTTGCCTTCCTTACCACTGACTGAATCAGTTAAGTTAACCTTTCAGGAATCCTGCACTAGGAATTCCAAGACCCCTTGCACTTCCAATTTCTGAATTCACTCCCTATTCAGAAAAAGAGCTTATACCTTTGTTCCTTCCACTAAAGTGAATGACCAGACACTTCCATACACTGTATTCCATCTGCCACTTCTTTGCCCACTCTCCTAAATCCTTTTGGATAGGTGGATAAGTGCAAGTCCTTTTGCAGACTCTTTAAATCATCAACATTATCTGCCCAACTACCTATCTTTGTATCATCTGCAAACTTGGCTATAAAGCCATCAATTTTGTTATCCAGATCAGAAAAATAGGTACTCCAACACCACTAGTCATTAGCAGTTAACCAGAAATAGTCCCCTGCATTTTCATTCTTTGCCTTCTGCTAGCCAAGCTTCTATTCATGCTAATATCTTTCCAGCAATACCATTCGCTCTTATGTTCTTTGCTAGCCTCCTGTGTGGAACCCTGTCAAATACCTTCTGAAAATGTAAGTAAACAACATCCATTGACTTTCCTTTGTCTTTGCTGCCTGTTTTTCCTTAAAGAATTCCAACAGTTTGGTCAAGCAAGGTTTTCCTTTCAGGAAATCATGTTAGCTTTGGTCTACTTCCTTATGTACCTCCAAGTACCCCAAAACCTCATCCCTATTAATGGACCCCACCATCTTACATCAGGCTAACTGGCATGTAATTTCCTGTCTTTTGCCTCCCTCCCTTCTTAAAAAGTGGAGTGAGATTTGCAATTTTCAATCCTCTGGAACCATTCTGGAATCTAGTGATTCCTGAGAGATCACTACTAATGCCTCCACTCTGGGGTTCAGTTCATCTCTTCTATCTGACTTACCTACCTTCAGACTTTTCACGTTCCAAAGCACCTTCTCCTCAGTAATTGAAACTACACTCACATCTGACCCCTGACCTTCTCGAATTTTTGGCATATGGCTGTCAACTTTCACAGCAAAATCTGGCATAAAATACTTACTCAGTTCATACTTGAGTTCTTTGTCCCCATTACTACCTCTCCAGTGACATCTTCTAGTGATCCAGTGTCCATCCTTGCTTCTCTTTTACCCTTTATACATCTGAACAATCTTTTGGTATTTGCTTTTATATTATTGGCCAGCTTATCTTCATTTTTTGTCCTTTCTTTCTTTATGGCTTTTTAGTTGCTTTCTGTTGGTTTTAGAAGCTTCCCAATCTTCTAGCTTCCCACTAATTAACGCTTTATTATTACCTTCTCTTCTAGTTTTATGGTGTGTTTGACTTCCCTTGTCAATCAGGGTTGCCTCATCCTCCCTTTAGAATGCTTCTTCTTCTTTGATATGAACCAATCCTGTGTCTTCCAATTTACTCCAAGAAATTCCAGCCATTGCTACTCTACCGTCATCACTGCTTGTGTCCCCTTCTAATCAATTATGGCCTGTTTATCTTTCTCATGCTTCAGTAATTCCCTTTACTCCAATGTAATACCGACTTTAGCTTCTCCCTCTCAAAATGCAGTGTGAATTCTAGCACATTATCATCACTGCCTCCTAAGGGTTCCTTTACCTGAGCTCCCTAATCAAATCTGGTTTAACACCCAATTCAGAATTACCTTTTCCCTGGTGGGCTCGACCACAAGCTGCTTTATAAAGCTATAGAAACATAGAAAATAGGTGCAGGAGTAGGCCGTTCGGCCCTTCGAGCCTGCATCGCCATTCAGTATGATCATGGCTGATCATCCAACTCAGAACCCTGTACCAGCCTTCCCTCCATACCCCCTGATCCCTTTAGCCACAAGGGCCATATCTAACTCCCTCTTAAATACAGCCAATGAACTGGCCTCAACTGTTTCCTGTGGCAGAGAATTCCACAGATTCACCACTCTCTGTGTGAAGAAGTTTTTCCTCATCTTGGTCCTAAAAGGCTTCCCCTTTATCCTTAAACTGTGACCCCTCGTTCTGGACTTCCCCAACATCGGGAACAATCTTCCTGCATCTAGCCTGTCCAATCCCTTTAGAATTTTACACGTTTCAATAAGATCCCCCCTCAATCTTCTAAATTCCAGCGAGTATAACCCTAGTCGATCCAGTCTTTCATCATATGAAAGTCCTGCCATTCCAGGAATCAATTTGGTGAACCTTCTTTGTACTCCCTCCATGGCAAGAACGTCTTTCCTCAGATTAGGGGACCAAAACTGCACACAATACTCCAGGTGTGGTCTCACCTTATACAACTGCAGTAGTACCTCCTGCTCCTGTACTCGAATCCTCTTGCTATGAATGCCAGCATACCATTCGCCTTTTTCACCACCTGCTGTACCTGCATGCTCACTTTCAATGACTGGCGTACAATGACACCCAGGTCTCGTTGCACCTCCCCTTTTCCTAATCGGCCACCATTCAGATAGTAATCTGTTTTCCTGTTCTTGCAATGAAAGTGGATAACCTCACATTTATCCACATTAAATTGCATCTGCCATGAATTTGCCCACTCACCTAACCTATCCAAGTCACCCTGCATCCTCTTAGCATCCTCCTCACAGCTAACACTGCCGCCCAGCTTCGTGTCATCTGCAAACTTGGAGATGCTGCATTTAATTCCCTCGCCTAAGTCATTAATATATAATTGTAAACAACTGGGGTCCCAGCACTGAGCCTTGTGGTACCCCACTAGTCACTGCCTGCCATTCTGAAAAGGTCCCGTTTATTCCCACTCTTTGCTTCCTGTCTGCCAACCAATTCTCTATCCACATCAATACCATACCCCCAATATCGTGTGCTTTAAGTTTGCACACTAATCTCCAGTGTGGGACCTTGTCAAAAGCCTTTTGAAAATCCAAATATACCACATCCACTGGTTCTCCCCTATCCACTTTACTAGTTACATCCTCAAAAAATTCTATGAGATTCGTCAGACATGATTTTCCTTTCACAAATCCATGCTGACTTTGTCCGATGATTGCACCGCTTTCCAAATGTGCTGTTATAACATCTTTGATAACTGACTCTAGCATTTTCCCCACCACCGATGTCAGGCTTACCGGTCTATAATTCCCCAGTTTCTCTCTCCCTCCTTTTTTAAAAAGCGGGGTTACATTAGCCACCCTCCAATCCTCAGGAACTAATCCAGAATCTAAAGAGTTTTGAAAAATTATCACTAATGCATCCACTATTTCTAGGGCTACTTCCTTTAGCACTCTGAGATGCAGACCATCTGGCTCTGAGGATTTATCTGCCTTTAATCTCTTCAATTTACCTAACACCACTTCACTACTAACATGTATTTCCCTCAGTTCCTCCATCTCACTGGACCCTCTGTCCCCTACTATTTCCGGAAGATTATTTATGTCCTCCTTCGTGAAGACAGAACCAAAGTAGTTATTCAATTGGTCTGTCATGTCCTTGTTCCCCATGATCATTTCACCTGTTTCTGATTGTAAGGGACCTACATTTGTCTTAACCAATCATTTTCTTTTCACATATCTATAAAAGCTTTTACAGTCAGTTTTTATGTTCCCTACCAGCTTTCTCTCATAACCTTTTTTCCCTTTCCTAATTAATCCCCTTGTCCTCCTCTGCTGGACTCTGAATTTCTCCCAGTCCTCAGGTGTGCCGCTTTTTCTGGCTAATTTGTATATTTCTTCTTTGGAATTGATACTATCCCTAATTTCCCTTGACAGCCACGGGTGCACTACCTTCCCGGGTTTATTCTTTTGCCAAACTGGGATGAACAATTGTTGTAGTTCATCCATGTGATCTTTAAATGCTTGCCATTGCATATTCACCGTCAACCCTTTAAGTATCATTTGCCAGTCTATCTTAGCTAATTCAAGTCTCATACCTTCAAAGTTACCCTTCTTTAAGTTCAGAACCTTTGTTTCTGAATTAACTATGTCATTCTCCATCTTAATGAAGAATTCCACCATATTATGGTCACTCTTACCCAAGGGGCCTTGCACGACAAGATTGCTAACTAACCCTTCCTCATTGCTCAATACCCAGTCTAGAATGGCCTGCTCTCTAGTTGGTTCCTTGACATGTTGGTTCAGAAAACCATCCCGCATACATTCCAAGAAATCCTCTTCCTCAGCACCTTTACCAATTTGGTTCACCCAATCTACATGTAGATTGAAGTCACCCATTATAACTGCTGTTCCTTTATTGCATGCATTTCTAATTTCTTGTTTAATGCCATCCCCAACCTCACTGCTACTGTTAGGTGGCCTGTACACAACTTCCACCAGCGTTTTCTGCCCCTTAGTGTTATGCAGCTCTACCCATATCGATTCCACATCCTCCTGGCTAATGTCCTTCCTTTCTATGCGTTAATCTCCTCTCTAATCAGCAATGCTACCCCACCTCCTTTTCTTTCATGTCTATCCCTCCTGAATATTGAATATCCCTGAATGTTGAGCTCCCATCCTTGGTCACCCTGGAGCCATGTCTCTGTGATCCCAACTATATCATATTCATTAATAACTATCTGCACATTCAATTCATCCACCTTGTTACGAATGCTCCTTGCATTGACACACAAAGCCATCAGGCTTGCTTTTACAACACTCTTAGCCCTTATACATTTATGTTGAAAAGTGGTCCTTTTTGATTTTTGCCCTGGATTTGACTGCCTGCCACTTTTACGTTTCACCTTACTACTTTTTGCTTCTACCCTCATTTTACACCCCTCTGTCTCTCTGCATTTGTTCCCATCTCCCTGCCACATTAGTTTAAATCCTCCTGAACAACAGTAGCAAACGCTCCCCCTAGGACATTGGTTCCAGTCCAGCCCAGGTGCAGACCGTCCTGTTTGTACCAGTCCCACCTCCTCCAGAACTGGTTCCAATGCCCCAAAATTTGAATCCCTCCCCCTTGCACCATTTTTCAAGCCACGTATTCATCTGATATATCCTCCTATTTCTGACTAGCACGTGGCACTGGTAGCACCGGGCCCCTATGCTGAACACTCCATGGTGACTATTAACCCCGTATCCACCGATATATATACCCACGAGACACCGCGCACTCCAAGCCCTACACAGCCACCATGCTACACTCCCATACCGGGCGCGACGCACACGCACGAGGGATTACCGACGCCTAACGTGCTGGCACCTCAAGTCAGGCCGGAGCCAGCACAACCGCCGTCGCTGGTGCAATTACCACCAGTGCTACGTAGATCGCAACGACGGACTCGACCGCCTCGACCGCCTGATAGACTTGACCTGTAAATATACTTGTTTTAAATATTGCCAGTCACTTCACCCCACGGGACTCTTTTAAAAAATAGAGGGGTGAATGTGGTAAACCATATATATATGTTGTAACTGGGTTACCTGTCTGGACATGCCCCTCTGCTGACTGCCCCTGTGGCTCCTCCCACAGACCCCTGAATAAAGGCGATTGGGCCATGGCTCCTCCCCTCAGTCCAGGGGCAGACACATAGTTATCTTTGTTAATAATCCTAGCTTGTCAGATTTCTTAGTTAGCTTAAAAGTATGATCTGTAAACCTCAATATTTAAATATCCAGTTTAATTCAAATCACTGATCAATGTTTTAAACATATTTTTTCCTACAGTTTTTATTTGCTATGACTTGTGAACATTTTACTGAACTGTTCCAATTGAAAAAAAGACAAATTTCAAATACAAAGAAGAAAATTGTTTGAAACGTACTTGATCTTGTAACAGTGCTCCACCAAAAGCCCAGACACAAGCAAACACAAAGTACATCTCATAGATCTCACGCGGAGTGTCTGGGGGTGTATTTTTGGGCGTTAATAAGCAGTCTAGGAAAGAACATAAGGTCTGAAAGAGAAGAAAATGTTTAGTGAAACAAAGAAAAATATTAAAACATAAATTTAGACTGGCATGAGCTAAGTAGGCTCCTTCAATTACATAACTTCAACAAAATTTTTAACAATTGGAAGTGGTGATAGTAACTCAAATGCTTCAATATTCACATCTAATTAAAAACTTAGGAGCAAAAACATAAAAGCAGAAATGCTTTGTACCTGTACGATACTGTTTTCAGGAGTTTGAGTAACAGTTTTAAGATTACCACGCATTTGTTCCAGACAGATAGGAACATACTTCTCAAACAGTATGGTGAGATTTGCCCGTTCTGACTGGGCTTCATGTGTGTCAATCCAGCTAGTGACATACCTACAAGAGAATGAAAAGTGACTGCATATCTGACTAAAAATACAGGTGACCTCTCTTTACACAGTGGGGGGGGGGGGGGAGGAGAGAATCATGTTCCTAGAAAATGGGCCATATCATGATCTTCTGCAATGCAGAGCCACGTTATCTGAGTATGTGTCAAAAAATTAGAGTTAAAAAAGAGTGATTTGTTTATGTTTTTTTCACACAAATTCTGTGACAGCAAACTTTATTCCATCTCTCAAACTTCTGGGCCATGATTTGTGAATTTTGTAACAGAGTATTTTTGTAACCCGAAAAGTAAAACAACTCAAGTATTATAGTGAACAAAAAGTTAAGAGTACTCAAGATGGTGTAATTCTGAAACAAAAACAGAAAATGATGAAGACGTTAGACAGCATCTGTGGAAAAAGCAGAGAATGTTTGAGGTTGAAACTTTGACAAAGGGTCTATAACTTAAACATTAATTCTGACCTTTTTTGGAGATACTGTTTGACCTACTGAATGCTTCGAGTACTTTGTATTAATTCAGAGTACAGTTCAAATCCACAAGCTACTTACGGACTCCACCCTAAGTCCTGTGGATTGACGTATATTATGCCAGCCCTGGACACTGTAGCTGGAGTCGCTGTGTGTAGATGACTGATCTCAAATAATAACCTCATGGATGGAGTCAAGGATACTCGTTCATTGCTAGCTAAAGTCAGTACCTAGGAACAGAAAAAATATATTGGATAATGTTAGATTGGCAGTTCAATATCAAGGTACCAATAACAACTTCTTATTTAGAATTTAATTTTGTAAAAATATTCCAAGATATTTGACAGCAGCGTTACCACAAAAACAGATGAAATAGAGTCACTCATGGAGTATCAGAGCAAATGTCCCAAAGCTTAAAAGCATTAAGATTTACATTAAAGAGCAACGTTATAAGCAAGCAAGAGAGCAACATGGAAAGGATTAGGGAGGGAATCTTGCAGTCCATTACTTTGATAGCTGAAGGCACAATTATTATATCTGAGTGACAAACACACAATGCTGGAGGAACTCAGATCAGGCAGCATTATGACCGCACGTGCCTTTTGTTTCACAGGAGCTTGGTTAACCCCCTCTGTTCACAGTGATTCAGACTGAAGGGTTCATGATACACCACCCAGATAGGACTGCTGAGTCTTTTATGCTTCATGATCATGGTGTGCAAATGCAGAGGTGCTGAAACAGTCCTGTTCACCTGGAACATCTCACGACCAAGTACCACCTGTTTTACCTGCTGCGGGATGTTTCAGCAATTACTTTTATAGCGGTGTACATTTCACCTCAGGCCTAGACAAACTTTGTGAGGTGATCAACAGGCATAAAACAGCACATCCTGATATCTTCCCCATCATTTTGGGAGATTTTAACCAGGCCGGCTAGATAAAGTCACTAAATAATTTTTATCAACAAATTACCTGTAGCACTTGAGGAACCAACATGTTGGACCACTGTCACACCACCATCAAACATGTTTACTGTGATATTCCATGCCCACACTCTGTAAAGTCTGATCACCTGGCTGTAGTTGCACTCCCTGAGTATTGGCAGAGACTGAAGACTGCGGCACCAGTAGTGAGGGCCAAGAAGGTACGGACAACGGAGAAACAGGAGAGTTACAAGACTGCTTTGAATCAGTGGAGTGGACTGTATTCAGGGATTCATTTTTGAGTTTGAATGAGTATGCTACAGCTGTCACTGATTTCATTAAAATCAACATGGATGAGTGTGTGCCTCTGGGAATTTACTAGAAAATATCCAGATCAAAAGCCATAGATGAACCAGGAGGCTTGCAGTCTGCTGAGGGCTAGATCTGTGGCATTCAAATCTGGCAACCCAAGTCTGCACAAGAAAGCCAGGTATGACTTGCGGAGGGCTATTTCAAGAGCGAAGAAACAACTCTGAGCAAGGTTGGAGGTGACATCAGATGCACATTAACTCTGGCAGTGTTTGCAGGCCATTATTTCCGACTAAGTGAAACCCAACTTCATGAATGGCAGTGATGCTTCACTAGCAGATGAGCTCAAAGCCTCTTACACTCGCTTTGAAAGGGGAAATAAAACTACAGCAATGAGGATCCTTGCAGCATCTGGTGACCCTGTGATCTCTGTCTCGGAGACCGACATCAAGCTGTCTTTCAGGAGAGTGAACCCTCGCGAGATGGCAGGCCCCGATGGCATACCTGGTAAGGTTCTGAAACCTTGTGCCAACCAACTGGCAGGGGTGTTCAAACATTTAAAATCTCTCACTACTACAATCAGAAGTTCCCATCTGCTTCAAAAGAGCAACAATTATACCAGTGCCCAAGAAGAGCAGTGTGAGCTGCCTTAACGACTATTGTCCAGAAGCACTCACATCTACGGTGACGAAGTGCTTTGAGAAGTTGGTCATGGCTAAGATCAACTCCTGCCTCAGCAAGGACCTGGACCCACTGCAATTTGCCTATCGCCACAATAGGTCTATAGCAGACACGATCTCAACAGCTTTCCATGGGCCTTGGATCACCTGGACAATACAAATGCTTATGTCAGGATGCTGTTTATTGACTATAACTCTGCGTTTAATACCATTATTCCTACAGTCCAGGTTGAAGAGCTACTGGACCTGGGCTTCTGTACCTCCCTCTGCAACTGGATCCTTGACTTCCCAACGGTAAGACCACAATCTGTGCAGAGTGGCAATAACATTTCCATCTCGCTGACAATCAATACTGGTGCACCTCAGGGATGTGTTCTTAGCCCACTGCTCTACTCTCTCTATAAACATGACTGTGTGGCTAGGCAGAGATCAAATACCATCTACAAAACTTGCTGATGATACAATCATTGTTGGCAGGGCTTAAGAGGGTGAGCGATATACCAGCCAGCTGATGGTGTTGCAGCAGCAACCTTGCCAGTAAGACAAAAGATCCTGGTGAACGCAGCAGGCCAGGCAGCATCTCTAGGAAGAGGTACAGTCAACGTACAGTTGACGTTTCAGGCCGAGACCCTTCGTCAGGGCTAACTGAAAGAAGAGCTAGTAAGAGATTTGAAAGTGAGAGTGGGCGATCCAAAATGATAGGAGAGGACAGGAGGGGGAGGGATGGAGCCAAGAGCTGGACAGTTGATTGGCAAAAGGGCTATGAGAAGATCATGGGACAGGAGGCCCAGGGAGAAAGAAAAGGGGGGTGGGGGAATCCCAGAAGATGGGCAAGGGGTACAGTGAGAGGGACAGAGGGAGAAAAAGGAGAGAGAGAGAAAGAATGTGTGTATATAAATAAATTAATAACGGATGGGGTACGAGGGGGAGGTGGGGCATTAGCGGAAGTTTGAGAAGTCAAAGTTCATGCCATCAGGTTGGAGGCTACCCAGTCGGAATATAAGGTGTTGTTCCTCCAACCTGAGTGTGGCTTCATCTTGACAGTAGAGGAGGCCGTAGATAGATATATCAGAATGGAAATGGGACATGGAATTAAAATGTGTGGTCACTGGGAGATCCTGCTTTCTCTGGCAGACAGAGCGTAGGTGTTCAGCAAAAAGATCTCCCAGTCTGCGTCGGGTCTCGCCAATATATAGAATGCCACATCGGGAGCACCGGACGCAGTATATCACCCCAGTCGACTCACAGGTGAAGTGTCGCCTCACCTGGAAAGACTGTCTGGGGCCCTGAATGGTGGTAAGGGAGGAAGTGTAAGGGCATGTGTAGCACTTGTTCTGCTTACAAGGATAAGTGCCAGGAGGGAGATCGGTGGGGAGGGATGAGGGGGACGAATGGACAAGGGAGTCATGTAGGGAGCGATCCCTGCGGAAAGCCGGGGTGGGGGTGGGGGAGGTAAAGATGTGCTTAGTTGTGGGATCCCGTTGGAGGTGGCGGAAGTTACGGAGAAAAACATGTTGGACCCGGAGGCTGGTGGGGTGGTAGGTGAGGGCAAGGGGAAACCTACTCCTGGTGAGGTGGTGGGAGGATGGAGTGAGAGCAGATGTGTGTGAAATGGGAGAGATGTGTTTGAGAGCAGAGTTGATGGTGGAGGAAGGGAAGCCCCTTTCTTTAAAAAAGGAGGACATCTCCCTCGTCCTGGAATGAAAAGCCTCATCCTGAGAGCAGAGGCGGCGGAGACGGAGGAATTGCGAGAAGGGGATGGCATTCTTGCAAGAGACAGGGTGAGAAGAGGAATAGTCCAGATAGCTGTGAGAGTCAGTAGGCTTATAGTAGACATCAGTAGATAAGCTATCTCCAGAGATAGAGACAGAAAGATCTAGAAAGGGGAGGGAGGTGTCAGAAATGAACCAGGTAAACTTGAGGGCAGGGTGAAAGTTGGAGGCAAAGTTAATGAAGTCAATGATCTCAGCATGCGCGCAGGAAGCAGCGCCAATGCAGTCGTCGATGTAGTGAAGGAAAAGTGGGGGACAGATACCAGAATAGGTTTGGAACATAGATTGTTCCACAAAGCCAACAAAAAGGCAGGCATAGCTAGGACCCATATGGGTGCCCATGGCTACACCTTTAGTTTGAAGGAAGTGGGAAGAACCAAAGGAGAAACTATTAAGAGTAAGGACTAATTCCGCTAGACGGAGCAGAGTGGTGGTAGAGGGGAACTGGTTAGGCTGGAATCCAAAAAGAAGTGGTGTGTGTTTACATGTATATTGAATAGACTTTTTAAAATATGCAAAAACAGAAATACTGTATATTTTTTTTAAAAGTGAGGTAGTGTCCAAAGCTTCATTGTCCATTTAGGAATTTGATGGCAGAGGGGAAGAAGCTGTTCCTGAATCACTGAGTGTGTGCCTTCAGGCTTCTGTATCTCCTACCTGATGGTAACAGTGAGAAAAGGGCATGCCCTGGGTGCTGGAGGTCCTTAATAATGACCGCTGTCTTTCTGAGACACCGCTACCTGAAGATGTCCTGGGTACTTTGTAGACTAGTACCCAAGATGGAGCTGACTAAATTTACAACCTTCTGCAGTTTCTTTCGGTCCTGTACAGTAGCCCCTCCATACCAGACAGTGATGCAGCCTGTCAGAATGCTCTCCACGGTACAACTAGAGAAGCACAGAGGAGCGGGGTTGTGACGGGATTCAAAAAGTAAGAATTTTAATTGAAAACAAAGGTGAGAATTTAAAATTCAATAACTAGGTGCAGTTAGTAGGTCAGCAGGCTTGATGGGTGAATGGGATGATATAAGACTGGACACGAGCAGGGAAATATCAGACCACCTCAAATTAATGCAGCGTAGAATACTAATTGGGGTTGCATTGAACTACTGGCTAAAATTTGAACATAAAATAAAACGCTCATTCCTTCTGAAAATCACTTGTGCAATATCATATAAATGATACGGTGGTATATTCCTTATCTTGAGAATCTGGAATTCAATTTTGAATACTTTACTGAAGCTTAATATGCTGGCTTAGATTTGGTTGATTGTTATTTTTCTGCCTTCAGTGTATCCAAGACCTTCACACCCCATCCCACGTGTACAAGTTGATCTTGATTGTTTTTATTTTCCTGCTCATCACAATTGCAATCCTCCAGTTTCCAAAACCCAGTTCAATTGCCACTGCCATTAACCAAAACCATGTGAATGCCCGTCAAAAAAACCTCTGCAACTTCTGCTCGCAAACCATCCCACTCTAACCAATAACCAAGTTCCAGACTTCAATTTACCTAAATTATGCAACTGGCACAATTGGGATACAATAGGGTCTTTTAAGAGACTCTTGGATAGGTACATGGAGCTTAGATAAATAGAGGGCTATGGGTAACCCTAGGTAATTTCTAAAGTAAGCACATGTTCAGCACAGCATTGTGGGCCAAAGGGCCTGTATTGTGCTGTAGGTTTTCTATGTTTCTATGGCAGTGATGAGAACAGAGAGTTCAATAAATCTCAAACACAAGGAAATCTGCAGATGCTGGAATTTCAAGCAACACATAAAAATTGCTGGTGAACACAGCAGGCCAAGCGCATCTATAGGAAGAGGTACTGATGAAGGGTCTCGGCCCGAAACGTCAACTGTACCTCTTCTTATGGATGCTGCCTGGCCTGCTGCGTTCACCAGCAATTTTTATGTGTGTTAGTTCAATAAATCTGGTAAGTTCCAAATCCTCATTAAATAACCAACTAACTCACTGTGACTCAGGAAGAGGAGAATTAATGTCACCAGGTTGTCTTGGTGCAGAGCAAATATTGGAATATATGATGCCAAAATAATATCCCCTCAGATTTTTTTTCCACAATCACATCTGGTTTTCCCTTATCCCAGCCCTCCAAGAACTCAGAGCTCATGAAAATCCAGACCTCTAATCATCCTGGCAGAAGCTCTAATTGTCCCGAGCCAGTCTTGCCTGATTATTAACGATACCTTGAAAACTCTGATCATCTCTCTCACCTTAACTCCTACCCAAAACATCACTATTAAATATATCAAATCTTGTTGGTTTCTTTGAAACTGGGTTACTTGCATCAGCCTTTGACACCCCCAACAATTATACCAAGGATAACCTCTCTGAAGGACAATAATTAATACGGTAATATATACTTATTTCTAACAGAAACTTGGCTGAAATGACAAAAATGCCATGATCAATAACAAAAAGTTAAACCAGAATAAATATATATAATTAGATTATGATCAAAGTTTTCAAAATTGCTGTCCTTCAATCATGATTATGGACATTTTTGTGCCATTTTGTCAGGAATTCAGGTATTTTCTGTACTTTCTAACTTACAACAGGTATCTTAGAATTATAGAAATGTACTGAAGCCCAATGTGTCCATATCAGCCAAGGTTGGAATGACACGCGCTACTCACTTCTCAGCTTTTGACCTGTAGTCTAGTAGGTGCCCAGAATGTGACCACCGGAAGTACAGTACAGTATATAATCACAGGGACTTCAAACTTCTTTCTTCTTATTTTCACAATCTTCATCATGGTTTTTGAATAACTCTTGCATTTTATTCACAAGGGAACAACAGAAACCAGCAAATTTAACCCTGGTACAGACAGTGGTTTCCCATGAGAGGAAATCTCATTGACATCACTCAGCTTTTTGTTTTTGGTGTTCAAGGTGTCAGTAAAACAGCAAGAACACAACACACAAAAGTAGGAACATTAAGTTCAACTTTGCAGACAGTGGACATTTGAATAATACAGACTGCCAGCTGCAAGATACTCTTCAGCATATTAATTTCATCTTGTTACAAAGATATCTCTAAAATTGTCAAAGGGGCAAGATGGACGAACAAGTTAGGGGAGGGGAAGTGGAAGGGAAGTTCATGATACCATCCACCCTGTTTATGGACACAATGGGAGGAAAGTAACTAGACCTAATTCTCAGAAAATGTACCAAATATATCTTGAGGGAACACTCTGTTTTTGAATATATCTTGATTGTGACTTCAATATTTAAAGTTAATTAATTTTAAAAAATTAAATACCATTCAACTGTTTCAAAACGTCTTTGAGCTTGTTATTTGAAGAGTTAACAGCTGAAATGAGGAGCACAGAATGAGCAGTCAGTGGGACTGGGCCTAAGAGAATGCACAGGGTGCACGTTAGTCAGTCTTAAATGCACCATGAGAAAACATATCAGTGCTGGGGATCCTGACAGGCAACCATCAAGCAAATTAAAGAGAGATGGAGCCTGAGATATTCTAGAAGTGACACTGCTCTGCTAGCATTCTGTGGGCACATTTGCAGCTTTCACTTTCAATGAAAATACAAGCACTTTCCACCTTTTGACCATTATCTGAAGAACACTCTCCTCTCCTTTCATGAGAGGTGCACTAAGAAAAGAGCATTCATACCACTCCAAGCCATTTTTAAAATACAAAGGGGTTACTTGGTGTGTTTTTGTCAGCATCAGTAATTACGTATCTTTGAAAGGTTTAAATTCATTTGGCCCATGATTTAAATCATATAGACTTGGAGAATGATTTAATGTCAACCATTCTCCTTCAAAAACATCTCTTCTAAGTTCATACCACCAACAATGGTGGTTCAAACAAACCGAGCAAAACTGGCCCACGAACACTACACCTTACTTTGTTTAAACTCTCCTTATGCACAACTTATTTATTTTTGCATATACTTGTAATTTTTATTTTTTGAATTATGTATTGCAATGAACTGCTGTTGCAAAACAAATAATTTTCATGACATATGCCAGCGATATTAAACCTGATTTGGGGGATATTGAAAGGTCATAATACAGAAAACAAGAAAGAAAATACTCTGGATACAAAATCAAATACAGTTCTTTTAATTCGAAGTTCTTTCCAGGAATTAAAAACCTTTATCAATGTTCGCAATAAGCTAACAAATATCACTTCCAAAATTAATGTTTTTATTCATTAAGGGTAAAACCAGACTTAAGTTTCTAGGGGTTAAATTGGGAATTTAAGGCACCGAAGCACCAGACAGGAATTGTACACTACCCTCCATATCAGGCTGTTTTTGCTTAAAAGAGGTGTACAGCCAATGTCTAAAGCCTGTTTCTGAACTCTGCTGCAACGGTAGTTTACTGGGATAAGCAAGCACTGTATAAATTTAAATGATCAATACTAATGCAATCAGATCCATTCCTTTTTGACTGTTTCCAAAGTATAATCATTGACACACTTGCCTGCGCCTCCCTGTCCCCACTGACATACACCCAGTGGTTATGTCTTCCTCTCTATTCACAGGGGCAACCTCAAGGTGTATATTTAACTTGCCCCGTCAACGGTCCAGGTACTGACCGCTTCTTGATGCATCTTCTCCTACACTGCCAAATTCAGTACATTGAGGTTTGAGGCTTGCACTTGGATTCCATGAAGGAATAAGGGAATACTGGAGTTGAAAGATTGGAAGGGATGGGGAATATAAACTGTCTAAAGATTCCTTGAGATTGCTATAAACAAACCATAAAAGCAACTAAACCACATACTGTGTAATCTACTAACCTTGTTGTCATCCATTACAGTATTAAGTGATTCTATCCACATGGGGTCAATATCTCCATCTAAAACAATCCACTTTGGACCTCTATGAGCAACACTGGAAAGTTCTCTCATGGTCATTGAAAACAAACCTATTGGGAAAAGAAATAAAGGTTTTAAATCACCAGTATTAACTACACTTATTTATATGTTGGAAACCAAAGTCAGGGAGAAAAATATAAGCCTCTTCAGAATGAATTATTCTTCCATAATACAGGACTATTAATTTGGGGCATTTTCACTCCAAAGTCCGATATTCACGACAAAACACTTAATGGGACTAAGCACTCTTACGATCAAAGCTGAATTTACCACACTTCTGGATTATCTGTTCTGAATCGACTGGAGGAGCTTTATAGGCCAGATGGAAACACAGCATTGAAATTGGCTCCAGTGAAAAGTGAGTTAATGAGATCTCAGAGGTGAAATACACACAATTGACAGCAACAACGAGAAAAAGTGCTATGACTATCAATACGAAATGCAAAAAGGTAGGATGAAACATAATCATTTTAGCTTTGCAAACAGGCCTCACACACATACTCCTCTTATCTGTTCGATCATCAATTGCCTCTTAGCAACATTTAGAGCATTTCCTTATCAGACACGGTAGGAACGATGGGAAATCAGAAGTTTGGTTGGGTTGGGAGGGTGGCAGGATCCAAGAACTGTGGCATGCTAACCATCAGTGGGGTTTAGCTCGGTTCCTGCCATCAAGCAGTTACTGAGCAAAGAATATTTCCTTGAGAAAGCCAAAGTTAAAGTTTGTTGTCACATGCACGAGTACAAGTATATGCAGGAACAATGAAAAACTTCCCACAGCAGCACCACAGGCACATAGCATGAAATAAGACATGTTCACAAGAAAAACATGATTTTACACCTTTAGGAAATGCAAATGATGAGAATTTCCTGCCTATACCGCAGCTGTCACAAGCTGTAGTACATCTAAGTTGCCTTCATGCATTTCAGAACCTCCCTTTGGGAGTATGGCGGTGGTCTGCAAAATAGAGATCTCTGCCTCTATTTAATCTCCTGTAGTAGCCCTTCTGGTCTGCCTAAAATTTATTGGTCTTCCAGTGGAAGGAGACTTCAGCTAGTGAATGCTGTTGAATGGTACGTTCCAAGAGATAGAGTGTGTGCTAAGCAACATGATGACGCTTCAAGTAGCCACCTCAGACTCTCTGTAGGGAAGCACCACAATCTGGGGTCGTACTGCTATTACAGACTGAAAGACTGCACCCTGAAGAACAGACTTTCGGACGCTTCATGGATGCTACAGTTAAGGATGAGAAAATATTTTGGACACATTGTAATTGATTGTATAATGAACATAGATCAAGACAGGTTCTGACCGTATTTACCGTACATATTATGAATAATGTTTATATTTGAAAAAAAAGTTTTCAAAACTATCTTGACAAGACATGCAAAGCAAATATAGTTCTTACAAATTATTTTGACTGGAGCTGAAATTGAACCAAATTTAACATCAAATACACCAAGGTCTAACTTTTAAAATAATTTCTCCACTGAAGGATTTTAGAAGATGAAGCATCAAAGGAACAATAGCAGCAGAATGAAAAATAAATGAACAAAGTGGAACAAAAGTATTTATTGGAACATTAGGGAAAATCAGAAATTGAGACTAAGTTTAGAATTTGCCCAGTGAGCTTCTCAAGTGCAATAGGCAAGCGTTTTGTGTAATGTTGTTAACTTCTAAAAGATCTAACAAAATTTATGTTTTCTTTTACTAAGAGAACTAATTAAAAATCAAAATGCAGAACAACTATTTGCAGACATAAGCACAAGAAGCCCAAAGATTGTGTGAGGTAACGTACTATAGCAGATAAAGCAGGTGGCACATTACCCATTACAGACAACTTGTGATGGGCAACACACGTTTTGCTAGCAGCTATTTTTTTTATTACAAACATTCCTCTTTTAAGTTTGAAGAAAATTACTGATTATAAAGTATCCATATAAATTGGAAAGAAAATCACCACTTTAATCGTACACCCAAGATACAGTATTTACTAATCTTTGTAACTCTAGACTCTGATACAAAAAGGGTCAGACAAGGCAGAGTTCACACCAGCGAACATTCACCTTATCTCAGAAAAGCAGCTGCAATTAGTCATTAAGAGAATTAGCCTCTTTGTAAGACAACAGCAGTGCGTGCTCAAAAAGTTCATTGGCAGCCTAAAAAAATTAATCCATACTGTGAACTTTTAGCAGTTCTTGTGAAGTGGTTCTTTAAAATTGCATTGAATTTCAGAAACTATGTTTATCTTAAAAAAACACAAATTTGCACACAACTGTTGCCCGAAACAAAACACGCTGAGACCCTCACTCTCAATGTACTCTCCCTTTCCATCTCATACTATCATCTCTTGCTGGGGGAAGGAGGTCCCACTTCACTCAGCAATAAACTTTTGCCTGAATCCTTGACAAGTTATGCCTCCACAGGTATGGACTTGAGCATAAATGAAATCTTTCTCTCTAACTACCCTTTCATGGCTCCAAGGACCTCTCTCAGATTATCTCACTGCCTGGCTGGTCTATCCTGTTTTCTCCAGTTTAGTTGCTCTAAATCTCATCTCCAGAATTCAACTCCTGTTCACTTTTAACTTCCTTCGACATTTCCACTTGCAGTCATGTTGCTCTTGAATATCAAGGGTAAGTGACGAGACTGTCTCTTGTTGAATATGGTCATTATCTGACTGCTTCATGGCAGAAGTGAGATTGCCACTTATGCCTGAATGTTGTCGAGGTCAGGGGTGAACTAATGACACATGCAAACATTTTGTTGGCACATGGCATGCAGTGACTCCCCTTGATTATATAAACCCCACCCATAATAAAAAGGTACATAATGATTATCTTTACTGCCAAATGGAGCATCGATTTTTTTCAACCCAAGAGTGGTGAGATGTTTTCAAAGGAAACTGGCTTTTATTTTTTTAATTTTATTTAGACACACAGCATGGAACAGGCCCTTCTGGGCCAATGAGCTGCGCCACCCAGCAACCCATCTATTTAACCACAGCCTAATCATGGGGCAATTTACAATGACCAATCAGCCTACTAACCACTGTGTCTTTGGACTGTGGGATGAAACCAGAGTACCCGGAGGAAACCCACGCTGCCACAAGGAGAACATACAAACTCCTTACAGACGACACCAGATCTGAACTCTGAACTCCAGCACCCCAAGCTATAATAGCGCCACGCTAACAGCCCTGCTACGGAGGTTAGCACCAATAGACGGCTGCGAGAGCTTGTGATGTTGGAAGATACGCTTTGAAATCCTTCTGGTGTGCACATCAATACTTGGATAGTAAACAGTTACAGTATCAGTACTATTCAGAAACTATGTTGTTTTAAATTGTCTTTTAAAAAGCTTAATATTAATAATTTTTGGACATAGTCTCCAAAATGCCTCACTTATTTCAATCTGTCTCCTTTATGCTTTTATTAATAGTAAAACAATGAAAACAAGTAAATAAGCAACAAGACTCAACCTTTTAACTCAAAATAAAAGTGTCTATCATTATTATTTCTAATGTGTTAATCAATGGTAGTCCCTGCTCAAAATTACTATAATGCGAGAGATTTTTTTTGAAGAAGGTTATTGTCAATTTGGGCGCACACTCTCAAAAATGTTAACCAGCAATGGTCTAAGTGCTGCTGAAGGTACGCAAGGATTGCTTCATTTATTTAACCAGTTGTGAATAGAACTGAACATCGTGCAATAATCTGCACCAATTGATCACTGTAAAGGTCATTGAAAAAGTAGCTGAAGGTTGTTAGACCCAGGATACTAGTTTCAGGAACTCCTACAGTGTCGTCCAGGCAGCTGCGATTGACCCCCAGCATCCACAGTCATACCCATCTGAGAACCTACCTCACTTGACACAGTCAAACAGTGCCTTTATATCAGGAGTTGTCACTTTCACTTACCACCTCACTTCTGGAAAACGTCTCTTTCTCATGTTTCAGAAAGGCTCGACGACATTTAAATAAGTGGCTTTCATTAATACAAAAGGGCATCCATAAGCAGATGACTGGAAGTGGTGACATTTCACAGGACTATCAATGTCACCTTCCATAACTTGGCTGATAACCAGCATACATTGTCAGGCTGTATTAGCCGGATTAAGTTGATTCACCTGTTCTAGCTGTGTCTAGATGGCCCTGACACACCTAGAATGAGTCAGAATGCTGTTTTTGGATTTCTGTTCGGTACTGAACACTACTGTCCCAGAGACCTTAGAGAACAGACTCCTACTCCTCTGTCTAAATACACTGCTGTGCAACGGTGGTGAACGTCCTAACCAACAGAGCTCGGAAAGTCAGGAAGGACAACCACACTTGCCTCTCCATCATCCTCAACATGGGTAACCCTCCCTCCCCCCCCCCCGGGCTGTGTGCTGAGCACACTCCTATACTCTCTGCCCACACACGATTACATGATCAAACATCACGGAAGGCGGAGCTTAGTGACGATGGCGCTGAACGGCGGCTCCTTCGTTTGCATCTTCGGGAACAGCTCTATTTCTATCTTTTTCCCTTTTGAGGTTCTTTTGAAGACCCTGACCTGGAGTTACGCTCTGACTTTGGTTCGTTGCAGGAATGGGACCTGCACTCAGGGCCTCACGCTAAGCTGCTTTTTGATATCCCAAGGAGGTGGACTGGTAGACCAGTGTGCCTTCAGGGTGCCAGATTTTCTGGAGGCGGGCGGATTCATGTCTCCTGCCATCGACTGATGCACCACAGGAGAACACAGGAGATCAGAACCAGCGGGCTGACTGCCGTGGGCTGGGTGTCCAGAGACCCGAGCTCTTTGGGTGAAGAGCTCGGAAAAAGCAACAAAACAGACTTTTAACATCATAGATCAGCGAGTTGTTTTGTTATGTCTCCCCTCTCGCTGTGAAACAGGGACACTCTTTTTCCCTTATTGTGGGGGGGAAGAGGGGAAAGAGGGGAAAGAGGGGACAGAGGGGACAGAGGGGACAGAGGGGACAGAGGGGACAGAGGGGACAGAGAGACAGAGAGACAGAGAGACAGAGAGACAGAGAGACAGAGAGACAGAGAGACAGAGATATGGATGGTATGTCAAATTACCAGGTGAACAAGTAGTCTTTGGGGTACTGCAAGTCTATGCCTTTATTGATGCTTTGCTGCACACTTGAGTGCTTGGTGCAGGGTGCCGATGCTTTTTTTGCTGGTGGGGGAGGGGGAGTCGTTGCCTTGCTGCTGCTTGTGCGTGGGAGGGGGGAGCTGGGGGGGCTTTGGGGTTCTAACGTTTAACTGTCGTTCATTCTTTGGGGCACTCCTCTGTTTTCGTGGATGTTTGTGAAGAAAAAGAATTTCAGGATGTGCATTGTATACATTTCTCTGACATTAAATATACCTTTGAAACCTGTTGTTAAGTTCGCCAATGACACGACAGTGGTGGGGCTCATCACCAACAACAATGAGATGGCCTACAGAGAGGAGGTGGAAGAGCTTAAGGCCAGGTAAATAATCTCTGAAGTTGAGAACCTCTTCCTCAATGCCAACAAGCCAAAGGAGATGATTAACTTCAACTTCAAGAGAACTCGCTCCACTCACACCCCTCTTTATACCGGCAGTACGGCAGTGGAAACTACAAGCAGTTTCAAACTCCTGGGAGTGCACATCACACACAACCTCTAATGGGCCCGGAACACATCCCCCACAATCAAGAAAGCTCACCGATGCCTCTGCTTTCTGAGGAGGCCAAGGCAAGCTGGACTCACATCCTTCTAAAGATGCGCAGTACACAGCATTCTAACATGCTGCATCACTGCACATACAGAAACTGCACTGTGGCGAACAGGAGGCTCTACAACTGCTCGTCAAAACTGCCCAGTGCAGCAGCGACACCAGCCTATCCGTCATCAGAAAAATGCCAATTATATCATGAAGGATCCCACACATCCTCCTCATGGACTGTTTGCTCCACTCCCATCAGGGAGGAGGCTATGTCATAACCACGCCAGGACCACCAGACCCAAAAGCAGTTACTTTCCTCGAGCAGTAAGGCTGATCAACACCTCCACCCACTAACCCACCCCTCCACAACCAGTACTTTATCACTTCCCGTCAGACATTCCTGTGTTTAGCATCACTATGGCCAATTATACAATCAATTAATGATACAATCAATCTTCGTACTGTACATAAGCTATCTTATGTATTTATATTTATTGCATTTTTTATTATGTTCTTGATTTTATTGTGTGTGTTTTTTTTGTGCTGCATTGGATCTGGAGTAACAATTATTTTGTTCCCCTTTTCACCTGTGTACCAGAAATGACATTAAACAATCTTGAAAGGAACATGCAAGGGCAAATTTCCAAATTATTGGGTAAATGCCAGTGGTACCATTCTGTTAATGTATAAATTCTTAAGTGTCTTCCAGCTGGGCATAGTCACTTTTCTAATTCTGCTGTAAGGGGAGTTGGGACAAACTTGCTAGACACGTGGTAGGATATCCATAGGAAACGGCTCCTGGCAAATAAAAATTATTTAAATAAACTTAAACAAAAAGTCACTATTAAGTTTTAGTATTTTAATCTATAATCTAAATTGTAAAACCTCCATATTTACAATTATTTTTGCTGGTATTGAAATGTTTCTGAACATCTCAAACATTCAATGTATTGCCTTAGCTCTGTGTAGTGAGTTTGGGCCAAGATTGTGATGAGATGAAGAATAGTCTCGACGACCCTTGCCTTGGGCATGAGCCCGGTAAGGCTGAATTTGTCGGTGTGCTCATTGCTGGACTCCACATGCACTGTCTTCTGCAACTTCTTTCCTGGATTCTACGTCACAACTGTTTGCAGTGCAAAGATTCAGAAGGTAATGGGGAAGCCAAGTTACTTATTTATTGTTTAATTATGTTCCAAATAACTTTTAATGTTACTGGATGTCAGGCATTTAAAAAATCTTTAAAATCTACAACTGGCAAAACTCTTTCAACACATTTCAGGTCAAAGCATCATCATTGTGCCACTAGAGGCCTATCTGCTTCCAGCACTGAGATCTGACTGCTGAACACTGGGGGACAGATCCATAAACATGAGCCAAGGCTGTGGTTGGCAGGATCAGACTCACAGATATGTTCCTAAAGCAAGATATTACTTCCTACAAAACGAAACCCAACAGCATGAATGGCAGCGATGCTTCACTACCAGATGACCACAACGCCTTCTATGCCTGCTTTGAAAGGGTGAACACAACTACAGTTGTGAAGATCCCTACTGCACCTGATGACCCTGAGATCTCTGTCTCAGAGGCCAATGTAAGGCTGTCTTTAAAGAGAGTGAACCCTCGCAAGGCAGAAGGTCCCGATGGAGTACCTGGTAAGGCTCTGAAAACCTGTGCCAATCAACTAGCAGGAGTATTCAAGGACAATTTCAACCTCTCATTGGTAGGGGTGGAAGTTCCTACTTGCTTCAAAAAGGCAACAATTATACCAGTGCTTAAGAGGAATAATGTGGGCTGCCTTAATGACTATCTCCTGGTAGCACTCACATCGACAGTGATGAAATGCTTTGAGAGGTTGGTCATGACTAGACTGAACTCCTGCCTCAGCAAGGACCTGGACCCATTGCAATTTGCCTATCGTCACAACAGGTCAATGGCAAATGCAATCTCAATGGCTCTCCACGTGGCTTTAGACCACCTGGACAACACAAACACCTGTGTCAGGATGCTGTTCATCGACTCTAGCTCAGCAGTTAATACCATCATTCCCACAATCCTGATTGAGAAGTTGCAGAACCTGAGCCTCTGTACCTCCATCTGCAATTGGATACTCGACTTCCTAACCAGAAGACCACAGTCTGTGCAGATTGGTGATAACATCTCCTCCTCGCTGACGATCAACACTGGTGCACCTCAGGGGTGTGTGCTTAGCCCACTGCTCTACTCTCTATACCCATGACTGTGTGGCTAGGCATAGCTCAAATACCATCTATAAATTTGATGATGATACAACCATTGTTGGTGGAATCTCAGGTGGTGACAAGAGGGCGTACAGGAGTGACATATGCCAACTGGTGGAGTGGTGCTGCAGCAACAACCTGGCACTCAATGTCAGTAAGACGAAAGAGCTGATTGTGGACTTCAGGAAGGGTAAGATGAAGGAACACATACCAATCCTCATAGGGGGATCAGAAGTAGAGAGAGTGAGCAGCTTCAAGTTCCTGGGTGTCAAGATCTCTGAGGTTCTAACCTGGTCCCAATATAGTGATGTAGTTATAAAGAAAGCAAGACAGCGGCTATACTTTATTAGGAGTTTGAAGAGATTTGGCATGTCAACAAATACACTCAAAAACTTCTACAGTTGTATCGTGGAGAGCATTCTGACAGGCTGCATCACTATCTGGTATGGAGGGGCTACTGCACAGGACCGAAAGAAACTGCAGAAGGTTGTAAATCTAGTCAGTTCCATCTTGGGTACTAGCCTACAAAGTACCCAGGACATCCTTAGGGAGCGATGTCTCAGAAAGGCAGCGTCTATTATTAAGAACCTCCAGCACCCAGGGCATGCCCTTTTCTCACTGTTACCATCAGGTAGGAGATACAGAAGCCTGAAGGCACACACTCAGCGATTCACGAACAGCTTCTTTCCCTCTGCCATCCGATTCCTAAATGGACATTGAACCTCACTTTTTCTTAATATACAGTATTTCTGTTTTTGCACATTGAAAAAGATCTATTTAATATACGTAATTGATTTACTTGTTTATTATTATTTTTATTTTATTTATTATTTATTTTTTTCCTCTGCTAAATTATGTATTGCATTGAGCTGATGCTGCTGAGTTAACAAATTTCACCTCACATGCCGGTGATAATAAACCTGATTCTGATCCTAAATTGGAAGGAAATGACTGGTGATGTTCCACAGGATTGTTACTCAACTAGTCACAACTTTCATTCATGAGTTTGCATGCTAGAATTCATCCATTCAAACTTGAAAAGATTGCATATCAGTGTGGACTAGAGAATGTAATTAGAAAGTAATATTGATTTGTAAAATATATGGCCCTGTCTTTGACGTTAGTAAGACTGAAGAGCTGATTGTGGACTTTAGAAAGGGTAATTCAAGAAAACACAAACCAATCGTCATAGAGGGATCAGAAGTGGAGAGAGTAAGTAATTTCAAGCTGCTGCACAGGATCAAAGTAAGTTGCAGAAAGTGGTAAAATTAGTTAGCTTCTTCAGGGTACTAGCCTCCATTGTATCCAAGGTGCCTTCAAGAAAGGATGCCTCCAGAAGCTGGAGTCCATCATTAAGGGCCCTCACCACCCAGGACTCTTCATTGTTACTGTCTGGGAGGTGGTACAGGAGCCTGAAAGTACACACTCAGTAATTCAGGAAAAGCTTCTTTCCTTGCTATCCGATCTCAAAATGGACATTGAACCCATGAACACTACCTCACTATTTTATTTTAATTCCTGGTTTTGCACTACTTATTTCTGTAATTCAGCTTTTTTCTATATTTATCATGTATTGCATTACTGCTGTTGCAAAGTTAACAAAATCCACAGTATATGCCGGTGATATTAAACCTGATTCTGATTCTGAATCAGAAAAAGGAAGAGCTGTCCACTTAATCTCTCCATGCAACATCTTTCTGATATCCACTGTTTGAATTTGGTAAACCTTTTGGAATTTTGACATTCCCTTCCCACACCATACCATACCCCGCCCCCCCCCCAAAATTACGATGCTCACAAATATACACAACAGACCATGCAAGGCATAAACAGAGATATGCAGTGGATGAATACAACTTTCTTGCTTTTCTATTCACTGCCTTCTGTCTGAATTAATTTGCCCTGACACCTCCAACAAACTTCCAGTATGTACCACCGATTTCCTGTGTTCTTACAAACCCCTTCAAAACAGCAATAAGTTAGTTACATGATAAGCCCTGTAATTCTTCGAACTTAACTTCAACCTTTCTTGTACTAAATTTTATATGCTATGTGCCTGTAATTTCACTGGTTTGCCTACCTCCTCCTGTAGCCTAATTCCGTTGTATTAAATAAGCAAGTTTCATATTGTTTGCCAGCCCAAAATGACCTAGCTACTCCTAAATGGTGATTGAGTTAGAAGATCGACTATGATCTTGCTGAATGGTGGAACAGATGCTGAATGGTCCACCCCTACTCCTATTTTGCTCTTTTGTAAGTCCCACTATTTATCCTCTATAAAAATTTTCCCTTGCCATCTCTGAAATTATCAAGTTGCATTGGTCCAATATTTTATTCAATTATGACAAAGGGAAACGTTTGACATGAATTGCGTTATGTTGAAAACTGCTTGACCAAGTTCTAATGATACCTTACTTCTCTAAGGAAACCAGTTCCCAGGAATTCATGAAACTTATCTCATTTCTTCAATGCTCAATAATCTGTCAAATCAGTATTGACTTACAAGTGGTTGAAACTACATTTATCATATAGATGGAATTATTCATTTCAAAGTTATTCAGACTTGGATTAACTGTTATTAATTAACTTCTACTAATTAAGTTATTACAAACTCCATGTAATTTCTTGTCATTCTGAGTGCTACTGCTTTGCTACCCTATCCTGTGCTGTAAGCACTGGCTGATATCAGTGCTTAGACTTGGAAATTAGTTCCTTTGGAGAAGTATAGTATTGTAGCAACTTTCAACATGCTGAAATTCTGCCTTTCACCAGAAGTTCTCTCTGGACTAGCCATAGGCAAGTTCAGATCCTACCATAGCAGGTGTGGAATTTTAGATTAGTTTATTTAAAATTAATAAGCTTTTATCAGTAATGGGGTCCAGGAAACTGCAAACAAATATCACAAAAAAACCCTAGTTTACCATGTCCTTGAAAAGATTCATTATTAATCACTTTATTGATGTTACTAAATATGAGCACATGGTTTAAGTGACCACTGATGAATTTTCTCTCCAATATCTACTTACATAAACCCAAAGCAAAGTTCTTAAATCAACAATGAAATGGTCGAGCAATCCAATCAAGTAACACTAAATACTATTTGGGAATAAAAACCCAAAATTAAAACTAGGGCTAATCTTGGCCTTGGTATTGGACAAGTCAAAGTTAAACAGAGTCTACTGCAACCAACAAACCAGGCACGAGAGCTCCCTTTATTTTTGTACATACTGTAAGGTCAATTGAATTGAAGTTCAGAACGAGACATGGCCTCTGTTATATTGAAAATTTAACTGTTCCCAATACCAAATTTATTGTTTAGTCATAATGCTCAATAGCAAAGTTCAACTGAATTCATCCATTATGAGATTCTAATTATTGACCAACTCATGAAAACCCAACAATGATACTGCTCCAGAATGCTTTGATTAGAGAAGAGAGACCCTTCTGGTCTGATCAGCTGTTAATTCTACAACACAATCTTCTTGTTTAGACAGGGCCAAAACATCTTAAATCCGATTTCGGTCACAGAACCAGACATGCTTTGATGGATTCATTTTCATTACTGTCCATCCAACGCAGAAAGATAAAAATTGACCAAAAACTTTATTAAAACCCAAACCTCAAATGGTCAGTCGCATTTACTAACCATCCTTCCATTCACGTGTAGCAGGGTGCAGAAATCCAAACAGCTCATCCGTAGTCACGGCTTTGGGATTTATATCACACCATACTGGCTTTAACTTCATGTTGGCATAAGTCCTGTGTAGTGTTCTTAATATCTGTTGGCAGCAGAGATATGCAGTTATACTGTTTATATTTCAGGGAGCTAATAGAGCACATTACTGTTCACTTTGAGATTCATTGCCGCACTTCCATCTCAGTCAATTTTCTATAAACCCACCTACGCCCAAAGCCACCTTCACCGACCCACCCTACTCCTTGTAAGGATGCTATTCTTCTCTGTCTTCCTTGTTTCTGTACTTAAAGCTCAAAGTACATTTATTATCTAAGTATGTGCAACCTTGAGATTCGTCTCTGAACAGGCAGGAACAAAACAAAGAAACCCAAAAGAACTCATTAAAAAAATAGAAGACTATCATATATCCAATGTGCAGAGAAAAAAACACATCATGCAAACAATAACCACAAGCAAATGGCATTGTGAACTGAAGTCCACAGAGGGCCTGCTCCCAGAACCTTAGCTCAGCGCAGAGTGGAGCAGTGAGCTGAACCAGCCCATCCCTCACCTCGGGCCCTGACACCCACCAAATGAGGCCTTCTGCTTTTAAGCTTCTGAAAAGTCCTCCTCCTTTGAGAAATGTGGCTTCTCTCTGCCACAGTTGAAGCCTTTGCACTCATTTCCTGCACGTCTGCTCTCACTTCCTCCTCTCCCCAGACAGAAAGAGATACAATTCCCTTGATCCTCACCTTTCATCCCACAACCTCTAGCATGCAATTCCTCTCTCTCTCTGTCATTTCCTCCAACTGCAACAGAATTTCATCAGTCACGCATTACTCATCCCACTTTTTCTGCAGGGAAAATTCCCTGTGGCTCCCTGATCCACGTCCTTCCCCAGCCATCCTTCTCCATCCCTTGGGACTTTCCTCTGCAAGAGGAGGTGTTACACCTGTCCCTCACTACCACCATCCAGGGACCTAAACAACTCTTCTGAGGCTTCGAAGTATAAAGTATGCATTATCCCTGAGATTCATCATCTCCACAGATAGCTATTAAACAGAGAAAACTATGGGACCCATTCAAAGTAAAACATCAACACACGCCACACGGAAATGGCAACCCAAAAAAATCAAAAAATACAGAATATAAAACACAAAAAATCGAAAGAGTTAAGGCATATTCAGTTCAGCTCTGTGTTCATTATCTGCAGGTGGCCCTGATTCAAAAATGCCCAAAAGAGCAACAGAGAAAGGAGCAACCAGAAACACATCATTCTATGAACTACAGTCCAATCCACAACCACTGACACAGAACTTCAGCACCATCCTCCAACAGAGAGAAACCATTCACACACAGGGACTTCCCTTCAGGAGCAGTGGTGGCGGGAGGGTGGGGGGGGAGGGAGGGAGAGAGAGAGACAGAGGGAGAGAGGAGAGAGGGGGAGACAGAGGGGGGGGAGAGGGGGAGACGGAGACGGAGAGGGGGAGGGAGGGGGAGAGAGAGGGGGAGAGAGAGGGGGGAGAGGAGAGGGGGAGAGAGAGGGGGAGGGAGAGGGGGAGGGAGAGGGGGAGGAGAGGGGGAGGGGGAGGGGGAGGGGGAGGGGGAGGGGGGAGGGGGAGAGGGGGAGGGAGAGGGGGAGGGAGAGGGGGAGGGAGAGGGGAGGGAGAGGGGGAGGGAGGGGGGAGGGAGAGGGGGAGGAGAGGGGGAGGGAGGGGGGAGGGAGAGGGGGAGGGAGGGGGGGAGGGAGGGGGGGAGGGAGGGGGGGAGGGAGGGGGGGGAGGGAGAGGGGGAGGGAGGGGGAGAGGGAGGGGGAGAGGGAGGGGGAGAGGGAGGGAGTGAGGAGGGGGGAGGGAGGGAGGGAGGGGGGGGAGGATCTAACCTGGTCCCAACATATTGAAGCAGTTATAAAGAAGGCAAGACCATGCCTATACTTTATTAGGAGTTTGAAGAGATTTGGCATGTCAACAAATACACTCAAATCTTCTATAGATGTACCATGGAGAGCATTCCGAAAGCTGCACACTGTCTGGTATAGCGGTGGGGGGGGGGGGCGTTCTACTGCACAGGACCGAAAGAAGCTGCAGAGGGTTGTAAATTTAGTTGGCTCCATCTTGGGCACTAGCCTACAAAGTACCCAGGACATCTTCAAGGAGTGGTGTCTCAGAAAGGCAGCGTGCCATTATTAAGGACCTCCAGCTCCCAGGGCATGCCCTTTTCTCACTGTTACCATCAAGTAGGAGATACAGAAGCCTGAAGGCACACACTCAGTGATTCAGGAACAGCTTCTTCCCCTCTGTCATCAATTCCTAAATGGACATTGAAGCCTTGGACACTACCTCACTTTTTAAAAAATATATAGTATTTCTGGTTTTTTGCAGATTTTTAATTTATTTAATATACGTATACTGTATACAGTATACTGAATTAGATTTATTTTATTTATTATTATTTTATTTTTTCTTCTATATTATGTATTGCATTGAATTGCTGCTACTAAGTTAACAAATTTCACATCAACCTGATTCTGATTGTGATTCTGAGACTATCACAGGCAGAGAAATCTCCCCCAGCATCTCTCTACAAGTATAATACCGTACTCGTCATGCCAAATACAATGCTGGTCTTAATCCTGCACATTATGATAGCTCATGTTCCACTCCGTCACCTCAGACTGCTGGCCTTTACCCTCGACCATCTCTGCACTGCCCCAATAAATGCAGATTGCAGATGGTCACCGTATCCTGCATGTGAGCAGAGCAGAAAGCCAAGCCTGGAACTTGGGAAAGGAGGAAGACACCATTGCTGGGCCTACAGTGCTCAAAGCATTAAGTGTAACCAAACTCTAAAAGAAGATGCAGAGTGGAAATCTGAAACAAGCATTGAGATATTCAGTAGGTTAGGCAGTATCTCTGGAAAAAAGAATTACAAGTTAACATTCCGGAGCAGAATGTCTCATATTTTCTGCTGTTTTGTCAGATTTCTTGTCACCTATCTACAGAGAAGATATCAATAAGCTTGAAAGAGTGCAGAGAAAATTTACAAGGATCTCTCTGGCAATTGAGGACTTGGGCTACGGGGATAGATTGAATAGGTTAGGACTTTATTCATTGGAATACAGGAGGATGTGAGGAGATCTAATAGAGGTGTACAAAATTACGACAGGCATAGACAGGGTGAATGCATGCAGGCTTTCTCCCCCTCAAGTTGGGTGAGAACAGAACTAAAGGTCGAAGGCTTAGAGTGATAAGTGAAATATTTAAGGGGACTGTGAGAGGGAAGTACTTCATTCAGAGGGAAGTGGAAGTGGGGAATAAGCTGCTGGTGGAAGAGTAGATGCAGGTTCAATTGCAACATTTAAGAGAAGTTTGGATAAGTACTGGTATGAGGGAAATATGGAGGTCTATGGGACGAGGGAGAAAGCCAGGTTGGCAGAGACTCGATGAGCCGAAAAGCCTGTTTCTGTGCTATAGTGCTCTATGGCTGTTACTCTATTTTGAACATCAGTGATTTTTGATTTCTACGTTTAATAAACCATAGTTTTCTGATGATACAAAGCTTCGTGCCAGTTTGGGGAAAAAAGAAACAGGCTTCATGAACGAGCAAAATGCACGATACTGCTTCAATACACAAGGTCAATCACTATGGTAGGAAAAATAAAAATGACGTATATCTATTAAATAGTGGGAAATTGAAGGTGTTGATATTTAAACAACACCCAGATGACTTTAAACCGGAAACACTGAAAGTTAATACGCAGGTACAGCAAGTACTTAGTGAAACAACCACTATTATCATCGTGTCAGGCAGCATCTATGGAAACGAGAAAACAGTTGACATTTTGAGCCGAGACCCTTCTTGAAGACTGAAAAGGAAACGGGAAGACAGCGGAATATGAAGATGGGGGAGGGTAAGGAGACTAGCTGGAGGCCTTTCCCTCCCCGCACTTTTTTATTCCAGTGTCTTCCCCCTTCCTTTCCAGTCCTGATGAAAGGTCTCAGCCCAAAACATACTCCTTTCCATTGATGCTGCCTGACCTGCTGAGCTCCCTCAGCATCTTGTTTGTGTTGCTCTGGGTTTCCAGTATCTGCAGACTTTCTCGTGTTTACTACTTTCACCTTCACTACAAGAAACCTCAAAGAAAGTCAATATTTATAAAAGGTCAATACCAATTTTGACCCTAGTCCTGACTTGTTTCCACATCTGGCTCAGATTCATTCTTTGATTAAATTATGGATACAGAACCCAAGCTTGAGATTTCCCTTGCACAATGATGAAAGACCTTCAGATCTAATAAATGCAGCCCAACACCACAAACACACAACTTGCTCACTTCCATCGGACTGGGAAGTAGGCAGTGACTTTGATACATTTTGAACCAATAGTTTGACAGGGTGAAAACTAACCTCCTGAGTTCCACAGCACAGGACTGAGCCCTTTGGCCCCCACCTCCATGACAATCATTTTGCTCATCCACACTGATCCCATTTGCCTGCATTAGATCTATCTTTTTCTGTTCCTTACATATTCAAGTGCCTGTATAAATGTCTCTTACATGTACTAATATTTAATGATTCCACCACCTCCTCCAATTCTGATTTCCAATTGTGATTTCTGCGATGCCTGTGATTTCCAATTTCCAGACCAATGTGTTAAACTTTCTCCTCAAATCCTCTTTAAATCTCCTCCTCCTCTCATTGGACATACCTTCTGTTTTTGATATCCCAACCATGGGGAAAAGATTCCTACCAACTATCCTATGTTTTTTGATAATTATATGTACAATATCTCACTCTAGACACCCCACGCCCCCTTAGCAAGCCCAGCCTCTCCAAGTCGTCCAATCCAGGCATTATTCTGATGAGTCCCTCCTGCACACTCTCCCGTACAAACACATCCTTCCTACACTGTGCAGACAGAACTCCACACAACTCTCCAAGTGCAGCTTGAACTGTGGTTTGTCAAGTTGCAACATAATACCTAACTTTGATAATCTATGCCGGCTGGTGGCGTAGTGGCATCAGCGCCAGACTTTGGAGCGAAGGCTCTGGAGTTCAAATCCAGCCGGCTCCCCAGGCATGCTTTCCATCCGTGCTGGGTTGAGCGTCGAGCTAGCAACTTCGACTCGTAAAAATAAGAAAGCCCGCTTAAAAAAAAAACAGCGTCCTGATGATGATTCTTCTTTCTTCTTCTTCATCATAATCTATACCTTGCCCTGTGAAGGCAAGTATGCCTTCTTCACCATCCTATCTACCTGTGCTGCCACTTTCAGGGAACTGTGGACTTAAATCCCCAAGGTCTCTGTTCATTAATGTTCCTTAGCACCCTATAATTGACAGTACATGTCCCATTCCATCTGGCAATGACCAACCAAACTTTCAGTTAGATCCATATCCTACTGTAGCATTGGTGTGAGAATGGGAAGTTGAAATGGTATTCATCTGGGAATTCAGGATAGGTGTTGTAGACAGTAAACTAGCCAGCTTGCACTTGGTCTCACCAGTTCAGAGAAGGCCACACTGGGAACACCAAATGCAGTACGCAAGTTTGGAAGTGAAAATGAATATTCGCCACACTTTAAGGACTGTTTGGGCTCCTGGATGGTTCTGAGGGATGAGATGTACACAAGTTTTGTACTGGCAAAAATGACAAAGGATGATGTGCTGGATGCAGAGGCTGATAGCGCAGTGAGGACCAGGGAACTCTATCTTTGTTCCATGTGAGAGGTGATAGGTTAGAGCAGGTCCAAGAAACACAGGTTTCTGTCAACCACAATAAAATGGAAGTCACATTTCCTGAAAAAGGAGGGTATTTCAGATATACTGGAATGGACAGGCTCATCTTGAGAATAGATGCTGTAGAGACAAAGTAACTGGGAGAATGGGATAGCATTCTTCCAAGAGATAGGATGGCTAGAATTGGGGAGATGAGGGAGCCAATGGAAATAAGCAAATGCCAGTGGATAGTTTTCTCTTGAGATGGAGACAGAAAAATCTAGAAAACAGAAGTGTCAGAAACTATCAAAGTGAATTTGAGAATGGGGTGGAAGTTAGTCGCAAAGGTGATAAAGTTGATGAGTTCAATATGGGTGCAGGAAGCAGCACGAATACAATAATCAGTGTAATGGAGAAAGAGTTGGGTGGTGATACCAGAGAACGTTTGGAACAAGCCAACACTAAATCAGGCACAGTTAGGGCCCATAGTGACACATTTGATCTGTTGGAAGCAAGAGATGTCGTTCAGAGCAAGAACAAGTTCAGTCTGGCATATGATAGTGTTGCTGGAGGGGAACTGGTTGGATCTTTACTGCAGAAAGAAGTGGAGATCCTGATGGGGCTGGAGGTGTATAAAGAGAGAGGGGGCTGAGGAATTTGAAATTGTCAAAAAGGTGGAGGGCTTGCTGGGTGTCCCCAATGTAGGTTGTAGATGAGTAGAGACAGGGTAGAGTCAAGGGCTGAGGGGCAAAGAGCAGAGAGAAACAATGGGTGCAGCAGGGAAGTCCTGTCTGTGGATGTTGGCTAAGGGACAGAAACAGATAGGGCGGGATCATGTGTGGTGTAAAAGGGTGCTTGAAAGTCAGCACATTCTGTTGGCTAAGAGACATTGTCTTTAACTGTCAAATGTGCTTCAATTGGTGGTTTTTCACTCACTTGGCTCTTTCCGGTTCCAGCGTCACCCACAACAAAAACTGAATGCCACACTGCCAGCAGCTCCTCGAGTTGCGTAACCTGACCAAACACAAACAATAGTCTCAAAAGTCTGGCCTTAGTGGCTGCTCTGGTACTTGCCAATTGTACAAACTTATTTATTTTAAGATATAAAATGGTTAATTTTCTTTGTTGTTTTTTGCACTTGATTTCTTCAATAAGAATGGTGGCTGGCAGCACATCTAAAACCCCTTCCAAACCACTTCAAAACACACAGCAGCTGGAGATGCCAATTGCAGTATTGACCTATGACTCGTGCAGTTGTAATCAAGTGGAATATTTATAATCAGCACATTAGATAATCAGTTTTTCATACAAAGATCAAAAGTTAGCCTTTTATGTATAAAAGTTTTTAATTTTGTTTAACCTTAAAGAAAACTCATGGACTGCACACCCACGTTGAACAGGGCAGAAATACAGATCATGGTTGATTACTCAGTGAAAAAAATATGATACCAAAATTCAGCAACCAATTATTTGTACAATAACTCATCCACAATTTTCATTCCTATAAGTAATTGGCAGAAGCAAGGACAGAAAAGGGACAACATCAAAAAGGTGCCTCAGTGCAAAGTGATTGTCACCATGTCCCAGGCAAAGGCAGAAGTTCTAAGGAGAATGGATCAATCCCAGGGGAAACACCAGAGAACAACGAATCGGAAGAAAAACAGAGGTTATGATAGCCTGGTAGCAGGACATAGGACCGTTAGAAATAAAAACAAATAAATTAGTACAAGGATATAGCAAAATAGCACAGTAATTTCAAGGTTAAAAACAATTTTCACAATATAAAACTGAACAACAAAAGGTGTGCTTATTTTACTACCTTGAAAAGAAAAAAAATGTAGATTCAGCTTAGGAAGCGTATCAGTTATGGCTTGACAAGTTAAAGATGGTAACATATTGTTAGAAACATTGGGCATATACACATTTTAAAACAGTAAAAAAAAACAATTTCTGATCATCTTTAACAACACACACAAAAAATGCTAGTGGAACGTAGCAGGCCAGGCAGCATCTATAGGAAGAGGTACAGTCGACGTCTCGGCCTGAAATTCCAGCATCTGCAGATTTCCTCATGTTTGCATTCTGATCATCTTACTTAAATTTATTAAGTATAAGCTATTATCTTCACCTTTAATATAAAGTTATCCTCTGGTTGTAGGTGCAGTTCTGAAATAGACTGGCGCACCATCTGTTCCAAATCTACATCTCTCTTGCGTGGGACGTCCAACAATGGAAAAATATCACCAATCAGATCCAGGAATATGGGAACATCGTTGGTAGCAATTTTCGGCAGATTAAAATCTCTCAAAGCACGCATTAGGACCTGGAAGACAGCAACATAGAAATAATAATAAACCTGAGGGGAGGGGGGACATGGGGTGAGGGGTGGGTGAGATGGGGGGAGAGGGTGGGGGAGGGGGAATATGGGGGGAGATGGTGGGGGAGGGGTGGGGAGGGGGGAGAAGGGGGAGGGGTGGAGATGGGGAGAGGAGAGGGGAGGGGGAGGGGGGAATGCAGGGGAGAGATGGGGAGGTAGGGAGGGGTGGGGTAGAGGGGAGATGGGGAGGAGTAGGGGAGAGGGGAGATGGGGAGGGGTAGAGGAGGGGGGAACGCGGGGAGAGATGGGGGAGGTGGGGAAGAAGGGAGGCCGGTGAAGGTGAGGGAGAGGGGTAATGAGTGGGTGAGGGGGACAGGATGATCATCACAATTTCAGCCACGTACAACCTCCCACAAAGCATCAGTGCAGCTCCATTCCCAACTTTGCTCTCCATCATCCTACCCACTCTACTTCTAGTTCATCATCATTTTAACTCAGATTTACACAGAAACTAGATCAATTTCCTGTAGTGGCAACTACGATTTCTATTTACCTGTTCCTCAGGTCTATTTCGATCTCCTCTCTTCAGTGATCCAGCAACAACAAGTACAGACTTTATAGCCCTTAGGCCCCAGTCATAATGGTCCTACAAGATAAGCATTTAAATATGACACAAATCAAATGAAGCAAAAGCAAAACTCTTTAGTAAGTTACTTCAACAGACACTTTACCTGTTTTGACAAAAGTTCACGGCAAAGCAAAACTGTTTAGTAAGTTACTTCAATAGACACTTTACCTGTTTTGACAAAAGTTTACGGCAAAGCAAAACTCTTAAGTAAGTTACTTCAATAGATACTTCACCTGTTTTGACAAAAGTTCACGGCAAAGTGTGTAGAGACTTATGAATTTTCTGGCAAGCATCCGAGCATCTATGAACCCTTCTGCCATCAACATGATCTCACATATCAGCTCAAAGTCTGGGAATACCATTGCACAAGGCCTGATAAATTGGAAAAAAATGTTATTAGACATTTTGAAAAGTTAGAATAAACCAATTTTCCACAAAACCACTTTTGCTCTAATCCACCTAACTGACCAATCTATTACACAAAATACTCTGCAGATGCTGGGGTCAAAGCAACACTCACAACACGCTGGAGGAACTCAGCAGGTCGGGCAGCATCCATGGAAATAATCAGTCAACGTTTCGGGCTGGAACCTTTTGTCAGGACTGAAGAGGGAAGGGACAGAGACCATACAAAGAAGGTGGGGGGAGGGTGGGAAGGAAAAGGCTGGTAGATTCCAGGTGAAAAACAAGTAAGGGGAAAGATAAAGGAATGGGGGAGGAGAAGCAGGGAGGTGATAGGCAGAAAAGGTGAAGAAGGAATAGGGGAAAGCACAATGGGTAGTAGAAGGAGACGGAACCATGAGGCAGGTGATAGGCAGCTGGGGGAGGGGGCAGAGTGAAATAGGGATAGGGGAAGGGAGGGGGAGGGAATTACCGGAAGTTGGAGAATTCTATATTCATACCAAGGAGCCGGAGACTACCTAGACGGTATATGAGGTGTTGCTCCTCCAGCCTGAGTTTAGCCTCATCATGGCAGTAGAGGAGGCCTTGTATGGACATACCTGAATGGGAATGGGAAGCATAGTGTTGCCTCACTTGGAAGGACTGTTTGGGGCCTTGGTTGGTGGCAAGAGAGGAGGTGTAGGGACAGGTGTAGCACTTACGCTTACAGGGATAAGTGCCAGGTGGGAGATCCGTGGGGAGGGACGTGTGGATCAGGGAGTCACGGAGGGACTGATCCCCGCAGAAAGCGGAGAGGGGTGGAAAGGGAAAGATGTGTTTAGTGGTGGGGTCCTGCTGAAGGTGGCGAAAGTTGCGGAGGATAATGTGCTGGATCTGGAGGCTGGTGGGGTGGTAGGTGAGGACAAGGGAACTCTGTCCCTGTTGTGGTGACGGGAGGATGGGGTGAGAGCCGAAGTGCAGGAAATGGAGGAGATGCGGGTGAGGGCATCATCGATGACAGCAGAAGGGAAACCACGATCCTTAAAGAAACAGGACATTGAGATGTCCTGGAACAGAAAGCCTCATCCTGGGAGCAGATGCGGCGGAGATGGAGGAACTGGGAATAGGGAATGGCATTTTTGCATGTGGCAGCGTGGGAAGAGGTATAGTCGAGGTAGTTATGAGAGTCAGTGGGTTGTAGAAGATGTCAGTGGACAGTCTGTCTCCAGAGATGGAGACCGAGAGATCGAGAAAGGGGAGAGAAGTGTCTGAGATAGACCAAGTGAATTTGAGGACTGGGTGGAAGTTTGAAGTAAAGTCGATGAAATTGACGAGCTCAGCATGGGTGCAGGAAGCAGCACCAATGTAGTCGTCAATGCACTGAAGAAAAAGTTGGAGAGCAGTACCAGAATAGGTTTGGAGCACAGACTGTTCCACATAATCAACCAAGAGGCAGGCATATCTGGGGTCCATGCGAGTTCCCATAGCTACACCCTTAGTCTGAAGAAAGTGGGAAGAGCCAAAAGAGAAGTTATTAAGTGTGAGTACCAGTTCCGCCAACCAGAGGAGGGTAGTGGTGGTGGGGAACTGGTGAGGTCCATTGTCCAGAAAGTAGTGGAGGGCTTTGAGGCCAATCTATTCTCCCAACTGCTCTTTAGTGCTTTTCTTTTCTGGATTATTTCATTATCATGGATATTTTCTCTCCACTATTGGAATCTAAAATAAAACCATCTTAAACTTGATTCAATTGATTTTTTTTTTTAAATAGAGTTAGGTCAGATGGATTCTATGAAGGGTTCATGACTCAACTTCTTATTGCTTACCAGAGCAACTCCTTGTGGTCACAGTATTCACTACCTTTCCCCACCAGCAGCGCCACAACATAGTTTTCTTCACGTTTTACGTCTCTGTTGTGTTCTCACAAGTTCTTAACAACTGAAATTTCCATCTCAGTTTTCCATCACCCCATAATGTGGCTTAACGTCCCTTTGATATATTAAACACAAAATACTCTGCAGATGCTGGGGTCAAAGCAACACGCACAAATGCTGGAGGAACTCAGAAGGTCGGGCAGTATCCGTGGAAACGAACAGTCAACGTTTCGGGCCGAGACCCTTCATCCTGACTGAACATCGTGCAATCACAGAAAAGCTGGAAGGTGGAGAGGGGAGAGGAACCTGAAGGGCAACTCCGCATACCTGGAGTGTAGCCGGTATATGGAATGAGCAGCCAAGAGGAACTGGCTGAGGCAGGTTCACTGACATTTAAAAGGAACATGTACAAGGAAAGGAAGGGATATAGGCCACATGTGGGCAAACTGGATGAGCTAGGTCAAGTGGGAATTCTCGTTGGCATGGATCAGTTGAGCTGAAGAGCCTGTGCCATACTCTATGACTTTCGCCAGTTAAATCACCCACTTATCTGATTTGCTTCAGCACGGTCAACATGGAAATTGTAGCACGAAGGGTCTGTGTATCTGTTCTGTATGATTCTACTATAAACGACAAGTGGAATTTGTGATGTTTTGCAAATCCTGAAATTAATTGAAAGAAAAATACAAAAGGCAGGAATACTTGTGAAGCTGAGGATATTTGTGTGCTTAGTTTTCTTCTTCCCTCTTTCCTAATGAGACACTCACAGATGACGTGGTGGCGTAATGACTTGTGCCATTAATGTACTTATCAAAAACCCATAATGAATCATGTAAACAAAGAATGCTTAATCAAACAGTATACTTACAATATTACTCAAATATTACTGGAACATAAAATACACAACACTCCTCCCTGTTTAGCCATAAACTCCAACTCAATATAGAATGCATCTCAATTTAAATATGTAACATATTGCTCTCAAGTCATTATATCTACAGTATACATACAATTACACACAGTATACTATATACCGGTCCCCAACCACCGGGCCACAGATCGGTACCAGGCCGCAAGGCAAGCGCTACTGGGCCATGAGGAAACGATATGATTTGGTGATATGAGTCAGCTGCACCTTTCCTCATTCCCTGTCACACACTGTTGAGCTTGAACGCATGTGAGGTCATTACCCGCGTGTCATCCATGTCAGCGCGGGAAGGAGATCAACTCCTCGAGCTTGCAAATGACGGCGGGCTGAAAAGTATGTTTGACATAACATCTCTGCCGGCATTCTGGATCAAAGTCAAGGCTAAATATCCTGAGATAGCCACAAAAGCACTGAAAACATTGCTTCCATTTCCAACATATCTCTGCGATGAATGTAACAAAAACTAAACTGCGGAATAGACTGGACATAAGGAACCCCATTCGAGTATCGGTGTCTCCCATCACCCCTCAATAGGACCGTCTTGTTGCAGGGAAACAAGCCCAGGGCTCGCACTGATTCAGCGATATTGGTGTGTTGCAATGATTTTATATGCTTATACGGGGAAAATATGTGCTGTGTGTTTAATATCCAAACGTTACTTAAAATGTTATGATGCTATTGTTATTGTTATATGTTATATAACCATATAACAATTACAGCACGGAAACAGGCCATCTCTGCCCTTCTAGTCCGTGCCGCACGCTACTCTCACCTCGTCCCACCGACCTGCACTCAGCCCATAACCCTCCATTACTTTCCTGTCCATAAACCTATCCAATTTAACTTTAAATTATAATATCGAACCTGCTTCTGCCACTACTACTGTAAGTTTGTTCAATACTTACTTCAAGCTCTCCTGTCCTCCCCTGATAACTGACTTATCACTATATTCATGCGAGGAAAATATGCGGTGTGTGTTTAATATTAAATTCGTTAGATAAACCCTTTTAGAAACAAAATTGAGTGTATTAGCCACTTATCACCGATATTCCAGTCGTGATTAACACCCCCCCACCCACCACTACCACCCCCCCACGCGAACAGAATCGCCAAAAACGATTTGTAAAAAAAAAAAATCGGCGTGCAAGTCACGCATGTGCACTGGTGCCCGCGCAAGGCTTCATGGTCATTGTAGTCTTTTTGGGGTAAATTCAACGTATTTGACTGCTACACACATCAAAGTTGCTGGTGAACGCAGCAGGCCAGGCAGCATCTCTAGGAAGAGGTGCAGTCGACGTTTCAGGCCGAGACCCTTCGTCAGGACTAACTGAAGGAAGAGTGAGTAAGGGATTTGAAAGTTGAGGGGGACGGGGAGATCCAAAATGATAGGAGAAGACAGGAGGGGGAGGGATGGAGCCAAGAGCTGGACAGGTGATAGGCAAAAGGGGATACAAGAGGATCATGGGACAGGAGGCCCAGGGAGAAGGAAAAGGGCGGGGGGACCCAGAGGATGGGCAAGGGGTATATTCAGAGGGGCAGAGGGAGAAAAAGGAGAGTGAGAGAAAGAATGTGTGCATAAAATAAGTAACAGATGGGGTACGAGGGGGAGGTGAGGCCTAGCGGAAGTTAGAGAAGTCGATGTTCATGCCATCAGGTTGGAGGCTACCCAGACGGAATATAAGGTGTTGTTCCTCCAACCTGTGTGTGGCTTCATCTTTACAGTAGAGGAGGCCGTGGATAGACATGTCAGAATGGGAATGGGATGTGGAATTAAAATATGTGGCCACTGGGAGATCCTGCTTTCTCTGGTGGACAGAGCGTAGGTGTTCAGCAAAGCGGCCTCCCAGTCTGCGTCGGGTCTCGCCAATATATAAAAGGCCACATCGGGAGCACCAGACGCAGTATATCACCCCAGTCGACTCACAGGTGAAGTGTTGCCTCACCTGGAAGGACTGTTTGGGGCCCTGAATGGTGGTAAGGGAGGAAGTGTAAGGGCATGTGTAGCACTTGTTCCGCTTACATGGATAAGTGCCAGGAGGGAGATCAGTGGGGAGGGATGGGGGGGGACGAATGGACAAGGGAGTTGCGTAGGGAGCGATCCCTGCAGAATGCAGAGAGAGGTGGGGGAGGGAAAGATGTGCTTAGTGGTGGGATGCCGTTGGAGGTGGCGGAAGTTACGGAGAATAATATGTTGGACCCGAAGGCTGGTGGGGTGGTAGGTGAGGACCAGGGGAACCCTATTCCTAGTGGGGTGGTGGGAGGATGGAGTGAGAGCAGATGTACGTGAAATGGGGGAGATGCGTTTAAGAGCAGAGCTGATAGTGGAGGAAGGAAAGCCCCTTTCTTTAAAAAAGGAAGACATCTCCCTCGTCCTAGAATGAAAAGCCTCATCCTGAGAGCAGATGCCGCGGAGGTGGAGGAATTGCGAGAAGGGGATGGCGTTTCTGCAAGAGACAGGGTGAGAAGAGGAATAGTCCAGATAGCTGTGAGAGTCAGTAGGCTTATAGTAGACATCAGTGGATAAGCTGTCTCCAGAGACAGAAAGATCTAGAAAGGGGAGGGAGGTGTCGGAAATGGACCAGGTAAACTTGAGTACGAACATAGGTCGGAAGGGATTGAACAAGGGGTGATAAAACCGTGTCGAGGTATGCAGAAACGAGTTCGGTGGGGCAGGAGCAAGCTGAGACAATAGGTCGGCCAGGACAGGCAGGTTTGTGGATCTTGGGTAGGAGGTAGAGACGGGAAGTGCAGGGTGTGGGAACTATAAGGTTGGTAGGTATTTGACTATTTGACTGCTACTCTTATCCGTTGGCAACCACCCCCCCCCCCCTCGCACCCCCCCCGGTCGGCCGGTCCACAAGAATATTGTCAATATGAAACCGGTCCGCAGTGCAAAAAAGGTTGGGGACCCCTACTATATAATACAACTACTACATATGCACCCACAGCGTGGTTAATGTTAAATTGACCCATTCTGGCCTGAAGATTTAATTGATATGGAGGATTTCTCTCTCTCCTGGGATAATGGCTTTCCTGACAAGGAGGGTCACTTTGCTTGGCAAGTAAGACATGTTGCTATGAAACAATCTCAGGTTCCGGGGCCTCCTTGTGCTGGTTGTAGGAGTTGAGTCTGGGACTGCAGGAAGTGGTTCTGACATCTCTGGACACCTTTCTTCTCTAACAATTGATTCTGCTCTCCTCAACTGATCATCGTGTGGTTCCCAGATGACATCAGACGCAATCTCCACCGTGGAGGAGAGTAGTCTGGTTCTGTCCTTAATCTTTCCGTCCTTAATCTTTCCACAATCTTCCCACGTACCCACTGTTGATCACCTCTGTAGTCCCTCGCCGGGACTGCTTGTCCAGGAGTGAAACATCGAACCCCCTTGTTTGAGGAGATCCAAGTGTGAATGCAAGGGACGGCCCAGGAACAGCAGGGCTGGTGAGTTGTTGGTTGTGGAATATGCTGCATTGCGATACGCAAGGAGGAAATTGGTGAGCTTCTCATTCAGTGTTAGTGTAGTGTGTTCTGCTGACATTGCTCACAGTGTGTTCTTTAGACTCGGAACAAACCTTTCCACCAAGCCATTTGTAGCTGGGTGGTACAGTGTAGATGCAATATGTCTTATTCCATTCATTTTCAGGAATGACTGAAACTGTTCCACAACAAACTGTGATCTATTGTCACTGATTCTGGATCACCAGTCCTCGAGAAAAGACTTCTCAATACACCAGTGTGTGAGGCTGCAGTGGAAGCCATTAAGAACACTTCTGGTCACTTACTAGCTGCACCCACTACTACCAAGAAATCTGTGTGAATGGTCTGACAACATCCACATGACTCCTCTGCCAGGGCAATGCAGGCCAATCCCAGGGATGGAGAGGTGCTGATCCTGGCTTCTTCTGGACATGTTTGCATCCTGTACAGTGCATGGTGAGCTGCTTGATTTGCAGATCTATCCCAGGCCACCAGACAAAACTTCGAGTCAATGCTTTCATTTTGATCACACCAGGAGGACCAGCATGTAGCTCCTCCAACACTTTAGATCTCGGCTTGGATGGTACAACAATTCTCAATCCCACATAAGGCAACCACTGTCAAGGACAAGTTCATCCCAATACAGGTAAAATAAAAAAAAGGGAAACTGGAATTTCAGTTCTGGTTTCAGCCATTTTGGGTAGCCATGTAGACCTAAACAATATGGGGTCTTTCCTGGTTTCCCTTTGGACCATCTCTACCATAACAGGGAGACTTTCAATTTGTTTTAGGGAGAATATGTCAAGAGGAGTGTCTTCTTTTGTCAATTTTTTGGGTATTTCATTTTCCAAGGGTAAACAGGATAATTCATCAGCATTTCAATGGTTAGTTGCCCCCTTGAATTCGATCTTGTAATTGAGTCCTCCAAGAAACAGAGCCCATCTCTATATTCACCTTTAACCTGCATTGGTCTGGTGTGTATGAGGCCCTGCCACAAACGTAACACATTTTTTCAGTCAGGTTGATCTCTGTTTTGACATTTCAATTTTGTTCACATTCACTTTCATTCCTGACTTCAACTCACTCGAGTCTGACTGCTCTTTTAAATGTGAGTTGTACTTTAGTTGCTTTTGAATATTTTCTTGTAAGATTCCACTAGCTAAAATGATCTCTCAGTGCATTATTAAGCACATTACCGAACTGACACTACTCAGACAATCTCTTCAATTCAGCCACGCATGCTGAAATGGACTCCCCTTCCTGCTGCCAGATCTGCTAAGCATTTTTCCAGGATTTTTTTTTTGGTTTTTGAGTTTCAGATTTCCAGCAGTGGCAGTTTCTTCTTTTGATTTTCTTAGATATTGGAGTGTCGCATTCACCCACCTTACAGCTCACACACTCGATAACTATAACCTACACTGGCACAAAGAATATCTTTGTAGGTTTGATAGCAAAGGAGATATTGGGCAATAGGTCAAAGCCTTCTCAACCACATTTCTGTTGTCTAATCACATTGGCGTAATTTCAGAAATGGAACAAAACTTGTCAACATGTCATATTTAATATCTTGGTAATATCGACATACCTAAACAGAGCTTTAAGGTTTTCAGGAAGTTCTGCTCTTCCTGCATATCCTGGATTTAGGGTAATAAATATTCCAACAGAAGGTTTCAACTCAATAAGCTCTCCTAGAAAATAAAATCTGTTGATTCAAAATTGTATGTTAATACAACAGAAATGTCAGTGGATTAATTGTTTAACACATCATCACATCACAGTGTTCCTTACCTTTTTTTCTTGTTTTTAATTGCATCTTGAATAGTTTTCACTTGTACAGCTACAACTGAGAGAACTTCCACTGAAATGCGATTAAATTCATCAAAACATCCCCATGCTCCTGTTTGTGCAAGGCCTTTATATATATTTCCTATGGACTGATATTATAAATATT
Organism: Mobula birostris; assembly: GCF_030028105.1. Lineage (NCBI taxonomy): Eukaryota > Metazoa > Chordata > Chondrichthyes > Myliobatiformes > Myliobatidae > Mobula > Mobula birostris. The sequence goes on along the minus strand of NC_092375.1, from coordinate 169,069,421 downwards.
AAGAACTGATGAGTAATGACTATTTTTAAGACATATCAAATAAAGGATTAACTTGAAGAATGACAGAAACAGCCAGAAAATAATTTAAGTATCTGGAGATCTACATTTTAAAAGCTGCAAGATATTGGTTCTGATGGCTCAGGGAATTGTACTCTTTCCTCTGAATCAAAATGCTGTGGCCTCAATGTCCATTCCACGAGACAAGCATATTAAAAATATCTAAAGCAATAGTCCAGTGCACTACTGAGGATATGCTGAACTCTTTATGACTCTGTATTTTGGATCAAGCAGAAGGACCCTTCTACTTACCTTCATGGTCGAAAGTCACATTATCTAATTATTACCAGACTGGAACTTGTCAAACACTAAACGAGTTTTGTATTTTCCAACTCATAAAACACTTCAACAAACGTATATAAAGGAACATCTTAGGGAAGAAAAAAGTTAATTCCACAAGGTTCCCCAATTTGGCTGGTTCATGGGAAAGAATTTGAAGTATAAACATTCCAATTGCAGGTGCGTTTTGGGTGTAATTTCTAAATTACATCTATCGTTTATGATTAACTGGATTCCAATGACTTGCACTCGTTCATCTTTCACTTTTCATTTATTTGTGTATAAGAACAACAGCTCAGCCCGTCAGTGAACTGCTCTAAAGTTATAGTTCAAAATTGTCTGGTTTTATGCACTTATTAGTCCAATCAAAACTTTGTGCACTTCCGAATCCTCTCATTTACATACTCCAGGAGTTAATAACCAATAAACTCTACAAGTTAAATGCCAATAATATTCTAGAGATAATAAAATTACTGTCCAATTGGTAATATGTGTCAACAAACTTTTGCTCAGATTCTTATCTTCTCTTGGTATCCCTGGTGACTTTGCATTCCAAGCTTGAACAGAAAGGCTACAAACAGGACAGCTGGCCTTTCAAAGGCCAAGTTCAGCCTGGGTGAATCACTACATCTGCACACTGTCGCTGTCATCTTAACTTGTGACTTACTACAAACCTCTGCACTCCCAAAGCAGGAACTCCACCTCCACAGCTTTATAATTTAGATTCAATGTCTTAAGCACAGGGAACATGTCCTGAAACATTAATTAAATTTAATTGCCCACTAATTTTACCTTCGGAGCAATAAAGGAACTAAACTCACACCAAGGCAAGAATTACAAACAAACACAAACCAGTAAATATTGCAGTATGTTTCATCTTGGGTAGGAGTGAGAAAATAGAGAAAATAGTGGTCTGGATTTTTAGTGGAGTACAATGTGAATGGACATTCAGCAATAAGCCTTATTTCCTTCTCTAAAGATGGAAAATACATTCCTTTGTTTAAGTTCATGATAATTATATTCAGAATCAATATAGTAGTTCCATTTATTCTTTTTATAAAGCCAACCAAGGCCATTTTGACTGGTCTTTAATGTCAATAGCTCAAAGTTGAATTTTCATTCCTTTACAAAAGCAGGACCACCACTTATTGCCCATCCTCACGTGGCCTTCAGAAGATGATGGCAAGTGATCTTGAATTGAGGCAGGTCTTTGTAGACCTAAAATATTGTTGGACATAGACCACCCAGAATGTAAACCTCGCAATGAATACTTTTTCATTGACATTTGGTGTATATTCTGAAAAAATACAGTAAATAAAATAGAGTGTGGTTGAATAAGGCAAGCCACTTGCCTAGTTATTATTAACTAAGTGCAAGATAAATTAGTGACATGAATAGATCGTCATTTCCCCCCTTGCCCAGATTTCCCCAAAGTTCTATTCCTGAGGTTTTGATACACATGACCTTGACTATCAGTGCTAACTGGCAGTTTAACTACTGGGAAACATTACTAAATTCAAGCCTGACAGTCTTTAGCTGAAGTCATCAGCCAGTGCCCACAAGTGTGTTTACAGCAAGCATCACTGAATAATGGAAATTTGAGTGATTTCTCCTCACTGATTTGGTCAAATTGATTGCAGCACTCTAATTAGGATTAGGAGATGCTTTCCAACAAATTTCACTCTGTGTATTTAAATATCAAGTTCATTACCATTTCTAGATTTGCAAGTCATAATCATTCTGCAGCCAGGCACAGGATTTCAATGTACTGTTACCTTATAATCCATCTGCTCAGAGCAGTTGAAAACATACACCATTATGCCCAGAGAACGTCCCAGGTCTTTAGTAGTCTCTGTTTTACCAGTCCCAGCAGGTCCTGACGGTGCGCCACTCATGGTCAAGTGTAAAGATTGAGTCAAGGTAATATAACACCTGTAGAACCATTAAAAACAATATCTAAGGAGTGGACACAAAGATGAGTGTTCTGATGTCACAGGAGTGTACAAATCAGAGGACCCTGTTCCAAGGATGTAAAGTTCTGGCCTGATGACAGCAACTTCAATGGGCTATGCTGGTCACTGAAATTCAAGAGAGACTTTCAATCCTTGCCGGTACTCAAAAAGAAATCACGAATCTTGTTTTTTTTAAAATAGGGAAGACTCAGTCAAGAGAAGACATGAGAATTAGTACTTAAATCAAATCATTGTGTCCTTTCCATAAAGCTGAGAGTGGTGTAAGAAATTACATGGCTTTTCACTAAATGCTTGATGAACTCAGTTTGTTTAAACATTGATTTATTTAGGGAACGTGAGTTGTTGTTTGTTGAGCAAAAAAGTAGATGCCATTAGAAAATCGGGTAAACACGCACTCTCTCGCTACTTTTATGTTAGCAAATAGCATTTAGGCACTCTGGAAAATTTGATTATACTCAATTGTAAAGATGCATATTAAGTATAAGAATTACCCTGGTCTACTGTCAGGACAAAATCTCAAAGTTGCTCCCACTCTTCTACTGTAATCCAGAATTGGTATAATCAAAGATTTGTTTGCAAGCTTACCCTCACAGCAAAAATTAGGGCGGAAATGCATCAGCAATTCTGAGGAAATTGGGATTGTGAAAAGCTCTCAAGATTCAAGATTGGTTATTGTCATTTTGCAGTACACAAGTGTAAAGGAGAACAAAATAATTGTTACTCCAGATCCAATGTAGCATAAAAAAACATAATAAGGATAAATAACACCATAAAATAAATTCACAAGATTAGCTTACATATACAGAGTGATCATATCTACATAGAGTGACGCTAGGTACAGGAGTATCTGTACATAAGATAACTCAGAATCAAGTTTAATAACAGCAGCATATGTTGTGAAATGTGTTGACTTTGCAGCTGCAGTACAATGTAATACAGTAAATGATAAAGTAGTGCTGGTGGGGAACTTGGTGGGGTAGCTTAACAGCCGGAAGTATTATTCAGCCTGATGGCTCAGGAAAAAGTAACTGATTTTAAGTCTGGAGGTCCTGACGTGGATGCTGTGTAGCCTCTTCCCTGGTGTGAGTGAGACAAACCTTCCATGAGCAGCAACAGTGGTATTGCTGGCCCATTTCTGGCACCTTTCAGTATATATGTCCTTGAGGACGGGTAGGCTGGTGTGGTAATGAGCTGGGCAGTTTTAACTAACGTCCTGTCGGCTGCAGTGCAGTTTCTGAGCCATAGGGTGAAGCAGCATTCTAAGATGCTCCCAACTGTGCATCTGTAAAAGGTTGTGAGTATTGATGTGCATAGTCTAGCTCTCTTCAGTCTCCTCAGAAAGTGGAGGTGTTGCTAAGGCTTCTTGACTGTGGAATATGTGCTCTGGGACCCTGAAAGTTGTGCGAGATGTGCACTCCCAGGAATTTGAAACTGCTTGCAGTTTCCACTGCTGTGCCACTGGTGTGAGTGATGTAAGTTTTCCTGAAATCGATAACCATCTCCTTTTGTCTTGTTGACACGGAGGAAGAGATTATTCGCCTGGCACCAGGCCTCAGACTTTTCCACCTCCTCTCTGTGGGCCATCTTATTATTGTTGGTGATGAGCTCCACTGCTGTCGTGTCATTGGTGAACCTGTCAATGTGGTTGCTCGGGTGTTTGGCCGTGCTGTCTTCTGAGAGCAGAGTGTACGGCACTGGGCTCAGCATACAGCCTTGGGGCTGTGACTTTCTCATGAGAAACTTTGTGAAGCTTCTAAACAGATACTAAAGAATTAAATGCAAACAAATCCCTTTTATGCAATAGAAATGTAAAAATTAATACTGTCATATCATAAACTACTTAAGAATTCTATCTTCTTAGTATGGAATCCTGCCCCGAGGTAAGGGTTACATAACTATTTATAAGTATCTGGCATCATTATGTTCCTATTCTACTTAAATTCCTGTCTTTGGTAGATAGTAATATCCAAAAAAGCATCAGCCAATTTGGATAGAATTTTTTAAAATGCAAAAAGAGCTTTTGAAATCACAGTCCAGTGAATAGATGCGACTTCATATTCCCAGATTCACTTCATTAAAGCCCTGTAAATATTTTCTTGCAGACAGATTCTAAATGACAGAATTATACTGGCTAACACAGGTAGGGCCAGAGTATGCCAAATCTCAAAACATCTGATAAGATGTGAGGAAACAATAAAGGATTTTCAGTCCTGCCAAAGGGTCTTGGCCCAAAACATCAACTGTACTTTCTTTCCATAGATGCTGCCTGGCCTGCTGAGTTCCTCCAGCATTTTGTGTGTGTTGCTCGGATTTCCATCATCTGCAGATTTTCTCGTTTGTGAAGGGATTTTCATCTTTTACTTATCTTTCTTAATTTTTATTTGAAATCTGTAAATTTTGCAAATGGGCTGATGCTACACAGTACAACAATCCCAATTTCTGGTGACCCGGTGACCCTATGATCTCTGACTCAGAGACGGAGGTCAGGCTGTCTTTAAGGAGGGTGAACACTCACATGGCAGCAGGCCCCAATGGAGTACCTGGTAAGGCTCTGAAAACTTGTGCCAACCAACTGGCAGGAGTATTCAAGGACATTTTCAACCTCTCACTGCTATGGTCGGAAGTTCCCAACTGCTTCAAAAAGGCAACAATTATACCAGTGAAGAGTAGTATGAGCTGTCTTAATGGCGAACGTTCAGTGGCACTCACATCAATGGTGATGAAATACTTTGAGAGGTTGGTCATGGCTAGGATGAGTTCCCGCCTCACCAAGGACCTGGACCCACTGTAATTTGCCTATCGCCACAATAGGTTTATGGCAGATGCAATCTCAGATGGAAACAAGGTGTCACAGCAATAACCTTGCACTCAATGTCGGTAAGACGAAAGAGCTGATTGTAAACTTCAGAAAAAAATAAGACGAGAGAACACGAGACAATCGATCAGAAGTGAAGAGAGTGAGCAGTTTCAAGTTGCTGGGTGTCAAGGTCTCTGAGGACCTAACCTGGTCCCAACATATCAACACAGCAATAAAGAAAGCAAGACGGCAGCTATATCTCATTAGGAGTTGAAAAAATTTGCTTTGTCAACTAAAATACTTGGAAACTTCTATAGATGTACTCTTGAGAATATTTTCACTGGCTACATCGCTGTCTGTTATCTGGTATGGAGGGAGGGCACTGCACAGGACCGAAGGAAGCTACAGAAAGTTGTAAGATTAGTCAGATCCATCTTGGGTACCAGTACCCAATTCATCTTCAAGGAGCAGCGCCTCAGAAAGCTGACGTCCATCACCCAGGACACGCCCTCTTCCCATTGTTACTGTCAAGAAGAAGGTACAGAAGTCTGAAGGCACACACTCTGCGGTTCAGGAACAGCTTTTTCCCCCTCTGCCATCCGATTCCCAAATGGACATTGAACCCATGAACACTACCTCACTTTTTTTAATATATACTATTTCTGTTTTTGCACTATTTTAATCTATTCACTTTATATATCTGCTGTTACCGATTTACTTTTTTTTCCTTCTATATTATCATGTATTGCATTGAACTGCTGCTGCTAAGTTAACAAATTTCACAGCACATGCCGGTGATAATAAACCTGATTCTGATTTCATTGATATGAAAATAAAAATCCAAAATTAATAGCAGAAATTATTTCAAGTTTTTGATTTCTTGATTTGCTTTGACAAAAGGAGGATCAAACACTAAAATAGTAGCTAGTAAAGTAAAAAGGTGGCACGCTAGTGCAGTGATTAGCACAACGGTTTACAGTACCAGCGACCCGGGTTCAATTCCCGCTGCTGCCTGTAAGGAGTCTGTACGTTCCCCCCGTGACCACGTGTTCCAGTTTCCTCACGCAGTCCAAATACATACCGGTTGGTGGGTTAATTGGTCATCGTATATTGTGCCATGACTAAATTGGGGGATTACTGGGTAACGTGGCTCAAAGGGCTGGAAAAGCCTACTCCATACTAAATCCCAGATAAAAAAATAAATTTGATAACACTCACCTGTCAGTCAGAGGGGTAATTACCAAGTGAGGTGTGTTACCAAGGTACTCATATGAGTATTGGAAATGGGCATCACAGATATCAACAAAGCAACGTTTCTGTTCATCGTTCCATCTGTGTCGCAATTGCGAGAGCCAGGTAAAAGCCTGACTGTTATTGACCTATAATCATTAACAGTGCATTAACCATAATACTTTTGTTAGGTTTAAAGTCAACGAACAACTTTATCAAACTAGAACTGCAATGGCTACTTAGGTTTAGGAAAAAAGTATACTGTAAAATTAAAACAAGTGAATTAAAAAACATTTACCTTCTCAAAGGAACATTGGCCTGGATTTTATTGCCAATGGCCCACCATTCACTGTACATGAACCAGTCTCAGCTCTCTTAAAGCCACACAACTTGGCTTTGATCAGCAGGAGCAGGATCTTGAGTGAGCTAATGCAGTGGTGTAGGGCAGGGCTGCTGGAGTGCAGCCACTAAGTTTGAGATGACTTCTTTCTAGTAGAGTCTCAACATTCACTTGCACATGCTGAGAAATATCGGCAGATTGGTTTTAGAAACTGTCAGAATTTTCCAACAAAGTCCAGGCCAGAGCTTATAATTTGAGAAGTGAACTGGAAATTGCCCCTAACTTCACAACATAACATTAACAACTGAAATGTTGTATATTTTACAATCTAAAGTGGAGTCACTGTTCACATGTGGGAAAAAGGCACTAGTCAATTTACACACAGCAACAGCTGGCAAAACATAACAAAACAATCTGCTTTTCATTCATGATGGTTGAAGGTGGTTGCAGGATAAGCATTGGTCAGAGTATCAAAGACTCTTATTATTGAAATAGCGAGGCAGAATTTTACTTTATATGTATGCATGATGGAATGCAATGAGAAATAGTTCAACAACTTATAGAGAAAAGTGTATTTCTTTATTGTTGCCAGGGATGTTGACCCAGAGCACTACAAGACCATAAGATATAGCAGCAGAATTAGGCCATTCGGCCCATCAAGTCTGCTCCGCCATTTTATCCATTTTCCATCTCAAACCTATTCTCCTGCCTTGTCACTGTAACCTTTCATGCCCTGACTAATGAAGAATCTATCAGCCTCTGCCTTAAATACACCCAATAACCTGGTCTCTACAGCTGTCTGTGGCAACAAATTCCAGAGATTCACTACCCTCAGGATAAAGAAATTCCTCTTCATCTCCATCCTAAATGAATGTTTCCATTCTGAGGCAGCGCCCCCTGATCCCATACTCCCGCACCATAAGCAATATCATCTCCACATCCACTCTATCCAGTCCTTTCAAAATTCAATAGATTTCAATGAGATCCCCCCCACTTCTAAATTCTTGTGAATTCAGGCCCAGAGACATCAAATACGCCTCAGACGATAACACTTTCATTCCTGGAATAATACTTGTGAACCTACTGTGAATCCTCTCCACTGTCAGCACATCCTTTCTTAGATAAGGGGCTCAAAACTGCTCACAATGCTCCAAGTGAGGCCTTACCAGTGCTTTATAAAGCCTCAGCATTACATCCTTGCTTTTATATTCTAGTCCTCTCAAAATGAATGGTATCTTTGCATTTGCCTTCCTCACCACTGACTCAAGCTGCAAGTTATCTTTTAGGGAATCCTGCACAACGACTCCCAAGTATCTTTGTACCTCAGATTTTTAAAAATTTTCTTCCTGTTTAGAAAATAGTCTATGCTTTTATTCCTTTTACCAAAGTGCATGACCGTACACTTCCCGACACTATTCTAACTGCCACTTCTTTGCCCATCCTCCCAATCTGTCCAAGCCCTGGACTCCCACCTTCCTCAACACTACCTGCCCCCTCACCAATCTTCGTATGGTTCGCAAACGTGGCCACAAAGCCATCAATTCCATGTCATTAGCATGAAACATAAAAAGAATCACTGACCCCTGCAAGACGTCACCGGCAGCCAACCAGAAAAGGCTTCATTTATTCCCACACTTTCCATCCTGCTAATCAGCCAATCCTCTATCCGTGGTAGTATCTTTCCTGTAATACCATGGGCTTTTATTTTGTTAAGCAGCCTCATGCGCGGCACCTTGTCAAAGACCTTTTGAAAATCCAAGTAGATTACATCCACCAATTCTCCTTTGTTTACCCTGCTTGTTATTTCCTCAAAGAGTTCCAACAAATTTGTCAGGTAACATACATTCACCAGCAACTTTTATGTGTGTTGCTTGAATTTCCAGCATCTGCAGAATTCCTGTTGTTTGTCAGGTAACATTTTCCCTTAGGGAAACCGTGCTGATTTTGGCTTATTTTATCGTATGTCTCCAAGTGCCCCGAGATCTTATCCTTAAACAATCAACTCCAACATCTTCCCAACCACTGAGGTCAGGCTAACTGGTCTATAATTTTCTTTCTTCTGCCTCCCTCCCTTCTCAAGGAGTGGAGTGACATTTGTAATTTTCCGTTCCTCCGGAACCCAGAATCTAGATCATTTCCAGTGCCTCCACAACCTTCTCAGACATGTCTTTCAGAACACCGAGGTCCAGGAAACTTATCCGCCTTCAGACCCTTCAGCTTCCCAAGTACCTTTTCCCGAGAGATACCAATTGTGCTCTCTTCTGCCCCTTGACACCCTGGAACTTCAGACATACTGCCAGCGTCTTCCGTGTCTCCAACTGAGAAGTGGCCTAAGCTTTCAAATTCAGGCTAGAGTGCTATCAGTGAGCCAAGCCTCACATGTGATAATCTTAAAGGACCAAAAGTAAACATGTTGTGCCAAGAGCCTCTATTGTTCCACAAGACACAGTTTAAAGTTCACCCACTCAGTACCATTCAATATTTTGCCATTGAAGTGTTGATATTATTACAACACATGGGCACTCTGGTACTTACAGTGGCAAACTGGAAGATACAGCAAAGCCTATAATGTACATATTTCTTGAAAAATAATTGAATGATATACCATTTCTTTGATAAGTTTTTCTTTTTTTTAGTTATATTTTCAAATCAATTTATCCTATCAAAATTCAGCTGGATTGAACAAAAAGTCTGCACTGCCAAATGTGAAGAAGGAACTTAGAAACTTAATCAATTACTACATGACTTAACCCAGAGATTGGAACCCTTCAGAAAGTGAAGTTAGAATGGACCAAAACCTACACCACCCTCTCACAGGAGAACGAGGGATAGACTGTGCACAGTGTAGATTTAAATAAATCTGGGAGAAATATGATAACAGAATATAGAGATATATGGCTACAAAACTGCAATTTCATTTTCATTTCATTGCTCCTGTTGATATTATCAAAATTTACAAGCAGAATACAAGTTATCTTCTACAATGATCACTGTAGAAAAAACATATTCAAATTAACACCATAATCGCTTGGGGTTTTAAGAATTTGCACTTAATATTTTGGGGTAACCCACACCAATGCTGCCTGAACTCAGCAGCATCTATGGAGGGGAATAAACAGTTATTTCCCCTTAATACTCTCCTCCTGTCTATTTCCCCTTCTGAAGCTGCCTGACTGGCTGTGTTCCTCCAATGTTTTGTGTGTGTTGCTCAAGATTTCTAACATTAAACAGAATGGATCTTGTTTTTAAAAGTCCTTGGAACATAGATCAAGCAAAAATATATAAGTTAGAACCAGGTATGTATAGTAGAAATATTTTGTTATTTACTTATCACCTTATATAATGCATACACTGTTTACTGAGAACAATCTATTATTTTGTAGTCCTACATGTGACAATTACTACCGAATTGATGGTTACAGCCAAGCGAAGATGACAATCAACAGTTAGATCTGTATGAGGTCAATGCAATAGCATCCTGATAGATGTCTTTATCCCAAAGCTCTTTAGACTGGTTCCTTTTTTGTTTAGATATCTTTGCAGCTCTTTTTTGATCGCTGACATTAAATTAGCCACTACTGTTATCACTGGCAGTGCAATCCAGACACTCTCAGTGCAAGAAAAAGTTCTCCTCAGGCTGGTTTAGGCTTTTCCTTTTTGCCCATCATCTCTGAATATCTGGGTCTTGACTCCTATGCCACTGTGAATGGTTTCTCTATCAAATCTGTGTAACGTTCATGATTCCAAGTAGTTCTGTCAGATCTCTTCACAATCTTTGTCATTTTACCATGAACAACCCCAGCTAATCCTGTTGATCCACATAAATACAGTCCCTCATAACTGGAATCTTCATGTGTACAGTACATATGAACCAATCTAACATTTCGTCATGAGACAACCCTGTGTGTGGTTGAGTACAATACTGAAGCTTTGGCTCAGAAGACTTTGTGGGAGGAGGTTGAATAGGTGAGTACAGACAAGGTTTTCCTTCAAGCTACTCACCCTATTAGAGTAACTGGTTCAAGCAGTGACATGCTCACCCTGCTGGATGTGGGAGATCAGGGAGTATGTAAAGCTGTAACTCCAGGCTGGCCAGGTGAAGGAGCTTGAGATGGAGTTGGACGTACTTAAGATAATCCGGGATGCTCAAGGCATCAAAGACAAGAGCTTTGGTGCAGTGGTCACATCCAAGGTGCAGGCTGCAGATAGTTGTGTGTCTGCCCAGAGAAGCAAGGGGAAAAGGAGAGGGACAAATCTTCCTGTGGCCATTTCCCTCAGCAACCTTTAGATATATCCTTTTAGATCAGGGGTTCCCAACCTTTTTATGCCATGGGCCAATATCATTAAGCAAGGGGTCCATGGACCCCAGGTTGGGAACCCATGCTTTAGATATTTCTGGAGGAGACAGTCTTTCTGGGCACAGCTGGAGTAACCCCCAGGCTGAGGGTACTGAGGCTAAGTGGGAAAGGGAGAGGACAGGCAGGGCAATAGTGGTAGAAGATTCAATAGTTAGGAAGACAGACCGGAGATTCCACGGCTACAAAACAGACACCAGAATGGTATGTCCCTGCCGGGTGCCAGGGTCTGCAGTACAACCTCAAGGGGGAGTGTGAGCAGCCAGAATCACGATGCATGTGGAGATCAATGGCATCGATAGGAAGAGGGATTTGTCCTGCACCGTGAATTTAGGGATTTAGGGGAAAATTTTAAAAAGCAAGAGCCAAAGGATAGTAATCTCTGGATTTCTCCTGATGCCATGTGCTAAAGAGATCCGAGATAGGAAGACGACTCCCATGAAGCATTGGTTAAAGAGCTGGTGCAGGGGGTAGAGGTTCAAGTTCAAGTTTAGTGAGTTCTCTTCTGGAGTACAATTGATCTGTGTAAGAGAGATGGATTCCAATGAACTGGACGGGTGCCAATATCCTCAACTGGAGATTTGTTAGAACGACTCTGGAGGGTTTAAACTTGAGTGAGGGTTCCTGAGCTGTAGAGTGGCTGGTGAAAATTTGTGGGATAATACCACAGCCAATGAGAGCAAATTTATTTGTCAGGAGCACAGTAAAGCGCGAGGAGAGACCACTGGTTTAAACCGTATTGACAATACAAGAGGCTTGATAGGTAAGGCAGATGAATTGAGGGAGTAAGTTGGTTCTATGGACTGGAAGCGGTGTGCCGCAGGGATCAGTGCTGGGCCCACAAATGTTCATAATATACATTAACAATCTGGAAGAGGGGACCGAGTGTAGTCTATATAGGTTTGCTGAAGATACTAAATTGAGTGGAAAAGCAAATTGTGCAGAAGATACAGAGAGTCTGCAGAGAGATATAGATAGGTTAAGTGAGTGGGCAAGGGTCTGGCAGATGGAGTACAATGTTGGTAAGTGCAAGGTCATCCACTTTGGAAGGAAAAATTAAAGACGATTGTTATTTAAAAGGTAAAAAATTGCAGCATGCTGCTGTACAGAGGGACTTGGGAGTGCTTGTGCATGAATCATGAAAGGCTGGTTTTCAGGTGCAGCGGGCTATCAAGAAGGCAAATTGAATGTTGTCGTTCATTGCTAGAGGGACTGAATTTAAGAGCAGGGAGGTTAAGCGACAATTGTGTAGGGAACTGTTGAGGCTGGATCTGGAGTATCTGGTCTCCTTACTTGAGGAAGGATATACTGGCTTTGGAGGCGGTGCAGAGAGAGTTCACCAGGTTGATTCCAGAGATGAGGGGTTTAGACTATGAGGAGAGATTGAGTCGCCTGGGACTGTACTCACTGTTATTCAGAAGAATAGATCTCTTAGAAACATATAAAAATATGAAAGGAGATAGATAAGATTGAGGTAGGAAAGTTGTTTCCACTGGTAGGTGAAACTAGAACTAGGGGACATAGCCTCAAGATTCGGGGGAGTAGATTTAGGAGGGAGATGAGGAGGAACTGCTTTTCCTCGAGAGTGGTGAATCTGTGGAATTCTCTTCCCAATGAAGCAGTGGAGGCTACCTCAATAAATATATTTAGACAAGGTTGGATAGATTTTTGTATAGAAGGGGAATTAAGGGTAATGGGGAAAAGGCAGGTAGATGGAGATGAGTCCATGGCCAGATCAGCCATGATCTTATTGAATGGCAGAGCAGGCTTGACGGGCCAGATGGCCAACTCCTGCTCCTGCTCCTATTTCTTATAGATATCATAGCCATTACAGAAACATGGCTGAGGGAAGGGCAGAGCTGGCAGCCAAGTGTTCCAGGATACAGATGTTAGAAGTGAGGCAGCAGTACAAGAAAGGAGTGGGGGAAATGCTTCCGTGATGAAAGTTGACATAACAATGGTCATCAAAGAGAACATTCTTAAGGTATCATCCAGTTAGGCCATATGGGTAGAACTTAGAAGGGGATGGTCACTCTGATGAGAATGAGTTTCAGCCTCCTTCCCCCCAATCATTAATGGGAACTGGAGGTGCTGATATATAGAGAAGTTGCAGCTAGTTGTAAATATAACATCGTGTTCAGTTCTGGTCACTTCACTACAAGAAGGATGTGAAAAGCTTTAGAGGGTGCAGAAAAGACCTACCCAGAGCCAAGAGCATGTCTGATAAGGAAAGGCTGACCGAGTTAGGGCTTTTCCTCTTTGGGGCGAAGAAGGATGAGAGGTGACAGCCAGCACATTTTCTTAGGCTGGCTGGCAATGGTTAATATGAGATGGCATAGTTTTAAGTTGATTGGAGAGAAGTATGGGAGGGATGTCTGAGGCAGGTATTTTTCCCTAGAGTGGTAGTGCATGGAACACACCACCAGAGGCAGATATGCGAGAGATATTTCAGAGATTCTTAGACGGGTGCATGGATGAATGAAAAATGAAGGGCCATGTGGGAGGGGAGGGTGAGATTGATGTTGAAGTGGGTTGAATGGTCAGCCAAATGGCTGCACTGTGCTGTACTGATCTTTGTTCTATAACAGGGAAGTATTAGTGGGAGACCTTAAATTCCCTAATATTGTCTGGGCCAACCAAGTTACGAAAGGCTTGGAAGGGGTGAAATTTGTGAATGTCCAAGAAAGCATCCTTTATCAATATATAGAGGGAGCTACTAAAGAGCGTGCAGCAGTGGACCACCTCCTGAGAAAATGTCTGTGGCAAGCACTTTGGATCCAGTGAACATAATTCCATCAGTTTTAAAATACTTATGGAGAAGGATACAACTGATTCAAGATCCTGTACTGGGGTAGAGCTAGTTTTGGTGTCATTACACAGGAACTTGCAGTGGTTGACAAGTCATCCAGCCATGATGTTGAATATTTCTCCTCTATGAAAGTAAAGTCTTGAGATCATGGATGGATCAAAGTTGTGCTCAGGCTCCAAAGTACAAGATTAGGGTGCTCCAGCTGATGACAGTTCTTGCACCTGTGGTTGTCCAGGATACAAACAGCAACCCAGAGTTCCCACATTACATAGTTTGTATATTTCATAAGCAGAGGTGACGTAAGATGACATAACATAAACCAAATAATAGAAAAAATATATTGCAATTAATTTATTTGTGCATTATTTATTTATTTTGAATCGAGATACTGCGCAGAACAGGGCCTTCTGGCCCTTTGAGCCACACCGCCCAACAATCCCTCAATTTAATCAGCGCCTAATCACTGGACAATTTACAATGACCAATTCACCTATTAACTGGTACATCTTTGGAATATGGGAGGAAACAAGGAAACTGGAGCACCCAGAGGAAACCCATGTGGTCATGGGGAGAACATACAAACTCCTTGCAGACGGCATGGGAATTGAGCCCGGGTCCGTAGTACTGTAAAGCGTTGTGCTGACCACCACGCTACCATGCTGCCTCTTTACTTGTCCTGAGGGAATTTTAATTTCCTGGTTCTTTGTTTAAACCAAGTCCTTTTTTTAAACTTACCACAGTTCTGTTTCCCAAGCTCCTTCTAAACTCAGCAGCACTAACTCCTACGTTCCCTCCTACTCATTAATAGGTTGAAAATGGTTAATATATTTCAATTATTCAGAATAGAAATTCAGAATCATTGCATTAAATTTCTGGTGTGGTTATGAGAGATTGAGCTAATAAGTTGTTGTGTATTCTAAAGAATAATTCAGTTAAGTCACAGTTCCTTCAGCACTGACTGCCAGAGAAATATAAAGAATAGATATGAAACCTGCATTTGTACGTGATAATAATGCAGACTTAATATTACAAAGTCAATCTTGGACTTTAGCTAGTAAATATAATAAGCAACATATCAATAGAAAAGGCACCTGACTGAATCAAAACAATGTCATTTCTTTTCAGAAGGAACCGAACAACCAGGAAAATTATGTTTATTTTATGCTTTTAAGAATGCATTAGGATAATTGCTAAAACAAATTACCTTCTGTGTTATGAGATTTGCTACAACATCTCTGGCATGTACATCAATTGTACAGATTGTCATAATCTTCTGGCGATCACTATGGGTGAGCTCTCCCAGTAGCATGTTTATAAGCACATTTAGCTGAGCAATCTGCAATAAAATTAATTATATTTGACTACTCAAAAAGATTGGGTACAATACACTACATGTCATATTAGTTATTCCATAAAGTGCTTTACTTGCAAGACAACTCCCAGTCATCTATTGAGCCTTTGAGCAGCCAAAGCAAAAGAAAAAATGCATGTGGGAAACTTAATACTACAACGTCAACCTTGGACTTTAGCTAGAAATGAAGAATCTTCTACTGTAATAGTAGGACACTGTACTTCAAAAATCTGGATATTATCTGAACAATACTTAAAATAGATTTTTCTTTTGTGATCACAACAAAGTATGGTTCAAAACAAGTGCAGGTATTTATCTGCATGGTAAGGATTCTATTGCTTGATCACCAAATGTGTAACAATGACAAGAAACTTAGGCCCACCTACATGCACAAAATAATCAGTAAAACGGGAAATATTAAGTCCATCAGACATAGGAACAAAATTATGCCATTCAGCCCATCAAGTCTGCTCCACAATTCCACCATGGCTAATCTATTATCTCTCTTAACCCTATTCTTCTACCTTTTCCCTGTAACCCTTGATGCCCTTACTAATCAAGAGCCTACGAAGCTCCACTTTAAAGATATCCAATAGTTTGGCCTCCACAGCTGTCTGTTGAAATCAATTTCACAGATTCACAGATGGCTAAAAAAAAGTCTCCTCAACTCTGTTCTAACGGTACATCCTTGTACAGTATTTTGAAGCTGTGCCCTCTGGTCCTAGACTCCCCCACTATTGGAAAAATCATCTCCATGACCACTCTGTCTAGGCCTTTCAATATTTGATGGGTTTCAATGAGATGCTTCTTCATTCTTCTAAACTCCAGTGAGTACAGGCCCTAACTTTTGCTGTATTATATGGCTTTTCGTTTGCTTTATGCTGTCTCTGACTTCCTTTGTCATCCACAGTTGCCTCTTCTTCCCTTTAGAATACTTCTTCTTCTTTGGGTTGTATCTATCCTGGGCCTTCTGGGTTCCTCCCAAAAACTCCAGACATTTGGCATCATCCCTGCTATTGTCCTCTTCCAATCAACTTTGGCCAGCTCATCTCTCATCCCTCTGTAATTTCCTTTTCTCTGCTTTCATAGTGAGACATCTGACTTTACCTTCTCTCTCTCTCAAACTGCAGGGTGAATTCTATCATATCACTGTCTCCTAAGATTTCCTTTACCTTAAGCTCCCTAATCAAATTCAGTTTACTACACAACACCCAATCCAGAAATGCCTTTGCCCTAGTGGGCTCATTCACAGGTTGTTCTAAAAAAAGCCAGCTCATAGACATTCTATAAATTCCTTCTATTGTGATCTAGCAGCAACCTGATTTTCCCAATCTACCTGCACATTGAAATCCCCTATGGGTATTGTAACATTGTCCTTTTTATATGCCTTTTCTATCTCCTGTTATACTTTATATCCCCCATCCTGGCTATTGTTTGTAGGTCTGTATATAGATCCCATCAGGGTCTTTTTAACCCTTGCAGTTTCTTAACTCAACCTACAAGGATTCTACATTTTCTGATTGTATATCACCTATTTTAAAGGATTTGATTTCATTATTTACCAACAGAGCCAACCCAACCTCTCTGCCTATCTGCCTGTTAATTTAATGCAATGTGTATCCTTGGATGTTAAGATCCCAACTATAATTTTCTTTCCGCCACAACTCAATGATGCCCACAATGCCTGCCAATCTCTAAGTGCGCTACCAAAGATCATCTACCATATACTGCATGCATTCAAATATAATGCCTTCAGTCCTGAATCCACCATCCTTTTCATTTTACCCTCATGTTAGACTTCATCTCGGCCCACTGACTGCAATTTTGCCCTAACATCTGCCTGCCCTTTTTTTTTTTTTACAGTCTCACTACACACTGTAACTACCTGCATACCAACTGCTCCATCCTCAGCCCTATCACGCTGGTTCTCATCCCCCTGCCAAAATAAGATAAAACCTTCCCCAAAGGCTCTGGCAAACCTGCCCCCAAGAAGATCGGTCCCCCTTGGATTCAGGTAAAACCAGTCCTTTTTGTACAGGTCATACATTCCCCAGAAGAAATCCCAATGATTCACAAATCTGAAACCTGCAGTAGGTCCTCAGCCACACATTTCATCTGTCAAATCATCCTATTCTTATCCTCACTGGCACGAGGCACAGGCAGACTACTACCCTAAATGTCCTACTTTTCAGCTTTTTACCCAGCTCCCTATATTCTCTCTCCAGGACCTCATCCCTTTTCCTACCTATGTTGTTGGTACCAATATTTATCACGACTTCTGGCAGCTTAGTCTCTCCCTTTAGAATAATGTGGACCCAATCCAAGACATTTCTAACCCTGGCACCTGGGAGGCAACATACCACCTGGGTGTTTCTTTCACATCCACAGAACCTCCTGTTTGCTCCTCTATGGAATTCTCTATCACTACTGCATGTCTCGTCTTCCCACTTCCCTTCAGAGTCATAGAGCCAGACACGGTGCCAGAGAACCCACCGTTATACTTTCCTTTGGTAGGTCTTTGCCCCATCCCCCAACAAAATTGAATAAGTACGTACTGTTGCTAATATAATTCTGAGTACCTGTGCTTGCAGAAACCGGCAGAGCAACACAGCACTCCAGTATTCTGTTCACCAACAGATGGCTAGGTTTGCTAAAGCATAACCTCAAAAGATAGGCAGTGGCTCCAGTTCAGTGTCTTCCAGTAGTTCTTGTAAAATGTCAACCATTTCTCCCCTTAAAGATGGTGCTATATGTCAAAAATCTTCAAAAATTTCTTATTGCAACTAAATTAGTAATGATTAAACAAAGCAGATAAGGAACTCCTTCCAGCTGCTGAAGATTTGATCCCCCTGATCCCCTTATCATATGACGTGTTCTGCATCATCGAGGTAAAATTTGCTAGCACCAAAGCCCATCAAACTTGTCCAGTCTGTACACATCTGATGCTCAATAGCATTTCATAGCCTAATGCACTTCCCAACATGCTAGTCAGCATGATCAAGTCTACAAACTTTCATCATCATGATTGTTCTTGGCAATTTTTTTTTCTACAGAGGTGATTTGCCATTGCCTTCCTTTGGGCAGTGTCTTTGCAAGACGGTTGAGCACAGCTATTATCAATACTCTTCAGAGACTGTTTGCCTTGCGTCAGGGGTCGCATAAACAGGACTTGTGAATGCACCAGCTGCTCATCCAACTACTCACCATCTTCAAGTCACCCGTGGCTTCAGTGACTCTGATCGGTGGGGACGTAAGTACTACACTTTGCTCAAGGAGTGACCTGCAGCATAGCGGAGGGGAGGAGTGCCTTACACCTCACCACCCCTCATGCTCACATCACTTAATTCGGCTCCCAATACCCCCCAAATAAACAACAGTATACAGCCAAAATTATTAGTCCTGACATTTACACATGACTAATAAACTTCTAGTTAAAAGAAGCTCACTTGTTTTTTGTAATACTCTTTAAAAGCTGTTTCAAAGCCTTCCTGGAGACGGTCAAAAGCAATTTCAACGTCTGTGGTCTACCATATCTGAGTTCCAGTCAAAGCCACTTGTGCTGGATAATCAAATAACCATTGATCTCGTGGCTTCTCTTCATAAGCTATGACTGCTTCCATGATCTCTACTTTCACCTTGGTTCGCATTGCCTCCTCAAGCTGATGCAACCAACATTCAACCTAGCAACAAAGAAAAAAATCACCCTGGTTTGGAGCATGCATCTTCTTGTAAATGTAAGTTCTGGTGTATAAAATGGAAGAATCTATGCGAGATTTACCATCACAGACAAATGGCAGGAAATGTGTTGCTTTGAGATAGCACTAAAGTGTAAAGGCATAAAGTTACTATAAATTATAACAAGCAAAGCAAAAGGAGTAAATAATTTGGTAGTGTTCATGGGTTCATTGACCATTCAGAAATCTAATGGAGTAGGGGAAGAAACTGTTACAAAATCATCCAGTGTGGCTCTTCTGGTTGCTGCACCTCCTCCCAGATGGTAGTAATAAGAAGAGTGCATGTCCTAGTTGGCAAGGGTCCTGAAAGATGGATGCTACCTTCTTAAGGAACTCTCTCTAGAAGAGGGAAGACAAAACAGATTTTTTCCTGTCTTAACTCCATCTTTCACTCCTGGTTGATTCACTTCCTACTTAAATTTCAAGACATCATTTTGACAGTTCATAATTCCCTACTTCCAATCAGTACAGCTTTACTGTGAATAGAGATCCCGCGACACCTCTATTACACTGAATCTCCAATCACCTGGGAGACAGCCTCCCAGAGGCACACTCCGAAAGTGATCAGGTTGGAAGAAACAGTGCATCTTGGGTGCAGGCAAAGAAGGATCTTTATTTAGTGGAAGAAAACTCTCCCTATATTACGAATAGCATCTATAAGTGAATGACAATCAGCATATGCAAAATTATTTTTCATGGAAAGAAGGATATCCAAGCTGTAATTTTGGTGCAGTGGGCCAGTAAAAATGCCTAGACTATGTAACATGTGTTTTTCCATATTTAAATATTCTGTGAATTGCCCTTACAACACTTGCTAAAGACCATGCTCGAAGCGCTAAAGAAAAACAGACCTTGGAGATGCAAGGATCATTCAGAAGTGATTGGTGGAAGAGGCATTAATAAAAATCTCTTTTGATTATAACCAAACTAGTATAGACTCAAAATATTCCATTCAGTACTTTGACAAAGAACATACTTCATCATTCATTAAATGTATTTCTTTGCAAAATTTTAATCAACTAATTAGAATAATTAGCAACAAATTGATGATTTTTTTTTACCTAGTGATGCATATCTGAAAGTTATAATAGAGACAACAATCTACACATTAAAAAAAATCTACATGGGATCTTGAATTATGCAATTAAGAGCAAAGACAAAGGAGTGAAATTAACCTAAATAGTACATTATATCAAATATAGGTACGATGGGCTGAATGGTTTCCTCTACCGCAGATTTTAAACAGTTTAGGCTTTGTAGATTCTTATACAATTCTGTATACAGTTGCGCAGTATACAAAAAAAAATCCAATGAAATAAAAACTTCCAAATATGCCTAGTGTTAAAATACATTGTATGAGAAACTCAAAAATCCTTACCTGTCCTTCACAGAAACAGGGCGGTGAAAGCTACACATATTCACCTTCTCGACTGTACATCCCCACCGCTTTAGAGGGATGATGACCATCATCTTCAAATTTTAAATCAGCTAAGTTATCAAACATCTTAAGTAAATGCTTTGTCACCTGTTCAGACAGAATAGAAATACAACTTAAAAAAAAAATAGCTTCATTCTCTCAAACTTATTTTACGTCTTCCCCTTGAGCTTCCTCAACCAAATCAAGTCTCAGATTAAAGACCAAGTAATGTTGAAAGAATCTGAAGCAGGAGCAGACCACAGGCACCACCACAACCCCTTACCCCGACCCTCTCCACAAGCATGCTCAGTCAATCATTAGAATAGCAAACCATATATCCCAATCCCTCTTGGAGTCAGGGAATGCCAAAGAATGTTAAATCTCCTCCATTAAGCAATTTCTTCACATCAGTGATAAAATCCCGACTTTTATCCTGAAAATGTGAATTCTAGATGTTGATTAAACAGACTAAGGAAATGGCCTCCCAGCATCTATCCTGTCATTCCCTTTCAGATCTGGTCTACTTCAATGAGATTGCATTTCATCCTTCTCAACTCCTCACTCTGTACAATGTCTTCAGGGAGAGACTGATTACTCCAGACAAGTTCAAACTAGATAGAATTTCACAATTGTTAATGTTCAGGACATCTAGAGATTACGATGGACCATGGTAGTCTTTACCTGTTTTGGTTGACCTCCTTCGGAAATAATTTCTAATAGATCCACCGCAGAAACAAAGTAAAATCTTGGAAATGTGAGTTGTTTTGTCTCCAGATATTCAGATAAAGCTTTTTCATTAAGAGCCAACCTGCAAACAGATTGAAAGAAGGTTAAAATGAATTGTTTAAAATCCTGTGGGATATTACTAGAGCAATGAAATTACAAAATAAGATGATTTTATCCAATAACTTTACAATAATTTTCAATTACAAAACAAAAATGCACTAATGCAAGTTCCAGAACAAGGCAATATAATCAAATACTAGAGTTTGTGGCAGCATATACATTGGGTCCCACAAATCTCCACCTACTTCAGATATCTTCAAATCTTCCCCAAAAGTTAAGGGGGTAAAGTATCCATTGACTATGCATTTGGCTGAGCTTTTATTACCCAGTCCAAGCTCAAGAGTAAATGTGCCAAACATTGAAGTATTAAAAGTTTTCTAGTTCTGAACACTTTTATTTCCAAGAGGTAAGCTGGTACAGCCTCACAGTAAGAAACTGTCTGATGCAATCTATAAAAAACAGGTGAAGTTAGCAACACTTTTGAAGCAACATTAGCAGTACGAAATTGAAGCTCTGGTTCACAACCATCCAATTACCAGAATAAATGAGAGTGGATAAATGTGAAATTGCTCAGCAAATGTGGTGCTTGATAGGAATTAAGACACTAGAACAGGGTTAAAACTCACCACTTTTCTTCTCCTTCCCTGCCCTTGTGACCTGCCCATCCCGTCACCTGTTTCCCCACCTCCTTCCTTTAATTCCCTTTTGTACTGACCTCTCCAATCAGATTTCTTCTTCAGCTCCAATGCCTCTTCCACCAATCACCTTCTAGCTTCTCACTTAATTCCCTTTCATTCACCCCTCCCCAACCCACTTACATTTGGAAACAGAAGCAGAATTAGGCCATTGGTCTCATTGGGTCTGCTCCATAATTCAATCATGGCTGATTTATCTTTTCTCTCAGCCCCATTCTCCTGTCATCTCCCATTATCTTTGATGCCCGTGCTAATCAAGAGCCTATCAGCCTCCACTTTAAATACATCCAATGCATTGGCCTCAACAGCCATCTGTGGCGAAGAATTCCACAGATTCATCACTTTTTGAGCAAAAGAAATTCCTTCACGTCTCTTTTTCAAAGGGACATCCTTCTACTCTGAGGCTGTGCACTCTGCTCCGAGATTCTCCCTCCACTGGAAACATCCTCAGTATGTCCACACTATCTAGGATGTGGTAGGTTTCAATGTGATTCCTCTTCATTCTTCTAAACCCCAACAAGTACAGACAAAGAGCCAACAAACACTCCTCATACACTAACCCTTCCATTTCTGGGATCACTCATGAACTTGCTCTGGATCTTTTTCAATGTCAGCATGTCCTTTCTTGTATATGGGGCACATAGCTACTCTTAATACTTCAGATGTGATCTGACCAGTGCCTTGTACAGTGTTAGCATTACACCTTTGCTTTCATACTCTGGTCTTCTCAAAATGAGTGCAAAGATTACATTTGCCTTCGTTACTACTGACTCAACCTGCAAGTTAACCTTTAAGGAATCCTGCACAATGTCTCAAGTCCCTTTGGATCTTGGATTTCTGAATTTGCTTCCCATTTTTAGTCCTTCTACCAAATTGCATGACTATACACTTTGTGACATTATACTCCATCTGCCACTTCTTTGCTCATTCTTCTAACCTGTCCAAGTCCTTCTGGAAATTCCATTTACTCAAAAGTACCTTCCTCTCAACCTGGTGAACGCAGCAGGCCAGGCAGCAGCTGTAGGAAGGACGTTTCAGGCTGAGACCCTTCGTCAGTATCTTCCAGCATCTGCAGAATTCCTGTTGTTTCCTCTCAACCTATTTCTGTGGCATCCACAAAATTAGCCATAAATCCATCAATTCCGCCATCCAAATCACTGACATACAACGTGAAGAGTGGACCCAACACCGAACACTACCAATCGTCAGGTTAATCAGAAAACACCCATTTATTCTCACTCTTTGTCTCTTGCCAGGTGGCCAGTCTTCTATCCATGCAACTGGTGGTTGAAAGATCCACACCTTCCACACGTCCATTAAGGATAGGAAGATCGGATTCAGAACCGGGATTTCACTGCCATCTACACCCTGGACACCTTCAGACTGCAAATTGCACAGCCACTAGCTTCAGCCTGGACCTCGACTGCGAGCACCTCCAGGCCAAGACTTTACTCGCTGCCACTGGATCCCCAGTCTCCCATTTCCCCACCACCACTCTCCCCCCACCATCACATCTGGAGTCCTCGAAGCTTTCATCTTCCTCCCACCCCACCTTCCCTGAACACTCCAACCCCTCTCCCTTCCTCTGACACCACCAACTCTCCTCTCCCTCTAATTTTGCTCTAATCCTTGCCATGCCTTTACCATTTCCTCTGACTATCCCCTCTCATAGTCAGAAGTTCTGTCCTCAGCAAGGGCGTCATCTTTGTTCCCCTCGCTCACACGTCACTGAGTACCGAGCATGCCACAATGTTGAGCAGTTCTTCCATCACCTCTGTCTCCAAGCCCACACCTTTGGCAAGACCTGCTTCTCAACCCTCGTCTTCAACCTTCCTCCTCTTGGGCACCCCGCTCTGGTTCTCTGACTGCTCTGGATCTTTTCATCTCGAATTGCCGACGAGACATCATTGTCTCGAATATACCTCTCCACTCTCCTCCTTGAACCTTACTCCCTCTGAATGCACTGCCCTCCACTCTCTCTGCACCAATCCCAGCCTTACCATCAAACCCGCAGACAAAGGGGATACTGTTGTAAAACTGAATGGGTAGACATGGGCATCCGCATGGACCCCAGCAATGCTGGTCGCTTCGTTGGCTATGTGGAACAATTCCCCATGTTCCACAAGCCTTCCTCGGTAATATTCTCCAACTCTTCCTCCATTTCATTGACAACTGCATTGGTGCTACTTCACCATTCTCCACAACTTCCACCTTCTCCAAAGCGATCCTACCACTAAACACATCTTTAACTCCCCCCACCTCTCCCCTTTCTGCAGGGATTGCTCCCTCCGCAATTCCTTTGTCCATTTGCCCTTCCCTACTAACCTCCCTCGAGGCACTTACCCGTGCAAGTGACCCAAGTGCTACAACTGCTCGTACACCTCTACCCTCACCTCCATTCAGGGCCCCAATCCATCCTTCCAGACAAGGCAACACTTCACCTGCCACCTTGCTGGGTGTGTCGACACTGTCCGGTACTACTGATGCAGATTCCTCTGCACTAGTGAGACCTGCTGTAAACTGGGGGACAGCTTCGTCAAGCAACTCTGCTTCATCCTCCAAAAGCGGAACTTCCCAGTGGCCAAAAATTTTAATTCCCATTCCCGTTCTGACATGTCAGTCCATGGCTTTCTCTTGTGTTAAGATGTGGCCACCCTCAGGGTGGAGGAGCAATGCCTTATATTATGCCTGGGTAACCTCCAACCTGATTGCATAAATATCAATTTCTCTTTCCAGTTAAAAAGAATTCTCTCCCCTCTTCCACTGTTCCCCACTCTGGCCTTTTACCTCTTCTTACTAGTTTATCTCTTTCCCTGGGGTCCCCTCCGCCTTCCCTTTTTCCTTTGATCCACTCTCCTCTCCTATCAGATTTCTTCTTCTCCAGCCCTTTACCTTTCCCACCCACCAGGCTTCACCTATCGACTCCATCTAGCCCCTTTCCCCTCCCTCCACCTTTTTCCTGTTTCCTGGCATCTTCCCCCATCCTTCTTAGTCCTGAAGAAGGGTCTCGGCCTGAAACGTTGACTGTTTATTCATTTCCATAGATGCCGCCTGACCTGATAAGCTCCTCCAGCATTTTGTGTGTGTTGCTTCTCTCCATGCTGGTATCTTTCCTGTAATACTATAGGCTCTTATCTTGTTGAGCAGTCTCATGTGTGGCATCTTGTCAAATCAAAGTAAACAACATCCACTGATGTTCCTTTGTCTATCTTGCCTGTTATGCCTTCAAAGAATTCCAAATTTGTCAGCAAGATTTCCCCTTAAGGAAACCATGTTGACTTTCACCTTTTTTATCACGCGCCTCCAAGTACCCTGAAACCTCATCCTTAATAATGGATCCTAAAATCTTCCCAACCACTGAAGTCAGGATTACTGGCCTAAAATTACTTGGCTTTTGTCTCCCACCCTTCTTAAAGATTTTCCAGTCTTCCAGAACCATTCCTGAATCTAGTAATTCTTGAAAGAATCAATACTAAAGCACAATCTCTTCAACTACCTCTCTCAGAAGCTGGGTTTAATCCATCCACTCCGTGTGACTTATCTACCTTCAGATATTTCAGCTTCCCAAGCACCTTTTCGGTAACAGCGACTAAACTTGCTTAGGTCCATGACACTGTCAAATTTCTGACATACTGCTGGTGTCTTCCACAGTGAAAACTGATACAAAATAGTAATTCAATCAATCTGTCATTTCTTTGTCCCTTATTACTACAGTATCATTTTCCAGTGGTCCAGTGTCCTCTCTTCCCTTTCTTTTATTCTTAATATATATGAAAAAATACTTTTGGTGTCCTCTTTTATATTATTCGCTAGCTTACCTTCATATTTCATTTTTTCTCTTCGTAAAGCTTTTTGGAGTTGCCTTTTGTTGGCTTTACAAAGCTTCCCGATCGTCTGGCTTCTAAGTTTTAGTATATTATATGACTTATTTTGCTTTTATACTGTCTATGACTTCCCTTGTCAGACACAGTTGCCCCATCCTCCCATTACAATGCTTCTTCTGCTTTGCAATAAACCATCGTGCATCTTCCGAATTGCTCCCAGAACCTCCAAATTGCTGCTCCACTGTCATCATTGCTCATTTCCTCTTCCATTCAACCTTGCCCAGCACCTCTTTCACACCTCTGTACCTCCCTTTGCTCCACTGTAATACCGACATGTCATATTTTAACTTCTCCTTCTCAAACTGCAGGGTGAATTCTATCATATTATGATCACTGCCTCCTAAGGGTTCCTTCACTTTAAGCTCTCGAATCAAATCTAGTTTATTACACAACACCCAACCTGGAATTGCCTTTCCTGAATGGGTTCAACCACATACACCTTTAAAAAAAACCAATTACAGTGGCATTCTACAAATTCTCTCCCTTAGGATCCAGCACAAACCTGATTTTCCCAATCTACCTGCATATCGAAAACCCACATGGCTATTGTAACATTATCCTTTTTGTGTGCCTTTTCTAATGTTAATTGTAATTTGTATCCCACATCCGGGCTACTATTCTGAGGCTTGTATATAACTCCCATCTCGGTCCTTTTATCTACCCACATGGATTCCCCATCTTCCGATCTCATGTCACTTTTTTCTAAGGATTTGATTTCATTTGTTATTTTTTAACCAACAAAGCCGCCCACCCCCTCTGCCCATCTGCCTGTCCTTATGATACAATGTACATCCTTGGATGTTAAGCTCCCAATTATAATCTTCTGTCAGCCATGTCTCAGTGATGCCCACAACATCTTACCGGCCGATCTCTAACTGTGCTATAAGATCATCTACCTTGTTCCATATACTGCGTGCATTCATATGTAACATCTTCAGTCCAGTATTCATCACCCCTTTCAATTTTGTCTGTATGTTGCCTATCATTAAATTTTTTAATCCTTTCTAAATTTTTTGTCTTATTCTTTCTTCGGGAGACTTCTGTACCCCTTCTGCACTTTCCTTCCCTTTTACATTGTCCATACTTTTCCAAGCTGTTGAACCCACTTCCCTATTATTCAATTTAAAGCCATATCCACAGCCCTATTTTTGCAACTCACCAGGACCCTGCATGATTAAGGTTGAGCCCACCCCATTGCAAAAGCTCCCTCCTTCCCAAATACAACACACACAAAATGCTGGAGGAACTCAGGTCAGTCAGCATCTATGGTATTGAATAAGCAGCCAACGTTTCGGGCTGAGACCCTTCTTTGGGACTCCTTACACAATACGGGTGCCAATGTCCCACAAATTCACACCCACCACTCTTGCACTTTTAGCTCTCTGATCTTATGAACTCTGTGGCAACTTGCTCATGACTCAGGTAACAATCCAGAGGTTACTACCTTGTTGGTTCTGCATTTTAATTTAGTCAAATTCCGCTGCACAAGTTCCCTTTTCAGAATCTCTTTTCTTGTTCTTCCTACATTACTGAACCAGAACAACTGGATATTTCCACTCCCACTCCAAATTCCTCTATAGGTCAGATGAGATACCCTGAAATCAGGCACCAGGTAGGCAGCGTAGACTTCAGGACTCTCAATCCTTACAAAAGAGAATTATATCCATTTCTCCCGAATATAAATTGCTCCTGGAACCACAGTACCACGGCTTGGTTACTTATTATTCTTCCAGCCCCAACTCTAACTCTCACCCTCACAGGAAGCAGCAAGCTCAAGGGCTGAGGCTCCTGCAGCACTACCTCCTGGATTCTGCTGCCTGCCTTACTTGCAGTTTACACCCTCTTGCCTCAGACCACACACCAGATTGGAAGCAGTTAATCTAATAGACGTGACTGTCTCCTGAAGCAGTGTCCGGGTAACTCTCTCCTTTCCTGATGCATCGCAGTATTAGAAGCTCAGATTCCAGGTCATCAACACCATTGCAATATTGATAAGTAATTATCACCTTTGTTGAAGAGCTTCTAATTTTTCCAACAATCCAAGGTTGTTTGTTGCATCAATTACTTTCCTATTCTTGATGGCCAAAGATATTAAATCCTGAAAAGAAAACAACAATTATTTCAATGTCTAAACATAAAACACCAGAGAAAAACAGCTGCCAAATTTTGTCTTCACCCATTGAGAATCAATAGCTGCATTTCATAAATAGTCCATATCATAGAACATCTTTTCTAATATCTTGCTTATAAAGAAAAACTGAATGATTATCAGTCTGCATCATAGAAAGCAAAGCATGGGACATTGCATGAAGGCATAAATTACAAAACTAATAGCTTATCTTCAGCACCTTGAAATCCACATCAACCTCATCAAATCTTTTGGCATCCTGAGGAAGCTGACTTCTGATATCTTCAGACCCAGTGAAGATGCTGTGTAAATGAGCCCATGTCCGCTGTACTTCCATCCAAATGGAGATAACTAAATCGCCAATCATCAATTTCTTTTGCCAGCTGCTGACATCAATTAAGTAGTATTCCATGTGTTGGCTCATCAAAATGTTTTGCAGTTGAACCTGTATATCTCAGTAAGGAAAACAAAGGTCAAAATTTATGCCTTGCTGATGGTAATAAACTACAAACTTTTGCATTCTTGCCTTTAGCAGGTTGCGATTAGGAGATTTATGAAACAATTTCATAGATCATAACTGGAAGTTTTTTAAAAAAGTAACAACAGTATCATCAGTGTCATCTGGCAGGTGACCACTTCAGATATTACCAGAGTTTTGGATCACAACAGGCATCCTTGCTTATTACAAATTAACATCTATGTAATCATTTGCCAACTACAATGCTGTGGTTGATTCTATGAAGAAAACCTGAAGTTCTATTCACTTTTAATATTGTAAGCAGAAAAGTTTATTGTATTGGTGAGTGAATAATTAAATTTTGTAATGAAAACAACAAAGTGAGGAGAAAATTTGAGGGAGAAAATGTCATGGAATTAGCAGCAACAAATCAGCTCTTCACCCCAAAGTTCTAAAATTATTTGTGTCTACATTTAGGATTTGAACAATGAGCGCTGACATTTACCCTCCATTCCAAAGGAAGCCAGTGTTTCTACGTTACTGTTATTTATCTGATGAGTGCATGGTCCGGCTTGTTATCCGACATGCGTGCCTTATCACTCTGAAGCCAAATAGCAATTGGAATGCCTTTTACCTAAACTTTGGTCCTGAACTTCCTGTGCGCCCTACCTCTTATTGTTTGAAAAGTTGCATAATACCCACTCTTTGATGAAGCTTGCTTCCATACACGCTTCTTCAGGTCTCTTTTCCCTATTTTAGAACACTACTGTCGTGAACATGTTTACTTTGTTGAAGACATACAAGTTGCTGTCACAGTATTGGACTATTCAGTTTTTAGCCTATGTGCAATTCAAAGGAATTCTAAATTATGACCTGTCACTTCATTAAATTTCCAATGCAACAGCAAAGAAATACAAAAATACATAACTAAGGTATTGGCCTTAAAAATACAAGCTCTCAAGCAGCGTCCTGCAGTATAGTAATAGCTTAATATGGTGAAAGAAAACGTGAAATCTAAAATATACATAAACTTCTATTTATTCCATTTTTGAAATGCTATGGCCATTTTTATAAAGCCAATAATTTAATTCATGCACAAGCTGGTTCGAGTGACTGTATTAAAACTTTGAGAACAAAAACATCAAGGTACTCCTACATCACAACAATAAAAAACAGTGTTTATGGCCTGGCACATAATATAATTTGTCATTTTAATTAATTTTTAAACTTCCACTTTTCAAATAAACCACCATTTTACCTTTAACAATAAATTAATTTCTATCAATAAGCTTTCACTTTAAAACAATCAGAAATTATGGCTTTACAAAACATACCATTAATTCATATCACAAGGTGCAACACCAATATATACGAGATATCAACTGGACAAACAGTCGAAGGTTTGATGGTAAAACTGCATTTTAATAACATCTTGGCAATAATATAGCTAAAAATCCCCAGGGATATGTTTCTTTGTACTTTTAACTAGGCCCTGATAAATATTTAACCTCCACTTCAAATAGCAGCTAAAAATAATTTAAAACTCTTCCAAGCAACAAAGGAATGAATTCATTTTCAGACATAAAATGATCTCCAAGTAAAGTGGCAGTAAACTTGCACCTGATTATCTTCCAGAGTTTCAACAAGGTTTGCATCAGACTTGAGCAATGGAGTTCCGGTGCTGTTGTGTATTTCATATGAAAACTCCATTACACTCCATATTTGAGCAATTTCTCCCAGCACCTGAAGAAGCAGTAAAACTTTCACTCAAGTTTGAATGCTGGTAGCAAAGAGCTGTAACAGAATAATATACACACGCATATACACATACACAAATATTTATTTATTTATTATATTACCTTTTCTATGGCCATTTCCTTTACTGCCTTATCTACGATGTTTCTAACTTCCTCTTCTACCCTGTACAGCTGCAGACCTAACAAGTCCCCCAGGGTGGTGTCATCATCCATGTTGAAGCTGACCTGTTGGAATGGGATTCAGGTTTCGATTGTTTTGGAAAGAGAAGTAAAACTTCCTTCTTTGGACGCTAACATAAATCAACGTTACACAGGCAGTCAGAAAAATCTTTTGTCTTACCCCTGTTGCATTCATTAATTGCTGCCAGTGCCTCGCCCTGACTGCAGGATTCTGCAGCTCAGTCACAGCCCGAAGGGAAATCACCATATTTTTAACAGTGGATGCTAATCCAGCATAAACATTCCATGCTCGAACCTCCTTATCAAGAGCTTTCATCTCCTATTGGAAGAGTAAAGCTTGTTAGATTACAATACTGTGCATACTCTAAACAATCTACATTCAGATCATTCATACCTTTGCAAATCTTCGCAGTTCCATGTCCATCTGTTCAATATTGATTTGCTTCCACTGCGTTTTAGTCCAATCATCAATACTGGTCTATAACAAGTTAAAGAATACCACGCTTGGAAAATAAAAACAACAAAGACAAAACCTTAATACATTTACTTGTTTAATAAATCTACCTTAACAATTTATCAAATCCTGACCCAATAGAGTGCTTATGTGGCATTACTCATAATCATGTATCGGCTACGTTTTAATGCTCTATAACCATAACTATGAACTCAACACTGATATTCACCCTTTCAATGTCAGTCCATAAGCTATAGGAGCAGAAATTAGGCCATTTGGCCCATCAAGTCTGCTCTGCCATTTCATCATGGCTGATCCATTTCCTTCTCAGCCCCAATCTCCTGCCTTCTCCCCGTAACCCTTCACACCCAGACCAAGCAAGAATCTATCAACCCCTACCTTAAATATACATGAAGATTAGGCAAAGAATTCCACAGATTCACCACTCTCTGGCTAAAGAAATTCTTCCTCATCACCATTCTAAAAGGACACCCCTCTATTCTGAGGCTGTGTCCTCTGGTCCCAGACTCTCCCATCAACGGAAATATCCTCCCTACATCCACTCTGTCAAGGCCTTTCAACATTCAATAGGTTTCAATGACATTCCCCCTCATTCTTTTGAATTCTATTGTACAGGCCCAGAGCCATCAATCGGTCCTCATATGGTAACCCTTTCATTCCCAGAATCATTCTCATGAACCTCTGAACCCTCTTCAATGTCAGGACATCCTCTCTCTTAGATAAGGGCCCAAAACTGCTCACCATACTCCAAGTGAGGCCTTACCAGTGCCTTATGGAGCCTCAACATTACATCCATGCTTTTATATTCTAGTCCACTCAAAGTGCATGTGAACATTGCATGTGCCTTCCTTACCACAGACTCAACCTGCAAATAGCAGTCAGATAGCAATTACCCTAAAGTGGCACTTGAATAAGTCACAGAATGAAAGCTTTTGAATAGTCTACAACTCAACGGTATAAACTTTGCATTTACCAGTCTCAGGTAACCCGCACTCCCTGTGCCCCTTTCTCTATCCTCCGTCCTCCACCCCCTCATTCCCCCACATAAAGGAGAGGCAATTGCTGGGTGTATCTCATGTAACGGCCAGAACTGTACTGGTATCTATGTATTGTTAAGTTATAAAGTGCTGTAATATACTATTTACTATATACTATTACAACACTTTCTTGGAAAGATGTTTGTTCACCTCACTAAATCTTTAATTTGGGAAAAATTGTTAAACCTACCTGAACAACAATGACCAAGTCCCAGATAGACTTCAACAGAACAATATCTGAACGGCAATGTTTCAGCTGTTTGTAATCTAATATGTTGACTTCAAATAGCTTAGCTGCTTCCTGAAGCTTCTGCATTTCTGCTTCAAGCTTGCTAATGTGCCAATGTGCCTGCACCACACAATAAAAAGAAATTCAAGCTGCATCAGCCATATAGCTACAACAATTTGTATACAGCAAGTAGCAATCAACGAAACACAGGTTAACTCATCAGAAGTGTGCTCACCTTATCTAACTGTATATAAGGGTTGTCTGCATCAAACTGAAAAACAGCTTCGTTTCCAAACTGCTCTCTGAACTTGAATTGATTTTCCTGAAGAAGCAATAAAATCACCATTGGTATTTTGCTTATCAAGTGTTTTTGATTAAGAGGCGTACTTCAAGGGACTGGATTTTGGAAGCATATCACAATTCCTGTGTTAATCCATTAGCTTCAATACCACCAATCTCTGAGCAATACGCTTTTCCCCAAATTTTTACTCAACTTTTCCACCATTTAGCTTACAACAGAAGTCCTGGCAGCTCAACGTGCCAATGACAGTAAATGTGTGAAATGTTACTGGAATAGAAGAAACAATATAAGGTTGAGAACAGAAGGAGAAAAAGACTACAGACAATAAATATGATTTATTTTGGAAAGGTGTGACACCTGTATTCACTTAAAGGCAGGAAATCTGGTGGGAAATTAAATGATTTAGGGGGATGTCCTTAGTACTGGTCCAAGAAAACACAGATTAATTGTTTAGCATTTGAAAGATGACCTTGTTAATTATTTCAAATCACATTTAACTCTGAGTTAACTTTATCTTAAATCTCTACATTTATATAAAACAACCTTAGTTATTGTTCATCTAATTTCAATGCATTAAATGTACAATTTTGTTTATTTTTCACTTACATTCATCATGGTAAAAATATGGTCTCCAGAAACCTGGGTCTTATTAAACAAGATGATCAAGAAACTTGATTACACTCAAATTCTGCACTGGAATCAGAGTGCGAAAGGAAGCATTATCTGATGGACTTGATCTTCACCCAATGTCCACCATCTCCCTCATTCTATCTTTTTCTCCTATTTACAATTTACAGATCGCGCAAGTAAGCTACCCGACCCCACTTCTAGCACACTACATATAGTCTTTCAGATACCCATAAACTTTCAACTGCCCAAACACTTGATGATGACCAGGAAGATGGTGAATAGCAATAACATTCAATCCCAAACAAGAGAAAATCTGCAGATGTTGGAAATCCAAGCAACACAACACAAAATACTGGAGGAACTCAGCAGGTCAGGCAGCATCTATGGAAAAAAGCACAGTCGACGTTTCGGGCTGGAACCCTTCAGCAGGACTGGAGAAAAAGGACGAGGAGTGGAACTGAAAGTTGGGGGGAGGAGAGGGAGAACACAAGGTAGGTGAAACTGGGAGGGGGAGGGGTGAAGTAAAGAGCTGGGAAGTTGATCAGTGAAAGAGATACAGGGCCGGAGAAGGGGGTATCTAATAGGCGAGGACAGAAAGCCATGGAAGAAAGAAAAGGGGGGAGGAGCATCAGAGGGAGGTGATGTGCAGGCAAGGAGATATGGTGAGAGAGGGAAAAGGGGATGGGGTCTGGTGAAGGGGGGGGTGGGGAGAGGAGCCATTACTGGAAGTTTGTGAAACTGATGTTCATGCCATCAGGTTGGAGGCTACCCAAACAGAATATAAGGTGTTGTAAGGAGGAGAAGATGGTGGCGTGCCTGCATGTGCACAGCCCTCCGGTGAAAAATGATATCGTATCTGTTAAATAGGAGCCGTGAACAATTCTGATTTGATGGAGAATGGACATGAAAGCACAGAGGAGCATCTGGAGAAATTTCTGAAACGCCCATTCGTTGCTGTCGTTACTGTGTGGTCGGGAATCTTTCGGAGGGTAGGCCTCAAAATCCCCGGCCTTGCCTGCTTTTGGCAACCAAGAAGGAGGTCGAATCATTCGACAGAGATGGTGCTCAGTACTTGGTGTCGGAGAGCTGATCAGAGCTCAAAGTTTTCGGATGACTCAGAGTCGGATTGTGGTTGGCATGTCAGGGAGAGTTTTTCTTCCTTCTCCCGTCTGTGTGAAATGTTGGACATTTGAGAAACTTTGAACTTTACTGTGCTCATGGACTTCATCAAGTTATGGTATTCTTGCACTGTTGTAACTATATGTTATAATTATGTGGTTTTTGTTCGTTTTTCAGTCTTGGTTTGTCCTGTGTTTTGTGATATCACACCGGAGGAAATAATGTATCATTTCTTAATGCATGCATTACTAAATGACAATAAAAGAGGACTACGTGTCTTCATAATCATCAAACCTAAGTGTGGCCTCATCGTGACAGGAAAGGAGGCCATGGATAGACATATCAGAATGGGAACAGGAAGTGGACTTAAAATGGATGGTCACTGGGAGATCCTGCTTCCTCAGGCATACAGAGTGAATCTGCTCAGCGAAGCTGTCTCCACAAGCTACGTCGGGACTGACTGATATACAGGAGGCTACACCGGGAGCACCAAACACAGTAAGTGACCCCACCAGACTCACAGGTGAAGTGTCGCCTCACCTGGAAGGACTGTTTGGGGCCCTGAGTGGTAGTGAGGGGGGAGGTAAAGGGGCAGGTGCAGCCTTTGTTCTGCTTGCAAGGATAAATGCCAGGAGGGCACGAGGGAGATCAGTGAGGAGAGATGAATGGACGAGGGAATTGCATAGGGAGCGATCTCTGTGGAAAGCAGAAAGTGGGGGGAAGGGGAGGGGAGAGGAAGGGAAAGATGTGCTTGGCAGTGGGATCCCGTTGGAGATGGTGGAAGTTGCGGAGATTTAGAGAATTATGTGCTGGACGTGGAGGCTGGTGGGGTGGTAGGTGAGGCCGAAAGGAACCCTATCGCTGGTAGGGTGGCAGGAGGATTGGGTGAGAGCAGGTGTGCATGGAATGGAAAAGATACAATAATATCCATCTTGCACTCACAGTCAACGGCTTACTGACTGCCAGTAAATAGCCAATAGAGTTTACGATCGAGGGAAGACAACTATATGCAAGTGGCCCGCAGGACTGCTCTCCATGGCACAACAGCTGTATTTCAATTCTGCTCTAAAGGACGGATGAGGACAAGGAATAGTGAGCTCAGCAGATTTTCAAAGTCCTAATTTATTCCAAGCCACTTCACATAGCACTTGGCCATGTTCTCTATGCAGGCAATTCCCACCTACTGCACATGGATGTTGTTCAGTGCTTTCAGAAACACCAGTTTATGGCCACATACTGAATAACTGAAAATTTTTGCCACCTTCTAAATGCAGGTTGAATCTCATTACTCGAATCAGTTCACCCGCCAGGAAACATTCACAGACTGGCCTCGGGAGATCAGCTGTGCAAGTAGTCATAGACAAATTATTGACCACTTCTTGAAATTGAAAAGTGCTCCGTCCCAAAATGGCTGTCACCCTTCTCCTTGGTTTTGGTAGCTTCAATGTGCAGCAGTGTATATGTGACTACACGATAGCTAACACTGTAACCATACAGTCATCATTGATGGAAGGGTCACCCGTGGTCCACCAGTTCATGGCCTGCCACCAGAATGAAAACACCTGCCAATGAGAAACTCGGAAATTTATTAACTCCAAAAAAAAAAAATGGCTAGAGCTTTTTCTTTCAGCCTGTGGATAGATTTTTTCTTTCTGGTTTCAGGTTTTCAGTGTACTTTGGGACATGTGACAATAACAAACCAACTTACCCCTCACAGCTTATGGAGCTCTCCACTACTCAGACCCTTATATAGCAGTCTCTGAAAGGGATCTCTACATTGAGGCCAAACTCTAAACATTTTCAATCATACTTAAGTACCTTGACGGATGACCAAAGCTTAATTGTGTTAATAGCCTCTCTTATATCAAAAGCAAACTCCAACTTTAACCCAAGCAAGCTTCTCTCCATCCTTATTGATTACCAACTTCAAATATCAAAATTCTCGGCCTCATAAATGTACACTTATTCCACTTCAGCTGTACTTTGACTTGGTAATCTGCAGTGTACCAGCATCTACAGATGGTCCTGCCACATACCTGCGGCAATAAGGATAGCATTTTGTTTAAAGTAAGTGTTATAATTATCAGAGTACATCTATGTCACCACATACAACCCTGAGATTCATTTTCGTGTTGGGATACTCAGCAAATCTGTAGAATAGGAACTATAACAGGATCAATGAAAGATCAACCAGAGTGCAGAAGAAAACAAACTGTGCAAATGCAAATAAGAATAAATAGTGATAAATAACAAGAACATGAAGTAACAAGATAAAGAGTCCTTAAAGTAAGACCATTGGTTGTGGAAACACCTCAATTGATGGTTGTGGGGTTGTAACTGTTCTTGAACCTGGTGGTGCAAGTCCCGAGGCTCTTGTATCTTCTGCCTCATGGCAGAAGCAAGAAAAGAGCATGGCCTGGGTGGTGGGGATCTCTGATGATGGATGCTGCTTTCCTACAACAAGGTTTCATGTAGATGTGCTCAAAGGTTGGGAGGGATTTATCCATGATGCACTGGGCCAAATCCACTACCCTTTGTAGGATTTTCCGTTCAAGGGCATTGGTGTTTCCATACCTTGCCGTGATGCAGCCAGTCAATATACTCTCCATTTCACACCTATAGAAGTCTGTCAAAGTTTTAGATGTCATGTTAAATCTCTGCAAATTCCTGAGGAAGTAGAGGCGCTGCTGTGCTTTCTTCGTAATTGCATTTACGTGCTGGGTCCAGGACAGGTCTACTGAAATAGTAACACCCAGGAATTTAAAGTTGCTAAGCCTCTCCACATCTTATCCTCCAATGAGAACTGGCTCATGGACCTCCAATTTCCCTCTCCTGAAGTCTACAATGTTCTTCAGTCTTGCTGAGATTGAGTAAGAAGCTGTTATTATGGCACCACTCAACCAGATTTTCAACCTCCCTCCTATATGCTGATTCATCACCACCTTTGATCTGGCCTTCGAAAGTGGTGTCATCAGCAAATTTGAATATGGTATTGGAACTGTGCTTAGCCACACAGTCATAAGTGTAAAGTGAGTAGAGCAGGGGGCTAAGCACACAGCCTTGTGTTGAATCTGTGCTGATGGAGATTGTGGAGGAGATTATTGTTACCAATTCGAACTGACTGGGTCTATCTACAAGTGCGGAAATCCAGGATCCAATTGCACAAGGAGGCATTGAGGCCAAGGTCTAGAAAGACCTGGCAACCTCTTGCAACACTGTAACCATAATGGACTGAGAGAAGTTCAAGTCTGAATTTAAGAATGGTAACTTAATCTAGGCGTTACTTATCGGATAGCCCTGACTGTCCATATTCAAATGTGTATACTTACCAGCTTACTGGAAAACAGAGAAATCAATTTGGTAAACAAAACTTGTAAAGTGATCCAGATCCTCATTAACAGTCACATGCTGGGTAACTTTACAGTCCCCAAATAATCACAATTTGATTGGCCAAATTTCTCCATTGGACTTTACAAGTAACACTTTTTATTCCTAATTTGAACCATTCCTCTTCTACTTGCAAAGACTCAGACGACAGGGTCTGTTTCTGTGCGGTATCTATGACTGTAACAATGTTGTATACAGGCTTGGCTCTACAGCCGATAGTTGATGTATATGAGCAATTTGTTTGAAAATCTTAACCTCCAGATATATCTCCCTATCTTCCTGTGGCCTCATTGGCAAGAAGGCTCTCCTGTTGCCAATCAGGCTGGAACCCCTACAAAACCACAACTAAGTATCTGACATTTTTGAAATATAAAAATGTCACTCATTCTGCCTGCTATTCAGGCTTGATTTCTTGTTCAAAGCTCACAAAATGCTTTGCATGAATATATACACAGTCTGATTTGTCAGGAAGCATCATTTCTTTCATTATTCAAAAACTAAGGGATCTGTTCAATAACTTCCCTTTAAATCGCGTGATGATTGTCTTTTTTAAACGGTACCGCCTTTCGTTCTGTGCTTCCTGAAGCTGTAAGTTTCTAAACCCTAGCCGGTGCTCTTTCTCTCCCAAATAATACCCCCCCCCCCCCGAAACAGTCCAGGCAGGGATTTATGTTGATGAACCAACTTTTTAGAAGCTCTGCCATGTGTTATTTTGCCGCTCTGTAAATTTACGTCCATTTCATTAAAGCCAAAAGCATCCAACCCAAAGGAAAGAAATAATGTTTATAAGGGCCTCATTTCTTGAGAGAGCATCTTCGAATTTTAGGATGTATTTAATCTTGCATATGGAAACAGCACCATCTAGCTTCAGGGACAGCACCTGGGGCAAACCTGTTAAATTGATGGATTCGTAAAATACCACGTTCTGAAGTGAAAGCTAGCATGAATCATAGCTAATTTAAATTCTCTCTCCTCCACAACTAAATTCCGTCACTGCTGTTAGGGCAAATAATTTCACTGCCTGCAGGACCATATACAGAATTGAATTATTCCTGCAACATAACTTGCCTCATACCGTAAACAGAAACCAATGCAAAACATCACATGGCAATTAATTACTGACACCAGTTTTAATCTTACGGGGCACTAAGACTGTAGTACTTCTGCCCAGCAAGGAACAAAAGCTTTATTGACTGGTATTGTACTGACTGAAAAAATTTCCTTTGCATCTGAAACACATCAAAACGATTTCATCACATGGACAAAACATGATTCATACAAGATTAAGATGTGACATGTAGATCCAGGCACAAGAGGGATTTTGGCTTTTCTGTTAGAATTACTAGTTCCTTCCCTCAGCTTAGATCAAAGATAATTATGAGGAGGCAAAATGAATATTATCTAAAACTTCACATGACTTGTTATTAATTAAAACCGCTAAACACCATTGAGGGATAATAAGATTGCCAAAATGTTCTGATGAGCGATAGGTATGTTGAGCCATCTCTGCAAATGTCTGCAGATAAACCAAATACTGATTTGCCTGTGGAATTTAGCAATCTATAAATGCAGGGAAAGCATAGAAATAGGAACTAATTTACAAAAGGATTTCCAAGAAAAAATTACTGTTAGGTACTTGGAGAAACAAAAGCATCTCCCTTTGCCACAATTATACCTGCCACAATATAAGCAAACAATGGTGAACATTTGCACAAATTAATCATTGTTATTCACAACTTATTCACTTATTACAATTTTCAAATACAGCAAATTTTGAAAAATAATATTTTCAACATTGCTAGCATATATTTTATAAATATCTGTAATTTAATATTAATAACACATACTGAATTTTGTTTACAGCAACATTGAAATGAAAGAAACAGTCATATTCCACTGCAAAGCAAGTCAATAAAGAATGGCTATATGGTCTGCAACCAATTACCAAGAGAGATTCATAGCCTACCGGATTAAGAATAATTCACATTGAAAGGGGAGGAAGAACTACTCCCTTTTTATAAACCAGGGTTTACATTATCAGATCCATTTAGAATTTATAACCGTCAAACACATAATTGTTATCTCTGGACATCACCATTTCATAGAGTTTACAATTTCTTGGTTCACTGGAGCTTACCTCCAGCTTGTTAACAGAACAAAAATTGTGAAATCATTTGGTTCAAAGCACTGAGCTAAAGCTGATCTCACCTCAG
Organism: Mobula birostris; assembly: GCF_030028105.1. Taxonomy (NCBI): domain Eukaryota; kingdom Metazoa; phylum Chordata; class Chondrichthyes; order Myliobatiformes; family Myliobatidae; genus Mobula; species Mobula birostris. Next base: position 169,029,801 of record NC_092375.1, on the reverse strand, counting down.
AGTGTACACATTTCCTTCTGATAACAGATACTTCATTGGACTGCAAAGGTGCCACTTCATGCTTTGTAGTTAAAGCAATCTTTTTAAGTCTCTTCCACTTTTCTGGCAGCTCCTAAGGTATTTTAGATGAAAATATGCAGAATGTATTAGCCAAGCATGCAAAATTATATTTGTGCAAATGTTTTAGCTACACATTGATGCGATGGCTTAGGCAAGAAATAATTTTTATCTGATTAATTTATTTTGTACTTGCATTATGCACTTCTTTCTAAAGAAAATAGTGACAAAACATTTCAAATCTTGGGAATGCTTTTCAATGTCCTCAAAATCTGTGACTTTCAGGAATTTCAAAATGCTCTTAACACTCATTATTTTGATTTTAATAAAACTGAAGTCGATGGAAACAAGGCTCTGTGGATCAGAGTTTAAACATTATGGATATGAAGCAAAACACATACACAAATTAAATCAATTTTATTTGGACACTTAGCTCTTGTTTATTGACCTCAAGATGTGCATAAACACATTCAGGAATCTGCTGTCCATAGGTTTTCAGCAATTCTGCTGCTTCCCTCAGAAATGCAAAAGTTTGCTCTGCGGACAGTTCCCAGTCTCGGACTGCCATTAGGTGTGCCATGACTTGAACGAGTCCAATGTTGTCTCCGTCCTTTACCTTTATTGTAATGCCCTCCTCTGTTACAGCAATGAAGCTCACCAATTGATTGACACTGAAAGACAAAGCCAAAAATTCTTCAGTACAAGCATTCAATAATATTGTAGTCACTGGATATAGCTTATGTACATCGACATAGAGGACACCAGTTCAGGTTTCAACAAACCAATCTGTGATGTCTTTTGTTGCAAAAGATAAAAGCCTATGGGTTTGGAAGACAATGTATTAGCATGGATAGAGGATTAATTCAAGAACAAAAGTCATGCATTCTAGTTGGCAGACTGGCCTATTACTTGTATACTGGGGATGCCATGGGAAATAAAGAAAAGGCAGACATCAGAAGCAAATTTGAGAGCTCCTCACAAGCTAACCAGACAGTGTAAAAAGTGCTTCACTATGTGAACACTTCTGCAGAGGCAAATACCTTTATGTAAACATTTTTGGCATTATTCCCACAACCTGGATAGATTAATAGGCTGCCAAAATGACCCAGACCTTTGCTGTCCAGTGGCTTTATACCAACTTTCAAAGGTTCACAGGTTCATTTATTCTCAAAGTATGTACGCAGTATGCAACTCTGAGGCTCGTCTTCTCCAGACAATCAAGAAACAAACAAAAACCATGCGGTCACTGAAAGACATCAACCCCGTCCCCCCCCCCCCCCGCACAAAAGAAGAAACAAAAACTCGCAAACCTGAAACCCCCAAACCTTTCCCTCACATAAAAAAAACTAACATATCACCCACATGTTAAAACAGCAACAGGCAGATTCCATTTTATGGCTGAACCCATTTGGGGATCCCAAATAACTGAAACAGTACAATGGAGGAGTCCTGGTCCTGAAATTTCAAACCACTTTGAAAGCTAACGAACTCAACCTCTAGCTTTGCCAGTTGACAAAGTTGTGGGGATTTTTAAAATATTTCTGAATTATTAGTAAATGCAGGAACATAAAAGTTAATATATTTTAGGAAACTTTTTTTTAAAAATCAATTAAACAATTAAATATTTGAGCATTGATATAACCTTCTTTCTTCCTAGAGCTCCATAACCCTAGTGAAACGAGTAAGTTTTCATATCTTATGCCAGGATCAAACTGGATCAAGGTATAAGAGCCATTTCCCCAGCACAAATGTGTGGTACCTCAACAGCTCTATCTGGAGAGAAGCAATGAAGCACACTTGATTACTGGTGATTAAGTCATCTGCAAAGACAAGTGTGGAAATCCCAAATTTATTTCTACTTAGATAAATACCAACAAAATCCATGTCAATTTGCCACTCTACAAATCTTTAATGAAAAATATGCACTTCAGGTTCAAAGCTACCTCATTTCCAATTGGAGCAGCTGATCTTGATTGATACTACATCTTATCATTTTTAGTCTAAAATTACCAGGTATGCGATTCTAGTCCAAAAGCAGAAAACCTAATTGATAAAGTAGGTTAAATGTTAAATGCTAACAAGATTTAAAATTCTGATCTTTATATTCAGGCCACGTTGGAAATGTAACTTTTTAAAATTTTGGGTAATAACATCTCCAGTTATTTATGGCATATTTGTATATAATGGAACTGATTTATATGGTCAGAGGACATGGTGACATCATCTACCACACAGTGTATGCCTTATTAACAGAGTTAGTATTAATACACTGGTTCAAAGCCTTATATCCTGCAATTGTTATTTAAGAACATATCTGCACTCCAGCAGAGTCCAAAGTCCAACTTACGATGCATTATGATTGCTTTGAGGATCAAAAAAGTTAAGAACAATAAGAAAATTAGCAGCATGTCATTAACAGAAGTGAGTTGCCCTAATGATTCTGTGGAAACTCTATGTGACAAGTGAAAATGGCAAAAAAAAAAGTTGCCATGAAGAATTTCTTGACAACGAGCTCAGTGAGTTCACCTGTACAGTGTTAAGCATCTGACCAAAGGAAGAAAGGCAGAACTCCAGGCAGCTTCATTTGCTTGTTTTGCTTATGGAATTTATAGATGCAGCATTCAGTTTTGAAGGAACAGAAGCCAGGAAGTCAGTTTAAGTCTGGAACATGCTACATACAGAGTACAAAAGTGACACTGGAGGCTTGAGTACAGCAACAACCTTTTGGTGGAAAAAAGAAAATACAGGTTATCAAGTCTCACTTAGCAGTCGTAGTGTGTAGTGTCCATTGGTGGGTCCTCGGGGGTCTATGGACACCGATCTGGGATGCACACATTCCGGTGCAGTGTGGACAAGAGTAAGTAGTGCCTGTGGTTAGTGGTTGGGTCTGTTGGTTAGTCAGTCCCTCCCTTTGCAGTTGCCTCGTTTTCTGCAGCTGAATGCAAGCCTCACTTATGGAGCGTGCAACAAAGCAATGAAACATTCACATATTACAGATAATGGAAGCAGATGTTGCTCACAGCCAATAATAATCTAGAGTTGGAAAACAGCGCTAAAGATGTACAGGATTTGGATGCTGCGGAGAGGGATCACAAAAGAACTGCATTCAAACTCACCAACTTAGTAGCCCCTTAAAAAACTACGAGTACCTCATCTGCAGTGTTAGTTGGGGTGTTGGTAGAAAGTACCAATATGAAATAATGGCAGGTTCTAAAATTGAGACAAGTATTCAAAGACTGATAGAAACTGAATGATTACTTTGTCACACTTAAGACTCATAATTTTAACTGAAGTGTTTTTGGATCATATTTTCAGATGTGCAATAATGTGTGGCCTGAAAGATGAAAGGGTTCAATACAAGCTGTTAAACACAGTACAACTGATTTCCATGGGAGATGTCAGCTAGTAATACAGTCTAATAATGGTAGGATATGGTAGGATGCAAAGCAATGTTGATAATCGGAGAGATTTGGGGATCCAAGTCCAGATAGATAGGGTGGGTGAAGAAAGCTATTGGTGGGCTTGCTTAGACAGGTCATGACATAGAAGATAAAAGTCGGGATGTTACAGTGAAACTTAAGAAAATGCTGGATAGACCCCACACTTGGAGTATTGTGTGCAGTTCTAGTCATCATACTGCAGGAAGGATGTGCTGAAGAGAGTGCAAAGGAAATTCACAAGGTTTTGTACAGATTGAAGGATTTTAGTAATGGAGAGTGGTAGGATAGGCTGGGATTATTTTACCTAGAGGGAAGGAGGTATAACAGACAAGCAGTTTCAGTCATCTAACTTAATAAGGAATAAGGCTATTCTTAAGATTTACAAGTCAAGTTTTGAAATGGGCTGATGCAGTGCAAGTAATGCTACAGGTACTGTAAGTACCTCATGGACATGTTATGGAAAGGAGATACTGGTTAACGTGCCTGGAAATTTTTATTTGGCAGGTCTGTTGTTCAAAATAATGCACTGCTGAGATTACCATACAAATCATCTGAAATTAGAAGTGAAAAGTCAATTTCAGCCTGAGTACAATGCTTCCTCTCAACAAGAATAAAGGAAATGCAGAACAATTTCCAAAACAACAGTGCACAGCACAAATCTCTTTAAAGCATTACAGTCCTGTTTTCTGACTGGTGGACCAAAAGCGCCATAACAAATCTGTGTCGGGTAATACTAAGTTAGGCACCAGTATATTGATTTTTCCATATACTTATCTCCCTGCTTCCAGTGGGGCATATAGCTAAAAAAAAAAAATCTTGAATAAGTGTAGCAAGGTTATTCTAGCTTCATAATCAATTATCCACTAACTTCCTGATTAAATACCATACAACTCCACATTCTACCACTGGTCTTACTCCAGTGAAGCTGTTAATGAATTGTCATTTACACACACAATTGAGCTTGGTACAGCCTAACGCAGTGAGGAGAGAGGCAGTAATTGAAGCAAAGTGCCACATTTCAAGGAAAATAAAAGCAATTATGACTTTCTGAGAGAGTTAGAGTGATCAGGCCAATGAGCAATGGGACCTTGGTGAGCTTATCTAAATCTGTAGCCCAAGAAGATATTTAATGTGTATCATAAATCACGTCAGAAATGTTCATGTAGGTCAAATAATAGCAAAGAGATCAACCTGTAGATGCTGAAGTAATTCAAGGCAATAAATCTATTCCAGACATCAACACAGAGTGAACTACTGTCAAAAGTCACAATAGCAGTGAGTCAGGTCAAGAAGCTACACTTTCCTCGGTAATGAGCAGGTACAATGTCAGAAACAAGGACACATCGGAGAAGATCAAACTGATTTAGGAGGCCAGTAAATAGACAGTTTGCAGTGTGCAGTGTATACTGCTGAAAGTATTTTCATGTGTTTTTTTTTCCAAAAAGAGGAAGCAGTTTAATGCAATTTATCTACAATTATGTTAAAAGGTCCTGTAGTCAGAAAACAAGGATTCTATTCCATGGATAATTTATGTACAATACAAACATAATGCAGAGAGTCTCTTACTATTTGGGTGATAATAAATATCCCAGCTTGTGAATTTTGTGTCTTGTAACGCTAACAATATCCAAGATCTACCTCAGGCTGTTTTACATTACATCGTGCTCGATGTCATCCTCTGACAGCAAATAGACGAGGCTGCCAGGGACAGAGCCTTGAGGATCTCTGGAGGCAAGAGTGCCTGAGTGGAAGAGAAACCATTACTGTATTTGTACTGGGTGCAATCAGATCAAGAGGACTGGGACCATAAAAAACCTCTCTAATAACCTGAACAATAAAGGCACAGAGGAAGGTGGGAATAATCAACCATGTTAAAAACTAATAAGAGGTAAAGTAGAACAGTTAATCATGAACACTTGAAGGATGCCCCATTTATGACTACTGTTATAGGAACTTCAGTGCCATGACTGAGTTGAAGGAAAAATAGATCTGGACTTGAGAAATAACCTATTCAAGGGCATTAAAGACAAAATGGAAATTGTCATAAAAATGCTTTGGCAACACCCATGAAGTAGAATCAACGTTACCAAGAAATATGATTGACTAAATAAAATTATGATGAAATTTCGAGCTCTAATATTGACAGTAATCTTGGTTTAAATAAGTCAGAAATTGCAGTTCTCTTCTGTATTGCCTTGCCAATATTGATATTTTTAACTGGGACAAAATTATACGTTTGGTAGTGATACAATTTTTTTACCTGTTAATCACATGGTTCAAAAGATGCTCCTTCAACATCCAGCTCCATCTTTTTATTGTACTTAACAAAGATGATTTGAAGGGTTTAATAGATACTTGAAACCATCCAAAGCTATGGGTATCTTTAAGTGCATTAACTTGGATATATAATGTTTCATAGAAACTGATCTAGAAAGAGAAAAGTATGTTCTTACAGAATTCTAGTTTGCACAGTATTTTCCTTTGATTACATCCCCCCCCACCCAATAGTATCTCAGAAAAATATTAAATCCCAGTACAATTATCCAACAATGTCTTAAAACAGTGATCTATAAAGTGGGTTAGGTTTACTGAACAACATGATGGATTAAAAAGGCTTTAAATATTTGATTGTGTAACTCTCTGTACTATAAACACAAAGAATATTGATTAATAATGAATTGTACACTTAACTTATGTTTATTAATAATGCATGGCAACTGTTATAAATTTAAGACCTTGTCTAAGATTTTCTCTCAGTTACAGATAACTTTGCTGTGGTAAAAGCATTCATTCTCTTTCATTTAGACATGTGCATTGCCAGTCAACATGTAACTGCATGATCATTCCTTGCTATTCAAACTGGGTGTGTCTTTCAGATATTTCCATCATTTTAAAATTGAAGATGAGTTTTTAAACTACATTTATCAAAGTTGAAAAACTGTATAATTGTGATTTCTTAAATTAAATCAGTGCAACTTTACATTGTAGCACAAAATAATCATACACACCAATTTATACAGTGCCAATTCAAAATCAGGTTACAACAGGTCAAGAAACGCAAAGGGCAGAAAGAGAGGGGAGAGCCTTAAATGGGTCAGAAGGCAATAGATATTCAGTAACAAAAGGGATGATGACACAGGTGAAAGGATTTCTGAAAAATTCAATCCCCCCAAAATACTTATAAAGATCCTGATATTACACAGTCAGTGTCTGGAAGGCTGCAACATACTAATCAAAATGATGAAATACTGTTTCTTTAGCTTACACACAGGCTCTCAGAAATAGGGTACAAGGTGAAGGACAAGATCAGTGAAGATGTGAAACAGTAAATTAATATAATAGGAAACCAAAAGTTCTTGCTTGTGTTTCTGGACTCAATGAAAGTGTTTCACATAACAATATTCACCCACTCAATCAGTGCCGGTCTCCCACTGTAGAAGAGGCCACTCCTTCAACATCCAGCTCCACTGTACGAGCAGAAAATACAACAGACTACACTCAGTCAACACACATAAAAGTTGCTGGTGAACGCAGCAGGCCAGGCAGCATCTCTAGGAAGAGGTACAGTCGACGTTTCGGGCCGAGACCCTTCGTCAGGACTAACTGAAAGAAGAGATAGTAAGAGATTTGAAAGTGGAAGGGGGAGGGGGAGATCCAAAATGATAGGAGAAGACAGGAGGGGGAGGGATGGAGCCAAGAGCTGGATAGTTGATTGGCAAAAGGGATATGAGAGGATCATGGGACAGGAGGCCTAGGGAGAAAGAAAAGGGGAAGGGGGAAGCCCAGAGGATGGGCAAGGGGTATAGTGAGAGGGACAGAGGGAGAAAAAGGAGAGAGAGAAAAAGACTGTGTGTATATAAATAAATAAATAAATAATGGATGGGGTACGAGGAGGAGGTGGGGCATTAGCGGATGTTTGAGAAGTCAATGTTCATGCCATCAGGTTGGAGGCTACCCAGACAGAATATAAGGTGTTATTCCTCCATCCTGAGTGTGGCTTCATCTTGACAGTAGAGGAGGCCGTGGATAGACATGTCAGAATGGGAATGGGATGTGGAATTAAAGTGTGTGGGCCACTGGGAGATCCCGCTTTCTCTGGCGGACAGAGCGTAGGTGTTCAGCGAAACGATCTCCCAGTCTGCGTCAGGTGTCGCCAGTATATAGAAGGCCGAACCCCATCCCATGCATTATTTATTTATTTACACACTTTCTTTTTCTCTCTCTCCTTTTTCTCCCTCTGTCCCTCTCACTATACCCCTTGCCCATCCTCTGGGCTTTTTACCCCCTCCCCCTTTTCTTTCTCCCTAGGCCTCCTGTCCCCGTGATTCTCTCATACCCCTTTTGCCAATCAACTGTCCAGCTCTTGGCTCCATCCCTCCCCCTCCTGTCTTCTGCTATCATTTCGGATCTCCCCCTCCCCCTTTCAAATCTCTTACTAGCCCTTCCTTCAGTTAGTCCTGACGAAGGGACTCGGCCCGAAACGTCGACTGTACCTCTTCCTAGAGATACTGCCTGGCCTGCTGTGTTCACCAGCAACTTTGATATGTGTTGCTTGAATTTCCAGCATCTGCAGAATTCCTCGTTTGCATTTTTAAAGGGACTACACTCAGTAGCCACTTTATTAGGTACACTTCAAAACTTGAAGGGGATTGGCTACGGCAGTTGAAGACCACAAACGTACACTCAATGGCTAGCTTATTTAGGTACAGGAGGTACCTAATAAAGTGGCCGTTGAGTGTATATTGAAGAAAGGACCAGCACTGAGAAGTATATTGTGGACAGGTATGTTATGTAGGACTAGATGTTATGTGCACTCCTGAGACCTGCTGCCTAGACTCTGTGGGGTGGCCCAGTGAGTGGTGGCATCTTCTGGGTTTTCAAGCGGGTGACCTCTTTCCTCGGTGTTTCGCTGGTAGGCCCACGACACCTCCGGAGGGTTCAACAGTGGATCCCAGTGTCCCAGGCTCACCCCTTAGATGCCTTTCACTCACTTGGGGGCCCAGATGGAATTCTTTCTCTTCATCCAGAGCCACTGACTACCCTTTTCAGCAGCTCTGGAGAGGTCTGTGACTGCTTGTCGGTGTGTCTTCCCTTGCACTCCCAACTCCCGGAGTAGCCTTGATGTTGATGTGGCTACAAATCCTCTGCGGCCTAGTTCCACCGGTCGGACCCTGCTTTCCAGTCAGGTTGTTGCACATCGGCTGCAAGCTCAGCTTCTTGTGCTCGTAGGCCTCCTCCACTGCATCCTCCCACGGCACTGTAAGCTCGATGATGCAAACGAGATGGAGTGAGGCTGACCATAGCACAAGATCTGGTCTGAGGTTGGTTTTCGCAATTTCAGTTGGGAAGCAGAGCCTCTGGTCTCAGTGGCAGCACCAGAGATTTTTTCTTGCTGGTGCCACAGTGGGGCTGAATTATTCAGTGATGGTGCTGAGGGATGTACTGTATGGTAATATGTATTCGCAAGGCCAGACACATGGCATTCAAAAGTCAGTTTCAAGCATTACGTGCCTACTATAAATGCCTCTGTTGATTCACAAGCAACAGCAATTGATAAATATAATATAGAAGTGAACTGTGACAGTGTCAACAGCATTGGAGACAACCCGGGCTACACAGAGCATCAACAAACAAACCAACAGAGCATCCAACCCACAGCACACAACGTGAATCACTCACCAATCCCGCAATCAGCGTCAAATGTGTGCTTTTCAACTGAAAAACACAACACTAACCCACAATGTCCACTGCTATTCACATTACATAGACAGACAATGGCAAAAGATACACAGTTATTAAAGTCAAATAAGACAAACAACAGATGCAAGGCTCTACCAGGAGTTGGACAAATCGTACTCGGACCATGCAATACCTCAATTAATTTGGCTACTGAATTTAAAACAAAAATCAACAGAATCACTGCTCGGAAGTCTAAGCAAAACCAGTAGGCTTAATAGCAGTAAATGTAATATTTTAGGATTTGCAGGAAACATAAGGACCATGGGGTATCCACCACAAAATAATAATAATAATCAGCATTAGTCTTGGCCCAAATTTTTAAAAAATCATTGATGTTTTCAGAGAAGCACAATCCGTCTGTTGTTGTGATTGGTGGCGAAAGCATCAATGATTTTCTGGATGTCAAGTGCTTTGGTCCTCTGGCAGTTTATGACCAACAGGGCCAAGTTGCTGTTCTGAGCATCGCCGTTGCTATTCCTTAGGTAGTTTTTGAGGCATCTAAGGCAAGAGAAACTCCGTTTGCATGAGGCAGATATCACAGGTATAGTCAGTGATATGCAGATTAGTTTGTATAAATCTATAAGTGCATCGCGGTCCGGTCTCATTAGAGCTAGAAATTCCACTGTGTCATTCACTGTCTGTCCTTGCTTTTGTTTTGTTTCCAGCAGACGCCGAACCTGATGTAGCTCTGCAGTCAGGTTCACTTCAGTCACTCCATAGTATTGGGCCATTGGCCAAAGACAATTCTTGTCTAGGAAGAGCTTGTGTTTGGGACTCAATGCTGAGACTCCAGTCAGAACACCCCCAGTTTCAACTGAGAACCGTCTTTTCATTTCAGTCAGAAGTCTGTCTATAACCAGATAGAAACAGTGCTTGCAAAGGTCAGAGGATGTGCCAGGTGTGCGTTCAGTTTGGGTCTCAACAACAAAACCATGTAGGCGGCGGGGTGGCTGGGCCTGTCTCCTTTCACGTGGTCTGCTCTGTATACCGGCCTTGACGCAGAGGTCCCCGACTCTTGCCTGAATTTCACTCCATGAGTCCTCTCCCCGTTTTGCTGAGAGTGCATCGACAACAGACTAAGCCAAGTCCACAGTGGATGAAAGCTCCAAACTGGGAGATTGTAGCTGGTCTGACATGAACTTGGTGACTCGGAATAAATCCTCAAACAGAGTGAGAAGTAAAGCAAACTGCTCGTCAATCAGTCCATTTACAGCTCTGGCCTCCGTTTTCCTCCGTGCATTTGGTTGACCCATAATATCCTGTAGTGTAGCTAGAATGGCAGGGAGTGATTTCCTTATAGCCCACAAGGCTGTATACTGCCATGCCCAGCGTGTATCTGACAATTTCTTCAACTCCACGGGCTGTGCAGTTGATTCCAGTTCGCTCTGTTTCTTCATGAAAAAATCGTGGGCAATAGAGTTTGAAAAGAAGTTGTAAAGCAGCTGCACAGTTTCAAAAAACTCACCCACTTGTTGTACATTGCTCACAACATCCACTAAAACAAGGTTAAGTCTGTGAGCGTGGCAGTGTATATATAATGCCTGCCGGACCTCTTTCCTGAACCTCTCTTGTACCCCATTATTGCACCCAGGCATCACTGCCACCCCATCATAACACTGACCTATACATGCGTTCTTATCAGTAACACACTGGGCAAGTGTCTGTTCAATGCTTTTAAGAAGCGACTCTGCGTCCAACCCTTCTGCTGGAGTGAAGTGCAAGAATTCTTCAAGCACTGTTTCGTTATTCAAATACCGCACCACCACTGATATTTGCTCCTTTTTACTCAAATCTTTACTTTCACCCACCATGATGACAAAACGTCCAGCCTCTTTGATTTCTGCACTTATTTGACGTCTGACCATATCTGCCATAATACCCATAATTTCATTCTGGATATCGTGATGGGTGTTTTTTACATTTCCAGGATTGTCCTCTATTTTTTTTTTAGCTGCAGTCTCATCAAACTTCCCAATTACACTGAGCAACTCAACAAAGTTTCCCCTATTGCCAGATCCATCATCCTCCCGGTGTCCTCACTGGGCAATGCCTTGGCACGTAGTACAGTGTAGAGACTCAACCACTGCTCTCATATACTCACGATTTTCTTGGATAATCTTTGCATGTCCTTCGTCAAGCATATTTCCCAATCTTGAACCGTCTTGTTTTCTCAATCTGAATTCGGCCCATGCCTCCATAGCAAGCTTATGAGCTGCACTTACATGGTGGGTTTTGAAAGCTGTTGTAGCTTTCCGCCAGTTGCAGTAACCGGTGACAGTGAAGGTAGACTCAGAATGGAACCCATGTCCTCCACACAGGAAATGCCTGCATGCGAAGCAGAATGTAGCATCTTTTGTGATTGAATATTCCAGCCAGGAGTACAGGTCAAACCAGCCAGGAATAAAACTCCTTTGCTGGTTGCCAAACTGTTGCGGGCAGCAAAGGGTACTTTTTCAATGCTGGCCGACGGGGTCCTTCCTCAGGCTGCTGGCTAACATTGCTAACAGTATTCTCACAAGCACTAAGAGCAGGTTCATCCACGTTCTCTTCTGAATCCCGCTCCATTTCTTGTTCCTCTACTTCACCTTCACACTCCTTCGATGAACTGCTGTCGTCCTCATCCCCACTTACATCTTTCTGCATGTCACTTTCAATTAAGACTGGCTCAGGCTGAGATACGACTGATTCCCCTGGATGAGGTCGTTTTCTCACTAAAAATCGATCTATTTTTCACGCCGGCCAAATAATGCACGTGCCAGGCCCACGCTAGCACTGTGTGTGTGTGTGTGTGTGTGTGTGTGTGTGAGATCCATTAGTCTCGCGAGACAATGGATCTGCGCCTGGATCCTGCACAATGTATGTATACCATCAATCTCTCACGTGAGTGAGAGTGAGTGATATCACCACCTTAACTGACCTTAGATCAGCTTAACTGATCTGAGGATGGCAACGGCAAGGCATTGACAACAAACGAGTAAGCAGAAGTGTGGAGTGGATCTGACCTTAGACCAGCACAGTGTTTATAACTTTATTGCTGCATGGGTGCTGTGGTAATTGGGAGTGCTGTTTCACTAGATCCACTGGAGAAATAAGCTGTATTCAAAACTATACAGAGAAAGCAAAGCAGCTGCAATTTGTATGTCAAATTTCAGTTAATTTCTTGATGGTGCTATGGTGGTGCTATTGTAATTTCAAGTCAAGTCACTTTTTATTGTCATTTGGACCATAACTGCTAGTACAGTACACAACAAAAATGAGACAATGTTTTTCAGGACCAAGCTGCTACGTGAACAATACAAAAACTACACTGAACTACGTAAAACAACACAAAACTACACTAGACTACAGACCTACCCAGGACTGCATAAAGTACACAGAACAGTGCATTACAATAAATAATAAACAAGACAATAGAGCAGTAGGTTGGTAGTCCGATGGCTTGGGGGGAAAACTGTTACATAGATAAACAGCTGAATGGCGGCGTCCGGGATCATGTCCGTTCCTGTACTACCGCCGAGTATTTCGTTGGAGTCGGATGTAGTCCAATTTAATGTCCATTGGACAGCAGAATGGACGGGAGAGCTGGCCAGCTAGGGCTTGTTTTTTTCCTGGTATGGACTCCTGCCCGCTTGCCTCGCTTCCACTTCCTCACACACTGCTTACGACGTCCCCACCTCCTGCCACTGGCATCAGGCAACTCCGAGGACTGCGGGCCCGATTCTCTCAGCAAGTCGAGGTCGCGCAATTTATCCAGCAGATCTTCATGAAGGGTTGTTTTTGGGTGACCTCTGTATTGTAGCAGTATCTGGCGATGGTAGATAGTCACTGTTATCCATTGCCCTAAACCCTAATTGTGCCTGAAAATTAAATTAAAAACTAAATTAAAGTAGCACCAGATCCGAAAGGCCGCTGCTGCCGTGCCGCCTGCTGGGCCCTGAGATTTCTGCTGGTGCTAGCACCAGCTCAGCGCTGCCCCTGTCTGGCCTAAGTCTGCCACCATCTTCCAATCACGTGCCCTGCCTAGCCGCCCGGTGTCTGCTCTGGATGTGTCGAATCTGGCTTGACCCTCACCTTCCTGGATAAATGCTGTTAACGGCCAGCGGGATGAAGGGGGAAGGAGAGCGTTGACGCTCATCCGCCGACTTTCCAGCACTGCTGCAAGACACCGTAGCACCTGCTTGTGCCGCCAGGTGTATCGGCCTTGAGTAGGGTTGGTCTTGCAGCCCACCAGAATGTGTTTCAGTGTTGCTGAAGTTGGGCAGAGGGAGCATGTGGGGTCCTCTCCATACCACTGGCTGAGATTCATGGGAAACGGCAAGACATTGTAGGCAGCCCTGATGGTGAAGCTCGCTCTGAATGTCCCCATCTCCCACAGCTCTTTCCAGGAGATCTTTCTTTTCTCCACTCCCTCCCATCTCATCCATTGCCCTTGCCTTGCCTGAGTGACAGCCTTTGCGCACCTCGAAGCCTCCTCCTGCCGACATATCTCCTGCGTCACAAGCCCGCGTCTCTGAGACGGAGCAGCATTGTTCCAGGCTGGTGTACTGTCCCCAAGGCCGAGACCACTCCTCCCTTGCTGCACTCGGCCCACGATGTCCCTGTGCTTGAGTGTGGCCTTTGCTTGCTCGGTTGCTTCTGATGGAGTCCATTTCCTCCCAGTATCCAGGATGTGGGCAGCTTGTGCCACAAATGGATCACTCGCCTCTGTTAACATCATCTCCCGTCTCACTCTGGCGCTCTTGTACTCCTCTGAAAGACTGGAACTGGGTCGCTCTAGGACTCCTTTGCCATAGAGCCCTATGCTGCTGAGGCACCTGGGAAGACCAGGCCACTTCCTTACGTATGAGCTGATCAGTCTCTCCAGCTTTTCCACCTTCGAGATTGGAACTTCATACACGGTTACTGGCCACATGAGGCGTGGAAGGAGCCCAAATTACATACACCAGAGTTTCAACTTGCCAGGGAGTGTGGTTCTGTCGATGCTCTCAAGGTCACTGACAGCATCCTTCCTGAGCTGATCTACCTGCTCTGTGTCTTTGAGGGATGGGTTATACCACCGACCTAGGCTCTTCACAGGATTCTCAAAGACTGTTGGAATCGTCTCATCGCCCATGTAGAAACATTGGTTTACCAGCTTCCCCTTGACGATAGAGATGCTTCTGGACTTGCTCAGCTTGATCTTCAGTCGAACCTGCTCGATGTTCTCTTGAAGCTTTCTCAACAGGCGTACAGTACAAGCCTTGGTCGTGGTGAGTGTTGTGAGATCGCCCATGCATGCTCTGATAGGCGGCAACCTCAGGCCAGGTCTTCTGCGCTGTCCTCCAACCACCCATGGAGATGCTCTAATGATCACTTCCATGGCCATGATGAAGGCTAGCAGGGAGATGGTACAACCAGCCATGATTCCCACTTCCAGCTGTTGCCACACTGCTGTGTAATCTGCTGTTGTCAAACATAGCAGCACATCCTGGAAGTAGGCCTTAACGAGGCTTGTGTGGGCCAATGGCACCCTGAACAAGTCGAAAGCAGTCCAGAGGAGGTTATGAGGGACCGAGCCGAAGGCGTTGGCGAGCTCCAGGAACACCACGTGAAGATCAGTTCCCTTCTTCTTGGCAACCTGGATCTGATGCCAGATGGTGCAAGCCTGTTCCAGACAGCCGGAGAAGCCTGAAATCCCTGCTTTCTGGACTGATGTATCATTCAGACGGTTTCTTTGCAGATATCTTGACAGCCTATGAGCCACCACACTAAAGAAGATTTTGCCCTCGACGTTTAGGAGACTGATCTGGCGGAATTGGCCGATTTCTGATGAACCCTTTTCCTTTGGGATCAGGATTCCTCCGGCTCTCTGCCAGGATGTTGGTATCTCTTGCTTATGCCATTCCACCTTCATGAGCCTCCAGAGGAACTGCAGGACACCTGGTGCATTTTTGTAGAGCCTGTATGGCACTCCATTGGGACCCGGGGCTGATGCGACCCTTGCTCTATGCACAATGTTCTCCACCTCACTCCATCTAGTTGGTGTTCCAGTGGATGGATTGGTGGCATGTCAGGTGGGAGGGTGATCTCTTCGTGGCGTCGGTTGACTGTGTATAATTTTTCCAGGTGTTTTTCCAGTTCTGCCTTTGACACTGAGAGACTTCCACTCTTCTCCCCTGTGAAGAGACCCTTCACAAACTTGAAGGGATCTTTATAGAAGCTTGTTCTTGTTCGCTCCTTCTTCCTGCGCTTCCTTACCAGGTTCTCGGCTCTCCTCAGTGTCGTGAGCCTGCTCCGGATGTCTGCTTGCAACAGGTTTATGCCTTCCTTCTCCTCCTCTGTGGCCTTCCTCCATTGTTTTTTCAGTTGCCTCCTCTCTCTGACTAGACGATCTATTTCCTTCTGCCTCCTGGACTTAGTGGGGATTGTTGATGTAGTTTTCTTCCTCTCTAGCACTCCAAAGCGTTCCGCTCCATAGCTGTAGATTAATTCCCCCATTCTTTCCAGCTTCTTAATGGTGGTGCCTCTGAGCGTCTCTAAGATATTGGAGAGGTCAGCATTGACCTCCTCCCACATTGTCTTCTCGCAGGATTTTGGCCACTTGATCAACGGTTTTCGCCCCTGGAACTTTTTTTCCGTTGCAGGTTGTAATGGGCTGGGTTCAGGTTGCTCTCCTGTGCCCTGCTCTTCCTCCGCTGGGACAGGGGTATTGATGTCCTGCAGGCTTTGGGTTTTGTCCTGCTGCTGAACTTCAGTCGACTAACTCAACCTGCTTCTCAAAAAGGTAGCTGTCGACACAAGGTCCCTGTTAGGTACAGGAGGTACCTAATAAAGTGGCCATTGAGTGTGTATTGAAGAAAGGACCAGCACTGAGAAGTATATTGTGGACAATTATATGGAAACAAGAGGAAGATAAAAGATAGAACTACATCCAGAATGGCGAGTCCATTGACATTTAAGTCAGATTTAATTTGAAACTACCAATATTTTAAAAAGTTCCAAAGTCAAAGGAAAGTCAACAGTAAGAGAATTTCCTTTTGGTTTTGAATCAATGTCAGCAATAAACATTTATATTTTGCAAGTTAGTGGGGTTAGACATTGCTTCTTATACTCAATAATACTGAACTTTATAAGGGATCATGCATGAAGAATGGCAACTGGATATGGATTGAAGAGATGACACAGATAACCAACTCCAGTCAGACTACACACACTCAGAGGATGTCTAAATTGTAAGAGAAAACTCAGCACCACATCAGAGCCTGACATTTCCAGATTACTTACCAGGAGGCTCCGACACAACCTCTTGGTAGCTTTGACAATCTCAAAAAGAATGTTGAAAAAGTACTGTAGGTCACGAGTCTAACAATTACTTTCTTCTAGCTTCAGCTGTACATCAGAAACGTGTGTTTATAAGACAAAGCTAATTACCGTGTGGAAAATGCTACTAGTTGGAAATAAATATTTTACATTCATTTCAGTATGTTCTTCAACAGCACACTGACTGTGTAACATTAGAATCTCAAAGGGTATTATGAAATAATGATAAAGAACTGAATCGCTTTCCTCATCTTTAATTATCACCGGTCCTAGTAAATAGGCAAGTCACTGTACTATTTTTATGCTTTAATCTCCCTTTTAAGCTTCATTTGTTACATTTTGATACCCTTAATGAAATATACCATGCTCCATCTGAAAGAATTTAGAAGTTATCTCTCCACTTCGGAGACAGGCCATCCATAGCTATTTGCATCTTGGGATCATCACTTATTTAGTTGAGTTATCCCACCTGTTCCCTATACTGATCCAGCTGTGCAGGACATTTTGGTAATCCATAGTCCATTTGAATCTTCAGTTCCTCAGAAGAAAGAGAGCGATCAAAATGCCTTATGAATTCTAGTTTATCATTCATCCATAGATAACTGTAACTGTTAAATAAAGATTTGTATTCTTTTGCTTTATCAATAAGACTTTTCACTCAGTCCATGATCCTTTGACGCATCTCGGTCAGATTACTCATTTTGTTCAATTCATGCTGCAAGAAAAAAATTAAATATAATCAATCTTTTGCAACAATGTGAAAAGGGAAGTTTCTTTCTGAGCTATGCAACTTTTCTGAAAGTAGACTTCACCAATCATAAAGGTTCACAAGTTAAATATTAGATAAATGTAATGAAATATTTACCAAACATTGAGCAATCTTTCAACAACAAGAACATATGATAAATTCAGTTTCCATTGATCAGCTATAATTAAAACTGTGCTCAATGCCATTGAAATGTTCCACTGAGACTTAAAGCTTGATAGTAACAGCTTCCTTTGTCTATGAATGTTAATGACAAAGTTGGGTTTTACCTCCAAGAGGACCACAATTTTGCCGTGGTTTGGAGGCTTATGTGCCTCAGAGACCTTGAGAGTTATGCTGGCTGGAGTCAGGGCTTTATGCTTTGGCTCTTGGTAGGATCACCCATGCCAAACAGGTCAAAGAGTAGAGGCCAGACTAAAGGTGGTCCACTAAACTTCCAAGTTTGGGGGTTCAACTCAGGGCTTACAACCCTGACTGGTAAAACAAAATTGTTACAGAAACAGCAATGAAGAATCCTTCTACATCTGAGTGCAACAGTATTCCTGACTCTCTGCCTGGGAATTGCATATTTGACAATAGTGAAAACCGAGACGAAGCTACTGACACGATGAAGGAAGCCCTGAACACTGCCAGAGATGGAAGACCTTCAACGCCAGCAGCAGAACAGGTAGCAAGTAAGCGGGAGTTTCAGAAGTACTGTTTTGTGCTTTTTTTGGGTGCCTTACAAACTGATGTGAACTGGTGACCATGAACTGATAGCTACTGCACCAAAGGCACTATCGCTCCTCATAGCATAAGATATAGGAGCAGAAGTAGCCCATTCAGCCCATCAAGCTGCTCCATCATTCAATCATGGACTGATCCAATTCTTCTAGTCATCCCCATTCCCCTGCCTTCTCCCCATACCCTTTGATGTCCTGGCTAACCAAGGACTTATCTATCTCTTCCTTAAATGCACCCAATGACTTGGCCTCCACAGCCGCTCGTGGCAACAAATTCCACAGATTTACCACCTTCTGACTAAAGTAATTTCTCCGCATCTCTATTCTAAATAGACGTCCTTCAATATTGAAGTCATGCCCTCTTGTCCTAGAATCCCCTACCACGGGAAATAACTTTGCCATATCTAATCTGTTCAGGCCTTTTAACATTCGGAATGTTTCCATGAGATTCCCCCTCATTCTCCTGAACCCCTGGGAATACAGCCCAAGAGCTGCCAGACATTCCTCATACAGTAACCCCTTCATTCCTGGAATCATTCTTGCGAATCTTCTTTGAACCCTCTCCAATGTCAGTAGCCTCACAATAAAATCTGAGCTCACCCACTGCTCACAACAATCCACACTTTTGTTCTAATGTTGTCACTGTGGTGCAACTACGTACCAGGTGCAGCCCAATTATGAATAAGGGAACTGCAGCAAAATCCCTGAGGCCCTGAAAATAACTGATTTGACAATCTACTCTACATTCAGCTTTGTTGGCCTTAAATGTCTTTTGGTTAGAAATCAATTAACTCTCAGTGATCTTCGATTACACTTTCTAAGAGCTAACTTGAGTAAATGTGGCTAATTTTCTTAAAGTTGTATTATATTTATGGATAATGAATTTATTTTACCACTGAAGACGACCTTGGATGCCTCATTTGAACTTCATGAACTTGTCATAATCCAAAAAAAAATGTAACCACTTTGAAATTCAATATTTATTTCTAACTGAAACAGGAACAATGCCAGAAAAGAGCACAGTCTGCATCATATCCTCCACTTCAAGCCAACTACCATTGTGATGACTAGCCTTAATTACCATAACTAGTTAAATATAGATTTTGAATAATCAAGATACTCAGCATATATCATCTGGCATAGATCACTAAATCAAAAGATAATGGGCATTATATATTTCAGTCCATACAAATGCAACACCCTTCTAACCTGGCTGCAAGAAGAGATTCCTTTAATTTTTTTTGTGTAATGTGGTTAGGTTATTCAATTTGTAGTCACCTTCTTCTCCATCTGGAACAAAGATATTATTGCCCATTTCTAGTCTGCTAAACTAGTCCACTGTATTCAGATGCTTTCTCAAAACAGTACCTGCATCTGAAATCTCTCCCTTTGTCTAAGTATTGTGCAGTGTCAATATCTCTGCTTCTGCACTTTAATCCATACATACATAAGTTTCGCTTTGCTAATCCAGCATTCTGGACCCACACAATGAAGGTTTTAAAATTGAATAATCGGCCTATTCTTCCTTTCTTTTCCCTGGTGGATTCAGGGAAAATTCAGTCTTGAATATTGAAAGGCCTACAGTGGATGTGGAGAGGATGTTCCCTATAGTGGGAGAGTCAAGGATCAGAGGGCATAGCCTCAGAATAGAGGGATATCCATTTAGATGAGGAGGAATTTCTTTAGCTAAGGGTGGAAAATCTTTGGAATTCATTGCCACAGACAGCTGTGCAGGTCAAGACTTTGGATATATTTAAAGCGGAGGTTGACATGTTCTTGATTAGTCAGGCTGTCAAAAGTTAGGGAGAGAAGGCAGGAGAATGGGATTGAGAGGGACAATAAATCAGCCATGATGGCATGGCGGAGCAGACACGATGTGCCAAAAGGCCTAATTCTGCTCCTATGTCTCATAGTCAAAACACAGATGCTGGAATTTCCATTAACATTCCATTAGAATTTCATTACACATTGTCATCAGATTTTCTTTTTATACCATCTATGGTTAAACAAAACAAAAATAATCTGTACAGAAAAGGTGCTGCTGGTTGTCAGTTGGCATAAAATGCTTGGAAATAAATTTAAGATCACGTACCTATTCTATTGCAACTCCTACAAAATCAACTTACGAACTAGTTCCAATTAGGTAATCTCTTCAAGTTCAATTGTCCTTCAACCATGCACAGGAATACAGCTAAATGAAATAGCATTCTGCTGGGACAAAGATGCAATACATAGTACCAATAGTCACACACTGCACATATAGCACATATAATTATTTTAGCAGTAAAACACAGTGATGTGTACTTAATATTTAAGAAATGTTTGCGTAATCTTGTATACATATAATAGGTTGATTCAGCATTCCTGTTCATTTAAATAATTCACTGTGGGTTATATGTATAAATACATGAATTTCATACATCATCACACGACCAAATGATGCATACATGCCTTGCTTAAAGTAAACACAAAGTTAGACCCGCATTCCTGGACTCCCATGTCTTCCTTTGAATTAGTTTAATGGTTCAAAGTTACAAAACATAACATTGGCAGAGGTTTTTTTTTAAAAAAACCCAAGACAGCTGCCAAACCGTTGAAACACAGCGAAACATTCGAACTTAAAAAAAACATCTCAGTAAGTGCAGAGATTGTCGAGTTAAAATGGGTAGTAAATGAAAGAATTCACAGGTTTGTAAAGAGTGACAACAATCATAATCATAAAAACAAATCAGAACTGGTTGGATACATTGAAAAGATTGACACATTGATTCATTATACTGGCAACTGGCTCATGTATACTAAGCTAATTCAACAATATTTTGAAGCAAGTTAAATAGCCAATGAGAAACAAGTACCAATTTTTGGGTTTAAAAGCATGCAGTTTGCTCTGAAGTTTAATTGCTGTATCCAAAATTAGCTTTGTTGCTATTGCCAAAGTAATGCAAACATTTAGAACCAAAGCCATTGATTGCTGAACACTTTAGGTTTCATAAGTGGATTCAAAAGGAAAGGGAGTCCATTTCAGCAGACATGGTTGAATTGAAGAAGTAACCTGTGCACCGTCAATTCAATGATGGTCTTAAAGACAAGAGATTATTTAGTTTGTGGAATCTTACAAGGAAGCATTCAAAAATGTCTCCTAACTGGACCGCAGCTTACATTTAAAAGGGCAGTTGAAATCATTGTTTCAATGGAAACCACAGATAGAGACACAATTGATTTGCAGCCAGGAATGAAAGTGACCGTGAACAAATTTGCAACATCTGAACAGAATACCGGCCTGGCCAAACAAATTGTGTTACCATAGTGGC
The DNA here is from genome assembly GCF_030028105.1 of Mobula birostris. NCBI lineage: Eukaryota > Metazoa > Chordata > Chondrichthyes > Myliobatiformes > Myliobatidae > Mobula > Mobula birostris. Next base: position 169,008,467 of record NC_092375.1, on the reverse strand, counting down.
AGGGGCTCACATTCATCAATCAAATACAGGTTTAAAGGCGAAACTTACAGAAAATGTAACAAAGTAGGACACATACAAAGAGCATATTAGATTAGATTAGATTATGAGGACACGCAGTCCTCTCTTATTGTCATTTAGTAATGCATGCCTTAAGAAATGATACAATGTTCCTCCAGTGTGATATCACAGAAACACAAGACAGACCAAGACGGAAAAACTGACAAAAACCACATAATTATAACATATAGTTACAACAGTGCAAAGCAATACTGTAATTTGATAGAAGAACAGACCATGGGCACAGTAAAAAATGTCTCAAAGTCTCTCGAAAGTCCCAACATCTCACACAGATGGTAGAAGGAAGAAAACTCTCCCTGCCATGAGCTTTCAGCACCACAAACTTGCCGATACAGCATCATGGAAGCACCTGACCAGAAAAATGGACTGCTCAGGTGAGAGAAAAAGCTAAAATGTCAAGATGCAGTTTCAAAAAGAGCACTAATCTGCGTGCTGTTGATAAAAAAATCTGATAATGATAAAAATGGACTGTATAGCCTTGAGGTTTACAATGTGAAAACTAGCAATAGACAAGCAATATGGCTTATGCCAGAGGAGAACGGCAAATTAGTTAAAATGCAATTGGACACTGGTTTCACTGTTTCAGTCAGTCCACAAAATGAGTTTTAATGGCTTTTCAAAGATACTGTACTGAAGCCTGCAGATATCCAACTAAGAACCTATACTGGAGAGAAGATAACTCCTGTGGGAATGACATTTGTAACAGTGAAATACAACAACCAACAACCCAAATTGAGCTTGTATATGGTAAGAACAGGAGGACCAGCGTTGTAGGTATGTGACTGGCTGAGAGAAATACGACTTGATTGAAGATCCATCCACGACTTGCATGCCACATTCCCCGCAATAGAGTCAACTGAAAGCAAATTAGAAAAGATACAGGATGTACACAACTGTCTCCATGCTGTACACCACGAACCATTGCCCATCAGAGGACAAAGAGGTATTGATGCCAACCTCTGTGCCTCTGGGTGGAAAGCATAGTGGACCAGGGAAGGACCGCGCTGCTCAGAGGAATCATAAATGTGATGAAAGCTGTGGTCTGACTACAATAGCTTTTGTAGGCAACATATCTGAGAAAGCTCTGATATATTAATCAGGCAGTTAGTTGTGAAACGCACCTTGGTTTTAAGCTGTCAGAGAGTTCAAGGACATTCGGGAAAGTTGCAAGCATTCAGCTTCTGAAGAACCAGAATCTACTCTGTGTTCATTAAGGTTATTGCACGAACTTCAAGTGGGAGACAAAAAGCTGCCTTTAAAAGTAGATGCAAAGACCAAAGCCCAGCTGGATGAATGGAAGGCCAAAAAGAAAGCAGTTAATTGAGATACGAAAACAAAAGATTCACCAGATGATGTTGTGGATGAGAAAACCAAGAGAGATCAGATTGTAAAGGAAGCAACAGAAGAATTAATAAAAGAATACTCCAGTGAATTAGATGCACCGTCCCAAGATCAAGATGCACAAACTAGAAGAAAGATGTCTAGAGCTGTCAGAACCACTTTTTGCAGTCTCAGAATCAACTCCTACAATGGTCACAGTAGAGGCCCCAGAGCCTGAGGTTGTTTTCACAGCCATCAGTCTCACCTGTCAAGCAGTGTGACCTCCCTTGTCAAGAAAGACATTATGCCTCAAGGGGAAGAAATCCTCCTCAGTGATTAAATCTTTAGGTCAAAATGGAACATCTTAAAATCCACTATATTGTGGATGTGTGTGTGTGTGTGTGTGTGTGTGTGTGTGTGTGTGTGTATATATATATATATATATATATACACACACACACACACATACACACACACATGATATTTGCATGTCTCACTTAAAGTAAACATCTGCATTATTCCAGGACTCCCATGAATTCCTTTGAAATAGTTTAATGGTTTGAATTTACATAACATAGCACAGTTACAAAAAATATATTAAAAAATATAATATAGTCCAAGTCCCTGAGTGTGACTGATGGTGCACAGATATTATCCTGGAGCCATGTTTCTGCAAGAACAAGCCACAGCAGTTCCTCATTTCACACATGTACAACCGGAATTGAACGCAATCCAGTTTGCCTTCCACAGAGTGAACACTGGGGGGGCAGCACTGGTGATGGGGGGAGTGGGGGGGCAGCACTGATGGGGAGTGGGGGGGCAGCACTCACGATGGGGTGGGGGGCAGCACTGATGGAGGTGGGGGGGCTGCCTCCAACCCAGCACAGAAATCAGCAGCACACAGCCGGATCCCGCATCTCCTTCACTGGTGACTGCAACAGGTGAAGCAGACACATGAGAACCAATCAAGGCAACACAGCTCCCCTACCATCAGCTTTGTCAATGAACCAATGAATCTGAGTCACAGTATTCTACATTACCAATGTCCAACAGGGTCTTGTGATCACATGAAAAACATCCAAGACAATTATTTCCACTGTTAGTTGGATCGCGTACCACCTGAATGGCAACACAGTGCGCAACAAGTCCGACTCCATTGCCATCCAGCAATTTGCTAGTGGGGCAGACCTGCTCTACTTGATGTCCTTACTATCTAGCAGCGTCTTGTGAGCATGAAAAAGACACAAAGGACAAACAATTACATCTTTGTTTGGACCCAGAGTCCAAGTGCTCTGCCATCTTACCAGAAACTCCTCTCTTTTATGGCATTTATTAATTAAATACAAAACATACATTTTTATCAATTAGGAATAGTCACTACCTATTCCTCTAAAGAGAAAGAACTCTCAACATAACTTGAGAAGGATGGGCATATCAACCACAATGGGTATCTGGCACTCACTGAGTTACCCAGCCACTGTTCTCTCACTGTTCTCACCTGAATGAAGTAGTCCCATCTCCTTCTGCCTCAACTATTCATCAACAATTTTCCTTCATGCTTTCATTACCTCTGGATTTACCCCCTGTGCTGTACTGTCCTACGTCCTCTGGATTTACCACCTGTGCTATACTGTCCTGTGTCCTCTGGATTTACCTCCTGTGCTGTACTGTACCATGTCCTCTGGATTTACCCCATGCTATACTGTCCTGTGTCCTCTGGATTTACCCCCTGTGCTGCACTGTCCCGTGTCCTCTGGATTTACCCCCTGTGCTGCACTGTCCTATGTCCTCTGGATTTACCCCGTGCTGTACTGTCCCATGTCCTCTGCATTTACCCCATGCTGTACTGTACCATGTCCTCTGGATTTATCCCTTGTGCTGTACTGTCCTGTGTCCCCTGGATTTACCCTGTTCTGTACTGAGCCGCGTCCTCTGGATTTACCCCCCGTACTGTACCGTCCTACGTCCTCTGGATTTACCTCCTGTGCTGTACTGTCCTGTGTCCTCTGGATTTACCTCCTGTGCTGTACTGTCCTGTGTCCTCTGGATTTACCCCCTGTGCTGTACTGTCCCGTGTCCTCTGGATTTACCCCCTGTGCTGTACTGTCCCGTGTCCTCTGGATTTATCCTCTGTGCTGTACTGTCCCGTGTCCTCTGGATTTACCCCGTGCTGTGCTGTCCTACGTCCTCTGGATTTACCTCCTGTGCTGTACTGTCCCGTGTCCTCTGCATTTACCCCCTGTGCTGTACTGTCCTGTGTCCTCTGGATTTACCCCGTGCTGTACTGAGCCGTGTCCTCTGGATTTACCTCCTGTGCTGTACTGTCCTGTGTCCTTTGGATTTACCCCCTGTGCTGTACTGTCCCATGTCCTCTGGATTTTATTGCTCCAGTGCTCTACTGGTCAAAATTCTTTGCTTAAGCCCCTGTAAAACTGAGGGCACAATCTCTCTGCTACTTGTGTATCAACTCGCACTGCCACCCACAATGTCAGCATTTATGAACATATATTGGCTTGTGTTTAATTAACTCCTCAATTTTTGAAGTTCTCATCCTTTTTTTTCTTAAAATCCTTCATATTTGTGTAAACCTCTCCAGCTCTCCAAATTGTCAGTGCAACCTTTAGTTTCAGCCATCTGGTCATCCTCAGACTAACTTTCTGCAAAAGGAGCTGCAGGGTTTTTCAGTCATTAGGGCCATAAACTCCAGAATTCCTTTTCTGAACTTCTCTGCCTCTTCTTCTACAAAGTACCTAAAAAATTAACTCAAATATTCTGACACCTCACTTCAGTGATAAATTTGATTTGCAAATTCTTTTTCCTGCTACGTTAAAGCTATATCTACAAAAATAGAAAATCTTACTACTTCTCATCTTGTGAGGCATTGAAAACACTGCACGATCTGCTTATCTTGTCAGCTTCAAAAGAAATCGCTACGATGCTCAGCATCCGTGTACCAGACTCCTTTAAGGTTACATTAGGGGATTAATAAGAGCCATTTGTATACTGTCATAGATAAAGTGGCTACATTTTTCTTTCCTTTTCTAATAAAGTAATCAAAAACACAGAAGTTGAAAGTGAGTTACAGAAACAGGTATGGGGCGGCACAGTGACATAACGGTTACAGCGCCAGTGAACCAGGCTCAATGCCTTCCCTATGAAAACACGAGTTTCCTCTGGGTGCTCCTGTTTCCTCCTCCATTCCAAATACGAACAGGTTGGTTGGGTAATTTGCCACAAACATAAATGGGCTGTGCAGGCTCACTGGGGGAGGAGGACTTGTTACTTCGCTCTATCTCCAAACAAGTACAGAAAATGCAGCAGCTCACGCAACAACCATGGAAAAGGAAATGGTCTTAATATTTCACATCAAAGACCTTACCAGAACTCTCTTAAAATCAATTTGGTCAACAGGATGAACTTTGAACGAATGTCAGTATCTCTCCAGAGTGTAAGGTGCAAATGATTGCACCTGCATCACCATCCATGTACCCTTGACCAAGATTTATCTTTGACAGATAATTGCTTCACTTTTTCAGTGACCAGCTGAATAAGTAAAAGAATTATCTGTCAGTGTATTTTCTTTAAGAGCGTATTAGGGATTCCTGTGTTCTTAAGTTCATAGATACACGTTTCGTTTTTATAACTGACATTAACAGAGAAATAGAGTTACCTGATAGGTTTCAGTATTCAGATGCTTTGCCACTCTTTGCATTTCAGAGGCCATTTTGTAAACATCATTTATTAACTCTTCCATGAGATCATAGAAATTATTGCTCATTTCCAGATCTAAAGGAGGACTGAATGACAATTCACAGCCACTAAGAACCAGCTGCACTTCAAGCTGTGGTGGTGATTTTGGCAAAGTTTCTGTGCATTCAATTAGATACTGGAGGAAAGATTTGATAGCATTGTAGAATCCATCTAAAACGATGTGGTCAATTGACTCAGTATACACCTTCCATTCATCAGCTTGTGGATTTGCACCGAACAGGCGAAGATTTTCCTGTGAAGTGGGAGAAGTACCAAATTAATTTATTACAAAAAGTAATGATTAGAGATAAATTAAGATGAAGATTTGAGAGGTAAAGAAAATATACAGGTACTTTGGTGTTTGTAACCGACAAAAATAGAGATCACTGCTAATAGTTTGCTTAGTTATTGAAGTCTATGGTTCTATTTATTCCCTGGAGCGTAGAAGAATGAGGGGAGATTTGATAGAGGTATATAAAATTATGATGGGTATTGACAGAGTGAATGCAAGCAGGCTTTTTCCACTGAGGCAAGGGGAGAAAAAAAACAGAGGACATGGGTTAAGGGTGAGGGGGGAAAAGTTTAAAGGGAACATTACGGGGGGCTTCTTCACACAGAGAGTGGTGGGAGTATGGAATGAGCTGCCAGACGAGGTGGTAAATGCGGGTTCTTTTTTAACATTTAAGAATAAATTGGACAGATACATGGATGGGAGGTGTATGGAGGGATATGGTCCGTGTGCAGGTCAGTAGGATTAGGCAGAAAATGGTTCGGCACAGCCAAGAAGGGCCAAAAGGCCTGTTTCTGTGCTGTAGTTTCTATGATTCTATGGTTCTAAGTCCCATTGACTTAAATGTTTCAATAGCTGAATATTAGGCAAGTTTAATTTCAAAGATCAACTCAGATTGCAGTTTGGGGAAGTACTTCAGCTAAGTCATAAAGTGACAAGAATGACTTACGCTTGTGGTATAAATACCATATTATTTTAAATAGGAAAATAATTTTCAATTTGGGAGGCAGGAACATAATAAATGTATCTCTTTAGTGCATTAAACAACAACAAATATAATCTAAAAATTCATCAAATACTGTATTCAAGTTGAGACGTGCTGCAGACAAAATTCAAAAAGTTCTATCAATGAATGTCATTAAATTTAAATTGAATTTACAAAGAAATTTCCAATCCTTAAATAGTCCCAGGCAAGATTCACAAAGACATAGCCAGGGAACAATTCAGTGCTTTCTAATGCATAGTTTTTAGTGCATTGTCCATGTTGTGAGCAATCATCCTGTCTGTGTTAGCACGTCACAGAATTAATCTGGAAACACGCGTTATAGCAGAATTTTATATATATATATATATATATCTTTATATATATATTTCTGAATCATTAGATCGCAGACCAAACAGATATCCTGCAAAAAATATGCATTTACTACCTTTACTAACCAAAGTTTTTTTTTCAAATTATCATTTTTCCCTCCACTTCCTACAACTGGAATATGGCTTTTATATTTTTTGTTAATAATGAGATGATTTCAAAAGCTAATGATGCAAGGACAAAATAAAAATTCTTTACCATTGAATGGGCAGTGAGAACTTTCCCTTTGTCTGCTTGTCAATCCAAAACCAGGTCACCTATGCCACAGAGCATTATGCATTCCAAGCTTTCTTCAATTAACTACATCAAAATGCACATTTATAGAATATGATGCATAACAACTCTGACCTCAACTAATTGGTGAAGTTTTCCCTCCATCTTCAACTAATTTATAGTATTTTACCATCATTTTCCTTCCATCAAGACAGAGTGAAGCAATTTCGCATTTTCTTTGCCAAGATGACAACATTTCATTCCAGTCACGCACTATAGCATGTATTGTCTCCACGTTATACTTAATTTTCTGCATCCTGCTGTTCAGGTCTTGGATCAGATCTTTAGTCTGCTGAACATATGATCCGGGGTCCTCAGCCTCCCATGTCAGGGATGCTGTAGCTGGTTTCAACTGTTGGTTTATTTTCTCCAGTTCACTTTCAATGAGTGGATATTCTACCTCCAGTACTGTGGTATGCAGCTTGTTGTACAGCTCGGCTATGAGCTTCCAGTTTCCAAAGGACTACCAAAGAAAAACACTGAAAATTGAAAAAAATCTGCAGATACGAGACACCTCAGGGAAAGTTCTGAAAATACTCAGCATGAAATGTTAATTCTGTTCCTCTTTGCACAGATGCTGCCTGACCTGCTGAGTATTTCCAGTATTATCTTTTTTTCTAAGATAAATTCTTGCTAGTTTGACAAATAAAGCAGAATTTTTTCTTAAATTATTTAATGATTAAGTGTGAATTTTCCTTGCTAACATTTAAATTTAAAACTTAAAAGGGATTCACACTAATAGTACCATTTACATTTGTCTTATCATTAATCTAAAAATTTACTTCTGGATTACATATAAAAGGAGAGGTAAGTGTGCTAATCCATTATTTTTCTTTCCATTATTCAGTTAAATTAACCATTAAGGTCATAGGATAAATACAATTTACCTCATCTATAAAATGCTATTTCTTAAAGTCAAATGGTTCTTTTGCTAAACAAACTTAACAGCAAACCTAAATTGGAATAACCCTGTTAGGGATTAGGGGGACAGATAAGAGGTTCTGGGGGACAGATAAGAGGTTCTGTGGGAGAGATCGAGAATCCCGGATGGTCTGTTGCCTCCCTGGTGCCAGGGTCTGCGATATCTCGGATCGAGTTCTAGGTATTCTCAGGAGAGAGGGTGAGCAGCCAGATGTCGTGGTCCACGTGGGCACCAAAGACATAGATAGGAGTAGGGATAAGGTCCTGAAGAAGGAATCTAGGTAGTTAGGAAAGAAGTTAAAAAGCAGAACCTCAAGGGTTGCTGCCTGTGACATGAGACAGAGAGGGTAGGAACAGGAAGTTATGGCAGATGAATGCGTGGCTAAAGAGTTGGTGCAGGGACAGGGGTTCAGATTTCTGGATCATTGGGATCTCTTCTGGGGAAGGTCTGACCTGTACAAAAAGGACAGGCTTCACCTGAACTGGAAAAGGACCAATATCCTGGCGGGCAGGTTTGCTAGAGCTGTTGGGGAGGGTTTAAACTAGCTTGGCAGGGTGGTGGGAATCAGAATGTGAGTGCAGAGATGAGGGTAGAAGGACAAGGGCATGATGCTGTGTGTTCTGAGTTGGCGAGGAAGGACAGGCAGGGAACAAAACATAAATGTAGCCAGTTAGAGAGGTTGAAATGTGTCTACTTCAAGGGTAGGAGTATTAGGAATAAAGGGGATGAACTTGGAGCATGGATCAGTACATGGAACTACGAAGTTGTGGCCGTTACTGAAACTTGGCTGGAGGAAGGGCAGGATTGGCTGATGCAGGTACCGGAGGTTAGGTGTTTTAAAAGGTATAGGATGGGAGGTAGGAAAGGGGGGGAGGGGGAGTAGCATTACTGGTCAGGGATAGTATCGCGGCTATAGGAAGGGAGGACGCTGCAGAGGGAGTGTCCACTGAGTCGGTGTGGGTGGAAGTCAGAAATAGGAAGGGATCAATCACTGTGCTGGGAGTAGTCTATAGGCCCCCAAATAGCCCTCGGGACACCGAGGAGCAGATAAGCAGGCAGATTTTAGAATGGTGCAGGAAATACAGGGTTGTAGTTATGGGTGATTTCAACTTCCCTCATATTGACTGGCACCTCCTGACTGCAAGGGGGATAGATGGGGCTGAATTTGTCAGGTGTGTTCAAGAAGGATTCCTGACACAGTATGTGGACCGTCCTACATGAGGAGAGCCCACACTGGATCTAGCTCTGGATAATGAACCTGGTCAGGTGGCAGACCTCTTGGTGGGGGAGCATTATGGTGAGAGTGACAACTCTCTTAGTTTCAGCATAGCTATGGAAAAGGATAAAAACAGACAAAATGGGAAAGTGCTTATCTGGGGAAGGGCTAACTATGAAGGGATGAGGCAGGAACTAGCGAGAGTAAATTGGAAACAAATGTTCAAGGGTGAAAGCACAGAAGTAATGTGGAGGAAGTTTAGGGACCAATTGTGCTGGGTTCAGGATAGGTTTGTCCCACTGAGACAAGGAAAGATTGGTAGGAAAAGGGAACCATGGCTGACGAAACACGTGAGGCAACTCGTCAAGAGGAAGAAGGAAGCATATGTTAGATATAAGAAGCAGGAAGCAGGAGGGGCTCCTGAGAAATATAGGGTAGCCAGGAAGGAGCTTAAGAAAGGACTTAGGAGAGCTTGAAGGGGACATGAGAAGGCCCTGGTATGTGGGATTAAGGAGAACCCCAAGGCATTCTATGTGTATGTGAAGAACAGAAGGATGACAAGAATGAAGGTGGGGCCGCTAAAGAATAAAGAAGGCAACATGTGCCTGAAGGCAGAGGAGGTTGGGGAGGTCCTAAATGAATACTTTGCTTCAGTACTCACAAGTGAAAAGGATCAAGGGATCAGGGTGAGGTTGAAATAGAACAGGCCTGTGTGCTGGACAATGGGGAGATTAAGGAAGTAGTAGTGTTGGATCTTCTTAAAAACATCAAGATTGGTAAATCCCCAGGGCCGGACGTGATATACCCCAGGTTGCTGTAGGAAGTGAGAGAAGAGATCGTTGGAGCAGTAGCTATAATCTTTGAATCCTCTTTGGCTGCAGGGGAGGTGCTGGAGGATTAGAAAATGGCAAATGTACTTTGTAGTTCCCTTGTTTAAAAAAGATAATAGGGAGAATCCTGGGAACTATAGACCGGTGAGTCTTACATCAGTGGTCTGCAAACTTTTGGAAAAGATTCTTAAGGAGAGGATCTACGAGCATTTGGAGAAGTACAGTCTACTCAAGGATAGTCAACATGGCTTTGTGAAGGGAAGGTCGTGCCTCACAAGCCTAATTGAGTTTTTTGAAGAGGTAACAAAAGAAATTGTTGAGGGTAAGGTGGTAGATGTGGTCTACATGGATCTTAGCAAGGCATTTGACAAGGTCCCCCACGAGAGACTCATCCAGAAAGTCATGAGGCATGGGATCAGTGAAACCTTGGCTGTATGGATAAAAAATTGGCTTACAGAAAGAAAGCAGAGGGTAGTAGTGGAAGGAAAGTATTCTGCCTGTAGGTTGGTCACCAACTGGTGGGGTGCCACAAGGATCTGCCCTAGGACCCCTGCTCTTTGTGATTTTTATAAATGACCTGGATGAAGAGGCGGAAGGATGGGTGAGGAAGTTTGCGGATGACATAAAGATTGGAGGAGTTATGGACGGAGTTGTAGGTTGTTGAAGGTTACAAGAGGATATAGACAGGATGAAGAGTTGGGCAAAAAAGTGGCAGATGGAGTTCAATCCAGATAAGTGTGAGGTGATGCATTTTGGAAGGACAAACCAGAAGGCTGAGTACAGGGTTAATGGTTGGTTACTTAAGAGTGTGGATGAAAAGAAGAACTTGGGGTTCAAATCCATACATCCCTCAAGGTCGCTGCACAGGTTGATAGGATAGTTAAGAAGGCCTATGGGATGCTAGGCTTCATTAATAGAGGGATTGAGTTCAAGAGCAGAGAGGTCACTTTGCAACTCTGCAAATCTCTGGTGAGACCACACTTAGAGTATTGTGTTCAGTTTTGGTCACCTCATTATAGGAAGGATGTGGAAGCTATGGAGAGGGTGCAGAGGAGATTTACCAGGATGTTGCCTGGATTGGAAAACAAGTCTTATGAGGTAAGGTTAGCAGAGCTGGGACTTTTCTCTTTGGAGCGTAGAAGGATGAGAGGGGACTTGATAGAGGTCTACAAGATTATGAGAGGCATAGATAGGGTGGCTAGCCAGTACCTGTTTCCCAGGGCACGAATAGCAAACACCAGAGGGCATATGTACAAAGTTAAGGGAGGGAAGTTTAGGGGAGACATCAGGGGTAAGTTTTTTTTACACAGAGGGCTGTAGGTGCCTGGAATGACTTGCCAGGGATGGTGGTGGAGGCTAAAACATTCGGGGTATTTAAGAGCCTCTTGGACAGGCACATGGATGAAAGAAAAATAGAGGGTTACAGGGTAGTGTGGGATTAGTACTTTTTTTTAGGAATATATGGGTTGGCACAACATCAAGGGCCAAAGGGCTGTAATGTGCTGTAGCATTCTAGTTCTAAGCCCACTTTGATCATGTTGCCTTTTTCAAATGACAATGGTTTCACATTAAATATCAATCGCAGTCCCAAAGGAAACAATACCAATCTTACATTATAACTAATATCTGCCAGTCCTGGAAACACTTTGATTGAACACTTGTCCAGGATTATTCCATTGTTTCTCTAATTAGGTGACTAAAGCTAGCATTTTAAGCAGGTCCAACTTGACCAAATCAAACTACTTTTTCAATCTGTCAACGTTTGTCCATTCCTTTTCAATTCAAGAAAAGTTTATTAGCTAAATTCCCTAGAATTCATCTCCCAGAATACACCACACGCGTGGCCATAGATTGAATTCCACTGACATTTTTCTATTCCCTGACCAGTCTTCCTGTAGTCTACAGTTCAGATTCTATTAACCACATAGGCTATTTTTCTATCTTCTTTCGAAGTTCATAACCACAGGTTTCTGAATTATCTTATAACATTTACCAGGGCTGAAGGCCGAATGCGACATTCTTTGATACTCTCAAAGCCACAATCTGTACCTTGTACAATACCTCAGGTGTGGAGTGCACATCATGAATACACACTAAAGTGATGTAATCATCATCGTATGTCTGCACTGTTACATGTGTGGTACATGCAGACCATGGATCACCCAGTGATTGGATCTTTCTGTCTTTAGACATGTGACCTAAATGTGACTCAAGTGATACCCTCTGGAAACTTATGCAACAATGTCAATGGCTGTTCATCTCCACATCTGATACTGCTGTCTGGAGAGAGGGTTATTGGCAGCATTTTAGAGCTTACAGCATTTTGTTTCATTCAGTGAGTCACAGATGCTCTTCAGAAGAACGGGATATTTCTCCACTGTCAAAAGGCGCTGCAAGCGCATGCACGAACACTCATAAGGATTGCAAGTTTCCAGATGGCACCACTAAAGGTAATTTAGGACACCATAACTAAAGAGAGAACGATCTGATCACAAGGAGATCCATTAGCTGAACGTACAACACATGCAAACGTACAATGTTGATTATGTTTGCTGTGCATTCTGATGTGCTCTTCACAGATGAGCTATCACACCAAACATAGAATCGTAGATCCAAGCTATAAATAGCACCCACATGAACATGACAACTGCACTTTAGTTACTTCTGACTTTACACCTCCTTCAATAATTAAATGGCTTAATTATGAATTCATTTAGGTCAAAGCAGTTAATAAATATTCATTTGGTGTACCCATATTTCATATCTCATGTTTCATTTTTTTTTAAACAGATCATTTAAATGACTTTAAAAGTTACTATAACCCCTAACCAAAAGGAATTTTCAACAGGAGACCCATACCCCTGTGTAACCAGCACAATTGTTTCAGCTGCCGCCACACACAAATTCACACAACATGCTGCAGTAGATGATAGCTAATTGATCATTTCTTCATAAATGTATAACTGAAAACAACCGTGTTGCTTTGAAACAGTACTTGGGCTTTTGGTGCGAACCTCCATGTAGACAACATCACACTGACAATCAAAATTACTTCAGAGCTGCTCATGCAAACGTGAACATGCTAAGTAGCCTGGAGGTCCTCACAGCTGACAGCACTCCAACAGTTGGGAGACCAGCAGCTGATTGCAAGCTTCTTGGATTTTCTCAGCAGCTGCTGTAAACTGATGCTGTACCTAGTGCAAATTCAACAGTTCTATTCACAGAGAGGAGCAGTTACAAAGGATGGAGCATGTTTCAGATAATTTTATTTTCTTTTTACTTAATTCATTTAAATGCATTTAATTGTTTAAAAGAGCTGGCTTCATTGTTGAGCTTTATTTAAAATAATTTCACATATTAGCAATTATCATCATATACATAACTTCCTTGAATTTTTTAAATAAATATCACATACATTACTAAGTTCTCTGTAGACCGCCTGTTAACTAGTTTACTCATTCATATTTAAGCTTTCAGAAAGAATATGTAATCCAGTTAGAATTCCTGTAAAAATCACATCAGCATTTCTCTGCCACAAGAAATTATATATTAGTAACCAGATAAAAATACAGTCTATATATACTTACCCTATGAAGAATCTCTCTTTTCATATATAAATTTAGTGCTGTGTCTGATATGTTAAATCCTTTCAGTAATCCAAGGTATTTGACCTCTCGAAGTACAGATGAAAGCTGAAAGGAAGTTATGAAATGTTTTAGCAATGCAATTGCCTTTTACATATTACAAAATACCTGTAACATGATCACGTACAAGATAACTCCATCCTCTGGCCAGAAGTTACCTCAGGAGTAAGATTCACGAAGTATAAACCAGATTCTTTGTTCCAACGAAGAAATGGCTGAGTCAAGTTTGACTGGCAAATAACATCTAAATTTTCTGTCCACAATGTGTAGATTTCTTCTTCATAACGATCAATCACTGTCAACAATCTGTCACATTTCTGGAAAACCAGGTTTGCTTCCTTTGTTTGAAGATTTCTAAAAATATTATACAATATTAACTATATTAGACAATGTTATTATAATTTCAAAAATAATTTGTTGAAATAATGGTTTCTTAATTTAAAAGCAGTGTTTACTGATGAATGTGTTGAAGTTCTTTCCTCTGACTTAATATTCTTTCACGAAGCTCTTGAGACCACTTCAGGTTGCCTGCTATCACTGGCATGTTCTTATGCAATACATTATTCCTCTTTACCTGTTGAAAGGGTATTGTTAAACCAAAAGCTGTTGAATGATGTAAGGTCAAACAAATGCACAGGACATGTACTTTTATTATCAGAAATAAACAGAAAACCAATGAAATATTGAAGTATTGAAGCAAACACTGAATACCAATTAATTACTGATTAAAATTTATTTTCAATTGTTTAACTTTTTTTCCCCCCCACATTCAAGTGTTATGTTCAATATCTGAGAAATGTTTCTCATGGCCTGGACTTGACCCAGGAAGGTAAAAGCAGATTGGTAATAGCAGATATGCACAAAATGCTGGAGGAACTCAGAAGGTCATCCACCATCAATGGAAATGAAAAAACAATTGACGTTTCAGGCTGAGACCCTTCATCAGGACTCATGATGCTATTGACAAATACATTTCAGGTTAGTTAAGAGATGCTGCATATTTCAGCAGCAAAAAAATAAGCAAGCCAAAAATAAGTGCCTACATAGGGCAGAGCCTATGGGATACAGATGTATAATTCAAAGTAGGAGAGTCATTGCTAAAAGGACAGAAAGTTAAAGCATTTCCTTATGATACATACAGAGAGCGTTTGCTAGACAACATTTGGAAGTCATTTTACTCTAAAATTCTGGAATCAGCAGAGAAAGTACAAAAGATTTAATAAAATGTTACCAGAACCTGGTTACATCCGTCAGGAATTCAGGATCTCCTTTCTCCAGAAACTGAGGTAACCTTTAGAAACAACACTAAACTGGCATCTAGCCCACTGAGCCACTGATAGAACGATAATCCCTGCTACTTTCCCCCAATAACCCTGTTAATTATTCTCTCCCAGCTGCCTGTCAACCTTTCAAAGATGTCAGTTATTTCTGTGCCTGTCATCAGCTGCTCTTGGTTTAACAGATCATTTTCATCATCATCAAATTTTCATCTTGCAGCTTCTTCCCAAATTTTAACCCATTTCCCTTATCCTTAAAAGCAATTCAATAATGGGTTCAAGATCCCCCTCTATCAACATGATTTTGTACCCATCTATCAATTCTGGGTTCTCCAGTCCAAAGTTACAGATGAAATCTCTTGTTTTAGGAGCCATTCTAGTAATTTTAGTAATTCTCTCTTTACATGTAAACACCCTGTCTAGGACAGTGTTTATATACAAACTGAAACTACCAAAATTAGACACATTACTCCACTTTGCACAGCTTCAGCACGATTTCCATTTCTTTAATTGACACAATTTGTTCTCAAATCCATCGTGATTTACAATCTACTTTTTCAGTTGTTTATGGACAAATGTGCACACAAGCACAGGCCCCTGTTCTGACACATCCTTTGGAGCAGTGCAATTTAGCCTGAATTGTCACTTCAATCGTTCAACATTACATTTAGACCATAAGACATAGGAGCAGAAATAGGCCGTTTGGCCCCTTGAGGTTTTCCCCTCCTCAACCCCATTCCCCGGCCTCGTCCCCATAACCTTTGATGCCATGTCCAACCAAGAACCTATCAATCTCTGCCTTAAATACACCCAGTGATGGCCTCCATAATTGCCTGTGGTAATAATTTCCACAAATTCACCACCCTTTGCTAATGAATTTTTTCTGCATCTCTGTTTTAAGTTGACGCCCCTCAATCCAGAGTCTGTGCCTTTTTGTCCTAGGCTCCCCCACCATGGGAAACATCCTTTCCAAATCTACTCTGTCTAGGTCTTTCAACATTCAAAAGGTTTCCAAATTCCAGTGAGTACAGACCCAGAGCCCTCAAACATTCCTTGTATGACAACCCTTTCATTCCCAGAATCATCCTTGTGAACCTCCTCTAGAATCTCTCCAATGCCAGCCCATCTTTTCTCGGATAAGGAGCTCAAAACTGTTCACAATACTCAAGATGAGGCCTCACCATTGCCTTTTAAAGCCTCAACACCAATCCCTGCTCTTGTATTCAAACCCCCTTGAAATGAATCCTAGTATTACATTTGCCTTCCTCACCATCGACTCTACTTGCAAGTTAACCTTTAGGGTGTTAACCTTGTGAAGACCCTTCAGAATTTTGTAATAAAAAACATAGAAAATAGGTGCAGGAGTAGGCCATTCGGCCCTTCGAGCCTGCACCGCCATTTATTATGATCATGGCTGATCATCCAACTCAGAACCCTGCACCAGCCTTCCCTCTATAGCCCCTGATCCCCATAGCCACAAGGGCCATATCTAACTCCCTCTTAAATATAGCCAATGAACTGGCCTCAACTGTTTCCTGTGGCAGAGAATTCCACAGATTCACCACTCTCTGTGTGAAGAAGTTTTTCCTAATCTCAGTCCTAAAAGGCTTCCCCCTTATCCTCAAACTGTGACTCCTCATTCTGGACTTCCCCAACATCGGGAACAATCCCCCTGCATCTAGCCTGTCCAATCCCTTTAGGATTTTATACGTTTCAATCAGATCCCCCCTCAATCTTCTAAATTCCAACGAGTACAAGCCTAGTTCATCCAGTCTTTCTTCATATGAAAGTCCTGCCATCCCAGGAATCAATCTGGTGAACCTTCTTTGTACTCCCTCTATGACAAGGATGTCTTTCCTCAGATTATGGGATCAAAACTGCACACAATACTCCAGGTGTGGTCTCACCAAGGCCTTGTACAACTGCAGTAGTACCTCCCTGCTCCTGTACTCAAATCCTCTCACTATAAATGCCAGCATACCATTTGCCTTTTTCACCGCCTGCTGTACCTGCACGCCCACTTTCAATGACTAGTGTATAATGACACCCAGGTCTCGTTGCACCTCCCCTTTTCCTAATCGGCCACCATTCAGATAATAATCTGTTTTCCTATTTTTGCCACCAAAGTGGATAACTTCACGTTTATCCACATTAAATTGCACCTGCCATGAATTTGCCCACTCACCCAACCTATCCAAGTCACCCTGCATCCTCTTAGCATCCTCCTCACAGCTGACACTGCCGCCCAGCTTCGTGTCATCCGCAAACTTGGAGATGCTGCATTTAATTCCCTCATCCAAGTCATTAATATATATTGTAAACAACTGGGGTCCCAGCATTGAGTCTTGCGGTACCCCACTAGTCACTGCCTGCCATTCTGAAAAGGTCCCGTTTATTCCCACTCTTTGCTTCCTGTCTGCTAACCAATTCTCTATCCACATCAATACCTTACCCCCAATACCGTGTGCTTTAAGTTTGCACACTAATCTCCTGTGTGGGACCTTGTCAAAAGCCTTTTGAAAATCCAAATATACCACATCCACTGGTTCTCCCCTATCCACTCTACTAGTTACATCCTCAAAAAATTCTATGAGATTCGTCAGACATGATTTTCCTTTCACAAATCCATGCTGACTTTGTCCGATCATTTCACCGCTTTCCAAATGTGCTGTTATCACATCTTTGATAACTGACTCCAGCAGTTTCCCCACCACCGATGTTAGACTAACCAGTCTATAATTCCTCGGTTTCTCTCTCCCTCCTTTTTTAAAAAGTGGGGTTACATTAGCCACCCTCCAATCCTCAGGAACTAATCCAGAATCTAACGAGTCTGGAGAGAATCTGGACAGAAGTCACTGTTTAAAAATAAGGGACATCAGGGTTTAGAATCCTTTTCTTCATTGGGCATCAGAGCAGATTTTTTTGAATATTAAAACATAGATTTTTGATGCAAGGACTTGAAAGGTTACTGAGACAACAATGTGGAGTTAAAGTTGTGGCTGCCCTGTTGTGGGGCAGCACTACAGGCCTGAAGATCTGAATGGTCTGCTCTTGCTCCTTATATACTTGTGGGAGACAGGCTTCAGCCAACAAAGGTTAAATAAAACAGAACATGATAAAACAGTCCACGACTGTAACTCAGTCCCCTAATGTTTTAATTTTATGGGGTTGATTCCTTAACAATAATTTTATGTGCAGGTAAAGACCAGAGAAAACATACATGAAAGAAAATTAAGCCACTGTAGAAAGCATTCTGTAGTTCAATAAAATACACTGATCAAAATCTTCACAATTTTGAAAGTTATGAAATTGATAATTAAATGAACAGTTAGATCCATAATCTAATTGTACCAGCGCCCAAGAATATGGTGACCTGCCTCAATGACTACTGCCCAGTGGCACTTATATCCACAGTGATGAAGAGTTTTGAGAGATTGGTGATGAGACATATCAACTCCTGCTTCAGAAGCATCTTTGATCTGCTCCAATTTGCCTATTGAAGCGACAGGTCCACAGCAGATACCATTTCATTAGCTCTTCACTCAACCCTGAAACATCTGGACAACAAAGATACATACATCCAGATTCCCCTTATCGACTACAGCTCAGTATTCAATACCATCATCCCCTCAAAATTAATCAATATTGGCCTCAATAGCTCCTTGTGCAATTGTACCCTCTATTTCCTCACTTGCAGACCTCAGTCAATTCAGATTGGCAACGACATCTCCTCTACAAGACTGTATGCTTAGTCCCATGCTCTACTCACTTCACACTTAGGACTGTGTGGCTAAGCACGGCTCCAATGCAATATTCAAGTTTGCTGAGCAAATCAAAGGGTGATAAATCAGCATTTAGAAGGGAGATTGAACATCTGGCTGAGTGGTGCCAAAACAACAACCTCTCACTCGATGCCAGCAAGACCAAGGAGCTGATCATTGACTTCAAGAGAAGGAAACCAGTGGTTCATGAGCCAGTCCTCATCAGTGGATCAGAGGTGGAGAGGGTCAGCAACTTTAAGTTCCTCAGTGTTATTATTTCGGAGGCCTGGCTGGACTCTTCACACGAGTGTAATTACAAAGAAAGCACAGCAGAACCTCTATTTCCTTTGGAGTTTGTGAAGATTCAGTATAACACCTGAAACATTGATAAACATCTATAGATGTTTAGTGGAGAGTATACCGACTGGCAGCATCACAGCCTGGTTAGGAAACACCAATGTCCTTGAGCGGAAAATCCTACAAAAAATATAGTGGATATGGTCCAGTCTATCATGGGTAAAACCCTCTCCACCATTGAGCACATCTATAAGGAATGTTGTCACAGGAAAGCAGCATCCATCATCAGGGACTGCACCGCCCAGCTCATGGTCTCTCTCTGCTGCCATCAGGACAGAGGTACAGCAGCCTCAGGACTCTCACCAGGTTCAAGAACAGTTCCTGCCCCTCAACCATCAGGCTCTTGAAGTGAAGGGGATAACTCTACTCCACTTGCCCCATCACTGAAATGTCCCACAGCCTATGGACTCACTTTCGAGGACTCTTCATCTCATGTTCCTGATATTTATTGCTTATTTATTATTTTTGTATTTGTACAGTTTGTCTTCTGCACACCAGATAAATGCCCAAGTTGTGTGGTCTTTCATTAATTCTGTTGTGGTTATTATTCAATAGATTTATTGAGAATGCCTGCAAGAAAATGAATCTCAGAGTAGTGTATGGTGACATACATGTAATTTGACAATAAATTTACTTTGAACTTTAATATTTGTACTTCATTTGATCCCAGACAGGGATTCCACAGCAAACTAAGTCTTCAAGGCTAGGGATAGTAGTTGCTGAGTACATAGGTGAAAAATCTTTAATACAATCATGGTTGTGCTCGCGTGATCACACAGAATAAATGAAAAAGTGTAGCCCTCAGGTAAAAATAGTTGAGATGATAACCAGAAACATAATTGAAAAAAGCATAAAACACTTTAAAATTCAGTTTAATAGCATAGATATTATCCTTATTTTTTACTTTTGTTATATCTTTATAGTTATATCTTCATCTAGATAAACAAGCTTAAACTTGGGCAGGCAACTGGTTTGCAGCTTTCAGGCAGTCATTAATCCAAGCCACACATGCATCAGTCAGTCTGGATGTTCCTCATTTGTGCCGCTGTCACCTCTCCCTCAAGTGTACAGAACAGAGAGGCTGAACGCAAGACGGAGCAAGAATATAAAAATTTAGATAAACGAATTGGTAGGAATATCAAGACAGACTTCATGGAATTGACCAATTATTTTTATTAAAGGCAGAAGTTTGAAATACACATCTGTTAGTTCATTTCTGCACAAATCTGGTTCAAATTTATACAAAGAATGATCCTTTCCAACTCCCACCACCTTCTCAACTATCCCACCATGAAGGACAGAAATAAAAATTCAGAGAAAAATATGGGAAAGAATAATATGTTCTCAGTACAGATCAGGGAAGAAATATACAACAACTTCTTCAGAAAAATTAGAATGCACCCAAAATTGCTAAATAGAATTATTTAATACTCAAACTCTGGCTGTCTTGAAATTATGCATCATTTAGCTAATTTTAACATGCAAGCGAAAAATGGAAGAAAAATAAGCAACACGTGTTTATGAACCACATCTGGCAACAGCATCTTTTCATACATTTCCATTGTTGAAATAATAATCCAGATGAAGTTCAAGTTTAAATGTCATTCAACCACACATGAATATAGTCAAACAAAACAGCAAAACACAGTATCAACAATCACCCACAGCACACGGCACATATAACACATATAAGGTGGAAAGCACACAAGATATCAGTAAAATATAGTCAAGAAATCCAAGGCCAAGTCCACGAATGTTGCAGCAATTTTCAATCGAACACAATACCAAGTGACCGCTGAGGGGAAGCACTGTCTCCAGTGTGGATGCCACAACACACTGACTCCGTTGGCGTGCACAGACTCCATAGCCTCCCTCTTGGGCGGCTGTAAACAGACAACACCGCGACTCGAGGGCTAGTCCTTGCTAAAACTGAGCCCACGCAGCTTCACCACTGTCTGCCAATAAATCAGTGAATGGCCGTTCCACATTAGCAACATCCAATGGGTTCTTGCAATCAAGGAAAGTGACTTGGATGAGCACTCACTGTTAGACTGCATACCACCTTCAACTTTCTAACACAGGCAGCAGCACGATCCGCTCCTTCAGTTTCTCTGCCAACGAGTAATTCACTGATGGGTAGACCTGCAGTACTTTAAGCTCTTAATATCCAGCAGGGTTGTGTGATTGTAAAAAATACATTTAAGGAAGATAACACCACCTTTGGTTGACCCAGTAGAAGCCGCTGCAATTGTACATGCCGCCATCTTACTGGAAGATATACAAATCTAGATAGGGATCTCCTCCCATAAAATATGATGAGGGAGGAGTTAAATATGGAAAACTGATGACTCCAACCAGTCTTCCATGCATTTGTCTTCTGAATATCAAGCTATGTAGTTTCAAATCAGCCCAGTATGTGCTACTCAAATTAGTCCTTTTTTCTTTTATATTATCAACACCAGCTCCATAGCAAAGAAAGCCCAGCAGCATTTCTACTTTCTGCAAAGACTGAGAAATGTCCATCTCCTATCCCCCAACCTCACCACATTCTACAGAGGTTGTATTGAGACCATCCTGAGCTGCTGCATCATGGCCTGGTTTGGAAATTGTGCTATCTCGGATCGCTAGACACTGCAGCGGATAGTGAGGTCAGCTGAGAAGATCATCGGGGTCTCTCTTCCCGCCATCACAGATATTTACACCACACGCTGCAGCCGCAAAGCAAACAGCATTATGAAAGACCCCACACACCCCTCATATAAACTCTTCTCCCTCCAGCCATCTGGAAAAAGGCACCAAGGCATTCGGGCTCTCACGAGCAGACTATGTAACAGTTTCTTTCCCCAAGCCATCAGACTCCTCAGTACCGAGAGCCTGGACTGACACCAACCTACTGCCCTCTACTGTGCCTATTTTGTTTATTATTTATTATTATTTACTGTAGGGCCTGCACTGTTTTGTGCACTTTATGCAGTCCTGGACAGGTCTGTAGTCTAGTGTAGTTTTTGTGTTTTTTCTTATGTAGTTCAGTGTAGTTTTTGTATTGTTTCATGTAGCACCATGGTCCTGGAAAACATTGTCTCGTTTTTACTGTGTTCTGTACCAGCAGTTATGGTTGAAATGACAATAAAAAGTGACTTGACTTGACTTGAATGAGCCTCTCCTGATCCGAATGACCAATATGAGCAGAGGTGCCACATAGGAAATGTTTCTACAGGAGTCCACATGAATCCCAAAGGAGGAGACATGCTCCACCAATCTCTCAAGGACACAATGTATCTGCCCCTGGTCTTCCTCTCTCCTGCTACAATCATCTCTCCTCCTCCACCAATGAACTTGCTGCACCATACACTCCCCTCTCCACCCATCCTACTTCTCTAGGCTTTTGCTCTCTAACACAAACTGGCAGTCTGACTGCCTGCCAAGGAGGCAACAAACAGACTGGTCCTCTGACTTAAATTCAGCACAGCCCCTGCAAGCCAAGTTCCTCAGCTGTTTTCTATTTCCCTATGGCTTCTCCAACCCGCCTGTAAATACTGGGACCCATACATTTAACTCATAATAAATATAAACAGGAGATTTTGCAGGAATTAAGAGGAATAAATGGATTCAGGATTAGATTAAGAAGTCTAAAGATACCAAAAGAGCAAGAGTTTGCTTTGTCACATGAATAGGGAGGATGAACTGGTGCGGAGACTAATTTTCTTATGGATAACAAAAAGATGATTAAATCAAATCATAAAATACCATTTGTTCATTTAAAAACCTACACAATTCCATGAAGTCCAATGAAGAGCATGAACAATATAGATTTTATCCTGGTCGCTCTTAAAGTTTCTCTTAAACTACTCCTGGATCTTCAAAGGAAACTAATTAAAAGAATATTAATAACTGATTTCCACTCTAAAACAGCCTGTCAGCAATACGTTGCATTGCTCCAGTGGAATACACTGGGCAAATTAATATCATGAGCGGGTTGAATTTATAACATCCTCAGCAAGGGATGACTAAAATCAATGTTTCTGCAGAGAAGAATAGATTGACCTACAGGTATGATGTTAACCACTAGATTGTCACATCTCAGAATCAGGTTTATCACCACTGACATATCAGGAAATTTGTTGTTTTGCAGCAGCAGTTCAATGGAATACATAAAATAACCTGTAAATTGCAATATATACAGTATATTAAAAAATAAATTAGTGCAGAGAGAGCAAAAATAGTGAGATAATGTCCATGGGTTTATTGACCATTCAAATATCTGATGGTGGAGAAGTAGTGTTTTTAAAATGTTGAGTGTCTTCAGGTTCCTGTACCTCCTTTCTGATGGTAGTTGTGTGAATGAAATTGCCAGAGAAAATTACTGGTAAATACAAAGCAGCTTCTTTATTCGACAAAACAAGGTACAGTGGGCAACATATGGAGATGCTCTCGGTGGAAAGGTCTGCTGGCCCAATGTGGGACTCGATATTTATTTGCTAAACACAAAGGACAATTCCATATTTACAAAGTATAGACAATGTTTTCTTTTGAAACTACAAATTTCACACCTTCTGATTTGCATCCATCCCACAGATGCCAGCATCCTCTGGACTGGGATTCACAGCTTTTAGGAATCCATTGCTCCAAATTAAATCCAGGATACGTTGTCAGGGAACAGAAGACTGGTAACCAAAGCCATTTGCTAAATGTAAATGACCCTAAACCCAAAAGTCACTAACAGTAGCAAAGAGAAAAGAGATCATTGTTCTGGGTGGCATAGATGACACCTTTTGAAAACGTCCTCAATGGTGGGGAAGTTTGTGTCCATGATGAATCGGGCTGTTTATAACCCTCTGCAACTTCTCCTGATCCTGAGCAGTAGCCCCTCCATACCAGATGGCAATACAACCAGTCAGAATGCCCTCTGCAGAAAGTCTGTAAAAATCTGCCAGTCACAGACTGTCAAACCAAATCTGGACTGGTGCATCTTCCCTCAACTTTCCC
The DNA here is from genome assembly GCF_030028105.1 of Mobula birostris. Classification (NCBI taxonomy): domain Eukaryota; kingdom Metazoa; phylum Chordata; class Chondrichthyes; order Myliobatiformes; family Myliobatidae; genus Mobula; species Mobula birostris. The sequence goes on along the minus strand of NC_092375.1, from coordinate 168,984,671 downwards.
ATCCTTTCTGCAATCAATTCTTTGGTCTTACTGACATTGAGTGCGAGATTGTTGTTGCAACATCACTCAAATAGCTGATCTCACTCATTTACGCCTCCTCATCACGACCTGAGATTTTGGTGACATTTTTTTGTCATCAGCAGATTTATAGATGGTGATTGTGCTGTGTCTAGCCACAAAGTCGTGGGTGTAGAGAGAGCTGAGCAGCAGACTAAGCACGTATTCTTGAGGTGCAGCTGATCAGAAAGATGTTATTTCTGATCTGTACTGAGTGTGGTCTCCTCACAAGGAAGTCAAGGATCCAGTTGCAGAGGGAGGTACAGAGGCCAGACTGAGCTTATCCTATGACTAGGAAAAGCTAGTAACTTTTACAGCTGAATCCTTGCAGGCTGGTTTTTAACTAGCAGTTTCAGATGAGCAAGTATACAAGGTACCTTGAGTGTGGACCTCCCTTTCGAATTGTAGATGTGACATTTTGAATTGAGTTTAGCTGTCTAAACAGATGTTTGATTGGAAGAGCCACATTTTGGACAGCAGATTCTGTACCTCCCTTCTGTACCTCCAGAAGTTTTGAAGCTTATTAATTCTGAGGTGATGACAGTGTTGAATGCTGAGCTGCAATTAATAAACACTAGCCTAATAAGTATTGCTATTGTCCACGCCGTCCGAAACCCTGTGGAGAACCAGTAAGATTGCATCTACTGTAAACCTATTGTGGTTGTAGACAAATTGCAGTGGGTCAAGAGTTTGTTCAGGCAAGAGTTAATTCTAGCACGATCAACCTCTCAAAGTACTTCATAGTAGATATGAGTGCAACTGGGCAATAGTCAATGCAAAGATACACACTCATCCACACAGTCATTGAAGTTGCTCAATCTGCTTTTCTTGGGCAACTATAAGATTGATAATAAAATTACATTGAATGTTGAATTTTACTTCTCAAAATACATATACAATATACCATATAATACCGAGTTTCATTTTCTTGTAGGCATTCACAGTGGAAGAAGCACAATAGTATCAATGAAAAACTACACAGACTGACAAGCAACTAATACGCAAAGACAAACTGTACAAATACAAAACAATAATAAGTAAATAAATACTGAGAACAAGCAGGTGGGAGCTTTGACTGCAGCAGTGAGAAATTGAAGCTGTCCTCAAAATACTCCAGCTGGTTAGTTGGCACAGGTTTTCAATGCCCTACCACACTATCTGATGTTTTTGCGCGAGTCCACCCTCTTGAAAGATGTTCTGACATTGGCCTCAGAGTTATAATCAGATCGCCAGATACTGCAGGGAGTTGCACAGGTATAATTTTACTTTCCCTTTCAATGTGTATAAAAGGTGTTGAGCTCATCCATGAGTGAAGCATCATAGCTTCATAGGTGTCTCCAACACCACAGATCTTTGCCCTTGGCAGACTGTGAACCTCAGGTTCACCACAGCTTCTGGTTTGGGTACGGCTGGCATGTTCTCAAAGGCACACACTCACCCTGACAAGGTCTTGAAGAAGTTGTCAAGGTCATACTGGTCTGTATATCTTGCTATTTTAAAAGTATTGTCTCTGGTTACTGCTGTTACCAGTTAATTACTTATTAAAATATTCATTAGAAATCCCACCATTTATCAATTTGTTTTTTGCCATTGACAGATACATTTAAATAGTTGGTCTTCAATAGTGAATATCATGTCGCTATGTAGCAAATGATAATTCATTTTATCCAGCCTTTATGAAATTTCAGTTACTGTCTTTCAAGAAGGCATCCTATTACAAATGAGGGAATTAGTGACGAAACTATTTACGATATTCTTCCGTCCCATTGAATTGAACTTTTCCTCTCGGCGTGAATATTCAGTTTACCTCTGTTTATTTAGTTCTGGATTGAATATCATTCCACTTGACAGTGAATTTCAATGAACCGAAGTCAAGTCTACCACATTACAGCATGGTGAACTTTTGCAGAAGACCAGTCTGACATATTACAAGCTTGGCACTTGGCAGGAAGCTCTGTTGTCTTAGGTTGGTCACCTGCAATGGCCTGTTTAGGGAGATTCACCCTCTCTTATTCCTTCACTTCTGGTTTTCAATCTTCATTTTCGGAACTGATAAGTCCTCGTGGTGACCATTAAATTTTATAAGATGTTCAATTGCTAGACAACAGATACAGCAGCTCTTGCCCAGAGAGAAAAAACTTCCTTTTCCTCAATTCCTGATTATATATTTTCTGCTTCCTAGAAAGCTGACATTAACTACAGGGAAACAACAGGAATTCTGCAGATGCTGGAAGTTCAAGCAACACACATCAAGGTTGCTGGTGAAGGCAGCAGGCCAGGCAGCATCTCTAGGAAGAGGTACAGTCGATGTTTCAGGCCGAGAAATGTTGACTGTACCTTTTCCTAGAGATGCTGCCTGTCCTGCTGTGTTCACCAGCAACCTTGACGTGTGTTGCATTAACTACAGGGCATCTTTTTCAAACATTTACCAGGAGCAACTACACAAGGTCTACTTATAGAAAACGTTCCCTCTAATTTTTTTTAAATATACAGCTTCAGGGACCAACCATTGCTCTAGGAGGAGGAAATTTTTTAAATGGTTTAATTTTTATTTTTACACAGCCTGAAAACTGGGTGGCATTATATTATATAAAATAAAATTGCAGCTGCACGCCAAAGACAATGTGCGTGGAAGCATTTCAGTTACCGCATGGCCACAGCTTAGAGGAAACGGTGCTTCTGGATCAACATGACCGCATCCCTGGCGATTAATAACCTGCTGAAAGCTTTCTGTAGAAAAATATGACCACTTCTCCGTTTTTACACAAAGGGCTAAAATAGCCTTGTTCTGTAATTGCATCAGACAAACAAGCTTTTGAATGTACAACATCCCTAAAGTTAATACTATTGTTGTTAGCATTGAGCAGAAAAGAGGTCGAGCAGATTAGGAAGCAGAGTAACTGCAATATGATTTGGTACAGTAGATCCTGGAGTAAGGATTTTGGTGAGTGAAGAGTATGTATTATATTACTGCACTTATCCAATGACTAGGCAAGCTAGTAACTTTTACATCTGAATCCTGGCAGACTGTTCTTTAGCCAAAGCTAGCAGTTTCAGATGAGCAAGTACACAACTTACCTCTCTTTCCAGTTGCAGTTGTGACGTTTTGAAATGAGTTTAGCTGTCTAAACAAGAGATGTTTGATTGGAAGAGCATCGTTTTGGACAGCAGATTCATGTGCAATGGCACAGTGTGGGTTTTGGTAAGTACTATCAGCTGAGTAGTTCTACTACTCTGTTTTAATTCTCAAAGTAAAATTGAGGGGCTTTGGCTTGTTGTGGGTTATGCCCCGAACAGAGGTAGTTATTTCCCCTTAGGGCACTAAAATAATTCAATGGTAATTCATAGCAAGAGCATCTGGTCCCTGCTGTGTGTTCCTCCTGTATGATGAGGGAAATCTGGGACACTTCTCAAAGTGCAAAGTATATCTATTATCAATAAATTATACAACCTTGATATTCATCTGCTTACAGGCAGCAACAAAGCAAGAAACCCGAAAGAATCCAATTTAAAAAAAAGACCAACACCCAATGCGCAGAGAAAGAAAAAAACACACACAAATCATGCAAACAATAAAAGCAAGCAACAGCATTCAGAAGGAAAGCGAGCCGATAGACTCAGAGCCCAGAGCAGCCAGAGTACGCCCACAGCTTCAGTTTATCACACAGCAGTGCAAATTGCCAGAAAACTCACACACAGCGTGTAGCAGCTGGAGCAGATTCACTGCCTCAGCACAGGGGCAAGAGGAGTAAACATCACGGTAAGGTGAGCAGAGTTGGCCTGATTCTCGCCTCAGTGACCAACTGCAGGTGCTGAATGACTATGCTGGAGTGGGAGATGGCAGGCACAGGCAATCTCACACTATGTAGAGTATCCAGATGATGACTTGCATCACCAAGATTACGGACACGATGCAGGCAGATGGTATTCATGGTCAGGTCTGTGTATTGTGGACTGAGGAACTGTTCCTATGCCGCCGTGATTGTAAAATCTGACAAAATTAACCCAAGCTATTTCATACATTTAGTATTAGATGATAGTTCACTCTACCTGCAGAAATTTGGCAGTATGCACTAACAGTTATATTTCACAATTAAAGTGAAAACATTGCTTTACCTTTGTTTGATCAAGTATTTGTTTGCAGCTATTGAGCTCCTCTTCAAACATTGAGAGAAGGTTGGAATAATTTGAAGCAGTAATATTGGCGATCACCGGCCTTTCCAGTAATGCACCAAATATTGACAGAAGCTGCAGAGAAATAACTAATTATAAATCACAACTCAGTACCTTGGCATTTAACAAAGTATTATGAACAAACTTTTGCTGCTTTTTTTTTTAAAACATTATCGCTTCACCATTTCTTCACATAAACATGGCATCACAGAGAGATTTGCTATTAACGTCCCTTTTGATTGATTTACCTAAAGGCATGTGGATAAAGCAGTAAAACCAAAATATTTTAGATACAGGAATATAGCAGATGATCTGGTGGAGCAAAGCATTTAGACGTCCATCCAAACAAATCACTAAAATACATGCAATACTATGAAAATTAATCTAAAACGTTACAGAAATATTGGACAGACTCAAAGAGGAAGTGGTAGCCACATTGTTCAAGCCCTATCAGGAATAGAGTTCAATTTTGATAACAAAATTTCAAGATATATTGACTTATGAGACAAATGACCAAAGATTTATCAGAAATCATGAGGTTAACCTTAACTTGCCTCATTTCCTCAACTGTAGAAAATCAAGGAACAATCTGTTTGAAGTGTTTAAAGATTAAATGAATATAATAGGTTAGGGAGGGAAATTATTTCCTCCAGTGGGAAACAAAATGCAGGGAGCCAATCTTAATGTTGGAGCAAACTATGAATGTTCCCCCCCCCCAAAAAAAAATACACAAATAGTGGTAGAAACATGAAACTCCTAAAATAGCATTGGAGAATTGAAGTTTTTCCAAGATGCCTGGGTGTTGTTCGTCAGCATTATCAAGGGATACAGAACGAAAGGTGGAAATGGACACGAGATACCAGTCAGATGTAAACTAATTGATCAGAATGTTTAATTTTTCTCATGGAATTCCCAGATCTCACTTTGTGGAAGTAATTTTTCCTCCCAATGTGGATCTCCAGAGGAGGAAATACAGCAAACAAACCATCCCAATAGTCAAGCAGCAAATGTAGATGTGAGAGATCTGCAATAAAAGCAGGAAACGCTGGAAATATAGAGCGTGTCTGGCAGCACTCAACATGAAATAGACAATCATTTGGGTTAATCTTCCATCAGAAGGAGGAAAATTTAGAAATTAAATGTGAAGGACTGTAGAGGAGGGAAATGATCTAATTTCAGATATAGCGTGAGGCAGGTGTGATGAAAGATCAGCAACCCGGAACGTTACCTGCCCATTTCAGATTTCCAGCAAGTGTTGTGTGTCCAGCACTTTTCCCCACCCCATGCACCATCTTGGCCATCTACCTCCTTTAATTTGCATCTCAACCAGACTGTTCATTTGCAATTAACAAGCTTTTACCACCGTTTCTCAGCCAGCCCTCTTACTTGCATCTTTTTCTCTTGTCCACACAATACCACAAACAATCTGTTTGTTCTGCCCTCCCACTTCTCCACAACTCCTAGCTTTGCCTAAATCCTGGTCAGTTAACCATTTCCCTCTCCCTGGTCTGCCATGTATTTGCAGTATGATTTATGTTTTTCATAATATTCTTTCATTGAGATGCAGTGCTACAGTGTTCAAAATATTTAATTTCACCTTAAGTAACCATGGTATCTTTCTCTATCAGTGCCTTGAAAAAGTATTTTATTCATCAACATAAGTTGATTATCTTAAACTTTAATTATCAAGTCTACAGGATCTGAAACAAAATAACTAACTTGAATATTTTCTATTGTTTCAGAATAAGCTCAAAAAGACTACAAATGGCTGGACTGAACTGATGCTCAGTTTGCAGTTCATTGCCCCTCACACACCCATACTTGCATGATGTACAGGACTGATTGAGCAAGGAGGCATTTTTCATTGCTGCCTAATCCTTGTGTTACCTCAAGTTCACTACAGGCAGTCAGCTGTCTGGTATGCTCTGACAGCCTCTGACAGGAGTCAAGGCAGTTCGTGCAGCCTTGCCTCATGTTTTCAAATAATTAAATGTTAAAATAAAATTAAGTGAACTTACCCTAGCTATATTTTTCAATGTTCTCTACAAGACAGGGAATCAGCATTCGAGTGAATGGTTATACCTGTGTGGATTTGGCCGGTTTAGCATTGACAGAGCTAATTACTGAGCACTTGGGCTCCATGGCCAAACTCCAGGTGACACAGCAGAGTGACAGGCACACCACTTCAGTAGCTGAAGGCTATTGTTCTTCATTTTCCTATTGCACGCTTTAAACTAAAACGAAAATCCTGATTTTAAATCCTACCTAATAGACCACAGCGTAGGCAATTCAAAGGAGCTTGGAAATGGGCTCAGTTTTCTACGCCAACTTAAACATGAAATTCTATAAATACCTTAAAAGCTGACTCCAGACTTCCACAATCATGAAATGCAAGGTTCAGCAATGAGCCCAGGTGTTGGTCAAAGCCATATATACAAGCCATGTATCTGCAGTGGTTAGACAAAAATTCCTGCACAGTGCATTGAATATATTTAGATTTGTGATTAAGGTAGCTTAGGTAATTTATTTTTAAAACATACTTTTATACTGAATGAATATGAACACATAACAAAATTCTTCAGTGTTTAAATTGGTATGCAGCCTATTACAATGTTTAAAAAATTAATTTTAGAAGGCAGATAATGCAAAATGCAAGTATATCTGACATTAAACGACAGGAATTCTGCAGATGCTGGAAATTCAAGCAACACACATGAAAGTTGCTGGTGAACGCAGCAGGCCAGGCAGCATCTCTAGGAAGAGGTGCAATCGACGTTTCAGGCCGAGACCCTTCGTCAGGACTAACTGAAGGAAGAGTGAAACTTTCAAATCCCTTACTCACTCTTCCTTCAGTTAGTCCTGACGAAGGGTCTCGGTCTGAAACGTCGACTGCACCTCTTCCTACAGATGCTGCCTGGCCTGCTGCGTTCACCAGCAACTTTTATGTATATCTGACATTAACACACTTAGGGAAAAAAAAGAGCAGTACCATATTGTTGCAATCCAACGGATCGTACTTGCTATCTCCAAACACTCGCCAACATTCCTGAAACTCCTCATGGATATCGCCGATCCTTTCAGTGAGATCTTTCCCTCTGCAACCTCCTATTACAATTTTTTCCAATTTATGAAACTCAGTTGCAGTGATGAAGAGTTCCTGAAAGCAAACTTACAATGAGCAGCTAACCTTAGCAACATGAACATGGAAACTTATGAATTTTATTTCACAGAATCATCAACTACCACAGTACAGGACATATTATTTTGCCTTCATATCTGTGCCTGCCCTTTGGTAGTCCAAACAGTCCCATTTCCCAGCATGATTCCACGAACAAAAGGGTTACCGTATGAGGAACGCCTGGCAGCTCTTGGGCTGTATTCCCTGGAGTTCAGGAGAATGGGGGTGGGGGGGTGGAGGATCTTATAGAAATATTCCAAATGTTGGAGGGTATGAACAGATTAGAGATGGCAAAGTTATTTCCCATGGTAAGGGATTCTAGGACAAGAGGACACAACTTCAGGATTGAAGGATGTCCTTTTGGAACTGAGATGCAGAGAAATTACTTTAGTCAGAGGGTGGTAAATCTGTGGAATTTGTTGCCACGAGCGGCTGTGGAGGCCAAGTCATTGGGTGTATTTAAGGCAGAGATAGATTGGTTCTTGATTAGCCAGGGCATCAAAGGGTATGGGGAGAAGGCAGGGGAGTGGGGATAACTGGAAGAATTGGATCAGCCCATGACTGAATGGCAGAGCAGACTCGATGTGCCGAATGGCCTATTTCTGCTCCTATACCTTATGGTCTTATAATACAGACATTATGCCCTCAAAAATTACATCAAAATTCTCTTTATAAAGTTATTTTCAAATCTGCCTCAGATTACAAGAGCGTGGTTTATAAAAAGGATTATTATATCATTTCCTATTCCTTTGGGAATCACCATTAATCCAGTTTGCCGACCCCAAGGCTAATTGTAACTATTAGATTCTACACAACCATCTTTCTGATTTTAAATTGCTCTAATTTCCTCCCTTCTATTGAAACAGTCCAAGCTACTGTTGTCCCTCGACCTAAATATCTCTCAACCTTGATCACAATCTAGTATACCACGAAGGTTTTTTCATTTTTCTCAACATGGTATCAAGAGCTGATATCAATATCTTGATTGAGGATTACCTCTTTTAATGTTTGCACTTCTTTGTACCCTGGGTATCTATTACCAAAGCCACACTTATCTTTCATTTTTACAAATAAGCAGGGAGTAACAATTGGAATATTTATATAATACCAAGATACAGTAAAATACTTGTGTAATTAACATGCAGTGCGTTCTGAAAGTATTCAGCCCCCACAACTATTTTCACATTTTACTGTCACATTTTCTAAATTTAAAATATATTGAAGTAGGATTTTTGTGCTAATCAACAAAACATTGTGCATGTCAAATTGAAACAAAAATTGCCAACAATTTACTCAAGATCAAAAACCAAAATTATGAAGCTAATGAAGTATTCCCCTGTAATTATTGTACTAACTTTCCTCAGGTGTAATACTATACATTACCTTACCATCTCACCCAATTTGTTGAAGTGGAAAATTGGAGGATCACCTGCTTTCGTTGAATTCATGATAAATATCCCCTCTCTCTGAAAAGTCTAACAGTATGGTAGATTTTCAACAGGCCAAATCAAAATGAAGACAAAAGAGCATTCAAGACAAGTCATGGAATTGACAATGGAGAGGCACAAATCCAGGGAGGGGTACAAGCATCTCAAAGTCACTGAACATATCCTGGAGCTCTGTGAGGTCCATCGTGAAAAAGTAGAAAAATATGAAACCTTGGTCAGTCCACTCCTCTAAATTTAATCACCGAAAAATGGCACTTGTAAGAAAGGCTTCTGAAATGCTAACAGTCACTCTGGGTGAGCCGCTGAAGTCGGTAGCTGCAACTGGAGATGAAGTTCATGGCTCCACAATCTCTAAGGCCTTGAACAAAAAGGGCATTTATGGAAGAGTGGCAAGGAAGAAGCCCTGACTAAATATAAAGCACATCCTTGCCTGTAAAGACTTTATAAAGCGTCACTTAGAACCTACTACAGAATAAAGAGGTGAAAGAAGGCCTTGTGGTCAGATGGGACTAAAGTGGAACTCTTTGACCTCAACACTAAGTGGTATTTGTGGCACAAATCTAATACTGTGCATCACCCAGGTAACACCATCCCTATTGTAAAGTACGGTGGAGGTGGCATTATGCTATGGGGATGCTTTTCAGTAGCAGAGACTGGAAATCTACTCAGGATTGATGGGAAGATGAATACTGCTAAATACAGAGGTCCTGGATAAAAATTCATGCTAGCCTCTACCTCCGGGACAGAAGCTCTTCTTTCAGCAGGACAACAACCCAAAGCACACTGCCAGAGCAACCATGGAGTGGCTTCAAAATGAAGAAAATTGATGTCCTGGAGTGGTCCAGTCAGTCCTGACCTTACCCGATCAAACATCTCTGGCAGGACCGCAAGAATGCTGCCCAGCGCCACTCCTCAACTAGCCTGGCACAGCTTGAGCAATTTTGTAAGGGAGAATGGGCAAATCTTCTCCATCTCATTGTGCAAAGCAAATAGAGATGTACTCAAAAAGACTACTGAATGTAATAGCTGAGAGAGGTGGTCAAACTAAGTACTGAGCGGGGGGGGGTGAATACTCTTGAATTGCTGACATTTCAACTTTTTGAATTTTTAGTTTCTCATGCTTTACAATTTTCCCTGTTTTTTGGGGGGGGGGGGAGGAGAAGGAGCATGTGATTCACAAACAAAAAAATTCTCAGTTAAATTGGTCAAAACCCTCAGTTGTAATACTCATTTATGTGAACAAAGGGTTGGGGGCCGAATACTTTAACAAGGCATTACTTTTGTTTGTACATGTATAACAAAGTTTACTCACCTCAGTTTTCAACAATCTGTCAAGAAACTTATCAAAATGAGCAAACACCATTTGTGATGGAAAGTCCCAGAGCTTCACTTCTATTGTGCTATTGTAATAGCAGGAAATCTTTAATCTGTGTTCATGAAAACTATTCTTGAAGGTTTTCAATATACGTATGGCAACTTGTACCTTCTCCAGTGCCTCTTCTATTTCAACTTTGAAAATCTCTTCTGGAACAAGATAGTTCGAAGCTATTGAAAAAAACAAGACAACGCTTCTCAGCTGAAATTCTGTTATTGTTAAAAGATCAGATTTTTTTTCATAAAAGTTGCTGGTGAACGCAGCAGGCCAGGCGGCATCTCTAGGAAGAGTGCAGTCGACGTTTCAGGCCGAGACCCTTCGTCAGGACTAGATCTTCCTAGAGATGCTGCCTGGCCTGCTGCGTTCACCAGCAACTTTGACGTGTGTTGCTTGAATTTCCAGCATCTGCAGAATTCCTGTTGTTTGAGATTTTTTTTCATGACCATTTAATTTTTTACTCAGCTGCTGAAGGAAAAAAGTTTTTGTAATAAGTTCAAAAATTACACATTTCAATTCGTGAAAAAAAATCTGTCACAGGACACATTCAAGAATGTCCTGAAACATAATTTGCAGTAAAAGATAGCTGTAAATTGCTTTAAAAACTTTAAAGATTTTATCAAATATTAACAAATCCATAAAGGTATATAGAATACAGTAGGAATATTATTAAAGATCAACTGTGCCCACATTTCACAGCTTACAATACTTATACAGTGAAAACATTTCAAATTCAGATTCTTTTATTTATCACATGTAGATCTAAAATACAGTGAAATAAGTCATTTGCATTAACAACCAACACAATGTGCTGAGGGCAGCCTGCCACACGTATTCTACTGAAATTCAACACCTTCCTTTATAGAAACACTGGTATTACAATTCATCATTGTTTTAATAAGCAAATAGTGTTTCAAGATTCAAGATTAATTATCAAAAATTGTATACATTATACAACCTTGAGATTTACTTACTCACGGAAGCCCCAAAGCTAGAATCCAAAAAGAACCCAATCAAAAAAATAATAAAAACAAAAGAACACAATGCACAGAATTGAATTGAAAATACACGTTAACTGTCCTGTGCTATCACCAGTGGGATCATCAGTTGATCTGCGACCTGTCTTCAGGAGTTTTGGCTCGCTTATGATCAAGACTTCCTCGAGGTGGTGGGCCAGCAGTGCTAAAGCACCACCTCCCACTGGTGAACTTAAAAACTTGGCATCTGCCTCTATCAGAGTTGTTGGTCGCTTCCATCCAACAGATAGTCTACTCTTCAGGTGTCTATGCAACTACTGAAGGGTTTGCAAAAAGATGGATACACTGTCTATCTGCCCCTCTGGACGTACTTGGTCCACACCCATGCTGATCCAGTCTCTTCAAGTGAAGCCAAGGTCACGCAGCCACTTCTGGAGAGTGAACGCAATAAACCCATGGCAGCCTACTTCGAATGGATAGCATGAGACCTTCCACCACACAGATCATGCGAACTATTGAAGCAAACAACAACATTCCAAACCACAACTGAGTCCTCAGATCTGAACCCTAGAGCAGCCTGGAGCAGGCCCAAAGCCTCACTTGTCAGTCCATCGTGTTGGTGAGCAGAGAGCAGAGCAGCCGAAGCAGTCTCCATAGAAACTCACGAAGAGAAGAGTACCATTGCAGACAGCCTATGAAATCAGCTCTCACACCAGATCCTGACACCCTGTCTTGTCAGACTATTTGGGCTGATGTTTAAATTGAACAAACTACAGACAGCAAAAGGCTCTGGTGCCCAGAAGAGAGAAGTGACCATCATGGAGAGTGAGTGAAATCGGCTCTCGCCTCCTATCTGGGCTGGTGTTTAAAATGTCTAAACAGTATATCGTACTTCACATTGGGACCCAGCTACTGTGAAGGTCTCAGGGCCTGTACCACACTGCCCAGCAACTCACTCCTGGCCCAGTCGCCACCCTCAGGCTCTTCAAATCAGCTCGAGGCCCAAAGAAATCCACCCTTGCCCCTGGGTCAGTTGTATGAGCATCAAATCTCCTCTGCCCAGGCCCCAACTTCTCTCGATGCCCAGAGTGATCAGACCTCCCACCCAGGCCATTTGCATGAGCATCAGATCTCCATCTGCAACACACCATCTCAGCTCATCCCCTGAACTCACCTTGCCATTGCTTGCTCCTTCACTGCTTGCAGTGATAATTCAGCACAACTTACCTCAGAAAAGGAATTTTTAGTGATACTTTTAGTCGGATTTCTTATCCTTTTAGCTATCAGAGTACTGTCGCATGTGTTCCGTAGTGCCAACTCGATGGGCCAGATGGCCCAATCCTGCTCCTATATCTTGGTCTTACCTGGCTGCACTGAATTTGTTTCACTGCGACTATGGAACGTCTGCCATTCTAACAACTTGTATTTAAATCTGACTTCACCAAAAAATCTGACACTCTTGAACAACATTAGAAAAGCCAAACTTTTTGTTACACATTTTAAGTAATTTTTTAAATTATGTATATAGTTACATTAAGGAGGTGTTAACATGCTACGTTAACAAGGTATGTCAATTCATGAGGGGCATAGAGAGCATTCTTTTCCCCAGGTAAGATAGTCTGTAACTAGACAGCAGAGAGGAAAAATTTAAAAGGGACCAAAGGAGTAACTTTATTCACAGATATATTGAACAAACTGAGAAAGCTGAAGAAGTAGGCACAATAATAATGTTTAAAATACTTTTGGACAGGTGGTAAAGACAGACAGACAGATTGAGAGAATGGGCAAAGAAATGGCAGATGGAATATACTGTAGGGAAGTTTAGGGTCATGCACTTTGGTAGAAGGAATAAAGGTATAACTATTTTCAAAATGGGGGGAAAATTCAAAAACCAGACATGCACAGGGACTGGGGAGTCCTTGTGCAGGGTTTCCTAAAGGTCAACTTGCAGGGTGACTCATTGATAAGGAAGGCAAATGCAATGTTAGCACTTGCTTCAAGAGGACTAGAATACAAAAGCAAGGATGTAATGCTGAGGCTTTTTAAGGCATTGGTCAAACTGTGTTTGGAGTATTGTGGGCAGTTTTGGGCCCCTTATGTAAGAAAAGATGTGCAGGCATTGGGGAGTGTCGAGGGGAGGGAAGATCCCAGCAATGAGGGGGTTGACATTAAAGGAGTGTTTGATTGCTCAGGTCCTGTACTTATTTACATAATGCATGAAGGTTATTTGTAACAGTATGTAAGTGACATACACCATTACGCCACCATGTCATATGTGTGCGCCTCACAAAGTAAAAACGAAGTCAGGCTTGCATTCTGGACTCCATTCCAATTAGTTTTCTGTTTTGGAGTTACAAAACGTAACAGTGGTGACAAGGAAGCTTTAAATAAACCCGAGATGACTAGCTACCTGTTGAAGCACAGCGAAATGCTGAGTTTCAAAAAAAAACACAGCAAGATGTTACAGTTTTTTTTAAAAAAATCAGTTATCATTGCTCATTATCATTGTAGTATTTTGTAGAAACATTATATTCATTAAAAGTAGTCTAGAAACTTTCTCCATTCTTGTCAGAAGAGCTATTCATAACTTGTTGCCACAATGGGAACTGCATAGGAAATATAATATAGTCACAAAATTTTCCTAAATTGTAACTTTTCTAAGCTATTAATTAAGGATTTACTAAGGACAAGATACTCTCACTTGCATTATATTCTAACCTGGTTGATGATTAAATTGCAGAATTCTTGTAGCAAGACAATAATTCTTGATAGGAAACAATAATATCTGGAGTAGCTCCATATTAAGCAGATAGTGTGGAATAGGGGAGTAATTAGTCGCTCAATTTCAGGGAAGTTTGATTCTTCCAGTTGGGGAAGGTGATGTTTCAAAGGTCAAAGATGCAATTCAATGTCCTGAGCCTCTGAGACAGCTGCAAACATTTGAGGACTAATGATTATCTTGGTGATTGACTAACATCTCTAAGAAAACATTTAGATTTATTTAGATTCAACTTTATTGTCATTGTGCCGAGTACAGATACAAAGCCAATGAAATGCATTTAGCATCTGACCAGAAATGCAAAGAATAGTGTTATTTACAAAATAACTGCGAATAAAAAGTAAGTGCTACAGCACACAAATCTAAAAGTACTGAGACAGTACAATATGGGTGCAATACTGCTTAGTGCTGTGATGAGAGGTTCAGCAGTGTCACAGCCTCAGGGAAGAAGCTCTTCCTGTGCCTGCTGGTGCGGGAGCGGAGGCTCCTGTAGTGCCTACTGGATGGGAGGACAGTAAGAAGTCCATGGTTAGGGTGAGATGCATCCCTGATTTAGAGGACATAAGCATGACATGTGAAACTTGTGATGAAAATGAATGGAATTGATTGTGGGCTTCAGGAAGGGAAGTCGAGCGAACACACCAGTCTGCATTGAGCAGTGGAAAGGGCAAGACGTGCTTGGGTGGCAACATCTCTAAAGATCTATCGTGGGCCCAACATATTGACCCAATAACAAAGAAAGCATGATAATGGATACATTTCGTTAGGAGTTTGAGGAGGCTTGGTATGTCACCAAAAGACTCTCACAAATTTCTATAGATGTACCATGGAGAGGATTCTAACTCGTTACACTATCTGGTATGGAGGGCACTGCACAGGATCAGAAAAAGCTGCAGAAGGTTGCAACCTCAGCCAGCTTCATCATGGACACTTGTCTCCCCAGCAGCCAGGACATCTTCAAAAGGCAATGTGTCAAAAAGGCAGTACGTCATTAAGAAGCCCCATCACCCAGGACATGTTCTCTTCTCATTGCTACCATCATGGTGGTGGTACAGGAGCCTGAAGGCACACACTTAATGTTTTAGGAAGAGCTTCTTTCATTCTGCCATGAGATTTCTGAATGGACAATTAACCCATTTACACTACCTCTTTTTGCTCCCTACTTTTTATTTGCACTAATTTTATAAAGCTATAAGGTGTGTGTATATAAAACTATAAATTGCAATATACCTTATTGCATTTCATAATTTTTTTAAAAATTTTGTATTGCAATGTACTGCTGCCACAGAACATTTCACAGCATATGCCAATGATATTAAATCTGATTTTGGTAAAATTACTGTGTGCTGTAGGATAGGTAAAACAACCCCCCAGTTATTTTTATTACCATTTCATACCCGTGTAAGAGCAAAACAGACAAACAAAACTCACAAATTGTAAAGTGAATCTAGAGCAACATAGAAAAGTTGTACTTTTTTTTTTAGGGTGGTGGAAGCTTATTAAAGAAAATCCAAGGATTTACATAAATGCTTTAAAAACTTCAAATCACCACACTTAAAAAAGATAAATCCCAGTTACCATGTAATTTGTTAATAATGATTACAGAATTTTGTGTGCATTTTTCTAGGAATTATTTCATTTTGTCGGCCCTGCCCGGAGGGCTGATGATGAAAAGTAGGCAAACAACTCTATGAATAATATTTTTACAATGCAAATTCCTACAGCATGTAACAAAATGCTGGAAATATATAACAAGTTAAATACTCTTAGACAGCATCAGATAACTTACATTTTTGTCTGGGCTAAATTAGAAAAAAATTATCAAATTTATGATTAGAAATCAAGAGAAATAGATACTGTACTTGAGATTTGTTGGGGGGGGGGACAATAAATATTTAATTGACATATTGACATCCTGAAAGTAAACATGGTCACCTAACAAAGAAACTACTTGGGAATAAATGTATCACACAGGAAATATGGTACTTGGATCTGAGGAGAGAAACTGGGTTAATATTTCAGAGCAATTTTTTTTTTAAATCAGAAACTCTTTCGACTGTTGAGTATTTCCAACATTTTGCTTTTAAGTTTCCAGTAGCAACAGCAAGTTTTTTTTTGTGCTTAGGAATAGTTTGGGCACAAGAAAATCAATAATTTGCCATAGTTCATCAATTTACTAATACTGCCAGCACCAGGCATCTGTCCAAATCTCAACACCTAACCTTTCAGTTGTTTTCTCTCAATGCCAATTGAAGTTATCCTCAATACTTCACACGTACTGCAGTAACAATGCCAATAAATCTAAAAGTTACTTTAGATTCATCACTTGCATTTGTTTCAAAAAAGCTAAAATAAAGTTGTGTTTGCCTAAATATCAGAAAACCTTTTGTTTTAACATATCCAAGTCCCTGGTGATTTTTATCTTGCAACAATCTATACATTACATATTGAAATGTTATGGCAGCAAATTACCTTCTCTTAATTTCAAGATAATGCTTTTGAATGTAGTGTAGTAGCTGCTTTTTGTCATTTTCAGAATATCAGCTATTTTGTGAAACTTGGGATGCTGGAGCTTTAGAAACAATTGTAGAGTTATTATTAAAATTATATAGCAAAGCAAGTCAATTCTTTCTGATCTGAAATGATTACATAATACCTCTTACCTTTAAGTACATATACAGTACATAGAGGCCAAATTTTGAGTAAAATTACTGGCACGATGCAATGCCAGCATTTCCTTATGCATTTGCCAACAAGGTTAGTGGTTCTAGTTATGCAAGCACAAGTGTACAAATTGTAAGTCAATTTACTGAGAATATTATCGTGTTGGAGTCATGGATACTGGTCATACAGTAAAGTTGCATCAATTTCCCCAAGGCTTACCCTGGTGAATACTACATCTGGGCTTACCTGTTATACAAAGTAACTGGAAACCACTTGACACCTGCTATTTGCAAATAAAAGGGGAAACAAAATCATTGCCAATATCGGAGCTTTTTGGCAAGAAACCATGGCAAACATAAATGGATCATTTCTGTCATAGTACTGGGATCCTGGAGATATCAACTAACAACAAGAACATTGATGAAGAAACACAGTTTAGTATTTCTAGATTCCCTGGTGGTATTAAGCTGTTTGAATTATAGTAAGGACAACAAAAGGGATAAAGTTAAATGATTGACATGACGGGACAAAGATAGGACAAAAATTATGCAGTGCAAACCTGCCACTTTAAAAAATATGGGGAGAAAAAGTGAAAATAACTGAGGTAATTGTTGAGTAAATACTGGCACGGTACTGAGATGCCTGGACACAGATCTCAAAACAACAATATATAGGTACAGCAATTAATTAACATGGTACTGTATATGGTAAGTCAGTCTTTACTGCAAGGAAGTTGGAGGGAAGTGTTGCTGAAATCATATACTAATGAGATCAGAAATTGAGTAATGTATAGCTTTGGTCTCAGTACCTGTTATTGTTGGAACAAAATAAAGTTTCTTGAGATTAATATCCATTAGTGAGAAAATACTATTCTTTGCAGATACTCAGTTGATAAATATGTTTAAGTCTGAAACTGATAGATTCTTTAACACCAAACAAATCAAACAATGCTGGATGGCCTGGACATTTTTCCAATTCATTTTTCATCATTTTACAGAATAACAGAACAGGTTCAAAATAAGATACATCTTTCTCGTGACATATCTACTTGTCTTTAGGCCAATTAAGAGAGCTCTTTTTAATTCATTTGTGGTAGTGTGGACATGATTGACAAACCCAGTATTTATTGGCCTTCCCTCACTGTGCCCATTGGGGCTTGTTGGGCGGCTTTGGACACTTTTGCTTAAGTGGAAAGATGTGGCCCCTCCTATTCATGCCCAATGGTCACGTGATGTCATGTTTAAATTTAGAGAAGATTCGATGTTCAATCCTTGAATCTAATCAAGTCTTTCAAACATTGTGGGGACCCTTTCTGAATTATTTTCAGAATATTTGATTTGCTGTTAAAGCACAGATGATGACTAACAATCTTTTTTCTTTTTTTTCTACTATTCAGCTTTGGTCTTGGTAGTGGGTTAGATTTTTTTTATATAAAAAATCTTTTTCAATGTTACAAACTAATTGATTTGTACGAATATAGGGTAAGGAGTCTTTATATGTGATTTGGTTTAATGTACTGACATTTTTTCCTGTACACTATTCTTATATATAAATTAATAAAAATATTGGAAACAGAGAAGACTAAGTATTGAATGACACTTGGGTCAGACCAGTTGAAGGTGGTGGGTATGTCCCTTGAAGATCAGTGAAACACAGGTTTTTAGATTGCAATCTGGTAATTTTGCGATTGTCATCGCAGACTCTGAGCTTTTTGTTCTTAATAATTGGTTTAAATTTCAGTTTAGTGGATTCGAACTTGGATCTTTCAATAGTGAGACCAAGCTTCTAGATTACATATGCAATAATTCACTCAGTACTTGCTACATACAGTTACTTTTACAAACTATATTCAAAATACTGAAACTTTTTTCTGAAACCATAAGGGAAAACACTTTACATTAGTGCTATGTTTTAAGTGACAGCAGCAATCAAATGCTACCAAAAAGGCACTGAATACACAGAGTTGACATACTAACCTGCCTATATATTCCAAGCAAGTTTCCTTTCCTTGAAATCCAGAAGTAAATTTCTGCACTTGGTACGGGATTGAATTCTTCAAACAAGACTTGGGCAGAATCTTGCTTGATGACATCCATTACCTGATGTGCCCACTGTATCACCATAGATTCAACAGAATGACGTATTGATCTGTCCACTTGTGGAAGGCTACACAAATAGAGTCATTCAATAAATTAGACCATTGGAGACCACCTGGCCAGCTTATTTCAACTGCAACTATTTATGTACAATAGGAGGTTCCAGTCCAAATTCGTTAGCATCAAACAGTAGATTATGTATTAAACTTGGATTACTTGCACTGTTTAAACATTATGCTTTACAAGTAAATTAATACTTTGAGTGTAAATAAAACTAAAATATTTGATTAATAGCTGACTTTGTTGGAAGAGTGTCACAAATTTAGATCTTGGATATTTTCGGACAGTGGAGGGCTACTGTGCAGGATCAGAAGCAGCTGGAGGGTTGTAAAGCCAGCCAGCAAGTCCACCATGGGCATTCGCCCCCACAGCACCAAGGGCATCTTCAAAAGACAAAGCCTCAAAAAGTCAGCATCCATCATAAAGCCCACCCCACCCCCATCACCCAGTACATGCCCCCTTCTCATTGCTACTATCAGGTACAGAAAACAGAAGACACAGTCAATATTTTGGGAACATTCTGAACATTTGGATTTGAATACATATGATATTATAAATCTTTAAATTGTATGATTTATATGCCATTTCCCAGAATTGCACAAGGCAGAACAATGGCTAATTTTCTTGGCTAATGATTTCCATAGCTTTTCTTGAAGTTACTCTACACTCAGATTCATCTATAGTACACATGCCAAAGCCCATATTTGTTGCCCATTCCTGATTGCTTTTGAAGACGGTGGAGAGTAGTCAGCTAGGACACTTCAAAGGGCAGTTAAGAGTCAATTACATTGTCATGAACTTCAGTCAGAAAGCCACTCAACAGGATAAGGATACAGATTTCCTTTCCTTGAACGGAGAATCAGATGTATTTTCTCTTTTAAGTTTTCATGCCTTTTTAAATTAATAAAAAAAATGTTCTTCTGTTGCTTTTATCTTGATGTCAATTTTGTTCCTTCCCTACCCACCATTTCTTTCTGTATTCTACCAATTGTCAACCTATCTAGAAATACTCAAGTTGCTTCAAGCACCTACACCATCACCCTGCATTCTTCCTGGCCAGCCTGGAACTTCACTGATCACCAATAAAAATTCCACAGAAAATCTGATGCACCTCCATCTGAGAAATTTAAGAACAGAAATAAGCTGAAAACAGCTTATCCTCGTGGCAGAGGATTGAATTTTTTTCAAACAGTCTCCCAAGGAATAAAAAAAGTTTAATATTTCATGTAAAAACAAAAGTAAACGTGAATAACAAAGAAGCAAAGACAGTAGTAATTATAAATGGAAAATGGAAATGACATATCAAACACTATTTTAAAGCAAAAGCATTCCAGTTCTCGCCTGTCCTCTCCCTGTGGCCTTGAAAAAGTTCCCTTTAAATGTTACTACTGAATCTATGACTGCCCCTCACCCCACTCATCACCCTCTATTCTTAGTGCATTCAATACTATCTGCTGCTTCAAAAAATTTCAAAATGTCACTTTGACCTCTTTGCCTTTCACCTTGTTCTTGAAACCTGAAACTGAAGACCTCTGCTAACAAACTGGCTGGAATGTTTACAGACATATTCAACCTCTTGCTTCAGCAGTCTGAGATACCCACAGGCTTCAATCATTCTGGTGCCCAAGAACACGGAGACCTGCCTCAATGACCGTCGTCCAGTAGAACTTGATGAAGTGCTTTGAGCGGTTGGCGATGAAGCATTTCAGCTCCAGTCTGAGGAGTAACCTGGATCCACAACAGGTCAACAGCAGGTGCCATTTCATTGGCTCTTCACCCAACTCTGAACACCTGAGCAACAAATCAGCATGCACTTCACTGACTACAGCTCAGCATTCAACACCATCAGCTGCTCGAACCTCAGCACTGAGCCCCAGGGACCTAAACCTTGATACCTCCCTATGCCATTGGATCCTCGATTTCCTCTCCAATTAGTACTGATTAGCAACAACATCTGCTCCACAATCACAACTACCACAGTCACACCACAAGGTTCTGTGCTTAGTCCCTTGATTTACTCACTTTATAATTGTTACGCAAACACGAGGAAATCTGCAGATGCTGGAAATTCGAGCAACACACACAAAATGCTGGCGGAACGCAGCAGGCCAAACAACATCCACAGGAAGAAGCACAGTCAACGTTCTGGGCCGAGACCCTTCACCAGGACTTCATTTGACTCTCTCTCAAAATGCAACACTTCACATCTCTCAGCATTAATTGTCCATTCAATCTGTCAGCCTACATTTCCTTGAAATCTAGAAAATATGCCCTGTACATCTAAAAATAGTAGTGGTCATGGCACCATTCCCAGGGAATTGCACACCACACTCCTCTCCATTCCCATGAATTAGGCATTCCAAATGTATGTGTTTTTTACTTATTAACCTTGAATTATACAGTAGAACTAGATATGCATCTTTTGGGAAAGCTGATCAGGAGAGTTCAGTTGTTAATCATAACATTACATTAACCAATGTAAAGGAGAATTGAGAGAGAGATATAATTATCACTCAGGTGACGATTGACCATTGTGCTGAAATAACCTTGAGACTTTCATGATCAAGTTCACATCATCAGAATATAGAATGTGAGCATTTCATGTGTGAAGTGACTGGAAATATCAAGTATAAAATTATATTTCTGGTTAGATTTCATAAGTCGAGGGATAGAGTTTAAGAGTCGCGATGTAATGATGCAGCTCTATAAAACTCTGGTTAGGCCACACTTGGAGTACTGTGTTCAGTTCTGGTCACCTCACTATAGGAAGGATGTGGAAACATTGGAAAGGGTACAGAGGATATTTACCAGGATGCTGCCTGGTTTAGAGAGTATGCATTATGATCAGAGATTAAGGGAGCTAGGGCTTTACTCTTTGGAGAGAAGGAGGATGAGAGGAGACATGATAGAGGTATACAAGATAATAAGAGGAATAGATAGAGTGGATAGCCAGTGCCTCTTCCCCAGGGCACCACTGCTCAATACAAGAGGACATGGCTTTAAAGTAAGGGGTGGGAAGTTCAAGGGGGATATTAGAGGAGGGTTTTTTTTTTACTCAGAGAGTGGTTGGTGCGTGGAATGCACTGCCTGAGTCAGTGGTGGAGGCAGATACACTAGTGAAGTTTAAGAGACTACTAGACAGGTATATGGAGGAATTTAAGGTGGGGGATTATTTGGGAAGCAGGGTTTGAGGTTCAGCACAACATTGTGGGCCGAAGGGCCTGTACGGTGCTGTACTGTTCTATGTTCTATGTTAGTACTTTAATTTCTGCAACTTCTTTTATGTATTAAAAACTGCTTATCCATTTAAAAAAAACGATTCTATCGCAGGAGTTTGGAAAACCTTCAAAATTGACACGAAGGATTATCGTCTCGAGAATAGGTTTATTCCAAAAAACAGACAATATTTGTTTACAACTACCTATGAAGAAATAAAATCAGTGAAGGAGCATACTCATCTGCTTTTTTCACATCTTGACTTTCAGGAAGCAGAGGCATTGGCAAAATAGCTTTTCCTTCCATTTGTCCGTGGACAACAAATATTTTGCCCTTTATAGTTTCAACCTGTTTTTGGATATCATGTGATACAGCCTGTGGCCAACCTGAATGATTATTTGTATTGGACAGAATAGGAGCCAGAACCTGGATGAAATGCACAAAACCAAGAGAAAATATATCAAAATAAAAACAACTAGAATTCAATGATAAGTCAGATCTAGTCAAGTTTATTGACATTTAACTATATACATGTATATAACCACATAATACACATAGAAATGAGACAATGTTTCTTCAAACCAGGGTGTAACGCACAGTAGTATACATAACACATGATAACTTATGAAGTTAAGGATAAAATCTAACCCAACTCAAGTAACTTTTGACAAAAAGTCAAGAAACCTAGCTGTTATGCTATAGACCTACAGAACAAAAGTGATCAATCTACCTCAGACAACCAAGTCAGCTGCCGATTACCAAACACAAGTAAATGAGTGAACGATGTTACCAGATCTATTCACCGATAAGCATACAGGATCACCAGAACCACTTAGCACTGGACTTCATTGCAACTTTGAACCAGATACTAAAACTCTACATTTTAAAGCTAGGAAAAAAGACTAAATCTAGATCTTGTCTTAATATTCAAACAAGTGTGCTGCCCCACCTGTTTGAATATTGTCAAGACTCATCATTTTGGCTCAAATTGGGTTTGACTTTGCTGTATCATATCTTTTTTGCATCACTGGCCTAGTAATCCAATGGCTGTTTCTTGCCACCTTCAATATTTCTTAAAATCAATGTCTTGGTGTTTCATGCTAAACATCATTTAAAAAGGGCTCTGGTGGTGGAAAGCACAAAGTTTACTCCCATTGGTGGACATCAATGTGTATCACAAAGAGTGGCTCAATAACACCAGTCACAGCTGCTTCCTTTGGGACCAAGGGTGACAGAGCTAACATAACAGAAGAGATTACTGTCCACATCCTCCCTGCTGACATCTCACAGATGCATTAGACCATGGCAGAATTTGTGGAAGCCAATACTGTCGCTGGGGGAGACAAAGTCCTACCACCACAGTGCAAGTCTTGTGACACTTCCACATGAGATTCAGGTTATAGTTACAAATTTAAAACTAGGCATTGATGAGACCTGCAAGGTACTGGCAAAGACTGAATTATACTCACACACAAAATGCATCATGCACCCTGGCATATTTTTCACTGTCAGGACCATAAAGCTTAGCAACCAACAGCTCAATTTTAAACAGCAACGGCAATGCATGTCTGGCCCACTAACAGACAAAGTACCAACCTGAAACAACAAAGAGCTACTGCCTCACACCCAAAGCAGCCAATGTTTAATCCTAACCTAGAAGTGTTGCTTATGGAATCCATATGTTCCCCCTGTGAATGTACGGGTTTCCCTCAGGTAGTCCAGGTAGTTCCTGCATCCCGAAGTCAAGCAGGTCGGTAGGTTAATTGGCCAATATAAATCAATGCTACTGTGTGGATGAGTGGTGGGATCTGTCGGGAACAGGTAGGTTTGTGGGATTGGGTCTAGGATTAATGGGAATGGATGCTTACTGACATTCTTTTGTGTTGTCATAACTCAATAACTCCATGCAGGTTTAAAAAAAAATGAGGAATGCTAAACAACAGAGATGAGAATGAAGTTCTGTTTTACTCTTGTGTCAAGTTGCGAATAGTGGTAAACAATTAGACAGAGGTGGGAAAGATCACACAGACACCATATTTACAATGTACATTATTCACCAGCTTCTGTACCAACTTATTAATTTTACTACAGCTACACTTCCTTATCCTGTGACTTCGCTCACTACATGGGGCATGTGTCATTTTATCAAATAAAAACAAAATCATGTCAAATCAAGCTCACCGTCTTAGATCCAATGAAGATGAACCTAGCTTAAGTCCAAATCTGGGAGCCAATATATCAGAAGGATTACTGCAACCTGGAAAAAGTTCACCCAATTCCTCCAAGACAAGTAGGAATGTTAAAAAAAACATCTTGCCTAGGCAGCTCCTCTTTTCCACATATTTCACCTGTTTTCTCTACTGGTTTTCCATTTCATTTGAGTTGAAATAGGTCCGCAGACTTCATTCTTTTATCAAGGACACTCACTCATTTGAGATGGCAGAGTAGTGCAGTGGTTAGCACAACGCTCTACAGTGTCACCAGCCCACGGTCAATTCCCACCACTGTCCGTATTGAGTCCGTACGTTCTCCCCCCGACGGCGTGGGTTTCCTCCCACAGTCCAAAGACATTCCGGTTGGTAGGTTCATTGGTTGCAAATTGTCCTGAGATTAGACTAGGGTTAAATCTGGGGGGGGGGGGGGTTGCTGGGCAGCACAGCTTGAAGGGCTAGACAGGCCTATTCCATGCTGTATCTCAATAAGTAAATTGAGCTTTGACAATTAGTCAAGCTTGTTTGTATTGTACAAAACACTATTCTCCACTTACCTATTAATCCCATTATTGTATTCCTTTATTAACAGAAACATGACATATGCAGAAATTGATATTAAGACTTTTGAGGTCCCACTCCATAAATTATCCTTCAACCTGAGACTCTATTCGGATTAGATCATCTCATTTTTTTTCCTCCTTCAGAACAATGCATCATACAATTTGGAAAATCAAGTATTTTTGTTCACAGAGACAAATGGAAAATGCATATTTAACCAAGTTAGTTAATTAAGACAATCGCATCACAATACATTATTCACTGTTATTTGATACCAGTGATATTAGGTTGCTTTACCAAAGCCATTCCATTTGACGAATGGTTGACATACATGCATCTCAGCCTCTTCAGTCATTTAGTGTTTTTGCTACTGGCAATTTTCAGAAGTTTCTCAATGTCCTCATGGAAATTGCAATGTCAATTTTGCCGTTTGGGTGATTTACTTTTGCCTTATGCAGCTTGTTGGCGCATGGCCAAGTGGTTAAGGCA
Source organism: Mobula birostris (assembly GCF_030028105.1). Classification (NCBI taxonomy): domain Eukaryota; kingdom Metazoa; phylum Chordata; class Chondrichthyes; order Myliobatiformes; family Myliobatidae; genus Mobula; species Mobula birostris. The sequence continues at coordinate 168,959,391 of NC_092375.1, read as the reverse complement.
TCAGTCTAGTGATCTGAAGGTCGCTAGTTCGAGCCTCAGCTGAAGCAGTGTGTTGTGTCCTTGAGCAGGGCACTTAACCACACATTGCTCTGCGACGACACCGATGCCAAGCTGTATGGGTCCGAATGCCCTTCCCTTGGACAACGTTGGTGGCATGGAGAGGGGAGACATGCATCATGAGCAACTGCCGGTCTTCCATACAACCTTGCCCAGGCCTTCCAAGGCACAAATCTATAGTCTCATGAGACTAATGGATGCCTATTATTATTAGGCAGTTTGAAATGTTACTTAATTCAGCCTATATTGTGTAGGGCTGTTGCAAAGAGTAACACAAAGTACTAAATTTACCACATGCCATAACAATACTATGTATACTAGTACTCATGAATTGTTTCTTTTTATATGAATACTGTGGTTAGTGCACCAAAAAATGCATTCGCCAAGATGATTTAGGATCAATAACACTAGTAAACAATATTCACTTATTTTACTGACTTATGCAAAAGTGTGTCCATTCTGCTTGATCAAATCCACGGAAGGTATGAAATTACAGAGTGAACAAAGCAGTTAAGGTAGTCAAACAATTCATGTTTATCAGTAGAATTGGAACGCTGTACAAACTTATATTCCTTAAAGAAAACTGCACTGGGTGCATTTACTGCAAAGCCGTCACAAAAGACAAACATGCAATGACACTTCGAAAGTGGTATCTCAATAGCCTCTTCAGTACATTGGCAACTGATCAAGAGGTACCTTCTCGTTTAATGAGCAGATGCTATTCACCAGGGCAAACATTATACTTCCACTCGAGACAAACAACTATCCAATTTCGAACAAATTATTCAATTATGTTACCTCGTTGAATAAAATGGTCAGGTGATCCACTGGGTGTTGCAAGATCTCCCCTAGCACCAATTCACTTGTGAGTTCATTTCTCAAGGATTTTTCATCACAGTTTTTTAAAATATAAAGCATTTTGCTTTTTGATGGAAACGACTGTTAAAAATAAGAATTAAAGTTAAATCAGCATTAAGGACTTTATTCATAGTTCATTTCAAAAAGCAATTTAATTAGTGTCACTCATTTGCTCCCTTATATTTTCTTCTCTCTTACTGCTGACATGTATTAAATACCACCACTTTCAAATGCATCTCTTCCTTGTTTAAAAATTTTCAGAATTTTGCCTCGAGTTCTTTTACTTTAACTTTATAAATTCTGGCCATCAATCCTATAATATTAAAAATAGCTTTTGTATTTATTTTAAACACTGTGATTTTAACACATTATAAAATCTCTTGGGCTTCTCTGTCCAATAAGAAATTCCGTACAAAATGGAAATTATGCTGAACTTTAATTTCTACAAATATTAGTCTCTGTATTGACTGCTACCAAAAAAACGGTCCTGAATAAAATCAAAATTTCGGAGTGCAAATTTAATTTTCTTTACTTTAATTTTGAACAAGAAAATCGTAGGCATGATTGAAGTTCGAAAGGTCTTCGTACTTTTCATTCTAGTGTTTAAGGTTAAATACGATATGCTTTCTATTCAGCAATTCCTTTGTACCTGAACATCAGCGTGCAGAGCTCCCCCGGAGCTGGTAAATAGCAGTAGCCTTCTGTGCTGTTTCTGATCAAGGAAGTCCAATAATACTTTGTTTTCATCCACAGCGATAAACCTATTCCATCTCTCAGACTTCACTTCTAACGACTTAAATGCCTGTTTTTTAATAAAATCTATTCGCTCTTCTCCAATACGACCGGCGGATACAAGGGTATTTGTACCTACTTTTTCTTCAGCCATCACACCCGCCTCAAAAGTGTGTGCCGGGATGGAAGAGAGCACAGTATAGATGATGGAATATTGCACAACCAGAATTCCACATAATACCAAGCATTGATTGATTTATCTAAAATCTTCAGATCTGTGCCCGCGCAGGAACTACCGCCTGGGACAGTAATTTTTTTAAATAAAGATGCATCCAGGCTTTCCCAAAGCACCAACTCCAGAGAAGACACAAATAATTGGTACGGGCTAAAAAAAAACGAATATTAGGTAGCATTTTACCTGGCATCCACTTCAGCCGGTGCGATGGGATTCTGGCTGCCTTATACTAAACGAATTTGCTATACTTCCATCACTGAATAGCTAGCGCGCATCTCTCCGCGCCCACAGCACCCACCGGCGCGCGCACCTCTCCGCGCCCCCTGCACCTACCCGCCGCGCGCCTCTCCGCGCCCACAGCACCCACCGGCGCGCGCGCCTCTCCGCGCCCCCTGCACCTACCCGCCGCGCGCCTCTCCGCGCCCACAGCACCCACCGGCGCGCGCGCCTCTCCGCGCCCCCTGCACCTACCCGCCGCGCACCTCCATCCACACTCCTGCACCGACCAGATAGCACGGTAATGTAAATCAGCTGTTCTCCTAACTGATAATCCACCGCCAGATGCACACTCTGTTTTAGTTGCAATTGTGAGTGAATAAAGATAAAAAAGTTTTATTGGACTACTGGACTTTGACCGTCTTCAAGAATACATGAAATCAAAACAATTCTATTGGGTGTTCAGCAGGCTCGTGTTTTTAGATTTTCCGTTTCCAACACGAGTACACGACCTATTTTGACGAAATATCACGGACTTGCCACGCCAATCCTGTTTTTCTCTTCACAAATAGCACCTGACCCAACGATAATTTCCAACAGCTGCACAATGCACCGATAGCTTACAGGCCAATTAATAGCGAAAGTGTTCTTCATTTGCCTTCCTCTACTTCTAACAACAATTGCTCAGAGGAAATAGGTTGCATATACTTCTGGGTGGATTCCAAAGTATACCCTGAGTGCAGGGACATAATGCTCCAACACTATTTTCATTTCCCTCAACTAAATGGTGCGTTATTTAGTGTTTCCCTGATAGTTATCATTGTTTTGAGAGGTTCCCTTAAGAGATGAGTTGTTATTTAAGTCAGGTGACATGACAAAATTAAATTGTTCGAACACACAAGGATGTGGTGAAATTGGTGAAATTGCTGAATTGCAAGTTACTTTTATTTTTTTAAAAGACACTAATGGCATTGTTACAATACCTTCTCACTGTTCTGCCTTGAAAATGCAACTATTATTTTTTTGTTAAAATTAAGCCATATACAAATACTCCATGTGCATTAAATTTAACAGTATCACTTTTGAATAATTTTAGATTACTGGAATCCTATCCTGTTAATCTTCCATTCTTCCCTTGCCTCTCGTCCTATAGTTTACATTAAAGATCTCACAGGTAAGATATACTTCAGGAGATTTCTGAAAATGGGCATGAGCCTCAGGACTAAACATTAGGTATACCCAAAAATTTGTCTGAAAGAATGGGTATTGAAGCAAGTTTAAGAAAATTGCTCCAGAGAATGAGTTACAGGTAGCTTTAGGTAGAAGGAAATTAAATGCAAATCTAGCCAGAATGAGGGGGGGTTGGTAACAGAAACCAAAAAAAAAAATGACTGAAGGAAAGGGTGTGAGGAACATTCAAAGTACCATTTAAACATTAGATATGCTAAGGATTCAAAAATCAATGTAGATGGACAAGGGTAGGGATGATGTATTCCTGGACAACTGTTATCTAGGATTAGGAAAGGACAAGACATTTTAAACAAGTTTGTTTCTGGACAGAAAATAGCCAAAGCATTAGTTCATGATTGCAAAACAACTTAATGACATCAAGATTCCACCTGAAACTGTGGCTGCATATAAAAGATGCAGAAGGGTAGTAAAGATCATTAAGTCTACCACAATGGACTTCTCCTTCTGGTAAAATGGCAGTGCACTCGGATGCTTTGTCTTCTATGGGGCTAACCAAGGATGTTACTATCCTTGTTAAATGTATTTTTTATGATTGCAAGACCCTGCTGGCCATTAAGAACTTAAAGTGCTGCAGGTCTGCCCCATCAGCGACTTGCTCATTAGCAGAGAAACTGAAGGAGCCAGACTTTGGTGCGCGAAGGTGGTGTGGAGTCTTACAGCAGCTGATCATCTTAGTCACTTTTTTTGGCATCGCAAGACCCCGTGAGACATTGGTAATGTGGAATTCCACAAGTCCAGTCCACTTTTTTATTGGTGAATAGTGGGTGTGGATGGCAGGGAAGCTGCATGGCCTTAGTTGTAGTGAAGACTTGGCCTCAAACCACAGTGTTGCCTGTTCGCAGCTGCCCAGGGAAGAGGCGTCAGTCAGTGCAGTCGACTAGAGTGTCGAGGGTGGTGTGGCGTGGTGTCCATGCTGGAGTTAGTGCTGTTCTCCAGTGTTCACTCAGCAGAAGACAATATGGATTGTGTTCGACTGCAGACTGCTGCAATATTCATGGACTCAGGGACTTGGGCTATATATATTTTTGTGTGACTTTTTTTATTGCTGTCTTATAGGTGCTATGTGTGCCTTATGCTGTGTATGACTGCTGATACTGTGTTTTGCACCTTGGCCCCAGAGTAACACTGTTACATTTGGCTGCATTCGTGTATGGTTGAAAGACAATTAAACTTGAACTTGCATGTTGCTGGAACCAAAACAAATCTACTAAATATTTAGCAGAAGTAAATACAATAAGATGCGAGACAAGGTAACTGGTAGAAAGATTAAGAAAAATGATGCAGTGAGAAAGCTGGATACCATCAAGCTGCATGTGGAAATTAATTCCGCATCACAAAAGAGCAGGAAAAAACATAGCCATTAAGCTAGATGTTAGGAGTGGATGGCATGGGACAGCAAAAGGAAAACACAAAGGCACCAATAATTTTCTTTCAATGAGTTTAGTAGCAGTAAGAGGATGGAATCTTAATTGAAATATTTAATTAAGTTGTTGGAAAGGACTTGAAACAATTCATAGTCATTCACAGAGAAAATAGAGTCTGGAAATGTTATAAAATAATTTTGAGGATAGTGGTAAGCGGTCTGAGGGATTGACACAATGGTTTTAGAGTCATTGATGATGAAACCAATTTACAATTTCAGTTGGACTGGGTGCTAGGAAGAGATAAGTGGTGACTTTTTAAGTGAGATCGTAAGATATAGGAGCAGAATTAGGCCATTCAGTCCATTGAGTCTGCTCTGCCATTCCATCATGGCTGATTTATTATCCCTCTTAAACCCATTCTCCTGCCTTCTCTCTGTATACTCAATGACTTGCCTTCCACAGCAATTTGTGGCAATAAATTCCACAGATTCAGCACCCGCTGGCTAAAGAAATTACTCGCCATCTCTGTTCCAAATGGAGAACCCTCTATTTTGAAGTTGTGCCCTCTGGTCCTAGACTCCCCACACCATAGGAAACATCCTCCCTGCTTTCTCTACATGGTCAAAACGTTTCAACAGGATCCCCCTCATTCTTCTACACTTCAGAGCCATCAAATGCTCCTCGTAGGTTAACTCTTTCACTCTCATGAACCTCCTCTGGACCCTCTCCAATGGCAATACATCTTTTCTTAGATAAGGGACCTAAAACTTCTCATAATATTCCAAGTCGAGTCTGATCAATGCCTTATAAAGCTCTAACATTGCATGCTTGCTTTTATATTCTCGTCCTCTTGAAATGAATGCTAACATTGCATTTGCCTTCCTTACCACCGACTTAAAGTGCAAGTTAATATTCAGGGAATCCTGCACAAGGACTCCCAAGTCCCTTTGCACTTCTGATTTTTAAATTTTTCCCCATATAGAAAGACCTACACCTTTATTCTTTCTACCAAAGTGCATCATCATACACTTCGCTACACTATATTCCAACTGCCACTTCTTTGCCCATTCTCCCAATCTCTCTACGTCCTTCTGCAGACTCCCTGCATGCTCATCACTGCCTTCCCGTTTACCTATCTTTGTCTGGTCTGCAACCTTAGCAAAGCCATCAGTTCTGTCATCCAAATCATTGACATTTAACATGAAAAGAAGTGGTCCGAAACCCAACCTTTGAAGAACATCCCTAGTCACCGACAGCCAACCAGAAAAATCCCCCTTTATTTCCACTCTTTGCCTCCCGCCACTCACTAATCTTGCACGCATGCAAGTATCTTTACTATAATACTGTCCATCCTGTTTGCTATTTCCTCAAAGAATTCAAACAGATTTGTCAGTCACAATTTCCCATCAAGGAAACCATGCTGACTCTGACTTAGTGAGAATGGATAAGGAGCAGAATCTCAAATACACCGGGAGACGAGAGATCAACAAGACCAGTAAGCGCATCCATGGTCATTTTGAGGGCAGCTAGAGAAAAGTGTGGGTTGCATCGCGAGTAGGTGACTAGATCGTCCAGTTAGAGAGGGTGACAATGGAAAGAAATTTGGGCAGCACAGTGCGGGTTTGTAGGAATGCTGACTCACAGCATCAGGAATCCAGCTTCAGTCCTGAATTCTGATGCTGTTTGTAACTGCATGGATTTCCTCCGGGTGCTCGAGTATCCGTCCACTTTCCAAAGATGTGAAGTTTGGTTGGTTAACTTCCTGCTGTATATTACTTCTAGTTTGTAGGCAAGTGGTAGAATCAGTACTAGTTATCAAGGAGAATTACATCAGTGTATAATTTGGTTCCTCATTGTCAGCATGGATGCATGGAGGCATAGATCCAATTTTTGTGCTGGATGAATTTAAACTATGATGAACAGGCAGTGCTTTGGTTGTGCAAGTTGATGAATACATAGGAATTTCATTAAAGGTCAAAAACTAAGTATCTTCTCTCCAAACAAACAAGGTGTTTATATAGGTTAATAGTCATTATGGAGAAATTTTGCACCCAAAGGCACTCCTAGAAATCAATCAATCATGAATGCCAGATCATTTGCATATTGATCAGTTATAGCTCAGAATGTTTTAATATAAGCAAGAGGGTATGATCTTGCAAGATGGCTATAACTGTGGCTCCGCATACAGCCTTTAAATTTCTCTATTATGCTCAAATATTTTCTTCATAATCTAACATCCTGAAACAAAGGCAGAAGTGGTCCAGCCAATACCTACCAGATTTTTAAATATACATATTTGGGACTTCATAAACACAACTGTTTAAGCTACTTGATGGATAGTCAATGCAAGGGTATAGTAAGTTTCAAAAGTAGTGCAGTTCACTTTGTATGAAGATTTCTAAAAACTTAGATAGGTCAGATCATTATTCTACAGGATTGAAGAGATAGAGAAAGATCAATGTATGCTAGAAAATGGGTGAGTGTGAAAGTGATTTATCAAACAATTGACTTTTCTTTGAAACAGCATAGGCAGGAGTCATTTTGAACCCTGTCAAAACAGTACCTAAAGTCAAAAGGTTAAAGCTCTTATGAAAAATGAGTAAGGTCATTAGAATGATCTGACTTAAAAATATTATTTACCAATATATGCAGGAACAGAGTGCAAATATTCAGATGATTAACATGTAGTGCGTCAAATCACAAACTTGTTCGTCAAATTAAGCTGCCCCTCTGTTGCATAGAACTTGCCCAATTTGCACATAAATTACCCAGTGAATGCATAAAAATCAAATACTTTAAATGACTTAACTATTAATTCATTACCAGCCAACCTCCAGTATAGATGTTGAACACCTTTTAACAGGTAAATTGTTCTTATACACTAACATATGACAACTAGAATGCAACAGTATTCTAGGTGCGAGTGTTACAAGTTTAGCGTTTCCCATTTATTTTTTCCTATTCTGTTTTTACAGAATAAATTACTGCTTGGTATGTCTTACTGGTACTATACAGTACAACTTATATAGTCCTTTATCTATTTGTTCCTATCTTAAGTAAACAAAATGACTAGTTCTTCCCACTTGTATTAAAATCTGATAAATTTCAAAAGGAGATAATATTGTCAGGTATCTCTGGCTAGAAATTCCCACTTTAAAAGTCATGCAAGGAAAGAGGCCCTTCAACCCAACTGACCAAGATTCTGATCTATGCTAGTCCCATTTGCCTATGTTTGGCTCATATCCCTCAATCTTTCCTATGCTTGTACTTGTCCAAGTATCCTTTAAATGTTGTTCATCCACCTGCCACAAACACTACCTCTAGCATTTCATGCACCAACCTCTCTCCGGGTGAAAAAGCTGCCCGGTAGGTTCCTATTAAATCTCTCCTCACTCACCTTAAACCTGAGCCCTCTAATTCTTGATTCCCTAACCCTGGGAAAAGTGTGTGTGCACAGTTTATTCATGACATTATACCACTCTTTAATGTCACTCTTACTCTAAAGAAAAGTCCTAACCTTCTCAACCTCTCTCCATAATTCAGTTCCTCAAACTCCTGGACACTATTTCCACCTCAATGGTTATTTTCCCATAGCAAGGTGATATAAACTGAACACAATATTTCAAATGAATCTCACCAACAAACTTGTTCAACTGCAACATTATATCCCAACATTGATACTTAACATCCTGATGAAAAGTCTTCACCAGTTTACCTGCAATTCCACTTTCATGAATCCATATACGTGGACTCTTAGGTTCCTCGCTTCTACACTCCCCACACTCCCATCAATTGTGTAAATCCTACTCTAATCTGTATTCCTAAAATACAACACCTAACACTTATCTGAATTAAACTCAATTTGCACTTCTCAGTTAAATTACCCAGCTGATCAAGTTTATCAGTAAATCCTGATAATCACTTTTGTCATTCCCAGTACGATCAGCTGATGTCCACAGTACAATGTTAATATTATGTTGAAAAAGTGCAAAAAAGTGAAGAGCAGTGTAAGGTTTTCTAAATGAATTACATACAAGACTTAAATACATGTACTGGCATAAAATCAATTCAGATTTAGACCAACTTCATGGTTGAGTGCATTAAATCCCAATACAAGAAAATTTTGCATAACAGCAATATTATAAAAGAAAAAACAATCATGTTGTGTTGGACTTCTTTCTGGGAAGTACATCCTCCAGGTTTAGATAAAACAGGGTCATTGTCCAAGCTTCAGATCTATTTTTTGCCTTTGAGTCAAGCAACATAGAAACAGATTCTGCAGCCCAACAAATCCACACTGACCATCAGCTGTTCAGTTTAATCTCATTTTCTTCACACATTTCCTGAACACCCCATTTTTATCAACCTACACACTAAGGAAAAATTACAGTTGCCAATTAACCTATCAACCCACACATTTTGGGTACGTGGGAAGAAACTAGAGCACCCAGAGGAAACCCATGCTGAATAGTGATGACATTTAAATAAGGTCAGCAATTTGATAGTATAATCTTACTTTATTAGCATTTTAATTTACATTTGGAAGGAACATGTAACCCTAGACACAATTTCCACATGGTATGTATATATTTTTATTTAATTTTAAAATCAAGTTTCTTCATTGTTTCAAAGAATAGCTAACTTTTTTTGGGAAGGAAAGGAAGAGGGTGGAAGAGATAGGAAAAATAATCTAAATTAGCTCTAGAATGCAAAAGAATTTTGCTTGACTTAAAACATTAAAAGTTTCTTTTAAAAGCAATTACCACAGAACGGTACTATCTGTTATTTTCACATATAACACACGTTATCTCAGCTGTTGCACTTGCACATAACATATCTTAGTTTCAGGGCCATATATCCAATACAATTTAACATTTTTGTGACGAGTGAAAAACTTTTAAGGAATTATACAAATCACAATTCTCACTGAGGAAAACCTCAGGAGATCTCAAGTCCTATGCTGATGTGCAATCTATTTTTTGGAGGGAGCTTTGGACAATCATATTACACAGACTAACGAGTAACTGGATTAAAAATGGAAACAATGATCAATAGATTCATCATAAAAACATTTCATTCTATAGTTGTGCTTTTATGCACACAGTACTATTTTACTTGAGGAATAATGTTAATCACGTGACACTGATAATCCCTTCATAGCAGTGGTTCAAGCACTAAGAACCAAAATAAAAGTAATGAAACCACAATATGGTTCATCAAAGCTGGTTTATATTGCAATCTGAATGTTTATTCCGCAAAATTGATTTCATTACAATAAGGGCAAGACAGTTAAAAATAAATTTCAAAAGGGTACAAACTATGAGGTGATTCAGTACTTTAAAAAAATGGCATAAGATACTGCTCATATATTTTGGGGATAAATGCTGTGATCTTTACTAGTACTGCACACCAACGGTTTGGAAAGAAAGAAATGTCAAAAGGTAGCATCTTTATCCCCATTTCTCTGGTGCTGAAATGATGATGAAGATTAAATAGTTAAGCAATACCTCTGTAGCCTTAACAAATACATAATAAAAATACAAACTGAATATATATATATATGCGCAACAAATAGTAAAAACTTGAATATAGAAAATTACAAAGGGTAGATGCATAAGGATCTGCAAAGTGTCAAAGAAGCTTCATTTAGTAGCCACTTTTTAACTTCAAGGTTAAATATAATCAATACAGTTATTTGGCAGATGATCCTTAACATTAGCAAAAAATGGCTTTTAATAAATTGAAAAAATAGATTAAGACTTCAGTTCCCATTTATACAATATTCCTCTTTTATAAAGAGCTTAGTAACACACAGAAATGCGTACTTAGACACTGAACTGACAAACAGCTAGTTTACTAATCACCTTATAGAATGAGACCAGTAACCCTTTTATGTTTGAAATGCTTATATCAGAAAATGTAATGTGTGAATTAGAAAATTGCTATGAAATTTTATAGAAAACAGATATATCACAATAGATTGTGTTCGAGATGTACATACCCATTAACTTTCCCATTCTGGACTGCATCAACCCCAAATCTTAATTTTCAAGAATTCCCCCAGTCTTGCATAGCTATTTTCCTGTGTTTATAATCTATCATGAGTGCTATATTTGAAAATTGCTACATGTGGTGAGCATCTGCAAAATGTACATGCAACGTTGCCAGTGTTCAATAATTATGAATACTGTATTACAAATACATAGAAAATAAGGCATTTTAGTGACATTTCACTTTTCCATAATAGATGAAATTTTTTTTAATCACACTGATAAAAAGACTGCAGAAAAAGCATAAAATTTACTCGCCATTTGCTCTTATAAAATCACTAACACATCATTTCTCTATAAATTTTAGTCCATACAGTCATCCCCGCCAATCGTGACTAACTGTATATCTGTATTATGTAACATTTCTTCAGTATTTGCACCATCAGAATGATCAGTTCCAATCCCTTCCATATGGCCCTGCTGAATGTTTGCTATTACAGATGACATAATAGTTCCTCCTGCTGCAAGAATACCAACATCTGAGGCGGACGTCACTTCCATTGATGATATAGCTGCACTATTATGGCTGGAAAGGTTGCCCCTCTTGTTCTGGTGTGTTTTAATGTGCTTTGAAAGATGGTCACTTCTTATGAAGCGTTTGGAGCATTCTGGGCAGACAAATTTTTTCTCACCTGCATGTGATGGGGAGGGGGAAAAAAACAAAATCACAAATCCTTGAAAGAAATACTTGCAATTTTTATATTATTGAGCAGTTTAGAGATAAAATAATATTTTTAAAGCGTTGCTCAGTCCTGCAGTGCAGGAAACACCCAATGACATGCTGATCAGTGGTGCACTCCAGGGCTGTGTGCTCAACTTGCTGCTGTTCAGGCTGACTCATAACAATACTAGACCCAGCTCAAAACACTTCAAGTTCACTGAAGATACAACAGTGGTTGGCCTCATCGGCAACGATGAGCCAGCATGCAGAGGAGGTAGAGAGGCTTGTCAAATGGTGTGAGAACAATAACCCGAGTCTCAATGTGAACAAGACAAAAGTAGTAATTGTCAACTTCAGGAAGTGCAGGTTGACCACTCTCCATTGTACATCAATGGCTCTGTCATGGAGAGAGTGAAGAGCACAAAGTTCCTGTGTGTCCGCGTAACAGACAATCTAACCTAGACCCACAAGACCTCCATTAAACAAGGTGGTCCAACAGCATCTACATTTTCTGAGGAGAATGAGGCATGCAAGGCTCCCTGCCCCCATTCTAACAACTTTTTACAAGAGCACCATCAAGGGTGTCCTGTCTGCACACCAATGTGGTGGTACAGAAGCTGTAAACCATTGGACCGCAGCACCCTACAGAGGAGAGTAAAAACACCGAGAGGATCACTGGGGTCTCCCTGCCCCTTATTTATGACATTTACCTGGAACATTGCAGATGAAGGGCCCGAAGCATTGTTGAGGATCCCTACCACCCTTCCTAGAATCAGGACTAGGAATACCAGACTGGGTAACAGCTTCTTCCCCCTGGCTGTGAAACTAATGAATGCCCTGCCACCACCAAGATCTCAACACTAGGATGAGTGAGCTCTATAGTGTTCACATGTATTTTTCATTATATTTTATTAACTTATTTGTGGTGATATTTTATGTGCTGTGCGTAACATGTGTATTGTGGATGCATTGTGGTTTGAGTGAAGTTTCATTTAGTTGTATATGTACAGAAAGATGACAATAAACTTGAACTTGAAGGTATGAAAATTTAACAAGCCAGAGTGAAACAGCAATGGAAACAGGCCCTTCAGCCCAACTCATCCATGCCAGTCATGGTGCCCACCAAACTAGTTCCATATCCTTCTAAACGTCTCCCATCCATGTACTTAGCTAAATGTCTTTTAAATATATTTTTCACAATTTTAACCCTGTAACCTCTTCCTCTCATTCTATATACAGGTCATCTTTTGCACAGTTGCCCTTCAGATCCCTTTCAAACATTTTACCTTAAACCTAAGCCCCCCATACTTTAGTTCTCCTACATGGGGAAAAAAAACACTAAGTTCAGCCTTTTTATATCCCTTTGTTTTTATATATATCTCCAAGATCATCCCCCAATCTCCTATGTTCCATTCTAAGGAATAAAGACCAAGCCTGCTCAACCTCTCCCTATAATTCAGCTCCTTAAGCGCTGGTACCATCCTTTTAAATCATCAATGCACTAGTGTACAAAGTCTTTGTCTACCTTACAAAATACATGAAAACAGCATCTTTTGCAACTTGCTTTATTGAAAAACTAAGAAATTTATGCTTGATTGAAATGTTACTATATGATATACTAAGTTTTGTAACTTAACAACTGCTGTCTGCATAATTATTATTTCATAGTAACTTTCAACCAATAGCAATGTTGTAATGGCCTCTTCCAAGTTCTTAATTTTTAGATCCACTGTTTTCCAAATTACTTTGTTTAAAAACACAAAATTAAATCCAAAAATAGGTTCAAAATATACCTCTTAACAAATTATGTGTGTGCTATAGTTCAATTACACTTGTAATACAGTTTTTCCAAAAGATTAGAAAATCAACTAGCATATATTGTCTTTTATAAACCCATTTCTTCTAAGTAAATGTGACAATAATGAACTAATTCTGCAGTTATCAATAAAACCAATTTACAACTTAACTAGGAGAACCACATTTAAAAGTTTTTTCAAACATCACTGGCAAGGTAAGCATTAATGCCCATGTCTATTAGCTTTCAATGAGATGGTGGTGAGCTTTTATCTTGAACCTTCTTGTAAAGGCACTCTTACATTACTGTTTGGAGGGATATCCAGGATTTAAGCAGAACAATAGTTAAGAACTGATGATGTTTCCCCAGTTAGGAGAGTTTGTAACTTGCAGGGGAATCTGTAGGTCACTGTGTTACCATACACTTGTTACCCTCAAGCTTCATGTTGCGAGAAGCTGAGAGTTTGGAGGTGCTCTCAGAAAAGCATGGGCAAATGCAGTGCATTTTGCTGGGAGTCCACACTACAGCCACTGTGCAATGGTGGAGGACTGAATGAATCTTTAAGGGTGCTGGATGGGGTGCCAATCCTGGATAGTACTGAGTTTGAATTGTTGGAATTACATTCATCCAAGCATGTGGAAATTATTCCACTACATTCTTGTCCTGTCCCTTGCAGATGATGGAAAGACTACAGGTGTGAAGAGGCGAATACTGTGTCTCAGGATACCTAGGCTGACTTTCCCTGCAAACATGGTGTTTTTGTGGCTGTCCAATCACCTTTTGATTACTAGTGAACCTCTAGATACTGATGGCAAGGAGGCAACGTCAATGAATGGAAGATGGTTAGATAATCTCTTGCTGGAGATGATCACTGCCAAATACTTTTGTCGCACAAAATGTTATTTGCTTATGATCAATCCAAATCTGAAACAACATAGAACAGTCACCAGAGTACAGGCCCTTCAACCCATGATGTTGTGTTGACCTTTTAACCTACTGCCCGATCAATATAACCTTTCCCCTCCCACACAGCCCTCAATTTTCTTTTTATCCATGTGCCCGTCTTTTAAATGTCTCTCATGAATCTGCCCCTACCAACACTCCTGACAGCAATGACCACCATGTTAAAATAATACTACATCTCTACATTCCTCCAATCACCTTAAAATTAAATAATGAAAGAATAAACAATAGAGATACGGCATGGCAACAGGCGTTTCCGGCCCAATGAGACTGCTCCAATTACACCCATGTGACCAATTAACCTAAAAACAGGCAAGTATTTGGAAGGTGGGAAGAAAGTGGAGCACCTAGAGAAAACCCACACAGTCATGGGGAAAGAATGCACAAACTCCTTACATACAGTGGCAAATTGAACTCAGAACACTGGTGCTGTAATGGCATTATGCTTAACCGCTACACTACTGTGCTGCCCCAATGTCCTCTTGCATTAGTTATTTCTGCTTGGGGGGAAATTCGCTGGCTGTCTACTCTATTTAAGTATTAGAGAGAGTACAGAGAAGATTGGCCAGGATACTGCCCGACTTAAAAAACGTGTACTGAGGATAGGCTGAGCTGACTAGGGCTTTTCTCTTTGAAACAAAGCAGGACAAGAGGTAACTTGGTAGACAAGTACAAGATACAGATCCCTGCAGGACATCATTGGTCACCAACTTCCAGGTAGAATATGTATCATCTTATATATGTCTATCAAGTTACCTCTCGCTCCCCTTTGCTCCAAAGAGAAACGTCCTAGCTAGCTCAACCTATCCTAACACATGCTTTCTAAACCAGGCAGTATCCTGGTCAATATCCTCTGTTACCTCTCTAATGCTTCCACATTCATCCTATAATGAGACCACCAGAACTGAACACAATACTCCAAAAGGGGTCTAACCAGAGTTTATAATTATAAAGCTGCAACATTTACTCATGGCTCTTGGACTCAATTTCTGCATAATTAAGGCCAACACACTATACACCTCAACAAACCTGCACAGCAACTTTGAGGGATCTATGGGTGTGGACCCCAATATCTCTGTTCTCCACAATCCTAAGAACCCCACCACTAACCTTGTACTCTTTCTTCATCTTTGACCTTCCAAAGTGTATTACTTCACCCTTTTCTGGATTGAACTCTATCTGCCAGTTAGCCGAGCTCTGTATCCTATCAATGTCCTGTTGTAACCTACAACAACCTTCGACACTATCCACACCACCACCAACCTTCGTGTCATCTGTAAACTTACCAACACGACCTTTCCACATCCTCATCCAAGCCATTAAATTTTTAAAAAATCACAAATAGGAGAGGATCCCAGAACAGATTCTCGTGGAACATCATTGGTCTCCAGGCAGAATATACTTCATCTACTACCACCTTGTCTTACATGGGCAAGCTAATTCTGAATCCACGCAGCCAAGTTTCCCTGGATCCCATGCCTCCTGACTTTCTATCACGGGGAACCTTTTCAAACACCTTACTAAAATCAATGTACATCGCATCCTCTGCTCTATCTTCATCAATTTATTTTGTCACTTCTGAAAAGAATTTGTTCAAGCTCATGAGGCACGACCTGCTCATCACAAAGCCAAGCTGACTATCCCTAATCAGACTATGCTTAGAAACATAGAAAAACCCACAGCACAATACAGGCCCTTTGGCCCACAAAGCTGTGCCAAACAGCCCTTACTTTAGAAATTACCTAGGGCTTACCCATAGCCCTCTATTTTTCTGAGCTCCATGTACCTGTCCAGGAGTCTCTTAAAAGACCCTATCATATCTGCCTCCACCACCGTCGCCGACAGCCCATTCCACGCACTCACCACTCTCTGTGTAAAAAACTTACCCGACATCTCCTCTGTGCCTATTTCTAAGCACCTAAAAACTGTGCCCTCTTGTGCTACCCAGTTCAGTCCTGGGAAAAAGCCTCTGACTATCCACACGATCAATGCCTCTCATCATCTTATACGCCTCTATCAGGGTCACCTCTCATCCTCTGTCGCTCCAAGGAAAAAACACAGAGTTCACTCAACCTATTCTCATAAGGCATACTCCCCAATCCAGACAACATCTTTGTAAATCTCCTCTGCACCATTTCTATGGTTTCCACATCCTCCCTATAGTGAGGTGACCAGAACTGAGCACAGTACTCCAAGTGGGGTCTGACCAGAGTCCTACATAGCTGCAACATTACCTCTCAGCTCCTAAATTCAATCTCATGACTGATGAAGACCAATGCACTGTATGACTTCTTAACCACAGAGTCAACCTGCGCAGCAGCTTTGAGTATCCTATAGGCTTGGACCCCAAGATCCCTCTGATCCTCCACACAGCCAATCTTCTGTCATCATATTTGACCTACCAAAATCACACTTATAAGACCAGAAGACACAGAAGCAGAATCAGGCCACCTGGCCCATCGAGTCTGCTCCGCCATTCAATCATAGCTGATCCTTTATTTTTCCCCCTCCTCCTCAACCCCATTTCCCAGCCTTCTCCCCGTAACCTTTGATGCCACATCCAATCAAGAACCGATCAATCTCTGCCTTAAATACACCCAACGACCTGGCCTCCACAGCTGCCTGTGGCAACAAATTCCACAAATTTACCACCCTTTGGCTACAGAAATTTCTCTGCATCTCTGTTTTGAAAGGGTGGCCCTCTACCCTGAGGCTGTGCCCTTGACTTAGACTCTCTCACCATGGGAAACATCCTTTCCACATCTGCTCTGTCTAGGCCTTTCAACATTCGAAAGGTTTCAATGAGATCCACCCCGCACCCCCATCCTTCTGAATTCCAATGAGTACAGACCCAGAGCCATCAAATGTTCCTCGTATAACCCTTTCATTCCTGGAATTATCCTTCTGAACCACCTCTGGACCCTCTCCAATGTCAGCATATATCTTTTAAGATGTGGAACCCAAAAACTGTTCACAATACTCAAGGTGAAGCCTCACCTGTACCTTATAAAGCCCCAGCATCACATCCTTGCTCTTGTATTCTAGACCTCTTGAAATGAATGCTAACATTGCATTTGCCTTCCTCACTGCCGACTCAACCAATCTTCTATCTTCCCACTAATTTTTGTTTTGATGTACGCCATTTCTTTTGCTTTTACAATTTGTTTGACCTCCCTTGACAGCCATGGTTGTACTATTTTACCATTTGAGTATCTCTTCATTTTTGGAATACACGTCCTGCACCTTCCTTATTTTTCCCAGAAACACACGCCATTGCTGCTCTGCTGACATCCCTGCCAGCAGTTCCTTCCAGTTTACTTTGGCCAACTCCTCTCTCATACCACTGTAATTTTCCTTACTCCACCGAAATACTGCTACATCAGACTTCACTTTCTCCCTATCAAATTTTGAGTTGAACTCAATTATCACTGGTTCCTAAGGATTCTTTTAGCTTAAGCTTCCTAATCACCTCCAGTTCATTACATAACACCCAATCCAGTATAGCTGATCTCCTAGTAGGCTCAATGACAAACTGCTCTAAAAAGCTATCTCTTAGGCATTCAACAAACTCACTCTCTTGAGATTGATTACCAATCTGATTTTCCCCATTTGACCTGCATGTTAAAATCTCCCATGGATACCACAACACTGTCATTTTGACTCGCCTTTTCTATTTCCTGTTATAACCTGTAGTCCACCTCCCAGCCACTGTTAGGAGGACTGTATATAACTGCCATCAACAGCCTTTTACCCTTGCAGTTTCTTAACTCAACCCACAAGGATTCAATATCTTCCGATCCTATGTCACATCTTTCTACTGATTTGATGCCATTCTTCACCAGTAGAGCCACACCCCCTCTGCCTACCTTCCTATCCCTCTGATATAAAAAGTAAACTTGGACGTTCAGCTCCCAACTACAATCACCCTTCAACCACGATTTAACTCATCTGGGTTGAAGTCCATCTGCCACTGACCGCATCCTATTGTTGTTCCGCTGTAACCTCTGACAACCCTCCACACTACCCACAACACCCCCAACCTTTGTGTTATCAAACTTACTAACCCATCCTTCCACTTCTTCAACCAGGCCATTTATAAAAACCACGAAGAGAAGGGGTCCCAGAACAGATCCCTGTGGAACACCACTGGTCATCGACCTCCATGCAGAATATGAACCATCCACAACCACTCTTTGCCTTCTGTGGGCAAGCCAATTCTGGATCCACAAAGCAAGGTCTCTTTGGATCCCATGCCTCCTTACTTTCTGAAGGAGCCTTGCATGGGGAATCTTATCAAATGCCTTACTGAAATCCATATACACTACATCCACTGCTTTACCCTCAATGTGTTTTGTTACATCCTCAAAGAACTCAATCAAGCTTGTAAGGCATGGCCTGCCCTTGACAAAGCCATGCTGATTATATTAATAGCAAATGGACAGGAAGGATCAAAATTGATGGGGAAGATCTTAAATGGATTTTTTGAATCTGTATTTATTTGGGAGATACACACAGAGTCTATAGAACTGAGGCAAAACAGCAGTGAGACAGAGGAGGAGGTGCTTGCTGTCTTGAGGCAAATTAGGGTAGATAAATTCCCGGGGCTGACAAGGTGGGAAACTAGTGCAGAAATTGCAGGGGCCCCAGCAGATATTTTAAAAATGTCCACAGGCAAGGTACCAGAGGATTAAAGGAAAGCTAATGTTGTTCCATTATTTAAGAAAAGCGCAATGAATAAGCTGGAAAATTATAGGCCAGTGAGCCTGACATCAGCAAAGGATAAATTACTGGAAGATATTCTAAGTATTTAGATACACAGGGCCTGATTATGAATAATCAGCATCTGTTTGAGGATGATAGGTAGCATCTAAACAATCTTAAGAGTTTTGAGGAGGTTACCAGGAAAGTTGATGAAAGAAAGACACTGGATATTGTCTCATGGTCATTAGTAATAAGGTCCTGCATGGGATGGTCATCAAGAAGGTTTGGTCACTTGCCATTCAGGATGAGGTAGTACACTGGATTCGACATCGGTTTTGCAGGAGTAGCCAGAGAGTGGTGGTAGATGGTTGTTCCTCTGAATGGAGGCCATAGACTAAATAGGCCAAATGGCCTGTTTCTGCGCTGTAGTGCTCTGTGACTGACAGCAATGGACCCTTCTGGCCCACTGAGCCGTATTGTCCAATTACACCCAATTAAGTCATTAACCTGTACATCTTTGGAATATGGGAGGAACCTCAGAGCAAATTCACCAGGTTTTGTGGAGAACATACAACTCCTTACATGGAGGGGTAAAACTGAACACGGGGCAATGGCGCCGTAATAGAGTTATGCTAACCACTGCTACCATTCCGTTTTTCTGCAATACCAACCGGGGTTCAGTGGTAGCCGGAGCGTTCTGGAATGTATCTGGCACCTCTAAGAAAAAAGCCGAGATAAACAAGCTAATTAATTAGGTGCCGCCTAGGGTGATTTGAGTATCTCAGAAACTACTGATCTCCTGGGGTTTTTACGCACAACAGGTTCTGGAGTTTACAAAGAATGGTGCCAAAAACAAAAAAAAATCCAGCAAGTGGCTGCTCCGTGAGCGAAAACCGTGTTAAATCCACTTGCTGGATTTTTTTTGTGGACCCATTGATTGAATGTTTCAAAATCAGCTATACTACTACTACGTCAACTCAGGTCTAGGGGGCCGGTGTCGGGCAGAATGACGGACTCTCCACTTCTCCCTCATCAGTGTGTTTATAGTTCATCTACATTAGCCACGCTGCTGTCTTCTAGGAGCGTGTTGACCATAGTCTTGGGAGGGTGCCCAGGGTTCATCCTTCCATGCTTGGGCTCCCATATGATGACTAAGCTGGCAAGTAGCTTGGGGTGGCATAGACAGTGTCCCGCTAGTTGCAGTCTTCTCGCCTCGATTTTAGTGGTGAGCATCAGTAGGTCATCATAGAGCTCGACATTCGCCATGCGCTGTTGCCAACTCACGTCAAGAGCCATCCGAAGCATTCATGTATAGCAACCATC
Source organism: Mobula birostris (assembly GCF_030028105.1). NCBI lineage: Eukaryota > Metazoa > Chordata > Chondrichthyes > Myliobatiformes > Myliobatidae > Mobula > Mobula birostris. The sequence goes on along the minus strand of NC_092375.1, from coordinate 168,939,185 downwards.
TAGAGACTTTTGCATAGTCTTGGGAGTGTCTACGTCTCGCATCCGTACGTGAGAATGGACCCTATCACTGCTATGAAAATCCTCTTTTTTTTTTAAGCCCTCTGGTCAGGTTCGACTTCCAGATTTCCTTCATGTCATTCATAGCCCTCCACGCCAGTGCCTTCCGTATCTTTATGTCCTTCTCCGAACTCATCGTTCTTGACCCGAGGTACTTGTAGTCAAAGACTTTAATGGTATCATTCTTTATGGTCTTGAGAGTACCTTCGTCGCAGTTAAACGCCATGTACTCTCTTTTTAGCGTTTAGGTGAAGTCCAACTTTATTGCACTCAATTTCCACTTTTGTCAGTAGCTGCTGTGCTTCCTCCATCTAGTCAGAGAGCAGGACTATGTCATCTGCAAAATTGAGATCTGTGAGCATAACTGGTCTGACCCTTTTGGTTTACCCTGGTTTTATGGTAAAACCAAGCTTGTCACGATCTTTGGTAGCTTGACATAGAGCATAATCAAGGACGATTATAAAGATGTAGGGTGCCAGAGTGTCTCCTTGCAGCATACCAGCTAGGAGCTCGAACACTGCTGTTTCTCTGTCTGGTAATACAACTTTCGCCATGGTTTTGGTATAGCTGGACTCTATTGCTCTCAGTAGATGGTCTGGCACTCCGTAAGCTTTCAGGATCTTCAGCATTTTACCTCGGTGAATGGAGTTCTCCATACTTCTACGGAGAGCAAGTATCTGCACTACTGTTGTGCGCTTCTGCCGAAAACCATTCTGACTAAATCTTAGCTTAGGGCCAATGGCGGTGCGAATCCTGTTCAACATCACCCGATTGTATAGCTTTGCTAAGATGAGGTCAAGCTGATACTGCGGTAGTTATCTGTCTTCGTGAGGGATCCAGACTTGGGGACTGGGATAATGTTTGAGAGCAACCACTGTTCTGGTTTGTCACCTTTCATCAGTGCCGTATTATATATGTCCAGCAAGATATTGTCCAGATCGCAGTTCTTCAGGACACAGCGCTCCTGCCCTGTTTGAGTGCATACTTGGCCTTCTTCAGTTCCTCAATGGTGAATGGGCCATCATCGATGTCGACTTGCGTTAGTATCGTGGGTATGTCCTCTTCTTGTTCTGTGATCGTTGGAGGGCTTCCCAGCAGGTTCTTAAAGTAAGTAAACCATGTCTGGACACGGTCTATACGCAGAAGGGAAGCAGGAGTGAAAAAGAACCAATGTGACTCAACTTCTTCCAAAAAAAAAAAAAGGGACAGAGAATTCCAGGCCAGTTAGATTACCATTCACTGCTGGCAAGATGCTTAGATCATTAAATAAAGAGGGAATTACTATTTCAGGAAACTCAATATAATGAAAAGTAGTCAACATGGATTTAAGAAAGGTAAATCATATTTGGTAAAACAGCCTAACTTATTTGAGGCTGTAACAAGAGTCGTAAAAGGGATACATATAGATATAAAGCTTTTACATTTTCAAAAGTCATTTGGCAAAGTGTCATGTAGGAAGCCATAGCATAAATTAAGAGCTCATGGTGTTGGACGAAGTGTGTTAACATGGTTTGATAACTGCCTGTCACACAGAAAACTAGAATCTGTAATAAACTGTTCCTTCTTCAGACTGGAGGGATTTAACTGGTTCTTACCATCAGCTGAAAAATATTTAGCAACCTTCACTGAAATTTAACCTTATTAGTTCACAGCTGACTTAGCATAAATAATCTAATTAGAAAAATTATTTTTGATGTTTAGCCATTGTATTGCATGCATAATGGTGCCTGTAAAAACAAATTGCTAAAATCTAAATCCTAAAGAGAACTCCGCTGGGAACAAGTGGGAAGTCATAAGGGACAACCAGTAACTTATGTCAAGATACTTGAAGTTCCACTACATCATTATCTTAAAAAGGCAGAAATATGAAATTGACCTGTGTGTGTTTTTCTGTGACGTTGTAGCTCATCACTGCGAGTGAATCGTTTCCCACAAAAAACCCAGTTACACACAAAAGGTCGTTCTCCTGTGTGCCATCGAAGATGAGCTCTAAGGTGGGATGTTTTTCCATAAGTCTTTCCACAACCTGGAAAATGGCATATATGCTGTTTCTTCTTTCCCAAGTTACCAGAGGATCTGTGAAAAAGAAACAAGTTCAAATATTATTGACAGATTTCAGTCCTTTTCTATGAATTCTGAATATGTTTAATAATATTTTTTAAGTATTCTTATAGATTCAAAAGCAACTGAATTAAATAGTAACAGCAACTGATATCGACACACATTCTATACACGTACTGAAATTCAGCTATTTACCATCAACACAAAACAGTGTAGCACAGGAAGACCCACCAGCCCACACCGTCTATACTAAACATGATGCTGTTAAACTAATCACATCTGCTTGCATATTATTTATGTCTCACCTTTCCCTGCCTGTACACACGCCTGTCTAAATGCCGCTATCATATCTGTTTCCACAACCTATCCTGGCAATATGATCCATGTACCTATCACCATTCCAAAAAGAATTAAAATTTTTTTTAAATTGCCTTGCCTCCTTTACACCTCCCTCACACATCAAACTACAGGGTCCCCAACATTTTTTTTAATACCATGAAGCCCTACCATTACCAAGGATCCGTGAATACCAGGTTGGGAATCCCTGCCTTAAAGCCATGCCTTCCAACATTTAACATTTCCAACTTGTGAATAACATCCTAACCATCCAACCCATCTACATCTTGCATAATTTTATATACGTTTATTCAGTTATCCTTATGCTTTTACTGCTCCAGAGAAAACAATCCAAGTTCGTCATAACTCTGCTTGCATGTAATACAACATCCTGATGAATGTCTTCCACATCCTATGATATAGACTGGATACAGAAAATTCAGTTTGGTGCCCAGAATGATGGACACTTAGCATGATACTGCGTCCTTGATGTACAGAACATGAAGATCTGAGGAAAATAGGCAAAAGATACACGATTAAATCTGATTAGGACTAACAGTTGAAACCATATCACCATTTGAAATTGAGGAACAAAACTAAAGAAGAATTAAAATGAGAGATGAAAATATGGAAGGATTTAAACAGTGGAATGGGACTAAGAAACTGAACGAAGGACAAAGATTTTGGATGACCAAAGTAGGAGGGGAGGAGCACTAGAGGCAGGGTCTTGGGAGTAAATGTCTACAGATGTTGAGAACCTAAAACAAAAAAAACGCAAAATGCCAGAAACATGAAGCAAGTCAGACAGCACCAAGTCAGAAACAGAATCTATCTTTAAGGTCAATGACACCGCTTATGTAGAAAAGTGAGAAAATAAGCATATTTTCTAACTCTGATAAAGGTTCATTAATCTGAAACATTGATTAGAGGGTGGAAGAATTTCAGTGTCAATCAGATGCTACATAACTGTCAAGTTCTTTTGAAACTCAAGTTTCCATTACGTAAGGTGTCTACAATAGTTTACAAACACTCGGTTCTAATTGATAGCAATCAGAGTCAAGTCTCAGCTTGGAATTCAAATGGACAGTGAGGTTATGTGGGGAAAAAGCCACAAAAAAAAAAAAATCAGTGGATGTATTTCAGTAGGCAAAACATAAGCACTTTCATCATTCTAATACTTATCTACAAGTTACAACTCATCCAAAACTTCCCCCAAGTCAACTGACTAATATTGTCTCAATGTTGAGAAAGGTGCAGTGAGGTAAGTTTTACCACATATGTAGAAGCTATCCCCTTGCTTGGAAATGCTTTGATTACAGAACAACTGAAATGGGGCAAGTTTGACCCTTGAGGGACAATGGGGATCATGTTGCAAGCAAAGGTGGAGAGGGCTTTTCCAGAGAAAGTCCTACTGATAAATGAAGTGAAGATTATACAATAGCAAGAAGGAAAGCTATGAGGAAAAAAAACTCACAGGGTTTGTTTGGAAATTGCAAAGACATTAACTTTCTTACAATGATTTGAGTGACGGGGAATCAAAGTAAAAGGATAAAATGAAGAAACTGGGGTGGCTTCCATGGAGCAGAGAAGATATATAAAAGTACATAAGATTATGGAAACATTGAATCAAAATCTTTTTGCCATGCTAGGGATAACAAAAATAAGGGGGAATGGGTTTAAGGTCAGAGGAAGGAATTATAAAAGAGATCTGAAAGGCAGGATGATGTTGATATCTGGAATGTGCTTCCAGAGGTGGTGGAATCGGTGTAATTACTAAGTTGAAGCAGCGCTTAGACAGATACTTGAATAGGCAAGGCACGAAAGATGCAGTCTCAATGCAGGCAAACAGGATTAGTGAAGATTGACAAGAAGGTCAGTGTGAACCTGGTGGGCTGAAGGTACTGTATGATTCTGAGGTATGATGGATGCATTTAAAATCGAGGGACAGCATTCAGCCTCTAGAGGTGCTGTTCATTTTGTATGCAGTACATTCTATACAAACACCACTTCCTATTTACAAGCTTTTTTTTTAAAAAAAACATAATTTCCTGTTAATTTGGATTTCCACTTGAAGCACACATGGTAGAAAGACATCCAGCTCAATCCACTTTATTTGCCCTTGAAACAGCAATATCTGAGTCTTGAGTTTCTCAATATTGGTAAACATTTTGTAGATGTACTTTGAAGGAAGTATTAAGCTATCGTCATGCCACAAGTCCACTCTAGTCCACGCAATAGCTATAGAATGTTGTATGTATGTATTGCCTCTTTTAACAGTGATTATGTAAATAATTGATAATGTTAGTATATTCAGACATGCCACAATTCTGTATGGAATCTAATATGTGTTTAACTTGACTTGCATCAGTTTCATTAAGTTTTCTCATTAAACTGTAAAAGTGAACATTTTGTGTAAGCAATGAAACTTAAAATCTCAAAGAGCTGGCTCCTGTGACAATTTAAGCAGAGCTGTATTCTGAACTGCTAAAAAGTGTTTTGGCTGAGGTTCAGACTTTAGCATTCTAATGAAAGGCAATCTCACATTCTGAACTTCCAAGAAGTCCATGCAAGATAAAATTTAAGATTGATGATTAAAAAGGACAATGTTATTAAAATGTTTATATTTCAATTTGTATACAATAGCTTATTTGCATTTGATTTACAGTAGTACTCTGAAAATCCAATAGTTGGCAATCTAACTGCCACGTTATTTTGAAAGTGCTGCACAGTAGCCAAATTCTAAATTAGCAAATACCCAAGTTTAGCTTATACAATATAATTTAGGGTAATGATTTTCACTTTAGAAGGAAACATTTATTATTTCTCTAAATCTTGAGGAAGAATGGGACCCTCCAGATAATTTAATTCAGCACTGACCAATAGATATCACCAACAATAGATATTCAATAATCACATTAAAATCGTTTTATAAATGACAGATTTTGATGGTACAACAAAAATATCTAATAAAAGGAAAAAATTACCTAAACCCTTAAAACAAAACAAAATCCTCTGTCTTTGACAGCTTGACTATGCATCATCAGTTAAGACCAAATTAATTCACTGTGGACTTCCTAATAAAGTCTGAACAATTCTAAAGGAGCAAGACTAATTTCCGTAACAAATCAATATAGTTCTAAAGAGTTAGTCCAGAACTGTGAGCCCAGTGATGAAGCAGTCAAGGCAAAAGATAGTTTCAAGGTAACAAATAAGAATTTGTATTAAGCATAATCGTACCTTCCCAAGACGTCCTTGCAGTTAGGACAGGTACACGCAACTCGGCGGAGCCGTTTTCCTGGTTGATACTGCTGGTCACTTCCATCCTCATCCAGGTTCACAGATACTTGTGATAACTCACTGGAACCAAGGACTGATGCATTTCCCACATTAGTCACTGTAGAAGATTGTGATGCTAGTTGCCAGGATTCGGAATCATCCTCCTCTTCTTTTATTTGAATATCTGGAATAAGTAAGGCCATGTTCAATCTCACCTATGTATTTTCAAGACAACAAAAGTTCTTTTAATAAACTTTCATCAATCAATATCCCATTAAAATGTGGACACTTTATTCAATAGTTCTTATTTTGAAAAATTATTGGCAGACATTGAGCCTTTCAATGTAATTAAATCTGACATATTGTCATGAAATTCATGAAATCAACTTAATTGCAAGTATTTGGACACAAAAGAAAACTAATCTTCTGTTGCAACTATACAAACAAGATTGAGCTTGACATCTAAGATTGTCATCTCCCACTTTCAGCAAATGACTGCACTCAATTTGGTAATGTTACCTATACTCTTAGTGCAATAATCAAGCAACTTAAATTCATGCCTGAATAATGCATCGTACATGAAGATCTCAAAACAGATTCAAACATATTTAGTGCTGGAAATTAGGGGGAAAAAAGCAGAAATGCTTGAAATACAAGTTAGTCAGCATCTGTCGAAAGAAAATTTGTTAACATATCAGAACGGTGACTGCTGGAGTTTTTGAAATAAATGTTGATACAAATACTGACAAAAGGGACAGGATAAATGATGAAAGGATGGATGGCAGAAGAAATAAAGAGCTGAATAATGAACAAGAGGTATTGGGAGGTATAAATAGCAGATGTATACACAACTGAAACTACAGGCAAAATTATGAGCATTAGAAATGTGATAGTAATGGTGAATCTGGAAGGCTATAATATGCCTCATCTTAGAACAAGGTGCTGTTTCTTTAAGGCTTTATAAGGAGTTGAAAACATCTTGGAACAGTACTGTACTGAACTGAAAGAACTTGTAATCACTCCCTTATTTGGCATTTGGTTTTTGCCAATGGTGATTGATTGATTGATTGATTGATTGAGATATGGTGCTGAAAAGACCCTTCCTGCTCTTTGAGCCACACCACCCAGCGATCCCCAATCTAATCTTGGCCTCATCACAGGACAATTTACAATGACCAATTGACCTACCAACCTTTGGACTGGACTGTGGGAGGAAACTGGAGCACTGATTAAACCAGAAAGTCACGTGAGAACGTGCAAACTCCTTATAGGCAGTGGAGGGAATTGAACCCAGGTCACCTGTACTGTAAAGCATTGTGCGAACCATTACGTTACCGTCCACTCCATTACAGTTTGTAGTGTGTGCAATGTATTAAACAGAAAGGTGCAAATGCCTGTTTGATCCTTAAATAAAAGTTCAAGTTCCTAGATAGTAAGAAAGGTGGCGGCAAAAGTGCAGCTATAGTATACCCTTTGATTACACGTGTTGGTGGCGTAGATGTTAATAGAAATTAGCAAAGCAAAGCATCCCGGAGGAAATGGTCTTTTAAAATTGTTGGAAGTGTATGGGAAAGACAGTTTGCTGCTAGGCAATAGACAATAGTTGCAGGAGTAGGCCATTCAGCCCTTTGAGCCAGCACCACCATTCACTGTGATCATGGCTGATCATCCACAATCAGTACTGTTCCTGCCTTCTCCCCATATCCCTTCACTCCGCTATCATTAAGAGCTCTATCTAACTCTTTCTTGAAAGCATCCAGAGAATTGGCCTCCACTGCCTTCTGAGGCAGAGCATTCCACACATCCACAACTCTCTGGGTGAAAAAGTTTTTCCTCAACTCCGTTCTAAATGGCCTACCCCTTATTCTCAAATTGTGGCCTCTGGTTCTGGACTCCCCCAACATTGGGAACATGTTTCCTGCCTCTAGCGTGCCCAATCCCTGAATAATCTTATATGTTTCAATCAGGTCCCCTCTCACCCGTCTAAATTCCAGTGTATACAAGCCCAGTCGCTCCAATCTTTCAACATATGACAGACCCGCCATCCCAGGAATTAACCTTGTGAACCTCCGCTGCACTCCCTCAATAGCAAGAATATCCTTCCTCAAATTTGGAGACCAAAACTATACACAATACTCCAGGTGTGGTCTCACCAAGGCCCTGTACAACTGCAGAAGGATCTCTTTGCTCCTATACTCAACTCCCCTTGTTATGAAGGCCAACATGCCATTAGCTTTCTTCACTGCCTGCTGTACCTGCATGCTTACTTTCAGTGACTGATGAACAAGGACACCAAGATCTCGTTGTACTTCCCCTTTTCCAACTGAGCCTCAAGCTCATCCGCTTTATTTCTTATACTTCGTGCATTCATATATAATACAGGTTTCTCCCGCCATCCAAAGGTAGAGCATTCCTATGAAACAGTTCGTAAGCCGGAATGTCTTAAAGTGAAGAAGCAATTACCATTTATTTATATGGGAAAAGTTTGTGAGCGTTCACAGACCCAAAAATAACCTACCAAATCATGCCAAATAACACATAAAACCTAAAATAACAGTAACATATAGTAAAAGCAGGAATGATATGATAAATACACAGCTTATATAAAGTAGAAATATTTTTCCACAATCATTGCCTGAACTGTTCTCTGTAGCGGAAATCTCACGCAAGCACTGTCGACAAAAACACGGCGCAAGCGCTCTCCAGTAACCTTTAAGCTATGAAGCTGCCAAATTATACCAAATAACACGTAAAAATACACAGCCTACATAAAATAGAAATAATGTATGTACAGTGCAGTATCACTTAAGGGAATCGGGAAGACAGCGAGCACACTGATGGTGGTGTGTCAAACTGAGTCGGAGTTTGGGTGGTGCAGTGGCCCCCACCCTCCAGGCAGCGAACCGATATCGATCTGCAAAGCATGCAGGGCTGCAGCGGTAGCCGGGAGGCACACAGCACATCTTTAAGAAAAAAGCCGAAATAAACAAGCTAATTAATTAGGTGCCGCTCTGCACGTAATTGTCAGCCCAGATCAGAGGCGACACAATCGACAATCGCCTCTGATCTGGGCTGACACTTACGTGCCGAGCGGCACCTAATTAATTAGCTTGTTTATTTTGGCTTTTTTCTTAAAGATGTGGTGGGTGCCTCCCGGCTACTGCTGCATTCTCCACGAATCGGTATCTGTCCGCGGCCTGGGGGATAAGGTGGTGGGACACTGGGGTGTCATCTCATCGTCGTCTGTTTCCTTTAGGGCAAGCAGGTCATCTTCTTCTATCTCTGCCTGCCTCCATGTCGAAGGTCGAGGTTCGTCGTCTGATGTGGAAGGCTTGCTTGACTGCTGAGCCTCGCACATTTTTCTATCATATAGTTCTTTGTAAGGACTCAAACCATCTTGCAAATATGCACTAAACCGTACTTTATCATTACTCATTCGGTTTCAATTGTTATCCTTTCCTCTTCCAATTGCATCAGCTCTTCATCTATCAGTTCTTGGTCATGGGATGCCAAAACCTCTTCAACATCATCTTCGTCAGCTTCCACAAGCCAAAATCACTTTGTCCTTACTTCGTTCACCACGATCGAAACGCTTAATTATGTCTAGTTTTACGCTAAGTGTAACACCCTTACAAGCTGTTTCAGGCTTTTCCAATTCCTTAGAACTCATCTTGCAAACCGCTACTCACAGCACGTGTTTAAGCAATGCCCGGCGAGAATGCAGTTCCGAATCCGAGGGAGAGCGGCTGTTCAGGGCGCGCGCTGCCTTTCTTCATAACAGTGAAAACACCTTCTGTTAGTGAAAACAGGGAACTAATGTAGGTCTTTCGTAACAGTGAGGTTTCGTAAAGCGAACGTTCGAAAAGCGGGGGACACCTGTACTTTTAATTCATTACTCCCCTCACCTTTCACATCGATTCCTATTGCCATACTCTCCGATCCTTTCCTGAGCTTTCTGCCCCGTTAATTCTGTTGTCTTTCTTAACTTTCCTGATTCTCTTTCCCTTTAACTCTATCCTTATATTTCCTCTCCTCCCCGCCACTATATAGTCTAAACACACCCGTGTAGCAGTGGCAAACCTGCTTGCCAGAATGCTGGTCCCCCGCCTGTTAAGGTGCAACCCGTCCCATTTGTATAATTCATCTTTAGCCCAAAACAGATCACCCAGTGGTCCAAGAATCTAAATCCCTGCCTCCCGCACCAGCTCCTGAGCCACACATTCAGATCCCCTATCTCCCTGTTCCTGCCCTCACTAGCACGAGGAACTGGAAGCAAACCGGAGATAACCACCCTGGAGGTCCTGCTTTTCAGCCTTCTTCTGAGTTCTCTGAAGTCACGCTGCAGAATTCCTTTCCTCCTCTTCTCGATGTCATTTGTGCCAACATGTACTACTACTTCTGGCTGTTCACCTTCACCCTTGAGGATGCTCTGCAATTGGTCCGTGACGTCCTTGATCCTGGCACCAGGGAGGCAATACACCATCCTGCCTGTTGCCGCAGAAACCCCTTTCTGTACCTCTCACTATGGAGTCCCCTACTATCACGGTTCTGCCTGACGTCTGTCTCCTTGGCTTTGCTTCAGCGCCAATTTTTGACTCGCAGACCTGTCCGCCTCTTAGACTGGCAATGACTTCTGTCCCGACAACTTCCAAGAGGGTGAACCTGTTTTCAAGAAGTACATCCCCCGGGGTATCCCGTACTCCAAGCCTCCATCCCTTCCTCATCGTCGCCCCCCCTTCTATCTTCCGGTGTCTTCGATGTAACGATCTCGCTGTAGGTCCTGTCCAGAAAACTCCCGCTTTCCCGAACCTGAGGTCATCCAGTTGCTTCTCCAATGACCTTGAACATCACATCAGAAACTCATGACATTTCTACTTGGTGGTAGAACTGGAGTACAGATACACCATCTAATACACATTGCTAAGGTATGATGAAATACAGTGGGAAGGGTATCAGTATGGTACTAATGAATAGTATACACTAATCAAGTGGCTCACTTTCATTATCAATTTTATGTCTTTGAAATAAAACAAAAATAGCTAAAATTTTATATGCTTTTTTTTCTTCATCATATCACCAAGAGTTATCTTAAACCATATATTTGAAAAAGTAACAAGCAGGATAGACAAACCAGAATCAGTTGATGTCTATTTGGACTTTCAGAAGGCCTTAGACAAGATGCCACACATGAGGCTGCTTAACAAACGAAGAGCCCATGGTATTACAGGAAAGATTCTAGCATGGATAATGCAATGGCTGATTAGGAGGTGGCAAAGAATTTCTGGTTGGCTGCCAGTGACTAGTGATGTTCAACAGGGGTCTGTGTTAGGACCGATTCTTTTATATTATATGTCAATGATTTGGAAGATGGAATTGACAGCTTTGTTGCAAAGTTTGCAAACGATATAAAGAAAGGTGGAGAGTTAGGTAGTTTTGAGGAAGTAAAGAGGCTATTGAAAGACTTAGACAGATTTAAAAAAATGGGCAAAGAAAATACAGTGTCCAGAAGTGTATGGTCTTTGGTAGAAGAAATGAAAGGGCTAGCTATTTTCTAAATGGAGAGAAAATACAAAAAAACTGATGCACAAAGGGACTTGGGAGTCCTTGTACAGGATTCCCTAAAGGTTAATTTCCAGGTTGAGTCTGTGGTGAGGAAGGCAAATGCAACGTTAGCATTCATTTCAAGAGGACTAAAATATAAAAGGAAGGATATAATGTTGAGACTTTATAAAGCACTGATGAGGCCTCACTTGGAGTAATGAGAGCAGTTTTGGGCCCTTTATCTTAGAAAGGAGGTGCTTAAACTAGAGAGGGTTCAAAAATTGTTCGCAAAAATGATTCCAGGATTGAATGGCTTGTCATATGAAGAGTGTTTGACGACTCTGGGCCTGTATTCACTAGAATTCAGAAGAATAAAGGGTGACCTAATTGAAACCGATTAAATGGTGAAAGGCCCTGATAGAATGGTTGTGGAGAGGATGTTTCTCAAAACCAGAGGACACAGCCTCAGAATGGAAGGGCATTCTTTCAGAATGGAGATGAGGAATTTCTTTAGTTTCTTTAGTTTAATTTCTTTAGCGGTGAATCTGTGGAATTCTTTGCCACAGGCAGCTGTGGAGGCCAAGTCTTTATGTATATTTAAGGCAGAGGTTGATAGATTCTTGACTGTACAGGGAGAAGGCTGGTAATTAGGGCTGAGAGGAAAACTGGATCAGCCATGATGAAATGGCAGAGCAGACTCAATTAGTCAAATGGCCTAATTCTGCTCCTATGTCTTATGGTCTTATTTGCACTCTTGCCTAACTATTACTCATTCCTGTGTCTGATAAGCCTCATTGTTGTTGTATCTTGGAAGTTAACTACCCTGTCCTGTTTATGGCAAGTTATTTAGTATTACAACTTTCACTCCACCAACAGCTAAATGCAGCAAGTGCAGCTATACACGAATAATAGCAGTTTATTCATTTGTGTACAAATACCAAATTAACCTACAATTTAATAAGTTACAGTATTCAAAGTATTAATGAAAAATCTTGAGTGGATTTTATAAAGCAAATATAATGTGTCATCCAATCAAATTAGAATTTAAGATATATTTTGTATCAGGAATGCTAAAAAAAAGTTATAAAATACATTGATAATAACAAATAAGCCAGAATGCAATATATAACGGAGATGGCCAGATTTAAAAAAAAAACCTCTCTGATACACTTAGTCCTAATTAAAGGCCTTGATCTTAAAATCATGGTGTCTGGAAATAATCCTCACTAGTTTAAATATGGAACATTTTATGAACAAATGTAGGCTATGTGATTAACAGGAGTTACAGCGGATAGCTGGACAAACTGAAAACCAACACCACAGAGCAGGATTAGAAATACCAAAATTGTCGTACCTGAAACTAAAGTCTAGCAGAAATCTCATGTAGTACAAGAATTGTGCTAACAAGCTAAAATGTTCTTTCCCAATATGAGAACATTTACTGAGTCTTACTCTAGCTTCATAATACATGCCAAAATAGATAAACCATCAGCTTTAAGAAAAAGAATCAGTTGCATTCGCACAAATTATTATTTTTTATTTGGGACGCAGGCATCGCTGCCAATGACAGCATTTATTTCCCAAAAATAATTGCCTTTGAGAAGTTGGTGGTGTCACTACCACACATTAATGGTGATTTTTATCCTTCTGCTAAAAGTATTCCCTCAAAGCTGTTGGGTTGAGTTTAGAGTTCAGACAAAGCAAAATCTGCCACTTAGTACCCTATTTCACAACAAGAAATCATTATTCAAGAGAGAAAATACCCAACCCAAATGATTACACAGGTTTACAAATAAACGAAAATAGCCAGTATCTGCAACCAAGACTATCAGAAACCAAAGCACAACAAATAAATTCCTCCCCCAAAAAAGTGGAAACTAGATACAACATCTTCACTGGAATAATTTTTTTCATTTTATTCCAACTGTGCAGGACAATAGACAAGTTTCTGGGACAGTAAAAGTATCAACTCCATATAATAGAAAGGAATAATTTCCACAAATTATTAACCATAACTAGTTAAGATAGCATCCTCGAATGACTACAATGGTCAAATAATGTGAACTGAACATGTGATGACCAAACTAAACTCATATGACCAATTAAGACTGACACCCACACTGAATAAAGATAGTGGGCCTTTCAAATCAAGTTGGAACTGGTATAATCCTATAGAAAAATCAAATCAGAAATCAGCCACTACCATTAAATGCAATTTTAGTTGAAGTAACCTTTCAAATTTGATATCTGGTCTGAAAAATCATTCTAGCAATCTGAACTCCTATAACCCAGAGAAAAAATGTGACAGATGTAATGTTAATTCTTTTGCTCTGTCTTGTTAAAGTAACTGCCTTGTACAACCACCAATTAAGGGACTGGGTGAAACCCAATTCATAATACCCCAGCATAAATTTAACATGAAGCCCAAGTATTACATGATGTATATTTGGTAGCATTCTCACCAAACCATGATGCAAGAGTTTCAAACACACATTAATACAAAAACTTAAAACTAACATCTCACTCGAACATTCCAAAAGACATGATCAGCAAGGCATTATGCCTCACCAACATCACAAGATCATAGTTTTAAAATCCTATTATAAAAATAAAACATTTTTGCAATTTTACAATTATCATGCGCAATTTGGTTGCCATGTTTGACCATAGTTACATTCCAGTACCTCACTGCTCAGAAAATAAAGCAAGCTTCTGAAAGGCACAATGCAAATGATAACAAGTCCATATTCCATTAGCAAAGAGGTATAAATGCTATGACTGTGAAAGGGAATATGAGAGCAAATTGATATTTACTTGCAAACACTATTCTTCAAACCTTCCAGCAGCTGAAATGATACAAACCTATCATTTGCCACGATGCTTACAAGAATCTATTCCTTTATTAAGTGACATTAACCCATGAATTGTTGCATGTCATTACCAGTTTGTTACTTGCAGGCACTTCTTCCAAACATCTAAGGTTCTTAATCAGGCCATAAATTCAATATTAACATTTTATTATGCAGCCATATCAGAATTAGGAATAGTGAATATTTTAACAATTTCAAAAAATGTATGTTTGGAAGTGATCTAATGCAGCCAATGATTCTATTCAAAGAATGTAGCTAGCCTTTCATGAAAGACAGTCAATCTTTCTGGCATCCAGGTTACTTAGCCTTAAGTCTGGGATAGGAAGTGTACAAAAATTAATCATCTGTCAATAAATATAGGCAGGGAAAAGATACATATCACAGTGCCTGTAATATTGTGGTTTCATCTGAGAGACTCTACGACCCCAAAACATAAGAAGAAATAGGCCATTCAGCCCATCAAATCTGCTCTGGCATTTCATCATGGATGGCCCATTTCCCTCTCAACCCCATTCTCCTGCCTTCACTCTGTAACCTCCACACCCTGACAAATCAAGAACCGCTCAACCTCCACCTTAAATACACCCAATGACCTGGCCTCCACAGCCGCCAGTGCAAACGAATTTCACGGATTCATCACCATCTGGCCCTAGACTTTCCCGCCAAAGAAACATCCTCTGCACTTCCATTCTATCTAGGCCTTTCAACATTTGATAGGTTTCAATGAAATACACCCTCATTCTTCTAACTTCCAGCAAGTAAAGGCCAAATGACATCAAACGCTCCTCATACAATAAGCCTTTCATTCCTGAAATCATTCTCGTGAACCTCTGAACCCACTCCAATGTCAGCACATCCTCTCTTAAACTAGGGGCCCCAAAACAGCTCACAATACTCCAACTGAGGCTTCACCAGTACCTTATAAAGTGTCAGCACCACATCCTTGTTTTTATATTCTAGCCCTCTCAAAATTAATGCTAACATTGTATTTGCCTTCCTTATCCCAAACTCAACCTGCAAATGAACCTTTAGGTAATCCTGTACAAGGACTCCCAAGTCCCTTTGAACCTCAGATTTTTGAATTTTCTCCGTTTAGAAACCAATCTTTGCTTTTATTCCTTCTACCAAAGTGCATGACCATATACATACCGACACTGTATTCCATTTGCCACTTCTTTGACAATGCTAACCTGTCCACGTCCTTCGGCAGCCTCACTGCTTCCTCAACAGCATCTGCACCTCCAGCTATCTTCATATCATCCACAAACTTTGCCACAATTCCTTCATTGACATACAATGTGAAAAAACAAGGTCTCAGCATTGCTTAGTCACAGGCAACCAATCAGCCAATGCTCTATCCAGACTAGTAACACTCTTGTAAATACCATGGGCTCTCAATTTGTTAAGCAGCCACATGTGCAGCACCTTGTCAAAGGCCTTCTGGATATCCAACGACACAACATCCACCAATTCTCCTTTGTCTATCCTGCTTGTTACTTCCTCAAAGGATTCCAACAGATTTGTCAGGCAAGAGTTTCCTTTCAGGAAACCATGCTGACTTTGGCCTATTTTACCATGCGCCTCTACGCACCCTGAAACCTCATCCTTAACAATCGACTCCAACATCTTTCCAATCACTGAGGTCACAGCAAGTGGCCTATAATTTCCTTTCTTCCACCTCCCCTCTTGAAGTGGTGTGACATTTGCAATTTTCCAGTCCTCCGGAACTATACCAGAATCAGTCTTGAAAGATTATTACTAATGCCTCCACAATTGCTTCAGCTGCCTCTTTTAGAACCTTGGGGTGTATACCATCTGGTCTAGGTGACTTATCTGCTTTCAGACCCTTTAGTTTCCCAAGCACCTTCTCCCTAGTAATAGCAACTGCACTCACTTCTGCCCTGACACTCTCGAACTTCCAGCATACCACAAATATCATCCACAGTGAAGAATGCAAAATACTTATGCTTTTTCCTGTCTCTCATTCCTACCTCCAATGTAATCGTTCAGCTGTCCAATATTTACTCTTGCTTTTTTTAAATCCTTTATATCTTGATAAAACTTATGGTAAACTTCGATATGGATGGCAAACTTACCTTCATACTTCATTGTTCCCTCCTCAAGGCTTTTTAAAATGACCATTCAGGTTTTAAAGAGTTTCCCAATCCTCTAGCTTTCCACAAATTTTTGCTATTATATACCCTTTCTTTTGTTTTACATTGGCTTTGACTTCCCGTCAGCAACAGCTGTGTCATCCTGCCTTTAGACTATTTCCTCTTCTTTGGGTTGTATCTATCCTGCACCTTCCAAACTGTTTCCAAAAACTCCAGTCATTGTTGCTCTTCTGTCCTCCCAGCAAGTGCCCTTTCCAGTCAACTTTGGCCAACTCCACTCTCATACCTCTGTCATTCCCTTTATTCCACTGTAATACCAATACAACTGACTTTAGCTTCTTCTCAAATTGCAGGGTGAAGTCTAACATATTATGATAGCAGAAAGCAGGATCTTCCAGTGGCCACACATTTTAATTCCACGCCCCATTCCCATTCTGAAATGTCTATCCACGGCCTCCTCTACTGTCAAGATGAAGCCACACTCAGGTTGGAGGAACAACACCTTATATTCCGTCTGGGTAGCCTCCAACCTGATGGCATGAACATTGACTTCTCAAACTTCCGCTAATGCCCCACCTCCCCCCCCCCGTACCCCATCTGTTATTTATTTGTTTTTTTTCTCTCTTTTTCTCCCTCTGTCCCTCACTATATTCCTTGCCCATCCTCTGGGCTTCCCCCCTCCCCCTTTCTTTCTCCCTAGGCCTCCCGTCCCATGATCCTCTCATATCCCTTTTGCCAATCAACTTTCCAGCTCTTAGCTCCATCCCTCCTCCTCCTGTCTTCTATCATTTCGGATCTCCCCCTCCCACTTTCAAATCTCTTACTATCTCTTCTTTCAGTAGTCCTGACGAAGGGTCTCAGCCCGAAACGTCAACTGTACCTCTTCCTATAGATGCTGCCTGGTCTGCTGCGTTCACCAGCACTTTTTATGCGTTACTTGAATTTCCAGCATCTGTAGATTTCCTCGTGACTGCCTCTTAGGGGTTCCTTTACCTGAAGCTTCCTAATCAAATCTAGTTCATTACAAAACACTCAATCCAGAATTGCCCTTTCCCTCGTGGATTCAACCACAAACTGCTCTAAAATGCTATCGCGTAGTCATTCTACAAATTCTCTCTTGGGATCCAGCACCAATGTGATTTACCAGGGCTACCTGTATACTGAAACCCCCCTTTTGACAAGTTCATCTCTTTGAAATTTGTAGCTCATATCCTGGCTCCTGTTTGGAGGCCTGTATATAAATCCATCAAGGTCTTTATACCCTTGCAGTTTCTTAACTCAACCCATAAGGATTCACCTCTTTCTAAGGATTCAATTTCATATATACTTTTAACCAAAAGAGCCACACAACCCTCTCTGCCTACCTGCCTGTCCATTTGATAAGAAGTGTACCATTGGATGTTAAACATGGACAATGGTCAAAATTACAGACATGTTAAATTACATAGGTTACCATCTAGTTTATTAAAATGTTATTTCTTAATGAAGTAAATTAGCAGCAGCTTGAAATGGAGGGCACAGTATTTTAGAGAATTCTTATCTAAAAAGGGAGAAGTGCAGAAATCTAATTAAGCTTGAATATGAATTTTAAGATCACTGCTTCTCATAGGGAACATTTAAGTTCAAGCACCATCGTTTTAAATGTTACTGCAAAATCAAATGTTCTTTATTCTATTGTTCACAAGTTTGAAGTTCAATTTCTTCATGCTTCCAAAATGTGAGTTTCACTGGATTCTACTAGGTAGTCAAAATGCCAAAGACCAATTAGTAAATTTGTCAGGGTGGTGTGAAAAATCTTTTATCAGCTACGTGTGGAAGTTTAGAAATGCACTGTGGAAGCTATTACTCAGAATGATGCAAAATTAGGAAGAGAGGCTATCCATCAATATTTCTCAAAAGATCAGATGAAAACAGGTCTACTGTTTCAGATCAAGAACCCTGCAAAGGAACCAAGGCAGGGTCAGTGACCTAAACATTCCGTTTCACTCACCAAGAAATGCTACCGGATCTGCTGAGTATGACCAGCAATCTGTTTGTAGTAATAAATTCCATCACACTTAAATCAAAAGTTAAAAATATGGAAGCATTTTGGCTTTGCAATTTAGCCTCCTTTTTAAGAGTTGTGCATCACTGATTTAGACAATGCTAGACAGAGTTTTAAACACTGACATTAGTTTATGAGAAAGGATCTAGTGCTTTCCTGGCAC
Source organism: Mobula birostris (assembly GCF_030028105.1). Taxonomy (NCBI): domain Eukaryota; kingdom Metazoa; phylum Chordata; class Chondrichthyes; order Myliobatiformes; family Myliobatidae; genus Mobula; species Mobula birostris. The sequence goes on along the minus strand of NC_092375.1, from coordinate 168,920,723 downwards.
ATATGACTGATAAACTCTTCTTGGGCTTCCAGCTGGTTATAGATATCGATTATAGCTGAAGTTTCGCTGACAAACTCCACCATCCCTGATGAAGATGGTGGAGTTAGTCATCAAAATGTCAGTTACAATCGATACCTGGACCCGACTGGAAGCCAAAGAAGGAAATAGACAGTTTGTGACATTTTATTGCCTACTGTTTTTGTCCTTCTAGTGGAAAGGGACACAGATTTGGAAGAAACAGCTAAAGAACCAATGGCAAGTAACTGAAGTGTGTTAGCTTGTGGAATAAATTCCTAATATTATGCACCGCTACTGAAGGAAGTATAAGCTTAAGGTGGTCCTGGGTAGTCCACTTTATCCTGGATGATAGCAAGTGTTGAAGGTACACTCTTGAGCGATGAAGAGTATTCTCTAACTCCTGAACTTGTGCCTTTTAGTGGTGGAATGCATAAAAGTTGACAAATTCTTTACAAGCACCCTGCAATGCAAGTTCAAAGTGGCTTTGAACAATAATCCCTAACAATTTCCAAATGAAAGCCACAAGATAAGCACACAGAAATATGACAGATTACCAGGCTAAGAAATACAAGTCAGTCTTGGTGCTCAAGTCCAATGAAATACACATCTTCCATAACCACCACCCTCTCCCATCCCCACCCCCCATGCCATGTCCACATCTCAGAATTGAAAAAGACCCAAGGTTCTCCATTCTTTTATTTAGTTTTAAAGCTACTTCATAAAATAATCTCCATACACATACTGAAAACCAAATAAAACAAAGAACATAAGTGAAGCAGGGATGCTTTTATTAGAAACATAAAATATGCATGCACCACTTGGAAGATAAACATGACAGCCCATCTCTAACGGCCCCATGAGTTGTTGAAGTTGGCTCCTTGAACTTCCACATCCATTGTGATATTACTCACCCAGCATATCAGGAAAGGATTTCTAGAATTGTCACCAAGGCAAACTGAAAGATTATTTATTACTATATTTTCAAGTTAGATGGCAACATGTAATCTAACTACAAAATCAGTTCCAAAGCACCTACTGCTTGTGTAGTCAGAGCCAGAGTTATACAGCATATAAACTACTCCTTTGGTAATTAAAAACTTCATTTGCAGCACCTTCCCCTTTAGCACTAACACCTTGATGTACAAGTTTGAAAGGGACTTGTCAAGCTTCTGTTTGATGTGTGGTATACATCATTAGAGGCAGTGGTGGAATCAGATACAATTATTAAGTTTAAAGTTCAAAGTAAATCTGTTATTGAAGTGCACTTATGTCACCATTTACTACCTTGAGATACATTTTCTTGTGGGCATTCAAGAAATACCCAGGAAAACAAAGAAATACAATAGAACCAATGAAAAACTACAGAGGCTGACAAATATCTTTGAGCCAACAGCCAAAGTATTGCCTGGTCTTACAGCCTTTAATACATCCAATGTTCCTTGTTTATTTATCTTTTGGAGTGAATTGAATTGGCTTTCAGGAGGAAGCAGGCAGTTCATCTCAACACCACTATTTGGAAGATGAGGTTGCAAATGCTTCAATTGTGTCTTTAGATTCACTGAATCCATACTCAGTAAGGATGGGAATGCTCTTGAAGCTCACCATGCTGGTTACTTTTAATTTTCCTTTGTAGCTGAATGTGACCATACTTCAGAACTTTGATCTGATTTTTAGGTTTTCAGAATCACATAGCTCTATGCACAATACTAGACAAAACTCGACAGTGTGGCCTCATGTTACAATTGTAACAGGACTTCCCATTTCCAAACTCTAATCCCCTAACTGCAGGCTAATATGCTACTTACCTTTTCAATTAATTGTTGGACTACGTGAAAGAATCAGTAGACCAAGGGTAGATTTTTTGATCATTCCACTGGTTAGGATTTACAGTCTGGGGAAAAAACTCAACCATCCTTCGCTATGATAACTGATCTTCAATTCACATAAACACATTCACCCCGACCCCCCCCCCCACCCCCGAACATCATGATGCACTTTCATTATTTATTTTCATAATTTTTATTTATAAATGTACCCATGTGTTTTGCAGCCTGCTTTGAGGGGCTGCATTAAGAGAAAAGTCCAAAGTCACCTGCTCACTTGTCAAGAAACGCAAGCTGTAAGAAGTATTTGGATTTACTTTTTCCACAAGTTCCAAGAGTGTGAATTTTATTCTGTACCTCAAATTTTTATGAATTACTTAAAGATAAAATTCTGTAATCTAAACAGCAGTAATGTAAGGGTTATCTTATCTTTTTTAAACACTAATAATTAATAATCACTGAGTGCCAGACAACTGAAAACTAAAAGAAAATAACTGCCTGCTCTGTGCTGCAATGTTCTATGTTTTTATATAGAAGAATAAAGGACAACAGGAGCAGGAATAGGTCTCCTGGTCCCGCAAACCTGAGCCAACATTCAAATATAACACTGGATAAAGATTTTGGGCTGCTGATCATTAAAATTATCATGACATTTCCCCATCATTAACTATTTTTTTTAGAATCGCCTACATTTGTCATTTCAATTCATAATTCAAGTCAATTAAGATGTCGGCCACAATTTAAGTTTTTCTCTCTTGTCCAGGCATGCCTGGGCGTGCTTTGGGTTGCCAGCATGACCAATAATGGTGCTGTCCATCCTTCAATACCAATCGGCCATGCAACACATGAGAGAAAACTACCAACATTTGTAAGTCTTGTTGAAACACAAACAGTACAGCAACTACAACTGGAACAACTATGGTGATCTGAAAGTAGTAGTGCTGTTACTAGGAATGCAGCTCGGATACACCACATACCGTGATTCCATTTGCAAATGGGCCAATCGTGCTAAAGAATCTCATTACTTTAAAAACCACTGGACACACAACAGTGCACCTTAACAACTTCACCATTGTTTTGGGAGATTTTAACAAGGCCAGTCTGAAAAAAAAAAATCACTAAGCAATTACCATCACCAGATCACTTGCAGTACCAGAGGAAACACACTGGACCGTTGCTACACCACCATCAAGAATGCCTACCGTTCTATTCCACACCCTCACTTCGGGAAGTCTGATCACCTGGCTGTACTTCTACTCCCTGAGTAGAGGCAGAGACTGAAGACTGCAGGACCAGCAGTGAGCGCCAAGAAGGTATGGACAAGGGAAGCACAGGAACGGCTACAGGACTGCTTTGAATCAGTGGACTGGACTGTATTCATGGATTTATCTTTGAATCTGGATGAGTATGCTGCAGTTGTTACCGACTTCATTAAAACCTATGTGGATGAGTATGTGCCTACAAAGACTTACCGTACATTCCCAAACCAAAAGCCGTGGATGAACCAGGAGGTACGTCGCCTGGTGAAGGCTAGATCTGTGGCATTCAAGTCTAGCAACCCAGGCCTGTACCAGAAAACCAGGTATGATTTGCAGAGGGCTATTTCAAGGGCGAAGAGACAATTTCAAACAAGGTTGGAGGTACTATCAAATGCACGGCAACTCTGGCAGGGTCTGCAAGACATTACTTCCTGCAAAGTGAAACCCAATAGTGTGAATGGCAATGATGCTTCACTACCAGATGAACTCAACACCTCTATGCACGCTTTGAAAGGGAGAACACAACTACAGCTGTGAAGATCCCTGCTGCACCTGAGGACCCTGTGATCTCTGTCTCGGAGGCCAATGTTAGACTGTCTTTAAAGAGAGTGAACCCTCACAAGGCAGAAGGTCCCGATGGAGTACCTGGTAAAGCTCTGAAAACCTATGCCAACCAACCAGCATGTATTCAAGGACATTTTCAACCTCTCACTGCTACAGGCAGAAGTTCTCACTTGCTTCAAAAAGGCAACAATCATACCAGTGCCTAAGAAGAATAATAATGTGGGCTGCCTTAATGACTATCGCCCGGTAGCACTCAGATTGACAGTGATAAAATGCTTTGAGAGGCTGGTTATGACTACACTGAACTCCTGCCTCAGCAAGAACCTGGACCCATTGCAATTTGCCTATCGCCACAATAGGTCAACAGAAGACACAATCTCAATGACTCTCCACATGGCTTTAGACCACCTAGACAACACAAATGTCAGGATGCCGTTCATTGAATATAGCTCAGCATTTAATACCATCATTCCCACAATCCTGATTGAGAAGTTGCAGATCCTGGGCCTCTGTACCTCCCTCTGCAATTGGATACTCCACTTCCTAACCAGAAGACCACTACCTGTGCAGATTGGTGCTAACATATTCTCCTCGCTGACGATTAACACTGGCGCACCTCAGAGGTATGTACTTAGTCCACTGCTCTACTCTCTGTATACACGTGACTGTGGCTAGGCATAGCTCAAATAACATCTAAATAACAACACTACATTGCCTAATCTCAAACAATAACAAGATGGCCTACAGGGAAGAAGTCATCTCTCTGAAAGTGGTGTCAAGAAAACAACCTCTCCCTCAATGCGCAAAAACAAAGGAGCTGACTATGGATTACAGGAGGAATTAGAGACAGGCAAACCGCTATTGCCATCAATGAATCTGAGGTTGAGAGGGTACACAGCTGTAAATTCCGCAGCACCCACATCACAGAGGACGTCACATGGTCTGTACATACCAGCTGTGTGGAGAAAAAGCCACAACAGCACCTTTCACCTCAGACGGTTGAGGAAGTTTGGTATGGGCCCCCAAATCCTAAGAACTTTCTACAGAGGCAAAATTGAGAGCATCCTGACTGGCTGCATTACTGACTCTTATGAGAACTGTACCTCCCTTAACCGCAGGACTCTGCAGAGAGTGGTGCGGACAGCCCAGCACACCTGTAACTGTGAACTTCCCATGATTCAGGACATTTACAAAGACAGGTGTGTAAAAAGGGCCCGCAGGATCACTGGGGACCTGAGACACCCCAACCACAATCTATGCCAGCTGCTACCATCCGGGAAACGGTACCACAGCATAAAAGCCAGGACCAACAGTCTCCGGAACAGCTTCTTCCACCAGGCCATCAGACTGATTAACTCACACTGATTTGAGTGCATTCTCTGTTACACTGAGTGTTCTATTTATTATAAATTACTATGATTGCACATTTAGATGGAGACATATGTGAAGGATGTACGAAATAAAGTCAATTCAAAATTCAGGAGAAGGAATCTAATATTTCAGACAAATGTTTCCAGGAATAACTGAAACCAAGATTAAGGCAGGCATTTTTGTTGGTCCACAAATCAAACAGGTCATCAATGACAGGCAATTTAAAGAATTTCTAGTTGGACCAGAGAAAAAATCGCATGGAAGGTATTCAAGAATGTTGCAGAAATTTTTTTTGGTAACTACAGAGCACCAAGCTACATGCAGCAGGTTGATAACATGCTTCAAGCATGAAGTGCAACATGTCAATAAAGATTCATTTTCTGCATTCCCATTTAGACTTCTTCCCTGCCAAATCTTGGCGCCGTCAGTGATGAGCACAGTGAAAGGTTTCATCAGGACATTGCAGTCATAGAGAAATGGTATTTGGGCAACTGGCATCCATCAGTGCTGGCTGATTATTGTTGGACACTTAAGTGAGAAACCTTAGACACTGAGTACAAAAGAAAATCACCAACAAAACATTTTTATCTTAGTTGAACCATTCAAAGTGTCAGCACCATTATGCAAATAAACACATTATATTGAATAAAAGTTAATTTCTCATTTCTCCAAATTCCTAGGTGATACAAGTAGTCTGAAATTATACGTGTTCAGCTTCAAGCAGTCCATCATAAACACAAAATATTTCTGAGAAAGCAACACTTTTGGAAAAAAAAATTGCTGTCCAGTTTAATCATAGCTGATCTGTCCTGGCCTCCTATATGTCAGTTCCCTAGAACCTTTAATTTTCTGATCTTTCACAAATTTTCCTGCATCTCTAAATACCTCCAATGACTTATCTTTCACAACAGCCTTTGACAGAGGATTCCAGAGATGAACTACCCTAAAATTACCATGCATTTTATTCATCCTTCATCTTGTAATTATGCCCTCACATCCAAAATTCTCAAACCCGTCATCCCTCAGAATTTTACCAAGTATTACAAATTCCATTCCTCATTCTTCTAAACCCTAATCTAGACCTAATTTCTTCAGTCACCCATGTAGAGATTCTTAACAAAGGGGACCAAAACTACGCATGCACTGCAAGTGTGGCATCATCAGTATCTTATATAATTGTAACAATATTTCTCCATTTTCTAAACTTCAATCATCTTGCAATAAAGGCCAATTTGTCATTTGTTTTCCCAACATGCTGCACCTGCCTAACCTTTTGCAATTTATGCACAAGTTCACCTAGATCCCCCATTTGCAATCTTTTTCCATTTAGATTAAGAGTTATACTGCATGGAAACAGTTAGTTCAGTCCATCAAGTCACACAAAGTAGTGGGCACCCATCTGTATGAACATCTTCCAGCTCCAGGCAATAAAGGCTAAAATAGCCCCTTTCATATTTGTAGTACTTTCCACACATTAAACTTCATATTCAAGTTGACATCCACTCAACCAATTTATATCCTATTGTAGTCATAATATCCTCATTGCAAAATGTCCTCCCATATACTGTTACCCTATTTGCAAATTCAGATACCCTATGCTCTGCTCCCTTTTCCAGTCATCAGTACAATCAAATAATTGAAGACCAAGGACAGATCCGTGGGACACTCCATTTGTTACATCCATATAGCCTGAAAAACACCTTATTCTAACCTGGGTTGTTGCAGTGAAGTCAATTTCCAACCCATGCTAATACACTTCACCCAGTACCATGAGCTCTTAATTTGTGCATCAACCTGTTGTACCTTGGCAAGGACCTTTTGAAAATACCAATTCATCTACAGGTTCCTCTTTCAAATCTGCTTGTGTGTACACACACACACACACACACACACACACACACACACACACAAAATGCTGGAGGAACTCAGCAGGTCACACAGCACCTATGGAAATGAATAAACAGTTGAAGTTTTGGGCTGAGATGCTTCTTCAGGACAGGAAAGGAAAGAGGAAGAAGCTAGAATTATAAGGTGTGGCGGGGTGGGGGGGAGGGGAGGAGAGGAATATGACCAGAAAGCGATAGGTGAGGCCAGGTAGGTAGGAAAGTTAAAGAGCTGGAAAGGAAGGAACCGGAGAGCAGAGTGGACCATATGGAAAGGAAAGGAAGAGGGAACCCATGGGTAGGAGATAGGCGGGTGAGAAGTAAGAGGCCAGAATGGAGAGTAGAAGAGGGGAGGGGAAGGGGAAGGGGAGGGATTTTTTTTAAACCAGAAACTGCCATTAGGTTGGAAAGTACCCAGATGGAATACAAGGTGTTGCTCCTCCACCCTGAGGGTGGCCTCGTCTTGCACAAGAGGAGGCCATGGATCGACCGGTTGGAACAGGAATGGGAAATTGAATTAAAATATTTGGCCACCAGGAAGTTCCACTTTTGGTGACTGAGCTTGGGTGCTCCAAGAAGTGGTCCTCCAATTTATTATGGGTCTCACCAATGTAGAGGAGACCGCATCGGGAGCACTGAACACAATAGAGGACCCGAGCAGATTCGCAGGTGAAGTGTTGCCTCACCTGGAAGAACTATTTGGAGCCCTGAATGGAGATGAAGGAGAAGGTAAACCAGATGTAGCACTTTGGCCAGTGGCTGGGAGGGAAACCATAGGGAGGACGAATGGATAAAGGAATCACGAAGGGAGTGAGCACTGCGGAAAGCAGAGAGGAGGGAAGGAGGTAAAGATACAGTTAAAGTCAGTTTACATACACCTTAGCCAAATACATTTGAACTCAGTTTTTCACAGTTCCTGACATTTAATCCTAGAAAACATTCCCTGTCTTAGGTCAGTTAGGATCACTATTTTAAGAATGTGAAATGTCAGAATAATAGTAGAGAGAATGATTTATTTCAGCTTTTATTTCTTTCATCACTTTCCCAGTGGGTCAAAAGTTTACATACACTTTGTTAGTATTTGGTAGCATTGCCTTTAAATTGTTTAACTTGGGTCAAAGGTTTTGGGTAGCCTTCCACAAGCTTCTCATAGTAAGTTGCTGGAGTTTTGTTTCATTCCTCCAGACAGAACTAGTGTAACTGAGTCAGGTTTGTCGGCCTCCTTGCTCGCACACGCTTTTTCAGTTCTGCCCACAAATTTTCTATCAGACTGAGGTCAGAAAATTATGTCAAGTCTAGTTCATCCTTGGGAGCAATTTCCAAACGCCTGAAGGTACCACGTTCATCTGTACAAACAATAGTACGCAAATATAAACACCATGGGACCATGCAGCCATTATACTGCTCAGGAAGGAGACACATTCTGTCTCCTAGAGGTGAACGTACTTTGGCACGAAAAGTGCACATCAATCCCAGAACAGCAGCAAAGGACCTTGTAAAGATGCTGGAGGAAACATGTAGACAAGTATCTATATCCACAGTAAAATGAGTCCTATATTGACATAACCTGAAAGATTACTCAGCAAGGAAGAAGCCACTGCTCCAAAACTGCTATAAAAAAGCCACACTAGAGTTTGCAAGTGCTCATGGGGACAAAGATCTTACTTTTTGGAGAAATGTCCCCTAATCTGATGAAACAAAAATTGAACTGTTTGGCCATAATGACCATTGTTATGTTTGGAGGAAAAAGGGTGAGGCTTGCAAGCCAAAGAACCCCATCCCAACCGTGAAGCATGGGGGTGGCAGCATCATGTTGTGGGGGTGCTTGGCTGCAGGAGGGACTGGTGCACTTCACAAAATAGGCGGTATCATGAGGAAGGAAAATTATGTGGATATATTGAAGCAACATCTCAAGACATCAGCCAGGAAGTTAAAGCTCGGTCGCAAATGGGTCTTCCAAATGGACAATGACCCCAAGCATACCTTCAAAGTTGTAGCAAAATTGCTTAAGGACAACGAAGTTAAGGTATTGGAGTGGCCATCACAAAGCCCTGACCTCAATCTGATAGAAAATTTGTGGGCAGAACTGAAAAAGTGTGTGCGAGCAAGGAGGCCTACAAACCTGACTCAGTTACACCAGTTCTGTCTGGAGGAATGGAACAAAATTCCAGCAACTTACTGTGAGAAGCTTGTGGAAGGCTACCCAAAACATCTGACCCAAGTTACCAAATACTAACAAAGTGTATGTAAACTTTTGACCCACTGGGAAAGTGATGAAAGAAATAAAAGCTGAAATAAATCATTCTCTCTACTATTATTCTGACATTTCACATTCTTAAAATAGTGATTCTAACTGACCTAAGACAGGGAATGTTTTCTAGGATTAAATGTCAGGAATTGTGAAAAACTGAGTTTAAATGTATTTGGCTAAGGTGTATGTAAACTTCTGACTTCAACTATATGTTTGGTGATAAGATCCCATTGGAGACCGAATAAGTTGTGGGCAATGATGAGTTGGATGCGGGACTCATGGGGTGGAAGGCAAGACGTACAGTCACCCACTCTGACCTCCTCCCTTTCTGAACAAAGATATTTGAGGGTTTCTAATCCACAACATTTCCTGAAACACAATGACTTTTGATAAATACTAACTACTGACTTCCCCATCTCTGCAATCACTTTAAATACTTCATAGGTTGTCTATCACAGCCTGGCAACTTGCTTAGCTTCAATCCAGTTTTTTTTCCCCCCCAATACCATGCCCCCAAAGATATTATTACGAATTCTTCTACTTGGCTTAAAACTAGTCCATCAAATATCTTTGGGATACATGTTACGTTCTCCACCATGAAGACTGATACAGCGGATGGCAAGCATCACCTGCCATATCTTACCCGATCCCTTCATATCTCACAACATTCAGAGTGTGTTGAGGAATAACGGTAACTCTCCTCTGACCACCACTGTTGATCCTGATCCAGATGTTATGAGCCATTTTGAACATGCTTAAGTCAACATGTTGCTTGACTAACATAAAGAGTTTTCCCAAATTGGCACATCCTTGGAGCTGATTTGATGGGCTGAATGGTATAATTCTGCTCCTTATGTCCTATTAGTGTCAATAGGCTGGGTTTGTCTTTGTCCTGTCCTGGAGACGAGGGCAGATAATTCTGCCTGATCTGTCTACATATATTTGTAGTAAGCAATTTTTTGTTATGTCATTTAAAAGTAAAGTCAAAAGAGTAAACAAGATGATTCAGGCTTGGAGTCATAACTATTAAGATGATGTGAAAGCACACATTTGAGGAATTTGGAATAGTAGCTCAAAATTACTGATCCCTTTACAATTCTCTTTTTTTTTTTGGCAAATTAATTTAGCCCAAGTCTCCCAATTGGTGCTCCAAGATCTCCAAATGGGATCTAAATTTAGTATCTTTGGGGACTACATCTTGAGTTGCTCAGAACAGGACCTACATCAGGGGTCAGGGGTTCCCAACCCAGGGTCCACAGACACCTCTGTTAATAGTAGGGCTCCATGGCATAAAAAAGGCTGGGAATCCCTGACCTACGCTGTTCTTTGGGCAACAGTGGGTGTAAGAATAATTGACAGTTAATTTTGTGCATTCCAAAGACCGATGGTGCTTTTGAGGATGAAACAAAAAAAAAGGAAGCTGGAGCTATACACAGAGGATCCATAGGTAACATGGAATATTAAGCCAAGGATTTTTGGAAGTGGGTGGATGCAAATAATGTAGGAAGCCCAAGGTATTGCAGGAAAGATACTACCAGTGTGGATAGAGCATTGGCTGACTGGTAGAACGTAAAGAGTGGGAATAAAGGGAACCTTTTCTACTTGGATGCTGGTGATGTGGTGTTCCACCGGGGTTTATGCTGGGACTGCTTCTTTTTATGCTATTTGTAAATGACCTGGATGACTATTTTCTAAGTGGAAAGGAAATTCAAAAATCTGAGGTGCTTGGAAGTTGAGTCCTCGTGCAGGATTCCCAAAAGGTTAAGTTGCAGGTCTAGCATCAGAATGCACAGCCTCAGAATCGAGGGATGTCCTCTTAGAACAGAATGAGGAGAAATTTCTTGAGCCAGAGAGTAGTGAATCTGCAGAACTCGTTGCTACAGGTGGCTGTGGAGGCCAAGTCACTGGGTTTATTTAAGACAGAGGTTGATAAATTCTTCAATAGTCAGGGCACGAAGGGCTACAGGGAGAATGCGGGAGACTGGGGCTGAGAGAGAAAATGAATCAGCCATGATAAAATGGCAAAGGAGACTCAATGGGCCATATGGCCAAATTCTGCTCCTATACCTTACGGTCTTATGTTCAAACTGTCTGAACTTGAACATGAATTGCGGAGCAGGCAGGACAAAATGTTTGTAATGAATTTATAAAAAGGTAAAAAAAAATTTAATGCAAATAAAAATGTGGAGTGATGAGCCAGAAGTAAAAACATAAAAGGGGCTTTAGGCCCTGAAGCAACTGTAGTCATAATAGTGGAAGTGACTAAACCCTACAAATATGTTTAGCAAAAGTTCTGTCCAATGTCCTTTCTTAAAGAACATATTCTTTTCCCAACATCAATCCTTAAAGCATTTTAACATCCTAACTTACCTAATCTTACACATTCATGGAATTACCTATTTGGAGCAAGATATTACTTCAATATTCACTTTGTGTCTTTCCATGGAAGATATACAACCACCTTTCTTCAAAATATATTACTTCACACTCTTAATCAATTTGTACTTGCCACCTCTTAGATGGAAACAAGTTTGTTATAGTTCTTTTGAATGCAATTAAGCCTTTTTGTCACATACCTCAAGTCCCATAGTTGTGCTCACTATACCAAATCAGAATCCAAATTACTTAAATACAAAAAATATCTTGCACAGATCTTGGAGATACAACACTACCAACCTCTCTCCAAAGCAGGATCTCTTTAATTCAGCTTAAATAAGGTCATATTTATTCTCTCTCCCCCTCCATCCCCAAAACATGCAAAAACAAACCATGTCCAAATGATAAAAGATCAAAGAGAGATTTATTCAAACTCTATGGGATATGTGCAGAGAAAGGAGACGTTATCCTTTAATTAAAGTGTTCTTAAAATTAGAACTGCGTTAAGATGCAGATTGATAGGAAGACTGAAGCTAGAGTACCAAGACAAAAATGTACAATGCATTTTGATCATAGCAAAAAATGTTGCTGAGACATTGTCTATATTGATCTTTTAAAGCAAAGCTCTAAAATCCGATGGAAAGTGTCAGACAAAATGCTAATCAGACAACAAAAAAGAGGAAGTCTGCAGATGCTGGAAATCCATCCACCAGAAGAAGCAGGATCGCCCAGTGGCCACCCATTTTAATTCCACTTCCCATTTCGATATGTCCATCCATGGCCTCCTCCATTGCTGGATTAAGGCCACACTTAGGTTGGAGGAACAACACCTTATATTCCATTTGGGTAGCCTCCAACCTGATGGCATGAACATCGATTTCTCATTCCAGCAATGCCTTCAACCCCCCCCCCTTCATTTCCCATCCCCTCGTCCCTCTCTCATGTTACCTCCCTGCCCTGCCCATTGCCTCCCTCTGGTGTTTCAACCACCCCGCCCCTTCCTCCTTTCTTCCAAGGCCTTGTCTCTTTCACTAGTCAACTTCCTGGCTCTTTGCTTCATCCCTCCCCCTCCAAGTTTCACCTATTGCCTGGCGTTTCTCACCTCCCCCCACATTTCAAATCCAGTCCTCAGGTTTTTTTCTCCAGTCCTGCCAAAGAGTTTCAGCCCGAAACGTCGCCTGTACTTTTTTCCATAGATGCTGCTTGACCTGCTGAGTTCCTCCAGCATTTTGTGTATGATGCTGACAGACAGGTCTGCTTGGGATTTTTTTTAAAATTTACACTAACAGCAGTTTGTATTGAAATATTATTTAAAAGAAAGTGCAGTGACAGTCAATCTGGACTTTAGATAAGGTACTGACCACTTAGCATTGTAAAATAATTGTATCAGCATTTTGCCACTCTACTTACCTGCAAATGCACAACTTGATGAAAGACAACTCTCCACAACTTCAACTCTTTGCCTTCAGAAAGGCTTATTGGAGTATTGAATCCAAAAACAGCCCATTAGGATACATTAATCCACCAAAGTACAATGGGTTCCAGATTATCGCGACAGCCACTTATTTGGGACAACTTTCAAAGAACAAAAACTAATTGAGAAAATAGTCACAATTTCCTTCATTTATTTGGGACACTATGCTTCTTAAATTGGATGGAAGACCTTTGCTGAACAATTTCTAACTAGCATCAGTTGCATGCACTTGTGTGGCTATTAGACACTACGCCGCACTTGGAGTGGACAGATTTAAATAGCATCAATTGTGTGAGGTTATGTTCACAAAGTTGCGATTTTTGTCACTGATAGTTGGCGAGAAATAAACAGTGAGTTAATTTAGAACTGCTTTACTCATTGTGGTTTCACGCATTCAGGCTTGGAGATGCTAGAAATAGCTGGGAGTGAAAATAAAATTATTTCACTACTTCAACAAGTTAGAAATTACAAAGAATTTGAAGGATGCAATTGTCGAAAGTATCGTACGAAGGCAGTTCATTATTTGCACTCGATGCTTGCACTAATTTTGGTCATTTACAGTCAAAAGAACACAATAGCATACAGTGGACGACTTCCTCTGTCAATAACTATTAGGTACTAACACCATTTTTCAGTACTGAAGTAGCATTAATGTTCTAATTTGATCTGCATTTCATTTAAACACATAATTTGCTACTTAGGTAAACAGTAGATTCTACACCTTTTTAAGCTATTTCCATGAAACTTTGACTAACTTGGGGCAGCTACTTAATTAGTCCAAAATGTACCTGGACTTGATATGACCTTATTAACCAGAACCCACTGTATTTGAATTTTGGAGCAATTTTGCCTTCTCATGATCGTTTTAACATGAGATTTTATATACTGACAGCAACATTTTTGATTACTTTCTCTCTAACACCTATGCATTTTGCAAACATTTCCCCGTGCTAAAACTACAAAGGGAATTTTCCAAAAAAGATTTCAGACACATGGAGCACTTCTATGTAATGGTAACATCAAAAATTGACATTTTTTTATGTAACTAGATTAATTCATCTTATTATCCTTAAGACACATCAGTCTAATCCTCAATTCATTTTATACTTCACACCAGAATTGCCCCCACCCTAGGTAACACTGACATTTAATTTGTGGACAAATGTTTAGTTAGAACACATTGCACTTATATGAATAAAAATGCACATGGCAATGAACAAAATTAATGAACTCTTTCTCAAGGTTTGATAAGTTAATACACAGCCCCTTTCAAAATTCAAATCTAAAACTACAATGCAAAGAAAATTTTATGTTGGGTGTCATGCTAGGTCAAATATGAAGCTGTTTATAGAAATACTGACTGAAGATTTGAGAAATAAACAGGTGGCACAGTGAACAGAAACTCAAGTGTGTTCTAGAATACTAAAATAGTAGTTTAAACCAGCATAGGAATTAGACATCTTTATCCATTTTGTAGTGAAGGTAGTCTTCATCCTCACTGAGAGAAACATTTGATACACCCAGTATTCAATTTTACAGCAGCAGTTAGAAAATCATGGCATTATATTACACACCTGCCGTCAGCAGCCAATAAATTTGATTCATAACTTTAAAAAAAAAATTGGAGATACAAGGCAGAACAGGACGTTTTGCCCCAACAAGCCGCACCGCACATCAATTCACCTACTTAACCCTAGCCTAATCACGGGACAATTTACAATGAGCAATTAACCTACTAAAAGGTAGGTCCTTGGACTGAGAGAGGAAACCCACATGCTCACAGGAAGGACATATAAACATCTTACTGACGGTGTCAGAATTGAACTCCGCGTCCCCGATCTGTTAACAGCATCATGCTAACCGCTATAATCCCACCAATATATAGAAAAATAAAAGATTTACACATCCTTAGCATCTAACTTAGGAAACTGCATTGCAATATAGACCTAGCTCAATCAATATACTTACTTGAATTGTGCGTCCCTTGTTGTAATTGAATGCCTGAAGTGAATGAATTTACAGTTGCCGTTTGTAATTGTGGGCTACTAACTGTTAATGGAGCTGGTGCAATTGGAGTCAATGCTCCACTGGATGCTACTTGGCCCAATGTGACAGTATGCACTGGAGTAAGAGTTATCTGCTGGGTTGGCGCACTCTGAATTTGCACATTTTGCAAGTTCTGGATGTTCTGCACCTGAAAAGTTTGCCAGGTAATTTCTCCAGATGGAGTTAACGTTGGGGCTCGCAATATTAGGGAACCTGCATTTTGGACTACTTGTAGTTGAAGATTCTGCAAGGGCTGCTGAGGAACAGCTTGTGGAGCAATGGTCTGTCCTGCAATTGTTTGTATTGCTTGCTGTGGAATAGTCTGAACCATCTGTGGCTGGACAGCATATTGCTGATGTGACTGAAACTGAATTTGGTGGTCAGCTGGTTGTGAGGCTGAGCCTTGTAAATCTTGTAATTGTGTTTGATCAACAGTAGACTGGTTCACATGAAGATCAGTTGCTGCTTGTACCTGGTCAGAGGTTGCAGTAGAACTACCACTGGAGGTTTGTTGTGCAGTATTGATATGATCATCTGGAACAACCATATGACCCACTGAGGTTGTTGGCACAAATGAAGCTATATTAGTGTTAGAATTACCAGAAGCCGAATTCTGCACAGCTACAGAAATATTCTGGTCATCTGTCCTTGTTGAGGTATCTATAGCATTTATAGCTTCTGATGAAACAGGTATCATCTGGCTTGAAGTGGTAATTGCAGTAGCATTACTCGGAGTCATGGACTGTGAAGTAGGTGTTCCATGGGAATCAACATCAACATTTCCAATGGGCACAAAAGCAACATTTCCTGTTAATCCAACAGGAACATTTGTGAGCAGCTGTGTTTGACCAGGGTAAGTACCACCACCATACGCAACTCCCTGGATTTGCACAGGGACGTGTGCATTACTCTGCTGTATTTGAACTGAAACAGTTGACGACATAAGGTTTTGGGCGGCCAGAATGTTGCCTGGAGGAGCCTTGCCGCCAATTAATGCTTGGCTGGTGCCAGGAATAATTTGAATTTGGCCATTCCCATCTTGCTGCAATGCTGCTGCTTCTGTATTCGATGAGGTTAAATTCAGTTGTAAGTGTTGCCCATCTCCAGTCTGAATTTGTGGAATAACTTGATATTGAACACTAGGCCCTACACCCGTTGTAGCTGTGGATGATCCTGGAGCCACAGCAAAGACTTGCTGGTTCTGAAGTCCATGCAAAACATACTGTCCACTTGTTGGTACAGTAGCAGTGGCAGGAGATCCTGGAACCTGCCCAGTAATTTGCACAAAATTACCTGCAGTATCTTTTGTTACTACAGTGGGCGCTGAAGTTATTAGCTGCCATCCATTCGACGCTGCTAATTGCGCAGAAGCCAAGTCAAGCGGCTGGAAGAAAGAAAGAAGTGCATTATTTTAACATTGTCTAAGTATTACAAGATGTTACAAAAGCTTTGCATTTTTTGATGTCTGTGAAGAAAATTAATTAACCAGTAAAACAATTACAGAAAAATGATTTTGACATATACTCCTTGCAATATATATATATAAACTTCCATACCAACATTCACAGCCATCTCCTGATCTTGCCAACTCTGTCATGTCAATTACTGGCAAAGTACCTCTAAACGCTCTTCTATCGCCGACAGCTCTCTACAACTGACCCTGGCAGGGAAAAAGAACTCCAAGTCACTTACAGCTCTTTCAAAATGACTAATGGCTACCATTTGGCCTGCCATTTTATAACTGCATCAGAACAGCTATCATTTTATTAAATGGCCAAGCAGGTTTGGGGGCCGGGGGGGGGGGGGGGGGGGTGGCAAATAGCCATCTCCTTGCTCATGTTCTACTAGCTTACTCAATCACATCCCAACAATAACCTTTAATGCATCTGCTGCCATTAAAAATACTCTGCTATCCCTTCAACCCACCACCCAGGGGCTCTTTACCCTGATATAGATTAATTCCAAGAGTGATGAATCTGAAACTTCTAGTCGGTGATTAGTTTAGCAGTTTGGACACATCTTGTTGCTCCTGGGTGCTGTCATCCTCTGCCAAAACCACACACTATTCCAGGGTGATCCAGAAGTGGAAAGATAAGCCTAGCTACACTTCATAATTCCTTTTTCACTGTCAGTTTCAACGCTTTGCTGCTTCCCACTCTTAACCTGACTCACCAGACCACATTTACAAGTTATTGGTTTTCAGAAGGCTGATCTGCACATGCCTCCAGACCAACCAAATGACTGGTTAAACTGCTTTTGAAATAACTCGGAAGATTAAGGTTGGAAAATACCTCATTCCTCATTGATATGCACATTACACTAAACTTCTAAAAATTCTGCCTCGTCAGATCACTAAACTAGCATCCACCTTCCATCATATTCTCAATGAACTTGGCTTATGTGTGAAACCCACTGTCTAATGCACCAAAATGCTGTCCATCCTCCTCTCAACTGTTTCTGAACTGGTTAATCAATAATAAAAACAATCATGAATGTTATAAATGACATTCGACAGTGACCTTAACCATCACCCCTTCAATTTTCTCAGCTGATTTGCAGCCTTGGGATACAGGTAACCACATTATCACCTTGTAGCAACTCTCCTTCCTCATCCAAGTGGATGGGATTCTGCTTTCTGCACTTGCTTACACTTCTTCCTGGTCTTGCATTGTCTAGCAATTCCCTCAAATGCTTCACTATCCTCAACTCTGGAAACATTTCTGCCTTGTATCTCTGATGTCAGCTCATCCACTACTAAACCTTCAGACAGCCTCCAAGAGTGCCTCAATGACCTGCAGAGCTATGTTGGCTGTAGTCAGGGCTCTATGCTTTGGCTCTTGACCAGGTCACACATGCCAAACAGGTCAAAGGGTAGAGGCCAAACTAAAAGTGGCCCAGCAGTCCTCGCAGTTCAGGGCTAACAACTCTGACTGCTAAACAATTAGTGATACAACGATGAAGAATCCTTCTACATCTGTGTGCAACAGTATTCCTGCATTTCTACCTGGGGCTGCATGATTGACAGTAGTGGAAACCAAGGAAGCTACTGACATGATGAAGGAAGCCCTGGACACCGCAAGAGATGGAGGACCTTCATTGCTGCCCTAAACGCTAGTGGCATAATGGGCAGTAAGTATACATCATACATATTCAGCACTCTGTCTCATCAAACTTTCTGCAGCAGAGTCCTCAGTCTCAAAATTCATCACGCCACCTCCAAAGCACCTTATAAATCTTTTTTGAGCACGCAATTTTCAAGTTAGTTCCTTCTCTCAATTCATATTTAAGCAGTTACATCCAATGATCAAGCTCTACCTCCCTTTTAGAAACAGGTAGTTCAAATTCATGGCAAGCATCTTTATCAATTCCACATTTTAAAAGGCCACAGATTAGTTAATTTCAGGAAACGTATTTGCATGTTAATCCTCAGTAACATTAAAAATGCAACCATCCACTACCTCTCCCATCATAAGAGTGTCAACATTAACCAAAGAATAAATGCAAACACATTAAAGATCAATTACCAGTGTAAAAATTTGATTAATTCCCAGGAAATTGTTCATCTCCTTCATGAGGAAATCTGCAAACGCTGGAATTTCAAGCAACACACATCAAAGTTGCTGGTGAACGCAGCAGGCCAGGCAGCATCTCTAGGAAGAGGTACAGTCGACGTTTCGGGCCGAGACCCTTCTTCAGGACTAACTGAAAGAAGAGCTAGTAAGAGATTTGGAAGTGGGAGGGGGAGGGGGAAATCTGAAATGATAGGAGAAGACAGGGGGGGGGAGGGATGGAGCCAAGAGCTGGACAGCTGATTGGCAAAAGGGATATGAGAGGATCATGGGACAGGAGGCCTAGGGAGAAAGAAAGGGGGAGGGGGGAAGCCCAGAGGATGGGCAAGGGGTATAGTGAGAGGGACAGAGGGAGAAGGAGAGAGAAAAATAATAACAACAAATAAATAAATAACGGATGGGGTACGAGGGGGAGGTGGGGCATTAGCGGAAGTTAGAGAAGTCAATGTTCATGCCATCAGGTTGGAGGCTACCCAGATGGAATACAAGGTGTTGTTCCTCCAACCTGAGCGTGGCTTCATCTTTACAGTAGAGGAGGCCGTGGATAGACATGTCAGAATGGGAACGGGACGTGGAATTAAAATGTGTGGCCACTGGGAGATCCTCGACTCATAGGTGAAGTGTTGCCTCACCTGGAAGGACTGTCCGGGGCCTGAATGGTAGTGAGGGAGGAAGTGTAAGGGCATGTGTAGCACTTGTTCCGCTTACAAGGATAAGTGCCAGGAGGGAAATCGGTGGGGAGGGATGGGGGGGGGGAAACGAATGGATAAGGGAGTCGCGCAGGGACTGATCCCTGCGGAAAGCGGGGCGGGGAGGAGGGAAAGATGTGCTTAGTGGTGAGATCCTATTGGAGGTAGCAGAAGTTACGGAGAATTATATGTTGGACCTGGAGGCTGGTGGGGTGGTAGGTGAGGACAAGAACCCTATTCCTAGTGGGGTGGCGGGAGGAGGAGAGAGAGCAGATGTGCGTGAAATGGGAGAGATGCATTTGAGAGCAGAGCTGATGGTGGAGGAAGGGAAGCCCCTTTCTTTAAAAAAAAAAAGGACATCTCCTTCGTCCTGGAATGAAAAGCCTCATCCTGAGAGCAGATGCGGCGGAGACGGAGGAATTGCAAGAAGCTGATGGCATTTTTGCAAGAGACAAGGTGAGATGAGGAATAGTCCAGATAGCTGTGAGAGTCAGTAGGCTTATAGTAGACATCGATAGATAAGCTGTCTCCAGAGATAGAGACAGAAAGATCTAGAAAGAGGTGGTTTTGGAAATGGACCAGGTAAACTTGAGGGCAGGGTGAATGTTGGAGGCAAAGTTAATGAAGTCAACAAGCTCAGCATGCATGCAGGAAGCAGCACCAATGCAGTCGTCGATGTAGCGAAGGAAAAGTGGGGGACAGATACCAGAATAGGTTTGGAACATAGATTGCTCCACAAAACCAACAAAAAAGCAGGCATAGCTGGGACCCATACGGGTGCCCATAGCTACACCTTTAGTTTGGAGGAAGTAGGAGGAGCCAAAGGAGAAATTATTAAGAGTAAGGACTAATTCCGTTAGACGGAGCAGAGTGGTGGTAAGGGGAACTGGTTAGGTCTGGAATCCAGAAAGAAGCGGAGAGCTTTGAGACCTTCCTGATGGGGGATGGAAGTATACAGGAACTGGACATCCATGGTGAAAATAAAGCGGTGGGGGCCAGGGAACTTAAAATCATCAAAAAGTTTCGGAGCGTGAGAAGTGTCACGAACATAGGTGGGAAGGGATTGAACAAGGGGGCTAAAACAGTGTCAAGGTATGCAGAAACGAGTTCGGTGGGGCAGGAGCAAGCTGCTGCGTTCACCAGCAACTTTTATGTGTGTTGCATCTCCTTCATGTTGGTTAGAACAGCATATTCTCTTGGATCAGCACAACTATCCACAAATGGACAACACAATCCTATACTTAATCAATACTTTAGTCACTTGACCCAATGTCTTACCCTTCCAGGAGATGTAGATGCACAAAGAATTTGATATGCATAACGAATTTGATATGCATAACTTACACAGCTATGCACTATGGCAACTCTATAAGAACACACAAAATGCTGGAGGAACTCAGCAGGCCAGGCAGCATCCACGGAAAGGAATAAAGAGTCTAGGTTTCAGGCAGAGACTCTTCATCAGGACTTGGCCTGAAATGTCAATTCTTTATTCCTTCCCATAGATTCTACCTGACCTGCTGACTTACTCCAGTATTTTGTGTTACTCTGGATTTCCAGCACCTGCAGAATCTATAACATGGCCTCTATTCTCAAGGATATCAATGCTTCCAAGTCTCATTCCCAGCCACATACCACCCTGACCTGAACATACATACATGTATATATTTTTTTTTTTAAAAACAGTTCTGAAGGAACCTTTTTAGAACTTTCATCTGTGATTAATTTACATCAAAGAATAACAACTTCATTTATTCAAGCATATTACAAAGAATAGTTATAATGATAATTTTGTCAAAATTTTCACAATAAGTTCCATAGAAGTATGTATTAAGAAAGTCAACCATTTTGGTTCAGTATTTATGTAATTCAAAGATCTATGCACAGGGTTTGTAGAATTCTTTTTCAAATTAACAAAATAAACTATAGTAGTTAAGGTGATGTTCCTTCCTCATTTAGAGACATGACTATATAAGACAACTTAAACCCCACACACATCTACACAGGAATTTTAACTTCGTTAAATTCCCCCATCTCTACCCACAACAGAAGCTACCATGTAAACTTTATCAGACATTCAAAAGCTGACACTCAAAAATAGTCACCCATAATTACGATTCACCGATAGGGGTAATTTCATAGACTGATGTTTAATTAATGGCAAGAGGGACAACAGCAGTAAAACAAAGGTAATTTTTAAAATGGTAGGTTGAAACCACAGGAGTGCCACAAGTCATTGCTCTGGGTCTCAGCCACTTAGAACCTGTATTACCAACTTGGATAAATTATATTCCATTTTTGCCAAGAAGGCTGAGAATACATTTATCTTTTTTCCCCAAGAATAAAATCAAAGGCATGATAATTTAAAGAGATTAGTTTCAGAGAGTTAGGCTCCTTATACATAAAGAATGTTAACAAACTGGTGGAGCAAAGATTTAATGTCATTCTTTATTGCAAAGGGGTGGAATACAAGAATAAGGAAGTCTTCTTTCAATGACAGAGCATTGGAGAGGCTATGCTTGAAATATTCTGTAGTTTCGGTGGTGCCCTTAGCCAGGAGTTTACTTGCCTAAAATGAAAAGATTACTTTAGAGGACAGAAAAGTGGAATGCTCCATATTTAGTTTGCAAGATAGAAATAGATTCTTTGAAGCACCATCCTAAGAGCACAAATCAGTCATTTAATGTGTGAAATTCTTTTAAATTGGATGGTTGTCAATTTCTCACGTTCACCAAGCTGTTTAAGATAATAGAATTTTGGATTAAGGAAATTAAGGAACACGAGTTTGGACAAGAATGCAGTGATTTATTGAAAGGCAGAGTGAGCCAAGGAAGTTAGTGCTCTAACCTTGCTCCTATTTCTTTTGCTTGAAATACTATAAAGTAGCCTAAATATAGTTCAGATTTCAGAAGTAAAGTTTTAAATTTATAATAAAGGTAGACAAAATACAGCAAGGAATAAATTGCAAAATCGGCATTTATCCAATAATCTTACACCCTTAAATATGCTTCACCGCAAGGCTAACCAGTTGGGTCACCTAGTCAGATATAGAATTTTGGATTCCTGCCATATACAATTCTTAAATGTTCTTACAATTGTTTAAAGCAGTAAAAAGACCACTACTGATAAAATATGAATAAAAAACTGGAAGCAGGAATTAACATTAAAAGGAGATGAAGCAAAAACTTGGTTATGATATATACATCTGCAACATCCCAGATTACCATTGTTACTAAATGCTTTATTTATCACCACATCTTTCATCATTCCACTACCTTCTTCTTGGACGTGTTCTGGTTCTTAAGAATTTACCACTAAAACTCTGAGAAACTAATACCAAGACAATATGAAACTCGTAATGTAACCAGTCAGTCAACATGGAAAGGAATTTTATAAATCTCAAGGTGATTTGATAAAACGTGTGCATGTGTACATTCAACATGCTTTCTCAAACAATGCAATGCACAAGGTAACTACTCAAATGGATAGAGGATTAAAGAAACAAAAGTAAATTGAATACTTCCAGGTTTACTAGTTTTATCAGCCAAGTGCTATTAAGTAGAGAGAGGTCTCACATGAATGACAAGACAAAAGGACAAAACTGTTAACGTTTTTTGTTTAAAAAGTCAGTGAGTAAAGCTTGTTGAAAACAAGGAGCAGAGTCTGCAAAGGCACAGAGTAGATACAATGAGTAAGCAAGAAATTGGCAGTTGTGGAAAGATGTGGAAAATTGAGGGTATCCATTTCGCTACTTTTAAACAGTGTGTCAGAAATAAAACATTGCCCATGTAGGGGGACTTGTACAGAAAACAAAGTTAACATTCAGATGCAGGAAGAAATTGGGAAAACTGTTATGTTAAGTCTTTATTTCAAGGGAGTTGGAAAAAGTCTCATTGCAATTATCAAGGCTTTTACAAGAACACTCCTGAAGAAGTAGACAATGTTTTCATTTCCATTCTGAAAGGTACACGTGTTCAAGAGAATTCAATGTGAACGGATTGTTGGAAAAAGGTTTTGTCCCTTGAAGATCAAGACTAAACAAAGAAAGTCAACAGTCACTGAACTTTACCAACACTTGATCCTTGAAATATGCACAATACTGGAGGGAGCATGATAGAGTAGGTGCTAGGGTCCTCAAATATTCAACAAGGTCAAGACAACAAGTTACTCTATTAAGACTAATAAAAAATTCTTTCGTGAACATTCAATCATGTATATTCAAAGCACAAGTCAGGCCTCTATATGATAGGTAACGGAGTTAAAGATCAAACATGATTGGTAGGGCATCTAAGGACTACTGCGGCATTTTGCTGGTACATTTTTCTTATGTGATGTGAAATGTTTTGCGATAGCAGGGCAAAACAAAGACAAAATCACTATCAATTACAAATTAAATAAATAGTACAAAATAAAAGGGTTAACATAGGATTCATGAGCCATTCAGAAGCCTGATAGTGGAGGTCATCACTCCTCACACACCACGTTTTAAATTTCGCTGGAAATAATTCCAAAAACTTAATTTTGAATAAAATGGTAAACACCTTTGCAGTTCCATTGACATTCACTCACTAGGCTTTCAATTAAATTTCCTATGCATGTCAATCTCCAGACATTAAATTATATGCACGGCAAACAACATGCATATCATAATTAATACTGTGCAAAAGATCACCATGAAAGCCACTGCCATACTAACGCTGTTATTTTTGGCATGTTCACTCATCATTAAAACATATATATCATATTTCAAAAATCTTACATTCTACTTAATTAAGAAAGTTACAGGCAATATGTTACCCAACATTACACAACGGACTCAAGTACAGTAGCTTAAAAGGCTGGCTTTTTTGGCCAGCAATTTAACCATCTCAATCTGCCTTTTTTTAAAAAAAAATCCCTTGCTTCTACCACAATCACTGATTTTGTTGAAATTCTGAAGCTACATTATCTTTTGTAGATAGTAATTGAGTTTAGAAATCAGCTGACAGTCAAAAATATTGCTTTATTTTGAGATTGCAAATAGTAGATTCCAGTTAACTGGGACCAGTAAATTTTCGCCCAATTAAGCAGCTGCTCTAATTAACCCAAGTTTCATAGAAATAGTTAAAAAGGTATTGAAGACAAACTACCATTGAACTGAAAAACAAATTAAAACATGACCAATACAGTACGATAGAGCTACAGTACTACAGAACTATGCAATCGTTCCTAATAATTATCGACTAAAGAACTCATCCACTGAACACTGCTGTGATCTTTTGAATGACTGTAAATGAACAAAATCAGCGCAGCCACCTTGTGCAAATAGTGGACTGCTTTCATTGCCTTCCTGCATGTAGTATCATATTCCAACAATAAATTTCCTGGCATCCTGTGTAGTCACTAGCACAAGTTTAGACATGTCATCTTCATCACTTTCCTCATCTTCAAATTTACTGCCTCAGCATTTTGATACACTTTCGATGATTGCATCCATTCAATCCGTCGGCCCAAATGTTTAACATTAACCCAAACACAATCAGAACTGACGCCATTTATAGAAATAATTTGCTCTAAGCACAGTGTATGTATAAGTGCATGCAACTAATGCTAGTTAGAAATTATATAGCAATAGGCTCCTGACCCAATTAAACAACAGTGTCCCAAATTAACAAAGGCATCCCAGCTAGTTTCACGATTAATTTTTGTTAACAGTTGTCCCAAATAAGCTGAGTAATTGATGGCCCAATAACTGGAATCCACTGTATGTTAAATTACCTTCAGTCCAGTACTCTGCAGAATCCCTCCTAGCACCAACTGGTACAGATCATAAGAATGAACTAGACTGGAGTTCAGCATCATTGTTCCTTACCATTTGATATTTTTTACTATTGAAAAGCTAATCAAACAGTGTTACAAAAGTTCACAAATTCATTGAGATTACATTCCAAATGCTTGATAACAAATCTGTCAAAAATACCCCATAAACCCTCCTCTCTCCTTTGAGACTCCTTAAATAAAAATAACTTGTTGACCCAAGTTTTTGACCTCTCACTCCCATCTTCTATTTTCCTCCATATATTTAAATAATATGATCAAGACAGGGAAGTTTCTTAAAAAAAAAAGCACTCTTTCCATTTTCTGAAGGCAATTGATAACTCCAATTAAATATAGTCAACTGTTAAGGTTTTACATGAAATGTTATTTTACCCACTTCAAATCACTCAATATCAAAGTGTACAAACTATAGGGCTGTTGTTTCTTTAAATAAAGGTTATTGCTGATTGACCAACACTCAGTCATAAAACCCATCTTTCCTGTTTCAGAATCTTCAATCCGCAGATTTAGTTCTTAATCTGAAAATCCAAAAAAAATTTCAGCTGTCCCCCTATATGTAACAAAAAACCCTGCAAAATTGAAACTAATCATTCTTTCTTTCTTGGACTGTATTGGCAATTCCACTATACACAACAGGTTAGTAAAAACAGCAAATGGAATTAATTTTAACAATAGTTTTATCTTGGTGCGTCATATCAGGTTTTTCAAACTAATTCAGCGAGCAAGAAACAATGTAATTAATCTCCCCCACCACGGCAATCTAGCAAATTTATGAACCAAAAATAGTTATGAATCAAAATAGTGTGATTATTCCTGAAAGTCAATTCTGTGGTCCCCAAAGTTTGTATATTAACCTTCTAAGCAGAATACATATAACAACATAAAAGAAAACTCATTAAATACACTCAGCTCTTTTACTACCTTTGAACATTTGATTTAATTGAACCAGAATTAACCAGTTAGCAAGCCAAGAAGAAAATAACCACAAGTATTAGTATAACTTTATTCATGAAGGATTCACAATCAGGTATAAAAACTGATTAAAGTTATGGTTACTTGCCAGATTTAAAATGTCAACTGACTACATTAGCAGCCGAACAGATTTAAGCCATAGAATTTAAGAATAGTGCTTTTTGTATAGTGCTCATCTGCCACACAGACGGAACAGACCAATTGTTGAAAAATCCCAATTAAGAGTTTTAATACCTGTACTATATTGTGAGAAAAATAATGGAGAAGCAGCTCAGTCGGGGGACATTTTAAGTCGAATACTGAAATGCGGCCATTTACTCTCCCCACCCCTACAGATGCTGCTCCATTTGCTGAGCACCTCCAGCAAATTGTTTATTGTAGCAGATCCCAACAGATAGATAGATGGATAGAAATCTACAATCTCTTGGGTGTATGTGGGGAAACTAAACTGCATAATGCCATCACCAGCACCTTCCAGCAGGATCCAACATTATACTTGGTAAATCTGGCCTGGTGGGGCAACACTGTCATATGCTGCATAGCATTGACATGGAATCTAGTTACTGGACAGTGTTTCAAAATGAAAGATACTAGATTGTTAGATTGTGAAGTGTCAGATAACCGAACTTCTACTGTACTTGAAGTTCAACAGCATTTAACTTGAAACCATGGCCATTTGTATGAGCAAAAAATTAATAGGCATCCGACTTTGGTCATCTAACACAAGGTTTCTATCTCAGCAGGGTGGGGGGAAAATGCAATTTTAAATCTTTTTTTATTTAGGAAATCCTTTATTTTAAGTGTTACTGCTCAACTAAATACAGCCCTATTTAAGTATGACCATCATTCTCACGTTATTGCATTTGATTGTGGAAAAAAACTGCTGTGAATACATGTTCTGGAAAAGATGCAAATGCATTTAAGAAATAAATTCCACAACTGTTCAGGTACCTTCCTTGAAGCAACAAGATCCTACTTTTAAAAGTGAGTTATTTTGTTTGTTTCTCTGTAACTTATAAACCTGTGTTTTTATTAAAGCTGGAGATATTGAAGAATCAGGTTTAATATCGCTGGCATATGTCACACAGTAACATTAAAAATCTAAATTAAAGTATATATAAAAATTAAATAAGTAGAAGAAAAAAGGGAAGGAAATAAGTGAGGTAATGTTCATGGATTCAGAACTCTGATGGAAGAGGGGAAGAAGCTGTGTCTGAAACATTTATTTTAGTGTTTGCTTTCAGGCTCACGTACCTCCTCCTTGATGGTAGCAAATGAGAAGAGGGCAGGTCCTGGGTGAAGGGCACCCATGACCACAATGACAAACTTTTGAATTAATAATAGACCAGCAGTGAGCTAGTAGATCTGCAGCCTCACGGCACCAGAGACCTGGGATCAACCGTGCCCTCAGGTATTGCCTGTGCATTCTTGAGGCGGTCAAGTAACCTCCTCCAAGTTTCCTCCTGTGTCCCAAAAACATATGGCTGGTTAATGATCAGTGTAAATTGCCCCTCATGGGTAGGTGAATGGTATAATAAGGGACGACGAAAATGGGAAGAAAAAATTGGGATTATGTCAGATTAGTGTAAATAGGTAATGGGTTGGTGCTGACCTGCAAGGCTGAAAAGTATGTTTCAATGTCGACTAATTAATTATTTTGTAGGCAAGATTCCTACATTAAGAATTTGCTTAATGTAATTGAATAGCTGGGGGAAGTAGTAAGGAT
This sequence comes from Mobula birostris, assembly GCF_030028105.1. Lineage (NCBI taxonomy): Eukaryota > Metazoa > Chordata > Chondrichthyes > Myliobatiformes > Myliobatidae > Mobula > Mobula birostris. The sequence continues at coordinate 168,892,885 of NC_092375.1, read as the reverse complement.
AAACTACCACTACCTGTTAAATGCTCCGAGTGACATGCATCTCTAACAGCTTCTGACAACCAAGTCCAGCTCCTGGTGCTCACATGTGGTTTAGCCAGTAAGCCCAGCTGAACAGTTTCTACCGACAAATGAAGCGGCTTAAAACCAGTCACTTCGGGCAGATGGTGCCCGTCAGCGTCAGCCTTGCTTTGGCAGCTCACCTGGAAAGAAAATTCTGATCTCAAACCTTCACTACTTTGGGGCTATATCCACTCATGGGGAAGGCTTCAGGAGTAAACCCAGAGGAAAAATCCAGAGCTGGGGTCCCTACCGGAGTTCAATGCTGACTGGCAACTCCTGTGACTCCAGTGGTGCCAAACTGTATCGGCCCTGCCATTCCTTTGGATTCATCAGCTACATTGGTGGGGGGAGGAGGTAGCCTGCCGCAATGGCAATACTGCCCTGGCTTGAGTATCACATAGACAGCTAGGATGCAACATCCATTGTCCACCGCGATCAACAGAGGGCCTCAGTCGAATAAAAACAATTCAAGAGCTAGAAAGACATCTGTAACAGGTTGTTCTTTCAATGCAAGATTGTGGCAAAATTTTATAATGCAACCATTGGCTGAGAATCACTGTCCCAAATATAACACAACAAGGTGGTAACAAATATATGCAAATTAATTTAAAGTTTTAAAATGCTGAGATTCTTCTGTGGTCTGTGGCATACTTCCATTAAAGTTCAATTGAAAAAAATCTCAAAGTCAACTCACTTGCTGGAGGTCTTTTATTCCCTATGGAGGCAATTTTACTTAGTCTAACATAGCAGATACTTTTCCCCAAAATCCCATGTTTGGTTTACAAGCAGATAGACGTAATAAGAGGTGCTATATTTGTTGAACAAATTCAACAGAAGAAACGAGCTAAAAAATAAATTTTGGTACTCCAACAAATTACAGTAAGGATCAACACACATCAAAGTTGCTGGTGAACGCAGCAGGCCAGGCAGCATCTCTAGGAAGAGGTGCAGTCGACGTTTCAGACCGAGACCCTTCATCAGGACTAACTGAACATGTAAGGATCATGTCTTTTCCATTAATGGTTCCGCTATAGTTTCACAAAAATTAAACTGCTGGGAAAAAAATTACATCAGATATTTGGAAATGAGAAAGAAATGTCATTTTATTCCAAAGGAAACATTTACAAAGCCTCAGATCCCAAGATTCATTATAGATCTATCATAATAAAAAAAATTGAAAACTAGTTTCTCAGTAAATTTGGGCAGAGTGAAGATAGCACCAAGCTCATCTGCAGAAACAGCTTAAATTCCTCTCTTTAATGTCTTTTTTTCTTTTCAAGGTGGCTGGGGTTCCATTGAGGTCCCGAATCTGCAACGGCATTCAAAAATTGGCTTTCACTGGGGCTGAATTCTTGCTCCAGTGGTTTGCCAGCCGGCTGTTTTCCCACATTCTCCAGGTGCGGCTTGGAAGATGGCATCTCCAGGGTATGGTCCTGCAGACGACTAATTCGAGGTCACTGCTGCTGACAGAGGCATTGCAGCAGAAGAAACATCTCTGTAGTTGAGCAATCACATTCTCTCTCTCTCTCTCTCTCACACACACACACACACACACACACACACACACACACAATGGTGGAGAGAGTTTGCTGCCGATTCTCAAAATTAAAAGTGACACAGCAGACTGACACCATAAGAGCGACTGTTAATCTTCCCTTTAGCTGTGAAATGGGTGGCATCTCAGTCTCTTGTTAGTGGGAGAAAGCTGTGGCATGTCAAAATGTCAGGTAAACAAGTTTTTGTTGATTGCAGATCATAGTCTGTCTTTGGGTGCTTTGCTTTTGCTCAGTGGGTGGTGGGTGCTGGTGATTTTTGACTGAAATAGGTAGGGGCTGATGCGCTAATGCTTGCTGCTGCTTGTGTGGGGAGGGGCAAGGGGGCTTTGGGTTCTAATGTTTTTTTGTCGTTCATTCTTGTGGGGCTCGTCTGTTTTCGGGGACATCTGCAAAGACCAAGTAATTCATGTACTGAAATGAGGTAATGCCTGAGTCAGTGGTGGAGGCAGATACACTAGTGAAATTTAAGAGACTACTAGACAGGTATATGAAGGAATTTAAGCTGGGGCGGTTATATGGGAGGCAGGGTGTAAGGGTTGGCACAACATTGTGGGCCGAAGAACAGTACAGCACAGTACAGGCTCTATGTCCTCTATGTATACATTCTCTGATAACAAATGGTACCATTTGAACTTCCATAGTTCCTGTTAGCAGACTTTGCAAATATGCTTCAGAGGTAAAGGGACCAGAAAACTTTTATTTGGGATGTCACACACAAAATGCTGGAGGAACTCAGCAGGTCAGGCAGCATCTACAGAAAAAAAACAGTTGACGTTACAGTCCTGCTGAAGGGTCTCAGCCCGAAATGTCAACTGTACTCTTTTCCATAGATGCTGCTTGGCCTGCTGAGTTCCTCCAGCATTTTGTGTGTGTTGCTTGGATTTCCAGCATCTGCAGATTTTCTCTTGCTTTTTTCTTTGGGGTGGTGATTTGAAAAGTATAAAACTCAAATCCCTCCTCAAAATGCCTTGACATTCCCCCAACCCATGTCCAATCAAATGATAACAAGAATATGAAAAAGCACGGTGAATTTTTACCATTTTAAAAGGCACCACCCAACCTCCAGACTAGATGTCAATTCGTCCAGGGCTGACACGAGAATTGTACACATTTAAATTTAAACATGTCATTCTCAATACCTTCAACGGCTAAGTATAGTCTGAGTGAACACAAACAAAACCTTTATTTAGAAGGCACAGATTAATCAGAGACAAAAACTAACATTGCTAATGTTAAGGGAAGGACTAATTTGAGTTAATTATCAGATGTTCAATCAAGGCAATGCATTTGATGTACAAACACAGATTTTAGCAAGACTACTGACCAAGACCAGCATAACAGGCTAAGTCAAAGTAGTTCACATGACCCAGGGGAATGTGGCAAATTGCATTCAAACTTGTCCAGTGGCACGAAGGATAACAGCTGATGACCATTTTTGTGACCAGAAGATATAACTAGCAGGGCTGTACAAGACTCAGTATTTGATCCTTGCTTTGAATCAAACCTAAATATAGTTCATGCTATGATTCAAAAGTTTGCTATGTGAATTATTGAGAGCAGGGGTGCTTTAGACTGCTGGAAGATTTAGATAGGCCAGTCTTGTGAGCAGAAAAATGGAAAAATGTAATTTAATATAGAATTTTAAGATGATGTGTTTGGAAAACTGCAAAAAAAAGAGAATATACAACAAAGGAGTGAATTGTAAGATATAAAAGAACAGACGGCCCTGGGGTGTATACACATTTAAAACAGACAAGTAAACTGACAAAAAGGCATTGGGATGCTTCCCTTTATTAGGCAAAATATATAACAGGGCAGAGAGGCATACATGTTGGACAACATCCTTCAGGTTGTGGATAGTTTGAATCATGTCACAAAGATACCTCATCACTGGAGAGGATACATAGGGGGCTTAATAAGGATCCTACCAGAACTGGAAAACTGCACCTACAAAGGAAATATTGGATAGTATCTGACGTGGAGATGTACGCAATTATGAAGGGTCAAGGTAGAGCAAGTAGAAAGCTCTTTTTTAAACCCAAAAGGAATACACAACTAGAATAATTTTAAAGCAACTGATACACCATTAGAGCAGAGGAATAAAAAGCTCCTTTTCAAACAGCAAAGCTACAAGGGGTTGAATTATATCCCTTTCTGTCCAATTTTTAATAATACAAAATGGAAGTACTTGCAATATAAAAGTTACTAATTGCATAAAATTTAGTTTGCAGAACTCAAACACACGCCTGATGGACATGGACAATTCACAATGAGTTGAATCACAGCAAAACTGTTGAATGACTTTATTCCACCAGTTAGCATCTCTGTTGTGCGAAATAATATTTTCCCTGAAGTTTACGTTATCCTCATATTCACGTAGCAGTTTACACAACAGACTATGCCAGCCAATTTTTTTAAAAAATGGCACCTAAAGTACTTCGCCAGCAAAGGCCGAGTTTGCAAGAGTGCACTGTACGGATAATGAGAATTTTTTGGTAATGGTGATTTTGGTACTGGGGGGGGGGACAAATCAAATAAATATTTGATTATTTGTTGCAATGCTTGTTTATACAATGATCTGACAGACTCACCAGCCCGGTTCCAACCGTTGCGGTAGCTCCCGCGGTCTCCGATGGCGGCGACCCGATCTTGCTGCACGTAGCTGCCAGCAGTGCAAGCGGTGACGGCTGAATGTTCTACCCACAGGGGGCGGGTTTAGGAGGAAAGTGGGTGTGAATTAGTCCGGGGCTTACACAGGAAGTAGCCGTACACATCAAAATTTAAACATGTGAACACACACACCAACATATAGTGGTTTGTTTACGAGTAAACTGCGAGACAAAAGAAAAGGCGGCGCGGGAGGAGAGGAAAGAGCGCGGCCCGGGGCCGAGCTTACCTGCGCCACGCTGCTCCTGTGCTGGAGATACTCGCTCTGCTTGTCCACGTCCAGCGCATCCATTTCCTCCTGCTTCACTGGCTTCTCCGGAGCTGCAAAGAAGCGGGCGATGAGAGAGAGAGAGAGAATGAGATGAAGAGCGCACCGAGAGCGAGCGAGCGAGAGAGAGAGAAATGGGCTGTAGCGCCGGCCTAACTCGGGCCGGGCCGGGCCGGGCTGGGCCTCCCCGCCGGGACGCCTACACAACCTACCAGTCATAGCGGGCGGCTGGGCGGTCGGGCGGTCGGTCGGTCGGTCTGTCTGCGGCTTTGGCGGGCAGGCTCTACACGGTCAGCATGGTGCCTGGTCGGGGCGCGGGCGCCGGGCGAGCGTCGCCAGGGGTAATTTTTTTTGTTCGTTGCCTTTGATTGACGGTGCAGGAAGCGGCGAAGGGTGGAGCTTCGAGCCGGGACCGTCCGGGGCTCGCCGAAAAAAAAAGCGCCCGCACGACGTTTGTTGTCGGCTCAACCCAACCTTACGGCGGAAAGCCCGCCCACGGGCCGACTGCTTATTGGTCGCGTGTGCCGGCTCGCCGCGCCGAGCCAGCCCACGATTGATAGGGGAACTGTCAATCACGATGCTTTCCGCTCATCAAGCTTCGTTGAGTGCCTGCGGTTCCTTTTCCGGGGGTGGGGGGAGAGGTGGTGGTGTAGATAGTCGGGGCGGGGGGTAGGGGGTATTGCTGTGGAAGGCAGCGGCACTGATCGGTCCCCTGATGGCATTCGCTGGGTGGGACTCTTCCGAAACGAATCACTAGTTTGGACGGAGCGGGGTTCCCGCTTCCCCCGAGCCTCGATCTGGGGCCAGTTCAATGGCAGCTCAGGTTAGAGGAGACATAAGACTGGGCCCAGGAGTGCGATCGTCCAGAGCCCCACACACTGCAAAGAAAGCTTTCGATGAGCATTTTAGGGTGATATTTTGGGCAGACCGAAACCCACTGTCCGAAAATGGCATTTCCATTGTTTGTTAGTCGTTTTCATCAATGTAGGCATTGCTAGGTTATTTTAAGGGTAAAGCCGAACACCCCTGAGGACTGTTCAAAAAATATAGTTAATTTAGTAATCAGATACTAATATTAAGTCATTTTTTAGAGGTGTAAATATACACCAAGTACTATTTGCCGTGAGAACAGTTAACATCTCTGGTTAAAGGCCTTAGTACACTACTGACTGAACAAGCCATAACTGCAGTCTTACCTGCAGAATATTTCCAGCGGTTTGCTTTATTTCAGATTTCCACCACTTGCAGCATTTTGCCAACATCACCTATATTCTCAAAAGCCCTGTGTTATTCAATAGTCCCATCAAAATGTTACTGTCACTGCGATCTAGTGGATGACTATACATTATCCAGAGGTAAACTATACATTGAGAGGTAGACTCAAAAGGCAACACTCCAAGCTGTTTAAAACAAAGCTTTTATTTTCCCCTTCACCCACACTTGACAAATTTCACCCATGCCCAAGATCAATACTTATGGTACTTTGCACCATCAGCATTAGTTGATAAGATTGTATCCATGTTCATGATTAGCAATTCAAGAGCAAACATGAATCACAAAGAAATGTTCAATAACTGTGCCATCACCTTCTACCAAGCAAAACAAATGACAATGAGGTTTTGCGCCAAAGATGAGGTCAATGTCTTTTACACTCACTTTGGCCAACCAAGCATGACGAGAATGATTCCAGGAATGAAAGGGTAACCGTATGAGGAACGCCTGGCAGCTCTTGGGCTGTATTCCCTGGAGTTCAGAAGAATAAGGGAGGATCTCATAGAAATACCCCAAATGTTAAAAGGCCTAAGCAGATTAGATAAGGCAAAGTTCTTTCCCATGGTAGAGGATTCTAGGACAAGAGGGTACGACTTCAGGATTGAAGGACGTCCTCTTAGAACAGAGATGTGGAGAAATTACTTTAGTCAGAGGGTGATATAACTGGAATTTGTTGCCATGAGCGGCTGTGCAGGCCAAGTCATTGGGTGTATTTAAGGCAGAGATAGACTCTTGATTAGCCAGGGCATCAAAGGGTATGGGGTGAAAGCGGGAGAATGGGGATGACTGGAAGAATTGAATCAGCCCATAATTGGCAGAGCAGACTCGATGGGCTGAATGACCTACCCCTGCTCCTCTACCTTATGGTCTTCATGAATGCCTGTGACATGAATGCACCCTTCAGGAAGATGTACCTCAGCGTACCTGGCTGAGTACTGAAGATTTGTGCCAATGACTGGCTGGAGTGTCGACTGACATTTTCCATCCATTGCTTCGGCAGCCTGAGGTACCCACCTGCTTCAATTCCAGTGTCCGTGAATGTGGTAACCTGCCTCAATGACTGGCGTCCATTGTGATGAAGTGCTTTGAGAAGTTCGTCATGAAGCATATCAACTGCCTGAAAAGTGACTTGGATCTCCTCTAATTTGCCTAATGTCATGACAGGTAAACAGCAAATGTTATTTCATTGGCTCTGTACTCACCTCTGGAACATCAGGACATGAAGATGCATGCATATATTAGGATACTCTTTATTGACTCCAGCTCAGCATTCAACACATCACCCCCTTGAAGCTAATCAATAAGCTGTGCAACCTCGACCTCGATATCTCCCTGTGCAACTGGATCATTGATTTCCTCACTTACGGATGATTGGCAGCATCTCCACAAGGCTATGTGCTTACCCCCTGCTCAACTCACTGTACAATATACCTACGACTGACTAAATGCAGCTCCAATGCCATATTAGAACATAGAACATAGAATAGTACAGCACAGTACAGGCCCTTCAGCCCTCAATGTTGTGCCGACCCTCAAACCCTGCCTCCCATATAACCCCCCACCTTAGGTTCCTCCATATACCTGTCTAGTAGTCTCTTAAACTTCACGAGTGTATCTGCCTCCACCACTGACTCAGGCGGTGCAACCACTGTCTGAGTAAAAAACCTTCCTCTAATATCCCCCTTGAACTTCCCACCCCTTCCCTTAAAGCCATGTCCTCCCAAAAGCAGTGGTGCCCTGGGGAAGAGGCGCTGGCTATCCACTCTATCTATTCCTCTTATTATCCTGTACATCTCTATTATGTATCCCCTCATCCTTCTCCTCTCCAAAGAGTAAAGCCCAGCTCCCTTAATCTCTGATCATAATGCATACTCTCTAAACCAGGCAGCATCCTGGTAAATCTCCTCTATGCCCTTTCCAATGCTTCCACATCCTTCCTATAGTGAGGCGACCAGAACTGGACACAGTACTCCAAGTGTGGCCTAACCAGAGTTTTATAGAGCTGCACCATTACTTTGCGATTCTTAAACTCTATCCCTCGACTTATGAAAGCTAACACCCCATAAGCTTTCTTAACTACCCTATCCACCTGTGAGGCAACTTTCAGGGATCTGTGGACATGTACCCCCAGATCCCTCTGCTCCTCCACACTACCAAGTTTCCTGCCATTTACTTTGTACTCTGCCTTGGAGTTTGTCCTTCCAAAGTGTACCACCTCACACTTCTCCAGGTTGAACTCCATCTGCCACTTCTCAGTCCACTTCTGCATCCTATTCATGTCTCTTTGCAATCTTCGACAATCCTCTACACTATCCACAACACCAACAACCTTTGTGTCATCTGCAAACTTGCCAACCTTCTACCCCCACATCCAAGTCGTTAATAAAAATCACGAGAAGTAGAGGTCCCAGAACAGATCCTTATGGGACACCACTAGTCACAACCCTCCAATCCGAATGTACTCCCTCCACCACAACCCTCTGCTTTTTGCAGGCAAGCCAATTCTGAATCCACCTGGCCAAACTTCCCTGGATCCCATGCCTTCTGACTTTCTGAATAAGCCTACTGGGTGGAACCTTGTCAAATGCCTTACTAAAATCCATATAGATCACATCCACTGCACTACCCTCATCTATATGCCTGGTCACCTCCTCAAAGAACGCTATCAGGCTTGTTAGACACGATCTGCCCTTCACAAAGCCATGCTGACTGTCCCTGATCAGACCATGATTCTCTAAATGCCTATAGATCCTATCTCTTAAGAATCTTTTCCAAAAGCTTTCCCACCACAGACGTAAGGCTCACTGGTCTATAATTACCCGGACTATCCTTACGACCTTTTTTGAACAAGGAGACAACATTCGCCTCCCTCCAGTCCTCCGGTACCATTCCCATGGAAAACGAGGACATAAAGATCCTAGCCAGAGGCTCAACAATCTCTTCTCTCGCCTCGTGGAGCAGCCTGGGGAATACTCCGTCAGGCCCCGGGGACTTATCCTTCCTAATGTATTTTAACAACTCCAACACCTCCTCTCCCTTAATATCAACATGCTCCAGAACATCAACCTCACTCATATTGTCCTCACCATCATCAAGTTCCCTCTCATTGGTGAATACTGAAGAGAAGTATTCATTGAGGACCTCGCTCACTTCCACAGCCTCCAGGCACATCTTCCCACCTTTATCTCTAATCAGTCCTACCTTCACCCTTGTCATCCTTTTGTTCTTCACATAATTGAAAAATGCCTTGAGGTTTTCCTTTACCCTACTCGCCAGGGCCTTCTCATGCCCCCTTCTTGCTCTCTTCAGCCCCTTCTTAAGCTCCTCCCTTGCTACCCTATATTCCTCAATAGACCCATCTGATCCTTGCTTCCTAAACCTCATGTATGCTGCCTTCTTCCACCTGACTAGATTTTCCACCTCACTTGTCACCCATGGTTCCTTCATCCTACCATTCTTTATCTTCCTTACCAGGACAAATTTATCCTTAACACCCAGCAAGAGATCCCTAAACATCGACCACATGTCCATAGTACATTTCCCTGCAAAAACATCATCCCAATTCACACCTGCAAGTTCTAGCCTTATAGCCTCATAATTTGCCCTTCCCCAATTAAAAATTTTCCTGTCCTCTCTGATTCTATCCTTTACCATGATAATGCTAAAGGCCAGGGAGCGGTGGTCACTGTCCCCCCGATACTCACCCACTGAGAGATCTGTGACCTGACTCAGTTTGCTGATGACACCACTGTTGGCTGAGTCAATAAGGGCCGATGAATCAGCTTGTAGGAGGGAGATTAAAATGTTTGGTTGCATAGTGCCACAACAACAACCTCTTACTCAATATTAGCAAAACCAAAGAGCTGAATATTGACTACAGGAGGAAAAAATTGTAATTCGAGCCAGTCCTCTCAGGAATTGGAGATAGAGAGGGTCAGTAACTTAACTTCCTTGCATTATCATATCAGAGGATCTGTCCAGGAATCAACACTTAACTGCCATTCACAAAGAAGGCACAACAATGCCTCTACTTTCTTAGAAGTTTGCACAGATATGGCATGTCTTCTAAATCTTTGACAAAATTCTACCAGTGCACAGTGGAGAGTATCTTCACTGGTTGCACCAGGGCCAGGTACGGACATACCAATGCCCAAGCAAAGAAATCCTACAGCACAGACTGGGCAAAGAGCTCCACACCATTGAGCACATCCGCAAGGAGCACTGCCACAAGAAAGCAGCATCCATCATCAAGGACCCCCTACCATCCAGACCATTCTGTCTTCTCACTGCTGTCATCAAGAGGGTGGTATAGGAGCTTTTGGTGCCACACCACCAGGTTCAGGAACAATTGTTACCCTTCGACCATCAGGCTCCTGAAGCAAAGTGGATAACTTCACTCACCTCAACTCTGAACTGATTCTACAACCTCTGGACTCACTTTCTGCAACTAATGTTTTCAGTATTATTTATTTATTATTTGCAATTTGTCGTCTTTTGTACATTGTGTGTTTGTCAGTCTTTATATGTCACTTTTCATTAATTGTATTTCTTTGTTCAACTGTGAATGCTTGAAAGAAAATGAAGAAACGCGTAAAGAGAACAAAATAACTCTGGTTCTGACGCAGCTCAAAAAAACACATAAGATAGAGGACACTATAGAAAACACATAAAGAACACTATTATAAAAAACACAATAAATATAAAAACGGGATAGCTTATATATATATATATATGCATAAAGTGATACGAGGCACAGGAGCATCTGTACGATGCACAAGGCGACTCTGACAGGAAATGATAAAGTTGGGTGGGCGGAGGTGTTGATCAGACTTGCTGCTTGGGAAAAGTAGCTGTTTTTGAGTCTGGTGGTCCTGGGGTGGATGCTACATAGCTTCCCCCCGATGGGAGTGGGACAAATAGTCCATGAGCAGAATGGGTGAGGTCCTTCATGATATTGCTGGCCCTCTTCTGGCATGTTTCTGTGCATATGTCCTTGATATTGGGTAGGCTGGTGCCGGTGAAGTTGTGGACTGTTTTGACTACCCGCTGTAGAGCTCTCCTGCCTGCTCCCATGCAGCTTCCGTACCAAACAGCAACTCATTAGGATGCTCTCCGCTGTGCATCTGTAGAGTGACGTTTGTAAAGACGTGCATAGTCTAGTGCTCCTCAGAAAGTAGAGGTATTGGTGAGCTTTCCCAGTTGAATAGAAAGTGTTCTGGAACCATGAGAGGGTAGTGTGTGAGATGAGTACTCTCAGGAGTTTGAACCTGCTTGCAGTTTCCAGTGCCGTGCAGCCAATGTAGAGAGGGGTGTGATGGTTCGGGTTCTTCTGAAGTTGATAACCATTTCCTTTGTCTTGTCAGCATTGATATTCCAGTCAAATGTTGCACCCACCCGTAAGGCACCCCAGTGTTATATTATGACAACCTACGAAAAGTTGCAGCTACAGAAGATCTTTGCAGTCAGCATCTGGGAAGAAAGAAACTTAATGTTTCAGGTCAGAAACCTTGTAAAGGGAGAAAATAAGTTATAAAAAGAGTGGGGGAAGGAAAGGATCGCACAAAGTCAATATCTTTGAGAAGATAAGATGAGCCTCCCTATCTGATATTCCCTCTGTTTTATCTATACCTCAGCCAGTCTCTCTGCAACTTAAAATGAACTTTCCCAGATCTCTCCTGGAAAGTCCACTGTTTTTCATTCTAGAGATACTGCTTGACCTGCAGTATGTTTCCAGCATTTTTAGTTTTTATTATAAGCCGTCAATATGGTACTTGGTGTGAAACATTGACAAACTTGTATCTGGCAGTAATGTGAGTGAGGGTGAGGGCCTCTGTTGGTCAGGGTTGACCATGGATGTTGCTTCCTAGCTGTCTAGATACGCAAGCCTGGGCAGTACAATATGGAGAGCAAGCTGTTGCCCATGTACCAAGCTCCCCCTCTCCACGCATCTGATGAACCCAAAGGAACGGCAGAGACCGTTACAGTTTGGTACCAGAAGTGTCACAGGAGTTACCCAGTCAGCATTGAACTCAATGTAGAACTGCCTTAGGAATGCCAGCTCCAGATTTTTGCCTTGGGGTTTACTCCGGAAGCCTTCCCCATGAGTGGGTATAGCCGCAAGGCAGCGGAGGTTTGAGATCAGAGTTTTCCTTCTCTGGGATGAGCTGCCAACCACAGCTAATGAGCCCATATGCCCAAAACGACTGGTTTTAAGGTGCCAGTAACCCACCTTTTCCCCTTCTCTTGTCAGCAGAAAGAGTTCCACTGGGCTTAGTAGCTGAGCCACACGTGAAGGTCAGGAGCTGGACTTAGTTGTCAGAGGCTATATGAGGGGCATGCCATTGGGAGCATTTAATAGGTGGTGGCAGCTTGTCCCCATTACCACCCCTGGCTATAACAACCTTAAGGAAGTACTGTATCCTAGCATATAATAACAGCAGATTCAAGTCTACCAGTACAGTACACTGGGATATGACCTGAATCCAGAATTGCGCTGAAGATGTTGGTCCAGGACTGACATTATTCCTGGGTAGGCCACAAAGGCCCAGAAGACCTATTAAAGGATTTAAGAATTCAAGTAGAGAAATGAGTGGCTCCTGTCAACTGGTTTACCAACAAAGAGAAGTCTTTAAACAAGAGAAAATCTGCAGATGCTGGAAATCCAAGTAACACATACAAAATGCTGGAGGAACTCTACAGGCCAGGCAGCATCTATGGAAAAGAGTAAATGATTGGCATTTCGGCCGAGACCCTGGAATACAGCCAGTCTCAAGAATACTTCTTCAAATGAGTCTAGGTTTTCATGGAGATTTATTTTCACCTCCTCATTCCTTCCTCTGTTGGTATTACAGGAGAGTTGGCATCTTTTGCCAAGCTCAAACTGCACAACTAATTTTCCTTAAAGATATGGGAATTAACGTACCAAGGCAATCCTTGGCTGCGGGCAATTAGAAGACAACAATGGATGTTGTAACACTGTAGGAAAATCAACTATAGTTGCCCCAGATGTAGCCCAGAGCCCTGTTCTGTTTATCACATCCTTTAAACACTCAAATACAGATACACACACCCCTAAAATACGCCTCCTACTTATTGTACATTATTTGGCAAACTCCAAATTGGGACTTGTATAATAATAACATTTATATCACGAGATGAGGCTTCCCTCCTTTCAGGGCAATGCTGACCAATTAAAGTGTTTGTCAAACCTAGCTATCTATTTCATTGCTGTACAAAGAGCCACTTGCCATTATCGGCCTTAATGGCCTTACTAATTGCTTCATATTTCACCAGTTGGAATTCCATTTGCTTCTTCTTTTACATAACTGTTATGTCCCTCTGCATTCAACAACCTGGCAACGTCAATAAGATGAAAGAGCTGATTGTGGACTTAAGGAAGGGTAAGACGAAGGAATACACACCAATCCTCATGGAGGGTTCAGAAGTGGAGAGAGTGAGCAGTTTCAAGTACCTGGATATCAAGATCTCTTGAGGATCTAACCTGGTCCCAATATATTGATATAGTTATAAAGAAAGCAAGACAGCGGCTGTACTTCATTAGGTGTTTGAAGAGATTTGGCACTCAAAAACCTCTATAGATGTGCCGTGGAGAACATTCTGATAGGCTGCATCACTGTCTGATATGGAGGGTCTACTGCACAGGACTAAAGGAAGCTGCAAAGGCTTGTAAATCTAGTCAGCTCTATCTTGGGTGCTAGCCTACAAAGTACCCAGGACACCTTTAGGGAGCAGTGTCTCAGAAAGGCAGTGTCCATTATGATGAAAGACCCCCAGAACCCAGGGCATGCTCTTTTCTCACTGTTACTATCAGGTATGAGGTACAGAAGCCTGAAGGCACACAATCAGTGATTCAGGAACAGCTTCTTGCCCCCTGCCATCCGATTCCTAAATGGACATTGAACCCTTGGACACTACTTTACTTTTTTAATATACAGAATATCTGTATATTTGCTCCTCAGTGTTTGTTGCATTTAATTATTAAATAATATCGCAGTACCACATTGTTACATTTATTGCATATCTGTTGAATCTCTCATCACCTAAAGATCCATCAGTTCCTGCAATGATCACATCGAGTTTTTGAGCCTTTATTAGAAATTCCAAGGATTCATCACCATCTTTTTGATGAAATGTTTTGTCAACTCTGTCTCAAATGGCTTACCCATTTACTTTGAATGATTACCTCTGCCCCCCTTTCAGTTGAAACATCAACCATGCATCTACCTTGGAGAATTTTGTATATTTCAGATTCCCTCTCACTCTTCTAAATTCTGGAAAGTACAAGCCCAATCTGCTTAATCTTTAATCAGATAAACCCACAATCGCAGGAAATCAATCTGACAAAACCTGGTCTATACTGTCTCTCTTTAAGTATATACAGTATTTGCTTTGCTAGGAAGACTAGTCTTGGACATGATGTTCTGAATGTAGGCCATGTATATTTGGAACAAAATGTACCCTTACTGAAAAGGCAATGTTTTATTTCCTTTCTTAATTACTTGCTCAACCTGCATGCTAACTTTCCGTGATTCATGCACAAGTACATTCTGATCTTTCTGAACCCCAGCAGCTTACAAACAGAATGAGAATCGGCTTTATTGTCATTGACATTAATTGTGAAATTTGCAGTTTTGTGGTAGCAGTACAGTGTAGGCATAACAAAGTACTATAAATTATGATAAATAAGTGCAAAAGAGGAGAAAAGTGCAGAATTCCTGATACCCAAGAAAAATTAAGGTAACATGCCTTATTAACTTCCACCCAATGGCTCTAACATTCACAAGATGAAGTGCTTCAAGAGGATCATCATGGTATAGTTCAACTCCCAGTCAACCTCGATCCACTGCAATTTGCCTACCACTGAAACAGGTCCCCAGCAACACCACCTCCCTGGCCTACCACTCATTTCTGGAGCATCTTGATACTAAAAATACCTACGTTAGGTTTTTGTTTATTTTTACAGCTCCACCTTCAAACTATAATTCCAACCAAACTCCTCGACCTGGGACTCAACATCCCCCTTTGCAAATGAATGCACATTTCTACAGATGTACCGTGAAGAGCATGCTAACTGGATGTATCACTGTCTGGTAATGGGGTGGGGGGGGGGTGTGCTATGGCACAGAATCAAAGTGAGCTGCAGAGAGTTGTAAAATTAGTCTGCTCCATCATGGGCACTAGCCTCCGTAGTATCCAGGACATCTTCAAGGAGAGGTGCCTCAGAAAGGCAGCATCCATCATTAAGGACCCCCACTATTTAGGACGTGCCCTCTTCTCATTGCTACTGTCAGGAAGGAAGTACGGAAGCCTGAAGGTACACACTCAGTGATTCAGGAACAGCTTCTTCCCCTCTCTGCCATCGATTTCTAAATGGACATTGAACCTGTGAACACTACCTCCCTACTTTTTTACTTCCTATATTTTTGCACTACTTATTTAACTGTGATGTATATATCATATATATACTGTAAATCAGTTTGTTTTTCATTCTATGATCATGTATTGCATTGTACTGCTGCTGCAAAGTTAACAAATTTCACGACATATGCCGGTGATATTAAACCTGATTCTGATTCCTGAACCAAAGACTACAATCAGTAAGGATAGGCAGCAACTTCTCTGCCATGATTATCCTCAAATCAGTGCCCACAGCGCTGTGTCGTTAGCCCCCTCACCTTATTCTCTGTTACACTCATGACTGCATGGCAAGATGCTGTTCTAACTTCAACTACAATTTGCAGATAACCACTGCAGTGGACCAAATCACAAGAAATGATTTGTAGTATAGAAAAGAGGTAGCTTTGTGTCATGATAACAACCAAAAGAGCTGGTCATTAACTTCAGGAAGTGGGGTGGCACTTATACTCCTGCCTACATCAGTGATGCTGAGGTCAGCAGAGTTGAAACCTCAAATTCCTAAGAGTGAATATCAGCAATAGTCTGTAGATGTCATGGCCAAAAAGTGTTCCAGCAACTCTGCTTCCTCAGGAGGCTAAAGACATTTTGCATGTCCTCGGTGACCCTCACCAATTTTTATCACTGTGCCATATACAGATACATCATAATTTGGCGTGGCAACTGCTCTGCCTGTAACTTCAAGAAGCTGTGATTTTGGACAGAGTCCAGCACATCATGAAAACTAGCCTCCCCTCCACGGACTCTGTCTACACTTCTCGCTGCCTTAGTAAAGAAGCCAGCCTAATTAAGGAACCAGCCCACCCAGATATTGTTTCTTCTTACTCTGCAAAATCAGGCAAGAGGCTGAAAGCACATTCCACAAGTCTAAAGAGCAGCTTCTACTCTGTTGCACTAAGACTTAAATGGTTCCCTAGTAAGATAAGATGGACTCTTGACCTCACAATCTACCTCATTATGCCTAGGAAGGAGCTTAAGAATGGAATTAGGAGAGCCAGAAGGGGCAATAATACGGCCTTGGTGAGCAGGATTAAAGAAAACCCCAAGGCATTCTACAAGTATGTGAAGAATAGAGGATGAGCCATGTGAGAATAGGACCAATCAGGTGCGATAGTGGAGTCGGAAGAGGGAGTGGAGGCACTTAATGAATACTTTACTTCAGTATTCACCAGGGAAAAAGACCTTGGCAATAGTGGGGATGACTTATAGCGGACTTAGATACTTGAGCATATAGACATAAAGAAAGAGGATGTGCTGGAGCTTTTGAAAAGCATTAAGTTAGAAAAGTCACTGGGACCGGATGAGATATATCCCAGGCTACTGTGGGAAGCAAGGGAGGAGTTTGCTGAGCCTCTTGCGATGATCTTTGCATCATCAATAGGGACATGAGAAGTACTGGAGGATTAGAGGGTTGCAAATGTTGTTCTCTTATTCAAGAAAGGGAGTAGAGATAACCCAGGAAATTATAGACCAGTGACTTCAGTGATGGGCAAGTTGTTAGAAAAGATCCTGAGAGGCAGGATTTATGAGCACCTGGAGAGACATAATCTCATTAGGGATAGTCAGCATGGCTTTGTCAAGGGCAGGTCATGCCTTACAAGCCTGACTGAATTCTTTGAGGATGTAACAAAACACATTGATGAAGGTAGAGCAGTGGCTTTAGTGTATTTGGATTTCAGTAAGGCATTTGATAAGGTTCCACGTGCAAGGCTCATTCAGAAAGTAAGGAGGCATGGGATCCAAGGAGGCCTTGCTTTGTGGATCCAGAATTGGCTTGCCCACAGAAGGCAAAGGCTGATTGTAGATGGTTCAAATTCTGCATGGAGGTTGGTGACCAGTGGTGTTCCACAGGGACCTGTTCTGGGACCCCTCCTCTTTGTGATTTTTATAAATGACCCGGATGAAGAAGTAGAAGGGTGGGGTGGGTTAGTAAATTTGCTGATGACACAAAGGTTGGGGGTGTTGTGGATAGTCTGGAGGGTTGTCAGAGATTACAGCTGGGCATTGATAGGATGCAGAACTGGGCTGAGAAGTATCAGATGGATTTCAACCCAGATAAATGTGAAGTGGTTCATTTTGGTAGGTTTAATTTGAAGACAGAATATAGTATTAATGGTTGACAGTGTGGAGGATCAGAGGGATCTTGGGGTCTCTGTTGATCGGACACTTAAAGCTGCTGCGCAGGTTGACAGTGCTGTTACAGAGGCTTATGGTGTGTTGGCATTCATCAACTGTGGGGTTGAGTTCATGAGCCATGAGGTAATGTTACAGCTATACAAGACCTTGGTCAGACCCCACTTGGAGTACTGTGTTCAGTTCTGGTCATCACACTACAGGAAGGATGTGGATACTATAGAGAGAGTGCAGAAGAGATTTACAAGGATGTTGCCTGGATTGGAGGGTGTACCTTATGAGAATAGGTTGAATGTACTTGGCCTTTTCTCCTTTGAGCTACAGAGGATGAGAGGTGACCTGATAGAGGTGTATAAGATGATGAGGGGCATTGATCGTGTGGATAGACAGAGGCTTTTTCCCGGGGCTGAAATGGCTAATGCAAAGGGGCATAGTTTTAAGGTGCTTGGAAGTACGTACCGAGGGGATGTAAACTTGGATGTATTTCAGTAAATCGCCTTAAATGGGCCCACCAAGATTTGGAGAATTCCACTGCCATGGCCCTGGTGTCACAACACGGTCATGAATGAATCAATGCAGCTCTGGGTGATCTAGAGGCACCTGCGGTTCCTCCACGCATGGAACTCAGGACCCAAGCTAGGCGCCTTCGTCCGAGCTCCAGACTGGCTCGCAATGCCGGTTTTAGTGAATTCTGGTGGGGCCTGAAATGTAATTGGGAGAAATGCACATAATTCACAACCACCAACACTGAGTTGGGATTTTGCTTTGAGACTGGTCTAACATGATGACGTTGTTACGTAGATTTTTTAGTGTGCTTTTGTATACAGGTTTTGGAGTTCAATAAAATGTGTTATGGGTTTCTCTCATAGTCATAGTCATACTTTATTGATCCCAGGGGAAATTGGGTTTCGTTACAGTTGCACCCCCTTGTAGATATAGCAATATAAAACTATAAATAATTAAATAATAATATGTAAATTATGCCAGGAAATAAGTCCAGGACCAGCCTATTGGCTCAGGGTGTTTGACCCTCCAGGGGAGGAGTTGTAAAGTTTGATGGCCACAGGCAGGAATGTCTTCCTATGACACTGAGTGTTGCATCTCAGTGGAATGAGTCTCTGGCTGAATATA
Organism: Mobula birostris; assembly: GCF_030028105.1. NCBI lineage: Eukaryota > Metazoa > Chordata > Chondrichthyes > Myliobatiformes > Myliobatidae > Mobula > Mobula birostris. The sequence continues at coordinate 168,874,363 of NC_092375.1, read as the reverse complement.
CTCCTGTGCCCAACCGGTACATTATGTAGTGGATGGGAGACATTGTCCAAGATGGCACGCAACTTGGACAGCATCCTCTTTTCAGACACCACCGTCAGAGAGTCCAGTTCCATCCCCACAGCATCACTGGCCTTACGAGTGAGTTTGTTGATTCTGTTGGTGTCTGCTACCCTCAGCCTGCTGCCCCAGCACACAACAGCAAACATGATCGCACTGGCCACCACAGACTCGTAGAACATCCTTAGCCTCGTCCGGCAGATGTTAAAGGACCTCAGTCTCCTCAGGAAATAGAGACGCCTCTGACCCTTCTTGTAGACAGCCTATGAGGAGATAGATAACCTATGAGGAGAGATTGAATCGCCTGGGACTATACTCTCTGGAATTCGGAAGACTGAGAGGGGATCTGATAGAAACATACAAAATTTTGAAAGGGATAGATAAGATAGAAATAGGAAAGTTGTTTCTATTGGTAGGTGAGACTAGAACTAGGGGACACTGCCTCAAGATTCACGGGAGAAGATCTAGGATGGAGATGAGGAGAAACTATTTTTCCCAGAGAGTGATGAATCTGTTGAATTCTCTGCCCAGGGAAGCAGTTGAGGCTTCTTCACTAAATATATTTAAGATACAGTTAGATAGGTTTTTTTTACAGAGTAAGGGATTTGAGGGTTATGGGGAAAAGGCAGGTAGATGGAGATGAATTTACGGATAGATCAGCGATGATCTTATTGAATGGCAGGGCAGGCTCAATGGGCCGGATGGCCTACTCCTGCTCCTATTTCTTATATTCTTATGTCCGAAAAGTTTGCGAAGATGAGATACGTGTTCTGATTTGGAGATACTGGTGACAGGTGCGTCATCCAAGGTAAAAAAAAAGAAAATCTAAGCCTTAATACAGAGTCCATCAGCCGTTGGAAAGTCTGTGCTGCATTTTTCAGTCCAAATGGCATGAGCAGAACCTCTAAGAGGCCAAACAGGCTTATCACAGCTGTTTTGGGAATGTCCTCTGAGCACGCAAGCACCAGATGGTAGCCCCTAACAATAGACTGACTTTGGAAAAAATTAACTTTCCGGCTAAATGAGCTGAAAGGTCTTGGATACGTGGGACCAGGTAATGATTGGTGGTGGTAGCCTTGCTAAGGTGTCAGTAATCACCACACATGGGCGACAAACACCATTGGACTTAGGGAACATTTGAAGGGGTGAAGGCTAGGGGCTATTCTAATGGCATACAATGCTGAGTCTTTCCGTGTTGGGAAACTTGCCTTTAAGCTTAGCTTTTCTGGGTCCAGTCTATGCGGACGGGCATGGACTAGTGGGCCAGTTGTGGGAAGGTGGTGCTTGACCCCATGTTTAGTGACTGTAGTGGAGAATGTGGGCTTGGTGATGCATGGGAACGCTGGAGGAACTCAGCAGACCAGGCAGCATCTATGGAAAAGAGGACAGTCGACACATCAGGTCAAAACATCGACTGTACTCTTCCATAGATGCTACCTGGCCTGCTGAGCTCCTCCAGCATTTGTGTGTGTCGAGTAAACTCACATGAGGTGGTGTATGTGCCTGACAGAGTCATTGTGGGGAACTTACTGGGGATCAGGATAACTGCCTAAAGTCCTTGACATCCATTAGCTGGCAGTTCTTAAGATCGACTAACAGTCCTTTGGCACACAGGAAACCTGCATTGAGCAGAGGCCTAGCCCATGTAGCCAAGGCAAAGTCCCATATGTAATGTTGCCCGCTGAAGAAGAGTATCACCTGCCGTACTCTGTAAGTCTGGATCGTGCTGCTGTTGGCGGCCCCCAGTGAGGTTTCATCGCTCCTTGCCTTCTCTTCAGTAGGCGATGCCAGCAGCACACTCACCTGAGCACCTGTGTCACATTGGGAGTGTTGTCCCGAAAGGGCGACCATAATGAACAGTCGACGTCCTTGGCAGCTGGAGCCCATGGTATTCACAGACCTCTGATGCCCTGATGTGCTGGCACTATTGAAGCTGTAAGGTGGTTGGCACTTCCTAGTGTTCCTACCAAAGCGACCACGGTAAAAGCCAGGCCCGGCGTAGTCTATTTCACAGCTGCAGGTGTCCTTCTATTGAGGGCCTTGCTGACTGGGCTTATTGAGGCAGAGAAAGGAGGAGGAATGATGCACCTCTGCCTGGATAAGTGTAGACTAGCAGCCATGTTACCAAGCTCCCTGTAGTCCATCACGGGTGCATCAGTGACAGCCATATGACTGCATCAGACATTTGCTGCTTGAAGAGTTCTTTAAAAATAAAACATTTTGAATGAGAGACAGGAGAGACAGCATGTGGTCCATTAGCTCTGAAGGCTTACCATTGCCAAGACCGGGCAAGGAGAGCAACTGTTTTGTGTGATCAGACTTCCATAGTCCAAAAGTCTGTAAAAAGTGAGTTTTCAGTGATCGGTATTTATTCTGTTCAGGTAGTCTGTGAGCCAGGACCCCAAATTTGGGTCACTGGTACCATCTGGGGGGAATAATTCTTATAGTGATTTTTGGCAAGGTATATACCCCTAGTGCTAGAAAACATGTGATAGCATTGCAGCGGTGGTAGCTTTCTGTTTGGAGGGCCAAGGCAACCAATTTCAAGAAGATCATAGATCAGACTTCATTACATATCAGATCAATCATTAGACAGGAGACGACTGTGACTCCCGGGCCATTCCATCCATCCGATGTGAAAGATAGTGCTCATACCTCTATACCGGATCAACTAGAGCGGCTTCTTGTTGGACTGCTCACTGGAAATCCTGACACCAAGACTCAAACACAGAGGGTCACTGCTCTGGTTCAGTCACTTAGTCAGGACATAGTATACGCCATGACATGTGGTCAACATAAACCACCAAAGCACCTTCTACTTCGTTATGCAGTAAAAACACTGACGCGTAACACTGAGCTCATCCAAACACTGAACAGGCTTGGACATGGGGTGTCTTACTCCCAACTTGAAGAGAACAACACTGCTCTGTGTCTCCAAAAGTTAGCAACAGCCTCCAACCAGAGAGTTGTACTTCCAGCCTCCATCAAGCCTCATGTCTTCACCAATCTTGCATGGGACAATATCAATAGACTTGAGGAAACTCTCACTGGAAAGGGTACATCACATAGAGTCAATGGCATAGTGGTACAGGCTAATGTCTATGGACCACATCTGCCAAGAGCCAGGCTTCCACACATTGAGAAACTGAAGCAGAGCAGCCACCACTGAGGACCAAGAACTGGAAGTATATGTAGCAGGTGCACGTGTGGGCCCACAGCCTCTCCCAACCAGGGAACAGTGTCCAGGAAACCAAGGAAGCTGCTCTTCTTGCCTGCAAGAAGAACCTGGTCTGGACACTTGCAAGGCAAACAGATCCAGAGGATCAGACAATCCCAAGCTGGACTGGTTTTAATATCAGCACCAGGGACCAAGAACCAATCTCACAAGATATTGTTGGGTGTTTGCCAACTATCAATTCACCAGCCACAGAATTGACCACAGTATTTGAAATCCTGAACCAATCAGAGCTAATCAGGAAGGAACTTCATCTAGAAACAATTGTGGTAGTCATGGATCAAGCACTCTATGCAAGAACCACTGAAATTGCCTGGAAGCACAAGGAGCACTTCTCAAACATTCTTCTCAGGATGGGGACATTTCATACCATACGTAATGCCTTAGCCATCCTAGGAAAGCAATTTCCGGATGCTGGTCTAAAAGATGCATGCATAGTGGCTGGAATTGTCGCAGAGGGGTCCATCAATGGAGTCCTTGATGGTAAACATTACAACCGTGCTGTCAGGGTCCATAAGTACATCCATGAAGCACTGATGAGACTCGCATGGGCAGAGATCACACCATGGGTTAAGGACAACATTCCAGATAGGAGTGGGACGATCAAATCATTCTTAGACCATGTGAACGACATGACCAGTGACTTGAACCAACAGCAGTTGAACAATCTGCTGCAAAGTCCACTCTTAGCTGAGCTGATAACCCTGTAGATAGACTTTCTGGAACACCTCCATCACAACCACGAAGAGCTTTCCGCATTCTGGATATCATACATTGACATGGTAGAGAACGTGGTACTTGGGCTTCTGTGCGCCTCTCGTGAGGGGGGCTGGGAGTTGCACCATGATCCTGTGGTGCTTATGCCAGGTACCTGTCCCCTTACTTTGCTCAGATGATGAACCTCCCAGAGGAGAATCCTTCTGTGCATGAGGCCTTCAAGGCAGGCCAATTCTCAGTGCAGCTGTCAAGTAACAACCCCTTTGGGCAGATCCCTGTGGACCAGGCTATTGAAGCCACAGTGAACAAAGACACACAGATTCCTGGAGGCACATCACGGTTCAGCCTGAATGCTGGAGCTATCAAGTGTTACTACATAACAGCTGAGCACCGCAGTGCATTCCTGGGTCAGTTAAGGGAGATGGTGCAAGGCAACAAATCAGAGCTTTGTCTTCAGGAGCTACAGCGGCCAAGAATCCAGAAAGATGAGGAAGCAGTTTCAGCAGTGGTTAGCCTCATACATGAATGGGTCAACCCATTTGCAGAGAAGCGGGACCTCATTAGCATCTCTATGGCAAAGGCAGCCCCCAAGAACATTGCCTCCGACCTGATGAAGGCATATGAGATTGGTGAGCAATACTATGCAACCTTCAAGGATGAGAGACTAGAGGAAGACCCATCAGCAAAGAAATTCCATGACCCAATGAAAACCAACAAGCTGAAAACATTCAGTGATATGTGTAAGAAAAGAGAAGTGAAATCAAATGGGAGGGTGATAATCTTGAAAGCAGACAGGTCTTTGTTTGGATGCATCATGGTGATGCCACAAGGGCGCAGTCTATGTACGGAGGATATCCTTTCTCATTCTCTTGGACCATTGCCCTGGGCTCTGTCCACACCAGAAGAATTGCTGAGAAAGACGAATAAAGCTACTTTAGCCACAACGTTGCAGAAAAATGTAGCAGTAGAAGAGCAACTCCCAGGAAACTCTGCTACGGTGGTTGATGGAATGAACTTGGTCCTAAGAGTGAAAGGTGATCAAGTTACTTTCAGAAATGTTGCCACAACAATTCTGGGTATGGCTCTGAGGGAAGGCAGTCAGAGTAGCAGAATAGATGTTGTGTTCGACATATACAAGGAGAACTCTATCAAGAATAGTGAAAGATCTCTACGGGGTGAAGAGACTGGTCATGAGTTGCAAGGTATCACAGGCACACAGATGGTGAGGCAGTGGAGGGGCTTCCTGACCAAAGTCAGTAACAAAAATAGTCTCATTAGCTTCATAGTCCATGAATGGAGGAAGGCAGAGTACAGAGCAAAGCTACAGAAGATTCTGTATGCAACACATAAAGCTACCACTGGTGCAATGCTATCACATATTTTCTAACTCTAGAGATGTACACCTTGCCAAAATCACTATGAGCATTATTCCCCTCGGATGGTACCGACCAACCCTACTGGCTCACAGACTAAGGGAGGTGTACAAGCTAACTCACCACTTTCACTGCCATGGATTTGCTGTGCAATGCTACCCCATAGTAGAATTTGGAGTTATCGGCGGTGATTTCTCACTGTGCGAACTGGGACTCAGCTTGTACAAACCATGCAATTGCATTTTGCTCCCAAAACTCCGGCAGTTTCAAAGTGACTGTGTTGGCTGACATGTTCAATAACTCTGGAATCGTTGTACAGCATTGGGGTCATCAGTGTAGGTTTTTGCAAATAAAACGAAGTGATGTGTTTTACATTTAAGGAAACCCATAACACATTTTAATGAACTCAAAAAGTTAAACACAAAGCATGTTAAAAATCTTTATGAAACATTCTCATCATGTCAGACCAGCCTCTTATAGTGAAACCCCAACTCAATGTCAGTGAGTGTGAATTATGTGCATTTCTCCCAATTATGCTACGCTACATTAGTATATAAATGAGCCAGATTTAATTATTTATCTTTTCCTTTTTATATATTTGTAGAACTCAGTTTGTTTTTGTGATCTTCTCTAGTCTACTCTTATTATATTCTACTTTCCAGTTCCTTATCAATGTTCTGGTTTTCCTTTGCTGAACTCTGAGATTTTCTCAAACTTCAGGCTTCCTACTTTTCAAGCTGACTTTTTTGCCTCACAAGGGGTTATGGCTTTGTGGATTATATATTCAATAAATGACTCTGATGTTCCTTGCTTACATCACATTTAGCATGCAGCAACAGAGATGGCAGTGCTTTGCATCAAATTTGCAAAAGGATATCAAGAAAGGCCAGTAACATTATGAAGGAAAACACAAAATAATCTGCAGATGCTTGGGTCAAAGCAACACTCACAACACGCTGGAGGAACCCAGCAGGTCGCGCAGCATCCGTGGAAACGATCAGTCAACGTTTCGGGCCGGAACCCTTCATCAGGACTGTAGAGGGAAGGGGTAGAGGCCCTATAAAGAAGGTGGGGGGAGGGTGGGAAGGAGAAGGCTGGTAGTTTCCAGGTGGAAAACCAGTAAGGGGAAAGATAAAGGGGTGGGGGAGGGGAAGCAGGGAGGTGATAGGCAGGAAAGGTGAAGAAGGAATAGGGGAAAACACAATGGGTAGTAGAAGGAGGCGGAACCATGAGGGAGGTGATAGGCAGCTGGGGGAGGGGGCAGAGTGACATAGGGATAGGGGAAGGGAGGGGGAGGGAATTACCGGAAGTTGGAGAATTCTATGTTCATACCAAGGGGCTGGAGACTACCTAGATGGTATATGAGGTGTTGCATGAAGGATCCCACCCACCTTGCCCATGGATTGTTTGTCCTACTGCCATCAAGGAGAGGGTACGTAGCATCCACACCAGGACCACCAGATTCAAAAAGTTACTTTCACTGTTCCCTCTAAGCTGTGTGGGTGCATGGCCACGTAGTAACTAAAATGCTCCCTTGCACATAGTAACACACATCAAAGTTGCTGGTGAATGCAGCAGGCCAGGCAGCATCTCTAGGAAGAGGTGCAGTCGATGTTTCAGGCCGAGACCCTTCGTCAGGACTAACATCTGAGTCAAAGTGTGGTCGAAAAGTTGAAGAGCCGAAGAAATTACAGATGGGGAGCAGTGAGAGATGGTTTCACTGAACTCCCGTCGAAGAGAGGATCTGAACTTCTTCGGTGTAGGCATCACCGGAAGAGGCTTCGCAGTAGTGAATTTAAACGCAAACAACAGGAATTCTGCAGATGCTGGAAGGGTCTCGGCCTGAAACGTCGACTGCACCTCTTCCTAGAGATGCTGCCTGGCCTGCTGCGTTCACCAGCAACTTTGATGTGTGTTGCTTGAATTTCCAGCATCTGCAGAATTCCTGTTCCTTGCACATAGTCATTGTTGCTGCTCAGCTGGAGTTTTCTTTTATATAACGTTAATATAATTTTGAAATTGTGTTAATATAATTGTGAAATACTGTGTACTTATGTTAATGATTATAGTCTATAAATGTTCTAAACAATAAACTACAAGCTTTACTTTGAAACATTTTAGAACTTTAGTATATTTACATTGTTTCAGGTTACAACATTGTTACAATAAATACAATGGAAGTTGGTAGATCATTGTTGATAAACTGCTGACCCACTGTGTGCTGATGCCATCTAGTCAGTAGTCAAGATGCATGTTACAAAAAATAACATTTAAACTGCTGTGTATTTTTCTGGTTGTGTAAACATTTCCTGCTCAGTGCAATGGTTGGTCCACACAGCCATAAAAAGAATAGTGGGAATGTTGGTTACTTTCCCCGAGCAGTGAGGCTGATAAACACCTCCACCCAATAACACACACCTCCACAACCACGCCACTCCCACTACTTTATCATTTCCTATCAGTCACCTTCTGTACGGACACTCCTGTGTGTAGCGTCACTTTATGGATGTGCAATTATTCTATGTATATATAGTACTGTATTTTACACACACACGCGCGCGCATTTATTTATTTATTTATTTATTTATTACTGTGCTCTTTATCTTACAGTTCTCTTGTGCTGCATGGAATCTGGAGTAACAACTATTTTGTTCTCCTTTACACTTAAGTACTAGAAATGACATTAAACTATCTTGAATCTTGAAGAAGCCTGAGTAGAGGTCTTCTGCAAAATTTGGGAGGGGGGGAAATGGGTTAAGTACCCATGAGTGTTCGGACTAGAGGACAAAGAGTGCAATTGTGAATCAGTACTTTGTGAGGGGAAAACTAAGTGAGGTTCCAGTGATAATTTTTAACACGGTTTCCTAAATCACCATAGCTATTTCATCTCATGCCTTCACTCAGATTTAAGACACAAGTTTCAGATTGAACTGAATTCCTTTCAATTTTCACACAAAACTATTACCCTATCACAGTATACGTGACCATGAAAACTGAGCACCTACCACTCAACCTACCAGAAACTGATGCAAGCAGTCCATCGCTTATTAAACTATCTGGCAGCTAATTTCTGCCATTATTTGGATTAGGTGAGTTTATTCAGCTGTTTAGTATGTTTCAACAACAAAATTCTGGAAGATAATTATCAAATGTGACATCTACTGAATTCATTGAGGAGGTAAAGAGAGGGTCAATCACAAGTCTGACATCAGCTTTCCTGAAGTAATCCATTCTGATAGTCTTTGATTAATCTTAGTACAATTCCTTAAAATTGTTCTCAGAATTTCCTCAATACTTCTGGTGTACTGACTGGGCTAAACTTGTCCAAGTAATCCCTTCCTCCTCCTTCATACAACAAATGAGCAACTTCTCATCCTAAAACTAAAGCAGGAGTAAAATCTTGACCGGAGTCTCTGCTATTTTCTGCCTTGCTTTTCTTAACATCATTTTATTTGGTCTTCAATTGACCTACTTTTAAAGGATAAAATTCTTCATTTTTCTCTTTTCTAGATTATCACATTCAATATTTTACACTTCTTTCTTTTTTTCTTTAAAGCAATGTATTACCCATTTTTCTGTGAGTTTAGTGTGGTTCTAAATGAATACATATATCTTTTGCTTCTGTAATTTATTTACTTCCATTGGTCTGGAATAAGCCTTTCTCTTTTGCCCTTTGTGCATTGTAAAACCAATTTTGCATATACCGATCCTTATTTTTTCATGTAGTCTTTGAACTAATAATGTTCAATTTTGCCTTGCATATTCTTTTTCTGCTTTTTGTCTTCAAACTACACGCTGGAAAGAGACAAATCATTCATTATCGTTTCTGCATTGATTTTGCAAGTTTGTCATGATAAAAAGAAATCTTCATTAAGGAAAGGAGAAACATTATTAGATTCTCTTTGGCTGTGGTTCAGGACATTTTCAAATTCCAATCCAGAGACAAGACTACAATATTTAAGCAGGCACACCCATGCAATGCTAAGGGTGTGGTATGTTGTCAGAACTGCCCTTGTTCTGATTTGGCAGTGAATTAAGGCCTTCCTGACCCTTGTATGAATAAAAAAACAATCCATGGTGTGAAAGAAAGAAAAAGCTAAGTTTGGACAAATATATCCCTCAAATAACATTTACTAAAATACATCACTGAACAGCTGTGTGTCATATGATTGCCATGTTTATTTTTACGATTGCAACTATGTCTCAAAAATATATAGATCGTGAAGTGTTCTAAATAAGTAGAAGTAGTAAAAGACATTGCATTGTATACCAACTGTAAAACATCTAGAGGTAAGCTCATTTCTCATATCAAATGTAACAAATGGAAACATTTTCATTATAGCCCATTCCTTATATGTTAGGTAGTAGCATATTTCTAAATAAGTACATTTTACCTGATAACCCTTGGGTATTTTAAGAGAGCTTTAATAAATTTAATACTACTCCACTGGAGATTATAAGGACAGGTGACAAAAAACTTGGTTAATCAGGTAGGTTTTAAAGTAAATTTTCAGTGGTATAAACAAGAACATGTTAAGTTAAAGCAATTACTTTGACAGCTGCTACTTTTCTCTTTTTATAGGAACATGTCTGAACTAATGTATTAGCTACTTTTGAACATGCTGGTGTCAATAATCAAAATTATATCTTACAACAATTATGGATGAGCAAAAAATGAAATACTTACAGAAACAATTTCTCAGACAATTTATCTGTGGTAGATTAAGACAATAAACATAAAAGGTTTCTTAATAAGATGCTTTCTGTCTAATGCTCACAGCAACATTACAGAACCTGGCTCATAAATCCACAGTTCCACAGGTGCCACATGGAAGACAACGCTGATGCAATAATTCCATACCAATGTAGCAAAAGGTGAAGCCATTACGTTCATACACCTCTTGAATAACTTCAGCACTCTTACTCCTTGAAATCTGAAGGATTTCAGACACTGGAAATATTAAGCAAAAATAGAAAAAATTCCTCACCTGTTGATTTTTTCCAGCATTTTCAACTTTTATTTCATTGTTTTTGCCTCACTGATGCCACTACAGTTGTGCACTAGATCTTATTCATTCACAAACATCCTAAGAACTTCGCTCCAGCAAGGAAAAGTTGAGAATAATAAAGTCGATGTATTTAAAGATTAAGAAATGTCAGTTGCATTATAGGAACATATTTTTCAAAAATTCCTCCTCTTTACCAACTGAGTAGATTCTCATGTTAATGAGAATTAATACTCATGTTATATGATCATACACTGTCTCAATGACAAATTACATCTGCATCAGATACATAAAGACCAGTAATAGCTGTTGTCTGCTTATTGTTAGCTTTCCAGTACAGCCAGTGCACAAATTACATTCGATACCAGAGAACTGTGTAACTGATTTTTGTGTAAGTCAGACACGTCTGTTTTCTATAGCGACTCACATCCTATCACTCTGCTTACACTTCCTATAATTCTTTCATTTCACCTACAGTATGTTCACCCACCACCCATTGTTAAACTAATGGAATATATACTGTATCCAGTTGTTAATAAGTACCACAAAACATTTTTATTGCCATCTTGAAAATATTTTTAAAAATTTTTTGGATACTTGGCAAAAATCAAATTTTGACAAGATCAGCCAGCTTACCTTTAGAAAAACCTACTCAGTTAAGCAGAACTAAATTGTTTCAAATGGGATCATCCAAGTTACCCATCAATAAAGCATCAGTGAGTTGTTGGTGAATTCCGGAATACAGGAATCTGAATCTGAAGTATCTAGTTGCCTGAAATTAGCCATCAACAATTGAAATCTAGTTCCAAGCTGCTACTGGATATATCATTAGGGGGTGTAGAAGACAGCAAGGAAGGTTATCAAAGTTTGCAGCAGGATTTAGATCAGCTAGAGAAATGGTCAGAAAAATGACAGGTGGAATTTAATGCAGACAAAGTTCAAAGTAAATTTATTGTCCAAGTACATATATATCACCATATAGTCATAGTCATACTTTATTGATCCTGGGGGAAATTGGTTTTTGTTACAGTTGCACCATAAATAATAAATAGTAATAAAACCATAAATAGTTAAATAGTAATATGTAAATTATGAAATAAATCCAGGACCAGCCTATTGGCTCAGGGTGTCTGACCCTCCAAGGGAGGAGTTGTAAGGTTTGATGGGCACAGGCAGGAATGACTTCCTATGACGCTCTGTGTTGCATCTTGGTGGAATGAGTCTCTGGCTGAATGTACTCCTGTGCCCACCCAGTACATTATGTAGTGGATGGGAGACATTGTCCAAGATGGCATGCAACTTAGACAGCATCCTCTTTTCAGACACCACCGTCAGAGAGTCCAGTTCCATCCCCACAACATCACTGGCCTTACGAATGAGTTTGTTGATTCTGTTGGTGTCTGCCACCCTCAGTTTGCTGCCCCAGCACACAACAGCAAACATGATAGCACTGGCCACCACAGACTCATAGAACATCCTCAGCATCGTCCGGCAGATGTTAAAGGACCTCAGTCTCCTCATGAAATAGAGACGGCTCTGACCCTTCTTGTAGACAGCCTCAGTGTTCTTTGACCAGTCCAGTTTATTGTCAATTCGTATCCCCAGGTATTTGTAATCCTCCACCATGTCTACACTGACCCCCTGGATGGAAACAGGGGTCACCTGTACCTTAGCTCTCCTCAGGCCTACCACCAGCTCCTTAGTCTTTTTCACATTAAGCTGCAGATAATTTTGCTCACACGATTTGACAAAGTTTCCTACCGTAGCCCTGTACTCAGCCTCATCTCCCTTGCTGATGCATCCAACTATGGCAGAGTCATCCGAAAACTTCTGAAGATGACAAGACTGAGATTTATTTTCTTGCAGGCATACTCAATAAATCCATAAGAGAATAACACTCATAACAGAGTCAATGAAAGACTGCACCAATTTAGGTGTTCAACCAGTGTGCAAAAGACAACAGACTGTGCAAGTACAAAATGAAAGAAATAATAATAATAAATAAGCAATAAATTTTGAGAACATGAGATGATGAGTCCTTGAAGGGGAGTCCATTGTAGCAACATTTCAATGATGAGGAAAGAAGTTATCCCCTTTGGTTCAGAAGCCTGATGGCAGCAGTGAGAAGAGAGCGTAACATGGGTGATAGGGGTCCCTAATGATGGATGTTGCTTTCCTGTGACAACACTCTGTGTAATGTTCTTAATGGTGGGAAAGGCCTTTACACATGATGCCATATCCACTATTTTTTGTATGATTTTTCATTCAAGGGCATTGGTGTTTCCGTATCAGCTGTGATGCAGCCAGTCAATATACTTTTCACCATACATCTATAGAAGTTTGTTAAAGTTTTAGATGTCATGCTGAATCTTCACAAACTCCTAAGGAAGCAGAAGCGCTGCCATACTTTCTCCATAATTGCACGTGCATGCTGGGCCCAGAACAGGTCCTAAGAAATGACGATACAGAGGTATTTAAAGTTGCTGACCCTCTCCACATCTGATCCTTCAATGAGGACTGTCTCATGGACCTGAAGTTTTCTCCTCCTGAAGTCAATAATCAGCTCCGTGATCTTGCTGACATTGAGAGAGATTGTTGTTGTGGCACCACTCAGCCAGATTTTCAGTCTCTCTCCTATCCGCTGATTCATCACATTTGATTCGGCCAATGATAGCGGTGTCATCAGCAAACTGAAAACCCAGAGATATAGTTCAAGAGGATAATGTGTGCTTGGGAACCTGCAAGTGCTGATGTTTCCATGCATTCACCTGAGCTTATCACATTTCAATTCTCTCTTAATAATGTCATACTAGCATCCTGAAGTACATTGTCAGCATTTTGGCAGGCCATCTCCCTCCTACATGTTGATTTGTCACCACTTTTCATTTGGCCTACAGCAGTGGTGTTGTCAGCACACTTGAATATGGCATTGTGTCATAAATGTAAAGTGAGTAGAGCAGGTGGCTAAGCGCACAGCCTTGTGGTGCACCTGTGCTGCTGGAGATTGCAGAGATGTTGTTGACAATCCAAACTGAATGTGGTCTGCAAGTGAGGAAATCGAAAATCCAATTGCACAAGGAAGTATTGAGGCCAAGGTCTTGGAGCTTAATTATTAGTTTTGAGGGGATGATGGTATTGAATGAAGAGCTGTAGTTGATAAAGAGCATCCTGATATATGGATCTTTGTTGTCCAGATGTCCAAGGTTGAGTGAAGAGCCAATAAGATGTTGTAGACCTGTTGCTACAGTAGGCAAATTGGACCAGATCTAAGTTGCTTCTCAGGTATAAGTTTCATCACTAACCTCTCAAAACACTTCCTCATTGTGGACATAAGTGCTAGTCGTTGAGGCAGGTTACCATGTTCTTAAGCTCTTGTGTTAGTGAGGTCTGCTTGAAGCAGGGGGTACTTCAGACTGCCAAAGTGAGAGGTTAAAGATCTCAGTGATCACTCCAGCCAGTTGATTAGCACAGGTCTTTAGTACTTGGCCAAGTACCCTGTTTGGGTTGGATGCTTCCCCTGGGTTCACACTCCTGAAGAATGCACACATATCAGCCTCAAAGACTGAAATTACCGGATCATTGGGGCTGCAGGAGTTTGTGATGGTTTCTCTATATTTTTATGGTCAAAGCAAGCAGAGAAGACATTGAGCTCATCTGAAAGTGAAGCCCTGTTTTTAGTTTATAAGAGGTAATAGCACTCAAGCCCTACTACAACTGTGAAGCATCCTTTGTTGATCAACGTAAACACGAAGAATTCTGCAGATGATGGAATTTCAAGCAACACACATCAAAGTTGCTGGTGAACGCAGCAGGCCAGGCAGCATCTCTAGGAAGAGGTACAGTCAACATTTCGGGCGGAGACATTGACTGTACCTCTTCCTAGAGATGCTGCCAGGCCTGTTGCATTCACCAGCAACTTTGATGTGTGTTGCTTTGTTGATCAAGTTTAGTTTGGAATTGCCACTTCGCCCATGAGATGGATTTTCAGACCTGGACCTCTTGTAACTTTCTAGGTCACCAGATTTGAATGTCTCTGACCTAATGCTCAGAAAGTTGTAGGTCTCATGGTTCATCCAAGGCTTCTGGTTGGGGACAACTCTGAATGATTTTGTTGGGACAAACTCATCTAAAACTGTTTCGATAAAGTCAGTGACAACTTTGGTGTTTTCATTCAGATCCACAGATGTGTCCTTGAACACAGTCCAGTGCACCGACTCAAAGCAATCCCATAGCCACTCCTCTGCCTCCCACAACCACCTCTTTGTTGTCCTAATCTCTGGAGTGCTTCTCTTTAGCCTCTGCCTGTGTGCAGGTAGAAGGCCAGCCAAGTGATCAGATTTACCAAAATGTGGTCTGGGCATGGAATGGTAAGCATTCCTTATCTTGGACAAGTGTGAGGAGTTGCACTTTGGAGAGGACAAACCAAGGAGGGACTTACACGGTGAGCAGCAGGGTAATGAGGAGCGGGATAGAATAGAGGGATCTGGGAGTACAGTTATATAATTCCTTGAAAGTAGTGTCACAGGTAGATAGGGTCAGAAAGAGAGAGAACCTTTTGGACATTGGCCTTCATAAATCAAAGCACTGAGTAGAGGATCTGGGATGTTATGTTGAAGTTGTATTAGACATTCGTGATGCCTAATTTGGCATATTGTGTGCCATTCTGGTCACCTATCTACAGGAGAGATATCATAAGATTTGAGAGTGCAGAGAAAATTTACAAGGATGTTACTTGGACTTGAGGAACAGAATTATAAAGGAAGGTTGAATATTACCCAGGACATAGGAGAATGAAAGGAGATTTGATAGAAGTATACAAAATTATGAGGTGTATAGATAGCAAGCAGGCTTTTTCCACTGAGGTTGGGTGAGATTAAAGCTAGAAATCATGTTTTAAGAATGAAAGGTGAAATGTTTAAGGAGAACATGAGCAGGAACTTCTTCAAAGGGTGGTGAGGGAGTGGAACCAGCTGCCAGTGGAAGTGGTGGATGCCGGTTTGATTGCAACATCTAGAAATTTGGACAGGTCCTTTGTTGGGAGGAGTATGGCGTGCTATGGCCTGGATGCAAGTCGATGGGACTAGGCAGATTAATAGTTTGTCATAGACTAGATGGACCAAAGGTCTGGTTTCTGTGCTGTAATGTTCTGTCTCTATGACTCTTAAAACCTGCATTTATACAACACATTTAAATAACAAAACATCTCCGATTATTCAGAGGCGCATAATATAACAAATACATTGACACAGAGCTAAAGGAGGTATTAGGACCTGCAGCAAAGTCTTCAGAGAACATCGTAAGAGGTGAACGTCCACCTGGCCTGAGTTAGGATACAAGTGCTCATTAAAAGAAAATCAGGATTTCTTTAAAAGTTATGATACCTTGAAAAATATAAGCAAGCTTCTTCAGAGTTGAGCAGATACCTATTAAATTTATAAAATCAGGTAATATTTTTGTAGTCAATGATGTTTAATAATACCTATTTATGTTTCCAATAATTAATCAAAGCTAGCAGCTGGAAATTGATACACTATGCACAATTAGGAAACAATATGGTTCATACTACTTACGCTCACTGCCACATAGCTATTTTCATTCAGTATAACATACAATTTCAAGCTGAAAAAAGACATTTGACCATAAGACATAGGGGCAAAATTAGGCCATTCAGATGATTAATTCTACTCTGCAATTCAATCATAGCAGACTTATTCCCTCTCAAAGCCATTCTCTTGTCTTCTTGCTTTAACCCTAATCAAGAACTTATCAATCTCTACTTTAAATATACCCAATGACTTAGCCTCCAAAATCATCTGCGACAATGAATTCCACAGATTTGCCACCCTATCACTGAAGAAACTCCTCCTCATCTCTATTCTAAAGGGAAACCTTTTAGTTTGAGGCTGTGCACTCTGGTTCTAGACGATCCCGCTTCCAAAAACATTCTCTCCTTGTCCACTGTAATTCTCCGTTTTAAGATTTCCCAAAATTTTCAGGTAATTAAGTTCACTAAATTTTTATTCTTGTTATAAAATTTTCACTCTTTGTATGTTTGATTGAGAATGCAGTTCCATGGATGCCCCTTATAATTTAATTCTTCATTCTTCCAGGAATTTGCATCAGAGTCTTGATTGCATCAGCATCTGACTAATCACAGGATCAGAAAAGAGTATGACCTTCTCCATGTAACTTCTACTGTTGGACAGTAATTAGGAGCTCAGATCCTGGCTAAGGTTTTTTTCCAGCAGAATCCAATACGTTTTACTTACAAACTAATTGTGGCAATACTAGATGAGTAACGTATATTACTCATCTTGGTCAGTTGCTTGCCATCTTGGTCAATGTTTCCCATCCACTACATAATGTACTGGGTGGGCACAGGAGTACATTCAGCCAGAGACTCATCCCTCCAAGATGCAGCACGGAGCGTCATAGGATGTCACTCCTGCCTGTGGCCATCAAACTTTACAACTCCTCCCTTGGAGGGTCAGACACCCTGTGCCGATAGGCTGGTCCTGGACTCATTTCATAATTTACTGGCATAATTTACATATTACTATTTAACTATTTATGGTTCTATTACTATTTATTATTTATGGTGCAACTGTAACGAAAACCAATTTCCCTCTGGGATCAATAAAATATGACTATGACTATATCCTTGACAGGAATTTGATTTCAATGCATATCTCTGTGGCAGATGCATTTGTACTTAAAATTTCTGTACATTTGTTAACATAAGTGTTTCTGTTCTTGGTAAATGGATAATTGAAGATGCTCATTAATTGAATACACAAATTAAGTTACTAAAGGTCTATTAACATAATTTTCTACTAAAATTAAAACTTAGTTAAAGCAGGATGATCACAATTACAGCTGAGAGTATTCATTGTATTCCTTTTGAATCTATATATTGTGTACATATAGTAATGGTTATGCCACTAGGCTAATAATTCTGAGGACAGAAATTGTTTCAATCTGGAACCCTTGACTTGTGGTTCAAGTTCTATGTCACAGTGGTGTCGAACATCGGTGCTACTCATCTTCAATGCAAGGAAATCCATTGGTGTGAAGTAACGTAATAGTTGTTACTATACAATTAATCCACAGGCCTGGATTAATGATCCAAGTTCAAAATCTGCCATGGCAGCTGGTGAATTTAAATCCAGTTAATTAAATAAGCAGACTTAAAAGCTAGCATCATTGTGACTAATGAAATCTTAATTCACAAATCCCTTTGATGGAAGGGATTCTGCTGTAATTTTTTGGTCAAGTTTGCATTTGACTCCATTTGTAGCACCCTTCGGTCCAGTCTGCCCATATTCAGCAAAGCAATTTGTGCTGGCTGTGGCAAAGAAAGTTCCTATTTCAGAAATCTCACTTCAGAGATCCAGACACAAACTTAGGCTGCATGTGTACAGTTAATGGGAGTTTTACACTGTCAGCAATGGCAACCCTCAGATAGGACATTAAACTGAGGCTCTATTTGGTTTTGAGCTGTATACTGTGTATCTTTTGCCAAACATTACTAAACCTTGGGCCTGTCTGTGCATGAATTGGTTGCCATTCTTTCTACATAATAACGATGACTGCATTTGAATTACTTAAATTTGCTGTAGAGCAGTCTGTGGTATGCTGAAAAACATTATAAGAATGGGCCAATGTCAAGGAGCTGGCTTGGTAAGGAATGATAGATTTCCATCCCTGAAAATATAATTTTGAAACATTTCAGTAGTTTGATGATTACAATTCCCAGGTTTTCGAACTTAAATACATGGTTGATACCTTATTAGCCGTGTATATCTAGCATTTATACTTCAGACTTTCACTATCCAGAATATTTTGCTTTCCAGTAGTCTTTGTACAAATCTTCAAGGGAAAAAACGCAATACCTATATTTTTTTGTAGATGGAATCACTGCCAAAGACAACATTTACTATCTAAGCTAATTGTCTTTGAGAATTTGGTGTTGGTCCACATTCTACAAATGTCATACCATTCCATTCAAGGCATCTTATTTGGACAGGGAAGTTGCATAATTTAGACCCAGCAGTGATGAAAGCACTTTGATATATTTCCAAGTCAGGATATTGTATCACTTTGAAAGACAGCTTACAAGTAGTGTTGTTCTCATACAGTACTGTACATCTGCTGCTGCCCTGAGAAAATTGGTCATCAAGTAATACAACAGGCAAACAGACCTTTGGCGCAACTCATCCATTCCAGCCATGGTGCCTGCCAAAATTGTCTGATTTGCCCACTTTAGGCCCATATCCCTCTAAGTCACTTATCCAAATCTCTTTGAAATGTTATTATTGTACCTGTCTGAACCACTTTCTCTGAAAGCTAATTCCATATATTTACAACCCACTGCATGAAGAACTTGCCCTTTAGGTCTATTAAATCTTTCACCTCTCACCTTAGACATATGCCCTCTTTTGTTTTAAGTTCTCCTGGGTAAAAATGACTGTGTGTTTACCCTATCAATATCCCTCATGATTTTATACACCTCTATAAAGTCACTCCTCAATCTTCTACATTCTCTGAGGAATAAGGTTCTACCCTACGTAACTTCTCCCTGTAACTTATTCTGGTAGCATCCTTGTAAATCTCTGCACTCTTTCCTGTTCTCTAATGTTTTTCCTTAACAGGAGACCAAAATAATACATAAAACCCCAAATGCAGTCTCACCAGCATCTTGTACAATGGTAACATAACATCTTAACTCCCAAACTCAGTGTCCTGATGAGGCCAGTGTGCCAAACATCATCTTCGCAGGTAATGACAGCACTTCCAGTAATCTACATACTTGCACTCCCTAAGTTTCTCTGTTCCACAATATTCCCCAAGGCCTGACCATTCATCATACAAGTTAAACCTGGTTTGACTGCCCAAAATGCAACACTTTGCACTCACCTGAATTGATTACCATTTGCCAATCTTCAGCCAATTTACGAGGGGTGATTGATAAGTTTGTGGCCTAAGGTAGGAGTCAATTTTAGAAAACCTAGCACATTTATTTTTCCTACATTTACACACCTAGTCCAGCCGTCGTGGAGCATACAGATCCCTTCTTTGTAGAAGCGGCGTCTTGGACCTCCAGAATTGGTTCACAGCAGGGGTGATTGATAAGTTTGTGGCCTAAGGTAGAAGGAGATAAGTTATTAACTTCAAACTTTCTGCATTTTCACTCAAAGAGTTGAACTGCACGTGCATGTAACGACAGCTGGATACCTCACCTCCTTCTACCCAAGGCCACGAACTTATCAATCACCCCTGCTGTGGACCACCTGGCGGTCCAAGACGCTCTCGTTACATGCACGTGCAGTTCAACTCTTTGAGTGATAATGCAGGAAGTGTGAAGTTAATAACTCACCTCCTTTTACCTTAGGTCACAAACTTATCAATCACCCCTGCTGTGGACCACTTCTACAAAAAAGGGATCCATATACTCCATGACCACTGGACTAAGTGTGTACATGTAGGAGGGGACTATGTTGAAAAATAAATGTGCTAGGTTTTCTAAAATTGACTCTTTCTACCTTAGGCCACAAACTTATCACCCCTCGTACCTAGCTGATCGCGATCCATCGATAATTTTTGATAACCTACTTCACTGTCCACAATCCAACCTAATCTATTATAATTCAGCAATCTACTAATGATATCTTGAATAACCAAATTATTCATATAAATGAGCAACAAAGGTCCCAGTGATGGTCCCTGCTGCACTCCACTAAAGACAGGCCTCCTGTCTGAGAATCAACCTTTGACCATCACTTTCTGCTTCCTTCGAAAGAGCCAATTACAAGTCTAATTAGTTATGCTGTGCCAGCTAACTTTCCAGACTAGTCTGTCACGTGGGATGTTGTCAAAGTTCCACATACACAATGCCCACTGCCCTACCCTCTTGGTTACCCCTTTGAAAAATTCTGATTTATCACACATCATTTCTCACTCACAAAGCCATGCTGACTACCCTGATTAGAGATGTCTATCCAAAGGTTAATAGATCATATCCCCTCCAGTAACCGACCCATAAATGTCAGACTCACAAGCCTGCAATTCCCTGGGTTTTCTTTGCTGCCCTTCTTAAATAATAGTAAATAATTGGCTATCTTCCAATATTTCAGTACTTCACCTAT
This sequence comes from Mobula birostris, assembly GCF_030028105.1. Taxonomy (NCBI): domain Eukaryota; kingdom Metazoa; phylum Chordata; class Chondrichthyes; order Myliobatiformes; family Myliobatidae; genus Mobula; species Mobula birostris. The sequence continues at coordinate 168,853,830 of NC_092375.1, read as the reverse complement.
AGCTAAAGATGAACTAAATATCTCTCCAGGGGTCTCCACAATCTTTCCATAGATTCCCACAGGTCAGAGGTTGCACTCAGTCAGGCCTGGGAACTTATTCACCATAATGCACCTTAAAGCACCCCCCTCCCCCGGAATACCTCCTACCTGGTAACCTATAATGACTTATACATTTAACGCAAACAACAGGAATTCTGCAGATGCTGGAAATTCAAGCAACACACATCAAAGTTGCTGGTGAACGCAGTAGGCCAGGCAGCATCTGTAGGAAGAGGTACAGTCGACGTTTCAGGCCGAGACCCTTCGTCAGGACTAACTGAAGGAAGAGTGAGTAAGGGATTTGAAAGTTGGAGGGGGAGGGGGAGATCCAAAATGATAGGAGAAGACAGGAGGGGGAGGGATAGAGCCAAGAGCTGGACAGGTGATAGGCAAAAGGGGATACGAGATGATCATGGGACAGGAGGCCCAGGGAGAAAGAAAAGGGTGGGGGGACCCAGAGGATGGGCAAGGGGTATATTCAGAGGGACAGAGGGAGAAAAAGGAGAGTGAGAGAAAGAATGTGTGCATAAAAATAAGTAACAGATGGGGTACGAGGGGGAGGTGGGGCCTTAGCGGAAGTTAGAGAAGTCGTTCGAAAGGACCCATTCAGGGCCCCAAACAGTCCTTCCAGGTGAGGCAACACCTCACCTGTGAGTCGACTGGGGTGATATACTGTGTCCGGTGCTCCCGATGTGGCCTTTTATATATTGGCGAGACCCGACACAGACTGGGAGACCGCTTTGCTGAACAGCTACGCTCTGTCCGCCAGAGAAAGCAGGATCTCCCAGTGGCCACACATTTTAATTCCACATCCCATTCCCATTCTGACATGTCTATCCACGGCCTCCTCTACTGTAAAGATGAAGCCACACTCAGGTTGGAGGAACAACACCTTATATTCCGTCTGGGTAGCCTCCAACCTGATGGCATGAACATCGACTTCTCTAACTTCCGCTAAGGCCCCACCTCCATCTCGTACCCCATCTGTTACTTATTTTTATGCACACATTCTTTCTCTCACTCTCCTTTTTCTCCCTCTGTCCCTCTGAATATACCTCTTGCCCATCCTCTGGGTTCCCCCCCCCCCGTCTTTCTTCCTGGACCTCCTGTCCCATGATCCTCTCATATCCCCTTTTGCCTATCACCTGTCCAGCTCTTGGCTCTATCCCTCCCCCTCCTGTCTTCTCCTATCATTTTGGATCTCCCCCTCCCCCTCCAACTTTCAAATCCCTTACTCACTCTTCCTTCAGTTAGTCCTGACGAAGGGTCTCGGCCTGAAACGTCGACTGTACCTCTTCCTACAGATGCTGCTTGGCCTGCTGCGTTCACCAGCAACTTTGATGTGTGTTGCTTGACTTATACATTTTACTGTTTTAATATTAAAACACTTATCATCCATGACCATGTCAAGTTTGATAAGAAAACGGCTGGAACACATATTACTTAAAACTTAATTTGACCAGGGGCTGGGATTACTCATTTTCAGATCCTTCATTACTTCATTGCTTCTGCAATAGATTTGGGCTACTTTGACAATTTATTTCATTGCCTACATAATACAGAATCTATAAACGCAAACACGAGGAAGTCTGCAGATGCTGGAAATTCAAGCAACACACATCAAAGTTGCTATCTATAAAACAAAATCTATAAAAATCAGTTTGAGTGTATGCTCCTTCCCATCTTTACTTTAATCACTGTTACATCCAGAAGGTAATTCAGAGGCACAAGGAACAGATTCCTGCTGAAATATTCCACATTCTTCATTTTGGTCATATTAATAAGATTATCCTATCACTTAACCCTTCCCAATAACTAATTTTACCCTATTTTCTACATTGAAAGTGTGTTTTTAAACCCCCTAAGCTCTCTTGTTCAGACTGTTAACATGCATGCTTAAGTTCTTCAATTCTGACGCAATGGACTTTGCTCAATGGGTTGATGAAATTTTCAGTGAAAACCTTTTCCTACTGGTTATTTTCTCAAGAGACATTCCTTTCCAAGGATTATTTTCCAAGCATAATATTTTCATATATCAAAAATTATACAACCACGGCAATCATATTTCTTCTGTTAAAATATTTAACATTCACAGTAAGCACAAGAGGATTGTTTTTTACGTGGTTAATAAAGAGCAATAGCCTCTAACTCCTTTAACAATGTCAAGTGTGCCACTTGACATTTAAAAAGACATTTTTTCAGATCTCAACTGTTCTTATATACAATTAAAAAAAACTCCTCTTCCTGTACAGAAAGACAATTCCAGTCCAACAGCACATACCCAGTAGGAATTCTAGGCATATATAAAAGAAAATCACTAATACAGTTCTATTATAAATTTCAACAAATGACAAAATCACATATCTGAAAGAGAAAATAATGTTAATACTTCTGGTATATATTTTCCCTTCCAGATGTATGTTTCAAGCTTGTTTTTGCCTTTTCTTTTTAATGCTTACTGGAAATTGATGGCACAAAATTGCAATCAACAATCCATTGTAAGTGAATAAATTAACAAAGTACACATGACAAACATTTCCACAAAGTTACTGACCACTATTCAACCCTAACTTAAGAGAAAATGTAATGGGTGACAAATGTATTATGATATTGGAAAAGAGCTTTAATCACCAACACAGCACAATGCATTTATAAATGTCTAAAGGGGTTAACTCTAAAGGAATAAAATCAAACCACTGAGGTGAATCTCCTAGTTGTACACAAAAATCAATTTACCAAAAAAAACATAAATTTATGCTTCTGTATTACACCCATCTAGATCATGAACTCCTATAATACAGACATGAAAGTACTTATCCTCACAATAAATGCCCATCTATTCATGCTTTCAGTAAATCATCAGCACCTTAATCTTTATCTTTTAATGAAAAGAACCATTTCTGAAATATAATAAAAGCTGCCCCACACTGGCAGTTACTGTATCATACACATGTCTTTAAATTCTGTAATCAGCAACTACCAGGTGCCATATCACATTTAACACACCACAGTCAGTCAATACAGACATCCCCAAACACACCAAGACTGTTTTTGTCAAATGTTTTATTGACTGTAAACATCTGGAGTACTGTAAAACATGCATTATCTGTAGATTCAGAAAGGAGCAATGCCATTGTCTTTTCTGTCAAGTGTGTCAGATTTGGCATCTAGTGATGGAGATTAATGAAGTATCATGAGAGTAATATGGTTCTTGAAATGCTCCAGTTTAGAGTAGAGCTTTAATCTTAAATTAAAGCTGTCGACATTTAGTGAACCTACACTTTCATTGGAATAACATTATCTCATTCCATAACAAACATGAGGAATACAATTAAAGGAATAACAAGCTGTCCCAAGTCAGGTTGAAATCATGATTTACAGCCAAATGTATATTTAAAAATAAGTAAATTCAATCTAGTTCAGTTGTTTAGAATATAGTTAAATCCACGTCAGATCAATATAAGATGAATCCTATCAAAGATCCAATTTATTGTCATTGTTGCCATATGCCAATCTGTCCCTAACCAATTAGTCAGAAACCAATATCAAAACTCCTTTTATTTGCAAGTTTGAATATGTGCAATGTCTTGCCTATTATGTTCTACTGCTCACGACAGGAGGAAGTTGTTCTTTAAATTCACTTCTTTTTTGATTGCTGTGGTGTATTGAATTTGAAAAAGATAATGTCTCCATCTTCAACAATGTAATTTCTGCCTTGTTGTCTATATTTTCCAGCACTCTGCAAATAATTACAAAAATTAAAATGAATAAACAATCATTATTTGTGGAATGCAAATAAAATACTTCCAAAAACACAGTTTAGAAACATTTTCTTTGAACAATTTCATGATTCATAAACACATACATTATTAAATTTCAGCTGCAGATTTATTCGGTTCTCATTGAACATCTGATTTCCTTTCTTTTCCAAATCAAGCTCTGATCGAGAACATGAGAGATTTTACTTTTGATCATTTCTTCCTCCATTCTGTTGGCCTTAGGAATCAAATCAGCAACCCAGAAAAATATTCCAATATATCTATAACTAACCAGTCTGAGCACATACAATTACAATGTCCTCCTGAGTCACCTTAACTGACATTTAATAATTTCAATCATCATATTAAGGAAAAGTAATTTATTGCCAGAACAAGAATAAGTTCACTCCGACTTTCATGCAGTCTTCTCCTCTGACATTCATTTAACAAACAGGCAGATCTTTTGTGTTACGTTTGTAAATATAATGATGGGTGGGTGCCAGAGGAGTTTAATCTAATTTTATTATGCAACTTCCAGACAAGCCTAGCACAAACCCAGATGTCCAGACAAACAAGGCATACAATCGGAGTAGCCTGATTGACTCCGACCATTTCCATACAACACATTGGTATGCTCGTCTCAGACTTCCTGTTAAAGTTAGATCAGTTTGCATTTAATATTTAGAATGGAAACTGATTGGTATTTGTGTAAATGGCCACAGGTTTAGATGAATGATCCAGACACACAAACTAAATTCTGCACTGGAGTTATAGAAATTATACAAAATCAGTTTTGCTTTTTCCTTCTTCTTAACTGGAATCTCATGGCTGATGATGCTACGTGGATTCAAAAGGTGCTTGGAATGAACAGTTGATTAATTTGGGAAATAGCACACTTTTTCTGTTGCTTTCTTAGGGTTCCATTTGCTCCTGGAGAATCAAAGTTCTCAATGCTATCCTAATTCCTCCTTCATTTATGGTCAATGGGAAGGGATTCCTATATGCTAATGAGGATGTTACATATTTCGAAGGAAGTTTGAGAATATCATTCAATTGCCTCCTATGACCCCTTAGTAATCCCTTGTTCAATTCAGAATGCCTGTTTCAGAAATTTGGGGAAAACATATGAAAGATTTAACCTGCCCAATGTAGCCAACTGAGTGAGATTACAGTCTTGAAACTGAATGTGTCGGCCTTCGAGAGGACACTGACACTGGTAAATTTATCTTGTCAGAGGATCTGAAAGATTTGCAAAGGTAGCTTTGGATGGTATCACTCCTGCGTGCTTGGAAGTCACTTCTCTCAAGCATACACGAGGGCAAGGATCACTGATACCCAGCAACTCATGAGTTTTGAAGTCTTGATCTTTAAATACTCTCCCAAATATCGAAAGTACTTTGATATTTGGAAAAGAGTGCAACTGGTGGCAAATTTCATCAATGATGCCACCTTTGGAAATGGTTACTGAAATATGATTGTTTGATAAGCTGCCACATAAAAGACTTAACCATAAGATAAGGATGCATAGAGTTGGGGGTGATGTATTAGCATGGATAAAGGATTGGGTAACCAACAGAAAGCAGAGATTTGGGATACATGGGTGTTACTCTGGTTGACAATCAGTGGTGAGCGGTGTGCTGCAGGGGTCTAGTGCTGGGCTCACAACTGTTCACAATATACATTAATGATCTGGAAGAGGGGGCCCAGTGTAGTTTATCTAAGTTTGCTGATGACACGAAATTGAGTGGAAAAGCAAATTGTGCAGAAGATACAGAGAGTCTGCAGAGAGATACAGACGGGTTAAAGATTGGGCAAGGGTCTGGCAGATGGAGTACAATGTTGATAAATGCGAGATCATCCATTTTGGAAGAAAAAAATGGAAGATCAGATTATTATTTAAATGGTAAAAGATTACAACATGCTGCTGTGCAGAGGGTCTTGGGAGTGCTTGTTCATGAATCGCAAAAGGTTAATTTGCAGGTGCAGCAAGCTATCAAGAAGGCAAATGGAATGTTGGTCTTCATTGCTAGAGGTATTGAATTTAAGAGCAGGGAGGTTATGCTGCAACTGTACAGGGTACTGGTGAAGCCGCATCTGGAGGACTGCATGCAATTCTGGTCTCCATACTTGGGGAAGGATATATTGGCTTTGGAGGCAGTGCAGAGGAGGTTCACCAGGTTGATTCCTGAGATGAGGAGGTAGACTATGAGGAGAGATTGAGTCACCTGGGACTGGACTCGCTGGAATTCAGAAAAATGAGAGGAGATCTTATGAAAGGGATAGATGCACGAAAGCTGTATCCACTGGTAGGTGAGACTGGAACTAGGGGATATAGCCTCAAGATTTAGGGGAGTCAATTTAGGACAGAGATGAGGAGGAACTGCTTTTCCGAAAGGGTGGTAAATCTGTGGAATTTTCGGCCTAATGAAGCAGTGGAGGCTACCCCAGTAGATATATTTAAGACGAGGTTCGGTAGATTTTTGTACAGTAGGGGAATTAAGGGTTATGGGGAAAAGGCAGATGAGTCCATAGTCAGATCAGCCAATATCTTATAGAATGGCCGAGCAGGTTCGACAGGCCAGATGGCTTACTCCTGCTCCTGTTTCTTATGTTCTTATATAGAATGTGAATCAGGCTTTTGAGGATCCTGTAATGAATCCTTGTTAGTTTATGAATATTAACTGAAAGACCCATTCTCTCAGGAACTTTAATGAAGTGAAAAAAAAATATTTTTTATTAGTTGCTAGTCACCTGAAACTATATTATGTGAAAAGGAATGTATAAATCATAAAATTTTATATATAAATCCAATTTCTGTTTTACAATCTCCATGTGCTCATGATATGGTTAAACACAATTGTGTCTAATTTGGTATTTAAATTACAAGGAGAGTAATGGTGAAAGTTCATTGTACTTAAACACAGACAGTTCAAATAATATTCAAGTTAAAATCTATTAATGCATATTAAACATAAATCAATAATATTCTGGTATTTACAAATAGTGATAACCAAATATCAAAGCAAAATAGATACAAAGAACAAGAGCAATTTAAATAATTTTAAAGCCTAGACAGTATTTTTATTAACTTGTATCATTTAGTGTTTTATCTATACTTCCTCTATATATTTTTAAATGACCACTTGATCTTCCTAATGTTCAGTGGACTATTTATTTTCCTCTTGTTGAACTGGGGAAAGAGTATTTTAAAAATATAATGACTGTGAGATCTTAAATATGTATTAAGCTAGATGTGAAACCAATTCATTTGCACTTGAAAGCAGACATCTGGAAAGGCCAGCATTTCACAACCAGATATGACTGCTAATAAAACAACATCCCTGTTGACTACAAAGCCCTCACACAGCCATTCAATGTGAAGTTCACAGAACAATCACTAAGCGCTATTAGTCAAAACCGTGGCATACACAATATGCTCGGCAATAATAATTTCAGCAGATAGGCTTATAACCCCTTCTCCATAAACACTTTGAACTCCGTCAGTTACATATTTTTCAAACATATTTCTTCTGTTCAAGTACTGCTCGATGCAATTTATTTTGAATTATCTACATTTGCACCTTTTGAATTGGTAGTTTACTCGAACATTCCAAAGTGGTTAGTAATGCAGAGAGTAACCAGACATAAAAAGCTTAAGAAAAACCTATGGTTTGTGATTAGAAAACTGGAGCTGCTTTTGAATACGGTGGGGTGGGGGGGGAGTACTCCAAGTCAGACTGAAAAGCAGAGGGATGAGACCCCTGTACCAAGCGTCAATGCGCAGTCACTGAAGAACAACTTTGAGGACCTAAGGGCAAGGGTGCTGTATCATAAGGAAATGAGGAATTGTAGATTTCTGTATTTTACAGAGATGTGCTTACTCAGAGTATGCCAGATACAGTGATCAGACTCGAAGACTTTTTGATACACAGGATGGACTGCACTGCTGACTCGGAAAAGGCAAAAGGTGCAGGTATGTGTTTTATAATAGGACAGGAGAAGATGGCGACGCCACACAGCGGCCACTCCGGTGATGAATAACTGTAATCTGTCAAGTAGGAGACCGTGCACAATCCTGATTTGATGGAGGCAGACATGAGAGCACCGAGGAACATCTGGTGAAACTTCTGAAATGCCTGCTTCGCTGCCACTGCTACTGTGTGATCCTGAATCTCAGGAGGGGAAGGCCCCGAGTCCTCGGCTTTGCTTGTTGTTCGGCGGCTGGGGCGGGGTCGAAGCGCTCGGCAGAGATGGTGCCCGGTGCTCAGTGTCGGAGGGCTGGTCGGAGGCTCAAAATTTTCGGACGGACTCAGAGTCGGCTGTGGTCGGGTGGTTCCAGGGTGCTGCATTGGCAAGTTTGCAGTGCTGAAGGTTCATGGCAGGGAGAATTTCTCCCTTCTACCGTCTGCGTGAGATGATGGGCTATCGGGACTTTGAGACTTTTTTTTTTACCGTGCCCATGGTCTGCTCTTTATCAAATTACGGCAGCGGTCCCCAACCACCTGGCCGCGGACCGGTACCGGGCCGCAGAGCATGCGCTACCGGGCCGCGAGGAAGCGATATGAGTCAGCTGCACCTTTCCTCATTCCCTGTCATGGCCACTGATCAGCCATTACGCATGCGAGGTCATGACCCGCATGTCATCCCTGTCAGGATGGGAAGGAGATCAACTCCTCGAGCTTGCAAATGACGATGGGCTGAGAAGTATGTTTGACATAACATCTCTGTCGGCATTTTGGATCAAAGTCAAGGCTAAATATCCTGAGATAGCCACGAAAGCACTGAAAACGTTGCTTTCATTTCCGACATTTTTCTGTGAAGCGGAGTTTTCTGCAATGAGTGCAACTAAAACTAAACTGCGGAATAGACTGGACATAAGGAACCCCCTTCGAGTATCGTTGTCTCCCATCACCCCTCGATAGGACCGTGTTGTTGCAGAGAAACAAGCCCAGGGCTCCCACTGATTCAGCGATATTGGTGTGTTGCAATGATTTTATATGTTCATACGGGGGAAATATGTGCTGTGTGTTTAATATCCAAATGTTACTTAATATGTTATGATGCTATTGACTTAGAAGTGACCCTATAACAATTACAGCACGGAAACAGGCGATCTTGGCCCTTCTAGTCCGTGCCGAATGCTACTCTCACCTAGTCCCACTGACCTGTACTCAGCCCATAACCCTCCATTCCTTTCCTGTCCATATACCTGCCCGATTTTTCTCTAAATGATAATATCGAACCTGCCTCTGCCACTTCTACTGGAAGTTCGTTCAACACTTCAAGCTCCCCTGTCCTCCCCTGATAATTGACTTATCGCTATATTCATGCGAGGAAAATATGCACTGTGTGTTTAATATTAAATTCGTTAGATAAACCCTTTTAGAAACAAAATTGAGTGTATTACCCACTTATCGCCTATATTCCAGTAGTGATTAACACCCACCCCCATGAACAGAATCGCCAAAAAGGATTTGCTGGGGGGGGGGCAAGGTTTGCGGGCGGGCAGGGCGGGAATCGGCAGGTCACGACGCGCATGCACACTGGTGCCCGCGCAAGGCTTCATGGCCATTGTAGTCTTTCTGGGTAAACAACGCATTTGACTGCTACTCTTGACCGTTGGCAACCCTACCCCCACCCCCCCAGTCGGCCGGTCCGCAAGAATATTGTCAATATTAAACTGGTCCGCAATACAAAAAAGGTTGGGGACCCCTGAATTACGGTATTGCTTGGCACTGTTGTAACTATATGTTATAATTATGTGGTTTTTGTCAGTTTTAGTCTTGGTCTGTCCTGTGTTTCAGCGATATCATACTGGAGGAACATTGTATCATTTCTTAATGCATGCATTTCTAAATGACAATAAACGAGGACTGAGTGTCCTCATAATCTAAATCTAAAAAAAATCTAAATAAACTCTTTGTGGTGCTCCAATGTGATGGTTTTGTTGTACTCATGTTCCCTCAACCTGGAACCCACAACGCTCAAATATCAACCAAGAAGAGAGTTCTCCTCCATGATCCTGACTGCAGTTTACATACCACCAGTGGCTGACTATAATCAAGCAATTACGGTATTGCATGATGCTGTCACAAACAGGAAACAGTCCACCACGATGCACTTCATATAATAGTCAAGGATTTCTATCAGGTTTGTTTGAAAAGATCCCTACCCAATTACCATCAACATACAACATGTGGCACCACAGGTCCCAGCACATTACTAAGGTAAGGAATACCTACCATTCCATGCCCAGATCTCATTTCTGGAAATCTGATCACTTGTCTGTCCTTCTCCTACCTGCATACACTAGTACTACTACTCAGGCCTAGGGGGCCAGCTTCGGGCACGATGACGGACTCTCCACTTCTCCCTCTCCTTCATCAGTGTGTTCAGTTCATCTACATTAGCCGCACCGCTGTCTTCTAGGAGCGTGTTGACCATAGTCTTGGGAGGGCGCCCAGGGTTCATCCTCCTGTGCTTGGGCTCCCATATGATGACTAGGCTGGCAGGTAGCTCGGGGTAGTGTAGACAGTGCCTGCTAGTTAAAGTCTTCTCGCCTCGATTTTAGTGGAGAGCATCGGTGGGTTGTTATAGAGCTCAACATTATTATTATTATGCATACAGGCAGAGACTAAAGAGGAAAGCTCCAAAATTGCTTTAACTTGGTGGAATGGGTTGTATTCAAAGACTCATCTGTGGATCTGAATGAATACAGCATGGCTGTCACAGATTTTATTAAAACATTTGTAGATGAGTGTTTCACCACAAAAATATTCAGTGCGTTCCCCAAACAGAAGCCCTGGGTGAACCATAAGATCCACAATCTGATGAGGGCTAGATCAGAAGCATTTAAGTCTGGTGACCAAGAAAGTTCGAAGAGGTCCAGGCCCAACCTCCGGAAAGCCATCTCACAGGCTAAGGGGTAATTCTGGGCTAACCATGTAACAATGAATAAAGCTCAACAGCTCAACAGTTATGGCAGAGCTTGTATGCTATTACCTCTAACAAAGTGAAATCAAGTGACATAGGTGACAACAGGGATTTGCTTCCAGGTGAGCTCAGTGCCCCCTAAGCTCACTTTGACCTTCAAAACATGGAGGAACCATCAGGAACTCACACAGCTCCAGGTGATGCTGTGACTTCTGTCTCTGAGGCTGAACATGATAGCATCTTTCAGGATTGTGAACCCATGAAAAGCATTCAGCCCAGGAGGGGTGCCTGGCTGAGTACTAAAGACTTATGCTGATCAGCTGGCTGGAGTGTTCACTGAGATCCTTAACCTCTTGTTTCAGCAGTCTGAGGTACTCAGCTGCTTCAAACAGGCTTCATTTACACCAATACCTCAGAAGAACTTGGTAACATGCCTCAATGACTGTCATCTAGTCGTACCTATGGTACGTACATCCACAATGATGAAGTGTTTTGACACGTTGGTGATAAAACATATCAAATCCTGCCTGAGAAGTGACTTGGATCTGCTCTAATTTGCCTACTGGGATAACAGGTCCACAGTAGATGCGATATAATTGACGTTTCACTCAATCCTGGAACATCTGGGCAGCAAAGATGCATACCTCAGGATGCTCTTTATCGACTGCAGCTCAGCACACAATACTATCATCCCCTAAAGCTAATCAATAAGCTTCAAGACTTTGGCCTCAATACCTCCTTATGCAAATGGATTTTTGATTGCCTACTTAAGACCCCAGTCAGTTTGGATTGGCAACAACATCTCCTCCACAATTTTCATCAGCACAGGTGCACCACTTGGCTATGTGCCTAGTCCCCTGCTTTACAGTTAAGACTGTGTGGCTAAGCATTGCTCCAATGCCATATTTAAAGTTTGATGACAACATCACCGTTGAAGGCTGAGTCAGCAAGTCTCTGTGGGTGGAAGTTAGAAACAGGAAGGGGTCAATAACTCTACTGGGTGTTTTTTATAGGCCACCTAATAGTAGCGGACATCGGGGAGCAGACAGTGAGACAGATTCTGGAAAGATGCAATAATAATAGGGTTGTCATGGTGGGAGATATTAATTTCCCCAATATTGATTGGCATCTCCCTACAGCAAGGGGCTTAGATGGGGTGAAGTTTGTTACATGTGTTCAGGAAGGTTTCCTGACATAATATGTAGATAAGCCTACACGAGGAGAGGCTGTACTTGATCTGGTATTGAGAAATGAACCTGGTCAGGTGTCAGCTCTCTGAGTGGGACAGCATTTTGGAGATAGTGATCACAATTCTATTTCCTTTACCACAGCACTGGACAGGGATAGGAACAGACAAATTAGGAAAGTGTTTAATTGGAGTAAGGGGAAATATGAAGCTATCAGGCAGGAACTTGGAAGGATAAATTGGCAACAGATGTTCTCAGGGAAATATAAGGAAGAAATGTGGCAAATGTTCAGGGGATATTTGTGTAGCGTTCTGCATAGGTACATTCCAGTGAGAGGGAAAGGATGGTAGGGGTACAGGAGCCGTGGTGTACAAAGGCTGTTGTAAATCTAGTCAAGAAGAAAAGCTTACAAAAGGTTCAAAAAGCTAGGTAATGATAGAGATCTAGAATATAAGGCTAGAGGGAAGGAGCTTAAGAATGAAATAAAGAGAGCCAGAAGGGGCCATGAGAAAGCCATGGCGAGCAGGATTATGGAAAACCCCAAGGCATTCTACAAGTATGTGAAGAGCAAGAGGATAAGGTGTGAGAGAATAGGACAAATCAAGTGTGACAGTGGAAAAGTGTGTATGGAACCAGAGCAGATAGTGGAGGTATTTAATGAACACTTTGCTTCAGTACTCACTGCGGAAGAGGACCTTGGTGATTGTAGGGATGACTTACAGCGGACTGAAAAGCTTGAGCATACAGTGGCATGCAAAAGTTCGGGCACCCCTGGTCAAAATTTCTGTTACTGTGAATAGTTAAGTGAGTAGAAGATGAACTGATCTCCAAAAGGCATGAAGTTAAAGATGAAACATTCTTTTCAACATTTTAAGCAAGATTAGTGTATTATTTTTGTTTTGTACAATTTTAGAGTGGAAAAAAAGGAAAAGAACACCACGCAAAAGTCTGAGCACCCCAAGAGATTTGAGCTTTCAGATAACTTCTACCAAGGTCTCAGACCTTAATTAGCTTGTTAGGGCTCTGGCTTGTTCACCATCATCATTCGAAAAGGCCAGGTGATGCAAATTTCAAAGCTTTATAAATACCCTGACTCCTCAAACCTTGTCCCAACAATCAGCAGCCATGGGCTCCTCCAAGCAGCTGCCTAGCACTCTGAAAATTAAAATAAATGATGCCCACAAAGCAGGAGAAGGCTATAAGAAGATAGTAAAGCATTTTCAGGAAGCCGTTTTCTCAGTTCGTAATGTAATTAAGAAATGGCAGTTAACAGGAAAGGTGGAGGTCAAGTCGAGGTCTGGAAGACCAAGAAAACTTTCCGAGAGAACTGCTCATAGGATTGCTAGAAAGGCAAATGGAAACCCCTGTTTGAGTGCAGAAGACCTTCAGGAAGATCTAGCAGACTCTGGAGTGGTGGTGTCACTGTTCTACTGTGCAGCGACACCTGCACAAATATGACCTTCATGGAAGAGTCATCAGAAGAAAACCTTTCTTGCATCCTCACCACAAAATTCAGTGTCAGAATTTTGCAAAGGAACATCTAAACAAGCCTGATGCATTTTGGAAACAAGTCCTGTGGACTGATGAAGTTATAATAGAACTTTTTGGCCACAATGAGCAAAGGTATGTTTGGAGAAAAAAGGGTGCAGAATTTCATTAAAGGAACACCTCTCCAACTGTTAAGCACGGGGGTGGATCGATCATGCTTTGGGCTTGCGTTGTAGCCAGTGGCACGGGGAACATTTTACTGGTAGATGGAAGAATGAATTCAATTAAATACCAGCAAACATCACACCATCTGTAAAAAAGCTGAAGGTGAAAAGAGGATGGCTTCTACAACAGGATAATGATCCTAAGCACACCTCAAAATCCACAATGGACTACCTCAAGAGGCGCAAGCTGAAGGTTTTGCCATGGCCCTCACCGTCCCCTGACCTAAACATCATCGAAAATCTGTGGGTAGACCTTAAAAGAGCAGTGCATGCAAGATGGCCCAAGAATCTCACAGAATTGTTATATGGTTAACTAGAAGCCTTTTGCAAGGAAGAATGGGCGAAAATCCCCCAAACAAGAATTGAAAGACTCTTAGCTGGCTACAGAAAGTATTTACAAACTGTGATACTTGCCAAAGGAGGTGTTACTAAGTACTGACTATGCAGGGTGCCCAGACTTTTGCTTCGGGCCCTTTTCCTTTTTTGTTATTTTAAAACTGTAAAAGATGGAAATAATCTTGCTTAAAGTATTAAAGAAATGTGTCATCTTTAACTTTATACCTTTTGCAAATCAGGTCATCTTTTGCTCGCTTAGCTATTCACAGTAACAGAAATTTTGACCGGGGGTGCCCAAACTTTTGCGTGCCACTGTATAGGTGTTAAGAAAGAGGATGTGCTGGAACTTTTGGAAAGCATCAAGTTGGATAAGTCACCAGGACTGGATGAGATATACCCCAGGCTACTGTGGGAAGTGAGGGAGGAGATTGTTGAGCCTCTGGCAATGATCTTTACATCGTCAATGGGGACAGGAGAGGTTCCAGAGGATTGGAGGGTTGCAGATGTTGTTCCCTTATTCAAGAAAGGGAGTAGAGGTAGCCCAGGAAGTTATAGACCAATGAGTCTTATTTCAGTGGTTGGTAAGTTGTTGGGGAAGATCCTGAGATGCATGATTTATGAACATTTGGAGAGGCATAATTAGGAATAGTCAGTATGGCTTTGTCAAAGGCAGGTCGTGCCTTACAAGCCTGACTGAAGTTTTTGAGGATGTGACTGAAGTTTTCGAGGATGTGACTAAACATATTGATGAGGGTAGAGCAGTCGATGTAGTGTATATGGATTTCAGCAAGGCATTTGATAAGGTACCCCATGCAAGGCTTATTGAGAAAGTAAGGAGACATGGGATTCAAGGGAACCTTGCTTTGTGGATCTAGAATTGGCTTGCCAACAGAAGGCAAACAGTAGTTGTAGATGGGTCATATTCTGCATGGATGTTGGTGACCAGTGGTGTGCCTCAGGGATCTGTTCTGGGACCCCTTCTCTTCATTATTTTTATAAATGACATGAAAGAGGAAGTGAAGGGATGGGTTAGTAAATTTGCTGATGACACAAAGGTTGGGGGTGTTGTGGATAGTGTGGAGGGGCTGTGAGAGGTTACAACGGGACATTGACAGGATGCAAAACTGGGCTGAGAAGTGGCAGGTAGAGTTCAACCCAGATAAGTGTGAGATAGTTCATTTTGGTAGGTCAAATATGATGGCAGAATAAGACTCTTGGCAGTGTGGAGGATCAGAGGGATCTTGGGGTCCATGTCCATAGGACACTGAAAGCTACTGCACAGGTTGACTGTGTGGTTAGGAAGGCATATCATGTATTGGCTTTCATCAATCATGTGATTGAGTTTAGGAGCCAAGAGATAATGTTACAGCTATAAAGGACTCTGGTAAGACCCCACTTGGAGCACTGTGTTCAGTTCTGGTCACCTCATTACAGGAAGCGTGTGGAGACTATAGAAAGGGTACAGAGGAGATTTACAAGGATGTTGTCTGGATTGGGGAGCATACCTTACGAGAATAGGTTGCATGAACTTGGCCTTTTCTCCTTGGAACGACGGAGGATGAGAGGTGACTTGATAGAGGTGAATAGGATAATGAGAGGCATTGATCGTAGGGATAGTCAGGGGCTTTTTCCCAAGGCTGAGATGGCTAACATGAGAGGGCACAGTTTTAAGGCGCTTGGAAGTAGGTACAGAGGGGATGTCAGGGGTGTTTTTTTTTACGCAGAGAGTTCGAAGTGTGTCGAATGGACTGCTGGCGACTGTGGTGCAGGCAGTCTTTAAGATACTCCTGGATAGGTACATGGAGCTTAGAAAAATAGAGGGCTATGGGTAACCCTAGGTAATTTCTAAAGTTCGGCACAGAATTGTGGGCCAAAGGGCGTATATTGTTCTGTAGTTTTTCTATGTTTCTAAAACCAAGGAGCTGATTATTAATTTCAGGGAGAGGAAACCAGAGTTTTATGAGCCAGTCCTCATCAGGGGATCCGAGATGGAGAGGATCAGCAACTTTAAATTCCTCTGTATCATCATTTCAGAGGAAGTGTCCTGGGCCCAGCACACAAGTATGATTATGAAGAAAGCATGGCAGTGCCTCTACTTTAGAAGCTTACGAAGATCTGGCATGACATTTAAATCTTGAACAAACTTTTGTAGATGTGTGGTGGAGAGTATATTGGCTGGCTGCATCACAGTCTGGTATGGAAACACCAATGCTCTTGACCGAAAAATCCTACAAAAAATAGTGGATACGGCCCAGTCCATCACGGGCAAAGCCTTCCTTACCATTGAGCACAACTACACGAAGCGTTGTTGTAAGAAAGCAGAATCCAGCATCTGGGACCCCTACCACCCAGCTGATGCTTTCTTCTCTATGCCACCAGGAAGAAGGTATAGGAGTCTCAGGACCATCAGGTTCAGGAACAGTTATTACCCCTCATGAATGAGAAGAGACCATGGCCTGGGTGATGGGGTTCCTTGATGATGAATGCTACTTTCCTGCGACAGTGCTCAATGATGGGGAGGGCTTTGCCCATGATGGACTGGGCCGTATCCATGCCTTTTTCAAGGGCATTGGTGTTTCCATACCAAGCTGTGATGCAGCTAGTCAATATATTCTCCATCACACGTCTATAAAAATTTGTCAAAGTTTTAGATGTCATGCCGAATCCCAAGGAAATAGAGGCATTGCCAAGCTTTCTTCATAATTGCACTTATGTGCTGGACCCAGGACAGATCTTCTAAAATGATACCACCAAGGAATTTAAAGCTGCTGACCCATTTCACCTCTGATCCCCCAATGACGACTAGCTCATAGACTTCTGGTTTCCTCCTCCTGAGGTCAATAATCAGCTCGTTGGTTTTGTTGACATTGAGTGCGAGGCTGTTGCTGTGGCACCATTCAGCTAGATTTTCAACTCCCTTCTATATCAGGCAGCCAGTCAATGTACTCTCCAGCATACAATTATAGAAGTTTTTCAAAGCCATGCTTAATCTTCACAAACTCCTAAGGAAGTCATGCGCTGTCATGAAGTTTCTTCATAAGTGTACTTGCATGCTGGTCCCAGGACAGATCCTCTAAAATGATAACACTGAGGAATTTAAAGTTGCTGACCCTCTCCACCTCTTAACCCCCGATGAGGACTAGCTTATGGACTTCGGGTTTCCTCCTCCTGAAGTCAATACTTGGCTCATTGGTCTTGCTGATATTGAGTGAGAGGTTGTTGCTACGGCACCATTCAGCCAGATTTTCAACTCCCTTCTATATGCTGATTCATAACCACTTTTGATTCAGCCAATCACTGATATGTGCAGCAGCTGCTTGCGTCATAAACATCCAGTCTTGACCTTTACTCTTCCTCAACTATATCTTGACCCCCTCCCCAAATTGTCAGAGTACATTTTGCCGCATTTGGCATACAGTACCAAATGAGCAGAAAGTTGCTCACTAAATTTTGAGAAAATCAAGCCATTGCCTTCAGCTCTCCAGCGATTGAAACCATCTCACTAGTATCTCTGAAAATGAATCAGATTTTATTGCAACTATGATTCCAAGACGAGCTGTTAATCACATATCTACATCATCGCTTAGACCAGGGGTCCCCAACCTTTTTTGCACCGCGGACTGGTCTAATATTGACAATACTCTTGCGGACCGGCCGACCCGGTGGGGGGGGGGGGGGGGGGGGAGTGTTCAAGTAGGGTTAAACTCACCTCAACATGTCTTTACAGTTAGGGTCACCAACTTTCTCACTCCCAAATAAGGGACAAAAGTAGCAGTCAAATCCCAGGACACTACCCAAGGAAAGACTACCATGACGCCTTGCACGGGCACCTGTGTGCGCATGCGCATATGTGCCGATTTTCCCCCACAAATCGGTTTTGCCTTCATCTTCCTGACTATACTGTACATACATTGTTTCTACTTTATATAGGCTGTGTATTTATCATATTCCTGCTTTTACTATATGTTAGTGTTACTTATTTTTGGTTTTATGTGTTATTTGGTATGACTTGTTAGGTTATTTTTTGGGTCTGGGAACGCTCAAAATTTTTTCCCATATAAATTAATGGTAATTGCTTCTTCGCTTCACGCCATTTCGGCACGAAAGGTTTCATAGGAACGCTCTACCTTAGCGGGGGAAATACGGGACAAGGGCGGTCCAGTATGGGACAAACCAATTTAGCTCAATATACGGGATGTCCCGGCAAATACAGGACAGTTGGTAACCCTATGTTCAAATTCAACAGTGCATGACAGGGAATAAGGAAAGGTGCAGCTGACTCATATTGTTTCCTCATGGCCCGGTAGCACATGCTTTGCGGCCCGGTGATTGGGAACCGCTGACTTAGACTGCCTCTATCAGCTCCATAACATAGACTAAGTTTGCTCTGCCTCAACTCCTCAACGGCTGCTAAAAATCTCATCCATACATTTGTTACACCTTTTAGACTTGAAGTAATTCAAAGTTATATTTTCCATACTTAACCTTCATTAAATCTCACTTATCCATCACCACCATGTTTGGTTGCATACACAGGAGGCTCAATTGAAGCAACCTGTTCATTGCAATATTTCTTCTCTCATTTTCAAATCCCTCTATTTATGGTGTCATTCCTTCCTATGCCCAAAGTTCTCACATTCACAAGAATCAGAATCAGATTCAGGCTTATTATCATTGATATATGTCGTGAAATTTGTTGTTTTGTGCAAAAGTAGAATAATGAGGTAGTGTTCAGAGACCATTCAGAAATTTGCTGGAGGGGATCTAAGTGTGGCCTGACCATAGGCCGGAGCAGCTCCTTAGGGTTATAGTGGACAGTGAAGAAGACCATTAAAGCTTGCAGCAGCATCTGGACTAGCTGGTGAAATGGGCTGCAAAATGGCAGATGACATTTAATGCAGATAAGTGTGAAATATTGCATTTTGGGAAGGCTAACCACGGTAGGTCGAGGGACTGCAGTAGAACAGAAGGATCTGGAAGTATGTCCATAATTCCTTGAAAGTGGCTTCACAGGTAGATAGAATCATAAAGAAAGCTTCTGGCACATTGGCCTTCATAAATCAGTGTATTGAGTACTGGGGTTGGGATGTTCTGTTAAAGTTGTATACGACATTGTTAAGGCCTAATTCGGAGTACTGTGTGCAGTTTTGGCCACCAACCTACAGGAAAGATAGTCAGAAAGAATTCGGAGAAAATTTACAAGGATGTTGCTGGAACTTGAGGTCCTGAACAATAAGGAAAGATTACATAAGAAATACGAAATAGAAGCAGAAGTAGGCCATCTAGCCCTTCAAGTGTGCTCCAGCATTCAATAAGTTCATGGCTGATCTGACCATGGACTCATATCCACCTACCTGCCTTTTCCCAATAACCCTTAATTCCCCTACAATGCAAAAAAATTATCCAACCTCATAATTGTTTCTATAACATTGTACTCCATCTGCCAGACCCTTGCCCACTCACTTAACCTATCTATATCTCTCTGCAGGTTCTTCCTATCCTTTGTACAATTTGCTTTTCCAGTTAATTTAGTGTCATCAGCAAACTTAGAAAGACTATACTCAGTCTCCTCTTCCAGATCGTTAATGTATATAGTGATCAGCTGCAGGCCCAACACCAACTTCTGTGGCACACCGCTCACCACTACTTGCCAACCACAGAAACACCCATGTATCCCAACTTTCTGCTTTCTCTTGGTTAACCAATCCTCTATCCATGCTAATACCTCACCCCAACTCTATGTGTCCTTATCTTATGGATAAGTCTTTTATTTGGCACCTTTAACGAATGCCTTCTGAAAATCCAAGTAAATAATGTCCATCTGTTCCCCTCTATCCACTGCGCTCGTTATATCCTCAAAGAACTCCAGTAAGTTTGTCAAACAGGACCTGCCTTTGCTGAATCCCTGTTGCATCTGCCTGATGGATCCATTTCTTTCCAGATGCCTCACTATTTCTTCTTTAATGATAGCTTCAAGCATTTTCCCAACTACAGATCTTAAACTAACTGGCCTATAGTTACCTGCCTTTTGCCTACATTCTTTTTCTGAACAGTGGTGTGACATTCACCTTCTTCCAATCTGCTGGGACCCACCCAGAGTCCAGAGAATTTTGGTAAATTCTCACCAAAGTCTCTACTATAACCTCTGCCATTTCTTTCAGTGCCCTGGGATACATTCCATCAGGACTAGGGAACTTATCTTTCTTTAGGCCCACAAGTTTGCTCAGCACTACCTCCAGTGATAGCTATTGTATCAAGGTTCTCATCTCCCATCGCATCCATATCATTCCTATTTGGCATGTTAGACGTGTCCTCCTCCAGGAAGACCAACACAAAATGGTAATTTAAAGCCTCAGCCATTTCCTCATTACCCAATATCAATTCCCCCTTCTCGTCCTCCAAGGGACCTACATTCACTTCAGCCACCCTTTTCTGCTTTATAAAATTATAAAAACTTTCACTATCCATTTTTATATTTTGTGTTAGTTTATTATCATAATCCACCTTCCCTTTCTTTGTAGCTTGCATAGTGGTTCTTAGTTGCTTTTCAAAATTTTCCCAATCTTCCACTTTCCCACTACTCTTGGCGACTTTGTACGCATGAGCTTTTAGTTTGAATAGGTTAGGGGTTTATTCCCTGGAGCATAGCAGAATGAGGGGGAATTGCTTAAAGGGAATTTGAGGGGCAACATCTGCACTCAGAGGGTGGTGAGAGTGTGGAATGAGCTGCCAGCGGGAAGAGGTGAATAGTTTCAAAATTTAAGAGAAATTTGGGTGTGTACTGTACATGGATGGCAGGGGTATGGAGGACTATGATCCGGGTGCAAGTCGATGGCACTAAGCAGATTAATGGTTCAGCATGGACTAGATGGGCCAAAGGGCCTGTTTCTGTGCTGTAGTGTTCTATATCTCTATGACTAAACTTTTCTAACCATTATACTTTTTCCCACTGACTGGTTATTCAGTCTCTAATTATTATTTCCAATATTATCCCCATCACTACTGTAGACTGAATGGTCTGTAGTGATGGAGTTTATTTGGATATTTTATGAAGAAAGGATTAAACATCTGCAATTTTTCATTCACCAAGCAAGTTGAAGAAATTTTGGTTTATAGTTTTGCCTTCTGACAAACCATTCACAGAAATATATAAACTCAAGGTCTCTATAATTAAGTTCACATGCTTATTTCCATTCATATCCATAGTTCCTGTTACTTAATCCTCCTCTATAGCCACTTCTTCTTTCCCACACCCTCGGCATACCGTACTTCTGTGAGCTTTCCTATTGACAACTATCATTAACTAATCCAGGACAAATCTCATTAGTTCCCTCCTCCCACTGTAAGTTTCCACCGTACTTTTTAAATTAAAGTAAAAGTAAGGTCTTCCTAAAATATATGCTGCCTTTTGTTTACTCAAATTATCTTGTTACTTGGATTGAAAAACAATTTTGTCAGGTGTGAAGTACTTCTGGGATATTTCCATGTTAAACATGCTTCCCAAAAAGTGTTATGAGCCAATATGGTAGTCTACCCTCACATCTGAGTCAAAAGGCTAGGCTTTTAAATTCTGAAGACTGTGGACAATAAATAAAACTGACAAAGTTGCTATTTATTGGCAAATTGTTTGGGAACAATGATTCTAAAAATTCCCTTTCTCTTTTCATGGCATCTCCATGACCATTTACTTCACCTTTCCCCATCAATCCTCAACCTCTCTATAAGCCTGAACTCCACTTTCCTCTTTCCCTTCTCTCTTACTTCAAGATGCACCTTAAAGGTAGAGGAACTATTTTCCTTCCATCTCTGAATCCATAATGTATTCCTTAGCCAATTTGGGATATAGAAGGATCAAATCACAGATGATAAACCAAGTGGCCTTTTCCTCCAATTGGTAAGTTTGAAACTAGGAGCAATGTCTCAGGATAAGCAATTAATTATTTAGAAATGAGTCTAGGAGAAATTTATGCATACACTTACAAATGCAGAGAATTCTCTAATTCTTGGATGCCAAATCACTACTTAACTCAAGACTGAAATTAAAAACACTTGGAATAATACAAAGATGAGATACAGGATTAATGACAATCTAATCAAAATGAGGTAGTGGGGTACAAATGTCATGTGGTGGACTCCTGCTCTAGTTATTATGTTTTCCTGTTTTGAATTAAGCAAATCAAGAGTTTAGCAGTGCATTCATAATACTTCAATAACAGTAATTATAGTAGTGGTGCCTTGCCTATGGAAAGAAGAACCACAGAATTGTAGATTTCTTATCTGTAGCTTTTAATGGCAGCACTAACAAAGTAATAACCTTAGAATGTGAAACAAGGAAGGAATTTTAAACTTTGAGTAGTAAAAGCTTTTCTTATGTATTTACATAAAGTTTCCAACTCTGCAACAAGCTACCAAATAAAGGAAAACAATTATTGTGGTACAAATTAGTGCATACCTTTCCAACTCAGACTAACATGCAATCTATTGCTTAAATTGATATATATGTACAATCAAAGCAGGCTGCTGAAGTAACAGGAATCTTGAAGGATGAAAATTGAGTGTGTGAGTGTGTGAGTGTGTGTGTGTGTGTGTGTGTGTGTGTGTGTGTATGTGAGAGAGAGAGAGAGGGGGGGGAGGAGGGAAGGGGTGGGAGAGAAAATGTGAGTGCATGAGTGCGTATGCATGCATTCAAAAGTAGACAATGAAAATACAAAATTAGTGAAATTTGAATTTTGATGCTGGACACCAAGAAACTAAAGTTTTTAAAATACAATTATTAAAAAAAAATGTTTCAAATTTTTAGACTGCCAGAAAAGAAATTGTTCTGATCAATGTCAGATAATTATTTCTATACTTTGAGAGAAATTTCACATTAAGCATCAGATTTATATACTTAATTTGTATATAGTTCATGCAACAGTCCTCAATACATATTTTGCAAGGGTGTGTCTAATTTTTATTTTTAAACATGATCAGGTGTGCAAATTCAACTTAAAATTTTATATGAATACCCCAATGCTATTAATAGTTAGCAGTAAATGGTGCAAGTAAAAATTGGTAAAAGTTAATAGCAACTAGACAACGGGGTGACACGTTGGGGCACCATTTGAGAGAAGGGTAGTGCAGTCTGATGTGACCAGAATGAACATTAAATTTTCCTGAATACTATTGGTATCACTTTGCTTTGGAAACTGAAGTAGAAAACCTCAGTTTATTAAAGAAGAACAACACGTAGCAAAGCAAATATAGCTCCTCCTCATTTAATGAAGGACATTTTTGATGGCATCATTTCTGATTTATCTGCCACCCTCGTGCCTATAGTTGTCATTCTGGAGTCGTGCAGTCCTTTCATCCCCCGTCTCTTCATCTCTTCTGCTGTTTGTTCTTTGTCTCTGATCCTGGAGACGTGAATTTCTCAGCTCCTTTGTCTCTTCCTCTCTTCTCCTTCTGTGCCTGTTTTTGTCATTCTGGAGACGTGCAGCCCTTTCATCCCCCGTCTCTTCATCTCTTCTGCTGTTTGTTCTTTGTCTCTGATCCTGGAGACGTGAATTTCTCAGCTCCTTTGTCTCTTCCTCTCTCCTCCTTCTGTGCCTGTTTTTGTCATTCTGAAGATGTGCAGCCCTTTCATCCTCCGTCTCTTCAGCTCCTCTGCTGTTTGTTGTTTGTCTCTGATCCTGGAGACGTGCATGCCTCTCCTCCTCTGTCTCTTTTTCTCTCATCTTTTTTTGTCCTGACTCTTTGATCCTGGAGTCGTGCAGCCCTGGCCTCATCTGATTCTTGTTCTCTCCCTCTCCTTGCCACTTCCCGACGACGTTTGGCATCAACTCTTGAGCATAATGTCCCCCTTCCCTTTTCACACGGCATAATTAGGCTGACCATTTTTTTTTACCCTAATGCTGGATAGAAGATACGAAGCACTAACACCAAAGGATGCAGATTATTCTTGTTGATTTATTTGGCGCTCTCCTAAATGGACATGATATAGTCACCACTGTCCTTTGACTGCAGCAAAGGGTTTTATGGGTGTTTCGAAGTACATAATTACAATTAGATTTAATTATCTCTTATTGATGGGTGGCAGTTAGATCTGTCCCAATCCTGCACATGCTGATGTGATTAGCAGAATGTGACCCCTCGAAATAGAGCTGCCCTGCCCTTTTGCTTTGGTAGGTGTTGCTGCTGAGGCTGGCCGTGCGCATGCGTTGGGCTGTCGCGTCCCGATTTCCATGATGGCCGATCGGGTCTCGGGTGAAAGCCAGCCTGCCGATTTTTGGCGAATGAGCAATTATATACGTATATCTAATTCTGAACTTTGCCTGCATTCTGTAAGTTAGCGCATTTTAATTCGAAACCAAAAAAAGTGTCGCTGTAATGGACCGTTTGCGCTAATTGAAGGTCACAAACAGACAGAGCATGAGAGTTTTAGTAGTATATAGATAGCCATTTCTGTAACTTTGCACAATAACTATTAATATAAGTAATAGGCATGGACATGTGAATTAAAAAATGAAAAATACTCAATGTGCTTTGTCTGGAAACTGCCATCTAGTGTTTAGAAACAGACTAATTACATTTTTTCGTCATTTTTTAAAGGAGCCAGAGTAGATCTTTATTTTTCAGAACTGAGACTACGAAGTCCCGCACTTAGTGTAGTATAAAGATACTCACCATCTTTTTCACCAAATTAAACAAAGCCATTTACTGAGCCACTAGTTATTCATTTGAGACAACTATATTTTAAGACTATAGTTTTCTTGGTTTGTACAACTCTAAGGTATGATGAGTTGCTCTGCCAGATAAATTATATGATTCTATTGAAATCAACTTAAAATTGTTTCTCTTGTTAAAAATAACTGACAAGGCAATGGTAAAATTTCACAGGTGAGAACCTGGCAAATAAGGTTAAAACAATTATTTAGTGATGTTAAATAAAAGTTTCAAATTTTGCAATTAAAAAATGCTAAGCAGAGGCAATGAACTAGATAAATTGTGCTGACTTGTTTCTGAAAATATCTTCTTTCATAACTGCAAATCAATTCACTTGAATGCAACATAAACTCCACAAACATATCAAGCACAGTTTTAAAGTACAAGTTGCTTAATGATTACAATTTTTGCATTGATTCCAAAAACCAGTTATGTGTTTTTGCACTCATTTTGAAATACAATATCTGTTCTCTTAAGCTGCCATTCATTCTTGAACTCTGTCATGTCTTTTACAACAAAACCTGGGTAATTCTTTCCCCCGTGTAAATCCACAGTACATTTGTATTAACAGGCATTCTAAAACTGAATGTGACTGCCACAGTAGCTTATCGCTAGAGACTTCTCTTAATTCAAAGAAGTGTCTAAAAAGCTGCAAAGGTACTCTCACCTTGACAGCAGTTTCACTGCCTTCTGCTTTAAAATCTTCAAATTTCATTACTTCGGCCATAATGAAGCCCTTCTCGAAATCTGTGTGGATCTTGCCAGCAGCCTGAGGTGCCTTCGTCCCTTTCTGTCAGTAGAAGACCAAAAGAAAATTAATTGTTTTTAGGAAGATGGATTACAGGAGAGATGCATGTCTCTTTGATACAAAATCAGCTTTCAGAGAAACTTTGTATATGTGACATGTCAAGTGATATGAAGCAATCAGCCTTATCCTGATATTGGATACCCATTAAGCAAACCAGGGATAATGTGTCCTCTGTTATCAATGCAAAACAGCAATTTTTGATACAGATTTTGAAGGCAATATTGATTTTAGATGAAGTAATCTTGTCACCATGAGCCAAACAACATTTCTTTTCATTTAAAGTGTCTGAGGCAACATTTTGGTTACATGATCTGAAACTGTAATTGAATTTATTGACCCAAAAAGGGCACACTGCATTTTCAAAAACATTAGCCAGGCTTAGCTTACTACATATTCAAACGCTTTAAACAGAAACGAAATATTTTGCCTCTGAAAACTCTTGATTTGGGTTTTCTAGAAATTACTGATACAAAAGGAGAAAATATGAACCTATTTATTTATAATATAATAACTGCAATCAAGTGAAAAACAAATGTAAATATTGCTTAATTACTTAAAATGTTTACCTTACAATTTATGAATATAATTTTTTTTTATATAGGCATCCGTTAGTCTCGTGAGACCATGGATTTGCGCCTTAGAAGGTTTCCAGGGCGCAGGCCTGGGGCAAGGTTGTATGGAAGACTGGCAGTTGCCCATGCTGCAAGTCTCCCCTCTCCACGCCACCGATGTTGTCCAAGGGAAGGGACCCATACAGCTTGGCACCGGTGTCGTCGCAGAGCAATGTGTGGTTAAGTGCCTTGCTTAAGGACACAACACATTACCTCAGCCAAGGCTCAAACTAGCGACCTTCAGATCACTAGACGAACGCCTCAACCACTTGGCCACACGCCAACACGTGAATATAATTTAGAGCCAGAGTAATATAACACTGATAAAACATTGGAAAATAAACTACATTCGATTTAGTGTACACATATCATATATGTAATCTGTAGTGTGCATTGACAGTTTACCATGTAAATTATATATATTCAATGATTCATGGTGTTTATCTTCATACTCTGAAAACCGTGATGCAAGGGAATATCCAGCACATAAAGATAAAATGCTAATAATATTCAATGTTCTGTTGATGACCATCTTCTATTCATATCCAAATAAAATACCACTTCAGTGATAGAATACTGAAAATATAACAATCAAAAACCAGATTTCAGGTAGACAATGGGAATACAATATTACGCAATTGTCAAAATGTTATTTTATACAGTTATCAAAAGCATCATGAAAAGAATGTTGACACAATGACAATTTCAAATGTATATAAACCGTATGTTAAATTGTCTGGTTTTCAAAACATTTTTATAGCTTTTCATGATGTTTGCTTGACTAAATATCAAATTCAAAATTATTAATATAGAGTAATCAAGTACAATTACATCAATAATTATAAATGCAAAATAAATTACTCTGCCCTTACACACCTTTTTTAATATACAAAATTTTGTACTGATAATTCTATATTGTTTTCATACATAACAAAATTTACAGTTTGGTATTTTAATTATGTGCTGTTCCTTCTTCAGATCATCTGCTGGTAAAAAAAAAGTCAAGGAGACTGACCTTCCTCATTCTTCTCTGCCAACCTGAATCATCCAAAATTCTGATGACTAAGCTCTAACCTGCACCAAGTCCTGTTCACCCATCATATCTGTGCTTGTTGACATACATTTTCTTCTGGTAAGCAATTAAATTTAAAAATTTGCATCCTAATTTTCAGACCCATATCTCTGTACTTCCTGTGATCAAAATAGAGTATGTTCTTCAGTGATAGGTTACTGTTGCAACAATTTATGGACCTGGCCTGATGATCTTAAATCACATCATAGCAGGAGTAACGATAATTCAAATAATCAAAAAGGTAGCTCACTGATATCCTAAAAGGAGGATATTCTGCCCATCATGGATATGCTGGCAAAAGGACTTGCCTAACCTCACCCTTTAGCACTTGGTCTGTGGCTCTGCTGATTACAGCTCTAAGTATACACCCAAGTATTTTTTTAAGTGATGAGAAATTCCATTTCTACTACATACTGGGTGAAGAAAATTTTCCTCACTTCCCTCTAATTCAGCCAATTACTTTTGTCTCCTGTGAAAGGAAAATACATCCTTCCCATTTACCCTCTCTAAACCACTTCTGCTGTCTCTCCACAATAATTTAATGCATGATGATTGTCTTCCTTCAGTCTATGTTCCAAAGTAAACAGCCCTAGTTTATCTATTCTTTTTACACTGCTACAAGTTTCCAGTTCTAACAATATCCCTGAACCTTCCTTGCAATGTTTTGAGTGGAATCACACGATTCCTATAACATGGCAACCAAAACTCAAGCTGTGGTCTAACTCGTGTGGTCTACAGTTCTAAAGTAGCTTCCCTGCTCTTACGTTCCCTTAGCTATTAAAAAGCATTCCATGCATTTTTTTTTAACAACTTTATTTGACCTATTCTGTTGCCTTTAGTATCTGAGAGTGTGCATGCCAAGATCCCCCTTTCTTCCTCCCACTGTAAATTCATAAGTTGATCCTCTCAAATACATTACCTCACACTTCTCAGAACTAACTTCCATTTGTTATTTTTCTACCCAACTACATCTTCCTGCAAAGGGTCTCGGTCTCAGATATCAACTGCTGAATATTAATTTCCATAGATGTTGCCTGTCTTGCTAAGTTTCTTCAGCATTTTGTGTGTTGATCTTGATTTCCAGCATCTGCAGAATCCCTTCTGTTTTCCTGCATTCTGAAGCTTCCCTCCTCCAATCAATCACATGTCAATTCTTGTACCATCTGCAAACCTCATTCCACCCTATTTGGGAATGGATCATTAACAGACTTCACAAAAAACAAGGGACTGAATCCACCACAAAAAATTACTAATCATAAAACACCTATCAAATATTTCCTTTTGCTTCTGCCACTGAGCTAATTTTGGATCCAATTTGCCAGTTTGCCCATCTTGTCAAAAACATTATTGAAGTCCATATACTGCAGATTATATGAAACACACTGATCTCATTAATCTACTTTTTATTTCTGTTTTAGCCTTACTCCTGGCCAAATATGCATTATCAACTTAACTGCTCTCTAAAAAAGTAAAGCAATGATCAGGGTGGGGAACAACTGCCGACCTTGTCACTACAAACCACATCTGTATGAAGAATGTCTGCAGTTCTTAATCCTGGTTTGCTCTTGCCCTGAATTTATTTACTCTACGGAAGAACTAAGCAGTGGAATTTTCTCTTATGATCCCCACTGTGAATCTTCCCTCCTTACAATTTGTTACTATTTGCTAAATTAATGTTTTAAGTGGCTTGGTCGAATTTTGGTTTGGAAAATAATTCTAAGAAGTGTAAGATAACGTTTTTGGGAGGATCAACTAGTGAATTTACTGTGGCAGGATACTGATAAGCTTGGAGGAACAAAGGGAGATAGATCATGGAATGCACGTGCGACTTTACAGATAGTGATGGATATTTAGGTTCATAGCGATACTTCATAGCAATGGGCCAGGATATCGACTTTAAAGAAATAAATTCCGCTTGTCACACAAAACAAATATTGTGCTTATATCATTAAATCAAAAAATATGACATTCAAAATGCAATTTAAATTCACCTTTCAGTTTTTTTGTAATGATAATAATATATAATCTATGATTAATATAATTCCAATAAAGTTTAGTGATATTAATGTCAGATAATATGGGTTTTTTTTATACTTTATAAACTTTGGATTCCACTTTGATATTAGTGTAGCTAAACAAACAGAATAAACCCAAGGAGTTTGGTTTCCTGTTTGAAATATTACCCTTCATCAGCACTGCTTTTACTGTCTGCTTCAGCCACACATAGTAATTTAACTGCACCAACCAACAATACTCAGCAGATTATGCAGCATCTGTTGTTCCATGGGGTAATTTAATGGGCGGCAAAGTGATTAGTGCAATGCTGGGCGTTCCGCGCTGTTGTTAAGAAGTTTCCATGTTATTCCAGTGACTGCTTGGGTTTCCTCCAGGTGCTCCAGTTTCCTCCCACAGTCCAGAGATGTACTAGTTAGTAGGTTAATTGGGTCATTGTAAATTGTCCCGTGATTAGACTAGTGTTAAACTGGTGGGTTGCTGGTCTGTGCAGCTCATTGGGCCAGAAGGGCCTGTTCCGCGCTGTACCTCCAGATAAAATATATAAAATAAAACTGATCCATTTTAATAAAAAAACTACATACCATGTTAATATTTATGTTGTTAGTTCTGTTGATCGAAAATCAAATTTCAACTGTTATGTAAAAGAATAATAATTGTCACTTCTGTTCTTTTTATATACAGGTTAACACAAAATTTTGCAAATATGCATCTTACACAAATTACTGGTTCTCTTCAGGTCTTGGTTGCAGTAATATAAAGTTATGATTGTTTAAATAACGGGCAGTTTATTTATGAGGCATAGAACAGCAAAGAAATCTGAAGATTTCTCATGTGCCCAATTCCCTTTAAATTATTCAAAATAAGTTAAAGTCTATAAGATATAGGAGCAGACTTAAGCCATTCAGTGCATCGAATATGCTCCACCTTTTAATCATGGTTGCCTTTTTCATCCCCATTCACCCGGCTTCTTCCCATAACCTTTAACCACCACACAAGTCAAGAACCTATCAATCCAGACAAGATGGCACCGAGCTGCAATGTCCATCAATGCTGTGGCTCACACTTAGTTGTACTTTAGGTACACTGTGATAGTTTTGGAGAAATAGTTAAGAGTTAATGGTCAGATTAGGGTTTAGCAAAAGGGATCAAGGGCAATAACTGAAAAATCAGGGGCAGGAGCCAATGTTTTAGTCAAGATGGTGCCAAGCTGCAAAATCTGTTGATGTCTTCGCTCAGACAGTTGTTTCTGAGCTTCATAATGATGGTCAGCACAGGAACTAAGAGGTCAGGTTAAGGTTCAGGGATAGGGATAAGGAAAAATGAGAGGTTATGGGCGGCAAATGAAGAGTCAGGGGCAGGAGCCAGTGTTTGGAGTTCAGGTGAGAACACTCCTTGGTTGAACGTTAAGTCTGCAGGAGCTGAGAAGACAAGTGATCCCCAGGTGACAAGTCTGTTTGGGCGGGAGTTACGAGTGCCTGCGACAAACCCCCGCCCCACCCCAAAGACACTGGGGTCGGAAGTCCATGCAAGTCTGGAAGTCAAGGACTGAAGGTCAAACCCATGATCGTTAAATCCTGCAATCAGTAATAAGAGGTAGGCCAAGTTCAGAGGCCAAAGCTGAATGTTGAAGTCTAGAGATTGCCAAGTACAGAGACAGAAGACCAAGGGTCAAAGCTGAAACAAGAGAAAACCTGCAGATGTTGGAAATCTGAGTAACAGACATAAAATGCTGGAGAAACTCAGCAGGCCAGGCAGCATCTATGAGAAAAAGTACAGTCAGCGTTTTGGCCCGAAACATCGACTGTACTTTTTTCCCCCATAGATGATCCTGGCCTGCTGAGTTCCTCCAGCATTTTGTGTGTGTTACAAAGGTCAAAGCTCCTGGATCAGCTTACAAGGAGGTCAGAAGCCCAACACCTGTGACTCTGGACTAGGGACAGATGGTTGAAGGCCCAATGCCTGCAAGTCTAAGAGTCCGGGGCCCCCAAGGTCTGGAGGCCCGGAGGTGTCTTCTCCTGGGGATGGAGTCCTGTCTGTATGGGCAAGTGGATGGTTGGGAAAGAGGCTTGTTTTGCCTTTGTTGTCTTGTTTTGTCGCTGCTTGTGTTGTTCTGCTAAGCATTGTGGGCTTGCTAAGTTGATGTGGAAATGTGAGGCAACACTTCTGGTTAATACGTTGGTTGTTAACACAAATGACAGATGTTTCAATGTACATGTAATAAATGAATCTGAATCACTGGTTTAAGTACACCGAATGAGGGCCTCCACAGCCCTCAGATTCACCACCCTTTGGCTGAAGAAATTCCTCATCTCTGTTTTAAAGGGTGGCTCTTTATTCAGAGGGTATGCTCT
Source organism: Mobula birostris (assembly GCF_030028105.1). Classification (NCBI taxonomy): domain Eukaryota; kingdom Metazoa; phylum Chordata; class Chondrichthyes; order Myliobatiformes; family Myliobatidae; genus Mobula; species Mobula birostris. Next base: position 168,822,303 of record NC_092375.1, on the reverse strand, counting down.
TGGATATTAGTCTTCTCTACTAATGGAAACATCCTCTCCACTCCATCCAGGCTTTTCATTATTTGGTGGGTTTTAATGAGTATCCGAGTCTCCCCCTCCACCTCTCCCACCCCCCACCCAATCCTTCAGAATTCCATGGTGTTAAGGCCAGAGACATCAAATGCTCATTTGTTAAGTCTGACATTCCAAGGATTATTTTTGTGAACCTCCTCTGCACTCTCTACAAGACCAGCATATTTTTTCTTAGATATGAAACCCAAACTTGCTCACGATGTCCCAAATGCAGTATAACCAATGTTTATAAAGCCCCGGCAGTACATTCTTGCTTTCATATTCTAGTCCTTTCAAAATAAATGTTTAAAGTGCACATGCCCTCTTTACTACTGATTCCAGTCTGCAAGTTAACCTTAAGGAAATCCTGATCTAGGACTCCCAAGTCCCTTTGCACCTTGAATTTCTGAATTTTCTCCCCATTTAGAAAATAGTCCACACTTTTATCCTTCCTAATAAATGCATAACCCTACACTTCCCTATGCTTCCTGTCTGCCACTTCTTTGATCAATCTCCTAACCTATCCAAGTCATTCTGCTTCTTCCTGCCACTGCAACACTATCTGTTCATCTACTTATCTTGGTATTGTCTGCAAACCTGGCCACAATGCCATCAGTTCCTTCATCAAGATCATTAATGTACAATTGGATTCTTGATTTCCTTACTTGCAGACTCCAGTCAGTTTGGATCGGTAATATCTGTTCCACAATCTCCATCTCCACACACGCATCACAAGGCTGTGTACGTAATTTCCTGGCTCTACTCGTTTTACACTTATGACTGCGTGGCTAAGCACAGCTCCAATGCCATATTCAAGTTTGTTGACAATACCACTGTCATTGGCCAAATCAAAGGTGGTGAGGAATCAGAATATATGGAGACTGAAAATCTGGCTGAGTGGTGCCACAACAACTTCTCAGTCAATGTTAGCAAGACAAAGTAGCTGCTTACTGACTTCAAGAGGAGGAAACTAAAGATCCATGAGCCAGCCCTCATCGGGGGATTGAAGGTGAAGATGGACAACAACTTTAAATTCCACGGTGCTATTTCAGAGGATCTGCCTTGGGCCCAGCACATAAGTGTAAATACGAAGAAAGCACGGCAGCTCCTCTACTTCCTTATAAGTTTGCAAAGATTCGGCATAACATCTAAAACCTTCATAAGCTTCTACAGATGTGTTGGAGAATATATTGACTGGCTGCATCACAACTATGGAAACACCAATGACCCTGAATGGAAAATCTCACAAAAGTTAGTGGATACGGCCCAGTCCATCACAAGTAAAGCCGTTCCCACCATTGAGCACATCTAAATGAAGTACTGTCGCAGGAAGCAGCATCCATCATCAGGGACCCCAACACCCACAACATGCTCTCTTCTCACTGCTGCCATCAGAAAGAAGGTACAGGAACCTCAAGGCTCACACCATCAGGTTCAGGAACAGTTATTAACACTCAACCATCAGGTTCTTGAACCCGTGGGATAACTTCACTTGCCCCATCACTAAACTGGTCCCACAACCTATAGACTCACTTTCAAGGACTCTTCATCTCATGTTCTTGATATTTATTGCTTATTTACAGTATTTATTATTATTCCTTTTGTACTTTGTAGTATCTTGCCTCTCAAACAATGGGCCCTTATCTTGTTAAGCAGCCTCGTGTGCAGCTTGTCAAAGGCCTTCTGAAAATCCAAATAAATAACACCCACAAATGCTGGAGTAATTTCCTGGTCTTTCACCCTCTCTGGATCCTTTCATCTATAACTGCTGATTAGATATTAACCGTCTTGACCTCAGCACCACTCTCTCCCACTTGAACCTTACAGGCACTGCCCTCAACTCTCTCCACACCAATAATAACCTCACTACCAAATCCATTTTGTTAATGTGGGTGCTGTTGTGGTCTGGCAGACTGACCTCTACCTTTCTGAGGCCATGCAGCAACTCCCAGACACATCCTTTTACTTACCCCTTGAAAAAGATTCCACTTAGGAGCATCAGGCCATTGTCTCCCGCACCATCACCAACCTCGTCAGCTATGGAGATCTGCCATCCACTGCCACCAACCTCATAGTTCACTTACCCAGTCTGTTTCTGCCCCGACCTAAAATCCACAAACCAGTGTGAGTAACCTATTGCTTCTGTCTACTCCTGCCCCACAAAATTTGTACCCACATACTTTGACTACATTTTATCCCCTTTGGTTCAGTCCCTTCCCACACTCTTGATCTCTTTGGCCACTTGCAGTTCCCTGGCCCTGATCGCCCCATTTTCACAGTGGATGTCCAGTCCCTACACACTCCTGTTCCCCCATTAGCAAAGCCTTAAGGCTCTTCACTTCTTTCCAGACAACAGACCTGACTTGGTCCATCTCTGACACTAAAATTCATTAGTACCACAACAGACTTGGTGTCAATATTATCTGCACATTGGGAAGTTTGCAACACAAAGGTAACCCCATGGAGCCACTGTAAGTACCACTTATAAAGTGCAAACTAGGATCAGTCCAATGTATAAAAGCTGACTGGGCATTGCATCTAGCCATATTTTGAATCACCATGCATGTTAAGACCTCAAATGCATCATGCTAACTGCATGAAGCCATAAGAAAGTAGTTTAAAATAGTAAATTCAAGAAAGTATTCTTATGTAGGGGTGAATAAAACATTCTGCATATCGATCACAAATTATATTAATATAATCTCTTAATTTAAAACAAATCAACATTAGTCAAGTAAAGCAATAGCAGCAGTCACACAAAGCCCAAACAAACTTAGCAAATACCAAATGAAAAGCAACATCAATTTCACTGGGGACAAACCCAGTCACACAGATTAAGCAAGCACAATACTGAGGTGCCTTATCTCTGACCACAGGAGGAGGGAAGATAGATTCTGCAGGATGAAGAAATTCATACTATGTAATAGGCAGAATCAATTGCTACCTGCCTCAATCAATGCACCCCACTTTCACTGTTCAACAGCTCACAAATAATTAAAGTTAAAACGAACAAAACCTCATCTATAATGACTAGCTAACCACTGCCATGACAAGCTTAAAAGTCAGTGATATCAATCTGAATTCAACAGTGTGGAACTGTGTGTGGCTGACAACAAGACTATGAAACATACCTTTATGGTCCATGCTCTTACTTCATCCGGGCCTGCAGTAAAAAAATATTCCAGCTGAAGAGATGAGAATCCGGTCTTGATGATTTTGGCCAAAGCACTTAAATTACAAACAAATCATTTTAAAAATTCTATTCAATACATTTCAGTGCAAATATTTATATTTTGGATATTTGACCTCAAAAACATCAAATGGCAAAATATATTTTATTAAACTCTATCCCTCAATTATTAGACCTTTTCACAATATTAAATTCACTCCAATAATAACTGAGTACAAACATACATCATACAATGAAAAGCTTAAAACTGAAGGTTGCAAGCTAAGTATAATCAACTTTCTCCTTGATAATCAAAGTTTCACAAAGGTTGTCATGAGAAAGTACAACTCATGGCCTGTCAGGAACTTCATAAAAACTTCAACAAGATTATAAACTGTCAGTAAATGTTTAAAAGTAAACCTCATATGTAAAAAGCTGAGTATAACAGCCCCAAATAAAATAATTCATTTGGGTAAAAATATGTGCGATGTCACAATTTTATTCCAGTGTTTAAATAATACAATCCCTTGATATCTTCTCAAATCTCTAATGTAATACATCAGCACCCAATGTGGAGCTTTTTCCAGATTTCTACTTTTCTCAGTTTGTACTACCTCATTTCATGTAATAACCTGAATATACCGTGTGGTGAGGGAAGAACCAAATGATTACAGTATGACCCAAAGCAAAAGAGTAGAAAGTGTGGTGCATACTGAATGCAATGACTGACAAAAAAAAAAGCCAGTCCACTATGATCGTCTTTCTTAGTCTCCCAACCCAGACGAAGCTCATTGGTGGCAGCACCAAGGTGGAAAAGAAAACAGGGAAATGAACTCAGCCCTTCAGAATCTGCTTCCTTTTCAGTAGTTATTTATCAGATGGCAGCAAATTAGTACTGGGGGAAGAGGGACTCTTATCTGCTGGTTGAGAGTCACACCAGCTGGTCAGAGAAATCGTGCACCACTGATCATTTGGGGATGGTTTCTTACATCTGGGGGCATAAAGTGAAGAAACAAGATGTTCACAATCACATTCAGGAGGTTTGCTGGTCATCAGAAGATCAGCTCCAGTACTGCAAACCAGCAAAAAAGTTTTTACTTATACATAGTCAGAGCTCAGATTTTACCAGTAGCCATTGAAAGTGGACTCAAAGAACACATTTACTAAATATTCTCTAGCTTCTTAAGCTCATTCCTGGCTACGTTAGAACTCTCAGGCGCCCTGCTTGATTTTGCTTCCTAAACCTTAAGTGTGCTCCTTTCTTCCCTTTGACTGGATGTTCCACCTCTTGTCAGCCATGCCTCCTTCACCCTACCATCCTTTCCCTAGCTCAATGAGATATGCCTCCAGCTGAAATGTGTCGACATTAAGAAAGAGGATGTACTAGGACTTGTTGAAAAACATTGGTATAGGTAACTCCCTGAGGCCTGATACGCTACACCCCAGGTTACTACGGGAACAGAGGGAGGAGACTGCTGTGCCTTTAATGACAAACTTCGTGTACTCTCTGGCCAAAGGAGTTGTACCCAAAGACTGGAGCGTCACAAATGTCGTTCCTTTGTTCGAGAAAGATAATAGTGCTATCTCTGGGAATTATAGACCAGTGAACATAAAATCAGTTGTAGTCAAACTATTGGAGAGAATTCTTACAGACAGCATCTGGAGTATTTGGAGAAGTGTAGTCTAATTAGGGATAGTCAGCATGACTTTGTAAGAAGCAGGTCATGTCTCACAAGCTTGAATGAATTATTTGAGGAAGTGACAAGACAAACTGATGAAGGTAGAGCAGTGGATGTGGTGTATATGGATTTTAGTGAGAGGTTCAACAAGGTGCCCATGGTAGGCTCATTCAGAAAATCAGGGAAACTTGACTGTATGGCTTGACCACAGAAGACAGAGTGTGATAGTAGATGGAGTGTATTCTGTCTGGAGGAAGGTGATCCCTGGTGTTCCAAAGTATGCAGATCACACAAAGGTTGGTGGAATTGTGGATAGTATCGATGTTGTCATCGAATACAATCAGAATTGATAGGATGTAGAGTTGGGCTGAGAGGTGTCAGATGGGAGTTCAATATGGAAAAATGTGAAGTGATACACTTTGAAAGGTTGGGCTTAAATGCAGAGTATAGAGTTAATGGCAGGAGATAGTGTGCAACAACAGAGAGATCGAGGGGTTCACACCCATAGATACCTCAAAGTTGCCACACAAGTTGTTAGAGTGGTTAAGAAGGCACATAGTATGTTTCGTGATATTTTATAAATAACTTGGAGGAGGAAGTGGAAAGGTGAGTTAGAAAGTTTGCAGATGACACGAAGGTTGGTGGAGTTGTGAATTGTGTAGAGATTGTCATAGGATACAACTGAAATTAATAGGATGCAGAGATGGGTTGAGAGGTGTCAGATGGAGTTCAATTAGTTGGGGGATTGAGTTTAAGGGCTGCAAGGCAACCCTATAAATTTCTGATTAGACCACACTTGATTTATTGTGTTCAGTTCTGGTGACCTCATTATAGGAAAGGTGTGGAGTTTTAGACAGGACGCACAGGAGATTTACCAGGATGCTGCCTAGATTCGGGAGCATGTCCTCTGAGGACAGGTTGAATGAGCAAGAACTTTTTTCTTTGGAGCAAAGAAGGATGCAAAGTGACTTGACAGAGATGTACGAGATGATAAGAGGCACAGGCAGAATGGATGGCCAGCGACTTACCCAGGTCAGAAATGGCTAATTCGAGAGAGTATAATTTTAAGGTCATTGGAGGAAAGTATATGTTAGAGAGTTTTTTTTAATACACAGAGAGCAGTAGGTATGTGGCATACTCTGCCAGGGGTGGGAGGAGAAGCAAATATATTAGAGACGTTTAAGAAACTCTTAGACAGGCACATGGACAAAAGAAAAATGGAGGGCTATATGGGAGGGAAGCCTTAGGTTGATCTTGGAGTAGGTTAAAAAGGCCTGTACTGTACTACACTCTGCCCAGATTTGTAGAATCAAAGGCTATGTGCACAGGAGGAGATAAAAATGATGAACAAATTAAAGGGATAACTAAATGTTGCTCCATTTGAAGTCCATTCAGAACTGACTAAGTAATTTGATTTCAGCACAAACACTGAAAACTTAAAATACTTAATGGCATTTCAAAATGTATATTGGAAACTCCTTTTTTATTTAATTAAATTAATAAATAAAAACAAAGCTTTAAAAAGTAAATGCTCAATAACCTTTGTGTTTTGTTTTCTTCCAGGTATTTTGTTTTTTCTTCTTCATCCATATCTTGTAACTTGAGTTCCATTGCTCCACTGAAAGGAATGACCAGTGCTCTCGGGTCATGTTTGTCTACCCACTCTTTAATTTTTATCAACCTGTACAAAAAAGATGCAAAACATTGTTAGCTACTCTGGGCATCATTGTGCAACAGTCATCATCTAGCAGTAAAAATATTTTCATAAAACATCTGTATTTTTTAATTGCCATTTTTCTATATAGACCTTGCATGGTCAGATATGCTTAACTGATAATTACATTCAGAATCCAAAATACCAGTACAAGGTTGCACTTATCTTTAGGGTCAAAAAGTAAATCAAACACCGGAGTTACTTGCAAGTTAAAAATGCACCGATGCCATTAAAAAAGGCTATCATTATTGAAGCTGGCCCATTAGGGATTAAAGGTGTGTTGGCAAATTGGAGCCAAAATTAGCTTGGTGACAGAAGGTAGAGAATGGTATTGAAAAGGTTGGTCTTCTGACTTGAAGCCTGTATTCTGTTGCGTACCTCACTTAAGAAAAGGTGCCAGGACCTCTCTGGTTGGTTCGTTTTCTTTCTTTTTCTCTCTCTCTCTCTCTCTATATATATATATCTTAGATGAGAATGTAGGTGGTCTGATTAGCTGACATAAAAATTGGAATTGAAGTAAAAAGGTTGTCTAAGGATATAGAGGAGCAGAGATCAAATGGAGAATTGGGCAGAGCAGTGGCAGATGGAATGTAATCAGAATAATATATGGTAAAGTTTTCTTGGACATTAAATACTGACGACATTTACGATAAAAGTCAGGGAATATTGGTATACAGAAAGATCTTGGATACACTTTCATTGTTTCATGAACCTGGAGACATAGTTACATAGGATAGCAAGAAAGCATTGGCTTGCTTGCCTTTGTAAGCATGAATACAAGAATTAAGACATCATGTTGCAGCCATACAAATAAATGCTAAGGCTGCACCTGGGGTATTGTGCACCACACAACAGAACAGATACACACATTGGAAAGAGTGCAGAAGAGATCCATCAGGAATGAAGGGCGTTAGCTACAATGAGAGATTGGGTGGAACATGGGGGGGGGGGAAGCTGAGGGGAAAACAAACATTTATAAGATTATGAGCAAGACTGAAAGAGTAGACAGTCCTTTTCCAAGGTAAGGGGTGTCCAAACATAGCGGGCATAGATTTAAGGTGAGAGGGGAAAATTTTAAAAGAGATCTGTAGTGTAAATTTTCCTACACAAAAGGGGACGATTGAGGCAGATACAATTTCAATGTTCAAAAGGAATTTGGAGAGTGGTAGGAAAACAACACAGGGAAACAGGCCTAATGTAGGCAAATGGGATTAGCATATATGAGAATCACCATTGGCATGGATGAGTTGGGTTAAAGGGCCTGTTTCAGCTATAAGACTATACAGACGAAGGCTTTTTTGAACTATCTAAAATATTACAAGACATTTGGTTTCAATTAGCCTATTGGTTAGGTTACCAACCAGCAGAGAGCCTCAACTATTGATCTAGGGTCACTCATTTCAGTTCACCAAAGTTATTGAATACATTTGTATAATATGATAGCACAGTACCATTTTCATGAAACAACTGTAGTATTGGGGAAAGTCAGGAAGGAAGTCTGCTGAACATATTCAAGTCATCCTAAATGACTCTGGACCCATTAATGAAGTTGATTCTTAATTGTCCCTTAATTTGGTCCAGCAGTCAATTGGTCCAAGAGATAATTAAGGATGGACAATGTTTCTGACTTACTGGTGAGCTCTGTTCCCATGAGTCAACAAAATAAAAATCACCAATTTATAGTTAAATTGCCACTAATGAGTTGCATGGTTCAGTCATCTATTTGAAGACAGTGTTTTTTAAATGTTCTAAGGGTGTTCTGAAAGCAAATCTAAACATAGAACTTAATTAATAGAACCAGCATACACAAGAACAAATCCAACTGTGGCTAATACAAAAAAAGCTAACAATAATAATATAGATTTCCAGATAAAAATGTAAGAGTGGGGCAAAGTAGTACTAAATTACTTGAACACCAAAGAGAAAAGTAAGAAGATTTACTAACTTCAAGAGAAACAAATTGTGCAGAGTTTATTCAAAACATTAATTCTTCTTTAAAACAGCAGGAGACAAGAACAATTATGAGATTAAATACACACCCATTCAATACAGCTTTGGACTGATCCCAAGAAATTAAATGCAATCAGTTTCCATCATTTTGTTCCAATGAGCTGTACATTCACAGTAAAAGGACATTTCGTGAGTAAACAACTTTTCTTATGTTAACGTTGACACGTGAGAAAAAAATAATAGCACTTAATAAAGTTATCTAATTGTTCCCGGGATTTTAGGTGGACAGGAAAAATCAATCAAGATACTTGTTTTTCTTTCAGACAGTTCTGCTGATACAATGTCCAATTTCTTGACTCTCTCTAGAGGCCACCACATACCACACAAATTAATTGAAATTTTCACTGGTGAATAATGATAGGCAACTGAAAAATGATGAATAATTTCTGTGCCAAAAGCTAGTTGCCCAAAGTTTTTAAACTAGCTCTAAAGATCATGGAAACTCAATTTAAACTGAATATATTGCGACCTATCACACATCACACTAATTCAGGGAAAAACACTGCAAAGCAAAACTGGACAGAAACTCATCATTTAAAGTCTTTATTTAACAAAATTAATAAAAGAAACTTATTTACTTTTGATGATGTGGTCCCTGTCTTCCACACATTTTAGAAGGCATATTCCTTCAGAAGTGCTAAAGGCAAATCTATCTACTACATTTCAGTGTGCACATACAAAAATGAATTTTAAGAGTAAAATAATGCTTTTGTGTTAAGTGGAGTCTGTACCTCAATGTTATTAAGGGATCTTCCATTAACTTATACTGTACTTCCTCCTTTCATTTGAACTCCCAAGGTGCAACACCTCACACTCGTCCAGATTAAACTCCATCTGCCATTTCTGTGCCCGTATCTGTAATGAATCCCCACTGTATTCTTTAATAGTCCTTTACAACATCTACAACTTGGGCAATCTTGGTGTTATCCTCAAACCTGATAATACACCTGTTTTACATTTTCATCCAAATCACTGATATGTATTACAAACAACCGAGGTCCAAGCACTGATCCTTGTGGAACACCATGAGTCAGACTTCCAACTAAACTATCAGCCTTCCAATCCTACTCTCTGTATTCTATGAATCAACCAGACACCAGTTTCAGCTTTCCATTGTTCTTTCGGAGATTAGAGGTGACTCAGTGGTATAAACCAGTATAACTGCTGCTCACAGCTCCAGTGACACAGAATTAATCTAGAGCTGCTGTGCTGTTTGTGTGGAATTTGTGACCATATGGATTTCCTTCTATGAACAAAGACGTGTGGGTGATGGGTTTATTAGCTATTGTAAATTGCCCTTAGTACTTGACTGAGTGGTAGAAGCTGGGGATAATTGATGGGAATGAGAGGGAAATTAAATAGGATTAGTGAAAATGGGTGCTTTACGACAAGTGAGATTCTGTCATCTATGACTCAGAAGTATAGTAGAGCTACTAGGACTTGATGTTTCAATCCCTATGGTAAGTCGGCACTCTCAATGTCGGCAGTGGGCTTGGAGTGGTGACAAGGAGGGTAGGTACGTCATCGGGGTCATCAGGTGGGCACCCTCCTTCTTTGTTGCTTCGTTGATAAGCCCACGATGTCTCCAGAGGGGTCAACGGTGCTACCTGGCGTCCCAGATACACCCCCCTCAGTTCCATACCCTCCAGTCTTCATCTTGCAGCCCAGTTGTTGCCTTTCCTTTTAATCCAAATCCAATTGCTGCTTTCTTCTGCTACATTTGACAAGGACTTGATTGCTTGTTGGAGGGAGTGTCCCCTCACCCCCATCTTCTTCAATAGACTGGTCGTAGATGTAGTAACGAATCCCCTGAATCCCACTTCTACAGGGAAAATCTTGGTCTTCCAGCCATTCTGGGCAGCTTCAGTTGCCAGTTCAGAGTTCTTGGTCTTTTTCCTCTCATAAGCTTCTTCGACACCATCTTCCCATGGTACTGTCAATTCCACAACATATGCCAGCTTGGCTGTTGTGGACCACAGGACCATATTTGGGCAGAGTGTTGTAGCCACAATGTCTGGGGGAAAAACAAGCTTTTTTTTTCCAAGTCCACGTCCATTTTCCAATCCCGAGCAACCTGCAGAATGATTACATCTTTTGATGTTATGTGGTGCTCGGGGGGTTAGCCTGCTGGTACAAGTCGTGTGATGTGGACATTTCCTGCCGATGTTTGTGGGAGAACATTTGTGGTGATTTGCCTCTGTTCCAAGATTGATGCCAGCTGTTTGAGAACTTGGTTATACCAAAATATATTCAACAAACAAACTGAGAGAAAACAACAAATCAAAGTGTAACAGGAAGAACTCCAGTCTGGGTGACCAAGAGACAAAAGACAGGGTTGGGGAAAGACAATGACAGACTACTTGGTGGAAAGGCAGAAACGGGAGGGATGAACAAGCAAAGAGATTTGCAAAAGTGATTAAGAAGGTTGGGAAAAGGTGATGGCCATAACAAAAGCCAAAGTAAACATAATAGAGCCAGACCCCGCAGAGAAAAATGGAGTCAGTTGAGATAGTTTGGAACAGCAGGAAGGGTGAAAGACAGCATATGAAAGAGAAAAATTCCATCTCAAATCCAAATGATATCCTCTCTGACAAAAGAAAATTCAATTTTGAAAGCATTAATTACTTACTACACCTATATCAGTAGGTGGTAATATAGTTGACATTTATAATGTTTTAAAAAAATGTAACATCATTGTCAAGCACAGAAAATTTTACATTTAAAATCAGAATTGTTTCAGTATACAGGTCTACTACAATTCCACAAGGTGGCAGTGAATATTACATGCCAATGTAAATACAATATCCCTCCTTAGCAACAACAATACCTTATCTCAAAAATGTCATACCTGTTCAGAAAAATACGTGTAGGCTCTCAATGTCATTCCTTACTGAGGTAACCTCTTGCTATCCTGTTCTAGCTAGCTTGCACTTGGTATTAAGTGAATTATGGGCTTAGCGCTTTCATTTCAGTAAAAGTTACTTAAAGTATCAACCATTCTAACTGTTAAAGAAGCTTTTGGACATCTCCAAAATATCAGAATAGCTACAGAAGAAATTCCTATTCTATATAAAGATGGGCACAAGAAAACAAAATATAGGAGAACATAGTGATGGGGACAGGAATTGAATTGACTTTATTACTTACATCGTTCATATACATGAGGAGTAAAAATCTTTATGTAACGTCTCTGTCCAAATGTGCAATTATAGTAATTCATAATAAATATTATGTACAACAGGATAGTCAATATAACATCAAAATACAGTTGTGGCAGCATGAATTAATCAGTCTGATGGCCTGGTGGAAGAAGCTGTCCTGGAGGCTGTTGGTCTTGGATTTCATGCTGTGGTACCGTTTCCCAGATGGTAGCAGCTGGAGCAGTTTGTGGTTGGGGTGACTTAGGTCTCCAATGAGCCTTCGGCCCTTTTTACACACCTGTCCTTGTAAATGTCTTGAATAGTGGGAAGTTCACATCTACAGATGTGCTGCGCTGTCCACACCACTCTCTGCAGAGTCCTAAGATTGAGGGAAGTACAGTTCTCATACCAGGCAGTGATATAGCCAGTCAGGATATTCTCAATTGTGGCCCTGTAGAAAGTTCTTAGAATTTGGAGGGGCCATACCAAACTTCTTCAACCATCTGAGGTGAAAGAGGTGCTGTTTTGTCTTTTTCACCACATAGCCAGTATGTACAGACCACGTGAGATCCTCGATGATGTTTATGCCGAGGAACTTAGAGCTGTTCACCCTGTCAACCCCAGATCCATTGATGTCTATAGGGGTTAGCCTGTCTCCATTCCTCCTGTAGTTCACAACCAGCTCCTTTGTTTTTGCGAAGTTGAGGGAGAGGTTGTTTTCTTAACACCACTGTGTCAGGATGATGACTACCTCTCTGTAGGCTGCCTCATTATTATTTGAGATTAGGCCAATCAATATAGTGTCGTCAGCTAATTTAATTGGCAAATTGGAGCTGTGGGTGGCAACAGTCATGGGTATACAAAGAGTAAAGGAGGGGGCTTAGTACACAGCCCTCAGGGGCTCCTGTGTTGAGAGTCAGAGGGGTGGAGATGAGGCAGCCCACTCTTACCACCTGCTGGCCATCTGACAGGAAGTCCAGGATCCAGCTGCACAAGGCAGAGTGAAGGCCGAGGCCTCTGAGCTTCTTGTCAAGCCTGGAGGGAATTATGGTGTTGAGTTCTGAACTGTAGTCCAAGACCAGCATTCTCACATAAGTGTCCCTCTTCTCCAGATGTGTAAGGACGGTATTTAGAGCTGCGGATATTGCGTCATCTGTCAATCCGTTGTGTCAGGAGGCGAACTGTAGGGGGCCCAGTTTGGGTGGCAGCATGCTGTAGATGTAGATCTTGACCAGCCTCTCAAAGCATATGCTTATTATTGAGTTGAGTGCGACAGGACACCAGTCATTCAGACATGTTACCTTGGTCTTTTTTGGTACAGGGACAATGGTGGATAATTTGAAGCAGGAGGGCACTCTACACTGGGAGAGGGAGAGATGAAAAATGTCTGTAAACACACCTGCCAGTTGTGCCGCGCACATTCTGCATACCTGCCCTGGGATGCCGTCTGGTCCCGCAGCCTTGCGACTGTCCACCTGTTGGAAACACCTGCGTACTTCGGCCTCAGAGATGACTAAGCTGAACTTGCATCATCTGCAGGTCTCCTCAGGGACTCAGTACTGGCGACATCGAATTGAGTGTAAAAAAAGAATTAGTTCATCTGGGAGAGAGGCATCGATGTTGGAAACTCCACTGCGTTTAGCTTTGAAGTCTGTGATGGTGTGCAGACCTTGCCATAAGCTGTGTGTGTTGTTGGTGGAAAGTTTGGAAAGTTGAGTCTGAATCCTGTCTCTGAAACATTGTTTCGCTGCCTTGATGCTTTGAAGTGGAGAAAGAAATGCTGAAGGGTAATAGAACTGGTGAAGTGCACCCGCAAACAGGAAATTGGATCTCAGATGTATATATATATATATATATATATATATATATATATGTATATATATATATAATAGTTACATTTAAAAATAATAGTCCAAAAACAAATAATAAAAAAGTGTTCATAGGTTCAATGTCCATTTAGGAATCATATGGCAGAGGGGAAGAAGCTGTTCCTGAATCACGGAGTGTGTGCCTTCAGGCTTCTGTACCTCCAACCTGATGGAGTGACTCCCCCCCCCACCAAAAAAAGTCAATAGTTTTATAATCTCGAGGCCTATGTTGCTAATCCAGAAACACAAGTTAAAATCTCACCATAACAGTGGGGAAATTTAAATTCAATCAATGAAATGTTGCTACAAATGTGACTCCAGATCCACAGCAATGTTACAGATTCTGAACAGTCTCTGGAAATGGCTTAGCAAGTCGGTCAGTTGTATCAAGCAGAATAAAACTACATGGACCATCGTCAAACTTGGCACTCACCCTGGACAATGCAAAATTGTTCCTTGGGTGTCCTCAAAATTGACAACCTCAAAATCTCACAGCATTGGGTCATACCTAGGCATGGAAGCCTTCTCTTAATCATCACCAACTATCCCCATTCACCTATTGAAACTGCAGAGAATAAAAAGGGCACAAAATATTCTCTGGTTGGGATAGCCATCAACAAGATTTGCTCAATTATTCCTGAAAAGCAATTTCTGGTTTGGATCTGTATCAGATGGCACATCACTCACAGTAACAATGAACCCACGACACCAAGCTGGTTCAATCAATGCAAAAAGATATGCCAACATGAGTAAGGCTTATCTAAAATTGTGGTGGCAATATGGCAAAAATGCAATACATGCTAGGTAGCAAAAGCATTATGCAACAAAGATAAACAATCAACAATCAGATCATATCAAAAGGCCAGGTGTTTCATCTCCTGAGGTTGCACAGTAAATGCAATGTTGGTCCTTTCACTTCCAGTCTTCCATTCATTCAGAGATCCAAACAGTAAAGGAGTAATTCTCTCGTACTTCCTCATCTAGTGTATTGCTTTGGTATTCATAATATGATCACTTCTACATTGGAGAAACTGAATGCAGACTAGATGCCCAATTCATGAAACATCTGGGTTCAACGTGCAGATGCAACCAAGAGCTTCTCGTTGCCTGCTATTTTAATTCTCCATCCTACTCTTGATGTCAGCAAAACTAAAGTTCTGGCCTTTGACTTCAGGAAGAAGTGGGTGCACATACTCCTTTTTACATCAACAGTGCTGCAGTTGACAGGTTTGAAGGTTTCAAGTTTCTAGAAATGAGTATCACCAATGGCCTATCCCAGTCCAATGACACTATGGTGAAGATAGCCCTACCAACTCCTCTACTTCTTCTACAGAAAATTAGCATGTTCTCTTTTGCCCTCACCACACCAATTTTTATTAATACACCAGCGAAAACTATCCACTCTGTCCATGACTGCAAGAAGCTGGAGAGAGCTGTGGACACAGTTCAGCACATCACAGAAAACAGTGTCTCCTCCATGAACTCTGACTACACTTCTTGTTGCCTTGGCAAAGCAGCCAGGATAATAAAAGACCTCCACCTACTCCAGACATGCTCTCTTTCCCAACACCCCCCGCCAATCAGACAGCAGAAACAAAAGCCTGAAAGCATGTACCACCAGTCTCAAGGACAGCTTCGATCATTGGTGTTAGGAGGCAGAATGGCGTTAGGATGCTTTTCTGATTGGAAGTCAGTGACCAGTGGTCTACTCCAGGGAATGTGCTAGGACCCCTATATACTTATGACTTAGATGTGAACATAGGAGTATGATTAGTAAGCTTGCAATGACAATAATATTGATGGTATTGTGCATAGCAAGGAAGATCGCCTAAGGGTACAGAAGGATAAGGATCAGATGGAAAATTGCCAGTAAATAGTGTGGTGCTAAGAGATATCAATGAACAAAGGAACCAGAGTTCAAGTCATAATGCCTTAAAAGTAGCAACAAAGGTAGATTGGGTGGTGAAAGTGGCATAAGACATGCTTACCTTCTTAGGTTGTGGCACAACATAAACAACTTAGAATGCTACATTGCAATTTACAAAATACCAGTTAGACTGTGCATTGTGAAGTAGTGCCGAGGAGATTGACCACAATGTTGCCTAGATTGAAGAACTTTAGTTAAGTAGAGAGACTGAATCGACTGGGCTTTCTGATATGAGGCACAGATGGGGTAGACAATCAGAAGTTTTCATTGTTAAAGGTATCAGAAACAGGAGGACACAGGTTTAATGCAGGAATTTTAAAAGGGATTTGAGGGGATAGGTTCTTTTTGAGATTAATTGATATCTGCAACTCGCTGCCAAAGGAGTTCGTGGAATCATATACAACCACCATGCTTAAGGGACTTCATAAAAATTTTCCAAATCACAGCTTTGCTTTAAGATTTACATTCATTAATAGTAGGCTTGCAGTGCACACTTTAAACCATAAGTTTTGACAAAGGAAGCGAATACTGACCACCACCTTGGGCCAAGATACAAATCTTGTATAATGACATCCTACACTCCTTTTAAAAGTTATGGATCCTTCATCACTGCAAAGAATAAAATTCCTTAAGAAGTTCTTTTTATTTTGTACAAACAAATCTACAGAATCAGTTTCTGTCTACAAGTAAGACCTTGATCAATAAACATATTATTTCCGGGATAAATCATAATTGAAGAAACTACTACAATGTTGAATATCACAAGGGGAGTAACAAAAGGCACTATTTCAAATTTCGACAGCCCATCTTCATAATGTAGAAGCAGAACTGATACATTCAACCACTAAATGAGCATGAAGGTCTTAGGGTTTCTTCATTGACTGACATCAAATCTGACAAGAAATGACTAACAAAGAATTAGGAAACACCATACATAGTGTAAACAGCTCATTCACTGCCTTAAGAGTCATGACGGCCACATTCTGTCATATGAAATGAAAAAGTACTTCCTAGCCAACTTGACATCATATAGAGAGCATGCACAAGTGAATAAGGTAAAAAATCTTAAATTATCAGTCTACTACTGTAGCTTTCAATTGTCTTACTATCTAGTCCATTAGTTTTCAAGCTAGTTCTTGATATCAACTTGATAGCAATCAAAGCACCTATTGCATATATGAAATCTTGCCCTTGTAGATTTTATTTAAAAACCTCAGGTATCCATGCAATACAAAGGCAAGGAAAAAAAAGATTAAAATTCAAAACAAACTTGTCCCTGTGAAGAAAATCATTGTTTATAAAATATACATATTTTTGCAGTTAATGAATTGAAGTAATACAGCAATATTTAAAAGAATATACATGGTGTCTCAAAAGCAGTCTACCTATGGCATTATATAATGCCAGAACAAATTATGTTAAATATAAATACAAATGTGTGAACACTGTACATATAGCAGCATTAATCCTTTGCAAGAAATGCCTTGTGGATCATGAAATTAAATAGGTAATTTATTAATGAATTAAAACTTCAAAACTGCTAATGCCAATGCATTTATTCAAGAAATGTAATACAACCAACTTAAACTTTGCAACAAAAAATTTTTGGATAAACAAAAAAAAATCCAATCATTACCGAGGAATGGGAAAATTTACATCATAAGAGCATTATAATTCACCCATTTATGGAAATAAATAGGAATAGCTACTTATACATGAAATTAATTAAATGCTTCTCTTGTTTTGCACTATTAATTTTCCAGATTCACTTTCTCAATGCTTGCTTTGTTAACTCATTTTAAAATATCTTAAGAAACTCTGATAGCTGTCTTCTTTCAGCCTTAATAACTGTTTGAAGGCATTTTCGGACATCTTGAAAGGCTCTTTTCAAACACTGCATTCTTCTCCCTCCAATACTACCTCTTCAAGCACTTCAAATAGGTGCACTGAATCAGAAATTCTTGTTCCCGAAAGGATAATTTCCAATGACGTAGAAGTAAACTCAAAAAGTCAACCAGCTATGTTAGTAACTCATTTCTGAAAAGATGTTAAGTGTTTACACTTAAGATGTATGTATGGTTACCATACATATCCTTCAAGTCAACCATTCACAGGAATAAGCCCATGTCTACAAGAGTACTTTGAGTATTTTCTCTCATAGAATAGCTTCTCTTTGATCCTTTCACCTAGCTGCTCAAAAATGAACACGAAGGCACAGCAGGCCATCTACTGATATACTATGCTCTAGGAAATCAAAATGGATCTTGTTTCAAAAGAGATTGCTTCTTAATTTCGCCCTATTCCCACTCTGGCTCCATAAACTTAAAACACTTCCCAGGTTCTCAGAAGTTTTATGCCCTCTTTTGTCGTGAAACCAAACAACACAAGAGCTGCATAAACTGGGGTTGTTTTCTCTGGCACGTTGGAGGCTGAGGGGAAATCTGATTGAGGTTTGTAAGATTATGAGAGGCACAGATAAGTGTGGACAGAGAGTATATTTCCCAGGGTTGAAATGTCTAATACCAGAGGCCATGCATTGAAGTTGAGAAGGGGTTGGTTCAAGGGGGATGAGAGGGTAAGTTTTTTTTTAACAGAGAGAGATAGATGTGGATGACTGGAATGTGCTGTCTGGTATTGGGGTCGAGGCAAATACATTAGAGGCTTTTAAGAGACTTTCGGGTGGGCACATGAATGTAAGGAAGATGGAGGGATATGGACATAATGTAGGTCAGAGGGATTAGTGTTTGGGTGTTTTTAGATTGCTTTTTAGGTGGTTCGGCACAACAATGTGGGCTGAATGGCCTGCTCTTGTGCTGTACTCTTCTATGCTCTACATAACACACAAAGTTTGAGAGATAAACATATGGGGTCTTTTGAATGATATTAATGAACTGAAATCTGAAAGTAATTTTTGCTGAGAAATAACAGAATCTGGCAACTTTAGAATTTAGCAAACACTGACCCATAACTAAGCAGTTAACACAGAGTGAACCTGTCTTTCTTCAGCCAGAATGGTATTCAACAGTAGCGAATGCAACAGAACAAACTTCTGTATCAGACTGCAGATGGTTTATAGGCTCTGCAGTTTTACAGAAATAGGCTTCTGATTAGGATAATAATATCAGAACATTTTAGCTTTATCAGAAGATCCACTGAAAGCAGGGTTCACCAAGGGATATGGCTGTCAAACAGTGGTTGTGCATATAGACTATATTCTTTACTCTAGCATTCTTGAATAAGCTACATTTTTATTTCACTTAAGAGTGAAAAAGAGAGCATTGCTACAAGAGAATTGTAAAGAAGATAAAAGTGACAAAAGAAACTGATGCCTGTAAATTATGCAGTAAGTTCTATTAATTAATATTTATATTTGGACTTGATAGTTGGTACCTGCATGTTAAATAATTGGATATAGTAAACATTTGGAAACTGTAAAGTGTTTGTAAGTGCAAGCTTTTTAAAAAAGATTTGCAGAATGAATAGATTATTTTTATTGGTTTTTGAAATATTAATTTCTAACCTTTTTAAAGGATCAATATGTCTCAGATTTTATGGTCAGCTGTAAAGTTACAGCCCCACCTTGGAGAAAGCCGTTCAAAGGTCCAGAAAACTCAAAAAAAAATGCATTTCACAATCCTAACATCAGCTATGGCAGGCATGATCTGGAATAGATGGAAGACAGGCAATGGCAAGAGAGGACTGCAGGCAACCACCAATAATGATGCCAACTATGTCATTATAACATTATAAACTTCTGTCTTTGTGCTTCCAAATTCTGCCTTTGCTTATGCTCATTTGCAGCATATTTTTGTGACCTAGTAAATATTCATATAGACTCTTGGTTCAATTTTCCATGAAATGGAGCCCAAATTCTTTCAATCTTGTCATAACCTGTACTATGCCATTTTAGGCATTTCTCTTCATTTACTAAAACCCCAAATTCTTTAAACCCCTCCTTAAACTCTGCACCCTTTCCTCCTTTAAAAACCACTTCTAAGACCAAATTTTAAATCATCTGCCCTCATAAGCTCATTACCACCGGGTTGTTTCAGTATGCTCTTGTGGATCACATTGCAAAGTTTCTTCATGTTATTTTAAGAGATGATGCAAGTACAAGTTGCTGTTGTTGAGTTTGATACACATCCCCTTTAATTTATTTCCTCACTTCCATAAAACATTTCCACATTAAGCAGAGAAGCCCCTGCACCCATTCAATTTTTCCAAACAAATAATTTAAATTATTGCCCCATTTTGGCAGCAGCATAAAAAAAATCATCCACCACAATACTTGTAAACCCAAGACTACCTTCAGTACAATCGTACTGTAATACTTCAACTCACACAAGATCCAACTTCTAAAATAACCAATCCTCCTCAGTGCTCCAAAAACTTGCTGCACTTATTCTGTTATTCCCACTAATTGTGCCCTTGCTATTTTCAAACTTCATAATAACTTTCCCAAAAGTTTATTCTGTCATCATAAATCTCTCTTCAACTCATGGGTACTGCAACTATCACTTCTTAGAACTCATTTTAACAAAGAACACTTTTCCTGCTTCATCATTTGCATTCTGGGCATTTAAAATGTGTGTGCAAGAAGATTTTATATTTTATCTAAGTATTTAGTGCAAATGCTTATCCTTTACTGTTTTTGTCTAGGTCTTAAACTTCAAACTTCAATATACAGTGGATTCCAGTTAATTAGGACACATCGGGGTCAGTATATTTTTGGCCACCAATTAAATGGCTGCTCCAATTACCCGTAGTTTCATGGAAATAGTTAAAAAGGTACATATATTTTAAAAAAAGCAGTCTCCCAACCTACGTCAAGTCTCACTGATACACAGGAGGCCACACTGGACACTGTATATGACTCCAACAGACTCACAGGTGAAGTGTGGCCTCACCTGTTTGGGTCCCTGAATGGTAGTGAGGGAGGAGGTTAAGGGGCAGGTGCAGCACATGTTCCACTTCCAAGGGTACTAGCGGTGAGACTCAAGGTAGATTAGGAGACTGCTTCACCGAGCACCTACACTCTTTCTGCCAGAAAAAGCAGGATCTCCCAGTAGCCACCCGTTCACTTCCACTTTCCATTCAGATATGCCACATTCAGGTTGGAGGAACAACACCTTATATTCTGTCTGGGTAGCGTCTAACCTGACGGCATGAACATCGATTTCTTGAACTTCTGGTAATGTCCCCCACACCCCCCCACTGCTCTCCTTCACCAATCCCCATTCCCTTTTCCCTCTCTCACCTTATCTCCTTGCCTGCCCATCGCCTCCCTCTAGTACTCTCTCCCCCTTTTGTTTCTTCCATAGCCTTCTGTCCTCTCCTATCAGACTCCCCTTTCTCCAGCCCTGTATCTCTTTCACCAATCAACTTCCCAGCTATTTACTTCATCCCTGCCCTTCCTGGTTTCACCTGTCACCTTGTGTTTCTCTCTTCGCTCCCCCACCTTTTAAATTTACTCATCCTTTTTTCTCCAGTCCTATCAAAGGGTCTCAGCCCGAAACATCGACTGTACTTTTTTCCACAGATGTTGCCTGGCCTGCTGAGTTCCTCCAGCATTTTGTGTGTGTTGCTTGGATTTCCAGCATCTGCAGATTTGCTCTTGTTTGTGATGCTAGCTGTAACCTGTTTGGCAAGTCTCCTGCCCCAATTAAGAGGCACAGTGTTCCAAATAAACAAAGGGAATTCTAGCAATTTTCTCAATTAGTTTTTGTTCTTTAAGAGTTGTCCCAAATAAGCAGCTGCCCCGATTAACTAATAGCCCAATTAAGCAGAATGCACTTTATCACTAAAATTCTCATGATGCCAATGAAATCCAAACATGACTAATATACAAGTCACTATCAAGGTCATAATGCAATCATAAACCTATTTGCCCTTTGATTCAATAACTTGAAGGGAGTTCTGCTAGTATTATGATATTTAGCAGAGATTTATTTTTTGATTGTGATTTTCTGTATATCTCCATTAGTTTACTTCATCTGAGTTTAGATTTGTTTCGGATTAATCATTACTATTTATATCATTATGTAGAATCTCAGCTCAAGAAAAGACATTTAAGTCAGTAGCCTAATTTTCATACTACATATTTGAGAGATTTAGCCCTTAATATTTACAGTAATTCATCTACCACAGTAGTTTCTGTCTGCATTATCAAAAAGATACATTTTGATCATATATGAAAGTCTAACATTTCTCATATAACACTTTTCAAGAGTAACTAAGACCAGGATTCTAATCTGTGGTCCACTTTAGTGTAATTATTCAGACAGACAGTAATGGTGAATGGCAGAGCGAGTACTGATGTCCCATTATTCATAAACACTAAGCCCTGATCTATACCAGGCCTTTTACTTCCCTGAATAAATGGTGCTTGCAATTTTTATTCTTGTAGTAATGGCATTTCAATGACTTATACTGCAAATCTAGTGGAAATCTTTGCATATTAAGTACAAAATTAGATGATGTTCACCACATTTTAATGTAATTATAGCAAACAGGATAATTATTTCCGCTAATCACTTATCAGTCTAAAACGCTCAAAAAATAGGCTCCGGTAACTAATAATATTTATAATCATTTCAATTTCATACTTTAGTTCAAATTAAAAGAATTACCATTCTACTAATAAATTATTTAAAAATTTTAATTGTGATTGCCATCACAATCGTTTTCCTACAATAGAGAGAACACCAAAATACAGAATACAAATAGGTGGCTTTCAGCTTCAAGATGTTGCCGTTAAACAAATTCCAGTAATTAGCTTATATGATTTTGTTGAAAACATTTTTCAAAAATATGTTAGATGTCAAATCAACATCTGTTTTGTGAAATATAACTCTGGTTGTTACACTGCTAGCAGATGACAAACATGCTGATGATTTAACAAATAACTATTTATACCAGATGTAAAAATATTATTAAAAATTATCTTAGGGCTGTCAATTAATCACAGTTGAAATATTCCATTAACTCAAAGGTGTATATTAAAGAAATAGCAAAATTTGGACCATATTTTTTGGTGAGGCTACATTATTCTTAACAGAAGGATCAATTGAAGTAGGAGAATATTGCCACAACTGTCAAGGACTTTGGTGAGACCACATCTGCATACAATTTTGATTGCCTCATTTAAGGCAGTGAATGCAGGAAAAGTTCGTTCTATTGATTCCTGGGATGAAGCAGTTATCTTATGAGGAAATACAGCAGACTGGGCCTATACTCATTGGAGTTTATAAGAATGTGAGATGATCTCAGAATCAGACTCACAGAGTTATACAGCATGGGAATGGCCCTCTTACCGAACTGGTACATGCCAACCAATATGCCCAATAGTCCCATATGCCCTTTAGTCCAATATGCCCAATAGTCCCATATGCTATTTATTTGGCCCATGCCCCTCTAAAGCTTTCCTATCCATGTATTTGTCCTCAGTGGCTGTGCAAGGGCACTTGGTGAGGGACGGTACAGGTGGAGGCATGATCAGGTCCTGAAGACCATCGCTGAAGCCATCAGCGCAGGAGTTGAGTGGGCGAAGCAGTCCCGACCCTCCAAGCAGACCATTGCCTTTGTCAGAGCTGGGGAGCAACCAATACCTGCCAAAAGAACATCTGCAGGCATTCTGATCTCTGCAAGGGACTGGCAGCTGTTGGTGGACCTCGAAGGGCAGCTGAAGTTCCCCAACCACATCGCAGCCACCACCCTGCGACCAGACATTGTCCTAGTGTCTGAGTCGACTAAGCAAGTGGTGCTGCTGGAGCTGACAGTCCCATGGGAAGGTAGCTTGGAAGAGGCCTTTGAAAGGAAGCTCTCCAAGTACGCGGGACTGGTCAGCAACTGTCAGCAGGCTGGATGGACAGCGAGGTGTCTCCCAGTGGAGGTTGGTTGTAGGGGATTTGTAGCCCATTCTTTAGTTAGAGCCTTCAGCATTTTGGGCATCGAGGGAGAGAGGAAGAGGAGAGCCATCCGCAGTACCACCGATGCGGCAGAGAGGGCCTCAAGATGGCTGTGGCTCAAAAGAGGGGAGCCGTGGAGTCATAAGTAGCTAGCCATCTGGACACAAGCTGGGGTCTGATCAGCCCCGGCTGGGTCACCTGGAGGAGGTTGTATCATGTTGAAAGACCCGAAACACCTGATGATTCCAGGAACATCACTGAAGATGTGTCCAGAAGCATCAATAGATGTATGTACACAACAGTGTCCC
Source organism: Mobula birostris (assembly GCF_030028105.1). Classification (NCBI taxonomy): domain Eukaryota; kingdom Metazoa; phylum Chordata; class Chondrichthyes; order Myliobatiformes; family Myliobatidae; genus Mobula; species Mobula birostris. Next base: position 168,798,530 of record NC_092375.1, on the reverse strand, counting down.
AAATGTTTTTTTAACGTTAATGCATCTGCTTTTCTCTGGCAGCTCATTCCATATACAGACTACTCTTTGGATTATAAGAGATATCTAGCATCATAAGAGGAGAACAGAACAAGAGCCATGAACAGAACTGATCAAATTAAAATTAGCAAGCAAAAATGCTGTCTATCTGAAACAAAAGGACAAGATCAGGGCAGCTCTGCTGAAGAAATGCCTGCTCACAAAAGAAAGCAAGTCAACTTGTTGCAAAGTGAACATCAGAAACAAGATGAGGATCAGATTCTAGCAGACAGATGCCAGCATCTTTCCACCAGTGGACTCAGCTCTGATGGGAAGAATGCACTTTACATTTGGTCATTCAGCATTCTCTCATCCAGAAATGCAGTCTGAGCCATTTATTTGAATGGATCATGATGCTCACTGGAAACCTTGCTGCAGGTGAGTTTAGCATTTTTTAAGTTTTACTACAGGCTTTTAATTATTTTATAGCACTTAAGAGGCACCTTAAGGCATTTATTTTGTTTTAGTAGTATTTAAAATTAATTAAAGTTGCTTCAACAGCTTTTAAATACCACTGATGATCAGAAACATTTAAAAATTGTTCTGGGGTCACAGACACAGCAGTCAAAAGGGAAACATGGCTTTCTATGGCAATGCTTTAGTACCTAACGTCTGAGGCTAAGTCATCATTCTCAGCCTGCTTCACTTCTTGGAATGACAGTTGTAGTTGGGCATTCAGATTAAACATATCTGCAGGGCCTCCCTACGTGGGTTTTCCTCACCTTATAAATACCCGACTTGTCCATAGCCTGAATGCACAAACAAGTATTTGGAAGCCTAGCAGTATAGATTTGTCGGCTGTTGAGGAAAAGTGGGCTAATTCTATTGTATGAGAACTCAGTTTGCATGCATTTCCAACTTGCAGTAAACTAGTTGGGTTTCACACAGTTCAAATAAAATGTGAGGAATTCCACAATACTGGGAGAACCTGAAATGAAAACGGACACCAGGAAAGGTGGGATGGGTGAGTGAGTGATTTTCAAGCATTGCTGGCAGGTCAAATCCAACAAGATACTTAACAATATTTCCAAATGTCTCAAAGTTCATGAAGCACTTGTAAAATTATTTCATTAAGAAATTCAAAATATCTAATATTTAAATTAAACCCATCAAACAATTAGAACCAACTGCAGTTCAAAGTGTAAATTATTGGTATTCTTTTATTTATCAGTACAATTAAAACTGAGATTAAGTCATGATTATTTTTCATAAAATCACTCAACAGCCTTCACATCAAGTAAATCCAGACTGAATACACCCAGGATAAGTGCTAGCAAATAAAGATCAACACTCAACTATACCTTTTAGAAAGCTTAAACAGTACAGTAATAAGCCTGTAAGTTTTTTTTCATTTTTGACATGTTCCAGACGTGGAAGATTACTTTCTAGTATATAAGCCTATTAAAAGTTCAATCAACTTTTCCCTCGATGATGCAAAACAAAGCAAGTCTTAATGCTTTTTTTGTAGGGAACATTAAACGCTGTGCAGTACGAACAAACATTACTTGGATATTAATTTAATAAAACACAATGGAAATATCAGCTTACGGAAATACATTTGCTCCTCATAACTTAATTATAGAGTATATTTTAAAAGAATCTTTGTAACAAAATTTACATTACACTTCTTGAACATATGACAAAGGAATCTTTTACTCTGTGAAGCTATTTCTGATAAATCAAATGCAGTATTATTACAAAGCAAAACATATTGGAGTGGAGAAAGCACATACATAACCAACATAAATCATGGAAATGGGAATTTTGGAAAGATAATAAAATTATTTTTTCCTGACGCATTTTTTCCAATTCATTTATGAAATGTGAAGAATGAAAGGAATCACTTGCAAAAATACCATGGATTTGCCTCCAATAACCATGATCAACAAGACTGGAAAAATTTAGTTGTTAGCAAAGAATGACTAAGATCACATTGTAACAGATGCCCAAAGAAAGACAAAGACAAGATTGAGTTTGAAGAGTTTATGAAGAATAAACAAGGATCATTTTCTGCAAACAGATGAATCAAAAGAGTGCAGATTTGAGGTAATTGATGAAAGAATTAGATGAGCGATGAGGATCTGTTTTAAACCTAGAAATTAGTAATGCTACCTGAAAAGGTGGGGGTGGCAGAAATACAACACTTTTGATTATTTCTTTCTTGACGTGCAAATATACAATCAGCCAAACAATAGCCTCATGTAGCACTGACATTCTGCAATTCCACAAATGTTTTTGCAGATTACTTCAATGGGAGGAATGTTTTACCCTTGATGTCCTGGGTGGTGGGGGTCTCTGATTATGGATGCTGCTTTCCTGTAACAATGCTTTGTGTAGATAAGCTCAATGGTGGGGAGGGCTTTACCCATGATGGACTAGGCCGTATCTACTACTTTTCGTAAGAGTTTCCATTCAAGGTCATTGGTGCTTCCATAATAGGCTGTGATACAGCCAGTCAATATACTCTTTAGCACACATCTGTAGAAGTTCATCAACGTCTTAGATGTCATGCCAAATGTTTGCAAACTTCTAAGGAAGTATTTACTTGCTGAGCCTAAGACAGGTCCTTCAAAATAATAACACCAAGGAATTTCAATTTGCAGACCATCTCCACCTCTGATCCACCAATGAGAACTGGTATGGACTTCTGGTTTCTTCCTCCTGAAGTCAATAATCAGCTCTTTGGTCTTGCTGACATTAAGAGGTTGTCATAGCAGCACTCAGCCAGATTTTCAATCTCCCTCCTATGTGCTGATTCTTCACTACCTTTGATTTGGCCAACAAGTGGTGTTGTCAGCAAGTTTAAATATGGCATTAGAGCTATGCTTAACCTCAAAGCCATAAGCAAGTGAAGCAAGGGGATAAGCACACAGCCTTGTGGTTCACTTGTGCTGATGGAGTTCGTGGAGGAGATGTTGAGAAACTGAGTAGGGTCTGCAAGTGAGGAACTCCAATTGCACAAAGAGATATTGAGGTCAAAGTCTTGAAGCTTATTGATTAGTTTTGAGAGAATTTCTAGTATAGAGTGTTGAGCTGTATTCAATAAAGACCACCCTGATGTATGCAACTTTGTTGTCCAGGTGTTCCAGGGTTGAGTGAAGAGTCAATGAGATGGTATCTGCTGTGAACCTGTTGCTCCAGTAGGCAATTTGGAATGGATCCAAGTCACTTCTTGGGCAGAAGTTCTCAAAACACTTCATCACTGTGGATATAAGTGCTACTGGACGACTGTCATTGAGGTAGGTTACCATGTTCTTCCTAGACACCAGTAAAATTGAAACCTGCTTGAACCAGGTGGGTACCTCAGACTGCCAAAGCAAGAGATTAAAGATCTCAGTATACACTCCAATCAGTTGATCAGCATAGGTTTTTAGTACTTGGTCAGGTACCCCATCTTGACCAGATGCTTCGTGGATTCGTCCTCCTGAAGGCTGCTCACACATCGGCTTCAGATGAGGGCTATAGGAGTTTGTGATGGTTCCTCCAGGTTTTGATAGTCAAAGCAAGCTTAGAAGGCATTGAACTCATCTGAAAGTGAAACCCTGTTGTCGCCTATGTCACTTGATTTAACTTTATAAGAGATAGTAGCCACAATTGTCGAGCATCCTTTGTTGATTCAAGTTTTGTCTAGAATTGCCATTTTGCCTGTGAGATGGGCTTTCTGGAGATCATACCGGAACCTCTTGTAGCTTCATTGGTCAAAGCCGCAATCAAGTTTGGAGTAAACTCAGCAACCATAAGTAGTTGCTTGATATCACTGCCATTGACATATTTCTAGCAGTTTAACTGCACTCCAAGAAACACAGTGGTGATTTCCTCTGCATGCCCTCCAACACAAAAATATCCTTCCTATGGTGTACAAGCAACAGGAATTCTGCAGATGCTGGAAATTCAAGCAACACACATCAAAGTTGCTAGTGAACACAGCAGGCCAGGCAACATCTCTAGGAAGAGGTACAGTCGACGTTTCAGGCCAAGACCCTTCGTCAGGACTAACTGAAGCTTCCTTCATTTTATGATTTGTATCCAGAGTTCCCTCTGTTCGTCAACGGTCCCTAGGGCCACACCATTCATTATGTACACCCTATCCTTGTTTGTCCTCTCAAGATACATTACCTTAAACTTGTCAAGATTAAATTCCATCTGTCATTGCTCCACCCAAATTTCAAGAATCCTTACTATGACACCATCAATTTTTGTCACTGTCATATGACATTGTAATTTAAATTGGACAACGGAACAATATAGTAGAATGAAGTGCAAATTAAAACAGGAAACACAAGTTCTTTATGGAGTGCAAGCTTCCTGATACACAAAACAACAAAATTCAGGAGTTAGCAACTCATCCTAAAATTATAATTAATAATGGCATTTTTCTCCAGTTCTATTTAAAACAAAAGCTCTGCATACTGTTTTGCATCAGTATTTACTCAGGAAATTCACATAGCGTATATGGAAGGAAGGGAAACAAGCAGCAGTGTCATGGAACATATAGAGATTAACGAAGAGGAGGTGCTTGCTGCCTTACAGCGAATAAAGGTAGATAAATCCCCCAGGCCTGACACGTATTTCCTCCAACCTTGACAGAGACTAGTGCAGAAAATTGCAGCGGCCCTGGCAGAAATATTTAAAATGTCCTTAGTGTACTGGTGTACACTACCAGTGGTCAGAAAAAGCAAACAGAACAAAACCTAATCCAATTCAGCTCAACCTTATCACTCTGAAATCACCGCAAAGATATACAGCAAAACAAATATAGCAATTACATACTCAGTAGGCACTTTATTAGGTGCACCTGCTCATTAATACAAATACCTCTTAGCAGCAACTCAATAATTGAAGCATGTATCATGGTCAAGAGGTTCAGTTATTTCAAACCAAATATCAGAGTGGGGAAGAGATCTGATCTAAATGATTTTGACCATGGAATGCTTGTTGGTGCCTTACGGGGTGGTTTAACTTCCTGGGATTTTCATGCATTCAGTCCCCAGAGTTTACAGAGAATGATGCAAAAAACAAAAAAAATCATCCAATGAGCAGCAGTTCTGTGGCTAAAAATGCCTAGTTAATAAGAGGTCAGAGGAGAATGGCCAGATTGGTTCAAGCTGACATGAAGGCGACAGTCACTCCAATAACCATGTGTTACAACTGTGGTGTGCAGAAGAGCATCTCTAAACGTACAAGATATTGAAACTTGCAGTAAGTGCCTAATGAAGTGAGCACTGAGGGTTGTTGCCACGACAAAATATGGAGGGAAGAGGACAGCTCTTTCTAAACTGAAGTTGGAGGAAGGAAGCATTGCTCTGAACATGGTTGTGCTTTTTTTTGACTTGGGTGCTAAAGATCTTTCTATCCCCAGCAGGACAAATCTATTATTTTTCTGGAAGAGTTGAATATCCTTTAAATCATTATAAGATAATAAACTTTTGCTTTGTTATCTTGTATTTGTGACATACCATAATGAGCTAACTATGCCCCAATAAATACAGTAATTGAATATTGTACTGACTTTGTACTGCAATCCAAATTATAGTACCTGAAATTCAGTTTGCAATTTTTATACACTCAGCAAATAGCAAAAACCATGAAACAGAATTCAGAGTTCCCTTTTCTGTAGTTATTCTACAAATGCTGTTACCTTTGTTGTGTCGTTCAACTAAAGTTTAATATATTCTTCTGAGACTTTGAGGGGCCTAGAAAAGGTTGATAAGAGTGCGCTTCTTAAAGCACCTAGAACCAGGGTCACTGTTTAAAAGTAACATTACTGAAACAAGCTGAATTTCAAAATTCAAAGCTTAAAGTAAATTTATGACCAAAGTACATCTATGTCAGCATATATCATTTTCTTGTGGGCATTCACAGTAATTACAAGAAACAATAAAAGACCGCACCCAATGGGACGGACAAAAGACAACAAACTGTGCAAATATAAAAGAGGAAAATATAAGATAATAATAAGAAATAATTCAACAATAAAGATTAAGAACATGAGATAAAAAGTCCTTGAAAGTGAGTCAATAGGTTGTGGGAACAGCTCAGTGATGGTGCAAGTGAAGTTGAGTGAAATTATCACCTCCGTTTTGTTTCCTCTTAGAGAATCCCTGGTCTAGATTCTCTACTCTTCCAGTTCAGTGGAAGCATTGAGTATTTTAAGCAGGCATAGATGGCTTTTTGCTGCACGGGATATGTAAAGTTACCAGGGGTTGATGAGAACATGGAGCTAAGGTTACATTTGGATCTCCCCATAGGATTGTGCAATTGCAGGATTGTGTGACTCAGTTGTCTGTTCTTGCTCCAAGTCCATAGACTTGTATGCTACCTTTAAAATAGGCTTATATTTGCTTTTATTAAAAATGGACAATATCTTGCCATGCATGTTCCAGGAGACAAAACTTGTATATTCTACACTTAATCACAAAATCAAAATTTTATTTTATAAGTTATCAGAAATGACAATATTACCTTGTCTTTACCTTTACAGGTGTCCCTCGCTTTTCGAACGTTCGCTTTACGAAACCTCACTGTTACAAAAGACCTACATTAGTTCCCTGTTTTCGCTAACAGAAAGTGTTTTCACTGTTATGAAAAAAAGCAGCGCGCCACGCGCCCCGGGCAGCCGCTCTCCCCCGGATTCGGAACTGCATTCTCGCCGGCATTGCTTAAACACGTGCCTGTGAGCAGCAGTTTGCAAGATGAGTTCTAAAGTATTGGAAAAGCCTGAAAGAGCTCGTAAGGGTGTTACACTTAGCGTAAAGCTAGACATAATTAAGCATTTTGATCGTGGTGAACGAAGGAAGGACAAAGTGAGTTTGGCTTGTGGTAGCTCACGAAGATGATGTTGATGTTTTGGCATCCCATGACCAAGAACTGATAGGTTAGAGCTGATGCAATTGTAAGAGGAAAGGATAACAATCGAAACCGAATGCAGTAGCGAACTGAACGTGAAGCAACTGCGTTTGATTTTCGCAGCAATGATAATAAGTACAACTTTAATTTTGAAAGGGTACGTAGGTTTAGGGGATATTTGCAGGATGGTTTGAGTGCTTACAAAGAACTGTATGATAGAAAAATGCGTGAGGCTCAGCAGTCAAGCATACCTTCCACATCAGCCACAGCAGACGATGAACCTCGACCTTCGACATCGAGGCAGGCAGTCATAAGAGAAGATGAGCTGCCTGCCCTAATGGAAACAGACGACGATGAGATGACACCCCAGTGTCCCACCACCCCAACCCCCAGGCTGTGGACAGATACTAATTCATGGAGAATGCAGCGGTAGCCGGGAGGCACACAGCACATCTTTAAGAAAAAAGCCAAAATAAACATGCTAATTAATTAGGTGCCGCCCAGCACGTAATTGTTGGCCCAGATCAGAGGCGACGCATTCGACAGTCGCCTCTGATCTGGGCCGACAACTACCTGCTGGGCGGCACCTAATCAATTAGCTTGTTTATTTCGGCTTTTTTCTTAAAGATATGCTGGGTGCCTCCCGGCTACCGCTGTACCACTGCATGCTTCGCGGATCGGTATCGGTTTGCTGCCTGGAGGGTGGGGCCACTGCACCACCCAAACTCCGACAACTCAGTCTAACACACCATCAGTGTGCTCGGCGCTGTCCCAATTCCCGTAAGTGATACTACACTGTACATACATTATTTCTACTTTATATCGGCTGTGTATTTTTATGTGTTATTTGGTATGATTTGGCAGCTTCATAGCTTAAAGGTTACTGGAGAGAGTGTTTATGCCGAGAGCGCTTGCGTGAGATTTTCTGCCGAGAGCACTTGCGCCGTGTTTTTGCCAAGAGCGCTTGCGTGAGATTTTCGCTACAGAGAACAGTGCAGGCAATGATTGTGGAAAAGTATTTCTACTTTATATAGGCTGTGTATTTATCATATCATTCCTGCTTTTACTATTATTTTAGGTTTTATGTGTTATTTGGCACGATTTGGTAGGTTATTTTTGGGTCTGCGAATGCTCACAAAATTTTCCCATATAAATAAATGGTAATTGCTTCTTCGCTTTATGACATTCCGGCTTACGAACCGTTTCATAGGAATGCTCTACCTTCGGATGGCAGGGGAAACCTGTATCAGTAAAATAGACTTACAGCATGTTGCAACATAAGAGTATGTTACAACGCAACACAGAATTTCATCAACTTTCAGGAAATTAATACTCCATTTCATTATCAGGTTACAGTAGGTCATTAAACAAAATGTAAAAACCATAGTGGTACCATGAAGAATGTTGTCTGTTCAATTCCCAGGCTGCAATGAGTAGGTTAATGTTAGCTTGTACTTGGGCTGAAATTTCAGAATAAGGTTTAACACTGTTATATGTGATGAAACTTGTTTCTAAATCAGCAGTACAGAACAAGATAAAAACAATACTAAAGCTACAATAAATAAACAGTGCAAAAGACGAATAGCAAGGTAGCATTCATGGACCTCCTGATGGTGTTGGGAAGAAGCTGTTCCTGAAACATTGATTGTGGGTCTTCAGGTTCATTCCTCCCACCTGATGGTAGTAATAAGAAGAGGGCATGAAGCATCAGCTTTTGGAGATGTTCTCAATGGTGCAGAGGGTTGCACCTGTTGATGAGAGCTGGCTACACATACAACCCTCTGCAGCCTCTTTCGATCCTACACAATGGGGCCTCCTTCCAGGCTGTGATGCAACTAGTCAGAACGTGCTCCACTGTACATCGATCAAAAGCTGCAAGTCTTTGGTGACATACAAAATTTCCTCAAACTCTTAATGTGCCATCAATGTGTTGAGCCTAGGATAGATCCGCTGAGATGCTGAAACTCAGGAATTTGAAGTTACTAACCATTTCCACCGCTGACCTCTCAATGAGGACTGGTGTGTGCTCTCCCAACTTCCTCTTCCTGAAGTCCACAATCAATTCCTTAGTCTTGTTGATGTTGAGTGCAAGGTGATTGTTGTGACACCACTCAACCAGCAAATCTATCTTGCTCCTCATCACTTGAGATACCACCAACAACAGTGGTGTCATCAATAAATTTACAAATGGCAATTGAGCTGCGCTTAGCCACACAGTCATGAGTATAATGAGAACACAGCGGTGGGCTATGCACACATCCTTGAGGTGTGTTTGTGTTGATTGTCAGCAGGAGATATATTACTACTGCTCTGCACTGATTGTGGTCTCCGGATAAGGAAGTCAAGGATCCACTTGCAGAGAGGGGTACAGAGACTCAGTTTGGGCGCGGGATTGAGATTTCAGATCTGAATCAGATTCATTTATTTATCAACTAACAATTAACACAACCTGAGTATGTACTGGGGGCAGCCTTCAAACGTCGCCACACATTCTATCACCAACATATCATGTCCACCATGTTCACAGAACAACACAAGAAACAACAACAACAAAAGCAGCTAAACAAGCCCCACTCCTACCCCAGGACAGGCCATCTCCAACCTCCAGTGGAAACACTTAGACCTTCACCTTCCCAGTGAACTCGCTGACTCAGAGGCCCAGAGCTCCAGCCACAGGGTTTCAATTTCTGGGCTTCTGATCAACTTTCAGACTTCGATCTTTGGTGTCGGGCCAGGACTCACCAATGACAATGAATGAAGACCCTGGATAAAGATTCTGAATTCCAACTTTTGAACACCAGGCTCCCCAGATGTTCCAGTTCAGCACAACATCTGAACCACCATTCCTGTGCACCACGATAAGTTAATCATAAAGAAAGCACTGCCATCTCTGCCTTTATCTGATACTGCTATCCAGTCCATGTGGTGGAAGGTGAAGCCCTCAAACTGGAACACTAATGGTAAACCATGTCTCTGTAACAGAACAGTTCCTGATGTCAATCTGGTACTGCAGTCTTGCTCTGAATTCTTCAAATTTATTTTCCATAAACAGTGTATTTGCCAGGAGGAGGGTAGGGAGGAGGCCTTTAGAAACCTGTATTTCAATTTATTACAGCCCTCCCTAGCAGCCCACTAACAACATAACTGTAGTAATGATATTAAGAGACCATCATTGGAAAGCACAATGTCAGGTGTCCTATTCAGAAAAGATACCAAGTAAGACCAAATGAATGAACATTTGGTATTACCATTTTAAAAAAATGAATACTCAGCAATAGTTCTAAGCTGGAACAGAGCTTCTATAGATTCCACTTTCAATATATGAGTTTGATGCCAACTCTTTCCTTGATTGTTTGCACTAAGCCCACTGTACTTCCAAAGAGGCTTAGTCCAAAATCTTCAGTTTTAGCCACATTCTATTATACTAATTTTCTAGCAAAAAGCTACAAAAATTCAGAAGTACCAAACTACAAAACAAAAAGCAAGAAAAGCAAAGTAGAAAAAATATATATAACCATAATAGAATCAACAAAAGACCGAACCAACTGTGCGTTCAACCAGTGTGCAAAAGACAACAAACTGTCAAAATACAAAAAGAAGTAATAATAAAAAAAAGCAATAAATATCGAGAACATGAGATGAAGAGTCCTTAAAAATGAGTCCATAGGTTGTGGGAACATTTCAGTGATGGATGGGGCAAGTGAAGTTGACCGAAGTTATCTCTTTTAGTTTAAGAGCCTGATGGTTGAGGGTAATCTGTTCCTGATCCTGGTTGTTTGAGTCCTGAGGCTCCTGTAGCTTCTTCCTGGTGGCAACAGCAAGAAGAAAGCATAAAGTGGGTGGTGTGGTTCCCTGATGGTGGATGCTGCTTTCTTGCGCCAACATTTCATGTAGATATGCTCAATGGTGGGGAGGGCTTTACCTGTGAAGATACTGATACTACTTTATATAGGATTTTCCATTCAAGGGCATTGGTGTTTCCATACCAGGCTGTGATGCTATCAGTCAATTACTCTCCACCATTCATCTGCAGAAGTCTGTCATGGTTTTAGATGTCGTGCCAATACTTCACAAACTCCTAAGGAAGGAGAGGCACTGCCGTGCTTTCTTCATAATTGCACTTACATGCTGGGCCCAGAACAAGGAACACCAAGGAACTTAAAATTGCTCTCCACCTTTTATCCTCCAATGGGACTGGCTCATGGACCTCTGTTTTTCTCCTTCTGAAGTCAGTAATCAGTTCCTTGGTCTTGCTGACATTAAGAAATTGTTGTTGTGGCACCATGCAGCTAGATTTGCAATCTCCCCTCTATATGCTGATTTGTCATCACCTTCAGTTTGGCCTATGACAGTGGTGTCATCAGGAAACTTGAAAATGGCACTCAGTCATAAGTGTAAAGTGACAATCTGACATGGAATAGGAATAAATGTTACATATGGTATAAATTGTCATTCACAGCAATACTTAAAGAATAAGTACAAAATTCAAGGAGAATTCAGTTTGATTTTAAAGTTTTCGAGTCGGAGGCATATTTATCAAGTTCACAGCAAGCTATTAAAATCCCATCAGCAACACTTTAGTTTCAACAACCAGGTAGGTTAACTACTTTTGAAAATATAACAGAAATCATTTTATGTATACAGATTTTTTGATCTTTCCAAGCATAGTCTATTTTTAAAGAGGAAATGATAAAACAAAGAACATTACAAAACAAAGTACAACGAAGGAACAACTTCTTCAGTCCACCGTGATACCAATTTGAACTAATCCCATCTGCCTTCACAGGGTCAATATCCCTGCCTGTTCTTGTGTTTGTCTAAACGTCAGTTTTACATCTACTTTTACCACCTGCCCCGACAATGTGTTTGAAACACCTACCAGGCTGAAAAAAAAATTGCCTGGTAAGTCTCTTTTAAACTTTCAGCCTCTTACCATAAAGCTACAGCCTCTCATATTTGGCAGTTCCATCATTTTATCAGGTCTTCCCTTGACCTTCAATGGTTCCAAAAGAAAAAAAAATCAGGTTTGTTCAACCCCTTCTCCATACTCTCCAATAACTCCACATCCTTCTTGTAATGCCATGACAAGAATTGCACACACAGTACTCCAAACCTGGCCTCAGCAAAGTTTTATGCAGCTACAACATGGGCTCCTGACTTATAAATTTTATGCCCCAACAAAGGCAAGTATGCCACATGATTTCTTTATCTACTTATTCTTAGTGGCCAGTTTATTAGGTACACGTGTACACTTACTCATTAATACAAATATCTAACCAGCCACTCAAGTGGCAGCAACTCAATGCATAATTAGGGAGACACAGTACACAGCTTGGGGCATCAGAGTTGGGAGTTCAATTCCGTCATCCTCTGTAACTAAATTTGTTCGTTCTTCCCATATGTGGGTTAAAGGGCCTGTTCCACTCTGTGTCTAAAAATAAGTAAACTAAATAATAAATAAATAAAAGCATGCAGACATGGTCAAGTGATTCAGTTGTTTTTCAGACCAAATATCACAATGGGGAAGAAATGTGATCTAAATTACTTTGACCATGGAATGATTGTCAATGTCAGATGGGGTGGTTTGACTAACTCAGAAACAGCTAGGATTTTCACACACAACAGTCTCTAGAGTTTAACGAAAATGGTACAATAAACAAAAGCATTCAGTGATCAGCAATTCTGGGAGAAAAATGCCTTGCTAATGAGAGAGGTCAGAGGAGGCCAGACTGGTTCAGGCGGACAGGAAGGCAACAGGAACTCAAATGTGTTATAACGGTGGTGTGCAGAAGTACACCTCTGAACACACAACATGTCAAACCTTGAAGTTGATGAGCTACAGCAGCAAAAGATTATGAACATACGCTCAGCGGCCACTTTATTAGGTACAAGATTTATCTAATAAAGTGGCCATTGAGTGTATGTTGCTTTTCTTATTAATTCTTAGGATTAAGTGATTAGAGAAGATATTAACACAGGAATACTTATCTATAATGATGCAACATGAAAAAAGAACAATGGTCCAACTAACTGACGGCAGAAAGTTCTAAAGGAAACAACCAGCTTCACATATATATATATATATATATATATATATATGAATTTACTCATTTTGACAGTCTGGGCAAGGTCAGCATTTAATTCCCATCCCTAAATGCCCTTGAGGAACGCTGCCTTTTTAAACCGTGCAGGCATTATGAACAACAGAAGTCCTGAACATGCTGGAGGTGAAATGCCAGCATTGTTTGCTCCACACCATCAATGTGCTGAGCGAAGCTGACATCCAGCTCCCAAGCTATGCACAAGGAGAGAACTGAAGGTTCTTGGCAATGCTGCACACATGGTAACTACAAATAACTGGCAGTGTCTATACTTTAAATATAACAAAATTTTTAGTTTTTGTTAGTGTTTTAATCTGCTTTTATTTTATTAGTTTTTGAAATATCAAAGTCAAATAAATAAATATCCTGATTAAATCTATCAGAGTAGTTTTAAAATTATACATTAGAGATATAAGATTCTTTAAAAACTTCTGACAACCAGTAGATCTGAGGCTTACTTGCTTCTTGAAGCTACTAATCTGTATCATTTGTTAGGTAAGGTTGGTCATCTTATCTAACCTTCCACATCCTGAAAAAAGTGGGGCTGGGAACCTTGAGTAAAGAATCTAGGCAGAGGCTAAGTACAGGTAGATGCAACTCATGTGTTTGGTGGAATGATTTACGGGCCAGTTTGCCAACATGTATTGAGAAAAGATCTTGAAATCAGTTGGGTATTTCATATCTTGAAATTTTCTAATATAACACTAACAGCTGGGTACCATTTTCATGTTGTTACTACTAATGTCACAGAAAATACAAATTGCAACAATGCAGTGAAAAGAAAATCTGCCCCCAATTATTTACTATTTCTTAAGTTTTTCCTCCTTTGCCAATTGCTTCAAAAATTGCAGACAATGGAAATTATGTTTTTTTAAATTCTTTAAATTTACTATTCTTCTCCATATTTGCCCATTGAATGCTACTGCATAGGCCATATCATATAGGAACAAACTAGGTACAGTTAAGCTAGCCAAGATCAATTGCAGACTGTCAAAGTTCCCTAGGGAGTTAGTTTTATTGTCACCTAGATGCAATTAGACTGGTAATTTCCACAGATTTTGGCATATTTTTGACCTCTGAATGTGAAAAGATCATCTAAATTACATAAGGTTTAGAGAGAAAAGAAAAATAATTTACAAAAGAATGTCAGAATGATGTGTAAAAACAGCTTTTTCAAATGTACCTATATGCAGAACTCTTTCAATTACTTTCTGCCATAAATTCATAGAATAGACTCTTCAACTGGTAATTGTTACTGTGTGTATTCATACAGTTTAAAATTATGTGTTGGAGTTCACAATATGTAGCTTTTCAGAAAAATTGTCCAATCCTGCCTATTCTCTTCTCAGCCCCCTAATGATGCTTCATTGCGACTTAGACTGCACGACTCATAGGAAAAATATACAAGTAGACTACAGGTAAAAATAAGTGGTGAGTTTACTAATGTTTCAAGAAATCTGACTGCTGTGAAGATAAGCAGCTTCCCACAGTGCGTTTGACTTTATTAGTACATCACATCATAAATTCATAAATGCAGCTTTATTTGTAGGAGATACACAATAAGGTGCATTACAATCTTCAACAGGAACTCATTTCACAAAGACATTTTCTTTCAGTTACTATTTGATGTAACAATGCATTGATTGACAATGTAAGAGGTGAGGCAAAAGACTTTATATTAGTACCAGAGTTACCAATAATAGAAGCAAAGAAACTAGTTTTGACTTAACATTCCGTCTGCATATCAAACAGGTAATTTTATTTCCTCAATTAATGCTATGCTTTTTGTTTTTAAGTAATGCAATTTCAAAAAAAGTTGCCATAATAAGTGACACTTTCTGTATATTAAAAAAAATCTAAAATTAAAGCCATGATAATTAATTAATTTGGTAATTCTTTAATTTACATTTTTTTTTATTGAGATACACAGCCCTTCGAGCCACAATGCCCAGCAACTCACAATTTAATCCAGGCCTAATCACAGGACAACTTATGATGACCAATTAATCGACCAACCAGTACATCTTTGGACTGTGAGAGGAAACCGGGGCACCTGGAGGAAACCCATGAGGTCACGGGGAGAACATACAAACTCCTTATAGGCAGCGGCAGATATTGAACCCAGGTCGCCTGTAGTGTAAAGAAAGCATTGTGCTAACCACTACACTACTGTGTTGTCCCATTACAGGAATGCTTAAACACAGAAAAATATACTTGTCAGTTTAGCTAGTGAGAGCAAATCCATTTTCTGCAAGTAACTAATGTGCTAGACAATAAAAGTTTGAGGGAGGAAGTGCACTGTGAGGAAGGCAATCAAAGCTTGCAGCAGAATCTGGACCAGTTAGAAAAATTGGCTTAAAAATGGCAGATGGAATTTAATGCAGGCAAGTGTGAGGTATTTCACTTTGGGAGGACAAGCCAGGATAGGACTTAAGTGGTAGGGCACGGATGAGAGCAGGAGAATGGAAGGATCTGTGTTTACAGATCCATAATTCATTGAAAGTGAAGTCATAGGGCGACAGGATCAGAAAGAGATTATTTGGCACATTGGCTTTCTTTATTCAAAGTATTGAGTACAGGAGTCAGGATGGTAAATTGAAGTTGTACAAGACATAACTTACAAGAATGTTGCCAAGACTTGAGGACCTGAATTGTAAAGAAAGGTTAAATAATTTAGGACTTTATTCCCTGGAACGTAGAAGATTGAGGGGAGATTTGATAGAGGTATACACTATTATGAGAGATACAGATAAGGTTTTTCAACTGAGATTGGGTGAGACTAGAACTAGAAGGTGAAAGGTGAAATGTTTAAGGGGAATGAGGACCTTCTTCACTCAAGAGGGTGGTGAAAGGGTGGAATCAGCAGCCAGCGCAAATGGTAATTGCGGGGTCAAATTCAACATTTAAGAGAAATTTGAATAGGTATTGTATATGAATGGGAGGAGCACAGAGTCCTGTCTGGGTGCAGGTCGATGGGACTAGGGAGATTAATGGTTCAACATAGACTAAATGGGCTGAGGGGCCTGTTTCCATGCTGTAGCATTATAAGACTCTATGACTCTAGTGTCTATGGGTTCATTATCCATTCAGAAATCTGATGGAGGTGGGGAAGTAGCTATTCCTAAAACGGTGAGTGTTTGCCTTCAGGCTCTCGTACCTCCTCCTTGATGGTAGCAATGAGAAGAGGGCATGTCCTGGGTGATGGGTGTCCTTAATGACTGATGCTGCCTTTTTGAGGCATTGCCTCTTGAAGATGCTCTCAATGCTGAGGAGGCTAGTAGCCATGATGAGGCTGGTTGAGTTTGCAACTTTCTGCAGCTTTTTCCAATCCTGTGCAGTAGTTCCTCTATACCAAATGGTGATGCAACCAGTTTGAATGCTCTCCATGGTACATCTGTAAAAATTTGCAAGTCTTTGGTGACATATCAAGTCTCCTTAAACTCTTAATGAAATATAGCTGCTGTCACGCCTTCTTTGTAATAGCATCAACATGTTTAGCCCAGGTTGGATCTTCAGAGACGTTGACACCCAGGAACTTGAAACTGCTCGCCCTTTCCACTGCTGATCCCTCACTGAGGACTGGTGCATGTTCTCCCAACTTCCACAATCCACAATCGATTCCTTGGTCTTACTGACATTCAGTGCATCACTCAACCAGCTGATCTATCTCACTCTTCTACGCCTCCTGACTGACAAGACATACTCTAGGAGCTGGTGAGCATGTATGAAAAACTCTGATAGAAACAGATGGGGAATCAATCCAAAGTAGAAAAACAGAACCATCCTTGAGAAAGAATCACTAAAATGGGTCTAAAATCCTCCAACTGCTCAGCAACCCTAACAACGTGACCTGTTATAGCTCGTGACAGTAAATGTTTGCTTAATGCAATTTTGCTGTATTTGCTTTTCATTCAATAATGTTCTCAGTCTACCAAAATTAGATTGTCACTCAATTCAGAAAAAAAGACACTTTACAGAAGGAAAAATAAAACTGCATGTTGGGCATGGACAGGGAAATTCCCTGTTCAACAAGCTACAACGGATTCCCAAGAATGGCAATAATGACACAACTTGACAGTTTTCATATTGCATTAAGATGGCTCATGTATTTGACAGCCTCCTTGGACGGGACCTCTTTGTATTCAATCACTTTTAGCAGTTGTCACAATAGCATTACATGTCAAGGCTGAAAGGATAACTTTGATCTTACAGCACTCATCACCACAGCTTTCCTTTTAAATAATACTGATACATTAATTGACTTTTAAGTCACAATTACTTCCTTGCAATTTTCTTCCATAAATTAGTAATTAATAATTACAGGCTACTTGATGATTAACTGGAAGCCTTTCTGAGTTAAAAAAAATTCACATGTTGTTAAGGAACATCTTAAAGCATGATAGTTGCAAAGAGGTAGGAACTTTAGGGGGAAAATTACAGAACTATGGACCATGCCAGTTGAAAGGTTTTAGTAGTTTAATCACACACTGATTTATCTGCATGCATTATGTAAAGCGTGTTCAATATCCAACATGTTAATTGTATATTTCCTCTTAAGATTTCTACGTTATTTCGGAATTGCACAGAATTTTCAACATGCTTCAAAGTCCAGGTACCCCCCATATCACATATTTGTTACCATGACTTTCACCTGCCACTCATCACCATTTTAACCAATCCGCTGCCTGCATGGAATTTGTCAGTACTTTACATTCCTGCTCTATTCTTCTGTAAATTACGTTTTATTATTTTCCTCTAAGAAGAAAATCAAAGAACCTTGCACCTTTGATACTTACAGTGTATCTGACTGGAATTCTAGATCAATAAGCATTGAGAACTGGCAAATTTTGAACTTCAATTTCTCTGGACATTCCTTATTTCAAGATGACACCTGCTTTTTTTCATCTGCCTTCAGGAAAACAAAATGAGCTACTGAAACCTGAAACCAAAAGGAAAATGCTGGAAATGTCCAGGGCATCATGTGAAATTTCTGGAGAGTGAAAATCTAAATTAATGTAACAAAACACTTATAACCTAATTAAACTGGTCAGCTCTGATACAGAGAAAGCAAGTTATCGGAAATGATTCCATTCTGTATTGAGTTCTAAAGGCTTCAATTTGCCTACACAGAAAATGAGGTGCTGTTCTCAGGCTTACTTTAAGTTTTATTGAAAATCTTACAAGGCCACAGACAGATAGAACACAGGTTTAGCATCAGCCTTGCAGACTGAATGGAGGTATTCTGCAGATTCCCAATCTGCATCTGGTTTCTCCAAAATAGGAGAGATAATGACATAAACACCAAATGTAAAATATGAGATTGTTAAGTATAACTGAACACTGTTTCACCTGGAAGGGCCTTTTTGATCCATTGATGGTGCAGTGAGGCAAGGTGAAAGAATGGGTTTTGCACTGAAACTCTTGAGATATTGGCTGAGGAAAGAGATGGCAGTGGAACTGAGTTTTGGTCAAGACATATCAAAAATCGATGAGGAGAATGGGAATCATTGAGGGTGAATGAGGGAAGGAGACATACATCCCACGAGAAAGTGCTTCAAGTTTGAATTGACTCCCATGCTTCTTCCAGGAATGCTAATAGTGATTAATATAAATAGAAAATGCAAAGAGCATCTATGGAAAGGGAAACAGTTAACATTCAATTCTGGGCCCCTTTGTCATAATTAAGAGAGTTAGTAGAAGAGAAGGTGGAGGGGCTAACTGAAAATCAAAAAATCAACAGTTTAAGGTAATCTGAAACAAAAATAAAACAGAAAACAAGCCGTGCTCAGTAGAAGATGGAAGAGCTGAAATTTTTAAAAACAGCAGTTTAAGGTCATCTGAAACCAAAACAAAAAATTTGGAAATGCTCAGTAGATCAGCCAGAAACCTGTGGAAAAGCAAAATAGGTTAACGTTTCAGGTCTAAGACCCTTCATTAGAACTGGGAAAAGAGAAAATAGTTTTAAGTAGTGGTGAGTGTGGGAAGAATGGATAGGATAAAAGGAATATCTCTAGTAGAGTGAATGAAGTCAGAGCTAACATACTGTCTCTTGTACATTAGTCACCTTCATTAAAAAAATACATGCAGTAGCTCATTCTGCAATCTTCAAAATCTTGTTATCCATGAACTCTACATATACCCGTACATATTTGCCAGGTTTTTTTGAGTAATTTTAACAAGGTCTTAAATCTATATCTGCAGCTTTCAGTGCTACACAATAATCTGTCAGTCATTTTCATCTTCTGCAATCAATGTTATACTTTTCAACAAAGTTTTAAAAATGACAATTTGTTTGCAACCATGGCACCAAGAATGTGTTCATTACCTTTTCAACCATAATAGTAAACAAATTAAGGGATAAAGATAGATTTTCTACAACCCATTGCTTTAGGTCAGTCTCCAAAATCAAGCTTTTTGTGCATGCTGTATTTTGTATACCCCATTTGCCAAACCATTGACATTTTTAAGTCGCAACTTTGAAAAGAATTTCTGTCAAACTGTCAAATACATGCTCAAAATCAGCAACACTGGTAAATTCATGTCTGCATTGACTATAATTTTCAGCAAGTTGTTGTATTACAAATAACTGATCATACTGGAGCCTCTTTTGAATTCTTGTTACTTTCTTGAGATAGTTCCAACTTAGCTATTGGTTTTCAGTGGCTGCATCTAACTCAATAGATCCCAAATTACTTGGCACATCTTATTTTATATTTTTAAAAAGCATAGATATAATCACTGGTTTCTCACAAGTATAGATTTGGAAGACTTAAACTCTCAAAACTAAGATTAACAGATTAAGTGGTAATAGATCAAAACTGGTCTGCCGAGTTAAAAGTACTGCACACCTCTGAAATAACTAAAGGATGGAGAAGGCTGAAGGGGATTAATGTCTACATCCTACATCAATTTGCTATCAGTTACACAAAATTCCAGGTAAACAGATATTTTCCCTGCTTTATCATCCATACTACATCCATCTTTGCATTTCTATTAAATAGATATAAAGACTTGTTTATTGTTTCTGAAAATACGTGTATGGATGCTAAGACATACAGCAATAAAAGCAAAATGATTTAATGTCACCTCCTTTCACAAGTAAGTAGAATCAATCCCATCATCTATCAAATGATAAGTTATAGCTTTCTGAGAGCAAAAAAATTAATAAATATTTCTTGAATTAAGGCATATAAAATGAGCATTTAACTAATATCACATCATCACAACTTGATCCTGGTTTGTTTTTATCTGGACTTCAACCAACAGCTTCAGTGATTCAAAAATTTACAGAGATGTATATTGGGTTCTGTTTCAGTGAACAGTTTGTAGGAAATGTGGTTACGAACTGATTCCTCACACCATTAAATATGTGTGCAGTCCTGTAGTAGCCAGTAAATCAATCCCACCAATCTCCAAATCACTCGTTCAGATGTACAGGTGCTCATAAGTTTGGGAATATCTACAGTGTGGTTGTCAGCTCATTGTTATAAAAATAAATTATCACAGTAACTTCTGGAACAACAGACATGTTCAGTTAAAATTCAGCCCAGAATCTGTTTGAATGTTCCTGCACTGAAAATGCTGTCGCAATCTTTTCCAGTATAAACTGAAATAATCAGTGCAAGGACTTTTGATGTACTTTTTTCTGAAGTATGACCCATGTGTTTTTTTTAAATGGTGGTGTAGGCTTTCACAAATAAAAACATTACCCTGCAGTAACAAAGAAGAAAAAATCTGCGATGCTGGAAATCCAAGCAACGCACACAAATGCTGGAGGAACTCAGCAGGCCAGGCAGCATCCATAGGAAAGAGTACAGTCGACATTTTGGGCCAAGACCCTTCATCAGGACTCTATACTACAATATAAATATATAATGCTGACAATCTCCCTGCAATATTTTTATGTATGGAATCTCATTCGTTCAAACATTATTTCAAAGCTTCACATTCAATTTTTTTTAAAATCTGGTACATCAGCTTCTATCTTCTCATTTCCAGTGTCCCATTGAAAACTATGACAACCATCCACACAAACAATTTTTCAAGAAAATGGAGCAAAGTCTTGCAAGCATTAATGAGAAACAGTGGTGATGTCTAAGAATTAAACTTCAACTTCCAAATCATTAAAACTTTCTGTATGTAAATTTTTGTGGTCTAATTCCAGGTCAAGAAAGAACTATGATAAATGCCATTTCATGATAGGCCTTGAAAACAATATGAGTTTTTCCTAACTATTACTTTTCACGATCCTCAATTTCAAATTGGTGGCTTAGAAAACAAAGAGAAAGGACATTTCCTCAGTTTGAAAAACTATAATAGACCATCCATTTATCTGCACGAAAAAAAATTAATCCCATCTTCAGAATTCTAAAATCCTCAAATGTAGCATTCATCAACCTTAAAGCAGAAAATATTGAAAATATTTCTTTGCCATGTTTGAATAATATGTATATTGCTGTCTGTTTTGAATAACTGAATAATATTGCAGTGGATTGTTTTTAAAACCTACCATTGAAAAAACTGGCATTAAAAATAGGTAAATTCAAAAAACATCCAGTTCAAGTTAAGCAATGTAAATGTATTCAACGGCAGAATTGTATTCAATATCATTGTGTCTAGATAGAACATACAGCATAGAAATCTATAGCACATTACAGGCCCTTTGGCCCACAATATTGTGCCGACCACGTAACCTACCCTAGAAAATGTCTCAAATTACCCTACAGCATAGCCCTCTATTTTTCTAAGCTCCATGTACCTGTCTAAGAGACTGTTAAAAGACACTATTGTATCCGCCTCTACCACAGTCACTGGTAGTGCATTCTACACACCCACCACTCTCTGTGTGAAAAACTTACCTTTGACATACCCCTGTATCTACTTCCAAGCACCTTACAATTATGCCCCCTCATGTTAGCCATGTCAGCCCTGGGAAAAAGCCTCTGGCTATTTACACGATCAATGCCTCTCATCATCTTACACACCTCTATCAGGTCACCTCTCATCTTCTGTCGTTCCAAGGAGAAAAACCCTGGTTCATTCAACCTATTCTTAGAAGGCACACTCTCCGATCCAGGCAACATCCTTGTAAATCTCCTCTGCACTCTCTCTGTAGTACTGTATCTACATCCTTCCTGTAGTGAGGTGACCAGAACTGAACACAGTATTCCAAGTGAGGTCTAACTAAGGTCTTATATAGCTGTAACACTACCTCATGGCTCTTGAACTCAATCCCACGGTTGATGAAGGCCAATACACCATACGCCTTCTGTCAAACTGTACAGCAGTTTTGAGTGTCCTATGGACATAGACCCGAAGATCTCTCTGATCCTCCACACTGCCAAGAGTCTTACCTTGAACACTATATTCTGTCTTCAAATTTGACCTACAAAAATGACCCACTTCACACTTATCTGGATTGAACTTCATCTGTACTTCTCAGCCTAGTTCTGCATCCTATCGCTGTCCCCCTGTAACCTCTGACAACCCTCCAGACTACCCACAACACCCCCAACCTTTGTGTCATCAGCAAAACCTCATCCAGGTCATTTATAAAAATCACAAAGAGGAGGGATCCCTACGGAACACCACTGATCACCGAACTCCATGCAGAATACGAACCTTTTACAACCATCCATTGCTTTCTGTGGATCCACAAAGCTGGATCTCCTTGGATCCCATGCCTCCTTACCTTTTGAATGAGCCTTGCATGGGGAACCTTAACAAATGCCTTAATGAAATCCATATACACTACATCCACTGCTCTAGCTTCATCAATGTGTTTTGTTACATCCTCAAAGAATTCAATCAGGCTCATTAGGCAAGACAAAGCCATGCTGACATCCCTAATCAGATTATAGTTCTCCAAATGACTGTAAGTCCTGCCTCTCAGGAACTTCTCCAAAAGCTTGCCCAAAACTGAAGTAAGGCTCACTAGTCTATAATTTCCTGGGTTATTTCTACTCCCTTTCTTGAACAAGGGAACAACCCTCCGGTACTCCAATCCTCTAGTACTTCTCCCGTCCCTATTGATGATGAAAAGATCATTGCCAGAGGCTCAGCAATCTCCTCTCTCACTTCCCACAGTAGCCTAGGGTATATCTCGTCCGGTCCCAGCAACTTATCAAAATTAATGCTTTTCAAAAACTCCAGCTCATCCTATTTCTTATTGCCTATATGCTCAAGTGTTTCAGTCCACTGTAAGTCATCCCCACAATTGCCAAGGTCCTTTTCACTGGTGAATACTGAAGCAAAAGTTATCATTAAGTACCTCCACTACCTCCTCCAACACCATGCACACATTGCCACTATTGCACTTGATTGGTCCTATTCTCACACGGCTCATCCTCTTGCTCTTCACATAAAGGGTTTTCCTTAATCCTGCTCGCCAAGGCCTTCTCATGGCCCCTTCTAGCTCTCCTAATGTCATTCTTAAACTCCTTCCTGGCAACGTAATTTTCTAGAGCTCTAATAGGCCCTAGTTCCTTGAACCTTTTGTAAGCTTTTCTTTTCTTCTTAACTAGATTTTCTATATCCTTTGTACACCATGGTTCCTTTCCCTGCTTCAATGGAACATACCTATGCGGAACATTTGCCACATTTTTGCGTGCTGAGAACATCTGCTCCCAATTTATGCCCACAGGTTTCTGCCTAATAACTTCATATTTCCCCATACCTAATTAAATGTTTTCCCAAATTGTCTGCTCCTATCCCTCTCCAGCACTACGGTAAAGGAGATAGAGTTGTGATCGCTACCTCCAAAATGCTCTCCCACTGAGAGATCTGACACCTGACCAGGTTCATTTCCCAATACCAGATCAAGTACATCCTCTTCTCTAGTTGGCTTATCTACTATTGTGTCAGGAAAACTTCCTGAACACACCTAACAAACTCTACCCATCCAAACCCTTTGCTCTAAGGAGATGAGTCAATATCAGGAAAATTAAAATCACCCATCACAACAACCCTATTATTATAGCACTGCTCTAGAATCTGCCTCCCTATCTGCTCCTCGATGTCTCTGGTACCACTGGGAGGTCTATATATAAAAAAAACACCCAGTAGAGTTATTACCCCATACTGTTTCTGGCTTCCACCCACACTGGCTCAGTAGACAATCTCCCCATGGCTTCCACCTTTTCTGCAGCCATGATACTAGGCCTGATTAGCAATACCATGCCTCCACCTCTTTTGCCTCCCTCTCTGTTCTTTTTGAAACATCTAAAGCCCAGCACACTTAGCAGCCATTCCTGCCCGAGACATCGAAGTCTCTGTAATGGCCACAACGTCATAGTTCCACGTATTGATCCATGCTCTAAGTTCATCCGCCTTGTTTATGATACTCCTTGTATTAAAAGAGACATATCTCAAACCATCTGGCTAAGTGCATCTTTGCCTGTCCTTCCTCACAAACCCCCTACAATCTATCTCTATTTGAGTTCCAACTGCCCATCCTCTTCACTTTGGTTCCCATCCCTCTGCAAATCTAGTCTAAACCCTCCCCAAAAGCATTAGCAAATCTCCCTCCCAATATTTTGGATCCCCCTAGTTCAGGTACAACTCGTCCCACTTGTACAGGTCACCCCTTTCCCAGAAAAGGTTCCAATTATCTGAGAACTTGAAACCCTGCCCCCTGCACCTTGGAGGTCCTGCTCTTCAGCCTCCTTCCTAATTCCCTAAACTTATTGCACACCACGACCTCTGGCTGCTCACCCTCCCCTCCAAGAAAATTCTGCAACTGCTCAGAGACATCCTGGACTCTAGCACCTGGGAGGCAACACACTATCCTGGTGTCTCTTTTGCTGCTGCAGAATCTCCAATCTGTCCCCCTAACTATCAAGTCCCGTATGACCATTGTTCTACCTGATTTCACCCAACCCTTCTGAGCTTCAGAGCCAACCACAGTGCTATTGGTCTGGCTGCTGCTGCATTGCCCAGATAGGCCTCCCCCTCAGCAGTATCCAAAGGGGTATACCTCTTACAGAGGGGAATGGCCACGGGGGACCATGCACTGACTTCTTTCTCCCTTTACCTCTCTGTGTTCACTCATCAACGCACTGAATTTTGCACTCTGGGTGTAAACATCTGCTCAAAAGTCTTACCTATCAATTTCTCTGCCTCCCAGATGATCCTTTAGTTCATCCAACTCAAACTCCAACTCCTTAATTCAGTCCTTCAGGAGCTGGAGTTGGCTACACTTCCCACAGGTGTAGTCATCAGGGAGACCATCAGGATCCATGAATTCCCACATCCTGCAGGAGGAGCATTCCAATGCCATACCTGCAACCCTGCCTGCACTGTACTATGGGCAACCAAGACCATTCGTTCAGCAAAACGAAAGGAAAAACCTACCCTTCTTACTTGTTTCTTTGGCCTCAGCCTCTTCTTGTCAAAGCCTCAAAGTGCCCACTCTGACTCTAGCTCCCACTCCGACGATGGCCACTCCACCAGACCCTGTCTCTTCAATGGTTTAAGAAGTAAGACAAAACCCCACGCAATGAGAAAGAACTCACCATGTTTGGCAGTGCTCCGTCTGCCTCAACACAGTGAGAATACTTTCATCAGACACTACAGTGGCTCGAGAAGTTGGTTTCCCATCACCTATTCAGAGGCAATTACACCGATTTCCCAGCAACAACCACATCCTATAAATTAATTTTAAAAAGCATACAACTACCATTAAGGCAAAAGACAAGTCCTAGTTCAAACATGAAAATAAAAGAGCATGCCAGGAGCAAATCAGACATACCTGTACATAAAAATGAAGCATCTCAATGGTAAAAGTACAAAATAGGATTACGTTTATATACAATATAAGAGCTGCAGCTACGGAAAGAGCAAATTAATTCATTAAATCAAATCAAAGCCATGGCCCCTGATTTCTTCCTCCTGTAGTCAATAATTAGCTCTTTGGTTTTGCTGATGTTGAGTGAAAGGATGTTGTTGTGGCACCACTCAACTAGATTTTCAGTCTGCCTCCTATATGCTAATTCACCACTATCTTTGATTCGGTCAATAACAGTAGTGCTGTCAGCAAATTTATATTTGGCATTGGAGCTATACTTGGCCGCACAATCATAGATATTAAGTGAGTAAAGCGGGGGCTAAGCATACAGCCTTGTGCTGCACCTGTGCTGATGGTGATTGTGGAGGAGATGTTGCTGCCAATCCAAACTGACTGGGGTCTATAAGTGAGGAAGTGAAGAATCTAGTTGCATTGCGATGTATCGAGGTCCAAGCCTTAGAGCTTAGTGATGAGTGTTGAGGGGACAATAGCATTGAATATGAGCTGCAATCAATGAAAAGCTCCTAATGTATTCATTGGCCGTGTATTCCAGAGCTGAATGAAGGGTATCTGTCGTTGACTTGTTATGATGGTAGCCAAAACGGAGTGGACTCAGGTCACTTCTCAAGCAGGAGTTGATACACTTCATGATCAATCTCTCAAACCACTTCATCACAATGGATATAAGTGCAACTAGACTATAGTCACTGAGGCAGGATGCCATGCTCTTCTTGTGCATTGGTATGATTGAAGTCTGCTTGAAGCAGGTGGGTACCTTCAGACTGCCGAAGCAAGAGGTTGAAGATGTCAATTAACACTCCAGCCAGTTAAGACATCAGTACCCGACCAGGTACACCGTCTGGGTCACAAGTTTTGCATAGATTCATCCTCCTGAAGGATGCTCACGTGTCAGTCTCAAGAGAATGAAATCACAGTTATTGGGGGTCAATGGGGATTTATGAAGGTGACTCTATGTTTTGTCTGAAACAAGTAGTAACATCCAAAAAACAGAATTATCTATTAACCTGCTCCACCACACAACTCTACCTATCGACAATAAACTAAAGAAAAGTAAAAGTCTGAAGCTCCCTCTCAATGGCAATGACAATTCCCATACATGATGACAACTTTCACCAAGCCAAGGAAAAGACTATTTAGAGACCAAGGTCTCAAACCCAGCAACAAGGTCACAGTCTGCAAAGCAGAATTCCCTGCTCTCTCTTATTCCTCAGACACACGGACAAACAGCAGCTGGCACCTCAAAGTATGGGGGATAATATCACCAATACTGTCACTGCAAAATTCCCAGACCCACTAGTAGAATTAACAAACCAAGTTAAAAATCCTCTGTAATATTCCTCATCCCGAGCATTGAGGGTCCAGTGTTGCACAACAGCCCATGATGGTAGACCGGCAAAAGCATCATAACTACATCAAGGTACAGAAATGTGTCAAATTTGCTGATAGTGTATTTAACAGATACATGCAGGAATTTGTTCCTGTCTCTCATATACTGAACAAATTAAAAAACTGGAATAATCCTCAATTTAGTGCACCTTCTAAAATATTGTACTCTTTAAGTGGCTTTAAAAGCTTACTTTGAAATTAATTATTCATATAACTTTGAACTTGTTTATCACAATAAAGCTACCCAACAGAAAGAGCTGTAGAACAAGCAGAAATTAGATTATACTGACAAATTAGCTTTTTTGTAGGGCTTTCCCCTTAATGAAGGCACTCATAGCCACCTATTAATAGCACGTTTTCAGTGGAGTCTTATGACTTTAATTAGGTATATTAGGCTTCGTTTAAGGTGGAGCTGGTGAAGCTCAGCGACTACTTGCTGGTGACAAATAAAACAAAGGAAACAACTAAATACTTTATTAATCACTCTTTTTATGGTAAACGATCACTGCAAACAATAGCTTTTGAATTGCTTGTAGGACCTGGCATTCTTGCGGTGTGAACTGAAGTCTCGAAGGTGCAACACGGTTGTGGTGTGGAGTGTACCAGCCGAATCGAGGCAGTGGGGTCCAGGCCTGACAGCGGGCAGTGAGCCTATGTATTGCCGTTGCTGGAGCAGACTTAGAGGCAATTCGATGCAGAAGAACTGAGGCAAGGTAAGCGGAGGCAAAGCAGAATCAAGGTGGAGCCCAGGCCCAAGAGTGAGAAAAGACCCAAGGTTTCATTGATTTAAGCACTGAGCAAATTGGAAAGGTCAGGTACAGGCCGAATCAAGGTCTGCGAGCGCATCGAAGCAGCAGGGCCCGGGTCCAGGAGCAAGGAACAAATCACGGTTTGGACGATTTAAGCGCCGGATCAGAATGAAAAGGCCAGGGTGTCATGGCCAGGGGCAAGGGATACGCTGGTTCAACTTGCTGCACTTTGAGGCTTACTTGTCTCTGCACTGAACCAAGGCTATGGCCTGCAACTAACGGGCTCCTGGATTGGCTGTGGACTCACTTTCATGAACCTCAGTTCTGAATACTATTTGCTTACTTCTATTGTTTAAAAGATTTGTTTTTCCATGCACGTTGGGTGTTCAACAGTCTTCTTTTGTTTTCATGGGTTTTAATTGGTTTCTTTGTTTTGTGGATGCCTGTAAGGAGATACTTTATACTTTATTGTCGCCAAACAATTGGTACTAGAACATACAATCATCACAGTGATATTTGATTCTGTGCTTCACACTCCCTGGATTACAAATATTAAATATTAAAAATATTAAAAATAGTTAAAAATAGTAAATATTAAAAATATAAATTATAAATCATAAATAGAAAATAGAAAAGGTAGTGCAAAAAAACCGAGAGGCAGGTCTGGATATTTGGAGGGTACGGCCCAGATCCGGGTCAGGATCCATTCAGCAGTCTTATCACAGTTGGAAAGAAGCTGTTCCCAAATCTGGCCGTACGAGTCAGATATACTACAAAGTATATTTTCATGATAAGTGTACGTTGATCTTTGTATATTTGCAGGTACAAACTAATTGTATTATGGGACTCAGGTAATTCAAAATTAATTTTCCTGTACTACTTGTAATTGTCCATATTCCTCATATATTTAATCCAATTTTTGTCTCTTAACAATGAATATAATTAATTCAAGACAAATGTTTTATCAGTGAGCCAATATTTTCCAAGCACCAATGAAGCTAAAGTGCATCAGTTAAGATATTAATTAAGAAACAGCCACCATAAATGTTATCTGCATGAGTCTTTCACACCTGGAAACTGCAAGTACTGACTTGGTACATTATGACAATAACTTGAACACACACAAACGTCCTGTTATGATTGTTTTCAAATGTATGTTTTTTTAAACCCTGGTACAAATGCTGTGCAGAGAAAAATAGAGCATTAAAGTTTTGATACGATCTATATAAAGAAGAAAAAAAGGATCCCCAATTTCAGTAGATGCCTTCTACATCACGCAATGCTTCCACTCATAAGTGTATGACAAATACTCCCTTAATCATTATTTTACGGGCAGGGATGTGCAGGGGGTAGTCAGTGACTTGCTGGAGGGAAAACAGGAACAGCAGGCAGCAAATTGTTCAGAAAAAAATGGCTATGTGGCAAATTTGCTTTTGGTACATCACTCATTTGCAATGACTTTGATCCTCTGACAAAGACAGATAACAGTACACTGCACATTTTTAATTCTATGATTCAACAATGAATCATGAACCTTACAAAGCAAGCTTCTTTACGTTGTAAGTAAAGATTCACAGTTCATCCAGCAAAAACAATGTTTTAATTCTACTAGCTATACGCGTTCAAAGGAAATAATAAACTCTAATCAAAACTACAAGTGGAAAGTTAAACCATAGGCAAACTTCTCCTGAAAGTTTGTTTATTATTGGGGTCTATTATTAACTGTGCAATTACACCACACTATCTTCACTTCTGGTCAACTCAATGAGTGTGAAATCCTTTCAGTTTTGGAAATTAATCTCATATTTTACAAAGTTTTCAATTCATACAGTAATAATTAGCATACAAGATAGAAGTACAATAAAGACACAAACCAGTATATCAGTCAGGGGCAGATAATAAAGGACTTTGTTTTTTACATTGTTTCCATGTTTAGAATCAACAGGAACAAACCAGAGTTAATATATTAATAAATGAGGAGAAGATAATTTACTCATTTAAGATTGTCTTCAATCTTTAAATTTATTTTAGTCTTACTCCTCTTGTACTGGCATCATTTCCTCAGTGATCCTGCTGATAACAGATACAAAATAACCCACAATGGCTACCATACCAGTTATGTACTATAATCCAAATTAGAACAATTACTTATATTTACTTCAAGTGTGCAATTAAGAAATATTCTTTAACCCTCCATATTTCTAGTTTTCATTTCCTTTAATCATAGATAATTTCTATTCCAAATGTCTGCTCATTTAGGTACAAATGAATAAATTATGCATTGAGAGCACTTTTAGTCTTCAATTTTGCAATTTTCTTCAATGAAAACGCAAAATAAGAAACTTCATTAAGTTAATACTCCAAAGATTATGGTTATTCATAGTTACCCATGTTACATTAATATACACCTATCAAACTAGCATTAGAATAAAGTTCTCACTTAAAAACTGTTTTGAGACATTATGACAAACATTGTATTTAAGATTTGACCTAAGGAACATTCTATCATTAGCTTTTACAGATAAAAGCACAGATGAAGATAAATTTAAAGAGTCACGTTTTCTCTTTCCAGTGGGGAAACTCACCATTTATTCTTCCTTCTAATGTAGTCTTTCTCAGACAAGTTAACCAAATAAATCATTGGCTTTGAAGTCAAGAGTAAATGTTTATTCAATACATCAATCTGTTAAAAAAGCCAAAAAAAAGCAGACTTCAGAGCTCAATTTCTTTCTAAGAAGAGACCAAATAAGAATCAATTTAACAATATTTGTCATACTACATGTGAGACATTTTAAGTAACTAGGAAAGTGAATTATACAACAGTCCTTCTTACAACCTAATTACAAGATTTTTGTCGGATGAAGTGACATGTAATGCAGTTTATATATATAATACATTGCTCCAAGTCTTACCTCCTTGTCATTCCAATCGTGATAGAAGCGCACATGTTTCTTTTCATCTATAACCCAGTTCTTGACTTTGCACATTATATCCTGAAAGATTATACAAAAACAAATGTGTTACAATCTATAAAAGTAAATTAACTCTACAAGAATTGGGCAATTATTTTCCAGTTGTTGAAATAGTATTTTATTTCAAAGGAAAAGCTTCATGGAATGGAAGGGAAAAATACTTTTGTTAACTTTCAACATAACCTTTTCGAAAATATGTAATCACTCTCACTAGTTTGTGTGAGAAAAGCAACATTGGAAACCAGGATTAAAATAAATAAATGACTGAAGACATGGAAAATAAAGGGAGAACAAGAAGCTAAATAAAACATCCACATTTATCCAACCTCACAGAAGCCAGCAAAAATAGTAAAAAGCTTATTCTATATTTGCTTTATGCCAATACTTCCCCACTTCCAGAAAACGAAAAGGAAAATTCACTTCAATTGCACAATAGTAACAGAATCATGCTGGTGATCTCCAACCAGTACATTCAGTTTCAGAACATCTTTCTCAACAGGAAATTTAAAGGCCTTCTAGTTATCAAACCAATGAGCATTCAGAAGGTGCAACTGCAGGAAGACAACTTGCTTTGTTTCTCTGTCCTTTCCTTAAAGAAAGATTAATCATCTGTGAAATGGAAACGGCAAACAGCAAGTGACACAAACTGAACTCTTAAAGCCTTTCCTTATCCATTTCACTGCTCTGAATCGAGAGCTGCATGTGGCACAATTTCCTTTACAAGCAGGTGGTAATAAAAGGCAGGCAGGTTTAAAAGGTCAAGCTTGACTCTTATGTACAAAAATGTATACATAAGATTTTCTGATAAATATTTTGTGATGGAAATATTTTAGCAACAGTACTAAAGACAGAATGTTCTTAACATTAAATTTTTAATTGTCTAAATACTTGCAAGATAAGCAGTCATTTAAATAGCATGATTCTACAAAAATTCAAGTATATAAACTCGGGATCATTTTACCCCAAATATACAAAATAGAATTTTATAATTGGCCAGTATGATGAACATTGACAGTGAGAAAAACATGAAAGATCTGCGAAGTATTAAATTTTCTATTCCATCAGAACATCTTCATGACAATCACATTTTTGATTTCTACAATTTTAAAATTTAATGACATGACACTAACAACCTGCACATGCATTACAATATGAAAATGCTAAACATCATCCTCACTAACTATTCTTTATAGCTTAAAAAGGCATCCAGGAGATTTCACTTGGCATCTTTACATACAACCTTTGACAAGTGATGCAGACCATTTTTATTCATTGCCTAAAATTGTCAGCAATTATGTGCGTCACTGGCCACCTGCAAATTCTGAATGCCTGCTCCAGCCATCATCACAAAAACCAATGTCAGGAGGATTAATCTGAGAAAACACCGAGTCCCCTAATGGTTTCAGCAGGTGAAATGGCCCAGCTGGTTAATACAACAAAGAGTCAGGATAGCTTCATCAAGATAAATGACAGAGAAAATAATGAAAAGGCCAGAACTTTAACTTGTAGAACAGAAATGATGCTCTGCACAAGTAAAAATCATAAGTTTGAATTATTTTCCCTAGCTGTCACATCAAGCACAAGGCTTAAAGATCTGTATAGTGCTCTGAACATGTAAAAGGTCTGTCCAAATACTTTCATTAGCCTGGCATTCTGACCCAAGGTTACCCACTGAATGAATAACTCAGTGCTAATGATGTCTACAACTCCTGGCCTCAGAATTTTATAATTTATATACAGAAATATCATGTTAAACTCAGTCCTTTAATACAACTGTCACAGAATGACCAAGGATAACAAGCAGAAAGTAGATCGACTGTGCATTTCAATTATTTCATACACAGCCGGAGAAAAGCAGGGGGTGACTGAGAGAGATGGGGCTGATATTTTACTTACGTATTCTGGTTTTAGTTTTTTGTCACCTCCTCTCACTGCCACTTTCTCCAGTTTGTCAATAATAGGCATAACGAGTTCTTCATCCTTTAGTCTCAGTTCTTCGTGAATGATTTCAATATCGCGAACAGGATCCACACTTCCTTCAATATGAACAATACCATCATCCTCAAAAGCTCCTGAAAGAGACATTTACAATGAAATTTTTAAAATAAGATTTGTTAATAGAAGTTAGAGAAGTACCTTCTCAGAGTACATTGATATAAATGTAATAATAAACTGAAGATAGCAACAGTGCATTTAGAAAGTGCACTACTGTATTCAATATCCCATTTAATTCTGAACCCCACCATTTTTGTTTCTATAAGAAATTAAGTGCAAATTGTAAAATAGTTGAATTCATCTGCCATGGCTCTTCTCAGAATCAAATCTATTTTATCATTCTAGCTCCAATGGTGATTAGATAATGAACCATTCAGACACACAATTTACACAGCAGCTAATTTCATCGCCCTGATTCCAGGGTATAGATTTTAGGGAGCCGTGAAAAGAGCAAATGACGGCGCATTTGTCATTTGTGAGTGACAACTATTCACACAGTTTGAAGAAATGGTTCTGGCCCTTATTAGGTACACATGCCATTATCACATATTTAAAGTACAGATAGGGCCATAATTTTAAATTGCCAACTGGAAATAAAAGTGTAAAACAACCAGATATTACTGGAGTATGTGTACTGACTCATGCCCTTCCATGTCATTTTTATTCAGCTTATGCAAACAAACTGCATAAATGTGATTCCAAAGAACCACATCTATAAATTATCACAGCCAAAAAATACCATAAAGAAATGAAGCAACTATCAAACAACAAAATCAGAATATCAGTTTAATATAGATTGCAATTGCCGAACAGCTATTCTGAAAAGAACAGATTGCAGTGAATATAAAGGCCAATGTTACAAGTCAAACACAATGATTCATTACTTTAAAAGGTTATTATGTATTTATGGATCAGCTGCAATAGATAAGAATGAATGGAGAGTGCCTTATTTTTCCTACTTCATAGAAAAATTTGCAACTCAGAAGACCGTTCGGCCTATTATGTCTGTGTTGGTAGAAAAAGAACTGTCTAGTCTAACCCCATCTTCCAACACTTGATTCGTGGCCCTGCTAGTCATACATTTTAAGTGAACAATCAAATGCTACTTAACTATGATAATGTATTCTGCTTCTACAACCTTTCAGGCAATTAATTCCAGACTCCTACTACCCTCTAGGTAGAAAAAAAATCCGCAAATCCCCTCTAATTCTACCAGTCACTCTGAGTCTGTAATCCCATGGTTTCTGATCCTTCTGACAGGGAGATTGATCTTCTTATTAACTCTATCTAGGCACTTCATTGTTTTAATTGACCTCAAGTTCCCCCACAGCCAAAAAAAAAACAACCATAACCAATCTTTCATCATCGTAATGGCACCCTACAGTACTGTGCAGAAGTCTTGGGCATCCTAGCTATATGTATGTGTCTCAGACTTCTGCAAAGTACTGTAGATTATATAAGACAGTGAAGAAAAAGACTACAAAACATTAGTGCAAAATCACAATTAAAACCTAGCCCATAGTAACAAAGAGATGATCTGTAGCATTCCACTTCTGAGATAGGATTAGGGTTATGCAGGTCAATTCAAGACAGTAGCTGTTCCTGCACCTGGTGTTGTGCAACTTCAGGTCTTGGTATCTCCTGCCTGATAGTAGCAGCAAGATGAAGACATTGCCAAGACGGTGGGGATCATTGATGATCGATGCAACCTTCTTGAGACAGTTCCTCATGTAGGTGCTTTTGGTGGTGAGGGAGGGCTGTGCTCATGATGGACTAGACTGTGTCCACAACTCTCCACAGCTTCTTGCATTACTGTGTTGGAACTGACATACAAGGCCATAATGCAACCAGTTATGGTACTTCTTACAGTGCATCTTGTACAAGTGTGTTAAGTATTTGGTGACATGCTGAATTTTTACCCACTTAATGACAACTATTAACATCAGGGCCACATCTGGGGAAATATAATGGTGTGATGACATTGTGAAAATCTAAAGAATTAAAAATATAAAACCCAGATAAAAGTACATGCAGATAATGAATATGTGCACTGACATGCAATGCCACATCATTTTTATTCAACTTAATTTTTTTAAAAGTAATCCTAAAGGACAATATTCATAAATTAGCACAAAAGAAACACCAGGCTACCATTGAGTAAAATATTAGCTTATTAAAGGCAGCAATTGATCAACTCATTCC
Organism: Mobula birostris; assembly: GCF_030028105.1. NCBI lineage: Eukaryota > Metazoa > Chordata > Chondrichthyes > Myliobatiformes > Myliobatidae > Mobula > Mobula birostris. Next base: position 168,763,417 of record NC_092375.1, on the reverse strand, counting down.
TCCACATCCATTAATATCCTATTTATTATATATTCTTTTGCCTTGATGCACCTCCTCAGATACATTATTACATACTTCTCTGGATTAAATTCCATTTACCAATTTCCTTCCCAATATTTATTTTCCTTCAGTGTAAAGATTTCCTCTTCATTGTTATGACCAGTCAATTTTGTATCAATCTCTTTATCAAGCCACTTAAATACAAGTCTAAATCATTAGCATGTATTACAAAAGTGTGGGCACGTAGCCAAGTGGTTAAGGCATTTGACTAGCTACCTGAAGGTCGTGAGTTCGAGCCCCAGCCAAGGGAACGTGTTGTGTCCTTGAGCAAGGCACTTAATCACACATTGCTCTGCGACGACACTGGTGCCAAGCTGTATGGGTCCTAATGTCCTTCCCTTGGACAACATTGGTGTCATGGAGAGGGGAGACTTGTACCATGGGCAACTGCTGGTCTTCCATACAACCTTGCCCAGGCCTGTGCCCTGGAGAGTGAAGACTTTCCAGGCGCAGATCCATGGTCTCGCAAGACTAACGGATGCCTTTACTTATTACAAAAACACAAGCATCCCATTCCTAAGCATGATGGAAACTTACTGTTAACAGGCTTCAAGGCATTAAAACATTCAACTACTACCTTTCGTTTCCTTCACCTGAATGAGCTTCAGACCCAATTGCTACTCTCATTTGAATCTGAGGTATATACTCAGTTTATTCCTTCTTCCCTTGTAAACAGTTGCACAAGATTAACAGCTTCAGCACATCATTCATCAACCTCAAGAAGGCAACATCTATCATCAAATATCCTCACCATACAGGCCATGCATCTTCTTGCAGCAGCCATCAGGCAGGAAGTACAGACTAACGTTCCAGACCATCAGCTTCAGGAGCAGTCAAGTCAAGTCACTTTTTATTGTCATTTCGACCATAACTGCTGGTACAGTACGCAGTAAAAAACAAGACAATGTTTTTCAGGACCATGGTGCTACATGAAACAATACAAAAACTACACTGAACTACGTAAAACAACACAAAAACTACACTAGACTACACACCTACCCAGGACTGCATAAAGTGCACAAAATAGTGCAGGTATTACAATAAATAATAAACAAGACAATAGGCACAGTAGAGGGCAGTAGGTTGGTGTCAGTCCAGGCTCTGGATATTGAGGAGTCTGATGGCTTGGGGGAAGAAACTGTTACATAGTCTGGTCGTGAAAGCCCGAATGCTTCAGTGCCTTTTGCCAGATGGCAGGAGGGAGAAGAGTTTGTATGAGGGGTGTGTGGGGTCCTTCATAATGCTGTTTGCTCTGCGGTAGCAGCGTGTGGTGTAAATGTCTGTATGCCTTCAACAATTTGGTTCTTAAATCAACCTGCAAAAGCTAATTCAGTATCACTGCAACATGTGACCATGTTGTTCACTACGCACTGCAATTGATCTTTTTTTCGAGAGTGTGTTTTACTTGTAAAAATTTTACATGAAGGAACACAATTAGAACAAAATCTTGTAGGTACTGGTATAAATAAATTAGATATTATAGAATCATAAAGCTGTACAGCACAGAAATGGGCTCTTTTGGCCTACTTCATCCATACCTATCACTGGTAACCTCATCTGTCCACTTTAGCCTGTGCTCACTACACCTTACCTATCCAAACGTCTTTTAGATATTATCATTGTATCTGTCTTCATCACCTCTTCTGGTAGCTCATTCCAGATAATTTCCATGCTCTGAAGGGAAAGCGTACCCCTCAGATTTCCTTTAGATTTCTTCACCTCACTTTAAATCAGTGCCTCCCTAATTCTAGAGTCCATTCCCCAGCGAAAGATTCTGGTGATCTATCCTGTACACGTCCTTCATAATTTTGCAGTCACTAAGATCATCTCATCTTCCATCTTCCAGTGAGAAGATATCCACCCTATCCAATCTCTCCTTATCATTACATCCACCACCACCCCCCCCCCCCGCCCCAATTAGGTACCATACTGGTTATAAAAAGGCCAAAGATAGTTAGGAATAAAATTTCAAACTCATTTTTATTGTCATGGGCACAAGTGCATGAATACAGCAGTGAAATGAAATAATTAACTGCAGCAGCATCACAGGCATGTAGCTTCAGATAAGTCGGATTCACAAGAAAAACATAGATTGAACATAAATTATACAGGCTATCAAAGGATCTGGACCAGCTGGAAAAATGGGCTGAGAAATGGCTAACTGAATTTAATGGAGACAAGTGTGAGGTGTTGCACTTTGGGATGACAAACCAGGCTACGACTCACACGGTGAACAGTAGAGTCGTGACAAGGGCAGTAGAAAAGAATGCATCTGGGAATTCAAATCTATAATCTTTTGAAAACGGTGTCACAGGGAGATAAAGTCATAAACAGAACTTTTGACACATTGGCCTTCACAAATCAGAGTATTGTGTACAGGAGTTGGGATGAATGTTAAAGTTGTACAAGATGCTGGTGAGAACTAATTTTGAGTATTGTCTGCAGTTCTGGTCAGCTACCTACAGGAAAGATGTAAGTAAAACTGGAAGAGTACAGAGAAAATTTACAAAGATGTCGCTGGTACTTGAGGACCTGAGTTATAAGTTCAGATTGAATAGGCTAGGACTTTATTCCCTGGAGAATGAGAGACGATTTGATATAGGTACACAAATTAATGAGTGTATAGACAGGACATATGCAAGGAGGCTTTTTCCACTGAGGTTGGGTGAAACAGGAAAAAGAGGTTAAGGGGAAAAGATGAATTATTTAAGGGGAACATGAGAGTTGAGATCCCTCATCAAAAATTCAATACCCATGGCACATGTCAAAAGTTTGCCACAGGTTTGTTCTTTTCTCTCCCAAAGATTACTTGTAGATGTAAGGGTAAGATGTAAGGACCGGGTCAGGTCACAGATCTCTCACTGGGTGAACATCTGGGGGACAGTGACCACTGCTCCCTGGCCTTTAACATTATCATGGAAAAGGATAGAATCAGACAGGACAGGAAAAATTTTAATTGGGTAAGGGCAAATTATGAGGTTGTAAGGCTAGAACTTGCGGGTGTGAACTGGGATGATATTTTTTACAGGGAAATGTACGATGGACATGTGGTCGATGTTTAGGGATCTCTTGCTGGATGTTAGGGATAAATTTGTCCTGGTGAGGAAGATAACGAATGGTAGGGTGAAGGAACCATGGGTGACAGGTGAGGTGGAAAATCTAGTCAGGTGGAAGAAGGCAGCATACATGAGGTTTAGGAAGCAAGGATCAGATGGGTCCATTGAGGAATATAGGGTAGCAAGAAAGGAGCTTAAGAAAGGGCTGAGGAGAGCAAGAAGGGGGAATGAGAAGGCCTTGGCGAGTAGGGTAAAGAAAAACCCCAAGGCATTCTTCAATTATGTGAAGAACAAAAGGATGACAGGAGTGAAGATAGGACCGATTAGAGATAAAGATGGGAAGATGTGCCTGGAGGCTGTGGAAGTGAGCGAGGTCCTCAGTGAACACTTCTCTTTGGTATTCACCAATGAGAGGGAACTTGATGACGGTGAGGGCAATATGAGTGAGGTTGATGTTCTGGAGCATGTTCATATTAAGGGAGAAGAGGTGTTGGAGTTGTTAAAATACATTAGGACGGGTAAGTCCCGGGGGCCTGATGGTATATTCCCCAGGCTGCTCCACAAGGCGAAGGAAGAGATTGCTGAGCCTCTGGCTAGGATCTTTATGTCTTCGTTGTCCACGGGAATGGTACCGAAGGATTGGAGGGAGGCGAATGTTGTCCCCTTGTTCAAAAAAGGTAGTAGGGATAGTCCGGGTAATTATAGACCAGTGAGCCTTACGTCTGTGGTGGGAAACCTGTTGGAAAAGATTCTAAGAGATAAGATCTATGGGCATTTAGAGAATCATGGTCTGATCAGGGACAGTCAGCATGGCTTTGTGGAGGGCAGATTGTGTCTAACAAGCCTGATAGAGTTCTTTGAGGAGGTGACCAGGCTTATAGATGAGGGTAGTGCAGTGGATGTGATCTACATGGATGTCAGTAAGGCATTTGACAAGGTTCCACACAGTAGGCTTATTCAGAAAGTCAGAAGGCATGGGATCCAGGGAAGTTTGGCCAGGTGGATTCAGAATTGACTTGCCTGCAGAAAGCAGAGGATTGTGGTGGAGAGAGTACATTCGGATTGGAGGGTTGTGACTAGTGGTGTCCCACAAGGATCGGTTCTGGGACCTCTACTTTTCGTGATTTTTATTAATGACCTGGATGTGGGGGTAGAAGGGTGGGTTGGCAAGTTTGCAGACAACACAAAGATTGGTGGTGTTGTGGATAGTGTAGAGGATTGTCAAAGATTGCAGAGAGACATTGATAGGATGCAGAAGTGGGCTGAGAAGTGGCAGATGGAGTTCAACCCAGAGAAGTGTGAGGTGGTACACTTTGGAAGGACAAACTCCAAGGCAGAGTACAAAGTTAATGGCAGGATACTTGGTAGTGTGGAGGAGCAGAGGGATCTGGGGGTACATGTCCACAGATCCCTGAAAGTTGCCTCACAGGTAGATAGGGTAGTTAAGAAAGCTTATGGAGTGTTAGCTTTCGTAAGTCAAGGGATAGAGTTTAAGAGTTATGGGGTAATGATGCAGCTCTATAAAACTCTGGTTAGGCCACACTTGGAGTACCACGTCCAGTTCTGGTCGCCTCACTATAGGAAGGATGTGGAAGCATTGGAAAAGGTACAGAGGAGATTTACCAGGATGCTGCCTGGTTTAGAAAGTATGCATTATGATCAGAGATTAAGGGAGCTGGGGCTGTACTCTCTGAAGAGGAGGAGGATGAGAGGGGATATGATAGAGGTATACAAGATATTAAGAGGAATAGATTGAGTGAACAGCCAGTGCCTCTTCCCCAGGGCACCAGGGCTCAATACAAGAGGACATGGCCTTAAGGTAAGGGGTGGGAAGTTCAAGGGGGATATTAGAGGAAGGTTTTTTACTCAGAGAGTGGTTGGTGCATGGAATGCACTGCCTGAGTCAGTGGTGGATGCAGATACACTAGTGAAATTTAAGAGATTACTAGATGGGTATATGGAAGAATTTAAGGTGGGGTTTATATGGGAGGCATGGTTTAAGGGTCGGCACAACATTGTGGGCCAAAGGGCCTGTACGGTGCTGTACTATTCTATGATGTACAATATACTGTCAAAAGCTTCCGTAAATTTGAAAATATCAATTTAAAAAATATTCACAAAAATTTGAATTTTTTTTAAAATTAAAAATCAAACTCTGTTTCAAGTTTAGCAACTTAATAACAATTGAAATATGGTCAAGACTCCAATGCATAGTCTGAACCCAAAACATTCACCACCCTCTGTATGGACAGATGCTGCTTGACCTGCAGATTACTCCAGCATCTTGTGAGTGTTGCTTCAGATTTCCAGCACCTATAAAATCTCTTGTGTCTGCTGATTTTCTCTTTTTGTGGCAGATTACAGCATCTGCAGTCTCCTATGTCTCCAAGTTATTTCAGAAATGAGGGAAGAAACTGGCATCAAGTGGGAATAAAATTTCACACTTAACAATGGGTCACAAATTCAGCTGTCACTCAGCAATATTACCTTGTTCAGTACCCCAAGTATAAATGCTCAAAAAAGTTGAGAGCTTTAACAAAATTAGATACATTTCTTCCTAGTGGCATTTTATTGTTTTGGGATTAAAATGCAGCAAGCTCTTCTCTCATTGGCACTTCTTTAAATTAAACTTCAAGAATAACTGTTGGCAAGTTTATACCAATATTGATATTTGCAGTTAAATTCTTGACAAAGGGGAAAGTTTAGAAATAAGTCAACAGCTTTCAAAAGACCATAAACTTTGCAGATCCTTACACTGGTAAAAAAAACACAAAATTAATGTTCCTCTTTGTAGATTCCAATGCTCCTATCTTAATACATTTTTGTCAACTGAAGGTTACATGGGGTAAAATGAATGTGCAGATGGAAATAATCAATACTATGCTTGAGAATTTCCAAAGGTACCTGCAAATGTGCAAGGTGGTTGAGAGGAGGAGGCCTGCCTTGCTCAACGTTTCAGAGAAATTCCCATGGAAAACAATGAAGCGATGTGCAGAAAATGACAACCAATTAACATGTATAACTGTCTGTTCACAAAATATGCAAACAAATGCACTTTGAAGAAATTGCATATTGCATCCTATTAAACATTAGGTATTTGCAGTTGCCTGTTATACCACATCTACGCATAAGCTTGTACATCAGACATTACTTAGGTTTGATGATTCTGTTCTATAAAGTTACTCGAACATTATGAAGATCCCCACCCACCCTTCTCATGGACTGTATGTCCCACTCCCATCAGGGAAGAGGCTATGTAGCTCCACACCAGGACCACTAGATTCAAAAACAGTTACTTTCCCCAAGCTGTAAGGCTGATCAACACCTCCACCCACTAACCCACCCTTTCACACTCCTCACCACCACTACTTTATCATTTCCTGTCAGTCACCTTATGTACAGGCACTCCTATGCCTATCGTCACTTTATGGACATATAATCAATCTATGTATTCATTGTGTTTTTTTAAATTATTGTGTTCTTTATCTGATTGTGATCTTTGTGATGCACTGGATCCAGAGTAACAATTATTTCATTCTCATTCAAAACTGTGCACTGGAAATTACATTAAACAATCATGAATCTTGAAAACATAGTAGAAAGGGCAGAAACAAATTAAGATACTAAAAATATTTGAATAAATTAACAAAACTTAACAAAATCTTGGCATAATTTTCAATCCTCCTTAAGTATGTGAATTGTGTGAAGACTGTTAGATTAAATAGCTTTTATCTACCATGGCAAAAGTATAGGTTATGGTCTACCTGAAGAATGAGCATCATGTTTTGAGTACAGTTGATCTGGTATTTTTAAAACAACCTCAAAGTTTATGGATTCTGGAAGTTAATACTGATGCAATGATAAGAATTTCCCTTCTATCAAGCAGCTATTGGCGTTGTATTGAAGATTCATTGACTTTTAAACTGATAACAGAGAAAGAAAGGAAAGTGACTAAACTGGTAACACATGGTTTTGCCTCTGGGTAGAAGTTAAACATACCCTCAATTTTTTTCCTCCACGTAAAGTAGTAATAATTTCATTTGTTAGGAAATTCTCTGATTACAGAAAGGCAATATTATTAGACTAATACACTGAAAAAATTCAAAACCTGCCATTGAAGTTTTTGAATTTAAATTAAGTTTATAAAAAGAACGTAGAAATATAAATCAACTACCAGTAATAGTGACTCTGAAGATAGCAATAATATCGTCCTTTTCCCTCACTCAATCGCATGTTTCTCTTCAATTGAAACTTGATGAAGCTTCTCCATAAGTAGGATTTTTTTTAATGCATGAATTTTATTCTTTATTCTTTGGAGCGTAGAAGGTTGAGAGGGGACTTGATAGGGGTGTTTAAAATTATGAGGGGGACTGATAGAGTTGACGTGGATAGGCTTTTTCCATTGAGAATGGGGGAGATTTAAACAAGAGGACATGAGTTGAGAGTTAAAGGGCAAAAGTTTAGGGGTAACATGAGGGGGAACTTCTTTACTCAGAGAGTGGTAGCTGTGTGGAATGAGCTTCCAGCAGAAGTGGTTGAGGCTAGTTCGATGTCGTCATTTAAAATTAAATTGGATAGATATATGGACAGGAAAGGAATGGAGGGTTATGGGCCGAGTGCAGGTCGGTGGGACGAGGTGAGAGTAAGAGTTCGGCACGGACTAGAAGGGCCGAGATGGCCTGTTTCCGTGCTGTAATTGTTATATGGTTATGTGGTTATAATACACGACTAACTTTGGATACAAATAAATGGCCAGAAACAAGTTAATAAGAAACAAAGACGGAATACTTAAAAGTTGGATGTCAAACATGCAAAAAGATTTGAATATTTAATTCACAAAAGAGCCAGAATGCTGAAAGGTAAGTCAAAAAGCTGAATAATAATATTTTAGATCTACAAGAGTAATTATACATTTGCATAAAATACAGGATGAGTCACAATTAACAATGCTTTGGGTGTCCAATTATAGAAAGGATAATAAAGACAGTATGGCTTAGAATCAGAATAGTTAAGACAATTATTTTCACTGGAGTATGTTAAACAAAGGACATTTAATAGAAGCTTTTAAAATTAGGGTTTTGACAATGACAACAATACTTCTCTGATTGGAATGTTAATAACAAGGGCTATAATCAAAACTAAGAGTAAAATTCTTTTTCCTCTATTCTACTATACCTTGCCTGCCCCTAATCTTTACCCACTCAAAGGACTGCTCAAGAACAATGTACTTTTACATAGTTCTACGTTAAAATCAAGACTGTTCCATTGTTTATGTAAGTATTTGTGAAAGGGAAAATATTTAGATTAGTTTTAGTTGTTCTACCAAAGGCCAGTAAAGTAATTTTGAATGGATATCTTTTCAGTCCTGTAAACCACATGTTTTGCATCCTGTCACTAACTATCTCTATGGTAAATTGACATTCAAAGGGCAAAATACACTCTACATTTCAGAGGTTTTATTTACAGGAGATGTATCATCTCAAAGACAGTCAAGAATGAAGCCACATGAGTTACTTCCAGTTCACAGCTCTCAGTGCTGTACATGGTACCTGTTCAGTATAAGGTGGTCTTCTACCTCCCCACTCTTTCAGTCAGAAATGTTTTAGTCAACTCTTCTTCAATCCTTCCATCAATTAATTTAAAACTATGCCTCCGAAACCCCTTCCTACCATTATGAACCTTTGTGCTAAGAAAAAATGGTCCTTCCTGTTCAGTTTGTATTATCTGTTCAGTTAAATCTTTCTTCCAACTCCTTGGTTTCAAAAGAAAAAGCGCCACAACTAGAGAACAATGGATGTGCAATTTACAGTCCTCTTTTACTCCAAAAGTCGCGATCTTACTGTGTACTGCTTAAATGCATACCTTAGGGGACACTGCCTCAAGATTCAGGGGAGAAGATTTAGGACGGAGATGAGGAGAAACTGTTTTTTTCCCAGAGAGTGGTGGATCTGTGGAATCCTCTGCCCAGGGAAGCAGCTGAGGCTTTTTCACTAAGTATATTTAAGATACAGTTAGATAGGTTTTTACATAGTAAAGGAATTAAGGGTTATGTGAAAAAGGCAGGTCGATGGAGCTGAGTTTTATGGACAGATAGGCCATGATTTTATTGAATGGCGGGGCAGGCTCGATGGGCCAGATGGCCTACTCCTGCTCCTATTTCTTATGTTCTTATGCTATTCAGGCTTCTGAATAAAAGCTTCTTAGTGCACTGATATCTTCCCATAACTTAGAATTTGATTTCCCAGCATTAACTGTTGTGCCAGTCTTAGTATCACCAAAGTTCTTAAATCACAGACTATGCATTAAAGCTTAAGCCCATTATAGTTTTGGGATCCAGTGCCAAGTTCAATGGTACCCCATTACACATAACCTTCCAGTCATAAATTTTGATTGACAATACCTTTTCCTTTTCCCCTCTAAGATCACTATGAATCCAATCTTTCATTGTCCCATACTTACCAAGAGCTTTAATTTTCCTGTTTAAATGCCAAGAAAGACCTTCTGAAAATGTATGAAAATTCAGACATCAAATGCACCAACCTCATCAACCCTCTCTACCTAATAAAATTCAGCCAGGTTAATCAGATATGACCTTCTCATAAATCCATACTGCATGTTCTTGATTAACCTGTGCTTCTATAATTGCTAGATTTTTTGTTGTTTCTTAAGGATTATTCCCATTAACTGACAATAAGCTGACTACCCATGCTTGACTTACCTTCCCCTCTCATGCACAACAATGGTACCAATCATCCATGTCTCTAGCAACACTCTTGTAGTTAAACAGCATTAAAAATTCTATACCTCCATGCTTCTCCAACCTTTCTGTAACATTATACTCCTGTTTTGCTGTAAGTTTCCATTTTTTGCCTGACTCTGCATTTGAAATTACCTGTTTTTCTTTTATTTGGAACATATTGACCCAAACCTTCATTATCATCTCCTTGCATAACTCCAACTGCTCCACCAATAACCCCTTTAAATAGCTAAATTATTTCGCATTATCAGTCCACAGAGTCACATTGAGGTTAAAATGTCCCTGTACTTTAATTCTCCATTCTCACCTGCACTTTGGCTTCTTGCAATGTTGCAGTAAGGTCCAGTGTTAACTCAAAATGCAGGATCTGATCATCAAAGCAGGGCATGTTATAATCCTCAGGACTTGATACTGAATTCCACAATTTCTGAAAAACAATCTTTACTCCCGCTGCCAAGCCTGCAATCTGCACAGTTAATTCTCTAAAACTAAGTCATGTTGAGTTTAAGGGACTAATTTTAAAAGCGCTACTAAATACATATCAAGAATTCTGACACTCCCATATCATCTTCTCTTCCCTCATTCTAATTTATATAAGGGTGGTTGGAATATCTTATTATTTTATGATTTCTGCACATCTTATTAACTTGCATACGTATTCACACATATGTCTAAAGCATCTACCGCACACTTCCAACAATAAGCCTTTGTTTACTTCTCAGTTTCTCGTGTATCATTTTTACACCCAAACATTGATCTGCATTCTTATTTTTGTGCAAGTTTTTTTTATTAACAAAATATACTTTATTCAAAAATAATGTACAATAAACCATTCGATGACTTTCAATCCTTTATAGACATTTCCATTATATTCTATATATTTCCACACTTTTAGCCACTCACGTGGCACTCTGTTGTTTCATCTTTACACACCGCTGATGAGGAGTATACTCCCCACCACCTGACCCTTCCCAATCCCGCAGGAGAAGAACCCTAAACTGTGGTCCTTCCCCACCGGGCCTTTGCGGTGGCTGCACAAAGTTTCAGTGCGTCCCTTAGCACGTACTCCTGCAGCCGAGAATGTGCCAGTCGAGAGCATTCTGCCACGGACATCTCCATGTGCTGGAAGATCATCAAGTTTTGGGCCGACCAAAGAGCATCTTTCACTGAGCTGATGATCTGCCAGCAGCACTAGATTTTTGTGCAGGTTGCATTGGCAATGAAAATCAAATGTACACTTCTGACATCCTGACCTACTTTCTTGTAAACTGCCCGTAGGACCTTGCTCTTTTTACTTGTCATTGGCATCAATATAGACTACAAAATGTTACTACACTGCTAGTGAGATTTACATCCATTTAAAGAGCCATCAGTATCCATAAATCAATTTTCTAACATTCCCTTAAGTACACTAACTCATCATATACAAATTCATGCATACATTCATGCAAATTCTTCAATGACTAAAGGTAAGCATAGTGATGATGTAACGTACTCAGGGTATGCGCAAGTTAATTTATAAATTAGAATACAGAAAGTAGCTCTGACAAATGGCAGGATAGTTTAATTTTAGCCAAGGCTTATTAGAGAATATAGTTTCACTAGATTCGGAGAGAGTCGAGAGTGGAGAACCTGATTTCCCACCAGTACAATTTAAGTTCTATACATATTCACCAAAATGACAAATACCATTTTGGGTTGAGCTGCTAGAAATCCAAGAAATATTGCAAGAAACATTCAAGTGTAGATGGATTAAAAAGAGAAAAATTCTAATCTAAATTCCAACATGCACTTTCTAAAATTGAGTTGGGTTGGCTGCACGTTAATGCAAGGTACTTTTCAGGAAAGGAAGTACTTTGAAAATGTTTAAATGTTTGTTTACAGAAGAAAATACATTTAACAGTATTTCTTATTTTTTAAAAAAACACTCAGCTCCTTCTGCAAGCCAAATATATCTTTAATTTAAATAATTAAAGTTTCAAGTCCAAAGTATGTTTACCATGCCATAACTTCAACGATGTCAGAATTTGATAAAGCAAACAATAATAAATTATTAATAGGTGCCAATGAAATGATTTTGAGATAAAAGAAGTGCCAGCTTGGAGAGATTAAAAGTGCCTATTAAAAGTATTCAAACCACGCCCCCCCCCCGAATGTTTCATATTTTATTGTTTTGCAACATTGAATCACAGTGGATTTAATTTGGCTTTTTTAGACACTGATCAACAGTAAAAGACTCTGTGGCACGCCACTCCTCACACAGACATTCTCGCAGTATTTTCCCTTTATTTTTACGAGATCGAGTTGCAGTCTCAACACTCAACCTGGCACGGATGGAAAGCATACTCGGGGGCAGACCCGACTAGTTTCCAAACCAGGAACCTCCGCTCCAGGGTCTGGCGCCGATGTCACTGTGCCACCAGCCGGCCCGGTGTCCTTGTCTTGATGGTAAACAAATCTTCTTCCAAGTCATAGTTCCCTTGCAGACTGCATCAGGTTTTTCTCCAGGATTTCCCTGTATTTTGCTGCATTGATTTTACCCTCTACCTTCACAAGCCTTCCAGGGCCTGCTGCAGTGAAGCATCCCCACAGCATGATGCAGCCTGCAGCCACCGCCATGCTTCACAGTAGGGATGTTGTGTTTTTGATGATGTGTGGTGTTTGGCTTATGCCAATTGGAATTTGTATTAAGAAACTTAACTAGTTTTTTTAAAAACTAGTGAAATGCTTACTTTTCTAGATGAATTGTAAATTTTCCACAGACTGATGCTGTTTAGGAATTATTTCAAAATAGAAGGGAGAAAATAAGAACTTCCATGTACAGTGCCTATAAAAAGTATTCACTTCCGTTGTAAGCTTTCATGTTTTATTGTTCTACAACATTGAATCACAGTGGATTTAATATAGCTTTTTTCAACACTGATCAACAGAAAAAGACTCTTTCGTGTCAAAGTGAAAACAGATCTCTACAAAGTGATCTAAATTAAGTACAAATACAAAGTGCAAAATAATTGATTGTGTAAGCATTCATCCCCTTTAATAAATTTTAAAAGCAATAAATTATTAATTGTACAAATCTGGGAAAACCACATAGTATTTTTGGATCCTTTTAGAGGTCCGTACGTGGCATTGAAATTTATTTCTACTCATTTCTAATGTTTTTTTTAAATACAAATGCTTCTTTTGTTCTTTTCAACTTGGGGAGCATAGAACTAATACTGCAAGTGTTCAAACAGGCTCTTTTCTTGGACTGATGAAAGCATCTTGTTTGCAGTCGGAGTGGTAAAAACATAATTAGTGGGTGCATGGTAGTTCATGAAGTATTAAAAATATTCATGTAAACTATTTTCTCCAAAAAATGAATATTCCTCCCAAAATTTGCAAATTACTGCTAATAACATAAATTTAATATTACTGTCCTGCAATTCTGTTCATCTTCATCGCAATTCAGCTGCGATTTTTTTTTTTTGAAGATTATTTTCAAGATTAAATGGGTCACAATTTTTGGAACTATAGCTATTTTTCCAAATTCTTAGTATTGAAATGGAGTACAAATATTAATCAGTACCAAACTGCACATTATTGTCCAGGATCACTCTTCATCAATACCAGTTGAAATTGTAGGATTCTTCAGCCCTTTACCTCTTCCACCTATCATCTCCCAGCCTCTCACTTCATCCCACCCACCCCCTCCCACTTTACCCCTCACCTGGTTTCACCTATCACCTGTCAGCTTGTACTCCTTCAACTGCCCCCCCAACCTTCTTTTTCTGGCTTCTTCCCCTTTCTTTCCAGTCCTAATGAAAGGTCTCAGCCAGAAACATCAACTGTTTACTCCTCTCCATAGATGCTGACTGATTTGCCAACTTCCTCCAGCATTTTGCATGTGCCGCTCTGGATTTCCAGCATCTGCTGAATCCTTTGTGTTTGTGATCCTCATAAACCTCCTCTACATCTCTTCAGCTTGATAATGCTTTTCCTATAATAGGGTAATCAAAAACGTACACGATACTCCAAGTGTGGCCTCACCAATGACTTAAATAACTGCAACGTAATTGTCCCTAATCCTAAATTCGATGCCCTAACTGATGAAGGCCAACATGCTAACTGCCTTCTTCATCACCCTGCCTACTTGTGCAGCTGCTTTCAGATAACTGTAATTCCAGCTCCATCCATTTTATCATACCAGACAATCGATACGAGACCTCTGTACGATCGCTGCTCTGCACCCTCGTGTGTCTTGTGCAGGTGGGAGCTGTGGAGTCAGGGCAGGTGAGAGTATGGAGCAGGGGCATACATAGGCTGGTGTTGTTTCTTCTGCTCTCCTCTTCTCTATTTACACCTCCTCCAGAGAGATCACTAAAATTAGCAAGCATGCGTCACCCTCTTACACAGTATTAACAGCATTTATGCCATCTAGTTTCTCTTGGTCTCTACCATAATAAAAACTCAGTTTCTTCTCTCCATCACTGCCTGTTCCCTGCAATTTAAAAGATGCTCATTTTCTTATTTTCTAATTCTGATGACATGTTACTAATCTGAAAGGTTAAATCAGTTTCTCTCAATTCAGTCAACTGAGTGACTTGATGAGTTATTTCATTGCCTCTGCCACAGCCCTGGTAGACAGGATAACAAATTTCCCTCCCAAAGGATACTTGTGAAAAAGAAACATTTCTAATGTTAACCCAATAGTTTTAATGTTACCAATATATTTATTTTATTCTATATGTAATTAAATAATGAACTTTAAATTACCCAGCTGCCATGGTGGTACTTCAAATTCCATCCCTATTCTGGAAATACAATTTTTAAAAGGACTAATATTTCCAATGCCCAATTCACACAGCTTAATTAAACAGGGCTTTTGATCAAAGATTAATTTTCCACATAGCTACCTATATTACACCAAACAATAAATGCACGGTGAAAGACAAGAACATTACAAATTCACCACCTCAATATTTCGCAGACTTAAATTATCTTGAACATTACTATCTTTAGCATCTACATATTACTGACCAAATAGGCAGCTTTGTATGCAACATATTTATCTGCACAAAATGTCCTTTTTTTCTTGCAAATACAGAACACCACATTGGTGACAGCAGACAATAAAATGCTATTTTATCCAACTTTTTTTAGATCTCCAAATAATAAAGGAAAGGTACGCCCAAATAGTATAAAACAGATCATCTACAAACTGATTTACAAGCAGTTCAAATGCCTATTGCAATTTTAGTATTTTTCCAACTGCAAATCATATTTTTAAGGTTCAATTTCATTGAAGGTTTACTTTAAATTCACATTGTATTCTATTTTTAGCGATTCATTTCCTTGCCAGTCAGGTTACATTTGTCCCAGGATGAATAAGCAATGATTGAAAGAATCCATCTTATGTACATTCCAGTTGCCCCACATCATTCACAGAACAAACCTTTTTAGATCTTTAACTATCGCAGGAGTGCCCATTACAAAGGCACCAGCAATTTCCTAACCAACGACCACCTGAACAATGATGTGTTCAGCTTCTCAGTCCCTCAAGCCTTTCAGAGGTGAATCATTTCACAGTTTGCAACTGATCTCCATAGCAACTTCTCTTTGAGGGTCTTAGAATCACCATCCAGTAATTCTATGATCATCAAGCTCAGCCATTCCCAACGGCTCTTTTCACAGCAGATGGAAAAGGAAGCCTTGAAATTTTACACTCTATTTCAGGCAATTCATCTGCCAGCCTATTAGAATTCAAAATATTTCGACCTTCAATCACGAAGCATGTTATCTGAAGCTGTGGTGATCTCAAGTCAAGACAACCAGACCTTTTAGTCTAATCATCCATGATGAGAATAGACCGACAAAAACTTGTAATTCAACCAGTATCAAAATGCTTATTTTAACTGCATGAAAGTCTTTCAACAAGCAATGAAAACACCATGTACCATTTTCACTGAAGCTTCTGCCAAAAACAAATATGAATTCTGAAACCTGACACTGGAAGGTTTGGAATGTGAAATTCTTGACAGTCGATTGTACAAATTTCCATTTTTTTGAACTTAGATATGTTCAAGGTTAAAAAGGCAGCAGAATAATAATGCAGAATCCCCAAATGGCTTCAGAATATGTGACTTCACCAAATCCTGAGCATCCTCCTTCAACAGAGAAGTAATTATTTTCCAAACTAATTTTTCATAAAAACAAGAAAGGGTTTCATAAACTCCAGAAAAATGGACAACTGATATTTTATTAGGCAACTTTTTATTGTAAGTAGTTTTCATCTAGGAACATGACATTAGTTTGTCATTACATATCAAAATCTTAGGGAGCAATTAGTGAGATGACTTTTGGTAATGTACAATCTGAACTCCAATCACATACCCTCGCACAAAATTTTATGTGCTGAAAGTTTTGTTTCTTTTTACCTCAAGGTTAATTTTTCATTTGAAAATTAGCTCCTCCAGAAACAAAAAAAAATGATCTATAAACAATAATAGGTGCAGAAATCAATCAGAATGGAGCACTGAATTAACAGGAAAAAAATTAGACGGTAGCTTTAAAAAATGCATGCAGGTTTTGCAGCAACAGACACAATGTTATAAGGATCTGAACTTAGACACAAGTCATTTTTGAAAGTCAAAGATGTAAAAATATTAAAGTTAAATTAAATTAATTATCTTAAAAGCATACTGTCACCATTCATCAGCATCATGTTTTATGTAATACCAGGAGCACAAATTGAGAGGAATTCTATTCCTACAGTCACACTGTTTTCCTCACATAAAAGCTCATGCCAAGGATGCATTTTAATTTTTTTTTAAAAAGGGCACAAAATGATAGCTGAAAGAAGAAGAGTTGCTGCATTAACACCAATTTACTGTTCAACCAGCATTGTATTTTTACTCTATTGTAAATGACATTTCCAAGAATATACCTGTCCAACAGCATTCATCGTTACATTTGATTGGACACAATAAAACATTGTTTACATTTATTCATTTCTAGACTACAAGACCATATTGCCAAAATGTATTTTAAAATTGTCTTAATTGCTAGTCTATGGCCTGAAAGCTATAGTGATTTAAATAGAACATTTTGGCTGTAACTACCCAATATTTTTTAAATGAAAATTTTATACAACCTGACTTGAAGTGTACCAACAATATTACTCACAAGTTGGAACAAGCAAGAGAACATTAAACTATTAACTATCGAGTGGGATCACTGAAGAAAACAGTTTCCACACGTCTTGAATTTCCCATTCCTAGTAGTATTGCTGTTCTCTTTGCTTCATCCTTCATAGTGCATGAACCAAACTGTACAGTTCACATTAATGTTGTGTACAAAGCTTCTAAGCAGAAAAAAATTGTTGTATCTTGTTCAAAATTTGTAAGATGCTTTAGTTTGCTTCAGCTTGAATTGTGATAACATAGATGCAGGCAATTCAAATCATTGATCCAGTAAAGTTAATTTCCCCAACATCTCTCCATCCACACAGAAAACAAAAGTCTGATTAAATTTATTCACCATTTTTTTTAAAATCATTTCAATTATCTGTGTAAAGAACAACATATCACCTGTAAAGTTGCTGCCCACTGTTCTTTAATGAAATACCATCAATGTACAATCTCTAACACCACTGCTACAGCCATTCCATTCTTTCAAGCAAAGCTTTCTTTCAAGGTTTAAGCACACAATACTTTATATACCCCAAATATTCCTTCGTGACTCAGTCCTGTGATGTCAGAGATCCAGTTTGTAGTTATTCCCTGAACTGATTCTGATCTTTCAGATCATGTCTGAACTGTGTCCTGTCTGCTATGCATGTTGAAGTCATATGGCAAAAAGTTTTCAAAGTACAGATTTACAATGCACCACATAACTTCACCATAATTTCCTTTGATTTTCATGTTATTGCATGATGGTAGATCAATTTTACACTTTCTCCAGTCACTGTACAACAGCATTGTTTGAAGGTTCAAGTATGGTTCAATTAAAGTCATAGCTCTTTTTCAATTTCATGCCTACAATTCTAGAGTAACATTGTCAAATTAATCCTCAAACTTCAGTTCTTATTTGTTATTAACAAAGTATTCCAAAGGCTGAAAGAGAGATCTGAACTAGGGATAGAGATACATATGGTGATCAATACAGAGGAGGGCTCATTAAAAACACAAAGGAAGTGATACTGAACAGAGATCAGCATTTAATATGAAACTGAGCACCATACAGCATAAAAGACAATTAAATCAAAATGCAGACATAGCAGAAATCCAACTAATTATGCTAAAATGGCCTGGTTTATTTTATTTATGCCAGTGTTGTAAGCTTAAGTAATTGCTTATTACTGTTTAGACTGTGCACAAAGGCTCTCACACAGACTGTGTGCATTCCATTAATTCTAAAAAATTATGATGGACTAGGGGAAGCTTCTGATTATTTTATGAGAAAACATGCAAAAACAAAAGTGTTATGAACTAAAATAAAATACAAACTTCTGAATATGACTACATCATTTAAAATATTAGAGGTGGCATAGTAGCCTGGCGATTAGCGGAACGCTGTGTAATAGTGCAAATAACCTGGGTTCAATTCCTGCCACTGTCTGTAAGGAGTTCATATGTTCTCTGTTGGTTTCCTCTGGGTACTTTGATTTCCTCCCACATTGCAAATACGTACGGATTGACAGGTTAATTGGTTGAATTGGTGCAATAAGCTGGTGTGGGCTCATTGGGCCGAAACGGCCTGCTACCTTGCTGTATCTCTAAATAAGAAATAAAATATTCCTGAATTAAGCAGATGCCTTCCTTCTTCAAAGAAAGGGGCTTCTCTTCCTTCACCATCAATGGGGCCCTGAACGGCATCTCTTCCATTTCGCACACGTCTGCCCACATGCCATCCTCCTGCCACCCCACCAGGGATAGGGTTCCTCTTGTCCTCACCTACCACCCCACCAGCCTCCACATTCAGCACATAAGTTTCCATAACTTCCACCATCTCCAACAGGATCCCACCACTAAGCACATCTTTCCCTCCCTCCCACTTACTGCTTTCCACAGGAAACGCTCCCTATGTGACTCCCTTGTCCATCCATCCTGCCCCACTGATCTCCCACCTGGCACTTATCCTTGCAAGAGGAACAAGTGCTACACCTGCCCCTACATCTCCTCCCTCACTACCACTCAGGGCCACAAAGAGTCCTTCCAAGTGAGGCAACACTTCACCTGTGAGTTTGTTGTGGTATCCAATGCTCCTGGTGTGGCTTCCTGTATATCGGTGAGACCCAATATAAATTATGAGACCGCTTCAATGAGCACTTACACTCCATGTGCCAGAAAAAGCGGGATCTCCCAGTGGCCACCTATTTTAGTTCCCATTCCGACAAGTCCATGATGAAGCCACACTCAGGTTGGAGGAGCAACACCTTATATTCCATCTGGGTAGCCTCCAACCTGATGGCATGAACATTGATTTCTTTGAACTTCCAGTAAAGAACCCCCCACCTTCACAATTCCCCATTCCCATTTCCTTCTCTCACTTTATATCCTTACCAGCCCATCCCCTCCATCTCCATGACCTTCTGTCCTCTCCTGTCAGATTCCCCTTTCTCCAGCCCTGTATCTCTTTCACCAATCAACTTCCCAGCTCTTTACTTCATCCCTCCCCCTTCATGGTTTCACCTATCACCTTGTGTTTTTCCCCCACCCCACCCCCAACACCTTCTTACTCTAACTCATCTTTTTTTCTCCTGTCCTGCTAAAGGTTACAGACATTGGCAGGAATTGAACCCTGATTGCTAGCACTCTAAAGCATTACACTAACCACTACACTATCTTGCTGCTCGTTAATAAATAAAGACTCATGTCATTTATTACAATGCAAGAGGTTTAAAAGGTAAGGTGGATGAACTCAAGGCAGAGATTGGTTCTGGGCACTGGGGTACACACAGCCGTAACAAAAACATGGGTGAAGAATGAGCAAAACTAGCAACTCAATGTTACAGGACACAAATGCTGCTGGTGTGACAGCCACAGGTAAGAGAAAGTGGAGTTATCTTCAAAGGCATTATAGGTCTTCCAGCAATGTGTGGGGAATTGGAAGAGCAGATATGTAGACAGATTGCAGCTAGCTAAAAACTTCAATATTAGTCTGAACTGATTCTACGACCTACAGACTCATTTTGTAACTCACACTCTTAGTATTACTTTATATTTGCAGTTTGCCTTCTTTTTGTACATTGGTTCTTTGTCAGTCTTTGTCCGTTTTTTATAGTTTTATAGTTTTATAGCTTTATAGTTTTTCAGAAAATTCTATTGTATTACTTTTCTTCCTATAAATGCCTGCAAGAAAATGAATGTCAAGGTAGTATATGGTAACATATACATACATACATATACACATCCATAAATGAATTAACTTTGAACTTAATAGGGCAGTATTTGTGGGAGGTTTTAACTTCCATAATATAGAAAGAGCCATCCATAATGTTAAAGGCTCAAGATGGCGCCAATAATGGCGACTATTTGCGTGCAGCTCTGATGGGAATCAACAAATATTACCATTTAGAACTACTGCAGCTGAAATCCACAGTCACAGCCATGGGTACTTCAGTAAGAAACATAATTTTCAGATTGTAAAAAAATTCTGTCGCTCCTCAAAAACGACACACTCTGGACAGCATACTTGGGATGTGAGTAATTCTCCTTTAACAGAACAGAAGCGGAAAAGGTATACTGGTCTACGGGTATGATTGAAATGCAAAGGCCTTAGATCCCTACCCTGCCACCACTTCCAACCATCATTCTGGTGAATGTACAGTGTCTGGAAATAAAATTGAAGGTCTCAGAACAAGTTTGCAGTACCAGAGGGACATCAGGGACTGCTGTGTACTTTGCCAGAAACATGGCTAACCTCGACCATTTTAAAATACAACGCTGCAGCCCAATTGCTTCACCATTCACCATAAAGACAGGTCAGTTGAGTCTTTTAAAGATAGAGGCGGGGGAGTATGCTTCATGATTAACCCATGTGCACAGACGTGACAGTTCTGTCTCAGCCCTTCTCATCCAACCTGTAACATCTAGCGGTCAGGTGCCATCCACTTTATCTTTCAAGCGAGTTTTCCACCATCATCCTGGTGGCAGTGTACAAACCACCTCAGTCCACAGTCAGGTAGGCACTGGAGGAGCTGAGCAGTGATCTGCAGTCACAAAACAGTGCAACCTTATGCCTTCCCTATCATTACAGGAGATTTCAGCAAGGCCAAACAACTCCAAGAAGTCTCCAAACTACCACCAACATATCACCTTTCGAACCAGAGGAGCCAACACACCTGACCACTGTTATACCACCATCAAGAACACTTACTGTGCCATTGCACACCTGCACTTTGAAAAATAGGATCACCTAGCTGTACTCCTGGCATGTTGGCAGAGACTAGAGACCACAGAATCAGTTCTGAGGACCAAGAAGGTATGGTCAAATGAGATGGAGGGGCACTTGTAGGACTGCTTTGAGCCAGTGGACTGGATAATATTGAGGGATTCATCTTTGAATCCAACTGAAAATGCCACAGTTGTCACCAACTTCATCAAGACCTGTGTGGATGAATGTGTGCCTTAGAGTAAATACCAAGTATACCCAAACCAAAAGCTGTGGTTGAATCAGGAGATTCATGGTCTACTGAGGACTAGATCTGTGGCATTTAAAACTAGTGATCCAGAACTATACAACACATCCACCTATGGAATGCTACTTTAAGAGCAAAAAATCAATTCTGATTAAAGATTAGAGATGGAATTGGATGCAGGTCAGCTCTGGCAGGGTTTGCAGGCTATTACTTCCTACAAAGTGAAACTAAACATCAAGGATGGCAGTGATGCTTCACTCCCTGATGACCAAAACATTTTTTATGCATTCTTTGAAAGGAAGAATAAAGCTACACCCGTGCCAATCCCTGCAGCATCTGGCAACCTTGCAATCTGTCTCAGAGGCTGACGTCAGAACATTTTTCATGAGGGTGATCTCTAACAAGGAGTCAGGCTCTGATGGTGTACCTGGTAGGGCTCTGAAAACCTGTGTCAATCAACTGGAAGAAGTGTTCAAGGACATCTTCAATCTCTCACTGCTGCAGTTGGAGGTTCCCACCTGCTTCAAAAGGGCAACAATCATACTAGTGACCAAGAAGAGCAGGGTGAACTGCTTCAATGATGATTGACCATTTGCCCTCACATCTACTGTAATAAAGTGCTTTGAGAGGTTATCATGGACAGAATCAAATCCTGTCTAAGCAAGGACCTGTCCTGCTGTGAACTGCCACAATATGTCTATAGCTGATGCAATCTCACCACTCTCTACTCAGTCTTGGGGGTCACCTGAACAATAGCAATACCCAAGTCAGGCTGGGTATTAATCAACAAGCTCCAAAACCTGAGCCTCTGTACTTCCCTCCGCAGATGGGTCCTTGACTTCCTCATCAGGAGTCCACAGGCAGTGGAGATCGGAGATAACATCTCCTCACTGACAATCAACAATGTGCACTTCAAGGATACATGATTAGTCCACTGCTCTACTCTTTCAACATCCCAACTGTGTGGTTAGGCACAATTCAAATGTCATCTATAAATTTGTGGGCTGTTCCCAGCACATCCTTGGGTATGTTGGTTGTTAACGCAAACGGCAAAGTACAGGTCATCAATATATCTGAATCTGCAAAAAGGGATATGAGAGAGATCTGAGATGCAAGATAAGGCAAAATCCCAAGAGGTTCTATAGGTAAAGTAAAAACAAGGACTAGAGAGAGAATAGGTCCCCTTAGATATCAGCATGTGTGGCCACTGGGAGATCCTGCTTTCTCTGGCAGACAGAGCGTAGGTGTTCAGCGAAATGATCTCCCAGTCTGCATCGGGTCTCGCCAATATATAGAAGGCCGCATCGGGATCACTGGACGCAGTACTTCACCCCAGCCGACTCACAGAGTTGCCAGAGAAAGCAGGATCTCCCAGTGGCCACACATTTTAATTCCACGTCCCATTCCCATTCTGATATGTCTATCCACGGCCTCCTCTACTGTAAAGATGAAGCCACACTCAGGTTGGAGGAACAACACCTTATATTCTGTCTGGGTAGCCTCCAACTTGATGGCATGAACATTGACTTCTCAAACTTCCGCTAATGCCCCACCTCCCCCTCATACCCCATCCGTTATTTATCTATTTATATACACACATTCTTTTTCTCTCTCTCCTTTTTCTCCCTCTGTCCCTCTCACTATACCCCTTGCCCATCCTCTGGGCTTCCCCCCTCCCCCTTTTCTTTCTCCCTAGGCCTCCTGTCCCATGATCCTCTCATATCCCTTTTGCCAATCAACTGTCCAACTCTTGGCTCCATCCCTCCCCCTCCTGTTTTCTCCTATCATTTGGGATCTCCCCCCGCCAACTTTCAAATCTCTTACTAGCTCTTCTTTCAGTTAGTCCTGACGAAGGGTCTCGGCCCGAAACGTCGACTGTACCTCTTCCTAGAGATGCTGCCTGGCCTGCTGCGTTCACCAGCAACTTTTGTGTGTGTTGCTCACAATACTCCAAGTGTGGCTTCACAAGTGCCTTAAAAAGCCTCACCATTACATTCTAGCTCTTCTATGAGACCAGTTAGCCTGACATCAGTGGTGGGGAAGATGCTGGAGTCAATTATAAAAGATGAAATAGCGGCACATTTGGATAGCAGTAACAGGATTGGTCTGAGTCAGCATGGATTTACATAGGGGAAATCATGCTTGACTAACCTTCTGGAATTTTTTGAGGATGTAACCATGAACAAGGGAGAGCCAGTGGATGTAGTGTACCTGGACTTTCAGAAAGCCTTTGATAAGGTCCCACATAGGAGATTACTGGGCAAAATTGGAGCACATGGTATTGGGGGTAGGGTACTGCCATGGATAGAAAATTGGTTGGCATACAGGAAACGAAGAGTAGGGATTAATGGGTCCTTTTCAGAATGGCAGGCAGTGACTAGTGGGGTACCACTGGTCTCGGTGCTGGGACTGCAGCTATTTACCATATACATTAATGATTTAGATGAAGAGATTGAAAGTAACATCAGCAAATTTGCAGACGACACAAAGTTGAGTGGCAGTGTGAAATGTGAGGAGGATGTCATGAGAATGCAGGGTGACTTGGACAGGTTGCATGAGTGGGCAGATGCATGACAGACGCAGTTTAATGTGGATAACTGTGAGGTTATCCACTTTGGTGGCAAGAACTGGAAGGCAGACTACTATTTGAATGGTGTCAAGTTAGGAAAAGGGAACGTACAAAGAGATCTGGGTGTCCTTGTTCATTAGTCACTGAAAGTAAGCATGCAGGTACAGCAGGCAGTGAAGGAAGCTAATGGCATGTTGGCCTTCATAACAACCGGAGTTGAGTATAGCAGCAAAGAGGTCCTTCTGCAGTTGTACAGGGCCCTGGTGAGACCACACCTGGAGTATTGTGTGCAGTTTTAGTCTCGAAATTTGAGGAAGGACATTCTTGCTATTGAGGGAGTGCAGCATAGGTTCACGAGGTTAATTCCCGGGATGGCGGGACTGTCATATGTTGAAAGATTGGAGCGACTGGGTTTGTATACACCGGAATTTAGAAGGGTGAAAGGGGATCTGATTGAAACGTATATTATTAAGGAATTGAACATGCTAGAGGCAGGAAACATGTTCCCAATGTTGGGGGAGTCCAGAACCAGAGGCCACAGTTTAAGAATGTGTAGGCCATTTAGAACAGAGTTGAGGAAAACTTTTCACCCAGAGAGTTGTGGATCTGTGGAATGCTCTGCCTCAGAAGGCAGTGGAGGCCAATTCTCTGGAGGCTTTCAAGAAACAGTTAGATAGAGCTCTTAAAGATAGCGGAGTCAAGGGATATGGGGAGAAGGCAGGAGCAGGGTACTGATTGTGGATGATCAGCTATGATCACAGTGAGTGGCAGTGCTGGCTCGAAGGGCTGAATGGCTTACTCCTGCACCTATTGTCTATTGTCTATTTTAGTCTTCTTGAAATGAATGCTAGCATTGCATTTACCTTCCTTACCACCAACTCAACCTGCAAGTTAACCTTTGGCAAATCCTGCCCAAGGACTCCCAAGTCCCTTTGCATCGCTTGATGTTTGAATTTTCTCCCTGTTTAGAAAATAGTCTTCAGCTTTGCTCCTTCTAGCTAAGTGCATGACCATACACTTTATTCCATCACATTAAGTGGTGGGACCCAGGAGAGTGTTATAGAACAGTTGGACCTTGGAGTGCAGGTGCAAGCTGACTGAAAGTGGTGATACAGGTAGACACATTGGCCTTCATCAGGAAGTTATGTTACAGATATGTAAACTACTGGTGACACAGCACTTTGAGTACAGCATCATTCACTCTGCCGTAGGAATGATGTTATTAAACTAGAACAAGTGCAAAAAAGATTTACCAGAATGCTGCCTGGACTTCAGGGTGAGCTACAAAGAGAGACTGCAGAGACTAGGATGTTATTCCCTGGAACGTAGAAGATTGAAGCATGACCTGATCAAGGTATAGAAGGTCATGAGGGGGGCAGACAGTGTGAATGGACAAGGTCTTCTTTCTCCAGGGAGAGGTTGATTTAGAAACAAAAGGAAGTAGATTTAAGATCAGAGGCAAGCTACATCATGGACAGCTTCTAAAATCATGATACATATTCAGAATGCACTACCAGAAATAGTGTTGAAGGCAGGCATATGGGCAACATTTAAAAAGAACATTTGGAAGAAGACATAGGGGAGGTTTGAGGGCTAAGGTCCAAACATGAGCAGATGGACAATTTGAGCTGAAGAGCCTATTTCCATGCCATATGACTCTGTTATCCTGTCATGAAGATGAAAGAAAGTCAGAAGGAAATGGCAGAACATATTCTAGAGAAAGACAGAGGAACATCTCCTAAACTCAAGATCTCTAACCACTACAAAGGAAAAGAACAGCAAACAGATGAGAACCAACACCTGAAAAAAAAGTCACATCATACAGGCTTGGAAAAATATTGCTGTCCTTCAATGAAATTTATATGCCTATAGAACTGTGGGCATATCAAAACCACATAAGACTCACACAAGACTGGGACAGCACAGTTGCATAGTGGTTAGCATGTTTTACAGTACCACCATGGGTTCATTTCCAGCTGCTGCCTGAATGGGTTTGTACACTCTCCTGAAACCACATGGAGTTCCCCCAGGTACTCCCGTTTCCTCCAACACACTGATTGGTCGGTTGATTGGTCACTGTAAATTGTCCCATGATTAGGCTAGGATTAAATGGAGGGATTGCTGGGTGGCACAGACTTGAAGGGTCGGAAGTGCCTACTCCGCAGTGTCTCAATAAATAAATAAATGTGGCAATTCACCATCACCCTCCCAGGGGCAATTAGAGATGAACAATGATCCTGACGATGTTTTTGAATAAATGACAAAAAGTTGTCTTGAGAAACACAGAGGAAGAAAAATGACGTGGAATGATGGCTATGTGAAGTCACAAAGAATTCAATTGAAAACCTTATTGTTGCTAGGTCAGAATCAATTCTATTATCATTGACAGTAAGTCATAAAATTTGTTGCTTTGTGTGACAGCAGTGCAATGTCAAACATAAAAATTGGAGCAAGTTAAATAAATAAATAGTGCGAGATTGGTCCATGAACACTACCTCATCACCTTTTAGAAATCTAATGGCAGAGGGGAGAGAAGCTGTTCCTAAACTGTTGAGTGTGGTTCTTCAGGCTCCTGTATTCCTCCCTGATGGTAGTAAAGTAAAAGAGGCATGTCCTGGATGATGAGGATCTTCAATGATGGACACCATCTTCTTGAGGAACTTCCTGAAGATGTCCTCGATGGAGAGTTGTGCGCATAATGGATTTAGCTGCCTACAACCGTCTGTAGCCCCCTGTGCATTGGAGGCTCCAAACTAGGCTGGTATGCAACCAGTCAGAATGCTCTGCATCATACATTGGTAAAAATTTGGAAGGGTCTTTGGTATCAAATCTACTCAAACTACTAATGATGTAGAGTCGCTGGTATGCTTTCTTTGTGAATGCATCAATGTTTTGAACTAAAGATAAATCCTCTGGAATGTTGATGCCCAAGAACTTGAAGCTGCTACCTTTTTACTACTTCCACCTTGATAAGGACTGGTGTGTGTGCACTGCCAACTTCTCCTTCTTGAAGTCCACAATCAATTCTTTGGTCTTGCTGATGCTGAGTGCAAGGTCTTTGTTGCGATACCACTCAACCAGCCAATTCACCTCACTGCTATAAGTCTCTACATCGCCATCTGGTATTCTGCCAACAACAGTGGTGTTGTGTGATTTTTTAGGTGGCATCTGAACTGTACCTAGCCACACAGTCAAGAGGGTAGAGTGTAGAACAATGGGCTAATCACCTATGTTGAATGTCAGCAAGATGTTACTACCTAACAGTGCTGATAGAGGCCCACGTTTTGAAGCTTGTTCATTAGTACTAACATAGTTACTGTTTGTTTAAAAAAAATCTCATTTGTTTTAATATACAACTTAAATAAACAAAATGCAGCAGTTAGCATTACAAACAATACACAATCAAATGATAACACATCAGCTACATGGCACCACTGGACCTTTCACCCTTTAAGCATAACCTACTGCATCTTTAAGCGTAACCTATTACATCCTCAGTGCTGCACACGAATATTTAAAACATTCAATTATACTGCATTTTCACAGCCTTCAGTTGTCACAAACCACTTCAGATCAAATGCTGTATCTCTGAAATATCATCACTCTTAAAATACAGGAAACATAGCAACCAGATTGGTGTTTGAGCAGTCTTGATAAGCAGTCAATGATCAAGTAGTCTGATTTTCAGATGGAGTATGAGAAATAAATGTTGATGAGCACATGGATAGCTTCTAACTTTTATTCAAAAATATTGTTGGGAAGCTTCTTACATTCACCTGAGAGTGCAGATCAGCCTTTGGTTTCACATCTCACTCAAATGGTTGTATCTTCATCAATGCAACGCACACTACATATTACACTGAACATCAGCCAAAATTTCTGCATTCAGTTCAGGACTGATTAGACCTGACGATTAACAATGAAGTAAACCTACTCCAATTGTACTCTGTACATAGTACACTTCAAATATATTTTTCTAAAATGTGCTTCATGTGAGCTATTGTATTTTGCTATTTTTTCTAAAGTAAAAATTAAGCAATCATTTACAAATTAAACAGAAATTGCTTGAGGATTTAACAACTTTCCTTGCTGAATTTCCAAATGATAAATTTCAAAGTGAAAATGTTGTAATTTTTGAAAATTTAGAGCAATATTTTTTGCACTATCTTGGAATGCACTGTTTATGGCAAGTGACAACACAAGATGACTGATCAAGAAGCTCCCCATACAAAGGACAAGTCAACGGCTGCAGAGAATCAGCAAACAAATTCAGCCTTTATAGAAAGGCTACATCACCATTTAGAATGTACAACTTAAATTACTCTAGCGTGTAATACTTTAATTGT
The DNA here is from genome assembly GCF_030028105.1 of Mobula birostris. Taxonomy (NCBI): domain Eukaryota; kingdom Metazoa; phylum Chordata; class Chondrichthyes; order Myliobatiformes; family Myliobatidae; genus Mobula; species Mobula birostris. The sequence continues at coordinate 168,735,009 of NC_092375.1, read as the reverse complement.
GTAAAACAAAGCTGATGTCTAACACACAAAAGATTTTCTTGCAAGCATTGTACCACAAGTAATTTTCATGGTACCATTGATGGGTGACAAGTGATCAGCATGCTTTTAGAATTTAATCATTTGTGTGGTGGAGGGGTGGGGGTAGAAAGGAATGGGGGAAGTGCATTTCAGTAAAAACGGTAACAATGTAGCAGTAAGTTATTGGATAATTTTCACAGGACGGTGTGCACTGAAATTAACACCAAATGTTTCAAGTATATGGAGATTTGCAATTTGATAAGTTTCCCTTTGTCCCAAAAATAAAGAACAATGTACAAATTTTCATAAGTACTTTTAAGTTAACTATTAACAAGCTGTTAATAAGCCAGTACATTGGTACAATAGTGTAGCAAGTAGTGTTGCTATCTCATAGCTCCAATAACTTGGATAAGATACTGACTCTGGTGCTGTGTGCAGTTGTATATTCTCCCTGAATGTATGAGTTCCTTCCGCTTCCCAAAAACATACTGGCTAGTAGCTTAATAGGCTATTATAAATAATGTCTAGTGCACGTGGGTGGTAAAGGAATCAAAATGAAGTTGACAGCCATGAGAAAGAGGTTACAGACAAATAAATGAGCAAATGGGATTGCTCTAAGAAGAGACAGACTCAATGTACTGAATGGCCTCCTCCTAAAAGATGAGATTGGACTTTTGCAGGAAATGGATAGTTCATCTATTTACTAAATACAATATACCTGTGTATGCTGCTTACACCCACTGCATCATGCACCAGAAACAAAAACTACATTCATCTCTTAACACATGAAAATCTGTAGATGCTAGAAGTCCAAAACAACGCACACAAAATGCTAGAGAAACTCAGCAGACCAAGCAACGTTTATGGAAAAGAGTAAAGTCGACATTTCAGGTCAAGACCCTTCAACAGGACACCTCAGCCCGAACTGTCAACTGTTTACTCTTTTCCATAGATGCTGCCTGTACTGTGGGTTCCTCCACTGATCCCTTAAGAACAGCTTAAAAAGCTCAGAATCAGATTTAATATCACTGGCATGTCGTGAAATTTGTTGTTTTGCAGCAATAGTACATTCCAAAACATAATAAATAAGCTACAAATTACAATGGTGTATTTAAATATTAAATTAGTACAAAAAGAGGGCAAAAAATAAGAAGTGAGATAGTGTACATGGGTTCATTGTCCATTCAGAAATCTGATGGCAGAGGGGCAGATGCTGTTCCTCAAGCATTGGGAGTGTGTCTTCAGGCACCTGTACCCCCTCCTTGATGGTAGCAATAAGAAGGCAGCGTGTCCTGGACAAAGGTAAGCTCAGGGTTTAAGGTGTGACCCTCACAGTACAATCAATATTAAATTCATGCAGGACTCCATTAATTTCAAGTAATGAAATTCAATGTATTTATCCTTGAGTGCTTAGGGATGTAAAAAAGATTTAGCTGGAGAGAAAAAATGATTGCCACTAGTGCTTACCACTAAGAAACATAAATCAGACAATAACTTCCAGTGTCTACTCATGCAGAAATCAAGATGTTGCTATACAATTTTCGCTGTGTCTCCAGAAACTTTGCCCATAGGTGTATCACAAAGAGACTCAGCACTGAAACACACAGAAGGTCATGTAGTTGCAGGTAAACAAAAATCCCAAACCTAGTTACTACTCCATTAGTCTAACCTTTGTTAGTTACTTTTTCCTGAATAATAAATTCCACACTTTCCATACTACTGATTCAGGCACACAGTTCCACAGTCCTCAGATTTTCTTTTTCTTCCTTCCATAAAATGTGGGATTACATTTGCTGCCTGTGGAAACCATCTAATTCTAAGAATGGATCGAGAGCAATATTCTTCAGAATCCTAAAATGCGGATAATCACATCCTGGTGATTTAAAAGCCTTAGTAATTTCTCCAAAGCCTTTATTAAACAAATGCTAATTTGACTTCCTGTTTTACTCTAACCCTGTTGCTGTCCACCATTTCCATGAGGCTTTCCATATATACTTTTACTTTATTGTCACCAACCAATTGATACTAGAACGTACAATCATCACAGCGATATTTGGTTCTGCGCTTTGCGTTCCCTGAAGTGCAAATCAATAGTAAATATTAAAAATTGAAATTATAAATCATAAATAGAAAATAGAAAAGGGAAAGTAAGGTAGTGCAAAAAAAAACAAGAAGCAGGTCCAGATATTTGGAGGGTATGGCCCAGATCTGGGTCAGGATCCGTTCAGCAGTCTTATCACAGTCGGAAAGAAGCTGTTCCCAAATCTGGCCGTACGAGTCTTCAAGCTCCTGAGCCTTCTCCCAGAGGGAAGAGGGACGAAAAGTGTGTCGGTTGGCTGGGTGGGTCGTGTCCTTGATTATCCTGGCAGCACTGCTCTGACAGCGTGCAGTGTAAAGTGAGACCAAGGATGGAAGATTGGTTTGTGTGATGTGCTGCGCCGTGTTCACGATCTTCTGCAGCTTCTTCTGGTCTTGGACAGGACAACTTCCATACCAGGTTGTGATGCACCCTAGAAGAATGCTTTCTAAGGTGCATCTATAAAAATTAGTGAAGGTTTTAGGGGACAGGCCAAATTTCTTTAGCTTTCTCAGGAAGTAAAGGTGCTGGTGGGCCTTCTTGGCAGTGGACCAAGGTGGTTAGACCAAGTCAGGTCATTTGTGATATTGACCCCAAGGAACTTAAAGCTTTTGATCTGTTCCACTTGTGCACCACCAATGTAAATGGGGTAGTGCGGTCCGCTACTGCTCCTGAAGTCAACAACCAATTCCTTCGTCTTGCTGACGTTGAGGGATAAGTTATTATCTTTTATGAAGATAAAGAAAATTTTAAATCTTCTTCCTTATTTTTCAAAGCATCTCCTGCCTCAGTCTGAAAGGATTGCTGTTCTTTTCCTTTTTATATAACTATAGTGTGGCGGCTCGCCCACGCAGCAAGCGAACTGGCTCCAGCAGTCGCCAGCGAGCCCTCAGCCAGCGGCAACCAAGAGGACTCTGAGTGTGGGGCAGACCTCGGCCAGGAAGCCAACGTCGTTTCTGCCCTGCAAAGAGCGGGGATTGCTGGGAGCAGGTTACTTAAGCGCAGGCCGTGTTAACGACTTTCTGCGTCAGCCGCCGGCAACAGACAGGTACAAGGCACTCAAGGCCCTGTTAATCCGCACTTTTGTCTTCTCCCGCCGTGAACGGGCCACTCAGTTACTACATATGGACAGCCTGGGCGACTGCGCACCATCAGCCCTGATGAGCGACGTGCTAGTACTGGCAGACGGCCATAAGCCTTGCCTGCTGTTTGAACAGATCTTCTTGGAGCAAACGCCAGAAGACATGCTAGCAGATGAAGACTTCAGAGACCCGCACGGGGTGGCTGCCCGCGCGGACGTGCTTTGGCGCGCCAAACAAATTGGCCAAACCACCATCGGAATTAGTCCTGTGGCACAGCCAAAAGCCCAGCCCTCCCACACCCCAGCAGTGGAGCACCGAACATCCACACCAAGGGACGGCACTACTTCTGAGTCTTGGTGTTTTTATCATCAAAGGTGGGGTTCTGGGGCCCGCCACTGCCGACCGCCATGCTCGTTCTAGGGAAACGCCAGGACCAGCCATCGCTGATGGCTACGGCGGCTGGTCACCGTGATAGCCTCCTCTACTTTTGGGACAAGCTCTCCGGGCGAAGATTCCTGGCAGACATGGGAACGGAAATCAGTGTCCTACCCCCCTCGAGCCACGATAACCGAACTAGAAGAACAAGACCGGAACTTACGGCAGCCAACAGCAGCACCATCCGCACCTACGGCACAAGAACCATCCCCTTGCAGTTCGGTTCCAGCCGCTTTACTTGGACATTTACGCTAGGTGCAGACTTCCTCCGTGCGCACTGCCTGCTCGTGGATTTGAAGGGACAACGATTGGCCGATGTGAAGACATTCCAGTCTTTCTCCCTCGGTGAGGCCAGGTTACCAGCCCCGCACCTGGACTCCGTCACTTATTCCGACAACGAGTTCACTAGAATGTTATCGGAATTCCCATCTATCATCACGCCGCAGTTTTCCTCAACAAACCCCAAGCACGGCGTGATGCACCACATCCCCACACAGGGACCTCCCCTTCATGCCCGAGCCCACAGGGTACCGCTCAACAAACTCCGCCTCGTGAAGGAGGAATTCAAGAAGATGGAGGAGATGGGGATTGTGTGGCATTCCGACAGCCCGTGGGCCTCCCCACTCCATATGGTGCTCAAGTCCGCGGGAAGGTGGAGACCGTGCGGCGACTATCGCAGGCTGAACGACGCCACCACGTCCGATCACTATCCGGTACCACACATCCAGGACTTTGCAGCCAACCTGCACGGGGCGCACATCTTTTCGAGGATTGACCTGGTCCGAGGGTATCATCAGATCCCAGTCCACCCAGATGATGTACCCAAGACGGCCCTCATTACCCCATTTGGCCTGTTCAAGTTCCTCAGGATGCCGTTCGGGCTCAAAGACACGGCGCAGACTTTCCAGCGCTTGATGGACGCAGTAGGGCGAGGTCTGGACTTCCTGTTCATCTATCTGGATAACATACTTATCGCCAGCCGCACATCTACGCCTGCTCTGCGGCCGCCTAAGCGACTACGGCCTGGCTATCAACCCCACCAAGTGCCAGTTCGGCCTATTCGCCATCGACTTCTTGGGACACCAGATCTCTTCTGCCGGTGAAAGTTGAGGCCATCCATCAATTTGCCAAGCCCAGCACTGTTAAAAGGCCTGCAGGAATTTGTTGGGATGGTTAACTTTTACCACCGTTTCCTGCCCTCAGCGGCCCGGATCATGCGGCCCCTTTTTGGCTTGATGTCCGGCAAGGTCAAAAAGGTCACCTGGACAGAGGAGGCGAAGGCGGCTTTCAAACAAGCCAAGAACCGTGCTAGCAAACGCCACGCTCCTAGTCCACCCCAGGGTCAACGTCCCCACTGCCCTCACTGTGGATGCCTCCGACCTGGCAGTTGGTGTCGTGCTCGAGCAGCTCATCGAAGGTCAGTGGAAGCCGCCTGCCTTCTTCAGCCAGCACCTACGACCCCTGGAACTTAAGTACAGTGCTTTCAACAGGGAGCTGCTGGCCCTGTACCTTGCCATCTGGCACTTCAGGTACTTCCTGGAAGAGAGAGAGTTCACGGTCTTCACAGACCACAAGCCCTTCACTTTCACTTTTGCCAAAGTGTCGGACCCGTGGTCAGGCCGCCAACAACGCCATCTGTCGTACATCCCGGAGTTTACCACCACGATCAAGCACATCTCCGGGAAGAACAACATGGTGGCAGACGTGCTGTCACGAACCTCCATCCAATCAGTGTACTCTCTGTCTCCGGAGGTGGATTATGCGGCGTTAGCTGAGGCACAACGGCTGGATGGAGAGATGCCAGCGTACCGAACCACAGTCTCAGGACTCCGCCTCAAAGACATACCCATTGGGCGCGAAGGTAAGAAGCTCTTTTGCAATGTGTCCACCGGGCAACCTCAGCCTATTGTCCCGACTGCTTTTGACATCTTGCACAGTTTAGCCCACCCTTCCATCCGGGCAACCATCCGGCTGATCACAGATAGGTTTGTGTGGCATGGCCTATGCAAGGAGGTCAGGCACTGAGCCAGGACATGCACGCACTGTCAAACCTCCAAAATCCAGAGGCACGTGAGGGCCCCACTGCAACCCTTCCAGCCGACACATCGGAGGTTCGAACATGTCCATGTGGACATCGTCGGCCCACTGCCATTTTCGAGAGGAGTGAGATACCTGTTCACCATGGTGGACAGGTTCACAAGGTGGCCGGAAGCTATCCTGCTCGCTGACACGGCCACGGAGACATGCGCCAGAGCCCTGATTACCACCTGGGTGGCACAGTTCAGACTCCCAGCCCACATCACTTCAGACAGGGGTGCGCAGTTCACATCGGCTTTGTGGTCTGTGCTGGCACAACTCCTCGGAACCCAGCTCCACCGAACAACTGCTTACCACCCGCAGTCTAACGGCCTGGTGGAACGTTTCCACAGGCACTTGAAGTCGGCCCTGATGGCACGCCTCCGAGGGCCAGACTGGGTGGACGAACTCCCCTGGGTGCTGCGTGGTATCCGCACGGCACCCAAGGAGGACCTGGCCACATGATCGGCCGAACTTGTTTACAGTGCCCCGCTCACAGTTACCGGTGAGTTTGTGCCAGCACCCTGTGGCCCGGAGCACACACCTGCTGGGGTCCTAACTAATCTCCAGGAGCGGCTTGGAACACTTGCTCCAGTCCCGACGTCCCACCATGGAACAACACCCTCTTTCGTGCCCAGGGACCTACAACAGAGCAAGTATGTTTTCATTCGCCGAGGCGCGCACAGACCACCCCTGCAGCGACTATACGAGGGACCCTAGAAGGTGGTGAACCATGCGTTCTTGACATCGGCAGTCGGGACAAGACTTTTACCATTGACCGTCTCAAACCTGCGCATCTGGACCCCGAACGCCCGGTTGTGGTACCACCCCCACGACGTCGAGGACAGCCACCTAAAAGAACTGAGAGTGCGCAGGCTGCAGACTCTGCACCTCCTATCGCCGGTTCGGGGGGGGGGGGGGTGGTGTCATGTGGTGGCTCGCCCACGCAGCAAACGAACCAGCTCCAGCAGTCGCTGGCGAGGCCGCAGCCCAACCGAGAGGACTCTGAGCGCGGGACAGACCTCGGCCCGGAAGCCAACGCCGCTTCTGCCCCGCAAAGGGCGTGGGTTGCTGGGAGCGGGTTACTTGAGCACGCGCCAATTCAAACAGTAAACGGTTCAACCCGACCCTGCTCGAGTCAGTGTGTTGTTTTCACTCATAGCGTATCAGCGCGACTACAATAGAACACATTGTTGTTTCCTACTACCAGCTTTATATTTTCATTTCACCCTTCTTAATTAGTGCTTTCTCTTTCACTGAGTTTTTATATTTTATTCCATTTCTCATACTTGTTATCCTTTTTCTGGTAATGTTACTCCTTTTTTTGATCCAATACTATAGTTTACTTGAGAAGACCATATTTTTATTGATTTGTTCTTTAAAATACATATTTTAATTGCAAATCATTTAAAATTACTAATTTTTTTACAAATCACCATTGTTTATAGTTTATCAAAGCCAACTTTTTTTGCCTCATGCCTTCATATTTGGTTTTATTCAAATAATACTTTTTCCACTTATAATCTTCATATAAATCACTTTAAATTTTTATATAAAATTCCATTATGACCACCACTCCACAAAGGCCCTGGAGTACCAATTAAATCTTATTGCATGACACAAAACCTAAAATTGTTCACTCCACATTGGTTCCAAAATATGGTGACCTATAAACCAACCCTTTATATACGCTATGAATAGATGTTCCACACTATTACTGCTATATTGGTTTGCAAGTCTACATGCAAGTCACATGAGTATTCAATTACCATTGTTACATACATTGAAATTTTCTGATAAGATGCCATACATTACCACTGCTATTTGGAGGTCTTTTACAACTCCCAGTGGTTCTTAGCTCCACACAGTTGGTTTCTACTTGATTTTCTGAGCTACAATCAGTTTTCCTTAATAACTTCGTCATATTCTTTAAAACCAGGGCTATCCCACATACCTTTCCATTTTGTCAATTTCTTCTAAAAGAAAAGTATCCTGAAATATTTAACTTTCAACCAGATATCTGTAATGCCTGTTAGGTTGCTCACATATTTACTTGTACCATTAATTAACCTACATTGCTATGAATACTATGTGGAATTTGCCCTTTTGTTTAAATTTTCTAATATTTCCCAAACGTGAAACATAGTTCAGTGCACAAAATTTAGTTTGAAGTTTTCTACAGCCTTAGTCTATTGATAAGATACTGGTACCAGCCTGTTTTAAGGGAAGCCCACTCCAAAGGAACATCTCCCTCTTTCAGTGCTTGATGCATTGAAGCCACATTCCCCACACCACTTTGAAGCATGCATCTGCTTCTCTATTCCTATTTACTCATGACAATTTGCATCCAATTTGGGAAATACTCTAGAAGCTAAATACAGAGCGATCTAGGATAAAAACCTGCTAGCCTCTGTCAGAAAGCTTAAAATGGGGAAGAAGTTCATCTTTCAGCAGGACAACAACCCTAAACACGCTGCCTGAGCAACCATGGAGTGGCTTAAAATGAAGAAAATTGATGTCTTTGAGTGTCCAGAGTCCTGACTTCAACCCAATCGAAATCCTCTGCCAAGACCTCAAGATTGCTGTCCGCGCCGCTCCCCACCTAACCTGGCACAGCTTTAGCAATTTTGCAAGGATGAATGGGCAAATCTTGCTTCATCACATTGTGCAAAGCAAAGATCTATCCAAAAAAAAACTACTGACTGTAATAGCTGCAAGAGCACCCGGGGCAGGTACTCAGGATGTGCATGGCACAACTGTCAGATGTATTTATAGGCATTTTCCATCTCTCCCTCTCCCAGTGTAGAGTGCCCATCTGCTTCAAAACATCTACCATTGTTTACCTAAAAAGACCAAGGTAACATGCCTGAACGACTGGCGTCCTGTCGCACTCACCTCAATAATAAGCAAATGCTTTGAAAGGCTGGTCAAGCACTACATCTACAGCATGCTACTACCACACTGGACCTACTACCGACAGCCCAGACAGTCCTTCCAGGTGAGGCGACACTTCACCTGTGAGTTGGGAGGTGCGTTCCAACTGCGTCCGGAGCTCCCAGTACGGCCTTCTATATATTGGCGAGACCCGACACAGATTGGGAGACTGTTTCGCTGAACACCTACGGTCTGTCCACCAGAGAAGCAGGATCTCCCAGTGGCCACACATTTTAATTCCACGTCCCATTCCCATTCTGATATATCTATCCACAGCCTCCTCTACTGTAAAGATGAAGCCACACTCAGGTTGGAGGAACAACACCTTATATTCCGTCTGGGTAGCCTCCAACCTGATGGCATGAACATTGACTTCTCTAACTTCCACTAATGCTCCTCCTCCCCTTCACAACCCATCCCTTATTTATTTATTCCCCCCACCTTTCTCTCTTTTTTCTCCCTCTATCCCTCTCACTATATCTTCCTCTGATGTTCCCCTCCTCCTTTCTTTCTCCCTAGGCCTCCCGTCCCATGATCCTCTCCCTTCTCCAGCCTTGTATCCCTTTTGCCAATCAACTTTCCAGCTCTTAGCTCCATCCCTCCCCCTCCTGTCTTCTCCTATCATTTCGGATCTCCCCCTCCCACTTTCAAATCTCTTACTATCTCTTCTTTCAGTTAGTCCTGACGAAGGGTCTCGGCCCAAAACGTCGACCATACCTCTTCCTATGGATGTTGCCTGGCCTGCTGCATTCCACCAGCATTTTGTGTGTGTTGCTTGTTTATGTAAGAATGTTGTTCTTGGACTACAGTTCAGCATTCAACACCAGAATTCCCTCCAGGCTCGACAAGAAGCTCAGAGACCTCAGCCTTCACCCTGCCTTGTGCAGCTGGATCCTGGACTTCCTGTCAGATTGCCAGCAGGTGGTAAGAGTGGGCTCCCTCACTTCTGTCCCTCAACACAGGTGCCCCTCAGGGCTGTGAACTAAGCCCCCTCCTTTACTCCCTGTATACGCATGACTGCGTTGCCACCATAGCTCCAATCTGCTAATTAAATTTGCTGATGACAGTACACTGATTGGCCTACTCTCAAATAATAATGAGGCAGCCTACAGAGAAGAAGTCATCACCCTGACACAGTGGTGTCAAGAAAATAACCTCTCCCTCAATGTCGCAAACACAAAGGAGCTGGTTAAGGACTACAGGAGAAATAGAGACAAGTTAGCCCCTATTGAAATCAATGGACCTGGGGTTGAGATGCTGAACAGCTATAAGTTCCTCAGCATAAACATCACTGAAGATCTCACGTGGTCTGTACATATCGTCTGTGTGGTGAAAAAAGCACATCAGCGCCTCTTTCACCTAAGACAGTTGAAGAAGTTGTTATGGGACCCCAAGTCCTAAGAACTTTCTACAGGGGCACAATTGAGAGTATCCTGACTGGCTGCATCACTGCCTGGTATGGGAACTGTATCCCTCAATCGCACATCTCTACAGAGAGCAATGTGGACAGCCCAGCTTATCTGTAGATATGAACTCCCCATTATTCAGGACATTTCCAAAGACAGGTGTGTAAAAAAGGCCTAAAGGATCATTGGGGGCCCAAGTCACTCCAACCCCTGTTTCAGCAGCTACCATCCGGGAAATGTTACCACAGCCTAAAAGCCAGGATCAACAGGCTCCAGGACAGCTTCTTCCACTGGGCCATCAGAATGCTAAATTAATGCTGACGCAACTATATTTCTATGTTATATTGACTATCCTGTCATACATATTTAGTATAAATACTATAAACTGCATGTTGCACATTTAGATGGCGATGTAACTCCTCATGTATATGAAGGATATAAGTAATAAAGTCAATTCAATTCGTGGCCCAAGTACTGAGCAAAAGAGGATGAATATTTTTGAATTGCTGACATCAAGTTTTTACTTTTTTAGTTTTTCATGCTTTACAATTTTCCCCATTTTTGGGAAAAAGGAGCATAAAAATTCTCAGTTAAGTTGATCAAAATCCCTGTGGGTAATACACGTTTATGTGAAAAAAGGGTTGGGGGCTTAATAATTTTACAAGGCACTGCATCTGTTAAGAAGTTGAAGAACTGGAGCCAATGTTCTCAGGTCCCTAATTTTGGAATAGGATGTTCAGGCCTTCCATTCTGGGAGCATTTATCATTCTGCCCAAAGAGAATTTTGAAGAGACCCCTGTTGAATATTTGAATCTAAAACAGAAGATTGAGGATTATTTATTGAGTTCATTCAAATCCAAATCATTGACATACAGAATATCATGAGCTTTAATTTTCAATAGTAGTATAGTGCAAGACAAAAACTGCTATATGTTACAAAAATAAACAGTGGAAAAGAGCAATAATGGCATAATGTTCATGAGCACATGGACTGTTCAGAAATCTGATGGCAGAGGGGAAGAAGCTGAGTCATGAGTATCGGCACACATCCTTGAGGTGCACCTGTCTGGATTGTTAGTAAGGAAAAGCTGTTTTTACCGACAATATTACCAACACAGTGATATATATCCTTGTTTGGCTGCCCTGTTGGGTGCAGATTTTCATTGATTATATTATGGTTCTTCAATTTAGCAAGTACGCACAGAAGCAAAACAAATCTCAGGGTTGTATATGGTGACATAAATTTATTTTGACTTTGAAGCTACACTGTAACCACAGTCCCCTAAATATGATGTTGGAAATGCATTAAAGAACATCTTTTCCACAGCATTACTTTGAGATTTTTTTTCTGTAAGCAGAAGTCTTAATATCAGTTTTTAAAGCTTGACTTCAGCTCAAAGTCATTTTGTAGTGTGAACAATTCTCCTTCCATCGTGCCTGTGAATTTCTCATTAGTGCTCAAGAATGGATTTATTACCCAATTTGGAACTTGGATCGAGAGAAGATCCTGAAATCTCTGAGTTGTCTTTATGCAGCTCATCCATGTGGGCACAGTACCCTTGAAGATCATCTGGTATTCTTCCTTTCTCTTCCAACTCGAGAGACTCAGAAATCTGAAAAGAGGAAATCTGCAGATGCTGGAAATTCAAGCAACACACACAAAATGCTGGTGGAATGCAGCAGGCCAGACAGCATCCATAGGAAGAAGCACAGTCGATGTCAGGACTAACTGAAAGAAGAGATAGTAAGAGATTTGAAAGTGGGAGGGGGAGGAGGAGATCCAAAATGATAGGAGAAGACAGGAGGGGGAGGGATAAAGCTAAGAGCTGGAAAGTTGATTGGCAAAAGGGGTACAAGGCTGGAGAAGGGCGAGGATCATGGGATGGGAGGCTTAAGGAGAAAGAGGGAGGGGAGCACCAGAGGAAGATGGAGAGCAGGCAAGGAGTTATTGTGGGAGGGAGAGAGAGAAAGAGAGAGAGAGAGAGAAAAAAAGAAAAATAAATAAATAAATAAGGGATGGGGTAAGAAGGGGAGGAGAGGCATTAACGGAAGTTAGAGAAGTCAATGTTCATGCCATCAGGTTGGAGGCTACCCAGATGGAATACAAGGTGTTGTTCCTCCAACCTAAGTGTAGCTTCATCTTGACAGTAGAGGAGACCATGGATAGACATATCAGAATGGGAATGGGACGTAGAATTAAAACTGGGAGATCCTGCTTTCTCTGGCAGGCAGAGCGTAGGTGTTCAGCGAAACGATCTCAGAAAAGGTCGCAATGGCCAATGTTGCACTTAAAACAGGGTTAACTTGGACAGAAATGTGGAGATGGCAAACTTGACTTTAACACATCTCATCATTTCCTTGCAATCCCAGCTTCCCAGTCTTGGAAGAATATTATCAGCTTCAAACAGCACATAAAAGCATCTCAAGCAGTTTCCAATTAAGAGCATGGGATAACAGTATTTAATGCTTCGTACAGCTGATCACTTAAGTTTTTTGTGACGTTGTCTTTGAATTACACAGTGAATGGTGAATATGTTAAGTACAGCTTTTTTCAAGAAAGTAATAACCCTACAGTGGCACTTTGTCATTGAAGTTACCCCATCTGTTATGAAAGCAAGGGTGTTGGTGAGCGAACCCTTTGAAATATTGCTCAATACCACACAATATTGACTCTCCCTTCGTATCTACTTCTGGACCCCTTCAAATAAGAACTCTTCAATAATACTTTCACCTTTTATGAAGTGACATATCCAAGAAGATTCATTGCCTGGCAAAGTTGACTCATGCAACTGCAGAACACATTCTGTTGTCCTAAATATGTTGCACAAAGTGTCTTCCACAATCTCAAACTTTTCATCTATTCATCTTTGTAAAGAGTTGTTGCAGAGCAGAATCGCTTGAATTATTTGGCCTGGTGACTTATGCAAAACCATACTCAGAAGCTCATCAGTTCTTCTCCAATTGTATAGGGCTTTCCAGACTTAGCAATGAAATATTGTATAAGTGTGCAACCATCACTGTTTTGATATGAAGTGCTGGCAAAAATGTTTTGAAATATTTTCAATTTCTGAATGTTTTCACAAAGTGACTGAAAATAAGCCAAGCTCATGTTTGCTTTATCAGAGTGCATTCTCTTCAAGGACCCTGGCCAGTTTCATTGCCTCATTTGAAAGAGACTTTTTCCCACAGTTCCGTTGGTAGCTTAGCGCAGGTATAAACCTGGAAATGCCTGGAAATAACAATTTCTTCAGTCCAGATTTCTCATGATATGCAAAATACAAAAGTGCCACTTTGAACGGTCTAAGAGGAAGGCAAGAGATGAGGTCATTATGTGATCAATGTAATCAATTATGAGGCACTGAGGATCATGTTTGCATTAAGTAATTGATTCCTTAAATAAAGCCTCTTTAATCCCTCAGCTGTCCCCTTGCTACTGAGCACTCCCCACCACCCCTTTTATCTTTATCGCCCCTAAGAAACACCCACCATCCCCAGAGGGGCAGTATCACCCACTTTTGGAATCACTGCTCCATCACAACTCCAGTTTCAGTCAGAGTAATGGAAAACTATAGCACAATAACAGGCCCTTTGGCCTATCTCGTCTGTGCCAAACCATTTGAACTGCCTACTCCCATTGACCACCATACCCATCCTCCAGACTTCTCTCAAACATTGAAACCGAGCTTGTATGCACCACCTGAACTGGCAGCTTGTCCCACACTCTTGTGACCCTCTGAGTGAAGAAGATTAACCTGTTTCCCTTAAACTTTTCACCCTTAACCCATGACCTCTAGTTGCAATCCTACCAATCTCAGTAGTAAAAGTCTGCTTGTATTTACCCTGTCTACACCACTCAATTTTGTACATCTTTATTAAACCTCCCTTCAATCTTCTATGTTTCAAGTCCTAACTATTAAATCCTAACCTATTCAAACTATCCTTACAACTTGGGTCCTCCACTCTCAGCAAAATCCTTGTAAATGATCTCTGTGGTCTGCCACTCCTGCCCTTCCCACAAGCAAGTCTCACAAACAACTACAATATGATAATTCCATCTGTTGATCCATGGCCTGAGATCATGTGCCTTTCCTAAAATACTTCTTGCATTGAAATATACATAGCGCAGAAACTTTGTCACATCACACTCAAACTTTTGATTCTTGACTTTGTCTGATGTCTTAGCAATGTCTCTCCACAACCTCTCCATCATATCTTCCGGCACTCTGGTTCCCATCCTCCTGCAACTTTAGTTTAAACCCAACCCCTCACCCCTCACCATGGAGCACAAGCAAATCTTTTTGCTAGGATATCAGTCTGTCACCATTTCAGGAGCAAACCATCTCTTTTGTACAGGTCCCACCTTCCATCGAAGAGAGTCCAACGATCCAAAAATCTGACTCCTTCCCTCCTATACCAAATCCTTAAGCACGTGTAAAACTGTATGATCTTCCTATTCCTGGCCTCACTAGCTTGTGTCACGGGTAGCCTGAGACAACAACCCTGGAGGTCCAAGTGAAGAATTGACCTAAAAATTGAGTCTGTTTTTCTGCCTCCAGAGTCTACCTAAAACATTAAACACCCAGTTATCCGCACCAATCATGGCTTGACCATTTTCTGCTCATCTTGTTATATCTCCTCTCCACCCCACGACCCCGGGCTTCAAATAGTTAACAGCAATTTAGGGACAATTTATAATTACCCCAACCAATCTGTAATCTGCAGGAAGAAACTGGAGCACATCCAAGTGCACCGAAAGCATGAGGTCATCATTGAACCTGGGTCACTGGAGCATTGCTGCCATTAAGTGCGAATCTGCTTAGTGTTCACACATTTGCAGCTTTTGACTCTGTATCCCCTTTACCCAGGACATGCCCTCTTCTCACTGCTACCATCGAGGAGTAGCTACAGGAGCCTGAAGACACCCTCAATGTTTTAGGAACAGCTTCTTCCTCTCCACAATTAGAATTTTGAATGGATAATGAACACATATAAACTACCTATTTTCTTTCTCTTTCTTAAGTTGGCATGAAGTCTATGGAATTGAGGGAATCAAGTAGTGAGATCATGGAAACTGTACAGATTGAAAAGGAGGTGGTGCTTGCTGTCTTGACCTGACAGTGTTCCCTCGGACCTTGAAGGAGACTAGTGTTGAAATTGCGGGGGCCCTGGCAGAAAAACTTAAAATGTCGCTGTCTACGGATGAGGTGCCGGAAGATTGGAGAGTGGCTCATGTTGTTCCGTTGTTTAAAAAAAGATCGAAAAGTAATCCGGGAAATTATAGGCCGGTGAGTTTAACGTCGGTAGTAGGTAAGTTATTGGAGGGAGCACTAAGAGACAGAATCTACAAGCATTTGGATAGACAGGGACTTATTAGGGAGAGTCAACATGGCTTTGTGCGTGGTAGGTCATGTTTGACCAATCTGTTGGAGTTTTTCGAGGAGGTTACCAGGAAAGTGGATGAAGGGAAGGCAGTGGATATTGTCTACATGGATTTCAGTAAGGCCTTTGACAAGGTCCCGCATGGGAGGTTAGTTAGGAAAATTCAGTCACTAGGTATACATGGAGAGGTGGTAAATTGGATTAGACATTGGCTCAATGGAAGAAGCCAAAGAGTGGTGGTAGAGAATTGCTTCTCTGAGTGGACACCTGTGACTAGTGGTGTGCCACAGGGATCAGTGCTGGGTCCATTGTTATTTGTCATCTATATCAATGATCTGGATGATAATGTGGTAAATTGGATCAGCAAATTTGCTGATGATACAAAGATTGGAGGTGTAGTAGACAGTGAGGAAGGTTTTCAGAGCCCGCAGAGGGACTTGGACCAGCTGGAAAAATGGGCTGAAAGATGGCAGATGGAGTTTAATACAGACAAGTGTGAAGTATCGCACTTTGGAAGGACAAACCAAGGTAGAACATACAGGGTTAATAGTAAGGCACTGAGGAGTGCAGTAGAACAGAGGGATCTGGGAATACAGATACAAAATTCCCTAAAAGTGGCGTCACAAGTAGATAGGGTCGTAAAGAGAGCTTTTGGTACATTGGCCTTTATTAAACAAAGTATTGAGTATAAGAGCTGGAATGTTATGATGAGGTTGTATAAGGCATTGGTAAGGCCGAATTGGGAGTATTGTGTTCAGTTTTGGTCACCAAATTACAGGAAGGATATAAATAAGGTTGAAAGAGTGCAGAGAAGGTTTACAAGGATGTTGCCGGGACTTGAGAAACTCAGTTACAGAGAAAGGTTGAATAGGTTAGGACCTTATTCCCTGGAGCGTAGAAGAATGAAGGGAGATTTGATAGAGGTATATAAAATTATGATGGGTATAGATAGAGCGAATGCAAGCAGGCTTTTTTCACTGAGGCAAGGGGAGAAAAAAAACCAGAGGACATGAGTTAAGGGTGAGGGGGGAAAAGTTTAAAGGGAACATTGGGGGGGGCTTCTTCACACAGAGAGTGGTGGGAATATGGAATAAGCTGCCAGATGAGGTGGTAAATGCAGGTTCTTTATTAACATTTAAGAATAAATTGGACAGATACATGGATGAGAGGTGTATGGAGGGATATGGTCCGTGTGCACAGCCAAGAAGGGCCAAAAGGCCTGTTTCTGTGCTGTAGTTTCTATGGTTCTATGGTAAGCTCTTTTTGCACTGCTTTTTTAAATGTACTGCTGCCAACAAATGTCGTGACATATGACATAGGGCTATTAAACCTAATTCTGGTTCCTTTGGGTCCTTTTTTCTCATACAGATTTGTCTATCATTTAAAATTTTTAAAAATTTAAAATTTTAGTTGGCTGATTGTCTGTTGTGAGAAAGCATTCCATGTTCCCATAGTTTTTGAACTATTATTTTTTTAAACTCCTTTCTTTCACATGAACACATTTTCTCTACTGAGCTGCATTTTCTGATAACCAGCAAGCACTTAACCACTGGTCCCTGTCCATTGGCTTTACTGCTTCCCCCATTGTGGTCCTTGCCTTAGTTCTCTGAAGCATACAGTGCTCAACTCTGAAAAGATCGATGAGTTCTCTTTTTGGATGCCTCAAGGGTCTGGTGCAAAGGCTTTTTTTTAAAATCATAAATAAGCAGGTCCTGTACGACTTGAATTTTCAGTAAACAATTTTACCTGACTCTGAACTTCGTTTAGTTGTTTTTTTAAAACAAACCTTTTATAGATTTTCAATGTTTGTAATCAACTTAGATGACAACATAATACATTTATTTGGAAATTTGACCCTAGATTAATTTTTAACCTATGAAATCATTTTTATAGTAGTTCTATAAAGTCCCTGGAAATGGCTAGCAGGTAAATGAATTTTAAGTGACAGTGCCTACCTTATTAAAAAAAAGTAATTTGGCATTGTTTTATTCAGAATACAAAGCAAGTGAAGCTGATGATGACCCCAAGGTGGAGTTTTCAAGATCTCTTTCATCTAAACAAAAACAGAAACTTCTGAGGCAAATCGTCTGGTTTTTTTTTTGCATTGCTGCTGATAATACCCAAAACTCATCCTTCTCCAGCAGGGCTTAGAAGTTGGCATCGACTCTGCTTGGTGCCATTCTTGGTGCATGAATTTTTGCTACAGACATTTCTTGGAAGCTTTAAAACATGCAATTAATTTATGAGAGTCAGCAATCTAGGCATATACTGAAGCAAGCAAGATGAGCAGACATTTTAAAAGCTGCATTCATTCTTCCATGTGCCTTCCATGTTCCATGAGATTCATGTTACATAGAATTTACACTAAACCTTTCTTCATATCCAGTAAACCCTTATGTAAATACCTCCCAGATTACCACTGGATATATCTCCTTTGGAAAAAGTGCATGGAAGAGTAAAGAGATTTGGGACCCAACATTCAGGTCTCACCAGAAACTGATGGATTGGGAATTGAGGTTACTAAAATAGGGGAAACCTTAAGAGTACCAGTGTAGAAAGGAGTGGTACTCGAACTTTTGCTCTTTGAAACTCTGGTTACACCAAATATATTGCACTGAATTCCTTTCCGGGCATTTGATCTCAGGAAGAACATTTTGGCCTTGGAGTGTATATAGTGCAAATTCACCAAAATTATACATGGGTTTAGAGATTAATAGTACCAAAACTGGATGGATGCAATTTATTGGGTATAGAAGTTTTAAAGGATGGATAACACACAAAAAAATTAAATACACTCCTTATTTAAAATAATCCCAGAAAAGCACAACATAGTCTTAAATGTGAGCTTTGCTGTTCAGCAGTACAATTGGGATATGCTTCATTCTGCTAAATTTGTCAAAAAAAAAAGGCTTAGCTGATTAAAAATTTCATGCAAGAGTATTTTTCCATAAGACTAGAGGGGAAATAGGACTAGACTGTATAAAGAGTTAAATAATAGAACCTGTGATTTATCCAAGTTGGCTTCTGCATTAAAAGTTCAAGTAAGAGTATCCAGTTGAACTTGAAACAGTTTGCAAATTTTGCATTGTCGTGTCAAGAAAATATCATGGATACGTTTACCGCATATTTTGCCTTTCAATGTTTGGTGTGCACTTAGTCCAGCAGAATCATTACACTGTGTTAATCAATGCATTTATTTCTACGTCCATATCATCCTAAACATCTGTATCTTTACCATTTATTTAGGTTCACATTCTCCACGGACTCCAATTTCATCAGAAGCTCTGCAATCAGCAACACAAAGGTGGGGTCTAAAACTTTAAAAGTGAGCAAAACCCCCTTGTTAAACTTTTATTAAATTTTTGCTTAAACTTATTAAGCAGAAACATGGGTTAGCATCATGAAAATATGATGTTGCAGGATCTGAAGTTTCCTTTACTGATAATCAAAGTAATTGGAGCATAAAGCACCAGAAGCAATTGTATCACAAGAAGAAAATTAGATATTTAAACTCATTGAATAGTTACCAGCTTTACAGCACACAAAATGCTAGAGGAACACAGCAGGTCAAGCTGCATCTATGGAAATGAATAAACAGTCAAAATTTTGGGCCGAGACTCTTCTTCAGAACTGAGAAGGAAGGGGGAAGATGCCAGAATAAAAAGGTGGAAGGAAGCTAGCTGGAAAGTGATAGGTGAAGCCAAGGAGATGGTAAAGGTAAAAACGGAATCTGATAGGAGATGAGAGTGGACCTTAGGAGAAAGAGGAGGAGGAGAGGATGCAGGGGGAAGTGATAGGCAGATGAGAAGAGGTAAAGGGACAGAGTGGGGAATAGAGGAAGACAGGAGGGAGAGAAAGAAATTTACCAGGAGAAATCAATATTCATGCCAACAGTTGGAGGCTACCCAGATGGAAGACAAGGTGTTGCTGCTCCATTCTGAGGGCAGCCTCATCTTGGCTATGGAGCTATGTCGAACAGGAATGGGAATTGGAATTAAAATGTTTGGCCACCAGGAAGTTCCACTTTTTGCGGATGGAGCGGAGGTACTCAATGAAGCAGTCCCCCAATTTACAATGTGGCCTCCTCTCCCAACATAGAAGGGGCACACTGGGAGCACCGGACACAATGGACAACGTCACCTGGAATGACTGACTGTTTGGAACCCTGAAGGGAGGTGAGAGAAGAGGTGAATGGGCAGCTGTAGCACTTACAGCGCTTGTAAGGATAAGTGCCAGGAGGGAGATGAGTGGGGAGGGATGAATGAACAAGGGAATCACAGAAGGAGCGAACCTTGGGTAAAGCAGGTGGGGGGAGGGGTAAAATGTGTTTAGAGGTAGGATTCCTTTAGAGATGGCAGACATTGGGGAGGATGATATGTCGGATGCAGAAGCCCACGGAGTGGTAGGAAAGAACAACAGGAACTCTATCACTGTTAAGGTGGCAGGAAGATGAGGTGAACATGGATGTTTGGGTGAGGGCACCATCAATAGTGGAGAAAGGGAAACACTGTTCTTTGAAGGCAGAAAGAGATCTCTGATATTCTGGAAAGGAAAGCCACATCCTGTGAACTGAGAAAAAGGAATAGCAGTTTTACAGGAGATAGGGCTGCTTAGCTGTGCTTTACTTCTAACCCATCCATTCCCACATAAGGATATACAGTAAGACCGTACACTCATTGAGCAAGATATTTCTTTAAATTTAGTTGAACTGACTTATTACCTAAATCCTTCACATAGAGTATTCTTTACGTTACGTCTCCGTCTAAATGTGCGATGTGCAGTTTACAGTAATTTATAATAAATAGTATGTACAACAGGATAAACAATATAACATAGAAATATAATTGTGTCAGCATGAATTAATCAGTCTGACAGCCTGGTGGAAGAAGCTGTCCCGGAACCTGTTAGTACTGGCTTTTATGCTGCAGTACCGTTTCCCGGATGGCAGCAGCTGGAACAGTTTCTGGCTGGAGTGACTCGGGACCCCACTGAGCCTTCAGGCCATTTTTACACACCTCTCTTTGTAAATGTCCTGAATAGTGGGAAGTTCACATCTACAGATGTGCTGGGCTGTCTGCACCACTCTCTGCAGAGTCCTGTGATTGAGGGAAGTACAGTTCCCATACCAGGCAGTGATACAGCCAGTCAGGATGCTCTTAATTGCGCACCTATAGAAAGTTCTTAGGATTTGGGGGCCCACACCAAACTTCTTCAGACATCTGAGGTGAAAGAGGCGCTGTTGTGCCTTTTTCACCACATTGCCGGTACGTACAGACCACGTGACATCCTCGTCAGAAAATAAAGTAACAATTTTAGGCATTCTCAGCATAGAGAAATAATTTAGATTTACTGTGTTATTAATGCCCAAACCATACTCGTGATCCTCCACTGTTAATTGGTATTTTAGGTCAAAGACAAATCTGTGCAGTGTTTCATGGAGCACGCTTTGGCAATGAAGTAGGAGGATGAGTGTGGTAAAGGATTTAAAAATACAGCATTAGCACTTGTCTGCATAGTTCATATAGTTATAGGTGGGTGACCTTTACAGCTTCAATCAAGAATTCTAAAAGGATTCTCTCTCGGTAGTTCGAGTAAGGAACATGATAGAATGGATGGAAAAGCTTTGAAGAAATGGAATAATCAGGTATTTGGAGTCATAGATTATTACAGCACAGAAATGCCTTAAGGCCCAATTTGCCTATGTTGACCAAGATGCCCATCGAAGCTATTTAGTCCATTTGGCCCATATCTCTCTAAATCTTTCCTATCCATGTACATACCTGTCAAGTGTCTTTTAAAAGTTATTGTACATGCCTCAGCCACTTCCTTCGGTAGCTTATTCTATTTACTAAAAGACCATAAGGCATAGGAGAAATTAGGCCATTCGGCCCATTGAGTCTGCTCCACCATTCTATCATGGCTGATTTATTATCCCTTTCAACTCCATTCTCTGGCCTTCTTCCCATAATATTTGAGACCGTTAATGATCAACAACCTATCACCCTCTGCTTTAGATATACCCAACAACTTGGCCTCCACAGCTGGATGTGGAAAGGAAATCCACAGATTCACAAAGGCCTAGCTAAAGAAATCCTGCCTCATCTCTGCTCTAAAGGGACGTCCCTCTATTCTGCAGCTGTGCACTCTGTTCCTAGACTCCCCCACTACAGACAATAAGACATAGGAGAGAAATTGGCAACTCAGCCCTTCAAGTCTGCTCTGCCATAGGAAACATCCTTTCACATCCACAATATCAAGGACGCAATATAGAATAAGTTTCAATCAGATATCTCCCCCCTCCCCATTCTTCTAAACTTGAGTACAGGCCCAGAGACATCAAATGCTTCTCATTCCTTAACCCTTTCACTGTTGTGAATCTCCTCTGGATCTTCTCCAATGTCAGCATCTACTTTCTGCTCACAGTGCTCCAAGTGCAGTTTGACCGATGCCTTAAAGCCTCAGAATTACATCCTTGTTTTTATATTCTAGTCCTCACGAAAAGAATGCTTGTGTTGCATTTGCCTTCCTCACCACTGACTCAAATGCACAAGGACCCCCTTTGCTCCTCTGATTTTAGCAGTACTGGTGTCCTCGTAAAGGTATGAGCACAAGAAGAATGCCAACCCAATAAAACATCAGGACATTCTTACGCTCCACAAAGTCCTCAGCTGAGTTTAAAAGAATGCAAGCTTCTGTATCTACCATGGGCTTCACTGTAAAACCTGCCAGATAGTAAATCAGCTCTGCATCAGTACTTCTTGGACTCCATTTCAGATATGAAATCCCATAGCCTTTCTCTCCAGATACCCTCAAGACAATTTGGTTTTTACTGGGGGTTTAATTCATGATTACCATTGTTTGCTTACAATCTGACGAGTCCCCGCTGTGCATGTTATTATCCCGTCAAGAGTTCTCCTACACTGCATGGTTCCTAGCTTCTATACATTATTGCATAGGGATGCATAGCCCATTTGCCAGACAAGACTTTATACTGACCAAAAGATGGTATTATTACCAGTGTCCATAAAAATGTATTCACCCACCACCCCCCGAAGTTTTCTTCTTTTATTGTTTTACAACATTGAACCATAGATTTAATTTGGCTTTTATTGACACTGTTTGACAGAAAAAAAGACTTTCCTGTTAAAGTGAAAACAGATCTCTACAAAGTGATCTAAATAAATAACAAAAATTAAAAAAAAGGATTGCACAAGTATTAACCCCCCCCCCTTTAATATGACACACCAACTCATCACTGGTGCACCAATCGGTTTTAGAAGTCACATTAGTTAAATGGAGATCACCTGTGTGCAGTCAAGATGTTTCAACTGATTGTAGTAAAAATAAACCTGTATCTGGAAGGTCCAACAGCTGCTGAGTCAGTATCCTGGCAAAAAACTACACCACAAAGACAAAAGAACACTCCAAGCAATTTCGCAAACAGGTTATTACAAAGCACAAGTCAAAAGATGGACAGAAGAAAATTTCCAAGTCACTGAACATCCCTTGGAGTACAGTTTAGTCAATCATCAAAAATGGAAAGAATATGGCACATCTGTAAACCTGCTGAGAGCAGGCCGTTCTCAAAAACTGACTGACTGTGCAAGAAGAGACTAGTGAGGGAGGCCACCAAGAGACCTACAGCAACTCTGGCGGAGTTATAAGCTTCAGTGGCTGAGATGGGAAGAGACTGCATGCAACTACTGCCCGGGTGTTTTACCAGTCACAACTTTATGGGAGAGTAGCAAGGGGAAAGCCACGGTTGAGAAAAACTCACATGCAAGATTTCCTGGTGGCGGCTGATGGAGTAACAGCAATCTGCCGTTGCTCCAACTTTAATTATCTTACTATTTCCAACCTGTCTTGAAACTTCTTTTTTTTTATATAAAGTGTGATATTCTTTCATTATGGCTGGAAGGACTGCCAGAGGTACTAAACAGGTTGATTTCCTGCCTCTTTGGATTCTATTATGGAATTACTGCAAAGTCATACACAAGAAGCCTCTGAGAAGTTTCAACAATTCAGCACTGAATTTAAACAAATAGATGGTAAATTGGACTCTATTCAACAAACTCTTAATGAACACGATAAATTTATTAAAAATAATGAGGAAAATTTGTTGGCTCTGGAAACGGAAGTGGATGAATTGCAGAAGCTTTGTGAAAAGCAATCGAAGTCCAACAAAAAGTTAAGACAGAAGATTATCGACCTAGAAAATAGAAGTAGACGGAACAACTTACAGGTTCTAGGTTTCAAAGAATTAATCAAAGTTTAACATCCCATGGAGTTTTTTGCAAACTTTTTGTAATTATTTCCGGAGTTTTGACGTCTGTGCCTATGATCGAACAAGTTCACAGATCTCCTGCATTTAGATTTCCTAATGCTCAGAAACCAAGATCAGTAATAGTCTGCTTTCATGAATTTAAAACAAAGGAACTCATAATTCATGAATCTCGTTGAAGAGGCATGATTGATTATAATGGTTGCAAGATTAGAATCATTGAAGATTATTTGCCTGAGGTTACGCAGGAACTTGTTAAATTCGAAGAAGTTATGTCTGAGTTTTTTTTAAATATGGGGTTTCAAGCCTTCCCTTCGTTACCCAACCTGACTCAGAATTACACTTAAAAACGGTTCTTTTGAATGGTTCCGCTCGACTATTGAAGCACGAAAGTTTTTAAAATCCAAAGGTTAAACCCGAAGGCTAACTGTTTAGTTTCTCCTTACATGAAGACACAAGATTAAATGAGAAACTTTTAATTCGCAAATCCCGTCGAAGGGGCATGTCTGGTTATAAGGTGGAATATTAAGATTCTCGAAGGTTATTTGCTTGA
Source organism: Mobula birostris (assembly GCF_030028105.1). Lineage (NCBI taxonomy): Eukaryota > Metazoa > Chordata > Chondrichthyes > Myliobatiformes > Myliobatidae > Mobula > Mobula birostris. The sequence goes on along the minus strand of NC_092375.1, from coordinate 168,710,768 downwards.
GGTTATGCCGGAGTGCGCCAAGTTTAAACAAGCTCTGTTGGAATTTTTTTTTAAACAAGGGTTTTAACCCATCCCTTGGCTACCCAGTTTGACTGAGAATCTCATTAAAGATGGATCCCTCGAAAGGCTTTGTTTGAATGTTGAAGCACAAAGATTTTTTTAAATTTGGAAGCTAATTGCTTAGTCTGTTTTTCCATGAAGATATAAGATGTCTATCTGTATGAATAATTTTATCCTTTACTTTTGGTAAACCTTTGTAACTAATTTCCTTTTGTATTTTTTAATACTGTATTTTTGATATACAAGAGCTGAATCTCGTTTGGGTTTTATTTAGTCTAGGTTGGAATATAAATAACCTTGAAACTAATTGGCGCAATCAACATGTTTTTTGGGGGGTTGTCAGTAGTTTGTAGATGCCGACTTTCTATTGGTCGGTTTTCTTTCTTTGGGAGGTGGGCAGGGTTATGGTATTTTCCTAGAAGCTGTTTTCGAATTTTTAGCCAACTTGTTGCTTGGTTACCATTTCGTTATGTTTATGGCTTGGTTTTTAAAATTACATTTTAACCCTTCCTTTAAATAATATTAAAAATGGACCAAACTATTAATTTACTCAGTTTTAACGTGAAGTGTTAAATCACCCTGTTAAACATAATAAGAATTTTGCTTATATTAAGAAATTTAAGGTCCCTATTATTTTTTTTTACAAGAAACTCACATATGCAAATATGATAATCTACGATTTTTTAGCCGTTGGAATGGACTTTGTTTTCACTCTTCTTTTCAGGCCAAATCTAGAGTTTCAATTCTTATAGAAAACACACTTTGTCCAACATAAAGTAGTGTCTCATACTAATGGATGTTTTGTTATAATCTCAGGAAAACTAGATAAAAGTTAATAGTATTTGCCAATGTGTATGCCCCAAATGTAGATGACCCAGGATTCTTTGAATGCTTTTTTTCATTTTTACCAGATCTGAATGATGAGAGGAGATTTTAACTGTTCTTTAATGATGAGAGGAGATTTTAACTGTTCGCTAGACCCAGTCTTAGACCAATCGTGTTCTAAACCAGCGTCCCTTAATAAATCAGCTTTGTTTATTCAATCCTTTTTATTGAAGTGTGGTATAGTTATGTTTGGCATTTCTTATATCCTTTAGATAGGGAATATTCGTTTTTCTCCCCCATGTTCATCACACATATTCAGGATTGATTGTTTTTTTTTAAATCGATAGTCAAATGATCTCATCAGTTCATTCCTGTGAATATCAAGAGATTGATGTTTTAGACCATGGTCCTATATTTTTATCTTTAAAACTCCCTGGTCTTCTTCAAACCAACAGATTCTGGCATTTTACTACAACTTTGTTATCTGATAAGGAATTTTTAAAATTTCCAGAGAAGCATATTATTTTGTTTTTTGAAGAGAATAAAAAGGAAGAGACTTCTAATCTTATTGTATGGATGGGATACTTTCAAGGCCTATAATAGAGGACAAATTATTTCTTATACTGTGAATGTTAAGAATAAAGCTATAAAGAAATAATTGAATTAGCCAATCAATTAAAGCAATTAGATCATGGTTCAACATCGAATATTTATGGTATGTTACTGGAGACGAGGAATGTTCCTTTAGATAAAATTAAGAATCTCTTGAACAAGAGTTACAGACATCAATATCTGAGGAAACTTGGAATGAAATTTTTAAACTGGTTAATACGTCATCGCTATGTGCTCACCATTCCTTCATACAATTTAAGGTGGTACATAGAGTCCATATGAGTAAAGATACGCTATCTCATTTTTATTCGGATATATCTCCCTACTGTGACAGATGCAATAATGGAGAAGCTTCATTAATTCATGTGTTTTGGACTTGTCCATGTCTTAAAAAATATTGGAAGGAAGTTTTTCAAACTTTTTCTTTACTTTTCAAAGTCAATTTTAAGCCTAATCCTCTGACGGCCCTATTCAGTATTGTTGCAGGACAAGATATCAAGTTGAAGACATCAGATTTACATATTTTGGCCTCTAGCTCTCTTATAGCTAGGAGGGCGCTTTTGTTTAAATGGAAAGATGTTTCTCCTCCTACTCATGCTCAATGGTTATGCAATGTTATGTCATGCTTAGATTTAAAGAAGATTCATTGTTCAATTTCTGAATCTCGTCAAGACTTTCAAACATTGTGGGAACCTTTTCTGAATTATTTTCAAAACTTTCAAAACCCTCAATTTGTTGTTTAAATTTAGATGTTGGCTATTATTAATTTTTCTTATACGAGAAAATATAACCTTTTTTTCTCCTTAATAAACCGTTTCGGTCTTGGGAGGGGTTAGATTTTTTTTGTAATAAATTAGTATATTTCAATATAACTTTGACTAACCTACATGAATATGGGGTAACAAGATTGTTATTATTTATAGATATAATGTAATTGGTAGTTGCTTTTTCGACCTTTATATATACTTTCTTGTACTCTGTATTCTTTTATGTAGAAATTAAAATATTGAAAAAGAAAAAAACTCACATAAAATCTCACCTAAAGTTTGCCAGAAGGCAATGGGAGACTCTGAAGTCAGTTGGAAGAAGGTTCTATGGTCTGATGAAACCAAATTCCCACTGCTGCCTGTAAGGAGATGGTACATTCTCCCCGTGATTGTGTGGATTTCCTCCAGGTGCTCTGGTTTCCTCCCACAGTCCAAAGTAGCACCAGTTGGTAGGTTAATTGATCATTTTAAATTGGCCCTTGATTAGGCCAGGGTGCAATCGAGGGATTGCTGGGCAGCATAACTCCAAGGGCTGGAAGGGCCTAACTGTGCTGTATCTCAATTAAAAAAAAATTGAGCTTTTTGACTAAACGCTATGTTTGGCATAAGCCAAACACTGCACATCAAAAACACACCATCTCTACCATGAAACCGGTGGTGGCTGCATCATGCTGTAGGGATGTTCACTACAGCGGCCCTGGAAGGCTTGTAAAAACAGAAGGCAAAATGAATGCAGCAAAATACAGAGAAATCCTGGAAGAAAACCTGATGCAGAACTGTGACTTGAGAAAAGATTTGATTTCAAGCAAGACAATGACCTGAAGCACAAAGCTACACAGGAATGACTTAAAAGCAAAGTAATGTCCTGTAGTGGCCAAATCAGAGTCCAGACCTCAATCCAATTGAGAATTTGTGATTGGACTTGAAAAGGGCTGTTCACTCATGATCCCCATGCAACCTGACAGAGCTTGAACAGTTTTGTAAAGAAGAATGGAGAAAAATTGCAGTGTCCAGATGTGCAAAGCTGACAGAGACTAATCCACACAGAATCAAGGCTGTAATTGCTGTCAAAGGTGCATCTACTAAATACTGACTTGAAGGGGTTGAATACTTATGCAAACAATTATTGTGTTTTATATTTGTAATTAATTTAGATTGTTTTGTAGAGATGTTTTCATTTTGACACAAAAGTGTCTTTTTCGGTTGATCGGTGTCTAAAAAGAGCAAAATTAAATCCACTGTGATTCAATGTTGTAAAACAATTAAACATGAAAATTCCAGGGGGGGGGGTGAATACTTTTTATAGGCACTGTATATTAATTCCCTTCAACACATCTGATTCATTGAGCATGTGATACTTGAATAAACCTGAAAATGCAACAAAATTTGGATGTGTAGTAAGTAGTACCACGTTAGACCACCAAAAAAATTAGATGTTCTGGTCAGTTAAACAGTCAAGTAGTAAATGGATTTTAGTCCATTCATTAGGAAGTAATGCATTTGTTAAACTATACAAAGAATGCACAATAAGTGACAGAATATTGAAAAATCTGGACAAAGAGGGAGTAGTACAAGTCCACAGATCATTAAAGGCAGCAGGAAAGAATAATAAATTCAAAAAGCACACACAGTGTCTTCCTTTATTCGCTAAGACAGTAACAATAGTGTTATGATACTAGAATGACACACAATATTCGCCAGGCCACAGTGCAAATAATATCTACATTTATATTATAAGAAAGACACTCATCCACTAGACCTGGTTTAGAGGAGATTTAAGGATTTTCTCAGAACCAGAAAACTTGCTATGTGGATATATTGGATAAGGTAGCTTGTTTTCTTTGGAACAGAAGAGACCAAGAGACTCAATTCCAGTGTGTAAAATTATGAAGGGATTTGACAAAATACATATGAAAGACCTATTTCCTTTAGCATTGAGGTCAAAAAAACAAGGGTGAATAGCACAAAAGCGGTGGTAGAAGAACTAGGAAATTAAGTTCCCTCCCGCACCCCCAGGTAGGTGACAGCTGTCTTGCAGGGAACCTACCTAAAAAACATGGCTCAGGCAAAACCCCACATCACATGTAAAAAGTATCTGGATGAGTTGAAGAACCATGACCTGTAGGGCTACAAATCCAGTGGAGGATGATGGGATAAGTACAGTCAAGATGGTGAAATAGCCAGTATCATTTTGCTTATTTCAATGTATTTTCAGAAGCTTACTGAAAACAATGTTTCAGGTCAATAATAATAACTTTATATTCTGTTTCAATTTTGATATTAAAAAAACTTGGAATATTGGAAGTCACTGTTTGTAATATATGTAACAGCTAATTTGCAAACTAAGGATCTATAAAGCAGTTAAGATAAACAACCAGTTAATCCATTTTATTGCCACTGGTCGACTGATGCTCGTGAACAAAACTGAAAGAACACCTGCTCCTCTTCAAGAGAAGTACCATGGAACATTATGACTACTTGAACAAATATACCATTTAACATTTCAGCAAACCAATGCCAACTCCAATGCTACAGGATTTCATTTCAACCCACATTTTGACTGAAGGATTGCATAATTATGTCAAAGTAACACTTGAAATCAGCGAATACCAGCAGAACAATGAAAATGAGGGAAAAACTATTAAATATACTGTGATATTAAATGATAGTGAATTACTCTTCATTGATACATACTTGTAAGATGGAAGATTGCATCACAGGCACTGATGTGAGATAGGAAGGCATTCCCAAGCCCTTGACCAGCATGAGCACCCTTCACAAGTCCTGCTATGTCAACCACATTCAGAAATGCTGGTATTTTACTGTAAAAAATTAACAAAGTTTAACTTGCTTTTCTGTCTATACATCAAACTCAATTCAAAATTGAAAATAAACAAATCAGAAAAAAATGAATTACAAAAGATAAATCACAATGGTTCAGAGGCAGGGTCACAAATAATGAGGGGAGGGAGAGTGGAAGGGGAAAAAACATGAAAAACACCTGATCTACTGTTATATCATCAGCAAATATAGAATTTGCTGCAAAGTAGTTGCACAAAAAGAAAGTAGCCAGTGGATTTCAGTAGTTCCAGCCAAAGAGATGGAACCTGTTACCATCTCAATCAAAGACAGCACTTCAATCCCTCATCACCATAATTAAGGATCAGCCAGGATTAAGTAGCTCATCCTTGGAATTTTAATTCATGACATATTAACTTTACTGAGAATGACATTGCCAAATGTACATGTGATTCCATTTCATATTGTCCTTGTGAAATAAAGAATATAGAACTGTCTCAGAAGCACATATTAATTTCCAGCACTTAGTGTGCACAAAAAACTTATCAGGGTCTAATATGAATGCAATTTGGCCACTTGAGCAACAGCCAAAGTGGTTCAAAGACAATTATCACTTACAGGCCTTCTAGAAAATGCTTAAAATTTAAAAAGGTCATGAAACCTGGACACCAGTAATCCTTTGATTAAAAGATCTAGATCTAAAATCTAGCGGAATGCTATTCCAACATCAAGCACCCCATAAAATACCTATGATGAGGTCCTAAACATTTCCACTACATTAAGTACACATCCAAGTTGATGCTCATAAATTGATATAACAATCTATTTGGAAATTCAGATGCCTTATCATCTGACCATTTAACTTATTGCTGTTTATGGGTCTTTGCCTGGGGTGTCATCTAGGTGACTAATCTACTTTCAGACCTTTCAGCTTCCCAAGTACTTTCTCCTTAGTTATCACAACTATGCTCACTTCTGCTCCGACATTCTTGAGTTTCTGGCATAACACTGGTGTCTTCCACAGTGAAGACTGACACAAAATACTTGAGTTCATTCGCCATTTCTTTGTCCCACACTGCTACCTCTCTAGCATCATTTTCCAGCAGTCTGATACTCACAATCACCACTTTGTATAAGTATATATGTTGTTGTTTTTTTTTAAAAAAGCTTCCCAATCCTCTAGCTTCCCTCTAATATTTGCTATATTAAATGCCCCCTTTTGCTTTTCTGCTGCTTTGACTTCCCTTGTCAACCACAGTTGCCTCATCCTCCCTTTACATTGCTTCTTCTTCTTTGGGATAAACCGATCTCACACTTTCCAAGTGACTCCCAGATACTCTAGCCACTGCTGTTCTGTTGTCATCCCTGTTGGTGTCCCTTTCCAATCATCTTTGGCCACCTCCTCTAACATTCCTCTGCAGTTGCCTTTACTCAACTATAATACTGATGCAGCGTGAATTCTATCATATTATGATCACTGTCTCCTAAGGATTCCCTTACCTTAGCTCACTAATCAAATCTGGTTTATCGCACAACACCAGAATTGCCTTTTCCCTAGAGGGCTCGACCATAAGCTGCTCTAAAAAGCCATCGTGTAGCAAATCTATACATTCCTTCTCTTAGGATCCAGCACCAACCTAATTTCTTCCACCCACCCCCCCCCGCCCCATTACTATCACAACATTTCCTTTTGACATGTCTTTGTTTACCTCCGTTAGGAAATATTCTAGAGTTATGTGAATATAGTAGATATTAATTTAAGAACCAGTCTACAATTTACATTAAGTACTGAAGATTAGAATCAATTTTAAAGTTAAAGCATACCTTCGATTAAACAATACTGTCTGTGAAGCACAGGCTGATGCACAGACCAAGAGATATGGTTGGCAAAATGGTGCTCGTGAGATGAACACACATATAGATTAGCCAAACGTTAAGATAATGGGACTGTGTTAATTGTCCTACATCAATCTGGGTAACTATGGGTTTGTACTATTGTAAACAAGTTCAAGGAAGCTTGTAGGCCAGACTGATACTATCAATTAGTTTGTCCCAGCAAAGGTATTCGAACATTCAAAGATGTCTTCCAACATAGATACGCAATTCAAAGAGAAAGCACTGTCACCCTCAAGTATTTAAGTGAACAATGGCACTATAACTATTGAAATTTTTTCTTAAGCATACCATTGATCTTGAGGGTATAAAAATGAGATGCACTTCTGAATTTGTGAGACTATCAAGAGGGTTTCGAGAAGAATGTCTGCTTGTTATGATGAATAAAAGGCTTCTACATCACCAGCTCAGTGCCTCTCCAATGACTTCCATCAAAGTCACAACACTCCCAGAGCAATCTGTAGTCCACATTGTGGCTACTGTTTGGAAGCCTGTATATAATGCCCATCAGGGTCTTTTTATCCTTGCAATTTCTTAAACTCTATCCACAAGGATTCTACATCTTCCAATCCTATGTCATCTCTTTCTATCAATCGAGTCACCCCACCTGCTTGTCCTTTTGATACAATGTGTATCCTTGGATGCTAAGATCCCAAATATGATCTTCTTTCAGCCACGACCCAATGATGCCTGCAACATCATACCTGCCAATTTCTAACTGCGTTACACGATCATCTACCTCAGTCTCAGAAGCAGAAACTGGAGGAAAAAAGTCACTTTGGTGCAGATAAAAATGCTTTTGTAAGCTCTAAGGTCCCTGTCACCGCAGGCTCCTCTACACTGATGAGATCCGACGTAGACTGGGGGACCACTTTGTCGAGCACCTTTGCTGCATCTGCAAGCAGGATTTCCTGGTAACTAACCATTTTAATTCCAATTGCAAATTCATATTCCAACATGTCAATCCTCTACTGCCATGATGAGGCTACTCTGCGGGTGGAGGCACAACACCTCATTCTATCTGGGTAGCCCCCTCCCTGATGCCATGAACATCAATTTCTCCAATTCCCAGTCATTTCTCCCTCAGCTCTCTTCTTCCAGTCCCCTCCCCTCTTCTCTTTTCCTCACTTAGCTATCACCTTCCCTTAGTGCCCCTCCTCCTCCTCTCTCTCCCATCAGATTCCTTCCACTTCAGCCCTTCACCTTTTCCACCTATCACCTCTCAGCTTTTCACTTCACCCCCTCCCAGCAACCTGCCTTCACCTACCACCTTCTTTGCCAGTAACTCCTTCCCCTCCCCCACCTTCTTCTGGCTTCTTTCCCCTTCCTTTCCAGTCCTGATGAAGGATCTCGCTCTGAAACGTCAACTGTTTATTCCTTTCCATAGATACTACCTAACACGCTGAGTTTCTTCAGCATTTTGTATGCGTTTCTCCAGCACTTTGTATGCATTTCTCTGGCTCTCCAGCATCTGCAGAATCTAGTGTTTAGAAATTTAACATGTCTACAGCTTAAAAAAGATGAGATGCAGAAAAGAGATGAAGCTGAATGGAATGTGTCTCATACAAATCACAATACAGTAAATAAAATGATATGAGCTTTAATAAAGTTGTACAAGAACTGGTGAAGTAAGATGGTTCACTTCAAACCTGATTAATACCTACTGGCAATTTTTGAAAGGGGCTGGCTACAAATGAAATTCTACATGGATATAAAGATTTTCAAAAAGTATACCAATAAGATTGTAATCTACATGCTGTTTTATGGAGTGACACAACAGATTTGGAGATAATTATATTTGAGAACTTATGAATTTATAAGTACCTCAGAAAGGTTGGTCATTAAACCTTAAGCATCTGCAGACACCAAACATTCAATTTTATAAAATGTCATTCCTAACTAAAATATCCAAAGCTCTAAGAAAAATAAATTAATGTACCTGGGAGGCTTATGGTACTTGCAGAGGAAATCGAACCGCTCATCTGGAACAGGCACTCTGCTTTCATTGGGATCAATAGTACAGAAGGGAAAGTTTTCTGCAGCTGCTTGGCTCTTTGTTAGAACATTAAAAAATGTAGATTTCCTGTTTCACAGAAAAGAAGAGTATTTTAGCAAATGTTTGAATATAAACACTTGATACAGTGAAAGTGAATAGACAGCAAGATTATCTTAAAGACTGAACATCCTGCTTACAACACCAACTAATTATTTAAAGAATTAGGGGCAAGTTTGAGAGACCTTTAAATGATTTTACAAACATTGCTAAATAGGTCTTATGTATACAAAATATATATTATATAGCAGACCAGGCACACAAACAGCCCAATACTCAGAAGCTCAGTTCCATCCTGAACAAAACACCTCCTTGACTGACAGACCATCCATCAGTCCAAATGTTCATTTCAGTGTTGAGTATTCATCCCCAAAGTGAAATGCAGTCACTCACCTTTGCTACTCCACAGCACCTTCCAACCCACAACCTCTCACATGAAGGAAGAGGGGCTATAACACATGGAAACATCATATCTGCATATTCCCTCCCAAATTGCCTATTTCCCTGACTTGGAAATATATTTTCATTTTTTCAATCAGTGCCCAGACTAAACCCTGGAACTCCCTTCTCATCCGCACTGTGGGAGAGTTACATCAGAATGACTGCAAAGGTTCAAGGAGGCTCATCAGCTCTTTCAAGGATACTTGGCTAAGTATAATAAATGCTGGCTTCCCAATATCTAGAATATGGAAAAATGAATTTTGTAGAACACTAGTAGCATTACAGCAGTATGTAGCTCAGAAGGCTGTTTCAGGATTTGTGTTGCACTTAATGTGAGAGATGCTAGTTTTAGCACAAAAAAAGGAAATGCATTTTTATTTTTTGCCCTGGGATACGAAATTCGTCCTATCACAAGCAAATAAAGAAGAAAGAACTACGTGATCCAGCATTTAGAACAATGGGGGGGGGGGGTGAGGGCAGAAATTTACAGAAACATCCATGATCTTTAGAAGCATGATAGGGTAGATGACAAAACGTTCCCACTAGGTGACAGTTGTACAATGAGGAGCTGGTCATTTCAAACTGAATTGCGTAGGATCTTTTCAAGGAGGTTGGTGAATCTCTGGTTAGGTAGCATCTGTGGAAAGAAATTAGTTGACATTTCGGGCTTTTTTCCCCTTCCTTTCTAGTCCTAATGATGGGTCTCAGCCTGAAACATTGACTGTGCTTTTCCCCCATAGATGCTGCCTAAGCTCCTCCAACATTTTGCATGCTTTACTCAGAACTTCCAGCATCTGTAAAATCTTGTTTATGGTTCAGAAGTCTGACAGCAATAAGAAAGAAGCTGTCTTGAGTTCCTGTATATTTTCTAAGGCAGCAGAAGAGCGAAGAAGGGAATGGTAATAGTGGCAGGCATCCTTAGTACTACTTGCTTTCCTGAAGCAAACTTCCTGAAAATGGACTGGATGAAATAAAAGTGAGATGTCTGGGATGGGCTGACCTGTAGCTTCCAATGGTCAAGAGCAAATCAGTTATCATTCCAATTTGAGATGCAATTCATAAGGATACTTTCTGACATTAAGGGCTAGGTTGCTTTTCTGACATCATGACATAGTATTTGCAATTTAGCGGTGTATCTAGCCAAAGAGTTATTGTTAGAAAGGGAGCAGAGCAGAGGACTTAACACAATCATGGACAGCACCATTGTTAAGATACAGGGCGGATAAAATGTTACAACCAATTGAGATTAATTTAGAGATGGTGGGCAGAAGGACCATTATCAGCATTCTAAGATCCAAAACAATATATTTATTTTTAAACACAGAATATTACAAAACACAACGTTGTAGCCCCAAATGCCATTCTGCTGTCATTAAGTAAATCAGTACACAATAATGAAAGCATCCACTGGAAGACAAGACACCAGAAGATTGACAGTTGGGTAAATCCTCCAAGATTCAAGTAGAATCCTCCAGTTCTGCAGTTGTGTTTTTGATTACCATTGAATTATTCCACCAAAGTGGTTTGGGTGTCAGAACTAAAACTAGGAAGTGTTGAAAATATTCACGGAACACGCAGCATGGTGTTTTATTTCAGATTTTCAGCATCTGCAGCATTTTATTTTTGAAAGATAAAAGATCTGCTTCTGCAACTGGAAATGACCATTGATTGGACTTGCACATTTGTTAAATGTTAAGAGTAAAATTGTCACATATCACAAAGTTACAAGATATCTGCCTATTTTACTAACATTTACTGTCGATGACAGATTTAGACTTACCTTATGTTACTAAAAATAGATCATTCATCTATTTCAATCACCGAAGTAGTTGATTCTTCATTTTTAAATTGTATAAAATGTATGAATTTAACCATGTCCTTAAAAGGAATAATTCAGTGATTTTCATAACTATGCTGATTTGATTGCAGTCAAATTAAGTAACATGTGGAATAGGCAGGTTGTCTTAAGAGGAAAAATTGGACAGATTGCTTTTGTATCTGGGTGGGTCCAGTAGAATGAGAGGGGAATTGATTGAAACACAAGATCATGAAGCTGTTTGACAGAGTTGATGTTGAAAAAACAATTCTCTTTGTGGGTGAATCCAGAATTTGGGATTACTGTTTAAAAATAAGAGGTTGTCCATTTAGGTAAAGTTGAGGTGAAAATACTTTTCGGAATTATGAATTCTTGGAGTTTCAAAGAAAGTCCTTTAATATCTTTAATGCAGAGCCAGACAAGTTCCTAATAAGCATGGTGAAAGATACATTATATCAATAAAATAGAATTGATGGCATTATTAGATCTGCAGCGATCTGATAAAACAGCGCAGCAGGTTCAAGGGGCTGAGTGGCCTACCTCTGCACCTAATTCATATGTTTCAATGGGAACCACTTAGTGATGTAACTTTGCTTTCATAACAAACAATTTTTTTTTTGGTGGAAACCTTAATGACACTAAAATTCTATTTCAATCTAAAATAAAAGCCATGTGTGTCGCTTGTATCAGAAAACCATGCATCAATGCACATAATTTTGTGGCAGTTTAGAAAATGAACTTTTGACCTCTCAATTCATTTACTAGTAAACTATTGTACCATATGACCCATCAACAACAGAAGAACCAAGTGTGAAAGTGTCAAAACACTGTCACGACCATGGCATTTTGGAGATGATGTTGTCAAGAAATGACAAGTGAAATGCAAAAGCCTTCCCCCTGGCTGATGTGAAATGGTAATGAACAATGATGGAGTTTTCCCTTACAAGTTGCTACATTGCTCCCATCAGCCACATCCTGGAATACAAGACTTATGATTTGCATCAGAATAACAACGACTTCAGCAGTTCTTATATTCATTTTTGATATCTATACACAGCACATCATAAATGGGAATTGAATACACGAACATAATGCACTTACAGTTAACAGAAGACATAATTTGAAATACTCAAGACTGAACAAAATGACTCCAGATTATTAAGTTGCAATGTTGTGTATTTAAAATTAATAGAAATTTTTAAATATTGTGGAAAAGAATAGGGTGACTGGATGATACCAAAAGAGGATAACAGTATTAAGAAAATCTCTGGAGAAGTCTGTACTCTTTCCCACTGGAGAGAAACGGGTAGATTTGTGGTAGAACTACCAGTCAGGAAGCAATGATTTGCACAAAAGCAAACTTAAATTGCTATTCAAAAGTGTAAGAAAAAGACTGACAAAGGTGAAAAATAATTGTTCCGAGTCATTTCATTTTGATACTGAAATGGTAAGGGGCTGAAGATGAAACGAGACACTGAAAGAGTGGCAAGTTGGAGAGTGCATGGCAGGATCTTAATTAACCACCACAAAAGTAATCAATGAACAGAGTGACTGTTACTCAAGGGCTGATAGACTTTCTGAAACTCCAGGAAATTGTCTCCTCCATGACCAACAGCACCACAGTATTATTGCACCATATGGCTTCTTTCAAAGTCTCAACAAATGTCTCACTCATATCTCAACCCAACCTCAAAAAGTTTCTACAAAGGAAAAAGGAAATAAAAGAAAGGACAATAAGAGCAGTAGAAATGGTAATAAGGCTGCAGAAGAGTACACATCTTTGTTTTGAAGACAGGTTTAAAATGACCACAGCAATTACTGTTCTAGGTAAGTGAAGCAGACATTCCAAACTTCAAGCGATCCTCACCTCAACTTCTATAACTGCACAACTAATCTAAACCCCAGCAATGGTTTACTAAGTTTCCCAGCAATTGCACTGAAAATGTAAGCACTGAACCTTAATGTTAGACCTAAAGTAGCAACTCCATTCATTTCAAAAATTAGGAATAGCAGCAAGAGATTGAAGTATGTTTTAATTTAGCTTGTGAATTAATTAAGATAACAAATATAAGTGTTTTGTGTGTTGTAAAAAATTTTAGTAGCATCATTTATCTTTGGTAGCTTGAAGATTTTCAATATGTGAAAAAGATCAGATCATTCTAGTACAATAACATTTTTGACATTCAGTAAATCCAGGCTGTTGATTTATCCACCTGTCAAAGCGTTTCTCGGTAGGCTTCAGTGATTTCACTGGCAAAGGAACCTGGGTGGCAGCGCCAAATATTGACCACCGCAAGTTCTCATTTTTTATTGTCCTGGAACAGCACTGCACGTTTTTAAAAGTATCACCATCTTGAACACAAGAGACTGCAGATGCTGGAAATCTAGAGTAACACACACAACATGCTGAAGGAACTGAGCAGGTCAGGTAGCAGCTCTGGAAATGAATACAGTTAATGTTTCGGGTTGAGACCCTTCATCACCTTGCCTCTTTCATAGTTATTTTTTTAAATGAATAAGTCTGTACAAAGAGCTGGGTTAATAATATTCACAAGAGTTTTAAAAACATGCATTATTGTTCCACGCATCCTCATAGTGGAGATGCAGCTATCACATGCAGGACAGTGCTTTATTTATATCCTAAATTGCTCTTAAATAGAGTGGGTTGCCATTCAGGTATAGCTTGTGTAGCCCCCCCCCTCCTGGCCACCCTCAGGGTCGCTCGGCTCGCTGTCATCTAGGGAAACAGCCCTCGGCCCCGGCAAACTGGGTAATTCGTTTGTGTGGATGCTGTGTGATGTACCCCACACCGCCCAAATAACAGACAATACACCAGATACGATTAAATGATTTAGTTTATAGATATTACTGGAACTATATAATTAAGAGAGAATAAAATATAAAAGGAAAATAAAAGGCGCCACACTTATCAAAGTTCAATCTCTTCGTGCACAAAAACCGTTGAAGCTCAAGGACCTTCTTCTTCACCCTGCGACCCCCTTAGACCACCTCGACCGGCCACCTGGGGCCAACAACGATGGTCGACCAGACGCTCCACACGAGTCTGTCTCTGTCTCCTCACCGAACGCCCTCCTCGGGGTCCAACCCCATTAGCGGACATCACAGCACATCGTCCATCCTCTGTCTCGCTCTCCCGCCTTCTGCCCCAAAACCCCGCGCATACAGTATCTTCAAATACACCAAAACCATAACAACTATCCCAATTCGTTAATAGCACTCTCTTATCACACTCAAAAGCGAAACAAGCTGCTAGCGCAAACTTTCTCAGCATTTAACACAACAAAGCCGCATTCCCCAGATTAACATAACAAAAACACCATTTTAATTAGCCTCCGCAGTAACATAAAAGTCAAAACCCCCTTACACTTGGACCAGATAAGGCAAGCATAATCACATAATTTGTATTTTACTGCACCAATACTATACTCCAGATTAATCTAATTAAATAAGTGTAAATCCCACAACAGGTATGGAGGGTTCAAACTCATTTCTCTGGATCATTAATCCAGGCCCCCAGATACCCATCCAATAATTTTAACCACGATGCTACCAAACCCTCTATTTAGTCTATTGATCCAATACACATTCTAAAATTTATTAAATGCTTCAAAGATAATCTACAAAGAACTAAGTTAAATAAAGCAATTAAAGCACAAGTTTTATTATATTGATATTTTATAACTGAGACTTGGATAGAAAAACTTTGTATGTTGCTCAAATTTTATCTAAACTCATTTTTTTAAGATCACACGCTATCGTCCAAACTATTCATGGATATTCTTTATAAAATATTTTCTTAAAACCTGCTCCAAGTTAATCAAATTCTGAAACTGACTTAGATTTATAACTAAACTATAAATCTGCTACACAGTCAAAAGGTTGACTGATCTAGATTCCAACAGTACTTTAAATAGTCAAGACACTTTGGTGCTCATTTTTTGGAATATGGGTTCTACAAAAAGTGAAAATATTCTCACAATACTCTGGCTTGAGTTTCTAAGATTTAGACCCAGCAACAACTGAATTGAATTGAATTGACTTTATTACTTACATCCTTCATTTACAAGTAAAAATCTTTACGTTACGTCTCCGTCTAAATGTGCAATCTGCAATTTATAGGAATTTATAATAAATAGTATGTACAACAGGTCGTCGTGGTTATCCCTTGAGGTCGAGGATGATGGTCTTTGTTCTGTTGATCTACTTATGGGCTCTCAACTGGCTTATGAGTCCAATCTCGGCTTTGAAAGTTCTTCCACATTCAGGACAGGTAGTTCCAGATGGCAGATCAGGCTTTGGTTGTTGCTGCCTCTTTCCATCTTCTTCTCTTTTCTTCTAATTCTGCATATCTGTTGGCTTCGAAAGTTGCTGCTCCTTCTCAGATGATGGCTTGCCAGAGTTTCCAATCCTTAGCACTGGTTTCCCAATTGTTGGATGTCGATGTTACATTTCTTCATGTTGGCTTTTAAGACGTCTTTGAATCTCTTCTGTTGTCTGCCTCTTTTTACGTTTGCCTTCTTTAAGCTGGGAGTAAAAGATTTGTTTCCGCAGACGTTCGTCTTTCATCTGAACAACATGACCGCTTCATCTTAATTGGTTCTTGATGACGTAGGCTTCAATGTTTGTTGTCTTTGCTTCATTTAGCACACTGACGTTGGTTCTTCTATCTTCCCAGTTGATATTTAAGATGTTTCGAAGACAGCATTGATGGAACTTTTCAAGTGCCTTCAGATGGCGTTGGTATGTTGTCCAGGTTTCTGATGCATACAGGAGCGTTGGGATTACCACTGCTTTGTACACTACCATTTTGGTGTCTGTTCAGATGTCACGATCATGAAAGACTCTTGTTCGGAGACATCCAAAAGCTGTTCCAATGCATTTAAGACGATGTTAGATCTCGTCATTAAGGTCGACATTGGAGGAGAGGTGACTTCCAAGATACAGAAAGTGGTCCATGTTTTCCAGGGTTGTTTCACCAAGTTGAATTGATGGTTCTATCAGATTTGTCTGAATTGGTGACAGTTGATAGATGATCTGAGTCTTCTTGGAACTGATGATAGGTCCAAGTTTCATGTATGCACGGTTGAAGGCAGTCAGAATCTGCTGTAGGTGGTTTTCTGAAAGAGCTGCAACACTGTTGTCATCTGCATATTGGAACTTGACAAGGGAACTCGTGGATGTCTTCGTTCTGGATTTGAGACGGGCAAGATTGAAAAGTCTGCCATCTGTTCTGTAGACAATTTCCACTCCTGGGGGTAGGTCATCCTTGATAATGTGGATGATTGTCACAATGAAGATGGTGAACAAAGTTGGGGCAATCACGCATCCCTGTTTTACTCCTGATCTAACTTGAAAAGGCTCACAGTTACTGTTGCTGACCATGACTGTGGCAAGCATGCCATCATGGAGGAGTCTCAGGATTTGAACGTACTTTTCAGGGCATCCACAGGTGGATAGGACATCCCATAGGAGTTCCCTTGATACCCAGTCAAAGGCTTTGGTGAGGTCGATAAATACCATGTACAAAGGTTGATGTTGTTCACGACATTTTTCTTGTAGTTGTCGCATTGTGAAGATTGTCGCATTGAACAACAGGACAGTCAATGTAGCATAGGAATACAATGCAGCATGGAAATCTGTCACTCCCCCATCTGCTGCTGCTTGGTTAGAGGACGTAACATTTTTTTCTGAAACTAGAAAAGATTAAATTTACTCTGAGGGGGTCTGTGAAAAAGCTCTATTCAAAATGGGGACCTTTCTTGTCATATTTTGGAAGTCTTAAGGAATTCCCTACCAGTTGAGGGCATTTGATTGTACTTCAGGATTTGCTCCCTTTTAACACACATATGGATTACCTCACAGGGTGGTTGATGCATTGTAATATGAGTGTATTCTGGATCATCTGACGTGTTGTGGATGTGTGTGGGCCTTCGTCTTGAAGGAATGTGGGGGTATGGCAGTGAAATGTCTGTACTTGTATTTGTGAAGTGTTGTATTGTAAATATATTAGCTGCCATGGTATGTTCGGGGAGGGCGGGTAAGGGGAGTTTTGTTTAGGGGTAAGATATAAAAGCAAAACAGAGGAAAATATAATACATTACGTATTCTGTATTGTGTCATTCCTTCAATAAAAATAAACTTTAAAAAAAGAAATACAGTTGTGTCAGCATGAATTAATCAGTCTGATGTCCTGGCTTTTATGCTGTGGTACCATTTCCCAGATGGCAGCAGCTGGAGCAGTTTGTGGTTGGGGTGACTCGGGTCTCCAATGATCCTTCAGGCCCTTTTTACATACCTGTCTTTGTAAACGTCCCCGAATAGTAGAAAGTTCACATCTACAGATGCACTGCGCTGTCCGCACCACTCTCTGCAGAGTCCTATGATTGGGGGAAGTACAGTTCTCATACCAGGCAGTGAAGCAGCTAGTCAGGATGCTCTCAGTTGTGCCCCCATAGAATGTTCTTAGGATTTGGGGGGAGCAATATCAAACTTCTTCAACTATCTGAGGTGAAGGAGGTGCCGTTGTGCCTTTTTCACCACACAGTCGGTATGTCCAGCAGGGCAACGAAGGGTCAACAATTAACTTTCTAAGAGACCCTGCAGGTGGTAGTATTCTCATACATGTTATTTTGTCTTTGGTAGAGGTTACAGGTTTGAAAAATATTGGAAAAGCCTAACTAACCATAAAGCATTAGTACATGGTACACACAGTACAATGCAACTAGTGATAGTGAAACACTTTGGAAGGTAAATGGGAGAACAGATTACTAGTCCTGCTTATGTGCTGTTGAAGATGTAGTCATTCAGCAAATGCAACATTCTCCACTGCACTCATTTGTGCCTTACATAGAAAATAACAAATGAAAACCATTTCCTCACTCCACCATTCAATGTGATTACAGTTAACCATCTGCGTTAATATATTCTTCCCACTCTCTCCTAACACCTCTGCATCAAGAAATTTGTTTACTTCCTTCTGAAGTACATTCAGCAACTTGACGAATGATGAATGAAATCTGTGGTAATGAAATCCACAGATTCACCATCCTGAGTGAAGGAAGTCTCAAATCTCTTCAAAGTTCAAGGTACATTTATTATCGAAGTATACTACGTTCAACCTTGAATTTGTCTTCTTATAGGTAGCAAAACCATTAGAACCCATTTTTAAAAAAACTGTCCAACACCCAATGTGCAAAAAAAAAGAATAAACCTTATAAAAAAAAGTAAACAAAAAACACAGAACTAAAGTTCACGAAAATGAGTCCACAACCACAACTACAGCCAGAAATGGAGCCTGTTGGTTGCAGGCCACGGCCTCAGTTCAGAGCAGAGCTAAGCAAACTTCGCAGAGCAGTAAGCTGAAAAGTGGCCCTTCCTCTGCCTCCAGCCCTGACACCCCAACCTTTTCATACTGCCCCTGCACTTAAATCAGCCAAACATTGGCTTCTTCCTCAATCTTGGGCCCAGGTCCTGCACTTCAATTCAACCCCCCCCAAGTCCACTCAAGCATTAGCCAAACATCAGCTCATTACTTGCTTTCGGGCCAAGGCCCCAACACCTCAATTTGGCTTGTACCCACCAAGCAGCTAAATCCCCCAGGACATCGCAAAAATGCCAGGTCGTACAGGCAGTTCAAAAACTTAACTCCAAAAGGTGAAGCTACAGGCTATTGATTGCAGTAATTGTTGTCCAGTAAAAGTAATTAATATGGTCAGATTTGTATGCTGCCAGTTGAGGGTCACCACATTTCACTTGCACCATCTTAAACCTTAAACTTAAATCTTGCCATGGAAGCCAAGATTGTGATGTCACATTCTAAGCATCCAGGCAAGGAAAGCATCCATTCCACATCCTGTCAAAATTGTGCCAGTTTCAATTAGATCAATTAGATCTCATCACATTCTTCTAAACTGCAGTAAATAGAAACTAAGTCCACCTAATCTCAAAAAGAATGAGCCAGTCCCATCACAGAAATCAGTCTGGTGAATCTTTATGGGACGTCCTCTATGGCAGGTTATGATTTTATAAAATTCTATGAGGTCACCCCTCACTCTCCTTCACTCCAGGAAATAAAGATCTCCTGTGGGCAACCTCCCCCAATAACTCAGGCATTTTAATCCAGGCCGTACTCTCGCCAATCTCTGCTGCACACTCTCCAGCTTTATAATACTTTTCCTTTAACAGAGTTACCAAATTTGTGGCCACATTAATGACATATAACTGCAACACGTTCCTAATCCTAAACTCATTGCCCTGCCTGATGAAGGTCAGCATGCAAAATGATTTCTTCACCACCCTGTCTATACCCGCACGGCCGCTTTCAGCTGTGCACTTGCACTCCCAGGTCCCTCTGTCCTACTCCTCCTGTCAGTGCCTTGCCATTCACCATACAAATCATACCCTGGTTTGACTGTCCAAAGCCTCACACTGGAAATCTAGTAATGGTAGAATCCATCTACCATTACTCAGCCCATCTCTCTGATTAAGATCTCTGCAAATCATCATAATCCACTTTACTATCAGTAAGAACCCCTAATTTAGTACCATCAATAAACCAGCTAATCATGCCTTGTACACTCTGTACATTCAAATCTTTTACAGAAATAAAGAATAAAAGAGGTCCCAGCACTGAGTCCTGGGGCAGCCCTCTAATCACATGCCTCCAGATGGAAAGTCAACCTACAACCATCACCCTCTGCTTCTTATCACCAAATCAATTCTGAATCCACCTCACTAGCTCCCAGAAACCCATGTGACCTAATCTCCCAGACCTTATCAAAGGCCTTACTAAAGTCCAAATAGACAATTTCCACTCCCTACCTTCATTTATCCCCTTAAAGATTATTCAGACATTACTTCCCAGGCACAAAAACATGCAGACTACTCCTGAGCAAGCTTTGAGCATCCGAGTGATATAGTTCTTGTCCTTCAGAATTCCCTCCAGTAACTTCTCTATAACTGAAATCAGACTCACCAGCCAATTGTTCCCTGGGTGGTCCTTGCTACCATTCTTGAACAATGGAGCAAGGACCAACTAATCTTCCAGAACTTTACCAGCAGCAAATGACAAAGCAAATATCCCTACAAGGGCCCCCACAATTTCTTTCCTGGTCTCCCATAAGGTCCAGGGTTGCACCTGGTCAGGCCCTGGGGATTTGCCCAGCTCAATGCTGCAAGTACCTCCTTCCTTTGTGATATGCACATGCTCTACTTATCAAAAGTTCAAAAGTAAATTTATCATCAAATTATGTGTACCATATACAACCTTGAGATTCACTTCCTTGCAGGCACCTATACTAAAGAAACACAACGGAACACATGAAAAACCTAGATAACAAAAACCAACAGACATCCAATATGCAAAAGAGGACATATCATGCAAATAATAAAGAAAGTAAATAGATAATACAGAGAACAGGAGCTGCAGAATCCTGAAAGTGAGTCTACAGGCTGTGGAGACAGTCCAGCACTGAGCCAAGTGGGTCATCCACACTGGCCAAGGGGCCCAGTGGTTGCAGGGTAACAACTATTCCTGAACCTAGAGGTGTGGGATCCAAGAATCCTACACCTGCAGCAGGAGGGGAAGCAGGTCAAACGAAAGCAGCTAGGACGAGCTCACATGGCACAGCGTAGTGGGGCTGAACATTGGTTCGTTTTCCTCTCTCAGGTATCAACATTTTAATCTGGCTTCAAATCCAGCTCGGCAATGGCCGAGCTTTGTTCACTTTCTGAGAGTCAAATTTACCAAAACCTTCAGGAGATTGTAAAATCGCTAGTTTGTTGAGACTGTTCAAAAGTACATTTCTTAAAGGGAAACTATAGGCAGCAGATTGCAGTGATCATTCAGAAGTACATCTTGTAGAATATCTAGTAGTTTTGTGAGCTATCCACAGAGCATCAGCTTATATTGCACTTGTTTCTTCAGCATCCATAATATTCTCATTTGTAAACACCAAGGAGAAAAATACATGAAAAATTTTGGCCATCTGCAGTTCCACACACAAGTAGTTCTGATGGCCTTTTAGAGGACATAGTTGATCCCCCACCAATCCCACCCCCTTGACTTTGTGCTGTTAATATAATTGGAATTATCTTTAACTCTGCTTGTTAAATCCACCTCTTACCCTCACTTTACCTTCCTTGATTACCCTCTTCAGCCTGCTCTTAAACTTTTCATATTTGTTGAAGGATTAATTTGTTTCTAACTGCATAAAAGCAATGTACTCTCCCCAGTTTCTTCCCTTACAGAACCTCAACTTCTCATTAGCCAGGCTTTAAATAACTTGGTATGTCTACCCTTCACCCTAACAGGAATATGATGCCCTGAACTCAAATGACATTTTCAAAAGCCTCCCACTTGCCAAATGTTCCTTTTCCTTTAAATAGCTAATCTAGTCAACCCAAATTATATCCTACCTAATGTCAAAGTTGGCCTTGCTCCAGTTCGGGACTTCAACCTGTGGACCTATTCTACTATTTTCTATAACTACAGTGGATTCCAGTTAATTGGGCAATAGGTTCACTGGGGCAGCTACATATTTGGGACAACTCCTAAAGAACAAAAAACAAATCAAGTAGAAAGGATTCCCTTCGTTTATTTGGGACATTATGCCACTTAATTGGGACAGCAGACTATTGCCAAATCGCTTATAATTAGTGTTAGTCGCATGCACGTCATGTGCCGTTAAGACACTACACCATAATTCGACCTTACAGTTTTTAAATAGCATCACTTAAATGTGTTTATTTAGATTTAGAACTCAGTCCTTGTTTATTGTCATTTAGAAATGCATGCATGCATTATGATATAATGTTCCTCCAGAGTGATATCACAGAAAAACAGGACAAACCAAAGACTAACTGACAGAACCACATAATTATAACATATAGTTACAGCAGTGCAAAGCAGTACCATAATTTGATAAAGAGCAGACCATGGGCACGGCAAAAAAAAAGTCTCAAAGTCCCAATCGACTCCCAAGTCCCCGATAGCAGGCAGCAAAAGGGAGAAACTCCCTGCCATAAACCTCCAGGCACCAACAACTGCTGATGCATTGGAAGCACCTGACCACAGCTGACACTGAGTCCGTCCATTCCGAAAACTTCAAGCCTCCGACCAGCCCCTCCAATACAGCCTTCCGAGCACCATCCTCTGCCGAGGGCCTTTGACCTCGCCCCGGCCACCGAAACAAGCAAAGCCGAGGACTCGGGGCCTTCTCCTCCGGAGATTCAGGACCACATCGTAGCAGCGGCAGCAAAGCTGGCATTTCATAAGTTTCTCCAGATGTTCCTCCGTACTCTCACGTCTTGTCTCCATTAAATCAGAATTGTGCACGGTCCCCTACCTGACAGATTACAGATATCATTCACAGGAGTGGCCACGCGCGCTGCATCGTGCCGCCATCTTCTCCTGTTTATGTTCAAAAAGCAGTGATTTTCCTCAAGGATAGTTGGCAAGTAATAAGCAGTAAGAGAATTCAGAACTGTTTTGCTCACTGCAGTTTCAAGCAGTTAGGCTTAAGTACATACACTGGATTAATTCCTCTGTTGATAATTTAGGAATAAATTTTATGGTACTGTACTAGTTTTTGTAATGTTCTAATTTGTTCTGTATTCCATTTAAATACAGAATTTGTTACTCAGTTAAAAAGCTGTTTATCTTTTTTTTAACCTTTTTAACTATTTCCTGAGAATTTTGGTAATTGGGACAGCCACTTAATCGGGCCAAAATGAATTGGTCCCAATATGTCCCATTTACCTGGAATCCACTGTATTTTAAAACTAATAGAATCACACCCCTGGACCCAAAATGCTCAACTGCTACTTAAGTTAACTGGCTTACCTCATTCCCTAAGAGACGTCCAGTGTTGCCCTTGCCCACATATGCTCTATATATCACATGAGAAAACTGTCTTGAAGGCACCACCCAAACTCTGCCCCATTAAGACCCTTTGCACTCTGGGTGGTCTTGTTGATACTGGGAAAATTGAAATATTCCACTAGCACTTCCCTACTACTACCACAACTACATGCAATTTCTTGACACATTTGCTCAAGTTTCCATTGACTATAGGGGGAGGGGAGGGGTTTCTTAATGAAGTCCTACAAAGGTAACTGTCCCTCTCTTATTTCTAAGTACCCTCGTTAAATGATCCTCAAGAATATCCTCACTGCTATTACATCTTCCCTTATTAAAAAGGGAAAGATTACGTCAAAACATACAACCAACAATCAGAGAATGTGCTGGAGGCAGCCTGCAAATGTCTCCATGCTTCCGGTGCCAACATAACATGCCAACATCTTACTAACTTGTATGGCTTTGGAATGTGGGAGAAAACCACAGCACTCAAAGGAAACTCAAGGTCACAGGGAAAATACACAAACTCCTCACAGACAGCAGCAGGAAATGAACCCCAATTGGTGGCATTGTAAAGCATTAAGCTAACTGCCACACTACTGCCCATTACACTCACTTCACTATTACCTGTTTCTCTGTCACGCCTAAAGCATAAGTATCCCAGAACATTGACCTGTCCTGCCCTTCTCTCAGGTACTTTTCTATTATGGCCACAATATCCCAGTTCCCCTAGAGGCAATCCACATTCTCAGTTTGTCTATATTACCAGTTAAGTTACCTGCATTGAAATACATGCAATTTTAAACAGTGTTCCAGCAGTTCTTTTTAAAACACTGATTTCCTTTTGTTCCCTACTTTCATTAAATCCTTGGTTCCCTAATATACCTGACAACTTTATCTTTTTTTCCCTCTACAGAAGATGGCACAGGTATTTATTTAATTATGCAGGCATTTTCTGATTGTACTCTACACAAATTTAAATTTAGGATCCTCGTTTCAGATTTAAGTTTTTCCACATTCAACCTAAATTAAGAATTCTATCAGGTTATACTAACTTTCTCCAAAATGACCCCATACAACCTCAACATACTAATCCAAAAAGCCAGTTTGCACACATCATCCTGTTAACAGTGGAAAGACTTTGTAAGGCCAGCTAACATCCACATACTACAGGAAGGACACCCACCCACTGATCCGCTCTTAGAAGTAATGTATTTATATGGCTGTTTCTATTGCATCCTTAGACAATTTTGACTCAAAATGGGGCCCTGGTAAAGGTGATGTGTTGTTCATGAATAAAAGTTTAGTCTAAAAGTGGAGATTTGGCTTTTGGATGTATTCACTTACATTTTCAGGTTGCACTAGTACCACATACACTGTTGTAAACTTAAATGAACTTATTTCTAGGTAGTGTAAACTAAAACCTTCAGTATCCAGAGGGAATTACTTGGATTATGAAACATTGATGAAAGAGTCAAAATGCACAAGGGGTCCATAAAGAAAAAAGCCATTTTTTGAAAGAAAAAGTCAAAACTACATATTATTAAAAGAGGAAAAATCATCAACATTCTGGGACACACCATACACCTGAAACTGGACTCCTGACTCATGTTGTGCCTCTGGGGTCAGTGCTGGCCCATTGTTACCTGTCATCTACATCAGGGGTCGCCAACCTTTTTGCATCGCGGACCGGTTTCATATTGACAATATTCTTGCGGACCGGCCGACCCGGTGGGGGGAGGGGGGAGGTAGGATTGCCAACAGACAGGAGTAGCAGTCAAATATGTTGTTTACCCCGAGAAAGACTACGATGACCATGAAGCCTTGCGCGGGCACCAGTGCGCATGCGTGTATGTGCCGATTTACAAGTCGTTTTTGGCAATTCTGTTCGCGGGGGGGGGGGGGGGGGGTGTTAATCACGACCGGAATATAGGTGATAAGTGGCTAATACACTCAATTTTGTTTCTAAAAGGGTTTATCTGACGAATTTAATATTAAACACACACCACATATTTTCCTTGCATGAATATAGTGATAAGTCAATTATCAGGGGAGGTCAGGGGAGCTTGAAGTAAGTGTTGAACGAACTTCCAGTAGAAGTGGTAGAGGCAAGTTCAATATTATCATTTAAATAAAAATTGGATAGGTATATGGACAAGAAAAGGAATGGAGGGTTATGGGCTGAGTGCAGGTCGGTGGGACTTGGTGAGAGTAGCATTCGGCACGGACTTGAAGGGCCGAGATGGCCTGTATCCGTGCTGTAATTGTTATATGGTTATACAAGTCAATAGCATCATAACATTTTAAGTAATGTTTGGATATTAAACACACAGCACGTATTTTCCTCGTATGAACATATAAAATCATTGCAACACACCAATATCACTGAATCAGTGGGAGCCCTGGGCTTATTTCCCTGCAACGAGACGGTCCTATTGAGGGGTGATGGGAGAGAGTGATACTCGAAGGGGGTTCCTTATGTCCAGTCTATTCCGCAATTTAGTTTTCGTTGCATTCACTGCAGAGATATCTTGGAAATGGAAGCAATGTTTTCAGTGCATTCATGGCTATCTCAGGATATTTAACCTTGACTTTGATCCAGAATGCCGGCAGAGATTTTATGTCAAACATACTTTTCAGCCCACCGTCATTTGCAAGCTCGAGGAGTTGATCTCCTTCCTGCGCTGACATGGATAACGCACGGGTTGACCTCACATGCGTAATGGCTCAACAGTGGGTGACAGGGAATGAGGAAAGGTGCAGCTGATGCTTTGCGGCCTGGCACCAGTCCATAGCCCGGTGGTTGGGGTCCGTTGATCTACATCAACAATTTGGATAACAATACACATGACATAGCAAGTCTGAAAACGACTAAACTAGGTGATATAGGTGGAAAAAGGTCATCAAAGATTACAGGGAGAGCTTGATCAGCCGAGCAAATGGGCTGAGGAATGGCAAATGGAGTTTAGAACACAGAACAGTACTGGAACAGGGCCTTCAGCCCACAATGTTGTGCCAAACCAAATAAGTTGGTAATCAAATGGCTAACTAAACTAATCTCCTTTGCCCACATAATATCCAGATCCTTCTATTTTCCTCACGTTCATTTGCCCATCTAAATGTCTCTTAAAAATCTTAATGCATCTGCCTCTACCACCAACCAAGCAGAACAGCACTGTGTAAAAACCTTGCCCTTCGTATGTCCTTTGAAATTACCCCCTTGGCTTGAATACCCTTGGAAAAATATACTGTCTATTGTATCCCCTCTCAGCCTCCAATTCTCCAGAGAAAACAACCCAAGTTTATCAAACCTTTCATTATACAACATGCCCTTTAATTCAGGCAGCATCCCAGTAAATCTCTTTACACCCTCTCCAAAGCCTCGATATCCTTCCTATAATGGGGGGATCAGAACTATATGCAATACTTCAAACGCAGCCTAACTAGAGTATTATAAAAGCTGCAACCAATCCTTGACACAATGCCTTTACTAAGAAAGACAAGTATGCCGTATGCCTTAGCTACCCTATCAACCTGTGTAACCACTTTTAGGGAACTATGAACCCAAGGTCCCTCTGCTCATTAATACTTTAAAGGGTCTTACCCTTAACAGTGTACTGTCTCTACATTTAACATACCAAGGTGCATTTGATTTAGAGTTTAATTTGGATAAGTCCAAGTTAAGTTTTGGAAAAGCAAATTCAGGTAGGCTTTGAATGGCAGGACCCTGGACAGTGCTGTAGAACAGTGGGATATTAGAGTGCATGGTTCACTGAAAGTGGAGTCACAAATAAGACAATGTGGTGAAGAATGTTTTTGGCATGTTGGCTATCATAAATCATGACACTTGGGAGATCATGGAGAGTTTGTCCAGGATGCTGGTGACGCTGTATTTGGAATATTGTGTTCAGTTTTGGTTGCCCTGCTATACTAAAGATGTTGAACTGGAATTTAAGATTAGACTGGAAGAAGTGCAGAAAAGATTTATAAGGGTGCTACCAGGACTTGAGGGAATGAGTTATAGGAAGAGGTTAAACAAGCTAAGATTTAATGAAGGGTCTCGGGCCGAAACGACCGCTGTTTACTCTTTTCCATAGATGCTGCTTGGCTGCTGAGTTCTTCCAGCATTTTGTGTGTGTTTCTTTGGATTTCCTGCATCTGTAGCTTTTGTGTTTGTAGGACTTTATTTCTTGAGACAGAGGTGACTTCACAAAGTAGAAAATTATAAGGGGCATAGACAGGGTAAATGCATTTAAGTCTTCTTCCTAGAGTTGGGAAATTAAGAGCTAGAGGATATATGTTAAAGGTGAGAGTAGAAAGATTTAATAGGAACTTGAGGTGTAACTTTTTTGGTTAAGCACACAAATGGTGGAACCAATATGGAATGAGCTGACAGAGGAAGTGGTTGAGGGTCATACATTAACAACTTTTAAAAGTCTGTGGACAGGTACACAAATTGTAAAAGTTTAGGTTATGGGCTATACATTGGCAAATGGGACTACATTGCCATCTTGGTCAGCATGGACCGGTTGGGCCAAAAGGCTCGTTTCCAAGCTGTTTACCTCTATGACTAAGTAAGTCCAGAGTAAAGCAGCCTATTTGACTTGCACTCCATTGACCACACTGAAAACACACACACTCCCCTACCTCATAAAAGACTGAGAGCAGATCCACATGAACAACATCAAGTTTCAAATTAAACACTATTCTTACATGAAAATATATCACTAATCTGTCATCACTAATTATGGGAATTTAGCAACAACAGCACCATGGATTTTCCTTCATAAGGAGTGCAACATGATTAAAGTAGGTCTCATCACCATCGACTCTTGGACATATATTTTGGGCAATAATTGACTGCCAGTAGTATATATAACAACATGTTACTATTAATCATTGACAAGAGAAGAAAAATGTTTTCTAATCGCGTGACGTGCCTCAAATAAAAAAAATACATGCACTTTAATTCTACTCGAAGCAATGACACACACTATTTAATTCAAGCAACTTGCCACTTTGATTGCTCATCCAAAATGTCAGACATGATTATGACAAAGCAGCAGAACTATATTTCTCTTATTTTGGAAGCTCATCCAAACCTTTTAAAAAATAAGAAATAGTGTTTTATTAAATGCCTTTCTATACTCTTTGGCTTTTACTTTATTTACATGTGACAGAGCAGGGTAAACAATTTCTAACAAGTTAGGCACCACAGAAATATTACGGCAATCCTTCTTGGGCTTCTGTACATGTATCAATTTTAACCAACATTTCGATGACAAACTCTGCCTCCTTCAGAGATGATGCCTAGGCACGTCTCGTCTAGTCCAGTTGTGTGTGTGTGCGTGTGTGTGTGTGTGTGTGTATGTATATATATATATATATATATATATACACACACACACATACATACGTACACATACACACACATCCCCATCGTCCATCCCACACTAGACATGCCTAGGCATCATCCCTGATGAAGATGGCAGAGTTTGTCATCAAAACTTCAGTTAAAATCGACTGGAAGTCCAAGACAAGTTTATGCATCATATACTCCAAGATAGCACAAGATCCTTTTTCTATTTCCATTGTTTTCACACGCATTTCCTCCATTCCTTGCATCCTTCCATTTTTTTTCCGTTTCTACTCCCCTCGACAATTTAGTCCCCCCCACTAGCCCTTTAAATACAAAGCAGCACTTTACAATTATTAACCAAATACCCACATACCCTACCAATGCCTTTAATCGCTTGTTTTTCCCTGCCAAAAGCAATGACTTTTACGTCCAACATCTTACTTTCAAAATCCACATAGAATCTTAATATAATCTAGATCACTGTTCTCCTAATGTTACAGGATTGAAAAAGCATCTAGTGCTCTCCCAGCATATATGACAAATAAACTCTGGGTACAAGTATCAATTACAACCAACATTTCGATAACAAACTCTGCCATCTTCATCAGGGATGATGCCTGGGCATTTCTAGTCCAGTTGTATTTATACTCCCATCATCTGTCCTGCATATATTACAAGATTGTTATAATGATAATACTAATAATAATAATGAAGAACAGTCTATACACAAAATACTTCCCAAACTTATTTTGCTGTGAATGAAGTAGCAAGACATCCTTCTTTTTGCCTCTATTTCCAAAATTATTTGCTTTTAAATAAAAATCTAAGTATTCCTTAAGAAATACAGTAAGTATAATTAAAGCATTTTATATAATAAATAAAATTAGTCATATTATCTAATACAGTACAAATCACCAGACTATCTTATTATTTTAACAGTAAGTTAAATTACCAGTTCACTAGTAAGTAGCCCAGTTCACAAAAGAATAGGGAGAAGCTAGTAATTAGTTTACAACTCCCACTAAGAAGCTAAATAAACTTCAAGGAAATTGTGTTTCTATTAGAAGTTAAACAACCTTTGGTTGGACAAGTATATTTTTCATGAAATACTGAACAGCATTAATCAAATCTATTAATCCTCATCTTGCAATGATACTGAACTATTGCTAATTTAAGTCTAGCATGAACACTTCTCAACGTTAATATAATTCAGGCCAGATCACATCACCATAAAACTTAACTTACCCTACATTTGGTAAACCAACAATGCCAATTTTCAAAGAAGTACCAAATCTTCCAATGATGGGTGGTAATTTCACTTCACCGTCTGCCTTTTTTGGAGGCATCTTCCAAAAGACGAACTGTAAAAATATAACAATTGCGTTATAAGCTTCCGATAATTTGGAACGTATTTAACATATCAGTGAACTACTGATAATTAAATACCAGAATTTATCACTAATAGTGAAAGTCTAATTAAGTAAAGCTATAGATTGCTCCCTATTTAAGAAGTCTGAGTAGCCTCCAGAAGACTCATTCTATTTATAACCTGTTCACAGCTGAATGCTGACATTTCACCTTTAGAAACTGAGTCTTTTAGTTCACCTCTCGCACAGCAGCTGCACCAATGAGTTAATTCTTGTTTCATCAGATCTGCCAGGAGGTGCAGGCCCGCTCACTGAAGCTGCAAGGCCTGGACAATATCTTAGTCTTTTTTTAAAAAAAAACAAGCGAACGCCGCCAGGCTTAGATGCGAGCACAACTACAAAAGCAGCGAAACATCGGCTTCACCTGATAAAACAGCGGGTCGTGTCTGAGGACTGAACTGTTCTAATAAAACTCAAACGGACAGTCGCTCCGCACACTGCACGCGCCGACCGGCCAGAGGGGGAGGGGCTCCGGCAGCCGCAGCCTGGAGCATGCGCACACGGCACCTGCCCATTGGCTAACATCAGCCCATTTGAAATTCCGGCAGAAGTAACTCATTTAAGGAGAAAGGAAGCGTTGTGGGAAGATAAAAACAGAGAAAGGCTGGAAAGAAATAATGTGAGGGGGAAAAAAAATCTCCCGTTGATTACTCAGAGAGTAAACTAATAACGACTCCATGTTGCTACAAAGTTGTTTCCTTTGATTACTACAGTATATATATATATATATATATATAAAATTAGATGATTTGCGCTGGTGAAAAAGGAAAGGACTAAATTTGTTTTCGACGGGCTAAACCCCAATAAAATCATATGTAATCCCAACTCGTTTGTGGTCCGTTAAATGTTACTCACTTGTCAATATTTTAAGTATTTAGATTTACACAACAAAGCTGTATTTTAATCTATGATAAAATAAGTTAAGTAGACACATAATTCATCCGAACACTGTCAAAATAAAATTTGTATTGCCTTTTGTCCCTACCTCTGTCCCGTTGCCACAAAAGCCCTTGTTTACAGAGAAGAATTCACTTTCTGCAAGCACTTCGTCCGGGAAGTTTGCAAGGGAGAGTAACAGAGGGCAAAAATTTCACTCCGCGACATAAAACGCAAACTTGACTACTCCTCTGAACCACCACAACTCTTGTGTTAGGAGCACAAGAGATTCTGCAGATGCTGGAAAGCCAGAGCAACACATCAAAATGCTGGAGAAACTCAGCGGGTCAGGCGGCATCTGTGGAGTTAAACAGTCGAGTTTTGGGCCGCGACCCTTCATCAGGACTAAAGAGGAAGGGGGAAGGTGCGGTCGGGGGTATTGGAGCACATTGGCAGATGGTAGGTGAAACCAGGTGAGGCAAGTGTTCCAATTCACAGACAAAGGCATTTTTATTTATAAAACTATTGCGTAACTTAGTGTTTGCTTTCCTGCTGGACATTCCAGTGAATACATAGGGCTATTAAGCCAATTCTATGTTCCTAAGATTTTGGGGTGGCACAGTCCCGTAATGGTTAGCACCCAATGTTTCACAGTACCAGTGGCACAGGTTCAATTCCTGCCACAATCTGTACATTCTATCTGTGACTGCTTGGGTTTATTCCGGATTTCTCTCACAGTCCAAAGATCTACTAGGTGGTACGTTAATTGGTCATTGTAAATTGTCCTGTGATTAGGATAGGGTTAAGTCAGGGGCTGCTTGGTGGCCAACAGCTTGATGGGTCAAAAGATCCTATTCCACACTATAACCATAAATAAACAAAATGCAGCTGCCATGTGTGCTAACTTAAGTAATTGTCTTAAATGCCAGAAATACCCATCAGATCAAACAGCACCTGTGCTGATAGAAAGAATTTGTTTTAACAAAACCAAATAATCATTTGAAGGTTTTCATTTCTCAATTGTGTGTGCACGGTTTTGGTATACTTACCCAACGAGTTCCAGGTCTCATATCGTTATATTATAGTCCTGTATTCCCAAAGGGAATCTTATTGAAACTTAGAAAATTCATACAAGACTGGATGAAAGGGGGTTGTTTTCTCACTGAGACACCTTGAACCAGGCTTCATCATCTCAGAATAAGACATGGGAAATTTCAAAACTCAGGTAATTTGTTGGAATTCACTAACCCAGCAGGTTGTGGAGGTTCAGACCTCGAATGCATTGATTGATAAGTTCCTTGACACCAAGGAAATCAAGGGAGATGAAGTCAGAGCAGGAAAAGAGCATTGAGGTAGAAGATCAGCTATGATTTTATGGCTGGAGAAGCAAGCTTAAATGGCATCTATTTCAGTTATTTCTTATTTTCTGATTGTTCTGGCCAATGTGATATTAAGAATTCACATGCTAACCCTACACTTGTTCCTGTTTCCTTGTTCCCAAATTTATGTCCAGTATCAGATTAATCCATGATGTGATCAATTTCTAACTGGCGTGAATTTAAATAGTATCTTTTGGAATGATGGAGGAATCTGTATTTATCTCATTGAATAAGCAATACTGTCTTTTCATTGTTTGCAGAATCAGAATCATGTTCAATATCTTGAAATTTGTTAACTTTGTGACAGCAGTACAATGCAATACATGGTCACAGAGAGAAAAAACACTGAATTTCAGTAAGTAAATACATATATAGTTAAATAAGTTGTGCAAAAAAAATAGAAATAAAAAAGTAGTGAGGTAGTGTTCATGGATTCAATATCCATTTAGAAATCGGACAGCAGAAGGAAAGAAGCTGTTACTGAATCACTGAGTATGCGCCTTCAGGATTCTGTATTTCCTTCCTGATGGTAGCAATAACAAGAGGGCATGTCCTTGGTGGTGGGAGTCATTCATGATGGATGCTGCCTTTCTGAGGCACTGCTCCTTGAAGATGTCCTGGATAGTAGGGAGACCAGTGCTCGTGATAGAGCTGACTAATCTTACCATTTTCTACAACTTACTTTGATCTTGTGCAGTAGCCCTCCCATACCAGAGGGTGATGCAGAATGCTTTCCACGGTACATCTGTAGAAATTTGTGAGAGTTATTGGTAACAAATCAAATCTCCTCAAACTCCTAATGAAATATAGCTGCTGTCGTGCCTTCTTTATAGCTGCATCAATATGTTGGGTCCAGATTAGGTACTGAAAGATAATGACACTCAGGAACTTGAAATTGCTCACTCTCCCCACTTCTGATCCCTTAATGAGGACTTGTCTGTATTACCTCATCTGACCCTTTCTGAAATCCACAATCAGTTCTTATCTCACTGACACTGAGTGCAAGGCCATTGCTGCGGCACCACTTAACTAGCTGGTATATCTTGCTCCTGCATGCCTTCTCATCACCATCCAAGGTTCTGCCAACAATGGTTGTATTGTCAGCAATATTATAGATGGTATTTGAGCTGAGCCTAGCCACACAGCCATGGGTGCAAAGAGAATAGAGCGGTGGGGTAAGTGTTGATTGTCAGCAAGGTGGAGATGTTATTCCCAATCCACACAGTTTATGGTCTTCAGGTTAGGAAGTCAAGGATCCATTTGCAGAGAGAGGTACAGATGCCCAGGTTCTGGAGATTTTCAATCAGAACTGTAGGAATGATTATGTTAAATGCTGTGCTGTAGTCACCAAACAGCATCCTGACATAGATATTTTGATTGGGTGATCCAAGGCCATGTGGAGAGCCAATGAGATCATGTCCTCCATAGACCTATTGTGGCGATAGGCAAATTGCAGTGGGTCCGGGTCCTTGCTGAGGCCAGAGTTGATTCTTGCCATGACCAATATCTCAAAACTTTTCATCATCTTAGATGTGAGTGCTACTGGACAATAGTCATGGTGGAACAGTCCCTATTCCAAACCTTCTCCAGTACAACTTCCCAACTCTTTCTTTCATTGATGACTGAAAAGATGCTGCTTCTTGCATCCCTGTATAACTCATCAATTTTATCACCTTCACCACCAGCTTCCACCCTGCTCTCACACTCACATGGACCATTTCTGACTCTTCACTCCTTTTTCTAGATCTCTTTGCCTCTATCTCAGGAGGCAGACTAACCACCGATATTTACTATAAACACACCATCTTCAACGTTGCCGGATCACATTTGCAGAATTGTGAACAGTTTAGGGTCCAATATTGAAGGATATGCTGGCATTGGAGAGGGTTCTGAAGATATTTATGGGGATGAAAGAAATAAAGAGGAGCGTCTGATGGCTCTAGGCCTGTACTTGCTGGAGTTTAGAAGGATGTCATTGAGATCTACTGAATATTGACCATTCGGATAGAGTGGACGTGGATAGGATCTTTCCAGTAATGGGAGGATCTGGAATCAGAGGGCATGGCCTCTGAATAAAAGGACATTCCTTTAGAACGGAAATGAAAGAGTAATTATTTAGCCAGAGGGTGATGAATCTGTGAAATTCATTGTCACAGACTGCTGTGGAGGCCAACTCAATGGATATATTTAAAGCAGAGATTGACAGGATCTTGGTTAGTAGGGGTGCCAAAGGTTACGGGGAGAAAGCAGGATAATAATACTGAACTCATGATCTCAGTATTATTTAATTTATTACACTTCTCTAAGGATCATCATCTTGTTATAGTGGAAAGATCTGTGAGTTCCTGACACCCTAAGAGTGATGCCGTCTGCCACTTCACTCTGGTAGGGTCACCCATGGTGGTAAGGTGAAGGTGAGTTCCAGATGAAGTCCCAATCCATCCAAGACCTCAATGGTGGAGCTGGAGGAAGATGATGAGACATCACAATAGCAATGAAGGTGGAGGAAGGCTGCAGGAGTGAAGGATCCCAAATCGTCTTGTGTTCTATGCCATGGATCCTGACCCTGATCTGTCAAGGACCTGTGGTGGCTGCTCATGCATCAGCGTCCCCATGTTATACAAAGTCACACACTGGACTAGTCTATGAAGGGAATCTACCCTAAAATCCCAGCAATATAGATCCTGGATCAGCCTCTACAGCCACCAGAGGACCCTTTGGAGAACATTATACTTGACAAGTGATCACACAACTTATTTATTATTATTATTTGTAGTCGTAGTTTTTTTGTATCTTCAGAGTTTGTATTCTTTTGCACATTGGTTGCTTGTCATTCATTGTGTGTAGTTTCTCTTTGATTCTATCGTATTGCTTTGTTCTACCATGAATGCCTGCAAGACACTGAATCTCAGGCTGAAAAATGGTGACGTATACAAACTTTGATAATAAATTTACTTTGAACTTTGAATGGGATTGAGAGGGAATAATGAATCAGCCATAATCGATGGTGGAGCACACTCATAGGTCTAAATGGCCTCAATTCTGCCCCTATGTCTTATGGTCTCATGGATTCCCACAGCTGCTTAGGGTGGGAAGAGGTTCAGTCTGTCTCTTGTAAGATTGCCATTTCTTTCTCCTAGTTTCTCCATCTCTGCTGCATCTGCTCTGAAGATGAAACATTCCATTCCAGGACATCTGAAATGTCCTCCTATGTCGGGAAGTGTGGCGTCCCTTCTGCTACAGTTGACAGACCCCAATCTCGCATCTCCTCTGTTTCTTGTGTTTCTGCTCTCACTTAGCCTTCTCCCAGACAGAACCAGAGATGGAGTTCCCCTACTCCTGACCCTTTATGCTATGAACCATCCTTTGCCTTTTTTATCAGCTGCAACAAGATCCCACCAACAGTCACATCTACTCCTCCCCACTCCTTTCTGCCTTTGCAAGGTGCCACTCCCTCCGTGACTTTTCCACATCTATCCTGCCCTGACTCCTAGCAGTTCTCCCTGCTTTCACAGTAGATGTCCTTACACATCATCCCTCACCACCATTCAGTGATCTCAACAGTTTTTCCAGGTGAAGCAAAGGTTCACATGCGTCTCCTCCAACCTCGTTCACTGCATTTAGTGTTCCCAATATGGCCTCTTCTACAACAGCAAGGACAATCACAGAGTGGGTAACTGTTTTACAGAACACCTACACTCAGTCAGTAATGACCATCCTGAGTTCCCAGTTACAAACCAATTAAATTCTCCTTCCCATTCCCACACTGACCTGTCCATCCTTGGCCTTCTCCACTATAAGGATTAAGGCCAATGTAAACAGGAGGAACATCATCTTATATTCTACCCAGGTAGTCTCCAACTAGTGGCATAGATATGGAGTCTTCCAATTTTAGGTAACCCCATTTTATCCTTCTTTCTTCCTCCTCCCTCCTTTTCCCTCCCACCAACAACTTCTCTCTCCCACCACACAACTTCTTCTCCCAGTCCTTCTGATTCTCCTCCAGTTCTACTATTTTTGTCCTATTCCCACACAAACCCCAGCCTGCCCTTCACCTACCATCCCTCTCTTCCTCTTAACTCCATCCACTCATTCACACATAGGTGTCTGCACCCCTGTCCCCCCAACAAACAGTCACCTCTCCCCTAATGGTTCCCATTTTCACCTCCTTTATTTATCACTCCTAGCACTTTGTGTTCCTGCTCATCTCCCCCCAGCACAGGGGTTCCCAACTGGGGTCCATGGACCCCTCAGTTAATAGTAGGGGTCTATGGCATAAAAAAGCTTGGGGACCCCTGCTCTCACAGCTGTCACTTATCTCCACACTTCTCTCACCCCACCTTGCTCCATTATTTTTATTTCCCTTTTCTCTCTCCCTCTCCTCGTCTCCTTCTATCTATCATTCACCTGCCGCTGTTCTCCAGCTCCAATTCTGCTCAGCTGGAACCAACTGCCAGTCATCTTACATCCTTTCTCAGTCCACCAATCACCACAGAATCCTTTCTTCTCTACTCCTTTGCCTCCTTCTACTGGCCATCTCGTCTTTCCACTCAGTCCTGAGGGTTTCAACCTGAAACGTTGACATTTCCTTTCCTCCCATTGGTTCTGCTCAACCTGCTGACTTCTTCCAGCACATTGTTTATTGCTCTACATTGCAACGTCTACAGCCCCTTGTGCCTGCCAAGCTCCCAGTCCCGATGAAGTGTCTCAACCGAAACGCCAACTGTTCACTCTTTTCCATAGATGCTGCCTGGCCTGCTGAGCTCCTTTGGCATTTTGTGTGTTACATTATTATTCCTGTGTAGCTTTGTTATTCAAGTATCAAATGAAGTAAAATTTTAAAACATGATTTTAAATCTTTTTTCAAACATTCAGTTGGAAGAACTCTGATTTGAGCAGCAGCTGTGGGAGGAAAGAAACTGTCGACATTTTGGGTTGAAACCGCACACCAGGACTGTTTGTTGCTCCTGATTCCAGCATCTGCAGTCTTTTGTGTCTCCAGGTGATCTACATTGTTTTGTTAGTGTACCAGATTAATTATGGACTGTAGATTTCTTCCTATTGTTTAATGCTTCTGCAAATCACTTGCTGGATTTTCTCCCACCTCATATTAACACAAGGCTCGTCAGTTTGCTTCTTCCTACAGTGCAATGGCAGCTGTTCTGTGCTGACTAGTTCACTGATTAAGCTTTAAATGCACACCTGAAATAGCAGTCAGTGCTTTTCAAACTATATTAATGGCATAGACATGGGGTTGCATTCGAAAAAAATCAAAATTTATATTTGGCAAAAGTTTTGGGGGTATTGTCACCAGTGAGGTGAAAAGTGACAGATAAATTATATAAATGAACTAGAAGACTGAGTGGACAAGTCAGGTGAAGTTTAATATAGAGAAATGCAAATATAATCTATTTTGGCAGAAGGAATGGTGAGATACAATATAAATTACAATGTAGGCATGGCACGTTGACAAATCCCCCTCATTCTCCTATGCTCTAGGGAATAAAGTTTTAACCTGTTCTACCTTTTCCTATAACTCAGGTTTTCATATCCTGGCAACATCCTTGTAAATTTTCTCTGTACTCTTTCAATCTTATTGATATCTTTCCTGCAGGTATGTTATCAGAATTACACACAATACTCCAAATTAGGCCTCACCAACATCTTATACAACTTCAACATAACATCCCAACTTCTGTCCTCAGTATTTTGATTTATGAAGGCCAATGTGCCAAAAGTTCTCTTTACAACCTTGTCTATTTCTGACACCACTTTGAAGAAATAATGTTTCTGTATTCCCAGGTCCCTCTGTCTCTTCAGTGCCCAAATGCTCACCAAGCAATTCCTACCCTGGTTTGCCTCCCAAAGTGTAACACTTCACACTTGTCTGCATTAAATTCCATCAGCCCTTCCTCAACCCATTTTTCCAACTGGTACAGATGCTGCTGCAAGCTTTGATAGCCTTCCTCGCTCTCTACTATGCCCCAATCTTGCTGTCATCTGCAAATTTACTAATCCAGTTTAGCATATTATCATCTGGATCATTGATAGAGAAGAGAAACCATAATGGACCCAGCACTGATCCTTACAGTCACAGGCCTCCCAGTCAGAAGCAACATCTACTTCCACCCTCTGGCTTCTCCTGCAAAGCCAAAGTCTAATCCAATTTACTATCACATCCTGAATGCCAAGCAACTGAGCCAACCTCCCATGCTGGGCCTCTTCAAAGGCCTTGCAAAAGTCCATGTAGACAACATCCATTGCCTTGCCTTCATCAACTTTCCTGGCAACTTCCTCGAAAAACTCTTTAAGATTGGTTAGACATGACCTACCATGAACAAAGCCATGTTGACTATCCCTAATCAGCCCCTGTATCTTTGCAAAATACCATATTTACATATCCGGTCTCTTGGAATACCTTCTAATCCCTTACACAATGCTGATGTCAGACTCACAGACCTACAATTTCCCAGCTTATTATTAGAGCCTTTCTTAAGCAACAGAACATCATTGCTAGGGCTGTTGGGGAGGGCTTAAGCTAATTTGGCAGAGGGATAGGAACTGGTGTGATAGGGCTGACTATGGGACAGTAGGTATACAAGTAGATGCAGTGTGTAGTGAGACTGTGAGGAAGGACAGGCAGATGATAGGGCAAAATTGCAGTCAGTGGGATGAGTTGAAATGTAACATGGGGGCAAAATCGAAAAGGGTGATGACAGGAAAAAAAGTGTTATATTTGAATGCAGGCTGCATACAGAATAAGATAGATTATCTTGTAGCGCAGTTAAAGATTAGCAATTATGATGTTGTGGGCATCACTGAGTCGTGGCTGAAAGAAGCCCATAGTTGGGAACTTAACATCCAAGGATACACTCTGTATCCAAAGGTCATTTATCAGAAGATATAGAATCTTTGTGGGTGGAGTTAAGAAACTCCAATGGTAAAAAGACCCTAATGGGAGTTACATACAGCCCTCTGAACAGTAGTCAAATGTGGGATACAAATTAGAACAGGGGATTAAAAAGGCATGTAAAAGGACAATGTTACAATAGTCATGGGGGATTTCAAAATGCAGGTAGATTTGGAAAATCAGGTTGGTGCTGGATTCCAAGAGAGGAAATTTGTAGAATGCCTACAAAATGGCTTATTGGAGTAGCTTGTGCTTAAACCCACTGGGGAAAGGCTAGTTGGGATCAGATGTTGTGCAATGAACCAGTCTTGGTCATGGAGCTTAAGGTAAAGGAACAATTAGGAGGCAGTGATCATAATATGATAGCATTCACCCTGCAGTTTGAGAGGGAGAAGCTAAAGTCAGATCTATCAATATTGCAGTGGAGTAAAGGGAATTACAGAGACATGAGAGAGGAGATGGCTAAAGTTGATTAGAAGAGGACACTTGCTGGGATGATGGCAGAACAGCAGTGGCTGGAGTTTCTGGGACCAGTTCGGAAGGTGCAGTATAACTACATTACAAAGATAAAGAACTATTGTAAAGGGATATGACACAACCATGGCTAACAACAGAAGTCAAAGACAGCATAAGAGCAAAAGAGAGAGCATATAACATAGCAAATAATTATGTGAAGTTGGAGGAGTGGGAAGCTTTTAAAAACCAACAGAAGGCAACTAAAAATCCATAAGGAGAGAAAAGATGAAATACGAAGGGAAATTAGCCAATAATATAAAAGAAAACACCAATGACTGCCATGGTCCGGTCCGTGAAGTCCGCATTCCGGTTCACGGTCCGGTCCGTGGACTCAGGACTCCGGGTCTTCCAGATGTCCCTCATTTGGTTGAGTTAATCATAGGCAACTGATTCCCATCTTGGGGCTTGGAATATAAGTGGCCTTGGGGTTGAGTGTGGGCTGCTGGTTTGTCTTGTCAGTCCCCCTTGGAGCAACTTGCTGATGGAAGGCTAGTGAAACTATTCATGACCTCTAGGCCTGGTTGGAGGACCACCGCTTCATGGAGCCTTGATGCCACTTGTCGGAGTAGTCATCATGGTATGGATTCAGCCATTTCTGTAGCCAGACAAGGTTGCTGGCTGCCCTGAGACTCAGAGCCACGCTGGATTGAGCCTCCGTTGGGTAAGCCAGGCCGTAATTGCCGTTACCCTGTGGTTGGTTCTGCCCCTTCCTGTCCCTTGCCTCTGTTGGGTAAGCCAGGCCGATTGCTGTTACCCTGCAGTTAGTTCTGTCCCTTCCTGCCCCTTGTCTCCGTCGGGTAAGCCAGGCTGATTGCCATTACCCTGCGGTTGGTTCTGTCCCTTCCTGTTCCTTGCCTCTGTCGGGTAAGCCAGGCCGATTGCTGTTACCCTGCGGTTGGTCCTGTCCCTTCCTGTTCCTTGCCTCTGTCGGGTAAGCCAGGCCGATTGCTGTTACCCTGCGGTTGGGTCCGTCCCTCCCTGTCCTTGCCTCTGTGGGGTGAAGTTCCGCGTCCTGCCCAGGAGAAGCTCCAAGAACCTTGGCCTTGAAGATCCTGCAGCCAAGCTCCAAGAACCCCAGCCTCGAAGACCCCAGCCGGCCTCCAAGCTCCAAGAACCCCGGCCTCGAAGACCCCAGCCGGCCTCCAAGCATTGAACTCTTGGCCTCACAATCTACCTTGTTATGATCTTATTGTTTACCTGCACTGCACTCTTTTCCACTTTAATTTGCATTGGTTTGCCTTATGCTAGCTCAAAGCTGGACCTGTAATGATTTGATCTGTGCAAACAGTATGAAAGAAAAGGCCTTTCACTGCATCTAGTACATGTGACAATAATAAATCAATGCTTACACGACCAGATTTGGATAATTAATCTCACCAATTCAAGGCATCCCAGATTTCAGATTGTAAGAATGGCGGTGGTGAAGTAAGAAAAATCTACTCCCATAGTACTGCTACACTAAAAGTTAGCATGTACGCTCAGCAGCAAGTTAGTTTTGTAAAAAGACTCGACTCAGGAATAAAGACTACCAGAGGAAGTGGTAGAGGCAAGTACAATTACAATGTTTTAAAGACATTTAGACAGGTACATTGATAAGAAAGGTTTTTAGTGATATGAGCCACACACAGGCAAATGTAATCTCAGGTTGGCACCTTGTTTGATATTGACAAACTGGGTCAAAGGGCTTGTTTCTGAGCTGTATAACTCTATGAACTGCTTTGACTGGCAAAGGCTTGTTCTCACCCTCCTTGCTACAAAACCTTTAAGATATTTTCCATCGTGTTTACTTCTATCTATCCTTCTGAATCTTCAATATGATTAAAATTGAAAGAATTAATGTTTACAAATTAAAAAGTATTAATTTTTAACCAAAATTTTAAAATAGTTTCAAAGAACTAAGTAAAAATATAAAAGTGACTTTTTAAAATAATTGACCTTCTCCTTTACCTTTTGCTTTCCAACATTACAATACTCATGCAGTGGCATTATTGATCATGCACCAGGTCCAAATCTTAGTGAGATTGAATTTTGCCTCCGGACTCCATGTGGCACAAGCAAGGTACCCAGTTAGCAGTCAAGAAGCATTCTTCTTGGAGTAACCCATTCTCCTTGATGTCTTTGCACCTCTAAGCTGGATGCTCAGAAGCAAGGGATTCTCCCTCAATAAACATCTACGAGGAAACTAAACAATGAGGCCTATGTGTTATAAACAAACCCAGCCAGCAACAATAAATTTGATTGTGGAATTCATCAGCCTGTTACGGACACATTTCAGTCATCTTGATATGTTCTTTAATATGCAGCTGTTGGGTTCCCTAAAGTCTACACAGTTTTGAGCAGTGAAAATTGGTGGTGGAAATCTGAAATGAAGAACTCTGAATGAGGAGAGAGCAGAAGATAAGGAAGAGCAGGGATGAGGAGGAAGAAGTTGTAGAAGTTGAAAAGAGTGGCGCCCATTTGCTACAAGGCACCCGGGATCTCCTTCACACTCAACTTTGCCTCCAGAAATCACCAATGCAAATCAATCCTTCAAATAGCCATGTGTCAACAATGCTTGGTATTAATCCACACCTTACCATTCATGACATTCATGAATAGAAAATCTTCCATGCAAGACCGACAAATTAATTTTGAGTCCAAAAGAATTGAAATCTAATTAACATTACATAGAATGCTGTTTTCCTTGCAGTTCTTACGTAGTGCTGTTTCCGTGGTTTTAACTGCTGGAACCTTTGATGAGATTCTCGAGATATTCTTGCTTGGTACTTTCCCAATTTTGAAACTCATGTAGGTTCTGCTTTATTAGACATCAACTATCAAGAGAGCTTTGCAGCTCCTTAAGAGTTGGGGAGAAATAGAGCAGGTGAAAGAGCTTACAGAGACCCTACTTTCATGTCCTCATTACTATTTCTCCACCCAAAGCCCTTCCACACTCCTGCTAGGAACAAATTACTAACCACTTCTCACATTGCTGCAAATCAATAAAGTACTGAATGCCTTAGATTAGATCGTTGTGTATCCTGTTGACCTTGGTAGTCATAGTATCTATTGCATTAAGAGGCACATTATCTTTCTTTCTTAAGTAGATATGGCTACTCATATTCCAATCTTATGTGTTGGTCTGCTGTATTCAAATATTACCAAGGATTCAAATTGATACTCAGAATGATGTAGTTGGGCTAATTATGTGATTGCCAGATTCATGCTCCATGTGAGAAACCATTCTTTACAGAGATAAAGGCCAAAGTAAAGTGACATCATGCTTTTTCTGCTCTAATCAGATTCCTCTGGTCTCTGCAAACATGTCCAGTGTAGCTCAAATGCCTGCCAGTATCTCTTGAACTTGTTTCTGCTTTTCCTGAGATTCGGTATGAGTAGCACGCTGCTGTGCTTTGCACCCTTTAACACAGACTTTACACTGCAGTCCCTGGCTCCACCACTTGTACTTGCTCACTTCTGACATCTCAGTCAACAACTAAAAATCCAATTAACTTTCTTACTGAAGTGTGAGCATCTGAGTGTGGGTACTGTATACGACAGGCACCAGTCCCAAAACAGTGCACTTCTCAATTGAGTGATTTTTTCTTCAGAGAATTCGTCATCTTGTCATCTTGTGAGATGAAAAAAATTCTTCAGGAAGTGAGAGATATTAATTAGAACTGTTTACTGTTAACTCCAAATGGGAAATAGTCCATCCTAATGCATCTTAAATCATGCTCGGGGACTTCAACCAGGCTTGGTTGAAGAAATCCCTGCCCAATTACCATCAACGTATAACCTGTAGTACCAGAGGTCCCAACACATAAGACCACTACTATACTAAGGGAATACCTCCATTCCATGCCCAGACCACATTTCAGTAAGTCTGATCACTTGGCTGTACTTCTCCTACCTGCACACAGGCAGAGGCTTAAGAACAAAGCTCCAGAGATTATAACAACAAAGAGTTGGTCGCGGGAGGCAGGGGAGCTTCGAGGTAGTGGACTGGACATGTTCAAAGACTCTTCTGTGGATCTGAATGGCTACACCACGGTTGTCATGGACTTTATTAAGACAGTTGTAGACAAGTGTGTCCCCACAAAATCATTCACTCTTCCCCAACCGGAAGCCCTGGATGAACCATGAGATCTGAAATCTACTGAGGGCCAGATCAGAGGCATTCAAGTCCAGTGACCAAGAAAGTTACAAGAGGTCCAGGTATGATCTCCAGAAAGCCATCTCACAGGCACAGTGGCACCTCCGGACTAAACTTGAATCAACAGAGGATG
Source organism: Mobula birostris (assembly GCF_030028105.1). Lineage (NCBI taxonomy): Eukaryota > Metazoa > Chordata > Chondrichthyes > Myliobatiformes > Myliobatidae > Mobula > Mobula birostris. The sequence continues at coordinate 168,666,889 of NC_092375.1, read as the reverse complement.
CTTGACAGTTGAGGCAGGGCTTGAATGCTATCACCTTGAGTAAAGTAAAATGAAGCAATGTAGGTGACAACAGGGTTCAGTCCCAGATGAAAATGCCTTCTATGCTCGCTTTGACCATCAAAACATGGAACCATCACAAACTCCCATGGCCCCCAGTGATCCAGTCTCTGAAGCTGATATGCAAACAGTCTTCAGGAGGATGAAACCAGGGAAAGCATCTGGCCCAGACCGGGTACTTGGCAAGTACTAAAGACCTGTGCTGGTCAACTGGCTGGAGTGTTCACTGAGGTCTTTAACCTCTTGTTTCGGCAATCTGAGATACACACCTGCTTCAAGCAGACTTTACTTATACCGGTGCCTAAGGACCTGCCTCGATGACTATTATCCAGTAGCACTTACATCCACAGTGATAAAGTTTTTTGAGAGGTTGGTGATGAAACACATCAACTCCTGCCTGAAAAGCGACTTGTATCCACACCAGTTTGCCTCCCAGAGCAACAGGTGCACAGGAGATGGCATTTCAATGGCTCTTCACTCAACCCTGGAACATCTGGACAGCAAAGCTGCATAAATCAGGATGCTCTTTATCAACTACAGCTCAGCATTCAATACCATCATCCTCTCAAACTAATCAATATGTTTCAAGACCTTGGCCTCAGTACCTCCTTGTGCAATTTATTCCTTGATTTCCTCACTTGCCAGACCCCAGGCAGTTTGGATTGGCAACAACATCTCCTCCACAATCCACAATCTCCATCAGAACAGGAGCATCACAAAGCTATGTGCTTAGCCTTCTGCTCTGCTTGCTTTACATATATGACTGTGTGGCTAAGTACAGTTCCAATGACATACAGTATTCATGTTTGCTGACAACACCACATTCGCAGGCCTAACCAAAGATGCTAATGAATCAGCATGTAAGAGGGACACTGCAAATCTATCTGAGTGGTGTCACACAACCTCTTTCTCAATGTCAGCAAGAACAAGGAGCTGATTATTGACTTCAGGAGGAGGAAACCAGAGGTCCATGAACTAGTCCTCATCGGAGGGTCTGAGGTGGAGAGAGTCAGAATCTTTAAATTCCTTAGTGCTATCATTTCAGAGGACCTATCCTAGGCCCAGCACGTAAGTGCATTATGGAGAAAGTACGACAGCTCCTCGACTTCCTTTGGAGTTTGTGAAGATTTGGCATGACGTCCAAAACTTTAATAAACTTCTATAGATGTATTGACTGGCTGCATCACAGCCTGACATGGAAGCACCAATTCCCTTGAATGGAAAGTCCTACAAAACGTAGTGAATAAGGCTCAGTCCATCACAGGTAAAGCCCTTCCCCACCATTGAGCATTCTATACAAAATGTTGTTGCAGGAAAGCAGCATCCATCATCAGAGACCCTCACCATCCAGGCCATGCTCCCTTCTTGCTGCAGCCATCAGGAAGAAGGTACCGGAGCCTCTGGACTCTCACCACCAGGTCCAGGGACAGTTATTACTCCTCAAACATCGGGCTCTTGAACCAAAGGGAATAACTCCGCTCAACTTCATTCGCCCCATCATTGAAATATTCCCACAACCTAAAGACTCACTTTCAAGGACTCTTCATCTCATGTTATCGGTGCTTATTGTTTGTTCATTTATTTTTTTTTTCTTTTTGTATTTGCACTGTTTTGTTGTCTTTTGCACACTGGTTGAAAGCCCAAGTTGGTGCAGTGTTTCACTGATTCCGTTACGTTTGTTATTCTATTGCGGATTTTTTGAGTGTGCCATTATTTTTCATGTGCTGCTGAGCTCAACTCCATGAGTGAGTGTTGAATACATGTGTCTGCATGAGATACAATTCTATTACCAGGTACCTGTGGTGCTTCTACCTCCTCTTCTCCCCATCTCCCATACCCATGGAGGACAGCTTATAGCTCTCTGCTCCTCTCTGGAGTCAAAGAACACCAGAGTGAAACAGAGTGACTTAAATGACTGAGAGAAACGAGGTGTGATGGATGACAATATTAAATGCCTGTTAATAATGACTGTTACACAGATGCACAACATTGATACTGAATGTAATTGGGATGGGAAAATAACCAATGGAAAATCAATTGTCTGGAATATAACGGAGACAAAAGAGATTGCAGATCCTGTTACCTGGACTAGAAAACAAACTGCTGGAGGAACTCAGCAAAACTCTCAGGATTCAGTGATCTTGAGTTGAGACCCTGTCTGTCACATCATGGTGGGACACTGTAATTAGGCTATTTGTAGAAGTCTCTGTCTATCTATCATTAACATGTCATCTACAACACTAAAGAATAGAACCCACTCAACCATTGCTATACAACCACCAGAACACATATTGTTTCATCCTTCACCCGTGCTTTGGTAAATCCAACCACCTGGCTGGACTTCTTTTCCCTGTGTTTAGACAGAAACTGAATCGTGTTGTACCAGTGAGGAGGCCTGAAGTCCTGGATGGGAAAGGTAGAGGAGCAAATTGGGAAATGAACCCAGGAAAAGCAACTGGTCCAGACAGCATACCCGGCAGAGTAATAAAAACCTGTGTGGACCAAGTAGCTGCAGTATTTGCGGACATGTTGAATCTCTCAATTCAATAGTCTGAAGATCCCACCCGATTCAAAAAGGCACTCATTGCACCAGTGCCCAAGAAGAGAATGGTGACATGCTTTAATGACTGCTGCCTGGAATTGCTTACACCGATTATAATGAAGTGCTTTGAAAAACTGGTTATGGCACAAATCAGCTCTAGTCTCAGAGATGACCTGAAATTTGCCTCCTACCACAAAAAGTCTATAACACATCATAGACACAAGAGATCCTGCAGATGCTGTAAAACCAGAGCAACACACACAAAATGCTGGAGGAACTCAGCAGGTCAGGCAGCATCTATGGAAATGAATAAACAGTCAACGTTTTGGGCCGAGACCCTTCTTCGGGACTGAAGGGGAAGGACAGCGGAATAAAAAGGTGGCGGGGGTGGGGGGGAAGGTAAAGGGATGGAGAAGAAGGAAACTGATAGGAGGGGAGAGTGGACCACGGGAGAAAGGGAAGGAGGAGGGGATCCAGGGGTAAGTGATAGGCTAGTGAAAAGATGTTATTCCTTTGACTCTTCATCCTGCTGTGAATCATCTGGACAACAGGAACACGTATGCCACACACACACTTACATTGACTACTGTGTAGTATTCAACACAATCATTCCTCCTATCTTATCACCAAGCGTCTGTACCGGCCTCACAACTGAAATCCCTCTGGCAGATCTCAGTCAGTTGTTGTTTCATATGGCAGGTGTTTTTTCTTCACACTTCTGATTGTCTTTTTGTCGAGCCGTTCCTTCCAGCTCGTGGCTTGACATTCATGATGAAGTGTGGCCCAGGAGGGGCAGACATGAGTCTGCCCGTTCGGGAGCCAGGATTGGATCAATTTTTGTCTGGCATCTTGTCCACAGATGTTCCATCATGGGTGGCCCTGGGTTGGCATCACCTGATGGAGCCCTTGAAGCACATGATGTCAAACGTGGCTCCAGGTTGTGGAGGACTTCAGTCAGTGAGGATTGGTAATAGCATCACCTGCCCATCAACACAGGTGCACCTCAAGGCGACGTGCCCAGCCCTTCGATCTACTCTCTATAGACACATGCCGTGTGGCTAAGCATTGCTCCAGTGCCATTTGCGAATTCGGTGATGACACCACTGTCATTGGACAGATCATGGGTGGTGATACATCAATGTACAGGAGCAAGCTAGGGTGTCTGATTGAGTGGTACTGCGGTGACAGTGTCAGTAAAACTAAAGATATGATCATTGACTTCAGGAAGAGTAAGGAGGGTAAATATGTGCCAGTCTATAATGGTGAATTAATGGCAGAGAGGGTAAGCAACTTTAAATTCCTGGATATTAACATATTGTATGACCGATATTGGACACAGCACATAGAGGCAATCACAAGAAAAATCTAATTCTTAAAATGGTTGAGGAGGATCGGCCTGTCACTGACAAGCCCAAGCCCACAAACTTCTACAGATGTACTATTGAAAGTACCCTGACTGCAGCATTTTCTAATACGGCAATTTAAATGCGTAGTGTAGCGATATGCTACACACAGAGCTAGAAATAATGACACGCAGTCTGTAAATTGCACTCGAGACTGGTTTATTCAAACTTTACGGCACTGGCTTTTACGCAGTTCCATTCCTGCCCTCTCCGGGCGGAAATGGCATCAGAGGTGCATTACAAAAGTTTCTCCCCTTGCTGGTGAAGAAGAAGGCCCAGCTCCATTTTGGGGCTGGCCTCTCTGCCGATGCGCACACCATTTTGTGAGCCGGTTCACCTGCGTAGAAAGTGGGTTGCCACAGAACTCCCCCCCCCCACTGAACCGCTGATACACCCCCCCAATGTCCACAGTCTGGATCAGTCTCTGTTTGGGCGGTCTGCCTCTGCGCCACAGTGCCTGAACCTCGACCGGCTGCGCCAAGTCCACGTGGGCCGGTTTGTGTCGGTCGACTGTGAAAACCTCCTCTTTCCCCCCAATGTCCAGAACGTACATGGATCCGTTGTTCCTGATCACCTTGAAGGGCCCCTCGTACGGCCGCTGTAGCGGTGCCCGGTGTGCGCCCCTTCGTACAAATACGAACTTATAGTTCTGCAGGTCTTTGAGTACGCAGGTCGGGATCTGTCCGTGCTGTGAAGTCACTACAGGGGCCAGGTTGCCGAGCCTTTCGTGTAGTCTGTCCAGGACTGCTGTGGGTTCTTCCTCTTGCCTCCTTGGGGCTGGGGTATGAACTCTCCTGGGATGACCAGGGGTGCGCCGTACACCAGCTCGGCCGACGAGGTGTGCAGATCCTCTTTGGGTGCTGTGCGGATTCCAAGCAGGACCCAGGGAAGCTCGTCCACCCAGCTAGGCCCTTTCAGGCGGGCCATGAGAGCTGACTTTAAGTGATGGTGGAAGTGTTCCACTAGTCCATTCAACTGTGGGTGGTAGGCAGTTGTATGGTGTAATTGTGTTCCCAACAGGGTGGCCACAGTCGACCACAGGCTGGAGGTGAACTGGGCGCCTCTGTCGGAGGTAATGTGGGCCGGTATCCCGAAGTGTGCTACCCAGGTTGCAATCAGTGCTCGGGTGCAGGATTCGGAGGTAGCGTCGGTGAGCAGGACCGCCTCTGGCCATCTTGTGAACCAGTCTACCATAGTTAGGAGGTACCGCGCTCCTCGCGACACTGGGAGGGCCCCACGATTTCCACATGAATGTGGTTGAACCTCCAGCGGGTGGGTTCGAACTTCTGCGGCGGAGCTTTGGTGTGCCACTGCACCTTGGCTGTTTGGCACTGCGTGCACGTTTTGGCCCATTGGCTGACCTGTTTGCGAAGTCCGTGCCACACGAACTTGCTGGAGACCATCCGGATGGTTGTCCTGATAGGTGGATGCGTCAAGCCGTGTATGGAGTCGAAAACTCGCCGCTGCCGGGACGATGGGGCGAGGTTGGCCAGTAGCCACGTCACACAGGAGGATCCTCCCACCTGGGCCTACGTGGAAGTCTTGCAGCTGCAACCCGAAACTGCGGTCCTGTAGCTGGGCATCTCGTCGTCTGCCTGCTGCGCCTCTGCCAGTGCTGCATAGTCCACCCCCTGGGACAGGCCCTGGATAGCTGGTCTGGAGAGTGCGTCCGCCATAACGTTGTCCTTTCCCGAGACATGCTGGATGTCCGTCGTGTACTCGGAGATGTAGGACAGATGTCGTTGCTGGTGGGCCGATCAGGGATCGGACACCTTCGTGAACGTGAAGGTCAACGGTTTGTGGTCTGTGAACGCGGTGAACGGCCTGCCTTCTAAGAAGTACCTGAAATGCCGGATTGCCAGATATAGTGCCAACAGCTCCCGGTTGAAGGCACTGCACTTGAGTTCGGGTGGCCGTAGGTGCCTGCTGAAGAACACCAGGGGTTGCCAGCACCCCTCGATGAGTTGCTCCAGCACCCCACCGACTGCTGTGTTGGATGCGCCCACTGTGAGGGCGGTTGAAACGTCCGTTCTGGGGTGTACCAGCATCGCGGCGTCTGCCAAGGCTTCCTCGGCTTTAATGAAAGTGGCCGCGGCCTCTTCATCCCAAGTAATGTCCTTGCCTTTACCCGACATCAGGGTGAACAAAGGGCACATGATATGGGCTGCTGAAGGAAGGAAGCGGTGGTAGAAGTTCACCATACCAACGAACTCCTGCAGGCCTTTGACTGCGTTGGGCCGGGTGAAGTGGCAGATTGCATCTACCTTGGCAGGCAGAGGTGTTGCCCCGTATTTGGTAATCCTGTGTCCCAGGAAGTCGATGGTGTCAAGTCCGAACTGCCATTTGGCCGGGTTGATCGTGAGGCCGAAATCACTCAGGCGGGAGTATAGCTGGCGGAGGTGGGACAGATGCTCCTGACGACTACTGCTGGCTATGAGGATGTCATCCAAATAGATGAACACAAAGTCCAGGTTGCGTCCCACCACATCCATTAGTTGCTGGAACGTCAGTGCGGCATTCTTCAGGCTGAAAGGCATTCGGAGGAATTCGAACAGGCCGAACGGGGTGATGAGTGCTGTTTTGGGGATGTCTTCAGGGTGTACCGGGATTTGATGGTACCCCCGGATGAGGTCTACTTTGGAAAAGATGCTTGCCCCATGCAGGTTTGCTGTGAAGTCCTGTATGTGCGGCATGGGGTACCGGTCTGGAGTTGTAGCCTCGTTCAGTCTGTGGTAGTCACCGCATGGTCTCCAGCCCCCAGCTGCTTTGGGCACCATGTGCAGGGGGGAGGCCCATGGGCTGTCGGACCGCCGTACAATCCCCAATTCCTCCATCCTCTTGAACTCCTCCTTCGCCAGGCAGAGCTTGTACGGGGGCAGCCTTCGTGTGCGGGCTTGGAGGGGTGGTCCCTACATTGGAATGTGGTGCTGTACTCTGTGTCTGGGCGTGGCTGCCGTGAACTGCAGTGCCAGAACCGATGGAAAGTCCGCCAGGATTCTGGTGAATTCGTTGTCAGACAGCATGATGGAGTCCAGGTGTGGGGCCGGCAACTTGGCTTCACCCAGGGAGAACATCTAGAAAGTCTTGGCATGGACCAGTCTTTTCCCTTGCAAGTTGACCAGCAGGCTGTGGGCTCGCAAGAAGTCCAGCCCGAGGAGTGGTTGGGCCATGGTGGCCAGTGTGAAGTCCCACGTGAGCCGGCTGGCGCCGAACTGCAGCTGCACTGTGCGGATGCCGTAGGTCCATATTGTGCTGATGTTTGCGGCCCTCAGGGTGGGTCCCGGCTCCCTGTTGTGGGTGTCGTACCCCGTCGGGGGTAAGACGATGATTTCTGCTCTGGTGTCGACCAAGAAGCGGTGTCCCGACTGTTTGTCCTAGACGTACAAGAGGCTGTCCTGGTGGCCAGCTGCAGTAGCCATTAGCGGCGGCTGGTCCTGGTGTTTCCTGGGAACTTGCAAGGCGGGCGACAATGGCGGGCTTCTGTGCCCCACCGCTGATGGTAGAAACACCACTGTTCATTGGCCTCCTCACTCCTGCCTCTGGATTGTGTGCGCTTCAGTGCCGGGCCTGGACTGGCTTGCTGTTGGGCGCGTGGCTTGGTAATCTGTTCGACAGATGCCCTGCTCTCCCTCTTTGCTTTCCACAGCACTTCTGCCTGGGCCGCCACCTTCCGGGGGTCACTGAAATCTGCGTCAGCCAGCAGCAGATGTATGTCCTTGGGCCGTTGCTGTAGGAACGCCTGCTCAAACATGAGGCAGGGCTTGTGTCCTTCAGCCAGGGCCAGCATCTCATTTATTAGTGCTGACGGCGGCCTGTCTCCCAAACCGTCCAGGTGCAGCAAGTGGGCACCTCGCTCACGCCGTGAGAGGCCAAATGTCCCTATGAGCAGCGCTTTGAATGCTGCATACTTGCCTTCTTCCGGGGGTGACTGTATGAAATCCTCAACCTGGGCGGCTGTCTCCTGGTCAAGGGAGCTCACCATGTAATAGTAACGTGTGGAATCAGAAGATATCTGCCGAATCTGGAACTGGGCTTCTCCTTGGTCAAACCACATGCGTGGTCACGGTGTCCAGAAGGTTGGCAGTTTTAGCGAAACTGTGTGAACAGATGAAGAGTCGATCATCTTTGGTCCAAATCCCGTTTGGACCGTCGGGGTCACCAATGTAGTGATGTGCTACACACAGAGCTAGAAATAACGACATGCAGTCTGTAAGTTGCACTCGAGACTAGTTTATTCAAACTTTGCGGCACTGGTTTTTACGCAATCCCATTCCCGCCTTCTCCAGGCGGAAATGACGTCAGAGGTGCATTACAAAAGTCTCTCCCTGCGCACGGGCTTTCTCCCCTTGCTGGTAAAGAAGAAGGCCCAGTGCCATTTTGGGGCTGGCTTCTCTGCCGACACGCGCACCATTTTGTGAGATGGTTCGCCTGCGTAGAAAGTGGGTCGCCACAGTAGTAATGCAAGAAGCTGCACAGGGTAGTGGTCTCGGTCCAATTCATCAGGGACACATCCTTCCTCATCACCAAAAATACCTAAGGAAGCAGTGCCTCAAAAAAGCAGCATCGATCATCAAAGAATCCCACTATCCGTGCCACTGCAACCACCATCAGTCGGAAGCCTGAAGTCCCACACCATAAGGTACAAAAACAGCTGCTTCCCTTCAATCATTAGAAACGACCTGTACAACCCTAATCACTACCTCTTTATAACAACACTATGACCACTTTGCACTGCAAGGAAATTTGTTTAATTTTTGGGGGTTTAAATTATTTTCCTTTCTTGCACGATTCTTGTACAACATTCTTATGTATGTTATATCTCTATCACTTTGTTCTTTTCATAGATTCTGTGCAGACACGCTTCATGCATAAAAAATAACCTCAACGTGATTTATCTTGAAAAATGCACCATGTACAATTTCCAGTCTTTCCTTCTAGTCATAATCACTATATGGTATCATACGGGTACTTCTAAATAATAAACACAAGAGATTCTGCAGATGCTGGAAATCAGTGTTCATGCCATCCATTTGGGTAGCCTCCTACCTGATGGCATGAACATCAATTTCTCTCACTTCCACTAATTTATACTCCCCTGCCCTCTCTTTCTTTTTCTATTCCCCATTCTAGTTACCCTCTCATCTTTTCTCTTCCCATCTGCACATCACCTCCCACTGGTCCCTCTCCTCCTTTTTTCCATGGTCCACCATCTTCTCCTATTAGATTTCTTCTTCAGCTCTTTACCTCTTCCACTTATTCCCTCCCAGCTTCTGAATTCAACCCACCCACCCACCTTCCCCTTCACCTGGTTTCATCTACCAGCTTGTACCACTTCCCCTGCCCCCTCCTCCTTATTCTGGCTTCTTCCTCCTTTCCTTTCCAGTCTTGATGAAGGGTCTCAGCCTGAAATGTCAGCTATTTATTCACCTCTGTAGGTGCTGCCTGACTTGCTGAGTTCCTCTAGCATTTTGTGTGTGATGCCTGCAAATCATTTTACACCATCTATTGTGTTTCTTTGTTGTTTTTATAGAGAGGACTGTATACAGTCGTCTAAATGTGTGCTGTTCAAATAGTTCAGTATAACTGCATTGCTTTAATTTTATACCCCTCGAGAAAAATCACCATTGTTTATTTGCATTTTATTCACCTTGCTCTCCCAAATGGTATTTTTAACAATTTGGACACGTATCTGTAGATCATCCTGTAGCACTATCCCATTATTAATTCTTACATTATGCCCATATGGATGAACTCATACTTATGTTAAAGATCATTTTCCAATTACTTATTCATGTGTACAGTTCTAGAAAGTTTGTGAACCCTGTAGAATTTTCTCTATTTCTGTATAAATATGACCTAAAATGCGATCAGATCTTCACATAAGTCCTAACGCTAGATAAAGAGAACCTAATTAAATAAATAACACAGAAAACATTTCTAGCACCACTGTAAATGATTTGTAAACTCATTTTCTACTGTTATACATTATTCTTTGATATCTGTTATAGACCACACTTTGGTATTATTTACAGATTTTATATCATGTCATTTAAGCATAAATTCAAATAATTGATATAAATTATGAATAATCATAGTCCCATTATTGATCCTCAAAGTATCCTGTTTCCTAATTTTCTCCAATCTAAATACCATTTATGACTCGACCAACTATTGATTGAACTATTTCCCTGTTGTTTATGCATTCATCTTTTTCAACACATCATTTATGTTTGGCATTCACTTTACCATGCCTATACATTTCCCATAGCAGATTAACATCAGAGCTCACAATTCTTACTTCTGTATGAATGGAAGTTAGTGTTTGGAATAAGGAAAGTGGGGTCTTTATCCTAGGCTTTCTAACCTGGAGATTGAATTTACAAGGAACATACTCATCTCAACTAAACCTTGATTGTCTGATTGCAAGAAGGTACCAAGAAATATTTCAGGAGAGGATTTAAAGAGAGGCCAAAGTTGCTGTTAACAATACTTACACACTCCATAAGATAGACTATCTAAACTCTGTGGAAATGAATGCATTACAGTTTCACAAGTCAAATTCATCTGCACAAAAAGTGTCCACAATACACTAAATCTGTATCCTTTTGGATTTCTTTATTATTTACAGTAAATTGATTGCAAGATTTATAAATGCTGTTGCAAACTAAACGGATTCTGAGGGAGATAGAAAGGAGAAATTTTGTAACAATTGTGACAATAACGTCTTGCATTTTAAGAGTCTAATATTCTAAGACACTGTACAAGAGCACGAGATGAGCAATAATTAATAGGGGTAAGGATATCTGAAGACAGCATTGAAAACAATTGATCCTTTTGTAAGATATTCTAAAAACGATTAAAGAAAGTCAGATAACTATAAACATCTAAAAAGTACCTTAATTAAATATGGCAACATCAACCTGTAAGAAAGTCAAATCCTGTAAAGTTGCATATTGATTTCCAGATTCATTTCTTTAACGATAACTTTAACTAACACCTACATTTAGCTAGCTGGACATAACTAACGTTGAGAAACTGGAAGTATAATACTGCGTTGGAAGTGTCAACTCGTACTGCAGGAGTATATCGACAATGCAGATTAGGACGCTGGACCTCAACTGTTCCATTGTATTTTAAGCACTTATTATCTGAAGTGCATAATTTTGAGAACCACACAAAGCAATTATAATAGCGCTTGATAATTGATTTCCGGAAGCCCTTCTCCCAAGAATTGGCTAAAAACCGATCTGAACCACCTCTTTCTAAATAAAAGATCACGACCATAGCAGATAATGGTTAACCCTTGTAAGAACTCGCCCAGTTACTGTTTGGGTAAATTCTACTGAGAAGATGCGACGTTAATACGGTCTAATACGAAAATGGATTTGAAATCGACAGCGAAGTGCGATAGACAGAATGCCCTCAGTGGAGAGATTTCAAAATACGAAGCGAGGACTGCCCGCACAAATGGGGCGGTTCAGTCTCAATACTGCATATTGTATGATCTTTGCTCGAGTCAATTATTGTGATTGGGTCTGACTCTCTTTGATTGAGAAATAGGCTAATCGCCGATACCTGTGGCTGTTTACCATATTAACAACTCAGCTCTCAAAAACAATTAAGTCAACTCTCCCTCCCCCCAAAAAAAAACTAGCGTCGGGTTTTTTCAAGGTTTCTCATGAGTATGCGCGTGTTATATCACAGTTTAAACCGTGTTTTGTGGCAAGTATTACAGTGAGCGTTTCGGTGGCAATGCCGGTAACCAAATTCAAAACAACTGAAAAATGCTCCTACTCCAGTCAAATTCGTTAAATATGTCATTGGGCAGGTTCTGATTCCTTCGTTATAATACTAACTTACTTTATCAAAAGAAGAGAGAGGGATGTCTGGTGTAGTTTGTGGATCGTTCAAGTCAAGCCTTCAGGGTCAACATGCAAGGACAATTCAGAAGATGCAAGTACTAGTTCTAAAATATGTCAGCTGGAGCCCTGTACACATTCAGGAAATAATCGACCTTTATTCTTGCTGCATACTTTAATAAAAATGGGCTCTGTTTATGAACTGTTCAGATCTTGGCAAGAAGGTGAGTTAAATCTGCCTGGATTTTCACAGACCCCCCCCCCCCCCGCCCACCAATGTCTACACGCATTACCATATTGCGACCCTGAGACGACTGTAACCATCAGCTACCGGCAGAAGCTCTCGCATCGCGAAGAACACGGTAGTACAATCCACGCATATATCGTACAAATGATATTTTCCCTCAGTCAATATACACTAAGAATTGCGACTAACGAAAAGAAAAAAAAACTCAATACATTGATCGTATTAAGATATTTCATTCTGATTATTATGGGTTGTATGTTTAAGAATAATTACTTACCCTTCCACTTTATAGAAAGCGACCTGTTTATTTTCTCAAAAATTACGTTAATCTCGTGCGTTGGTGCACGTCGTGTTTCAAAGATATAAAACTTTGTTTGCGTGTCTGGTTAAGATATATTTACTTTTCAGTGAATATATTCTGAAATCCCGAAAGGTAGAGCTAAATTACCACCACACAACAGCAACCTAACTAAGATGCTTCTGAAAATGTGAACGGGCTGTGTGCACTTGTTCCATCTGTTTCAATGCCAGTAAGTCTTGAGTTCCTCGTGGTGTACAGCTCGCAAAAGATGTGACGCCTGGATGGTAATGGTACATTTTTACTTGTAGCAACATGAAACTGCTCAGGACAGTATTTCCAAGTGTTCCAAGATTTATACGGACAGAATAATTAGTTGGGTGATGTGCACAATAATTTATTACCCGAATAAATATTTATAAATGTTGTTTGTTTATATTTTCAATAACACGTGATTGTTGAAGACTTTATCGACCCTACCGAGTGGTTTGGTCGTTACCATGGGACCACTTCATATAAGAATATTGCGACTCATTTAAAATAATTTGCCTGATCACGACCGCATTTTCCAAAGCGTTGGCAGCGCCACTTACTGATCAGCTGATGAATGAATGAGGGCGATCTGTGCATAATCACTCTAATTAAAATCCTGCATCCCAGATGGAGCATTCATCTTCCGCAGCCTGCCACTCTCAAACATTGCCGCCGCTGCTGCTGCTATTGCTTTCGCCCTCCAGAATCTTTTGCGAGACGCCCGATGCTTTTCCAAAACGCTTCTGAATCAAACTTCATTCACGTGGACAAGATAACAAAGCAAACCAAATAAAACGTATCTGTTCTTTGTCCACATTGCACTTGAACGATATTTTCTCATTGGTATATGTAATGATTACATGGTCTTTTAAGCCGATAATTAAAAACTAAGATCTCCCTTAATGTGATCCAATTTTAATATTATTTGAAGAAGAATAAAAGAAGTATTGTCTGAAACAAAAGATACCTTATATATAAAACGGTTTCGGCTATAACAGGTAGACCCGAAATGATAATCTACAATGCGGATTTTGAAACACCAAGCTGCTCGACCATCTCTATTGTACAGAATTATTATTTTAATGCATTTCTGCTTATATTTCTAGACTCTACGTCTTATCCTGTTAACATACAGTTGAATTGTAATATGAAAATAGAATTGAGTAGATCAGCCGTGTAAAGCCATCTGATAATAAATTACCATTGCGAATTACACCTGCAGATTACAAAGGTAAAAGAAGGCTTTGTGAAGCAAAAAATGTGGAAAATAATCTTGCAAGACAAATGTGTTTGATGGCAGTTTACGTCTACATGGAAACAATGCCTGCGTTTGAGATTTTAAGCCCAATTATATGAAATAACTTCCCCTTATGTTTGTTAACTTATTAGAATAGAGATGGTTAAGGAACAGTTATTAAAACAAATATGACAAAACTTTCGTAGAATTTAAATATTTCTAGAATTAACTAACTTTTAGTTATAGTGACAACATTCTTACAATTTGGATAGCACTAATATCTTATAAGTAAATACGAAGGGCTATCAAAAGTATCGGAATAAGTAAACATAGAGAGGTTTTAAAAGCTTCTAGATGTCTTTATTTATCAGCGTATTCAAGCAGACAGAGTCCAACTGATGGGAAATTATCTCCTCATGGGACTACCTGAAACGTTCAACTTAGTCGTTAATCAGAACGTTAGAAAAACCGACTTTAAATATGGTTTTACATTAGCAGATTGAGAAACTTCATCACGGAAAGCAATTATGGAACTGAATTTCCTTTGTGGCAAGTAACTGGTTGCATTTCTATTATATTTGTTTATGCAGAATCCACGTTTAATAGTGTTAATTGCCTTCTCGTCAAATTGGGATGATTGTAATGGGAAGCAATTTTCGAAATTTGTGCAGAGATTCTAAGAAATTGTTTTAGATTCAGTACCCTATAAAGACTGCGATATTTGGCACATTGAGTTTTTTCGATAAATTGCACATCTGATGACTGGCAGCATTCAAGCGCTATAATAGAGTATTATTTGTCCGTTTTGAATAATGTAAAGCAGTTACTGAAAGCGTCTCTCCTGAAATTGCTTTAACTTTTAAAAAGGATGATGAGTCACAGGCGATTACACTCGGAACTAGGGCTTTGTTAGATTGTCATTACCTCTAAATGTTTTAACCGTTAGCACAACTCATTCGCATAATGCACGGATCCCGGTTTAAAGCCATGTTCTGCTATGATTGTTAAAAGTTCAAAATTCCCTATTGTAAGGGACTTTGTGAATTAATGCTTTAAAATGCACACAGACTCGAAGAATTTTAAAATCATGTCTTCGTGTTTGGATTATTAGCATTCTGAATTATTTCACTCCCAGAAGATTGTTAAGACCTCTCGTAATCAGTAAAGATATATGAATGCGTCTTAATAAATCCGTGGGTGACGTACACTAGAAAGTCCATTTCGTTTTAGCGTATTGAATACAAGTCATTCATTCCGATAATTGATATCCACTTTTAACTCACGATGTTGTAAAGATGTAAGAAGCCAGATCTTTGAACCCCTTGACCGCAACTTGTTCAATCAAAATAAATAAGAACAAAAGAAATCTTCACAAATTCACTTGTTACTCCGTCAATCAGTCTTCTGCGACACAAAAAACGCCTTTATCCCTCCCCTCCCTTTCCTGCCCCTGGGCCGGTCGGAAACGCCTTACTGACATCTTGTAATCACAGCTATAAGCAAAACCCAGTAAACATGGCAGAAATAAACAGATTTAATTTCCTAATACACAGTAAAGAGCAATATTCACCTGCTGTCAAACAGACTCTCAATAAATGCAAGTCTAAGCAGCTTCGTTATTTCTCTCAGTAGATCAAACAAGAATCATAACAGCGGCGTCATTTTGATCAAGATCGCAGTCCCCAAGGGTAAGCTTCAGCTCGTTTCAGGCTTGAGACAGACGTGCGATTAGTAATTCAGATCTGCGATGCACACTCTGGACCCTGACGCATGTTTAACTTTATTATGCTCGGCTGCAGTTCAGCTTGCACTATTTATACTGATATTATAACTTTGCACAAATAATTTAGTTAGCTCTCCCTACAGAATCCGAGAAGCATTTTTTTAACGTAGTCTACTTTGTAAAACAAAACTATGTTAAATATTCTTTACACAGAAACTAAGTATATAATTTGGCTATTGATATTGAACTTTCCCTAGCCTTTTAATGTAGTTTAGTCGGAGTTGATATCGTTCTTCTACAACGCCCCTCCCCCAACATACATACAGAAATAACGGTACGATAAAATCGCAACTCGATCGTAACAAATTAATAACGGTAGCAAAGTAAATACAATGAAATAGAAGCTAACGAGACATCGTAAAGTCGGATCCATAAAAAATGTATTAATGATGTAAGCAGGTTCTGAAGCATTTTTCAGGAAATGCTCCGGAATGGGATTCGGAAGTCATTGGATAAATTGGCTAACAGACTCTTAAATAAGACGCTGACGTTCACAACAAATGCCTTAGTCCTGAACATAACTGTAACCCTCACACAAAACTGAACTGATGCAAAATGATTCATTGCGTTAAGCCAAGATGCTATTTTAATTGTAAAACAAGCAAGTTTGGTGATCCTCCACCAACTTATGTAGCCCCTTTTCGCTCTACTCCTCGGAAAATGTTCAGCATATTAAAATACTTCGTAATACACGAGCCTCTTGTGATATCTGGCAATGGATCAAACTGACCGCTGAATTACCGTGTATATGCGAACTGAACTTGAATGTATATCAATTACATTAACGTGCAGAGCAGTGAGATGCTGCAACGGGTGATTGACGCGTGCTGCCCAGTTCCAGATACCGTGATTGGCTGTGACCTATCTATTGCGGCGTGCTGGGCACTCTGAGTGGCTGACTATTCGCCCTGTCCGTGTAATAAAAGGTTTGATTGGCTCAGAGCTCAGCACAGCGGCACTTCAAAGGGTGCGCTCACTACAATTAGGTCGAGTAGTCCGGAGAACAAGGCAGTGAGTGAGTAGACATCATCTTCAACTGTGACAGCTTAGTTCTGTTAATTTAAGCACAGTAAAGGGAAGAAAGAAGCCGTCATGGCAACTTCAATACTTGGGGTAAGTTGCGCAAACTTAATGCTAAATAGTTGAATAAGCTTCATCTTCATAAATATCGTCATAATTTGCGGGCAGTAGACATTGCAGTATATCTTGCAGTACTTTATTATACACTCAGAAAAAAATAACTGCCTTCATGTTAAATATAGATTATTTCTCAGAATCATTTTGGATATCTTTTTTTCAATTATTGTGTTTGGGTTTATATTTTTCTTTTTATCGATGATATATTACTTAACATAATGATTCCACCACCAGGAAGAACCCAGATTTGGAACCACTCCGTTGGCAATGTTGGCCGCAACTTGTAATAAGATTGGCAATACAAGCCCATTAACAACTTTGCCAGAATCCAGTGCATTTGGGAAGGGCGGATTTCATCCATGGAAACGGTCTGTCTCCAACTGTAATCTGGGGTCGGGCCTGTCGGGATTCAGCGTGGCCAACAGTCGAGCCTCAGGCGGTATAAGCAACAGTTTCTCGGTGAGCAGCGGTTCCGGGAACAGCGCCTTCTGTTTGGCTTCCACTTCTCCAACGTCTTCTGCCTTCAGCACTGAATACAACCTCTTCTCCAACTCCGTCTCGGCGAGTGTCAACACGCAAGACACCGGACAATCGGCTTTCATATCCAAAGTCCACTCTTCCGCTGACACTCTTCAGGGAATGTACCCGAGGGTCGGCATGGCTCATCCTTATGAATCCTGGTACAAATCCGGGTTCCACACGAGCATTTCTGGCGAGGTTGGCAGCGGGGCGTCCTCCTGGTGGGACGTGCACACTAACCCCAGCTGGCTGGAAGTTCAGAATCCAAATGGGGGCCTCCAGCCCACCCTGCACTCCGGGAGCGCACAGGCTTCACTGCACACACAGCTTAGTACTTACAACGCGGATTTCTCAACTCTGAGCCACTCCGCCTTCAGCTCCACCGGGATCGGCTCCACCGCCTCTCACCTGTTGTCCACGGGGCAGCACCTCCTCGCTCAAGATGGCTTCAAACCTATGATTCCGTCCTATACAGATTCCACCTCTGCTGCAATCACGGCGAACTCGATGATTTCAGGCCCGTCGGGACTAGGCAGTTCAGCCAGGTCCTCACGGCGATATTCCGGCAGAGCAACCTGCGACTGCCCCAACTGCCAGGAGGCCGAGCGCCTTGGACCTGCGGGAGCCAGCCTTCGGAGGAAAGGCCTCCACAGCTGCCACATTCCAGGATGCGGTAAGGTCTACGGCAAGACCTCTCACCTCAAGGCACACTTACGATGGCACACTGGGGAGAGGCCCTTCGTTTGTAACTGGTTGTTCTGCGGCAAACGCTTCACCCGATCGGACGAGTTGCAGAGACATTTGAGAACCCATACGGGAGAGAAGCGCTTCGCCTGTCCGGTCTGCAACAAACGCTTTATGAGAAGTGATCACCTCAGTAAACACATCAAAACACACAGCGGCGGCGGAGGCAAAAAGGGCAGCGATAGTGATACCGACACCAGCAACTTGGAGACCCCCAGATCAGAATCGCCAGATATCCTCATGGAGGCTGTGCATTCCAATAGAGCAATCAAAACAGCCACTCCGGTACAAAATGATTCCTAAATCTAATACCCAAAACAGGAACTTATTAAAAATTTGTGTCCAGTACAATATGACTATTAAGTACTTGGAGTTCCAAGCCCTGCACTCTCACGGAAGTTACATCTTAAAAGGAGGTGAGCATATGTGCATCAAATGCTTGGGACTTGTTTCTCTATGTATAAGATTGTTTAAAATTCTATGTACAGAAAAAGTTCAAAATGTCCTGTGTTTCCTCTTTTTTTTCTTGTAAGTGTTTGATAAAACTATTTTGTGACCGGGTCGCACTTGAAACTGGGAATTCTATGATTTCGATGCACTTTGTGAAAGTCGATATGTAATAAATTGCATATTAATCAGCTCGTCCATACTATATGAACAGAAAATCTGCGCCGCATAAAAATATTATATGCATTTATCTGTATAAATAAATTGTGCAAGTACAAACTTGGGACATTTCTTTGTTATTTTCCCTTTAGCGAAGCCACGAAATATTAACAGGAAATCTTCCAAACTAAATCGAAAGATAAGAAAACATATCGACAATGCTACCGGAGGGAAATCGACAGACCTGCTTCCAAACATCAAATAATATGAATTGCTTACTAGGCTGTTAATAGATTTAGCCATATTGAAATATATAAATTAAGAACATTATCGTGGTGCTAGTAACCGTTTTTTACAAGACGCTTGAATGTACATGCCTGACGTCCAAAGCGATTACAATACTGTGAAAACGGGGGCACAGCTGAGTTCTCTGTGGAATACGAGAACAGTTAATACCCCGTAGCAAACATTTCATGCCTTAATGAAAAGCTTGTTAAATGTTAGTAATTTTGACTCGGAACACACAGCAGCCCCCAGTGCCTTGTATTCCCGATTAGAGATTCATGTTTTATCAAATATCCAATTAATCTCTCAGACATCATTTGTTCCCCTGAACTTTATCCAAGCTTGTCCATGTAAAACTCCTGAGATTTCTAGCGACAAAGCGCCATTGAAGATCCATTTTAATTTTTCAAATTAACTGGACATATTTGCATGTCAAACGAATAAAAAAAAACGAATTCAAGATAACATGTGAGCGTTGGTGGTGGTGGTGGGGGGGGGGAGGAGGAGGAATGGGGCTCTCGATTTGATAACCTTGCTTTTTATGTTATGAAGGCAACTGTTTCATTGCTTTTCAAACGCAGCAAATGTATGCTAATGCTGAATTTGAAATGCTTATGTTCCCAGTCAAATGGCCCTTAAACGTTATTTGAATATCACTGGCTTGGGTATTGAAAAGGTTCAAGGATGCTCTCTGACTTCTTTGTGATTACTCACTGCAGCGTCTGAAGCAAATGAAACCAAACGAATAATTATAGGCTAGGCTCAGGCATGGGAACACGTTTGGGACCGGGATCTCATTTACCCAGGTTCTTTCAAACTCTGTACAGTTAAATTGACCAGAAGGTAATTATCGGAAAGAAAATAGTTTTAATTATCTTTTGTTCTCAGCTCGCACGCATTATAACGGCAAATCTGCTGAGCTTTCCCTTAATATTTTTAAAGCATCTGTCCCATAATTTCCCCTCAAAATTCTGAGACTCAGCGAGGTTTGCATAATATTCATCCTAACAACAAGCAGGCGCCATTGACATGGAGGGAAATTATCTGCAAAATGAAAGTCTGTCTCTACAATCAAGCCATTATTCAAAACAAATAATTTTGCACACAGGTTTGTCAGTTTAAAAGTACCGAGATTTTAAAAGAACTGGCATGTCTATTATGGATAATTGTGCGTGCGCTAGTTTGCAGGGAAAGGTGGGCTGGTGCCTGGGGAACTGCACAAAAGTCACTGCCAGTAATTCTGTTTGCTGGTTGTTTTTCTGGTATGCATTCTCAGTGGGTGTTGGGCTGAAGTCAGTATTGTTTTCCACACAGAACCAATGGAGATCAAAGCAAATCTTACTGGTCCGCTTCACGACAGGCCACAGGGTTACAATTCCCAGCTGAATGATCAAGGCTCAGTTTGGATTGCTTTTGGCCCTCGCAGGTCAAACGGTTGTCCATCACTTGAAACTCCCCAAAAGAGGATCGGCGACATACAAACATAAGAAATCCAACGTATTGGAAATACTGTAAATAATGTATACCTAAAACATTATGCAAGGCCTCGGCTAACTTAAATAATTATTTTTCAGCTATGTAATTCTTATTATTAAAGTGATTACCGAATTGGCTTAGTTATCTTCTGTGCTGGAACGCATTGTAAAATACGTCAACCACGAAAGTTAGACGCAAGCAAAATATCTTAAATTCATTGCGGACAACGAGGATTTATGAGTAAGACAAACTGCTATAATTCAGCCATATGTTAAAATGCACACCGCCTTCACAACTCAAAATAAGCGAAGCGTTGTTATAATTCAGCAACACTAAGGATGAGTTCCATTTAGTCTATAAGCGAACTTGAAAACGAAAACGGTTTCCCAGTTTAACAGAAAAGAATCGGGTATTTTAGAAGTTCAAAATGAAAAATGCTAAAACCACACAATTCGTGATATCACTTTTCATAAACTTAGCACGTTTTGTTTTTCATGAGTTTTAGAGAAAAATATTCACATGGAAATTGGTATCTTGATTTGATTTATGTGAGCGGAATTAGAAAATAGCCAACATGACCATACGGTAGTAAAATTGTTTAACGAGCAGGTGAGCACACGAAGTCATAATAAAGACATTATAACTTGTAAGGATAATTATTTATACATGGCAACTTTCCCTTATTTCCCCCCAACAAGAATAAACAATTGTTTGTACATATCCCAACGTTTCAAAGTGCAAAGAAAACTACTGGCTAGTAAAGGTGCGATTGAGGTTGTCCGACGCAAAATTAATAATGAAGAAACGGGCAGCTTTTATTTATCAAAGTTGCAAGTAAGCACTCTAATTTAAATTTTTAGAAGTTGTTTAAAGTGAATTAATCGTGGATTATTTGGGGGTTAGGCAACGATAAACAGTATTTTATGGTAGCATAGGCATTTGTTTGCTTTAAATTAAGCACCGCAGAACATTAAATAATAATAGTTGGGCAGACTGCATGACGCCAGCTTGGGGAGGAATACAATTATTATAAACTGTCTATAAACCTAATTGGATTTTCTATTGAGAGACTACTCAATTTAATTTTTTGCGTGGGGAAACTTCTTTTTTTTCTTGAAACATTTCATTTTTACAGCTATCATCTCACAGAAAGAAAAGTTTATAGTACAAGTTCCTCGAAGGGAAATAATTTCTGTAGGTCAGCAATTCAAGGATAGTAGCTTCGGGACTTATTTCCAAACTCGGCGAATTTGGATTAACGAAAGGAATAAGGCTGAAAGGATTCAGTTTTCTGACCTTATTTTTAACCAGTTGCGTCAAAGAGCAGCGATTTGTGCAAACTGCGGTGCTCTAATTATTCTGAGGACTCAAAAGGTGCTGCTAAATTCGGCGAAGGTTCCGACTTTCAGCAGCTCCCTTTTCCTAAGGCACGACCATAGAGCGACATCTACCGACTCCACCCCAGTGCTCCTTTCTCGAGACTATTTTGTTTATTATCTCAGTGACACGTTGTAATATTATACACGACATTCTGCCGATTTCGTGTGGTAGTCAAAGTATCTATTTAATAACAGTGGCAATATATATAACATTCAATATTAGTTTAAATTCCATATTTTCATCGCTGAATGATCCATATTTCAGCAGGAAACGTCACAAGACTGTTCTTGTAAATATCCGTCGTCGTAATTACTTTATAAGATCTTAGAAAAGATATGGTAATGAATAAATATATACTTCAGTCAATATTCACATATGACTTCACACTCCAAATGTATACCTCTTAATATGTCAAGATTTAGAATAAATAGTCTGAATGCTCTGGGTTTGGACTTTCCCACCCACCAGAAAATTTAACGTGGCGCTGATGTGGCGGTGAGATACAAGAACCGAGTGGCAAAGAGGAACGACTGAGTTGAATTGCAATATAACGACAAAGTTATTTTGAATGTGAACTTTTGTATGAATCCATATAAGTTGCAACAGCAAATCATGCCTTTGGCAGAATCAGAAAGCAATCAGAACAAGCATTTTGCAGTTATTGGCTACAAACCAGGTAACCGTGGTCAGAATAATTGAAATGATATATTTCAAAACAGGTGTTTGCCTCTGTTGACGAAGTGTCAGGTACAACAATAGAACCAGCTGCTTGTAATGAGCGATGGACTAATTAAGTGACACCTTTCACTTTGATCGATGACATCCTTGCTCCATCAAAAGATTATTGCGGCATTCCACAGCACACAGGAGTGTGCCTCGCTGGCTTTTACTAAAGTCGGTATTTTTATAATGTACTAGACGAGAGTCGAGTTAGAACCAAAGCTCACGAACCTGAAATTTTCCTGGATTAGTATGTCGTTGTATCAGGTCACCCACCCGCCAGGTCAGCTTTTTACTTATTTAATTTGATTTTCCTACTATTACAAACAACAGGCGCTGCGAATTATCTTTATGTCGATGCCAAAAGACTCAGGCAGTTATATCGAAAAACAGAACGCCAGCACCTGAACGCCGATCAATTCGCCTCTAAATAAATCCAGTCAATACCATCAACACAAGATCTTAAAATTTCAAAATTTCTTTTGAATATTTAAAGTAGTCATGCTGCTACGCATTCTGACAAACCCAATGACAATACTGTACTATAACGGGCAAATAAAGCATTGTTCCACAGCAAAAGCCAGTTTTAGTTACGTAAATAAATTGATAAAACGCACACTCAGTTCATGATAAAATTTTCAGCTACTGTTGGAATTTTCATTCAATATCTAATCTTAATATCCAAGATAACCTGGTAACTATAGAACAGTAACAGAAAATTGGTCATTAAAAAAAAAGCCTTCTATAGATCGTGCCGGGCTTCGATTTAGAGGTTCGCATTTCAGAACAATTTGCTTGTCAAATTTACATCAGTTTCAAACATTCAGTGATCTCTTTATATTGTCATTTTTAGCTAGGATTCAATAAAAGGTCAATAAGTTTTTAAAGAAAAGCTATTGTGATGAATCGATAAAGAATGGTACTTGAAACAGCTATTCATAGAGTGCATGTTTTTTTTAATATAGAGGTTACCCAGTAAAGGGACTTTACTATGGAAACATCCTTACACTGCCAATGTTTTTCAATTGGCAGCTTGTTCAATCCAGACGTATGTAAATACACGAAGAATTAAAATGTTGTGATTTTTCTATCTCTCCATATGCTCGTTAATTTAAATAAAAATGAAAAATATTCTATCAAGCGCCACCCAGAGTGATCACCTTTAAAACAAAACTCGTTACCTGTGTTTTAATTATAGTAATTTTGCCCATTCAAATTATAAGTTGAAATGTCTAACAAATGATATACAACTACCTCAATTAGCATCAAATCGTTCATAATCGAAATCTAATGAGCTATACAGTGTGTATTAATCAATGACAACATAAGCACACACTTACATAAATAACAATTTACAATTATTTATGGAATATCATTGGGGGTAGAAACAGCTGAGCTCATGTATAACAAATATTCCCCTTCATATATGCCTGCTACTATGAAAAGGGGAATGAGGTGAACAGGACAGAAACACAGCGCTTAAATTGTTATTTATCTACTTTTAAAAATTCCAGTCATACAATAAGTCTTTCATCGGAAAAGTTCACTATAAATAGCTGCTGGATCTTAACAGAGCAAAATAAAAGAACGCAGTTAGTAATTGTTAAACGAATGCACTTCCATTTTCCTGGGAACCTATTATTTATACTACTAAATCGATAAAAAAAAAACCTGCAGTAACATTCCTCTTCAACGTGTTCCTATGGTGAGAAATAACATAAAACACTGTATGTGACACAGCGACAAGTCTGTCGTTTTTCCTCTCACCCGCAGGAAGCAAAAATACTTCAAAACAACCTGTGACGTTTTGGATCAGCCGGTCTCCCGTTTGGGACGAATAGTATCTCTGAATGCCGGCTAATCAAGTTTGAGAAAAACTAATCGAGATACATTTTTGACGCTGAAGTACAAGAGGGGAACGTTTGGATAGAAATACAATGTGTGATTTTAGCCTAGTTTTTACTTCTTATTTAAATACGGAAACAAAATTAAAACATGCAATCAACTGCGCAACATATTCCAGTATATTCAAAATAGAAGTGGAAAATCAAAAGCTTCCTTTGACATTATTAAAACAGATTTATTTATGCTGTAATTAAACAAAAGTTAATTTCAACGCCAAAGGGGAAACAATATCATTTACAATATTGTACTGGTATGTAACTCAAAAAAGTCGCACTACATTTTCAATCGCGAAGAATACTGCATTTTAACAAGTAAAATTTATGAAATTTTATGTGAGTTAAAAAAAACATGCAGAGCGAACGTTTCACCAAGACGTGGTACATTGCAGCAAATAGACAAGGCTGCCATCTACCGGATAATTATTTTTTAAAATTCCTTCAAAATAATCATCCTGCAGATTTAAAGCACACATATACTGTACAATTAACATATAGCAAAAGCGACAAAAGACAATTTTACATTTTATCTTGTAATAACATTATGAATAAATAGTGGAGAGATAGACGGTGCAACATAAAAAATATTTCTGTTCAAACTGGTGAAGATTTTGCCATCCAATTAATTCAATGGGATGAATGGATATGTAGACTGATTCCAGGTTTGACGCCTTGCTCGTTTACAGACGCCCATTGTGAAACTTGTTTTATTAATGCTGGATAGGGAAGAAGAACATCATCTGAAATGTCAATTCCTCAGCATTACCTTGCAACGTCTGCTGAATATGGGTATATTATTGTAGCAATATTGCACTGACTTGCAATCTAAAGATTCTGAATTCAAATCTCCAAACCTGGCAATAAATGATTATTAGCTCTCCACCCTTTAAAACCCAAAGCTGGTTCAATAATAGCCTCCTGTGTGTGGAATCCAGACCTGCAATATGTAATTGACACAAGACATAAGTTGTGAGAATAATTACTAAAGTTTGAAAGTAAACAGAAGGCCTTTACATGAAAACAAATAATGTCCAAATTCAAACACATTTTAAATCACATGAATACGAAATTACACTGTAATGATTCATGGTCAACTAACCAACCATGACAAATTGTCTGAGCAAACCTAAAAAATGGACAAC
Organism: Mobula birostris; assembly: GCF_030028105.1. NCBI lineage: Eukaryota > Metazoa > Chordata > Chondrichthyes > Myliobatiformes > Myliobatidae > Mobula > Mobula birostris. The sequence continues at coordinate 168,641,520 of NC_092375.1, read as the reverse complement.
TGGGAAAAAATTACCCAGTAGGATCAATGTATCAAGGGTAAATGCTGGTGAGTTGATGGGGGTTAGTGAGATTGGGAGAGTGAAGGTGTGGCAGAAGGTGATGACCGACTTGGGATAAAAGTATCATTAATTCTCCCTGGTATTATAGCAAATAAATAATTACATTTCAGTCTGTAATTCTGTTCAAGCATTATTTATGAGGCAATATTTTACATTTTAAATTTCATTTTGTCCCACTGTGCTTTAAATTCAACAACTCTTTAGCAACAATGAAATCTGAATTTTATTATTGTAACCTCTAAAACTGTAAAGATTAGGTGATCTCAGTTCTCTAAAATGTGTATACTGAGTAATTTCCCAAAATAACCCCTTAGCATGATTTTGAAACCGGACATTTTACAATGTCATTATTTTCTAGTTGTGATAAACTAATATAACAATAATCTGCAACAAAAAATCATTAACAAAAACTGTGGTGGGGCATTTTAATACAAATTATTTGAAAGATTATAAAACATAGTTTCTATTTGAACTTCTGCAGTACATATTGCCATTCTTTCTCCTTCCATGAATGCCCCGTTGATTACTGGTTTTCATTCAGATTCCTACATAATTTTAACTTAAAATTACAGGTGCAGACATATCTATCATTGATGGTCAGGGTCATGGAAGTCAACAGGTCATGCTGTCTTTTGCACTCACCACACTTATTTGAAAGACACCTTTACTTATTCTATTCCTGTATCCCTTTCATCTTTCTTTGATGTTATACCTGCATTATAAGGGGTGACTACTCTTGAAAAATACTTCTTAGGCTGCATAACAGCATTTGGAATATGCCGAGACCTGGAAATGTACTTTTGAAATGTAAACTTTTTTGTGTTGTTTAAGTTCATTCTTTCCATGCAAGCGAGTTTTTATGTTTCTGAACATGAGTACTGGAGACCAATAGACATCAACACCTTTCTGGTGGTTTTTGATATCTCACCCTTCAAGGTAATTTGGAGAGCATGTCTGCTGGCAAGTCAGCAAGGTAGACCAACAAAGCTGAGCCCGCTAAGTCCTCAATTGACAACCGTACAGGGTTCACTGGTAATGAATGGAGCAGCAGCATTTGTTTCCAACAGCTTGAGGAAACTGTGGCCTATTAACTGAATTGAGATTAACTGACTCAGGTGATCTGAGGGTTTTCTCATCTTTACAAGTCAGTACCACAGTATTTACTATCACATTAAGAGAATCCTGTTTCCTGGTGAATCAAATAACTTTAGCAGTTACAACATAAAGCCAATTATGGGGATTGAGGGGTTGGATTATGTTTATATTTTATGATCTAGTTAAAAAAGTCAAGATCAGAGGCTGGAGAAACAATTTGTATAAAATTACATAGGTTGTGACAGAAATGAGAGAGAGAATGAAATAGTAGGAAAATAGCACCTGAAGATGCATCAAAAAACAATAGCATGATGTTAACGTTAGTAGAATTATATCTGAGAATATGAAAAATTTGTAAGGTGAACAGCAGAAATATAGATAAGAGGGTTTAATCTTCTGGCCATTACTAAAAATTTGATTGCAAGAAGACAAACATTGTGAACTGGATCATCTTTTTTGACAAAACAGGGAAATGGCAAAGAGGTGGTGGAGTCTTGATATTAAAGGAGGACAAAAAAACACCCTGGAACTCAGTCTGGGTGGAGCTAAAGGACAGAAAATAAAAGTGGGAGCAGCCACACTTCAACAAAATAGCAATTGTAGAGAGTGGAAATTAAGAAATTAGAAGAACATGACAAAGAAAACACAATAATCCTGGGAATTAGATTCAAGAAATACAACATCAGGAAATGCCAGAGAAGTAAAATAAATATTTTTGTCTATTTTCATTATAGAGGCTACAATAATCGTATCAGAAATTGTGGGGAGAACCAAAAGTCTCTTGAATATGTGGAATTTGATGTATTCAGTATTAGTGAAGCCAACATACTGGAGTATTTAAAATCCCCTAAAACTGTTATATCACTTCAATAAATATCCTTAATTCTTGGGTTTTAAAAGGATTCATAAGACAAAAACTGTTGATGCTGGAACTTTAAAATCATTGAAAACTTTGGGAATACTCAGCAGCCAGGCAGTATCTGCATTACCTGTGGACAGAGAATGTTTTAGATTATTGACCTTTCAGCAAAAGTGAAACTAAGGCAAATAAAAGGCAAACCAGTGACTGTGGTATCTTTGGAATCTATTAGATAAATTGTCACATGGTTGTTATGTGATATTAGGGCTGAGGAATTAGATAGTAAGGTATTAGCAGGGCTTGGGAAGAGAAAGCAGTGAGTAGTTAAAAACCAGGACATGCTTTTGGAATGGTAATTAGAGCAATTAATGGAGTGTTGTGAGATGCATCCTTGGAAAGTAATGTTTTTCAATTTATTTTAATAACTTTGATAAGGGGACAGAGAGCTATGCCTGCTGATGCAAAGCTAGATTGAAAAATGAACCGTGAGGAGGATGCAAAGAAGCTGTGCAAAGCAAAGTGATCTGGCAACATGGTGAAAAGAATGTAACTTTGGGAAGCATTAAGCATCTAGTTCTGCAGAAAAAATGTTTCTAAGGAAGAGTTTAAGAGTTGCTGATTTTCTTGTGCACTAATCACAGAACCTATGCTAGCAGGTAGGAAAACAAATTGAGAAGGCAAACAATATGTTAGTTTTGCTTGCGAAGAGGGCGATGTACAACAGCAGGGAAATCTTGTTGCATCACAGTGGACAAGGATATTAGAGTGCTCATGGAGTACAGCATTGTGGTTTGTTCTCCTTTATAAGGATATAATTGTCTTCAAGGGGAAGTTTCTTTTTCATGGGTAGTCCATTGGGCTAAGGGCCATCTTTGGGAATACAACAAATGTTGCTAAATCTTACTCCTAGGAAGAGGAGATCGAACAGAATTTAACTATAATGGCTGGATTTTGGAGTTGAAAATAAGCTCAATGAAGCGTGTAGAATTATAAATGCAGTGGATATCATAGATAATTAGAAGCTGCTTTGGCTGGAGAGAATTATGGGATGTTAGTCTATGTATTAGATGTGGATATTTAGGACTGCAATGAGGAGGTTTGCAAATCTTCAGAATTCTCTGTGCGAGAAGGCCCATGGTGTACAATTATCCAAATTAGTCAATACTGAGATCAACAGATTATTGTTCAGATAAACAGAATGAGAAAAGGGTAAAAAAGTGGAGCTGATACAGAGGTTTCCAATTGTCTTGTGTTCAAGGCTTTTTATTATCTATAGTCCTCTCTGCAATGCTCAGCATAAGTAGGACTATTCAACAAATGATAAAAGGGGAAATTTTACAACTTTATGCACTTGAGAGGAAGCCTTGACTACAGAGAATGGAAATTTGACTCTGCTCTGCATGTGAATTTCAGACCATTTAAACGAATGCTCATAAAATAGTGGTCAGTGTATATTGGAATCAAGAAAGACACAGCAAAGGCAGAAAGCAATGAAGAGCATGAGTGTGGAAAAAGAAACACTTGTGCACTAAGAGCGTGAATGAAAATTGTATAGACAAACCACTATAACAATCACTGGCATTTACACATCTTTACCACAGAAATATTGCAAAATGCATGATAGAAAAATGGAAAAAATAACTGAATACTAATACAGAGTGTTATAGATATGAAGGAAGAGTAAAAGACTGAAAAGATGGGGTTTAAGTAGGTCTTTGAATGCAAGTAGAGTGAGAGAAATTTAACAAGAAATTTTTGATACATAGTTTTTCACCAGTAAATGTGGGATTGGTGAAAGTTAATAAATAAAAATAACTAGATATTTAGTTCAGATATTCCATAATATTAAAGAACTACCAAAAATACTTAATTGGCTATAAAGACCATTGATATTAATATGAAGCATATGTAAATGCAAGGCAACACACACAATGCTAGAGGAACTCAGAAGGTCAGGTAGCATCTATGGAAATGAATATACAGTTGACGTTTTGAGCCTCTTCAGGGTCTCAGCCTGAAACATTGACTGGTTATTCATTTCCATAGATGCTACCTGACCTGCTGAGTTCCTTCAGAATTTTGTTTGTGTCACTTTGGATTTCCAGCAGCTGCATACTTTCTTGTGTATATACAGTAAATGCAAGGCATTTTTCTTCTCTGGAATATGAATGATGATATAAATTTCAAACTGTATTTTAATTCTACATATCTGTCACAGGTGTTTCAATTTTCTTCTTTTGTTCTTTATTTTTGTCCTGGCACATCAAATTTATAAAAAAAAACTAAATTAGGAATCCATTAGCAATAACAAGCATCTAATGTGTAATAAATTGCTAAAGAATGATCTTCTGATGATCTAAATACATACTCTGACAAGAAAATTCCAAATAGCCATAACAGAAACAAGATTTGAAAACATAATCAAATTTACTTTGCTATGTGTGTAAATTTCTTCTATTTCTTGTGACAAATTTTATTGAATAAATATGAGATTTACTCAAAGTTATAAACCTCTTAAGCCTGAAGACCCAGTTTTAGAAACAAGCAACCTTCAAAAAATCACAGGCAACCAGAATATCTTTCTGTTCAATAGCAAGATTTAAAATCTCATGTGTCTAGAGAATTATCTTCTTTTGTAAGTGCAAAAAGAGGAAGAAGGTTAACCAAAGAGAACACTAGGGACAATAAAGATGTATTATGGTATACAGTAGATTATGGGAAAAGACTCTAATAAATTCTTCACAGGAGTTTTTACAATAAAGAGGATGCAATTCTATTGATTGGGATGAAGAGTGTGAAATATTGTAAGGGATAAATAGTAAAATAGGAGGCATTAAATGATTTAGCTGCTTGGACATGGATAAATTCCACTGTCAAATGCACTGAGGAAGGTAATTATGAACGTTCTGACCACTTTTTAAATTCTCCTTGGCTGTAGAGATTGATAATACTGTACCATTGTTTCAAAAGAAAGGAAAAGATAAACCCAATATTTACATTCCAGTTAGTTTATCTTGAGAAGGAAAAGTTATTGACATCTATTTAAGAGACTCCCTTGAACAGATTTTGTTTTAAATGAATTTATTATGGAAAGGTCACATCTGATTAGTTCAATTGAAATAAAAAAAAACAGAAGATGTCAGGAATACTTGGCAGGTCAGTCAGCATCTGCGGAAAGAAGAAGAGCAATTAGTGCTTTAGGTCAAAGACTCTTTGTTAGAGCTGGGAACGGAGAACAAGTTAGTTGAGTTGCAGAGTGCATGAGTCAGAGATGAATAAGACAAACGGAATATCTCTGATAGGGTGAGGCCAGGAATCTTTTGGTTATAGGCTGTTGATGGGATTAATGAGGGTAATTGCAGAGAGAAAAGATAATAGGAAATTTAAAATTGCAGATCAGAACTGTGGAAAATACTCAACAGACCAGGCAGCTGAAAGAAAAGTAAGTTAAAGCTGGGTAACTTATAGGACCGATCAGTTCAGATACATAGAGAAAGTGAATTATCTAAAATTGTTGAATTTGACATTGAGTTTGGAAATCTGCAGTATGCTTAGGCAGAAGATGAAGTGTTGTTCCTCATGTTTATACCTGACCGTGCAAGAAGCAAAATGTTTTCCTTATGGCAGACTCATGAACGGAGACCTTAGCAAGTTCAAGAGGTTCCTGTAAGAACCCTTGGGTTCTTTTTCACCTCCTTCAGCATTGCATATTGTGCTCTTGGTGTGTGATCTTTGAAGGATGCCCACTCCTAGGGAGAGTAGCAACAGTACTGAATTTCCTCCATTTTGTAGACATTTTCTCATTCTGTGGACTGATGAACACTCAGGTCTTTAGAAATGTTTCTGTAGCCTTTTCCAGCATCATGCATTGCTACAATTCTTCCTCCAAGGTCCTCTGAAAGTTGTTTTGATCGAGGCATGGCCCACGTAAACAAATCTTTCTTGAGAAGAGCAGGCTCTGTCAGTAACTTGACTTTGTGTGTCTTTTTTGTAGGACAGGGCACCACCACAACCCACACCTCCAACCTTCAAACTCCAACCTCATCTCATTGTTTGGAACACCCTACTCCAAATAGCTTTTGTAGAGGGCATTACCCCAGAGGTTCACATAGTTTTTTGAAGCTAGACTGTGATTGTTGAAATGGTGTACTCAATATTGACGAGAAGTACAATTGTGTGTGTTATTCGTTTAGGCAGATTGCATTTGTCTATTCTTGTGACTTAGACGAAGATCATAGCACATTTTGAGTAATTAATGCAGAAAATTAGGTAATTGTAAAGGGTTCACAAACTTTTTCTTGCAACTCTAAGACATGATCTTGTTGAATACTAGAGCAGTGTTAAACAACTAAGTGGCCTACCTTTGCTCCAAATTTATATGTAAATTTGCAGATTCCTTTCACTAACCACCTTGCCATTTTAAATGTAAATTCTATTTGTCTGGTCTTCAAACATCATGTGGTTTCATCTTCACTAAATTTAGAACATTTATCATTGCTTCTTTATGTACAACTTTAAAACTATGGACATATACTCGAACAAAATTCATTTTAATTTCCATAAAGATGAATATTCTTAAGTAAAACTGGGAAAGTGTAATGTTCCTTCTCATGCACTTTTATAGTGGCTATCACTAATTTCTAACAGAATGATTTTGAGCAGGTGGTGCTTAAATGAAAAATGAACCTATGCCAGGTAAGTCCACGCTGCCATTAAAACATAGAATAAAAGATGTTTTTTCTTAACCTTTGGCGTTCAGCTTATTTGGGGAAACTGCTCAAAATTCATTAGTCAAGGGCCAGTGGGCACTAGCACAGTGTTGAAGAAATAAAAAAACATTTATATATAAACAAAACTGTCTATTGTATACTGGTAGAGTATAAGCTACTTGGGCTTTAAACTTCATTTGCAGTGAGATTCCCATTAGATAGCTTCCCTATCAACAAAGGGATTGAGTGAGATCATGCAGCAGGCAGGTGAGACAGAAGTGTCCATTCTAACATTTCAGTGGTACTGGATAATAGACTGCCAAAAAGGAGGATGATTATGGTATTAAGTACAGACACCAAAACAGTTTGGTTGGGCTAGATAACTTGAAGGCAGAAGAGGCCTCAGATGTTGGAATCTGGAGTAACATACAAAATGCTGGAAAAACTCAATGGGTCAGGAAACATCAAATGAGGGAAATGGACAGTAGACATACTGGGTCTCAATCTCAAATGTTCACTGTTCATTTCCTTCCATAGATACTGCCTGACACACCAGGTAACTGCAGTATTTTGTGTGCTGGGCTAAATAACTTTTCCACTGTTATAGTTTCTGTATAACTGCTATTGTAATAGTTATTCTATACTAGAAAATGGTGGATATTAACAGATAAACAGAAGGAATCTGAAGGATACTTGAAAATAAAATTAACTACAATTACTACAAGAAATACATGAAAATAATATTCTTAAATTTGGAGAAAGGAGGAATAGTTACTGGTATCAATCTTTCATTGTAGACTTTATTCATTACACAAAAGTACAAATAATTACAAAGTCATTAACAACTTCTAGAAAAAAGTATGAAATAAAGTTCTGGAAGAATCTGAAATTGCATCATACATCATCTCAATTACAACCAGAGAATAGAAAACTGAAATTGTAAAGGAAATAGCTGCACATCTTGAAAATGGGAAATTAAATCAAGAAGTTCCACAGACTGGACTGAACCAAGACAGAGAAATAGAGATTCAACATTTCATCAGGACTCTGGCCTCAAAAGTAATTGTTTCTCTCTCCAAAGATGTTGCCAGATCTGTTAAGTATATCTAGCATTTTCTGTAGTTTAACAGAACTGTCGTTTTTATTTAGTTCACAGACTCCCAATTTTCTTACAACCTATCCCAACTTACTCTTTTTGTTTCTAATCTTTACCCTATATAAATCTCTTGGTTACTTCCTGGAGTCTCACTCTCTCTGCCTTTTATTTCCCGATGTGTATCTGGTACTTCCAGTCTTCTCTTTGCAATGTGTGCTCTCACATCTACTAACATGCCTTTCATCAGAGAACTTTTCCCTACTGTAAGTTGAATTTCGTACGTCCTTTTCTTCTACTTTTCCACGTGCATCTCTGGAATTGCTTCTACTCCGATGTCTCTGCTCCCTGTCACTTTTGCTGCTATGTCTACTGTCTTTTTTACTTTTGCTTCTGTAATGCTTTCCATGAACTTTTGTGTCATCGTCTTCAGACCTGGAGTAACTGTTTGAATAAGGCTCGTTGGGTTTTTGTTTGGAAACTCCTCCATGTTTTTCGGAGCTGTGTTTATTGCCTAATGCTGAATCCCTCTCCCTCTTTAAATATTTATTTTTGCTGTGTGATTCCTTTTTGCTGTGTGTTTCCTTCTTTTCATTTTCAGAATCACTTTCGCTGGAAGAGCTGGTAGTAGGTGGACTGCATTCTTTTTTCTTATGTTTCCTTTTCTTTTTCTTCTTTTGCTTTTCCTTCTTTCGTTTTTTCTTTTTTTCCAGGTGGTCAAGTTTCCTATTCAGAAGTCAAATCAGCAAATTTTGTTTAAAATTGCATACAAAATACAACTGAACAATATTTATCCTCACCACTTCCCCACTTTTGAACACTCTGAAGTGAAAATAGTCAAATGATTACACTGTGACCAAACAGATGTTTGGTTAGTAATGTCCTTGCCATTAGGATAGTAGAAATTTGTTTGAAGAGCAATTTCTAAAACACAATTTCCTCTTGAACAATATTATATGTTTCAAAATACACATTTTGTAGCTATCAAGCACGTAATCAAAGTTAACTGTTCTGACTGTCAATGCTGTTCTGTTTTGATCCGTTCAACATTTGGCTGTGATTTACAAGTGCTTGAAGAATTGTAATACTAGATTTGGCTGAAGAACATCATGTGGCACTCAGCTTTTGCCATTGTGGTGAAACTGGTAAAAAGGAATTATAGCATTTTACACTCTTGTGCCTCATCTACTTGGCTGGGAGCTCCAGAAGTGAAGAAGATATATGGACAGGAAAGGAATGGAGGGTTATGGGCTGAGTGCAGGTCGGTGGGACTAGGTGAGAGTAAGAGTTTGTCACAGACTAGAAGGGCCGAGATAGCCTGTTTCTGTGCTGTAATTGTTATATGTTACATGGTTACAAAATTTAGTATAAAGTAATTTTCATTGAACAACTACTATTGCACACAGTAGAAATGTCCTCATTCAAATTGTTCCATCTAGCAGGTCAGTTTAAAACCCACATCACTCACATAATATCGAGTCTTCACACAAAGGTGAATTCCTGGGTGTGAGTCATGGTTATGGTTCAAAGCCAGATCCAGTTATGATGCTTATCTCAATAGTTATTCAGTGGAAAAATTGGTTACCAGATCTCAAACAAAATTTGCAATGTTAAAAATAAGTCTTTAATATTGACAAAATATCATGAACCACAGGATGAACAGACCACACCACGTGTACCTTTTGACTACCACCATGCTGATAGAGAAATTAATGAAAGCCCAAAAATACAGATCACTCATCAGATCAGGGGATCGTACTACATTCAGAGTATTTCAATTGGCAATAAGGGAAAAACTTGCCAGTGGGATGTAAAAACAAAACATGCCAACCAACAGCAGAAGTCCTGAGGGTATTGCAGATCAAGAACTGGTCAATGGGTGTGAACATTACAACTGCTTAAGTCAATGGAAGGACTATCTAGCATTAAGCAGAGGAGGAGACCGATTAGCATTCAAAATATGAACAATGTAGTTACTGAAGTTTTTCTAGATAAGCGAGAAGCTGCACGTTTAGAGACAACAAAATAAATACAAAAATATTGTAGATGTTAGATATCTGAAATAAGAGAAAATTTTGCTAACAATGTCCACCTCCCCAGATACAGCTCAACCAGGTTTTAATATTTTGTTTGTACATTAAATATACAATAGAATTTGTTTCACTCAGCAACATTGTAGATTTAACACTATTGAGACACTTGGTTCTGTCCCAACAGAAAATAATAGTATAGGAATTTATAAAATCATAAATCTTATTTTTTTTTAAGCTTATAGCTTTCACCTCCCAGCAGAAATGTTGCAAAATTAGAGTATTCTACCAATCAACAAATGGTGTATTAGGAGACATATTCCATATGTACAGGTGAGTGATAAATAGCAATGGAATTGGAAAAGGAAGACATTTAATGAATGATTTATGAATGTAGCAAATCATGTCGAGATAGGCTGTATGTTAGAACTTCTGTTAACTATTTGCTTAAATAATATAGAACAGAGATCTGCCTCAGTTCAAAATTTAGGTCTTAATCTCAACCATAGATAGTCTAAATTTCACTTGTGACAAACATTTAATATTTTTTATATCCTGGATGGGTGAGATCTAAATTTTATTTATATCCTGGATGGGTGAGATCTAAAGCACAGCTAAGCAGCCATTGCAAAGTTGCAATAATGCCAAAAAACTGTTGTAAAGCTGATAAATACTTAATAAGTTTAAAAATCTAATATTCTTGAGATACAATTGCTTCTGGTGCTTTGTGCTCCAATTACTTTGATTATGAGCAAAGGAAACTTTATTTCCTGCAACATCATATTCTCATGATGTTAACCATGTTTCTGCAAACAGAAGTTTAACAAGAGGATATTTACTCCTTTTTATTAAAGTTTTATACCCCACCTTTTTGCTGCTACTTCCAAAGCTTCTGATGACATTATGTTTAGTCAGTGGATAAATGTGAACGTAAACATAATGTGAACATAAATGATGAAGGTGTGTAGGACGATGAGGACGTAGAAATAAATGCATTGATTAACACAGTGTAATGATTCTGCTAGACTAAGTGCACAAGCTAGCACCCTCATCAAATAGTGAAAGGTAAAATGTACAGTAAACTGATCCATGATATTTTTGAAATTTCCAAACTGTTTCAAGATCAACTGGATATGCTCACTTGAACTTTTAGTGCAGGAGACAACTTATATAAATCACTGGTTCTATTATGTATCTATATTCATCCAGTTCAGTACTATTTCCCCTCAGTAATCTTATGGAAAAATACTCTTACATGAAATTTTTAATCAGCTAAAGCTCTTTTTTTTGACAGACTTTCATTTCCCCACACTTTGTAAAATGAAGCATATCACAATTACATCCCTGAACAGCTAAATTCATATTTAAGGCTTCCTTCTCCCTTTCTACGATTAGTTTTTAAAAAGGATGTCAAGTCCATGCATCCAGTTTTGGTACTATTAATCTCTAAACCCTTGTATAATTTTGGTGAATCTGCACTATGTCCACTCAAAGGCCAAAATATTCTTCCTGAGATGAAATGCCCAGAAAGGAATGTAGTACAATATATTTGGTCTAACCAGAGCTTCAGAGCAAAAGTACAAGTTCTACTCTTTTGTACACTGGTACCCTTGAGGTTTCCCTTATTCTAGTAACTTCAGTTCCCTATCTATCAGTTTCTGGTGATACCTGAATGGCAGTTCCCAAATCTCTTTACTCTCCCATGCAATTTTTTCAAAGGAAATACAAACCCCATTTCCAGAAAAGTTGGGATATTTTCCAAAATGCAATAAAAACAAAAATCTGTGATATGTTAATTCATGTGAACCTTTATTTAACTGACAAAAGTACAAAGAAAAGATTTTCAATAGTTTTACTGACCAACTTAATTGTATTTTGTAAATATACACAAATTTAGAATTTGATGGCTGCAACACACTCAACAAAAGTTAGGACAGAGTTAAAATAAGATTGAAAAGTGCACAGAAAAGTCATGCTACTGTGACAATTATAGCCACATGGGCTCGGGAGTACTTCGGAAAACCATCGTCACTCAACACAGTCCGTCGCTGCATCCAGAAATGCAAGGAGGAAGCCACACATCAACTCTATGCAGAAATGCCGGTGAGTTCTCTGGGCCTGAGCTCATTTCAGATGGACCGAAAGACAGTGGAACCATGTGCTGTGGTCAGGTGAGTCCCCATTTCAGCTAGTTTTCGGAAAAAACGGGCGTCGAGTTCTCCGTGCCAAAGATGAAAACGACCATCCAGATTGTTATCAGCGAAAGGTGCAAAAGCCAGCATCTGTGAGGGTATGGGGGTGCATCAGTGCCCACGGCATGGGTGAGTTGCATGTACGTGAAGGTACCATTGACTCAGAGGCGTACATTAGGATTTTAGAGAGACATATGTTGCCATCAAGGCGACGCCTCTTCCCGGGACGTCCATGCTTATTTCAGCAGGACAATGCCAGACCACATTCTGCACGGGCTACAACAGCATGGCTTTGTAGACACAGGGTGCGTGTGCTTGACTGGCCTGCTGCCAGTCCAGATCTATCTCCTATTGAAAATGTATGGTGCATCATGAAGAGGAGAATCAGAGACCACGGACTGTTGAGCAGCTGAAGTCTTATGTCAAGCAAGAATGGACAAAATTTCCAATTGCAAATCTACTACAATTGGTTTCCTCAGTTCCAAAACGATTAAAAAGTGTTATTAAAAGGAAAGGTGATGTAACACAATGGTAAACATGCCTCTGTCCCAACTTTTGTTGAGTGTGTTGCAGCCATCAAATTCTAAATTTGTGTATGTTTACAAAATACAATTAAGTTGGCCAGTAAAACTACCGAAAATCTTTTCTTTGTACTTTTGTCAGTTAAATAAAGGTTCACGTGAATTAACATCACAGATTTTTGTTTTTACTGCATTTTGGAAAATATCCCAACTTTTCTGGAAATGGGGTTTGTATATCTAATGGCAATCTGGGAGATGATCACAATAAGGGTTTACTGGATATGAAGAAAGGTTTAGTGCAAATTCTATGTAAAATGAATCTCATTAGTAGGCACATGAAAGAATAAGTGCAGCTTTTAAAATGTCTGCTCACTTTGCTTACTTCAGTATATGCCTAGATTGCTGACTCAGATAAATTAATTGTATGTTTTAAAGCTTCATTGTTCCTCTGAGAAATGTCTATAGCAAAAATTCATGCACCAAGAATGGCACCAAGCAGAAAAACTGTTCTATCCCAACTTCCAAGCCTTGCTGGAGAAAGAGCAGTTTTGGGAATTATCATCAACAATTTATAAAACTTTCTGACAACATACCTCAAAAGCTTCTGTTTTTGTTTAGTTGAAAGAGATTTTAGAAACTCCACCTCAGGATCATCATCATCTTCACTTGCAATGTATTCCTTAAAAAATCAGTGGCAAAATTACATTTTACTGCGGAAGGCGATTTCACGTAAAATTCATTTACCCGGTTGCTATTTTCAGGGACTCTACAGAGCTACTATAAAAATAATTTAAAAAATAACATTGGGAAACATTTCTAAATAAATATATATCATGTTGTCATCCAAGCTAATTACATGCATAGAAAATCTTTAAAAGGGTTATTTAAAAAAATAAATAATATTACTAACTAAAAGAACTTCTGAATTAGGCAAGATTGTCCACTGAAATTTCCAGAGTCAAGTACAGTATCAGTTTATGATTAAAATTCACCACAGATCCCTTGCGCCAAACCCTGGAGTCAAAAAAAAACCCTCACTGATCTGTTGGGAGTTGAGTACTACAGTGGTGCTATAAAGCTGGTGAACTCCGTAGAATTTTCTCTGTTTCTGCATAAATATGACCTAAAATGTGTTCAGATCTTCACACAACTCCTAAGACTAAATAAAGAGGACCCAATTAAAGAAATAACACTAAAAACATTATACTTGCTCATTTATTTATTGAGAAAAGTGACTTAGATTAGATTTAGATTATGAGGACATGCAGTCCTCTTTTATTGTCATTTAGTAATGCATGCATTAAGAAATGACACAATGTTTTTCCAGAATGATATCACGGAAACACATGACAAACCGACTTAAAAACTAACAAAAACCACATAATTATAACATATAGTTACAACAGTGCAAAGCAATACCGTAATTTGATAAGAACAGACCATGGCACGGTAAAAGTCTTAAAGTCTCTCGACAGTCCCACATCTCACGCAGACGGTGAACCTCCAGCGCCGCCAACTTACCGATGCAGCATACTAGAAGCATCCGATCCAGTATTACTTGTGTTTGTTGGAAAAACTGTGTGACTCTTTGCTTTCAGTAACTGGTGATCAGTCCTGCACATCAGCTGGAGGAACTTTAGGCCATTCCTCATTACAAAACCGCTTCAACTCTGGGATGTCGCTGGGCTTCACTGCATGAACTGCTTGCTTCAGGTCCTTCCACAACATTTCTATAGGATTAAGGTCAGGACTGACTCAGCCATTCCAAAACACAAAATTTTCTTCTTTTTAAGCCATTCTGTTGTTGATTTACTGTTATCTTTCGGATCATCGTCTTGTTGCATCATCCAACTTCTAGTAAGCTGCAGGTGATGAACTGCTACCTTAACATTCTCTGTAAAATATCTTGAGAAAATTTTGAATTAATTGTTCCCTCAATGATTGCAAGCCGTTCAGGCCGAGGCAGCAAAGCATCCCCAAACCATGATGCTTCTTCCACCATGCTTCAAAGTTGGAATGAGGTTTTGGTGTTTCTGTGCAGTGTCCTTTTGACTCCAAGTACAGCAATGTGCACCTCTGCCAAAAAGTTAAACTTTTGTCTCATCTATCCACAAAACGCTGTCCCAGCAGTGTTGTAGAACATCCAGGTGGTCTTTTGCAAACTTGAGATGTGCAGCAATGTCTTTTTTTTTAAAAGAGCAGTAGTTTCCTCAGTGGTGTCCTTCCATGAACACCAATCTTGTTCAGTGTTTTTCTTATAGCAGACACATGAACATAGACTTTAGCAAGTTCTAGATATTACTGCAGGTCTTTTGCTGTTACCCTTGGGTTCCTTTTTACCTCCTTCAGCATTGCACGTTGTGCTCTTGGTGTGATATTTGCAGGATTCCCACGCCTACAGAGAGTAGCAACAATACTGAATTTCCTCCATTTGTAGACAATTTCTCTTACTGTGGACTGATGAACACACAGGTCTTTAGAAATACTTTTGTAGCCTTTTCCAGCTTCATGCACCTGTAGAATTCTTCTAAGGTCCTCTGACAGTTGTTTTGATCAAGGCATGGTGCACATAAACAGATCTTTCTTGAGAAGAGCAGACTGTCAGTAACCTGACTTTATTTTATTTTATTTTTTTTAAAATAGGGCAGGGCACCTCCACAACCCACACCTCCAATCTCATCTCATTGACTGGAACACCTGACTCCAAACAGCTTTTGTAGAAGGCATTACCTCAGAGATTCAGACACTTTTTCCAACAAACACATGTAATACTGCATCATTTTCTTCAATAACTACTACTAAGGCATTCAATAAATAAATGAACAAGTATAATGTTTTCTGTATTATTTATTTAATTGAGTTCTCCATCTAGTTTTAGAACTTACATGAAAATGTGATCACACTTTAGATCATATTTATGCAGAGATAGAGAAAATCCTACAGGGTTCACAAACTTTCTAGCACCACTGTGTATGTTTCAGAGAATTGAGGCAGGGACCTTGCTGGGGGAAAGTGTGGTCAATAGGCAGGGACCAGTGAGCTTATGTGTTTGCTGTTCATCAGAAAATGCAGCTCAGTAGATAAATTGTTTTAATATGAAAACAAAGGAGTTCAAATAAATACTGGGAGTCTAAAATGAGAATGCTTTCTCACAACAGACAATCAGCCAAAAGAAATTTTAAAGCCAGTGATAGTCAAATCTGTATATGAAAAATGGGACCTAAGTAATCAGAATCAGGTTTCATAACACTGGCATATATCGTTAAATTTGTTGTTTTGCAGCAGCGGCACACTGCAGTCCATAATAATAAACTATACATTACAAAAAGAAATACAGTATACTTACAAAAGATAATTAGTGCAAAAAGAGAGCAGAAACAATGTGGTACTTTACATGGGTTCATTGTCTTTCCAGAAATTTAATGGCAGAGGGAAAGAAGCTATTCCTAAAATGTTTAGTTTCCTGTACCCCCTCCTCGATGGTAGCAATGAGAAAAGAGAATGTACTGAGTGATGGTAATATAGAATCAAAAGCTGAAAATGTGTGAACACTAAGCAGGTTTGTATTTAGTGGCAGCACCAGAAGAGCTGTTGCCTCTTGGCTCCAGTGACCTAGGTTCAATCATGATGTCACGTGCTGACTGTGCACTTGCATAGATTCCCTCCACATACTCCAGTGTCATCCTGTACATCAAAAATGCGCAGGCTGGTAGGATTAATTGACCAATGTAAATTGTCCCTAATATGCAGGTAAGTATTTGAACCTGGGAGTTGATAACAAGATGAGCAGAAAATGGTTAGGACAGGACTGGTGTGAAAAATGGGGTGCTTAATGTTTAAAGTAGACATGGGAGGTCAAAGGGTCTGTTTCTCTCTCTGAGGTCAGGCAGAAAAACAGACTCAATGTTCAGGTCAATAATTCTTCACTAAAACTGATAGAACAGTGCTTTCCAAAACGGGAGATATGGCAGCCACTGTCCCTGGGGGCAATAAAGATTAAGGGGATAGTGGAGGGCAAAATCAGTAGCAAGGGGAGAAGCTGAGGGATTACAAGCTTAACAAATTACTTATTATAAATGTTTGATCCTCAGTGCCTCATAATTGACTACAATGATCACATAATCACCTCATATCTTGCTAAGCTCCAGTTCTCTCAGGCTTTGCTCGAAGCACATCAATGTGACACTTTTGTATTTGGCATATCATGAGAAATCTGGACTAAAGAAATTATCTGGCCCACACATTATTGTCTTTCACTGCTGTAGTACTATGTTAGCTAGTACGATTCCCATACTCTAATCACACAGTGGCACATTACCCCATTGAATGTCTACCCTAAATCACAGGAAAAGTTCAGAAGCAGAACAAACGAAAAAGAAGTGCAGACAGTAAAGTGTGGAGTATCTGAGACATGGAGTTATAGCAGCACCACGCAACCAACGTGTCTGTTGTGTGAGAAAGCACTTGGTTAGTCAGGGTTATGGGGAGAAGACAGCAGAATGGGGCTGAGAGGAAAAATAGATCAGCCACAATGAAATGGCAGAAAGACTCGACCGGCCGAATGGCCTAATTCTGCTCCCATCTTATAATTTTATGGTCACCGTGAAATTCACAGATAACATCTTGTCGCAAAAAACCTAAGTGATCAGCTGCACAAATCACTAAATACTGTTAATACAGCGGTAAATAAAATCAAGTCCCATGCTCTCTATTCTCGACTATTTTGAGAGCTTTGTACTGAGAACGATGAACAGTTTAAATGCTTGTTGTTGCACACAGAAATCAGATGGCTCTCAGAAGGAAACTGCCTGAGAAGCTTTTTGAAACTGTGATCAAATTATTTCATGAATGGAATGCTTCAGTAATCAGCTCATGAATATTAGACATGATACTCTTATTTGTCAGAATTATTCACAAAGTTTAATGTCATCAATCTTCAATTGCAAGGAAAATGATGAGAATCTTAACACAGTCAAATCAGTCGTCTCCACGTTACTGTCCAAGTTATCTGATTTAAGTGCAACATTGGCCATCGCAATGTTTTCCAATTTCTGAGCCTCCGAATTGGAAGAGAAAGTAAGAATACCAGATGATGATCTTCAAGTATACTGTGTCCACTTGGGTGAGCTATATAAAGACACGTCAGAGAGGTTTCAGGATCTTCTCTCAATCCAAATTCCAGATTGGGTAAGATTCATTCCTGAACATTTGTAATAAGGAATTAAGAAGAAGGGTGAAGGAAGATCTGATCACGCTACAAAATGACTTTGAGCTGAAGCCAGGGTTCAAAACATCATAAAGACTTTTGGTTGCCGAAAGAAATCTCTGAACACTATCCTGCATTGTGGAAAAAGGTCAAGATGTTCATTATTGCCTTTCCAACATCAAATTTAGTGGGGTGTGGTTCAGTGCAGTCACACAACTTATTTCAAAGCAACAAAACAGACTGCATATTACTGAACGTGGGGATCTGAGTGCAATACAGCCTGATGCTGAGAAGTACCCAGTCCATCCATCTCAATGAAAGATGATAAAGGCAGTGATGTACTGATTCGTTGGACTAATGTACTCTCTAAAATTGTTAATACAAATTGTTTTTATTGTAACTGAACAAAGTAGTAATTTATTTGTAGCTCCAATAGATTTGAATAATTTTTGCTATTATTTGTCACTGCTTTGAATATGCAGTTTGTATTTTCTTTCACTGTACACAGCAAATCAAATTTTTTAGTATAGTTTTAATGAATGCCAGAAATTCAAGAGTGTCAGGGGGTAGAAGTGAGTGTAATTGCAATTACTAAGGAGAAGGTACTTGGGAAGCTGAAAGGTCTGAAGGTAGATAGGTCACCTGGTCCAGATGGACTACACCCAAGGTCCTGAAACAGGTAGCCGAAGAGATCGTGAAGACATTAAAAGTGATCTTTCAAGAATCACTAGATTCTAGTATGGTTCTGGAGAACTGGAAAATTGCAAAAGTCATTCCACTCTAAGAAGGGGGAGGAGGAGAAAAAAGAACATTAAAGGCCATCAGTGATTGCGAAGATGTTGGAGTCCATTATTAAGGATGAGATTTCAGGCTACTTGGAGGCACATGATAAAATCGGTCAAAATCAGCATGATTATCTTCAAGGGAGATCATGCCTGACAAACCTGTTAGAATTCTTTGAGGAAACAACAGGCAGGATAGACAAAGGAGAGTCAGTGGATGCTGTTTACTTAGATTTTCAGAAGGCCTTTGACAAGGTTCTGCACACGAGGCTGCTAAAAAAGAGCCCATGGTATTACAGGAAAGGTACTAGCATGGATAGACGATTGGCTGACTGACAGGAGGCAAAGAGTGGGAATAAAGGGAGCCAATTCCTGGTTGGTTGCCAGTGACTAATGATGTCCCACAGGGGTCTGCTGTTGGGACCACTTCTTTTCACATTATATGTCAAAGACCTGGATAAGTTTGCAGATGATACAAAGATAGGTGGAGGACAGGTAGTGTTGAGGAAGCAGTGAGTATGCAGAAGGACTTAGACAGATTAGGAGACTGGGTGAAGAAGTGGCAGATGGAATATAGTGTCCGGAAGCGTACGCTCATGCACTTTGGTGGAAGGAATAAAGGCACAGACTATTTTCTAAATGGGGATAAAATTCAAAATTGAGAGATGCAAAGGGACTTGGGATGTAATGCTGAGGCTTTTTAAGGCATTAGTCAGACTGCACCTGGAGTATTGGGAGCAGTTTTGGGCCCTTTATCTAAGAAAAGATGTAATGGCTTTGGAGAGGGTCTAGAAGAGGTTCACAAGAATAATTCTGAGAATCGAAGGGTTAATGTTAAAAGGTTAATGAGGATCTCACTGAAGCCTATCAGATATTGAAAGGCCAAGATACAGTGGGTGTGGAGACAATGTTTCCTTTAGTGGGGGGAGGGGGGGGTGGTCGAGGACCAGAATGCACACCCTCAAAATAGAGGGAACTCCATTTAGAACAGAGGGTGGTGAATCTGTGGAATTCATTGCCTGGGAAAAAGGCAGGTCATTGGATATATTTAAAGTGGAGGTTGATAGGTTCCTGATTAATAAGGGCGTCAGAGGTTACAGGAAGAAGACAGAAGAATGGGGTTGAGAGGGATAATAAATCAGCCATAATGGAATGGTGGAGTAGACTCAAGGGGTCAAATGCTGTAACTCTGCTCTTTTGTCTTATGGCAGGGGTTCCCAACCTGGGGTTCACATTGAGAACCACTGTCATACGACAAAAGAGCAGAGCTATGTCATTTGCCCCTTGCTGACTGGTATTGGTCCATGGCATCAAAATGGTGGGGAATCCCCGTTTTAATCAAAGATACAATGAAGTTACAAGAGGCAATAAATACTTGTCCCAAATAAATACCCTCGTGTTCGAAATGAAAGTAGTAAGTTGCTTCATGAAATGTCTAAGAACTAAAGTAACTATTTCAAATCCACTGCCTTCCCAGTAAAATTTTCCAGAACAGTAGTAACCATTTTTATTATTGAAGCCAAAATTATTTTCTGATTTAAAAAAATTCGGTTTCATATTAACTTTGGAAATACCTGTGATGGATCATTTGGAGTTGATTTCTTCCCCAATACACTCTGCTTTAGTGCAAATCCACTGTTCCTCATCTCTGCCATCAGCTCTGCAGGGTGCATTGATGGACCTGTTTGAAAATAATGATTTCAAAGTTTTAAACAACTGTCTGGGTTTAGGATTTATCTCATGATGTGGTAATTTATTTGCTGGTTTGTTTACGATGAAACTTCAGGATATGTCACTCGCATGATTTTCTGTTGTTCTTTCAAATTGCTGCTACATGGCAAATACGGTTGCACAATGGTGCGGAAGTTAGTGCCAAAGCTTCAGGGACCCAAGTTTCATGCTCTGGTTTCTTCCGACATCGTAAAGACATGCTGGTCAGTTAAATTACCCCTTAGTGTAGTCAATGGCAAACAGAATCAAAAAGTTTAAGCATATCTGATACCCAAGGTTGTAAAGGTACAGGGCAAGGAGAAGGAATGTAATGAGACGTTTGTGGAATGAGGGGTAAGTTAAATGTAGGAATAGGATATTGTCAAATTTTGGTTTTGGCCTATCCACTTGCTCAGTAATAGGTGCCCTGGCTCTTTCATAGGGTAAAGTGAGGCAGCCAAGACTGGAAGTTTTGTTTACTGCCCTTTACACCACTGGCGTTCAGCACAGCAATGAAGGTCCTCCATCTCTGGCCGTGTTCAGGGCTTCCTTCATCATGTCGGTAGCTTCCTCTCAGTTTTCACTCCTGTCAGTTGTGCAAGCTCCAGGTGGAGACCCAGGAAAACCGTTGCAATCAGAGGCAGAAGGATTCCTCATTGCTGTTTCCATACCAATTTTGTTTTATCAGTCTGGGTTGTTACCCCTGAGCTGAACCTGGACCACTCTTAGTCCAGCCTCTACCCCCTCACCTGTTTGGCATGGGTGACCACACCAACAGTCAAACCACAATGCCCTAACTCCAGCCAGCATAGCTTTCCAAATCATGGAGCACGCAAACCTCCAAACCACAACAAGGTGGAAGACTTGGAGGAAGACTGCAGAATGAGTGAAATGCTCGTATTATGCCTGTGGCTGAATGTAAAGTGTATTGAGCAAACTCTGAGATGTGGATGTGAGGCTTGCAGCGACACTAAGTGTGTAAGCAGAAGAAGATAAACTTTGAGTAGGAGCACTTATAATGATTTGTTAGCAATGCAGTTGGTTGGATGAGCCAAAAACGAATTATTAATTAACCTTCATAATATATTAGGCTATGTCTCAGAATTATGATAATCATTGCCATACTTATGACAACTACTTCACCACCACCTACACAATATGTACCTGGAAGGCTTCTGGGCATCCTCAGGAAAGTGTCCTTCTCCACCTCTTGTACAAAATCTTACATACAGTACAGAGGGCACTCTCCCATTTAAGTGATTCTATCACCTGTTTCAGCAAAGCTTCTCCTTCAAGATTTACAGGCTAGGTTAATAGTGCAGACTAGCTGCTTCTTGTCATGACTGAACTGGACACCCCATGGTAGTAAACCAATAAACAGTGCTTTTACATCGGGCTGCATGCAGCATTAAGTTGGTATGCTGTCTGCATTGAAAACAGCAGACATAGATTAATCCCATATCCCAGTCCCTATGGAAAACAAATAAAACTGCAGATGCTGGAATCTGAAATTTAACAGACCTACACGTAGCAAATAGCTAATTTAGTATTCCTAACATAGCTAATTGCAGCACCCTTTTAGTGTTTAATCAACTAATTCAGCAAAGACCAGCGACTAAAATTTAATTCTGTCAGGTTTGTTGGTGATAATCCAACGGTCCTGCAGATAGTTGGTTAAAAAATGTTGGAGCACAATAATAATATAATCTTTCAAATATCTTTAAGGAACTCCTTGATTACTCAAATTTAATCTGCACAGTAACAAAAATCCATATAATATCTTTCACCATTAAGTGATCAGAACTCTCAAACTATCATTGGTCATACAATGAATTTGCTTTCAAAACAGAAAGTAAACTACAGGGTAAAGATATATACTGTACCCATTCTCAAATGGCCGTAATTAAAATATGCCTGCTGTCAAACTAGAAGTACCTATATTCAGAATCAAGATCAAATTACAGCCTCAAATTAATTAAAGCTTAATTTAATTACATGACTGAAGTTATGTAGACATTCTTAAATTAATATTCCATTACATAGTGCATCTGTTGGGTACTTTGGAAAAATAAAGCTGATATGATGTTGAGGAGATAGCAATGAACTTACTTAGAGCACTAGAACAATCTTCAAAGGGAAGCAATACCAGACAAACAATATGCAAACTAGTCTTCCTCTACGAATTACTATTTTGTACTTGGATGATGACTGATAACACCTGGGTGTCATCATCTCAACCTACAAATGGATCCTCAGCTTCCTAGCTTATTGACCACAATTAGCAAGGATAGGCAGTAACACCTTCCCCACATTATTCTCAACAAGGTCCACAAGGTTGTGTCCTCAACCCCCTAGTTACTCCCTGTAAATTCATGACTGTGTGGCTAGGTTCTGCACCTACTCCATCTACAAACATCCATTGTAGTGGGTCGCATCTCAAATAACAATGAGCCAGAGTAGGAGACAGAGAGTTCAGTGATATAGTATTATGATAGGGGAGGGGGGGGGGAGAGGAGAGGGGGGAGGGGGGAGAGGAGGAGGGGGGGAGGGGGGGAGAGGAGGAGGGGGGGAGGGGGGGAGAGGAGGAGGGGGGGAGGGGGGGAGAGGAGGAGGGGGGGAGGGGGGGAGAGGAGGAGGGGGGGAGGGGGGGAGAGGAGGAGGGGGGGAGGGGGGGAGAGGAGGAGGGGGGGAGGGGGGGAGGGGGGGAGGGGGGGAGGGGAGGAGGGGGGGAGGGGGGGAGAGGAGGAGGGGGGAGGGGGGGAGAGGAGGAGGGGGGGAGGGGGGGAGAGGAGGAGGGGGGGAGGGGGGGAGAGGAGGAGGGGGGGAGGGGGGAGAGGAGGAGGGGGGGAGGGGGGAGAGGAGGAGGGGGGGAGGGGGGGAGAGGAGGAGGGGGGGAGGGGGGGAGAGGAGGAGGGGGGGAGGGGGGGAGAGGAGGAGGGGGGGAGGGGGGGAGAGGAGGAGGGGGGAGGGGGGGAGAGGAGGAGGGGGGAGGGGGGGAGAGGAGGAGGGGGGAGGGGGGGAGAGGAGGAGGAGAGGGGGGGAGAGGAGGAGGGGGGAGGGGGGAGAGGAGGAGGAGGGGGGAGGGGGGAGAGGAGGAGGAGAGGGGGGGAGAGGAGGAGGGGGGAGGGGGGAGAGGAGGAGGGGGGAGGGGGGAGAGGGGGAGGGGGGAGGGGGGAGAGGAGGAGGGGGGGAGCGGAGGAGGGGGGAGGGGGGAGAGGAGGAGGGGGGGAGAGGAGGAGGGGGGAGGGGGGAGAGGAGGAGGGGGGAGGGGGGAGAGGAGGAGGGGGGAGGGGGGAGAGGAGGAGGGGGGAGGGGGGAGAGGAGGAGGGGGGGAGAGGAGGGGGGGGAGGGGGGGAGAGGAGAGGGGGGAGGGGGGGAGAGGAGAGGGGGGAGGGGAGGGAGAGGAGAGGGGGGAGGGGAGGGAGAGGAGAGGGGGGAGGGGAGGGAGAGGAGAGGGGGGAGGGGAGGGAGAGGAGAGGGGGGAGGGGAGGGAGAGGAGAGGGGGGAGGGGAGGGAGGGGAGGGAGGGGAGGGAGGGGAGGGGGGGGAGGGGAGGGGGAGGAGGGGAGGGGGAGGAGGGGAGGGAGAGGAGGGGAGGGAGAGGAGGGAGGGGGGGGAGAGGAGGGAGGGGGGGGAGAGGAGGGAGGGGGGGGGAGAGGAGGGAGGGGGGGGGAGAGGAGGGAGGGGGGGGAGAGGAGGGAGGGGGGGGAGAGGAGGGAGGGGGGGGAGAGGAGGGAGGGGGGGGAGAGGAGGGAGGGGGGGAGAGGAGGGAGGGGGGGAGAGGGGGGAGGGGGGGAGGGGGGGAGAGGGGGGAGGGGGGGAGAGGGGGGAGGAGGGAGGGGGGGAGGAGGGAGGGGGGAGGAGGGAGGGGGGAGGAGGGAGGAGGGAGGAGGGAGGGGGGAGGAGGGGGGAGGGAGGAGGGAGGAGGGAGGAGGGAGGAGGGAGGAGGGAGGAGGGAGGGGGGAGGGAGGAGGGAGGAGGGAGGAGGGAGGAGGGAGGGGGAGGAGGGAGGAGGGAGGGGGAGGGGGGAGGAGGGGGGGAGGAGGGAGGGGGGGAGGAGGGAGGGGGGGAGGAGGGGGGGAGGAGGGAGGGGGGGGAGGGAGGGGGGGGGAGAGGAGGGAGGGGGGGGGAGAGGAGGGAGGGGGGGGAGAGGGGGGAGGAGGGAGGAGGGAGGAGGGAGGAGGGGGGAGGGGGGAGGAGGGGGGAAGGGTTGAGCACATGCTCCTGTTTACATCAATGGTGACAGCTTCATGTTTCTAGAGTTAACATCAATATCTTTTCCTGATCCAATCACATAGGTTTTATTTGATGCAATTCCTATCTGGATGCATCACAATTCGCTATGCATGTGACTGCAAGAAATTGCAGTGAGTTGTGGATACAGGTAAGCACATCATGGAAATCGGCTTCTCATCTAAGGACTCTGTCTACAGTTCTCATTGCATTAGTAAAGCAGTCAGTATACTCAAAGGCCCACCCACTCTGGACATTCTCTCTTCTTTCCTCTTCCATCAAGCAGAAGATACAAACACATGAAAGTATGTACCACCAGGCCCAAGTACGGCTTCTACCCCACTGTTATTACAAGACCATAAGATTTAGAATCAGAATTAAGTCATTTGGCCCATCAAGTCTGCTCCGTCACTTCATCATGGCTGGTCCATTTTTCCTTTCAGCCCCAATCTCCTGCCTTCTCCCCGTACTCCTTCATGCCCTGACCGACTAAAAATCTATCAACCACTGCCTTGAATGTACATACAGGCTCGGCCTCCACAGCTGCCTGTGCTGACGAATTCCTCAGATTCACCACTCTCTGGCTAAAAAAAAATTACTTCTCATCTCCATTCTAAAAGTACACCCCTCTATTCTGAGGATGCGTCTTCTGGTCTAGGACTCTCTCACCATAGGAAACATCCTGTCCACATCCACTCACTCAGAGCGGTTCACCATTTGATAAGTTTCAATGAGGTCACCCCTCAATCTTCTGAATTTCAGTGAATACAGGCTCAAGAGCCTTCAAACGCTCTTCATATGACAAGCCATTCCAACTATTAAATAGTTCCTTAGTACACCAAGTTGGACTGTTAATCTCACAGCCTACCTCATTATGACATATCACTTCATTATTTGTCTGTAATACACTTTCTCTGTAGCTGTTTCGCATTATTATTTTTATCTTGTTTTACCTCAATGCACTGTGTAATGATCTGAGCAGTACACACAGTATGTAAGACAATCTTTTCACTGTATCTCAGTATGTGTGACAATAATAAATGAAAACCTAACCCAAATTTAGGAATGGACAGGGATTTTAGCGGAAGCGAAAAGGGAAGCTCTCAAAGTTAGCAGTCGTGAGAACAGAACACGTATTCAGGAATGAAGTTCCATAGCATACAATTTGTAATAGAAAAACATGTTTATCAGAGTGAACAATCAAATGAATAGAAACACAGATGATTGAAGCAAGGGCACAAAGGAGAATTGGAGTAATCAGCAGGGTTATGTATGTTTCAGAAATCAAACAGAAAGGCACTATGCAAGATTTTTTTTACTGCAATGTGATCTTTATTCCTATTTACATCACCATTTCCCACTTTATCCACAAGATTCTATGAAAAGAACAGATGCCAAATTGAGCAGCAGTTTATAAAATTCACTAAAATGCGTGTGCTGCCATGAGGACAAAGTAATTTGCATCTTGAAACATTTTGCGTGGATTATTCTGGTTAAGATGGTGCTGAGCTGTCCAATGTTGAGGCTCAGGCTCAGCCATTTTATTTTTAGGTTTGTAGGGATGATTTTTGGGACAGTGTGGGGAGTTAGGGGTCATTGAGGATTTAGGGACAAGAATGAACTGTGGGGGCAGGAGTCCAAATAGGAGTACTTCACACATACCAACAGACAAAGGGCAGCAATTCCAGAGTTCTGGTTGTCAGGTGCTGAGGAGACCAGCAGTCCACAGGTTGGAGAGACTCTAGTTGGAGGTTTATACAGATGCGAGTCAAGAGGACAAGTAACACACCCCCACCGTCCGGATCACTGGAGTTGGAGGTCCACTTGAAGGACAGACACCCACCATTGGTGAGTCTTGGGGTCAAGGTCCGAAGGTCAAACCCACGATCAGCAGGTCCTGGGGTCGAGACCCAGAGGGTGAAGCCAAAGGTCAAAGTTGAGAGCTCAGTGTGTCAGGAGGTCTGTCGAGTCTGCGAGTTCATAGCAAGGGCCAGAGGCTGGAAGTTCATTGTCTGAGTCTGAAAGCCTGGGCCAAAGGACAGGAGGCCAGGAGGTGACCTGTCCTGGGATGGTGGCCAGTTTGTGTGAGGGGGAACGACACTTTGTTTTGCTATTGACTTGCTTTATTTTGTTGTTGCTGTTTCTGTTGCTCTGCTGAACATTGTGGGCATGGTGGTGCCAGAATGTGTGGCAACACTTGTAGGCTGCCTCCAGATATCCTTGGTTTTTTAATACAAATTACATTTCACTTTATGTTTCGATGCACAAGTGATAAATAAATCAGAAATTTTACCATTAGCTTCATTTATACAATGAAGTACATGAAATTCACTAAAAAAATACCAATACTAGAGCATAGATTTGAAGTGATAAGGGTCGTTCAAAGGAGATTGATGCCATTTAAAAAATATATATATACAAGAGTGGAAAGTGCCTGGAACATGCAGGTGGCAGAAGGAGATATGATAGTCAGCTACTGAAGCATTTATTCAGCAGACACAGGCAGGGGATGTATGCTTATAGACCATGTGCAAGCAGATGGAATTAGTTTAAATCAGCATCATGGTTGGAGCAGACATCATGGGCCAGAACATCTGTTCGTGTGCTGTCCTGTACCATGTTCTATGCATCTGTGTCGTAAGAGTGCTCAAAAGTACTTCTACTTAAAATATTAGAACAACACAATTCTAAGAGCAGGAGGCAGGTATGAAACATTGAAAGTTTGAAACGTCAAAATTCCTGGAATACCATTTTTTAATGGCTATAAAATTATTGTAGGATTTGAACTTTAAAACTGTTGTGATTAAAACATATTGGGGTAACTTGGTCTTGTTGGTTATACTGTGATGCTACTGGTGATTGTGCTGTTACGCTTTACAGACCAAAGAAAATTAACACAAGACACAAGATCAGAGTTCTGTGTTGAATGCATTACGAACCTGCACCATCTGTTGAAACGGAGCTTGCATTGATTCCAGAGAGTCCAAATAGTGGACATTCACGGTCTGTATTTACATGACCCCATTTATGACACTTGATGCATCTCACATTCCGCACCTAAACAGGAAGAGCTCAAATGTCATTAGTCAAAAGCATAAACATACTTTTTTCTCTTTCAAACAGTTTTCTCTTTCAGACCTAAAAAAATCTCAAATTTAATTTTCCAAATAAAAGTACATTGCAGTAGATCAATCACATATCAAGGACAATGAATTAAATTGATAATAATATTTCCTAACTGAGGCAATGTAGGGAAGGTGTGTGAAATTGAAGGCAAGTTAATATTAGGCTTTTGGTTACCTAGATCATGAATGCAAATTTCAATTGACCAATGCACATTGTTAGATTAAAAAAAAGGAATTGCACTTTATGAGATAGCAATATGAAGTTTCCTTACAACACCATTCACCTGCATTTTTAAAATTTCTGGTATTTAAATGTTATGTGGGGATGAGAAACCATTCAGCACTCCAAGTGCAACTCCAAAGAAATGAATGAACTCAAATTTACATTCTTCTATTATATTAAATAATACCTGGAGCAATCACTTATTTAGTCTTTGAGCAAAATGTCTAATTTTCTATCAGTTGGTCATTGCACACCAAATCCACATTCATACAAAGACAGTCCATTAAAGTGTTTCTTCTCCTTAATATAAACTGCACCAAGGAACATAACTTTTAAAATTAACTTATTGTATTGCACATTATATGCCTTCATTACACATCACTTTAATTATTTTCTGACACGAGGATCTCAGGTACAAGGGAAAATATGGCTTAAAGACAAAACCTCTTCAATGTAAACTTAAGCAACCAAAATAATACTAAACAGTAACATGATTTGTATTGATAAAAATATAACATTTAAAAGAAATACATCTCGGAATTAGTAAAGAACAAAATAAAAACAAAGGCAAAATAATTTAAAGAAAAAGAAACAAGCAAATCTAAAAATATGAAGAGTGAGGCAACTCAGCAAGAAAGGTGCAAATTAAAGAAATCACAACAGTCTTTTAAAAAAATGCACATAACTTAGAATATCTGTTTTCTGAGATTTGGTGTGAAGAAACAGTTATGGATCTGGCGACTTCACATGTTATCCAGAATGCTTAAAGGTGATGACTGGAATTTTTGTTTTCTTATTTCTAAGCAAGATGTAGATCACCATGAGCATAAAAAATAAATTTACTTTTCTATAACAGATAAAAACACAGATACAAAGCACCACAAAGCAACATGCTTATTAACCTTGAATGACAGAACTTATTTTAAATTCTAATGACTCATGGCAGTGTCATAGACTCAAAGGAGTTCAGCTGTTTTGTTAAAATGTCCTTGCCATCATAAGGTCTGAAATGGGGATGCCTGGTGATCATTGGATAATGTTCCATTCCATTTGTAATTTGTCAGCAAATGCAATAATCCATGAGCATGCAGCAAGACTTAAGACAACTTTCAGGGCCAGTATGAGAAGTGGCAATACCATTATGTCACAACAGTTTCAGGCAATATTACCCTTATTGAACTGCATTATTTTCACTGAGTCCCCCACCATTGTTATCATGCTGTGTGGGAGAAGTTTCACCAATGATCAGCCACTTACATTGTGTGGCTGGAAGAGCAGGATGCCAGATATTCTGCTATGAGTGCCTCATCTCCTAATATTCCAAAGTATGCAATGCTCTTCACTTGCCTGGAAGAGTGCAGCTCCATCAATAATCAGGAAGCTCAGTATCATCCTGGACAAAGCATCCAGCTTGATATTTAGTAATCCAATATTTATTCTCTCCATTAATGGTACACCATGGCTACTGTGTGTACCATTGACAAAATACAGTGTTACTCACCTAGGCTATATGGACACCATCTCCCAAATCCACAATCTCTATTGTAAAATAAAGGACAGTAGGTGCATTGGAATACCAGTGGCAGCCAGGCCCCCTTCAAATCACATACCTTCTTGGCTTGGAAGTATACAGCTACTTTTCCTTCATCACTATGTGCAAATCCCTCACCATATAAACTGCAAATGTTCAAGAAAATGTCACACCATATTCTCACAGAAAATTGAGGGTGGGAAATAAATACTGTCAATCCAAAAGATGACCAGTTAACAAACTGCCAAGTGCAGAGTAATTCCCATCATACACATTGGATCTGATTTAATTGTAATTCAATTGTGTTTTTTTGAACTGACGAGTAAAGTTCATACAGACCTGGATTCCAAAAGGCTGATCCCTAATGTTCATGTCATCCTTGGCATATCTAGTTTCAATTAAAAAAAAGACCATTAACATGTAGATTACCTTCGAAATTCTCTACCCTAGAGAGCTGTGGAAGCTCATTTGCTGTATATATTCAACAGACACTGATCAACATTAAAGGAGTCAAGGGACACAACATTAGTGCAGGAGCCACAAAGGGCCGAATGCCCTATTCCTGTTTCTCATGTTTTATGACCACCATCCACATTTAAGAGGACATTTGTACGTCACACCCTGAGGATGATTCAAAGTTTCAATAGTCTTCAATATATACCATAGGTGGTGATTGCTACAAGAAAAAAATAAACCAGGAATGTTTTTGCACATCAGGATCCCACAAACAAGTTATACTTTGTTCATGCATAAATTACACTTCAACATTGAATCTTGCTCAGCCTTTCACCAAAGATGTAACATGACAGAGTTCAGAACACAGGGATAAAGTAGGAAACGTGGGTAGCCATTTCAGGGTTGGCTATAGAAACCTCTCATACTAACAGTAGCTTGCTGCAATTATTATTGCCAACCTTCTCATTGTTAACACTAGACCATGCAACAACTATATGAAGTATCAGCCTACTTGGCTGTGCTAGCATGGTCTGCTTTGTGTTTCCAATGATCAATAGGAATCATGTGCCAGGTTCTAAAGAAGAATAATTCTGGAGGCACTAGTACAAAAATAATGGGTCACCACCTTATAACAAGTAGTGGATATGGCCCAGTCCATCACAGGTAAAGCCCTTCCCACCATTGAGCACATCTATGTGAAGCATCGTTGCAGGAAAGCAGCATCCATTATCAGGGATTCCCATTCCCCAGCCACGCTTTCTTCTTGCTGCTGCCATCAGGAAGATGACACAAGAACCTCAGGACTCACACCATCAGGAGCAGTTATTACCCTTCAACTGTCAGGCTCCTGAACCAGAGGGTATTATTCATTAAACTTCACTTGCTCCATCACTGAAATGTTCCCACAACCAACTGACTCACTTTCAAGGACCTTTCATCTCTTGCTCATGATATTTATTGCTTATTTATTTTTATTAGTTCTTGTTTTTTTCCTTTCTTTTTATATTTGCACAGTTTGTTGTCTTTTGCACACTGGTGGTTCACCCTGTTGGATGAAATATGTCCGTAAGAAAATGAATCTCAGGTTTGTATATGGTGACATACATGCACTAAGGTAATAAAATTTACTTTGAACTTTGAGGAGAAAGGTTTTCTCTCAGATGGTTGAGTGTCCTTGGAAGTCCCTTGCTCAAACAATGGAGGATGCAGATTATCTGATTATTAAGGCACTGGTAGATAGATTATTGATACACAAGGAATGAAAGAATATTAAGAATAATAATATCAACTATATTAGCTATAATATTATTGAAAGGTGGTTCAAGGAGCCAGAGGGCCTAATCCTGTGATCTTGTATGTGAAATCAACACAATTACGGAGAAGACAACAAGAGAGAAAGACTAATTATTTAAATCTAAGAGTTAATACAGTAGTAAAATAAAGAAATACTGGAAATATACAGCAGGCTTTGCTAGTACAGAGAAGATGGGTCAAATATTTTAAAACCAAGTGCCATGATCCATTGTTCAACAAGACAGTGATGGTATGTTATGCTAGTTCATTGCACCAGGGTGACTGTCAGGAATACTATCATACCAGTTCCAAAGATAGAAATAACAATTTGTATTTTTGCATCATTAAGAAACAGTCTCTGACAGCAAAGAAAGACATCAAGGAAGCAAGTTGGAAAATGTCATGGATGGGAGGGAGAGGGAGAGGGAGAGGGAGAGGGGAGGGGAGGGGAGGGGAGGAGAGGAGAGGAGAGGAGAGGGGAGGGGAGGGGAGGGGAGGGGAGGGGAGGGGAGGGGAGGGGAGGGGAGGGGAGGGGAGGGGAGGGGAGGGGAGGGGAGGGGAGGGGAGGGGAGGGGAGGGGAGGGGAGGGGAGGGGAGGGGAGGGGAAAAATGAAATTGCAGTTCACATTAGAATCAAGATACAGCAAAACTATATTTTAAGATTTTGAAGAGATCTCAGTTGACCCAAAACCTGCAAGGCAGAAATCTTGAATTGCTTCCTGTGTTGCGTAATAGTTAAATAATGAGAAATAAAAACGAAAATTAATGTAAGGTTGTAGAGCTGGTGCAGGAATGAAGAAGTCATATGCCTGAAATACTGGAGAGATTTCCAGAACGAGGGAATGTCATTCTGAAGGAATAAATTTCATATTGTTATTATGGAGAGAATATGGAGAACAACGCAGAAAAAAAAATCAGGCCAAATCTTTCGGCTTGTAGCTGGTAATTCAGCTATTTAAAGAGATGAGTCACATATTTGCACTGAGGGGCTAGGACCTAATGAGGGACCAATGATGATACATCTTTGAGCTTTATTGTTGGATTTCACACAGAGACCGATAGAGTAGCCAACTTCACTGGTATTACTTGGTATTACAAGTGGGGAGATCTTCACTCAGGCCCTCTTCCAGGTTAGACTTTGCAACAGACCTAAGATGACATTAATTCCACTGGAGATTAGGAGGCAAAGAAAATGTTAAATTATTTTAGTTTTGGTTAATGTTTTTAAATTACTGCCAGCACTTGAAATTAATTTTAGTTTTCAATTCTTACAGTTTATTTTGAGTTCTAACAGATTTTCAAACATCTTAATGCTGCATCCTTCAACTGAGAGATGTTAGCCAGACTGCTTTTCGTCATGAAAAATTGTACTGTACTTACTTTTCTCGTGGAGCAACTTTCTGCCACTCAAACTTGTATTCGGTCTCACCTTCCTCTGTCTGCAATCACATGGGTTTCAGTTCATGTTACTTCTTTTTAAACTAACTCTTCAGATTTTTAAGTATTATCTTAAATGGTGAGGTAAAGATATTAAATTTTGATTTTCTTACCTCTTTATTTTCTTGATTATTAGTCATTTGAAGAAAAATAAAGGAAACTTAAGTTAGCTTTCAGTACTCCACAATGATAAAGTTCAAAATCAAAAAATGAGTAGATTGGAGCAGTCTCTCTCAAAAAATTTGTGAAATAATGTAAAACTTAATTAGGTCTTACCTGTCTTTGCTCCTGGAGGTGCTTCATACATAAAGTTAAGCCCATTCTTAACACGTTCATCACCCATAAGTAATCTGAAAAAAAGTTAATTTGTAAACTGCTACTGTGGATTTGAAGTCTTTAGAGCACAGAATCAATACTAGATAAATTTGTTTTTAAACATCTTTATTTACGCAGAATTACACTGAGAAAGGTTATTTTCCCAACCAGTCTATGACGGAATTTATGCTCCAGTTAAATCTGAACTCATTTTTCCCTTCTCCCTCATATGCTTTTCCAGCTTCCCCCTAATTCCATTGATTCAATCAATCCCTGTGCTAGTGACTTCCACGTTCTCACCCCACTTTGGATAAAATCCAACTTCTCCAATGGATATCTGCAATTAATGGTGTTTATCGCTATGCTCTTCCCCACAATATTCTCTGTACAAAAATTTTTATTATTTTGAAGACTTAATGACTACCACCCAGTGGCTCTGATATCCATCATCATGAAATGCTTCAAATAGTTGATCATAGCATGCATTAATTCCAGCCTCTCAGAAAACCTCGAGCCACTGCAAGTCGCCTACTGCAAAACAGGTCTATGGTGGATACCGTCCCCGGCCCTACTCTCATCACTAGAGCATCTGGACAGTAAAGACCATTGTCTATTGACTACATCTTTGCTTTCAATATTATATTTCCAAGCAAACTGATTTCCAAACTTTTAAGCCTGGGTTTCAATTCCTCCCTTTGCAATCTGTAAGAACAGGCAGCAACTCCTCCGTCATAATTACTTTCAACACTGGCACCCCACAAGACTGTGTCCTCAGTCTTCTACTCCTTATACATTCATGACTGTGTGGTCAAATTCTGCTCTAACTCCATCTACATTTGCTAATGATACTACCATAGTGGCCACACCTAAGCAATGATGAGTTGGGAGTACAGAATGGAAAGAGGTAGCCTGGTGACATGGTGTCATGACAACATTTCCCTCAATGTCAGCAAAACAAAAGAGCTGGTCATTGACTTCACAGAGGGAGGGTCACACATATGCTCCTGTTGAGGTTGAATGGTTTGAGAGCTTCAAGTTCCTAGGAGTGAACATCACCAATATCTTGGCCCATCCACACAGACATCACTATCAAAAAGTTCACCAACACCTCTACTTACTCATTGGCATTTCCCCATCGACCCTATCAATTTTTATTGATGGACTACAGAAAGCATCCATCAATGCATTTCGGCTTGATATGGTAACTGCACTGCCCGCGACTACAAGAACGTGCTCAGAGTTGTGCACACAGCTCAGCACATCACAGAAACCAGCCTCTCTGTCTACATTTCTCACCCCCTCAGTAAGGCAGCTAGCATTATCTAAGATCCCACTCACCCCAGATATTCATCAGGCAGAAGATACAAGAGCCCAACTTACCCATCTTCCTTTTGATTACAATTAAACTGTCTCTAACACTACCCAAGAGGGCATTCCAATCCCAAATTACTTGCTCAGCAAGAAAGATTTCATGATGTCAGTTTCAGCTCTACTGCCAATCATCATTCCAAGATCCCTTGTTTTTCTTCTCACGATTTGTATACATCCTATATATCTGATTCTCTTGTAGCTTCCTGTTTACTAGAGAAAACACCCCATTTTTGCAGTCTATTCACATTACAAGTCCATGAAATAATTTTAATGAATCCCCGCTACACTTTCTCTAAAGCAGTTCCAACTTTCCTTAAGTGTGACATCCAGAAATGGAGTGTTATCAATGTTTCATCATCACTTCATTTCTATTTATAAAGTCTATTCAATAAACCTTTTTAATCATTTTTTCAACTTGCATTGCCATTTTAAATTAACATTGCACAAATACACAAGCTCTCTCTGTTCTTGTATTCCTTTTAGAATCATGTACTTCAATTTATATTTCCTATTTCATTCTTAAATTATAAATTTTGCATTTCTGAACAGCAAGATCAAATTTTTCACCTTGAACTACACAGATCAAAAGTCACTGACCAAATTTTTAAAGTCTGATTTCTTCTCTATTCATTCTGTCTAATTTGAGAACTTCAAGCATTTTCCAGTCAGACAGCATGGAATCAGGCCCTTCGACTCACCAAGTCCTTGCTGATCATTGAATATCTGTCCGGTCAAGATGGTGCCAGCATACCACACTCCCTCAGTTGACAACTTCCAGATAACCCATGAAAATGTCTATATTTTTTATGTCTGGGTTTTCATCTTAAATGTGTTTCCCGGGCTGGTAGAGCCTGTGATTTACAGTTTGGAGAACTACTGAGTGATCCAGCACTCTGCTGTCTCTGAAGATTCCAGGAAGAGATCGTGTAGTCGGACAGCCTCGATGTGAAGATACTTAGAGACAGAGTGCAGGCTGATGTTCGACTCTATTTCACTGTTTAACTCATTGAGGAAGACTGAAAGGTCAAAGTGAATGCGGAAGGTGAGCGACAGTTCAGTGCTGACCGCCTGCCTTGTCTGTGAGTGGACTATCACCATGTGGCTCGCTGTGGTAGGCAGGTTGGCCTCTGCCTCATGAGGTGTCCCTCTCTTTTGATGAATACGGGTGATATCGAAGGATGGTATCGTAGTTCTGCGTTTATGGACTGTGAACTTTTTCAGACTTTTGGTTTTTATATTCTGTGTTTTTTTTAGATTGTCTGTTCCTTTTCCATTTTGTTGTGCGGGAGGGGGCTTGATGTTCTTGTTGTGTTCTGTTTTTTGTGTGAGGAGGAATTATTTGGGAGTCAATGTTCTGGTTCCATTTTTGTGAGGAGGAGGGGGTTTTGAGGGGTTGATGATCAGGATGCCATTTTTTTGTGTGTGGCAGGTGTGGGTTTAGTGTTTCTTTCTGAATGGCTTTCATGTTCTTTCTTTGTTTCGTGGCTATCTGGAGAAGATGAATCTCAAGAGTTGTATGTGGACACATACTTTGATAATAAATGAACCTTTTTGAATACTCGTGCTATGTTAACCCTAGTTATTATCCCCACACTCCCATCAACTCCACCCTCGAGCATAACACTCATCAACACATTAGGGACAATTTACAGAAGCTAATTAACCTATCAATCAGAACATCTTTGGGACCAAATTGAAAGCTTATGTGGTCACTAATAGAAATCCAAACTCCAGAGAGCAAACACCAGGATTAAACTTGGGTTTCTGGAGCCACTATTTGTTTTACATTTGCAACATCCAAAGTGTCTAGCTTGAATAATAGAGTCTTGATTAATGCTGAACCACCTCTCTGGCCATGGAAAACTAAGTCCACCAGAGCAATTTATTTCTTCAGAAAGATGGGCAAACGGCTTAGGTGGTCACCCCGATCATTGACAAGTTGGGCCTGAGGGCCTGTTTTCTATGCTGTACTCTACGATTCTGTAACATTCAACTTAATGGAATTTTAATAAAACACTTTTTAAAATGGGACTCAAGTGGGCTGGTATTTTAGTCCATTTGAAATACCTACAATCCTGAGAGTATTTACACATGGATGAAGTCCACTGCTAGTGCATCGGAGAATGTTGGAGGAGGGAGGAGAGGGAGCAACGATGGGGAAGCTGATAGAAGCAGAAACAGAAACAGAAGGTGGGTCTATTATGAGGGGAATACCAGATGCCTGGCCAACTATTTCAATAAAAACATTTTTTATTGAAGAATTTCAGCTCAACTGATAGGGCACTTGTACTGACAAGGTGCACAGGATACTTCAATATATTCTCTAGATTCCTCTTTGAATACAATTGGTTCAGAAGCACAGAACTGCAATGGAGGGGGTGTTGTTTGTGTGCATACTGCATATAAAACCAAGATGAAAAACTTAGCATTAAGTGTCAGAATGAAAAATTAACATTTACAATTAAGAATTTGATGTAAAAAAAACCAAAATAAATGCAATTTCATACCTGTTATCATATACTTCTTGTTCTTTTATGTACTGCTGCATTAATTCTTCTTGTTTCTTCTTCTCGTATGAAATTTTTTGTTCTGCCATCCATACCTCAAAATAAGATGCAGATAAATTTGGTCACTGCTTACAGTTAACGGCAGTTTAGTGCCTTTTGAAACACAGCAGTCCTCATTAAGGGAACAGTAGACAATTCAGCAACAGCTCCCACCCCCACCATCATAGTTTTCAGAATAGGAAATGAACTCATGAACACCAACTTGCTGTTATATTTGTGTGTACTACTTTATAATTCACAATAATTTTATGTCTTTGCATAGCACTGCTGCTACAAAGCAATGAATTTCAAATCAAATGAGACAGTGATAACAAATTTGATTCAGGAGTAGGATTCACACTTGTTATTGTGGGTTCCTTCTTTGCAAGGTTACAAAGTTTTATATTTATCAGTCAGACAGTTCAATAGTCGAATTGAAATAGACAGCACTGATTAGAATTAACTCTTATTACAAGCTGCATCTATTAACTACAATTCTGATAAATCTAGGTAAACAAAATTCCCACATATTTTATACTAATCTAAAGGATGTCCCAAAACAAATGGCATTTAAATGGTGCCTTTAATGTAGGAACAACTACCAAAACAAATTTACAGATTTATGAAGAAATCCATTGACATCAATGTTGAAAAAACCCATTAGGGTGACTAAAAGCTTTGCTAAGTGTCAGTTTTACTGACGATAATAAAGGGAAAGAGGAAGCAGGAGAAATTAGAGATGAAACTGCAGAGGCTATCAATGCTGGAGCTAAACAAGAGACACAAGGTCAGAGTCAGAGAAACAAAATGGAATAAAAGATATGAGTCTTAGAATGTTTCACAAATGGAAAACAGCCCTACGATGCATTAAAACACAGATGACTTAAATAAATTATCATGCTAACTGTCAATTACATAACTGGAGTAAATTTGCTGTCACCTCATTACAGGAATGATGGGGAAGTTTTGAAACGTGCAGAGTAGATTTACTCAGATGGTAAACACCAGAAATTCTGCAGATGGTGGAAACTCAAAGCAACCCACAAAATGCTGGAGGAGCTCAGCAGGTCAGGCAGCGTCTATAGTCAATGTTTCGGTGACACTATTCTTCAGGACCTGGTGGCAGGATGAGTGAACATGTCTTACGAGGAAAGGCTGAGTGAGTTTGGGATTTTCTCTGCAGAGTGAAGGAGGATGACAGGTGACTTGAAACAGGTGTCTAAGATTTTAAGCTGCATAGATACAGAGGACAGTCAGTGCCTTTTCCAGGGTGGCAATGGCTAATACCAGAGGGCATCTTTTTAACAAGGATTGCAGGAAAGTTAGGGATTTATTTATTTTTTAAACACCAAGTATTAAGTGCCTGGAATGCACTGCAGGAGGGTGATGGCAGAGGTTGATATAATGAGGACATTTAAGAATTTCTTAGACAGGTACATGGATGTAGGAAAAATGGAGGGTCACGGGCTGTGTAGGAGGGAAGGGGTACATTGATTATGGGTTAGGTTAAAGGTCAGCACATCATGGGCAGAACATCACTGTGCTATACTATTTTATGTTCTATGTTTCTATTCGTGGCATGGCCAAACGGCAGAATATGCAGCACTTTACTGCAGAGGAAAGGTTAAGGTTCATTTGTGATGAGTTTGCTGCATATCATGATCCTCTGTTACAGTGCCAAACACTGCACATATAGCTTCTTTCCTCTCCGCTCGATCCATCCCAAAATATTTTCTTCCATTTACTGTGTGAATGCAAATTTCACAGTAGACCCAAGTCTCCCAGGAACCAGTGTGTATAAATAGCTGGTCCCACTCCTGATTATTACGTTTAACTCCCATATAAAAAAGTAACTTTACTTAAAATTGCGTATCCGCCCTTTTACATTTATGGTCTCATCTGTCTTCAGTATCATCCAATCCTCCAAAATGTCTATGTTCCTGACGATTTGAGTTTATCTCAAAAATAACTGTTTAGAAATTACGAACTCCAAATTACAACGTAATTCCTGATCAAACCATCTCCTTCCATAGCAATAAATCCGCTCTATGCTTTTTAAAAAATTCAGTCCTTCTGATCGGCACCGTAAATACTTCTTGCCGCAGACTGGGCATGACTTGCTTCTCTGTCCCCCAGCCCGCAGGTTTGTAGATTTTGAGGTGACTAACGAAAGCAATGAAAACTATAGATATTTCACGGAGGATAATTTGTTCGGCGATACGAATCTAACACAGGTCAAAGGACGACATTGGCAAAACTACAGAATTACCGAATTCAAAGTACAGAATTGCAGAACAACGCCCAGGTTAACTTTTATAACAGTTATATTTTGAAAAACAAACTTTAAACTGTAGTTATTTAAGGAGTGCAGAGATGAAAAATAATCCTCGAGACCATGCCTATGTTTACACAAATGTGACACAAGAGACTACAGACGCTGGAATATGGAGCAAAGAACTGCTGAGGGAACAGGCGGTCAAGCAGCACTTTGTGGAGGTTGCCGAGTGGGCAGTCCGCGCTTTGGGTTGAGCTCTTTCCCCGGGAGGCCGTAATCCCCCTTCCCCACAGCTGACAGCGGAGCGTAACCGGCCTGCACCGACTCACCTTTTTGATGTTGGATTTGGAGGCAGGATGGAAATCCTTTTTACACATGAAATTGGCAAATGATTTCCCCATGGTGAACAGAGCCGCCCCACAACGGCCGAAGGAAGGGAGAGAAATGTTATCACTGTCGAACCTCTCAGACTACAATCCCAAAAGCCCACGCGCCGGGAACACTACCGGGTGAGAGCGGAAGCTGACCTTTGATTGACAGGCTGATTGTCATCTTGCCGTGACGGCGATCAGTGGCGGAAGATCAACAATACCAACAATACCAGAACCAACAGGTAATTGCTAGCGGATAAGTTGAAAATAAACACAGGAGATTCTGCAGATGGTGGAAATCCAGAGCAACCCACAAAAAGCTGTTGGAACTCAACAGGTCAGGCAGCATCTGTGGAGGAGAACAAGCAGTCGACGTTTCCGGTCAGACTTCCTTCAGGTCTGGCCACTGTTTATTTCCCTCCATAGATACCACTCCTGATGAAGGGTCTAAGCCCGAAATTCTCGGTGTTATCATTTCAGAGTATCTGTCCTGGGTCCAGCACGTAAGTGTCATTACAAAGAAATCACGCAGCGCCTCTACTTTCTTAGAAATTTGCAAAGATTCGGCAGTCATTTAAAACTTTGACGAACTTCGAAAGACATCTGGTTGCATCACGGCCTGGTATGGAAACACCAAGGCTCTTGAGCAGAAAAACTTACACAAATAGTGGATACAGTCCACTCCATCAAGTGTAAAACTATTGAGCACATCTACATGGAGCGCGGTCCCAGGAAAGCAGCATCCATCATCAAGAACTCCCACCATCCAGGCCAAGATCTCTTCTCTCTGCTGCCATCAGGTAGGTGATACAGGAGCCTCGGGATTGAGGGTCTTCAGGTACTCCCCAATGGTAGTTAGAGAAGAGGACATGCCCCTGATGGTGAGGGTATTTATGATGGATGCCACCTTCTTGACATACCAGCTCTTGAAGATGTCCTTGCTGGCGGGGAAGGTTGTGCTCATGATGGAGCTGGCTGAGACTAGAATCCTCTGCAGCCTCTTGTGATACAGTGTATTGGATGCTCCACATAGGCTCTGAGGCAACCAGTAAAAATGCTCTCCAGAGGATATTGCTCGTCTTTGGTGACGTGCAAAATCTCTTCAAACTTCAAATGATGAAGAGCATGCCGCCTTCATGATTGCATCAACATGTTGGGTCCAGGACAGAATGAGATGTGATGACCAGGAACTTGAAGCTGCTCACCTTTCCACCACTGACACTCTCATTGAGGACTGTTGTATGTTTCCCGACTTCCCCTTTCTGAAGTCAACAATCAATTCCTTCGTTTTGTTGATGCTGAGTACAAGGCTGTTGCTGTGACACCACTCAATCAGCCAATCTGTCTCAGTGTTGTATGCCTCCTTGTCACCATCTGAGATTCTGCTAACAACAGATTATCAGAACCCAGCATATTATCATAAGCATAAGACCATAAGACATAGGAGCAGAATTCATCTTGGCTGATCCATTTTTCCTCTCAGCCCCGATCTCTTGCTTTCTCCCCTTAACCCTTCATGCCCTAACCAACCAAGAATCTCTCAACCTCTGCCTTAAATATATGTAAAGACTTGGCCTCCACAGCTGCCTATGGCAAAGAATTCCACAGATTCACCACACTCTGGCTAAAGAAATTCCTCATCCATTCTAAAAGAACGCCCCTCTATTCTCAGATTGTGTTCTCCGGTCTTAGACACTCCCACCATAGGATACATCCTCTCCACATCCACTCTATCAAGTCCTTTCACTACTCAATAGGTTTCAATGAAGTCACCCCTCATTCTTCTGAATTCCAGTGAATACAGGCCCAAAGCCATCAAATGCTGTCCATATGACAAGCCGTTCAAACCTGGAATCATTTTTGAGAACCTCCTTTGAACCCTCTCTAGTTTCAGCACATCCTGAAATCACTGTCTTATAGGATGTGAAATTCATTGTTTTGTGGCAGCATGTCCTTTTATGCAAGGACATAAAATTTCTATAAATTTCAAAATAAATAAATTGTGCAAAAATTATGAGGTAGTGTTCCTCAGTTAACAGGCCATTCAGAAATCTGATGGCAAAGGGGGAGAGGCTGTTGAATTTGGATCTTCAGGCTCCTGTACCTCCTCCTTACTAGTAGTAATGAGAAGAGGGCATGTCTTGGAAAGGTGAAGGTGCTTAGTGAGGAAATGCCCCTTGAAGATGCCCCCAGTGGTGAGGAGAGTTGTGCCCACGATGGAGATGTCACCTCCGTACCAGGCTGTGATGCAACCAGTCAGAATGCTTTCCACCGTATATCTTCATTATAAAACAGAACACAGCAATTCAAGTCATTCATTTTTTTAACAATTCACTGTAAAGAACTTGCAACTATATTGTTACTTATAGGCCTTATCAATGTTTACTTTTTTTCCCAATCATATATGGTGGCAAGGCTGGTAGAGCTACTGTCTCACCTGATCAACCCTGATCCCTATGTGGATCCCTATGTGAAATTTGCACCAACGACAACCCATTCTCAGAGGTCAGCATGACAAATTTGTTTTTCTGTCTTGCAAGGTCAGATTCATCACAGGCAAGCTCAGAACGCCTTTGCTGTTGCTTGTGATTAACAATGTTTGAAAGATTTTTCAGTGTGTTGCAGAATTATTGCTGGAAATGGAGTTGTTCTCTGACAGCACTTGTGATCCCTAAAATCCCACTCTGCCTGAGGCTTTTGCTTTCTGTCAGCATGCTGGCCTGCCCAGATGGCTGATGCTCATGTCAAGGGTATGTACTTTTAAGGTTAGGCATCTTGACCCACAGCTGCATGTATATTTTCCAAATCCTCTTACACTCTTCCTGGTGAGAACCTGCTGCAGTTGGCTTTAATTTTATGCACGTGCTGTGTGTGGGTTATGTGTTTGGATAGCTTGCAGAGGTTACAAGATATAATATCAAAGGTTAACCGTTATTGTTGAGTTGTGGTGGTGAGGTACTGATGGCACTGTGGACTCGAGCAGATGGACAGATTATGACTTGACCAAATGTTGACTCGCATGATAAGCTGCCTATGGTCACACCAGCTGGACTTCAAAGAAAATTTACAACCATTTATCCTGATTTCACTGTGCGAATTGAAAAAGAACCCAAATTAATCTCATTTCCAGAAATATTCTTTAATCTTACAGATTATGCATCTTCAGGTTTATGTTAAGTACTTTTTTAAAAAGTTCTTTTTCTTGGTTCTCAAAATGTAACCAACAGGTATGCCTTCGGAAACAACGAGTAGCCTCAGCTTTTACAACTTATATAGATGACTTGGATGAAGGCTCCAAATTTGCTAAATTTCCTGATGATGTAAAGATATGCTGTAAATTATGTAGAAGATAAAAGGAAGCTACTAAAGGATGGGATAAACGAGTGAGCAAAGATCTAGCAGATGGAATACATTATGGGAAAATGTGAAATTGGAAATATTTAAATTGCAGAGCTGTGAGCTGCAGAGGAATCTGAACGTCCATTTCTTCCCCAGCAGTCACTTGAGATGTAGGATGATTTACTTTCACCCCATTTTCTTTTGGGTCAAAGGGTAGAAAGGGCCAATATGGGTAACCCAGACTTCCATTTTATGCCTATGGTTAATAACGGAAACCATCCAATATGTCTTAAACTACTTTATCAACCTAACCTGCTACTTTTAAGGATGTGTTATCCTGCATTCCAAGGGCAAAAAGGTCCTTCAAACCTTCATCCTGTTCATAGACTGTTTCATGCAATAAGGTAGTTTTTTGAATTTTTCCGTAAGCCTCTTAGATAGGTGAAACCCCCCT
The DNA here is from genome assembly GCF_030028105.1 of Mobula birostris. Taxonomy (NCBI): domain Eukaryota; kingdom Metazoa; phylum Chordata; class Chondrichthyes; order Myliobatiformes; family Myliobatidae; genus Mobula; species Mobula birostris. The sequence goes on along the minus strand of NC_092375.1, from coordinate 168,598,295 downwards.
TTTCTTCAAAGCCTCAGCAATATTTCCTTAGGCAATTGAAATACAGTGGATTCCAGTTAATTGGGACACATTGACACTAGTACATTTTGGCCCAATTAAACAGCTGTCCTAATTAGCTGAAGTTTATGAAAATAGTACTAAAAAACAAACTACCATTTAACTGAGTAATAAATTATGTATTTAAATAAAATACAGAACAAACGAGAATACTACCAATATTACTACAGTACTATAAAGCTGCTTATTAATAGTTATAATGGAGGAATTCATACAGTGTTCATTTATTTGACTGAATATGAACAAAATCTGCACACCCAGTGCAGATAATAGACTGCCTTCATTGCCTTCCTGCATGAAGTAGTGTCAAAACTCACTGCTTTTTAGTTTGGTGTTTTTGGCACCAAATGAACAGCATAACACAAGCATACTCAACTGCAGCTATTTAAAAACAGTTCTTATTATGTGCAGTGTATTGTCTAATGCCCATACAGGTGCATGTGACTAGCACTAGTTAGAAATTGTTGCATCCTCTAAATCTTCATTTTCATTGTAACATTCAAGATGATTGCTGATACCTTCAAATTCTTCGCAGTTCCTAACTTGTTGGAGTAGTGAAATTGCTTCATGTTAACTTCCTGCTGTTTCTCGCATCTTCAAACCCAAATGCTTGAATCCGCAGTGAACAAAATTGTTTTGAATTGTCTTATGGCTTATTTCTTGCCAACTATTAGTGACAAAAATCACTGCTTTTTGAACACAAACACATGCAACTGACGCTATATAAAAACTGATCACTAAGATGGGGGCAGTGTCTGATGGTCACACAAGTGCATGCGACTGACGCCAGTTAAAAACTGTTCAGCAACAGTTCTCCTATCCCAATTAACTGGAGTAGTGGGCCAAATAAACAAAGGAAATCTGGCTATCTTCTCAATTAGTTTTCGTTCTGTAAGTGCTGTTCCAAATAAGGGGCTGTCCTGATTAAGTGATGACCCAAATAATCAGATTCCATTGTATATCAGAGAGATAGTTGACCAGCTATGACCACGATTTTTCCATTCTCCTTAAATATGCAAATAGTATTGTTAAATCTCAGGTAGTGAATATTATAACCTTATTCAAGAAGGACAATACATTAACTATACATTAATTAGTATAACATCAGTATGGGTAAACTTAAAAGTTTGCAATTTAAGCATTAGTAAGTAATTTAAAATGCATGGCCAAAGTTGTTAGTACTTATCTTTACACCAAGTAAGTATTTAGATTCTTGATCTGTCCTTAAAACTGAGGGGTGTAAGCTTCAATACTGAAAGAGTATACTTACTTTTTCTTGTCTTGTACTTTTATGCCACTTTAATTTGTAATTGGTTTTGCCTTCATCTGTCTGCAATCACTTTGACTTTGCTTCAGTCAACTTAATTTTGAACATAATTTTGAGACCACACCTGGAGTATTGTGTGCAGTTTTGGTCTCCAAAATTGAGGAAGGACATTCTTGCTATTGAGAGAGTGCAGCGTAGGTTCACGAGGTTAATTCCCGGGATGGCGGGACTGTCATATGTTGAAAGATTGGAGCGACTGGGCTTGTATACACTGGAATTTAGAAGGATGAGGGGGGATCTGATTGAAACATATTAGATTATTAAGGGATTGGACACACTGGAGGCAGGAAGCATGTTTCCGTTGATGGGTGAGTCCAGAACCAGAGGCCACAGATTAAAAATAAGGGGTAGGCCATTTAGAATGGAGTTGAGGAAAAATTTTTTCACCCAGAGGGTGGTAGATATGTGGACTACTCTGCCCCAGAAGGCAGTGGAGGCCAAGTCTCTGGATGCTTTCAAGAAAGAGATGGATAGAGCTCTTAAAGATAGCGGAATCAAAGGTTATGGGGATAAGGCAGGAACTCGATACTGGTTGTGGATGATCAGCCATGATCACAGTGAATGGCAGTGCTGGCTCGAAGGGCCGAATGGCCTACTCCTGCACCTATTGTCTATTGTCTATAATTATTCAGATTTTTAAATAGCAACTTAAACGGTGAGGTAAATTTATCAAACAATCTTGATTTTCTTAACTGTTTATTGCCAGCTGAGATTCTTGCTATATCCTTAAATATGAGGGGTATATGCCATCTAAGGTTGGGGTTAAATTTTAGAACTAAAGTAAAAACAAGGAGAAATCATTTAGCAACTATCTTGAAATAAATTTATCAGCAAAATGAACTTAAGAGATGTTGATTAGACCAGTGGTCCCAACCACCAGGCTGCAGACCGGTGCCGGGCCGCAAAGCATGTGCTACCAGGCCGCGAGGAAATGATATGAGTCAGCTGCACCTTTCCTCATACCCTGTCACGCCCACTGTTGAACTTTAACGCATGCGAGGTCATCAGTGACCCAAGACACAAATGACCCAAGACGTGCAAAGGACCATCTTGCAAATAGTCCATGACCCATTTGTGAATGTTTCCGGTGAATCTTCCATGTCAGCGCGGGAAAAAGATCAACTCCTCGAGCTTGCAAATGACGGCGGGCTGAAAAGTATGTTTGACATAACATCTCTGCCAGCATTCTGGATCAAAGTCAAGGCTCAAAGTCCTGAGATAGCCACGAAAGCACTGAAAACGTTGCTTCCATTTCCAACATATCACTGCGAAGCGGAGTTTTCTGCAATGAATGCAACGAAAGCTAAATTGCAGAATAGACTGGACATAAGGAACCCCCTTCGAGTATCGCTGTCTCCCATCACCCCTCGATGGGACCGTCTTGTTGCAGGAAAACAAGCCCAGGGCTCCCACTGATTCAGCGATATTGGTGTGTTGCAATGATTTTATATGTTCATATGAGGAAAATATGCGCTGTGTGTTTAATATCCAAACGTTACTTAAAATGTTATGATGTTATTGACTTATAAGTGACTTATAATTCAGTGGTCCCCAACCTCCGGGCCGCGGACCGATACATTGCCGCGAAGAATGCAGCGGTACAGTGGTGGCCGGAACGCACCCAGCACATCTTTAAGAAAAAAGCAGAAATAAACAAGCTAATTGATTAGGTGCCACCCGGCACATAAATGTCGGCCCAGATCAGAGGCGATTGTCGATTGCGTTGCCTCTGATCTGGGCCGACATTTACGTGCCGGGCAGCACCTAATCAATTAGCTTGTTTATTTCGGCTTTTTTCTTAAAGATGTGCTGGGTGCATTCCGGACACTGCTGTACCGCAGCATTCTTCGCGGCAATGTATCGGTTCGCGGCCCGGAGATTGGGGACCACTGTTATAATTGACTTATCACTACATTCATGCGAGGAAAATATGAGCTGTGTGTTAAATATTAAATTTGTTAGATAAGCCCCTTTAGAAACGAAATTGAGTGTATTAGCCACTTATAAGTGACTTATAGTTGACTTATCACCTATACTGTATTCTGGTCGTGATTAACCCCCACCCCCCCCGGTCGGCCGGTCCGCAAGAATACTGTCAATATTAAACCAGTCTGTAGTGCAAAAAAGGTTGGGGATCCCTGGATTAGACTATTGAGCTCCAAATGGGCAGTGCTGTCATCAGATTGGGACACCCAACAGCAGGTATCACAAGCTGATTATTCTTTATGCTTCTAAAGAGGTTCAGATGAACACACTGTTTTCACCAACATTATATCCAGTGTACCTCAGGTATAGACATCAGTTGGCACATTGGAATCACAGAAACATAGAAAACCTACAGCACAATACAGGGCCTTCAACCCACAAAGCAATTCAGAGTTCACAGCATTCCAAAATGTATGCTGCTGAACTGAATTTCACAGCTGTGGGTGGATAATATAGCCAGAAGTTGAAGTGTGGCTCCACAGTCATTTTATACTGTGTTAACCTGTGTTTTTCTATGGTAAATTGCAAAAATGATGCTGGGCTTAAAATACTCAAAAGAAATTAATCTCATATATTGCTATCTGCAAGTTAGGTCAACGAAAAGTATTTACTGTGAGTTCACAACATTGATTCTTCTACTGGAAGTAAAATCATTCAGTATTTTTGCATTAAACTGTACATAATTACTTATTATTCTTTATATTTTACTTCTCTAGTATGGCTTTCAGAAGCAAGTATCCTCCAAAGTCTTGTGACACATTCGTGGCTTTACCTCCAGCAACAGTTGATAATCAGCTAATTTTTGGAAAAAACTCAGACAGACCTTCTGATGAAGTCCAGGAAGTTGTTTTCTTTCCTGCAGCAACCTATCAACCAGGAGACAAGGTTGAGGTGAGCAATTTCTTTACCTTCAGATTCAGTATTAAAACATGCCTACATGATTTTAATAAGTGTAGAAAAGTAAAAAAAAAGTTTAAATTTATATTACAGGATTATAAATTGTAGTTTTTAAAAATAAAGAGTCATAGATTTTAAAGATCATCAACATACCTATACCTGTATAGTAGATTTTAGACTTTACTAATTAACACCGAATTCTGTTCGGGGACAGTTATTTGGCCTCTACTGTAGTTTTACTTATAAGGGTTTTAATGCACTTTATTAGTCTTACACAAGTAAATGGTTCAATATACTTAGTATGAAAAGGCTGTGTATACTTTTAACTAAAACTAAGGAAGTGCAAGATCAAGATTTCCTGTCTGGTCTGATCACTTCATCCTAAAATTTATTTCCATATTTATTTATTTAGTGATAGGTCCTTACAGCCCTTTGAGCCACACTGCCCCAGCAACTTCTGACAAACCTGATTATCCCTTACCTAATCATGGGATAATTTATAATGACCAATTAACCTACCTGGTATGTCTTTGGACTGTGGGAGGAAACCAGAGGACCCGGAGGAAACCCACGCATTCCACAGGGAGGACGTATAGAGACTCCTTACGGAACGGCACTGGAGTTGAACTCTGACCTCCGGAACACTGCAAGCTGTATGGCGTTGTGCTAACTGCTTCGCTCCCGTGGCAGTGTCCACCTGTTCAGTTTTCAGCCTCTGCCTGTCTTGCCGTCTCTGGCTAATACCTATGGAAACCTCATCAATCTAATGATTCTGTGTAACGGTCCTGCTAAAAGGTCTCAGCCTGAAATGTCAAATGTACTCTATTTTTTCCTAGATGCTGCCTGGCCTGCTGAGTTCCTCCAGCGTTTTGTGTGTGTGTGTGTGTGTGTGTGTTGCTTGGATTTCCAGTATCTGCAGATTTTCTCGTTTGTTGTTCTGTTTAACTGTCTTCTTATAAGCTCTCTCCAGTTAGCTTGCTTTCAAGTTCAACCTCTGCTTCCACATAATGAAAGGGGTTATAGATTTCAGTTTAATTAAATGTTTGTTCAGCACCTTAAAAAAAACAACTTTAACTTGGATTTTATGGATTGATTTTGTTGGCACTTAATGCTCCAGTAAATGAAACTTCATTTCTGCATACCTGCTCACGAATGCACAAATACAGAGGTTGCTGTTAAAGGTTTACTACCAGAAGTCGAGTATGTGTCAGTGCTGAAATCTCTGTATAGAAGTATGGACTCAGGTAAAATAACCTATAATTGTTTTTGCACCTGACATAGAATCCTGTGTTGGATAAGAGGTAGCACAACTGGTTTACTCCATTAGTTTTAATGGAAGGAATGGATGTAAGATCTTCAAGTCAATCTTTGTTAAGGAAAACTGTGTGTGGATTATGTCTGTAATAATCTTTCAATCTCTAATGGGAGTTTAGACATTTTAATGCATTCAAAATGTTTAAATTGAAAATCCCTGGAAGCATAATGGTCCATTTTTGCTTGGATTATGCAGTCTTTCAGTACTTTTTTTATGTTTTCAGTTTCTAAATGCTTATAAATCACTCATAGACATTGAAGCCTAAAAATTTCTTTTCATGATAATAAAATGCAGCGTGGTCAGAAGCATGGCTTTACCCAGAGTATTGAAATACACTCAATGGCCACTGTATGAGTTTCTGGAATACTCAAACCACCCCAGATGGCACCAACAATCATTCCACAGTCAAAGTCACTTAGATCACATTTCTTTCTCCATTCTGATGTTTGGTCTGAACAACTTAAGTTATTGACCATATCTGCATGCTTTTGTGCATTGAGTTGTTACTACATAGAGTCATAGAGAAGTACGGCGCAGAAACATGCCCTTTGGCCCAAGTAATCTATGCCAAAAATCATTTAAACTGCCTACTCCCAACGATCTGCACAGGAACCATAGCCCTCCATACCCCTACTATCCATCTACACCCCTACTATTCACCTACCTATCCAAACTTCTCTTAAACATCAAAATCAAATTCACACGGACAACTTGTACTGGCAGTCTTTCCACACTCTTACGACCCTCTGAGTGAAGAATGACTGATAGATATTTGCATTAATGAGCAGGTGTAACTGGTAAAGTTGCCAGAGAATGTATGGTAAATCCCATTTTACTGAGAGCCTTACTCCTCATTGGGAATTAGGAGCAAAGATTTTCATTTTTGCTTGTACAAACCCATTTTTTTCAGCATGATAGTCCACCAAATGATATCAACGTTAGTGTAATGGCAAATATTAGCATTCGGTGTAATTTCCATATTTTTCAGTCAGTATTTTTCATACTTTTCTAATTAGTGTCTTTCACATTTATTAGTGTGGCTGTTAGACACTAGGGAACAAACCGTTTTTATATAGTGTGTCAGTTGTGTGCGCTAGTGTTATGTTATCTATTTGGGCTACATATGCTGATTCAAAAAGCAGTGTTTTAGTGAATTTTGTTTTTTAAGTTTTGATTTTATGCAGGAAAGCAATGAAGGCAGTACATTATCGGCACCAGGTGTCTGTGCTGTTTTTGTTCATTTGGAGTCAATCAAAAGAACATGGCAGTACACTAGATGAATGCCACTGACAATAACTGTTAGGAGCAAATGCAGCGTTTTATATTACTGTAGTAGTATTAGCAGTATTTTAATCTGTCTGTATTTCATTTAAATGCATAATTTGTTACTCAGCTAAATGGTAGTACGTATTTTTTTACCTTTCAACTATTTTCATGAAACTTTGCCTAGCTGGCACGGTTGCTTAATTGGGCCAAAATGTACAGGTTCCATTATATCCCAATTAACCCGAATCCATTGTAGTTGAATTGGTGGAATACATAGATCATAGAACAGTACAGCACTGCACGGACCACTCAGCTCACAATGCTGGGCTGAACTTAAAAATTACTGGTGAACGCAGCAGGCTGGGCAGCATCTATAGGAAGAGGTACGGTCGACGTTTCGAGCCGAGACCCTTTGTCAGGACTAACTGAAAGAAGAGATAGTAAGAGATTTGAAAGTGGGGGGGGGAGGGGGAGATCCAAAATGATAGGAGAAGACAGGAGGGGGAGGGATGGAGCCAAGAGCTGGACAGTTGATTGGCAAAAGGGATATGAGAGGATCATGGGAAGGGAGGCCTAGGGAGAAAGAAAGGGAGAAGGAGGAAGCCCAGAGGATGGGCAAGGAGTATAGTGAGAGGGACAGAGGGAGAAAAAGGAGAGAGAGAAAATTTATTTTTAAAAAAATATATATAAAATAATAAATAAGTGACGGATGGGGTACGAAAGGGGAGGTGGGGCATTAACGGAAGTTAGAGAAGTCAGTGTTCATGCCATCAGGTTGGAGGCTACCCAGATGGAATGTAAGGTGTTGTTCCTCCAACCTTTCTTTCTTTTTAAATCTTTTTATTGAATAAGTATACAAAAAGGTAAGCCATAAAGACACTAATACATTGTTAGAATATAATAAAATTACAGGAGATATTAATACAAAAAAAATGACACAAACAATGTAATTTAAACATAACATACTAAGGTAACATAATAGTATACTAATTTTTATACATATATATCAATAGAGAAAAGGAAAAAAAAACCCAAAAAAACCCCCACCGTGCAACTAAACTAAAAAACAAAGCAAAGCAATGGGCTAACTTGGAACCAAGCAGAGTTTAAAAAAAAACTTAAAATCACATCCTCAATCCCGACCTCCATTAAAAATAGTAAAAAAAAACAAGAAGGGTATATAAATATGGAGCAAAAAAAAGAGGAGAAAAAAAAATTACATTAAATGAAAATATTGAATAAAAGATCTCCAGGTCTGTTCAAATTTAAGTGAGGAATCATAAAGATTGCTTCTAATTTTCTCCAAATTCAAGCATAATATCGTCTGAGAAAACCAAAAAAAGGTAGTTGGAGTATTAAGCTCTTTCCAATGTTGTAAGATACATCTTTTCGCCATTAAAGTAAGAAATGCAATCATTCTACGGGCTGAAGGAGAAAGATTACTGGAAATTTTAGGTAGTCCAAAGATAGCAGTAATAGGGTGAGGAGAGATATCTATATTCAATACCTTGGAGATAATATTAAAAATGTCTGTCCAAGAAGTTTCCAGAGTAGGACAAGACCAGAACATATGAGTTAAAGAGGCTATCTGCCCCGGACATCTATCACAAAAAGGATTAATATGAGAATAAAAGCGAGCTAATTTATCTTTGGACATATGTGCTCTATGAACAACTTTAAATTGAATTAGGGAATGTTTAGCACAGATAGAGGAAGTATTGACTAATTGTAAAATCTGCCCCCAGTCATCCACGGAAATGATAGACCCCAATTCCTGTTCCCAATCTACCCTAATCTTATCAAATGGAGCTTTCCTAAGTTTCATAATAATATTATAAATCATAGCCGATGCACCTTTCTGACATGGATTAAGGTTAATTATAGTATCTAAAATGTATGTAGGAGGAAGCATTGGAAAAGAAGGAAGTATAGTACTTAGGGAATTTCTAACTTGTAGATATCTAAAAAAATGTATTCTTGATAAATTATATTTATTAGATAATTGTTCAAAAGACATAAGGGAACCATCTAAAAATAAATCCAAAAACCGTGAAATAGCCTTAATCTTCCAAATTTGAAAAGCACGATCCGTAAAAGAGGGAGGAAAAAATATGTTACCTAAAATAGGAATCGCTAGCCCAAATTGGTTAAGATCAAAAAATTTTCTGAATTGAAACCAAATACGTAAGGTATATTTAACTATCGGGTTAGATACCTGTTTGAGGCGTTTCAAATCAAAAGGAAGAGAGGAACCTAAAATAGAGCCAAGTGTACAGCCCTGAACAGATTGTAATTCCAATGCTACCCATTTAGGAATGGATAGTATATCCTGGTCAAGTAACCAAAATTTCATATGTCGAATATTAATTGCCCAATAATAAAATCTAAAGTTGGGTAATGCTAAACCTCCATCTCTCTTAGCTTTCTATAAATGTATTTTACCCAGTCTCGGGTTTTTATTTTGCCAAATAAATGAAGAAATTTTTGAGTCAACTTTATCAAAAAAAGATTTTGGAACAAAGATTGGTAATGCCTGAAATATATATAGAAATTTTGGCAAAAAAAACATCTTAACTGCATTAATACGACCAATCAAAGTTAAATATAAAGGAAACCATTTAGATGAAAGTTGAGTAATATGGTCAATTAAGGGTAAAAAGTTAATCTTAAATAAATCTTTGTATTTACAAGTAATTTTAATCCCAAGATATGAAAAATAATTATTAATCAATTTAAATGGAAAGTTATGATATAAGGGAAGTTGTTTATTAATCGGGAAAAGTTCACTCTTACTAAGATTTAATTTATAACCTGAAAAGAGACTAAATTGTGCTAATAACTCTAAAACAGCGTTCCTCCAACCTGAGTGTGGCTTCATCTTGACAGTAGGGGAGGCCGTGGATAGACATATCAGAATGGGAATGGGACGTGGAATCAAAATGTGTGGCCACTGGGAGATCCTGCTTTCTCTGGCGGACAGAGCATAGGTGTTCAGCGAAACAGTCTCCCAGCCTGCGTTGGGTCTCGCCAATATATAAAAGGCCGCGTCGGGAGCACCGGACGCAGTATATCACCCCAGCCGACTCACAGGTGAAGTGTTATCTCACCTGGAAGGACTGTCTGGGGCCCTGAGTGGTGATGAGGGAGGAAGTGTAAGGGCATGTGTAGCACTTGTTCCGCTTACAAGGATAAGTGCCGGAAGGGAGATCGGTGGGGAGGGATGCGGGGGGGGGGGGGGGAGAACGAATGGACAAGGGAGTCGCGTAGGGAGCAATCCCTGCGGAAAGCGGGGAGGGGTGGGAGGGAAAGATGTGCTTAGTGGTAGGATCCCGTTGGAGGTGGCGGAAGTTACGGAGAATAATATGTTGGACCCGGAGGCTGGTGGGGTGAAGGAACAACACCTTATATTCCATCTGGGTAGCCTCCAATCTGATGGCATGAACATTGACTTCTCTAACTTCCATTAATACCCCACCTCCCCTTCGTACCCCAACCGTTATTTATTTATTATTTTACTTATCTATTATTATATTTTTTTTCTCTCTCCTTTTTCTCCCTCTGGCCCTCTCACTATACTCTTTGCCCATCCTCTGGGCTTCCCCCCTCCCCCTTTCTTCCTCTCTGGGCTTCCCATCCCATGATCCTCTCATATCTCATATTTTTATGTGTGTTGCTTGAAATTCCAGCATCTGCAGATTTCCTCGTGTGTGCTGAACTTGATGCCTGTTTACATTTGATGGCCACTTTATGAGGTACACTTGTACATCTGAGGTACAGGAAGTACCTAATAAAGTGACCACTGAGTGTATAATAAATGTCCTCCTGTGTATCATGCATGTTACTTCATTCCTGTCGTAGGCATCCACCTATCTAACAGCCTCTTAAATCCACCGAACTGCCTGCTTCCACTCTGATCTTTGTAACCTATTCCAGGTGACTACAACTCTCAGCGTGAAAAATTTGACCCTCACATCACCTTTAAACTTCCTTCCTCTATCTTTAAACCCATGTCTACTGATGTTTAATACTTTCTCTGTGGGGAAAAGATTCTGATTGTCTATCCAATCTGTGCCTCTCATTTTTTTGAAACCCCATATCAGCTCTAATTGGTTTGGTCCCATGTGCAAAACCTTGACAATCTTCCAGTTTCCCCTTTTTCTATTGATTAATTAAGCATCAAAATGCTTAATTTGAAAATACTGTCCAAGTGTTGTCTATGATGTCATGCAATTTGGGGAATCCTGTGAACCAAGCAAATGGCTGTGCCTGCCCTGGCTACTCCTGTAGTATGAAGATAAATCAATCTTCTCTCCATGAGTATGGCATTCTGGCAAATTTTGCAATGTGATATTGAGAAATAACGTGTCAGATGCTACAGTGATCAGCAATAGAAGCCTGGAATAACTCTAAAGCTTGGAAGACACCTATCCAGGTACATCTATGCATTTGAAGTCATACATCTCAGTGAAAACAAACTTGCTGACTCTAAAGATAATCAGCTATCCACTTTCTGCATTAAGATAATGTTTTCTTTATTTTTCAGTGTACATACATACAGGTTGATCAGGTTGCAAAGACGCATGCAGTTGTTCTGAGCCGTCCGTCTTGGCTATGGGGGGCTGAAATGGGAGCCAATGAACATGGAGTATGTATCGGCAATGAGGCAGTCTGGGGAAAAGAAGAACAAAATGACAAAGAAGCTCTTTTGGGCATGGATTTAGTGAGGTTTGAATTACTTTACTACAAGTTGAATAATTCTTTGTGGGAAAGGTACTTTATGTACTTACTTTAATGTTTTCCTGTTGTTACAGTTTTTTTCACATTTGTTCCTTTATCTGACAGCAAGGACTAAACTATTCATCCATCTTGCCTCTATTGAGCTTTCTAAGTCCACAGTATGTGATACTGTTGCTTACTCCAGAGTATACTGATCTATCTCTAAAGTAGTTGGTAATTAGGCAATATTTTCTTAAGAACCACCCAACTTAAAGTTTCTAAAGCTGAACCACAAAGCCAGAGATGCTTACTTCCACCTTAATCTCCTGCAGTGGCTGCAGCCAAGTTTCTAATTGCTACATGCCTTTTTGAGTGTAATACTGGGTTTAATCTTGGTGGAGGTGATGATTGACCTTGAGCTTGATTGAAATTGACCCTAAGAAACTTGTAATATTGATTCTATTTAATATTTAAAACAGAATCAATTATTGATTTAGATATGCTTTTGGAACAGCTTTCATCAATTTTGATAAATGCAGTCTTGCAAATTACTGCTCATTTCTGACCATCCTTTCCTGTCCAAAGACTTAGAAACATAGAAAACCTACAGGTCCTTCGGCCCACAAAGCTGTGCCGAACATGTCCCTACCTTACAACTACCTATGCTTTATCCATAGCCCTCTATTTTTCTAAGCTCCATGTAGCCATCCAGGAGTCTCTTAAAAGACCCTATCATTTCTGCCTCCACCACTGCCGCCGGCAGCCCATTCCATGCACTTACCACTCTCTGCGTAAAAAACTTACTCCTGATATCTCCTCTGTACCTACTTCCAAGCACCTTAAAATTGTGCCCTCTTGCGCTAGCCATTTCAGCCCTGGGAAAAAGCCTCTGACTATCCACACGATCGATGCCTCTTATCATCTTATACACCTCTAGCAGGTCACCTCTCATCCTCCATCGCTCCAAGGAGAAATGGCCGAGTTCAGTCAATCTATTCTCATAAGGCATGCTCCCCAATCCAGGGAACATCCTTGTAAATCCCCTCTGCACCCTTTCTATGGTTTCCACTTGAAACATGTTGATGCCTCCCAAATCTATGCCAATCATTTTTGGAATTCAATACTTGAATCCTTCCAATTTCCACCTCTGTCCACCAAAGCGACCCCTTCCAAAATCACAAATGACTTCCTGTATGCTGAAAGATAGTTGAAATTAATTGACAAAAATTGTCAGATCTTCTAGTATCATTTTGGAAATTTATAGCATTGTCTTTTTGATCCTACTAGGGTAAAACTTTATTTCAGAAAGGGACATACTGAAGAAAGTAGTAACAAGACGATTTATCAAAGACTTAAAGAAAATAAATCCAATATAACATTACCCCCACATGATATTCATGCGTATGATTATAACATTTAAAAATGTGTCATTGTTATTTCTGAATGGACAATGGACACTCGAACACTACCTCAGTACTGTTTTCTTCTTGCACTATTTAATATTTTTAGATATACTTGTTATTGTAATTTATAGTTTTTATTATCATGTGCTGTACTGCAATGTACTGCTGCTGCAAAATAACAAATTTCATGACATATGCCAGATTCTGGTTCTATTTGTTTAGTTATTAACTGAACTAATTGTATTTATTTGTACCACAAGTTGCTTGAACTTGAAATAATACCTGGTCAATGATAATCTGTAGGTCAACTTGTTAACATGTAGGCTGGTTTGGTCATTAGAAGCACAATTCCTTTTGGAAGTACTTATTTGTGGATTATGTACATTTTTGTAGACTTGGACTTGAACGTTCTGAAACAGCAGAGGAGGCAGTCGATATTCTTACTGATCTGCTAGAGAAATATGGACAGGGTGGAAACTGCATGGAAGATGAAGTTACGTTTACGTATTACAACAGCTTTCTAATTGCTGACAAAAAGGAAGCATGGGTATTAGAGACGGTTGGTAAATACTGGGCAGCAGAAAGAGTTTCAGGTATATAAAGATTACACATCAGTCTTAAAGTCGATAATTTTGTTTGCCTTTTTAAATAAAACTGAACTGGTAACAGTTGTTGAATTATATTCAGACACAGCTGATCTTTTTAGACAATATTTCAGGGGATTTAATTTACTGTATGTACACTAGAACTTTTGAAATAAAATGGCTTTGTTAAACTTTAGGGATAAGCAGACGCCAGAAGTGTTTAAAAAAAGGGATCTAGTTAAAATCGATATCTGTACCCAGCTGGAAGCCCAAGAAGAGTTTATTCAGAAATGTTTAGATAGTTAATATTCATGCTGTAGTGGACTAAACAAATTTGGCACAAGAGTTCGCTGTCAAGGCCTCACGTTATATGTACTGTATAATCTTCCTTATAATGTCTCAATATAGCAGCTACTTTATTTTTAATTAACACAATTACTCTTTTTTGCTTCTGTCCAGCTTTCCCTAGTTGTTTTAATTATCACTATTTCATTGTAGCTATTCCTTCAATCCAGGTCTTCTCACTTTCCAGACATTGTGATGAATGTCATTCTCGGTCAAGGAGTTCAACCTGTGAATTTCTGAAACGAGAAAATCTGCAGTTGCTGGAAATCCAAGCAACACACACAAATTGCTGGAGGAACTCAGCAGGCCAGCCAGCATCCATGGAAAAAAGTGCAGTTGACATTTCGGGCCGAGACCCTTTGGCAGGACTGGAGAAAAAAAGATGAGGGGTAGATTTAAGAGGTGGGGGAGGGGAGGTGATAGGTGAAACCTGAAGGGGGAGGGATGAAGTAAAGAGCTGGGCAAAGTTGATTGGTGAAAGAGATACAGGGCTGGAGAAGGGGGAGTCTGACAGAAGAGAACAGAAGGCCATGGAAGTAAAAAAAGGAGCACCAGAGGGAGGCGATGGGAGGGCAAGGAGATAAGTAAGAGATAGAAAAGGGGATGGGGAATGGTGAAGGAGGTGTGGGGGGCATTACCAGAAGTTCAAGAAATCGATGTTGGAGATTGCCTTGGTAGTGGGATCCCACCACCAAGCCCATCTTTTCCTCCCCCACTTTCTGCTTTCCACAGAGATCACTCCCTACATGACTCCCTTGTCCATTCACCCCTCCCCAATGATTTCCCTCCTGGCACTTATCCTTGCAAGTGGAATAAGTGCTATACCTGCCCCTACACCTACTCCATCACTACCATTCAGAGCCCCAAACAGTCCTTCCAAGTGAGGTGACACTTCACCAGTGAGTCTATTGGGGCCATATACTGTGTCCGGTGCTCCCGGTGCAGCCTCCTGTATAATAGTGAGACCTGACATAGATTGGGAGACCATTTTTCCAAGCACCTACGCTCCATCTGCCAAAAGAAGCAGGATCTCCCAGTGGCCACCCACTTTAATTCCACTTCCCATTCCAGGATGTCAATCCATAGCCTCCTGGACTGTCGTGATGAGGCCACACTTAGGTTGGAGGAACAGCACCTTATATTCTATTTGGGTAACCTCCAACCCGATGGCACGAACATCGATTTCTTGAACTTCCAGTAATTCACTTCCCCCTCACCATTCCCCATCCCCTTTTCCCTCTCTTCACCTTATCTCCTTGCCTGCCCATCGCCTCCCTCTGGTGCTCCTCCCCCCTTTTTGTTCTTCTATGACCTTCAGTTCTCTCCTATCAGACTCCTCCTCCAGCCCTGTATCTCTTTCACCAATCAATTCCCCAGCTCTACACTTCATCCCTCCCCTCCTGGTTTTACCTATCACCTTGTGTTTCTCTCTCCCCTACCCCACCTTTCTCCAGTCCTGCTGAAGGGTCTCAGCCGGAAATGTCAACTGTGCTTTTTTCCATGGATGCGGCCTGGCCTGCTGAGTTCCTCCAGCATTTCATGTGTGTTACTGTGAATTTCTGATGTCTCTATTCTTATACTGAACCTTGTTGTTATTATCCAATCTTTTTTTAATAATAGGCTCAAGGGCAAGAGTGAAAATGGGGATTGGAGGAAGTAATGAGCTAGGCATTTCAGATTAAGTATGTGCAGACCATTGAAGCATAATGTTCAAAGATGTCCTTAAAATTTATGACTTTGGTGTGATGATCGAAATCCTTAAATGTGGACCAAGGACTATTTAAGTAATGGGAGGTAGGAATTTGAGGAAAGGTCATTTAGTAATTGGTTAAGGAAATTGAAGCAGAAGTATTTCTGTCCCCTTTGTTTTCTACTACCCAAAATAGCTTTCAATTAAAGGATCTTTTCCTGATACCTTTGCAATCTATTGTCCTTCAGTCGTGTGCACTTTTTATGGATTATTGAATAGGAAATACTCCACCTCCCATCCCCAACCCCTTCCTGCTGCTAGTTGTAATTCATAGATGTGTTAGTTGGTCTAGTAATTTCACATTTTGAATATTTTCAGTGCTTTAGATCCTATGTTATTGAGTGCAATGGAGTGAAATGTGGTAGAGAATATCTCTATTCGGTTTTCTACTGCTGCACAGAAAATCCCCAAAAGCAGTGAAAGCCATTATTCCAAACTTGCAGATATTGTTGATGTTATGTGATGTTTTTATTGTGATTACTCTGTCAAGTCATTATTGTGAAATAATCAACTGAACCTTCCATATACTGTATTTACTTAGCTGTTGACTTTTGTAAAATGATTAATAACTTTAATAATTTACAGTAAATAATGGTTAAATAGAAAAATATGATGGTCTTCCATTTCTCTATGTTCAGAGGGGGTACGGAATATTTCCAATCAGCTTTCCATAACAACGAAGATCAATAAAGAACACCCAGAACTGAGAGATCATGCAAAGAATCGAGGCTGGTGGGATGGTAAAATGAAGTTCGACTTTGCTGCTGTGTATTCCTATCAGGGCTCTGCTAAGGAATTGGATGATCGATATTGCGCTGGCCTCCGTCTTCTGAATAAGCATAAAGGTAATTAAAAACGATGAACTTTGAAATGTTTCTTACATACAGATTAATTAATTCTCTCAACAATCTCTCTTTAAATGTTATTAAAGAAACATAGATTTTCATAGGAAACGTAGACTGTTTCCAGTTAAAGAAATTCATGAACCTTTTATACAGTATAAATACAGAAATGTAAACAAATTAGTTTGTCTTAGTGAGAAGAGCTGATTTTCATTGTTGAGGATGAGTATTCTACCTTATAAATTATACACCAGTTTTTTTTAATGATGTTTGCAAGACATTTGCTTTTTCAGAAGGGACTAGTTTTCACAGATCCATATGCTATCTTGTAATATTAGTAGAATACTAAGAATAGTATGAGAGACTAAAATCTTTCAACAGTAAACACAGGACAATAGGTTTTTATGATTATTCAGGAGTGTATTTCACACTTCAGTTAGGAAATTATTTCTGATTTATGAGAGAGTCTTTAAGGAACTTATTGTCAGAGCCAATTAATTAAAAATTATAATAACTGATAATGATAGATGGATGTAAACAGATGTGCTTTGAAAGAAGACACAAGAAACTGCAGAATCTGAAGCAACAAACAAAATGTTGAGGAACTTGGTATTTCAGGCAGCATCTTTGGAGGAAAATGGACAGTCAATGTTGTGGGTCAAGACATTTCAGGCAAAAGATGGCAAGTGCAAGGTGGATTCAAGTGAGGAGAAGTAATAGATGGAGCCTTGCCTCTTCCCTTCCTTCACCCCTTTACCCTCCCTTCTGTCTTTCAGCCCAAATGAAAGGTCTAGACCCAAAACATCTCTACAGATGCTGCCTGACTTGCATTTTTCCAGTATTTTCTCTGTGGTACTTTTAAGTTGCATTAAGATATAATTGAACTATAGCATGTGAGGTAAGACAGACTCAGTAAAATAATTGGTGTTACCGTGGTTATGACTCTGAGGTTACTTTAGTTTTTGACAATACGAAAGTGGTTTTAGAAATTATGTAACTCTGGCTTCGGCTAGCAGCTTAATATAGGGGATGATAGTCCCCCCCCGACCTGGCCAAACTTAAGAAATCTCGTCTGGGTGGATGCTGCATGATGTGTCCCCTGTTACAAATCAGTACCACAAAATAACAAACGGTACACAAAAGGCGATTAAATGATTGAGCGTTAGAATCCTTAATTTGACTAGATGGTTAGTAAAGAAAACAAAAAAAGAAAAAGGGCCTATTCTCATGAAACAGTCTAATGCACAATGTTGGAGCTCACTGATAAGGTCGTTCGTCCAGCATCGACCTCCTCCGATGGTTACTGACCTTCAGACCCTCACTCCAAGTCCACTCCATCTGGCGGCCTACCAACTCTCTCCATTTGCGTTTTCTCTCCTCATCTCTCCCCGGCAAAAGACCGCGAATTCCCGGCTCCCAGACACACAAGAAAGAACAACATCCTGCTCATTGGCTAACATGTCCCGTTATCTCTAGTCATAACCCAAACATTGCTGCTACAGAGAAACCATTACCTTAGCAGTGGAACATCACAGAGAAGCTATTACATTAGCAGTGAAACCTTACAGCACATTACAATTATATTTACAATACATGTTGTTTGCAGAGCAAAGCAATAATCAGCTCTAAGAAAGAGAGGTTAATATAACAGATCTGTAAAAATTTCATAATGTTTTAGATAATCATATAAAATATCTTGTGAGTTTTTATTGCATCATTATGCTCTCATCTTTGAGTGAAAAGTTGTGAGATTGAGTTTTAGATCACTTAACTGGAATCATGAAACATCTAACCCCTTCCGTCAGTCAGTTGTCAGACCTGTGGAAAGCGTCAACTGTTTCTGATTTTCACAGGGGGTACACAAGTCCAAGGATAGTTTTTGCCTTTGTTATTACCTTTATTTTTTAGTTTGAAAGATTAGTTTACATTATGATCTTGTTTATAATAGGAAATATTAGAGTTGAAACAATGATGGAAATTCTCCGGGACAAAGAGAGTGGTATTAACATGGAAGGTGGCTTCACGACAACAGGAAGCATGGCCTCCATTCTTCCAACGGACACTAATCTTCACTGCATTCATTTTTTTACAGCAACTCCTTACCCTGAGAGGTAAAGCAAAACACGCCTCTTCAATTGTTCACATATTTCATTTTATCTTGATACTTTCCTGATCATTAGCTTACAATATCTTACAATATTCAGATTAAAATCATTTATAATGGAAGTGTAATAAAGAAGTTTCAAATCTGTACAACCTATCAGAGTACAAAATAAATTGAAATAAAACATGTCATTGGATAGAGAGCAAAGAAAGCAAGGCTTACGATGAATAATTTCAAAATGCCAATGAATAAAAATTGAAGAAGAAAGGCAGACAGTTAATAGTACTGAAGAGAGAGGGAAGATAATGTGAAATCCTAATAAATAAATTGTGAATGAGCCAGCGATAGAGACTGAGAGTAGAGTTGAACAAGCCTGTGATGAAACAAAGGTGAGGCCAATGGGTAAGGTAGACCATAAATCCATAATATATAGGGGCAGAATTCGGCCATTTGGCTGATCAAGTCTGCTGCACCATTTCATAATGGCTGATCCAAGTTTCCTCTCAGCCCCAATTTTCTGCCTTCTCCCTGTATCCCTTCATGCCCTGACCAATCAAGAATCTATCAACCTCTACCTTAAATATACATAAAGACTTAGCCACCACAGCTCCTGTGGCAAAGAATTCCACAGATTCACCACTCTCTGACTAAAGAAATTCCTCCTCATTTCTGTTCTAAAAGGACATCCCTGTATTCTGGGGCTGTGTCCTCTGGTCTTAAGCTCTCCCACTATAGGAAACACCCTCTCCACATCCATTCCATCAAAGCCTTTCACCATTTGATAGATTTCAACAAGGTCATGCCTCATCCTTCGGAATGCTAGTGAATACAGGCCCAGAACCATCAGATGCTCTTCATATAACAAGCCATTCAATCCTGGAATCATTTTCATGAACCTCCTTTGAACCCTCTCTAGTTTCAACACATCCTTTCTAAGGGGCCCAAAACTGCTCACAATACTTCTTCCTCACCACAGACTCAATCTACAAATTAACCTTTAGCTAATCCTGTACAAGGACTCCCAAGTTCCTTTGCGCCTCAGTTTTTGTATTTTCTCTCCATTTAGAAAATAGTCAACCATTTCATTTCTTCTACCAAAGTGCATGACCATACACTTCCTGACACTGTATTCCATTTGCCATTTCCTTGCCTATTCTCCTAATCTGTCCAAGTCCTCTGTAGCCCCTCTGCTTCCTAACTGGTCCTCCAGCTATCTTCATATCATCTGCAAACTTTGCAACAGAACCACCAATTACATCATCCAAATCTTCAACATATAATGTAAAAAGAATCAGTCTGAACACAGACCCTTGTGGAACACCACTAGTCACCAGCAGCCAACCAGAAAAAGCTCCCTTTATTTCCACTCTTGGACTCCTGCCAGTTAGCCACTGCTTTATCCATGCTAGAATCTTTACTGTAATGCCATGGGCTCATAGCTTGTTCAGCAGCCTCATGTGGCACCTTGTCAAAGGCCTTCTGTAAATCAAAGTACACAATATCAACTGATTCTTCATTATCTATCGTGCTTGCTATTTCTTCAAATAATTCCAACAGGTTTGACAGGCAAGGTTTTCCTTGAGGAAACCATGCTGACTATGGCCTATTTTATCATGTGCCTCCGTCCACCCTGAGTGCTCATCCTTAATAATTGACTCCAACATCTTCCCAACCACTGAAGTTAGACTAACTGACCTACAGTTTCCTTTCTTCTGCCTCTCTCCCTTCTTGAAGAGTGGGGTGACACTTGCAATTTTCCATTCTACTGGAACCATTCCAAAATCTAATGCTAGTTCTGAGAATCCAATTATTATTAAAAGTAGTAAAGTGCATCTGTAGAGCTGTACACATAATGTTCCCAATAAACGGAAGCAAAATGAAACAGATTGAGAAAAAATTTTGCAGGCATTACTACTGAAAAATCAAGTGTCAATTAAACGTTTGAGACTATCCTATATTTAGAAAAGATAGAAAAGGAAAAATGGGTGGATGGTTCATGATACTCATGAGATGTAACATAATCAGTGTAGAAAAACAGTGGAAAAGAGATGGAAGAAATATGCAGACAAATTTGATGAAATGAGTGGAAAAAATACTCATAATGGGGGATCTTGGCTATCCCAATATCATTGGCACCAAAGAAATATATAATTAAGAAAAGGAAATAATTTCCTACAATATGTATCGGACTTACTTCCAGCCAAACATTTATACACAAATGAAGAATTTGCAGTGAATCCAGTAGTGGGGTATGATCTGAAGCACACAGGAGTGGGAGAACATCCAGGAAATAGTGACCATGGTGTAACATGCTTTGAGCTGATTCTGGGTAAGGACATTTATGAAAAAAAGCAGGTTAATAAATTTTAGAAAAGCTGATTTTGAGATACCGAGAAGATGAAATGAGTTACAATTTTGGCAAACAATAGTTAACAATACAAATTGTAATCGACAAAGTGTAGGAAAATATATTCATTCTACTAAATAGAGACATAATGGATACTGAGGATAAGAAGAGACCTTTGTTAAGTATAAATACTACAGAAGAGTCTGTGATAAGGAGAATACAAAGGAATTGAGAGAAATACGTCGTCAAACCAATAATTTCATAGTTTCTGTTTGCTTTCCTGGGCAAGTAATCAAGAAACATGAAACAAAATTGTGAAATATGGTATTTTACATACACATCAATGGAAATAGCAAGTTTGGGATAGGAGTAAGGAAATCATTGGATGGACTTGGCAATATCACAGCAATAGCAGAGAAATGCAGAAATATTATATCATCATTTTACTTTGATATTTTCCAGGAAAATAGAACAGATGGACAGACGTTGAATGATGAGTTCAAAGTAAACTTATTATCAAAGTACACATGTTATATGTCACCATATATAATGATGAGATTCATTTTCTTGTGAACATCCACAGTAACTACAAGGAACACAATAGAAACAACAAGAGACCACACCCAAGAGGACTGACAAACAACCAATGTGCAAAAGACAGCCAATTGTGCAAATAGAAAAAGAAATAAAAATAAGAATTATAAATAAATAAGTAAGCAATAAATATCAAGAACATGAGGTGAAGTGGTTGTGGGAATAGTTCTGTGATAGGGTGAGTGAAGTTATTCCCTCTGGTTCAGGAGCTTAATGGTTGGGTAAGTGCACTTAATATAGAAAAGGGGGATATATTAAATCCTAAGAAGATAAAAACACTTGGATTTATTGTATCCAAGCATTTTAAAAGTATCTGAAGAGATAAATAGGCATTATTACACACATTTAAAAGCTGTTGTGTCTGAGACTGGCAGATAGCCAAGACAATACCTGTACTTAATATGGGGTACAGAATATCCATATGAGAAAGATCAAAGTGAATGATCAGTAGTTCTGTGCAAGGCCTCTTATCCTTTTCTCTGTTTTGTTTGTTTAATCTTATGTTATGTGCAAGCCTGTAGCATTTGCTTGGTTCAGCTCTGACAGACAGGAATCCCTCCTACTCTGCTGAGCTGACTAGGCTAGCTGACTGTAGTAAGATTATGTTTTACTGCTTCAATCCCATGATGCTGACTGTCAAGTTGCTAAGTTTTTCAGGGCAGGTGGTGTGTCTCAGTCTTAAATTCATAATATATTTCAGCCTACACCATTAATAAATGAACAGTAAGAACTTAATGGTCATTGTCTTGGTGTCTCAAAGTCAGTATTCTCAATATTGGTGGCTTGTTTTGTCAAGTTGCCTGTAGTTTCTGTATTACAGAAATCCATTGCTCACAGAAATCCATGGATAACATTTTCTCAGTAACCACCAGGTGTCATTGGAGTTGCATCTCTTTCTCAATGCTCACATAGTTAAGATGGAAACCCCAACCATGAAAGATTATATATTTTGTTGAAAACTGCTTATAAGTCATGATTTAGTTTCATTAAGCAACTTAATATTTTTATTGTTAAAATGAAATAGTAATGTTTGCAAGTAGTTGGTATTTACAAAACATGTTGGTCTGTCTTTTCTTAGGTCTGTTTTCAAACCATTTATCTTTGTTCAAAATATGAGGCAGTTTTTACTGACAAGTTCACCTTCATTTGGTCCCGATGATCCAGTAAAAAAGAAACCCCGGTTCCAGAGTAAACCAGACAGAAGACATGCCCTCTATAAAAAGCATGAAGTGGCAGCTGCATTCATGGAGACCAAAAAGGTATTTAAAATCTGTTAATTAGGACTGTCAGTTACTTGCCATAAATGTGTGTGATTAACACAGTAGCAAACTTTTCTTTTAATATTTTTATCATGTTAAATACATATATTGCTATGGTTTGACAAAAACCTTACAGTAGCTTTCACCTGGCATTGTGCCTTAGCTCCCAGCACTCTGTCAATTCCCATTTTTATGCCCTGAAGGGAGAGTAGGTGGAAGGAAAAATAGGAGAAGGAGTGAAAAAGAAGAGGGAATGAACAAGCAAAATACTGTTACACTCAGGCTGTTTCACAACAGTTGTAGGTTGTACTTTAAGGGTTCAATTGATATTGAGACAGCCAGAGAGGGTGTTATATAAATGGGGGAAGCCATTGCACTTGCATTTGATACTTGGAAATGTCAGAAGCATAGCCTGGTGAGGTGTCTCATTGGACATTTTCATGTCCAGCCCCACAGTGTCAGATGCTCCAAACACTATTCCTTCTCCTTGTTGATCAGCACTATGAGTCCTCTTTTTAAATGATTTTGAAATCCTTCCTACCACTGAGTACATCTTCAAGAGGTGGTGCCTTTTCCATCATTAAAGACCCTCACCATCTGGGACGTCCTTTTTTTGTTACCACTATCAGGGAGGAGGTACAGGAGTTTGAAGACCCACACTCAACTTTTTAAGAAGGGCCTCTGCCACGATATTTCTGAATGGTCCATTAACCCGTGAACTCGATATCATTATTCATCTTTTGCATGATTTATTCATGTTTGTAACAAAATAATTTTTATGTCTTGCATAAAATAACAAATTTCATGATATATGTCACTGACAATAAACCTGGCTCTGATTCTCCAGGCTAAAGCTTCTAAGATGCTTGAAGATATAAAAGCACTGGAAAAGAAGCAGCTTGAAACAGTGGAGGATGTCCTTCAGCATGGAATACCAGATACGACAAAAGTTGTTCATCTCTTTTCTGATTGTGTAACTGAGGAAATATCAATTTACAATTTGTAATTATCCAATCCAACTGGATACTTCTGTGGTGATATTTCTGTTTTTAAGATACATTGCTGCAAAAAGTGACGATGAAGGGGCATCTAACTTTCAAACTGACTGATCCAATACTAACTTATACGGGCTGAGCACCCCTTATCCAAAATGCTTGGGGTGGGAAGTGTTTTGGATTTTGGAATATTTGCATCGAAATAATAAGATAGCTTGGGATGAGAACCAAATCCAACACAATATCTATTTACATTACATTTACAGTATATATAATGCACGAAGGTCTGGCTATGCTGACGGCTAAAAACAAACTGGTGCCAACAGGGTCCCACTCAGGGTACTTCAGATCACTTCTCGGAACTGTCTGTGGCGCACAGAGACCTGCACTTCACCTGGGAACCTTCCCAGCACCTTGTAGACTTTTCTATTTGTGGTGTTTTGATAGCGCTCAACAAAGTTTTGGATTTGGAATTTCAGAAAAGGGGTGCTCAACCTGATATAAATATATACTGGATAAAAATTTTAAAAATAGTATATTTTGCAATATTTTTTATTAAAGCCACACTATTATAATTTCACTAATGCCACCATCATGCAAAATTTGCCATGACAGTAATCTGAATAAATATAATGATTTTCTCTACTTGGATCAGGTCACAAGCATATGTCTCCTAGATCCAATGAGTTGTAAAAATGCTATTCCCTTCTCTCCATTCCTCCATCTCTGCCACATCTGTTCTCAGGATGAAGCTGTCCATTCTAAAACATCTGAGATATCCTTTTTTTTCAAAGGACGGGTTTCCCTTCCACCATTATTGAAACTGCCCTCACCTGCATCTTCTCCATCCCTTCATCCTATAGTCATTTTTTATAACGACGATACGGTTCCCATTGTCCTATTCTACCACCCCATGAGCATCAATATCCAGCATATTATTCCATAGGGATCTCTTTCTGTATGATTCTGTTGTCCACTAATCCCTCCCCACTGATCTTCCTCCAGGCATTTATCCCTGCAAGCTTGACAAGTGCTATACCTTCCCCAACATATTCTCACTCACCACCATTCAGGGCCCCAAAAATTCCTTTCAAGTGAGGCAACACTTCACCTGCAATTTAGTTAGGGTCATCTGTTGTATCCAGTGCTGCTGGTGCAGCCTCTTCAACATAGTGAGACCCAGCACAGACTGGGGGAGCGTTTTGTTGAGCACCTTCGCTCTGCTGCTGTAAAAAAAAAGGCAGGATCTCCCGGTTCCATTCCCATTCTGATGTGTCTGTCCATGGTCTTCTGCAAGGATGAGGACAAGCTCAAGTTGGAGGAGCAACGCCTCATATTCCATCTCGGTAGCCTCTACTCATTGATTTCTCAAACTTCCAGTTCTTTCTCCCCCTTTATCATTCTTTCTTTTATAATTTCTCATTCTGGTTACCCTCTCACTCCTGTTCTCACCTGTCCATCACCTCCCTTTGGTCCCTCTTCTCTTTCTTCAATGGTCTATTCTCCTCTCATATTGGATTCCTTCTTCTTTAGCCCTTTACGTTTTTCATCTATCCCTTCCTAGCATCTTACTTCATGCCTCCCTCCCCCACCCATTCCCCCTCACCCCTTACCTGTTTGCCCGATCACCTGCCAGCTTGTACTCCTTCGCCCCTCAACCTTTCTTATTCTGCCTTCTTACCCCTTCCTTTCCAGACCAGATGAAGGGTCTTGTCCCGAAACACCAACTGTCTGTTACCCTCTATAGATACTGCCTGATGTGCTGACTTCATCCTGCATTTTGTGTGTGTTTCTCAAGGTTTTCCGGCATCTTGTGTGTACAGAATGTCACCTAGAGCAATCTTACATCTAAAGAATCTCTCAACAGTTTCTTCAAAGACGTTGGTTACTGCCCTACATTGGTTGCTGTCCTAATGGCCGAGAAAGCTGAACCACCTTTAACACTATTCTTTAGATGTAAGTAAGCTCACTTCCAATGTTTTCTGTTCCCATTAAGTCATGGCACCAGAGTGGCATAGCAATCTTTACAGATGTACTGTATATAAGCTGCATGGAAAATCATTTCAAATTATTTCAACCAGTGAAAAAGAAATGAGAGGCACAGATTCATAACTGGAACATACTAATTTAGCAATGGTGCTCCTAGTTCTTCACAAACAGTCAAAATTCAGTGGACTTCCAGGTAGATTAGTGGTACAAAAACCTTTGAATCCTCCAGATTTACGTTTTATAATAATAAGGAAAGGTACTTGATTACCCCTGTGGTTTCAACTGCTCTAATGTTTCCATGGCCACCTTCCATCTTCCCTTACCTTAATTATACAAACTCTGCTGCAAAATACTTCACTTCGCTAAATCCTCTGTCGTCAACTATATCAGTAAGCGTGCAGGCGACATTGGTACCTCAACAACGTTCATCTCACAGCCCTGACTGAATGCTGAGGTGCACTCCCTACTAAAAGCCCAGGTTGCTGCCTTCAAGTCTGGTGAGAAAACACTTGTCAGAGCAGCCAGGAGAAATCTCATCTGAGGAGCAAGCGGTCAAAGGCTGCCTACTCAAAAAAAATCCAGGAACACCTGTTTGATAGTGATCCCCGGCAAATGTGGTTGGGCATGAAGGGCATTACTGACGACACAAGGAAAAGCAGCATCGACTGTACCAGTGACACCTTCCTCCCTAATGCTCTAAACAATTTTTAATACCTGCTTTGGGCCACAAAAACTACCCCTCTCCCAGGTGAGCAGCCACAGTCCATACAGCAGCAGACGTGAGAAGGACTCAGCAGACAGTCCACCCTGTAAGGCATCCGGGCCAGACAACATCCCAGGCTGACTACGTGAGTGTGCATGCCAGCTCACTGACATCTTCAACACATTGCTCACCCAAGCTACTGTCCCCACATGCTTCAAATCAACCACCCTCATCCCTGTACCAAAGAACTAAATGACTACCGCTCAGTAGAACTGCACTAATCATCATTAAATGATTTGAATGGCTGGTACAGATCAAAAACTCCTTTCCTACTACATTGGACACTCAAAGTTCAAAGTAAATTTATTATCAAAGTACATATAAGTCACCATACACAACCGTGAGATTCATTTTCTTTGCAGGCAATCACAGTAAATACAAGAAACACAATAGAATCAATGAAAGACCATACCCAGCAGGACAGATAAACAACCAAAGACAAGCTGTGCAAATACAAATAGAAAGAAAAAACAAAATAATCAGAATAATAATAAATAAATAAGCAATAAATATCAAGAATATGAGATGAAGAGTCCTTGAAAGCGAGTCCATAGGTTGAGGGAACTGTTCAGTGATGGGGCAAGTGAACTTATCCTCTCCGGTTCAAGAGCCTGATGGTTGAGGAGTAATAACTGTTCTTGAACCTGCTGGTGTGGGTCCTGGGGCTCCTGTACCTTCTCCCTGATGGCAGCAGCGAGAAGAGAGCATGCCCTGAATGGATGGATGCTGCTTTCCCGCAACAGCGCTCTGTGTAGGTGTACTCAATAGGGGTGGGAAGGGCTGTATACACTACTTCTTGTAGGCATTTTCATTCAAGCAAGTTGGTGTTTCCATACCAGGCCGTGATGCAACCAGTCAATATACTCTGCACCACACACCTAAAGAAGTTTGTCAAGGTTTTGACTTTCTCCACCTCTGATCCCCCGGTGAGGACTGACTCATGGATCGCCGGATTCCTCCTCCTGGAGTCTATAATCATCTTCATGCTGACTTTGAGTGAGAGGTTGTTGTTGTGGCACCTTTCTACAAGATTTTCAACTTCCCTCCGAAATACTTATTCGCCACCACCTTCGATTCAGCCAATGCTTAAATACTACACTGCGAAGGCAAGCCAGAAACCATGGCTGACTGCAGAGGTTCATGCTCTGCTTAGGGATCAGGAGCTGCCTTCAGATCGAGGGACAGGATGACTCTAAAGTCAGCAGGAGCCATGCTCTGCCATGCCATTAGCAAGACAAAGTGTGAGTACACACAGAAAATTCACACCTTTGTGACAGCAGGGACATGCGGTGCATGCGCCAAGATATACAAACCATGACTGATTACCCTCTGCATCAATAACAGAAATGGCTCCCTACCTGACAGGCTGAATGCCTTCTATGCACAATCTGTTGCAATGAATGATATGTCGCACCCTTTCCCCCTAAGGAACAGGCACCCTGTCTGGCTGCAGCCCAGCTGAGGAGGATCCTAGCCGGGGTAAACCATGTAAAGTTATGGGGCCAGACAACATACATGGTCAGATGCTGCGGGACTGTGAAGCCCAGCTAAAAGTGGTCTTAATGGACATCTTTAATATCTCTTTGAAACAGTCCATTGTCCCTACAGGAGTCAAGGCAGCCACCATTATCCTGGTTCCCAACAGAGTGACCGTAATTGGCCAAAACAATTACCATACAGTGGGCACTGACTTCAACAATCATAAAGTGCTAGCGGATCATACAAAATCTCACATTCCAGCTACATTGACCCTTTCCAGCTTGCCTACTGCTCAAACCAGTCCACTGATGATGCCATAGCCTTGGCTTTCCACTCTGTCCTCCCCACCTAAAAAATGATGCCTTATATACCAGGATGTTGTTCATCGACTTCAGCTCAGCATTTAACAAGATTATCCTGAGAGTCTGGTGGATAAATTGTCCTTGATGAGAATCAACACCCCTATCTATAAATGGATCTTGGACTTCTTGACAGAAAGGCCCCAGTGAGTCCGAGTTGGTAGCAACATCTCAATGCTAAGCACTAGTGCTCCCCTGAATTGTGCGCTCATCCCACTGCTGACTCACGGCTGCATTACCAGTTTCAGCTCAATCTGCACCAACAAGTTCGCTGACGGTGGTTGGCCTTATCAGCAACAATGATGAGTCAGCATACAGAGAGACGGTTGAGAGGCTTGTCAAATGGTGTGGGAACAACAACCTAATATAAGAGATGATTGTGGTCTCCAGGAAGGTGCAGGTCAACCGCGCCATTGCATATCAATGGCTCTGCCATGGGGAGAGTGAAGAGCATGAAGTTCCTTGGTGTGCACATAACAGACATTCTAACCTGGACCCACAACACTTCCTCATTAGTCAAGAAGGCACAGTAGCATCTACACTTTCTGAGGAGAATGAGGTGTGCAAAGCTCTTCACCCTCATTCTAACAACTTTCCACAGGAGCTCCATCAAGAATGCCCTGTATGGCTGCATCCTCGTGTGGTATGGAAGCTGCAAGGCATCAGACCACAAAATCCTGCAGATAATAGTTAAAAATCTCTGAGAGATCACCAGGGTCTCCCTCCCCCATATTTCTGACATTTATCGAGAGTGATGCAGAAGAAGGGCCTGCAGCATTGTTGAGCATCCCTACTACCCATCCCAGAGTCTCTTTGACCCACTACTGTCAGGAAGGAGATGCGAAGCACCGGGACTAGGACTACCAGACTGGGTAACTCAGGGTAACCTCTTCCCTCGGGTTGTGAGACTAATGAATATGCTGCCACCACCGAGGTCTTGTCACTAGGGCAGTGAGCTGATTACTGTTTACTTGTGTAGTGCACTACATAAATTTTGAATTATATTTCATTGATTTATTTATGGGTTATATTTTGGTTTATGTGCTGTGTGTGCTATATATTTTGTGGGTGACCGTGGTCTGGAGAAACATTGTTTTGCTGTATGAATGTACAATCAGATGACAATAAACTTGAACTTGAACTGCTCTACAACCGATGCCACAGCATCAGTCACACAGCTGGTACTGACACAACCTAGCAAACAAGGACACTTATGTTAGAATACTGTTTCTGGATTTCATTTTACTTAAGAACATAAGAAATAGGAGCAGGAGTAGGCCATCTGGCTGGTCAAGCCTGCTCCGCTATTCAATAAGATCATGGCTGATCTGGCCATGGACTCATCTCCACCAACCTGCCTTTTCCCCATAACTCTTAATTCCCTTACTATGCAAGAACCTGAATCCATGCTGTATCCACCTGATGAATCCATTTCTTTCCGTATGCCTCACTATTTCTTCTTTAATGATAGCTTCAAGCATTTTGCTAACTACAGATGTTAAACTAACTGGCCTATAGTTACCTGCC
Organism: Mobula birostris; assembly: GCF_030028105.1. NCBI lineage: Eukaryota > Metazoa > Chordata > Chondrichthyes > Myliobatiformes > Myliobatidae > Mobula > Mobula birostris. The sequence goes on along the minus strand of NC_092375.1, from coordinate 168,568,391 downwards.
TTTTGCCTACATTCTTTTTTGAACAGTGGTGTGATATTCGCCATCTTCCAATCCACCGGGACGTCCCAGAGTCCAGAGAATTTTGGTAAATTATCACCAAAGCCTCAACTATAACATGCCATTTCTTTCAGTACCCTGGGATGCATTCCATCAGGACCAAGGGGCTTGTCTATCTTTAGGCCCACAGGTTTGCTCAGCAATAACTCTTTAGTGATAATTATTGTATTGAGGTCCTCGCCTCCCATTGCATCCATAACATCTCTCTTTGACGTGTTAGATGTGTCCTCCACTGTGAAGACGACACAAAATAGTCATTCAAAGCCTCGGCCATACCCACTATCATACCCAATATCAATTCTTCCTTCTTGTCCTCCGAGGAACCTACATTCACTTTAGCCACCCTTTTCTGCTTTATATAATTATAAAAACTTATACTGTCTGTTTTTTATGTTTTGTGCTAGTTTATTTTCATAATCTAGTTTCCCTTTCTTTATTGCTTGCATAGTGGCACTTTGTTGCTTTTTAAAGTTTTCCCAATTTTCCAGTTTCCCACTACTCTTGGTGATTTCGTACGCACGAGCTTTTAGTTTGATGCCTTCCTTTATTTCCTTAGTTATCCATGGCTGGTTCTCCCCACCCTTATTGTCCTTGCTTTTAACTGGAAAATACTTCTGTTGAACACCGTGAAAAATCTCTTTGAAAGTCTTCCACTGTTTCTCAACTGTCCCACCATATAGCCTGTCTTCTCATTCTACACTAATCAAATCCTCCCTCATCCCATTGTAGTCTCCATTGTTTAGGTATAATACACTGGTTTTCGATCGAACTATTGCATTCTCCATTTGTATGAGAAATTCAATCATACTGTGATCACTCTTTCTAAGAGGGTCCCTAACTACAAGATCACTAATTTTACCTGTCTTATTGCACAGGACCAGATCTAAAATAGCACGTTCCTTCGTAGGTTCAGTAACATGCTGTTCAAGAAAGCCATCACGGATGCATTCTACGAAGTCCTCAAGACTTTTTGTCATTCAATACTATTGTCCCACAGATCTTGGTAAATAAACTCCTACTCCTCGGTCTAAATACATCATTGTGCAACTGGGTGTTAGATTTCCCAACCAGCAAACACAGACCTTAAATGGCACACAAGAAAATCTGCAGATGCTGAAAATTCAAACAACGCACACAAAATGCTGGTGGAACGCAGCAGGCCAGGCAGCATCTATAGGAAGAAGTACAGTCAACGTTTCGGGCCGAGACCCTTCGTCAGGACTAACTGAAAGAAGCACTGCCACCAATCTCATAGTTCCCACACCCCGCACTTCCCATTTCTACCTCCTACCCTTCTTTCAGTTAGTTCTGATGAAGGGTCTCGGCCCGAAACGTTGACTGTACTTCTTTCTATAGATGCTGCCTGGCCTGCTGCGTTCACCAGCATTTTGTGTGTGTTACAGACCTTAAATCATCAGGATGCACAACTGCTGCTCTCTCCCCACCATCCTCAACATGAGCGCTACTCCCCCAGCTCTGTGTGCTGAACCCATTGCCGTACATTCTGCTCATACCTGACTACACAGCCAAACACCTGTATAATCACCATGTCAAGTTTGTCAATGACACGACAGTGGTGGGGCTCATCAGCAACAATGATGAGATGGCCTACAGAGAGGAGCTGGAAGAGCTTGAGACTGGGTGCCAGGCAAATAACCTCTTCCTTAATGTCAACAAGACAAAGGAAATGGGTGTCCTATCCGCTATCAAGAAAGATGTCTGAAAAGGGCCCACAACATAATGAGGAATCTCACCCACACTGCTCATGGACTGCTTGTCTCACTCACATCAGGGAGGAGGCTATGGTGGGTGGATCCATGCCAGGACCACCAGACTCTAAAACAGTTACTTTCCCCAAGCAGAAAGGCTGATAACACCTCCACCCGCTAACCCACCCCTCCACAATCCCGAACACCACTACTTTATCATTTCCTGTCAGTTACCTTCTGTATAGACACTACTGTGAATCACTTTATGGACATACAATCAATCCATGTATATAAGTTATCTTATGTATTTATACTTTTTTTTTATTGTGTTCTTTATTTTATTGTGTTTATTTCTGTGCTGCATTGGATCCAGAGTAACAATTATTTTGTTCTCCTTTGCACTTGTGTACAGGAAATGACATTAAACAATCTTGAATCTTCATCCATCACCATGGTGTTTGGTGATTTCCCCCAGGCAATTAGTACGCTAATTGCCTCAGCTTTGCAATTCCTGTTCTTACACGGAATACCCTCCAACCACTTCTGTGAGCTCATCCAACCTTCCTCCAGATCGATAGAGATTATTGTTACTTGAGCATACACTTGTCTTGACACCTATGTGAGGTTACTAAAGCTTTTGTGACATTGGAACCTGGTTCTAGAGGCATGAATTTATGCATTGCACTCTCTGGCCACCACTCCTCTTTTCTGATGGGTCTCATGGCCAATGTTTTAATAAGGCGATTGGTAACGATTTTACAAAGAATTGCTAGCAATTCCCTGCACGTCACCATTACATTCATGATCCTCCATCACAGAGATCCTGTGGTCTCTTCACCAACAATTGCAGGACTATGCTTTGATGCTGGATATTCTTGGAGTCCACTATCAAAATTGCATTCATTCCCCAAACATGAATTGGGTATCAATCAATCACTGGATGTCCAACAACAACCCCTTTTATCTGAATGGGGAAAAGAGTTGCAAGGAAGCATGGACCAGCTTATGCATATCATTTAAAAAAAATAATACTTAAAAACAAATAAAAATAATTTACTTTCATTTATGTTGTATTTTAAATATTTAAAAAAGTGTTATTGTTTTACTGATCTTCAGTAAACATTTCTTTAATACAGGTTTTTACAGTTAAACCAGTTATCAAGGATTTTTTCAGTTGTTTTGGGATGGGGCTTGTCTGACCCTCCCTCACTACATCACTGCATTCACATGCTCCGGAACTGTTCTTGCATGGAGCTGTGGCCCTGGAGTTGGGCCATCACATAGCAACAGATTTATAGGGGGAGATTGGCAAAAGGCAAGATCAGTCAGTTTTCTTCACACAACAACGAGAATGATTAACTCATTGCTGGCAGCAAATTCTTTCTCGCTTAGTTCATAAAACACCAGCAGTAGAAAAAAAACATACTGTACATACTCATAGAAAACAGGACAACTTCCCTTCAGCAGAGTGTACTAATATATCACAGAACTGTCAATGTCAAAATAATATTTGGAAGCTTCACACAGCTTCTACCTCCTACTCAAAATTCTCAAACAGGACTATCTGGTGAATTCACTGACTCTTCATGATCCATAGAATTTACTTCTTCCAATCCCAACTCTGTTCTTTCTCCATTTCAGCCAGGACTCTGATGCAAATCAAATACATACCTATTGGAACTTGCATGGGTTCAAGCTACATTTAACTCTGCGCAATAAATGGAAGAGTCACTGTTTCAGCCCTACTCAGTTTACCCATCCTCATCTATCCATCCCTTCCAAGCCCCTTAGATCGTTTCCTGCTCTGTTGAATAACTATTAGTGCTGTCTCTTATTCTTATACAGCATTCAAAAATTTCCTCACCTTTATTGCCCATTTCTGCTGTCCCCTACATTCTCCTTTCTTGATCTTTTTGATCTTTTCTCTGGGAATAAGTTAGCTACCAATATCTATTTCAAGCAAACAGGCTCCCATAGCTATCTTGACTACACTTCCTTCCCCACTGCTTCCTTGTAAGGACTTAATGATTACTGCCTGGTGGCTCTGATATCCATCATTATGATGTGCTTCGAGAGCCTAGTCATGGTACACATCAGGTCCAGCCGCCCAGACAACCTTCACCCACTGCAATTTGCTCACGGCCGAAACATCTGCATGGAAGATGTCATCTCCCTGGCCCTACTCTCATCTCTGGAGCAACTGGACGGAGAAGACATCCGTGTTATACTATTTATTGATTACAGCTCTACCTTCAATATTATAGTTCCAAACAAACTCTTTGCCAAGCTCCTCTACATCTCCCTTTGCAACTGGATCCGAGACCAACAGGCGGCAATCAGTAGGGTTTGGCAGCAACATTTCTACCATGATCATCCTCAACACTGGTGCTCCACCAGATTGTGTCCTCAGCCCTCTGTCTCTCCCTAAAAAATTTACGACTGCATGGTCAGATTCTGCTCTAACTACAAGTTTGCAGATGACGCCACCTTAGTGGGCCATATCTCAAATAATGATGAGTCGGCATACAAAAAGGAAATAGAAAGCCTGCTGACATGGTGTATTGTCAATAATCTTTCTGATGTCTGTAACACATAAGAGCTAGTCATTGACTTCAGGAAAAGGGTGCTGCACATGCTCCTGTTTACATTAATGGTGATACAATCAAAGGGTTGAGAGCTTCAAGTTCTTAGAATTAAACATCACTAATAAGCTGTCCTGCTCCAATCACACACTGTAGAGCTACAGTGCACCAGTTCAGCAGGCTAAAGAATTTTGGCATATCCCCTTTGATTTTCACCATTTATTATTAATGTATGGGAGAGAGCATTCGGCTTGTTATGGCAACTGTTCAGCCTGTAACTACAAAACAGCTGCAGAGGGTTGTTAACACAACTGAGCACATCACAGAAACCAGGCCCCTCCATGGACACCTCTCACTGCCTCGGCAAGGCAATCAAAGATCACCCCCCCCCACCTTCCACTCACTATCCACCCCGGACATTCTCTCTTCCCTCTCTATTCGGACAGATGTGGATACGAGAGCCTGAAACCATGTCCTGAAGGCTCAAGAACAGCTCTATCCTGCTGTTAAAAGACTATTGAAAGTTCCTCTGGTGTGACAAAATTGATTCTTGATCTTAGAATATAGCTTGTTATGGTCTTGCATGTTGTTGCCTATGTGTGTAATACTTTTTCTGCAACTGTGACACTTTATTGTGTATTGTTATTGCTTTCCCCTGTATTACCTCAATGCACTGATGAGATGAAATGAACTATACAGATGGAATGCAATGTAGGTACAATACAGGAATAAACCAATGTAAGGACTATCTTCCAGTCTCCTCGTTTCTCCTGCTCTATTCCAATGACAATACATTCTGCATGTAGGTTTTCAAGTTGTCTTTCTTTTCCCTTAACTGTGGCTTTTCCTTCATCATAGTTGACAGAACCCTTAACCACATCCCTTTCATTTCCACAATCTTTTTGTTGCTCTCTCCTCCCACCAGAGCAAAGATAGGACCTCACCTCTACTCACAAACCTACACATTCAATGGATGTGTAATTTCCACAACCTTCGATGAGATGCCATCTACAGACATCCCTTTGGAACTCCCTCATCCACCCTCTCATCTCCAGCTATATCCATTTCCATTCTTGTGGCACCTTCCCATGCACGAACAGGAGAGGCAACACCCGCACTTTTACCTTGCCCCTTCTTATCCTTCCTGGGGCTCAAACACTCATTCCAGACAAAGTAGCAAGTTACTTGTGTTTTTTCCAAATTAGTGCTGCCTTTAGCACTCATGTTATAGCCTCCTTAGCATTAGTGAAAGTAAAAGTATTGTAGAACACTTCCACTCAGTACACATTGCCCTCGAGTAAGAGAGCATGAAAACAGGCCCTTCGGCCCAAAGAGATGACCATCGAGCCCCCAGTTTACACGAATCCCATTGTATTCTCTCCACATTCTCATTAACTGCTCCCAGATCCTATGACGCACCTCCACACAATCAAAAATTTGCAGTGGTTGATTATTCAGAACGTAAGGGGAAACCAGAGCATCTGGAGAGAACCCACGTGGTCACGGGGAGAGGATGCTAACTCCAGAGGTCAAAGGTAAACCTGTGTTGCTGAAGCAGTGGGGTAGCAGCTCTGCTAGAGTCGCCCATTACTATTTCATTCAGCTGAAGGACCTCAAACCCGAAATGTTAAATCTTTTCACAGATGCTGTCTTACCTGGTGATTTCTTTTTTGGTACATTTTCCATTCTTTATTTCAGAATTCCAGCAACTGCAGCTTTTTAAAAAAAATATATTCTGCACTCCACCTAGGCAGGTAGCAGAGCGATGTAATGAAATAAAGGTAAATAGCTGAGAGATATAAGAAAGTAGGATTGTAGCACCAGGGGATTTCAATTTATTGGGATTGCCTTTGTGTAAAGGGCTCAAAAGGGGCCAGAACAAGAATAAATTTGAATGATATTTAAAGTATAAAAATAATTTATAAGGTGAAATGAAAGAATGTTAAAATCATGCCATTCACCTTTTAATGTCCTTTCTTTTACTAAGTGGGTTTACTAAGGCCTTATCCCACATAATGGTGTCTCTTTTTTCAATGGTGCCATATTGGCAAGCAGACCAATGAAAGCCAAGTGCCACTGAATTCTTCAGGATATGTACTAGGGTCTTGTCCTAAGTGGTTTTTTTTGCAAGGGAGGAGCTTGGGGGCTTTGGGGTTCTTGATGTTTCAGTCTGTTTTCCATGTGGGCAAACTTATTTTTTTTTGTGTGAGGGAGGGTCGGGGGGGTGGTTGGGGGTTTGCAGGTTTTGTTTTTTTTTCTTTGTGCTGGGTGGGGGGGAGTTGATGTCTCTTGTTTAAACAACTCCCATGGTTTTTCTGTACTTCATGGCTATCTGGAGAAGACGAATATCAGAGTGGTAAATGCATACTTTGAAAGTAAAATGAACCTTTGAGCCTGCCTATGGGCAATATTTCTGTGTACAATAAGAGTACCAACCTGCTAATGATTGGCATTTCTCTGCTTACTGGTGGCACCCTCACTCCTTGGTGGCAAACACCATTTCAGAAGAGTTTCAGGCTATATCCATCTGGAAAGATGTCTACCTGTATCAACATGAGAGTTCTCAATGTCTCGAACATCAGTGGCTCCCACAGCAGCAGCGCTGGGCTACCGTACAGCCGCCTCAAAAAAGCATCCCAGTTTTGGTCGGCAGCAGATTGTGTGACAACACTCGGCCCCATGCCCCTCTCCCTCCCCTGGCCAGCTCCCACACAAGATTCCCTGTGTTTCATACCAGAATGCACAGAGCCTGACCCTCTTCCACTCCCAGTGACACTCACCCCTCACAGCATCATTTCGCAGTAAGAGTGTCAGACTTAATAATGCACTGTGTTCATCATCACCATTGACCATCTCCCCCCTCCACTCCATCTTCTCTCCGACTCCTCTATTTCCTTGTGGATGGTGGTGGAAAGGGGAAACAAGGTCTCTACTCATTCCCTGCACAGACAAAATGGAATATTCATGATGCACCCAAAACATATTTCCAGGAGTACATGGTAATAAAGAGGTTTACACCAGGGAAGTGTTGAAAACAAAGAAACATTGTTAATAAGCACACCTAGCAGACTTATATTGCCCTCTGCTCATTTCAGTGCTTTATAGCTTCAGTGTTGCTTCTGCCCGTGTCAAGGAGAATGGTCCCATGCAGCCTGGTGAGACTATGTGATCACGAAGGCCCATGTTTATCCCAATGAAATCCCTCTGTATTCCCTCATGTTCAAACCTCAGTGGAGGAGATGAGAGAGACATTTTCATGACCCTATGATTGGGGATTTGGGGTGGGTGGGTGGGTGGGTGGGGGTGTGTGTGTGTGTGTGTGTGTGTGTGTGTGTATATACACACACCTGCACGTGTCCATACTGGTCAGCAGATTACCTTGATGGATCTTAAGGTTATGAATTTGACAACATTGCTCCGTGTTGCTCACATTTATGTCAATGGCCACACTGATGAGCACTTCAACGCCCTTCCCTGGAATTCTGGGAACTATCTCCGCTCCTGCAGTCATTCTCTTCTCTGGACCAGTCATAATGGAGGTGCCTGATAACTGGAGAATGTTCTCATTATTGCTGAGCAAGGCGGCAGCAGCTGTACTGAACCCTGGCTGGTCCTGTAGGGGTCATGCAATGATCTTTTACACTTCCGGGAGGAGATAAATGGAAAACAGGTGCAATCCAATTTCTAGGCAACAGATTTTCACTGCTTTTACCGCTGTACCACTGAGAGTATACTCACCATCTGCATCTCAGTGTGGTATGGCAATTGTCCCGTATCAGACCGCAAAGCACTCCAGCGTGTGGTGAAAACTGCCCAGTGGATTATCGGCACCCAATTGCCCACCATTGAGAACATCTACCATAAACGCTGCCTGGGCAGGGCAAAAGCATTATCAGGAATGCATCTCACCCTAACCATGGACTTTTTATTCTCCTCCCATCCGGTAGGCACTACAGGAGCCTCCGCTCCCGCACCAGCAGGCTCAGGAAGAGCTTCTTCCCTGAGTCTGTGACACTGCTGAACCTCACATCACAGCGCTAAGCGGTATTGCATCTATATTGTACTGTCTCAGTACTTTTATATTTGTGTGCTGTAGCACTTTTTATTCACAGTCATTTTGTAAATAACACTATTCTTTGCATTTCTGGTCAGATGCTAACTGCATTTCATTGGCTTTGTATCTGTACTCGGCACAATGACAATAAAGTTGAATCTAATCTAATTTTACAAAAAAAACATACTAATTTAGAAGACAGATGAGTATTTTTTGAGTTAAGAAGTTCAACCCAGAGAAAATTGGCAGCAGCAACACATTCCATTCGCAATGGCCATACGAGTGACTTCGACGGCACTGAACTATTGTGCTGCACCAATGGCTTTTAGGACTACCTGATGAACGAAGCCATTGAAATAAAACTAGAGGAAAATACTTTTAACAAAGACTAAGGTCTCGCTCTAAGTAAGAACTGGAATTCAATTATAAACAAGGTGGGACAGCAGAAACCTGATTGGATGAGGACTAACCGATCAGGAGGGATGACGATGGGAGCACAAAATGCCATCGGACTAGACATGCCCAGGCATCATCCCTGATGAAGTTGGCACAGTGTGTCAACGAAACAGTCAGTTAAAATCAATAGGCTCTACCTAGCTGGAAGCTCGAGTTTATTTGTCATATACACTGGGAAAGCACTACATCCTTTTTCATAATCAAGAAGATTGAAATTAGATTTCTACATTTACACAGAATTCAAGGGAATCTCTTTAACTTATTAAAATATTTATTTCATTAAAAAACATTCCAAAAAAACATATCACTTCAATATGATAGAACTGAAGTTAAAAGAAATAGGTTTAAGAGAACCTATTTATAAATGCGTTAGATTCTGTCTTGAACTATGAGCAGCATTAAACAATAGAATACTTTTAACAAATATAATCATTCAGTTTTACATGCAGGTATTCACATGCGACCAAATTTAAAAGTGCACCTTTCAACATAAAGTGCAAATACTTCCCTCAGAACAGCAGCAGATCAGCTGTATTTTAGTAAAGTTAAGATAACACAGTATCAAGTCTTGAATGTCAAAATCATGGATACGTGGACAGTGGAAGCATTTTGGATAAGACAGCTTGCTGCAAACAGAAATGTTAACTTCTGTGCTTCTTGTACAAAATAACTCAGTACTTCAGTGCAATCCATGGCTTAAATCTATTTGCATGACGTTTTTACCCTGATCTGACAGAACAATCTTTGTCTTACATTTAAGTGGGTTAAAATCATCTTCCATATACACTAATGCACTAACAATTTACATCTTAGTAAAAAAAGACAGTTAGGCAAATTAACAATCTTTAATAACAAGATTTCAAAATCTTTGGTTAATAATAGGATTTTTAAACAAACTTAATGCATTTTTACAGCAAGAAGAGAAAGTTCCTGTGCATTTCAGCTCTGAATTCAAAGCAGCTCTAATGAAGTCCAGATCACGCAATATTCCTCTGCACCATACAGTAGTACAGTGAATCATCTTGAAATGGAGATTCATTGGTTAAGTGCTGAATTATGCCACCCTGAAGTAAGCAGCCTGCATATTTACTAGCTTCACTTCGGTCGTGGGCGAGGCCAGCTCGAATCAACCAGTCCACCAGATGACAGCCCTGGAAAATGCCGGAAGAGGCTTCTGCTGCACACCTGTGTCAAAGGAATGATTCATCCACTTGGTCTGCATGTCTTATATCACTGTTCCACAGGAAAGGAAACAGTAAACGGTAGAAAGACAGGAAGGAGACAGAATGAAATAAACGTTTGCTATAGACAAACTAAAAAAAAAAATCAGCATCATTAACTGAAGCTATGTAGGTTCATTTGAGTCTTGAATAACAAAATATTTTGCCTCTACAAGAACAAAGATAACATTTAACTCTACATCATAACTTTTATCCTTGGCTTGCCCTTCAACCATGTGGTGTCACACTACCTGTCCAAATTTCACCTCTAGATGATGCCATATTTCCTTATTTAGCTGCTGGCAGGTGAAAGTCAGTCCTGCAAACCTTATTCCCTAGTCACTCTCAGGCCTCAACAAACTCATCTTTCTATCTGATGCAGTGTTGAGTCTCGATCTATTTCTTCATCATTATTACTCTAGCTTCAAACATAATTTCTATCATTCGTTTGGAGAATTAGAGCGAAGTTTCTGAAAACTGGGCAATATTGAACTTAGTTTACAATCACCCAGATTATAAACTAGTCCATGCCTACTTGTAAGAAGACTGGGCAATATTCAAGCATTGCTTGATAAACAGCAAGCAACCTTTGTGCTTCTTGTACCTTGCAATGTGTAAATCCAGAAAGGAATCTCAGCACTCTTGGGATTTTCAAAAATTATTGAGTCTTCCACCACCAAACTCCTGGGATTTACCAGAGTACACTTACCTCACTCCAGCAGCAGCTCACCTCGTGACTCTAAAAATGTCCATAAGACCATAAGATATAGGAGCAGAAGTAAGCTATTTGGCCCATTAAGTCTGCTCCGCCATTCAATCATGGGCTGATCTAATTTTTCCAGTCATCCCCACTCTCCTGCCTTCTCCCCATACCCTTTGATGCCCTGGCTAATCAAGAACCTATCTATCTCTGCGTTAAATGCACCCAATGACTTGGCCTCCACAGCCGCTCATGGCAACAAATTCCAATGACTTGTCACCCTCTGACTAAAGTAATTTCTCTGCATCTCTGTTCTAAGTGGACGTCCTTCAATCCCGAAGTCATGCCCTCATGTCCTAATCTCCCCTACCATAGGAAATAACTTTGCCATACCTAATCCGTTCAGGCCTTTTAACATTAAAAATGTTTCTGTGAGATCCCCCTTCATTCTCCTGAACTCCAGGGAATACAGCCCAAGAGCTGCCAGACGTTCTTCATATGGTAACCCTTTTATTCCTGGAATCATTCTCGTGAATCTTCTCTGAACCCTCTCCAATGTCAGTATATCCTTTCTAAAACAAGCAGCCCAAAACTGCACACAATACTCTAAGTGTGGTCTCATGAGTGGCTTATAGAGCCTCATCATATCCCTGCTCTTATATTCTATACCTCTAGAAATGAAAGCAAACATTGCATTTGCCTTCTCCACCACCAAGTCAACCTAGAGGTTAACCTTTTGGGTATCCTGCACAAGGACTCCCAAGTCCCTTTGCATCTCTGCATTTTGAATTCTCTCTCCATCTAAATAATAGTCTGCCCATGTATTTCCTCCGCCAAAGTGCATGACCATACACTTTACAACATTTTATTTCATCTGCCACTTCTTTGCCCATTCCCCTAAACTATCTAAGTCTGTTTCCTCAACACTACCCGCTCCTCCACCTATCTTTGTATCATCCGCAAATTTAGCCACAAATCCATTAATACCATAGTCCAAATCATTGACATGCATCATAAAAAGCAGTGGTCCTAACACCGACCCCTGTGGAACTCTACTGGTAACCGGCAGCCAGCTAGAATAGGATCCCTTTATTCCCACTCTCTGTTTTCTGCCGATCAGCCAATGCTCCACTCATGCTAGTAACTCCCCTGTAATTCCATGGGCTCTTATCTTGCTAAGCAGCCTCATATGCAGCAACTTTGTCAAAGGCCTTCTGAAAATGCAAGTACACCACATCTACTGCATCTCCTTTGTCTACCCTGCTCGTAATTTCCTCAAAAACTTGCAGTCGGTTAGTCAGGCAGGATTCTCCTTTCAAGAAACCATGCCGGCTTTGGCCTATCTTGTAATGTGCCTCCAGGAACTCCGTCATCTCATCACTAGCAATCGATTCCAACAACTTCCCAACCACTGATGTCAGGCTAACAGGTCTATAGTTTCCTTTCTGCTGCCTCCCGCCCTTCTTAAATAGCAGAGTAACATTTGCAATTTTCCAGTCATCCAGTACTATGCCAGAATCCGTTGATTCTTGAAAGATCAATGTTAATGCCTCCGCAATCTCTCCAGCTACTTCCTTCAGAACCCAAGGGTGCATTCCATCAGGTCCAGGAGATTTATCCACCCTCAGACCATTAAGCTTCCTGAGCACCTTCTCAGTTGTAGTCTTCACTGCACATATTTCACTTCCCTGACACTCTTGAATGTCTGGTATACTGCATATGTCTTCCACTGTGAAGACTGATGCAAAATACACATTCAGTTCCTCTCTCATCTCTGTGTCTCTCATTACAATATCTCCAATGTCATTTTCTATTGATCCTATATCTACCCTCAACTCTCTTTTACCCTTTATATACTTAAAATGCTTTTAGTATCTTCCCTGATATTAGTTGCCAGCTTCCTTTCATAATTAATCTTTTCCTTCCTAATGACCTTCTTAGTTTCCTTCTGCAAGTTTTTAAAAGCTTCCCAATCCTCTATCTTCCCACTAGCTCTGGCTTCCTTGTATACCCTCTCTTTTGCTTTTATTTTGGCTCTGACTTCACTTATCAGCCATGGTGGTGTCCTCCTTCCATTTGAAAATTTCTTCTTATTTGGAATATATCTGCCTTGCACTTCTCCCATTTTTCACAGAAACTCCAGCCATTGCTGCTCTGCTATCCTTCATGCTAGTGTCCCTTTCCAGTCAACTTTGGCCAGTTTCCCTCTCATGCCATTGTAATTTTCTTCATTCCATTGAAATATTGACACATTGGAATTAATTTCTCCTTCTCAAATTTCAAAGTGAACTCAATCATATTGTGATCACTGTTCCCTAAGGGTTCCTTAACCTTAAGCTCTCTTATCACCTCCGGATCATTGCACAACACACAATTCAGCACAGCTGATCCCCTAGTGGGCTCAACAACAAGCTGTTCTAAAAAGCCATCCCTTAGACATTCTACAAATTCTCTCTCTTGAAGTCCAGTACTGACCTGCTTTTCCCAATCCACTTCGATGTTAAAATCCCCAACAATTATCATGACATTGCCCTTCTGACACAATTTTTCTATCTCCTGCTGTAATTTGTAATCCACATCCTGGCTGCTGTTTGGAGGCCTGTATACAACTGCCACTAGGGGTCTTTTACCCTTGTCGTTTCTTAACTCAACCCATAGAGACTTTACACCTTCCTTCATCTGTGAGGCACAAGTCGGGAATGGAGCTGGAATTTTCTTCGCTTGCCTGGTTGAATGCAGCTTCATCAACACTCAAGTTTAACACCACCCAAAGCATAGTTGGCACCCAAGTCACCTCACTACACATGCATTTCCTCAACAGCAGGCAAATTGTGGAGACAACACATACAAAATGAACAGCAGGAATACAATGAAGTATTTTTGATGCCATCTTCCAAATCCAGATTTTCTACCACCAAGGACAGCTGACAAATGGAAGCACCACGATCTGCAAACTCCCTTCCAAGTCATGTTACCCAGAGCGAGAAATAAATCATTGTTACTTTGTCACTGATTATCTACCAGAAGCTGTATAGCAGTAGTTCCACTTACTAGAATGTAGCAACCCAAGGCTTATCCCTTGGGCAACTAAGAGTGGGCAATAATAATTAGACTTGCCAGTAGCAGTCAAATCCCATAAATGGGTTTCAAAAAATCAAAATATCAAACCAATTATCTAGTCCTTAATAATAACAATTTTCCAATCAGCATATGGTCCTTCAATTGAGCTATAAAATATTTTTTGTGGTTAGAGTAGCTAGAAGCACTATCTCATATTCGGATCAAGATTACAACTTTATTACTGCTTTATAAAAGGAAGTCATAATTTTTCTGTCTCATTTCTGATTTTCTCTGAACGTAGAATCATCAAGCAACCTTTCTGTCTTACTTAACTTAGATAGTTTTGGAGAGGGAGAATGGAAAGAGAGAGAGTGCAGAGAGAGGGAGAGGGACAGAATAGAAAATCGACAGCACAATACAGGCCCTTCGGCCCACAATGCTGTGCCGAACATGAAATTACTTAGGGTTACCCATAGCCCTCTGTTTTACTAAGCTCCATGTACCTATCCAGGAATCTCTTAAAAAACCCTATCATATCCGCCTCCACCACCACTGCCGGCAGCCCATTCCACGCACTCACCACTCTGCACAAAAATCTTACCCCTAACATCTCCTCTGTACCTACTTCCAAGCACCTTAAAGTTGTGCCCTCTCGTGTTAGCCATTTCAGCCTTAGGAAAAAGCCTCGACTATCCACACAATCAATGCCTCTCATTATCTTATACACCTCTATCAGGTCATCTCTCATCCTCCATCACTCCAAGGAGAAAAGGCCGAGTTCACTCAACCTATTTTCATAAGGCATGCTCCCCAATCCTGGCAACATCCTTGTAAATCTCCTCTGCACCCTTTCTATGGTTTCCACATCCTTCCTGCAGTGAGGCGATCAGAACTGAGCACAGTACTCCAAGTGGGATCTGACTAGGGTCCTATATAGCTGCAACATTACCTCTCGGCTCCTAAACTCAATCCCACGGTTGATGAAGGCCAATGCTCCGTATGCCTTCTTAACCACAGAGTCAATCTGCGCAGCAGCTTTGAGTGTCCTATGGACTTGGGACCCCAAGATCCCTCTGATCCTCTACACTGCCAAGTGTCTTACCATTAATACCATATTCTGCCATCATATTTGACCTACCAAAACTAACCACCTCACAATTATCTGGGTTGAACTCAATCTGCCACTTCTCAGCCCACTTTTGCATCCTATCAATGTCCCACTGTAACCTCTGACAGCCCTCCACACTATCCACAACACCCCCAACCTTTGTGTCATCAGCAAATTTACTAACCCATCCCTCCACTTCCTCATCCAGGGCATTTATAAAAATCACGAAGAGTAGGGGTCCCAGGGCAGATCCCTGAGGCACACCACTGGTCACTGACCTCCATACAGAACATGACCGTCTACAACCACTGTTTGCCTTCTGTGGGCAAGCCAATTCTGGATGCACAAAGCAAGGTCCCCTTTGATCCCATGCCTCCTTACTTTCTCAATAAGCCTTGCATGGGGTACCTTATCAAGTGCCTTGCTGAGCTCCATATAAACTACATCCACTGCTCTACCTTCATCAATGTGTTTAGTCACATCCTCAAAAACTTCAATCAGGCTTGTAAGGTACAAAGCCATGCTGACTATTCCTAATCATATTATGCCTCTCCAAATGTTCATAAATCCTGCCTCTCAGGATCTTTTCCATCAATTTGCCAACCACTGAAGTAAGACTCACTGGTCTATAATTTCCTGGGCTATCTCTACTCCCTTTCTTGAATAAGGGAACAACATCCACAACCCTCCAATCCTCCAATCCTCTGGAACCTCCCCCGTCCCCATTGATGATGCAAAGATCATTGCCAGAGGCTCAGCAATCTCCTCCCTCGTCTCCTATAGGAGCCTGGGTACATCCCGCCCAGTCCCAGTGACTTATCCAACTTGATGCTTTCCAAAAGCTCCAATACATCTTCTTTCTTAATATCTGTATGCTCAAGCTTTTTAGTCCACCGTAAGTCATCCCGACAATCGCCAAGATCCTTTTCCGTACTGAATACTTCAAAGTATTCATTAAGTCCCTCTGCTATCTCCTCCGGTTCCATACACACTTTTCCACTGTTACACTTGATTAGTCCTATTCTCTCACATCTTATCCTTTTGCTTTTCACATACTTGTAGAATGCCCTGGGGTTTTCATTAATCCTGCCCACCAAGGCCTTCTCATGGCCCCTTCTGGCTCTCCTAACTTCATTCTTAAGCTCCTTCCTGCTAGCCTTATAATCTTATAGATCTCTATCATCACCTAGTTTTTTTGAACCTTTCATAAGCTTCATATTCCTGCTTAACACTATTGGCGAGGCGTTTGCCCGAGTGGTTCTGAAGCAACTGCAGACACTGGCAGAACGCGTCTACCCTGAGTCCCATTGTGGCTTCAGAGCAGAGAGACCCACCATCGACATGATCTTCTCACTCAGGCGGCTCCAGGAGAAGAGCCGGGAACAGAGACAGCCTTTGTACATTGCCTTTTTCAATCTGACCAAGGCTTTCAACCTGGTTAGCAGAAGAGGCCTCTTCGCACTCCTGAAGAGGACCGGATGCCCTTCAAAGCTGCTGAATCTCATCGCCTCTTTCCATGACGGCATGCAGTGGACAGTACAATTTGATGGATCACCCTCAGAGCCCTTCCCCATCCAATGCAGAATGAAGCAGGTTTGCGCCCTTGCCCTGACGCTCTTCGGGATCTTCTTCTCCCTTGTACTGTTGTATGATTTCAGGACATCTGATGACGGAGTGTACCAACACACCAGGTCCGATGGCAAGCTCTTCAACCTTGCATGCCTCAGAGCAAAGACCAAAGTGTGTCAGGTCCTGATCCAGGAAATACTCTATGCTAATTATGCTGCCCTGATGTCACACACACAGTCTGGTCTCCAGAGGCTAGTCAGTTCCCTGGCACATGCTTGCCAAGAGTTTGGCCTCACCATCAGTCTGAAGAAGACAGAGATCATGGGCCAGGACGTCAGCGAAGCCCCCAGCATCAGCATCGGCGACCACACCCTGCAAGCGGTAGATGAATTCACCTACCTAGGATCGACAGTCTACAGCCATCTATCCCTCGATTCACAGCTCAACAGGTGAACAGGGAAAGCCGCCGCTGCTATGGCCGAGCTGTCAAAGAGAGTGTGGAAAAACAACAAGCTCGCCACAGCCACTAAGATTGCAGTGTACAGAGCCTGCGTACTGAGTACTCTTCTCTATGGCAGCGCGAGCTGGACAACCTACTTGCGCCCAGAGCACCGCCTCAACGTCTTCCACCTACGGTGCTTGCGTCAGATCCTGGGCATTTCCTGGAAAGACCGCGTGCCAAACAAGGACGTCCGGGACCAGGCCAGCATGCCAAGCACGTATGTCCTTCTCACACAGTGACGACTGCGCTGGCTTGGCCATATTCGCTGCATGCAGGATGGCCGCATCCCCGAGGACATCTTATACGGAGAAATCGCCGCAGGATCCTGGCCCACAGGGCGCCCACTGCTGCATTACAGGGACGTTTGTAAACGTGACCTGAAGTCTGCTGATATGAACACTCGGGAAGAAACAGCTACAAATCGCTGCACCTGGCGACAGGCTGTACGTACAGGCATTACCAATGCAGAGGAAAAACGAACTGGACTGTGGTCGGACAGAAGAGGGAGAAGGAAAGCTGCGGCAGTGACGACCCAGCCGCAGCCATCAGCCTTCGTGTGCAGCAGCCGCGCCAAGGACTGCTGCTCCAGAATCAGCTTATTCAGCCACAGCCGACGCTGTTCCACACCCGATTGAGTCCTAAACCGGGCGCATCCATTGTCTACTTAGACAGACGGAGCCATTATATATACCATAAGCTTTTCTTCCTGACTAGATTTTCAACAGCCTTTGTACACCACAGTTCCTGTACCCTACCACCCTTTCCTGGTCTCATTGGAATGTACCTATGCAGAACTCCATGCAAATATCCCTTGAGTATTTGCTACATTTCTGCTGTACATTTCCTTGAGAACATCTTTTCCCAATTTATACTTCCAAGTTCCTGCCTGATAGCTTAATATTTCCCCTTACTCCAATTAAACACTTTCCTAACTTGTCTGTTCCTATCTGTCTCCAATGCTATTGTAAAGGAGATAGAATTGTGATCACTATCTCCAAAATGCTCTCCCACTGAGAGATCTGACACCCGGCCAGGTTCATTTCCCAATACCAGATCAAGTACACTCTCTCCTCTTGTAGGCTTATCCACATATTGTGTCAAGAAACCTTCCTGAACACACCTAACAAACTCCACCCCATCTAAACCCCTTGCTCTAAGGCGATGCCAATCAATATTTGGGAAATTAAAATCTCCCACCACAACCACCCTATTATTACACCTTTCCAGAATCTGTCTTCCTATCTGCTCCTTGATGTCCCTGTTACGATTGGGTGGTCAGAAAAAAACTCCCAGTAGAGTTATTTACCCCTTTCTGTTCCGAACTTTCCCCCACAGAGACTCCGTAGACAACCCCTCCATGACTTCCTCCTTTTCTGTGGGGGGGGGGGTAGAGAAGAGAGGAGAAGAGAGAGAGAGAGAGGAGGAGGAGGAGGAGGAGGAGCAGGATGGAGAAGGGGAAGAATACATGAACAGACAAGCATTAAAGCTGCAAATAGCAAAGCTCAGTAGTTCAGGTGGTATTAATACAGAGAGACAAACTAAGGTAATATTATTACATTAGACCTTGTTATAACAGAATAGAAACAGACAGATGGATCAAAGGAGTGAGATGGAGAATTAAAATGAAAGGCAACAGGAATCACTGCAAACATGAGGAAGTCTGCAGATGCTGGAAATCCAAAACAACAACACTCACAAAACACTGGAGGAACTCAGCAGGTCAGGTCAGGCAGCATCAATGGAAAAGAGTAAACAGGCGACTTTTCTGGCCAGAACATTTTTCAGCCCAAAATGTTGACTGTTGACTCTTTTCCATTGATGCAGCCTCACCTGCTGAGTTCTTCCAGTGTTTTGTTGGAATCACCACTGTGGCTTAAGTTCAGATGCTCTGTAAAGTGATCACCAAGCCACATTTGGTTTCTCTGATATAGAGAACACTACATGAAGAGCACCAAGCAAAATGCACTGGATTAGTAGACATGCAAGTGTATCAGTGCTTCACCTTAAGGAACTATTCAGGTCCATAGATGATAGGTAGGAAAGAAAGAGAAAAGGAGAGGTATAGGAGTTTAGATTGGGAAATTGCAAGAAGAATAGCCCTTTACAATGCTGAAAAGAGAGAAGAGGATGTGAAGGTGTGTCTAATGGTGGAATTTTATTGAAGGTGGCAATACCTGTAATTGTGAATGATGATTTGTTGAATGTGACATTAGTGAAGGACAATGGAAATAGAAAACCTACAGCACAGTACTGGCCCTTCGGCCCACAAAGATGTGCCGAACATGTCCCTACCTTAGAAATTACCCAGGGCTTACCCATAGCCCTCTATTTTTCTAAGCTCCATGTACCTGTCCAGGAGTCTCTTAAAAGACCCTATCGTATCCACCTCCACCACCGATGCTGGCAGCCCATTCCACGCACTCACCACTCTCTGCGTAAAAAACTTACCCCTGACATCTCCTCTGTATCTACTCCCCAGCACCTTAAACCTGTGTCCTCTTGTGGCAACCATTTCAGCCCTAGAAAAAAGCCTCTGACTATCCACACAATCAATGCCTCTCATCATCTTATAAGACCACAAGACATAGAAGCAGAGTTAGGCCACCTGGCCCATCCAGTCTGCTCCGCCATTCAATCATAGCTGATCCTTTATTTTTCCCCCTCCTCCTCAACCCCGTTTCCCAGCCTTCTCCCCATAACCTTTGATGCCATGTCCAATCAAGAACCGATCAATCTCTGCCTTAAATACACCCAACGACCCGGCCTCCACAGCTGCATGTGGCAACAAATTCACCACCCTTTGGCTACAGAAATTTCTCTGCATCTCTGTTTTGAAAGGGTGCCCCTCTATCCTGAGGCTGTGCCCTCTTGCCTTAGACTCTCTCACCATGGGAAACATCCTTTACACCTCTATGTCACCTCTCATCCTCCGTCGCTCCAAGAAGAAAAGGCTGAGTTCACTCGACCTGTTTTCATAAGGCATGCTCCCCAATCCAGGCATCCTTGTAAATCTCCTCTGCACCCTTTCTATGGCTTCCACATCCTTCCTGCAGTGAGGCGACCAGAACTGAGCACAGTACTCCAAGTGGGGTCTGACCAGGGTCCTATACAGCTGCAACATTACCTCTCCGCTCCTACATTCATTTCCACGATTGATGAAGGCCAATGCACCGTATGCCTTCTTAACCAGAGTCAACCTGCACAGCTGCTTTGAGCATCCTATGGACTTGGACCCCAAGATCCCTCGCCTCCCACAGTAGCCTGGGGTACATCTCAACCGGTCCCGGCAACTTATCCAACTTGATGCTTTCCAAAAGCTCCAGCACATCCTCTTTCTTAGCTTCTGCATGCTCAAGCTTTTCAGTCCGCTGCAAGTCATCACTACAATCACCAAGATCCTTTCCATAGTGAATACTGAAGTATTCAGTATGAAGCAATTTGAAGGGATCTGTCCAGGAGCGCAAATGGAGGTGACAGAAATTGAAGAGATGCAACAAAGAACTCAGTCAACCACACCATATGGAGGAAACCACGGTTCAAGAATGTGATACACAACCCATGAGAAATCTCTCATCATCGGAGCAGTTATAGTGGGATAATGAAATGGCATTCTTATAGGAGGCAGAGTTACATGAATTTAGTTGAGATTCTCGTGGGATTTTGTGTGATTGTAATGTACACAGGGAAATACACTTGAGAGCTTACTAAATTACAAATTAACTATTGAAAACTGCAGTGAAAACTGAAAATTGATTTATGCTCACTGTTCTATCTGCGAGGGATCATTTCGCTATAACAGGGGAAAGTTAAATAAGCATTTTGCTCTGTTAAAAATGGATATCTCCACTTTTCCATCGAGCAGCGTGTTCCTACCTGCACTAATGGAAGTTGGGGTAGCACTGCATTATCCATCACATCACAGGGGTTCATGATGCAATTAGTTCACTCAGCTATGCAGTAATCACAATAATCATTCAAATAGCACTCTACTTCTGAAGATAAAGCAACGCTTGCATGAAAGAGCAACAAACAATCTGCTGAAGAACACCATGGGTCAAGCAGTATCTTTGGGGGGTTGGGAGGTGGATGGGGGGGGAAGGAAGCAGTGATGTTTTGGGATGAAACCCAACTCGTAAAACATCTGTAGAAAGGAAAATTACTCAGTTCAGGGAAAAAAAGCTGTAGAGATATGTAGAAGAGGTCACAAAGAATCCCTAATTAAAATGAAGCACTGTTTTCAATACCTTAATATTTCAACTTTCTCTCCACAAATCATTTCTTCATTAATATACTGTGTCACAATTAAGCACATTATATTGATGAACAGATTTAACCAATCCATGCATGCTTAAATCTGAAAATTGAATTGTTGGACTTTTTTATAATTAGTAATGGAATCTTAGCAAATTTTAGAAACCAATTTTCAAGATTAACTTTTTATTATTGAAGTTCAAGCAAGTTAAATTAGCAAATGCTACAACTTAACAGAAACTCTTACCTCCTCTTTCCAACAATGTCTTTGGCACACTGATCATGATGATACTGAGTAAACTGTTGGCAAGTCATCCTTACTTGCTCAGCTACTGCATTATCAGTTTGTGCTCCAAAATCTTTTCCATACCACAGATTTTCAAGCCTATTAAGTGAATAGGCTATTATTTATGGATAAACTGCTAAAAAGTTCAAGATTTTCACCCGTCTTGAAACACTTGAGACAATTCTTGTGGCACAAGAACTGCATAATGAGGAAGACCAGAATTCATATAGTTTGCTTTGTGCCATCCCATAATTACAAAGTTGATAAAACATATTGCTATATACCAAATTAGTTTGTAAAAAATACATAATTTACCAGTTTAATACAATTTGACATATTTCTCCTATGTATATTGTAGTTTACTCAGTATGTAAATCTTGTTTCTTAAAGTGAAGAGTAGGAGGAACACATCATGTAGTTGCATAAAATAAAATTATTTACCTTTTTTTAAATGGAAGAATGACTGAATGCTTGTCTAATCCAAATATGCCAAATGAAATAAAACCCTGAAGGGAAACAAGAATTGATGTATTATTTAGCCTATTGCTTTCACTGACATTGACCACTAAATTAAATCAACATCATGATTCAAACATCAAAATACTTTCATAGAAAGCAGTCATTTAAAGAACACAAACCTGTCCAAAATTGAAGATTACGCAGAAAAACTGCAGTTCAACATAAAGGCGACCTGGATCGGGGTTAACTAATAACCACAAACAACTAGAAACATTCTGAAAAATAGCAGACACAGTCAGTCAGGGATCAATAAAAATTCTGCAGACAATTTAAGTACTGTAGTTACACTACAATACATTTTCAGTAAAAAGCAATATTAAAAACAGACAATATTCTCAGCCAAGGGGCATCTACGAAAATGAATAAACAATCAGCATTTTGAGCCAAGACGCCTCATCAGGACTGGAAAGGAAGAGGGAAGAAGCCAGAATAAGGTGGGCGGAAGGGATAGAGTACGAGCTAAAATATGATTGTGAAGGGAGGGAGGAGGAAGTAAGAAGCTCGGAGGTGAGAAATGGAAAAGGTGAAAGGCTGGAGAAGAAGGAAGAAGGAATCAAGATAGGAGAGGAGAGTGGACCATGGAAGAAAGGGATGGGCCAAGGGCGGAAGGAGGAGGTGATAGGCAGGTGAGGAGAAGGGAAGAGCTAAAAGGGGTCCAGATAGATAATTGTAGAAGAGTGGAGAGAGAAAATCACCAAAAGTTGGAGAGATCAACATTCATGCCATCAGATTGGAGGCTAACCAGACAGAATATCAGGTGCTACTCCTCTAATCTGAGAATGGCTTAATCGTGGCAGTAGAGGAGGCCATGGACTTGCATGTCAGAATGGGAATGGGAATGGGGATTGGAATTAAAATGGTTGGAAGCAGGAAATCCTGCTCTTTACGGATGGAGAGAAGATACTCTACAAAGCAGTCCCCCAATTTACACTGGGTCTCACCAGAGTAGAGGAGAACACATCGGGAGCACCAGACACAGTAGACGAACTGAACTGATTCAGAAGTGAGGTGTGGCCTCACTGGAAAAGACTGTTTGAGGCCCTGAATGGAGATAAGGGAGGAGGTGAATGAGCAGGTGTAGCACTTCCTTCACTTGCAGGGATACATGCCAGGAGGGAGATTAGTAGGGAGGAACGAACGGACAAGGGAAGCACGGAGGCAGCTATCCCTGTGGAAAGCAGAGAATGGGAGGTGATAGAGATGCGTTTGGTTGCAGAATCCCACTGAAGTGGGTGATAGTTGCGGAGAATGATGTCTCCCTTCGCCCAGAACTCAGTGAGTTCAGTGCCCGCCATGTCACTGAGCTCTTCTTCAGTTGCCTCTGTCTGCAAGCCCACCTCTTTGGCAAGGACTCTCTAACCCGCAGCAATAGTCCTTTCTCCTGTCTCCAACACCACTCGTCTTCTCGGACACCCCACTCTGGTTCTCTGGCTGCTCTGGATCTTTGCTTCTCCATCACTGCCTTTTCTCAGTTCCTTTCTGTCTGTCACATCTCATCCCAGGATAAGCTTTCCTTTCCAGGACATCAGAGATGCCCTCCTCCTTCTTCTTCAAGGAACTGTATTTCCCTTCTCTACCACTAATACTGCTATCACCTGCATCAGCTCCATTTCCTGGAGGTTCACCCTTATCCCATCTTCCTGCTGACTTAACAGTGATATTCCTGTCCTCACCTACCACCCCACAAATCTCCGCATCCGGCACATTGTTCTCCGCATCTTCTACCATCTTCAGCTGGACTCTACCACCACGCACATCTTTACCTCCTCCCCAAATCTCTGCTTTCTGCAAGGATTGCTCCCTCTGTAATTCCCTTGTCCATTCGTCCTTCCCCACTAATCTCCTTCCTAGCACTTACCCCTGCAAGTGGAAGAAGTGCTACACCTGCGCATTCACCTCCTCCCTCATCTCTATTCAGGGAACCTACCAGTCTTTCCAAGTGAGGCAACACCTCAGTTGTGAATCTGTTGAGGTCTTTTACTGTATCTGGTGCTCCTGGTGTGGTCTCCTCTTCTCTTCTCCTCACCTGTCTATCACCTCCTCCTTGTGCCCTTGCACCTTCCTTTTCTTCCACGGTCCACCCTCCTCTCCTATATGATTCCTTCTCCAGCCCTTTAACTTTTCCACTCCTCACCTCCTCACTTCTTATTTCATTCCCCCTCTCCAACCTGGCTTCACCTATCATCTTCGAACTTAGACTCCTTTCCCTCCCCACATCTTTTTATTCTGGCTTCTTCTCCTTCTTTTCCACTCCTGATGAAGGGTCACAACCTGAAACAAGGACTATTTATTGACTTCCACATATGCTGCCTGACCTGCTGAGTTCCTCCAGCACTCTGTGTTGCTCTGGATTTCCAGCATTTGCAGAATCTATTGGTGTTTATAATATTCTGGGCCAGCGCTTCATGTAGATCTGTTAGGGAAACTAAAGTGCATTGCTCTGGTTCAACTGTAATAAAAGCAGCCGGAGAAAATGTAGCCAAGGATATATGACACAGAAACAGGTCATTTATTTCAACCTGCCCATGATGGAATTTATGCTGCACTTTAGCCTTCTCCCATCTTTCCTCACACAAAATTATCAAGCCAACACCTATTCCCTTCACCTTCATATGTATTTCAAGCTTATGGTAACCAGTTCCACATCATCACCACTCCTTGGGTAATCTCTTTCATGCTCTCTGCTGGATTCCTTGTTGAACATCTTATGTCAAATGTCCTCTTGATTAACGCTCTTCACCACTCTATGCACTCTAAATATTCTTATCCACGCTATCAAAACCTTCCACTATATTAAAGACCTCTAACTGGTGAACCCTCAGCTTTCTCTTTTCAAGGGAGAGAAATTTCAGTCCACTTATCCTTTCCTGATGAATGTACCCTGGCATTTGTGGCATCATCCTTCAACACTGTCTCTGAACTCTCTCCACTCTCTACTGACGACATGACGAGATCTATACATAGTTCTCCGAGCTTGCTCTAATCAAGTACCATACAAGTTTAGCAATAACCTAAGTTGCTTCAATTCTATCCAGTCACAGTTCCGCAATTGAGTGCCTCCTTTTAGCTACCTCATAAAAATTGGCACTCAAAGGTTAACATTGCATCACACTTTCCTGAGGAGGACTGTACTAGCTTAAAGGTACCTGCCGAATACTTCAATAAACAACAAAAATGCTTCTGAGAAAGGCAAAGCATAAACCGAGACCGACAAAAAATGAAAAGAATATAAATACAAGAAAATTTGCAGAGGCTGGAAATCCAAGTATCACACACAAAATGCTGGAGGAACTCTGCAGGCCAGGCAGCATCTATGGAAAAGAGTAAACAGTCAATGTTTCAGGATGAAGGGATGAAAGGTCTCGGCATGAAATGTCAATTGTTTAGCCTTTTCTGTAGATGCTGCCTGGCCTGCTGAGTTCCTCCAGGATTTTGTAGATGTTACATGAAAAGAACATAAGTGATTTTTTTGTTTCTGTTTTTGATTAACATATTTATTAAAAGGAAGCAAAATTATTTTAACGTCAAACTTACAGCAAACATGCCTATAATGAGAAGCAAACACAGTAGCACGTGCCTGGCGAACTGTGGATCTCTATTCTGTAAGCGTTCCCTTTCTTGCATCAACGTGTTTTCAGGGTTGCAAGGTTCCCTATTTTGTTCTGCTGGTAGATAAGATTTGTAGTTGGAGAAAGCTAACATATTGTCATTATAATGGAAACAACTATTATCGACTGAGACATACAACCGATTAACTTAAGATCAAAAAATGCACAAAGAGGAAGACAGCCCATTCAAAATACTAACTCCTATCTACTTCTCCGCCAAATTAAAATATTGTGTATTTATGAAGTACTTGTGTCATAGTAAGATATTCAAAAGGTACTCAACTAGAATACGAACAAAAGAAAAAAAATCTGAAAGTACTTAGTACGTTGCACAGTATTCATGAAGGTAGAGAAAGAATTTTTGCTGAAAGGCCACTAGACTGAAATATTAACTTTGAATCAATCTCCACAGATGCCGTCTAACAGGTGAGGTATTTCCAGCTTTTCACTATCTGCAGTATTAATGTATTTGTTTAAGAACAAATGTGACACTGAACATTAAAAGGAGAAATCAGGACATAGGAACAAAGAATTGGTCAAGCTGGTGGTTTTTAAGGAGTGTCTGAAAGCAGGAAAGTAGAAATGCAGACAGATGTAAAAGGAGTTACAGACTCGGTTTTCATAGCAGAAGGTCAAATTATTAAAATCAAAGTTAATTTAGAGCGCAGAATTAGAGAAGTGCATAGAACTTGGAGGACCTTAGTGCAGAATGACACCACAGCTAACAGTGCCACAGTGGGAAGAAAATGTGTTCCCATTAGTTCCTTATTAATGACCGAATAATAAAACTGAAACTAGGCAATGAAGGAGGAAGAAGCCAGAAAAAGAAGGTGGTGATGAGGGAAGGAATACAAGCTGGAAGGGGATGGGTGAAGCCAGGTGAGAGGGAAGACAGGTGAGTCGAGGAAGGGAGATGAAGTGAGAAACTGGAAGGTGATAGGCGGAAACCGTAAAGGGGTGAAGAAGAAAGAACCTGCTCAGATGGGAGATCGGGAATGAGGAGAGGCACCAGAGGAAAGTAAAAGGCAGGTGAAGAGAAGAAAAGGGGTAAGACGGAAGCCAGAATGGGGAATAGAAAAGGAGAGAAGGGGCGAGGGAAGCAATTACTGGAAGTTGGAGAAATCAAAGGGACATTGCTTTGTGGATCCAGAACTGGCTTGCCCACAGAAGGCAAAGAGTGGTTGTAGACGGGTCATATTCTGCATAGAGGCCGGTGACCAGTGGTGTGCCTCAGGGGTATGTTCTGGGACCCCCTACTCTTCGTAATTTTTATAAACGACCTGGCTGAGAGATGGGTTAGTAAATATGCTGATGACACAAAGGTTGGGGGTGTTGTGGATAGTGTGGAGGGCTGTCAGAGGTTACAGCGGGACATTGATAGGATGCAAAACTGGGCTGAGAAGTGGCAGATGGAGTTCAACCCAGATAAGTGTGAGGTGGTTCATTTTGGTAGGTCAAATATGATGGCAGAATATAGCATTAATGTTAAGACTCTTGGCCGTGTGGAGGTTCAGAGGGATCTTGGGGTCAGAGTCCACAGGACACTCAAAGCAGCTGCGCAGGTTGACTCTGTGGTTAAGAAGGCATACTGCATATTGGCCTTCACTAACTGTGGGATTGAGTTTAGGTGCTGAGAGGTAATGTTGCAGCTATACAGGACCCCGGTCAGACTCCACTTGGAGTACTGTGCTCAGTTGTGGTCGCCTCACTACAGGAAGGATGTGGAAACCATAGAAAGGGTACAGAGGAGATTTACAAGGATGTTGCCTGGATTGGGGAGCATGCCTTATGAAAATAGGTTGAGTGAACTTGGCCTTTTCTCCTTGGAGTGACGGAGGATGAGAGGTGACCTGATAGAGGTGCACAAGATAATGAGAGGCATTGATCGTGTGGATAGTCAGAGGCTTTTTTCCCCAGGGCTGAAATGGCTAACATAAGAGGGCACAGTTTTAATGTGCTTGGAAGTAGGTACAGAGGAGACATCAGGGGTAAGTTTTTTTATGCAGAGTGGTGAGTGCGTGGAATGGGCTGCCGGTGACGGTGGAGGCGGATACGACAGGGTCTTTTAAGAGACTCCTGGATTGGTACATGGAGCTTAGAAAAATAGAGGGCTATGAGTAACCCTAAGTAATTTCTAAGTAAGTACATGTTCCGCACAGCTTTGTGGGCCGAAGGGCCTGTATTGTGCTGTAGGTTTTCTATGTTTCTATGTAAATCGATGCTCATGCCATATTGGTCTATGGCCTCCTCTATACTGCCATGATGAGCCCACTCTCTAGTTGGAGGAGCAACACCTCATATTCCCTCTGGGGAGCCTCCAACTTAATGACATGAACATTGGTTTCTCCAATGTTTGGTAATTTCCCCCTCCTCCTTTCCCTTTTCTTCCATTCCTCCCTCTGGCTCCCCTTACCTCTTCTCAGCTGCCTATCACCTCCCCTTTTTGCCCCTCCTCCTTCCTGTCTGTCATGGTCTACTCTCCTCTCCTACCTCCTCCCAGTTTCTCACTTCACCCACCACTCCCCCACCCATCTACCTTCTCCCTCACCTGGCTTCACCTATCACCTTCTAGTTTATATGGTACTCCTTTCCCTCCACCTCTTGTTCTGGCCTCTTCCCCCTTCATCTCCCGTCTTGATGATGAGTCTTAGCCTGAAACATCAACTGCTCTTTCCTCTCCATAGATGCTGCCTGACCTGCTGAGTTCCTCCAGCATTTTCTATGGGGTACTCTGGATTTCCAGCATTCAGCAGAATTTCTTGTGTCGATGTTCATGCCATCAGGTTGGTGGCTGCCCAGATGGAATACGTGGTTTCGTTCCTCCAACCTGAGATTGGCCTTGTTGTGACAGAAGTGGAGGCCATGGACTGACATGTTGGAATGGAATGGGGAGTGAAATTAACACGGTTGGGCACCAGGAAATCCTCCCTATTGTCAATGGAGCAAAGGTGCTCAACAAAGCAGTTTTCCAAATATCTTTGGTCTCATGGACATAGAGGAAGCAACACCAGGGACACTGGATACAACAGATGACCCTGACAGGTGAAGTGTTGTAGAAGGTGGGGTGATGCTGGGGGGGGGGGGGGGGGGGAGGTGGAATGGGAGATAAAGGTGTTTGGTTGTAGGATCCCATTGAAGATGACAGCAGTTGTGGTAAATGATGTTCTGGACGTGGAGACTCATGGGATGGTAGGTGAGGACAACAGGAACTCTATCCCTGTTAAGACAGCTGAAGATGAGGTGATGGTGGATGTCTGGGAAGGAGAAGATGCAGGTGAGGACAGCAGAGGAAGGGAAACCGTGTTCTAGATGAGAGCCTTTAGAAGAGGATGTGAGCTGTATTTATCTAGTTGCCACTTCTGAGGTTTGAGAAAAGGCAGATTAGTTTTGTTTTGGTCATGAGTCGCTATTATGTTTTGATCTATAAGAATTTCCAGATCAGTGTATATTAATGTCCTACAGTGCATTTCATATATTTCATATTGTCCTTCGTTAGTAAAATATTCAAGTGATTAAACAGGACACATCATTAACTTTTAATAACTATACCATCCAGTAACGTCGTATTTATGGTCCTGTTATCGTTCGGAACCTCCTGGTTGGCATAACATAATTCACCTTGATTTTCTATTTGCTCTTCACAAATGTCTGTTAATAAAATAAATACCTTTAACACCCATTTTTATAATTAGCTCTGTCTGCAAACAAAGTTAACTTTTACATGCATAGTTTATAAACACATAAACGTTTCAAACTACAACAGGTACTGTTCAATTTAATAATTTTACTTTTTCATAAATGACTACTTTAAAATCTTAATGTAGTAAGTCTCTGCATTTTGTCCTGAAATGAATAACTGCAGATGATGTGAAGACTGACTTAAATTTTCTGAGATAATTATGTCATAGATAGCAAGTCACATAAGATTGATGGCATTACCATCACTGAATCACCCCGCTTTTAACACCCTGGGGTTACCATGCACCAGAAAATTAAATTGGAATTATCACTAACTCAATGTTTCTAAAAGAACAGATCAGAGGCTTAGAATCCTGCAGCTATTAACTCACCCCCTAACTCCCTAAAACTTGCCCACCGCCTACAGTGTTGAAGTCAGAACTGTGATGGAATAGTTTCCATTGCCTAAATGGATGGATGTCATCAAACACTCAAGATACAGTACATAGCAGCCTGCTCGATAGACACTCCACCCACACCCCTTCTTCACTCACTCACTTCAGCTGTTTGTACCATCTACAAATCTCTGGATTTTCACGCACAACAGTCTCTAGAGTTTATAGAGAATGGTGCAAAAAACAAAAAAAAATCCAATGAGCAGCAGTTCTGGAGGCCAAAATGCTTTGTTAATGAGAGAGGTCAGATGAGAATAGCCAGACTAGTTCAAGTTTTCACACACTGGGTATTTGTTGTGTGGGGTGTGTGATGGGTTCTATTGTGTTTCTTTGTTTCGTGGCTGCCTGCAACAAGACGAGTCTCAAGGTTGTATACAGTATACATGTTTTCATAATAAATGTACTTTAGACATTAAGTATCTGTTGGGTTCAGTACCATGTACACTGATGAAGATGTCATGAACTGCCAAAAATATACATGGACCCTGGGTATGCTCACAATTCTCCCTGGGATGGCTATTAACTTGCAGGGTTTGGTGATACCAATCATTAAACTCGGCAACAACAAGCTATGAATCCAATTTAAAACAATTCAGTGGAAGTTCACAGTAGGCCAGGGAGAGCAGGGTGGAGGAAAGGAACAACCCACACTATTCCCACAATTTAAAAAAAAACAATGCGCTGAATTTTTCATTAGGTAACAGGCAGGAATTTCCATTTTTTTTTTATATGGTGTCGTGTACCCTAAAACACGTTTACCTTCTCCTGATGCAAATTCTATATTTGACGTTCCATTGCTAGCTGTTACTTGGATTTCATTCGCTACACCATCCTCACTAATACTCCTGGAAATGGAGCTGTGTTGCAGCATCCGGTAAGCATTCTTCTGTCTGTTTCGACTCAGTAGCATCAGTGAGGAACCTGCAAGAATAATGCTACACAAAAGCACCACCATTGTACTAATAACCTGTAAAAGACAAAATATGTAGCAAGGAATCAGCAACATGATTGTCAAACTTGAATGTCAAAGCAACAAGAATCCCTGCCAAAGCTCATGAAACACAAATGCTTTCAGTTATTGTGCGTAATATACATAGGTCAATATATTTTACTACTTAATGGAAGCCCAAAATGAAAATAACTTCTTTTCTTACAGCATTTTAGTTCTACCACAATAAATATAACATGATTCCTATAATGACTGAGATTTCTCAGGCAATGACTGAAACCTGTGCACGTTCTCAATGTGATATCCTTCACATGCGCCTTGCTTCCCAAATTAATATTAACAAAGGTTGCAACAATAGAATCTGGAGTAAAAAGAATGAGGGTTTTTTTTTAATATAAAGTAAGTAAAGGCATCCATTAGTCTTGAGAGACCATGGATCTGTGCCTGGGAAGTCTTCACTCTCCAGGGTGCAGGCCTGGGCAAGGTTGTATGGACCAGCAGTTGTCCATGCTGCAAGTCTTCCCTCTCCACGCCACTGATGTTGTCCAAGGAAAGGGCATTAGGACCCATACAGCTTGGCACCGGTGTCGTCGCAGAGCAATGTGTGATTAAGTGCCTTGCTCAAGGACACAACATGTTCCCTTGGCTGGGGCTCGAACTCACGACCTTCAGGTCACTAGTCCAATGCCTTAACCACTTGGCCACGTGCCCACACTAATATATAAAGTGGGAAGAATTATAAAACCAGAGGAGATTTAAAAAATTTCATTCCTGCTCTAAATTGTTTCTCTATAATTTAATCTCCACACATTCTTATCAAAACTGTCCGATGGTGTAGTGGCACTCGCAACTGACTTTGAGGCCAGTGGTTCCCGGTTCGAATGCGGCTGGCTCCTTGCACGTTTTCCATCTGTGCTGGGTTAAGTGTTGAGCTAGCAACTTGGTCTCGTAAAAAAACAGACAGAAGTGCTGAAGAAACTGCGAAGTTGTCGCCCGATGCACAGAAACGAACAATCACAACATCATTCCCATCAACACCCTGCCCCAACCAGATTCTACCACTTAATCGCACTTGGCCAATTAACCTATCAACTCACATACCTTTGGAATCCAGACAGAATCTGGAGTACCCATGGGAAACAAGGAAAATGTGCAAACCATAACGAGGAGCACCATCATGTCACCAGATTCACGAATGACAAGTTTTTGAACTGCCCAAACCATTCTGGTCTACAACATTCAGCACAGGTAATATGTCACAAAACACAGAGGCTATTATTGAATCTGTTCTCTAAGCTCCCTCTTTTTCTCTAGGTTCCTTCATTTATTCTGTATATTTTTTCTGCAAGAGTCCTTCTAGATGCATTAATTCATACTTTCCAGTAATAGATTCCAAATACCTTTTCTCCAGCCATAATACCAATTCATCAATATTTTGTGAATGACCATAAGGTCATATGACATAGGAACAAATTAGGCCATTTGGCCCATCAAGTCTGCTCCACCATTCCATCATGGCTGATTTATTATTCCTCTCAACACCATTCTCCTATCTTCTTCCTGGGACCTTTGATACCTTTACTAATCAGAACTTACCAAACTCCACTCTAAAGATACTCAATGACTTGGCCTCCAAAGATACAAAGAACATTTATTATCAAAGTATGTATACAGTATACAACCCTGAGGTTCACTGCCATCTATGGCAATGAATTCCACAGATTCACCACCCTCTGTCTAAAGATTTTCTCCTCATGCAGACCATCCTCATTTTCAATAACACCAAAGGTCTTTGCATCTTCTGCATGATTACTAATCAGAACTCCTATCTTCACATCCAGATTCTTAATGTGTACTACAATCAGCAAGGGTCTAGCATTATCCTCAACATCACCAAGGCTCAGATTTCCAATCCAAGAACAGCCCTCAACCATAACCTTCCACCTTCCTATTGCAGGACAGTGCAAAGGATAACATTACTCTAATCTACGAAATGAATAGAGAACACAAAGGAATTATGAGGTAATGCTCATGGGTCCATGGACCATTCAGAAATCTGATGACAGAGAGGAAGTTGCTCTTGAATTGTTGTTCAGGTTCCTGTACCTCCTCCTTGATGGTAGTAAAGAATCGAGGGCATGTCCTGGATGGTGAGGGGGCTTAATGATGAACGCTGCCCCCTTGAGGCAAAGTCTCTTGAAGATGTCCTCGATGGTGGGGAAGGTTGTGATCTTGCTGAGACTGCAACCCTCTGCAGCCTTTTGCAATCCTGCACCAGGCAGTGATGCAACCAGCCAGAATGGTCTCCATCAGGCAGCTATAGAAATTCGCCAAATACCAAATCTTCTCAAACTCCTAATGAAGTAAAGCCACAATTCTGCCTTCTTTATGACTGCATCGATCTGCTGGCCCAGGGCATATCCTCAGAGACGTTGACAGCTAGCAACTTAAAGCTTTTCACCCTTTCCACCACTGGCTCCTCATGAAGGACAGCTGCGCTTCTCCCAATTTCTCCTTCCTGAAATCCACCATCAATTCCTTTGTCTTACTGACATTGTTGTTGTGACAGAACTTTCCACAGGGGCACAACTGACAGCATCCTGACTGGCTGCATCACTACCTGGTAAGGGAACTGTACTTCCCTCAATCGCAGGACTCTGCAGAGAGTGGTGCGGACAGCCCAGTGCATCTGTAGATGTGAACTTCCCACTATTCAGGACATTTACAGAAACGGGTATGTAAAAAGGACCCAAAGGATCATTGGGGACCCGAGTCACCCCAACCACAAACTGTTCCAGCTGCTGCCATCTGTGAAACGGTACCGCAGCATAAAAGCCAAGACCAACAGACTCCAGGACAGCTTCACCCACCATCACGCCATCAGACTGATTAATTCACCCTGATACAATTGTATTTCTATGTTATATTGACTGTCCTGTTGTATATACTATTTATTATAAATTACTATAAATTGCACATTGCACATTTAGGCGGAGACATAAGGTAAAGATTTTTACTCATGTATATGAAGGATGTAAATAATAAAGTCAATTCAATTCAATTAATTTCAACCTCTCAACTGGCCGATCTATCTCACTCCTCTTTACCATCTGAGATTTTGCCAACAACAGTGGTGTCATCTGTAAAATTTATAAATGGCTTTTGAGCTGTGTTTATCCACGCAGTCATGAAAGTAGTGTAAGCAAAGCAGTGGGCTGAGCAAACATCCTTGTGGTTCACCTGTGTTGACAGTCACTGAGGAGGAAATACCATCACCGATCCACGGTGACTGTGGTCTCCCAATAAGCAACTTGAGGATCCATTTACAGTGGGAAGTACAGTGACCCAGGTTTTGACGCCTGGTAGTTAATACTAAGTGGATGATGGTATTGAATGCCAAGCTGTAATTTACCAACAGCAGCCTGATGTACGTTTTGCTGTTGACTAAATGCTCCAAAGCAGCATGGAGACCTGTAGATCTGCTGCAGGGGTAGGCAAATTGTATTGGGTCTAGGCCTTTGCTTAGTTAGGAGTTAATTCCAGCCATTACCATCCACTCAAAGCACTTCATTGTGGTAGATGTGAGTGCTACCAGTTGATTGAGGTAGCTCACATTTAGACACAAGAAAAGCATGTGAGTAAAAGCCCACATAATGCTTTCTTTCTGTATGCAAAACAACCTAACCTTCACCTAAAGACACACACTTAAGCATCATCATCCAACTTTCGGCCAGCTATCAAAATATTTCTTTTCCAACAACACCAACCACACCCAGTCTGCCCTTCCCTTCCTCTGACACTCACTCAACTACCAGGAATGAGCTGATGAGTGTTGTTATTGGAAATCAAACTACAGAACAAATAAACTCAGCAAGATAGGGAATAGAAGTGCAGCCCTTCTTGGACAGCTAAAAAGGAAGGGGTAAAGGTCAACTGTTGGTGCATTCCTAAGGTCAGCAAACTGTAGAAACAGAAGGAAATATCTAATAGCTTGGTTGGAGGTATTCGTGTAGGTACAAAAAAGGCCACATTTATTCCTCATCCTGAGATGCTGAAAGATAGTGAGGGGTCACTTCTTAATAATGAAGCACAGTAGGCCGGCTGGTGGCGCAAGGACATCGGTGCCGGACCCGGGAGCGGAGGTTCCTGGGTTCGAACTAGTCGTGTCCACTCCCAAGTACGCTTTCCATCCGTGCCGGGTTGAGTGTCGAGGTCGCAACTCGACCTCGTAAAATAAAAAGGGAAAAATACTGCAAAAATGTCTGTGTGAGGAGTGGCGCGCAACACAGACTCTCTTTCACTCTGCGCCTTGTAAAAGCCATGAAAAAGACATCATCACGGACGGACACACGCGCACACGCACACAGGCACATGCCAAAAAAAAAATAAAGCACAGTGGTGTAAACTGGTCTGACCACTGCCACACAGTTCCAGCAATCCAGATACAATCCTGGCCTTCAGTGCTGTCTGTGTGGAGTCTGCAGGGTCTTCCTGAGACCACAAAAATTTCCTCCACATGATCTATTTTCCTTCCAAGTCCCAAAGGCATGCAGACTGATCCACTGATTGGCCACCCTTAATTGTCCTTCGTGCACAGCGCAGGAGTCGAAATTTAGGGGAAGTTGATGGGAATGTGAGGAGAATAAAAAGCAAATTGTGTAAACTAGTGCTTAGCATGCAAGAACATGAAAATTGTGGAAACAAGTGCTTAGCATGCAAGAACATGAAAATTGTGGAAACAAGAGCTTAGCATGCACTGCAGGCCTGTTTCCATAATGTATGGTGCTCCAACATCTAAATTTGTTTGTAGGCAATTGTGATCATAGAGTCATAGAGCACTACAGCAAAGAAACAGACCTTTTGGCCTATCTAGTCTGTACCGAACTCTTATTCTGCCTAGTCATTGCACCTGAACCATAGCCCTCCATACCCTCTCCCATCTATGTACCTATCCAAATTCTTCTTAAATGTTGAAAACAACGCCCGTATCCACTGCTTCCATGGAGAGCTCGTTACTCACTGAGTGAAGAAGCCCCCCCCCCATCATGTTCCCTTAAATATTTCACCTTTCACCCTTAACCCTATAAAAGTAAGGACTGCTTTCCAGAAATTATCTGACCAATTCCTGGATGAGTATTTTTATTAGATCTGACAATACTCGAATAATTGCCCAATTTAGAGAGGGAAAGAGAAATTGGAAATAGGTATTGCAATTTAGCTAGATTCAACAAAGAAAGAACCAAAAGATGGCAAACTGATGTTCAGTAAGATATGAAGGGACCTGTCCACATAAAGCAGGCAGAAATGTTAACAATGAATCCACAGTGAGGAAACCTGATGGTCAGATAGATGGGAGCTCAAAATGGCTAAATTCCAAGGCAAAAAAAAGACACTTCAAACATTCCTGAACAATTTAGAGATACGGATTTATTTCTTACCTGATAGTGTCCGTAAAAGAATGCCGAATCACCCAGTGATTGCATATCTGGATGAGCAGTAATCAATAAGAGTCCCACAGTGAATGCTGGTATTCTAGTAAAACAACCAGAATTGTTGAAATAACTAATCATAATAATGCACAGTTGTAGGGAAAAGCTGTCTTCTCTGAGGTGTTCATCATTAAAGGTAATTATGGCATCCACACCTGCAAATGTTTAATGGATCTAAAATTCTATCCAATATATTTGTCTAGACATCTTTAGTCCAGCCACTACATTATTTCCAGGTTTCCCAAACCATACACTATTCATTTCCAATCTCAATGCTGATGCAAAACTTAATCAAACTATCAGATGGATTGCTGATAGGGAAAGGCTGCCCCCAAATTTATAGAAAGGTCAAACACCAGGGAAAAGATTGCTGGTGACCAAAGTAAAGAGCTGAGGGAGCTCAAAGTTCTCTTTCAGCCTCTGAAGAGAGTATAACTCACTAGCAGAAGGCAGAGAATGTGGTCCTCCAGCCGTAACTCGAGGAAGGTGCGTCTCAATAGAGTAAATAGCAAGAACCGCCTACGCTTACACAGTCATAGAAAAGTACAGCACAGAAACAGGCCCTTTGGTGCATGCTGAATCATTTAAACTGCCTACTCCCATCGATTTGCACCGATGTCTATTGTCTATCCAAACTTCTCTTAAACGTTGAAATCGTGCTCGTATGCACCACTTGTGCTGGCAGCTCATTCCACACTCTCACGACCCTCTGAGTGAAGAAGTTTCCCCCCATGTTCTCCTTAAACTTTTCACCTTTCACCCTTAACCCATGACCTCTGCTTGTACTCCCACCCAACAAAAGTGGAAAAAGTCTGCTTGCATTTACCCTATCTATACCCCTTATAATTTTGTATAGCTCTATCAAGTCTCTTCTCAATCTTCCACGTTCCAAAGTATAAAGTCCTAACCTATTCAATCTTTCCTTATAATTCAGGTCCTCCAGACCCGGCAACATCCTTGTAAATTTTCTTTGTGCTCTTTCAACCTTGTTTACATCTTTCTTGTAGGAAGGTGACCAAAACTGCACAGAATACTCCAAATTAGGTCTCTCCAATGTCTCATACAACTTCAACCTACCATCCCATCTCCTGTACTCAATACTTTGAATTATGCAGGTCAATGTACTAAAAGCTTTCTTTACAACCTTATCAACTTATATCACACTTTCAATGAATTATGGACCTGTATTCCCAGATCCCTTTGTTCTATTGCACTACTCAGCGCCCTACCATTCACTGTGTAAGACGTATCTACCAAAATTGGTCCTACCGAAATGCAAGACCTCACACTTGTCTGCATTAAATTCCACCTGCCATTTTTCAGCCTATTTTCCCAGCTGGTCCAGATCCTGCTGCAAGCTATGATAGTGTTCCTCATTATCCACTACACGTCCCAAATTGGTGTCATCTGCAAATTTGCTGATGCAGTTAACCACATTACCATCCAGATCATTGATATAGATGACAAACAACAATGGACACAGCACCCATCCCTGTGGCACATCACTAATCACAGGCTTCCAGACATAGTTCTATTAATGATGTAGAAATGATCTCAAGACACTTACAGAGAGATAGTTCCAGATAAGACCAGATGCTTAGCTAAGGAGCAAATTTTAACGAGTATTTTAGAGGAAAGAGAGGTGGAGAAGCAGATGAGATTTCAGAGCCAAAGCAGAAGTTGTTCAACAACAATGTAATGATTAAATTCAGCTGAAATTGGCAGGATTATGAGAGTTTGGTTTGATTCTTTGGTTTTAGGATTGTTTACTTCTGTCAACAACATGATATGTTTACATATAGGCAGCTCCACACTGCAGTTTTACCAGATCAGCACAATGTTTTTAGATACATCCTGTACAATTTCTCACATCTATATACTTCACTAAATTAGTCCTGACCCCCTGGCTTGATGAGCTTGCAGATTGTGATGGAATAAAATTCTGTTGATCCTGCCAAGCCTCGCTCCATGCAAAGTTTTGAATTATTATTCTGAATCCAAATGATTTTATATAATGATAATCACAGCCTATGTTTGAGACTACCTTCAACGTGACTGCAATATTTTGGCTCCAAAAGATCACTCCTACCTTCACGAAAAGACAATGCATATGCGACAGCTAAATCTGATTGCAGAGGATCAAGTACATTTTCCCTCATCAGAATCACGTTTATTATCACTGGCTCATATGTTGTGAAATTTGTTTTTTTTGAAAAATTGCCATAAATCATTACAAACTAGTAGTGCAAAAAAAAAGAATAGCAAAGTAGTGTTCATGGACCATGGGCATCCCTTCTTCAAGATTCAGTCAATTTGATCAGCCAGTCATGATGTAACCTGGCCATGCCTGGAGATGGAGCTGAAGGCTCCTAATCAGAGTACATTTGGGTTCCCTTGTTCCCAGAGCACTACCTCAAATATTCAAATATTGTAGCCTAACCAGTTCTATAAGGGCTATCGGTAAGTCTTTGCCACTTCCCAGAGAAAAAATAGAACAGGAACAAGTTTGGCCAGTATAAGATTTAGATTTTGTTATTATTAGATGCGATGTACCTTTTCTTTCTACAACAAAGTGGCCGCCTTTCTATTTCTGAGTCCTTGTCTGCCCCTTTAATGGACATGGAAGGTCCTGTTACTCCACCACAAAAAGCAGACTGTTATCTATGGTGTCTTGGTGAGTACTTATCCCTCCATCAAGTCAATAAAGTCTGAATGTTTGCTGGTATTTGCAGGAGCTTTTCTTTCTATGAATTGGCCATCATGTTTTTCTTGCGACACACATTCAAAGTTCCTTCGCTAAATGCTTTGGGGTATCCCAGGATTTTGAAAACTGGTAAGTGCAGACAAGTGCAAAGCTTTTCAGTTTTCTGCATGTCACTATGAGCCACAGCTCAGCAGAGAACCAGTAGCTTTGGCTGATAAGAGTGCACTACAGTCACTGAAGGTTGGATGAAGTTCAGATGACAGTGGGTTCACAACAGCACCTAGTGGTGGTCCTCTCTGGTATTCAAACAACAATCCCATTTATTAGTCACCAACCTTCATTGATAAGCTTCTTTGTATATTTTTCTCTACTTACATTTTAAATTAATTAATTATCGGCAGTACAATGTACTTTTAACCACATTTCATGTCTTAGGCAATTTTAACTGCTTTAAACTTTTTTTTAATATCATGTCATCAAAGATCATTAAGGAAATGATTTCAGACTCAGGTTCACTGCCCGAGGCTCAGTCATCACTTACAATCTGCTCTGCCCCTTTGAAGAGACACTGAGCGGATCCCTCCAGCAGACCACCTCCACTGAGCTAATGCATCTACGACAAGAGATGTTCTGAGCAAAGCCCATGCAGAGTTTCCAGTGGACCCAAACAGTCTTTCTATTGGTGAGCGAGATGGGGATGGAACAACAGCTTTATTTTGCATGTAAAACTATGGGGGTTATAGTAGTAGTCAGGGTTAGTAATAAGTAAGCTGGATTTCCACCTTAAGTGCCAGTGACCTTTGGTCATCTACTTTCCTGCAGAGATCCTAACCTTAGTGGTTGAGTTCCAGCGAAAGCTACGGGCTTCACTCAGCTACTAGACTCATCTTCAGAGTCCAGTGGGAGAGCAGGAACTGGCCAAGAGGCTTTTGGATCCAGAATGAGCCTGTTCATTTGAGTGAGGAACATGGACTGCAGGGGAAGGAGGGGAGGAACACGCAAGGCAGATTTTATTTTAATTATTAGTGCTGTGTTTAAAAGTTCTGTTGAAGTGTATTGTATCTGGCTTTTGACAATTTAATTATTTTAGCCCAAAGAGATTCAAGTAGACTGGAAAACATAGGCAGCATGGACAGGAGGTGAATCTGAGCGGAACGTTTCTCCAGCTGTCCAAGGCTTCCAGAGGAATTTTGTGCCAGGATCAGTTCCGGTTGACCCATCTCAGCTCAGACTATTAAACTGATCTGGGTCCCAACTGCACGGCAGCTGCCAACTTACTTCTGGCAGCAGCTGTGCCCGAGAAACCAGCGTTCCGAAGGCTGCAATGGGGCGTGCTTGGGAAAACGTGACCCGTGCCTGCAGCAAGCCCGTTCAGGCAATACAGCATGGAAGCAGGCCTATTGGTCCAAATTATCTTTCTAAACCTTCCCTGTCACGTAACTGTCCAAAAGTCTTTGAAATGTTAATGCATCCTGCTTCAAACACTTCCTCTGGCAGCTCGTTCCACAGATGCAGCACACTCTTCATGAAGAATAGGCTCTCGGGGTCTGCCCCCACTCACCTTAAATCTACGTCCTCCAGCATTTTATTCCCTTTCCTAAATCATGCCGCTTATGATTTTTATGCAGCTCTATAAGGTTGTTATCGCTCAGTTTTCTACACTTCAATAAATAAATTCCCAGTTTGTCCAATCTCTTGCTATAACTCAGGCCCTCAAGTCCTGGCAACAATCTTGTTAATCTGCTTTGTACCATTTCCAGCTTAATTACATCTTTCCTATAACAGGGCAAGCAAAACATCTGGATCAATCAATAATACAGTTTAGATTTAGAAAACAAACAAAAAGTTATCATGTTACTTCCATTTGTTGTAGACTTAAAACACTTATCATACAAATTAATTTAATGTAATCAGTTTCTGTAATCACGAAGTATCATAGCAGCAAGATCAAAAATAAAAGTTCTTACCCCCATCCAGCAACAATGAAGAATCCTCTGTGCTTAGATACATTTTGCTCCAACAGAAGTAATGACAGTGCTATCAGACCTGATACAATAAACAGGTTGACATTTCAATCATTTTACAAGAAGTCACCAAATTGAGATCCAATTAATGAAACAGGCAATCAGATGGATGGCTGTTTTCTTAAAAAGCAACTAACTTAGAAAACAAACATCTAGAATTTTTATGAAGTTAGCAATCAGAAAACTTAGAGGAAAGCAGCCTCTTCCCCTCTGCCATCAGATTCCTGAATGGACAATGAGTGGAACTCTACCTTCTGCTCTCTGTTTGCACTGCTTACGTAGATAAATGTGTATGTGTGTGCGCGTGTGCGTGTGTGTGTTGCAAATCTGAAATAAAAAACAAAAATGATGGAAAAGCTCAGCAAGATGGACAGCATTTGTGGACAGAAACAGAGTCATCACTTTATCGCTGTGACACTTCATCAGACTGCAGACACAAAATGTTGACTGTTTCTCTTTCCTCAAATGCTGCCGTGATTGTTGAGTTTGAGGTTTTACATTCTAGGCACCTTACCTGTCCACATGTATGCACTATACAACGAACTATACAGTACAATGAATCCCAGAACTTGACCAAGGAGGCTATTTTGCTTGATGATAACATACCACAGGATCATTCCTATACAGACCATACACTGGAAAACAATTTTAAAAGTAAAATGTGAATAGATTTTCAAATGACAAAATTCACCACTTGAGCATAAGAAGTAGAATTTTCCACTTTCTCCTACAAAATAAAATTAATTTTCTTCACCCCGTTTCATGCTGAACATTGTAACTTCGACTCCTTTGTTAATCCATTCATTGCACGTAGAAAATTCTGGGAGGTTGGTATTTACTATTCATTTCTAATTGCTGTTGGGAAGTTGTTGAGGAGTTTCTCTTTAGAACTTATAGCCCGTTCTGCAAGGCAGTTAAGACTAAAAGGGGTGAGTTTAGAATCACCTACAATCTAGACTCCAAGTCAAATAAAAACAGCAGATTGTCTTTCCTAAAGTGACATTCATAAACTCCTCACACTTGAAGAACAATCCAAGAATTTCTGGGGAAACATTTATTGATCAACAAACACAAAATGCTGGAGGAACTCAGCAGGTCCAGCAGCAACTATGGAAATGAATAAACAGTCAACATTTTGGGCAAAGATCCTTCATCAGGACTGGAAAGGAAGGGGAAGACACCAGAATAAAAAGGTGGGGCGAGGGGAAGGACAAGCTAGAAGGCAGTAGATGGTAATGGGAAAGGTGGTGAAGGAGGAAACTGATTGGAAAGGAGAGTGGACCATAGGAAGATGGGTAGAAGGAGGGGTGATAGGCAGGTGAGGAGATGAGGTAAGTGGGGAATAGAAGGAGGAGGAAGTTGGAGAGGAAAAGAGAAAAAGAAAGAAAAAAAAAATGACCAGGAGAAACTGATGTTCATGCCATCAAGTTTGAAGCTACCAAAAAGGAATATGAGGTGTTGCTCCTCCACCCTGAGAGTGGCCTCATTGTGTCAGAAGAGGAGGCTAAGAACTGACATGTCAGAACGAGAACGGGGCTAGGAACTAAAACGGTTGGCCACTGGGAAATTTTGCTTTTGTGGATGGAGTGGCGGTGCTTGACTAAAACAGTCCCCAACTTACGTCAGGTCTCAACAACGTAGAGGAGGCTGCGTTGGGTCCACTGGATACAATAGACAATCCAGGCAGATTCACAGGTGAAGTGTTGCCTCAACTGTAAAGACTGTTTGGGGCCCTGAATGAAGATGAGGAAGGAGGTGAATGGGCAGGTGTAGCATTTCTGTTGCTTGCAGGGATATGTACCAGAAAGGAGATTAGTGGAGAGGGATGAACGGACAAGGGAATCACGAAGGAAGCGATTCCTGCAGAAAGCAGAGAGTGGGGGAGGTGAAGATGTGTTTGGTGGTAGGATCCCGTTGAAAGTTGTGGTAATTGCGGAGAATGATGAGTTAGATACAGAGGCTCATGGGGTGGTAGGTGAGGACAAGAGGAACTCTATTCCTGTTAAGGTGGCTGAAAGATGTGGTGAGCACTGATGTCCGGGAAATGGAGGAGGTAAGGCGAGGGCAGTATCAATGGTGGAGGAAGGGAAACCCCGTTCTTTGAAGAAGGAAGACATCTCTGATGTCCTGGAAACAAAAGCCACACCCTGGGAACAGTCGTGGTGGAAGGTGGAGGCAAAATTGATGAAATTGACGAGTTGAGCATGGGTACATGAAACAGCACCATTGCAGTCATCGATATAGCACAGGAAGAGTTGGGGACGATTACCAGGGAAGGCTTGGAACATGGACTGTTCCACGTAGCCCAATGAAAAGGCAGGCATAGCCTGGACCCACCCGGATGCCCATGGCTACACCGTGAGTCTGGAGAAAATGGGAGCAGCCGAAGGAGAAATTGTTGAGGATGAGGATCAGTTATGCCAGACAGTAGAAGGGAGGGGAACTTGGGTATTTTGTTGAGAAACAAGCGGAGAGCTTTAAGGCCTTTTTGATGGGAGATAAAACTGTATAAGGACTGGGCATTCATAGTAAAAATCAGGCAATCAGGGCCAAGGAATTGAAAGTTGTTGAGGAGACATTTATTGGTACTACCTTTTATTCTAGATGTATTTACCTACCTGTATTCTATTGTATATTTGACTGGACATCTCCAGGTCATTAGTTCAGGAGTCTGAATTATTTACTTAGTAATAAAGCCACTGCAGTTTGCCCTTTTCATTTACTTATTTAGAGATATAGCATGTTAACACGTCTTTTCAGCCCAATGCGCTTGCAATGCCCAGTTATACTCAGGGGACCAATTAACCTACTAACTGCATGTCTTTGGAATGCGAGAGGAAACTGGAGCACCCAGAGGAAACCCGCACGGTCACAGGTAGAAAGTACAAATTTCTTACAG
This sequence comes from Mobula birostris, assembly GCF_030028105.1. Lineage (NCBI taxonomy): Eukaryota > Metazoa > Chordata > Chondrichthyes > Myliobatiformes > Myliobatidae > Mobula > Mobula birostris. Next base: position 168,524,512 of record NC_092375.1, on the reverse strand, counting down.
ACAGCAGCAGAATTGAATCCAGGGCTCGTACTGCAATAGCCTTATGCTAACCACTATGTTACCATGCTGACGTAGGAAGCATCTATCTAAAAAAATGATAATTTCATTTTGAGGCGGCTACAAGACAGCTTAATGAGGTTTATATGGTCTACATGAATCTTGGCAAAGCATCTGAGAAAATCAGATCGGGCAGACTAACCAGAGAAGCAGGCCAATGGAGTCCAGGTGCAGGTGATTGGGACTGGGCAGGATAATAATTTGGCACAGACTAGATGGGCCAAAGGGCCTGATTCTGTACTGTAGTGCTCTATGTCTCCATAAATAAAGGTGGCAAATCAGATCCAAAATTTATCTGCTTTTCTGGAAGCAAAAGGTGGACAGATGTTTTATTAGTTCAAAAGATTGTTTGCAACAGGATTCCACAATGTTCAGTGCCAGGAGCTTTGCCTTTTTATGGTGAAGTTTAATGATTCGAACTTAAATGTCAGGGGCATGATTCTGAGGCATTCAAATGACATAAAACCCAGCTATGAGGCAGACAATGAGCAGGAAAGCTCAAGATCACAAAGATATCAATGGATTAGTGCAATGGGACTAAGTGTGAGATTGCATTTGGGAGGGCAAGCAAAGCAAGGGAATAAGCAATACATGGTTGTATACTGAAAACACTGCAATAGAGACACCTGATAGGTCATTAGAATTAATTACAAAACATAATAGAAAAGGTAGATAGAGTAATTAAGGCAGGCTATTGAATATTCCTCTCATTGATCAAGGACTAACAGGGAGTTCAAACTAATTAGGGCATTTCTAGACAACTGTACGAGGGGTGATTGATAAGTTCATGGCCTAAGGTAGAAAGAGTCAATTTTAGAAAACCCAGCACATTTATTTTTCAACATAGTCCCCTCCTACATTTACACACTTAGTCCAGTGGTCGTGGAGCATATGGATCCCTTTTTTGTAGAAGTCTATGTCTTGGACCTCCAGAAAGTGTCCACAGCGGGGGTGATCGATAAGTTCGTGGCCTAAGGTAGAACGAGATGAGTTATACAGCTCTCGTTACATGCACGTGCAGTTCAACTCTTTGAGTGATTATGCAGAAAGCTTGAAGTTAATAACTCATCTCCTATAATATAATTCTATATTATAGAAACATTGCAATGGCATGAGAAAGGGCTCAGAAGAGAACAACAAGGATCGTGTGGTTTAATTAAGAGGAAAGATTAACTAAGCTATGCTGTTTCCTTTGGAACACAGGAGATGAATAGAGGTTTAATTAAGGCACATATAACTATGAGAGACCTAGGCAGAATGAAATAATTAGGACAAAGACTGAAGGATTTTGGGAATTTGAGAACTGTCAGAAGTGGTGGATAAAATTAGATTAGATTAGATTAGTTTCAACTTTACTGGCATTGTACCAAGTACAGATACAAAGCCAATGAAATGCAATTAGCATCTGACCAGAAGAGCAAATGAATAGTATTATTTACAAAATAACTGCAAATAAAAAGTAAGCGCTACAGCACACAAATATAAAAGTACTGAGACAATACAATACGGGTGCAATACTGCTTAGCGCTGTGATGTGAGGTTCAGCAGGGTCACAGCTTCAGGGAAGAAGCTCTTCCTGAGCTTGCTGGTGCAGGAGCGGAGGTTCCTGTAGCACCTACTGGATGGGAGGAGAGTAAAAAGTCCATGGTTAGGGTGAGATGTATCCTTGATAATGCTTTTCGCCCTGCCCAGGCAGTGTTTATGGTAGATGTTCTCAATAGTGGGCAATTGGGTGCCGATAATCCGCTGGGCAGTTTTCACCACACGCTGGAGTGCTTTGCGGTCTGATACAGGACAATTGCTGTACCGCACTGAGATGCAGTTAGTGAGTATGCTCTCAGTGGTACAGTGGTAAAAGTCCATCAGTATCCGGACCTTTTTGATCAGGATGGAGGAGTTCAGGGACCAGGTGAGATCATCGGAAAGTGGTTGATTGCAATACTTAAGAGAAGTTTAGATAAGTACGTGAATGGGAGGGTATGGATGGCAATGGCACAGGAGCAAGTAGATGGGACTTGGCAGAATAAGGTCAGCATGCTCTGAATGGGCCGAAGGATCTGCTTCCGTGCTACCGCAAACAATGACTCTAAAGCAAACTTCACTTGAAGGGTGGATATGATCTGGAATCTGCTGTTTGCAAGAATAGTCATGGGAGAGGCACTATTTGCAATTAAAAAGGGTCTGCATCCTCTCCATATCCACTCGAGACCTTTCAACATTTGATAGGTTTCAATGAGATTCCCCTCATTCTTCTGAATTCCAGTGAGTACAGGCCCACAGCCATCATACAGTCTTCCTGTGGTAACTTTCAATCCTGGAATGATTCTCATGAATGTCCTCTGTACTTTCTCCGATGTTAGCATATCATTTCTCAGATAAGGGACCCAAAACTGTTCATAATATTCCAAATGAGACCTTTCCAATGCCTTAAAAGCCTCAACATCCTTGCTTTTATATTTTAGTCCTCTCGAAATGAATGCTAACATTGCATTTGCCTTCTTTTCACCACTGACTAAAATTGCAAACTAACATTTAAGAAATCCCGCGCAAGGACTCTCAGATTTTTGAAATTTCTCTTTATTTAGAAAATAGTCTGCACTTTTATTTCTCCTTCCCAACTGCATGACCACACATTTCCCAAAACTGTATTCATCTGTTATTTCTTTGCCCCTTCTCCTAATCTGTCAAAATCCTCCTGCAGCCACCCTGTTTTCTCAACACTACATGCCTTTCTACCTATCTTCGTATTCTCCGCAAACTTGGCCACAAAGCCGTCAATTTTGTCATCCAAATCATTGATATTTTACATAAAAAGAATCAGTCCCACACAGACCCCTGTGGAGCACCAACTAGTCACTGGCAGTCAACCAGAAAAAGCTCCCTTTATTCCCACTCTTTGACTCCTGCCAATCAGCAATGCTCTATCCATGCCACTATCTTTCCTGCAATACCATGGGCTCTTAACTTGTTAAGCAACCTCACGTGTGGCACCTTCTTAAAGGCCTTCTGAAAATCTAAGTACAGAACATCCACCGATTCTTCTTTGTCTATCCTGCTTCATATTTCTTCAAAACTTCCAACATATTTGTCAGGTAAGACTTTCCCTTATAGAAACCATACTGACTATGGCCTATTTTATCATGTACCTCCAAGTACTCCAAATCCACATTCTTAACAATCGAATCCAACATGTTCCCAACCACTGAGGTCAGACTAATTGGCCTTTCCTTTCTTCTGTCTCTCTCTCCACTTGAAGGGTGGAGTGACATTTGCAATTTTCCAGTCCTCCGGAATCATTCCAGAATCTAGTGATTCTTGAAAGATCATTACTAATGCCTCCACAATTTCTTCAGCCATCTCTTTCAGAACCCTGGGGTGTACACCATCTGGTCCATCTTCACTCACTTCCACCTGAACCTCCAGCAGACTGTTGGTATCTTCCACTGTGAAGACTGATGCAAAATAATTACTCAATTTCTCCACCATTTCCTAGTCTCCCATTACTACCTCTCCAGCATAATTTTCCAGCAGTTCAGTATCTACTCTCGCCTCTCTTTTACTCTTTATATGTCTGAAGAAACTTTTGGTATCCTCTTTAATATTATTGGTTAGCTTACCTCTGGATTCCATCTTTTCCCCTTATGACTTTTTTTGTTGCCTTCTGTTGGTTTTTAAAAGCTCCCCAAACTTCCCACTGGTTTTTGCTCTATCACCTACCCTCTCTTTGGCTTTTATGTTGGTTTTGACCTCCCTTGTCAGCCATAGTTGTGTCATCCTGCCTTTAGAATACTACTTTGGGTTGTATCTATCCTGTGTCTTCTGTATAAGGTGTAGATGCATAAGATGATGAGAGGCATTGATCATGTGGATAGCCGGAGGCTTTTTTCCCAGGGCTGAAATGGCTAACACGATAGTTTTAAGGTGCTTGGAAGTAGATGCAAGGGGGTGTCAGAGGTAAGTTTCTTTACACAGAGAATGGCAGGTGCATGGAATGGACTGCCAGTGACAGTGGTAGAGGTGGATACAATAGGGTCTTTTAAGAGACTCTTAGATAGGTACATGGAGCTTAGGAAAATAGAGGGCTAAGCGGTACAGAAATTCTAGCCAGTTTCTAGAGTAGGTTACATGGTCACCACAACATTGTGGGCCGAAGGATGGAATGTGTTGTAGATTTCTGCGTTCTATGTTCTGTTACTGCTCTGCTGTCATCCCTCCTAGTGTCCCATTCCAATCAATTTCGGCCAGCTCCTCTCTCATGCCTCTGTAATTCCCTTTACTTCACTGTAATACTGATATGTTTGACTTTAGCTTCTCCTCCTCAAATTGCAGGGTGGATTCTATCATATTTTGATGACTGCTTCCTAAGGGTTCCTTTACCTTAAGCTCCCTAATCAATTCTGGTTACAAGCAGAGGCACTGTGTAGTCAGGAGAGGCTGTAGTCAGGGCAAAATTGCAGTCAATAGGATGAGCTGCAATGTAAAAGGCAGACAAAATTGTAAAGGGTGGATACAGGACTGAAGGTGTTATATTTGAAGGCGTGCAGTATACGTTACAGCACAGTTGCAGATATGATGTTGTAGGCATTGCTGAATCATGGTTGAAAGAAGATGATAGCTGGGAAGTTAATGTCCAAGGATACACATTGTATCAAAATGACAGGCAGGAAGGCAGAGGGGGTGGCTCTTTTGAAAAATAAAATCAAATCATTAGAAAGAGGTGACATATGGTTGGAAGGTGTTGAATCATTATGGATAGAGCCAAGGAACTGCAAGTGTAAAAAGACCCTGATGGGAGTTATACACAGACCCCCCCAAACAGTAGTAAGGATGTGGCCTACAAATCACAACAGGAGATAGAAAATGCATGCTAAAAGGGCAAAGGTCATGGGGGTCATGGGTATGCAGGTAGATTGGGAAAATCAGGTTGGTACTGGTTCCACGAGGGGGACTTTCTACAGTGCCTATGAGACGGCTTTTCAAACCAATTCGTAGTTGAGCTCACTAGGGCAGTGGTCCCCAACCTCTGGGTCGCAGACCAATACCGGGCCACGAAGCATGCAGGGGTGCAGTGGTAGCTGGGACGCACCCAGCACATCTTTAAGAAAAAAGCCGAAATAAACAAGCTAATTAATTAATTAGGTGCCACCCATTTCACTTGCTCTACACAATCGGCAATCACCTTTGATCTAGACCGACATTTACGTGCCGGGCGGCACCTAATTAATTAGCTTGTTTATTTCGGCTTTTTTCTTAAAGATGTGCTGGGTGCGTCCTAGCTACCACTGCACCCCTGCATGCTTTGCGGCCCAGTATTGGTCCACAGCCCGGAGGTTGGGGACCACTGCACTAGGGGATCAGCTATTCTGGATTGGGTGTTGTGCAATGAACCGGAATTGATTAGAGAGCTTAATGTAAAAGAACTCTTAAGGGAAAAATGATCAGAATATGATCGAATTCACCCTGAAATTTGTGGAGAAGCTAAAGTCAGTTGTATTAGTATTACAGCGGAGTAAAGGGAATTACAGAGGTATGAGAAAGGAGTTGGCCAGAATTGACTGGAAAAGAACACTGGCCAGGATGGTGGCAGAGCAGCAATGGTTGGAATTTCTGGAAGCAATTTGGAAGGCACAGGATATATACATCCTAAAGAGGAAGAAAGATGACACAACCATGGCTAACAAGAGAAGTCAAAACCAACATTAAAGCCAAAGAGAGGGCATATAATAGAACAAAAATTACTGGGAAGTTAAAGGATTGGGAAGCTTTTAAAAACCAACAGAAGGCAACTAAAAAGTAATTAAGAATGTAAAGTTGAAATACGAAAGCAAGCTAGCCAATAATATTAAAGAGGATACCAAAAGTTTCTTCAGATATATAAAGTGTAAAAGAGAGGGGAGAGTGGATATTGGACCACTGGAAAACAATCCTGGAGAGGTAGTAACAGGGGACATGGACATGGAAATGGTGGACAAAGTGTGTAAATATTTTGCATCAGTCTTTACCGTGGAAGACACCAGCAGTATGGTGGAAGTTCCAGGTGTCAGGGGTCCTGAAGAGTGTGAAGTTACCTCAATTAGAGGGAAAGTTCTTGGGAAACTGAAAGGTGTCAAAGTATATCAGTCCACTGGGATCAGACAGTGTATAACCCAGTGTTCTGAAAAAGATGGCTAAAGAGATTGTGGAAGCATTAGTAATGATCTTTCAAGAATCACTAGGTTCTGGAAGACTGGAAAATTACAAATGTCACTTCACTCATCAGGAAGGTAGAGAGGCAGATGAAAGGAAGCTGTAAGCCAGTTAGTCTGATTTCAGTTGTTGGGAAGATGTTGGAGTCAATTATTAAGGATGAGGTCTCAGAGTACTTGGAGGCACACGATAAAATAAGCTGCAGTCAGCATGGTTTCCTCAAGGGAAAATCTCGCCTGACAAATCCATTGGAATTCTTTGAAGAAATAACAAGCAGGATAGACAAGGAGAATCGGTTGATGTTGTGTTTTTGGATGTTCAGAAGGCTTTTGACAAGGCTTCACACATGAGGCTGCTCAACAAGCTATAAGTCCATGGCATTGCAGGAAAGATTCTAACATGGATAAAGCTGTGGCTGATTGGGAGGAGGCAAAGAGTGGGAATAAAGGGAACCTTTTCTGACTGGCTGCCAGTGACTAGTGGTGTTCCACAGGGTCTGTGTTGGGACCGATTATTTTTACATTATATGTCAATGATTTGGATGACGAAATTAATAGCTTTGTTGCAAAGTGAAAATAGGTGGAGGGGAGGTAGTTTTGAGGAAGGAGAGAGGCTACAGGAGGTAAACACAAGGATTAGGAATATGTCCAAGGAAATGGCAGATGGAATACAGTCTTGGGAAGTGCATGGTTACGCACTTTGACAGAAGAAATGAAAGAGTTGACTATTTCCTAAATGGAGAGAAAATATAAAAAATTGAGCCTCAAAGAGACTTGGGAGTCCTTTGGCAGAATTCTCTAAAGATTAATTTACAGGTTGAGCCTGTGGTGAGGAAGGCAAATGTGATGTTAGCATTCATTTCAAGAGGACTAGAATATAAAAACAAGGATGCAATGTTCAGACTTTATAAAGCCGTGGTGAGGTCTCACTAGGAGTATTATGAGCAATTTGGGGCCCCTTATCTTAGAAAGGAAGTGCTGAAACTGGAGAGATTTCAAAGGAGGTTTACAAAAATGATTCCAGCATTGCATGGCTTGTCATATGAAAAGTGTCTGATAGCTCTGGGCTTATATTCACTGGAATTCAGAAGAATGAGGTGTGACCTCATTGAAACCTATTAAAAACCTTGATAGGGTGGATGTGGAGAGGATGTTTCCTATGGTGGGTAAGTCTAAGACCAGAGCATACAGCCTCAGAATAGAGGGGAATCCTTTTAGAACGGAGATGAAGAGGTATTTCTTTTGCCATAGAGTGGTGAATGCGTGGAATTCTTTGTCCAGGCAGCTGTGGAGGCCAAATCCTTGTGTATATTTAAGGCAGAGGTTGATGGATTCTCTATTGGTCAGGACATGAAGGGATATGGGGAGTAGGCAGAAGACTGGGACTGAGAGGAAAATTGGATCAGCCATGGTGAAATAGTGGAGCAGACTCAATGGGGCAAATGGCCTACTTCTCCCATATCTTATGGTTTTTTTTTTGATTTTCTCTCCGTTTTCCATTGCAACACACCCCGCTAACCGCAATTTTGCTGTACCATCACTCTGTCCTTGCTAGTAGTCTGACTGCACTCTGCCTCGGTTTGTAAACCAACTGCCCCATCAGTCCGGTTCCCCTATGGTGTAGGTAAGTGTAGAGCTTGGGGAGTTCATCCAAAGATAGGATTCGTGCAAATTGGAGGCTGATAGTCAGCATGCATTTAATGACCATAATGGCTTGTTTCTGTGCTTTTCTCTCTCTGACTTGTGAATGCACCAAGGAGTTCAGCAATAAAATGGCACGAATGTAGCTTAGCTGTTTTAGCATTATTCTTTCCAGAAACATCAGATTGCACATCTAAATTTAACAGACAAAACAAAAGTACACACAAAATAATCTGTAGTTAGAACACAGAAAGGTACAACACAGTAGGAATCCTGCAGCCCGCAATATTGTACTGACCTATACAAACCTACTTCACAATCAGTTTCATCCTTCCCTTCGTCACAGCCCATAACCCTTCATTTTTCTCAGATCCACGTACCTATCTAAATGTTCCTATTGTATTAGCCCTCACCATCACACCTGACCATACATTACAGGCAACAGCAGTCTCTGTGTAAAAAACATATCTCTGACATGTCCCCTAAACTTTTTTCCGCTCACCTTAAACTGACGTCTTCTTGTATTGGCCATTGCCACCTTGGCAAAAGGACTCTGACTGTCCACTCTAACTATGCCTCTCATAATGCTATATACCTCTATCAAGTCGCCTCTCATCCTCCCTCATTCCATCTTAAAACATCATCTCTATATCCTGGCAGCATCCTGGTAAGTCACCTCTGCGCCTTCCTTAAGTCTCCACGTCCTTCCTACAATCAAACAACCAGAAACGGACACAATACCCCAAGTGTGGTCTAATCAGAGGTTTATAGAATTTCAAAATTACCTTGTGGCTCTTGATCTCAGCCTCCTGACTAATGAAGGTAAACACACCATACACTTTGTTAAACACCCTATCAAATTCAGTGGCAAATTTGGGAGATCAACGGTTTTGGACCCCAAGTTCCCTCTGTTCCTCCCCATTGCTAAAATCCTGCCATTAACCCTGTACTCTGCCTTCAAGTTTGATCTTCGAAGTTTATCACTTGATACTTCTCTGGATTAAATGTCACCTGCCATTTCTCAGCCCAGCTCTGCATCTTATCAAAGTCCCTTTTTTAACTTATGACAAACTTCTACACTATCCACAACACCACCAACCTTCATGTTATCCGTAAACTTATAAACCCATCATTTTCCTTTCTCATCCAAGTGATTTATAAAAATCAGAAACAGCAGGAGTCCCAGGACAGATCCCTGCAAAACATCACAAGTCACTGACCTCGAGGCAGAACCTGCTGCATCTGCTACTACCCTCTACTTTTTGTGGGCAAGCCAATTCCAAATTCATGCAGCCAAGCTCCCATGGATTCTGCTTCTATGTCTCATGATCTTATCCCATGCTTCATCACCTTCAAGATGAGCGTACCATGGGGAACCATACTAAAATCTGTATACACCACATTCACTCCTCTACCCACAGCGATTTGTTTTGTCACTTACTCAAAAAGCTCATTCAGGCTCATGAGGCACAAATCCAAGCTGACTACCCCTAATCAGACTATGCTTCTCAAAATGTTCATGAATTCAGCCTCTAAGAATTCTCTGTTTGTTTGCCACCACTGACGTAAGACTCACTGGTTTATAATTCCTAGGATTATCCCTTCTACCTTTCTTGAACAATGGAATAACACTTGGCATCGTCCAATCCTCTGGTACTACTCGTGGACAGGGAGGACTCAAATATCATTGTCTATGTTCCAACATCCCAGCAATCCCTTCCCTCATTTGCCATTGTAACTTGGGATATCTCCTGTCCGACCATGGGAGCTTATCTATCCTAATATCTTTCAGAAGCTCCAATACTCTCCCTTTCATAACCTCTATATGCTCCAGCATTTTAGCTTGTTATATGCTGACCGTTATATGCTGACCTCACATTCATCGAAGTCCCTCTCCCCAGTGAACACCAAAGCAAAGTATTAATTAAGGACCTCCCCTATCTCCTCCACCTCTAGGCCCATGTTTGCTCCTTTATCTTTGAGCAGTCCTGCTCGCACTCTGGTCGTCTTTCTACTCTTCACATACGTGAATGCCTTGGTGTTCTCCTAAATTCTATTCACCAAGGCTATCTCATGTCCCTTTCTAGCTTTCTTAAGTACCTTCTTAAGCTCCTTACTGGCTACCTTATGACTCAAGAGACCTGTCTGATTTTTGCTTCCTGAACATTTTGTTTCCTTCTGCCTCTTCACTAAACATTCCAAAATTAATGACAAATTTTGCCAAAACCTGAAACAAAAGCAGAAAATGCTAGATAAACTTGGCAAGTCAGGAAGCATCTGTGCTCAGTGAAATAGAGTTGACATTTCAGGTCAATCAGCTTTCATTAGAATTTCAGCAATATTGGGATGCACTTCACTTTATATAGAAACATTTCATCATTGATCTAATTTCCTTCTATTCAAGTTTGCAATAATTACAGAAAATATTTACTGCCCAGCAGTCCATTATTTCCAAATAAGAGATAATAAAATAATCCTAATAATTTATAATTAAATATCTTTACCTGTGCAATCAGCAAGTTAAGAGAGAATAAATGAGGCAACTGCTTAAATCTCTTATTTAGCAGCATAACAGCTAGAGTCCACACCTACAGGAAGAAAAAAAATGTTTATAAGAGGTTTCAAATTTAAAATGGACTCAGTGAATATGGACTCAGCTTCTTAAAGAAAAGGTATCAAAAAAGTGCATTTTGCCCTCATTATGAAGCAATGGCATATAATAACTATTGCCAATGGTATTTCTTCTGGCAAATCTGGGGATACTCTTTATAGCAGCAGAACAATTACATCATATAACAACATGAAACAGAGGACTTGTTGCATTTCCCAGGTTCTTTTGCCAACATATAAATAGACACTGCAGATTTGGAACAGTTCTTAATCTGGTTAAGTTCTTTGAAATCTCAAGTATAATTGGACTTGAAAAGGAGCTTAATGATATAATTATTCAATCAGTTCTTAGAATTGATAGAGTTACAGAGCACGGACACAGCTCTCTGACTCACTGGTCAATGCTAACCAAGATGCCCCGACCAAACTAGTCCCATTTGCCAGTGTTTGCTCCATAACCTTCTAAACTTTTCCAAAAATCCATATTAGGTAGCGGTGTGCACTTGTGGTTTAGTACTACAAATAGGCACATTGTGGGACTAATTAGAAGGTTAATTTAAAAAAAACTACTTGTGTACAGAGACGGTTGTTTTAAAACACCAGCAACAGATCATTACAATGTCTTAATGGGCTGGTTGAGCTCAGATGGCAATTGTTATCAGAGGAAATAAGGATTTTAGTCTATTTGCTTTTTGGAATTTAGACATTGCCGGCAAGGCCTGAATTTATCTGGACTTCAATTGTGTGGTGTATCTCATTGTACCAGTTCTCATTAACGAGTCAGAGGTAGAAATGGTAAGCAGCTTCAAATTTCTGGATGTCAGCATCTCAGAGGATCTACCCTGGGTCCAAGCCATTGATGCAATCATGAAAGTGGCATGACAGCCACTCTACCGTGTTAGGAGAGTGAAATTTGATACGTCACCAAAGATTCTAGCAGATTTCTACAGATGCATGGTAGAAAGCATTCTGACTGGCTACATCACAACCTGGTACAGAACCTCCAGTGCACAGGATCGCAAGAGGCTGCAGAGGGTTATAGACTCAACTAGCTTCATCACTGGCACCACTGTCCTCATCAATGAGGACATCAAGAAGTGGTGCCAGAAGGCAGCATCCATCATTTGGAACCCACACCATGTGGGATATGCCCTCTTCTTGTTAAAACCATCAGGGAGAAGGTAGGGGATCCTGAATACACACACTCAACGATTCATGAATAGCTTCTTCCCCTCTATCATCCTATTTCTGAATGGCCCATGAACCGAGCAACATGACTTCAGTATTCCTTTTGTTTTTGTACTAATTAATTATTTTGTAATTTGTCACAAAACAACAAATTTCATTCCATATAAGAAAGGGACAACAAATCTGATTCCGTTTCTGCTAGGAATTTAAGAGGTACCCCAGAGTCATGATTAGACCAGACTGGTTAAAAACATGAATGGATCAGATGTATTTTCATAGTATTGGCTTTGTAATCACCATTACAAAGGTGTTACTACTTTTAAATTCCATTATGGGATTGTTAGTTCTGCCATCTGGATCACTAGCCTGCTTATTCAGTCAACACCTACTCATTTTCTTGTTTTTACTAACTTTTTAAAACAATGGCACCCTAATGCTGCTTCAGATGATTGGTTGAGATATTTAAGAACTCACATTTCATTGATCTAAAACAATTATATTTTGGACATATTGTTTGTATCTGTAATAGTTAAATCAACTGTAACACTTTGGGATGTCCTAAACATAGATTGCATACAGTAGATAATAACTATGTTACATTAGATCACTCATCTTTTTTTGCTCTTTGAGGTTGGTTAATGTTTAATTACAAACACCATTATAGTTTATTTTGAAGAGAGTTTAGAGGTCATTGTGTAACTTGAGCTCTTTATGACGTGATAACTAATTATGCCAATTAACCAAAGTGAAGAGAATTGAAGTATAAATGTAGTATATTGTTAAAATCCAGATTTAAGCACTCGGATCAATGAAGCACTCATCTTAAAATCAGAACTTTGTGAGTTTATATCATAATCCCCTTAGTACTCTACAGCAGGAGAGAAATATGGCTCTGTAATTTTTGGAGGTGCTGCCTTTCGATTAAGACTTAAATGTAGGCAACTTTGAATGGATTTTAGCAATTTTACATCACAAAGTCAAATGCTCAAAGCCCTCAGAAACTATCTGGATTATACAGGTTGAGCACTCCTCATCCAAAAATCCAGAAGTTTAAAATCTCCAAAATCCAAAAATTTTGGAGCACTGACATGATGTCACAAATGGAAAACTCCACAAGGCACTGGGAAGGTTCCCAGGCGATGTGCAAGTCTCTGCGGACCACAGACGATTCTGAGAAATGACCTCACATATGGAATGAACAGAAATTAATGAACAATAGAAAACCACTGCATAAAGTGTAAAATGAAGATCTCAATCCTGTATTGAATGAACGAGTTTGTTAGCATCGGAGAGAACATATGCTGCTTAACGATGTGCTAACCACGAAACAAGCAAAGATCTAGCAGGACGTACTGAGGCTACGTCCACACTAGACCGGGTAAATCCGTAACCAAAGCCTTTTCTCTTCGTTCTGACCTTCCGTCCACACTGAAACGGCGTTCTCCTCCCCCGAAAACGGAGCTTTTCAAAAACGCTCTCCAGAGTGATTTAATCTGAAAACACCTAATGGCTGGTGTAGTGTGTACGGGGTAACCAGCTCTTTTTAAAAACGCTGTCATGACGTGCCGGAACAGATGGTGGCAGCAGCGCGGCATCTCATTGTTTTCTTGAACACAACCTCCAACACCACAACAACAATGGCAGACGGCTTCATGTGTGTCTACGTTAATTTCAACCCTCCACACAACCTAACAATTTCAGAACAGATGGCAATGAGACTGAAGCCAGAAGAGTTAGAAATGTATTCACCAAATACTTTCACCCATCACTTACTGAATACTGAATAAATAAGTATACTCACTTTGCCCTGTTTTCTGTCCTTGCTTGTATGGAGGTGGTTTATCTATTTATGCAAGCACTTCTCTGACAATAGCTGTGTAACAGCCTAATGTAACATTGTATGGAAATACAAGATAACACTGATGCAGACATGTTTTATACATTTAACAAGGTGCTTTATTAATGTTTTGCTTGTACAAACATTCAACAGATGCAATTGTCACTACTTCCAAAATGTCATTTTTAAGTAGTAGCTTATGTTTCGCATAGACGTGAAAATGTTAAGGCCAAAAAAAGAAAATTGTAAGTTACACTTTTACTCAGGTAAAAATAAAATCACTTTTGCCCAGTAACTCGTTTTATTGCACATGTTAAATACAACAAAATAATACAGAAAGACATGGCAAAAGTAAAGGCAAACAAATGAGGTAACAGCAAATTTCACTTTTGCCCAATAACAAGCCTTATTGCTGTTGTCCCTTTCATCGGTGAAGAGACTATGGTTGAAGGAAATGTTTCCAAGGTGACCCCTCTGTGGGAGTGGGGAAAATGTTGGTGGGGCCACCTGGGGGTCTATGTGTCCATATGTGTAGCTATTGTAGTGGCTATGAGGCTGGTATCGTGGCGTGAAAAGTACGGTGGGGGGGGGGGGCGGGAGCCATCATATGCCTCATCATTGCAAATCCCTCTGCAACAGAGTTAGTCAGTTTTTCAATGTTCGTCGTCAGCTGGGTCATACTGTCCGTGAACTCCCTGTCGGTTGCCTCCATACGCTCCAGTATTTGTTTTTTTCAGTTTTAAGTCCTCCTGCGTGAAAGCCAACAGCTATCCGTCGTTTGGCAATTTCCTTTTAAGTTTTTCTAGTCTGTAACTGGACAAACGCGCACCAAGTCTTTCACGGCGAGATTCTACACCAAACGTGTCACAGCCATCACCTGTTGTTTGGTCCAAACTGTCGGAGTTGGGCGTACTCGTCGAAGCAGGTGAATTCTGTAGATGTGTCCTGAGCATGCCCAGTAGGAGAACTGCCCAAATACCCATTTTAATGCGGACGGAGATATTTTCAAAAACGCCTGGTGTGGACGCCTATCATTTTTACGTGAAACCAGCGTTTTTAAAATTATCCGGTCTAGTGTGAATGTAGCCTGAAAATTGTAGGTAATTGTGAATATTCAACAGACTGATAACAGAAGGTAAAGAAAAGGCGCGGCAGTACATTTTTAAACATTTGCGGTGATAAGCATCTGCTGAGCACAACGCAGCAGAGAAATTCATTGATGAGTGTGACAAGATCATTGCTGATGAAAATCTACTATGCTAAAAGGCTGCATCAGTACATACGTGTGATGAACAAGTGTAAAATACAGACTGCTCACTGGTAGCACATAAATTCAGAGTCCGGAATGACAGCGATGCCAAACAGCTACTGACTGTCCACCTGGGCAGCTGAGGTGGTGATAGCCTATCTTTCTGATGCTTCAATGTGCACATTATTGTTTCATGCACAAAATTATTAAAAATATTTTACCAAGCCATCTTCAGGATACTGTATAAGCTAGATATGTAATGCAAATGGATTTCGCGTTTAGATTTGGGCTGCATCGCCCCAAACTATCTCATCAGATAGAGGCAAATATTCTAAAATCCGAAAAAATCTGAAACCTAGCCTCAAGCATTTTGGAGAAAGGGTGTTTAACCTGTATTCAGATATGGAAAATGAAGTGCTAGAGTGTTAATATGAGCCACACAGTGCGTATTGCAAATTGAAACTTTGTACCAGATGCTTAAGCACCACAAAGATCAACAGTTTCAGATCTGGCAGAATTCACATGCTGGCAGAAAGAACATTTAGCCTCACTGAAATCAGAAGCAACTACTCCAGGTTGCTTATTCTGCTCTAAACATTGAAACACAACTTAAAAAAACAGTATCAGTGATGACCAGAATGACAACCCAAAAGACCAGAATAACAACCCAAGGTTATGCTAGAAAATCTGCCCACTGCACTTGTAGCAGATTAAACCTGACTTCAGTCAAAATGAATGAATTTGGAAAGAAAGTGTTTCAGGTTATTTATGTTTTGTGAATTAATTGATTTAGCTTAAATATATTTAACTATTCTGTTTAAATGTTTTAAAATTTACTTTAAGAAATATTTCTCTAAACATAGCTCATTAATAGCTGTTGATTATTTTTGGATGTTCGTAAACGTCACAGATACCTATTGTTAAACGAAATCCTTCTGACAGTTCTGGCAGCCCGTTTGTCCAAGGGTGCGGTTTAGCTTCTTAGCAATAGAATTTCTAGGGCCGTGGCCTGCTATTATCAACGGGAAGGGCTACAACAATCAAGAGCCTATTGTTTCAGAAATCAGGTTGCTGTAGGCAAGTGCAAGCAAGGAAATGGGTAGTTTGCCAAATGGAACCAATTGGAAGACGTTGCATTGCATTTGCAAATCAGCATAATAAAATCCATCAACCTACATAGTTGTGGCTGTTCATTCAAGTCGACTCATCAAGAGGAGCTGGGTCCAATGAGCAGATAACCCCACCATTTAAAAATGGTAATAACTACACTTTGAAATGTCTTGATTTCACTTTGAGACCAATGAAAAACAATCCTTATTATATTTGATATAAATGCAATTTGATATAATACAACAACAAATATACGACACAGACATATCTGCAGACAGCTAGGCAATTAATCTGCAAAAGAAATACAAGTAATTGAACAAGGGTGCAGATAATTAATTCAGCTACTATTTTTAAAGGTTACACAGTATACTTCTATAGCTATAGTCACAACAGAAGTAGCCAACATCGAGTTGACGTGGTAATTGTAGCTTCTGCTAATGGCAAGATGTTGGCAGTTATAATGGCAGGAAAGTACAATTACAGCAGGGTGCACACAGAGAAAATTTCAACTTTAATCTGAACACAGGAATTTGTAATACAAAATTGCAGTGAAGCTACTGCGCACATGGATGTAATTTTCTTTCTTTTCTTTTTAAATCTTTTTATTGAATAAGTATACAAAAGATAAGCCATATAGGCACTAATACACTGTTAGAATATAATAAAATTACAGGAGATATTAAAACAGAAAAGAAATGATACAAACAATGTAATTTAAACATAAAATAATAAGGTAACATAATAGTATACTAATTTTTATATATATATATCAATAGAAAAAGGAAAAAAAAAACCCCAAAAAAAACCCACCGTGCAACTAAACTAAAAGCAAAGCAAAGCAATGGGCTAACTTGGAAACAAGTAGAGTTAAAGAACTTAAAATCACATCCTCAAACCCAACCTCCATTAAAAACAGTAAAAAAAAACAAGAAGGGAATATAAATATGGAGCAAAAAAGAGAAGAAGAAAAAAAAATTACATTAAATGAAAATATTGAATAAAAGATCTCCAGGTCTGTTCAAATTTAAGTGAGGAATCATAAAGATTGCTTCTAATTTTCTCCAAATTCAAGCATAATATCGTCTGAGAAAACCAAAAAAGATGGAGCATTAAGCTCTTTCCAATGTTGTAAGATACATCTTTTCGCCATTAAAGTAAGAAATGCAATCATTCTACGGGCTGAAGGAGAAAGATTACTGGAAATTTTAGGTAATCCAAAGATAGCAGTAATAGGGTGAGGAGAGATATCTATATTCAATACCTTTGAGATAATATTAAAAATGTCTCTCCAAAAAGTTTCCAGAGTAGGACAAGACCAAAACATATGAGTTAAAGAGGCTATCTGCCCTGGACATCTATCACAAAAAGGATTAATATGAGAATAAAAACGAGCTTATTTATCTTTGGACATATGTGCTCAATGAACAACTTTAAATTGAATTAGGGAATGTTTAGCACAGATAGAGGAAGTATTGACTAATTGTAAACTCTGCCCCCAGTCATCCACAGAAATGATAGACCCCAATTCCTGTTCCCAATCTACCCTAATCTTATCAAATGGAGCTTTCCTAAGTTTCATAATAATATTATAAATCATAGCCGATGCACCTTTCTGACATGGATTAAGGTTAATTATAGTATCTAAGATATATGTAGGAGGAAGCATTGGAAAAGAAGAAAGTATAGTACTTAGGAAATTTCTAACTTGTAGATATCTAAAAAATTGTTTTCTTGATAAATTATATTTATTAGATAATTGTTCAGAAGACATAAGGGAACCATCTAAAAATAAATCCAAAAACCGTGAAATACCCTTAGTCTTCCAAATTTGAAAAGCATGATCCATGAAAGAGGGAGGAAAAAATATGTTACCTAAAATAGGAGTCGCTAGCCCAAATTGGTTAAGATCAAAAAATTTTCTGAATTGAAACCAAATACGTAAGGTATATTTAACTATCCGGTTAGAGACCTGTTTGAGGCGTTTCAGATCAAAAGGAAGAGAGGAACATAAAACAGAGCCAAGTGTATAGCCCTGAGCAGATTGTAATTCCAATACTACCCATTTAGGAATGGATAGTATATCCTGGTCAAGTAACCAAAATTTCATATGTCAAATATTAATTGCCCAATAATAGAATCTAAAGTTAGGTAATGCTAAACCTCCATCTCTCTTAGCTTTCTGTAAATGTATTTTACCCAATCTCGGGTTTTTATTTTGCCAAATAAATGAAGAAATTTTTGAGTCAATTTTATCAAAAAAAGATTTTGGAACAAAAATCGGTAATGCCTGAAATATATATAAAAATTTTGGCAGAAAAAACATCTTAACTGCATTAATACAACCAATCAAAGTTAAATATAATGGAAACCATTTAGATGAAAGTTGAGTAATATGGTCAATTAAGGTTAAAAAATTAATCTTAAATAAATCTTTGTGTTTACAAGTAATTTTAATCCCAAGATATGAAAAATAATTATTAATCAATTTAAACGGAAAGTTGTGATATAAGAGACGTTGTTTATTAATCGGGAAAAGTTCACTCTTACTAAGATTTAATTTATAACCTGAAAAAAGACTAAATTGTGCTAATAAATCTAAAACAGCAGGGATGGATTTTTGAGGATTAGAAATATATAAAAGTAAGTCATCAGCATAGAGTGATATTTTATGGGACTTTAAGCCCCGAGTTATCCCAGTAATATTTGGAGATTCTCAAATGGCAATTGCAAGAGGTTCTAATGCAATATCAAATAATAAAGGACTAAGAGGACAGCCTTGTCGAGTACCTCGAAAAAGAGGGAAAAAAGGTGAGCTTAAAGAGTTAGTACGGACCGAGGCTACAGGAGAATGATATAACAGTTTAATCCAGGATATAAATTTCAAGCTAAAATTAAACATTTCAAGCACCTTAAATAAGTAAGGCCATTCTACTCTATCAAAAGCTTTCTCAGCATCTAAAGAGATAACACACTCAGGAACATTTTGTGAGGGGGTATAAACAATATTTAACAGTGTACATATGTTATAGAAAGAGTAACGACCTTTAATAAAACCCGTTTGGTCTTCCGAAATAATAAAAGGAAGTACTTTTTCTAATCTGTTTGCTAATAATTTAGAAAAAATTTTAGAATCAACATTTAATAAAGATATTGGTCTATAAGATGCACATTGAGCAGGATCTTTATCCTTCTTTAATATTAGAGAGATTGACGCTCTATTGAAAGATTCGGGAAGTTTACCCAGTTTTAATGAAGCCTCGAAAACCCTACAGAACCACGGGATTAATGAAGATGCAAAACATTTATAAAATTCTGCGGTAAACCCATCAGGACCAGGAGCTTTCTCCAGGTTCATAGAGGAAATAACATTCTTAATCTCATCAGTGGTAATGGGAGTATCTAGCATAGAAGACATATCCCGTGACATCTCAGGGAATTCTAGGTTATCTAAAAAATCATTCATATATTTAGAGTCTCGAGAGGACTCTGATTGATATAAGGAAGAATAAAAATCAAAAAAGGTTTGATTAATCCCCGCATGATCAAGTATCAGTCGATCATTTTGATTATAAATCTGATTAATTTGAGACTTAGTATAATTAGATTTCAATTGGTTAGCCAACAGTTTGCCAATTTTATCACTGTGTACATAAAATTCACTTCTTGTTTTCTTTAATTAGTTTACAATCGAGGACGAAAGTAATAAACTGTGTTCCATTTGAAGTTCACTTCTTTGTTTATATAACTCCTCAGAGGGAGCTATAACATATTTCTTATCAATTTCCTTAATCTTGTCCACAATTATCAACTCCTCCTGCTTCAGCTTCTTCCTCAAAGCAGCAGAATACGAGATAATCTGACCACGAATATAAGCTTTAAAAGTATCCCAAAGAATGTTCACAGAAATATCCTCTGTATAGTTGATTGTAAAAAAAAAGATCAATCTGTTCATTCATAAAGTTAACAAAGTCCGAGTCCTGAAGCAACAGCGAATTAAAAAGCCATTGTCTATTATTTTGTGTATTGGCCTGAATTTTAATAGAAAGCTTAAGTGGAGCATGATCCGAAATGGTTATAGAGTCATAATCACATTTAATCACTGAAAAAATAAGATGAGAGTCAATAAAGAAATAATCAATTCTTGAATAAGAATGGTGAACATGTAAAAAAAAAGAAAAATCTTTTTCCTGAGGATGCAAAAAAACGCCAATTATCCGTCGACCCAGAATCAGAGAAGAATGAATTCATCAAAGTCGCAGATTTATTAGGTAAGGTCCGTAGAGGAGCCGAACGGTCCAAAGCTGGAGATAAACAGGTATTAAGATCTCCGCCCCAGATCAATGAAAACTCATTCAAATTCGGGAACTGATTGAATAATGACTTATAAAATTCCGGACAGTCCATATTGGGAGCATAAACATTAACCAAAACTACCTTTTTATTAAATAGTAAACCACTAACCAGTAGAAATCTACCATTCGGATCAGAGATAATATCATGTTGTATAAAAGTAACTGAGGAGTCTATAAAAATAGAGACGCCTCGAATCTTAGCGTTAGAGTTCGAATGAAACTGTTGACCCTTCCAGAATTTAAAAAAACGTAGTCTGTCCCCCCTCCGCACATGGGTCTCTTATAAAAATAGAATTTGTGCTTTAAGTCTCCGGAAAACTTTAAAAACTTTTTTCCTTTTAATAGGATGGTTAAGACCATTAGTATTCCAGGAGACAAAATTAATAATAGACCTCATAAACCCTAAAGTCAACCCACAAAAGGGAGGATTGACGATAGGCTCGACCCACGAACCCGGAAAGGCAAGAGATACCGGGAAGGAGAACGCAACCAATACTTCAATAGTGTAAATAGCCCAAGAAGAAAAAAACTAAAACGTGAAGCCCCTCCCACCACCCCCCACCCCATGACCCCAAGGCTAAATCTAAAACAGACCAGCCAGAAAGAAGCAAGCACTAAAACTACCCCCATGACTTCCGATAGATGCTCACTAAAAAAAAGTGTAAATATAAAAAAGATCAGCAAATTATAAAACAGTAAAAGAATAAAAAAAGTAAATCAATTAAAACAAACACTTAATATAACAGAGAAAAAGCCAGAAAATATAAAAAAACCGCAACAAACCCCAGACCCTATGAATAAACAAAAAAAAGAAATGAAATTATTAACATAAACTAGTTATAAAAACCTGCAAAAAAAGTAGATTTAAAAACTACAAAATTTAAGGCCTCAAAGGAAATACGTAGAATGACGTTGAGGAAATAACCACCCAAAATCCCCTGGGAAAAAGAAAGGAATGACATAGATAGAAAGAAAGTTTAGCAGCCATATTAATTAATCAAAAATAAACTTTTCTGCCCATATAAGGCAAAAAAAAAATTAAGGCCGACAGATTCACAACCTCCGATCAAATGGAGATAGTTAAAAATTACGATTAAGATGTTGAAGGTGAAAATTGATCCAGATAACTCTGGGCATCCGATGGAGATTCAAAAAAACGGAGGGCTCCATCCAACGTACGGATCCTTAGACGTGCTGGGTAAAGCAGCGCTGGTTTTAAATCCATCTTGTAGAGTTCCGACATCACAGATCTGTAACGAACCCGTTGATCCCGAATTGGTTTACTGAAATCCTCCACGAATCGGAAATTAAGATCCGAAAAATCAATGTAACCTTTAGATCGAACGAATCGAAACAGTTTCTCTTTGTCTTGAAAGTAATGAAAACGTAAGATGACATGTCGAGGTTTATCTGACTTAGACGAGTATGATGGAACTCTGTGAGCCCAATCCAATAACGGTGGTTGGTCAGGAAATACAGTAGGAAATGCATCTTTTAAAAGTTGAGAAAAAAACTTCATAGGGTTGTCAGATTCCACAGCTTCACGCACACCAATCATTCGAAGATTCTGCCGTCGCATTCTGGATTCTAAGTCAGAGTTTTTAAAGGTCAGAAAGTCAAGTTTTTTCTTCATTATAGTAATTGTTTCTTCAATTTTCCCCATCTTGAGTTTATTTTGTTGCATGGATTTTTGAAGATTAGATATAGCCGACTGATGTTCCGTAATAGATAATTGTATTTTATCGATTGAATTGGCAATTTTCTGGAAATTAATTGAAATTTCCAAATGAATCAGTTCCGTAATAGAGGTTGAAATTTCCCTTTGAATTAGATCCGATATAGCTTTCAAGGTCACCGGTGGTTCAGTCGGAGGAAGATCGGTACCTTTCGGTCTAACCGGAGGTTTGCCGTCTTTCCCATTTTTTCCATTCTTAGACATAGCAGACCTTAAAAACATCCGATTATCGAAGAGCCCAATTTGTTTCAAAGTATTGTAAAAGTCGATGCCTTAATGGTTAATTAAAATATAGCTGATCATAAGAAAAAAAACTCAGGGGTAATGGAGCAAGTCAAGAACACGACTTCACTCCATGAACTCTACCGGAAGTCCCCCGGATGTAATTTTGTTGACGTGATTACTCTTATAGTTTTGCAGGATAATTTATTGTGCTATTGATATGCAGTGAACGTATTGGTTAAAATCGTTTATTAAATTGGATTCTGAGAACATTACTGGTGCTTTGGAGAAGGAAACAAAATCTGTTTTTTTCAGCCATGTCTTTTTTTCTTTCCTGACTATTTGAGTACTTTAAAGCTGAACATATGCAAAAAATTAATATATAGCTCATATATTAATGTTATTAATTATACAATTTATATATATTACTTATAAGTACATGTCTAATGCTTCAGTTGGAGGCACATGCTTGGCAAATATGGGATGTACCAACAGTTATTTGAATCCTGGATATTGGCAGAATTTGGGGGCGAGCACTCAACTGTTTACAGTAACCCAGAGATGTTGCAGCATATGGAAGAGACATTAATTGGAAAGGTTAGTATTTATGAATTATTGAGAATTCAATATGAAAACATAGCATCAATTTAAGTTTCATGATAACTTGTGACTTGAAATATGCATCACCTATATCATAAACAAGCATCACCTTTTCAAAATATGACATAGAGATGCAACATTTCCTTAGCAATGGTGGAAAGTCATGCCTGAATCAAAATGATATAAAGGTTTTTAAATGATACCAACCAGAAAAAATAGGGTGACTATACTCAGGTCAAAGCTGACATCCTGAATTGCAGACCGCAAAACTTCTGTTTGCATGGATGGAACTGTCAAAAGCCAAGCCGAAACATACATGATGGGAGCAGACACTAATGTATTTATCACCATCCCTGGAGTCACCTACAAAGATAAATTGCATTTATTTTTAGAATATTAAAATCAAAGCAGAATACTGCATGCTATTTCACTGTCACAGTTAGATAAGTAGGAGTTTCTTCACTGCATGTTTATTCTCATACACAAAGATGGTACTTCCATTTAAAAATGTTTAAGAAATTTCTTCTAGCAAGTCTAGAAGTGAAACCAAAAGGAATATCATTTTAAATGATGTAACTTATCTGTAGGAACAAGCATTAACAATGATCACTATGAACCCAAGGCTGGCCATCAGAGAATCCTTCAGAAAGAAGACTCTGTATAAAAGATAGCAAAACATATTCCAGAGGAAACCTGCTCCACACATTTGACTGAATTTTTCAGAGGTAACCAAGTTTCTATTAAGGATAGTGTGATTAATATAACTGGCATGGACTCAGTAAAGCCTTTGACAAAGCATTCAGTGGGAGACTGGTCCATGAGATCCAGGGCAATCGAGCAAAATGGGTCAGAAACGGGCCTGTTGACAGAAGTCAGAGGATAATAATGGTTGAGTATTGTTTTTTGTGATGGGAACTGAGTCCTTAAAAATGTGAGGTATGCATATTGAGAAGAACAAACTGGGTAGGGTATACACAGTGAATGGTAGGACATCAGGAACTATGGAGGAACAAAGGAAAGGCACAGGGAGATAAGGCAATTAAGATGCCTACATTCATTAGCCAGGACACAGAATTCAAAGGTAAAACTTTCATATGCACAATTATATCATACATTAGGTAGATCATAGCTGGAAGACTGCTAGGTGCTCTTGTAGTGTATTTACCATTTCAGTAATATTTGGGTAATATTGCATTCTTTCTTTACATAATTCATTACGGGTTATATGTAAGAAGTATGTGACTGGCATATGTCATTATGCCACCATGCCATATATAAGTACCTCACCAAGTTTTAAAACAAACCCAAGCCAACTACCTACCTGATGAAGCATAGCAAGTGGATTTTTTTTCTGCTAGGAGTGGCAGAGATGTTCAAGTTGAAGAAAAAAAAACAGAAAACAGACAAAATTCACGGGTTCATTAACAGTGAATGCTGGATGAAAATAATAAACTTTAAAAAAGCAGAAATGGCTGGCTACATGGGAGCAAATGAAATAGCCAATTAAAAATGAGTGCCAGTTTGCTGAGTACAATTGATGGAAAAGCATATAGTTTTTTTTAGATGTTTGACTGCTCCAATCAAACCAGATAAAATGAGCTTTGCTGATATTGAGAACATACTGCAGGAACATTTAGAACCAAAACCATTGTTGAAAGGAAGGGGAGTGAGTCCATTTCAGCATACATGGCTGAATTGAAGAAATTGTCTGAGCATTCCCAGTTCAGTGATGGGCTTAATGATGCACTGAGAGATTGTTTAGCTTGTGGAATCTTACAAGAAAGCATTCAAAAATGGCTCCTAACTGAAGCACATCCCACACTTGAAAGAGCAGTTGAAACTGTTGTATCAATGGAAACAGCAGCTAGAAACACAATTGAGTTGCAGTCAGGAATAAAAGTGACGTGCACAAAAACTGCAACGTCTGAACAGAAACCTGCCTGGCCAAAGACGTGTCACCGTTGTGGCAGGGGCTCACGTACACCAGACCAATGGAGGTTTAAAAGCGAAACTTGCAGAAAATTCAACAAAGTAGGACACATACAAAGAGCATGTCGGGCAGACAAAAACAAATGGACTGCACGAGGAAGAGACGAAGATAAAAAGCCAAGTTGCAGTTTCAGAAAGAGCACTGATCTGCATGCTGTTGATAAAAAATCTGATAATGATGAGAGTGACACTGTACTGGATAACCTTGAGATTTACAATGTGGAAACTAACAATAGGCAACAGAAGTGAACCGCAAATTAATTAAATTAGATTTAACACTGGCTTAGCTGTTTCGGTCATTCCACAAAATGAGATTGAACAGCATTTCAAAGATACTGAACTGAAGCCTGCAGGTATCCAACTCAGAACAAATAATGGAGAAAATAGAACTCCTGTGGGAATGACATTTGTAACAGTGAAATACAACAATCATCTGATATGTTCTCTGACTGCAGGACCAAATTCATATCTAGCCTCTGGGCTACGATAGCCCAGAACCTTGTGTTGGGCTACATCACACCATGGTGTATCACCATTGGGTTTGTACATGGCAAAAACAGGAGGGCCAGCATTGACTGAAACAGCTACGACTTTATTGTAGATCGATCCACCATTTGCATGCCACATCAGCTGCAAAAGAGTTAACTGAAAACAAATTAACAAAGGTTCGAGATGATAACACAGCAGTGTTCAAGGATGGCATTGGAAAATACAAACATGTTGTAGGTTTTCGCTAACAAAAACAGTGGAGGTGTTTTATGTTTAAGCAAGGACGTAACCACCCACTTAGGGTACTCCAAACTCTGAACACAAAGCGCAGTAAAAAATTTACATAATTGCATCACCACCCCAGACCAGGCTCTTCAAGTGAAATCCCAACTCGGTGTCAGTGATTGTGAATCATGTACACTTCCAACAACTATGTTACCCTACACAGTGCCCGCCACCCCCTCTCCCCACCCAGAATTCATTAAAATTGGCATTGTGAGCCTGTCCGGAGCTCGGACGAGCCGCCTGGCTGGAGTCCTGTGTTCCATGGGTGGAGGAACTGCAGGTGCCTCTGGCTTGTCACATTCATTGTCATGCTGCGATGCCAGAGGCACGGTAGTGGAATCCTCTGAATCTCTGTGGGCAGGTTTAAGGCAATCTACTGAAATATATTCAGGTTTTCCCCCCTTTTCTATGATAAAAGTCTTTTTTCCCCATTCCAAAACATGGAATGGGCCATTGTAAGGAGGCTTAAGGGGATGGTGGTGGACAGAAACAAACGAGGTCGAAGGTAGGTCAACAGGAAACCAAGAGTGCCATATGCCATGATGGGAGGTAGGAATAGGTGAAAAGGAATTGAATTTATGAGGAGGGTGGGACGCTGTTGAGAGGCCAACCAGGCAGTTGTGGTTTCAGGAATGAAATCACCTGGCAAGGGTAAAGGCTGCCCGTATACCAACTCAGCCACAGATGACTGCAGGCCCTCTTTTAGAGCTGTTCTGAGCCCCAGCAGGACCCACGGGAAATGATCGTACCAGTGCTCATCAGTCAAGCAAGCCCTCAGAGCAGGCTTTAAGAAGCAGTGAAACTGCTCACATGGGCCATTGAACTGCGGGTGATACACCATGGTGTGATGTAGCCTAATGCAAAGTTCTGGGCCTTCGTAGCTCAGAGGTCTGATGTGAATCTGGTCCTGCAGACAGAGGAAATATCAGGTGGGGTGCCAAAATCGAACAACCCAGGTGCTGATGAACGCCCGAGCCACGTCTGCAGCCATTGACGATACAAGAGGGATGAACTCTCATGGTACACCATGCTAAGGGGGGGGGGGGCTGGAGAACAGGATGAACAAGATCCACATTGACATGGTCAAACCATCGCTCAGGGACCTCAAAACGTGCCAATGACGCCTGAACATGATGGTTAATTTTTGGCCGCTGGCACTCCACACAGGCTGTACTCCAATCATGCACATCGGTTCTAAGGCTATGCCACACAAACTTTAGTGTAACTAGTTTCTGTGAGGCCTTCTAGCCCAGAGGCAAGAGGCCATGTATGGAGTCAAAAACTCCAGTTTGCTGGTTGAGACATCGCACAGGGGGGAAACTCCAGCTTTCCCAAACTTCATGTCAGCCAACCACAAGCCTGTGACTGCTACTCAGTAAGCCTCAA
Source organism: Mobula birostris (assembly GCF_030028105.1). NCBI lineage: Eukaryota > Metazoa > Chordata > Chondrichthyes > Myliobatiformes > Myliobatidae > Mobula > Mobula birostris. Next base: position 168,497,577 of record NC_092375.1, on the reverse strand, counting down.
CCTCCGTGCCAGTAGCTTAGTTGGTGGCCATGTTGGCATAATCAACCCCTATGTGTAGGACCCCAATGATCGGCCTTGAGAGGCAATCAGTCACGGCACTATTTTTCCCCTTGATATGTAGGCCAGTTCGCATTGCTGCCAGGCAGACCAAGGGTCTGATATTTTGGCCATCACATGCACGAGGGGTTTGTGGTCAACGAACGCTGTGGTATGGCGATCCTCTAGAAGAAAATGAAAATGGCAGACAGCCAGATAGAGACCGAGAAGCTCACAGTCAAACATGCTGCGCTTCCTTTCAGGGAGACGGAACTCCCGGCTAAAGAAGGCGAATGGTTGCCACATGCCTGTGCCCAACTGTTCATGCACAGCACCCACAGCATAGTCTGAAGCATCAGTAGAGCTATGGCTGCATTGGGGAGTGTGCACTAGGAGGGTCACTTCGGAAACAGCTTCTGTGGTATCATCAAATGCCCTGGTTGTGTCTGCTGACCAGTCAAGCATGCGATTAGGGGCAATATCTTTAAGCAGATTTACAGGGGTAGCACAAGTTCAGCAGCTCACGGAATGAAGCAGTGACAGAAATTCACCATGCCTTAAAAACTCTTGCAGCTATTTAGTACTGTGGGGTGGTGGGAAATCCAAAATAGCGGCTACTTTTGATGGGAGGGGACTCACACCTTCTGTGGGGATAATATAGCCAAGGTCAATGGTTAACAACCCAAACTGACACTTAGCAAGGTTAATAATCAACCCATGTTGGCTTAAGTGCTCAAAAGGTGAGCGGAGCTGAGATACGTGTTCAGATTTGGATGCACTGGCGACAAGTATGTCATCCAGGTAAACAAAAAAAATCTAAGTCTTTTAATATAGAGCCCATCAGCCGTTGAAAAGTTTCTGCTGCATTTTTCAGCCCAAGCAGCATGCGCAGAAACTCAGAGAGATCAAAGGAGGTTATCACAGCTGTTTTGGGAATGTCTCCTGAGCACACAGTTACCTGGAAAAAATTAACTTTCTAGCTAAACATGCCAAAAGGACTTGGACGTCTGTGACCAGGTAACGATAGGGGATGTTGGCCTCTAAAAGGTGTTGGTAATCACCACATGGTTGACAACCACCATCGGATTTATGGAGGGCTGAAGCGCAGCAGCTATTTGACCGGCATACAATGCCAAGTCATTCCACGTTGGCCAACTCAGCCTTTGTAGTTGTCAGCTTCTCTGGGTCCAGTTTACACTCTCAGGCACGCACTGGCAGGCCTGCTGTAGAAATGTGGTGCTCAACCCCTTATCTTGTGACTGTAGTGGAAAACGTGGGCTTGGTGAGGTTTGGGAATTTGCCCAGCAGCTGAGTAAGTTCACATGCGGTGGTGCATGCATTTGACAGAGTCATTGTGGGGAACTTACTGGGGAAGCAGGGTAACAACCTACAGCCCTTGACATCCACAACCCAGCAGTTCTTAAGATCGACTAACAGTCCTTGAGCACACTGAGTAGAGGCCTAGCCACTTTAGCCAGGATGAAATCCCATGTGTAACATCACCACCGAAGCACAGCATCATCTGTCATGTCTTTCTCATCAATAGGCGATGCTGACAGCACCCTCACTTGAGTACCTATGTCACACAGGAAGCATCACCCTGAAAGGGTGTCCATAATGAACAGCAGACGACCCAGTGTCCACAGACCTCCGATGTCCCGATACGTTGGCACTGTCGAAGCTGCAAGGCATTCGTACAAAGTGAGTGTGGTAAAAACACAGGCCCGGCATCATCTGTTTTGCAGCCGTGCAGGTCCTTGCTGGCCAGGGTTATTGAGGTTGAGAAAGGAGGAGGAATTATGCACCACTGCCTAGCTGAGTTTAGACTATCAGCCATTTTAGCAAGCTCCCAACAGTGCTTAGCAAGGGCTAAGCAAACTTGATCAGGCGTTTGCTGCATTAAGAGTTCTTGAAAAATAAAATAAGGATGGTGATTTCCCAGGAGAGACAGCATGTGGTCCAGTAGCTCTGGCCAGGCATGGACAGCAACTGTTTGATACGCTCAGACTTTGAAAGTCCGGAAGTCTGTAAAAGATGAGTTTTCAGCGATCAGTATTTATCATGTTCAGGCGGGTATTCTAGTAGACTCACCACTCTCGCAGCTGTGGAGTTGTTGAGTGACACTTCCAGAAAGAAATATTCGGTGTTGTCAGCAGTGATTTCTCGCAGCACAAACTGGGCCTTGGCTTGTATGAACCAAGCAATGGCATTGTGCTCCAAAAACTCCAGCAGTTTCAAAGTGACCGTATTGGCCAACTTGTTCAATAACTCTGGAATCATCCTAGAGCATTGGGGTCACTAATGTAAGCTTTTGCTAATAAAATATTCCAAACACTGAACACAAAGAGCTGTAAAAAATTTATGAAGTTACATCACTCCATCAAACCAGCTTCTTACAGTGAAACCCTAATTCAATGTCAGTGGTTGTGAATTACGTACATTTCCACCAATTAACTGCGAGCTGAAGTGTTGGAGGAGCTACATGCCAGTCATCCAGGCATGGTCAAAATGAAAGCATTGGCTGAAAGATTTGCCTCGTGCCCTAGGATAGATCAGCAGATCGAGCAGCTTGCCAAGCACTGCTTGGGATGCCAACACATCCAGAAGATGCCAAGAGCAGCACCTCTCCATCTCCGGGAATGGTCTGCATTACCCTGGCAGAGAATTCATGTGCATTGTGCCAGACAATTCATGGGCGCAAATTTCTTGATAGTAGGGGATGCAGCTTTAAAGGGGCAGAATTGTTCTCCACTACAGTCTCGCTCACTGTTGATGTGTTGAGAAGTCTCTTCTCAAGGACTGCTGTTCCAGAACACTTAGTCAGTGACAATGGACCACAGTTCATTGCAGAACGGTTACAGTCATTCCTGAAAATGAATGGAATAAGACATCTTACACCTGCACCGTACCACCCAGCTACAAATGGCTGTGGAAAGGTTTGCCCAGAGTCTAAAAACATGCTGCAGAACACACTGCACTGAACCAGAAGCTCAGCAATTCCGCCCTTGCACATTGTGAGTGTGCAGCACAAACAGCTGAGGCAAATTAACGGCTCCTCAAACAAGGAGGTTCGATGTTTCACTCCTGGACAAGCAGTCCCGGCGAGGGACTACAGAGGTGATCAACAGTGGGTACGTGGAAAGATTAAGGACAGAACTGGACCGCTCACCTCCAGATGGAGATTGCGTCTGATGTCATCTGAAGACAACACATCGATCAGTCAAGAAGAGCAGCGTCAATAGAGGTCAATAGAGAGGTGTCCACGGCTGTCAAAACCACTTCCTGCAGTCTCAGACTCAACTCCTACAACCAGTCCCAGAACCTGAGACTGTATTAAGTCTCATCTGCCAAGAAGAGAGGCCCCCCGTCAAGGAAAATGTTATCGCATAAGAGAAAGAAATCCTCCACTGTATGTGTGTGTGTGTGTGTGTGTGTGTGTGTGTGTGTGTGTGTGTGTGTGTGTGTGTGTGTGTGTGTCTGTATATGTGTGTGTATGTGTGTGTGCATATATTTACATACACTGTGCATTAAAATGACTAGATAGCAGTTTGCTACATATGTATGTGAGTTGAGATGCATTCTATATTGAGTTGGAGTTCATAGCTAAGCAGGAAAGTGTAGTGTATTTAATATTTCAGTAATATTGTAAATATATTGTTTGATTAATCATTATTTAATTACATAATTCACTATGGACTATATGTAAGAAGTACACGAATAGCATACATTATTACACCACCACGTCATCTGTGGGTGCCTCACTAAAGTGAAACTAAGCGTACACGAGTTATCCTCGGCTCCCATGTTTTCCTTTCAATTAGTTTTAAGTTTTGGAGTTACAAGACAGAACAGCTCTAGTCTCCATACTATCAGAAAGATTTAATTGCCTAGGAGAGGGTCCCAAGAAATTCACAATGATGTTGACAGGGAAGGAGCATTTTAACTACAAGGAGAGACCAGATAGGTTAGTTTTGATTTTCTTGAGTTAATAAAATAAAGGAAAACTTGACAGAAGTATACAAAATTATGAGGGTCATAGATCGGGTAGTCAGTGAGAACATTTTGCACTTAGCAAAGGTATCATCTATAACCAGAGGGCATGGTCTTAGGTAAGGGCTTGGAGATTTGAGTAAGATATTTTCTCTCTGCTCAGAAGGTAGTTGCAATCTGAAAGGCACTGCCTGAGAGAATGTCGGAGACAAATACTCTCGCAGCACTTAAGGTGGTGGCATAGAAGGTTGCAGTTTGACTGATGGAAAATAGGAAAAGTATAGATATAGACATAGTGGGATGAAGGCACTGCCTCTATGCCACAATCCACTTACAAATTGTTCTGTATCGTCATATTAGCAAACCAGGGAGTGCACAGCTCAAACAAAGCTAGGACATACGGTTTTTCTGCTCACTGCTGTTTGCAGGGTGGCCGAATGACTAACGGAAAAAAGAGTTGTCTTGCCCAAATTAGCTTTATATTAAAGAATGCAGCTTACATTAATTTGCTTATCTAGCTGAACGAGCATTTCAAGTCAGGAAGCAGATGATATATTTACATTGAGGAGAAGAACGTAAGTTAACTGTTACTGGAGAGATACTGAACTTGGTTAGCAAAATAGTTATACAGTGGATTCCAGTAATTGAGGCACAATGGGACCAATATTTTTTGATGCAATTAAGTGGCTGTCCCAATTAGCCGAAGTTTCATGGAAATAGTTTAAAAAGGTATTAAAACAAAGTACCGTTCAAATACAGAACTAATTGGAACACTACCAATACGACTACAGTACTATAAAACTGTGTATTATAGTTATCAACGGAGGAATTTTTCTGGTATAGGCTGATGTGTATGGAGTGTCCAGGGTGGGGTAGCAGCTCTGGTGAAGGGACTTGTTCTGTCCATTCTGGGGCAGCTGACTCACCTTTGGTCCCCACCAGACACTCAGCTCTCACCCGTGGCTCCGAGCACAAAGGGAATCCCAGCTATTGCGACAGCCGCCACACCAGGTGAGCGTAGCCGGCAGACCTCATACCCAGGCAAAACAGGGACAATCGCATCCTCACATGTGAGGTTAGCTCCTGCTGATTGGGCAGATGGATCCAACGGCCAAGAAGGCAGTTGTGCAAAACTACTTGGAGTGCGATGAGCACAACAAGGCACAGAAGAGGTCATGGTCATCCACCGCAACCAAGGAAGACCCCAGTTTGTGATGACTACACGTGCCACTGAACCCAGACTTCCGAAGTCAAGAGAGTGAAACTATCCCAGTGCACTAGCTTTTCCACTATATAACTCCCCTGCACGGATACGATTGGCAACCAACACACTTCTGTGTTCTTTTAAATGATACAATTAGCACAGACACCTAGTGCAGATAATAGACTGACTTCATACAATGCTTTCTATGATTGCATCCTCCAAATCTTCATTTTCATTATAGTATTCAAAATGATTGTCCATACCTGCAAATTCTTCGGAGTTCTGAACTTGTTGAAGCAGTGAAATTGTTTCATTTTCACACCCGGCCACTCCAAGCCTGAATGCTTGAAACCACAGCGAGCAAACCAATTCTGAATTGTCTTACTGCTCACTTCTCGCCATCAGTGACCAAAATCACTGATTTTTGAACACAAACACACGCAAATTACGTTAATTAAGAACTCTTTACTCTAAGAACGGTGTAGTTTCTAACGTCCACACAAGTTCACATGATTGATGCTAGTTAGAAACTGTTTGGCAACAGTCTCCTGTCCCAGTTAAATGGCATAGTGTCTCAAATAAACAAAGGGAATGGCAGCTATTTTCACATTTAGTTTTTGTTCTCTGAGGACAAAGAGTGGCCGCCCCAATTAAACAATGGACCAATTAACTGGAACCCACTGCATTTTATTTCCTATTAATGATTAGCTCCAATGTGGCTCTTAATACTTCAACAAAAAGTAATCATATTACCATCCTGGTCATTTGGTTCAACAGTTCTGGGAATTCATGGAATAAAGGCCTATCGGATTCACACATACTGAAAGAATCTCAACACCGTGATAAATCCTAAATTTACCCAGCACCTCCTTCCTCTACAATTTCAGAGCATTGTAGCTTTGCCCTGCAATCCACTAGTCAATGTCTTTCACTCAGCTTTGGCTCATTGGTTGGCAGGTTTCTGTACACAATGTCTTCTCTTATTTATTATTATTTTATACTTTCACCGATTGCGCTGAACAACTGCTGCTAAGTTAACAAACTTCCCGGCACATGCTAGACCTGATTCTGATTCTGGTCTCTCACTTTGATCGCTCATTTTGAAGAAATGGGACCTCAGCTTTGTCAGAAACAGATGCAGAAAGGGAAGACAACACTCGAGAAAAAACAACAATTCAAACTGAATGCGTTCCACTTCCATCACAGATTTTTTTTAAACTATAAGAATTGCAAGGACTGTAAGATTTTAAACTGTAAGAACTGTAACAAAGCATTTTCCAATCTATGGAGACCTGCAATTCGAATCATTCCTTACAATGACACAAAACATAGGAGTAATCGTCCTAAGCTGCAGAAGATATTAATTCACTTTTATTGGATAACATGTTTGAACCTCGTGCAAAGGTCAATTTTGAAATTAACTTAAATCAAAATGAAACCTAATATAATTTGGATAAGCAACACACATCAAAGTTGCTGGTGAACGCAGCAGGCCAGGCAGCATCTCCAAGAAGAGGTACAGTCGACGTTTCAGGCCAAGACCCTTCTTCAGGACTAACTGAAGGAAAAGCTAGCAAGAGATTTGAAAGGGGGAGGGGGAGGGGGAGATCCAAAATGATAGGAGAAGACAGGAGAGGGAGAGATGGAGCCAAGAGCTGGACAGGTGATTGGCAACCGGGATATGAGAGGATCATGGGACAGGAGGCCCAGGGAGAGAGACGGGGGAGGGGGGGGGACCCAGAGGATGGGCAAGGGGTATAGTCAGAGGGACAGAGGGAGAAAAAGGAGAGTGAGAGAAAGAAAGTGTGTATAAAAATAAATAATGGATGGGGTACGAGGGGAGGTGGGGCATTAGCGGAAGTTAGAGAAGTCAATGTTCATGCCATCAGGTTGGAGGCTACCCAGACAGAATATAAGGTGTTGTTCCTCCAACCTGAGGCAGAACGCTCTGTCCTCAGTAAGGGCCTCACCTTTGTCCCCCTTCGCCCACAGCTCAACGAGTTCCGTGTTCGCCATGATGCAGAACTCTTCTTCCGCCGTCTCCGTCTCTGAGCTTACTTCTTCGGCAAGGATTCTTCCACCCCCACCGATGACCCCTTCTCCCGCCTTCAACCCTCCTCCTCTTCATGGACACTCTGCTCTGGTCTTCTGCCTGCTCTGGATCTCTTTATTGCTAACTGCCGACAGGACATCAACCACCTCGACTTCACCGCACCTTGTTCCCATTCCAACCTCACTCCTTCCGAACGCTCTGCTCTCCACTCCCTCCACACTAATCTTAACCTTAATATAAAACCCGCCGATAAGGGGGGGTGCTGTTGTAGTCTGGTGTACTCACCCCTACCTTGCCGAGGCACAGCAACAACTCGCAGATACCTCCTCTTATTTACCCCTCGATCGTGACCCCACTAAGGAGCACCAGGCCATTGTCTCCCACACCATCACCGACTTTATCCACTCAGGGGATCTCCCATCCACTGCTACCAACCTTATAGTTCCCACACCTCGCACTTCCCGTTTCTACCTCCTACCCAAGATCCACAAACCTGCCTGTCCTTGCAGACCTATTGTCTCAGCTTGCCCCTGCCCCACCAAACTCGTTTCTGCATACCTCGACACGGTTTTATCCCCCCTTGTTCAATCCCTTCCTACCTATGTTCGTGACACTTCTCACGCTCTTAAACTTTTCGATGATTTTAAGTTCCCTGGCCCCCATCGCTTTATTTTCACCATGGATGTCCAGTCCCTATATACTTCCATCCCCTGTCAGGAAGGTCTCAAAGCTCTCCACTTCTTTTTGGATTCCAGACCTAATCAGTTCCCCTCTACCACCACTCTGCTCCGTCTAGCGGAATTAGTCCTTACTCTTAATAATTTCTCCTTTGGCTCCTCCCACTTCCTCCAAACTAAAGGTGTAGCTATGGGCACCCGTATAGGTCCTAGCTATGCCTGCCTTTTTGTTGGTTTTGTGGAACAATCTATGTTCCAAACCTATTCTGGTATCTGTCCCGCACTTCTCCTTCGCTACATCGATGACTGCATTGGCGCTGCTTCCTGCACGCATGCTAAGCTCCTTGACTTTATTAACTTTGCCTCCAACTTTCACCCTACCCTCAAGTTTACCTGGTCCATTTCCGACACCTCCCTCCCCTTTCTAGATCTTTCTGTCTCTATCTCTGGAGACAGTTTATCTACTGATGTCTACTATAAGCCTACTGACTCTCACAGTTATCTGGACTATTCCTCTTCTCACCCTGTCTCTTGCAAAAATGCCATCCCCTTCTCGCAATTCCTCCGTCTCCGCCGCATCTGCTCTCAGGATGAGGCTTTTCATTCCAGGACGAGGGAGATGTCCTCCTTTTTTAAAGAAAGGGGCTTCCCTTCCTCCACCATCAACTCTGCTCTCAAACGTATCTCCCCCATTTCAAGCACATCTGCTCTCACTCCATCCTCCCACCACCCCACTAGGAATAGGGTTCCCCTGGTCCTCACCTACCACCCCACCAGCCTCCGGGTCCAACATATTATTCTCCGTAACTTCCGCCACCTCCAATGGGATCCCACCACTAAGCACATCTTTCCCTCCCCCCCCCACCCGCTTTCCGCAGGGATCGCTCCCTACGCGACTCCCTTGTCCATTTGTCCCCCCCTCATCCCTCCCCACTGATCTCCCTCCTGGCACTTATCCTTGTAAGCTGAACAAGTGCTACACATGCCCTTACACTTCCTCACTTACCACCATTTAGGGCCCCAGACAGTCCTTCCAGGTGAGGCGACACTTCACCTGTGAGTCGGCTGGGGTGATATACTGCGTCCGGTGCTCCCGATGTGGCCTTCTATATATTGGCGAGACCCGATGCAGACTGGGAGACCGCTTTGCTGAACACCTACGCTCTGTCCGCCAGAGAAAGCAGGATCTCTCAGTGGCCACACATTTTAATTCCACATCCCATTCCCATTCTGACATGTCTATCCACGGCCTCCTCTACTGTAAAGATGAAGCCACACTCAGGTTGGAGGAACAACACCCTATATTCCATCTGGGTAGCCTCCAACTCAATGGCATGAACATTGACTTCTATAACTTCTGCTAATGCCCCACCTCCCCGTCGTACCCCATCCGTTATTTATTTTTATACACACATTCGTTCTCTCACTCTCCTTTTTCTCCCTCTGTCCCTCTGACTATACCCCTTGCCCATCCTCTGGGTTCTCCCCCCCCCCCACCGTCCCTCTCCCTGGGCCTCCTGTCCCATGATCCTCTAATATCCCTTTTGCCAATGACCTGTCCAGCTCTTGGCTCCATCCCTCCCCCTCCTGTCTTCTCCTATCATTTTGGATCTCCCCCTCCCCCTCCCACTTTCAAATCTCTTACTAACTCTTCCTTCAGTTAGTCCTGACGAAGGGTCTCGACCTGAAACGTCGACTATACCTCTTCCTAGAGATGCTGCCTGGCCTGCTGCGTTCACCAGCAACTTTGATGTGTGTTGCTTGAATTTCCAGCATCTGCAGAATTCCTGTTGTTTGCATTTTATAATTTGGATAATATTCTTTCCACCATCACCCATAAAAATGAATGGAACCATCCCTAGATGCACAAAGATTCTTCTTGAAAAGTACATCAACCACCACTGCTCAGGTGAAATGACAGGTCAAAGCTGAAAGGAAGCCTCACAGAATATTCATCTCTTCCCAAGAATTCTACATATACCCTTCAAAGATAAATTATTTACAATCTCCCAACCTTTGGTGCCTGTTTTTCAAAGCTCTGTTCTTCATTATAGGTTTGAAAGAGGATTCATAACCTTGCTTGGAAAGTTTACACACAGTGGTTTAACTAAACTTTACCGTGGTTTGAATTACTTGGTATAGGCATGTCATACAAGTTAGTGTATAAGAGCAAGAGATAAAAGTACATGCTTAAGATATCAGTCCTTTAAAAGCCTACAGCATTCTCTAGTTTAAAATCAATGTTAGAGTAATCATTTATATACTTACAATTTCAATTTCCATATTGTACTGATTTGCATAAATAGCTACACTAGGTGCCGTTGGGAAAACTCCATATAAGAAAGCAAAGTTCGACAGACTGGTGTAGTTAGCATCAGTGTCGCGGTTGTTCAGCATTTCCACCATCTCACGGCTAATGAGAGGAAACACCAATCTACGATTGTTAAAAACAAATATTCTGTAGTAAGTGATAACATCATCATTTGAGGAGTTTAATAAACTGCAAATTTAACACAAGATGTCATCATCATCAAATTCTTTGAATAATTGTTTATCACCCAACTTAATGGCAGAAAACCCTCAAGTTGCATCAGATCCTAGATGCAACTTGTTAGACAGACAAAAGAAAAAGGATAAGACACCACTGAAGCAGTCAAAAATATTTACAGATCGTCAGAAATAAATAATTCTTTGCAGATTTAGGCATGCACTGCAGAGTGGACATTAAAATCATAAATGGTAGATAATGTAAATATTACCAGAATGAAGCTAAAGATTTTATGAGATTAAGTATGTGGGTGGCTTGAGTTACTGGGATTTTCTATGACAGATGAAAGGCTAAATTGTTTGGTATGGTTTTAAATATTTGAAAACATTTGAACAGATGGGTAGGCAAAGCACATTTCCTATGCTAGTCACAAGGTTAATTACTTTAGAATCTTTATAGCAAGGTAGAACATTCCCGAGCTCTAAGGTCCTCTAAAGATTGACTTCAAAGGACACTACGCAATGAATCTTGGCTGCAATAAGTGGCTGACTGGAAAAACAAAATTTGTCAGAATCAGAATCAGGTTTCTTATCATCAGCATGTGTCGTGAAATTTGTTAACTTAGCAGCAGCAGTTCAGTGCAAAACATAGTATAGAAGAAAAAATAATAATAAATAAGTAAATCAATTACAGTATACACATACTGAATAGATTAAAAATCGTGCAAAAAGCAGAAATAATATGTAATAAAAAAGTGAGGTAGTGTTCATGGGTTTAATGTCCATTTAGGAATCAGATAGCAGAGGGGAAGAAGCTGTTCCCGAATTGCTGAATTCAGGCTTCTGTACCTCCTACCTGATGGTAACAGTGAGAAAAGGGCATGCCCTGGGCGCTGGAGGTCCTTAATAAAGGACGCTGCCTTTCTGAGACACCACTCCCTGAAAATGTCCTGGGTACTTTGTTGGCTCGTATCCAAGATGAAGCCGACTAAATTTACAAGGGCAGTATTTTTGAACGGCTGAAGAATATGAAAGTGGTTCATTATAATTACCAATAAAGGATTATTCAAGCTAATGCACAATAAAACATTATAATGAAGAAATTAAAGGCCAGGGTGAAAAGCACATTACCTATCACAACAGATATTTTTGTCTAGGTCAGGATCGGGAGGGCGACAACAAAGGAATCTTCTCCAACATGCCAATCATATTACTTTCCGAACCTCATCTAAATTTACTTTTCAGTGTTCGTACGATTTCTCAGCCAAGAATAGTAACTATTTGATGAAGAATAAAAAAGCCAGTGAAACCATTGTGCAAGGGCCAGAGCAGAATAAATTTAATGTATGTTAGGATAAAGAGAAGGTATAAAATAAAGCTGTAAGGGTAGAAGCAAGAATTTTCAGATGCATTATTACCAAAAAGAAAAGGGTTAATACCAAGGTTAGAGAAAGAATGCACCACAGATCAAATGATATGATAAGATGGCAAGATGATGTAATTGATGGTTTTGTGGCCATATTTGCAGATGATACAAAGGAATAACAGTATAGTCTATTTCTTAAATGGGGAGAAAATTTAGAAATTGGAAGTGCAAAGATACTTGGGAATCCTTGTGCAAGATTCTCTAAAGGTTAATGTGCAGGCTGTGTGGATGGTAAGGAAGGCAAATGCAATGTTAGCATTTATTTCGAGAGGACTAGAATATAAACGCAAGGATGTGATGCTGAGGCTTTATAAGACATTATTCAGACCACATTTTGAGTATTGTGAGCAGTTTTGGCATTGGAGAGGATTCAAAGAAATTTCACGAGAACGATTTTGGGAACGAAAAGGTTAATGTTTGCAGAGTATTTGATGGCTCTCAGGCTGTACTTGCTGGAATTTAGAAGAATGAGGGACAATCTCATTGAAAACTATTGAATATTGGAAGGCCTAGATAGAGTGGTCCTAGATACCTCCACTATAGGAAACATTCTCTCCAAATCCAGAGGGCACAGTCTCAGAATAGAAGGATGTCCCTTTATAACAGAGATGAGGAAGAATTTCTTTAGTCAGGTGATGGCGAATCTATGGATTTCATTGACACAGACGGCTGTGGAAGCTAAGTCATTGAGTATATTTAAAGCAGAGGTTGACAGGTTCTTAATTAGTAAGGGTGTCAAAGATTATTGGGAGAAGGCAGGGGAGTGGGATTGAGAGGGATAATAAGTCAGCCATGATGGAAGCAAACTCGATGGGCCAAGTGGCCTAATTCTGCTCCTATGTATTAAGGTAAAAAAGACTGATGACAGCTAAGCAGTTGGCACTTGGGCAGGACGAGCACACAAGGAGGATAGAAGAGCAAGAGATTAGTAAGGAAACTGAACTCAAGATGAAAAGTGAAAATGTAAAATAAATGAGAGCTTATCCACTCACACAGCCGAAAAGGCACAAAAGGAATGCAAATTCTCTCTCTCTTCATGTGCCTTGCGCGTTACACGCTTGGGCGATCATGGCTTTCCACGTTGAACGATCCCTCGCAGTGTCAATGACATCTTGCACACTTAGATCTGTTAGTTCTTTCACAGTGTCCATACATTTTCTTCTTTGCCTTCCTCTTCCACGTTTCCCAGGCATACGGCCTTGTAATGTAAGGCATTCTATTTCTCCCTTTCTGATGACATGGCCCAGGAATTTAAGTTTTCACTCATTTAATGTTTCTCATTAAAGATCTTTTTGTATGGGCATGTTGGAGTACTGTCTCATTAGTTACCCTATCTCTATATGATATTTTCAGCATTCTTCTAAGAAACCACATTTCTGTTGCTTCTAAGTTTCTTTGGCGTTCTGGTGTTATAGTCCATGTTTCGGAAGCATACAGCAAAATTGACCAGATGTAACATTTTTGTAGCCTAAGTCTTGTTGTCATAGAAATGTGTCTGTTGGTAAAAATGGGTTTTATTCTTTGGAAGTTGGTTTTGGCAATGGCAATTCTTTTTTTTTTGTGTGTGCAAATTCATATACATAAAAACAGGAAGTATAAAAAAGCAGGCACTTGAAACAGGTAAGAGAAAAAACAGCAGAGAGGGATATGAAGAAACAACAGCGATAGACAGTGATAGCAATCGGGAGCATCTCATACAAGGTTGTAAAACAGGATCTGAAAGATGAGGTGAGGCAGTACAGAAACAGAAGCAGATCAGTTTAGAAAGTGAGAGAAAGCCTAGAAAACAAAACAGACCAGTGAGGAAGAAACCCAACAAATGAAGGGACACGCATGACGAAAACAAGGAAAAGAGCACGAGTATGTAAGATGTAGGGAGATCATGAGCTAAAAGCTCACGAGATGAGATAAATGTATAAAAATAATGAACAGCGTTCACATACAAGAAAGAAGATAGGAGAATGTAAGCAAAAGAAAAAGAAAATAACGTGAGGGAGGCTGAATGAGATCTCTTTCTCATACTTTTTTGAATGAGGAAGTGATCACATCATTGATTTAGGATAGTCAACCAAAATTATGCAAAGTGAGTTGAAGCCAGCAGAGAACGACCAGTGCAGACGATAGAAATAGCAGAAAATGACAGATGAAAGCACAGTTGTAACCATGTTGCAGGGACAGAAGAATTTAAATACATGGGCATTGCTACGATTCTTGGCAGGAACTACAAGTGACAGATTGTTATCCTCAAACAGCTCGTGACAAGTACTGTCAAGAACAGAATTTAAACTGTGGTAAAGAAATGTTGATTCAAATAAGGAAAGTATAAAGCAGATTGTGAAGGAGATGGTTCAGTAAACACACTCCGTACACATGTGCATCTACACACACACACACACACACACACACACACACAGCCTTCTCATTACGCTGTCGTTGTGCTGAGTGTATGCACATCAATGTTCCTCCACCCCACCCCCCACGGTGCGTTCTCATAATGGATTGGCTTTATTGTGTCTTTCCTGCCATACACAGTGGAATATTCCGTTTCTTTAGTAATGGAGATGTGTAAATATGAATATATTGTTTGCATCCTGTATTTAAGGTAGATAACATAAGAACATAAGAAATAGGAGCAGGAGTAGGCCATCTGGCCCGTCAAGTCTGTTCCACCATTCTATAAAGGTCATGGCTGATCTGACCATGGACTCATCTCCATCTACTTGCCTTTTCCCTATAATCCTTAATTCCCCTTCTATGCAAAGATCTGTCCAACCTTGTCTTAAATATACTTACTGAGATAGCCCCCACTGCTTCATTGGGCAGAGAATTCTACAGATTCACCACTCTTTGGGAAAAGCAGTTCCTCCTCAACTCCATCCTAAATTTACTCCCCCGAATCTTGAGGCTATGTCCCCTAGTTCTAGTCTCATCTACCAGTGGAAACAACTTTCCTGCCTCTAACTTATCTATCCTTTTCATAATTTTATATGTTTCTATAAGATCTCCTCTCATTCTTCTGAATTCCAGTGAGTACAGTCCCAGGTGACTCAATCTCTCCTCATAGTCTAACACCCTCATCTCTGGAATCAACCTGGTGAACCTCCTCTGCACCGCCTCCAAAGCCAGTATATCCTTCCTCAAATTAGGAGACCAGAACTGCATGCAATACTCCAGGTGCAGCCTCACCAGTATCCTATACAGTTGCTGCATAACCTCCCAGCTCTTAAAATCAATCCCTCTATCAATGAAGGCCAACATTCCATTTGCCTTCTTGATAGTCTGCTGCACCTGCAAACCAACCTTTTGCAATTCATGCACAAGCACTCCCAAGTTCTTCTGCACAGCAGCAAGCTGCAATCTTTTCCCATTTAAATAATAAATTAATAATAATAATAACAACAACAACTAAATCTTCTATTTCTGTCCAGCTGCCTCGCTTTTTCTTCTTTCATGATAGTTTCAAGCATTTTCCCAACTATATATATTAAACTAACCAGCCTATAGTTACCTGCCTTTTGCCTACATCCTTTTTTTGAACAGTGGTGTGACATTTGCTTTCTTCCAATCTGCTGAGACCTGCCCAGAATCCAGAGAATTTCGGTAAATTATCACCAAAACCTCAAACATAACCTCTGCCGTTTCTTTCAGCGCCCTGGGATGCATTCCATCAGGACCAGGGGACTTGTCTCTCTTTAGGCCCACATTTTCACTCAGCACTACTTCTTCAGTGATAGCTATTGTATCGAGGTCCGCACCTCCCATTGTATCAACATCATCTCTCTTCAGCATGTTAGACCTGTCCTCCGCCACGAACACCGACACAAAATAGTCATTCAAAGCTTCAGTCATTTCTTCATTACCCAATATCAATTCCCTCTTCTCATCCTCCAAGTGACCTACATTCACTTCAGCCACCCTTTTCCACTTCATATAATTAAAAAAACTTTTACTATCTGTTTTTATATTTTGTGCTAGTTTATTTTCATAATCTATCTTCTATCCCTTTATTGCTCGCTTAGTGGTTCTTTGTTGCTTCTTAAAATTGTTTCAATCTTCCAGTTTCCCACTACTTGGTGACTTTGTATGCACAAGCTTTTAGTCTGATGCCTTCCTTTATTTCCTTAGTTATCCATGGCTGGCTTTTCCCACCCTTACTGTCCTTGCTTTTAACTGGAATATACTTTTGTTGAGCACCATGAAAAATCTCTTTGAAAGTCTTCCACTGTTCCTCAGTCGTCCCACCATATAGACTGTGTTTCCAGTCTACCCTATCTAACTCCTCCCTCATCCCATTATAATCTCCCTCGTTTAGACATAATACACTGGTTTTAGATCAAACGATTACACCCTCCACTTGTATACTCAATCAGACTGTGATCACTCTTTCCAAGACGATCCCTAACTACAAGATTGCTAATTTTACCTGTCTCATTGCACAGGACCAAATCCAAGATTTGTAGGTTCGGCAACATACTTTTCAAGAAAGATATCATGTTTCATTCTATGAAGTCCTCCTCAAAAATGCCTTGACCAACTTGGTTCACCAATCTATGTGCAAGTTAAAGTCCCCCATGATAACTGCTGTTCCATTCTTGTGTACCTCAGATATTTCTCAGTTTATTGCCTGTGTCACTGTAACGGTGGCCAAGACAACTCCCACCAGTGACTTTTTCCCTTACTATTCCTCATCTCTATCCAGATGGATTCAACATTCTGCTCCTTAGATTTTATATCGTCTATCACTATCACCCTGATCTCATCCTTAATTGAGAGCGCTACCCCACCTCCCTTACCTTTCCTGCCTATCCTTCCATATTACCTGATATCCTTGGATATTTAGTTCCCAATCCTCTGCACCTTGCAACCATGTTTCTGCAACGGTCACTAAATCATACCCCTTTATACTGATCTGTGCAACAAGTTCACTAACCTTGTTATAAATACTATGGGCATTCAGATAAAGTGCCCTTACACTCACTGTGTCTTTAAAATCTAGTAATCTTTGTTTATTTTATAATATGATTGTAACCTCATTGTGGGGTGTATCATATTCTGATTCATGTGTAGCCTTAAGTTAACTTTGTGGGTAATTAACGACGGTATGTCCTGGTGCCTAAAAAAAATGGGACGGATCACTCACGGCGGTGGGGGGGGGGGGAGAGAGAGAGGGAGGGAGGGAGGGAGAGAGGGGGGGAGTGAGAGAGAGAGAGAGAGAGAGAGAGAGAGAGAGAGAGAGAGAGAGAGAGAGAGAGAGAGAGAGAGAGAGAGAGAGAGATAGATAGATATGCCAGGAGTTCAGTATGGGGTTATTTGTTGCGTTTTCTAGCAGATATCTTTTTGTAAATAATGGCAGTTCCACTGTGCTTTGCTAATTTTTATAATTTTGATTTTTGACGCGCTTCTTAAACACCCGCGGACAAAAGTGCTGAGTGACTCCAGCCATTTTTCTTCAGTCATAACCCATGTATCATAACACAGAAGGTAGAAGAAACAACAGCAAGAATAAAAATAATAAAAGTGTTTGCTATTACTTAATAATATGGTTCCTGGTCTGCTTGCACTTGCATAAAGCTGGTAAACTGAGGACACGTGCAGACAATTTCATCATGCAAGGGTGTCCCAAGGCATTTCACACAAGCATTTCCAAGAAAATGCTGACACTATTAGAAATACTAGGGCAGGAATGCTAGCACAATTTCAGATTGGACAGCAAAGGCGAAAAGACAAGGGATTTGAAAAGGAGAGTACAAAGCACCAATTTACTATGGTTATAAAAATTAATTAGCAAAAATCTGAAGACTGAAGGGACGAACTGTGATTAAAGAAACAATCAGATCTGCAAGTAAGGATCACACACTGGACTAAAGGGATACCACAGACTGCAAGTGTATTATAGACCATGATAGTTATAGAAGAGCAAATATATTGGAAAAACAAAAGGTGATTCTTACACACATAAATACATACTGTGGTCCTGAGCAGCATCAATGTTACATGGTGCAGGATGTTGTGGATACGAGTCTTACTGAAAACCCTGCACCTATCCAAATGCTACAGGCAATCTCAAGAGGAAGTATAACACACTGGCTGAAACAACCAGAAAAGAAATATGAACTGACAGAGAGTCCTTAAAGATGAATAATACCTGACGTGGAGAACAAGGAAGAAGATCGTGGAGACTACGGCCATCATTCACCAATCATTTTTGGCTGTTGACATGGTACCAGGTGACTAGAAGAACTCTAACACCAAGCAAAGGTCTGAGGCACGTATATACGGTATCTAGGGCGCCTAAGACTCTTGCATGGTACTGCAGTAATTTTAAATACTGCACTGTATTGCTGTTGCAAACAAACACAAATTTCACGACATATGTGAGTGATGATAAACCTGATTCTCATATGGGTCTCCATCGTGGACTGAGAAAGGAAAGGGGCACGGCAAGGGAATCACGGTTGGGAAAAGGGGAAGGAAGAGGGAAGGAAGCGGGAAGCACCAGAAAAACATTATATAATCATCAATAAACCAACAGTTTGGAATCAAATGACCTTGCCTGCTGCCCCAGGGCTGGGTATGTCTGACAGACAGCCAGACAGACAGACATGCCATACCAACCACCCCCACCCTGGCACTCCTTTGTCACCTGTCTCACACTCCCTCCGTGGCACTCTACCCTTGCCAGTACCAACATCCTTTGCTCCAGTTAGACTTGCAAACTTGCCCTCCACTCCACGTTGACGAATACAATACTGCGCAAAATAAATATATATATTTTAGCAAGAGTGCCTAAGTCTTTTAAACAGTACTGTATGTCATTTTATTTTTAAGTTGGGAAGTATATTTAGGACCATTTGGATTAACACGGCTGATAAGCAATTTTTGAAAAAATTTGAGGAACAGTGTAAACCACTACTTCAAAATATTGTAACATCAGCATGAATCTATTAAGGGTATATTTGAAGAGCTGGTTGAAGAGTTTCTGAGAAGTAATAAGTTCTGGGAATGTGGGCCAAAGGTGTAATTCGAAAAGATTTCAGCAAAGTGTTTGACCAAGTCCCAGTTGCAACTGGTTAGAGACGTACAATCAGTTCTAAGTTAAAAGAAAAATGGCAAGTTAGATCCAAGAAACTGCATCAGGGCAGGGTAATAAAGAATTTTGACTAATGTAAATTTTAATGACTAGATGGCCATTCATTTTGGATTTCCGAGATCTCATTTTTAAAATTATGTATCTGTAGGATTTGATCAATGTTATAAAAATTTATATCTTAGGTATTGCTATGTAGCTTTCAGATGAAAAGTGGCTTGATGGTCAAAGAGAAAGCTAAGTGTACACTGCAGAATTATATTTATGGAACTGTCAGGTGGAGAAGTTTGTGCATTTTTTTAACATTTGTGCATGCATCAAAAAACAGGAGCTGAAAAAAAAAGAATAAATTGTACGCTGAATTTTTACTTTTTCTTCCATACAAGTTCTGCCAGAATGTATTTTATTCCATATCACGAATTTTTGGGTAGTGGTTTGTGAATTCTGCAAGAGCTATTTTCCATAACCTTGAACATTTGTAACAGGGAGGAATACACCCCAGGTGAAGAAGTGTACAGGAATAAAACAACCTTACACAGGTCTTCGAGGGAAGTAGGGGAATTTGATAAGCCAGATGGAAGCATATGCACGAGATGCATGCATTCAGTGACCAAGATCCTGAAATATGCACAAGATGTATGCATTCACTGGTCAAGATCCTGAAGATAGGAACAATGTAAAATAGGAGGTACACCAATACTAGTGCACCGACCACAGTTCTGGCTACCACAGTACAGGATGAATGTGATAACACTCCAGAGGGTCCAAGGAAAGTTCGGAGCGTCAGTTTAGTTATGGAGGAGAGACTGAGCCAAATTTATAGCTGGATGACACAGCAGAATTGGCTGGTTCTGGTGCAAACAGAAAAAGAGCAAACACCAGGTTGACTTTGGAAGACTCAACAGAGCGTACACAGAGAAAAGGTTATGTCCATCATGCATATGGTGGACTTTGTTATAATAGTGCAGGAGGCACAGACAGATAGGTGTGCCAGGAGTGAGATGTAGAATTAAAGTTTTAGGGAACTGCAAGCTCAGGATCACTCCGGTGACTAAAAGAAGAAGTTCTGCAAAGTGATCTTTCAATCCGTGTTGGTTCTTTTTCCAGTGTAGAGACTACATTGTAAGTACCATATGCAATTGCAACACACATAAAATGCCGGAGGAACTCAGCAGGCCAGGCAGCATCTATGGACAAGAGTACAGTCGACATTTCGGGCCGAAACCCTTCCATATGGAAACTCTTTTCCATAGATGCTACCTGGCCTGCTGAGTTTCTCCAGCATTGTGTGTGTGTGTGTGTGTGTGTGTGTGTGTGTGTGTGTGTGTGTTGCTCAGATTTCCAGCACCTGAAGATTTTCTCTTGTTTGTGATTGGACCATATGCAGTAGGCTAGATTGGAAGAAGTGCAAGCAAATTGCTGATTAAACTGAAGGGACATTTTGAGTGTCTAGATGGCAGAAAGTGAAGAGGTAAAGGGTCAGATGTTGTACCTCTGGTTATTGCAGAGGAACATGCTGAAAGGAGAGTGGTTGCTGGGGATGGAAGAGTTGACCATGAGAATTAATTTGAATAGACAGGCACTAGAGAAAAAAACATTTGACCAAGTAGTCATGATGGAAATGAAGTGGCTCACTGATATAAGTTCTAAACTGTAACACATCAGGTTCTTCCTGCCCCTCACAATGATATCCAAAAGATAAGGGAGAGGACATGCAAAAGAGAAATTTGTTGAAATTAACATGCACAAGAATGAGAGAGAATTAAAGTTATAACAAGTACAAGTGAAGACAGTCTTAAATTTATTACACTTTTCACATTTCAAACATCAGCATGTTTCAAACAGACTTAATTGCAACGAGATGCTGGAGGAAAAGCCCTGAACCATTGGTCACCTCCAAGTTCTTCACGCTAACAGACTTGCTGATCAGCCAATTATCAGTCTAATTTCCATCCTATACAAACTCCTTTTGTCAATTTCTCTAATTCGATATCAATTATAAACTCAAATTTATTAAATTTCAATTCATAGATTACTATTGGATCCACAGACTGACACCCTCCCCCTCCCCCTTAATATCAAAGAAACATCACAAGACAATTTTCCTTTGCTTTCCCTGCTTTGGCCAATTTCCCATTCACAATGAGAAACTGTGATCTGTTCCATCACTTTTCTACCTTAGCTTTTCTCAGATTAAATATAACACTTCAGGCTCTATATAAAAGTCCACTTCACACTTCCCTTTTTGTTTCATAGAAACATAAATCAGAAACTTCGGTCACATTAAAATTTTTATATGTTTTCCATCATGTTCTGGGGACTGGATGTAATTCAGGAGTAGGTATCTGGACCTCTGGTGCAGTCTGGTTGGTTTGAACATTCGCCCTGTGAACGTGGGTTTCCCGCGGGCACTCCAGTTTACTCTCACGTCCTAAGGACATGTAGATTGGTAGGATGAATGGCCACTGTAAATTGTTCCTCACGCAGATGGGTGGCAAAATATGGTAGGATTGGAAGGAAAGTAAAATGGGACTAGAATAAATCAGTGCTTGATAGTTGATGGAGACCCAGAGGGCGCAAAGGCCTGTTTCCTTGACTCCTAGAATCACAATCCCAGAGGAAAAACAATGTGCTTATCTCCCAAATCAATGAATCCCCTACAATTGATGCTCACCTGCTCTTTGACTCATCCTGTGTTTTGCTTGTGTCGATTCCTGCTGTTGCCCTCAATTACATTCTATGGTGACCCAGTACACATCCTCATTCTTGGCATCAAGAGCTGAATACCTATCAAACAAGTTCAGGTTGACCACCTCCCCATCTCCACCTCCCCTTTGAATTGAACCCGTGGCTGTCCCTCAACACTTGCCTTTCTGATCTTTGTAAAACAGACTTTTACGCTATTTTGTCTCGAGACTAATCAGTCACAGACACATCAATACAGGGAAGTGTGGCTCTGAACATTATCCTGTTATTAAGAAGAGTGTCAACCACTTTAAAGCCCAGATTGGAAAATACAAGTTAACCAGACCAACACTTATCTGAAATTAGTATCAGAAGATGAAGTTTATCTACTTACAATTTGGCTGTAATCAGAAGAATAATTGCAAGAACTGAAGTTTTTTTCAGCTTTGTAATCTGCCCGACCATTGTAAGTCCAAGGTAAAAGAGCGCTGAACCACTGAAGGAGCTGGCCAGACCATCCAGAAATTCTCCAATAATCGCTGGAATCTTTTGTTCAAAGATAAAGTTCCCACAAATTCCAACAATGACCATAAAAACAATTGGGTTTTTTAAAACCTGAAACAGTACCATTGCAATAGTCTTCAGTTTGCTTTGTTGAAGGTTCAAATCTTCCTTCCATTTCTGGATTTCACAGAAGATGAAACCAATTGGATTTAACAATAACAGTGAGATGGGAGCGAGCAGGTATATATACTGAAGGTATTCTGGACAGGTATCTCTGTAGAGAGCCTCAACTGAAATACACAAAGCCATTATGTTATCACAAAAATCTTGAATTAAAAGATTTGCCTTAAGTATACACATTTCATATTGCATAAGTAACTGACTTTACAATATCATAAATGAAAATACCAAATGCTGGAAATTGCCAGCAGGTCAAAAAGTATCAGGAGATAGAGAGAGACAGAGACAGAAACAGGAGAGAGCTAATGTGGCAGGTTGATGAACTTCCATCCATTCATTCTCTGTCTGGTCTGTGGACATTTCCAGTGTTCTCCACTTTCCTTTCAAATTTCCTGCATTTGAAGAATTTTGCTTTACAGAAAGCATTTGTTAGTTTGTGGGGAATTATGGAAGTAGGTTCAAAACCACTGCCCTAAATTCCCTTTTACATTACCCCAGAAGTCATAGTGTAGTTAAGTGGTAGAACATGGTCAGAACTGATGGGAATGAGGGGAGAATAAAATGGAATTAGTATACTATTAGTGTAAATACCAGCATTTTTGCCACTATTGCAGAAAAATGTTCCCCTCGACCAGGCCAGTCACTTTAACACACCCCTTGCCTGTCACATCAATTTTGCAAGAGCCTATATCTGGGTGAAGGACTGTTTAAGCCATCAATCTCACATCTGGCTCAAACAAGGACTGGAGAAGACAACCTTGCTGTAGTCAATTCTTTAGAAACATTTCACTGGAGTAATATATATGACATAATGATTGATATAAAGTTATTTTTGATCTGATAGCTAAAACTCATTCAAAGAAATAGGTTCAACTTAATGTCTTGACAGCAGAAAGATGATGATTTTTGGGGGGAGTGTTCCAGGTCTCTTAGACAATAGATCTAGTCATGATCAATCATGAAGCAAGGATAATAGGGGATGCTTCAAGCACTACTGAGTCATAATTGGCTCTGCTAAAACTGAACTTTATTCCAAGATTATGAGTGGAAAACATAGCCCCTAGAAATATTTCTACAATATTCCACTCCCTCATCTGCCCTTCATCTTTGCTTAAAATGGACAAAATAGCAGATACCCATTACTGACATATAACTAACTAACCATGCACTCATGCTTCAACTTTATCCTAAAGATATCCTCAAAAATATCTGCTGGTTCCTTACTGTTCTTTAATCACTTCAGCAGCAGTCTATACAATTGATTCTGGTCCACTTTCTGGAGGATTACTAACCTTGTAGTTATCTCTCCTAGTATCTATTTTTGGGTTATACATGTGTAATTTGTTATACATATGTATATTTTAATGCATTATAAATGCAAATTGATGTATAAAATTATGAAGTGATGAACAAATTATTAAAAAAGTACTCAATTTTATACAGTTTTATACACAGTTCTAAATTAGGCTTTCATATCTTGTTGCTTAGAAAACTGTGGCAAGTAGCACTGCAAAACAGTATTTTATAAAGATGAACATGTTTAAGATTTCAGCAACCTATCCCAATACCTTCTTTCTGCTGAGGTCAAAAGATATCTTTACTAGACAAAATTTCAACTGTTAGGAAGGGAAACAACTGCTTCCCCCAGACTACGGAACTCACTGACATCACCAGGTCTCATCATTTATGAAGCACCAGTAGCATTATACTGCTTACTTTTTAAACTTGTACCGTATATGCAGTTTATTATTCATTAATTTATTTGTGGTAATATTACTTTACGAGCTATGTGTGTGAGTTATACGTATTGTGTTGTGATCTAGAAGAATGCGGTCTCATTCGGCGGTTATACGTGTGTATGGTTGAATGACAATAAGCGTTAACTTGAACTATTTTTAATCTGTTCCAGAAAATGTTCTTCACTCAACCAACAATGATTTAAAATTATTTCATCTTCACCTCAGCAACGGAGACAAATTAGTTCAAGCTAAATTTCTCTTTCTCAGTCACAGTACATGGCACAAGTAAGTATTTATGGAATTATGATGCAAGACAATGAGCAAAGACTCCAAGAGAAATAAACTATTTAAAAAGGGAAGTTGTTTCGGCACCTTAAGTACTTCATGTAATTTTAGTTTTTTTAATTTAAGGAGGAATATAGTTGCTTTAGAGACAGTGGAGGTATATTAGGTTAATCGTAGGATAAAACAATGTTATACAAGACAAAACTCAGCAAACTGGCTCCATTCTCATTGGAGTTTAGGGCAATGAGAAGAGAAGACTGAAGGAGTTTTATAAATGGTAAATATAAATAGGGTAGATATAAAGAGGGTATTTCTCCTTCATGAAATAGGGGGAAGAATTTAAGAATAAGGTGTAACCAATTTAAGATAGATGAGGATTTTTCTCTCTTAAAAGGACTATAAATTTTTGGAATTGCTCCATCTAAAAAGACAATTAATGCAGAGTCAGGTATACCCAAGGCTGAGGTGGCATGTTTTAAGCTACAGAGCAATCAAGGGTTTTAAGAGGAAGGTAGCAATAGAGATTTGAAGACAATACTCATTATCAGTAATAATTTTACCGAATGGAAGCAAAACCTTCAAGGCCATTCCTGTTCTTAGTTCTTGTCGATATCACAAAATATTAAAAATTAAAACTCTAATTTAAAAATTAAACTAGAGTTGCAGGGTGATGGAAACCAGAGTGCCAGAACAGATAATGGAGTGGTCGTGGAGACATGTTGTTAAGATCTCAGACAAAGTCAGGAGTCATTGTTTTGAGCATGGTGGGACTAATGTTCTGAGATATGTATATTTCAATGCAAAGAGAATTGTAGGAAAGTCAGGTGAGCTCAGGCCATGGATCAACACATGGAACTATGATATTGTAGTCATTAGCGTGACTTGGTTGCAGGAGGGACAGGATTGGCTGCTCATTATTTTGGAGGTCCATTGTTTTATACGCGATAGGGTGGGAGGGATTTAAGGGGGAGGGGTGACATTACGAGTCAGGGAAAATGTCATAGCTGTGCTCAGTCAGGTCTGACTGCAGAACTCGTCTAGTGAGGCTTTATGGGTGGTGGAACGGAGGAATAAGAAAGATACAACCTCGTTAATGGGGCTACATTATAGAACACCCAACAGTCCGGGGGATTTAGAGGAGTAAATTTGTAGAGAGATCACAGGCTGTTGCAAGAAACACTAGGTTGTGCTAGTAGGTGATTTAAACTTTCTACACATTGACTGGGACTTGATACAGTAAAAGAACTGTAAACGTTTGTAAATGGAATAGAGTTGTCAAATATGTTCAGGAAAGCTTCCTTAATCAGTACATAGAAGTCCCAATGAGAGAGTGTGCAATACTTGATCTCCTATTAGGGAATGATATGGAACATGTGACAGAAGTTTATGTAACAGAACACTAAATCTAGAGATTCCACCGTGGGACTGAGTTTAAAAGCCGAGAGGTAATGTGCCTTCATCAATCGTGGGATTGACTTTAAGAGCTGAGAGGTAATGTTGCAGCTATATAGGACCCTGGTCAGACCCCACTTGGAGTACTGTGCTCAATTTTGGTCACCTCACTATAGGAAGGACGTGGAAACCATAGAAAGGGTGCAGAGGAGATTTACAAGGATGTTGCCTGGATTAGGGAGCATGTCTTACGAGAATAGGTTGAATGAACTCGGCCTTTTCTCCATGGAGCGACAGAGGATGAGAAGTGACCTGATAGAGGTGTACAAAATAATGAGAGGCATTGATCGTGTGGACAGTCAGAGGCTTTTTCCCAGGGCTGAAATGGCTAGCATGAGAGGGCATAGTTTTAAGGTGCTTAGAAGCAGGTACAGAGGAGATGTCAGGGGTAAGTTTTTTACGCAGAGAGTGGTGAGTGCATGGAATGGGCTGCCGGCAGCGGTGGTGGAGGTGGAAACCATAATGTCTTTTAAGAGACTCCTGGATGGCTACATGGAGCTTAGAAAAATAGAGGGCTATGGGTAAGCCGAGGTAGTTCTAAGGTAGGGACATGTTCGGCACAGCATTGTGGGCTGAAGGGCCTGTATTGTGCTGTATGTTTTCTATGTTTCTACAGATCATACTGCCAGTAGTGTCAAGGTAATTATGGGAAAGGATAGGTCTGGTCCACAGCATGACATTCTAAATAGGAGAAAGGCCAGTTTTGATTGTATTAGAAAGGATCTGGCAAGTGTGGATTGGGATCGGCTGTTTTCTGGCAAAAGTGTACTTTGTAAATGGGAGGCTTTCAAAAATGAAATTTTGAAAGAACAAAGTTTGTATGTGCCTGTCAGAATAAAAGGTAAAGATAACAAGTGTAAGGAACGTAAACATGAGGAATTCTGCAGATGCTGGAAATTCAAGCAACACACATCAAAGTTGTTGGTGAACGCAGCAGGCCAGGCAGCATCTCTAGGAAGAGGTACAGTCGACGTTTCGGGCCGAGACCCTTCGTCAGGACTAACTGAAGGAAGAGCTAGTATAAGTGTAAGGAACCTTGGTTTTCAAGAGATATTGAGGCCCTGGTTAAGAAACAAAAAGGAGGTATATAGCAGGTGCAGGCAGTGAGGAGCAAATGAGGTATTTGAGGAGCATAAGAAATGCAATAGAAATCAGAAGGGCTAAAGGAAGGCATAAGGTTGCACTAGCAGACAAGGTGAAGGAGAATCCTAAGGGTTTCTACAGCTACGTTAAGATCAAAAGGATTGCAAGGGCCAAAATTGGTCTTTTGGAAGATGATAAAGGCAATCATTGCGTGGAGCCAAAAGATATGGGGGAGCCTGAAATGGATTTTTGCATCCGTATTTATTCGGGAGACAGACACAGCCTCTAGAGAAGTGAGGCAAAGCAGCAGCAAGATCATGGACCCTATACAGAGGAGGAGATGTTTGCTGTCTTGAGGCAAATTAGGGTGGGCAAATCCCCCCAGCCTGACAACATGTTCCCTCGGAGCCTGCAGGAGGTAAACGCAGAAGTTGCAGGGGCCCCAGCAGAGATATTTAAATCATCCTTAGCGACAGGTGTGGTACTAGAAGATTGGTGGGTAGTTAATATTGTTCCACTTTTTAAGAAAGGCACTAAGAACAAGCCAGGAAATTATAGGCCAGTGAGCCTGACATCAGTAGAAGGAAGTTTATTGGACAATATTCTAAGGGACTAGATATATAAGTATTGAGATAGACAGGGACTGATTAAGGATAGTCAGCATGGCTTTGTGCCTGGTAGGTTATGTCCAACCAATCTTATAAAGTTTTTCAAGGAAGTCACCAGAAACATTGACGAAGGCAATGCTGTGCATGTTCTCTACATGGACTTCAGCAAGGCAACTGAGCAGGTCCCACATGGGAGGTTGATGAAGAAGGTTCAGTCGCTTGACATTCAAGATGAGGTGGTAAATTGGATTAGACATTAGTTTGCAGGAAAAGCCAGAGGGTGGTAGTAGACGGTTGCCTCTCTGACTGGAGTTCTGTGACTAGTGGTGTGCCACAGAGATCAGTGCTGAGTCCACTGTTGATTGTCATCTACATCAATGATCTGAATGATAATGTGGTAAACTAGGTCAGCAAATTTGTAGAAGGCATCAAGATTTGGGGAGTAGAGGGCATTGAGGAAGAATATCAGAGCTTGCAGCAGGATCTGGACCAGCTGTAAATATGGATTGAAAAATGCAGATGGAATTTATTGCAGTCAAGAGTGAAGCCAGGGTAGATCTTGCAGTAGGGCACCAGGGCACCGAGGAGTGCTGTAGAACAAAGCAGATACATGATTCATTTAAAGTGGTGTCACAAGTAGGTAGGGTTGTAAAGAAAGCTTTTGGTACATTGGCCTTCATAGGTCGAAGTATTGAGTACAGCAGTTGGGTTGTTATGTTGAAGACATTGGTGAGGCCAAACTTGGAGTATTGTATGCAGTTTTAGTCACCTACCTACAGGAAAGATGTAAATAAGATTCAAACAGTAGAGATAAAATTTCCAAGGATGTTGCTGAGACTTGAGGACCTGAGTTATAAGGGAAGATTGAATAGATTAGAACTTTATTCCCTAGAACGTAGAAGGTTGAGAGGGGATTTGATAGAGGTATACAAAATTATCAGGGGTATAAATAAAGATCATGGGTTAAAGGTGAAATGTTTAAGGGGAACATGAGGGGTATCCTCTTCACTCAGAGGGTGGTGAGAGTGTGGAACGAGCTGCCAGCACAAGGGGTGGATGGGATTTTGATTTTAACATTTAAGAGAATTTGCACAGGTACAAGGATGGGGTATGGAGGGCTATGGTCTGGGTGCAGGTCAAGAATGGGACTAGGCAGTTTAAATTGGTTGGCATGGAGGAGATGGGCCGAAGGACCTGGTTCAGAGGTTTAGTTTTCTATGACTCAAAGATTCTATATTTTGTCCATATTTCCCTCAACCACAGTTTAGCTTTTTCCTTGTTTCAACTGCACAGCTGTTTTGAAGACAAAAAGAGACCGCAGATGTTAAAATACGGCCCTTATGTTGAACAAACCAGCCATTGACTAGGTGACAATTTTCACAATCAAAGTTTAGTTTATTGCCATAAGCACAGGTACATATGTGCACCAGTGCAATGAAAAACTTACTTGCCGCAGCACCACAGGCATATTGCATTATATAAGCAGCATTCACAAGAAAAATAAATTCTTGTTTATACATTATTTTTTACAAGACTACATTCAGAACAGAACAAAACAAAACAATGTTAATTTTGTGCAAAGTGATCAAAGTAGTCACAGTGTTGCTGATCTCTTGTGATTAGGGTTGTGCAAGTTGGTTCAAGAACTGAATGGCTAAAAGGCTGAACTGTTCTTAAATCTGGCGCCATGGGACTTCACGCTTCTGTACCTCCTGACTGATGGTAGCTGCAAGAAGGTGGCACAGTGGGGATCTTCGATGACGGATGCTGCTTTCTTGAGGCAGTGCCCGCTGTCGATACTACTGATAGTGGGGAGGGATGCGCCTGTCATGCCCACCACTTTCCGCATTCGAATTTCTGTACCAGGCCACGATGTAACTGGTCAGGATACTTTCAACAGTACATCTGTATAAGTTACAGTACTTGGCGACAAACCAAACTTCTGGAACCTTCTAAGAATGATGCCTTCCTTGTGATTACACCTATGTGCTGGGGCCAGGGCAGGTCATTTGATATGTTAACACCCAGAAATTTAAACCTGCTAAATCTCTTATTGATTGAGATCTGCCAATGAGGAATTCAAGCGATTAAAGAGACACACTCATCTGCCCACTACTGTATGTTTCTTCTCTCCTTGTTCACCTTTCCCGCCCTGCCACCATCCCCTCCCACACATGACTCCATGTGCCATTCATCACCCTCCCTTCTGGTTCTGTCTATCACCAAGCAGCCTCTGTCCCACCTCTCCCTTCTGTACACTGGCAATATTTCTTCTCTTTCAGTCCTGAAGCAGGGTCTCAACCTGTACAATCAACATACACCCTTTGCCTCCAAAGCCGTTGCTTGAGTTCTTCTGGTTTTGTTAGACATTTTTTTTAGTGTTGATACTTTATTTGTTAGGGAATATTCAGATAGAAGAAAAAATACCTTTCTCATTCTTACAATTAACCACACATTTCTAAGAGGATAGCAATGGGAAATGAAACACAAGAGAGACAACAGATGCTAGAAATCTGGAACAACACGCAAAACGCTGGAGGAACTCAGCAGGTCATTCTGATGAAGGGGTCTCTTCCCAAAATGTCAACTATTTCCCTCTGACTGACCCACTGAATTCCTCCTGTATTATGTGTAAAGACAAATGAGATATATTTAAAAAAACTAACATTCCTTCTCATCTCTGTTCTGAATGGTTCAATCCCTTTGAGAATGACAATAAACTGGACTGGTCAAAGAACACTGAGGCTGTCTACAAGAAGGGTCAGAGCCATTTCTATTTCCTGAGGAGACTGAGGTCCTTTAACATCTGCTGGACGACGCTGAGGATGTTCTACAAGTCTGTGGTGGCCAGTGCTATCATGTTTGCTGTTGTGTGCTGGGGCAGCAGGCTGAGGGTGGCAGACACCAACAGAATCAACAAACTCATTCGTAAGGCCAGTGATGTTGTGGGGATGGAACTGGACTCTCTGACGGTGGTGTCTGAAAAGAGGATGCTGTCCAACTTGCATGCTATCTTGGTCAATGTCTCCCATCCATTAAATAATGTACTGGGTGGGTTTAGGAGTACATTCAGCCAGAGACTCATTCCTCCAAGATGCAGCACAGAGCGTCATAGGAAGTCATTCCTGCCTGCGGCCATCAAACTTTACAACTCCTCCCTTGGAGGGTCAGACACCCTGTGCTGATAGGCTGGTCCTGGATTTATTTCATAATTTACTGGCATAATTTACATATTACTATTTAACTATTTATGATTCTATTACTATTTATTATTTATGGTGCAACTGTAACAAAAACCAATTTCCCCCTGGGATCAATAAAGTATGACTATGTTCTCAACACCCCAGCCAGGCAATACATCTTCTCTCCATCTGGACAATATAGGTCTAATCTACTTAATCTCTCTTTGCATGACAATCCCCCATTCACACCAAGACTCATCCCAGGAATCAGACTGGTGAACTTGTTGCACTGCCTCTATCAAAAATGCAATATTCCACAAGGTAAGGAGACCAGACTTGTACATAATACTCCAAGTGCAGTCCCACCAGGGAGCTGCTGTATGTAACTGCAACAAGGTGACACTCATGTACTCAAATCTTCTTGCAATAAATAGTAGGGTATGGAAGACTTAAGAGTGTGCGCTTTGCAAAAAAATTCTGGATGCTAATGTTTTTACATTTTGGTATTTTGAATCTGATAACCCACTAGATTTGGAACCCAGATACAGTACGTCCTTAGATTCTTGATTCTTGAAGTGGATTTCAGTAGCAGAACACATTGACGCAGTCATGAATAAGATACTCCACTGCTGTTGGCGTAATATTAGATGGTGACAAGGATAGGACAGGAGTGAGACAGTTTGGGTGGTTGTGTGGTGTCACAACAACAATCTCGCACTCAGCCATCAGCAAGACCAAGTTTTGATTGTGGACTTCAAAACCCACACCAGTCCTCTTTGAGGGGTCAGTGGTGGGACGGGTGAGCAGCTTCACGTTTCTGGGCATCAACAGGTCGGAAGATCTATCCTGAGCCCAACACATTGATTGAACCACGAAGAAGGTATGTCAGCATCTATACTTTGTTAGGAGTTTGAGATTTGGTTTGTCACCAAAGGCTCTGCAATTTGTTTTAGAGGTATGTTGGAGAGCATTCTGACTGGTTGCATCACAGCCTGGGATGGAGGCTCCAGTGCAAGGCTGCAGAGGATTGTTCACTCAGCCGGCTCCACTGTGGCCACAGTTCTCCCCATCATCAAAGACATCTTCAAACTCATTTGACAGGTGGAAGGAACCCAGACTGATAGGACAGAGGATGGGGCAGTTAGTATACAGGTAGACGTAGCATGTTGTCAGACCGTGAGGAAGGGCAGGCAGTTAGTTGACAGGGCAAAACCTGCAGTCAGAGGAATGGCTTGAAGTTTGTCTTCAAACTAAACCGTGGAGAATGAGTGGTTTCAACAGTTTGAAAATGTAAGGATAAGGTAAAAGGGAAAGAGTGCAGGAAAGGTTACAAAGGTCTCCAGAATAAGTAAAAAGACAAAAATGTAACTTTCAATAACATGGAGGCAAAATTGTAAAGGGCGATGGATACAGAACTGAAGGTGTTATATACTCACTGGCCACTTTATTGGGTACCTTCTGTATCTAATAAAGTGGCCACTGAGTATATGTTCGTGGTCTTCTGCACCTGTAGCCCATCCACTCAAGGTTCAATATGTTGTGCTCTATCTGCAGACCAGTTGTAATGCATGGTTATTTGAGTTACTCTCACCTTCCTGTCAGCTTGAACTAGTCTGACCATTCTCCTCTGACCGCTCTCACTAACAAGGCCTTTTTGTCCACAGAACTGCCGCACACTGCATGTTTTTCTGTTTTTAGCGCCATTCTCTGTAAGCTCTAGGGACTGTTGTGCGTGAAAATCCCAGATGATCAGCAGTTTCTGAGCTACTCAAACTGCCCCATCTGGCACCAGCAATCACTCCATGGTCAAAGTCACTTAGATTACATTTATTCCCCATTCTGATATTTGGTCTGAAAAACAACTGAACCTCTTGATCACATCTGCATTCTTTTATGCATTGAGTTGCTGTCACCGTGACTGGCTCATGAGATATTTGCATTAGTGAGCAGGTGTACCTAATAAAGTGGCCTCTGAGTGTATTTGAATGCACACAGTATATGGAATAAGGCAGATGATGTTGTAGCATAGTTTAGAGATTGGCAGATATGACATTGTGGGCATCACTGTGTCATGGCTGAAAGAAAATTACAGTTAGGAGCTTAAAAGTCAACAATAAATATTGTATCAAAAAGGCAGGTAGGTAGGCAAAGGGGGTGGGGTAGCACCATTGGTAAAAAATGAAATCAAATCCTTAGAAAGAGGTGACATAGAATCAGCAGTTGTAAAATCCTTGTGGGCAGAGTTAAGAAACCGCAAGGATGAGAAGATTCTGATGAGATTGATATACAGGCCTCCGAACAGTTGCCAGGATGCATAGTATAAATTACAATGGAAGACAGAAAAAGCATATAAAAAGAGCAATGTTACAATAGTCACAAGGGATTTCAATATGCAGGTAGTTTGGGAAAATCAGGCTGGTGCTGGATTCCAAGAGAAGAAATTTGTAGAATGCCTACGAGATGGCATTTTTTAGAGCAGCTTATGGTTGAGCCCAATAGGGAAAAGGCAATTCTGGATTGGGTGTGGGGTAATGAACCAGATTAATTTAGAGAGTTTAAGGTAAACCACTACAGCAGAGATAAGAAAGGAGCTGGCCACAGTTAATTAGAAGGATACACTAGCAGAGACGACGGCAGGACAGCAATCACTGGGGTTTCTGGGAGCAATTCAGAAGGTGGAGGATAGGTTCTTCACAAAGACGAAGAAGGGAAGATGAGGCAACTGTGGATGACGAGGGAAGTGAAAGACAGCATAAAAGTATAAGAGAGGGCAAATAATATAGCAAAAATTAATGGAAAGCTAAAGGATGAGGAAGCTTTGAAATACCAACAGAAGGAAAATAAAAAAAACAATAAAGAGAGAATAGTTCAGAATCAGAATCAGGTTTAGTATCACTGGCATATGTCTTGAAACTTGTTAACTTAGCGGCAGAAGTACATGATAATATATATAAAAAAATAAGTCAATTACAGTAAGCATACAAATGTATATTAAATATTTAAATTTAAAATAGTGCAAAAACAGAAATACTATTAAAAAATCAGTGAGATGGTGTTCATGGGTTCAATGTCCATTTAGGAATCTGATGGCAGAGGGGAAGAAGCTGTTCCTGAATCACTGAGTGTGTGCCTTCAGGCTTCTGTACCTCCTTCCTGATGGTAACAATGAGAAGAGGGCATGACCTGGGAGTTAAAATAGGAAGGTAAGCTAGCTAATAATGTAAGAGAAAATACCAAAAGTTTTTCAGATATATAAAGAGTAAAAGAGAGGGGAGAGTGGACACTTGACTGCTGGAGGGGTAGTAATGGGGGATCAAAAAAATAGTGGACAAAGTCAAGACATTCTGATGGCATCAGAAGTGATCCTTCAAGAATCATTACATTCTGGAATAGTTCCAGAGGACTGGCAATTTGCAAATGTCCCCTCCAGTCTTTAAGAAGGGAGGGAGGTAAAGAACAGGAAATTATAGACCAGTTAGTCTAACTTCAGTGGCTGGGAAGGTGTTGGAGTCCATTTTTAAGGATGTGGTTTGGGCTACTTGGAGGCACATGATACAATGGGCTGAAGTTAGCATAACTTCCTTTGGGGAATATCTTGCCTGACAAACCCGTTGGAATTCTTTTAGGAAATTACATGCAGTACAGACAAAGGAGAGTCAAGGGATGTCGTTCACTTAGGTTCGTAGAAGGCCTTTGACAAGGTTCTGCACACGAGGCTGCTAAACCAGGTAAGAGCCCATTCTATTACAGGAAAGATACTAGCATGGATAGATTGGCTGGCAAAGAGTGGGAATAAAGGAGCCCTTTTCTGGTTAGCTTTTGGTGAAAGATACAAAGATAGGCAGAGGGGCAGGTGCTGCTGAGAAAACAGGGAGCCTGCAGAAGGTTTTAGACAGATTAGGAGAATGGGCAAAGAAGTGTCAGATGGACTACAATGTATGGAAGTGTATGGTCATGCACTTTGATAGAAGGAATGAAAGTTAGACTTCTTTCAACGGTAAGCAAATTCAGAAATCAGAGGTGCAAAGGGGCTTGGAATTCCTCGTGCAGGATCAACACAATGGCTGCAGAGAACACCATTTGCAAAATGCATTATAGTTATTTGCTTAAATCCCAAACTAACAAGTCCCAAATTTACAGACTTCTAAAAACCATGAAGGCCAAGAGCTTCAGGTGCAAAAGGTAATACTACCTACAGTACTGTACAAAAGCCTTAAGCACATACATACAGTATTAAGATGCCTAAGAGTTTTGCACAGTACTGTAGTAATTTTATGCATTGCACTGTACTGTTACCACAAAAAAGCAACAAATTTCATGACAAATGTGAGAGATGATCTGATACGGGTCTCTATTGTGGACTGAGAGTGGGAAGGGGGCAGGGAGAGGGGAACCATGGTTGGGAAAAGGTGAAGGGAGAAGGTAAAGAGTGGGAAGCACCAGAGAGACATTCTGTAATGAGCAATAAACCAATTATTTGGAATCAAGTAACATCACCTGTTGCCTCTCTGCTGGTTGTGGCCGAGCACTCCTTCTCTGCCACCTGTCCCACACCCCTCCTGCGGTGCTCCACCCTTGCCATTCCCAACATTCTTTGCTCCCACCAGATTTACAAACTCACTCTCTGTTCCACTTTGACAAACGCCTTAGTGTGCAAAAGTCTTAGGCACCCCAGCTATATGAATAGGCCTTAGACCTTTACACAGTACTGTACATATTCCAATTCAAGTCATGTATCATCCCAAAATAAGAAATATTATTGCTTCATCACCATAGCTGGATTTCAGTGCTGGAACTTTTTACCCAAAAGCATTGCTGAAGTATTTCAACCAGAAAGACCACAGCTGTTCACCACCACCTTATGAATGGTAACTAAGGAGCATGTAAAACCCGTTTGTCATGTCAGCAATAACATGTATCAAAGGAAAAAAACAAAAAAATTACTTGCATTATATTGCATCTAGCATGTGGCAATTCAATTCATAAGACTGCGGGCAACTTCTTGAAGTCTGCCATTATTTTCCTTCAGAACTGTCGAGGAAGCCCTTGTTGAATTATTCACGTCATGTTAAATTCACATACGCACTTTGCACTATTTTCCTTACCTGAATTGGCTTCAAAAAGAAAATGTAATTTTTATCTCTAAACATGCGAGCAATGCTTTCCACAGCCAGAAACAGCTAATGGCAGAATCATAACAAACACAGCATTCATTTGAAGTTTTATGCTTAGTACTTCCTTTTCAACAAAGCCGAATATTTAAAATAATCAGGTGCCTGCAAAGTCAATGCCCATCAATCCTCTGCCCTTCTCAACTTTAACCATTTCTCCAAAAAGCAGCATTTTAAAATTTGATAATTGTGTCTAAACAAAACTAAAGTTCAATGAAATTTCATATAATGGACTCACCTATAGGATATCCCAAAGCAAAGTCATTGCTCTGCGTAGCAAAGATGGGGAAGAGCCCGGCTTTGCCAAATCGGCTTTCTGGACTTGCTATCAGCAGAGTCAGAATGCAGACAG
Organism: Mobula birostris; assembly: GCF_030028105.1. Lineage (NCBI taxonomy): Eukaryota > Metazoa > Chordata > Chondrichthyes > Myliobatiformes > Myliobatidae > Mobula > Mobula birostris. Next base: position 168,461,376 of record NC_092375.1, on the reverse strand, counting down.
TTATGAAGACTGCAACCTTAGCCACAAGAATACTGCACACAAAAATCCAGTTTATGTGAGCGAAGTCCAAAACCACCATATTCTGAAAAAGGAGGCCAGGAAGTGCAAACATTGACACAAAATTTCCTAAACCTTTGGTCTCTGTAGGATTAATGATGTTCACTCGTCCAGCAACATATCCACAAAGTATAATGCCAAAGCACTCTAAAAGAGCAGGGAAAAGCCTGCTGATGGATATTTCAAGAGCAACAGCCCCGGAGGAATTTGTGGCGATATCTAGACTTGCCATGCTTCTTTCCACAGAGGAGTTTGAAAGTGTGGCTTGGGTCAATGATGAGATCATTCATGTATCAATGAATGCTGGAAGACAAACAAAAACACAAATGATAATTTAAAGTCTTTATTCAGGACAAAGCCAAACTTGATCCCTAACCTTGTTGGCTTTTCCTGGTATTGGATTAAATGGTTTCTCATTCCTTATTTAAGAGGAACCATGCTTACACAAACTTTCTGGATTATATGCAAGTATCATTTAATTCTGAGTGCACACCACTATGTTGGCAGTTTACTGATCTCTGTAATTCCATAATCATTAATAAACATAGGAACGTCATTAATCAACATTGGAATACCTGTCTCTGTTATCACAGCAACTGGAAACCAGTGGCATTAATAACCACAAACAGAATGCAGGACTGTTTATATAAAAATAATCTGACAGTCAAGTCATTTTGGTATGTCTACCTTCTCAACGTGCTTAATGAACATTTAGGATATTTTAAAGAACACCCTTAAAGTAAAAATTGTTAATCTGGCACACTCAGGACTTTAGTGGAACTGGACTTGTAACTTATCTGGAGCGCTGGATGTTATTTAATAACATCCAATGCACTTTAAAAAAATAAGTGAATTAGAAGACATAACACAGTAGGATATTTCCAATGAACCTGATAAACTGTGAGGGATGTCCAGTGAGCCAGATACAAAAGCACCACCTTTATTATCAATGAAGGGGCAGCAATGAAAGGGTAGAGGGGTGGCACGGCAGCACAGTGATTAGCGTCACACTTTACAGAGCTAGCAACGCGGGTTCAATTCCCACCGCTGTCTGTAAGAAGTTTGCATGTTCTCCCCTTGACTGCGTGGGCTTCCTCTGGGTGCTATGGTTTCCTCACACAGTCCAAAGACATACGGGTTAAGGCTATCGAGTTGCCAGCACGCTCTGTGGGCGACAGAAGAATGGCAACACTTGTGCGCTGCCCCCAGCACATCCTCAGACTGTGTTGGTCATTGACACAAGCAGCACATTTTCACTGTATATTCCGATGTTTCAATGTACTAATAAAGGTCATCTTTAGTCAATGTAACTACTAGTGTTTTAAATTTTATAAGCTTTACACTTACAAGCACATCTTCAATGCCATATGCAAGTTTGCTGACGAAACCACTGTCACAGGCGAATCACATGTAGTGATGAATCGGTATATGAGACGGAGATTGAACATCTGGCTGAGTGGAGCCACAACAACAACCTCTCACTCAATGTCGGGAAGACCAAAGAGCTGATTATTGAATTCAGGAGGAGGAAACCATAGGTCCATGAGCCAGTCCTCATCAGGGGATCAGAGGTGCAGAGGTGGAGGGGGCCAGCAACTTGAAATTCCTCGGTGTTATCATTTCACAGGACCTGACCTGGGTCCAGCACGTCAGTGCCGTTACAAAGAAAGCACAGCAGTGCCTCTACTTTCTGAGAAGGCTGAGAAGATTCGGCACGTTATCGAAAACTCTGACAAACCTCTACAGATGTGGAGAGTACACTGACTGGTTGGATCATGGCCTGGTATGGACATACCAAAGCCGTTGAACAGAAAAGCCTTAAAAAAAAGAGTGAATACAGCCCAGTCCATCATGGGTAAAACCCTCCCCACCACTGAGCGTACCTACAAGGAGCACTGTCCATTATCAAGGACCTCCACCACCCAGGTCATGCTCCCTTCTTGCTATTGCCAAGAAGAAGGAGGTACAACAGGATCAGGAAGTGCCCCAGCAGGTTCAGGGAAGAGTTATTACCCCTCAACTATCAGACTCTTGAACCAGAGGAAATAACTTCACTCACCCCAAAAATGAAGTGTTCCAATAAACTGTGGGCTCTCTTTCAAGGACTCTTCATCTCATGTTCTCGATACTAATTGCTTATTAATTAATTATTATGATGTTGGGGTTTTTTTGTATTTGCACAGTTTGTGCTTTGCACATTGGTTGTTTCTCCATCTTGTTCTGTGCGGTTTTTCACTGACTCTATGGTGTTTCTTTGTATTTACTGTGAATGTCCACAAGAAAATCAATTTCAGGGAGCTTATGGTAACATATATGTACTTTAACAATAAATTTATTTTGAACATTTCAAATCCTGATGATTATTTAGAACTTTTCAAAGTTATAACAACAAGATGTTACCTCGCTTAAATTGCAATAGTACTGATCCTAACATATCATATACAATGGGCCAGCTTATCTGATGCCTCTAACCACAGTGCAGTATTACTTCTCTGCAATTACTGTCAGCAACACAATTCTGATGTTCTGAAATTTCTCGCACTAGTTAGGTGAGATTTTATCTATACTTTAACTGGCATTAATCCATCATAAGCACAAGAGATTCTGCAGATACATGTTCTTAATTAGCAGTTCATACAAGGAGGTCTTGCTGAAGTGGACTGCCCAGTCAACATTCTTCAACTGATGCCAGAAATATGATTTGCTTTCATCAACAGGAGAAACCAAATGGCCAGCAATATTTTGAGAACAAGTTTTACTTGTACTAATGGAGCTGTCTGGAATCATAATCTGACTGAGCAATTGCATAACTTTTATGTAACGTCTCATATTCACAGTGCAAAATTCAACAGTTGGCACCAAAAGTCTTCCTGGAATCCTTCCTTACTGAAGGGTAGTGACATTAACAAATGCAGTAAAAATCAATCAGATGCCACTGGCATTACACAGAACCTAGAACAGTACATCCCAGGAATAGGCCCGAGACCCCACAACGTCTGTGCTAGCAGTGATGCCAATTTAAACTGCACGTCAGACTATATGTGTCCATATCCCTCAACTCTCCACCTGTTCATGTGCCTAATCGCCTCTTAAATGTTGAAAAGGTAATAAAGTAGCAAGACTAATTTTACAACTATGTATTACTCCACAGGAGGAGGCCATTAAGCCATCACATCCATGCTAGCTCCTTGGAAAAGTTAGAGAACAACTGTGTATTTAATTTGCCAAAGGGAAAGAATTATTATTGACTAATGTCTAGGTGGCATAATGGTTTTGATGCCATCTAGTTAATAGATGAAAAAGGAGAATTAGAAAATAAATGTAGGAACACATGAGAGGTAGAGTGGGAAATCTGATGGAAAGAGTCTGCTGGAAAAACTCAGATCAGGCAATACCTGTAGAGGGGAGAAATAAATTACAAGTACCTGATCCAATATCAGAACCTGGAAGGACTGAGTTATTGTATTCAATGTTGTATTGTATTCTAAATTTATTGAGGTCAACACTGAGCCCATAAGGCTACAATGTGCTCAGATGGAAGGTGAGCTGCTCCTTAAGCCTCCATATTCAACCAACCATATTTTGTGATTCCCGTCATCTTCAATTAAACTGCACCACCAGATAAATCTTGGCTTCCCCTTTGAGTATTCTGAAAAGGCTATGCCCTAAAAAATCCCCAAGATTTGCATTTTCCATCTTCCTCATCTACTTCTTTTCCCATGATAGTTGGCCATGCAACTGCAGGAGATGCAGCACCTGCCCTTTGACTTCTACCCTCGCACTAACCAGAGGCACTTATCATCTTTTCAAATAAAGCAGAGATTAACTTCCACTTCTTACAATCTGCTTACATTTGCAATGGAGAAATTAAACACAGGTTGGATGATGGCATTGTGGAACACCCCTTTACAGTCTGCACTTTAATCCAGCAAACACATATTCTATATACAAGAGATTCTGCAAATACTGGAAATCTAGAGTAACGCACACAAAATGCTGGAAGAACTCAGTCGGTCAGGTGCCTTCTAGGAAAAGGAATAAGGAGTTGATGTTTTGGGCCAAGACCCTTCAATAAGACCATATGACATAGGAGCATTTTTGGCCCATTGGATCTGCTCTGCCATTTCATCATGGCTGACTTATTACCTCTCTCAGTCCCATTCTTCCTGTAGCCTTCCACACCACGACTAATCAAAAACCTCCATTTTACATACGCTCAATGACTTGGCCTCCACAGTTACTTGTGGCAATGAAATCCACAGATTCACTACACTCAGGCTCAAGGAATTTCTCCTCATCTCTGTTCTACATTCTGAGGCTGTGTCCTCTGGTCCTAGACTCATCTACTATAGGAAACATCCTCACAACATCCACTCTATCTAGAAATTTCAACATCTGATAGGTTTCAATGAGATGCCCCCCCATTTTTTCTAAACTCCAGAGAGTAGAATCCTAGAGCTATCAAGTGCTCCTCATATGTTAATCCTTTCATTCCAGAAATCACTCTCATGAATCTCCTCTGAACCCTCTCCAATGCCAGCACATCTTTTCTTAAATAAGGGGCCCAAAACTGCTCACAATACTTCAAGCATGGTCTAACCAATGCCTTATAAAGCCTCAACATTACATCCTTGCTCTCATATTCTAGTTCTCTCAAAATTAGTGCTAACATTCACTTTGCCTTCCATACCACCAACTCAACCTTCAGGGAATGCTGCCCAAGGATTCCCAAGACCCTTTGCACCTCTAATTTGTGATTTTTTTCCTCATTTACAACTACAGGAACTAATTACTGGACTGGACTGGAAAGAAAGTGGGGGAAGAAGCCAGAAAAAGTTGGGGAGGGGGAGGGGGAATAAAGTGAGGAACTGGGAGGTGACAGGTAGAAACGGTAAAGGCCAAAGAAGAAGGAATCTGATAAGAGAAGAGAGTGGACCATGGCTGCATTATGGTAGCATGGTTCATTGGGAGTTTGAGGAGATTTGGTTTGTCAACTAAAACACTCGAAAACTTCTACAAATGAACCATGGAAACCATGCTGATTGGCTGCATCACCAGTATATTGGGGCGGGGGGGCTACTGCACAAGATCAAAGTAAGCTGCTGAAGCTTGTAAAATTAGTCAGCTCCATCATGGGCATTAGCCTCCGTAGTATCCAAGACATCTTCAAGGAGCGGTGCTTTGGAAGGCTGCATCCATCATTAAGGATCCCCACCACCCAAGACATACCCTCTTCTTATTGTTATCTTTGGGAAGGAGGCAAACACTCAGTAATTCAGGAACAGTTTTTTCCCCTCTGCAACCCAATTTCTAAATGGACATTGAACCTATGAATACCTCCTTACTAATTCAGTTTTTTTCTGTTTATCTATTTATCATGTATTTCATTGTACAGGTGCTGTAAAGTTAACAAATTTCACGGCATATGCCAGTGATTAAACCTGATTTTGAAGGGGAAGGAGGAGGTGATAGGGAGATGAGGAGAAGAGAAGGGCTAAGGGGAAAGCCAAAATGGGGAATAGAAAAAAAGAAGAGAGGGAGGGGTGATAAATTATGGTAAGTTAGAGAAATCAATGTTCATGTTGTCAGGCTGTAGGCTACCCAGATAGAATATGAGGTGTTGCACCTCCAACCATCACAGCAATAGAAAATGCTCTGGACGGGCATGTCGGAATTGGACTGAGGATTAGATTTTAGTTTTTTTTTGGGAGTGTGCCTGCGTGTGTGAGAGTCTGTGCGTCTGCGTGCGTGTCCGTCCATGTGTGCATCCATGATTATGTCCTTTTCATGGCTTTTTTACAAGGTGCGGAGCAAGAGAGAGAGAGAGACTGTGTGGTGCGCCACCCCTCACACGGACATTCTTGCAGTATTTTCCCTTTATTTTATGAGGTTGAGTTGCGATCTCGACACTCAACCCGGCACGGATGGAAAGCGTACTGGGGAGCGGACCCAACTGGTTTCGAACCCGGGAACCTCCGCTCCCGGGTCCAGTGCCGATGTCGCTGTGCCACCAGCCGGCCCAGAGGAGGATTAGATTTTAAATGGTTGGCTACCTTGCAGAGGATGGAGTGCAGATGCTCAACAAAGCAGTTTCCTGATCTATGTTGTGCCTCACCGACGTAGAGGAGGCTGCACCAGCAGATAGATAACCCGACAGACTTGCAGGTGAAGTGCTGCCTCACCTGGAACTACTGTTTGGGGCCACGAGGGAGGGGGTGAATGGATAGGTGTAGCGTTACTACTGTTTGCAGGGATAAGTGCCAAGAGGGAGATCAGTGAGGACTGACGAATGAACAAGGGAATCACAGAGAAGGCGATCCCTGTTGAAAGCAGAGTGTGAGTGGAGATAAAGATGTATTTAGTGGTAGGATCCCTTTGAAGATGGTGGAAGCTGTGAAGAACGTGCTGGGTGCAGAAGCTCATGGGGTGGTAAGTAATGCTGACTTTTCCCTTTTTAGCCTTCTGTGCTGTTGCACTGAAGTCCACGTAAGCATAGAGAACAAATCTTACTCCATTTATATTATGTATTTAATATTTCAGTAATATTTGAAGAATATTGTAAATATATTGTTTGATTAAGCATTTAAATAATTAATTACAGGTTATATGTATAAATAGGTGAACTGCATATGTCATGATGCTACCACGTGATACAAGCGCACCTCACTTAAAGTAAAAACCAAGGTAGACTTGCACCCCAGCTCCGAGTTTTTGCTTTCAATTAGCTTTTATGTTCTGGAGCTACAAAACATTACAGTGGCAACGAGGAAGTTTTAAACAAACCCACCAACCCGCTGAAGTGCAGCGAGATGCTGAAGTTAAAAAAAAAAGCACAGTGAGAACCAAAAAAAAGCAGAGCAACACGTTTCTTTTAAAGGGCAGACAAAGTTGAGTTTAAAAAGGGCAGAAAACAGATGAATTCATGAGCTTATAAACAGAGTGAATACCGGGTGATAAAAATCGTAAAATAAAAGTAGAAATGGCTGGCTGCATCAGAAAGTTGGACACATTCAATTGCACAAGAGACAATTTGAGTATTGTATGCTGAGCAAACTGAGCAGCATTTTGAAGCAGATTAAGTAGCCAATGAGAAGCAAGTGCCAAATTTGCTGAGTGCATTGCATTTAAAGGAATACAGTTTGCTTAGAAGTCTAACTGCTACAACCACACCACCCGAACTGGGTTTACTGATATTGTGAAAGCAATGCAAGAATACTTAGAACTGAAACCATTGTTGATTGCTTTAGGTTTCATAAATGGAATCAAAAGGAAAGGGAGTCCATTTCAGTGCATGAGGCTGAATTGAAGAAGTTGTCTGAGCATTGTCAGTTCAGTAATGGGCTTAATGACGCACAGAGAGATTATTATGATTATGAGGACACGCAGTCCTCTTTTATTGTCATTCAGTAATGCATGCATTAAGAAATGATACAATGTTCCTCCAGTGTGATATCACAGAAACACAAGACAGACCAAGACTGAAAAACTGACAAAAACCACATAATTATAACATATAGTTACAACAGTGCAAAGCAATACCGTAACTTGATGAAGAACAGGCTATGGGCATAGTCAAAAAAGTTCAAAGTCTCTCCAAAGTCCCATGATCTCATGCAGATGGGAGAAGGAAGAAAACTCTCCCTGCCATGCTTCCAGCTCCGCAAACTTGCCGATGCAGCATCCTGGAAGCACCAACCACAGTCCGACTCTGAATCATCCGAAAACTTCGAGCTTTCGACCAGCCCTCCGACACCGATCACCGAACACCATCTCTGCCAAGCGCCTCGACCCCAACCCTGGCTACCAGCAACAGGCAAAGCCAAGGATCTGGGGCCTACCCTCCAGAGATTCTCAATTGCACAGTAGCAGCGGCAGCAAACCGGGCATTTCAGAAGTTTCTCCAGATGTTCCTCCGTGCTTCTCATATCTGTCTTCATCAAATCGGAATTGTGCACGGCCCCCTATTTAACAAATACGATACCATTTCACCGGAGAGGCCGTGCACGCTGCATCGCGCCGCCATCTTCTCCTCCCACCTTTTAGATCATTCAGTTTGTGAAATCTTAACAGAAAGTATTCAAAAATGGTGCTTAACTAAAGTACAACTCAACTTTAAAGGAGCAGTTGAAATAGCTGTATCAATAGATACAATAGCCAGGGACACAACTGAATTACAGTCAGGAATGAAAGTGAGCATGAACAAAATTGCAACATCTAAACAGAAATCTGTCTGGCTGAACAAATTGTGTTACCCTTGTGGCAGGGACTCACGTACACCAGACCACTGTAGGGTTAATGGTGAAATTTACAGAAAATGCAACAAAGCAAGACACATATAAAGAGCATGTCGGGCAGACAAAAATAAATGGACATAACAGGGAAGAGAGAAAGATAAAAGATCACGTTGCAGTTTCAAAGAGAACACCAATCTGCATGGTGTTGATGAGAGTGACACTGGACTGAGTAACCTTGAGATTTACAATGTGAAAGCCAACAACAGACAAGCAATATGGCTTACACCAGAAGTGAACGGCAATTAAAATGGAATTGAACACAGGCTCGGCTCTTTCAGTCATTGCACAAAATAAGTTTGACCAGCATTTCAAAGATACTGAACTGAAGCCTGCAGATATCCAACTGAGAACTTACAATGGAGAAAAGATAATTTCTGTGGGAATGATGTTCACAACAGTGAAATAAAACAACCAACAAGCCACATTGGGTTTGTATGTGATAAAAACAGGAGGGCCAGCGTTGTGTGGTGTGATTGACTGAGACCAAGTACAACTTGATTGGAGATCCATCAAGTCTGCAACAGAGTCAACTGGCGAATTGGAAAGGTTCTGGATGATGTCACAGCAGTGTTCAAGGATGGCAATGGAAACCTCAAACATATCAAGGGTAAAATAGTGTTAAATGAAAATGCCACACCCAAGTTTTACAAAGTCCATCCATTTCATTATACCATTCATGATAAAGTAGCCAGTGAGCTAGATCACGTGGAAGCCGAAGGGATTCTTTCCAAGGTTGAGTATAACCCATGGGCAAAACCAGTGGTCCCAGTAGCCAAGAAGAATGGCTCTGTCAGGCTCTGTGGTAATTTTAAGGTCACCATCAACTCAGTGCTGTAAGTATATCAATACTCTCTGCCCAGGATAGAAGATACCTTTGGAAATCTTTCTGGAGGAAAACACTTCAGTAAAGAGGACTAAGCTGAGGCCTACCTACAGTTGGAGATGGAGAAAGAGCCTGGTGTTTCTCACCATAAACACTCACAAAGGCCTTTATTGCTAAAAATAGGTTTACTTTTAGAGTAGCATTTGTACCTGCAATCTGGCAGAAAGCTATGAACCCGGTGCCGCAAGACTGCCCAAGCACTCAATGTTATCTAGATGACATTATTATTACCAGTATTGCAAGGAACATATCCAAATGTCAAGACAGTGTTAAAAAGATTAGAAGATTATGGGCTCAAAGCACAACACAAGAAGTTTGAATTCTTTAAACCAAGCATCACTTACTGTGATCACACCACTGATGCACGAGGTTTACACAAGTGGGCTGAGAAAGTTCAAGCAGTGGTGGATGTCCCAAGGCCAAAGGACGTGTCACAGTTGGGGTCCTTTTTAGGATCTGTCAATTATTGTTACAGTTTCCTGTCAAATGTTACTACTGTGTTCCACCCCATGAACTCATTACTACAGATTGGGAAGAAATGGCAATGGGTAAAGCAGTGTGATGTGGCTTTCCAAAACGTAAAGGAAATGGTGACGTCAGACATTGCATTCACACATTATGATCCACACCATCCAACGAAGCTTGCCATGCACCTTTTGGCATGCCAACACATCTGCAAGAAAGGTGTGAAGGACTACTTCCTGCAGTCCCAGAGTCAACTCATTCAACCACCAGGAAGTACATCTTGGGACCGTTTCACAGCCCCGTTTGCGAAGCACAGTGACCCCCACCCTGTCAAGAAAGACGTTATCCCACAAGAGTAAGAAAGCCTTCACAGAGATTACATCTTTAAAGTCTTTGGGCCTGAATGGGCCAATTTAAAATTTACTATGCTGTGGATGTCTGTATGTTGTTGTATTATATAGGATACTGTGTATATAAGTTGAGATGCATTCTGTATTGAGTTGGAGCTTATAGCTCAGCAGGGAAGGAGTGCTGTGTATTCAATATTTCAGTAATACTTGAGTAACTGCTGGTCTTCCATACAACCTTGCCCTGGAGAGTGAAGACTTTCCAGGTGCAGATCCATGGTCTCGCAAGACTAACAGAGATGCCTTATATAATATTTGAGTAATATTATAAATATATTGTTTGATTAAGTATTCTTGTTTGTTTAAATAATTCATTACCGGTTATATGAATTGCATACATTAATAAAAAGACTGAAAAAGAATTGCATATGTTATGATGCTGCCACATGGTATGTGCGCATCTTGCTTAAAGTAAAAATGAAGTTAGACACATATCCTGGCTCCATGCTATTGCTTTCAATTATTTTTTGTTTTGGAGTTACAAAAGATAACAACTTAGCATGCTGTAGCCCCTCAGAACTGGTCTCCTCTAATGTAAGCTCATCCATTCATAACATCAGCTCTCTGGAGATGCTGCAAGACCAGCTGGGCATTTCCACTTTCCACTTGTAATTCAGCATTCTCCATCTTACAATAGTTACAAGAGGAGGAAATGCTGGTGAAAGGCAGCAGGTCAGAGAGTGTCTGTGAAGAGAGAGGTGATTAACATCTTGGGCCTGAGACCCATTGTCAGAACTGGGAAAGGGAGAGAAACAAGCAACACACATAAAAGTTGCTGGTGAATGCAGCAGGCCAGGCAGCATCTCTAGGAAGAGGTGCAGTCGACGTTTCAGGCCGAGACCCTTCGTCAGGACTAACTGAAGGAAGAGTGAGTAAGGGATTTGAAAGTTGGAGGGGGAGGGGGAGATCCAAAATGATAGGAGAAGACAGGAGGGGGAGGGATGAAGCCAAGAGCTGGACAGGTGATAGGCAAAAGGGATAAGAGAGGATCATGGGACAGGAGGTCCGGGAAGAAAGACAAGGGGGGGGGAACCCAGAGGATGGGCAAGGGGTATATTCAGAGGGACACGTGGGAGGAAAAGTGAGGTAGGGTTGAACAGAACAAAAGAGGTTGCCTGTCAACGTGCCAGTCAAAAAGGCTTAATGGGAGCAGTGATCAGCAGGTGGCTTGTGTTGTTAATGATAATGGTGTGGGACCTGCCCAGCAGCCCAGGGGTCTTTAAATTTATTTAGAGATACATGCCCTTCTGACCCACTAGCAACTCACCTATTTAACCCTCACCTAATCACAGGAGCATTTGCAATGACCAATTGACCTACCAACCGGCAGGTCTTTGGACTGTGGGAGGAAACTGGAGCAACAAGAGGGAACTCACGCAGTCATCAGGAGAAGTGCAAACCTGAAACTCCACACCGGGCCAGACTTGAACCCTGAACTGCAACATTGTAATATTGTTGTGCTGACCGCTACGCGACCCTGGCACCATAGATGTAAGAGTAAAATAAGAGAACGTGACAGACAAAAAGAGTAAATGGAAAATGCTGGAAAAGCTCAGCAGGTCAAGCAGCATATGTGGAAAGAAAATCAGAAATGAGGAAGAGAGAAATAAGTTAGAGAAGAGGGGGTGGAGAGTGTGGTGGCGGTGGGAACGTATTGGACAAGGGGATTTCTCCGATAAGTTGAAGTTGTATGAATTAGGTGGGATCTCTCCTAAAAGAAAATGCAGCCTGACCTTTTTGTTTACAGTCGCAATTTTGAGTTCAATGGTAGAACCAAAGCACTAACACAAATTTAGCTCGCAACATACGATAATTGATAACTGATCCAAATGGTACCACCATGTGTATTTAAGACCATATACTTTAAAATGAACTGAAACATTTTTTCTCAGTATGCTTTCTCTCTAAGGGATGAAAACAGCAGAGTACGGTAACATCTTCAACCAAATGGCACGCTGCCTTGTCACGCGACACTCGCCCGGACCCAAAATGGAAATTGTCACGGACTTGCTCCAGAGGGAAATACAGAATGCTGATAAGCAGATGTTGGGCCTCGTCGGAACAATTCTACTCCTGTGGTAGATTCTGCTGCCCATGGCTACTTGACTCTGAAGCAGGCACTGGGTAAGAGGGCAGTTAAATAACTTGGTTGCAGATTATCTGAAATTAGGTGTTGTTGATAGTGATGAAGGTTATTGCAGAATACATGGGTTTAAAAATAGGTGTAGATTTTAAACAGAATTCTGATGTGTGGTTATATGAATAAATATTTAAAACAGATCACATTCCAAATACAGCCAATTTACATTAAAAGCCTGCCAAACTCAATTTTTCCAAATCAGAATTCCAGAGAGCACCATGTTTCTGTTTGGAGACTAAATTAATGTACTTCATTTAAATTGCTCAGTTAGGGAAGTGGGCTAAGGAGTGGCAAATTAATTACCGTACAGGTAAGTGTGAGGTGATGTACTTTGGCATGTCAACCCTCTGTAGGACATACTATGAGTGGTAAGGCGATAGGCAGTGTAATTGAACATGGTGTTGGGGTGGAGATACATCTCTACCACAGTAGGTGTAAGGTGCTCCTTCCCTCTGCTAGCCTGCATGTCACCCTTGGCCAAGGTGCAGCACCCACTTAGCCCCCAGTCAAGGTCATGTGAAGCCATGGGAGCAGCTGGTGCATATCACAAGTCCTGGTTATGCAACCACTGACGCCAGGCAGACAATCTCGGAAGAGTATTGATAATGGCTGGAGTCACCCGTCCTGTAAAGATACTGCCCAGAAGAAGGCAATGGCAAACCACTTCTGTAGAAAAATTTGCCAATGACAATCATGGTCAAGACTGTGGTTGCCTACGTCACAGAAACATAGTAACATAGAAAATAGGTGCAGGAGTAGGCCATTCGGCCCTTCGAGCCTGCACCACCATTCAGTATGATCATGGCTGATCATCCAACTCAGAACCCTGCACCAGCCTTCTCTCCATACCCCCTGATCCCTTTAGCCACAAGGGCCATATCTAACTCCCTCTTAAATATAGCCAATGAACTGGCCTCAACTGTTTCCTATGGCAGAAAATTCCATAGATTCACCACTCTCTGTGTGAAGAAGTTTTTCCTAATCTCGGTCCTAAAAGGCTTCCCCTTTATCCTCAAACTGTCTACAACATGGCACATGATGATGATAATGAATAGAAGTGAGGAACAATGTTCATTGAAAGGGGTGTCACAGCTTTACCGGGTGATGGAAACAGAGCTTAGCATGCTGGTCTTCATCAGTCAGGACAATTAGTACAGGAGCTAGTACATTGTGTTACAACAATGTATAAGTGCATGTGGGGTATCTGTACTGTTGTTGTCACTGTGTTAAACTGGAACGAATGCAGAAAAGGTTTACAAGGATTTTGCCAGGACTGGAGAGTCTGAGTTACAGGGAGAGGAGTCAGGTAAGGTCTCTATTCCTTGGAATGTACAGTAGGAGATTGAGAGGGAACCTTATAGAAATGTTTCAAGTTATGACAGGCATGAATAAGGTGGATGGTAACAGGTTCCACCCCCCCCCCCCCAAGGTCGGAGAGTCCAAAATTAGGGGGCATGGATTTAAGGTGAGAGGGGTAAATTTTTCTACACAGGGCGGTGAATATATGGAACTAGCTTCCGGGGGAAGTGGTCCCATTCCCATTCTGATATGTCTATCCGTGGCCTCCTCTACTGTAAAGATGAAGCCACACTCAGGTTGGAAGAACAACACCTTGTATTCCGTCTGGGTAGCCTCCAAACTGATGGCATGAACAGTGCTAATGCCCCACCTCTCCCGGTACCCCATCCGTCTTTTATTTATATACACACATTCCTTTTCTCTCTTTCCTTTTTCTCCCTCTGTCCATCTCACTATACCCCTTGCCCATCCTCTGGGCTTTCCCCCCCCCCCCTTTTCTTTCTCCCTGGGCCTCCTGTCCCATGATCCTCTCATATCCCTTTTGCCAATCAACTGTCCAGCTCTTGGCTCCATCCCTCCCCCTCCTGTCTTCTCCTATCATTTTGGATCTCCCCTTCCCCCTCCCACTTTCAAATCTCTTCTTTCAGTTAGTCTTGACGAAGGGTCTCGGCCTGAAACGTCGACTGTACCTCTTCCTAGAGATGCTGCCTGGCCTGCTGCGTTCACCAACTTTGATGTGTGTTGGGGGAAGTGGTTGAAACAGGTACAATAGTATAATTAAAGACATAGTTGGATAGGTATTTCTTAACTCTTACATCTTATATCCAAGGGAGTAAAAATCTTTTATGTTGCGTCTCCGTCACAATGTACAAGCAATAAAGAGCAGAACTGTGGGAGGATATTGCCCAAACGAAGGGAGGAGCTTGGAAGGATATGGACCAAATGTCTGAAATTGGGACTAGCTGGATGGGCACTGAGGTCAGCAAGGACTCACTGGGCCAAAGGACCTGTATCCACCTTGTAGTCTTTCACAAGCCATGAACTAGAACACCCAGATCTCTCTGCCTCTCATCTCTCATCGTATATAAAATGTATTATTTGCATTTTTCCTAGCAAAATTGACCATTTCACTTTTGTACTCCAATTGACCAATTTTTTTCTCACTCACTTTGCCTACCCAAATCTCACTGCCTTCCTCTCTCTTTCTTATTCCACATATAAATTCTACCATCCCTACATGAAATTCTCAATTATAAGTCCTTCCAATTTGTCCACAAGAGCCTTAATTTTATTTCATGTCTTTTCCTAGTCACATATATCTGAAGCCCCCTACAGTCCATTTTTATTTTCCATCCTTTTTATATTCTGTTTTCTTTAATAATTCTTTATTGAGGTCATTCTCTGATGAGGTTCTCATATTTAATGTCTTTTCATCTGTAGGTTCTGAACTACTATGGCTGTTATTCTAAAGTGCTGTTCCCATGCAGATTGAAAATAATTACCACTTCTCAGAAAGACAATATCTCAGGTCATTTGTATTTGGTCAATGCAACTATTGGTCAACTATTGTGTTCTTTCTTATATAATTTAGTGTAACTTGTGGTAATAATATATGCTTTAATTGCAAATATTCTGTATCCAATACCATGTGATTGTGATGTTGCTGCAAGTAAGTTTTTCAGTGTACTGTGCATATGACAATAAACTCAACTTTGACTTTGATTTCAACTCAGACATCGACCTAACTTCCCTCCTTCAGATTGGTGAAAAGCCAAATTAGAAAATAACTCCGATTGAAAAAGTTCTGGGTAGGTATTGTTTCTCCCTCTACCCCGCTAACAATTTCATAATTTCCAGTTAATTTGTTGGATCCATTACCAATTGTCTCAGAAAAATAAAAATCAAAGAGCAGTATTGCACAAGGTAATGCTTAGTGTCCAAACAATACATTTTCCCCTTGGTATGATGTGCACTGAATGAGCTTGAAGATATTATATCCAGAAAGAAAAAGTGCAATGTTAATAAAATTAAATACATGTGTAGTTCTTACAGAATTCTGATACAGACATAAGAATTAATATTTAGAATAGATCGCATCCAAAACATAACCAATTTACATTAAAGGCATGACAAACTCAACTGTTCCAAATTAGAACTCCTGAGATCACTGTGTTTCCGTTTGGAGATCAAATCAATGTATTTAATTTGAATTTATTAACATATAATTTCTGGCATTATACACAGATGCCCACTTTCTTTGGAACTAAGATATTACAGTGTTCATAACTGAGAATATTCAGGATTCAAGCAATATTTGCAGGGCCCTCAAGCCTTTGACCTTAAATAACAAATATGGGGCACAATGCAACCAAGAATGTGTTTTAAGTCAAGGAGCACCAAGGGGATTGCCTGTTTCCTGGCTTTCAGCTTGATTGTGGGTGGCAATGTTGTAATAGGTGACTCTAGGCTAATTAGATTTTGCTCCAGTCCTTAAATATCTTTGTAATGTTAAATCTAACATGATTTCTTCAAAAATGATCTAGCCAAGGTTTGTAAAATATTAATTAACCTCTGAAAGAAAGGGCTGATTGAATCTCAATATTTCAGGCTTTTATGAGAACTCCTTGTAAACTCTGACAGTCCAAGTTTGCTCCATTTCAGTTGCATCTAATTGAAACACTATAGGACAGACAATGGTAGATAATGAGAACAAACTGGCGCCAGATTAAAGAACACACATCCAAAATAGGGTTAAAAAAAACACAACTGGCAGCTGAGAAAGCTAAAATCTACTTAAATCACATAAGGATCTCACAACACAGGCCAAAAACCAGCAGCATACTCATGTGTTTGAAGGCAGACCATTCTGCCCATCAGAACCATGCTAGCACAGCAATTCCAGTACTCACTCACCCTCTTTTTCTCTGGAGTCCTGCATTTTATTCTTTATCTCTGTCTCTCACATTGACATATGCCAATCAACTCTCCTTTGTGTCTCAATGCCCAAGTAGTTTCAGTTTTGAAATAGTTTCTGTGTTCCAAAGAGCAGCAAGTAATAATTGTATATTCTGCACTGAAAACTAGTGTTGAAATACTGAGCAAGTCAGGCAGCAACTGTGGAAAGAGAAAACAATTTAATATTTCCCCTGTTTCTCCCTCTGCTGAGACCTCAAGTCTTCCAGCATTTTCTGTTTTATTTTGGGATTCTGCCATCTGCAGTATTTCACTCATCTGAGAGATGCCCTCTTCTTGATACTATCAATAGGGAGGAGGTACAGAAGCCCGAAGGCCCACACTCCATGAGTCATAAACAGCTTCTCCACCAAGAGAATTCTGAATGGTCCATGAATTCATGAACACTATCTCATGATCACTGCTCCCTCTAAGCTGTGCAGCTGCACAGTAACTGAAATGCTCCCGCACACATAGCCTTCGTTGCCACGCAGCTGCAATTTTTTTTTATATAGTGCTTTATTAAAGTGCCTAGCAGTTTCTAGGCCATGTAAAATTTCCTGCTCAAACCAATGGTTGGTCCACGCAGCTGTTAAAAAAATTAGAGGGAACGTTGCTCCTTATTCCTTTTTATTCACTTTTCTAATTTTGTAATTTATAGTCATTTTATGACTTTGCACTGCCAAAATACAACAAATTTCATGTCACAGAAGACAATGATAATAAACCTGATTCCGTTAAAGGCAATCAATAAGCTACATATTACTAATACTGAAAATTAACATATATATAATTGAGTATCTTCAATCGTTTCCAATTTATATCAGCACTTACTGGTATTGCCCATGGACACTCAAAATAATGTCGTTTGCACACAGTTTGAAATGGCAATGCACGTAGGCAATACAACATATCGATGAGTCCAAAACCAAACTACAAGTCACAAGAGGGATCATTTTTCAATAGATCCGGTGTTCCCAACCTTTTTATTGCATGGACCCCTACCGTTAACCGGGGGATCTGTTAATCCCAGGTTGGGTATTCCTGCAATAGATAGTACTGTATCATACACACCTGCAACATTTACCATCTAGTTATCGGAAGGTACACATGAAGTTATGGCAGCTCAAGCTGCTGTTATCTCTTCATTTTTTCCTCGATGCTGTGCCTCGTTAAATGCTTCTCCCCGCCCACGCCCTTTCTCCCGCCCCCATGGTAACGAAGTGCATGGCGCTTAACTTTGCCTACCCTGTCCGATTATCTCGACTGTACTAGATTTATTGTCACAATATTGTCATCTGAAGAGATGTTACGCGTCGGGCTTTACATCGTATTTGACAATTCATTATACAACGCTTACAGCAACTACCAACATGCGACATTGAAAGATTCTGCCCCTCTGAAGGTGATGAAGCCCAGTATCTGCAAGGGAGCCCTGGCTGAAGTACAATGTTTTTATAAAATGTGTTTACCGATCGTTAGTGTCGCAAAACCAGGTTACGTCGGGGACAGGGCGTTCAAACACTGCCCTCGCCCAAAGACATCGAAGGCCGGCTGTTTGCTGTGTGGGCAGTGATTCCGAAGACGGAGACGGCGACCGTGCACATGGTTCAAGGACCTGGACTGCGAGCTCACCGGCGCCCGCCCTTTGCTGTCCCGACACTGCTCCAGCGCAGTCCGCACACCCTCCCTTCTGATTGGCAGCGGGGCCCAGCCAATCGGCTACTCCCCGGACGGCCACGCACCAACCGCAGCCGCGGGGCGGCCGGCGCTCATCGCCAAGTTGAGCCGACAAGGCGAAGGAGGCGGGGCCAACATTTCCTTCCGCCAGAAAGGGCGCTCCGTCCCCTGGGACCGCATTGAAGTACGGTGCTTCAGCAGTCTGGCCCCCAAACACTTCGGATCATAAACTTGAGAAACTCAGAGCGCTGTTGCAACCACTCTTAAGTTATTTGACTGATTCTTCTTGCGACAGTACTCTCCACTGAAGTGCAGCTGCAAGAACAGTCGAGAGTCTCTTTGCCACCCAGGACAAGGCAACTCGCCTGACTGTCACCATGACCTTCCTGCCGAACTTTCGTTTTCTCCCTCACCCGTGGCTGCAGCGTTACATCTGAAAAAAAAATACGCTGTGGCAACTCTCAGCTCGTGACCGCCTGCCACCGAAAACACAAGTCACAAACCAACAACCGGGACCTGCCAAAGTTTACCGCTAAACCCCTGAACCACCGTGCAAGACGGCAGCTTTCCGCTATCGAATCAAGGCCAAATAGCCACAGGCATTAACTGCTGGTCTTGCCGGCGACATCCAAAGAGTTGCACGTAATTACTTAATACAACACATCTGCATAGCTTTGATAAGAAGGGACTGGCCTTACCCTTGGACTGAGCAACTTTTCAGAGGTGACCTAAGTATGTCGGAGAGTGTGGTTGATGCTCACATGGTGGGAATACTGATGAGTTGATAAAATGGGCAGAGAAATGAGAATAGAATTTAATCTAGAAAATATGGAGTCATAGATTTTGCGAGGACTGATAAAATAATGAATGGTTAAAAACCCAGGGAAGTGCCAAGGACCAGAGAAGCCTTAATGTAGATTTCTGAAAATCCTGAAGATATAAGATGATTAAGAAAGTCTTAAATAAACGGGGAGAGAAGGAGGTTATGGTGCCACTATATAAACCATCAGGGCACTGCTGAAGCTATAGGGAAGTGCCTAGAATGCAGCTGCAAGTAAGTTTTACATTGCACCTGTACTTGGTATCTAGGAATGTGGGAATAAACTTGACTTCAACTTCAATTTCACTGTAGGCTTTGAAGAGGAGATTCACCAGGATGTTGCCTCAGGTGGAATATATCATTTATGAGGGGAGAGTAGATAAGCTGGCTTAAACGGTGAGGGTTGAGGGAGGAGCGTGACTGAGGTATGCACAAGTATGAGTTACCTGGACAGAGGAGATATAGATAAGTGCATTCCATTAGCTGTGCTGTCTGCGACCAGTGCAAAATAGGTTTAAGTTTAGGAGTAAGTGATTTCTGGAAGAATATTTGCACCCAGAGGATTGTTGAAATCTGAAATACACTGTCTGAGGGTTGGTGGAGGTAGAGACTGACGAGATTTGAGAAGTATTCAGATGAGTGTTTAAAACTCCAAAACACAGAAGGCAACACATTGTGTGAAAGCAACACACATCAAAGTTGCTGGTGAACGCAGCAGGCCAGGCAGCATCTCTAGGAAGAGGTACAGTCGACGTTTCAGGCCGAGACCTTTCGTCAGGGCTAACTGAAGGAAGAGATAGTAAGAGATTTGAGAGGGGGAGGGGGAGGGGGAGGGGGAGGGGGAGATCCAAAATGATAGGAGAAGACAGGAGGGGGAGGGATGGAGCTAAGAACTGGACAGGTGATAGGCAAAGGGGATATGAGAGGATCATGGGACAGGAGGCTCAGGGAGAAGGAAAAGGGGGGGGGGACCCAGAGGATGGGTGAGGGGTATAGTCAGAGGGACAGAGGGAGAAAAAGAATGTGTGTATAAAGTAAATAATGGATGGGGTACGAGGGGGAGGTGGGGCATGTATAAAAATAAATAATGGACGGCCTGGCCTGCTGCGTTCGAAACGTTGACTGTACCTCTTCCTAGAGGTGCTGCCTGGCCTGCTGCGTTCACCAGCAACTTTGATGTGTGTTGCTTGAATTTCCAGCATCTGCAGAATTCCTGTTGTTTACGTTGTGTGAAAATTGGGATTATTATAGATAGGTACCTGATGGTCACCATGGGCACGATGGGCTGAAGGGTCTGCTTCTGTGTTTTATAACTTGTGATGTGCAAACAGCCAATTGGGTGAGCATTGGCTCCTGGCAGAGTCAACTCATCAGTCACATTCACCTTTAACTCCCTCTTACATTCCCACACTCTTTACATGCTTTTCTGTTGGCCATTTAACAAAAATAATATCACTTATAGCAATTGTTTAACCTACCTCCCAAGTCTTCGGGATGTGGGAGGGAACCACACTACCTGGAAGAAATCCACAAAGAGAAAATGCAAACTTCACACAGACTGTACATCCATACCCTTCATAATTTTATGAATGTCTGACATTCACCTTTGCTCCAAGAAATAATGATGCAGTGTGGCCAACCTCTCCTAGATCTTAGATCTTTCATCCATGCTGCATTTTTACTGTACACTCACCCACTTGACAATATCTTTCCTCTAACAGGATGACCTAAACTGTACAAAGTACTCCAAGTGTGGTCTCAACAATGACATATAACTGCAAGATGATGTCAATAAACTTGATGCCCTAACTGATGAGGCCACCATACCATAAAATCTCCTCACCACCCCATCAGCTTTTTGTGAACTGTGCATTTGTACTCCAGTCTCTCTGTTCCACCACACTTACCAGTGCCCTACCATTCTCCGTGTAAGTCCTAACCTGGTTTGAATATCCAAAATGCATCAACTCACTCTTATCGAAGTTGAAATCCATTTGCCATTTCTCAGCCTATCTCCCTAGCTGGTCAAGTTCTCTTTGTAATTCATTGTAATGTGCTTCACTGTCAACAACAATGATGATATCGAGGTAAGTGGAGGGGCAGGGGGTGTTGTGGAAGCTACGAGGCTGCAGAAAGGACTTGGACAGTTTGGGAGAATGGGCAAAGAAGTGACAGATGGAGTAGAGTGTTGGGAAGTGAATGGTCATGCACTTTGGTAGAAGGAATAAAAGTAAAGACTATTTTCTAAATGGGGAGAAAGTTTAAATATCTCAGGTGCAAAGGGATTTGGGAGTCCTCTTGCAGGATTCCCGAAAGCTTAATTTGCAGGTTGAATCAGTGGTGAGGAAGGTGAATGCAATTCATTTCAAGAGGATCAGAATATGAAAACAAGGATGTAATCCTGAGGCTTTCTAAGGCACTGGTGAGGCCTCATTTGGAGTATTGTGAGCAGTTTTGGGCCTCTTATTTAAGAAAGGATGTGCTAACATTGGTGAGGGTTCAGAGGAGGTCCACGAGAATGATTTAGGGAATGAAAGGGTTATATCAGCAGCGATTGAAAGCCTTGGGCCTGTACTAGCTGGAATGTAGAAGAATGAGGGGGGGATCTCATTGAAATCTATTGAATGTTGAAATGCCTAGATGGAGTGGATGTGAAAAGGATGTTTCACTTAGTGGGGGAGACTAGGACCAGCAGGCACAGCCTTAAAATCGAGGGATGTCCATTTAGAACAGAAATGAGGAGAAATTTCTTTCGCCAGAAAGTGGTGAATCTGTGGAATTAAAATTGCCACCAGCCGCTGTGGAGGCCAGGTCACTGGGTGCATTTGAAGTGGAGGTTGATAGGTTCATGATTAGTCAGGGCATGAAAGGTTGTGGGGAAAAGGCAGGAGAACGAAGTTGAGAGGGAAAAGGATCAGCCATGATGAAATGGTGGAGCAGACTTGATGGGCCGAATGGACTGACTTGCTCCTATGTCTTATGATCTAACAACACCCTTAATTTAGTAACAACAGCAAACTTGCTGATTATTCATTGTACATTCAAATCCAAATCATCTACATAAATAATGACTAACAGTGGTCCCAGCTCTGATTCCTGGGGCACCCATCAGTCAGAGAATTGACCTTCAGCCATCACGCTCTGCTTCCTATCATTGGGCCAATTCTGAATCCACATTGCTAGCTCCCCTTGAATCCCATGTGACTAAACCTTCCAGATCAGCCTACCATGGAAGACATGAGCCACACTCCAGTCTTCTGGAACTTCTCCCTGGCTAACTACAAAACAAATACCTCTCCAAGAACCTCCACAAATTATTCTCTGGCCTCTCATAAGGTCTAAGGGTGCATTTGGTCAGGCCATGGATACTTTCCCCACTTTAATACACTTCAAGACCAGAAATATCACCTTCCTTGTATATATGTTCCAAGATTTCATTATTTATTATCCTCATTTATTTGGCTACCATGATATTCCCCTTTGTAAACACTGAGAAGAAATAGTATATAGAACAATATATAGATATTTAACCAGGCCGGCTTGAAAAAGTCACTAAATAATTACTATCAACTAATCACCTGCAGTACCAGAGGAAACAGCACACTGGACCACTGTCACACCACCATCAAGAGTGCTTACCGTGCCATTCCACACCCACACTTCAGAAAGTCTGATCACCTGGCTGTGCTTCTACTCCCTGAGTACAGGCAGAGACTGAAGACTGCAGCACCAGTCGTGAGGACCAAGAAGGTATGGAGAAGGGAAGCACAGAAGCGCCTAAAGGACTGCTTTGAATTGGTGGACTGGACTGCATTCAGGGATTCATCTTCCAATCCGGATGAGTATGCCGCAGTTGTTACTGACTTCATTAAAACCTGTGTGGATGAGGGTGAGCCGATGAAAACTTGCTGTACGTTCCCAAACCCAAAGCTGTGGATGAACCAGGAGGCTCGTCATCTGCTGAGGGTTAGATCTAAGGCATTTAAGTCTTGTTACTCAAGTATGACTTGTGGAGGGCTCTTTCATGAGCGAAGAAACAATTCCGTGCGAGGTTGGAGGTGCTATTGGATGCACGTCAACTCTGGCAGGGTTTGCAGGACAGTACTTCCTACAAAGCAAAACCCAACATCATGAACGGCAGCGATGCTTCACTACCAGATGAGGTCAATGCCTTCTAGGCTCACTTTGAAAGGGAGAATATATCTACAGCTGTGGAGATCCCTGCTGCACCTGGTAACCCTGTGATCTCCATCTCAGAGGCCGTTAGGCTGTCTTTAAAGAGGGTGAACTCTCACAAGGCAGCAGGTCCTGATGGAGTACCTGGTAAGGTTCTGAAAACCTGTGCCAACCAACTGGTGGGTGTATTCAAGGGCATTTCAACCTCTCACTGCTATGGGTGGAAGTTTCCACTTGCTTCAAAAGGCAAATTATACCAGTGCTAAAGAAGAGTATTGTGAGCTGCCTTAACGACTATCTCCTACGGTGATAGTCACATCTACGGTGATGAAATGCCTCAGCAAGGACCTGGGCCCACTGCCATCTGCCTATCGCCACAATAGGTCTATGGCAGCTGCAATTTCAATGGCTCTTCACACGACCTTAGATCACCTGGATAATACAAACACCTACGTATGTCAGGGTGCTGTTCATCAACTATAGCTCAACATCTTACACCATCATTCCCTGGTCCTGACCGATGAGCGACAGAACCTGGGTCTCAGTACTTACCTCTGAATTGGATCCTTGACTTCCTAACTGGAAGACCACAATCTCTGCAGATTGGTGATAATATCTCCTCTTTGCTGATAATCAACATCGGTGCACCTCAGGGATGTGTGCTTAGCCCACTGCTCTACTCTCTCTAAATCCATGACTGTGTGGCTAGGTATAGCTCAAGTACCAACTATAAATTTGCTGGTGATACAACCATTGTTGGTAGAATCTCAGATTGTGTTGAGACGGTGTACAGGAGCAAGATATACCAACTAGTGGAGTGGTATCACAGCACCAGCCTTGCATTCAATGTCAGTAAGACAAAAGAGCTGTTTGTGAACTTCAGAAAGGGTAAGATGAGGAAACATGAACTAATTTTCATAGAGGGATCAGAAATGGAGAGAGTGAGCAATTTGAAGTTCTTGAATGTCAAGATCTCTGAGGATCTAACCTGGTTCCAACATATGGATGCAGCTATAAAGAAGGCAAGACAGCAGCTATTTTTCATTAGGAATTTGAAGAGATTTGGTTTGTCACCTAAAACATTTGAAAACTTCTATAGATGTACCATGGAGAGCATTCTGACAGACTGCATCTCTGTCTGGTATGGGGGTTGGCGGGGGGGCTACTGCACAGGATCAAAAGAAGCTACAGAAAGGTATAAAGTTAGTCAGCTCTATCTTGGGTAATAGCCTCTGAAGTATCCAAGATATGTATTGTCATTGGAGAGAGTCCAGAGGAGGTTCACAAGGATGATTCCGTGAATGAAGGGGTCAACATATGAGGAGTGTTTGGCAGCTTTGAGCCTGTACTTGCTGAAATTTAGAAGAATGCATGGCGATCTCATTAAAACCTAATGAATATTGAAAGGACTAGATAAGGTGGATGTGGAGAGGATGTTTCCTCTGGTGGGGGTATCCAGAACTAGAAGGCACAGCCTCAGAATTGAGGGTGACCTTTTAGAACAGAGGTAAGGAGGAATTTTTTTGGCCAAATAGTGGCGAATCTGTGGAATACTCTGCCACAGGCTGTGATGGAGGCCAAGTCCGTGTGTATATTTGAAGCCGAAGTTGATAAGTTCCTGATTGGTCGGAGCATCAAGGGATATGGTGAGAGGGCAGGTGTATGGGATCGGAGATAAGTAATGATGAAGTGGTGGAGCAGACTCAAAGGGTTGAATAGCCTAATTCTGCTATGCCTTATGGTTCTATGGTCTTACCTCAGAAAGGCGACGTCCATTATTAAGGACCGCCCCCCCCCCCCCATCACCCAGGGTGTGTCCTCTTCTCATTGCTACTGTCAGGAAGGAGGTACAGAAGCCTGAAGCCACCACACTCAGCGATTTAGGAACAGCATATTCCCCTCTGCCATCTGATTCCTAAATGGACATCGAACACATGAACACTACCTCACTTTTTAAAAAATATATATTACTTTGGTTTTGCATTATTTTAATCTACTTAATATACATATAAACACTTACAGTAATTGATCTACTTTTTATCTTCCATATTATCATGTATATCATTGAACTGCTGCTGTTAAGTTAACAAATTTCACGACACATGCTGGTGATAATAACCCTGATTCTGATTAGCAATTAGCAAACATTCAATCTCAAAGCGATAAAATTTAAGCATACCCAAGTGTAGGTTAAGGGCAATTGAGTGTTATTTAGCAGTCAGCAAAAAATACGACATTCGCTGGTCCCAAGCTACAATCTGCAATGAAATAAGCACGAATACATAACTTACTCTCTTCGCTTTTACCACACCCCCATTCATGTGGCTAGTTATGATAATAAATATGTAACACAGAATACAATGCAGATGGAGAACAGATGCCTGGCTCCTGCACTTCCTCACAGTGTCTCTACACATCACATCTATCTTTACACTAACTGGTCCATTATCTGACCAAACACGCTGGATCGCATACAACTGCCAAACTAGTTCTGACCCTTCCCAACAGCTCTTGCAAGCCTTCCCCTGAGGATGTTGGTCCCTCTCAAGTTCAGGTGTAACTCTTCCATTTTTTACAGGTCATACCTTCTCCGGAAGAAATTGCAGTGAATAGTCTCTCCCATGTCTCCCTTTTACTGTGAATATAACAGAAGTGTGCCAGGTCAACTTTTTGCTTCATATCCACTGTGGATTGTCAAAAGCACAACATAATGGAGAAATATAACACATGACAATATTGTTTTAGAATGTGGGCAATTCAGACAAGATCAGGCGGATCCCCATCCCTGGTCACCCAATGGATGAGGGGTAGGCAGGTGCCACATTACGCTGACAGTAGCTGATAGGCTACAATGGGATTGTAGAAAGATTTAGACTTCAGTGTTCAAGTCAGGATTCTGTGTGACTTGGAGATTGTTATACTGTAAATTGCCTATGTTTAATGCCAGATGTGCAGCCTGTGAATAACTGCTACCTACGGCCTGTGCTGTAACGTTCTATGTTGGTGATACGAACACTCCAACGTAGACTTGGCTGGAAGAAAGCTATAAGAATTTAATCCTCTATGCATTTCTTGCATTTAATCATATCCCCTAATTGTTCATTTATGCAACTAAATGCATTCCTGTATAACATGGAGAGACAGCAAGACAAATAGTTGGGAAGGTCATTGCTGCTCTCCTTTCTCGGCGATAGGTTAGTGAGAAATGGCTAAGTAACTTTAGCTGCAAGCACCTTTTACACCAGTGAAGAGCATTGACCAAAGAGATTGATAAACCAATCAGAAGAGCTGCTGCTCTCCTACGGAAGGCTCTGAGCTACTTGAGTACCTTTGCAGCATTTAATCCCACTTGAGAAATGTAGATGGCCAAGAGTAGCACTGCAGAGATGCTATAAAGAGTTGGTTACTAATTTGCAAAGAAAATGAACACAATTTATACATGCAAGAAATGCTTTCCTTGAAATAACCAGTTTTTAAAATATCTGATTGTACAGGGGTTGTTTGCTCAGCTCCACACAATTCTTCACTTGACAAAATTAAAACAATAGAGACGGACTTAGGTCAAAATCTCCAAATTTTCAATCCATTATATTATACAAATAAGAAGCTCATTGTATTCATAGGCCATTTACTCAAATGTACACTATCATCCAGATAACATACAGTTCAGTTTAATGTCAATCTTAATGACCTGACAGTCAATACTTAATGATAGAATGAAGGTGGAGGAAATCTGTATTTAATTCTGAATTCATTTGTTAATCTTTGTCTTGAAACACAATCTAACAATCTTACAACATAATCCTTTGCCATAATTTGTTAATATTAAGGATGATTGTAGAAATGTAATACTTACAGCTATAGATTAAAGTTTATGAATTCCAGAAATATTTAATTAAACCATAGAAACCATAGAAACTACAGCACAGAAACAGGTCTTTTGGCCCTTCTTGGCTGTGCCGAACCCTTTTCTGCCTAGTCCCACTGACCTGCACACGGACCATATCCCTCCATACACCTCCCAACCATGTATCTGTCCAATTTATTCTTAAATGTTAATAAAGAACCCGCATTTACCACCTCATCTGGCAGCTCATTCCATACTCCCACCACTCTCTGTGTGAAGAAGCCCCCCCTAATGTTCCCTTTAAACTTTTCCCCCCTCACCCTTAACCCATGTCCTCTGGTTTTTTTTCTCCCCTTGCCTCAGTGGAAAAAGCCTGCTTGCATTCACTCTATCTATACCCGTCATAATTTTATATACCTCTATCAAATCTCCCCTCATTCTTCTACGCTCCAGGGAATAAAGTCCTAACCTATTCAACCTTTCTCTGTAACTGAGGTTCTCAAGTCCTGGCAACATCCTTGTAAACCTTCTCTGCACTCTTTCAACCTTACTTATATCCTTCCTGTAATTTGGTGACTAAAACTGAACACAATACTCCAGGTTCGGCCTCACCAATGCCTTATACGACCTCATCATAACATTCCAGCTCTTATACTCAGTACTTCAATTAATAAAGGCCAATGTACCAAAAGCTCTCTTTACGACCCTATCTACTTGTGACACCACTTTTAGGGAATTTTGTATCTGTATTCTAAGATGAAAAATGACTTCAGTTTTGGCATAGGTTTATTGGGCAGCCTCGTAGTGCCACTACTATAATTGCTTCTTCACAATTCCAGAGGCCGGGTTCCATTCTAATTTTGGATGCTTTTTTGGGTGGAATTTGCATGTTCTGCCTGTGACTGCAGGGGTCTCTTACAGGCATTCTACTCTCCTCCCACATTATAAAGACAAGTGAGTTGGTCAGTTATTGTGAATATGAAGTATGGAGGCCAAACACAGCAGTTAGAGCTTTATGTGTTGAAAAGTGGAGAGCCAGCACTTTTCAGACATGAATGGTTGAGAAAAATCCAACTAGACTGGCACAAAATCAAAGCTCTCCATGTTTCATCAACAGGCAACTGCAGCCCAAATGGCAGCACTAACCAAAGACTGTCACAGCTGCTTAATGCTAATGAGAAGGTGTTTGAGAAGGGCATTGTTAAACTCAGAGGCATGAAGGCCAGAATTGAACTGGATGAAGCAGCAACACCAAGATTCCATAAAGGGGATCCAGTGCCTTACACACTACGTCCTAAAGTGGATGCTGAGCTGCAGAACTTGGAGGCATCTGGAATTCTCTCCAAGGTTGAGTGGAGCAATTGGGTTTCACCCATTGTCCCAGTTATCAAGAAAGGAAAGGCTGGAGCTGTTCGCAAATGCGGGGATTTCAAAGTGAGCATCAACCCGGTGCTGCATTCTGTGCAGTATCCCCTGCCATGAATAGAAGACATTTTTGCAATCTTGGCAGGTGGGGAGAGGTTTTCAAAGATTGACTCACAATCAACGCTCACAATCGTCTCGTCTTTGGTCTCGCATCAGCTCCAGCAATTTGGCAAAGAACAATGGACCAAGTGCTCCAAGATATCCCAGGAACACAATGTTACCTCGATAACATCATTATGACTGGCAAGAATGATGAAGAGCACCTCCAGAACCTTAGTAAAGTGTTCACCAGGCTGAGTGAGTATGGTCTGCATGCAATGAGAGAGGAATGTGAGCTTTTCAAGAATGAAATCTCAAATTGTGGACATGTTATTGACAAGCAGGGCTTATACAATTCACAAAAGAAGACTGAAGCAGTGCTACAGGCACCCAAACCAGAAAATGTGTCAAAACTCAGGTTGTATGTAAGCCTTGTGAACTACCACCACCAGTTTCTCCCAAACATTACTACAGTGCTGCACCCATTGAATCCACTGTTGCAGACAGGAGCAAAGTGGAAATGGTTAGAAAGATGTGAAAGGGTATTCAAGGAAACAAAGAGACTAATAACATCCAATGACCTATTGCTGTCCATCAGACTGGTGCATGATACATCCTTGTATGGTATTGGAGCCATTTGTCACACATTATGAAAGATGGATCTGAACATTTGATTGCATTTGCTTCAAAATCACTAACGAGTGCAGAACACAACTATGCACATATCGACTGAGAGGCACTTAGTCTAGTATGGGGAATAAAGAAGTTCCACCACTATTCCTT
This sequence comes from Mobula birostris, assembly GCF_030028105.1. NCBI lineage: Eukaryota > Metazoa > Chordata > Chondrichthyes > Myliobatiformes > Myliobatidae > Mobula > Mobula birostris. The sequence goes on along the minus strand of NC_092375.1, from coordinate 168,432,109 downwards.
CAGACAAAAGTTTACGCTAGTGACAGATCACCAGCCCCTTGTGTCCATTTTCAATCCTTGGAAGGGAATTCCAGTGATGACTGCTACCCAGCTACAACATTGGGCACTATTCCTACGATCCCACTCTTATGACATAGAGTTGAAGGGTACCAAACAACACAGCAACACTAATGGCTTGTCTTGTCTTCCACGGTTGGCAACTGAAGAAGGAAAGTCTTCATACTGTGACCCAGCAGAAGTGATCCACACTGCATTGAGACACCGCGTCATGGGAGATTGTTCCTGCCTGTGGCCATCGAACTTTGCAGCCCCTCCCATGGAGGGTCAGACACCCTGAGCCAATAGGCTGGTCCTGGACTTATTTCCATCTGGCATAGTTTGCATATTGTTGTCTGATTGTTTGTGGTTTTTGCATTGCTATATTTATGCTCTATTCTTGGTTGGTGCGGCTGTAACAAAACCCAATTTCCCTCGGGACCAATAAAGTATATCTATCTATCTATCTATCGCTGGACCAGTTGCCGGTAACAGATGCCGAAATACGAAGGAAAACAAGGATTGACCCGACATTGTCACAAGTCTATGAAATCACCGTACAAAGATGGCCAGCTCATGGTAACTTTATGTTCCCAGAGTTCTCAGCAAGACGAGACCAACTGTCGGTATGTCAAAGAAAGCTGATGTGTGGATTTCGTGTTGTAGTTCCCTCTAAACTGCACACCAGATTGTCAGAGACTCTGCATGAAGGACACTTGGGTACAGTCAAGATGAAGAGTCCACCCGGAGCTACATGTGGTGGCTGGGAATAAACAGATTGAAGGCTTGGCCAAAAGCTGTTCAGTATGCTAAAAAGTTCAAAATGCACCCCCACAGGCACTTTTACATCTTTGGGAGTGGCCCTCATCACCAAGGCAAACAGTACATATTGACTTTGCTCCATGTTCCTGATTGCTGTGGATGCTCGTTCAAAGTGGCCGGAGGTTATACCAATGAAGTCAACCGCCTCAGCAGAGACTGTGTCCACCCTGATGACTATCTTCATCACAAATGGCTCACCAGAACAAATTGTGAGTGACAACGGGCCACAATACATGTCAGAAGAATTTCGACTGTTTATGAAGAAAAATGACATCAGACATTTCAAGTCATCTCCTCACCACCCAGCAACACTCAAGAAATCCTATGGACAAGGAGAACATTTCTCTAGTGTACAAGGTGGATAACTTCCTTTTTGTGTATCGGAACTCTGTTCATGTGATGACAAATCAAACTCCTGAAATACTGTTCATGAATAGGAATCTGAGATCTCACATAGACCTCCTGACACCAGATCTACGGAGGGAAGTGCAGAATAAACAGTTTAGCCAGTTGCCAAGTGAATCAGCAATGAGCTTCGAGGTTGGACAGGAAATCCTAGCGTGTGATTACCGAGAACACAAGTGGACACCCGGTAGGACAGCTACAACAACAGGAGCGCTGACGTACAGAGTCGATGTTGGAGATCAGACATGGAGGTGTCATGTGGATTGGATACTGGGTCTCAACCGAAGAACACACCTGATTCGACTGCATCCAACAAGATGGACACATTACAGTCACTGGACTTAGCTCTCAGTGATGATCATGTCACTGACAGCAACGTGATGCTGGAGACTGAGAATGTTGTCTTAGACAAGGCACCCTACCAAACCTGATGACTCTCCACAGGCCCAGAGGCACTATCCTGAAAGAAACAGAGCACCACCTAAAAAATTGAACCTTTAAAACTGTTAAGTTATTTATAGACTGTTATTGAGAAAGCATGTTTATTTGAATATGGTTTGTAAAAGGAAAATTGAATATATATGTACACATATATTGAACATATACAGTTTTTTGTTGTGTTAATCTAAGGGGGAGGAAGTGTAATGTATGGATCTATTTCTTTTAGAGCAATGACCCCCCCCCAGCACTACGTATTGATCTGTTGCATGCGCATTGTTCTCACTCTCTCTGCAATGTAAATACACCAGTTAAAGCCATCTCCCACATGCATGTTTTTATTTAATTGATACGTATTTGCAGACACAATTTTGTTCAGATTTATTGTATTGAAAGCAGAGCTGTAATCAATAAGCAATAGTCTAACGTAGTTGCCTTTACCATCCAGATGCTCCAGAGATGAATGTAGGGCCAGGGACATGCCATCCACTCTGGACCTGTTTCAGTGATAGGCAAAGTGCAGAGGTTTGCAGTTGTCTGGGAGGCTGCAGTTAATGCACGGCTTGACCATCCTCTCGAAGCTGGTCATGATGGTGAATATCAGAGACCACAAGGCCATAAGACATAGGATCAGAATTAGGCCATTTGACCCCTCAAGTCTACTCCACCATTCCATCATGGCTGATTTACAGTATTATCCCTTCTCAACCCACCCCCCCCCCACCCCATTCTCCTGCCTTCTCCCTGTAACCTTAGATGCTCTTACTAATCGAGAACCTATCAATCTCTGCTTTAAAATATATCCAATGGCTTGTCCTTCATAGTTGTCTGTAGCAACGAAACCAGTTTCACACACCTGGCTAAAGATATTCTCCTCATCTCTATCCTGAGGCTATACCATATCCACTCTATCTTGGCCTTTCAATAGTCAATAGGTTTCAATGAGATCTCCCTCATTCTCTTGAACTCCAGGGAGTTCAGGCCCAGAGATACCAAATGCTCCTCATACAACAACCCTTACATTTCCGGAATCGTTCTCATAAGCCTCCTCTGAACCTTCTCCAATGCTAGCATATCCTCTCTTAGATAGGGTCCAAAACTGTTCACAATGTTCCACGTGAGGCCTGACCAAAGCCTTATAAAGACTCAGCATTGCAGCCTTCTACCAAAGTGCACTACCGTACACTTTCCTACACTATAATCCATCTTCCTCTTCTTTTCCCATTCTCCTAATCTGTCTAAGTCCTTCTGCAGACTCCCTGCCCCTTCACCTATCTTTGTATGGACTGCAAATTTGACCATAAAGCCATCAATTTAGTCACCCAAATCATTGACATATACAGTAATGTGAAAAGGAGTGGTTCCAACACTGAGCCCTACAGAACACCACTAGTAACTAGCAGTCAACCACCAAAGGCCCCCTTTATTTCCTCTCTTTGCCTCCTGCATCAGCCAATCTTCTCTCCATGCTGGTACCTTTCCTGTCATACCATGGGCTCTTATCTTGTTTAGCAGCCTCATACACAGCACCTTGTCAAATGCCTTCTGAAAATCCAAATAAACAACACCCATTGACTCTCCTTTGTCTATCCTGCCTGTTATTTCCTCAAAGAACTCCAACAAATTTGTTAGGCAAGATTCCTCTGAAGGAAACCACGCTGACTTTGACCTATTTTATCATGTGCCTCCATAACCTCATATCATAACCATATAACAATTACAGCACGGAAGCAGGCCATCTCGGCCATTCTAGTCTGTGCCGAACTCTTACTCTCACCTAGTCCCACCAACCTGCACTCAGCCCATAACCCTCTATTCCTTTCCTGTCCATATAGCTGTCCAATTTAACTTTAAATGACAACATCGAACCTGCCTCTACCACTTCTTCTGGAAGCTTGTTCCACACAGCTACCACTCTCTTGAGTAAAGAAGTTCCCCCTTATGTTACCTCTAAACTTTTGCCCTTTAACTCTCAACTCATATCCTCTTGTTTGAATCTCCCCCACTCTCAATGGAAAAAGCCTATCCACGTCAACTCTATCTATCCCCCTCACAATTTTAAATACTTCTATCAAGTCCCCCCTCATCCTTCTTCATTCCAAAGATAAAGACCAACTCGTTCAACCTTTCTCTGTAACTTAGGTGATGAAACCCAGGTAACATTCTAGTAAATCTCCTCTGTACTCTCTCTATTTTGTTGACATCTTTCCTATAATTTGGTGAGCAAAACTGTACGCAATACTCCAAATTTGACCTCTTCCTAACCACTGAAGTAAGGCTAACTGACCTATAATTTTCTGCCTTTTGCCTCCCTCCCTTCTTAAAGAGTGGTCTGAGTGATAGTCATTAAGGTGCGTTAACTTATTTTTCTTAGGTATTGGGAAGATAGTGGTCTTTTTAGAGCAGGTGGGAATGTTAAAAGTAAGGAGAGACTAAAAATGTCCGCAGACACCCCTGACAGCCGATCTGTGCAAGATTTAAGGACGTAGCCAGAGACATCATCTGGGCCTGATGCTTTCATTCTCTGGAAGACTAATCTGATGTCTGCAATAATGTCTGTGAATGGTGGCATTCCAATCCCTTCTATTCAAAACATGTATAGATGTGTTTAGTTAATTAGGAAGGGATCTGCTGTAGTCAATGATGCCTCATGACTTTGTTTTTTAGCCTGTTATAGCATGTAAGCCCTGCCATAACTGACAGTTGGTCTGGACTCTATTTTCGACCGGCACTGTCTCTTGGCATCCTGGCTTGCTTTACGGAGGTCATATCTTGAGTTCTTATAGAAGTCAGAGTTACTTGATTTCATTAAAATTAAGCTGGTGCTAGTGACCAATGGCAACATCTAACAGATAGCTTATAAAAGCACTGGATACACTTCTAATTCTGTTTGTAGCCTGTAATTTCCTTGTAAGAATGTACTTTTGGGCCAACTGAATGATCTGGCACTTCTGTGATCGCCAGGCGCATTCAGTGTGGTTGAGATTGTGTGTCGATTCCTAATGGCAGAATACAAACCCATGGTCCACTGTGTTACTCTGTGCTGATTAAAGCATCGAGCAAGGTTAAATTGTTGAGGACAAGAGTGGAAAATAAAAGTGTGTTCAGTGTCGTCTGCCTGTATTTGGTCTCTCTCACTACTGCCGGTGGACGGGAGGGGCAGGAGTCCTAGGTACCACGCTGTCGGGTTCCGGAACTCCTTTGCCAGCAGACATTGGGCTTCTGGACAGGCTCACCTCAGTGCTGAACATGATTTGCAGATGAGGACTCGGCAATTGTGTGCTTGTTGTTTACTTCTTTTTTACTATTTGATTTGATTGTGGTGCATCAGCGCTGAACTAATTCTGCAGCTGTGGCCTTCAGCCATAAGCACAGTGCTGAAGCCTACTGTCGGCAGAGTGCTGAGGCCTACCATTCATGAAAAGAGGAGTGCCCCAAAGAATGAACGACAGATAAATGTTAGAACCCTAAATTCCACCCCCAGCTCCCCTCCCTCCCGCGCATAAGTGGCAGCGAGCAACGATCCCTCCCCTCCATCGGCAAAAAAAACCATCGGTACCCGTCACCGAGGCAACAACAAAGACACAGAGTTGCAGTACACCAAAGACTTTGCGTTTCACCTGGTATTTGACATACCACTTGCTCTCTCTCTCTCTCCCCCTAATAAGGGAGAAAGAGGTGTCTCCATTTTTTAAATACAAACTTTGATAATAAATGTACTTTGAACTTTGAATTTGAACCCTGCGTCTGATCTTTCAGTCAGGAGAGGATCCCACAATCATTGATGGCTTCCGATTTGGGAACACCCAGATAAATCTCCCTGGTACACAGTCCTCAGTACATTTGCTGATAAGTTCTCATAACAACCCTTTGACTTATCCATCTACTTCTGAATTCTTTGCTTGTTTCCTTAGTTTCTTTGAAGCATTATATTTAATGTTTGCAAACAAAAAAGAAAACGCATCTCATTGTGCATGTGGACATAGAAGATTTTAGTCCTTTTAAACATATATGCCATGGTCAGTTATGGCAAAATAATATTGACATTAGGGTCCTGATGAAGGGTCTCGGCCTGAAACATTGACTGTTAATTCTCCACCACAGATACTGCCCGACTTGCTGACTTCCTCCAGAATTTTACATGTGTTGCTCAAGATTCCAGCATCTGCAGAATGTCTTGAGTTTATCTGTTTAGCTCTCAACTTCATTTATTTCCTGATCATCTATACTTTAATTCCTTCTCAATTATTCAAAGGTTATTTTCTGTATGTTGTGCTACACAGTGTCAATAATTTAGTCAGTAATTTCTCTCGTCTGAGTCACATGAACCGAGAGGATTACAAGAATGCTGCCTGGATTAGAGAACATGTTTTAAGAGGAAAGGTTGAGCAAGCTAGGGGTTTTTCTCTTTGGAGCGATGGAGGATGAGAGATGACTTGCTAGAGGAGTACAAGATTACGAGAGGCATAGATAGAGTGAATGGCAGTGCCTTTTTCCCAAGGCAGCAAGGGTCAATACCAGAAGACATCAAGTTGAGGTGAGTGGAGGAAAGTTTAGGGGAGAGGTCAAACGTTTTTCCCCCCCACACAGTGGTGGGTGCCTGGAATCCTCTCTTGGGGATGGTGTTGGAGGCTGATGCAATGGAGATATTTGAAGGACTCTTACACAGGCACATGGATGTAAAGAAAAATGGAGGGTTATAGGCTGAGTCGGAGGGAAGGATTAGAATGATTGTGGAATAGGTTTATATACTGTAGGTTGGCACACAACACTGAGGGTCAAAGGGCTCATTGTACGCAGTGTTCCATGATCTCTCCACTTCATGTTGTGTAGTGAAGTAAACTTGCTTGTCTGTGACTTGTTCTTTAGCACACCTTCAACATGTATACTCATGGATTTGCTCACCTTGAAGCAGATTTTCACAGTCACAGGTGCTCTCCAGTGGTTTCATATGTTTTCATTGCAAACCAACCTTTGCCTTCAAGTTGCCTTTCAAAAGAGTTTAGGGATATATACAGTATTTCCCTCTGCACGTGGTGGTTAGGTTATCAAGCATATTGTTCATGGATAATATTTAAACAAGGAAACAAAATTCCCCAGGACAGAGTAATTAATTAATTATTCTTAATTACATCTTTTCGATACTTATTTATTTATTGAGATACAGCACGGAGTGGGCCCTTCCAGCCCTTTGAGCTATGCTGCCCAGTAATCCCCCAAATTAATCCTAGCCTAATCACGGGACAATTTACAATGACCAATTAACCTACCAAACGGTCGGTCTGTGGACTGTGGGTGGAATCTGGAGCACCCAGAGGAAACCCATGTGGTCATAGGGAGAATGTACGAACTCCTCAAAGGTAACGGTGGGAATTGAACCTGGGTCGCCAGAACTGTAAAGCGATGCGCTATCCGCTATGCTACTGTGCCGGCCTATTAAACTTGGTGCACATCACAAGTCCTGGTTAAGCGACCACTGATGCCAGGCAGACAATCCCTGAAGAGTATTGGTAATAGCTGGGGTCACCTGTCTTGTAAGGACACTGTCCAGAAGAAGGCAAAGGCAAGCCACTTCGTAGAAAAAAATTGCCAAGAACAATCCTAGTCATGGTTGGGGAGGAGAGTGAGGGTGGCAGTGTGGGGAGTGGGTCTTCCTCACAGGCAACAATCTCTCACTACTTCTCAGATTAAGGACAGATGGAAGATTATGATTGCTCATGTCATATGACATGGCACCAAATGATGACAATTCTTGACTAATTGAATCTCTGAAAATGTCCTAAAAATTCTCCAATTATTGCATTGTTGTCTATGATTTTAATTTTAAAATTACAAATTTAAATGTTGTTAGACTGATAGGTTTTATCAATGCTCAGTTGAGATTCCCCAATTAAGGTATTTTTTTGAAAGAGCAAATCCACAGAATGCATTTCTTTTATCCAATCAAGATTTGATTGTTCCCTTGGACTTCATACAAGTTTCACCTTACTGTATTGTTCTGAGAATTAACGAGCAATCCTGAATGAGTGAGTGTAAAATTCATATTGTCACTTTGCTGTTTTATTTAACACTAGCTGATAACTTCACAGATTCTCAAAATTAGATCTCGGACAGTGCTTCTTATGGTGTCATAATGTTATAGCATCTTGAAAAAGAAATTGAGTTTTTCAATATCATAAGACACAGGAGCAGAAAAAGGCCATTCAACCCACTGAGTCTGCTCTGCCATTCAATCACGGCTGATCCTTTTTTATTTCTCCTCCTCAACCCCACTTCTAGGCCTTCTCCCCATAACCTTTGATGCCATGTCCAGTCGAGAACCTATCAATCTCTGCCTTAAATGCACCCAATGACCTGGCCTCCACAGGCTAAAGAAATTTCTCCGCATCTTTGTTTTGAATGGACAGCCCTCTATCCTGAGGCTGTGCCCTCTTGTCCTAGACATCCTTTCCACGTCTACTCTGTCTAGGCCTTCCAACTTTCCAGAAGTTTCAAAGAGATCCCAACTCATCCTTCTAAATTCCAGCAAGTACAGACCCACAGCCATCAAACGTTCCTTATATGATAACCCTTTCATTCCTGGAATCATCCTTGTGAACCTCCTCTGAATCCTCTCCAATGCCAGCACATCTCTTCTAAGGTGAGGAGTGCTAAACTGTTCACGTTACTCAAGCTGAGGCCTCACCAGTGCCTTATAAAGCCTCAGCATCACATCCCTGCTCCTATATTCTAGACCTCTTGAAATGAATGCTAACATTGCATTCGCCTTCCTCACCACCGACTCAACCTGCAAGTTAACCTTTCGGGTGTTCTGCACAAGGACTCCCAAGTCCCTTTGCATCTCAGACTTTTGGATTTTCTCCCCATTTAGAAAATAGTCCGCACATTTATTTCTACTACCAAAGCACGTGACCATGCATTTTCCAACATTATATGTCATTTGCCACTTTCTTGCCCATTCTCCTAATCTAAGTCCTTCTGCATGCTACCTGTTTCCTCAACACCACCTGCCCCTCCACCAATCTTTGTATCATCCACAAACTTGACTTTGTTGAAGATCCCAGAGATCTTAAATTGGCTTCCGTTCTCTTGCTCTTAACACACTGGGGCCCTCATTTCTATTCTTTTAACACGCACTGTGCCCCAGTTCTTGTGCTCCCTTTCCTATGTTCCCTTTAGCTTCCTGGGACCCAGTTCCAAAGTTCCAAAGCTCCAAAGCTACACACCGTCTTCAATTCCAACGCTCCCTTGGTACTCACCAGGGCCCTGATTCCTGTATACCCTTGAAAAATCATGGGTGCCCCATTTACAGGACACCTTCAAACTCATTGAGGCACTAAGCTCTCGTTTCTTTTCAAATGCACCTGGACCCTAGTCCCTGTGCTCCCTTTAAACAGAGTACAGAGAGACCTAAAGGATACAAGCACATTGTTCTCTGAAAGTGGCAACACAAGTAGGCAGGGTGTTGAAGAAGGCCTACAGCACGCTTGTCTTTATCGACTGCGGCATTGAGTATAGGAACCTGGACACATGTTACAGTTGTACAAAATGTTGTTCAGAGAACACCAAGTATTGTGTGCAGTTTTGTTCACCATGCTATCAAAAGAGTGTGATTAGGCTAGAGAGGATGCAGAAGAGGTTCACAAAGATGTAACCAGGACTGGAGAACCTGAGTGATACAGAGTTTGGTTTGGCTGGGACTTTTTTCCCCCTGGAATGTAGGAAACTGAGGGGTGACCTCATAAAGGTTTATAAAATTATGAGGGGCATAGGCAGGATAGTCACAATCTTTTTCCTAGCATTACGGAGTCTAAAACTTGAAGGCATAGGTTTAAGGTGAGAGAGAAAAGATCGAAAGGGGCTATGAAAGTTATGTTTTTTCTCACAGTGTGGTAGTGTATGGAGCAAGCTGCTGTTGCAGTCAGTAGAGCACTAGGCACAATTACAATGTTTAAAGTATATTTGGACAGGTACATGAATTTGGGGAGATTTAGTGCGATATGAGCCAAACACAGGCAAATAGGTTTAACTCAAATACGCATTGTGGTCAGCATTGACTAGGTGGGCCAAAGGGCAGTTTTCGTGCAGTATAACTCCATGAATCTATAAGAGCATGAGACATAGGAGCAGAATTAGGCCATTCAGCCCATCGAGTCAGCTCCACCATTTCATCATGGCTGATTTATTACCCACCTCAATCTCATTCTCCTGCCTTCTCCCTGGAATCTTTGATGACCTTCGGAATCACAAACTTTTCAACTCCATGGGAGTTTCGCGCACTCCCTTGAAACTCACTGGATTATATTTCCTGCACTTTCTTTAAGCTTTCCAACCACCGGAAAATTTATTATGCCATTGTGTAACTCATAACAAAAGTGAATCAAAAGTACATTAGGGTACTAATAAGCAAAAAATCCACCACATATGAAAATCTGCAGTCTGACTCCACTGAAGTCCCAAGCGTGCCTGATTAAGAGTTTTACCGATTGGCTTTGACTTTGTAAAATTCAATGCAACCAAAGGGCTTCATACAAGGTAGTCTCATGGCCTCAACTGGGATACTCTATCCCGCCCCCAGATGAACATTTCTTTTATCATTCCTCTGCCTCTGCAGTTATAATATTTTGTTACTTTGGTTTAAGTTCTGAAGGTCAATTGTGGAACACCCTTGGTAAGTTAATCAGGCACAGACTCTGAACTCATGATACATATGTTTTGTCTTTTACCTCAGTCTTACTTATCTTTCTCTGCACGCTCTTTCCTAGCTTCTTTGAGGCATGCCAATGCTGTTGTGCCCGGTTTCATGTTTTTTCACTATCCTGATCACGCACCTCGTCTCTTTCTTCCAGGCAGTTTAAAAAAAACTGAACACTTCCCTTCCAGGTCCTCCATATCCATCCCAATGTCCTCCATTTGAAAAAAAACAGCAAAACCCTACATCTTTTCCTGGACCAATTTATCCCAATTCACACAATCACATAGCAGTGAAACATTCTAATTCTTAATCCCAAATTTTTAGACAACTGGTCAACATTTGGTGTCAGCCTTTCTCAAAGATCACAGAATATCTAAACGTGAAGGAAGAATGGATCATTGATCAGAGAAGGAATGGCAATTTCCATCAATATCACAATGTAATTAAATGAAGTAGACATTTGACCCACACCATGCTGAAAGGCAGCACAGTTTTGACAGTTGCTTTCTCTTCTTACTTTTGTGGGGGAGAAGCAGATCAAGCATTGATTCAGTTTAACCCACTAATTTTATGAAGACAGTGGTGGAATGGACTTACATGTGCCAATGGCCCAATTCCATAACAATTGTCCATTCGACCTCCATGTCTAATTTCAGAATTGCACCAGACACACATATTTAGAAATTCTGCTGTGCTACACTGTGACCTGCTTTCTGGTCTGTGTGTTCTGCCAAAAACTTCAATAAGTAAATTTTCACTGCATCTTCCAAGGCTATGATGACGGTGTGTGGAAATGTGTAAAAGGGAGCTGACTTAATTATGAACAATAAGCCCTGATTGGACTCTGATACTTTTAAATCACTCTTATTTGTTATGACAATTTTTTTTTAGAATTGTAACTGTCATAGTGACCTCTTCCACATATTGTTGATAAAGTGATTCATCCATTGCTTTATTATTCTTTGCTATTTTGGGATTCCCTATTCTAAAAGGTGTTTGGAATTCACATTCATCCATTTATGAAACTTATTTTCACATTGTGAAACTCTCGAGGCAATCAATAATATGAGCCTGAGCATTTTTCAGCAAACTGAGGCCGACACTACCCGATGCCAATATTCACACATGCATCGCAGTTGGAATAGATCCTAAACCTTCTCTGCATTTCTTTAACCATGAGCAGAGACCAATCACAGTGTCCTAAATACACTATGTCCAAGATGATAAACTGGTCTCTACTTCCTGTTGCACAGAATTGCAGAGCTACTGGAACAACTTTGCCTGGATCCTAATACTTTAACCATGTAAATTGACTCTGTTTGTGGGTTGGATTTACTTCTGTGACCTTAAAAATTATACACTTCTGTAAATCAGGTAGTGAGCTGTATCTAGAAAGTAACTTGTAGCTTGTATTGCAAATAATGTTATAGATAATGCACCTACAAAATAAAGAACTAGAACATTCAATGAGCTTTGGGTCCTTATAACTTTAGAGCACTTTTCTGCAGTTTCAGTGTTTGATTGAAGATGTGCCAGGATTAGATGGCTTGAATTATTAGGAGAGGTTGCCCAGGCTGGGTCTTTATTCCTTGGGGCATAGGAAAATGAGGGATGACGTTATAGAGCTTTATAATATCATGTATGGCATAGATAAAGGTGGATTGTAGCTGGGGTCTTTTCCTCATGAAGGAGTCTAAAACTGGGGGGGGGGCATAGATTTAGGATGAGAGGAGAAATACTTAAATGGACCTGAGGGGCAACTTATATCATGCAGATGCTTGTGAGTATACGTAAGTGCTGCTAAAGGAAGAGGTTGAGGCAGGTACTATTGTAACATTTGAGAAGCACTTGGATTGGTACATGCAGGGGTGGGGCTTAGATCGATATGGAACAAATGCAGGAAACTGGAACTAAATGAATGGACACCATGATTAACATGGACTTAATGGGCCCAAGGGCCTATTTCTTTGGTGTATTTTCTCCATGACCCTCTGCTCTTTGCAGTGGAAAACCATTTAGCAATAACATTAAGCTACTTGGTGTCAATAAGTCTGACTGGCTTTCTAAGTCATGAGACCCAGAAGGTAAAACATAGCTATCAATTAAGAATAAAGGACTGAAAAAATCAATTAGCACTGGATCCTTATCAAAAGTTAATAAGGAACTATGGTTCATTAGACTTTGTTTTGTTATCATGTTAGATGCATCATTGATAACACACTGACTGGAAGGGGGTTGTGTGAGGTCATCCTTCTGTAATTGTTTACGGTTCTGGCAAAAATTTGATCAGAGAAGAAATTTCCTTGCTGTTGTGAATTTTTGGAATCCTGTGCCTGAGAGAGCTGAAGCTGAGAGGCGACAACGTGCAATATGGCTGTATGTGTGAAATTTGCATATTCTCCCTGCAACCACGTGGGTTGCCTCTGTGCACTCTGGTTCTGATCAAACCACATAGACATCATGGTCAAGAAAACTCATCAATACCTCTACTTCCTCAGGAGGCTAAAGAAACTTGGCATGTACCTGTCAACCCTTGTTTTTGTTGTTCAGCCGTTAAGTTGAATCCGACTCTTTGTGACTTCATGGACTCCTGCACACCGAGCCTTCTTGTTGGAAACTGCCTCTCTAAGATCGTCCAAGGTCATACGCCTTGTGTGAGTAATATTATCTATCCATTGTAGCCTCTGTCATCCTCTCCTTCTTTTACCTTCTGTTTTACCTCACATGAGAGTCCTCCAAGGAATCCTGTCTTCTCATGATGTGGCCAAAATATTGAGCTTTAGTCTCATAATCAAGCCTCCTAGTGAGCAGTCTGGCTGTATTTCTTCAAGTATTGACCTGTTGGATCTTCTTGCTGTCCAACGAACTCTTAACACTTTTCTCCAGTATCCAAGTTCAAAGGCATCGATTCTTTTGTATTCAGCCTTTCTAATAGTCCAGCTCTCACAGCCATACATCACGACTGGAAATATCATAGACTTGTCTATACGGATCTTCGTACACAACGTTATGTCTCTGCTCTTCAGTATTTTATCTTAATTTGCCATTGCTGCCCTCCCCAGGAGTAAGTGCCGTTTAATCTCATGGCTGCAGTTACCATCTATTGAAATCTTTGAACTGAAGAAGACAAAATCCATCACTGCTTCCACTTCCTTTCCATTAATTACCACGGAGTTAATAGGGCTGGTCGACATAATCTTGGTTTTCTTAATATTGCGCAACAAGCCAGCTTTTGCACTTTCTTCTTTCACTTTGATTAGAAGCTTCCTCAGATCCTCCTCACTTTCAGCCATTAGAGTAGTATCATCTGCATATCTGAGATTGTTAATATTTCATCCAGCAATTTTGATTCCAACATTTGAGTCCTCTAGACTAGCATTCCTCATGATGTGTTCAGCATATAGATTAAGTAAGTAGGGTGACAGTATGCAGCCTTGTCATACTCTTTTCCCAACCCTGAACCAGTTTGTTGTTCCCTGTTTAGTTCTAACTGTTGCTGCTTGATCTTCGTCCAAGTTTCTCATAAGGCAGATCAGATGATGCACCGTAGAAATCATCGATTGGTATGGCAAATGCTCTGCATGTGACCACTGGAAACTGTAGAATTGTGGGCACAGCTCTGCATATCATGGAAACCACCTTGCCATCATGGACTCTGTCTATACTTCTTGCTGCCTCAGTTAAGCAGCCAGCACAATCAAAGAACTTCCCACCCCGGTCATTCTCTCTTCTCCCTGCTCCCATCAATCAGAAGACACAAAATCTTGAAAGCATGTACCACCAGACTCAAGGATACCTTGTGCCCCACTCTCTAAGACTGTAAATAATTCCCTAATACGGTAGTTGGATTTTTGACTTCACAATCTGCTTTGATATTGTCTTGCACTTTTTCTGCAGCTGTTACCTTTTATTCTGCATTGTTAATCATTTAACTTGTTCTGTAAGGATTTGATCTGTATGAACAGTATTCAAGCCAAACGTTTCACGATATCTCAGTACATGACAATAATAAACCAATTCCTTTCGTATATTCCAAGTGCAAATCCTCTTGCCAGCAAATTTTGAAAGGTATTTCAAGCTTATCGTGACAGTTTACGGCCATATTTATTCTTGTGGCTGATTCATTGCTGCAGCTGCCTTTCTTTGCAGCACTTGTGTTTAAAGGGGAATTCTCTCAAACCTTTTTGCTTTCTGGAATACAACGATCTGAGGTGTCGTGATGAAAGCATCAAGCACCCCTCAATACACCTGGCAAAAAAATCTGGATAAACTTCTTTTTGTGTAATGATAGCAACTAACCAATCACACAAAAATTAACACAAGATTGCTGGTACTCAGATTACCTTTGGTGGAATCAATAAAATGGACGTCTGCCCAGTGAAGGAAATTTATGTGCTCCCTCACATTAGGTATGGTCATAATGTGCAATTAGCTGGAGCAAACCAAAACCAAAAGATCGTCGAGTTCCTTAATCCTTCAGTCAGTTATCTGGGGATTCCAAGCAACCTGAAAGATTTGGATGTGGCGCAAGTCCAATTCACTGATTTATTGGCAGACGGCAGGCGCAGAGAGCAGGGGAGCAGTGTGCACTTGGTCGGACCGAGGACTTGGCCTCAAGCCGCAGGATCGCCTGTTTACAGCCACCCCAGAGAGAGGCGTCAGAGTTTATGCACTCCATTGGAGGCAGTGTGGCACCATGTCGGTGCTGTCCCCCACCCCACCCTGTTCACTCAGCAGAAGACAAGCCGTATTGTGTTCAACTACAGACTGCTTCAACACTTATGGACTCAGAGTCTTGGACGCCATTTTTTTGTGTGACTGTACTTTACTGCTGTTTTATATGTGCTTGCTATTTTATACATAGTATATGTGTCTGGTGCTGTGTGTGATTGTTGGTACTGTGTTTTGCACCTTGGCCCCAGAGTAATAGTGTTTCATTACTATGCACAGTGACAACTCGCGGATACCTCCTCTTATTTACCCCTCGATCGTGACCCCACTAAGGAGCACCAGGCCATTGTTTCCCACACCATCACCAACTTTATCCACTCAGGGGATCTCCCATCCACTGCTACCAACCTTATAGTTCCCACACCCCGCACTTCCCGTTTCTACCTCCTACCCAAGATCCACAAACCTGCTTGTCCTAGCAGACCTATTGTCTCAGCTTGCTCCTGCCCCACCGAACTCGTTTCTGCATACCTCGACACGGTTTTATCCACCCTTGTTCAATCCCTTCCTACCTATGTCTGTGGCACTTCTCACGCTCTTAAACTTTTCGATGATTTTAAGTTCCTTGGCCCCCACCGCTTTATTTTCATCATGGATGTACAGTCCCTATATACTTCCATCCCCCATCAGGAAGGTCTCAAAGCTCTCCACTACTTTTTGGATTCCAGACCTAATCAGTTCCCCTCTACCACCACTCTGCTCCATCTAGCGGAATTAGTCCTTACTCTTAATAATTTCTCCTTTGGCTCCTCCCACTTCCTCCAAACTAAAGGTGTAGCTATGGGCACCCGTATGGGTCCTAGCTATGCCTGTCTTTTTGTTGGCTTTGTGGAACAATCTATGTTCCAAACCTATTCTGGTATCTGTCCCCCGCTTTTCCTTCGCTACATCAACCACTGCATTGGCGCTGCTTCCTGCACGCATGCTGAGCTCGTTGACTTTATTAACTTTGCCTCCAACTTTCACCCTGCCCTCAAGTTTACCTGGTCCATTTCCAACACCTCCCTCCCCTTTCTAGATCTTTCTGTACCTATTTCTGGAGACAGCTTATCTACTGATGTCTACTATAAGCCTACTGACTCTCACAGTTATCTGGTCTATTCCTCTTCTCACCCTGTCTCTTGCAAAAATGCCACCCCCTTCTCGCAATTCCTCCATCTCTGCCGCATCTGCTCTCAGGATGAGGCTTTTCATTCCAGGACGAGGGAGATGTCCTCCTTTTTTAAAGAAAGGGGCTTCCCTTCCTCCACCATCAACTCTGCTCTCAAATGCATCTCCCCCATTTCACGCACATTTACTCTCTCTCCATCCTCCCGCCACCCCACTAGGAATAGGGTTCCCCTGGTCCTCACCTACCACCCCACCAGCCTCCAGGTCCAACATATTATTCTCCGTAATTTCTGCCACCTCCAACGGGATCCCACCACTAAGCACATCTTTCCCTCCCCCCCCTGCTTTCCGCAGGGATTGCTCCCTATGCAACTCCCTTGTCCATTCGACCCTCCCATCTCTCCCCACGGATCTCCCTCCTGGCACTTATCCTTGTAAGCAGAACAAGTGCTACATGTGCCCTTACACTTCCTCCCTTGTCACCACTCAGGGCCCCAGACAGTCCTTACAGGTGAGGCGACACTTCCCCTGTGAGTTGGCTGGGGTGATATACTGCGTCCGGTGCTCCCAATGTGGCCTTCTATATATTGGCAAGACCTGACGCAGACTGGGAGATTGTTTTGCTGAACATTTACGCTCTGTCCACCAGAGAAAGCAGGATCCCCTAGTGGCCACATATTTTAATTCCACGTCCCATTCCCATTCTGACATGTCTATCCATGGCCTCCTCTACTGTAAAGATGAAGCCACACTCAGGTTGGAGGAACAACACCTTATATTCCGTCTGGGTAGCCTCCAACCTGATGGCATGAACATTGACTTCTCAAACTTCCGCTAATGCCCCACCCCCCTTGTACCCCATCCATTATTTATTTATATACACACATTCTTTTTCTCTCTCCTTTTTCTCCCTCTGTCCCTCTCACTATATGCCTTGCCCATCCTCTGGGTTTTTCCCCCCTCCCCCTTTTTCCTTCTCCCCGGGCCTCCTGTCCCATGATGCTTTCATATCCCTTTTGCCAATCACCTGTCCAGCTCTTGTGTCCATCCCTCCCCCTCCTGTCTTCTCCTATCATTTCGGATCTCCTCCTCCCCCTCCCACTTTTAAATCTCTTACTAGCTCTTCCTTCCGTTAGTCCTGACGAAGGGTCTCGCCCCGAAACGTCGACTGCACCTCTTCCTAGAGATGCTGCCTGGCCTGCTGCATTCACCAGCAACTTTGATGTGTGTTGCTTGAATGTCCAGCATCTGCAGAATTCCTCGTGTTGGTGTTTCATTTGGCTGTATTTGTGAGTGGTCATGTATGATTGAATGACAATTAAACTTCAACTTGATGGGTGATGGTCACCGTCAGATCCATTGGTACTGAGACCACCGGAATGCTGCTACTACAGAAGTTACAGCTTGATGGGACAGCGTAGCCTTTGGAAGCACAATCTTTGTGAGGGGTTAGAAAACCTGACCCTTCCTCTGAAAATTTTGACTTAGTTGGTGGACCTTGCATTCCTAAATTCCCTTTCCACTTACATGTGATTAACTTGGACATCACCTTGTTGCTGCTATGAGGTTCATTTTAGCCTAAAACGTTATTTTTTTCTTCTTTCTACAGGCGCTGCTTGATCAGCTGACTAGTGCCAGCACCTTCTATTGTCATTTGCCAGAGGAAAGGCAAGTGAGCAACCCAAAAAGTGAGCTTCTATTTATAAATGACGATACTAAATTTAAATACCTAACAGAACGAATGCTCAAGTTGCCCTCCAAGGGATCTTATTTTGGTCAAGCTAAATTTTTAATAGCAAGTAAACAGATCTGATTAAATTCAAAAAACGTAAATAAATACATTGCAGGGAGGGCATGGTGGCAACGGCGTGGGCTCAGACAGGGAGAGACGCTCACACCACCAGGATCAGAGAGAGCGCTGCACTGACAGTGCCGACCTCAGAGACCGAGTAACGCTGAGAGTGCCAGGCTCAGGGAGGGCACGGGGCTAAGAGTGCATTGTGTTTAAGAGTGTTGAGCTCAGGGAGAGCACAGTACACACACCTCCGGGCTCAGAGGCGGTATGCTGCTAACACGGTAACACGGCCAGGTTCAGAGAGGGCGCGGGGCTAAGAGTGCATCGTGTTTAAGAGTGCTGAGCTCAGGGAGAGCACAGCACAAACCCCCCCCCCCCCCCACCGGGCTCAGAGGCGGTATGCTACTAACACGGCCAGACTCAGAGAGGGCGAGGTACACCCACCTCTGGGCTCAGTCACCGCTGGGCTCACGGAGAGTGTGGTACACACACCTCCGGGCTCAGAAAGGACACGGTGCTCAGAGTGCGGAGCTCAGAGGGTGCACAGTGCTGAGAGTGCCAAGCTCAGAGAGGGCGCGGGGCTTAGAGTGCATCGTGTTTAAGAGTGCTGAGCTCAGGGAGAGCACAGTACAAACACCCCCCGCCCCCTCCGGGCTCAGAGGCAGTATGCTGCTAACACGGCCAGGCTCAGAGAGGGCGAGGTACACCGACCTCTGGGCTCAGTGGGGGTGTGGTTCTCACACCGCTGGGCTCACGGAGAGTGTGGTACACACACCGCCGGGCTCAGAAAGGGCACGGTGCTCAGAGTGCCGAGTTCAGAGGGTGCACAGTGCTGAGAGTGCCAAGCTCAGAGAGGGCGTGGCACCCACACTGCCAGGTTCAGAGAGAGTGTAGCACTCCGCACTGCCAGGATCAGAGAGAGTGTGGCACCCACACTGCCAGGTTCAGAGAGGGTGTGGCACTCACACTGCCAGGTTCAGAGATGGTGTGGCACCCACACTGCCAGGCTCAGAGAGGGTGTGGCACTCACACTGCCAGGTTCAGAGAGGGTGTGGCACTCACACTGCCAGGTTCAGAGATGGTGTGGCACCCACACTGCCAGGCTCAGAGAGGGCAGGGTACTCACACTGCCAGGCTCAGAGAGGGTGTGGCACTCACACTGCCAGGCTCAGAGAGGGCAGGGTACTCACACCGCCAGGCTCAGAGAGAGTGTGGCACTCACACTGCCAGGTTCAGAGAGGGTGTGGCACTCACACTGCCAGGTTCAGAGATGGTGTGGCACCCACACTGCCAGGCTCAGAGAGGGTGCAGTGCTGAGAGTGCTGGACTCAACAGTGGGCGAGGTGCTTGCTGCCACGTTTTGGGAGAGAATCTTCTCTTTGAAGTATGAGTAATCAACAACTCCATCAATTATCATTAGAGTAGAAAATCAGAGTTAGAAATTTCAATATCAGTACATAGTTACCCAGGTTCTGACATTTTTTGATCATGGCCCCCCCCCCCCGTGGCTACATTCAGCAAGTGAGAATTTGTAATGAAATGAAGGATCTTGTTATAGTGGGGAGGGCATGGAAATTCTGAACTTATCATCAACCTATTGCTGTGCAGTATCGCTGGTTTGTGATCATGTGACATTATTCAGTTTGCAGCCCTTCTCCTTGAAAATGTGTCAGCGAAGGGTTTAAAGAGCAGTAAGTAAAAATAATATTGCAATGTCATAGGATTGCCTTGGTAACCAAATCATTTAATGTCATTTGTGTTCTAACGTGTGTGTATCACCATCAGAATCAAGCTTAATATCACCAGAATATGTCATGAACTTTGTTGTTTTGTGGCAGCAGTATATTGCAATACCTAGTAATAAAACTCCAAATTACAATAAGTATATACAAAAAATAAATTAGTGCAAAAAGAGGGGAAAAATACTGAGGTAGCGTTCATTGTCCATTCAGAAACCTGATGGTGGACGGGAAGATGCTGTTTCTGAAACATTGAGAGTGTGTCTTCAGGCTCCAGTACCTCCATGGTAGCAAGCAGGAGAGGGCTCGTCCTGGGTGGGTGATGGGGGTCCTTAGTGATGGATGCCGCCTGCTTGAGGCAGCACCTTTTGAAGGTTTCCTGGACGCTGGGGAGGCTGGTGCTTGTGATGGAGCTAGCTGAGTTTATAACTTTCTGCAGCTCCTTATGATCCTGTGCAGTGGCCCCTCCAGACCATAAAGTCATAGAAATATGCAGCACATAAACATCCATTTGGCCCATCTAGTCTGCGCCAAACGATTTTAACTGCCTACTTCCATCGACCTGCACCTGGACCATAGCCTTCCACACCACTACCATCGACGTACCTGTCCAAACTTCCCTTAAATGTTGAAATCGAGCTAGCAAGCACCACCTGCTCTGGCAGCTTGTTCCACGTTCTCATGACTCAGACAGTGATACAACCAGTTAGGATGCTCACACGGTACATCTGTAGAAATTTGCGAGTGTCTTTGGTGACATAGCTATTTTCCTCAAACTCCTAATGAAATATAACCGCAGTGGTGACTTCCTAGTCATTGCTTGGTGCAGGATAGATCCTCAGAGATGTTGACAGCCAGGAACTTGCAATTAGATTAGATTAGATTATGAGGACACTCAGTCCTCGTTTATGTCATTTAGAAATGAATGCATTAAAAAATGATACAACGTTCCTCCAGAATGATATCACAAAAAAGAAACACAAGACAAACCAAGACTAAAACTGACAAAACTACATAATTATAATATATAGTTACAACAGTGCAAAGCAATACCATAATTTGATAAACAGCAGACCATGGGCACGGTAAAAAAAGGTCTCTAAGTCCCGATAGCCTCATCAACTCATGCAGGCGGCAGAAGGGAGAAACTTTGCTCACCTTTTCCAATTCTGATCCCTTGATGGGGACTTTGTGTTCCCTCGACTTACCTTTCCTTGAAATCTACAATCAATCCTTTGTTGCTACTGCTGTTGAGTGCAAAGTTTTTTGCTGCGACAGCACTCAACCATCAGATCCAGCTCGCTCCTGTATCCCCCTTGTCACCATCTGGAACTCTACCAACAATAGTTGTGTCATTGGCAAATGGTGTAGAAAGAGTCGAGCAGTGGGCTAAGCACGCATCTTTGAGGTGTGTCTGTGTTGATTGTCAGCGAGAAGGAGATGTTATTTGTGATTAGCACAGACTGCAGTCTCCCGGTGAGGAAGTCAAGGATCCAGTTGCAGAGGGAGGTACAGAAGCTTGGGTTTTTGTACCTTCCTGATTAGAGCTGAGGGTATGATTGTGTCGATCGCTGAACTGTAGTTAATAAACAGCAGCCTGATTTAAGTATTACTATTGTCCAGATGATCCAAAGCCTGGTGGAAAGCCTGCAAACTTTGCCAGAAATGATGTGCATGCAATTCTCTCTCGAACCTCAATCAGAGTTGTTTTCTCACTCTTAAGCTAGACTCCCATAGGTCTTCTAATATAGTTCTGAATCACCAGTCTTTAAAGTTCAAAGTACATTTTTTAAATCAAAGTATGTACATTTTATGCAGCTTTCAGATTTGTCTCCTTACAGGCAGCTACAAAACAAAGAAACCCAAGAGAACCCATTAAAACAAAAGAAGACCTTCAAACACGCAATGTGCAGGAAAAAAATGTGCAAACAATATAAGTAAGCAAATCGTATTCAGAACTGAAGTTCACAAAAGTTCGTCCACACTGTGATAGTTGCAGGTCGCAGTCACAGTTCAGTGCCGAGATGAGGAAAACTCGTGGAGCAACAAGCTGAAATTCAGAGCCGAGTCAAATAAAACTCGTCGAGCAGTGACTGAACCAGCCCATCCCTTTCTCCTCACCTTTTCAATCTGGCCCAGCACTTAAACCATTCAAACCTCAGGTCACTCCTTGTCCTTGGACCCGGGCTCTGCCACTTCAATACACTCTAGGGCCAGCGCCCCAATTCCTCAATTCAGCCTGAACCCAGCTCTTCCAATCGGCTCGGTGCTTTAATCAATCAAACCTTGGGTCTTTCCTCACTCTCAGGCCCTGATGTCGGGACTCCACATCACCTCCGCTCCCATCGCCTCGGTTTTGCTGAATTGAATTACCTCCAAGTCTACACTAGCCAAACATTGGCTCATTCCCGCTCTCTGGCACAGACCCCGCCACCTCAATTCAGCTCACACATGCCACGCTGCAACTGCCCTGCATATTCGAGATTTCAATTCCCGCCGGGTCGTACAGACAGTTCAAAAGCTCAACTCTGACAGGAAAGCTACAGTTTGCAAAAAAAGTGTGATTAATAAAGTGTTTCATTGTTTTCTTCATTTTATTTGTCACCAGCAAGCAGTTGCTCAGCTTCACCAGCTCCATCTTAACGCCACTGATCGAGCCCTCAGCAGACTACAAATCTCCTGATTCAACCACAGCTTCTATTTTGGGTATGCCCGGTGTGTTCTTGAAGACTTGCGCTCATCCAAACAGGTTGTGATGAAGTCAGTGACAACTGTGGCATGTTCATTCAGACTTGAAATTGAATCCTTGAACGTTGTCCAGTCCAAAGCAGTTCTGTAAGTGGAGCTTCACCTCCTGTGACCGTACCTTCTTGATCCTCACCACTGGTGCTGTGGTCCATGCGCTGGGACATAAGTACAGCCAAGTGATTGGACTTTCCAAAGTGCAAATGAGGGATGGCACAGGAAATGTTCCTGTTGCTGGTATAACAGTGGTCAGGTGTGTTGGCTCCTCTGCTTCCACAGGTGACATGTTGGTGGTAGTTATCAAAGACTTCTTCAAGCTGGCCTGGTTGAAAGAGACCGTAGTTTCTAATGAAATTGAACATTCACTGGACAAAAACCATGCATCCAACAACCACCCAACATGAAAATAACCCAAATCATTTGTGTTAGGGATTTTCAACTCCTCAGAACTACAGTGAAAGTAAATAATTTTTGATCTGAAGAGACTGTGTTATGAATAGAAGTTAGGATACAAGTAGAGTTTTGAATAATCTCCAGGTTGACTCTGTGGTTAAGAAGGTATATGGTGCATTGGCCTTCATCAATCGTGGGATTAAGTTTAAGAGCCAAGAAGTAATGTTGCAGCTATATAGGACTCTGGTCACACCCTACTTGGAGTACTGTGCTCAGTTCTGGTTGCCTCACTATGTGGAAACCATAGAAAGGGTGCAGAGGAGATTTACAAGGATGTTTCCTGGATTGGGGAGCATGCCTTATGAGAATAGGTTGGGTGAACTCAGTCTTTTCTCCTTGGAGCAACGGAGGATAAGAGGTGACCTGATAGAGGTGTACAAGATAATGAGAGGCATTGATCATGTGGATAGTCAGAGGCTTTTTCCCAGGGCTGAAATGGCTAGCATGAGAGGGCACAGTTTTAAGGTACTTGGAAGTAGGTACAGAGGAGATGTCAGGGTACTTTTTTTTTAAAAACGCAGAGAGTGGTGAGTGCGTGGAATGGGCTGCCGGTGATGATGGTGGAGGCGGAAATGATAGGGTCTTTTAAGAGACCCATGGATGGATACATGGAGCTTAGAAAAATAGAGGGCTATGGGTAAGCCTTAGTAGTTCTAAGGTAAGGATATGTTCAGCACAGCTTTGTGGGCCAAAGGGCCTGTATTGTGCTGTAGGTTTTCTATGTTTCTATGTTTTATAGCCCAGAATATTTGTTGATTAGACCAACTGTTGCAAATTAACTGTTCACGCTTGGGATGCAGATTAAGACAACCACCCGATACTGATGACGAGTTTTCTTGAAATTTCCGCTCAAAGGTGGCTTTTCAGCTGAACTGATGCCTGTTCAGTCTCTGCTCATTTAGTGTTTCCATTCACTTGAATGGAGAAAGAATTCTGAAACAAAGTGGAAAATTACCCTAAAACATTATAATTAATTTAAAAAATTTAATTAAGTGTAATCTGGCATTATTTTAATTTTAGTTGACTTTTGTTCTTTTCATAAAATTTGATTGTCAATGGGCCTAAGTTTGGTCATGGACTTGCTCATTAGCTTGGAACTAGAAGCAGGGAAGGTTTTAGTGTTGAACCAACAAGTGACTGCAGACAGTGAGCAACCAAGCAGAAATTTAGCGTGTCTTTTGAAAGTGATATCTTTTTCTTCTTGGGTCCTTTGGATCAAAGAAGACTTGATTCTGTAGGTTCTGATGTGGCCAATGCGGCTAATAAGGGACCTGCAAACTCTGCTACAGGTGGGGTTGGTGGTGATTACTGGGGTTGTTTGGGAGGTTGTGAGTTCCTTCCAATGTGTTTGCTGGGCTTGTGTTTGATTCCGATGCACAGACTCAAGGTTCTCAAGGCATCCTGAATGCTCCTCCCCAGTTTGAGCATTTACTGGTTAGAAGTGGGTGGCAGGGTGGAGATGCGACTCTACAAAAGGAGGTATAAGGTGCCCCTTCCCTCCGCTAGCCTGCAGGTCACTCTTGGGCAAGATGTAGCACCTACTTATGTGAAACCATGTGAAGCTCAAGCTCATGGGTCATGTGAAGCCATGGTAGCAGGTGGATGGTCGTTTGAGCAGCTGGTGCACATCACAAATCCTGGTTATGCACAAATGATGCCAAGCAGACAATCTCTGAAGAGTGTTGGGAATGGCTGGGGCCACCCACCTTGTAAAGACACTGCTCAGAAGATGGCAATGGCAAAGCACATCTGTGGAAAGATTTGCCAAGAACAATCACAGTCACCAGGACCACATAAGTCATATGACACGGCACATAATAATGATGATGACTGGTTCAAGATTCCCCTTACTCAATGTTGATATTGAGATCATCCTTAGGATCTTTTCCCATGTCAAATACTGATCTCTTGTTACCACAGATCTTGAAATAGAGCATTTACTTTAGATGTCTGCTGTTGAACATAAGAATGAAATGGCCTGTCCAACTAAGCCACGTGAATGTCAGTTCTGGGGACATTGTTCTGGCAGATGATGAAGATGTTGCCTTGCTAATATATTTGAAAGATACTTTGAAGAGAGTGATGTTATCTCTCCAGTGCTCTTATTTGAATTGAATTGACCTGACCTTATTTCTTATATCCTTCATATACGAGTAGTAAAAATCTTTACGTTACCTCTCTGTCTAAATGTGCAATTTATATTTATTTGTAATAAATAGTATGTACAACAGGACAGTCAATATAGCATAGAAATACAATTGTATCAGCGTGAATTAATCATTCTGATGGCCTGGTGGAAGAAGCTGTCTCAGAGCCTGTTGGTTCTGGCTTTTAGCTGCGGTACCATTTTCTGGATGGTAGCAGCTGGAATAGTTTGTGGTTGGGGTGACTTGGGTCCCCAGTGATCCCTCGGGCCCTTTTTACACACCTGTCTTTGTAAATGTCCTGAATAGTTCGAAGTTCACATCTACAGATGCGCTGGGCTGTCCGCACCACTCTCTGCAGAGTCCTGCGATTGAGGGAAGTACAGTTCCCATACCAGGCAGTGATACAGCCAGTCAGGATACTTGCAATTGTGCCCTGTAGAAAGTTCTTAGGATTTTGGGGCCCAGACCAAACTTCTTCAACCGTCTGAAGTGAAAGAGGTGCTGTTGTGTCATACTAATTCAGGATCAGTGCTGCCTGGCATCCGATAGGCTTTATGGCAGGTGAAGCTTGCTTCTGCAAGCCGGTGATTTATAGGGGATGACTGGTGGCAATGGTCTATCGGTTAAGGCAGAAGCTAATGAATATTACTATTAGTGGTGGCCTTTTTAGCTTGGATCTTGTACTTCTCCAATATTGCAAGAAGCGGAATATAAATGTATCACTATAGAAGACAAATTAAATTTGTATGAAATTCTGACCAGGATGTAATTAATGTTGAAATCTTTCTATTCACCATAAGGTATGGACATACAGATAGAAACAGAAAACATTATTCACTGTGGGAAAATCCAATACTAATGGCCATTAATAAAAGTTAACAATTTATAAATCAAGTATAGAAATAAGAAGCAGAAAGCAAAAGGATTGTATTTGTTGGAAACTTGAACAAAACACACGATGCTACAAATACTTAGCAGGTTCTGATGTCAAATCATGAACCTGAAACATTTATTCTGCTTCTCCACAGATGTTGCCTGACCTTCTGTTTACATCCCACACACACAAAATGCTGGAGGAACTCAGCAGGCCAGGCAACATCTATGGAAGTGTACAGTCGATGTTTCAGGCTGAGATCCTTCTGCAGGACTGGAGGAAAAAAAAAGCTGAGGAGCAGATTTAAAAGGTGGAGGAAGGGAAGAGAGAAAAACACAAGGTGATAGGTGAAACCTGAAGGGGGAGGGATGAAGTAAAGAGCTGGGAAGCTGATTGGTGAAAGAGCTACAGGGCTGGAGTAGGGTGAATCTGATAGGTGGGCACAGAAGGCCATGGAAGAAAGAGAAGGGGGAGGAGCACGAAAGGGAGACAATGGGCAGGCAAGAAGTGAGAGATGGAAAAGGGGATGGGGAATGGTGAACAGGGAGCATTACCAGAAGTTTGAGAAATTGATGTTCATGTCATCAGGTTGGGCGCTATGTAGACAGAATATAAGGTGTTGTCCTCCAACCTGGGTGTGGCCTCATCATGACAATCAAGGAGGCCATGGATTGACAGATTGGAAAGGGAATGGGAAGTGGAATTAAAATTTGCACATATATTTCTCATTTATCATCCTGGAATCAAATCAAAATTGCAGCTACATGAATTTTGTTTGTCTTTTTGAGCTCTATATATGTATACCACAGTGATGAAATCTGGAGTACAAAAGATGACTTTTGTAAATAAGAGTATCTATTATCTTTTGTTTGTTAAATTCTTTTGATTTAGTCCCTGTAGTATGTGGCTTAAAAAATGTTATTCTGCCCTTCAGTTAAATTAAATTTGAATACTTCAAGAATATTTGGTTAAAGCCAAAGTGCCTGTTTTTATTAAAGGATGTACTATACATTGAGCACCCAAAAGATAATTACCATATATACCTTGAAATGAACTATGTTAAAGAAATATTCCTGCAAAATACATTTATTCTGGTCCATAATAATGTAAACAAATTAGCATGTTTTACACTGAAGCAGTCAAAATGCATATAGACTTTTTTTTTTAAATTTCTAGATGCCATAAGCATCACAAACAAAATGCCAGCAAGCCTACATTTCCATAGCTGGAAATGTCTGAAGCTGATAGAGGAAAATGGTGTCTGCTGTGAAAGCGTGCAAGGTAGTCTCACGAGGACAGGATCACTTCCCAAGAACTTTCAGCAGCCAGTCCGTTTCACCTTGGTACAGGTGGAAGAGGTGGGGCACCTCGCTCTCTCCGGGATGGATCTGTTACAGTAAAAGGTCAAGATTATTGCAGGATTTCAAGAATAACGATTTGAGTCAAATACAATACTGTGAATTCCAGTTAATTGGGCCATCTGTTAACCGGGGCAGCTGCCTTATTTGGGACAACTCTTCAAGAAAAAAAACACTAAATCGAGAAAATAGCTAGGATTGCCTCGGTTTATATGGGACAGTATGCCCTTTAATTGGTGGAAGGAGATTGCTGGTGAATAATTTCAAACTAGTGTCAGTCACAAGCACTTTCATGGCTGTTAGACCTTACACCATGCTTTGAGCAAAGTTTTTAAATAGCATCAGTTGCATATATTTGTGTTCAAAAATCAGTGAGTTTAATCACTGACAGCTGACAAAAAATAAGCAGCAGGACAATTCAGAACTGTTTTTCTCACCGTGGTTTAAAGCATTCAAGTTTGGATATGCTAAAAATAGCTAGGAGTGAAAATGAAACAATTTCACTCTTTCAACAAGTTAGAAACTACAAAGAGGTTTAAGGTATTGACAATCATCTTGACAGTTACAATGCAAATGAAGATTTGGAAGATGCAATTCTCTAATGTATTGTATGAAGGCGATACATTATCTGCACTGGGTGTCTACACTGATTTTGTTCATCAATGGTTATTAATTAAAGGAACAACAGAAACTTTAACTCAATTCCTATTTCCACAAGCAACTAAAATCTAACCAATAATACTTAAAATAGTACAAAAGGAACCCACTTGAATTTCTTTATCTTCCAACAAAATAAAATTCAGTATATTTTGAAACAGGGCTAAACATTACTTCTTTCTGGTATTTATGCTGTTTTAAATAGTGAAGTACATTTAAAACTTTGTTTCTACACCCTCCGCTCCCCTCCCCCACTTTTGGCAGTATTTTGGCTTATTTTCAGAAGTGTATGCTTACTGCTGGGCCCTCACCCAGAAATGGAAACAGGAAGTATAGCAGGGTTAATAATTGTTAAATTCTCATGGTAAAGAAATTAAATATGCAAGAAATAATCTTGGGGGTAACCGTATTCAACTTTAAAATGTTTCAAATGAAAAGTTTTCTTAGTTCCACTGTTTCAGACTTTTATTCTTGTTACTCACCTCTGCTCTCTGACTTGCTCTGTTTACTGGGATAAGTTTTTGGAAAGTTTACGTATGGTTCTGGTGGTGGAAGATCTGAGATGGAATGGAAAGAAAATCTTCCTTCCCATTCATCTGCGGGCAGAAAACAGTCAAATTGACAATCATGGACATCAGAATGAGTCAGAATTCATAATCATCAGAAAGCCTGCCTGCTCTTGCTTTGGTCTTCCAAATGAGCTCAGAGCTTACCTCAGCAGTTCTGACGGATGCAACTCGTGGTGGTGTGCTAGCTGAATCCCTGACAGTGAGGCCGTGCACTTTCAAAGATATTTTCCAGATGGTAACAGATAGCTAGAACAAGTTCTGTTCACTAAATTGGGAAAACGTGGATAACCAGCTAAGACATTCCCCTAAGTTCTACGCCCAATTTAAGCACAGCTGTCAAACATACTTGAATGTATTATACATTCAAAATCAATTAAAACTTCTCTGAAACCATTTAAAAAACTCAAGGACACTGGAAACTACAAAGGGACTTTCACTTTAAAAAGTCTAAATTGATTTAGTTTCTTGCTGCTTCTGCCATTTATGTTGATGGTGAAGCACTAAATGTGCTGGGTCAAACTGACACAGGATTTTACTGCAGACACCTTAACAAAAGTATTATGTAAACATAAATACTTACAGAGAAGGGGGCAGGATATTGGAAATAATTGGGGAAAAACCCAAACTTGATGTTCTCAGGCTGGAAAAATCAGTTGTGGATAACTGTTCTCAACTTCTGCAAGTCCAAAACTTGCTGCCAATTATACAGGGAGAAATTAACATTTCCCCTCTAAATTCAGTACATTTATATTGAACTCCATAAATATTGCTATGTCTGGAAACTACCATTAATTGATCCATATTTCCATCCAAACATCTACTATATCATTTGACAGTTTATATGAGTAAAAGTTGAGTTTACATACAACTAGACTAGATTAGATTATGAGGACACTCAGTCCTTGCCTATTGTCATTTAGAAATGCATGCATTAAAAAATGATACAATGTTCCTCCAGAATGATATCACAAGAAACACAGGACAAACCAAGACTAAAACTGACCATTTGTTATAGAGCAAGGTTTCTACCATATCATCAGGCAAAGCGTAGCACAGAATCTGGTGGTTGAAACGATCAAGATGGAAATACATTGAATCTATCAAATTGTAAACTCAATGATCCATCTAAACACCACTTCATTGAAGCACGAACTCAATTTATTCCATAAAATGAAAATGAGGGGATGGAAAAATAGAAGTGTTGTTTACCTTCATACATTGCCTGAGAGGGCTCTTGAAAGCCATTCCTCATTGCTGGTGGGGGAACAGGGCTTCCTCGGTCAGGTGGTAGTGGGGGCCTGAAGCCACCCCTGGGGCTGTCTGAGACCATTCGACTTGGGGGCTGTGGGAGAGGTGGCCCTTTCTGGATACCACCATTTCTGCCTCCCGGTGGTGGAGGAGGAGGAAGAGGTCCTGTTATACAGGAGTCAGAAAATATTAGTGTACTGAGAGTAAATATACAATATGCTTAACAATGAAAATAGTATTCAAATCTATTGCTCTAATGAACACCACAAATCTACCTGTATTCAAAGCCCAAGTAAACTTTAGTATCAGAGCACATGCATGTCACCACATTCAACCCTGTGATTCATTTTCCTGCTGGCATACTCAGCAAATCTATAGAATAGTAACTATAACAGGATCAATGAAAGATCAAATAGAGTGCAGAAAACAACAATAAACTGTGCAAATGAAATAGAAATAAATAGCAATAAACAGTGAGACTGAGAGCCTTTGAAGCAAGATCATTGGTATGGGAACATCTCAATAGATGGCAAGTGAATGTGGTTATCCCCTTTTGTTCAAGAACCTGATCGTTGTGGGATAGTAGCTGTTCCTGAACCTGGTGGTGTGAGTCCTGAGGCAGCACTGAGAGAAGAGCATGGCCTGGGTGGTGAGGATCTCTGATGATGGATGCTGCTTTCCTACAACAGCGTTTCATGTAGATGTGCTCAATGTTTGGGAGGGCTTTACCCATAGTGCACCGGGCAAATCCACTACCTTTTGTAGGATCTTCCGTTCAAAGGCATTGGTGTTCCAAACCACACCGTGATGCTACCAGTCAGTACACTCTCCACTACACATCTGTCGAAGTTTGTCAAGGCTTTTCATGTCATGCAGAATCTCTGCAGACTCCGGAAGAAGT
This sequence comes from Mobula birostris, assembly GCF_030028105.1. Taxonomy (NCBI): domain Eukaryota; kingdom Metazoa; phylum Chordata; class Chondrichthyes; order Myliobatiformes; family Myliobatidae; genus Mobula; species Mobula birostris. The sequence continues at coordinate 168,401,386 of NC_092375.1, read as the reverse complement.
AGAGGTGCTGCTATGCTTTCTTTGCTTTTCGTTTACGTGCTGGTTCTCTGAAATAGTAACACCCAGGAATTTGAAGTTACTGACGTTCTCCACTTCTGATCCTCTGATGAAGACTGGGTCATGGACCTTAGGTCTTCTGAATTCTATAGTCAGCTCCTTGGTCTTGCTGATATTGAGTGAGAGGTTGTTACGGCACCACTCAGCCAGATTGTTAATCTCCCTCCTGTATATGCTGATCCATCACCACCTTTGATTTGGCCTACGACAGTGGTGTCATCAGCAAACTTGTGGAGCTGTGTTTAGCCATATAGTCATAGGTGTAAAGCGAGTAGAGCAGGGGGCTAAGCACACAGCCCTGTGGTGCATCTGTGCTGATGGAGATCATGGAGGCGATGTTGTTGCCAATCTGAACTGACTGGGGTCTACACAAGTGAGGACATCATGGATCCAATTGCACAAGGAAGCATTGAAGCCAAGGTCTTGGAGCTTATTGATTAGTTCTGAGGGGATAATGAGGGTGAATTTCTTCAGCAAAAGGATGGTGAATCTGTGGAATTTGTTGCCACAGAGTGCTTTGGAGGTCAAGTCATTGGATGCAGAGATTGAAAGATTCTTCATTATTAAAGGGATTAAGGGTTGCAGGGAGAAGGCAGGAAGATGGTTTGGAAAAAATATTCAGTCACAATTGAATGGCAGAACACTCTTAACGGACCAAATGGGCCTAATTCTGCTCTTATACCTTATGATCCCAAGGTCATCATTCTGAAGTAGACTGTTAAGGTTACCCTTGCCTTCACAGACAATATTCATCACTCAATGATACACAGTGATAAGATTTGTTTAATTTATTGAGATACAGCACAGGATGGGTCCTCCCAGCCTTTCAAGTCACACTGCCCAGCAATCTCCCAGTTTAACCCAAGCCTAATCACAGGACAGTTTACAACGACCAATTAACCTACCAGCCTGTACGTCTTTGGAACATGACAGGTAACCAGAGCACCCAGGGGAAATCCATGTGGTCCTGGGGCGAACGTACAAACTCCCTGCAGGCAATGGCAGGAAATGAACCCGGGTCACTGGTACTGTAAAGTGTTGTGCTAACCACTACGCTTTACAGTACCAGCTGTAAAAGATGAGGCTACGTGGTTATTAAAGCATTTGGTTGTGCAAATTGATGACTGCATTTCTTTATCACAAGTCTTATGCGTCACCTTTGCCTGTTGGAAAGAGTGGATAACCATTGATGGTGAACGTACCTGATCTGCTTGGGGGATCTCTTACAGGTGGTGGAGGTCTTTCACTGGGAGGAAGTGGACCCCGGTTTGGCCCAGAAGAACCTGACGAAGTGCCATGGAGCGACAAGTTCCTCTGAGGAAGCCTTGGAACTTCAACCTCTGTCGCAGTGGCTGGATGACTGTGTGGGGGTCCTGGCCGATTAGGTGGTGGAGGAGGTGGTGCCTGGAAGGAAGGAGTTGGTCTGGGTGTCTGAGGAACAGGTGGTTTCTGACTCTGTGGTGGTGGAAGTGGAGGACCATCCCTGTTAATTGAAGGTCTGTTCATCATGGGAGGTGGCGGAGGCCTATCATCCATCATCCGAGCTGGAGTAGGGGGCAGCGGAGGTCTGTTGGTATTGTGAGTTGGAGGATTTGATGGAGAGGAGTTATCGTCACCAGACCTGCCATGGCTGGGAGCTGGGTGAGATCTATTTATATTGCTTTGTGGAGGAACTGGAGGGAATTGACGGGGAGACCCTTGATTGCGATTTGGTAGGGAAGGCCCTGTGTTTGGCAGCCGATTTCCTGGGAAGGGTGGAGGACCTCTACTCTGCGTATTTGTTACTGTTGGCCGTGGTGCATTTGGTACAGGTGGTGGTCCTGCGTCAGACTTTGAACCAATATCTGGCCTTGAAAACTTTGGTTGACTTGATGGAGGGAATCTATTTCTTGGTGGTTCAGGGTCAATATTCCTTGGAAATGATGCTGACCCAGGCAACCTTGGTGAGCCACTGCTTGGTGCAAATGGTCTAGGTGATCTTCCACTTGGAGGCATTAATGGTGGTCTTCCTCCTCCAGAATCTGTAGACATTAATAGGCAAATTAAGGATTTACAGAAACCAAATAATCTTAAAAAAACAGCAATTTTTAAGTTTTTTGTTGTTCTATGCCAAATCATTGGTCTCACCAGTCAAATGGCACTTACAACTTTATTACTTCCGCTTCTCCCCAAAGTTTTTGAAACAGATTTTCATAAACTGTGTGCAAACCAGCATTGCACGGCACTCTACAAATTACATTCATTGGAAATAAATCACCTCAATAGAATGATTTTAAATTACAAAGTGCATAAGGACAACAAGCAAAACTTTGCTCTAATTATTTATTCTGCGGAGATAGTTTTGCAACAAATGAAGAATAGTTAAATGGGCAAGAATTTTCTGCAGTCTGTGCTGTCATGGATGGTCATAATCCAAGACTCCCTGAGAATATGAGTGAGTGAGATCATCATTTAAGACAACAGTGAGAGTGGAAGCCCCCAAGTTATCAAGCCACAGACTCACTGAGGAAGAACTCAAATTGTCTGACACTGGCATGTCTGTAAAGTCTGGTGAAAATGGCAGAGCCCAGCAAGGGGGAAAGTTGTTACTCCACAAACACAATAAGGGACACTCAACATCAGACTGCCTGGACACAATTCAAAGGGGCATCAAACATTGCTGACCCTCAGAGAGGTACACTTAATTTGACCTCATTCACTCGGACTAGCCATCTAACAGGCTCTTTGGAAGAACATACAAGATTTTTGATTTGTCACGATCTATAGAGTTAAACAATATGGTGCATTTTAGGGCAGCAAACCTTGCAATTACGGCATGTAGCAATTCATGTTTAAACTATTTATTGGGGTGTCATTATGATCAGGGTGGAAAATAGGAAAGCTCATGTCAAGTATTTGGATTTACAAACGTAACTCCCTAAAGTGCCATAGAAAATATTATTGCTTTAGAGTTCAGGGCATGTAGAGTAATACATTGGCATGAGCATTAAACAGAAAATAAAGTTGGTGTAAATGGATCATTTCAAATCCGCAAGCAAAGGCCAAGGAGTCTGTGCTGGGGCTTTAAATATTCGCAATCTACACTAGTTACAAGGACTTGTTGGCAATTGTGGCCAAGACAGCTGACAGAAAGATAGGTGGGAAAGCAAGTTACATAAAGGACACAAGAGGTCACAAAGGGAAATCAGTAGATAAAGTGAACAGTGAGATATTGGCTATTATTGAAAGGGGTTTGGAATATTAAAGCAGATAAGACTTGATCCAACTGTTAGACCATACCCAGGAGAAGCCAAAAGAGCCAGCTAATGAGAAAAGGTTAAGAAGGATCAGAGATTAGGAGAGTTAAATGTCATCTTATTTTAACAACATTTGGAGGACAATTGACAACCCAGATGCTGAAAGAATGCATCATCTAGTTTCTCATAAGGAAACTAGATCTAGGCATATACTACAGTTTTAGAATGAATGATTGCCCTTTTAAAATTGAGATGGGGAAGGACTTTATCTCTCAAAGGGTCTTGATTCTTCAGGATTCTTTACCCCAAAAGATCTGTGGAAGCTAGGAGGCCACGATAGGCAGATTTGTGAACAGTGACCAGCCAGGAATATGGAGTTGAAGCCAGGGTCAGATTAACTATGATGTTTTGAGCAGATCCAAGGCACTGGATGGGTTTATCCTACTCCTGTTTCTTTTGTTTGTTTGTATTCTTTCCAAATAAAACAAAAAATCCTCAAAAAATGCATTTATAAATGTACAGAGCAAGATTTTACCAACTATATTACTTACCATAATTGAGTAATTCAATTAAGAGAACTGAACTGTATGAAAAGGAGTACATTAAAAAAATAACAATTAAAATTAATTACAACTCACCTGAACTTTCTCTGGCTCCTGCAGACCTCAGCTTTGGCATTCCACCAGCAAATAATCCTCCTAAACCAGGTCCACCTCCACCTCCACCTCCTCCTCCTCCTCCTCCTCCTCCTCCTCCTCCTCCTCCTCCTCCTCCACCACCACCACCACCACCACCACCACCGGGTCCTTTAGGAGCTGTTTAACAGAACATTTGAAATGTGGAAGAATATATTAAAATTACATATACTCAATGTTATGACTTCTGAGATTACACTGATTGATTACGTACCCCGAATTGTGAAGATTCCTACTGGGATTGGAAACATTAGCTTTTATACACTAAGTCAGGCCGTGAAGGCAGGGGATTGGGGCTCAGACGGAAATAGATCAGTCATGATGAAATGGTGAAGCAGGCTCAATGGGCCAAATGGCCAAATTCTGCTCCTGTATCTTATGGTCTTAATGGAAATTTCAGTAAAATTAGGATTTCCATACATCCAAGACCAACAGTGGACACTAGACTCCTTGGAACTGGACTCATTGGGTTTATCTGGTATTGGACAGAAAGTTTAATTGATCTTCGTGGGGATGAGTTATCATCCCTCTTGCCTTCTATTTCTTTAAGCAATGGTCAGTTAATATCTTTCATTGTTTCTAAGGTACATTTTTAAAATCTTTTAATTATTTATGTTGTCATAATATTTCTGAACATTAGAGATTAAAATCAAAATCCTTGACAGCTGTAACTTTGTTCAAAGTTCTGTCCATGCCTTGTCCTCCTGTCAAAACTTGAGAGTATTCCACAAGTGTCAATGGACTTTGTCCGTGAAACCTCATTGCCATTGAGACCTTGCCCCCTGACATCAGTAAAGCAAGTACCTCAAATCAATAAAGTCAGTCATATATATCTGACCCTGATAAGACCAGGCACAAGCGGACTGTGCATAGTGAGTCCAGGTGCGGGCCTGGTACATCACTCTAGTCTATTGGATATATAGCAAGTCAGTTTTCTCATCATTGTATTTACATACCATATTACGAGTTAGAATTATATTTGTACACCAAACAAAAAGTATTGTTTGTGAAAGTGAAATTTCCTCAAAACAGCTTGGGCAAAGGAGATTTCTGGCCATACGTTAAAAAAGCAGCCTTCTTGAAACTCATTATCATTTTTTGGAATGCAAGGAAGGTCACAAAGTGCAAGTTTTAACTGCTTCTCTGGAAATATCTTTATTTATTTAGGAACACAGCGTGGAGTTGGCTCTTCTGGCCCTTCAAGCCACACTGCCCTGCAACCCCCAACAACCCTGATGACGGGACAATTTACAATGACCAATTAACCTTCTCATACATCTTTGGACCATGGGAGGAAACGAGAGCACCCAGGAGAAATCCATGCATTCCACAGGGTGGACAGACAGATTCCTTACAGATGGTGCTGGAATTGAACTCCAAACTCTGGAACGCCCCGAGTTGTTATAGGCCATGCTAACCGCTGTACTATTGTGGCTCCCATGTTACACTGATTGATTATAAACCTCAAGTACATTCATATAGGGTTATGGATTTTTAATGATATAAAGTATGACTTTCTAAAACATCTGTAGAATTTTCACATAATATAAGCTTACTTGTCCAACTGAAAGTCAAGTTTTCCAAACTTACCATTAAGCAATGGTGCACTCCTATCATTGGTAACAGCCTTCTTTAGCTTTCTTGTCTTGCATATGTCTGACAAAAGTGCATCTCTTCCTGCCTGCTGACTTTTGTTCAGGGCGGGTTTTTCAGTACATGCCTAATTGTTGCCAAGGGAATAAAGTAAGAAGTATATCTACTGCTGTTAAACTATCTTACCATAGATGTTAAAATGTACCAGCAGTAATTCAAATTTAAATACCGATGTTTATCAAAGCTTGATACCAACTGAACTTCCAGGGAAGCATCATGCAAAAAGTACCTTTCTTACTTTGTAGTCATTATAAAAGGAAGCTTTCCATAATCTATCAGAGGGAACTTTACATACATCTGTATTAATCCATATGGTTGATAGCAAGAGAAGATCAATAACTTGAAGGGACCGATTCAAACGCGTTACTTGGAGAATACCACTTGAGAAGTTGCATGGGGTGGGAAAGAGAGGCATCGGACATACCAAAGACCAATCGGTGCAAGAACGTTGAGTGGAGCAGGTTCTAAAACTGTGGACAGAGTACCAAATAAAAGTGGAGACATTGAAGAGGGAGAGAGAAATTGGCAAAAGTGTTATCAATAGAGAAGCTCCCACTGCAAAAACAAGCATATGAAAAGTAGTACTATTCATTTAGGATGAGATGTTAAACTGAGGCTCTATTTACTGTCTCAAGTAAACAATTCCATGACAAATGACAAAGCTCTTCCAACCACTTTTTAATCTCCCAAACATCGGCAAAGCTGATTTTCTATTTAGTTTTGGTAGTCTGCTATACTAATAGACAGCTTCATTTTCACTATTAAACATTGGTTGGAAAGAACTTTGAGATATCCTGGAGATTTCAAAAGGAACAATTGGTTTTAAATCACAATGTATTAATTTTAGTGGATGCCACTTTTCTATTTGTGCATCTTACTTGGTTAAGGAGACGACATTATTGTAAAGAAGAGATAATCAGCTATATTGTTTGTGGTCCTTGCCCACCCCTTCACCAAATGGTTCGAAACAGTGTGTGTCTTTTGCAACAGGTTCAACAGGAAGCTCAAATCTACTCACCTGATGACAATTACCTAATCAAGCTGCTTTTGTCTCCCAGAAAGCTGAGCTTTTGCAATTGCCTTTACAATTCATACTCAATGCAAATGTTACAAACAAAAATGCTGTTACATATCAATAATTTACCATAGCAACTGACAGAAATATACTCCTAATAGCTCTTGAACAATTTTTAAAAATTATCCTGTCTCCATTGAAGTTCATGGGTTTCTTTAAAAATCTTTCTGAATAATTAAACAAGTACATTGTCAAAATGATTTTTCAGCCTTAAACGTATTAACACTTCCCAATAAAATAATTCCCGGTCATTATTGTCTTGAATACCAATAAAATTTTATAAACTGCTCATGGGACTCTGCTCTAGATGCTGATAGTACCACTTGCTCATTAGAATCTTAAGTATACATCTACTCAGTCTTTTTAAATATACAAGCATGTCTGAATACACATCAAGCCCAACATTAATTTTTCCCCTCTATGAGCATGCATTCAAAATTTCTCCCTCACTTCCCATTTTCCCAGGGTTAGGAAGTCAGCAACTAAAGGGCACAGGTATAAAGTGAGAGGGGAGAGATTAATTAAGAACCTGAGGAGTAACCTTTCCAGCCAGGTGATCAGTACAGTGGATTCTGGCTAATTGGGACATAATGGGACCAGCACATTTTGGCCCAATTAAGCAGCTGTACCAATTAGCTGACATTTCATGGAATAGTTAAAAAGGTATAAAAAAGACTAACTATTGTTTACCTGACTAACAAATACTCCATTTAAATAAAAAACAGAACAAGTTAGAACACTAACAATACTACTATAGTACACTGTGTGTAGTTTCCTAATAGTTATTGACAGAGGAATTCATCCAGTGTACCCTACCATGTTCTTTTGATTGACTGAAAAAGGACAAAATCACCACCAGCACTTAGTGTAGGTAATGGACTGCATCCTCCAAATCTTCACTTCCATTGTAACATTCAAAATGATTGTCAATGCCTTCAAATTCTTCATAGTTCCCAACTTGTTGAAGTAGTGAAATCATTTCATTTTCACTCCCGGCCGTTTCTGGCATCTCCAAGCCTGAATGCTTAAAACCACAGTGTGCTAAACAGTTCCAAGTTGTTTTACTGCTTATTTTTTGCCAACTATCGGTGATAAAACTCACTGCTTTTTGAACACAAGCACACACAACCGACTATTTAAAATCTGTTTGCTTTAAGCACAGTATAGTGTCTAACGACGACATCTGAAAGCACCTGACAATAATCAGGAACTGTTTGGCAACAGTCTCCTGCTCCAATTAAGCCACATAATGTCCCAAATAAACGAAGGGAATTCTGGCTATTTTCTTGATTAGTTTTTATTCTTTAAAAGTTGTCCCAAATAGGCAGCTGCCCTGATTAATTGATGGTCCAATTAACTGGAATCCATTGTATATGGAACAAGCTGCCAGGAGAAGTGGTTGAGGCAGGTACACTAACAACATTTAAAAAGGTGCTTGGACAGGTACACGGAAGGAAAGGTTAACAGAGATACAGGGCAAATATGGGCAAACAGAACTAGAATAGATGGGAATCTTGGTTGGCATGGCAAGTTGGGCCAAATGGCCAGCTGTATGATTCTATGACAAGGTATCATCTGAAGAATATATATCAGAGCAGGAAGAGGCCATTCATCCCTTTGAACTTATCATACTATCAACTAAATCATGGCTGATCTTTTACCTTAAACACAACATTTTTTGCACAATTCTCATATCTTTCGTTTATTCATCTCAATTTGAGAGTAAGCAATGACTCAGCCCCTGCAGTCCCATGGGTAGAGAATTCTAAAATTTCACTGCTGAGTGAAGACATTTCTCCTCATTTCAGTCCTAAAATTGACGTACCCCTGATTTTCAGACCATTATCCTTAGCTCCAAACTGCTGATGAGGGAAACATCCTCCCTGTTTCTACGCTGTCGAACCCTAAGAATTTTTGTATGCTTCACTGAGATCTCTCATTCTAAATTCCAGAGTGTAGAGAGCCAGTCCATTCAAGCTCTTATGAAATTGCAGACCCACCTCACCCCAGGAACTAGTTAGGTGAACCTTTGCTGTATTTGCTCCATTGCTGATCTATTCTTTTTATGGAAAGGGAAAGAAAATTGTGCTTTTTACTGCGGATATGGTCTCAGCAAGGTGATGTAGGTCTGTAAAAACTCCTGTACTTAAATCCTGAAGGAATGAAGACAAGAGTACTGTTGCCATCCTAGTTGCTTACTGCACCTTCAGATTAACCTTTAGTGCCTGGTGTACAATGATACCTACGTCCCTGTGAACATATATCTGATAAATCAATATTATTAATTTAAGGTAATTTACAGATCAGATTGCATTAAAGGTTGCTGTGCAGTTCTGTTGGTATTTCTGCCTAGTGGTAGTCATATATAACTGTGAATATTCCAATGTGACAGTGAAAAATGATAACCTAAATCAGGGGTTCCCAAGCACGGGTAATGTTAACAGAAGGGTTCATGGACCCCAGTTTGGGCACCCCTGACCTAAATAATCAGTATCTGGAATATTATTACTGACATACATTGTGAAATTTACCGTTTTGTGCAGTAGTACAGTGCACAATATGAAAAAAAAATCAACATTGTGCATGCTCTCACCAGTTAAAAATACACATCACTCTTATTTTTCCCTAACCCTTGTTCTCCATGTATCCACTCATTTACTTTGTCCACATCTCCTTTAATCCTCTGTGCATCCCCTTCGTTAATCACAGGACCTCTTGCAGCAAACTTGGAAATATGACATTTGGTTCTCTTGGCCAAGTTATTGACACAGATTGTGAATAGGTAGGGTCTGGGCACCCCTCCCTGCGGTGCCAAGTAGTCAGGACCTGCTGATTGGAGAACCCATCTATTCTTACCGTTTTCTATCGATTAACCAACTTTGAATCCAGACAACACATTACCACCAGTTGTACATACATTAACTTTGTTCCGCTACCTCCCGTTTGGGACCTCGTTAAAATCCAAATACAATCACATCCATTTGTATCTCCTATTCTGATCTTCTGGGGACATCTTTAAACACTACAAAACGTTAGCCAAGTACAAGCCCTCTTTCATAAATCCATGTGAATCGGCTGGTTGAGTGGTGGCACAACAACCATCTAGCATGTCAACCTCAACATCAGCAAGACCAAGGAATTGATTGTGGACTTCAGGAAGTGGAAGTCATCGAAAGGTCAGCAGTGGAAAGGATGAACACCTTCAAATTTCTGGGTGTCGGCATCTTAGAGAATTTATCTTGGGCCCAACATATCAAAGCAATCATGAAGGAGTCATAGGTATCATGGTGCATATACATGTTAGTGATTAAAATGATATTGCATCAGATTTGTGGTGCCCCCCTCATCATCTCCCCAAGCAGCACATGAACAGTTATACTTCATTAGGGGCTTGAGGAAATTTAGTATGTCACCAAATTCTCAAATAAATGTCTATAGATTAATGGTGGAGAGCATGCTGACTGGTTGGATCACAGCCTGGATTGGAGAGAGTGCAGAAGAGGTACATAAGGATGGTTCTGGGAATGAAAGGGTTAACATGTGAGGAGCATTTGGCAGCTTTGGGCCTGGACTCACTGGAATTTAGAAGAATGTGTGGGGATCTCATTGAAACCTATCAAATGTTGAAAGGACTAGATAGGGTGCATGTGGAGAGGATGTTTCCTATGGTGGGGTTATCTAGAACTAGAGGGCACAGCCTCAAAATTGAGGGCCAACCTTTTAGAACAGAGGTAAGGAGCATCTTTTTTTCAAGCCAGGGAGTAGCGAATCTGTGGAATGCTCTGCTACAGGCTGCGGCAGAGGCAGGGGGTATCGTTGGGATGGAAGTTGATCATTTCCTGATCGGTCAGGGCATCAAAAGCAGATGTATGGGGCTGAGTGGGATCCAGGATCAGCCATGATGGAATGGTGGACCAACCTCAATGGGCTCAATGGCCTAATTCTGCTCTTTTGTCTTATGCCTGGCATGCAGGATTGAACAAGGCTGCAGATTAACCTTCAGTAACTGGTGTACAATGACACCCAAGTCCCTTTGAACATATATCTGATAAACTGATATTACTCAGCCAGTGCCATCACAGGTACAAGCCTCATCACTATCAAGGACATCTTCAAGAAGATAGCATCCATCATTAAGGACTCTCGCCATCTGAGACATGCCCTCTTCTCATTCTTACTATCAGGGAGGAAGTACCAGAATCTGAACACCTACTTTCAGCACTTTTGTTTGAGGAACGGCTTCTTACACTCTGCTATCAGATTTCTGAATGGTCGATGTGCCATGGAGACAGGGAGTGAGCCAATGATCTTGCCGGTGCAGACTGAAATCAGGGAGGTGGGTGCGGAAGGCAAGCGGGTGTTCAGTGCCATCTACCAGCCTCTCAGTCACTGCTGCCGGTGGTGTCTGCGTGTGGCGGTCTCTTACTCGCTGCTCCTGAAGGAAGGTCCATTCGTGCGTGTGTGTCTCTGTCTCTGTGTGTGTCTGTCTCTCTCTCTCTCTCCCATCGGTGGATGGTGATGGAGTAAAGTTTACTTAACACGGATTGTAGACTTGCACTCTAACTTAGGTTTCTGATGTGTTCTAGTTCAGGTCACTCCTTTCCTGTAACTACTTTTGGGTAATTTTTTTTAAAAATCGGGGCAGCCTGCAGATAAGAAGCACAGAGCTGAACTGAAATATGTCTTTTAATTTTGTGTTTTATGTTCTGTGTTTTCACTTTTTTTTGTTGCCGTTTGTGCACAGGGGTGAGGGGGTTTGACATTTTTCTTTAATGGGTTGGTTCCAATGGTTCTTTGTTTCGTGACTCTCTGCGGGAAACACAAACTTCAAGGCTGTAAATTGTATACAAACTTTGATAATAAATGTACTTTGAACCCATGAATGCTACCTTGTGATTCCTCATGCAGTACTTTTTAAAATTGTAACTTACTGTAATTCTATTTGTGTCTTGTACTCTGCTACTGCCACAAATCCTCAAATTGCACTGAGTGAAATACAGTGGATTCCAGTTAATTGGGCTATTGGTTAATCAGGACAGCCAGTTATTTTGGAAACAGCTACTAAGTCGAGCAAAAAGCTGGGATTCCCCTTCATTTCTTTGGGACACTATGCTGCTTAATTGGGGCAGGAGACTAACTGTGGCTAAACAGTTTTCAACTAGTGGCAGTCACATGCATTTGTGTGGCTGTTAAGACATTTCCCCATGCTCAGAGTGATCAGTTTTTAAATAAAGGCAGCTGCGTGTGTTTGCATTTAAAAAGAAGTGATTTTTGTCACTGAGAGTCAGCGAGAAATAAGCAGCAAGACAATTTGGAACTGTTTTGCTCATCATGGTTTCAAGCATTCAGGCTTGGAGATGCCAGAAATGGCCAGGAGTGAAAATGAAATGATCTGCACTGATTTTGTTCATTTACAGTCAATCAATTCCTCCATCATAACTATTACAAATGAATATATTTTTATAATACTGTAGAGCTATTGCTAGTGCTTTAATTTGTTCTGTATTTCATTTAAATATATAAATTGTTACTCAGTTAAACAGTAGTTTGTCTTTTTTATACCTTTTAAACTATTTCCAGCCACTTAATTGTGCCAAAATGTACTGGTCCCAATGTGTCCCAATTAACCAGAATCCACTGTATCTAATCAGTGAAGTGAGCAAGTGGTTAAGGCATTGGACTAGCGACCTGAAGGTTGTGAGTTCGAGCCCCAGCTGAGGCAACGAGTGGTGTCCTTGAGCAAGGCACTTAATCACGCATTGCTCTGCAATGACACTGGTGCCAAGCTGTATGGGTCCTAATGCCCTTTCCTTGGACAACATTGGTGTCATGGAGAGGGGAGACTTGCAGCATGGGCAACTGCTGGTCTTCCATACAACCTTACCCAGGCCTGCGCCTTGGAGAGTGAAAACTTTCCAGGCACAGATCCGTGGTCTCGCAAGACTAACGGATGCCTTAAGTTAAGTTAATCAGTCAATCATGTGACTGCAAGTCAATGCATAAAAGCATGTAGACGCGGTCAAGAGATTTAGCTGTTGTTCTGACCAAACATCAAAATGGGAGATAAATGTGATCCGAGTCACCTTGACCATGAACAATTGTTGGTGCCAGATGGGATGATCTGAATATCTCAGGAACTGCTGATCTCCTGGGATTTTCTCACACAACAGCAATCTCTAGAATTTACAGAGAATGGTGCAAAAAAGCAAATCGTAGTGTGCGGCAGCTCTGTGGGTGAAAACACCTTGTTAATGAGAGGGGTCGGGGGATAATGGCCAGACCGGTTCAAGCTGACAAGAAGGTGACAGCAACTCACGTAAGCATGCGTTACAGCAGCGGGGTGTAAAAGAGCTTCTCTGAATGCACAATGCTTCAAACCTCGAAATGGATGGGCTACCGCAGCAGAAGACCACAATGGGTTCCACCAGTGTACCTAATATAATGGCACATCACCATATACTAACTGAGATTCACTTTCTTGCAGGCATTCACAGTGGACCAAAGAAGTACAATAGAATCAATGAAAAACTACACACAAAGACTGGCGCACGGATGGATGGATGGAGTACAATGTTAGTACTCATTTAGGACCACTCTTCACTGCACATACATGGCTCCTCCATGGAGAGAGTTAGGTGCACCAAGTCTCTGGGCATGCACATAACGGATAATCTCACCGGGTCCCTCGACACCACCTCCTTGGTCAATAAAGCATAGCAGCGCCTCCACTTCCCGAGGAAATTGAAGTGAGTGAGGTTCCCCCCTCCCCACCCCATTTTCACAGGAGCACCAGGGTGCCCTGACTCGCAGCATCACCGTCTGGTACAGGAATTTCAAGGCATCCCTATGAAGGATTGTGAGGACTGCTGAGAGGATTATCAGAGTCACTCTTCCACCCATAGAGATATTGATCAGGAGCACTGTGTACGCAGAATTGTCAGTGAACCCTCCCATCCGTCCAACAATCTCTTTGAACCCTTCCCCCCAAATCATCAGGCAGGATGTACCACAGCATTAGGACAAGAACTGTTTGGATGAGAAGTGGCTTCTTCCCCCAGGCTACAAGACTACTGAACTCCCTGCCACCACCCAGATCTCATCACATGTGAACCGCCAGTAGCTTTACACTGTTTACCTTGTATATGCACCTTATTATTTAGTAATTTATTTGTGGTAATATTACCTTGTGTGTTATGTGTGAGAGTTACAATGTCTGTAAGAAGTATCCACCTCCCCCCCCCACCCCTTGGATGTTGTCATTTTTTTTTGTTTTACAACATTGAATCACAGTGGATTTAATTAGACTCTTTTGGTTTTTGTTTTGCACCTTGGTCTGGAGAAATGTCACTTTGTTTAGTGATGTACATGTGTACAGTTGAATGACAATAAACTGAACTTGAACTGACCGGAGTATATATGCATTGAGGACCCCATGACTGTCTTATCCTGTATCTCTAATTTTAACATTTATGCTACGCCCAAAATCAAAACTACTATTTGAAGGCCTATCAGCAATTCCCACTTACTGCTTAGTTCCACAATCTGCCAGGCCAAGGATACTGTTCTCATCTTTTAAGCAAGATTACTGGCTTGTGAGGGAAAAGGAAGGGAACCATGTTATGTGTCTTTCATTTGCAGAGGGAAGTAAAAGTTGGCCATTAGGCAATGTTCAGAAAGTGACTTGGTAAGGTGGCAGTGGGTGCCTGTGGAGTGCAAGAATCGTTTGCAGGGGAAGGGTAGGGCAGTAGGTTGGAACAAGTTTCATGAGAAGTAAAGGACAAGGAATAGGTTAAATGAAGCAGAACAAACAGAAGATAGGCCAAGATTGGGAGTCAAAAGTCAGAAGTGGAATCCAGGCCCATTGACCCGCAATCTATTCTCTACCTACCTAGTTAATTTAGAAGTGCTGCCGTTTTGCCAGCCTTATGATCTACTGCTCCATTTATTTGGGATATTTTAATTAACCCAGAATTTTGCAGCAAGCACATACCTTGTGAAAGCTCAGCTGCTCTTTTCCTGCAAGTTTTAAGCCGAGCAGGAGTGGAAATACTCAAGCGTGCGACTCAAGTGAGAGTGGCTGGCAGAGCAGAAGATTTTTTTTTTGAAACACAGAGTGCCGAGATGCACTCCCATGGGTTGTGGTAGAGGCTGGTACAAAAGGGACATTTAAGAGACTCTGAGATGGGCACATGGATGAAAGAACAATGGAGGGTTATGGGTTGTGTAGGATGGAAGAGATCGATTGATCGTGAGTAGGTTCATATAAATCGGCATAACATCACGGTCCAAAGAGAATTGTTTTATGCTCAGTAATGTTTAAAGGCCAGTCACAGTGGACATTCTTAGAAGAAATAATAAAGGCTGGAGCTACAGAAAGCACCTGTAAAGGGCTATAGAGTGCCCTCTGCTGGTGAGAATGAGATTTCCACTTCCTCCAATCAGCTCTTGCTCTCACTCCTCCATCCTTTCAATCACCACCATTCACCATCTTCTGGGCCGCTCTCTATCCATCAGTCATCCTCACTCACTCACACACACATCCTGTCCCCAGTACCTTCTGTGAACCTCCCCACCTCCCCAAAAACTAGGAAAATCTCATTCAACAGGCTGCGGTTCCTCAGTGTCCTACGCATTTCCCTTCCAAGACTGCACCAATGTGCATGGCCAGCTGATTTTACATCCCTGTTTTCCACAGACCCCAGAGGCTGCTGACCAACTGTATAAAATGGGACAGTGATGAAGTGGAATCAAGTGCTATTTTGCAATCCATATTGATGAAGATTAATCAGAACATAATCAGTCTAGCTGTGGTTATTAGTTGAATCACAAGCCAGTAATTGCAACCTCCCGTCAGGTCAACTCTTGCAGCTGCCTGTTGTTTTGCAGTGGGTATTAATCTTTCTCCTTACATTGCCCACGTTTACCAAACACTGAATGTTCCGATTCCTTTTGTCACCATCTCATCCCATCAATGATTTCACACAAATTTATCTTCATCTTGCACTTTTTCTGCAATGCTGTGCAAGCTGTGATAACCGTGACTCTACAACCTCAGTGAAGACTGGTGTCACACTTCTCTCGTTACTCTTGCAGTAGTGTGTATGTAACCTCCAAACTTCCTACAGAAGTGGAGTTTATTTTCAGAACTGATGTGAAAACGTTTAACCAATGATAACTACACACCAAAACCAATCCTCAGTCATCCAGGTGGCAGAATTTCAGATGGTGACGAGGAGGCATAAAGGAGCACAATGGATCAGCTGGTGGAGTGGTGTCACAACAACAGCCGTGCATGTAACATCAGTATGACCAATGAATTGATTGTGGACTTCAGGAAGGAGAAGTCGAGGGAACACACACCAGTTGTCATCGAGGGATCAGCAGTGGAAAGAGTGAGCAGTTTCAAGTTCCTGGGTGTCAACGTCTCTGAAGATCTATCCTGGGTTCAACATATCAATGCAGCTACAAAGAAGGCTCGACAGCAGCTATATTTCATTAACAGTCTGAGGAGACTTGGTACGTCACCAATGATACTTCAAATTTTTTACAGATGTGCTCTGGAGAGGATTCCACATGGTACGGAGAGAACACTGCACAGGAGCTGCAGAAAGTTGTAAAACAGCCAGCTCGATCAAAGACACTAGCCTCCCCAACACTGAAGTCATCTTCAGAAGGTGAGGCTTCAAGAAGGTAGCATCCATCATTAAGGACCCTCATTACTCAGGACATGCCCTTTTCTCAGTGCTACCATCAAGGAGGAGGTACAAGAGCCTGAAGACACACATTCAATGTTTCTTCGTTCCTTATGACATCAGATTTCAAAATGGACAATGAACCCATAAACACTACCTCACTATTTTTTTTGCTCTTTTTGTACTTAATTTATTTTTTTAATATATATTTCTTAGTGCAATTGATAATTCTTCTAAATGCAGGTAACTAAAGCATACATTACGTTATGGATCATACATTAAATAGACCTTACATTAAAATAATATAGTTTCTAGCACATTCTGGCCCCAATGCCCTCTGACAATGAAGGTTTATTGAGAGTGTTATTTACTTAATATTTGAGCAATCTTGCAAATATATTGTTTCATTAAGCATTCTCTGTTTATATTAATTCATTATGGTTATATATAAAAATACGTGAATTGCATACGTCATGACGCTACTATGAGATAAATGTGTGTCTTGCTTAAAGTAAACACAAACAGATTTGTATCTCTCAGCCCTCTTGTTTTCTTTTGAATTAATTTCATATTCTGGAGTTAAAGAACTGAACAGAAAAAGCCAGGACTACTTCCCACATCCCAGGAGCCTGGTGAAGGCAAACCTCAGTGATGAAATTCACCACTACCTTTACTGCTGAAAGGAAAGAGGAACAGCAGCAGTCAGAATTATTGGGAGGAAGAACAAATATTGAAGGACTAAAGGAAAGATGAAAAAGAAGAGGCATGAGGGGACAGGTCAGGTGAATGGGACAGCATTGAGGAGTGGGGTAGAACAGAGGGATTTGGCAATACAGATCTACAACTACTTGAAAGGTAGATAGGATTGCCACAAGTAGATAGGGTTGTAAAGAGAGCTTTTGGCACATTGGCTTTCATAGATCAAGAGTTGGGATGTTATGTTGAAGTTGTACAAGGTATTGTGTGCAGTTCTGGAGATCTACCTGCAGGAAAGTTGTAAATAAGATTGAATGAGTTCAGAGAAAATGTAGAAGGACGTTGCTGATACTTGAGGGCCCGAGTTATAGAGAGAGGTTGAATAGGTTAGGACTTTATTTCCTGGGCTGGAGGAGAATGAGGAGAGATTTGATAGAGGGATACAAAATATCGAGGGGAACAGATAGGGTAAATGCAAGCAGGCTTTCTATCTTATCTATACCTCTTAGCACCACCTCCTGTAAGAATGTTATTCCCTTTTCTCGGTTCCTTCATCTCTGCAACATATTTTCCAAGGATGAGGCTTTCTGGATCAGGGATGACCTCTTTCTTCAAAGAACAGAGTTTCCCTTTCTTCACCATTGATGCTGCCCTCACCTGCAACTCCTCCATTTCCCAGACATCCGTGCTCACCCCATCTTCCAGCCACCTTAACAGGAGTACAGTACCTCTTGTCCTCACTGGCCACCCCATGCATTCACCTTCAATGGAAGCCTACCACCAAACATATCTTTGCCTCCCCAACTCTCCACTTTCTGCAGGGATCATTCACTTTGTGATTCCCTTGTCCATTTGTCCCTCCCCACTATTCTCCCTCCCGACACATATCCCTACAAATGACTGAAAAGCTCGACCTGTCCAGTCACCTTCACCCTTATCTCCATTCCGAGCCACAAACAGTCCTTCCAGGCGAGGTAGCACTTTTCAGCTGTGAATCTGTTGGGGTTGTCTATTACATCCAGTCCTCCCAATGAGGTCCCCTCTACACTGGCGAAGCTCAACATAAATTGAGGGACCACTTTGTCGAGCACCTCCACTTCACCCACCAAAAGCCGAATTCATGTCGGCCTATGGTGAAGGAGCAACACCTAATATTCCATCTGGGTAACCTGATGACATCAACATTGATTTCTCCTTCCGGTAAAATATTTCTTCCCTCCTCCTTCCCCATTCTGGCCCCTTACCTCTTCTCCTCAGCTGCCTATCACCTCCCCCATGGTGTCCCTCCTCCTCTCATATCAGATTCCTTACTCTCCAGCCCTTGACCTTTTCCACCTACTTGGCTTCATCTATAGTCTTCAAGGTTGTCCTCTTTTCCTCCCCCCACTGCTTTTCATTCTGGCATCTTCCCTTCCCCTTTCCAGTCTTGGCCTGAAACATCGACTGTTCATTAATTTCCACAGATGCTGCCTGACTGACCTGCTGAGTTCTTTGAGGATTTTGTGCATTTTTCCCCAGAGGTTGGGTAAGACTAGAAATAGAGGCCATGGGTTAAAGGTGAAAGATGAAATGTTCAAGGGGAACATGAGGGGAGAACGTCTTCACTCAGTGGGTGGTGAGAGTGTGGAATGAGCTGCCAGTGGAAGTGGTGGATGTGGGTTCAATGTCAACCTTTAAGAGAAATTTGCAAGAGAGAACATTTGGGTAAAATGGGAGGATTTTGGAGAGCTATGAACTAGGTGCAGGTTGATGGGACTGGGAAGAATAATAGTTCGACGTGGACCAAGTGGGCCAAAGTCTTTCTTTTTATGCTGTAGTGTTCTACGACGCAATGATTAACATCCATATTGCCCTCTCATATCAACTCCACTCTGCTCCTTTCCTATTCAAACTAATGCCTCTTATCTGCACCATATTCAACTAAAGGAACTGCAGCGGGGTTAACCACAACTCTAGACATCTCATCCGTTATGACTTTCACGTGTGACAAACCATGAAGCATTCAACATTTATCAAGAGGGGTAAAGCAAACACACTACTACATGGGTATGTATTTGTGGAACAAAGGACAGCCACTTTGGTCTTCAATGTCCACTCCAACTACCCCCTTCTGATTTACCTTCTTACCATCATCATCATGTCCCATGTCGTATGATGTGGTCTTTGACTATGATTGTTTTCGGCAAATTTTTTCTACAGAAGTGGCTTGCTATTGCATTCTTCTGGGTAGTGTCTTTACAAGATGGGTGAACTCCAACCATTATCAATACTCTTCAAAAACTGTCTGCCTGGAGTCAGTGGTCGTATAACCAAGACTGTGATATGCACCAGCTGCTCATACAACCATCCACCATCTGCTCCCATGGCTTCGTATGACCCTGATTGGGGTTGCTAAGCAGGTGCTACACCTTGCCCAAGGGTGACTTGCAGGCTAGTGGAGGGAAGGAGCACCTTACACCTCCTTTGATAGAAATGCACTGATCTCCACCCCTCCACCCCACTCTTTTACCAGTCTATTTCTGGTTGACTACTCATCTTCAATTTCCCTCTTGTTTTGCACAATCACAATCCAAAACTCTTTTACTGTCCACTCATTGCCTTCAATCCATTTCCAATCCTCATTCTTCAATACACTTTTTCCTCCCCCAATTCCTTCTATTTAACACACAAAATTATACCCACTACTACTCTGTTCAAAATTTGCTGTCACCTATCACACATCTAATTTTGTGGCTGTATTTGGAACTTTGATATCAGACAATAATGAAGCAACCATTCATCCCAATAAGCTTGCAATGATCTCTCCATTTTAAACAATTAATTTGTTTAGTGTTTTGCCATGATCCCAATGTGTCAAACTCATCTAATCTTGCTGCCAACATCATGGGCATGTGCACAAACACACAGTCATTATAAGATGCCATTACAGTACTTATTCTTCTCACTTAAAACTATTTTAGCAGAACACATTCAAGTTAGTGATTAATCATCTGTAGAAAGTCATTACATGAAATAATGAGTTAGGCAAGATTCTCTAGTGAAATAATCCTCACCATTCTAGATAGATTGGGGCAGCACGGTAGTGCAGAGGTTAGCACAACGCTTTAGGGTACAAGTGACCAGGGTTCAATTCCTGTCATTGCCTGTAGGAGTTTGTATGTTCTCCCCATTACCGTGTGGGTTTCTTCCCACCGTTCAAAAGATGTACCAGTTGATAGGTTAATTTGTCATTGTAAATTCCAGTGATTAGGTGAGAGCAAAATTGGGGGATTGTAGGGTGGTGTGGCTTGATTCCACTCTGTATCTCAATTAAAAATTATATTATAAACCTGGGTATTAAATAGGGCAATGGACAGGATGGAGGAGCAGTGGGAAGCAGGGCTGGATAGGAAGAAAGGCAGTGAGCTGTCACTTGCAGAATTCCAGAAACCGATCGTATGAAATTCAGTTGCACCCAATCACTCTGAATCCACCAACTCCTGGCCAAAACTGGAGACACAGTTGCTGTGATCTAGAGCATAAAACAAACCACAGGAGAAACTCAGCCAGTTCGGCAGCATCTGCGAAAGCAGTGGGATAGGCAGCCTCTTGGGTTGCAGCGAGTGTGTGTAGAGTATAAAAGAGGTGAGAGTGAGAGGCGAGGCAGGGCTGGGAGCTGAGAGGTGGAACCAAGTCAAGAGAGGGCTGATGGGCGTGATGGGTGGAGGGGACAGGGCGAAATGTTGGGAGACAGCAGCTGGTGGATGATAGCTAGAGACAGATAAGGAGAGAGCGAGAGAGAAAAAAAGAGGGCTGATGGAAGCAGGTTGGGTGAAGAGGAGGGTGGAGGTACAGATGGGGGCAGAGGCTTGAAGATGATAAAAAGAGAGACACTAGGCACTACAGATGCTGGAATCTTGACAAGTAAGCAAGCTCCTGGTTACATGCCATTTCAACCCCTGTTCCCACACCCACCCACCTGTCCTCAACCTTCTCCACTGCCAGGGAACAACGCTTCATATTCTGCCTGGGTAGTCAACAACGTATGTGGTCTCAACAGTGACTTGTCCACTCTCAAGTACCCGCCTCCCCGCCCCCGTAATTCTTTTGTCCCTCTGATCCATTCAGGTTTATTGAATGCCAGCCGTCCCCCCCCCCCCCCCAAGTTTCATTTCCCTTTCCTTCACCTGGTTCCATCTGCCTATCACCCACACACTTAATCTAGTGAGTCTCCTATCCCCCCTCCCCACTGGCTCATCATCCCTCCCTCATCTGATTCCATCTCACCTCCTTTACTTATATTCCAGTGTCTGTAGCCTCATGTGTCCACTTACAGCCTTTGTTTCCACCCTTCCCTATCCACCCCCCCCCGCCACAAACTGGGCTCCATCTGCTCTCCTCCCCCCCCCCCACTCTATATCTGTCTCGACCAGCAGCTACCTCCCAAATCCTCCCTCCCAGCGCCATCTGCCCATCATTCTCCTCCTCACCCTGTTTCATGTCAGAACCTGCCTCATTGCTCCCCACCGCCCGCCTGGCTATTTCCCCTCCAGACTCAGTCTCGATACAGGGTCTTGACCCAAAACTTCCACCATCCCTCGACATCCACAGATGCCACCTGACCTGCTCAGTTCCCCTAGCAGCTTGGGTTTTTTTTCGCTCCTGGCCACAACTGACTGCTGAACCAGTTAATGTTTGATTGAAGAGATAAAAAGCAAAGACTTATGAATTTTGGTAGAATAATTTTCAGCAAGAAAAGTGACAAATTAAATCTTTCTAAGTTGTTCTATTAATAATTAAACAGAATCCGAACTGAGATTCACATGTAACGTTCTGATATACACTTACAAATGCAAAATTATCTTGCATTTTTTAGAACTATCATTAAAAGATCTCTGCCACAAGGCTGCTATAGGAAGTGGTTAAAACAGGAACAAAACAACAGAATATTGTTACAGAAAGAATACCGACATTTTTTTCAGATCATTTGATATAAATCATCAAACACATTGGAAGGCGTTGCTACAAAGTTAACCATTCTGCTCCACACACTTACCTGGCATATTCCCACATGAATTCAACTTTGGCACAAGTATTGTATTTTTTTTAAAAACTTCTCAATATTGGTGGAATATAGAACATGATGATCATTTTCATACAAATGGCAAATATTTATTTATTGATTGAGATACTTTGCAGAATAGGACCTTCCAGCCCTGCGAATCGCTCTGCCCAGCAACTCCTGATTTAACCCTAATCATGGGGCAATTCACAATCACCAATTAACCTACCGACTGGTACATCTTTGGACTGTGGGAGGAAACCAGAGCACCCGGAGGAAACCCACTCCATCATGGGGACAACATACAAACTCCCTACACCGACAGTGGCGGGAATTGAACCCGGTGCTGGCATTGTAAAGCATTGTGCTAACCACTACACTACCATGCTGCTCAAAGCTATTTAAGGGAAGCTCAAATTCAAAAATGTCAAGGAAAACAAGTTCTTGGGGAACAACGACAGTAAAGGCAACTATGCCAAGTGGATTTTTTAAAAAAATGCTTCTTCTACACAGGACACTGATGCATTAATGGTGGAAGAAAGGATGGGGAAAGGATTTGATAAAATTAATTTTAAAATTTCACCATCACAAAGGCATCAAAGTAGATATTCAAGTTGGTGATTAAAATTATAGTGAATTAGATTTCTGCAGATACTCTCATTTCTCTGAACGGCAGATCAGAACTGAGGCCAAAAACAAAGGAGCTGGTTGTGGACTACAGGAGGAATGGAGACAGGCTAACCCTTATTGACATCAATGGATCCGGGGTTGAAAGGGTCAACAGCTTTAAGTTCCTCGGCATACACATCACCGAGGATCTCACGTGACCTGTACATACCGGCTATGTGGTGAAAAAAGCACAATAGTGCTTCTTTCACTTCAGATGGTTGAAGAAGTTTGGCATGAGTCCCCAAATCCTAAGGACTTTCTACAGGGACACAACTGACAGCATCTTGACTGGCTGTATCACTGCCTGGTATGGGAACTGTACCTCCCTCAATCGCAGGACTCTGCAGAGAGTGATGCGGACAGCCCAGCGCATCTGTAGATGTCAACTTCCCACTATTCAGGACATTTACAGCGACAGATGCGTAAAAAGGGCACGAAGGATTACTGTGGACCCACATCACCCCAAGCACAAACTGTTCCAGCCGCTACCATCCGGGAAATGGTACCGCAGCATAAAAGCCAGGACCAACAGGCTCTGAGACAGCTTCTTCCACCAGGCCATCAGACTGATGAACTCACGCTGATACAATCGTGTTTCTATTGACTGTCCTGTTGTATATACTATTTATTACAAATAACTATAAAGTGCACCTTGCACATTTAGATAGAGATGTAAAGATTTTTACTCCTCGTGTATGTGAACAATATAAGAAATAAAGTCAATTCAATAACTATACTTTATTCGGAGTTTGAGGTGATTTGTTATGTCACTAAAGACTCTAAAAAGTTTCTACAGATGTACGATGGAGAGCTTTCTGACTGGCTACGTCACTGCCTGATAAGCAAGCTCTGATCTGCAAGGCTTCACCCTCCCCACCATTAAGGCTATCTTCAAAGGATGGTGACATCCATCATTAAGGACCCTCACCTCCCGGGGCATGCCCTCTTCTCATTACTACCATCAGAAAGGAACATGAATACCTACACTTGGGTGTTCTAGGAACAGCTTCTTCCCTTCTGCCATCAGATTTCTGAACGGTCCATGAACACTAAGTTGCTATCCCTTTTTAGTCGTATCTATCCATTCATTTATTTATTTATGTGACATAGTAGTTTTTATACCTTGCACTGTACTGCTGGCACAGTTTCATAATGCAGTTTCACAGTGATAATAAATCAGATTCTAATTAAGCACAACACACATCAAAGTTGCTGGTGAACGCAGCAGGCCAAGCAGCATCTGTAGGAAGAGGTGCAGTTGATGTTTCAGGCCGAGACCCTTCGTCAGGACCTCTTCCTAGAGATGCTGCCTGGCCTGCTGCGTTCACCAGCAACTTTGATGTGTGTTGCTTGAATTTCCAGCATCTGCAGAATTCCTGTTGTTTGCGTTCTAATTAAGCGCATCAGCTTTCATTTTCACATAGGAATGTTCTCAATTATATGTTACTACCACTAGATGGCGACATCAACAGAAATGTACATTAACAATGCAATCTGATCCCCAATTTACATTAAACTTAATAACATAGGGCTCCTCCTCCACCCCACCCCAGTATCCATTCCCACGTGAACCTTCTGCTGATATTTACAATATGATTTTAAAAAAAACAAAATACAAAAGGTCTGTGGTGGCCAGCCAGCAAGTATCCTTTACTGGTTTTAGGATGGAATAAGATCACCCATGCAAGAGGAGAGCAATATCATAGAATAATTCTTTTTGATATCATAATTTTCTTTTTCTTAAGTAAATTTTTGTTTGAGGCATTTAGGCAAACTACTCAATCACGCACGGTTGTTCGGAGCAGCTTGAGTCCTGAACGTTTCATAGTTTTATTTTTGGTTTTAAAAGCAGTGTTTTCATGTTATATTAACTTCAGTAGGGTCTTATTTTCAGTTTTACAATGGTTACTTAGATACTAAAGGAGTGAAATTACACCGGGTTAGTGTTAGAAAGTGGCAAAGGTAAACGATTAGCCATTTTCAACAGCCCCACCCACCCACACCGCCTGCATGTATGAAGAGCCACACTAACTCAGATTTAGAAATATTTAACTTTTACAAATATGCAAAGATATCAGGAAGGGATGCGTTTTTAAAAATTGTTCAAGTTCATCAGTGTTTCTGTCTAATACGCAAACTGGGTTTAATTCTGATTTTCAGTCCAAAATCTAATTAAGTTGCTTCTGTTGAAGGGTCATTAGCTCTCTGTCCTCTCCACCCCCCCCCACTGATTGCTTAACCGCCTGAGCATTTCCAACATTGCCATTTTCATTTCTAAATAAACCAATGATGTTTCTCTCAGTCAACAGTGAAATGAATTTGCTGAAAGGTAGCCTTGCCCGTGGGCTCTAATGTCTGTACTCTCTGATGAAACAGTTCACAACCACCATAAACCTTCAAACAGCAGATTTGAAACACAGGAACTGTTGGAAATATTTTTGCAAGATCCGGTGGAATATTAACAACTTAAAGGACTGCAGATCTGCCCCTTCAGCGAGTTGCTCGCTGGTGGAGATGACGAAGAAGCTGCGCAACGTGAAGGCTTATAACCTGAAAACGACTGACTGTCACGGTCGCTTTTCTTGCGATCACAAGACCCTCTTGGACACTGTTAATGTGGAATGCTGCAAGATTTATTGGCGCAGTGCAGGGGAGGATGGCGGGGGAGCTACCTGGCCTCGGCTGGAGGGAGGACTAGGCCTCAAGCCATGGCGTCGCCTGTCTACAGCCACCAGGAGAGGGGCGTCGCAGCCTGCACACTCCACTGGAGTTGGTGTTGACCCCCAGTGTTCACTCAGCAGAACAACAGACCCATGGTCTAGACCATATACATATATATTTTGCATTATTGTATTTTACTAATACGTGCTTGCCATCCTGTATGTGTGGGGACTAGGCCCGAGCCATGGTGTCGCCTGTTTAGAGTTGCCAGGGAGAGGTGTTAGGCCGGTGTGGTGTGCATCCAGGCTGGAGTCAGTGGTGCCCCTCCCCCCCCAGGCGTTCCATTGTCAGAAAACCAACTCTGTTGTGGTTGTCTGCAGATTTCAGCAGCAATGGGTGGCTTGAGTTTGATCTCTTATATTGAATGGCTGCATCTTTCTCCCTTATGTGTGCTGAGTGTGGGTTCTGCTGTTGCTACTGTATTTTGCATCTTGACCCCAGAGTAATGCTGTCTCGTTTGAGTATTCATGTATGGTTGAATGACAATTAAACTTGAATGGAATCGAAGGGTAACATTTCTGGTCAATGATCTTCTGTCAGAACTGAAGAAACTTAAAAGCAAACATGCTCCAAGTACTTGAAACAATTTAATGATTTTTTTTATGCTTTTGCAGCTTCTAAATGTTCTCTTATTCATCATAATGATCATAAGTGGTTTATGCCACACTATAATTCCTCTGACAAAATCCGGGCTCCCGTTGTTCTCTGCACCAGCTTTGTGAACGGAGGTCAAATCATGCCATTTGGGATTGATTTATTTTGAGATACAGTTCAGAACAGGGTCTTCTGGCCCCCTGAGCAGCACTCCGCCAACCCCAGCCTAAACGCAAGACGATTTACTATGACCATTTTACCTACTAACCAGCATCTCTTTAGAATGTGGAAAGAAGCCAGAGACCACAGAGAAAACCCATGTGTTAATGGGAAGAACATACATGGTTTCATACAGAAGACACCGGAATTGAATTCCGACGCGGTACGTCATGCTAACCACTACGTTACCATGGAATCCAGCTTCCCGCCATGCACGGGGTGAAGTCAGATTCGCACACCCACCATCACCTTGCCCGAATGCCTCCACTACTGTATGTCTACTTAAGGTTCGAAGGTTCATTTTGTTGTCAAAGTATGCACGTACGATACAAATCTGATATTCGTCTTCTCCAGATAGCCATGAAATACAGAACAAACTATGAGAGTTGTTGAAAGAAAAAACACCCCCCCCGGCTTGAAAAAGAAAAAGAAACAAAACTCGCAAACCCCACAACTCCCCAGCCCCTCCCTTGCATGAGAAACTTAGATTGCCCACATGTAATGCATGGGGGGCATCAAAAACCCAAAACCCCAACCCCTTCCCTCGCAAAAAAAAGAGACTATAACATCAAGTTCCCAAGCCCCTCCCTTGCTAAAAAAACAGCAACAATAACATCAAACCCGAATGGATTTGAGAGGGAATGGCAGAGCAGACTTGATGGGCCAAATGGCCTACTTACGATTGTCTTACGGTTTTATAGTCTATTACTGTCATGGTTCAGTTGATATGCAGCAGAAATTATCCTCCTTGTCTGTGTTATCTCCCAGACAACCTCATATCCTCACAATGTATAAACTTAAGTGGACCTTAAATCACATTGTTTCCTGTTCACCAGTAACCAAAGACCTATGCTGGCAAATTTCTTCTACACGGCTCCACATAAACGTCCAAAAGAGATTTATGTTTTTGCTTTTCTGATATTGAGTTGTCCAATTTTAATCACTTTCACTGTTAACATTTATATCTCCAGATGCCAAAGCGCAAAGTTCTGAAATTCAATCTTCGCCAAACCTTTCAGAATTTCGATCCATCTGTTCCTTTTTTAAAGTCTACTGCTTTAACTAATATTTTTTTATTTTCTGTCTCAATATCCCCTCGTATGATTCAACAGCAAATCATTTCATAATTTTCTGTGAAGCAATCTGCATCTTTCTCTTGTATTACAAAGCACTACACATCAGGATACCACAATTACAGTGCATAGCCAAGTTGAATTTAAACCTCCAAACTAGCCAGATGCTTCTAAGTTGTGGAAAATTTCATTAAGAGGGGGGAAAAAAAATAAGGGACAAGTCTTGGCAGCTGAGATCAGCAAAATGTTAAGTATTACTGTAGTTAAAGACCACTACCTCAAGAGCAGACTGTGTGGCACAGTCACTCAGTACTTCAGTTAAGGACTACTACTTTAAGTAGCAGAGCCGCTGGAGTTGTTGCTTCACAGGTCCAACAACAGAGGTTTGATCTTAACCTCTCAAACCGTCTGTGAGGAGTTTGTATACATTCCCGTGTGACCACTCTGGTTTCCTCCCACTTCTCAAAGAAGTGAAGCTTGATAGGTTAATTGGCTACTTTACAATTGTCCCTCACAACACGCTGGAGGAACTCAACAGGTCGGGCAGCATCCGTGGAAACGATAAGTCAACGTTTCGGGCTGGAACCCTTCGTCAGGACTGAAGAGGGAAGGGGCAGAGGTCCTATAAAGAAGGTGGGGGGAGGGTGGGAAGGAGAAGGCTGGTAGGTTCCAGGTGAAAAACCAGTAAGAGGAAAGATAAAGGGGTGGGGGAGGTGACAGGCAGGAAAGGTGAAGAAGGAATAGGGGAAAACACAATGAGTAGTAGAAGGAGGCGGAACCATGAGGGAGGTAGTAGGCAGCTGGGGAGGGGGCAGAGTGAAATAGGAATAGTGGAAGAGAGGGGGAGGGAATTACCGGAAGTTGGAGAATTCAATGTTCATACCAAGGGGCTGGAAACTACCTAGACGGTATATGAGGTGTTGCTCCTCCAACCTGAGTTTAGCCTCATCATGGCAGTAGAGGAGGCCATGTATGGACATGACTGATCATTTCCACGGATGCTGCCCGACCTGTTGAGTTCCTCCAGCGTGTTGTGAGTGTTGCTTTGACCCCAGCATCTGTAGAGCATTTTGTGTTTACAATTGTCCCTCATGTGGGGAGAACCAGATGGGATTATGTGGACTGGAGGTCACAGAGACTTTGAGTGGGAGAATGGAGTTGCTCTCCTCCAAGAGCACCAAAACCTAGTTGAAGGGTTTGGAGGCTTGTGTGCCCCAATGACCCAGAGAGCTACATTGGCTAGAGTCAGGGTCTTGTGCTTTGGCTCTTGGTAGGGTCACCCATGCAAACAGGTTAAATAGTAGAGGCCAGACTAAGAGTCCTCCAGGTATGAGGTTCAGCACAACGCTAACAACCCAGTTGTTACGGAAACAGTAAGGAAGAATCCTTCTACAGCTGTGTGTGATGGTACTCCTGAGTCTCCACCTGGGGCTTGATTGGTTGACAAGAGTAAAAACAGAGAGGAAGCTACTAGCATTATGAAGGAAGCCCTGAACACTGCCAAGGCCAAGGCCAAATTTGATTGGAATGTACAAGCTAGCACAAACAACTGACAGAGAACGACCTTGCCAAGCTGTCGTCATTCCACACAGGAGGCAAGGTCCTCCCTACTTTCTGGCCAAGGAAGATTTCTAACCATATGATGAAGGAACAGCAGTAGATGTAGTGTATATGGATTTTAGCAAGGCATTTGATAAGGTACCCCAATCAAGGCTAATTGAGAAAGTAAGGAGGCATTGGATCCAAGGGGGACATTGCTTTGTGGATCCAGAACTGGCTTGCACACAGAAGGCTAAGAGTGGTTGTAGACGGGTCATATTCTGCATGGAGGCTGGTGACCAGTGGTGTGCCTCAGGGATCTGTTCTGGGACCCTTACTATTCTTGATTTTTATAAATGACCTGGATGAGGAAGTGGAGGGATGGGTTAGTAAGTTTGCTGATGACACAAAGGTTGGGGGTGTTGTTGATAGTGTGGAGGGCTGTCAGAGGTTACAGCGGGACATTGACAGGATGCAAAACTGGGCTGAGGAGTGGCAGATGGAGTTCAACCCAGATAAGTGTTAAGTGGTTCATTTTGGTAGGTCAAATATGATGGCAGAATATAGTATTAATGGTAAGACTCTTGGCAGTGTGGAGGATCAGAGGGATCTTGGGGTCTGAGTCCATAGGACACTCAAAGCTACTGCACAGGTTGACTCTGTGGTTAAGAAGGCATACGGTGTATTGGCCTTCATCAATCATAGAATTGAATTTAGGAGCTGAGAGGTAATGTTGCAGCTATATAGGACCCCACTTGGAGTACTGTGCTCAGTTCTGGTCGCCTCACTACAGGAAGGATGTGGCCATAGAAAGGATGCAGAGGAGATTTACAAGGATGTTGCCTGGATTGGAGAGCATGCCTTGTGAAAACAGGTTAAGTGAATTCGGCCTTTTCTCCTTGGAGCGACGGAGGATGAGAGGTGACCTGATAGAAGTGTACAAGTTAATGAGAGGCATTGATCATGTGGATAGTCAGAGGCTTTTTCCCAGGGCTGAAATGGTTGCCACAAGAGGGAACAGGTTTAAGGTGCTGGGGAGTAGGTACAGAGGAGATGTCAGGGGTAAGTGTTTTTTTTTAAAACGCAGAGTAGTGAGTGCGTGAAATGGGCTGCCTGCAACAGTGGTGGAGGCAAATACGATAGGGTCTTTTAAGAGACTTTTGGATAGGTACATGGAGCTTAGAAAAATAGAGGGCTATGGGTAACCCTGGAAATTTCTAAAGTAGGGACATGTTCGGCACAGCTTTGTGGGCCGAAGGGCCTGCACTGTGCTGTAGGTTATCTATGTTTCACACCATGCTCCTTCAGTGTCTTCAAGAGGACATGGCCACAAGCATCATGAGGAAACTTTGGAGATGGATGAGGCAAGTGATGAGAAGAGAGGCCAACTCCATCACCTAGACAGTACTTCACTGGACCCCTGAAGGGTGGAGGAAACGTGGGAGACCAAAGATAACTTGGTGCTGTACCTTAGCGGCAGAAATGAGGACCCTGAACTACATCTGTGGCACTAGACAAGATGGTCAAGAATAGATAGGTGGAACACCTTCATTACTGCCCTAACAGGCAATAGGTAAGGAGTTGCTCTGAGAGCGGGCATAGTCATGAAGGATCGAATAGCTTCCTTCTATGACGTAAGCAAGAATGGAAGGGTGCTGTCAGAATCTTAATCTGAACTTCCAACCCCAAAAAGAGCTGCGAAACCTCAGTCACTGTGTAAATTTAAAACAAAGAATCAATATAATTCCCAGATGTTAATGAATCAAAAGATATGGAAACAGTGCAAGAAAACGGGGCCAAGTTGTAAGATAAGCTATGATCTTAATGAATGAAAGAGCACTGTCAAAGGACGGGTTGGCCTAATTCCTAGCTCCTATTTCTTTTGTTTTCATCAACTGACACTTTGGCACATCACCAAAACCGGCCTCCCCTCCACGGATCTGTCTGTGCTTCTTGCTGCCTTGGTAAGGCAGCCAGCATAATCAAATACCCCTCCCACTCCAGCCGTTCTCTCTTTTCCAACTCCCATTGGGCAGAAGATACAAAAATCTGAAATGTATACCAACAGGCTCAAGTACAGCTTCTATCCCACTGATGAACAGACCTCATGTATGATAAAATTGGCTCTTGACCTCACAATCTACCTTGTCATGGTCTGGAACTCCATTGTCTGCCTGGACTATGCTTTTTATAACTGTAATGCAACATTTTACATTATTGGTTTCCCCTTGTACTACCCTCTAGGTACTAAAGAAACAATCTATATGAATCGCCTAGGTATACAATGCTTTTCAATGCACCTCAGTATATGTGACAATAATAAACCAATTTAATTTGAATTTCCTACTGATCACAATTTCTTGCTCCCCTAAACTGGTGGATCTATGTTTCTCCACAGGAATGATAACTTGGAGGAGGAGGAGTTCTCAATCTGGAGTCCACAGATCCCTTGCTTAATGGTATTGGTCATGGCATAAAAAAGTTTGGGAACCCCTGACTTAGAAGAATCTCTGAGGGCAAGAAGGACACAAAGTGTTCTGCAGATTAGAGACTTCAGTGCTGTAACTTCACTGACAGATGAGGGCAAACAGTGTCAGATTGGGATGTGTACAAGATCATAAAGGAATAAACTTTCAGGACAAATCTGCTAGTTCTGTACTTTAACAACGGTCTCTCTTCCAAATAACTTTCTGGAGGTTTTGTGAAGCTCTTAGTGCCACGACTATACAGGAAAGATTAACCACAAGGTTTACTGATAGAAGTGCAATCTTAATAGGCCACTTTCCAAAGACTTGGGCTATGACGTAACAGAATGTTTGTTATAAATATAATAACATTTTAATTGAATTGAATTTACTTCTTACATCACTCACATACATGAGGAGTAAAAATCTTTACGTTATGTCTCCGTCTAAATGTGCAATTTATAGTAATTTGTAATAAATAACAGAACAATCTTATCATCGTAAACCAAAATAAACTTGCAACTCTGAGTCATTTTTACCTGTGAAAATGTTGGAGGAGGGGGCGCTGGGGGAGGAGGAGGAGGAGGCATCTTTCAGTATTCAACAGGTACGTGGGATAACTGTTCAAAATCCTACAGAATGATTAGAAAACAAAAAGTTAGAAACATCATTTTAACAAGTTGACTAAAACATTACAAATATTTCTATTTTGCTTTTTCTACAAGTGCAGTCTGATTCACAACGTATTTCCAGAACTTCCTGATTCTACGTAAGAATATGGAAGTCAATGCTTCAACCACTTGTGTACTTTGGAATATACAGTCTGATTTAACATATACACATAAACTTGATGCTGAGGGTTGGCCGTGTATCACTGAAAATGACACAACTTTAATATCCAATTAGGAATGAAAATTACATTATGAAATATTGCACGTGAATAAAGACTGTCATGTTCAGTCTGTCATTGCTTTAAGGCTATGGCTGCTTTCTGGTTGCAATGTGTTTAAAGAAAATTATAGACACAATCAATGGACAAACTGCAAGTTTGTGAATTCTATAACTGATTTCATTAGATATTTATAACCTACTGAAGATTCATACTTGACACTGACAATGAAGATAGTAAAAAAAAATCAAGACGCATTAAAAATGACAAAATCACAGAGGACAAAGAGTACTTAAATTAAAACCAGTCTGTGAAGCTCGCAATTAATTATGGCAAGTTGGGAATGCAAGTCTGAGCATGACAGATAATAAGGTAGCTCATTCAAATGCAGGCACATAAATTTTAAAAAACCAAAGCAAAATAATTATTGAAATGGTAGACAACACATAATGGCAGATCAGCCAGAAATTATGCTGGTTAGGTCATAGAGTGGCAGCCCTTCAAGTCACACATTGAGAAAAAGTTTTTTTTTTAAATGGTCAGATAATAGCACAGAAACAGGCCCTTCAGCCCATCTATCCCATGCTGAACCATTTAAATTGACTACTCCCGCTGACCTACACTAGGGTCACAGCCCTCCATACCCCTACCATCCATGTACTTATCTAAACTTCTCTTAAACTTTGAAATTGAGCTTGCATGCACTACTTATGATGGCAGCTCACTGCACACTCTCTCAACCCGCTGAGTGAAGACATTTCCCCTCAAGTTCCCCTTAAACTTTTCACCTTTCACTCTTAACCCATGACCTCTAGTTGTAGTCCCACCCAACCTCAGTGGAAAAAGCCTGCTTGCATTTCCCCTATCTATACCATTCATAATTTTGTACATCCCTATCAAATCTCTTATCAGTCTTCTACGTTCTAAGAAATAAAGTCCTCATCTATTCAATCTTTCCTTATAACTCAGGTCCTCTAGTATTCTGTGTACTCTTCCAACCTTATTTACATCTTTCCTGTAGGTTGGTGACCAAAACTGCACACAACACTCCAAATTAGGCCTCACTAATGTCTTATACAACTTCAACATGACATCCCATCTCCTGTACTCAATATTCTGATTGATGAAGACTGATGTGCCAAAAGCTTTCTTTATGATCCTATCTACCTGTGATGCCACTTTCAATGAATTATGGACTTGTATTGCCAGTTCCCTTTGTTCTAACACACCCCTCAGTGCCCTACCATTCACTGTGTGAGACCCACCCTGGTTGGTCCTACCCAAGTGTAAAATCTTGCACTTGTCTGCATTAAATTCTTCTGCCATTTTTCAGCTGGCCCACATTCCACTGCAAACCATGATAGCCTTCCTCACTGTCTAATACACCCCGTATTTTAGTGTCATCCGCAAATTTACTGATCCAGTTAACCACATTATCATCCAAATCATTATATACTGTAGATAACAAACAACAACGGACGCAGCACTCACTAGCCACAGGCCTCTAGTCAGAGAGGCAACCATCTGCTACCACTCTCTGGCTTTTCCCACAAAGCCAATGTCTAATCCAATTTACTACCTCATCTTGAAGGCTGAGCAACTGTACGTTCTAGACTAACCTCCCACGTGGGACCTTATCAGATGCCTTGTAGAGAACATCAACTGCTATGTCCTTATCAACTTTCCCGATAACCTCCTTGAAAAACTCTAAGATTGATTAGACATGACCCACAACACACAAAACCATGCTGACCATCCTTAATCAGTTCATGTCTTCCAAATACTTAAATATCTGCTCCCTTAGAATACTTTCCAATAACTTTCTCACTACTGATGTCAGGCTCACAGGCCTACAACTTCCTGGTTTATATTTAGAGCCATCCTTGAACAGCGGAACAACATTGGCTATTCTCCAATCTTCTAATCCTCTGGTACCTCCCCTATCGCTAAAGATGTTTTAAATATCTCTGCTAGGGTCCTGACAATTTCTGTATTTGCCTCCCACAGGGTCTAAGGAACACCTTGTCAGGCCCTGGGGATTTATCCACCCTAATTTGCTTCAGGACAGCAAACACCTCATCCTCTGTCATCTCTATAGGTTCCATGAAGTTAATGCCGCTTTGCCTCACTTCTATACACTCTGTCTGTCTCCTGAGTAAATACAGATGCAAAAAAATTAAATAAAATCTCGCCCACCTCTTTTGGCTCCACACATTCTGATCTTTCAGAGGACCAAGTTTGTTCCTTGCAATCCTTCTGCTTCAACGTATCTGTAGAATCCTTGAGGATTCTGCTTCACCTTGTCTGCTCGGGCAACCTCATGCCTTCTTTTAGCCCTACTGATTTCTTTCTTAAGTGTTCTCCCGCATTTTTTTATACTCCATAAGTGCCTCATTTGTCCCTACCAGCCTACACTTGCTATGCACTTCCATTTTTTCCCTTAACCAGGGCCTCAATGTTTCTTGAAAGCCAAGGTTCCCTACTCCTGTTGTCTTTATTTTTTATTGACAGGAACAAGCTTTACACTCACAAAATTTCACTTTGGAAGGCCTCTCACTTACCACGTACACTTTTGCCAGAAAACAACCTATCCCAATCCACACTTGCCAATTCCTTTCTGACACCATCAAAACTGGGCCTTTCTCCAATTTAGAATCTCATCCAGCGGACCAGACCTATTGCTTTCAATATTTACTTTTGAAACTGATGGCACACTGAAATGGAGAGCTCGGGCTCGTATGCTTGGAATGAGGCCACAGATGAATGGAAAAAGATCTTGTTAGAAGGCAGGCCAATACAAAAGTTCCGATAGAATATTTAAATAAATTTGAGTGACACGGAGCATTGGTGAAATTGGCACAGATTGATTGGGAGACACTCAGTAGTGCTAGTTATGGCTGATTGTAAAGAAGTCTTCAATTGTGCAGGAGGTGATGGACAATTGACTTGCCCATGCAACAATAATTATGAAGCAAACTGGCAGCAGCAGTAGTCTTAACTAAATTTAACATTCTGATTCTGTAGCATTGTAACGCTGCAGGGGAAGACAATAGGTGAAGGCTCATATGTTGATTGTCATTCATTGAAACCTTAATGATTTCTCTGATCTCATCACCAAACAGAGATTTCCTGTATTAACATACTGTGGAACCCTGCCACAACACAGAGTTTAGGACATGTCTATTTTGTCATTTAATAATCTACAAAGTGTGTATATATTTGTATATTCAACAAAGCTTCCTTCACGACTGTAAACAAACAAAATACATTTTAGGGTCTCAAGTTTGTGCTCATAATCACTCAGACCGACCACCAATATACGAATACTCAAAGTGGTTCTGCCCATGCAAAAGTTACCTACTATACTTAAAATGTTAAGTTAATTATAGCTAAACAGTAGCTAATCAGTTATTGCTGTGTTTGTGTTTGAAAAATATAAAATGGCTCTGTTGAGTGTGAGGAGAGGAGACAGACTCTTCAGAAGATTTGCCATGTTAAACTTAGACCTTTGCCACTATTATCTACAATCTCTCTGTCACTTAGTCACAATTGCAATGACTATCCCTTAACTTTTTCCTTCATTAGTAGACACAGCTTGGGTCTCCCTCCTGACACTTATCCTCACAAGCAGAACAAATGTTACACCTCCTCCCTCACTACTATTCAGGGCCCCAAATAGTCCTTTCAGGTGAGGCAACACTTCATCCGCGAGTCTGTCGGGGTCATCTATTGTATTCAGTGCTTCTGGTGTGGCCTCCTGTATATCGGTGAGACCCAATGTAGATTGGGAGACCGCTTCGCCAAGCGCCTACGCTCTGTCCGCCAGAAAAAGCAGGATCTCCCAGTGGCCACCCGTTTTAACTCCACTTCTGACATGTTAGACCATGGCTTTCTCTACTGTCGCGATGAGGTCACACTTGTTGAAGGAGCAACACCTCATGTTCTGTATGGGTAACCTCTAACCTGATGGCATGAACATCGGCTTTTTGAACTTCTGCTAATGCACCCCACCACCCCCCTCACTATTCCTTATTCCCATTTTCCCTCTCTCCTCACCTTACCTGCCCATCACCTCCCTCTGGTCTCCCCCCGCCTTTCTTTCTTCCACGGCCTTCTGTCCTCTCCCATCAGACTCCCCCTCAAATCCTGGATTTCTTGCACCAATCAACTTCCCAGCTCTTTACTTCACCCCTTCCCCCTAGTTTCACCTATCACCTTGTGTTTCTTCCTCCACTCCCCCCAACACCGTTCTTAATCTGACTCATCTTTTTTTTCCTCCAGTCCTGATGAAGGGTCTTGGCCTGAAACATTGACTGCACCTTTTTCCATAGATGCTGCCTGGCCTGCTGAGTTCCTCCAGCGTTTTGTGTGTATTGCTTGGATTTCCTGCAATTGCAGATTTTCTCTTGTTTGTGTTACGTCTACAAAGTTGGCCAACACCAGTTCTGAGATTTGCTTGTTTATTCTTCAGTTGATCAGAAAATAAATGTTCCAAAATCATTTAAAATAAAATTCAAAAACTTTGGACAATAATTTCATTTCACAATGAAGATCGCAAAATGCATGTTTTCAACCAGCATTCTTCATGCAGGATTGCACAAACTATTTCTTTAAATATTAACATGAACATTGAACAGTTTGGCCTGGTAGATTAATTATTTAATGCAGAGGATAAACCAGTAAGGAAAGGAAAGAGGGAGAGTTGTGACTTATTATGAAAAAGCCACTGAAAACTATGTTCAGGGTAAATGAGCAGTTGAACAAATACGAAATGTATAGAGTCAACATGGATTTATAAACCACAGATCAGGTAGAGGTACAGTCGACATTTCAGGCCGAGACCCTTCGTCAGGACTAACTGAAGGAAGAGTTAGTAAGCCACTTACTAACTCTTCCTTCAGTTAGTCCTGACGAAGGGTCTCGGCCTGAAACGTCGACTGTACCTCTTCCTAGAGATGCTGCCTGGCCTGCTGCGTTCACCAGCAACTTTGATGTGTTAGTTGTTTGCATGTTGTCTTTGTCAACTTCTCATTCAATTAGCGGATTATGATACGTATATAAAGGGCAACTCAGATCAAAGGTAATCCTTGTAACTTGCTAAATGGTTGGGAGTGAGGCAGGGAAACGCATAAGAAGATAAGGAAAAACACTCGGACTGTGACAAATCACGTCTCTTCCTAATGAAGGAAGAGGCAAGTGCACAGAATTTAACATTTTCACCAAATTAGCAAGCAAATTTAAATTATCGGATGGAGCAAGTGAAGTGATGAGCATAATGCAAGCAAATTCAATATCAAAAGTTCTAAGTTCAAACTAGATTTATTACCAAAGTACATTTACAACCCTGAGATTCATTTTCTTAAAGGCATATAATTGACTAGCGTATTGCTCATGTGGTTCCATTATTTAAAAAGGGTTCTAAGAGTAAACCTGGCAATTATTGGTCTGTGAGTTTGACGTCAGTGGTGGGTAAATTGATGGAAAGTATTCTTGGAGATGGTATATATAATTATCTGGATAGACAGGGTCTGATTAGGAACAGTCAACATGGATTTGTGTGTGGAAGGTCATGTTTGACAAATCTTATTGAATTTTTTGATGAGGTTACTGAGAAAGTTGACAAGGGTAAAACGGTGGATGTTGTCTATATGGACTTCAGTAAGGCCTTTGGCAAGGTTCCACACGGAAGGTTAGTTAGGAAGGTTTAATCGTTAGGCATTAACATCTAAGTAGTAAAATGGATTCAGCAGTGGCTAGATGGGAGACGCCAGAGAGTAGTGGTGGATAACTGTGTGTCAGATTGGAGGACGGTGTGTAGTGGTGTGCCTCAAGGATCTGTACTGGGTCCAATGTTGTTTGTCATATATATTAATGATCTGGATGATGGGGTGGTAAATTGGATTAGTAAGTATGCAGATGATACTAAGATAGGTGGTGTTGTGGATGATGAAGTAGGTTTTCAAAATTTGCAGAGAGATTTAGGCCAGTTAGAAGAGTGGGCTGAAAGATGGCAGATGGAGTTTAATGCTGAAAAATGTGAGGTGCTACATTTTGGTAGAACTAATCAAAATAGGACATACATGGTAAATGGTAGGAAATTAAAGAATGCTTTAGAACAGAGGGATCTCAGAATAATGGTGCATAGTTCGCTGAAGATGGAATCTCATGTGGATAGGGTGGTGAAGAAAGCTTTTGGTTTGCTGGCCTTTATAAATCAGAGCATTGAGTATAGGAGTTGGGATATAATGTTGAATTTGTATAAGGCATTGGTAGGCCAAATTTGGAGTATTGTGTACAGTTCTGGTCACCGAATTACAGGAAAGATGTCAATAAAATTGAGAGAGTACAGAGGAGGTTTACTAAAATGTTGCCTGGGTTTCATCTCCTAAGTTACAGAGAAAGGTTGAACAAGTTAGGTCTTTACTCTTTGGAGCGTAGAAGGTTGAGGGGAGACTTGATAGAGGTGTTTAAAATTATGAGGGGGATTGATAGAGTTGACGTGGTTAGACTTTTTCCATTGAGAGTGGGGAAGATTCAAACAAGAGGGCATGGGTTGAGAATTAGAGGACAAAAGTTTAGGAGTAACAGGAGGGGGAACTTCTTTACTCAGAGAGTGGTAGCTGTGTGGAAGGAGCTTCCAGCAGAAGTGGTTGAGGCGGGTTCTATGTTGTCATTTAAAGTTAAATTGGATAGATATATGGACAGGAAAGGAATGGAGGGTTATGGGCTGAGTGCAGGTCAGTGGGAATAGGATAGGGTAAGAGTTTGGCATGGACTAGAAGGGCCGAGATGGCCTGTTTCCATGCTGTAATTGTTATATGGTTATATATGCAAAAAATCCATAAAAGCATATTAAGTATAACAGAATCAATGAAAGAACACACCAAACTGGGCTTTCAACCAGTGTGCAATACACACTAAGCTGTGCAAATACAAAAAGAAAGAAATAATAATAAACAATAAATCTCAGGGCTAACAACCCTGATTGGTAAAACAAAACTGTTACAGAAACAGCAATGAAGAATCCATGCATGACGGTATTCCTGGGTCTCCACCTGGGACTTTCATGACTGACAGTAATGAAAGCTGAGCTACTAACATAATGAAGGAACACTGTCAGAGACAGAGGACATTCATTGCTGCCCTAAATGCCAGTGGTGTAATGGGCAGTAAGTACAGTAAACAATAAATATGGAGAACATGAGATGAAGAATCCTTGAAAGTGAGTCCATTAGTTGTGGGAACATTTCAATGATGGGACAAGTGAAATTGAGAGGTTATCCCCGTTGGTTTAAGAGCCTGATAGTTGAGGGTTAATAAATGTTTCTGAATGCAGTGGTGTGAATCCTGAGGCTCTTGTACCTTCTGACTGATGGCAGAAGCGAGGAGAGAGGAAAGCATGTCCTGGGTGGTGGGGATTCCGGATGATGGATGCTGCTTTCCTGTGACAGCGTTTCATGTTGGTGTGCTGAACGGTGGGGAGGGCTTTACCCGTGATGGAATGGGCCATATCCACTACTTTTTGTACCATTTTCCGTTCAAGGACATCGGTGATTCCATACCAGGCTGTGAAGCAGCCAGTCAATATATTCTGCACAACAGATCTTGTCAAAGTTTTAGAGGTCATACTGAATTTTCGCAAACTCCTAAGAAATTAGAGGTGCTATTGTGCTTTCTGCATAATGCACTTACGTGCTGGGCGCAGGACACATCCTCCGAAATAATAGCACTGAGGAATTTTAAGTTGCTGACCCTATCCAGTTGTGATTCAAAGACAGATAAATCAAAGATCAAAAGATAAATAAATCAAAATATTCCCTAATAATGGAAGATAAGTTGTAATGGGGAGAAGATGGCGGTGCGACGACAGCACGCACAGCCTCTCTGGTGATGAATATCTGTTATCCATCAAGTAGGGGACCGTGCACAATCCTGATTTGATGGAGACAGACGTGAGAGCACAGCGGAACATCTGGAAAACTTCTGAAATGTCTGCTTTGCTACCGCTGCTACTGTGTGGTAACCGGAATCTCTGGAGCTGAAGACCTCGAAATCCTCGGCTTTGCATGTTTCAGCGGCTGGGGAGAGGTCGAAGGTGCTCGGCAGAGGATGGTGCTCGGAGGCTGTATCGGAGGGGCTGGTCGGAAGCTCGGAGTTTTCGGACGGATAGACTCAGGGTTGGCTGTGGTCGGCTGCTTCCAAGGCATCAGCAAGTTGACGGTGCCTGGAGGTTTATGGCAGGGAGTTTCTCCCTTTTGCCGCCGCTATCGGGGACTCGGGAGTCAATCGACTCAGGAGGAAAAAAAAACTTTTTTTTTTTTACTGTGCCTATGGACTGTTCTTCATCAAATTATGGTATTGCTTTGCACTGCTGTAACTATATGTTATAATTATGTGGTTTTGTCAGTGTTAGTCTTTGGTCTGTCTTGTTTTCTGTGATATCACACCGGAGAAACATTGTATCATTTCTTAACGCATGTATGCATTTCTAAATGACAATAAAAGAGGACTGAGCGTTCTCTTAATCTAAGATAGAGGACTGTAGAGGAGCAAAGGCTGTTTGGACATGCATATTAATAAAATACCATACTCAAAAAGAAATGAAAAGCATTGGCTAACAAAATGCTGGCTTTTGTCTAAAAAGGTAAATGGAAAGAAATATGGAGAGAAATACAGAAGTTTGAAACCTAAAATATCTTGAGGAGTTTTTGACAGGGTGGATGTGGGAGGGGCACTTCCTCTCCCTCTTCACACATGGTTATGACTTTGCAAATTCTTTCTTAATGAACAGCGGAATTAAGTCTTTGAATATTTTTCAAGGCAAAAGAAGATGGATTCTTGTTAAGTGGTTAAAAGGCTACAGTGGGTGGACAAGAAAGCAAAGTCCAGGTTATAATCACATTAAATGGCAGAGCAGGCTCAATGAACTAAATGGCCTACGTTATTCATAATTTGTTTGTTCGTAGGTTCTGTATGGAAGCTTGGTTAAACCCTAACAAGACCTTTGACAAGGTGCAATCCATGAGGCTGCTGAACAAGATAAACAGCCCATGGCATTAAAGAAAAGATACCAGCATGGACAGAAAATTGGTTGACCGGCAGAAGACAACGAGTGGGAATAAAAATGGCCTTTGCTGGTTGGCTGCTGGTGATAAGTTGTGTTCGCAGGGATTGGTATTGTGACTTCTTTTCATGTTATATGTAAATGATCTGCATGACGGCTGATGGAAGTCCTTCTGCAGGTATTGTTGATGAAACAGGGAACCTGCAGAAGGACTTGGACAGATTAGGAGAGTGGGCAAAGTGTGAGGGAATGTTGTATAGGGAAGTGTATGATCATGCACTTCAGTAGAAGGAGTAAAGACAGACTTTTTTTTTACAAAAATGGGTAGCAAATTCAGAAATCAGAGGTGCAAAGGGTCTTGGGTATCCTCTTGCAGGATTCCCAAATAGTTAATTTGCAGGTCGAATCGCTTACAAGGAAGGCAAATGCAATGTTGCCATTCATTTTAAAAGGACTAGAATATAAAAGCAAGAAGGTAAAGGTAAGGCCTTATAAGGCATTGGTCAGACCACACTTGGAGCTTTGTGAGTGGTTTAGGGCACCATTCAAGAAAGGATGGGTCCAGAGGAGGTTCAAGACAATGATACCAGAAATGAAAGGGTTAACATATGAGAAAGGTCTGGGCCTGTATTTGCTGGAGTTCAGAAGGAGGGGGGGTTGGGGGATCCCATTGAAATCTACCAAACGTTGAAAGGCTTAGATAAAGCAGATGTGAAGGGGATGTTTCCAAAGGCGGGCGAGTCTAGAACCAGAGGACACAGTTTCAGAATAAAAGAAAGTCCCTTTAGAACTGAGATGAGGAGAAAGTTATTTAGCCAGAGGGTGGTGAATCTGCTGAATTCATTGCCCAGATGGCTGGGAAGGCCACATCGTTGCGTATCTTTGCAGTGCAAGTTGATAGATCCTTGATTATTAAGGGTGTCAAAGGTTACAAGGCAGCGGCAGGAGAATGGGGTTGAGAGGGGAACAAGAATCAGTCATGATCAAATGCGGAGACTTGATAGGGCAAATGGCCTAATTCTGCTCCTTTGTCTTTTAATCTTGTAATGGCTTTGAGGAGATAAGATGCAGGCTTGTCAAAATGGAACTGATACTAAAACAATATACGTGTACAGCCAGGATCCAAGAACTTAGTGTTCAGAAAATTCTGTTCTGAGTTTTAGGATAATTAAGAGATTAATTCAAATGGTAAATTTTATTCATTGATAGAATTCAGAGGTAGGCCAATTCATTTCTTCAGCACGAAGGTTATGAAATAATTGAAACTATAAATAAATGTTGCAGATGCCAGAACAAATCTGAGATGAAGTTTGGTTCAACAAAGATGTAAAAGAATAATGTTCAATAGTAAGGTAAACAGAAAGTGTGTAAATAAATAAGGAAAGGAGGCACCATGATCCAGCTGGAAGCTCCAAAATGTACATATTGTAGATCTGCTTCCTGAGATGCTGCGGTTCTTCTGGTGATACTACCCCAGTAGAGAGAGCTATTAAGGAATTTCAGCTTTTAGACCCAACAGTTTACTTTCTAATCACTTGCTGCTTTTGTTGGTCTTGGTGGTAGAAATCATTAGTTTGGGAAGTCCATTGGAAAAACTGAGCTAAGAAACTGCTGTACATTTTAAACCATTTGATGATAAATATGGATGGCAGTGTGCCAGGCAAGCACATTACTTTGTCCTCAATGATACTGAGCTTCTGGTTTGTTATTGGACTTTCACTAATCAAAGTAAGAGAAGGATATTCAATCACACTCCTCACATGTGCCTTGTAGATGGTGGAAAGACCTCGAGTTATCAGGAGGCAAGTCATTTGCCATAGGATACCTAGCCTCAAAAGCTACTGTAGCTCTGATATCTGTGTGTCTGCTTGAGATGAGTTTCTTCTGCTCAATGGTGACCCACTAGGATGCTGACAGTCTGAGGCTCAATGAGGTAAAGCCATTGAATGCCAAAGGCAGGTAGTTACATAACAACCTGTGCCTGAATGTTTGTGTTAATATCACTGCACGCAGACAAGGACTCACTACTGAGATTTCCACATGCAAATGAACATTGTGCATTTAACAAACATCCTCACCACTTGATGGAAGCTCACTGATAATGATCGGGCTCAGTACACCACTTTGAAGACTCCAGTCTTTCAGTTTGTAAAGTACAAGTCCAGCCACTGACGTAATGATGTTCACAGACTTCAGGTTTTACCAGGACACCCTTATGTCACTCACTCGCACCTCATCCCTGTAATTCAGCTTAGGGGTACTTGTTTTAATCGAGGTTATGAGGTGGTTAGGAGTTATGTTGGGACAATAGTGAGAAGGTTACTGAACAGATATAAATAAGATTTAAATGGTTTAAACAAGTGAGCACAGAGAGTTAAAACCAGATGAATAAGAAACAACAATTCAATATGTGAAAGGAGACAAAAGATTTTAAATATCTGCAAAAAAGAGATCAGTTTTGCAAGACCAGTGTTACAAACTGTTGAAATTCATATTCTTGCCATACCTTGAATATTGCCCAAGTTTGTATTTGCTAAAAGAGCCACTTGCTGATTCAAACACTTGTATGGACCACTCTTGTTGAACACTCAATTAACTAAAGACTGATATTTTTAGTCAAGCATATCATTTATTTATGGGCTGTCTTCTACTGAGATTACTACCTAAAGCATCAGCTTTTTTACAAAATAAAATGCAGTAAATTGTGACTCCCATCTTTATCAGCGTGAAGCATAAACTGAATGAAATTACTTTTTCAGCCTTCTGTATTCTTGAAGACACCAAGGACAGCCACAATGAGAGATTAACAATTTTTCACACCAGG
Organism: Mobula birostris; assembly: GCF_030028105.1. Lineage (NCBI taxonomy): Eukaryota > Metazoa > Chordata > Chondrichthyes > Myliobatiformes > Myliobatidae > Mobula > Mobula birostris. Next base: position 168,357,184 of record NC_092375.1, on the reverse strand, counting down.
TAGTTATTTGCGTACCAGACAAATTTTTTCTGCTCCAGGGATCCATATGGGTCTAGGCTCCCTGATGTGCCACCAGTCAAACCCTTAGTTACAGAGAAATAAATAAAGCCAGTAAGAAAATGTTTTATCAGCTGCATTATCCAATGGAGAAGAGTTCTGAATATAAACTTTGAACATGGTGTATATTGTACAGAGCCAACAAAAGGTGCATGAAAAGATATTCCATCCAGTTGTCAAAAGTAAAAGCAGGGGAGATAGTGTTGTTTACACAAACCATTTAATTCTGAGACTGACATAAATTTCTAATCAGCTCAGTTAGTTATGGTTAGTTGCAACTTAGATGTAGTTCCATTGCTTCAGATTCACTCCAAAATGTTTAGTAATTAGATCTAGATAGTATACAAAATATTTAGATTCCTGACTGAGTAGATGTAGGCACAATATTTCCCCCAACTAAAGGAACCTAGAGCCAGAAATCATAGTTCCAAGTAGTAAGGCACTTAAAATGCTTTTACTCAGATAAAGGCAAGCCTTTGGAATTCTCTTTATAAAAGCCCTCCAAAATTGTATTTGTTGATTGCCTTCTGAGTTCAACAGATTTCCATATATTCCAGGAATCAAAGGAAATCGATATACTACAGGAAATGCTGAGATAGGAAACCAGCCATGATATTGCTAAGTGACTTGAGAGGCCAAATGGCCTACTCCTATTTCTTCATATCTTGAGTAATAATGAATAAATGCTACACCAATGAATAAAACAAGATGTTAAAACGTGACCTCATCCGCTCTCAAATGGAGTTAAGGTTCAAGTTTATTTTCAAGATTCGTTTATTTGCTCTGGTGGTAAAAAAATGAAATCGAATCATTAGAAAGAGGGGACATAGGTTCAGAAAGTGTCGAATCATTGTGTTTAGAGCTAAGGAACTGCAAGGTTAAAAAGACTGTGATGGGAGTTGTATGCAGACCCCCAAACGGTAGTAAAGATGTTGCCTACAAATTACAACAGGAGATAGAAAATACAAACCAAAAGGGCAATGTTACAGGAGTCATGGGGGACTTCAATAGGCAGGTAGATTGGGAAAATCAGGTTGGCGCTGGATTCCAAGAAGCGAAATTTGTAGAGTGCCTAAGCAATGGCTTTTCAGAGCAGCTCGTGGTTGAACCCACTGGGGAATCAGCTATTCTGGATTGGGTGTTGTGCAATGAACCAGAATTGATTACAGAGCTTAAGGTAAAAGAACCCTTAGGGGAAAGTGATCATAATATAATCAAATTCACCCTGAAATTTGAGAAGGAGAAGCTAAAGTCATATGTATCAGTATTACAGTGGAATAAAAGGGAATTACAGAGACACGAGAGAGGAGTTGGCCAGATTTGATTGGAAAAGAACACTGGCAGGGATGACGGCAGAGCAGCAATGGCTGGAATTTCTGGAAGCAGTTCCAAAGGTACAGGATATATACATCCCAAAGAGGAAGTAGTATTCTGAAGGAAAGATGACACAACCCTGGCCAACAACAGAAATCAAAGCCAATATAAAAGCTGAAGAGAAGGCATATAATAGAGCAAAGATCAGTGGGAAATTAGAAAATTGGGAAGCTTTTAAAAACCAACAGAAGGAAACTAAAAAAGTCATTAAGGTAAAGATGGAATACAAAAGTAAGCTAGCCAATAATATTGAAGAAGATACCAAAAGTTTCTTCAGATATATGAAGTGCAAAAGAAAGGTGAGAATGAATATTGGACTGCTGGAAAACGATGCTGGGGAGGTAGTAATGGGGGACAATAAAATAGCAGATGAACTGAATAAGCATTTTGTATCAATCTTCACTGTGGAAGACTCTACAGAATGGTGGAAGTTCCAGGTGTCAGTGCATCAAGTTACCATAACTAGTGAGAAGGTTCTTGGAAAACTGAAAGGTCTGAAGGTAGATAAGTCACCTGGATCAGATGGTGTACACCCCAAAGCTCTAAAAGAGGTGGCTGAAGAGATCGTGGAGGCATCAGTAATGAACTTTCCAGAATCACTCACTAGGTTCTGGGAAGGTTCCAGAAGACTGGAAAATTGCAAATGTCACTCTGCTCTTCAAGAAGGGAGACAGGCAGGAGAAAGGATACTATAGGCCTTAGTGGTTGGGAAGATGTTGGGAGCCAATTATTAAGGTTGAGGTCTCAGGGTACTTGGAGGCACAAGATAAAATAGGCCATAGTCAGCATGGTTTCCTAAAAAGAAAACCTTGCCTGCCAAATCTGTTGGAATTCTTTGAAGAAGTAGCAAGCAGAACAGACGAAAGAAAATCGATTGATTTTGTGTGCTTGGATTTTCAGAAAGCCTTTGACAAGGTGCCACACAAGGCTGCTTAATAGGCTATGAGCCCATGGTTTTGCAAGAAAGATTCTAGCATGGATATAGCAATTGCTGATTGGCAGGAGGCAAAAAGTGGGAATAAAGGGAGCCTTTTCTGGTTGGCTGCCAGTGACATGGTGCTCCACCGGGGTCCGTGTCGGGATCGATTCTTTTTATGTTACATGTCAATGGTTTGGAAGATGGAATTAATGGCTTTGTTGCAAAATTTGATGACAATATGAAGAAAGATAGGCAGGTAGTTTTGAGGAAGTAGAGATGCTACAGAAGGACTTTGACAGATTGGGAGAATGGGCATAGAAATGGCAGATGGAATACAGTGTCGGTAAGTGTTTGGTCATGCACTTTGGCAGAAGCAATGAAAGGCTGGACTATTTTCTAAATGGAGAGAAAATACAAAAAACTGAGACGTAAAAGGACTTGGGAGTCCTTGTGCAGGATTCCCAAAAGGTTAGCTTGCAGGTTGACTTTGAGGTTGAGTAAGGCAAATGCGATGTTAGCATTCATATCAAGAGGACAAACAGGGATGTAATGTTAAATCTTTATAATGCACTTATGAGGCCTCATTTAGAGTATTGTATTATGAGCAGGTTTGGGCCCCTTATCTTAGAAAGGATGCACTAAAATTGGAGGGGGTTCAAAGGAAGTTCATGAAAATGATTCCAGGATTGAATGGCTTGTCGTATGAAGAGTGTTTGATAGCTCTGGGCCTGTATTCACTTAAATTCAGAAGAATGAGAGGTGACTTCATTGAAACCTATCGAATGTGAAGGGTCTTGGTAGAGTGGATGTGGAGAGGATGTTTCCTACAGTGGGAGAGTCTAAGGCCAGAGGACACAGCCACAGGATAAAGGGGAGTCCTTTTAGAATGGAGATGAGTAGAAATTTCTTTAGCCAGAGAGTGGTGAACCTGTGGAATTCATTGCCACAGGCAGCTGTGGAGGCCACGTCTTTATATATATTTAAGGCAAAGGTTGATAGGTTCTTGATTAGTCAGGGCATGAAGGGATATGGGGAGAAGGCAGGAGACTGGGGCTGAGAGGAAAATTGGATCAGCCATGATGAAATGTTGAAGCAGACGCAATGGGCCAAATGGCCTAATTCTGCTCCTATATCTTACAGTCTTATAGTCTTATTTGTCAGGTGTACATTGAAACGCATAGTGCAATGCATCTGCACCAAGACTGAGCAATATGGGAGTTTCTGCCATTGTTCTGGACAATAGTCAATCTTTAAACATAACAGGTATAATTTAGCCAGTCATCATTACACTATAGTTTGCATATGCAAACTGGTTACTGGGTTTCCTGCATCGCAAACCGTCTTCACTTGGGTGTAATTTAATTGCAAATCAGAAGCCACAGTTTATTGCAGAGGTCCGTGCCAGACTGGCAATAGAAGACACTATTTAATTGCAAGTCAATTTCATTCATAATAAATTGTATATTTTTGGATCTATTCAGTAGTACAGTAGGTTCTAGTTAATTGGGACCATTACATTTGGCCCATTTGTTTATTGTCATTTAACTACGTACAGGTATGACATATATAACCATATAATGTATATAGAAACGAGACAACGGTTCTCCGAACCAACGTCTCTTCATCGTTCTTGATAAGGCCACCCATGGTTGTGTCATCTGCAAATTTGATGACACGGTTTGAACTGCATCCTGTGGCAAAGTCATGCATCAGCAGTGTGAACAGCAGCAGGCTGAGCAGACAGCCCTGGGGAGTGCCAGAGCTCAGCGTAATGGGCAGCAGCATCTCTTGTCCCATACGGACTAACTGGGGCCTTACCATTAAGAAGTCCAGTATCCAGGTCCAGAGGAAGATTTTGAGACCCAGCGAGGACAGTTACCTCACCAGTTTCTGGGGTATGATGGTGTTGAACACTGAAATGCAGTCTATAAACAGCAATCTGGCACGAGACCCCATTTTCCAGGTGGGACAGGACAGAGTGGAGGGCAGAGGCTATTGCATCCTCAGTGGATCGATTTGAGCGATAAGCGAACTGGAAAGGGTCCAGCTGCTCAAAACATTTCATAATGGTTGATGTTAATGCCACTGGATAATAGTCATTTAGGTAGGTTGCCGTCACATTTTTGGCACTGGAATGATGGTTGCCACCTTGAAAATCAAGGGGACATGGATTGTTCCAGAAAGATGTTTAATATATCCATCAGCACCTCCGTCAGTTGGGTTGCGCAGTCTTTCAGAACCCAACCTGGTATATTATCGGCCCCACAGCTTTGTGCAGGTTGACTCTTGCCAGAGTCTTCCTCACCTCAGCATCAGCCAGATGGAGTGTCTGCTCCCCTGGGGGGTGGGGTGCCTTCCTTGCTAACACTTTGTACTGCACATCAGACTGGATGTAGAAGACATTCAGGCTCTCAGGGAGTGAAGCATCCTGGTCACTGATGCACAGGTAGATTTGTAGTCTGCAATCCTCTGAATTCCCATGCCACATGCATCTTAATCTCTGGTATCACAGATGTGACTGTAAAGTCTCTGAGAATGCTCCCATTTCACCTTCCTGATGGAGTGGGAAAGCACAGTTCTTACCTCCATGACAGCTGTCACATCTCCCGATCCAAAAGCAGCATCACGATCTCTCAGTCTGGCACGGACCTCTGCAATAAGCCCTCTGATTTCCCTCACTTGGACGTGTTTCTGATGGTAACATCCTCAGTACACTGCTCTATGTCGCTGGTCACAGAATCCACGTGTTCCTCAATGTTAACATGGTTGCCATAGGTAACAACCTCCCTGAACATTCTCCAGTTCGTGTTATCAAAGCAGAGATTGCACCCTCAAGTCAGATTTTTAATCACCTTTAGAACTGGTTTCACCAGTTTGATGAGTGGTTTGGTATGCTGGAATTAACGTTACAGATAAATGATTTGAGAGTCCAATGTGGGGTTGAGGGACTGCTTTATTGGGCAACTGGTATGTTGGTATAAACCAGGTCTCATGTGTTTTCACCTCTGGCAGCAAAATCAACATACTGGTGGAATTTTCGCAGGGTGCCCAAATTTGTCGAAGTTTCATGGAAATAGAAGGGGGAATTAAAAAAAAGACATACTGCTGTTTAACTTAGTAACAATGTATTTAAATGAAATACAGAACAAATTAGAACACTATCAATAGTACAACAGTATTACGAAACTGTATTAGTTCCTTATAGTTACTGAAGGAATTTCTAACACACACTGCTGTGTTCTTTTGATTGACTGTAAATAAACAAAATCAGAGTAGACTCTTTGTGCAGATAATGCACTTCATGCAATCCTTTTGACGATTGCATCTCCAAATCTTCATTTTCATTGCAACATTCAAGATGATTATCGATACCTTTAAATTCTTTGTAGTTCCTAACTTGTTGAACCAGTGAAATTGTTTCATTTTCACTCCTGACCGTTTCTGGCATCTCCAAGCCTGAATGCTAGAAACCACAGTGAGCAAAACAGTTCCAAATTGTCTTACTGCTTATTTCTCACCAACTATCAGTGACAAAAATTGTTGCTTTTTAAACACAGACACATGCAAATGATGCTATTTAAAAGCTGTTCACTCTAAGCGCGTTGTAGTGTCTAATGGCTACACATGTGCACGTGACTGACACTAGTTAAAAACTGTTCGGCAACAGTCTCCTGTCCCAATTAAGTGGTAAAGTGTCCCAAATAAACAAATGGAATCCTGGCTATTTTTTTTATTAATATTTGTTAAGAGTTGGCCCAAATAAGCAGCTGCCCCGATTAACCAAAGGCCCAAATAAGCAGCTGCCCCGATTAACCAAAGGCCCAATTAACCAGAATCCACTGTATACTTAAATTCTTCAGCAGATAAATTTTCTAAAGCCTAAGTCAGGAGTAACAACAGCAATGTTAACTGATCAAAACATTATTGCTAGACTCACCATTCAGAAATTTAATTCTGCTCTTCATTAATAGTCTAACTTTACTGGCTCAAGTGAGTATCTAATCACCACACAAAGGAAGCATGAGATTGCACAGCAAAGGGTGCAGAGGAAGTGGTAAGGGATGGAATGTTCAACTACGAGGAAGGCCTGGATGGATGGGAGTGTTTTCCTTTGAGCCAAGAATGCAGAGGGTGAAGCTGACTGAGATACATAAAATTATGAGGGACACAGGGGAGATAGTGATAATGTTTCCATCTGGAAGAGGAAGCCAACACTATTAAGTATAGGTTTGCCCAAGTTATGGGGTCAGTGATTTAGAGGGAATTGGAGAAAGAGTTGTTTCACCAGAGAATGGCTGAAAACTGTAATTTGCTGCTTGAGAGGGTGAAAGAGGCAAGTATTCTCACAACTTTTAAATATTATTTAGAGGAGCACTTGAAAAAAAATCATAGTGCAACAGGCGAGGTGATTGGAATAGACAAGAACCTGATGGTTTGCATTAACACAGTGGACCAAAGGACCTGTTTTCTAACCATACATCAAGTAAAGATTGTCACAGATAAGGTGTCATCATTTTCAGACAGGGTAGCTGTTAGGAGCACATGCACACTCTGACGCATGGCACTGTACAACAGGGGACCGAATAAGACCCAATACCAATCTTTGTTTCAGATTCTATTTTACAAAAGATATATTAGCACAAGTGTAGCATCCACTTAATCTAGATCTGAGGCTCACCAAGTTGGTCACATTCACATTCATATCATTTTAAATCATAAGATATAGGAGCAGAAATAGGCCATTTGTCCCATTGAATCTGCTCTGCCATTTCATCTTGGCTGATCCAATTTTCCTCTCACCCCCAATCTCCTGCCTACCTCCCCGTATTCCTTTATTCCCTGACCAAACAAGAATCTATCAACCTCCACCTTAAATATACTTAAAGACTTGGCCTCCACAGTTGCCTGAAAGGATTCCACAGATACACCACTCTCTGGCTAAAGAAATTCCTCATCATCTCCATTCTAAAAGAACACCCGTCTAATCTGAGGCTGTGTCCTCCTGGCTTTTGACTCTTCCATCAGAGGAAACATCCTCTGCACATCCATTCGGTCAAGGCCTTTCATCATTCAATAGGTTTCAATGAGGTCACCCTTCATTCTCCTGACTTCTAGTGAAACAGGCCCAGAGCCATCAAATGCTCTTCATAAGACAAACTATTCAATCCTGGAATCATTTTTGTGAACCTCTTTTGAACCCTCTCCCGTGTCAGCACATCCTATCAAAGATGAGGGGCCCAAAACTGCTCACAATACTCCAACTGAGGCACTCACCTGTGCGTTATAAAGTCTCAACATTACATCTTTGCTTTTATATTAGCAGACATAATAAAACTGGACATTTCAATTACTGCAATAACACAGAATCATCTTTCTTTGGCCAGATCTCATGTCGAATACATTCAAGGCACAGAGATTGCTGAGAAACTTAATACAAACCTGTTCAGTAATAAAGAAAAAAAATCTTTAAGTTACAAAATAAATCCCTCAGTGGACACAGTAATGACTAAATTAGAGCTGATGCCTAAAATAAAGCACAGAAACAGTTCAACAGACAGAGCACGCTACTTTTACATCTGCATCGATGTAAAATGGGTCTCAATTCCAGCATGTCAATAAAATTCTCTTAACAAAAAATTATCTTAAAGGTCCAATGTTCAAGACCAACTGTAAATGACTGAAGTCCACAAAGAATAAATGCTAAATCAAGTCAAATTGCAAAAAAGCCTAGTTTACTGCAAATTAAATTAACCTCACAATTGATACTGGCTTTGTTGTGGTTTGCACCTTACCAAAAGCATTAGCTTGATATATCAGCGCATATCTAAGCACATAATTATCTGTTAATCAGTTATTATGACAAGATGAATACATGGGTACATTTTTTAAAAAGTCATGCTGTTAATATATTTGATTGAAGTTATAAAAGTCGTCCCAGGCTTTATGGCATCAGGAGCTGAAATCACAGTTTTTTTTCTTTTGACCAAAGAATCATCTTACTTGTGAAAATAGACTTCTTGCTAAGGCCTATGCTTCTTCCTTAACTGGTCAACAGGAAAAACAAAGCACCCGAATTACCACAGCCACTCTTGTCAATTGTGTTCTACCAATCACCTGACTTGCAACATTTCTGCAACAAGAAAGCAGCAAGTTCAGCTAAACATAAAAAAATCTCACTTCAAAATACCTTGTGCAGCTTATTTAAAAACATCAGACATTGGAATGATGACACAATTCACAAGTTAACATCTCATGCAGATGCAGCAACATCCAACCTCTTAACTGTTTCTTTGTAACAATTGAGTTCACTAAAGTAATTCACTTAAACTGATTGCAACTTCTTACTGAAATATACAAATCTTTTATTCACCAATAATCAGTTTCCAAATTTCCATTATAAATCACTACTAATTCCTTGGAGTACTTGGCTCTAATTTATAAAGCTATTTCCCTGTAGTGAATAACTAAACTTTCTCTGCAGAGGATTAAACTCTACCAAAATGCCTCACTGACGATTTTCACTTATCAAAGTTTCTAGAAGTACCCTTCGTACAGCACATCGAATTTTACTTAGAAAGCAAATCAATCAATAATTAACTGTCTAAACTATTATAGGTAGTGAAGATGATAGGCAATTGATATTCAAGGCTATAAGTTCAAAGAAAAAATGATCAGATGTCTGGGAAGAGTAACAATTTCAGGTTGTATACGGTATACATACTCATATTAAATGGAGCCATTTTAAAGTGATACAAGTAGAATCAGAGGTTATCAGTGATGAAGTTTCTCCACAGATTGACTGGTCAAGAAGTTATATCTAGCATGAAAATAGGCTATTTGGCCCATAGAGTCAATGCCAATCATGAAGTGCATAGCCACAAGGAGAACATTCAAACCTCACACAGACAACACTGGATGTCAAAGCTGAATCTAGGTCATGATGTTGCCCCTTATCTAAGAAAGGAAGTGCTGACATTGGAGAGGGTTCAAAGAAGTTTCACAAAAATGATTCTGGGATTGAAAGGCTTATCATATGATGGCTCTGGGCCTGTACTCACTGTAATTTAGGAGAATAAAGGAGGATCTCATTGAAACTGATCAAAATGTTGAAAGGCCTAGAGAGAATGGATGTGAAGATGTTTCCTATCGCATGGGAGTCCAGGACTAGAGGACACAGCCTCAGAATAGAGGGACATCCATTTAGAACAGAGATGAGGAGAAATTTCTTTAGCTAGAGAGTGATGAATCTGTGGAATTCATTGCCACAGGCGGCTGTGGAGGCCAGGTCACTGAGTGCGTTTCATGCAGAGGTTGATAGATTCTTGATAAGTTGGGGCGTGAAAGGTTAAGGGGAGAAGGCAGCAGAATAGGGTAGAGAGGGAAATGGATCAGCCATGATCAAAAAGGTGGAGCAGACTCGATGGGCTGAATGGCCTAACTCTGCTCCAGTGTCTTACGGTCTTGTGAAGCCGTGAGATAGAAGCTCCACTAGCAGTGCCACCGTGCAACCTCAGAAGATATGTTTTAGGTACTGGTAGTACAGCTGGTGGTAATGGTACTAGCAGTTACATTGTGGTGTCCTGGTTGGAAACAATCATTTTGTACCAGTTAACCTGGAAGCTGCAGAATATCTGCTTCTTGACTGTTGTAAAGGCCACTTATGTACAGGTAAACAAGAAATTTACTGGCTTGGATTTTCCAGGAATATTCTCCCATTTGTGACATTACACCTTGAATACGGAGTCCCATCAACCATTTATTTTGAGTGTGCACTGCCTCTGAACCCCACAAAATGGTTAGCTCGGGCACAGGATTTGCAAACTCACTTGCTTGAAAAAGATTTTGCAGAATTATAGGGAAGAAAAGTGCAAGACAAGTTGCAGCTTCTTTAAAAATTAAATTACTTGTATTTTTATAACATTTATAATTATTTAGAAATTCTTCTAGAAATCTTATCAATTCATGATTTTTAAAAATATATAGTAGTTTCAAATCTTTCTGAATTACAAAATGTGCAAGAAACACCAAACATCTATCTTGGAGAGGCTGAAGGGTCAGCACAACATTGTGGGTCAAAGGGCCTGGACTATGTTCGACATTCAGTGGCCACTTTATTAACAACACATACAAATATCTCATCAGCCAGTCATGTGGCAGCAACTCAGTGCATAAAAACATGCAGCCAGGGGCAAGGGGTTCCCCATTCTGATGTTTGTTGTTCAGATGAAACATCAGAATAGGGAACAACTGTGACCTCAGTGACTTTGTCTGTGGAATGATTGTTGACACCAAACGTAGTGGTATGAGACTCTCAGAAACCACTGATCTCCAGATGCACAGACAAGGACTCAAATACTTGCAGTAATGGCACTTTGTGCATTACTGTGATATTCTGGTGCTGCTGCAACTTATTTTCTGCTACTTACCTATTTAATATTGTTTTTCTATTACTGTCTTGTTTTTATCTACTGCTTTATTTAATTACCTGACAGGAAGCCAAACAGAGTTTCATGGTACCTATGTAGAATGACAATAAAGATCATTCAATTCAACTCAATTCAATTTTCAAGCACAACAGGTCTCCAGGGTTTACAGGGAATGGTGCAAGACACAAAAAAAAATCCAGTGAACGGCAGTTCTGTGGGCGAAAATGTCTCGTTAATGAGACCGGTCAGAGGAGAGTGGCCAGAATGGTTCAAGTTGACAAGGTGGTGAGAGTAACTCAAGTAACCATGCATTACAGCAGTCTCGCGCAAACCAGCACAACGTATCGAACTTTGAGGTGGATGGGCTACAACAGCAGAAGACCATGATCATACACTCGGTGGTCACTTCATTAGGGACATAATGTTGTTATGTCTAGGATGTTCTAGGACTGAGAACAGGGCTTTTCTGGCATTGAAAGGCTTAAAAGAGTTTCATGCATGCTTGTTTGCTCTGGACCAATCCCTTCACTTTACGGAAGTGACCAAGGTCATGCACACATTCTTTTTGGCCCTCTTGGACTGGCTGGATAATCAAGACCAGTGTCCTGCAAGTCCAGAGGAAAAAGGAAGATGCGATGAACATGGACACCAGCTTCCTAAATTAAGATCCAGCGTGCCATTGCTAGGAAAAGAAAGGAAACAACCTAGTTGTATTTAGTAGAGAAGACGACTTTGGGTCTTGAATCTTATTTTACTAAAAATAGGATTATTCTAGTTCAGGCATAGGAGCAGAATAAGGATATTCAGCCCATTGAGTGTGCTCCCTGTGAAAGTTAAAGCCATTGGCACAGATCAAGTCTATCTAGATGTTGTCCACTCCACACCCACCTTGTGTATATTCTGTTTGATAGTTTTTCAAGGCATGTTCCATTGCAAAACTTAAATTGGACCTAAAGCGAACAGCATTCTACTCATCCCACAATGCACCTATTTCATAATCAATAGACGTTTATACTGCAAAAGCAAAATATCTAGATCTTTAGCAGGTTAAGACTTTCAGCAGCCAATCTGAAATCTCAGATTACAATCACTCACATCTTTTGGATATATGATATCAGCAAGTTTGCAGCTAAATGATATTTTTACCCCATAATCTTATTAGTTCTTGGTGATACTCTCCCCTCTGAGCTCTCCCAGCACAACCAGCTGTCGGGGAAACTCTTGCCTCAGATCTCTTACTCTGAGCGCAACAAAGCTATTCCTTTTTTATCAAACTGAATGAAATTTACTTTGTTCATTCCTGCAACATCATGACTCTTCCTCCATATGAAAGATGACAATCTCCTTCCCCTCAAAAATCTATAAGTTACAAAAAAAATTACATTGTCTTTGCACTCTATGCTGCTGTAAAACAAATTTTACATCATGTGTGATAATAAATCTGATTCATCCCCCTTGTCATACTTGGTTAAAGCAGGCAGCATTGTACAAAAAAAAGTTGTATTTAACATCCTTTAAGTTCATTGTCAAAAATATTGAAACTACAGGTACCAAACTGAAAAGCAAATTGCTATAATATATTTTAATTGGTTTTAACTGCTATCTATATTTCTGATCCAGTTAAGTGGATGGCAATTCTTTTCCCCTAAGTAGTTCCTCAGGATTGGGAATAACTTGTTTCCACTCTGGTGCTGTGGGTTCTGAGGGGGCTAATGAGATCAATAGGGGATCTACAAACTCTTCCACAGGTGGAGTATGTGGAGGAAGGCAGTGGGCAAGGCCAGCTGAATGTCTGTATCACAACAACATATTTAAAAGAATGCAACAAACATGATATCTACTGCAAGTGCTTCTGAGAAGCTCCCACTTCTGAGAAAATTTCTGAGAAACTTGAGGTTTACATTTTGTTTGCGCATCTTCTCCAACTTCTATGCACATTCAGCATCTAAGGGTCTACAACATTATCTCCTACTCTACTGTGGAAGAAAACTTTTAAATGACATCTCAACCCTCTACAAACAGCCATAATTTGGAACATTTCAGATCAGCTCCGTAGGCAGTCAATGAGACATATTATTAAGCATCCAAAATTGACCTAAGCATTGAATCAGTACATACACAGCCTGCTAATTAGAGGCTCAGGTTTACACGTGTCAGCTTTCTTCTGGGGTGTGGCACCTTTGCAGGAGATATCAACGACTTTGGTCACGCCAGATGACTTGTCCCAAAATATTCATTCATCAGCCTTCCTTCAACTTCAATAGGAATCGATATGGTCGATTGCATCAGAAGTAAAGCATCAAGAGAAATCTTTGACGTGTGCTCCTCTCTCCCCACACTACCCTAAACCTCACCCCACAGAAGGCAAATGCAATAAGGCATTTTATTTTGCCACAAGGGGGAAAACAAATTGAAACATCTCAAAACACTTCACAATCAATGAATTGTTATCCAACTACATGAAGTACAACAATCTACGTTGTAGATGACAGTATATAGATGTTAAAGCAAGATCTCATGTGCTTGCTCAGATAAGCATATCCAGACAAACTTTTAAACCTCAAACAAAATCCCAGATGATGGTAGAAATCTTAATTGTTGCATTAAAATTCCTTGCAACAGCGACTGAACTTAAAGTAATAATGTGGCCGAGTCATTTTGGGGCATACTATAATTGGAGTGAGCTATTGCTTAGATGCAAGCTTTTGTTTCCTATAAAACAGGAAATATAAAAATACAGGCAGCAAACCTTCATCATCGAGGTTTGAGCCGCTGGTTTAGTCATCTGACTTGTATCAATTCAAAATGGATGTGTTGATATGGTAATACAGTATCTGGAAAACTGCAGTGGGGTGAGAAGTCTTTCGTTCTTTTGTGTGCTAATTCCGACCATAAATTTGTGAGAAAAGAATCCCACTATTATTTATCACACAACTAATACATATTTCAACCAATACTTACAAAAGTTTCTTAATTTTGAGTTTGCAGAATGTATCGTTTAATAATAACATTATTGTAACGGTACACGCATACTACTAAATTTTTTCCTTCAGAATAGGAGAACAGAATCCAAGGTATTCAGGTTTAATTCCAATGCATAAGAAGCTGGATATCAGCAACATCGTTACAAAGATGATAAAATTCATTGGAGTGCATCTTGCTAGTCAGCAAATCTAATTTTCAGCTAAGTCGCAGATTACTGCAGTTTTATGGCCAATCATGCAACAGTGAACTTGACCGCTCTATCGTGCACCCCGGGGAGCCCAGTGGCACATCGCCCTTCTCTATCTACATGACCTATTTCAGAGCCCGAGTCACCAGTTACTTGAGTAGAAACTGCCAACCTGAAGATCAAGGGATAAAGATACATCTCCATTTTACTTATTTACATTTAAAAATAAATATCTTAGTCTTTTATTGTGTATTTAAAGTCCCTTTTAAGATTTACACTTAAAATATGCATTCCGAAAAGTTTGTTAGCTTTGGAAGCTGAAACTACAATCTGGGTTTATCCCCTACCAAAGGTTGTCATGACATTCAAGGTAAGGTCACAACAGCAGAGGCCTACATGCCTGTAAGGCCTTGCTAGCTTCACTTTCTGACTGTAGAGGATCAATGCAATCATTTCTTAGAGTCTGGACCAAGCCAGTATGGGGAGGACAGACTCAATGCGATCAATGAGGACATGACTGGGAAACAGGCATTCTTGCGTACAACTAACATTGAAAAGTCATGACACACTCTAGAGCAGTCAGCTAAAACTACTGTTGCAAAGGCAAATCCAGTTTTATTTATTATTTTCCTCATGCTTGTTTAAAAACATCTTGCCACAGCAGAATTAGTCCATTTGGTGCATCGAGTTTGCTCCACCTTTTCATTGATTTATTATCCCTCCCACCCCATTCTCCTGCCTTCCCCCCCCATAACCTTTGATGCTCTGACTAATCAAGGGGCTAGCAGCTTCTGCTTTAAATATACCCAATCACGTGGCCTCTAAAGGGGGGGGGGTGGGGGTGTCTGTGTCGATAGGGACCAGAGTGCCATAACAGGTAGTAGAGTGATTGAGGAGACAGATGTAGTTAAGACCTCAGACAACGTCAGGAATCAAAAGTTTTATCATGGTGGAACTAATGTTCTGAGTTGTGTATATTTCAGTGCAAGTACGATTATAGGAAAGGCAGACAGGCTCAAGCATGGATCAATGCTTGTGATTATGATATTGTAGACATCAGAGGGACTTGGCTGCAGGAGGGACAGGAATGGCAGCTCAATATTCCAGAGTTCCATTGTTTTAGAAATGATGCAACAGGAGGGATTAAAGGGTAAAGGGCAGCTTTACTAGTCAGGTAAAACGTCACAGCAGTGCTCAGTCAGGACAGGCTGAAGAACTCGTCTAGTGAGGCTTTATGACTGGATCTGGAGGAATAACTGACTTCTAGAGGGGAAGCAAAGTCAAGATGGCACTAAACGGTGACTCCTTTGCTAGCTTCTTCAGAATCAGCTTTATTTCTATCTTTGATTTTTTTTTCCTTTTCCAATGTTATCTTGAAGACCATAACCTGGACTTTGCTTCTTTGCGGAAACGGGACTCACTCTCAGGGCCTCACGGCTGGCCGCTTTTTGATATCCCAAGGACTTGGCCTGGAAGACTAGTGCACCTTCAGGGCTCTGAATGTTTGTGGCTCTGGAAACGGGCCAATTCTAGGCTGGTGCCCCTGTCTGAAGCATGGCAGGAGAACACGGAACATCGGGAAGTTGGTTAGGTGCCGGGAGTTGTGTGCCTGGAGAGCAGTGCCCTTTAGGTGCTGACTCACTGGGCACAGAGCTCGGAAAAAGCGACGCAACAGACTTTTAACGTCATAATTCAGCGAGTTATTTGTTATGTCTCACCTCTTGCTGTGAAACAGGGACACCTCCCTATTAAGAGATAAAGAGAGATAAAGAGAGATAGAGAGAGATAGAGAGAGATAGAGAGAGAGAGAGAGAGAGAGACAGACAGACAGACAGACAGACAGACAGACTGTGGTATGTCAAATACCAGGTGAACAAGTAGTCTTTGGAGTACTGCAAGTCTGTGTCTTTGTTGATGTTTTGCTGTATGCTCGAGTGCTCGGTGAATGGTGCAGATGCCTTTTTGCTGGCGGGGGGGTTGTTGCCTTGCTGCTGCTTGTGCATGGGGGGGGGAGTTTGGGGGGGCTTTGGGGTTCTAATGTTTTAACAGTATTCATTCTTTGGGCACTTCTCTTTTCGTGGATGTTTGCGAAGGAAAAGCATTTCAGGATGTATATCGTATACATTTCTCTGACATTAAATGTATCTACGAAATGCTTTTAAAGAGATCGCAGACTGTTGCATGAAACACAAGGTTGTGATAGTAGGTAACTTTAATTTTTCACATATTGACTGGGATTCCCATACTGTAAAAGGACCAGATGGTATAGAGTTTGTCAAATCTGTTCAGGAGCGTTTCCTTAATCAGGTCATAGAAGTCCCAATGCGAGAGTGTGCAATACTTGATCTCCTATTAGGGAGAGAGACAGGCCAGGTGACAGAAGTTGTGTAGGGGAACACTTTTGCATCTAGTCATCATAATGCCATAGGTTTTAAGATAATTATAGAAAAGGATAGGTCTGGTGTTTGGGGTGAGATTCTATATTGGAGAAAGGCCAATTTTGATGGTATCACAAAGGATCTGGCAAGTGCGGATTGGGACAGGCTGCTTTCTGGCAAAGGTGTACTTGGTAAGTGGGAGGCCTTCAAAAATAAAATTTTCAGAGTGCAAAGCTTGTATGTGCCTATAAGAATAAAAGGCAAGGGTGACACATTTAGGGAACTCGGTCTTCAAGAGATATTGAGGACCAGGTTAAGAAAAAAAAAGACGGTGCATAGCAGGTGCAGGAAGGTAGGAACATATGAGGTACTTAGGGAGTGTAAAAAATGCAAGAGGACACTAGAGAAAAATTAGAAGGGCTAAAAGAAGGCATGAGGTTGATCTAGCAGACATGTTGAAGGAAAATCTTAAGAACTTCTACGGATATGTAAAGAGCAAAAGGATTACAAGGGGCAAAAATGGTTTTCTGAAAGATCAAAGGGGTAATCCGTGCATGGAGCCAAAACAGATGGGGAGATCTTAAAGGGATTGTTTTACATTGCTATTTACTTAAGAGATGGACACAGAGTCTGTAAAAGTGAGGCAAAACAGCAGTGAGGTCATAGACCCTATACTGATTACAGAGGAGGAGGTATTTGCTACATTGGTTGTTGACTTCAGAAGGAGTAGCGGACCGCACGACCCAATTTACATCGGTGGTGCGCAAGTGGAACAGGTCAAAAGCTTTAAGTTCCTCGGGGTCAATATCACAAATGACCTGACTTGGTCCAACCAAGCAGAGTTCACTGCCAAGAAGGTCCACCAGCGCCTTTACTTCCCGAGAAAACTAAAGAAATTTGGCCTGTCCCCTAAAACCCTCACTAATTTTTATAGATGCACCGTAGAAAGCATTCTTCTAGGGTGCATCACAACCTGGTATGGAAGTTGTCCTGTCCAAGACCAGAAGAAGCTACAGAAGATCGTGAACACGGCGCAGCACATCACACAAGCCAATCTTCCGTCCTTGGACTCACTTTACACTGCACGCCATCGGAATAGTGCTGCCAGGATAATCAAGGACACGACCCACTCAGCCAACAGACTTTTCTGGGAGAAGGTTCAGGAGCTTGAAGACTCGTACGGCCAGGTTTGGGAACGGCTTCTTTCCAACTGTGATAAGACTGCTGAACGGATCCTGACCTGGATCTGTGCCGTACCCTCCAAATATCCGGACCTGCCTCTCAGTTTTTTTGCACTACCTTACTTCCCATTTTTCTATTTTCTATTTATGGTTTATAATTTAAATTTTTAATATTTACTAATTTTAACTATTTTTAATATTTATAATATTTAATATTTGTAATCCAGGGAGTGTGAAGCGCAGAATCAAATATCGCTGTGACGATTGTACATTCTAGTACCAATTGTTTGGCGACAATAAAGTATAAAGTATTGAGGTAAATTAGGATGGATAAATCCCCAGGCCCTGGCAAGGTATACTCTCAGACCTTGTGGGAGGCATGTGCAGAAATTGCAGGGGCTCCAACAGAGATACTTAAATCATCCTCAGTGACAGTTGAGATACCGGAGGACTGGAGGATACCTAATGTTGTTCCATTGTTTAAGAAAGGTTTCGAAGAATAAACCAGATAATTGTAAGCTGATGAGCCTGACATCAGGAGGATGAAAAGTTTTTGGAAGTTACTCTTCTCAGAGACCGGATATTTGACTAGGGTTAGTCAGCATGGCATTGTGCATGCTAGGTTATATCTAATCAATTTTTATAGACTTTTTAGAGGAAGTTACCAGGAAAGCCAATGAAGGCAAAGTAGCGGATGTTGTTTGCATGGACTTCAGAAAGGCGTTTGACAAGGTCCCACATGGGAGGCTGGTCAAGAAGGTTCAATTGCTTGCCATTCAAGATGAGATAGAAAATTGGATGAGACATTGGCTTTGTGGAAGAAGCCAGTGAGGGTGGGTTCATTGTTGTTTGTCATCTATATCAACAATCTGGATAATAATGTGGTTAAATTGATAAGCAAATATGCAGATGTCACCAGATTGGGGGTGTAGTGGACAATGAGGAAGACTGTCTAAGCTTGCAGAGGGATCTGGACCAGCTGGAAAAAAATGGGCTCAAAAATGGCAGACGGAATTTCATGCAGACAATTGCAAGGTGTTGCACTTTGTGAGTACCAGCCAGGGATGTCCTAACACAGTGAACAGTGGAGCACTGAAGAGTGCTCTGGAACAAAGGGATCGAGGAAAACAGACCCATAACTCATTGAAAGCAGTGTCGCAGATAGATAGAGTTGAAAAGAAAACTTTTGGCACATTGGCTTTAATAAATCAATGTATTGAGTATAGGAGTCGAGATGTTATGTTGAAGTTGTATAAGACGTTGGTGAGGCCGAATTTGGAGCATTGTGTGCAGTTTTGGTCACCCTATCTACAGGAATGTAAATAAGGTTGAAAGAGTGCAGAGAAAATTTACAAGGATGTTACTAGGACTGGAGGACCTGAGTTATAAGGAAAGATTGAATAGTTTAGGATGTTATTCCAAGAATGTAGAGATTGAGCGGAGTTTGAGAGGTATCAAAAATTATGAGGGGTATAGATGGGGTAAACGCAAGCAGGTTTTTTCCACTGAGGTTGGGTGGGACTAAGGGTCATGGGTCAAGGATGAAAGGTGAAATAGTTAAGGTGAACACGGGGGGCAACTTCTTCACTCAGACGATGGTATGAATATGGAATGAGCCGACATCATAAGTGGCAGGCACAATTTTGATTTTAAACTTTGGATAGATACATGGATGGAAGGGGTATGGAGGACTATGGTCTGATTGTAGGTCAATGTGAAGTTGCCAATTTAAATGATTCAGCATGGACTAGGTGGGCTGAAGCAGCTGTTTCTGTCCTGTAGCTCTCTCTGACTCTTTGACTCTAAGGTTTATCCCTCTTTTCTGACACTGTGCCTTCTGATCCTAGACTTCCCCACTACAGGAAACATCTTTTCCACATCCACTCTACCTAGGCCTTTCAATATTTGATAGGTTTCAATGAGATCCACTCTCGTTCTTCTAAACTCCACTGAGCACAAGACGAGAGCCACACACTAATGCTTCCTTTCCTGGAAAGATACTCGTGAATGCCCTCTGGACCCTCTCCTATGCCAGCACATCTTTTCTTAAATAAGAGTCCCAAATCTGCTCACAATACTCCAAGTGTGCTGTGACCAATCCCTTATAAATTCTTAACATTAACATCTTCGCTTTTATATTCTAGTCCTCTCAAATGAATGCAAACAGAAAATTCAGATTTAGATCTATTTATTTATCACATGTCAAAACATATAGTGAAATGTACTGTTTGCATTTACAACAAACACAGCCTAAGCATGAACACTGATTCCCCTTTCAGCAATTTCTTTTTTCTTTTCCCCTCCTCCTCACCTCTATTTCCCATTATAGCCCTCTTTTCCTCATCTGCCTGTCACCTCCTCCTAGTGCCCTTCCATCTTCCCTTTCTCCCAAGGTCCACTCTCCTCTCCCATCAGATTCCTTCTTCTCTGGCCCTTTACCTTATCCCCACCCACCTGGCTTTATCTACCAACTTCTAGCTTGTCCTCCTTCCCCATCGTCCCACATTTTTGTTCTGACATCTTCCCCCTTCCTTTTCCAGTTCTGTAGAAAGGTCTCAGCCTGAAATGTTGACTGTTCATTCATTTCTGTAGATTCTGCCTGATCTTCTGAGTTCCTCCAGCATTTTGTGTGTGCTACTTTGCATTTCCAGCACCTGCAGACTTCCTTGTATTTATTCTCAGCATCACTGCCTAACAAAGGACCAAAGTGTTGGTAGGACCACTGCCTCACTTCTGTTGTGAATCATCAGTCAGAACTGGTTGTAGTCAACCTGCAGTCTGACATTGGATCCAAGCAGATGATAGTGATGCCATCCACCTACAAGAAAGCCTGGTGCCTGGAAACGTCACACTTCTAATGATAACATCCTTGCTGGGGGTCAAAGGGCTTGAAACAACACTCAAGAAAATTCAAGACAGAGACTCCAAGTTTGATTCTGACTGTGCTACCAATCAAGTGATTGTATCCCTGACTAATGCAAGCCTGTCAGATACCTGTGTGCTCAGTAAGCTGCAGATCTGATCAGGATGAATCGCCAGTTACAGAACAAGCCTCACCAATCAGGCACCCAAGCAGCCTTTCCAGGCCATGTGTACCTCCTCCAATCTCATTTACTGTCCCCAATATAGCTTTCCTTGCAAGAGTAAGCACAGACTAGACAATCAATTCATGGCACATTTGCTTTCTCTCCTAAGCTCCTGGTCACCTATTTCAGCTTCCCTTCCCATGCCAGCCTGTCCACCCTGAGCTTTCTCAACTGCCAACATGAGCCCATTGCAAAGTAGAGGACCAACAACTCATAATTCCACCCAGGTAGTTAATAACTCCAGAGTACAAATACTGAATTTCCCAATTTCGGGTAACCTTAACCTCTTCTGCCCTTCTGTACTTCCAATATAATTCCATCTCTCCCCCCCCGCCCCCCATTCTTGTAAACCCCTATGCACCTCATCCACAGTTAATGGAAAGGTCATCGTAGGTTTATCCCGAAGATCTTTATAACACTATCTCCCTGGGCTCCCCACAGTTACAGACTAAGAGGATATATCAGCTGCTGCTGGTAAATCGCCAACTCAGTGAAGGATATGCTCACTGATCTTCCAGTACTGTACATGGAGCTGTCTACAACTGCATGCTGTAGCCTGGCACTTTGGAAGGTGCAGAGGCATGTCTGAGGGAGACACCGAGCCTGGTGCAGCCTCTGATAAGGTACTGTGAGTAAGGACTACAGTTTAGGACTCTCCAATCATTCTACGCTGAGGGGCCAAAAGCAAGTACAATTCTGCCCAACTTTCCTGTGATCAAATGCATGTGGAAGAAAAATTGATGTCACTTTGATTCAATGCAAATGTTTTTGGAATATGGATTGATAGGTCTATTACTGTGAACAGTGATACATGAATGACCTGTATGATAAAGCATTCACAAAATTTTCCTATATATTGTTGGAAAAATAAATAACAGCAGACAATGCTGGAACTTATCTAATCAGGCAGCATATGCGGAAAGAGAAACGGACTGGGAGCTAACCTCTGGTGTCGGTCAAAAAACTGTCTCTCTTTACTGCTGTTGCTTTTTCTTTTGTATCTTCTGTATTTTATACAGATTTTTAACATCAGGAGTGTTAGAGTCAGAGTCCTCACAATCCCTTCTGCCTAAATGGTCCATATCTAGGTTCCCATCTAAGCTTGTCATATCTGCCCACACTTGGTCCATGTCTTACTAAACCAGGGCTTCCCAACCATTTTGATGCCATAGACCAATGCTATTAAGCAAGGGGTCCGTGGAGCTCAGGTTGGGAACACCTGCACTAAACCTTTCCAATTCATGTATTTGTCAGGGTACCTTTAAATGTTGTTAATTGTACCTGCTTTAATTACTTCCTCTGGCAGCTCATTCCGTGTATAGACAATTCTCTGGGTGAAAAGGTTGCCCCTCAGGTTCCTATAAAATCTCTCATCTCTCATGTAAATTTAGCCCACTTGTTCTCAGTGTCCCAATCCTGGGAAACTGTTTATGTGCATTCACTCTATCTTTACCTCTCATAATTCTATACACCTCGATAAAATCCCTCATTCTCCTATACTCCAATAAATGAAGTCCCAACTCTCTCAGCTTTTCTCCATAGCTTAATCCCTCGAGCCCCAACAACATACCAAGATCTCCTCTGCATTCTTTTTAGCATCTTTTCTATAGCATGGTAACCAAAAAAATGAATATTCCAAATGTATCACATACTATTCCTATGAGAATTGGTTTAAAATGCCTTCTGACACCATACCTATCCTAATGTCAATTACATATTAGGAAATATCAATTAAAAACAAAAGCTTTGGCCTATTTTTGTATTGATGTGTGAATTGGTGACTACATTTTAAATACATAAACTGAACAGTTCCAACTTTTGTAATGAGTTTATACAAATTCTGTTTCAATAGCCAAACTGAAAAAAAAATTAAACTTCTTTCAACCTGCTCTCTGAAATTCACAACAATGAGCACAGGCATGCTTTGTGATGTGGCCCTACAGGTATACAGCACAAAAACATGCCCTTTAAGCCCAGCTGGTCCACGCTTAGCACAGTATACTCCCTGCTAGTTCCAGTTGCCAGCATTTTGCCCATAACGCTCGAAGACCTTCCCCTCCATGTACCTATACAATCGTCTCTTAAGTGTTGTAATCGTACACACCTCGGCCACTTCCTTTGGCAGCTCATTACAGGTACTCTCTATCCTCTGTGTAAAGAAATTACCTCTCAGGTCTTTTTTTTTTAAACTCTCAACTCTCATCTTATCTCTAGTTTTGAACTTCCCAAACCTGGGGAAAAGACGATGACTGTCCACCTCATCCATACCCTCTTGAACTTATCAACTTCTGAGGTCACCCCTCAGTGTCCTAACTCCAAAGAATGCAGATCCAACCTATCCCTATAACTGTACACAATACTAAAGTGTAGTCTCACCACCGACTCGTAACTGCAAGGTAATGCCCCTAATCCTAAACTTGATGCCCAAACTAATGAGGCCAGCACGTTAAAAGCCTTTTTCACCACTCTGTCTACTTGCGTAGCTGTTTTTAAGTGAACTCTCTATCCCTCTGTTCCATGACACTTGTCAATGCCCTGCCATTCGTTATACAAGTTCCACCTTGGTATGACTGTCCAAAATGCATCACCTCACATTTATCTAAGTTGCAAACCATTTGCCGTTCCTCGTCCTATCTCCATAACTGACCAGGATCTCTCTGTAATTCACTGCAACCTGCTTCTCTGTCGAACTGCTAATCCTGCCATGTACAATTACATCTAAATCATTTACAAGAATAACAGAGGTCCCAGCACTAATTTCTGTGATACTCCACTAGTCAGAGATCTACAGTTGGAGATTTGACATTCAACCATCATCTGCTTCCTATCATCGAGTTAATTCTGAATCCATCATGTGATCCGCCCTTGAATCCCACGTGGCCTAATCTTCCTGATCAACCTGCTCTACAGAAGCTTGTCAAAGGCCTTCCTTAAGTCTAAATTCACTGCCCTACTTTCATCTGTCCCCTTAGTTACCTCTTAAATAAAAAAGATTTGTTAGAGATGACTTTGCAGACACAAAGTCATTATTCCTGACTATTACTGATCAGACCCTGACTATCTAAGTGATGGTAGATCTTATCCCTCAGAATTTCTTCCAGTAACTTTCCTACAAGTCATGCTCACCAGCCAGTTGTTCCCTGGCCTATCCTTGCTACCCTTCTTGAAAAATGGAACAACTCTAGCTAATCTCCAAATCCTTTGGAACTTGATCAGTGGCTAACAATAAAGCAAAGTTCCAGGGGTGCACATGGATAGACTCTGGGGATTTGTCTATCTTAATGCAACTCAAGGCCCCAAACACCTCCTTCCTTATGATATGGCAAACCTTGCGACTTATTATCCTCATTTCATTGGCATTCATGATACTCTTCCCAGTAAAGACCGAGAAACAGACATTAAAAATCTTGGCCATCTCCTACGGCTCCACACATAGGTGGCCCTGACGGTCTTCAAGAGGACTTAGTCTCTCTGTTAACATAACTGAAGTGACTCTTGGGATTATCTTTAACCCTGCCTACCAAATCCTTCTCATATCCTTCTTGCCCTCCTAATTTCCCTCTTAAGCCTGCTATTTTATTTGCCCTTAAATAGAGTTGCCCTGCCAACCCCAGCTTGATCTCTCCTAATACCCTCAAAGTTGGCTTTGCTCCAGTTCAGGTCTTTGAACTTGGATCTTTTTCCATAACTATCTTAAAACTGATAGATTACGTTCCCTGGCCCCAAAGTGCTCCTCACCTGCCGTTGTGGATACTTGGCCCACCTCATTCCAAAGGAGGAGGTGCTGTGTTGCTCCTTCCCAACTATGTTCCTCTATTGTGTGATACTAACTCTGCCCCATCCAGACACTTTGTGCTCTGGATGGCCTTGTTGATACTGGGGAAAGTTGAAATCTCCCACTAGCACTTCCCTACTGCTATCACAACTAAATGCAATTTCTTGACACATCTGTTCAAGTTCTTGCTGACTACTTTGGTGGCGGGGGGGGGGGGGGGAGGTCTATAATATAGCCCAAGTTCTTATTCCTAAAGCTCCTTCTTATTCCCAAACTCCACCCAAGATGATCCCCCAAGAATATGCTCTCTAAGCACTGCTGTCATGCCCTTCCTCATCAAAAAGGTAATAATCCTTCCACCATAATCATTCGTTCGTCACGCCTAAAGAACTGGTATCCCAGAATATTGAGCTGGTACTCATGTCCTTACCTGAGCCATGCTTCTGTTATGATCACAGCATTCCAGTCCCTAGAGGAAACACACACCCAGTTTCTCTGCCTTACCTGTTAAGCTACGTGCATTGCAATGGATACTATTTAAAGCAGAGGTCCTATCTTCTCTTTTACTGTAACTGTGGCCATCCTCATTACTATGCTTACGTGCTTTGATTGTTGCACAACCTTGTCTCTCACCGACTTTACACTCTTGAGTCCCACCCCCTGCTAAGTACAAAGTCAAGTTTAAAAAAAAGATTTCAGTTTCCCTTTGAAAAGGACATGGTTCATTCCATTAGCTTCAATTTCACTTGATATCTGTGAAGAGTCACAGCAAGTAATTAAGAAAACTACCAAAATGTCATAATTTATTGAGAGAGGATTTGAGAGGAAGGAAGGGAGATTATGCTTCAATTATAGAAGATATGAGTGAAACTACAGCTGGAGTATTGTGTAGAGTAGGTGAATGGGTTAAATGTATTTTCAAGAAGTTTAAAGACTAATACCCTTAAAGTATAGTTTCTCTAATGAGAGAAGATTGGACAAGCTGGGCTTGTATCACTAGAATTTAGAAGAGTGAGACAGGATTTGATTGAATTGTGTAAGATTGTTAAATGACTTGGCAGGTGGACATGCAGAGGATATTTCCCCTGTTGACAGAATTTAGAACTAGGGGCTCATTGTTTACAAAATAAGAGATCACAGATTTAATAGCAAGGAGGGAAAACATTTGAGGGTTACAAGCCTTTGGAACACTCTTCCTGAAAGGGCAGTGGAAGCAGGATTTCCTTAATTTTTTTTTTTAAAAAGGTGGAGAGATATCAAAGATCAAAGTAAATTTATAATCGAAGTACATATTGGTCATCAGATACAACCGTGACTCATTTTCTTGCACGCATTCAATAAATTCAATAACCATAACAGAATTAACCAACAGGGCAAACAACCAAATCTGCAACACAACCAACTCTGCAAATACAAGAAGAAACAAAATAAAATGAATAATAAATAAATGAGCAATAGAGAACATGACATGAAGAGTCCTTGAAAGTGAGTCCATAGGTTGTGGGGATAGTGCAGTGATGGGGTGAGTGAAGTTATCCCCTCTGGTTCAAGACCCTGATTGTTGAGGGGTAATAATTGTTCCTGAACCTGGTGTTGTGGGTCCTGAGGCTCCTATACCACCTTCCTGATGGCAGCAACAAGCAGAGAGCATGGCCTGGATGGTAGTGGTCACTGATGATGGATGCTGCTTTCCTGCATCACCACTCTGTTTAGATATGCTCAATGGTGGGGAGATATGCTGACAAAACAAGAAGGTGAGAGAGCTCTGCATGTAGAAGGAAATGCAGAGTTGAGGTTATAATATTAGCCAGAAATGTAGTAAATGGCAGAGCAGAACTGAGGGGTGGTATGGTCTACACTGGCTCTACATAGAATATATATGTAACACTCGACTCTATCAACTCAAATTCGTCCAGGGGAAACTGCCATCTGCCCGCCAAACTGTGTCTCAAGTTTGCGTAGATGCTGTGTAATGCACCCCGGGTCAAGCCCACAACGTACAGATAGAATAACATGACTTCCATTGGTTAGTTCCCCGTTATCTGCAGTTCTAACCCAAACATTGCAGCTACAGAGAACCATTACTTCATCATTTAACATTACAGAGAAGCCATTTTGTTATAACACTATAGAGAAGCCATTTTGTTAGCCTTAACAGTTAACATTACAGTTGATATTACTGAGAACCCTACATATAAATACAGCACCCAGGGGTCTTTGGGTTATGGAAGACCTGATTTATGAAAAATCAGTCTTTACACAAATTCTCCCAAACTCTGCTTCCAAATGCAGTACTCGAATCTCTCCATCATGAAACAATGCAGAGATCCCCCCCAAAAGGCCAATGCCTTCGCTAAATGCTCCTTCAGATAAGATCAACTTTTATGAACCCCTGCCACCTCTCATTGGCACACACTTTCTTTTATTAGCTCTCCACATCACTCCACCCAAGCTACATTCAGACAAATGTCTGTCACAGTTCACTCGCTGATACATTTTGAGTATCACTTATCCGAAATGGTTGGGGCTGGAAATGTTTCAGATATTTTCAAACTTTGGAATCTATAATCAGAATCAGATTTAATATCTTGAAATTTAATAACTTTTATGGCAGCAGTATAATGAAATACAGTACATGATAAAGAGAAAAATCTGGGTTACATTAAATATATATATATATAAAAATAGTTAAGTTAAAATAAGTGGTACAAAATAACAGAAATAGAAAAGGTAGTGTTCATGGGTTCACTGCCCCTTTAGAAATCAGATGGCAGAGGGTCCTGAATCGCTGAGTGTGTACCTTCAGGCTTCTGTACCTCCTTCCCCATGGTAACAGTGTGAAGAGGGCATGGCCTGGGTGCTGAGGATCCTTAATGAGGGACGTTGCCTTCCTAATTCACCGCTCCTTGAAGATGTCTTGGATACCATGGAGGCAGGTATCCATGATGTCTCATGTATAATGAGATAGCTTGAGATCACCATTATTTCCAACTCTGAATTTATGTGCTACTGGTATGTAAGTCTTTGTCTTGCACTTCTTCATCACACACATGTACTTACCAGTAGAAGTTATTACATACCATAACTATCATGAAAATAGAATGTGTGCAGGGTAACAAAATCGGCACAGCAGCATTGGGAGAATACCTGAATCAGCTGTTGTACGACAACAAACAAGGGCAGGCTTTCAGTCTCCACCTGCAATCCCATCCCATGTTTTGATTATAAGGTTCCAGTACACTGTATTTGTATTTTACTTATTTTGGAGGTTTTACATAAGGTACTAAAAACAATTATTGTACGCTTGTTCTGGTGTTAGATTTTCATTACCGATGATCTTACCAAACTTATCAATGAATTTCTCTGCTGCTTCGTGATCACCAAAATCTGTCTTTTAAAACTTTTAAATCTTTACAAATTTAATGTTGTGCCTTTTCTTAAATTTCTACAACAATCCTGTGGAATATTCACAATTACCTTCAATTTTCAGTTTGTCATTATAGATCTTTGCTTGTTTTGCGATCAGCATACCATTAAAGTGGTAGTCGGAAGATGGCACCAGCTAGCACCGTGACCAGAGGTGACATCCTTCCGACAGTTCGCAAAACTACTACTTTTACTACTACTTCTTTCAAATGTGATTCTGGTACTATTGGAACCTGTGACTTGCATTTTGATTATGTGTTTTTGGGTCGATTGAGCAATCTGGCGCTTTGCTGTCATCGAGGGAGTCTGGTGAGTTTTCAAGCGGAGTCTGTGGCCTGGATTTCAAGAAGCCTGGTGCTGAGGAGCGAGCCCATCATCAACTCCATGTCTTGCCAATCTTGCCGATTAGAGCATCAAGTAACATTATAATCAACAACAGCATTGAAATCAATGAGCACGAAAGTGGAAGGCGAGAGGGTGTTCAGAGCATTTGACCAGTCTCTGTCCCCCTCTTGCTCAATGCTGCTGGAGTCCTGGGTCTTGGGCAAGGTTTAATCCATGCAGTTTGTGGCTTGGACTCTGTCGTTCACGTTATGATGCATTTCTGGCTACTCCTTTTTTGTTGCTGTTTTGTGCGATTTTGATTGCAGCAGACTGGCTCTTCAGCCTGCAGTCAATGAATTACTCAGCACGAAACTGAACTGAACTTTCTTAGATTGTTTTAATGACTTTGTGGTTTGATGTTTTATTTTCTGTGTTTTTCCACTCATATTTTGCCAGTTGTCGGATTTGTTCTTTTTTTCTTGCACATCGGGTGTTTGATGTCATCTTTGAGTGGTTTCCATGGTGTTTCTTCGTTTTGTGGCTGTTTGTGGAAAGACGAATCTCAAGGTTGTCTACTGCATACATACTTTGATAATAAATGTAATTTGAACCTTCGAATGCTCACTCTGACACTGACGAATCCATTCTTGCAATGCATGATATGATTTCTTCATTTTCTGCTTTATGCAGTGTTTTTCTGTTTTTATTAACCTGTTCATTACATGTGTGAGGTCACTTCTCCGAACTGCCTGTGACGTGCATAGAACCCGCACATCGCCTGGGAACCTTTCTGGCACCTTGTGGAAGTTTTCATTTGTGATGTCATGTCAGTGCTCAGAATAATTTCAGATTTTGGAGGGTTTCGGATAAGGTGCACTCAACCTGTAACAACCATCGCCTTTGTTGCCTGTCTGCTATCTACTTTTTGCGAATTACACACAAGGCGGTGGGCGGGGGGGGGGGGATTGTTCATTTACAGAAATTTCAGTTTGCAGATAGGAACAAAATGCTTTTTAATTGGGAATCCCCTGAGATTATCAGACCATAAGGAATAGGCGCAGAATTTGGCCATTTATCCCGAAGAGTGTGCTTCACCATTCCATCATGGCTGATTTATTATCCTTCTTAACCCTATATTCCTGCCTTCTCCCCGTAATCCTTGATGCCTTGACTGATCAAGAATTTATCATCCTCTGTTTTAATGACTTGGCCTCCACAGCCCTTTTTGGCAATCAATTTCACAGATTCACTACCCTCTGGCTAAAGTAGTTCCTCCTCATCTCTGTTCTAAATGAACATCAGGTTCAGGAAGAGTTATTACCCCTCAACCATCAGGCTCTTGAACCAAAGGGGATAACTTCATTCAACTTCACCTACCCCATCAATGAAATTTTCCACAATCTACGGACTCACTTTCAAGAACTCTTCATCTCATGTTCTCACTATTCATTGCTTAATTATTTATTATTATTATTTCTTTCTGCATTTGCAGTTTATTGTCTTTTGCACACTGGCTGAATTCCCAGTTGGTGCGGTCTTTCACCGTTTCTATTATTCTATTATGGATTTATTGAGTATGCCCACAAGAAAATAAATCTCAGTTGTATGTGAAGCATATGTACTTTGATAATAAATTTACTTTGAATGTCCTTTTATTCTGAGGCTGTTCCCTCTGGTCCTAGACTCCCCACAATAGGAAATATCCTCTCCACACCCACTCTATCGAGCACCTTCATTGTCAGATATGGCTTTAATGGGATTCTCCTCCCACCAGACTTCTAAACTCCAGCAAGTACTGGCCCAGAGCCATTAAACACAGCTCATACATTAACCCTTTTATTCCCAGAATCATTCTTGCGTATCTCCTCTGGGCCCTCTCCAATGCCAGTACATCTTTTCTTAGATAAGGGGCCCAAAACTGTTCACAATTCTTGCAGCCTCAGCATGCCTGCAAGTTAACCTTCAGAGAGTCCTGCACAAGAATGCGCAAGTCCCTTTGCACCTCAGACTTTTGATTTTCTCCGTTTAGAAAATCGTCCACGCCTTTATTCCTTTGAGCAGAATTGCTCACGTTAGATGATTATTCCGAAGTGCGTGGGGCCTGAAATGTGCAACTAGACACAAT
This sequence comes from Mobula birostris, assembly GCF_030028105.1. Taxonomy (NCBI): domain Eukaryota; kingdom Metazoa; phylum Chordata; class Chondrichthyes; order Myliobatiformes; family Myliobatidae; genus Mobula; species Mobula birostris. Next base: position 168,326,941 of record NC_092375.1, on the reverse strand, counting down.
TCTGAATTAGAAAGACAAATTCTTCAAAAAAAAAAAAAACTGAAACAACTACATCATGAAAAACAAGTCCTTTCTGAATCACAGGAGTAAAGATAGCGCTTGCAAATAATGATTCAGATCACTCCACAATGAGAAATGGAAAAGGACAAAATTCGAAAACAGCATGATTAATTATAGTCGACCTAAATGGTGCAAAACTTCCGAAAATGAAAAAGTCAATAACCATTTATAATCATGAGACAAATGTCTTCATTCCAGTTGGAAATTTTACAATCCTATTGAGTTTGAACAATTAAAAATTAAATCTACATTGGCTTCAAAATCTGACTAATGACTAATCCAACCAAATGAAGTTTTCCTTATATTAGGAAGGACACACAATATATAACAGAACATATTCCAAATCATTAATGTGTCTACTGATCAAAAGGGTGCAACATACAAGTCCAGAATCGGTTGTTTCTTTGTTATAAACTTCATCCTCTGACAGATGTAAAGTTTAAGTAACAAACTAAATGTCAAAGGATGGCACTGAAATAGTTAAATCAAAATTATAGCAGTTTGCCATACCTTTGATAGTACAATGAAAGTTTTATCAACTGCCTTTGAATCTGTGAAATGCTGCTCCTACATACTGAAACATCAGAGTCTATTTGTAAAGTGGGAATTATATACAGACAACTAGAAAAGTACAGAATGCCAATCTACATTTTTTCAAAGCCAAAAATCAATGCCCTTATGCACAAGACCATCCAATTTTGTTGACAAGGTTGTCCAATAAACTTTGTCATAACAGCGGTCTCACAGGCCAAACATGTTTTGTTAGTTTCTGAAATCTATTTGACTTTCTGCTTCTCCCTTCAAAGTATATTTTGTAAATTCCCCAAACTAGATCTTTGTTTCTGTAAATGAACGAAAATCATGAAAGATTGCCATAAACGATAAATGGTTGCAATAGAAGCTTGTTATTTTGAATAACTTTATACTTCTCTATTTTCTTAATTTGGATTTGGTTATGCAAACTACTGTCACATGGTGTTAACTTATAAATAACAGTGAAGTTAGTGAGGGTTCAGAGCTGCCCATAGTATGGTTCGGTGGATTTGAAAATCTTCTCAAAAGGTAATTGTTACCCAATTACTCAAAGATAACAGTAAACATCAGAAAAAATGAGAAAGCAGAAAAGGAGGGGCAATAAAACAAATCAATGATGAATCATTGTGGGTCTGGTGGGGTAGACGTAACAAATGTACTCTACAGGGCTGCAACTCTACTCAGTAATAGAATTTTTTCCCCCCGAGTTGTGTAAAGTCAACTTCTGGGAACAAAATATGTAGATTTCTTACATCATCTGCACAATTATTTATTTTCCCCCTGTGCTTTATGAAATGGTTCTGAAATGTCAAAAAGAAAACATTTTTCTCTTAGATTATTACTTTCTACTTACTAAATGGACAGTGTCTTATCAGGATGTAACCACCATGGAAGATTATATAGTACCATATTAAAAGCAAAGTTTATTGCATATTTACCTTCTTACTTTCTCCTTGCATTTTGCAAATGGACTAATTAACCTACTGTATAAATTAGACGTTAAAGACACTGATAAAAAAACTTGACTGTTGTGCGACATCAGTTCAGCCTACTTGTGAAATCATATGATACTGCTTGTTTTAATTTCTTCACTAATTTTTATGTACATTAAATTCCTTTGAAAGACTACTGATGCAGTATTAGGCAATATCCATGGAATATGTAGATTTTAAAAAAATTATCTGGATGAGCATCAGCTCAAAATGAGCCTAATATTAAAACAGCTTAATGGAGCAAGGTCAAAGATAGACCGTCAGTACTTTCTCCCCAAGTGAAAAAGTCTTTAACACAAGTGTCCTCAACTCCATTTCACCAGGACATCTGCTATAATTTTGGTGTTATACCAGTCCAGCAAGAGGTTAAAAAGTCTAATGAGCAGTTGAAAGACCAAGGCCTCCAGAACAGATGGAATCGCTGAAGTAGTAAAACACAGCAGGAAGTACTGCAAGCACAAGTCGGTGACCTCATCTGGGAAGAAAACAGCACACCAGGAAGTGTCAGGAACACTTCCACATGATCATCAAGAAAGCTATCCAATTATGGTAAATTCAGAGGGATATGGGAAAATTATTTAAAAGCTCTCTTCAGTGATTTCTTCCCAGTGGTTGAAGAGCTCCTCCCCAACTTCCAATATTGATCCCATCCATCAAGGAGGTAATATTCACAAACCTATATCGCCTGAGACATAGACAGCAGCAGCAACCATTAAACATAACTATACAAGAGTCTGAGTCTTCCTACAGCAAACTTAATCACAGATTGCACTCAAGAGGGCTGTGTCACCATACCTGCCTCTTGTCAATCTTCATAACTACAATACCGCACCTCACCTCCAAAAATCTGCTCTCTTGAAGTGGGATTGATCTACAGTTCGGCAGCAAACTGTCCACTGGATATTATGTGGATAAATGGGTGCCTAGCTTCGAGCCATCAATGGTTCCTTCACAAAAATAAATGAAAGGACGGTGTTTTTACAGCTGTGGTACAAGGCTGCTCCATCTGAGTGCTCCCATTATAAAATGTTACTCATCCACCTCAAATCCATGATGAACTTATATATCCCGGCACTTATCATTCAGCGAAGCCAGACGTCAAAGTTCTCCAATGACTTTAATATACCAGCATAGCCTTTGATTGACAAGGAAGGTGTTGGAAGAGAACATCAACCTCACCTGCAAGTTCATGATGCACTCTGACCATAATCAAGCAGCAGTGGTAGGCAGGCTATGTCCTCTGCCAGCCTGACCACAGCCTCGCAAACAAACACTCTACTCTTTCAGGGATTTTGTCAAATTTAAAAAACACGTAACATCCTCAATGTTTAAATGGCTCAAATGGTTCCATTGAATCAGAGAAGGTATACAGTGTACAACCTGATGTGCATCAATTCCTGACCCATGACCACTCAAGCTGGAGTAGGACCATCTGGCAGAGCACAGATTGTCTCTACACAATGAAACACAGGGGTCACGCACAAAAAGAACCAAAGATAAATCCCCAAACTTCTATACATGCACACTTTTACCTCTGAGAGAAGGGTTCTAATCAAGACACTGGACAGGAGGAAAATAATTGTTTTTCCAATGTCTGCGAGGAAGAAGTGTTGCAACAATGTCAGGTAGAATACAAAGCTGGTACATTAGTATTTCAATTAGCTCTCCAAGGCTCTAATAATAGTTGAAAACGGATCCCTTGATCTACATTAAGCTGATTCAATAGTTTACCCCAAACTGCCTGATAATCTTCATATTAACAAACTGTACAAAGCTGTACAGAGCTGCCACAAACACAAGCATATTCCAATTGCAAGTGTTTTTAGAAACAGATGTAAGAAAATGCATTTAGTTTCATGTCATTTCCCTTTACCACAATAAATGCTAATGGAGTGGATCCAAAGAGGGAAGATAAACAGGGGTTCAGTCAAGCAGAACTGCCTGGCCATATTAACCTCTTTCTTCTGTAGCCTCTTCAGCTTCTTTAGCCTCCAATGCATACTGTATTGCAATTAAACCACCTCTGCTTTAAAATGCTAATCAGTTATTGGTTATTACCCAATAATACCCTAACCATACCACGCAATGGAAACTAGCATAGAGATATAGGGATTGAACTGTGTTCAGAGTCACTGCAACTTTCAAAGTCTGCAGTCAAATTTGAACTCTCCTCATTCTGTACGAAAAAGTAAGAGATGATTGGTATTATTGTTCAGTGACTAAATGCATTATTTTGATTAATTTCTTTGTAGCTTTTGCTTCTTTCGAAAAAGGTGGAGAAAAAGATGACAAAGGACAACAAATCAGGACAATTATTTTTCCTCCTGTACATTAACTTCCATCTTTTCAAGCAGTCCCGCAGGATGGAGAATGACTTGCTTCCACTCCAGATCTATGCTTTGAGGGACTGATAAGATCCGTTCGGGAACTGCAAGCTCTTCTGCAGATTTGGCAGGTGGTAAACGAAAGGGAGATTGAGAGGTTGGTTTATGCAATGCAGTCCTTCTGCCATCGACACAGGGCTTCTACTGGAGTCCTGACGCATGGATTCAAGATTCTCAAATGTTTTTTTTAAAGCTTTCAAAAGCAAGGGATCCCCATCAGTCCAGAAGTATGTTACATCTTTCAAGGAAACTTTAAGCACACCCTTCAGTTTGCATGGTAATCTTTTCCCACAATGCAGTTCAGAGTGTCCATTTCAGGGATGTGGTATTGGGAATTCGCACTTCACAGCTTGCACAATGGAGACAACCAAGTGTAATTAAGGACTTAATGCCACACTGACATTCAAATCTGTTTTATTGTCACAGTTACTAATTTTGGTTTCTCCCTATGTATTCAGCCAAAAGTCCCACAACGTCACTATTTCCTTATTACCCGTTTTCCAGCACTGTCCTTAGTTCATCTATGTTTTAAATGAAGAATGTTTTAGATCAACTCTTCAATTACCTTGCCTTTATGTGAAAACACAGATGCAGCCACATTTAAGATTCAACACTGAAGAAGAGCCCTTTGCCTGTCTACTTGCAACTATCCCATCACCGCCACAGCCTCAGTGTCACCAGTTCTGCCTCTCCATCAAATGCCAAAGTGACTTAGTTTTTCCAACAATTTCACAAAGCACTAGATATTGTTCAAGTAACTCGCGTTCTGACCCGTATCTGACATCAACCTTTCATAGCGAGTAAAATAAGATATCATAGCTGTTTCTGAAAATCTCCCCTGAAATTAAGGGATTTTTCTGAACTGGTATACTTTGTCATTTCCATTAATCATTTCCTTTACCTTAGTATTTCTCAAAATTCAGCAAGTTCTTCCTGTTTCTACTGTCGCAAACCTTATGTTGGTAAAGATATTGACGCAATATAAACACTACATCAGTATAATCTGAAGATAACATAGTGTGATAGAGAGGTTAAAGTGGACTAGAAACGTGCACTAATTGACAAAAGTAAAGATTATAAGATGCTACAATCATGCTAGAACTGTAGAAAACATTGCTTTTTTGAAACAAAAAAAAGACTACTGGAAGATTAAATTGAGTTCCAGAATATTTTGCAAGCCCAAAGTACCCCAAAAGGGCATCTTTTACCCTAATTTACAATTTTACTTGATTAAAACCTGAAGAGTCAGAATTGAAGAGAGCTCAGAGGTGAGAAGTGGAATTCATGTAAAGTCCATTTTTGGCCACTATAGGCACAATGAGTGGAAAAGACTTCTTCAGTCACAAGTGTTTCTACCATTCTGCAATGAAAGCATCCTTGTTCACTTCTGTCTGCAATTATCAAGTTATTAAAGTATATGCATGATGTTACTGTCTAAATTCTACCCACTCCCATTCCTCAACTGATTCAGATTAATATCAGTCCCTTATGCCTACAACACCAATTTCAACAACATGGCTGTATTGGTTGCCACACAAGAGTTATATACACAATATCCCAGTAGGTCCAAGGCTTTTCAACTTGTGTGAAAGGCTAGTTTCTTCAATCTATATTAGCACAGGATAGTTGAGATTATCCAGGTTCTCCTTACCAACTCTTTTAGGCACATAATTTGTAAATGTAGTTATATTAATGCTAAAATGTGCTAAGAAAGTGTGAACCATCTGTCTACTGTCATAAGGTCCTTCACTGCCTGTATTCAGGATGCTGTTTTCATAACCACTTCATTGAATTTATTTTTCATATTATCACCAATACCAACATTCAACGAACAACAGTAGCCATCACAAATAATTATACCAATACTTCAATTTTAGTATTCTCAGGCCTTTCCTTGAACCATCTCTTTTTCACTTTCTGGGGACCCTGTTCTGTGAAACGTTTCCACAGCTCTGGTGTTTGGTCAATACGGTCACTAACCCACATTAGAAAGAGATCTTTATCATGTGCAACTACACAATATTATTAATGTAATCTTTCTACCTCTGTCAGCCTCTGAGACAGCAAGCTTAAAAAAAAGTTTCTCAGTGCTCTTGTAACAATTCAGAGCTCCTTTCTCCCAAACCCAGCACAATAAACGTTGCCAAGGAAATGTCAGATTTCCTGGCTGCCTCCTCTAAGTGTAATCCTGCAGGATTGTTCCTGGGCATTGATTTGGATCTTCAGGTACTGCTGAAAATCAACAGGGCAGATGAGTCTAGTATTTTTCAAATCAACAGCTCATAAATTACCTCAGGCCACAGAAGCATTACTATCATAGGTAAGCACCACCATATTCCACTTAATGAAGCACAGGTACTGTGAACGACGGCCCATATAAACTATAAACAAACACAAGAACAAAAACGCGGCAGTGTAGTGGAGGTTGTTTCTGACATACTTCTGGGGATTGTCCCTGATAAATCCATCTAACAAAATACTGAAGGACGACGATAGTGAACAGCTGAGTTGACTTTTCTTTCAAAAATATTATATTTGTAAGTCATCCATCTTTTCTTAAAAGGTCTTGGTCTGAGGCACACATAGCATTCAAATCTCTGTTCTTGTGTTTCCTCAGGGGCTTCAGTAGTCCTACATGAAGCACAGATCAAATGTTTCACAAATCTGTGCAATTTGTTTCTCCTAGGCATAGGGTGTTGAAAAATCTCATTTGAACCCTGCACCCCAACACCCATTTCCTCAACATCATACCTGCTGCACACTTCTTTAGACTGCAAGGAAGCCAATATGCAATAACCACCTTAGATCACTGCGTAGCTTTTGATTTCACCACAATTCCTTATCAACAGGGGTCATAACCATGTATCTGAATGTGATTAATCAGCCTCTGAGGGACTAGGAACTGGAACTATACTTTAGGGATCATATTTTCCCTTGCTGGAAGCAGCAGTCAAATGCAAACAGAGGCAAATTTATCTCACCTCCCTGACTGACATTTATGTAATCTTCAGACTCAAATGTTTTTTGCTCAATTAAACAATCATATAGTCACTTTATCTTTCCATATGTTACACATAAATGAATGAATGAACAGAATCAACATTATCAAATAAAGGGAGTCAGTGCACACTGGCAAGAATTGGCCCTCATTGTGTGGGAAATCGAGTTATTGAACAATATCCATCTTCCCTGCCATTCTCAGGTTGCAGTAATATTCTACCAGTCACATACAACTGGAAAAACTAGGTAATACATAAGAACATAAGAAATAGGAGCAGGAGTAGGCCATCCGGCCCATCGAGCCTGCCCTGCCATTCAAAAAGATCATGACTGATCTGTCCGTAAACGCAGCTCCATCTATCTGCCTTTTCCCCATAATCCTTAATTCCCTTACTATGTAAAAACCTATCTAACTGTATCTTAAATATATTTAGTGAAGAAGCCTCAACTTCTTCCCTGGGCAGAGAATTCCACAGATTCACCACTCTCTGGGAAAAACAGTTTCTCCTGATCTCTGTCCTAAATCTTCTCCCCTGAATCATGAGGCAATGTCCCCTAGTTCTCGTCTCACCTACCAATGGAAACAACTTTCCTACCTCTATCTTATCTATCCCTTTCAAAATTTTGTATGGTTCTATAAGATCCCCTCTCATTCTTCTGAATTCCATAGAGTATGGTCCCATGAACTCAATCGCTCCTCATAGGTTAACCCCTTCATCTCTGGAATCAATCTGGTGAACCTCCTCTGCAGTGTCTCCAAAGCATGACACTTAATGAAAATATTTAATGTAAAATGTAAAGTCAAGAATTTCTTGGAGGATTCTCATAAAGTTCCTGCATGAAGGGATTTAGGTTTTCTTTAATTTAACCTCAAAAAGTAACTTTGAAAACTTGTTTATGAATACGCTACAAGATATTTAAAATAAATTAACTCAAGGAAACACTATGTTCCCAAGCCATCAGCAGTTAAATGCTCACTAACAATGCAAAAACTACAAAAAGTTGTCCAATGGACATGCCATATTTCTTTCATATACTTCCTCCATATTTCTAAGAAAACCTGGTAATTACTGAATATGATGTTCACTTAGGTTACACTTCTACAATTTCTTACCAGCCTTTCAGAAAATTTGGAGAAAAAAAGTTCAAACTGAGGAAAATTAAGAAAAATATTTCAATTAACCAAACCATTTGAAAGCACTGTAGGAAACTATGTACACAGTAATATCAAAATCCATTTTGTATCACAGTTTTAGATAAAGGTATTTAAACATTAAATTTTGAGTGAAACTAAAGTTTAGAAATGTGTAAATTCTTGTGAAAAAAGACAAAACTCCCTTTTCTCCAAAAAGAAAACCCCCTTCAATATCATCAACGTTTTCCTTACACTGGCCTGCAGATTTACCGTTAGATTTCATGTATTATCCCAACTCTTGCTAAGCTACTACATGCCACATCATTTTACAATGAGTCAGTCATTTATAAAATTTATGTGTTCCTATAAAATTCAAAATCATGCAATAACTGGAGCTATAGCCTCTGAAAATAGTGAAAATATTTAACAAATTGGAGACCAATGAAAGTAATGCAAGTTTATAAATGTCAATCATATTAAAACTTATGCAAAATATGGTCTTTATCAAATGATGCAGTGTTCTAATATGTACAGATCATTTGAGATAAACCATTTTGGTTTTAAAAACCAAGACACAAAACTGCTCAGATTATAATTTAGGAAAATAGAACATGGTAGCTTTCCTTAATTTAAGAAATTCACTCCAACATAAAAACTGCAAAGAAGGGTTAGACGGCTGTTTTTGAACTCACTTCATTGAAAAATGCATCCAACAATTGAACTTTAAAAATTTAATCTGATACATTGCCTTGGCAAAGCCACACCTGGAATACTGTGAAAATAAAGGTAGATGCTGACAATCTGAAATCATGAAAGAAAATTCTGCAAACACCCTATGGGACAAAAAACAATGTGAATGCCAAGATCCAGGATCCTTTGTCAAAAACAGAGAGGATGGAAGAAAAATGAATTGCAGGGAAGGTGGGGGTGGATGATGGATAGGTCATTATGGGTGATGGGTTCAGGCGAGTGGATGATATGGGGATGAAGAAAGGTCTTGGCCCAAAACATCGACTGCTTACTCTTTTCTGTAGATGCTGTCTGTCCTCCTGAGTTCCCCATCATTTTATGTGTGTTGCTTTGGGGATAAGTTGTGATTACAGGTTGACAAGTTGTAATGTCTTGCAAACAGTTGGCCAGGTTATACTAACGGGGAGGGGATAGAAGCAGAGTCAATGCCACACGTGATGACTTAGAGCAAAATGTCCATTTCTCGTATCGATAAAGAAAGTAAATTAGAATTATTTAATATTGTGCCCAGAAAAATGAAGAGGTACAAGCTTGACCTGGGTTTGTAACAATGCAAGATGCCATAAACGAGTAAGTCAGAATGGGAGTTGCATAAAGAATTTCTGACAGAAAACTCAAAATTAACCCATGGACCCTGCCAGGTCAAATGGTGCACACGAGCTCGTTTTCAACATTAAAAGTGAAGTTTAGATGGGTACGTGGGTGGTAGGGGTATGGAGGACTATGATCCCAGTGCAGGTCAATGGAAGAAGGCAGATTAAATGGTTTGGCACAGACTGGATGAATGAAGGGTCTGCTCCTGTGCTGTATTTTTCTATGACTAAATGCAGAAGCTCCACAAAGTGATCACACAGTCTGCATTTAGTCTCTCCAGTGCTGAAAAAAAAATTGTAAAGACTAAATAGAGTACATCACATTGACAGAATTACTGTACACTTAAATTGCTACTCCAACTGGAAAGATGGTGGGAAGTGAAGGGTTGAAAGGACAGGTATTGCATCTACCACATTTGCAAGAAAATAACAAGAATGGTCCTTCAAATGTGGAGGATGGACAGGCGGAAGGTCCAGGGAATTCCATCCTTGAAAAATCAACAGCACCAGCAAATATTGGAAGTTTGAAATAAAAACAGAAAATGCTGGCAACACTCTGGAGTAATTTCATGTATTGTATTGTACTGTTGCCACACAAAAACAAATTTCATGACATGTGACTGATGATAAATCTGATTCTGATGTGGTTTTCTGTTGCGGACTGAGAGTGGGAAGGGGGCAGGGAGAAGGAAGTCATGGTTGGGAAGAAGGGAAGGGAGAGGGGAGGGAGCAGGAAGCACCAGAGAGGCATTCTGTAATGATCAGTAAACCAATTGCTCAAAATCAAATGAACTTCCTGGTGTCTCAGGGCTGGGTATGTCGGCAACCGTACCGCTCCCCACCCCAGCACTCCTCCTCTGCCACTTGCCCCGCTGCCCTCCCGTGGTGCTCCATCTTCACCATTCCCAACACCTTTTGCTCCTGCCAGATCAACAAACTCGCCCTCCGCTCCACATTGACAAATCCAGTACCGTGCCAAAGTCCTAGGCACCCTAACTATATATATCATCTGCGCCCAAGGCTTTTGCACCGTACTGTTAGTCCCTACAAAAGGCAGGGCGGGAGGAAGTGTGCTCAACCATGGGAGCTTCTCGGCTTGAAATGAATATTTGTGGCTAGCCTATTTCTTGAGATGAAGACATCCAGAAAGGGAAGTCAGTCATGGACTCCATGACGGATGTGCACAAAGTGAAAATTGCCATCAAAAGCAATGGAACTTACATTCTGTGAGAGTGCAGAAAACAGCACAAATGAAGTCATTGCATACCACAGAAACCGTTAAAGGAGAAGATAGAATTATGTCCTAAAGGATGTGAAAAAAAAAATCCGTCCTATCTATCTCATGAACTCTAACTTGGGTCCAAGCGAAGTCCATACTTGATCTTAAAAAAGTAAGTAAATAAGAACAAACATTGTCCACTCCAAGGAAATGGGTCTATTGGTGGAAGATAACTGAATGGACATCCATTCAAGGAAGACGTGGAAGACTATCAAGGCCTAATGATGCACTCTGATTTTCTATGTACAGTATGCTTCCATGTACTCAAAGGTTCAGGCAGGATCTTTGGAGAAAGAAAAAGAATTAACGTTTCAGGTCAATAACTTATTTTTCAGAACTGGGAATTGATGAGGGCAAACACGTTCTGCGGTACAGTGAATTGTGTCAGGAATAGATAGAACACTAGATCTAAGAAAGTGTGGAGGGAAAGGGAAATGAGATGGATGTCACAAGGATTGATGGAGCCACGCGAAAGAGTGGGAACAAATCAGAAACAACAGAGCACAGCAAAACACAGCTCTGAGGAAGATTTATCTACACCATCCAAAAACCCCAGGAAATTCTTCTCATCCAAGCCCATTCATATAATTGAATAATTTTACCAACTATAGAAAGGAGACACAAGAGACTGCAAATGCTGGTATCAGGAGCAAAACCCAAGATGCTGGAGAAATTCAGTGTGTCACAAAGAATCTGCGGGGAGGGGAGGGGACAACTGTTGATTATTCACATCAAGTCCTTGCATCAGGAACACTCACAACACGCTGGAGGAACTCAGCAGGTTGGGCAGCATCTGTGGAAAAGATCGGTTGATGTTTCGGGCCAGAACCCTTCATCAGGCCTGAAACGTCGACCGATCTTTTCCACGGATGCTGCTCGACCTGCTGAGTTCCTCCAGCGTGTTGTGAGTGTTGCTTTGACCCCAGCACCTGCAGATTATTTTGTGTTTACCATGCATTAGGACAAAGTGGGGGCAGCCAGTATAAAAGAGGAGGGAGGAGAGGAGTGAGACAGGGGCAGGAGGTGACAGCTACACCATGGAAGGGTGAAGAATGACAGGTGGGGGTGGGGGGGAAGAGGGTGGGTTGTTCCCTTTCCTATACACCCCTCCAGCACCACTCCCACCATTACCTATGTTCATCCCCTTCCCTGCCATGGTTATATCCTCTTACTACCCACACATTTCAGTAACTAGATCCCTCTCACCCATCTGCCCTTCACCTCTCCTCCAATTTATCACCTTCCTCACTCATCTGATGCCTTATGTTCCCACTTTTCATTTTCCAGCAGCTGTTTCCACCTTCACCTTTTTCTCCCTCCAAATGGCTCCATCTGCTTTTACACCCAACCATAACCCACCTGCCTTTGTCTCTCAGCTCCACGCCTCCCTCTTCTCTCCCACTGTCAGTAGAGAAATTATTGGAGGTTCACAAAGCAAAACAGAATAGATCCAGGCCTTTCAACACAATGAGTCAATGCTGACCATGGTGACCATCCAGCTTCCCAATATCCTGATTTTCCAAGTTCTCCTTAAATGATAACGTTGTACCTGCCTCAACCACTTCTTCTGTCAGCTCATACCATATGGTCACTACTGTGTGGAATAAGTTGCTCTTCAACTCCCTTTTAAACCTTAATCCTCTCACCCTAGGTCTATGCCTCCCTTCCCCTGGGGAAAAGACCATTATCATCCACTTTATCCATGCCTTTCATAATTTCGCCCCGATTCCAAGCAATAGAGACCTCACCTGGCCAACTCTTTCCTACAACTCCAGCCCTCCAGTCCTGGCACATCCTTGTCAATATTTCCTGCACACTTTCTAGTTTAACCACATCTTTCCTATGACAGGTTGACCAAAACCATACACTGTACTCCAAATACACTCTTACCAATGACTTGTACAACAGCAACATAATAACCCGACCCACGTACTCAATGCTCTGACTGATGAACACCAGTGTGCTAAACTGCTTTTTCACCACCATGTCTACCTTTGATATTGTTTTCAATTAACTACCATATGGACTTGTACTCCTAAGTCCCTCTGTTCCATTACACTCCCTAGTGCCTTACCATTCATGAAACAAGTCCCACACTGACCTGTCTTTCCAAAATCCATCACCTCACACTTTTCTGTATTGAAATCTATTTACCACTCCTCAGCTCCCTTCCTGAACTGATCAAGATCCCACTGTACCATCGCTACAACAATACCTCCTAATTTCGTCGTTTGCAAATTTATTGATCAAGCCGCCAAGATTCAGGATTGTTTAACATTATTTCCAGTACACGTGTAAAGGAGGACAAAATTATTACTACTCTGGATCCTATGCAGCACAAAAGGGACATAATAATAATAAACACATTAAATATAAACACATAAATAACAGGTAACAAGAGTCCCAAACCAGCGCACCACTAATCACAGGCTTCCAGTCCAGAAAACAACCTTAGCCAACTCCGCCACCAAGCCACTTTTGAATCCTCCTAATCATGGAATCCATGGGACCCAACCTTACAGACCCACCAACCATGCAGGGTATTGTCATAGCCTTTGCTAGAGTCCAAATTGCCAACATCCACTGCTCTATCCTCATCCACCTTTTTGGTTACTTCTTCAATAAACAAAAAAATTAATCAAGCAGGACTTCCCATGTACAAAGCCATGCTGAATCCATCCTATCTAACTGTATCCAATTGCCGGCAGATTCCATTATTCAGAATTCTCTCCAGAAACTTCCCTGCTACTGAAGTCAGGTTGATGAGCCTATAGTTCCTTGTCCTGTCCTTGCTACTCTTCTTAAACAACAGAACTTTGAAATCTTACAGTCCTTGGGAACTTCACCAGTGGCTAACTTTGAAGCAAATATCTGCCCAGAATTAGCCCTGCTCCAGTTTAAAACCCTACCCTGTGGACCTATTCTCTCCTTTTCCATCACTATCTTGAAAAAAAGTATAACTACAGTCACGGGAGCCAAAGAGCTCGCTCACTGCCACGACACTTTCTTGCTCTGCCTCATTCCCTAAAAGGAGATCCAGCATTCCACTCCCTGAGCAAGAACCTCTATATATCAACACAAGAAAGTTTCCTGGGCACATTTCAGCAAATTCCACCCTGTCCAGGCCCTTAACACTATAGGTAGCCCAATCAATACTGGGGAAATTAAAATTTCATTAATACAATCATCATTCTTAAAACTATGAGCCATTTATCTACACACCTGCACCTCAAGTTCTGACTGACTATTAGGGGCGGAGGTCAATAATACAGCCCTACGAGAGTAACCCTCCCCTTCTTGTTTCTAAGTGTCCTTCCTGAGGAACAGGCACCCTGTCTGGCCACAGCAGAGGTGGGGAGAACCCTAGCCAGGGTAAACCCATCAAAGCAGTAGGGCCAGACAACATACCTGGTCAGGTGCTGAGGGAGTGTGCAACCCATCCAATAGAGGTTTTAATAGACATCTTTAATATCTCTCTTGAACAGTCCACTGTCCCCCTGCAGGCTTCAAGATGGCCACCATCATTCACGTGCCCAGGAGAGCAACAGTTACTGGCCTAAACAATTACCATCTAGTCGCACTGACTGCAACAATCATCAACTGCTTTGCATGGCTGGTAATGGACCATAAAAATCCCACCTTACAGCCATATTGGACCCTTTCCAGTTCACCCTCCACTCAAACCGGTCCACTGAAGATGCCATAGCCTTGGCGCTTTACTCTGTCCTGTCCCATCTAGAAAATGATGCTTCATAAGCCAGGCTGCTGTTCATCAACTTCAGCTCAGCGTTTTACACGATCGTTCCTCAGAGGCTGGTGGATACTGTTCTTGTTGGGGCTCAACATCCCTCTCTGTAACTGGATCTTGGACTTCTTGATGGAAAGACCATAGTCAGTCTGAGTTGGCAGCAACATCTCAAGCTCCATCACGCTGAGCACCGGTGTCCCCCAGGGCTCTATGCAGAGCCCACTGCTGACTCAAGGCTGCACTGCCAGATTGAGCTCAAACCCCGTCATAAAGTTCGCTGAAGACACTACAGCGGCTGGCCCCATCAGCAACAATGATGAGTCAGCACACACAAAATACTCTGCAGATGCTGGGGTCAAAGCAACACTCACAACACGCTGGAGGAACTCAGCAGGTCGGGCAGCATCCGTGGAAACTATAAGTCAACGTTTCGGGCCGGAACCCTTCGTCAGGACTGAAGAGGGAGGGGGCAGAGGCCCTATAAAGAAGGTGGGGGGAGGGTAGGAAGAAGAAGGCTGTAGTTTCCAGGTGAAAAACCAGTAAGGGGAAAGATAAAGGTGTGGGGCAGGGGAAGCAGGGAGGGGATAGGCAGGAAAGGTGAAGAAGGAATAGGGGAAAGCACAATGAGTAGTAGAAGGAGACGGAACCATGAGGGAGGTAGTAGGCAGCTGGGGAGGGGGCAGAGTGAAATAAGGATAGAGGAAGGGAGGGGGAGGGAATTACCGGAAGTTGGAGAATTCTATGTTCATACCAAGGGGCTGGAGACTACCTAGACAGTATATGAGGTGTTGCTCCTCCAGTCTGAGTTTAGCCTCATCATGGCAGTAGAGGAGGCCATGTGTGGACATATCTGAATGGGAATGGGAAGCAGAGTTAAAGTGGAGGCTACCGGGAGATCCTGTCTATTGTGGCGGACGGAGCGGAGGTGCTCGACGAAGCAGTCCCCCAATCTGCGTCGGGTTTATGCACAAACATACACCCAAACAGTCCTTCCAGGTGAGGCAACACTTCACTTGTGAGTCTGTTGGGGTCATCTAATGCACTCGGTGCTCCTGGTGCGGCCTCCTCTACATCGGTGAAACCCGACGCAGATTGGGGGACCGCTGCGTCGAGCACCTCCACTCCGTCCGCTACAACAGACAGGATCTCCTGGTAGCCACCCACTTCAACTCTGCTTCCTATTCCCATTCAGATATGTCCATACATGGCCTCCTCTATTGCCATGATGAGGCTAAGCTCAGGTTGGAGCAGCAACACCTCATATACCGTCTCGGTAGTCTCCAGCCCCTTGGTATGAACATAGAATTCTCTAACTTCTGGTAATTCCCTCCCCCTCCCTTCCTCTATCCTTATTTCACTCACCCCCTCCCCCAGCTGCCTATCACCTCCCTCATGGTTCCGTCTCCTTCTACTACTCATTGTGGTTTCCCCTATTCCTTCTTCACCTTTCCTGCCTATCCCCTCCCTGCCTCCCCTCCCCCACCCCTTTATCTTTCCCCTTACTGGTTTTTCACCTGGAACCTACCAGCCTTCACCTTCCCACCCTCCCCCCACCTTCTTTATAGGGCCTCTGCCCCCTCCCTCTTCAGTCCTGACGAAGGGTTCCGGCCGGAAACGTCGACTCATCGTTTCCACGGATGCTGCCCAACCTGCTGAGTCCCTCCAGCGTGTTGTGAGTGATGATGAGTCAGCATACAGAGAAGAGGTGGAAAGGCTTGTCAAATGGTTCAGGAACAACCTGAGTCTCATGTGGACAAGACAAAACAGATAATTGTGGACTTCAGGGAGGCACGAGTCGACAATGGCTCTGCTGTGGAGAGTGAAGAGCAGAAAGTTCCTTGGTGTGTGCATCACAGACAATCTAAGCTGGACCCACAAAGCCCCCTCACTAGTCAAGAAGGCACAGCAGCTTCCACACTTTGAGCAGATTGAGGCATGTAAAGCTGCCCGCTCCCAGTCTAGCAACTTTCTCCAGGTGCACCTTCGAGAGCATCCTGTCTGGCTGCATCATTGTGGTATGGAAGCTGCAAGACCCTGCCCCCATTTGTGACATTTACCGGGAGTGTTGTACATGAAGGGCCCAACACATTGAGGATTCCCACCACACATCCCACAATCCCTTTGACCCACTACTATCAGGAAGGAGATACAGAACCATCAGGACTAGGACTGCCAGACTGGCTAACAGCTTCTTCCCTCAGGCTGTGGGACTAATGACGAGCTCTCATCATCATGACAGTGAGCAGTTTCCTGCTTACTTGTGCTGTGTTTTACTACAGGCATTTGAATTATATTTATTAACTTATTTATTATATAATATTGTGTTTTATGTGTTTTTTTGTGATACATGGTCCGGAGGAATGCTGTTTCATATATGCACAGGCAAATGACAATAAACTTGAATTTGAAGTTGAAGTCCTAAATACACGGCCTCACTGAATGATTCTGCAAAAATCCCATTTCTCAGTACTCCTGTTATGTCCTCTCTTGTCAAAAAAGGCCAGATAGCTCCTCACTTACTTGCTACTGCTCAGAGACCCACCCTTTGCCAAACTCATTTACAATCCCCCCATCTAAATCCAGCACATTTCCCTGCAAGGATATTGGCCCCTCATTGATTTGAGTGCAAACTACCCCTCTTGTACAGGTTGCCTCTACCCTAGAGAAGATCCCAAGGGTTCACGGCCCCGCACCTGCTCCTCAGCTACAAATTCATTCGTTCTCAATTCATCTCTTATGAAACATCCCTCTATTTCTGACCTCACTGGCACATGGCACTAGGAGTAATCCAGAATCACTACCTTACCAGACTCATTCTGTAAGATCCCAGTCCTCATTCTACTTATACCATGTGTACCAACACAGAGTGCAATCACCTCAGGCGGTTCCCCCTCCCCCTTGAGAATCTTCTGCAGTCGTTCAGACACATCATTGACCCTGGCAGCTAGGAAGCAACACACCACCCTGGCTTCTCCTCTATGCCCCCAGAATCTCCTGCCCTTCCCACTATCAAGTCTCCTATCACTGTCATCCTGTCTGAATGCCCTCTGGGCCAGCTGCAGTACCAGATACCTGACTACTAACGCTAGACACTGAAAGAACATCTCCCTCAACAGTACCCAAGGGGGCATACCTGTTACTGAGGGGAATGGGCACAGGGTAACCTTGCAGTGATTGTCCACTCTCCTTACTTCGCGGGCTGGTCGCTTGTCTATCTGAAGCCTGTAACCACCCCAATGAAATTTTCACCTATGAGTTTCTCGGATTTCCAGATAGTCCTAACTTCAACCCACCCCTGCTCCAGTTCCCTCACCTGGTCTGTCAGGTGCTACAGCTAGGTGCACTTCCCATAAATCAGGAAGACTGCCAGGTTCCTGGACTATCTTGCAGGAGCAGATTCCACTGCTCTAACTATTGTCCTGCCTACACTGAATTAAGTACCAAGGATGAACAGCAAAAATAAATCCTCTTCTGACCTGTGCCCCTTTACCAAAGCCTCAACTCCCCAATCTCAGAATTTCTGTGCCAAAAAAGCTGTTCCACTTGAACTCATCTTCCTTTTATTGGATAGAGTGCTCCCTAATTAGCCAATCAACAAGACTTGACTTTACAAAGTTTCTGCTCTCACTCCAAACACCTAGGCAACTTATTGAGCCTCTTCAGACTGAAGTCTCTTGACCCAAAGCCTCCCCACTCCTACAATGGTCCATTCTCACAAAGCCTGCTCCCAAAATAGCTGTTCCACTTCACCCAACCTGCTTCTTATTTGCTGCTGATAAACAGTTAGTCAGCCAATCACCTATTCACTACCTCTTTTGCAGTCCTGTACAGTGAAATTCATGAGGATGTCCCAAGACACTTCTCAAACTCTCCTGCTCTCAACTCCAAGGTGACAGGATTTACTTGCATTTAGAAAAGCAGGACATAATAGGGACAGCCAGCATTAATCCATGCTGGGGAGGAGCACTCAAACATCAGGCGGCACGGTAGCCTAGTGGTTAGCAAAACGCTTCACAGTACAGGCGACCCAGGTTCAATTCCCACCACTGCCTGCAAGGAGTTTGTACGTTCTCTCCATGACCACATGGGTTTCCTCCGGCTGCCCCAGTTTCCTCCCACAGTCCAAAGACCCACCGGTTAGTATGAATTCTAGGCTGGGGTTACACTGGGGGATGGCTGGGTGACACGACTCGGCACTGTGGCTCAGTAGGTTTGTGAGGAGTAATAAATATGACTGATGAGGGTAGGGCAGTGGATATTGTACACCTGGACTTTAGAAAAGCAATTCACAAGGCCCATGATGGCAGATCAACTCAGAAGACATGGGACTGATGGTGAATTGCCAAGTTGAATAAGAATAAAAATTGGCTTGTTCACAGAAGGCAGAGGGTAGTGGTGACCAGTAAATGGAGGTGAAGTATAGGTAACTCAGACAAAATGCTGGAGGAACTCAACAGCTCAGGCAGTATCTATAGAGATGAATAAATGGTCAATTTTCCAGGTCGAGACCCTGCATCACAAGTCCTGATGAAGGGTCTCAGTCCGAAACATGAACTGTTTATTCCTCTCCATAGATGCTGCCTGACCTGCTGCATTGCTCCAGCATTTTGTGTGCGTTACTCTGGATTTCGAAAACCAGCATCAGCAGAACCTCATCTTTAAAGTACAGGCAAATTGAATCTAAAAGAAGTTAAATGGACAAATGAGAGTTATTGTATTTCAGCAGGTCAAATGCAAGAAGTTATATCATAAGTGACAGGGCACTCTGGAGCATTGTTGTACTGAGGGATCCCTGAAAGTGGAAACACAAGTGGATAGGTGGTAAAGGAAGCAAATTAGGGGCACTGGGTACTATAGTTGGCAAGTCAGGTTGCACTGT
Source organism: Mobula birostris (assembly GCF_030028105.1). Classification (NCBI taxonomy): domain Eukaryota; kingdom Metazoa; phylum Chordata; class Chondrichthyes; order Myliobatiformes; family Myliobatidae; genus Mobula; species Mobula birostris. The sequence goes on along the minus strand of NC_092375.1, from coordinate 168,307,587 downwards.
AAAAAAAAAACTTTGCTTAGGCTATTCTTGGAGTATTGTGTGTGGCATTTTTCACCCTACAGCAGGGGTTCCCAACCTGGGGTCTATGGACCCCTTTCTTAATGGCATTGGTCCAGAGCATAAAATATGTTAGCAACCCCTGCCCTTCAGGAAGAACCTGGAGGCTTTGTAGAGGGTGTAGAGGAGGTTCATCAGAATGTTGCATGAATAGAGATGCTGTTAAAGGAGAGGGTGGACAAATCTGGATTATTTTCTCTGGAGTGTCAGAGGCATCTAGTTAGAAGTACGTAAGAGGTACAGATAGAATAAGATAGTCAGAGTCTTTCGCCCATGGGGAAATGTTAAACACCAGAGGAGATATAAAGCTGATCTGAGGGGCAAATTTAGTTTAAAGGTAACAGAGTAATGGGTGCCTGGCACGTACAGTCAGAGGAGGTGTAGCAACACTTTAGACATTCAGAGAAACAGATGAACTGAACTGGAAGGGGATGGGGAGACATAGACCACATGCAGGAGGATGGAATTATTTAGATTGCCATCATGATTGACTAAACATGATGGGCTGAAAGACCATTCCTGCACACTACTGTTCTAAGTAAGCATTAAAGAGGTTACTTTAATTCAGCAAACTAGAAGCAAATTGTTTAGAGTTGGCTAAAAGTTACATCTCAGTTTTTACTAATTCTGTATATTTTAACAAAATCATAAGCTTACAATACTAAGTAAAATGATTTTCTTTCAGCCATTAAGACACAAGTGGAAGCGTACCAACAAAATTTAGACACTTATGTACTTTCAAATTGAATATCCATTAACAAAGACACTGTATTTCATTTGACCAATAACAAGTAATCTATATTTATAAATCTACAGATCTTAGTTTCTGAAGAGGACAAACACATTTTTAATTATTTAAACACAAATTTAAATGGAGATTATAATTTGAAAATAGGCAAAATAGACCTCTTTAAGAGGTTAGAATTTCTGACCATTAGCAATGCCTTCTCAGGCTTCACAAGAGAAAAAAAAATTTCCTGTTTAACTTGGGAAATTTAAGATTCAGATGTTTCGGTGCAGTTGCTAAATCAGCTAATCTTTAGAACATAACATTGAGCTTGAAGCTTTTGTTGGCACTTTGCTCAAATCAACACACTCCAATTCTCAATTTCTATTTCAATATTCAACTCCGCTTTATTCAGTTCTTTGGGTTGGGGCAAAACCTGTTCAGTGGAACATATTAAGAGCACAAAACTATATTAAACCATTGTGCCAACATATAATTATTTTTAAGTAGAAAGCTCCATACCCAGAAAGGAGCTTTCTACACTATCAGGAAATCGCACCAATGCCTTTACTTTCTGAGGAGGCTGAAGAGAGGTCGACTATGTGCATCTACACTCACATCATTCTTCAGATGTGCAGCACAGAGCATCTCAACAATCTGCTTCAGTGCACGGTACGGAAACTGCACTACAGCAGACAGGAAAGGTCTACACAGGGTAGTCAATATTGCCTGTTGCATCATTGGCAACAACATGGACCTATAGACAGAAAGATTCCAGAACAGGGCCAGTAACATCACGAAGGATCCCATCCACCCTGCTCACAGATTTTTCGTCCCCCTCCCATCAGGAAGGAGGCTACATAGCATCCACGCCAGGATCACCATACTCCACACAGTACTTTCCCCAAGGAGTAAGGCTGATCAACACATCCACCTGCTAACCCACCCCTCCACACCCCCAACCACCAATATTTTATCATTTCCTATCAGTCATACAAGTCATCTTGTGTATTTTTACTTACTGTATTGTTTTAATTATTGTATTCTTTATTGCATTGTATTTTTTGTGCTGCATCACATCTGGAGTAACAATTAACCTTTACCCTTGTGTACTGGAAATGACACTAAACAATCTTGAATTTTCTTTCCCCCACCATTGAAAATTAAGTTTTCAAATTAGGTGAGAAGAGATCACCATGTAAGTTTTATTTTTAGTTTCCATTTACCCCATTAAAATTTGCTGAGGTAGTTATAACTGTCTCCATACATAAGGTGATATTTTATAGGGCAAAGTATGCAACTATTACTCGATTTTAGGATAAAATTTAGTTAAAATCAGTGTAAAATCTTCACATTGGTGTCACAGTGTAAAATCAAGTTAATATGGAGTCCGTTGCTCAATATGTACTTAGCAAATGAAACATGTTAGAAAAAGGGAAAGAGATTTTGTATTTTTCAAATGCATATGGCTACATTTTAAAATACATGCAAATAGCTACTTCAGAAAGTATAGATATACATCTACATTCAAAGATTTAAACAGAGCATACTCAGGTGAAAAGAATTTATTAAGGCATTACACATTCCTCAATCAAATCTGTATTCCTAACAATTAGTCTTATTCAAAAATACTGTTGTGTTATTGATCTAAATTTTGTGTTCTGAAAATGAAGTACTTGCAGGAAACTTACTTCCCGTGATAATGAATCATTACTCAAAGCACTGCTTTCATGCTGAATATCAAATGGAAAAACAGCCTTAAGCATTGTACGGAGATGTTGTATGTATAATGCAAAATACATAAAGTTATTTTTGCATCATCCTTCAGAACAATATTACAATTATACTTTATTTCTCTTCCTTAATGAATCATGCCAAGGGTTTTTAGAATTTTATATAGCAACGCACAACTGAGTTTGTAGTCAGAAATTACTTACCTAATAAAAATGTGTTCGTATTTTGCTCCATGTTTGTTCTGTAACCTGGCTCTCAACAGCCACTTAGGTGCAATGTATAACAAGTTTTACTGCTATACACTCTAATTTTCTGTCCTGCAGTCATGTTTCAGTTCCGCTAAAATTGCTTGTGGTTTTAACTAGAGTGCCCCGAATAAAGCTTCATCTGTTGCAGACCTTTCGAATGTTAAACTAAACAAATCCTAATTCACTTAAGAATTAGGAAATCTAGAGACACGATCTTTTTAACTGTTGTGTGGTTAAATTAACTTTGCTTACCTTCGAAACGTTTGTCTCTTTCAAAGCTTCAAATTTGTACAGTTCCCTGAGCTTCTTTCTGTTTGCTTCCTGTTAGCTGTATGTAGAACGTCAGACTTCCTCACTGCACCCCATTTGACATTAGTGCACTCATTGAAGTGGTTAAACTCAGTGGAACAATGCTATTGGCTTCTTTCCACTTTCAAAAATCATACCCGTAACACTGAGTATAACTCTGACCTAAAATTAAAATTCTTTCCTGCACTTACTCATAGGCTCCTGTCATAAACGTTTCATCAACTTCTGAAATTTAGCTGTTAATATATAACTAAAAAGATTTATATTTTCAAATCCTTTTCCTTGACACTTTTCAAAGCAGGCCATTTTATTCAGTTTATCTTAATTTATATTTAATATGCCATTCCAAATCCTCAAACTTAATGAAAGTCAAATAGCCATCCTCCTAGCATTCCTCCAACCCAATTTTAATTTTAAGTCACAACTTAAAAGTAGAAACAGCAGCACTTGCAACAGAGGTATTTGTAATTCAAAAGCAAATGCAGGCAGAATTTTCTTTGTCAACACACAAAATATCATCATTGGGGTAAGCTCTGCAGTCTGCATGCACATTTTGCTGAGTGAGGTACAATTGTTGATTTACATTTTTGGAAGATGCCTTAGGAGTTTTTAAAAATCTTCAAGTTTTAAAAAAAGTACATATTTTCTGAGTTCCTTGATCAAAAAAGGAAGCACCCAACGTCCTTTTGACAGCTTGCTGCATAGCAGAAAGCTACTTAATTTCCTCAAGTTTTTTTAAAAAATGTTCTGTCATCTGCAAAATTCACATATCTGGGTAAATGAATGTAATTTTCTGCGGTGTGATCAGAAGTATCAACATATTCAAACAAATAATTGGACTGGAAACACATTCTAGTCATTAAGTGTCATGCTATTACAAACATGTGAAGAAGCTGTCCATCAGAATATTCCAGATTCTTTCGTATATAGGCAGAAATTTTCAAAGAATATGAATTTCTTTCACATCGGCTCCCTAAATTCTATTGTTTATCAATTTATATTTTCTATCAATTATGTCAGGAATGCTGCAAACATAAGAAAACTGGAACAGAAGACCACATGGCCTCTCGAACCCATCTTGCCATTCAATACCATGACTGATCGCTCTCAGAACTCACCTGCTCTTTGCCATTTCCCCTTCGCCCTCAATTCCCACATCCTTCCAGAATGTATTTAAATCCTCTTTAAATATTCCTAATCATCTGCCCTCCAGGGTAGAGATTTCACCACCCTCTACAAGAATGCACCTCTGTTTTAAACAATCACACCCTCATCTTGCAAACAGCAGTAATGATTCATTTTCCTCAGAATCAACACTAATAACTTTATAAAATGTTTCTCAAATATAAAAATCACTATACTATAAGTACAGCACATTAGATTGTCCTAATATCAAAACAAGAAGTTATATGTTCTATTTTTTAAAAAAAGGGACAGAAAATGCACACAATGTTTGCAAATATAAAAAGAGGAAACATTTTTGTTATGTTCCCATTCTACTATAAAAATTAATCTGTGTAATTAGGAAAAAAGGAATGAAATCTGTCCATTCCCTAATAGTATCTCAATCCTTAAATTCTTTTAAAGTAGCAAATACTGCTAGAGTAAAGAGAAAAAAAACTTCTTGACCATCTTTTAGATAATGACTCTTGCATAAAACTTGGTTTCATAAAACTGTCCACAGGGCCATTGGTTGAGCAGGATACTGGTACTAATGAAGTTTACAGGCAGCTCCTGTAGTAGCTTGCCTTACCAACATCCACCTGATCTATGCAGAAATTACTTCTTCCTTCTTAGGACCGAAGATGATTTGCACCATTTCAGGATTTATGGCTTCCGAGGTGACAGGTCAAGCCGACGTAGCAACTGCTGACTCCAGCAAGTGGAGAAGCAGGTGCCCAGTTGAACAGGCAGGTGCGTAGTTTGTGAGACAGTGTGCTCCTTACCCAGGACATCTGTAAGCTGTGAGTGCACAGGGTCAAAACTTCCCATCGCCACCTTTCTCCATTGTGAGGCAGTCACCGGGCAAAAGAATCTCAGGAGTCAGCAGGAATGTTGTCGCTTTCTCCCAGGAAGCTTTTGAGCACACCCTTCAAGTTTTCCCTCTGGGTAATTTCTTCCCATGCATCCTTGGGATGTGGGAAGAAGCTGGAATATCCAAGGCAAACTCACACAGTCTAAGAGGGGACATGCCAACTCCACACAGGGAGCACCAGAGTTTATATCTGAACCTGGATCTCTACAACTGCATAACTGGGTCACCTGTCTTTCCTACACACTCTCCCCCTGTACAGGGATATTGCTATCCCAGGAATCCTCGTGAACCTTCCAAGTATGTCCCTATGATGTATCTCTTCACATTCCTTTTTGGGATCTAGATTTTGATGATATTTATTGCCCATCCCTCAAGAAGGCAGTGGTGGGCTGTCATTTGAAAGAATTGCAGTCCTTCTGGTGAACAGTGAAGGGCCAGCAACGTATTCCCATCTCAGAATCATATTCAACATTGTGATCTCGGCAGCAATACCCTTGTCCTCTTTGGCAATAGAGGGCTCATGTTTAGGAAGTAGACGTTACGTATCACAGTCACAGCATGGTGTTGAAACTTCACAGCAGTTCATTTTCCACCACCCTGACATGGCAGGACAGCAGACTCCTTGCTCTGACCTGTCACGGAGAGATCGTTTTGCTCTCTACTGCATGTATATACGCGCAGTGCACTGCAGTAGCACGAGGCTGGCACTTCCATTGTCAGGTATGCCTGCAGCTGCTTCTGGCTCGTACTTCTGCATTCCTCATTGAACTGAGGTTCATCCCCTGGCTGCATGGCAACAGTGAAACGAGGACATGGGACACAACATTCACCAATTCTCCATTACTTGTTCCACTAGGTACATACTCTAAGAAATGCCACTTTCCCTTCATAAATCCAAGCTGACTTTGTGGTGTATCCAGCAGTGCTGAGGCTTACGGTACAAACATTGGGATATAGTACTATTCTTCTCAAGGCATTCTGTAATTACATCTTATAAATTAAGATTTTAGCATTTCTCCTGCTCCTGACTTCAGGCCAACAGATCAGTCATTCCCTGCTTGCTCTCTTGCTTCTTTCTTAAATAACCTGTGTTGCCAGACTAAATAATAGTAAATCCAGTTCTGACGAGCTCCATGTCTTCTGTGGGGTCAGTTTGTCCACCCTTAGACCAATGCTCTGGTGCCTGTCTGCAACTGTATGACTACTTTGGATTGTGTTTAGATCAGCAACAGTCATGTAATTGAATAATATGCCATCTGTGGTTTAGCTCATGATGTCTGTGAGCTGCAAGATGTGGATGATGAATGTGCTAAATGTGTGCTGATGGAGTTAGGTAAGCATTTTGGCTAATGGTAATTGCTGGAAGTGAATAAGAAAGATGTGGTGGATGAACAGTATTAAGTGCTTTTGTGTAATTCTACTTCAAGGTTCCACCACTGACCTAAACTTCTGTAAAATCATTCATTGTTGCAGGACAACTTCTAGGTTCTCCAAACACTAATCCAGGAATTAACATTTAATCCAATCTTCTTTTACTGTCTGTCAGGAACACCACTTGAGGGTCTACCTTAGTAAAAAGACACCTCTTACATCAATGCCTTGAAAAAAAAAGGAATCTTCTCTTTTTCCTATATAATACTATCACTGAAAATGTACAAAGTCAACTTCAGTTACAGAACACCTATGGCAACATAATGCACTTCACCTTTAAGTAGTTCAAGTTTGTGTCAGGTACCAACCATTCACAAGATTGTGCTTCCTGGTTTAAGTAGAGCAGTGTAGGTGTAGGTGAGCCCCTCAAGGAAAATTTGCTCTCACTGCTAAGGTTATGAACTAATGATCATAGCTGGCCTCAATTAAGTTAGCATAACCCAGAGAAAACAGCCTACATTTGATGTGCTGCCTACAGTGGAAGCAGCAACACAGACTAATTACACATAGGGGTTTTTGGGAGCTATCCAACCTAACTATTGTGGCTCACTTGCATCCAGTCTTCCCTGCTTGTATCAATTTTGCCATTTTCACTGACTCTTGTCGTCCATCCACATCACCGTATTTATATTTGATGTATGCCTTTTTGTTTTGTTTTGTTTCCCTTCCCCTGGTTTAGTTTCCTTCTGAATGATGTTCATCTGTAATATTCACCAATCCTAAAGAGATATCTATAGACTTTGAACATTGACATTTTATTTTTAGTTACTTATGTTTGTTGCCTGAATAAATTAAAACTTCAGTGTTCATAGGGAGTATAACTTCAGCTCAGAAGCAATCTTCCAATTTTGCTGGGTGATATCAAACATTTTCTAGTGTGTTTTTTTAAATCTAGCTAGAAGTTTCCTTGACCATGTGTATTAATTTAAGTGTCATGTCTTAATCAAAGAATGAGATCTATTTACCAAGAATCTTCTAAATCTTTTTATTTCCAAACATCCATTGAAAGCCTTGCAATGATTTAAACTACGAAATGAAGTTTAAAGCTTGTAAAATTGTAGACAGACCTGCTTACTTTTATCGCGCCATACTGTAGCAATAAAAGGAATTATACCCTTTGCTTCCTAATTCCTTGCTTTATCTTCTGCATTGCATGAGCCAACCCTCTGTATACCAATACAAAAAGTTTAAATTACATAATTTTAAATAAATTGTCTATCATACATTTGAAAGATCCACGAGCCCACATTAATTTTACTCATTAAAATTTCCGGAATTTCCAGTTTGAGATGGTACTGGTGAAACAGCGATGACCTACTGGCAGCAAACAAAATTATAAATTACTGAATGAATCACACTTTACTCAGAAACAATCACTGCATTCAATAGCCTGTAGCTTCCCTTTCAGAGTCAAGCTTTTGAACCACCTGTACAACGTGGCACTTCTGCAGTGTGAATCAAGGTCTTGAAGGTGCAAGATGGTCGCAGCATGGCAGCTACGGACTGAATTGAGGCCCAAGACTGGAGAATGAGCTAAGTTTGGCCATTGCTGAAATGGACCTGGAGGCGATTCGATGCAGCAGAACTGAGGTGAGGTGTGCAGATGCAGGCAGAGTCGAGGCGGCACGGCCCAAGCTCAAGTCCAAGCCCAAGATCGAGGAACAATCGGAAGTTTGGCCGATTTAAGCACCAGGCCAGATTGGAAAGGCCAAATGAAGATGACTAGGTCACATGCAAAAATGCCATTCCCTATTCCCAGTTCCTCTGTCTCCGCTGCATCTGCTCCGAGGATGAGGTTTTCCGTTCCAGGACATCTCAAATGTCCGCTTTCTTTAAGGATCGTGGTTTCCCTTCTGCTGTCATCAATGATGCCCTCACCCGCATCTCCTCCATTTCCCGCACTTCGGCTCTCACCCCATCCTTCCGCCACCACAACAGGGACAGAGTTCCCCTTGTCCTCACCTACCACCCCACCACCCTCTGGATCCAACACATTATCCTCCGCAACTTCTGCCACCTTCAACAGGACCCCACAACTAAGCACATCTTTCACTCTCCACCCCTCTCTGCCTTCCGCAGGGATCGGTCCCTCTCCCACCTGGCACTTATCCCTGTAAGCGCAAGTGCTACACCTGTCCCTACACCCCCTCTCTTGCCACCATTCAGGGCCCCAAACAGTACTTCCAAGTGAGGCAACACTTCACTTGTAAGTCTGTTGGGGTCATCTATTGCATCCGGTGCTCCCAGTGCGGCCTCCTCTACATCGGTGAAACCCGACGCAGATTGGGGGACCGCTTCGTCGAGCACCTCCGTCCGCCAAAACAGAGAGGATCTCCCAGTAGCCACCCACTTCAACTCTGCTTCCCACTCCCATTCAGATATGTCCATACATAGCCTCCTCTACTGCCATGATGAGGCTAAACTCAGGTTGGAGGAGCAACACCTCATATACCGTCTAGGTAGTCTCCAGCCCCTTGGTATGAACATAAAATTCTCCAACTTCTGGTAATTCCCTCCCCCTCCCTTCCCCTATCCCTATGTCACTCTGCCCTCTCCCCCAGCTGCCTACCACCTCCCTCTTGGTTCCGCCTCCTTCTACTACCCATTGTGTTTTCCCGTATTCTTTCTTCACCTTTCCTGCCTATCACCTCCCTGCTTCCCCTCCCCCACCCTTTTATCTTTCCCCTTACTGGTTTTTCACCTGGAACCTACCGGCCTTCTCCTTCCCACCCTCCCTCCACCTTCTTTATAGGGCCTCTGCCCCTTCCCTCTTCAGTCCTGATGAAGGGTTCCAGCCCGAAACGTTGACTTATCGTTTCCACAGATGCTGCCCGACCTGCTGAGTTCCTCCAGCGTGTTGTGAGTGTTGCTTTGACCCCAGCATCTGCAGGGTATTTTGTGCTTATGAGGCATAGCTGGGTCCCATGCGAGTTCCCATAGCTACACCCTTAGTCTGAAGAAAGTGGGAAGAGCCAAAAAAGAAGTTATTAAGTGTGAGAACCAGTTCTGCCAACCGGAGGAGGGTAGAAACTCATCGTTTCCACTGACGCTGCCCGACCGGCTGAGTTCCTCCAGCGTACTGTAAGTGTTGCTTTGATCCCAGCATCTGCAGATTATTTTGTGTTCTCGATATTTATTGATTGTTTATTATTATTATTTAGTTTTCTTCCGTTTGTTATCTTTTGCACACTGGTTGTTTGTTCATCTTTGTCATATCCAGTTTTTCATTTATTCTATTGTTTCTTTGAATTTATTGTAAATGCCCACAAGAAAATGATAGTAATCAGGGTAGTGTATGGTGACATTTACTTTGAATCTTTGAACTTTGGATTTAGCCAGAGGGCACGGCATAGCCAGGCAGCACATTGAATTTTTTGAGGATGTGACTAAACACACTGATGAAGGAAGAGCAGTAGGTGTAGTGTATATGGATTTCAGCAAGGCATTTGACAAGGTACCCCATGTAAGGCTTAATGAGAAAGTAAGGAGGCATGGGATCCAAGTGGACCTTGCTTTGTGGATCCAGAATCGGCTTGCCCACAGAAGGCAAAGAGTGGTTATAGACAGGTCATATTCTGCATGGAGGTCGGAGACCAGTGGTGTGCCTCAGGGATCTGTTCTGGGACCCCCTACTCTTCATAATTTTTATACATGACCTGGATGAGGAAGTGGAGGGATGGGTTAGCAAATTTGCTGATGACACAAAGGTTGGGGGTGCTGTGGATAGTGTGGAGGGCTGTCAGAGGTTACAGCAGGACATCAACAGGATGCAAAAGTGGGCTGAGAAGTGGCAGATGGAGTTCAACCCAGATAAGTGTGAGGTGGTTCATTTTGGTAGGTCAAATATGATGGCAGAATATACTATTAATGGTAAGATTCTTGGCAGTTTGCAAGATCAGAGGGATCTTGGGGTCCGAGGTTGACTCTGTGCAGGATGACTCTTGTGGTTAAGAAGGCATACGGTGCATTGGCCTTCATCAACTGGGGGATTGAGTTCAAGAGTTGAGAGGTAATGTTACAGCTGTATAAGACCCTGCTCAGACCCCATTTGGAGTATTGTGCTCAGTTTTGGTCACGGCCCTACAGGAAGGATGTGAAAACTATAGAAAGGGTGCAGAGGAGATCTACAGGGATGTTGCCTGGATTGGGGAGCATGCCTTATGATAATAGGTTGAAATACCATCTACAAATTTGCTGACGATACAACCATTGTTGGTAGAATCTCAGGTGGTGACGAGAGGGCATACGGGAGTGAGATATGCCAACTAGTGGAATGGCGCTACAGCAACAACCTGGCACTCAACGTCAGTAAGATGAAAGAGCTGATTGTGGACTTCAGGAAGGGTAAGACGAAGGAACGCATACCAATCCTCATAGCGGGATCAGAAGTGGAGAGACTGAGCAACTTCAAGTTCCTGGATGTCAAGATATCTGAGGCTCTAACCTGGTTTCAACCAATCGATGTAGTTATAAAGAAGGCAAGATAGCGGCTATACATTATTAGGAGTTTGACGTGATTTAGCATGTCAATAAATACACTCAAAAACTTCTCTAGTTGTACTGTGGAGAGCATTCTGACAGGCTGCAATACTGTCTGGTATGAAGGGGCTACTGCACAGGACCGAAAGAAGCTGAAGGTTGTAAATCTAGACAGTTCCATCTTGGGTACTAGCCTACAAAGTACTCAGGACATCTTTAGGAAGCGGTGTCTCAGAAAGGCAGCGTCCATTATTAAAGACCTTCAGCACCCAGGGCATGCACTTTTCTCACTATTACCATCAGGAGGCACACACTCAGTGATTCAGGAAAAGCTTCTTTCCCTCTGCCATCCAATTCCTAAGTGGGCTTTGAAGCTTTGGATGCCTCACTTTTTAAAAAAAATGTACAAAAACAGAAATACTGTACATTTTTAATAATCTATTTAACATATGTAATTGATTTACTTATTTATGTTTTATGTATTATTATTTTTCTCTCTGCTATATTATGTATTGCATTGAACTGCTGCTGCTTGGTTAACAAATTTCATGTCACATGCTGGTGATAATAAACCTGATTCTGATTTTGATCCTGAATTCGGCCTTTTCTCCTTGGAGCGGCGGAGGATGACAGGTGACCTGATAGAGGTGTATAAGATGATGAAATGCATTGATCATGTGGATAGTCAGAGGCTTTTTCCCAGGGCTGAAGTGACTAGCACAAGAGGGCACAGTTTTAAGGTGCTTGGAAGTAGGTACAGAGGAGATGTCAGGGGTAAGTTTGTTGTTGTTATTGTTTTTACGCAGAGAGTGATGAGTGCATAGAATGGGCTGCTGGCGGCGGATACGATAGGGTCTTTTAAGAGACTCCTGGACAGGTACATAGAGCTTAAAAATGGAGGGCTATGGGTAACCCTAAGTAATTTATAAAGTACATGTTCAACACAGCATTGTGTGCCGAAGGGCCTCTGTTCTGCTGTAGGCTTTCTACGTTTCTATCACCATTTCAGGTCAAGCCTTTGTACTTTCTCTTTCTCAAAGTGCTGCTTAACTTTCCCTTTCCAGCATTTTCTGCTTTCCTTTTAGATTTCCACCCTCTCCATGTTTTACTTTCATACGTAGTTCATATTAGAACGACTGATATGAGAACCAACTTTAAAGCTATCTCCACTGAATTATTGATATAGACAAGCACTGATTGGCTTTGAAATAAGTTACAGGTTTGTAAACAAAGACAACACACTAAAAGATCAGCAGCTGAGATGTTGCACAATGCAACTCAGCCTTCACTACATCCTCTCGCCTCTCAGTCTCTACTTCTGTCACATTCTGTTCCCTCCATCTCTCCCCCTTCTCTGCAACTGAAAACATGTCTGATTTGTAATTTTCCTCGTCCTGATTAAAGGTAATCAGCTATCAATGTTAATTATTTCTCTCACAGATGGTGCTTGCCCCACTAAGCATTTCTTTGTTCCTTAAATTTCAGATTTCCAGCATCTGCCTTTCAATACTTGGGAAGAAAGCAATTTGTTCAATTCAATGTTCTTTCTGAAAATTTAACACACAGATCTCTAATCAAATGCACTGCCATCTCTGGCTGGAAAAGAAAACTGTTCATGCAAATTCCAAAGGCAGGTCTTTTAAAAAAATACTATTGGATTGGGTAGGGCACATTTGTTATGACCACCTTTATTTTGTATGAAAATCCAAAACTGCCTTTGCTTTTCCAGATCATGGTTTCCAAGCAGTAAAAAAGCAACATGTCAAGTTGATTTCAGAATGCTTCAAAGAGCTTGTGACAGTGATGAGCACACATGTTAAGTATCCACATCTGCACATTATTACTCTGCTGCTTGCAAAACCAACAGATGTTAAAATTGGCTGTTGCAGTTTCAGTATTATAAGAGAGCCTCATTTTTAAAACATCTTATTTTCTGTAAAGCACTTTGGGAAGTCGTTAGAACTTGAAAGGAAATATACATACATGTTTTCATTTTCCTTACCAATTTGTGTTTGCAGACTAACAAATATTCCTTCCAGCTTCAGCACACTTTTAACTCAGCCCTTCTGCTCTGCATATTCCAGTTTATGAATGCAAAAGGGTGGGGATTCTTAAACAGGAAAACTGCACGCAGCCTCCAATATCCAGAAACATTTTCATCAACCAGAAGACTAAGGCAAAAGTGATGATGCAAGTAAATGTTCAAAACTTACTAAATCAATAGTGGCTGAAGTAGAAATTGTACCTCATTTAAGCAATACTCAAATAGGTACTTGAACAGCTAGACTGGAAGGTGGGATTAAGTTAGAGAGATCTTCGTCAGCCAGCACAGCCACAATGGGTATAACAGCTTCCTCCTGTAAACGGATTTTCAATGAATCTAAGTGGAATGGTTAAAGGACAGGAGCACAGATGATGGCTAGTGAAAATCATTCCAAGTCTCTTTTGGGAGAATGGGGTGGAAGGCATCAGGAAGTGGATGGGTGTGTTGGTGGAGGGCATCAAGAGAGGATAGGGCTGTTGTGGATGATTCCAGAGCTTTAAGGGAAAATAATGCGCTTGAACAAAATATTAGGAAGGAGGAATGGGGAAGGAACCAGGATGTTACAAGGGGATATGAAGTTGCCAGATGGAGAGTAAAAATGAAAGACAGGATGTGAAAAGGAGAAAGGAAATTGATTAGGTGCAGTACCTTGAAACTCAGAAGGAAATCTGAGAGAAGAAGCAACTGTTAGGGTAACTTATGGGGAAGTGAGATTCAGCCAAAAGACCAAAACTAACTTGAGTTTTAAGAATGAAACTGCTTCGTTAACCAGAAGGAATTCAAAAATAACTGAACTAATTCCATACGTCTTAGAAAGATATCACTAAACTTTATATATTTAGCATGCTGATTTTCTCTAAAGCAGGGGCTCCCAACCTTTTTTATGCTGTGGACCAATACCATTAAGCAAAGGGTCAGTGGACCTCAGGTTAGGAACGCCTGCTCTAGAGGGTGCTACGTACCTCTCTCTTATTTATACCAACCACCAGAAAAGTATTATTCAGTATATGCTTCCCAGCACGTACCCTATTTTGCTTTTGACATGGTATACATGGTTAAATTATACAGTCTGTTTAACTGCAATTCTTCACAAGTTTATCATTAGGGCATTATAGAAAGCTCTGAAAGCCTTCACTGGCTTTTCTTATCTGGTATGCATGAACTTACTGTCTTAGAAATACATCTCTAGTAAGTCATTTCTCGTCTAACAGCACAAGCATTGCTCTTGTAGTTTTCATTGCACTGGAGAGATGTGGAAATATGTCTGTAACCCTGTAGTCTTCATCAATTTATAACCTTTGTAAATTGTAATGTGACAAAATGGAACGGGTATAATCCCAGAATGCTTCATGAATTTGCTGATGTAACTGGATTAGAAATTTGCAAAAGTGTGTGAGTTAGCCTGGAAGTGTTTGGACATTGCATGATCTAAAGCAGAAAAAACAAGATGCAGCTGTTGGGGGAGGGGGGTGGGTGGGTGGAAGAAACCTCAAGGACCAAGGGAGATGGGCTCATGCAAGACAAATGTGAGATAAAACAGGATGCAGTTAAGGGATGGAACGACCTCAAGGACAAGATGTTGTTGGTTATTGGGCTCTGTAAATGCATAAAAGTGATCTGTTTTGAGCTGCAAGATTTAAGCAATTTACTGACAACTTAATGTATGGCGGTAATCTTCCCTTGCTAGTAATAAATGCGCTTATAATTTGATCCATTCCGAGTTTGTTGTAGCCTATTACTGTCTATTTTGAAGACAGCAGATGACAGAGGGGGAATTTATGATTTGGCAGAACTAGTGTGTGGTGCTTGCCATTTGTATTGGCAATGAAGTGGTAGGATGATAAATTCATTGGGATGGCACTAGTTTCTCAAAGATTCCTGTAACCTTGTTGCTTACCAATTGGCTCCTGGGAAATTTGGCTTTCCTTGAATAATTAAGTTATAAAAATAAATGGATCCCACTAACTTCTAACCTGAGAGATGTTTTTAAAGTAGCCATCTCTATTTAATTTAACCATAAAATTAAGGCCAAGCTTTTGCAATATTTGGAGAGCAAGTGGAAGGAGTTGAGCTTGACACAATCCACAGCAGTACAACTGACTGGAATGCAAACAGAACACATGATGATATAACCCAGAACGGAACAAGTGATGAATACAGTTCCTACCATAATCCAATGGCTGTGTTGTGGGTTCACAGGCAATGACCATGATTCTAGCCATAAAAACCATCTCCAGTAAACATGAAAACAGTTGTGACCTAAGCCAAAAACTAGACTAACAAAAGCTAGAGCAGAATAATCATCTGCAAACGATTAAATCAACCTCCATAGTTTCCAGAAAACAGTAATAAAGTATCACTGTATTATGACAGCAAACTTCAATGAAAAGTAAGGCCATAGGAATAACATAGAAAACCTACAGCACAATACATGCCCTTTGGCCCACAAAGTTGTGCTGAACATGTCCCTACCTTAGATATTACTGGGCTTACCTATAGCCCTTTATTTTTCTAAGCTCCATGTACCTATCCAAAAGTCTCTTAAAAGACCCTATCGTATCCGCCTCCACCACCGTTGCCAGCAGCCCATTCCACGCACTCACCAATCTCTGAGTAAAAAACTTACCCCTAACATCTCCTCTGTACCTACTCCCCAGCACCTTAAACCTGTGTCCTCTTGTGGCAACCATTTCAGCCCTGGGATAAAGCTTCTGACTCTCCACACGATCAATGCCTCTCGTCATCTTATACACCTCTGTCAGGTCAACTCTCATCCTCCGTCACTCCAAGGAGAAAAGGCCGAGTTTACTCAACCTATTCTCATAAGGCATGCTCCCCAATCCAGGCAACATCCTTGTAAATCTCCTCTGCACCCTTTCTATGGCTTCCACATCCTTTCTGTAGTTAGGCAACCAGAACTGAGCACAGTACTCCAAGTGGGGTCTGACCAGGGTCCTATATAGCTGCAACATTACCTCTCGGCTCCTAAATTCAATTCCACGATTGATGAAGGCCAATACACTGTATGCTTTCTTAACCACAGAGTCAACCTGTGCTGCAGCTTTGAGCGTCCTATGGACTCGGATCCCCAGATCGCTCTGATCCTCCACACTGCCAAGTCTCACCATTAATACTATATTCTGCCATCATATTTGACCTACCAAAATGAACAACTTCACACTTAGCTGGGTTGAACTTCATCTGCCACTTCTCAGCCCAGTTTTGCATCCTATCAATGTCCCGCTCTGACAGCCCTCCACACTATCCACAACATCGCCAACCTTTGTATCATCAGCAAACTTACTAATCCATCCCTCCACTTCCTCATCCAGGACATTTATAAAAATCATGAAGAGTAAGGATCCCAGAACAGATCCCTGAGGCACTCCACTGGTCACCGAACTCCATGCAGAATATGACCCGTCTACAACCAGTCTTTGCCTTCTGTGGGCAAGCCAGTTCTGGATCCACAAAGCAATGTCCCTTGGATCCCATGCCTCCTTACTTTCTCAATAAGCCTTACACGGGGTACCTTGTCAAATGCCTTGCTGAAATCCATATACACTACACCTATTGCTCTACTTTCATCAATGTGTTTAATCACATCCTCAAAAACTTCAATCAGGCTGGTAAGGCATGACCTGCCTTTGACAAAGCCATGCTGACTATTCCTAATCATATTATTCCTCTCCAAATGTTCATAAATCCTGCCTCTCAGGATCTTCTCCATTAACTTACCAACCACTGAAGTAAGACTCACTGGTCCATAATTTCCTGGGCTATCTCTACTCCTTTTCTTGAATAAGGGGACAACATCTGCAACCCGCCAATCCTCCGGAACCTCTCCTGTCCTCATTGATGATGCAAAGATCATCGCCAGAGGCTCAGTAATCTCCTCCCTCACCTCCCACAGTAGCCTGGGGTACATCCCATCTGGTCCTGGTGACTTATCCAACGATGCTTTCCAAAAGCTCCAGTACATCCTCTTTCTTAATATCTACATGCTCAAGCTTTTCAGTCTGCTGCAAGTCATCACTACAATCACCAAGATCCTTTTCCATTGTGAATACTGAAGTATTCATTAAGTACCTTTCCTCCAGTTCCATACATACTTTCCCACTGTCACACTTGATAGGTCCTATTCTTTCACATCTTATCCTCTTGCTCTTCACATACTTGTAGAATGCCTTGGGATTTTCCTTAATCCTGCCCGCCAAGGCCTTCTCATGGCCCCTTCTGTCTCTCCTAATTTCCTTCTTAAGCTTCTTCCTGTTAGCCTTATAATCTTCTAGATCTCTAACATTACCTAGCTCTCTGAACCTTTTGTAAGCTTTTCTTTTCTTGACTAGATTTATTACAGCCTTTGTACACCACAGTTCCTGTACCCTACCATAACTTCCCTGTCTCATTGGAACGTACCTGTGCAGAACTCCACACAAATATCCCCTGAACATTTGCCACATTTCTTCCATACTTTTCCGTGAGAACATCTGTTTCCAATTTAAGCTTCCAATTTCCTGTCTGATAGCCTCATAATTTCCCCTTACTCCAATTAAACCCTTTTCTAACTTGTCTGTTCCTATCTCTCTCCAATGTTATTGTAAAGGAGATAGAATTATGATCACTATCTCCAAAATGCTCTCCCACTGAGAGATCTGACACCTGACCAGGTTCATTTCCCAATACCACATCAAGTACAGCCTCTCCTCTTGTAAGCTTATCCACATATTGTGTCAAGAAACCTTCCTGAAAACACCTAACAAACTCCACCCCATCTAAACCACTTGCTCTAGGGAGATGCCAATCGATATTTGGGAAATTAAAATCTCCCACCACGACAACTCTGCTATTATTACACCTTTCCAGGATCTGTTTCCCTATCTGCTCCTCAATATCCCTGTTACTATTGGGCGGCCTGTGAAAAACACCCAGTAAAGTTATTGACTCTTTCCTGTTCTGAACCTTCACCCACAGAGACTCCGTAGACAATCCCTCCATGGCGTCCACCTTTTCTGCAGCCGTGTCACTATCTCTGATCAACAGTGCCACGCCCCCACCTCTTCTGCCTGCCTCCCCGTCCTTTCTGAAACATCTAAGACCCGGCACTTGAAGTAACCATTCCTGTCCCTGAGCCATCCAAGTCTCTGTAATGGTCACCACATCATAGTTCCAAGTACTGATCCACACTCTAAGCTCATCCGCTTTGTTCACAACACTCTTTGCGTTAAAATAGACGCATCTCAAACCTTCGGTCTGAGCATGTCTCTTCTTTATCACCTGCCTATCCTCCCTCTCGCACTGTCTCCAAGCTTTCCCTATTTGTGAGCCAACCGCCTCTTCCCAGGTCTGTTCAGTTCAGTTCCCACTCCGCAACAATTCTAGTTTAAACTTTCCCCAGTAGCCTTAGCAAACCTCCCCGCCAGGATATTGGTCCCCCGGGATTCAAGTGCAACCTGTCCTTTTTGTACAGTTCACACCTGCCCCAAAAGAATAAATAAACTTAAATATTGAAATGTCAGCAAAGACACTCAAATGGAGGATTTTAAGAATGGAAATGAGGTGGATACTTACGTTGTTACATTTTCATGCCTGCCCACCTCAGCATTGCTGTTATATAGATCTTTGCATCTCTGCATTTCCTTCTGTTTTATTCCTCTTGCTTTGTTCTCTCATTAAATTTACAGAATGTTTTTATCATCAGATATGTGGTATTGAGTATACAGCATTACTCACAAATAAACGGCTACCTGTGCTGTGGAAAAGATGTTGGACTTAGTGATCCTTCTCACCAGAGACTACCACTTTTAATAATCTTATCTTCCGCTTCTTTCTTTTTCCACCTCACTTCTTTCCCCACTACCACTTATTCCAGGTAACCTGTGCTTATTCTCCTGACTTTATATAACATTAGATGACAAGTAGTCATTTCACAGTGTTGGTGCGTGGCCAAGTGGTTAAGGTGTTTGTCTAGTGATTTGAAGGTTGCTAGTTCGAGCCTTGGCTGAGGCAGCGTGTGTGTCCTTAAGCAAGGCACTTAATCACACATTGCTCTGCGATGACATTGGTGCCAAGCTGTATGGGTCCTAATGCCCTTCCCTTGGACAATATTGGTGGCATGGAGAGGGGAGACTTGCAGCATGGGCAACTGCTGGTCTTCCATACAACCTTGCCTAGGCCTGTGCCCTGGAAACCTTACAAGGCACAAATCCATGGTCTCATGAGACTAATGCATGCCTAGTCATTTCACCATCTCTCTCTCTCTCTCCACACCCCTCAGCTATCTCAACTTTTTCTTCCCATCTTCAAAGCTGTTATCCTTGCTTTCAATGTAT
The DNA here is from genome assembly GCF_030028105.1 of Mobula birostris. Lineage (NCBI taxonomy): Eukaryota > Metazoa > Chordata > Chondrichthyes > Myliobatiformes > Myliobatidae > Mobula > Mobula birostris. Next base: position 168,288,191 of record NC_092375.1, on the reverse strand, counting down.
AACCATTGTGTTGCAAACAAAGAATAACCAGAATAAAGAAAGAAAATATCTGGATACCTGTCCCATCAAATTATGAGTATGCATGTGTGGAAGGTGCAACTCACGTTACCTTTCATTTGTAAAGCACAGGTAGCAATAAGTTGGCCTCAAAATTCATTAGGTGTTTTGATTCAAAATCAAACACAAAGAATCTCAACTGATATGGGACAGACTATAATCACAGTATTTCATAATGTCATATTTCGCTGTCATGGTCACAACTTTTAGAAAAGAACTCAATGTAGGCTTAGCCAAACAAATGTTCTAAGTTTGAAGTTAAAAAGCAGCTATCACTGAAAGTCAAAAATGGATTCTGTGTAGTTGCTGGATGTCTATTTCCACATTAAACAGGTAAATAACCGTGAACCACAAGTATAGTTACGAAAAATGTAAGCAGTGTGCCTCTATTTTAGAAGTTAATTGGCGTGTAATTTACTGCTATACTTAACCTATCTAAATGTTTACAGGGAAGAGGGAAACAAAATGTTGGTTTATCTGCAATTTCAGGTTAAATGTTAAATTCATGACTAATGAAGGAAATCATAATGGTGGAGTCCTTTGAGTCCGATAATTAATAGGTAATGGACAACCCAGAATAAACACAACACGGCAGCATAGTAGCTTAGCACAAAGCTTTACACTACAGCGATGTGGGTTCAATTCCTCCCACTGTCTGTAAAGGGTTTGTACATTCTCCCCATGAGGTTCCTCCCACAGTGATTGGTAGGTTAATTGGTCATTGTAAATTGTCCCGTTATCAGACTAGGGATAAATTGAAGGACGTTAGGCGCCACAGCTTGAAAGCCTGGAAGAGCTTATTCTGCACTGTATCTCAATAAATAAATACGCGATTCACCGTTTTTTATCAGTACTAAACTAGAATATAAACAAAGATCATGTCAATACAAGTGTGCAATGAACACTCATTCAGAAGAGTGGAACTAACTTCAGTAAATTAATATGAATCCACAACAATGCCTGCTGATCCCACTTCAAAAACACTTCCTAAGCACAGCTGAAGAAAGACTACATATTTTCATTCTAGTGCACCTCCTAGCGCCCAAATCAATAGTAACATGGACCCCCACCCCCCCAGCAACAACTGAGCTAAGGATGTTTTAACTATTAATTGCCAAAGGTTAAAATACTAATATCAATTCCACCACAGATCTTGTTCTGTTGAGCAACTAATCACTATTACATTCTGCATTTGTCTGGTCCAATGCAGTAATCATTTAATAATTAAACTCTGACTTGATCCAAGTTTGACTTTTACTAGAATGAACTCACAGCCCATTGCCCTGCTGTTATCGAGATCTGCTATTTACTGGATCTGATATTGTTTTTCTATTAAAGTGGATGTTGATAGGCTCTTGATTAGTGAGGACATCAAAAGTTATGAGGAGAAAGCATGAAAAGGGGGTTAAAAAGGATAAAGGATCAGACATGATTGAATGACGCAGATTTGACAGGCCGAATGGCCTAATTCTGTTCATATATCTCATGGTCTAACAACTGCACTTTCTTAATACTAACTTGTTCCAGATGATCAATATGTCCTCCCCTGAACTTACTATCTCCTACGTTCTTCTCCTTGGTGAATACAGATGATAAGTAGTCATTTATGACAGTGGTGTGTAAAAAGGGATACATTTGACATGAGAATATTTAACAACTGCTGCAGGAAGTGTCCACTGTGCAAAGAGAACCTTCTAAGACATTCACCACCCATAATTAGGGAACTAGATTATGAAAGATTGCCAAAACAAGTTAACAGTGGCGCAGTGCGATACAATTCAAAGAGTGGTCTTTGAATGGTGATATATAACTGTTCACCTACTTCACGTCAAGTTAGTGCACTATTCAGTTGTCGTACCATCATGCCAACATCAAAAATATGGCTCAGTGTCAAAATCTGGAAGGGATTTGCAGCTGAATCCCTCCAGTACTTTCTGCTGCTCCATATTTCCAATGTCTGCAGGAAAACTAGATACACATCTAGTTTAGTACTGCTGCATTATTGCAGGTTCACTTTACCCTAAAAGAGTCTTCATGTGATTTCGATGAGAAATTTAAAATAATAAATATATTGGATACATTTTGGAAAAGTCAACTTCATATGTGCAAATTATATTGATATTGAATCGGCATAGATATCAAAGAGGTTTTAACCTTGAGTCTTTGGAAAGGGAGACAGAGTCCGAATACTTTTAAGTATGAAGTAGATACTTGATAAGCAAAAGAGTTGAAGATTACAGCAGGTGGATAAGAATTTGGAGTGAATATTATTTCTTATTAACTGAAAGAACAGGCTTGAGGAGTTAATAGGTCTATCCCAACTCCCAGTTCATATACATGCATGTAAAGCCCTGTGATAACTTGGCTGTAATCCCCCCAAATTAGCCATGAAGTGAGGCCAATGAATATCCAAACAAGGGAGATATTATGCCTATAATAAAAAGAAAGAAAGTTGGCCATTTCAGCTCCTCGACTTTATCATAAATCACCTTGAGCCAGAGAGAAAGTTCTTGAATCATCACAAAATCTTACAGCACTAGGAAAGCTAATCAAGCCACCATTCTGAAACAGGTCTTCAAGAAAAAAAAGCAGCAATCCAGCTAATGCCACTTTCCTGCTCTTTCCTTACGACTGATGTTTCTTCAAGTATTCTTCTTTGAAAATTACCATCTGCTTTCACTTTATGGCTGATTTCAGATTGCTGCAATTCTAAGTTTAAAAAAAACTAGGTAAAAAAATTCTCCACTATCACTTACACAGTTTCAACCAATCTATGTAATCAAGTCCTTTGAATACTCCTACTTGATCTCATCTTAATTGACTCTGCATAAAGGAACACAATTCAAACGTCCCTCGTCTCTCCACTTGGAAATGTCCCACACCTTTGGCAACATACACATTTCACAACATGAGGAAATCCACAGATGCTGGACTTTCAAGCAACACACATAAAAGTTGCTGGTGAATGCAGCAGGCTGGGCAGCATCTCTAGGAAGAGGTACAGTCGACGTTTCCGGCCGAGACCCTTCGTCAGGACTAACTGAAAGAAGAGATAGTAAGAGATTTGAAAGTGGGGGGGGGGGGAAGAGATCCAAAATGATAGGAGAAGGCAGGAGGGGGAGGGATGGAGCCAAGAGCTGGACAGTTGATTTTGTTCCTTAGTATTTTATTCAAGCCCTTGATATCATTGACAAAAATATGATGTCCAGAACTGGATGCAGCACCAACCGAGGATTAATCTGTGAACTACAAAGATTTAGAGCAACTTCCTGTGCATTTGAAGTATTGTGTTCAGTTCTGATTGCATCATTACAGGAAGGATACAGAAGGTTTAGCGAGGATACAGAGGAGATTTACCAGGGCCCTGCCTGGATTAGAGAGCATGTCTTATGAGCAAAGGTTGAGCGAGCTTGGGCTTTTATCTTTGCAGCAAAGAAGGATGAGAGATGACTTGATAGAGATGTACAAGATTATGAGAAACATAGAGAGAGTCTGCATCCAACATCTTTTTCCCCTACAATGGCAGTAGCCAATACAAAAGCACATCTGCTTAAGGTGAGTGGAGGATAGTTTCAGGGAGATGTCAGAGGTGGTTTTTGAGAGTGCCTTCAATGCACTGCCGGAGGTGGTGGTAGAGGCAGATACAATGAGGGCATTTATACAGGCACATGGTTTTAAGAATAATAGAAGGTTATGGACTGCATAGGAAGGAAGAATTAGATTGATCATGGAATACATAAGGTTTATATACTGAAGGGCCAATACTGTACTGTTCTATGTTATTAGCATGAACCAGTAGAATGTAGTCACTGTCACATGTTGCTTTTGAATACTTGAGTAAATTCCCACACCAACAGTGCTGTTGATAACATTGACCCATACAGTCCTATCCACTTAACATGAACCCATTTATTTCAACATCCTACTGACTTTGACAATTACAAGTAACATAATTCACATCACATATCATCGTCAATATTTATATAAATCAATGGAGTACATTTGCTGATTTATGTCTCCAATTACCATTGGTTGATTCTCCACATCCTTAATGCGATGGAATTGAGGGAGAAGAAACACAAGGGCAGCCACAGGCAAATATTTATCTATAGAGTCCTTTGGGGATCAATCTGTTTGCTGTGGGTTGTCATCTACTTAATAACTCAGGAATTTGTATGGCTCCAACTGTGTTTGAATGGTTATGGAATAGAGTGAAACTCTGGAAGTGAAGTCAACAACACACTGTAAGCAGAAAAATGCTTTTCTTCTGTTATAGGAGTTGGCGTTGCAATGAGAAATCAAGTTCCAAATGAATACAAGTTCTGGCAAAAAAATGAATATTGAGGGGAATAGAGATGACAAGACAAAAATATGAATCTGCTGAATTCATCTCAAATCAACAGATTGATTCAGAGTAATAAAATCACCAGAGTCTGAACAGGTGGATCAAACTGAATAGGAGCATTAATTGTGCAATGATCAGTACAGATTTACCTCAGGGATGCCAAGAGTTTGACATGGTCCATTTTATAAATAAGAACAACTTTAGCCTATTCCTGTTCTAAAGTTAATCACTGACTGAGATTATTACCAAAGAACGAAAACTCAACACAAACTCCCCTTTTCCTGCTACTTATAGTTGATGTTCATCCAACATTAGATCGTAATAATGGGCCTAGAAAACAGCCATTTTACAATTTGGAGAACTTAGTCAAGATTTAAAAAGAATTTAAATCATAATATTTAAATTCATAATACCTGTTTTCTGACACTTACAGTCAGAGTTTAAACAAATTCAGGCCAGAATTTTCACTCAAAAATAAAGACTGTACTCTCAGTTCATTCTAAAGTAATATAGGCTGTAAAATTATTTTGAGACCAAGTTGACTCCAGAGACACCAAAGCCAACTAATTTGCCATTGCATTGAACTGCTGCTGCTAAATTAACAAATTTCACGACACATGCCGGTGATAATAGACGTGATTCTGAGAAACAAATCCACATTGTGACCATACAGCCACCCTCCAACTAAATGCCAATAAACCAGAATAAACAGATTTATTTTGCATCCAATTTCTAGCTTAATTTATGCAGTACTATTAAATCACACCAGGCACGAATCATCTTAGCAGGATAGTTATTCAACTAGTTTATTAAACATGAAAGTGTTACTTTTACTCTCATGCACATTCGTTCTTTAGGTCACAGCGGCGATCTTTTATTGATAAACAATTGAAGGTTCCACTTTGTGCCTCCAAGTCCAAGAGAGACAGCTGGTACCAATTGTGTATAACAAGACAAACTAAAAGCAGAAACATATACCAAGATAATAGAAAAATGTAGACAGTAAAGCATTTTGTTTAACATTTGCTTTCTTGTAATAATCGGTCAACTAAGAACCTGCAGACCCATGTAACTTTAGTCTTTAGATATAATCTGTCACAGCTGCAAAAATAAACAGAAAATGTCTACAAGACCAAATGTCTCAAGGTCAGCTAACTCACAAAAATTGGATTAGTTTCAAACAAGTCGGGTCCTTTAAGTGGTGCTCACGTGAAGGGCAAACGCATCCATAGTCTGCAATACATCCTATTCTCAGCAAAATTTTAATGTTCCTAAACGTGCTCAGGATGAAATGTAGTCCAGTGGAAGTAAAAGGCGACGTCCAAGTACAGATTACCATCGGCCTTCAGCTGTTATAGTAATGGCAGAAATTTAAAATGTGTGATCTCTAGTTTCTGATTTATATATAAAAAAGATGGGCGGGGAAGTGGGGTCGGTTACAATTTAAGCAATGAGAGTCTCGATTTAAAGATAGGTTTCTGGGTGGGCGAGAAAGGCGAAGAAACGATTTACTGAATCGTTGCATTCAAGTGGTATGTATGCTAAATTCCTTGGCAGGCCAGTATCGCCTACCCACTCCCAACATTCGAAAGTAAAAATTTACAATCTGTAAAGTCCAAAAGCAGCATAAAACACATGGAACAAAAGGAGAACCGTGTAACGAAATAAATGACCGCAAAGTGAGCATACGGCGTCTTTTCAAAATACACCCTTTCTAAATGCACGTTTTTCAACTCTGACTGCAACATCACTTTAACAATGGTCTTTTATTAAATGATACTGTCTACGTAATTAAAGACACTCCGGCAACAACTGTTTCTTCTCCAGTCCTGGTCGGTACATTTTTCGGCTCCCACCCCAGCGCGCAGTGCCTTCCTCACGTCACAAATCTTCCGAAAGAGCCTGATCGGGGACAAAACAAACTTCGGTTGTGCGAGGTGCGCCTACATCTGGTGCCGGAGACTTCCGTAGACGCAGATGAAAAGCCACACCTAGAATAGATCTGGCAAGAGGCTGAAACTTCTTGACTGGGTGCAATACAATGACAATACTGCCGCTGTCCCCCTTCCCCTTCCCCTTCCCTCCCGTTTTTACTGACCGTCAACAGGCGGCCTCTCCGCTCTTTGCATTACTCGGCGGCCTCGGGCCGATCCTTCGGGCTAGCAGACGGGTCAGACATGTTCTATTAAAACTTGAGCCGTGCAATTTGCCTAAAGTTCTGCCTTGGTGTCAATCCGGGTCTCTGGCGGTGTCAGTGATGTAATGCTTGCAGCTGGATGAGTGGGTGGGTTCGGAACGCAACTTTAAAGTGTGCGACCCAGGGAAGGATAAACGGGAGGGCAATGCAAGCGCCGCAAGCCGGCCGACTCCGGCTCCTCCTTCCCGGCCCGTGTTCCGCTGGCAGCGGTACGTGTGCGGAGCCAGGAGCCGCAAGCCGACCCGGACCCCTGCAACGAAGCTCCCGCCACCGGCCCGCAGACAACGCGGAATCTCCCAAGCAGCAACAGGCAGGGAGATACTCGTCCTTTCTAGTCAGAACAACCCGGTCGCATTCTGTCCTTTTACGCTGCCAGCTGAGACATTTCCTTCTGGTTTGCTCTGCGATTCTCCTGCAAGTAATTTCTGGTTGTCGGCCCTTCTCTGCCGGGGCCAAGGAGAATGCAAACTCTGGCTGCAGGTGATCACTCTGATCAGTGTTACTGATTCATAATCATGGAGCTAGGAAGCAGGCCATTCGAGCCACCACGTCAATGCTGACTGGTGGGACACCCATCTGTATTAAGCCCATACCTTTCCATGCCCAGGGGATTCAAATACTCCTCGACACTCATTCCACTGCTCTTTCTGTCAGCTACACTCCACTCAGGGTGTAAAGGCCCCCTTCATCATACCCACTCAATGTCTTAACTGTTACCCTCATGAATTCGTAATCCCTGACCTGAAATTATAGCTCAAAGTATTTGGTTTTGCAAACAGCTACCTAAGAAACTAAGCAACACGCATCAAAGTTGCTTGTGAATGCAGCAGGCCAGGCAGCATCTCTAGGAAGAGGTACAGTCGACATTTCGGGCGAGTTCCTTTGTCAGGACTAACTGAAGGAAGAGCTAGTAAGAGATTTGAAAGTGGGAGGGGGAGATCCAAAATGATAGGAGAAGACAGGTGGGGGAGGGATGAAGCCAACAGCTGGACAGGTGATTGGCAAAAGGAATATGAGAGGATCATGGGTCAGGAGGCCCAGGGAGAAGGAAAAGGGGGAGGGGGGGAACCCAGAGGATGGGCAAGGGGTATAGTGAGAGGGACAGAGGGAGAAAAAGGAGAGAGAGAAAAAGAATGTGATCGCTGAACACCTACATTCTGTTCACCAGAGAAAGCAGGATCTCCCAGTGGCCACACATTTTAATTCCACGTCCCATTCCCATTCTGATATGTCTATCCACAGCCTACTCTACTGTCAAGATGAAGCCACACTCAGGTTGGAGGAACAACACCTTGTATTCCATCTGGGTAGCCTCCAACCTGATGGCATGAACATTGACTTCTCTAACTTCTGTTAATGCTCCTCCTCCCCTTCTTATCCCATCCCTTATTTATTTATTCCCACCTTTCTTTCTCTCTCTTTTTTCTCCCTCTATCCCTCTCACTATATCTTCCTCTGATGTTCCCCTCCTCCTTTCTTTCTCCCTGGGCCTCCCGTCCCATGATCCTCTCCCGTCTCCAGCCTTGTATCCCTTTTGCCAATCAACTTTCCAGCTCTTAGCTCCATCCCTCCTCCTCCTGTCTTCTCCTATCATTTTGGATCTCCCCCTCACCCTCCCACTCCCACTTTCAAATCTCTTACTATCTCTTCTTTCAGTTAGTCCTGATGAAGGGTCTTGGCCCGAAACGTCGACTGTACCTCTTCCTAGAGATGCTGCCTGGCCTGCTGCATTCACCAGCAACTTTTATGTGTGTTGCTTGAAATTCCAGCATCTGCAGATTTCCTCGTACCTAAGAAACTAATGTGTGTTTTCACCATGTACAATACAAAAACCTCTTAAGACAGAACTAGCCTCTGTAACGGGGGGGGGGGAGGAGGGAGCAGCGAGAGGCCAGTCGAGTAGGTCACCTTTAACTGGATGGTGCAATTATAACACAGCCATTGTACTAGTGTTCCTACTAAATTAAAACAAGGCTAACCGTTTCCATTTTCTGGGAAAGCTAATACAATGGCAAAGAAAGTAAGTCTTGGGATGTTATTAAGATTTCTAGAGAAATGCCTGCAAAACCTTTAACAATATAGTTTTGATTTTTTGTGACAAATTAAACTTGAGTTTCAAATAACTTCATAGTATTTGCAACAAATTAAGAATTGCAACATTTTATCGTAATACCACACTGAATATTTATTGATGATCTGTAAACACACACTTAAATTATACAACAGGACTACAGTTCTAAATGTACAATACAATCTTTGGACGTATTTGTTTAAGTTAATATTTTATTTTCTTAGCAATTCACATTTCTCTATCAAATTTAAAGTGCCTACCCATCTAATTACTTGAACTTTTTTTTAAAAAAGCTTCTTTGTAACGTATTAAAAAGTTATTCTACGTCACATGTTTCAGGCATTTTTTAATAATTTCTATTCACGAATCACTAATGATCATATGTTGTCTATTAATTACATCTTTTACATATTCAAATACCCTAAGTACATTTCATTCTAAAATAAAGCAAACAGTATATTTTGTAGAACGGACTACAACTGCAACACCAAACCTATGGATCGATATTCCAGCATTGCATTGTTTGTTCACCATGATAACTTAGCCCTGCTGATTGAGTTCAATGAGCCGGCTAGCAAACACACTAGCTGTGCCAGTAATACAAACCAACATGAAGACACCCAGCAGAATGTGGTCAATCACCATCGCAACATATTTCCATTCCTCTGCAGCCTAGTAATGAAGTAAAAATTAAATAGATGTTAATTTCCATCTGCAGGCATATTAAAAACCCTTATGAATATTTTATATCCTCTTTCTCCAAATTATCACTTAAACTTTAAACTTGGTTTTGCAAAAATCATCTGCCTTGATTTTCAATAATTTTCAAAGAATAAAATACAGTGTTACTAATGGATAACTTGCATCAAATATCGACAATGATGACTTTAATTTATAGAATACCTTTAACATTGTAAAACATTCACACACAAGGAAATAATACTTAGCTTTGAGCCAGAAATGATTAGAATCGGAATCTGGTTTATTATCACCAGCATGTGTTGTGGAATTTGTTAACTTAGAGCAATGCAGTATATGAACAGAAGGAACATAAGTAAAATTTGTAGACTGTGTTAGTGGATGACAGGTAGAGACATTTCAGAAGGAAATTCCAAAGTTTAGGGCCAAAGGAGGTCTAAAATATTATTGCCAATGATGGAATGAAGGAAAATGGGTAAGGATTAGGGGAGATTGGGTTTCTTGGAGAGTTACAGGACTGAAGGAATTTAAAGAGTTAAGGCGAGGAGAAGCCATGGGATAGCATTGGAGTGGGTGACAGACCGTCTAATAGAAAAATGAGAACTTTAAATTTCACATCTTCAGGTACGTATCCACAATCAATGAAAACCAGTGATATTGTAAGGGTCTTAGTGCAAGCTCGGATAACAGTTGTAGAGAGATGGGTTTCCATAGTTTATAGGTAGAAGTCGGGAGACCAGCCAGGACAGTATTAGAATAACTGAGTCTGGAAGTGAAGACGGAGCTGACAGTTCCAGCAATTGATGGGCTGAGACTGAAGAAAGATAGGCAATACTAATGGAGATGGAGGAAGGAAGTTTTGGTGGTGGAGAGGATACTGTATTGGTAAGAAGTCAAGTCACTTTTTATTGTCATTTTGACCATAACTGCTGGTAAAACGAGATAATGTTTTTCAGGACCATGGTGCTACATGAACAACACAAATACTACACTGAACTACGTAAAACAACACAAAACTACACTAGACTACAGACCTACCCAGGACTGCATAAGGTGCACAAAACAGTGCAGGCATTACAATAAATAATAAACAAGACAATAGGCACAGTAGAGGGCAGTAGGTTGGTGTCAGTCCAGGCTCTGGGTATTGAGGAGTCTGATGGCTTGGGAGAAGAAACTGTTACATAGTCTGGCCGTGAGAGCCCGAATACTCCAGTGCCTTTTGCCAGATGGCAGGAGGGAGAAGAGTTTGTATGAGGGGTGTGTGGGGTCCTTCATAATGCTGTTTGCTCATCCCAGGCACAAACAAATGCAGAGACTGCAAGCACATCTTGAAGAAGTAAGGAAAAGGGATGCATTTTATCTGAAAAAATACATCTATGGCAGAAAACACATAACCCTTTTATTTTTTTTCTAATATGTTAAATTTTCCAATATGTTAAAGACGTGCGTTCAGTGAAAGATAGACAATGATAGATATGAGAAGTCATTCTTACAGCATGCTTATACTGAAGGGGTCAAGGGAAGTGGTAGCTACAGGTGGATCTTGGTATTGAATCACAGAGTGATTTAATGCGTGGCATCACTTAAATTGAATATAATATGTTTGTAAGGATAGGTCCCTAAGGAACTCCATAAAGAACAGAAAGGGAGGAGAAGAAGAATCCTTGGAAGGAATTCTATAACCATGTATCAAACTTGCGCAAAGTGTTGTCCTGTTCAGATGGACAATAAATGAAAGACATTCAAGAAGGATATTCTTGTCAGTTGTCACAGAGGCTCCACATAAATTGAAAACGATGCAAAGAACGCTTACATTATTTAGCATGTCATTTGTGATGTTGAGTAGCGTGGCAGAAATATCCTTAGTATATCATAAAACTTTTGAACTATGGAGTCATAGAAAAGTACAGCACTGAAAGAGGCCCTTCAGCCCATCTTATCCATGCCAAACCATTTAAACTGCTTACCCCTATTGACCTGCATCCAGACCATAGCCTCCCACGCCCCTGCCATCCATGTACCTATGCAAACTTCTCTTAAACATCAAAATCGAGCTTGCACGCTTATGCTGGCAGCTTGTTCCGCACGCTCACCATCCTCTGAGTGAAGAAGTTTCCCGTTTCACCCTTAACTCATGACCTCTGGTGGTAGTCCCACCCAACATCAGTGGAAGAAGCTGGCTTGCATTTACCTTATCTATACCCCTCATAATTTTGTATGCCTCTATCAAATATCCCCTCAGTCTTCTATATTCCAAGGAATAAAGTCCTAACCTATTCAATCTTTCCTTATAACTCAGATCCTCCAGTCCCAACAACATCGTTGTAAAGTTTCGCTGTACCCTTTCAATCTTATTTCCATCTTTCAGGTCGGAAGGTGACCAGAATTACACACACTACTGCAAATTGGGCAACACCAATGTCTTATACAACTTCAGCATAACAACCCATCTCCTGGATTCAATACTTTGATTTACAAGGCCAAAAGCTTTCTTTACAATCCCATCTATCTGTGCCTCCGCTTTCAAAGAATTACAGACCTGTAATGCCAGACCCCTTTGTTCTACCACACACTTCAATGCCTCACTGTTCACTGTGTAAGAACTACCCTTGTTGCCTACCTTGTGCTTGCCTGCATTAAATTCCATCTGCCATTCTGCAACCCATTATTCCAGCTGGCCCAGATCCCACTGTCAGCTCTGATAGTCTTGCTTGCTGTCCACTATACCCCCAATCTTGGTGTCATCTACCAATATGTGGGTTTGGTTAACCACGTTATCATTCAGATTATTGACATAGATAACAAACATCAACAGACCCAGCACCGATCTCTGCAGCACTCCACTAGTCACAGGCCTCCTATCAGAGGGGCAACCATCTACATGAGGGAATCTAAGACCAGAGAATACAGTCTTAGGATAGAGGGGCAGCCTTTTAGAACAGAGATGAGGAATGCCTTTAGCCAGAGAATGGTGAATCTATGGGATTTGTTGCCACAGGTGGCTGTGGAGGCCAAGTCATTGGGTATATTTAAGGCAGAGATTGATAGATTCTTGATTAGTCAGGGCATGAAGGGATAAGGCAGGAGATTTGGGCTGAGAGGGAAAACAGATCAACCATGATGAAATGCAGAAGCAGACTGGATGGGCCAAATAGCCTAATTCTGTTCCTATATCTTATGGTTTATAATCTACTACCATTATCTGGCTTCTCCCACAAGGCCAATGTCTAATCCAATTTACTACCTCATCTTTAACGCCAAGTGACTGAACCTTCTTGACCAACCTCCCATGCGGGACCTTGTCAAATGTCTTGCAGAAGTCCATGCAGACAACATTCACTGCCTTGCCTTCATCAACTTTCCTGTTAACTTCCTCAAAAAGCTCTATAACATTCGTTAGGCAGGACCTAACATGCACATATCCACGCTGACTATCCCTAATCAATCCCTGTCTATCAAAATATTCATATATCTGGTCCCTTAGATATTTTCCAGAAACTTTCCCATTAGTGATGTCAGGCTCAACAGCATATAATTTTCTATTTTATATACTGTATGTATATCAAGATTTGCAACTATTAGAAACAGGAATTAAATATACTGTATATTAAGAACACAAAAAAATCATACATTGCTTGATTCCTGATCAGACTTCATGTGCTCTGCAATATATTTGACTCCCTCAATAGCACTTTTGACATCTGGGTTCTTACTGAGAGGTGTTTGGAAAATTACGTTTCCTGTCACTTGCTTTCCAGAAATGTCAGAGATATCAATGTCCTCAGTAAATATCTTTTTTTCTTGCTTCTCCTTAGCTGTTCGTTTCATTGTTGAGAAAAACATAACATTGGGTATAGTATCAATAAAAATCTGTAAAACAGAATTGCATAATAGAAAATGTATAAATAATGTTCAATAATCAATGTATGCTGTTACAAACAACTTTTCCACAACTTGCATTTATATAACGTCTTGAACATTGCAAGTATATTCTACAATGCTCACATGGCTGAATGAAAAACAAAGGAGACCAGGCCATAAAAGGGTATGTTAGAAAAAGAAACAAAAAGATTGTTTTTAAAGTAAGTTTTAAGGAAACCTTAAAAAGAAGAGGAAAGTGATTAAGTTGAGAGTTTAGAGAGTGGGGACCAAGTAAGTGAAGGCATCCAAGTTGTGTAAGCAGAATGTGCTTATGAGCAAGAGCAAAGGTGATACCTAAGCAGGACTTCAGCATCGGAGAGAAAACAGGAGGTAGTATGGACTGGTCAGGAGTCATAGTCAAGATAAAAAGGCAGCCGGGAAAGCATTGGAACTGTCGAGCTTGGATGTTAAATCGGTGTTAATGAGGCGAAACAGAGTAGAATGGTAGTTCAGAGGATGAAGTTGTGGTGAAGAAAATAAGGAACGTTAAGATCAACCTAAGAACGACAATAAGATTGCAAACAGCATGATCCACCCTGAGACAGTGACAGGAAAGGAGAATGATTATTGGCAAGAGTGCAGCACTACTGCTGGAGGTTGAAGATGATAACTTTGATAATGAAAAGTCCAAATCGAATATATTCACTCTCAGGACAGTCTCTATTTAAATAACAACAGCCATTTAGAACAGCAGTTGGAGCTGCACTCCCTGTGCTTTCTGTTATAATTATACTGTTACAAAGAGGAGCTGATCATCAAAGTGAGAGTGAGATTAGTCTTACTGTCTCAAACCAGGAGACCTTGCACTTGGCCACATCATTGGAGCTACAATATTGACCCGTTTAACAATGAACTCAAATTTTCTTAGTTGTAAATTCAAATTATATTATGAATTGTTGATCCAAATGTTGTTTATTTGTGTGCCTTGTAACAAACTAACTTCATAAATGGTTCTCCACGGTTATTGCTGAAATGAGCAATTTTCTCCAGTTTCCTGGTTCTAAGTGTTACTTCTAACTGGCTGATACTTTGAACACAAAAGATGGCTCACCTTTCGTACCCATTGTGGCATAGTATGTGTACTTGGTGAGCGATGGTGAGTATTAATTACGATAACAGTAATGATGATTGAACTGATGACAAAAATCATTGTGAAAAGCATGTATTTGCCAATCAAAGGCACAGCACTGGAAGTTGAAGGGATCAACTCAACAATAACAAGAAGGAACACAGTCAGAGACAGCAGAACTGAAATACTCAAAGTCATCTTCTCACCTGCAAGAAAAAAACATATCCTTTCAGAGTCGTGAAAAACATTGAACAGGTTAGAACTTTATTCCCTAGAACATAGAAGATCAAGGGGAGATTTGTTAGAGGTATACAAAATTATGAGGGATTTAGATTGGGTAAATATAAGCAGTCTTTTTCCATTGAGGTTGGGTGAGACTACAACTAAAGGTCATGGATTAAGGGTGAAAGGTGAAATGTTTAAGGGGAACATGGGGGGAAACATCTTCACTCAGAGGGTGGTGAGAGCATGGAAGTGGTGGATACAATTTTGATTTCAACATTTAAGAGAAGTTTGGATAGGTACATGGATGGGACGGATATGGAGGGCTATGGTCCAAGTGCAAGTTGATGGGAGTAGGCAGTTTAAGTGGTTCTGAATAGCGTAGATAGGCCAAAGGGCTGGTTTCTGTGCTGTGGTTTTCTAGACTCTGTGATTCTAAACAAATGTGTGAAACAACAGCAAGGAGGACATCTCCCACCGTGAACTTATTTGCAGTGAGTCTAGGGAGAATTTTCAAATTGATGGAACAAATAGGAGCTGAAACAAGACCAAGAAACAAATAACTGCAGAATAAATGAGGAAGACTGACTACAGATGAAAAATCTCAAAAAATAAATAAGACTTGGCAGTTATAAGGCTTACATAGGAAGTTCATGAGTAAACTCGATATGAAAAAGATTATGAAATACGTGGCAGAATGAGAGAGTGAATTTGAGGTATGGAGAGAGAGGATGTAGGTACAAGTTCAGGGAAAGAATGAGGGACCAAATGTGAGATGGGCTGGAAAATGAGTGGGTGACACGTAAGACTCTAGGAAGAAGGTGAGGTACATGAAGGAGCAACATAATGAAGAAGTGTACATGAAGGAGCACAAGGGTAAGGATGAGATCTGTAAAATCATTGGAACAAAAGTGAGATACATGGGAATGAGGGTGAGTTCATGGACGAATGTGGGAATGAAGTTGTCGGGCCATGGTTATAAACTGGGGGAAATATGGCTGAATAGGAGAAACTAAAACAAACAGCAGTGGACAGATGAGAATTAATATATTTTACTAAAATGATGCTGAAATATGCAATCAGTGGCCACCTTATTAGGTACACCAGTACACCTCCTCATTGATGCAAACATCTAATCGGCCTATCATGTGGCATCATCTCAATGCATAGAAGCATGCAGACATGGTCAAGAGGTTCAGTTGTTGCTCAGACTGGGGAGGAAATGTGATCTAACTGACTTTGGCCCTGGAATAATTGTTGGTGCCAGATGGGGAGATTTGAGTTTCTCAGAAGCTACTTATTTCCTGGGATTTTCATGCACAACAGTCTCTACAGTTTGCAGAGAATGGTGCAACCCCCCCCCCCCCACACACACACAAACACAAAAGTCATCCAGTAAGTGGCAGTTCTGTGGATGAAAACACCTTGTTAATGAGAGAGCTCAGGGGAATATTGCCAGACTGGTTCAAGTTGACAAGAAGGCAATAGTAACTCAAATAACCACGTGTTACAACAGTCGTGTGCAGGTCAGCACAACACGTCGACCCTTGAACTGGATGGGCTACAGCAGCATAAGACCATGAACATACACTCAATAACTCAGTAAGAAAACAGCAACTCAAATAACCGTGTGTTACAACAGTGGTGTGCAGAAAAGCGGGCCCCGAACGTACAGTGTGGAACTTTGAAGTTCTACAGTACCTAATAAAGTGGCCAAGAGGTACCTAATAGAGTGGCTATTGAGTGTATAATGTGGTGATCACTAATGGACTGCTCAGGAAAGAGACAAAGAGAAAGATTTGTAACACTTGTGAAAACTAATTTAGAACACAGTAAATCTCTACAGCAAGAAGGAGAAAGAACATAACTAATCAGAAATTGAAATTGTCATGTATTTAATATTTCAGAAATATTTGAGTAATTTTGTACATATATTGGTTGATTAAGCATTCTTGTTCATTTAAACAAATAGTTATGGGTTATATTCAAAAATATGTTAATTGCCCTCATCACCATGCCACAATGTGATGCATGTATGCCTTGCACAAAGTAAAGACGAAGCTACACCCATATTTCTTGGACCCTCCCTGTTTCCTTTGAATTAATTCAATGTTTTGAAGTTACAAAACATAACAGAAACAATCTCAAGCTTGCATTTTACACTTCTAATGGAATGGAATAAGTTTTTCCCAGCAATATCTGCAGAATGTAGTCAAAAACATTGATATACTCTTTTCCTACCTGAATCAGTTGGCAAGTAAAATACCAATCCAGTTAAGAAGGAAAAGAGGAGACAAGGAATGATGACATTCACAACAAAATAAAGAGGAATACGCTGCATGATAAAGTGGTAGGTGATATCCAGGTAGGGAGTCTCAGGACAGCAGGTATAATACACCATGTGCTTCCATCCTCGATAATCCTTCATGACCCACTCTCCGCTCTCCATGAAGGTACTCAAATCTGGGCGGTCACTTTCCTGAATACAAATCAGAACATTGTAATCAACAACCAAGTTTATATTAGAGAAGGGCTATAGACCCTCCAGTTCCTTGTGCACCTTTTTAAACAGTTTGGTAAAGTCTAGGATTGTTCCCTGGCTTATGCAGCTCTGATTTAAAAAAAAGATTTGCAATTTAGATACAGGAAGCCATGGTCATAAGTTCAAAAGTCAGTTAGAAAAGAAGCTTGAGGGGGTCAAAAGAGACGTTCCTCATGATCATCTGGATAAAGCAGGGTTCATCTGACAGGTGACTACTGGAAGAGGGTGAAGGTCAAAGAGGAATTTCCACTTAAGTAACCTTGGGTTGCAGCTTTGCTTTTGATCCATTGAGTGATGATATAGATGTTCAGTGTGAAGAAGAGGGGAAGGGGTGTGAGGTGTCAAGCATCATGATTGGTTGGAGCAGCCTCAATGAACTGGACCGTCTCTTCCTGCCAGTCATTTTTCTTGGTTCATATTTTATCAACCATACTGTATTATATTCAGTAGCTGTTACGTTATTTAACAGTTGCATATTTATTACTTTCTTTACTTTAGTGCTCAGGTTAACTTCTACAACCATTTTCCACTTTCAATAAGTTACACTAAAATGTCGTAAATATAATTAGAAGCAAGACGAACCTGTTATTTGGCATAAATCCATTTCTCTGATCCTATCTATCCATTAGTCTCTTGACCAAAGAAGGGATTATTTTGTTAAAGGGCAGTTTCTGTTTGGATGACAGACCTAGCGTTAATTGGTAGTAAGTTTCAATCTTTGTTTTGTATTACTGAAATCAAAGAGATTTTCATAATTCTGTGGCGTAACAGAAAGGTTGCAGCTGAATCATAGACCAGACGTGTGTACAGCTTTGGACTATAGACCAAACATTATAAGGGAAGTATTGTGCTGAATTACATTGGTCTTCATTAGCTAGGAAATCAAAGTGTTTTGTTATATAATTAACTATAAAATAATAGATGATCACAATTAAAATTGTGATTATTAGGTTTATCAAATGCATACATTTTAACTAAAATGTTCATATGTACATATAATAAAGCATTAGCATAATATAAGCTAAATTCTATAAATACTGTAGGTATTTTTCAGATCCAGAATAATCATTTAGAGATTTTACCATGCAGCAATAATTCTTGTTAGTGAAAATTGTTACATTGTAGCTGAGAATAATACTTAGAGCACTGGAATCTTTCATATACAGCAAAACCAATGCAACAGCAGCAATCTTTCTGTACTTTAAAATCCTTCTCAGGTACTACCTTTTAAGATATAAAATGTAAAAGGTGAGTAGTACCATACAAAGAGTGATATGTATCTCTAAGTTAGCTTCATACAAAATACATGTATCTTTTCCAAGTAAGTTTGGTATAAAATATAAAACAAGTACCCTTCAGAGAGACTTGTTTGAATGTTGATAAAACATTAAACATTTTCATTACAAAAATAGCCTGTGTTTTATCTTAGTTCTAAGGAGAATCCCAAGTATGTAAAAAATGAGGAGATGAGTGTGGACAAGAGAGAAGTGTTGGAAGAGGGGGACACTGTGATAGTTAACATAACAGATCAAAATGCCCTGAACCTAACCAGTTAGACCAAAAGATCATAAGACATAGGAGCAGGATTAGGTCAAACATGGCCTGTGATTACTTCTCGCTGGAAGCAGGCGGCTGAGCGAATGGATCTTCCGCACCTAACAGACAGGGAAGGCGTAGAGCACCACATAGGCCTCAGTTGGTGTGCAACTGCCGCCCCAGCCCAGGAATGTCCTGATCATCTTTAATGGTTTGTCACTCTCAAAGGCTTTTGAGCCAATTTTAAGTGTACTGACAGTTAAATGCTAGCATGTACTGTAATTTAAAAAAAGGTGTGATAAATTATCTCAAGAACTTATCCCAGGCCACAGAGTGAGTGGCACCATTCAATTTTAATACCAACCTGGCATCAGGCAGAAGGGCAGATGTGAGATGCAATCAGCCCCCCTCTCGGTACCCCTCTGCTTGTGACTATGTGGTGAGTGTACTGGCAGAGCAGAAAATCCAAAGTACAGCATCCTCTGTTCAGGACATTTTGCACTTGCATATTTCAATCCGTGCTTGTGCAAGTTTGAGATATACTGTACAGGGATGGGCTGAACATTAGTGATTGCTAATGCAAGTTTGAATGGTTCCGTCCATTTTCTAAAGCTTGTGTTCTTGCAATGCAGTTGTGCCACCAGAGGTCCTCCGTGAGCTTTGACAGTTTTTGTGCCAGAGCACAAAACACAACAGACATTCATTTCACCTCCAGTATTACAGGGGTGCCTGAACATATGTGTTTGAAGAACCGTTCCTGTTTTCAGTACTTCCATTTTCATGGCATGTTAGTGTTCCAAGCCACTGAGCATGTGCAGTGGCATCATACAGTGTTTATTCGATGACACTTACGCAACCTTCTACCACGGGAAGGAAACCCGCAAACGGCATGGCCTTTGAACTGGAGTTTTAACTGGAGGGTTGAGCCCTGCTTAAAAGGGTCTATTCATAGCTGGGTTTTGCTGGCGAGTCTAAGGAGTCCATGTATTTCCAGCTAGGTGGCTTCTTTAACTTTTCTCCCTGAGAGGTTACTTCCACCCCTTGCCATTAACATTAACAGCCATTCACAGCTTTTAAGTTCCTCGGCATCCACATCACTGAGGACCTCATGTGCTCTGTACACAACAGCGCCTCTTTCACTTCAGATGGTTGAGGAAGTTTGGTATTGGCCCCCAAATCCTAAGAACTTTCTACAGGGGCACAATGGAGAGCATCCTGACTGACTGCATCACTGCCTGGTATGAGAACTGTACTTCCCTCAATCACAGGATTCTGCAGAGAGTGGTATGGATAGCCCAGCGCATCTGTAGTTGTGAACTTCCCATGATTCAGGACATTTACAAAGGCAGGTGTGAAAAAAGGGTTCGAATGATCATTGGGGACCCGAGTCACCCCAGCCACAATCTATTCCAGCTATTACCATCTGGGAAATAGTACCACAGCATAAAAGCCAGGACCAACAGTCTCCAGGACAGATTCTTCCACCAGGCCATCAGATTGATTAGAGTATATTTCTACGTTACATTCACTGTTCTATTTATTATAAATTACTATGACGCACATTGCACATTTAGACAGAGATATAACAAAGATTTTTACTTCTCATGTATGTGAAGGATGTAAGAAATAAAGTCAATTCAATTCATTGTTGTCCTAAAGTAACCAATATCCTCTTCCTCTCATCTCCAATTCTCTCATGGTGAATATCCCGTCCCCATCATCTAACACCCCTCATTTCCCCTAAAGATCATCTCTCCATTATCCCACCATGACTTAATATATTCAAAATTCATTTAATATAATCTATACAGAAGAGGAGGGGAGGAGAAGATGGCGGCGCGACGCAGTGCACGCGGCTGCTTTGAATTGATATCATATTTGTTAAATAGGGGCTGTGCACAATCCTGATTTGATGGAGATGGATGTGAGAAACACGGAGGAACATCTGGAGAAACTTCCAAAATGCCTGTTTCACTGTCGCTGCTACCGTGCGATCGAGAATCTCTGGAGGGGAAGGCCCCAAATCCTCGGCTTTGCCTATTGCTTGTTGCTGGGGCCGGGGTCGAAGCGCTCGGCAGAGATGGTGCTCGGTGCTCGGTGTCAGAGGGCTGGTCGGAGGCTTAAAGTTTTTGGACGGACTCAGAGTCGGACTGTGGTCAGTACTTCCAGGATGCAGCATCGGCAAGTTTGCGGCGCTGGAAGTTCATGGCAGGGAGAGTTTCTCCCTTCAACTGTCTGCGTGAGATGATGGGACTTTTGAGAGACTTTGAGACTTTTTTTTACCGTGCCATGGTCTGTTCTTCATCAAGTTACAGTATTGCTTTGCACTGTTGTAACTATATGTTATAATTATGTGGTTTTTGTCAGTTTTTTTAGTCTTGGTTTGTCTTGTGTTTCTGTGATATCATTCTGGAGGAACAAATTGTATCATTTCTTAATGCATGCATTACTAAATGACAATAAAAGAGGACTGCGTGTCCTCATAATCTAATCTAATCTGATATCATGATCTTCACTCCAACACCCCAGTCTCCACCAAGCTCTGATCCTCTCACTGACTCTTTGACCTTCTCCCACCCTCGACAATCTCCCAGACAACCCTTAAATCCCTGAATCACTCTCCAATACTTCCCGTTGAATGTCCACTCTCCAAAGCAGGAGGTGCCCACTCTTCATGGGAGTTTCATCTGGTGCAGTGCCTTGAGCTTTGTGCACATGAAATATTTGAACCTGGAGTCTTCATTAGGCCAAACCCAGGGCCATTGCTTGAGTGCATGTGATTCAAGAGCTTTCACAAGATTGGCATAATTCTATTTATGCAAGTCATATCCCCTTTCCTGATCATACCCAGTTTTCAGGCTAGTAAGTCCCTCATTCATCAGTTCATATATGTATATCCTCCCTATGCTGTTTTCCTTTTCTGGGCCAAGGGAAGCTATGCAGAGATCACTAATTTGAGGCATCTACCGATTGTACTTGACTTGCACCAAAACACCATTATCATGCTTATGACAGTTTTCTCAATGACAAAGCACAAAAAATGCTGGAGGAACTCAGAAGGTCAGGCAGCATCTATGGAAATGAATAAACAGACAACATTTTGGGCCAAGACCCTCCTTCAGGACAGCTTCAGTTTTCTTGTTGACAGCTGGTTTCCCAGATCTTTAAGTTGTGCATTATGACAGAAATTGTATAATTTTTTGGTCAAATATTTTCAATGAAACCTTTACATATTGGTAAAACATTCAGAAATATGGGAATACTTAGTACTTAGGAACAGGCTTATGGATTATGTTATACAGTACTGTCTGTACAGATCAGACTACTGATATTTTCATACCAGAATTCCAAATGAAGATATTACCGTTCAGGGATTGGCCAATCTACAGAAGTGCTGATGCTTGTTGTGGAATCAGTGAATTGTCCTAACACAGTTGATGTTCAGCCCTTTGCATCTGTGTGCTTAGAAATGTAGAATTTGAAGAACTTTCAATTCTTGTTGACATTGTTGGAACATTTCAAGCTTCTAGCCGTGACACGAACCTGGATTCAATCAAATGTTCATCCAGAAACAGACTAGAAGTGGAGCATTTGGATTATCTAATGAGGATTAAGATGTATCTTTCACCTAGTTGTGAAATTAATCTGGACAGTGTTTATAGATAATAGATCATGTAGTTCAAAGTGCTTAAATTGGGATAAAGTGCTAACATGATAATAAAATAAAAAATAAACATGAAAATGAAAGACAAAAAAATGTTAGTTAAAAGCAAGGTTAAATAAATAGGTTTTGAACTGGTGTTTCACTTGCATCTGCATCCCTTATGCGGCCTTCTCTACGTTGGTGAGACTCAACATAAATTGGGGGGCCACTTTGTCAAGCAACTCCGATGTATCCGAAAGCGGAACTTCCAGGCGGCCAAGCATTTTAATTCCTATCCCTATTCCTGTTCCAACGTGTCAGTCCGTGATCTCCTCTTCTGCCACGATGAGGCCACTCTCTGGGTAGAGGAGCAACATCTCATATTCCATCCAGGTAGCCTCCAATCTGATGGCATGAGCATTGATTTCTCCTTCCAATAATTTTTTCTGCATTTTTATTTTCCCCTCCCCCCTCACTTTTCTTCCATTCCCCACTCTGGCCTCTTACCTCTTCTCCTCTTCCCCTCACCCACCTATCACCTCCCCATGGTGCCCCACCCTTTCTCCCATGGTCCACTCTCCTCTCTATCAGATTGCTTCTTCTCCAGCCCATTAGCTTTCCCACCCATCTGGATTCACCTTCTCACTGGTCCTCCTTCCCTTCCCCCTTATTCTATTATTCTAGTGTCTTCCTCTCTTCTTTTCCCGTCCTGAAGAAGGGTCTTGGCCTGAAAAGTCGACTATTTATTAATTTCTACACATGCTGCTTGACCTACTGAGTTCCTCAAGAATTTTGTGTATGTTATATCCCTTATAGGTTTAGGTATTGAATTCCACAGTTCAGGAGTGCAGTTCAAAAAATCTGACTTGCCAATTATTGTTTTAGGGGAGATTATTTAAATTTGAATTTAAGAGATCAGCAGAAGAAGACGGGAGAGCTCAAGCAGGATTACAAACTGAAAGGGATTCAGTGATGTACTCCATTCCCAGACCATTAAGAGCTTTAAAAACAAGTAAGAGAACTTTAAAATCAATACTAAAAGTTACAGGAAGCCAATGCAGAGTAGTTCGGACAGGAGAGATATGCTCCCTCATCCTGGTTTAGTATAGCACCTCTGAATGAGTTGAAGTTTGGCAACAGATTGCTTTGAAAGACCAGTAAAAGTGCATTGCAGTAATCTAGTCTATTCAATATAATTATTAATATAAAATATATGTTGGTTCTGAAGGCTTTTTTATGTCTTGGGGGATAAACCTATGGATGAGAATTTCCAATGCATAACGCAATGTTTTTGTCCACCATGTAACAGAATCTTATCAGACATAATAACTCAGCTCAGGTACTTGATGTGAGCTCACACAATTCTGAAAATCACGGTATGATTTCTCCTTCATGTAACATACACACACATGGAGCTGTTGGGCACAACTATGGCATTAATCAAAGGGTAATATATATCATTGGTGCAATTAATTAAGTACACATCCATGATTTATGATTACGTGAAACTCAAGTGCAGATCTAAGTCTTAGCCAGAAAAAAATTGACTATCTGGGCTGTTGCAGAAAAGTCTGGCAGTAAAGATTCTTGCAGGATACAGTAAATTCCTGTTCTAACATTTGTGATCACACTAGTTTTTACCTCCACAATCCATCTCCACTCCATTCTAAAATTGTTATGAAACTTGAATACTGGTACCTAATAATGTTCTACCTGTCAACAGCCCATTATTATCTTACTGAATCTCACTCCACAGCCTTCTAACACTCCCTCCAGCCTTCCATGGACCTTCTGTTTGTTCCTCTGAGTTCTGATGTTCTCTTCAGGCCCCTCTCTGATCATCATACGTGCAACTCCACGCCAATAGCCATCTCCCAATGCCTATCCTTGCAACAAACAATCTTGTCCAGGCTTCATGCATTTTCACTCAAAACCCTAATCTTCTCTCATGCAGGTTACTCCCAGTCTTTTCCCCAACTCAACAACTTCCTCCTCTTCAGTTCATTTCAACCATCTTGCTCCCCCTCCCCCCGAGATGTATAGTGGCGAGCATTCTGACTGTTTGCTCCACGGCCAGTACGGAAATTCCAATGCACAGGATCACTAGAGGCTGCAGAGGGTTGTAGATTCAACCAGCTTTATCATCAGCACAAACCGCCGCCGCCCCCCCCCCCCCCCCGGCAACATCATTAAGGACATCTTCAAGAGGTGGTGCCTTCTGAAGCCCACATCCATCATTAAAGACCCTCACCATAGGGCGCATGCTCTATTCACATTACTGCTGTTGAAGAGGAGGCACAGGAGCCTGGGGACCCACACTCAATAATTATGAGGAGTTTCTTCCCTCCATCATTATATTTCTGAATGGTCCATGAACCTATGAAAACTACAACACTTTTTCACACAATTTATTTATTTTCTAATTTATAGTAATTTTTTGTCTTTCCTTTGTACAGCTGCTGCACAACAAGAAATGGTCTCACTTTCTGTCTCTAGCTGTCTCACTCTCTCTCTCTCCCTCTCTGTCTGTCTCCCGCTCTCTCTCCTGCTGTCTCCTGCTCTCTCTCTCTCTCTCTCTCTCTCTCTCTCTGTCTCACTCTCTCCTGCTCTCTCTCTCCCCTCGATTTGTCAGGCAAGATTTCCCTTTACATGCTGACTTTGACTTATTTCATCATCTCATCCTTAATAATAGACTCCAACACTTTCCCAACCACGAGTTTAAGCTAACAGGCCTATAACTTCCTTTCTTTTGCCTTCTTCCTTCTTAAAGAGTGGAGTGACATTTGCAATCTTCCAGTCCTCTGGGACCATGCAGAATTCAAGTGATTCTTGAAAGATCATGACCAATGTATCCGTTATCTCTTCAGCAATCTCTGTCAGGACTCTGGGATGTAGTCCATCTGGTCCAGGTGACTTTTCCACCTTAAGACCTTTGAGTTTGTCTAGCACTTTTTCCTTTGTAATAGCAATGGTACTCACTCCTGTTCCCTGACACTCATGGACCTCTGGCACACTGCTAGTGTCTTCCACAGAGAAGACTGATGCAAAGTACCCATTAAGTTCACATGCCATTTCTTTGTCCCCCTTATTACCTCACCAGCATCATTTTCCAGTGGACTAATAGCAACTCTCACCTCCCTTTTATTCTTTATATCACCGAAAAAACTTTTAATATGCTGCTTTATATTATTGACTAGTTTGCCCTCATATTTCATCTTTTCTCTTATAACTTTTTCAATTGCCTTTTATTGGATTTTAAAAGCTTCCCAATCATCCAACTTCCCACTCACTTTTGCTACCTTATATGCTCTTTCCTTGGCTTTTATGCAGTCCTTAACTTCCCTTGTCAGCCATGTTTGCCTACCCCTGCCATTTCAGAACTTCCTTCTCTGTAGGACATATCTATCCTACACCTTGTGAACTATCCCCAGAAACTTCAGCCATCTCTGCTCTGTCGTCATCCCCACCAGTATCTTCCTCCAATCCACCTGGGCAAGCTCCTCTCTCATGCCTCTGTAATTCCCATTATTCCATTGTGATACTGATACATGTGACTATGCTTCTCCCTCTCAAATTGCAGTATGAATTCCATCTTATTATGATCACTGTCTCTTGAGGTTTCCTTTACATTAAGCTCTCTAATAAGATCTGTGTTATTACAGAATACCGGTCTAAGATAGCCTTTCCCCAAGCAGGTTCAAATATAAGCTGCTCTAAAAAGCCATCATATAGGCATTCAACCAATTCCTTCTCTTGCAATCCCACACCAACCTGATTTTCCCAATCCTCTTACATATTGAAGTCCCCCATTACAATTATGACATTACCCTTATTCCATGCTCTTTCCAGCTCCCTTTGCAATCTCAACCCCACATCTTGGCTACTATCTGGAGGCCTATATATGATTCCCATAATGTTTTTTTTCACCTTTGCTGTTTCTTAACTCCACCCACAAAGATTCAATGTTCTCTGACCCTATGTCACCTCTTTCTAAAGATGTAATTCCATCTCTTACCAACAGAGCCACACTGCGTATGCCTTTCTGCCTGTCCTTTTGATACAAAATTTATCCTTTGAAGTTAAACTCCTAACTATGGCCTTCTTTCAGCCACAATTCAGTGATGCCACAATGTCATACCGACCAATCTCAAAGTGTGCCACGAGTTTGTCCACTTCACTCTGAATGCTATGCGCATTTGAATGTAAAACTGAGGGTGCATTCTTTGCCCTTTTGAATTTGCATCCGTGGTGCAATTTAACTCTTTGCTCTGTCTGCATCTGTACCTTCCTTACATTCATGTTACATCCATCATCTACTTGTAAACCTGCTGGGTCATCCTCAGCTCTATCATACTGGTTCCTATTCCTCTGCCTTATTAGTTTAAACCACTCCCAACAGCTCTAGCAAGCCTGCCCACAAGAATGTTGGTCCCCCTCGGATTCAAGTGCAACCCGTCCCATTTGTACAGCTCACACCTGCCCCAGAAGAGGTCTCAATTATCCAGAAATCTGAATCCCTGCCCCCTGCCCCAATTCTTCAGCACGCAGTTATCTGCCACCTCATTCTATTCCTATCCTCACTGTTGTGTGGCACAGGCAGCAATCCCAAGATTACTATCCTGAAGCTCCAGCTTCTCAGCTTCCTTCCTAACTCCCTGTATTCTTTTTTCAGGACCTCCTCTCTGAAATGTGAAATCTTGTTAAAAAAAATATAGGCCCACTTCAAATGGCCCCTTAAAATAACTGCACCTGAGGAAGTAAAAACATTTTGGGAACATTTTGCCTTGAGAAAAAAGACTGTTCCTTGATTTATATCCCAGAAATCACCAAGTAATGTAAAGAGAGCAAAGAGTAGCGGTAGAAATACAAACGCAAAACATATCATGTACTTGTTATAACGTAATGGAGTCATAGAGTCATACAGCACAGAAACAGGGCCTTCAGCTCACTATGTTCATACACACTATTGAGTACCAATTTATCAAATCCACTTACCAGCATCAGGTCTATAACAACACACATTCTGCTGGGACAACTCAGCAGGCCAAGCAGCGTTGGTAGGAAGAAAGAAATTGACAATGTATCAGGATTCATGCAGGGTTTCATCCCAAAATGACAAGTTTCTTTCCCCCTACCAATACTGATTGCCCTGTTGAGTTCCTCCAGCAGATTTTGTGTTGCTCCAGAAATCAATGCTCCCTCTAAGGCGACACTCAGCATCTGCAGATTATTTTGTGTTTCCTCTAAGATGTGCGCATGTGCGCACACACACATCTTTTGCTACTAGCACACAAAGGAATTTAAACTGCCCACAAAAGATTGTCACCCTCTACCTCATTGGTATGTTAAGTATATTTCACAATCATACACAATCACATTTCCTTTTCTGGTTTCTAATGCGAGCAATGTTGACAATGTGGTGTTTGCAATGATTTGTCTGCAGATTTTAGAACTGGCTTATTTATACTGTTCTTATTGAAGAAATTATTGATTCACTATCTCGAATTCCAAAGAAACACAGGGCGTGAAAGGGAAAAGAACTGTGAGTTCATTTAAAATGGAATGGGTCAATGAAACAGTAGAAACTGTTACACCACAAGCTCATGAGGTCAGGAACATGCAGCTACGCCAAATATTTATGTACAATACAGAAACTAGTATTACCTGTGTGTACTGTCACGGTGCAAAAGTTGCTGGGGAATTTGCAAGTGGGAAGAAGTGGAGTGATATTTGGAAACTTGACTTTGTAAAGTGTAATTTAGCAAGTAAATCAGATATGGATGGAATGCAAAAGTTCCGGCGAGAAAATCCTTCGTTATCCGCTACACACCTGCTACATATGCATGCAGATGAACGAGAATGAAAACGATCAGACCCAGAGGAGATCAAACTTCTTATCTGTTTTGCTAGCTGTTAAAACGAATATCTCTATATATAAAATTCAGTGCGGACATGTTGTTGTCACTGGGCAAAAAATTGCAGAGCAGAAGATTTTTGCGCCCACTGATCATTACAAAATAGAGGGAACATTGCTCCAGATCCCAGAATCTGTAGTCTCTTTTGGCCCCATCATACTAGGTCTATAGCCTTCTATGTGTTGGTGATTGGACTGCTCACCTAAATAATTCTCAAATATGGAGAGTATCTGCCTCAGGCAGAAGATTCCAAGCACCCTCTGGGTAAAAGAAAATCATCCTCAGATGATTTCAATATGATATTATCTAAGTATGATACGCCTTACCTTAAACCTAGTTTTGGACACATATTAAATGGGGGGAAAATTACCAACCATCTGTCCTGTCCATGCCCTTCATAATCTTGAACACTGATTCTGCAATTTGGTTTCATAGATTTTCCTTTTACAAATTTGATCTTGGTTTTTTTTTTGGTCTAAGATTTGAGTATTCTTTCATTGCCTATAAGAAAATTAGCTCTGATATGTCAAAAGTATGATCCACAAGTTGTAACTAGAAGAGCCAGTCTTGCTGCCCTATTTCTGTTGGCTAGATTCATTGCCTGCAGTCTCCCTACACTTGTACTTGTTAGGACCAGATATAGAGGGTCTACCTTGCTGGTCCAAGGTATGCAAGACTCTGGTCTCATGGTCTAAGTGTCTGAAGAGCCTCAATGGCCCCACTGCTAAAACACACTGCGGGATTTGCAGCCAACAAACCCCCAAATCCAAGATTTGATAAATGTAAATTCTCTCAGCATCATTTAATAATTGTCAACCATTTCTCACTATAATTGAAATATCCTTGACTAATAAGAAAATTGAAAATTGATAATAAGGGAAATCAACTTGAGGAGCTTTGCCTCCTCAAGTTTTGGGATCCTGTATGAGATGCACACAGGGAATAGAGGTGTTCGAAATCAATCAGTGGGTCGGGGACCTCTGCATTTGAAAGCATGTGCACTGAAGTCCAAAACCTGCTGGAGAGATTCTGACCATGGTTTGGGTATTTAAAACATTATTTAAATGAGTAACTATAAACTGGATCGTGATTATTCTTCAATGAAGAAGGAAGTAATGTTAGGACCAAGTACAAGAAGATAACTTTTATGGAATTACAATAGCCCGTAGTAATAAGGACACTCTTGAATCAGGTGGCAGAGCAGGGATGTATGTAGTTCGCCATTTGTCACAGCTCCAGTGACCTAAATTTAATTCTGACTTTCAATCTACGCAGAGTTTGGGCATTCTCCCTGTGACCACATTGGCTTCCTCCAGTTGCCTCCTACATCTCACGAACGCATGCATTGGTTGCAAGGTGAACTGTAAATTATCCCTAGCTGGTGGGAAAATCAAAGGTCCATTAATGGGCAAATGCGAGAGTAGGGCACAGGGAAATGGGACTGATAGGATTGTTCTGAGCCAGCAGACACCTGATGGCTTCCTTGAATGTCATTACCAAATAGAAGGGGAAGGAGTACACGCTGGCAGATGACAGGAAAAAACAGGTGAGGGAGCTGATGGGGTGGGTGGGGAAGGGGTGAAGTAAGAGTCGGGAGGTGATGGGTGGAAGAACCAGGAATTTGATAGAAGGGAGTGGACCATCTTCTTATTCTGGAATCTTCCCTCTTCTTTTCCTGTCCTGATGACAGGTTTTGTCTACTCCCGTCCCTGCTCAGTTCCCCCAGCTCTTCTATATACTTCCACTGCTTTGTTTGTGAAGTATCTTAAAATTAAGTACTCTTTTCATTCTCCTGTCACCCATTTTCCCTTGTAAAAATCTAAAACTATCACTGAAGGAGGTTTTCTAAGTTAGACACAACAAATAGGGAATCCCACCAGCACCCCAAAAAATGACATGCTAAAATTTCCATCCATGGGAAGAAAATTAGGAAGATCTGCAACTGCTGTGGGCCCCACTGTGTTAACTGTGCCTGAGGATTATCCGACAGCTTATACTGGGCACATGAATGGATACTAGAAGGAAATCGATTTGGATTGCTCTTGAAATACACATACTGGACTCATGCCTAAAGAATAGACATTTGGACAAATAGTGAAGGACACACCGTATAACCACCCCAGTAACATTCAATACCTGAAGGAAAGGTTTTAAGCTTCATTTGCACAGAGGGCACTACATTTCATTTTTGTATTATGCAAATGACAACATTTTTGATTGAAATTTAAACGTACCGGAGATATGGAAACTTTTGTACCATCATACGTCCAGATTCCCAGCTTCATGCTACAGTTTTGTTGATCAAATGGGAAATGTGTTACAATGATTTCACAATAGCTTTTGAAGATTGCCGGAGGTGCCCAGAGTATTTTCCCTGTATGTTCCAAAAGGACTTTGGTCATGTGAACAATCGCAAAATCACCATCAGCACTGTAAGAAGACAAAACAATTATTACTGAAAACTATAATGCTTTTGGGAAGTAGAGACATTCGGATTAACTTGCTCTTCGTGAAACTAGCTTCATTAGATAGTAATCGATATTTATGAAGATATATTAGTTTTTTTGCTAAATTCTGTATTACTTTCAGACTATGAAGTAAAATGGAAATATAGCACATAATCTAAATTTGTCTTCTCAATTTTAACACTTTATTAATAAATTACTATTTTAATTTAACATTTTTTGCTGGTTTACATCTGCTTTTCAATTCATCATTGTATATCCATTTTGCCTGTGCTTCTCAAAAAATAAAGCTAATAATTTTCTTAATTAATAAAAATATATAAATGACGGAGTATCAAATCCAGTGAGATTGTCAAATGATCACATGTGAGAGGTCACATGGTAACAAGACCAATTGCAGCAGAAGGTTTGGGATCAGAGACAGAGCGAGGCTTCAGCTTGGAAGGTGAAGCTGCCCAGGAGACAAAGTCTGCCATCAACTATAAGCAGGAGCAGGGGAATCAAGTTATGGGAACTTAGAATCTTCCTGCTGGGAGGACCAAGATCCTGGAGGTGGGTCTACATCTCTGTATGGAAACATGTTAACTGCAAGGAGGAGTGCTTGGAGGAACAGGGATCTTAGTGGGGAACATCCCAAATTGTATTCCCAAATCACCTGATCCCTCTCATGCTAGGTTTCCCCTCAAATATGTAGGATCCAAAACAAAAGGCTCTTCCTCACTTTCACAACCATCTCAGTCCTATCAAGTGACAGACCAGAGGAGTCATAATACAGGAGACAGACTGGGTCTTTCAAAGTGACACTTAGTAAATTAACTTTCATTCTGAATTCAGCAATTTCTTATCTTTCTTTTATTCCCTACTTCCCTTTGATTTAAATGTTTGGAAATGAAACCCAAACACTGCTGGGAAAATTAATCTTCATATTCAAGGGCAAATCAAATTGAAGACAACCTTGAGGAATATATTTGAGAAGATTTTCTGGAACAATACAACGTAAGCCTAGTCAGGGAGATGAGTGTCTTAAATCTAGTAATTTTTCAGTGAAGAATCATCTGGGAAAATGTAATCATTATATGATGTAATTGACATTTAAATGGAGAATGCCATATTAAGAATAAATTTGGCTAAAGTAGATTAAGGAATTGGATTGAAAGTCCATGAGCTCTTTCGGAGATTCATGGAAATATATTTCATGATTCTCAGTTTTAATTGAGAAACAAAGGTTCGACGGGAGAAGCCCACTGGTGCTGAACAAAACAAGTTAATGATCATTTTAAACAGAAAGAAAAGGCTTACAAAGAATTCTACAAATAATCCTTAACCCAGGCCCAAACAAAAGTGTAATGGATACTTGAAAAACGAACCAAAATTGCTGAGAGACTGAGTGAGGGAATTAGCACTGTGTGACATATTTCCAAATAACAGCGTTCCAAGTCAAGATAAGTACATTACAAAACTAGCAAAGATGAGTGAACAAAATTAGCATAATAATAAGCCAAATAAGTGATAACAGAGTTCGCAGTCAACAAAAAATACTCATTCCTTGGCTCACCCCTCTCTA
Organism: Mobula birostris; assembly: GCF_030028105.1. Lineage (NCBI taxonomy): Eukaryota > Metazoa > Chordata > Chondrichthyes > Myliobatiformes > Myliobatidae > Mobula > Mobula birostris. Next base: position 168,255,942 of record NC_092375.1, on the reverse strand, counting down.
ACTAAACTAATCTAACAGCACAAAGGGTGAATACGTGATGATATTCATTTGCTTCTACCACACCCCAACCCATGTGACAGATTACTGTAACACAAAATAATAAGCACAACACAAAATACAATACAGGCGGGCAGAAAAGAGTGACTTGACTCCTACAGAAAGTGAATATAACTAATATCACCTCATAGCGTAGTGGTTAGCACAACACATTACAGCACCAGCAACCCAGGTTCAATACCCGCCACTGGCTGTAGGAGTTTGTATGTTCTTCCTGTGAGTGTGTGGATTTCCTCCGGGTGCTCCAGTTTCCTCCCACAGTCCAAAGACATGCTGGTTGGTAGGTTATTTGGGCAATGTAAATTGTCCCGTGATTAGGCTCGGGTTAAATCGGGGGTTGCTGGTCAGTGTGGCTCAAAGGCTGGAAGGACCTGTTCTGCACTGCATCTCAATAAATAAATAAATACAAACATCAAAAGGTTGACAAAGTCTCAGGGCCTAATGTGCTGCATTCTAGCATTCTAAAAAAGATGACTGCAAGGATGGTAGATGCATTAGTGTTATCTCTCAAATTTCCCTCGTTCAAGAATGGGTTCACAGATTAGAAAACAGCAACTAAGAATGTCCGGAGATAGAATAAAAGGAACTTCAAGTCAGTTAGTCTAACTTCATTGCCAAGAAAATGATGAAATCCATTACTAACAAAGTGATAATAGACCATTTAGAAAAGGGTACCCAATGAGTCAGAATCCACATGAAAGATAAGTTTTGTTCAAAAAATTATTCGACTTCTTTGAGGACATAACTCGGACAGATCAAAGGATCTCAATAGATACAGTTTAATATATTAAGATTTTCAAAAGGCATTTATTAGGGGAGGTCCACGCAGATTTCTTTTTGCACAAGATAAAGTCTTGTAGAGGGTTAAGAAAGTCACCAAGCAGGTATGCAAATAACTAAAGAAAACAGAGTGCAAGTGCAGGTGTCTGGAGGTCTTGTTGGTGAAGCACATGCTTTGAAAGAGATGGTATCAGGGGTACAAAGCATAAATATGGTCTCCTTGTTTTAAAAAAGCATATGATTAAAAAAGCAAACTTGGTCGCGATGGCACCAGCATACAACGTTCCCTTGGTCGACATATTCCGGATAGTAAATGAAAATAGCTTTTTTACCTCTGTAACATCTGTTTTTCCACCTTAAATGTGTTTCTGGGACATTTAGAACCTGCGATTTACAGCTTGGAGATCATTTTTGAGTGATGCAATGCTTTGCTGCCTTTGAAAAGATTCTGGGAAGCGTGCATGTACTTGGACCGCCTCGATATGAAGAAATTTTGAGACAGGGTGCGATCTGATGTTCACTCCACCTCACCATTTAAAGTGTCCATTAATTGCTGATTAAAGTGTCGAGGAAGACTGAAACATCGAGGCGAATGCAGAAGATGAGTGAGAGTATCGGCGCCGACTGCCTGCCTTTTGATCACTGCCAAGGAGTCTGTGAGCGGCCTTTCGCTGTGTAGTCTTGCTGTGGCAGGCAGGTTGGCCTCCCTGCGTCATGTGGTGTCCTCCCCTTTTGTTGAATGTTGGTGATACCGTAGGATGGGATTGTGGTTCTGCGTTTATGGATTGGACTGTTGCGTTTATGGACTGTGGACTTTTTCAGACTTATGGTTTTTATATTCTGCGTTTTTATCACCTGTTCCTTTTCCATTTTGTTGTACAAGGGGAGGGTGTTTGGGGTTGATGTTCTGTTAGTTTTTTTGTGCAGGGGAGGGTTTTTGGGGGGGGTTGGTTGTCAATGTTTCTGTTCTGTTTTGTGTGGGGGGAGGGGGTTTTGAGGGGTTGATGATCAGGATGCCGTACTTTTATGTACGGGGGGGGGCGGTTAATGTTTCTCTCTGAATGACTTCCCTGTTCTTTCTTTGTTTCGTCGCTACCTGGAGAAGATGAGTCTCAGAGTTGTGTATGGATACATGCTTTGATAATAAATGAACCTTTTAACTTTTGATTGTCTGGAAGATGGTACAGTAAAGGTTAACTAGATTGATTCCTGGGATGTGAGTTGATCGCAATGAAATATATCACATTCTGAGGGGCCTTGACAGCATAGATGTGGTGAGGATATTTCCTCTGCCCTGAGAATCTAACATTAGGGGAAGCCATAACAGGATACAGAGTTAAGTCCTTAAGAATGAAAATTGAACGGATTCTTTTTTTTATAGGGGTATGGATTTGTGGATTGAGAATATTCAAGATTGGGATATTAATATTTTTGGACTGCAAGGTAATGCATAAAAGAGACTAGGCTGAAAAATGGTGTTGCAGTTGAATACCAGATCAGACATTGTCTCATTGGATGGCCAAACTGAAGGACCAAATTGTCTACTGCTGCTCCTCTCTTCTCATCTTTTCTTTCAAACGCCAGTCATCAAGATGATTAAGACCTTGAAAATGCCAAGGTTTCCAATCCAAGTTTATACTTAGACACATTGCAGTTTACTTACTTGTTGTACAGAACAATATCTGGCCGCCAAACGTCAGAGGAAGGCACCCTGATCCTTTTAATTCCACCATAATCAGATGGATTCCAGCGAAGCTTTACATCAACCCATTGCTGGAAAGAAATAACTTATAAATGTCAGTTCAGTAATTCCAACCTCTTGTGGTTACACAGCAAAAAGGGCTACTTTTTAAAGAGTCAATACAAATCCAGTTCAGCATTTAGCAGAGATGTATTTACTAACATTAAAGCATAGACTTGAGGGAATGTAAATTACTTACCTGCCTTAGGCGCACATTTGTTTCCACAATTTGGTTTACTTCATCCTAATGGAACAATAGCAGAACTTTAGCCAAATTATTCTTAAAAAAACAATCCCACGAAAAGTTATGAATAGCACTGAAGAAAATCGATTTCAGGTACTTTTTCCATTCTATAATCATAAACATTGAAAGCTGAACTGGTACAAATAATTTCTGTGCATAATGATGAATTGAATTGACTTTATTTCGTACATCTTTCACATACATGAGGAGTAAAATCTTTTCTTTAAGGAAAAATATTCTTATTTTCAAAAATTAAAAAAGGAATATTTTCAAATAAAGTTGATGTTCTCATCATTTACATTGCATTAAAATCAAGTATCTGTCAGGGCCTTGAGGGAAATTATTGGACACTTCGAAACAATGAAAGAAAAATAATCTAAAGATGTGATCATTTTAAATAATATCAAATGCTGACTTTCCTTTTTGTATCCTTATTGTAAATACTTTACTTTATTACTTTATTGTCACCAAACAATTGATACTAGAACGTACAATCATCGTAGTGATATTTGATTCTGCGCTTCCCGCTCCCTGGATTACAAATCAATAGCAAATATTAAAAATTTAAATTATAAATCATATATAGAAAATAGAAAAATGGAAAGTAAGTTAGTGCAAAAAAACCGAGATGCAGGTCCGGATATTTGGAGGGTACGGCCCAGATCTGGGTCATGATTTTCAGGCTATATTTTCTTTTTAAAAATTAAGTAAAACTAATTTTTTATACCATAAAATTTCTAAGAAATACAAATGGTTCTGTTCAATTGACTGAGATGATTGTCAATTCTTTGTTTCAAATGCTAAAGCAAAACAGTTACTTTTCCAAACAAAGATTAGGTCTTCTCTGAGATACAACTGTTTATAACCCAACATTTTCAATGTTCTTACTTAGTCTTTAAACGGCCTGAAGGTAAACTAGAGGGTTGAGTGGAAAATGCAACAAAAGGATTAACTGACGTAGTTTTACACTCGAAGCCATGAAAGTCTGAATACTAATTACTGCTGCTGGGACTGACTTTACAACAGTACTTCCTATTTTGTAATTATTATGGTCAAGCCTGGACTAGATCCTGGCTGCCCACGGGAGTATGAGGCTGCCTGCATATGCTGAATTCTTCCCACCACAGTGGATGCTCCACAGAAAAACGTTTCCATTTCTTGCAACAACATTACAGTGAAGGAGCAGGAAAGAGTGGAAGTCAGGAGATTGAGGCAGAACTTAGAGAGATTACGACCAAACTGAAGAATTTGGATGGAAATCTCAATGAAGGGATGCACAGTGGAAAAGCATGATCATCAAAGTGGAGATGGGATACTTGTTCCAGTTACTCCATAGAAACTTGACACCAACAGAATCTCTCTTCAACTGTGACAGAGGCTAGGCATTGTAAACATGCACTGAGGTGAGACAGCTCACGTCAGCAGCCCCTAATACAGCTGTCTCAAGCTGCAAACTTCCCAATTACATACGTATTCCTACATACAAATGAGCTCCCATAATATCAGTTAAAACAAAAGCCTGATGTGCAGGTATGTTTTTATTCCTATGAAAAGCAGAACTGGTCTCCTCTGTTTTCCCACTTTAAGTCTTACGTGCTCTTGCAGTACAAGGAGTCTGCAAAATTTATTATTTTTAAAGATCCCTGGTTTTCTCAAGCATTGAGAGACAATAGATGGCAAACAGTGGTGTTGTTTTCTCCTATAACTGCCATGCTATAAATACTTCAACAGGAATGGCTCCCACACTCCGAACATAGTGAATTTGTATGACAGGAATAGGATCCTGTTCATGGATCTGATTTCTGAATGGATATTGAACCCATGAACACCACATCACTACTTTTTAAATTTTTACTTTTGCATTACTTATTTAATTTAACTATTTAATATATATATTTTTTTACTGTAATTCATGTTTTCTCTATTATGTATCGCATTGTACTGCTGCTGCATAGACAACAAATTTCACAACACATGCCGGTGATATTATACCTGATTCTTATACTTAATGGACATCTCTACAATATATTCATTCTTTAGAATCAGAATCAGAATCAGAATCCTTTATTATCGCCAAGTATGTGGACACATACAGGGAATTTGATGCCAGTTTCCCTGAGCTCTCACTGTACAGAATCAAAAAGCAAACAAAACAATAGTGCAAATAATCATGAACTATATACAGTGAGGTATACCTGTGTATGTACAGGTGGACTTGGTTTATAATAGACTAAAATTCAAGTGTTCATAAGACTGATGGCATACGGAAAGAAACTGTTCTTGTACCTATTTGTCCTGGCATACAGTGATCTAAAGCGCCTACCAGAAGGAATGAGTTGGAACAGATGATGTCCAGGGTGTGATAGGTCTACAATGATGCTGCTTGCTCGCTTCCTGACTCTAGATGCATATAAGTCCTGGATCGAGGGAAGCTTCACACCAATAATCCTTTCCACAGCCCTGATGGTTCTTTGGAGTCTATTCTTGTCTTGTTTGGTAGCTGATCTAAACCAGACAGTGATGGACGAACAGAGAACAGACTGGATTATTCCTGAATAGAATTGAATCAGCAGCTCCTGAGGCAGGTTGTACTTCCCGAGTTGACGTAGGAAATACAACCTCTGCTAAGCCTTTTTTATAAGAGTGTCCACGTTGGGTGTCCACTTCAGGTCCTGGGAGATTGTGACACCCAGAAACCTGAAGATCTCCACAGCATGACACAATAATAGTGAGTGGGGGGAGTACTGGGGAGCCCCTCCTGAAGTCCACTGTCATCTCCACAGTCTTGAGCGTATTTAGCTCCAGGTTGCTCTGACCACACCAGAGGGCCAGCCGTTCCACCACCCATCTGTATGCAGACTCATCACTGTCTTGGATAAGGCCAATGACAGTTGTGTTGTCGGCAAACTTCAGGAGTTTAACAGATGGATCTTGTGAGGTGCAATCATTAGTGTAAAGAGAGAAGAGCAGTGGGGAGAGCACACATCCCTGGGGGGCACCGGTACTGATTGTCCGGGTGCTAGAAATAGAATCCAGAATTAGAATCCAGAATTCCCGAAGTTATTCAAGGAACAAAGAAAATCAGTCATAGTTTGTGACTTAGGAGCTAGGACTTTTAAAGCATTAGGCTAGCAAATTTTCCAGACTAATGTTTGCTATCTAATTGGATTAATACTTGAAACATGTTTATTTGACTTTATAATATATTACACAGAATATAATGATTCCTGTGAATCTGACAAGCTGAAAGGGAATGGGAAATATACAAGCACTCCAGACCCCAGCTCCAGGCGTAAACTTTTCCATACTTCTGACCCTTGGTATTTTTGGCCCCTACGTAGCCCAGACTCTGGCCCTGCTCCAGAACCATATCTCTGTCCACACACCTTTGCACCCCGGCTCACTTTCTGAACTAGTGAGAGAACCGAATCTTGCTCCATCAGGATTCCTGAACAGTAAAATGTTTTATGTAGTGTTCAGCACAATGTACAGGACTGCACTCTGATCTCATAAATTGTCATTGTAGGGAGAATGTACCTCCTCAGTGTACCACTGCAGAGCAGACTCGATGGGCTGAATAGCCTAATTCTGCTACTATGTCTTATGGTCTTATTGTCCCACTGGGCTCTATAGTCAGCTCCTCATAAAGAGCGAGCTTTTTTGGATTGGCATCATGCCCGTGTGTGTTCAGCTTCTTGCATGTCATATATTTCCTCTCCAACATATTAAGTAAATTAGGCAAAGAATTAGGAATTGCCAACCCTGGGTGACATTATCAGAAGTTTTCAATTCTCTCTTTGGGACAACCATTGTCATCCAACTGTGTCCCAGATCATTTTTCTGCATATTGTTTTTACCACTGTTGTTAAGCTTGGAATGATTCTTGTCCCCAAACAATAGTCCACACAATGATGCCCATGTATCATTGAAAGAACCAACTTACAGTTAAAGGACCCTTAGGAACCCTGGCAACAACTCTCTTCTGCCAACACTGATCCTTACAAAGGGAGTTGTTCAAGCAGAGATGAAGGAGAAACCTTTACTCCTTTAAAGATTAAAAAAAAGATTTAGAATTCACTTTGCACTACAGACAAAATTGTGCTGGATGATTGGGTGACCTTTTCCAGAGTTCAAAGGTGTTTGTGTCGTCCTTAAATTCCAGACTTTGGTAGCTGAAGAGAAAATCCATAACTTGTAAAATTTAGCATTGAAAACCAACGTAATTATGGAAGTGTATAACATCGATATCATTTGATTGCTTTTTCCTGATTAGTTGCTATACTTTGATATAAAGTTGTTTACACAATCGAAATCTGAAGTGGTTTAGCTTCATACCACGTTGATGAGTTGAATTAGCTGCAGCCCCACTGTGACATTTACAAAATGCTTGTGATGCTCCACTGGACGAATCACCTTGTTATAGTTTTTGAATAAATTATCCACCAAACGTTCTTCATCTTCTGAAGCCAGTACCAGACCTGAGGAAAGGAAAGACAAAAGATGTACTCTGGAAGATGTCCTTTATCATAGTTTCTCGGTAACCCTATTTCATGTCCTTTTCCAAGTGGAAATTGACCCTATAAAATTCCTATCATTGTACCATTTTATTATTTTCCCTCGTCTATCTCCACCTTATTTCTTCTTCTCCACTCCCTTAGACTATTCACCATTCCGTGGTTAAAGGTAGTAGCTTACAGTGTTGTTAAACTGGCTGCCTTCAGGCAGATGGGGCTCATCGTCCATAGTTGGCGACCCATCTAGGAGCGGGAAAACTCTGCTCCCAAACCTCAGCTGCCTTGCAGCCATACCCACTCATGGGAAAGGCCCAAGGAAAAATCCAGAGCACGAGTCGCTAAGGCAGTCCTGCGTTGAGTTCAACACTGACTGCCAACTCCTGTGGCACCACTGGTGACTGACGGTATTGGTTTCTTATGTGGAGAAGGGGAGCTTGGTACATGGGCAATAGCTTGTGCTCCATATTCTACTGCCCTGGCTTGCATATCAACTTTGACAGCTAGGACACAACACCTATGGTTGGCCCCTACAAACGGAGGGCCATAAACAGGCTGCCAGTTGATAAGAAGGAATCCGTTGCAGTGACATCTTTCTGTCCATCTCCTCATCAGTGGGAAAAACACTTAGCTTTCATTCTGATTTTATTTCAGTGGCTAATCCATACTCAGAAAGTTATGGACTTTCTCATACAATCTTGTGGTCTAAAATGTATTTTTTCCCCAAAAATGAATTGTATTTGACAGTGTTAGGAAAAAAAAACATAGAAAACCTGCAGCACAATACAGGCCCTTCAGCCCACAAAGCTGTGCCAAACATGTTCCTACCTTAGACCTACCTAGGCTTTACCCATAGCCCTCTATTTTTCTAAGCTCCATGTAGCCATCCAGGAGTCTCTTAAAAGACCCTATTGTATCCGCCTCCACCACTATCGCTGGCAGCCCATTCCGTGCACTCACCACTCTCTGCGTAAAAAACTTGCCCCTGACATCTCCTCTGTACCTAAGTCCAAGCACCTTAAAACTATGCCCTCTCATGCTAGCCATTTCCGCCCTGGGGAAAAGCCTCTGACTATCCACACAATCAATGCCTCTCAATAACTTGTACACCTCTATCAGGTCACCTCTCATCCTCCATCACTCCAAGGAGAAAAGGCCGAGTTCACTCAAACTATTCTCATAAGGCACGCTCCCCAATCCAGGCAACATCTTTGTAAATCTCCTCCGCACCCTTTCTATGGTTTCCACGTCCTTCCTGTAGTGAGGCGACCGGAATTGAGCACAGTACTCCAAGTGGGGTCTGACAATGGTCCTATATAGCTGCAACATTACCTCCTGGCTCTTAAACTCAATCCCACGACTGATGAAGGCTAATGCTCCATATGCTTTCTTAACCACAGAGCCAACCCGTGCAGCAGCTTTGAGTGTCCTATGGACTCGGACCCCAAGATCCCTCTGATTCTTCACACTGCCAAGAGTCTTACCATTAATACTATATTCTGCCATCGTATTTGACCTACTAAAATGAACCACCTCACACTTATCTGGGTTGAACTCCATCTGCCACTTCTCAGCCCACTTTTGCATCCTATCAGTGTCCCGCTGTAGCCTCTGACAGCCCTCCACACAATCCATAACACCCTCAACCTTTGTGTCATCAGCAAATTTACTAACCCATCCCTTTACTTCCTCATCCAAGTGTTTTATAAAAATCACAAAGAGTAGGGGTCCCAGAACAGATCCCTGAGGCACACCACTGGTCACCGGCCTCCATACAGAATATGACCTGTTTACAACCATTCTTTGCCTTCCGTGGGCAAGCCAGTTCTGGATCCACAAAGCAACATCCCCTTGGATCCCATGACTCCTTACTTTCTCAATAAGCCTTGCATGGGCTCCCTTATCAAATGCCTTGCTGAAATCCATATACACTACATCTACGGCTCTACCTTCATCAATGTGTTTAGTCACATCCTCAAAAAATTCAATCAGGCTCGTAAGGCACGACCTGCCTTTGACAAAGCCCTGCTGACTATTACTAATCATATTATGCCTCTCCAAATGTTCATAAATCCTGCCTCTCAGGATCTTCTCCATCAACTTACCAATCACTGAAGTAAGACTCACTGGCCTATCCCTACTGCCTTTCTTGAATAAGGGAACAACATCTGCAACCCTCCAATCTTCCAGAACCTCTCCCATCCTCATTGATGACGCAAAGATCATTGTCAGAGGCTCACCAATCTCCTCCCTCGCTTCCCACAGTAGCCTGGGGTACATCCCATCCAGTCCCGGTGACTTATCCAACTTAATGCTTTCCAAAAGCTCCAGCACATCCTCTACCTTAATATCTGCATGCTCAAGCTTTTCAGTCTGCTGCAACTCATCCCCACAATTGCCAAGATCCTTTTCCGTAGTGAATACTGAAGCAAAGTACTCATTAAGTACCTCTGCTATCTCCTCCGGTTCCATACACACTTTTCCACTGTCACACTTGATTGGTCCTATTCTCTCACGCCTTATCCTCTTGCTCTTCAGATACTTGTAGAATGCCTTGGGGTTTTCATTAATCCTGCCCACCAAGACCTTCTGATGGCCCCTTCTGGCTCTCCTAATTTCATTCTTAAACTCCATCTTGCTAGCCTTATAATCTTCTAGATCTCTATCATTACCTGTTTTTTTGAACTAGAAGTGTTGCCTTCAGCTATAAACTATGAACACCAGCCTTTAAGTTACCTCCAATTTTTTGACCATTCTATTCACAATTTTTTAAAAAAATGGATAACTTTCCATCAACTAACTGCAGAAAAGACCAAAACTACCATATATGGTCATGGCCACAGACATCTAGTAGCCACTGGATCCATCTTTGTCTAAAATTAAACCAGAATTGTTCACAGCTGGTATCAAACCTAACCTCAAAATGACCTTTGGACAATATACATATTCATGTCAGCACCAAAGCTGCTTTTCCCCTAGATATGACCTGACCCATCTACTGCTGAAACCTGCATTACTTCCAGTCAGCATTTTTTTAGACGTCTTCATTTGTCAGTATGTAAACATCACTGGTAAGGCTAGAATTTATTGCCCATACCTAAGTGCTCCAGAGAAAATGGTGGCAAACCCTTCTGGTGAACACGTTCCCTCTGTGCTTTTGGGTAGGGAGTTCCAGGATTTAAACTGGACAAGAATGAAGGGCAAGGTTTTATTTCCAAGTTCGAACACTATGCTACTTTGTGTACCTACGTTCTTGACTTTCTAGAGACAAGAGCTCTAAGTTTTGGGGAGGTGCTAGTCCAGACTGGTAAAAGCAGTGCTTTCTGCAGACTGTAGCCACTGTACCTTCCCTCCCTCTTGCGTTCATCATCTTGAGGGTAATAAGCACTTTGCTTCCTGTTCTCACCTATCATCCCTGGTCTTGCTGCCTTACATCATCTCCCAGTAAATAACACTTCACCTTTAAAACTCTGTGATCTCCCCTGACCCTATAACATGCTGGCATACTTTCACTTCCCTAATTCCGATCTTTTGATTATCCCTGAATTTAATGGTTTTATCATAGGTACCTTTAATTGCCTTAGCATTGGTTTTAAGTTCTTCAATTCCCTCCTCCTCCTTCACTGTCTCTCTATCATTCCTTTCTACAAAACTGGTTACTTGAAGATGTGTTGTTGGAGTAATACACACTAATTATGAGCTGAAATTAACAATCAACCATCTATAGCTGATTTCTGAAGTCAGGAAATAAGGACAGAATGTTTCTGGTAGGGGTCTGAGTGCAATGGTGGGGTGGGACGGTACTTCTACAATATCCATCTGTTACTTCAACAGAAGTTTAGCAGAGTTCAATGTGGAACTCATGCAAGAAAACACTTCGGGATTTCTACAAGCTGGTCCTCAGCAAGCTGTTAAAAGAACCCTCCCAAAAATTACTGGACTTGACATCAACCAATGTCTATTATCATATTTACGAGGTTCCTTTTTAGCAAACACAAGCTACTGTATTTTATCATTCATCAATTTGCCTTTGACTTTATTCTGTTGTTGATTACATTTCAAGATTCAAGATTCGTGTATTATCAAAGAATGTATAAATTATACAACCTTGAGATTTGCTTGCTCACAGGTAGCCGCAAAGCAAGAAACCTGAGAGAACCTGATTAAAGGAAAAAAATGAATGAAAATAAAAAATAAAAGGCCAACAAGAGAAAGAAAAAAAAATAAAAACCATGCAAACAATTGCAGCAAACAACAAAAGCATTCCGAACCAGATCTGAGCCCCGGAGCAGCCCAGAGTGGGCCCAAAGCCTCACTTACTTATTGGTTCATCACGTTAGTGGGCAGGAACGCAGTAGCCGGGGCAGACTTCATAGCCTCAGTGCAATGGAGTGAAAGCGATGGAAATCCACTCTCGTTTGATTTTGAACTCTCAAATTCACTACGGTTAGTTTAGTAAAAATTTTATATTCCTAGCTAATATAATAGAGCTTAAGCACATACAGAGTTGAGAAAAGAGATTTTACATTTCTTAAAAAAAAAGTTCCTATTATTTCAGTTGATGGAATAAAAACTGATATGATTTTAATGTAAATATGGTATTCAATTATTATTACCTAATACTATTTCCTTTCATGATTTCTAGAAGTTGTATGTACTCATTTGCTATTTTAACACTCAGGAAGAATTAGGGCATGGATTACTCCACACATCATGTACCAAACCACAAACAGCTGCTGTATATCCATGAAAGTGTTTGAATAAATGAATCTTTAAAATGCAGTCCAACCTTTAGTCAGAAGGCATATCAAATTTCAAGAAACTAACTACAAAGTTCCAAACTATACCCACTGATTTTCAGTGCCTAATTATATACTGTTTGAGGGACAGTATGTATAATATTAGCATATAACCTTCAAGGCAACTTCCATTAGCTCACACTGGCTTGTCAAACCTTGAATAATTCACTGATTGCTTTAATGAATCAAAACTTTGATTAATTCAGCCTCATTGTTTAAAAAATCCTGAGCCCTACGAACATGCCACATATCATATTGCAGAGTCATTACTATTGCTATCACAGAGCTACTATTTCCGCTATGTAACATAAATCCTGCATTTGTCGATCAATGCCTCTGCCCAGGCAGACCCATCCAGTGACCTTGGATAAACATTCAGTATTCCAGACTCTCAGCAGAAATTCTGACCATTCTCAAACCATGATCTCTCACTAAAATGTGGAAAACAATTATGAGCATTACACTATGAACCTCATATAAACTTGAGGATATGAAACAATAATTTGAAGTTCCCAGATTATAAAAAAAGTATTCATTCGCGATTTAGATATCAGAAATTTTTATCGCGGAAATCCATGAATAGAACCAGGCAGCACATGCAGCTGTCAATCTGAAACACCAAACTCTTCTCTGGACATTTTCAGATTAAACACAATAAAACAAAAAAAATGAAACAGTTAAAACATTTTGTATTTTGCAGCGGAATAAAGCCAGGAGAGACTTGATAAACTTACCACCACATGCAAATAACAATACCGTCAACCCTACATGCCAATCATTGCTCAGAATCATTCTCCTGCTCGCAATGTTGTTTCTTTTCAAGCAAATCTGTCACTTCCAACCGTTAAACTAGACGAACTTGTTAGGTCTTCTTAAGTTTTGAGTGCAGCTCTTTCCTGATGAAGAGGTGAGCTGGTTTCCTGCCTTTTCGACTGTCTGTTCCACTCTTACGCCACCTGTCTCAGTGACAGCTGATAGCTGCCAACTGGGGAAGTAGGGGTGGGTTTAATAAACACACCAACAGCTCTAAGTTATGAAAGAGATGCCTTAGGATGAACTGGAAACAAAGAGCAGTATTAAAGCAGAATCTGCATAATGGATGGCATTTATACCCCTGGTGGGTCATCACCTCCGCTTTCCATTAAAGTGGATCATTGTCCCCACTTTACTACCCAGGTCCAGCTGTTTATGTTGTTGAAGTGTGTGGCGTGTGGCCAAGTGGTTAAGGCGTTGTTCTAGTGATCTGAAGATCGCTAGTTCGAGCCTCAGCTAAGGCAGTGTGTTGTGTCTTAACAACACAATGCTCTGCAATGACACCGGTGCCAAGCTGACTGGGTCCTAGTGCCCTTCCCTTGGACAACATCAGTAGCGTGGAGAGGGGATGCTTGCAGCATGGGCAACTGCCGGTCTTCCATACAACTTTGCCCAGGCCTCAGTCAACATCGAAAATCAATGGACAGCTGAAGAAGATGAAGTGGGCGGTGAATACAACAGTTGTGATATTGAAGCAATGTTTAAGTAGGGGAAGAGATGTACAGTGGTTTTGACAGAGGGATGTGGAAAGAGATTTGGTGATATACTGGAGAGTACATGTAGAACAAAAGACAAAGCATCAGAAGCTGGGGGAAGTGGGGTTCAAAAGAATGAGTTCTGCGACTACTTTGTGTATTATTTATATCAACGATTCAGAATATAGAATTTATAAATTTGCAAATTATACCGAAGTGAGAAGGACTGTCAACATACCCAAAGACCTCCAACATGAACTGCAAAACATTAATAGACTTTCCACTTGCCTGTATAATTCTCAAATTAGTTCCAACTTGGATGAGGCTGAAGTGTCATATTTGGGTTGGAAAAATAAAATATATTAGTTGGGGAAAATGTGAATATAAATGGTATAGAGGAGCCAAGATGTCTGGGAACAGAAATATTGAATTCACTAAGAGTTGCGAGAAAGATCAATGGGGCCACACTATAAACTATGAAATAGTTATTATTTCTAGGATAAAATTTAAGAGTGAAATTCCTGTGTTAGACTCCTATTTATTTTGGTGGTGGTGGTGGGAGGAGGTGCCGGTCGGAACCTTAAGTATTGCAATTGAAGTAAAGAACAGGAAATATCCTGACATGAGAGACTGCTTGCAACTCAAAGGGTCGAGCAGCCTTTGTGTGAAGAAATGCATTTTTGGTTAAAACGCTGATCAGCATGGAATGGATGAGTGTGACCCCCAAAATCACTCAGTGTCTTCCCTGAAACAGAAGCCCTGGATCCACAATTTGCGAAGGGCCAGATGAGTGTCATTCCAGTCTGACAACCAATAAAAATATAAAAGGTCTAGGTAAAACTTCCAGAAAGCCATCTCACATGAAAATTGGCAATTCCAGACCCAACTTGATTCACAGAAGGAAGGATTGACAGCTGTGGCGGGGTGTAAATGCTATCACTTTCTACAAAGTAAAACCAAGCAACATAGGTGACAAAATCTCACTCCCGGATGAGCTCAATGCCTTTAATGCCCACTTTGACCATCAAAATATGGAGGCGCCTTCACGAACTCTCACAAGCCCCAACGATCCTGCGATTTCATTCTCTGAGGCTGGTGAGATTTCATTCTCTTCGGAGGGTGAACCCAAGGAAAGCATGGCCTAGATGGGATACCAGGCTGAGTACTGAAGATCTGTGCTAATCAACTGGCTGGAGTGTTTAGTGATATCTTTAACCTCTTGCTTCGGCAATCCAAGGTACCCACCTGCTTCAAGCAGGCTTCAATTATACCAGTGCCCAAGAAGAATATTGTTACCTGCCTCAATCACTATTGCCCAGTAGCACTTACATCCACTGTAATGAAATGCTTTGAGAGGTTGGCAATGAAATATTTCGAATCTTACCTGAGGAGCGACTGGAATCCAAGGAGGTCTGAGGAGGTGTGTTTGATAGTGCCAAATGGGGGAGGTGAGTGGGAGGTGGTGGAGTTTGTTTGTCAACTTACTGCCCTCCTTAGTCCACCAATTGCCTCTGAATCCTCTCTTTCAAATGCTATCCTTAAATGATTAACTCTATTTCCCCCTCCCTGGAGGTTTCCAGACCTATTGAGAATTTCCAGCTCATCACCTTAGAGTTTTCTGCCTCCAGTGTAACAGAGCGGAATGTAATATTGTCACTAGTATGGGGCAAAATATGGGCCTGTTGCCCCACTCTCTGTCCGGGCCTGTTACCACTCTCTCTGTCCAGCACACAAAGCCAGTTCACAATGCCCCCCCCCCCACCAGGCTCCACTTGGTCGAAGTTGAGTTTATTGTCATATACTGAAGCACATGTATGCCCAGGTGCAATGAAAAACTTGCTTGACGCAACATTCCCAAAGCAGGGATCAGAAAAGTATATGTCACAAGAAAAAAAACAAAACATAAATTATACACATTTTTACCACAAAAATACACAATTAGGTCAAGGAAAGTTCATTTGGTGCACAGTGGGCCGTAGTAAACCGTAGTAGTGAGTAAATTTTGCCGGTTAGCTTCATGAGCTGCTGGCGTGGAACCTAAGTTCTCCTGCCCGATGGCAGCCGTGAAAAGGTGGCATGAACCAGACGGTGGGGACCTTTGGTGACGGATGATGCCTTATCGAGGCGGCGGAATTCTCCGTCCGGCCGATAACTAAATAAGCATCTTCCAGGAAGATGTACAAGAGTAGTGGCGAGAAGAAAATTGGAAGCTTGGTCCTTACCGGTAAGCACGCAATTTTAAAATAATGTATAAATGCGAGAAGTCCGGGGCGCGCGAACTCACATCGCCTCACTGTGGCAAGGACATCGCAAGCAAAGAAGTTCACGTAACAAGCTTAAACTGTGATGGTCCTATGAAACAATTATGGTACGATGAAAAAAAAATCTAAATAACAAAGCCCCAGCTTGGGCGAAAATAAAAGTCAAAATACATGTATCTTCTTCTAAAACACCGAAGACCGTGCAGCAGAAAAAGGATCGTGCCCCGTGTGAGGATCGAACTCACGACCTTCAGATTATGAGACTGACGCGCTACCTACTGCGCTAACGAGGCTCTGCCCAAACGCTCCCGATATACCCTTATGTCACTTGAAATGCTACATAGGTTTATAGTTCTTCAACAGAAACTGCTTCAGTTTATTCTTGGCAGTGGTCAATTTACCGATATTTCCTGTAATGCATCATTTCCTCTAAAAGGTTTAATGATCAGAGCCTCTCCTCCACCGGCCTTTCCTTTTATAATTTGCTCACGGCCCCGGGCCCTCGGTCCGCTGCTGCACCGCAAACGAGCGGCTGCAACATGATCTTCCAAGTTTCAAATCTTACTATCAAAGTTGTCAGTCATTCATGAGGATAAAACGGAGATATGGGATTACTTGCACATCTGATCTTACTGTCGACACTTTCCTTTGCAGACTAGTAAGAGAGTTTCGGTAGTATTTCCAACATAAGTGGGTAGCAAGATTGGTTCAGTGAACAAATGCCACAGCGTGAAGTAAAATACTTATTAAGTACGTAATCAGGCCTGACTATACAACATTTAAACTGACTTTACGATATTAGCAACATGTTACACAAATAAGAAGTTCCCCTTGCCCTCCGCACCTTCTCTTCTACCTGTTTCTTTCTGTTTTACATTTCTGATGAATACCCTTGGCCCATAGGTCATGTCGATGATGCTTTTGGTGAAACTTCTACATGTGTACTGAATGGTTGCACCACGCTCTGGTACCGTAGTTTGAATGCGCGGGAACAGGAGAAACTGAAAAGTGTATTGGACTCTGCCCGCTATATTACGGGCATATCACTCCCCTCCACCCGTAGTATCTACAGGAGGCGCTGCCTCAATAAGGCGACATCCATCATCAAAGATTCCCACCATGTGGCTCATGCCTTTTCCCTCGCAGCGATCGTCAGGCAGGAGCGCAGAATCCCGGCACCACCAGATTTAATAACTAATTGGCAAAACCTAATGCATACTACGGTGTAGTAACACTATGACCACTGATCAATTTGCACCAAATGAACTTTTCTTGTTCTATTGTGTATTTTTTCTTGTAAAAAAAGTGTGTAATTTATGTTTCATTTATGTTTTTTTTTGTGAATGCTACTTTTCTGATGCCTGTGTCACAAAGGCGGGGGCATAGGGAGCAAGGGTGGACCCAAATGCAAGACGCATCTTGTGAGGTTACTTAGTTTTAGTTTATTGTTCGATACCAGGAGAGCAAGGCAGGAGCAGGAAATAGCGAACTGGACAAGGACTCAGGACTACGACGAGGCTGGGACCAAGGGTCTGGGCTTGGACTCTGAATCGGATCCCAGAACTAGAGGAGACATGAAGAGGCTAGGGTATGGATTCCGAGCCAGAGACTGGACAAGGACCCAGTACCTGGGTCTTGCCTCGGGCTCGGACCCCAGAACCAGGCAAGGACATGACATGGGCTGGGGAGAGGAGGAACATGGGAACACAGAACCTCGGTCTCGGGAGAGCAGGTACATGGAACCATGGACACATACACAGAACACAAAGCCGGGACCCGTCCTTGGGTACAGGACGTAGGACCGGGACTCGCACACAGAACAGAGAGCCGGGACCCCTCCTTGGGTACAGGACATAGGGCCGGGACTCACACACAGAACAGAGAGCCGGGACCCCTCCTTGGGTACAGCACAAAGGGCCGAGACTCATGACCCTCCGCGGGGCAACGGCAAGACGACCTGATTTACCTGACGGAGGCGAGGACAAGACAAAACAGAACATGACTCCCCGCGGGGCAATGGCAAGACGGCCTGACCTACCCCACGGAGGCGAGGACCAGACAAGACAAGACATGACCCCCCGTGGGGCAACAGCAAGACGGCCTGACTTACCCCACGGAGGCGAGGACCGGACAAGACATGACCCCCCGCGGAGCAACGGCAAGACGGCCTGACTTACCCCACGGAGGCGAGGACAAGACAAGACCAACACGAATGAACACCAGACAGTACCTATCTAGCTCCGGTGATGGAACTAGACCAAAGTGCAGGCGGGGGCTGCAGACAAGGGCTAGAGGCGAGAGGGGCAGAGAAAGGATTCAGACAAGGGGGTAGGACGGGAATCACAGACCACCAGGGCCAGGACTTGACTCAAAACTGGGAAGCTGCCAGGGCCAGGACTTGACTTGGTGCTTGAATGCCGCCAGGGCCAGGACTTGACTTGGTGCTTGAATGCCGCCAGGACCAGGACTTGACTTGGTGCTAGAATGCCGGCAGGGCCAGGACTTGACCTGGTGCTTGAATGCCGCCAGGACCAGGACTTGACTTGGTGCTAGAATGCCGCCAGGGACAGGACTTGACTTGGTGCTTGAATGCCGCCAGGACCAGGACTTGACTTGGTGCTAGAATGCCGGCAGGGCCAGGACTTGACCTGGTGCTTGAATGCCGCCAGGGCCAGGACTTGACTTGGTGCTAGAATGCCGCCAGGGCCAGGACTTGACTTGGTGCTTGAATGCCACCAGGGTCAGGACTTGACTTGGTGCTTGAATGCCGCCAGGGCCAGGACTTGACATGGCGCTAGAATGCCGCTGGAGCCAGGACTTGACTTGGAGCCTCCGGGTAGTGGCGAGCTCTTGACTTGGCCCGGGAACAGTAGACAGCGGTTCTTGATTCTTTCCGGCGGGTTAACTGACGGACCCATCTCGGTGAGGAAACTTTGCAGGCTCGCTTTGGTGAGGTAACTGGATGGGGTTGCTCCGGCGAGGAAAAGGCAAATTACCGGCACTCGCTTTGGCAGAGACTAGGCTTGCTCCAGTCAGATGACATTGGCACGCCGTACCTTTGGTAACTTTGCAGATGCTCCCGCCTGAACGGCTGAAAGCTGGAGACTATAAACTACCAGTTCAGCCGAGTGTTAATTGCCTCTAATCACCAAAGTCAAGGGACACGGGAAAAACAGGGAATCAACGGTCCGGATCGTAACATAAACAAGGTAAATTTAAAGGGACCTCGATCCGGACCATGACAGCCTGCTTTGAGCATGTTGCTTCAAATTAAGTTTTTCATTGCACGTGTATTGTGCATATGACAATAAACTCGACTTTGACAATCTGGCGCTGTATAGGGGTTATTGTGAACTGCTTTTGTGTTCCATACCTTAAACAGCTCAAAGCTCTTCTACTGTATTTCTTTCAGATTGAGAGAGCTATGGGGAATTGATTTGTGATGATCAAGGCTACCTCTTTATACAGAACCTGATATTTTTTTCCACCAACGGCATAGTGAAGATAACTAGCCCAGTGTCAATCACAAGAGACTGCAGATGCCAGAATCTGGAGCAACAAATAATCTGCTGGAGTTGAGCAGCATCTATGAACTAAATAAGAGTACAGGAGGGATAAGCGGAGTGGCCAATGTCTGGAGTAGGCCAGTGGTGAGAGTGGAAGCAACAGGCTTTGGCTCAAAAGAGACTTCAGCTTGGTGGAGGCGTCGGCTCTGTATAAAGCGACTGTTAAGGTTTCCTTTTTGTTTTTCTTCTCTCTATTACTGTACCATTTAAATAGCTGTGGTGTGCTCTTCGTGCCGGATGTTGAAGAACCCAGAGTCTCCCGGGGAACTACATCTGCGTGGTGCAGCCAGCTGCAGCTCCTTGAAGACCATGTTCGGGATCTGGAGCAGCAACTGGATGACATTCGGCTTGTACTGGAGAATGAGGAGATCATTGACTACAGGGAAGTAGTCTCCCCGAAGTTGCAGGAGGCGAGTGGCTGGGTGACCATCAGGAGAAATGGAAATAGGCAGTTAGAGCGGAGCACCCCTGTGGCCATTCCCCTCAAAAACAAGTATCCACTTTGGATACCTTTATAGGGGATGACATCCCAGGGGAATGCCATGGCGACTGGGTTACAGGCACTGAGCATGGGTCCATGATGCAGAAGGGAAAGAGGGAGAAGAAGGGAGCAGTAGTGATAGGGAACTCAATAGTGAGGGGAGCAGGAGATTCTGTGGATGTGAACGGGACACCCGGATGGTATGTTGCCTCCTGGTGCCAGGGTCAGGGATGTCTCAGATCGCGTCCACAACATTTTGGAGAGGGAGGGAGAGCAGCCAGATGTCTTGGGACATATTGGTGCTAATGACATAGGAAGGAAAAGCAAAGAGGTCCTGAAAAGAGAATTTAGAGATCTAGGCAGAAAGCTGAGAAGCAGGACCTCCAGGGTACTAATTTCTGGATTGCTGCCTGTGCCACACGTCAGTGATGGTAGAAACAGGATGATTTGGCAGATAAATGCCTGGCTGAGAAGCTGGTGCAGGGGGCAGGGGTTCAGGTTCTTGGATCATTGGGATCTTCTCTGGGGGAGGTATGACCTGTTCAAAAGTGACAGGTTGCACCTGAACCCAAGGGGGACCAATATTCTCATGGGCAGGTTTGTTAGAGCTGTTGAAGAGGGTTTAAATTAATTTGGCAGGGGGGTAGGAGCCTGAGTGAAGGGACTCAGGATAGGACGGATGGTAAAAAAGCAAAGATAGCGTGCAGTCAGACTGTCAGGAAGGGCAGGCAGGTGATGGGACTTAGCTGCAGCCAACAGGCTGAGTATCAAATTATTAGGGATGCAGAATCAGAAAGGATAGCAATTGCGGTACTCAAGGTGTTGTATCTAAATGTGCATAGTATAAGAAATAAGATGGATGATCTCGTTGCACTGTTACAGATTGCCTGGTATCATGTTGTGGCCATCACTGAATTGTGGCTGAAGGATGGTTGTAGCTGGGAGCTGATCGTCCAAGGTTACATATTATATTGGAGGGATAGGAAGGTAGGCAAAGGGGGTGGTGTCACTCTACTGTAAAGAATGGCATCAAATCAGTAGAAAGATGTACATAGGATCTAAAGGTGTTGAATTAAGAAAGTGCAAGGGTAAAAGGACCCTGATGGCATTTATATACAGGCCTCCCACCAGTGGCTGGAAGGTGGACCACAGATTACAACAGCTAGTTGTTGAGCCTACTAGGGAATCAGCTATACTGGATTGGGTGTTATGTAATGAACTGGAGGCAATTTGGGAGCTTAAGGTAAAAGAACCCTTAGAAACCAGAGATCACAATATGATTGAGTTCAACTTGAAATTTGATAGGGAGAAAGTAAAGTCTGATGTAGCAGTATTTCAGTGGAGTAAGGGAGATTACAGTGGTATGAGAGAGGTGTTGGCCAAAGTAAATTGGAAGGAGCTGCTGGCAGGTGTCATACGTGGGGCGCGCTGGGAGCGGACCCAAATGCAAGACACAGACATTGAAGTACTAGGAACAGGACTTGACTAGAGAACTGGGACAAGAACACAGGCTAGGACATTAGCTAGGCAAGCAGGACCAGGACAAGGAACTGAGAACTAGGAGCCTGGGCTTGAACTCCGAGCCGGAGACTGGACAAGGACCCAGAACCTGGGTCTTGACTCGGGCTCGGACCCCAGAACTAGGCGAGACTACAGGACAGAACGAGACTCCTGAGCAAGACGAGGGAACTCCAGTACAGGACGAGGGAACTCCAGCACGGGACAAGGCACATGGACAGGAGGAGAACATGAAGCCTTGACTTGGTACTCAGAAACAGCCAAGCCTTGGACTTGGGGTGACAGGAACCTCGGAACCTTGGACTTGGGACAACAGGAATGCAGAACACAGAGCCTTGGTCTAGGGGAGGACAGGAACACAGAGCCTTGGTCCAGAGCACGGGAACATGGAGCCTTGGACTTGAGAGATAGGGACACAGGGACATGGAACACAGAGCTGGGACCCCTCCTTGGGAACAGGACTTGGGGCCGGGGCTCAACACAGAGTCAGGACCACTCCTAGGGAGCAGGGCGTAGCACCGGGACTCATACACAGAACACTGAGAGACAGATCTCCACTCAAGGTAGCGGCAAACAGCCAGACCTACCTAGTGAAGGCGAGGACACAAAGAGACAGTTCCAAACAACAAAGGACAGTTCCTTATCTAGACACAGCAAGGCCCCGATCTTGCCCTGGCGGTTGAACCTGACAGCGTTACAGGCGAGGACACAGGCAAAGGTAGCAGGCAAGGCTTCAGAAGGAAGGGGAAGGGGAGGGAAGAGTTCAGCAACTGAAGCTGAACCCAGGAGCTATTTATGTAGCCAGCCCAAAATGAGAATCAGCTGCCTCAATTAGAGCACCCAACAGAACAAGGGAAAACCGGAAAACCTGGAATAAGGAACGGTGGACCGGACCATGACAGCAGGGATGTCAGCAGAGCAGCAGTGGCATGCGTTTCTGTGAAAAATGAGGAAGGTGCAGGACATATTTATTCCAAAAATGAAGAAATAGTACAACCATGGCTGTCAAGGGAAGTCAAAGCTATTGTAAAAGCAAAAGACAGGGCATTCAACAAAGCAAAAATTAGTGGGAAGATAGAGGACTGAGAAGTTTTTAGAAACCTTCAGAGAGCAACTAAAAAAATCATTAGAAGGTAAATGATGAAATATAAAAGCAAGCTAGCAAATAATATCAAAGTGGATGGTAAAGGTTTTTTCAAATATGTTAAAAATAAAAGAGAAATGAGAGTGGATATAGGACCGCAAGGAGAACTAATTACGAGGGATAAGGAGATGGCTGATAAACTAAATGAGTATTTTGTATCAGTCTTCACTGTGGAAGACACTAACACTGTGCTAGCTGTTGTAGTGTGTGAAAGAAGAGAAGTAGGTGCAGTTACTATTACAAAGGAGAAGGTGTCTGAACAGCTGAAAGTCCTAAGGGTACATAAATCACCTGGACCAGATGAACTGCACCCTAGAGTTCTGAAAGAGGTAGTGCTAGAGATTGTGGTGACATTAGAAATGATCTTTCAAAAATCATTGGACCCTGAGATGGTGCCAGAGGACTGGAAGATGAGTGCAAATGTCACTCCACTCTTTAAGAAAGAAGGAAGGCAGCAGAAAATAGACCAGTTAGTCTGACCTCAGTGGTTGGGAAGATGTTAGAGCAACACACATCAAAGTTGATGGTGAATTCAGTAGGCCAGGCAGCATCTCTAGGAAGAGGTACATTCGACATTTCGGGCCGAGACCCTTCATCAGGACTAACTGAAAGAAGAGCTAGTAAGAGATTTGAAAGTGGGAGGGGGAGGGGGAGGGGGAGATCCAAAATGATAGGAGAAGACAGGAGAGGGAGAGATGAAGCCAAGAGCTGGAAAGTTGATTGGCAAACGGGGTATGAAAGGATCATGAGATGGGAGGCCCAGGGAGAAGGAAAAGGGGGGGGGGGGGAACCCAGAGGATGGGCAAGGAGTATAGTGAGAGGGACAGAGGGAGAAAAAGAGAGAGAGAGAAAAAAGTATATAATAATAAATAAATAAATAACAGATGGGGTACAAAGAGGAGGTGCCACCTCCAACGGGATCCCACCACTAAGCACATCTTTCCCTCCCCCACCTCTCTGCTTTCCGCAGGGGCTGCTCCCTACGCGACTCCCTTGTCCATTCGTCCCCCCCATCCCTTCCCACTGATCTCCCTCCCGGCACTTATCCTTGTAAGCGGAACAAGTGCTACATCTGCCCTTACACTTCCTCCCTTACCACCATTCAGGGCCCCAGACAGTCCTTCCAGGTGAGGCGACACTTCACCTGTGAGTCGGCTGGGGTGATATACTGCGTCTGATGTTCCCGATGCGGCCTTCTATATATAGGTGAGACCCGATGCAGGCTGGGAGACCATTTCGCTGAACACCTACGCTCTGTCCGCCAGAGAAAGCAGGATCTCCCAGTGGCCACACATTTTAATTCCACGTCCCATTCTCATTCTGATATGTCTATCCATGGCCTCCTCTACTGTCAAGATGAAGCCACACTCAGGTTGGAGGAACAACACCTTATATTCCGTCTGGGTAGCCTCCAACCTGATGGCATGAACATTGACTTCTCTAATTTCCGTTAATGCCTCACCTCCCCTTCATACCCCATCCGTTATTTATTTATTTATTTATTTATTTATTTATTTATTTATTTGTCTATTTATATATTTGTTTATTTTCTCTCTCATTTTCTCCCTCGGTCCCTCTCACTATACTCCTTGCCCATCCTCTGGGTTCCCCCCTCCCCTTTTCCTTCTCCCTGGGCCTCCCATCCCATGATCCTTTCATACCCCATTTGCCAATCAACTTTCCAGCTCTTGGCTTCATCCCTCCCCCTCTTGTCTTCTCCTATCATTTTGGATCTCCCCCTCCCCCCCCCACTTTCAAATCTCTTACTATCTCTTCTTTCGGTTAGTCCTGACGAAGGGTCTCAGCCCGAAATGTCAACTGTACCTCTTCCTAGAGATGCTGCCTGGCTTGCTGCGTTCACCAGCAACTTTGATGTGTGTTGCTTGAAAGTCC
The DNA here is from genome assembly GCF_030028105.1 of Mobula birostris. NCBI lineage: Eukaryota > Metazoa > Chordata > Chondrichthyes > Myliobatiformes > Myliobatidae > Mobula > Mobula birostris. Next base: position 168,231,439 of record NC_092375.1, on the reverse strand, counting down.
AGCATCTGCAGATTTCCTCGTGTTTGGGAAGATGTTAGAGTCAATTGTTAAGGATGAGGTGATGGAGTACTTGGTGACACAGGACAAGGTAGTACAAAGTCAGCATGGTTTCCTTCAGGGAAAATCCTGCCTGATGAAACTGTTGGAATTCTTTGAGGAGATTACAAGTAGGATAGATAAAAGGGATGCAGTGGATGTTGTATATTTGGACTTTCAGTAGGGCTTTGACAAGGTGCCACACATGAGGCTGCTTACCAAGTTAAGAGCCTGTGGTATTACAGGAAAGTTACTGGCATGGTTAGAGCATTGGCTGATTGGTAGGAGGCAGCAAGTGGGAATAAAAGGATCCTTTTGGCTGCCAGTAACTAGTGGTGTTTCACAGGGGTTGGTGTTGGGACCACTTCTTTTCATGCTGTATATAAATGATTTAAATGATGGAATAAATGGCTTTGTTGCCAAGTTTACAGATGAAACGAAGATTGGTGGAGGGGCAGGTAGTGTTGAGGAAACAGGTAGGATGCAGAGGGACTTCGACAGATTAGGAGAATGGGCATGAAAGTGACAAATGAAATACAATGCTGGAAAATGCATGGGCATGCACACGTAGTAGAGATAAATATGCGGACTATTTTCTAAACGGGAAGAAAATCCAAAAATCTGAGATGCAAAGGGAGTTGGGAGTCCTTGTGCAGAACACCCTAAAGGTTAACTTGCAGGTTGAGTCAGCAGTGAGGAAGGCAAATGCAATTTTAGCATTCATTTCAAGGGGTCTAGAATACAAGAGCAGGGATGTGATGCTGAGGCTTTATAAGGCACTGGTGAGGCCTCATCTTGAGTATTGTGAACTTCTGGGCTCCTCATCTTGGAAGAGATGTGCTGGCATCTGAGGGTCCAGAGGAGGTTCAGAGTATGATTCCAGGAATGAAAGGGTTATCATACAAACAATGTTTGATAGCTCTGGGTCTGTACTCAGTGGAATTCAGAAGGATGAGGGGGGATCTCATTGAAACCTTCGAATGTTGAAAGGCCTAGACAGAGAGGATGTGGAAAGGATGTTTCTCATGGTGAGAGAGTCTAGGACAAGAGGGCACAGCCTCAGGATAGAGGGGCGCCCTTTCAAAACAGAGATACGGAGAAATTTCTTTAGCCAACGGGTGGTGAATTTGTGGAATTTGTTGCCACATGCAGCTGTGGAGGCCGGGTCGTTGGGTGTATTTAAGGCAGAGATTGATAGGTTCTTGATTGGACATGGTTACAGGGAGAAGGACGGGAACTGGGGTTGAGATAGAGAATAAAAGGATCAGCCATGATTGAATGGCGGAGCAATCTCGATGGGCCAATTGGCTTAATTCTGCTGCTATGTTTTATGGTCTTATCTATAAAGGAAAAGGAATCATCGGGTCGAAATCAGTGGGACTCAGCAGGGCCAAGCCGGCTACCGATCTGCTATAATCCCATTTCTTGCCTTTAACATTTGGCCTCAGGAGCTGTGAACAGTCTTCAGAATGCCATAGTGACTACTTCAAATACATCACAAAAAAGAGAGCCTTCGATGATGTGCAAGATCCATTCCAGAGAAAAGAAAATACAACTGGTAAAATTGATGGACTGGAAGATGAGAAGGGCAAATTAGTGACTCTCTCTGTGAGATGATTATGCTGCAGCTGTTGTCAAAATGCCGGAACTCTGTAATCAGATATGTAGTATATCTCAGATCAGTTTAGGTAAGGATGTCTCAGAAAGAAGGGACGGGGTTACTCTCCTTTGCTTGGTCTTCTGTGCTGTACTGCATTTCCCAGATGTTGATTTAATGAATGTTCCAAATAAATTCTTTCATCCTCTGAAGTTGCTTATCTCCTTCTCGAATATCATGAGGGGAGTCATCCCCCTTGTGATGTTGATAAATTGCATGAAACTAGAAAGCTAAAAAATATAAATTTAAGATTACAGAGAGGAAGTTGACCCTGTGATGTACTGGACTGAGAGTTTATTGATTTCCAGACCAATTTAAATTTCTGAAGCCAATGGTAACTTGGTCAATTGGATTATTATTGTCGCACGTGTGAAGGAATAATGAAAAACTTGTCATGCATACCAATCACAGTTTAACTGATTACAACAATACATTGTAGCAGTACAAGGTAAAACAATAACAGAGAGCAAATGAAGTGTCACAGTAGAAATAAAGTGTCACAGTAGAAACTAAGTGCCGTTCAGGTAGACAATAAGCTGCTAAGATCACAACAAGGTCAATTGTGAAGTCAAGAGTCCATGTTGTAGTGCTGGGGAACCAATCAAAAGTCCTATAACATAAGGTGCAGGAGTAGGCCCTCTGGCCTGTCAAGCCTGCTCCGCCATTCAATAAGATCATAGCTGATCTGACCATGGACTCATTTCCAACTATTTGCCTTTTCCCCATAACCCTTAATTCCTATCTTGTCTTAAATATATTTACTGAGGTAGCCTCCAGTTTCATTGGGCAGAGAATTCCACAGATTCACCACTCTCGAGGAAAAGCAGTTCCTCCTCATCTCCGTCCTAAATCTACTCCCCCGAATCTTGAGGCTATGTTCCTTAGTTCTAGTCTCACCTACCAGTGGAAACAACTTTCCTGCCTCTATCTTATCTATCTCCTTTGTAATTTTATATGTTTCTATAAGATCTCTTCTCATTCTTCTGAATTCCAGCGAGTATAGTCCCAGGTGACTCAATCTCTCCTCATAGTCTAACCCCTCATCTCCGGAATGAAATTGGTGAACCTCCCCTGCACTGCCTCCAAAGCCAGTATATCCTTCCTCAAGTAAGGAGATTAGAACTGCACATAGTACTCCAGGTGTGGCCTCACCAGTACTCTGCACCATTGCAGAATAACCTCCCTGCTTTTGATTTCAATCCCTCTAGCAATGAAGGCCAACATTTCATTTGCCTTCTTGACAGCCTGCTGCACCTGCAAACCAGCCTTTTGTGATTCATGCACAAGCACTCCCAAGTCTTTCTGCACAGCAGCACGCTGCAATTTTTTACCATTTAAGTAATAATCTGATCTTCCATTTTTCCTTCCAAAGTGGATGACCTCACATTTACCAGCACCTCCATCTGCCAGATCCTTGCCCACTCTCTTAGCTTATCTATATCCTTCAGCGGACTCTCTGTATGCCCCGCACAATTTGCTTTTCCACTCAATTTAGTGTCATCAGCAAACTTAGATACACCACACTCAGTCCCCTCTTCCAGATCGTTAATGTATATTGTGAACAGTTGCGGGCCCAGCACTGACCCCTGCGGCACACCGGTCACCATTGATTGCCAACTAGAAAAAAAACCATGTATCCCAACTCTCTGCTTTCTATTAGTTATCCATGCTAACACACAAAATGTTGAAGGAACTCAGCAGGCCAGGCAGCACCCATGGAAAGAAGTACAGTCGGTGTTTCGGGCAGAAACCCTTTGGCAGCACCGGAAAAAAAAACTTATCAAATGCTTTCTGGAAATCCAAGTAAATAACGTCCATCTGTTCCCTTCTATCCACTGCACTTGTCATATCCTCAAAGAACTCCAGTAAGTTTGTCAAACAAGACCTGCCTTTGCTGAATCCATGCTGTGTCTGCCTGATGGATCCATTTCTTTCCAGATGCCTCACTATTTCTTCTTTAATAGTTTCCAGCATTTTCCCAACTACAGATGTTAAACTAACTGGCCTTTAGTTACCTGTCTTTTGCCTACATCGTTTTTTGAATAGTGGCATGACATTTGCCTGCTTCCAATCTATCGGGACCTGCCCAGAGTCCAGAGAATTTTGGTAAATTATCACCAAAGCCTCAGCTATAGCCTCTGCCATTTCTTTCAGTACCCTGGGATGCATTCCATCAGAACCAGGGGACTCGTCTCTCTTTCGGCCACAAGTTTGCTCAGCACCTCCTCTTTAGAGCTAGCTATTGTATCAAGGTCCTCTCCTCCCATCACATCCATAACATCTCTCTTTGACATGTAAGATGTGTCCTCCACTGTGAAGTTTGACACAAAATAGTCATTCAAAGCCTCAGCCATTTCCTCATTGCCCAATATCAATTCCCCCTTCTTGTCCTCCAAGGGACCTATGTTTACTTTGGCCACCCTTTTCTGCTTTGTATAATTATAAAAACTTTTACTATCCGTTTTTATATTTTGTGCTAGTTTACTTTCATAATATATCTTCTCTTTCTATAACAGTGGATAGAAGGCTATCTTTGAGCCTAGTAATATAGGCCTTCAGGCTTTTGTGTCTTGTGCCCGATGGTAGAGGGGAGCAGAGGGAATGTCTGGGGTAGATGAGATGTTTTATTACGTTGGCTGCTCTCCTGAGGCAGCGAGAAATGTAGACTGAGTCCATGGAAGAGAGATGGTTTCCATGATGCGTCGACAACTCAGAATCATAATCAGGTTTAATATCACTGGCAGATGTTGTGAAATATGTCTTTTTATGGCAGCAGTACATTGCAATATATTAAAAACCACAAGACATGCAAGTAGAGTTGGGCCATTTGGCCCATTGTATATATATTTCTTATTGTAATTTACCGCAAAACATTAAAAAGCTATAAATTACAATAAGAAATATATATACCAAAAAATTAGATTAACTAAGTAGTGCAAAAAGAGAGCAAAACAAAATAGTTAGGTAGTGTACATGGGTTCATTGTCCATTCAGAAATCTGATGGCGATGGGGAAGAAGCTGTTCCTAAAGCACTGAGTGTGTGTCTTTAGGCTCCAGAACAAGGCAGGAGAATGGAGTTGAGAAGACGGTAATCAGCCATGGCAGAACTGACTTGATGGGCCAAATGGCCTAATTCTACTCCTATGTCTTATAGTCTAAAGTAGTGATTTTAAAAATGTCAGTGTAATATAAACATAGAAACATAGAAAACATACAGCACAATACAGGCCCTTCGGCCCACAAAGTTGTGCCGAACATGTCCCTACCTTAGAAATTACTAGGCTTACCCATGGCCCTCTGTTTTTCCATGCTCCATGTATCTATCCAAAAGTCTCTTAAAAAACCCTATTGTATCCGTCTCCACCACCGTTGCCGGCAGCCCATTCCACGCACTCACCACTCTCTGCGTAAAAAACTTACATCTGACATCTTCTCTGTACCTACTCCCCAGCACCCTAAACCTGTGTACTCTTGTGGCTACCATTTCAGCCCTGGGAAAAAGCCTCTGACTATCCACACGATATTGTAAATATTGTAATATTGTCAAAGATTTTGGCGGAATTTCAGATGGCAACAAAGAGGCATACAGGAGGAAGATAGATTGGTTGGCTGAGTGCAATGATAATCTCATACTCAACATCAGCAAGACCAAGATATTGATTATGCACTGCAGGAAAGGTAAGTCGGAGGAGCACATAGAAGTCCTCTATGAGGGGTCAGCAATGGAAAGGGTGAGCAGTTTCAAGGTCCTGGGTATCAGTGTCTCAGAGGATCTACCCTGGGCCCAACGTATTGATGCAATCAGGAAGATGACATGTCAGTCACCAAGTTCATTAGCACTTTGAGGAGATTTGGTGTATCACCAAAGACTAGCAAATTCTATAGATGTACTGTGGAGAGCAGTATAACTGGTTGCATCACAGCTTGGTATGGAGGCAACAATGCACAGGATTGAAAGAGGTTGTCGAAGTCTGTAGTTTCTGCCAGTTCCATCACTGACACAAGCCTCCACACCATCGAGGACATCTTTGAAAGAAGGCAGCATCAAGGATCATCACCATCTGGACCAAGCTACCATCTGGGAGGAGGTAAATGAGCCTGAAAACACACACTTAATATTTTAGGAACAGCTTCTTCCCCTCTGCCATCAGATTTATGAATGGTTCTTGGACCCACAGAAACTACCTCACTATTAGAGTTGAGATTTATATTAGTAAATAAATACATTATTTTTACCAAAAAGAATTATTTCACAATCATTATTTTCCTCTATATCAGTTCTTCATAAATCACTGGGGAGAAAATATATATAAATGGAGCTTTGTAAGGATGTATTTTGGGTCATGACCTTCCTTGAAATGCAATTGCTGGCTATTCCAAATATGCAGGATGCACTCCGAAAATGGCATTAGGGTTCACATTTAGAACCATAGTACAAGATTAATGATGAACAGCTGATATTATGCTTAGTTTATTTGGGTCTTCATTACTGAATTCATGAAACTTCCAGCTCCGCTTTTCCTAGCTTTACATAAGTGAATAAGTAAGAATATCTTACTTACAAAAGCAAAATAATGGTCACTGGAACTTAGCAGAAAATGTTGGAGATACTCAGTTGGTGAAGGAAAGTGGGGGGGCAGTGGGTAGGGATTAAAAGAGGGTTACAGGGGGGATGGGAACCAGAGTGCCAGATCAGATAGTGGAGAGGTTGTGGAGACAGATGCTGTCATGACCTCAGACAAAGTCAAGAATCAAGAGGGTGAGCTTGCTGGGACTGATGATCCGAATTGCATATATTTCAAAGCAAGAAGTATTGTAGGAAAGCCAAGTGAGCTCAGAGAATGGCTCAACACATGGAATTATAATATTGCAGCCATTAGTGAGACTTGGTTGCAGAAGGGGTAGGACTGGCAGCTTAATATACTGGGGTTCTGCTGTTTTAGATGTAACAGAGCAAGAGGAATTAAAGGGGAGAGGTGGCGTTACTAGACAAGGAAAATGTCACGTCAGTGCTCAGTCAAGACAGACTGGAGAATTTTCAAATGAGGCTTTACGGATGGAACTGAGGAATAAGAAAGGTATGATTATGTTAATGGGGCTACAGTGTATTATGTACCACCCAACAGTCCTCGAGAACAAGTTTGTAGAGAGATCACAGACAGTTGCAAGAAAGATAAGCTTGTGATAACAGGTGATTTTATCTTTCCACGTATTGACTGGGGCTTCCATACTGTAAATGGACTAGATGGGACAGCGTTTGTCAAATGCATTCATGAAAGTTTTCTTAATCAGTACATAGAAGTCCCAATGCAAGAGTATGCAATACTTGATCTCCTATTAGGGAATGAGGGCAGGTGACAGAAGTTTGTGTTGGGAACTTTGCATCTAGTGAGCATAATGCTATTAGTTTCAAGGTAATTATGGAAAAGCATAGGTCTGGTCCTTGGGTTGAGATTCTAAATTGGACAAAGGCCAATTTTAATGGTATCAGAAAGAGTCTGGCAAGTGTGGAGTGGAGAGGCTGTTTTCTAGCAAAAGTGTACTTGGTAAATGGGATGCCTTCAGAAGTGAAATTTGAGAGTACAAAGCTTGCATGTGCCTGTCAGAATAAAAGACAAGGATAACAGGTTTAGGAACTTTAGTTTTAGAGAGAGATTGAGGTCCTGGATAAGAGAAAATGGGAGGTGCACAGCAGGTGTAGGTGGGTAGAAACAAATGGCATGCTTATGGAGTATAAGAAACACAAGAGAACACTTAAGAAGTCGGGAAGACTAAAAGAAGGCATAAAGTTACTCTAGCAGACGAGATGAAGAAGAATCCTAAGGGCTTCTACAGATATGATAACAGCAAAATGATAGCAAAGGACAAAGTTGGTCCTTTGAAAGATCAGAGTGGTAATTTATGCATGGAGCTAAAAGAGATTGGGGAGATCTTAAATGGATTTTTTTGCATCTGTATTTACTCAGGAGATGGACACAGAATCTATGGAAGCGAGGCAAAGCAGCAGCAAGGTCATGGACCCTATAGAAAATACAGAAGAGTAGGTGCTTGCTGGCCTGAGGCAAATTAGGGTACACAAATCCCAGGGCCTGACAAAGTTTTCTGTCAGACCCTGTGCAGACAAGTGCAGAAGTTGCAGGGGCCATAACAGAGATATTTAAATCATCCTTAGCCACAGGTGAAGTACCAGAGGACTGGATGATAGCTAATGTTGCTCCAAGGTTTAAGAAAGGCTTTAAGAATAAACTGGGAAATTATAGGCCAGTGAGCCTGATATCAGCAGTGTGAAAGTTATTGGAGGGTATTCTGAAGGACTGGATAGATGAGTATTTGGGTAGACAGGACTGATTAGGGATAGTCAGTATGGATTTGTGAGTGGTAGGTCATGTCTTAAGCAATCTTAGAGAGTTTTTTGAGGAAGTTACAAGGATAATTGATGACAGCAAGGCAGTGAATGTTGTTTACATGGACTTTGGCAAATATTTGACAAGGTCCCACACGGGAGGTTGGTCAAGAAGGTTCAGCCACTAGGCATTCAAAATGAGGTAGTGAATTGGATTGGACATTGGCTTTGTGGGAGAAGCCAGAGAGTGGTAGTAGATGGTTGCCTCTCTGACTGGAGGCCTGTGACTACTGGAGTGCCTCAGGGATCGGTGCTGGGTCCGTTGTTGCTTGTCATTTACATCATTGATCTGGAGGATTATCTAGTTGACTGGATCAGCAAATTTGCAGATGACACCAAGGTTGGGGTGTAGTGGACAGTGAGGAAGACATCAAAGCGTGCAGCAGGATTTGAACCAGCTGGAAAAATGGGCTGGAAAATGGCAATTGGAATTTAATGCAGACCAGTATGAGACGTTGCACTTTGAGAAGACAAACACAGTGAGTGGTAGGGCACTGAGGAATATAGTCGAACAAAGAAATCTAGGAAGACAGGTCCATAATTCATTGAAAGTGGTGTCACAAGTAGATAGGGTCATAAAGAAAGCTTTAGGCACATTAGCCTTCATAGATCAAAGTATTGAGTACAGGAGTTGAGATGTTATTTTGAAGTTGTATAAGGCATTGGTGAGGCCTAATTTGGAGCATTGTGTGCAGATTTGGTCACCTATCTACAGGAAAGATATAAATAAGATTGAAAGAGTACAGAGAAAATTTACAAGGATATTGCTGGGACTGGAGGACCTGAGATATAAAGAAAGATTGAACAGGTTTGAACTTTATTCCCTTGAATGCAGAAGATTGAGGGGAGATTTGATAGAAGTAAACAAAATGATGATGGGTATAGGTAGGATAAATGCAAGCAGGGTTTTTCCACTGAGATTAGGTGAGACTGAAACTAGAGGACATGTGTTAAGGGTGAAAGATGAAATGTTTAAGGGGAACATGAGAGAGAATTTCACTCAGAGGGTGGAGAGAGCAGTGGTACGAGCTGCCAGTGCAAGAAGTGGATGCGATTTTGATTCCAATGTTTAGGAGAAGTTTGGATAGATACAGTACATGAATGGGAGGGGTAAGGAGGGCTATGGTCTGGGTGCAGGTCGATGGCTCTAAGCAGTTTAAATGGTTTGGTATGGGCAAGACCATTGTTTCTGTGCTGTAATTTTCTATGACTGTGACTTTAAATCTGTGGGGAGGGTAGCAAGATGAATGCTTCAAGCCAGTCAGCTTTCACAGAATTATTTTACTTCTTGTTGATGATCACTACTTCGCAGGTTTTCCTCTCTGGAAAGAAGAAGAAACACCATAAGGGTTACCATAAGTATCTGAAATAAAAACAGAAGATGTAGGAAATACTCACCAGACTGGGAAGCAGTTTTGTAAAGAGAGAATGTATTAACTTTCAAGGCAGGAGATCTTTCTTTAGAACGGGGAAGAGCGAGAAAAAGTAATCCAATCTACATCTAGTAATATATCTACTCAGTTCTGAAAAGTTACCTTTGTTTCCTTTTCTGTAGATGTTGTCTGACCTGATGAGCCCTTCCAGCAATTTTTGTTTTTCTTTAAGCTGGATCAAGACCTTTGAAAGGATTACACAAGTTGTCTGCTCCATGCAGGGCAGACTAAATCCTGAACTCAAATGTCCCTCCGGCCATTATTTAAGAGCACACAATTTATTGTGCCACATTGACTTTGTTGTTGGTTTTGAAAGAAAAAGACAATTAACTTCTATTAAACATTCAGTGGATAATGACATTTTGGGTCTGCAAAAGTCAAGTTTGCAATTTTTTGAATATCTGTTTTTGTGATCTTGTTCCCAGCAAGCAATAAAGCAGAAGGCCTTGTAATGCTTTGCTTTCTTATTAAAAACAGCTGTGCAGTTAGAAGGAAGCCTGCTTTAGATAAAAGACATACTTAAAAAAACACAGGAAGTGCATCTTGAGGGCACTAACATCCCTCAGCAACCCAATTCAATAATTCCACCCACACAGTTTGCAACGTGTGCTGTGCATTATCTTTATACCAATAGCAGACGTTTTACCATTTTACGTTTAACCCTGTAAGACACTCAAAACACAGGATTGTTGTCATGGCATTGGATTCTTTTGTTGGTGTTGTCAGTACACGTGAACGACCATTCCACAGTATAAGTCTTGGAAAATTGCAGAAGCAGAATTTGTGGTTCAATTTTATAGCAGTGCTTTTAATTTTGGCAAACAGCAGGTTTACTTGTACGATAGAAGTTGGCGATCACAAGCGGAGGGGGGAAGCAGGTTTAATGTTGAAAAATCTAGCTTTAGAAACATTGTAACTAAGTCTTCACAATTATCCTCTGAGTGGGAGTTAAAACTTTTAAATGGCTGGGTCATTATTGCCATTACTTACTCATCCTCTTGATGTGATAATCATTGTGATCACTTGTTTAACAATTACATTCAGCATACAAGCAGTGGATATTATGCCCATTCCACCTACTCGATCGCATCAAAGGATAGGTGATTAATTTGTATGGTGAGGCAATATTTAAATATATTAGGCCAAACTGCTCGAGCTCATCAGGGTCCTTATAGGCAGCTTATTGATTAACACAGGGGTCCCCAACTTTTTTTGCACTGCGGACCGGTTTAATATCAACAATATTCTTGCGGACCGGTCGACCGAAGGGTGGGGGGGGCTGCGTAGGGTTGCCAACGGACAAGAGTAGCAGTCAAATACGTAAACACGAGGAATTCTGCAGATGCTGCAAATTCAAGCAACACACATCAAAGTTGCTGGTGAACGCAGCAGGCCAGGCAGCATCTCTAGGAAGAGGTACAGTTGACGTTTCGGGCCGAGACCCTTCGTGTTTACCCAGAGAAAGACTACAATGACCATGAAGCCTTGCGCGGGCACCAGTGCGCATGCGCATGCACCTGCCAATTTTTTCCTGCAAATCGTTTTTGGCGATTCTGTTCAGGGGGGTGTTAATCACGACCGAAATATAGGTGATAAGTGGCTAATACACTCAATTTCTTTTCTAAAAGCGTTTATCTAACGAATTTAATATTAAACACACAGCGCATATTTTCCTCGCATGAATATAGTGATAATTATCAGGGGAGCTTGAAGTAAGTGTTGAATGAACTTCTAGTAGAAGTGGTAGAGGCAGGTTCGATATTATAATTTAAAGTTAAATTGGATAGGTATATGGACAGGAAAGGAATAGAGGGTTATGGGCTGAGTGCAGGTCGGTGGGACGAGGTGAGAGTAGCGTTCGGGACGGACTAGAAGGGCCGAGATGGCCTGTTTCCGTGCTGTAATTGTTATATGGTTATTTAAGTCACTTATAAGTCAATAGCACCATAACATTTTAAGTAACGTTTGGATATTAAACACACAGCACATATTTTCCCCGTATGAGCATATAAAATCATTGCAACACACCAATATCGCTGAATTAGTGGGAGCCCTGGGCTTGTTTCCCTGCGACAAGACGGTCCCATCGAGGGGTGATGGGAGACAGCGATACTCGAATGGGGTTCCTTATGTCCAGTCTATTCCGCAATTTAGTTTTCGTTGCGTTCATTGCAGAGATATGTTGGAAATGGAAACAACGTTTTCAGTGCTTTCGTGGCTGTCTCAGGATATTTAGCCTTGACTTTGATCCAGAATGCCGGCAGGGATGTTATGTCAAACATACTCTTCAGCCCGCCGTCATTTGCAAGCTCGAGGAGTTGATCTCCTTTCCGCACTGACATGGATGACGCACGGGTCGTGACCTCGCATGCATAATGGTTCAACAGTGGGCGTGACAGGGAATGAGGAAAGGTGCAGCTGACTCATATCACCAAATCATATCGTTTCCTCATGGCCTGGTAGCACATGCCTTGCAGCCCGGTGGTTGGGGACCGCTGGATTAACAAGGCTGAAATTCTAATAATACTACAGATCTTTACAGAGGTAACATATAATATAGGTCTTATAACAGGACCTGCCCTTTTCAAAGCAACACACAAGATGCTGGGGGAACTCAGAAAGCCAGGCAGCATCTATGAAAAAGATTAAACAGTTGACATTTCGGGACGAGACCCTTGTCAAAGGTGGTCGATAGAAAGAAGTGACACACCATCCAGGGCCCCCTGATTTTAGCTTGCAATTAGTAAGTGAGGGCCTGGACACAATTTTTTTCCCTAAATAAGCAACACAGGAGAGAGGTGGCTGGGTGGTTTACACCAGTACATGATTCCTCGGATCTAGCTGCACTTCAGGATGTCATGGGTACAAATAAAAATAACGTTGATTATAAGAATGTTGATCTTTATCTTTGAGACCAAGAGTTAGAGAATATGTTGAACTTGGAACACAGATCATGCAGATCCTCCATAATGATACCAGGGATTTTATGTGTTCTAAAAGAAGCATTTAATCTTTTGCCAAACCAATCCATTTTATAGGCACTTAGCACACATATGTTTCCCTGTTGTCTGTTCCACCTCAGGTGTGAGTTCAGTTTCCCACCTGGCCATACGAACAGCAGAGTATAGCAGTACTATAATGCAAGAGTTCCTTAACGTCCCAAGAGACGCAATTTTAAGAACAATATTTATATCATATTGCTTTCAATTGAAAACGCAAAAATTTGAAATATCTAAGGATATACAAAATAGAATGTCTCTGCCTTTCCCATAGCTCAGTAATGAAACAACGGGGTTAGAATAGGTATGTTCACTGGACTCTTAGGTTTTCTAAAACTTCCATTGAAGGCACCTGATGTGCAGGGGAGAGTGTATTGACTGGCTGCATTACGGCCTGGTATGGGAACACCAATGCCTTTGAACAGAAAATCCTACAAAAGGTAGTGGATTGGGCCCAGAACATAACAGGTAAAGCCTTCCCAACCATTGAGCACATCTACATGAAACGCTATTGTAGGAAAGCAGTATCTATCATCAAAATCCTCACTACCCAGGCTATGCTCTATTCTTGCTGCTGCTATCAGGTAGAAGGCACAGGTGTCTCAGGTCTCATACCACTAGGTTCAAGAACAGTTACTATCCCTCAACCATTGGGCTCTTGATCAAAAGAGGATAATTACACTCATCTATTGAAATGTTCCGGCAACAAATTATCTCACTTTAAGTATTCTTTATCTTGGTGTTTAATGCTCTCATTATTTATTGCTATTTATTTATAGTTGCATTTCAGTAGTTTGTTGTCTTCTGTGCTCTTGTTCTTTCATTGATCCTGTTTACAGTCACTATTCTATAGATTTGCTGAATATGCCCTCAGGAGAAAGAACCTCAGGTTTGTACTGCATGTAGGACATGTATGCACCCTGATAATAGACTTTACTTTGAACTTTGATAGCCCAAAGGATGACAGATTTAAAATTTTCCCCTTGAAAATTGTTGAGAATTTTTTCAGATCTACTTTTGAGGTGCTAACTATGTGTGTGAGCCTCACCAGTGTACCTTGAAGTTCAGATAATCTTCAAAGAGAAACTGAAAATAGACACACCAAGGTTGTGTGGGAGACCAGCTATGATTTAAGCCAGATAGACAAATAAATCCAAGATGAAAAACTAACTTTAGTGGGAAACAGTTATAGATTAATGACCAATGAATCTTTCTCTTTGAATGCTTCTAGTGGAACAGGAGAAGTTTATACCTCTGACTAAAGCTCAAAGATAAATCGTAAGAAGTTCTGGCCATGACATCATCAGGTATAGTTTCGACAGTTTTGACAGTGGAGAAACTGTACGTCCAGCTTTTAAACCCCCTTTAAATTTGACAGATGTGGCAACACCAACAAATAAAATTGGGCAGGGAACTGCAAAGCAAGGAGTTAAAAACACTACTCCCACAGGCTGGGATGAATATACAATGGCTGCAAAAGCAGCGATTAACATATTAGATCATACAATGATAAACTAACGGGAGATGTAACTTTAACATTGGCTGCAGATTTTCAACAAATCCTACAAATAACGAAGCAGATGAATTGCGAGTCTGTTTGAAAGCATCATATATTTGGGAAAATCTTAAATAATTACATTTGAAAACCAATCTGTGAGTGCAAATGAGAGGTGATCCAGCTAGGATTTACTCAGGTTCGGAGAGCAGAAAATCTAACATGAAGGCTCAAAAGGGATAATTTTAATTTTAGGACAATCTGGGCTAGATTGTTATATCACTTGAAACTCTTATATAAGCTGTTTTCCCAAAAGATACTCAACACTATTTCAGTTACCAGTAGTTGCATGAAAGAGAAATTTCAGCACTAAAGAAGATATCCAGCACAAGGCATGAATAAAGATCCTCCTTCAAAGCTTTCTGAGCAACCTGTACAATATAGATCTATTGACCGTTCGATAGACATTGATGAGGCAGTTTATTTTCCTGCTGAATTCTTAAACCCTGTGTCAGCACATAACCTTGAACTAAAAGTAGGTCCGATCGTGCTACTTAGGAATTTGAATCCAGTTGATAATCAGAAGGCAAGGAGGAGGCACAGAGAAGTGTGGTGGATTCAGAGGAGTGTGGTGGAGCAAAGTCGCAATAGCCCTACACTCAAAATCAGCAAGACCAAGGAATACATTGTGGACTTCAGGGAGAGTAATTTGGGAGAACACATACACCAGTCCTCATTGAGGGGTCAGTGGTGGAAAGGGTGAGCAGCTTTAAGTTCTTGAGTGTCAACACATTGATGCCATCACGAAGAAGGACTGCCAGTGGTTCTACTTCATTAGGAGTATGAGAAGATTTGGTGCATCACTAAACACTCTTACAAATTTATATACATGTATGGTGGAGCGTGGCCAAGTGGTTAAGGCATTCGTCTAGTGATCTGAAGGTCGCTAGTTCAAGCCTTGGCTGAGGTGGCGTGTTGTGCCCTTGAGCAAGGCACTTAACCACACATTGCTCTGCGATGACACCGATGCCAAGCTGTATGGGTCCTAATGCCTTTCCCTTGGACAACGTCGGTGGCGTGGAGAGGGGAGACTTCCAGCATGGGCAACTGCAGGTCTTCCATACAACGTTGCCCAGGCCTGCGCCTTGGAAACCTTCCAAGGCGCAAATCCATGGTTTCGCGAGACTAACAGATGCCTATCAATGATGGAGAGCATTCTGAAAGCATACTAGGCTGTGTAGTTGCATCATATTTTAGTATGAGGCTCCAATGCACAGGATGACAAGAGGCTGCAGAGGGCTGTACACTCAGCAAGCTCTATCACAGGCACAACGCTTCCCACCATCGAGGACATGTTCAAGAAATGATGCTTCGACAAGTTAGCATGCATCATAAAGTAACCTGACCATCTGGCACATACTCTCTTCTCGTTAGGGAGAACTGCAAAGCAAGAAGTTAAAAAGCTAATCCTACTGGCTGGGACGTAAATACAATGGCTGAAAAAGCCGCGATTAATGTATTAGATGATAAACTCATGGAAGATGTAACTTTAATGTTGGCTGCAGATTTTCATCAAATTCTGCAAGTAATCTGGGAGGAGGTACAGGAGCCAGAAACCCACACTCTGTGATTCAGAAACAGCTTCTTCCCCTCACCATCAGGTTTCTGAACAATCTCTTTTTTTTGCACTATTTATAGTGATTTTATGTCTTTGCGCTGTACTGCTGCAGAACAACAACATATTTCATGGATACAAGACAGTAATAATAAACTTGATTCTGGTTCTTCTGATTCTGAAAAATTATTACCACAGGTAATTGAAACCACAATAATGGTTGATAACATTGTTGTAGAAAATGAGCAGTAACAAATTTCAAGCACAGGCACTAAAATTTGTTGGGCTTGATCTCCATCTCAATGCTTTTCCCATTGTCAGCTCTATGTTGGTTGTTCCAGACTTGGAGATGAAAATAATCTATACATTTTTACTCTGGATTCAAAAGAAAGAAGAATAGTCACAGACATAAGAGGTTCTGCAGGTGCTAGAAATCTTGACCAACACAGTGGAAGTGGATGAACTCAGCAAGGCAGGCAGCATCTATGAAAGGAAATAAAGAGTTGAGATTTTGGGCCAATACCTTTAATCAGGACTGAATACACTATAAGAATATAAGCATTTTAACATTGATAAAAGGTAAATTTACACATTGCACAGATGTACACAAGTAATTAATGAGAGCTATATTAAATATACAGAACTGTGCAAAAAGTCTTAGTTATATATATGTATACACACACATGGATAAGGTGCCCAAGACTTTTGCACAGTACATACCATTGGAGCGGTCAGCAGGTTGGTAAATCTGGTGGCAGCAAAGGATGTTGGGAATGGCGAGGGTGGAGTGCGGTGAGAGGGGCGTGGGACAAGAGGCAGAGAAGGAGTGCTAGGGGCAGGAGTTGGCTTGGATGCGGACATGCCCAGTCCTGACACACCAGGCAAAGTCATTTGATTCCAAACAATTGGTTTATTGATCATTACAGAATGTCTCTTTGGTGCTTCCCATTCCCTCCCCTCTCCATTCCCCTTTTCTCAACCATGATTCCTCTCTCCTTGCCCCCTTTCCCACTCTCAGTCCACAATAGAGACCCATATCAGAATTAGGTTTGGCATCACTGATATACTGTATGCCATGAAATTTGTCTTTTTTTTAGTGGCAGCAGTACAGTGCAATTCTTAAAATTACTACAGTACTGTGCAAAAGTCTTAGGCACCCTAGCTATATATAGATATAGAGTTAGGGAGCCTAAGACTTTTGCATAGTACTGTAATTCTTGTATACATATTTATTTTCAGCATATTTTATTGGTGACTAACTTTAGTTTAAACTACATAATTTTATCTTCCAAATTATATTTATTCACAGAATAACTATATGTGTACGTTAGATTTTAATTAATTTACATGAAATGTTAACAACCCAACAGCATGGAAATTAATAGAAACATCATGATTGCGAGCATAATAGGGTAAACAATGCCAGGGATAGCAGCTAGTTCCAGATAAACTTCATTGATTGCAGAGCAGTCAGAAAATACAATAAAACCAATTACTAGTGATTGAGCCATAATGAAATCAAGTTTACTTTTCATTTCTACAAATGAACCAATTATTAGGCACCATCTGTGATAAGATTTTAATTTAATCTATTTTATATAAGTCTGTAATAGATAAATCATTATTAATCCTTGTTACAATTTATAAAATCTTTCTAATTTTAAGTGAATGTGGATTTTCTAAGGGTTTAGCTTCAGTTTTATCTTTCAAAATAGACAAATAAACCAACCATTGCAAAACCATATTATTCATTGGTATTAGACATGAGCATTATTTTGTCAAAATCATTTGGGAAAAATTTCTGAAAAAAAGCTTCAAAATTAGCAGTGGTGGGCTCATTGTATGTGGTGGTGGTGGAAGGGCAAAGTTTGGATATATTATTACTGAAAGGATATGTTTTTAAAGATTGATTAAATTTATAGAATAACTGGACAAGATGGAGCAAACAGGACCCTTAAAAATCAATCCCAAGTTTATCCTGGGCATTCACTGTTCCATAATCACTTTAAAAACACTGTGACAAAAAATATTGAGAGCTCCCATTTGTGATTAGTATTCCAGACAAAAAATACAGGTGTTGCTGAATAACCTTAGTGATAATGTTCATCCCTGTAAAACTGAAATAAAAGATAGAAGATGCTTGAAACATTCAACAGGTCAAGCAGTATCTATGGGAGGAGGGTCAGTGGCAATGTTTCAAGTCAGAGACCCTTCTGCAGATCAATGTTACGGCTGCCAACACTTTGTCCAGATAGTCAGATGAAAAATGGACACATTGGAAGGACAGTGAAAAGGGGCTGAAAGGCATTTAAACAGTGAAACTAAATTAATTAATTAATTCCTTTAAAGAGGATTATCTCACTGAAATGAAAATGGAAAAAGCTGAAGTGACAAGGTCATTCATCTTAAATGTTAAATATTTCGTTCACAAATGCTGCCTGATCTGTCGAATGTCTCCAAAATTTTCTGCTTTTAGTTCGGATTTCCAGCTTCTGCAATTTGATTTTCATTTATTTTAAATGGGCCTGTTGGGACTCGTCTGCGGAGTGGGAGATCATGGAGTGACTTAGAGACAGTTCCTTGTGGACTTTACGGGTCAGGTTTTAAAAGCAGTCGTGGCCGGTAATGACTTGTCTGTGAAGCGGGAGATCGCAGGGCGAGTCGGAAGCAATTGCTTGTGGACGTTACGCATCAGGCTTAAAAAACGACCAGGATCTGTTGGAACTTGTCTGCTGAGTGGGAGGTTGCTTAGGTTATTAGTAACTTAGCCAATAGAAAAAGAAGTGATATGTAAGCGGAGTGGCCATTGTTGGAGTGGACCAGGGTCAGAGTGGGAGTTCTGGCTCAAGAATGAACAGGTGCAGGCTAAGGATGCTGAGTTGTCTGGAATTATTTAGTTGGGTTGCAGAACTTAAGCTTAAGAGCCAAGAGTATAACAAGTGTAGGCAGGATGGTTGTTAAGGCAGTGGAATGCTCCTCCTGTAAGATATGGGATTGCAGGGTACCTAACAGACTCCCTGAAGACTACATCTGCAGGAAGTGCACCAACTTCAGCTCATGACTAACAAGGTTAAGGGACTGGATGTACTCAGACAATCCAGGAGGCTGAAAATCTCTCGATGAGTCCTTAACTGAGGTGGTCACACCCGGAGTGTAGGCTTCAGATAATAGATGGGTGATCACCAAAAGAAGTTTGGGGGCAGGAGGTACACAGTTAGTGCAAGCCTCCTTTGTGGTCATTCCCCTCAGCAACCAGTATACCCCTTTGGATATTGCTGGAAGGGGTGACAGCAACAGCCAGGCCAGTGGCACTGAAGCCTGTTTTGAGGCTCAGCAGCAAACAGTAAAGTCAGATGAGTGATTATGATAGAAGACCCAGACGTTAGGGGAATGGACAGGAAATTCTGTGGCTGCGAAAAAGATGCCCAGATGGCGAGTTGCCTCCCAGGTGCTAGGGTCAAGGATGTCTCAGAGTAGCTGGAGAATATCCTCAAGTGGGAGGGTGAGCAGCCAGAAGTCGTGGTGGACATTGACACCAATGATATATGTAGAAAGGGGGAAGAGGTCCTGAGGAAAATGGTACAGATGATGAGTAGCTGAGGACCTGGTGCAGGGGGCAGGGTTTCAGATGTCTAGATCATTGAAATCTCTTCAGGGGAAGGTACATATGACCTGTACAAAAAGGACAGATTACATCTGAATCCAAGGAGGACCAATATACTTGCGGGCAGGTTTGCTAGAGTTCTTAGAGTGGGTTTAAACTAATTTGGCAGGGGGATGGGAATCGGAGTGATAGAGCTGAGAATGGGGCAGTTGGAAAACAAGCAGATGAAGTGTGTAGTGAGACTGTGAAGAAGGACAGGTAGATGATAGGGCAAAATTGGAGTCAGTGGGATGAGTTGAAGTGTAATGGGAAGGGCAGAATTGAAAAGGGCGATGAATACAGGACAGAGGGTGTTATATTTGAATGCATACATTATAGGGAATAAGGTAAGTGATCTTGTAGCACAGTTAGAGATTGGCAGGTTTAACATTGTGGGCATCACAGGGTCATGGCTGAAAGAAGACCATAATTGGGAGGTTAACATCCAAGAATACACCCCTTGTATCGAAAGGTCAGACAGGTATGCAGTGGCTCTGTTGGTAAAAAAAATGAAATCAAATCCTGAGAAAGAGGTAGCATAGGATTGGAAGATGTAGAATCCTTGTGGGTAGAGTTAAGGAACTGCAAGAGACTCTGATGAGAGTTATATACAGACCTCTGAACAGTAGCTAGGATGTGAGATATAAGTTAAAATTGGGAATAGAAAAGGCATGTAAAAAAGGCAATATTTTGAAATTGATGGGGGATTTCAATATGCAAGTAGGTTGATAAAATCAGTTGGGTGCTGGATCCCAAGAGAGAATTTGTAGAATGCCTCAGAGATGGCTTTTTAGAGCAGCTTGTGGTTGAGCCCACTAGGGGAAGGGCAATTCTGGATTGAGGGTTGTGTAATGAACCTGATTTGATTAGGGAGCTTATGATAAAGGAACCCTTAGGAAGCAGTGATTATGATAGAATTCACCCTTCAGTTTGAGAGGAAGAAGCTAAAGGTAGATGTATAGGGGCATGAGAGAGGAGCTGGCCAAAATTGATTGGAAGACGACACTAGCAGGGATGATGGCAGAACACAGCAATAGCTGGAGTGTTTGGGGGTAATTTGGAAGGTGCAGGATAGGTACATCCCAACGATGAAGTATTCTAAAGGGATGATGGAGCAACCGTGGCTAACAAAGGAAGTCAAAGACTGCATAAAATGAAAACAGAGGGCATATAATATAGCAAAAGTTAGTGGAAAGCTAGAGGATTGGGAAGGTTTTAAAAACCAATCAAAGGCAACTAAAAAACCCATAAGGAGAGAAAGTATGTAAGCTAGCCAATAATATGAGAGAGGATACCAGAAGATTTTTTCAGATATATAAAGCGTGAAAGAGAGTCAAGAATGGTTATTGGACTGCTGGAAAATTACACTGGAGAGGTAGTAATGGGGTTCAAAGAATAAATATTTTGCATCAATCTTCACTGTGGGAGATGTGAGCAGTATTCCAGAAATCCTAGAGTGTTGAAGGTCAGAAGTGAGTGTAGTTGCTGTAACTAAGTAGAAGGTGCTTGGGAAGCTGAAAGGTCTGAAGGTAGATAGGTCACCTGGACCAGATGGATAACACCTCAGAAAGAAGTAGATGAAAGGATTGTGCAGGTGTTAGTAATGATCTTTCATGAATCACTAGATTCTGGAATGGTTCCAGAGGACTGGCAAATTGCAAATGTCATTCCACTCTTTAAGAAGGGAGGACAGAAGAAAGGAAATTATAGGTCAGCTAGCCTGATTTCAGTGACTGGAAGGACGTTGGAGTTGATTGTTAAGGGTGTGGTTTCAGGGTATTTGGAGACACATGGTAAAATAGGCCAATAGGCATGGTTTCCTTAAGGAGGCCTGACAAATCTGTTGGAATTCTTTGAGGAAATAACAGGCAGGATAGACAATGGAGAGTCAGTGGATGTTGCTTCTTTGGATTTTCAGAGGGCCTTTGACAAGGTGCTGCACACGAGCTCCGTGGAAGTGTACAGCTACAGAGACACTATTGCAGTTCTGGCATTGGAACTTGCAGTTCAATCCCTGCATCCTCTATAAGAAGTTCACACATCTTCCTCATAGAATGTGTGGTTTCCTCCCACAGTCCGGAGACATACCAGTTTGTAGGTTAATTGGTCTTTGCAAATTGTCCCATGATTAGCTTAGGGTTCAACTGGTGGGTTGCTGGTGGCACAGCTTGAAGGGCCAGAATGGCCTTTCTGTACTATATCTCTAAATAAATAAATGAGATAATAGCCTACAGTATTTCCTGAAAGATACTAGCTTGGATAGAAGACTGGCTGACTGGCAGGAGGCAAAGGGTGGGAATAAAGGAGGCTTTTTTTGGTTGGCTGCTAGTGACTAGTGATGTTCTGCAGTGGTTGGTGTTGGGACCGCTTCTTTTCACGTTATCTGTAAATGATGGAATTGATGGTTTTGTGGCCAAGTGGATGATACAAAGGTAGGTGGAGGGGCAGGTAGTGTCAGGGAAGCAGGGAGTTGAGGACGGGAAAATAAGTGACAGACAGTCATGCACTTTGGAATAAATTCAAAAATCAGAGGTACAAAGGGACTTGGGAGTCCTTGTTCAAGATTCCTTAAAGGTTAATTTGCATGTTAAATTGGTGGTAAGGAAAGCAATGCAATGTTAGCATTCATTTGAGATGATTAGAATATAAAATCAAAAATGTAATGTTGAGGCTTTATAAGGCATTGGTCAGATTGCACTTGGAATATTGCGAGCAGTTTTGTGCCTCTAACCTAAGAAAGGATGCGTTGACATTGGAGAGGTTTCACGAGAATGGTTCCAGAAATGAAACAGCGAGGAGCGTCTGATGGGTCTGTGCCTGAACTTGCTGGAGATTAGAGGAATGATGATGGATCACATTGAAACCTATCAGAATCAGAATCAGGATTATTATCACTAGCATGTGATGTGAAATTTGTTAACTTAGCAGCAGCAGTTCAATGCAATACATAATCTGGCAGACAGAGAAAAAATAATAATAAATAAAATAAAACAATAATAAACAAGTAAATCAATTATGTATATTGAATAGATTTTTGAAAATATACAAAAACAGAAATACTGTATATTAAAATACACAATACCTGGATGACCTTTGTGTGAAAATCCTGTGGGAAGATGACAACTGCCCTGGATCATCGCAAATCGTGAAATGGTTTGTTGTGATTCTCCTGAATTTTAAAGTCAAGTTAATTTATAATGGTGTCATCTGTCAATTTTGTAGTGCCTTGAACATCAGAAGATTAAAGGTTGGCTTTATTTGTCATATGTACATTTAAACCTACAGTGAAATGCATTGTTTGCATCAATGACCAACATGGTTCAATAAGGTGCCCACAAGTGTTGCTGTTGCTTTGGGTGCCAACATAGCATGCCCTCAACTTACTAAACCTAACCTGTACATCGCTGAAATGCGTGAGAAAACGCACATAGTCATGAGGAGGAATGTGCAAACTCTTCACAGAAAGTGCTGGGAATTAAACCCTATTTAGTGATGGCTGATGC
This sequence comes from Mobula birostris, assembly GCF_030028105.1. Lineage (NCBI taxonomy): Eukaryota > Metazoa > Chordata > Chondrichthyes > Myliobatiformes > Myliobatidae > Mobula > Mobula birostris. The sequence goes on along the minus strand of NC_092375.1, from coordinate 168,208,654 downwards.
TGTAAAGTATTACACTAACTGTTATGCTACTGTGCCACTTTGTGGGGCCCCAGGCAGAACATGCAACAATTTGAGGGATAAACAGTTCGCTTGAGGTTATGCTTTTAAACTGGCTGTAGAATTACCTCCCTAAACCTCCCCAAACCTCCCCTTCAGCTCCCTCTTAGCACAACATGTTGTTCTTGTTCCTTTCCATGTCCTGTGACACATTGGCTGGCAACCTTTCTGTTGCTTTAGCATTTTTGTCTGTTTTCTACAAGGCTAACACTCAACCCAGCACAGATGGAAAGCGTGCAAGAAGCCAGCCAGATTCGAACCCAGGATCACTCGCCTCAAAGTCCGGTGCAGATGCCATTACACCACAGACTGGCATCTAGCACAACATGACTGAGTGATAAGTCTTCAGCCCATTTATTTATCACATGTACATCGAAACATACAGTGAAACATTCAATACAACTAAGGATGTGCTGGGGGAAGCCTACAAATGTCGCCATACGTTCCGGCACCAACATAGTATGCCCACCGTGTTCAGCAGAACAACACAATGCAATTTACAACACAGAATATCACAAGCAGCAGCAACAACAGAACAAAACAAGATAGCAAGGAAAGGAAGTCCCTTTCCCATCCACCAATCCCTCGCACACACAGGCCTCCAACCCCAAGACAGGCAGGAATGAAAGGGTTATCGCATGAGCAGCTCTGGGTGTGTCTGGCAGATGGAGTTCAACCCAGATAAGTGTGAGGTGGTTCATTTTGGTAGGTCAAATATGATGGCAGAATATAGTATTAATGCTAAGACTCTTGGCAGTGTGGATGATCAGAGAGATCTTGGGGTCTGAGTCCATAGGACACTCAAACGTCGACTGCACCTCTTCCTACAGATGCTGCCTGGCCTGCTGCGTTCACCAGCAACTTTGATGTGTGTTACCCAGGTTGATTCTGTGGTTAAGAAGGCATACGGTGCATCGGCCTTCATCAATCGTGAGATTGATTTTAAGAGCTGAGAGGTAATGTTGGAGTTATATAGGACCCTGGTCAGACCCCACTTGGAGTACTGTGCTCAGTTCTGGTCACCTCACTACGGGAAGGATGTGGAAACCATAGAAAGGGTGCAGAGATTTACAAGGATGTTGCCTGGACTGGGGAGCATCCCTTATGAGAATAAGTTGAGTGAACTCGGCCTTTTCTCCTTGGAGCGATGGAGGATGAGAGGTGACCTGATAGAGGTGTACAAGATAATGAGAGGCATTGATTGTGTGGATAGTCAGAGGCTTTTTCCCAGGGCTGAAATGGCTAGCATGAGAGGGCATAGTTTTAAGATGCTTGGAAGTAGGTACAGAGGAGATGTCAGGGGTAAGTTTTTTTACGCAGAGTGTTGAGTGCGTGGTATGGGTTGCCAATGATGGTGGTGGAGGCAGATACGACAGGGTCTTTTAAGAGACTCCTGGATAGGTACATGGAGCTTAGGGAAATAGAGGGCTATGGGTAACCCTAGGTAATTTCTAAGGTAGGACATGTTTGGCACAGCTTTGCAGGCCGAAGGGCCTGTATTGTGCCGTAGGTTTTCTATGTTTTTTTTTCCTGTGTTTTTAAAAAAAGTGAGGTAGTGCCCAAAGCTTCAATGTCCATTTAGGAATCAGATGGCAGAGGGGAAGAAGCTGTTCCTGAATCGCTAAGTGTGTCCCTTGAGAAAAGGGCATGCCCTGAGTGCTGGAGGTCCTTAATAATGGACACTGCCTTTCTGAGACACCGTGCCCTTAAAGATGTCCTGGGGACTTTGTTGGCTAGTGCCCAAGATGGAGCTGACTAGATTTACAACCTTCTGCAGCTTCTTTCAGTCCTGTGCAGTAGCCCCTCCATACCAGACAGTGATGCAGCCTGTCAGAATGCTCTCCACAGTACAACTAGAGAAGTTTTTGAGTGTATTTGTTGATATGCCAAATCTTTTCAAACTCCTAATAAAGTATAGCTGCTGTCTTGCCTTCTTTATGACTACATCGATATGTTGGAACCAGGTTAGATCCTCAGAGATCTTGACACCCAGGAACTTGAAGCTGCTCACTCTCTCCACTTCTGATCCCCCTATGAGGATTGGTATGTGTTCCTTTGTCTTACCCTTCCTGAAGTCCACAATCAACTGTTTGGTCTTACTGACGTTGAGTGCCAGGTTGTTGCTGCGGCAGCATTCCACTAGTTGGCATATCTCACTCCTGTACGCCCTCTCGTCACCACCTGAGATTCTACCAACAATGCTTGTATCATCAGCAAATTTGCAGATGGTACTTGAGCTATGCGTAGCCACACAGTCATGTGTATACAGAGGATATTTAAAAAGTGGGTAATTGTAGAGGATGTTTCCTACAATGGCAGAGTCTAGGACTAGAGGGCACAGCCTCAGAAGATGAAGGTTGTCCATTTATAGCACAGATGATGATGAATTTCTTTAGCCAGAAGGTGGTGAATCTGTGGAATTCATTGGCACAGGCTGCTGTAGAGGCCAAGTTATTGAGTATACTTAAAGAAAGGTTGTTGGGTTCTCAATTAGTCAGGATGTCAAAGGTTACAGGGAGAAGGCAGAAGAATAGGGTTCAGAGGGTAATAAATCAGCCTCGAGGGAATGGCGGAGCAGACTGGGTGGATTGAATAGTCTAATTCTGCCCCTATGGCTATGGCCTTATAGGGATGTTATACAGTATCTGGAGTCATGGCGAGATTCTTCTGCAACTCTATCATCTTGAAGGAGAAGTATATTATGTGATCTTGTCAGTATTGAATAGGTGAAAACCATTGATTTTACATTTCATTTAATAAAAACAGATGATTTACTAGATCTGATGATATATGAAAAAGGTATTTTTAATATGTTTGATAAGGTGCTATTAAAATAATTAAGATTTTATATGCTACTTTCTTGTTGTGCAATATATAGTCCCCAACTACATCCCATGCTTGGCTTGGCCCTCAGAGCTTCCTTTCTCGGCTGTCTGAAACTTCCAATTTCACGGCATACACTGGGTAGGCACGAGGTTCTGCTGGTTCTCCTGGCTTTCTATGAAATATCAGACCTTTAATGCCACAAGCTTCTAATATACGACTTTTAAAAATATTGACAAATATACTTTTAATACACAGAATATCTTGCAATTACCCTGACAACCAAGAGTTTGCAAATGCAGAATGCTTAGCTTTGAGTGGATCCAAATAGATGCATTTTGATCTGTCCAGGCGATTCAGCCTTACATCTTTCATTGATCCAGTAACTTCCTAATGTCTGTTGATGTCTTAAATCCAATTACCCAGAATCAGCAGAAATAGGTTAATAGTGCAAAATTCAATTTGCAGTTGTGGCTCAGCATATTATCTCAGCAGACTAAGTAATGAAAGCATGGGCAACACATCTTGTCAGGCCAGTTAGGAGAAGATCTGTAGCCAGTTTGTTGAGATACAAAAGATATACGAAAGTGTTCATGGATCAATGCCATTGTATCATAGAAGATCGTAGATTTTATGTAGAAATGAATGGAATTAAGAGTAGGTGGCGTCCACAAAATAACGGACTACCACGGGGATCAGTCCTGGCACCTCTACTATTTAATGTTTACACAAGTGACCAACCAACCCTTCCTAACACACGCGGGTTTACCTATGCAAACAACTTATGCATAGCAACACAAGCTAACTCCTTCCAAGAAGTTGAAGTATGATTTACAGCAGTCCTCGAAGCAATGAAGCAGTATTATGAATAATGGTCTCTGAACCCAAATCCATCAAAAACTCAAGTGTGTGCATTCCACCTGAGGAATCGAGAAGCAGCTCGGAAACTCAAGATCTTCTGGTGTGGGAAGGAGCTCGAACACCATCCGACTCCAATTTACCTGGGCGTGACACTGGATCGGACGCTCTCATTTGCCACCCACATCCAAAAACTCCGAGGGAAAGTTGGCTCTCGCAATTTTCTCTTGAAAAAAATTAGCATGCATGAAATGGGGAGCTAATGTTCACACACTTAGATCAACTGCCCTAGCACTCTGCTATGCACCTGCAGAATACTGTGCACTTGTGTGGGGCAGATCAGCCCACGCAAAAAAACATAGACCTGTTGCTTAACGAAGCCTGCCGAATAATCACGGGCACACTGCACCCACACCCACTAACATCATTTACAGACTTGCAGGTACTGCTCCCCCAGAGATCCGAAGACACACTACAACAAAAATTGAAAAAAGTAAACAGAACTCGGATCCACGGCACCCACTACATTATCATGTGCCAGTTTCCAACCGCCTAAAATCGAGGAAGAGCTTTGCTACAGTGGAGGAACTACCGCACGTACAGGATTGGCCTCTGGCAACAAACAGAAGCCAGAACCCCACCAAACAATACAGTGCAAGACCCCATAGAAATGTTGCCAGACGGGGCACTGCTTGACAGACGGAGGGGTGCACTCTCAACAGAGCGAGAGCAGGAGTTTGTAGGACGGGAGACAATATGGTGAAGTGAGGTTTAAAGACCAGCGAATCCTGTGAGTGTGGAGAAAGGGTGCAGAACATTGAACACGTTCTGTGCAGTTGCCCACTCTCACCTGATTTAGCTGACACTGACCTGCTCAACATCAACCAAACAGTACTAGAGTGGCTGGCTGTCTGGTGTGACAAGCTATGATGATGAATGCCATTGGTTGGACCTTCAGCATATGTGTAGATTACATGAAATTTGAAAGTGTCAGAACAGTCAAAGATAAACTGAATATATATATCTTTATTCTCTTTTCCTACATTCCCAAACATGGAAGATTACACCAAGCCAAAGGCTGGTTTGATAGGTGCTGATGCTGTTAGGGTTTTCAACAGAGTTTGGAGAGGGAGTTGCAAAGGGGAGAGAATTTCTTCCATTTAGCCCTGCAACATAAGGATGCCAATTCTGACCAGAAAACCAAACATGACTGAAACATCCTTTCACAATTTGTTTTCCTGATGTGCTATATACATCAGTCCTCTCTGCCAACTTAAGCTTAAATCCCAAGACAGTTTTTGTGCTTGGTTTGTGGTGTATCTAGGTAGCATTCCTGGGTTATTTCTGCTTGTCTCCAAAGTTAATGTTTTATCCTTCTCTCTGGACCTGGACAATCATTCATAGTCTGACAATGTGATTGGCTAAACACAAGTCCACTCTGTTCACAGTTGATGGTCTCTAACTCTTCTGTCAACCTATTTCCAAATATGATAAAAATACTAATAAAACAATCTTCTCATTGATAAGACTGCTTGAATTGCTCCAATACAGACCAAACTAAGTTGAAGAAACAGAACCTCATCTTAATACTGACTAGCTCTCATGAAGTCATCAACTTGCAATATTTACTCCCCCTCTCCACAGATGCTTCTGAATATTTCCATTATCTTTTTAGATTCCCAGTAAATGCCACGTGGTATGCCTCTCAGCTTTAGTACTGCTTTACCTCATTCATCTTTTTCTGTCTTCAAAAGACAAATTATGAATACAAGTCATTTTCCCCACTTCCAACCCAAGCTGGCACCAGCGCTATTTGTCAGTCTCCGCAGGCATTTACACTTCACTAATTTAAACATTACTTGCTACTCATCTTGCTCGAGCATATCCAGAACTTTTGTTATTTGTTTATTGTTGTTTGATTACAATGCAAGCAGAAATTAGGCCCTGAATGAATTTATTACTTATGCCTTCAATAAAATTAATAAAATACAGGTATTTGCTTCTGCGTGGTTAAAATAGGTTTTTATGTTCTTTTCATGTTAAATATCAAATGATGACATAATTGATGGCTTTGTGGCCAAGTTTGCAGAATATACAAATTTATTGGAGGGGCAGGTAGTGTTGAGGAAGCAGGTAGTTTGCAGAAGGGAGAATGGGCAAAGAAGTAACCCTAACTCCTCTTTGTAAACCAAAGGCCAACCTCCAGGATGTACACTTTGCTCTGTTGAAATATCACTAAAGCAATTACAGGTTGTCTTCATGTTATGTATGTCCAACTTATGGACAGCCTGCACACACAAATGACTGTTTGGGACACTGGTGGGATGGATGGGGACAGACTTGTTGGCAGTTCTGTGACTGAAGGAATTGTCTGCGGGATAACAGCAGGCATTTCTAAATGCCATCTGATTACCTCCTACTCCCACCCCCAAGGTGCAACAAAATGGGGCTGGGTCAAGTCAAGCAGAGCTGTGACTGCTTAGCACTCAATCAGTGGTCTTGCTTCCCACATTTGTTTTCTTTCTCTCACACACACTTTTTTCTGTTCATTATGAACCAATGAATGCCAAACACTTCTCAGGAGCAGAATCCTGTCATAACCTGGGGACTGACTGTACACTACCTACTTAATATATATATATAAGTTTGAGGGTTATGGAAAATATGCTTTCATAGTCTGTTATCTATTTATATACAAAATAAATTAATACTGAGAAGAAAGCTTGTAAAATATTAGTTGTTTTAAATTTTTGACTTATGATTTGAATTAAACTTTCCAGCATTGTAGTTGTATGTAATTGTCATTGGAAGAGAAAGAAATGTACAGTGAAAAAAAAAATCAAGGGTGCACTCAAGGCCACCTTGAAATAAATGCAACATTCTGACTTATTTCTGGGAATCTCTCACTCTTCACTACTTCAGATGGAGAAGGAGCATTCAGAATAGCACCAAGAACCTTGAGCTCAAATGTTAGGAACACACATAAGCCCATCATAAACTACACACCCCTTGGTTCTTTGGGCATGTCTGTTGTTTCCTGATTAGCCCCACGAGTTGCCTCAAAACTCACAGAAGTGGATGTGAGTCAAGTTCAAAGTAATGTAAAAGTAAAAAACAACCGGTAATCTTACTGATTAATCACATACCAACATGCTCAGCATCAAGGAGATGAAAATTGTTGCTTCAAATGTAAAACACTTTTCAACTCGTCTCCTTAAAATAGCTAAGGATAGATATAATGCCTATCTGCAATTTAGATCAGATAATAAAGCTGCAAAGGCTCTCTTCAACCTTACTTCAATGATTTCTGTACTTAACTATCTGATGAAGGGCTGAGAGAAAGCAGCAGACTGTTTAAATTGACAATAAATGGTTAACAGTAACATTAGAAACTCTTGATCAGTAGTAGTCATTTATTGCTGATGTTTCTGAAGTTTGAAAGTGACAACATAATTTAAAAATAGCATATAAGTAGATCAATTAAAGCCAAGGACACCCTTTCTCAGTGATAGTCCAAATTTATTTTGGCAGTCAAGCAGTTCACAATGATACTTCACTTCTTAAAGAAAACACAAACTCACAGATATAATTGCAAACAACTGTTATTGTTATATATATTTCTATCCATTGATATATTAAAGATGGCACTTCAACACATGCAGATTTCACACTTCAGATTGCACTATTTTACAGTGACAAAAATATTTTCAGATGCTGGTTGGTTTTCAGCTGCAATCAAAATTGATGGGTATTTTCAGATCTGCAAAATTTTCTGATTTACCACCAAATAATATTTACACAAAGTTCAAAAGTTTAAATGTTTCAATGGAACCAGGCTACTCAAATGAAGTTTTAGCTTAGCAGCAAATTATATTTTGGGCATTATAAACTATAATACCTTTATTATAAAACTATGTAATTCTGTTCACCTCAACACCACCAATTGTATAACCAAAAGTAGCTTAACATGTTTTGGTTGTTTACACATTTCAGGAGCACTTACTGTAGTTATAGTAGCTTCTTTCTAAACCAAATAAATTACCTCACTCTTGGTGAGTTTTCTGACCTTAGCAGGGGCAATTATCCTCATACTCAGCACCTGCTTTCCCTATTTGAAGTAAATGAGATCTTCTGATCTTAATAATGCACTGCTTCAACTGAGCAGCAGCAATGCACACTGGAGTGCAAAACATTCCCATCCTTACAGACAGGATATTATTTACCATTAGTGATTCCTTTGAAAATCTATAGTTTGCATCTATATTCTGGCACAAGTGTCACACGTGGATCTGTTTTGATTAAATATAATTCATAAAAATAAATAAATTGTGACGAGATCCAGCTTGAATGGCAACATTTCACATCTGGTCCAATCATACCTATTAAGAAAGAGTAATCAAAACACAAACAAACTTTTGCTGTTAGCTAGTATACACTGTCCATTATATGATTTTACACATAACTCAAGGCCATTTCAGTCTTGCTTTGAACAGCACAACAGAAGATACACCATTCAAAGGTATTTACACTCAGCTATCAGTTTTTTTAAAAATACTTCTAAGTTACACTGGGGCATGTTTTCAAATAGTCCCATGAGGAACATTAGTTAACATACTATGCATTAACACTTCATCTGCCTTTATTTATTACAGTTCAGGATCATTTACCATTATAAATAATTACACAAGATCAGCAGTTGCAGACCATGGACCACAAACAGTTCTAGTTACAACACTGGCTCAATAAGTCCTGTGTATATTCCATCATTAGTTGATGAAAAATAACTTGTATTTAACAAAATAACTAAAATATTTACTAAAAGTAAAATCTAATAGCTCTCTAGAGTTACAACTTGTATAACTGTCTTGCTGGAACTATTTTTGGAGTTATACTACTGTTGTTACTCTACCTGCAGTTTCCTTCAGTATAATTCTGCAACTGGCTCAATATTCTGCTCTTGTGGCCAATCAAAAATGATAAAGATATTTTTCCTACCCTGATCTTCAATAACGGATACTTGAAACTAATCTTTGATTTGTCTTGCAAGATATTTCATATAGAGTTTAACATGTCCTTAACTCTGAGTGCTTATGTAGATATTGCCTGGGAGGTATTAAAGCCCTTTGAAGATACAGATGTAAAAATGTTAAGTATGAATCCTAACCATTAATGGGATAGAAACAGTGTTTGCTTTTACAATCCAACTGCCAGTTGGGCATATACTTCAGAAACGTTACACACATCTTTGAACCAAACAGTTGAGCCTGAAACCGAGCACCTCGAGAAATATAAATCAGCCTAGAATTTCCTGGGAGCAGCAAGAAGCGCGCACTCACCTACCCTTGTTTGTTAGGTCCCAACTTACCTTATGTGGGCCTTTAAGCAGCAACTTTGTTCATGACAATGCAGGGCCTCCTGACTGCAAATAATAAAGCATAAGCATGCCTTACCCACCAAAAAAAAATCTTTTGATAATTTAGGTTTTAAATCACCTTATGCTCAAATCTATTAGAATGTCTCTGACATACACAAACCACTAAAAAAAACTGTTGCAATTAATAAAATAAAATTTTAAAAATTTCATCAAAAATAGAATTAAGGTTAATAATACCAGAAAATTATTAAATATATTTAAATAAACCCAGTTGATTAAAAATGGTAATTAACTGAAACTTACATCCCTCTTGAGAGGCCATCCATGACTGTTGCAATGAATGGAGTTGCAAGATACGTGCCTGGTTCAACCTGATGCAAATTCAACTTATTTATATTATAAATTCTGGGAGACTAAAGTCAAGGAATGTTCTGACTTGATGAAGAATCTAATGCTGAAGCGCAGTCAGGAAATCACCAAATAACATAGGGAGTTTAGGACTTCCTTATGGTATCTCAGGAAAATTCAGACCATTTTACAAGATTCCTTCAGCTAATATGTGACTATTTTCCACTTTCAAAACATTAATGCCTATTCGTAATTTTGCATTGCTTCATTCTAAAATACAAACTAAACTGTAAAGACTACTTGAGGGGTTTCTATGATATTGATACTGACAAATGATAGCTGTAATACTACCAAATAGTCTCCCCTTCATTTTATTGAACGTTTACCAATTCTGTCACATGTCTGAGCTCAAAGAAATCTTTTTCTTGTTTATGTAGTTGATTCATATTATTTCTTATTCAAACTGAATGCATAAGGGAATGTGGAGTAAAAGTAACTAAAGCATTAAAGCCTACTCTAAGAGGAAGCATTTACTTAAAAGAGCTTATACCATCTTGAATTGACTATGTCAAATAAGTTCTTAAAAAGGACGTAAACTTCTGAAATTGCAAACTGATTTTAAACATTTAATGTAATTCAATGGATAATATTATGTATAAACATCCACTCAGACTAACACTGTACTCAGAAGTTGGTGTGCCCTTGATTTTGCCTGTAAGTTATAAATGCATTTTTAATATTCAAGGACAAGTTCTTCAATAATTTCCAACTGCCAACAATATTGGTTTTAGACTATTACTTTATACTGACTAAGAACTCATTACAATTAAGTGACCATTCAGGAATATTACCAAATGCTAAAGAGTATCACTGAATATTTATCCATTATGTTTTGTTCATAAAAATACAGTGATGTAAATTTTAATAAATAAATGTAAAAAATAAAAGTTAAATCTTTGTTTCAAATGAAACCACCTGATGATATTTCATACTGATCACATGGGTTGTACTGAAATATTATACAAAACAATTTGCTTCAGAAGAAATCTACAAGTAAAATTTACACAATTATGACAAAGTATACCAAGGTTCAAAGGACTGAAATATACAGTGGCAAGTATCACTGATTGCAATAGCTTTTATATAATATTCTGAAATCCTGTGATTATAGTCATTCCTAGTCTAGAATTATCAACTACTACAAGTGTAGTTGGATCATTTAACAAATACACAAACACAACCCACGAACATGCAAGCTCATTTAATACTATTTAAAAAAAACTAACTCCTGATGCTCCACTTAAAATGATGACAAAAATGAGGATCGAATCATGCAAGTCATAAATTTAACTCTCAATATAGAATCCAAGTATTATCCAGCAGTTTTAGTATTCAAAATTATGCCCAAGCTACAATAAAAAAAGTACAAAGGATTGCTGTCATTATGACCTGCTCACTGAAACAACTACCACAATAAAATAATCTAATGCATTTTTCCTGTGATTGTTTAAAAATGCCCTCTCTACAAGTTCAAAATAAAACATCTTCATTTTGGATGAGCATCTCTACTAATTGTCTTTGATAACGTATGTCATTTAAGGCTGCCATGGGATCCTGTTCTGGGGCTCGCATTAGAGTTGGTCCAAAGACAATCCCAAGATTCTCTGCATTCATCAGGTTGTCCTTCTCATGTCGAGTAACCCTGCGAGATACAACTATCCATTTTAGTATACTGCTTGCAATATTCACTCAAATGCAAGATAGCAAAGCTACAACTCAAATCAAGCAGCACTGTAAATTAATATATTATAGCTTTGACTCAAAATCCTATATATTTGTTTTCACTGGCTTTCTAATCAAGCATTGAGGACAAGTAAAATATCAGTGAGTTTTAAAACAGAATAAACACCTGAGGCACAAGAACAAAGCTTTAAAGAAGACCATTCAGTCTCCTCCATCCAACAGACGTGTTCAAGTTAGACAAGTTAAAGTATCAGCTTGAAAGCTGCACTTATTGTAGCCAACATTGAATGGACTGGGACCTGGGAGGAACCCAAGATAACTTAATCCAAGGGTTCCCAATTTGAGGTCCATGGAACCCTTGTTTAATGGTATTGTTCCATGGCACAAAAAAAGGTTGGGAACCCCGGTTTAATCAATCCAGCATTTCTGGTTGCACGTTGTTGGAAACAAGGTAGTCTGGTGTTTTGCATGTATGCCCTGACCTCCGTTATTATTTAGGATGGTGATATTCATGGAATCTCCTTCTCCTGTTGCTTATTAACAGAAATGGAAACTTTCAATGCACTGTGTAATGATTTGATCTGTATGAATAGTATGCAAGCAAGCTTTTAACTGAATCTCAGTATATTTGAAAATATACCAATTCCAACTTTGCTCTGCTGTAACTTACTTAAATTTCTTAATTTTGTTTACAGCATGCTCTTGTTGTTTAGCATGCATAAGGCCCTATTAGTGGCTTCATCAAATTTGTATTGTATTTTTAGGTTCCTTGCTACTGCTCCTGTGGTGTTCTTCTACACGCCTCACTGAACAGGTGCTGATCATGATAGTGTGAGACTTATGGCAAGTGATGATGTTACATATTGTGGTTTAATAGAAACTTGCTGCTGTTGATAGGATATAAAATGCTCGGTGCTTAATTTTGAGTGATAAGATGTGTTTATTTTCCAATTAGCGCTATTGACATATCAAATAACACAGTGGAGGTCTCTACTAAAGTGAAAATTAGAAAAATAGAGGCTATGGGTAACCCTAGGTAATTTTTAAGGTAAGGATATGTTTGGCACAGCTTTGTGGGCCGAAGTGCCTGTATTATGCTGTAAGTTTTCTATGTTCTATAAGATTGTATTGTATTTCCACATGGATTTTTGGGATTCTGCTACCCACTTATAACATCATTGTCAGAGGCATGTATGCATATATACAGTAAATCTGATTTTATTAACCTTTTAATTTGAAGCAGTTTCATCATGTGGTTGCTGGACCATTTTCAAGGGTAATTAAGTCAACCATATTGCTTTGATTCAGTAGGAAAAAACAAGCCAGAATAGAGAAGCAAGAAACATCTCTATTAGTAAAAATCATTGGTGAGCTCAGTGGGTTTTTGTGACAATATGACATCCTCAATGGGAGTAAAAATCCATGTTTTTTATTTTGATTTATTGAAGTAAACAAATGTATGTTCTCTCTCTGCTATGGTGGGATCTGAACTGTTGTCTCCGGATTATAAATATGGGCCTCTGTTTGCCTTTTCAGGAACAACCATAATGCTGTTATAACACAACTTAACAGATTTAATGAAATCAATCCATATTTGGAAACTGCAGAATTAGAATGGTTTTGCTTATTCAATGTTGATTCTTTGCACTTGTAAATGAGAAAATAACATATGAATTCTAAGTTCAATAGATACATCTAATACGGTTTCATGATGCATTACATTCACTGCTCCTCATTGAACTATTATGGGATGTAGTTGAGCGACATTTGGTTCCTTGATTTTTTTCTTCCTCTAACAGATTGATTGGAAGTATTTTTAGTTTGCATTCTGCCAGAAGCATGGAGGGAACAGATATATTGGCATGTATATAGAACTAGTGTAGATTTAGTTTTCAACCATTTTCTATCATTTTTAGATAAGAAATGGAATACATCTATCAAGCTCAAATACAATATTTGGAATTTTATAACTAATATAAACAAACTTCAATAGCTATGCCTTACTTCTTTAAATGAGCCATAAGGTATCTTAGAGTTTCACAGTGTGCAGGTGGCAACATTTTTAATGCTTCATGAATTGACTCTAATCGTGCATCAGGATCTGGAATCTCTGCAAAAGAAACAGAATATAAATCACTCAAACTTTAAATGATTTAAACATTTTCAGAATTTCACAAATGATTTCTTCAATCAGCAGAAATCATGAAATTTAATAAAAGTTACTTGAGAAGAAGCACATTTTAAATGTAAAATACTTCATTCATAACTAGGCGATATTGCCTATTGCTTTATAGGCTATGCCTGCTTCTTTGTTGACTCTGTAGAACAGTCCATGTTCGAAGCCTTCACTACTAATACTCTCCAAATCTTCTTCTGCTATATTGACGACTGCATTGATGCTGCTTTAAACACTCATGCTGAATTCATCAATTTCATCAACTTTGCATCCAGTTAGTCCATTTCTGACACCTCCCTCCCCTTTCTTGATCTCTCTGTCTCCATCTCTGGAGACAAACTATCAACCAACATCTTTTATAAACCTACCGATCCCCACAGTTATGCTGACCATACCTCTTCCCACACTATCTCCTGTAAAAATGCTATTCCCTTTTCTCAATTCCTTTACCTCCCCTCATCTGTTCCTAGGAAGTGGCTTTCCTTTCCAGGAAATCAGAGATGTCCTCCTTCCTCAAGGAACAGTGTTTTCCTTCTTCCACCATTGCTGCCCTCACCTGCATCCCCTCCGTTTCCTGAACATCTACATTCACCCCATCTTCCCGCTGCCTTAACAGTGATAGAGTTCCTCTGGTCCTTACCTACTACCCCATGAGACTAGGCACCTAACACATCATTTTCCGCAACTTCTGCCAACTCCAAAGGGATCCTACCACTAAACATATCTTTACCTACCCCACCCCCCGCTTTCCACAGGGATCACCCCCTCCACGATTTCCTTGTCCCTCCCTACTAATCTCCCTCCTGGCACTTAACCCTGCAAGCAGTCTAGCGCGACACCTGCCCATTCACCTCTTCCCTCACCTCCATTCAGGTGCCCAAACAGTCCTTCCAGGTGAGGCAACACTTCACCTGCAAAAATACTGGGATCATCTACTGTGTCCCGATGCAACCTCCTCTACGTTGGTGAGGCCCGTCGTAAATTGGGGGACCGCTTTGTCGAGCTCATCCGTTCTATCTGCGGAAAGCAGAACTTCTTGGTGGCCAAACATCTTAATTCTGATTCCCATTCCGACATGCCATTCCATGGCCTCCTCTTGTGCCAAGAAGAGGCCATCCTCAGGGTAGAGGAGCAGCACCTTATATTCTAAACAGGAGGAAATCTGCAGATGCTGGAAATTCAAGCAATACATACAAAATGCTGGTGGAACGCAGCAGGTCAGGCAGCATCTATAGGAAGAGGTACAGCTGCCGTTTTGGGCCGAGACCTGAAATGTCGACTGTACCTCTTCCTATAGATGCTGCCTGACCTGCTGCGTTCCACCAGCATTTTGTGTGTGTTACTTATATTCCATCTTAGTAGTCTCCAACCTGATGGCATGGTTATCTATTTCTCCTTCTGTTAAAAAAATTGTTTTCCTTCCCCTGCCTCTCTTCTTAGTCATAGTCATAGTCACACTTTATTGATCCCGAGGGAAATTGGTTTTCGTTACAGTTGCACCATAAATAGTAATAAAACCATAAATAGTTAAATAGTAATATGTAAATTATTTATGCAGGAAATAAGTCCAGGACCAGCCTATTGGCTCAGGGTGTCTGACCCTCCAAGGGAGGAGTTGTAAAGTTTGATGGCCACAGGCAGGAATGACTTCCTATGACGCTCTGTGTTGCATCTCGGTGGAATGAGTCTCTGGCTGAATGTACTCCTGTGCCCAACCAGTACATTATGTAGTGGATGGGAGACATTGTCCAAGATAGCATGCAACTTGGACAGCATCCTCTTTTCAGACACCACCGTCAGAGAGTCCAGTTCCATCCCCACAACATCACTGGCCTTACGAATGGGTTTGTTGATTCTGTTGGTGTCTGCTACCCTCAGCCTGCTGCCCCAGCACACAACAGCAAACATGATAGCACTGGCCACCACAGACTCGTAGAACATCCTCAGCGTCCGGCAGATGTTAAAGGACCTCTGTCTCCTCAGGAGATAGAGGTGGCTCTGACCCTTCTTGTAGACAGCCTCAGTGTTCTTTGACCAGTCCAGTTTATTGTCAATTCGTATCCCCAGGTATTTGTAATCCTCCACCATGTCCACACTGACCCCCTGGATGGAAACAGGGGTCACCGCTACTTTAGCTCTCCTCAGGTCTACCACCAGCTTCTTAGTCTTTTTCACATTAAGCTGCAGATAATTCTGCTCACACCATGTGACAAAGTTTCCTACCATAGCCCTGTACTCAGCCTCATCTCCCTGCTGATGCATCCAACTATGGCAGAGTCATCCGAAAACTTCTGAAGATGACAAGACTCTGTGCAGTAGGTGAAGTCCGAAGTGTAAATGGTGAAGAGAAAGGGAGACAAGACAGTCCCCTGTGGAGCCCCAGTGCTGCTGATCACTCTGTCGGACACACAATGTTGCAAGCACACGTACTGTGGTCTGCCAGTCAGGTAATCAAGAATGCATGACACCAGGGAAGCATCCACCTGCATCACTGTCAGCTTCTCCCGCAGCAGAGCAGGGCGGATGGTGTTGAACGCACTGGAGAAGCCAAAAAACATGACCCTCACAGTGCTCACTGGCTTGTCCAGGTGGTCGTAGACACGGTTCAGCAGGTAGATGATGGCGTCCTCAACTCCTAGTCGGGGCTGGTAGGCGAACTGGAGGGGATCTAAGTGTGGCCTGACCATAGGCCGGAGCAGCTCCAGAACAAGTCTCTCCAGGGTCTTCATGATATGGGAGGTCAATGCCACCGGTCTGTTGTCATTGAGGCCGCTGGGGCGCGGCGTCTTCGGCACAGGGACGAGGCAGGACGTCTTCCACAGCACAAGAACCCTCCTTCTATTCCCCACTCTGGACTTTTACCTCTTCTCACCTGTCTATTACTTCCCCCTGGGTCCCCTCTTCCTCATCTTTCTCCAATGGTTCACTCTCCTCTTCTGTCAGATTCCTTCTCCAGCCCTTGACCTTTCCACCCAACTGGTTTCACCCGTCACCTTCTAGCTGGCCTCATTCCCTCCCCCCACCTTTTTATCCTGGCATGTTCCCCCTTCTTTTCCGTCCTGACAAAGGGTCTTAGCCCACTTTGGGAGCAAGAACAGGAAGGCAGATTATTATCTGAACGGTGTGGAGTTAGGTAAGGGAGAAATACAAAGAGATCTAGGAGTACTTGTTTATCAGTCTCTGAAGGTGAATGAGCAAGTGCAGCAGGCAGTGAAGAAGGCTAATGGAATGTTGGCCTGTATTACAAAGGGAATTGAGTACAAGAGCAAGGAAATCCTTTTGCATTTGTACAGGGCCCTGGTGAGACCACACCTGGAGTATTGTGTGCAGTTTTGGTCTCCAGGGTTAAGGAAGGACATCCTGGCTGTGGAGGAAGTGCAGCGTAGGTTCACTAGGTTAATTCCTGGGATGTCTGGACTGTTTTACGCAGAGAGGTTAGAGAGACTGGGCTTGTACATGCTGGAATTAAGGAGATTGAGGGGGGATCTGATTGAGACATATAAGATTATTAAGGGATTGGACAAAATAGAGGCAGGAAATATGTTCCAGATGCTGGGAGAGTCCAGTACCAGAGGGCATGGTTTAAGAATAAGGGGTAGGTCATTTAGGACAGAGTTGAGGAGGAACTTCTTCTCCCAGAGAGTTGTGGAGGTGTGGAACGTTCTGCCTCAGAAGGCAGTGGAGGCCAATTCTCTGGATGCTTTCAAGAAGGAGCTAGATAGGTATCTTATGGATAGAGGAATCAAGGGTTATGGGGACAAGGCAGGAACCGGGTATTGATAGTAGATGATCAGCCATGATCTCAGAATGGCGGTGCAGGCTCGAAGGGCCGAATGGTCCACTTCTGCACCTGTTGTTTATTGTCCATTGTCAAAACGTTGACTGTTTATTCATTTCCACAGATGCTGCCCGACCTGCTGAGTTCCTCCAGCATTTTGTGTGTGTTGCTCTGGATTTCCAGCATTTGCAGACTTTCTCATGTCTATATTGCTTTAACAGTTTCTTTTCTTATTTATCTCACGCAAAAGGAATTTCATGGGGACAAATTTTCACCTCTTTATAAAGGGGAACAATATATAATGGAGTAAAACACTTGCTGGAAATCAGTTTCAGCTGAATTCTCTCATCTCAGCCCAGCTGCAAACTGTGCTAAGTAGAGGGAAGACTTTCCAAATCACAAAAGGACTCTTCTTCAACATAGCAACTGATGGGAATTATTGTGAGGTTTGATAAAGATGTTTAAAATTAATGAATGTTGGAACAAAGTTATGTCATGATCATTTCACCAAAGTTTGCTTGCTCTAAGCTCATAACGAGCCACTGCAGGGGAGATGAATTTAAATTGTGACCAAATCTTTAATGAAAAAAAAGAAACATTTTACAACCAAGAAATGAACTTTAAAACAACAATTAAGTACTTCCCATGGACATTAATCATTTTTGTTCGAATAGACTAAGAACAATTTGCAAGCCACAGTTCATCATTATAATTATAGATAGATACAGCATGGAAACAAATCCTTTAGTTCACAGTCTATGCTGAACATCAACTACCCATTTATAGAAATTCCACCTTAACCCAGGTTTTACTTCCTCACATTCTCATCAGATCCACTCACCTATCCACAAGGGACAAGTTACAGCGGCCAATTAACCTACAAACCTGCATATTTTTGGATATGCAAAGAAACTGCAACACTTGCAAGAATCTTAAAGTGTTGTAAGAAGAATGTACAAACATCGCACAGATAGCACCCACGGTCAGGATTCAATCCTGATCTCCAGCACTGTTAGGTTAGGCTGTGGTTCTACTAGCTGTCCCTTTGTGTTTCCTGTGATTGACAGATGACTGAACAATAAAAACCTTTTATACTAAATTGGTAAACAATAAATCAATAAAACACACAATTATATTTTATATGCATAAAATAACTACTCACGAGCAGCTTCAATAAATTTTGGATATGCATCATATGTGATAAGCGGAATAGGCAAATCTCTGAAGTAAAGTTTAAGTGCACCAGTGATAATATTTATATCTTCATAAATATTCACAGAAATGTCTGCTTTCTCACCATCTAAGAGACAAAACAGTTAACAAAAACATCAACAAATATTCAATTCAGTATCATTATTGTATTTTAATATTATGTTCAGAACAGATCAAATGTTCTCTGATTCATAATGCAGTATCTTTGTGCAAAGAGACCATAGTAGAATGCTCCTTAAGCAATATTTTAAAAGATCATAATTTTCTTCAGCTACAAGCTTCACATCTCACCATGAACAGCATCATATTACAGATATTTTAGATAGAATAATATCACAGTCTTATTATGACACAGTGAAGGGGCTACTTAGCTCATCAGGTCCATGCAGCCCCCAACACAGCAATCCCATCAGTCTCACTCCCACTCTCCTTATTACACTGAACATTTATATTATTTTCTCTCACGTACATATTACTTCCCTTTCTGAGTATCCTGTTACTCATCCACACTCAGGGATAATCTACTGTGACCAAATGATACAGCTTCCGGATGTGGAGGAAAACAGACCAGCTGGCAGAAACCCAGTCACCTGGTAGAAACTCACATAATCACTGAATAACATACAGCAGACAAGGTCGGGATTGAATATGGGTCCATGGAACTTAAAAAGCAGCAACACATGGCCACCAAGCCACTCAAAATGGCACAATCCTGCAACCACTGTAAACTGTAATTTCTTCTATAATACAGCATAAAGTGGTTTACAGCAGAAAAGGTCATGTCTGGCTTGGGAAAAATGTACAGAAATATGAAAGATGTTTTTATAAAGCTACACAGATTTACTATTTTAATTGCCGAATTTTGCAGTTAAAGTTGCATGGTTTTGATTGAAAATATTAGTATGCTTGAGGTTTAAGCAAAAAGGAGGGGTATGACATTAATCCAAGGTGATTATGGTGAAGATGGAGATGGCTGTTGAGGAGTGATAAGCAAGAACACAAAGGTTACCAATGCTGGGATCTGATAAGTAAAGGAGGTGACAATAGGAACCATAACAGGAGAGGTGAATAGTAATTGGAACCAGAACCAAAACAGGAACGAGTAGAAGTGTACGTTGGGATGGTGGCGGGAGGAGTAGTAAATAAATGGGCTTGCTGTTGTGCCAGGCCTAACCTGCCCAGGTAGAAAAGGTTTTGTGGTAAGTTCTCCAATGCATTTACCAGGGTACTACAGCAAGACCATGCTCCGATATTACAGCTTATGTGGAATTCAAAGCTGGAGAACAGCCAGGAAATCACTAGCTGGTGTTAGTCAGCAAGGACTTCCATATATGTAATGAAGTCACAAACTCCAGGACAGGGGTGACGAGTTAGTATATGCCAGTAGTCTAGCAAAGAAGTCCTGTATTTCCCTGCAAGTCTAACACATTGTATTAAGTTTGTCTCTGACTCAATATCTACCAAAAATTCAGTTTAGGGACTCTAGAATATGTGCAATATTACTGATATACAAACAGAAAATCTTAAGTACTAAGAATAAAATTTTGTCTCCAATGAAGTATAAAAATAGACTTACCACTCTATTCAACCAGCTGCTGTTGTTGATCACTGTGTACTTAAATTCACACTGTTACTAAATGACAAGGCTCTGCAGTTCTTCCACTAATTTAGGAAGCTGGAGAACTGATATATTTATAGGATATTTTTCCACTAATTTAGGAAGCTGCAGAACTGATATACTTATAGGATTTATTTTAACCTTCATCTGCTGATAGACACGAAAATATCTCATTTTCATTTTCTCTGACTAGACTGACCTCAGTCAAAGTCTGAAATCTTCAAAGGTGCTAATCTAAAAAAAGTCAAGCATAATAGAGTCCATCTGCTTGTTGTAAATATCAATGTATGTTACCCTTATGTTTGATGTGGAAAATTAAATTGCACATACCTCTGTCAAATGCCAGCTTGACATCTTCAATTAGATCACTAAATCCCGATACTCTGTATAAACCTTCAGACATTAAACCTAAAAAATGTAGTACAGTTAAGGTTATGTACATGGAAAATTAAAGCTTGTATTAGTAAACTAAAATGAAACCAGTGAGTTACAGAGACACACAGTATAGTATGGAAATAGGCCTGTTGGCTCATCAAATCTGTAGCAAATATCAACTACGCATTTACATTAATACTATATTAATCCAATTTCTTTATTCATCGCTTATTCAAGCAATTGGATTGTGTAAAATCCCATGCTGTTCAGTAATGTAAACCTGGTGTTCTGTGCTGTAATTCACAGGACACTGCATTTTGAGCACAGATGCATCAATACGATTCCATATGACTTCAGAGCAGGATTAGGCCATTTGGCCCATCAAGTTTACTCTGCCATTCAGTCATGACTGATCGTTTTTTTCCCCTCCTCAGCCCCACTCCTGACCTTCTCCTGGTAACCTTTGATGCCATATCCAATCAAGAACCTATCAATCTCTGCCTTAAATACACTCTGTGGAGACTTGGCCTCCACAGCTGCCTGTGGTAACAAATTCCACAAATTCACCAACTTCTGGCTAAACAAATTTCTCCACATCTCTGTTTTCAACGGACACCCCTCTATCCTGAGGCTGTGCCCTCTTGTCCTAGACTCCCCCAACATGGGAAACATCCTTTCCACACCTACTCTGTCTAGGCCTTTCAACATCCTTCAATCTCTATACCATTTTCCAAACATTAAACAATTTGCTTCTTTGTAAACAGGCTGCCACATTAAATTTAAACATTCTTTTACCAGTGAATAGAAGGTTCAAAGTATTTAAATTTATTTCAGAGGCAAAACCCTCAGTTTAAACTGCATAAACTTCAGTTGCTGGAAATTCAAAGAATCCTTTTACCTCCCCCCACAGCTATGCAACTGCCAAAAAGGAGAGGACAAGAGATACAAACTCTGATGTTTGTCATCCATGCCTTGGTTTTCAATCTGATACTTGAAACTTGAATGAAGTCTTTGATTAAAGCTAGATAGAGGTGTATTAAAGATTTTATGATCGATTCAATATGCAGCATCTTCTTAAGGTCTTCAGCAGCAATAGGAAGTCAGGAAATCACACAAAAAGCTGGAGGAACTCAACAGGTCAGGCAACATCTATGGAAATTAATAATCAGTCAATGTTTCGGGCTGAGACTCTTCATCAGGACTGGAAAGGAAGGGGGAAGAAGCCAGAATAATATGGTGGGGGGGAGGTGGTGGAGGAGGGGAAGGAGTTCAAGCCCGAATGTGATAGGTGGGGGAGAGGGCGGAAGGTGATGAAGTAAGAAGCTGGGAGGTGATGGGTGGAAAACGCAAGTGGATGGAGAAGAAGGAATCTAATGGGAGAGGAGGGTGAACCATGGGAGAAAGGAAAGGAGGAGGGGCACGGGGGGAGATGAGAGGCAGGTGAGGAGAACAGTACAGGTAAGGGGGACACAGAGTGGGGAATTGAAGAGGGAAGGTGGAGGGGGAAAAATTACCATGTTGGAGAAATTGATGTTGGAGGCTACCTGGTTGGAATATGAGACGTTGCTCCTCCAACCTGAAAGTGGCCTCATCGTTGCAGTAGAGGAGGTCATGGACCAATATGTCGGAATGGGAAAGGGGCTTGGAATTAAAATGCTTGGTCAGCGAGAAATTCTGCTTTTTTGCGGAAGAAGCAAAGGTGCTTGACAAAGTGGTCTCCCAATCTACCTCGAGTCTCACCAATGTAGAGAAGCCACAAAGTAGAGAAGTCAGGAACTGATTAATCAGAATTTTTTTTAAAACTTTGTTCCAGTTTTGAAGCCATTACTGGTTTCAGTAACCTCATAAACTTATGGGACCTTTATATATCAGACCTTTGGCTGAATCCTAAATTCTACTTCTCTGTTACAACGAGATTCTCTCAACCATTGTTGTGACTTTAACCTCACTGATCTGGCACCATGCGTCATCAGCAACAGTGGATGAATTCCACTACAATATACAGCTTTATGGCCAGACAGTGCAGGGTGAGGTAAGAAAAGGACAAGGACAAATTTAATTTTAAAAATTTTAATCGATAACGGCAATGCCATCAAATCCAGCATTTCTTGTTTTTCCCCTAATTGTATTTGAAATGATAGTAGTGAGCCACTTTCTTGAATATTTTGATAATGTGTTCCTTCTGTAGTGGATTCCAGGATTAAGTCCTAAAGATTCTGAAGCAACAGCAGTATACTTCCAGATAAGTTCAGAAAGTGATTTGAAGGCAAACCTGAAGGTAGTTTCCAGCCTTTGACACTCACAGTGACAGGTGTGACAGCTATTGAAGTAGCATACGCTAGTAATTGCAGTGCATTTTGTACATGGTACATAGTGTACGTATGCCTGTAAGTGATGGTAGGGTGAATGCTAATGGTGGTGGATTGGGTGCCAATGAAGTGAACTGTCTCCTCATGGCTGGTGTTGAGCTCCTTGAATATTGCTGGAATTGCATGCAACCAAACCTGTGGAGAGCATTCTATCAAGCTCCAGACTTGCACTTTGTGGATGAGGGAGGCCATGAGAGAATAAGAAAAAGTGAAGCATTGCCAGAGGATGCCTAACTTCTGACTGGTCCTTGGGGTCAGCTTTTATATACCTGTTCTAGTTTTGTCCCAGGTCAACAATGACTCGTACACAACTGGTTGATGGAAAATCTGCTGTAGTAATGCAGCTGCATGTCAAAGGGAGGTAGTCAGATATGGTTGCTTGCTAGAGGTGGTTACTGACTGGCATTTGTATGGCATAAACATTGCTAGTGTGTATTGACTGGTTTACTTTGTAAACAGATGTAAATAAAAATTGGCATTGGACAATCATGAGTGAAAATTCCTCTTATTGAATTCATGATGGTAAATTACTAATGAAGCACCTGAAAATGATTGGACCTTGGATACATCCTCCAGTAACCTCTTAGGGTCATGATGCTTGGTTTTAAGTTCAACTGTTTCTCTGTCCATAGAAGCTACCTGACCTGTTGAGTATTTTCAGCATTTTTAGTTTCATTTAAGATTTCTAGTATCCATGATATTTCATTTTTGAATCCTTAAGCACACCTTTGTTATCAATGTACGTGTACAGAAGTAAGTACAGGATAATCTATGTGTCTTTACTGCAGTTTCAAATCTTTCACCTTCATTAACATTGTAACTATCAGTGATTGTCAACCATCCAAGAATCGTGGCTCCTACCTCTGCTTTCAATTTCTCGGATGCACATATCCACCACCATTGGCCTCTTTGAATTATGTGCTTTAACCAGTGTTGTCAGGTCACAGCTATAGACTTTTTTCACATGTTTCAGATCAGGCTTGCAATCATGTGGAACCATCTTGGAACACTGTTTGTGAACATTCAAGCCACAATCTAAGAATGCAGAATAAGAGAGACATTTTAAAATTGCAATCACTCCTACGCAAATAAGTTAACTCAACTATATTGTATCTAGAGATATTTTAACTTCAGAGTCAATCTAAAGGTAGCTTTTTCATCTGCAATACTTTTTGACTAGAGCAAAAATCATTACCTCCTTTTTCTGCAATCACCCAATGAAGTACTGAAAATTCGTGACTGCTGCCCTCATCGTCAATTTATCATTTACTTCACTTATTGATAGCTGGGCACGAAGAGAACAAATGCAGTAGTTTTGTACCCATCCCTTTGATCGTGTGCCTACTGTCTTTGCTGTTACTTTCAGACCATAAAACATAAGGGCAGAATTAGGCCATTCTGCCCATTGAGTGTGCTCTGCCATTTCATATGGCTGATATATTATCTCTCTCAAACCCACTTTCCTGCCAGATTGAGGCTTTTCAAAATGTAAATAAGTATGATTTGTAAGCAGCTATAGACTGTTTCAACTGATTGGCAAGATAGTAAAAAAGGACGATCAATTTTAAGAAAATAAATAAAAGACTTAAAAGAGAACATGTGATTGATGAGAACATGCAAACATTGCCAAAATCTATGATGAATCTATATTGCCAAAATCTATAAATATTTTCAAGTATTATCTGTTATCCCCATGAAACAAACCCTTTTTCCCAGGCGTCTCTAGGGACGCGGTTCATTAGCCCCTCACTAACAGCCACTGGACTCAGAAGTGAGAAAACCACCTTTCTCAAACTCCGTACATCTAGGGTTGGTTTGCTCTGGGTCCCACCAAAAGGATGTCTCGACAACTCAAACCCCAATCTGTGCGAAAACTGTGTAAATACTGCCCCCATGCAATTAGCTGTCAGCAAGAAATAATAGATCATACACTGCAATTACAAAGAAAGTTTATTTACAAATTTCAGCTTTATCAAACAGTTACAGAAAAAAGAAAAAAAAAGAAAAAGGGACCATTACAGTATTAACCCAGTCCAAATGTACACATTAAGTTGGAGTTCCCATTAAGTCCCATAATTAGTGGCGGGCTTTCTACTATTTCTTGCACACATAAATGACTTGAAGGTGTGGATGGGTGGGTTTGTAAGTTTGAAGATGACACAAGATTAGTGGAATAGTGGATACTGTAGAAGATTGCCAAAGGATACAGTAGGATATAGATTGATGTATAGATCAGTGGAGAAATGGCAGGTAGATTTTAATCTGGGCAAGTGTGAGGTGTTGCACTTTGGAAGATCAAATGGAAAGGAAAAGGACACAATTAATGGCAGGACTGTTAACACACAGAGGCATAGAACACTACAGCACAGAAACAGGCTTTTTGGCCCATCTAGTCTGTGCTAAATTATTAATCTGCCTAGTCCCATTGACCTGCACCCTAAGCATTCCACCTTTAATCTATGACCTCTAGCTCTAGGCTCCCTAAACTTGGTGGAAAAAGCTTGCTTGCACTTATCCTGACTATACCCCTCATAATTTTATATACTTTATCGAATCTCCCCTCATTCTGCTACACTCTTAAGTCCTAACCTATTCACATTTCTCTATAACTCAGGTACTCAAGTCCTGGTAACATCCTTGTATATTTTCTCTGCACTCTTTCAATGATATCAGTAGCTCTTCTGTACGTAGGTGATCAGAACTACATACAATACGGCAAATTAGACCTCCCCATCAGAGAAAACAACCCTAGTTTGTCCAACCTCTCCATATAGCAAATGCCCTCTTGTGTACCCTCTCCAAAGCTTCCACATCCTTACTATAATAGGGCAACCAGAAATGACTGGAATATCCCAGATATATTATAACTAGAGTTCTATAAAATTGCAACATAACTTCCTGACTCTTAAACTCAATGCCTTGATTAATAAAAGCAAATACACTATATGCCTTCTTTGCCACCCTATGAGTTTGTGTGGCCACTTTCAGGGTAACTGAGAATGCCGTTCTATACAAAAGGCCTGGATGAGATACAGTTTGTCAAACTGTACTCAGGCAAGTTTCCTTAATCAATACAATAGGTCCCAGCTCCAAAGAGTGCAATACTAGATCTGGAGTTTTGGAGGCTGAGGGGAGACCGGAGAGAAGTTTTTACGATTATGAGGCATTGATAGAGACAGTCACCATCTTTTCCCCAGGGTTGAAATGTCTGATACTAGTAGGTATGCATTTAAGATGAGAGGGGGTAAATTCAAAGGAAATGTGTGGATCAAGTTTGTTTTACATTGAATGGTGGATGCCTGGAATACGCTGCCAGGAGTGGTTGTGGTGGCGGCAGGTACAATGGAGGTATTTACGAGGTGCTTAGATAGACACTTGAACATGTAAGAGAATGGAAAGGTATGGATCATGTGGAGGCAAAGGCAATTAGCTTAATTAGGAATCATTAGCTTAATTAGTTTAGAACAATGCCATGGTCCTGTGCTGTGATGTTTATATTTTATGTTCTTATTGACCCCTTATGAAAATAATAGTTAATTTGTATTTTTGTGTTTGCCTTTTCAGAGACACAAGAGTGCAGTCAGTTCTGTATTTTCTGTATGCACAGAAGTTGCTGTATTGTGCTGTCTGTGCAATGACTATCAATCAGGTCTTGTGTTCAGCAAAATATCGTGCGAGTTACATTTTAAATTATATTGCTAAGGAACAGAAACTGGAGTCACATAATGTGCAGAATGAGTGCATTATGAACTACCAATGTGAAAGTTACATTTCCCTTCTAAAACAGGGCAATTGCTGGCTTTATTCATTTAATACTAAGATTTCAGAGAAAAACATGCAATTTTAGGAAATTGCTTAGAAATTTGACAGTTAAACATACTAATTTATGATGAAAGGTCTGTAAACATATTTGGAATAGATTATTTTCAATTCAAAAAATAAAATTAAAATCACATTTTAAAGACAAAATTACCTGCACATTTCACACCCTGAGCAATCAAGCCCCACATAAAATTGGCACAGTATTCACACCAGTGAGGCCCTCGGAATGTGTGAACCTGTAAAAAGTAATAGTAAGAAAAAAACAGTATGGGATAGCACCAAGAATTCTTGAGATTAATTATTTGATTAAGATTCAGAACTGTTCAAAGTTGAAGAGAAATCTTAAAATAATGGTCACTTAAGAGCGAAAACCATCAACACTCAAAAGTCGAGAAATTGTGATTGAGACCCAGGTGCTCTTAATACAGTTTTTATTCTTACAATACTTGACAGTCTTTTGAGTAATTAAAACATTAAAATGCAAAATTCCATAACCATCAAGCTTTTTTATATAATATATTGGTTACACATAAAAGGTATATTACCATGGCAACTATCAGATTACTGCAATCAATATTAGCATTTTTAGATTTAAAGGAACAGTAATATCTTATTGTTAGCCATTTCTAGAAAACGAACTTATTACAAAAGTATTTTTTTAAATCACAGGTGCATTAAGTAAATCCTAGACATACTAAAACAAATTTATCTGAACTTATTTATGGTTGAAACTTTCATTTTCAGGTCTGAACATACACAAAACCAAACCAGAGATATGCAACTATTGCTATACACCAATAGATAATCAAAATTTTCTTTGGTATTGCTGAGACAAAGCAGAGATGTTGTGATTGTACATAAATGCCAGATCAAACAACATGCATAATATTAAATAATAATGTAACAATGTTCCATCAGGTTCTGATCAAAGCAGCATTTACTCTGTTCTCTGATTCAATTAAACACTAGAAAAACAAGTGACAACAAAAATTCAAGTTTAACCAATGCTTAAGGATTATTTTTCCATAAAACATGGGGCTACTGATATCACAAGGAATTAACCCCTCTTACAAATGTTTTCTAACAATTAAAGTCAGTAAGTCCTTTAGGACATATTTGCCACTTTAACTGCCCCATACAACTGGAACTTCTTATGTAATAGTCATAAATATTTAGAAAGAGGCTTAAAAGATCATTGCTTAAGGGCAAATATGTTTTAGACTTTTTCATTATTATTTGGAAAAAACTAGAATTATAGTACAATTATTTCATGAGCCTGCGCAGTCTATTAGCAAATTATTAAACTGCCATGGAAACATCTCCGTGGGAATTATTTTCTAATTATCAAGAGTCCAGTAAAAACATTAGAAATAACAGACTTTACAATTGTGAATAATCCTTTGTGGTGGTGCTATCTTTTACCCCCATCACCTCATTAACATTAAAAGCAAAAATACAGTCCAGTTGCTTGTAACAATTAAGACATCTGAACATATACTCGAGGCAAATTATGTGCAACAAATGTTTGAGAACATCTCATTGGGCTATGTTAAAAGGACTGATCTGTTGTATTAAATGAAGATGCAACACTTCCAAACAACTGCCAGTATGAAGATTTTCCTGTTAAAATTGTGCATTTCCTTTAATCTGATTGAGAGAAGATGGCTCAGTGCATCTTCTTCAATGTTGAAATGCATGGATAGCAAATTTAAAAACATCAGACAAAATTGCCAGAGCCAGGATTATGTAACATGCAGTACAGAATTAATTTGTAAATTTAACAGGCATATTTCAATTTAAACGTCTTAATAAAGCAATTCATTTTGATAATTGTTCAGTTGGAATAGAGAAAAAAATGAACTTAAATTATTGATAATTTTACAATACAAACACTTCTTGAATATCATCATCAATAAGTAAATTATCAAATTTACACATCTGTTTACGTAATATTAAGTTCACATCCTTACCTTAAAATTATGTACTTTTTCATATTTGGGAATTCGTTCACTTTCCTTAAGTGTGGCTCTTCGAACAAGTGAAGACAGCTGTGAATAAGCAAACTGTTTTAGGGGTTGCCAAAGAGTTGAGAATATTTTTTTGGGTCTCATTCTTAATCCTAGAGCTGCTCCTAAAACTTCACGACGGTTCTCTTGCTTAGGTCCACAAATTTGGAATTTATAAGATTTTGTACTAGAACAAGATTGCTTGGATGGCATTTTTGTTGTATGGTGCAATCTTTTGGGACAACCTGGATTAATTATTTCCTTGAATGAAAATTTGATGATAGATTTTATCTAGCTACACCAAAAAATCCACACTTTTTCAACACAAAAAATGATGTGATCCACAGAATGTTAAGTTACAAATAACTTTCTGCATGTGGTAAACTAAGTCTTCAAAAAGCATACAAAGTAGCTGAGCTGTCACTATTTCACCTTACAACAGATTACATCAGACATTTTCTTTGGAACAATTAAATACATTGAATTAACTAGCACAGAATTTAAAATACTCTTCTTTTGTCAGATGAAGACACCCAAATCATTTGGTCTAGTTAACAATTCATCTTCAAGCTGAGGGTCAGATTTAGCACCCATTTAAGGATATTATTCTCTGCACATTTGTTCTGATGGCTTCCTGAATTAACAATGCTCTAAATCCTGCTGTCAACCAGTCTGTGGTTACTAAGCTCTTGTCAACATTAATCTCATGGAGTCCGGGGGCTGGAAGAATAGAGACTGGGAGAATTTTGAGGGGGAGGGGTTGGGGGTTGCGTTGAAGTAACCACAGTGAATTAGTCAGGTCATATTAAAAAATCAGCCAGCCAATAAAAATCATTGGCACTGATCCACTGCTCCCACGACTGATGCGTTCATCACATTAGATTAAAAAACAACTATCAGAAAGAAAGTAATGAGTAAGAATGACTCATACATCATTAAAATATAACACCATATAGCTATCTTAAATGAATCACAATTAGATTTTCCTATTCAGTCTCATGAAATGTTGAGAATTACAAAATTGTTCACACAAATATTGAAAACATTATTTTACAAATAAAAAATCTTTAATATCCTACATCATTGTTTCATGGAGGAAGGTATAAAATGAACCATAATTTAGCTTCTTTTCTCACAATCATGAATATATTCAAATTGGATAGATATTAAATGGTTTAAACTATAATATTCAAAGAGCTTTTCACCAGAAATAGGATTAGTTATTGCAGAAGTGCCTCGTCTTTACAACTAAAATTGAGTTAAGAGCAAGATCTTAGCTTTCTTATTATTTCTAGAAAGCCATTGATTTGTATGACACCTACAACTATCAGAAGTTATTTATAATCTGTTTTAATGAGGTCTTAAAACATCTGTTATGCAACTGAGGACATGACAATAAACTAGCCATATAAAATATAAAAAATAGTGGAATGAATAGTGGAATGAAAGTTAAATAGTGCTATTAGTGCCATTTAAAAGAAGCCAGAACCTCTTGATGGCTGCTCTGTGACGAACCAACAAAAATCCTTGAAGGATGGCATTAGGAAAAAGCTCGTAATGAGTAATCAAGCTTTCTGATGCAGCACTGAGGGGTCTGGTTCTGAAAATCGACAAGAGGATGGAGACGAGAGCTGTTGCCTGAAATACTTTGTAATTCCTGAGACAATACAGAGTCTTACAGGCAACAGTTTCACTGGTGGTTGAAAGTGCACAAAGGTCAATGGTTGTAGCCTAACTGCCAGGATACAATGTCAAACCAGAAAGAATAGCTTGACAGCCTCAGAGTTGTCAAAGCAAGAATCCTAACTCTATCAGTCCATGGTTTGCAAAAACAAATATTTTCAACACCTCTATTCTCCTTCCTACAATCACTCACTACAATTAATTTTCTGCTCACTCTATTCACAGATCTAAATCTCCAAATGTTGCTCTTTACCTCAGGCTTTAGCTTTCACACATTTTCTCTATTCATCTGCAAGAAGAAAATTCTCAAAATAGCTCAATGCTGTCACAGGCTCACATGCTCTTTTCTTATAAGGGGAGACTACACACACCAGGGACATTAGGTAGGCATTGGAAAAAAACAGCCTGTCTGCACATATATATCCAACCCCTATAAAGGTTAGATATCAAGACAAGGGGCAGGTCACAGCTGTGATGATAGGTAGTAAGATACAAGTTGATTTCCAAGGCTTTTTCCACGCTGTACTCTGCTTTTCCCTTTTCAGGATTATTCCATTTAGCTATTTTCATTCGTCACTGATTTCTAAATACTCCCCTCATATATGTAAATAAAATACATAAGCTCATCTTCCATTTTAGGTGCTTAAACATTCAAGACATTATCTCAAGAAAAGAGGGTTACTTTCTTGAAGTTGCAATTTCATTTGATATGACAAGATCAGAGATTAGAACCATGTGCACTTTGTACAGGAATTACCATCAATTTAGGTCCCACACCCCCAGGTAAAGGAAATTATTACCCTTCAACCATCATGCTCCTGACAGTGTGAGTAATATCAAACACCTCAACACTTAGCTGATTCATCAACCTATGGACTCACCCTCAAGGACTCTATAACTCATCTCTCTATCTATTATTTCTCAATTAATTAGTATTTGCAGTTTGTCTTCTTTTGCACATTGGTTGTTTGTCAATCTTTGTTTGTAGTTCTTCATTGATTCTATTGTATTTTTTTGTTCTACTGTGAATACCTGCAAGAAGATGAATCTCAGGATAGTCTACACACTTTGATAATAAATTTACTTTGAACTTTGAACTAGACCACCTTGAATAAATGAGCTGGATCTAGTTAGAGGCACAGATAGGAGGTTCTGTGGTCGTGACAGAGAATCCAGGATGATTTGTTGCCTCCCGGGTGCCAGGGTCAAGGATGTCTCTGATCGATTGTATGACATTCTGAAGTGGGAGGGTGATCAGCCAGATGTTGTGGTGCACATCGGTACCAATGACATAGCAAGGAAGAGTGAGGAGGTCCTGGAGAGTGAGTACAGAGAGCTTGGTAGGAAGTTGAAAAGCAGGACCTCGAGGGTGGTAATCTCAGGATTGCTACCTGTGCTACGTGCCAGTGAGGGTAGGAATAGGATGCTCTGGAGGATGAACAAGTGGCTGAGGAACTGGTGTAGGGGGCAGGGTTTCAGATTTCAGGATAATTGGGACCTCTTCTGGGGCAGGTGGGACCTGTACAAGAGAGACGGGTTACACTTGAACTACAGGGGGACCAATATCCTTTCAGGGAGGTTTGTTAGTGCTATTGGGGAGGCTTTAAACTAGATTTGCAGGGGGATGGGAACCAGAGTGCCAGAGCTGACAGTGTGGCTGGGGTGAAAATAAATGATGTTAAAAGTTCAAGCAAATCCGCTAATAGAAAGGTTGTGAGTGGTGGTAAAAATCTTCTGAGGTGTATATATTTCAATGCTAGGAGTATTGCGGGGAAGGCGGATGAGTTGAGGGCGTGGATTGACACGTGGAATTATGACGTTATAGCAATTAGTGAAACTTGGCTACAGGAGGGGCAGGACTGGCAGCTTAATATTCCAGGGTTCCGATGTTTCAGATGTGATCGAGGCAGAGGAATGAAAGGTGGGGGAGTAGCATTGCTTGTTAGGGAAAATATTACAGCAGTGCTCAGGCAGGACAGATTAGAGGGCTTGTCTACTGAGTCCTTATGGGTGGAGCTGAGAAACAGGAAAGGTATGGCCACATTAGTGGGATTGTATTACAGACCACCCAACAGTCAACGAGAATTGGAAGAGCAAATCTGCAGAGAGATAGCAGGCAACTGCAGGAAACAAAAAGTTGTGGTGGTAGGGGATTTTAATTTTCCATATATTGATTGAGACTCCGATACTGTTAGGGGTCTAGATGGTTTAGAGTTTGTAAAATGTGTTCAGGAAAGTTTTCTAAATCAATATAGAGAGGGACCAACTAGAGGGGATGCAATATTGGATCTCCTGTTAGGAAACGAGTTAGGACAAGTGACAGAAGTCTGTGTAGGGGAGCAATTTGGTTCCAGTGATCATAACACTATTAGTATCAACTTGATCATGGACAAGGACAGACCTGGTCCTAGGGCTGAGGTTCTGAACTGGAAGAAGGCCAAATTTGAAGAAATGAGAAAGGATCTAAAAAGCATGGATTGGGACAGGTCGTTCTCTGGCAAGGATGTGATCGGTAGGTGGGAAGCCTTCAAAGGAGAAATTTTTAGAGTGCAGAATTTGTATGTTCCTGTCAGGATTAAAGGCAAAGTGAATAGGAATAAGGAACTTTGGTTCTCAAGGGATATTGCAACTCTGATAAAGAAGAAGAGGGAATTGTATGACATGTATAGGGGAGCAGGGAGTAAATAAGGTGCTTAAGGAGTATAAGAAGTGCAAGAAAATACTTAAGAAAGAAATCAGGAGGGCTAAAAGAAGACATGAGGTTGTCTTGGCAGTCAAAGCGAAGGATAATCCAAAGAGCTTTTACAGGTATATTAAGAGCAAAAGGATTGTAAGGGATAAAATTGGTCCTCTTGAAGATCAGAGTGGTCGGCAATGTGCGGAACCAAAGGAAATGGGGGAGATCTTAAATAGGTTTTTTGCATCTGTATTTACTAAGGAAACTGGCATGAAATCTATGGAATTAAGGGAAACAAGTAGTGAGATCATGGAAACTGTACAGATCGAAAAGGAGGAGGTGCTTGCTATCTTGAGGAAAATTAAAGTGGATAAATCCCCAGGATCTGACAGGGTGTTCCCTCGGACCTTGAAGGAGACTAGTGCTGAAATTGCAGGGGCCCTGGCAGAAATATTTAAAATGTCGCTGTCTACAGGTGAGGTGCCGGAGGATTGGAGAGTGGCTCATATTGTTCCGTTGTTCAAAAAAGGATCGAAAAGTAATCCGGGAAATTATAGGCCAGTAAGTTTAACGTCGGTAGTAGGTAAGTTATTGGAGGGAGTACTAAGAGACAGAATCTACAAGCATTTGGATAGACTGGGACTTATTAGGGAGAGTCAACATGGCTTTGTGCGTGGTAGGTCATGTTTGACCAATCTATTGGGAGTTTTTCGAGGAGGTTACCAGGAAAGTGGATGAAGGGAAGGCAGTGGATATTGCCTACATGGACTTCAGTAAGGCCTTTGACAAGGTCCCGCATGGGAGGTTAGTTAGGAAAATTCAGTCGCTAGGTACACATGGAGAGGTGGTAAATTGGATTACACGTTGGCTCAATGGAAGAAGCCAAAGAGTGGTAGTAGAGAATTACTTCTCTGAGTGGAGGCCTGTGACTACTGGTGTGCCACAGAGATCTGAGCTGGGTCCATTGTTATTTATCATCTATATCAATGATCTGGATGATAATGTGGTAAATTGGATCAGCAACTTTTCAGATGATACAAAGATTGGAGGCGTAGTAGACAGTGAGGAAGGTTTTCAGAGCCTGCAGAGGGACTTGGACCAGCTGGGAAAATGGGCTGAAAAATGGCAGATGGAGTTTAATACAGACAAGGTATTGCACGTTGGAAGGACAAACCAAGGTAGAACATACAGGGTTAATGGTAAGGCACTGAGGAGTGCAGTGGAACAGAGGGATATGGGAATACAGATACAAAATTCCCTAAAAGTGGCGTCACAGGTAGATAGGGTCGTAAAGAGAGCCTTTGGTACATTGGCCTTTATTAATCAAAGTATTAAGTATAAGAGCTGGAATGTTATGATGAGGTTGTATAAGGCATTGGTGAGGCCGAATCTGGAGTATTGTGTTCAGTTTTGGTCACCAAATTACAGGAAGGATATAAATAAGGTTGAAAGAGTGCAGAGAAGGTTTACAAGGATGTTGTTGGGACTTGAGAAACTCAGTTACAGAGAAAGGTTGAATAGGTTAGGACTTTATTCCCTGGAGCATAGAAGAATGAGGGGAGATTTGATAGAGGTATATAAAATTATGATGGGTATAGATAGAGTGAATGCAAGCAGGCTTTTTCCACTGAGGCAAGGGGAGAAAAAAACCAGAGGACATGGGTTAAGGGTGAGGGGGAAAAAGTTTAAAGGGAACATTAGGGGGGGGCTCCTTCACACAGAGAGTGGTGGGAGTATGGAATGAGCTGCCAGACAAGGTGGTAAATGCGGGTTCTTTTTTTAACATTTAAGAATAAATTGGACAGATGCATGGATGGGAGGTGTATGGAGGGATATGGTCCGTGTGCAGGTCAGTGAGACTAGGCAGAAAATGGTTTGGCACAGCCAAGAAGGGCCAAAAGGCCTGTTTCTGTGCTGTAGTTTCTATGGTTTCTATGGTATGGTTTCCAAGAGTAAAAGCCACTGGTATCAGATTTCATGGTTGGACTACTAATGGTTTAAGTTAAAGCACAAATTTAGCTGTCATTTAACCATATGCAAATTCCCATGAATATAACCAAACGAAACAATGTTCCTTCAGGCCAAGGTGCAAAACACAGTACCAGCAATCATACCCATAGCACAAGACACATAAAGTACATGGGACTGTAGTATACAGTCACACAAAAAGATACAACTCATTTCTGAGTCTATGGATATTGTCAGCAAGAACAAGCCCTTAGAAGCCTGCAGATGAATGCAATTTAGCTTGTCCTCCACCAAGCAAACACTGGAGAGCAGCATCAATGGGAGGGACAGCTCCCAATCCAGCATTGCTCATTGATATTGCCTCTGCTCTCATATTTTTGCTTCCCTGGTATTTAAGGAGTGAAGTACTAACAAAAATACTGGATTTAGAATAAGAACTGCTAAGTGCATTAGGAATAAGGTTGAGAATATCGGAAAACAATGTAACTTGTGTTAAGTATTCAATCAATGAGCAGTAATAGCCAGATCCACAGACATGACAACAGTACCCAGACTGAGAAACTTACAATTTCAAAAGCAGTCAGATCATTGACAAACAAGTCTTGAAGTACAGTATAGTATTGAAAGTGGCTTGAAAAATACCAAATCACTCCTGAATTCTGTTCTCATGCAGAGCCATAGATACTGTCTCAGGTGACTAACTTTAGCTTCATAGGAAAGACAGCTGCCCTCCTCCTCATGACAGCTTGCTTTCACCTCAAGCAACCACACGGCCACATTTGTCCGTGTTAACTCGCCAACTGGATTCAGTTCTCTGTTCCAAGCTCAGAAATAACTTTGATCATTTCCTTTGATTATCAAGGTACCCCTAGAATGGAAGATTGTAGTAATTTCCCACAACGTAGATAATGGCAATGCTGGTTTAGTATGAGATAAGGAAAACAGGCAGGATATCTTATTAAATTTGCTTAACGACAATTTTCATTCAGCATAAGCAAACAGGAAAATTGAAATTGAATTTTGGATCCCTTATGTTGCAGTTTTGGTATCGTTATAAATAGTAATGGTTATTTGAGATCAATTTCCAGAAGGTTAGACTGTGGGATAGCAATCAGGCAATGGTTGTGAGGACTAAGGAAGACAAGATTCTCTGTGTACTGGGGAGGAAAGGGATTTTTTTCTCTGTGTACTGGGGAGGAAAGGGATTTTTTATGCAAAGAACTGCTTACTGCTTACTGGTATTGCCTCTGCTCCCATATTTTAGCTTCCCAGGTGGTTTTTAAGCATTGGTTCCTGATACAGAAGAAATATACTGAACCATAAGATGCACCACCTGGAAACACAACATGGATCAACTGTAGAAGTTCTCAAAATCAGTTCATAATGAAAGCATTCCTCGCACACTGATGATCTGCTTAAATGGTTCTGGTGTTGGTTGAGTCTGTATCGAGGACTCTCGAGTTATTGTCAGGTAGCAAGTCTGTGATCTGAGGTTCTGTTTGTAACATTGGTGGTGCGAGGATTAATTGAGAATGAATGTCTCATTACTATGGCTATAAAATGTTTAGAGGCCTGCTTGAGAAGTTTCTGTATTTGCCGTATTACAAAAACGACACAAAGACAGTAGAGGGAGTACAAAGTTTTCCAAGGGTGATGTCAGTAATGTGGTGTATACATATCAGGAAAGGATGAAATTACTGAGTTCTTTTTCCTGAGAAATGGTTGAGTGATGACTTAATAGAGGTCTTCAAAATTATTAGAAGTTTTATTACTGCACACAGACAGTATGTTTCAATGTGTTGGAAGAAACAGTTATATAACTGGTCTTTTAAATATGCAATGCGTCAAAATAGTTCACATTAATTATGCTGAATTAATCACAGCATCTGTAAACAATTATATGAAAGGTAAGATTTTAAGATACCCATCGGATACTGCTAGTATTAATAAGCTTGCACGCTAACAACAACATGTGAGCAAACTGCATAATTTGACCAGAGTTTTTGTATAGTGAAACCAATCATTTTATTAATCACAATTATAACATTCAACTTAGGACTAACAGAAGAAAAATGAATAATAATTAAGCCTAGTAAATGTATTTTCATTTCAAGTCAAGGTGCTAAGGTGGAATGCAAGCAGGGATAACCAAAATGACTTTAATGAGAGGGCACTGGTTGCTTCAGGCAGATGTTATAACCAAAATGACCTAGCCATTAACACAGAAGCAGGAGGCAACCAGTCTCAAGAGCAGGGAGTCTAACAGGTGTCCACAGTTAGAGATTATTCTATCGGCTTGGAACAACTTTGTTGCCATTCCTGTTAAAAAAAAAGTCTTCCATTTACTCTCTATCTAGGTTGAGTTTGGTTTAGTATAAAACCATTGTTCAGGCTTTGGTGTGGTATGGTAGCAATGCTGTTAGCCTAATATTGTTGAAGAGCCAATGATTCAGGTTCTATTCTCGCCTCTGTCTACGTACACCCCATGACCGTGTGGGTTTCCTCCCACATCCCAAAGATGTGTTAAAAGGTTAATTGGTCAAATGGGTGTTATTAGGCACCACTGGCTTGTTGGACCAGAAGGGCTTATTACTGCACTGTATCTTGAAAATAAATAAAAATACAGTAAAAGTGCCCCCAATAATTCCATTAGAACCTGACCTACTCATTTAAAGGAGGACCGCATAAAGTTCAAAATCTGTCATAACCACCTACATTTGGTAGCTTGGATGAGTCCCATGCTCCCCTTCATAGTTCTCTGTCATAGTTTCTACTGGACGAGGGAACATAAATTTCACCCTTTTATACACTTTGTCATCGATACTGCTATAAGAATGAAAGCATTGGAACAAGATGAGAGTAAAAGAAAATAAAACATAAAAGCAAATCCTAGTCTGAGCAAATGGTGAGTGGGTTGAAAGTGACATGTGTTAGAGGCACATTAATCATTTTTCCCCCAGAAATGACACTAGAAATGGAGCAAATCCAAATGTGTAAGGACCTCTTATTTCAATCTTAAAACTCTTCATCACTGTATCTGTGAAAACTAAGTGGATGATTCATTTACATTTAGATACTTGAAAGATACATAAACTTTTCTTTAAGTAATTTCATTTTTCAAATCACATGCTTTTACAAATAAAAATTACATACCCATCTACCCCGTACTTACAAAGAAAAGTTGAGGTTAAAATCTTATTAAGTGATGCAGCAAGCTTCAGAGGTCACATTGTTATGCTATATCATTGAACAAATTAACTAAATGTAAAGGGTTTCTGATAAAAATCAAAGAAATATGAACTCTTTTCTCTCTAATATTTATTAAAAGAATGGGTACTTTTGTCCAACATCTAATTTATTACATGATCCTATATCCTGAGCCTTTTACTGTACAATCATCTATCAGTCTTGAAGAAACCCAAAGAACATCTCTGACCTTCAGAATACAGGATCTATACCCCATAAAGGAAGTAATTTCTCGTTGTGGTTCTAAATGGTTGACTTGAGATTCTGATACTAAACCAGCTAACCCCAATTTCTTCAGCATAATAAATGAAAAATTCTATGTGAATGAATAGTAAGTATTAAGATTTGGAAAGTGAATAGCTATTTTTCATATTCATTTTTGGGATCTGAGTCTTGCCTGCAAGACCAGCATTTATTGTCCATACCTAACAGACCTTGAGAACTTCTTTCTCCAACAGTTGAAGTCCTTCTGGTAAAGGTACTTTACTGCCATATTTTTGTTGTGCTGTGAGTTCCAATTTTAAACCAAATAAACAGAGGTTTGGTGATGTATTTCTTAGCCAGGATGGTGTATATTATGGAGTATTCTGGAGTTATGTGAATATAGCAGATATTAATTCAAACAAGAACAAGGCTTCAGTTCTTATTGTAAATGTAAATAAGTTAAAGAAGTTTGAAATTAGCCTTCAGTTTTATTTTGTAAATTGCAAGCAGTAAATTGAAGTTAAAAGCACAGACTAAGAGATTGCATGTCCAAGAGCTAAACATTAAGAAAATTGGGTTGTGTTAATTGGTTTGCATCAAACCGGACAACATGGTTAAGTTAGTTGCACCATTGTGATTTGAGTGCAAGCTGACAGACCAGACAGATGTGGTCATTTAGCATATCAAACATGGTCACGGGCAATCAATAGTTTTTGTGTACTTACCATATTGTGTACTCAGAAGCATGCTGACAACATTAATTTTGGTTGTTTTACTCTCTGTTGTAAGGTTTTAAATATTTGTGTTCATTAGTTTCCCCTAAAGGTTTTTGGACTTCAGAGATGTCTTATTAATTACAATGTGTTTCAACTATGCATCTCAAAGGAACCATTTGTCAACCCAAGGTATTGAAGTAAACAATGTCATTGAATATTGAAATTGTATTGAATCATCTACTGTTACCATTGAACTTAGGGTATTAAAATGTGATGTACCTTTGGGTTTGTGAGCCTCTACTGAGAATGTCTCCAGAATGATGCCTGCTAGTTGTGCTGATCACCAGCTTCTGTGTCTCTCTGGTGACTTTGGTCAGTCACAATATTTGGAGGCGTGTCCGGAATACATTCACTACCCACCATGTGACAAGTGACTTCAGCAGTCTAAGGGAGTGAGTTTTTTTTTAAAAAAAGAGTAGCACTCATACTTGGATCTGTTTAGGTCAACGACCACTGGATCACAGAGCGTCAAAGGACATGGAGGAAAGCTGACTGGTAGATATACAAGATAAAAGTATGGGAATCGTTTGTGGTCTGACTGTGTGTGGGAAAAACCTGAGAATCAATGCCTGAGACAGGCGATGAGCTCAATTAAGAAGAGGGGGAGAACTCACAGAGTATATACTCCATAAACTTGAGAAGGTTGAACAGGGAATGGACAAAGCTGGGTGGGTTAAGATCTGGAGCCCGGAGGAACATTGGCAGTGATGGAGAGTGATGGAACCCAGAGGAACATTGGCAGAGGAAGGGAGATAAAGCACTGTCATTCTATGTCATGTATAATTGACAGAGAGAACAAAGTACCCATAATCACATTGTGTACATATAGAGCTACAGAAGGCAAGTGATGAATATAAGGAATAGCGAGACAGTGTACAAGTAGAGCTATATAGATTGAAGAAACAGTTAGAACACTTACGGAGAGAGAGGCATGGGTGGAAAACAGGCAGAACAATTAGAATACAAGAATGAATTAGTCAGGAACCTGGGCAGACTGACAGGTAACTGTGATAAAACCCAACAGGAGGTGGCCCACCGGGCAGCAGCCCTGAGAATAAATGATGAGGAAAGGAGAAAATTCAAACATCAAAGGTGCAGATGGACTTAGTAATCCTTGTACAAGACTCCCAGAAGGTTCACTTACAGGTTGAGTCTGTGGTAAAGAAGGCAAATGAAATGTTGGCATTTATTTCAAGGAGAATAGAATATAAAAGCAAGGAGATAATGCTGAGGCTTTATAAGACACTAGTCAGGCCACACTTGGAGTACTGTCAACAGTTTTGGGCCCCATATTTCAGAAAGGATGTATTGTCATTGAAGAGAGTCCAGAGGAGGTTCATGAGGATGATTCCAGGAATGAAGGGGTTAACATACGAGTAGCATTTGGCAGTGTTGGGCCTGTACTTACTGGAACTTAGAAGAATGTGGAGAGGAGGGGGGAAATCACATTGAAATCTACCAAATGTTCAAAGGACTAGATAAGGTGGATGTGGAGAGGATGCTTTCTCTGGTGGGGATTTCCAGAACTAGAGGGTATAGCTTCAAAATTGATGAGTGTCCTTTTAAAACAGAGGTAAGGAAGAATGTTTTTAAAGCCAGAGAGCAGTGAATCTCTGGAATGCTCTGCCACAGACTGTGGCGGAGGACAAGTCTGAGGGTATATTTAAAACAGAAGTTGGTACTTTCCTAATTGGTCAGGCCATCAAAGGATTTGGCGAGAAGACAAGTGTATGGGGTTGAGTGGGATCTGGGATCAACCATGATGAAACGGCGGAGCAGACTCAATGGGCTGAATGGCCTGATTTTGCTCTTATGTCTTGTGGACTTATGATGAAGTAAATTGGGAAGCACTGGACCAAGGAGTTGACAAGCGGGAAAGTACACACAAACAGGAGAGGTAGTACCCAGTCAGAATGGCAATGGCAGGCTGAGAACCCTAATGATCCAAGCCAGCCACTCACACTCATCTCCACCATTCATAAACCCTTCAACCTCGGGGAAAAGCAGAGTATTCTATCTGAACTGGCCTCAATATGGCAATGAGAATTTTGGCATGAGTTAGAAGAAATGATCACCCCAAAGACATACACATATTGTTTAAAGCTAAATGCCTGAAAAATACGTGGGACAGTATGATCATGGGCAACTAGAGGGAATGCCAGGAATGAAGAAAGATATTGAAACTTTAAGGAAGAAGTGAGACAGCAGCGTGGAAGAGGAGAGTGTATCTGGAGAACAATAATGCCAGTTGGTCAGAAGGCCAATGAACCTTCCATGGACTACGCAGAGTGAAAATACCTGGCCTATAAGAGCTATTTGGGGCTGGGCAATCCAGGGAAGGGTGATCCAGTTTTCCTGAAAACACTCAAGGAAAGGCCGAGCTCAGCCCACCAGGAGGTTTTAGACTTGGGGATAACGGTGGGATCCATGTACTCCACAATAGTTTCATGGGTCAGAGAAATTGATCATAAGAGAAGGAAGGGGGATCGTAAGGTGGCTGTCGCAGGCATAGCTGCTGTGAAGACACAGGGATCTTGCTTCGTTTGCCACTGACCAGGCCACTAGCCGAGGGACTGCCGCACTAGACTTTGAAGGGCAGTGATAATATCTGACAGCTGTGGTCTCCACACTCATCTCTGACAGCATAGTTGGAGAGTGTCCTAATGGGAAGGAGACATGAGAGTCACCCACCAAAAAAGGTAGAGACCACAATAGAACCTATGTCCCATACATAGACAGCACCCTCTATTGTCCAGTCTGACTGCTGACCAGATTATAGAATGAACCTCGAGGTCAGACAAGTAGCTGGCAATGATCCCCATTGTCAGCACTAGCGACCCACGGATGTACACAACAGCATCGTTAGGGAGCTGATAATGCAATATGTTAGTGAACACAGAGGCATCGGTATCGATAAATGCCTTACTCTTCCCAATGACTGGAGAGGCTATTTATACTATGGGTGAAAGGCGAAGAATAGTGAAGGCAGAAAGAAGTGATACTCAAAATCAATGGAGTGCAGCTTCCAGAATATTTCTGGGTCTGTCCAATTAATGATGGTACTATCTTTGGAATAGACATACTGAGGGAAGCAGGGGCTGTTATAGACTCTGGAAAGGGAGAAATAAGATGGATAAGTCAGGGGGAATGAACATGTAAGAGTACACAACCTAGCCAGCACAGCCATAGCCACAGCCACTCCAATCATCAGGGACTGAAGCCAAGATGGTGTCTATGGGTTACTTTGTCAGCAGTTCCCAGAGGTATGAGCTGGACTCAAGCAAGATTGTGGATGGGTAAAGATAAACCCAGTTAAATGGGGGGAGGGGGGAGGAATCTGCATAAACCCCATAAGCAGTATCTTATAAAAACTGATGCCCTAACAGTGGTTCAAAGTATAGTGACATAATTTAAAAAACTAGGGTATACCTCATGAACCACCAACTCACCTATATGGTCAGTAAAGACATCAGATGGATCATATCTGTTAACAATAGACTACCCTCAATAAGACCACACTAAGACGGCATCCCATTGTGGCCTATCTCTAGAACACAATTCTGAATGGCCTGTCTCTAAAACGTAAAATTTTCTCAGTTCTGGACACTGCTGTTGAATTTTAGGGCCCCCATTAGCACCCAAGTCCCAAGATCAAGTTGCCTTCGCTCTGGGTGGGTAGCAGTGTATGTGGACAAGATTCTCCCAGGTATTCCACAATAGCCCAAGTCATTTTTCATAAGGTCATGGCATAGACTTTGGGAAAGATTAATTTAACCCCCTTCTGCTCGACCATCTTACAATATGTACACAGATGATCTACTAATTGCCCCAAAGGATGAAGGAGGTCACTTAGAGGCAATGAATAGTAAATCTGTGGAAGCCCCACCACATACAAGGCAGATACTACTGAAGTTATATCACAGCATATAATGCATTAGGGAAAGCACAGCACAATCATGACCATCTGGCAGACATGGTAAGAAATGCTATCGTTGTTGTATTATTTGTGCCCAGCATAACCCTGGTAAGGGCATAAAGGTGCAGTTGACAAAAAAGCCACAGCCAAGGGGGCTCTGGGAAAACATTCAGATAGGCATCATGGAGCCCCTGCCAAAAAGCAGGTGGAAAAGCTACTGTCTGATGATCATGGATCACTTCACCTGGTAGGTAGAGGCTTTCCCAATGAAAGATTGTACTGCCAGCATAGTGGCATGGATTTAGCTCAGGAAATCTTCCCCAGGTGCGGAACACCAGTGGAAACACTGGACTCAGGTTAAACGGTATTATTCTTGTCACCTTCACAAACAGAACAAGGGATCAGGTCCACTCATTAACAATGTCATTACAGAGAGTCTAAGTGATGAACACCAGCCTGCTGTGTCACATCTGACCACACCTGGTGGAAGTAGACCCATAGATGAAAGAGTGGAAACACAAATGCAGAAGACAGAGAGTGCACATCAGTGAA
This sequence comes from Mobula birostris, assembly GCF_030028105.1. NCBI lineage: Eukaryota > Metazoa > Chordata > Chondrichthyes > Myliobatiformes > Myliobatidae > Mobula > Mobula birostris. The sequence goes on along the minus strand of NC_092375.1, from coordinate 168,165,073 downwards.
TAGTAAGTAAAGTTGACAGTAATTATACATGGAAAAGAAGGCTGGTTCTTAGAGGTAGATGATGAGCTGTATAGATCAGAATAAAAAGAAACTGGGGAAAATAGTTGAGAAGGAATTTGAATTAAGGCAGAGACACCAAGTTTCACAACCTCAGTGGGAAGGCAGACTGAGAAAGAAGGGAGAAATCACAGTATTGAAAGGCAGCCACCCCAACTAAATGGGGAATGAACACAAATAAGCCCTTTCAGTGATTGGGCTAGAGATTGAAAGGACAGTTTGGGAGGTGCTGCCACCAGGGCAAGGTCCTTGTAGTTAATAGAATAGAGACTACCCCAAACCCTTCTGTAGATTGATCTAACAGACTGGTTGTCAAGATCATCCTGACAATATTCTGTCATGGCATGGAATGTGAACTATCACCTGTGAACCTGAAACAAATTTGCCTTGCTAAAACCCTGTCTACAGAGTAACTCTGACAGCCACTATTGATAGTTTTAGCTATCAGAGATTGAAGGGGTGAGGAGGATGTGATCAAATACCTGGAATGTTTGATTGCTATCTCTGGTCAGTGCAATAGCCAATTTGAGATGTTAGGTAGTGTAGATAGGTAGGTACACATAGGTTAATAATTGCGAAAGGGATCTCGAGGGAAGGATCTTTTTCGCTGCCCTGCTTAAAGTCCTCCTCAAAATGTGACTTTCCTGGGACAGATTTCTGTCCAGGGACCAAGAGGAGGGTATATAAGAGAGTATTCTGGAGTTGTGAAAAGCACCATTGAATTAACTATTTTTATGTTATTCATAACAATAATAAATGTATTTCCACCACTGATCGTCCCTTATCTGAAGTATCTTAAACTTTTCCGTTTCTTTGCTATGCCTCCTGTGGGCACTGTTCCACTCTTGGCCTGTCCTGGTCCCTCTGAGACCCAAAGAAGAATGCTTCTGTGCTCTCATTCCTACATCACTGCAGCATCCATTCATTTAGTCACATACTGTCTTGTAAATTAAACACTATTGCTCATATTGTAGTATGGCACTTAAGAGCTGCCTGCAAGGACTGCACTTGTTTCATGTTGATGGCTGGGAGAACTTGTAATGCATCAATAGGGATGCTTACAATTGAAAAGATTCATCCTTCATATAACTTCCATAAGCAGGACAAGAAGTGATTTGCAAACCATTCCCATATGGAGCTATTTCTTGGTCATTTATGTATATCAAGGGGTGAAGGGAGCAGGAACAAGCTATTGTGACAGAGGATCAGTCATAATCACATCAAATGGAAGAGCAGGCTCCAGGGGTGAAATGACTTTCTTCACTCCTATTTTCCTGTTTCTATGTTCAGTATTAAAAAAAAACTTCAGCATTTATTAAAAAAGATGTTAGAATTGGCGAACAGTGCCTTCTCCAGTTCAGGTATCTAATGCATCAGGGTTTAAATTTTGACGATTAATATGTACTTAAAATATATTATAAATAAATTGCCCAACATACTTATTGGATCCATATATTACAATGGACAGTGAATAGTCATAGTCACACTTTATTAATCCCGGGGGAAATTGGTTTTCGTTACAGTTGCTCCATAAATTATAAATAGTAATAGAACCATAAATAGTTAAATAGTAATATGTAAATTATGCCAGTAAATTATGAAATAAGTCCAGGACCAGCCTATTGGCTCAGGGTGTCTGACACTCCAAGGGAGGAGTTGTAAAGTTTGATGGCCACAGGCAGGAATGACTTCCTATAACGCTCTGTGCTGCATCTCAGTGGAATGAGTCTCTGGCTGAATGTACTCCTATGCCCACCCAGTACATTATGTAGTGGATGGGAGACATTGACCAAGATTGCATGCAACTTGAACAGCATCCTCTTTTCAGACACCACCGTCAGAGAGTCCAGTTCCATCCCCACAACATCACTGGCCTTACGAATGAGTTTGTTGATTCTGTTGGTGTCTGCCACCCTCAGCCTGCTGCCCCAGCACACAACAGCAAACATGATAGCACTGGCCACCACAGACTCGTAGAACATCCTCAGCATTGTCCGGCAGATGTTAAAGGACCTCAGTCTCCTCAGGAAATAGAGACGGCTCTGACCCTTCTTGTAGACAGCCTCAGTGTTCTTTGACCAGTCCAATTTATTGTCAATTCGTATCCCCAGGTATTTGTAATCCTCCACCATGTCAACACTGACCCCCTGGATGGAAACAGGGGTCACCGGTACCTTAGCTCTCCTCAGGTCTACCACCAGCTCCTTAGTCTTTTTCACATTAAGCTGCAGATAATTCTGCTCACACCATGTGACAAAGTTTCCTACCGTAGCCCTGTACTCAGCCTCATCTCCCTTGCTGATGCATCCAACTATGGCAGAGTCATCCGAAAACTTCTGAAGATGACAACACTCTGTGCAGTAGTTGAAGTCCGAGGTGTAAAGGGTGAAGAGAAAGGGAGACAAGACAGTCCCCTGTGGAGTCCCAGTGCTGCTGATCACTCTGTCGGACACACAGTGTTGCAAGCACACGTACTGTGGTCTGCCAGTCAGGTAATCAAGAATCCATGATACCAGGGAAGCATCCACCTGCATCACTGTCAGCTTCTCCCCCAGCACAGCAGGGCAGATGGTGTTGAACTCACTGGAGAAGTCAAAAAACATGACCCTCACAGTGCTCGCTGGCTTGTCCAGGTGGGCGTAGACACGGTTCAGCAGGAAGACGATGGCATCCTCAACTCCTAGTCAGAGCTGGTAGGCGAACTGGAGGAGATCTAAGTGTGGCCTGACCATAAGCCGGAGCAGCTCCAGAACAAGTCTCTCCAGGGTCTTCATGATGTGGGAGGTCAATGCCACCGGTCTGTAGTCATTGAGGCCGCGGGGGAGTGGCGTCTTCGGCACAGGGACGAGGCAGGACGTCTTCCACAGTACAGGAACCCACCGGAGCCTCAGGCTCAGGTTGAATACATGTCAAAGTACATTGACATGTACATTGACATGAGGGGCACAGGCTTTGAGCACCCTGGTACTGACACCATCCGGTCCTGCAGCCTTGCTTGGGTTGAGACCTTTCAGCTGTCTTCTCACCTGTTCAGCTGTGAAGCCCACCGTGGTGGTTTCATGTGGGGACGGGGTATAGTCATGAGAGCAGGGTGGGGGACTGTGAGGAGGGGTAGGAGGGGAGAGTGGAATATGTGTTGGTTGGGGGCCGACAACAGATGGATCATGTGTGGGATGGGCAGGGGCCACAACGTCAAATCTGTTAAAGAACAGGTTAAGTTCATTGGCCCTGTCCACACTGCCTTCCGCTCCTCTGTTGCTAGTTTGCCGGAACCCAGTGATGGTCCTCATCCCCCTCCAGACCTCTCTCATGTTGTTCTGCTGGAGTTTCCACTCAAGCTTCCTCCTGTACCTGTCTTTAGTCTCCCTGATCCTGGCTTTCAGGTCACTCTGTATTGCCCTCAGTTCCTCGCTATTTCCATCTCTAAACGCCCTCTTTTTAGCGTTTAGCATTAGAAAGGAGACATTAGAAAAGATAAAGAGGTTGGTCAAAGAAATTATGAAAATATAAATGCAGAGGGCTGAGGGACATAATTTTGCACATCTAAAAGCACTGTAGCCAGTGACAAAATGAAGGTAAAGTAGATTTGGGTTGTCACCAAACATAAACTTCTACAAATATACTGTTTAAAGTATCCTGATTGGTTGCTTATAGTCTGGTGCAGCAATTTGAATGTGCAGGAATCTAAGCTGCCAAAGAGTAGTGGACTAGCCCATTACATCACAAACACACCCCTCCCTCCCTCACATATTATCCTCATGAGGCGGTATCTTAAGGCGGCAATATCCATCATCAAAAGAGTCGCCATTGGGCAAGAGATACAGAAGCCTGAACTCTCAGTTTCCCTTCAGCTATTCAATTCTTGAAACAACCAGCACAACCCTTATTACTACCAAGTATAGCAACACTATTACTATGTTGCAGTATAACAGACATTGCTTTTTTTTGTTCCAATTGTGAAAACTGTATGATTTAAATTTAATTAATGCTGTTCTTCAGAAAGCTGCCTACATGATACCATATGCCTATGATGCTGCAGCAAGACGTTTCATAGCACTTGTGCATATACGTACCTGCACCATGACATTAAACTCATCTTCGATGTTGAAGAAAGGCAAGAAAACACAAGGTCGTAAAAGGCATAGAACTTAGCAGAGGGATATGGCGCAGAAATAAGTTACTGGTATCAGCTAATGATTACAATTTAATTAGGTGAAAGGACTTGTTGCAGAGAGGACATCAGGACTCTTCAACTGGAAATAAGTTAGGTTAAACAAGTTGTTGAAAACTTGGCAAATGGATGTATTAGAAAATGTGAAGTTATGCATTTAGGTAAGAGGAATCTATATGCAAACTATTATTTAGATGGAGAAGGACTGGATGAGTGAAGTACAGAGATTAAGGTGTTCTTCTATATGAATACAAGATTACAGGCAGATGCAAAAAGTGTTTGGGAAGACAAATGCCATATTGGTTTTTATTATAGAGGATTGGAATTAAAAATGAGGAAATATTGTAAAAATTGTTCTGAGGTACCATGCACAGTTTTGACTTTTATTTAAGAAAGATTATAGTTGCTTTGGAGGTAGTTCTAACAATCCTGGAATGAGAGGATTGTCCAATCACAAGCAGCTGAAGTAATCAGCTATATATCCTTCAGTATTTACAAGAGGGGTGATTATATTGAAACAAGTAAATCCTGAGAGGCATGCCAAGGTAAATGTTGAGATGTTTCAGTGAAGGAGAATTGTGAAAGAGGTGATGCAATTACAAGATTACATTTGAAATTGAGATGCCTTAGAACTTCTTCTCAAAGAGGATGGCGAATTATCCAAAAATCTCTGTCTTGAAGAGTTATGGAGGCTAGGTCATTAGAGGTATTCAAAGGCGGAAAATAAACATTTTTTGAAAGATCAAGGAATTGAGGGCTATGGGAACTAGCACAAAACAGATGTGACTTTGGGCTGATCAGCCATTATTATATTGAGTAGCAGGGCAGGCATGAGGGGTTGAGTGGCCTACTCCTGCATGTTAGGTAGAAACCAGCTGGGATCAACCGGGTGGCTCTATTTAAAGGTAAAAGAACAATGGCAAGTGGGAGGCTTTTAAAAGTGTTGTTTCAAGAGTCCAGATTTTCCTGTTAGGGTGAAGGGTAGACGTACCAAGTTTGGGGAATCTAGGCTTATTAGAGAGATTGAGACTCTGGCAAAGGAAAGAAAAAAGGAAGTTTACATCGTGCTTAAGCAGCTAAGTACAAATGAATGGATGTGCTGGCAACGGACAAGGTCCAGAGGAGATTTATGAGAATGATCCCAGGAATGAAAAGTTAATGTATGTGGAGCATTTGACGGCTCTGGGCCTGCAATCATTGGAGTTTAGAAGAATGAGGGCATATTATTGAAATGTACCAAATATTGAATGGCCTAGTAGAGTGTACATGGACAGAATGTTTCCATTAGTAGTAGTCTAGGACATCCCTTTAGAATGGAGATGAGGAGGAATTTCTTGAGTCAGATGGTGGTAAATCCGAGGAACAGATTGCCAAGTGGAGGTTGATAGGTCTTTGACCATTAAGGGCGTCAAAGGTTATGGAGAGTAGGCAGGAGAATGGAGAGGGAAAATAAATAGCCACAATGGAATTTTGGAGCAGACTCAATGGGCCAAATAGCCTAATCCTACTCTTATGCCTTATGAATCCCTTGATAAATATAAAAAGTTTAAGATCTAGCTTAAGAGAAAAATCAAGAGAGTATGAGATGGATTTGGCAGACAGGGTTGAAGATAATCTCAAGAGGCTCTTAGAAACATAGACAATACAGGCCCTTCGGCCTACAAAGCTGTGCCGAACATGTCCCTACCTTAGAACTACCTAGGCTTACCCATCGCCCTCTATTTTTCTAAGCTCCATGTATCCATCCAGGAGTCTCTTAAAAGACTCTATCATTTCTGCCTCTACCACTGCCGCCAGCAGCCCATTCCATGCACTCACCACTCTCTGCGTAAAAAACTCACCCCTGACATCTCCTCTGTACCAACTCCCAAGCACCTTAAACTATGTCCTCTCATGCTAGCCATTTCAGCCCTGGGAAAAAGCCTCTGACTATCCACATGATCAATGCCTCTCATTACCTTGTACACTTCTATCAGATCACCTCTCATCCTCCGTTGCTCCAAGGAGAATAGGCTGAGTCCACTCAACCTATTCTCATAAGGCATGCTCCCCAATCCAGGCAATATCCTTGTAAATCTCCCCTGCATCCTTTCGAAGGTTTCCACATCCTTCCTGTAGTGAGGCAACCAGAATTGAGGACAGTACTCCAAATGGGGCCTGACCAGGGTCCTATATAGCTGCAACATCACCTCTCGGCTCTTAAACTCAATCCCACAATTGATGAAGGCCAATGCACTGTATGCTTTCTTAACTACAGAGTCAACCTGCGTAGCAGCTTAGAGTGTCCTATGGACTCGGACCCCAAGATCCCTCTGATCCTCCACACTGCTAAGAATCTTTAGTAATATTAAAAGTAAAAGAATGACAAAGAGAGACTCGGTTCTATAAAGACCATCAGGGCCACCGATGTGTGGAACCACAGGAGATTGTTGAGATTTTGAATGTCTTTTTCTCCTCGTGCTTACTTAAGGAGAATATCAAGGATGCCAAAGAAATGTGGGTAATAAGTAGTGATGTATTGGCTCATGCACATAAGAGGAAGGAGGTATTTACTGCCTTGAAGTGCAATAGGGTCGGCAAATCCCACAGGACTTGATGAAGTGCATCTCCAGATTTCATCAGACACTGGGGTAGAAATTGCAGAGATCCTTGTAGAGATAAAATGCTTCATCACTATGCACTGGCTAAGTTCAAGAAAAATGGAGGGTGACTAATGTTGTTCCAATTTTCAAAAAAGAGTAGCAACAACAGGCTAGGAAACTATAGGCTGATGGCCCTGACTTCAGTTGCAAAGATGTTACTGAAAGGAATTATGAGGGACAAAACCTATATTACTTGGATAGTCAAGGCTTGATCAGGAATCAGCAGCATGACTTTGTGTGAGGGAGGTCATGTTTGACGAGTCTTTTCAAGTTTTCAGAAGAGGGAACAAAGGATAAATTAAGTTAGGGCAGTGGATGTTGTCTATGTGGATTACAGTCCTAAATGGCAGACTGATCTGGAAGGTTAAGTCACATGGAATTTACTGGAGCTGTTGGGAGTGGTTTAAACTAACATGGCAGGGGGATGGGAACCAGTATGATAAAGCTGAGAATGAGCCAGCAGGTTTACAGTAGATGATGGATGTATCATGAAGGTAAGGAAGGACAAGCCAATGATTGGGTACAAAAGCAGACAGAGCAAAAAGTTAAATTGTACCACAGAGGCAAAATTCAAAAGGGGGAAGAATGCAGGACTGAAGGTGCTGTATTTAAATGCGTGCAGTATTCGGAATAATGTGGACGAACTTGTGGCCCAATTAGAGATTGGTTGGTATGACACTGTGGGCATCAAAGTAGTGGCTGAAAGAAGGCCATAGTTGGAAGCCTAACATCAAAGGATATACTTTGTATCGAAAGGACAGGTAGGAAGGCATAGGCGGAGGTGTGGCTCCATTGGTAAGAGGTGGAATTACATCTTTAGAAAGCGATGACATAGGATCAGAGAATGTTGAATCTTTGTGGGTGGAGTTAAGAGTTAAGGGTAAAAAAAACATTATGGGAAACATATGTAAGCCTCCAAATAGTAGCCAAGAAGTGCGGTTCAGATTACAAAGGAAGCCAGAAAAAGCATGTAATAAGGGCAATGACACAATTGTAAAGGGGGATTTCAAGATGTAAGGGATTGGGAAAATCAGGTTGGTGTCACTTTGGAAGAGAGGGAATTTGTTGAGTGCCTACGAGATGGCTTTTTAGAGCAGCTTGAGCTTGAGCCTACTCAATGAAAGGCCATCTTAGATTGGGTGTTGTGTAATAACCCAGAACTTATTAGGGAGCTTAATGTAAAGGAACCCTTAGGAGACAGTGCTCATAATATGATTGAATTCATACTGCATTTTGAGAGGGAAAAGCATAAGGCACATGTATCAGTATTGCAATGGAATAAAGGGAATTACAGAGGCATGAGAGTGGAGCTTGTCCAGGTGGATTGGAGGAGGACACTGGCAAAGATGATGGCAGTGCAGAGATGAGTGAAGTTTCTGGGAATAGTTCACAAGGCTCAAGATAGATATGTCTCACAGAGGAAGAAATGGCAGAGGTGGGGAACTGTGGCTGACAAAGGAAGTTAAGGACTGCATAAAAGCCAAGGAAAGGGCATATAAGATAGCAAAAATGAGTGGGAAGTTGGATGATTGGGAAGCTTTTAAAATCCAACAAAAAGCAACTAAAAAAGCTATAAGAAGGAGAAAGATAAAATACAAGGGCAAACTAGCCAATAATATAAAGCAGGATACCAGAAGTTTTTTTCAGTTCTATAAAGACCATAAAACATAGGAGTAGAATTAGGCCATCTAGCCCATTGAGTCTGCTCCACCATTCAATTATGGCCGATTCTGTTTTTCCCTCCTCTGCCCCACTCCTCGGCCTTTTCCCCATAACCTTTGATGCCACATCCAATCAAGAACCTATCAAGCCCTTCCTTAAATACACACAATGTCCTGGCCTCCACAGCTGCCTGTGATAATAAATTCCACAAATTCACCACCCTCTGGCTAAAGAAAATTCTCTGCATCTGTTTTAAATGGATGTCCCTCTATCCTGAGGCTCTGCCCTCTTGTCCTAGACTCCCACACCATGGGAAACATTCTTCCTGCATCTACTCTGACTACGCCTTTCAACATTCAAAAAGTTTCCATGAGATTTCCCCCCTCATCCTTCTAAATTCCAACAAGTACAGACCCAGAGCTATCAAATGTTCCTCAAATGATAACCCTTTCATTCCTGGAATCATCCTCATGAACCGCTTCTGGACCCTCTCCAATGCCAGCACATCTTTTCTTAGATGAGCCCAGAACTATTCACAATACTCAAGGTGAGGCCTCACCAGTGCCTTATAAAGCCTCAGCATCACATGCCTGCTCTTGTATTCCAGACCTCTTGAAATGATTAGATTAGATTCAACTTTATTGTCATTGTGCCAAGTACAGATACAAAGCCAATGAAATACAGTTAGCATCTAACCAGAAATGCAAAGAATAGTGTTAGTTACAAAATAACTGTGAATAAAAAGTAAGTGCTACAGCACACAAATATAAAAAGTACTGAGACAGTACAATATGGGTGCAATACTGCTTAGTGCTGTGATGTGAGGTTCAGCAAGGTCACAGCCTCAGGGAAGAAGCTCTTCCTGTGCCTGCTGGTGCGGGAGCGGAGGCTCTTGTAGCACCTACTGGATGGGAGGAGAGTAAAAAGTCCATGGTTAGGGTGAGTTGCATCCTTGATAATGCTTTTCGCCCTGCCCAGGCAGCGGTTATGGTAGACGTTCTCAATGGTGGGCAATTGGGTGCCGATAATCCGCTGGGCAGTTCTCACCACACGCTGGAGTGCTTTGTGGTCTGATATGGGACAATTGCCATACACACTGAGATGCAGTTGGTGAGTATGCTCTCAATGGTACAGCGGTAAAAATCCGACAGTATGCTGGGACACAGATGTTTTCTTGATGCTCCGCAGGAAATAAAGGCGCTGTTGCACCTTTTTGATCAGGATGGAGGAGTTCAGGGACCAGGTGAGATCCTCAGAAACGTGGACACCAAGGAATCTGAAGCTTGATACACGCTCCACTACAGCCTCCGTTGATGTAGGTGGGGACATGAGTGTGGCTCCTAGCATGCCTGAAGTCCACAATGATCTCCTTGGTCTTCTGGGTGTTAAGGGCCAGGTTGTTGTCTGCACACTATGCAGCCAGGTGCTGAACCTCGGCCCTGTAGGCAGTCTCGTCATCCCCTCTGATCAGGCCAACCACCGTGGTGTCATCTGCGAACTTGATTATGGAGTTAGAACCATGCACAGGAACGCAGTCATAGGTGAAAAGGGAGTACAGAGAGGGCTCAGCACATAGCCTTGAGGCACGCTGGTGTTCAGGATGAGAGTGAAGGAGATGTTGTCTAGCTTAACTGATTAACTTAAATGAATGCTAACATTGCACTTGCCTTTCTCACCACTGACTCTACCTGCAAGTTAACCTGTGGGGTGTTCTGCACAATTACTCCCAAGCCCCTTTGCAACTCAGATTTTCCAATTTTCTCCCCATTTAGAAAATAGTCTGCATTGTATTTTCTGACATTGTATTTCATTTCCCACTCTCCTAATCTGTCTAAGTCCTTCTGCAGCCTTCTTGCTTCCTCAACACTACCTGCCCCTCTATCAATCTTCCCTTAAGGAAACCATGCTGACTTTGTCCTATCTTGTCCTGTGTCACCAAGTACTCCATAACCTCATCCTTAGCAACCAACTCCAACATCTCACCAACCACTGAGGTCAGGCTAACTGGTCTACAATTTCCTTTCTGCTGCTTTCCTCCTTTGAGAGTGGAGTGACATTTACAATTTTCCAGTCTTCTGGAACCAGTCCAGAATCTATTGATTCTTGAAAGATCATGACTAATACCTCCATGATCTCTTCAGCCACCTCTTTCAGAATTCTGGGGTGTACACCATCTGGTCTAGGTGACTCATCTACCTTCGTACCTTTCAGTTTCCCAAGAACCTTCTCTCTAGTTATGGTGATTTCACACACTTCATGCCCCCTGACACCTGGAATTTCTACCATACTGTTAATGTCTTCCACAGTGAAAACTGATGCAAAATACTTATTCAGTTCATCTGCCATTTCCAAGTCCCTCATTACTACCTCCCCAGGATCGTTTTCCAGAGGTCTGATATCCACTCTCGCCTCCCTTTTACACTTTATATATCTGAAGAAACTTTTTGTGTCCTCTTTAATATTATTGGCTAGCTTGCTTTTGCATTCCATCTTTACCTTTTTAGTGACTTTTTCCAAGTTGCCATCTGTTGACTTTTAGAGGCTTCCCAAACCTCTAACTTCCCACTAATATTTGCTCTATTATATGCCTTCCCTTAGCCTTTTATGTTGACTTTAACTTCTGTTAGCCATGGTTGTGTCATCTTTCCTTTAGAATTTCTTCCTCTTTGGGATGTATACATCCTGTGCCTTCCAAATTGGGCGGAGTTTAGGAGTGATGATGGCGCCTAACAGCGACTCCTTTGCTTGCATCTTTGGAAACAGCTCTATTTCTAACTTTAATATCTTTACTTTTTCCTTTCAGGGTTCTTTTGAAGACCCTGACCTGGAGTTACACCTGTTCTCAGGGTTCCATGACTGGCCGCTATTCGACGTGCTAAGGGTTTGGCCTGAGAATCTCTATTTTGTTTGGAAACCTTAAGATCTCGGGACTCTGGAGACGGTCGGATCGACGGTCGGTGTCATGGCAGGGGACCCGTGTGTTGTCAGGGAGGCCGGAAAATCTTTTGCTGTGGGCCCGAAGACCCGAGGTCCTTGCGATCTTCGGACACAGAGCTCGAAAAAAGTGACAAAATGGACTTTTAACATCGTAAACCAGCAGGTTGCTGCTATGTCTCCCGCTCGCTGTGAAAATGGGGGACATCTCCCTCTCCCTTGCAAGGGACAGAGAGAACCTGAGGGTTGTCGACTTTCTGATGAAGTGAGAAGTTTTGGGGTAACTCTGGTCTGTGTCTTTGCTATTGCTTAGCACACGCTTGGGCTCGGTGATTGTACCAATGCGCATTTATTTTTGCTGGTGGGGGGAGGGGGAGCATTGCTCACTGCCGCTTAACGTGCGGGAGGGAGGAGCTGAGGGGGACTTGGGGTTCTCATGTTTAACTGTCATTCATTCTTTGGGGCACTTCTCTGTTTTCGTGAATGTTTTGCAAAGAGAAAGCATTTCAGGATGTATATCGCATACATTTCTCTGACACTAAACTTGAAATTTTGAAATTCCAGCCATTCTTTATCTGCCGTCATCCCTGCCAGTGCTCTTTTCCAATCAATCTGGCCAACTCCTCTATCATGCCTCTGTAATTCCCTTTACTCCACTTAATACTGATACATCCAACTTCAGCTTTTCCTTCTCAAATTTCAGGGTGAAATAGATCATATTATAAGACCATAAGACATAGGAGCAAAGTTAGGCCATTTGGCCCATCGAGCCTGCTCCATCATTTCACTATAGTTGATCCATTTTTCCTCTTAGCCCCAATCTTCTGCCTTCTTCCTTTATCCCTTCATGCCCTGACCAATAAAGAATCTATCAACCTCTGCCTTATGATCACTTTCCACTAAGGGTTCTTTCACCTTAAGCTCTCTGATCAATTCTGGTTCATTTCACATCACCCAATCCAGAATAGCTGATGCCCTAGTGGCTAAATCATGAGCTGCTCTAAAAAGCCATCTCATATGCATTCTAGAAATGATCCCTCTTGGAATCCAGTAGCAACCTGATTTTCCTAATCTACCTACATATTGAAATCCCCCATGACTCTTGTAACATTGCCCTTTTGGCATGTATTTTCTATCTCCCATTCTAATTTGCCTTCCTGACTTACAATTGTTTGGGGGTCTGTATCCAACTCCCATCTGGCCTTTTTACCCTTGCAGTTCCTTCGCTCTATCTACAATGATTCAACACCTTCTGACTCTATGACACCACTTTCTAAAGATTTAATTTCATTTTTTACCAACAGAGCAACACCTCCCCCTCTGCCTTGCTGTCTGTCCTTTCGATACAATGTGTAAGGTCCCAGCTATAATCTTTCTTTAGGCATGATTCAGTGATACCGGCGACATCATACATGCCAATCCGCAACTGTGCTACAAGTTTATCTACCTTATTCTGTATACTGTGTGGATTTAAATATAACACCTTTAGTTCTGTACTCACCTTTTCAATTTGTCCACCTTTTATGTTGCAACTCATCTTGTTGATTGCAATTTTGCCCTATCAACAGCCTCTTCTTACTACACAATGCCTGTTTGTAAACCAGCTACCTTATCTTCAAGTCCTGACGAAGGGTCTCGGCCTGAAATGTCGACTGCACCTCTTCCTAGAGATGCTGCCTGGCCTGCTGTGTTCACCAGCAACTTTTATGTGTATTACCTTATCTTCATCAGCTTTTCTTACAATACTTCTTGCATTGAAATATACGCAGCTCACGACACTAATTGCACCATGCTCAACCTTTTGATTCCCAACTTTATCTGAGGTCTTACCATCATCTGCCTCCACAACCTCTCCACTAACTGTCCTGGCACTCTGGTTCCCATCCCCCTGCAATTCTAGTTTAAACTCCACCATGCAGTATTAATAAACCCTCCCACTAGGATATTAGTCCCCATCCAGTTTAGGTGCAAACCATCCCTTCTGTACTGGTCCTACTTTCCCTGGAAGAGAGCCCAATGATCCAAAATTCTTCTGCCCTCCCTCCTACACCAACATTTTAGGTATATAATTGTACAATCTTCCTAGTTCTGGCCTTACTAGCATATGGCATGGATAGCAATCCTGAGGTCCAAACCCTGGAGGTCCTGTTCCTTAACTTAGCACCTAATTTTCTGAACTACCTATGCAGAAACTCATTGCTCATCCTACCCACATCATTAGTACCTACATGGACCAAAACTTCTGGCTGCTCACCCTCTCACTTCAGAATGCTGAGGACTAGATCCGAGTTATCCCAGATCCTGGTGCCCAGGAGGCAACAAACCATCTGGGAATCTCATTCTCGCCCACAGAACCTCCTGTCCATTTCCTATAACTAACGAATCCTCTATCACCACAGTGTGCCTCTTCTCCCCCACTTCACTTCTGAGTCACAGAGCCAGACTCCTGACCATTGACTTCCCTTTGTTAGGTCCACCCCCCCCCCCCCCCCCCCCAAAAGTATCCAAGGTGATGAACCTGTTTTTGACAGGATGAACACAGGGGTACTCTGCACTGGCTCCTTAACCCCTTTCCTCTTCCTGACTGTCATTCAGTTTCCTGTGTCTTGCACCTTGGGTGTAACTACCTCTCTATATGTCCTATCTATCACCCCTTTAGCCTTCCAAATGATCCTGAATTCATCCAGTTCCAGTTTTCACTCTTTAAACGTGGATTGTCAGAAGCTGCAGCTGGATGCACTTCTTGCAGTTTTAGTCATCAGGGACACTGGAGATCTCCCTGCCTTCCCATATCCTGCAAGAGGAGCATTCCACTATCCTACCTGGCATCTCTACTGTCCCAACTGAGCAGATATAAATAAGGGAAGGGAAAAAAACTTAATTGTGAGCTTTTCTTTCTTTTGTTTTCTCTGACAGAAGCCTCTCTTTGCTGAAGCCACAAGATCACCACTCAGACGATGGCCATTGTGCTTATTCTTGCCTTCCTTTAATTTGCTCTTCTTAATCAATCACAAATGTGGATTGGTCACTAGTCAATGCTCTACTACGCCGCCATGACTTGCTTGCTGTTGCCTTTTTCTACTTAGGCAGTGGACCTGATTGAAATCCCCTCCTCTCAATCTTCCGATGGCCGGATTGGTCACTGGTCAATGCTAAACGCTTTATGTTACTCCTGATCCACACTCTCTGTGGTTTCCCACAGAGGAAGTCAAGGATCCAGTTGCAGAGGAAGAGACAGAGGCCCAGGTTTTAGAGCTTGTTGATTAGTACTGAGGGTATGATGGCATTAAATTCTGAGAGCTGCAAACAATATTGCTATTGTCCGAGTGATCCAAGGCCAAGTGGAGTGCCAGTGAGACTGCATCTGCTATAAACCTATTGTGGCAATAGACAAATTACAGTACGACAGGTCCTTGCTTAGGCAGGAGTTGATTATAGCTACGACCAATCTCTTAAAGCACTTCATCACAGTAGACGTGAGGGCAACTGGGTGATAGTCACTGAGGTAGCTCACAGTACTCTTCTTATAATTGTTGTCCTTTTGAAGCAGGTAGGAACCTCTGACTACAGCAGTGGGGAACTGAAGATGTCCTTGAATATTCCTGCCAACTGGTTGGCAAAGGTTTTCAGTACCCCATCCGATACAGCATCAGGGCGTGACGCCTTTCTAGGGTTCACCCTCATGAAATATGTTCTCTATGTTGGCCTCTGAGTCAGAGCTTATAGGGTCACCAAATGGTGCAGGGATTTGCACAGGTGGAGCTTTATTCTCCCTTTCAAAGTGTGCATAAAAGGTGTTAAGCTCATCTTAGAGTGAAGTATCACAACCATTCATGACGTTAGGGCTCACCTTGTAGGAAGTAATGGCCTGCAAATCCTGCCAGAACTGATGTGCACTCTGATTCAGTCTCTAACATCATTTGGAATTGTTTATTCACTCTTAAACAAAAGCCTCCCGTAGGTCATACCTGAACTTCTTGTACAGCTCTGGATCACTGGTCTTAAATGCCACAGATCTAGCCCTCAGCAGATTATGAATCTCCTAGTTTGGGTATGTCAAATATGTTCTCGAAGGCACATACTCATCCACACAGGTCTTGATGAAGTTGGTGACAACTGTGGCATATTCGTTCAGATTTGAAGATGAATCCCTGAATATTGTCTAGCCCACCGACTCAAAGCAGTCCAGTCAGCGATCCTCCACCTCTCCTGACCATACCTTTATGGTCCTCACCAATGATTTTGTGGTCTTAAGTCTCTACCTAGATGGCAGGAGTAGAAGTAATGCCAGGTGATCAGATTTTCCAAAGTGCGGATGTTGGATGGCACATTAAGCGTTCTTGATGGTTGTATAGCGGTGGTCGGGCATGTTGGCACCTCTGGTTCCACAGGTAATATGTTGGTGGTAGTTTTCAGAGATTTCTTCAAGCTGCCTGGTTGAAATCCCCTGCAATGATATGGAAGGCATCAGGGTGTGCTGTTTTGTGTCTGCTGATCATGATGCTCAGCTCCTCCAGTACTTGCATGACAACAGCTCGAGGTAGAATGTACACCGCTACTAGGATGCTGGTGGAAAACTCCCTTGGCAGATAAAATGGTTGACAATTGACTGTAAGATGTTCCAGGTCAGGTGAGCAGAATTGAGACAGAACTGTCATGTCTATACACCAGAGTGAGTTAATCATAAAGCACACTCCCCCTCCTCTATCTTTAAAAGACTCAACTCAGTCAGGGCATTGAGTTTAGAATTAGGGACATTGTTACAGCTATATAAATTATTGCTGAGGCTGCATTTGGAGCATTGTGTACACGTTTTGGTGTTCCTGTGGTTGGAAAGACATTGTCAAGCTGGAGTAAGTGCAGATGAGGACCAGAGCATGGGCCAGTTTGGTTGAAGGGCCTGCTGTATTATTCTAGTCTCTTATGATCTTTAGGTACGTAGCTGGGAGCCAATGTATATCAGTGAAAATATAACATTCAGCTTTTGGACCATATTATGAGATAAAAGTTCAAAGTAAATTTATTATCAAAGTACATTTACAATCCTGAGATTAATTTTCTTGTGGGCATACTCATTAAATCCAATGAAAGACAGCACTGACACGGTGGACAACCAGTGTGCAAAAGACAACAAATTGTGCAAATACAAAAATAAAGAAAAAATGGAATAATAACAATGATATCTCTGAAATGATAACACCGAGGAATTTAAAGTTGCTGACCCTCTCCACCTCTGATCTCCCAATGTGGATTGGCTCATGAACCCCTGGATTCCTTCCCCTGAAGTCAAAAATCAGCTGGTTGGTCTTGTTGACACTGAGTAAGAGGATGTTGTGGCATCAATCAGCTAGATACGTTAGCGTAAGTTTGGATGTAATGCAGTTTAAGGGGCAAACAGGAGGCTGCACAGATGAGTTGGAACAAATAATTAAATGTGGAATGATAAAGGCATGAAAGATGCTTTCATCAACAAATTCACAAAACGTTATGAAAAATATTGATCGTTCTGATAAAGACATGAAGTCAGAAGCCTATACAGGCTGGAGCATACCACAGGTTATGCAAATCTATTCCAATTACCCACTCATTTTTATCGATATACCCACTCATTTGCACTTTACCACCAACTCTCCTGATTGGCTGAATATTTCCAGCATTGCTTTTATAGCAAGTGTTTTGAACCTTTGAATTTCTAATAACCTATTTTCTTTAAGACTGTTGCAAAGTGCTCAAAAGGCAAGCTCAAAAAATCTAACATTTTATAATTGTACACAATTAATGCAATCAGTTTTAAAAAGGAAAAAGCAACCTAAAATACTTTAATCAGCGATATAAAAATGTTTCCTTGCTGTCAAATTACTTTACTAAACTGGTAAATTGATTTATTATTGTCACATGTACCGAAGCACAATGAAAAACTTGTCCTTCATGCCATCCATACAGGTAATTTCCTATCATCAGTGCACTTAGATAGCGCAAGGGAAACCAATCACAAAATGTAGAATAAAGTTGTTACAGTAGCTATAGCGAGGTGGATTATGAGGTCAAGACTACATTCTTATCATAATAGGGGACTATTCAATAGTCTTACAGCATAGGGATAGATGCTATCCTTGAGCCTTATAGTGCACGCTTTCAGGCTTTTGTATCTTTTGCCCAATGGGGGTGAGGGGAAAGAGATAAGGTCAGAAACTAAGAGCCCACCCACAGTTGATACATTCTTAGACTGAGTGAGGTGCATTTATGGTGTAATAAATTAACAGATTATCAAGCACTCTGTATCAATAAATTAAGTAGGAAAACTTATGAATCAATAAATTAATGAAATTGTCATCAATAAATTAGTGAAACTGCAGGCAGCACACATAACTGTGTCAAAATTAACTGAAAATGATCTTGATCTTTTCAAAATGCAAGAATGTTCTCAAAAGAAACTTAAATTAGATTGAAACAGTCACCTTCTATCAAAAAAATTATAAACAGCTGGACCCTCTTGGAGTAACAGGATGAGAGAATTAAATCACCTCAAGATAGTGAGGGGAGGAAACTCTATAGAATGAGAAGGCCTGAGGCATTGCATTCTGGAGTCCTGTAGCAGATAACCTGACCGACTTTCATGGATGTGCAAGATCTTTTAAAGATGTTTAAGCAACTCTTGCCACCTATCTTTTCCAAGTATTGCCAATACCATTCAAAGTGAACAGAATTGCATAAGACCTCATGGTAACAGCCCTAATTCAGGCACTGGTACCTGTTTGTGCATGTCATCATCCAAGCAAGGGATCACAGAAATATCCGCATCAGTTACTGGATAATAGGACTTAGCACTGCCTAATCCTCCCTTAATCTATATCAGCCAGGATACAAAACAAAAGTAGCAAGAAAATCAATGTTAAAAATGCAAAGAGCAGCTGGACCCTTTACTTAATGCTCCTCCATTGGGCTCAATGATGAGCGCAGCAACCAAGAGAACAGACAAATACACTGGTATCAGACCTTCAATAAAATTGTGACATAGAACCATAGAAACTACAGCACAGAAACAGGCCTTTTGGCCCTTCTTGGCTGTGCCAAACCATTTTCTGCCTAGTCCCACTGACCTGCACACGGACCATATCCCTCCATACACCTCCCATCCATGTATCTGTCCAATTTATTCTTAAGTGTTAAAAAAGAACCCGCATTTACCACCTCGTCTGGCAGCTCATTCCATACTCCCACCACTCTTTGTGTGAAGAAGCCCCCCTTAATGTTCCCTTTAAACTTTTCCCCCCTCACCCTTAACCCATGTCCTCTGGTTTTTTTCTCCCCTTGCCTCAGTGGAAAAAGCCTGCTTGCATTCACTCTATCTATACCCATCATAATTTTATATACCTCTATCAAATCTCCCCTCATTCTTCTATGCTCCAGGGAATAAAGTCCTAACCTATTCAACCTTTCTCTGTAACTGAGTTTCTCAAGTCCCAGCAACATCCTTGTAAACCTTCTCTGCACTCTTTCAACCTTATTTATATCCTTCCTGTAATTTGGTGACCAAAACTGAACACAATACTCCAGATTCGGCCTCACCAATGCCTTATACAACCTCATCATAACATTCCAGCTCTTATACTCAATACTTCGATTAATAAAGGCCAATGTACCAAAAGCTCTCTTTACGACCCTATCTACCTGTGACGCCACTTTTAGGGAATTTTGTATCTGTATTCCCAGATCCCTCTGTTCCACTGCACTCCTCAGTGCCTTACCATTAACCCTGTATGTTCTACCTTGGTTTGTCCTTCCAACGTGCAATACCTCAAACTTGTCAGTATTAAACTCCGTCTGCCATTTTTCAGCCCATTTTTCCAGATGGTCCAAGTCCCTCTGCAGGCTCTGAAAACCTTCCTCACTGTCTACTACACCTCCAATCTTTGTATCATCAGCAAACTTGCTGATCCAATTTACCACATTATCATCCAGATCATTGATATAGATGACAAATAACAATGGACCCAGCACTGATCCCTGTGGCACACCAGTAGTCACAGGCCTCCACTCAGAGAAGCAATTCTCTACCACCACTCTCTGGCTTCTTTCATCGAGCCAATGTCTAATCCAATTTACCACCTCTCCATGTATACCTAGCGACTGAATTTTCCTAACTAACCTCCCATGCGGGACCTTGTCAAAGGCCTTATTGAAGTCCATGTAGACAATATCCACTGCCTTCCCTTCATCCACTTTCCTGGTAACCTCCTCGAAAAACTCCAGTAGATTGGTCAAACATGACCTACCACACACAAAGCCATGTTGACTCTCCCTAATAAACCCCTGTCTATCCAAATGCTTGTAGATTCTGTCTCTTAGTACTCCTTCCAATAACTTACCTACTACTGACGTTAAACTCACCGGCCTATAATTTCCCGGATTACTTTTCGATCCTTTTTTAAAGAACGGAACAACATGAGCCACTCTCCAATCCTCCGGCACTTCACCCATAGACAGCAACATTTTAAATATTTCTGCCAGGGCCCCCGCAATTTCAACACTAGTCTCCTTCAAGGTCCGAGGGAACACCCTGTCAGGTCCCGGGTATTTATCCACTTTAATTTTCCTCAAGACAGCAAGCACCTCCTCCTTTTCAATCTGTACAGTTTCCATGGTCTCACTACTTGATTCCCTCAATTCCATAATTGCCCTTATTAGATGCTTACAGTTTTAAGAGAAAATACATCTCCTCTTTTTAGTGATGTTATATATACATTAACTAATGTTTTGAAATCCTTAAAAATGTTATCACAACTAATTGGAAATGTTATTCCATTACATACCTATAATCTGTGAAATTAAAAAGCATTTATTTGTTCAGTATCTAAAGTTAGAAAGTTCCAAACCTAGTAATAATTATTCACTGTTTTCTATGCATGTCAACAAAGTGATATTTTCTCAGATTTGAGCTCTGCAACAGTGCACAGCGGTAAATCATTCCACGCGAGAAGCACAGACTGAGTCACCCATTCTGTAGTTAAAGGATGAGAGCTGTGGAAGAATCTGACCCAGACTATTCAGCTTCCTAGGCTGTAAAATCTGGATCTTAAACTCAAACAGTTCAATTTAAAAACTGAAAGAATTTTTTTTAGACTTAAGCTTAACCAAAATTTCTGCGAAAAAATATTTGTATTGTATCTTTGAGGTTTACACAAGTCCCTAATAATATGATGTGTTTGTTTTTAATACACTTTACATTTTAAACAGTATAAACTGGATGCCTGACAGAACTTTGAAATATTAAAACCTCCTCCACACAATTTGCAACTCTTGACATTTAAGTGATTTTTTTTGTTCCCCTTATTTGCAGAGTAAATTTAGCATTTCACTGATTATACAGAGCACTCTCATAAATACTGAATATTCTAACATGCTTTCTCTTCATCAAAAGCTTTGGTGCCCATAACTAATCTGCTTCCTCATCCTCAAAAAAATCCTTCATTGGTTTCCTAAAGCCAACCCTCCAAATTAGAAACCCACATTATTACCTGAAAGTACAACATGTCCTGTCTTTTCTTAACCATCCAACTTTTAAAAAAAAATAAATGCACCACTCTCAGACTTTGCTTCCTGTAATAATCTCTTCACTTTCTATTTCTTCAAGAGCAGAGACTTGAGCAATTTTCGAGCAACTTTCGAGCAACATCTGGACAATCTCCTGAAATCCTTCAATACACTACTTCATCTTTCCTAGTGCCGCTTTAAAACCAATTATTATCCAATCAACTGTCCCATCACCTTTATTGCCATCCATTAGCATTAGATTTTTCCACTCTGAAGAATTTTGCTTAATAAATTAACATTCTGATGCAACTACAAATTACTGATGCATACTTTTCTATTTTGTAAAGTGCATTTATGTCATTGAGCAGTTCTATAAGTATTAAATTTCCTGTAAGTTAATACTGTTTACAGAAAATGTGAATTAGCAAGGAATTTCAAAACTAAACTTCCATTGGCTACTTATAAGAATTGCGGGGGGTGGGGGGGGAAGTAACCTCAACTGATTTTAAATTTCAGTATTTTTGTCTGTGGTAACTTATTTTTTATTCTTTCTACTTCTCTTCTAATATTTATTATCTGTGCACTTGCAATGCTACTGTGACACTAATTTCCTTTGGGATCAATGAAGTATCTATCTATATCTAATCCTGAAAATTTAGTAATTTCACAACACTTGAAATATTAAAATGCATTTCAGAAGAATAAGTCTGCAAAATTCAGTCTGTAACACATAGCTTGGGTACAGTAGATACCAAATTGATCTCAGAGAGACACAGTGAAGAATTTATAATGATTTGCAATAGGCAAAGAGCAATTGGAGAAATGACATTTTTCTTGCATTGCACAATCTGTTTGGAAAAAGGTACAATTTTAGCAAATGGGGCAGGGGCCTTACAATGTTTCAGGAACAAATGGCGGAATTTGTTGTCTATGATATTTGTTTTGGTCTACTGTTCTTAAATTTAAAGCTGCTGAGATGAGAGCTCAATTGAGAAATCGTCGTAGTGGATGAGGTATATGCTTTTAATAAGTACTAGGGTATCAAAAAGTGGATATTTAGTAGCTGAAGAGTTATTGCCCAAAATGCAAAATGAGTTTTGAAAATGCAGATTTAAGCAGACAATCAAAGGACCAGCAATCGTGAAAGATATAAAATCTATACTATCCTTCAGAAAGAACTCCCCTCAATAAATTGAAGTGATAAAGATGCATTTCTAATTAAATTAAATTTTACTTGCTTGTGTCCATTTCAAATACAAGTTTGCGATTTTATTTGTTCAGCTTCAAACACTAAATCCAACAATGCATGCACTTCCTATTTCTTACATTTTCCCTTACTTGGCACAGAACCTGATGCAATTAATGCAATGTACATTGAAATAATACTTCCATATGAGGACTACACGACAAAGAAGTGCTCCACAGTAGAAATACACAAATTGCTGAGTCATTACCCATATTGCTATATTTCAACGTGGTTGTTCAGTCCTTTAAAGCATGATTAAATTATTCACCCTACATTACAAACTAAGTCAATCATGTCTAAAAATCACAGAATAGTACAGATAAAGTCTGGAGAAAAAGTAGTAATGCAAACTTGATCCTTACCCTTTCCTCTGGTGTGTCATCCTCTTTGGCAGATTGGGGTTCTGCTTCAACATCTCCGAGGTCCGGAAGACATTTTGTGCTTGTCGGCTCACGGTTTAAAGTTGTATAGCCAATGTGCTCATATATTGGATTAATTGTCATTTTGGCTATATATTCTGCTGCTTTTGTCTCGATGTACAATGTAATCAAACCGTCTGTTACCAGGTCATGAATCGACTCAAAACGTTTCTCTCCCACAAAGTGTTTCCCATCATAATAAAGACGAAAATTTCGGGTCTGAGTCCCAAAGCTGTTACAGTTTAAAACAAAATTTAGAACACAATAAGCTAGCAGAATTTCACGCTGTCGTAAATATTAAACTACCAAAGCATTTACTTCGCACTGTTCTGTAGCAAACTTATACAATTTGACTATACAGTTCAGGATGGCATATTATTCAGAGCGAACATAAAGAAATTGGTGATGTTTACCAGTTCACCAATGTACCTATTCACCTGATTGCAAATCATATCTATTCTTGAAGACATGAAGAATATAAATTTGTAATTGAATGTGATATGAATTTTCTTTTCATCTTAGTATGTCATTATAAACTATATATGACCCTTTGATAACCTTACAAGCTATTACCGTTTGTATTTTCACCACTGATTTAAAAAAATTATAATATAAACTATTAATGCAATGAATTAATTTAAAATATTAATTTATGCTGAATTTTAGAAGATGACATTTTCAAATTAACAATACTATGAAATGAAGTGTGAGCAAATGGAAGCTTGGGAACTTGCAACTATGCAGAGGAGCACATTAGATGAATAGAAATAAGATGCAGCTCAACTGGTGGAAAAAAAATGAATTGTTACAAGCCAGTCCTACATGTCTCTGCATGTACTTGTAATAAACAATATTAATACAACTTAGGAGTAGCTCAAGCTCTTCACTGTTTACAGTCTAACATCGAAGCAAAAGTATTAAAAAAAATAAAAACCTTAGAGAGCAATTAAATGGCTCTGACACATACAGACATTGTGATCAGAATTATATTAACAGTTGACTGCTTTAAATTTTAACAAACAGATATTTGTTCAAAAGGAAACTACTGTGAATTCTGGAAATATAAAATAATAAAATGTTGAAAAAATTCAGCAGGTCAGGCAGCAATAATGGAGAGATAGGGTGAAAGTTTCAAAGCCATGATGATTATTTGGAACATTTAATTTTTACCCTCCACGAATGCATTATTAGGAATATCTTGGTGACAACTTGGAAATATAATGCCTTAGAAATTCAAATCACACAGCACTGCTTCTTCAGTGTTATAAATATGAAAATGTTTTCCAGTTGGAATATGACTACAGAGAAAATGCTGAATATATTCAGCAGATCACACAGATTCTGAGGCCAGAATTTAAAAAAAAAAAGAGTTTAGTGTTTCAGGTCTACGGTCCTTCATCTGAACCAGAAGAATCAAAGATCTGAAATATCAACTCTGTTTCTGCTTCCTGGAACCAGGTTCAGATAGGTCTGATTTATTAACTTACTTGCTCTTCTTTATGTCCCCAAGCTCCCAACCCAACAGTCCTGACTCCCATGGATCACAAATCTTACCTGATCCTCTTCAATTATTTGTTAACTAATTGTATTAGGTTCCAATACACAAAACCAGAAGCCCAATCATACAATCAATCCACCTGTAATTCTACCCCTTGACACACTGCTCTTACTTTTTCCCTTCCTAAATGATTCACCATTTATTCAGTGAACAGGAGACCCTTGATTCAACACTTGGTGACACCTGAATCTTCCCCCACACCCAATCCTGATCTGTGACATTTATATTTAGACCCAGCCTCCCTCCCCAATGGCTCTGTTCTGTTTCCCTTTCATGCAATATCTGCTCAAGTCTTTCCCTTCCACAAAACATTCTCTAGTGCCCATGCCTTCAGACAACATCTAACCGTCAAGCAAACTTGAAAGTAGTAACAGCCATGATGTCCCAGTGGCCAACCATTTTAATCCCATTCCCACACTGACATGCCTTTTTCGATGGCTTCCTCTACTGCCCAGTTGAAGCTAAACGTAGATTAGAGGTACATCATCACATATTCTGCCCTGGTAGTCTCCAACCCAATGGCATGAACATTGATTTTTCTAACTTCTGGTAACCCCACCCTTTTCCTCTTATCCCATTAGACTAATCACACCTTCTCTTTCCCTTCTCTCACCCTCTTGATCTGCCCATCAACCCTTCATTCCTCACGCTGGAACCCCTCATCTCCCCATCTCTTTATTCCATGGTCAACTGTCCTCTCCTATTAGATTCTATCTTCTTCAGCCCTTTATCACTTCCATCTATTACTTCACAGCTTTCTACATCATTTCCACTCTCTTCTCTCATCTGCCTATTATTCCCCCCTCACTAAAATTCACCTTATCACCTGCCAGCTCTTATTCCAACTTTTTCCCCACTTTTTTTTTAAAATATACTGCCCATCCCCCTTCTTTCTTTCCAGCCCTGATGAAAGGTCTTGATCCAAAACGTGACTGTCTATTTCCCTTCATAGTTGCTGCCTGGCCCACTGAGTTCCTCTGGCACTTAGTATGTTGATCTAACTTTCCAGCACTGGGCCATGACCAAAATACTGTTGGCACACCATAATGAAATTTCAGACTCTGTGTTCCTTTTCCAGTCGAAGTATGTTGTTCAAAAAAGGAAAAACATGGAACAACAGAGAATACTAACCTATAAAAATATAGAGGGAGATTTGTTCACACTGCAAAAAGAAAAACAAAAGCTTATATGAATAGTAAATTGTATAAGTATTTGTGGACCTGTTGCAACATTAAAATCCTAAAACATGGAAAAAATTTAGTGTTACAGACATCAAAAGTTTGTTTCTTTAATTAAGTTTGTCTGTGTAAAATAGTTCCTTCTTATTTGAGATTCAAACGAAGCTTCAGATTTTAAGAATTTAACCACACTCTAAAATTACTTATGTACTCAACAAATTCATATTACATGCTTGTTCCTTATATTTGTTCAATATAATGTACAATAACTTAAAGTACCTCCAAATAGTCTCGAAGTTTAATAAATAACCAAAATATTTTCTCTTAGTGCAAGCCCTTAGAGATTAGACACCAGAATGATGCACACTATCTTCCATCAACCAACACAAAAACTCAACCAAGATCATTGGAATTGGATTTACAATTGAAACCTGAAATATCTGCAGGCACAATAATAGCACACTTTAATTCTTGGAAATTAATATACTGTACTTCAGTAAGAAAATACAACTAAAGACAGAAACTGTTTTGCTAGTTTATTTTTCCGTATAGTGAAATGAGATAAACATTTATAAAAGGCTGTGCTTTGATTTACTGTTAGTTTTTCGTGCATATTAAAATGAAAATTAATAAGTTTGTTTTTATGACCTCACATATAGCACTTCATCTGACATTTACTGCCAGTTAACACATTTCTTACATTCTTATCCATGCATAACACTTTTAATTAGACAAGCATATTAGTAATTAATGATTTAGCTATGACTTAAGGCACTTTCTATAAGTTAAGAATTGCTTAAAATTGATGTGTTTTGACAACTGAGCCCCTAAAGGGCTTTTGGGCACCTGGTATTGTCTATGTTAACAGTTGTGTTTTAACAGACATTTAAAGGAGAGAAATAGAGAGGAAAATCCAGAGCTTAAATGCTAAGGCAGTTAAAAGCACAGTTCAATCAAAGAACTAAGGAAAGATGGGCATGGATTTGGGCAGTGATACCTTCTTCACTGGATAAGAGAGACAGATTGGAAACAGTGGTTAAATGCCACAATTAAGTATTTTCGGTTTAAAAAGAAGTGGGTGATAATGACAGTTCTCAAAGTGGGAATAGCAGTATCACAGCAGGAAAATTGTGAACAATATCAGCTAACATTTAGCTCAGGAAGCAACTGGGAGATTAAGAACTTGGTTGAAATAGTTTCAAGTGAATAGGAACTGGATTTTATTGACAAGATCAGCTAAAACAGGTAAGAAAAGGAGGTGGAAGAGAATCTCATCAAAGAGTGGAGTGCAGGATTACGATAACAAGTAACATATGGGAAGTCTGGCTTGGTAGGAAGGGAAAGAATAGAAGGAAAAAAATCTGACTAGAGAGCATTAATCCTTGTGACCAAAAAACATTGATGAACTTGTTACACATTATTACAGAAGGCATTGTAAGGTGGTTTAAGAATAGTTTGTGATGGAAAAGAAAAAAACTGGCATGATCTATACATTTCCAGAAAACCTTTGAATAATAAATACATTATAGCAACAGTGAATAAGATCTTATAAGTTTACTGTGGTCCAACCAAATCTGGGACTTGAGTGGCTAAATCATTTTTCTGCCAACAAGGTTTCAAGTTGTTCAAAGGTATACCATTACCTCCATTTCATTCCACTATATCAAACTCTTGAATGGACCTTTTGTGTGATAAAATGGACCCTTGGCCTCAATTTCTTTGATTAAGATGGTGCTGAGCCATGGTCTCCTTCAGGATCATGGCTCAGACTTAGTAGTTCTTTTAACTTCTTCGAGATGGCTTTGGGGACAGAGAGAAGAGTTGAAGGTCAGGTTAGGGTTTAGTAACAGTTACTATATGTGGGGAAGATAGGGGTCAGGCCTCTAAATCAGTGCCAAAGTCCAGTGATATAGATTGGTGAAGAAGGTCCTCCAGCATTTTGTGTGTGTTGCTTTGGAATTCCAGCATCTGCAGAATTTCTCGTGTTTATGAAGGACACCTACTGTCCAGGCCTCCTCTCCATGCTTGAACGCCAGTGACAAAAAAACATCTGCAGTCCAGGTCTCTGCTCCATGCTTGAAGGCCAATGACCAGTAGTCTATGCAAACAGGAGGCAAGAAGGCTTTTCAGTCGGCATATTTGAAGTTCGAGCCTGGAGTTCAAGGTTGCATCATAGGCTAGTCTGCCAGTTGATGAAGATAGAAGCCCAATAGTTGGTCAGTGGCCCAAAAGTCAAAGCCTGATGGCCGTAGCCTGTCCTGGAGTTGGATGATCATGTGTGTGGATAGGTGGAGGGGAAGGTGGGAGAGAGGAAAGGGGCTTGTTTTGCTGCTGCTGTTGTTGTATTGTGTTGTTCCTCTGAGAATTGTGGGCAGGCATGCTATGTTGGTGCCAGAATGTGTGGAAACAAACATTGGCTCCCAGCACATGCCCAGGTTGAGCTGGTTGTTAAACAAAACCAACAGATTTCACTGTATATTTTGATGTAAATGTGATCAATAAAGCTGAATCTGAATGGTCTCAGCCCGAAACGTCAACTATACTCTTCTCCATAGATGCTGGCTGGCCTGCTGTTCCTCCAGCATTTTGTGTACTACTTGGATTTCCAGCATCTGCAGATTTTCTCTTGTTTGTGACTGAATCTGAACCTACCTTGTTATGATCTTGCACTTTATCTGCCCTGCACTTTTTTGGCAGCCTATACTCGTTATTCTGCATTGTTATTGTTTCACCTTATTCTAATTCAATGCACGTTTAATTGCACTTGCCTCCCAGGGTCCAGGGTCTGGGATGTCTCGGATCAGGTCCTCAGCGTTCTAAAGTGGGAGGGGGAACAGACAGACAATGTGGTACATAAAGTCAAAGAGCACTACAGCACAGAACCAAACTCTTCAGCCTATCTAGATTGTGGTGAACCATTAATCTATTTAGTCCCATTGACCTGCAAGCAGACCATAGCCCTCTTATCCCTTTATTCAAATTTCTTTTAAATGTTGAAATTGATCCTGCGTCCACCACTTACACTGGCAGTTTGTTCAACACTTTCACCACCCTCTGATTGACTAAGTTCCCCCTCAAACATTTACTTTTCTCCCTTAACCCATGACCTCTGGTTGTAGGCTCACCCAACCTCTATGGAAAAAGCCTGCTTGCATATATCCAATCTATACAGCTGATAATTTTGTATGCCTCTATAAAATCTCCCCTCAATCTTGTACGCTTTAGGTAATATAATCCTAATACATTCAACCTTTCTCTATAACTCAGATCTTCAAGTCCCAGCAACATCCTTGTAAAATTTCTCCGTACTCTTTCAATCACATTTACATCTTTCTTGCAGGATTTACATCTTGTTCAAATCAAGTCTCACAAACGTTTTATACAATTTCAACATAACATCCCAACTCCTGTACTCAATATATTGATTTATGAGGGCTAATGTACCAAAAGTTTTCTTTACAACCCTAGGCACCTGTGATGCCACTTTCAAGGAATCATGGATCTGTATTTTCAGATCCCTCTGTTCTCCCACACTCCTCAGTGTCCTACCACTCACCATGCAAAACATACCCTGTTGGTCCTCTCAAAGCACAACACCTCACATGTCTCTATTAAATTCCATCTGCCATGTTTCAATTCATTTTTCCTGCTGGTCCAGATCCTGCTGCAAGCTTTGATAGTTTTCCTCAAAATACATTGAACCCCCAATTTTGGTATCAACTGCAAATTTGCTGATCTAGTTTACCACAGATCGCGGATATAAATTACTAACAATAACAGACACAGCACCAATCCCTGCAGCACAATATTGGTCACAGGCCTCCAGACAGAGATGCAACCATCTGCAACCACTCTCTGGGTTCAACTTCTGTGAAGCCAACGTTTAACCCAATTTACTAACTTATCTTGAATGCCAAGTGACTGAACTTTCTTGACCAACCTCCCATGCAGAGCCACATCAAAGGCCTTGTTAAAGTCTATGTACACAACATCCACTGCCTTGCCTTCATCAACTTCCCTGATAACTTTCTCAAAAAACTCTAAGACTGGTTAGACATAACCTACCAAACACAAAGCCATGCCGACTATCCCTCATCGGTCCATTTTGATCCACATACTTGTATATCCAGTCCCTTAGAATACCTTTCAATAACTTTCCCACTACTGATTTCAGGCTCACTGCCTTCTAATTTCCGAGCTTATTCCTACAGCCTCTTAAACAACAAAACTGCATGTTAACCTTCAATCCTCCAGCACCAGCTGTGGCTAAGGATGTTTTAAGTATCTCTTCTAGAGCCTCTGCAATTTCTGCACTAGTCTCCCATAGGTTTCGAGGGAACAGATAGTCAAGCCCTGGGGATTTATCCACTCTAATTTGTCTCAAGACAGCAAACACCCCCAGCTCTGTAATTTGTATGGGGTCCACAACCTTGCTGCTACATTGCTTCATCTCCCCAGCAAATACAGATGCAATAAAATCCATATAAGTTCTCCCCTATCTCATTTGGCTCCATGCATAGATGACCACTCTGATCTTCCAGAGGACAAATTTAGTCTGTTGCTATCCTTTTGCTCTTAATTTATCTGTAGAAACCTTAGGGTAATTCTCCTTGCCTGCTAAAGCAACCTCAGGTCTTCTTTCCTCCTGATTTCTTCCTTGTGTTCTCTTGCATTTCTTATGCTCCATAAGTACCTTATTTGTTTCTGCCTCCCTATACCTGCTATCATCATCATCAGGTGCCATGCCCAGTTTGAGCTTTGACTGCCATGGCCCACACAATCCTGCTCTGGGTCACATGGCTCAATTCATTAGTATTTATTTCCAGTTCCCTGGCTGCTGTCTCTATCATCATTTGTCTTTGTCTTCCACTTGCTTTCTTCCCTTCAATCTTTCCCATAATTACCGTGCATTCTAACTGCTCTTTCCTAATCACATGTCCAATGAAGTCATGTTGCCTTTTCATGATCTCATACATTATTTCTCTTTTTGTGTTTGCTCTGTTCATGACATCCTCATTAGATATTCATTTCGTCCATGATATTCTTTGCATACTCCTCAAAAACCACATCTCTGCTGCTCTAGTTTGTTTCCTCGTGTTACTCGATATTGTCCAACATTCTGAGCCATATAACATAACTGGATAAATGTAACATTTCAGTGCTCTGAGGCGGGTTGTCATGCCTAGTTTTGTATTGGTCATTATACTCTTCATTCTCGTAAAGATGTCTTTTGCCATCCCTATTCTTCTTTTGATGTCCATGTCACACCTGCCATCTGATGTCACACAGCTTCCTAAGTAGCAAAAGTTCTGTACTTGTTTTATGTCTTCCCCGTTTATTCTCAGCCTGCAGATAGGATTCTCCTTCTTTTTGGATATCACCATACATTCTGTCTTTTTGCAAATGATAGATAGACCCATTTTTGCACTTTCTTCAACAATTAGATCAATTAAGTTTTGTAGTTCTTCCTCCGTACTTGCAATTAACACAGTGTCATCCGCATATCTAAAATTATTGATGTTTTCACCACCAACTTTGATACCCAAGATGTCTTTTTATATGTAATATTTAATATGTAATATGTTTCACTGTACACATTAAACAAATCAGGGGAGAAAACACACCCTTGTCTAACGCATCTCTTGATTTTTGTAAACTGACTCACTTCTCCATCTATTCTTACAGCGGCAGTTTGTTCCCAGTACAGATTTCTGATTAGGCGGAGGTCTTTCGAATCTAGATCTAGAGTTTCCTGTAATATTTCGAATAACTTATTGTGTTTCACTTTATCAAATGCTTTTGTGTAGTCGATAAAACAAACAAATCTTTTTGCATTTGAATAGCTCGTTCTGATAGTATCCTTAACATCAATATCGCATTTCTTATACCTTTGTCTTTCACAAAACCAGATTGTTCTTTACCTATTTCAGCTTGTATCTTACTTTTAGCTCTTGTCATCAAAATTCTTAGAAGTATCTTACCTGCTATACACCCCTTTTTTCTTAACCAGGGCCTTAATATTTCTCGAAAACCAAGGATAACTCTAAACCAGTTATCCTTGCCTTTTATTCTGACAGGAACAAACAAACTCGATATTCTCAAAATTTCACTTTTGAAAGCCTCCTACTTATCAAGTACACCTTTGCCAGAAAACAACCCATCCCAATCCACACTTGGCAGATCCTTTCTGATGTCATCAAAATTGGCCTTTCTCCAATTTAGAATCTCAAACCGAGGAGTAGACCTTTCCTTTTCAACAATTACCTTGAAACTAATGTCATTATGATCAATGGATGCAAAAATGGTTCCCCTATACAAACTTCTGTCATGTGCCCTGTCTCATTACCTAAAAGGAGATCTAGTATCACATTCTCTCCAGTTGGGACTGCTGCGTACTGATAAAGGAAACTTTCCTGAACATACATTCCCCATCTAAACCTTTTACAGTATGTGGAAATCACCCACTAGCACAGTCTTATGTTTCTTGCAACTAATTCCATGTGCTGATATATGCGCTAAACTCATTGACCATTCCCACAATACTGCTTACATTGAAATATACGCAGCTCAGAATATTAGTTCTAGCATGCTCCACCTTTTGATTCCTGACCTTGTATGCATGCTTAACAACGTCTTTCTCCACAAGGTGGAGTTTAGGAGGGTTGATGACGCCAAATGGCAAGTCCTTTGCTTGCATCTTTGGAAACAGCTCTATTTCTATCTTTAATATCTTTATTTTTCCCTGTCAGGGTTCTTTTGAAGACCTTGACCTGGAGTTACACGCAGGCTTCGGTTCTTTGCAGGAATGGGGCCCGTGCTCGGGGGTTCCACGACTGGCTGCTATTCAACATACCAAGGGTTTGGCCTGAGAATGTCAATCGTGTTCAGAAGCCTAAGATCTCGGGGCTCTGGAGACGGGTGGATCGAGGGTTGGTGTCATGGCAGGAGACTTGTGTGTCATCGGGGAGGCTGGAAAATCTTTTGCTGTGGGCCTGAAGACCCAAGGTCTTTGCGATCTTCAGACACAGAGCTCGAAAAAAGCGATGATACGGACTTTTAACATCGTAAACCAGCGGGTTGTTGTTATGTCTCCTGCTCGCTGTGAAAATGGGGGGGCACCTCCCTCTCCCTTGCCAGGGAGAGAGAGAACCTGTGGGTTGTCGAATTTCGGATGAAATGCGAAGCCTTTGGGGTAACTTTGGTCTGTGTCTTTGCTATTGCTTAGCACACGCTTGGGTTCGGTAACAGTACCGATGTATGTTTTTTTGCTGGTGGAGGGAGGGGGGAATTGTTGCTCGCTGCCGCATATGCGTGGGAGGGGGAGCGGGGGGGGGTCTTAGGGGTTCTCATGTTTAACTGTTGTTCATTCCTTGGGGCACTTCTCTGCTCTTGTGGATGTGTTGCGAGGAAAAAGCTTTACAGAAGTCTCAACATTACATCCTTGTTTCTATTTATAGCCCTCTTGAAATGAATGCTAACACTGCATTTGTCTTCCTCACCAGACTCAACCTGCAAATTAACCTTTAGGGAATCCTGTACAAGGATTCCCAAGTCCCTTTGCCTCTCCATTTTTTGTATTTTCTCTCCATTTAGAAAATAGTCAACCCTTACATTTCTTCCAGCAAAATGCATGACCAAACACTTCTGACACTATTCAATCTGCCATTTCTTTGCCCTTTGTCCCAATCTGTCTGTCCTTCTGTAGCCTCTCTACTTCCTCAAAACTACCTGCCCTGCATTCTATCTTTATATTGTCTGCAAACTTTGCAACAAAGTCATTGATTCCATCATCCAAGAATTGGTTTTAACACAGGCCCCTATGGAACACCACTAGTCACTGGCAGTCAACCAGGAATAAGTGCCCTTTATTCCCACCCTTTGCATTCTGCCAATCAGTAACTGCTTTACCCATGCTAGAATCTTTCCTGTAATACCCATGGGCTCATAGCTTGTTAAGCAGCCTCATTGTATGGCAACTTGTGAAAGGCCCTCTGCAAATCCAAGTACACAACATCAACCAATTCTCCTTTGTCTATTCTGCTTGTTACTTCTTCAAAGAACTCCAAAAGATTTGGCAGGCAAGGTTTTCCCTTAGGAAACCATGATGACTCTGGCCTATTTTATCATGTTCCTCCAAGTACCCTGAGACTCCATCCTTAATGATCGACTCCAACATCTTCCCAACCATTGAGGTCAGACTGACTGACCTATAGCTTCCTTTCTTCTGCCTCCCTTTCCCTTCTTGAAGAGTGGAGTGACATTTGCAATCTTCCAGTCTTCCAGAACTATTCCAGAATCTAGTGATTCTTGAAGGATCATTACTAATGCCTCCATGATCTCTTCAGACACCTCTTTCAGAACTCTGGGGTGTATGTAATCTGGTCCAGGTGACCTACCTGCCTTCAGACCTTTCAGTTTCCCAAGAACCTTCTCTAGTAATGGTAACTTCATATACTTCATGACTCCGACATCTGGAACTTCCACCAAACTGCTAGTGTCTTCCACAGTGAATACTGACACAATTTAGGTCATCTGCCATTTCCTTATCCCTCATTACTACCTCTCCAGCAGAGTTTTCCAGTGGTCTGAAATGTACTCTCTCCTCTCTTTCACACTCATGTATCTGAAAAAACTATTGCTATCCTCTTTAATATTACTGGCTAACTTACTTTCATATTCCATCTTTACCTTCTAAGTGACTTTTTAGATACCTTCTGTTGTTGTTTTTTTTTTTTTTTTTTAAAAAGTTTCCCAATTCTCTAATTTCCCACTAATTTTTGCTCTATTATATGTCCTCTTTGGCTTTTCCTTCTCTTGTTAGCCATGGTTGTGTCACCTTTCCTTTAGAATACTCTTTGGGATGTTTATATCCTGAGCCTTCCGAATTGCTTCCGGAATTTTCAGCTGTTGCTGCTCTGCCATCATCCTTGCCAGTGTTCTTTTCCAAACAATCTGACCAACTCCTCTCTCATACCCCTGTAATTCGCTTTACTCCACTGTAATACTGATACATCTGACTTTAGCTTCTCTTTCTCAAATTTCAGAGTGAATTCGATCATATTATGATGAATTGCTCCAAGGGTTCTTTTACCTTAAGTTCTCTAATCAATTCTGGTTCATTGCACAACACCCAGTCCAGAATAGCTGATCTTCTAGTGGGCTCAACCACAAACTGCTCTAAAAAGCCATCTCATAGGCACTCTAGAAATTCCCCTTCCTGTAATCCAACACCAACCTGATTTTCCCAATCTACCTGCATATTGAAGTCCCCATGATTATTGTAACAATTCCCTTTTGGCATGCATTTTCTACCTCCCCTTGTAATTTGTAGGTAACATCTTTTTTACTGTTTGGGGGTCTATATACAACTCCAGTCAAGTTCTTTTTACCCTTGTAGTTCCTGAGCTCTGTCCACAACGATTCAACACTTTCCAACCCTATGTCACCGCTTTCTAATGATTTGATTTCATTTTTTACCAATAGATCAATGCCACCCCCCTTTGCCTTCTTGCCTATTCTTTCAATACAATGTGTATTCTTGGTCATCAAGCTCCCAGCTATGATCTTTCAGCCATGATTCTGTGATGCCTACAACATCATACTTGCCAATCTGCAACTATGCTGCAAGTTCATCTACCTTATTCTGTATACTACGTGCATTTAGATACAACACCTTCAGTTAGAACAGTAGCCAAGATGTGTGGCACAAATTATGAGAGATAGAAAAGGAATATAAAAATTGCAATATTGATATTAGTCATGGGGGATTTCAATGTGTAGGTAGATTGGGAAAATCAGGTTGGTGCTGAATCCCAA
This sequence comes from Mobula birostris, assembly GCF_030028105.1. Taxonomy (NCBI): domain Eukaryota; kingdom Metazoa; phylum Chordata; class Chondrichthyes; order Myliobatiformes; family Myliobatidae; genus Mobula; species Mobula birostris. The sequence continues at coordinate 168,129,856 of NC_092375.1, read as the reverse complement.
GAAAGAGAATGTGTAGAATGCCGACAAGATAGTTTTTACAAGCAGCTTGTGTTTGAGCCAAGTAGAAAAAGGCCCTCTATTTTTCTAAGCTCCATGTACCTACCCAGGAGTCACTTAAAAGATCCTATCGTATCCTCCTCCACCATCGTCGCCGGCAGCCCAGTTCATATGCTCACTACTCACTGCATAAAAAACTTACCCGACATCTCCTCTGTATCTACTTCTAAGCACCTTAAAACTGTGCCCTCTCATGCTAGCCATTTCAGCCCTGGAAAAAAGCCTCTGACTATCCACACAATCAATGCCTCTCATCATCTTATACACCATAATCTTAAACATTAGGACATTAATGCACTCAATGTTTTAACCTCAAAAATTAGAATATTAACTAAATTACACTCAGAATCACAAACATCTTCTGCCCTTTTTTATTACTTAGCGATTCATCTAGAAAATTTTCTGATCCTATATGGATTATGTTTGTACCTTGCGATAAAATTCTACAATCTAATGGCATAAGCATTTAAACCTTCCGACTCTAGGGCATATGTGATGTTCCCCCATCTCAGAAAGTGAGACACAGCCCCCAGCATTGTTGATGAGTTCCTTACTCACAAAGTCCCCCCTAGATAGAACAGGGAGAGTTCCCCTGGTTCTCACCTTTCAGCCCACCAGCTTACACATCCAGCACGTTATTCTTTGCAACTTTGCTAGCTACAACACAATTCCAACACATCTTCCCCTTCTCACCCATTTCCTGCAGGTGTCTCTCTCTCCATCACACCTCACTAACCTCTATACCCACATACTTTCCCCCTGTAACCACAGAATGTGTAACACCTGTCCTCACACCTGTTTCCTCACCAAAATCCAGACTAATAAGGTTCTTCCGAACGAGGCAGACATTCATAATCTATTTCCTCTGGCCTTGTTCATTGCATTCGGTGCACCTAATATGGTCTCCTCTACATTAGTGAGACCAGATGGAGACTCGGCAACTACTCTATCATGACCTAATGGGGATCACAGTTGCTAGCCTTTTTAATTCTCTTCCCCATTCCAACACAAACACTATCCTTGGCCTCAACCACTGCCAAGGTGAGGTTAACCATAAATCTTGTATTTTGCTTGGGTAGTCTACAATTCAACAGTATGAACATTGAATTCTCCAATTTCAGATTCACTTTGTCCATTTTCTCATTCCTCCTGATCTACCCAGCAGCTCCAATATCCATCCCATCACCCTGCTTCTTGCTTCTTCTTGTAACCCTCCATCGAAATATCATCCACACTTTTTAGACAATAGGTGCAGGAGTAGGCCATTCGGCCCTTCGAGCCAGCACCGCCATTCACTGTAATCACGGCTGATTATCCACAATCAGAACCCGTTCCTGCCTTCTCCCCATATCCCTTGGCTCCACTATCTTTAAGAGCTCTATCTAACTCTTTCTTGAAAGCATCCAGAGAATTGGCCTCCACTGCCTTCTGAGGCAGAGCATTCCACAGATCCACAACTCTATGGGTGAAAAAGTTTTTCCTCAACTCCGTTCTAAATGGCCTACAACTTATTCTTAAACTGTGGCCTCTGGTTCTGGACTCCCCCAACATCGGGAACATGTTTCCTGCCTCTAGCATGTCCAATCCCTTAATAATCTTATGTGTTTCAACCAGATTCCCTCTCACCCTTCTAAATTCCAGTGTACACAAGCCCAGTCGCTCCAATCTTTCAACATATGACATTCACGCCATCCCTGGAATTAACCCAGTGAACCTGTGCTGCACTCCCTCCATAGCAAGAATGTCCTTCCTCAAATTTGGAGGCCAAAACTGTACACAATACTCCAGGTGTGTGATCTCACCAGGGCCCTGTACAACTGCAGAAGGACCTCTTTGCTCCTATACTCAACTCCCCTTGTTATGAAGGCCAACATGCCATTAGCTTTCTTCACTGCATGCTGTACCTGCATGCTTACTTTCAGTGACTGATGAACAAGGACACCTAGATCTCGTTGTACTTCCCCTTTTCCTAACTTGACACCATTCAGATAGTAATCTGCCTTCCTGTTCTTGCCACAGGCATGACCTCACATTTATCCACATTAAACTGCATCTGCCATGCATCTGCCCACTCACTCAACCTGTCCATGTCACTCTACATTCTCATAACATCCTCCTCACATTTCACACTGCCACCCAGCTTTGTGTCATCTGTAAATTTGCTAATGTTATTTTTAATCTCTTCATCTAAATCATTAATGTACATTGTAAATAGCTGCGGTCCCAGCACCGAGTCTTGCAGTACCCCACTAGTCACTGCCTGCCATTCTGAAAAGGGCCCGTTAATCCCTACTCTTTGTTTCCTGTATGCCAACCAATTTTCTATCCATGTCAGTACCCTACCCCCAATACCATGTGCTCCAATTTTGCCCAGTAATCTCCTACGTGGGACCTTATCAAAGGCTTTCTGAAAGTCCAGGTACACTACATCCACTGGCTCTCCCTTGTCCATTTTCATAGTTAAATCCTCAAAAAATTCCAGAAGATTAGTCAAGCATGTTTTCCCCTTCATAAGACCATGCTGACTCAGACCGATCCTGTTACTGCTATCCAAATGTGCTGCTATTTCATCTTTTATAATTGACTCCAGCATCTTCCCCACCACTGATGTCAGGCTAACTGGTCTATAATTCCCTGTTTTCCCTCTCCCTCCTTTCTTAAAAAGTGGGATAACATTAGCTACCCTCCAATCCACAGGAACTGATCCTGAATCTATAGAACATTGGAAAATGATTACCAACGCGTCCACGATTTCTAGAGCCACCTCCTTAAGTACCCTGGGATGCAGACCATCAGGTCCTGGGGATTTATCAGCCTTCAGTCCCATCAGTCTATCCAACACCATTTTCTGCCTAATGTGAATTTCCTTCAGTTCCTCTGTTACCCTACGTCTGCTGGCCACTATTATATCTAGGAGACTGTTTGTGTCTTCCCTAGTGAAGACAGATCCAAAGTACCTGTTCAACTCATCTGCCATTTCTTTGTTCCCCATAATAAATTCACCCATTTCTGTCTTCAAGGGCCCAACTTTGGTCTTAACTAATTTTTTCCTCTTCACATACCTAAAGCAGCTTTTACTATCCTCCTTTATATTCTTTATTTTCCAATGATTCCCCCCCTTTGCTCCTATCTGCCCACCCCACCTCCCTTATTTGATTCCATACTCCACATTCTTCTCGTCTGATTCCATCATCTGCAGCACTTTTTTACCTCCACCTATCAGATCTCAGCTTTTGTTTACTTCCTTTCTCCATCTGCCTTTCACCCTTCCTCACCGGATCCATTTCTTGCTTTTTTGCTTAATTAATTTATCTATTGAGATACAGCGCGGAACAGGCCCTTCTGGCCCTTCAAGGTGTGCTGGCCAACAACTCCCAATTTAACGTGCGCCTAATGACAGGACAATTTATCAACTAGTACATCTTTGGACTAAGGTAAGAAACTGAACACCTGGAAGAAACCAATGCGGTCACGAGGACAATAGAGGAATTAAATCTGGGCCACTGGTACTGTAAAGAGTTGTGCTAACCACTATGCTACAGTGCCACCCACTCCCTTCACCGTTTTATACTGGCCATCTCCCCTCCATCTTTCTAACCAGATGAAAGGCCTTGCTGTGAACCATTCACTATTTCCATTTGCTGATGCTGCCTGACTCACATCTTCCTCCAGCATTAAAAGTTCTCAGTATTCCTAAAAATTAACCCAAGCCACGTGGTGAATGTGTATGTGTATATCCTGAAACTATGTTTTAAGATCAGAATACTTTCCCCAAGACCAAAAGTGTAGGTGGAATTCATTCTAAAATGGGTCACAGAGAAAGGTGTTACTGACCTTTCTCTGATACCAGCAACTTGGCCAAGTGTTCAGCCCTTCACTGTTGGTGCTCCCACAGACATGGAACTATTAAAGTGATCACATCACCACATGAAGTAGGGTGTGAAGAGGCACCAAGAATAAGGCTGCACAGTAGCAGTTTAGTATGAGCAGTTCAGCTGCACAGCACTGCCTGAGGGAAGATGCTGCACTTGCTGATGAACTGTCCAGAGATTGTGGTTCTATTAGCAACTTCTTTTGGAAATGATGTCCCACATCATTTTGTCTGGCGACACAGATCTCCAGTTCCAGTTGATCTAAACATACGGGTGGAGGTGTACAACAACATCAGTGCCAGAACTTGCTAATCCCTAATAATGGTCCACTTACTGTACCAATCAGGTTGTACCCTGCATCTCAGCGCTGAGCAACTGCATCATATATTCCAGTACAAAGTCCTCACAGACAGCTCCTACACAATGCCTTGGTTATTATCACATCAAACTGTGTAGTTATGAGTGTTAGAACAATTTTTGTGTTTGGCACATTTACATTCAGCAAATGACTTTGGCTACCAGTCTACACATCTGAATATGTACTATGGATTTAATTTGGACTGCAGCTCTGAACAATGGGTTCCTAAAAGCAGTGAATCTTAGACCAGACCATACTGATTAAAATTCATTTGGATGTCTATGGTGTGTATGCGAATATGGAGACATGAAGTTTCTGTGTAGTTTCAAAGAAAGTATTGTCCATACCTTGTAAATATGGAATTGTCCTCTGATGCGTAGCACATAAAATACTGAGCCCCACACTGGGCCAGTGAGACCTTTTGACCGAAAGCATCCCCATATGATGCCTTCTTTACTTTCGTCAAATAAAGAAGCTGCTTGGTATCTACCAGTAATTTTCTCTGTGACTTCATTCACGTAACATGAGATCACTGTTTCTCTCTGCTCTGTAGACACTAGGGATTTGCCTCAGGTTTCAGGCACAGCAGCATGTAGTCCAAAGGAATGTCTTCCTTTTTTTTAAAAAAAGGTTAATTGTGGTCAACAGTCATGCATGTTTAAAATCATCAAGTTTGAAAGAAGCAACTCTCTGAGCAGTATAATGTGAAACCATGACATAAGTTGAGCAAGGAAAAGCTAAATATGCAATCGATTTTGGAAATGTTACTGTACAAGACAATCGAATGATAAAGGCATAATGTAAATCTCAAATATTTTCTATTAATACATTAGCTCTATCATTTTATTTTATGAATAGCTATCAATTTAGCTAGTAACATATGTAGTTCAAAATTTCACTGAGGATTTAAATATATAAATTACCACTAACCGCAGTGCCAAGGTATAGGTACCAGGTTGACGCTGGCTTTCCCGAATAATGTAACTTCCCTCTGCTACACTTAGCAGATGATCGGTTGCCTCTCGTGAAATCATTCCATGAAACCTATTTGCAAAAAGAAATGAAATTTTGTCATAAAATGCTGCAGCTACAGCATTCTGCAATTTATGTGGCTCTTTTGTAATAAAATAATTCCTGCATACAGATCAGTTTCAGCAATTAAATACAATCTTATATTTTTATGAGGCATCTATAGGAGTAAAAAATTTCAAATTAGAGGAATCACTTTTAAAGAAATAACAGGGAAAATAAATTTGAAAAGTGACAGATAGAATGACCGCACTAAAATTGGGGTAAGACTAAAACTCCAAGATATTGCTAGTGAAAGATGATGGTGCTATTCTAACGGCAAACTGTAGCCTGTAATTTCCCTTTAAGTACCATACTTTTGAACTGTCTTAACAAACCAGCAATTTCACAATCTTCTGAAGGACACAGTGGGCTTAACTCTCAAGAATGCAGGTACAAAGGTGCACCACCATGGCCATAAGAGAGGGAGGAGGGAAGGACTGCAAACCAGACTAAAATACTGAGATATGAAACTTTCTCTACCCGGTATCTTTTTAGCAAATGTACAGTGACTGGAGAACAACACTGAGAACCTAAGGGAAAAATTGTTGTATCGGAGGGAAATGAGGAATTGCTGCGTTATGTTTCAGAAAGATATGGCTCATTCCAGACATGTCAGATGCATCAGTAAGACCTAAAGTCTTCTCAATACAGAGGATGGACTAAACTGCTGACTCAGGGAAGGCAAGAGCTAGGGGTCCGTGTTTCATGATAAACTCTTTGTGGTGCTTGGATTCAGCGGTCTTATCGCACTCTTATTAGAAGAAACATGGAAAACCTACAATACAAAACAGTCCCTTTGGCCCACAATTCTATGCCGTACATGTACTTACTTTAGAAATTACCTAGGGTTACCCATAGCCCTCTATTTTTCTAAGCTCCATGTAGCTATACTGGAGTCTCTTAAAAAACCCTATCGTATCCACCTCTACCACCGTCGCTGGCAGCCCATTCCACGCACTCACCACTCTTTGCGTAAAAAACTTAACCCTGATATCTCCTACTTCAAAGCACCTTAAAACTGTGCCCTCTTGCGCTAGCCATTTCAGCCCGAGGAAAAAGCCTCTGACTATCCACATGATCAATCCCTCTCATCATCTTATACACCTCTATCATGTCACCTCTCATCCTCTGCAGCTCCAAGGAGAAAAGACCGAGTTCACTCAACCTATTCTCATAAGGTATGCTCCCCAATCCAGGCAACATCCGTGTAAATCTCCTCTGCACCCTTTCTAGTTTCCACATCCTTCCTGTAGTGAGGTGACCAGAACTGAGCACAGTACTCCAAGTGGGGTCTGACCAGGGTCCTATAAAGCTGTAACAATTACCTCTCGGCTCTTAAACTCAATTCCACGGTTGATGAAAGCCAATGCACCTTATGCCTTCTTAACCATAGAGTCAACCTGCGCAACAGCAGGCCCCAAGCTCCCTCTGATCCTCCACATTGCCATCATATTTGACCTACCAAAATGAACCACCTCACACTTATCTGGGTTGATCTCCATCTGGCACTTCTCAGCCCAGTTTTGCATCCTATTGATGTCCCACTGTAACCTCTGACAGCCCTCCACACTATCCACAACACCCCCAATCTTTGTGTTGTCAGCAAATTTACTAAACCATCCCTCCACTTCCTCATCCAGGTCATTTATAAATATCACGAAGAGAAGGGGTCCCAGAACAGAACCCTGAGGCACACCACTGGTCACTGACCTCCATGCAGAATATGACCTGTGTACAACCACTCTTTGCCTTCCGTGGGCAAGCCAATTCTGGATGCACAAAGTAAGGTTCTCTTTGATCCCAAGCCTCCTTACTTTCTCAATAAGCCTTGCATGGGGTACCTTATCAAATGCCATTCTGAAATCCATATACACTACTTCTACTGCTCTACCTTCATTAACCTCTCATTCTGGAAGTCTGAGGTACCCTCCTGTTTCAAGCAGGCTTCAATTATACTGGTGCTCAAGAAGAACATTGTAACTTGCTTCAATGACTAACGTTCAGTAGTACTTACATCTACAGTGATAAAGTGAGAGGTGGGTGATGGAACATCAATTCCTGTCAGAGCAGCAACATGAACCCATTCTAATTTGCCTACTGTCACAACAGATCAACAGCAGATGCTATTTCATTTTCTCTTCACTCAACCCTGAACATCTGGAGAGTGAAGATGCATACATACATCAGAATGCTCCTCATTGACTACAGCAGGGAATTCAATACTATCGTCCCTTCAAACTAATCAATAAGCTTCATCCTTGGCCTCAATACCTCCTTATGCAACTAGATCCCTGAATTCCTCACTTGCAGTCACCAGTCAGTTCAGATTGGCAATAACATCTCCTCCAGAGTCACCACCAGCACAGGTGTACCACAAGGCTGTGCGCTTTGCCCCCTGATCTCTTGCTTTATTCTTATGACTAAGGCTAAGCACAGCTGCAATGCCATATTTAAGTTTGCAGTGACTCCATTATTGTTAGCTAAATCAAAGGTGGTGATCAATCAGGGAGACTGAAAATCTGGCTGAATAGTGCCACAACAACCTCTCACTCAACGTGAGCAAGACCAAAGAGCTAATTATTGACTTTAGGAGGAGGAAACCAAAGGTCCATGAGCAAGGGATCAGAGATGGAAAGGGTCAGCAACTTAAAATTTCTCAGTGTTATCACTTCAGAGCAATATCCTGGGTCTAGCACGCAAGTGCCATTACAAAAAAAAGCATGTCAGCATCTCTACTTTTTTTAAAAAAAAGTTTGCGAAGGTTTGGCACGTCATCGAAGACTGATAATCTTCTATAATGAGCAGTGGAGAGTATATTGACTGGTTGCATCAATCTGGTATGGAAACACCAATATCCTTGAACAGAAAAGCCTACAGAAAGTAGTGGATATACAACCCTGTCCATCACGGGTAAAGCCTTCCCCACCATTGAGCACAACTACATGGCCCGCCGTCGCAGGAAAGTAGCATCCATTATCAAGGACCCCACTACCCAGATCATGCTCTCTTCTCTCTGCTACCATCAGGAAAATGGTACAGGACCCTCAGGACCCACACCACCAGGTTCAGGAACAGTTATTACTCCTCAACCATCAGGGTCCTGAATCAGAGGGGATAACTTCATTCAATTTCACTCACCCTATCACTGCACTGTTGCCACAACCTATGGACCCACTTTCAAGGACTCATCTCTTGTTCTCCACATTTATTACTTATTTGTTATTTATTATTTATTTATTTTTTGCACTGTTGTCTTTTGCATATTGGTTGTTGGTCTGTCCTGCTTGATGCAGCCTTTCATTGATTCTATTGTTTCTTGTATTCACTGGGAATGCTCGCAAGAAAATAAATCTCAGGGTTGTATATGGTGACATATGTACTTTGATAATAAATTAACTTTTAACTTAAAAAAAAATCACATAGGATCCAATGTAAACATAACACTGGAAATAGTTATTTCAATGGATGTGTGAGTGAAAATGAAGAAATGCTAACTCAACCACATCTTAAGTCAATACAACAAAATTTAACAGAGGTAGGCAATCATGCCATTATCGGTATATACTGGGACACCCGATCTGTGGAATTTCAAGATCTCTTGCTCTTGCCCTCTTTCTAAAACCATGAAATTTCAAGGCACTGATGAAATGAGACGAACAAGTCTATTTTACTATGGTAGGAATGGTAATTGGGATAACTTTTCACACTGATCTACTATGGGGAAGTCATGTTGAAAATAATGGATTTCTTCTGCCTTATAACAAAAGGAGGTGTTTTACTGCACCAGTCTCTCATTTAGTATTCAGGGTAACGTTCCCAGTAACGTACGTATTAACTGAATACATGTTAAAACAGGTCATTACATACTGCACTCTCAGTAGCCAAGTACCAATGATATGATTCATTTTCACTGGCTGAGAGAACATGAACAGCATGGTTGTTCTTAGCTGGTAAACTTTCACAATTGTCTTTTTTTTATAAATTTTCTTGTTTGTTAGCAAGAAAAAGTTTCACTTGGCTAAGAACTAAGCAGAGCACTAATTTATTTCTAAAGCACGGATCTATAAGATTACTCATTCCTAGTTAATCATGACATTCAGAACATCAGTGTTTCCCTTTCCACAAAGAGTTGCAAAAACAACAATGCCATTGACTTTCGTTTATAATTCAGAGGCATACAAGAAAAAAAATCAACACTACAAATTCTCTGAATACATTCAACTCACCAGAAATTTCCTGCACAAAGTTTTTATGAAATCTAAGATTGAGTCTAATTGCCTATTACTCTGCACACAAAATACAAAGGTTGAAATGTCAAGGTAATGGCACAAATCAAAAACAGAGCAATTAAGTTAAATAAGATTATGAAGGCATGAACACCTTCAAAATTTGTGGATCACTTATAGGTTAACAGCATTAAATTACATTATTACTTGATCATCTTGCCCATACATAAAGCAGCTTAGTTGTGCCCAAAATCAGTTTCTGAGAGACTTCCATATGTATTCATCACATGAAGCAAATGCTGCGTAACTGACCAAGCACTTCAAAGTAACATGTCCACATGAAGGACAAGATCTACATCATCTAGTCTTTAAAGAGCAAAAGATAAGCATTTGAGCCAGAAATTCGTTTCAGGTTGGAAGCAAATTGCACCAATGTAGTTGTTCAACCATAACCATGCCTGCAAGCTTTCAACCACTTGAACAAGATGCCAGGAGTGAGGAGATCTTTGCATTAACGGACTACCTTTGCTGGCACAATTCAGCCTGGAGTTTTCAGCATATTTGGACAATTGCATAATAGAGGTCCCTAGCTGTGGGACATCCCATGAAAGAGTGTCATGGAATCAGAAAGATACAATGATAAAAACATGCTCATTTGTAGTCTTCTGCTTCCAAGATCCCAAACAAATAAAATAACCTCTTGAGAACATCAATGGTAATGTTATCATTTACTGTCAATCACCAACTGCACTGCAAATGAGGAAGCAGTTGAAGTTCAATCACATTTGAGAATTGTTTAACCCTAGCTTTTACCATGGAGCCTCCCTTCCACAGACTGTCTATACTTCATGCTGCTTACAGCCAGCATAATCAAAGATTCCAGCCACGCTGGACAGTCTTTCTTCCCCTTCCCATCAGACTGAAGGTACAAAAGCCTGAAAGAACCTACGACCAGGCTCAATGATACCTATTCCACTGTTATGAGACTATTGAACAGTTTCCTAGTGCAATCAGAACTGGCTCTTGTCCTCATAATCCACCTCACTAAGGCCTTGCACCTTATTGTCTCTGTAACTGTAACATGTCATTGTTTTCCCTTGCACTATATCAATGCATTGATGCAATGAAATGTTCTGTATGGATGGCAGTCAAGACAGTTTTCCATTGTACCTTGATATATATGACAACAGTAAACTAATTTACTAACTTAAATTTACTTGTCTATGTCAGGCCTTGCTGGCATGGTGGACAAAGTTTGGGGAAGGGAGTGGTTGACATTAAATTGGGCATCAGTCTGTGATGGCCCAGTTGTTGTCCCCCCATGCTCACCTACTAGATTAGCATTGCAGTCGATTTGCCTGAAAACTGCTAGATTCTCAAGGATTTGTTGAGTGGTATATATCATGGCCTCATCAGCTGAAGAAAAATATACCTGGAGTACAATGGGCGTTCTGGACCATAAAATTCCTGATGTAATCTGGAACTATTATGCCTTTCTGTTGGAGAATAATGAGCTTCCCAAGATAATAATTAAGCAGTCCTACACAGCACTTTTTAATAAGTTTATCTATTCAGTACATCCAATACAACAAGATTTTAGGGCTATGTGTCTTTCATGCTGGTATCATCAGTGTGCACAAAGCCTAGTTACATGACTTCCACAAGTCATGGGATTTGGTTAGGAATTTGTTAGAGCTGTTGAGGGTTCACAAATAGTGCCTATCACAGCCTTTACTCTGAAGTAGCAAGCTAGAGAATGATGGGTTGGACTTTCTAGCCCTGTATATCACCTTTCAGAGCTTCAGTTCGTTCCAAAATATTTACAGCCAATAAAGTATTTATTTTTCTGTAATTTATTATTTTATTGAGTCAAACAAACATTTCCATAGGTTGTATTTCAGATACTGTACATATATATCATATAATCATATTTGTCACAAATCTCCACATAATATTTATCTGAAGTATACCCTTATAGAAAGAGGAGGAAAGAAAGAACAATCAAAAGAAGAAAACTATGTACAGAGTACGGAGTGATTTTTTTTAACGTATTCATTGATTGTGAGAATAAAATCAGGCCTATGAGATGTTATGTAGTTAAACCATTTTTTCCAGTATGAATAAAATTGTTCCAACTTATAACTAACTGATGTTGTTATCTTCTCCATTTTCTAAATGGCTATTGTAACTTCCATCCATACATTTAAAGTTGGGCTCTCCTGAGATAACCATTTCCTAGTAAGGGTCTTTTTACCAGCCACCAGCAGTACATTCATTAAACATTTATATTTATCTCTTTTCAACCATTCTTGAGGTATATACCCAAAATATATGGTCTTACTCTCTAATAATATCTGTTAGTATATCATTGAAATTTGCAGAATATAACTTAATCGATCTACTCCCTGAACAAATCAGAACCAAGTGAATAATAAAAAGAAAGGTAAGGAAGGTGTGGTTCCAAGGCTGGGGTCTCTAGATGACCTTGGGTTGGGCTAGAAGAAAAGTCTAGCTGTGGGGGATAGCCCCTCCTACCTATGGTTTGGGGGACCCCACTGCAGGACCTGTAAAAGTAAGTGAAAAAAAAAACTATGTCCATTACACAGAAATGATTTCCCTGTGTATTCCTCCCATGTGTATATCCTCATTTAGGTTTGGAAAAAAGGAATGAATAAATGATTTTTTTAAAATTGAGTAATATAAAATCCACATTATAACACGTATTTCTCGAGATAGGTATATCACTGTCTATTTTTGCTTCCGTTTAATTTATCAGCACTTTTACAGTTAGCCAAACCTTATGGCTCTTCTGGAGGAGGTGAGGGCTGCCCTCGGAGAACTGACAGTCTCTTCCTAAAATCCTTCTCTCGTCCTGTTCCTATCCCCTGCTTTCTAGGTTGTCTTACTATTTCCCAAGCAGTTTGGGAAAACTGCTCAGCCAGAGTTTCCCTTGGTTTGACCACGGTAATGGCCAGTCCTCTGTTCTTCATGTCTGTAGTCGCCTCTTCCACCGTCTGATATAGTCATATCCCTTCTTGGTAAAATACCCTCATTTAGCAGGGTACAGGGTTTGGAATTTAATCTTTTCTTGCTTTAATATTTGTTTCGCTTCGGAATATTCCTTCCGTTTCTGTAGGACTGCCGGGGGGTAATCATGATCGAAGTATATTAACTTCCCGTTCCAAAACACCCTCTTCTTAACCCAGGCCCTTCGTAGAATCTCCGCCTTGCTCTTGAATCGAAGGAATCTAAGTACAATGGAGTGCGGTTTACCTTCTCTGTCTCCGGGAGGCCGCTGGATAAGCGAACAGTGCACCCTTTCAATTTCAATCTCCGTAGTCTGACGAATCTCCCCAGCGCTTCCTGCAGGAGCTTGTCTACAAAGTCCATCATTGACAATCCCTCCGCTCCTTCGGGAACATTATAAATCCTGATATTTTCCGTCACGATCTTCCCTCCTGGTCAAGCAATTTACTTTCCTGTTGATTTAATACTTTTATCGTCTTACTTAGAATCTGTTCCACGTTTTGCACGCGATCTTCCATCTTCTCGAGTCTCTGCCACCGCTATTTTCTGATTGACATTGGCGAGCTCTGACTTTATATCATTGAGTTGCTGCTTTATATCTTTTTGGACTTCCCTTATCTCTTCCAAAATCCTTATCACATTTACTGCTTTGCCTGCACGAGGCCCAGTGTCAGCCTCTCCGCCACGCGCACATGTAGGAGAGCCGCATGCTGTACCTCTCTCTTCCATAGGCTCCGCAGTGGTGCTTTTTTTTATCTCCATTCTTTATCCCCATTCTTGCCCCCCTTATCAATTCAGATATTTTCCTAAGATCTTATAATTGATGGATTATTAATGGGGCAAAATATGTGTTTTTCCAGAGGAGCTGTTGATTTAAGCTGCCATTCTGAACGATGGCGTCACTGGAACCCCCAATAAAGTATTTCTAAAGCATAGTCACTGCTGTGTTTGAGGAATCATGGCATTCAATTTGCACACAGTAAGCTCTAAACTGGTTAAAAACGACTAAACAACCAATTTTTGTATTGTTGCCAGAGGAACAAGTATTGTCTGAGACACTGGATCTAACTTTTCTGATCTTCTTCAATTGTGCCATGGTAACTTATATTCACCTGGGGTCTCAGTTTAAGAATGCATCTGCAGGTTGAAACTTCTGACAATACAGCACTTGCTCAGATCTAATTTAGAGTATAGATTTTTGTGCTTAAGTCTCAGGGTGGAACTTGACCTTATACCTCAGAGGTAGGAATGCTAACACTAAGCCACAGTGGCACCATAAGCCTTACAAATTTGCTACCCAAATAGAAACACAAAGAATGCAGTTTTTATAAAATTCAATTCAAATTATTATTTGACGATTTATTTCCGCTATTCCATTTATAACAATTTTAAACAGTTTTAGGAAACACAAATTAAAAACTAAACCTGCACTCACTCTCTTCCATAGTACTTGGGTCTGTTTTCCACCTGTAAATGAAAAAGAAGTCTACTTGTTTAAAAAAAACATTATAATGCATGCATAAGCTGTATTGTAAAATTAACCAAAGAAATAAGAATTCTGCTTGGCGTTTAACAATTGTGCACAATACAATCTTTCACTATAATATTGGCTCAGCTGTGGCTCATGCAAAGGACAAAAAAATTGTTTCAGGCATGTGCCCTAATGCTTTTGGCGAAGTCTTTACCAAAATTATGGCTAGTCAACATCTAGCCTGCAATGGCCATAGGCATCCCATCAGTATTAAGAACCTTAAGGTACTTGTCTTTGTATTATTTACAAAAATAATATTTTTGGCATAATAAAATTAAAGGATGTTTTCTAAAAAGAGCAAATAGAAGATGGTGTTAGCTGGATTAAAAGTGCAGCATAAATGTTTAAATTTGGAATATTATCAACATATAGAAACATTTTAAGCTGAAAAGATTAAGAAGTCTGTGAAGCAATTCCGAGCAGTTCTACCCCCGAATAAATACTTAAAATCCTCAAAGGTATATCTCTCATTGTAAGATATTAGTAACTGCATGAACGGAATACCTTACAGCTAAACTGTATTTATTTATTTATTGAGATGTGGTGCAGAATAAGCCCTTCCGTCCCTAATTAAATATGAAAACAAAGTGCCGGACTGACTATGCCAATAAATATATGCCTGCCAATTTAATAAAGACAAGAACCCTTGTGGGTGTTAAGTCCCCTGCTTCAGAATACACAGATCATTTTGAGCTACTGAGAGTTTGAAGTTAACAGTTTAAACAGTATTTAATATTCTAACCTTTTCAAAGCTGTCATGTACTAACTGTAACAATTGAATGTATTTTGCATCTGCTGCCTTTTTAAAATAAAATTATTTATATTCCCCTTACGTATAGTCTGACAAACAAGATTTGAGATCACAATTATGCAATTCTTCATGGCACAAAAACGAAACTTTTAAATTACATAGAAATGTCTGAGGTACAAGTATAAACTTGTGCAATAGGTGCAGGGTTCTTAGAAATCTGATTTGTAATCCTCCATAGTGCAAGCATGTGACATCTACACATGTTAAGAAATGTGAGTTGTTAAAAAGAAGTGTTCATTGATTTACTTTCTTTTTCTACACAAATTTTACAAGAACAAATGTTATTACTTATTATGAATTTCTGGGTAATGATTTGAGAATTTTGTAAAGGCAATATCTGTAACCAAATGGCCATAATGTAGTGGTCTTCATTTATAACACATAATATCAGAAGAGTGGAGAGAAGCATAGCAGTAAGGCAGCAAGTAGGGAGAAATGTGCAGTAAACTGGGCAGAGTAGACTGAAAGGTTAGGGAGCATGAAAGGGCTGTAAGGTTTAACTGCATACACTTTAATGCAAGAAGGTGGATGAGCTCAGAGCATGGGTCAGCACTTTAAATTATGTTGTTACTGAAATCGCAGAAATTTGGCTGATGGAAGAGCAGCACTGTTAATGGTTCCAGGGCTTTAAAGACATGCTTTCCTTCATAGATCGAGACATGGAATACAGCATTTGGGATATTATCATATTACTTTTTCAAAACACTGAGCAGACTACACTCAGAGTATTATCTGCAGTTCTGGTTGCTATACTAATGGAAGAATATGGTTGCCTTTGAGGTACTACAGAAGAGATTCACTGTAATGTTATTAAGATTGAAGGATTTTAGCTATGAAGAGAGATTGAATAGGCTGGGCTTGTTTCCCTGGAGTGAAGGCAGCTGATAGAGGTATATAAAACTATAACAAGTATAGATGGGTAAATGGTCAAAATCTTTTCCAATATTAGGGGTATCAAAAGCAAGAAGACGTAGGTTTAAGGTGAGAGGAAAGAGTTATAAATGGGATTTGACGGGGAAATTTTGTTTTCACACAGACAGTGGTTGATATCTGGAATTCACTGCCAGAGAAAGTGGTGGAATTTAGATACAATCACTATGTTTAACAGTCATTTAGACAGCTGCTTAAATAGGCAAGACGTAGAAGGATACAGACCTATTGCAGGTAAATGGAATAAATACACAGTATATCAGCAAAAAGGTTGGTATGAAAACAGTGGAGGGCCTGTTTCTATGTTGTACAACTCCAAATTACACTATTTTAGTTCAAATATTAGAACATTAGAAAGTTTTTGACAAGAACAGGCTATTCAGCCCAACAAAGCTTGCCAAATTCCTATTCACATATTGTGTTTAAATAACTATCAAGTTTAGATTTGAACTGGGTAGCTTGTTCCATGTGTCCACAACTCAATATGTAAAGAAATGCTTCCTGATGTTAGTCTGAAATCTCCCTTTAACCAGTCCCCACATATGGCTGTGTCCTCATTGATGAATTAATTTAAGTAGCAGCTGGCATCCACCTTACTTATGCACTTAATGATTTTGAACACTTCTAGCACGTCTCCTTTCACTCTACGTTTACTTAGGCTACAAAGATTTAATTCTTTCAATCTTTCTTCAAAGCTCTTACGTTGCAGACCTGGAATGAGTCTTGTTGCCCTTCTCTAAACTCTCTCTAGTGCTTCACACCCCTCACAAAATATGGAGACCAAAACTGTACACAGTACTCAGTATGTGTGATGTGTAAGCATATTATTTCACTGCAATAAATATCTGATAATCTAAAAACAGCTTTACTAAATCTCTTTTCTTAACTTCCAAAATATGCTGACTGTGAGTCATGTTGCCAGCTGCATAACATTACATCAGCAGGTCACTCTTCATATATAGGTCAAGAGAGCAAGGTATTTAAATATGAGACCTCACAGTCAAATCAAGTTCACATCTTTCTCAATTTTATACCATACGATTAAGATCACTTGAAAGTAATCACGAGCACAAGGTTTGGTGATTTTTGCTCCTTAGTCCAAGGTCAATGAAGCTAAGTATCTCTTTCTCCATAATTATTTAATCGTGTACTGTCTTCAGATTGAGTGAAACCTTTAATTTGCAATTTAAAAAAGCAAACAATTAGGGAATTAGAGTGTAATCCTATTTTAAATTCAAGAATTATACTGAGGATGTGTAAAAAAAAACATTTAGAAATCTTTGTGAAGAAATCTGAGACAAATTTAACTAAATTTATTTTTTTTATTTTGTTGTATAAAAGCTGTGGTAAAAAACTAATTTATAAAATGTACCTATAGTTTCAAAATGTAAATTAAATGGTTTTACATTAAAACTCCTCTATTCAGGTATCCTTGGAAATTTGATCATGCTGGACTAACAGGTTTTCTGGGCTAATGGATGTATTGTTATTTATACCCAAACACTTATATTTCAGTTTTTACGTTACATATTACACGGTTGTACGGTAAACATTTCAGTGACCCTGTGAGTTCAAACAGAGGAAAATATATACACACTCTCTACTCACATCTGGATGCAAAACTATCCTATTCTTGACTCTTGGTGCTCTGAACCCCAACTGAGCTTCAGGCTAGTCTGGATCCTAACCTTGGCTGCACTCCAGGGCCTTGCTTCTGGCCACATACCTTGTTTGCAATCTGGACACTAGGCTCACAAATCATACTAATAACTGAGCTAGATACTGAACCATCAGGATTTCAAAAGAATCAGATGCTGGACTAATGGAACGTTACTATATTTGGAACAACTATTTGGAAAGGACTTCTTATTTAAAGACTAAAATAATTTGCCTGAAACTTGAAGTTTAAATAAAATAATAAAATAAATAATATTCAGAGTAAATGTTCTCTTGATTTTCAATCCTGCTACTATAATGCTTTAGGTGTATAATTTCTGCATCAGTTATCATATGTAATATCACAATAATTTTTTGCATATTCATTTATCAATATCCATTTCCAAATTCTGTGGCTACATTACAGCCTTCCTAAAGGTTTCCCTGTTACAGATCACCAGACTTACGGTCACACCCTCTTCTCATTCTTGCAATCACTTCTGCTAACATTACCTTAACTTTGGCAAATTCACTGCCACTACCATAAAAATCTGAAATTTCATTTCCATCTTCTTTCTAGAACCAAAACTCCACAAAACAGTACTGACTTAAGGAATAGTGACATCTTTCCTAGACATTTATGCAAAACTTCTCAGTATTATCAATGTTCATGCAAAAATTTGTTTAAAAAATCCTCCTGGCCATGAAGGGGTGTAGAGATAGAAATAAGTAACAGCCCCTTTTACAAAGCCAAGATTTTTCTGGTGAGGCATTCTTTTAATTTGTACAATGCACAAAACAAGAAGAGATCACAGATCTGTTCTAGAATATCCTATTTAAGAGATAACCACAAACATAAAAATCTCATTAATTAAAAAAAAAGACAGTCTGCTCAGGCAAACTGGGGCCAAGTTCTAGTTCAGATTGTGTACATACAGCAGGACTAGAGGAAGAACTGATTTAAAAGGTGACACCTAGCTTGCTAATAGGGTCAGTGGGACAGTTATTGCCCCTGTCACATAGTTACTCTGAATTAAAATAAAGTGGGGGAGGGGCAAGAATTAACTTTAAATACCACGACGCTTGCATACTAAACAACTGCAAGTTTACAAACTGGTTTACATCAGCATCAACCAACTTTGTAGTGACCAACTTTCAAAAGACTGTAGAAATGCACTCAGGGACATGGGTGAGATTACCATGTCCACTGCATCTGTCAAGGAGTTCACTATTACTACTATCTCATGAAATTTTACTATAAAAGGCAAACTCCTAATCATAACTGGAAATAGGATCTGCAGTACTGAAATCAACGACTAAGGCAGACACAAAATTTCTGACAACAGCATTTCCTCTGGGATTGCTACCTTGGTGATAGTCTTTTTGTTGAATTGTGCATTAATTTGCTCAATAAATTTTGATTTAATAGCAAATCCATTTTTTTAAATATAGGAGTATTTCATCCTGAGCAAAGGCTCAGAAGAGCAATCTAATAAGTTATGGGTTCAGATTCTTATCAAATTTGAAATACAACAGATTGAAATTATTTTGGTAAATGAAATAAAACAGTAACTACTCAATAATAAATCTACTTGACTATAAATTGAAGAAACATGGTCAACGTGGAACCAACCTCACATGTGCATGTAATCCTCCTTGGATTAGGAGCTTCCTGTTGTAACTGATACACTGGAAAGTGGGAAGTGAAAAACCAAAGTTAAATTATAATTTAAGAACACAATTGATACACAATATGATAATAAATTGTTTAAACAGGGGAGACAAAATAAAACATTACCTATATAGGTAACACTGTGGATCAATTGATCTTAAAAGCACAGCAATTTTTTTTCCAAAATTTATAGTGAAAATTGATAGGGCTTATTGTCTTGTTTACTACCACTTTAGCTTGTATTCTATTGAGTTTTTATATGCAGGTGTCACTACTGGAATGAAGTGGTAGAATGTACAGCTGTTTAACTGTACTGCTCACAATCTCCAAATAGAGTAGCTGTCACCCATCTTAACATCATATTTTTGTTTTAATGTTTTTGAAGTGCTAATTTAGCACAATTTAACAAATGAAAAATGACAAATTTAGCACATTCTAGTTTTCCTCTGGTATTCAGAAAGTAGTTTGAATAATATACATCAATAACTTCTGTTAAACAGAAATGGCAACAGTTTAATTCCAGGACTTCATAAATTTACTTCATCAGCTTAGACCTAAAAATGTTTTCAAAGGCGTTCTACCTGAGGAGAAAACATGCTTCAGAATGTTCACATATTTCTAACCAATAAGAAACTGAACAAAGTCATCTCTTTTCTGAGTATCTTCTGAAGTTATAATATTTTGACTGCTTGTGGTGAAGCCAAGAATAGACTGCAAACCTGCTTCAGCCTCAGAAAGGGCATTCTGTATTTTTTCCATTTCAGGGAATATCTAAATCAGCATCAAAATGTAAAACACTCTTTCTGCAGAATGGACTGCAAGCAAAACATTGCCACCATGGGCAGTACAGTGTATTTCATCGAATCAGGTTTGGGTTAACTGCATGGGACCTCAACACAAATTTCACCCTAATAATATGTTTTAGAAAAAAAATACACAAAGCAAAAGGTGATTAAATTCTCTAGAATAAAGATAAAAAATATATACAAAATATTCAAATATTATACCAAAAGAAAAATGTGGTTGCATTACTGGAATTATTAGATACATTTCAATTTAGCCCTAAATAGATTTAAAAGCTAAGTTTAAAAAAAAGTTACTGCAATGCTCAGAAGGTTGAGATCAATTTAACTCCGTACTTTTGATGAATGCACTGGAAAATGTAGTAGCAGTTTTTGTTAAAAATATAAATATTTAAATTTATTTTGCTTTTCCTTATAGAGTCATAGAACACTACAGCATTAAAACAGGTACTTCGGCATGTACTAAATGGGACCATCTAGTATATGCCGAACCATTAATGTCCCATCAACCTGCATCTGGACCATTGACCTCCATAACCCTCCCATACACGTACTTATCCAAAATCTCTCTTAAATGCTAAAATTGAACCCGCATCCACCACTTGCGCTGGCAGCTTGTTCCACACTCTCTTCACCCTCTGATTGAAGAGGTTCCCCCTCATGTTCCACTCCAACATTTCGCCTTTCACCCTTACCCCATCACCTCCAGTTGTAGTCCCACCCAACCTCAGTGAAAAAAGCCTGCTTGTATATACCCTGTTTATACCCATCAATGTTGTATACCTTTATCAAATCTCCTCTTAATCTTCTACACTCTAGGGAATTAAGTTCTAACTTATTCAACCTTTCCCTACAAACCAGGTCCTTAAGTCCCAGCAACATCCTTGTAGTTTTTCCCTGCACTCTTTCAATCTTATTTACATCTTTCCTCTAGGTAGGTGACCAAAATCAGACTCAAATCAGGCTTCACTAATGTCCTATACAATTCCAACATAATATCCCAACCCTTGTACTCATTACATTGATTTATGAACGTAAATGTGTCAAAAGCTTCCTTTACGAACCTATCTAACTATGATGTCACTTTCAAGGAATTTTGGATCTCTCAGTGCCCTGCCACTCACCATGTAAGATCTATCCTGGCCGATCCTCCCAAAGTACAAAACCTCACACTTGGCTATATTAAATTCCATCTGCCATTTTTCAGCCAATTTTTCCAGCTAGCTGGTCCAGATTCCACTGCAAGCTTTGAAAGTCTTCATCACTATCTACTACACCCCTAATTTTGGCATTATCTGAAAATTTGCTGATCTAGTTTACCACATTATCATCCAGGCCTTTGATATATATGACAACAATGGACAACAGCAATTGCTGCAGCACACCATTCGTTAGCCACAAGCCTCTAGTCAGAGACGCAACCAAAGTTCAAAGTAAGATTTATTATCAGAGTACATACACGTCACCACATACAACCCTGAGATTCTTTTTCCTGTAGGCAAACTTAGCAAATCTATAGGACAGTAACTGTAAATAGGATGAATGAACAACACACTGTGCAAATGCAAGTATAAATACATCCACTACCAGTCTGGCTTCTCCCGCGAAACCAATGTCTAATCCAATTTACTACTATATCTTCAATGCCAAGTGACTGAACATTCTTGACCAACCTCCCATGCGGAACCTCGTCAAGAAGAAGAAGAATAGCCCTTAACTCGGCAATGGAGTTATTGGGGCACCGTCTTTTGATGGTGTTTCCGTAGCAAGCTATTCTTGTTTTTACGAGGCCGAGTTGCTAGCTCGACTCTCAACCCGACTTGGATTTGAACTCAGGAACCTTTACTCTGGAGTCTGGCACTGATATTATTGCGCCACCAAGTGGGACAACCTTGTCAAAAGCCTTGCTAAAGTCCATTGTAGACAACATCTACTGCCTTGCCTTCATCTACCTTCCTGGTAACTTCCTCAAAAAACTCTATAAGATTGGTTAGATACTTATCAAGCACAAAGCCATGCTGGCTATCCCTGATCAGTCCCTGTCTATCCAAATACTTATATATCCAAACAAAAGTCAATCTAATCAAGTTTAATTATCATTCAAGCCATGTATAGATACAGCTGAATGAGACAGCTTTCCTCTGGGGCCAAGATGCAAAACATTCAAAATAACAAGCAAACATCAAAAACAGCAAGCAAAGAAGCATATTCACTCAAAAGAAACATATGCATATATATACATACACATATATATATATTCCAAGACCCTGAGCGACAATGTCCAGTGATCAATGATACAGTCACTCAGCAGTGTACAGATGCAGGCAATTCAGCCTGTCATTCCAGTACTCGAATATAGGAAGGCAGCACCGACGGGAGAGGACAGGCCCCAGCCTAGCTCGGATGCCACGCTGTAATTCTTCTGTGTCTTCTCATCTTGTCTGCAGCAGCATGTAAGACCAAAGCTTGAGGCCTAGTCCTCACTACAACTGAGGATGCACAGCTCCCATGTCGACTGTCCCTCCACCAGACAAGGGTAACATACCTGCAGCAACTTACACTATCACTGTCCAACAGAGTCTTGCGATAGCAAGTGAAATGTCCGAGATCATCTCCCACAGTTATACTGCACCAATGCTGATGCTTCCGAGCAGTGGGGAGCAACATGGTCTGCAGCCAGGTCAGCTTCTCTGAACTCAAACCGGCCCCTCCATCGCTCCAATTAGCCCCTTCTCTGACACCAGTCCAGCTACTCTGATCAACGAGCAGCTCACTAATGGAGTAGCCCTGCAGTATCTGAAGTTCTTGGAGTAGAAACAAATTTTACAAAGAAGGAAGCACCTTTCTTGACCCCTGAGAGGCCACCATCTTACCAGAAGTAAGATCCTACAGAATACCTTCCAATGATTTTCCCACTATTGATGTCAGGCCTACCAGCCTGCACTTTCCTGGCTTATTCTTAGAACCTTTCTTAAACAACAGAACAACATTAGCTGTCCTCTAATCCTCCAGCAGCTTACCTGTGGCTAAATGTTTTAAGTACCTCTACTTGGGCCCCTGCAATGTCTGCACAAGCCTCCCACAGAGAGTCCAAGCAAACATCTTGTCATGCCCTGGGGATTTATTCATCCAAATTTGCCTCATGACAGCAAAACATCCTCCACTATAATCTATAAGGTCCATTACCTCGTTGCTGTTTTGCCTCACTTCTATAGACCTTGTCCATCTCCCGAGTAAATAGAGATACAAAAAAAATCCATTTAAGATCTCTTTCATCTTTTTGGGCACCATGCAAAGATTAGCACTCTAATCTCCCAGAAGACTAATTTTATCTCTTGCTATCCTTTTGCTCTTAATATATCAGTAGAAACCATTAGGATTGTCCTTCAACTCATCTGCTAGAGCAACCTCATGCCTTCTTTCAGCCCTCTTGATTTTCTTCTCAAGTGTTCTCTTGCATTTCTTATACTCCATAAGCATCCTATTTGTTCCTACCTGCCTATACCTACTACATACCTCTTAACGAGGGCCTTTATCTCTCGAAAACTAGTCCCTTAAACCTATTATCCTTAACTTCTATTCTGACAGAAATATACAAATGCTGCTCTCAGGATTTCAATTTTTGAAGGCCTCCCACTTACCAAGTACACCATTGCCAGAAAGCAACCGGTCACAATCCACACTTGCCAGATCCTTTCTGATACCATCAGAAATGGTCTTTCTCCAATATAGAACATCAACCCAAGGGCCAGATCTATCCTTTTCCATAATTGCCTTGAAACTAATTTCCTTATAATCACTAGATGCAAAAATTGTTCCCCTAAACAAACTTTTGTCACCTGCCCTGTCTCATTCTCTTAATTGGAGATCTAGTATCACACCTTTCTCTCTGGTTGGGACTCCTACGTATTGATTACGGAATCTTTTCTGAACCCATTTGACAAACTCTTTCCCATCCAGCCCTTTTACAATTTGGGAGTCCCAGTCAATATACGGAAAGTTAAAAATCACCTATTATCACAACCTTATGTTTCTTGCAACAGTCTGCATTATCTCTACAACTTTGCTCCTCTAATTCCTGCAGACTGTTGGGTGGTCTATAATACAATTCCATTAGTGTCGTCATACATTCCTTATTCTGATTCCTCAGTCCTACCCATAAGGCCTCACTAGACAAGGTCTATCCTGTCTGAGCACTGCTATGACATTTTCCTGACTAGTAATGCCACCCCTCCCCCTAATCCTCCCAGCTCTATCACATCAAAAACAACGGAACCCCGGAATATTGAGCTGCCAAATCGGCCCTCCTGCAACTAAGTCTCGCTAATGGCTTCAAATTCCACATGCTAATACATCCACCTTTCCTACAACACTGCTTGCATTGAAAGACATGCAGCTCAGAACATTAGTTCTACCATACTCATCCTTTTGATTCCTGACTTTGTATGTAGGCTTAACAACATTCTTCGCCACAACCACTTCACTATCAGTTCTGGCACTTTGGTTCCCATCCCTCTGCAACTCCAATTTAACACCACCTCCACCACACCCTCCACCTTCCCCCCCCCCCCCACCCATGCAGCACTAAGAAACCTTCCCATTGGAAAATTAGTCCCCACTCCGGTTCTGGTTCAGGTGAAAACCACCCCTTATGTACAGGCATCTTCCCTGGAAGACAGCCCAAATATCCAAAACTCTGAAGCCTTCCTTCCTGCACCAGTCTCCTTAACCACGTGATAAATCATATGGTATTCCTATTTCTGACCTCACTAGCACAATCCTGGAAGTTCTGTCCTTTAACTTAGCACCTAACTGCCTGAACTCACTTTGCAGGACCTCGTCACTCCTAGTACTCATGTCGTTGGTACCGACATGGACCACAACCTGTGGCTGCTCACCTTCCAAGTTAAGAATGCTGTGAATTCTATTCAAGAAGTTCCTGACCCTGGCATCCAGGAAATGACAAACCATCTGAGAAGCACGTTCTCCTTTTAGAACTCTATCACTACAGCTCTCCTGTTCTTCACCTTCCTTTCTAAGCCACAGAGCCACGCTTAGTGTCAGAGACCTGACCCCCGTGGCTTTCCTCTGCTAGTTCAATCCACCCAACAGTATCCAAAGCAGTATACTTATTGTTCAGGCGAATCGTCACAGGCTGCCCATCCCCTTTCCCCCACTTGACAGTCAACCAGTTAAATGTGTCCTGCACCTTGGGTGTAACTACCTCCCTGCACGTCCTGTATATTAACTTCTCAGGCTCCCAAATGATCCAGAGTTCATCTAGTTCCAGCTCTAGCTCCTTAGCACTGTTTGTTAGAAGCTGCAGATGGATACACTTATCGTAGGAGTAATCATCAGGGACACCAAAGGTTTCCCTGCCTTCCCACATCCCGCAAGAAGAGCATTCTACTACGCTGCTTGGCATTCCCACTGCTCTAAATGTGCAATAAGAAAAAGAATAAATAACTAAAAAAATCTACCTGCGGCCTACTTCTCTCCTCACCGAAGCCTCAACTTCCCACTCTAACAGTGGCCCACTCACACAATGGCCACTCCATTTAAATCTCACTTTTTATTAGATCTTGCCAAATGCCTAATTATGCATAATCCAATGTCTCCTATGGAATTGTTGTGCACAAAATGTGCTGAATGCCCCCACTCAATTCTTT
Source organism: Mobula birostris (assembly GCF_030028105.1). Lineage (NCBI taxonomy): Eukaryota > Metazoa > Chordata > Chondrichthyes > Myliobatiformes > Myliobatidae > Mobula > Mobula birostris. The sequence continues at coordinate 168,104,173 of NC_092375.1, read as the reverse complement.
TAAACACTCTCCCTCTACACAATCCATTATCTCCTCAGAAACTGTGCATGCAAAAGCATTTCATCTCTGAGAGGACTGTTTTCACCTAGGCTGTTCTGGAACAAATGACAGAATAATGTGTTTCAATCAGACTGCCCTTTCCAATCCACTATCAGATTTGGATGTACCAAACTAATTGACTTCACTCAGCAGCTCAATTGAGAATGAGAAATTTGTAATCACCAAAAAATACATATTGCGCCGAAGAATCACCTATGAATCAGGACTTACGTATATAAATGAATTAATTAACTCTATAACATCTTCTACCATGTGGGTAAACAGTATTCTTTGGGGAGCAATATAAAGGGAAGAAGTTTGATCTTTTCAGTCTCATGGTCAGTGATTCATATGAAGAGAAGAATTTGAAAAGGATATAATTTAAGTTGGGGTAGTAACATTCTGGCACATTTTTCTTCCAAATATTTTTACACTTTGATAATTTGTGGCACTTCACTTAAGACCCAGCTGATAAATCATAGAACTCACCCAACTGAGGCAAGTGAGTTCCAGTGAGAGGCAGCTCTGTGACTTGAACTCGTGACCTTCTGGTTGGAAGTCGAGTGTTGTACCACTACAGCTATTGGGCTACCAAGACTTTATCATTTCTGAAGTCTTCAGATAATCTATATACAATTATTGAAAGTACTGTAAGACACTTCATTCATGAGGAAATTAATAGATTCTTCTACAATACAGTACTTCAGTTAGAGACTTCAACTTAGCAAATTTCTCTTTAGAAGAACATCATTAAAAAGTAGCTAAAACTATATTCTTCCTAAAACATAGTTGCATGGATAGCAAAAGAATACTTGTTGAGAAGCTACCTCAATCTCAAAATTCAGCTACTTATCTAGGGATATGGGAAGGGATATCAAAAAACTGGAAAGGTTGTTTCAGGAACTTGCTTTTGCAATATATGCAAGTCCACTTTAAATCTTCTGATTTGAATGTTAATCAAAATAAGTTTGTACTTACAGTAAGATTTCCAAACTGGAGGCTTATATTCATCATTTTCTGTGTACAAAAAAAGGTGAAGAAAAATTACAAGAAAGGAAATTAAACTTATTGAACAAGTATTATTGACAAATTATCCTATGGGATCATTCCTAATTTTATACAGAAGCTGAATTAATGATGGAGAAGAGATATTTCTGTATGGTAGGTTTAATTTTCAAACAACTTGCATGTTTCAGGAAGCTGTTCATTCAATTGTTCCGTATTACAGAGTAGGGCAACATTACTAGTTTATACTTGACCCAAAGCCAAACAAGCAACACCTCCTTAAAACCCTTAACCAAATAATTTTTGGACCAAAATCCTGACTAGTGGTAGCAAGCCAGTGACTCTTGAAAGATTCTCCACCAATACACTATAGGTTGCTAGCTTACCCATTTTATTAGTTGATCTTTTATATGCAGTAGATTAAAAAATAATAGAAATACTAGCCAAAGGCAAAGCTGAATAGTTTCACTTTCATACTCCAAAAATATAATCTTCCAGATCAAACTTAGTTAGTATTATTAAATGCACATCTTGGAAACCAGCCTCCCTTCCATGGACTGTCCACACTTCACTGCGTGAAGCCAGCATAATCAGACTAACTATTGTGGACATTTTCTGTTTGCCCCTTCCATCAGGCAGAAGATACAAAAGCCTGAAAGCACATGAGGATTAAGGACAGCTTCTATCCCACTGTTATAACGATATTGAATGGTTCCTTAGTATGATGAAATGGACTTGAACCCTGAATCTACCTCATTATTACATTGCACCTTATTGTCTACCTGCACTTTTGCTGTAATTGTAACACTTCTTTCTGCATACTACCTCAATGCACTGTTGTAATAAACTGATCTGCATGAACTGTATACAAGACATGTTTTGCATTGTACCTTGGTACATGTGACAATAATAAATCAATTTATCAGATCACTTTTAAATTTCTCCCCTCTCATCGTAAACCTATGCCTTTTGTTCTCGACTCTCCTGCCTTGGAAAAAATACTATACCCTATCCATTCCCCTCTTATTTTTTTTTAAACTTCTGAGGTCATCCTTCAGCTTCCTATATTCTAGTGAGAATTAATTCAGCCTACCTGATCTATCCTTATAACTGCAGATCTGCCTTCCAGGCAACATCTTAATTAATTTCTTCAGCACTTTCTCTGTTGCTATCACAACATTCCTGTAGCATGGCAACCAGAGCTGCATGGACTTCTCCAATTGTGGTCTAACCAATATTTTGTGCAACTGTAACATTATGTCCCAATTTTTTTTTAATACTCAATGTCTTGGCCTTGGAAGGCAAGTATTACAAGTGCCTTTTTCACTATCCTATCCACCACTGTCACCACTTTCAACAAGCTATGGACTTGCATCCAAGTTTCCTCTGTACACCATTAAGGTCCCTGCCATTTTTTCCATACGTCTTACTGAATCAGTATTAGATTATGTCCAATTCAAATTATGAATCAAAATAGGAATGTACCAACTCCCAGTTGAGCCATGTATTAATTTATTTAATAATTTTGAGAGTGCAGAATTTGTATGTTCCTGTCAGGATTAAAGGCAAGGTGAATAGGAATAAGGAATCTTGGTTCTCAAGGGATATTGCAACTCTGATAAAGAAGAAGAGGGAGTTGTATGACGTGTATAGGAAGCAGGGAGTAAATAAGGTGCTTGAGGAGTATAAGAAGTGCAAGAAAATACTTAAGAAAGAAATCAGGAGGGCTAAAAGAAGACATGAGGTTGCCTTGGCAGTCAAAGTGAAGGATAATCCAAAGAGCTTTTACAGGTATATTAAGAGCAAAAAGATTGTAAGGGATAAAATTGGTCCTCTTAAAGATCAGAGTGGTCGGCTATGTGCAGAACCAAAGGAAATGGGGGAGATCTTAAATAGGTTTTTTGCGTCTGTGTTTACTAAGGAAACTGGCATGAAGTCTGTGGAATTAAGGGAAACAAGTAGTGAGATCATGGAAACTGTACAGATCGAAAAGGAGGAGGTCATTGCTGTCTTGAGGAAAATTAAAGTGGATAAATCCCCGGGACCTGACAGGGTGTTCCCTCGGACCTTGAAGGAGACTAGTGTTGAAATTGCAGGGGCCCTGGCTGAAATATTTAAAATGTCGCTGTCTACAGGTGAGGTGCCGGAGGATTGAAGAGTGGCTTATGTTGTTTTCGTTGTTTAAAAAAGGATCGAAATGTAATCCGGGAAATTATAGGCCAGTAAGTTTAACGTCGGTAGTAGTTAAGTTATTGGAGGGAGTACTAAGAGACAGAATCTACAAGCATTTGGATAGACTGGGACTTATTAGGGCGAGTCAACATGGCTTTGTGCGTGGTAGGTCATGTTTGACCAATCTACTGGAGTTTTTCGAGGAGGTTACCAGGAAAGTGGATGAAGGGAAGGCAGTGGATATTGTCTACATGGACTTCAGTAAGGCCTTTGACAAGGTCCCGCATAGGAGGTTAGTTAGGAAAATTCAGTCGCTAGGTATACATGGAGAGGTGGTAAATAGGATTAGACATTGGCTCGATGGAAGAAGCCAGAGAGTGGTGGTAGAGAATTGCTTCTCTGAGTGGAGGCCTGTGACTAGTGGTGTGCCACAGGGATCAGTGCTGGGTCCGTTGTTATTTGTCATCTATATCAATGATCTGGATGATAATGTGGTAAATTGGATCAGCAAGTTTGCTGAGGATACAAAGATTGGAGGTGTAGTAGACAGTGAGGAAGGTTTTCAGAGCCTGCAGAGGGACTTGGACCAGCTAGAAAAATGGGCTAAAAAATGGCAGATGGAGTTTAATACTGACAAGTGTGAGGTATTGCACGTTGGAAGGACAAACCAAGGTAGAACATACAGGGTTAATGGTAAGGCACTGAGGAGTGCAGTGGAACAGAGGGATATGGAACAGGAAGGATATAAATAAGGTTGAAAGAGTGCAGAGAAGGTTTACAAGGATGTTGCCGGGACTTGAGAAACTCAGTTACAGAGAAAGGTTGAATAGGTTGGGACTTTATTCCCTGGAGCGTAGAAGAATGAGGGGAGATTTGATAGAGGTATATAAAATTATGATGGGTATAGATAGAGTGAATGCAAGCAGGCTTTTTCCACTGAGGCAAGGGGAGAAAAAAACCAGAGGACATGGGTTTAGGGTGAGGGGGGAAAAGTTTAAAGGGAACATTGGGGGGGGCTTCTTCACACAGAGAGTGGTGGGAGTATGGAATGAGCTGCCAGACGAGGTGGTAAATGCGGGTTCTTTTTTTAACATTTAAGAATAAATTGGACAGATACATGGATGGGAGGTGTATGGAGGGATATGGTCCGTGTGCAGGTCAGTGGGACTAGGCAGAAAATGGTTCGGCACAGCCAAGAAGGGCCAAAAGGCCTGTTTCTGTGCTGTAGTTTCTATAGTTTCTATTAATATATTTAATACACAGCTCAAACCACGAATCAGTGGAAGTCATCATCAACATTGTGAAACATAAATACAATTTGATACAAGTTACAATAACGACCTCACCTGAGCAACCAAGCATTTCATATCATTATGTCAGCCAGGCTGTGTTATTTTCTATATGCCAAAGTTCAACAAGTGACATGAAATTCTGTGAAGGCCCAGTTAGGTTAAACTCATTTGGAAGTTTAATGGTAAACTGTATATGCAATCTATCTCAGTTAAGTCACAGTTAGAAATGTTCAAATGGATGACCTAATGTTATTAACACAACTCTTAACAGCACCTATGTTTCTTTGCTCCATTACAATTTTCAAGCTAATAAGTCCAATTGGCCTTCCTTTAACTTTTCTTCTGTAAACTGACAGAATGAAGCAAAATGCTCTGGAAAAATCTGATCACCTGTTACAAGCCTTGCTTCAGAAATATACAGCTCAAATAAGTGCTGACATATGAAGAGAAATTACTATTTTGAAACAAACAGAAATTTTAAATGTTGTAGATTGTTATCATTGTGAATTTCTCCTTTTGCTCTCAAATACAAAATGTAAATATACTGTCCACAGACTTCCTGATCTTCAAATCCCAAACTTCACATTGTGCTTTGGAAGTTGCCTGTATATGTTTCTGTTAATGTATGTTTTCATCATAGCATTTTTATTGTTGTGAAATACTCCACTGTCAAAGAATTCTATCAAACAAAACAGGGCACATAGACATTCAAAGAGCCTAGTCAATGAGGTACATTTTACAAGGATACTCTCTCAATTAGAGAACATGTCTTATCAAGAAAGGCTGCATAAGTTAGGGCTTTTCTCTTTGGAGTGAAGGAGGATGAGAGATGACATGATAGAGGTGTACAAGATTATGAGATATATATATATATATATTAGGACAGTAAGTGCCTTTATCCCCAGGGCAGTAGTGGCCAATGGTAGAAGGCATCCTTTTAAGGTGAATATTGGGAAGTTTAGGGGAGATGTCAGAGTAGGATTTTTTAAAAACAGAGTGGCAAGTCCCTTAAATACACTGCTGAGGTGGTGAGTGAGGCTGATAGATTAGTGATATTTGAAACTCTTAGGCACATGGATGAAAGAATAACGGTGGGTTATGGGCTGTGTAGGAGGGAAAGGTTGGAGTTATCAGTGAGTAAGTTTCTATAGGTCTGCACAACATCATGGTCCAAAGGGCCTATACTGTGCTGTACTATGTTCTATATCAGTAATAAAATAAAACATGAAGAATCAGGGAAGTTAGATTACAGATTCAGAGCCCATGACAGCAAAGGAAACCTTGGAGGAGAATTAAAGTTGAGAACAAAAAAAACGGAATTAGAGAAGATGTTAACAGATGATATTACTAAGATTAGGAGCAGATAAGAAGATACAAGATGAGATTTTCAAATAAAAATTGTTATTTAAATGGTGTTATAAGTGAGCAGGTACAGAATGATAGTGAACATGCAGGTTAGGGAACAGGCAGCAAACAATGGAAAATCACAAGTTTACAGAGTGTAAAACCACAGACAACAGACTCTGGCATGTGTCTATTGGGATAGTGAGGTGACAAAGGTATAAATGAATTTTAGTGCCAGTTAAGCTGTAGCAACCATTGGCTGAAAATTCCTGTCAAAGACAAGGATAACAAGTTTTTGAACAATATACCTCAATTTCAGACAGGTGCAGGGAGGATGTTAAAAGGCAATGCAATGCTTGAAAAACAGTGTTTTGAAGAGGACAATTTGATTTTCCCACAGTTTAATTACAAAATAAAACTGTTCAACTAGTGCAGTCATACTGATAGTCTGAAGACTGAGAGATCAAGCAGTGCTAGAGGCAGGAAATATAGATAAGGTCACGTTATAGGAGTCTACTACATCATGAATATTAACAGATCAGTTTAAAACAACTTTGCAATGTCAGGTAGTGGCAGATGGGGGTGGGTGGGGGGGCTCCATTCAATATATTCATAGTTGGTGACTGAAAAATACACCCTCAATTTGTAAAATCAATTTATGGCCTGGAAAATGCTTTGTTTTATGGAATTTTGTTATTTGAAAAGGCTGAGCAAAATGCATTATGCGAGTTTATACAGTGCCTTCCTGCACATGAGGAGTGGAATACCATATAATATTGTGGAAAAAATAGCTTCAGGAATCAGACGCATGGTCCAAAAAGTCAAGTATCGTAGCAAAAACTCAAATTGAACATCAATAAATTGAGGAATACCTCAAGTGTTTCTCCAAAAGTGAGATATAATAGATCAAATTACAAAATCCTATTTCTCCATTTTACTTCATTTATACTGCTTTATTTTCATTCCTTCCTTTATGTCCTCATTGAATGTGTGGCTTAAAAGGCTAACAAAACCAGTCTAACAATAACTTTCCAATGGGATTGATTAGCTTAGAGCTAAGGATAGGGGGGATTGTGATTAACAGGCTCCTTCACACAAATGGCGGAGATAGAACAAATTGAGTATCAATCTCAATGATTCTGAGATATTACTCGGTTAATATTTCACTTTTCTGTCATTTACTAACAGATTATCATTTTGCTTTTTAATTAATTACAAAGTTCAAATCTTCAGAATTCCATTGCTAACTAGAAATGGATTAATATTTTGGGTTTGCATTTTGAGAAAATATATTTTATGATTAAATATATTATACATCTTTGGATTTATTTTCACTAAATATCTTCTACCTATTAGTGTAACAAGTTAACAACTGCCTGGCAAGGGAAAACTCTCAATATTTGCTGCTGTCTACAGTGTGTTTATTTCTTGACACAATACCAGATCTCCTTGTATAATCATGGCAAACAGCAACAAAAAGCAAGCAAACAAAAAAAAATTCATAAACAAATTTTCTTTGCACCTTTTCCTCCCCATTTTTATTTTCCTGAATTCAAGAAATTAAGTAACAGATGCGTTCACATTTGTTTTATTGCAACTTGTTAGTGCGGACTAGCAAATAATAAGAATGGTCAGTGTTTAGACTTTGGTTGCAGATGCTCTGAACAAGCCAATAACCAGATCTAAAATATGCGGTATTTTTAACAAAGTAAGATGCTTAAATGATTAATTTTAGTGCTACTCACATAATTCTGAAGTACAAACTTCACTAAAGCATTATTAATGAAAAGCTATTAACTATAAACAGACATGGGCATATCATAAAGACACATGGCTGTCCTAGAACACTATCTCTAACGCTGTTTGTTTACATAGAAGATATAGTTCTCTATTCTCCGCCTTTAAAGTTTACCAAGATAATGCAGAATTTTGTTGAGACAGTGTAGCACACGGACATCGCTTTGCGATGCTAGCTGACTCTATAAACTATTCATAAAATAGCAAAATATAATTTAATTATTTATATCTGTCATCCCTAAAAGCATTATCACCTTCACCTTTGCATGTCACAAAGTAGTTGTGGGGCGTAGTGAATAAAATGTTTTTTGTACAAAACGAACTATGCAAAAATAAAGTGACAGGTGTTTCTAATATTCATCTTCTTGGTTTCCCTACCATACAATGGCCTAAACATTCTATCCATTAAATAATCTAAATGGGAGTGACTACATTAGAACTAAGAATAATCAGATCATGCCTGATCAGAGGGGATGACGAGACAACCTACAGGGATGAGGTCCAACACCTGGCCGCGTGGTGTGCCGACAACAACCTGGCCCTTAACACCCAGAAGACCAAGGAGATCATTGTGGACTTCAGGCATGCTAGGAGCCACACTCACATCCCCATCTACATCAATGCAGCTGTAGTGGAGCGTGTATCAAGCTTCAAATTCCTTGGTGTCCACATTTCTGAGGATCTCACCTGGTCCCTGAACTCCTCCATCCTGATCAAAAAGGTGCAACAGCGCCTTTATTTCCTGTGGAGCATCAAGAAAGCTCACCTCTGTCCCAGGATACTGACGGATTTTTACCACTGTACCATTGAGAGCATACTCACCAACTGCATCTCAGTGTGTATGGCAATTGTCCCGTATCGGACTGCAAAGCACTCCAGCGTGTGTGCCCACCATTGAGAACATCTACCATAAACGCTGCCTGGGCAGGGCGAAAAGCATTATCAAGGATGCATCTCACCCTAACCATGGACTTTTTACTCTCCTCCCATCCGGTAGGCACTACAGGGGCCTCCGCTCCCGCACCAGCAGGTATAGGAAGAGCTTCTTCCCTGAGGCTGTGACCCTGCTGAACCTTACATCACAGTGCTAAGCAGTACTGCACCCATATTGTACTGTCTCAGTACTTCTAATTTGTGTGCTGTACCACTTACTTTTTATTTGCAGTTATTTTGTAAATAACACTATTCTTTGCATTTCTGGTCAGATGCTAACTGCATTTCATTGGCTTTGTATCTGTACTCGGCACAATGACAATAAAGTTGAATCTAATCTAACCTAAGGATGACGGTGGAAGTAACTGGTCTTTTAGAAATAGCAGTGATAGGACAAACTGAGTTTCTACTTTCCTACCTTCTGCGCTCAATGATTTTTATCAAAGACATCATACATCTCCTTTTAGTTTATTTTCACTAAATGTTTTCTGTCTGTCAGTGCAACAAGTTAACTTAACTGCCTCGCAAGGGAAAGCCTTTTAAAAAAAAATTGCTATTGTCTACATTGTGTTATATTCATTGACATGACAATGTCAATGTACCCATCAAACAGTAACAGAAAGCAAGCAATAAATGCCAGCTGCAAGTAATCAAAAAATGAAATTTAATTTAAGTTACAAGTTTGAACAAGTTTGTAGATAATTCCAATGGCTATCTTCCATGTAATTCATCTTTAAAACAACAAGTTACATTGATAAACTGGCAACTTTTAAAAATATTCAAATTCTCAGTAATTAGGAACAACACCTAAATAAAACACCCAAATTCAAACACCTAAACAAAATCATTTAATAATTTTAACTCATTTTGTACAGATAGTTAGAAGATCCACTGCATAGCTAAAAATAACTGAAAAATATTTTGGAAAGGCTGGGTTTCTAGCCATGACTTAGTTTTGAGAAAGAACAATTTTGTTAAGTTTTCTATATTTCAGTAATATGGATCAATTTTGCATTCTTCAATCAGTCATGCATACAATTGAGAAGCAATACCAATCTTCCAACAAAAAGACAGACCTAGGAAATCCACACAATAAAATGAAACTATTTTCTTCATAGATAAATCTTGTAAATTATGAGCGAAATTTTTGCGATAAACAAGATTTAAACAACAGTTTTTAACCTACAATGAATAGGTTTAAATCACTCTCAGCTTTTTTTCCATATCTAAATAAGTAATTCTATTAAATTGGATGACATATTATAGCAGGTTGCCCAACTTCTATTTATTTTGGAAGTTTCCATTACCTCCAGACAGTTCTCCAGCAGTTTGCTTCTTGCTAGAAATTTCAGCATCTGCAATCCTTTGTGTCTCCTTTATCCATATCTTGAATGCTAAACTGGTAATGATTACATGGTTTCCCATAACTTGCGCAAATCAATTTCACAAACGTGTCTCTGTTGCAATTGATAGTTCATCTTCTGATGTTTCTTTTATAAATTTTATAAACTTCGTCTGGGTCCTGATCTTCCTCTTGCTTCACACTGTACTCTAATAATTTCATCCACACACCATCCAACTGTATTTACCCATTACATCTTCAACTTGTGCCACATCATTGATCTATAGAGTACAACTTAATTTTACGGCTGGCTGTATCAGCTTAATTTCATCTCAAGCTCTCAATGTGACAACTTTTCATTTAAATTTTTTGGGAACAGGTTCATGATGTTTTCACAAACTAACAACTCTTGCCTTGATTGCAAATTCATTACATTCATCAGGATTCCTGGCCACACAGTTCTTCAGACTCAAAAGGAACCTCAATCATTTGGGATATTTAAGAAACACAAAGCTTTTAACAAAAACAGAAATTGTCTGACATTTTACACTAGAGATAGAATCTTTCACCTTACTTGGTTTATTCACACAAAAGAAACCAACAGAAGTTAACACCGTTTCTGTAGATACAGTACTTTTGGAGACACAGTACATACATCCATTTATTTTCTTTTACAAGTTACCAAAGGGAACCTGGTATAATTAGCAACATTTAACAGTTAAAGAGCAATGAGAAATACACAAATGCCAGTGAGCAACAAAAACAGGATAAAACTAAGGTGCAGGAAATACTCAACAGGTCAGGTAGAATCTGTGCGCAGAAAAAGAGAAGTCAATACTTCAAATCAAGAGACTTCATCAGAGCTCCCAGTAATTTCAGGCTTTACCAGGGCTCTATCCTACACTGCAGCTTGTATTCATAACTTCATCTACACTACACAATCATAACTTTCTATTACAGTCCTTCCATTTCACACATCCAGGGTTGTGGAGGATCACTAATTTGAAAGGGTATTTCTGCTTCATAGTTACTGCTTAATCTGCTGAGCATGTCTAGCACTTCCTTTATTTCAGATTTTCATCTGCTGCAGTTTACTTTAAATTTTCAAACTACAAAAAAAAAAAATCAGACCATGGTCAATACAGAAGAAAAATGCCATCTATTCTAATTGTCAAAGAGTGCACTAAAAACCATTTCCGTGATATCACGGAAGTCAATGAAAGCAAATGTGCAGAGCAGGTAAAACAAGCAGCCAATGAAGTCACCTATTTAACACTTGCAATTAAAAACAATATTATCACATTTGTAAAGCCAGGATCAACAGGCTATGAGACAGCCCCGTTCTACAACCCATTAGACTTATAAATTCACATATCTGTACATTGTGACCAAGTCATAACGCAAAGATTTTTACTCCCTCAGGTTGTGGGACAGATGTTAAGATTTTAAATAAATTCAATTATCTCTTGAAATGACTGCCACTGTGGCCACTAACTTACTGCTTAATCAACTTTTCCTCTCTGCTTTAGCCAATTCTGTTCTCACATCAATATAGTGGCGTTTTAAAGTTTAGAACACTGGTTTCAAATTCTCAAACTGAATTTGAAGTTCTATCAGGCTATGATCACTACTTCCATTATGGAACACAAGATCTAAAGATTGGTTCCTTGTATTGTTAAATCTTACTGGGGGAAATTTTTGCACATTCAGCAATGTGTATTGTACAAACAGCCATACAATTTAGTGGCAGTGAAGTAGTAAAGAAAAATAGCTTTGAGGTGGAGCTAAATATTGTCAGTGTGTGGGGTTTGGATATCAATGAGAAACAGAATCAAATTTAATATCACCAGCATATGCTGTGAAATTTGTCATGCGGCAGTACATTGCACTACATAATAATAAAATCTGTAAATTTTTATTATTTAGTATTGTGAGGTTTTCATGTTTCACTGTTTTACAACAACGGATCACAGTGGATTTAATTTGGCTTTTTTTTACATTGATCACCAGAAAATGACTTCTTCATGTCAAAGTGAAAACAGGTCTCTACAAATTACAAATATAAAACAATATAATCAGTATTCACCCCTAATATGACACACCAAATCATCATTGGTTTCAGAAGTCACTTCATTAGTTAAATGAAGATCACCTGTGCGCAGTCAAGGTGTTTCAATTGAATATAGTAAAGATACACCTGTAACTGGAAGGTCCAATTGCTGGTGAATTAGTATCCTGCAAAAACTACACCCTGAAGACAAATGAACACACCAAGCAACTCTGTGAAAAGGTTACTGAGTCAGGAGTTGGATACAAGAGAATTTCCAAGTCTCTGAGTATCCCTTGGAGAACAGTTGTCAATCATTAATAAGTGAAAAGAATATGGCACAGCTGTCAATCTGCCTAGAGCAGGCTGTCCTTAAAAACTGAGTGATCATGTAGGAAGAGGACTCCAGTGAGGAAGGCCACCAAAAGACCTATGAAAACTCTGGAGGAGTTACAAGCTTCAGTGATTGAGATGGGGGAGACTGTACATACAACAACCGTTACCCAGGTGCTTCACCAGTCACACCTTTATGGGAGAGTGGCAAGGAGAAAGCCACTGTTGAAAAATCTTACATGAAAACTCAGCTAGAGTTCACCAGAAGGCATATCGGAGACTCTGAAGTCAGCTGGAAGAAAGTTCTATGGTCTGATTAAACCAAAATTGAGCTTTTTGGTCATCAGAATAAATGCGATGCCTGGCATAAGCCAAACACTGCACATCAAAAAAAGCCCACCATCCCTACCATGAAGCACAGTGGTGGCTGCATCATGCTGTGGGGATGCTTCGCTGCAGCAGGCCCTGGAAGGTTTGTGAAAGTAGAGGGCCTGCTGCAGTGAAGCATCCCCACAGTAGCAGCAAAATGCAGGGAAATCCTGGAGGAAAACCTAATGCAGTCTGCAAGAGAACTGTGATTTGGGAGAAGATTTGTTTTTCAGCAAGGCAATTAGCTCAAGCATAAAGCCAAAGTTACACAGAAAAAGATTAAAAACAACAAAGTTAATGTCCTGGAGTGGCTAAGTCAGAGTCCAGACCGCAATCCAATTGAGAATTTATGACTGGACTTAAAAAGAGCTGTTCACTCATGATCCCCATACAATGTGACAGAGTTCGAGTAGTTTTGTAAAGAATGGGGGGAAAATTGCCGTGTTCAGATGTGCAAAGCTAATAGAGGCTATCCACACAGACTCAAGGCTGTAATTGCTGCCAAAGGTGCATCTACTAAATAGTAATTTGAAGGTGGTGAGTAACTATGAAATCTAATATTGTTTAATAATTGTCATAAATTTAGACCAATTTGTAGAAATTTTTCACTTTGACACAGAAGACTTTTTCTGTTGACCAGTGTCAAAAAAGCAAAATCGAATCTACTGCAATTCAATGCTGTATGCTGCCTTTTTTTTGAGGCATCGTTTCTTGAAGATGTCCTGGATGCTGGGGAGGCTAGTGCTCATGGAGCTTTCTGCAGCATATTTCAATCCTCTGCAGTAGTCCACCACCACCCCCTCCCACCAGACTGTGATAGGGTCAGCTAGAATGCTTTGCACTGTACATCTGTAGGAATTTGCGAATGTATTTACACATCAAATCTCCTGAAACTCATCATAAAATAAAACCGCTCTTAGCTTTCCTTGTAACTGCATCGAAATGTTGGGCCCAGGATAGATCCTCGATGTTGATGCCCTGAAAAGTTCTAAAAAAAAACACAGATGCAAATTTGAAAAGCTGTGTGTTCAAGGGAACAATGGGAAGAAAAGGCAGGCTGGAAATCAGCAATAATTTGCAAAAGTAAAAAAGCTTTTTTTTACTGTTAGGAATGGAGGAATGCCAGCACACAAGGAGAAAGAACAGAGAAATGTTTAGCAGTATCTGCTAAAATGAAATGGAAAGCTTAGTGAGAACAGAGTTGTTGTTAAGGATAAGTATACAGAATGGTTGTAAACGGAGTAAGTCTAAAGCACCAAGGTATGGGTGTGCAGATCCACAAGGGCATCAGACACCAAAGGAGAGGTAACTAAAAAATTTAAAATATGTGAATTGAACAGAGAACAGTGCAGCACAGAATGGGCCCTTCAACCCATGATGTTGTGCTGAACTATATAACAGACATCCCATCCTGCAAAAACTCATTTCAGGGAGGTAGCACCATCAATTTGCGGGAGACTTCCAGGAGAGGTGGGATGTCTGCAATAGAGTAGTGCCTTAGCAGCTGGCCAGCTAATTTAAATAACGTTAGCTATGCTTATGAATGAATGACACCTGTTAATCTCACCTCAACATGTCTTTTACAGTCTTAACCCACCATGGGCAATAGAAAAGTCACTGTTGCAAACAGTGCAGTGAGCAACACTGTCATTATTTTTGACCCCTACTAGGCAGGGGTACACTTTAGTGTAGTCTGGGGTGACGTACGTTTCATATTTTCTTTTTTTGGAACACTCTGCCATTCTGACTTTTTTTGGAACTCTCTCAAGCTCGTGCAATTTTAGGAAAGCAGGCACTGGCCTGCATGACATACTGCTTGTCTGCACATGGAAGATGTACATTGTGGAATTTCTCGCAGTATGGTAATAGTGATATTAAGTGAGAGAGTCCACATGATGACATTGACTTGCATGGCTTAAGTTTCATTAAACACTGCATTTGCCAATTTGCTGTAAATTGTACCTTAGGACATTCATTCTTGAAGAAATATGGCAATCCTCTCAGAAACAGTCAACTCCCAGCTGGTCAAGCTGTGTAGAAGAGTGTTAATGTTTTAGAAAGGACACTCTCCATATGAAGGGTCTTCAAGCAGAAATGTTAATTGTTTCTCTTTTCAGCAATTGGTTTTTATTTTAGATTTCCAGCATTTGGAGATTGATTTTCAACTCCTATTATTTTGTTTGTGTCACCTTTATTAGATACTAACCCTCTACCAAAGAGTATTGCAATGACATTTTAAGGTGTAGACAACTTCCAAATAGTATCAGCCAGTCCGCTGCATACTTCACATGTGAAGGTACCCTCTTAAAACCATTACTACTTAAATGGTTAAATGGGTGCAATATCTAATTGTCAAAGACAAAGATCTGAAGTACTGCTATCAAAAAATGACCATAGAATCACTGGAACTGATAGCAAATGAGATTAGAATAAACTTTGCTACTCTCCTTATTAGTGACAAATCAGTCATCCTCTATCAGCATGGAAATGTAAGATTATGATTTTTGAAGAGACCTTGTTAGATCTTGATTTAAAAGAATATGATAAAACTAAACTGACACAGATGTAGTGGCTATTTCTTTTATATTGAAGGTATTCAATAAGGCATCACAATAATAAAGTTATATAATATTGAAGTGGTCACTAAAGAAACAGACTGGTGACTAAATCAAAAGGACTGTATTTAGGTTCTTGAATTATGGGATTCAAAAACTATACTAAATCTTGCGCCTTTCTATTTTGTTTTATACTAATAATTCCTATTCCTATTTATACAAATAATTGGGACACAGACAACTACTACCAATATTTCAAGACAATACCAATTAAGTGGAACCAAGAATGGCGAGGAAGATGGAGTGGCCACCAGATCAGTGTCAAATACAGTGAGAAGTTAGAAAGATCTAAAGCATTTTGGGAAAGATAGAAGTGTAGCCAAAATAGTTAAGTTTCAAAAAGAGCAGAAATAGTAAAGTCCAATTACAAATATTTCTACACATATGGGTAACAATACAAATAAAGTGATCAAAAATATAGAAACTAGTATTATTTTTGAGTAAAGTTTACAAAACAATTTGCATGAGATGTTGATCGGATAGTAATTAGAATGTTATCTGTCATTCTAATAATAAACTGATAGTAGAATCAGCATAATCGTAATAAGATTCTTTGGAACACTATTGGAAATAATAGGTTATTTGAGATGTTATCCGAAGGAAAATATTCCAAGTCTGAAATGTATTCATAGTATAAAATATAGTAACTTTTTAAATATGAAGGGCTAGGAACTGTCTAAGAAGCGCACCAAAAACTAAAGATTTTTTTTCCCCCGTCAAGAAATAAAGAAATATAGAATATCTACCATACACGGATATACAGCAAAAACAGCATCACTTTGAAAATATTCAAGTATTTCAATAGTGAATCTTTCAACGTTAGGATGTCCCACAGCATTTTTATGGGCAGTAGAGTATATCTGAAGCCTAGCCAAAGTTCCAACGCAACAGTAACCAGATTTTTTAAAATTAATTTGTTGCTTAGGTAACTCGCACATTCTTTATCTGCAAACTGACAAAAAAAAAGACATATATGCCAGGGCAGGGTTGTCTTTGTACAGCACTAAAATGTCCTCTTTGAGATGAGATTTGAAACAATCAATTTCAGTATTCATATCAACTAAAACATGAGTGAAAACAAAAATATACAGGAAAAGAAATAGTAAAGAATTACATAGAATGCTCTAGCTATAGATATGCCATCAGCTCAAGTAGAAGAACCAAATCATCTGTTATTGTATGTTTTATAATTCTAAAAATAATGAACTATGCTTTCTGAATTAATCATGTGTTACTACCTGGTCTGAAAAGCAATATCTGACCACTGAAAACATTTGACATTTTCTGGCAACACAAACAGTGTCAGACATACATTTTTCACTGCTAGTCTGGAGCTGGAAACTATTTGTGTTAGCAACATTTAATCTGGATGAGTACTTTGTTTTCATTTAATTAATGGATTTAAACAGATAGTGAAATTAATACAAATTCCACTCTTACGTATTTTGCTTTATAGATTACAGTAGCACTCTGATCAGTCTTTCAAACGATACAGCTCTTTAGTGTTAGAAATTTAATAATGCATTTCCAAAATCAGTATCAGTAATTGAAAATAGCTTACTGTGCTATTTATGTTTAGTGCCAGTTGTACTACTATGTTTACCTCGTCTTGTCTAGATAATAGGATGGTAATATCAGTTCCATAGATAAATCCAGTTTAGGATTTACTTACATAACGCATTTCTAAGGTGTTCACTGAATATTTAAATATTTGCTGTTTTCTGACCGCAGCCTACAGAATCTAAACAAAACAAACGTATATTATCAGCAAACGTCAACTGAGCTCTTCATTGTAAAATGTAATGCCAGATGTTTGGGAGCACACGCCCTTGAATTTAAGCAATAAAACAATAACCTTTCGTAAATTCTGTAAAATTGTGTAAGATTGTTTGGCGGAGCTATTACAGTTCATTCCGTTAGAAGATAAATAGATAAGTCATTTAACTCTGTATTCAAGTTTGTCAGTGCAACTTACCAAACACACTTAGAGCCATCATTGCTGGGAATCCGAATCTCTCCGTTCGCAGCTCCTCAATGTCCAGTCAGTGGCTCATAAACGCCAATGCCCGTCAAACCCCTCATGTGCTTAAGGGTAGGACACCCTAATCGTCTCTTCAAAAACATGACAAAGAATTAAATGTGCAATGGATTACATATGTAACACTCCATCTTAACTTGCTAAATAACCAAACAGAAAAACAGAACATTTTATTCAGTTTAGAGGCCGGTCTGCAAGAATAAAATAAAATATCCATGACGGTTTTATGGAAGATCACTTTCTAAAATACAATTGCAAAAAAAAAAAAGATATTACATGGGATCCGTGGAACGTGGACCCCAAAGGTACAGTGTGTTGTAAGGATTAATTACCAGTGCCAGGGATGGGATCAAACTACATCCTCCGCTCTCCATGCCGCCATTTTGCCTCAGCACATGACCATCTTCCCCCTCTGGTGCAGACCGTCAATGCGGTAACCATGGCGACCTGTCTCCGCGCGCACTTCTCCGGGGAGCTCGCCGAGCGGGAGACGCAGCTCTCGCGTCCCCGACCCTCACTGTTCCTGCGCGCCCGTATCGGCAGCGCTGCCCGGGCAGGGCTGGGCGTCCGCGTCTCGTGCGAGGACGAATGCGCTCTCCCACGATGCACGTTCTTGAGGAACAGCGGGCGCATTTCTCAGGCGCAGGCAAACAATAACATCCGAGCGAACGGCCATCTCGGGTCCTGGTGCTCTTGCATCCTGGCCCCACTCTGAAGGTAGCAGCCGACTTTCTGATCAATTTTAATGTTGTGGACGGGTTTCTGCAAAATAGTGTATGAATAAAACATTGCTTCTGTTCAAAGACTGACAAAGAATCCAAACATTAACTACAAGTGCCAGGAAATGTTTGACCCAAAGCAATGCAGCAGAGATGACTTAACGATAAATTATACTTTACTAATAAACTGCAAAATAACAAGCCATAAGGGGCCACAAAACAAGAGAGAACAGATACTAAACACAACAGGCAACAAGGTAACTAGAGGTCAGGAGCTGGTTTGATGAGTGAACAAGGACTGTGGCTGACAGCTGGGTTTAAATAGGCTGCAGGTGATCAGTTAGAAATAAGTGGAAAGTTATTCCTGTAGAGGTCAATATGGGTATCAACTGCATAAGTAGAAGGAGGAAAGAGGTCCCGCTGAGGGAATTTGAGCAGCTAGGGACTAAATTGAAAAGCAGAACCAAAAAGGTGTAATCTCTGGATTACTACCTGAGCCACTTGCAAATTGGCACAGGGTTAAGAAGATTAGAGAGTTAAATATACAGTTCAATGATTGGCGTGGGAGAAGTGGGTTTGAATTCATGGGAAACAGGCACCAGTATTGGGAAAGGAGGGGGCTGTTCCATTGAGACAGGCTCCTCCTGAACCATGACGGGACCTGGATCCTAGTGAATCGCATAACTCGGGTTGTGGATAGGGCTTTAAACTAAATAGCAGAGAGGTGGGTTCAACAGATTGGAGAAGTATGGATAAAGTAAAAGAGAAAAGTGGCTAAAGATAAATTAAAAACAAAAGTTAAAAAAGAGAAAAGGGTGGAGTGCAGAAGAGACAAAGATTACTAGATTTTAAAGACACAATGAGTGTAAGGGCACCTTATCTGAATGCCCGTAGTATTCGTAACAAGGTCGGTGAACTTATGGCACCAATTAGTACAAAGGGGTATGATTTAGTGGCCTTTACAGAAATGTAGTTACAGGGTGGAGAGGATTGGGAATTAAATATCCAAGGATATCAGGTAGTA
This sequence comes from Mobula birostris, assembly GCF_030028105.1. Lineage (NCBI taxonomy): Eukaryota > Metazoa > Chordata > Chondrichthyes > Myliobatiformes > Myliobatidae > Mobula > Mobula birostris. Next base: position 168,085,104 of record NC_092375.1, on the reverse strand, counting down.
CGGAAGGATAGGCAGGAAGGTAAGGGAGGTGGGGTAGTGGTCTTAATTAAGGATGAGATCAGGGCAACAGTGAAAGATGATATAAGATCGAAGGAGCAGGATATTGAATCCATCTGGGTAGAAATTAGCAATAGTAAGGGAAAAAAACATCACTGGTGGGAGTGGTCTATGGGCGACTGAATAATAACATTACAGTGACTCAGGCAATAAACAGAGAAATATCTGAGGCATGTAAGAGTGGAACAGCAGTTATTGTGGGGACTTTAAATTGCACATAGATTTGGTGAACCAAGTTGGTTGAGGAAGTCTTGAGGAGGACTTCATAGAATGCATACGTGATAGCTTTTTTGAACAGCATGTTAGTGAACCTAGAAGGGAACGTGCTATCCTGGATCCGGTCCTGTGCAACAAAAATAATACCAACGTTATTGGGTGTCGTATGGAGTTTGTATGTTGTGGAGCTCAGAAGGTGACATTGATTGTCAGTGATGGATTAATAGATTATACCTTTATTACATAAGTATTGGAGAGGCCAATACTTACATGACAAAGGTGTAACTCATTATTATGACCTCTCTTAACGATCTTAATATTCAGAAATCTGTTAACTGGTATCTTGGATACATTTATCAACAAAGCCTCCACAGCCCTCTTAGATAGAGACTTCCAAAGATTCATCCCCTCTGGGGAATGAAGTGTCTTTATCTTAAACGGCCAAACTTTCATTTTAAGACTGCGACTCCTGAATCCAGCTACCACAGTCAGGAAAAAACGTCATGTTTACATTATGTTCTGTCAGGCCCCAGATGTTGCAATGAGATCACTACATGTCCTTCTAAACTCAGCAGTGCTGGGTATTAATTTTAGGACAAAGTCCATACTCTAGGAATCATTCTCATGAATCTTTTCTGCAGTCCCTCTTTTGCAAGTTACAGTATGTCAGAATCAGCATCAGATTTTTATCACAGTTATATGTAATAATTTTTTTGTTTTGCGGTAGTACTTAAGGATTACTAAAAGTTATTAAAAAATGTGCAAAAGAAGAATAACATGGTAGGGTTCATGGACCGTTCAGAAATCTGATGGTGGATGGAGAAAAGCTGTGCCTTAAATGTTGATTGTGGATCTTCAGCTCCTGTACCTCCTCTGCAGAGAAGAGGGCAAGTCCCAGTTGGTGAGGGGCCTTTGTTGTGGACACCACCTTCTTGCTGCACTAACTCTTGAAGATGCCCTCGATGGTGGAGAGGGTTATGCCATTTATGCAGATGGCTAAGTCCACAGCCCTCAGTAGCCTCTTTTGTTTTTGAACATTGGAGGCTCCAATGTTCTTCCTTAGGTAGGAGGACAAACATACATTCAATATTATACTGTTTTGTACCCATTCCTTCTGCTACTCCCTGGTCTGCTCTTTCAGATCCACCAACCATTCCCCTTTCTTTCAGCATTGTCACAGGTAATTATGGGTGTTGCAACACTCATCTTTTTCACAAACCCAAGCAATCTTCACAGGTGAAACAGTGATTCACTTGCACTTCCATAGTGTCTTAGAAAAGTACAAAACAGAAACAGGCCCTTCAGCCCATCTAGTCCATGCTGAACTAGTTAAACTGCCTAGTCCCATTGACCTGCACTGGGACCCATAGCCCTCCATATCCCACCTATCAACGTACCTATCCAAACTTTCCTTAAACGTTGAAATAGAGCACGCATGTACCACTTGCGCTGGCAGCTCATTCCACATCTTTATGACCCTCTGAAGAAGTTTCCCCTCATATTCCCATTTAAACTTTTCACCTTTCATCCTTATCCTGTGACCTCTATTTGTAATCCCACCCAACCTCAGTGCAAGAAAGCCTGCTTGTATTTACTCTTATCTATCCCCCTCATAATTTTGTATACCTCCATCAAATCTCCCCTCAATCTCCTACGTTCCAAGGAATAAAGTCCTAACCTATTCAATATTTCCTTATAACTCAGGTCCTCAAATCTCAACAATATCCTTGTAAATTTTCTCTGTTCTATTTCACCATCATTTACATATTTCCTGTAGTGAGGTGACCAGAACTGCACATGGAACTCCAAATTAGGCCTCAGCAATATCTTGTACAACTTCAACATAACATTCTATCTCTTGTACTCAATACTTTGATTTATGAAGTCCAATGTGCCAAAAGCTTTCTTTATGACCCTATGTACCTGTGCCGCAACTTTCAATGAATTATGAAGCTAAATTCCCAGATCCATTTGTTCTACCACACTCCTCAGTGCCCTACAGTTCACTGTGTAAGACCTACCCTGATTAGTCCTACCAAAGTGCAACACCTCATACTCATCTGCATTAAATTACATCTGCTGTTCTTCAGCCCATTTTTCCAGCTGGCCCAGATCCTGCTGCAAGCTCTGATAGTCTTCCTCACTGTCTACTATACCCCCAATCTTGGTGTCATCTACAAATTTGCTGATCCAGTTAACCACGTTCTCATGCAGATCATTGATATGGATGACAAGCAATAAAGGACCCAGCACCGATCCCTGCAGCACTACACAAGTCACAGGCCTCCAGTCAGAGAGGCAACCATCTATTACCATTCTCTGGCTTTTTCCACAAAGCCAATGTCTAATCCAACTTATTACCTCATCTTGAAAGCCAAGCGATTGAACCTCTCTAATGAACCCTTGTGTGACCTTGTCAAATGCCTTGCTTCCAGTTATGTTGTCATCATCGTGGCTATCCCTCGAGGTCGAGGATGATTTTCATTCTGTACAGAGCAAAGACGCCTGTGCGTGCATTTGTTTAACGTGTACTTGATGTTGCATTTGATTTGATGAGGCAGGTTGATTTAGCCTCCCGATTTCTTTCTTAAGTGTTCTCTTACATTTCTTGTACTCCATAAATACTTCATTTGTTCCCATCTACCTATACCTGCTATGTACCTCCATTTTTTTTTTCCTTAGCCAGAAATTTCTCTTGAAAACAAAGGTCCCCTAAACTTGTTATCTTTACCGTTTATTCTGAAAGGCAAATACAAGCTTTGTACTCTCAAAATTTTACTTTTGATGTCCTCCCACTTACCAACTACACATTTGCCAGAAAACAGCCTGTCCCAATCCACACTTGCCAGATCCTTTCTCATAATATTAAAATCTGCATTTCACCAATTTTGCTCAACTTGTGAACCAGACCTATTCTTTTCCATATATACTTTGAAACTAATGGCATAATGATCACTAGATGCAAAGTGGTCGCCTCACTAGAGGAGTTCTGTAGTCTGTCCTGACTGAGCACTGCCGTGACATTTTCCCTGTCTAGTAACAGCATCCTTTCCTCTTTAAAGCCTCCCGCTCTGTCACGTCTAAAGCAACAGAACCCCAGAATAGTGAGCTGCCAAATCCTGCTCCTCCTGCAACCAAGTCTCACTAATGGCGACAATATCATAAAATGTATTGATCCTTGCCCTAAGCTCATCTACCTTCCCTGAAATACTTCTTGCATTGAAATATACGCAACTCACAACATCAGTTACACCATGCTCAACCTTTTGATTCCTGGTTCTGCCTGAGTTCTTAACGACATTTGTCTCCACAACCTCTCTACCATCTGTTTTGGCGCTCTGCATCTCCCTGCAACTTTAGTTTAAAACACTCTGCCCGTGCAACACTCACAAACCTTCTTGCTACTATCTTAGTCCCCCTCCTTTTCAGATGCAAACCACCTCTTCTGTAGAGGTCCCACCTCCCTGGAAGAGAGCCCGATGATCCCAACATCGGATGCCCTTCCTCCAATGCCAATTCCGTAGCCATGCATTAAACTATCTGATCTTCCTATTTCTAACTTCACTGACACATGTCACGGGTAGCCCCGGACGTCCTGTCTTTTAACTTAGCATCTAACTCTTTGAACTCACTTTGCAGAACCTTGTTATTCATCCTACCTGTTCATTAGTACCTACATGGACCATGACCTCTGGCTGCTCACCCTCCCACTTAAGAATGCTGAGGACTCAATCCAAGATATCCTGGATCCTGGGACCTAGGAGGTTACATGCCATCCAGGAATCTCGTTCTCATCCAGAGAACTTCCTTTCTGTTCACCAAGCTAACGAATCCCCTATCACCACAGCTTGCCTCTTCTCCCCCTTCCCTTCTGAGTCACAGAGTCAGACTTAGTGCCAGAGATCTGACTGCTGTGACTTTCCTCTGACAGGTCACCCCCATCCCCCCCCCCCAACAACAGTTTCCAAAGTGATATAGTTGTTGAGGGGGTGGTACAGGGGTAATCTGCACTGGCTGTTTAACCTCTTTCCCCTTCCTGATGGTCACTCAGTCTCGGGTCTAACATACCGCATTCAGTGCACACAACGTGCTCTCCTCTTTAATGGAAAAACTAAACAGAGATGGACTTTGTGTAGCACATCATTCTGTCCATAGGGGGCAACCATGAGCTTCCAGTTGCTTGTCACTTTAATCTTGCATCCCATTCTACACCTTACCTGTCTCTGGCCTCCTCCACAACAGAGACCCTAATGTCAGCTTGAGGAACAGCACCCGTCTTCCATTTGCACTGGGCTTTAATGATTTTAGTAATGAGTCCAGCATCATGGATTCAACATTGAAATCAACAGCTTCACAGGCTCCATGCTTTCTATGTCTCTCTCAGAACCGGTCACTTCTGTTGTAGTTCAATCTGCAATATTGACCAGCTTTTCTTTCTTCATTAGCATTGCCTGACTTGCTTGGCATTTCCTACAGTTCTGCATTTCACAGCTTTTGCTGGTTTCTTTGTGGCCTCTTGCCTCTCTCCCTAATTCTCATTCACCTCTCAATCAGGTGGCTTTGTCACCAGGGTATTCTGCTGGAAGTCCAGAGCAACACATTCAGAGTGCTGAAGGAACTTAGCAGGCCAGGCATCCAGGGAGAGAGAAACAGCCGATGGTACAGGCGAGATCCTTCATCAAGACAGGAAAGGAAGGCGAATGAGGCCAGAATAAGAAAGTGGGGGGAAGGGAAGGAGTATGCTTGCGAGTGATAGGTTAAACCAGGTGAGGGGGGTTTTGGTGGATGAGTGAGGGAGGTGGCATGAAGGGAGAAGTGGGGAGATGATAGATGGAAGAGGTAAAGGGCTGAAGAAGGAATGTGAAAGGAGAGGAGAGGGAAGTGGATTGGGGAGAAAAGGAAGGAGGAGGGGCACCAGAGAGAGGTGATTGACAGGTGAGGAAAAGAAGAGGATTGCAAGAATGGGGAATGGAAGAAGAGAGAGGTGAGGGAGAAATTACCAGAAATTAGGGCAATTTTGCTGTCAGGTTGGAGGTCATTTACACTGAATAAATTATATTGCTTTTCCAACCTGAGAGTGGCTTCATCGTGGCTGTAGAGGAGGTCATGGGCCGACATGCTGGAATGGGAATGGGAGGTAGATTTAAAACGGTGGCCGCTGGAAAATCCTGCCTTGTGTGGCGGATGGAGCAAAGGTGCTTGACAAAGCAGTCATCCAGTCTATGTCGGGTCACACTAGTGCAGAGGAAGCCTCACCGGATACAATAGACAATACTGATATCAATAACTCATCACTGCAAAATCCCTGCCTTGAGCCTATCAGGGATATTCTCTTTATCCTTTTTATCCCTATCCCACTCTTTCTACAACTTAAAACTAACATGTTTTCCATTTTTCCAGTTCGCAAAAGTCTTTGACCTGAAATATTATCCCTGTTTCTCTCTGCTGCCTGACCTACTGAATATTTCTGATTTTATTTTGGAATTTTAGCATCTTCATCTTTATATCAAATGCATACATTGTCTAGTGACCCAGAACTGGGACAATTTCTGGGTAATGAGACAATGGGTTTCAGTGGTCCAGTGTGTTGATACCAGAGGAAACAACGCACTGGACCACTAAGATCGTGAGTGCCTACCATGCTCTACCATGCCCTCACTTTGAAAAGTCTGATCACCTGAGTATCGGCAGAGACTGAAGTGAGGACCAGCAGCACCAGTAGGTATGGACAAAGGAAGCACTGAAATGCTTACAGGACTGCTTTGAATTGGGGGACTGGACAGTATTCAGGGATTCATCTTCAAATCTGGATGAGTATGGCACAGTTGTTACCAACCTCATTAAAACCTTTGTAGATGAGTGTGTACCTACGGAAACTTGCTGTAAATTCCCAAACCAAAAGCCGGGGATGAACCAGGTTTTTTATCTGCTGAGGGCTAGATCTGTGGCATTCACGTCTAATGATCCAGGCCTGTACAAGAAAACCAGGCATGACTTGCAGGTGTTATTTCAAGAGTGAAGAAACAATTCCAAGCGAGGTTGGGAGTGATATCAGATCACTCTGGCAGGGTTTGCAGGATATTACTTCCTGCAAAGCGAAACCCAATATTATGAATGGCAGTGATGAGCTCAATGCCTTCTATGCCTGCTTTGAAAGGGAGAATATTACTACAGCTGCACCAGGTGACCTTGTGATTTCTGTCTTGGAGGCTGATGTCAGGCTGTCTTCAGGAGGGTGAAACGTCGTAAGACGGCAGGCTCTGATAGAGTACCTGGTAAGGCTCTGAGAACTTGTGCCAACCAACTGGTGGGTATATTCAAGGACATTTTCAACCTCTCATTGCTACGGTTGGATGTTCCCACCTGCTTCAAAAGGGCAACAATGATACCAGTGCCCAAGAAAAATAGTGTGAGCTGCCTTAATAATTATTGCCTAGTAGCACTCAAATCTGTGTGATGAAATGCTTTGAGAGGTTGGTTATGGCCAGAATCAACTCCTGCCTCAGCAAGGACCTGGACCCACTGTGATTTGCCTATTGCCTCAATGGGTCTATGGCAGATGCAATCTCAATGGCTGTTCACACAGCCTTAGATTACCTGGATAATACAAACACCTATGTCAGGATGCTGTTCGTTGACTATAGCTCAATGTTTAACACCATCTTTCCTACAGTCCAGATCAATAAGCTACGGAACCTGGACCTCTGTATCTCCCTCTGCAATTGGATCCTCAATTTCCTAACCGGAAGACCACAGTCTGTGTGGATTTATATTAATAACTTCTCTTTGCTTACGACCAACACTGGCGCACCTCAGGGATGTGTGCTTAGCCCACTGCTCTACTCTCTCTATGCCTATGACTGTATAGCTAGGCATAGCTCAAATGTCATCTATGTATTTGCTGATGATACAACCATTGTTGGTAGAATCTCAGACGGAACTGGAGAGCATATAAGAGTGAGATATATCAGCTAGTTGAGTGGTGTTGCAGCAACAAGCTGGCACTCACCATCAGTAAAACCAAAGAGCTGATTGTGGACTTCAGAAAGCGTAGGACGAGGGAACACAAACTAATCCTCATAGAGGGATCAGAAGTGGAGAGAGTGAGCAATTTCAAGTTCCTGGGTGTCAAGATATTGAGGATCTAACCTGGACCCAACATATTGATGCAGCTATAAGGAAGGCAAGTCAGCGGCTATATTTCATTCGGAGTTCGAGATTTGGTTTGTCATCTAAGATACTTGAAAACTACAGATCTGCTGTGGAGAGCATTCTGACAGGCTGCATCACTGTCTGGTATAGGGGATGGTCTACTGCACAGGATTGAAAGAAGCTGCAGAAAGTTATAAAAATTAGTCAGCTCCATCATGGATACTAGCCTCTGTAGTATCCAAAACATCTTCAAGGAGCGGTGTCTCAGAAAGGCAGCGTCCATCACTAAGGACCTCCATCACCCAAGGACGGTTTCTTCAGGAACGTGGGGATGTTGAACCCATGAACTCTACCTCAGTTATATTATTCCCATTTTTGTACTATTTTTAATTTAACTGTTTAATCACACACACATATATATTTACTGTAATTGATTTACTTTTTTTTCTCTATATTATCGTGTATTTCATTGTACTGCTGTCACTAAGTTAACAAATTTCACAATATATGCCAGTGATATTAAACCTGATTCTGATTCTGAATTACTAGTTATGAGTATGGTGTTATGCCTATTTACTGTGCGCTTCCTGCTAAATCACAAACTTGCACGCTAGCCTGATTCATTTATTTCCCACTTAATCATATTCAACTCACTGTTTAAATACATTTATTATAATCTTGCTTCTACTCTCACAACAGCAATTTTAAATCAATTTTCTTTTGAACAATGTAAGTAGTGTTTCCCTATTTACTCTTATCAAATCTTAGAAGCCTTCATTCAATTTGCACGGTTTTTATCTGCTCCAGTGGAAATAGAAATAAGATCTCATGTGTCTCCTCGAAATTTAGCTTATTATGGTTGGAATTGCTGTACTGAATTTACACCACTTGCTTTTAATAGAAGCAAACTGAGCACAGAGTGTTACTAAACAGCTGAGGATGCATCTTATATCGAAAACACAGGCAATCACCATCATGACATTGCCTTTTTTACATACCTTTTCTATCCCTCGTTGTAATCTGTACCCCACATCCTGGATACTGTTTTTGAGGTCTGTATATAACTCCCATCAGGGTCGTATTACACTTGCAGTTTCTTAAATCTTCCCACAAAGATTATACATCTTCTGATTCTATGTCACCTCATTCTAAGGATTTGATTTCATTTTTTTACCAACAGAGCCACCCCACTCCCTCTGCCTACCTGCCTGTCCTTTCAATACAATATGTATCCTTGGATGTTGAGCTTCTAACTACGATCTTCTTTTGGTCACGACTCAGTAATGGCCACCACTTCATACCTACCAATCTTTAACTACGCTACAAGATCATAGTCATAGTCATAGTCATACTTTATTGATCCCGGGGGAAATTGGTTTTCGTTACAGTTGCACCATAAATAATAAATAGTAATAGAACCATAAATAGTTAAATAATAATATGTAAATTATGCCAGTAAACTATGAAATAAGTCCAGGAAGACCCATTGGCTCAGGGTGTCTGACCCTCCAAGGGAGGAATTATAAAGTTTGATGGCCACAGGCAGGAATGACTTCCTATGACGCTCTGTGTTGCATCTCGGTGGAATGAGTCTCTGGCTGAATGTATTCCTGTGCCCACCCAGCACATTATGTAGTGGATGGGAGACATTGACCAAGATGGCATGCAACTTAGACAGCGTCCTCTTTTCAGACACCACTGTCAGAGAGTCCAGTTCCATCCCCATAACATCACTGGCCTTACGAATGAGTTTGTTGATTCTGTTGGTGTCTGCTACCCTCAGCCTGCTGCCCCAGCACACAACAGCAAACATGATAGCACTGGCCACCACAGACTCGTAGAACATCCTCAGCATCGTCCGGCAGATGTTAAAGGACCTCAGTCTCCTCAGGGAATAGAGACGGCTCTGACCCTTCTTGTAGACAGCCTCAGTGTTCTTTGACCAGTCCAGTTTATTGTCAATTCATATCCCCAGGTTGTAATCATCCACCATGTCCACACTGACCCCCTGGATGGAAACAGGGGTCACCGGTGCCTTAGCTCTCCTCAGGTCTACCACCAGCTCCTTAGTCTTTTTCACATTAAGCTGCAGATAATTCTGCTCACACCATGTGACAAAGTTTCCTACCGTAGCCCTGTACTCAGCCTCATCTCCCTTGCTGATGCATCCAACTATGGCAGAGTCATCCGAAAACTTCTGAAGATGACAAGACTCTGTGCAGTAGTTGAAATCCGAGGTGTAAATGGTGAAGAGAAAGGGAGACAAGACAGTCCCCTGTGGAGCCCCAGTGCTGCTGATCACTCTGTTGGACACACAGTGTTGCAAGCACACGTACTGTGGTCTGCCAGTCAGGTAATCAAGAATCCATGATACCAGGGAAGCATCCACCTGCATCGCTGTCAGCTTCTCCCCTAGCAGAGCAGGGCGGATGGTGTTGAACGCACTGGAGAAGTCAAAAAATAAGACCTTCACAGTGCTCGTTGGCTTGTCCAGGTGGGCGTAGACACGGTTCAGCAGGAAGACGATGGCATCCTCAACTCCTAGTCGGAGCTGGTAGGCGAACTGGAGGAGATCTAAGTGTGGCCTGACCATAGGCCGGAGCAGCTCCAGAACAAGTCTCTCCAGGGTCCTCATGATGTGGGAGGTCAATGCCACCGGTCTGTAGTCATTGAGGCCATGGGGGAGTGGCGTCTTCAGCACAGGGATGAGGCAGGATGTCTTCCACAGTACAGGAACCCTCCGGAGCCTCAGGCTCAGGTTGAATACATGGTGAAGTACTCCACATAGCTGAGGGGCACAGGCTTTGAGCACCCTGGTACTGACACTATCTGGTCCTGCAGCCTTGCTTGGGTTGAGACGTTTCAGCTGTCTTCTCACCTGTTCAGCTGTGATATTCCATATACTTGAATATAGCTGCATTCATCACCCTTTTCAAATTTTCTCCTATGTTACCAGAAGTTAAATTCTTATCCCTTTCTAAACTACACACTGCACCTACTTAGATACCAACTGCCAAATCCTCTGCCCTAACACTTCGGTTCCCATTCCCCTGCCAATTAGTTCAAACCCTCCCAACAGCTCTTGAAAACCTGCCCGCAGGGATATTGCCACAACCCCCTCTCCACCAAGTTCAGGTGTACAGGTCATGGTGTACCTTCCCTAGAAGAGATCCCAGTTATCCAGAAATCTGAAATTTGGCCCTTTGGACCAAATCCACAGCCAGCATTCATCTGCCAATTCATCCTATTCATACCATCAATGGTTTGTGGCACAGGCAGCAATCCAGGGATTACTACCCTTGATGCCCTACTTTTCAGCTTTCTACCTAATTCCCTATGGACTCTCTTTAGGATCTCCTCCCTTTTCCTACTACCTCTGTCATTGGTACCAATATGTAGCACGACTTCTGGCTGCTCACCGCCCCTCTTTAGAATGTCGTAGACCTGATCTGAGACATCCCTAGCCTTGGCAACTGAGAGGCAACAGATCATCTGGGTGTTTCTTTCACATCCACAGGATCTCCTGTCTGCACCTCTAACAAAGGAATCCCTATCACTACTGCACTCCTCTGCTCCCCACTTCCCTTCTGAGCCACAGAGCCAGAGACCTGGTCGCTGCCTCTTTCCCCAGGCAGGTTGTCCCCCTCAACAGTGTCCAAGGAAGTATTGTTATTAAGAGGCATTCCACACTACCTGCCTATTCCCTTTCTCTCTCTTCTGACAATCATCCAACTGCTTTGCTCTAGCTCCTATCTATCATCTCCACATTCTTCCATATGAGTGGAAGGTTATTCGTCTGCAGCTCCAGTTCTCGAACATGATTTGTAAGGAACTGCAGCTGGATGCACCCCAGGCAGATGTAGTTATCAGGGAGACTGGCGGTCTCCCAGAGTTCCCACATCTCACATGAAGTACCTACTGCTAACCCTGGACCCTTTCTTACTGCACTGGCCATGTACTAATAGACAAAGAAAGACAAAAACTTACAAGATACTTACCAGAGTCTTCCCCTCTTCTCGCCTAAGCTTCTTGAGCCAAAGCCTGACCACTCTAACATTGGGCCACTCTCACAATGGTCACCCCACTCACACCTAACTTCTTTTTATTGGCTCCAAAAAACACTCTCAATGAGACTTGTTTTTAAATAGGTTCCGCTCTGCAAAGATCTCCCTCTCTGACTCACTGCCACTTTGAAGCATTTTGATGAGTATAATCATTCATTTGACTTTACATTTTTGGTTTTATGGTCTTGGTTGTAGTTTGTTTTAGCCCTGAGACTGATGCCAGTGCTTAATGAACAAAATTACCAGCAACTTTTATGTGTGTTGCTTGAATTTCCAGCATCTGCAGAATTCCTGTTGTTTGTGTAATTTATCTGAAATGTTGATTGTTTATTCATTTCCATAGATGCTGTCTGACCTGCTAAGATCCCCCAGCATTTTGTGTGTGTTGCTTTGGATTTCCAGCATCTGCAGGATCTCTTGTGATAACAATTTTATCAGATGGTAGTACTCAGTACCACCCAAATTCACTGGAGGGCGCTGTAACCTTACAAACCTTTGAGTATTGATAGTGCAAATAAATGTAGTCTTTGGAGAGATACCACAAATAAAATAGTTACGAAAATTAAACTGGAAACAGCAGCTTACAATCACATTATTGTCAGAGAAAAATGTGTGAAAAATTAGACATTCCCTATTAATAAACTGGAATTTGAGGCAGTTTTCATTTTTAAATGTATTTTCTACAATTAACAGCAAATAAAGGGATTTTGTTCTCAATAGTTGCCTGTTTCAACCACTGCATTCCACAAGATTAGAGAGTAACAGCTACCAATTAGAAAACCACACATGACTGAGTTTTGTGTTAGAATAACTTGTGTTAGAAGTGCCAATGGCAGGGGAAAACAAGCAATGGAACGAGGAGGTGTTGATTAAGGAGTGGATGTGATGTGAGGAAAGGAATCCTGAGGGAAGATGATTTGTTAGTAAAAGCAACAAGGTGCAAATAGAATAGAAGTGCATGTTGCATTGACTGTTCTATTTGTTATAAATTATTACAAATTACTTTGCTTGCACATTGCACATTTAGATGTAAAGATTTTTACTCCTCATGTATGTGAAGGATGTAAGAAATAAAATCAATTCAATTCAAATTCAAATAGAATGGTGCTAGAGGCTGATATGAAGGGACTAGTGAATGAAGTGTCTGCCTTTAATGAGAGTGAGAGCTGGGGAAGTATGGATGGTGAAGGAGGGAAGGGAATTACAGAAAACTGGAAAGAGGTTGCCAAAGAGATTGTGCAGGCATCAGCTTTCAAGAATCACTAAATTCTGGAATGGTTCCTGAGGAATGGAAAATAGCAGAAGTCACTCCACTCTTTGAGAAGGGAGAGGGCAAATGCAGGAAATTATAGGCCGGTCAGTGTGACTTCATTGGTGGGTATTGTGAATGACTTCAACTGGGCCTCGTGGAAGCTGTCACTGGGAAATATGAAAGTCTTTATTCACACAGCAAATATCCAGGAGAATCAAAGGGTCTCAGTCAGAATCAGAATCAGCTTTAATATTACTGTCATACATCGTGAAGCAGCACATCACACCACGTAATAAAAATATAAATTACAATAAGAAAATTATGTATCTAAGATTAAATAAGTAATGCAAAAAGACAAAAAAAGTGAGGAAGTGTACGAGTTCATTTATCCATTCAGAAATCTGATGGCGGTGAAGAAACTATTCCAAAACAGTTAGCTATGTGTCTTCAGGCCCCTGTACCTCCTCCTTGATGATAGCCATGAGAAAGAGGCTTGTACTGGATGATGGGGGTCCTTAATGATGGATGCCACCTTTATGGAATATCGCCCTTTGAAGATACCCTCGATGTGCTCATGATGGAGTTGGCCAACTTTACAACTTTCTGCAGCTTTTTCAAACCCCCCATGCCAGACAGTGATGCAAAAGCTCTCTTGATGAGCACTGGTGTCTGATTCCTCAACTTCCCAATCCTGAAGTCCTCAATTAATTCCTCAGTCTTACTGACGTTGGGTGTAAGATTGTTGTTGCAACTCTACTCGATCAGTCAATCTGTCTCACTTCTGTACGCCTCCTCGTCACCATATGAAATTCTGCCATGAAAGTTGTGTCATTGTCAAATTTATATATGGTATTTGAGTTGGTCCTAGCCCTACAGTGGTGGGTGTAGAGCGAGTAGAGCAGCGGGCTAAGCATGCGTGCTTGGGGTGCGCCAGTGTTGATTGTCAGCGAGGTGGAGATGTTAGTTCCAATCTTCTGATGAGGATGTCAAGGATCCAGTTGCAGAGAGAGGGACAGAGGCCCAAGTTCTGGAGCTTGTTGAGTAGTACTGAGGGTATGATGGTGTTGAACTGTAATCAATAAATAGCAGCCTGATGTAGGTCTCCACTGTAGACCTATTGGGCGATAGACAAATTGCTGCAGGTCCATGTCCTTGCTTAGGCAGGAGTTGATTCTCCTGACGCAAATTTTTATACTTCTTCAACAGACGGATAACAATAAATAACTCCAGTTTCAATTGCTATAAACATCTACTTAATTTTAATATAGTCCGGTATATTTACAGAATTAGATATTTTCAATGGTAGCACATACCTACTGGTAGAAGCCATTTGAATATATTCAGTACTGGTGTCACATAAGCCTCTGAGTACAAACTCCAAAAACCATTTTGATACTGTGCTAAGGGATCGCTTCATGAATATGCAAGCTAGCAGAGGTTAAGTGGCAAAACAGATCTGTCCTGAGCTGTGCCTTAAGTGGCAGGGATACACCTTTAACAATGTGCTGATACATCTGTTCCCAGGATACTGGTTTCCTTTCCAGGACTCCAGAGATCCTGGGAACAGATGACCTTTGTGTTGACCTTTAATCTTACTCCAAGATCAAACTAACCCTCCCTCCCACCGAGCCCTCCAATTTTCTTTCGTCCATGTGCCTAAGAGTTTCTTAAAACTCCCTAATATATCTGCCTCCAGTGTTTCCTCTAATTATATTTACAGCTATGCAAACCAACCATTACTCTGAGCAGGAAATTTTTACACAGCCTGAAAATTGCGCAGCACTTTAAATGTTCTTTTTTGTAATATGCATACTATGAATATTTAGAATAAAAACTGAAAAATCACATACTTTTGATTTTATTTATTAATTGGTGTAATGAATTGTACAATAAAGAAAATATTTCACGCTTCGTAAACTTTTTCTCATCTGTCTTTATTACAAATCCATTGTCTATAAACACTGTCCAGATTAACTTTGTATCCAGATGAAAGGCATGTCCTAGTACTCATTAGATCATTCAAATGCTCCACTTCTAGTCTGTTTCTAGATTAACGTTTGATTGAATCCATGTTCACATCAGCACTAGCCGCTTGAAATGTTCCAACGATGTCGACAAGAATTGACAGTTCTTCTAATTCTTTGCCTCTAAGCGCATAGTTCAACATATTAGTGAACGTCTTAGTTGAACCAGGCTTCATTTTCTCAGAAATTACAAATTTGAAATCACAGTATAGCTGTGATATTTTTGAGGCAATGCTTGAGTCATAGTTTGTATTAGTAGCTGAGTATTTTTTGTCAATTGTACAATATTCTCTTTTCCAAATTCAAAATTGGTTGCATTTGAAGTAGCACCAGGATCAAAAGCTTGCCGTTCTCTTAACTCAACTTCAGATAATCTATTATCAGTGATTACACACATGTTGAATGAATCAACTTCAGAATATCAGGTGCAAGAATACCTTTCATTTTGTAACTCCAATAAATGGTATCATCAGGATCTCTCTAATGGTGAAATCTTTGATGACTACACAGTCCTATCCTAGACCCACAAGCTCTATTGCAGGTGGGACATGTATACGTAGTAGTGGTGGCAACCATGGCTGTACTTCTCCTGGCTCTCTTCTGCTGTCTTCTGATTGTTCTTTCCATCTCCAGAATATGAACCCCGTCCCTACACAACTGTCGCCAAGTAGTATAGTCAGGAGCAACCTCCTCCAGGTCCTCGGGTCTGATCTTGCACTTCCTTCAAGCATTCTTCATCTGATCCTTATAGCGCTTCTTCAGCCTTCCAGCTGAGCGACGACCATGATGTAGCTGGCCATATAACACTCTGCGGGGTAGCCGACATGACAGTATCATCAAGCTACTGTGACCATAAATCATTAATTTTTGCTTTTGCATTTTGCGGTGCTTCAGTTGTATTCAAACAGCTTTTCTGAAGAAATTTACAAAGATGCTGATCTAAAACATCATTAAGGACAGATAATGCTGTTCAATATCGTGGATTGGTCAAAACCTTCAGGCGGTAGTTGTTAATTGGATCATTCATTAACTTGCTCTTTGGAATACTGGATCAAAACTTTGTAATTCCTCATTAAAGCAATAACGGCAAAATGTCTTGACAGCCATTTTACTTCATTTAATGGTCTAACTGATACAAAGTCACGTTCTGTGACATTAGCTAATTCTTCTAGCTTTCTTTTTTTAAACTAGTCACCTGCTGAACATTGTATACACTGTTTGTAGCAGAGTTTCTATATCCTGCATAACTGATGCATTTTCCCATGTGTCGTCTATCCCATGTCTTTCAAAGTTATATTAGTATAATTTCAAAAGTTCATTTTATTGTCAAAGTATGCATATACAATACAACCCTGATATTCGTCTTCTCCAGATAGCCATGAAATACAAAAAAAAAGGGAGTTGTTAATATACAACACAGCACTTCCATTGCTTACCTGAATGTTGGTAGATACTGAATCCTTAGGACTCACACCACCAAGTTCAGGAACAGTTATTACCTTGCAACCATCAGATTCTTGAACTGGCATGGACAACTTAATTCACTTCTAGTCTGAACTGACTTTATAATCTACAGACTCACTTCCAAGGACATTTTACAGCTCGTGTTTTCAGTAATATTTTGCACAGTTTGTCTTCTTTTGGACTTTGGTGTTTGTCAGCCTTTGTTTTTCCATAAGATTCTATAGTATTTCTTTTGATCCTGTAAATGCCTACAAGAAAATGAATCTCAAGGAAGAATATGGTAATCATTGTGACTGTGAACAAAAACACTGAAGCTGGTGGATAAAGATGGAAAATGAGTAGCAGGCATCATATTCGAGACACTCTTGGAAGAAGAGACTAACCTGACCCAATATTACATGACATTTTTAGATGCTCAAGATTGAAGGTAACAGCAGGACAATCCTATAGTTACAGTGTATCTGCAATGCTTCCTTTGAATTACATATAGTTTCAAGCACTTCCTTCTTCACACTCCAGACACCCAAAATGAAGTTTAATTCCCACTGACTCTGGGTTGCATTCATGCATATGCAGGCATCCTAGGTCAATTTGGAGTGTTTCTTTGCTTGCAATCAACCCCAAAATGCCACTCCAGGAAGACCATTGTTCACAGTTGCATTTGGGTTATTGTATGCAGTTCTGGTTGCCACATATAGAAAGGATGTGGTTGCATTGGAGAGAGTGCAAAGTAATTTCCCTAGGATGCATGTTAATTATGGGGAGAGACTAGATAGGCTGGGCTAGTTTCCCTGGAGCTAAGGAGGCTGAGAGATGCCCTGATAGAGGTATATAAAATAATAGGAGGTGTAGATAGGGTAAATAGTCAGAATCATATTCCCAGATCAAAGCAGGAGTGCATCGATTTATGGATTTAAGGTGAGAATAACTTGATCTTGGACTTTTCAATGGACAGACTTCAGGCAGTTTGTGTTGGCAGCAACATCCCTAGCTCCATAACGCTGAGCCACTGCCCCCCCCCCCACCCAGAGCCGCGTGCTCAATTCACTTCTGTTCACACTGCTGATGTATGACAGTAACACTGGATCCAGTTCAAACCACAAACCACATTAAATTCCCTGATGACACAACAGTGTTTGGCCTCATCAGCAACAATGATGAGTCAGCATACAGAGAGGAGGCAGAGTGGCTTGAGGGCTGGTGCAAACAACTTGAGTCTCACTTTGGGCAAGACTAAAGAGATGATTGTGGACATCAGGAAGGTGCAGGCTGATCACTCTCTACTGCACATCAACAGCTCCTCCGTGGAGATCATCAGGAGCACCAAGTTTCTTAGAGTGCACATCACGGATGATCTCATCTGGTTCCTCAACACCACCTCTTTGGCCAAGAAAGCACAGCAGTACCTCCATTTCCTCAGGAGGCAAGCAAGGCCTCACCCCCATTCTAACCAGAGTACCACCAAGAGTGTCCTGACCAGCTGTATGAGAACTTCAAAGCATCTGACTGCAAGACCCTCCAAAGGATGAGAAGACTGCTGAGAGAATCATTAAGGTTTCTCTCTCCCTCATACAGAACTGCTGTGTTGGCAGATCTCTCAGCATTGTCAAGGAACCCTCCCATCATCACACAATCTCTTTGTCCCTGTGTCGGGCACAAGGTACTTCAGGTTACAGTATAAGCATAACAACTATTAGGCTGAGTAACAGCTTCTTCCCTCAGGCTGTGAGACTTCTGAACACTTGTTACCACCCAATACACATTATTTATGACTGTTGTATATTCAACTATATGTCATATATGCACTTTATGTCAACTCATATCTACAGAATATTTTTAATATCTGTTAATATTTTTTGTGGTGTATGTGATATAAAAATAGGCAAAGAACAATGTGATTTTCTGAAAGACAAAGGTACAAGAAACACAATATTGATGCCAAGGATACTATCAGAACGAGCTGTCCAAGTGCAAAAAGATGTTTGTTTTATCGACTACAAAAAAGCATTTGATAAAGTGAAGCACAATAAGTTATTTGAAATATTACAGAAAACTCTAGATCTAGATTCAAAAGACCTCCGCCTAATCAGAAGTCTGTACTGGGAACAAACTGCCACTGTAAGAATAGATAGAGAAGTGAGTCAGTTTACGAAAATCAAGAGAGGTGTTAGACAAGGGTGTGTTTTCTCCCCTGATTTATTTAATGTGTGCAGTGAAACAATATTACAAAAAATAAGAGACATCTTGGGAATCAAAGTTGACAGAGAAAACATCAATAATTTCAGATATGCAGATGACACTGTTAATTGCAAGTCCAGAGGAAGAACTACAAAACTTAATTGATATAATTGTTGAAGAAAGTGCAAAAATTGGTCTATCTATCAATTGCAAAAAGACAGAATGTATGGTGATATCCAAAAAGGAGAACCCTATCTGCAGGCTGAGAATAAATGGGGAAGACATAAAACAAGTACAGAACTTTTGCTACCTAGGAAGCTGGGCGATATCAGATGGCAGGTGCGACTTGGACATCAAAAGAAGAATAGGGATGGCAAAAGACACCTTTACGAGAATGAAGAGTATACTGAGCAATACTAAACTAGGCATGACATCCTACCTCAGAGTACTGAAATGTTACGTTTACCCAGTTATGTTATATGGCTCAGAATGTTGGACAATATCTAGTAACGTGAGGAAATGAATTGTGGCAGCAGAGATATGGTTTTTGAGGAGGATGCAAAGAATATCATGGACAAAATGAATATCTAATGAGGATGTCATGAGCAGAGCAAACACAAAAGGAGAAATAATGTATGAGATCATGAAAAGGCAACGTAACTTCATTGGACATGTGATTAGGGAAGAGGAGTTAGAATGCATGGTAATTATGGGAAAGATTGAAGGGAAGAAAGCAAGAGGAAGACAAAGACAAATGATGATGGAGACAGCAGCCAGAGAACTGGAAATGAATACCAATTAATTGATCCACTGGATTTGAAACAAGAGTGTGTGGGCCATGGCAGTCAAAGCTCATACTGGGCATGGCACCTAATGATGATGATGATGTGATATAAAAAGATTTAAAGTACATTTATGATCAAAATATGCAAGCAGTATACAGTCCTGAGATTTGTCTTTCAACAGTCAGCCATGGAACAAAAAAACATTATGGAAAACATTCAAGGAAAATCATCAAGCTCCCAATGCACAAAAAGAGAACAAATCATGCAAATAGCAAAAGAAATGAGTGAAAAACACAGAATGTAAAACCATAAGACATAGCAGAATTAGGCCATTTGGGCCATTGAGTCTGCTCTGCCATTCAATCATGACTGATCTTTTCCCCCCTCCTCTGCCCCACTCCCTGGACTACTCCTCGTAACCTTTGATGCCGTGCCAATCAAGAGCCTATCAATCTCTGCCTGAAATACTCCCAACAAACTGGCTTCCACAGCTGCCCCATGGTACCAAATTCCACATTTCCTGGCTGAATAAATTTCTCCGCATATCTTTTTTAAATGGACAGCCCTTTATCCTGAGGCTGTGACCTCTTGTCTTGGACTCCCCAGCCAAAGGAATATACTTTCTTATTTACTCTGTCTAGGACTTTCTACATCCAAAAGGTTTCAGTGAGATCCCTCCTTCAGTGAGTACAGGCCCAGAGCCATCAATTCCCATAATCATCCTTGTGAACCTCCTCTGAACCCTCTCCAATGCTAGCACATCTTTCCTTGGATAAGTAGCCTAAAACTGTTCACATTACTCAAGGTGAGGCCTCTCTTGTCCCTAATAAAGCCTCAGCACCACATCCCTGTTCTTATATTCTATACCTCTTGAGATGAATGCTAACATTCCATTTGCCTTCCTCACCACTGACTCAACTTTCAAGTTAATCTTTAGCGTGTTCTGCACAAGGACTCCCAAGTTCCTTTGCATCTATGATTTTTGGATTTTTTCCGTTTAGAAAATAGTCTGCACATTTATTTCTTCTACCAAAGTGCATGACCATTCATTTTTCAACATTCTATTTCATTTGCCTCTTTCTTACCCATTCTCTCAATCTGTCTATGTTGCAAGGAACGGGTGGACCCAAACGCAGGACCTTGGCATGGAGATAGAGTTAGGATGCAGACGAGGGCGTGAGCATGGCGGGAGCTGAATGGCAAACAGGAGGGTGAACAGAAAAGCAGGTGGCAGGCAACACATCTTGACAGGGAGTGTTGCTGGAGCTGAACGGCAAATGGAAAGGCAAGCGGCAGGCAATACTTATCTTGACATGGAGAGACAGAGTTACACAGGTAAACCTCGGTACTGAAGTAAAACTTAGAAAACACAATCCAAAGCGGCCAGGAGCGTGAATTTCCATACTGGCTGAAACAACAATCTGGCGATGAGTGGATGCAAAGCCGGGGCATTTATGTTGCAGGTTTAGATGAGAATCAGGTGTGTTGCAATTAAAGGGAATTAGGAAAATATGAGGAATTAACAGCCGGGACCGTGACAGTACCCCCCCCCCCCCCCAAATGGGGGCCTCCAGGCGAACCACCAGGCTTGCCTGGTCGGGTGGAGGTGGATCGGCAGGAGGGCACAGAGGGCTGACAGACACAGGTTTCAGTTGAGAGACGGGGAATGTGGAATGAAAGCGCATGGATCTGGGAAGCTGGAGTTTTACGTTGTCACCTTTTGCATTCTGGAATTGCATCTCTTTTCTGACCTTTTTATTTTAATCACAGGAAATGGTTGATTTCTTGATCTTGTAACCAATACTGATGCTGGAGATTTTCCTCGACTTTAAATCAGTTGGTTTCTCTTTTGTGGGAGTCAGTGAACGCTTTTCTTGCTCAGTTACAGACAAATGCTCAGGACTGCTTACTTTCTTAGCTGCATGAGTAGTTGGTTTATTCTGGCTACTTACATCACTGGTCAGGTTTCTTGCTTTACCTACAACCTTTGTAGTCTTTTCTTGTAATTGTATTGGACTTTCCTCCTCTTGTGCTTCAACGGGTTCATCCATTACAGCCGATTTCCCCTCTAATTTGTCTTCCGATTTTATCAAATTTTCAATTTGCACCATGTTTCCTGGAGAAGTGTGTGCAATTTCCTTAGTATCCAGTCTGCTTTCTTTAAAATGCAACTGGGAATTTTCTGTCTCAGTTCCTTCATTATTAGACTGATCATTTTCACATTTCTCACCTGACTAGGGAATGTATTTTCAGACTTTTCTTCTGTACTATTTGTTTCATCTTCTTCTAAATGCCATTCCTTTAACTCACACTGTACATCTTTTTTCCCTTCTACAATTTCTTCATTTTTGATATCTGTATGTGTCATGGTTTCTCATTTCTCACAAACAAGGAGACACAGAAAATCCTTCAAGAAGTTTTAAACTTTGATTTGCAAATCAAAGCTGAGACAATCAGAAAGGTAGTCGCTGACTGCCCCCCCGAGGCTTGTATACAGCATTTTTTATAGCAATTTCCTATCTTAGCTATATTATCATATCCAGTCGGCCTGTGATTACATATCATCAATATATCCACTCGACTTTCCACTATTGTTTTACTCCCCAATTTAATTATGTCCTAGTTTACATTTTAGACCAGGTGTCCCCTCATCCCTAACCCACAGTTATTTCTTAATTAGTCTTGTTGTGACATACTACAACATATTTCATAAACTTACTCACCACCGTTATCTTTCTACTTGGTTTCATTCTAGTTCTCTTCATGAATTAATAGTGATTAGGTCAAAAGTCATGGCTACATAGTGAATACCCTCTATTCAGCTAGCAGTGGTTACATAGTAAATATAGAAAATATAATGTGTGCATTCAAGTATATACTGAAATACTGTTGAGTAAATACTGTAATACATATATAGTAAATATAGAAAATACAATGTATGCATTTACATTTTCCAATATATGCAGGTCAACTTTCAATCTGGACTGATCATACTCCGTTTTATGACTCTTGCATTTTATTACTTCTGGTCATTTTCACCTCCTCCACATACACTGCCACATTTCTTAGCTTATTACTCTTGTCTCTGCTTTGTTAGTCTTCATGGTCTGTCTTAGGCTTGGATAACACAGCTGACGACTTGATCTCTTTTACTTCTGATTTCTCATTACAACGCAGATCTGGCACTTTATCCTAAGAACATGACTGAGTTGTTTCAAAATTACCTTCTTCAGCTCCTTTCTCACCACCTTGTGCTTGCATGCTTTCTGGACGGGACAGGCAGGCTACAGCCGACTAGTGAGTAATGAGGCTCCGGGGGAGAAGGTCTGATTGCAGACGAGAGGAATGACAGAAGGAACTCAGGCTGACTGTCTTCCCGGTGGACCAGTGGATGTGGAGGTTATGACGGCTTAGCCACGGGTGACCGAGAACTAAAGGGGCCTGAGGAGAGGAGATCAGGTTGAACTGTATGTTCTCGATGATTTCCGGAGAGATGGAGAAGCAGGGGTTCCGTGCAGTGCGTGACACGGTCCAGGAATCTTCCGTCTAGCGCCTTGACGTCCAGGGGGGTACATAGAGGCTCATAAGAAATACCGGCTTGGAGGGCTAGTTTTTCGTCCAGGAAGTTTCCCTCTGCGCCGGAGTCCACTAGCGCTAGCAGAGACAAGGACTATTGATTATGACATAGAGTGGCTTGAAGCTGCATTCGGGATCGGGGGAGGAAAGGAAAGGTTGTCTGGCTCAACAGGGTGCCCACTGCTACTGGTGAGTCCACCCTTTTTGGCCGAAGGGGAACAGGTGGCAAGGAAGTGGCCGAACTGACCGCAATATGGATAGCCGCCCGCTCTCATTCTCCGGAAACGTTCGGCGGGAGAAAGGCGGTACCGCCCCAGCTCCATGGGTTCCTCTCCCGGGGGTCGAAGCGGAAGGGCTGGGAGCTACTCGGGGTGCAGGAGAGGGAAAGAGAGGCTTGTTCTGACGAGGAGCGGTGTTCAAAGGTGGTGGACGACCAGTTCTCTCTTTATGGCACTCCTGGAGGCGATTATCCAACCTGGTGGCCAGGCAGATCAGGGAGTCCGGGCTGTCGGAATCGTCTCTCATCGCCAACTCGTTCTTCACCAGGTCGCTAAGACCACCCCGAAATACCCCCTGGAGCAACTCATCGTTCTACCCCGAGTCGGCTGCTAATGTCCAGAACTCCACTAAATATTCAGCAACACTGCGGGAGCCCTGTCGGAGTGAGTAGGCGCTTAGCGGCGTCGTTACCCCGGACTGGGTGATCGAAGACATTGCTCATCTCCGAAATGAAACTGGCGAAAGAGGAGCAGATATCAGGTTGGTTGTCCCAAACTGCTGTGGCCTATGCTAATGTGTTTCCCCTTAACAGCCCAATGACATAAGCAACTTTAGACATCTGTGGAGTAGGTCGACGGCTGCTGCTCAAACACCAGAGAGCATTGAAGGAGGAAACCCCGACACTTCCTCAGGTCTCCAGCATAGTACTCCGGCTCTGATACCTGAGACTCTCTGGGCTGACTAGGCTAGCTCGGCTGGGTTCCAGGTGTGGGTTGAGTAATATGAGTGGAGACACAGTCCACCTGGTTACCAATCTGTGTGACATGAGCAGACAGGGAACGGAGGTTCTCCATGACCTCCCGGAGGAGCTGGTCGTGCTGTCCCAGTAGGGAATCCTGGCTGGCGAGGGCTTGTTGGATGGTGTTCGTGTCCACTGGGTCCATATTGGGCCAGGTCGTTCTGTTGCAAGGAATGGGTAAACCCAAACGCAGGACACTGGCACAGAGATAGAGTTAGGATGCAGACGAGGGTGCGAGCGTGGCGGGAGCTGAATGGCATACAGGAGGGTGAACGGAAAAGCAGGAGGCAGGCAAAACTTATCTTGACACCGAGTGTTGCTGGAGCTGAACGGGAAACAGGAGACAGGCGGTAGGCAATATTTATCTTGACACGGAGAGACAGAGTTACACAGGTAAACCTCGGTACTGAAGTAAAACTTAGAATACACAATCCTAAGTAGCCAGGAACGTGAATTACCACACTGGCTGAAACAACAATCTGGCGATGAGTAGATGCAAAGCCGGGGTATTTATGCTGCAGGTTTAGATGAGAATCAGGTGTGCCGCAATTAAAGGGAATTAGGAGAATACGAGGAATTAACGGTAGGAATTAATGGTCGGGACCGTGACAGTCTAAGCCCTTCTTCAGCTTTCTTGTTTCCTTAACTCTATCTGCACCTCCATCAATCTTTGTATCATCTGCAAACTTGGCAACAAAGTTATCTATTCCTTCATCTAAATTATTGATATACAGCTTAAAAAGAAGTGGTCCTAACACTGACCCCTGTGAAACACCACTAGTCACTGGCAGCCAACCAGAGAAGGATCTGTTTATTCCCATGCACTCCCTCCTACCAATCATGCCAGTAGCTTTCCTGCCTTTAACCATGCCCGTAACTTTCCTGTAATACCATGGGCTCTTAACTTGGTAAGCAGCCTTGTGTGTGGCACCTTGTCAAAGGCCTTCTAAAAATCCAAATATGCAACATCCACTACATCCCCTTTATCTATTCAACTTCTAATCTCCTCAAAGAATTCCAACAAGTTTTTCAGGCAAGCTTTTCCATCAAGGAAACCATGCCTTCTTGTCCTGTATCACTAAGTACTCCATAACCTCATCCCTAACAATTGACTCCAACATCTTCCCAACCACTGAGGTCAGGCTAACTGGTCTATAATTTCCTTTCTGTTGCCACCCTCCTTTCTTAAAGAGTGGAATGATATTTGCAATTTTCCAGTCTTCCAGAACCATGCCAGTGTCCAATGATTTTGAAAGATCATTACTAATGCCTTCACAATTTCTACACTACATCTTTCAGAACCCTAGGGTGCAGTTCATCTGGTCCGGGTGACTTTACATCTTTCAGCTTTTTGAAGACCTTCTCCCTTGTAATAGCAACTGAACTTATTTATCTTCCCTCACACCCTTCACCACTCGGCCTACTGCTAATGTCTTTCAAAGTGAAGACTGATACAAAATATTCATTCAGTTCATCTGCCATCTCCTGGTCCCCCATTATTATTTCTCTGGCCTCATTTTCTAGTGGTCCTATATCCACGCTCGTCTCTCTTCTCAGCTTCTCAACCATGCAATTATCTGCCAGATCATCTTGTTTCTACCCTGTCTAGCACAGGTAGCAATCCAGAAATTACTACCCTGGATGTCCTGTTTCTCAGCTTTCTGCCAAGCTCTCTGAATTCTCTCGTCATAACCTCTCAGAATCAGAATCAGATTTATTATCACTGGCATGTGACGTGAAATTGGTTAACTTAGCAGCAGCAGTTCAATGCAATACATAATATAGAAGAGAAAAAATAACAATAAATAAATAAACAAATCGATTACAGTATACATATACTGAACAGGTTAAAAAACGTGAAAAAAACAGAAATACTGTCTATTAAAAAAGTGAGATAGTCCAAGGGTTCAATGTCCATTTAGGAATCGGATGGCAGAGGGGAAGAAGCTGTTCCTGAATCACTGAGTGTGAGCCTTCAGGCTTCTGTACCTCCTACCTGATGGTAACAGTGAGAAAAGGCCTTGTCCTGGGTGCTGGAGATCCTTAATAATGGACGCTGCCTTTCTGAGACACTGCTCCCTAAAGATGCCCTGGGTACTTTGTAGGCTAGTACCCAAGATGGAACTGACTAGACTTACAACCTTCTGCAGCTTCTTTCAGTCCTGTGCAGTAGCCCCCACTACCCCCCTCTCCAAACCAGACAGTGATGAAGCCTGTCAGAATGCTCCCTGCGGTACATCTATAAAAGTTTTTGAGTGTACTTGTTGACATGCCAAATCTCTTCAAACTCCCAATGAAATATAGCTGCTGTCTTGCCTTCTTTATCGATATGTTGGGACCAGGTTAGATCATCAGAGATGTTGGCACCCAGGAACTTGAAACTGCTCACTCTCTCCACTTCTGATCCCTCTATGAGGATTGGTATGTGTTCCTTCATCTTACCTCTTTGTTAATCCTTCCCATGTCATTGGTACCAATATGTACTAAGACATCTGGCTGCTCCCCCTCCCCCTCCAACCAAAACACCGAAGTTCCAAAGTCATCGAAAGAGTCCAGGCATATTCAGTCCAGCTGAGTGCAACCCAACCCAGCATGGTGTCGTATGTTATCTCCAGGCCGCAGAGCCAGTCTACCCGGATCAAAATTGCACAAAACCCAGGACTCCAGCATAGTACGTACTGTGTCTTGCACCTTGGTCCCGCCAATTGTTCAATTAGAACAATTGAAAGTTCTACAATTTAATGAGTGTCTTCAAGTGGGGTAGAGGTGCAGAGAGATTCAAAGAGGAAGTTAAGAGACCAAAGGAGAATCAGCAGTCCAGTCAGAATCATAATAATAACCCATATGTTGTGCTTCTCCACATTGTAAAAATATCCCTTGTGATTTCTGGAAGAGGAAAATAATAAGACAATTTCCAAATAGAGTGGAAGAGTAAATAACCAGCTGCAGTTGGATATCTTTGGGTTGGTGCCCTGAAGATCTTAGCTTTGATTATGTGTTTGCAGAGTAAGGCTTAATCCTCAACCTTTCACCTGAGAGGAGAGAGTTCTGGCACAAAGACAAGGTTGACAGCTTAGATATTAATAGGATATGCACATCATAAAGGAAGAGTCTAAAAAATTGGTTCACCTAATAAACTGAATACTTTGAGTTTCCTTTATAATGTACATTAACCCAGTATTATTCTTAAATTTATATTAACTTTGATGCTAAATAAGATATTTACCTTGTTTGAAAATTTAGCTTGTTTATGTTACGATCCAGACCGTTGATTCCCTGTTTTCCCGTGTCCCTTGACTTTGGTGATTAGAGGCAATTAACACTCGGCTGAACTGGTAGTTTATAGTCTCCGGCTTTCAGCCGTTTGGTGCGGGAGCGTCTGCAAAGTCACGGCGTGCCAATGTCATCTGGCCGGAGCAAGCCTCGTCTCCGCCCGAAGCGAGTGCCGGTAATTCGCCTTTCCTCACCGGAGCAATCCTGTCAAGTTACCTCGCCAAAGCGAGCCTGCAAAGTTTCCTCATCGAGGTGGGTCCGTCAGTTAACCCACCGGAGAGAATCAAGAGCTGCTGTCTACTGTTCCTGGGCCAAGTCCAGAGCTTGGCACTACCCGGAGGTTCCAAGCATCACGTCCTGGCGCCTGCGGCATCCAAGTACCACATCCAAGTCCTGGCTCCAACGGCGTCCAAGTACCATGTCCACGTCCTGGCTCCGGCGGCGTTCGAGTACCATGTCCACGTCCTGGCTCCGGTGGCGTTCAAGTACCATGTACACGTCCTGGCTCCGGCGGCGTTCAAGTACCACGTCCATGTCCTGGCTCCGGCGGCGTTTAAGTACCATGTCCATGTCCTGGCCCTGGCGGCGTTCGAATACCATGTCCACGTCCTGGCTCTGGCGGCGTTCAAGTACCACGTCCGTGTCCTGGCTCCGGCGGCATTCAAGTACCATGTCCATGTCCTGACTCCGGCGGCGTTCAAGTACCATGTCCATGTCCTGGCTCCGGCGGCATTCAAGTACCACGTCCATATCCTGGCTCCGGCGGCATTCAAGTACCATGTCCATGTCCTGACTCCGGCGGCGTTCAAGTACCATGTCCACGTCCTGGCCCTGGCGGCGTTCAAGTACCACGTCCACGTCCTGGCCCCAGCGGCATCCAAGTACCACGTCCATGTCTGGCTCCAGCAACGTTCAAGTACCACGTCCACGTCCTGGCCCTGGCGGCGTTCAAGTACCACGTCAAGTCCTGGCCCTGGCGGCGTTCAAGTACCATGTCACGTCCTGGCCCTGGCGGCGTTCAAGTACCATGTCAAGTCTTGGCCCTGGCGGCTTCCAGTTCTGAGTCAAGTCCTGGCCCTGGCGGTCTGTGATTCCTGTCCTACCCCTTTGTCTGAATCCCTTCCCTGCCCCTCTCGCCTCTAGCCTTCGTCTGCAGCCGCCGCCCGCACTTTGGTCTAGTTCCATCACTGGAGCTAGATAAGTACTGTCTGGTGTTCATTCGTGTTGGTCTTGTCTTGTTTTGTCCTCACCTCCGTGGGGTAAGTCTGGCCGCCTTGCCGTTGCCCCACGGGGAGTCGTGCCTTGTCTTGTCTTGTCCTTGCCTCCGTGGGGTAAGTCAGGCTGTCTTGCTGTTGCCCCGCGGAGCGTCATGTCTTGTCGTGTCTTGTCCTCGCCTCCATGGGGTAAGTCAGGCTGTCTTGCCGTTGCCCCACGGAGCGTCATGAGTCCCGGCCCTGTGTCCTGTACTCAAGGAGGGGTCCCGGCTCTCTGTTCTGTGTGTGAGTCCCGGCTCTATGTCCTGTACCCATGGAGGGGTCCCAACTCTGTGTTCTGTGTATGTGTCCATGGTTCCATGTACCTGGGGTCCGAGCCTGAGGCAAGACCCAGGTACTGGGTCCTTGCCCAGTGTCTGGCCCGGAGTCCATACCCTAACCTCTTCATGTCTCCTGTAGTTCTGGGAGCTGATTCCGAGTCCTAGCCCAGACCCTTGGTCCCAGCCTAGTCGTAGTCCTGAGTCCTCGTCCAGTTCGCTATTTCCTGCTCATGCCTTGCTCTCCTGGTATCGAACAATAAACTAAATCTAAGAAACCTCACAAGATGTGTCTTGCATTTGGGTCCACCCTTGCTCCCAATGCCCCTGCCATTATGACAAAACCTTGACAATGCTTCTTGCATCTTGTCTGGTCTTACGGCTGTCGTCCACTTTATGAACTACTGCTGAAAGGCTAGGCAAGGTGATGGAAGCACCATCAACTTTGTCGCAGTTCTTTAATAATTTGCATACAAAGCCTGCTTTTGCCCGATTTCTTACAATCATCAAATTTGCACTACTCTATAGTCAAGATCTTCTGTTGTGGTGGAGAGGAAGTCCATCATAAACAGAACTGCACCTTCTGGGGAAGCCCACCCGTGCTGAGATCAAGTACCGGGGTCACCAGAGTTAATTTCTCTATAGCAGATCTAAGAATATGCAGAACCATTTGATGATTATATTACACATTTGTTTTCTACCCCATTAGTACATCAAATTTAACTTCGATCTTCTACTAGGAAGACGTTACTGCACCAACATTGACAGTTAAGTTAATATTGCAGTAGCCTTCAGTTCTGGTTTGTGTTTTTGAACATAGCTCTTTTGCAGAATACGGATGTATTTTATAGGACCATTTAAAAAAAATGAAAACAAAACTTTAGAAAATATTGTTCAAGATAATCAGTTTAACTTTACAATATAAAAATTCACCAAACGCACAAGTATACAGTTGCCCTTCATCCTTGCCAAAAAGTAAAGCAACTTATCATCAACTTCAAAGTGCTAAGAATATTCATTAATCAGTTATAAAATGATAACAGCCTGAGGTAGTAAAAGTATAGTTTTCAAAGATGCAGGTAATGCCTGCAGAAACCATAGATAATATGAGCAATTAAAATGTCTCCTGAATGATATTGCACTCGGTAGGTGGTCAGTTTAGAACAGGTGCCTTAGCAATTGATACCTACCGTAAATAATGGCAGAATCATTCTATTCTACACGCTCACATATAAGCAATACTTCGAAAACATTTCTTTCGCTCACTGTTATTTGACTCTATTCCTGATCTATAATGGTCCTGCAATATTGTATCACTCACACATTGTAATACTTTAACACAGTGAGGGTAAGTACATATAACATAGTCTAAACATAGTCTAACATAGTCTTGAAAATCATGGATTATTAGGGAGAGTCAGCAGGGCTTTGTGTGGGGAGGTCATGAACAATTGAGCATTTGAGGAGATGATGAAAATGACTGATGTGTAGAAGGCAGTGAATATTATCTACGTAAACTTTAATAAAGCATTCCACACAGCTCTTTGTTGCAGACTGATCCAGCAGATTAAAGCACAAATGGGATCAATGTATTTGAATTCAGCATTGGCTTGGCGATAGAAGGTTGATGTTCTGTCCAGAAATCTGTGGTCAGTGATGTTCTGCAGGGATTAGTGCTAAGACTTCTGTTGTTTGTGACATGTACTCCAATCACCCTCCAATCCATACTATACCCCAGTGAACCTCTTTTCATTTCTCGCCAAAGCCTGCATGTCCTTCATGTAGTTTCAACCGTTGGAATAGACCACACAATATTCAAAAGTGACCTAGCCAAAGTTTTATATACCTGTGACATGATTTGCACACTTCACTGCCCTGAATGATAAAAGTAAGTATGACATTTACCTTCTTTAACACTCTATTGACTTGTTTTGCACTTTCAGAGAGATATGGACTTGACTCCAAAATTCCCCTGTACATCAATACTCCAAAGGGTCCTGCTATTTAGTATTAATCTCCTAAAGAGCAACAACTCATACTTTTCTGAATTTAACATTTTTGTCCAAATCATTTCTCTACAGTACTTATACATGCATACAAGAATATATGTATATATAGATATATACTGTATGTATATGATTTGGACTAAAATGTTGGTAGGCTGATCAGTAAATTTGCAGTTGACATGAAAGTTTGCAAAGTTGTGAACAGTGAGGAAGATTGTCAAAGCTGCAGCAGGAAATAGACTAGTTGGAAACGTGGAATGAGAAATGGCCAATGGAGCTTAATCCAGAAAAAGGTGAGGTATTGTTATTTGGGACGTTAACTGTCAGGGGAAAGTATATGTAAATGGCGGAGGCCTTTTCGGGTTGGCTGCCAGTGACTAGTGGTGTTTCCCAGGGGTCAGTATTGGGACCGCTACTTTTCACATTGTTTGTCAATGATTTTGATAATGGAATTGATGGCTTTGTCACAAAGTTTGTGGATGATACGAAGATAGGTGGAGAAGTAGGTAGTGCTGAGGAAGCAGAGCGATTGCAACAGGACTTAGACATATTGGAAGAATGGGCAAAAAACTTGCAGATGAAATGCAGTGTTGGGAAATGTATTTGTGCAGACTATTATCTAAATGGGGAGAAGGTTCAATCATCAGAGATGCAGAGGGACTTAGGAGTCCTCATGCAAGACTACCAGAAGGTTAATTTATAGGTTGAATATGTGGTAAAGAAGGCAAATGCAATGTTGGCATTTATTTCAAAGGGAGTAGAATATAAAGGCAAGGAGATAATGCCAAGCCTTTAAAAGACACTAGTCAGGTCGCACTTGGAGTATTGTTAACAGTTTTGGACCCCATATCTCAGAAAGGATACGTTGTCATTGGAAAGAGTCCAGTAGAGCTTTACAAGGATAATTCCAGGAATGAAGGTTTAACATATGAGGAGCGTTTGGCAGCTTTGGGCCTGTACTCACTGGAATTTAGAAGAATGTGGGGGGATCTTAATGAAACTACAGAATGTTGAAATGACTAGATAAGGTGGATGTGGAGAGAATGTTTCCTGTGATGGGAGTATCCAGAACTAGAGGGCACACCCTCAAAATTGAGGGGTGACCTTTTAGAACTGAGGAAAAGAGGAATTTTTTTAACCAGAGAGTAGTGAATCTGTGGAATGCTCTGCCACAGACTGTGGTGGAGGCCAAGTGCGTGGCTATATTTAAGGCGAAAGTTGATAGCTTCCTGATTGTTTAGGGCATCAAAGGATATGGCAGGTGTATGGGGTTGAGTGGGATATTGGATCAGCCATGATGGAATAGCAGAACAGACTCGATGGGCTGAATGGCCTAGTTCTGCTTCTATATTTTATGGTCTTGTGATCTTTTGGAGCATTGATGTACAGGAGATGTTTGGAGTCAAGTCCATATCTGTCTGAAAGTGGCAACACAAATCGACAGGGTGGTAAAGAAGGTGAATGTCATACTTGCTATTAACTGTCAGGGCAGTGAAGACATACTACCCCTGTATAAAGCTCTGGCTAGGCAATTTTTGAATATTGTGTGGTCTATTCCAATGGTCACCACATTATATGAAGGACATGCAGGCTTTGGAGAGAGATGAAAGGAGGTTCGTTAGGATATTGTATGAACTGGAGTGCATTAGCTCTTAGGAGATGTTGGATAAACGTGGATTATTTTCTCTGGAGCGTCAGAGGCTGACTGATGTATATATAATCATAGGAGGCATAGTTGGGATAGATAATCAGAATCTTTCTCCAAGATAGAAATGCCAAATACTAGAGGGCATAAGTTTAAATAGAAAGGGGGAAAGTTTAAGGGAGATGTGCAAGGGAAATTTTTAACACAGAGAGTGTTAGATGCCTATCTTGCTCTGCTAGGGGAGGTGGTGAAAGCAGATGTGATGGCAACATTTATAGAGGCACACATGATGGAGGGAGACAGGCCATGTGTGTTCAGATGGGAAGAGGTTCAATATATATCATGGTTGGCACAGGTATTGTGGGCTGAGAGGTCTGGCCTGTGCTGTTCTTTGCTTTATAGTCATACACAAGCACAGCTGGTATTTAGTGTAAATTTATTGTACAGAATCTGTGAAACTATAGGTTTTCAACTCCTTGTGGTGAAATTGAAATGTGTCACATGGAGAAATGGTGCTTATAAGACACAATATTATAATTGCTGAAGGTTTCTGAGTTCCAGACAGCCACAAGCTGTTAAGTGGGGTCAACATCTGGAGGCGGAGCGGAGTAATGATGGCACTAATGGGCAACTCCTTTGCTTGCATCTTCGGAAACAGCTCTATTTCTATCTTTACAATCTTTATTTTTCCCTTTCAGGGTTCTTTTGAAGACCCTGACCTGGATTTATATGCTGACTACGGTTCTTTGTGGGAATGGGACCCGCTCTCAGGGTTTCATAGCTGGTCGTTGTTGTTCGGCACGCCAAGGGCTTGTCCTAAGAATCCGGCTCAGCTTTGGAGGCCTAGGACCCCGGGGCTCTGGTTTTGGGGTGGATCGAAGGTCAGTGTCATGGCAGGAGACCCATGTGTGGTCAGGGGAGTCAGAATATCCACGGTTCTGTGCCCAGATCTTTGGGCACAGAGCTCGAAAAAAGCGACATAATCAGACTTTTAACATCATAAACCAGCAAGTTGTTTGTTATGTCTCCCCACTCGCTGTGAAAATGGAGACATCTCTTTCTCCTTTATTAGGGGGAGAGAGAGAGAGAGAGAGAGAGAGCGAGAGCCTGTGGTATGGCGAATACCGGGGGAAACGTGAAGTCTTTGGAGCACTGCAAGTCTGTGTCATTGCTGTTGCTTTGCTCATGCTTGAGTGCTTAGTGGCGGGTGCCGGTGCTTTTTTTTGCCAGTGGGGGGAGGGGGGATTGTTGCCTGCTGCCGCTTACACATGGGAGGCAGGATCGCTGGGGTTCTAACATCTAACTGTCGTTCATTCTTGTGGATGTTTGTGAAGGAAAAGCATTTCAGGATGTATATTGCACACGTTTCTCTGATATTAAATGTACCTTTGAAAACTTTGAAACTTAAAAGTTTATCTTTGATATTTATACAAGGTTCAGGACATTCAAAAGAAACACAAAGAATCCAATTCTGACTATCAAGATAAGGAATGAATTATACAGTATGATTGAAGCGTGGTAAATTTCAACCAAATGACCCAACCACTAACCACGGCCACCGCTTACTCATACCCCCACGGCACCGGAATATGTGGATCCTGAATCAGCCTGTAGAGACACCAGAGGACCCATCAGTACACAACCCCTCTGAAGCACATTATATTTGATTCAAGTGAGTGAGTGAGTGAGGCCTCCGTTGGTCATGGTCGACCTTGGATGTTGCATCCTAGCTACCCAGAACGCAAGCCAGGGCAGTACGATATGGAGGGCAAGCTGTTGCCCATTTCGCAGGCTCCCCCTCTCCATGTATCTGATAAGCCCAAAGGGACATCAGAGACCGATAGTTTGGTACCAGAAGTGTCACAGGAGCTTCCAGTCAGCATTAAACTCATCGTTGGACTGCCTTAGGGACTCCAGTTCTGGATTATCCCCTCAGGGTTTACTCGTGAACCTTCCTCATGGGTGGGTATAGCTGCAAGGCAGCGGAGGTTTGAGATCAGAGTTTTCCTTCTCCTAGATGAGCTGCCAACCATGGCTAATAGCCCCATCTGCCTGAAGCGACTGGTTTTAAGTCACCAGTAACCCTCCCTTTGCCCCTTCTCCTGTCAGTAGAAACGGTTCACCAGGCTTAGTAGCTAAACCACACGTGAAGGCCAGGAGCTGGACTTGGTTGCCAGAAGCTACTTGAGGCGTACATCATTGGGAGCATTTAATAGGCGGTGGGAGCTTGTCCCCATTACCACCCCCGGCTGTAACAACCTTAAGCACCCACAACTCAAGTGATCACACAATATTCCATGTCGCCAAATGTAAGCAGCAGAGAGTTTTAAAATGATGCATTTACTTATAGACATATCTTACAAACTCTAGAACAGAAAATATTACAAATCTTTGCAGGAGGCGGATTACAAAGAATATATGCTTTTAGTGTCCTGTGTAGGTCCGATGTTTAAAAATAAACATAATCAAAATCACAGCTGTCAAATTTTACAGGCTATATTTTCCTGTGAAGCAATGAGCTTTTTGTCTTTTCTGCTACAAGAACTATGGAAATTAGTTGGATTTCTCCAATATGAAGGTTTTTCACAGGAAAGAGAATCACCTAAAATTTTATTCTCCATAGGAACCACAGGAGCTTCCTTCGTTCCCAGATACTGTACGATCCTTCTTAATGAATGTCAATAATTTCTTGAAGTATAGAACTGGGCATTGTCTAGAGGAGTGGCATTTCTCTTTGGCATGAATAACTGTGAATAATAACAGCTATGACATGCCTGAATGTGATTTTCTTGACCGTAATGTCCAACTAGCGTCTGTGATTTAAATAGCAGATGGTATTGTTGATTTAATTACAGAGCTTTCCTGTGATAAAAAGAACCAGTATTCCATTGTGAAAAGTCAATCTGATTAAATAACAAACCCCTTTGGTTGGATTTACATGAAGTTAATTTATATCTTCAAATATTTCTTTTGTTTTACTGCAATTTTATTTAATTCCAAACCTTTGACTCTGTTTAATTGGATTCATGTGTGAAATATTGTTACAGCAATGTTTCCTGTTAATAGGATAACCACATTCATTATTGTTTGATCTAATCTGGGAATGGAGAGCTTCTGAATGTACCTAAAAATGCTGCTTTTAAAACTTAATAGTGTGGAATTGCAGCAGCCTTCAGACTGAGGTGCTCCTCTAAAGCTGACTATTGATCTCACATCCCTGCTCAGTGAG
The DNA here is from genome assembly GCF_030028105.1 of Mobula birostris. Classification (NCBI taxonomy): domain Eukaryota; kingdom Metazoa; phylum Chordata; class Chondrichthyes; order Myliobatiformes; family Myliobatidae; genus Mobula; species Mobula birostris. Next base: position 168,049,634 of record NC_092375.1, on the reverse strand, counting down.
TTAGCAATCTCCATGGCATGAGACAATAAAAACAGCTGAAATGCAGAAGCACTGATTTTGTTTTAAAAAATTGACTCATAAATTAAGTCAAGCGCTGTAGATATGAAGGTCAACTGAAGCATTTGCTATTATGCATGTGCAGAGAGGTAGAAAGGTACCTATTTAGGTGCATTGAATAATCACAACAGGGAAATTCAGTGGAACACAAGTTGCGTGACGTTGGAGACAGACCATGGACAACCAAAGGCCTTTCCTTGGCACACTTCGTCATGCTGGTTGATTGCTGGGTATCTACAGTGGGAAATGGGGTGCTGTGGGGAAGGAAACAATTATTGGAGGAGGTGCTCGGTTTGGTTCAGCTGTTTAGTCAATAGGCAGTTCATGTTGGGGCAGGAATGGTGTGTTGATGGGTCAGTGGGTGGGGAGTGGAGCAGGTCATCAAAGTGGTGGGTGGGTTGAGAGGTTCAGATTGAAGGTCAATGGGTGAGAAAGGGGAAATCAGCTCTGACTTCTGCGTAGGAGTGATTAGGACGGTGGTCAGTTGAGTTGATAGACCAGTGGGTAGAGAGGGTTCTATTTGGGAGGGAGGATGGGAGCTGCTTTCAGTGTGGTGAGCGAGTTCAGGAAGAAGCCCCATAAAGACATAATATGAGAGCTGGCCTGAGACAGGTTTCCAGTGCAGTTTCCTCAGGCTGGGATATGCATAACTAGACCACCTGTAAGTAAGGCCGAAGCAAACCTATTTTTTTTTACCCAGATAATGCATCCAGCTTAACTTCCATCTTCTACTGGAAAGATGTTACTGCAGCAACGTTAACTGTTAAGTTACTATTGCAGTAATCTTCAGACCACCCAGGAATGGCAGAAAATCTTAAAGTGGTGTCCAAATGTGCTTTGCATGCCTTTGGATATCCTTGTGTCTCTACAGACACATTTTTTTTATCATCATAGCAGATGCAAAGAAGGCCCAGACATAAAACTTCAATAGCGAGCAGTAGAAAGTCCTCTTCAGTTGTTAAAGGCCGGTTCAATTCAGCGTCATGCCTGTAAAATGGGTGGAGTGCAAATATGTTTCAAGGGCAGTGTTTCAGATGTTGAATATTTTATCAAAACTGACAAAGGGTCTTCACATCAGCAGTTCAGACCTTACCTCTTACATATTGGTTCTTGTCATCATTCAAGTCCCTGGAGAAATTTAATTTCCCCTGTCACCATTCAAGTCTGGATGTAACATTACTGCAAATTGTTGGTTGTGGGATCATTTAGCTGTGCCTTTACATGCTACTGTGTAGCCTCCAAGAGGACCACAACTCTGTCATGGTTTGGAGGCTTGTGTGCCTCAATGACCCAGCCTTGCCTGGAGTCAAGACTTTATAGAGAACATAGAACATAGAATAGTACAGCACAGTACAGGCCCTTCGGCCACAATGTTGTGCCGACCCTCAAACCCTGCCTCCCATATAACCCTCCACCTTAAATTCCTCCATATACCTGTCTAGTAGTCTCTTAAATTTCACTAGTGTATCTTCCTCCACCACTGACTCAGGCAGTGCATTCCACGCACCAACCACTCCGAGTAAAAAACCATCCTCCAATATCCCCCTTGAACTTCCCACCCCTTACCTTAAAGCCATGTCCTCTTGTATTGAGCAGTAGTGCCCTGGGGAAGAGGCGCTGGCTATCCACTCTATCTATTCCTCTTATTATCTTGTATACCTCTATCATGTCTCCTCTCATCCTCCTTCTCTCCAAAGAGTAAAGCCCTAGCTCCCTTAATCTCTGATCATAATACATACTCTCTAAACCAGGCAGCATCCTGGTAAATCTCCTCTGTACCCTTTCCAATGCTTCCACATCCTTCATATGGTGAGGCGACCAGCACTGGACACAGTACTCCAAGTGTGGCCTAACCAGAGTTTTATAGAGCTGCATCATTACATCGCAGCTCTTAAACTCTATCCCTTGACTTATGAAAGCTAACACTCCATAAGCTTTCTTAACTACCCTATCTACCTGTGAGGCAACTTTCAGGGATCTGTGGACATGTACCCCGAGATCCCTCTGCTCCTCCACATTACCAAGTATCCTGCCATTTACTTTGTACTCTGCCTTGGAGTTTGTCCTTCCAAAGTGTACCACCTCACACTTCTCCGGGTTGAACTCCATCTGCCACTTCTCAGCCCACTTCTGCATCCTATCAATGTCTTTTTGCAATCTTCACCAATCCTCTACACTATCTACAACACCAGCAAACCTTTGTGTCATCTGCAAACTTACCAACCCACACTTCTTCCCCCACATCCAGGTCATTAATAAAAATCACAAAAAAGTAGAGGTCCCAGAACCGATCCTTGTGGGATACCACTGGTCACAACCCTCCAATCTGAATGTACTCCCTCCAACACGACCCTCTGCCTTCTGCAGGTAAGCCAATTCTGAATCCACCTGGCCAAACCTCCCTGGATCCCATGCCTTCTGACTTTCTGAATAAGCCTACCGTGTGGAACTTTGTCAAATGCCTTACTAAAATCTATGTAGATTGCATCCACTGCACTACCCTCATCTATATGCCTGGTCACCTCCTCAAAAAAATCTATCAGGCTTGTTAGACACGATCTGCCTTTCACAAAGCCATGCTGCCTGTCCCTGATCAGACCATGATTCTCTAAATGACCATAGATCCTATCTCTAAGAATCTTTTCCAACAGCTTTCCCACCACAGACGTAAGGCTCACTGGTCTATAATTACCCAGAGTATCCCTACTACCTTTTTTGAACAAGGGGACAACATTTGCCTCCCTCCAATCCTCTGGTACCGTTCCCATGGACAACGAGGACATAAAGATCCTAGCCAGAGGCTCAGCAATCTCTTCCCTTGTGTCGTGGAGCAGCCTGGGGAATATTCCGTCAGGCCCCGGGGACTTATCCATCCTTTACCCTACTAGCCAAGGCCTTCTCATGCCCCCTTCTTGCTTTTCTCAGCCCCTTCTTAAGCTTCTTTCTTGCTACCCTATATTCCTCAATAGACCCATCTGATCCTTGCTTCCTAAACCTCATGTATGCTGCCTTCTTCCACCTGACTAGATTTTCCACCTCACCTGTCACCCATGGTTCCTTCACCCTACCATTCTTTATCTTCCTTGCCGGGACAAATTTATCCCTAATATCCTGCAACAGATCCCTAAGCATCGACCACATGTCCATAGTACATTTCCCTGCAAAAACATCATCCCAATTCACACCTGCAAGTTCTAGCCTTATAGCCTCATAATTTGCCCTTCCCCAATTAAAAATTTTCCTGTCCTTTCTGATTCTGTCCTTTTCCATGATAATGCTGAAGGCCAGGGAGCGGTGGTCACTGTCCCCTCGATACTCACCCACTGAGAGATCTGTGACCTGACCCGGTTTGTTACCTAATACCAGATCTAGTATGGCATTCCACCTAGTCGGCCTGTCAACATAATGTGACAGGAATCCGTCCTGGACACAGTTAACAAACTCTGCCCCGTCTAAACTCTTGGAACTAATCAGGTGCCAATCAATATTAGGGAAGTTAAAGTCACCCATGATAACAACCCTGTTATTTTTTGCTTTGGTTCTTGGTAAGATCACACATTCCAAACAGGTCAAAGGGTAGAGGACAGACTTAGAGTGGTCCACCAGTCCTCCAGGTTTGGGGTTCAGCTCAAGACTAACAACCCTGACTAGCAAAATAAAATTGTTACGGGAACAGCAACAAAGAATCCTTCTACGTCTGAGTGTGGCGGTGTTCCTGAGTCTCCACCCGGGGCTTCGGAGGTTCAAAGGTTCCATGAAGAGGCTACTGGTTCAAGCCGCTGCCCTCAGAGGGGCTGCTGGTTCGAGTCACTTCACTCAGAGGGGCTGCTGGTTTATGTCACTTCCCTTGGAGGGGCTGCTGGTTTGTGTCACTTCCCTCGGAGGGGCTGCTGGTTCAAGTCGCTTCCCCTGGAGGGGCTGCTGGGTCTGATGCTCTCAGAGATGTTACTGAAATTCGGAGATTCATGGATTGGACTGTGTTCATATTGACCTCCTTCAGTTCTGTGTTTATTCCATGTTTTCGCCCATTCTTTCTTGTTGCCGACTGGCAGGCTCGGGGTTTGGGTGATCTGTTAGTTTTTGTGTGAGAGAGAGGTTGGGGGGCGGTTTGGGATTTGTGAGTTTTTGTTTCTTTTTCTTTTAGTGCAGGAGAGATTGGTGTCTTTCTTTCAACTACTTCTATGGGTTTCTGTATTTTATGGCTATCTGGAGAAGACAAATCTCAGAGCTGTATTCTGCATGCATACTTTGATAATAAAATGAACCTTTGATGTTGCTTCACACAAACATATTCCTGTGACACAGCTTTATCAGGCTGGCAGCTTATGTTTAGGTACGCTTGCTGCCACTTCCTTTTGCAATACATAGAGACATAGAAAACCTACGGCACAATACAGGCCCTTCGGCCCACAAAGCTGTACCAAACATGTCCCTACCTTAGAAATTACTAGGGTTACCCGTAGCCTTCTATTTTTCTAAGCTCCATGTACCTATCCAAAAGTCTCTTAAAAGACCCTATCATATCTGCCTCCACCACCGTTGCCGGCAGCCCATTCCACACACTCACCACTCCCTGAGTAAAAAACGTACCCCTGACATCTCCTCTGTACCTACTCCCAAGCACCTTAAACCTGTGTCCTCTTGTGGCAGCCATTTCAGCCCTGGGAAAAACCCTCTGACTGTCCACACGATCAATGCCTCTCATCATCTTATACACCTCTGTCAGGTCACCTTTCATCCTTCATCGCTCCAAGGAGTTCACTCAACCTATCTTCATAAGGCATGCTCCCCAATCCAGGCAACATCCTTGTAAGTCTCCTCTGCACCCTTTCTATGGTTTCCACATCCTTCCTGTAGTGAGGCGACTAGAACTGAGCACAGTACTCCAAGTGGGGTCTGAAATACGGTAAGATGGCGCCATTAAATGGTGACTCTTCGCGTGTAGCTCCGATGGGAATCATCCAATATTCCCATCTAGGACTACTACAGATTAAATCCACAGTCAGCCATGGGTATGTGCAGTCAGCAGCATCATTTTAGGTCATTTAAAAATCTATCAATACTCAAAATCGATAAACACAGTGGCATGAAGAAAACAACCTCTCCCTCAATGTTGCAAACACAAAGGAGCTGGTTGTGGACTACAGGAGGAATGGAGACAGGCTAACCCCTATTGACATTAATGGATCTGGGGTTGAGATGATGTGCAGCTTTAAGTTCCTTGGCATCCACATCACTGAAGATCTCACATGGTCTGTACATACCAGCTGTGTGGGAAAAAAAAGGCACAACAGCGTCTCTTTCACCTCCGATGGTTGAAGAAGTTTGGCATGGGCCCCCAGATCTGAAGAACTTTCTACAGAGGCACAATTGAGAGCATCCTGACTGGCTGCATCACAGCCTGATATGGGAACTGTATTTCCCTCAATCGCAGGACTCTGCAGAGAGTGGTGCGGACAGCCCAGCACATTTGTAGATGTGAACTTCCCACTATTCAGGACATTTACAAAAACAGATGTGTAAAAAGGGCCCGAAGGATCACTGGGGACCCGAATCACCGCAGCCACAAACTGTTCCAGCTGCTACTATCCGGGAAATGGTACCACAGCATAAAAGCCAGGACCAACAGGCTCCAGGACAGATTCTTCCACCAGGCCATCAGACTGATTAATTCATGCTGACACAACTGTATTTCTATATTACATTGACTATCCTGTTGTACATACTATTTATTATAAATTACTATAAATTGCATGTTGCACATTTCGACAGATGTAACATAAAGATTTTTACTCATCATGTATATGAAGGATGTAAGTAATAAAGTTAATTCAATTCAATTCCATGGACAATAGGGTTCGGTTATGAGTGGGATTCCCCTTTCAGAAAATGGAAGCAAGGATGTCATGCAGGTCTACATCTGCGATTGAAATGCAAAGGCTTTAGACTTCCACTCCCAACCATCCTGCTGGTGAATGTACTGTCTCTGGAAAATGAAAGTGAAGATCTTAGAGTAAGATTGCTGCACCAGAGAGACATCAGGGTTAACCGTGTACTTTGCTTTATGGAAACGTGGCAACACCAGCATTTTCTGCCACAGTGCTGCAGCCTGATGGCTTCACCATTCTCAGCAAAGGTAGGACAGCTCAGTCTTTTAAAGTTAGAGGAGCTGGAGTATGCTTTATGATTAACTCATTGTGGTCCACAAACATAGTGGTTCTGTTTCAGTCTTCCTCAACTGACCTGAAACATCCAGTGGTCAAATGTCATCCATTTTATCTGCTTAGGGAGTTTTCTGCCATCATCCTGGTAGCAGTGTACATTCCACCTCAAGCCAATATCAGGCAGGCACTAGAGTAGCTGAACAACATAATCTGCAGGAAAGAAATATGCACCCTGATGACTTCCCTGTCATTGCGGGGGATTGCAACCAGGTCAAATTGAGGAAGTCTCTGAACAACTACTATCAACATATCACCTGTGGAACCAGAGGAGCCAACACATGTGACAGCTGTTGTACCATATTGTGCCATTCCACGCCCACAGTTAGGGAAGTCAATCTACTGGCTGTACTTCTACTCCCAGCATATAGGGAGAAACTAAAGACATAAGCAACAGTGGTGAGGACCGAGAAGGTATGGTCAAAGGAGATGGAGGGGCACTTATGGGACTGCTTTGAGTCAGTGGACTTGGCAATATTCAGGGATTCATATCTGAGTCTGAATGAATACACTACAGTTATCACCAACTTCATCTACAGTACACCTGCATGGGTGAGTGAGTGTCTTCAAGAACATACGGACATACCCAACCCAGAAGCTGTGAATGAACCAGGCGATTCATAGTCAGCGGAGGGCTAGATCTGTGGCATCTAAGACTGAATCAATGATTAAGAACTATACAAAAAACCCAGGTATGGCATACAGAAGGTGATTTTAAGAGGGAAAAAAACAATTTCAATTGAGGTTAGGGACAGAATCAGATGCAAGTCAACTCTGGTAGGGTTTGCTGGTCATTACTTCCTTCAAAGTGAAACCTAACATCATGAATGGTTGTGATGCTTCACTTCCAGATGACCTCAATTCTTTTTATGCACACTTTGAAGAGGAGAATAAAACTACACCTGTGTGAATCCCTGCAGCATCTGGTGACCCTGTGATCCCTGTCTTGGAGGCTGACATCAGAACATCTTTTAAAAGGGTGAAATTTCATAAGGCATCAAACCCCAATGGTGAACCTGGTAGGGCTCTGAAAAACTGTACCAATCAACTGGTGGGAGTGTTCAAGGATGTCTTCAATCTCTCACTACTGCACTGGGAGTTTCCCTTGGTTCAAAGGGGCAACAATTATACCAGTGCCCAAGAAGAGTAGGGCGAGCTGCCTTAATGACTATCGCCTGGTGGCACTCACATCTACTGAGATGAAGAGTTTTGACAGGTTGGTCATGGCTAAAATCAACTCCTGCCTGAACAAGGACCTACACCCACTGCAATTTGCCTTTTGCCACAATAGATCTACAGTGGATGAAATCTCACCGGGTCTCCATTCGACCTTGGATCACCTGGACAACAGCAATAACTACATCAGGCTGCTGTTTATCGATTACAGCTCAGTGTTAAAGACAATCATGCACTCAATTATAATCAACAAGCTGTAAAACCTGGGCCTCTGTACTTCCCTCTGCAACAGGATCCTTGACTTCCTCACCGGGAGACAGTAGTCAGTGCAATTGGAAATAACATCTCTCTCCAGTGACAATCAACACCGGTGCACCTAAAGGATGCGTGCTTAGCCCACAGAGCTACTCTCTCTACACCCAGAACTGTGTGGCTAAGCACAGCTCAAACACCATCTATAAATGTTTGATGGCAGAATTTCAGATAATGATGAGGAAGTGTACAGGAGTGAGATAGATCAGCTGGCTAAGTGGTGTCGCAACAACAACCTTGCACTTAACATCGGTAAGACCAAGGAATTGATTGTGGATCGTGGAAATCGAGAGAACATACACCAGTCCTCAGTGAGGAATCAGCAGTGGAAAGGGTGAGCAGTTTCAAGTTCCTGGGTGTCAACGCCTCTGAAGATTCTATCCTGGGCCCAACATTTTGATGCAATTACAACGAAGGCATGACAGTGGCTATATATATCAATAGGAGAATTGGTATGGCATCAAAGACACTCACAACTTTCTACAGATGTACTGTGGAGAGCATTTGAACTGTTTGCATCACCATCTGGTGTGGAGGGGTCACTGCACAGGATCAGAAAAAGCTGCAGGAAGTTGTAAACTCATTCAGTCTCTTCATGGGCATTAACCTCCGCTGCTTTGAGGACACCTTCAAAAGATGATGCCTCATTAAGGATCCCCATCATCCAGGACCTGCTCTTTTCTTGTTGCTACCGTTAAGGAGGAGGTACAGGAGCCTAAAGACACACACTCAATGTTTCAGGAATTGCTGCTTTCCCTAAATCATCAGATTTCTGAATGGACAATGAGCCCACGAACTTTACCTCACTATTTTCCCCCTCTCATTTTAAACTACTTAATGAATTTGTTTCTTATATGTATGCTTATTGTAACTTACAGTTTTTTTAATTATGTATTGCAATGTACTGCTGATGCCTAATAACAAATTTCATGACGTATGCCGGTGATACAAAACCTGATTCTGATTCAAGCTAGAACTTGGTTCAGTGAGAATCAGAATCGGCTTTCGTATCACTGGCTTATGTCATGAAATTTGTTATTAGGCGGCAGCAGTACATTGCAATACATAATAAAAAACTAGGTTACAATAAGCATACGTATAAAAATTAATTCAATAAATAATGCAAAATGAGAGGAAAAAGTAGTGAGGTAGAGTTCATGGACTTTGTCCATTCAGAAATCTGATGATGTTGGGTTTAGATGATCTGAGCAATGGGATCAACGTGTACAAAACAGCACACCCTAACCACCTCACCATCGTTTTGGGGGATTTTAACAAGGCCAGTCTGAAAAAACTCACTATACAACTACCATCAACAGGTCACTTGCAGTACCAGAAGAAACAACACACTGGACCATTGCTACACCACCATCAAGAATGCCTACTGTGCTATTCCACGCCCTCACTTCGGGAAGTCTGATCACCTGGCTGTACTTCTACTCCCTGAGTATAGGCAGGGACTGAAGACTGCAGCACCAACAGTGAGGACCAAGAAGGTATGGACGAGGAAATCACAGGAGCACCTACAGAACTGCTTTGAATCGGTGGTCTGGACCGAATTCAGGGATTGATCTTCGACTCTGGATGAGTATGCTGCAGTTGTTACCAACTTCATTAAAACCTGTGTGGGTGAGTGTGTGCCTACAAAGACTTGCTGCACATTCCCAAACCAAAAACCGTGGATGAACCAGGAGGCACTTCATCCGCTGAAGGCTAAATCTGTGGCATTCAAGGCTGGCAACCGAGGTCTGTACCAGAAAACCAGGTGTGATTTGCAGAGGGCTGTTTCAGGGGCGAAGAGACAATTTCAAACAAGGTTGGAGGCGACATCAGATGTACAACTCTGGCAGGGTCTGCAAGACATTATTTCCTACAAAGCAAAACCCAATTGCATGAACAGCAGTGATGCTTCACCACCAGATGAACTCAACACCTTCTATACCCTCTATGAAAGGAAGAATATAACTGCAGCTGTGAAGATCTCTGCTGCACCCAGTGTCCCTGTGATCTCTGTCTTGGAGGCTGATGTTAAGCTGTCTTTAAAGAGGGTGAACCCTCTCAAGAGTACCTGGTAAGGCTCTGAAAACTTGTGCCAACCAACTGGCAGGAGTATTCAAGGACATTTTCAACCTCTCACTGCTACGGGCAGAAGTTCCCACTTGCTTCAAAAAAGGCAACAATCATACCAGTGCCTAAGAAGAGTAATGTGGGCTGCCTTAATACTATCACCCGGTAGCACTCACCTCTACAGTGATGAAATGCTTTGAGAGGTTGGTCATGACTAGACTGAACTCCTGCCTCAGCAAGGACCTGGACCCATTGCAATTTGCCTATCGCCACAATAGGTCCACAGCAGATACAATCTCAATGGCCCTTCACAAGACCTTAGACAACCTGGACAATACAAACATCTATGTCAGGATGCTGTTCATTGACTATAGCTCAGTATTTGACACCATCATTCCCACTATCCTAATTGAGAAGTTACAGAACCTGGGCCTCTGTACATCCCTCAGCAATTGGATCCTCGACTTTCTAACCAGGAGACCACAACCTGTGCAGATTGGTGATAATATCTCCTCCTCGCTGACGATCAACACTGGTGCACCTCAGGGGTGTGTGCTCAGCCCACTGCTCTACTCTCTCTATACCAATAACTGTGTGGCTAGGCATAGCTCAAATACCACCTATAAATTTGCTGATGATACAACCATTGTTGGTAGAATCATAGATGGAGACGAAAGGGCCTATAGGAGTGAGATATGCCAACTAGTGGAGTGGCGTTGCAGCAGCAACCTGGCACTCAACATGGAGAGCATTCTGGTGGGCTGCATCACTATCTAGTATGAGGGGGCTACTGCACTGGACCGAAAAAAGTTGCAGAAGGTTGTAAATTTAGTCGACTCCATCTTGTAGATTACCCAGAACATCTTCAAGGAACAGTGTCTCAGAAAGACAGCGTCTATTATTAAGGACCCCCAGCACCCAGGGCACACCCTTTTCTCACTGTTACCATCAGGTAGGAAATACAGAAGCCTGAAGGCACACACTCAGTGATTCAGGAACAGCTTCTTCCCCTCTGCCATCTGATTCCTAAATGGATATTGAATCCATGAACACTACCTCACTTTTTAAATATCTATTATTTCTGTTTTTGCATGATTTTTATCTATTCAATATACATATACTGTAATAGGCAGTGGTTAAGGCGCCAGTCTAGTGATCTGAAGGTCGCTAGTTCGAGCCTCAGCTGAGGCAGCGTGATGTGTCCTTGAGCAAGGCACTTAACCACACATTGCTCTGTGACAATACCGGTGCCAAGCTGTATTGGCCCAAGTGCCCTTCCCTTGGACAACATCGGTGGCGTGGAGAGGGGATGAGCAACTGCCAGTCTTCCATACAACCTTGCCCAGGTCTGCACCCTGGAAACTTTCCAAGGCACAAATCCATGGTCTCCCGAGGCTAACAGATGCCTATAAAAAAAAATTGATTTACTTTTTTTTTGTTACAGTTACGGTGTCATACAACAGGATGGAGCATTCCCTTAGTATAAACAAGACTGTCTCCACAGGCAATGTGCAATGATCATTTCTATCAATACTATCATAGCCAAATGTATCTGCTGCAAGTAATTTGTTGAGGATAAGTCTATTGCTTGCTATTTAAAACCCATCAATCCTGCATGCAATGATGTTTAAGGTTTGCATTATAGTTTTCAGTAGGACTTATATAACTTGTTAAATTCACGTAAAGTAATTTCATTGAGTCTCTAAACTGCGCTGCCTGTAAAAAAGCACAGAGTTTCTGCCAGCAACCTTTGGATCCTATTTTAAGCCACACATACATAGGATGACCAAAGCTGATTTTACTTTCACTGAGAAAAAAATCATTGCTGTCTTGCCTTTGCAAAGGCTTTCTCAAACTTTCAGATTAACCTCTCACGGATTTAGCTATTTGCTCATTGCATCACAGCCCTAGTTTATTCTGAATCCAACTGAATGCCTGCACTGTACTCCAACTAATCTTGTACCTGAGCCAGCATAGTGTGGGACACTGACGCAGTCTTCCACTGCATGGCCATCACAAAAAGTGGAGACGGCTGCAGCCGACAAGTTGACCTCAAGTACCAGAAGCTGAGCCAAAGCTCTCTGATTACCTCAACAGCTATTGATAGCTCACTGCTGCCAAAGGCCTCTTGCAATTTTAAAAAGAACTGTTGAAATCGATTAAAATAAATGAAAAATTAAAATCATTAAATAAGGATTAAATTTATTACAGACATGGTTCATGACTCTTAATTAAAAACAGAAACGTACAGTGAAATAAACGAAAATACAAATAATTTTACTAATTAATTCTGAGGAAGGCAACTGATCGCATGCAAGTAATTGAAGCTGGTTCTTGTATACCAGCCATGGCTGTTGTAAAGTTGATGGAAAGGAAGCAAGCTGCATCTAGGCTGTCCGCATGACAATCCTAAATGGCTCTGGACTCAGTGGTAAATTCAGCAGCTGACTATGAGATTAAATAGGGTGGTATGTGGAGGCAGTGCTGTCAGACTTAGATTACGGCTCAGTGTTTATTTCACCAAAGGCAAAAGGGACAATCTGGCAATGCATACAAGATACTAGCTAGTGTTGTGTTTGTGGGTATGGGTCCATGCACATAGAGTCGGGTCAGAGATTAGTTACAGCTGCAACATAATGTCTATTCATGCGGCAATTGAATTCCTGGAATAAGTTGTCAGCAGTACCCTGCAACATCTGTAATACTTGTTAGCATCTATTGCTCATGTGAGGGACATAAAGAGGTGGCATAATCTGCAGCTGATGTGTGATTTTTATTTGATTAGTAGCAGCTCCAGGGCTGTAAAAATACATAATGTTTTGGGTATTAAAATAAAAATATAGGTATAAGGTGTTATCCCATCTCGAATTCTTGATAATGTGCATCTATCTACTGTTATGAATGACAGAAAAATATTAGCCGTGTGAACATTCTTATAATTCGTTAACAGAAAATCCCATTATTGAACTGGTGCCTGGGATTTTTATTGACACTTGATAGAACAGTTCTTTTTTTTTCTCTTCAACCAAAATATTCAATCTCTGTGGAGCAAACAAAAATTTGAGCTTTACTTTGAAGGAATTTTAATTTGTAGAGTAGTAAAAATAAATCTTCTACAATTTGTATAATTGATTAATTCACTTGTAGCTTGCTAATTAGATCACATACAGGAAAGCATTATAACTCAGCAACTTGGAAAGGTCTGTAATCGGTGCAAATTAATAACAAAAACTCCTGCATGATTTGGAACTAACCCATTTTGGTTTCTTTCCAAAAGTAATTGTGTTTTATTGCTCCTTGGACTATGCCTAACTGAAGCAAATCATTGTTCCTTATTAGCATTTCTGGTCTGTATTTTATCTGCATGATCCCATTTATTCCCTAAAAAGCAATATCATTCCCTTCTACTTTGTGCAAAGTTGCAAAGTTTAACACTGATGAAAAACTTCAATGGCACCATCCCAAGATAGAAAATTGTGATTATTTTCAATTGTTAGAATCATTCTAGTAGACCTGCATACAATTCATTATGATATTAAGCCACGACTGTTTTGTATTCAATAGCTTGTGTGCAATTTTCAGACTGCAGTGCTTTTATGTTGCTGACATTTTTTTCTGATTTTCAATACACTATACTATTGAACAAGGCTGCTGCTAAACATATATAAGCACAGTATAGTAAATCTGAGTTATTATGCAGCTATGAGTCACACTGAGAGATTCATGGATATTGTGCTTCCTAGGCAGCTCATTCGAGATAAAATGTTGGATTTCTTACAATATTAAGATGTGTAATGTAAGTTAATTAAATGACCTCAGGAGATTCAACACAATTTGTGTTAGACTGATGTTACACATGTGAAACCATCACCAAATGCATGCATTTATTTATTTGACCTTACAGCGATGACACTTGGACAACAGAACTGTGATCCTAACTTCTCCCTCCACTTTATCAACGATGCACACACAAAATTACCTTGCTTTAATACCAGAGCAGCTGAAATGGGTGGCTGCATAATCCAAGACTTCTAAATCAATAAAGGTAACACGGTCTTAACTTTGTCAAGGACAGATTGTTCAACCCTTTTAGTTAATTGCATTTATATGGCCATAATTATTAAACCAGTAACTTTTTAAGAAAACACATAAAGATGTTTTGGTTAACAAAGAACCAGTGGATGATGAATATAAGGAAAAATAATGTAAACTGAAGGAGACAAAGATATTATCAGTGTGTTTCAGAAAGGGACATGCTGTGACAGAGGGTATTTTATACTGAATGGCCACTACTTGTCCAATACCCTTCCTGTGATGGAGGAGTTTAGCTTACATAGAAACATAGAAACATAGAAAATAGGTGCAGGAGTAGGCCATTCAGCCCTTCGAGCCTGCACCACCATTCAGTATGATCATGGCTGATTATCCAACTCAGAACCCTGTACCAGCCTTCCCTCCATACCCCCTGATCCCTTCAGCCACAAGGGCCATATCTAACTCCCTCTTAAATATAGCCAATGAACTGGCCTCAACTGTTTCCTGTGGCAGAGAATTCCACAGATTCACCACTCTCTGTGTGAAGAAGTTTTTCCTAATCTCAGTCTTCCCCTTTATCCTCAAACTGTGACCCCTCCTTCTGGACTTCCCCAATATCGGGAACAATCTTCCTGCATTTAGCCTGTCCAATCCCTTTAGGATTTTATACGTTTCAATAAGATCCCCCCTCAATCTTCTAAATTCCAACGAGTATAAGCCTAGTTCATCCAGTCTTTCATCATATGAAAGTCCTGCCATCCCAGGAATCAATCTGGTGAACCTTCTTTGTACTCCCTCTATGGCAAGGATGTCTTTCCTCAGATTAGGGGACCAAAACTGCACACAATACTCCAGGTGTGGTCTCACCAAGGCCTTGTACAACTGCAGTAGTACCTCCCTGCTCCTGTACTCGAATCCTCTTGCTATGAAGACCAGCATACCATTCGCCTTTTTCACCGCCTGCTGTACCTGCATGCCCACTTTCAATGAGTGGTGTATAATGACACCCGGGTTTCGTTGCACCTCCCCTTTTCCTAATCAGCCACCATTCAGATAATAATCTGTTTTCCTGTTTTTGCCACCAAAGTGGATAACCTCACATTTATCCACATTAAATTGCATCTGCCATGAATTTGCTCACTCACCTAACCTATCGAAGTCACCCTGCATCCTCTTAGCATCCTCCTCACAGCTAACACTGCCGCCCAGCTTCGTGTCATCCGCAAACTTGGAGATACTGCATTTAATTCCCTCATCTAAGTCATTAATATATATTGTGAACAACTGGGGTCCCAGCACTGAGCCTTGCGGTACCCCACTAGTCACTGCCTGCCATTCTGAAAAGGTCCCGTTTATTCCCACTCTTTGTTTCCTGTCTGCCAAGCAATTCCCTATCCACATCAATACCTTACCCCCAATACCATGTGCTTTAAGTTTGCACACTAATCTCCTGTGTGGAACCTTGTCAAAAGCCTTTTGAAAATCCAAATATACCACATCCACTGGTTCTCCCCTAGCCACTCTACTAGTTACATCCTCAAAAACTTCTATGAGATTCGTCAGATATGATTTTCCTTTCACAAATCCATGCTGACTTTGTCTGATGATTTCACCGCTTTCCAAATGTGCTGTTATCACATCTTTGCTAACTGACTCTAGCATTTTCCCCACCACCGCTGTTAGGCTGACCGGTCTATAATTCCCCGGTTTCTCTCTCTCCTTTTTTAAAAAGTGGGGTTACATTAGCCACCCTCCAATCCTCAGGAACTAGTCCAGAATCTAAAGAGTTTTGAAAAATTATCACTAATGCATCCACTATTTCTTGGGCTACTTCCTTAAGCACTCTGGGATGCAGACCATCTGGCCCTGGGGATTTATCTGCCTTTAATCCCTTCAATTTACCTAACACCACTTCCCTACTAACATGTATTTCCCTCAGTTCCTCCATCTCACTGGACCCTCTGACCCCTACTATTTCTGGAAGATTATTTATGTCCTCCTCAGTGAAGACAGAACCAAAGTAGTTATTCAATTGGTCTGCCATGTCCTTGCTCCCCATAATCAATTCACCTGTTTCTGTCCGTAGGGGATCTACATTTGTCTTAACCAATCTTTTTCTTTTCACATATCTATAAAAGCTTTTACAGTCAGTTTTTATGTTCCCTGCCAGTTTTCTCTCATAATCTTTTTTCCCCTTCCTAATTAAGCCCTTTGTCCTCCTCTGCTGGACTCTGAATTTCTCCCAGTCCTCAGGTGAGCCACTTTTTCTGGCTAATTTGTATGCTTCTTCTTTGGAATTGATACTATCCCTAATTTCCCTTGTCAGCCACAGGTGCACCACCTTCCTTGATTTATTCTTTTGCCAAATTGGGATGAACAATTGTAGTTCATCCATGCAATCTTTAAATGCTTGCCATTGCATATCCACCATCAACCCTTTAAGTGTCATTTGCCAGTCTACATAAGACGATGACTGGTTAAGATGATAAGACTGGTCAGGGCTAGATCATGAAGAGAAACTTGACAATATTTGGGGGCAAACTGTGCAAGAGCAACTCAAATAATGATGGCATATGAACAACTTTTCCTGCATTGAATGAGCCCTAAACCATTCTCTGACATCTACTCTCTCTCCATTTTATTACAACTTGTCTTACATGATGTGAACTGTGCTGTTTCGCTGCAGCAGTACAATGCAAACACATAAACTTACAATATAGTAAATTACAGAATAAATAGTGCAGAAAAGGAATAGTGAGGTAGTGTTTATAGGTTCCTGGATTGTTCAGAAATCTGATGGTGGAGGAATGGTGAAGCTGATTCTGAACGGCTGAGTGTGTGTCCTCGGGCTCGTGCCCCTGCTCCCTGATGGTAGTAATAAGAAAAGAGAACGTCCTGAATGATGAGGGTTCTTAGTGATAGATCGCTGCTTGGAGATGCCCTTGACAGTGGAAAGGGTTCTGACCCTGAAAGAGGTAGCTGAATCTCCAGCCCTTTGCGGCCTTCTGTGAGCTTCATACCAGGCTGTGATGTAACCAGTCAGAATACTCTCCACCATCCAGAAGTTTGCAAGAGTTTTGGAGGTAAACAAAATCTCCTTAAACTCCTGATGAAGTAAAGGCCTGGTGTGCCTTCTTTGTGATTATAACAAAGTTTTGGACACAGGACTAATCCACCAAGATAAGCACTTAGGAAATTGAACCAATAACCCTCAATGAGAACTGCTGTGTATTCTCCTGACTTCCCTTCCTGAAGACCACAATCAATTCCTTTGACTTGCTGATGCTGAGTGTGAGGTTGTTGTTGTGACACCACTCAGCCAGCTGATCTCCCTCACTCGTGCACACCTCTCGTCACCATCTGAGATGTTATCTGTGAGTTTCTCGACAACGTTTGAGCTGTGCTTAGCCACACGTGCATGTGTGTAGAGAGACTAGAGCAGCTGGTTAAGCACACATCCTTGAGGTGCACCGCTGTCGAATGTCAGCGAGGAAGAGATGTTATTACTGGTCTGCACTGATTGTGGTTTCCCAATAAGGATCCCATTGCAGAGGGAGGTACAGAGGCCTGGGTTTGGAAGCTTGGTGATTAATACTGATGGGATAACGGTATTGAATGGCTAGCTATAATTGACCAACAGCAACCTGATGTATGTTTTGCTGCTGTCCAGTTGCTCCGAAGCAGAGAAGGGAGCCAGTGAGATTGTATCCACTACAGAGCTGTTCTAGTGTTGGGTGAATTGCAATTAGTCCAGATCTTTGCTCAGGTGGGAGTTGATCCTAACCATAACCCACCTCTCAAAGCACTTCATAATGGTCAAGTCAAGTGAGTCAAATGCGGTTTATTGTCATTTAACTACATACATGTACATAATGCATATAATATATGTAGGAACGAGGCAACGCTTCTTCGAATCAGGGTGTAAAGCACATAACACACATAACACATGATAACTTATGAAGACAAGAATAAAAGCTACAGATGAATCACACATAGGTAACAAACTAAAGTGCATTAATATTAAATATTGTAAGGTACGGAACAGACTAACCAGTGACACTTTGAATAGATGCGGCAGGAGTTCAGAAGCCTAATGGCCTGGGGGAAGAAACTGGTTTTCATCCTGACCGTTCTTGTTCTTAATGCATCGTAGTCTCCTGCCTGATGGTAGAGGATGCTGGATGATGGGTGGGATCCTTAATAATACTAAAGGCTCTGTGTATGCAGCGCTCCTGATAAATGTCCTTGTTGAATGGTAGGGAGACCCTCACGATCCTCTCAGCTGTTCTCACAGACCATTGTAGGGACATCTGGTCTGATTTTCGACTGCTCCCGTACCAGATGGAGAAGCAACTTGTCAGGACGTTCTCAACAGTGCTCCTGTAAAACACAATTAAGATGGGGGATGCGAGCCTTGCTTGCCTCAATCTTCTTAGGAAGTGAAGGCACTGCTGTGCTTTCTTGTTCAGGGAGGTGATATCAAGGGACCAGGTGAGGTCACCTATGATGTGAACTCCCAGGAATTTGGTGCACTTAACTCTCCCTCTCTCTCTACAGAGGAGCCATGTATTTGCAGAGGGATGGTTTGTCTGCACCTTTCTGAAGTCCACAATGATTTCTTTTGTCTTCTCCATCTTCAAATTTAGGTTGTTCTTTTCACACCAATCCACCGCTACTCCACTTCCTCTCTATACTCCGTCTCGTCATCCTTCTTGATGAGGCCAACCACTGTTGTGCCATCTGCAAACTTGATGACAGAGTTTGAGCTGGCTCCTGTGACACTGACATGTTTCAGCAGTGTGAACAGCAGCGGGCTGAGCACAGAGCCTTGGGGAGCACCAGTGCTCCGCGTAATGGGTCGAGAGATGTTGCTGCCCATATGGACTAACTGTGGCCTTATTGTTAACAAGTCCAGTATCCAATTACAAAGGGAGGTGTTGAGACCCAACAAGGACAGATTCCCCACCAGCTTCTGGGGTATAATGGTGCTGAACACTGAACTGAAGTCTAAAATCCACACTCTGGCATATGAGACCCCATTTTCCAGGTGGCACAGGACAGAGTGGAGGGCAGAGGCTATTGCATCTTCAGTGGATCGATTTGAGCGATAAGCAAACTGGAAGGGGTCCAGCGTAGCCAGGAGAAAGGCTTTAATGATCTCCGTGACCAGCTGCTCAAAGCATTTCATAATGGTTGATGCTAATGCCACCAGACAATAGTCATTTAGGCAGGTTACTGTCACCTTTGTTGTCACTGGAATGATGGTTGCCGCCTTGAAAACCGAGGGGACAGTGAATTGTTCCAGAGAGATGTTGAATATACCTGTCAGCTTCTCCATCAGCTGGGTGTGCAGTCTTTCAGAACCTGACCTGGTATATTATCGGCCCCACAGCTTTGTGCAGGTTGACTCTTGCCAGAGCCTTCCTCACCTCAGCATCTGCCAGATGGAGTGTCTGTTCCCCTGGGGGGTGGGGTGCCTTCCTTGTCAGCACTTTGCCCTGCACATCAAACTGGGCGTAGAAGACATTCAGCCTGTCATGGAATGAAGCATCCTGGTCACTGACATGCTTGTAGTCTGTAATCCTCTGAATTCCCTGCCACCTGTGCCTCGTGTTTCTGGTATCGAAGAAGTGACTGTAAATCCTCTGAGGATGCCCCCACTTCGCCTTCCTGATGGAGCAGGAAAGCGCAGTTCTTGCTTCCCTGAGAGCTGTCGCATCTCCCGATCTAAAAGCAGCATCACGATCCCTCAGCCTGGCACAGACCTCTGCAATAACCCCTCTGATTTACCCTCACCCGGATGTGTTTCTGTTGGTGATATGCTCAGTACACTGCTCTATGTAGCTGATCACAGAATCCACATATTCCTCAATGTTAACATGGTTGCCATAGGTAGCAACTTCCCTGAACATTCTACAGTTCGTGTTATCAAAGCAGAGATTGCACCCTCAGGTCAGGTTTTTAAATCACCTTTAAATGGCAGATATGAATGCTGCCGGTTGTTCCCGCTGCTGTTTGTGCGTTCTCCCCATAACTACACAGACTTTCACTGACATTAATGCAGCCCTTTTGAAGCTTGTGGAGACCTCAGACCATAGCAGTGAGAGGCTGAAAATGTCTTTAAACACTCAAGCCTGTTGGTTTTCATCAGCCAGCAAGGTACACCATCAGGGCCTGTCGCCTTGCAAAGGTTCACCCTCTTGAAGGATGATGCCTTCAAATCAGTGATCACAGGGTTGTTGGATGCTGCGAAAAAACTACAAAATAATATTTTAGTAATGTGATATTATCAAACTTTTTCAACCTTTTTTGTATAATAGTGAGGCTGTTTGTTTTCTGTCAGCCTAATGGCAGATAATTATTAGGAAATATAGGGTAGTTGAAATTGGAATAGATTAGTGAAATTACCAGCATGTTCTTGTGATAGAGATAAGATCAGATTAAATTTGTCACTTTTCCAGCCCTCTGGAGTTTTCCTTCAATTTAATACCTCTCCATGAATATTTAAATATACTGTATGTGTGTACATTTATTCTAAGGTAGCGAAAATACAGTACATTTAGGTGATAAGTGACTGTTGAAACTTCTAAATCCTAAAAGATAATAAAGTATTACGATTGCCCCCTCAGCTCCATGAGCCTCTCAGGGACAAAGGATCTGGTGATTTCCCAGCGTATATGACAAATAAACTCTTCTCGGGCTTCCAGCCAGGTACAAAAAACAACTGTAACCACGTTTTGATGACAAACTCTGCCATCTTCATGAAAATGGCAGAGTTTGTCATCAATTGTCGGTTAAAATCGGTACTTGTACCTGACTGGAAGCCTGAGGTGAGTTTATTCCTCTCAAAGACGCTTTCATCTGTCCTTACCTGAGATCTCCATTCTTCTTCTTACCATCTCCGGTTTCTAACCAGAGTTTCTGCCTTTGAAAACTGATCAACTCTGTTCTTTTCAGTTGCCACTGACCAGACAGCTGAAAAGTTTGTTGGGTGTTGAACAATCCACCATAAGGGAAAAAATGATCCTAAGAACTTCAGGCACATTGTCATCTCCATACTCAACTTTCCAGAGGAAGTATTTGGTCAGAAATACCTGGACTCAGTGCTTCATTTTCCTTTGGCTATGGCAGAGTAACACTTGATCAGTCTGTCTTCCATAAACTCCTAAAACCATTATCAGGTCCTGATACATTGCAGTCTTTTGATAACTTTCCATGCACAAATTGGCTGCGACATTCTGCCGTAGTTGGATGCATCAGCAAGGGAGATGAGGTTGAGTACAGGGCTACGGTAGGAAACTTTGTCACATGGTGTGAGCAGAATTATCTGCAGCTTAATGTGAAAAAGACTAAGGAGCTGGTGGTAGGCCTGAGGAGAGCTAAGGTACTGGTGACCCCTGTTTCCATCCAGGGGGTCAGTGTGGACATGGTGGAGGGTTACAAATACCTGGGGATACGAATTGACAATAAACTGGACTGGTCAAAGGACACTGAGGCTGTCTACAAGAAGGGTCAGAGCCGTCTCTATTTCCTGAGGAGACTGAGGTCCTTTAACATCTGCCAGATGTGAGGATGTTCTACGAGTCTGTGGTGGCCAGTGCTATCATGTTTGCTGTTGTGTGCTGGGGCAGCAGGCTGAGAGTAGCAGACACCAACAGAATCAACAAACTCATTCGTAAGACCAGTGATGTTGTGGGGATGGAACTGGACTCTCTCATGGTGGTGTCTGAAAAGAGGATGCTGTCCAAGTTGCATGCCATCTTGGACAATGTCTCCCATCCACTACATAATGTACTGGTTGGGCACATGAGTACATTCAGCCAGAGACTCATTCCACTGAGATGCAACACTGAATGTCATAGGAAGTCATTCCTGCCTGTGGCCATCAAACTTTACAACTCCTCCCTTGGAGGGTCAGACACCCTGAGCCAATAGGCTGGTCCTGGACTTATTTCCTGACATAATTTACATATTACTATTTAACTATTTATGGTTTTATTACTATTTATTATTTATGGTGCAACTGTAACGAAAACCAATTTCCCCCGGGATCAATAAAGTATGACTATGACTATGACTATTCCCTACAGTTTAACAGTGACAACATTTGTGAAAAATCTTCTTTAGCTGTGAAGCACTTTGCTATATCCTAACCAGAGCCATAATAAAAATGCGAGTTTTTTTAGTTCTTTCTCACCTCAACCTACTGAATAGTGATTCACTCACCAATCTGAGGGAGACGCTAATCTGCAGGAAATTTTGCAATGATTTGAGGGGGTGGCTATAGGCAGGGTTAGACATTATTCTTAGAGTTAACTAGCCTGTCAGAGCAGATGTCATCTCAGTAAGATCACATACTGTTAGCTCAGTGGCAATGTAACAGGACTCAGAGCAAGACAACTCATGAAAATACTTATCTGATTTGTTTTGGATTACTCGTACATCTGGCTTGCATTTCTGCACTCCAGGAAACAGATTCCACAGGATAGTTTAGATACAGAGCTGAAATCCAATTATAGTCTGAATTGGCTACTGACTTTCTGTAAAATAAGGTTCACAGTTACACAGTGAATGATGCAGCTTTCAGCGTGCATTGTAATTTCCTACTCAGCTCTCTCATCATCAGTAGATTCATTGGGGAGATTTTCAGCCTTGCAGTAGGGTGAAGTCTGTGTGAAATAGCATTTTCCATTTGATAACTGTAACAGGTGGAAGAGATCAGCTTTAATCAGATCATTGGCACAGGGTAAAGTTGGAGGCTTCCCTTGAAAGGCCAGACTTCCACAAAATGAAATTGAATGAATTCCCAAGTTTTGCAACGCAGATTATTCATAAGTGATTAGAAGGAGAACCCCTACATAGTGACCAAAACTGGAATTGTCTCCTTTTTTGAAAGATCGATATCCCCTAGAATATCCTCTCCATCCCATACATGGATGGTGAAGCTGCAGTTTCAGTATGTGACTGAACCTCTTCACAGATGAGTATTTAAGATTTCAGAGGTGATGCTGCCTGCACCCAAGGCTTGAGTATTAGTTGGTTGGGACATGGTCTTCTTGACTACTGGGGTGGTGGCAAGCTGGACTATGTTGTCTGCAGTAGGGTGAAGTCCGTACCCTCATATTAAGGACATACTGCAGATATAGTTATGTTGACTTCAAATTCTTCCTCTCAGCAGCTATTCATTGCCTCTCTTCACCCCATAACTAGTGCTCAGCAGAGGGAGAACGGAGTGTTGGGGCCTTCAATACTCACTGCATCACAACAAGCTGACTTATTCCCATAATTCCCTCTGCCTCTTCCTTGCTGCTGTGGGGAAGGAACGAGAACTTATGTTGTCATTGGAGTTAACATCGTTATGGGAACAGACATTGTTGTTTGCAGAAAAAGCAGAGAATCCTGAAGGTGTGTAACTCACCTGGAGCAAGGGTTAAGGACTTCTCCTCTGGACTGGAGAGAACTAGGAGTGGAAAGGGTCATGGACCCTGAAATCACCATCAACATAGGTAAGCCCAGGAAGAAAGTTTTACTCTGTATTGGATTATGAGCAGCTCTGGGCAGTGTTGAAAATCAGAACAGCAAATGTTTAATGACATTATTATCTGAGCTACGTGCAAACATGTAAATCAGATTAGGGAAGTAAACACAGGGCTCAAAGATTAGTGAGGGAGAAACAGGCTCTGATTCAGGAGGCACCAGCACCAATAATGGAGAAAGTGAGAGCTTTTCCATTTGCTATGACCAGTATCTTAAGCAAATTGTGTAACAATTATGCTATAATTGTTATAATATGCTATAACAATATGCTATAGATAAGGGGTTCAAGTTTAATAAATCGTATAGAAATGAGAAAGCAGTGGTGCGGGGAAGTGAGGACATAAACGTAAAGCAAAGCATAACAGAAAGGAGCAGAAGGTATAGGCAACAGCATCCCGCAGAAAGAGGAATGATAGTAAAAAGACAAAACCCAGACTCTCCCCCCACCTCCTTTCCAGTCCTGATGACGGGTCTTGGCCTGAAATGTCAACTGTTTACTCCCCTCCACAGATGCTCATGTCCTGCTGAGTTCTTCCAGCACTTTGTGCATGTTAACAACAGGAATTCTGCAGATGCTGGAAATTCAAGCAACACACATAAAAGTTGCTGGTGAACGCAGCAGGCCAGGCAGCATCTCTAGGAAGAGGTGCAGTCGACGTTTCAGGCCGAGAAAGGAAGACTCTTCCTTCAGTTAGTCCTGACGAAGGGTCTCGGCCTGAAACATCGACTGCACCTCTTCCTAGAGATGCTGCCTGGCCTGCTTTGTGCATGTTGCTTGGATTCCCAGCATCTGCAGAATCTCTCGTCTATAAAACTTGAGACTCTTTATCTGAATTTGTGCAGTGTTTGTTACAAGATAGATGGGTTCACAGTACAAACAGAAGCAAATTAATTTGATTTAATAGCCTTAGCGCGTTGCAGGCTGACTTGGAAAGGAACTCAATATTCCAGGTTATTCGCCGCTCCAAGGAATAGACAGAACAAGGATTCTATCAGTACTGTTGTGAGAAATGATGTAAGTGTAGTGGATCATGATCAGGACTGATCTGTGTGGAAATAAGAAATAGCTTCCAAAAGAAGAACAATGAGCCCTACCCTAAATCTTTCCCTTATAGTAGGACAAGGTATGTACAGGAAATATTGAAGGCATTTGGTAATAAAACTGACAAGGGTACCATAGGAGATGAGCTTTTGGAGTACATCAGGAATTGTTTTTTCAAACCAAAAGTTATGGAAACTAAGATAGAGGGCCAAGTAAGAGGGATAGGTTAGATTGATCTTTGAGTAGGTTAAAAGGTTGTGATCCGAAAGGTTTATACTATGCTGTAATTTCTTTGTTTTATGTGTTCCCCGTACTTGGGAGTAGGCTAACTGGGACTCAGTTGAGACACAGATGGCTGATGCAGGAACCTGGAGCGAAAAATAAATCTCTGGTTGAACTTAGTAGGTCAAGCAGCATCTATGGAGGCAAAGGGATAGTCACCATTTCAGGTCAAGGCCTTGCATCAGGACTGAGAGTGTAGAGGGAAGATAACCAGTATAAAGAGATGAGAAGGAGGCTAATAGTTGATAGGTGGAAACAGGTGGGTGTGGGGGAGTGGAAATTGGGAATTTATACAAATGGATCTAGATGGGGGAAGAAAAGGGGGAGGGGATAGAATGTGTTCGTCCATCGTCAACGTCGATGGGGACCTTGACACCATTATGATGGTGTCGAGACTAGCGCGTGATTTGGATTTAAGTGAGGGAGAGTTGCGCAGCGTCAGCCTCACTCTCTCTTCCCAATTTCCATCTGGATCCAGTGGCAAAACAGAGTTGAGACGGCTGGAGATGGGACTAGGCGCAGTGGATGATCAGGACATCTTCTGTGTCTTGTCCTGCACTACACATTCCATGACGCTTGCAGAGACCGCCTTCTTGACAGTTGGACCTTCCATTGGTCTCGTCCGCTCAGTCCGCCGGAGTCTGTCTTCACATGCTGGGATAGACAACTCCCTATCTCACCGAGGGTTTGAGACCCGTCGGCTACCCTCACCTGGTTTAGCCGGCTTGTCGAAGCCGTTGCCCGGGGTGTGGCCGCTGTCGCATGCAAACAGCTATGGGGAGACACAGGTGAGAGCTGAGTGCCAGGTGGGGACCAAAGGTGGACTAACCGCCTTGAAAAGGACGCGACATGTTACCCCGCCAGAGGTGCTACCCCTCTCTGACACCCCATACACCCCAGGGGATAGGAAAAGGGGAGGAAATAGGGAAGGTGAACCAAGTGAGAAGAAATCCAGGTGGATGTGTGTGTTGATAATGGGCAGGTGGAACAAGTTGTAAGGGTGGGGGGAGGCCGTAATACTCCTTGTTTTAGATTTGGTCATGTGTAATTATGTAGGATCAATAGGTGATCTTGTAGTTAAGGATCCTCTAGGGACCAGTATCATAACATGGTAGAATTGGGAGCAAACTCATCGGATCCAATTCAGTGCCGTCAATTTAAATAAGGACAATTTGAAAAATACAAAGTTAGAGTTATCGTATGTGGACTGGAAAAATAAGTCAACACGTGAGCAGATATTGAAGTAACTATTTTTCAAATCTCAATAGAAGTCTGTTGGTACTTGGACATAGCCCGTTGTAGCCACCTGGAGGAGGAGATGCCGAGGTAGTGTAGGAGGGGGCAGAGGCCCTCTGTGGGTGCACAGAAATTCACACTGGATCGGGGAATGGACCCTTCTGTTGGTGCTGGCCTCCAGTGTTCATTCGGTGCTGCTCTCTGGTGTTTACTCCGTGATGTCCTCCAGTGTTCACTCGGTAGGAAAAACAAGCTGGACAAGGACAATTTCCCATCTATCTACAGGCCATGTTACTCAGGGACATGTGTTGTTATTATTTTTTTTGTTTTGTGACTGAATGTTTTCTGCTATTTGTGCTTTGTGCTTTGTGCAGTGTGCTATGTGCTGTTGGTAATGTGTTTTGCCCTTTGGCCCTGGAGGAACACTGATTTGTTTGGTTATATTCATGTACTGTTAAATGATAATTAAGCATGAACTTATTTACTTGTCTCAGTCTTGTTCTCCTGACCCAGAACATCTAAAGATCAAGTGCCAACCATTCCGCGTACTGGGAGGGTTCTTGGTCATGATCCTGACTGTGGTTTACACACTGCCAAAGACAGATGTCAGTCACACAAGCACTAGATAGATTGAGTACCATGATTAACAAACAAGAAGTGTCCTTTCACATCCTTGCTGGGGATTTCTGTTAGGTTAGCGTGAAGAAATTTCTGTCCAACTACCATCAGCACATCACCAGCAACACCAGGTGATTCAAAGCACTCCACCATTACTACACTGCTATCAAGAATGCCAAATATTCCATCCGTAGACCACGTTTTGGAATATCTGACCATCTAGCTGCCCTCCTCCTACCTGCATCAAGGCAGAGACTAAAGAGCAAGGCCAGAGGTACGGACAACAAAGAGGTTGTCACAGGAGGCAGGGGAGCGGCTATGGGATTGATTCAAGTCAGTGTTCATATTCAAGGGCTCATCAGAGAACCTGAATAAATATACCATGGTTGTCAGTGACTTTATGAAGACAATCGTGGATGAGGATGACCCCAAAAAATCATTCAGTCTTCCTAATTCAGAATCCCTAGATGAACCAATCCAAGAAAGTACAAGAGGTCCAGCTTTGACCTCCAGAAGGTCATCTTACCTGCAAAATAGCAATTCCGGACCAAACTTCAATCACAGAAAGATGGTGAACAGCTATGACAGGGATTAAATGCCATCACCTCCTACAAAGCAAAACCAAGCAACATAAATGGTTCCAAGGTGAGCTCAATGCTTTCTATACTCTCTTTGACCAACAGAACATGGAAGCAACTTCACACATCCCCACAGCCCCCGACGACCCTGTGATTTCAGTCTCCGAGGCTGATGTGAGAGCATTCTTCAGGAGGGTGTATCCACAGAAGGCATCTGGACCAGAGAGCACACCGGGCTGAGTACTAAAGACCTGTGCTAATCAACTGGCTGGAGCGTTTATGGACATCTTCAGCCTCTCACTTCAGCAGTCTGAGATACCCATCTCCTTCAAGCAGGCTTCAAATATACTGGTGCCCAAGAAGAATATGGTAATCTGCCTCAATGACCATCGGTCAATTGCACTTACATCCAGAACTGCTTTGGGACATTGGTCATGGAGCATATCAACTCCTGCCTGAGGAGTGACCTGGATCCACTCCAATTTGCCGACTGTTACAATAGGTCAACAGCAGATGCCATTTCCTTAGCTCTTCACTCAGCTCTAAAACATCTGGACAATGAAGATGCAGACGTCATTGATTACAGCTCAGTATTCAACACTATCATCCCCTTGAACCCCATCACCAAGCTCCAAGATCCCAACATCTGGGCTTCAATATCTCACTGTGCAATTGGATGCTCGATATCTTCACTGGCAGACCTCACTTAGTATGGATTGGCAACAACACGTTCACCACATTCACCATCAGCACAGGTGCTTAGCTATTTGCTTTATTCACTATCCCTATGATTGTGTGGTTAAGTACAGCTCCAATGCTGTTTTTAAGTTTGCTGATGACACCTCTGTTGTTGGCCAAATCAAAAGTAGTGATGAATCAGCATCAAACAAGTAGACTGAAAATCTGACTGAGTGGTGCCCAAACAACAACCTTTCACTCGACATCAGCAAAACCAAAGAGCTGATTATTGACCACAGGAGGAGGAAGCTGGAGGTGCATCAGCCAGTTCTCACTAGGGAATCAGAGGTGGAGAAGGTCAGTAGCTTTAAATTCCTTGGCTTTAACATACCAGAACATCTGTCCTTGCATCAGCATGGAGGCTACTTTTTTAGAAGTTTGTATTAATTTGGCATGACACCAAAAACTTTGACTAATTTCTATAGGTGCACAGTGGAGAGTATCCCAACCAGTCACATCACAGCCTGGTATGGAAATACCAATTGTTAGGCAAGCAAATGGTGTATATAGCCCAGTCCATCACAAGCAAAGCCCTCTCCACCTTTGCATATATTTATACAGAGCACTGCCACAGAAAGCAGCATCCTTCATCAAGAATCCCCACCCCACCCCACCATCCAGGCCATGCCCTCTTCTCGCAACTACCATCGGGCCAGAGGTACAGAAGCCTTAGGACCCACAACACCAGGTTCAGGGACGGTTGTTTCCCAACCATCATCGGGTTTCTGAATTTGCATGAATAACTTCACTCACCTTAACTCTGAATTGATTCCACAATCTACAGATTCACTTTCAAGGATTCTTAAAACTCATGTTCTCAGTATTATTTCTTCATTCGCACATTGGCTGTTTGTCAGCCTTTGCTTCTGTATGTTTTTTCATAGATTCTATCCTATTTCTTTTTTTCTGCAAATACCTGCAAGACAAAGAATCACAGGGTAGTATGTGGTAACACATATGTACATTGTTAATGAATGTACTTGGGACTTTGAAATATCTGTGCCTAATAAAGGAGGTCAAAGAAAGTAAATTAATTAAAAACCACAGCATACAATTAGCAAAAGCTAGTGCTAGAGCAGAGGAAAATTCTCAGGAACCACCAGCAGAGAATAAACAGCCAGTAAGGAGGAAGAAGACCGATTATAGGAGTAAACTGGCATGAAATGTCAAAACAAATTACATCAGTTTGAGTGGGTAAATAACGAGGAAGAGGGTAATTAAGGTTAAGTGTGTGACTAGTGGAGAGCAGAGTGGAGAAATACTAACAGAAAATAGGGAAATGTCACTAATTTTGCATTAGTGACCATATTGGAGGATATTACAGGCAATGGTAACAAATGCAGTCATTTCATTTACCTGCATCTAATGCTTTTAAATGATAATAGAGCAGTTGGATGAAATTTTTCCAAAACTAAGTGAATTCCTGGAGGGTACCAGTGGATTGGAAAACTGTAAATGTGACAGAAAGGAGGGAGATGAAAAGCGTGAAATTATAGGCAAGTTAGCTTTAGATCTGTTTCTGGGCAGACATTGGAGTCTATAATCAAAAAACCATAAGACCATAAGACCAAAAGATATAGGAGCAGAAGTAGGCCATTTGGCCCTTTGAGTCTGGTCCACCATTCAATCATGGGCTGATCCAATTCTTCCAGTCATCCCCACTCCCCTGCCTTCACCCCATACCCTTTGGTGCCCTGGCTAATCAAGAACCTATCTATCTCTGCCTTAAATACACCCAGTGA
Organism: Mobula birostris; assembly: GCF_030028105.1. Taxonomy (NCBI): domain Eukaryota; kingdom Metazoa; phylum Chordata; class Chondrichthyes; order Myliobatiformes; family Myliobatidae; genus Mobula; species Mobula birostris. Next base: position 168,019,993 of record NC_092375.1, on the reverse strand, counting down.
CTTGGCCTCCACAGCTGCTTGTGGCAACAAATTCCACAGACTTACCACCCTCTGACTAAAGTAATTTCTCCGCAAATTGCAAATCAATTGAAAAACCAAATGCAATCAAAGCAAGTCAGCATAAAAGGTAAATAATGTTAGACAACTTTGTCCGTGTTCTTCAAAGATATCCCAAGCACAGTTGGTAGATAGAAACCTGACCTGCCTGTTGCTGCAGTGCATTTGGATTTCCAGAAGGCTGTCCTTAGGTGCCACATGAAAGGCTGGTGCACAAGAGCTCATCGTATTGAGGGAAATGAGTTACATTGATTGAAAACTAGTTATTACATAGAGCACAGAGGTTCAGAATACGTGCATCTTTTTCCGGTTGAAACAATGTACCTAGTGGAGTGCCCCAAGGATTAGTACTTGACTACCTTCATCAATGACTTGAAGGAAGGGAAAAGAGTGCGAAGTATTTAAGGTTGCTAATGACATGAAAGTAGGTGGAAAGACGTTGCAATGAAGATATATGGATTCTATAAAAAAGACAGATTGATTGACCAAGCAAAATCTTTGAAAATGGAACTTAATATGGGAACATTTGAGGTCCTGCTCTTTTTCAGGTCTTCTATCTAAAAAAAAAGAAATTGTAGATGAGCTAAGTACAGAGGGATCCAGACGCAATTGTGATGAAACATTCAGATACGAGTAATTTGGAAGGCAAATAGCATATCGGCCTTTATTGCTAGGATGCTGAAGTTGAAGAATAGACAAGTATTGTTCCAATTGTACAGTAGCTGCACCAGGAGTACTGTGTATAATTTTGTTCCCCTTATTTAAAACAAGATACGCTGGCACCGGAGATTTTACAGAGGAGATCCACTAAGCTAGTTCCAGGGATGAGAGGGTTGCCTTATCATAAAAATTCAGACTGGCATTCTTTAGACTTCTGAGAAAGATGTTGAAGTATATTAGAGCCTTGAGGGGCGTGAAAGTAGAGGTTGAGTAGTCTCCACTACTGGGAAAGTTTTGAACAAGAGGGCTTGTGAATGCTCACACGGTGTCAGGCCCTGATAGCCTACCTGGTAAGGCACTGAAAACCTGCGCCAACTAACTAGTGGGAGTGTATGAGGACACCTTCAACTTGTCACTGCTGGAGTCGGAGATGCCCACCTGCTTCAAAACAATGCCAATCATACCAGTGGCCACGAAGAGCAGGGTGAGCTGGGTCAATGACTATAACCCAGTTACACTCTCATCTATAGTGGTGAAGTGCATTGGGAGGTTGATCATAGCCAGAATCAACTCCTACCTAAGCTAGGACCTGGACCTATTGCAATTTGCCTGTTGCCACAATAGGTCTACAGTGGATGTAATCTCATTGGCTCTCTACCTGGCCTTGGGTTACCTGCATAATAGCAGTACCTACACCAGGCTGCTATTTGTTGATGACAGCTCAGTGCTAAAACACAATCATTCTGAAATATTGAGTGTGTTCCTTCAAGCTCCTATTCTGAAATTAGTTACCAGTTAAGGGACAATCATTTAAAAGTGAAATGTATAAGAATTTCCTCTTGTAGAGGGTGGTGATTCAGTGGAGTTGTCTACCCGAGATGGTTGTGGAGGCTAGATCACTGGAGTGATTTCAATAGAAGATGGCTAAATTTTTGAATGATCAGGGATCTGAGGACTATGTAGAACTGGTGCAGAGAGCGGGGTTGAGACCTGGGGTAGACAGCACTGTTCCTGAGGCCGCAGCTTTGCAGGTCAAGTCGAACTTGAGTCCTCAGTGCTGTGGTTATCTGTTCAGGAGCAGGGTCTCACAAACAGAATCTGTGTCTTATAACCCATTCTCAATCCATCTTGATGGATTAACAACTTATCAAGTACATCTTAATTTCCGTGAACATCATTTAGTTAAAAAATGTTAACATAGTTAAAAAGTTTAAACAAAAACAGATATAATTGATACAAACTATTTTAAGATGTTAATACTGGTAAGATGAATCACTAATCTTTACTTACCCTTTTTATGCAGGTCAAAGACCCCTTTCAAATTAGTGAGGCTGCTTTAGATAAAGTGAGGGACCAGAAACAAAGAGTAAACTCAACTATTATGGTGTGCCCCTGGACTCAGATGCTCCACATGTGACTGCAGTGCAATTTGTACTTCCTACCATGATATAGAGGTCAAGGTCATGCAAAATAGAAGAGGGAGGATGGGTGGCTATTCGCCTCAGTACTGCCAGCCACCACAGAGAAGCATGATCCAACCCGTTACTGGAGAAAACACTTCAAGAAACATGAATGGAACACGCAACAATCCCTCCTGTTTGCTCACAGGATACATTCTTCCACGGGACAGCGTGGTAGCGAATATTAGAGCATCACTTTACAGTGCCAGTGATCACCAATCAGAATTCAATTCCTGCCATTGCCTGTAAGAAGTTTGAACGTTCTCCCCATGGCCACGTGGGTTTCCTCCAGGTCCTCCGGTTTCCTCCCATATTCCAAAGACCTGCGGTTAGGATTAGTGATTTATGGGCATGCTATGTTGGTGCCAGACACGAGGTGACACTTGCGGGATGCCCAGGGCAATTCTCGCTGTTTTAATTGGACACAAAGGACTCATTTCACTTTATGCTTTGGTGTTTCGATGTACATGTGACAAATAAAGCTAATCTTTTTGCACACCTTGTCAATAGGCATTTTCCGTTTATAGTTGCAAAGGTTAACATGACTTTATTTTTTGAGCAGAGGGCCTATTGGCAAATACTTAAGGGAACCATCTTCCATGTACTCAGCCTGGAACTACAACCATGCATCACACTGTAGGAACTGAAAGACGTTATTAATACACCTAAATGGGATCCAGATGCTGCTGTTAAATTTACTTGAAACCACAAACAAGGCTAAATGCTCGAGAGTGCCTACGTTTCACTTATATAAAAATATACAAAACATCTTCTGCCAAATAAAAAGCACAGAATTTTACAATGAAGGCAGTTCAAGCTGGAGCATAATCTAGTCTAAAAATGTTGTGTACTACACAAGAATAACAATTAAGTGGGTGAAAAAATTGACACGTTCACCTAATGGCATAAACTGCAAATGCTGAGCTGTTAAAGAAAAGAAGACTTGTGTAACAGAATAGACTCATTAACCTTGAGGAAGAGGAAGGATTCCAAGAATATAGCAGACATATCCGCAGCAATGCTTACATTCCCTCTGGTTGAGTTTAAAGAGCTGCATTGCTACTATTGTTGGCTTAAATTTTGGGTTGTGACCATGGCATTTCTATTTTTGTGTATTTATAATGGCACCTTTAGAAACATAGAACTTACAAAATAAAGTCAGGTAAAAAAGACAATATTAACAATATTAACCAAATTTTATTTGCTAATTTAATATTTTTAGGATTAAAATTGGATAAAATTACTGTGTTTGATCAGATTTCTTAAACAAATATGAAGTATATTTGTAAATCAAATGACAAGAACATAATATTTTCAGGAAGCTATTATTAAAGCTATTATTATATGCAGGCAGGTCAGTGGTTACTCAGTATTCAGTGCATCACCTGATTCTCAGTTTTGTGGTTTAACGCCAAAAGAATTATGATGTGATTGACAGAAACAAACTTTTATAATTTGTGGTCAGCCACGATCTGTTCTTATTTTTCTTGGCTTAAACGTTGGGAGGACCATACCAGTTTATTCAACCTTTGTCACAATCTCTGCATTTTAACTATTAATTTCAACTTCCCCTCCATTTCCTATCACAATCTAATCCAGACTATTTAAAATTTCTGTGTCATATTTATGTGCTACCCAAACACTAGACACTGATATTAAGAATACCTGCTTCTACCTTCATAATATCGCTGAATTCCCCATCCCATTTGGCATTCATTTAAGAATTCCCCATCTGTGGTATAGTTCTTTCCAAACTTAACTGCTTCAATGCTTTCATGGTAATATCCGCAGCATTTGTTATTATAGAGTCAGTGCTTACTCTGTGAGTCTATAATAGACCCTTTCCATCAACACCTCAGCCTGGCTGATACATGGCTGTAACATTCCTCATGGGCTATCGATTGATTTCCCTTGATAAAGGAACTATGAGCTACCTTCCTGAACCTTCCCTGTCCTTATAGTGGAGCAACACCCAGACTTCTGTCAGGTTGTGTGAAATTTTGACCCACTGATAAGATGGAAGCATGATATAATTGCGTGTGACTTAGGGAAAAAATTTTCATGTGTTCCAAAGCACTTCTGTCACCTCTCCATCATGTGGTAAAGGTTTGGGAAGTGGGATATGAAGAAGCCTTGATATGGTACTGTGATATATTTTACAGCAGGTTCAGACGGCTTTCAGGATGTTGTAATGATGAAGTGCGGGGAAATTGAGAGCGGTGTATAGTGTTTTGTTGAGGTAGGTTGGATAGTGTTGAGCCTATTGAATGCTTGAATTGACTGCATGTGATAAGTGATAAGTGATAAGTGTTTTGTGGATAATGGGGAAAAAAATTGGGGGATGAGGAAGAGCCTGTTGAGTGTGAATTCACCAATCAAATCCATGATCATTGTCACTAGAGAGGAGAAGGGTTTCAGTTTCTTCAAGAAGATCACCATCTTCTCCTACTAGTTCTGTGCTGTTCCCTGAACTGGGAGTAGATCGTTCTTCCTTTGTTGTTGCTCCACTTAAATCCTGGAACTATGGGAATATTTTATTTCTACTGTATATTTTCTAGTAGGTTTGGATGGTCAGTACCATAGTGAGCATAACCCAAGGTGAAACTGCAATGGTGCAGTTGGTTTTTCTCATATCCTGGATCTTTAAGGATTGAATTTGCTTTTATTCCAATACCTTCCTTTTTATGTTTAATGAAACCATATTGGCTTTAAATCAAGTTTGTATTGATTTAAGTCATGTTGCATTTGTATATGTTTTATACATGATTTGTGATGGATTTGACAATGACATGGAGTTGCTAGAATGTGATTAAAGCCCCTGGGCTTCCACTGGGAAATTATATCTCTGCTGTTCCCGTACCTGATGTATTTATGCACTGAGACAAATAGGGGCCAGTGACAATGTTAATCAAATTGAGAAGCATCCATGTCTGAGGAGCTGCATGAGAAATGACTATGAGAATAGGCAGAGGAAAGCCATGGAAACACTGTTTAATAGGTTTGTCCTTTCAGAGCTTTGAACGGGGAGTTGACTACCAAAGACAATCTTCTGTAATGAACCAGATGCCTCTGATGTTTGAGGTTCAGCCTTCTGCCTTCTTCAGAGTGTTGGGTGGGTGTGGAGGATCCCCATCATTCTAATTCTTGTCCCAGATGCCTACCTCGGGAAAGCTTGATGTCTCATCAATGGTCAGAGTCTCATTGTGCCCCCTGACATCCCCAACCCAATATCCGCAGCAAAATGTGGTCGAAATCCATGGCCATTCTTGAAGCAGCAGTTCCGTGGAAGATTAGGCTTTCAGTTTCATGCTTCTCATGCCACGTTGGCAATGACATTCGGTTGTGCTTTGTAAGAGGGTCACAATGACACAGCAGGTAATCCTGTTGCCCACAGTTCCAACGATCCAGCTTTGATCTTGACTGGTGGTGCTACCTGCAAGGATTTTCACCTTCTTCCTCAAGCCACATAGGTTTCCCCCCACCACATCTCAAAATGTGCCAGATGGAAGGATATTTGATTATTGTAAACCACTCCCAGTATGAGTAGGTAGTAGAAAAAAAGGGCTAGAATTAATGGGCATGTGAAACAGAAAAGGTTACAAGAAAATAAATGGGGGGAATAGAATTGATTAGATTGCTTTGAGATTCAGCATCAACACCAAAGGATCTTCCATGATGCAAGGAAATAAGAAAGTTGGCCATGCAGAAGTCTGAGATCCATGATTCTCAGTAGATGATGTCTTGTGCACAACAAGATTGAGAAACATCACTCCCCCACAGTTCCTCACAAACTGAAAGAGCATCGATGCAGGGTCTCCACCTGAAATGTTGACATTCCCCCTGCCTGCATAGGTGCTGCATGACCTGATGACTTGCGAGTTCCTCCTGCGGCTTGATTTTTGTTCCTGATTACAGCATCTGCAGTCCCCTGTGACCGTCACAAAGAGGCATGAATCCTCTGCACAATGCCATTTTTTGCCCGTGTTTCCACACGTCTATGAGTTTTTCAAACTGAAATGTTCTGTTTATAATCTTAATATTTAGTCCTTTGCAGGTGTCTTTAATTTTATTTCCAGGTATTTAGCTTGGCTGGATTTTCATTTTATTTTGCTTTACTGCAAGCTTTCATCTTCACAGTCCCGCACAGATTATCTGGAGAAATAAAAATCAAAACAGGAAGGAAATCAGTAACACAGCTGTTTGTTCTGAAACCGAGTAACCCCACTCCACAGAAACTGAAACAGAGCCGTGCTTATTGGAACACAAATTGCTTAACAACTGAAGAAACAATATTTGAATGGTTTTGTCATCATAAGGAAAAGTAAATATACAGGGATCATGAATCATATGGAGTTAGACTGTACTTCTTAGCTACTTCTAAAAACTTTTCTTATCGTCTTTTTTCTTCATCAATTTTCACTTTGATCTTTCTTCATTAAAGCAGATGGGTTGAAGTTTGTGAGCCAGGCCAAGTAGCTGCACCCCAACTGATTTTACTCTTCATTTAATTTAGCTTAATTTTCTCTGGCCAAGCAGTTCAGTTTAATGAACTTCAGTTCTGAATGTTATTGACTTACCTTTACTTTTTGCACAATTTGTTTTTTTTCCCTGCACATTGGGTGTTTGATGGTCTTCATTTGTTTTAATGGGTTCTATTAGGTTTCTTTGTTTTTGTGGCTGTCTGTAAGGAACTAAATCTCGAGGTTGTATATAATATATATACTTTGATAATAAAAGTACTTTGAACTTTTTGAAGTTTGAACAATTTATAACCATATAACAATTACAGCACGAAAACAGGCCATCTCGGCCCTTCTAGTCCGTGCCGAACTCTTACCCTCACCATATAAAAACCATAATTTAATTCTCTAATCCATCCCATTGGATTTCTTTAACTTACTAATTATTTTTTCCATATTTCTTTTCTACATCCAGGTTTTGTTTTTAACATATTAACCAACATCAAAGTAACAAACAAAGTTTTAATAAAATTGGCAATAGGCACATGGAAACATAAGTAGCAATGTGGAACTTCAGGTTGGAATGATAATAACTGGTCATTACCCTGTGAGATTGACAAGTTCTGACTTTTGTACGTGACAAGTGACAAGTGAGGTTTATTGTCATTTAACTACATACATGTACATAATGCATATAATGTATAAAGGAATGAGCGAAGAGTTCTTCAAACCAGGGTGTAAAGCACATAACACACGATAACTTATCAAGGCAAGGATAAAATCTACAGATGAATCACACATAAATAACAAACTAAAGTGCAATTGTAAGGTGTGGAACAAATTAACAAGTGACTCTTCGTGTATGATGCGGCCGGGAGTTGAGATTAATGGCCAGGGGAAGAAACTGTTTCTCATCCTGACCGTTCTTGTTTTTATGCATCGTAGTGTCCTGCATCATAGTCTCCTGCCTGATGATAGATAGTCAAAGACGGTGCTGGATGGATGGGTAGGATCCTTAATAATACCAAGGGCCCTACTTTCCTGATTAATGTCCCTGATGGATGGTAGGAAGACCCCTATGATCTTCTCAGCTGTTCGCTCAGTTCTTTGTAGATTCTGCTGGTCCAATTTTAGGCTGCTCCCGTACCAGATGGAGATGCAACTTGTCAATATGCTATTAGCAGTACTCCCGTAAAACACAGTTAAGATGGGGGGTGGGCGCGGGTGAGGGTGGGAGTCTTGCTTGCCTCAATCTTCTTAGGAAGTGAAGGCGCTGCTGTGCTTTCTTGTTCAATGAGTTGATAATAAGGGATCAGGTGAGGTCAGCTGTGATGTGAACTCCCAGGAACGTGATGCATTTAACTCGTTCTATGGAGGAGCCATGTATTCGCAGAGGGAATGGTTTGTCTGCACCTTCCTGAAGTCCACAATGATTTCCTTTGTCTTCTCCATGTTCAGGCTTCGATTGTTCTCACACCAAACCACCGGCTGCTCCACTTCCTCTCTATACTCCGTCTAGTCATTGTTCTTGATAAGGCCAACTACTGTTGTGTCATCCGCAAACTTGATGTCACGGTTTGAGCTGGATCCTGTGACACAGACATGTTTCAGCAGTGTGAACAGCAGCGGGCTGAGCACACAGCCTTGGGGAGTGCCTGTGCTCCGTGTAATGGGTCGAGAGATGATGCTGCCCACACGGACTGACTGGCTTTACTGTTAGGAAGTCCAGTATCCAATTGCAGAGGGAGGTGTTGAGACTTAGTGAGGACAGTTTCCCCACCAGTTTCTGGGGTATGTTGGTGTTGAACACTGGACTGAGTTCTGTAAACAGTAGTCTGAGACCAATGGTGGGACAGGGCAGGGGCTATTGCATTATCAGTGGATCAATTTGAGTGACAAGCAAACTGGAAAGGGTCCAGTTTAGCTGGGAGAAAGGCCTAAGTGTGTTCCGTGACCAGCCACTCAAAACATTTCATAAAGGTTGATGTTAATGTTGATAGTCATTTTGGCAGGTTACTGTTGCCTACTTTGGCACCTGAATAATGGCTTTCACCTTGAAAACCGAGGGGACAATGGATTGTTCCACAGTGATGTTGATTATATCCGTCAGCAGGGCTGCGCAGTCTTTCAGAACTCAAACTGGTATATTATCGGGTCCTGCAGCTTTGCGTGGGTTGACTCTGGCCAGGGTCAGAGTCAACTCTCACCTCAACTCCAGCTTCAGCATTAACATGTGTTTAAGTGTCGATGTGTATTTATGTGCAGGATCCTGTTTCTCCACTGAGTGAGCTATTGCAGTGCTGACTGGGACAATCAACACAATTATCCAACTGATACATTAAACCTTCATCCTTTTATACTCTATTCTCATTCACAAATTATTTTACCAAGCCAGTCTGTAGCCGGATTTCCAATAGAATCTAATGTTCTCAGGTTTTGAAAAACTAAAGATATTTTAATGTGCTCAATGAGTATTTCAAAATTTTAAAAAATAAAAAAATATGAAATCTGATTAGAAAGTAAACCAGTTATGTAAGGAGATTTCACTGATCCCACCACTTGAGAACCCTGATAAAGGCAATACCTCAGTGTAATGGCTACAATCAATTTTCAGTACCTTCAATTATTTCTCTCACTTCTCGTAGAAACATAGAAAACCTACAGCACAATACAGACCCTTCAGCCCACAAAGCTGTGCCAAACATGACCTTACTTTAGAAATTACCTAGGGTTACCCATTGCCCTCTATCTTTCTGAGCTCCACGTACCAATCCGGGAGTCTCTTAGAAGACCCTATCGTATCTGCCTCGACCACCATTGCTGGCAGCCCATTCCACACACTCACCACTCTCTGTGTAAAAAACTTACCCCGACATCTCCTCTGTACCTCCTTCCGTACCTCTGGTGCCAGGGTCCGGGATATTTCTGATCGTGTCCAAGATATCCTGAAGTGGGAGGGTGAGGAGCCAGAGGTCGTGGTACATATAGGTACCAATGACATAGGTAGGAAAAGGGAAGAGGTCCTGTAAGGAGAACATAGGGAGCTAGGAAGGGAGTTGAGAAAAAGGACCGCAAAGGTAGTAATCTTGGGATTACTGCCTGTGCCACGCGACAGTGAGAGTAGGAATGCAATGAGGTGGAGGATAAATGCATGGCCGAGGGATTGGAGCAGGGGGCAGGGATTCAAGTTTTTGGATCATTGGGACCTCTTTTGGCGCAGGCGTGACCTGTACAAAAAGGACGGGTTACACTTGAATCCTAGGGGGACCAATATCCTGGCAGGGAGATTAGTGAAGACTACTGAGGTGACTTTAAACTAGAATGGTTGGGGGGTGGGAATCAAATGAAAGAGGCTAGGCGAAAGGAGGTTAGTTCACAGTAGGGGGATGGGAACCAGTGCAGTGAGACAGAGGGGTGTAAAATGAGGGTAGAAGCAAAAAGTAGTAAGGTGAAAAGTAAAAGTGGCAGGCCGACAAATCCAGGGCAAGCATCAAAAAGGGCCACTTTTCAACATAATTGTATAAGGGCTAAGAGAGTTGTAAAAGCGCGCCTGAAGGCTTTGTGTGTCAATGCAAGGAGCATTCGTAACAAGGTGGATGAATTAAAAGTGCAGATTGTTATTAATGAATATGATATAGTTGGGATCACAGAGACATGGCTCCAGGGTGACCAAGGATGGGAGCTCAACATTCAGGAATATTCAATATTCAGGAGGGATAGGCATGAAAGAAAAGGAGGTGGGGTGGCGTTGCTGGTTAGAGAGGAGATTAATGCAATAGAAAGGAAGGACATAAGCCGGAAGGATGTGGAATCGATATGGGTAGAGCTGCATAACACTAAGGGGCAGAAAACGCTGGTGGGAGTTGTGTACAGGCTACCTAACAGTAGTAGTGAGGTTGGGGATGGTATTAAACAGGAAATTAGAAATGTGTGCAATAAAGGAACAGCAGTTATAATGGGTGACTTCAATCTACATGTAGATTGGGTGAACCAAATTGGTAAGGGTGCTGAGGAAGAGGATTTCTTGGAATGTATGCGGGATGGTTTTTTGAACCAACATGTCGAGGAACCAACTAGAGAGCAGGCTATTCTAGACTGGGTATTGAGCAATGAGGAAGGGTTAATTAGCAATCTTGTTGTGAGAGGCCCCTTGGGTAAGAGTGGCCATAATATGGTGGAATTCTTCATTAAGATGGAGAGTGATATAGTTAATTCAGAAACAAAGGTTCTGAACTTAAAGAAGGGTAACTTTGAAGGTATGAGACGTGAATTAACTAAGATAGACTGGCAAATGACACTTAAAGGGTTGACGGTGGATATGCAATGGCAAGCATTTAAAGATCGCATGGATGAACTACAACAATTGTTCATCCCAATTTGGCAAAAGAATAAATCAAGGAAGGTAGTGCCCCCGTGGCTGACAAGGGAAATTAGGGATAGTATCAATTCCAAAGAAGAAGCATACAAATTAGCCAGAAAAAGTGGCTCACCTGAGGACTGGGAGAAATTCAGAGTTCAGCAGAGGAGGACAAAGGGCTTAATTAGGAAGGGGAAAAAAGATTATGAGAGAAAACTGGCAGGGCACATAAAAACTGACTGTAAAAGCTTTTATAGATATGTGAAAAGGAAAAGATTGGTTAAGACAAATGTAGGTCCCCTACAGACAGAAACAGGTGAATTGATTATTGGGAGCAAGGACATGGCAGACCAATTGAATAATTACTTTGGTTCTGTCTTCACTAAGGAGAACAAAAATAATCTTCCGGAAATAGTAGGGGACAGAGGATCCAGTGAGATGGAGGAACTGAGGGAAATACATGTTAGTAGGGAAGTGGTGTTAGGTAAATTGAAGGGATTAAAGGCAGATAAATCCCCAGGGCCATATGGTCTGCATCCCAGAGTGCTTAAGGAAGCAGCCCAAGAAATAGTGGATGCATTAGTGATAATTTTTCAAAACTCTTTAGATTCTGGACTAGTTCCTGAGGATTGGAGGGTGGCTAATGTAACCCCACTTTTTAAAAAAGGAGGGAGAGAGAAACCGGGGAATTATAGACCAGTTAGCCTAACGTTGGTGGTGGGAAAACTGCTGGAGTCAGTTATCAAAGATGTGATAACAGCACATTTGGAAAGCGGTGAAATCATCGGACAAAGTCAGCACGGATTTGTGAAAGGAAAATCATGTCTGACGAATCTCATAGAATTTTTTGAGGATGTAACTAGTAGAACCAGTGGATGTGGTATATTTGGATTTTCAAAAGGCTTTTGACAAGGTCCCACACAGGAGATTAGTGTGCAAACTTAAAGCACATGGTATTGGGGGTAAGGTATTGATGTGGATAGAGAATTGGTTAGCAGACAGGAAGCAAAGAGTGGGAATAAACGGGACCTTTTCAGAATGGCAGGCAGTGACTAGTGGGGTACCGCAAGGCTCAGTGCTGGGACCCCAGTTGTTTACAATATATATTAATGACTTGGATGAGGGAATTAAATGTAGCATCTCCAAGTTTGTGGATGACATGAAGCTGGGCGGCAGTGTTAGCTGTGAGGAGGATGCTAAGAGGATGCAGGGTGACTTCGATAGGTTAGGTGAGTGGGCAAATTCATGACAGATGCAATTTAATGTGGATAAACGTGAAGTTATCCACTTTGGTGGCAAAAACAGGAAAACAGATTATTATCTGAATGGTGGCCGATTAGGAAAAGGGGAGGTGCAATGAGACCTGGGTGTCGTTATACACCAGTCATTGAAAGTGGGCATGCAGGTACAGCAGGCGGTGAAACAGGCAAATGGTATGCTGGCATTTATAGCAAGAGGATTTGAGTACAGGAGCAGGGAGGTGCTACTGCAGTTGTACAAGGCCTTGGTGAGACCACACCTGGAGTATTGTGTGCAGTTTTGGTCCCCTAATCTGAGGAAAGACATCCTTGCCATAGAGGGAGTACAAAGAAGGTTCACCAGATTGATTCCTGGGATGGCAGGACTTTCATATGATGAAAGACTGGATGAACTAGGCTTATACTCGTTGGAATTTAGAAGATTGAGGGGGGATCTGATTGAAACGTATAAAATCCTAAAGGGATTGGACAGGCTAAATGCAGGAAGATTGTTCCCGATGTTGGGGAAGTCCAGAACGAGGGGTCACAGATTGAGGATAAAGGGGAAGCCTTTTAGGACCGAGATTAGGAAAAACTTCTTCACACAGAGAGTGGTGAATCTGTGGAATTCTCTGCCACAGGAAACAGTTGAGGCCAGTTCATTGGCTATATTTAAGAGGGAGTTAGATATAGCCCTTGTGGCTAAAGGGATCAGGGGGTATGGAGGGAAGGCTGGTACAGGGTTCTGAGTTGGATGATCAGCCATGATCATACTGAATGGCGGTGCAGGCTTGAAGGGCCGAATGGCCTACTCCTGCACCTATTTTCTATGTTTCTAAGCACCTTAAACCTGTGCCCTCTCGCGTTAGCCATTTCAGCCCTGGGGGAAAAGCCTCTGACTATCCACATGATCAATACCTCTCATCATCTTAAACATCTCTATCAGGTCACCTCTCATCCTCTGTTGCTTCAGGGAGAAAAGACTGAGTTCACTCAACCTATTCTCAGAAGGCATGCTCCCCAATCCGGGCAACAACCTGGTAAATCTCCTCTGCACCCTTTCTATAGTTTCCACATCCTTCCTGTAGTGAGGTGACCAGAACTGAGCACAGTACTCCAAGTGGACTCTGACCGGGGTCCTATATAGCTGCAACATTACCTCTCGGCTCCTAAACACTATATGCTTTCTTAACCACAGAGTCAACCTGCACAGTAGCTTTGAGTGTCCTATGGACTCGGACCCCAAGATCCCTCTGATCCTCCACATTGCCAAGAGTCTTAACATTAATACTATATTCTGCCATCATATTTGACCTACCGAAATGAACCACCTCACACCTACCTGGGTTGAAATCCACCTGCCACTTCTCAGCACAGTTTTGCATCCTATCAATGTCCCACTATAACCTCTGACAGTCCTCCACACTATCCACAACACCCCTAACCTTTGTGTCATCAGCAAATTTACTAACCCATCCCTCCACTTCCTCATCCAGGTCATTTATAAAAATCACGAAGAGTAGGGGTCCCAGAACAGATCCCTGAGGCACACCACTGGTCACCAACCTCCATGCAGAATATGACCTGTCTACAACCACTCTTTGCCTTCTGTAGGCAATCCACAAAGCAATGTCCCTTGGATCCAATGCCTTCTTACTTTCTCAATAAGCCTTGCATGGGGTACCTTGTCAAATGCCTTGCTGAAATCCATATACACTACATCTACACATCTACAGCTCTACCTTCATTAACGTGTTTAGTCACATCCTCAAAAATTCAATCAGGCTGGTAAGGCATAACCTGCCTTTGACAAAGCCATGCTGACTGATCCTAATCATATTATGCCTCTCCAAATGTTCACAAATCCTTCCTCTCAAGATCTTTTTCATCAGTTTACCAACCACTGAGGTTAGACTCACTGGTCTATAATTTCCTGGGCTATCTCTACTCCCTTTCTTGAATAAGGGAACAACATCTGCAACCTTCCAATCCTCCAGAACCTCTCCCGTCCTCATTGATGATGCAAAGTTCATCGCCAGAGGCTCAACAATCTCCTCTCTCGCCTCCCACAGTAGCCTGATTCTCTTGTCTGATTCTTTTTGTTTTTTACATTTTTATTTTCATTATGATGCTTCTTATAAAATATTCTTCCTCTTGTTCTGATTTTTTCTTCCTCTTTCCAATAGAATTACTTGTTATCTTTGTTTCATAATTTGTTATTATGCTCATAATTATCTGTATTTATATTGGAATTCCCCAATCCCTCATTGCAACATTTACAAATCAAGGCTAAATCCCAACTGAGAAAGAATTTCTATTTGTTTCGACTCACAATTTTTGGATTTTGTTTGAAAGGAAATCCCTTCATCTGCCAGTACTCTGTTGCATATCTGTTGACTGGAATCTTTCCAGTCCTTAAATGTTCTCAACATTTCAAATTTATACTTGTACTTTGCTGAAATTTATTAACAGTTCTGCCTCACATTTTCACCAATGTCATCTTATTCACCTATTCCCTGCATTCACGTTCAATTTGAAATTTTCCCTGCGCCCACTCTGCTCTTGCCAATCGATTAGCACAAGTCAGTCAAAGTTCTTTAATGTCCTAACCTATCAGCACCATCGCTGAACACTGGCAAACCTTCTCTAACTCATTACTTTTTCTGATATTAGTTTCATTTCCAAAAAAATCAGCACATTCGTCAAATACTCTGCTGTGTGCTGAACCAATTCAGCATCATCACCACACGTTCATACTTCCCATCTGTCAGCACTGTCCCTTCACTCTCTGTAATTGTCTGCACCTTTGACTGATGCCCAGTGTCCTGTTCAACTTGTCAGCACTGTTTCTTCGCACTCTCTGTACTACCCAAGCTGCCAAAACCGTCCTACCATACACTCGCCACTTTCCAGTCTGACGTCACCACCCTCCAAGGACTCTGTACTTGTTGACAACATTCTGATGCACAGCCAACTTTTCTGAACTGTTGACATAGTTCCCCAAAATGGTCTGCATTTGTTGCCAGGCTTACATGCAATGAAAAGCAGTGAGGTGTTTTATTGGCTTCACCTACCTAAGTAATATATTTTTCAGCATGGTTATTGGTGAACCTATGATTTTGTACGCAGATCTGATTTGTGTAATTATCACGGAAAGTGCCTAACTTCTTAAAATTATTTCCACACATAATTGACTATGCGGTAGATCTTCTAATTTTACCTGAATCCTAAATTGCCACCAAAGCCACAACATAGTGGACTAGGTCTTTATCTAATGCCTCATTTGAAAGAGTATATTTCTGATAATGCAGCTAAGCTTAATGTAAACATGAGGAAATCTGCAGATGATGGAATTTCAAGCAACACACACAAAAATTGCTGGTGAGCACAGCAGGCCAGGCAGCATCTATAGGAAGAGGTACAGTCAGCGTTTCGGTCCTGATGAAGGGTCTCGGCCCAAAACGTCGACTGTACCTCTTCCTATAGATGCTGCCTGGCCTGCCACATTCACCAGCAACTTTTGTGTGTGAAGCTTAATGTGAACTTACTTTGCAAATGGCATGGATGATTGCAATGAAAAATTGCCTCCTCACCAATGTAGAGGAGGCTGCATCAAGAGCACCAGATAAAATATGTTAGGGTGTATTCTGGAGTTAGGTTATATAGCAAATACTAATTTCAACAGCCGCCAGTCTTCAGATCTGAATGGGGATTGTAGATTGAATTTTAAATGCAGCTCTGAACAATGGTCTTCCTGGAACTGCATTTTGGGGTTGATTGCAAACAACGAAAAACTCCATGTGACCTCAGATGCTTGCATCTGCATGGATGTGGCCCAAACATTCATTTTGGGTGTCTGGAGTGTGGGTGTGAAGATAGAGGTGTTTGAAAATTATATGTAATTCAAAGGAAGCATTGTAAGTACATTGTAACTATAGAATTGTCCTGCAGTTACCTTTGATCTTTTGCAAATAAAAATGTCAGATAATATTGTGGCAGGCAGGCCTCCTCTTCCAAGAGTGTCTCGAATATGATGCTTGCTGCTTGTTTTGCTGAATAAAGGCTCTATATCAATCGGCATCAGTGTCTCTTGGTGACTTTGTTCACAGTCACAAAGGGCCCCTACAGCTGCTTCGCCTGGGCTCTGAATGGAGGTGAATGGGCAGGTGTAGCACTTCTGCTGCTTGCAGGAATAAGTGTCAGGAGGGAGATTGGTGGGGAGGGACGAACGGACAAGTGAATCACGAGCAGTGTTCCGTGTGGAAGGTGGAGAATGGGAGAGGTAAAGATGTGTTTGATGATGGGGCTTCGTTGAAGATGTTTTTAGAGCTGGGTTCACGGTGGAGGGGGGTCAGGATTGAGACTTATAACTCAGATTTTTTTTCAAAATTGATTTAATTCACAGAAGAAGTGATGTGGATGTACAATGAAGTACAGAAAGAACAGTCGAGACCAATCAGCAAACTTCAGGTAAGCATTCCGAATAGCACAGGAGTCAGAATCAGATTTATTATTACTGTCTAACATAATGTGAAATCTGTTGCTTTGCCGTAGTGGTACATTGCAAATGCATAAGCATATTATAAGTTGCAAAATCGATAAATATTGCAAAAATGAATAATGAGGTACCATTCAGAAAACTGATGACGGAGGGGAAGAGGCTGTTCCTGAAAGGGGTCTTCCAGCTCCTGTACCTTCTCCCTGATGGTAGTGATGAGATGAGGCCACGTCCTGGATGTTGAAGGTCCTTAATGATGGATGCCGCTTTCTTGGGACAGCACCTCTTGAAGTTGTTCTTAATAGTGGGAAGGGTTGTGTCTCTGATGGAGCAGGCTAAATCTACAAGCCACTGCAGCCTCTTGCAAACTTCTGCATTGGAGCCTCCATATCAGGCAGCTGTCCATGAACAACTCTACCATGGTTATTTATAAACCACTGAACTTTAAACTGAATAGCTGGACTTTACTAACTCTAAAAGCTGAGATAGATATTTATTCATTGAAATTTTCAGAGACTTTTAAAAAATTGGATTCAAGGAAACAATGTAATAACATCTCAAACTGGATGAAGTTAAGAAAAACTGGTAATTTATGCCAAAAACATAGACAGGCATAATTGCAGATCTGGAATCTCTCTTCTCCTTTTTCTCCTAATCCCTGGCCTTAAAATTCCCACTGAAGTTTTTGGAGTCTCAGATCCCGGGATAGGTCTAAGCTCCATCAATGAACTGTGTGACGAGTCTCCTGGTAAAGGGAATAAAGACGGGTGATGTTCCAAATCTGTCACTGAGGCTGCGACATCCATATTTGGGAGCACTAGGGCAGAGGTCTCACCGTTAACACGTAAACGAGTAAATATGGAACTCCTCCCCTCCTTGAGTTCACAAGCAGCATAAGGAATGTTTTTGATTTTGTTAGGTACCCGATTCAAGTTGACGGTAAGGCTGGTGTTGGGGAAGAGACACAAGTGCCAATCATAGGCTGCTCTGCATGCCATGAAAATGCTGTGATTGTGGTTGGATAGATGAAGCAAGGTCATTGCACAGTACGGGACATCAACTGATTCCCCATGGACATTCAGACCCTTGCATTTCATTGTGTTTGAATTTGAGGAAATATTTTTATGAGATTGGAAAAACAGCCTGACACACGAAGAGAAGCCACCAGAACGTTCAGGTATTCTGTGGACATATCTCTAAACAATTAATGAAAACGGAAGACTCAGCAGGTCGGGTAGCATCTGTGGAAAGAGAAACATTCATCATTTTGTGCCTTCAACCCTTCATCAGAATTATTCTGTTACTGCCGTATTCTGCTGAATTTTTTTCAACATTTTCTATTCTTAATTCTCTTCTGGTCATTCATCATCACCTGAAAACTCACTGCCTGAAGAGTCCATTTATCCTCATTCACAATTCTCTCCAGTTTGCTAAATTCAAACCTAACATCAGTCCTGAGGAAACCTAGTCATTGCATTAATACTAAATTAATATACACCCAGCAACACATAACCATGTAATACTGATTGCACATATGTGTACTGGGTAAAACATTTAATAATATTTAATAGTTTTAAGAAGGAACATTGCATAACCATTCAGGAAATGCTATAGATATTATATACAGTATAAGCATTTTCAAAAGGCATTTATAAAGGAAATCTATTATTAAAAACTGGTCACAATGTGTGGTGAATTATAGGCCAGATTACTTTAAAGCGGAGAACACCAGGCTGCTGTTATTCAATATTCTGGCTGAAAACCTTGTATTGGTGTCACTAATTTCTCACAAGTAGGTTCAATAGAAGTGCTGTAAAAGATGAAGGATTTAAAAAACAATGAAGAACTGTTCCCACTATTCAATGAAATGGAAATTGAAGGGTATAAATTTAAAATACAGCATTCTGTATGTAAAGTGAGATTTGGTTATCTCAGCTCTTACTTCCTTTCAGCTTAGAAAGATGTTTTTTGGCCCATGGAGTCTTTGCTCACTCTGAAGCAAATCCCATGAATCCCATCTATCCAAGTCCCCAAGTCAATTCCTTGGAAACCTATTCAGCCCAAAACATTGGTTATTTATTCATTTCCAAAGATGCTGCCTGACCAGTTGAACATTTGAGAGCGCTGTTCTCCTTCACACGCCCGTTACCACTCTCTGATTTTCTGATGACCCACTTGTGTCATTCGCAGCAGCCATTTAACCTACTAACTCAATGTGGGAGGAAACCAAAGCATCTGGTGGAAACTTATGTGGTACAAGGGAAAGCCAACGTGCTTAGTACTTCTAATGAACTTAACTGAAGTTTGGACATGTAAGAAATACATGTAGAAATGGAATTGATCAGAGCATGAAAGTTAAATGCAAAAATATTTGTAAAAGAATTATCCAAAATAGTATAACAGGAATGCTTTCTGTACTGCCCTCATAACTGTATAGATGTTCACAGAGGGAAGATGGAATTGTGAATGGAAGTGAGGAATGACTTCAGCTTCCCTGCCCAATGCTGCTGAGGCCAGATGCAGCCTGTTGATACATGAAACCGATTCATTCCGGACTGGGAAACCAATAGAGAACATTCCTGTTCAACTATCTCAATAAATAAGTTCAAAAGGAGGGATAAATTGTCCTGCATTTGATTACTCTTTTTTTCTTAGCGTTATATTTATCCTTTCTGGTACAACTTTATCCAGAAAGCAAAAAGAAAAATCTAGAAACAGAAAATGCTGGAAATACTCATAGTCATAGTCATAGTCATACTTTATTGATCCCAGGGGGAAATTGGTTTTCGTTACATTTGCACCATAAATAATAAATAGTAATAGAAATAGTAATAGAACCATAAATAGTTAAATAGTAATATGTAAATTATGCCAGTAAATTATGAAATAAATCCAGGACCAGCCTATCGGCACAGGGTGTCTAACCCTCCAAGGGAGGAGTTGTAAAGTTTGATGGCCACAGGCAGGAATGACTTCCTATGACGCTCTGTGCTGCATCTTGGAGGAATGAGTCTCTGGCTGAATGTACTCCTGTGCCCACCCAGTACATTATGTAGTGGATGGGAGACATTGACCAAGATGGCATGCAACTTAGACAGCATCCTCTTTTCAGACACCACCGTCAGAGAGTCCAGTTCCATCCCCACAACATCACTGGCCTTACGAATAAGTTTGTTGATTCTTTTGGTGTCTGCTACCCTCAGCCTGCTGCCCCAGCACACAACAGCAAACATGATAGCACTGGCCACCACAGACTCGTAGAACATCCTCAGCATCGTCCGGCAGATGTTAAAGGACCTCAGTCTCCTCAGGAAGTAGAGACGGCTCTGACCCTTCTTGTAGACAGCCTCAGTGTTCTTTGACCAGTCCAGTTTATTGTCATTACGTATCCCCAGGTATTTGTAATCCTCCACCAGTCCACACTGACCCCTTGGATGAAAACAGGGGTCACCGGTACCTTAGCTCTCCTCAGGCCTACCAGCAGCTTCTTAGTCTTTTTCACATTAAGCTGCAGATAATTCTGCTCACACCATGTGACAAAGTTTCCTACCGTAGCCCTGTACTCAGCCTCATCTCCCTTGCTGATGCATCCAACTATGGCAGAATCATCAGAAAACTTCTGAAGATGACAAGACTCGGCTGGTCAGACTGCATCTGTGGGTAGAGAAACCGAGTTCATGTTTCAGATCAAAGGCTCTTTATTAGGCATAAACCAAGAAAGCAAACAAGCAGTTGGTGCTCTGCCATTCATCATTGTGTGAGCCAGGCTAAAGATGTTTTGAGCCTCAAAGCTTCTGATGAAATTAATATTAGGAACTATGCCACAAAAGTCCACACCGTATTCATTTTTTAACTTCCCATTTGAAGGATGTAAAATTCCTGGACCGCAGGATCTGACAACCCATGCTTCAGCTTCTTCTGAGCGCAGGCTGAACTCACCCAATATCTGGCATGCTGTGGTGATGCTCAGACTTCTGCCAATGGTCTCAGACTCGTGCCTTTGTTACTGTGGAAACTAGTGTCCAGCAGGATTCAAACGAGTTTGCCAGGGATCTCAGCACTAAAAAAAAACAGCCCTTCAATGGATTACATGTATGCTTTTTATTCATATACAGTTTCTGAGCATCACCAACAAGACCAGCTTTTATTCACCGCCTCCAACGACCCCCGAATGGGCAGAAATGAGCCACCAAGGGTATCAGTGACTCTGGGCGCTGTGACTCTGCAGTGCTCTCGCAGGATGATACTTGTCACGATCCCACACAGCCAGTGTGTCAGAGCCCCTGTCACTTGTGAACCAGCTGGCCCAGACTTGCAGCACTCCATCCAAAGAGTGGCCTGAAGCCAAGGACTTTGGAGGTGGGGCTGCTCTTTTCCATCTTCCATGTAGGCTGCCCTTTCTTCCACTGAAGTTCAGCAGTTAGGGTGCTGCCATCGGAGTACCTCGCAGGGAAAAGCAAAACAGATGGGAGGACTAAGGGGTTGCATAGGCATTGTTGGTTGACACTTGCTGGACATTTGACAAGTTCTGACATAAATTCAGTTTGGAATATTTCCCTTGAGTCGCCTTTCATTTTTGGATTGTTTTCCTGTGTAAGGTGTTACAATGACAGGGTAAAATGGAATGGAAGTTGTCCTGTCCAAGACCGGAAGAAACTGCAGAAGATCACGAACACAGCCCAGCACATCACACAAACCAATCTTCCATCCTTGGACTCACCTTACACCGCACGCTGTCGGAGCAGTGCTGCCAGGATAATCAAGGATACGCCCCACCCAGCCAACACACTTTTCATCCCTCTTCCCTCTGGGAGAAGGCTCAGGAGCTTGAAGACTTGTACAGCCAGATTTGGGAACAGCTTCTTTCCAACTGTGATAAGACTGTTGAACGGATCCTGACCCGGATCTGGGCCCAAATTTCCGGACCTGCCTCTCGGTTTTTTGCACTACCTTACTTTCCATTTTTCTATTTTCTATTTATGATTTATAATTTAAATTTTAAATATTTACTATTGATTTGTACTATTTTTAATATTTAATATTTGTAATCCAGGGAGCAGCAAGTGCAGAATCAAATATCGCTGTGATGATTGTACATTCTAGTATCAACTGTTTGGCGACAATAAAGTATAAAGTAAGTAAGGTAAAGTAAAAGGAGGGTGTGTAACCATCCATAAATGACAAATTAGTTTGAACTTACTGCTGTCATGGTTGAATGAGATGTTTATAGCCAATTTGGAGGAAAACAATTTTCCTCCTAACTTCCTCCTGTCCTGACACAGTTGCTCATTTTCCAGCTGGTGCCAAAGGGGAACAATGTACAACATGCTCCCAATATTCCAGGCAATGGAAAAACATTTCAAGATGTGTAACAGGTTTGGTGTTGCATGTGACCACAGGCTTCCATTGTATGCTCTCTCCCTTCGCACAGTCATAGGTTGTCAGTTATGTGGTCAACAGGTAGGTCTGGTCTCTTAGTCAGTACACCTCATTTGTTCTGGTGGCCTAAAGTGCAGATGGACACTGTAGAATAACGTCATGGTGGACTAGCATGTAGACACGCTCAGAAAAACATTTATTTCCAAAACAGAACATTTTCTGGTCAAACTGCACTGCTGCAGTCACAAGTCGCCTTTGTCAGTTGTGCTTAATGATGTAATTGCCTGTAAAGTGAGCACATTGGAACCTTGCGGGCTAAATTGCACCATTTTCCTGGGGGTAACCACCACAGGGTATTTCCTTGACAACCGGGTCTTGACAACACTGAGCAAAACAGAGACCACATTAGGTATGTCTTCTGTTTTCTTTCATCAGCTCCCATGGCATCAACACTACACAATCTCCAAAATGATCCAGGTGCTTACAAGGCGGTGTCCCATTCTTACTAAATAAATGATCTGCCTACATATTTCTTCACACAGCAATTTTATCATTCATACGGAATTCAATACAATTTATGCCATAAATATGTTCAATGCTTCATATATAACACTGGAATTATCTGAACACCTGCAACATTCAAAAAAAAATATCAATACAGTAATGCTGGTTCGTACTTAGCGTCATGAAATTTCTGATTACAATTCTGAAAATGTCCACCAGATGGCAGCTTCATCCAAGAAACGAAAAAGTTCCGATTACACTGAACATGGTGAAAACACAATTAAGTCCTTTCTTTTGCTAAAAATATTAACTTTCTGTCAATCATTAAAGGACAACTTTACAACATTAAAGCACCTGACTTTTTGTGCCATTTACTGCACAGCGTAGTACTCTTGTCTGGGTTTCTTTCCTGTTTGGGCTTGTGTGAAGATATCTTAAGCATTTTTAAGCAATAAGATTCCACACAATCAAATTGTTCAGCTCTGATGCTTTGAGCTTGTAAATAGCATTGTAGAGTAAAGATAAAATTACCTCAGTAGACTATCTCCAACTTGAAGCAAATTTGCAACATTTCCCTCGTCCAGTTTGATTCCTTAGTTTGACTCTTTAGTTTGACTGTCTTGAGTCAATTTTTAAAAATTGCATGTTTTCCCTTCCCTCTCCCTCACAGTCTATTTCTGATGCTCTATGCTGGTCTCTGTTGATGGATATTTTTGTCCTCACTCTCAGTGGCTGAAAGGAATGTGGATAAAAGTGAAATAACAATGCAGCCATACATAACGTGTTTCTTTTTGAACTCCAGACTTGGGAACTTTAAGTGAGGTTTCCAAAAAAAAAGTGAATGGATGAAACTGTTTCCCAATGTGCATAATACTTGAATGAAATTAGGGAGGATCATAGCATGCGGGTGTAAATTGCAAAGACAGACTGTAAGTGCTTATCATTAAGTTAATATAATGCATGACTTCCAAATCAGTTCTGAGAAATCTAGAGACCATTTAGTTTACAGAATTTATTAAACCTAAAAGTGAATAAAAGCAAGAAAATACATTTACAAGTAGGGCTCCAAAGAGAATTAAAATTATAACCAACCCACTCCACTTACCATAGCACCTATTTCAAAACATGATGAGGCCTGTGATTTCTTTTTGTCCAAATATTATTTGCATAACATTAGCACCAAAATGTAACAATCCTTAATTCCCTGTTTCTGTCTCTCGATTACCTTAAAATGTTCTGCCCGCATTTCTCCCAGTAACGTTTCTTCTTATCACTAATTGATGTGTCTGTTCCTTGGCTGCTCTTTCACTATTTTAACTTAAAGGCACTTGAATTCCTGTGAAAGAAGGTTCATATGTTGTTCTCCATGTCCTTTGGTTATCTCAGACTGCTTCATGGTCGGTTGTTAAGTGTATCAGTGTTGGAACATAGGAAATGTGCAACCCATTTAAGTACTGGAACATGCTGTCTGATAATCTGTTAAATAAACAGAAGAGTCTACGGGAATGGAGCTAATTAGATTTACAGATGTTTCATACATATTTCCATGTCAGGCACAAGATATTTATTTTGGAGGAGATACCTTCTACTCAAGACTGGTCTTATTCACTGTACGCTTTCTCACGTTCTCCTTCGACGCAATCTACTCAGTGATTTATTGTGATATACTTCCTATTGACCTCTGGTCTTTCAGGATGTTCTTTAAAGCAGACCTCCTTAATTCTGTCCTAGCATCTTTTTATGTGAGTTGATATCAATTTTTAATTTTGATAAAGCATCATTTGAAGAAGAAATGAGGAGGCAGAGATTAAGGTAATTAGCAGAAGGAGATGAAGATTGTATTTTCACCCAGGGACACTGAGGGGGCATTGGAAGCATAAACTCCAAACACAATTAAAAAGTTTAGGGTGGTAGTGAATACTGGTAGCACAGGTGGAGGTGTTTGATGTTGTGGTGTTCACTGAGCTTGACAAATAGCTCACAGACGTTTCATCACCAGTTGAGCTGACATTCTCAGTGCGCAGTTGTTGGTGTTTCTCTCTGGGAGTGCTCATGTTTATATAGACGCCTGTTCGCTTGCCTTAGTCCTGATTGGCTACCCCTTCAGTTGACCTTTGAATTCTATTGGCTCATGTTTCTTTGGCTCTTAGGGGTTCTAATAACTCTGTAAACAAACATATCGGAATAGATGCCATCTATGAACTCCTAAGAGCCAAAGAAACACAAGCCAATAGAATTCAAAAGTCAACTGAAGAGGTAGCCAATCGGGACCAAGACAAGCCAACATGGGCAGGTGGGGGCCTATATAAGCCCTCCCAGAGAGGAACACCAACAACTATACTGAGGATGTCGTGCCAGCTGGTGATGATGTCTGCAAGTTAAATGCCAAGCTCAGCAAACACCACAATGTCAAACAGTTCTCGAGTTTGCATTTAAAGAATAGTGAACAGAGAACTACAGACTGGGTGCTGGAAAATGGGATTAAGCTGGTGAGCTCTTTTAAAATTAGCACCAACAGGATGGGCTGAATGCTCTCCTTCTATGTCATTAATTCTAATGATTCTTTGACAAAATAATATTTAAAGCATCTAAAGTAGATAAAATGAATAAGAATAATATCTGCATTCAAACTCAGAGAGTTAGTCACTCCATACTAAAAAGACATGCAGACATCTCTGCACACATGTCCAGCACCTACGTTCCAGCTGGCAGGAGCAGAAACTCCCAGTGACCAACCATTTAAATTCCAATTCCAATCCCCATCCCCATTCTGACATGTCAGTCCGTAGCCTCCACTCCTAGCACCATGAGGCCACTCTCTGTGTGGAGGAGCAATACCTGGCAGCCTCCAATCTGAGGACATGAACATCGACTGCTCCTTCAAGTAAAAATTTCCCTCCCCCTTCCTCCTTCTATTCCTCACTCTGGCCTCTTACCTCTTCTCCTCCCCTCCCCTCTGGTGCCCCTCTTTCTTCCCTTTCTCCCATGGTCCACTCTGGTCTCCTATTAGATTCCTTCTTCTCCACCCCTCCACCCCCCCCCCCCGCAGCTAGCCTCACCTATCACCTTCCAGTTTGTTCTCCTTCCCCTCCCCTCACTTTTATTCTGGTGTCCTCCCCCTCCCTTTCCAGCCCTGATGAAGGGTCTTGGCCTGAAACGTCTACTGTTAATTAATTTCCATAGATGCTACCTGACCTGCTGAGTTCCTCCAGCACTGTGTGTGTGTGTCTTTCTGCATAAGTGTCTTCCTCTTTTCGAGCCGGCGTTTGGGACTCACTGTTAATTTCACTGGGGCTGCAGTTCCTGGTGATTTCCGGATCTTACAAATAAATTGTGCGCAAGTGCAGTTTACATTCTACCCCTGAGGAATAGCATTAGTCAGAATACACCACAGTAAACTGTGTCACATGACAATCAAGCAGAACACATACAGGTAATGCCAAAACGGGAATCTAAAGGTGAGCTAAAACATTCGCTCTGTCAGCATTTTGTATTGCTTAGACGAAAAAAAATTCTGATAACGGTGCTTGAGTTTTCTGTCATCAAAGGTTTTGTCTGTTTGCACTGTGGACAAATGGGAAGTTTATGGGGTTGCTTTGATGCAGGACTCAGACGTTATCTGGTTACAGCCGGTCAGGCCGAGACTATGACTAATGATCACCTGCTCAAGTGGCTTGCAGTTGGACTCTTTGAAGGGGGAGCCTCCTAGAGGCAGCAGGATACCTGCCACGGCATCTGCAAAGCCGTCGTTGTCAAGGGAAAGGGGTGAAGTTTCTTACCATCCAAAGAGTATAGAAAAAAGATAAACCAGTTAGTGAGCTCTTGCATCTGAAACAAAGTGTACAAGTCTACAAAGGTAAAAATATTTTAAGATAAATAATGGAAAAATTGAAATTGTGGAAAAGAATAGAAAAGATCACTTACTTGGTGCATGGTGAATAATACAAATATTAATTATGGGGCGATAATGTATCTCTGAAGAACTTCCATGTGAGAGTGGGAGTGGAGTACTCGCCACTGGGCTTTCTCATTCTCCAGCTACCAATTTTCCTCCGAACAGCTTTGCGGTATTTTACATTGCACGCACCTTGTTTTCAGAAGTGCAAAAGTTAGGACGGACGATTTCCAATGACACAACAGTGGATGATCTGATTAACAACGACAACAAGACAATGTACAAAGAGGAGGTAGAGGGCTGGTAGAATGGTGCGAACGCAACTTGAGTCAATGTGGATAAGACCAAAGAGATGATTGTGGACTTTAGGAAGGTGCAGGCTAACCAACTCCTTATTGCACATAATGGGTCTTCTGTAGAGAGATTTAGGAGTACCATGTTACTGAGAGCACATATAACAGATGATCAGAATCAGGTTTATTATCACCGGCATGTGACGTGAAACTTGTTAACTTAGCAGCAGCAGTTCAATGCAATACATAATCTAGCAGAGAGACAGAGGGGAAAAAAAATAATAAAAATAAACAAATCAATTACACATATGGAATAGATTTTTAAAAACATGCAAAAACAGAAATACTGTATATTAAAAAAAGTGAGGTAGTGTCCAAGGGTTCAATGTCTATTTAGGAATCGGATGGCAGAGGGGAAGAAACTGTGCCTGAATCACTGAGTGTGGGCATTCAGGCTTCTGTATCTCCTACCTGATGATAACAGTGAGAAAAGGCGTGCCCTGGGTGCTGGAGGTTTTTAATAATGGACACTGCCTTTCTGAGACACCGTTCCCTGGAGATGTCCTGGGTACTTTGTAGGCCAGTACTCAACACCACCTCATTGGTCAAGAGAGCACAGCAGTGTCTCCACTTCCTGAGGTGATTGAGTTGAGCGAGTTGCCACATTCTACCCCCACCCCCACTCTAACCAATTTTTCAGAGCACCATCCCGACTATTTGCATCACCACCTGGTACGGGAATTGCAAAGTATCTGACCACAGGTCCCTATAAAAGATTGTGAGGGCTGCAGTTTCTCTTCCATCAAACAGAGGTATTTGTCAGGGGCACTGTCTACACAGGGCCATTAGCAATGTCCCAACCGTCCAGCAATCTCTCTGACCCCCTACCACCAGGCAGGTGGTACCGAAGCATTAGGACAGCAACTGTTAGGATGGGAAACAGTGTCTTCCCTCAGGTCATACGATTACTGAACTCCCTGCTGCCTCCCAGGTTTCCTCATGTCTGAAGCAACAGTAGCGTTGTACTGTTTACATTTTAACTTGTGTCATAAATGCACTTCATAATTTGTGCTAATGTTCCTTTCTGTGTTGCGTGTGTGAATTATATGTACTGTGTTGTGCACCGTGGTTGAGAGGAACATTGTTGCACATGGCAGTATACATCTGTACAGTTGAATGACAATAAACTGAACTTGAACTTCACTCTCTTTATTACTTTGAAGACCAGTCTCACCCGTCTGTTTACTGGAGAAACGGTTCCAAATTGTTTGATCTTCTTTGAGGATTGAATTCTCTCTAACAGAATTCTTAAATTACTTTTTCTGATATTTCTTTCAGCTAGATGAGGCTGGTGATCCTGTGGTGAATTGTA
This sequence comes from Mobula birostris, assembly GCF_030028105.1. Taxonomy (NCBI): domain Eukaryota; kingdom Metazoa; phylum Chordata; class Chondrichthyes; order Myliobatiformes; family Myliobatidae; genus Mobula; species Mobula birostris. Next base: position 167,991,820 of record NC_092375.1, on the reverse strand, counting down.
GGTGATATCCTCCTCCTGGCCCAGCTCATTTTTTGCCCACTCTAGTGCATTGGAATTGATATTGCCATAAAAGAACCAGTTATCACTTGAAAGATTGCATTTCATGCGAGAACTCTCAGAAATGCATGGTTAGCTCACTTGATCCACCTTATCTGGATGTGGTGGCTAGGTACCGCAGGCAATGTGTTTGGCCAGTGGATCTCCAGTACGATCGCACCCATTTTTTAATGCTACATGGTACTTTAAACATGGTCTAACCAGAATTCAGCATCAGTCCAACATTCCTTCTGAGCTTTTCCTTAACTTCAGTATATAGTGTGCAATTATGATATTGCTTTTTATTGGTTTATGAGTGTTTTTGTGTCAGGACCACATTTACTTTCTTCACCTCAGAAGAGTAAGTTGTCTTCCTATTCTTCCTTCTAAATGTCTCAAAGTTTGCGTTATCCGATTTCATTTTCCGCTATTCCACCCATCCTCTGAGTCAAAGGTCAGCTTCCTTTGCCATATACATTGACGTGTATTTGGAATTTGCTGAGGTGTGCTGCTCAGGGTGTGGCATGCAACAACAAACATCAACTTTCAACAATTATAAAGAACAAGAAATCATATAAAAAATAAAGTTGGTTGTTAAAGTAAGGACATGGAATAAAACGTGCAGAAATAAGATCATGATGTCTCACACAACCCTCCACAAGGCTGCAGTATTACCTTTGCTCAACTTTTTCCCATATGCAAAGTTTAACCACCTACCTCCAATGCAAGGATTCCCAACCTTTTTACCCTTAACCATTAACTGAGGGGCCCTGGCCCGAATAAATGACTGATCTGTATGATAAACAACAGTAGTTCCTGTTTTCTCTTTTGGTACAACAGTAAACATTCTCTTAAGCTCTACCTATTGGCCCACCTATCTCACATTTCTTTGAACCACACCCCCTCCCCACCATCAGGCAGGAGGTACCAGAGCATTAGGACCAGAACTGTTAGAATGGGAAACAGCTCCTTCCCCCAGGCCATAAGACTACTGAGCTCCCTGTCACCACTCGGGACTCAACACATATGAAGCACCAGTAGTGTTACACCGTTTACTTTGTAATTGTATCTTAAATTCACCTTATTATTTGTTAATTCATTTGTTGTAATATTACTTCAGGTGTTTTTTATGTGTGAGTTATGTTGTGCACCTTGCTCAGGAGGAACATTGTTTCGTTTGCTGGTATACATGTGTATGGCTGAATGACAATAAACTGAAATTGAACTTGGGTTCTCTTTTGTAGCTACCTTTCAATCCACTTTGCTACCTGACCCCTTGTACCAACTGTCCTGAGCTTGTCCTCAGTTTCATTCACTTTTTAAAGATTTATTTCTTGAAGGAATCTACTAAGGGCGGTCAATTGTGTCAATATTTTAAAAATCCACACTGGCCATTATTTATTATGTACTCCTCTACCAGATGTTGTTTTCTTGATTTTAAACAGAATCTGCAACATGTATAATCGAAAAGCTAAACAATCTATCTCCCCTTTGCTTCTGGCAATCCTTTGCCATTGTTTCCTTCTCTTTTTATTTTTTATATTGAGATAATCCTGCCCCTCCTAATCCATAGACACAATCCATCTGGGCCCAGTGATTTCTCTAGGATCTCCTTTCTTCCTAATATCTGATATCCTTCTTCCTGATGTCTATTTGTATCATTTTCCTTGAAGCAAAATATTTAGTCCATATCATTTCCTTTCATTCTTAATATGACTACAAAATATTATTTTCTACACATTTTTGTTTTTTAATATATTTCTGATTTGTCATATAAAAGTGAATTTATTTTCATGTTTTAATATAGGATCAGGTAACCTGCCTGCAGTTATTTGCTCGGCTCTGAATTTAAAAACACTAATTAGGTGATTGGAAACAGCCACTAGTTATATTTCTAATTGACGTGTAACACAAAATCAATGGTAGTAATTGGACACAGTCAATATTATATCAAATACAAAAGAGTGTTGCAGTTACTAGGGTAGGTAATGGAAACAGAAGAGAGGAAATTGTGTGGACTAGGTTAAAGCTGGGGCATTGTGCATTAAACAAAACATTGAAAATGATAGGGAAACACCAGACAGGATTGTGTGAGGAATGTCAGGAAGAGGAGTCAGTAGAACATGTAGTTCTGAGTTGCAGGAAGTATGGGATACAGAGAGAGATGATGAGAAATAAATTAAGGGAGTTGGGGATGCAGGAATTCACATTAAAAGGGTTGCTGGGCATGGGTGAGAGAGCACAAGTCCAGGTATTTTTAGCGTTTTTAAAGGGTACAGGGTTTTTTTTATAGAATATGATGAATAAACAGGAATAGGATACTAGGATGGTCAAAGATGGGAGGGTGAAGTGTAGGTGTGTGTGTGTGTGCGCGTGCGAGAGAGAGATTGGGTGAAGGGATTTAGAATGTATGTCTAGTGCACATTCTGGAGCAGAGGGTGGCGGTAATGCACCATTAAGCTGGATGCCAACCGCCGTAAAACAAGATACAGACAGACAGGACACAGTCAATGACAACTCATTAGAATTAAAGGTATTTTAATACTTCCCAAAGATCTAAACTATTAGTGAAATATCAGATTCTTGATCCGGTTACCCACAGGTTGCAGAGAAGAAACCGCACCATAAATATCCACACAGCTCAGCATGATTCAAGGTCAACAATATAAACATTGATGAAGTTTTACAAAGGTTAGACAAGAGAATAAAACCATTCATTGTAATCATCATGCCTTTAGGTGAACAGATGAACAAGATGCAAAAAGGAATTATCTTTTTAGTTTATATCTTCCTAATCTGAGTTTCTTCCTCCCTCCCTCTTCTCTTCAACAAAATTGTTTCCCATTTTTATCCTTTTAGTCTGATAGTTATTCTAGATGACAAAACTATTGTAGTCAATGGCTTCTTAGAACTATTCATTGTTGCCTTGGGCATTCTGACTGTAACTTAAAAAGTTTTTCCCACATCGTAGGTATAGAGTTCTTAAGAGGCACACATCAAAGTTGCTGGTGAACGCAGCAGGCCAGGCAGCATCTCTAGGAAGAGGTGCAGTCGACGTTTCAGGCCAAGACCCTTCGTACAGTCTGAAACGTCGACTGTACCTCTTCCTAGAGATGCTGCCTGGCCTGCTGCGTTCACCAGCAACTTTGATGTGTGTTGCTTGAATTTCCAGCATCTGCAGAATTCCTCGTGTTTGAGTTCTCAAGAGCCCCTCTTTCACATTGTTACACAACTTGTAATTGTGATGGGCGTGTTATAGAGAATTAGTTGCAAAGATTTTAGAAGTTCCATGATATATAAAGAACCATCATGACTACATGAAATTACTGTGAGGGCACAAACTGGCATTATGATCTTTTATGGATTTAAAATGACTGAAACATAATTGAAACTAAGGCTATCAGATGAACACATCTTTTTGAAAATGTAAATTGCATATAGATTGGCACTTTCCCTTGACATTCAATACTTTTGCTGAATTCACCACCATGAACAACCTAGGACTTCAGTCACCACAAACATAATTGGACAGCTACATAAATGTCACAATGGCTAGGACGAGTCAGGGACATAAGTATTCTTCAATGAGTGACTCTACTTCTGACTGCTTGGGCCTTATCAGCACTGAAAGCACACAAGTCAAGATTGTGCTTAATGCTCTTCACTTACTTTGTGAACTTCAGGTAAATAATAATAATATAGCCTAATATTTTGTAGTGTTGAAGGCTTGTGCTGCAGGACCAACATTGCTCCTGTTTAGTTGTTCTTGGCACCGGTCCAATACTAATGTCTACAATTGTGCAATTACCCAGGGGTGCTATTGACAAGAGTAGGCCAGATTTAAACTATTTAATTACCATTCCAACAGTCTGCTCTCAGTGATCAGTTAAGTGGTTTAAGGTGTTGTTGATGGAATTTTCACACCTATGAGTTGCTGTCTGATGCTCAGAATGGATTTACCCAGACTACTGGGCCCTATACCTCCATGCAGCTTGAGTCTAAAATAGGTGAGGTAGTAGCATAACAGAGGTGATTTCTCTTAGCAGCAAGGCAGCACTTAACCAGCCTGACATGGTCCAGCTGTAGTATGTTTGAATTGATTACCACCCCAAAACAAGATTGGGTGGTTATTAGATATTGATTATCTCAACCATAACAAGTGTCCTTAACTCACCCTCTTCAGTTGCTTCATCATTTCCTTTTCTTCCATTGTATGGTCAGAATTTGCTGACATTTGATCCCATTCCCAGCCGATGGGAAAATGAAATACCCATGCCTGCCTGCAGGAGGTGCTGAACATTGGATGATAAGGAACAAATAACCTCTGGGCCAGACAACAACCACCGTCAACCAGGATATAGTTTATAATGATGCCCTGTGGCAGAGTTCCTTACTGCTCACAACCTGGGATGTGTTATTGGCCTGAAGTTGAACATAAATAATGTGGTAACAAAAGCAAGTCAGTGAATGGATATCACATGCAACCCCTGAGCCACTCCACTGTCTACCAGGCTCATGTTCTAAACAAAGCAGCAACTCTTAACAGATAACCCATCAACCACCATAAATGCCCATCTCCTTCAGCAGCAGTTGTTCACCAAGACCTCTTAATTGTCTGCGAGATTACTACAATCTCATCCAGACTCCTTTGATAACGTCATTCGAAAGCAGCTGATAGAGGCTGCTTTCATGAACATGAATTTCAAACATTGATGTTTTGATGCATTGATACCCCTGAACAGAAAATCCTACAAGAAGTAGTGGATACAGTCCAGTCCATCACAGGTAAAGCCCTCCCCACCACTGAGCACATCTCAATGGAGCGTTGTTGCAGGAAATTAGCATCCATCATCAGAAACCCCACCTCCCAGGCTGATGCACTATCAATTACTCCAAAAGACTAGAAGTAGAGTAAATACTGAAAGGCTTTTATTAACAGTAAAATGGGACCTCGTCCATGCTGAGTATCTGCCCTGGACTGAGAGGAGGAGCAATGGCACAATCGCCTTTATTCAGGGGTCTGTGGGAGGAGCCACAGGGGCAGTCAGCAGAGGGGCGTGTCCAGACAGGTAACCCAGTTACAACATACATATATGGTTTACCACACAGGTCATGCTCCTTTCTTGTTCCTGCCATCAGGAAGAATGTACAGGAACCTCAAGACCCATAGCACCAGGTTCAGGAACAGTTATTACCCCTCAACCATCAAGCTCTTGAACCAAAAGGGAAAACTTCACTCAACTTCACTTCCCCATCATTGAAATGCTCCCACAACCAATGGACTCATTTTCAAGAAATATTACTATTATTATTTCTTTCTTTTTGTACTTGCACAGTTGGTTGTCTTTAACACACTAGTTGTCTGTCCAGTTGGTGCGCTCTTTTATTGATTCTATTACGGTTATTAGATTTATTGAGTATGCCTGCAGGAAAATGAATCTCAGGGTTGTAAATGCTGACAAATGTGCACTTTGATAATAAATTTACTTTGAGCTTTTCACTGTGAAAAGAAAATGAAAATCTTAAACCTCGTTGAATGACAGTCAGCTTATTATTTTTATAATCTGCCAAGGCAGATTTGGCGCTGATGTGATTCTATCAATGAAAAAGTTATATTTATGTATGAGCTTGTGTTCTTTCAGAGAAGTTTAAAGTTGTGCAATACTTAAAAGAATATAACTTTTTAAGTTTGCTTCTCATAATTCGGATATGGGAAATCTCTCTGATGTACTCGGGACTTTGCACTGGCAGATTTTCCAAACCAGTGGTTATTACTTCAATTAATGCTTCAATACACTTTAGGAATTTACACAGTGGCACAGTAGAACTTTCCAGTGAATTTGGCAAGTTTAAAGGGTGCGTAGAAGCCAAGGGCTTGCTGTGCTAGAGAGAGTGCAGGAATCAGCATCTGATGAGCCAACTGACAAATTACCAAATTTCCAAACATTCAGGCAGTGGATTATCGGTGTTTTACCATCTTTTTTTAATTTTGTGTTTTTATTCCATCCTTTAGACTTTATTGTGTAAAACATTTGATTGTTAAGGATCGGTTGGTTTTCTGTCAGTGAGAATGGGAAATAAGTAGGAGATAGCTCTGGGCCTGTACTCACTGGAGTTTAGAAGAGTGAGGGGGAGGGGATCTCACCAAAACCTATCGAATGTTGAAAGGCCTGGATAGAGTGGATGTGGAGAGGATGTTTCTGGTAGTGGGTAAGTCTAGGACCAGAGGACACAGCCTCAGAATTGACGGATGTCCCTTTAGAAGATGGAGAGGAATACCTTTGACCAGAGGGTGATGAACCTGTAAATTCTTTGCACAGACAGCTGTGGAGACCAAGTCATTGCCGAGGTTAATAGGTCTTTTAGGTTAATAGCCTGAGGCTCCGGAGGGTTCCTGTGCTGTGGAAGACGACCTGCCTCGTCCCTGCGCCAAAGACGCTGTGCCCCAGCGGCCTCAATGACTACAGACCGGTGGCATTGACCTCCCACATCATGAAGACCATGGAGAGACTTGTTCTGGAGCTGCTCTGGCCTATGGTCCAGCCACACTTAGATCCCCTCCAGTTCACCTACCAGCCCCGACTAGGAGTTGAGGATGCCATCATCTACCTGCTGAACCATGTCTACGCCCACCTAGACAAGCCAGCGAGCACTGTGAGGGTCATGTTTTTTGACTTCTCCAGTGCATTCAACACCATCCGCCCTGCTCTGCTGGGGGAGAAGCTGACAGCAATGCAGGTGGATGCTTTCCTGGTATCATGGATTCTTGATTACCTGACTGGCAGACCACAGTACGTGTGCTTGCAACACTGTGTGTCCGACAGAGTGATCAGCAGCACTGGGACTCCACAGTGGACTGTCTTGTCTCCCTTTTTCTTCACCATTTACACCTCGGACTTCAACTACTGCACAGAGTCTTGTCATCTTCAGAAGCTTTCTGATGACTCTGCCATAGTTGGATGCATCAGCAAGGGAGATGAGGCTGAGTACAGGGCTACGGTAGGAAACTTTGTCACATGGTGTGAGCAGAATTATCTGCAGCTTAATGTGAAAAAGACTAAGAAGCTGGTGGTAGACCTGAGGAGAGCTAAGGTACCGGTGACCCCTGTTTCCATCCAAGGGGTCAGTGTGGACATGGTGGAGGATTACAAATAACTGAGGATACGAATTGACAATAAACTGGACTGGTCAAAGAACACTGAGGCTGTCTACAAGAAGGGTCAGAGCCGTCTCTATTTCCAGAGGAGACTGAGCTCCTTTAACATCTGCTGGACGATGCTGAGAATGTTCTACGAGTCTGTGGTGGCCAGTGCTATCATGTTTGCTGTTGTGTGCTGGGGCAGCAGGCTGAGGGTAGCAGACGCCAACACAATCAACAAACTCATTCGTAAGGTCAGTGATGTTGTGGGGATGGAACTGGACTCTCTGACGGTATTGTCTGAAAAGAGGATGCTGTCCAAGTTGCATGCCATCTTGATCAATGTCTCCCATCCACTACATAATGTACTGGTTGGGCACAGGAGTACATTCAGCCAGAGACTTATTCCACTGAGATGCAGCACAGAGCGTCATAGGAAGTCATTCCTGCCTGTGGCCATCAGACTTTACAACTCCTCCCTTGGAGGGTCAGACACCCTGAACCAATAGGCTGGTCCTGGACTTATTTCATAATTTACTGGCATAACTTACATATTACTATTTAACTATTTATGGTTTTATTACTATTTATTATTTATGGTGCAACTGTAACGAAAACCAATTTCCGCCACGATCAATAAAGTATGACTATGACTATTTTGATTGGTAAGGACATCAAAGGTTATGGGAAGAAGTCAGGAGAATGGGGATGAATGGGATAATAAATCAGCCATGATGGAATAACAGAGCTCGCTCAATGGGCAGAATAGCCCAATTCAGCTCCAATGTCTTACGGTCTTAGGGTCTAATTCTTCCATCTAATTGGCATTGTTGAACACAGCATATCATGTTCTGGACAGTAAGAACTGGTTAACCATGCCACTGAGCCTCCAAAATCTCCATGTAGACCTTTCTTTGAGGCCAGCAGGAAGCACCATCCCATCCCTATTGAGCAGAAATATAGGTTAGGCAATTATCTGCTCATGCATTTATTTAACAAAGTGTATGCAGTGAATCAAGGACCAATGTGGTTCTACTTATCCGTTTCTGACTCCATAATGCATTTTAACAGAGAGTCTGGTAACTGACCAACCCTTAACTTTTCCTTCCAGCAACAATCTCAGTTTCACAATTGTACTCCCTTCAATTTGATCCAGCTGTTGGACTGATTTTTGTCAGCCCAAACGTGAATATTATTGTCTTGTCAAGGCTGCTCAGTTATAGAAATAGACTCCCTGCCCCATTATGTCCATCAAGTATCTGTCCAGCCTAATCCCATTTACAGTACCATCACTTAGTCCATAGATTTCTATGTGTTGGAGATTCATCTTGTTAGTTTTTAAACGTTGTGGGAATAGCTGCCTCCACCAGGCACTCAGATACCAACCATTTTCCAGGTGCAAAAATGTTTCCTTCGGTCCCCTCTATTCTTCCAATCCTTTTGCAAGATTTGTGACTGGAGCTGTAAGCTTTAGAATCATCAGTTCATTGCTTCACTCTTCAGCTTTCATAGAAACAAAGGTGAATCAGTAGATACATCAGAGGATGTCATCCCTCTGGGATTCTGGCTGTGATATCGCGGAGCAGCATTGATCTGTGATTAAAGTGACAAAGAAGATTGAAACATTGGGGTGAATGTGGAAGGTGAGTGCCCCTGCCTATCTTTTGGTCGCTGGTGTGATCGCTCTGCTACGGAAAGGGGAGACTGCCTTTTGATCGCTGGTGAGATCATTCTGCTACGGAGAGGGGAGACTGCCTTTCGATCACTGGTGTGAGCGCTCTGCTACGGAGAGGGAAACCTGCCTTTTGATCACTGGTGTGATCGCTCTGCTATGGAGAGGGGAGACTGTCTTTTGATTGCTGATGTGATCGCTCTGCTACGGAGAAGGAAACCTGCCTTTCGATCACTGGTGAGATCACTCTGCTACGGAGAGGGAAGACTGCCTTTTGATTGCTCATGGGATCGCTCTGCTGCTGGAGAGGGAAGACTGCCTTTTGATCACTGGTGGGATCATTCTGCTACGGAGAGAGGAGACTGCCTTTTGATTGCTCATGGGATCGCTCTGCTATGAAGACGGGAGACTGCCTTTTGATCACTGGTGGGATTGCTCTGCTGCTGGAGAGGGGAGACTGCCTTTTGATCGCTGGTGGGATTGCTCTGCTGCTGGAGAGGGGAGACTGCCTTTTGATTGCTGGTGAGATCACTTTGCTACAGAGAAGAAAACCTGCCTTTTGATTGCTGGTGAGATCACTCTGCTACGGAGAGGGAAGACTGCCTTTCGATCACTGATGAGATCACTCTGCTACGGAGAGAGGAGACTGCCTTTTGATCGCTCATGGGATCGCTCTGCTGCTATGAAGAGGGGAGACTGCCTTTTGATTACTGGTGGGATTGCTCTGCTGCTGGAGAAGGGAGACTGCCTTTTGATCATTGGTGTGATCGCTCTGCTATGGAGAGGGAAAGGCCAGCTGCTGTGCTTGGAGACTGTTACCCAGGTTTCCTGTGCTTTGGATATGCACTCGGACTATAGACTTCTTGTCAATCTTTTAGTTTTTTTATATTCTCTGTTTTTTTGCCTAGTCTTTCTTGTTTTTATTTGTGTGCAGGTGAAGGGGATTTGGGGGTCAAAGTGCTTGTTCCATTTTGGTTCATTTTTTTTGCGTGGAGGAGGTATTTGGGATTGATGATCCCGCTGCCAATCTCTTTCTTGGTTTTGTGGCTATCTGGAGAAGAAGAATTTCAGGTTTGGTAATAAATGAAACTTTGAACCTTTGAATAAAGTGTAACTGCTACAGAGAAAGTGTAGTGAAGGTACACGATTGTAATGAAGTAGATTGTGAGGACTATAGTCCATCTTCTCATGCTAGGATCCATCTAATGGTCTAATAATAGAGAGTTAGAGGCCGTCCTTGAGCCTGGTTGTACATTCTTGCAAACATTTGTACATTTTGCTGATGGAAGAGGGGAGAAATGGGAATGTCTGGGGTGGGTGTGGTATTTGATTATGTTGGCTGCTCTTTGAAGCAGTAAGCAGTATATACAAAGTCTCTGGAGAGGAGCCTGGTTTCCATGGTGTGCTGAGCTGTGTCCACAACTCTCTGCACTTCCTGTGATTTATCCCTATTGAGGTAAATTTGACTTGTGCTCCTGGGGGGAGGCCAGGGGAGAGGGTGGAGGTGTGGTTTGCTTGAGGAATCATACTGGGCTGAATGTTGCACTGCTATCAAGTTTATTTTCTCTCTTCTCTCCATTCTTTTACACCCATGTCTTGACCAAAGCAGAGACATATCAAGAGCAGGATGTAACTGGCAGACAAGCTACTAGTGAGTAATTATCACTGGTGAAATGGTCCATCTCAAACCAGTTTTCAATTGGTCAATTTGTAAAAGAATCAAATAGGGTAACTTAAAATTATGAAATGAGTGGGCAGGGCATCGCCAAGTGAAAGTTAATATGAGTAGGTGTTTATGTGGAATGGAAAAATGGACCATGATTGTAGTGGACGAATGGTAGTGAAATAGCTGGGAGTGGAGAAGGTCAGTAGAGTGCTTAACATATCCAGCCAATACGGAAGAGCAATCAACAAATTTCAAGACCATAGAACACAAGAGGGAAGAAGATCCAATCAGATTGTTAGATTCTGATTATATGTTCTTCAATTTTGTGTTGAGCAAGCATCCATTTTTACTCAAAGATGAATGGGTAAGACGGTGAACATGGGGAAAGTGCCACACACTTTATGGCAGTGCCTTCCAGCCTACAGAAGGGATAGCAGAGAATTAGTGTGAGATGATAACTGGAGGGAAAATGAAAAGGGTGTCATATGGAGTCATAGAGATTTTCTCTCTTTTTTTGCCTTCTCTGACTGAAGCCTCGAAGAGCTAGAGCCTCACCACTCTAACTCTGACCGTTTGGACTATGACCGCTGTGACGATGGCCTCTGTGCTTGCTCCTGCCTTCCATTGATTTGTTCCTGCTAGCCAATCCCAAACACTGATTGGTTGCTGGTCAGACCTCATATGAGATGTCGCAACCTGCCACTGCCTTTTTCTACTCGGTCAGTGGACCTGAGTGAAATCCCCTCCTCACAAACTTCTGATGTCTGGATGGTCAGACTAATATTTAAACTAAAAATGTGTAAGTTAGTTTCTCAAACAAAAATTATTTGAATCCTGGAACAGAAAACAGAAATTATTTGAATCCTGAAACAGAAAACAGAAACTATTTAGGAAGCAGTGAGGTCCTCTACAGGAGACTTTACCCTTTCTGAAAGAAGAGAACATTAAGAGAATATTGTTTTACGTTTTGCCTTTCCTAGTTCTATTCTAAAGCAAAGTAGACAGAAGAAAAGAACTTAAGTGACTTATGTTCAGCACGTTTAATGTTACCCTGTTTACTGTAGGCATGAACTCAACTGCACCAATAATCTCACGTAACAATGATTTGAAGTTAGCAACCTAACTCGTTTACAAGGGATGGGAGCTGATGCTCAGTGAAAGAGACAAGAACATCTGTTCCCAGAGATTGTGGTATTTGGGGCATATAAATAACAGATGCACTTTATCATTTTTGATATACAAAGTATGGCTTTTCTTTTCTGCTGGGAAGTTGACTATTTCTGCTTGAAATGAATGGTTCAATTACATGGTTTATTGCGAATTAAAGCTTTAAGGAGTTGTCTGTCTTAAATCAAAATTAAAAGCATCACAACATTTATAAATAAAAGCAAAACAGTTATTCAAAGGAATAGCACTTAAAGCTGAATTTTGTGAAGTAATGAATAGTGTACGACTTTGGAAGTCTTCACTTTCAAACCAGTAATTTGTTGCTGGATTCCTTTTGATCGAGATTGTGGCTGAAGCTCATCTCTGTAGTTTCACCTTGCTGTACAAACACGTTGTGGCCTTTGTAGGAATCAGTTGGCCAGATGGCCTGGATTCTTCCACGATTCTTCCATGATGCAGAGCAGATCATGGTCAAGGGGCAGATCGTGATCAAAGGGCAGATCGTGGTCAAAGAGCAGATCGTGGCCAAGGAGCAGATCGTGGTCAAGGGGCAGATCATGGCCAAGGGGCAGATCGTAGCCAAGGCTCAGGTCCCGGCCAAGGGGCAGATCGTGGCCAAGGGGCAGATGATGGTCAAGGGGCAGATCATGGCCAAGGAGCAGATCATGGTCAAAGGGCAGATCATGGTCAAGGGGCAGGTCCTGGTCCTCGTGGTGTATCTTCAGCCCCTTTGACTCCACACACCCCAGCTTCAAATTAATGATGGGCTTTTTATGGACCGTTGTTGCTCACAAAGGCCTTTGAACAACTTTTACGTGTGTCTGATTGTCAATAGTACCTAAATAGGGTTCATGTATATTTAAATAATTAAACAATAAATACTGAACTTAAAATACTGTAAAATCTATAATGATGAAATGCTTTCTCAGTCTGTTGAGTTGCTGCTGTTCAGGGCTCTGTAAGCCATTTATAATTTATTTTTAACCATGAAACTGTGTTTTTTAAAAAAATAATTTGGTACTATTACAATAGATCCCTTTCTCCTTTCCACATTGAACACTGAAGGATTGTCCAAAACCTTCTCAAGCACAATTATTCCCACATATTGAGATGTATCTTTAGTGGATCCAACATCTCTCTTTCTCTGTCCTGTTTCCCTTTACTCCTGGCTAATAATTTACCATTATTTTTCTCTAAAATACTGACTTTTTAGTTTATTTACTCTAACTTGTACATCTATCTTAACTCTATTTGTTAAGATCTATTCGGTTTTTATTATTCATAGTGCTTAATTTTTCAGAATTTCTTACATGTTTATGATTCAGTTCTACAATTTAGTACTGTAGAACCTACTGTCTGTTGCAGCTGCCATCTTCTTAAATCATGAGTAGAGAGCTCCTACCAGTAAAATACATTCAAGACACTCAGCCCCCGAAAGAAATAGGTCCACGAGAAAAGCAGGTGAAACATTGAAATCTGATCCTAGTCTCTACCAAGTTAGCTGATCTCATTGTAAAGGACTGGGGTCATACCAATTAACCTGGCTGCTCCTGGATTAAAGGAGGGAACACGGACTTGTAATCACTATCTAGCTCACCCATTAGGGGAGGGCACATGCTCCTTCAACAGACCTCATCAATAACTCATCGATATTCAGTGGTAAAGTGAATGGATGACTGTGGCTAAGGAATTCAAGTCTCTGAACAAAGGGGAAATTAGCATGGACATACAAAAAAAAACTTCACCATTATTAAATTTGCTAATTTTCTGAAAGCCAAATAATTTTTTTGATATTAGCATCTTATTTTGTTCTTGGTCTTTGTTATAATTTTACTGGAATACTTGCATGCAGTTAGACACATTATTGTCAGTTTTGTGACACCTTGTCAATAACCTGCATGGTAGGCAACATAAAAAAATGACAGAAAGAGTATTCTACAAACCACTAATATTGATAATCATTTAAGAATGTTTAAAGCTATGAAAGAGCAATATTTTGAAGTGCGCACCTGGCCCTGTGCTCAGAGTCTCTGCAGGGCAGTTGGCCGGGGTCTTCACGGACATTTTCAATCTGTCCCTGGCCCAGGCAGTTGTCCCCACAAGCTTCAAGATTGCCACCATCGTGCCAGTGCCGAAGCATTCCACTGCCACGGGCCTGAATGACTTCCGCCCAGTTGCACTCACCCCCGTCATTGCAAAGTGCTTTGAGAGACTGGTTCCATCACATCTGAAATCCTGTCTGCCCTCTACGCTGGACTCCCATCAATTTGCCTATCACACCAACAGGTGAACAGAGGACACCATCTCCACGGCACTTCACTCTGCTCTGACCCACCTGGACAGCCCCAACCTTGACGTCAGAATGCTGTTCATGGATTTTAGTTCGGCATTCAATACTGTGATCCCCTCCAAGCTGATCGCCAAACTTCACCAGCTTGGTATCAGCTCTTCCCTCTGCAATTGGACCTTGGACTTTCTGACTAACAGACCCCAATCAGTTAAGTTAGACAACCTCTCCTCCTCCACTCTCACCCTGAACATCGGCGTGCCTCAAGGCTGTGTGCTGAGCCCTCTTCTGTACTCCCTTTTCACCTATGACTGTTTTCCTGTACATGGTTCTAACTCCATAATCAAGTTCACAGACGACACCACGCTTGTTGGCCTGATCAGAGGGGATGACAAGACGGCCTACAGGGACGAGGTCCAGCACCTGGCCATGTGGTGTGCCGATAACAACCTGGCCCTTAACACCCAGAAGACCAAGGAGATCATTATAGACTTCAGGCATGCTAGGAGCCACACTCATGTCCCCATCTACATCAACGGAGCTGTAGTGGAGAGTGTATCAAGCTTCAAATTCCTTGGTGTCCACATTTCTGAGGATCTCACCTGGTCCCTGAGCTCCTCCACCCTGATCAAAAAGGTGCAACAGCGCCTTTATTTCCTGCGGAGCATCAAGAAAGCTCACCTCTGTCCCAGGGTACTGACGGACTTTTACCGCTGTACCACTGAGAGCATACTCACCAACTGCATCTCAGTGTGGTATGACGATTGTCCCGTATCAGACCACAAAGCACTCCAGCAGGTGGTGAAAACTACCCAGCAGATTATCGGCACCCAATTGCCCACCATTGAAAACAAATACCATAAACGCTGCCTGGGCAGGGCGAAAAGCATTATCAAGGATGCATCTTACCCTAACTAAGGACTTTCTACTCTCCTCCCATCCAGTAGGTGCTACAGGAGCCGCCGCTCCTGCACCAGCAGGCTCAGGAAGAGCTTCTTCCCTGAGGCTGTGACCCTGCTGAACCTCACATTACAGCACTAAGCAGTATTGCACCCATATTGTACTGTCTCAGTACTTTTATATTTGTGTGCTGTAGCACTTACTTTTTATTCGCAGTTATTTTGTAAATAACACTATTCTTTGCATTTCTGGTCAGATGCTAACTGCATTTCATTGGCTTTGTATTTGTACTTGGCACAATGACAATAAAGTTGAATCTAATCTAATCTAAGATGCTATGGCATGATTGTGTAGTGATTAGCACAACTCTTTACAGTATCAGCGATCCAGGTTCAATTCCCGCCACTGTCTGTAGGAGTTTGTACTTTCTCCCCATGTCCACATGGGTTTCCTCCTGGTGCTCCGGTTTTCTCCCACAGTCCAAAGACCTACCGGTTGGTAGGTTAATTAGTATTGTAAAGTGTCCTGTGATTGGGCCAGGGTTAAATCAGGGTTTGTTGTGTGGTGTGGCTCAAAGGGCCAGGAGGGCCAATTCCATGTTATATCTCAATAAATAAATAGGCTGTGATATAGTTGCTGTATTCAACCATTTTTGTGAGAAAGTAATGCATCAAATGAATTTCATATATAATTTAGAGTAAATGAGAATACTGTATGTTATAGAGTGTGTAAAGGAAATCTCAAATGCTCACCTCTAGATTAGAAGCTGTTCCATTTAATTAGCAGATATTAACAGTCACTGAGAAAATTATTAGGTTCACACAACTGGGATGCCTTACACTATGGGCACAACCTATTGTAACCACATTAGCTGTTATAGTGTGGAATAACTCATTCTGTACTCAGCCTCAAACCTACACCTGCTGTAGGGGTTGACTTTCTCTGTTGGAAGATGGATCACTGAACTTGTCAAGTGGAGATGTTGCAGCAGATAAATTGCAAAGGTAAATCCCAAAATTCTTAGTCACTGGTGATGCGATGTAACTCAATTTACACTGCCCTCTCGCACATTGTCCGGGTCTGTGTGGTTTTCGACATATCATTTACTGCGTTTGACTGAAAATGGTACTCTGTGGTTCTTGGTTCTGAATCAGAATCAAGTTTAATATCATTAGCATGCAATATGTTGTGAAATTTGTTTTATGGCAGCAGTACAGTGCAATGCATAATAAAAAAAATCTATAAATTACACTGAGAGAAAAAAATAGTGAGGTAGTGTACATGAGTTGATTGTCCATTCAGAAATATGATGGCAGAGGGGAAGAATTTTGTGTGTGTTGCTCTGGATTTCCAGCATCTGCAGAATTTCTTGTGCCATGATTTGCTGCTCTGCTGCAAAGTCTTTTTGAGTGATGCCTGCCCTGAAGAAGTTTAAATCTTCAGTGAGACCCTCTCTCAGCGCTCCCTCTCTGCCCTTCAACTCTTTGACCATGTACTCACCCAGACTTGCTTCACCTATCACCATCTACCTATCCTCCTTCCCCTCCAACCACTTTTAGTTTTATTCTGGTGTCTTCCCCATGCCTTTCAGTCCAGAAGAAGGGTATTGGCCCGAACGTCGACTGTTTGTTTACATCCATTGATGCTGCCTAACCTGCTGAGTTCCTCCAGCATTCTGTGTGTTTTGCTATTCCTGAAACATTGAGTGTCTGTCTTTAGGCTCTTGTACCTTCTCCTTGATGATAGCAATGAGAAGAGGGCATATCCTGGGTGATGGGGGCCCTTAATGATGGAGATATCACCTTTAGAAGATGTGCTCATGATGGAGCTGGCTGAATATATAATTTTCTGTAGTTTTTTTCCAATCCTGTGCAGTGGCCCCTCCACACCCGATGGTGATACAACCAGTTAGGATGCTCTCCATGGTACATCTTAGAAATTTGCTCGAGCCCTTGGTAACATACGGATCTCCTCGAACTCTCAAAGAAATATAGCTGCTGTTGTGCCTTCTTTGTAATTGCATCAATGTGTTGGTCTCAAGATAGATCTGCGCTCACCCTTTCCACTGCAGATCCCTAGGTGAAGGACGATGTGTGTTCTTTTGACTTCCCCTTCCTTAAGTCCACATTCAATTCCTTGGTGTTACTGACATTGAGTACATTGTTATGTTTTGATATCACTCAGCCAGCTGACCTACCTCACTCCTGTACACCTCCTTGATGGCGTCTGAAATTCTGGCAACAATAGCTATGTAGTCGGCAAAATTTATAGATAGTGTTTGAGCTGTGCCTTGCCACACAGTCATAGTCATTCTTAAAATGAATACCCTGTCTATATTCACAAGGGAAGGAGCCTTTATTCAAAGATTCAAGATTCAAAAAACTTTATTGTCATTCTAACCGTACATCAGCTAAGCAGGGCAGAATGAGACAGCGTTTCCCAGGAGCAGTGCAATCATAACATAACAAACGCAACACTAAATAATAAACATAACAATAAATAGTAAAACACAACAGCCACATGTCAGTTAAAATCAGTTATAAGTGTCCAGTGCAAGTTAGAAGTGTCCAAAGCAGAGTCAGGTAGAGCAGCTATTTAGCAGTCTGACTGCCTGTGGGAGGAAGCTGTTTATGAACAATGCCTATCATGGGTACAGCTTCATTGAAGTTAGAACAATTGCAAGGTCTGCTCAGGCAGAAAATATCAGAGGCTCTGAGTCTTTCAGAGTGATTAATAATCGAGGTGTGGGTTTAAGGTGTATAAGCTGCATTGACATACCAGTTTCTGTCCATTTTGGTGACTTCAGTTTTAGGAATGTACCTTTATACATTAGATTTCCCTCTGAAAGATGATGAAAAATATTCACTTCAAATTTTGAAACCTTATTTATTCCAGAATATTCAGTTTTAGGTTTTACAATTCATTGTTGCAAGTACGTCTTAGTACAATATGAAAATGAAGAAATACATAGAAACATAGAAAACCTACAGCACAATACAGGCCCTTTGGCCCACAAAGCTGTGACGAACATATCCTTACCTTAGAAATAACCTAGGGTTACCCATAGCCCTCTATTTTTCTAAGCTCCATGTATCCATCCAGGAGTCTCTTAAAAGATCCTATTGTATCCGACTCCACCACTGTCGCCGGCAGCCCATTCCACACACTCACCACTCTCTGAGTAAAAATCTTACCCCTGACATCTCCTCTGTACCTGCTTCCAAGCACCTTAAAACTGTGCCCTCTCGTGCAAGCCATTTCAGCCCTGGGAAAAAGCCTCTGACTATCCACACGATCAATGCCTCTCATTATCTTGTGCACCTCTATCAGGTCACCTCTCATCCTCCGTCGCTCCAAGGAGAAAAGGCCAAGTTCACTCAACCTATTCTCATAAGGCATGCTCCCCAATCTAGGCAACATCCTTGTAAGTCTCCTCTGTACCCTTTCTATAGTTTCCACATCCTTCCTGTAGTGAGGTGACCAGAACTGAGCACAGTACTCCAAGTGGGGTCTGACCAGGGTCCTATATAGCTGCAACATTACCTCTCGGCTCCTAAACTCAATCCCACGATTGATGAAGGCCAATGCACTGTATGCTTTCTTAACCACAGAGTCAACCTGTGCAGCAGCTTTGAGTGTCCTATGGACTCGGACCCCAAGATCCCTCTGATCCTCCACACTGCCAAGAGTCTTACCATTAATACTATACTCTACCATCATATTTGACCTACCAAAATGAACCACCTCACACTTATCTGGGTTGAAATCCATCTGCCACTTCACAGTCTAGTTTTGCATCCTATCAATGTCCCACTGTAACCTCAGACAGCCCTCCACACTATCCACAACACCCCCAACCTTTGTGTCATCAGCAAATTTACCAACCTATATTAGCAAATTTACTAACATGTCCCTCCACTTCATCATCCAGGTCATTTATAAAAATCACGAAGAGTAGGGGTCCCAGAACAGATCCCTGAGGCACATCACTGGTCACCGAACTCCATGCAGAATATGACCTGTCTACAACCACTCTTTGTCTTCTGTAGGCAAGCCAGTTCTGGATCCACAAAGCAATGCCCCCTGAGATCCCATGCCTCCTTACTTTCTCAATAAGCCTTGCATGGGGTACCTTATCAAATGCATTGCTAAAATCCATATTCACTACATCTACTGCTCTATCTTCATGAATGTGTTTTGTCACATCCTCAAAAAATTCAATCAGGCTGGTAAGGCATGACCTGCCTTTGACAAAGCCATGCTGACTATTCCTAATCATATTATGCCTCCAAATGTTCATAAATCCTGCCTCTCAGTATCTTCTCCATCAACTTACCAACCACTGAAGTAAGACTCACTGGTCGATAATTTCCTGGGCCATTTCTACTCTCGTTTTGAATAAGGGAACAACATCTGCAACCCTGCAATCCTCCGGAACCTCTCCTGTCCTCATTGATGATGCAAAGATCATCACCAGAGGCTCAGCAATCTCCTCCCTCACTTCCCACAGTAGCCTGGGGTACATCACGTCTGGTCCCAGTGTCTTATCCAACTTGATGCTTTCCAAAAGCTCCAGCACATCCTCTTCCTTAATATCTATGTACTCAAGCTTTTCAGTCCGCTGTAAATCATCCCTAAAAGTACTAAGATCCTTTTCCGTAGTGAATACTGAAGCAAAGTATTCATTAAATACCTCTGCTATCTCCTCCGGTTCCATACACACTTTTCCACTGTCACACTTGATTGGTCCTGTTCTCTGACGCCTTATCCTCTTGCTTTTCACATACTTGTAGAATGGCTTGGGGTTTTCCTTAATCCTGTCTGCCAAGTTCTTCTCAAGGCCCCTTCTGGCTCTCCTAATTTCACTCTTAAACTCTTTCCTGCTAGCCTTATGATCTTCTAGATCTCTATCATTACCTAGTTTTTTTGAACCTTTCATAAGCTCAACAGTGATTTCATTTTATCGGCAAGTGCCCTGCTGTATAATTTCAACATGTTAGCCCCTTTCTTCACAATTTAATCTTTTGTTAATATACAGAAAGGAGAGTTTTTGACCTGAAACTGTGACCATTCCTTTCCCCTTACAGATAATGCTCACTCTTCTGAGTTCCTCCAGCGGATGTTTTGTTGAAGACCCTTTATGCCACCTTTGCATTAAAAGGCGGATTAGCCGGGATGTGAGGAAATAATTTTCTCATACAGTGAGTGAAAGGAATCTGTGTCTCACTACTTGAAAGGGTATTTCAGTTAATTTTAAAAAATATATTTAGAAAGTGCTTTGGATGGGCACTTTAATGTGCATTAACCTTTGGTACGATTTGGCTGTAGAGTATTCTTGAACCAAAATGGAGCAGGTGGTCCACATCTCTTTTTGTGGTGTAAATTTCTGATAGTTTTCTGGCAACTTCACTTGTCACAGGCAACCCCTTTAACAATGAGGCAAGGATTCGATCCAGTACTTAGAATATTCCTTCCCCCTTCTTGCCATTCCACCATGGATGGGTACAGCTGCAGCATTGGATGTAGCTTTCTTCCCCAATAGGCAAAGTCACTGATTTGAAATTCAAGGCAGGCCAAGTGAGGCTCCTGGACGATGGCTTAAGTCTACCAGAGTGGAAAATCAGAAAATGCCCTGAGGTAAAATGCCAATACATCACACATGTAGCTTGCAAAATGCCATTGCCAGAATAGTGCATCTTGCCAGTAAGACGAAGCAAAAATAGAAGACTGCAGAGGCACAAGTCCGAAAGGGAATTAATACTTGGGAGGAGAGTGCCTCAGAGGAGTGTTCCTTAATTAATAGTACCTAACATAATATAGTTTTCAGCCTACTGTACCACAGCACTGGATAAACTTACTAAGTTACATCACAGCAAACAGGTTTTGGATCAGAGGCAAGAGATTTAAAAGGGACTTCAGGTGCAGCTACACACAGAAAATGCTGGAGGAACTCAACAGGCCAGGCAGCATCTATAGAAAAAGAGTACGGTTGATGTTTCGGGCCGAGACCTTTCACCTGCCCTGACGAATTGCCTCAGCCCAAAATGTCGACTGTTAACTCTTTTCCACAGATGCTGCTTAGCCTGCCGAGGGTCTCCAGCATTTTATTTGTGTTGCTTTGAATTTCTAGCATCTGCAGATTTTATTAAATCAGGTGCAACTTCTTCACATAAAGGGTGGTGCGTATTGAGCTACCAGAAATAGTAGTTGAGGCAGGCACATTAGCAATGTTTAAAGCCATCTTGATGGGTAAATGGATAGAAGAGGCATAGAAGGCTATGGGCAGATACGACTAGCTCATTGGGCAATACATTGACATGGATAAGTTGGGCAGAAGTCCTGGTTCCCTGCTGTAAGACTCTATGTCTCCAAGGCTCTTAACATTGGCTTGCTGGAATATAGTTATGGGGAATGGAAAGATAGCATATTCAAACTCAGTTGGCAGTTGGATATGTATTACTGATCAGCAGTGATTACCTTCCTCTGCGAGAGGAAAACACATTAGGATTGAGGTGGTTCTAAACTAAAAAGGTGGAAAATTAAATTTAAATCTTTGCTCTCATCCTCCTCTTTTGGACAGACTGAGGACAGACAATCCTTACTGCACCTAAATACAAAGGAGGAGCTTAGGAGGATTAATGACGCCTAACGGCAACTCCCTTGCTTGCATCTTCGGAAACAGCTCTATTTCTAACTTTAATATCTCTATTTTTCCCTTTCAGGGTTCTTTTGAAGACCCTGACTGGAGTTACACGCTGACTACAGTTCTTTGCGGGAATGGTACCCGCTCTTGGGGTTTCATGACTGGGCATTATTCAGCACGCCATGGGCCCGCCTAAGAGCTCAGCTCGCCTTTGGAGGGCTGAGATCTCGTGGCTCTGGAGACGGGCAGATCAAAGGTCGGTTTCCAGGCAGGAGATCAGTGTGTCATGGGAGATGGAAGATCTAAGGCTGTGAGCCCAGAGACCCCAGATCTTTGGGCACAGAGCTTGGAAAAAGCAACACAATAGACTTTTAACATTGTAAACCAGCGAGTTGTTTGTTATGTCTCCCCTCTCGCTGTGAAACGGAGATATCTCTTTTTCCTTTATTAGGGGGTAAGAGAGCCTGTGGTATGTCGAATACCAGGTGAACAAGTAGTCTTTGGAGCACTGCAAGTCTGTCTTTGCTGTTGCTTTGCTCACGTGCTTGAGTGCTCGGTGGTGGGTGCCGATGCTTTTTTTTGCAGGTGGGGAGGGAGGGATCATTGCTTGCTGCCGCTCATATGCGGGAGGGATGGGAGCTGGTGGGGGGGACTTTGGGGTTCTAACAGTTAACTGACATTCATTCTTTGGGGCACTCCTCTGTTTTTGTGGATGTTTGCAAAGAAAAAGCATTTCAGGATGTATATTGTATACATTTCTCTGACATTAGATGTACCTTTGAAACCTTATCAGAAATATTCCCTCTGTCAAATCCCTATCCCCAACTTAATTTTTTTTCATCTTTTTCCCTGTTCTGATCAAATATCTTCACCCAAAAGTATTAACTCTTTCTCTTTTCACAGATGCTGCCTGTGTTTCCAACATCTTCTGTTCTACTACGTATTTTTACCATCTGAGGTCTTTTGATTTCTGGAAAGTAGAACTTTGTAAACTAGTGGTCCTCACTGCTTAAAAGTAAGTTGATCCATGCATTGGTGCACTATTGCTAAGTGACACTAATGGAAGCTGGTGAATTGGACTTGAACTGATTCTTCCCAACATCAACTTCCAAATTGTAGTATTTTAAATTTTACATGAATAGCAAAAGTTAAAGTTCCCAGTACATTTATTATCAAAGTATATATACAGTATACAATCCCTGAGATTGTTTTCCCTGCAGACACAAGAAACACGATGGAACCTGTTCAAAGAAAATATCAACCCAACTTGCAAAAAAAGGAACAAATTGTGCAAATGGCAAAAAACACAGAATATAAGATGTCAAACCACAGAGTCATTGAAACAGTCTAGGAATGTTCAATCCAGCTCAGTTCAGTTCAACTTACCACTGTGTCGTTAATTACTTCAGGCTGCAGAGCCATGTTGCCTGGACTGGGGAGCATACCTTATGAGAATAGGTTGAGTGAACTCGGCCTTTTCTCCTTGGAGTGATGGAGGATGAGAGGAGACCTGATAGAGGTGTATAAGATGATGAGAGGCATTGATCGTGTGGATAGTCAGAGGCTTTTTCCCAGGGTTGAAATGGTTGCCACAAGAGGACACAGGTTTAAGGTCCTGGGGAGTAGGTACAGAGGAGATGTCAGGGGTAACTTTTTTACTCAAAGAGTGGTGAGTGCGTGGAATGGGCTGCTGGCAACGGTGGTGGAGGTGGATACGATAGGGTCTTTTAAGAGACTTTTGGATGGGTACATGGAGCTTAGAAAAATAAAGGGCTATGGGTAAGCCTATTAATTTCTAAGGTAGGGACATGTTGGGCACAACTTTGTGGGCCGAAGGGCCTGTATTGTGCTGTAGGTTTTCTATGTTTCTATGTCATCCACTGCAACCAAGACCCCAACGTGTGATGCTTGTTCATACCACTGAACCTGAACTTCCGAGGTCAAGAGTGGAACTGCCCTAGTGCAATGGCTTTTCCACTTTAAAATCTCTCCTGCACAGGTTTCCTGGCATCATTGGACATGATGGACAACTACCACTACCACAACACACTGTTGTAATTAATTGTATAGGATGCAAGACCAGTTTTTCACTGTACCTCAGTACGTGACAATCATTAACCAATTTAGAATTGTAGAAAACAAGGTTCAAGCAGATTCAGCTGCAGACTTGAGCACTGAAGTGGACATGATAAACAGAATGTATCTATGATTTGTGTTGCCTGTAAGTCAACTGAATACCATGATTCCCTTTGGAAAAATTGCAGGATTCTTACCATTGGTTTGTCCTGATAAGAATTACATTTTAAAAAATCACCTGAGTTTTGCTGGTTCTTTGCTGAGAAATTTGTGAGTAATCTGACTTCCATGTCTCTTCCCTCAGCCTTCTTTGAAAGACACAGTTGTCTCTCTATCTCTGTCCGCTACTCTCAGTGTACTGTGCTGGAAGGGCTCTCCATGTAAAAAAAAAATTACATATTCCCTTAGTGAATATTTTTAATTGATAGTTCCTCATTACTGATTCAACAACCAATGTAAATATCTTTCATGCTCATCAAAATCTTACATTACTTTGAAATGTTTTACCAGATCTTTTTTTAAGCTTCCTTTCCTTGCTGAAAATGTGTTAGTATTTGAGACCTTGTAACCAAATCGTTCTCATTCCGGCCTTCATCCTGGTGAATGTGTCACAAATGATTTTCACAGCCTCCTTATACTGGTTTCTCAAAACTAATATACAAAATGGATCTACTATTATTTTGAAATAAATTACCATCAGTTTTTCATACTTGTACTTTATAAACCTGTTTTATAAAAAATTATAGTTTTTAAAATTTATTGAAGTATCCTGACTCACTGCATCATGGTCTGGTAAAGCAAGTCAAATACACAAGAACACAGAGCTACAGAGAAGTGAACCCTGCCCAATACATCACAGACACACCCACCTCACCACTGGTAATATCTACAAGAAGCACTGCCTTACGAAGGCAATATCTTTTATCAAAGATCATCACCCCTCAGACCATGCCATCTTTATGCAGCTGTCATCGAGCAGGAGGTACAGAAGCCTTAAGGCCCGCATCACCAGGTTCAAGAACAGCTACTATCCTCCAACCACTCAAACTAACGACCAAACCCTGATCACATAGTTTAGCAACACTATGAACACTTCCATCAGTTTGCACTAGAATTGACTTCTTATTTTGTTCTTGTGTTTTCTTGTAAAAAAAAATGTAATTTGTTTATCTTGTGAATGATGCTTCTGCAAGTAAGGTTTTCATTGTACCTGTATACATCACATGTGCATATGATAATAAACTCGACTTTGGCTTTGGAATCAGATTTTTAGGTACTGTAATGTCAACATCTTTAAATCAAGTATATTCACATTTCTTGTTTCCCCCAAATTATATTACCTGATGCTCAGTTGATAGTCAACTGAACTATCTATGTCTTCCTCATCTCTTACAATACCTGTATCAATAAAATGTTCATTTATAGTTCATATATCCCTGATTAAGTTTATAATATATGCGAATGTGCACACATTACCAAGTATGCATCATTTCCAGCCCTCCTCTAATCTAAATAATACCCATTCATTGAGTTTTACATTTCATCTGTTTAGTGTTTTTGTAGTGTATGTTTCTGCTTATTGCCGAATCATGCATTGTTTTCCATTGAGCCTCTGGCATTGTGTTACTAAACATTGAATCTATAGTGTTAGCTTGATTTATCCAAAACCAAATATGATTAATAAATCGTACTGAATGCCACTGGTTAATCAGTATTTCTGCATTCTCATTCATTATATAAAAATAGTAATTATATCAGCAATTTTGGTGGGGGTTGCTGCCTCATTGTCAACTTTTGATAGGCATTTGACACATAAATGGCAATCTTCAGTCATAGTGTTACAGAGGAAGTTCTGGGTATTATTCGGATGGAGGTTCACACACAATTGATCTACAGTCAGTCAACCTAATTTGCTCTCCTTTGTTATCATAATGACTGTGGACTTGTTTAAAGAAAAAATCTTGCATGAAGTACTGAAAAATTGTGGTTTGAATTCTGTTAACCCTTCCTGTAAATGTTGCTCATTTTTCTTCTACATAATACTCATCTGCTCTGACATATGGAAAAACAGGTCCTGAGAACAATTTACTATTTCCTCCCAAGTGCCCCCACAACTCCTCAATTTACACGAAAGCTCTTGATGGTGAAGCAGAGACAGAGATGAATGCTATCTAAGTGAGAATTAAGTAGATTTAGTGGTGAAGAGCCCATATGGGGAAATCACAGCTTGCATATAACCCTGAAAAAATTTAAGAACAAAGAAGAAAATTTAAACAGGAGATATTTAGTAACTGGGAGCTGAGTAAACAAATGAGAAAGCAATAATGGACGAATGAGATTGTTGTTAATATTACAACAGCTACCAGCACAGTGGAAACCTGCATTAAGGAGAACAAGAGATGTATCTGTTTGGGTTGCCCACAGAAATCAGCAGTAGCAGAACATTGCATTCGCAATAGCCACAGGACTGACTTCAACGGCACAAAACTACTGTGCTGTGCCAATGGCTTTTGGGACCGCCTTGTGAAGAAAGCCATTGAAATAAAACTAGAGGAAAAGAATTTTAACAAAGATGAAGGTTTCGCTCTAAGTAAGAACTGGAATTCAACTGTAAACAAGATGGGACAGTGGAAACCTGGCAGAATGAGGTCCAACCAATCAGGAGTGATGAGTGTTATAAATACCACCAGACTAGACATGCCCAGGCATCATTCTCAATGAAGATGACAGAGTCTGTCATCAAAACGTTGGTTAGAATTGATACCTGCACTTGGCTTGAAGCCCAAGAAGAGTTTATTCAGCTACCAGAGTTTTGGAAAAACTTTCAAAACACGGCTGCCAATATTAAAAGAGCATAAGAATAGACAAGAATAAAGGTAATCAAAGCAACTACCAGAATTTATATAGGTTTTGAATTGAATACTTTCCAAAAAAATTCAGAGAGTTGTAATAAAACAATCAAATTTGATCAAAAGGATCCCAACATTGGGTGGTTAACAAAGACATGAATGTGAGAAGGCTAACACAAGCACCAGTGTAGGGAGCTGGAGGTAGGAGTGTGATGCAGAAGGGTGGTAATAGGCTCAGATTAGGAGGAGGTGATTGCTCTGTTGCATCCTCGAGTAGGATTATAAAGGATGCTGATATTGTGATTAAACTAAACCCCTTGGCAAGGCTAGGAGTTATGAGTATGCATTCCATCACTTGATAACAGTGACTTTTATTTCAATCTTTGTTTAGCCCCCTTGAGAATGGGTCTGGTAACAAAGGCAGTAAAAATTGAGGGAGATAGTGAAGAGGTAGAGATGGGCGTTATTACAAAGTAGATAATGTTATACAGAGGCAGCATTTAGGAGGGCAAAGAACAGATCCACGTTGATAACAAGGATAACAGAGTGAGGATAGAGAGAGAAGTATTTGCTGAAAATACTCTGCTGCTAATTTTATGGGTAAGATTGAAACCAAGCAAGGATACATAGTGGAGAAAGATGTGGTTAACTAATGAATTCAAAGTACTCTTAAAAAACAATGAATACATTGAATTTATATTCTTTAAATAGTTGAGGTACAGTGGAAGTCTTACCACTGCATTCAGGATTTTTTAAAAAGTAAAATGCAATTAATGGCATAACAATATTATCTTGTAGTCAGGAAAAATGAGTTTCATTACCTAATTAGTCACTAATGTCTTGAAATTCAAAGTGAACTTGTTATATTCATTATTAAAAAATACAGTCAGAATTAAGAACAGATATTACTGATTACAAAAGTGATTTATGTTGAACATGGCATGAAACAGAATATAGTTTCAGGAAATATATTAAGTTTTAAAGAACTTTAATAAATTTGCTTTAGAAAATATTAATTTACATAGTTCTGCACTTGGTATTGGAGTGGCATTCAAGCAATGTAAACTACTATCAACAGTTTAAACAACTAGTATACATTGATTCTGAATGCAGAGTATCAATATTATAGATATTGGACGTTTTTAACATGGGAAAATTATTTATTTATTTTAAAATCAAATTGATTATATAACATTGAAAAGCATTAAAACAGATCCATGTAGCTTTAAATGCCGAAATATTTTGTAGCTTTAACGGTGACAATATGATAAAGCTTGAATTTCAAAGGATGGAAGGTTATATTCTGCTCCTCAAACATCTTTTGGCAGATGGCAGCACTAAAGGACATACTCCCAATATCTCCAACAACCACTTAGAAATATAAATGGCATTTTGAAATAAAGATGTTATTGTTTTTCTGCACTTAAAAACAGTTTATTGACATGTTCTTGTAGATAAATTATTCTCTCAGAGAACTTATTCATGCAAATTGCACAAAGAGGAAGAGTACACCTCAAGCTACCTCTGTAGAAATGGAAGCTTGCAACCAGGAAGATAAAGACACAAATTCTGTCTACAGATACAGTCTGTAAAACAAGTAAGTTTATGACATGGATTCTGTAGAATAGTGTAACTGTTATTCATCACACAGTATTAGTCTATCACTATATGTTGAGAAGTTTCCCTTTTAAGGTCCCAAGCAATTCTATTGAACAACCTGCCTCATGTCCTACTTTCTAACCTGGTAAATTACACAATTATAAACTAGAAGAATTATAAAGATGCACTGGATGAGTTACATTCCCGGTCCTGATAATTTTGCCACCCATGACTCCTTGTTGCACCATAATTAGCAAATATGGAGACACCATTGAACTTGTGATGTTCCTTTGTCTGAATACATTATTCTATCGCCTCTTTTTTCCCTTTACTTCTGCATTGTCAATATCAGAGCATCAGATTCTCATCATTTGTTTTTGCTTCTCCTGTTTAAAACTATTTATCCAAGTATAACCAAGAAGTCACTACAGTATTCATGGCACATTTAAAATCAACTATTTCACAGAAGTTTTGATGAGAGAAAGATAATATACAATCCATCTCATCAGTAACAATCAAATTGCACAAGGAATGTTAATAATCAATATTCATTATTTGTATACACAATCATTTTAAATAGGATTCCACCAAAAGTCATTATGACATTTAAAGGCAACATTCACAGAACTATTGGTCTAAGTTATAGACCAGTGATATCTGCATCATCGTCATTAACATGATATGCAACATAGTTGCTGAGTTTTTCAGGCAAAAGGTTAAAATAAAGTTTACTAAATGCACTGGCTACATCTTTTTAAGAGTGACATAAAACAAAACTACGAACAAAAATGAACATCCTTTCATTCCCTCACAATGTGCAAATTAGAAAAGGCAGAGAATAAATGTGTTGTTAGTTCTGCAAATAAAATTCCTTCAGGGGCTTGCTCAGGTGTAAGAATTTATAAGTAATGAATATTCACTCTTTATATGGTAATAAGCTTTGTCAGACTAAGTGAGAATTTTATTTTGTGGTAACAATATCTGCAAAGATATATTGGAAATTTAACTCACTCCAATGTTAAGGGAACCTTTTGCAGTTTGGAGGCAGCTTTTCTTGGACTTATAAAAGCAGTGGTATAGATCAAGTGAGTCTATATAGTGATATAAAATATAAAATAAAAATTCAGCGTTCTTCCACATCCTCAGGACAGTGACCTTTTAAAAGTCATTTCACTGCTCAACAACTCTTTCACTGCCTATTCCATAGCCATAAAATCAGACAGAAAAAAACACTCAAGTGAACTTTTAGTTGTAGAAAACAAAAAAAAACACCAAATGCATTTGTAGACAATAGAATAATGTCTAAACGTTTGTTTTCATGGTTGAAGTTAAGTGCTTGCTTATACTGCTGTAGCCATTTCTGAAATACAACTAATAAAAGCAACTAAACTTGAAGTATAGCATTACTTTGGAGATTTGGTCCTCCCAGTTCTCAAATTCCCATTTTACAGTCACTGTTGAGACAGCATCCGTGGACTTCATTAGTACACTTATCCAATCAACTTCCTGAAGGCTGAGACTGAGATGAAGGAGCAATTGCAACATGGGACTGGACGGGTAGGTTCATCTCCGAACTCTGGTCTGCCATCTGGGTAAGGACTGATGTAGCAACGGCCTCTGCCATTGCTGTTGAACTTATGCCATTTGAAGTGCTGATGGAACTATGCTGGATGACGTGGGTTTGTGGGCTGCTGGGTAGTGGACTATCTATAGAACTCTCATCCTTTTCAGCATCTGATGAAAAATAGACCACAGAATTTGTTACATAGAATTGTTAAACAGCTACAAACAATTACTTTTACAGTATGACAGTAATTACTTAGCAGACAAATAGACTGTGTCAAAATAACTTTAGATACCAATGCATGTCTTACTTGTGTCATTTACTAACAACAAGTCAATGTGCTCTTTATTCCCAAACAAGTAATTTCAATGAAACATTTATCATGTTATGCAAAAACTACACTTTAAAATATTCACACTGATAGAAGGTACTGTCATCCAATGTTTTAATTCACTCATGAGTTGTGGATATTGTTGGCAAAGCCAGCATTCATTGTCCAACGCATGGTGTTTGGGAGGTTTTGATCAACACTGTTGCACCGCAGGATGTGTGCTTAACCCACTGCTCTACTCTCTTCTACACCCTCAAGAGTGTGGCTAGGTACAGCTCAAACTCCATCTATAAATTTGCTAATGACACAGCTATTGTTGGCACAATTTCAGATGGTGATGAGGAAGCGTACAGGAGTGAGATAAATCAGCTAGTAGAGTGGTGTTGCAACAATAGCCTTGTACTCAATGTCTGTAAGACCAAGGAACTGATTACGGACTTCAGTAAGGGGAGTCAAGAGAACACGCACCAGTCCTCACCGAGGGATCAGCAGTGGAAAGGGTGAGCAATTTCAAGTTCCTGGGTGTCAACACCTCTGAAGATCTATTGTGGGTTCATTATAATATTAATACAGGAAGGCACAGCAGCAGCTATATTTAATTAGGATTTTGAGGAAGATGGGGATGTCACCAATGACACTCACAAATTTCGATGGATGTACCGTGGAGAGCTTTCTAAGTAGTTGCATCACTATTTGGTGTGCGGGGTGGGGAGCACTAAACAGGTTCAGGAAAAAGCTGCAGGAAGTTGTAAATTAAGTAATCTCTATCATGGACACTAGTCTCCCCAGCATCAAGGATATCTTCAAAAGGTGATACCTCAAAATGGCGGCATCCATCATTAAGGATCCCCATCACTCAGGGTATGCCGTCTTCTCATTGCTACCATCAAGGAGGTGGTACAGGAGCCTGAAGACACACATTCAACAGTTCAGGAACAGCCTCTTCACCTCCACCATCAGATTTCTGAATGGCCAATGAACCCATGAACACTACCTCAGTATTTTTGTTTTCTTTTCTTTTGCTACCTCTTTGCACTTTAATTCAATATATATTTCCTGAGGTTTGTTGTGGCACTCTTTCAAGCAAGTGGAAAATACTCTATCACATTTCCTACTTTATGAATGTGGGAAAGCTTTGGGGATTAAACCAAAGTCACTCAGCACAGGAACTTTTAGTCAGAATATTTATGCAGTTGGTGCAGTAATATTTTTGGTTAATTGTGTAATTAAAATACTAGCTTTGGTAGATTTTCTTGATATGATAAGACTCTTTTGTTACAGAAATAACATTTCTGGAATGAAGTTACATATTGTTTACTTGCCAAGCCTGAATATCAAACATGTTTTTCTGCTTGTGATCATCATCTAAAGAGTTGTAAATAAAGCTGAAATACTATACATTCAGTGGTGAACATCTTAGCTGACATTATGATGGAAGGAAGGTCACTGATGAAACAACAGGAATAGTCTTGATGATCTTTTGCAGTAATGTCTGGGTATACAAAGGATTGATCGACTTAATTTGTACTGAGTACGATGCTAGCTAATAGAGGCATTCTCCTTCATGCCACACTTGGACAAATGCTGGTATGTTTAAGGCATTTAGACCTTCTATCCATGTTTAACCCAAAACTGCACTGAGGTCAGGAGCTATGATCCTGTCATATTCAAAAAGAGCAGTTTGGTTATTGTAGACAATCGCTTTCATCACAACTATTGATTAGGTGGACAGATGGCATTAATTGGATGAATTTGTGCTGCCTGTTGTGAACAGGACATACAAGGCAATTCTCCTTTTTTGCAGGTAGGTGCTTGTGTTGTAATTGTGTGGTAGAGTTAGAAGCATGCCTTGCTCTGAAGCATGAGTTCAGCACTATGCTGCCACTATTGTTGGAGGCCATTGCTTTAAGTGTGCTCAGCTCTCACTACTGATTCCAATATTTATCTCAACTATACTTCTTCCCACCCCACCTCTGCCACATCTGTTCTCAGGATCCAATCCAGGACATCCGAGATGTCCTCCTTCTTTAAAGGACAGGGTTTCCCTCGCTCTACTATTGATGCTGCTCTCACTCGCATCTCCTCCATTTCCTGCACCCCTGCACTCACCCCATCTTCTGGCCATCATTACAGTGACGAGTCCCTCTTGTCCTTGCCTACTATCCCATCAGCCTCCACATCCAACATATTATCCCCTGCAACTTCCACCAACTCCAAAGAGACCTGACAAATAAGCATATCTTTACCTCCCTCCCTCTGCGATTCCCTTGTCCATTAATTCGTCCCTCTCCATTAATCTCCCTTCAGGCACTTATCCACGGAGATGGCCTAAGTGCTACACCTGCCCATACACCTTCACCCTCACCTCCATTCAGGGCCTCAAACAGTCCTTCTGGGTGAGGCAGCACTTCACCTGTGAATCTGTTGTGGCAGGTGACCCCGATATGACCTCAGTTACATTGGTGAGACCCATCGTAAACTGGGGGAGCACTGTGTCGAGCACTTCTGCACCATCTGCCACAAGTGGGACTTCTCAGTGGCCAAACATTTTAATTCCCACTCCCATTCTGATGTGTTGATCCATGGCCACCTCTTGTACCAAGATGAGGCCACCTTCAGGGTGAAAGAGCAACACCTCATATTCCATCTGGGTACCCTCCAACCTGATGGCATGAATATCGATTTCTCCTTCCAGTGAACAAAAATCCTTCCCCCCACCCCATTCCCCACTCCCCACTCTGACCTTCTACCGCTCATCTGCCTATTTCTTCCCCTCGGTTCCCTCCTCCTTCCCATGACCCTATTGTCAAATCTCTCCTTCTATCAGGTTCTTTTTTTTCCTCCAGCCCTTAACATTTTTCACTCACCTAGCTTCACCTATCACCTTCCAGCTAGCCTCTTATCCCTCCCTCCACCTTTTAATTCAGGCATCTCACCCCTTCCCTCTCAGTTCTGAAGAAGGGCCTCAGATAGAAACATCGACTGTATGCTCTTTTCCACAGATGTTGCCTGATCTGCTGAGTTCCTCCAGCATTTTGTGGGTGTTATTTCAGCTTTCTCTTGGTATTAATGTGAAGTGAGTCCAAGTAGTTGGAGATCAGATTTTGTAATAGTGGAAAGTTGATAAGGAAGCTGAGGTGTTATTTATTCTATATTTATTTAGTTAACTGCTTTGTATTCCTTCGCTGCAGTAGTGGTTTAAACTCAGCCCTCTTGACTATTTATCGGTTAGGAGGTTGACTAAGCCAATAAATACCAACTCTTAGAAAAATTCAAATAATCAAAATGTTAAATGTAAAAATCAAAACATTATAGTATTTTACTTCAAGATGGAAGATCATGATCAGTACACTATGTCCCTCCAGCTAAGTACTTTGTGAAAAGTGAAACTGGTTACTACCAAAAAAATTTTTCAGCTGCCTGTGGTTTTAGAAAAGCATCCTCACATCACGACGCAATGTAGGACTACCATGCATGATAATTGTAACAACACGGCACATTATGTTGTTTCTTTAGAGATTACAGAAATTTTCCCCAGAGTAGCACTGAGTGGTAAAGCTTGCTGTTTTAATAGAACAGTAACTTAGTACTTGAATCCACCTGAAAATATCAAGAAACATATAGCTAGTTCTCAGTTGGATTATGAAATGGGCAGGTTACATTTGTGGCCTTCTACTGGAGGTGCATGGATTGACCAGAGGCTGCTCAGAATATCAATTTTACCAGTATAATATAGGTGCTTGCTGGACTGTGGCATCAAATATATAAATTATATTCTTCATAAAGATAATTTGCTTTGATAAGAAAATTCCCTTTTAAATGGTAGACCATCAGTACATGAATGGAACACTGAAGACCTTTTTATTTATAGCAAAGATTTCTTCATCTGAGGTTCAACTGCCAACTACTCGCAGCGATGGATGATTACTGTACCTGATTCTAATGATGCACACACAGGAGAATAAGCACTGTTTAGAGTCTAAATGCCACCAGCTGTTCTACAGTTGTAGAAAATTAATTGGATCCAGATTTAAAACTAAAAACCTATACCATATCTAACTCATAATTCAACTAATGACACGCTTCTCTTGCAAACTAAATTAATATTTTCATGAAAACCAGAAGTGCTTAATGCAAGCCAAAAAGCAGATTAATAAAAATGTCTACTGGATAATGTTTAGTAATATATCAAACATCCAATTGAAAATTTGAAAGTTTTGAATTTACAATAGTCAAGAAAATATATGCAAGGCTTCCTAATATGCCTTTTATAATTTAGAAGTTATTATTCACAGTGTAGATGATTACAACATAACACACAAATATACACTTATAATTAACCTATAAATCCAGTCCCATCATATTTTCTTAGACTATTGTATTATTATTTTACATTGCTATTGTTCTTTGGCAAATACCCGAATAGTTAAAAGTTTTAAAATACATATTTTTACATTTATATTTTTTCTCAGTTCAGTTGTTGCACTTGGTATCTGAACATTATGCTGCCCATCAGGAAGACAGTTTATATTTAGGGAAAAATATGTGCACAGTATGCATGCCAGTGTAAGGCTCTATCCGCATCAATAAGAAAACACATGCAGAGCTGTCAGGTTGTAGCAATGACTGACTAATCTCTATAGCATTCACTGTCAATAGCAAAGGTCTGCAGTTTTCTTGTATAACATACCTCCAGGCTATACTGTAAATCCTGAAACCACTCAACTGATTGTAGATCAAAGGGCTCTGAACTAAGCTCCGGACCTGATAAAATTTGTGTATAAAATCTAGAGAGATGGATAGTTTTTTTGCCAGCTTGTTTCTTTTCAAATTAATCTTCAATGAATAAAGGCACTTTCAATGCTCCAATTGTTTGTTTTGAATTTTATTATGTTTTTTAATTAAAAAAAAACAAAATTAGGCTACATTTACATATAATGGATAATGAAAAACTTCATCTTTGCAAAGTGCAAAATGGCTGCAAAATTCTGTATTAGTGGAAAATGAAGTTTACATAACAGATTGATATGGTTTATACAGAAATGGTTAATCTGATTGCTACTATTTGTGTGAGTTTATATACTCATTCAGACAGGTAAGCATTATTTTTATCTATTCACTTGGATGCTTTGATAAAATGGTGTTGTATGGTTAGCCTTTATACCTGGACTCCTGCAGTCCATAAGGGGAAGGTGACCTGTGCGTGAAATGAGAAATGGTTTGTAGATTGGTGGCATCTATGTCAAAGAGAGATAGCAATGGTTCCATGTGCCTGCTGTCCATTATTGTTTGATGGAGGTTATGGGTTAGGAGGTGCTTGCAAAGAAACATTCTCCAGTTGCATCCTGCAGATAAGTTGCACTGCAGTTGAAGTACACTGGTGGTGAAAGAATTGGAATCAGTACAGGTTTACTGTCACTGGCATATGCTGTGAAATTTGTTAACTTCACTGCAGCAGTACAATGCAATACATGGTAACAGAAAGCAAAAAATAAACTGAAAATAAGTCTATATTTATATTATCTGGTTAAATTAAATAAGTAGTGCAGAAAATAATAGGAAATTTAAAAAAGTAGCAAGGTAGTGTTCATGGGTTCAATGTCCATTATGAAATCGGATGGAAGGAGCTGTTCCTGAATCATTGATTACATGCCTTCAGGATTCCGTACCTCCTTCCTGATGGTAGCAATGAGAAGAGGGCATGTCCTAGGTGGTGGAGGTCCTTAATGATGGACGCCTCCTTTCTGAGACATCGCCCCTTGAAGGTGTCCTGGATACTACGGATGCTAGTGCCCATGATGGAGCTTGCCTATTTTACAACTCTCTGCAGCTAACTTTGATCCTGTGCAGTGGGCTCCCCATACCAGATGGTGACGCAGCCAGTTAGAATGTTCTCCATGGTACATTTGTAGAAATTTGTGTTTTTTGTGTCATACCAAATCTCCTCAATTTCCTAAAGAAATACTGCTGCTGTCTTGCCTTCTTTATAACTGCATCAATATGTGGACATTACTAATTGTGTCAAATTTTCTGACTGCCCTGCATCCATCTAATCAATTGGAGCATATTACATCACCAGAGATGTTCAGGTGATGGAGGAGCGTAGGAAAGTCAGAAGAGAATGACACAAAATATCAAATCTCTACCCTGTTCCAACAGCCATGGCATTTATGTGGCAAGTCTGTCTCAGATTCACATCAATTGTAAATTCCCAGCATACTAAACGCACAGGATTCAGTTACAGTAATGCCACATAACGCCGATGTCAAGCAAAGCTAGATGAACTCTTTTGGAGAAGGCCACTAGTTGGCTTTTGTGTGGTATGAATATTACCTGTCATTTATCAACCAAGACCTTTATGTTAAACATCCTAACATAGATGACCTTGTCACAAGAGGAACTGTGCATGGAAATGAACACTCATCAACAAACCAATCACTACTGACAACAGAATGGAGGGCAAGTCATTGATGAAACAGCTATAGCAGTAAAGCCCAGAATGTTACCTGGAAGAATGCTTGGACTGAAGATCTGAAGCTGAGATGATTGCCCTCCAACAACTACAAATATTTTTCTGTTCCCCATGCATAACTGCAGCCACTAAAGGGTGCACATCCTAATGTCTTCCACTTAAACTCCATGGTGCGAAACTTAGTTGAATTTTGCCCTAATGTAAAAGGCACACCTCATCTTTGGAATTAAGCTCTTTTGTTTATATTTAAATCAAACTGTAAATGAAGGTTGGAGTCCTGCAGTCATATTGGAATCACTGGTGAGTAATTTGTTAGTGTCAACGCCAATGTAATAGCACTGATGCCAGTTCCTTTCATCACCCCACTGATATTTGAAACTATGCAAAAGTGTTTTATTGGTGGGATTAGGCAGTTTAAGTGGTTTTGGCATGGACTAGATGGGCCAACCGGCTTGTTCTGGTGCTATACTTCTCTATGAGTCTATTGGCTAGGTTATATTTACACATTTTTCTCTAGACTGTGCATGTTTGATGAAGTTTACGCATTGTTCAATAGAGGCAGATATGCCATCTGCACTGGAACAATTATAGGTACAGCCAGTGTTGACAATGTCCAGTCCCCTTGATACTGATATTATGTGCAGTGAATGAAACTGGTCAAACATTTGATTGTGGATGGTGGGAGTATCAGGATGAGGCAAGGAGCATCAAATATGTACTGTCTGGCTGAAGATGGCCAATATCATTTCAGTCATTTTCTGTACAGCACCATAATGTAGATTAGGATATTTATGGATCAGCCTGTTCATTACATATCTGCGTCCTATATTAGGGTTGAACTTGGAAGAACTCCAGCATTTTGATCCAATCTGGGTACAATCATAGAGTTGTTTGGTTCAGTTTAGTATTTGTTTTTCATAGCTGCATCAAGTTGGCAATCATTTTCAGGAGCTTCTGGTGCAGTTCCTGGTGTGATGCTCATTGCAACGAAGTTCACCATCTGCCTTGATGATGAAGAAAGAGTGAGGGATATGTTGAGCCCTAGTATCATGAAACAAAATTTTATTGCTGCTGATAGTTCATAATATTGCATGAATGCCTTAACTTATTCTGATCTGCTAGTCCTGTGCTTAATCTACCAGGTTAGCAAAATGCTGATGACTATGTTAGGCTGGACAATTTCCTTAGTTTGGCCACAGAACTTGATCTCAACAGGATTATGCAGTGGCCACAGCAGCCAATGCAGCCAAACAGAGATGGATCCGTGACTGGCTGATTGTGTTCAGGGTTGAGACTAAGAAGGTTTGTCTTATTTGTGAGTCCAGTACAAGTCACAGTCTTAATCTGGGGTAGGTATGTGGGATCCTTGGTGGGTGCAAACCAGGAGGCCTGAAACAGAGCTTAAACTGTTAGTGATGATTTTACCTTTACCACACTTCGAAGTTACCCTGCCCGAGTTCTGTGCACTTGCTATTTGTACTTCCTATACTTGGTGTCCAATAGGAAGTAGGTGATCATTTGCATGAAATCTCCTTGCCACATTGCCAAAGTAAATTTTGAGGCTTTCTGGGGCTCTTTAACCCAGCTACTCATATATACCCTGATGGGTCTGTTCTGCCCTTTGATGAGACTGTGGCCAGAGATGGTGATGGAGAAGAATCAAAACCTGTCTTCTGGGTATGATTCTACATGATCATGCTACGCTGATGGTTAAAAGTCTAGGTGAGAGCTGCTCCACCTCTGTCACAAATCCCTACATGGCAGAGTAAAGCCTTTTCTAGACATACATAGCACTTTATACATAAAGACAGCCCAATGGACCCTTTGTCATGTCTAATTTTGATCTTTCAGTGTAACCAAATTGTTAGACCAAAGTTTTGTTTTACTAAACAATATAGTAGTTTGATACATTGGATATTAAAGACTACAGATTAGCCTTATTTGTGACATGCAACATCAAAATATTGAAACATACAATGGAATGCATAATTTGGTTCAAATCAAATCAGCTAGGGTTGTGTTGGGCAAATGTCACCACGCTTCTGGCACTAACATAGCACGCCCACGGAGGTGATCTGTGAGCTAACAGCAATGATGCGCATATAAGGTCAGATTAGTTAAGGACAACCAGCTTCCCTTCCTGAAGGAATCTAATGAATCAAATGGATAAATGCTACATGGTTGTTTCTAATGATAACATCATTTTAACCCATGTTTGTAATTTTAATTATGAACTAAATTCATATAAAAATGTTACGGAAAGGTTTGGACTCACCAAATTTTACTCCAGTCTGCTGGAACACTGGGCCAACAACTATACTCATATTTGAAAGGCCATAAACAAAAGCTCTGTGACCCCATTAATTCATTCTCGCTCAAAGCAATATAGTAATGAACCAGTAATAAGGGAAGAAGGAAGAAATACATACTGCTCTTAATAACTTAAACAAATCTTAACCATGAAACAAAATAATATTTGTTTGAAATTATCCAAAAATATGAAAAACTTCATTGCAATATAAATTCCTGGAACCCATAGACAGAAGAGACTACAGATCTTGGATTCTGGGGTTTAAAACAAACTGCTGGAGGAACTTAAAGATCAAGCTGCATCCATGGGTAAAGAAATTGTCGATGTTTTGAGGCAGGATACAGAATCAGATGTAATAGTACTTCTTTTAGTACAGTTTTTTTAAAAAAAACTATTGAATCTAAAGCTTTTACTATATTTAACTGTCTCTCAAGTAAAATGGGAGGAAGTATGACTGAAAATATATCTACAAACGTATAATCCCCATGGTGATCTTGAAAGAAGTGCATCGTTTTATTCTAACTTTATGGACTGATCAAGCTTGAACAATTTCATTCAATTAGTGAGTTTAGTCCTACACATTCAATCTAACTTTAATTTTAGAAAACAGGAATGCAAAAAGAGCCAGATCCTGAGCCATTTCAGATATTTAAAAAGATTGTCTTGGTGCATAACATGCACAGGAGAAAACAAAAAGAATGGAATTTATAGCAACTATAGTTAAATTAAAACAATTTCTCAGGATAAAATTAAATGCAACTTTTTTCATAACTGGTGGACTAAATGAACATCATCCAAACTTTACAAGACACAGATGAATATTTACAGAGGCATGCATTTATAGATGCACTACAATAACCTTTTGGAATTTCTTATACTTTACTTTAAATACCAACTACACTTCCTTGGAACTGCCAACTTGGTTCATTTCAGCTGCTTCATTTCAATAGCCTGGGGATATAGGTAATGGAACATTACTCACTGTGATAGCCAGATTTCTTCTGCATGGCTGTTACAGGGCAATCTTTATGAGCCAGAAGTAGCTGCTTCAGCTGAGCCACTTCATTTCTCAGCAGGGTAACTTCATTCTAAGGAACAAAGAAAAACTTTTACAAAAAAGCATCAGCACTACCTCAGGCATCACAAGAGGGGGGCAAGATTTGAATATTCTCAGCTTTCTCCAAGTAGATGAATGTGGCATTATTCAACTGCAGTTATATTGTAAACAGGTTTGTCTCCTAGTTTAGCTCAGAGAAACTTGTTCTAATTTGGAGTCTAAAGGTTTTGCCTGCACAAACCATTCTAAAGTCAATCTATTCTGAATGTTACAATATACCATGAAGTCAGCTGTACTGTCAAAATCCCACCATGTTTATCTCAAATTCAGGAGGATTTGAAACGATCTTCTTAATGAGCTCCTTTGAACAGCGCGGTATTTAGAAAACACATCTTTACACCATACTTCTACAGCAAGCCTCAAACCAACTACTGTGATCAGAAACAGTAACCATAGATAGTAATTATACAATATACAGGTATGGATTTTGCTTGAATTAAATTACTATTTAGTGGAAAAATATGCAAGATGATCAGCATAGATTTTTGCTCCATGTTATAACTGATGGTTTTGCTTCATTGTATTTAACTGAAATTTAAATTCACTTTTTAGTTTGAAGGGAATTTGAACTGTAGCACAATCCATATGCCAAAGTATAGTTTTAACCACCTGAATGACCAATAACTACATGCAAAGGAATAGTAAATAGATTAGCAGAAGAGTAGACTTCCTAAGGTATGTACGAGCCCTTTGCTACCCAAATGTTATTTAGTGGTCCATGCTTTGGCCTTTGAGAATATTAAAAAGAATTTTAGAAACATACAAATTTTTATACAAGGTTCTACTTTATCCCTATCAGCTATTCTCTATTACTACAATGATCATGTGTTTAGCACAGTGAGTAGAGCATAACAGGCACTAAGAGCATGTGTATGAAAGCTCTACGTTCTTTGCTCATCTGCATGTCGTGTGAAAAATAGCATCTTTTGTTAAGTAGTAAAAAAAAACCACATTTTTCTCTCTAATAAGGAGATGGAGTAATGGATCAAACATAACCCAAAGAAAAAAGGTAGTGACTGAAGCATTTGCATTATGCAATATGGGTGCATTCAGAAAAAAGCAAAACGAAGAACATGTGTTGGAGTAAAAGTAGAATGTGAACAAAGAGAAGGAAGAATAAATTCAAATACCAATAATACCAAAGAATCAATGATACTTAGCACTTAGGTTTAGTTCAATTAAACAATTAGATGTTATTCAAGATCAAAGATAATTATAGTTTCAAATGAATATGAATCTGGGATTTGCAATTAAATGATAACATTGAAATAATCAAAAGCCCAAGATCTTGCTGCTATCGCTATCATACAACTTGATAAAACATAAATGACCAGGCAACACAAACCATTGAATGCTGCACTGTAACAATGTCCAAGAGTGCCTTCCACACGTATTTAACTAGTTTAGAATAATGTAAAAGCAATGATACTTAATTATAACCTACTGCACCAATCATCTGTGTTTGAATGTCAGCTAAGGAATTATAAAAGAACCTCAAGATTGATTAATGGATCCGTACAAAGTACAGTTTAATTATTTTTTTGACATTCAATTTTCAGTAAAAGACATAATGGGTGGCATGCTTAACGGCTTTGCTTCTGGCTAAGATACAAAGGAGAACTGAGATGTTAATGCATTTTTGAAAATCCATTAATATCAGTTCAAGTGGAGCCTACAAGTCTCCACATAAAGAGAGCTTGCACCAAACAATTTGTTCAACATTTGAAACTGAAATCATACTGTTATTAAGGCTTGTATCAATTCCCTGTTCAACAAATTGGCTTTTCAAAGCAACATGCCAGTGGGGAAGAGTAGAAAATGGAAATTCACATTATAATTGTGATAATATTATAGTGAGCTAGTTAATTTCAGTAATAGAAATAAATGTTACAGCCTACCTGTAGTTGTATGTTTGTTGAACTGAGATCCTCTGCCTTCTTTTCAAGAGACTGAACCCACACCTTTCTCTTCTGTCTGCATCTTGAAGCAGCTGCTCGGTTACGCTCTAAAAATTTCCGCCTCTTCTCGTCTGGATCTTCATTCATTGCTCGCCGCCTTCTACCACCACCGCTTGGATGGGTAGGCTGGACTGGGGAGCCCTATAATCAAAGTACCATTCATTCAGCTTACTATAAAATCATTGTTTTTGAAAATCAGACTCTTTAAACAAATACTTTCCAACTTTTTCATTTTTTTTTTATTTAAATGAAAATCCACTTCTCAATATTAGTTTTCACACGGACCCTGCAGGGAAAAAGATATTGACAGGTATAATAATTAAAAACAGAACTTCTAGAAAGCTGAAGAATTCAGAAAATCAATTTTTCTTTACTTCAGGAGCTGCTTTTTAGTTGTAACATTTTATTTTATTCCGCTACTTATAACATAAATATGACCCCTTTGAGAAGCAAAATCTGTTCATAAATATCAACACAAGGAACAGTTTATGACTTAATTGGTAACTTCATATAGAATTGAGCAATAAAGACCAGATACGTCCCTTGATAAAATTAACATTTATTTCTGAAACTGCAAAGGTCATGATTAGCATAAATTCTGTAAATCTATATTTTAGACAGCCAGTATATTTAACAAGTTTTCATCAGTTTTATTCTCCACAGGTGCTGAGTTATGATTCCATATGGATTCAGGTAGAGTGCATTTTTCCTCAGTATTCCTCAGGAAAGTGATAAAGACGGACAACATTAGTCAAGTTCTTCCGTCCGAGAATACTGTAGTAACCTCAGTGAAAATACATTGATGTAGATGTTGGATGAGAAAGTACTAGTCTGGAACATGAACCTAAGTGAGCAGCCCACTGACAATTTCTGGTAGAACAAGATTAGCTTTATTTGTCACATGTGTGTTGAATTGCGTCAATGACCAGCATAGCTCGAGGATTGTGCTGGGGCTACCTGCACGAGTTACCACACATCTGACGGCAACACAACATGCCCACAACTCACTAACCCTAATCTTATGTCTTTGGGACCTGGAAGGAAACCCATGCGGTCACGGGAAGAACATACGAACACGTTATAGACAGTGATGGGAATCGAACCCTGATCAATGACTGCAAGTTATGTAAAGCAATTGCACCAACAGCTATGCTACCATGCTGCCCACAAATTTTGATGGGTTAAAAAGAGAGTTCTTGTCATCACTGGTAGTTCACACAGCAGCTATGATGATAGATGAAAAATCAGCTAACAATAGCATGTTTCAATACAATGTTTTTCCATGTACTCAATGTAATTTTCATTGCCACTGTCAACTGTTGTCTGGTTCAGTGCTGAAACAAGTTTTCTGATTCTCAACTTTTCAACATTCTTACGTTTACAGTTGAATACACAGGACAACCTCGATTTAACACAGGAGTCAAGGGAAAATTTTAACATTTGACATAAAGTTGCTATGTTATATCAAACTAACAGTACCTAATTTCTACCTCGCGGGGGACATAATAATATTCATAGTATAGTACTGTACTTAATCAAATCCAGTATACACCATTCCATCCAAATGGTTTTATTTTGACCTCCACACAATAATTAATCTGCTTCTACTTTCCAATGTTTTTTATTTGCACTAGATGGCACTGTACTGTGCATTAGAACATAGTTCATTGTTGCCAAAAAAGGAAAACAAAATTGTACATTTTCTGTTTTTGTCTGTAAAAGTCCTGTTAAACTTCACACGTAACTGGGCACAAAGGGATTTGAGTTCGAAATACCCTAAGGTTAAGTTATTCTTGCATAATGACAGGCAAGGCATATATATGGCGACTTTAACTTAATTTTATTTCTTAAGTTAACAAAAAGACCAAAAGTATTAGCAATATTAGTTATTGCTATGTAAGTAAAAATACTCATCCTATCATACTTAAAAATATGATGCAAGCATGTTTCAATTAGATTCATGCAAAAATACAGAATAGAAATTTAAATGAACTAAAGAGGCTGAAACTTAGTGTTCAAATACAGTACATTAATCTTAGACAGTGGGAAGATGCTGAATAAAGCCATGCAAAGATCAATTAAAGATCATTCAACTAGAAGCAGAAATGTAAAAGCATAAACTTACATGTTATTGACTTATAAATATTAAAAGGAT
The DNA here is from genome assembly GCF_030028105.1 of Mobula birostris. Lineage (NCBI taxonomy): Eukaryota > Metazoa > Chordata > Chondrichthyes > Myliobatiformes > Myliobatidae > Mobula > Mobula birostris. The sequence goes on along the minus strand of NC_092375.1, from coordinate 167,947,879 downwards.
TGGCATGGGAGTGGAATGATTACGATCCAAAGGGGATCATCTTGTGGTATAAACAATTATGAGCTTTCAGGATCCGACTTCAGTCGTGAAAAGAATTCAGATGAACCTCTCTACATCCTCCCTGAATACCTCCCAATGCTTTGATGATTTTCCTTCAGGAGCTAATTCCTTTATCACACCTTCCTTCTTAATACTGTTGTTTACTCAACTGAAAACCTTGAGTACCTTAGCATATTTGATACAGACTATGTTCACACTGGCTCCACGTGGAGCGAGCCCATCAGTCTAAATATCCTGCATCTTATTCCCCCATCCACTTCTCTCTCATATTTCCCAGCAACCTTTTCTCTCTCATATTTCCACCAACTTTATTCTTTTGCCATATACCAACAAGAAGCAATTAACAATGGCCAACTAACTGACATATAGCACTTTGAGTATGTGAAAAAACCAATGAAACCAGATTTACCATATTACTTATGATCCTCATCACCAGAAGCCATTCCCAACCGGCCAATTTCATCTAATTTCTTTCAATAAAACTTGTCCCTCTGTTACCAATTCCTTCATTCCAACACCCTTTTAAGCCATAGGAGTGTGAGTCAACCTGTCTTTCAAACTTACGGATGCAATGAATTGACGTTAGCAAAACTGAGGGGATGGGCTCATCCCGCTAATAACATCTTTTGCACGTGTTCTTGTCTCAGTGGTAAAGGATGCCTTGTCATGCATCTTTATTGGGCAACTTAACAATAATTAGCAGTAATCAGCTTATCAACATCAGCTCCTTTCTTGAGTTCAAATCACATCAGGTTTTATTTATCTTCTCAGCAAATGGACAATGAGCAGAATAGTATCTATGTACATTGTATCATTTTATAATCAGGCAATTGTAAAATATAATGATTGTTGTATAACAAAGATCCATGTTGGGGGTTATAAACTATAGCATGTTTTTAAATTATATTACGAGGAGAGGCTAAAGAAATTCTGACTTTTATATTAAAAGGTTAAGGGGAAGCAATTCAAAACTAAAAGTGGGTTTATAAGAGAACTGGGAAAGAGAACCATGTAACTAGTGTGTATAAATGAAAGTTATTTCCTGATATAGTAAATAAAGAGATTTTATTTTTTAAAAAAAAAAGAATTTTCATGAAAATAGTTTTGGGAGATAGACATCCTATCAAATACAATGCTAGAAGCAAAATCCAGAATAGATCTTAAAAGGAATTTGAAAAAAGGTTAATAAAAAACAGTACTAATGAAATAAAGGAAATGGTTTTAAGCACATTATGCTTTTAGTTGGTCATAATGAGAGTGGTTTAGCAAATAACTTCATTCTTTGTTTCAGAAAATAATCTATTGTTTCATTTTCTTGCATGTTTTCCCCCCAGCATTTTAGGGATTTACAAAATTAGATTTCTTAATTAACCTGGGGAAGAGGATTTAATCCTTTCACCATGTAGGTTATAAAACTGTAAATAAGGCACATATACCATTATAACACAAAACCTTTCTCTCTCTTCTTCCTTTTCCCCACTCCACCCAAACCTACTGGTTAAGTCATCCATAGAGAAATCATATTAGTCTTCTTCAATCTATGAAATTCCAGTAGTAAAAGTCAATGGCACTCAAAATATAAGCGGCTCTGAACATTGTTGGATTTGCTCTAGAATGTTGAAAAGTGTTAGGAAAGAGTACTTGCAGCTGCTCCGACCAAAACTTTCAAATTATATTTGAATACAAAAATAATGGAGAAAGTCTAGGTTATGAAGGTTATGAATATATTAGGGTTTTTAAGTAATGTTAATGAATAAATAACCTTAATCAGACTAATATTTGTTTTGCCTACCCCTCCGGTGTCCATTATATAGGTGAAATTTATTCTCTTTTTTTTAAAATTTTATTTTTATTTGGATAAGGAATTCACAAATATCATGTACTTTTTTCACACATATAACCTTTTCCATTTTTTTATATGTATAAAACTATATTTATACATTCTTAAGTACACACTGAGATGATATGAAAGGAAATTAGACACCTAAATAGATAATTATGTACTGTGGTAATTCTAATCTATTAGGCTAAGTAATGGTATTAGTTGTTAAGAAAAATGGTAATAGTAGTTTCCATATAACTCTTCTGGACCATTTCCACTGGTCCAAAATGTTGTATGTAAGCCTATGTAGGTGTAGGTGTAGGTGTTTATATCCTAATTTGTTCATGCTTGCTCCTGCCCGCAGACATAATTATCCAATCCCTATGCACTTATTTACTTAATTTTTTCATTTTTTATCCCTTTCCCAAATCTTTTCCTTTACTTGTGTTAATTCTCTATTTTCCAAAAGAAAACAAAAAAAAAAAAGACATTTAGACTAGGGGTGCTTACGTTAGCAATATTACTGTGTTGATGAGAAGAGCAGTATAAATCATTAGGAGAGTCATCTAAAGTCTGCTCGCATTGGGGTTATATATTCAATACATTTATTCCAGATTTGATAAAATTTTTCTTTTTGAATTCTCAGGGAGTAAGTCAACTTTTCCATTTTAAATATTTCCAAGATAATTTCGTGCCAATCTTCTAATGTAGGTGGTATTGGATTTAGCCACTTTCTAGTGATTGATTTCTTACTTGCCGCTAAGAGGGCCTGCAGCAACTTTATACCTTCCTTCTGTTCAAGAAACAATACATGCCCCAAATAGAGCGTCTCAAAGTTCAGAGGTATCTGGGACCTAAGTACCTTAACTAATGTTCTATGAATACCTTCCCAATATAGACTTAATTTAGGGCAATCCCAGAAAATATGAAAATGATTTGCCTCCTTGGAGCGGCACCTTCTCCAACACGTCACGTTTGTATCTTTATATTTTTCCTGATATGGGGTCTTGAAATATCTTATAATGTTTTTCCAACAATGTTCTCTCCAAGTCAAAGAATTAGTCGAAGACCATTGAAAGTTGCAGATTTTCCCCCAAGCCTCCTCTGAAAGTACCAACCCCGCTTCTTTCTCCCACTTCTCTTTAATATACAGTGTATTTACATTTTTAGCATGGGAGAGTGCATTATATACTGGAGAAACTGATTTACTAGGTATTGAACTGCAAGCCGAATTCAGAATCTTGAAAAATTCTAATTCTACTGTTGATAGGTCTGTATATCTACAACTCTGGTTAACATAGTTTCGTACTTGAAGGTACCTAAAAAAGTCATTATGTTCTAGGCCATGTTTGTCCTGCAGGATTTGGAAACTTTGTAATACTCTTTTATCTATAAATGAGAGGTAGGTTGTAAGACCTTTCTTTATCCATAGCTCAAATCTTTTATCTCCTCTGTTGGGAAGGAATTCGGTATCATATGCACACCGTCTAAAGAGTTTTAACATGTTATTAATTCCACATGAATTAACCACCTTCTGCCATACTTTTAATGTAAGATTTATCCAACTGTTTTTAAATTTTTCCAACTGGGCCATCAATCCTTTGTCAGCTATTGAGGCCTGTAGAGGAAAACTGTCAACTAATCCAAATTCTATTTCCTTTCATCTAGCCTTATATTCCCTATTACACCAATATAACAGAGGGGTTATCTGTGAGGCATAAAAATAATTTCTCAGGCAAGGAAGAACCATACCTCCTCCTTCCTTCCCTAACTGTAAGGTGTTATATCGAATTCTAGGTTTCTTTCCTTGCCAAATGAAGCAGGAAATCCATTTGTTCCATTCCCTGAATTGATTATCATCCACCTCCACCGGTAAAGTACAGAAAAGATACAATAACCGAGGAAGAATATTCATTTTTATAGTATTTATCCTTGAATTTAAACTTAAAAAGGGGATAAGATTCCATCTATGCATATCTGCTTTTATCTCTGAGATTAATGGCCCATAATTTACCTGTGACAGTGTTGAAAGATCCTTCGGCAGGGTTATTCCTAAATATTTTAATGATTTAGCTTCCCACTTAAGATCGTATGTATCCTGCAATTTTTTGGATGGTGTATAATTTAGGGACATAACCTGCATTTTCTTTACATTTATTTTATAACCTGATATTTTCCCAAAGTCATCCAACAGTGTAAACAATCCTATAAATGATTTTTCTGGTTCACTCAGATAGACCAAAACATCATCTGCGAATAACGCCACTTTCTGTTCAATCCCTGCCACCTTGATACCTTTTACGATTTCGCTCTGTCTTATTAGTTGGGCAAGCAGTTCAATATATAGCGCAAAAAGGAGAGGAGAAATTGGGCATCCCTGTCTAGTGCCTCTCTCTAAGATGAAGGAGTCAGAGAGGTCCCCATTTATCTTAATTCGGGCTGTAGGGCTGTCATATAGAGTCTGAATTACTTTAATAAACTTTTCTTGAAAGCTGAATCTTCCTAATACTCTGTATAGGAATGCCCAACTAACCGAATCAAAAGCTTTCTCAGCGTCCAATCCTACTACCATTGTCTCTGTCTCGTTCTTATTAACCTGTTCTAATATGTGCAGGGTTCTCCTTATGTTGTCCTGTGTTTGTCTTTGTTGAATAAATCCAGCCTGGTCTAAGTGGATTAGGCCAGGTAAAAGCTTTTCCAATCTGCGCGCTTATATAGATGTAAATAGTTTGTAATCTAAATTAAGAACACTAATTGGCCGATAATTGCCACATTCTAGTTTATCTTTACCCTCTTTAGGAATAACTGAAATAATCGCTTCTCTCCAGGAAGGTGGAGTTTCTCCTCTCTGCAAGATCCAATTAAAGGTGTTAAGTAGTAATGGGGCTAATTGTGTTTTCAGGGACTTGTACCACTCTGAGGTAAACCCATCTGAACCCGGGGACTTTCCAGCCTTTAACCTAGAGATGGCCACATTCAGTTCTTTGACAGTTACTGGTTCTAATAAACTTTCATTTTGTAAATCTGTAAGTTTAGGTAGGTCTAAAAAATTCAATACACTGTCTATATAGGGCTCATTGGGGGCCCGGGGTTGGGAGTACAGCTCTCGATAATATGTTTCAAAACTCTCTTGAATTTTCCCTATTGTACTCTCCACAAGCTTTGTCTTTGGATTCTTTATTTTATGAATTGTATTGTCTGCTTGTTGTTTTCGTAATTTATATGCTAATAATCTAGCTGATTTACCTCCTACTTCATAATTCTTTTGTCTCAGGTAAAGAAAATTTCTTTTGAGTTTCCAACGTATAAATATCGTCAATTTCACTTTGCAATTTCCTAATTTCCTGTTTTCGATTTGAATTACTTTTGTTGCTATCTACAACTTGAAGTTGTTTTAATTTTCCTTGAAGGTCTGCTAATTTTTGTGCATTGATTTTTTTCATCTGAGTGGTAATGGAAATAATTTTCCCTCTCAGTACAGCTTTCAATGTATCCCATAAGATCACTGGTGATGTTTCTCCCGTGTCATTAAGGTCTAGATATTCTTTGATTTCTCCCCTTAATCTCTCCATTACTTTCGGGTTATTGAGTATATGTGAGTTTAGCCTCCATAGTGTTTTCCTCATTTTCCTTCCCAGGATTAGAGACATAGAGACTAGGCTATGATCCAACAGATCAATTGTTGCAATATTACAGTTTTTTATCCTGAGTCTATCTGTATTAAAGATAAAGAAATAGTCTATCCTTGAATAGGCTGAATGAGGGAAAGAGTAATGTGTATAATCTTTACTAGTAGGGTGTAATTTCCTCCAGACATCTATAATTCCCAACTCCTCCATCAATGAATTCATTTTCCGAGTCAGAGGTTTATTCTGAGTAACTATTCTTGAAGAATCTAATAAAGGATTTAATCTAATATTAAAATCCCCTCCACAAATTACTACCCCTTGAGAACTGACCATTAGGTCAAAAATATGTCTATAAAATGACCATTCACAACCTGGAAATTTATTCTCAAAATGACATGGGTTAACTAAGTTAGTATGAATTTGTAAAAGACATGCTCCATTTGATAAATTTATTAAGAGATGTTTGAAGAAAGAGATGCTATGGCTATGGATTTTTTTCAAAGGCTGTTTTATATCACGAGGCATAGAAGGATTTTTGCTAAAATTAGAGATCCAATACTAAAAGGAAAACCTAAAAAAATAAAATGCGCAGATTTGATCTTGGGTAAATGACACTTAGTGCAGCTGTAAACCAAATGTTTGAAATGGACAGTAATGAACCTCCCATATAGTTAATCTCCTATAGTGTTGCACACAGGAGAGAAGATGAAAAGTACTGTTCAGATAAAGCAACATTAGACAAAATGGAGTAGACCTCTGATGTAATTTAGATTCCAGCTGTAGTATTTCCATTACAAATGTGGACAACAGATTTGCTGATTGCACAAGAAATTCATCTCATACTCTGTGGTGACGTTATGGGTAGTTGGATTGTGGAAAGAGGCGGCAATGGTGAATTAATTACATCATGACAAATTTACTGTCCACTTTTAATAGAAACTGCCAATGAAAATTCCTCTTACTATAACCATACTTCAGTATGAGGATAACAACATTGCAAATACTACAAATATTACAAGTGTGATTAACTGAAGACTTAACGTTCAGAAAAATGTAGACAATGGATTGAGAAGACTAATGTCAGATAAAATTTCACTGCTGAGCTTCACCTGTGAGGAGCAAAACTAGAGATCTAAATTGACTACCAGTTATAGATATGATTTTCCCCGCCCCCTAATTCATCACTGGGGGTTTCATCTGAAATTTCTAATTTTTATGATCATGATTATTGAAAATCGTATCTGAAATTGAATGGGAAAATGAACTGATAGTTTTCAGAAGGAAGATAAAGAAAATATGTAATCTACAAACGTTTGTATATTACATATATATAATTTAAATTATATTAAGATTATATAAAATTCATATTAAAATTTTTATAAATTATATTACATATAAACCCTACTTTAATGAATGTTGTATGTAAATAAGGCAGTATGCTAGCATAGTGATTAGCTTAACACCAGCGACTCGGGCTCAATTTTGCCACTATCTGTAAGGAGTTTATACTTCCTGTGACTGCATGGGTTTCCTCTGTGTGCTCCCATTTTCTCCCACGTTCCAAAGATCTATGTGTTTGTGGGTTAATTGGTCACATGGATATAATTGTACCTTGCCAGGTCTCTAAATAAAAATAAGTAAACTGTAAAACTTTACATGGCATAGAAGAACTCAACATGAAATTGGGATCTTCAGACATTATGGTTGAGGAAAAGCTGATATAATTTTAAAATAATCGCGGGTAAACCAGGTAAAAATAATATAAATGTTAAGAACAATTTTCCCTAAATAATAAAGGTAATTAGTTATTTTCTAAAGTTCATGTGATTTAAAACATAGCTTTACACAATAGTGTGCTGACTTGCCATTAGTGAAAACAGCAGTCCAGGCCTGAAAAGATGAAAAAATGCTTCCCCCCCACACCCCCCAACATTTTTTATCCTCCTTTTCAATCATCCACTTAATACCACAATCATCATCATCATCACAACATCATCCCATCCCTAAAATCTCAAGAGTTAAAAGAGCCAAGCCATTGCACATATTAGGACACAATGCATTTTTGTGTCAATCTAATTAAAGGAGGGTAAACTTAAAAAAAACTAAAGGTTTCAATGAAATAAGTATATCAACAAATTCTCCAATGAAGAGCAATAATCAGAAAGGGAACATAACATTGGATTCTTGAGACAAAGCAGTAGTATAAAAAGTGATGGGAATGATGGTGAAACTATAGAATACTTTATTGGATCACATTTTAAGTACAGCATCCTTTCTGTTCACTGAAACATTCTAGCTGGCAGCAGTCCTGAGAAGAGCCACGAGCATCCTTGCTAGTGTTAAAAATCTCACTGCTATAGAAACACTGGAGAAGTGGCTTTTAACATCACTACAAGAATAGTCATGGCAACATGTTTAAATTACTATATGGTAAGTGAAAGAATCATCAAGAATGGGACTTTGCACAACGAATAAATATGTTCAAAATCAATCCCTCACGGGCATGTATGGTAAATAAAAACACTAAGAATCTCATGAATATTACAATGACAGGACCTGTAGAGGTATTCTGAATGGAAAAAAATCATGGCAGGCCAAATATTCTCCAATTATGATGAACTTGTCCTTTGTTTAAAAAAAATCTGTTTCTGGAAGTGCAAGTAATCTTAACTGCAGTGCACTTATCCTTCTTAATAAAATGTGATAAAAATGTGTACATCCTATATGAAGATTCATGTCTTTAACATTATTTTTTGATAGACATACATGCATCTTTTTTGGTTTGATACAGAGTTACAAATAAGCCACATTCACATTTCACATTTTGATGCATCATTGTTAAGTTACATACCACTGGTTGAGTAGTGGATGTTGCAGCCTGCTGAAGTGACTGTGAATGAGTTTCCTTTGTCTGGATCCTCACAGTCCCACTTGTTTGACCAATGGCATTGTTACCATTAGTAACCTGAGGAAGCTGTTGTGTTAAAGCTGCCTTCAGTCGCTGCAGAAAAAAAACCCAGCAGTTTCACTGGTATGCCAAAGTATCAAGTAATATTCAAGAGAATATACAGGTACATGAAATCTGTATCAGTACAGACACTGGGGCAGACTTGTAAATGTAAACTGAAAGTACAAACTGTTTAAGTTCCTTATTAGTAATACAGTTTTTTTTGGTGAAAAGTGTCTCTGTTGAAACTTAAACATGGTATTAAAAAAAAATCTACCCACAATGGAATCTGAACATTTTTATGCATCAGATAAAGTACCATTATCAGTCAGGCTGATCCATTACTGCTGGTTCATCAAATTTAAATGTAACTGGAGGAAAAAGTATTTCATGGACTGTTCTTCTTCTCGCCCAAAGTAACATTGACAATGGACATAAATATAAATATGTCAACTCTATTTGGATAAAAATGACTTCTGTGATAGCAAATTTCATCAGAAAAAGTTGGGGCAAATATGGGAGCACTAGTAGAAAATCTGGACCCTTCAGCTTGTTCTACCATTCAGTCAAATCATGGCTGATACATAACCAAATCCAATTTGGCCCTCAATAAACTGAGTTAAATTTAAAATTTGATAGATTTTAATTAAAGGTATTTATCAATTAACATCACTAGCTGAAATGTTCTACACATGAAATTCACATCAGTGCTTCAAGTTTCCCATCCTGCAAAACCTCTGCATTTTTAGAACACGATCCCCTGCCCTAGTTTTCCTCGATCGTATTTATTCGAACAAATGTCTTCAAGATTTTGCTCAGTTATCCCTTAGGTGTTTAAATTGCATGGAATGCAAACTAGTTTGTGTAATCTGTTATTATTATGTTATTATTCTTGTGCATTAAGCCACTCCTTTCAAAACCTGGTGCAGAGAGTTACATTAAGTACCATCAAGCAAGGACTACATTGATATATCACAACTTTTATTCCCTTTTATCCTAGTCCTCTTGACTGAGAACAAAGTATTTGTTAGCCTTCTTTATTATTCATGTAGCTGTCCATGACATTTTAATAATCTAATTCTTGTGGAACCTAACGTGTCTAGATTTCCAATGTTTCTAACATTTTCTAGATTATGAAACTACATGGTTCTGTTCTTCTTATTTCCAATGTAGTGCCTTCATTACTACCTGCAATGAAATCTGTTTGCTGCATTTTTGCCTATTTACTTAATTTACTAAAATTTCATTGTAAATCAATGGTTTCTCTTACATCATTCACAATATCGCCTTCCTTTATGTTATTAACATATTTAGATACAAACCTAAGAAGTCATCATGTAAATTAATTGAGGTTCCAATACAAACCTGGAAAATCTAGTGAAAACCTGCCTATTTTAGTATCTATTCAAAATTCAAATTCCCAATCTCTGATTTTTCAGTCACCTTCCATCTTTAATGAATAGTTCTCTTTTGAGAGACTACTGAATGCCATCATTCAAAGATATTTCTTATTTACTACTTAAGTCACCTCTTCAAATGATTCAACAAAGTTGCCCGGCATGAATACTTTTTAAAAATCCAGGCTGGCTTTCTCTGACCAGCTAACAAGTTTCAGGTGTTCAGTTACTCTAACCTTAATTATAAACTCCAGTCGATCTCAGACAATGGGGATTCGGCTAATTGGTCTGTAATTCCCTGGTATCACTTTTTCACAGTTCTAAAATAGCAATGTGAAAAATGCAACTTCTAGTCCAAAGCAAATGTTCCCGAATCAAGGGACCTTGTCAGGAAGATGGAAATATTAAATCAGCTATTTATGCTATATCCCTTTTTTATATATAAAATAGTGTAAATTTTATAAACATCTAAACTAATCCTTTTCAGATTAATTGCAGCCATGAGTAGATAAGGATTATTTTCTAAAGGGCATTAGCATTTTTATTTTACAATTCTATAAAACTAAGAGGCTGACTGTTCAAGTATTTAAACAAAAAGATTCTTTCGCCAATTTGAAGTCCAAAAAAAACGGCAGGTATAATGGGGTAGAAAACTTAATGCAATTGCCTAACTTTAGAATGCTTTTCCACATTATGCACATTTTAAAGTTTTCTTAAGAAAATCTAACTTTTCCAAGAAGATCGTCAATATCTGGAGATATTGCTTATCTATCTTCACTTGCCACTAACATTATTCTGAAACTCGTTTTTTAAGTTTTGGGTGTCAATAACAATATTTTCACAGCATTCAACAACTGGAACAGGAAAAAAAACAAATGTGGTTTAATTTTTAAGCATACTAAACACCACATTTATCCCTAACTTTCCCAAATACCTGCACATCATGCTGCATTCTTCAGGTAGAAGAGAGGACCTTTAACAAGTATAATATTTGATGATCATTTCAGATAAAATTCATTTTCTTTTCCAATTCAGGTATTTATCTTTTGCATTTTATAACTGATATACAATGAGTATTTTATACATTCAATATCATGCTCCTTGAAGGAGCATCATCTTCAAGACAGTTTCTTTGAAATTATTTTGCAGGCTTTAAAATAAATAAAAGAAAGACTTCTGTGAAAATATTTTCTCTATACCAGGACCTTCAGATCTTATTGTACTGCAACACTTTGAGTCTCTGCTTAAATCATAACTTAAATTTTAGTTTACCTTTCCAAAGTGGATGATCTCACATTTCCCCATGGAATCAATTTCCTGCAAAACACATAACCTACCTATCACCTTTTGCAGACTACAGGAATTCTGCAGATGCTGGAAATTCAAGCAACACACATCAAAGTCGCTGGTGAACGCAGCAGGCCAAGCAGCATCTGTAGGAAGAGGTGCAGTCGACGTTTCAGGCCGAGACTGTACCTCTTCCTATAGATGCTGCTTGGCCTGCTGCGTTCACCAGCAACTTTGATGTGTGTTACCTTTTGCAGACTCTTTGTTATCGCCTCGTAACTTGCTAACTTCATCTTAATCCATTACACAGATTATTGAGAGTTGAACTTCCAGCACTGATACACAAGTTATTGGCATATTACATTAACTTTTTCTCTCTTCGCAGATGCTGTCTAGCCTTCTGAATGTTCTTATTGAAAAAATTCTGCATTGCACATAAAAACTGATTTTAACCATGAAATTGGTTACAGTGGTGTCTGAAAAGAGGATGCTGTCTAAGTTGCATGCCATCTTGGTCAATGTTTCCCATCCTCTACATAATGTACTGGGTGGGCACAGGAGTACATTCAGCCAGAGACTCATTCCACTGAGATGCAGCACAGAGCGTCATAGGAAGTCATTCCTGCCTGTGGCCATCAAACTTTACAACTCCCTTGGAGGGTTGGACACCCTGAGCCAATAGGCTGGTCCTGGACTTAGTTCATAATTTACTGGCATAATTTACATACTACTATTTAACTATTTATGGTTCTATTACTATTTATTATTTATGGTGCAACTGTAAGGAAAACCAATTTCCCCCGGGATCAATAAAGTATGACTATGACTATGAAATTGGTAAAATCTATTCCGATGAATCATTGATAGTTAATATAGCTATCATGTAGATGAAACATGCTTCAACAGATCCTGACTGTAAGCACCAATTTGGACTGATTTTTCTGCAGCAACACTAAGCGATTTGTAAAGTCTTTGACCTTATGCAAATATGACCACTAGTTTAATTTTAATATTTAAGTTTCATCAGCAAATTATTGTTATGCAAGATTGTTAAACAGCCATCAAAGTAGTCACTTTATGCTTTAACTCAACTGAACAGTCAATTACTTATATTCATATATACAATATAGTTCTGTTTTTCACTGCTGTACAGCATCAGCTCTAGCTGAAGCAGCAATCATTACATCTGATGACAGTCTTCGGTAAGCCTCACTGCACTATCGCTGTATTAGCTGTCAACTGCTCATCTGAATATATTTTACCAATTTCATGATATTCTTTAATTTCATGGATCAAATCAGATTCACAAGCAACATAGGATTTCCCCATTCTGATAATATGAACAGCCAATCAAGAATTTTGTCATTAGACTAAAAGGAAGTAATGTATCCTGACATGCAGTACAAATTGATAGTAAAAATAAAAACTGTTTTGAATTGTTCGTTTCAATAATATTTTAAATGCTATTATGAAAAATCCTCATTAAGCAAGGATATATTTCACATTCTTTCCTCATGCTACTTAAAATATGTATTGCAAGTATTCTTCTGCAAAGCAAGGCAAAATACGTTCAGCAAGTAATACTGTCAATGACTGAAAATTTTAACATGTTCGATAATTCATTAATACTAAATAAATTTTCACTGCAGAAATAATGTGGCAAAACTGCTTAAGCAGCAATAGAACATAGAATGTCAACAACGAATGTGGTACCTATTTAACATTGTACCCAAACTTCTGATTTCAAAGGAAAAGGAAGAGTAGTATACAACCAGCAGTTGATTCATATAGGAACCTGTTTTGCCCTGTTGATGGTGATTAATTTACAGCTGCCTTGTTTTGTCACTGGGTAAATGCAATTGCAAATTAGCTTACAATTCTATATGCAGAAATATACACAATTTTGTTTAAATTCTCATTCACATAAACTGTCGTCAATGATGCTGGATGGTCAGATTTGTAATCTTCTTGCCATCCTCTGCCAACCTCATTGGCTACACTTATTCATATTTGTTCATTTATGAAGCACAATTCCTAAAGGAACTGAAAGCTGTAAAAGGAATACAAGGATATCTCTGTGAACACCTGCTAACACTCACTAATACTTTACTGTCATACCACTGTACATTTTTGACAGCAGCAATATCATGCGTCCTCTCCCAATGGATTATAAAAAAAATCATTCTACAATTACAAATTTGAATAATGGAAAATGAAATTCATAAAAATCCCATGACTTGTTCAAAATTTTATGTTCCTGTCAAATTAATTACAGTGCAATACAATTTCTAAATATTGTATAGATAAAATATTAAATACTTTCATATTAATATTTGACTTGCTCTACCAAATAAACTTTTAAAAATCAACTTTGATACAATACTAAAAACATAAGTAATGTACATAATTACTTCTGCAAATCCTATAATTATCTCCATTACCAGTAGTTAAGGCTGAACTTGAAATATCACCCAAGGAGATTAGAAAGCAAAACAAGCATCCGTCGGTGGGGGGAGGAATAGTTCCCTACAACATTTTGTGAAAATTAATCCAAAACTAACAGGTTTGGGTGTGGAAATAATTTAAAATTTACCACTGGTTACTAATATCAATAACTAAAAAGAAAACTACTTGTAAGTCAAAATGAACCTATAAAATATTTAAATTGTTTTGCAATTATATAATGTTTTCATTTAGGAGTACAGGTGGGTTGATTTTTTTTTAAAAAAGGTATAGGGAAAATAGCTTAATAACTATTTTGCAATTACTGATGTTATGCATCTTTGTAATCAAAACAACAATGTAAGCAAAATATATTTTTTGATGAATATATATTCTCATTATCCTATTTCATTTATGTTTGTTTTTTTACTTGTAGTGTCCTAATTAAAAGGAATAGTAGTCACTAAATTACTAGGAAGTGAAACACACACTGTATTTATCTGCTTGTCAAAACATAACTAATGAGAAAGCATTCCAAACGAAATAGTTCTCATATTTTAATTTACCTCAAAAAGCTTCACAAATGACAATGCCACTATTTTCTTTAGAAAATGAACCTCTTTCTGGTGGTACAAACCTATCTGTCAAGTGAATATGCTCAGTATATAGTTCTTCTCTAAGCAGACAGCTTACAGAACAAGATATTAAGCTTCAGAAACAATTCATGAAAAGTCAAATTCATATTTCATATCTGCCATAAAAACTCATCAGTGTAATAAACCCCCCTTCTCTAGGGTTTTAGCCTACCATCTGCTGCTATATTACTTATCTTTATTTTTCAACTAATTAACAGCATAATCTTCTAAATTCAGCAAGTTAATTATCATTATTGTGGTCTTTGCAGCATCATCAGTCCTTCTGAAGCAGTCGCTCTCCACCCCCAGAGAATGTGTGTAAATGAAGCAGGTTGGGAGAGGGTCTGTTTCCTTGGAGCAGGCTCATTAGGTGTTTGCTGATGAGCTCGGCATGCAGGGAAGCAGGTCACAAGAATTCTGCTGAACATGAGGTTCCATACTGGGCTCAGTCTGCTTAATGTATGTTTTTGAACCTTTGCCAAGCTGCCCTCCATCAGCTCTCACTAGAATGTACCCTACAGCAAACACTGTTGGCTGCCCACTGTGTGCAAAGCAATTCCTCAGTTTGTCACAGGAGTCTTACACAGACTTCTAGGGAAGCAATAGCTGGCTATATCTAAGACAATAACAAAACTTTTCCCTAGGCAGCTTAACAGTCACTCACATCTGCTAATGCTAAATCGCCCAATAAAGATCATTAAAAATCTACATTTGTTACAAAGTATTTATGCAATGTTAAATGTATATTGCTAAATATATACTGTATAAACTAGCAATACAATATTGTTTTTCTATGTAAACATTATTGCTACCTGTTTTGCTCTCAAAGTGAAAAAAACTTTTAATACAGTATCATGATCAACAGTTGTAAACCCCATTCTATATCAAGACTTTGGCTTTTGTAAAACTGCTTCAGATTAATCTTCTTTTCAAACAATACCAAATCTGTTGTCCTATAACCTTGTCCAAACTTTGTCATGTTTTGGTGCTATCTAGCAACAGATGGATTTTAAATTAGATTATCAACGGAATATTTAGGTATTATTACACCTAAGAAATTGAGTTATTCTTTCATCTCCCCCCCATCCCAAAGGTCCTGGAAAATTCAACATGAAACTGAGATACATACATATTTTATTCCCTAGAGCAATAAACTGGTGAGCATATGAAGCAAACAGCTGCTTGTTCACCCCAAGGAATTTGGCCAAACAATCACTGCCACTCAGTTTCTTCGTAACAGCTCAAAATATACCTTGACCTCTCATTGGTTGTCCTGCAGCCAACCAGGGATGAAACATTATATTACGCCATACAAAAATTCCATTCCTCGGCCAGCAACCCAATTACTCTCTATGGTTGCTGTGATAAACTGGACCATAATCTTCACATTTCCTAAACTTTGCTATCACCCCTCCAACACAGAATCACCTAATTACACTTCTGGTGGTAACACTGTGCATTTTCACCCTGAGTTCAGCCCATCTTTATGAAGATAATCATTCTGGGTGAATCACACCTGGGTGAAATATCATTCCCCACCCACATCTCCTCCATTTCCTGAACATCTGCATTGATCCCACACTGGATCAGCAAACTTGGTGATGATACAAAGACTGGAGGTGTAGTGGACAGTAAGGAAGGTTTTCAAAGCTTGCAGAGGGATTTGGACCAGCTGGAAAAATGGGCTGAAAAATGGCAGATGGAGTTTAATACAGACAAGTGTGAGGTATTGCACTTTGGAAGGACAAACCAAGGTAGAACATACAGGGTAAATGGTAAGGCACTGAGGAGTGCAGTAGAACAGAGGGATCTGGGAATACAGATACAAAATTCCCTAAAAGTGGTGTCACAGGTAGATAGGGTCGTAAGGAGAGCTTTTGGTACATTGACCTTTATTAATCAAAGTATTGAGTATAAGAGCTGGAATGTTATGATGAGGTTGTATAAGGCATTGGTGAGGCCGAATCTGGAGTATTGTGTTCAGTTTTGGTCACCAAATTACAGGAAGGATATAAATAAGGTTGAAAGAGTGCAGAGAAGGTTTACAAGGATGTTGCCAGGACTTGAGAAACTCAGTTACAGAGAAAGGTTGGAAAGGTTAGGACTTTATTCCCTGGAGTGTAGAAGAATGAGGGGAGATTTGATAGAGGTATATAAAATTATGATGGGTATAGATAGAGTGAATGCAAGCAGGCTTTTTCCACTGAGGCAAGGGGAAAAAAAAACCAGAGGACATGGGTTAAGGGTGAAGGGGGAAAAGTTTAAAGGGAACATTGCAGGGGCTTCTTCACACAGAGAGTGGTGGGAGTATGGAATGAGCTGCCAGATGAGGTGTAAATGCGGGTTCTTTTTTAACATTTAAGAATAAGTTGGACATACATGGATGGGAGGTGTATGGAGGGATATGGTCTGTGTGCAGGTCAGTGGAACTAGGCAGAAAATGGTTCAGCACGGCCAAGAAGGGCCAAAAGGCCTGTTTCTGTGCTGTAGTTTTCTATGGTTTCTATTCTTGATGCCATAACAGTAATAAGAGTTCCTCCTGTCCTTACCTACCATCCCATCAACCTCTACATCTAACACATCATCTTCCGCAACTTCCACGATCTCCATAGAGAAGAACATACCCCTTCAAGTCAGTATTTAGTTGAGGTACCTTTGGCATCACTTATAGCCTTGAGTCTGTGTGGATAGGCCTCTATCAGCTTTGCACATCTGGACACTGCAACTTTTCACCATTCTTCTTAACAAAATTGCTCAAACTCTATCATATTGTATGGGGATTGTGACTGAACAGGTCTTTTCCAGTTCAGCCACAGAATCTCAATTGGACCGGGTTGCTGGCCGGGGGGGGGGAGGGGGTGGTGGTGAATACTTATAAGCACTGTATCTTTACCTTACCCTCCCCACACCTTCCGCAGGGATCACTCCCTCTGCGGTTCTCTTATTCATTTGTCGCTCCCCACTAATCTCCCTCACGGCACTTAGCATGGCAACAGGCCTAAGTGCTACAACTGCCCACACACCTCCTCCCTCACATCTATTCAGAGCCCCAAACAGTCCTTCCAGGTGAGGCAACACTTCACCTGTGAATCTGCTGGGACTGTCTATTGTGCCGGGTGCTCCCGATGTGGCCTCCTTTACACTGTTAAGCTCCATCGTAAATTGGGACCCTGCTTCATCGAACACCTCTACTCCATCCGCCGCAAGTGGAACTTTCCGATGGGAAAACATTTTAATTCTGATTTCCATTCCCATTCCAAAATGTCAGTCCATGGCTTCCTCTTGTGCCAAGATGAGGCCACCCTTAGAGTGGAGGAACAATACCTTATATTCTGTCTAGGTAGCTTCCAAACTGATGGCATGAATACAGATTTCTCCTTCAAGTAAAAAAATTACCCCCCCTCCTCTATTTCCCACTCTGACATTTTAGCTCTTTTTAATCTGATCCATCCCCTCCTCCTTCCCTTTCTCCTATTGTCTACTCTCCTCTCCTATCAGATTCTTTCTTCTCCAGCCCTTGACCTTTCCCACCCACCTGGCCTCACCTATCACCTTCTACCTAGCCTCCTTCCACTCCCCCTACCTTTTTATTCTGGTGGCTTCTCCCTTCCTTCTCAGTCTTGGCCTGACTGTTTATTTATTTCCACAGATGCTGCCTGGCCTGTTCGGTACCTCCAGCATTTCGTGTGAGTTATCATGAGAAGTAGTTATCTTTATTCTTTCATTTATTTTTGCTGAGGATAAGCTAACCAGCATGCAACACCAGAGGACAACCAAGAGAAGAGTTTTTGTTGCCTCACAAAGCAACAGCACTGGGAGGCAGTGGTGTGAAGGTGCACTGCAAGACACAGGAAATACTTCACAATCAACTGAATATCTGCTGGGCACAGACCTGCCATCAATGAATAGCTTCATCAGCTAGCTTATTGCATTGTAAAATTCAAAACTTAGCTTCCTATAAGGAGCCTGTTCAACATGGTAAATAAGATACTGGGCAAAACCCAAGAAGTGCCTACAAAAATGGTAATTCAGAGGTCAGAAACAGAAATATGGAAATGTAGAAAACAACAAGAGGAGACAAAGAAAATATTAAACATTTCATAAAGAAATAAGAAATTGAAAGTAGTATCCAGACTGATAAAAGCATTTCTCAAAATATACACTGTGGTTAAAGACAGACCGGTGACATTTTAATAAACAAGATGGCAGAATTTAAAATGAATACTTTGTTTCCATTTTCACAGTACACAAAAGGATAAAAGAGCAGACACAGAAAGGAAATTAAAAATAAATCAAGTGAAGGAACTTACTGGATTCAATATAAGTAATAAAAGAATAATGGAGAAACTAATGGGATTTAAAATAGATAAATCTCTAGGACCTGACCATTTTCACCTCAGGGTATCAAAAGCAGATGAAGGAATTGCAGATAGATTAGTCATAATCATTCAAAGCTCTTGATTCAGGAATTATGCTGAAATGCCATTACCATTTTATCTTCAAGAATGGTGGGAGAGAAAATAATAGCTTTACTTCAGTCTGGTGTGTTTCGGATAAGTTTGGGAAGAGTGACTATAACAAGAAATTGCTGAACAAAGAGAGACAATTTAGCTGTAAGTGCAGCTCACAACAGCACAGGACAGAATAAGGCCATTTATCCCATTGAGCCTGTGACATCTTTTTGATAGAACTAAAAAAATTCCACTTTTCTATCCCAATGCCCCTTTAATTATTTTCTCAATAAATATTTGGCCACTTTTCTGCTGTAAACTAGGTGTTCTAGATCAGAGCAAATAGCTATCAAGAACAGTAAGTTTCCTTATCCCACCACCAAGCACGTCTTTCCCTCCTCCCAAATTTCTGCTTTCTGCAGGGATCGCTCCCTATGCGACTCCCTCGTCCATTCATTCCCCCCATCCCTTCCCACCCGGCACTTATCCTTGTAAGCAGAACAAGTACTACACCTGCACTTCCTCCCTCACCACCATTCAGGGCCCCAGACAGTCCATCCAGGTGAGGCGACACTTCACCTGTGAGTCTGCTGGTGTGATATACTGTGTCCGGTGCTCCCGGTGTGGCCTTCTATATATTGATGAGACCTGACGCAGATTGGGAGACCACTTTGCTGAACACCTACACTCTGTCCGCCAGAGAAAGCAGGATGTCCCAGTGGCCACACATTTTAATTCCACGTCCCATTCCCATTTGTCAAACCATGGCCTCCTCTACTGTCGAGATGAAGCCACACTCAGGTTGGAGGAACAACACCTTATATTCCGTCTGGGTAGCCTCCAACCTGATGGCATGAACATTGATTTCTCTAACTTCCGTTAATGCCCCTCCTCCCTTTCTTACCCCACCCCTATTTATTTTTTTTTATATTTTTCTCCTTTTTTTCCCTCTTTCTTTCCCTCTCATAAATACTCCTTGCCTGTCCTCCATCTTCCTCTGGTGCTCTCCTCCCCCTTTCTTTCTTCCAAGGCCGTCCGTCCCATGATACTCCCCCTTCTCCACCCTTGTACCCCTTTTGCCAATCAACTTCCCAGCTCTTGGCTCCATCCCTCCCCCTCCTGTCTTCCCCTATCATTTTGGGTCTTCCCCTCCCCCTCTCAAATCCCTTACTATCTCTTTTTTCCGTTAGTCCTGACCAAGAGTCTCGACCCAAAACGTCCACTGTACTTCTTCCCATAGATGCTGCCTGGCCTGCTGCGTTCCACCAGCATTTTGTGTGTGTTGCTTGAACTTCCAGCATCTGCAGATTTTCTTGTGTTTAAGTTTCCTTATCCCATGTTTGCCTATCTGTGGATACTGATCCTTCTGCTACTAAAACGCCTCCTTCCTTTTATATTAAAACTATTCTAGGTTCTGAACAACTTTTTCAAATCTTTTATCCTTTTCAGCTATACATAGAACAATCCTAGGATCTCCAGTCTCTAGAAGAAACATCTCTATTATCTTTGGTACTAGAAACATAGAAAATAGGTGCAAGAGTAGGCCATTCGGCCCTTCGAGCCTGCACCACCATTTATTATGATCATGGCTGATCATCCAACTCAGAACCCTGCACCAGCCTTCCCTCCATACCCTCTGATCCCCCTAGCCACAAGGGCCATATCTAACTCCCTCTTAAATATAGCCAATGAACTGGCCTCAACTGTTTCCTGTGGCAGAGAATTCCACAGATTCACCACTCTCTGTGTGAAGAAGTTTTTCCTAATCTCAGTCCTAAAAGGCTTCACCTTTATCCTCAAACCGTGACCCCTCGTTCTGGACTTCCCCAACATCGGGAACAATCTTCCTGCATCTAGCCTGTCCAATCCCTTTAGGATTTTATACGTTTCAATCAGATCCCCCCTCAATCTTCTAAATTCCAATGAGTACAAGCCTAGTTCATCCAGTCTTTCTTCATATAAAAGTCCTGCCATCCCAGGAATCAATCTGGTGAACCTTCTTTGTACTCCCTCTATGGCAAGGATGTCTTTCCTCAGATTAGGGGACCAAAACTGCACACAATACTCCAGGTGCGGTCTCACCAAGGCCTTGTACAACTGCAGTAGTACCTCCCTGCTCCTGTACTCGAATCCTCTCGCTATAAATGCCAGCATACCATTCGCCTTTTTCACCGCCTGCTGTACCTCCATGCCCACTTTCAATGACTGGTGTATAATGACACCCAGGTCTCGTTGCACATCCCTTTTCCTAATCGGCCACCATTCAGATAATAATCTGTTTTCCTATTTTTGCCACCAAAGTGGATAACTTCACATTTATCCACATTAAATTGCATCTGCCATGAATTTGCCCACTCACCCAACCTATCCAAGTCACCCTGCATCCTCTTAGCATCCTCCTCACAGCTAACACTGCCGCCCAGCTTCGTATCATCCGCAAACTTGGAGATGCTGCTTTTAATTCCCTCATCCAAGTCATTTATATATTGTAAACAACTGGGCTCCCAGCACTGAGCCTTGCGGTACCCCACTAGTCACTGCCTGCCATTCTGAAAAGGTCCCGTTTATTCCCACTCTTTGCTTCCTGTCTTTGTCCGATGATTTCACCGCTTTCCAAATGTGCTGTTATCACATCCTTGATAACTGACTCCAGCAGTTTCCCCACCACCGACGTTAGGCTAACCGGTCTATAATTCCCCGGTTTCTCTCTCCCTCCTTTTTTAAAAAGTGGGGTTACATTAGCCACCCTCCAATCCTCAGGAACTAGTCCAGAATCTAAAGAGTTTTGAAAAATTATCACTAGTGCATCCACTATTTCTTGGGCTACTTCCTTAAGCACTCTGGGATGCAGACCATCTGGCCCTGGGGATTTATCTGCCTTTAATCCCTTCAATTTACCTAACACCACTTCCCTACTAACATGTATTTCGCTCAGTTCCTCCATCTCACTGGACCCTCTGTCCCCTACTATTTCTGGAAGATTATTTATGTCCTCCTTAGTGAAGACAGAACCAAAGTAATTATTCAATTGGTCTGCCATGTCCTTGCTCCCCATAATCAATTCACCTGTTTCTGTCTGTAGGGGACCTACATTTGTCTTTACCAGTCTTTTCCTTTTTACATATCTATAAAAGCTTTTACGGTCCGTTTTTATGTTCCCTGCCAGTTTTCTCTCATAATCTTTTTTCCCCTTCCTAATTAAGCCCTTTGTCCTCCTCTGCTGAACTCTGAATTTCTCCCAGTCCTCAGGTGAGCCACTTTTTCTGGCTAATTTGTATGCTTCTTCTTTGGAATTGATACTATCCCTAATTTCTCTTGTCAGCCACGGGTGCACTACCTTCCTTGATTTATTCTTTTGCCAAACTGGGATGAACAATTGTTGTAGTTCATCCATGCAATCTTTAAATGCTTGCCATTGCATATCCACTGTCAATCCTTTAAATGTCATTTGCCAGTCTATCTTAGCTAATTCACGTCTCATACCTTCAAAGTTACCCCTCTTTAAGTTCAGAACCTTTGTTTCTGAATTAACTATGTCACTCTCCATCTTAATGAAGAATTCCACCATATTATGGTCACTCTTACCCAAGGGGCCTCTCACGACAAGATTGCTAATTAACCCTTCCTCATTGCTCAAAACCCAGTCTAGAATAGCCTGCTCTCTAGTTGGTTCCTCGACATACTATTTTAATAATTATTTTTACATCCTCTGCAAATCCTTGGCACCCCTCTGAAAGCGTTTTTCAAGTCCACTTTGGGAGGGGAAGTCGAGGGAACATGCACCAGTCCTCATTAAGGTGTCAGCAGTAGAAAAAGTGCAAGGCTTTAAATTTCTGAGTGTCAATATCTCTGAGAACTTGTCCAGGCCTAACACACTGATGCAATCACAATGAAGTCACACCAGAGGCTCTACTCATTAGAAACCTGAAGAGATTTGGTATCACACCAATGACTTCTACAAATCTTTACAGATGTATAGTGGAGAGCGTTCTGACTGCTACATCACAGCCTACATGGAGGCTCCAGTGCACACGATTACAAGAGGCTGCAGAGAGTTGTAGACCTAGCCAGTTCTATCCCTGACACAACCATCAAGGACATCTTCAAGAGACAGCACCTCAAGAAGGTAGCATTCATCATTAAGGGCCCTCACCATCCTGAACACGTCCTCATCTCGTTGCTACTTAACAAGGGGGTACAGTCGCCTAAAAACCACACTGAATGATTCAGGTACAACTTCTTCATATTTCTCAACAGTCCATGAACACTACCTTATAATTCCTTTCTCCTGTGCACTAATTATTAGTATTTATAGTCATTTGATTTCTTATACTGTTCTGCTGTCACAAAAGAACATATTTCACATCATATAAGACAGTGATAATAAACCTAATTCTGATGCTGAAAAATGATGTCCTGTATACCCCAGAACAGTACGTTAAATAACAATAAAAAGAACAGTGGTCATAACACAGATTTCTGTATAATACTGCAGAATATTTTACTTTAAATTAAGAAATAATTTCTCCCCAACACTCTGCTTTCTATTCTTTGGTCAATTTTCCTTTTCAAACAGCCTTTAATTTTAATATCAAATCTATGACATGGCTATAAATTGGAAGCATGAAGTTGCGAAAAGACACAGGCAGAATAAGTGGCCAAATAAGCATTCTGTTGTTTTGACATTAATTCACCAAAGTACCTTCCTTGGACTAAATTTAACTGAAATATATATTTAAAAAATACAAATATTCACTGCTACTATTTTTGTCAAACAGAATTTCAGCTTACAGTAAATACAACATTTTTCAAGTTTGGGACCAATTTCGCACCAGATGCCTACACTAACAGCCTGAAAATTGATGTGGGGAAAATGTGGTAAAATTAAAAAATAATTGGAATACTATCAGAAAATCATTAAAAGTGACCAATAAATATTTCAGAGCCAACCATAGAAAGTAGTGTCTGTTTATGCTGAGATTTTATCAGAGAGAGGATTGAGAAAAGTTGTTGATTAAAATTTACAATCTTTCTGGGTTTTTTCCTTTTTTTTTAAAGCAATGTTGACTTTATACTGAGAACAGGGAAAAGTATTTTATATTAATACAAATAGCATCAAAAATATTGGTAGTTATATTTTTTTGCCTTTACCAGTTTGGCTTCTGACTGTAGAGGTTGTGGTGAAGGAGGTTCAATGTTGTTGACTGGAGGACCTGGAATACCAGGAATATTAGGCACCATGGTGACAGGCCTGATAATCTAACAAGACAAAATGAAGTAATATGAATAAGAGGCAAAAAACATTAACAACAACTTGCATTTATATATTGCTTTATTGTAATAATACCCCCTCTTCAGAAAATAAAATTGCCATCACATCAAAGTAGGAGATTTCAATGCAGAGAACTACAGTATGGTGATTGACACACACAATCACTCAGCAGGCCAGCAGCATCTGAGGAAAAGCATAAACAGTTGACATTTCAGGCCAAGACCCTGCTTTTCCATAGAAGCTATCTCACCTGCTGAGTTCCTATAGCATTTTGTGTGTGTTGCTTGGATTTCCAGAATCTGCTGATTTTCTCTTGTTTGTGTATGGTGATTGAGACGGGTTTTAAAACCAAATGAGGGATGAGGAAAGAGGAAAAGGAAATGGAGAGGCAAAGAAATTTAGGGAGGAACTCATAAGAAATAGCTCAGAAAAGTGAAAGACGGCTATCATTGATAGGATGACGTCTGAAAGGATTAAATAAACAGCAGG
This sequence comes from Mobula birostris, assembly GCF_030028105.1. Taxonomy (NCBI): domain Eukaryota; kingdom Metazoa; phylum Chordata; class Chondrichthyes; order Myliobatiformes; family Myliobatidae; genus Mobula; species Mobula birostris. The sequence continues at coordinate 167,923,448 of NC_092375.1, read as the reverse complement.
CCAAAATCAATGGAAGGAAGATTTTAGAAGGTTATGATTACAAGCATCATGAGGCCATGTGGAGACCAAACACAAAAACTAAATTTTAAGTGCGAGGTATAGGAGAACAGGAAGCCTGGAAAACATCCCACTATTTGCCCAGAATCCCAATACTTTGTATCTCTCCACGTATCAACATTTATAGTAGTTCATTAGATACTACATGCAAGATTCTAGAACTTTCCTTGGGTTTCTCTCCTCACTCCATCTTTTAAAGTGCCAATATTCCTTATTACAAACCTTAAGCGTTTCATTCTAACCTCCTTTTCCCTGCTTTTTCTTCAGATCTAATGTATTTCAAAAGATATCTTGAATCACTTCTCTATGTTAACGATGTTGTTACCCACACATATCTAAAAGCAAAAGTATTGATACATCCTACTATTAGTAATACATTAAATAGCTTTTGCTGACATGCTACCACAGCTAGTTCTGATTATGCACAGAAAACATCTCTCAATTAAGCAAACTTAACTAAAAGTCCTGAAATAAATTACAGAAATACAGAAGATTAAAACAAGGCTTCTAATATATTTTGTCCACTTACGGGAACTGTTGTATGAATGCGGACGGGATTTGTGATTGATGCAGGAATAGTGACGGGCATCGTTTGTCCATTAGGTAGCTGTAATAAGAGAGGAACTGAACCAGATACTGGTCTAAAAATAAGCAAAATTTTAGAATTACTGTAACTATATTTCTAATAAACATTGCAACAATTACAAAAAATACATGTATTTAAACTGCAGATAAAGCATTTCAATTCTGACAAGTATTATACTCTCACGTAATCTAAAATTGGTATCTGAATATACGTATATTCAGAATTATACATCAACTCACATCTTTAGCTTCTTCTTGTACTACTTCCAGTAATGAATTAAAAGCATTATTAAAATAACCACAGTTTACATCTTTATTGTTCTCTCTTGGGGCGTGGACAGTAATAAACAAAAGCAACTATTTATTTCATGTTCCTAATGTTCTTCAAGAAGCTGGTGATATCCACCTTCAAACCACCCACAGCATTCTACCTGTTGAAACTACTCACACGCAATTAATGGGGAGGGAGTACCAGGATTTTCACTCAACAATGATGAAAATTTAGGGATAAATTGCAAAGCAGGACTAAGTGGAACTTAAAGGGGTAAAAGCTGGTGATGGTGTTGTCTTGTTCCAGGTAAACTTGCCCTCCTAGGGGGAAAATGTTAAGGTTGCAAGTTCTAGAGATGCTATTCAAGAAGCATGTTGTAATGCAGTGTGACTGGTGACTGATTACTGCATACTGGTGGCGGAAGGAATAAATATTTAAGTTTGTGGATAGAGTGTCAATAAAATACATTCTTTTTCTAGGATAACACTGAGCGCGTTGAATGTTGTTGCAGCTGCATTCATGCATACGAATGAACAAGATTCCATCAGACTTGCCCTGAAAATGATGGAAAGATTTGGGGGTATTAGGAAGTGATTTATCGACTACAGAGTCCCCAGTCTCTGAACTGTTCTATCCACAGTATTTTGTAACAGGTTCAGTTTCAGTTTCTGATCAATGGTGACCAGGGTTTGGTGGTGGGAGAACTGAAATCTCCTGGAGATGAGAGAACTCCTTTTTAACGGAGACAGCTATTGTCTGGCAAGTGTACTACTGAAGCATTCATTGCCACTTATCAGCCCAACCCTAGATTTGCAGTTTCATTACCTAAGGATTTGGGAAAGAATTGAACACTAGGACAATCGACAAGCACTTCCACGAGGTGAAAGGAAAGTCAATAATGAAGCAACTGAAGATAATTTGACCTGAGACATTATCCCCCGGTTCCCACTACTTTCAATTTTACAAAACCTCCTTGATGCACCCCTCAAGCTTAAACTGTCCTGAGCAACCATTGGGGAATTTACACACTTGCCTCCAAAATTTAGATTTTTTTCATCCATGTTTGAACTATGATTTTAATGCAGGCTAGAGAAGAGTGACTTGTAAGATGCCATACTGAGGACGAGTAAGAAAATTAGAAATAGAAAGAACATAGAAAACCTACAGCACAATACAGGTCATTCAGCCCACAATGATGTGCTGAACATGTACTTACTTTAGAAATTGCCTAGGGTTACCCATAGCTCTCTATTTTTCTAAGCTCCATGTACCTATCCAAGAGTCTTTTAAAAGACCCTACTGTATCCTCAAAGTTCTTTGAGAATGTGTCATTTATCTCTTTTGTCAAATTATCTCTTTTGTAGGTAAAACAATCAAAGGGTAGTTGCAGATTAAGACAGACAAAATAGCTTGCAGAGCTACAGGGAAAAAGGAAAAATGAAACCAATGGGATTGCTCTGCTGAGCTAGCATGGACACAATAGTTGAGGGGCCTTCTTTTGCAAAATAATGAGTAAGAATTATGAACAGCACCTTTCATCATGGAGCTGCTAGCCTACAGATACCATAGGTAGTCAGATTTTATTAGTCCTGCATTTTGTTAACAGAACATGCCTGAAAAGCAAGGTATTGATGCATTTCTGTCTAGAGTCCTGTATATAGTTTTGACCTTCATACTTAAGGAAGGTTATATGTATTGAAGACAGGTGAGAGAAGCATATTAGGTTGATTCATTGAATAAACTGGCTGATTTAAAGGTTGAGCATGTGCACTGATTTTTATTGAAGTACAGAAATGAGAAATCATCTCACTGAAACGGAAGATTCTGAGGGGGACTGACAGTGCAGATGAGGAGAAGTTGTTTTTCCTCATGGAGATGTCTTTACTTACAGGGCATACATTCAGAATAAGAAAGTTGTTTCAGGACAATGACGTTTCATCACCATGGCATCAACTTGCAAACAACAATTTTTCCACAGGTGCCACCTGATCTGTGAAATATTTCCAGACTTTCCTTTTTTCTAAAATATCAGATTTCTAATGTTTGACATTGGGATTATGGTCTTCAAAAATTGACCAGCTCAGATATAAGGTGGTGCTGCCAAGCAACTGCTGACAATGGACAAATGTCCTCACCCAGAGTACAGTTTTGTTTTTTGATTTTCCAAGTGACTGTAAAATGGAAAAGTACTAATTGATCAGTTAAGGGAAGGTGGAAGTTAGTAATCATCGGGTTTACTTTCTCAGGTCTGGCCTGATGCTGGGAGATTCCAATGATTATCCATAGTCTATGTTGAGCACTCCCAGATCCTCTCTCAATGATACTGTTCTGCAGTTACCTTTGTCTTGTAGGTGGACAGGATGGAAACAGGAATGGTGATGGAGGAATCTGAAATATCATTTTGTTACTACGATTGGCTGTGGGGCAGTCCCAATGCCAATGAGAAGGATTTTTCAGAGTCAATGGGGCTGGTTGTAGCAATGTTTTTGGCATACCCAGTGTATATGATTTTATGTTAAAAATGACATTAGAATTACTCGCTAAATCTTATTCAATCTTTTTGGAATTTCAATTTTCAACAGTAATTTGCTTTTATGCAATTATTATTAATTAATATTGAACTGGTTGAGTACAACTGGGTGGCTTGAGATGTCACTTCAGACACCAGTTGAGACTCAATCAGATTTCTATCAGTCAGCAGTAACACCCTGGACAAATTTACTATTTGGTAAAGGTCTGGTTTCCCTTCTTGAAGGACATGAATGAATGAGATAGGTATTAAGGGCAATCTGGTTACAATTAATGATACAGATTGAGTACCCCCTAATCTGAAACGCTTAGGGCTGGAAGTGTTTTGGATTTTGGAATATATAATGAGACAGCTTGTCATTGCCATCTTTTCTGACTCTGAATTTATGTGCTACTGGTAAGCAGTCTTTGTCTTACACTTGTTCATCACATATATGTACCTAACAGTAAAAATTATTCCATACCATTAATGTAATGAAAATATAATGTGTGCAGGGTAACAAAAGCAGCACAGCAGTATCGGGAGAATACCTGAATCAGCTGTTAAACAAACAAGGGCAGGCTTTCAGTCTCCATCTGTAATGTCATGTTTTGATTAAAAGGTTACAGCACACTGTATTTATATTTTACTTTTTTTTAGGTCTTTTGCAAGATACAAAAACAATTAGCTTTGTAGATGTTCTGGTGTTAGATTTTCATCAGCAGTGATTTTTGGAAACTCATCATTGAATTTCTCTGCTGCTTCGTTATCAGCAGATGTTTCATCTTTAAAATTTGAAAAATTTAATGCCATGACTTTCCTTAAATTTCTTCCAACCAATCTGATGAATATTCACAACTACCTTCAATTTTCAATTTGTTGTGATAGATTTTTGCATGTTTCATGATCAACATACTGTTAAGTGGCATACGCTCACTCTGACACTGACGAATCCACTCTTTCAATACACGACTGAGATCTTCATTTTTCGCTTTATGCAACGCTTTTCTATTTTTCATTAACTTCTCTTCATTCCATATGTGAGGTCACTTCTCAAACTGTCTGTGATGTAGAGACCTGCACATTGCCTGGAAACCCTTCCAGCACCTTCTGGAATTTTCCCTTTGTTGCTCCAAAAAAATCCAGATTTTGGAGATTAACAGATTTTGAAATTTTGTATAAGGGGTACTCAACCTGTATTAGTTTTTTAATTCTATATTTATTTATTTATTTAATTAAATGAATATGAAGGCCCTATCTAGTGTGGTAGGATGCAAATATGTCTCTGGATTACTAACGTAGTTCACTTAGGTTCACGGATCGAATAGAAAAAACAGCGTCTCGCGACTATTTTGGAGCTTTGAGCAGCGGCCGATCAGAGAGATCAGAAGCCTGAGAAAACATAGTTCACTTAGATTCGCTGATCGAGTAGAAAAGGCAGCGACTCGCGGCAGTTTTGGAGCTTTGAGCAGCGGCCGATCAGAGGGATCAGAAGCCTGAGAAAACATAGTTCACTCAGGTTCGCTGATCGAGTAGAAAAGGCAGCAACCCGCGGCAGTTTTGGAGCTTTGAGCAGCGGCCAATCATCGTTCGGGATTGATTAGCAAGAATAATTTAAAGTAAGGTGGAGGCAAGCAGAGCGGCCACCGTTGGAGTAGATAGAGTTAAGGTGTACATTTTAAGGCTCTAGCTCTTTGAAACTTCAGCGCGGAAGAGGCTTCAGTCAGAGAAGGCCAAAAAACGCTGTAGGTAATTTTTTTTCCGCCCTTTCTTTACATTTGCTCAGAGATACTTGGCAGGATAGTGGAATGCTCCTCTTGCAGGAGGTGGGAAGGCAGAGAACCTCCGGTGTCCCTGACAACCACACCTCCAACTGCATCCAGCTGCAGCTTCTAACAATCTGCATTAAGGAGTTGGAGCTGGAACTGGATGAACTCCAGATCATTCAGGAGGCTGAGGGTGTGATAGGACATATAGATAGGTAGTTACACCCAAGGAGTAGGACAGAGGAAACTAGGTGACAGTCAGGAAAAGGAAAGGGGCTAAGGAGCCAGTGCAGAGTACCCCTGCAGCCATCCCTCACAACAACAGGTTTGGCACATTCGATACTATATGGTGGGGGCAGGGGGAGAATGACCTAGCAGAGGAAAGTCACAGCCTTCAGGTCTCTGGCACTGAGCCTGACTTTGCGATTCGAAAAAGGGAAGGGGGAAGAAGAGGTGAGCTCTGGTGAGTGGATTTGTTAGTTAAGGTTCTGTGGACGAGAAGGAGATTCCTAGATGTTGCCTCCCGGGTGCCAGGGTCTTGGATCGAGTCCTCAGCATACTTAAGTGGGAGGGTGAACAGCCAGAGGTCGTGGTCCATGTAGGTAACAATGACATTGGTAGGAAGAGCAACGAGGTTCTGCGTAGGTAGTTCAGGGAGTTAGGCGCTATGTTAAACCTCCAGGGTTCTGATTTCAGGATTGTTACCTGTGCCATGTGCTAGTGAGGCCAGAGATAGGAAGATTATACAGTTTAACAGGTGACTAAGGAGTTAGTGTAGGAGGAAGGGCATTAGATTTTTGGATCATTGGGTTCGCTTCCAGGGAGGGTGACCTGTACAAAAGATACAGTTTGCACCTGAACTGGAGGGCGACAAATATCGTAGCAGGAAGGTTTGTTAATGCTGCATGGTAGGGTTTAAACTAGAGTTGCAGAGGGATGGGAACCAGAGTGCCAGGACAGTTAGTGGAGAGGTTGTGGAGACAGATGTTAGTAAGACCTCAGACTAAGTCAGAAATCAAAAGGCTGAGCACAGTGCAACTAGTGTCCTGAGCTGCCTGTATTTCAAATACAATTAGTATCGTAGGAAAGGCAGGTGAGCTCAGGGCATGGATCAACAACTGGAATAATGATATTGTAGCCATTAGTGAGACTTAGTTGCAGGAGGGGCAGGACTGGCAGCTGAATATTTGTTTTAGACATGACAGAACGGGGGGATTAAAGGAGAAGGGGTGGTGTTACTAGTCAGAGAAAATGTCATGGCACTGCTCAGCCAGGACAGACTTGAGAGTTTGTCTAGTGAGGCATTATGGGTGGAACTGAGAAATAAGAAAGGTATGATCATGTTAATGGGGCTATATTACAGACCACCCAACAGTCCTAGGAATTTAGCAGAACAAATTTGTTGAGAAGTCAGAGACTGTTGCAAGAAACATAAAGTTGTTATAGTAGAGGATTTTAACTTTCCACATATTGACTAGGACTCCCATACTGTAAAAAGACAAGATGTGTTCAGGAATGTTTTCTTAATCAGTACGTAGTAGTTCCAATACGTAGAGTGTGTGATATTTGATCTCCCTGTTTGGGAATGACAGTACATGTGACACAAGGTAGTGTAGGGAAACACTTTGCATCTAGTGATCACAATGCCATTAGTTTCAAAGTAAATATGCAAAAAATAAGTCTGGTCTTGAGGTTGAGATTCTAAATTGGAGAAAGGCCAATTTTGATGCTATCAAGTGTGGACTGGGACAACCTGCTTTCTGGCAAAGGTGTACTTTGTAAGTGGGAGGTGTTCAAAAATGAAATTTTGAGAGTACAAAGCTAGTATGTGCCTGTCAGAATAAAAGGAAAAGTAATAAGCATAGGGAACCTTGGTTTTCAACAGCTATTGAGGCCCTAGTTAAGAGGGGAAAAACAGGTGCATATCAGTTATATGTTGGTAGGAACAAATGAGGTGCTTATGGAGTATAAGAAATGCAAGAGAACACATAAGAAAGAAATCAGGAGGGCTAAAAGAAGGCATGAGGTTGCCCTAGCAGGCAAGGTGAAGGAGAATCCCAAGGATTCTACAGATATGTTCAGAGCAAAATAGTTGCAAGGGATAAAACTGGTCCTCTGAACGAGAAAAATGGTAATCCATGTCTGGAACCAAAAGAGATTGGGGGGGGGGAAGGGGAGATCCTAAATAATTTTTTTTTGTATCTGCATTCACTCATCAAATGGACACAGAGTTTATAGAAGTGAGGCAAAGTAGCATCAACTTCATGATGCACCCTATACAGATTACGGAGGAGGAGGTGTTTGCTATCCTGAAGCAAATGCAGATGGATAAAGCCCAAGGCCCGACAAGGTGTTCCCTCAGACCCTACGGGAGGCAAGTGCAAAATCTGCTAGGGCCCTAACAGAGATATTTAAATCATCCTTAGCGACAGGAGAGGTACCAGATGATTGGTGGGTAGCCAATGTTGTTCTGCTTTTTTTTAAAAAAAGGCTCTTAACATAAATCAGGAAGTTATAGGCCAGTGAGCCTGACATCAGATGTGGGAAAGTTATTAGAAAGTATTCTAAGGGACCAGATATATAAGCATTTGGATAGACATGGACTAATTAAGGATAGTCAGCATGGTTTTGTGTGTGGTAGGTCTTCTCCAACCAATCTTGTAGAGTTTTTTGAGGAAGTTACCAAGAAACTGGATGAAGGTAGTAAATTGGATTAGACATTAGCTTTGTGGGAAAAGCCAGAGAGTGGTAGCAGATGTTTGCCTCTCTGACTGGAGGCCTCTGACTAGTGGAGTGCTACAGGGATCGATGCTGGGTCCTTCGTTATTTCTCATCTATATCAATTTTCTGAATGATAATGTGGTTAATTGGATCAGCAAATTTGCAGATGGCACCAAGATTGGGGACAGCGAGCAAGGCTATCATGGCTTACAGAAGAATCTGGACTAGCTGGAAAAATGGAAGGAGGAAACAAATGCAAACAAGTGTGAGCTGTTGCACAGGACCAGCCAAGGTAGGTCTTACACAGTGAACGTTAGGGCATTGAGCAGTGTAGCAGGAAAAATCGGATCTGCGAATATATAGGTCCATAATTTGTTGAATGTGGCATCACAGGTAGATATAATTGTAAAGAAAGTTTTTGGCACATTGGAGATGGGAATGTCACGTTGAAGTTGTAGAAGACTTTGGTGAGGTCTAATTTGGAGTATTCTGTGCAGTTTTGGTCACCTACCTACAGGAAAGATATAAATAAGGTTGAAAGAGTACAGAGAAAATTTACAAGGATGTTACTGGGTCTGGAGACTTGAGTAATAAGGGAAGGTTGAATAGGTTGGAACTTTATTCCTTAGAACGTAAAAAATTGAGAGGAGATTTGATAAAGGTATCCAAAATTATGAGGGGGTATAGATAAGGTTTTTCAACTGAGGATGGGTAGGACTACAACCAGAGGTCATGGAATAAGGGTAAAAAGGGTATGAGGGGAAACTTCTTCACTCAGAAGTTGTGGGAATGCGAAACAAACTGCCAGCATAAGTGGTCCATGCAAGCTCAATTTCAATGCTTAAGCCAAGTTTGGAAAGGTACATGGATGGTAGAAGTATGGAGGGATATGGTCCCGGTGCAGGTCGATGGGAGTAGGCAGTTTAAATGTTGTCAGTATGGACTACATGGGTTGAAGGGCCTGTTTCTGTGTTGTACTTTTCTATGACACTATGACTCTAATAATATATCCATAATATACATTATCCAGAAATTCAGTTAAAGTACCATTAAAATATTATTAGGACCATAGATCTCACAATAATGTTTTATGCTTAAAACATTGTAGCCATGGCCAGGTTTTCCTTATCTTTATGAGCAACCTGTTTAGTGATCAGGGATTCTGATCTCAAAGAAAGTTGCTCATAAAGACATAGAGATCTTTTGACGAGGTTCCTTCATTGTTGTGGTTGCTTTAAAGTATCATTGCAAAAGCAACCTATGTGGTCAACAGTGGTGATAGAGTTAATTGTGATTCCTCCTTATTACATGCCAAAATAAAATGAAAGTTTGAAGACAAAATGGTATCAGGTTGGAATGTGGTAATGCTCTGCTTTCCCTATAACTGACTAATGTTTTGTCTCTATTTTGAATGCAAATGCTGGATGATGACACACCGGTGGTGAATGTTTTCCTTCTTATAGACCTGCTGTATCCTTTTCCCCATATTGTGTGTCTGGGCTGAAGGTCTTAAGAGATAAAGGGGTGCAGCTGGTATCACCAACGGATGGAAAAGTACAAGGATGATAATTATGTTATGCTTTGAAGGAATCTTAAAGGGTATAAAAAAGGAGCAGCTTTGTCTTCAACTAGGTTATGACTGGTGCTGGTGCTAAGAGCTGGAGAAGATAGGGACAAGTACGTTGAGAGAATTTATTTAAATATATATAGAAAGAGAGACAGACAGACAGACACAGACACAGAGAGAAAGAAAGAGACAGAGGACTGAGTGAAAGATTGTCAGATTTGTAGCGCTCTACGACATTGCAGAGATCTGCTTGTTTAGTGGATAAGTATTATTTTGATTTCTGTGCTGCTACTAATGTAGTCATTGTTTTTCTTACTGTATTGCATTTGTGATTGCTCTAATAAACTGTTTTCTTGTTTCTTTGATCACGCATGCGGTGTCTTTGTTTGCAAATGCATATGCAAATATCCTGAGCTGAATGAGAAAAGATCACAACGAATTTTAAAATAATTTTCATTGCAGGTGTCATTCATACTATAGAAATCTCATAGACCATGAACCAGGATGGAAAATGCATTTGTTTTTAGCATTTATCTTAGACATTTTACAGAATACTAAAACATTAGAGCATGCATATAGGTTTAAGCTAGGTGCAGAAAAATCAAAGTATTTAAAAATAACAATAAAAGATCTATTAAGTGTTAATACATGTAGGTTCAGGATTGGCAATGGACATAATTAGTTTTTGTAGGACCAGCAAGGTAAACAGTAATTATGGCTTAAAGCTTACAGAGTTCAGTAGCAAAACATTACAAACAATGGAAATAATTCACATATTCTTAAAAATTTCCTAATTTCAATTGATATCCTTTTGATTATAGTGGAATGGGTCTGTGTGTGAGTGTTGAATCACTGACACCAACTTTGTGATTTCTCTAAGCTAAGCATGAGAAGAGACTCTAAGATGGTGGACATTTCTATGGTGTAATGATGGCAAATATTTCCAGTTTCACTGTCACTGAAACTGCAAAGTGCATTCCAATACGAACCTAGTAGTTAAATTTAATATATTGAGATCCCACAAATGACAAATGAAATGAATAACCAATGTTTGGCATGTTAGATTAAAGATTGGTGGTGGTTACCAAAACAATGCCTGCCTTTAGGAAAATAGTGCTAAATAGTGTTTTGTATCTATTTCAATAAACAGGGAAAATAGTGCATTAAGGATTCCCCAAAATGTCAAACCTCTGGCAATGCAGCATTCCTTTACAAGGGCCAGATGTATCTGCAATGAATACTAAATCAAAACTTTCTGACAAGAAAGAAACACTCTACTTACTAATTTTAACTGGCTAGTTTCTATTTTCATATCAAAATTTCAACATTTGCATTTTTTAAAATCTCATTTAATTTGTGAGGCCCACATTTGATAAATTTGTTCCACCAAAAGCAGCATTCTAGGACTGCTTTATTTTTGGGACAATCAGATGTTGAAGTCACAATTACCAGTGTCTTATCAAGCTATTATTTATGCATCTAAAACAATGTAATAAAATAGGTCATCTCAATACTTACACTATGTTTCTGTTTGTTGGTGGAGCCTGTGTGATGACAGAAGTAGAGGTTGGAGAGGGCAAAGCTTGTTGTATGACAGCACCAGTTTCTGAATTTGCAAGGAGCACATTGGGGACTTGCAATGATGCTGGACGAATTGTTGATACAGTTTGTGTTGTCTGTTGTAATGGGACATCCTGTACCAAAATGCCAAAATGACATTAACTAGATATTTACAAGTACTGAAAGAGTTGAATTTAATAATCTTAGCAACTCTCTGCGTTGTTTTTAATGGCTTGATACAGGATGGGAAGTTTCATCTTCTGTAACACAATGTGTTTTCAGGTCCATTAATTCCTGATGATTGATATCAGAAAAGGGTGCAGGGCATTGGAGTGATTGGTAGGAAGAGGGTATCGAATGAGACAAAGGAACAGGATAAAGGGCGGGGAGGAGGGCTAAGAATAAAAATAGGAATATGGCAGAATGAGAAAGAAGTAACATAGAATGGAGGTGGGCAGGTGAAGGGGGGGAGGAGACTGGAGATAGGGAATTAAGGTTTTCTTGTAGATTTGTAAGGGTGGGTTGGGATGGTGTGTGAAGTGTAAATTTTCCCTCTAATCTCCACCGACCATGGCTCAGTTTACCAATGCTTTTGTTCACTCCATTTGGGTAATTACAGTTACAATACCAATATCCATGGTCTGGTGACTGTTTGCATAGTCCCAATCCCATTTATTGTATGATCTCTAAACTAATAAAGACACTCAGTGCTTAAGGGGGATCCTCTGAGAAGGTGAGAGGGTCCTCTGCTCATAAAAACATGAGATCTTTTTAAATACACTATTTTTCAGCATGGCCCATTTTAACTTGTGAGTAAAGAACTTTCATAATTACCTTTGAGCTGAACATAAGCTTGTACTAACATTTTGTTTTCGGATATGAAGAACTTATTCAACAGATAGCCCTTTTATTGTAATAACAAACCAAGTCATTCTCAGCAGTATAGGCATTAAGCTCCAAATAGGACTACAGGTAAATTTTAAAGACCATTTTTGACAAAAAGGAAAATTAATTGAGGAAACAGATTCCAAAGGCAAGGGCCAGGCAACTAAAGGCATGACCATAAATGATGGAGTCACTAATATCACGGATAAGAGTGAAGATGTGCAGGATCTCAGTGGGTTTTCAGGATGAGATGGGAATAGGTGAAGCTACTGTAAAGGGGAATGAAAATTCTCAATGAGATGTCGACAGAGTAGATGTCACCTTTGTTTAAGTTTATCAGAATTTTCATTATTTATTTTTATATAGGAAAGGATTTGCTGCCGATCTGGACATGGCCAATTTCTAGTTTTACTTTCCTAAACTAATATAATCTTTCTTTAACTTTCTATCAGCTATAGTTGAATCTCATCTTGCATCCTTAAGCTGACGTACTTAAAAGTGGATTTTACTGATATAGTCTGAAATAGCAATTTTTTTGCATGATGAGCAGCAGTGTATAATAGCATAAATTTGCATAAATGTGTGCAAATAAATTTATAAAATAGAATAAAAACATAATTAATGGCTTTAAAATAGGAACAGAATTAGCATTTACAGCTGTAGATTTCACAAGCAATTCTGTCCAAGACCCAGGTCTCCTTATTGGGTCTAGGCCCAGAGGTAGAACAGGATCTTGCTGAGATTTATCAGCATTGTTCTCAATTCTTGTGCCAGAAGCATCTAGTTTTTGATCCTTTTTTAAAATAGGGATTTGAGGTCTGTAGGAGCGAACACATTCAATATTCCAGAAATATTTAAAAACCTTATCTTCTTTATTGGTGGAGGGGCTTTGCTGTCAGTTAAAGACTCTCTGGGTTTTGTAGGTGGACTTCTTTTAGGTTACCTACGTAACTAATTTGTTGTTCTAGTTACTGACAGCCACCCCAGAGTCTAGAGGTGAAGAATAAACATAGGTCAGTGTTACAAGCGATGACGACTTTCCATAAGACCATCAAAATTAGGCCATTCAGCGCATTATGTCTGTTCTGCCATTAGATCATGAGGATTTATTTTCCTGTTAACCCTATTCTCCTGCCTTCTCCCTGTAACTTTACTAATCAAGGACCTAGCAACCTAAATATACCCAAACACGAGGAAATCTGCAGAAGATGGAAATTCAAGCAACACACATAAAAAATGCTGGTCCTGATGAAGGGCCTCGGTCTGAAACGTCAACTGTACCTCTTCCTATAGATGCTGCCTGGCCTGCTGTGTTCACCAGCATTTTTTATGTGTGTTGCCTTTAAATATACCCAATGGCTTGGCCTCCACAGCCACCTGTGGCAATGTATTTCTTGGATGCACCACCCTGGCTAAAGAAATTCCTCCTCATCTCTGTTCTAAAGGGATGTCTTTCTATTCTGAGGCTGTGTCCTTGGTTTTAAACTCTCCCACTATTGAAAACACCCTCAACACATAAATCTAGCTAGGTCTTTCAATAAAAAAACCACCACCCTCCCCTTCCCATTCTTCTAAACTCCAGCAAGTATAGGCCGAGCCATCAAACTCTCCTCATATATTAATTTTCATTCCAGGATTTTTCTCGTAAACCTCATCTGTACCCTAATGCTAGCCCATCCTTTCTTGGATACAGGGCACAAAATGCTCCGAATGTGGTCTGAACAATGCCTTATAAAGCCTCAGCAATACATCTTTGCTTTTATATTCTAGTTCTCTGGAAATGAATGCTAACATTGTATTACTTTCCTTACTAGCAACTTCAACATGCAAGCTAATCTTTAGGGAATCCTGCACGAAGACTCCAAGGTCCCTTTATACTCCCGTTTTCTAACTTTGTTGACTGTTTGGAAAGTAGTCTATGCCTTTATACCTTCTACCAAAGTGCATGACCACACACTTCCCTACACGGTATTTTATCTGCATTCTCCTAATCTGTCCAAATCTTGCAGATTCCCTTCTTCCTCAGCACTAACTGTCCCTCCACCCATCTCTGTATTATTTGCAAAGTTCATCACAAAGCCATGAATTCCATCACTTAGATCTTTAACATATAGTTTGAAAGTAGTGGACCCATTGCCAACCCCTGTCAAACACCACAAGTCACCAACAGCCAACCAGAAAAGGTCCCCTTTATTCCACTTTTTGCCTTCTACCTGTCAGCCTTCTGTCCATGCTAGTAGCTTCCCTGTAATATCATGGGCTACCATCTTGTTTAGCAGTCTTATTTGCGGCACCTGTCAAAGGCCTTCTGGAAATTCAACTAACCAACATCCGATGACCGTCCTTTTGTCTATGCCCTGTTATTTCCTCAAAGACTTCCAACAGATTTGTCAAGTAAGATTTCTCCTTAAGGAAACCAAGCTGAGGTCCGTCTATTTGGATGTTCTAAGGCTTTGAAACTTCATCTTTATGATGGACTTTAACAGCTTGACAACCATCGAAGGCAGGCTAACTGGTCTATAAATTCCTGTCTTTTGCCTCCCTCACTTCTTAAAGAGTTGACTGACATTTGTGATTTTCCAGTCCTCCAGAACCATTCCAGAATCAAGTTATTCTTAAAAGATCACCAGTAATACCTCTACAATCTCTTCAGACACCTCCTTCAGAATCCAGGGGTGGAGTCTATCTGGTTCAGGTGACTTATCTTCTTTCATACCTTTCATTATTTAGTAATAATGACTATACTGTCTTCTGCCCTGACACTATCAAAGTTTTGACAGTCTGCTGGTGTCTTCCAGTGAAATCTGACACAAGATAATTGAGTAGTTCGTCCACCATTTGTTTGTTAAGTATTACTACCTCTTCAGCATCATTTTCCAGTGATCCAATATCCACTTTGGCCTCTGTTTTACTCTTTTAAATATAAAAACTTTTGTATCCTCTTTATATAATTGGCTAGTTTACCTGAATATTTCATCTTTCCTCCTATTATGGTTTCTTTAGTTGCCTTTTTCTTGTTTTTAAAAGCTTTCCAATCATCTAGCTTACGATTATGTTTTGCTATATTTTATGCCCTCTCTTTTGCTTTTAAGCTGTCTTTGACTTCCCTTGTCAGTTACGGTCGCCTCATCCTCCCTTTAGAATGCTTCTAGTTCTTTGAAATGATCCAACCCCTATGCCTTCCAAATTACTCCCAAAACCTCCAGCCATTGCTGCCCTACCGTCATCCCTGCTAGTGCGCCTTCCAATCAAACTTTGGTCAGTTCCCACCTCATGCCTCTATAGTTCCTAATCCATCAAAAATGACTTTGGAGGAATGGGGCAAGGAGTCCACAAGTGCAGCAGCTGGCCCTATACAGAAAGATTTGAATCATAGCTATGTTAGCAGTATTAAATGGGCAATGTTATCAGTATTAAGCGCATGATCAGCTGTTACATTAGCTAGTTTTATTTATGCTTTAATTTGATAGGGATTGGGAAACAACATTTTTTTCCCCATGAAGCAATCTGATAATCAAGGTTGGCATTTATTTATTGATCACTTTTGCTGCTGAATCAGCTGAAGAAAATCTTTCATCAAAAATTTACAATAATCCTGTTGCAAAGAATGTGAACATTGCCAACAGAAATGTGGTTGATAGTTTTCTGGACAGGATGTGAATTGTTTACAAGTGAGTAGCTTATGAGGCCAGTTCAGAGGATATTATAAAAACTGAGCTGCTTACTGAGTGAATTAAGAACTTAGGAAATAGAAACAAAATTATTATATACAAAATTATAATGGCTTATATATAGGGTTAATGCAAGGTTTTTTTTCCACTGAGTTTGTGTGAAACTGGAACTCAAAGTCATAGGTTAAGGATGAAAGGTGAAGTATTTAAGGGGAATCTACAGCGGATCTTCTTCATTCAGAGGGTTGCGTGGGTGTGGCAGGGGCTGCCAGGGAAGTGGTGGATAGAAGTTTAATTTCAACATGTAAGAGATGTTTGGGTAAGTATATGGACAGGAGTATGGAGGGTATGATTCAGGTGTGGGTTGATATTACTCTAGCAGAGTTAGCCCAAAAGGCCTGTTTCTGAGCTGTTAGCCCTCTATGGCTCTATGAGGAATGGCGAATGGCCTCTCCATTCAGTAACATCATTGCTGCTTTTTCAATTCAGCACCATTTTTATGCACCAGCCCCAAATCTCTTGACTGAATCTTCTAAGAGCATTTCAGAGAACATACTATCATGGGAGCAGTGGTATGTGCAGGCCAGAGTGGATAAAGGTGGCTAATTCCTTTCCCCGAAGGACATCTGAAAATCAGTTGGGTTTTTACAGTAATCAAGGTTCAGTGGGAGTAACTTTTCTTGGTGCTGATCCATAAATTACCAGATTTATTAAATTTAGTTTCAGACTTTTTATAATGGGATTTGAATTCATGATGTCTAGTGCACATCCCATGCAAGGCTGTTAATATAGATGGTAACACTGAACAGATTTTGAAGTAGTCAATGGAGACCATGAGTTCAAGTTGTTAATAGGATACAATGATCAATTTTAATATACATTTCACATATATTTAAAGATATATAGCATCGCTTTGCTGAACCAAGGTTTGTGGTCCATCCATTTTAAAGCCATTAAAACCACACAATAAACACATCCCAGTCTCATTACTATAAATTTCACGAGAAGCTCATCAAACCTGATGAAAATAGCACTGTAAATGTACAATGCATATTTTCTACATGAAGTATTGATTTATTTACTGGAAGTTCATTAAATAACATACAATAAAACATGTGGAAAGCATGCATGTCAGGTAGAACATAGTACATGTTTTCAATAACTTTGGGACAGTAAGTATTGTACACCCAAAAATCTTTTCAAAATATAAAATTTGACTGAATATTGCTGTGACCATTTAATATGTATATCACAATCCTGATTAATTCACTAAATCACACAATTTAGTAACAAACTCCTTATCTGCTCTCCAAGTTCTCAAACTAGCTTCCCCTCAAATAGATACACGATGCTGTGTTCATTATTTCTTGCTATTCATTTGTAGGATTTTTGCCTTGCCTGTATGGCCAATATTTTGATACCTATCCTCTGTTGTTTGAGAATGTGGATTTTTAAATTTCTGGTGTCAAGTGGCAAAGTATTACCAGAGTGGGAGCTCCATTATTTTCACTCAGGGACAGTATAATTTCAGAACATTGACAGTGGGAGATACAGCAATAGCAACACCACTAAATGCCAAAGAGGCATATTTAATCCCTCATAAAAATATCATTACCTGCACATGTATCATACAAATTTGTCTATTAATTTTATTAATTATTAAGTCTAAATACCATTCAAGCCTTCCAGCATTTGTGCATAGAGTGCTTTGTTATTGGAGGAAATGCAAATTAAATTGAACACAACAATCATCAGTGGCCATCCCCTCTTCTTACAACAAAGGCCAGGAACTGAAAGGAAGTGGGTCTCTGATACTGCAAGGGAAAACTCAAACCATGGTATTGTGGGGTTGAGATGATTGGTCACAAAATCTCATAACTATCATTTTTGTGACTTCAAACAACTTAAGAGTTTTCTACAACTGAAAAGTCAGGGTATTGATAGAAAGGATAATGCTGCTGCAGATCAAGAGAAGATGATTAGATATTTTCTAGTTGGTAATGCCAATGTCAAGAACATGAGAAAGTAGGAGCAGGGGGTAGGACAAATGGCGCCTTAAGCTTTTCCTGTCATTCAATGTGGTCATGCCCAATATACTTCAGATGGCATGAAATTTATTGTTATATTCCTAGAGACCTCAATTCCCTGATCTATTAATACATTGTCTCCCCACAGTCTGAGTATTCCTAATGATCCAGCTTCCACAACTCTATGGGATATAGAATTCCAGATATTCACATTTGATTCATAACTACTTGCTGCATTTGTCTGCTAATTTTATGTGATTCATGCATACAAATCTCTCTGTACTTCACTCATTTGCAGTCTCTTTCAACTTAAGTAATAATCTGCCTTTTGATTCTTACAGACGTGCATGACCTCATACTTTCCTACATTTAACTCCAGTTGTCAAGTCTTCTCACTCAATCTAAGTTCCTTTTTGGAGTCAAAATATCCTGGTACTACTGTGATGCAAATGTTAGTTGCCACCTACCAACCAATGCCTAAATGTGGTTTTCTTCTTGCTCCGTGCAATTCACTTGCTGATGAGTTGCAGATTGTTCAGTCATCAGCAAACACCCCCATCGCTGACCTTATGACAGAGGTCACTGATGAAACAGCTGAATATGCTAGCCCTAGGACACTGCTTTAGGGTAATTCTGCAGGTATACACTGGGTTGAGATGATTGATCTCCAATTACCATGTTCCTTTGTGCAAGGTATAACAGCAATGACTAGAATGCTTTCCCTGAATGCTCAGTCTCCTTCATGCCACCATCAGTCAAGTGCTGCCTTGCTATCAAGGGAAGTCACTCAATTATCACCTCCAGAACACTGCCCCTCGGTTAATGTTTTGGCCAAGGCTGTGATGAGCCCCACAGCATGGTGAAATAAATGAGTAGGGGGCTATTAAAATTAGTGCTGTCTTTTAAGCACCACTAAACACACCTGCTGGCTGAGGGTAGACCATTTGGGCAGTGATTAGTTTCATTAGTTTTGTCTTGGTTTGTTTTACAGGTAACCCAGGCAATTTTCTACTTTTTCAGGTAGATGCAAAATTACTGGAACATCCTGGCAATACAGCTGGGTTTGGTTCTTGTACAGTTATCTAGATTTGTAGCCTCAATGTATTCATTTCTCTCACTCATCTCTTTATAACACATACTTGCATGGGCAGAGTTATTAGGAGGAAGCTAGGATGAATTATCCATTCAGCACTTCAAGCTGAACACCCTGAATGCTTCAGCACTTGTCTAGCACACATTCACTGGAACCTAGTCACTGAGAAAGAAAAACTCTTGCCGCCTCCTCCTATCAGCTGTTTAACTGTCAACCACTATTTCACAACAAGATGTGCTATCAAGGTTGTGCTTTAAATTGATGCTTACAGGATCACTTAAGTCTCTCTAATGCAACTTGTTAAGATGTTTGGTACACACATGTACTGTAGCAGTTTCTCCAGACTGGCATCCCATTTTTGGGTAATACTAGTACTGCTCCCTGCGTGCTCACTTACTTTCATTGTGCTAAGATTGATCACTGGATTAACTGTAGTACTGAGTGAGAGAATGTGTTCTGCTACCGAGCTTACCCATTTTAGGATAGCCTACTTGACGGAGAGTAGCCTTTGGTCACTCCAGTCAGAGGTGTGATGGAAAATGCATCTGTAACAGGCAGACTGCTGAGCTACGGAGGTTCATATATCACAATGATTGCTCCTCTATTTGTTGCAGATCCAATCTGGTAGCTTGATCAGTGTTGATGATACTAAACCGTTCTGTTCCCTTGCTACTTTCAGTGTTTCTTCTAAGTAATGTTCAACATGGGAGAGCAGTGATTCACCAGATGAATCAGGATATCAGGTGATAATCAGGAAGAGACTGCCTTGCCCATAAGACTTCATGGGTTCTGAAATCAATGTTGAGGACTCTAAGGATTTAGCCATCACACCTGTATGTTATTGTGTGTCACTGAGACAGATCATAATCAGGAACTGTGAATGAGTCTGGCATGTTGCCTGCAAGGTATAATTCAAGTATGACTTTGAGGACGTTGCTTGACATGTCTCTGAGACAGCTCTACTAATTTAAAACTTAAATTTCCAAAATCTGCAGTTTTTAAAATTTCCTGCAAGCCTATTTTTCTTCACCGAATTGTGTGTCTCTTTGGATTCTTTTTGTAATGGTTATGATAAAATTGAGTGGATTGCTAAACTGCTGCATGAGATGCTGCCTGGCCTGCTGCGATCCACCAGCATTGTGTGTGTGTTGCATGGGATTAATAGCCATCAAATTGCAAAAGGCTTAGAACAAGGGTTCCCAACCTATTTTATGCCAAAGACCCCTATCAATAACTGAGGGGTCTGTGCACCCCAGCTTGAGAACCCCTGAGTCACATATAGTCCAGACCAGGTAAGGTACAGATATCCTCTCCTGGAGTACACTAAAGGACTAACTGGCTTTTTTGTTTGAAAAGAGTACTTGACAGAGCCATCGATCTGTTCTCTATCTGCTTTGTATTCTGTGTTGCATGTCTGTTATGTTTATTATAACTAGTCACATGAGTAAGGGGTCTAGTAAAAGCAAAGGGACTAAGTTAAATATTCTTGTATTTTGTGGCAGTTTGCAGCTTGGGACTGGTGGAAGTCGTATCTTTTGCTGACTGTCAGCAATGCTTAGCTTACACTTGGGTATACTTAAGTTTCATCGCTTCAAGATTGTATATTTGTTAATTGCTAATAAAGGATTCAACTACTGTTGCAATAATTGGAGCTGGGGGTGCATCATGCAAGTATAACAACTCCATAGCAATCACAAGCTAGCAGCAATTGTTTTGCTTTGGTTTTGCCACTATATTTTGTCAACCATTAGTTTTTGACAGTTATACCAAACAAACATTCATCCATGTCTGTGCATATAGGAGCATCGGAGTCTGGAGCAGCTTGTGGCGAGTAATGACCTCTAGTTGATTCATGATGTGTGTTTCAGTTTGAAACAGTTTTGAAGAGTCAGCATTGCTGTGTCCAGTGGGGTTGGCCTGAAAAGCTGTACAGTGGTGTTTGCCTGAAGAGTTAGACCACTTGATTCTGTTGAAAAGCTGAAGCCTTGAATTGCTTCCATCACTGAAAGCTGAACTGAGTTTGCCGTTGTTCTGTCTGGTTTGCGCACTTGGAAAACAACATGACTCCAGCTGGAAGTAGTGACTTTGAAGCCGAGACTCAGAGAAATTAAACAAACATGCGAAGTTGAAGGACAGTTTGTTGGACAAAATAAAAATACTTACAAAGCCAAAGAACAGGCTGTGACTACGTATAAAGGTGATGAGTTACAGGACGATGTATAAGCTGATGATGACGCATCTAATTTTCTAATCTGTATGAAACATGTTCTATTGCTAGCAAAGTAACCTGCGTGTCTGATACCACATTGGTATGCATTAGAATAGAGCCTGATCTAGCTGAGTTATACACAAGACACCAGGAAGAAAAAAATGGAACAGGTTTGAAGAGACCAGGAAGAACGGGAAGAACACCTTTGAAGAAGCCAGGAACAACAGGCAGCTTAAAATGCAGCAAGAAATTGCAGTCAAGATGGCCAGAGTTAAAGTGCTATGGGCTTCAAGTGCTGTAGGTACTAAACGTGCACCCACAGAGCAGTTCTCTGGTGAGAGTTCCTATGTTGACATGGAACAGAGAAAATCCAGCATACTCGATATCAATGTGGACATATTTGAGAAACAAATGTCTGTGAACCATGAGTTTGAACCCCAAGGGGTAATTCAAGGTGTTCACTCTCAGTCTGTACCAAGGAGGCACTTTGAACCTATGCATTTCCAACAGCACAAGGTGCTTCTGAGGACATCGATTTATGGTACGATGACACTTGTGTTTCAGATGATGGAAGTCTAAATGCCACGCTGGAGGCAATAAGGACATGAAAGGAAATAACAAGCACAGTGATGCAACAACAACACATTGCATCTCTGCCTGAAAGAGAGCTTCAAATCTTCGAAGGCAATCCATTGCAGTACCATTCATTTATGAGGGCTTTCAAGAGTAGCACTGAATGTAAGACAGATAATTGTGGTGGCCATCTTTATTTTCTCTAACAGTTCACTGAGGTTACCCTAGAGAGCTTGTCAAAAGTCACCAGCTGGGTAGCATGGAGAAAGGATATATAATGGCCCAAGCTTTACTGAAGGAATATTTTGGTGATGAGCACAAAATTGCTGTGGTCTACATATCAAAACATATAAAAAAACATGAAAGCTCCTCAAGATTACAGTCCTTTTCTTAGAGGCTGTTACAATGGCATGGCAGACGTGCACAACGTTGGTGAGTTGGATACACCTGCTAATATGAGGATTGTTGTGAATAAATTGCGCAATAAACTTGGAAGAAAAATAGAGATCATTGGTCTATAAACTGCAAGAAAGGCACAAGGCATAAGGTTACTTTCACGGACATTGTTGATTTTATTGAAAGACAAGTAAAGATTGCTACACACCTAGTGTTAGTAAAAAAAAAATTGCAATGCTACTTTGCAGGCAGTAAGTAAAGGTGTGAACAAAACTAGATCACAAATTCATTCTCAAGCTAAAGGAAGCAGCTTTGCCATTACAATGACTACTATGGAAAGTGAGGCTGAAATTGAGCCCGGAGCTGATGAAAAGGGTGCAAATTCAAAACAAGCTATGAGTGAAGCAAACACAGCAGCCAGTATCATCCTGATATCTAATGGTCTTCTAGGGGTTGGTGATCATGATTGAAAACTTCCTACAATTCCAGTTCAGGTGAAGTCTAAGAAGAGTAACAAGACAGTGGTTACTTATGCTTTCCTGAATCAAGGAAGTACAGCAGTGTTCCACACAGTGAACCTTATGAACAAGCTCAAGCTGACAGGAAAAGGAACACACATTTTCTTATGCACAATGGGTCAAGAGGTCGTTGTAGCTATGTCAATTCAGGATCGGAAGTGGCTGGTTTAGATAGTGAAAACTATTGTGAACTACTTAACATGTATACATAGGAAGGTATGCCTGTCTACAAAGGGAATATTCTCATCAGAGAGATTTTAAGGGATGGGCTCACCGGAAGCATATTTATTTGCTGGAAATTGAACTTCTGGTAGAGGTGAATGACCTAAGGCACTACAGCGATTACAAGTGATTCACAGTGTTGATGATGGACCCTATGCAAGCAGAACAATGCTGGGTTGGACTGTTGATGGACCACTGAAAGGAGACTGGGGTGGTTGAAGAGACTATGCTCAGCCAGAGCTGACAGTAAATGGGACTTCAATTTTGCGCTTGAATGAGCTTTGGCAGCAGCAATTCGAATGCAGTCAAGAGGAGCAAGCTGACTTGTCAGGAGATCACAATCCAGAACAGTCTGCTTACCAAAGGAGGCCATTTGTGTAAATGTTGAGATTTCATATCTCGTGTGTCTTGTTGGCATGTAGTTGTAATTAGGGGGCTGGAATTTAGGAGCTATGCATCTGTTCTATATCTGTTTTGTATTCTGTGCTATGCATTTATTATGTTTATTATGGTAACTAGTCACATGAATGGGCAGGTGTGGTAAAAGTGAAGGGAATAAGTTGCGTGGTTCTTGCTTATTTCGTGGCAGTTTGTAGCTTGAGAACGGAGGAGGTCATATCTTTTGACCACTGAATAATGCTTAGCTTACACTTGGGTATGCTTCAGTTTCATCCCTTAAGGTTGTACGTTTGCTAATTGCTAATAAAGGATTTGACTTTTGGAGCAATCTGGGGGTATGTCACAGGCTACTGGACTGTTTTATTTTGGTTTGGTTTGGTTTTGCCGCTACAGTGCCAAATGGATTTTTTATGACAATCAGCTTCATTGTCATAATCATTAAATTTAGTTTCTTTTTAAATTCCAGATCATTATCAACGAAACTTTAAAAACTTTGTTTATACAAACTATAATGCCTTACCTGAAGGCAATAATGGTTACTAAATTTGGTGATACCACAAAGGCAGAAAGGAGAGTATAATCTAAAAGAGTACAACACAGTAGCTGCAAAAGGATACAGATATCCTGAGTAGATGAAGATCTGGCCATGCATAGGGTAAATATAAAATTGTTCATTTTGAGAGGAAAATTTTACAAAATTCTTAAAGGCACAAGATAGCAAAGCTCTGCAATGCAGAAAGATCTGTACATTTCCACAAAAAGCGAGCATGAACATACAATGTTCAGAAATTGACTTTGATCTTCATTAATCAAACACCACAATGCAAGTTCTGAAGAAATCATAGTGAATCTCAACACAGTTCAACGGTAATGGTTAAATATTTTTAACAAATCCACTTCCTTGATTAAGAAAAAATGTACAATATATTTATACAAATACACAAAGCAAGATAACAGTAATGATATTGCAGTATCTTCTGAATAATTGAGCACATTTCTAATTATGAATGTGCATCACAGGTCACCTGGTATTATGCATGAACTGTCAGTACCAGGGCAGAAATAGCAGAAATATTTATATTTGGAGAAACAACAGTAAAAATGCCATCCTTTTTTATGTACTTAAGGAATAAATTGGTGGCCAGAAGGCTGGAAGCTTGATTTGTGTGAGCCATCTCTGAAGTACTTCTTTTAAATTTCAGTATAAAATTATTTATTGCAAACTAAATAAAATGCACTGGAAGTTTATATGATTCACCATATATAAATGCAACACTTAATCAGATCTTGGAAATAAACACTGTTGTGTATGTGGCCTGTTTGCACAACTATATTATTAATAAAAACACTGGAGAAGGGAACTAAGTTTCATGGATCTTTACTGGTAGAGTCCGAACTTGACACACACACATACAGATTAATATACGCCTAATAGCACATGCAATGACGTATTACTAAAACATAAAGTAGTCCCTTATTATAATGTAAGCTATACAGTACAAATATCATTTTACATGAAATTGAAACATAGTTCGTCTGTTGTTATGCTATTTTGTAAATAGTGAAGTCACTCAAATAGCAACGAGATGAAGCCCCAGTTCATTATTTTGATGGTGATACGTGAAGAGGAAGTGTAGATCAAGATATTCTTACACTTCAGCTATTGCTGCAATTTTTAAAAAATCTTGATTTGAACCAACACAAATCATATAACATTTGAAAATCACTGTTACTGTATTGAAACTTTAATCATAGAAATTGGTTACTAACATCTTTGTAGAGTTGTAAATACAATGTTAAGCAAAAGCACAGGGAGCAAATGTTTGGCAAAAAAGTGCATTTTAAAGCTCAGAGGAAATGACATGCCAGGATCACATTGTGGATTGGGAAGTGAAAGAGGTGGCAAGAAGGTAGTATAACATATCGAAAGCTAATGCTGATTAGCTGGTGACAAGGCAATGATTCAATTTGAAGTCCAGGATCAAATGTTTCAATTAAAAATTTTAGTGACTGGAAGCTGCTTTAGGTCAGCGTACGTGAAATCCCAAGTGAACAGTGTCTATGATATTTGCAATAGTATTAAATGAGCTTGTGCTTACAACAGTGAAAGATAGATCAGCCAGGAAAGCATAGGTATAATTGGAAAATACTTTTTCTGATATTCAATAAATATAAATCATAGTTACTGCTTACATGCACTGGACTATTTCAGAATTTGAATGGAACCCCTGCCTTCTAGCTTGAGTACGAGTAGGTTAAGATCATTTTATCCTTCACTAGTGCTGGAATCAATTCTGGTAAGATCCTACCCAATAGGAGTATCTTCACTGGAAGAACTGCAGTAGTTCATGATACCAGGTTCCTACCACCATCTTGAGGACAGTAAATACTGGACTTGCTATTGATATATGCATACCAAAAATAAATAAGTATGCATCTTACTTCACTTAGCAGCAAAATTTACAGGTTCTTAGTATTACTCTAATGGCTTCATAGTAATTTTTTAACAAAGAATTACACTTTGGATATTAAATGATAAACTTATTTCCTTTACAAAAATCAATGTTAAAAACAAATTATCTTTAAAATAAAATTCTGAATCATATTCCAGAAGTTAGCTCACTTTCTCTTTAGGTTGTAAGCACAAGTTTTTCTAACACTATTGCAAATATCATAGACACTGTTCACTTGAGATTTCACGTACGCTGACCTAAAGCAGCTTCCAGTCACTAAAATTTTTAATTGAAACATTTGATCTTGGTCTTTAAATTGAATCATTGCCTTGTTAGCAGCTAATCAGCACCAGCTTCTACTACATTATACTAGCTTCTTGCCACCTCTTTCACTTCCCAATCCAAAAGCTTTTCAATCTTCTTTGAACTTTTATCTCTATTGTTCAACCTCAATGGCATATTATCCCAAATATTTGATATACAGGTCACAATAATTTGACGGCAAAAGCTTCCTGTGAACAGAGCTACAACGTCAAAAGGGAATGCCAGTAGTGTATAATGCTTTGAGCCAGGTTTGTTTTCAAAACTTAGTAGAGCACTTGACAGATTTATTTAATTCTTTTTTTTAAATATAGGGGTTACTGGCAATGCTACCATTTATTCCCCATCCCAAATCGCTACTGGAAGATGCTGGTGAGCACCTCCTTAAACCACGGTAGTTCTTCTCTATGGCATGATCTTAACTTATAGAGTTTAAATTATGTGGGTGAAGGAACAGCAATGCATTTCCAAATCAGGATGATAGTCACTTGGAAATGTTGGTACTTCCATGCTCTGGCTCCGTCTTGGTGGTAGAAGTCTTGTATTTGGGAGGTGGAAGAGTAGCAGAGTTCAACAACCCTGCCTTTTGCAGATGTTAACACTGTAGTTAAGGCACACTTGGTTTGGATGGGGTGCTGATTCCTGGACAGAATCAAACTTGTGTCATTGGAGCTGCAGCAGCATTCAGGCAAATTAAGAACATTCTAACATGTGAAACCCATATGATGTGAAATATGTTTGTGACACAGACAAATACCTATAAATTACAAAGATAGTGCAAGAAAAAAGGAATAACAAGGGAGCGTTCAAGGACCATTCATAAACCTGATGACAGAGAGGAAGAAACTGTTCCTAAATCATTGAAAATTGCTCTTTAGGCTTCTGTACCTCCTCTCTGATGGTAGTATTGAGAGGAGAGCATGTCCCAGATGCTGACAATCTTTAATGACAGATGCGGCTTCTTGAGGCACCTCCTTTGGAAGATGACATCAACGATAGGGAAGCCTTTGCCCAAGAAGGATCTGGCTAAGTCTATAACCCTGAACCCTCTTAGGGTCTTGTATATTGGCACTTCCATACCAGATGGTGAGGCAACCACTCAGAATGCTCTCCATAGTAAATCTGTAGAAATTTACTAGTCTTTGGTGATATATCAAATTTTCTTAGACTTCTAATGAAGTATCGCTGCTGGTGTGCCTCCATTGTGATTACATCAATACGGTGAGCCCAAAATAGATCCCTCTGAGATGCTGATGCCCAGGAACTTGAAACTGCTCACCATTTACCCCACTGACGCCTCACACGATGGCAAGAGGGTGCCGGGTTGCAAACATCCACCATATTTGTGGCTCAGTCTTAGATATTAGGTTCAGAGGGGTGATTTCTGGGGACAGCACAGGAAGTTCGAGGTCAAGTTAGGTTTTAGGGAGAGGGGTGAGGGGCATGAGGGATCACGGGAAGTAAATGGAGAGTTAGGGAAAGGAACCAGTATTCAGTATTCAGAATGGAGCACTCCCAGACTGGAGGCCAGCTATTCCTGAGAATGTAGAATGTAGAGAACAAGGAACAATGATCCGTGAAGTCAGCAAGTCCTCTGGTTGGCGGCCAGAGGTCAGTGAAGTCCCGGGATTGGAGGCCTGAGGTCAGAGGCCTATGACTGATGCATCCTGGCGTCAAAGCCCAGTGTCAGCAAGTCCAGGGAAAGCCCTAGGTTGGCGAGTCTGGAGGTTGGAGGGCTGATGTCTGTGAATCTGTGTGCCTGGGGCCTGGGCCAAGGGCTGGATGTTGAAGGTGGCCTGTTCTGGAGTTGAAGGCCCAGCTGTGTGTGTGGGTGCGAGAGTAGGAAAGAGGTTTGTTTAACTGTTTTCGTTATGTTGTTATGGCATGTTGGCTGTGGGTTGTTCTGCTGACCATTGTGGGCATGCCACGCTAGCACCAGAAAGTGTGGCAACACTTGCAGGCTGCTGCCAGCACATCCTTAAGTAATGTTGGTTGTTAAGGGAAACAGTCCATTTCACTGTGTTTGGATGCTTATGTGATAAATAAATTTAATCCAATTGGATGTTCTCCTGACTCGCCCTTCTTGAAGTCTACAATCAATTCCTTGGTCTTGCTGACCAATGTGGAATGTGAAATATTTTGCTGCTGTAGAAACTACTGAACTAGTGGAGTGAGAATTAAAAAGCAGTAACTATCCTGATATATACACAGCTGAACCTTTGAGCAGCCAGGGAAGTACTCTAAAATAACAAACTTGAAATGAAACTATGTTTCCAATTGCTATGAACTCAAAAAGCAAATGGAATTGTCTTGTAAGAGTGAAACTACATAGAAATAACTATTCTGATATAGATACTTATTAGCATGTATAATGAATTGCACAGGAAGAGAGCATGGATTAAGCTCTAGTGAAAATACAGAAAAAATACAAATAAATCAATTTCAATTTTGAGAATGACAGAGGCACAGACAGATCATTAAGAACCTGAAAAAAAATGATTCCAATTGCGTAATTCTGATTCTTCGGGCTTATAATTGATATCAAAATCAAACATGCTGCAACTGCACAGTAAGAAAGAGCTGGAGTTAATATTTCAGCTTAATTGTCCTAAATCAAAACTGGTCATTGTTAATCTCACTTGTATTTTGAGATGCAGAGAATAATTTTGAGAAGTTGATTGGAAACATTAAGTGGAAAGTCCATTCAAGGATGAAAGGCAGGAAAAAATAAAATTTAAAAGAAGTGAAAGTACAAGTTGCACAGAAAGGTGGGAAAAGGGAATTCTTAAAGATGGAATCAGAACAACTGTGAAGGAGTGATGCTTTGGAACCTTGAGAGGAGAAGGGAATATATGTCTAATTATATATCTAATATATATCTGATTCCTAAGCTCCAGAACCTGGGCCTTAGCACTCAGATCTGCAGCTGGATCTTCAACTTCCTCACAGAAAGGACCCAGGCTGTAAAAATAGGGGACAAGCTCTCCTCTACAATCACTCTGAGCACCGGTGCCCCACAAGGCTGTGTACTCAGCCCCCTGCTGTACTCACTGTACACCCATGATTGCGTAGCCAAGTTTCCATCAAACTCAATATATAAGTTTGCTGATGGCACAACAATTGTAGGCTGTATCTCAGGCAATGATGAGTTTGAGTACAGAGAGGAAATTAAGAACCTGGTGGCATGGTGCGAAGACAATAACCTATCCCTCAACGTCAGCAAGACGAAGGAATTGGTTGTTGACTTCAGAAGGAGTAGCGGACCACACGACCTCATTTACATCAGTGGTGCGCAAGTGGAACAGGTCAAAAGCTTCAAGTTCCTCGGGGTCAATATCACAAATGACCTGACTTGGTCCAACCAAGCAGAGTCCACTGCCAAGAAGGCCCACCAGCGCCTTTACTTCCTGAGAAAACTAAAGAAGTTTGGCCTGTCCCCTAAAACCCTCACTAATTTTTATAGATGCACCATAGAAAGCACTCTTCTAGGGTGCATCACAACCTGGTATGGAAGTTGTCCTGTCCAAGACCGAAAGAAGCTGCAGAAGATCATGAACACAGCGCAGCACATCACACAAACCAATCTTCCGTCCGTGGACTCACTTTACTCACACACTGTCGGAGCAGTGCTGCCAGGATAATCAAGGACACGACCCACCCAGCCAACACACTTTTCGTCCCTCTTCCCTCCAGGAGAAGGTTCGGGAGCTTGAAGACTCATACGGCCAGATTTGGGAACAGCTTCTTTCCAACTGTGATAAGACTGCTGAACGGATCCTGAGCCGGATCTGGGCCGTACCCTCCAAATATCCGGACCTGCCTCTCAGTTTTTTTGCACTACTTTACTTCCCATTTTTCTATTTTCTATTTATGATTTATAATTTAAAATTTTAATATTTACTAATTTTAACTATTTTTAATATTTGTAATCCAGGGAATGCGAAGCGCAGAATCAAATATTGCTGTGATGATTGTACATTCTAGTACCAATTGTCTGGCGACAATAAAGTATAAAGTATATCTGGTGTGATTTTATTTTACAGATGATGGGTAATGCAGAGGGGTATCTGTTCAATGTGAAGACCACTGGACCTTAAACTGAGGACAAAGGGAATACAATCTCACTTCTTGGGAGTTGAAAGCAAGGGCGGGAACACAAATGTGATAAATGGAAGAAACACTCATGGGCACTATCAATCATGTTGTAGGGATATCCACAATCAAGCAAAGGGAAAGTCACATTGTATTTACTGGTATTGGTGATTAAAAAGCAGATCCAATTGAGAAACATAAAATGAAACAGAATTGTAACAGAAAGGAGGATGGGAGGAAAAGTGCTCAAAGTAGCAAGCAAGTCAGTGAGTTTGGAACAGATTCCAGTTGCTCACCTATCCTTTGAATTAGAGAAAGAAAAGTTGAGGTTGAAGCAGAAGATTCAGACATGGAGGTGCAATTGTGCAAATAAGGTGGAAAATGGCAGCAATAGTGATGGAATTTTCTGCCAAATAGGCAGATTACAGCCTTCTAGACTTTATATACAAGTCCAACCATTTCGGATGAGTATTTCCAGCCTTTTTATTCTGATTTCAAATGGCCTCCCCAACTTTCATTAATTATTCACCATCTTGCTGTGTCAGCCTGTTTTCCAGTTTATCACCACAGATTTTTCCTATGTTCATTTTCTTCACCACTTTCCTAGCAAATTAATATGTACTTAATCGTCACAGTTCTGATGAAAGGTTGTCAAAATGAAATATTTACTGATTTTCTTTCCAGATATAGATTGCCTTGTTGAATATTTCCAACACTGTGTTGTCAGGTTTCTGGCATTTGCAGTATTTTGATTTTTATTACAATACTATGAACTAAGCTAGCAATATAGAAATTCACTATTTACCGTATTTAGCACAACATAACAATATACTCAAGATTTTTAAAAATGCAATTGAGCCAGTTCATCTTCCATTTGTCATGTTACTCAGTCACTCCCTGTGCTGTTCCTGAGGCCACAGTTACTATGTGTAGCCCTGCCTAGTTCAGTGTTCTGTAGGTCTGGCTGATTTTTCAACAACTCAGTGATGATAAAAGACATTTACTGTTCAAAACACAGATTGTTCAAACGAATTTAATTAAACATACCAAAATATAAATTAAAAATCAAGTAAATACACAAAAACATTTATCTACAGTAACTTTTCAATATGCTCAGTGACTCCCATATGCCAGCCATGAAGTTGAAGGGCTGGATGTGAAATGCATGCCTTCCTTCTGCTACAAACATTATGCTCTGAACTAAACTCAGCAGTGAATGAATGGCAGAGGTGGTCAGATAGCCTAGCATCTAACTGCCAGCTTGTTTCTGACTTTCATGTTGCAAAATGCAGGCACAGAAGTCTGTAACACTTTGACCCATGTAGAGAGCTGGCAATGCTCCACTCCAATGACTGGATTAGTTGAAGATCTGTACAATACTTGTTCTTACATTTCCTTTCTAGGAAAATTAATCCAATCTAATTTCCTTTCTCTATCTCTATCTAAATTGAGTTCAATCCATCCCTCTTCACACTGCTATAGTGGTAATCTCTCCTGTTCCCTCTCAGTCATGATGCAAGGTCTTGACTTAAAATGTGATTTACACCTTTTGCCTCCACAGATGCTGACTGGCCCACAGCCTGCTTTTGTTCTTGTTTCCTGTCACTTTGCTGTTTCCACCAATATTTTTTAATTAGATGAGATTGACCATTGACCCACCCAAATGTTCAATGGTACAAGAAGCCACACTGGCAATAGTGACACATTATTAATTTGCCTTTTCAATAACATGCAGCATTGAACTAATTATGTTAAGGATGATTAGAAAACACAATTCATCGTTGTCACTAGAATATGAGCTACTCCATCAATTTCTGGACCATTATTCTACACCTGCCATGAAAGCAGTTGAAGCATTTATAGCATTTTAATGTATGTTTTCCATACAAATGTATATTTCTACACAAGTTGAACAAGACCTAATGATTCATTAGCAATTTGGTGAAGTTCAATCTGTTACTTGGATTGGTCTTACTTGGTTTCTACTGCGTATTTTTCAAGAAAAAGCTCAAATCTCTATTCAATTTCATGGTATATTAGAAACATCTTTTTTTAAATCAATTTTTTCTTCATCTTGCGAGTATTTCCTATCCACCCATTAACACCTCTTTATAGTTTAATTTTCTTCATATCCCTATGGAAGAAATTTTAACCCAATGAGAACAGATTTTAAAAAAATAGGTGATAAAAATCAATTTTTTGAAAGGGATCTTAACCCTATTCTGATGTGCTTTCATGCTGAGACATGGGCAGGTGCCGACAAGAATTCAATTCATCATAATTTGGGATATCCCAAACTTGATTGTGAATAAGTACTTCTTTATATATTTACTATCTTTGTGAGAAGGAATATAACTTGACTCTATTAATTTCTTGCACAGAATTTATTTCCCAGGGCTCATAAAAGTGATCAGGGAAATGCAGACAAGAAGCAACTCAGGTGGGGTTTTACATTTGTTGTCCCATTTCATTTATTTATGTCTGGACCTTTAGTTCTCATTGACAGATTTTAGTTGAATATGCTTGTATGAAAACCAACTTTTTTCTAGCTGCAAGTGATTACAAAGTAACAAAGATTGGAGATGGTGGGTAAGAGATGAAAAATAGATTGTCTTAATTCTGCTGGAGAACACATCAAAAGAAGAAGCACCCCTCCAATGACTATTCTAGCTGAGGGGCTGATTTGGAAATTGGGGACAAGGCAGGACATGAGGGGAAAAAAAGGTGAGAGGAAGGGAGTAGAGCTGAAGTAGATTTCTCCCCTTCATGTGCCCTTTCATCTTTATGGTTCTGCTGGACCAGACCACATTAGAGATGATCTGTGATACAAATCTAAGTAAAGAAGTGAATGAGTTGGCATTCAAAGCCAGAACAGTTGGTTTGTGATTTCTAAAGCTTAAACTGAGAGGTATGTATAGAGCTTCACACAGGTAGATGCTTGCCATTTGCTTTGGCCCATCCATGTTTTCCATTCCCATGTGTAGAGTACATGTCGGTCGGTATCCCTCTACAATACACGCATTACTGATGCATGTGAATGTATTCCTGCTGTAAAATACAGTATCTGTAAACATTTCACTATTTACACACCTGCATCAAACTATCTTATTACAAAACCTGAAGTTGCATTCTTGGACCTAACACATTTACTAAAATTAGTGGTATTTAGTAATTTCGTTTTTCAATAACAATGATTGGCATCTTTCTAAATCCAACTCACTGCAGAATGAGTAAAATTTTCCAAAGACTTAAGATGTAATTAATCCATCTTGTGAAAGAAGGTTAGCTGTAGAATTTACCAAATTTTCACAAACACCAACACATTACTACTTAACAATGAGTTCAGAAATACGTCCAAACACAATAAAAAGTTCATTTTCTTCCCTAAAGGAAATTTGCATGCCTTCCTAACTTTTGGTTGATGCTTCCAACTCATCCATTATATGAGCTGAGAATTACATGTGGATTGGTCATAGGGTAAACAGATGGTGTGTAGCAATTCAGTAAATGAAGTCACCTTCCAACTCTATCAAACACTGGTTGTTTTAACATTGTGTGAGAGTAGAGTACAAAAAAAATCCCAGGTTCACACCTTTAATTCTCCAAAAACTAAACTGGGATTGAACTCCATATGAAAAATTAAAAATCAGCTTTTGCTTTTTCCTTTTCAAAATCCAAATACTGGTTTTAGAAAGGAATCAACAAACATTTTGGAGTAATTTCTTTTTGGTCAAGATATGGATGAAATGTATTTTATTTGGTGTCCTATTCAGCAAATGTTCTAAAATATCATTATTAAGTTCCTGATATGCGGATGGAAATTGCCAACAGTCCCATAATAAATTGTTGCCGTAATTGTCAAGAATATTGGAATCCCCACATGAATGCATAATTTACAAAACTGCTGACTGCTTTCATGGAATTCAATAAAAGACTACATTCTCCTTTAATGACACCAGGGAATCTTGTTGGAATTGGGGAAAATGGTTCTGACAAAGAAAAGCAAGTATTAACTTATTAACCATTTTGAATCACATTAATTCAAATGTTTGTAGTTATTTATAACTGTGTTAATTATTGAGATTTTTAAATTTTTGTTTTTTTTCTTTATATGTTTTATTGCTTCTGAATGACAGATGCTGATGCATTCATATTCCATGATAGCTCAGATAACTGTGTACAGCCTGTGGGGTGCAGCTGAGCCAAAACAGTGTTTTTGATTTTTGTGGGCAGAGTTCACCAATACCTCCCTATATTAAGAGTATTAAATTATACAAAACCCTGGCTACTTACTTTGTGGCTAAGTTTCACCAGACCATTCCATGTGATGGCATTAAATTGCACAAAGTGTCCACTACTCATGGCCTTGCCATTCAGCATTTTGTACAGTAAGCTGACATCAACTAATCTGAGAAGCTAATGTTCATAACATAGTTCAGCACTTGCCTCAGTGCTGGGAGCAAGTTCTGGCTCATAATATTGCACAGGGGTTGCTCTCTTTAAAGTTTATCGCCCCTGATCTGGGCCGGGCAGCACCTAATTAATTAGCTTGTTTATTTCGGCTTTTTACTTAAAGATGTGCTGGGTACGTCCTGGCTACCGCTGCACCCCTGTATGCTTCACGGCCGAGTATTGGTCTGCAGCCCGGACGCTGGGGACCACTGTTTTACAGCACACTAAGTCCTGCTGAGCCATCAATCCCTCACTTCCAACTTACACTGGGTTCTATTAAACTACAGCCTGGTTTTGAAATTTATTTTAGTTGTTTTCATTTCAATTGAATCATCCTCCTATGTATTCTAATCTCCTCAGGGAATCCTTAAATCCAAACCCTTTCAAATCTGTTTTTTTTAAATCACTTTCTTATTGCATTGCTTTGAGGAAGATGCAAAGAATATCATGGATGAAACGAATATCTAATAAGGATGTCATGAACAGAGCAAGCACAAAGAGAGAAATAATGTATGAGATCATGAAAAGGCAACGTAACCTCACTGGACATGTGATTAGGAAAGGAGTTAGAATGCACGGTAATTATGGGAAAGATTGAAGGGAAGAAAGCAAAACGAAGGCAAAGACAAATGATGATGGAGACAGCAGCCAGAGAACTGGAAATGAATACCAATGAATTGATCCACTTGACCCGAAACAGGAGTGTGTGGGCCATGGCAGTCAAAGCTCAAACTGGGCATGGCACCTGATGATGATGATAATTGCATTGCTCCACCACCAAAGCTTTCTAGGTGCTAAGGCACAAACTTAACAATTCCCTTCCTAAATAACTTTGTTACCCTTCCTCTTCCCCCCCCAATACCTTCAGATTCTTTAACCTCTTAAACCAGGGTTTTGAATATTTGCTGCAATATCGCCTTAACTGACTTGGTGTCAAATTTGACTTAATAATGCTCCCATGATATATCTTGATTTTGTGCAACATCAGCTGTTGTTATAATAATCAATTTTATTTCATGCTTATGGTATCCATAAGTAATAATTCAGATCAATCAAATCAGGTTTAATTATCATTCAAACCATACATAGATAGAGTTGAACAAGACAGCGTTCCTCTGGGATGCCAAAGTGCAAAACATACAAAATAGCAAGCAAACATTGAAATATAGTGAGTAACAATTCAAAGTATTGCGCAAAGAAGCATATTCACTTAAAAAAAAACAAAACATATATAGTCCAAGATCCTGAGCGACAATTCCATCACCTGAACACAGAAGGGAAGCACTGATGAGAGTCCAGGCCCCAGTCAAGCTCAACCACGCCATAGCGCTACAGCATCTCTCACCTGGTCTGCAACAGCAGGCAAGCCCAAGGCTTAAGGCCTAATTCTCGCTACAACTGAGGCTACACAGCTCCCATGTCCACTGTCCCACCACCAGACAAGGGTAACAGGCCTGTGGCTTACATTATCACTGTCCAACAGTCTTGTGACTGCAAGTGAAATGTCCAAGATAATCTCCCATGGTTATACTGCATCAACTACGATGCTTCCAAGCAGCAGGGAACAACACAGTCGGCAGCCAGGTCAGCTTCTCTGAACTCAAACCTGCTCCTCCACTACCTCGGCCGGCCCCTCCGCCAACACCAGTGCAGTTACTCTGATCAATGAGCAGCTGATGGGTGTAGCCCTGCAGTAGCCAATGTTCTTGGAGTAGAGTTGTCTTGCGATCGTAAAAAAACACATTTTACAAAGAAAAAGAACTCCTTTGGTTGGCCCCTGAGAGGCCACAATGTCAGCAGTGTCGCCATCTTACCAAAAGTTAAATTTTGTAAGCTGTCTTTTACAGAAATATAAAACATTCATCTGGACCAGGCTAGATTCAACTGAAGCTTCTCATCTTTGGAGAAGTTCATCCTTCAAAGAAGTGCTAGATATACTTAAATAAAAACTCTCAATGGCTGTCATCAATGTATTCTAATCAGTTCCAAGGAGTTTAAATTGATAACAACTTTCGTCAATACATCCTTTCCAAAAATAGTAAATATCATCTGGAGTCTTCAGGTAAATAAGCCTTCTGAGAATGGGGCGGGGGAGATGGTGGGAGAGAATAAATCAGAGTCTGAGTGACAGCCTCAAGGGTTTTAGTTCTGAATAATGTCCTCCTCCTACATCAACTGCCAAAGCACTGAACTGAAAATCCAACAATATAAAGCAGATAATATTAATTCAAATAATTTAAAAAAAAACCCTCTTCTGAACTGGTTTCTGTCAAAATTACGTCTTCTGAAAAACCCTTCTTGAGACATTTCTATGTGGCAAATATGTTGTTTATTCTGCAACTAATTTCTACAACATTGTAAAGTACATAATTTTATCCCTAAGGACCTCAATTATGTAGGTTGTTCTAATGAAAAAAGAATACATTTGGAAATTAAGTTGTCGCAGTCTGTTGTGTCATAATTATGAAGATATTGCAGTTATTTTCTTTATAAATTTATTCACTTCATAAAGCAATTTAACTGTAGAAGAATCTATCACAGGCTCTTACTTCCATCAGTTTTATTTACTCTTTTCCTATTCAATGAGTAGTACATCTCATATTCTCTTCAATTTTCTTTCTATAATTTAATCTTCACTTGCTCTGGAAAGTTTCAAATTATAACTCAAATGTGTTAATTGCAAACCTGGTGGGAACAACATAACCCTTGAAAGTTCAAAGATTACCACAAATATTTTGTTCTAAATGCAGCATCAAGTTGGAACCCAGATAATAACTGCTGGACACTCAATAAGTCAATGTCTTGAATGGTTCTCTCCAGTGCTTAAAGGAAATGAATGAAGGAGAGACAAATCTGATTATAGCACATTTATCATACCTAAGAAAATTAAATGACAGAACACATGTACATGATTTTTGGACATTTTGGCAAAGGGGGTCCAAAACAAGGGACACCCTGCATCTTCATGGTGCTAAAAGGCCCAGACATGCACTCAAAAGGCAGTGAACTTTGGACTTCAATACCACAAGTAATCTGCAGGACCAATGATGAAAGTAGTTCGAAGACTGCAAATGGTCAAGCTTTTTGAGAAACATTTTCACATATTATATACTACTAACTGCTCTGCTGGAGAAGGCACTGCTCAACTCACCATAATTGGACCATTCACCTGGTAACAATCAAGACCCACACCTGAAGTTAAGATAATTATTGAACTTTCACATTTAGCAATGTTGCAAGTTTCAAACCTATCTTATGCAGCTTGCACCCTATTTACCAAGACAGCCACATCAGTCAAATAGTTTGGATGTACTCTTATCCTTATCCTTGTAAGTGGAACAAGTGCTACACATGCCCTTACACTTCCTCTCTTACCACCATTCAGGGCCCCAGACAGTCCTTCCAGGTGAGTCGACACTTCACCTGTGAGTTGGCTGGGGTGATATACTGCGTCCGGTGCTCCCGATGTAGCCTTCTATATATTACCGAGACCCGACGCAGACTGGGAGACCGCTTTGCTGAACACCTACGCTCTGTCCGCCAGAGAAAGCAGGATCTCCCAGTGGCCACACATTTTAATTCCACATCCCATTCCCATTCTGATATGTCTATCCACGGCCTCCTCTACTGTAAAGATGAAGCCACACTCAGGTTGGAGGAAAAACACCTTGTATTCCGTCTGGGTAGCCTCCAACCTGATGGCATGAACACTGACTTCTCAAACTTACGCTAATGCCCCACCTCCCCCTCGTACCCCACCCATTATTTATTTATATACACACATTCTTTCTCACACTTTCCTTTTTCTCCCTCTGTCCCTCTGACTAAAGCCCTTGCCCATCCTCTGGTTCCCCCCCCCCCCACCCTTTTTCCTTCTCCCTGGGCCTCCTGTCCCATGATCCTCTCATATCCCTTTTGCCAATCACCTGTCCAGCTCTTGGCTCCATCTCTCCCCCTCCTGTCTTCTCCTATCATTTTGGATCTCCCTCTCCCCCTCCCACTTTCAAATCTCTTATTAGCTCTTCCTTCAGTTAGTCCTGACGAAGGGTCCCGGCCTGAAACGTCGACTGTACCTCTTCCTAGAGATGCTGCCTGACCTGCTGTGTTCACCAGCAACTTTGATGTGTGTTGGATGTACTCTCCCTCTATTGCAGGATAAGATGGAACATAATCAGGGCCAGTAGGGGAATACCTGTTTCAGCATGTCTTAATCCTCATGGAATAAATGCCATTAGGAGAACAGTCAGCAACTGTTTTGAAATCAAAGACTACAGTATCCTCAAGCTATACATAATCCTCCACTACATATACTACCTTGCCCTCAACCTACACTCAAAGTGACAAATTACAGGTGGTGTAAGATTCCATCTCCTAGCTTCCCTACTCTCTGCACCATAACTTATACTTGTCTCTTTTTACTTCAGATACCCAAGATTTCCAAACTAGCCTAGAAATTTGAGAGAAAGCAAGAACCATTTGACATAATCAGATGGTCAACGAACTTCATAATTGCAGACATCATCTACTGACTTCAATTTAGAAGATTGCATGGAGGCATGATCTGCACAAAGCAGATCGATGAGCACGAGCATGCTACTGTCAGGGAAAGAGAAAGGCACTAGCATGACAAAGATCGCTCAAAAATGCTGATGAGAAACTGGTAGTGGATCTAAGGAGCATGAACTCTTTGACCTATCTGACAAGGAACATTAAGGTCATTCCATCCTTGCAACACCATGCCCACCATCCATTAGCTAGCCTACCCAGACTGATGGAAACACATCTAAATGGTGTTTTCTGCAGCTAAGCTTCACGGATCAAGGACGAATGAGGCTGCCCTCCATGAACATCTGCTTCAGAAACTTGAAACAACTATGGAATATACCAAATACTTGCATAAACCAAACAAACAGACAAAAAAAAAGGAAACTGACTAATGGATAACCCCATCAAATAGTGCTAGTATGGTGTATAACCCACAGCAGGTTTTTAAGTGGGCATTATTTATTTAGTGTGCTAGTGAGAAGTCAGTAATACAAGCTGATTAAAGGCACAATCTACTGAAATTGTTATATTTTTACTGAATGTATACTGTACATACTGCTTTCGTTTTCATTGTGGCATTTTATATAACTTTTCCCATAAATGTGCAGCAGCTATTTTAAAAATGCAAAGCCATTTGTGGCTGTGTGATACCCAAATTTTATGCACCAACAATCCTAATTTCTCACAGAGTACCTTTTCATCACTGGTAGTTGACTCTGGGTGAGGCAGGGGACTGTTCTGATGGCTGCTTTCCACAGTCGGTGTTTCTTCTACTTTAGTCCGAACTGCTGGTAATGCAAGTGGTGACATGTCCAATGGTACCTGTGAAATTAGACCAGAGTAAAACTTCAGTCAAACTAAAATCACCAATAATTAGTTATTTAACTTTACTGAATTGACAAATCTCATATTCAGTTATAACTATATTAGTAATACTCCAACATTGAAACAAGTAAGAATTCCTCAGAATGCTTGACTTGTTGAGTCTAGTCAACTGTACTAAGTATACACCATTGTTGAAAATAATTGTGAAAAAGCCTTTACAAATTAGCACACTTATGCAAAAAAATGTAGTTTTTGACAGTGCTGCACCTGATCAACAACTGCAAAACTTCAGCGTAAGGATCTAAATGGCCAGAATCGTTCATTTCTCAAAGGTTTGCCTTCCACGACATATGTAACATAGCCACAGAATAGAGGGGCATTCTTTTAGTACAGAGATGAGGAGGAATCTCTTCAACTTGAGTGGCAAATCTGTGGAATTCTTTGTCACAGGCAGTTGTGGAAGCCAAATCTGTATGAATATTTAAGGCAGAAGTTGATAGATTCTTGATTGGTCAGGGCACAAAGGGATACAGGGGATTGGGGCTGAAGGGAAAAATGGATCAGCCAGGATGAAATGATGGAGCAGACTTGATGGGCCAGATAAGCTAGTTCCACTCCAATGTCTCATGATCTTACTTCAGGTTCACTATATCCTGTATGGAGATCATTTTCAGGTGCCTTTACTTAACTGGAGTACAACTGATCATAGCAGGTACCATGTAATCAGTTTCTTCAGGAACTCAGCAACCAAACCAATGATCTTTAAACAGATAACAATGCAAACAGAAGTGTCATTGGGGATCCTGGAAGAATACCCACAGCTCACTAGCCAACTGCTAATTCTGCTATTAAGTAGCAGTGGCACATGCTGCAACAGGATTGTGCCAAAAACAGCCACAATGTAATTATTAGACCATAATTGCTAAAACACTTTGGGTTTGTGGGCAAAATTATGAAGTTCATTTAAAATATTCAGTTGTTTGTATACTGCAGATTTAAGTAAGAGCAGAAATTGTTAGGTCTGAATTTGATAATAGCATTAAAGTGATACAATCGGATGAAGAAATTAATACCTGTAGTTCAAACATACATTGCAGAATTTCCTTAATTCTTCTAATTAAACAATTTGTACATATTTAACCATATTGCAGCTATGAGAATTTTGTCCAGTCATTACAAAAATTATAAAGCCTACATCAATGAAAACTTATTGATAGGTAACTACAAGGAGGAGATGTAATACTTAACATATTAATACACCAGTAGTTTAAATATAAACTAATCTCAATAAATTATCATAAAATATCATTTTCCACACTTCCTTAGGACACAAGGGAGGTATGGAGGACTATACTGATTCATGAAGTAATCTATTCCCCCCAAAGATTTACCATGCAACCTATTCTCATTACATTCCTATACACTTGTCCCAAGTCAATGACACTCTCGGAGTAACTTACAGTAGCTAGTTAACCTACCAAGCTGTGCATCTTTGTGAGTTTCTTAGGAATCCACCGAATACTTAGAGAGGAAGTACAAACTCCAGCAACGGAAGTTGGGATTCAACCTGGGTCTCTGGAGCAGCTCCACTCGCTATACCTCTGCTCTCCAATATTCTCCCCATTAAGAGAGCATTAACACTTAATAGAACAAGAATCAATTGTAGATTTGAAATGTTTTAATATTATAAGTTTCACAATGCAAATATATTTATCACCTTTTTGATGTCATCTTCTGAAGCCTTCTTAAATTCATTTTCAAATGGACTTGCTAGTTCATTAAATAAACCGACCTCTTCACAATTCTTTAGGAAACGAGTTGGAGTTGGAGTTTGGTCTAAAATGTTTCAAATGATAAAATTATTGCCCATTTATAATCAACTTTATTAGAATCAACTCCATTAACTTGCATACTAGTTATTGCAATATAGTAGCAGTTTATAATGCATTATAATCTATTCTTCAGAGTCCATAATTTAGATGCAAAAAATAAGACAAGTAAAATAACAAATATGACTCAAATAATGCGAGACATATGGCAGCTCATAATAACAATGTTCACAAGATTCCATTGATAAAATGTTTCCTTGGAAGACTAGTAGTTACTTGACTTTGTTAATCTTTTGAATGGCCATTTTCTTTACCACCCCTAACCTTGAATGCAAACCAATTATTACTTAATAGATTTAGAGTTTAAAATTCTTTTCATGAAGTAAGAGACTATGTTTTAGAAGATAACAGTTTTCATGGGCAAAGATATTAACAAATGAATGCTTTGTGACACCTATTTCTGAAGTATTAATGTAAAACATAGAAGTACCTCTATACGTTGCATGAAAGAATAGTTGAAAAAATGCTCTTAATGGTCAGTCACCATGCGTCTTGTAAGAGATATGAACAAATGATTTAAATGCAGTAGGTAACTGGGACATTCAATCCCGCTCTATTTAATAATTAAAGAAGAACAAAGAGTAAACTCAACTCTGCAATCTCATCTACCTGCAGTAAATTTTCACTATTTAAACTTTCTATTTATCTCTGCTAAAAATATTGAAAATTCAACGCTACCACCCTTCCAGAATTCCAAAGTTATGAATCTCAGAAAAAATCTACCTTGTGACTCAGCTCCGATTTAAATGCTTATTTCAGAGTCTTCTCTGTAAGGAAAAACTTTGCACATCCACCTCGTCTTCGACGTCTCTATCAATTCACCTCTCAAGTTTTCTAAACTCCAGTTATTATTGTAGTAAGCCTCCTCTGAAATATTTCCAACATATACACGTCCTTTTTTAAATGTACACTTGGCTCCAGGCTGTGGTCACACCAGTGTTCTATATAAATAGAGCATAACTTCCCTATATTTTCATTACAAAGTCATAAATAGCATCATTGTTAGTTCTTCCTAAGAATTGCTTTTTCTGCATACTTGCCTTCTATGAAACCAGAACACCCAGATTCCTCTGCATTTCAAAACTCTGCAATCATTTCAGATAATTTCTGACAACCATTTCCTGTAATGGAAATATGTATGGTCTACCTTCACACTATCTTCTGTTTGGAAGTCTCCATTTATTATTATTTTGTCTATCAATTTTTGATTTAAATCCAGCTGAACTAGATCCTCTTGGAACTCACATTAGTTCTGTTTTGATTATTTCCTCGCCTATTATAAAATGTTAGTATGATCACTGCGTCTAAATGTTTTCAACTGAAATACATTCCAGTGTGAAGCTCTGCTGAGGAACCTACCAGTTCAATATTTCCATCAGGAAACATCTACTCCTGAGTATTATCAATCCAGTAGAGTGGCTTTTAAGCAAATATTTCTCTGACAGGACAAAGGTGGTCAAATGAACACAATCTTCAAATGAATGAAGTTCAGTGGGATCCAAGTGTTCTTGTGCATGAATCACAAGTTAGCAGGCAGGTCTAATAAGTAGATAACACCCAGATAGGCAAATAGCAATTTTTTTTGTGAAGGGGTTGGGATTAGAATGTTAGAAACAGATTCAGCAAAGGAAATTGAATGGCAAAGATCGTAGGCCTATATAAAATATATCACTAGCACTTTATAAAAACATAAATGATAAACTGAATAGACAAAAGGAAGCCAATAAGGGGAATAAAATTCTTGTGGAAACAGATCAGAATGCTCAGATGCTAAATGAATATTTATGGATTTTACCCTGTCTCTTTAAAAAAAAAAGGAATTAGTTTTGCAGAAAGGAAGGTAATTAAGAGATTTTTGCTCCTTAGATTCATCTGGTATAAATTGGATACGTCACTGAGGAAAGCATAAAAGAAAAATTAGGAAGACTATGAACAAAATCCACACACAGGTGATATTAAAGAACCATATTTTCAACTCATCTCTTAGGCTCAGGAGTGTTTTGAATACTCATTCTTAAAGAATGGTAGAACAGAGTGTGCATTTTTGAAAGCAAATGCAGAAAGATCAATGATTAGGAGATGATGGGTTATTTCACATTGACAGAAAAGTGGATTTGTGAGTGCAATCAGATTATAATGAAGCTTGACTGGCCTACTTCCCCTAATGCATTGATTTGTATTAAAACAGACTTCACATGGACATCAATAAGCTAGGAAAACTACAGTCACAAGGCTGAAGTGAATAAAGTACTGCATGCTACTTTGAATACTGTTTGGGGGTGGGGGATAGAGAGGGGGATGGAAATGACCTAAAAGAGGATAGTCATAGCAGTCAGGTCTCTGGCATGCAAGAGGCATGCTGTGGTGATGGGGGATTCGTTAGGGGAACAGACCGGAGGTTCTGTGGGTGAGACATGATTCCTGAATGGTATGTTGCATCCCAGGTGCCAAGGTCCGGGATATCTCAAATCGAGTCCTCAGCATTCTTAAGTGGGAAAGTGAACAGCGGAGGTCATGGTCCATGTAGGCTCATGGAGTTCAGGGAGTTAGGTGCCGAGTTAAAGGGCTGGACCTTCAGGTTAGTGATCTCAGGATTGCTACCTATGCCACGTGCCAGTAAGGCCAGAACTAGAAAGGTTATACAGTTTAACACATGGCTAAGGAGTTGGTGTAGAAGGGAGGGCATAGATTTTTGGATTATTGGGCTCTCTTCCAGGGAAGGTTGGGCCTATACAGAAGGGACAGTTTGCACCTGAACTTTGGGGGCGGGGGGGAACTAATATCCTAGTGGGAAGGTTTGCTTGTGCTGCATGGTGGGGTTTAAACTAGAGTTGCAGGGGGATGGGAACCAAAGTGCCAGAACAAATAGTGGACAGGCTGTGGCGACAGATCTTGGCAAGACCACAGACAAAGTCAGGAATCAAAAGGTTGAGCATGGTGCGACCAGTGTCCTGAGCTGCGTATATTTCAATGCAAGAAGGATCCTAGGAAAGGCGGATGAGCTCTGAGCATGGATCAACACCTGGATTTATGACATTGTAGTCATTAGTGAGACTTGGTTGCAGGAGATGCAAACTGGTAGCTCAATATTCTGGAGTTCCCTTGTTTTAGATGGAGGGATTAGAAGAGGGGTGGCATTCCTAGTCAGGGAAAATGCCACGGCAGTGCTTTGTCAGGCCAGACTGAAGAAGCTGGCTAGTGAGGTGTTATGGGTGGAACTAAGAAATAAGAAAGGTATGAACACATTAACAGGGCTATATTACAGATCAGCCAATAGTCTGAAGAATTTAGAACAAATTTGTAAGGAGATTGTAGAGCGTTGCAAAAAACATGAGGTTGTTATAGTAGGTGATTTTAACTTTTCACCTTTTTAGT
This sequence comes from Mobula birostris, assembly GCF_030028105.1. Lineage (NCBI taxonomy): Eukaryota > Metazoa > Chordata > Chondrichthyes > Myliobatiformes > Myliobatidae > Mobula > Mobula birostris. The sequence continues at coordinate 167,878,467 of NC_092375.1, read as the reverse complement.
GGGGATCCCATAGTGTGAAAGGACTAAATGGGATATAGTTTGTCAATGTGCTCAGGAAAGTTTCCTTCATCAGTACATGGAAGTCCCAATGAGAGAGCATCCAATATTGGATCTGCTATGAGGGAACGAGACAGGGCAGGTGACAGAATTTTCTGTAGGGGAACACTTTGCATCCAATGACTACAATGCCATTAGTTTCAAAGTAAATATGCAAAAAGATAGATCTGGTCCACGGGTTGAGATTCTAAATTGGAGAAAGGCCAATTGTGATGGCATCAGAAATGATCTGACAAGTGTGGATTGGGACAGACTGTCTTCTGGCAAATGTGTACTTCGTGAAGCCTCCAAAAATGAGATTTTGAGAGTACAAAGCTTGTATGTGCTTCTCAAAAGGTAAAGATAACAAGTGAAGGAAACCTTGGTTTTCGAGAGGTATTAAGGCACTGGTTAAGAGAAAAAAGGAGGTGCATAGCAGATATAGGCAAGTAGGAACAAATGAGGTGCTTATGGAGTATAAGAAATGCAAGAGGACACTTAAGAAATCAGGAAGGCTAAAGAAGGCATTAAGTTGCTCTGGCAAATAAGTTGAAGGAGAATCCTAAGGGATTCTACAGATATGTTAACAGCAAAAGGATTGCAAGGGACAAAAATTGGTCCTCTGGAAACCAGAATGGTAATCATGTGTGGAACCAAAAGAGATGGAGATCTTAAATGAATTCTTTCCATCTGAATTTACTCAGAAGACGGACACAGAATTGAGGGAATGAGTCAAAGCGGCATCAACTTCATGGACCCGGTACAGATTAGAGAGGAGGAGGTGTTTGATACACAGAGACAAATCAGGTTGGATAAATCGCAAGGGCCTGACAAGGTGTTCCCTCAGACCCTACAAGAGGCAAGTGCAGATTTTGCTAGGTCCTAGCAGAAATTATCCTGAGCAACGGGGGAGGTAACACAAGATTGGAGGATAGCCAATATTCTTCTGCTGTTTAAAAAAGGCTCCAAATATAAACCAGGAAATAGGCTGGTGAGTCTGACATCAGTTGTGGGAATTCTTTGGAAGGTATTCTAAGGGACCAGATGTAAGTATTTGGATGGACATGGACTGATTAAGGAAAGTCAGCCTGGCTTTGTATCTAATCAATCTTAAAGAGATTTCAGAGTAAGATACCAGGAAAGTGGATGAAGTGAATGTTGTCTACATGGACTTTAGTAAGGCATTTGAAAATGCCCCGCATATATGGCTGGTTAAGAAGGTTCAGGTGTTTGGCATTCAGAATGAGGTAGAAATCCGGATTAGACATTGGCTTTGTGAGAGAGCCAGAGAGTGGTAGTAGAGGGTTGCCTCTCTGACTGGAGGTCTGTGACTAGTGATAGGTCCTTTGTTGTTTGTCATCTGTATCAATGATCTGGATGATAAGGTGGTTAATTGGATCAGTAAATTTATGGATAACACCAAGATAGTGGGTGTAGTGGACAGTGAGGGAGGTTATCAAGGCTTGAAGAGGGATCTGCATCAGCTGAAAAATGGTAAATGGAATTTAATGTAGACAAGTGTGAGATTTTGCACTTCAGTAAGACCAAACAGAGTAGGTCTTGCACAGTGAACGGTAGGGCACTGAGGAGTGTGGTAGAACAAATAGATCTGGAAATACAGGTCCATAATTGATTGAAAGTGGCACCACCGGTTGATAAGGTCATTAAGGCACAATGGCCTTCATAAGTCCATGCAATGAGTGCAGGAGATGGGATGTCATGTTGAAGTTGTATAAGAATTTGGTGAGGCCTAATTTGGAGTGTTGTGTGCAGTGTTGATCACCTACCTACAGGAAAGATGTAAACAAGGTTGAAAGAGAACAGAGAAAATTTACAAGGATATTGCTGGGTCTGGAGGACCCAAGTTATAAGGACAGATTGAATAGATTAGGACTGTGTTCTTTAGAATGTAGAAGATTGAGAGGTATAGATAGGGTAAATGCAAGCAGGCTTTTTCCCACTGAGGTTGGGTGGGACTATAACCAAAGGTCATGGGTTAAAGATGAATGGTGAGAAGTTTAATGGGAACATGAGGGGAAACTTCTTCAGTCAGAGGGTCGTGAGAGTGTGGAATGAGCTGCCAGCACAAGTGGTACATGCAAGCTCGATTTCCAACATTTAAGAGAAGTCTGGATAGGTACATGGACAGTAGAGGTAGGAAGAGCTATGGTCCCAGTGCAGGTTGATGGGAGTAGGCAGTTTAAATGGTTTTGGCATGGACTAGATGGGCTGAAGGACCAGTTTCTGTGCTGTACTTCTCTATGACTTTCCTGGTGAGATGATTAAAGAGGACAAGAACTAAGCCTATTTCACTTTAAAGTATATGCAGGAACACAAATACTGTGGTTGTTTGTAAAAAATAACTTTAAAGGTAGTAGGACAACTTGGAAGTTTAGTTCACATCTTTATTAAAACCAGGAATCATTTCATACTATAAGCGGGTTCAATGATTACAGCATATTTAAAGAAAATTGGACAAATAGTTAAAAGATTTAAAGAAAAATGGTTAAAGCGAAGAGAGGAAGTGATCCATCAAGTGGATGCAAGTATAAAAGACCAAATAGTCACATTCTAGGGTTTCATGACACTCTCAAATTCTGTTCAATATATACGAGAAGTGATTGATAAGTTCGTGGCCTAAGGTAGGAGGAGTCAAATTTTAGAAAACCTAGCACATTTATTTTTCAGCAGAGTCCCCTCCTGCACTTACACACTTAATCCAGCGGCCGTGGAGCATACGGATCTTGAACCTCCAGAAAGTGTCCACCCCATGGGTGATTGATACGTTTGTGGCCTAAGGTAGAAGGAGATAAGTTATACAGCTCTCGTTACATGCACATGCAGTTCAACTCTGAGTGATTATGCAGAAAGTTTGAGGTTAATAACTCATCAGGGGCCTAAGGTAGAAGGAGATGTTATTAACTTCAAACTTTCTGCATAATCACTTAAAGAGTTGACCTGCATGTGCATGTAACGAAAGCTGTATAACTCATCTCCTACCTTAGGCCACAAACTTATCAATCACCCCTGCTGTGGACCACTTTCTGGAGGTCTAAGACACTGACTTTTACAAAGAAGGGATCCGTATGCTCCACCACCGCTGGACTAAGTGTGTAAATGTAGGAGGGGAGTATGTTGAAAAATAAATGTGCTAGGTTTTCTAAAATTGACTCCTTCTACCTCAACCACCCCTCATACAAGCTCAATACATAAAAGCTGAATACAAAGCACCATTGACACACTTACAAATGAAAAAGACAGGAGCTTAGGCTAGATCAGTTTCCATGTTATCCTTGAGTTTTTTCCAGGTGCTTTGATTTCCTCCCAAAACCAAAGGCGTGCAGACACTATAAATTACTCCTAGTAAGTAAATGATTGTATAATCTGATGAGGGTGGAGTGGGGGTGGGGGGGAGAAGTTGATGAGGATTTTAAAAAAAGGCGCTAATGCAGGATGCTGGAAATGGGTAATTGATGGCAGACACTGACTTGGTGAGTTGAAGGGACCATTTCTGTACTAATTCAATTGAATATTGTATAAGTACATCTCACAATTCTTCTGTACAATGAGAAGGGTAAAGGGAAGATGCATGTTAAAGATAATGCACTAGAAGTTCCATATGATTTAGCACATACTGATAAACCATCGAAAGAGTTCTGAAAAATATCTTAGTTTGCCAGTATTATTCAGATTCAGCCCAATGAACTTTCAGCTTCTTTCATGTGTCTATGATCAAAATCATTTCAAGTATAAAAACAACTTAAAACGGTCCCAAACAATCACTCTAAACCACAAACAACAGGAATTCTGCAGATGCTGGAAATTCAAGCAACACACATCAAAGTTACTGGTGAACACAGCAGGCCAGGCAGCATCTCTAGGAAAAGGTGCAGTCGACGTCTCAGGCCGAGACCCTTCGTCAGGACTAACTGAAGGAAGAGTGAGTAAGGGATTTGAAAGTTGGAGGGGGAGGAGGAGATCCAAAATGATAGGAGAAGACAGGAGGGGGAGGGATGGAGCCAAGAGCTGGACAGGTGATTGGCAAAAGGGGATACGAGAGGATCATGGGACGGGAGGTCCGGGAAGAAAGACGGGGGGGGGGGGACCCAGAGGATGGGCAAGAGGTATATTCAGAGGGACAGAGGGAGAAAAAGGAGAGTGAGAGAAAGAATGTGTGCATAAAAATAAGTAACAGATGGGGTACGAGGGGGAGGTGGGGCCTAGCGGAAGTTAGAGAAGTCGATGTTCATGCCATCAGGTTGGAGGCTACCCAGACGGAATATAAGGTGTTGTTCCTCCAACCTGAGTGTGGCTTCATCTTTACAGTAGAGGAGGCCGTGGATAGACATGTCAGAATGGGAATGGGATGTGGAATTAAAATGTGTGGCCACTGGGAGATCCTGCTTTCTCTGGCGGACAGAGCGTAGATGTTCAGCAAAGCGGTCTCCCAGTCTGCGTCGGGTCTCGCCAATATATAAAAGGCCACATCGGGAGCACCGGACGCAGTATATCACCCCAGTCGACTCACAGGTGAAGTGTTGCCTCACCTGGAAGGACTGTTTGGGGCCCTGAATGGTGGTAAGGGAGGAAGTGTAAGGGCATGTGTAGCACTTGTTCCGCTTACACGGATAAGTGCCAGGAGGGAGATCAGTGGGGAGGGATGGGGGGGACGAATGGACAAGGGAGTTGTGTAGGGAGCGATCCCTGCGGAATGCAGAGAGAGGGGGGAGGGAAAGATGTGCTTAGTGGTGGGATCCCATTGGAGGTGGCGGAAGTTACGGAGAATAATATGTTGGACCCGGAGGCTGGTGGGGTGGTAGGTGAGGACCAGGGGAACCCTATTCCTAGTGGGGTGGCGGGAGGATGGAGTGAGAGCAGATGTACGTGAAATGGGGGAGATGTGTTTAAGAGCAGAAGAGGAATGGGGACAAGCTAGCCCCTATTGACATTAATGGATCTGGGGTTGAGAGGGTGAACAGCTTTAAGTTCCTCGGCATACACATCACTGAAGATCTCATGTGGTCTGTACATACCGGCTGTGTGGTTAAAAAGGCACTACAGCGCCTCTTTCAAAACTGATGGTTTAAGAAGTTTGGTGTGGGCCCCCAAATCCTAATAACTTTCTACAGGGGCACAATTGAGAGCGTCCTGACTGGCGGCATCACTGCCTGGTATGGGAACTGTACTTCCCTCAATCACAGGACTCTGCAGAGAGTGGTGTAGACAGACCAGCACATCTGTAGTTGTGAACTTCCCACTATTCAGGACATTTACAAAGACAGGTGTGTAAAAGGGGCCCGAAGGATCACTGGGGACCTGAATCACCGCAACCACAAACTGTTCCAGCTGCTACCATCTGGGAAACTGTACCACAGCATAAAAGCCAGGACCAACAGGCTCCGGGACAGCTTCTTCCACCAGGCCATCAGAATACTTAACTCATGCTGACACAATTGTATTTCTAGGTTATACTGACTGCCCTGTTGTACATACTATTTATTATAAATTACTATAAATTGCACATTGCAAATTTAGATGATGTAAAAATTTTTACTCATGTATAGGAAGGATGTAAGTAATAAAGTCAATTCAATTCAATTTTAACTAGATATGCTGTGTATCAAAAGAAGGCAGATATTTTAATTTAATCAATCATTACAAATTAATTCATTTGAATATATTCCTGTGTGCCACTATGTCTCAGTCCCAGTAACTACAATAAGATAACTAGAAAAACTAAAGGAAATTCACTATTGTCAATGTGGGCGACTACTTGATCAACTATTCACTGATAGTGCAAGCATATTCACATGGATACAATAATTTCCTTTATCTTTGTGAAGGATACATTTTGAAAATACAGTAGCATTTAGAAAAGCATTTATATTCAATTCATTTTATTATTGTGTGTAATGAACTAAACACAGTAAGCTATAAAATGGGATTTTCGATCTGTTTGGTCATTAAATCTTTTATTGTACCAAAGTTTTATACACTGTAATATCTTTAATAGGAAAACATCCTCATTAAAATAAATATTTGATCACTATTTCATTATCTTTCTGAAGTTTGGATTACTTTACATAGCAGAAGAGAAATATATACTAACCAGCCACTATGACACTGTCATTACGTGCTGGACCAAACTTTAATGTCATCTCATGTTTGTGCTTGTGAACAGCCAAGTGATCTTCATTTGTGAAGCGCTGCAATAACATTTGAAATTAAATAAGTTTGCAATTCATAGTTAACAATAATAACTACAACCACAGGTTTTCTCTTTCATATTTTTCTTCAAAAAAATGTTCATGACTGAGGTTTCACAAACCATGAAAAATCATTGAAACAAAATACAACACAGAGGTGAGGCTGAAATGCTCCCTTTTGTTTATTCCAGGCATGCTGTGCCATTGTCGAGCAGGTCTTTCTATTAAACAGTGTGGGTAGTACATGAAATTAAATTTGGTGAATTAAAAATTGGATAACAGTGCTCAAAGGTTACATCTTCCTGTATTGTGTAATATTCAGATATATTTTTAAAAACCCAGTCAAATTTCAGGATTTTACTCAAAACAACCTTAAACATGAAAGACCGGGATTTTATTTCTGACTTAATTGTGAGCTCTGTTGGTTTAACCATGCATACAATTGTATAAAAAAAGTTACGACACGTAAGCAGATTGGGCTACAATGATGCAGCCCTAATTCTGCTAACAAAAATCTGTTAATTATATTTAATAAAGTTCTACACCAGAATGAAAAAAAATCTCTAAATATTCCATTTAATATCATACAATGTATGTAGGAATAAAATATAGTTCCATTGCTTTTTATACACTTTAAAAAAAATAGTTGAACAACTAAACAAAATTGAGTAAAGTTTCTGTTACCTGACCACAACCAGGAGCAGTACAAACAAAAGGTTTGTCATCACTCATGTTCAGTAGATCCTCGCTTCACCTGTATCAATAATCAAACACATAATTTAAAAAATACATTAAAGGTGCTCAATCTAGTTACCATCAAGTAATGGGTACTTTACTGTTGTTTCAGATCAAATGAATAAATAGATCAGAACTAGGAAATCTTAATTTCAATAATCTACAGCTGATTTAAAACTAACATTCAGGAATGAAAATTAATACTTTATACACTATTCCTCAAGTCCTCGTCTCCAGGATTGCTTTTTCCGCACCACCACCCCACCAAAAGAGCACCTTAGATTCATCTATTTTTCCTCCAATGAGTGAAAATTGCACATGATTAAACTATGAAGAGGCAATTAAATAAAACTTGTAAAATTCTGCTGGCATTGCATTACATTCAGTGCACATTTTTATCCCATTTTAATTTGAAAGTAATATATATTAAAATAGTTAAAGATATTAGTTGAATTTCCCATAAAAATTTTCAGTCCTCCCAGAAAGGTGAATTTTAAACCCGAGATGAGGCTCAGATTTCAATGGAAAAACAGAGGAGTCACGTTGAAATGAAGAATGAACTAGCTGCCTGTTCTTGCTCTATCACTATTTCTCGCGGGCCTTTAGCTGACTGCACAAGTGAATCTGGTGGAACTCTTATTTAATCCATGCAACTTTGGGTCTGTATGACATATACTAGATTCAGATGTCATTTTATCTGTGTATCGGGCAAAAAAAAATGCACCATGCACAAAGCACTAAAGACTCCAAAGAAATTATTCTTAAGCCATTTGAAGGGCAGGAGTGTTTCTCCAGGCATTACAATAATCTGATCTGCTGATACCCCAGCATCTATCCAATCTCATTTTATCCTATCCTCTCATTTATGATCCCCATAGTTCCACTACACTCTTAATCTTCTCTCAACTTAACCAACCACCCGAGGCTAAAGCTTTCTAAGCAGAGCTCCAAACCAATGGCTCCCAATCTTGGACATGCACCTCCCTCTCTTACCTTAGATGCACCAAGTATTCTAGGAGTATGCATAACTTTAACGATAGTGGTAATTTAGTGAAAAAGTTCACCCCATTTTTTAAAATTGCACACAAGCTGTCACGACAACAATACTAACTCCTTAGGAGTAGCTGTGATGTCTTCAAGTATGGTGGGTGATGTTGGGAAGAGAGTGAGTTATGTTTTTTTAACGAGAGTGAATAAGTGGTGCTTTCATTCAAAAACAGTGAACACTAGATTTTGACAGCTGAGCAAGCATTTTCAAATCCAATTAGGTATCTAATCTACCAAAGACATTATTTAAGTCCAGTCCTTGGCCAGGATGGAGCTGGACTGGCTACTGGCTTTGTCATGCAAACTAACTAACATGTGATATTCATTTATAGGATGTGAGCCTTGTTAGCAAGGTCAATTTTTACAGCTGATCTACCCCTGGATTTGTGCATGAAATATGACTAGTCAAACGTGACAATCTCAAAGAGCTCATACATACAGTTGCAAGAAAAAGTTTGTGAACCCTTTGCAATTACCTGGTTTACTGCATTAGTTACTCATAAAATGTGGTCTGATCTTCATCCAAGTCACAATAATTGACAAACACAATCTGCCTAAACTAATAACACACAAACAATTGTACTTTTTATGTCTTTATTGAACACACTGTTTAATCATTCACAGTCTAGCCAGGAAAAAGTATGTGAACCCTCGTATTTAATAACTGGTACAGCCTCCACCAAATGTTTCCTGTAGCTGCTGATCAGGCTTGCACAATGGCAAGGAAGAATTTTGACCATTCCTTCATACAAAATTGTTTCAGTTCGTCAATATTTCTGGGATACCTTGCATAAACAGCCCTCTTTAGATCATTCAATTGGGTTAAGAACTGGACTCTGGTTTGCCTTCCAAAATTTAAATAGCCTTCTTTTAAAACCATTTTATTGTTGATTTACTCTTATGTTTCTGATCATTGTCTTGTCACAACATCGAACTTTTATTAAGCTTCAGGTGACGGACTGCTACCCTGGCATTCTCCTGTAAAATGTCTTGATACAATTATGAATCCATTGTTCCCTCAACAATTGCAAGCTGTCCGGGCCCTGAGGCAGCAAAATAGCCACAAACCATGATGTTCCTTTCATCATGCTTCATAGTTGGGATCAGGTTTTGGTTTTGGCATGCAGTGTCTTTTTCCCTCCAAACATAGCAGTATGCATCTCTACAAAATCTCTTTTATCTCGCGTGTCTAGAGAACATTGCCCCAGAAGTTTTGTGGAACATCCAGGTGGTCTTCTGTGAACTTGAGACGCGTAGTAATTTCTTTTTCTTTGGAGAGTAGTGGGTTCCTCTGTGGTGTCCTTCCATGAACACTATTCTTATTCAGTGGTTTTCTTACAGTGGGCCCATGAATAGAGACTTTAGCAAGTTCTAGGGATTTCTGCAGGTCTTTTGCTGTTACCCTTTGGCTCTTTTTCACCTCTTTCAGCATTGCACGACCTGCTCTTGGCGTGACCTTTACAGGATGCCCACTCCTAGGGAAAGAAGCAACAGTACCGAGTTTCCTCCATTTGTAGACAATTTCTCTTACTGTGGATTGATGAACACTCAGGTCTTTAGAAATGCTTTTCTAGCCTTTTCCAACTTCATGCATCTCTATAATTCTTCTTCCAAGGTCCTCTGAAAGTTGTTTTGATTGAGGTATGGTGCACATAAACAGATCTTTCTCGAGCAGAGGAGGCTCTATCAGTAAACTGACTTTGCGTGCCTCTTTTTTTACAGGTCAGGGCACCTCTACAAGCCACACCTCCAATCTCATCTCATTGATTGGAACACCTGGCTCCAAGTTGCTTTCGTAGAAGGCATTATCCCAGAGGTTCACATACTTTTTTTGAACCTAGACTGTGATTGTTTAAACAGTGTACTCAGTATTGATGAGAAGTACGATTGTTTGTGTTATTAATTTAAGGCAGATTGTGTTTGTCTATTATTGTGACAGATGAAGATTGGAAATTTTATGAGTAATTAATTCAGAAAAACAGCTAATTACAAAGGGTTCACAAACTTTCTCTTGCAACTGTACCAAGGAATTGAAATTCCAATGTGCCTAATTGTCTCCCAAGTCTTTTCCTTCCCAGCACATCTTAAATTACAGTCACTCTTTTGGGACCCCTAAAAATATCAGCACACACCAGGGGATCAGAATGCACAGAGTATGTGCTATACAAGCAGCAAACTATAAAGAAATATTTTCAGTGCATCTGATGAGCAGCACAGTCGTGGAGCCATACTGCCACCTCACTAGTAGAATACTGCAAGTCCGGTTCACTGCTTCATCAGTGAAACCAACAGGGAAGTTGCTTTGCATCGGTTGCTGCGCGCACCATGTTGCCTGTTACAGCTGCCCATGGGAGGAGACACCGGAGGCAGTGCAGGAGAGAGCTGGAGTTAGTACTGGGTTGCGGGCTGGCCCTTCATACTGGTGCTACCCTCCAGTGTTTGCTCAGTGGAAGGCAAACAGGAATGCATTTGACTGTGGCTACACTAGTGCACAATGAGGACTGCTGTGTGCCTGTTCTTGCAGAAACGCGCTCCAGGACAACATCCCATGCACGATCAATCTACGGGCCTGGACTCTTGGGGACTTGCACAGTATGTTTCTCTGCTCTACATGCTGTGTGTGACAGTTGGTACTGTGTTTTACACCTTGGCCCTGGAGGAATGTTCTATTTGGCAGTATGGCTGAATGACAATTAAACTTGAACTACTCCAGGGCCCCAAGTGTGATGCTGCCCTCAGGTACTGTCAAAATTGAATATGTATGTTCTCGCCATAACTAGGTGAGTTTCTTCCAAGTACTCGGGTTTCTACACACATCCACAAGATGAGTTCATAACTTGACGAGTACAGCAATTCACATCTTAGTGTAGGGGAATCGATGGGCATATGTCTATCATGGCTCCGTCTGTCTAAGTAGATAATGGACGCGCCCGTCCGGGGTGCAGACCTGGGCGACGAATATGGAGATCCTGGGCTGCCCAGACATCAAGGTCCCCCTCTCGGCTTCACGGATGTGGTCCAAAGGAATGCGAAGCAGTACATTTGGCATCAGCTTTCAGCAGGAGCTGCCGGAAGGTGACGTGATACGTCATCTAACCGCCTTAGGGGCTCCATTCTGGATTTGTGTAGGGTTTACTCGTTAGTCTTTTCTTCTCCCAAAGATACCCACAAGGCAGTGGGATCCGTAACCCTGGATAGGGGCCCATACCGGGTACTGTCAGCCGGAGCGAGCTGAGCCCGGGCTTGTGTAAGGCAGGGTCGTCACGCCCTGCAGTAGTGACATATAGAGCCACTACCCACTACCCCATAAGTGGGGCATATGTGAGACAGAAATAACCTGTAAGGCACAGGAAATAAAGAGTGGGAATGGAACAAATGGGCTTGTTTCCCTAGGAACTGTCATGAACATGATAGAATGGCAGGTCATCTATGTAATGTAGAATAAAATGCAGATGTTCTGTAAACAGGGATCACCAATCACTCTTCCTATCACCAATCAACCCTTCTAATGTCTCTCTGGGGTTGACAGCAAGCTTGGCACAGGACTATGGGTCCCAGGAATGGGTTCAAAAGTGAGGAAACTTGGCTTTTTCATTGCACCAGTGTAAATGTGAACCCTTTATTGAAAAATTACATTCAGAAATGCTGTTGTTATTTCTGAAAGTGTAGATTTTGACATTATGTGCTTTTCACAATATCTTTTTCTTGAAAGGCTAATATGTCCACACTATTTTCTAGAGCTTTAAACAATGAGGGAAGATCTTGTTGAATCTTACAAAATTTATATTTTTTCAACAAGTCTTGACAGACTGGATGATTGACTAAGCCGTGGAATCTAGAATGATCACTTTCTCAGAATATGAGGGAAACAATTTTGGATTGTGATGGGGAGAAATTTCTTCACAGAGGATTGTGAACTATTTGGCATTCTCCATCATGGAGCCTGTGAGGACTTTAGTCAATCATTGATTTCATACAAAATGGAAATAAATAAATCTCTGGATATTAAGGGTTAAGAGAATCAGAAGAATCGGTTCATTGTTGTACATGTACTACCTCAGTATACTTAATGTCACATGTACTGAGATACATGTGATAATAAGTAGATTGAGTTAGTACAAAGGGAAAAGCAATAACAGAATGCAGAACATAGTATTTTAGCTACAGGGAAAGTGCACTGCCAGTAGACAAATAAGGTGCAAGAGTCATGAAGAGGTAGATTAAGACAGGGGTCCCCAACCTTTTTTGCACCGCGGACCGGGGTTGGGGGTGTTCAAGTAGGGTTAAACTCACCTCAACATGTCTTTTACAGTTAGGGTTGCCAACTTTCTCACTCCCAAATAAGGGACAAAAGTAGCAGTCAAATACGGGACAGTGTTTACCCCGAGAAAGACTACCATGACCATGAAGCCTTGCGCAGGCACCTGTGTGCGCATGCGTGTACGTGCCAATTTTTTTCCACAAATCTTCCCGACTACACTGTACATACATTATTTCTACTTTATATAGGCTGTATATTTATCATATCATTCCTGCTTTTACAATATGTTAGTGTTATTTTAGGTTTCGTGTTATTTGGAATGATTTGGTAGGTTATCTTTTGGGTCTGGGAACGCTCAAAATATTTTCCCATATAAATCAATGGTAATTGCTTCTGCGCTTTACGCCATTTCGGCATGAAAGGTTTCATAGGAACGCCCTACCTTAGTGGGGGAACTACAGGACAAGGGCGGTCCCGTATGGGAAAAACCAATTTAGCCCAATATACTGGATGTTCCAGCAATACGGGACAGTTGGCAACCCTATGTTCAAGTACAACAGTGCGTGACAGGGAATGAGGAAAGACGCAGCTGACTCATATCGTTTCCTCGCGGCCCGGTAGCACATGCTTTGCGGCCCGGTGGTTGGGGACCGCTGGATTAAGAGATTAAAGAGTTCATCTTTATTGATGGCCCAGCTGGAAAAATTTAAAAATAGTTGGATAAATCTTACATTAAAAGTATGGCAGAAGGTGGTTAATTCATGTGGAATTAATAACATGTTAAAACTCTTTAGATGGTGTGCATATGATACCGAATTCCTTCCCAACAGAGGAGATAAAAGATTTGAGTTATGGATAAAGAAAGGTCTTACAACCTACCTCTCATTTATAGATAAAAGAGTATTACAAAGTTTCCAAATCCTGCAGGACAAACATGGCCTAGAACATAATGACTTTTTTAGGTACCTTCAAGTACGAAACTATGTTAACCAGAGTTGTAGATATACAGACCTATCAACAGTAGAATTAGAATTTTTCAAGATTCTGAATTCGGCTTGCAGTTCAATACCTAGTAAATCAGTTTCTCCAGTATATAATGCACTCTCCCATGCTAAAAATGTAAATACACTGTATATTAAAGAGAAGTGGGAGAAAGAAGCGGGGTTGGTACTTTCAGAGGAGGCTTGGGGGAAAATCTGCAGCTTTCAATGTTCCTCGACTAATTCTTTGACTTGGAGAGAACATTGTTGGAAAAACATTATAAGATATTTCAAGACCCCATATCAGGAAAAATATAAAGATACAAACGTGACGTGTTGGAGAAGGTGCCGCTCCAAGGAGGCAAATCATTTTCATATTTTCTGAGATTGCCCTAAATTAAGTCTATATTGGGAAGGTATTCATAGAACATTAGTTAAGGTACTTAGGTCCCAGATACCTCTGATCTTTGAGACGCTCTATTTGGGGCATGTATTGTTTCTTGAACAGAAGGAAGATATAAAGTTGCTGCAGGCCCTCTTAGCGGCAAGTAAGAAATCAATCACTAGAAAGTGGCTAAATCCAATACCACCTACATTAGAAGATTGGCACGAAATTATCTTGGAAACATTTAAAATGGAAAAGTTGACTTATTCCCTGAGAACTCAAAAAGAAAAATTTTATCAAATCTGGAATAAATGGATTGAATATATAACCCCAATTCGAGCAGACTTTAGATGACTCTCCTAATGATTTATACTGCTCTTCTCATCAACACAGTAATATTGCTAACGTAAGCACCCCTAGTCTAAATGTCTTTTTTTTTGTTTTCTTTTGGAAAATAGAGAATTAACACAAGTAAAGGGAAAGATTTGGGAAAGGGATGAAAAACGGAAAAATTAAGTATATAGGGATTGGATAATTATGTCTGCGGGCAGGAGCAAGCATGAACAAATTAGGATATAAACACCTACAATGGTTGTTACATAGGCTTATATACAACATTTTGGACCAGTGGAAATGGTCCAGAAGAGTTATAGGGAAACTATTATTACCATTTTTCTTAACAACTAATACCATTACTTAGCCTAATAGATTAGAATTACCACAGTACATAATTATCTATTTAAGTGTCTAATTTCCTTTTATATCATCTCAATGTGTACTTAAGAATGTATAAATAATTATAGTTTTATACATATAAAAAATGGAAAAGGTTATATGTGTGAAAAAGTACATGATATTTGTGAATTCCTTATCCAAATAAAAATAAAATTTAAAAAAAAAGTTCATCTTTATTGTACAAGAAGTCTATGACGGTGAGATAGAAGCTACTATTGAGCCTGGTAATGTATGTTTTCAACCTTTATATCTTCTGCCTGATAGAAGGGATGGGGTGGGGGAGGGGGGGAATGCCTGGGCTGGAAGCAACATTCCCTCTAAGGTGTGCATGTGCACAAATCTTTTCCTACTAGCACACAAAGGAATTTCCCCCGGGATCAATAAAGTATGACTATGACTACACTGCACACAAAAGGTATCACCCTCTTCCTCATTGGTATATTAAATATATTTCATGATCGTACATAATCGCATTTCCTTTTCCAGTTTCTGCTGTGGATGGTGTTGACAACATGGAGTTTGTGATGTATGCAAATTTCAGAACTGGCTGATTTATACTGTTTTTATTAAAACATAGAAACATAGAAAACCTACAGCACAATACAATTCTGCCCTCAAAGTTGTGCTGAATATGCCCAGAAATTACTAGGCTTACCCGTAGCCCTCTATTTTTCTAAGCTCCATGTACCTATCCAAAAGCTTCTGAAAAGACCCTATCGTATCCACTTCCACCACCGTTGCCGGCAGCCCATTCCACACACTCACCACTGACATCTCCTCTGTACCTACTCTCCAGCACCTTAAACCTGTGTCCTCTTGTAGCAACCATTTCAGCCCTGGGAAAAAGCCTCTGATGATCCACACGATCAATGCCTCTCATCATCTTATACACCTCTATCAGGTCACCTCTCATCCTCCGTCGCTCCAAGGAGAAAAGGCCGAGTTCACTTAACCTGTTTTCATAAGGCATGCTCCCCAATCCAGGCAACATCCTTGTAAATCTCCTCTGCACCCTTTCTATGGCTTCCACATCCTTCCTGTAGTGAGGCGACCAGAACTGAGTACAGTACTCCAAGTGGAGTCTGACCAGGGTCCTATATAGCTGCAACATTACCTCTCGGCTCCTAAATTCAAATCCACGATTGAAGGCCAATACACCATATTCCATCTTAACCACAGAGTCAACCTGCGCAGCTGCTTTGAGTGTCTTATGGACTTGGACCCCAAGATCCCTATGATCCTCCACACTGCCAAGAGTCTTAACATTAATACTATATTCTGCCATCATATTTGACCTACCAAAATGAACCACTTCACACTTATCTGGGTTGAACTCCATCTGCCACTTCTCAGCCCAGTTTTGCATCCTATCAATGTCCCACTGTATCCTTTGACAGCCCTCCACACTATCCACAACACCTCCAACCTTTGTGTCATTAGCAAATTTAATAACCCATCCCTCCTCTTCCTCATCCAGGTCATTTATAAAAATCACAAAGAGTAAGGATCCCAGAACAGATCCCTGAGGCACATCACTGGTCACCGAACTCCATGCAGAATATGACCCGTCTACAACCACTCTTTGCCTTCTGTGGGCAAGCCAGTTCTGGATCCACAAAGCAATGTCCCCTTGGATCCCATGCCTCCATACTTTCTCAATAAGCCTTGCATGGGGTACCTTATTAAATGCCTTGCTGAAATCCATATACGCTACATCTACTGCTCTTCCTTCATCAACGTGTTTAGTCACATCCTCAAAAAATTCAATCAGGCTCGTGAGGCACGACCTGCCCTTGACAAAGCCATGCTGACTATTCCTAATCATATTATACCTCTCCAAATGTTCATAAATCTTGCCTCTCAGGATCTTCTCCATCAACTTACCAACTACTGAAGTAAGACTCACTGGCCTACAATTTCCTGGGCTATCTCTACTCTCTTTCTTGAATAAAGGAACAACATCTGCAACCCTCCAATCCTCCGGAACCTCTCCCATCCCCATTGATGATTCAAAGATCATCGGCAGAGGCTCAGCAATCTCCTCCCTCGCCTCCCACAGTAGCCCGGGGTACATCTCATCCGGTCCAGCGACTTATCCAACTTGATGCTTTCCAAATGATATTATGTCTTGCTTAAATTTAGAGATTTGCTGTTCAATTTCTGAAGCTAGACAAGATTTTTTGACATTGTGGAGACCTTTTTTGAATTATTTTCAAAATCTTTGATTTGCTATTAAGCACAGATGTTGGCTAATAATATGTTTTACTATGTGTTAAGGATTTTTTCCTTTTCTTTGTTTTAACCTAACAGCTGTGTTTTTTTTTTCTGGTAGTGGGTTTAGATTTTTTTGTATAATAAAATTATCTCTTCTCAATAATTTGTTTAAATTTAGTTTATATGGACATGGGGTAACTCTACTTTATCTGTGATTTCAATATATTGTAATCGATATATATTATATATCCTACTGTACTCTATTCTTTTATGTAAGAAATTAATAAAAATATTGAAAAAAAGCTCCAGCACATCCTCTTTCTTAATATCTACGTGTTCAGCTTTTCAGTCTGCTGCAAGTCAGAACTATAATCACCAAGATCCTTTTCCATAGTGAATACTGAAGTATTCATTAACTACCTCTGCTATCTCCTCCGGTTCCATACACACTTTCCCACTGTCACACTTGATAGGTCCTATTCTTTCACATCTTATCCTCTTGCTCTTCACATACTTGTAGAATGCTTTGGGGTTTTCCTTAATCCTCCCTGCCAAGGCCTTCTCACGGCCGCTTCTGGCTCCCTTAATTTCCTTTTTAAGCTTCTTCCTGTTAGCCTTATAATCTTCTAGATCTCTAACATAACATAGTTCTCTGAACCTTTTGTAAGCTTTTCTTCTCTTCTTGACTAGATTTATTACAGCCTTTGTACACCACGGTTCCTGTACCCTACCATAACTTCCCTGTCTCATTGGAACGTACCTATGCAGAACTCCACACAAATATCCCCTGAACATTTGCCACATTTCTTCCGTACTTTTCCCTGAGAACATCTGCTCCCAACTTAAGCTTCCAATTTCCTGCCTGATAGCCTCATAATTCCCCTTACTCCAATTAAACGCTTTTCTAACTTGTCTGTTATGGAATTACGATCACTATCTCCAAAATAATCTCCCACTGAGAGATGTAACACCTGACCAGGTTCATTTCCCAATACCAAATCAAGTACACTCTCTCCTCTTATAGGCTTATCTACACATTGTGTCAAGAAACCTTCCTGAACACACCTAACAAACTTCACCCTATCTAAACCCCTAGCTCAAGGGAGATGCCAATCGATATTTGGGAAATTAAAATCTCCCATCACGACAACTCTGTTATTATTACACCTTTCCAGGATTTGTTTCCCTGTCTGCTCCTCGATATCCCTGTTACTATTGGGCGGCCTATAAAAAACACCCAGTAAAGTTATTGACCCCTTCCTGTTCCTAACCTCCACCCACAGAGACTCTGAAGACAATCCCTCCATGACGTCCACCTTCTCTGCAGCCGTGACACTATCTCTAACCGACACTGCCAGGCCTCCACCTCTTTTGCCTCCCTCCCTGTCTTTTCTGAAACATCTAAAACCGGCACTTGAAGTAATCATTCCTGTCCCTGAGCCATCTAAGTCTCTGTAATAGCCACCACATCATAGTCCCAAGTACTGATCCACGCTCTAAGCTCATCTGCTTTATTCACAATACTCCTTGCGTTAAAATAGACACACTTCAAACCATCTGTCTGAGCACATCCCTTCTCAATCACCTGCCTAACCTCCCTCACACACTGTCCCCAAGCTTTCTCTATTTGTGAGCCAACCGCCTCTTCCCCAGTATCTTCAGTTCAATACAGGTGGCCCCTGTTTTCCGAACGTTCGCTTTACGACACCTCACTGTTACGAAAGACCTACATTAGCTAACAGAAGGTGTTTTCACTGTTACGAAAAAAGGCAGCGCGTGCCCAAACAGCCAAGCTCCTCCTCCAGAACTGCATTCTAGCCGCCATTGCTTAAACACGTGCTTTATCTCGATTTATTTTGTGCATCCGTGAGCAAGATGAGTTCTAAGGTATTGGAAAAGCCTAAAAGAGCTCGTAAGGGTGTTACACTTAGTGTAAAACTAGACATAATTAAGCGTTTCAACCGCGGTGAACTAAGGACATTGTCCGCGCGTTGAAATTGCCTGCGTCCACCATTCGCATTATTTATACGTAGAGAGAAAGAATTTTGAAAGCTGCCGATGTTACAGTTGGTTCTGCTCATAGCAAAGTGGTCTCTCTTAGTCAGCATCCAATAATGGATAAAATGGAAAGTCTATTGCTTGAGTGGACTGATGGGTGTACAAAGCGTGGTGTTCCGTTAAGTTTTCTTATACTTAAGAGAAATCAATCAGTCTTTTTAATAAGCTGAAACAGAAAGCACTGGACAATGGTGCTGGAAGTGTTGCGAAAGTGGAATTTAAAGGTAGTCATGGGTGGTTTGATCGGTTTCTGAGGTGAGGGCAGCTTCATAGTTTAACGTTTACCGGAGAGAGTGCTTCAGCTGATACTAAAGCTGCCGAAAAGTTCTCAGCAGAACTGAAGAAAATAATTACAGAAGGTGGTTATTTGTATAAGCAGGTGTTTAACGGTGACGAAACTGCAATTTATTGGAGTCTTCCCAATTCCGGTAAGTGAAACTACAATGCACATACTTAATTCAACTTTGTATAAGCTGTGTATTTTTATGTGTTATTTGGTATGATTTGGCAGCTTCATAGCTTAAACGTTACTGGAGAGAGTGTTTCTGCCGAGAGTGCTTGCACCGTATTTCTGCCGAGAGCGCTTCCGCAGAGAGTGCTGCCGTGAGATTTTCGCTGCGCTAGACAGTGCTGCAGAAAAGTATTTCTACTTTATATAGGCTGTGTATTTATCATATCGTTCCTGCTTTTACTATATGTTACTGTTATTTTAGGTTTTATGTGTTATTTGGCATGATTTTATAGGTTATTTTTTGGGTCTGGGAACACTCAAAAATGTTTCCCATATGGTAATTGCTTCTTCATTTTACGACATTTCAGCTTACGAACCGTTTCATAGGAACGCTCTACCTTCGGATAGCGGGGGAAACCTGTAATTATTGAAGTATTTATTGATTTGAGGAGTATGGGGTGTACAAGAAGGGGTAGCACCTCTGGTGGGGGGGCCTGCCGTACCCTTTTCAGGGCAGCTCGTCCACCTTTGGTCCCCACCTGGCACTCTGCTCTCACCTGTGGCTCCAAGTAGCCGTAACACGTGCAGCGGCCACACCCCCAGTAAACCGTCTCGGCAGATGGGCCAAACCGGGTGAGGGTAGCCGACGGGTCTTTGACCCTCGGTGAGGTAGGGGATCTGTCTATCCCAATGTGTGAAGTCTGGCCCTGGCAGATTGAGCGGAGGAGACTGATTAATGGTCCAATGGTCAAGAAGGCAGCCCAGCAGTCGTCGTGGAGCACTAAGAGCATGGCAAGACACTTAGACGTCCTGGTCATCCACTGCAGCAGGAGAGGTCTCCAGCTGTAACGGTTGTCCGTGCCACTGGATCAAGGTCTCATCTGCCGAGAGAGTGGGATTGCCCCTGTGCAACGGCTGTTCCACTTAAAACTCCATCACGCACAGGTTTCTGTTGCACGGTCCATCTCAGTCCAAACCCGACCTGTCAAGCCCTGCAGCGCTGGGGGAGTGGCAAAGCAACAGGTGGAGTGACCACGGGCAGTTGTAGTCACAAACCTGAACGTAGGCGGTCTTTGGACCAGTGATCGTTCATCTCTGTACCCGGGGCAGCAGAAATGTCCAGCAGCAACCAGGGAAACTGGGCAGCCCTTTTTAGGACAGCACTGCCCACCCTCACATGAGGGAGGGGGTTAGAAAAGGTACCCTAAACATTGCCTGCCCACAACATCTGGCTAGCTAACCGTGGCTGGCAGATCAACTCCTTAGTGGTTGACACGTATCAAGAAAAACAAATCAAAGAAAACTCATCTTTGGAGCCTGGTATGTTCGCACCTTGCTGGACAGAGACGAGGTGGCAAGGCCTGTAAGACAAACAGCACTCATAGCGGCCAAACTTCACTGTTATCGCGTTGACATCGCTGTACTCAGTGAGACCAGGCTTGCAGACGAGGGTTCATTACAGGAAGCAGTGAGTGGATATATGTTCTTTTGGAAAGGGAAATCACAGACTGATGACAGGATCCATGGAGCAGGTTTTGCAATCAAAACTGTTCTGCTGAAGAACATCCCTACTCTATCCACCGGAATAAATGAACGCATCATGAAGTTCCGCTTTCCTCTCAGCAAGTCCTGGGATATCACCATTGTCAGTGTCTATGCACCAACTCTTGTGAGTCCAGACGAAGACAAGGAAAGATTCTACGAGGACCTGGACCAGACTATTCAGTCAATCCCCGCCAGCGACAAACTCGTTATCTTGGGGTATTTCAATGCTAGGATGGGGACAGCGACAACTGGGACGGAGGCCTTGGGAGACATAGAGTGGGAAAACTAAACAGTAACGGCCTGCTGCTTCTGAGCAAGTGTGCCAAGCACAACCTGTGCATCACTAACACGATGTTCAGACTTGCAAACAGGTACAAAACAACCTGGATGGATCCCAGGTCCAAACACTGGCACCTACTCGACTATGTCATAGTACGCCAGTGTGACCTTCAAGACGTTACCATCACCTGGGCCATGCAAGGTGCTGAGTGTTGGACAGATCACAGGCTGGTTCCATCGGTCCTCAACCTGCACATAGCCCCTTTGCATCGTTCAAAGATGTCATCACGCAGACTGCAACAACTGTACTCGGACTGAAAACCCGAGTGCATCAAGACTGGTTTGATGAAAACTACGAGACCATATCAGCGGCCATTCAGGCCAAGAACAAGGCCTATGCAGACTGGCAGAATGACCCATCATGTCTCAAAGAAAGACAAGTTTAAACACCTGCAGTCCAAATTACAGGCAGAACTGCGAGAAATGCAGGACGAGTGGTGGCAGGGAAAGGCCGAGCAGGTGGAACGCTATGCAGACATGCATGCCACCAGAGAGTTCTTCAGGACCATAAAGTCAGTTTATGGTCCTTCTAGGGAGGAGAAGATGGCGGTGCGACGCAGCTTTCAGCGGCCACTCCGGTGAATGATATCTGATATCTGTCAAGTAGGGTGCCGTGCACAATCCTGATTTGATGGAGACAGATGCGAGAGCACAGAGGAACATCTGGTGAAACTTCTGAAATGCCTGTTTCGCTGCCGCTGCTACTGGATGCTGCCGGACAGCTCTGCTGCCCCGGGTACAGAATCTCTGGAGGGGAAGGCCTCGAGTCCTCAACTTTGCTTGTTGCTCGGCGGCCTGGGCGAGGTTGAAACGCTCAGCAGAGATGGTGCTCGAAGTCGGAGGCTTGAAGTTTTCGGATGAACTCAGAGTCGGCTGTGGTCCGGTGCTTCCAATGCATCGGCAAGTTTGTGGCACTTGGGGGTTCATAGCAGGGAGTTTCTCCCTTCTACCGTCTACGTGAGATGACGGGGCTATCGGGACTTGAAACTTTTTCTTAACCGTGCCCATGGTCTGCTCCTTATCAAATTACAGTATTGCTTTGCACTGTTGTAACTATATGTTATAATTATGTGGTTTTGTCAGTTTTAGTCTTGGTTTGTCCTGTGTTTCTGTGATATCTTTCTGGAGGCACATTGTATATTATTTTTTAATGCATGCATTTCTAAATGACAATAAACGAGGACTGAGTGTCCTCATAATCTAATCTAATCGAATTCAGGATGCTCCTCCTTGCTGTCATCTGATGGGTCAAGCCTGATCAAAGACCAGGAAGAACTGAAAAACCGCTGGGCTGAACACTTCTCCAACCTACTCAATAGGCTGTCCACAGTTGATCCTGATGACTTACAGCAGATCCCTCAGCATCCAGTCCTGGATGACCTAGACCTGCCGCCCTCTACTGATGAAATCAAGAAAGCGATCTTGCAGATGAACTCAAATAAAGCAACAGGGCAGGATGGCATTCTTGCTGAGATCTGCAAAGCATTAGGCCCAAACGCCTTACAGGCGTTCCAAGACGTCCTGGAAGACATCTGGATCACAGAGGAGATGCCTGACGACTTCCATGATGCCCTCATCATGGCTCTCTAAAAAAACAAGGGAAGCAAATCAGACTGCGGAAACTACAGGGGTATCTCACTATTGTCCATTGCAGGCAAGATTTTTGCCCGCATTCTCCTGAACAGACTTGTTACTGTCTCGGAAAGGAACCTCCCGGAGGCGCAATGTGGCTTTCGGCCAGAACGGAGTACAGTAGACATGATATTTGCTGTGAGGCAAGTCCAGGAGAAGTGCATCAAGCAGAACAAGCCTCTTTACTGTCTTCATTGACCTGACAAAGGCATTTGACACTGTAAACAGGGAGGCTCTCTGGATCATCCCAAGACATTACGGATGCCCGCGCGCTGCTCCACAACGGAATGACAGGACAGGTCCTTTGCAGCGGTGATACATCAGCTGCATTTGCCATTTCCAATGGGGTGAAGCAGGTTCTGTGTACTAGCCCCAGTCCTGTTCAATCTATTCTTCACTTGCATGTTGTCACGTGCTGTCGAAGGTCTAAGGGAGGGAGTGTACATCAGGTACCAATTGGACGGCTCTCTCTTTGACCTTCGCCACTTGAACACACGGATGAAGTGCCTCCGTACAGTCATTCAAGAAACCCTCTTTGTTGATGACTGTGTGCTCCTGGTGCACAAAGACAGTGATCTACTGTTGATGCTGAACAAATTCTCAGATGCTGCTACGCCCTTTGGCCTGACTATCAGCCTGAACAAGACTGAAATACTTCACCAGCCTGTGTCAAACACCAATCCCAAAAATCACAGTTGACGACACCCCGCTGACAAACGTAAACAGCTTCAAATACTTGGGAAGCATCATCTCAAATGATGGGTCTTTGGACAAAGAAATTGACTCCAGGATCAGCAAGGCCAGCCAGGCTCTGGGGAGGCTACGTACTGAGTGTTCAATCAACACAATGTCCGCATCTCCACAAAGCTGAAAGTCTACAGAGCTGTGGTCATCCCTTCTCTCCTATATGGATGTGAGACCTGGACTCTGTACCAACGACACATCAAACAACTGGAGAAGTTTCACATGCGCGCCTTCCGCTCCATCCTTGGCACTCGTTGGCAAGACCGTGTCTCCAACTTGGGAGGTCTTGGATCACGCGGAGTCCACCAGCATTGACTCCCTGATCATCAGAGCCCAGATGCGGTGGGTGGGACACGTCATCAGAATGGACAACCACCGTATGCCTCGCCAGCTGCTCTATGGTGAACTGGAGATCGGAAAGAGACCTCAAGATCGTCCACGCAAGTGCTACAAAGATGCTGTGAAGGAAACCCTACGCCACTGTGACACCCAGCCAAGGGAACTAGAAGCTGCAGCTGCTAACAGAACCCACTGGCGAGCCCTGTGCTATGAAGCCTGCACCAGTTTTGAAGACAGGCACTGCCAAAAGCTGATGGAAAACCGTGAGCGGCGTCACAGAAGAGCAGTCACAATTATTACAACGGACTTCCAGTGCCCCCATTCTGCTAGACTCTGCGCTTCCAGACTGGGACTGCAGAGCCACCTCCGTGTTCACAGATGAACTGCACAACAGCGCGTCTTCTTCGAATCCGAAGGACTACCACTATCTAATTACAGATGTCCCCCGCTTTTCGAACATTCGCTTTACAACACCTCGCTGTTACAAAAGACCTACATTAGTTACCTGTTTTCGCTAACAGAAGGTGCTTTCACTGTTACGAAAAAAGGTAGCGTGTGCCCCGAGCAGCTAAGTTCCTCCCCCGGACTGCATTCTAGCTGGCATTGCTTAAAACACGTGCCTGTGAGCATCTGTGCTTTATGTTGATTCATTTTGCGCATCCATTAGCAAGATGAGTTCTAAGGTATCGGAAAAGCCTAAAAGAGTTCGTAAGGGTGTGTTATACTTAGCGTAAAACTAGACATAATTAAGCGTTTCGATCGTGGTGAATGAAGCAAGGACAAAGTGAGTTTGGCTTGTGGAAGTTGACGAAGATGATGTTGAAGAGGTTTTGGTATCCCATGACCAAGAACTGATAGATGAAGAGCTGAGGCAACTGGAAGAGGAAAGGATAACAATTGAAGCCGAATGCAGTAGTGAACGTGAAAGTGAAGTCGTCCAGGAACTGAACGTGAAGCAACTGCGTGAGATTTTCGTGGCAACTGACAACAATGATTGCAAAAAAGTACGACTTTAATTTTGAAAGGGTATGTAGGTTTAGGGCATATTTGCAGGATGGTTTGAGTGCTTACAAAGAACTGTATGATAGAAAAATTTGCGAGGCTAAGCAGTCAAGCACACTGTTGTTTTTCAAGCCTTCCACATTAGCCACAGCAAACGATGAACCTCGACCTTCGACATCGAGGCAGGCAGACATAGAAGAAGATGACCTGCCTGCCCTGATGGAAACAGACGACGATGAGATGACACCCCAGTGTCCCACCACCCCAACCTCCGACAACTCAGCCTAACACACCATCATCAGTGTGCTCGCTGTCTTCCCGATTCCGGTACGTGATACTACACTGTACATACATTATTTCTACTTTATATAGGCTGTGTATTTTTATGTGTTATTTGGTACAATTTGGCAGCTTCATAGCTTAAAGGTTACTGGAGAGAGTGTTTCTGCCGAGAGAGCTTGCGCCAAGTGTTTCTGCCCAGAGCGCTTGCGTGAGATTTTCGCTACAGTAGACAGTGCAGCAATGATTGCAGAAAAGAACTTCTACTTTATATAGGCTGTGTATTTATATCATTCCTGCTTTTACTATATGTTACTGTTATTTTAGGTTTTATGTGTTATTTGGCATGATTTGGTAGGTTATTTTTTGGGTCTGCGAACGCTCATAAATTTTTCCCATAAAAATAAATGGTAATTGCTTTACGACATTCCAGCTTACGAACCGTTTCATAGGAACACTCTACCTTCGGATGGCAGGGGAAACCTGTACTGATTTACTATATCAGATTCCAAAGAAGCAAAGAGCATGAAGTGCAAAAGAGCATGAAGTGCAAAAGAACCGCTAGTTCATTTAAAATGAAATGACTTAATGAAACAGTAGAAACTGCCACACCAAAAGCTCACGAGGTCAGGAACATGCAGCTACAAGAAATATTTAAGTACAACACAGAAACTAGCGTTACTTGCGTGTATTGTCATGATACAAAAGTTGCTGGAGAATTTGCAAGTGGGAAGAAGTAGAGTGATATTTCTTCCGATACATAACGTGTAAAAGAAAGGCAAGTGTGAATACTGGACCATTGGAAAATGATGCTGGAGAGGTAATAATGGGGGACAATGAAATAGCAGATGAACTGAATAAGTATTTGCATCAGTCTTCATTGTGGAAGGCACGAGCAGTATGGTGGAAGTTCCAGGTGTCGGGGAACATGAAGTGTGTGAAGTTACTATAACTAGAGAGGAGATTCTTGGGAAATTGTAATATCTAAAGGTAGTTAAGTCATCTGGACTAGATGCTATATACCCCACGGTTCTGAAAGAGATGGCTGAAGAGATTGTGGAGGCATCAATAATGATCTTTCAAGAATCACTAGATTCTGGAATGGTTCTAGAAGAGTGTTAAATTGCAAATGTCAGTCCACTCTCTCCCTTCTGGAAGAGGCAGGAAAAAGGAAACTATAGGCCAGTTAGTTTGACCTCAATGGTTGGGAAGATGTTGGAGTCCATTATTAAGGGATACAAGGCAAAGGCAGGAGACTGGGGCTCAGAGGAAAATCAGCCATGACGAAATAGCAGAGCAGACTCGATGGGCCAAATGGCCTAATTCTGCTCCTATATCTTATAGTCTTATATTTGGAAGCATGACCTTTTAAAGCTACTTGACCTGCTCAGAACTCCCAGTAATATCTAACTTTTGTAGATGTAACATGCTGTAAGGTTTTACTTCTAATGTAATGGCTCTCTGTAATGTTTCTTGGCTAAGGCTAACGTAATGGCTTCCCTGTAATGTTTCACTGCTAAAGTAATGGTCTCCCCATAGCAGCAATGTTTGGGTTATGACTAGAGATAACGGGGCATGTTAGCCAATGAGCAGGATGTTGTTCTTTCTTGTGTGTCTGGGAGTAGGGATTTCGCAGTCTTTTGTTGGGGAGCAATGAAGAGAAAGGATGCGAATGGAGAATTGGTAGACCGCTGGACGGAGTGGGCTGAGGAGCAAGGGTCAGCTATGCTCGGAGGAGGTCGACGGGAACAAATGGGCGAACCGTGAGCTTCAATATTTGCGCATTAGATTGTTTCATGAGAATGGGTCCTTTTCTTTTTTTGTTTCTTTACTAACCATACAGTCAAATTAAGAATTATAAAGCTCAATCATTCAATCGCGTATTGTGTACTGTTTGTTATTTTGTGGTACTGATTTGTAACGGGGACACCTCGCACAGCATCCACCCAAACAAGATTTCTTAAGTTTGACCGGGCCGGGGGCTATCATCCCCTAGATTAAGCCACCAGCCGAACCAAGGGTCACAGAGATAATCACAAGGAGTAGGTCCAGGGTCAGGCATGCATTTTGATCTTGGTGATGAGGGTTCTGGAAGCAGTAGGGTGATGGTGGGGATTGAGGTGACCCATCATTTCCAGCTGTGCTGAATGCTTTTCATGTAATCTTTGACGGGGAGAACTATAACACATCCACACAAACCCTGACATCTCCAGATGACTCTGTAATCTCAGACTGAGGTTGACATCCACATATCCTTTAAGAGGGTGAACCCACAAAAGGTGTCTGGTCCAGGTGGCATACGGGGTTGAGTACTAAAGATCTGCAGATTATTTACTGCTGGATTATTTAGGCATATTCAACCTCTCACTTCTGCAGTGCAAGGTCCCTAGCTGCTTCAAAACAACATTTATTTTACCGGTGTGATTCAACTCCTACCTCAGTTATGACATGGATCTACTTAATTTTGCCTACCACTACAGCAGGGGTCAACTGCAGATGCAATTTCTCTGGGTTTTTGCTCAGCTCTAGACAAAATGGACAACAGGAACACACACCAGGCTGCAATTCATTGACTACAGCTCAGTATTCAACATAACCAACCCATCCGAACTTATCATCAAGCTTCAAGACGTGAACCTCAGTAACATATACAAAACACTGGAGGAACACAGCAAGTCAGGCAGCATTTACGGAAGTTAATAAATAGTCAACATTTCAGGCTGAGAGCCTCCATTAGGATTAACCTCTGCACCTCCCTTTGCAACTGGCTCCTCAGCCTCCTCATTGACAGACCTCAGTCATTTAATTTAATAAAATCTCCTCACTCAACATCACACAGCTGCATCCCAAGAATAAGAACTTAGTCCCCTGCTCTACACCCTATAAACACTGTGACAAGAATACACATAGATTAAGATGTTAGCTGTCCTGTGGAATCAGCAGTTGGTCTGCCACCTGTCTTCAGGAGAGAGAGAGATAAGGGAAACAATGGAGCAGCATGTGGAGATGTTAGTGAAGGAAGGAGAGCTGTCAAGAGCGGCTCCCCCTTTGAACCCTGAACTGTTTGAAGTGATGGACAGGCGATACCCCAGCAGGGGGATAAAAAGGGACAGGTTTGCTAAGGCAGGACACACATGACACCCGAGGTAACAAGACCCTGGAAGCGGTGCGTCTCTCACAAGTCGGTGGGAAGTACCGGGCCATAAACGCACAGGGTGGAAAGGTACGATCGGCGGGAACCTGGTGTGTGTCCACCCTTGCCTGGGTGCCAGGTTCAGCGCAGGGAAACGATCGTGTCTGGAAACGGAGGGGTCACGGTCAGTGACCTCAGATGATATCACAAAGGACTCGCCCGAAAGCTGACTGCGGAGGTCTGTGTGTGGAAGCCTTGAATATTCATTTGTTTTTTGCTCTCTCTCTCTCCTGCCCCCCCCCACTGTCCATCGCCACGGCAGCGATCACTGCGAACTGAACTGAACTTTGCGTTACTTTGAAACTGGTCATTTACCCCTAGACAACGATAGAGCTTGATTGATCCTGTTATCTTAATTCTGTGTACATGTATGCTTATCATTGCTGAACTGTTGCATTCATTATCCTTTTGATTAGAGTACTGTGTTGTTTGTTTCTTTAATAAAACTTTCTTAGTTCTAGTAATCCAGACTCCAACTGAGTGATCCATTTCTGCTGGTTTGGCAACCCAGTTATGGGGTATGTAACAACACATAACTGTGTGGTTAAGCAGAGATCCAAGGCCATATACGAATTTGTCGACGACACTGCCAGATGAATAGCAGGTGCTGATGAGTCAGCATACAGAAGCAAGTAGGACACCTGGTTGAGTGGTGCCACAACAACCTCTCAAGCAACGCACACAGATTTCAGCATCTGCAGATGTTCTCTTGTTTGTGATTCAACAAAAGTCAGTAAAACAAAAGTAATGATTGTTAATTTCAGTAAGATGAGGGCAGAAATGAGTCAATTTACATTGGTGGATTGACATCGGTGAGGGTCAGCATCGTTAAACTCCATAGTATTAACATATTGATTAATCTGTCTTAAGTCCAGCACATAGACACAATCACAAGGAAGCACATCACTGAGTACTTTGACAAAGTTCTAAAGATGCACTGTTGAAAGTGTCCTGGCTAGTTAGTAATCTGAATGCACAGGGATGCAAGAAGCTGCAAAGAGGAGTGGACAAAGTTAATACATCACAGGTACATTCCTGCCCATCTTCAGAAGTATCGACGCAAGGTGCTGCCTCATGAAGGCCACAACTGTTAAATATCCTCACCATCTGAGCCATTCCATTTTGTTGCAACTACCATCAGGCAGGAGAGACAAAAGCATGAAATCCCACATTATGAGGTTCAGAACAGCTAATTCCCTTCAACAAGTAATTGACTCAACTCCCACAACCCCAAATCACTACTCAGTATAGTGACACTATGACCACTTCGACAATTTTGCAGTACAATAGACTTTTTTTGTTCTAATTACATTATTGGATAATTTGTTTCTCTTATGAACGTTGCATCTAAAATGTTGTGTGCTTGTGATGCTGCTGAGAGCAAGTTTTGCATTACACCTCTGTATACATAAACATATGCATATGACAAAACCTTGACTTCGATCATGATTTTGGTGGACCATTACTGTAAAAATTAGGAGTTGGCTGGCTCCAACATTCACAATGATCATGCTAAAATTTGTTTCATCCATTTTCCCTGCACATTACTCAGATAACTTGATTTGCTCACACATAATCTCAGTCTTGAGTGTACGCAATCAACTAATTATGCACAGTACCAAAGTCAAACGATCTTGCTGAACACCTACGCTCTGTCCGCCAGAGAAAGCAGGATCTCCCAGTGGCCGCATATTTTAATTCCACATCCCAATCCCATTCTGCTATGTCTATCCACGGCCTCCCCTACTGTAAAGATGAAGCCACACTCAGGTTGGAGGAACAATACCTTATATTCCATCTGGCTAGCCTCCAACCGGATGGAATGAACATTGACTTCTCAAACTTCTGCTAATGCCTCACCTCCCCCTCATACCCCATCGGTTATTTATTTATATACACACACATTCTTTCTCTCTCTCTCTCTCCTTTTTCTCCCTCTGTCCCTCTGACTATACCCCTTGCCCATCCTTTGGGTTCCCCTCCCCCCTTTTCCTTCTCCCTGGGCCTCCTGTCCCATGAACCTCTCATATCCCTTTTGCCAATCAACTGTCCAACTCTTGGCTCCATCCCTCCCCCTCCTGTCTTCTCCTATCATTTTGGATCTCCTCCTCCCCCTCCCACTTTCAAATCTCTTACTAGCTCTTCCTTCAGTTAGTCCTGACGAAGGATCTTGGCCCGAAACATTGACTGTACCTCTTCCTAGAGATGCTGCCTGGCCTGCTGTGTTCACCAGCAACTTTGATGTGTGTTGCTTGAATTTCCAGCATCTGCAGAATTCCTCGTGTTTACAATATTCGAAGTGAGGCCTCACTAGTGCTTTATAAAGTTTCCACATTACATTCTTGCAAAGTTAGCATTCATTTCAAGAGAACTAGAATATAAAAGCATTTGCCTTCCTCACTGCACTCAACCTGCAACTTAACCTTTAAGGAATCCCGCAGAAGGACTCCACCCTGCACCTTAGATTTTTGTATCTTCTCTCCATTTACAAAAGTCAATCCTTTTATTTCTTCTAACAAAGTGCATATCATACACTTCCCAACACTGTATTTCATCTGCCACTTCTTTGCCTATTCTCCAAATCTGTCCAAGTCCTCCTTTAGCCTCCCTATTTCCTGAAAACTACCTGCCCCTCCACCTATTTTCATATCATCCGCAGATTTTGCGACAAAACCATCAATTCCATCATCCAATTCATCGACATATAATATACAAAGAACTGGTCCCAAAACAGACCCCTGTGGAACACCACTAGTCACCACTAGCTAACCAGAAAAGACTCCCCTTATTCCCACTATTTGCCTCCTGCCAATCAGCTACTGCTTTATCCTTGCTAGAATCTTTCCTGTAATATCATGGGCTTGTAGCTTGTTCAGCAGCCTCATATGTGGCACCTTGTCAAAGGCCTTCCGAAAATTATTTATATCAGATGATGATCAACCATAATGGTCAACCCATTAATTTGAGACCATCTCACCTGCCTCACAATTCTCCAGTAAAGGGAACTAACCTCTCGGCATCAATTTTCCTCAGAACCTTGTATGACTTCATTGAGAAACTTCATACTCTTCTAAATGTTTCAATCCTACCTATTTTACCTCATAACTTTGCCCTCACCTCTGGAGCCAATTTAGTGAATATAAACAGCACTAACTCCAAGACAAGGTATCCAAAGAATACAGTATTCTAAATAATTGCACAGCAACAGGAAGATTTCCTTCCTTCCTCAGCTTCCTTATACAGCCTGCCAGGTGATTGCCAGAGCAAGTTTGCCTGAGTGCAACCACTAGAGTAAAGGCTCCTTCAAAGCAAACCAAAAAAAACACAGAAACATAGAAAACCTACAGCACAATAAAGGCTCTTCGGACCACAAAGCTGTGCCGAACATGTCCTTACCTTAGAACTACCTAGGCTTACCCATAGCCCTCTGTTTTTCTAAGCTCCATGTATCTATTCAGGAGTCTCTTAAAAGACCCTATCATTTCCGCCTCCACCATCGCCGCCGGCAGCCCATTCCACGCACTCACCACTCTCTGCGTAAAAAACTTACTCCTCTGTACCTACTTCCAAGCACCTTAAAAATATGCATTCTCGTGCTATCCATTTCAGCCCTGGGAAAAAGCCTCTGACTATCCATATGATCAATACCTCTCATTATCTTGTACACCTCTATCAGGTCACCTTTCACCCTCTGTCAGTCCAAGGACAAAAAGCCGAGTTCACTTAACCTATTCTCATAAGGCATGCTCCCCAATCCAGGCAACATCCTTGTAAATCTCCTCTGCAACCTTTCTATGCCTTTTACTTCCTTCCTCTAGTGAGGCGAACAGAACTGAGCACAGTACTCCAAGTGGGGTCTGACCAGGGTCCTATATAGCTGCATCATTACCTGTCGGATCTTAAACTCAATCCCACTATTGATGAAGGCCAATGCACCACATGCCTTCTTAACCACAGAGTCAACCTGTGCAGCTGCTTTGAGCGTCCTATGAACTCGGACCCCCAGATCCCTCTGATCTTCCACACCGCCAAGAGTCTTACCATTAATACTATATTCTGCCATCATATTTGACCTACCAAAATGAATCACTTCACACTGATCTGGGTTGAACTCCATCTGCCACTCCTCAGCCCACTTTTGCATCCTATCAATGTCCCGCTGTAACCTCTGACAGCCCTCCATACTATCCACAACAGCCCCAACATTTGTGTCATCAGCAAATTTACTAACCCATCCCTCATCCAGGTCATTTATAAAAATCACAAACAGTAGGGGTCCCAGAACAGATCCCTGAGGCACACCACTGGTCACAGGCCTCCATGCAGAATATGACCTGTCTAAACCACTCTTTGCCTTCTGCAGGCAAGCCAGTTCTGGATCCACAAAGCAATGTCCCCTTGGATCCCATGCCTCCTTACTTTCTCAATAAGCCTTGCACACGGTACCTTATCAAATGCCTTGCTAAAATCCATATACACTACATCTACGGATCTACTTTCATCAACGTGTTTAGTCACATCCTCAAAAAAAATTCGATCAGGCTAGTAAGGCATGACCTGCCTTCGACAAAGCTATGCTGACTAATCCTAATCATATTATGCCTCTCCAAATGTTCATAAATCCTGCCTCTCAGGATCTTTTCCGTCAGCTTATCAACCACTAAAGTAAGACTCACTGGGTCTATAATTTACTGGGCTATCTCTACTCTCTTTCTTGAATAAGGGAACAAGATCTGCAACCCTCCGGAACTTCTCCCATCTTCATTGATGATGCAAAGATCATCGCAGAGGCTCAGCAATCTCCTCCCCTCGCTTCCCACAGTAGCCCGGGGTACATCCCATCCGGTCCCGGTGACTTATCCAACTTGATGCTTTCCAGAAGCTCCAGCACATCCTCTTCCTTAATATCTGCATGCTCAAGCTTTCCAGTCCGCTGCAAGTCATCCCTACAATTGCCAAGATTCTTTTCCGTAGTGAATACTGAAGCAAGGTATTCATTAAGTACCTCTGCCATCTCCTCCAGCTCCATACACACTTTCCCACTGTCACACTTGATTTGTCCTATTCTCTCACATCTTATCCTCTTGCTATTCACATACTTGTAGAATGCCTTGGGGTTTTCCTTAATCCTGTCTGCCAAGGCCCTTCTGGCCTTCTTATTCTTAAACTCCTTCCTGCTATCCTTTTAATCTTCTAGGATCTCTATCATTACCTAGCTTTTTGAATCTCTCATAAGCTCTTCTTTTCTTCTGGACTAGATTTACAACAGCCTTTGTACACCGCGGTTCCTGGACCCTAGCATCCTGTCTCATTGGAACGTATCTATGCAGAACCCCATGCAAATATCCCCTGAACATTTGCCACACTTCTTCCGTACTTTTCCCTGAGAACACCTGTTCCCAATTTTTGCTTCCAAGTTGCTGCCTGATAGCCTCATATTTCCCCTTACCCATTAAATGATTCCCCAACTTGTCTGTTCCTATCCCTCTCCAATGCTATGGTAAAGGAGATTGAATAGTGTTCACTATTTCCAAAATGCTCTCCCACTGAGAGACTTGACACCTGACCAGGTTCATTTCCCAATACCAGATCAAGTACAGCCTCTCCTCTTGTAGGCTTATCTACATATCGTGTCAAGAAACCTTCCTGAACACACCTAACAAACTCCACCCCTGCTAAACCCCTCACACTAGGGAGATGCCAATTGATATTTGGGAAATTAAAATCTCCACAACAACCCTGTTATTATTACTCCTTTCCAGAATCTGTCTCCCTACCTGCTGCTCTATGTCCCTGTCACTATTGGGTAGTCTATAAAAAACACCCAGTAGAGTTATTGACCCCTTCCTATTCCTAACTTCCACCCACAGATACTCCGCAGACAACCCTTCCATGACTTCCTGCTTTTCTGCAGTCGTGACACTATCTCTGATCAACAGTGCCACACCCCCACCTCTTTTGCCTCCTTCCCTGTCCTTTCTGAAACATCTAAAGCCTGGCACTTGAAATAGCCATTCCTGCCCCTGCACCATCTAAGTGTCTGTAATAGCCACAACATCACAGCTCCAAGTGCTGATCCATGCTCTAAGCTCATCCACTTTATTCAAAATACTCCTCGCATTAATATAGACACATCTCAAACTATCGGTCCTATGTGTTCCTTCTCTATCACCTGCCTATCCTCCCTTTCTCACTGTCTCCAAGCTTTCTCTATTTGTGAACCAACCTCCCTTTCCTCCGTCACTTTCGTTCAGTTCCCACCCCCAAGCAATTCTAGTTTAAAATCTCCCTAATAGCCTTTGCAAACCTCCCCAAGAGGATATTGGTCCCCCTCAGATTCAAATGCAACCAATCCTTTTTGTACAGGTCACACTTGCCTCAGAAGAGGTCCCAATGATCCAGAAATCTGAGTCCCTGCCCCCTGCTCCAATCCCTCAGCCACGCATTTATCCTCCACCTCATTCTATGTTAACCTTAACAACATTGCACCCATTACTTCATTCTGAAAAAGGCCAAGTGTTTGTTCAACATTAAGTGAAAATATGAAGGCATCTTTTTTGCATATAAAATGTGCAGCTCTGATATTAAAAAAAGTGAAACCATAAGCTTCACTCAACTTCACTTGCACCATCACTGAACTGCTCCCATAACTGTGGACTCACTTTCAATGATTCTTCATCTTACTCTCGATGTTTATTTATTTATCAAATTGAATTGACTTTATTACTTGCATCTTTCACATACATGAGGTGTAAATCTTTACGTTACATCCCCATCTAAATGTGCAATGTATAGTAATTTGTAATAAATAGTATGTACAATAGGACAGTCAATATAGCACAGAACATACAATAGTATCAGCGTGAATTAATCAGTCTGATGGTCTGGTGGAAGAAGCTGTCCCGAAGCCTGTTGGTCCTGACTTTTACGCTGCGGTACCGTTTCCCGGATGGTAGTAGCTGGAACAGTTTGTGCTTGAGATGACTTGGATCCCCAATGATCCTTTGGGCCCTTTTTATACAGCTGTCTTTGTAAGTATCCTGAATAGTGGCAAATTCACAATTATAGCTGTGGCCTTATCACACCACTCCCACAGAACAATGACTGAAACTGTGAGCACACACATGCACACACAAGGACTCAAATACTTGCACTAACAGCATTTCGTGCATCACTATGATATTCTGGTACTGCTACAACTTATTTTCTGCTACTTATCTATTTAATACCATTTTTTTATTACTGTCATGTTTTTATCTACCACTTTATTTAATTGCCTGAGAGGAAGCCAAACAGAGTTTCATTGTACCTATGTATAATGACAATAAAAATCATTCAATTCAATAGATGCACTGGGCTGTCCGCACCACTCTCTGCAGTCCTGCAATTGAGGGAAGTACATTCTTTCTTTTCTTTCTTTCTTTTTATATTTGCACATTTGTCTTTTACACACTGGTTGTCTACCCTGTTGGCGCAGTCTCTCAATGACTCTATTATGGTTATTGGATTTATTGGGTATGTCCGCAAAAAATGAATCTCAAGGTTGTTCTTGGTGACGTATATGTACTTTAAAAATAAGTCCACAGTGGCCTTTATGTATTTCTTGACTGTTTGATTTATTTTTAGCTGGGGTAATTAATTACAAGACAACAATCTATTATATTCCATTGTGGGTAAATGTGCCATCTTTCATAACACTAGTTATAAATGGTTCACAGCAGCTAGATATCAGTAGGTCAGAGCCCTGAAACTTGAAAGCAGTTTCCAAATTGACTGAGATGCACTTTTTCCAAATCTGATATATCAATAGCATAGAATTTGATGGATTTTGAAGATCATTTGACACAGAATTACTGGTATTTTTCTCTACACATTAGCAAGCTTTGGGATTCCATGTAAATACAACAGTCCTGAAATTAATGAGTGCATTTTATCAAAGGCAAGTGCCTTTTCTCAAAAAATGTGCAATGTTTTATGTTATTGAATCATCTATGTGTTCTGAAATGTTTTGTCATTGAATTTAATTTTATTTTTGAAGATGAATCATTAAAATTTTTACATCTGCAGTAGTTTGAATGTTTCTAAATCTCAGAAGCATTGATATACTGAAAACATACTGGCCTTTACAGATGGCAAAGCAGTGTCCACATCGTCAGCTGTCAAAGGCTTCTACAGGAAATTCATGGGCTATGCTTTTTCTGACCCAGCCATATAACCAGTTACCTCATTCAAAGCTCTGTTGATATCAGAACCCTACTGCTTGGCTCAAGATGACCTGGCCTTTCAGATGCATCGGAGCTTGGAATGCAGGCAGGGAATAATAGCGAAGGGCCCCACTGAAGAACAGTCCAAGCCACTGTTATTTAAAATGTAATGCATAATTAGCTAAAGTTTGACTTCAACATTATGAAGTTCCATTCTGCTACTCTAGACCATAGAAATATGCAAAATTCTTCAACGTTCTGAAATATTCATTCCATTGTCTTCCTGAGAAAGCACCAGGCACTCAACAGGTTAAAGATTTCTAACTATTTGGATGCAAGAGAATTTGTTACATTCATATTAAAATGAAAGTATTTTTCTGTCCAAATATAGTTAAATCCATTATATTTGTCTTCTAGATCCATGCATATACTACATCAACTTGAGATAATGGAACAAGTTTAATTAAACTTTCCAATCAACTTTGCCAACTGATTCATTTAAGGGGAGCAGAAAATAAATGCAGACATCTCTCAACTGAGAGATGCAAGTGGGTTTAATAAGTAATGGTCCCAGAAGAAAAACAATCCTGGACGAATAACACAATTCAGGTTAGCCGTGCAGGCAGCAAGGTTAAAGATGTCATAGCATCTGAAATGAATGGAGGCTGTTGATAAGAAAGTCAATCCTGGGAAAAAGATCACACATTTAAATTCAGATTTCACCCTTTTAGGAAAAATATTTCATCAGAAAACTGGATCTAGCTGACTGATATGTTTACTTCAGGTGATTAGTTAATCTACAAGGAAAACAGAAAATAAATCAAAAGACATGCACACCACTGTGGTGTAGCAGTTAGAGAGTGCTAGTACAGCTTAGGGCAGAGTTCAGAGTTTAATTCCATCATCTCCATGGAATGCATGGGTTTTCCCTGGGCTCTCTGATTTCCTCCCACAGTCCAAAGACGTACTGGGTAGGTTAATAGTTCATTGTAAATTATCCTATGAACAGGTTAGGGTTAAATTGGGGTTGTCATGGGTTGTTGGAGTGGCACAGCTTGAAGGGCTGGAAGGGTCTATTCCGTGCTATATCAGTAAATAATAAATAAAATACACAAAATTTATGGTAAATGATGCTAATTCATTCATTTTTTAAAAAGGCAAAAATTGTCCTGATAGTTAACAAATTTTACAGTAGCCTGGTGACATAACAGGTGCTACAGCTCTTTCAAAATCATGCTCATAACTAAACAGAAGTTAGTAATGATAAAAGGTGAACAATTTGGACACAAGGTCTGCGCATTAGAATGATCTTACATTGAACTTGAGAGGCTATTCAATAAAGGCACGATATCTGCTTTTGATTATTGTAAACATAAATTTAATTTTAACATTATTTCCAAATTTTAATTGGTTTTATTTTGTGTATCCAGGGAATCATTTACCACATTTAGATGGTTAAGTACTATGGGTGATATCAAAGAAAGTGCTGTCCGGATTGGTGTGTATGAGCTAAAAACTATAGGAGTCATTAAATTATACAGGAATATTATATGGTCCAATGTAATAGCAAAGTTTAAAGTTCAAAGTAAATTTATTATCAACATACATATATGTTACCACATACAATCCTGAGATTCATTTTCTTGCTGGCACACTCAATAAATCCAATAAACCATAACAGAAGCAATGAAAGACTATATCAACAGGATAAAACTGTGCAAATACAAAAATAAAACAAAATAAATAAATAAATAAATAAGCAATTAACATCAAGAATGTGAGATGAAAATGAGTTCATAGGTTGTGGGAACAGTTCAGTGATGGGGAACGTGAACTTGAGTGAAGTTATATTCACTCTGGCTCAAGAGACTGATGCTTGAGGTGCAATAACTGTTCTCAAACTCCTGTACCTTCTCCCTGATGGCAGCAGTGAGAAGAGAGCATGATCTGGGTGGTGGGGTCCCTTATGATGGAGCAACAACATTCTGTATAGATGTGCTCAATGGCGAGGAGGGCTTTACCCATGATGGGCTGGGCCATATCCACTATTTAGTACATATCCATTACTAGCAAAGGGAGAAATCCTTAGCTTGTGTTAATGAGCCTGTTAGGTTGTGCGCGATTTGTCAATATCCAAAGATTAGGCCACGTGCTAATTGCTTAACATTCTAAATACTCCAAGGTCTAAATCAGGGTTTCTCAACCGGGAGGGGGCAGAACACTAGGGTTCTGTGAGAGATAGTGATTTAAAAAGAAATCTTTTTTATCAAAACACTTCGCCCAGCACGTGATGCTAGTGCTCGCAATGGTGGGTAGTGATTCAGCAGCCCAGTTAGCAATCTCCTTAGAGGTTTCTCAGCCCAGAATGGCAGTGAGCAGTAGGAGCATGTTTACTTGGTGGAGTCCATTCTCAGTTTTTCACATGAGATAGGGGAGGCGGTTGATAACTGGTGAGTGCTGTATCACATGGAGGGGAGGACTGTAGGGTGATGAGGAGCAAGAAGTGCATTTTCCAAGCATTGACCGGACTGGCCCACTTGAGCTGTGACGTCAGCCTCTTTAACCTGAATTACCTCCTCCAACTTTTCCTTACGTGTCACCAAATGACGTATGGGAGCAAAGGAACTCTACCAGTGTAGTAAAAATTGGAGGAAAATTTTTGTTCTAAAGAAGGAATTTTTACGTGCCATGACTCAGCTGCTTTGCTGTTGTTGTAAACATTGCAAAAGATGGATTGTGTTGCGAAGTTTTCAATTTCTTGCGCTTTTCTTGTTTAGTTATTTATTATTCCAATCTTATCTATATTTCATTAACCAGTGTTTTACAGGCGTGTCTGATGGTCCAATGCCTGATGGCACAATCTTTTGAGTCATTTCACTGTACTAGTGCAACAATGGACACAAAAAAGTCCATCTTTACAATGAAAGCTACTTATCAATGGGTTTTACAGGGACTGGTGATGCAACTTACAAATGCAGCAACAGCATCAGCACCAGCAAAATTGAAACGACACTTAACTACAAAACCCAGCCACAACATGTAAAAGCGCTGATTATTTTAAATGGCCATTGAAATCTCAAAACAAATAGAGTAAGGCTTTTTTTAAATAAAGTCACAATCAGTAAAAAGACTCAGGAAACAAGTTATTCAGTAGCAGAACATATTACCCAGAAAATGAAACCTCACACAGCTGGCGAGAACCTAATAATGCCGGCATGTTAAATTATTATGGGTAAAATGCTAGGACAAGCTGCAGTACAAGAAATTGAAAAGGTTTCACTCTTAAGCAGTATGATAAGTTAACATATTGATGACATATCACATGATGCTGAAGAGATATGTGTGATAAACTAAAAAACAACAGCTTCTCTATCCAGGTTGACGAGTTAACTGATTTCATCAGTAAATGTTGTGCTATAGTTGATGTAAGATTTGTAAATGATGGTGAAATTCAAGAAAACTATTTCTGCTGCACAGAGCTACCCGAAACAAAGGCCAAGACACATTTAATGTTTTGTCTTCCTATCTGGAAACAAAAGGTCTACCTTGGGGAAACTGTGTTGCTTTAGCTTATGGTTTTTAGTAATGCTACTATTCAACATTGCCAATGAATTTTCAAGTTGTAAAATTTTCATGTTGATTTTCATTAAAATCAATTGACAACCTTTACTTAAGGTAAATCTACTGAGCCTACCTTTGGAAAAAAATAAATCCCATTTTAGCTTGAGCTAGTTATTTAACAGAAATTTATTATGTTTGCCTTTTGAATTTTTAAAAATTTATGGAAGGGAAAGATTAATTTCAAGGAGGATAAGCTAAGCTTAACTACCTTTTTTCCAAGAAAAGTTGCTAAAAAATTCATTCTCAACTCAAAAGAGCATTGATAATTATTTTTAGATTATTATATTTATAACTTATTGATCACGCTAAAGTACCGTGAGCTGTAGATACAATACTATTTTTATGCAGGCGTTCCCCAAGACCTGAAAATTAATCAAGGGTTTCTCCAGGGTAAAAAGTTTGAGAAAGGCTAGTCTAAATATTCACTCAGTCAGGTCTTGTGTTTTTAATTTCTTTCAATTTCCCCTCTGGATTCTGAGTCATGGTTAGTTACATGATTGTACAGGGCTTTTGAAATAATTGAATGAAGTCATTATATTTTTTGTGCTTTGCCCCATCAGGTTTCTCTGTGAGAAACCCTAAATGGCATTCAATTATTCATTCCTATCTGTAGCTTCTATCCTTGGTGGGTGGGGTGGGGGGGGGGGAAATATTCAAATTCCACTGTAAGGGAGACAGTTACAGGTTGTCCATTGAGGTAACCATACCCAAAATACTTAAATGAATTATAGCAGAGACAATGGCAATCTGCAGAATTTTTGCAAGTGTGTGTGAACAGAATACTTGGCTTTACAAATAGAGATTTAGAATTCCCAAACAAGGATATTAAGCTAAACCTTAATAAAACACAGGTTAGGAATTAATGAAGCATTCAGGGTGCCACTGTTTAGGAAGAACATCAACCCTTAGAAGGAGAAAGCATATTTAATAGAATGTTAAAGGATGAATGTTATGTGGAGGAACTGAAGACCGTAAAAAATTAAAATTCTCAATGAGGCTTAATATATAGATTAGACAACGGAGTGACCCGTTGGGACACCGTTTGAGAGAAGGGTAGTGCAGTCTGATGTGACCAGAATGAACATTAAATTTTCCTGAATGCTTTTGGTATCGCTTAGCTTTGGAAACTGAAGCAGAAAACCTCAGTTTACAGTATTAAAGAAGAACGATGCGTAGCAAAGCAAATATAGTTCCTCCTCATTTAATGAAGGAAACTTTTGATGGCATCATTTCTGGTTTATCTGCCCCCCTCGTGCCTCTCGTTGTCATTCTGGAGACGTGCAGCCCTTTCATCCCCTGTCTCTTCAACTCTTCTGCTGTTTGTTCTTTGTCTCTGATCCTGGAGACGTGAATTTCTCAGCTCCTTCGTCTCTTCCTCTCTCCTCCTTCTGTGCCTGTTCTTGTCATTCTGGAGACGTGCAGCCCTTTCATCCCCCGTCTCTTCCTCTCTTCTGCTGTTTGTTGTTTGTCTCTGGTCCTGGAGAGGTGCATTCCTCTCCTCCTCTGTCTCTTCTTCTCTCATCTTTTTTTGTCCTGACTCTTTGACCCTGGAGTTGTGCGGCCCCTCATCCGGTTCTTGTTCTCTCCCTCTCCTTGCCGCTTCCCAACAACATTTGGTGTTATCTCTTGACCATAATGTCCCCCTTCCCTTTCCACGCGGCATAATTAGGCTGAGCTTTTTTTTCTACCCAAATGCTGGATAGAAGATACGAAGCACTAACACCAAAGGATGCTGATTACTCTTGATGATGTGGTTGGCACTCTCCTAAATGGATGTGATATAGCCACTGCTGTCCTTTGACTGTAGCAAAGGGTTTTATGGGCATCTCGAAGTACGTCATTATAATAAGATTTATTAGATTAGATTATTAGATTATGAAGACACTCAGTCCTTGTTTATTGTCATTTAGAAATGCATGCATTAAAAAAATGATACAACGTTCGTCCAGAATCATATCACAAGAAAAACACAGGACAAACCAAGACTAAAACTGACAAAACCAGATAATTATAAACAACACATATCAAAGTTGCTGGTGAACGCAGCAGGCCAAGCAGCATCTGTAGGAAGAGGTGCAGTCGACGTTTCAGGCCGAGACCCTTCGTCAGGACTAACTGAAGGAAGAGTGAGTAAGGGATTTCAAAGTTGG
This sequence comes from Mobula birostris, assembly GCF_030028105.1. Lineage (NCBI taxonomy): Eukaryota > Metazoa > Chordata > Chondrichthyes > Myliobatiformes > Myliobatidae > Mobula > Mobula birostris. Next base: position 167,836,311 of record NC_092375.1, on the reverse strand, counting down.
AGGGGGAGGGGGAGGGATAGAGCCAAGAGCTGGACAGGTGATTGGCAAAAAGGGATACGAGAGGATCATGGGACAGGAGGTCCGGGAAGAAAGACAAGGTGGGGGTACCCAGAGGATGGGCAAGAGGTATATTCAGAGGGACAGAGGGAGAAAAAGGAGAGTGAGAGAAAGAATGTGTGCATAAAAATGAGTAACAGATGGGGTATGAGGGGGAGGTGGGGCTTTAGCGGAAGTTAGAGAAGTCGATGTTCATGCCATCAGGTTGGAGGCTACCCAGACGGAATATAAGGTGTTGTTCCTCCAACCTGAATGTGGCTTCATTTTTACAGTAGAGGAGACCGTGGATAGACATGTCAGAATGGGAATGGGATGTGGAATTAAAATGTGTGGCCACTGGGAGATCCTGCTTTCTCTGGCGGACAGAGCGTAGATGTTCAGCAAAGCGGTCTCCCAGTCCGCGTCGGGTCTCGCCAATATATAAAAGGCCACATTGGGAGCACCGGACGCAGTATATCACCCCAGTCGACTCACAGGTGAAGTGTTGCCTCACCTGGAAGGACTGTTTGGGGCCCTGAATGGTGGTAAGGGAGGAAGTGTAAGGGCATGCGTAGCACTTGTTCCGCTTACACGGATAAGTGCCAGGAGGGAGATCAGTGGGGAGGGATGGGGGGGACGAATGGACAAGGGAGTTGTGTAGGGAGCGATCCCTGCGGAATGCAGAGAGAGGCGGGGAGGGAAAGATGTGCTTAGTGGTGGGATCCCGTTGGAGGTGGCGGAAGTTACAGAAAATAATATGTTGGACCCGGAGGCTGGTGGGGTGGTAGGTGAGAACCAGGGGAACCCTATTCCTAGTGGGGTGGCGGGAGGATGGAGTGAGAGCAGATGTACGTGAAATGGGGGAGATGCGTTTAAGAGCAGAGTTGATAGTGGAGGAAGGGAAGCCCCTTTCTCTAAAAAAGGAAGACATCTCCCTCATCCTAGAATGAAAAGCCTCATCCTGAGAGCAGATGCGGCGGAGACAGAGGAATTGCGAGAAGGGGATGGCGTTTTTGCAAGAGACAGGGTGAGAAGAGGAATAGTCCAGATAGCTGTGAGAGTCAGTAGGCTTATAGTAGACATCAGTGGATAAACTGTCTCCAGAGACAGAGACAGAAAGATCTAGAAAGGGGAGGGAGGTGTCGGAAATGGACCGGGTAAACTTGAGGGCAGGGTGAAAGTTGGAGGCAAAGTTAATAAAGTCAATGAGTTCTGCATGTGTGCAGAAAGTAGCGCCAATGCAGTCGTCGATGTAGCGAAGGAAAAGTGGGGGACAGATACCAGAATAGGCACGGAACATAGATTGTTCCACAAACCCAACAAAAAGGCAGGCATAGCTAGGACCCATACGGGTGCCCATAGCTACACCTTTAGTTTGGAGGAAGTGGGAGGAGCCAAAGGAGAAATTATTAAGAGTAAGGACTAATTCCGCTAGACGGAGCAGAGTGGTGGTAGAGGGGAACTGATTAGGTCTGGAATCCAAAAAGAAGCGTAGAGCTTTGAGACCTTCCTGATGGGGGATGGAAGTATATAAGGACTGGACATCCATGGTGAAAATAAAGCGGTGGGGGTCAGGGAACTTAAAATCATCGAAAAGTTTAAGAGCGTGAGAAGTGTCACGAAAATAGGTCGGAAGGGATTGAACAAGGGGTGATAAAACAGTGTCGAGGTAAGCAGAAATGAGTTCGGTGGGGCAGGAGCAAGCTGAGACAATAGGTCGGCCAGGACAGGCAGGTTTGTGGATCTTGGGTAGGAGGTAGAAACGGGAAGTGCGGGGTGTGGGAACTATAAGGTTGGTAGCAGTGGATGGGAGATCCCCTGAGCAGATAAAGTCGGTGATGGTGTGGGAGACAATGGCCTGGTGCTCCTTAATGGGGTCACGATCGAGGGGTAAATAAGAGGAGGCATCCGCGAGTTGTCGCTGTGCCTCGGCAAGGTAGAGGTCAGTACACCAGACTACAACAGCACCCCCCTTATCGGCGGGTTTAATAATAAGGTTAGGATTAGTGCAGAGGGAGTGGAGAGCAGAGCGTTCCGAAGGAGTGAGGTTGGAATGGGGACAAAGTGCGGTGAAGTCAAGACAGTTGATGTCCCGTCGGCAGTTAGCGATAAAGAGATCCAGAGAAGGCAGAAGACCAGAGCAGGGTGTCCATGAAGAAGAGGAGGGTTGAAGACGGGAGAAGGGGTCATCGGTGGGGGTGGAAGAGTCCTTGCCGAAGAAGTAGGCTCGGAGACGGAGACGGCGGAAGAAAAGTTCCCATCATTAATTATAAAATATAGTTACAACAGTGCAAAGCAATACCATAACTTGATAAAGAGCAGACCATGGGCACGGTAAAAAGAAGTCTTAAAGTCCCGATAAACTCATCATCTCGTGCAGGCAGCAGAAGGGAGAAACTCTCCCCGCCATGAACCCCCAAGCGCCGCCAACCTGCCAATGCAGCACCATTGGAAGCACCCGACTGCAGCAGACTCTGAGTCCGTCCGAAACTTCGAGCCTCCGACCATCATCCTTCGCCGAGCACTTCGATCCTGCCCCGGCCGCCGAGCAACAAGCAAAGCCGAGAACTCGGGGCCCTCTCCTCTGGAGATTCTGGACCACACAGTAGCAGCAGCAGTGAAGCAGGCGTTTCAGAAGTTTCACCAGATGTTCCTCCGTGCTCTCATGTCCGTCTCCATCAAATCAGGATTGTGCACGGCACCCTACTTGACAAATAACAGACATCACCACTAGAGTGGCCGCTGCCAGCTGCGTTGCGCCGCCATCTTCTCCTCCTGCCGACCGAGTATCTCTTATTGATTATTTAATTATCTGTTATTGATGGGTGGCAGTTAGATCTGTCCCAATCCTGCACATGCTGATAGTGATTAGCAGAATGTGACCCCTTGAAATAGAGCTGCCCTGCCCCTTTGCTCCGGTAGGTGTTGCTGCTGAGGCTGGTCGTGCGCATGCGTCAGGCTGTCGTGTCCCGATTTCCATGATGGCCAATTGGGTCTCGAGTGAAAGCCAGTCTGTTGATTTTTGGCAAATAAGCAATTTTATACGAATATATAACCCTGAACTTCGCCTGCATTCTGTAAGTTAGCGCATTTTAATTCGATTTAGCCAAAAAAAGTGCCGCTGTAATGCACTGTTTGCGCTAATTGGAGGTCACAAACAGACAAACAGAGCATGAGGGTTTTAGTAGTATATAGATAAGCGAACAGTTGTGCAGCAACTTTGATGGCTCTGTCAGCGTTACACTACAGTTACAAACCCAAGCACCTAAGATTCACATCAACTTAAAGGGTATTCTCCTGGTCTCTTTGACAATCATTTTGGATAAGTATATAACATTATTGAACACATTAAAACATAATCATTCTACAGCCTGCACTCTCCTCATTGTTTTTAAGAATAAAATCTTCCATGTTAAATATGCAAAACAGTTAAGCTCAAAGTTCACATTTCTGATATCCATGGACGGCTATCTCAACTACTAATGATATAACACAATGATCTCCCAGAATTTGATTCTGATAAAGTTTAAGGGAATGGGGGATTCTCAGATCTCTGTAAACAATGAATTAAGTACTGACTGTGTCTGTGACTACAGTGTGTTTGAATAATGTCTCACAGCTGCCTTCTTTGGAGCAAGATGATTGAAGTTTGCCCAGATCCACATAAATGTCTCTGGGCTTTTCACACCTTTTGATTTTGACAAAAGGAAGTGCCTGATGGAAATTGGACAGAACATTCCCTTCTTAATTAAAGCACAAATTTGACAGATGTTCTTATCTTTGTAATTAAGTTGTGGCTCCAGCAAACCAGGTAGGACATTCTTTTCCTTAATTAAGGTGGCTGGAGTGTCTAACAAATCGATTGTACTTTTGTATCAATAGTCCATTGACTTGGCCGAACTAGTTATCAAACTGATTTGTTCTCTGTATCAATAACCCATTGACTTAACCGGAATGGTTATCAAACTGATTGGTCTTTTGTATCGGTGGCCTTATAACTTCTGACAATTCTGACATCAGGCAGTGAACTTGCAGAACTGCCAGGGAGATGAGAAAGGGTCTCTCCCTGATGTCAGGTCCAAGTTCACTCGCCGGCTGAGTTCGAAGAAATAAACGGGTGAAAAGTAACGATCTTTTTGTGCTGTCGTTATTTGATCCAGCAAAGTTACGTTTACAATTCAACCAGTGATGTGTCCCAGATACTCAATGACAGGCCCTGGGTATATTTTAATCTAACACCAGGGTAGAGGCGAGGGAGCCTATAGTGGTCTAAAGTCAGGCAAAATGACCCTGAGGATTCTCAATATGAGGTTACATAGCTTCAAGTTGAAACAAGGCCGAGGAAGCTTTCTGTAGCTTGCCAACTCCCATCCTGTCAACTAACAATTTACAAAAGCAGAAGTACTTAGGGATTTCCATGCAGGACTCCTTCTCAGCCTCCTCCTGAAATTCCCAAAGCTGCCAAGCTTCAGCCAATTCAATTCATTACAAGTGAAATTAAAAGAGGGCCCCAGTAAAATCATGGGTTTAACACTGGAGATCCAATATGCAAAATCTGCAAGTAGCATATGTATGCCATTATGAGAAACCATAGAATATTCTGTTCTTAAAAGAAAATAATAAACACAACCTAATCAATTCCCCAAATATCTGAAAGATGTACTATGCATTTTGTGGATCAGGCAGCATCTATGCAGAGAAACAGAATTAGCACTTCAGGTTGATGGCTTCAACCAGTGTACTACGAGCCATGTATTATGTGCTGTGCGTTTATTATGGTAATGAGTCATATTCGACAAAGTGCAACATGAAAAATTACTTCAAATTCTCGCTAAACTAAACATTGACGGAAGGGACTAAAACTGCTTCAAAATTTATATTGGAATCAAATGGTGGTGGTAAAAATTGATGATAATATAAGCAGTTGGACTAAAATTCAAAGAGGAGTTAGACAGGGATGCAATGCCTCACCGGAATTATTTAATATCTATAGTGAAATGATTCTCAGAGAAATAGAAGACCTAGATGGGATAAAAATTGGAGGTGTTAACATCAACAATAAGATATGCAGATGATACCACCATAATAGCAAGTGGTACAGAAGATCTACAAATCCTCCTAGACAAGGTAGTACAAACAAGTGCAGATTTTGGTCTAACCATCAACTTTAAAAAAACCAAATGTATGGTGATATCAAAACAACAGGATACTCACAACTGCCAATTGTACATCAGTAACCAAGTGATTGAACAAAAGACCAGCTTTAATTACCTTCGTAGCTTTATATCTCAAGATGCTAGAAGTAGAAATAAAAAGAGGAACTGCCATTGCCAAAACCAACTTCCAAAAAATGAAACTCATTTTTACCAATAGACACATTTCTATGACAACAAGGCTTAGGCTACAAAAATGTTACATCTGGTCAATCTTGCCGTATGCTTCCGAAACATGGACTATAATACCAGAACTCCAAAGAAACTTAGAAGCAACAGAAAAGTGGTTTCTTAGAAGAATGCAGAAAATATCATATAGAGATAGGGTAACTAATGAGACAGTACTTCAACGTGCCCATACAAAAAGATCTTTAATGAGAACATTAAATGAGAGGAAATTTAAATTCCTGGGCCATGTCATCAGAAAGGGAGAAATAGAATGCCTTGCATTACAAGGCCATATGCCTGGGAAACACAGAAGAGGAAGGCAAAGAAGAAAATATATGGACACTGTGGAAGAACTAACAGATCTAAGTGTGCGAGATATTATTGACGCTGTGTGGGATCGTTCGATGTGGGAAGCCATGATTGCCCAAGTCTGTAACACGCAAGGCACATGAAGAAGTCATCACATTAGTAGGAGTGTGGTAAAAGTGAAGAGAATAAATTACATATTCCTGCTTATTTCATGGCAGTTTGTAGCTTGGGACCACGGAGACCATATCTTTGATGACTGCTGAGATAATGCTTAATTGTATGTTTGCTAATTGTTAATAAAGGATCGGATTAGGGAATTTGACTCTTTAGAGCAATCACTGGAGCTCTGGGCAAGTCACGCAAGTATAACAATTTTGGATCAATTTTGCTGCTGCAATCAGAATCAAACATCAATAATGTGAAATGTTAACACTACTTGCCCAGCCATTCATCTGGATTACCTGCTTAATATTTTCAGTATTTGCTCTTCTTATTTTAGATTTTCAGCATCTACAGTGTTCTAGTTGGTATTAGAATTACCACTCTACTTTCAAAGTACTGGAAAATAACATGACAGTCAAGCTCAATTTGGGCTTTGCCAGTAATATTTGATTCAAGACTTAATTTCAACCATGGCTAAACAATGGTTTGCAGAATTTCAGAAGTAAGAAGGTATGATGACCTTTGACAGCCATGCTGCTTTTATGAATACTCTTTACTAGCTTGCCTTGCCAATGAACATGTTCCAAGAATAAATAAGAAATTATCATTAGAATTATTCATCCCTTGAATTAACTGAGACAATAATTTTCCTCCCTCCTTCACAAGCTGGCAAGCTGCTTAAATCAGATACCACTTATCAACAGAAAACTGCCAACCCCTTTCCCCAAAGACATGCAGTAGACGTTATGATTTGGACATCAACATCATCAACTTTGAAAATCTACATTAAGATAAAAATTTGAAATTTAAAAATTCTTTACAACATTGTCAAAGAAATTATGCAATAATATTAATATAATTATCAATTATGCATTTTCTTTGTTTCAATTATTTGTTTGTCATTTTTAAACTTACTCTAGAACAGGGATTCCCAACCTTTTTTATGCCATGGATAACACCACTAAGCAAGGGGTCCCTGGACCCCAGGTTGGGAACCCCTGATCTAGAATCTCTGTTTCATTTTAAATATTCGAGGCCATCACTCTCATTCTAGCTCTTCACTACAACAATCTCACTTAGGCAATGAGGAAGACACAAAAAGATTGACACGGAATATAAACGTGGTAAATGGAACATAATGCAAATGAATCCAAAGTTACCCAACTTATTAAAATTTTTTTTTAAATCAGATGAAAAACATACACATTCTAATGTTTATCTAATCTAATAGATTCATTGTACATAAATTACAAAATAAACTGTAATTATTAAATCAAAAATGTTTTGACTTTATTTCAAACTTAGAATAAAGTCATTATTCTGCAATCACAAAGTATCTTGGTGAGACTACATCTGGAGCACCATGTACATTTTTACAATTTTTGCCATAAAAGAGGCATTTGCCTTAAAGGGAGTGCAATAAGGATTTGCAAGACTGTTTTCTGGGGTGAGGTGACTATACTGTACAGACAGGTTAAGGAAACTAACTCCATTTCATATTCTGATTTATCACATGTACATTGAAATAGACGATGTTCTGGTGCAGTCACCAAGTGTCCCTACATATTCCGACGCCAGCACAGCATGCTCATAATGCTTGGCAGAACAGCATAGAACACAACTAAACAGAACATACCAAGCGACAAAGCAACAGCAAAACCAGTTCCTTTCCTCCCTCCCACCAGCCCATGCACATACAGAATCCTTTAACCCCAGGACAGGCCACCTTCTTCAGCCTTCAGCAAACTGGTAGATTGCAGATATTGAGCCTTCGACTTCCCCAGTGAACTTGCAGAGATTCACAGACTCAGAACTCTAGCCATCAGACCTTGACGACTGGACCTTTGATCAACCTTCAAGCTTCTACTTTCGGTATCGACCCAGGACTTTCTGATGACGACGAATGAAGACCCTAGATGAAGACCCGAAATCTAGGTCTCAAGCTCGGTCTTGCCGATCACAGGACACAAATACTAGGTCTTGAACCTCGGACTTGAGATTCACATACCTGGGAGGTCACCGGCCCTCATACTTCCTGCCACATGAAACTCCAATCCTGGAGTTCATCGCAATTCCAGCCATTGTGCTCACTGGTCTGTGGGACTGATATCCCACCACATCCATGTCATTGACCTTTGAAACCTGTCATTTAATTCCCCCATATCCAGAAACCCTAACTTGATCCCTAACTCCCGCGTTCCCCAAACCAAACCCATGAACCTAAATAATTTCTAAAAAAACAGTCTGAGCTGCAACCTCAATGGAGACTACAGCTCGTGCCATCTTTTATTTTTTAGAATTAAAAAAAAAAATTTGAATCCTCAGAAACCTCTGACAAGCAGACTCTGAAAATATAACCAGTAAATAGGTAAAGAAACAAGGATCAACAGATTCCTATTTCTTATGAGAAAACTAGGTATTAGTTTTGGATTCAGGTTGGCACCCTACCATTAGCACACATAGTTCTCTCTTAACTGCCTTCTTTCTTCATCTACAATTACTTTTTAGGAACATAATAGTCTGTTAACCACTTCCAATAAAAAAAATTACAGATTCAAGTAAGTCATACGTAAAGCAAGGTTTCCTGGTTACCCATTCAATTGCTGACTGTACTTTTTTTAAAAAAGGGAACTGCACTTCTAAAATTGGAATTTTTTTCAGCAGACAATAGGAATAAAGGAAGACCAAAGAAGTTTAAAGAAAATAAATTCAGAATCCAGGTATGACAAAAATTATATAAAGAATAAAAGCACGCCATTGGGCAGCAATGAGTGTTTTTTAAATTTTCAGGATATAGGAATTAGCAGCACGTTTCAATGGATTGGAGCATCTTTGGGAACTTTCTGAAATTACTCAACCTTGATCTCAGAACACAAACAACACAGGCAAAATGCTGGAGGAACTCAGCAGGCTGGGCAACATCTATGGAAAAGAGTAAAGACGACATTTCGGGCCAAGACCCTTCATCAGGACTTGAAGGGTCTCGGCCCAAAACGTCGTCTATACTCTTTTCCATAGATGCTGCCCAGCCTGCTGAGTTCATCCAACATTGTGTGCACTACTTGGATTTCCAGCATCTACAGATTTTCTCTTGTTTGCGCTCAGAACACAAAACACATCAGAGACAACCTAAAATTCCAGTGGTATAGGCAAACCAATTTTTTTGCAGCAGAATTAAAGAAGGTAGTTTCCTTGCTGATATACAAGGTATGGACAGTGATAGGGGACAGTGTTATCATGCACTTTGTAGACAAGGGATACTAAATTGCAATATCTTTCCATACATTTAATATGGAAATGTATACTTTCAGATTGGTTAGGAATCCAGATACAGTGGCATCAAAAACATAGGGATAATGGAAGAATATTAACAATTTAGAAAATAAATACCACATGCATTTAAGTCCTGACACAGCACTACATACTCTGCTGTTTCCCTTGGGCTAAATGTAGGGAATTTCCGAAAGAAATGAAGATACTACAGAAAAAGAACTTTTACATCCAAATATGCAGCCAGTGAAGTATGTTATGCTAAATGCCACTGCAAAAAAAGCCACAAATCACTGACATTTTTCCTCTTGAGTCACTCTCTGGCCATGATTTGATTTGCTATCAGTCTCAGTTCACTCTGTTTATCATTCATTTAGCTTTTGTTTGTGGAAATTTAGTTTACCCAAATTAGTTGACTTTTTTTTTATAATAATGAGTACATTTTAATGACTTGTAGCACTTTAAGAAAGTGAAAATCCTTACATACTTCTAAAAAACCATCCGTTCTTTCTGTTCACCCATCCCACTTGTAAATGTATTTTGGTTCCAATTTATCTCATTCATCTTTTATAAAATCCTAGAGTGTGCAACAAAATATTAAATTAGATTTACCAAAGTGAATAAAGGAATTGGATATTAAGCACACGTAGATGAGAGGCTCAAGTTTTGGCTATATTTAATGCTTCTCACAAAATATGGCAAAAGAAGTAAACATAATCTTGGAAAGCAGAAATACCCAGGTTGTTATCAAAGAGGCCTCAGCATTTATATCAATATAAACCACCCTACAATATAAATCGCCAACTTAAATAATAAAGACCTAATCCACTCCCTTTTATGGCAAATTTCCCAATGATATACATGACATGGGCAGTGATTGGAGGGGCTGAGTTTTTCTCCTGCAGCAAGAGGCCAAGGAGTAACCTGAAATAAAAACTATGAGAGACAGGAAAAGAATGATATAAAATTAAAAACTCACAACCAATAATTTATTAATGATTATTTTTATTTTCCTTGCTTCTTTCCTTGCCATTCCCTAATGACATGGCTTTAAGGTAAGGGCTGGGAAGTTCAAAGGGGATATTAGAGGAAGGTTTTTTACTCAGAGAGTGGTTGGTGCGTGGAATGCACTGCCTGACTCAGTGGTGGAGGCAGATACACTAGTGAAGTTTAAGAGTCTACTAGACAGGTATATGGAGGAATTTAAGGTGGGGGCTTATATGGGAGGCAGGGTTTGAGGGTCGGCACAACATTGTGGGCCGAAGGGCCTGTACTGTGCTGTACTATTCTATGTTCTATGTTAAAGTCCAAGATTCCATGTCTTTTTTTGGGCAAAAAACCTTTTCAATGAAATGCAATCATTAATTACTTAGGCCATGCACAACTGCCCAACTCCCGCAATTCTTGTGCTCCAACATTTTGAAAGTGATCATTATGTTGACTGTTATTCTTATCAAAATTTATCATTTCATATTTTTGTGTATTAAGAACCAACAGCTTATGTCTGCTGTCTAAACAGTCTAACACCTTTATTGGAAAAAAAATTAAGTGCTTTCTACAAATTTTAAAATTCTACCCAGTCCTGGCTTCAAAGGAGCAATAGTACAAATATTAACCACTAAGGGTAGGAGTCGGATGCGGTTGGGTGTGAGTACTTCCCTGCAGAATAAAGGAAAACACTACTACTGAAAGTTTTGTGTGCATGATGTTATTTCCCAATTAGTATCATACCATATTCTTTATTTTCAAAATTCAACCCAATTACCATTCGTAGAACACTCCATGATAGTATTTCAAATAGAAACATTTCTATTTTTTTCTATTCATTCTAGATCCGACAATTTCACATTTAGTTCACAAATTCAATACCCAGATGAGACAAACAACATACAAATCAATGGCAAGAATTTACAATAATGGCCCAGGTGAACAATATCACTCCAGTTTGGAGAAAAGCTTAAGGCTAGAATTCTGTAAGAAGATGGCCCTCTCAGGACAAACATCACATTTCAAAGGAGTTCTGCACACTTTCACAGATTTGTTCGATTTCACTGAGTACTTCCCGTCTTTTTAAGTGAATACTAGATATTATATTTTTACCTTTATAGAGTACCAGATGGTTGAAGAATCAACATGATAGCTGAAAGAAAATGGGAAATATTTCAGTGATTTGACTGACATGCTTTGCTGCATCTGTCAATTCCAAACTGGTTTTGAAAACATTGAAGTAATTTGCTTGTCTTGATGTTATTCAGCAATTCACCAAGGCTAACTTAACAAAGCGTAACTCTTAAGAGTCCACTTTATGCACTTGTGGAACTTTAAATATTTGTTTAATTTATTTATTTATGGGATACAGTCATCACTAGTTCTTATTATCCACCCCTAATTACTCTGAAATGAAGAGACACTAAGAGTCAACCACAATGGTGGGCCTAGATCACAAATACACCAGAACAGGCAAGGATAACAAATTTCTTTTCCAGTGAACCAGGCAGCTCTTAACAACCATCAGTAGTTTTCTGTTGTTGTTGACAGTTTTTATGCCTCCCCCCAGCCACACTTCAGGACTTACTTAACCATTCAAATTCAAATTCTCCAGCTGGTATAGTGGGATTCTGATCTATGGTTCAAAACTAAGACTTCTTGTCCAGTAATTTAAACCACTTTTCCACCACATTTACAAATCTGTATATATTATCATCTAACAGATCTTTGGCATGAGATTTGTTTGTTACAGGGTATCACTGAGCATATATATTGCTGTCATATTATCTGTATACAGCAAATGGCATCTGCATGGATTGTGCTGGACACAGATCAACAACTTGAACAGTCAAGAAATGCAACACAAGAACTAAATTTTAACACAGTAGTTTTCCAAATTAGAGCTAGAATGGATATAAAATGAGATACATGATGCAAGTCAAAACAGGTAGTATTGTCTCATTTTACATTGGATGTTCTAAGAATTCGGACTTTGGTGGAGGTATATCCTGATGCAAGAATCATTAGCAAAAGCATTTTCCAACCTGAGCCAAGGATTACTTAAATTGTAACTTTTTTTTGTTCTACTCAATATTGAGTATTTGCTATTGGTATATAATGAAAAGATTCTATGAATTTAAGTATATCAGTTCTTTTCCATTACCAGACCTTGGCAGTATGTTCCACGTACCCACCATTCTCAGCGTAAAATACCTATGTCTGACATCGCCCTTATGGTTTCCTTCAATCACCCAATCATCTTAAAATTATTCCCTCACATATTAGCCATTGTACAATATGCTTCATCTACTACCACCCTCTGCATTCTGTGGGCAAGCCACCATACTTCTGAGGATCCGATGCCTCTTGCCCTTTTGAATGAGTCTACCTAGGGAACCTTGTCAATCACATGACTAAAATCTAGACACATGATATCCATCACTCTACCTTTAATTTGTTTTGTCACTTCCTTGAAGTCAGTCAAGATTTGTGAGGCGTGTACTACCCCTCAGAAAACTCCACTGACTATCCCTAACTGGTACTATCCCTAACTGGTCTATGCTATTCCAAATACTCATAAATCCTATCTCTAAGAACCCTCTCCAATACTTAGCCCACCACTGATGTAAGACTCACTTGTCTATAGTTCCCAGGATTGTCCTTTAAATTGTTTTACCACAGTTTTGTTTGGAGGTTATTCCTTTGTTCAAGAAAGGTAATTTCCCCAAGAATCGAACAACATTTGTGACATGTTTGCCCCATCTCCAAAACCCCTACAGAGTAAAAGAGAAATGCATAAATGTTTTGGTACACAATTTTATAAAGGTATGTACCTTCTTACGCACACTAAATTATATACTTAACTGTAATTCTCTTGTACTCACTGGATATTATGCAGATTTCAAGAATGTTAAAAGTACAAGACCCAGCTATTAAGTGGACAACATAATTAACCTTTTCCAATTTCTCTCAAAGCACTGGTTCGTTGAGATTCACAGCTCCAGTACGCTGTTCGTTCATTCCAGCTGTTATTCAGCTGTGAATATCAACATACATGGAGACCAATTGTATTCTCCTTTTTATCATAAATTATACCAAATAACAATAAAATTTAAGATGTAGATTTGAAACATCCTTAATTTGCACAGCTTTATTATCTTTTAGATAACCACATGGTAGAGTCCAATCCATCCACTAAGGTTACTAACATCTTCTCAAAGTCCTATTTCAATAGGATGTTCCATTCAGGTATCTGATCTCACCAATCCCCATCCTCCATTCCTCATTGGAAATATTCTCTATTGGAGTAAAATTGAACGACAGGTCATCCTTTACATGTTACACTGGGGGAAGTCAGTTTTGGAAATAGTCAACAACTTTAAATTCCTGAGTAATAGCATACTGAATAACCTGTCCTGGACTCAGCACATAGATGCAATTGTAAGGAAAGCAGAGCATCATCTTTACTTTATTCAGAGGTTAAACTTGTCACAAAATACCCAGTTGAGAGTATTCTGACAGGTTTCATCATGGTGTGTTACAGCAATACAAATGCTCAGAACACAAGCAGCTGCAGAGAGTAGTGAACCTTGCCCAATCTATTACAGGAACATCCTTCCCCACCAACGGTTAGTCTCCACAGAAGGTGCTGCCTCAAGAAGGCAACATCCATCAGTAAATATCCCCACCATTTGGGCCATGCCATTTTCTCACAACTATCATCAAACAAGAGGTACAGAACCCTGAAGTCCCACACCTCCAGGTTCAAGAACAGCTACATCCCTTCAACAATTTGGTTCTTAAGCCAACTGGCAAAACCCTAAACCTTACAGCTTAGCAATACTATGACCACTTTGATCATATTGTACTAAAATTGACTTTTTTTGTTGTAATTATGTTCTTTCTTGAAAAAAATATGCATCCTGTATGTTTAATTCTGTTTTTGCTTGTGAATGTTGCTTTAATGATGCTATGTGCCTATGATGCTGCTGTAAGTAAGCTTTTAATTACACTGTGCATTCACAAACTTATGCAAATAATGTTCAGTCCATAGCCCTCTAACCTCTTCCCCTCCATATAGCTATCCAAATGCCTCTTAAATGTTACAATGGTATACGCTCTGATCGCTTCCTCTGGCAACCCATTCCAGGTACTCACTGCCCTCTGTGTAAAGTTGCCTCTTATGTCTCTTCTAAACCTCTCCCCTTTTATCTTGTATATGAGCCTTAACTTTGCCCTACCCCCTCCAAACCCTGGGAATAGAACCTCTGACTGTCCATCTTACTTGTACAGTCACTTTCAGCAGACTGCACCTGTACTCCCTGATCCATTGGTTCCACAATACTTGACAGTATCCTGCAATTCACTGTACAATTCCTTTCCTAGTTTGACTATCCTAAGTGCATCACCTCACACACAGCTACAATGCATTTGCCATTTCTCAGCCTATCTCCCTAACTGATCAAGATTTCTTTGCAATTCACTGTAATTTCACTATCAACAAAACATTAATATATATTCAATGACCACTTTATTAAGCACACTTGTATACCTGCTTGTTAATGTAAATATCTAATCAGCCAATCATGTGCTAATTCAATGCATAAAAACATGCAGACATGGTCAAGAGGTTCAGTTGTTGTTCAGTCCAAACATCAGATTGAGGAAGAAATATGAACTAAGTGACTTTGACTGCAGAATGGTTGTTGGTGACAGACAGGGCAGTTTGAGCATCTCAGAAACTACCGATCTTCAGAGAATTTTTATACAGTCTCTAAAGTTTAAACATCCAGTGAGCAGCAGTTCTATGGGAGAAAATACCTTGTCAATAAGAAATGACAGAGGAGAATGGCAAGACTAGTTTGAGCTGACAAGGTGACAGTAACCCAAATAACCATGCATTACAATGGTGGTGTGCAGAAGAGCTTTTCCGAACACACAACATATCAAACTCTGAAGTGGATGGACTACAGCAGCAGAAGACATAACAGGTTCCACTCCTGTCAGCTAAGAACAAGAAACTGAGGCTACACAGCGGGCACTGGCTCACCAAAACCGGATAGATTAAGATTGGAAAAACATCATCTGGTCTGAAGAAACTTGATTTCTGCTGCAACATTCAGATAGTTGGGTCAGAATCTGGCATAAACAACACGAATTCATGGATTAATCCTTCCTTGTGTCAACGTCCAAACTGCTGGTGGTGTAATGGTGTGGGGAATATTTTTCAGCACACATTAGATCCCTTAGAATCTCCAAGAAATGCTTCCAGCACCTTGTTGAATCCATTGCCACAAAGAATTCAGGCTATTCTGAACTTGCTTTCTTACAAACTTGCTTGTTCAAGATCTGCATATACAAGGCCTTTATATACTAGGAATTTTGGGAGCTGGTAAAACGATGGTCAACAATGTCACCAACTGTAAGTAGAAGAACTAAGCATATATTTTTTAGCAAAAGATACATTTTCTAGCATTCCTGTTGCCCAGACCAATCAATCAAAAAGCAAAAGTAACAGATGCTGAATTCTGAAATAGAAACAGAAAATAATAGAAATATTCAAGAAGTCAGGCAGCATTGAAGAATGAAACGGTTAACAATTCAGGTCCCTGACCTTATCACCACATATGAAAAAAGTTCATTTTCATTAAAAGTTAAATATCTGAAAAATATCCCAGATCTACTACTACCTTCTGCATTTAAGAATCCCAGCAGGATCCATTAAACGTGGACTATACAGAACTCAAAGTCACAAAATTTCAAAAGTACCACCTCAAAACAGAAACAAGTTTTATACATGCAAAAAACACATTAAAAATAGATAGATAGATAGATATACTTTATTGATCCCTAGGGAAATTGGGTAAATATGGCAGATGTAAGGGAAAACAATGGAACATTGGGGTGGGGGGAGGAACAGAAGGGACAGGTTGGGGGGGGGGGTGGAAATTGATGTCTATGCCACTAGGTTGAAGACTACCAGGGTAGAGTACAAGGTGATATTCCCTTAATCTGCATCTGGCCTCAACTTGGCAGTAGAAGAAATTGCATCAGTCATATTAGTATGGGAATGGGAAGTGGAAACAGGGCAAAGATGCTTGATGAAGTCATCCCTCAATCTGTGCTTGGTCTCACTGATATAGAGGAGGCTGCACTGGAGCATCAGATGCAATAAATGTTACTGATGGATTCACAAGTGAAGGACTGTCTAATGTGGAAAGACCATTTAGGGGACTGATTGGGGGCCAGGTAGGAGGTGCAGGGGCAGGAGTAACACTTAACACAGTTGCAGGGCTATGTGCCTGGAGGGAGAAATCAGTGGAAGGGATGAGCAGACAAGTGAGTCACAGAGAGTGTACGCCTGCAGAAAGTGGAGATAAGGAAGAGGAAGATATGCTTGGTGATGGGATCGAGTTTGAAATAACAGAAGTTGTGAAGAATAATATGTAGGTACAGAGGCCCGAGAAACAGTAGGTGAGGACAAGGGGAACTCTATCCCTGTTATGCCTGGATACAAAGGACACTGAAGATGGCGTGAAATGGAAAGTGATTCCAATGAGGCCCTTATACCCCTTCTCTTTCTCCTTCCCTGCCCTCTCAATCTGCTCATCACTCACACATTACTCCAGCCAGCTCCTCTCCTCACCTTCTTCCCTTTATTTGATGACCCACTGTCCTCTTCTGTGGGATTTCATCTTCTTCAGCCCTCTGTCATTTCCACATATCATTTCCAAGCTTCTTACCTCATTCCTACCTCCCACAGCTGCTTATCTTCCCCTTCCTGTCTGGATTCACCTATTACCACCAGCACTTGGCCCATCTTCTCCCCCAAACCACTTATACTGGCTCCACTTTCTTTCCAGTTCAAAGAAGAGTCCTCAACCCAAAACATCAACTCCATTTCCCTCCATTGGTGCTGTCTGAGGCACTGAGTTCCTCTAGCATTTTGTGTGTCATTACAGATTTCCAGCATCTGCAGTGTTTCTGGTCTCCTGATATACACAACCTTCTCTTTAACCTATCCCGTTCCCAGTTTAAGAATTTTTCCTATTTCGGATTATTCTTAATTCAATATAGTAACGTGATGCAAACTGTTGCAAATACCAAAAGTGTCAAAAATCATTGGCACAACAAATGCATTTAACTGGTTATTTTAACTGCACTTAGCTGCACAAAACAATCAGCATATAGATTTCAATAGCAGCAGTAAACACACATCCTGTATTTAATATACTTTTTTGCCAGCTCTTAAGCTTATAGCTTGAAATAATTTAAGAAACAGTAATTTAAAGCACAATTAGAATTTGGAAGAACGTAGAAGGTTAAATAGCACTTTGTGTTTTCAGGTTATTCCTTGGAACTGATAGAGTATTGAGGAACAATTTTTGTTGGGATCAGTGAACATAATCTAAATATTCAAGCCTTTCAGAACTGAAATTAGGAAATATTTCAAAATATTAAGTGTGATACAAATGTTTAAACTTCCTTCTGCAAATGTTACTTGAGTCAATTGTTAATTTAAAATCTAAGTCTATTTCATGTTTGCTAATGAAAAGTAGGAAAGGTTATAGGTTCAATGCAGGCCAATGGAATTGGGTTACGGGTCAGCAATGATCTCAATGAACATGCTGTATCGTATACTCCTGTAAAGTCATATGAAAGCAAGCATTCTGGTTAATTATCCATCAGTAAATCACTATGAGTTTTTAACAAAATTTAACATTTTGCTATTCAAAATGTACCACCACTATATGGTCTCTTTTCTAAATATATTTTATGTCTCCCTCTGTTTCCTTTCCATCACCATTTGTGATTTATTAAGTAATTCTCCTTTAACCTATCCTTTAAAGCAAGAGATTTCCTGGGCTGTTCTTTCTCCCATTTCAAACCTTCAAAACTACCATTCATTATTCCAACCCAATAGTTAGATGTTAAAATACACGTTATATTTTCCTTTAGATACTGCATTTAGTACTTGCAACCAGTCCTCTTTGTTATATTATGATCTCCTCAAAGGCAGCAAAAATATTTTTAATTCTTCAAAACCCTCATGATCTCCAGTAATTAAAATTTAGAGTTAAAGGATTGTTGCACCTGATGTCTTAAGCTATTATCCTTGTCTTTTCATAAATATTAAATTCCACTACCTACTTAGAACTTAAACTGCAGTTTCTATACTGTTACACCAACAAATTTACTTCTTTTCATACATGCTTTTCTCTTCAAAGCAAAAACCAAGTTCATGTATATACATATATATCAGACTTCAATATTGTTCCAACGTTCAGAGAATTTTTATGACCTCTCCTACATACTCTTTACTTTGTATTATGTTACCTGCTCATTGTTGTGCCAAAGTGCTTTTCCTTGCTTAATCTTAGTTTCACATATGCTCCTTACTTCTCTTCTATTTCACTGCTTCCTCTTCATAACCATTCTTCTGCAGTTTATCCAAGGGTTTTTTAAAAAACAAATCCTCTGCATTTGCTTCCTTCTATTATTTACATAATTTTAGATACTACACTAGGCATCATAATGTACCTTTTCCCTAGTCTTCTTTAAATCTAGTCTATAAAAAATCCCAGCAATAAAACATTCAGTTTACAGAATGAAATACCTCCACGTTAAAAATACACTTCATGAAGCAAGAAATACATACCACTGGCCCTACTTATGTTCTCATGTACCCAATCTAGCTATATCGTTACCAGCAATCATTTTGTTTTGAGCGGAGCAGTTAAGTACGATAATAAACTTAGATGTAACCTAAAAGGCTACAACATCACTGGGTAAGCTGCTGTAAAGTGATACTGAAGAGGGGTACTAGCTGCCTGTTGTGAAATGGGGTATAGGCCAGACTGTCAATATCGTAGACCATTCAACTCATACAAACGTGTCCGCCACGATCAAAAATCAGACCAAGGTCACTCCCTGCTGATCAAAGCTGGGTACTTCGAAATTGTGTGCAACACTTGATTCTCGGAATGGAATGAGCTCGATCACGAACCCGATGCAGTTGAGAGCATCTCGATCCCACCCCAGGACACGACGGCCGGGGAGCGTCGCCATATTAACGAATAAGGTCTGCGAACACACCCACCCGCAAAACACCCGAGCACCACCGACACAACCGCCACCTGAATTAATTCCCAAAATAAACGGCACTCCGATCATTTCTGACAGCAGTACGAGCCATCACAATCTCCGTTTAACGTTGTTTACAAACTTACCACAGGGGCTAATTCCTACTCACTACCAATCGTGCGAGATCGGGCCAGAAATCGCGAGGCTCGGCGCCGTGCGTCACGAAAATCACGTGACGGCGGCGGCCGCCGGAGAGGTCTCTGCGCAGACTCCGCTCCTGCTGTTCTTCAAGTATCACTCCCACGCCGTCCTATTATATCAAACTAAGGCAAGCAAAGGTGGGGACGGAAATTCAACACGAAGGTGATGGAAACTATTTCGTGCCGGCGTTAAATGCCTCTCTCCTTATTTTCAGTGGGAAACCTGGCAAGAAAGTGCATCGGCGGAGAGGATACAAAAGTCAGGAGTAGGCAGCTTGCTGAGGGATAGGTTAATGGGGTTAAAAATTGTTTTTTTTGTGTGTGTGATGCGGGAAAAGTAATAACACACGAGAGGAAGTTGAGATCGGCACTCACGGGGATAAAATTTTCGATCAACTTACATATGGGTCAGGAAGTTGAGTGGTCTGCAGGGTCAGTTCAGTGGGAAAAGTGAAAAGTGCGTTTAAAATGATGGCAGTTGTGAATTTTGGAGTGTTCTGATTTCAAAAGACATTCTTCCTTGGAAGAACTCAACTGGTCAAGCAGCGTCTATCAAGGGTTTCGATTCGAGACCCTGCAACACAGTCCAGGTGCTTGATATACTGAGTTCCACAAGTGTGTTTTCCCCCACTCGGTATTCACGCACCTGCAATCTCTTGTCTTCATTATCCTATCTGATAGGTGAGAGTGAATTTTTTTTAATTACTAATTTTTTATTGCAACACCAACAAATTACATTCAATACAACCAATTGCCAATTATATTTTGACTGTTTAACCCAGCCACCCCCCAACCTTCATCACCATCCCCCCTTCACTCCTCTCCCCCCCCCACCAACCAACTGAATAGTAGTGCATACACAGATACAGCATTCCTATTTTAACAAAAGATCTTTTAAGTTAGATTATCAAATTTGTCCACATTAAGATTGTTTGTAAGTTGATGTAAGTTCCAGGTAAGAAATGTCCAAAAAGCTCCGAAGTCAGTGAGTATTTGAAATATCATGGGGAGGTTTCCAACGCTGGACTACAATCTTCTTAGCTGCAGTCAGACTTTGTGTGTTTTTTTTCCCATAAGGGAAAGGTGGGAGTCATCATTTAGAAGATGTTTCTAATTTATCTGTATTGCTCATCTTCCCCTGGATCTGTTGTTGTAAGTTGCTGGAGGAGCCCTGAGTTACCCCCTTCCCACCCCCCCCATTCAACCCCTTAACATCTGTGAGTGTCACTTAGCAATGTCGGACACTTAACATTAACCGCCCCCCTCTAGCACCAACAAATTAGAAAGGCAAAGCAGTTCTCATAGACAATCATATCAAAGGGGCAAGAAAAAAAACCTGGACAAACCCATTAACCTATATAATTAAAACCATTTCCATCACAAATATAGTATAATACAATCGAGACCCCAACAGAACTCTTGCGAGAAACTGTTGCTTTAATAGACCGTCGCTTAGCGATGGCGCCAGTGACATCTTATCTGGTGCCCAGGAACATAATCAAGTCTACTGGAGACATAACGTTCTAAAGTTATTCAGAACAAACTGCTGTTTTTCAGCTTCATTCTTTATGAAGTATGACATTTGGGTATATTGAGTATCACCTTAGAAAGCAAAAGATAAAAAGTAAATCTAGGTGGACTTTTATCACCTTACCATGTTATCCTTGTAGTAGCAAGTTAACTGAGCCATTACCTTAAAACTCTGACCTGCAATAGTCGGAAACAAATTGGCCCCCTAATTAACTAAATACAAAAGTGCAACGAATGACTTTCCAATAAAAGAATAACCAGAAAACTTCACACCTAGGACGTTAACTTGCCCGTGCCTGTTAGGTTGCGCATACAGGCTGGTCCGAGCTCTTAATGCAGTTCCATCTCCTCCCGAGGGGCATATGGATTTTGCCAAGGGCCGCCTTCCATATCTCCCAGCACCGATGATTTCAGAGCTTCTTTCGCTTCCTCTGCCGAGTTAAATGATATCTTCATGCCCTTGATATTCACTCTCGTGAGACTGAATTTTGCGGTCACACTTCAGTTTACTGGTTTAGTCCAGTTACATTAAACCAAAAGAAACCTTTTAAAATCAATTAGATATTTTCCTATACTCTGTTCTGATTGATTTGTTGGAGTAGGCATTACTCTGCCGAAATTTGTTATGTTTTGACAGCCAAAATGTAATTTGACCCTTGGCCAAAGGAACTTCCTTGAACTTTTTTCCTTATAACTCAGCTCCATGTTTGAAGTGATATCAACTTGCTTTCCTTTGCAGTTCTATCTAACCTATTTGGAATACTGTGTTCAATTCTGGCTGCTACATTGCAGGAAGGATGTAGCTACTTCAGAGGGAGAAGAGGGTCACCAGGATGTTGCTTAGATTAGAAGGTATTAGATATAAAATGGACATACTTGAATTGTTTTCTTTGGAGGTAGGCTGAGGGGCAAACTGATAGAACTACAGTATGTAAAATTGAGGTAGGATGGATGGTGAGTCTTTTTAACAGGATGAAAATGTAAAATACGAGAAGGCATAGGTTTAAGATGAAAAGAGCAAATTGTGATGAAGACATGATGCTTTTTTCTGAAAACAAAACAGGATTGTAGGTGTCCAGAACACACTACCAGGATATGTGGTAGAAACAGATATGATAGCATTGTTTAAGCAGCATTTAGACAAATATGTGAACAGGCAAGGAATAGAGGGATATAGAGTGAGTTTAGATTGGCATTGTGAGCTGAAGGGTTTGTTCCTGTGCTCTCTTGTTCTATCTATCTGACATGTTATCGATTTCCGGTGACTTCTGATTACTTCATCTTTTTGGTTCAGAAACATAGAAACATAGAAAATAGGTGCAGAAGTGGGCCATTCGGCCCTTCGAGCCTGCACCGCCATTTATTATGATCATGGCTGATCATCCAACTCAGAACCCCGCCCCAGCCTTCCCTCCATACCCCCTGACCCCCGTAGCCACAAGGGCCATATCTAACTCCCTCTTAAATATAGCCAATGAACTGGCCTCAACTGTTTCCTGTGGCAGAGAATTCCACAGATTCACCACTCTCTGTGTGAAGAACTTTTTCCTAATCTCAGTCCTAAAAGGCTTCCCCTCTATCCTCAAACTGTGGCCCCTCGTTCTGGACTTCCCCAACATCGGGAACAATCTTCCTGCATCGAGCCTGTCCAATCCCTTTAGGATCTTATACGTTTCAATCAGATCCCCGCTCAATCATCTAAACTCCAACCAGTACAAGCCCAGTTCATCCAGTCTTTCTTCATATAAAAGTCCTGCCATCCCAGGAATCAATCTGGTGAACCTTCTTTGTACTCCCTCTATGGCAAGGATGTCTTTCCTCAGATTAGGGGACCAAAACTGCACACAATACTCCAGGTGTGGTCTCACCAAGGCCTTGTACAACTGCAGTAGTACCTCCCTGCTCCTGTACTCGAATCCTCTCGCTATAAATGCCAGCATACCATTCGCCTTTTTCACCGCCTGCTGTACCTGCATGCCCACTTTCAATGACTGGTGTATAATGACACCCAGGTCTCGTTGCACCTCCCCTTTTCCTAATCGGCCACCATTCAGATAATAATCTGTTTTCCTATTTTTGCCACCAAAGTGGACAACTTCACATTTATCCACATTAAATTGCATCTGCCATGAATTTGCCCACTCATCCAACCTATCCAAGTCACCCTGCATCCTCCTCACAGCTAACACTGCCACCCAGCTTCGTGTCATCCGCAAACTTGGAGATGCTGCATTTAATTCCCTCATCCAAGTCAATAATATATATTGTAAACAACTGGGGTCCCAGCACTGAGCCTTGCGGTACCCCACTAGTCACCGCCTGCCGTTCTGAAAAGGTCCCGTTTATTCCCACTCTTTGCTTCCTGTCTGCTAACCAATTCTCCACCCACACCAATACCTTACCCCCAATACCATGTGCTTTAAGTTTGCACACCAATCTCCTGTGTGGGACCTTGTCAAAAGCCTTTTGAAAATCCAAATATACCACATCCACTGGTTCTCCCCTATCCACTCTACTAGTTACATCCTCAAAAAATTCTATGAGATTCGTCAGACATGATTTTCCTTTCACAAATCCATGCTGACTTTGTCCGATCATTTCACCGCTTTCCAAATGTGCTGTTATCACATCCTTGATAACTGACTCCAGCAGTTTCCCCACCGACGTTAGGCTAACCGGTCTATAATTCCCCGGTTTCTCTCTCCCTCCTTTTTTAAAAAGTGGAGTTACATTAGCCACCCTCCAATCCTCAGGAACTAGTCCAGAATCTAATGAGTTTTGAAAAATTATCACTAATGTATCCACTATTTCTTGGGCTACTTCCTTAAGCACTCTTGGATGCAGACCATCTGGCCCTGGGGATTTATCTGCCTTCAATCCCTTCAATTTACCTAACACCACTTCCCCACTAACATGTATTTCGCTCAGTTCCTCCATCTCACTGGACCCTCTGTCCCCTACTATTTCTGGAAGATTATTTATGTCCTCCTTAGTGAAGACAGAACCAAAGTAATTATTCAATTGGTCTGCCATGTCCTTGCTCCCCATAATCAATTCACCTGTTTCTGTCTGCAGGGGCCCTACATTTGTCTTTACCAGTCTTTTCCTTTTTACATATCTATAAAAGCTTTTACAGTACGTTTTTATGTTCCCTGCCAGTTTTAGAAACATAGAAAATAGGTGCAGGAGTAGGCCATTCGGCCCTTTGAGCCTGCACCGCCATTTATTATGATCATGGCTGATCATCCAACTCAGAACCCCGCCCCAGCCTTCCCTCCATACCCCCTGACCCCCATAGCCACAAGGGCCATATCTAACTCCCTCTTAAATATAGCCAATGAACTGGCCTCAACTGTTTCCTGTGGCAGAGAATTCCACAGATTCACCACTCTCTGTGTGAAGTAGTTTTTCCTAATCTCGGTCCTAAAAGGCTTCCCCTCTATCCTCAAACCGTGGCCCCTCGTTCTGGACTTCCCCAACATCGGGAACAATCTTCCTGCATCTAGCCTTTCCAATCCCTTTAGGATCTTATACGTTTCAATCAGATCCCCCCTCAATCTTCTAAATTCCAAAGAGTACAAGCCCAGTTCATCCAGTCTTTCATCATATGAAAGTCCTGCCATCCCAGGAATCAATGTGGTGAACCTTCTTTGTACTCCCTCTATGGCAAGGATGTCTTTCCTCAGATTAGGGGACCAAAACTGCACACAATACTCCAGGTGTGGTCTCACCAAGGCCTTGTACAACTGCAGTAGTACCTCCCTGCTCCTGTACTTGAATCCTCTCACTATAAATGCCAGCATACCATTCGCCTTTTTCACCGCCTGCTGTACCTGCATGCCCACTTTCAATGACTGGTGTATAATGACACCCAGGTCTCGTTGCACCTCCCCTTTTCCTAATCGGCCACCATTCAGATAATAATCTGTTTTCCTATTTTTGCCACCAAAGTGGATAACTTCACATTTATCCACATTAAATTGCATCTGCCATGAATTTGCCCACTCATCCAACCTATCCAAGTCACCCTGCATCCTCTTAGCATCCTCCTCACAGCTAACACTGCCACCCAGCTTCGTGTCATCCGCAAACTTGGAGATGCTGCATTTAATTCCCTCATCCAAGTCATTAATATATATTGTAAACAACTGGGGTCCCAGCACTGAGCCTTGTGGTACCCCACTAGTCACCGCCTGCCATTCTGAAAAGGTCCCGTTTATTCCCACTCCTTGCTTCCTGTCTGCTAACCAACTCTCCACCCACACCAATACCTTACCCCCAATACCGTGTGCTTTAAGTTTGCACACTCATCTCCTGTGTGGGACCTTGTCAAAAGCCTTCTGAAAATCCAAATATACCACATCCACTGGTTCTCCCCTATCCACTCTACTAGTTACATCCTCAAAAAATTCTATGAGATTTGTCAGACATGATTTTCCTTTCACAAATCCATGCTGACTTTGTCCGATCATTTCACCACTTTCCAAATGTGCTGTTATCACATCCTTGATAACTGACTCCAGCAGTTTCCCCACCACCGACGTTAGGCTAACTGGTCTATAATTCCCCGGTTTCTCTCTCCCTCCTTTTTTAAAAACTGGAGTTACATTAGCCACCCTCCAATCCTCAGGAACTAGTCCAGAATCTAACGAGTTTTGAAAAATTATCACTAATGCATCCACTATTTCTTGGGCTACTTCCTTAAGCACCCTGGGATGCAGACCATCTGGCCCTGGGGATTTATCTGCCTTCAATCCCTTCAATTTACCTAACACCACTTCCCTACTAACATGTATTTCGCTCAGTTCCTCCATCTCACTGGACCCTCTGTCCCTTACTATTTCTGGAAGATTATTTATGTCCTCCCTAGTGAAGACAGAACCAAAGTAATTATTCAATTGGTCTGCCATGTCCTTGCTCCCCATAATCAATTCACCTGTTTCTGTCTGCAGGGGACCTACATTTGTCTTTACCAGTCTTTTCCTTTTTACATATCTATAAGAGCTTTTACAGTCCATTTTTATGTTCCCTGCCAGTTTTCTCTCATAATCTTTTTTCCCCTTCCTAATTAAGCCCTTTGTCCTCCTCTGCTGAACTCTGAATTTCTCCCAGTCCTCAGGTGAGCCACTTTCTCTGGCTAATTTGTATGCTTCTTCTTTGGAATTGATACTATCCCTAATTTCTCTTGTCAGCCACGGGTGCACTACCTTCCTTGATTTATTCTTTTGCCAAACTGGGATGAACAATTGTTGTAATTCATCCATGCAACCTTTAAATGCTTGCCATTGCATATCCACCGTCAATCCTTTAAGTGTCATTTGCCAGTCTATCTTAGCTAATTCACGTCTCATACCTTCAAAGTTACCCCTCTTTAAGTTCAGAACCTTTGTTTCTGAATTAACTATGTCACTCTCCATCTTAATGAAGAATTCCACCATATTATGGTCACTCTTACCCAAGGGGCCTCTCACGACAAGATCGCTAATTAACCCTTCCTCATTGCTCAAAACCCAGTCCAGAATAGCCTGCTCTCTAGTTGGTTCCTCGACATGTTGGTTCAAAAAACCATCCCGCATACATTCCAAGAAATCCTCTTCCTCAGCACCTTTACCAATTTGGTTCACCCAATCTGCATGTAGTTTTTATTTCTTCTTAATGCTTTTGCAATACATTTGGGTACTTGAGCACAGACCCTATTAAGATGCTCCTCCTTTCTCACAGCTATTTTTGAACATCTTTATGGAAAATACATCTTCTTGATTTTTGCATTAAATTTAGTTTCTGATGGTTGAAACCTTACCTCCCCCCACCCTTGCATAAGATCTTAAAATAACAATCTCTATGGATAAAACAAAGGAGGAAGTTGAAAGCTGATTAATAATTTGCACTGTGTTTTTAAATGCAAAACTGTGGAAATTTAAGAATGGTGGTCCTAATACTATACTCTAAGATCTAACAATCTTCATTCATGCTGTGAGCTTTTGTAAGTGCCTCACCTTCCAAATGTTTTAACACCTTAGTTCACTAGAGTCCACCTGGCATCTCACTTCTTCAAAACAAAGAAATTCAGAGTCTCATTTTAAATCTATACTAACAATATTGTACCTTCAAATTGCTTCATTAAATAATGCACACAGAATGCTGGAGGAACTCAGCAGGCCAAGCAGCATCTATGGAAAAAAAAAGTACAATCGACATTTTGGGCCGAGATCCTTCGGCAGGACTGCAGGAAGGGTCTCGGCCCGAAACATTGACTGTACTTTTTTCAATAGATGCTGCTTGGCCTGCTGAGTTCCTCCAGCATTTTGTGTGTGTTTCTTGGATTTCCAGTATCTGCTGATTTCCTCTTGTTTGTTGCTTCATTAAATAAATTTATTTTACATATCCATAGTAATCATCTAATATGTTATGCACTTGCACTCTCAGGCAAAAAAAAAGTTTTACTAGTATATGGATTTATTGAAACATGATAAAAGATGTGAAGCATATGCTTTATGAACTCCCAACATCAATGACAGCCAATGAAATAATTACATTTGCACATATTTAGACCATTCTTCCCATTCAATATAATTTTACATAGCAAATAAAATGAGAAAAGCAACCATTAAACAGAAGAGTCCCATAGCTTCAGATAGCGCAAATCCAAGGATAGCATACGAGAACAACTGCTGTTTCAGAGAAGGATTTCTAGAGAAAAAAATAAAAAAAATATTATTAACATTCTAATATCTAATAATCTGAATTTAACACTGAAAATAGCAAAGTTACAGTTTATTTATTTTGGGCTGCCAATGATCATATAAAAAAGATGGCAGGATATTATTTCAGAAAGTTGGACAGAAGTAGTCTCAAATTCAGATATCCTATTATGATCTTAGTCTGTTTTCATACATTTAATTGTACAAAACCATGATATTAACAAAATATGTAGCCCCAAGACCCAAGAAATGATATGGAAAAGCTTGAGAATCAAAGCCTTAATAACTTTTTTTTTCAGTAAACAGTCCCCAAAAAACAAGACTATCTCACTTGTGTCTGCATTAAAATAGATGATGGTCTTACCTGTGCTGCTATTTCAATAATGGGAGTGACCGAAAGACCGTATACCTTGAAATTCCCATGAATAAATTGCTTTTGTGTAAAATACCTTGAGATAAAATGTCTAGATTTTCTTTAAGGGAAGTTAAACGTAACACTACAAAAGTATTTCAGAAGAGACTTCATGTAATACACATTCATGGTTTGCTAGCATGACATTACAGGTAGACGGGGCTATGAAGAAGACATTTAGCTCACTGATAACCATGGCATTCAGAGATGGGATGTTATGTTGCAGTGTACAGAATGTTGGTGCTTAGAGTATTGTGTACAGTTTTGGTTACCCTATTATAGGAAAGACCTTATTAAATTGGAAAGAATGCAGAGAAGATTAAAGAGGATGCTGCCAGGACTTGAGGCACTGAGTTATAGGGAGAGATTGGACAGGTTCAGACTTCATTCCTTGGTACATAGGAGATTGAAAAGTGACCTTATAAAATAAAATAACTAAGGGCTTATAACAGGTAATGGCATATTGTCTTTTTCCCAGGGAAGTGGAACTAAAAATAGAAGGCATAGGTTTAAGGTTGGAGGTGAAAGATTTAGAAGGGACCACGGCAGTGCATGTGTGGAATGATTTGCCAGAGAAAGTGGTTGAGGCTGAAACAGTAATATTTGAAAGTCATTTATTTAAGTACATGGATAGCATATATAGGGCTATAGGCCAAAAGTAGGCAAATGAGACTAGCTTGATGGACACCATGGATGAGCTGGGTTGAAGGGTCCGATTCCATGCTGTTATTATACGATGATTCCAAGTTTCAAATCATATTATTTTCCCAGTTACACTATGATTTTTCCTCTAAATTAACAATTTGCTTGGGGCTGTGAGGAAAACGAGTTGATATTTGAATATGAAGGCTGAAAAAATGGAGAGGAGTGGAGCACATGAACATTGGGAAATGATTTTGGAAATGAAACTGGTTTTACAAGAATGAAGGCCTGTAGGACTGGATTTAAGGTGATTGAAAAAGTGGCTATTAATGTCAGAATGAGAGTAAGAGAATGAAAAGTGAAAAATGTACATTTGTGTGAAAAATGAGATGATGAAAGGTGTTCAGATTTTCACTTTTAGTTCATTAATCTTTTAATATGCCAGCAGAAGATGCCAATGCAGTTAATCAGGAGGTGGCAACTATTCGGCTTCATTCAGCTCCATTCAGTTTTCTTCAAAGTTAATTGAAATAAGGTATTCTCAATAATTTCAACTTCTTTTATAGTACAAACGTATATATTTGGATGAATGAGGATAGCTTTCTCAGCTCGTTGTCTCCAATTGCCCTTCAAATACTTCATCCTTCCTATAATATAAAGCCTTTTTAAAAAAAAACTTTAATAAAAAAGTGTTTGCCATTCGCCAGTTGATTTATTAAAGGAGTGAGATACATTTTCCATTAATGGTCAATAAATTATGCTACAAATATTTATTATGCTTTTGCATTCTTAAAATAACATTTATATTGATTAATATAACATGTCAGATGGAATTTTGAGGTCACTGTGGCAGATCATCAGATGAATCAATGTAAAATCAACCTGTGAAAATGATCACCTTATTTTCATGTTACTGGTCTTCAGTAATATGCGAATCATTTTCATATCTTTAATTTCTACATATTTTACCTTATTCTTCTTGTTCTGACAAATTAGTGCTGTATCTTGGATTTGGTGATTATCTTCACAATCCAAGATCACTAAGACTAATAAAGATTATATGATGCCTACTTGAAATTTTAAAAAGTCGACAGATTGTGAAAGTGGAAGAAATGTAAGCTCCATTGTATGTTGATGCTTTGAGAGAATGCGTGAAGAATGAATTGACCAATAAGAGAAATGATGGATTTGATATTTTTCATAATTTTCCTTGTGACAACAAAAGTGACCATTCAACCAACCAATCAAGTCTATGCCAGAACTTAGAGCATTCCTATTTCTCCCACTCTGCCCTACACAAGTCACTTAAGCTGGAGGGATACAAAAGTACTATAAATGGCATTTGTATTAGGGAAAGGGGAAAATAAGGCAGTCAGTCATGATTCATAACCCAAATATCCTTGTGTAGAAGTTGATGAAGTATTTGTTGCAGTGTGCCAGTGAATCAAATATCACCAAATAAGGTTTCAGCACCATCAGGAGTGAAGAAAAAACTTCCAAAATAAAAAAAAATGCGCTCTTAAAAAGTATTATACTTGTAACATAATGCAGCAAGTGTTAAATGGTCAATTGCAATAGTTATTTCTCACACAAAATTCCATAAGGTGTTTATTGATTTGCCAGTTTTCAGTGGTGCTTGCTTAGGAAGACATTTAAGTTTCTAAAAAGAACATTCTGCTCCTCAAGCAGTGACAGCCTAATTGGACCAAAAGATAGATGACTCGGTCCTTGATTTAACAGCTTGATGCAAGATTTGCATTTTTCACAATGAATAAAACTAATATTGCAGTCGAGTGTATGTTTAGTTTATAGGTTAAAATTCAATGTCAAATATTTGAAGCACAGCTTCCCAATCTAAACATTGAAGTGTTATTAGCAAAGTGAAATTAAGTTGACAATGCAAATTCTAGAACTTAAAACTTGATATAAAAAAAAATGTTTTGAGGTACTGCTCTGAAAAACACAATTATCACAAGACCAGAAAATGAATAAGGATACTATTATCCATGGAGTTGCTTCAAATGAAGAAAATTGATGTCCTTGAGTGGCCCAGTTCAGAGTCCTGACCTTAACCTGATTGAACGTCTCTGTCAAGACCTCAAGATTGCTGTTCACTGCCACTCCCAAACTAACCTGGCAAAGCTTGAACAATTTTGCAAAGAGAAATGGGCGAATCTTGTTCCATCACATTGTGCAAAGCTAATGGCTATAATAGCTTCGAGAGGTGGTTCAACTAAGCACCAAGCAAAGGGGATGAATACTTTCGAAGTGCTGACAATTCAGTTTTTAAATTTTTAGTCTTTCATGCTTTATAATTTTCCCTGTGTTTTTTTTGGGCTTGACTGTGAAAAAAGGAGTATGTGATTCACAAATAAAACATTTTCCCAGTTAAATTGATCAAAATCCCTGGTTAAAATACTCTTGTGTGAACAAAAGGTTGACTACTTTTGCAAGGCAGTATATATTTTTATTAATTTTACCTTACACTTTTTACCTACACAACTACTTATCAGCTTTACATTACTGGTAACACATTTAAATTTAAATTTAATGATTAAAATTTCAATGCTTTACCAATTGCTTGGGCCCGTAATCAAAGCAAATATCCCAATAGTAATGTAATTACGTTTCACTGCTAGACATACTAGTTATATTTAAAAAAGTTTGTAATCATAAACTTGAACTATCTTAGTAGGAGTTACAATGCCTTGGTAACATCCAGCTCATAACTATACTAGTTCTCATTACTTCAATATTAAATTACTTTAAGTGGGTCAGTTATAAAGTTACATTCACATATAGCACTAAAACAAATCCTACATCATCAAGAAAAACACTGCAATTTGTTACAATCTCCTGTATTCAAATAAAGTGGTTCAAATAAATATTTCCAGTAGAATGGTGCCATTAAGTGGAGACTTGTGTGCAGCTTTGATGGGAATCATCAAATATTCCCATTTAGACCCTCTACAGCTGAAATCCAGTCACAGCCATGGATACTTCAGTAAGCAGCATCGTTTTAAGGTGTTTAAAACATCCAATGATACTCAAAAATCGATACCTCAGATGGCAGACATGGGTTGCGAGTGCACTTCTCCTTTAAGAAAATGGAAGTGGGGATGCCCTGCCAGCCTACAAGTGAAATGCAGAAGCTTTAGACTTCCACTCCCAACTACCTTGCTGGTGAATATACAGTCTCTGGAAAATAAAATTGAAGACCTCAGAGCAAGATTGCTGCACCAGACTTAAGGGATTGCTGTGTACTTTTCTTCACAGGGCTACCCACGCCATATTGGACACAATGCTGCAGCCTGATGGTTTCATCATTTTCTGTAAAGACAGGACAGCTCATTCTTTTAAAAGGCAGAGGAGGAAGAGTATTTTTTATGATTAACTCATCATGGTGCATAAATCTGTCTTGGTTCTGCTCATGTGACCTGACATCAGAGGTCAAATGTCGTCCGTTTTATCTGCTGAGGATGTTTTCTGCCGTTATCCCGGAAGCGATGTACATTCCACCTCAGGCCAACATCAAGCAGGCACTGAAGGAGCTGAGAATGTAATCAGTAGGCACGAAACTGTGCACTCTGATGCCTTCAACCAGGCCAGCTTGAAAAAGTCTCTGAACAACAACAACAACCAACATCTCATTTGTGGAACCAGAAGAGATAACACCTGACCATTGTTGTACTACCAACAAGAATGCTTACTGTGCCATCCCATGCCCATGTTTTGGCAAGTCCAATCATCTGGTTATACTTCTATTCCCAGTGTATAGAGAGAGACTAAAGGTGGCAGCACCAGTGTTGAGGACCAAGAAGGTACGTTCAAGGGAGACAGAGAAGCACTTACAAGACTGCTTGAGTCAGTGGTCTGGATGATATTCAGGGATTCACTGGAATCTGAAAGAATATGCCACAGTTATCACTGACTTCATCAAAATCTATGTAGATGAGTCTGTGTCTTCAAGAACACACTGGATATACCCAAACCAAAATCTGTGGATCAACCAGGAGATTCCTGGTCTATGGTATTCAAGACCAGTGATCCAGAACTTTACGAGGTCCAGGTACGACCTACGGAAGGCTATTTTAAGGGTGAATAAACAATTCTGATTGAGTTTACAGACAGAATCAGATGCATGTCAGCTCTGGCAGGGTTTGTAGGCCATTACTTCCTGTAAAGCAAAACCTAACCATGAATGGCCATGATGCTTCACTCCCAGATGAGCTCAATGCATTTTATGCATGCTTTGAAAGGGAGAATAAAACCACACCTGCGCAAGTCCCTGCAGCATCTGGTGATCTCGATCCCAGAAGCCAATGTCAGAACAGCTTTCAAGAGGATAAACCCTCACAAGGTGTCAGGCCCTAATGGTGTACCTGGTAGGGCTCTGAAAACCTGTGCCAACCAACTGGTGAGAGTGTTCAAGGTCATTTTCAATCTCTCACTGCTGCAGTCGTAGGTTCCCACCTACTTCAAAAGGGTGACAATCATACCAGCACCCAAGAAGAGCAGGGTGAGCTGCCTCAATGACCATCACCCAGTGCACTCGCTTCTACTGTGATGAAGTGTTTTGAGAGTTGGTCATGGCCAGAATCAACTGCTGAAGCAGAACCCTGGACCCGCTGCAATTTTCCTATTGCCACAATAGGTCTACAGTGGATGGGATCTCACATGCTCTCCGCTCGGCCTTGCATCACCTGGACAATTGTAATACCCATGTTAGGCTGCTGATTATTGACTACTGCTCAACATTTACATATTACTATTTAATTATTTATGGTGCAACTGTAACAAAAAACCAATTTCCCCGGGATCAATAAAGTATGACTATGACTAAAACACAATCATACACCCAGTTCTAATCAACAAGCTCTAAAATTGGCCATCTGTACCTCCCTCTGCAAATGGATCCTTGACTGACATAATGGGCAACCATAGTCTGTACAGATTGGAAGTAACATCTCTTCCTTGCTGACAGTCAACACTGGCGTTCCTCAAGAATGCATGTCCAGCCCAATGCTCTACCCTCTCTACACCCACAATTGTGTGGCTAGGCAAAGCTCAAATGGTGACAAGGAAGCAGAACAGATCAGCTGCTTGAATGGTGTTGCAGCAACAACTTTCCACTCAATGTCAGTAAGATCAAGGAACTAAATGTGAAGAGTCATAGAGCCATAAAAAGTGCAGCACAGAATCAACCCCTTTGGCCCATCTTGTCCATGCCAAACCACTTAAACTGCCTAATCCAATTGACCTGCACACGAACCGTAACCCTCCATACCCCTACCATCCATATACCTATCCAAACTTAACTTAAATCTTGAAATTGAGCTTGCACGCACCACCTCACTGGTAGCTCATTCCAAACTTTTGCGATCCTGAGTGAAGAAGTTCCCCTCATGTTCCCCTTGAACTTTTCACCCTTAACCCATGACCTCTAGTTGTAGTCCCACCCAACCTCATCTTGAATGCTGAGCAACTGAACCATTTTGACCAACCTCCCACGCAGGGCCTTGTCAACTGTCCACTCCAACAATGGCCGCTCTTCCTATTTCTAACCTCAGTAGCACATGGCATCAGTAGCAAACCTGAGATCACAACTCTGGAAGTCCAGCCTTTTAACTTGGCACTCAACTCCCTGAACTCAGTTTGCAGAACCTCGTCAATCTTCCAACCCATGTCATCAGTACCTACATGGGCTATGACCTCTGGCTGCTCATCCTGCCACTTAAAAATGCGGAGGACTTGATCAGAGATATTCCAGACCCTGGCACCCTGGAGGCAATATACCATGTGGGAATCTCATTTTCATCCACAGAACCTCCTTTCTGTTCCCTTAACGAGTCCCCTATCACCACACTCGCCTCTTCTCTCCCCTTCGCTAGGTCAACCCCCGACAGTATCCAACCTATTGTTGAGGAGGATGGCCACAGGGGTACTCTGCACTGGCTGTTTAACTTCTTTCCCCTTTCTGTTACCCAGTCTCCAGTACCCTGCACCTTGGGTGTAAGTACCACTCTATATGTCATATATCTATTACCCCCTCAGCCTCCCAAACGATCTGGAATTCATCCATTTCCAGCTCCAACTGCTTAACATATAGTGTGAGAAGCTGTTGGTGGATGCACTTCTTTCAGGTTAAGTCATCAGGGACACTGGAGGTCTCTCTGCCTTCTCACATCCCGCAAGAGAAGCATTGAACTATCTTCCCGGGACCCTTACAGTTCTAACTGTACAAATATAAAGAAGGAAAACTAACTAGTAAATGGGGAGGAAAAAAATCTACCTACAGCTTTTTTGCCTTTTTTCACTCAAGCCTCTCCTCATTGAAGCCTCAAAATCCCCACTCTTTAACACTGTCCACTCCAACAATGGCCACTCCGCTTGCCCCTGCCTTATTTTAATTTGTTCGTGCCAATCAATTCCAATCACTGATTGGCTGCTTCTCAAAACACCACTGCCGCGAATTGATTCAGGAAGGGGAAGTTGAGGGAAACAAACCAGTCCTCATCGAGGGGTCAGAAGTGGAAAGCGTGAGCAATTTCAAGATCCTGGGTCTCAACATCTCTGAAGATCTATACTGGGCCCAATATATTGATACAATTACAAAGAAGTCATGACAGCTGCTATATTTCATTTTGAGTTTGAGGAGAATTGGTATGTCACCAAAGATACTTGCAAATTTCTACAGATGCGCTATGGAGAACGTTCAAGCTAGTTACATCACCATCAGGTGTGCAGAAACCACTGCACAGGATTGGAAAAAACTGCAGAAAGTTGTAAACTCAGCCAACTCCATCATGGGCACTAGCCTCCCCAGCATCGAGGACACCTTCAAAAGGCAATGCCTCAAGAAGGTGGCATCCGTCATTAATGACCTCATTACCCAGGATGTGCCCTCTTCTCATTGCTATCAAGGAGGCGGCATAGGAGCCATTAGAACCACGATTCAGGAACAGCTTCGCTTAGCCATCAGACTTATGAATTTCCTCACTATTTTTTACTCTCTTCCTATATACAGTACTTCCTGTAATTTATAGTTATGTATTGCAATGTACCACTGCTGTAAAACAAAAGACATATGCCAGTAATATTGAACTTGATTCTGAATCAGCAATATACCACCACCTGTGGGCACCAAGCTTCAACAACATTTTGGAGCTCAGAATATATAATTGACAGTACAAGGAGTGATTGATAAGTTCGTGGCCTAAGGTAGAAAGAGATGAGTTACTAACTTCAAACTTTCTGCATAATCACTCAAATAGTTGAACTGCATGTGCATGCAACGAGAGCTGTATAACTCATCTCCTTCTACCTTAGGCCACGAGGTTATCGATCACCCCTGCTGTTGGACCACTTTCTGGAGGTCCAAGATGCTGACTTCTACAAAGAAGGGATCCGTATGCTCCACAGCCACTGGACTAAGTGTGTAAATGAAGGAGGGAGCTATGTTGAAAAATAAATGTGCTAGGTTTTCTAAATTTGACTCCTTCTACCCTAGGCCACGAACTTATCAATCACATCTCGTATTTTGGTGGTCTGCTTTGTAACATCATTATTTTAATGTTATACACATAAGGATCAGTTTAAAAAAGCATGTTGATAGTACCCTTATAGTTTACATTATAATGCAATTTTTCTTCACAATAATCTGGAACCTGAGCATTTTGTTGATTAATATTACCTGGCATAGCCAATAATTAGGCTACCAAAAACTGTTCCAATACCAGCTCCAGAACCAGCCACTCCTACTGTGGCCGCTCCAGCACCAATAAACTTTGCAGCAGTGTCAATATCCTGGGTTGTAGCACTGGTCTGGAAATC
Source organism: Mobula birostris (assembly GCF_030028105.1). Taxonomy (NCBI): domain Eukaryota; kingdom Metazoa; phylum Chordata; class Chondrichthyes; order Myliobatiformes; family Myliobatidae; genus Mobula; species Mobula birostris. Next base: position 167,799,764 of record NC_092375.1, on the reverse strand, counting down.
TCGGAGAATTTTCTGCATAAATAAATCTTTGCCTTGACTCCTCAAAAGTGCAGTGTTTTCCTGGAATTTATTCAGAAATAAACATTTAAAGAAATTTTAGTTTATTGTTTCCTTTGAGTTATAAAACATTATTTGAGTATTGTTGGGAGTAACACATCCATATCCACATTTATGACTGACCATTTCTGTACTTTTAATACATGAATTGTTATTGAAACATCCACAAAGGACATTTGAACCTCAGAGATTATTCAGAGGAATTACACCTACCTAGCTTAAAGAAAAGTACATGACCCCAAACTTAATTGATTTCAAGTTTACCAAGGTTCGTTGATATTGTAATCTGCCTAATTCTACCTTGACTTGCACAAATTTGGCTAACGACTGTCTTCTCTAGTAATGGAGACCACAGGAAGAAACCGAGATTAAGCATCCAATCAGAACAGTATTGAAATGACACCCATTCCGAATTCATCGCATTTAGTTTTCCGCAAAGTAATATGTTCTTGGTATGAATGTGACTTTGTCTCTACAAGGACAAAAATCACTATCAAATTTGTCATGGACAGATTAATCTGCAACTGGTAGGTTTATCCTGCATCAGTTCAGAGTCAGCCAGCTTACTTAGTAGAGTTTCTATCTGGCTACTCTTGACAATGGGTATTAAACTCTTCTACCCATAGTACACTTTATGCAGTTGCTAATCTCATATCTTGTTCTATGTGTTACTAATCATGGAAAACTCCTGATTTATTACACAAGGGAGGACAGTAAATCGTAATAATCAGATTTTATTGTCTTTGTTCTACACAAAACCATGAGACTTCATCAGGTCTGAAAACAGGGCTGAGTACACCCAAAGGCATGCAACTGTGACATGTGTCTTTACCTCTGATATATCTTGTGAGTGGGACAGGATGTTTAGACAAAAATCATAAGACTTTTCAGTAGGATTTGGCAGGTTCAACTGACTTTGCTATCCCCAAATCCTATGCCCAGGTAGAAATTTTCAACTATGTCAGTTCTACTGTCAAATTTACCCACATCAAATCCTGGATATTGTTCAAATACAAACAGAATGATATTAAACTCTTCAAGGGACATCACCGAATTACCTGCAATTACATGAAATAATCGTTGACAGATGAACAAAACCTTGGTCATGAGAGGTAGGTTTTAAGAATTGTTGTGAAAAAGCAAAAGGGTTTAGGACCCAAGCAACACAGTTCGTGGCCAATGATAAAGCAAACAAACCCTGGGATAGGTAATCTACCTGAAATGGAAGCCCACAAAGATGTTACGGACTAAATCAAATTATGGAGATAGAGAGGAGCAAAGCCAAGCTGCAAATTTTAGTAATCACAATGCTGCCACACAAGGAACTCACATTGGTTGCTAAACACAAGGGATGAAGGGTGAATGAAACTTCATGTGAGTTAGGACGCAGATAATTGAATGTTGGAGCAGCTCATTTATAAAAGTGAAGAGTCAGGAAAGCACTGGAATAATTTAATCTAAAGAAATACCTTTATCTAAAGAAAACAAAGTTGTGTTTGAGGGTTCAAATAACAGGCAAGTGCTGGAGGAACTCATTGGGTCAGGCAGCATCTGTAGAGGGAAATAGATGAGTTAATGTTCTGGTTCAAGGCCCTTCACCTGGACTGAGAGTAGAGCAGAGTTGGCCAGTATAAAGTGGAGTGGAGCAAGAAATGGCAAGCAGTAGGTAGACTCAGGTGAGGAAGAATGATAGACAGACTGAGAAGGGAAGAGTGGAAATTGAGAGGCTGGGAAGTCAAAGATGGAGGATGCAGAGAGCTGCTGTTGATGGAATCTGATAGGAAAGGAGCGTGTGATAGCATTGATTGCATCATTATTGGAAGCAATGGGCTCAGGAATAGAGAAAAAAAATGAGATGAATAGCTTAGTTTTGGGCCAACTTTGTTTATGGTCTGCTTTAGCCTCAGAGCTGCAGCTTAGAACTAGGGCACTTTTGAGTTTCAAACCATTTCACGGGTTAAATGTCACATAAATAAAGTATCAGATAATGCAACCAATGGATACAGTTAGTTGAGATATGAGAAACTAGAAAGTTGGGTGGGAGTAGGGGGTTAAAAGTGAGGTTCGTGACTTTGTATATGATGTTTTAAAAATATAGTATAGGTCATAACCATTCAGGTCTAAACATCATACAAATAATAAAGCTTGTTAACCTACTTTTCCAGACTGACCCACTGGTTTGTACATCAATGACACAGAAAGTGGTCTAGAAAGAGGTGCGGCTCCATTGCGAACCTAGTTAGAAAAAAAAAGACAAAAAAAACTCTGAATGACTTTGTCAACATTTTTTAAATGACTCAGCAAGGCAATGTATTCATTTCTTGGAACTAATATGCAGATTACTTGAGAAAGTAAGGAGGCACGGGATCCAAGGGGACATTGCTTTGTGGATCTAGAACTGGCTTGCACACAGAAGGCAAAGAGTGGTTGTAGACAGGTCATATTCTGCATGGAGGCCGGTGACCGGTGGTGTGCCTCAGGGATATGTTCTGGGACCCTTACGCTTTGTGATTTTCATAAATGACCTGGATGAGAAAGTGGAGGGCTGGATTTGTAAGTTTGCGGATGACACAAAGGTTGGGGGTGTTGTGGATAGTGTGGAGGGCTGTCGGAGGTTACAGCTGGACATTGATAGGATGCAAAACTGGGCTGAGAAGTGGCAGATGGAGTTCAACCCAGATAAGTGTGAAGTGGTTCATTTTGGTAGGTCAAATATGATGGCAGAATATCGTATTAATGGTAAGACTCTTGGCAGTGTGTAGGATCAGAGGGTTCTTGGGGTCCAAGTCCATAGGATGCTCAAAGCAGCTGTGCAGGTTGACTCTGTGGTTAAGGCATACAGTGTATTGGCCTTCAGCAATCATGGAATTGAATTTAGGAGCAGAGAGGTAATGTTGCAGCTATATAGGACCCCACTAGGAGTACTGTGCTCAGTTCTGGTTGCCTCACTACAGGAAGGAAGTGGAAACCATAGAAAGGGTGCAGAGATTTACAAGGATGTTGCCTGGATTGGGGAGCATGCCTTATGTGAGTGAACTCTGCCTTTTCTCCTTGGAGAGGTGACCTGATAAAGGTGTATAAAATTATGACAGGCATTGATCATGTGGATAGTCAGAGGCTTTTTCCCAGGGCTGAAATGGCTGCCACAAGAGGGCACAGGTTTAAGGTGCTGGGGAGTAGGTACAGAGGAGATATCAGGGGTAAGTTTTTTTAAAACGCAAAGAGTGGTGAGTGCGTGGAATGGGCTGCCGGCAACGGTGGTGGAGACGGATACGATAGGGTCTTTTAAGAGACTTTTGGATAGGCACATGGAGCTTAGAAAAATAGAGGGCAATGGGTAACCCTGGAAATTTCTAAGGTAGGGACATGTTCAGCACAATTTTGTGGGCCAAAGGGCCTATATTGTGCTGTAGGTTTTCTATATTTTCAAAAAATTTTATTCAACAAATGCTCATTTTGTCAAGCTAATGGTGCCAAATTGAATGGCAGAGCTGAAAAGGAGCTAGATGGCCTACTCCTGCATGAATTGTTAAATTAAGTGTTGGAACTAAACATGAGGTGGTGTTGCAAGTTTATAGGTGCAGATCCGATCAGTTCATTATGATTAAAAGTAAAATGTTTGGGTTCTAGTATATGTTCGACAGCCACTAACACACCGCAAAACACACAAAATTCGCATGACTTTTCGAATTACTTACAAGGACAGACAAATGTTGAGTCCCAGTTAAATGTACTAAACCCAAGCCAAATGACCTACAGCTACCGCGGCACTTCGTTAATGCCAAGATGGTTAACCTCCCCAAACGCTCGGTCATGCGGAAACCTGTCTTACTAATATTAATCAATATTAACTGAATAATGTGTTTCAAATTCCTAATCGAGGTCTAATTCAAATCCCAGGCCCGAGAACATTGTTCATTCAGAGCGAAGAGGTGAGGCGAGGGGCAGCGTTCCCGAATCGAAATACTGTATTGTACAAGGCCGACGGAACGGGCACTGACAGTCGGTCAGGGATAGGGCAACGATTCGATCATCACTTACCGCTGCTGCGGCCAACCACGACACTTTTGAGCAGGCAAACATGATAATGGCGGAATCCGAAAAGATAGACGATCACTAGCCGAGATATGTAGGTAACGCTCGACGTTACGTTTTTCTTTCAAAAGTTAGCCGCACAAATGGCAGTCAATCTCGTTTTTACTTGGTGCGCCTCCTGTTACGGCGGCGCAGGCGTGTTAATGTACTCCGGCGATCACCCGGATAGGACAAAGACCATCGAAGGTCAACTGCGGGACGTAATGTCCCATATCTTGGTTCTACCGTATTCGGAGGCCAAATGCTAAAGTTTTAATAACATTAAAAAATACTCAGTATTCAGAAATTGTTTGAATTGAAAAAAATATGTAAAGGTTTTCCTCAGTTCAATCTGTGCTATGTGGGTAGTTTTGTGGAAAAAATATTCAAAATATGTTTTTGCAGATTAAATATGAAAGAATTTCATATTATTTATCAAAATTTATGGGTAAGTGGTTTCAAAAAGTTTTGTAAAAACGTGAATAAATGTTTTTGATTTATCACATCTGGTTAAATTTCCCAAAATGGTTATCGTCTGTAAAATTCACTGAAACGTTTTTGGAAGTCCTTGTTGGGAACAAGGTCAATTATTGTTAAAATACTGGAAAAGATTGCAAAAAAACCCCCAAAAGAATTAGAAGGACAATGCAGGCAGCAGGAAGGATTGAGCAGGCTTAAAGGTCTAAGAAAGGTTTTTAAAAGTCGGAAGGAACGTATTCAATTCTCCAATGGAGCTGATATGGTGAAGCTCTTTCCATCTGCAACTGTCAACAAATTGAAAGGACTTGTCTAGCACAGTGGGCTGACTTTACTTAATTTGTAGAAACTAAACAAAACTATTTTATTGAAGGAACGAGTTAGTGTGAGTCAAAAAAAATCACAGTTTGTATCTGATTTTAGTTATCATTCTTTACACTTTGCATCGCCAATACAAATAAATATTGAATAAGGCCTCAGAGCACTGACCAGCTCTGGAGGTGAGTCCTGGCAACGTAGTGGTTTGTCTGCCAGTGGAATTTTAAACTCTAAATTTACCTGTCTTTGTGATATGAATACCTTTGAAGAAGGTTATTATGGTGTTAAGAGTGATTTTTGGGTTTAGGGTAGTGGTCCCCAACCACCGGGCTGCAAAGCATGTGCTACCAGGCTGCGAGGAAAATATATCAGTCAGCTGCACCTTTCCTCATTCCCTGTCACGTACTGTTGAATTTGAACATAGGGTTGCCAACTGTCCCGTTCCCGTATATTGGGCCAAATTGGTTTGTCCCATATGGGACTGCTCTTGTCCCGTATTTCCCCAGCTAAGGTAGAGCATCCCTATGAAACCGTTCGTAAGCGGAAATTGTGTAAAGCGAAGAAGCAATTACCATTAATTTATATGGGAAAAAATTTTCAGCGTTCCCAGACCCAAAAAATAACCTACCAAATCATACCAAATAACACATAAAACCTAAAATAACACTAACATATAGTAAAGCAGGAATGATATGATAAATACACAGCCTATATAAAGTAGAAATAATGTATGTACAGTGTAGTTTCACTTAACAGAGTTGAGAAGATTAAACCAAACCAAATTGTAGAAAAAAATCGGCAGGTACACACATGCGCACCCATGTGCCCGCGCAAGGCTTCATGGTCATGGTTGTCTTTCTCGGGGTAAACACAAGAGTCCCATATTTGACTGCTACTTTCGTGCCCTATTTGGGAGTGAGAAAGTTGGCAACCCTGACTGTAAAAGACATTTTGAGATGAGTTTAACCCTACTTGAACACCACCCCACCCTCTGTCGGCCAGTCCGCAAGAATATTGTCAATATTAAACCGGTCCGCGGTGCAAAAAAGGTTGGGGTCCCCTGGTTTAGGGCATATACATTTAGCAGTTGACTTTGGCTACCAGTCTTCACATCTGAAAATGTATTGTGCATTTAATTTGGAGTGCAGCTCTTAACACTGGGTTCCTAAAAGCTGTGAATCCCAGTTCAAACAATGCTGATAGAAATTCATTTGGATGTCTGTGGTGTGGGTGTGAATCAGGGGGTGTGAAGGTCAAAGAAAGCACTTTCCATAAGTTGTAAATATGGGGTTATCCTTTGATGTTTGGCACATAAAGTATCGAGCCCTACGTTGGGCCAGTGAAACCTTTCCATTGAAAGCGTCTCCATACGTTGCCTGCTGTACCATGTTTTGTCTAATAAAGAAGCTGCTTTGTATCTACCAGGAATTTTCTCTGGTGACTTCACTCACGCAATAACAATGGAAACATAGTAGGAGGCCATTCGCCTCATCAAATCCAAGATGGCTACCAGTAGAGCAGTCCCACATCTCTTCCATGTAATGAGTATTTTTATATCCTTGCAGCTCAGGTTAGGGTGATGCCTTCAGGTTTGGGAGATGCAGTTGAAGAGGCCTTAGTAAAAGTGCAATAGTACTGAAGGGGGTGAACATTAAGGATGGAAGACTGGTGCCTTTTTATTTGGTGTAATATTAAGATTTTTGAGTGCCATCAGTGCCACACTTAACCAGGCAAGAGGAGATTTCCAAAACATACATCAAGTATTTTTATAGATATGGAAAAGCTTGATGAATCAGAGGTGAGCCACCAATCTCTGACTTGCTCTTGGAGTCCCTGAATTTATCTGACTGGTCAAATTAGGTTTCTGACCATTTGTGGCTCTCATGAGGTGGATGACATTGAAGTTCATGATAGTAATATCACTGAATATGAAGGATTGATAATTAGATGTTTTCTTATTTGGGATGGCTATTGTTATTGAATATCACAAAGGTTACTTACCATATATCGTGTGAACAGAAAATGTTGGAAAGTGCTGAAGAATATATCAATGGTATCTCATTCAACCGATGGAATTGGTTCCGCTTTTTATCACCAGCCGTACCTGGGTAATTTTAGATATTGTTGGATAGATGCCAGTATTAAGTTGTACTCAGCAGCTTAACTAGAATTCCGTCTATTAGCTGGAACACATCTTCACATTGCAAACAAATATTATCAGAAGCTTAGCTTTTGCTTTATAACCAATTATCTTAGCCATTCCTTGAAACCACGTGGATGAAATATATTCCTGGGAAATTGATATTTGTGAGAGTAGAGTCCCCAGGAAGAAGTCACAATGGATCACTTGGTATTTGGATGAACACCACTTGGATGAATATAATTGCAAATAATCTTGTAGGTTTTAAAGCTGCCTCATTCCACTGACCCACTGGACCATTCATGACCATATGGTAGGACTGTGGTCAGTTTCATTGATTGGGGGATTACGTAGTGCTGTCCAATGTACATTGCTTTCACTATTTATCATGCATAAAGTTCTCTACTGAAGATAGTTCCAGATTGACAAACCATTTTTAGATATTCCTATTGCAGCTCCTGGTATATGTACTCCTCAATGAATTAAGGTTGAATTACTGCCCAAGTTATAATGATAGATAACTCTGACTCCATTTACAAGTTTGCAGATGACACCTTATCAAATAATGGCAAGTCAGAGTACGGGAACAAGATAGAAGATAAAGAGCTTTGTAACATGGTGATAATAACCTTTCCTTCAATGCCAGCAAAACAAAGGTCATTGACTTCAGGAAGGGGGGTAGTGCACATTATCCAGTCTGTATCAATGGTGATGAGGTTGAGATGGTTAAGTTTTTTAAGTTCCTAAGAGCATACATTACTATCAGCCTGCCGGGCTCAACCACTTAATAATGGACGCTGCCTTTCTGAGACACTGCTCCCTAAAGATGTCCTGAGTACTTTGTAGGCTAGTGCCCAAGATGGAGCTGACTAGATTTACAACCTTCTGCAGTTTCTTTCAGTCCTGTGCAGTAGCAACCCCCACCCCCATACCAGACAGGGATGCAGCCTGTCAGAATGCTCTCCATGGTACAACTAGAGAAGTTTTTGAGTGTACTTGTTAACTTGCCAAATTTCTTCAAACTCCTAATAAAGTATAACCACCGTTTAGCCTTCTTTATAACTACATTGAGACCAGGTTAGATCCTCAGAGATCTTGACACCCATGAACTTGAAGCTGCTCACTCTCTCCACTTCCGATCCCTCTATGAGGATTGGTTATGTGTTCCTTCATCTTACCCTTCTGGAAGTCCAAAATTAGCTCTTTTGTATTACTGACATTGAGTGCCAGGTTGTTGCTGTGGCACCGTTCCCCTAGTTGGCATATCTCACTCTTGTACGCCCTCTCACCACCACCTGAGATTCTACCAACAATGGTTGTATCATCAGCAAATTTATAGATGTTATTTGAGCTATGCCTAGCCACATGGTCATGTGTATATAGAGAGTAGAGCAGTGGGCTAAGCACTCACCCCTCAGGTGCGTCAGTGTTGATCATCTGCGAGGATGATATGTTATCACCAATCCGCACAGATTGTGGTCTTCCAGTTAGGAAGTTGAGGATCCAATTGCAGAGGGAGGTACAGAGCAGCAGGTTCTGCAACTTCTCAATCAGGATTGTGGGAATGATGGTATTAAATGATGAACAGCATCCTGATGTAGGTGTATATAGATACATGTGACAATAATAAATTAATTAAATTTCCTATGTTTTTCTTGCTGAGATGCCCAGATTATAGTTGCTAGATTCATTTTGAATCTTTTTCCATTTGACATATTGGTACTGCATAACAACACAATACTTACTAGCTTATTGCAACACAGAAGTAGGCTAATTGTCCGTATAGTTGATGCTAAGTCCCAGCAGAGCAAATCCCATCAGTCTCATTTTCCCATGTCTTACTGCTCTGAACCTAATCTCTCTTACTTGCCCATCAACATTTTTTTTAACAATTGGGGAATCTACTGTAACCAATTAATATACAGGCATATTCTTGTGATGTGGGAGCAAACAGACTTCCCCATAAGAAATCACAAGCAAGCCTCAGTGCCTGGATTGAGATCAATACAGTATGTTTATTACTTGTCCTGATTCCCTTACTATCTGTCACAGACCAGGTCTCATAACTACATGAGAGTACAGCCAGCTTGGGCACTGATGATCCAAAGCAGACCCACCTATAATGCATTATACCCTCAGTGTCCACTTTATTGGGTGCCTTCTATAGCAGATAAACTGGCCACTGAGTGTATGTTCCTAGTCTTCTGCTGCTGTAGCCCATCCACTTCAAGATCCAACATGCTCAGTGTTGAGAGATTCCCTTCTGCACACCACTGTTGTAACACATGGTTATTTGAGTTATTGTCACCTTTCTGTCAACTTGAACCCGGATGACCAGTCTACTTTGACCTCTCTCATTAAAAAGGCATTTTTGTCCACAGAACTGCCACTTACTGGATTTTATTTTTGTTTTCCGCACCATTCTCTGTAAACTCTATAAAATGGTGTGCATGGCAATTCCAGAAGATCCATCAGTTTCTGAGATACTCAAATCACTACATCATTCCACAAAGCCACTTAGATCATATTTCTTCTCCATTCTGATATTTGCTCTGATAAACAACTGAACCTCTTGACCATGTCAGCAAGCTTTTATGTATTGTGATTCTGCCACTTGATTGGTTAATTAGCTATTTGCATTAGTGAGCAGATGTACAGGTGTACCTAATAAAGTGGCCACTGCGTATATGCCTTTGTACTGCTGCTTCCGAGTACTTTACAGCATGGATATATATGTCTCCTGAAGGAAGGAGTAAGTAGTAGTAGGATGATATTTTTTCATAGATTTTAAAGATAAATTTTGTGTCCAAATCTGTTCAATTTTTTGAATCTAATGTGATAGATAAATAAATATTATTATGTTATTTTACATGGACTCTCATGACATTCAACAATTTATAAGACCATAAGATATAAGAAATAGGCCATTTGGCCCATCAAGTCTGCTCCGCCATTCAATCATTGGCTGATCCAATTCTTCCAGTCATCCCCACTCCCCTGCCTTCTCCCCGTACCCTTTGATGCCCTGGCTAATCAAGAACCTATCTATCTCTGCCTTAAATACATCCAATGACCTGGCCTCCACTGCCACTTGTGGCAACAAATTCCAATGATTTACCACCCTCTGACTAGAGTAATTTCTCTGCATCTCAGTTGTAAATGGACGCCCTTCAATCCTGAAGTCATGCCTTCTTGTCCTGGACTCCCCCTACCATGGGAAATAACTTTGCCATATCTAATCTGTTCAGGCCTCTTAACATCCAGAATGTTTCGGTAAGATCCCCCCTCATTCTTCTGAACTCCAGGGAATACAACTCAAGAGCTGGCAGACGTTAACCCTTTCATTCTTGGAATAATTCTCGTGAATCTTCTCTGAACCCTCTCCAATGTCAGTATATCCTTTCTAAAATAAGGACCCCAAAACTGCGCACAATACTTTTAAGTGTGGTCTCATGTATTATCAACTTCTGAATGTATGGAATTAGAAACCACCAATTAACTTGATTAGGAACTTAGTTAGCTGTGAAATGCTATAAAATAATTTTGGCTATATACAGAAACTAGCAGGAGATATGTTGTTATTATGAGGATTTCTGTACTAAATGCTGATAATAATACCAGATTTATGAATAACTTGGAGGAAAGGGTAGAGTCATGTATCTTCAACTGTTACCAGTGATAAGTTATGAAGCAATGAAATTTGCAACGAGATGCTGATGGATTAATGGGTGGTCAAGAATATATTTAATTGAGTTTACTGCAGGAAATTCTTGAGGTCATGCACTTTTGACATAAGAAAGGTAAATCTGAGCATTTTCTAATTTAAGTGAAGCCATGAATTCTGAAAAAAAACATAGCAGTTAAAGTACAGAAACTAAAAGTTAATTACAAACTTCTGCATTTTTGAGTAAGTTGTGTTACACCTGTGAAAAGCATTCAGATGGATATCTGTATTCCATTGTATAAAATAAGAACATAAAATGCTGGAAATACTCAGCAGGTCAGATAGCATCTCTCAAGGGAGTTAACATTTTAGTTCAGTGATCTTTCATCATAGTTGTCTGACTTACTGAGTATTTCCAGGATCTCTAGCATTCGTGGTATTTTCTTAAGGTTTATTGTAATCAGTTTGTGGCAGTGATGGGGCAGTACTCGACCTTACCTCGAGAAATGAAACTGAATGAAATCATCAAGTTTATTATACATGGGTTTCAGCTGTTCCATTCACCTTGTGGTGCTGTATCATTGTTACCCCCAATACAAACGTTTTGCGCTCGAGGTAAGTGGAAGAAGCTATACAAAAAGATGTACTCCAACAAATTCCGTGCAAACTATGTTTATTCCGTTCTGGGTGGTTTAGAATGCTGTAATTTAACGGCATTTAAATGCCCTCTTTCAACACCTCTCCTCTAAAATCCAACTGGATGGGACCATTCTCAGTTCTCAGCTGGTTGGACACACATCTGCCCAGCTATAAATCAGATTTAAAGAAACATAGGAGGGAGAGTTTCACTTCTGTATTTCAAAATCACATTAAAATGCAACGGAAAAGAATGAGTTTATTATTGTTGTCCAGATGATATACACAGTAGTCTTCTCCCCTTTTGCTCACTCTCCAGCCGCGAGTTGCTCAGCACAGCACCTCAACGCCCAGTACTCCCGCTCGGCAGTTCGGAGCCACGAGTTTGTGCGGGTCACGTGACCGGCGCCCGGCGCCTCCGTCTCCGTTAACTGGAGGCGGCGGTGGGCAGTGCCTGACGCCGGCGCCGCGTCGCACCGGTCGGACGGTGTGTTTGTAAGCATGCAGGTGCGGGAGTGAGAGGGTGTCGGGGAAAGGGCGTGTGTGTATGCGCGCCCGCCCGGGTCGTCGGCCTGCCAGCCGCGGAGCCGAGCGGCGGTAGGCGTGTGCAGGGCGGAGCGCCCAGGGGCGGGATATCATGACAGCGTTAGCCGCCGCCTCCTTTTTCTCCAACACTTGTAATTTCGGTGGATGCGGCCTCACCTTTAACACCCTGGCAGAACTTATCGAGCACATTGAAGACATCCACATAGGTAGGTGGCAGCGGCGCTGATTGACACTCCTAGCCAGTACTTGAGCTGTCAGATCCGAGCTGCCGAGGCCTGGTCTGTTCGCGGGAAGCTGTTATGGGTCTCCACACTCCAGTTATTGGCGACACCTCATGCCTGTTTAAATGCATCGGCAAGAGCCGCAGCTGTGAACGTATGCTTGCAACGGGAGGGAGTATTGAGGGTGGCCTCAGGGCTGGGAAGTGAGAGTAAACTGCAGAGGGGGGAACTGCTTATTTTCTGTATCTTGAAGCATGATAGCGTATCACCTGATGCAGGGCAGTAACAGGAGGTGATGCGGTGCTTTAAAAAGCGAGGGTGTGGGCGTAGAGAATTGTTTAGACCAATTTGTTGTAATTTTCCTTTAATTTAAAGTGCTAGTGTGCTCATTGCACATCGTATGACATTGACACGTGATTGGCCTTTTTCTATGTTTTATATGTAGTTGTACTTGAGCAGTGATTGCTTTGTTAATTGTGATTCTCGTCCTTTTTGAAGATAGTATAAAAGTATCTTCATACTACAGAAACGCATTTTGCTTAATACACCACAATCATTTATATTGTTCGACCCTAATCTGTTTTCATCCCAACTAAAGTTTTGTTTGATTGTTATGGTGCAAACCAATCTTTAATCTGTTTTGAGAAGGCTTCTTGTTTTTAATGTGTTGAGAGCTTGCAGACCACCTTGTTGAATGTTATTTAAACATTCTATACTTAGACATCCTTACCTTGGTCGTATTTCAAATGATGAACTTGATGTTTATAATGAAGTTTGAAATGGGAAAAAAAACTCATCAATGAGTTGATAGTCTTTAGTGACCTTTTATAATTTTTTTTACAGGAAAAAAACTGAAGGTGTTTATTTCAGAGCCTCGTCAAAAGTTCTTACATTTCTGAACAACTGTATTTGTGAAGGTGCAATTACTTGTGGATAAAATTTTTCACAATCTTTTTTTCAAAATTGATATTTGTTAATTCACCAGAAAATGCGATTATTTTATATAAACAATAGCATTGCATTTATTATGCAAACCAGAAAGTACTTCAGTTACACATACCCTGAGTCCTGATGAAGGGTCTCAGCCCGAAATGTCGACCATGCTTCTTTCTATGGATGCTGTCTGGCCTGCTGTGTTCCACCAGCATTTTGTGCATGTTGCTTGAATTTCCAGCATCTGCAGATTTCCTTGTGAGTACTTCAGTTATATGGATATAGAATCGCCTACAATCCCCTCCATTTATCAGGATGAAGCAAAGATGTCATTGTCATATACACAAGTACATGTTTTGACAAATCCAATGCAAAGCCTGTTTGCAACAGTGTCATAGGTACATAGCATCAGATAAGCAGCATTCACAAGAACAACATAAATCAGATATAAAGCTTAGATTAGAATAGATTAGATTATGAGGACACTCAGTCCTCATTTATTGTCATTTAGTAATGCATGCATTAAGAAATGATACAATGTTCCTCCGGTATGATATCACAGAAGGTGGGGGCTTATATGGGAGGCAGGGTTTGAGGGTCGGCACAACATTGTGGGCCGGAGGGCCTGTACTGTGCTGTACTATTCTATGTTATGAAACGCAAGACAGACCAAGGCTAAAGCTGACAAAAACCACATAATTATAACATATAGTTACAACAGTGCAAAGCAATACCGTAATTTGATAAAGAACAGACCATGGGCACGGTAAAAAAAAAGTCTCAAAGTCCCGATAGCCCCATAATCTCACGCAGATGATAGAAGGAAGAAAAACTCTTCCTGCCATGAACCTCCAGCGCTGCAAACTTGCCGATGCAGCACCCTGGAAGCACCCGACCACAGTCAACTCTGAGTCCATCCGAAAACTTTGAGCCTCCGACACCGAGCACCATCTCTGCCGAGCGCTTTGACCCCGGCTGCCAAACAACAAGCAAAGCTGAGGATTCGGGTCCTTCCCCTCAGGAGATTCTGAATCGCACAGTATCAGCGGCAGCGAAACAGTACAGTATGGAAAAAGTACAGTTGATGTTTTGGGCCAAACGTCGACTGTACTTTTTCCGTAGATGCTGCCTGGCCTGCTGAGATCCTCCAGCATTTTGTATGTGTTGCTTTGATAGATGTTGCCTTCATGAAGCAATGCCTCCAGTAGATACTACTAAAGGTGGGAAGGAATGTGACTGTGGTACATTGGGCAGATATCCTTGGTGGTTAAACTGCTGTGTATAGTGAGATGTTTAGTTACTTTCTACTTTTGGCCCCAGAGCAGAGTTTTAGGTGTAATTGAGAACAAATTAGATTCATGCACCCCACTAAATCAGCACTGACCATCAATTATCTATTCACAGTAATCCAAATTAATCACATTTTTATTCTCCTCACATCCTTGACAATTCCTTCCAGATTCTGTGCACAGGACCATATAGGATGGCCATTTAGCCAACTGACCTGCATGGAAACTAAAGCACGCAGATCCAGACACAGAATTGAATCCAGGTCCCCGGTGTGTGGAACACTGTTGTGGCACTATTGAGCTACTTTCAAAATTAAGAGTTATGTTCATGCTGTGGGATGGGATGGTCTTTTCAGAAAAAATGGTCAAGTTACCGGAAGTTCGGGACAAATGTGATGAACTCTGTTCAGTAACTCCCTGAGCAGACTGTGTCAAGTTGCTTGGCAGAATACCTCATTGCTAGAACAAGCATAAAGATCTTCAGGTGGTGCATGGTCATGTGATATGCACTGACTGCTCATAAGTCCTGGTTATGTGACCACTGATGCCAGACAGACAATCTGAAGAGTATTGATAATGGCTGGGGCAAAGTGTCTTGTAATGACACTGCCCAGAAGAAAACAATTGTAAACCATTTCTATGGAAAAAAAAATTGCCAAGAATATTCATGGTCACTGTGGTCGCCTACGTCATATGACGTGGCACATAATGATGATGAATTGTAAATATCTGGGTAAATTGCCCTTGACCAGTTATATTGTGATGAACTATTGTGATATTTCCTGATAGGTTCACGCCCTTTAGATCTTGTACTTATTTCTTTGCTCACTTCTTCAGATTTCTCAGTTACATTTCAAGGAAAAATCAGTAGTATAGAATAAATCTTCTAGTGTAGGTAAAAATAAATTAAGGGAGATCATAAGTTTAAAAAAAATGGTAATGGAGCGAAGCCAAAAACAACCTCACTCCATGAGCGCCTCCTTGAGAATCCCAACAGTAACTGTAACACCATTCTGCATTCTGTTACTGCCTCGATGCACCGATGTTATAGAAATCTACAGCACAGAAACAGGCCTTTTGGCCCATCCAGTTCATACCGAACTATTTAAACTGCCTTGTCCCATCAACCTGCACCCGGACCATAGCCGTCCATCTCTCCCATCCATGTACCAGTCTAAACTGCTCTTAAGCATTGAAATCGAAATGGCATCTGCCACTTGTGCTGGCAGCTCGAAGTGATAAAATGATCTCTATGGTTGGCATGCAAAACCAAATTTTTCTCTGTCCCGCGAACATATGACAATAATAAACCAATTTATCAAATTACCGGAGTTTTGAGTCTTAAGATGGCTGATCATCTACACTGCCATTTTCCAATGTTATTCCCATATCCTTTGATTTCCTTCATGTCCAGAAGTTTATCAATCCATGTTTTAAGTGAACATGATGATTAAGCCTACAAAGACTTGTGGTTAGAGAATTTCAAATGTTTCTGAGAGACTACCTCAGTTTTAAATGGTCTGTTCTGTATCCTAAATCAGGAGTTCCCAACCTGGGATCCACAGACCCTTTGCTCAATGGTATTGGTCTATGGCATAAAAAAGTTCGGGAACTCCTGCCCTAAATGGTGCTTCCTGATTGTAGAATCCTCAATCAGGGGAAAGATCGTTCTTCTTATCTGTAAAGACCTTTAAGAATTTTGTAAGTTTTGATGAGGTCTCCTCTCACAGGCAGGTCAGTCTGTTCAATTTATCCTTTTACAGCAAATCCTCCATCCCAGGACGCAGTCTAGTTAATATTTGCCGCACTCTGTGGCAGCTATATCCTCTTTTCGGGTAAGGAGATCAAAATTGTACACAGTACTCCAGGTGTGTTCTCGCCAAAGCGCTATACAATTTCAATAAGACTTTCTTACTCCTGTATTTAAATTCTCTCATAGTAATGGTTATCATACTGTTTCCCTGTTAAATTGCTTTCTTCACCTCCATGTTGACCTTCAGCAATTCAAAGGTGAGGTGCCAGCATTAGCCCTTGCTGTACCCATCAATCACATTCTGTTAACCTGAGAACAATGTGTGTTGCTTGAATTTCCAGCACCTGCAGAATTCCTGTTGTTTGCGTTTAAATTTTTCTCACTTCTTGCTTTCTGTTCAAAACCCTTCCTTATTCTATTTCAGTATGTTACCCCAATTTCATGTGCTCTAACATTGAGATTGATTAAAAGTCTACTGTAAATCCAAAAGCACCATACTTACTGGTTCCCCTTATTTATTCTGCTAGTCATGCCTTCACTGAGCACCAGCAGATTAGTTAAATGTGATATTCTTTTCCTAAATCCTGATCTGCGATATTGAATCCTGCCAATACTTTCATTTGTTATAGATTGCAGCATTTTCCTACCACAAACTCTCTTAAATAGGGTTTATCCTCCAATCCCCAGAAATAGTTCCAGAAACTACAGAACCTTGGAGATAGCCAGAACATTCACTATCTTGAAAGAGACATTCTCTTGTGACTCAGTTTAGAGAGGCATCCTGATCTGGGCAATGTGGTTTCATATTTTTCCACTTTTTCACTATGGATTGCACTGTGCTTGGAGGTACAGTATGTTCAGTGTCTTTTCCTTGACTTATCTTGAATGCTCTCTTGTCTTCCTTTTGGTTTGGTTTGTGAAAATCTGCCATACTGTTGGACCTTACAGAGAAAGGGAATATTTATTTTTATGATTTCATTGAAAACGGGCGGTCCTCCAATTTTCTACATCAACAAATTGGGCGAGTTAGTATATTGCACCTGAGGAAAGTTGGTATAGTAATTACAAAAGGGAAGAATACATTATCTGCCTCACAATTTTGTTTTTTTAATTTTAGTAACTTATTGACAGGTTTTAGTTTTTTTTCTTTTGATTTGACATGATGCACCATGTTTTGTAGGTTAGCTCAAGAATCCTACTTCAATATATTTTACATTTTTAAAAAAAAATAAAATGAGAAAAAATAGTTGTGGGGCTAAATACTTTTTCAAGGCACTTTATATCTAGTTCTAGTTTGTCCTGTCAGGGTATTATAAGCTTCAATGAAATCCCTCCTGCTTTTCTGAATTCCAGTATCCAAGAGTCAAGTTGTTTCAAAATTTCTTCTGTTAACGCTGTTAATCCAGTAATGAATCTGATGATACTTTGTTGCACTTCCCTACTGCCAAAACATTTTTCCTCAGACAAGGAGATCAAAGAAGCACACAATATTCTCACCAAGACATCCTTGTTCAGCCTCTCTCACTATAAAGGTCAATATTTTACTACCTTTTTAAGCACCTGCTGCACATCATGTTTGCTTTTGTTAACTGGTGTATGAGTATGTCCAGGATCTCCTACTTTACTTTCTCCGAATCTATTACAATTTGAATAATAATCTGCCTCAAAATTTTGCCACCTGGAGTAGATAATCCCACAATTATCATCATTGTACTGTACTTTATCTGCCATGCACTTATCCACTCTCTCAATCCATCCAAATGACTCTGAAAACCTGCAGTTTCCTCACAGATAAATTCCCACTCACATATTGTGTTGTCTGTAAAGCTTAAGATGTTACATTTACTTTTCTCAACTGAAACAGCTGGGGTCCAACTAAATCCTGCAAAAAGCACTAGTCATTGTTTACTATTAAGAGAAAGGACCTATTTATTTCTTCTAACAACACACATAAAGGTTGCTGGTGAACACAGCAGGCCAGGCAGCATCTCTAGGAAGAGGTACAGTCGACGTTTCGGGCCAAGATCCTTCGTCAGGATGAACTGAGAGAAGAGCTAGGAAGAGATTTGAAAGTGGGAGGGGGAGGGGGAGGGGGAGATCCAAAATGATAGGAGAAAACAGGAGGGGGAGGGATGGAGCCAAGAGCTGGACAGTTGATTGGCAAAAGGGATATGAGAGGATCATGGGACAGGAGGCCCAGGGAGAAAGAAAGGAGGAGGGGGGAACCTAGAGGATGGGCAAAGGGTATAGTGAGAAGGACAGAGGGAGAGAGAGAGAAAAAGAATTTGTGTATATAAATAAATAACGGATGGGGTACAAGGGGGAGGTGGGGCATTAGTGGAAGTTTGAGAAGTCAATGTTCACGCCATCAGGTTGGAGGCTACCCAGACGGAATATAAGGTGTTGTTCCTCCAACCTGAGTGTGGCTTCATCTTTACAGTAGAGGAGGCTGTGGATAGACATATCAGAATGGGAATGGGACGTGGAATTAAAATGTGTGGCCACTGGGAGATCTTGCTTTCTCTGGCAGTTCAGCGAAATGATCTCCCAGTCTGCATTGGGTCTCGCCAATATATAGAAGGCTGCATCGGGATCACCGGATGCAGTATATCACCCCAGCTGACTCACAGGTGAAGTGTCGCCTCATCTGGAAGGAGTCTCTGGGGCCCAGAATGGTAGTGAGGGAGGAAGTGTAAGGGCATGTGTAGCACTTGTTCCGCTTGCAAGGATAAGTGCCAGGAGGGAGATTGGGGGGGAGGGAGGAATGAACAAGGGAGTTGCGTAGGGAGCGATCCCTGCGGAAAGCGGGGGGGGGGGTGCGGGAGGGAAAGATGTGCTTAGTGGTGGGATCCCATTGGAGGTGGCGGAAGTGACGGAGAATTATATGTTGGACCCGGAGGCTGGTGGGGTGGTAGGTGAGGACGAGGGGAACCCTATTCCTAGTGGGGTGGCGAGAGGATGGAGTGAGAGCAGATGTGCTTGAAATGGGGGAGATGCATTTGAGAGCAGAGTTGATGGTGGAGGAAGGGAAGCCCCTTTCTTTAAAAAAGGAAGACATCTCCTTCGTCCTGGAATGAAAAGCCTCATCCTGAGAGCAGATGTGACAGAGACAGAGGAATTTTGAGAAGGGGGTAGCATTTTTGCAAGAGACAGGGTGAGAAGAGGAATAGTCCAGATAGCTGTGAGAGTCAGTAGGCTTATAGTAGACATCAGTAGATAAGCTGTCTCCAGAGATGGAGACAGAAAGATCTAGAAAGGGGAGGGAGGTGTCAGAAATGGACCAGGTAAACTTGAGGGCAGGGTGAAAGTTGGAGGCAAAGTTAATGAAGTCAACGAGCTCAGCATGGGTGCAAGAAGCAGCGCCAATGCAGTCATCGATGTAGCGAAGGAAAAGTGGGGGACAGATACCAGAATAGGCTTGGAACATGGATTGTTCCACAGAGCCAACATTTCTTCTGCTTCCAGACTGTAACGAGGCATGACCCACAGTAGCACACTGGCCCAGATTCATGTACTTTATTTTTAAACAACTTGGCTCTTTCTGGGCTCTTGTTTTAGAAAGAAGTTCAAAAACATCATATCCATCAAATCTCTCCAATCCATCTTCAAAACAATTCAATAAAGTTGTCAAGCATGATTTCCCTATTCTTTCTCTATTCCATTATTGTCTTTAATAATGGACGCCAGCATTTTATTCACTGACAGGTACATACTATGGGCCTTGTGGATTTATCAGCATACAATCCTATTAATTTTCCTAATGCCTTTTCCCTACTTGCTTTTTCTTTTAAACAGATTCTGGGTTCCCAGCATTTCTGGAACTTTATTTGTGCCCTTCTTTGTGAAGATACAGTTGACCCACAGTATTTGTTAATTGGGATGCTATTTCTTTATAGTCATCTAGTATGGAAACCCGTTGCTTGACCTGAAACATCCATGCTAACCAGTGGACACCTATCTGTATTAACCCCATCTTCTAGTACTTGGAGCATAGCCTTCAATGTCTAGGTAATTCAAATACTTGTTTGGATTTTTCAGTGATGCCAGCAACTCTTGTTTCTATCACTCCCTTGGGCGGTAAATTCCAAGACCCCTCAGATCCCCTCCAAATCTCATGGCCTTTACTTAAAATTTGCGTATTCTTCCTCTTGGGAAGTTTTCTGTAGTTTATCTTGTCTATAATCCTCATCTTGTTCCTTCTTAATCCCCTCTGTTCCATGAAATACAGACCTAGTCTGTCCTCATAACTGAAACAGTCCATCTCAGGCAACATCCTTGTGCAAGTTCTCTATGCCCTCTCTATCAGTTTTAATATTCTCCTTAAACTGGTGGCCAGAACTTCAAGCAATATCCCAACTGAAGTCTGACCAAACTGTCTACTCTTGTAATCAATACCTCAAGTAGAGAAAGCTTTGTTCCCTATTATAAATTCTTTCTCGTGACTGTTATTACTTTTATGCTCAATTTTTTTGTTGTCTTTACCTGTCAATCCTTTTACAATACATAATACCAATCAAGGCTGGCTTGCACTCGAAGTGGTTCTTCAGGGTACTGGTCCTGAAAAGCATCTGATTTACTCTGCACATCTTCTGTTTTGTAGGATAGAATTCCAATATGTAGTAGTGCTCATAATTTGGTTAGCCTATTCTATATGTAAATTAAAGTTGCCCATATTTGCAGTTGTACACTTTTTCAACACTCTAACTTTCCACAGTGTCAACCTCACTGCTACTGTTGAGAGTTTGTGGACAAATGCCACAAATGTTTCTTGTGGTATTTGTTTACTATACCCCAACAAATTCCACTTTTTCAGGCTGATAACCTTCCTCAATTTTTCAAATATCTCTTCAAGTTAGCATCACCAATCTACTTCTTCCTTTTTGCCTGTCCTTTCTTGTATACCGTGCTGGAGTCACATTTGTGTCTTCAGAAATGCTGTGCGTTCCCCTTACAGCTGAATATTCTTCCATTTGTAACTGTCAGTATGTATTATAGTCCCTGTGTGTGCTAGTGGAAGGAATGAATATTTAAGGTGGTGTGTGGTGTATGGATTGAATAGGTGGCTTTGTCCTGGATAGAACTGAGTTTCTGGAGAATTGTTGGAGGCATGTGCAGAGTATGCAATCACTTTCATAGTTTGTATCTTGTAGATGTGGAAAGGGTTTGGAGTGTTAGGGGGCAAGTGATTTATTTGTTTAATTTGTGTGATGAGCACCAGAATATTCATAGTGAGGGACTGTGAAGGTAATACACTGAATGTCAAGTGCAGGTGGATAATTCTCTTGTTGAATATACCTGACATTTAGTGGTATAAATGGAACTGTTCAATCATCAGTGAATATTTACAGCTCTAACCCTCTGATAGAAGGCCATTGAGGCAGCTAAGGATAAAAATAAGTGCTGAGCAATTTGTGCAGTGTTGCCAAATGCCTGACCTTGAGTTCCTGCAGCACTTTGTGAGTTCCTCGTGCGGTGTTGTCCTAGGGCTGGTGACTCACCTTTTAGCAACATTCTTCCTTTGCACGAAGTATTTTACCTTAAGTGCTCATCATGTAGTGTTCAATTACTGTCTCTGCCTTACTTGGTAAATGCAGTCGTTCTCACTCTTGGGAGTTCAGCTCTTTGGTCTGTGTTTGGACTAAGGTTGTGATGATGTCTGGAACCAAGTTGCACTGGCAAAAACTAAACTGAACATCAGTGAGTAAGTTATGGAAGAGTAAGTGCTACTTGATGTCATTGTGGATCATCATTTTTCTGATTGAAATTGGGGTAATTGCATGGTAATTGGCTAATTGCATGGAAACTGTACTTTGTGATAAACAATGTGTAAATATTGGTGGATTTTGTTGGTGGGTCAGTTCTATCCAAAAAAATTTGATTATTTTTATTTTTTAGTATGTAGTTTCGAACAAGAATTTACTTTCAGAATAATGTTGAGGTGTATGGTGCTCACTTTTATTTATGCACAACTTGTACAGCCAGTTCATGAGAGAAGTTGTGTAATTAAACGCTAAAATCTGGAAGTTGTTGTCTCAGACAGTAATTGCTAACTACTTTGTGAAAGTGGCATTTTGTTGTCTAACTTGCCAGTCGAAAGCTTTGAATGTTATGAAGATCACAAATGTGCACAGTAGATTTTAATTGACAAGTGCTAAATTTCTATAAAGGACACTTTTTTTATAAGGTGAATCATAATTGCTAAAAGTAGTCTTTCTCAAGTTTCTAATTATTGTTTTTGGTTCAGACTTTGAATTGTTCATTCACAATGCAATTTTAGTTTCTAAATGCCTTTCATACTGTATTGCACTGTTTCGTCTTTCTAACTGCAGCACCTTCAAAGTCTTGGCTAGCCCTGCAGTTAGATTGGGAAATATTGGTGCTGTGTTGTGTATCGTTTTGTAAGTTCAAAGTCAAGTTTTTGAACAGATGGATAATCTAAAATGGTTGGTCAATGCTGAGACCATCTAGTTATAATTTGATTCAATTTTTGGGCTCCAGAATGAGAAATTCAACTTTAGAACTAGTGATCACTCGACTTGGGTTGGTATAGGTAAAATTGTAAGTGTAGGGTCATATGAATTTGTAAAATGTTAATGTAATTGCTAAATTAATTTCAATACAGATAGGTGTGAAGTCGCATGCCAAGTGGTATAATCCATCTTGGCTTCTCCCTGAGAGCTCCAGCATCAGATGCCAGTCTTCTGAAATTTCATTTCACTCTACATGACATCAGCGAATTGTCAAGAGCCCTGGATGTCAATAGGCACCAAGGGGCAATGATCGCAATATTTGAATCCTACCATGAATTAAAGAGAACATGTTTTAGTTGTTAAAGATCAATTATGTAAGTCCCAGAACATTGCTGCAGGAGTACTGGGTAAAGGACCATCCCCAATAAGAGAGTCTGACAAGCTGTCCTAGACATTAATTGGCATTTTTTGTCAATTATAGGAATGAATTGATTACGTATTTATGTTGCTGTTTTATCTATTTTTAAAAAAAGTGTGCTTATGTTTAAAAAGTTCTTTTGCAATCCAGTTTGAGATTTCAAAAGGGAAAAAAAGACTGTCTAAAATACAAGGTAGCTTGGAAAGTCTTGCCCTGAGACCAGTAAATTTATGATTAAAGCAAAGGATATTGAAGGGTCGAATGACGGGGTGAAGAGAAAGAGAGTACAGAGAAACGCATTAGAGTGCTGTTAATGCAAAACATAATTAAATCAATAATCAAGAGGCACTAATAAGAATGGAAAAGCATGATGGTTCATTCATAAAATGTGGCTTGTGGAATGAACTGCAAACTAAATATTGGCTATAAATCTTCCAAACCCTAATGTAGCTTAATATATCGAGAGCCTAATTATGTAAATAAAAATTCATTTTGTGTAGGATCTGTAATTGCTTGAAGTGTAGTGAAGAGAATCAAACAATGGAGAAACAAGTGATTTTGGCAATGTAGATGCGCTTATTGCAGGGGAAAATCTTTGTAATAATGGGTCACAAGAGATTCTGCAGATGCTGGAAATCCAGAGTCTCTCTCACAAACTGCTGGTGGAATTTAGCAGGTCAGGCAGCATCTATGGAGTGGAATAAAGAGTTGCCATTTTGGGCTAAGACCCCTCATTAGGACTCCAGTCCTAGATGCTGCCTGACCTACTGAGTTCCTTCAGCGTTTTTTTTGTGTGTGTAATAGTGGGGCTTTGTCTACCAAGGTAAACTCTGGAATTTTAAACTAATAGCATTGGAATTAGAAAATAATATGGACAAAATAATAAAGGACTTCTCAACTCAGTGAGTGTTTCTATTTACAGTTTGCACACGCACTGGTTAATTATGCAAGTTGCAACTGAGATCTGCCATTTTTTCTGTCACGTGCATTAATTTTAGAAAACTATAGAAAAGATCCTGAGAAAAACACAGATACATTTTTTTAAACAAATCTCTTCCATCATTCTGAGGAAAATGTATTATCCACCAGGTCTGGAATTCTCTAGTGATTATTATCAGCTACAGAATATCCTTGTGCTGGCCTTAGATATGTGTGCAATGACATTACTCTGTTCAGTTGAAGGGAGCCATTAAGAACGATAACTTGCACTATGGCAATGTACAGGGGCTGAGGGCTTATGTTAGGCTAGTTTGCAGAGTTGTGCAACTACTGTACTCACTCCTGCGATGCATGGCTCAGGGACTGTGCCACGGCTGGCATGATGAGTGCTTGCTGCAGTGCTGGGGTTATCAGTGGCTGGTGCCTTTGTGGACTGACTGAATGAATGCTTCCTGCATTCTCTCCTGTTCAAAGTTGCTGTGTTTGGTTGAAAACCACTAAATGTAGGACAAAGCAGCAGCAAGGAAGACAGTGGCTTGTGCTGGGTTCACAACATCACAGTGCACTGATTGAGTAGATGGCATTATTGCAATGTGCAATTGTGAGTAATGGACTGGAAGATCAAGTACAACAGTAATCACCCCATTAAGGAGTATCACTAAACTGGGTGCCAGTGCATTGCTGTTAATCCAATTTGTAGTTTGAGGCTGTTTATTTTTGCTTTGTGTTTGATCAGAGTGAAAATAGAGACAATTTATATATAAATACAATTATTGAAAGATAAGTAAATTAATTGTTATAAAATATCATTGGCATTTAGTTAGCTCATAATATTGGACTGGAAATGCTATATTTCCATTAAATTCTATATTTAATGTTGCTTGCTAGTAATGTGGTTAATTGAAAGTGGCATGTAATGATACCACTTAGTGTGATCTAATAGGTCAAAACAACAGTCTATAAATATCAATTTATTGGTCTACTTGCGCTTGGCTGCTAATAGTTCCATAAGAAATTAAGAATGTTTCTTGGATTTGTTGAAAGCAGGATTAGAAATCCCGTGGTAACTTTCATAATGCAGATCTTAGAAAATAGATAAAATCTTCATAATTAAAAATCTTGCAGTTCTGTTTACTATCAAATTTAGTTTAAAGATGCTTAAATTTATGATGAATTTCAGGGAAATTTGGTTGCAACTGGAGCCCAAGATGCATTGAGAATTATTAAATTGAAGTTCTTCTAGCATACCTACTCATGTATGAATATTTATCCAATACATTCAGCAGCAAAGCGTTTTGAACATTTTCAAGAATTCTGCCATCATGATTCTGATAGAAATATGTACTGGCATTCTAATTTTATTCTTATCTAGACTGGTAACCATTAGTACTATCGATCTTGTTACAGTTGAAAAGCAACAAAAATGCAGATTCTAGAAACTTGAAATAAAAATAATTAGCAGATGGGGAGCAAATATGGAGAAAGTAATAATAAGTGAAACTCCTTTATACTGGGCATCTCTAGCAATGCGGCTTGTTAGCCCCTCGCAAACAGCCATTGGACTCGGCATTGAGAAAACTTAGACTCCATACGTCGAGGGTAGATATGACTTGGGTCCCACCAAACCTGTGAGGTTGGGATGTCTTGCCCACCCAACCAAGGTTTGTGTGAATACTGTGTGATTTACTGCCCGATGCAATCACCTGTCGGCAAGAAATAACCGATCGTACACTGCATACAATTATAAAGAAAGTATATCTATGAATGTTAACTTAACCAGAGTTATTAAAGGAAGGGGAGAAAAAACAAAAAGGGCACATTCTAATTAGACAGTCAAATGTGCACAGGCTGGAGCTCAGATCTTCCACAATCCAATGTGTCTGATTTACTCACAGCACTAATTCATATTCACCGATCCCCAGTAGAATTCTCCCTCTTGGACTCCATCCATAGAATCCTACGACCTGTTCTCTCAAGCTTCTTCTCTCTTCATCTCCCGCTGAAAAAGACCCCAACCCACCTCAGTGTCCATCACAAAACCTCTCCTCTAACATTCTGTAGAAGCTTCTCCTAGTTCCACCTTGCTGAATGGATGACACAACATTTCTAAGCATCACTCATATTTAATAGTAAACCAAACACTACCAGCAGAACATACTGCTTCGACCAAAAACTGTTACATGAAATACCCTATAACATTAGCAGTAAAATCTTTACCAGGGCATTACGTAAGTATCTTGGGTAGATAAGTTTCCTCAAAAACTGGAGAAAAAATTGTGAAACATGTAGAAAAGTGAGTTGGAGGCAACAAAGACAATGTCTATGACAACGTGTTGACTGAAAGCATGATGAAAGCTTGCAGATGGTAGCTAATTTGGCTGGAGTAGGTGTGCTACTGGGTATATAAAAAAAAAAGGGGGAAAAATTCTGTCACTAGAAATTTGAACATGAAGGAGAACACTGGGTAAGCACAGCCAAGTATGTGGAGGAAAAAAAACTAAGTTGCATCAGAATTGGCCAGTATTTTGGAGAGGAGGATGGGAGACTACAGATCTGCAGAGATATTCAATCCTGACCACAATTACAACCCACCCCTGCTCTCCAGTAGTATTATAAACATGAGCACTTTTTTTTTTACACTGGTCTTTTGGATTGATTTGCTTTCAGGAACATGATATACCCAATTATAACCATAATTGTTTCCATATTGTTGGTGGATGCCATTTTGATACTGTACTGGGTCATTTGTTTTGAGATATTATTTCTGGAGCGCACATCTTTAAATAACATAGATGAGACCTCTTGCAATATTTCAATATTGTAATGATTTCTTGATATCACATGAAATGAGTCAATCTGGCTGATGACTGGGATCTCAATACTGAAATGGCTCATTCTCTGGGCAGTTTTGACTAAACATGATTATAAGTTCTTCAACCTTGTGTTAGTGCTTGCATAATGGGCCCAATCATTAAAGATGAGTATAAACTGAAAGCCGCCTCATTTCATTATCCATTTGTCACCATTCATGATTGAATGTGACTGGACTATAGAACTTTGATTTGATTTATTGGTTGTATAGTCATTGTCTATTGCATGACGTATTTTTTTCTTCTGTGTGTCTCAAATCCTGTTGAAGTTTCAGCATTTTGCACTTTGTGTACCTTTACTGCTCCTAGTAGGCATTTATCCATTCATTGAATTATGGTGGATTGTATTTTTGCTGCTGTTGCTAATGGCCCACAGTACCTCATGACCTGCAGTTTTCATCAGTTAGATCTGTCTTAATCAATATAAAAACCCAGTTCGTACTCGGGACTCCATCGTTGGCTGCACACTTGGTTTGCAATCTGGATCCTCAGCTTGCATTTTTGAATAACGATTTCGATTGCTGAACTGGATTTGTGTTTGCACCAGATACTGCATTGTCAGAGTCTTATTTATCCTGAGATAGGATGAACATACTACTACATTTTGTGGTACTATAAAACTGAATTTTCTGATGTTATCAATATTTTATGAAAATTCAATGTATTGAAGTAACATTTTGATAAAATTTTTGAAGATATAAATTGTATCTATCTTGAACCTATACTGTCTCTATTCAAAACATTTCATAAGGTTTCTAATGTAATGTCCAACTTTTATGGGATAAGAAATTTTACACCGTGTACGTTTGTACAATTGTAAATAACTCATTTAACCTTCAGTTTTTTTCTTGAGCAGAGATATTCTGTAGGATGTTTTTTTTGTTTCCTTGACATGATTGGCCTATCTTAATGAATGTTGATAAATTATCATCAGATTCATACCACCTTTTCTTAATTCCAAAATTGCATGCCATTGTGTTTAAATAGTTTGCCCAGCTTTAATCCTAATTAGTTGTTTCAGAATCAATTTTCTTTCAAAAAATATTCCGTATCCTCTATTGCCTCCATTTCCTTAATTAGTTTGTTCTCATTAGTTTGTTCATTGTCGTTCATCTACTTGGTCTCTGGTTTGCCATTGATTGGTCTTTCTATCTTGCTCTTCTTGTGATGCCTCAGCTGCTTGGGTCCTGTTGTTCTTAATACTGTTCAAAACTTAACTTGTTTTGAAAGGCAGCTCTTGGATGTCTGTGTCTAAGTTGTTTTGGCTTGTACTCCCTTCTTTCGTTTGGTTTTGTGAAGTTAATACAGAAAATAAAAGCAAGAATGTAGGTCATTTGGTCCTTTTTATACACTTCCAAAAAATTGATCTTTTTTTAGCATCATATTTCAAAAATCAATTTGTTTTCCTATGACTTTTCCCTAAAGTCTAGCTTTTGTATAGACACAGCAGTACAATTAAAACTTAAGGGCCACATCTAACTGGTGGAAGTTGATGGTTCCTATCAATGGAGAAGTTCAGGATTTGTTGTCACATTTATAGTTCTGCTTGATCACTGGATTGTTCCTGAAGTTCAATGGTGGAGCCCAGTCAGATCTGCTATAAAGTCTGAGACATTTTTGGCTTCAAAGCTGCTGCTTGCATAGAGGAACTCAATCAGATTGCTTTCTTCTTGTAAAAAAAAAAGAATAAATGACCTCTGCATAATAAATTTTCTGCAGTCTGGAAAGTCCAGGAACAGCATATTATTTTTAAGGTGCAGGGTAAACCTGGCAAGTTCAGGGGGCCTTGGCTAAAGTGAAATATTGAAGCTCTGGTTAAGAAAAAATGAGGAGGGTTTAGGAGACCAAGAACAGTGAATCTCTTGATATCTATACTGTGATATCTTGTAACATGCTGAGATACAGTGAAAAGCTTGTCTTGCATACTATTCATACAGATGAAATCATTACACTGTGCACTGAGGTTGAACAAAGTGGGAAAATAAACAAAGCCGAATAACATGCACTGCCCTTTCTCTGTAGCTGTTACAAGTAACCAAGGTACAAGATCATAACCACGTAGATTGAGGTGAAGAGTCCAGTTTATTGTATGAAGAGCCATTCAGTGGTCTTACAAGACTGGGGTAAAAGCCTTCCTTGAGCCTGGTGGTACATGCTTTCAGGCTTTTGCATCTTCTGCCCAGTGAAAGGAGATAGAAGAGAGAATGTCTGGGGTAGATGGGGGCCTTTGATTATGCCGCTGTTTATTGAGGCATCGACCAGTAGAGATAGAGCCCGCAGAATGTGACATGCTGAACTATCCGCAATCTCTGTAGTTTCTTGCAGTTACATGCAGAGCAGTTGCTATACCAAGCGTTTATGCTTCCAGATAGGATCTATAACATCGATTAAGATTTGTAAACATTAATGGGGACATGCCAAATTTCTTTGGCCTCCTGAGGAAGTATTAGTGTCAACGTGGTTGAACCAGGACAAACTGTTGGTAATATTCAGTCATAACCTTGAAGTTCTCAACCCTCTTGAATTCAACACTGTTGATACAGACAAGAGAATGTACACCACTCCCCTTCCTAACATTAATAACCAGGTATTTTACTTTGCTGAGATTAAGAGAAAGATCATTGTTATTTGAGATGTAGCCCACTACAGTAGTGTTATCTGCAAACTTAGAGCAGAATCTGCCCAAGCAGTCATAGTCTACTGGTAGTTCAACAGTGGGCTGAGCACACAGCCTCGTGGAGCATAGTGTTTAGAGTAATTGTGGTGGAGATGATGCTGCCTTTCCATACTGATTGCAGTCAGTTGGTCAGTAAGTCTACAATTGAGTTGACTCCCAGGCTCTGGAGTTTGGTGATGAATTTGCTTGGAATTATACTATTGAATATAGTGCTGTAGTCAATAAACAATATCTGTAGGTATTTTTACTGTACAGATGTTCCAGAAATGGGTATAAGGCCAAGGAGATGGTGTCTGCCACAGATGTGTTTTGGGAGTAGGTAACTTGTAGTGGGCTGAGGTTATCTGAAAGGGTAGAGTTGATGCTTGCCATGATCAGCCTCTCATAGCTCTTCATGATGGTAGATGTCGGAGCCATTGGGTGGTAGTCGTTAAGGCAGCGTGATAGAAGCCTTAAAGCAAGAGCGAAGCATAGGCTGAAGCAGGAGGAGGTTAAAAATGTCTGCAAATATTCCTGCCTGCTGATCTCCACAGGATCTAAGTACACAGTCAAACATACCATTCAAACCTGATGCTTTCTGTGGAATCACTCTCTAGAAGGCTGATCTTACCTCTGCAACAGTGACTGTGGGTTTAGTTGCACTGGAGCCTGGTGGGGAGGGTGGTGACATACCCATTCCCTTCTGTTCAGAATGTGCATATTATGTGTAAAGCTTATCGGGGTTTGCTGTTGTCAATGATGCTGTCTGACTTTGTTTTGTAGCCTGTGTATAGCATGCGACCCTTCCACAATTGTCTGGGACCCAAGTTTGTACTGGTACTCTCTCAGCCTATCTGATAGCATTAGAGATCATACCTTGATTTCTTGTAAAGGTAGGGGTTACTTGCTAAGAGGCTCTATGTGCTATGTTAGGAATAAAAGAATAACTATGGTAGGTTCCCTTAATGCTGCAGACCTAGACTTTAGAAAGGAGTGGATTTCTGGGTTCATCTGTGGTTTCCAGTTTTCCTGATGAAGGGTCTTGGTCTGAATAGATGATGGTTTACTGCCTTCCCATAGATGCTGCCTGACCTACTGAGTTCCTCCGGCATTTTGTGTGTGTTGCTTGGACTTAGAGCAGCTGCAGATTTTCTTGTTTTTGTGCTATCCAGATTGTGCTATTTGATGCACAGTCCTCAACATACTTACAGACAAAGTCCATGATTATAGTGACCTTCTCATCTAGGCTAGCAAAAAGAGTATATGAGATCAATCTCGTAGGTAAGGTTAAAGAAAATCCTAAGGGGCTCTATATGCAAAATTAAGAACACAAGGATGACTACGGTAGGTTCCCTTAATAATCAGCGGTTTAAATGGAAAATAATAATATGTCAAGAAATAAGGGGAACAAGTGGAGAAGCCATACAGTGTATTAAGGTGGATAAATCATCATTGCCTAACTAACTTCATCCTTGGACTTCATGGGAGAGTTGTTCAAAAATTGTCCTAGCAAAGAGATGTGCTTTATTGGTAGCCACTGGTGAAGTTCCTGAAGACTGGAAGGTGGCTAATGTCAATCTGCTGTTTAAAAAGAGTAGCAAGAACAAGCCAGGGAACTATGGACAGTTTAGCTTGAGATTAGTAGTTGGGGACTTACTGGAGAGAATTATGAGGGACAGGATAGATAGATACTTTATTGATTCCAAAGGAAATTACAGTGTCACAGTAGTATTAAGAGTGCACGGATATACAAACATGCTCAAGCTTTTCAGTCCACCATATGTCAGCCCTACATTCACCAAGGTCCTTTTCCGTAATGAATACTGAATCAAAGTATTAATTAAGTACCTCTGTTATCTCCTCACTTTCCCACTGTCACACTTGATTGGTCCTATTCTGTCATGTCTTATCCTCTTGCTGTTCACATACTTGAAGAATGACTTGGCAAGTAGGATTAAGGAAAACTCCAAGGGCTTCTCATGGCCCCTTCTGTCTCTCCTAATTTCATTCTTAAACTCCTTCCTGCCAGCCTTATAATTTTCTAGATCTCTATCATTATAAGACCATAAGACAAAGGAGCAGAAGCCCGCCATTCGGCCCATCGAGTCTGCTCCACCATTTTATCATGAGCTGATTCACTCTCCCATTTAGTCCCGCTCCCCCGCCTTCTCACCATAACCTTTGATGCCCTGGCTACAAAGTGAGTGGTGGTAAAAATCTTCTGAGGTGTATATATTTCAATGCTAGGAGTATTGCGGGGAAGGCAGTTGAGTTGAGGACATGGATTGACACGTGGAATTATGATGTTGTAGCAATTAGTGAAACTTGGCTACAGGAGGGGCAAGACTGGCAGCTTAATATTCCAGGGTTCCGATGTTTCAGATGTGATCGAGGCAGAGGAATGAAAGGTGGGGGAGTAGCATTGCTTGTGAGGGAAAATATTACAGCAGTGCTCAGGCAGGACAGATTAGACGGCTTGTCTACTGGGTCCTTATGGGTGGAGCTGAGAAACAGGAAAGGTATGGCCACATTAGTGGGATTGTATTACAGACCACCCAATAGTCAACAAGACTTGGAAGAGCAAATCTGCAGAGAGATAGCAGGCAACTGCAGGAAACAAAAAGTTGTGGTGGTAGGGGATTTTAATTTTCCATACATTGATTGGGACTCCCATACTGTTAGGGGTCTAGATGGTTTAGAGTTTGTAAAATGTGTTCAGGAAAGTTTTCTAAATCAATATATAGAGGGACCAACTAGAGGGGATGCAATATTGGATCTCCTGTTAGGTAACGAATTAGGGCAAGTGACGGAAGTCTGTGTAGGGGAGCACTTTGGTTCCAGTGATCATAACACCATTAGTTTCAATTTGATCATGGACAAGGATAGATCTGGTCCTCGGGTTGAGGTTCTGAACTGGAAGAAGGCCAAATTTGAAGAAATGAGAAAGGATCTAAAAAGCGTGGATTGGGACAGGTTGTTCTCTGGCAAAGATGTGATTGGTAGGTGGGAAGCCTTCAAAGGGGAAATTTTGAGAGTGCAGAATTTGTATGTTCCTGTCAGGATTAAAGGCAAATTGAATAGGAATAAGGAACCTTGGTTCTCAAGGGATATTGCAACTCTGATAAAGAAGAAGAGGGAGTTGTATGAAATGTATAGGAAACGGGGTAAATCAGATGCTTGAGGAGTATAAGAAGTGCAAGAAAATACTTAAGAAAGAAATCAGGAGGGCTAAAAGAAGACATGAGGTTGCCTTGGCAGTCAAAATGAAGGATAATCCAAAGAGTTTTTACAAGAATGTTAAGAGCAAAAGGATTGTAAGGGATAAAATTGGCCCTCTTGAAGATCAGAGTGGTCGGCTTTGTGCGGAACCAAAGGAAATGGGGGAGATCTTAAATAGGTTTTTTGCGTCTGTATTTACTAAGGATGCTGGCATGAAATCTATGGAATTGAGGGAATCAAGTAGTGAGACCATGGAAACTGTACAGATTAAAAAGGAGGAGGTGCTTGCTGTCTTGAGGAAAATTAAAGTGGATAAATCCCCAGGACCTGACAGAGTGTTCCCTCGGACCTTGAAGGAGACTAGTGTTGAAATTGCGGGGGCCCTGGCAGAAATATTTAAAATGTCGCTGTCTACGGGTGAAGTGCCAGAGGATTGGAGAGTGGCTGATGTTGTTCCGTTGTTTAAAAAAGGATCGAAAAGTAATCTGGGAAATTATAGGCCGGTGAGTTTAACGTCAGTAGTAGGTAAGTTATTGGAGGGAGTACTAAGAGACAGAATTTACAAGCATTTGGATAGACAGGGGCTTATTAGGGAGAGTCAACATGGCTTTGTGCATGGTAGGTCATGTTTGACCAATCTGTTGGAGTTTTTCGAGAAGGTTACCAGGAAAGTGGATGAAGGGAAGGCAGTGGATATTGTCTACATGGACTTCAGTAAGGCCTTTGACAAGGTCCCGCATGGGAGGTTAGTTAGGAAAATTCAGTCGCTAGTTATACATGGAGAGGTGGTAAATTGGATTAGACATTGGCTCGATGGAAGAAGCCAGAGAGTGGTGGTAGAGAATTGCTTCTCTGAGTGGAGGCCTGTGACTAGTGGTGTGCCACAGGGATCAGTGCTGGGTCCATTGTTATTTGTCATCTATATCAATGATCTGGATGATAATGTGGTAAATTGGATCAGCAAGTTTGCTGATGATACAAAGATTGGAGGTGTAGTAGACAGTGAGGAAGGTTTTCAGAGCCTGCAGAGGGACTTGGACCAGCTGGAAAAATGGGCTGAAAAATGGCAGATGGAGTTTAATACTGACAAGTGTGAGGTATTGCACGTTGGAAGGACAAACCAAGGTAGAACATACAGGGTTAATGGTAAGGCACTGAGGAGTGCAGTGGAACAGAGGGATCTGGGAATACAGATACAAAATTCCCTAAAAGTGTCGTCACAGGTAGATAGGGTCGTAAAGAGAGCTTTTGGTACATTGGCATCTCCAAATGTTTATAAATCCTGCCTCTCAGGATTTTCTCCATCAACTTACCAACCACTGAAGTAAGACTCACTGGTCTATAATTTCCTGGTCTATCTCTGCTCCCTTTCTTGAATAAGGGAACAAAATCTGCAACCCTCCAATCCCCCGGAACTTCTCCCATTCTCACTGATGATGCAAAGATCATTGCCAGAGATGCAGCAATCTCCTCTCTCGCTTCCCACAGTAGCCTGGGGTACATCCCGTCCGGTCCCAGTGACTTATGCAACTTGATGCTTTCCAAAATCTCCAGCACGTCCTCTTCCTTAATATCTACATGATCAAGCTTTTCAGTCCGCTGCAAATTGTCCCTACAATCGCCAAGATTATCTCCCATAGTGAATACTGAAGCAAAGTATTCATGAAGTACCTCTGCCATCACCTCCGGTTCCGTACGCACTTTTCCACCGTCACACTTAATTGGTCTTATTCTCTCGTGTCTTATCCTCTTGCTCTTCACATACCTGTAGAATGCGTTGGTGTTTCCTGAATCCTGTCCGCGAAGGCGGACAGGACTGAGCCTTGCGGTACCCCACTAGTCACTGCCTGCTATTCTGATAAGGTCCCATTTATTCCTACTCTTTGCTTCCTGTCTGCCTACCAATTCTCTATCCACATCAATACCATACCCGCAATACCATGTGCTTTAAGTTTGCACACTAATCTCCTGTGTGGGACCTTGTCAAAAACCTTTTGAAAATCCAAATATACCATATCCACTGGTTCTCCCTTATCCACTCTACTAGTTACACCCTCAAAAAATTCTGTGAGGTTCGTCAGACATGATTTTCCTTTCACAAATCCATTGACCTCTGTCATCCAAGACCTCTGTCCATTGAGAGCAAACAGGTGAACTTAATAGCAACGGAAAAGCAGTTAGCTGTTGCTGGAAGTTTTCTCAACAGTGACTCTGTCATTGACATAAGTGGCCTTGGCTCATCCCACAGTAGTGTACTCAGTCCAGCCTTGTCACCACTCCTGACTGTTGAGACATTGAAATGGCTATATTCCAGCTTAAAAAAAGAAAAGCAAAGCCCTGACACAGTAGATATCCTGCTGAATATCTAAATCTTAACAATGTACATCTGTCATTCATCCACAATTGTATTGCCCTTATGTGGAGGAATAAAGGAAATGACAGGCATTTCTGAGATGCCAAAATTGAGACCACCTTTAAGGAAAAAAATCTGACTGATGTAATGCTGAGGGATGTCCCTGCTGTCCACTACAAGAAAATATACAAAACAGCTCTTCTAAACTGCCTTCTCCAGTAGCTGTAGAACTGCTCCCAAAATTGCATGGTAGATTCAATCCCTCTAGATGTATAGAAGATGTGATCTTGAGTGTGCGATAACTCAAAAGAGAAATGTAGGGAGTAAGACTGCAGAGCACCAAATTTGACTGCTCATAAAAGTTAGCCTCATCTAATACTTTGCTTTATGATGGCTAACCAGTGGGTCAGTAGAGACAAAGTCTTATTGCAGAGTTGCACTCATCTCTGCCAAGCCTCCCATAAGTCTGGAGCTAATCATCAGACCTGATGGGAAACTGTTCAACCTACATGATTGTTCTCCAAAGCAAATCTTATGCCTACCTAAGCAACATACAACTGATGCTTGCAGTTGAATATGCTCAGAAGCCAAGCTCCAAGCGTTGATCAACTTATTCACTGAAGCATAGAGGCAAAATCAGTTGACAGATTTTCTCTAGCATCTGGCCCCCACGATACAACATCATCCTCTGACAATCACTGCTCATAGGTGAGGCCTGGAAAACAAGGGTCATTCCTTATTTCACAGGAGCTACCTCTCAGCAAAATTCAACATTTGATGACTGCATGGTGAATATTATCAATGTACAAGTATAGCTTTTTAATAGACTGAGTGAGCAAAAGGGTCTTTGAATGTCAACATCTTTCCTTTTGGTACAAGACCTGTTGTTTGCCAAAGAGTAGTGATCCCTGTTGTTTTATGTGCTTCTGAGGTGCAGCATGTACACAGCAGCCACCCAAATGCACTAGAAAGATATCAATGCTGGTTCACATTCACCTAGGATCACCAGCACTGAGACCATAATTATACTGGCTCTGCTCTAATGGCTAGATCATATCAGTCACTTGCACAACATGAGACATCTGAAGCAGACCCTTTATTGCAGGGGTTTACAACCTGAGGTCCACAGATCCCTTTCTTAATGGTATTGGCCCATGGCATAAAAAAGATTGGGAGCCCCTGCTCTGTTGCAAGCACTGTCACAGGAAGTGATCCAAGGAAGTGCTTGCACCCTCTGTGGAGGGAAATGCAATATCGGTACTGACTCTTGAGAATCCCTGGCCCATGATGGCTAAAATTTGAGAAGATACAGTATAAGACCAGCACTTTATGTACCTGTGTTATTAAGCTAGTAAAACAGAAGTCAGAACATACTATAATGCAGAACTGGAGCAGGCCATTCAGCCTGCTATGTGGGGCTATGATGCTAATCTAAACTAATCCCATTTGCTTGCACATGGTCTGCGTTGCTTTATTCCTGCCTGTTCATGTTTCTGACTAAATGCCTCTTAAACATCTCCATTGTTTCTGCTTTTACCAACTCCCTTGGCAGTGCATTTCAGGCTCCCACCATTTTGTGTGTGTGTAAATAAAATATAAATACTTTGACTATCTATCTTATCTCTGCCTTTCTTGATTCTGTATACTTCCAGCAGGTTGCACTTAGCTTTCAACACTATGTGAAGACAGAAGAGATTCTGCAGATGCTGGAAATCCAGAGCAACACACTCAAAATGCTGGAGGATATCAGCAGGTCAGGCAGCATCTTTGGAAATAAATAAACAGTTGACATTTTGGGCTGAGACCCTTCTTCAGGACTGGAAAGGAAGGGGGAAGATGCCAGAATAAAAAGGTGGGAAGAGGGGAAGGAGGGCAAGCTAGAAGGTGAAAGGGAGGGGTAATGAAGAAGGAGGCTTGAAGGTAATAGGTGGAAAAAGCAAAGGGATGGAGAAGGAGAAATCTGAGAGGAGAGAGGAACATGGGAGAAAGGGGAGGAGGAAGGGAACCAGGTGGAGGTGATAGGCAGGGGAGGAGAAGAGGTAAGAGGTCTGAGTGGGGAATAGAAAAAGAAGGAAATGGGAAGACTTATTTAACAGGAAGGAGAAATCGATGTTCATGCCATCAGGTTAGACAGAATACCTAGACGAAATAATTGGTGTTGCTTCTCCACCCTGAGAGTGGCCTCTTCATAGTAGAAGGAGGAGGCCACGTACTGATATGTTGAAACGGGAATGGGGATAGGAATTAGAATAGTTGGCAAGTGAGAATTTCCGCTTATTGTGGATGGAGTGGAGGTGCTTGATGAAGCGGTTCCCCAATTTACATCAGGTCTCATCAATGTAGAGAAGGCTGCATCAGGAGCACCGAATGCAGTGTGGACCCCTAACAGGTTCACTGGTGAAGTTTCGCCTCAACATGCTGGACTGTTTGGGGCCCTGAATAGAGGAGAGGGAGAAGGTGAATGGGCAGGTGCAGCATTTTTGTTGCTTTCAGGGACAATTGGACGAGGGAATAACAGAGGGAGTGATCTTTGTGGAAAGCAGAGTGGATGTGGTGGTAAAGATATACTTGGTGGTAGGATCCAGTTGAAGATGAGGAAGTTGCGGAGATTGATGTGTTGGATGCGGAGGTGCATGGGATGGATATGTTTTGTAACTTCAAAACATAAAACTAATTGAAAGGAAGACAAGGGAGTCTGAAATGCAGGTCTAACCTCAAGTTATTTTAAGTGAGATACACACGTATCATGTACTTATACATAAAACCTGTAATGAATTATTTAAATGGACAGGAATGCTTAATCAAATAATATGCACAAGATCACTGAAATATTAAACACACAACTCTCTTCCCTGCTTAGCTATAAACTCTCAGTCAATAGACAATGCGTCTCAATTTGTATTTACATATATATACTATATAATCCAACTACCTTATGCAGACACCCATAGTAATATTCAAGTTGTCCTATTCAAGCGTAAAGATTTAATCACAGTGGAGAATTTCTTACTCTTGTGAAGTAACACCTTTCTTGACAAGGGGGGGTCACTCTGCCTGACAGGTGAGACTTGTGGCTGTGAAACAATCTCAGCTTCTGGAGCCTCCTCATGGTGGCAGTAGGAGTTGACTCTGGAATTGCAGGAAGTGGTCCTGACAGCTCTGGACAACTTTTTTTCCCCAACAATTGATTCCGCTCTCGACTGATGTGTCGTCTCCAGATGACATCAGATGCAATCTCTACTGTACAGGAGAATGGTCCAATTCTGCCCTTAATTTTTCCAAGTACCCACTTTTGATCACCTCTGTAGTCCCTCGCCAGGATTGCTTGTCCAGGAGAGAAACATCAAACTCCCTTGTTTGAGGCATCTTCAATTTGTTTCAGCTGATGGTCCTGCATACTCCTTTTGAGATTGGGTTTGAGGAGATTCAAGCATGAGTGCAAGGTACAACCCAGGAAAAGCATAGCTGGTGAGTTCTTGTGCTGCATTACAATATGCAAGAAGGAAATGGTGAGCTTCTGATTTAGTGTTAGTGTGTTCTGCTGACGTTGCTCGCGGTGCATTCTTTATATTGTGGACAAACCTTTCCACCAAGCCATTTGTAACTGGATGGTATGCTACAGATGTAATATGTCTTATTCCATTCATTTTTAGGAATGACTGAAACTGTTCCATTCCAAACTGTGGTCCATTGTCACTGATTAAGTGTTCTGGAACACCAGTCCTTGAGAAAAGGCTCTCAATGCATCAACAGTGTGTGAGACTGCAGTGGAGGCTTTTGGGAACACTTCTGGCCACTTTGTAGCTGCATCCACTACTAACAACAGATTTGTGCCAATGAATAGTCTGGCAAAATCCACATAAATCCTCTGCGAGGGCATCGCAGGCCATTCCCAGGGATGGAGGAGTGCTGCTGTTGGCATCTTCTGGGCATGTTGTCATCCCACAAAGTGCATTGTAAGCTGCTCAACTTGCTGATCCATCCCATGACACCAGACAAAGCAGTGAGACAACACTCGTTTTGACCACACCTAGATGACTGGCATGTAGCTCTTTCAACACTTTAGTTCTCAACTTGGATGGGACAACAACTCTCAATCCCTGCAATCTCAGTCAAGGGCTAGTTCATTCTGGCACTGGTTAAAAATGGGAAAACTAGAATTTTTGCTGTACATTCTAGCCATTTTGGGTTGTCATGTAGACCTGAGACAGTGTTGGGTCTTTTCTGGTTTTCCTTTGGATTATCTCTGCTGTATTAGGGAGACTTTTGATTTTCTTTGGGGAAAAATATGTCAAGAGGAGTTGTCCTCGTTTGTTAAAATTTCAGGTATTTACTTTTCCAAGGGTAAATGGGACAATTCATCAGAATTTCTATGATTAGTTGTCTTTTTGAATTTGCTCTGGTAAATGTGTCATCTAAGAAATAGGGCCCATCTCTGCATTCCTGCTGCTGCTGTTAGTGGAACACCCTTCTCTGGATCGAAGATGGACACCTAGTGGTTGATGATGAGTAGTAAGGGTAAACTTTCCCCAATACAAGTACTAGTTGAAATGTTTTACACTTCAAACCAGGCTCAAGGTCGCTCTGTCAAACTGTGTGTAACTTTTCTCTGCAATAGTAAGGCAACATGATGCAAAGGCTAAGGGGTGTTCACTGCCATCACTCATACCGTGTGACATAACTGCACCTATACCAACAGGTGAGGCGTCACAGACGAGCTTCACTAGACAATGTAGTTATAATGTGTGAATACAGTGTCTGCTGTCACCATCTCCTTTGCCTTTTGGAAAGCCACCTCACACTGCTTTGTCCATTGCCATTTCTTCCCTATCTATAGTAATGAATTCAAGGGGTGGAGCACAATGGCCATTTTTGGCAGAAAACCATTTATAGTAATTGACAAATCTAAAAACGACCACAGTTATGACGCATCCTTTGGCCTTTGGGCATCCATCACTGCTTGAATTTTCTCAGCACACTTGTGTAATTCTTGTGAGTCAGTGGTGTGACCAGAGTAACTGATGCTTGGTTTAAAAATTCAACTTGTTGCTTTGTGCTTTGAGCCCATAATCTTCTAATGTTTGTAACACTGTGTTGAGGTTTTGGAGATGTTCCTTGTTGTCCTCACTGATAACAATGATGTCATCCATGTAACAATGAATGCTGTCTGCCAGAGTGCGGGTGCAGATGCTACTCAAAATAAGTATTATAACAATAAAGCCCTTTGTGAGTGTTTGTTTATTCTGAGAAACATTTTGGGCTCTTCTTCCATCTCCATCTGCAGGTTGGGCTCAGTTAAGTTCAATTTGCTGAAGTGTTTTCCTCCAGAAAGGTTTGCAAAGATATCCTCTATCCAGGGCAGAGGGTATTGATCTACTTGCTTTACTGGTTTGATAGTGAACCTAAGATCCTCACAGATCCTGACAGACCCATCCTTGGCTACTAAGACAACTGGTGTTGCATATCAGCTCCACTCAACCATAGAAAGTATTCTTCAGCATCCATGCCATCTACTGTAGCTCACTGGCTACTTTATCACAGGTGATAATAAGGAAACAGATGGTTTTTGTAAAATTTGGGTGTGGCATTTTCACTTAATGTTATTTTACCCTTGATGTTTGAGTTTTCCATTGCCATCCTTGAACATGCTGTGGCATCATCCAGTACCTTTCTTAATTCACTTTCAGTTGACTCTTTTGCAGGGGATATGACATGCAACTTCAAGTTAGCGCCGCATACGGTGGCAGTGTTGTGAACTCAGTTCTAACTTTATAGTATACTGTTAATTTCTGCGATTTCCTTCGCATTTCTTGTTCAAGTCGCTGATAGTCACTTCAGATATGATAGACTGACTCTTCTGAACATTGGGAAGATGGCATTTACCCACTACGTG
The DNA here is from genome assembly GCF_030028105.1 of Mobula birostris. NCBI lineage: Eukaryota > Metazoa > Chordata > Chondrichthyes > Myliobatiformes > Myliobatidae > Mobula > Mobula birostris. The sequence continues at coordinate 167,758,838 of NC_092375.1, read as the reverse complement.
CTGCCTGTTTGCGTGATCAATGGGAGGCTCACCTATTACACCGCTGCTACCTCGGAAGTGGTGTCGGAGGCAAGGGAGAAGGGCCGGTGTCCTGGCCAAGTTGAGATGCCATGTTAATCGGCCTCTGCTCCCTAGCATACTCTTGGCTAACATTCAGTCCCTGGACAGTAAGCTGTGTGAGTTGAGAGCCAGAATTTCCTACCAGCAGGAAACAAAGGAATGTAATGTTTTGTGGTTCGTGGAGATCTGGCTGACAGATGAGATACTGGATCATGCCATCAAACCCCTTGGGTTCTCCCTGTTAGACAAGACAAAGGAGCAGAAGTAGGCCATTCGGCCCATCGAGTCTGCTCCGCCATTTTATCATGAGCTGATGCATTCTCCTATTTAGTCCCACTCCCCCGCCTTCTCACCATAACCTTTGATGCTCTGGCTACTCAGATACCTATCAATCTCTGCCTCAAATTCACCCAATGACTTGGCCTCCACTGCTGCCCGTGGCAACAAATTCCATAGATTCACCACCCTCTGACTAAAAAAAATTTCTTTGCATTTCTGTTCTGAATGGGTGCCCTTCAATCCTTAAGTCATGCCCTCTTGTACTAGACTCCCCCATCATGGGAAACAACTTTGCCACATCCACTCTGTCCATGCCTCTTAACATTCGAAATGTTTCTATGAGTTCTCCCCTCATTCTTCTAAACTCCAAGGAATACAGTCCAAGAGCGGACAAACGTTCCTCATATGTTAACCCTCTCATTCCCGGAATCATTCTAGTGAATCTTCTCTGTACCCTCTCCAACGTCATCCCAGGGTGGGTACTGAGAGTGCACGTGGCACAACTGGCAGATGTGTTTGCAGACATTTTCTCTCTCCTCCTCCCCCCTCTCCCCCTCCCCTCCCAGTGTAGAGCGCCCATCTGCTTCAAAACATCCACCATTGTTCAGGTACCTAAAAAGACCAAGGTAACGTGGTGAACGACTGGCATCCTGTTGCACTCACCTCAATAATAAGCTTTGAGTGACTGGTCGAGGACTACATCTGCAGCATGCTACCGCCACATTGGACCCCTTACAATTCGCCTACTGGCACAACTGAGTGACAGATGATGCAATAGCCACAGCTCTATACACCATCCTTACATATCTGGAGAAGAAGGATGCTTATGTGAGAATGCTGTTCTTGGACTACAGTTTCGCATTCAACATCATAATTCCCTCCAGATTTGACAAGAAGCTCAGAGACCTCGGCCTTTACCCTGCCTTGTGTAGCTAGATTCTGGACTTCTTGTCAGATCACCCGCAGGTGGTAAGAGTGGGCTCCCTCACCTCTGCCCCTCTGACCTCAACACAGATGCTTCTCAGGGCTGTAAACCAAGCCCCCTCCTTTACTCTCTGTATACCCATGACTGTGTCGCCACCCACAGCTCCAATCTGCTAATTAAATTTGCTGACGACAATACACTTATTAATCTCAAATAATAATGAGGCAGCCTACAGAGAAGAAGGCGTCACCCTGACATAGGGGTGCCAAGAAAACAACCTCTCCCTCAATGTCGCAAAAACGAAGGAGCTGGTTGTGGACTACAGGAGGAGTGGAAACAGGCTACCCCCTAATGACATCAATGGATCTGGGGTTGAGAGGGTGAACAGCTCTAAGTTCTTCGGCATAAACATCACAGAGGATCTCACGTGGTCTGTACATACCGGCTGGTGGTGAAAAGGGCACAACAGCACCTCTTTCACCTCAGACGGTTGAAGAAGTTTGGTATGGGCCCTCAAATCTTAAGAACTTTCTATAGGGGCACAACTGAGAGCATCTTGACTGGCTGCATCACTGCCTGGTATGGGAACTGTACTTCCCTCAATCGCAGGACTCTGCAGAGAATGGTACAGACAGCCCAGCACATCTGTGGATGTGAACTTCTCACTATTCAGGACATTTACAAACACAGATGTGTAAAGGTGGCCCGAAAGATCATTGGGGACCTGAGTCACCCCAACCACAAACTGCTCCAGCTGCTATCATCCGAGAAACGGTACTGCAGCATAAAAGCTGGTACTAACAGGCTCCGGGACAGCTTTTTTCACCAGGCCATCAGACTGATTAATTCATGCTGACACAAATATATTTCTATGTTATATTGACTGTCCTGTTGTACATACCATTTATTATAAATTACTATAAATTGCACATTGCACATTTAGACAGAGATGTAACATAAAGATTTTTACTCATGTATATGAAGGATTAAGTAATAAAGTCAACTCATTTCAATTCAATGCAACTAGTGGATAAATCTCCAATCAAGTTGAAGTTGTCTCAGCCAATCACAGCCTCACAATGCTGGCCCTTCTGTTTTTACCACATACAAGTCCAATGTGGCTTGTTGGTTGTGGTATTTCACAGTTGTGAATGTTATTCCCACAGGAATTAACTTTTTCTCCAGTATAATTTCTTAGTTCGATATTTGCAGGGTTCAGTTTTTTTTGAAATGCTATTTAAACTCTTGTTGTGTAATGAGTAAGTTATATTGCTTGTGTCCTGTTTGCTTTCACATTGAAAATCTCAAGGTTCTCTAGTCTTGTGAACTCTCATCAGACTTCTCATCTACAGAAAGTAAATTAGTGCTCTTTTTGAAAGTGCAACTTGAGTTTTCTGTTTCTCTTCCCTGTTCAATCCATTTATTTTTGTCTGCCTGACATGCTCTTTGTATGTATCCTACTTTGTTGCATTTCTGCAAGTTTCACCTTTAAACCTGTGTTGGTCTGGTCTATGTGAGCCCCTGCCGCAATGGTAACGCAATTTGTTCAGACAGCTTGGGCTCTGTTTAGACGTTGTAATTTCGTTCATGCTCACTTTCATATCTGATTGCAACTCAATTGTGCTTCTAGCTGCTGTTTCCATTGATGCTGTGATTTTATGTGCCCTTTTAAATGAGTTGTGCTTCTGTTAGGAGATATTTTTGAATGCTTTCTTGTAAGATTTCACAAAATGAACTATCTCAGTACATCATTAAAGCCCTTCACTGAATTGCAATGCTTGGACAATTACTTCAGTTCAGCCACATAAACTGAAATGGCGCCCCCTTCCTTTTGATTCTACTTATTAAACCTAGAATATTCTATAATCAATAATGGTTTTGATTCTAAGTGTTCCTGTATTGCATTCATGATTTCAGCAAAGCTCATTTTGGCTGGTTTGGTTCGAGCAGTTAAACTTCTAAGCAAACTGTTTGCATTTCCACCTATTGTACTCAGTAACTCTGACACTTGCTTTTCATTGGCTGTTTCACTTGCTTCAAAATACTGCCATATTCATTCAATATACTTCATCCGGCTATCTGCTGTGCAATTGAAAGCGTCTATCTTTCCGATGTAGCTAGCCATTTCTGCTTCTATTTGTTTGTTTATTTATTAATTATCATCATCGTCATCATCATCTGGTACTCCTTGTTTATGAATCCATGAATTTTATCTGTTTTCTGCCTTTCAGAAAAAAAAATTCCCTCTCCCCTTTTGGAGAAACACTTGCTGTGCTTTTATTTTACTCGAATATCTCTCTCCCCTTCCAAAAGAGAAAACTGTACTGTGCTGCATGAGGTAGGTTGTCGTCTTGTGTTTGCTTTAAAACTTTCTCTTCACCACTGTTATGTTTTGTAACTTCAGAAGCTAATCAAAAGAAAAACACGGGAGTCTGTGGTATGTTTTGTCTACTTAGTTTTACTGTACTGTAGTAAGGCACACAAATATGATGTGTAATGACATACTGTATGCCTTTCACGTACTTGTATACAACTCATAATGAATTATGTAAACAAAGCTTAACCAAACAATATGTTTGCAATATTGCTTAAATATTACTGAAATATTGACTACACTACCTCACCGACCTCCAGACAGAATATGCTCCTTCTGCTTTCTGTGGGCAAGGCAGTTCCAAATCCATGCAGTTAAGTTTCCCTGGTTCCCATCCCTCATGACTTTCAGGATGAGGGAACCGAGTTAAATGCCTTCCTAAAATCCATATACACCACATCCACTATTCTACTTTCAGTTTAATTTGTCACCTTGAATAACTCAATCAGGCTTGTGAGGCATGATCTACCCCTCACTAAGCCATGCTGATGATTCCTAATAAGATTATGCTTTTTCAAATGCTCATAAATCCTCATTAATCCTGTCCCTAAGAAACCTCCCCATGAATTTGCTGTCTCTGACATAAGACTCATTGGTCTAGGTAATTCCCAATTCCCAATATCCCTATTACTTTTCTTGAACAATGGAACAACATTTACCATCTTCCAATCCTTTAATACTACTTCTACAGCCAGGGAAGGTACGAAGATAATCATGAATACCCCAGCAATCTCTTCTCTTGCTTCCTGAAGTCACTTGGGGTAAATTCTGGCCAGCCCCGGACACTTATCTATCCTAATGTTTTTCAGAAACTCCAAAACTCTTATCTTTCATAACCTCAACATGCTCTAGCACATTAGACCTAACATTTGTCAAAGTCCCTCTCCCTGGTGAACACTGAAACAAAGTATTCCTATTACTTTAATTGCCTCTCCACTCCCAATCTGATCTGTCCTTAGCCTCCGACATTAATACCAATTGCAAACTCAAGAAAAGAACCTCATCTTTCATCTGGGTACATTGCAGTTGTCGTGACTTAATATAATCTAACAATGTGGTTAGCACTGCCCCTGTTTTTCTTTTGAGTTTCAATTTATTTCATTTTTTCTTTTCTGTACAACTTCCTGTTTTAAAGTAATTATTGGCTTGAGATTTCTGCTCTATCATAGAAGCCCTGTGCTTGCAACTTGCTGTTCTTTTTTACCCTTCTACTGAAGGGGCCTGCCCAACAAAGTGAATTCTGTTTCTCTCCCCACTGATGCTGCCTGACCTGCTGAGAGCTTCGAACATTCTCTGTTTTTGTTAGTAATATAAAAGGTTGGATAATAACCCAGAGATTTCAGGTTCACATGATATTGAGAATGTAAAAATAGTTGAAGTTGTCCCATAAATCAGGATAGCGCACTAATGATGTAGTCCAGTTCAAACAATCTCTTAAAAGTGACTTCATTCCTAAAGTCTTAACAGAATTTTCTCTACTCTGTGAAGTATCCTTTAGCTCTTCAATTCCATCTCTCACAGTTTAAGGTACCCCATCATCTTCACAGGCCAACTAGGATTGGCAGGCAACAAATGCTGGTTTTGTAAGCAGTACTCAGATCTGAAGAATGGATGATGACATTTAATTGTGATTATGACATTTTTATTCCAAGGTTGAATGTTTGCTTGATGTGGTTAAAAGAAATGTCACACTTAAGCAGTAGAGTGGTTGTTCTTTTGAGATTAAGCCTGCACATGGCAGATTATCTGTCTGATGTGATGTGGATGATCACTTTTTCAATGGAGATCTTCTTCCATCTGCTTATGAGAGACTGATGGAATCTAGCTACAGTTTAGGGATCTATATTAATGTTGGATTTTAATTGATAAAAATTGTAAGATTTAACCATGCAGAATACTGGTAAGCTTTTTGATACTGGTTAACAATAGGACAGTGCACCAACTGGAATATATCTGGGACAAATTTATTCAAAGCTGAGGTACTGGTTTATGTTCTGCACTCTTGGCCCAGGATGTGATGGAAGACCCATCATTTGCAGAGCGCTTCAACGTAAGATGGCATTCACTGATTAGAGTATAGTCTACAAAGTCCATTGTTCTTCATTTCCGGTGGATGGCTCTTTCCCTCCAAAATCTATCAAATGCTTAGTTGATGATAGTACAACAATATATAGTGGTTTGTTCTGACTCTATTATTCAATTGGTCTGATTTAGTTATGTGATTGCTTGGGATCTTGAAGTAAATTTGCCTTCAGTCTTAGACCAGTTCTCTTCCTCACTGTGTGGATTGCTTGTACTGTGGATGACTTATTGAGCACGTTACTTCAGAAACAGAATCAGAATCCTTTATTATCGCCAAGTATGTGGACACATACAGGGAATTTGATGCCGGTTTCCCTGAGCTCTCGCTGTACAGAATCAAAAAGCAAACAAAACAATAGTGCAAATAATCATGAACTATATACAATGAGGTATACCTGTGTATGTGCAGGTGGACTTGGTTTATAATAGACTAAAATTCAAGTGTTCATAAGACTGATGGCATACAGAAAGAAACTGTTCTTGTACCTATTTATCCTGGCATACACATACAGTGATCTAAAGTGCCTACCAGAAGGAAGGAGTTGGAACAGGTAATGTCCAGGGTGTGATGGGTCTACAATGATACTTTGAGATGTTTATACATTCACTCCATGGACAAATACTATGCCCTTTCTAAATGAAGGTTGAACATCTACTTACAACTCTCTGATAATTGATTTAAATAGATTTAAGTTTTTTATAAATATGAAATTATTTGAAAAGTTGATAAATATATCTTTAACATTTGTAGATATTTTTATTGAAACACATTAAAATAAAGTAACGAACTTGAGCACCAATCTACGCATACTTTTTACACAGGGTCAGCAAGTAAGGATGCTGTTAGTTGGTTAGTTCTTTCCACAAAACTAATGGTTGAATCTGTTGCATATTTTCCCCTTTCTGGCATGCTAGTTCTCTACCACCGGTAAACTGCTAATCATTTCATTATATGTCACACTCTGACCTTCTGTTGGGAATTAAGATCAAAATATTCTTTATTCCTCTTTCAATCCAGCTTCAAGTAACATATCCAAGCAAAAGTAAAATTTGGAAAGACAAAGGTCACTTTGTACTTTCCAGGCTACCTGTATCTGACTTTGGACAAAAAAGTTCACAAATAGCTTTTGTGAAATAGAACAATGAACTTAGTTTTTTTTGTATACACATTTTCTTGCTGAATGGCATTTCATGCTACAGGCTGTTGTGCCTAATTTAACCTGGTTCCCTTGCCATTGATAATTGATATAAAACAGAAGTAAAATTGGTTTTGATATTCTTCTGGAATTAGGTATGTACCTGCATTTACGAAAGCAGAACTCCTTAAAGAATTTTGCTATATCATAGGATAAAATTTTAATTGCAATTTATGGAATGGGTAGACCACTTATTTCCATTTTTCAGTATTTTTGAAATTGCTGAATTTGGGAATACTGAGGATTTTGAATACACCATTAAAGTTTGACATCTTTGCCAAGAAGGCTAATGTGCATAAAGATGAGATTGCAAAATAATATGCCATCATTTGTTAGGAGCAGCACAATTCCATGAGCTTGTGTACAATTAGTTCAAGCCTTAGTTTAGGACATAAACCTATATTATCGTGGCTGATACTTCAAATGTACTAAGGAAGACCCAATAGGCCCTTTTGGATAGAAAGGCTTTTTTGATACTATTTGAAAAGGAGCAGAAGAGTTATATCATTTCTTTTGCTTTTTTTAAAAAAAAGTTAACCAATGCTTGTTGCGAAATAAAATACATTTTTAATCAGTTACTGCTGATGACAAGCTCAAATTGGCTGCCAAGTGTTTCAGTTTAAGAGCAATAATTAATTAGCTGTTGATGTATTTTGGAATATGCTTGAGGTTACGTAAAGTGCAATATACATTCAAGTTAATTTTCTAGATTATTGCATCATTGTGGAACTCTTGAGTTAAACAGACCAACATAATTGTTTGAGATTTGATTTATGACTAAAACTGAGAAAACAACTTAAAGCTTTTTTTTCAAAAGCTTTTAAATTACTACAAATACTACAAATTACTAAAATTCAGGTTTTCTGTGCAGTTGATGTTAATATTCGTGAGGACCTGAGGCTCTTTAATAAATGTAATTGTTCAAGTGTCAGTAATCTTTGCTATTGCACATTAATAATGCCAACCAATAGTTCTCTAAAATAGACTTTGGCACCAAACCACATGTAATACAAGTACATCATGATTGAAAATGTAATCATTTTCCTGGAAGAATACTCCATGATGAGGCACTTTAGGATTATGAATTAAATTAAAGTTGATGCTTCCAGGTTTAGATTTGAAGTTTTTAATATGTGCTCTTCCAAATGGAGAGTTCATGTTCAAGACTTGATTTGCTTTACTCTTACGCATTGACAATTTCCAGCTGCTTGTGGCTTCTAATAAGATAATTACCTAGATAAATTTTTTGCTTTAGTCACTTATTTTGGGAAATCTGTCATATGGGGTGTAATTTCATATTTTCATCTCTTGCAACATTGTTTATATGGTCTACTATTTCTGTGTCTGTGAAATATTTTTATATTCTGTTTAAATATTCACACCCCGCAAGGAAAAAAAGAAAAAAAATTATTTGCAGTTCCTTTCAGTCTAATGCTTTGAAACTCCTGATTTTTGTTGTTAGTTTTGGGCTGCCATTTTTCATTTTGCTTCTCCAATACTAATGTGTATGACAAATTGGTTTTAGCTGAAAAATATATTCCCATTAGTAATGCTTAACCAGATGACGCCATTTACTTTAAGTGCAGGATATTTAAATTTTCCTTTTCTCTTTCCAACAAGGCCATTATTGGTGTCCATCTTGATCATTGTCACATCCTTGTGTTTTGAACAGTAAGTGTTTGATTTGTATTTGGTGTACAAGAGGCTTAGCATTCCACTTTCAAAGCCGTCTAGATCGGATTAAGCACAGCTGGTTTTGTATTTATTCTTTTGTAAGCAGTTTACTAATCAGGAAATATCTTTAGAGGACAAAGTAGCCTCTAGTTTTTCTTCTCTATCAATTTATTTTGTTTTAATTTACTTTTTGAATCCAACAGTAAGTGTAAGAAGCTTAAGGCTGGTCTTTGCCAGCAACATTAAGGCTATTTATCCTGTATCTGCTGCATTACAACTCCTCTCCTGCATCCCACACCAACCACCACACCACCTCACCCCACCCTACTCTCCTAAACAAACCAGCTGCTATTTCCTTGGTTGTCCTTTGCATTCTGGCCTTGAAATTGCACCTGCCTTTCTTGGATGTCTCTCCTCATCATTGTCTCCCTTGGCTATGAGATTACTGTACTTTAAACTCTACAACCATTTTCATAAAACTAACAACCCCTCAATTATGGCCACTGACAGGAACCTATTCTTCCCCCACCCCCACCCCCACAACCCATCAATGTAGTTATGGTAACAGCTAGAGGTGGTCCAGAAATTATTGTCTTGAATGGGGTGGGGGGGGGGGGGAGAAGGCCAATTTAAATACCATAAGATTGAGAATACCATGAGAATTGAATGTAGGAGCCGAGAGGTAATGTTGCAGCTATATAGGACCCTGGTCAGACCACATTGGAGTACTGTGGTCAGTTCTGGTCTCCTCACTATAGCAAGGATGTGGAAGCCATAGAGAGGGTGCAGAGGAGATTTACAAGGATGTTGCCTGGATTGGGGAGCATGCCTTATGAGAATAGGTTGAGTGAACTCAGCTTTTTCTCCTTGGAGCAACGGAGGATGAGAGGTGACCTGATGGAGGTGTTTAAGATGATGAGAGGCATTGATCGTGTGGATAGAAACATAGAAAATAGGTGCAGGAGTAGGCCATTCGGCCCTTCGAGCCTGCACCGCCATTCAGTATGATCATGGCTGATCGTCCAACTCAGAACCCTGTACCTGCCTTATCTCCATACCCCTGATCCCTTTAGCCACAAGGGCCATATCTAACTCCCTCTTAAATATAGCTAGTGAACTGGCCTCAACTGTTTCTTGTGGCAGAGAATTCCACAGATTCACCACTGTCTGTGTGAAGAAGTTTTTCCTCATCTCAGTCCTAAAAGGCTTCCCCTTTATCCTCAAACTGTGAACCCCTCATTCTGGACTTCCCCAACATCGGGAACAATCTTCCTGCATCTAGCCTGTCCAATCCCTTTAGAATTTTATACATTTCAATAAGATCCCCCCTCAATCTTCTAAATTCCGGAGAGTATAAGCCTAGTCGATCCAGTCTTTCATCATATGAAAGTCCTTCCATCCCAGGAATCAATCTGGTGAACCTTCTTTGTACTCCCTCTATGGCAAGAATGTCTTTCCTCAGATTAGGGGACGAAAACTGCACACAGTACTCCAGGTGTGGTCTCACCAAGGCCTTGTACAACTGCAGTAGTACCTCCCTGCTCCTGTACTCGAATCCTCTTGCTATGAATGCCAGCATACCATTCGCCGTTTTCACCGCCTGCTGTACCTGCATGCCCACTTTCAATGACTGGTGTACAATGACACAGATAGTCAGAGGCTTTTTCTCAGGGCTGAAATAGTTGCCACGAAAGGACACAGGTTTAAGATGCTGGGGAGTAGGTACAGAGGAGATGTCAGGGGTAAGTTTTTTACTCAGAGAGTGGTAAGTGCGTGGAATGCACTGCCGGCAACGGTGGTGAGGGTGGATACGATAGGGTCTTTTAAGAGACTTTTAGATAGGTACATGGAGCTTAGTAAAATAGAGGGCTATGGGTAAGCCTGGTAATTTCCAAGGTAAGGACATGTTGGGCACAACTCTGTGGGCCAAAAGGCCTGTATTGTGCTGTAGGTTTTCTATGTTTCTAAGACAGGAACTGGTAAAAAAAAATATCAAATAGAGTCCTGGGCCAACACATTTCTGTAAAGGAGTATATAATGTGAAAGTGTGGGTGAGAAGAGGTTTTTATATTTAAAAACAGAGGGGCAAAGATTAAGGAAAACCTCAAGGTGTTTTAAAGGTTTACTAAAAGCAAGGTGGAATAGGGCACAATAGAGAACGTATGGAAATTTGTGGTTGGAGCCAGAGGACTTGGATGAAGTCTTAAGTCTTAAATGAACACATCTTATCTGTAGTCACCGAAGAGATGAGACATTGTAGCTGCAGATTTCAGTGGTGTGGGGGTTGGCAGTGATATTCTAGGATAGATAACTTTAAAAAGGAGGACGTAGTAGATGCATGCCAGGCTGCTATGGAAGGTAAAGGAGAATACTGAGCCCCGAAGAAGATTTGTAAGTTTTTTGCTGGCCCTTGGTAAGGTAACATGTGGCTGCAGAGCAGTAAATGTCATATTTTTATTCAAGAAGGGGAGCAGGGATAAGCCTGGTGGTTACAGGCTGGTAAGTCTAATGCCAGGGGAAGTTATTGTGAAAAATCTGAGATACAGGATTAATCTACCAAGGTAGGGATTGATCAAAAGGAGTCGGCCTGGGTTTTTTTTTGTGGGAAATCCTAACTGATTAATTCAATTGCAATTTTTTTCCACTAAGTAACAATATGTATTGATAAGGACAGATTGATGAATGAAATCCACATGGACTTCACTAAGGCCTTTGGCTAGACCCCACATGGAACTCTGGATCAAAAGTCCAGAGATCATGGGATCCAATACAAATTTGCAAATTCAATCCAAAATTGGCTTGATGATAGAAGATAGAGGGTGATAATATGAAGGCAATGGCAGATAAAACTTAACCCTGATAAATGCAAGGTTGAATGTTTTGGGAGATGTTAGTGCACTGTTGAGAAAGTGATGGATGTGGGTATTCTCACAACATTACAACATTTAAGGGATGCTGGTAGTATAGAGGAGTACATAACAGTGAGCTGAAAGATCTGTTTCTGTGCTGGTTGACACTATGACTCAATGACCTGTTAACTGGAATTGGAAGCTAGTGGATTCCAACCTTATTTCAGAGACTTAACGCAAAAATCTGGCCAATTCTCCAGTGTATTATTGAGCAAGGTCTTTCTTATCAGAAGTGTTGCTTTTCAAATGAAAGATTAAGCAGAACTTTTGAATGCTTTCTTTCTCAGATGAAAGTAAAACGATCCAATGGCACTACGAGGGGTGATTGATAAGTTCGTGGCCTCAGGCAGAAGGAGTCAGTTTTAGAAAACCTAGCACATTTATTTTTCAACATAGTTCCCTTCTACATTTACACACTTAGTCCAGCGGTTGTGGAGCATACGGATCCCTTCTTTGTAGAAGTCGGCATCTTGGACCTTCAGAAAGTGGTCCACAGCAGGGGTGACTGATAAGTTTGTGGCCGAAGGTAGAAGGAGATAAGTTATACAGCTCTTGTTACATGCACATGCAGTTCAACTCTTTGAGTGATTATGCAGAAAGTTTGAAATTATTAACTCATCTCCTTCTACCTTCGGCCACAAACTTATCAATCACCCCTGCTGTGGACAACTTACTGGAGGTCCAGGACGCTGACTTCTACAAAAAAGGGATCCGTATCCTCCACGACCACTGGACTAAGTGTGTAAATGTAGGAGGGGACTATGTTGAAAAATAAATGTGCTAGGTTTTCTAAAATTGACTCCTTTTACCCTTGGCCACGAATTTATCAATCACCCCTCGTATTTTGAAGGACACTGGGAATATTATCCTTGTTTTTTCTGCACTCAACGTCATAATAAAGCTCTGTAATAACTTAGTTACTAACTAAGGCAATAAAACTTTGACAATCTGGCACCCCAGGGACTTCAGTAGTGAATGTTGACTTTTGAATATTATGTCTAATAATACCCAAACTTGCTATTTCACATTTTAAATGCTACACAGTAGCATAATAAATTTCCCAGTTAACCTAGTGAGTTGAAAGAGCAGGAAACCTGAAAGCACTCCAGATGCAGGATTCAGCTTCGAATCTACCCACTTTCTGGATTTTGGTTTCGGCGAAACACCTCACTTGTACTATGGACCCCCGGCACACATTCCACATTAATAGGTGAGCCAGATACTGAACTGTCAGGACTTCCGAACAATCAGATGCTAAATTATTGGAGTATTGCCTGTGAGATTTTGCTGTGCACAGGTTAGTTACTATGTTTCTTGCATAGTAGCAGTGAGTTTGTTTGTAAGGCCCACTTGGGTATCCTGAGGTAGTGAAAAGTGGTAAATGAAAGTACATTTTTCTCTAAATGCTTGTTTCTCTATGCAAAATGGATGAAGAGGAAAAACTTGGTACCATGTAGTTCATCACTAGACTGAAATGTAAAGATCTGCTGTCTTGATCCTCTTCACGGGTCATCTCATCTCTGAATTGGTGTGCATACATGCAGCACTGGAATCTCAGTCAGTTGGAGTTCATTTGTGCTGCCTCAGAGCTCTGCACCTAGTCCAATGGAAGAGCCCTGATGTTCTGAGCTAAGGGACTAAATTAATTTGAATTGTGTCATTGACCTTGATTGAAAGATAGTTTATTTTGTTCTTCAATAATTTTAATTATGTACAGTAGTATAGATATTATATATTTAAACCTATTGAACTCTTATCTATAGCACCAGAGATACTTGATGCTAGTTCATAGCAGGTTTCTGCTCCTTGGTAACTCAGCTTTTAGGATCAGTTTGGCAATTGTACTTGCCAATTTATTTATTTAATCACAAACATTAAGACATCCATGAAGCAAAATAATTGGGCAGTGCAAAACAACATCATTCGTTAAACTTTCATTAAAAAGTATTTCTTGAATTATTTGAGAGGTAACATGATAATATTTTATAAATGCTGCTTGTGGTTATCACCAAATTTACACTTCTTCACCTGTGAGCAACAGGATTTTAAAAAATCGTTTAAAATTTACAATACAAAAGAAGTTGTAATTAAACTATTTAATTGTTGAATTGCCATATAGTTATCAGTTCAGTAATCAGCTTCAGACTAAATTAGAAAAATAAATTGTTATGAATAAAGACAAGGGATTCTGCAGATGCTGGAAATCCAGGGCAATACTTACAAAATACTGGTGGAACTCAGGCTACGTCCATACTAGACTGGATAATTTTGAAAACGCTGGTTTCGGGGGGACTTCCGGGTCATCAAGGGAATGGCGGCGTAAGGAAAAGGTCTCTTGACAAAAAAGAAGATAAACTGCCCCATAATCGAATTTAGATAAATACTTAATATTGCATAACTATATTAATAAAAGGGGCAAGGATGATGTCTAAGAACAAGATTAAAAAGTCCGCTCCGAAGGCTGATAAACATAAAGAGACGCAGCAAGGCGACGGGCCTAGCTCCCCCACGGCAAGCCAGGACGGAGATAATGAGGGGGAATCGGTGACTCTGTCCTTGATTCTCGGAGAGATTCGCGAGTTCCGACAAGATAACAGCAAACAGCTGGAAGATATTAAAGGAGAAATAGTAAAAACTAACTCGCGGATAGATGAAGCCGAAGCGAGGATTGTTGGAATTGAAGAGAAGCTACAAAACGCAGAGGAGGTGATAGCAGAAATGCTGAAGCTGCAAGACCAGCTCCAGTGGAAACTAATAGATCAAGAAGGCCACTCGAGAAGGGAAAATGTGAGGATTTACGGAGTTCCCGAAGGAACTGAAGGTAAACCCGGATTGATGATTCCCTTCGTGGAGAAGTTACTTAGAGAGATCCTTGATATACCGGCCGCAAAAGACCTACAGATAGAAAGGGCTCACCGCGCGTTGGCACCACAGCCTCCAGCAGGCGCCCAGCCCAGATCGATTCTGGTCAGATTTCTCAGTTACAGAACGAAGGACGAGGTGCTTAAAAGGGCATGGCAAAAGAAAGGTTTCATGTGGAACAACTGTAAAATCAGTTTAGACCACGACTACGCACCGGGGATTCTTGCCAGACGGAAGGAATATACGGAAACATGGAGAGTCCTGAAGGAAAACAACATCAGATTCCAGACCCTGTATCCAGCTCGGCTGAGAGTCTTTTACGACGAAGGGACAAAAACTTACGCTACGGTGGAGGAGGCAACATTGGACCTGGCGGACCGGGGACTTCCTATTAAAGTTATCACCCAACCGGAGTTGCTACTGGAGAGGATTCGGCAGAAGTCGTGGCAGTTAGTGCGGCGAGGACGCTCCACACAAACCAGAGTGTCAAACTACAAGGAAAAGCTGCAAATATTCAGACGCGAATGTACAGAGAACACAGATTAATTAAGAGAAATGACTGAAAAGAGTAAATCGGACTTAAAGGTAAAATGAAAACTGGTAACTGAAAATGAACTAGACGGAATAACTTGAATGATAGCAATATGGTCGAGACATAAATAGGAGAAAATTCTCTATGATTATTCAAACTGCTGAGGGCCCTCTAACACAGGGTGAAGATAGAGGTTATCCCTCTGAACTGAGGCGGGTCGGTGCTCAGGCCTCACTGTGGGAAGTCGGGAAAAATTTTCAAATGTTGCACGTTCAAAAATGTCTAGGGTGTGGTTATATGTCTTGGTTTACTGTTGAGAAGGGATTGCTTACTGTTTGCTTAGAAAAGGAGAGTGTTTTTTTTTCTACTAGAGAAAAATGCGAACTGAATTGGTAAAAATAATTTCCTATAATGTTAATGGGGTTTTGAATCCAATTAAAAGAAATAAGATTATGTCTAAATTGAAAAAAGAGAGGGCACAAATTGCTTTCCTCCAGGAAACACATATGAGCCAATCTGAACATGGAAAATTAAAAAGAATGGGCTTTAAGCATGTATTTTATTCATCATATAAATTGAGTCACAAAAGAGGGGTAGCTACTTTAATATCAAGTACTCTTAATTATGAACATATTTCAGAGACTAGAGACAAAGAAGGACGGTTCGTAAAAATCACAGGAAGAATAGAAGGTACAGAAATAACATTGCTGAATGTTTATGCTCCTCCAGGTTGTGAATGGTCATTTTATAGACACGTTTTTGACCTAATGGTCAGTTCTCAAGGGGTAGTAATTTGTGGAGGGGATTTTAATATTGGATTAAATCCTATATTAGATTCTTCAAGAATAGTTACTCAGAATAAACTTCTGACTCGGAAAGTGAATTCATTGATGGAGGAGCTGGGAATTATAGATGTTTGGAGGGAATTACACCCTACTAGTAAAGATTATACATATTACTCTTTCCCTCATTCAGCCTATTCAAGGATAGACTATTTCTTTATCTTTAATACAGATAGACTCAGGATAAAAAACAGTAATATTGCAACAATTGATCTGTCGGATCATAGCTCAGTCTCTATGTCTCTAATCCTGGAAAGGAAAATGAGGAAAACACTATGGAGGCTAAACTCACATATACTCAATGACCCGAAAGTAATGGAGAGATTAAGGGGAGAAATCAAAGAATATCTAGACCTTAATGACACAGGAGAAACATCACCAGTGATCTTATGGGATACATTGAAAGCTGTACTGAGAGGGAAAATTATTTCCATTACCACTCAGATGAAAAAAATCAATGCACAAAAATTAGCAGACCTTCAAGGAAAATTAAAACAACTTCAAGTTGTAGATAGCAACAAAAGTAATTCAAATTGAAAACAGGAAATTAGGAAATTGCAAAGTGAAATTGACGATATTTATACGTTGGAAACTCAAAGAAATTTTCTTTACCTGAGAAAAAAGAATTATGAAGTAGGAGCTAGATTATCAGCTAGATTATTAGCATATAAATTATGAAAACAACAAGCAGACAATACAATTCATAAAATAAAGAATCCAAAGACAAAGCTTGTGGAGAGTACAATAGGGAAAACTCAAGGGAGTTTTGAAACATATTATCGAGAGCTGTACTCCCAACCCCGGGCCCTCAATGAGCCCTATATAGACAGTGTATTGAATTTTTTAGATCTACCTAAACTTACAGATTTACAAAATGAAAGTTTATTAGAACCAGTGACTGTCAAAGAACTGAATGTGGCCATCTCTAGGTTAAAGGCTGGAAAGTTCCCGGGTTCTGATGGGTTTACCTCAGAGTGGTACAAGGCCCTGAAGACACAGTTAGCCCCATTACTACTTAACACCTTTAATTGGATCTTGCAGAGAGGAGAAACTCCACCTTCCTGGAGAGAAGCAATTATTTCAGTTATTCCTAAAGAGGGTAAAGATAAACTAGAATGTGGCAATTATCGGCCAATTAGTGTTCTTAATTTAGATTATAAACTATTTACATCTATATTAGCGCGCAGATTGGAAAAGCTTTTACCTGGCCTAATCCATTTAGACCAGACTGGATTTATTCAACAAAGACAAACACAGGACAACATAAGGAGAACTCTGCACATATTAGAACAGGTTAATAAGAACGAGACAGAGACAATGGTAGTAGGATTGGACACTGAGAAAGCTTTTGATTTGGTCAGTTGGGCATTCCTATACAGAGTGTTAGGAAGATTCGGCTTTCAAGAAAAGCTTATTAAAGTAATTCAGACTCTATATGACAGCCCTACAGCCCGAATTAAGATAAATGGGGACCCCTCTGACTCCTTCATTTTAGAGAGAGGTACTAGACAGGGATGCCCAATTTCTCCTCTCCTTTTTGCGCTATATATTGAACCGCTTGCCCAACTAATAAGACAGAGCGAAATCGTAAAAGGTATCAAGGTGGCAGGGATTGAACAGAAAGTGGCGTTATTCGCAGATGATGTTTTGGTCTATCTGAGTGAACCAGAAAAATCATTTATAGGATTGTTTACACTGTTGGATGACTTTGGGAAAATATCAGGTTATAAAATAAATGTAAAGAAAACGCAGGTTATGTCCCTAAATTATACACCATCCAAAAAATTGCAGGATACATACGATCTTAAGTGGGAAGCTAAATCATTAAAATATTTAGGAATAACCCTGCCGAAGGATCTTTCAACACTGTCACAGGTAAATTATGGGCCATTAATCTCAGAGATAAAAGCAGATATGCATAGATGGAATCTTATCCCCTTTTTAAGTTTAAATTCAAGGATAAATACTATAAAAATGAATATTCTTCCTCGGTTATTGTATCTTTTCTGTACTTTACCGGTGGAGGTGGATGATAATCAATTCAGGGAATGGGACAAATGGATTTCCCGCTTCATTTGGCAAGGAAAGAAACCTAGAATTCGATATAACACCTTACAGTTAGGGAAGGAAGGAGGAGGTATGGTTCTTCCTTGCCTGAGAAATTATTTTTATGCCTCACAAATAACCCCTCTGTTATATTGGTGTAATAGGGAATATAAGGCTAGATGGAAGGAAATAGAATTTGGATTAGTTGACAGTTTTCCTCTACAGGCCTCAATAGCTGACAAAGGATTGATGGCCCAGTTGGAAAAATTTAAAAACAGTTGGATAAATCTTACATTAATAGTATGGCAGAAGGTGGTTAATTCATGTGGAATTAATAACATGTTAAAACTCTTTAGATGGTGTGCATATGATACCGAATTCCTTCCCAACAGAGGAGATAAAAGATTTGAGCTATGGATAAAGAAAGGTCTTACAACCTACCTCTCATTTATAGATAAAAGAGTATTACAAAGTTTCCAAATCCTGCAGGACAAACATGGCCTAGAACATAATGACTTTTTTAGGTACCTTCAAGTACGAAACTATGTTAACCAGAGTTGTAGATATACAGACCTATCAACAGTAGAATTAGAATTTTTCAAGATTCTGAATTCGGCTTGCAGTTCAATACCTAGTAAATCAGTTTCTCGAGTATATAATGCACTCTCCCATGCTAAAAATGTAAATACACTGTATATTAAAGAGAAGTGGGAGAAAGAAGCGGGGTTGGTACTTTCAGAGGAGGCTTGGGGGAAAATCTGCAACTTTCAATGGTCTTCGACTAATTCTTTGACTTGGAGAGAACATTGTTGGAAAAACATTATAAGATACTTCAAGACCCCATATCAGGAAAAATATAAAGATACAAATGTGATGTGTTGGAGAAGGTGCGGCTCCAAGGAGGCAAATCATTTTCATATTTTCTGGGATTGCCCTAAATTAAGTCTATTTTGGGAAGGTATTCATAGAACATTAGTTAAGGTACTTAGGTCCCAGATACCTCTGAACTTTGAGACGCTCTATTTGGGGTATGTATTGTTTCTTGAACAGAAGGAAGATATAAAGTTGCTGCAGGCCCTCTTAGCGGCAAGTAAGAAATCAATCACTAGAAAATGGCTAAATCCAATACCACCTACATTAGAAGATTGGTACGAAATTATCTTGGAAATATTTAAAATGGAAAAGTTGACTTACTCCCTGAGAACTCAAAAAGAAAAATTTTATCAAATCTGGAATAAATGGATTGAATATATAACCCCAATGCGAGCAGACTTTAGATGACTCTCCTAATGACTTATACTGCTCTTCTCATCAACACAGTAATATTGCTAACGTAAGCACCCCTAGTCTAAATGTTTGTTTTTTTTTGTTTTCTTTTGGAAAATAGAGAATTAACACAAGTAAAGGGAAAGATTTGGGAAAGGGATAAAAAAATGAAAAAATTAAGTAAATAAGTACATAGGGATTGGATAATTATGTCTGCGGGCAGGAGCAAGCATGAACAAATTAGGATATAAACACCTACAATGGTTGATACATAGGCTTGTATACAACATTTTGGACCAGTGGAAATGGTCCAGAAGGGTTATATGGAAACTATTATTACCATTTTTCTTAACAACTAATTCCATTACTTAGCCTAATAGGTTATATTTACCACAGTACATAATTTTCTATTTAAGTGTTTATTTTCCTTTTATATCATCTCAATGTGTACTTAAGAATGTATAAATAATTGTAGTTTTATACATATAAAAAAATGGAAAAGGTTATATGTGTCAAAAAAGTACATGATATTTGTGAATTCCTTATCCAAATAAAAATAAAATTTAAAAAAAAAACGCTGGTTTCAACTCAAAATGACAGGTGTCCACACCAAGCATTTTTCAAAATATCTCCGTCCACAATAGAATGGATATTTGGGCGAATCTCCTCCTACTGGGCATGCGCAGGACACAGAAAACAAGCGAAGAGGAAACAGTATACTTGGTGCGTGTTTGTCCAGTTACAGACTAGAAAAAATTTAAAGGAATTGCTGTTGGTTCTCACGCAGAAGGACATAAAACTAAAAAACAACAAATACTGGAGCGTATGGAGGCAGCCGACGGGGAGTTCACGGACAGTATGACCCGGCCGACGACAAACATTGAAAAACTGACTAACTCTGTTGCATTAATAAAGCACCTTGTTAAATGTATAAAACACGTCTGTATCAGTGTTACCTTGTATTTCCATACAATATAACATTAGGCCGTTACACATCTATTGTCAGAGAAGTACTTGCATAAATATGTAAACCACCTTCATACAGGCAAGGACAGAAAACAGGGCAAAGTGAGTATATTTATTCAGTAAGCTATGGGTCAAAGTATTTGGTGAGTACATTTCTAACTCTTCTGGCTTCAGTCTCGTTGCCATCTGTTCTGAAATTGTTAGGTTGTGTGGGGGGGTTGTGTTCAAGAAAACAATAAAATGCTGCACTGCCGCCATCTGTTCTGGCACGTCATGACAGCGTTTTTAAATAATCAAAAAAGCTCACTTTACAATTTAACTCTCATGCTGTTCACACCGACTGCACGTTATAACAGCCGTCTGGCAGTGCTTGCTCAGTACCAAGCAGAAGCAGGAAAAGCAGTGTTGTTGTGGTGTTGTCATGACAGCGATTTTAAATATCTCTGTTTACCCTGTCTACACTACAACGCGCAACAATCGTTTTCAAATTTACACACTCTGGAGAGTGTTTTAGAAAAGCTCCGTTTTCGGGGGATGAAAACGCCATTTCAATGTGGACGGAGGGTCAAAACGAAGAGAAAAAGCTTCGTTTTCAAAATTATCTGGTGTAGTGTGGACGTAGCCTTAGTAGGTCAGGCAGCATCTAATGAAATGAATAAACTGTTGACATTTTGGGCCAAGACCCTTCTTCAGGAGTTGAGAAGGAGGTTTTTCATGAAGACGGGTCTCGACCTGAAATGTTGACTGTTTATTCATTTCCATAGGTGCTGCCTGACCTGCTAAGTTGTTCCAGTATTTTTTTTGTGTTGCAAATGATGTGAACGATCTTTTAAAAGTTTTTTAAAACAGGAATTGCTACTTTTCAATAAAATGGAATATAAAGTTGAATCAAAAATGAAAATCGAGAAGCTACTAGATTGTTGTAAAAACTTAGCTAATTTCACAACAAAAGTAAAATCTACTGTCTTCATTAGATCTTGTCCATCTGTTTTCTAGAGCTGCTCAGTGTGATTAACTTTCTGTCCTATGAAATGGTTTAGCAAGCCATTCAGTTGTACCATACAGCTACTTCAGGATATTAGAATAAACTAGGAAGCCCAACCAACAAAAATACATCAAAGGTAACCAAGCCAGTTAAAATGTATAGTTATGCTCATGAATATCAGAGACTTCAGCCGTCCCACACACTAGTCAAACAATAGCCTAGTGAAGTCATATCCACAATAATACGGTAGTGTACTGGTTAGCACAGTGCTCTACGGTACCAGCGACCTGTGTTCAATTCCTGCTGCTGTCTGTCAGGAGTTTGTACGTTCTCCCCGTGACTGCATGGGTTTACTCGGGGTGCTCCTGATTCCTCCCACAGTCCAAAGACATGCCAGTTGATGTGTTAATTGGTCATTTTAAATTGGCTCGTGATTATACTAGGAATAAATCGGGGTTTGCTGGCTGGTGCAGCTCGAACGGCCGGAAGGGCCTACTCCACACTGTATCTCAATAAATAAATATTTCTGTGATAGGACAGATCTTTTTAACATGCTAATATAATAATACATTGTTAGTAATGGTTCCAGGAATCCATCAATGTTGATTCTATGCCCCTGAACTTTTCTGGCATTAGATGAAATATATGCAAGGGAACCTGGCTTGCTAAATCAGCATTCTGCCTTAGAATGGGGTGGTGAGAGTAGCAAAGACATAGAATGTACTCTGGTAAGAGTGACCATTTGGAGATGCAGTGCTTTCTTAACAGATTCTGATGTGTTGTGTGACAGGTCAAGCAAATTAAAACTATGTAGCATGAGGCATTGTGGGCTACCAACAGTGGAGAAGTAGTCCATCAGGATCTGGAAGTTTATGGTCTGTCATCATATACAGTCTTCTACTATATTGAGATTGGACCTCACTTGTGAGGTCATGCTAATAATAGCAGCAGGTGAAATTGATCTGGTTAATTAACGACACTGTGTGTGTTACACGCTCAGTTATGATGATCACCATCTTTATTTTGGCAGAACTGGTGGAAATGGAACAATCCAGTTCCAGAAGCAAAAAATGCTTAAGTACTTAGCAGGTCAGGTCATATTTATGGGATGAAAAACAGAATTAAAATTTTGGGTTGAGGAGCTTTGTTGACCAGCTTACTTTCCCAGCAGAGGAGCATAATTCCAAGGTGGAAAATATTTGTGTTTAGTTTCTCTCTGTAATGACCATTTTAAAATACATTCTCCCCTCTTTTTATTAACTGGCATTTATTCTGCTTTTCTGTTTGCAAAGACAGGACTCCACAATTAATTAAGCAATCCCACAAGCAGCAGAATAGATTGGCCATCTGTGTTCCTGACATAAATAGGTGTGTAAATTGATGGACACTTAAAACAGCAAACAAGAGGAGGAGTATCCATGAGCATTCCTGTAATTAAGGTGGGAACTTAGTATGTGAATCCTAAGGGCAGGTTGGAGCGTATGCAGCAACCTCACTTTGAAGAATTGAAAGAATAATCATCCGCAGATTTTCACCATTGAGAAGCTAATACAGTACACAGATATTTAGAATTGATTAAATGCATTGTTATTACGTTTTTTGTTTGGAATGCTGTTGTTCACTTTCAATTGTTTGCATAACTTGTATTTATTTTATTTCTCTTGCACGTCGAGTGTTGGTCTATTATTTTTATTCTTTAATTGAGTTCTTTTGGGTTTCTTGCTTTGTGGCTACCTATGAGCAAGCAAATCTTAAGGTTGTATAATTTAGGCATTCGCTTGATAACGTATTTGAAATGGCTTTATATTGCAAAGGCCAAGAGCTATGTCAACATCTTATTCATTGAACTAAACCCTTTTGTTTTATCAGCACAGCCTGTGTGGAGACTGCCCTGTTGTGCCCTTTGTTTGAGAGTAGGATAAATACAGTTTGTTTGAATTGATTCCTGTCATCAGCGAAGTGATGGAAGGTGCAGAGTTTGGCTTAAAATGAACAAGTAGGTTGTTAGCAAAGTTCCATATGGCTCCACATTTCCTTGCATCCTTGGTCCAAAAATGAACTCCAGAGGTGAGGTGAGAATGAGCTCTTCACTGAATGTGGGTCTGATCTAAAAGAGAAGTTAATGGGAATTAAGAAGGAAGTTGGAGTCATCTAGAGCAAAGGAAAATGTTTGTGATTGTTGGAGGCCAATCATTTCATATCCAGTGTGTGACTTCAGGAGTCCCTCATGGTGGATTCAATTGCCAGCCATGCTTAGTTGCTAGATCAGTGTTTGAAGAAGGGATGTGTCCTGGTGATTGAAATGATCTGTTCCTTTTACATCTCCTCAGATAATATATGGCCCCATACTGAAAATATCATCCATACATGAGCTGATAAGTGACATGTAACAGTCATGCCAAATAAATTTTAGACACAAAATACTCTGCAGATGCTGGGGTTAGTCCTGACGAAGGGTTCCCGCCCAAAACATCGACTCATCATTTCCACAGATGCTGCCCGACCAAATAAATTTGAGATAATGACTATCAAACTACTTCCCTTTAACTCGAATGGCATTACTTTCATCAGTTCTATCAACAATTGGGATCACTATTGATATAAAATTTAACTGGACTAGTGTATAGATATTGTAGTTACAAGAAAGTCTTTATATTCAGTGAAAAATTGTTGATCTGCTGCTGATGAAAGTCTTTCACATGAATTTAATAGGATATACAGCACCTAATACATGGATTTTAAAACAGCACTTGGTGCATGGTGAGTACAGTAGATACCACTTACAAGATACGTTGCAGAGAGTCGTAAAGGTTTTTTTAACAGTATCTTCCAAGTCCCTAACCTTATTTAATGGAATTAATAAGAAAAGAACAGCAGATACATAGGAGTGCCATTGTCTGCAAGTTCCCCACTGGGTCAGGAGTGCCATTGTCTGCAAGTTCCCCACAGGGTCATACAGTATCTGACTTGGATGTATCATTTGTTTAGGTGATATTAAAATCCTGGATAATCTAATTTTATGGTGTGGTGGGAATATCTTCACCTACAGGGGTAGTTGTGGTTCCAGAAAGCAGCATACTAGCACATCAAGAGCACTTAAGGAAGGGTATTAAATGGGGATGTTCAGTGACATCTACATACTATGCATTAATAATTTTTAAAGTGGGTTCCACGTTTTTGACTCTGGAGAGTGGGTGTCTTTGTAGGAGTGGAAACCATTGACCTCTGGGCAAATTACATTTTGAACCAGTTTAAAGGATGGCAGAAAGTATAAACTTGAATAATTTAAGGCACAACTTTATATGTTAGATAAATGATCTTCTGCATTCAGTCATTCAATTAACACTGAAATTATTATACTTACAAGACAAAACATTTCAATTAGCCTTTTTGGAGATACTTTTATTTTCTTCTGGTCAGGAATAAAAGTATCAGATTAAATTATTTTGGAGATATTGTCATGTATATTTTTAATTGGTAGTTTGACTTTGCCTATTCCAGAGGCTTAAACTTCAATTTATTGTCTTATCTATTGTATTATTCTGCAATGAATATTGGTTAAGAAGCCAAAAAATCTAAATTTAGATATGGAAGCACATAGAAGGTTCCATTTCAGGAATTCTGAATTCAACAAGAACGAAAAAACAGTGCTGAATTTAATACAACATTTTTTCATACTTAATGCAAAAGTACCTTTGGGCAGATCAGTTTGAGTATGTCCCACATTTTTATACTTGATTCATGATTCTGTTGGTGCATAAAGATAAAAAAATTAGAATTACTTATCACATGATCAACTGGCTGGAGTGTTCACCAATATCTTTAACCTCTCACTTCAGCAGTCTGAGGTACCCACCTGCTTCAAGTAGGTTTCAATTATACCGGTGCCTAAGAAGAGCGTGGTAACCTGCCTCAAAGATTATCATCCAATGATTTACATCCACGGTGATGAAGTGTTTTGAGAGGTTAATGATGAAGCATATCAACTCCTGCATGAGAAGCGATTTGGATCCAGTCTGATTTGCCTACCGGTGCAACAAGTCCACAACAGATGCCATGTCATTGGCTTGTTACGCAGCGTTGGAATATCTGGATGACAACGATGCATATATCAGGATGCTCTTTATTGAATACAGCCAGGCATTCAATACTATCATCTCCTCCAAACTAATCAGTAAGCTTTAAGACCTTGGCCTCTATACCTCCTTGTGTAATTGGATCCTTGATTTCCTCATGTGCAAACCCAGTCATTTCGGATTGGCAACATCTCCTCCACGATCTCCAGCAGCAGAGGTGCACCACAAGGCAGTGTGCTTATCCCCCTGCTCTACTCACTTTGCACTTGTAACTGTGTGGCTAAGCACAGCTCCAATGCCATATTTAGGTTTGCTGATGACACCACTGTCATAGGTCTAATCAATGGTGAGGAATCAGCATACAGGAGCCAGGTGGAAAATCTGGCTGAGTGGTGCCATAATAACAACCTCTTACTCAATGTCAGCAAGACCATGGAACTAATTACTGACTTGAGGAGGAGGAAACTAGAGGTTGATGAGCCAGTCTTCATCAGAGGTGCAGAGGGTCAGCAACTCGGTGTCATTATTTCAGAGGACTTACCCTGGGCCCAGCACTTAAGTGCAATTATGAAGAAAGCACCATCAGCGCCTCTCCTTCTTTTCGGGTTTGTGAAGATTTGGCATGACATCTAAAACTTTGACTGGCTGCATTATAGCCTAGTATGGAAACACCAATGCCCTTGAATGGAAAATCCTACAAAAAATAGTGGGTGCAGCCCAGTCCATCATGGATAAAGCCCTCCCCACTATTGAGCACATTTGCACGTAACATTGTCTCTGGAAAGCAGCGTCCATCATCAGGGACCCCTCACTACCCAGGACATGCTCCCTTCTCACTGCTGCATCAAAAAGAAGGTGTAGGAGCCACAGGCTCTTGAACCAGCGGGGATAACTTCACTCAACTTCACTTGCCCCATCATTGACATGTTTCTACAACCAATGGAGTCGCCTTCAAGGACTCTTCATCTCATGTTCTAGCTATTTATTGTTTATTTATTTATTTTTCTTTGTATTTGCAGTTTGTTGTCTTTTGCACATTGGTTGAATGCTCAAGTTGGTGCAGTTTTCCATTGATTCTATTATGGTTATTATTCTATTATTACTATTACTTTATTGTCGCCAAACAATTGATACTAGAGCATACAATTATCTCAGTGATATTTGATTCTGCGCTTCGCGCTCCCTGGAGTACAAATCAATAGTAAATATTAGAAATTTAAATTATATATCATAAATAGAAAAGGGAAAGTAAGGTAGTGCAAAAAAAACCGAGATGCTGGTCCGTATATTTGGAGGGTACGGCCCAGATCCGGGTCAGAATCTGTTCAGCAGTTGTCACGTACCCCGTGACGGGAATAAAAAACCAGCAGAGATGGAAAACACTTTGGAGTCCAGTATTGCTATTAACTAATAATATTTATTAGTAACTACACAATACAGTAATATAAATGTAGATAAATCAAACAGGTTAGCAATGATTCATATATATGTGTGTGTGTGTGTGTATATATATATATATATATATATATATATATAAAAAAAAATTAAATATAAATTAAGTATGTAAGTTGAGGCCAGTTCATTGACTATATTTAAGAGGGAGTT
This sequence comes from Mobula birostris, assembly GCF_030028105.1. Taxonomy (NCBI): domain Eukaryota; kingdom Metazoa; phylum Chordata; class Chondrichthyes; order Myliobatiformes; family Myliobatidae; genus Mobula; species Mobula birostris. The sequence continues at coordinate 167,732,159 of NC_092375.1, read as the reverse complement.
AGGTATGGCCCTTATGGCTAAAGGGATCAGGGGGTATGGAGGGAAGGCTGGTACAGGGTTCTGAGTTGGATGATCAGCCATGATCATACTGAATGGCAGTGCAGGCTAGAAGGGCCGAATGGCCTACTCCTGCACCTATTTTCTATGTTTCTAAATATCAGTAAGTGTGGAAATATATGTATGAAAAACCAAGTTTCTTTAAGTCTAGGGTTAAAAAGATACAGTCTTATGATGATGAGTAAAGTTCAGTTCAGTTCGTGGTATGGAATTGAGTAGTGATGGGGAAAGGGGGGGGGAGAAATTTGAGTCTTCAGGTGAGCTGACGCCATCAATCTTCTCGTTGTCCTTCGAAATCCTTTGAAAGTCACTGACAGTGACTTTAACAAAAGGGACCGGTTTTCTGTGGTGGAACTATCCCCCAGGCGAGGGTGGACACATGGACAACTCCCCACCAGTCAACCCCTTCCCTTTCCACTGCAAGAGCGATGGATCGATCTGCCTGATCGATCCTCTAAAACCCACTTTTTCTGTGGGCACAACAATGCTCATTCAGTGTCCAAAACATGTGTCTGAGGTCTATCATCTGACCTCCTATTTATCTCACTGTGCTGGATACTAGCTGTCATTCAAATAACTCCTCCTTCCTCTCTGTCTGTAAGAAAATCACAAGCAGGCGAATGTCCTTGAGAGGTATCAACACGCCGCCAAAAATCATAACATCAAGTGTCCATCAAATAACACTGCTTTCGGTCACCATAGCAACTTACGAGCTGCTCAGTGCTGTCTCCAACTCAGCAGAAATCCAAAAGTTAGCCAGTTCTTCCTCGTGCCTTAAAGTGACAGTCCAACAGTTAGTCTTCGTCTCTCTCTCTCTCTTTCAAAACAAGATATCGATGTTAAGTAACTCTCTCTCTCTCTTTTCAAAAGCACAGTTAATAGGGGTAAATGAGCATGAAAGGGTAATTCAGGATCCCGTCACACAGTCTTATCACAGTTGGAAAGAAGCTGTTCCCAAATCTGACCATATGAGTCTTCAAGCTCCTGCGCCTTCTCCTGGTGAGAAGAGGGACGAAAAGTGTGTTGGCTGGGTGGGTCGTGTCTTTGATTATCCTGGCAGCACTGCTCTGACTGCGTGCGGTGTAAAGTGAGTCCAAGGACGGAAGATTGGTTCGTGTGATGTGCTGGACTGTGTTCACTATCTTCTGCAGCTTCTTCCGGTCTTGGACAGGACAACTTCCATATTAAGTATGCCTGCAAGAAAATGAGTTTCAGAGTTGCATATGGTGACATGTATGTTCGTTGATAATAAATTTACTTTGAACTTTGTACATTGAAGCTTCAGTGAAATGTGGTTTCTGCATCAGAGCAAATCAGCGAAGGTTATGCAAGGTAGCCTGCAACTGTCACCATGCCTCCAGAACCAACATAGCATGCCCACAACTCACTAGCCCTAACCATACATCTTTGTGGTGTATGGGAAGAAACTGGAGCACCTGGAGGAAACCCATGTGGTCACAGGGAGAGTGTATAAACACTTTACAGACAGCAGCAGGAATCAAATTCTGATCTCTCAGTCAGGGTGCTACAAAGTGTTGCACTAATTATTATACTACTATGTCACCCATAAGTGTTTCTCTCAGTTAATTTTCTTTCTTTAGCTAAAAGGTTTTCACCAACTGTATTATAACAATGTCATACTAGCTGATTCAGTAACAGAAGTAGCACTGGTAATAGTTATGTACCTAGTTATGATGTTATTAAATCAGCTTGTATGGCATTGCTGTTGTACTACATAGCCTCGTTTAGTGAAAACTTTTCAGCTAATGCATTAGTGTGTCCACTTGTTGATAATTGTATTGCAGCTGCTAAATACGTAAATATTTATTTAATGGAAAGCCCGTTATTTCCTGTTGCTATTGACTTTGTCTTGCACAGCAGCATACTCCTAAGTGAATCACAGATCTGATTTCTCTTGTGATATTTTGTTAAAAGTTTTCTGCAATATTGCTAATGGGAATTATGGTTGGACTTTCTCATGAAGCTGTTTGGTTTTTAAGACTAAACCTATGTGTCGCCAGCAGATGGAGCTGTGTGAAAGTTGTCTACAATATTCTGTTTCCAAGTGGATTGGTTCCTGAGATAACCTTCAGATATGTTTTAGTTTATGTCTTGATAAAATATATTAATCTGACAAATTGATACTAAAAATTAAAGTACTACTGTTTTAGTAACAGATGTTTACCTTTCCTCCCAAATGATATTGTTTCAATGGAAATTAAGGAGGAATCTGGAAGCTGTCTGGAATCCCATCTATCACAAAGTAAGTAGGTCTCATTTCAGCCACAAGATACTGCTGTACAGTTCCCCGGGGTAGAATCCTAGCTTTATCAATGGCCTTATCTCTCTCATAGGGTTAGAAGTAGGAATAAACTTTGATTTTATTCACAGTTTGAAAGCAAGATCTCTTAACAACCAAACATGGTTATGTGGCAAGTGTAACCTAACCATTATAAGTGCTAGGCAATAACCATTTCTTGCAAAAAAGGAGTCTAACCTTAATCCCTTGACTTTCAACACCAAAGTTTTGAGAGTTGCCTTTGATTAGAAACACAATTGAACCAACTGCTTAACTATTTACTGTGTCTAAGAGAAAACATCATGAATGGGGTATCCTTCACCAAGTAACACTTCTTGGCTCCTCAAAGCATCTACAAGGCACATCAGGACTGTAATTTAATAATCTTCACATCTGGCTGTTCCAATAAAGCGCAAGAAGCTCTACAGAAAAAAGTATCTAGCTTGATAAGCACCCTACCTGTGCACTGAAGCTCAAATGTACATCTACATCATGCTCCATGGAAAATTAATTAAAGTCTTCTCAACCGCACCTCTTAACTCCTTAAAGTGCACTGCATGAAAGGCATGAGTTCCCTCTTCATTGACACTGAACTTAAATCCTGGAATTCCCTACCCAATGACATTGTGGAGTGTATTCACTAAAATGAATGTAGTAATTCAAAACAGAGATGACCCTCTTGAGTAATTAGCAATGGTAGCCTTGTCATCATTGTTAACATCCTGTAAATTACTTTTTAAAATCTGTGAGATTAATTTTTATTGGCAAATCAGGATCATTATGACTAAAATAACCACGTATTTTGATTAGGCTTTCAGTTGATGGAAAAAATATTATATTGAATTTACATCTGTGGCAGCAATGTTTTATTTTCTTAGTGACAAAGTACACAGGTTATGATCAGCCTCTCTTGTTTTTCACTCTATTAAGGGATTGATGGTAGTTTAATGGTTCCCTAATGTGACCTTGAATTAGTTCAGTCAGCAACAGCAATCAGAAAATCATTTGCTGTGATCACAGTTTTTGTTGGTTTACATTGTGTGACTTTTGGCAAAATCCTGAAATGTTTCAGAAGTCACCTTGGGTCATACTAATTGACTTTCATTATCCTGCCTTTATCACATTATGGTTTATTCCCACATAACATGAGGGAAAGTCAGGCAAACCAGTGTTACATGGCACATTCAAATTCCACAGACTGTTTCATGGCAAAAGTAATCTTGGCTAAAGCCAGATAGGGATGCAAGTTGTATGTAATGCTTTGAGGTGACAGCAGAAAGCAAAATAGGTTCTGAAAAAGGGTCACAGACCTCAAACATTGACTTTCTCTTTCCACAGATGCTACCAAACTTGCTGAATTTTTGTTCTCCAAGAATGTTGTCATGTTTCAATGTTTAATGGTATTGGATCAAGGCTTCATGTGTAATGATGTGTATTTATGCAACACCTCTTGTTAAAAGTTTTAAGACTTCTCACTGGCATTCCAATTAGACTTGGATTATCACAGAGTCAAAGAAGGAGACAGTTAAACACATGATGAAAGACTTGCAAACTGTATTAGAATTTTTAAATTATTTCCCAACAAATGAGTGTCAGCAGCAAATCCAGAATTTATTGCCCATCCCTAATTACCCTTGAAGATGGGGGGTGAGCCTCTGCTCTGAATAGCTGCAGTTCAGATGATGTTTCCACTGAAATTGAGCAGTGTGTTCCAGGTTCTATACACGGCTAGAGTAAATGAAGTTTATGTCACCATACTTATGGTATGAAGGCTAAGACTCCTTGTTTTATTCCAACTATTCAAAACAAAACAAAATTTCATTAAGATCTGGCCCAGATTTTTCTGTAACTTGTCATGTGTTAAGAGACCTTTTCAGGCTACTGAAACATAGTCTAAACTTGTGCAACTTTTTTAGCACGCCCAGGAGGAGAACCCACAGGGAGACAGCATTTCTATGAATGTACTGCCATTGATAGTGCCTTGTGATGGTGGATATCACTGGTTTGGGAGGTGCTGTTGGAGTAGCAGGGCAAGTGTCTGAAGTCCCAACAAACCACACCATTTAATATTGTATAAGGTGCAAGTCTAGCCATTGGAAAGTTTTCTTTTCCTTTGATGCCTACTGACTTCAGACTTACCAGGGTGTATTGCCTTCAGAATTTGGCTTTTTGGCGCAAAGGCTTTGTTAGGGTCTGGTGCTCAGCTGTTGTGGTGAAACCCAAACTGGGCATCAATAGGCATTTTATTGGTAAGCAAGTACCACTTTAATAGCAGTGTTGCTTCAGTTTCCATCACTTTGATGATTAAGAGGATCATCTGAAGCTTCTTATAAAAAAAAAAATAGAATGAAGTGAAATAAATATGTGTTTAAGAATCAGTTTTGATGAAGGGTCACAGACCTGAAACGGGGAAATGAAGAAAAAAGCCTTGGCAGCCAAAGATGTTCCACATTGGATTAAGTTTAAGAATCTCACGTGGTCTGTACATACCGGCTGTGTGGTGAAAAAAGCACAACATCACCTCTTTCACCTCAGATGGTTGAAGAAGTTTGGCATGAGTCCCCAACTCCTAAGGACTTTCTACAGGGTCATAATTGAGAGCATCCTCACTGACTGCTTTACTGACTGGTATGGGAACTGTACTTCCCTGAATCACAGGACTCTGCAGAGAGTGGTGCGGACAGCCCAGCATGTCTGTAGATGTGAACTTCCCACTATTCAGGACATTTACAGTGACAGGTGTGTAAAAAGGGCCCAAGGGATCATTGGGGACCCAAATCACCCCAACCACAAAGTGTTTCAGCTGCTACCATCCAGGAAACAGTATCACAGCATTAAAGACAGGGCCAATAGTAGGCTCCGGCACAGCTTCTTCCACCAGACCATCAGGCTGATTAATTCACACTGATACAATTGTGATTCTATGCTATATTGATTGTCCTGCTATTTATTCCAAATTACCATAAATTGCACATTGGACATTTAGATGGAGAAATAAAGTAAAGATTTTTACTCATGTATGTGAAGGATGTAAGTAATGAAGTCAATTCAATTGAATTCAAGTTTATGCAAGATGTTAGAGAAGGAATAAAAGCTTTTATAAAGTTGGAGGGAACTCCATAGACATTGAAGGATATGAACATGTGGGTTCCAGCCAATCCAAGTAAATATGAAGAGGGTTTCCACCTTGACCACCCTCCTTGGCAGTGAGTTCCTGTACTCTCTGCAAATATTTCCCCCCCCCCCCATTCTCTTCAATTCAGCCGATTGCCTCGCCAAATTTGAGGGAATGGATGGATGAAATTAGCATAATCAAGATTACAATGTGATCTGAGTAGTGTGATCTCATCATGGTAGCTGTGTTTATACGGCAGTTAATGGTGTGATTCTCATAGCTACTGTAGTAGTTTCAGCTATATCAGTTATTACTGCCAGCTCCCATTGCATTCTGTCCTCCCAAAGAAAAAGTTGTGTTTGTTACTTGCTACTGTGTTACAGAAGGTAAAAATTAAGTGTTCTGAAATTTCAAGGAAACTATACTCTTCGAGACCTCATTGATGTTAAGCTTTGAAAGCTGTTAAGTTCAAACTATGGGAGTATCTCCTCTTGGGCTTTTAAAGACTTCAGTTCTACTTGTCACCATTGCTATATTGTAGTTTTACCACTTCTCAAATAAAAATGACCGTGTTTTATGAAAAAAAAGGAGAAAAACTGAAATAACTTTGAAGCAACATTTTAATAATGTACTCTATTTAACACTTTAGTATTAGCTCTGTAAGGTAGAGTGGACTGAATTGATTTTAATTATTCCATCAAATAAATTTTGGGAATCATATAATTAGGTATTATTTGATGTGATAAAATACAACTCTCACTTTATCTCCAGCTGCAAGAATTTATCCAATTGGTTTCCAGTTTAAAAAAAAGTGGAAATTGGTAAAATTTCTCAGTTCCTTGCATTGTATTGTGGCTCTGAAATAAAATATGGATTTTGAAAATGTATTCTTGGAAATCTGGAATAATTTATTTTTAGAACAGAAGGGCTAATTGGAATTTCACCACTGTTCAAAACATTTCTGGAAAGCAATTGATATTTGTTGATTTCCTTTTATATTGCGTAGTGTTAGTGCCAGATTTGACAGTGACCAGTTGTGTGAATTGCATGGAAATAGTGAGTTAATTAATTAATTAATTGCACTCAACTAATTATAAATAAGGAAATAAAGCCTAGGGAAATGCTTTTAGAGAAGCTTATCATGCTAAATTTTTGTATTTTTGTATATACTAACTACACAAGTATGGAGGGGAGTAAATGCACTGTGCTTTGGATTAACTACTTGTTAGTGCTCCTTGACTCTCAAATGCTTCCTCCCACATTCTGAAATTCTTTTGGACTCATGAGTATAGGAGCCTGTCGTGAAACATGACCACACACCATGCTCCGTGTAACTGCAGATTTCATCAGCTTCATCTGGCAGGAAATGTCCTCTCCTATTGGAAAATTACAAGTCTGAAGTACATGAACTTATCCAAAGGGACCAAATGTTGATACATCCTTTGAAGAAGGGAACTTGTGGAGCATTTGTTCCTCCTTTCAAGTATGTGTGAGATGCTTGTACAGTACTTGTAATAGTAAATAATTCCTTGGACAGACTTCTTTCTTAAAATATGAATTTCATAATTCAAAAACTGCAGTCATAATGATCCAAGATTACTAAAACACAACATCAAAAATACAACTAGTGAACTATGTAAATACTCTTTAGTCAGTTTCTCATAATCTCTATTTTTTTCAAACCAGTTCTGCAGAGCACCTGCAAAAATGTGTGGTTGACTGGCATGGCAACATGGTGATTGCTTTACAGCCTTGTGCTTCCTTAATAGTCTTCAAGGTCATGCAGATTTGCAATAAAATCAATTATAGTACCTTAATAGGATGTGTTAGAACAGATTTTTTTCAAATGTTTTAAAATTTGTTAATAAAATAAGTTTGACTTTTACAATAATGTATCATTGTTGTAATAGACTTGTAAATTTGGCCTTTGCTTTTTGGTTTATATAAATATTTAAAATACATATTGCCTTTGAATCCCTTTGTGTTAAGAGGCTTCTTTCTGTATTTGTCACAAAAGCATTGCCAACTATGTCTGCAATTTTTCTGCTTTGACCTTGATGGCTTGACCTCCTTTTCAGTTCAAATGGCTAATAAAATATGGTCTTCCTAAGTCCTGGAGCTGCACAATGTCAATAGCGACTAATGAAATAAAGTTTAACAGATCCTGGAAAGTACTGGAACTGTTACTGAATAATTCTGTTTGGATTTTGAAACACTAAACAGAACTTGCAACTTCTGATATTTTTCTGCAGTCACATTTTTCAGATGTATGACCTGATGTATTCTACACTTTTTCTGTAAACTTCAAATAATGATGTGCATTCTGGCTTTGAAACAGTAAAAACAATTATGCAGATTGCCCGTATTTGACTGATAGTGTTGTAATTAAAGAATAACCAAATTTATTCCTAATTTATTTTTACTTTCCTATATTTGCACAGTGCAATTAATTTACATTAGGTGACTAGCTTAAAGTTGTGGTGCCTTGGAAAATTATTTGGTTTATCTTTTTTGGTAAGCAATGACACACAGTTTTACCATTTTGTACTTAATCGATTTTAATGACTTTTTCCCGTTCACTTACATAACTGTAAAGGTTTGACAATCAGCAACTGAAAAGGTAGAGTTCTTGTTTGATTCCAAAGTTTAGGTCATTATCTGGATAATGATTGGCATCATTAACATAATTTTTGAGATGTTACGTTTTGTAAATGGTGTTATAAATAGGGATGCAACCGTTTTCACATCTTAGTTTAATGTGCAACCTTGAATTGTACTTTTAATATTGAAAGTACTTAACCTTTTTAAATTTTGAGAAAATTGTCATTTTCAATATAAACTATATTCATGTAAATTAGCTTTTCATTCAGAAAAATATATCTTTGACTGCTACTTCAAAGTGAACTTGTAATGAAGCATCCTTTCAACCATTCTCTGTAATAATAATTTTTAAATACTGTCATGCAACACTTTGGTAATGAATCAAGAGGTGGACTGTATTCTTTTGAGAAATGATTTCTGATTGCATAAATTTTGTTTGAAGTATGTTGGATATGACAACCGATATCAGAATGAATTTGTGAAGGTAAATCAAATATTTTTATTACAGTGTAGGTTTTTAAGAAGTAAGTCAAATGGCATACAGGATGGTGTTTTCCTTCCTTAAGTTAGGGATCATAAGTTTCAAATAAAGGATTGGTGAGATGAGAGTAAATGTCTTAATCCAGAAGGCAGTGAATCCTTAGAATTCTGTCAAAGGGCGCTGTGAAAATGCCATTGCTCAGTACATTTAACACAGAGACTAATGGATTTCTGGAAATCAGAAGTATCATGCAATAAGGGATTAGTGCAGGAAAGTGATGCAGGGGTAAAGATCAATTACAAACTGATTGAATGTTGGAGGGGAAAAGTGGCCTGTTCCTGCTTCTATTTCTCATGCTTTTAAAGGATGCAATATCTGGGAGTGATGTTTGTAATATATACTGTGTTGGTCTCCTAATCTTTAAAAACAAAGAATTACTTACCTTAGAGGTTGTGCAGCAGAAACTAAACACATTATTCCCTGGGATGAAAATCAAAAAGAAAAAAAAATCCTTAAAAAATCTTTTTAGGAAAAATGTGGTAAACACCTAGTAGGCCAGTTAGCATCTGTAGAAAGTAAAACAGAGTTGGAGACCCTTCATCAGAACCGGAAAAAATACATTTAAAAAAAAATGTGATTTTTAATCTTTTCTAGTTCTGATGAAGGAGCTCGGGCCTTAACTTTCTTACTCTTTCCACAGAATAGATGCTGCTTGACGTGTTAATAGCATTTTCTGTTTTGGTTCCTACGATGACTGATTACCTGCACATGGAGAGACTGAGGAGACTAGGCATGCATTCTGTAGACTATCAGAATGAGAGGTAATCTCAGTGAAACTTACAAATTTCATTTAGCCCAATATCTGCTTTCTGTAGGGATGGATCCCCCTGTGATTCCCTTGTCTACTCCAGGGGTCCCCAACCTTTTTTGCACCGCAAACCGGGTTAATATTAACAATATTCTCGCAGACCGGCAGACTGCGGGGGGGGGGGGGTGTGTTCAAGTAGGGTTAAACTCACCTTAACATGTTTTTTTACAGTTAGGGTTGCCAATTTTCTCACTCCCAAATAAGGGACAAAAGTAGCAGTCAAATCCCGGGATACTTTATCCCTGGAAAGACTACCATGCGCGGGCACCTGTGTAGTGCCGATTTTTTTCCCCACAAATCGGTTTTGCCTCCACCTTCCGGACTACACTGTACATACATTACTTCTACTTTATATAGGCTGTGTATTTATCATATTATTCCTGCTTTTACTATATGTTAGTGTTATTTATTTTCGGTTTTATGTGTTATTTGGTATGATTTGTTAGATTATTTTTTGGGTCTGGGAATGCTCAAAAATTTTTCCCATATAAATTAATGGTAATTACTTTGCTTCACGCCATTTTGGCACGAAAGGTTTCATAGGAACGCTCTACCTTAGCGGGGTAAATACGGGACAAGGACGGTCCCGTATGGGACTAACCAACTTAGCCCAAAATATGGGATGTCCCGGCAAATACGGGACAGTTGGCAACCCAATGTTCAAGTTCAACATTCCGTGACAGGGAATGTTGAAGGGTGCAGCTGACTCATATCGTTTCCTCACGACCCGGTAGCACACGCTTTGCGGCCCGGTACTGGTCCGCGGCCCGGTGGTTGGGGATCGCTGGTCTATTCATTCCTCCCCACTAATCTCCCTCCTGGCATGTATCCCTGCAATTAGCACAAGTGCTACACATGCTCATTCACCTCCATTCAGGGCCCCAAACAGTCCTTCCAGGTGAGGCAACACTTCATCTGCCAATCTGCTGGGGTTGTCTATTGTAGCTGGCGCTCCTGATGTGGCCTGCACTACATGGATGACACCTGACATAAATTGGGGGACCGCTTTGTCGAGGACCTCCACTCCAACCGCCAAGAACAAAATTTCCCAGTGGCTAATTATTTTAATTCCTATTGCCCATTCCCGTTCTAACATGTTGGTCCATAGCCTTCTCTTTTGCTGCAATGAAGCCACTATCAGGTGGAGGATCAACATCGTGTATTCCTTGGAGGGAGTGTCATGAACACTGATGACATGAAAACTGATTTCTTCTTCTGGTAATTTTTTCTGTTTTTCTCTCTCTTTATTCTTTTCCCTCCCCCTCCCTCTTCTTCTCTCCTATTCTCCACTCCGGCCCCTCATCTTGTCCACTCTCCTCTCTTATCATATTCCTTCTTCTCCAGCCCTTTACCTTTCCCACCCACCTGATTTAAGCTATCACCTTCTAGCTTGTCCTCCTTCCCATCCACCCCACCTTTTTACTCTAGTGTCTTCCTTCCCCCTTCCTTACCAGTCCTGGTGAAGGGGACCGGCCTGAAATGTTGACTGTTTGTTTATTTTCATAGATGCTGCCTGACCTACTGAGTTCCTCCAGCATTTGTATTTGTTGCTCCGGATTTTCAACATTTGCAGAGTCTCCTGTGTTTAAAATTTCATATAAGCTTGATAATGTTGATGCAGGGAGTATGGTTTTGGGGGATGTTAAGTTCCAGGGGTCACTACTTCAGAATGAGGTGTGGATCATTTAGAACTGAGTCGGGTAAAAACTGGTAGATCTTTCTAAATCTCTACCTAAGAGGATTGTAGAGAGTCTGTTATTGAGTTCATTCAAAACAGAGGTTAATAGATTTCAGGATATTAAGTGAGGTAAGGGAAATGGAAACGGTGCTGGAAAATGGATGAGGTACAAGACCAGCCATATTACAGATGGATTTGAAACATTTTTAAAGTGCTGGGTTGGTGCTTCTAATTATTGCATTTGTTCTTGTCTTGTAGCAATAATCAGATAGTTGAAAAGAAGCTGTTATTCAGATACAATTTTCTTGTCATAAGATTTTTCTATAGGCTGGGTTAATTTCTAAAGACTAACCAGTTACTGAAGAGAGGTGCTGATTGCATGTCAGTTTCATGTTGCAGAATAAATGATTTTGTGATCTATTTGAAGTTACTAAACACTTTAAAGCATTTGTTGCATCCAATGCACTCGGACTTCATCTCTTATGTTCGTAAGTTCCACTAAAACTAATACGAGAGCAGCCTCTCGCTGGAAATCCCTAACACTTAACATATTTAAAAAATACTTTCACAAAATTTATTAATGTTGTACACTGAAGTATCATTGTTTATAGCTTTATAAAATGCATCTTGAAAAACATAATGTATAATTCCTAAGGATCCTCTTGCTAGACACATGCTATTATTGGTCTTATAAGTATTATTTACAGTTTCTATGCTATTATTTAAGTTTTGCTCTGAAAAGGTAGTAATTTAGTGAATTAGGAACTGCAGTTTTTTTATAAATCAATATACTTTCATCTAATGATGACATCTCCAAAGAAATCCCGAAGACATACTTACTGGGTAGGTTAATTGGCCGTAGTAAATTTTTCTGTGATTAGGTTAGGATTGAATTGGGATTACTGGGTGCTGTGGCTCAAAAGGACGTCAATTTTATCACTTTTCCTACCATCTTCCAGCCATCACTTCTCTACCTTTCCTAGATCTCTTGTCTCCATCTCTATTATCAACTGATATTTTCTCTAAGTCTCACAACTGCCACAGCTACATCAACTACACATACTCCCACCCTGTCTTTGTTAGGATACCATTCCTTTCTCCCAGTTTCTTTGTCTCCACTACATTTGTTCTCAAAATGATACTTCCAATTCCAAAACTTCTGAAATGTCCTCCTTTATCAAAAAACATGGCCACCCTCTACCATTCTTGATGTGGCCCTCAGTCACATTCCCTTAATTTCCTGCATGTCTTGCAACATTTGTCCTTGCACAACCATCATTAGCAGAGACTTATTCGCTTCTTCCAGGTGAAGCAGAGATTCACGTGCACCTTCAAAACTCAATTTATTGGATGTTGGTGCTCTTAACGTGGCCAACGTGGCCTCCCCTACATTGGTGAGACCAAGTATAGACTTGTATATTGGTGAGACCAAGTGTAGACCTTGTTCCAACTGTATATCAGCCACATGTCTATCCATCTGGATTGAATCTTCCTTGGCCTACCTTTCTTATCACCACTCCCCGTCTCATTTCATCTGCCCATCATCCTTCCCTTATCTGATTCCACATCACCAACTAACCTCTGTGTCTACCTTCCCTTTCCCTGCCCCTAACAACTGGCTCCATCTATCCAGTTTTTCCCTATATCTGCTCCCACCTAATATCTATTAGGCCCTGTCTTAAAACTCCCCCCTTTCCCTCCTCCACCTGGCTCCATTTGCCATCAACCCCACTTCACCTGATTCCATTTACTACCTGCTAGCCTCTGTCTCAAAACTTACTCACTTCTTTATACTGTCCATTTCCCTCAAACCCTCAGTACTGATGCAGAATCTTGAGGTAAAACATCAATTATGACTTTACATTCACAGATGCTGCTTGACCTACTGAGTTCTTGCAATAACCTGCGTTTTGTAGCTGGTGGCTCTTACAGAGAATACAGTGTGGAATAAACTCTTGACAATACTATAATCAAAAGCTTTTGTTGTAGACAAAGCATAGTGGAAATTTTATATTTTAGTTTTATTTTTAAATTCCATGATGATTTATTAAATTGAGTAGAACTGAACTACCTGTGGAGGCATTCAATAACGGGGCCCTGTTTAAATGTACTTTCTGCTTAAGTAAAATTAATTTTTATTGATGTCTCATACTGTAGAGTTATTAAACATTTTCAGTATCATTCTTGTTTCATAGAGAATATATTTGTCTTATTTTATGCAACCTGCTACAGCAGTTATTTAAGTGTCCTTTATCAGCTAAAACTATAAACAAAGGTAACATCAATGGGTTAGAATATTAATGTTGTTTTGTGGTTTCAATTCAGAATCAGTAGATTATATTGTGATGAATTGCTGAATGGTTCATTTCCTCAAACAATTTCTCACTAAGCTTGTCTGACAGCTTCTATATTGCTGCTCCCCGTAATTTGTAGTATAATAATGGCTGCTGTGAGATATCTCTGTATCACTCCTATGACCTTTAATAAGGATTACCACCCTCTGTAGGTGACAAAATGTAATTACAAACAGGCAATGTCCCAAAGAGAAATCATTAACAGCTGCAGCCAGTTCATTACTTTCCTAACCACTGCAGTTAAAAATGATAAATACAAAGATGCAGACAAGCTATCAAAAACATCTAACGTCTGAATTTTTAATTGTACAGTATGAATCCATTTTAATGATTAAAATAACAATAATTATATTGCTCTGATGCACTTTAATTGGTCTTTGTCCATCCTTGGGAGATCATTAATTCATGTTTTAAGGTTTATTGATAGTATTACTTAATGAATCCAAATATTATTATATTTGATCTAGATGTTGTAGCAATTTGTGTCCTTAGCAGCAGATATCTAAAAGAGCAGCTGTTGCATTTTCAAATCTTGTCTTCCTCGGGGAAAACATGTTTGCAGTTGTCATGAGTATACAGCAAATGGCTGGTGCAATAAAGCGCAAGCTAAAGCTTTTGAATCTTTAAAACTATATGAATTTTATTGCTCATGATAAGTGCTTTGATCTCTGTTCTGTACTTAAGCCTATAATTATGTAGTCTAATTGCTAAGTGTATTTTTCACTATAAATCCTACTTGTGATTTGTAACTGAGTTCAATAGCAGGTCTGTCCTTTTAATTAGATTGAATTATTAGCTTTAAGGTGATTCTGCAATTACCATCCTGTAATCCTATTATCATTGTAGATTTCAACAATATCATTCAATTCTCCTGACTCCCAAAAACTGCAAATGATGGGTAAAATGAATAATAATCATGTGCCATCTTTTTCACACAGGAAATAATATATCCAGTGCTACTGAACTTCATTCCCACCCCTAGAACACTTATGATGGAATCACTTCTAGCAGATGAAGTCTGGGTTTTGTTCAATCCTATTCTCTAAACTAAAAATTACAGAAATTGGCCATATGAAGAATTTTACATTTTTATACGTTGGGAGATTCCCTACTTTTTCTTGTTCCTGAAATGTTTAAGTTATTTTTATTGGTGTAGATCTACTGCTTAAATTAATAAATATGCAGGACTCATTTCAAAAAACTTTATAAGCTTTTGAGGTTTTGAATAAGGTTCATCCATATTTATAAAGCACGGGTTATGAATTTCAGAAAGATTAGAGGAGGACATTCACACAGAGAAGTATGAATCTGATCTTTGCTTTATGGCTTAGCTAATCAATGGTGGAAAGACACCAGTGCACTCTTGTACATTTGAAGATGTTTGTTGCATTATGCATTACATAATTCAATTTCTCCTTTCCAACATGTGGTAATTCATTCTATGGTCTGGTTTCAGTGATATAAATAGCCATAGTTGACTATGTGACTATGTTTTGGTGTGAATTTGGAACAAGTTAGTGTTAGAGGAAGGTCTATAAATGTTTCCAGGCAGCTGTGTGTGAATAGAGGGCACTATAGGCAAAGGTGACCATCTTATTTGACATTGATAAAGTTACTGTTTAAGAGATGCTGTCAATGGTATCTTGTCTTTTTTCTCCCCCCTCTGTCCCCTCATACTTCATTTTCTAACCTCAAAGTTCAAAGTAAATGTATTACCAAAGTACACACGTTACCATATACAACCGAGAGATTAATTTTCTTGTAGGCATTTGTAGTAAATAGAAAGAAACACAAAAGAGTTAATGAAAAACTGTACCTGACGGAGACCTACCAATCCTCATAGAGGTATCAGAAGTGTAGAGAATGAGCAGTTTCAAGTTTCTGGGTGTCAAGATCTCTGAGGACCTAACCTGGTCTTGACATATCGATGCAGCTACAAGGAAGGCAAGACAGCAGCTATACTTCATTAGGTGTTTGAAAAGATATGGTATGTCAACAAAAACACTCAAAATCTTGTATAGATGTACCGTGGAGAGCGTTCTGACAGGCTACATCACTGTCTGGTATTAGGGTGGGGGGAGGGGAATGCGGTGCCTACTGCACAGGACCGAAAGAGGCTGCAGTGGGTTGTAATTTTAGTCGGCTCCATCTTGGATACTAGCTTACACAGTAACCAGGACATCTTCAAGGAATGGTGTTTCAGAAAGGCAGTGTCCATTATTAATGACCCCCAGCACCCAGGGCCTGCCTTTTTCTCACTGTTACCATCAGGTAGGAGGTACAGAAGCCTGAAGGCACACACTTAGTGATTCAGGAACAGCTTCTTTTCCTCTGCCATCTCATTCCTAAATGAACATTGATCCTGTGAACACTACATCACTTTTTAAATGTATATTACTTATGTTTTTGCATGATTTTTAATCTATTCATTATACATATACTGTAATTTATTTATTTATTATTCTTTTTCTATATTATGTATTGCATTGAACTGCTGCTGCTGCTAAGTTAGCAAATTTCAGGACACATGCCAGTGATAATAACGCAAACAACAGGAATTCTGCAGGTGCTGAAAATTCAAGCAACACACATCAAAGTTGCTGATGAACGCAGCAGGCCAGGCAGCATCTCTAGGAAGAGGTGCAGTCGACGTTTCAGGCCGAGACCCTTCGTCAGGTCCGAAGAGTCTCGGCCTGAAACGTCGACTGCACCTCTTCCTAGAGATGCTGCCTGGCCTGCTGCATTCACCAGCAACTTTTATGTGTGTTCCAGTGATAACCTGATTCTGATTCTAACAAACAGACAACCAACATGCAAAAACCAAACTATGCAAATACAAAAAGAAATGAATAATAAGAAATTAAATAAACATTAAATATCAAGAACATGGGTGGTAGAGTCCTTAAAAATAAGTCCATAGGTTGTGAATTAGTTCAGTGTTGGGGTGAGTGAAGTTAATTCCCTTTGGTTCCAGAGCCTAATGGTTGAGGGGTAATATTGCTCCTGAATTTGGTGGTATGGGATTTGGGGGTTTCTGTAACTCCTTCCTAATGGCAACAGAAAGAAGAGAGCATGGCCTGGATGGTGGGGGTCCTTGATGATAGTAGTTGATTTCCTATGACAGCACTCCTTGCAGATGTGCTCAGTGGTGGGCAAGGCTTTACTTGTGATGGAACAGTTTTTTCTGTTCAAGGACACTGATGTTCCTATACCAGGATGTGATGCAACCAGTCAGTATGCTTTCCACTGCACATCTTTAGAAGTGTGTCAGAGTTTTATATGACATGCCAAACATGAGCAAACTTCTAAGTAGAGTTGACGCTGTGCCTTCTTTGTAATGGTGCTTACATGCTTGGACACAGGACATAGAAACATAGAAAATAGGTGCAGGAGTAGGCCTTTCAGCCCTTCGAGCTTGCACCACCATTCAGTATGATCATGGCTGATCATCCAACTCAGAACCCTGTACCTTGCCCTCTCTCCATACCCCCTGATCCCTTTAGCCACAAGGGCCATATCTAACTCCCTCTTAACTATAGCAAATAAACTGGCCTCAACTATTTCTTGCGGCAGAGAATTCCACAGATTCACTACTCTCTGTGTGAAGAAGTTTTTCCTAATCTCGGTCCTAAAAGGCTTCCCCTTTATCCTCAAACTGTGACCCCTCTTTCTGGACTTCCCCAACATCGGGAACAATCTTCCTGCATCTAGCCTGTCCAATCCCTTTAGAATTTTATACTTTTCAATCAGATCCCCCCTCAATCTTCTAAATTCCGGAGAGTGTAAGCCTAGTCGATCCAGTCTTTCATCATATGAAATTTCTGCCATCCCAGGAATCAATCTGGTGAACCTTCTTTGTACTCCCTCTATGGCAAGAATGTCTTTCCTCAGATTAGAGGACCAAAACTGCACACAATACTCCAGGTGTGGTCTCACCAAGGCCTTGTACAACTGCAGTAGTACCTCCCTGCTCCTGTACTCAAATCCTCTTGCTATGAATGCCAGCATACCATTCGCCTTTTTCACCGCCCGCTGTACCTGCATGCCCACTTTCAATGACTGGTGTACAATGACACCTAGGTCTCTTTGCACCTCCCCTTTTCCTAATTGGCCACCATTCAGATAATAATCTGTTTTCCTGTCCTTGCCACTAAAATAGATGACCTCACATTTATCCACATTAAATTGTATCTGCCATGAATTTGCCCACTCACCTAACCTATCCAAGTCACCCTGCATCCTCTTAGCATCCTCCTCACAGCTTACACTGCTGCCCAGCTTCGTGTCATCCGCAAACTTGGAGATGCTGCATTTAATTGCCTCGTCTAAGTCATTAATATATATTGTAAACGAATGTTGAAAGGCATGAACAGAGTGGATGTGGCAAAGTTGTTTCCCATGATGTGGGAGTCCAGTATGAGAGGGCATGACTTACGGATTGAAGGGCGCCCATTCAGAACAGAAATGCAAAGAAATTTTTTTAGTCAGAGGGTGG
This sequence comes from Mobula birostris, assembly GCF_030028105.1. Taxonomy (NCBI): domain Eukaryota; kingdom Metazoa; phylum Chordata; class Chondrichthyes; order Myliobatiformes; family Myliobatidae; genus Mobula; species Mobula birostris. The sequence continues at coordinate 167,714,211 of NC_092375.1, read as the reverse complement.
TGAATCAATGGAATTTGTTGCCACGGACGGCAGTGGAGGCCAAGTCATTGGGTGTATTTAAGGCAGAGATTGATTGGTATCTGAGTAGCCAGGGCATCAAAGGTTATGGTGAGAAGGCGGAGGAGTGGGACTAAATGGGAGAATGGATCAGCTCATGATAAAATGGCGGAGCAGACTTGATGGGCCGAATGGCCGACTTCTGCTCCTTTGTCTTATGGTCTTATGGTAAATAACTGGGGTCCCAGCACTGACCCTTGCAGTACCCCACTAGTCACTGCCTGCCATTCTGAAAAGGTCCCATTTATTCCCACTCTTTGCTTCCTGTCTGCCAACCAATTCTCTATCCACATCAATACCATACTTCCAATACCGTGTGCTTTAAGTTTGCACACTAATCTCCTGTGTGGGACCTTGTCAAAAGCCTTTTGAAAATCCAAATCCACTGGTTCTCCCCTATCCACTCTACTAGTTACATCTTCAAAAAATTCTATGAGATTCGTCAGACATGATTTTCCTTTCACAAATCCATGCTGACTTTGTCCGATGATTTCACCGCTTTCCAAATGTGCTGTTATCGCATCTTTGATAACTGACTCTAGCATTTTCCCCACCACCGATGTCAGGCTTTCCAGTCTATAATTCCCCAGTTTCTCTCTCCCTCCTTTTTTAAAAAGCAGGGTTACATTAGCCACCCTCCAATCCTCAGGAACTAATCCAGAATCTAAAGAGTTTTGAAAAATTATCAATAATGCATCCATTATTTCTTGGGCTACTTCCTTAAGCACTCTGGGATGCAGACCATCTGGCCCTGGGGATTTATCTGCCTTTAATCCCTTCAATTTACCTAACACCACTTCCCTACTAACATGTATTTCCCTCAGTTCCTCCATCTCACTAGACCCTTGGTCCCCTACTATTTCCGGAAGATTATTTATGTCCTCCTTGGTGAAGACAGAACCAAAGTAGTTATTCAATTGGTCTGCCATGTCCTTGTTCCCCATGATCAATTCACCTGTTTCTGACTGTAAGGGACCTACATTTGTCTTAACCAATCTTTTTCTTTTCACATATCTTTAAAAGCTTTTACAGTACGTTTTTATATTCCCTGCCAGGGCAGATCATCATCATAGCCTGTCACACCAGACAGCCAGCCACTCTAGTGTTGTTTGGTTGATGTTGAGCAGGTCAGTGTCAGCTAAATCAGGTGAGAGTGGGCAGTTACGCAGAACGTGTTCAATGTTCTGCACCCTTTTGCCACACTCACAGGATTCGCTGGTCTTTAAACCCCACTTCACTATATTGTCTCCCGTCCTACAAACTCCCGCTCTCGCTCTGTTGAGAGTGCACCACTTCCGTCTGTCAAGCAGTGCCCCGTCTGGTAACATTTCTGGGGGGTCTTGCACTATATTGTTTGATGGGGTTCTGGCTTCTGTTTGTTGCCAGAGGCCAATCCTGTATGTTTGGGGGGATGTTCCGTGCGGTAGTTCATCTACTGTAGCAAAGCTTCTCCTCGATTTTAGGTGGTTGGAAACTGGCACATGATGATGTATTGGGTGCCGTGGATCCGAGTTCTGTTTACCTTTTTCAATTTTTGTTGTAGTGTGTCTTCGGATCTCTGGGGAGCAACGCCTGCAAGTTTGTAAGTGATGTTAGTGGGTGTGGGGCGCAGTGTGCCTGTGATTATTCAGCAGGCTTCGTTAAACAATGGGTCTATTTTCTTCGCATGGGCTGATCTGGCCCACACAGGTGCACAGTATTCTGCAGGTGCATAGTAGAGTTCTAGGGCAGTTGATCTAGGTGTGTGAGCATTAGCTCCCCATTTTGTGCCTGCTAATTTTTTTCAAGAAAGAATTGCGAGATCCAACTTTCCCTCCGAGTTTTTGGATGTGGGTGGCAAATGAGAGTGTCCTATCCAGTGTCAGTGACAGGGCAGATCATCTGAAATGATAACACTGAGGAATTTAAAGTTGCTGACTCTCTCCACCTCTGATCTCCTGAAGAGGGCTGGTTCATGGACCTCTGGCAGTCAATAATCAGCTCCTTGGTTTTGCTGATATTGAGTGAGAGGCTACTCAAAACTGTTGTTTTGGCCCACAACAGTGTTGTCATCAGCAAACTTAAATAAGGCGTTGGAACTGTACTTTGCCTCAAGTGTAAAGCATGTAGGTTTCTGGCTCTGTAGCACAGAAGGGAAGAATGGAGAAGAGGAACGTAGTAGTGATAGGGGATTCCATAATTAGAGGAGCCAACGGCAGATTCTGTAAACATGAAAGAGACACCCGGATGATTTATTGCTTCCCAGGTGTCAGGGTCAGGGATATCTTGAACTGAGTCCACAACATTCTAAAGCGGGAGGGTGAGCAGCTGGAAGTTATAGTACATCTTGGTACCAACAACATAGGTAGGAAATGGGAGGAGATCCTGGAGAGAGAGTGTGAGAGAGAGAGAAAAAAAAAAGGTGTTGGGTAGAAAGCTGAAAAAACAAGACATCCAGGGTAGTAATCTCTGGTTTGCTGTCTGTACCATGTGAGGGTAAGAATAGGATGATATGACAATTGAGTGTGTGATTGAGGAATTGAAGAGTGCAGGGTTTTGGATTTCTGGATGATTGGGATCTCTTCTGGGGAAAGTATGATGTATACAAAAGGATAGATTGCCACTGAACTTGAGGGGGACCAATATCCTTGCGGGCAGGTTTGCTCGAGCTGTTGGAAAGGGTTTAAACTAATTTGACAGGGGGATTGAAACTGGAATGATAGAGCTGAGGATGGGGCAGTTAGTATACAAGTAGATGTAGTGTGTAAAGGGACTGTGATGGACAGGCTAGTGAAAAATTGTAGTCAGTGGGATGAGTTCAGGTGTAACATGGGGGTAAAATGAAAAGGGTGATGGATATAGGACTGATGATGTAGCACAAATACAGATTGGCAGGTACAACTTTGTGGGCATCACTGATCCGTGGCTGAAGGAAGATCATAATTGGGAGTTTAACATCCACTTTTATCGAAAGGACAGGCAGGTAGTTGGGGGGTGGGGTGGGTGGCTCTGTTGGTTTTTTTAAAAAAAGAAATCAAATCCTTAGATGACATAGGATCTGAAGATGTAGAATGCTTGAGAGTACAGTTAAGAAATGGCAAGGGTAAAAGGGTGAGTTACAGGCCTCGAAATAGCAACCAGGCTGTGGGATACAAATCGTAACAGGAGATAGAAAAGAGATGTAAAAAGGGAAAGGCTATGATAGGAATGTGGGATTTCAATATGCAGGTAGATTGGGAAAATCAGGTTGTGCTGTATCCCAAGATAGGGAATTTGCAGATAGTCTACAAGATGCCTTTTTAGAGCAGCTCGTGGTTGATCCCCCTAGCGGAAAGGCAATTCTGGTTTGGGTGTTGTGCAATGAACCGAATTTGATTAGGGAGCTTTAGGTAAAGGAGCCCTTAGGAAGCTGTGATCATAATATGATTAGAGTTCACCCTGCAGCTTGAGAGGGAGAAGATAAGATAAATTCCGATGTATCAGTATTAATGAAGCAAAGGGAATTACAGACACATGAGAGGGGAGCTGGCAAAAGTTGATTGGAAGAGGGCACTAGCAAGGTTGATGGCTGAACACAATGGCTAGAATTTCTGGGGGCAATTTGGAAGGTGCAAGATAGATACATCCCAAAAGCGAAGAAGTATTCTAAAGGAAGGATGACACAACCATGGCTAACAAGGGAAGTTAAAGACAGCGTAAAAGCAAAAAGGGAAAATCTTGCCTGAAAAACATGTCGGAATTCTTTGAGGAAATAACAGGTAAAATAGACAAAGGAGAGTCAGTGGATGTTGTTTACCTGGATTTTCAGGTCTTTAAGAAAGTGCCACACATGAGGCTGCTTAACAAGATAAGAGTCTATAGTATTACAGGAAAGATACTAGCAGGATAGAATATTGGCTGACTGGCAGGAGGCAAAGAATGGGAATAAAGGGGGCCTTTGCAGTTTGGCTGCCGGTTAATATTGGTGTTCCGCAGGAGTGAGTGTTAGGACCACTTCTTTTCAAGTTTTATGTGAATAGTTTGAATGAATTGATGGCTTTGTCGCCAAATTTGTGGACTATACGAAGATAGGTGAAGGGGCAAGTAGTGTCGACGAAGCAGGGAGACTGCAGAATAACTGAGACAAATTGGGCCAAGAAGTGGCAGATCGAATGCAGTGTTGGGAAGCATATGGTCATGTACTTTGGTAGAAGAAATAAAGGCATAGATTATTTTCTAAACAGGGAGAAAATACAGAAATCAGAGGTCAAATGGGGCTTGGTGTCCTAGTGCAGGATTCCCTCAAGGTTAACCTGTAGGTTGAGTTGGTGGTATGGAAGGTAAATGCAATGTTAGCATTCATTTAGAGAGGACTAAAATAAAAGAACAAGGATGCTTTATAAAGCATTGGTCAGACTGCATTTGGAGTATTGTGAGAAGTTTAGGACCCTTATAGAACATAGAAATCTACTACACATTATAGTCCCTTTGGTCCACAATGTTGTGCCGACCATGTGACCTGCTCCAGAAACTGCCTAGAATTTCCCTAGCGAATGGCCCTCTGTTTTTCTAAGCTCCATGTACCTTTCTAAGAGGCTCTTAAAAGACCCTATTGTATCCTAAAAGACCCTATTGTATTCAAGAAGACTTATCTAAGAAAAGATGTGCTGGCCTTGGAGAAAGGTTCATGAGAATGATTCTGGGAATGAAAGGGTTAACATATGAGGAGTGTTTAATGGCTTTAGGCCTGTATTGCTGCAGTTTAGAAGAATGGGGTGGGGGATCTCATTGAAACCAATTGCGTATTGAAAGATCTGGATAGAGTGGATGTGGGAAAGATGTTTTCTATAGTGGGTGAGTCTAGGACCAGATTGCACAGCTTCAGGCTAGAGGGATGTCCATTTATAACTGATGAGTAAGAATTTTAGTCAGAGGGTAGTGAATATGTGTAATTCATTGCCACAGGCATCTGTGGAGCCAATTTATTGAGTGCGTAATGGATTCTGGTTAATTGGGCCACCAGTTAATTGGGGCAGCTGTTTATTTGGGACAACTCCTAAACAAAGAAAACAGCTGAGATTCCCTTCATTTATTTGAGACACTAAGCCACTTAATTTTGCGCAGGAGATTGTTGCCGAACAATTTCTAACGAGTGTGAGTCATGTACTTGCATGGCCGTTAGACACTACACTGTGCTTAGAGCGATCTGCTTTTGTAAATAGTGTCATTTGTGTGTGTTTGTGTTTTTAAAAAAAAAAGTAATTTTTGTCACTGATAGTTGATGAGAAATGAGAAGCAAGACAACTCGGAACTGTTTTGCTCATCATAATTTCAAAGATTCAGGCTTGGAGATGCCAAAAATGGCCGGGAGTGAAAATGGAATGATTACACTACTTCAAGTATGAATTATGAAGAATTTGAATGATACAACGAAAATGAAGATTTGGAGGATGCAAATTGTCTAAAGCATTGTATGAAGGCAGTCCATTATGTGCACTAGGTATCTGCACTGATTTTGTTCATTTACAGTCAATCATAAGAACACAGCAGATGAATTCCTCCATCGATAACTATTAGAAATTAGGACAGTTTTATAGTACCGTAGAGGTGTTGGTAGTATTCCAATTTGTTCTGTTTCATTTAGATACATAAATTATTACTCAGTTAAACAGTAGTTTGTCATTTTATACCTTTTAACTGTTTCCATTAAACTGGCTAATTGGGCCAACATGTACTGGTCCCGATGGGTCTCCATTAACCAGAATCTACTGTATTTAAAGTGGAGGTCTATAGGTTCTTGATAGAGCATCAAAGATTACTGAGAAGGTAGGAAAATGGTCTTGAGAGGGAAAATAAATTAGCTATGACGTAATGGCAGAGCAGATTTGATGGGCTGAATATTTTAATTATGTTCCTTTGTCTTATTGTCTTACGGAGTAGAGCAGGGGGCTAAACACACTGCCTTGTGGTGCGTCTATGCTAATGTAACCTCCTAACGATCTCCATTCCCAAATATCTTCATCTATGTCTGAGTCTCTATAGGATTTAACAATTGCTTCAGCATGAGATAAATTAACTTGGAGATTTTGAATTGGAAAAGTTTATTTTGCCTTTTCCTTGTAAAGATACTGAATTTTTTTAAGTATAGATAGTTCTGTTCTTTTGTCAAGGTTATCAGTGATTTGTGGGAAAAAAAGAGAATTTCAGCAAGTGACAGTCCCAAATTCAGATAGATGCCATCCTCTAACATTTCCATCATCTAGTTTCTGATAATAATCAGCAGAAGTAACTACGGACGAGTGTTTTTAACTACCTAATTTCAGTTGGATTGGTCTGTGCCTTCCAAAATGGGGGAGCTGGCTGAAGTCTTCAATGGACCGAATTTCTTCTCACCTGCTGGTCTTTAAAGGTTTTTAAAAAGAAAAGTTCAAAGTAAATTTATTATCAAAGTACATATGTCACCATATACTATACAACCCTGAGCTTTTTTTTCTTGTGGGTGTACTCACTAAATCCAATAACCATAATAGAATCAATTAAAGACCGCACCAACAGGGCAACCAGTGGCAAAAGATGACAAACTGTAAATACAAAAGGAAAGAAGAAAAGGAAATTAAAAAGATATGTGCATGTGTGTGCTCCTTCTCACTTTGAGCAATTTATATCTACAACTGGTATCACCCCAAAATCACTACACAGTAGAATTAAACAATTAGGTCTACACAGCAATATTTGGGTAAATCTCCAGAAAGCCACATACTAAACATCACTAGAATAGTCTGAAAGTTCCTAGCAACTGAGAAACGAGTGAGCTTGGCTATGCCTGTACCTCAAGTTTTACCAGCTTGAGCTGAGAAAAAATAAAAATATAGTAATAAATAAATAAGCAATAAATATTGAGAACCTGAGATGAAGAGTCCTTGAAAGTGAGTCCATAGGTTGTGGGAATAGTTCAGTGACGGGGCAAGTGAAGTTATCGCCTCTGGTTCAAGAGCCTTATGCCTTGAGGGGTAATAACTGTTCTTGAACCTGCTAACTTGCAAATCTGGTACCTTAGCAAATCCAATATGACTTTTACATTTCTGAAATGAGTACCTTGCTGCATTGTTGTATTTTCGTAGGAACAAACAAATCTTTGTTTTGCTGTGGGGCCAATATGTGAATTTCATTTTCTTCCACAGATGAGCAGGAGGTGCCTAAAATGACAAATGTGTTGATAGTGTGATATGTTGTGCTCCTGTCATTGACTCAGTGTTCTCCAGATGCATTGATTCAAGGTTCTTGATGCATCCCAACTGCTCCTTCTCACTTTGAGCAATTTTGGGTCAGGGATTTCTAAAGAGTCACTGAGGATACTGCATTTCTTTGAGGAAGTTTTGAGCACACACATGAATCTTTTACTGTGTCTGCTTGGTGTGATTTGAATTGTTTTTGTTCTCTTATACATTGTTGGCTATTTCCATGGGGGATGTTACAGAAATGCTGAACTACCTCATTCTTGATGGCAAACCTCCCTTGGTGAAAATGGCGTTCCTCTTCCAATTTACTCCTCCAGAAGCAGGTGCTCTCTCAGCCTTATTTTTAAACAGGTTGTTTACTGCTCATGGTTTCTCTCAGTGCATTGATATTGATAGCAAAGTGTCTGAGTTGGCATTGTGCATATGGTACAACATTCCAGGTCCTAAAATTTAAACCTTATACTGTTGAGTGGAAGTTGCCAATTTGTGGCTTCTTTAAATATCAACATATAAGCTTCACAATACGTTATTGATTAAGCAATGAGGAGAAGCAAGATGTCAGGAGACTAAGCACTGTCTTTGGATGTCCATTTTGGTGCTACACAATATTCTTTGAAAAATAAAAAATCGGATTTCCCATCTTACGATTTTTTACAGTCCATTAGTACATCAAGGGTAGAGTGCATTCTATATTGTAACTTTTTTATATCAGGTTTTATTACCTATATTTACCTTTCCAGAGAAAATTTGTAATATTTGTGCATGACGCTTCTATACATGATACTTCTCATCCAGTTGATGATGTGATAGTGGTCTAAGGAAAAGTCATAATTTTTGTTTCGCCTGTAGTTGGTATTATACTAACTGGGCTATGTTAAATTCAAATCTAATTAAGTTCACTTTAATTATCATTCAACTATACAGCTGAATGAAACAGCTTTCTTCTGGGGCCAAGGTGAAAAAAATACAGAGCACATTGAAAATAGTGAGCAAAAAAACATAGTTATGTAAAGAAAAAACGTAAAATTCACTATTGGGTGTGTACCCTGGATCTGCTTTTAATGCATGCTAGATTATCTTATGTTCTTGATATTAAATTGATATTAAAGTTGTAAAGTTTGTTAACCCAGAAACTGGAGGTCTGATTTTGACCTCCTTTGGGCAATTCAAATTGATTTTCAATATCAAGGAGTTGACCATTGATTTATCATGTCTTGAGCATGAGAAATACTATTGCAATTCAATGTGATATGAATGGTCTTTCGAAGTTCAAAATCCATTTATTATGTATATATTATACAAACTTGAGGTTTGTCGCCTTACAGGCAGCCACAAAACAAAGAAACCAAAAAGAATCCATTAAAAATACTAACAACAGGAATTCTGCAGATGCTGGAAATTCAAGCAACACACATCAAAGTTGCTGGTGAACGCAGCAGGCCAGGCAGCATCTCTAGGAAGAGGTACAGTCGATATTTCAGGCCGAGACCCTTCGTCAGGACTAACTGAAGGAAGAGTGAGTAAGGGATTTGAAAGTAGGAGGGGGAGGGGGAGATCCAAAATGATAGGAGAAGACAGGAGGGGGAGGAATAGAGCCAAGAGCTGGACAGGTGATAGGCAAAAGGGATACGAGAGGATCATGAGACAGGAGGTCCGGGAAGAAAGACGGGGGGGGGGGACCCAGAGGATGGGCAAGGGGTATATTCAGAGGGACAGAGGGAGAAAAAGGAGAGTGAGAGAAAGAATGTGTGTATAAAAATAAGTAACAGATGGGGTACGAGGGGGAGGTGGGGCATTAGCGTAAGTTAGAGAAGTCGATGTTCATGTCATCAGGTTGGAGGCTACCCAGACGGAATATAAGGTGTTGTTCCTCCAACCTGAGTGTGGCTTCATCTTTACAGTAGAGGAGGCTGTGGATAGACATGTCCGAATGGGAATGGGATGTGGAATTAAAATGTGTGGCCGCTGGGAGATCCTGCTTTCTCTGGCAGACAGAGCGTAGGTGTTCAGCAAAGCGGTCTCCCAGTCTGCGTCGGGTCTCGCCAATATATAAAAGGCCACATTGGGAGCACCGGACGCAGTATATCACCCCAGCCGACTCACAGGTGAAGTGTTGCCTCACCTGGAAGGACTGTTTGGGGCCCTGAATGGTGGTAAGGGAGGAAGTGTAAGGGCATGTGTAGCACTTGTTCCGCTTACACGGATAAGTGCCAGGAGGGAGATCAGTGGGGAGGGATGGGGGGGACGAATGGACAAGGGAGTTGCGTAGGGAGTGATCCCTGCGAAATGCAGGGGGGAGAGGGAAAGATGTGCTTAGTGGTGGGATCCCATTGGAGGTGGCGGAAGTTACGGAGAATAATATGTTGGACCCGGAGGCTGGTGGGGTGGTAGGTGAGGACCAGGGGAACCCTATTCCTAGTGGGGTGGCGGGAGGATGGAGTGAGAGCAGATGTAAGTGAAATGGGGGAGATGCGTTTAAGAGCAGAGTTGATAGTGGAGGAAGGGAAGCCCCTTTCTTTAAAAAATGAAGACATTTCCCTCGTCCTAGAATGAAAAGCCTCATCCTGAGAGCAGATGCAGCGGAGACGGAGGAATTGCAAGAAGGGGATAGCGTTTTTGCAAGAGACAGGGTGAGAAGAGGAATAGTCCAGATAGCTGTGAGAGTCAGTAGGCTTATAGTAGACATCAGTGGATAAACTGTCTCCAGAGACAGAAAGATCTAGAAAGGGGAGGGAGGTGTCGGAAATGGACCAGGTAAACTTGAGGGTAGGGTGAAAGTTGGAGGCAAAGTTAATAAAGTCAACGAGCTCTGCATGCGTGCAGGAAGCAGCGCCAATGCAGTCATTGATGTAGCGAAGGAAAAGTGGGGGACAGATACCAGAATAGGCACGGAACATAGATTGTTCCACAAAGCCAACAAAAAGGCAGGCCCATAGCTACACCTTTAGTTTGGAGGAAGTGAGAGGAGCCAAAGGAGAAATTATTAAGAGTAAGGACTAATTCCGCTAGACGGAGCAGGGTGGTGGTAGAGGGGAACTGATTAGGTCTGGAATCCAAAAAGAAGCGTAGAGCTTTGAGACCTTCCTGATGGGGGATGGAAGTATATAGGGACTGGACATCCGTGGTGAAAATAAAGCGGTGGGGGCCAGGGAACTTAAAATCATCGAGAAGTTTAAGAGCGTGAGAAGTGTTACGAACATAGGTAGGATGGGATTGAACAAGGGGGGATAAAACCATATCGAGGTATGCAGAAGCGAGTTCGGTGGGGCAGGAGCAAGCTGAGACAATAGGTCGGCCAGGACAGGCAGGTTTGTGGATCTTGGGTAGGAGGTAGAAACGGGAGGTGTGAGGTGTGTGAACGATAAGGTTGGTAGCAGTGGATGGGAGATCCCCTGAGCGGATAAAGTCGGTGACGGTGTGGGAGACAATGGCCTGGTGCTCCTTAGTGGGGTCACGATCGGGGGGTAAATAAGAGGAGGTATCCGCGAGTTGTCACTGTGCCTCGACAAGGTAGGGGTCAATATGCCAGACTACAACAGCTCTCCCCTTATCGGCGGGTTTAATAATAAGGTTCGGATTAGTGTGGAGGGAGTGGAGAGCAGAGCGTTCCGAAGGAGTGATGTTGGAATGGGGACAAGGTGCGGTGAAGTCGAGGCGGTTGATGTCCCGTTGGCAGTTAGCGATAAAGAGATCCAGAGCAGGCAGAAGACCAGAGCGGGGTGTCCATGAAGAAGAGGAGGGTTGAAGACGGGAGGAGGGGTCATCAGTGGGGATGGAAGAGTCCTTACCGAAGAAGTAGGCTCGGAGACGGTGGAAGAAAAGTTCCGCATCATTGCGAACACGGAACTCACTGAGGTGTGGGCGAAGGGGGACAAAGGTGAGGCCCTTACTGAGAACAGAGCGTTCTGCCTCAGACAGTTGAAGGTCGGAGGGGATGGTAAAGACCCGGCACGGATGAGAGCTGGGATCAGAGGGGGGAGGGGGAGGCTGGGGGTGTCAATGGAGAGGGGAGGGTTGGGGTGAGAGGAAGATGGAGCTTCTGAGGACCCAGGAGCTGATCCATTAAAAATACTGTTGAACACCCAATATGCAGAGAAAATAACAACAAAACAACAAATTGTGCAAACAATAAAAGCGAGCAAATAGAATTCAGAACTGAGGTCCACAAAAGAGAGTCCATCCACAAACACAAAGCCACAGCCTCAGTTCACTGCAGAGCCAAGTAAATGTCCCTCACCTCTGGCCTCGGTGCTTAAATTGTTCAAACCTTGGGTTATGTTACTTCAATATGCTCTGGGACTGGACCCCACCACCATAATTCAGCCTTTCCAATTCAACCCAATGCTTAAATCGACTGAACTTCGGTTGTTTCCTCGCTCTTGCGGACGGCCCGGGCTCTGCCCTGACTCTGCCTGTCTCCATGAGCCCCGACTCCACCTTGCCTCTGCTTGCCTTGACTCTTGTTCTGCCACATTGATTCGTCTCCAAGTCCAAAGGGAAGTTACAGGCTATCATTTGTAGTGTTTGTTTAGCAGAAAATTATTAATAAAGTATTAGTTGTCTTTCAAATAAGTTGCCAAGTAACTGGTTTGTATATAAAGTTACAAAACCTGGTATAAAAAGAACATGAAGGCTAAGTAAAATACAACAGAGGATTACTGTAAATCATTATTAATCAGACAAGAGAAAGGCAAGTAGTGGTGTTCCCAGGACCAGTGTTGGGGAGATTTTAAAATCTATATTAATGACCTGGACTTCTGTGTACAAAACCACATTCTTGATGTTTGCCAATTATTCAGAACTTGGCAGTATTTCAGTTTGTAGGGGGGTTAGTGATAGGTTACAGCAGGATATAAATAGGCTACTTGAATGGGCAGACAAGTAACAGATGAGTTCTAGTGAGGTGATGTACTTTGGTAGGAAGGAAGTACAGTATATACAGGCAAAATAGTTTGAAAGTATGTGTTGAAAGTGAAAAGGCAGGTTAAGAATGCAGTTAATAAGACATAAGAACATGAGAAAGAGGAGCAGGAGTAGGCCATCTCACCCATCAAGCCTGCTGCACCATTCAGTAAGATCATGGCTAATCTGGCCATGGATTCATCTCCACCCATCTGCCTATTCTCCATAATCCTTAATTCCCTTACTATGCAAAAATCTATCCAATTTTGTCTTAAACATATTTACTGAAGTAGCCTCCACTGCTTCATTGGGCAGAGAATTCCACAGATTCACTATTCTCTGGGAAAAGCCGTTCCTCCTCATCTCCGTCGTAAATCTACTCCTGTGTATCTTGAGGCTGTGTCCCCTTGTTCTGGTCTCACCTACCAATGGAAACAACTTTCTTGCCTCTATCTTATCTATCCCTTTCATAATTTTATATGTTTCTATAAGATCTCCTCTCTTTCTTCTGAATTCCAGTGAGTACAGTCCCAGGTGACTCAATCTCTCCTCCTAGATTAAACCTCTGATCTCTGGAATCAACCTGGTGAAGCTCCTCTGCATCGCCTCCAAAGCCAGTATATCCTTCCTCAAGTAAGGAGACCAGAACGGCATGCAGTACTCCAGGTGTGGCCTCACCAGTACTCTGCACCATTGCAGAATAACCTCCCTGCTTTTAATTTCAATCCCTCTAGCAATGAAGGCCAACATTCCATTTGCCTTCTTGATAGCCTGCTGCACCTACAAACCAACCTTTTGTGATTCATGCACAAGCACTCCCAAGTTCCTCTGCACAGCAGCATGTTGCATTTTTTTAACCATTTAAATGATAATCTCTTATTTTTCCTTCCAAAGCGGATGACCTCACATTTACTAACATTGTACTCCATCTGCCAGACCCTTGCCCACTCACTTAACCTATTTATAATCTCTCTGCAGATCTCCGTATCTTCAGCACAATTTGCTTTTCCACTCAATTTAGTATCATCAGTAAACTTAGATACACTACACTCTGTTGCCTCTTGTAGATTGTTAATGTACAGAGTTAATGTTAACATAGTACACATGTTGACATACACAATTCCAGGCTTTATTAGTTAAGAAATAGCTAATAAAAGCAGAGAAGGCATGTTGAATCTTTGTAAAAGACTGATCCAATCTGAAGTGGGGTATTGTCAGTAATTATAAGAAGCATGTGAAGGAATTCAGGACTGTTTTTTTGAAGGAAAGTTTAGAGAGGCTGGGACAGTTTTCTTTGGAGAAGAGAAGGCTCAGGAGATGAATATAAAATGATGAATTCTCTAGATAACCAATGGCAGAATGTTCCCTCTGATGGAGGGATTGAGGGCTAGAGGCGGCAGGTATAAAATAAAGGTAAAAAGGATTCTGAATTAATAGTGACACAATGAAACATCTTTTAGCATGTGGTTGGAATCTTGAATGCACTGCCTGGATATGTGGTGGGGCAGGTTCCTTTGTGGCCTTCAAGGAAAATTTGCAAGACTGTGGAAAGAGGGTTATAGTTTGGGACTAGGCTCTGGTAGAGAACTGACACAGATCTGATGTGCTGAATTTTCTCCTGTGCTGTAACCACTCAATGACCCTGCACTCCACCAAGGGAACACTTACCCCTCCGTTATATCTAATTTTCTCCTATTAGTTCCTTCAGAATTCAGTGCATAAGGGTATCCACACTGGAAGCTCTTTCCATGTGCCAATCCATGCAAGACCAGTGGATATGCAAACTATTTGGGGCTTAAAAACTGAGCTAGAGTTGAGTATAATTTTACCAGCTGTTCAGAAGTAAATGATCATGCCAACAAAACTAGTGGTACAGAAGACATAAGTTCAGCCTAAGATATATTGTAGCTGTAGAGGCATAATGTTGCAGTATTTCCATTTTCAATAATTTCACAATTATGCTACCACAAATGGTATATAATAATTTGAGATTTTACTGGATCAGTTGGACCATCACAATAATAAAACCTCTATTTGATGGTCGGTTCTACAGAATCACTATTTCTTCTGAATCCAATTGAAACCTAATGTTCCTCTCACCTATATTTTGAGATGCTGTATTTATATTCAGTTGCTTCATTAAAGATAAGTGCTCAATCTCTTGCTGCACAATTCTCTGGCATTTCTTCTCCATTTTCCATCCTATCCACGTAACATAGAACAATTACGCAACACTAACTTCCCCAGATTTTAATTTCCACTTTCCTCCTTTACTCTTACTTCAGCTGGGTTTAAGCTGGAATTTGCCTCCATCAACACTAAAATTTGAATCCTATTTCCCTACTGATTCATGCCTCATTCATTCTCCATTCACTTTTTCTAGTTGGGCCTTGAATTCAACGTGAAGTGGTTACAATCACTCCTAAAACAAAACAGGGTAATCATGTTGGCCTTTCTGGGAAGTTGTATGGCCTTTCTAAGGGTCCATTCATTCCAGGTCCAATGAGCTCCAGTTATGTCTTACTGATAATCACACTGATCAGTTCCATTTATGACATCACAAATGAGAAAGTATTTCATAACCATACAAAGTAAACTTGGATGAAATTCAGTCATGAATGATCAATAGCCAACACCACTTGTGTCACACCAATACTAAGCAGCAACAAGCTCCAGCAAGAGAAAGTAACCATCTGTATTTGGTGGCATTCCTTTTCAATTAAAAATGAATAGTCCAATCAAGTTTCTAACCATGGGATGTAGTGGTTACTAGATCATATCAGATGTGTTATTTGGCGAGTGAGGGACCGCCCCCTAATTCCCTAAAACCTTCCCACTATAAAATAAGCACAAGTTGTCCATCACTGGGTTTCGGTAAACTAGCAACAGAGGAGCTGAAGGCAGTGTGGACAGGGCCAATGAACTTAACCTGTTCTTTAACAGATTTGACATTGTGACCCCTGCCCATCCCCCACATGAGCCATCTGTTGTCGCCCCCCAACCAACACATATTCCACTCTCCCCTCCTACCCCTTCTCACAGTCCCCCACCCTGCTCTCATGACTATACCCCTCCCCCACATGAAACCACCACGGTGGGCTGCACAGCTGAACAGGTGAGAAGACAGCTGAAACGTCTCAACCCAAGCAAGGCTGCAGGACCGGATGGTGTCAGTACCAGGGTGCTCAAAGCCTGTGCCCCTCAGCTATGTGGAGTACTTCGCCATGTATTCAACATGAGCCTGAGGCTCCGGAGTGTTCCTCTACTGTGGAAGACATCGTGCCCCAGCGGCCTCAATGACTACAGACCGGTGGCATTGACCTCCCACATCATGAAGACCCTGGAGAGACTTCTTCTGGAGCTGCTCCGGCCTATGGTCAGGCCACACTTAGATCCCCTCCAGTTTGCCTACCAGCCCCGACTAGGAGTTGAGGATGCCATCATCTACCTGCTGAACCGTGTCTACGCCCACCTGGACAAGCCAGCGAGCACTGTGAGGGTCATGTTTTTTGTCTTCTCCAGTACGTTCAACACCATCCACCCTGCTCTGCTGGGGGAGAAGCTGACAGCGATGCAGGTGGATGCTTCCCTGGTATCATAGATTCTTGATTACCTGACTGGCAGACCACAGTACGTGTGCTTGCAATGCTGTGTGTCCGACAGAGTGATCAACAGCACTGGGGCTCCACGGGACTGTCTTGTCTCCCTTTCTCTTCACCATTCACACCCCAAACTTCAACTACTGCACAAAGTCTTGTCATCTTCAGAAGTTTTCAGATGAATCTGCCATAGTTGGATGCATCAGCAAGGGAGATGAGGTTGAGTACAGGGCTGCGGTAGGAAACTTTGTCACATGGTGTGAGCAGAATTATCTGCAGCTTAATGTGAAAAAGACTAAGGAGCTGGTGGTAGACCTGAGGAGAGCTAAGGTACCGGTGACCCCTGTTTCCATCCAGGGGGTCAGTGTGGACTGGTGGAGGATTACAAATACCTGGGGATGTGAATTGCAATAAACTGGACTGGTCAAAGAACACTGCGGCTGTCTACAAGAAGGGTCAGAGCCGTCTCTATTTCCTGAGGAGACTGAGGTCCCTTAACATCTGCCAGATGTGAGGATGTTCTACGAGTCTGTGGTGGCCAGTGCTATCATGTTTGCTGTTGTGTGCTGGGGCAGCAGGCTGAGGGTAGCAGACACCAACAGAATCAACAAACTTATTCGTAAGGCCAGTGATGTTGTGGGGATGGAACTGGACTCTCTGACGGTGGTGTCTGAAAAGAGGATGCTGTCCAAGTTGCATGCCATCTTGGTCAATGTCTCCCATCCACTACATAATGTACTGGGTGGGCACAGGAGTACATTCAGCCAGAGACTCATTCCTCCGAGATGCAGCACAGAGCGTCATAGGAAGTCATTCCTGCCTGTGGCCATCAAACTTTACAACTCCTCCCTTGGAGGGTCAGGCACCCTGAGCTGATATGCTGGTCCTGGACTTATTTCATAGCTTACTGGCATAATTTACATATTACTATTTATTTATGGTTCTATTACTATTTATTATTTATGGTGCAACTGTAACGAAAACCAATTTCCCCTGGGATCAATAAAGTATGACTATGACTAATAAAATATTCTTCAGTTGTTTGGTTAACTTTAGTGAAATCTGTACTCAAGAAGTTTGACACCATTCAAATGAAAACAAACTCAAATATAATCCCACCTATTGTGTTAAACAGAATCTCCATCTAGCACGGGCACAGAGGCTGCCATCGTATTTTCAGATGATGCCCTGCAGCATCATGCCATGGCTTCATCAATAGTGATTGCAAAGTCACTGGCCTTTAACGTTTGGAAGCACCAGGTCAGCAAATGCATGGAACCATCACCAATCAATTAAGTTATTTTGCATTTTCTCCTTTATCATCACTGGAAAACCAATGGAACTCTGTGACTAAAACTAGTGTGAGCCTCACCATGTACACCATACCTCCTCAAAAATACAGGTTGTCATTGCCTTCTGAAGGACAACGTGTGTGGCAATTAATGTTGACTTCACCAGTAATGCCCGTATTTCATTTATACATGAAAAGTACTGGTGATCTGTTTTCCTTTCACTGCTCTTCAATTAATGTTGCCTTCTACTTCAATCCCATCTATTAATAGCAATCCCTTTCGTTTCCTTCACTAGTATTTCAGCTTCAAATCATGATCCAGGCTTTTTCTGTAGTATGATTAATGAGATCTTCTATTGTAATGCCAAAGAGAAGGTAGAAATAATTCAGATTAGAATGGAGGATAAGTCAGTTGGAATTGATTCATCTAAGTAAACATGAATCTAAAAATGAGCACTATATCTCATTCTTTGACAGTTTATTTTACTAGATTCTACATCTATGTGTTATTTTAATATCTAGCATAGTTATACACTCAGTGGCCACTTTATTTATTACACCTGTATACCTGCTCATTTATGCAAATATCAAATCAGCCAATCATGTGGCAGTAACTCAATGCATAAAAGCATGCAGAGATGGTCAAAGGTTCAATTGTTCAGATCAAATGATAGAATGGAGAAGAATTGTGATCTAAATGATTGACTGTGGAATAATTGTTGGTGCCAGATGGGGTGGTATGATGGTATGAGTATCTCAAGCTACTGATCTCCTGGGATTTTCATGCACCGCAGTCTTGCGAGTTTACAGAGAACGGTGTGGAATGATTTTTCCTCTACCACTACCCCAGGCAGTACGTTCCAGGCAACTACCACTCTTTGTGTAAAAACTAAACTTGCTCTTCACATCTCTTTGAAATTATCCCTTCTCACCTTAAATGCAAGCCCTCTGGTATTAGACATTTCAACCCTGGGGAAAAGACTATGTCTACTTTGTCTAGGCCTCTCATAATCTTATTAGCCTCTATCAGAACTCCCCTCAGCTTCCACCACTCTAGAGGGAAAAAAAAAGCAAGTTTGCCCAAACTCTCATTATAGCACGTGCCCTCTAAACCAGGCAACATCCTGGTAAACCTCCTTTGCATCCACTCCAAAGCATCAATATCCTTTCCATAACGGTACAACCAGATCTGTGTGCAATACTCCAGATGCGATCTTACTAGATTTTTATAGATCTGCAACATAACTTCCTGACTTCTGAAGTAAGTGTCTCAACTAATAAAGGCAAGCATGCCATATGGTTTCATCAGTCACCCTTGATGTCAAATTAGTGAGACACAATGTGCCCTGCACAAAACCCAATTAGACTTTCTCTAATTAGGCCATGGTTTTCCAAATGCTCATAAATCCTACCCCTAAGAATTCCCTTCAGTAACTTTCCTACCACTGATGTGAGACTCACCAGTCTGTAGTTCCCAGGATTTTCACTAGTTCCCTTCTTGAATGATGGAACAACATTAGGTACTTGCCAGTCCTCTGAGACCTCACTTGTGGTTAGAGAGGACACAAGCATATTGGTCAAAGCCCCTGCAATCACTCCCCTTGCCTCTCCCAGTAAGATGGTGTATATTCTCCCCTTGCCTCTCCCAGTAAGATGGTGTATATTCTCCCCTTGCCTCTCTCAGTAAGATGGTGTATATTCCATCAGGCCCTGGAGACATCCACCTTAATCCTCCTTAAGAGACCTAACACGGCCTTCTCCTTTACCTGGAAATGCCCGAGCATATGAATATATTCAGCACTGATCTCCCTATCCTCCATGGCCTTCTCCTTGGTAAATACTGATATAAAATACTCATTCACCTACATCCTCCATATCCAAGCAAAGTTCCCTCCTTTATCCTTGAGTGGTCCTTTTCTCTAGTTATCCTCACCAAATGGCTAATGTTTCATGAAAACATTTTTGTTTTAGTTTATTGTGTAGAAATGCAAGGCTGATATGGAAAAACTCTTTGCCTCCATGAAATCTTACGAGCTGTGCACAGGTGGTATACTAACATCTGGTGGTTTTTGTGAGTATGTTTTCTGTTCTGGTGAATGTGCAGGATACATTGCAAAGGGTGTTCTATAATCAACTTTGTTTCTAGTGTATGTGGATCATTTGAGCTGAATGATAGTGCCAAAGTATAGATAGATACAAAGTTATAAAAGAGATATAATGCAGAGCTACATGAAAACTATATCAACATTAAAGTCTTTTTAAACTTTATGCAATTGCTCTAAGAATTCAACTTTTGTAAAGCAGTGTACCACATGCCAACAATGCTTATTTTAAATGGTCAAAGGGAATTGAAAGACAGGAAAAACATTATTATGCATTTATAGGATCCATTATCATATAATAATACTAATAAGGCCTTTTCATCATTTGTGTAGGGCTTGTATTTCAAAGTATGTAACATGCGCTCCCAAAAAAATAAGTGTACTTTTCTGTTCACCTGCTTTACAGAATGCAAAAATTGTGCATCCAGAAAGTTGGTGGCGCCACTGGTCACAGTGGCTTCTACAGGGTCAACAGAAGGTTCTACTGTTCTACTTAAACATGCGTCTAAGTTTGCAAGATCCTGCTATATATTAAGAACTTAAAAGTACTGCGGGTCTACACCATTAGTGAATTGTTCACTGGCAGTGATAATGAAGAAGTTGCACAACACGCTGCTGCCTGAGTCAATGGAGGTTTACAGTCAAATAGTGGCTGTAATGGTTGCTTTTCTTGTGATCACAAGATCCCTTTGGACACTGTTAATCTGGTACACTGCAAGTTTGATTTGCTGATTTATTGGATGAGAGCAGGGTGGATGGAGGGGGGAGCTCCCTGACCTTGGTTATAGTGAGGACTGGGCAGGAAGTTTCAGTGCTGTCTGTTTGCAGCTGCCCAGAGAGAGTGGGCGAAGCTGTTGGCACTTCACCGGGGGCATTGTGGTGCAGCGTTGCTGCCCTGCTAGAGTTTTGCTTGGCAGAAGACAAATTCTGATGTGGCTGACTGCAGTTTTCTTTTTTGTCTTCACTCAATGAACTCAGGGCCTTAAACTGTGGGGTCGCTTGCTTTTGAGCCACTGGGGGAAAAGGTCTCTGAGCTGGTGCACTCTACCAGAAGTGGTGTAGCGCAGTTGTGTCTGTGAAGAATTACTGATCAATTAAGTAAAAGCATGCACACGGGTGATGGCTTTAACTGGTGTATTCACATTGCAGCAAGAGAGAGCAATGCGCATGTGCAGACACCAGATCAATATGTAGTGCTAAGGGCAGGGGTGGGGGGTGTCATTGCTCTAAAAGAAATAGATCCATATGTGGCACTTCCTCCCACTTTAGATTAATGCACCATAAAACTGTATATGTACAAAACAGTTAATTTCCCATTTATAAACCCGTATTCCAAATAAACATGCTTTCACAATAACAGTCTTTCACTAACTTCACAGTTCTAAAGGTTCAGTCTTTTGGGTGGTGCTCTGTTTCTTTCAGGATAGTGGCTCTAGATCTGTGGAGTGGCATCAGGTCTGGCATGTGTCTTGTCAATAATAACGTTCTCGTTGTGCCTCTGGACCTGGGGAGTGGCATTAGGTTTGGCAGGTGTCTTGTCTAAGACAACATTTGCTGTTTTTTGCGTCATATTGCTGTCAGTGATATCATCACTGAGAGTTAAATCTGGTGACTGTAATGTGTCCGTCTTGCTGGATGCAGTTATGTTCTTCAGTTGAGCATCCGGTATCCAGTCCACATGACGTCTCCATGTCTGATCTCCAACATCCAATATGTACATCAGTGGTCCAGTTTTTGTAGCAATCCTACTGGGTGTCTATTTGTCTTCTCGATAATCACGCGCTAGATCCTATTTAATCTCAAATCTCCTTGCTGCTTAAATTGGCAACTGGCTGAGCTGCTTATTCTGCACTTCCCTCTGTAGATCTGGTTTCAGGAGGTCTATGCCAGATCTCAGATTCCTGTTTATGAACAATATTGCAGGTGCTTGATCTGTCATCGCATGAACAGAATTCCGATACACAAAAAGGAAGCTGTCCGCCTTGTGCTGTAGAGAAATGTTCTCCTTGTCCATCACTTTAATGGACTTCTTGAAGGTTTGGATAAACCTTTCAGTTAACCCATTTTTTGCTGCGTGGTAAGGTGCTGACTTGAAATGTCAGAAGCCATTTTTTTTCATGAATAGTTGGAATTCTTCTGATGTGTATTGTGGTCTGTTGTCACCTACAATTTGTTCTTGTAAACCGTTTCTGCTGAAGACAGTCCTCAGAGTGGAGACAGTCTTTGAGGAGGTTAGTATAACCTCCCGCAACTTTGAATGAGCATCCACAGCAGTCAGAAACATGGAGTCCATGAATGGTCCAGCAAAGTTAATATGTACTCTTTGCCATGGTGACGACAGCCACTCCCACGGGTGTAACAGTGTCTGTAGAGGTGCGTTTTGAACTATTTTGCATCCCGAACAGCTTTTGGCCAAGTCTTCAATCTGGGCGAGACTCTTCATCTTGATTGCACCCAGGTGTCCTTCATACAGATTTTCCAACACTCTGGTGTGCAGTTTAGAGGGAACCACAACACGAAACCCACACATCAGCATTCTGTGACATACCAACAGTTGGTCTCGTCTCACTGAGAACTCTGGAAACATAGGGTTACCATGAGCTGGCTTCCTTGCATGGTGATTTTATAGTCTTTTAACAATGTCAGATCATTCCTTGTTTCCCTTTTGTAATTTGGAATTTGTTTCTGGCAACTGGTCCACCAATGTAGTGTGGAACACTTCTGCAGGATCACAGTATGAAGACTTTTCTTCAATTGCCAATAATGAAAGACATGACAAGCCATCAGCATTGCTATGTTGCTTGGTACCCTTGAACTCTATGTCATAAGAGTGGGCTCCTAGGAATAGTGCCCAATGTTGTAACCGGGTAGCAATCATCACTGGAATTCCCTTCCTGGGATTGAAAATGGACACCAGGGACTAGTAATGATTAGAATTAGGATTTTATTTCTTACATTCATCTCACAACATGAAGGAATAAAAATCGTTATGTTGTGTCTCCATCACTATGTACAAGCAATAAGGAAGGGAAATGCAGGGGGAATTGCCTAAACACTAAGATTGAATACATAATTGTTTTGTGTACATGTATGTACAGTCAGATATGCAATGAGATCAATATGTATTGATGAATCTGATGGCCTGGATAAAGAAGCTGTCCCGTAGCCTGTTGGTCCTGGCCTTAATGCTGCAGTACCATTTGCCAGATGTCAGGATTTGGGGACTTTGCCGAACTTCTTTAGCTGTCTGAGGTGAAAAAGATGCTATACTGCTTTTTTCACCACACAACTGGTACATACAGTCCAGGTGAGATCCTCAGTGATGTGTACACCAAGGAACTTGAAACTAGGTCACCTTCTCAATTATAGTCCCATTGCCGTAAATAGGGGCCAGCCTGTCTCCATTCCTCCTGTAATCCACGATCAACTCCTTCGTTTTTTCGACATTGAGAGAGAAGTTCTTTACTTGGCACCACTGTGTCAGGCGTTGACTTCTCTGTCACTGGCGTAATCTTTTGTCCGTAGTGGTAGTGGTGAAACTTCTTTATTTCCCATATTAGACTAAGGGCCTCTTGGTTGATCTATGCGTAGTTGCATTCTGTACTCGTCAGTGATCTTGAAGGAAATGCAATCATATGTTTAGATCCATCTTTCATAATGTTTGACAGAACAGCTCCAATGCCATAGGGGGACGCATTGCACACCAGTCTGATGGGCAGGGATGGGTCATAATGGGTGAGCAGTTCATCGGATGTTGATAGTCCTTTTGTTTCCTTGAATGCTCTTGCACTTTTTTCTCACCATTCCCCCTTTATGGAAGCATAAATTGGAAACAGTTGTTCTCAGGGAAATGTACTGAAGAAATGTGGCAAATATTCAGGGGATATTTGCGTGGGGTTCTGAGTAGGTACGTTCCAATGAGACACGGAAAGGATGGTACGGTACGGTACAAGATCCGTGGTGTATAAAGGCTGTTGTAAATCTAGTCAAGAAGAAGAACTTACGAAAGGTTCAAAAAATTTGGTAATAATATGAATCTAGAAGATTATGAGGCTAGCAGGAAGGAGCTTAAGAATGTAACTAGGAGAGCCAGAAGGAGCCATGAGAAGGCATTGGCGGACAGGATTAAGGAAAACCCCAAGGCATTCTACAAGTATGTGAAGAGCAAAAGTGTGACAAGTGTGACAATGGAAAAGTGTGTATGGAACCGGAGGAAATAGCAGAGGTACTTAATGAATACTTTGCTTCAGTATTCACTACGGAAAAAGATCTTGGCAATTGTAGGGTTGACTTGCACTGGACTGAAAAGCTTGAGAATGTAGATATTAAGAAAGAGGATGTGCTGGAGCTTTTGGAAAGCATCAAGTTGGATAAGTCACTGGAACCGGACAGGATGTACCGCAGGCTACTGTGGGAAGCGAGGGAGGAGTTTGCTGAGCCTCTGGCAATGATCTCTGCATCATCAATGAGGACAGGAGAGGTTCCGCAGGATTGGGGGTTGTGGATGTTGTTCCCTTATTCAAGAAAGGGAGTAGGGATATCCCAGGAAAATATCGACAAGTGAGTCTTACTTCAGTGGTTGGCAAGTTGATGGAGAAGATCCTGAGGGGCAGGATTTATGAACATTTAGAGAAGGTATAATATGATTAGGAATAGTCAGCATGGCGTTATCAACGGCAGGTTGTGCCTTACGAGCCTGATTGAATTTTTTGAGGATGTGACTAAACACATTGATGAAGGAAGAGCCGTAGATGTAGTGTATATGCATTTTAGTAAGGCATTTGAGAAGGCTTATTGAGAAAGTAAGGAGGCATGGGGACATTGCTTTGTGGATTCAGAACTGGCTTGCCCACAGAAAGCAAAGAGTGGTTGTAGACGGGTCATATTCTGCATGGAGGCCGGTGACCAGTGGTGTACCTCAGGGATCTGTTCTAGGACCCCTACTCTTTGTGATTTTTATAAATAATCTGGATGAGGAAGTGGAGGGATGGGTTAGTAAATTTGCTGATGACACAAAGGTTGGGGGTGTTGTGGATAGTGTGGAGGGGCTGTCAGAGGTTACAATGGGACATTGATAGGATGCAAAACTGGGCTGAGAAATGGCAGATGGAGTTCAACCCAGATAAGTGTGAAGTGGTTCATTTTGGTAGGTCAAATATGATGACAGAATATAGTATTAATGGTAAGACTCTTGGCGGTGTGGAGGATCAGAGGGATCTTGGGGTCCGAGTCCATAGGACACTCACAGCTGCTATCCAGGTTGACTCTGTGGTTAAGAAGTTATAGGGTGCATTGGCCTTCATCAATCGTGGGATTGAGTTTAAGAGCTGAGAGGTAATGTTGCCGCTATATAGGACCCTGGTCAGACCCCACTTGGAGTACTGTGCTCAGTTCTGGTCGCCTCATTACAGGAAGGACGTGGAAACCATAGAAAGAGTGCAGAGGAGATTTACAAGGATGTTGTCTGGATTGGGGAGCATGCCTTATGAGAATAGGTTGAGTGAACTCAGCCTTTTCTCCTTGGAGCGATGGGTGATGAGAGGTGACTTAATAGAGGTGTACAAGATAATGAGAGGCATTAATCGTGTGGATAGTCAAGCAACACACATAAAAGTTGCTGGTGAACGCAGCAGGCCAGGCAGCATCTCTAGGAAGAGGTGCAGTCGACGTTTCAGGCCGAGACCCTTCGTCAGGACTAACGTAGTGAGTTAGTCCTGACGAAGGGTCTCGGCCTGAAACGTCGACTGCACCTCTTCCTAGAGATGCTGCCTGGCCTGCTGCGTTCACCAGCAACTTTTATGTGTGTTGCTTGAATTTCCAGCATCTGCAGAATTCCTGTTGTGTGGATAGTCAGATGCTTTTCCCCAGGGCTGAATTGGCTGGCACGAAAGGGCATAGTTTTAAGGTACTTGGAAGTAGGTACAGAGGAGATGTTGGGGTTAAGTTTTTTTATGCAGAGAGTGGTGAGAGCATGGAATGGGCTGCCAGCGGTGGTGGTGGAGGCGGAAATAATAGGGTCTTTTAATAGACTCGTGGATAGCTACATGGAGCTTAGAATAATAGAGGGCTATGGATAAAGCCTAGGTAGTTCTAAGATAGGGACATGTTCGGCACAGCTTTGTAGGCCGAATGGCCTGTATTGTGCTGTAGGGTTTCTGTGTTTGCTGCTGCCTGTAACAGTGCTTTCAATGGATGCAGCACTGTAGAAATGTTTGGGAGAAACCAGTGGTAGTAGTTTACAAGGCCCAAGTATGACCTGAGTTGTGACACATTTTCTGGTTTGGGTGCTTGCAGCACTGCTTCAATCTTCTCTTGTGACTTATGTATGTCATGCTTGTCAGTGACATGTCCACAATATGAAATTTCATTCTTGAAAAACTCTCATTTCTTTCTCTGTATGGACCATACTCACTCAGCCTGGTAGGCAATTTACCAAGGTTCTGGAGGTGCTCTTCATCATTCTTACCAGTCACAACGATGTCATCGAGGTCACGTTGAGTTCCTGGCATTTCTTGGAGCACTTGGTCCATTGCTCTTTGCCAAATTGCTGGAGCTATTGTGATGACGAGGGACAAGGTGATTCTCCTGGAACAGTCCCTTGTGAGTGTTGATTGTGAAGAACTTCCTGCTTGACTCCTCAATCTCCATGTGAAGATAGGATTGTGACAAGTCTAGCTCTGAAAACCTCTTCCCACCTGCCAAAGATGCAAAAATGCCTTCTATTTGGGACCGGGGATACTGCACAGTACGCAGCACTGGGTTGATGCTCGCTTTGAAATCCCCACATATGCAAATGGCTCTGGCCTTCCCTTTTTTGATCACTGGGACAATGCAAGTGGCTCAATCACTCCTCTCAAGGTGGGAGAGAATTCCAGATGCCTCCAAACTCTGCCTTTCAGCATCCACTTTAGGACCTAGTGCGTAAGGCACAAGTTTACACATTATAGAACCTTGGTGTTTCTGTTTCATCCAGTCCAATTCTGGCGTTTATGCCTTTGAGTTTACCAATCCCTTCCTCATTAGCATAAGGCAGCTGTGCCAGTCTCTGGTTAGTGTTACCATTTGGGCTGCTATTGCCTGTTGAAGTCACACTGAGAGCTTTGATTGAGCGCCAGTCTAGTTGGATTTTTCTCAACTGTTCACATCCGGAAAGTGTTGGCCCTCCACTTTTCATACATTAAGCTCTAATTGTTGTGTTCAGCCTCCATACATCACATTTACTTTCATTTTGGGTTTGGGAGACACTTTCACTTGTGTAAGTCTTTAGCATTACTAAGGTGTTCTCTAATGGTATCTTAGAAAACAGTCTGTTGTAGTCAGCCTCTGGAATTATGGACAAAGCTGACCCTGTGGCCACATTCCATTTTCAGTTTTACACCAGACACATCTATTGTGATCTGTATGATTTTGTGATCTGCTTCAGTAATACTATGCAATTCTTGGCATGACAACTCACCTTCATCAGACTGTGTTGTTGGTTTTACATTTGGTCACTTAATGCATTTGCTTGTGTGTGAAACTCTTCACTCATTGTGGTTTTTTCCCTTTGGTTGGTTTTTTGTTTGACTTGCACACTCTGATTTTGTCTGTAACATTTTTTCCTTGAACCAACAGTCATTTGCATCATGGGAGGATTTGCTATATCAATAACATTTTTGACTTTTTGCACCATTCAGAGACATTTTGTGCATTTCACATTCTAACCTCTTTTTCTGTAGTTGTGCTGCATCTTTTGCTGCAGTCTCTAACGATATTACAATGGTCAATGTCCACTCTAAGGTTAGATCTCTTTCGGATAGAGGCTCTTTTGAGTGCTTTGACTATGCATGCCACGTACAAGCCTGTCCTAAATGCATCAGAAAATCCATCTCTGAAGTCACAGTGCTGGGAAAGTTTGCGCAGTTCTACAATGTATTCAAGAAAGGCTTTCATTTTTTGACAGGTTTCTTTTGCAAATTCTAAATCTCTCAGCAGTTGCCGGCGGTTTAGTGTTCACGTGATTTTGTAAAATTGTAACAATTTCGTCGAACTGCTGCTGGATTGCGTAAGAGACTTATGTTCTTGGGCCCATTAAGCTAAGAAGCGTAGGGGCTTTCTTTTGCTTCTCCACGTTGTTCGCGTTACAATACAGTTCAACCCTCTTACTATATGACTCCCAGCCTTCATTAGCACTATCAAATTCTCCAGCTTTCCAGACTGAAGCCATCGCCACATTATTTTCACTTTAAATTAAGCGCTATACTATGCACTATACTCGTTCATTTTTTTTTACCCGTGTCGGCTTTCTCGTGTTGTTTAACTCGCTGTTTCGTTCCGTATCTATCGGTGCAGTTCGTGGATATTTTCTGACATTCAGGTTCATATTCGTCTTTTGTTGTACAACTACATATCGATTAAATAAAAGCAAGCACGCGGGAGATGTCTTTAACTGGTGTACTCACATTGAAGCAATGGCGAGAAATGCGCATGCGTTGATAACAGCATGCTCGCAGTCAGCAGAACAAACGTCGTGTGGCGGGAGTGTCATTGCTCCAAAATAAGTAGATCTATACATTATAGTGGCGACTGAAGATTTCAAAATGATTGAGGGGGTCTGGACATATATTTGTGTGGTTGTGTTTTTACTAGCATTCTATATGTTCTTGTAATTGCAAGGACTCGGCCTCAAAGCCACGGTGTCGACTAGTGGAAGTTGGGGCTGGTCGACGGATGATATCTGTGGGCTGGTGGGGTAGGCGTGTACTTTCTACATGCATATTCCATGTCGTTGTATTTCACTGATATTCCATATGGGTTTGTGCAAGGACTGGGCATCAAGGAACGGTGTCGCGGGGGGTGGGGGAGGAGAGTCATTACGTGATAGTGATTTTTGTATGCTTACAGTGTGTGACTCTTGGTAGTACACCCATCGAATTCAGCAGGCCAGGCAGCATCTTTGCAAACACTGACTGTACTCTTTTCCATAGATGCAGCCTGGCTTGCTGAGTTCCTTCAGCATTTCCTCGGATTTCCAGCAACTGCAGATTTTCTCCTGTTTGTGACTCTTGGTAATTTGCCTTCGCACCTTGACCGCATAGTAACATTTATCTTGTT
Source organism: Mobula birostris (assembly GCF_030028105.1). NCBI lineage: Eukaryota > Metazoa > Chordata > Chondrichthyes > Myliobatiformes > Myliobatidae > Mobula > Mobula birostris. Next base: position 167,685,971 of record NC_092375.1, on the reverse strand, counting down.
TGGCTATATTCATTAGTATTCATGTACAGTGAAAGGACAACTAAACTTGAATACACTGTTAGTGATCCACAGCAAATTTAGTATGATTATTTTTGAATCTAAAGGAAAAATGCTGAGGATGATAATGAGGAAAAATTGATGTCAATGCATTTAGTATTGGGCAAAGAGAAATGTGGCAAAGTAAGGTGAAATGCATAAATACAGGATTTGGATCTGATCCCACTCATTTACACCAAGATTATAAAGTGGGGGAAATGATAGTTGCCAATTGCTGATGTTAAGATATTTTGGAGGGACCTTGAAAACTTAGCACAAATAGAGGTGTTTAAGGGATTTGCCCTATTTTGTAAATGTTTACTTAATTTCTTTCCCATTCTTAAGAATTCCACTGGAACACCTGTTCTTCATTACATCATCCATAAAGAAGCTCAGCTCTTTTCAATAGAGCCCTGTTTATCTGAAATATGTGCTCCTTAAATACTAAAATGATAGTCAATTGCATTTGAAGATCTGGAAGCAGGAAATCTGAAATTAAAGAGCTTATAAGGGACTATAAAGATAACCTATGCACTGAAGCAAAGGATGTGGATGTGATTATGAAGACGCACAGTCCTCTTTTATTGTCATTTAGTAATGCATGCATTAAGAAATGATACAATATTTCCTCCGGTGTGATATCACAAAACGCAGGACAGACCAAGACTGAAAAAAACTAGCAAAACCACATAATTATAACATATAGTTACAACAGTGCAACAATACCATAACTTGATGAAGAAGTCCATGAGCACAGTAAAAGTTCAAAGTCTCAAATGTCCCACATCTCATGCAGACGGGAGAAGGAAGAAAAACTCTCCCTGCCATACCCGACCACGGTCCGACTCTGAGTCATCCGAAAACTTCGAGCTCTGATCAGCTCTCCGACACCGAATACTGAGCGCCATCTCTGTCTGAACGATTCGACCTCCATCTCAGTCGCCCACAGCAGGCAAAGCTGGGGATTTTTTGCCTACCCTCCGAAAGATTCCTGTCCGCGCAGTAACGACAGCAGTGAGCGAGCGTTTCAGAAATTTTTCCAGATGTTCCTCTGTGCTTTCATAGTCCATCTTAAGGTTCTTAGTGAGTACACAGCAGTAGTTTTCATGAAAGAGGGGGATGATTCCAATTACTGTGGTTAAGAAGGGTGCATTCAATAGGCTAAGCCTAGTAAAAGTAGTATTAGAGATTTTGCATCTTTGAAAGTGAAAAATTACGAGACTCAGCTGATATCTATACCAAGTTGTCAAAAATAACCAGGGAGGAAATTGCAGAGAATCCAATGACTATTTTATTACAGGCATGGTGCCAGAAAACCAAGAGATTAACTAAGTAATTTAATTGAATAATTTAAGGAGGTCAGAATCGTCGATGGGAACAGTGTTTTTGATGGGCTCTAAGTGAAATTTACCAATGCTATCGACAATATGTTACAAAACAAATTGCTCAAGAGCTTTGAGATGCCAGAGTGTGACAAATTGGATCCAAAATTGGCAAGAAAAAACAAACATTAATGGTTGGTTTTTTAATGTGATTGGAAATCTGTCACTAATGATATCTACAAAGCTCAGCTTATGCTTTTTGTATTGCATATTAAAGATTTGGACTTTAAAAAAGGAGATATGATAAATAAGTTTGAAGATGATTGTCCATATGGCTGACAATGAGAGGAACTCTTTGAACAACAAGAACATGTTGAAGGACCAGTTAGTTAGGCAGAAATATGATACAGGTAAATTGGATGTAGTCCATTGAATTGTTGAGTAATGCTTTGGTTGTGTTTGTGTGCAAAAAATATTGGAATATGCAGTAATTAGATGATGTTGAGTGGTATGGAAGAACTCAAATGAAGTACCAGGAAACCTAGACAAGAGTGACACAGAAGGATGTAGTTCCATTAGCAGACGGGTTGAAAATGAGGAAAGTTGGTTTAAGGTAATTGGTAGAAGAATTAGAGAGGATGAGAGGCATTAATTTTAAAACCAGAGAACAGAAGAAATTTTGAACATACTGCTGAAAGATTGGTAAAGGTAGACCTCTTATTATATTTATAAAGCACTTGAATGTGTATTTGAAGGGAGGCTGAATGCAGTAGTGGAATTAGAATTTCAGCCAACAGGGACACAATAGGCCAAATAACCCAATGAACTTAACCTGTTCTTTAACAGATTTGACATTGTGACCCTGCCCATCCCCCACATCAGCTATCTGTTGTCGGCCCCCAACCAACACATATTCCACTCTCCCCTTCTACCCCTCCTCACAGTCCCCCACCCTGCTCTCATGACTATACCCCTCCCCCACACAAAACCACCACGGTGGGCTTCACGGCTGAACAGGTGAGAAGACAGCTGAAACGTCTCAACCCAAGCAAGGCTGCAGGACCGGATGGTGTCAGTACCAGGGTGCTCAAAGCCTGTGCCCCTCAGCTATGTGGAGTACTTTGCCATGTATTCAGTCTGAGCCTGAGGCTCCAGAGGGTTCCTGTACTGTGGAAGACGTCCTGCCTCGTCCCTGTGCCGAAGACGCCGCGCCCCAGCGGCCACAATGACTACAGACCGGTGGCATTGACCTCCCACGTCATGAAGACCCTGGAGAGACTTCTTCTGGAGCTGCTCCGGCCTATGGTCAGGCCACATTTAGATCCCCTCCAGTTCGCCTACCAGCCCCGACTAGGAGTTGAGGATGCCATCATCTACCTGCTGAACCGTGTCTACGCCCACCTGGACAAGCCAGCGAGCACTGTGAGGGTCATGTTTTTTGTCTTCTCCAGTACGTTCAACACCATCCGCCCTGCTCTGCTGGGGGAGAAGCTGACAGCGATGCAGGTGGATGCTTCCCTGGTATCATGGATTCTTGATCACCTGACCGGCAGACCACAGTACGTGTGCTTGCAACGCTGTGTGTCCGACAGAGTGATCAACAGCACTGGGGCTCCACAGGGGACTGTCTTGTCTCCCTTTCTCTTCACCATTCACACCCCGAACTTCAACTACTGCACAGAGTCTTGTCATCTTCAGAAGTTTTCGGATGAATCTGCCATAGTTGGATGCATCAGCAAGGGAGATGAGGTTGAGTACAGGGCTGCGGTAGGAAACTTTGTCACATGGTGTGAGCAGAATTATCTGCAGCTTAATGTGAAAAAGACTAAGGAGCTGGTGGTAGACCTGAGGAGAGCTAAGGTACCAGTGACCCCTGTTTCCATCCAGGGGGTCAGTGTGGACTGGTGGAGGATTACAAATACCTGGGGATATGAATTGCAATAACTGGACTGGTCAAAGAACACTGAGGCTGTCTATAAGAAGGGTCAGAGCCGTCTCTATTTCCTGAGGAGACTGAGGTCCCTTAACATCTGCTGGATGATGCTGAGGATGTTCTACGAGTCTGTGGTGGCCAGTGCTATCATGTTTGCTGTTGTGTGCTGGGGCAGCAGGCTGAGGGTGGGAGACACCAACAGAATCAACAAACTCATTCGTAAGGCCAGTGAGGTTGTGGGGATGGAACTGGACTCTCTGACGGTGGTGTCTGAAAAGAGGATGCTGTCTAAGTTGCATGCCATCTTGGTCAATGTCTCCCATCCACTACATAATGTACTGGGTGGGCACAGGAGTACATTCAGCCAGAGACTCATTCCTCCGAGATGCAGCACAGAGCATCATAGGAAGTCATTCCTGCCTGTGGCCATCAAACTTTACAACTCCTCCCTTGGAGGGTCAGACACCCTGAGCCGATAGGCTGGTCCTGGACTTACTTCATAATTTACTGGCATAATTTACATATTACTATTTAACTATTTATGGTTCTATTACTATTTATTATTTATGGTGCAACTGTAACAAAAACCAATTTCCCCCAGGATCAATAAAGTATTACTATGACTATGTGTGTTGTAAACCTTCAATTATTTAATGTTCTGTCCCTGGAGAAGCTCAACGTAGGCTAAAATAGCACAACTCATTTACTAGTTTGACACATAGCCTTCAGAACTCTGGATCAAATTCATCAATTTCAGTTAATCAGCTATTCCAACTTTGGATTCAAGTTTCCAGCATTTAAGTTTATCCTTCCTGTTCTAGGAAATAATTTGTTGATTTTTATTTGTATATCCCACAGATAGATCTTTACCACACTCTGTCAGCTGGCATCATCATCACTTTGTGTCAAACAGCTTAAGTCTCCAGCTTATCATACATCTTCCTTTTCATTTACTCGAGAGTCCTTTTATTTCTCTGGTAAACTGGTTTATTATTGTCACATGTCCGGTAGTACTTGTGTACCTGTGGTGAAGTGCTTTAAGAGGTTGTTGATGTATATACCGACTTCTGCCTGAGTGACTTGGATCCACTCCAGTTTGTCTACTGTCACAACAGCAGATGCCATTTCATTGGCTCTTCACTCAACTCTGGAACATTTGTAGAGTGAAGATCCATACATCAGGGTGTTCTTCATTGAGTAAAGCTCACAATCACGATTGACACAGGTGCACCACCACCCTGTGTGATTATCCCCTTGCTCTACTCACTTTATGCTTAAGACTGTGAGGCTAAGCACAGCTGTAATGCCATGTTTAGGTTTGCTGAGGACACCACAGTCATTGGCTGAATCATAGGTGGTGACAAATCAGCATGTAGAAGGGAGATTGAAAATCTGGCTGAGTCATGCCAGAGCTTTAAACTTTCACCCAATGTCGGCAAAACCAGACCTGATTATTGATTACAGGAGGGGGAAACTGAAGGTCCAAGAGACAGTCTTCATCAGTGGATCAGATGTGGAGAGGGTCAGCAACATCAAATTCCTTGTGTTATCATCTCAGAGGATCTGTCCTGTGTCCAGCATGTATGTGCCATTACAAAGAAGGCACATTAGCACCTCTACTTTCTTAGAAGTTTGCAAAGATTCAGCACGCTATCTAAAGCTTTGAAAAACTTCCATAGATAAGCAGTTGAGAGTATACTAATGGGCTGCATCACAGCTTGGTGTGAAAACACCAATGCCTTTGAAGGGAGAAGCCTGTAACAAGCAGTTGGTAAAGCCCTCCCCACCATTGACAACAGATACAAGGAGTACTGTCACAGAAAAGCGCCATCCATCATCAAGGACTCCCATCATTAGGACATGCTCTCTTCTTGCTGTTGCCTTCAAGAAGGAGGTACATGAGCCTCTGGACCCATGCCACCAGGTTCAAGAACTGTTATTACCCCTCAACCATTAGGCTCTTGAACCAGAGGGGATAACTTCACTCAGCTTCACTCACCCTGACATTGAACTGTTCCTACAACCTATGGACTCACTTTCAAGAACTCCTCATCTCATGGTCTCTATGTTTATTGCTTATTTATTTATTATTATTATTTTGTTTGTTTTTTTTGTATTTGCAGAGTTTGTTGCCTTTTGCACATTGGTTGTTTGTCCATCTCGTGTGTGGGGCTTCATTGATTCTATTATGTTTCTTTGTATTTACTGTGAATGCTTGCAAGGAAATGAAACTCAGTAGTATATGGTGAAATGTATTTACTTTGATAATAAATTTACTTTGAACTTTGATACAATGAAAAGCTCGTCTTTGCATACTGCTCATACAGATCAAGTCATTACACAGTGCATTGAGATAGAACAAAGTAAAGCAATACTAATATAGAATAAAGTGTAACTGCTTTAGCAAAAGTGCAGGACAGGTAAGCAATAAAATGTAAGATCATTACCAGGTAGATTGTAATGTCAAGAGTCTATCTTCCTGTACTAGAGACCTATTTAATAGTCTTATTACAGCAGGGTAGAAGCCGTCTTTGTATCTTCTGCCTGATGGGAGAGGGGAGAAGAGAGAATGCCCATGGTGGGTAGGGTCTTTGATTATGCATTTGATTATGCTTTCACTTTACTGAGGCAGTGAGAAGTATGGACAGTCCATGGAGGAGAGGTTAGTTTCTGTGATATGCTGGACTATGTCCACAATTCTCCACAGGATTGAGACAGGATCATATGCACCACTCCTTTCCTGAATTCAATGACTGGCTCTTTTGTTTTGCTGACATTGAGGGAAAAGTTGACATCATGACACCATCCCACTAATCTCTCTATCTCTTTCCTGTGCTCGATGACTCGTCATTACTTGAGATACAGCCTACTACAGTGGTGTTATCTATAAACTTGTAGATGGAGTCAGAACAGAATCTGGCCATGGAGTTGAGTTTACAGGAAGTAGAGTAGGGGGCTTAGGACATAACATTGTGCTACATCAATGCTGAGAATAATCGTTGTGGAGATGTTGCAGCCTTTCCTTTCTGATTGTGATCTGTTGGATCTAGTTGTAGAGGGATGCATTGACTTCCAGAGTCTGGAGTTTGGTGAGGAGTTAGCTTTGAATTGTGGGTGGAGCTGTAGTCAATTTTAAAAGAAGTTCATTTGCTCCAGAGATGAGTATAGGGCTAGGGAGATGTTTGCTGTCGACCTATTTTGACACAAGGTGAATTGCAGTGAGTTGAGCTTGTCTGGAAGACTGGAGTTAATCTGTGCCATAACCAGCCTCTTATAGCAATTCATGATGGTAGATGTCAGAGCCACTGGGCAGTAGTTGTTAAGGCATTTAGTCATGTTTTTCTTGGATACTGGGATGAAAGTAGTCTTCTTAAAGTAGGAGGGAATCACAAACTGAAGCAGGGAGAGGTTAAAAATGTCTGCATTTTTATACCCTTGCCAAGCTTTATGTTGGCATTCTCCAGTGTAGCTCCATTCTTTTGAATGAGGTTTCTGACCTGACTAAAAATAATTTAGTAAGATTATTTACTTACTTTTCTTTATTTTAATTAATACTTTATACTTTATTGTCGCCAAACAGTTGGGACTAGAATGTACAATCATCACAGTAATATTTGATTCACACTCCCTGGATTACAAATATTAAATATTAAAAATAGTTCAAATTAGTAAATATTAAAATTTTAAATTATAGATCATAAATAGAAAATAGAAAAATGGGAAGTAAGGTAGTGCAAAAAAACTGAGAGGCAGGTCCGGATATTTGGAGGGTACGGCCCAGACCTGGGTCAGGATCCATTCATCAGTCTTATCACAGTTGGAAAGAAGCTGTTCCGAAATCTGGCCGTATGAGTCTTCAAGCTCCTGAACCTTCTCCCGGAGGGAAGAGGGACGAAAAGTGTGTTAGCTGGGTGGGCGTGTCCTTGATTATCCTGGCAGCACTGCTCTGACAGCGTGCGGTGTAAAGTGAGTCCACGGACAGAAGATTGGTTTGTGTGATGTGCTGTGCTGTGTTCACGATCTTCTGCAGCTTCTTTCGGTCTTGGACAGGACAACTTCCATACCAGGTTGTGATGCACCCTAGAAGAATGCTTTCTATGGTGCATCTATAAAAATTAGTGAGGGTTTTAGGGGACAGGCTTAAATTATTTTACATCTGGTAAATAATTTTTAATCTTTAAAAATTTTTAATTATATACAGTTATTTCTGTTGTTTATAAATCTTTGATTGTCAGAAGCAGTTAGAAACATTTGAGAAGATCTCATCAAAAGACAACCAACGTAATTTGGAAGTGGGGACTTGGGTTTCACAGCCCGAGGCCTGGTTGTTACTAGTATATTGGGGAATGGTTCACTTCATCAGAGGGCTATTAAAGCAAGGCTTCAAGCTTGATTAAGCCTATGGGGTTGCAAAGGATCAGTGAAGCCGCTGGGATCAAATGGGAAGTGTTAGGTGCTCAACTGAGCCTTTTTCCATAAGACATAGGAGCAGAATTGGGCTATTTGGCCCATTGAGTCTTCAATGCCATTCAACCATGGCTGATTTATTTTCCTTCTCAACCCCGTTCTCTTGAGGGAGAAACCCTTGACAGGCTTACTAATTGAGAACCTATCAACTTCCACTTTAAGTAGACCCAGTGATTTGGTCATCTGTGGCAATGAATTCCACAAATTCCCCACCCTCTGACTTGAATCCCATCCACCCCCACCTCTCTCTTCTAACAGGAGATCCTATTCTGAGACTGTGCCCTTGGGTTCTTGATTGTCCCAATACTTAAGATAATTTTTCCATGTTTACTTTAGAAAGGCCTTTCAATTTCTGGTAGGTTTCAATGAGATCCCTCCACATTCTTCTAAACTCCAGCAAGTACAGGCCCGTAGCCATCTAAAGCTTGTTATACGTTAACCTTTTCATTCCTGGGATCATTCTCGTAAACCTCTGGATCTTCTTCAATGCTAGCAAATCCTTTCTTACAGATGGGCTCAAAACTGCACACAATACTCTAAAGCCCGAAACGTCGACTGTTTACTCTTTTCCATAAACGCAGCCTGGCTTGCTGAGTTTCTCCAGCATTTTGCGTGTGTTGTTCACAATACTCCAAATGTGGTCTGAACAATCCCTTTAAAAGCCTCAGTATTACATCATTGCTTTTATATTCTAGTCCTCTTGAAATGAATTTTCATTAACTTTTCAGTGGAAGCTGCATGTTTTACAATGAATACAGGACTGTAGAATAGTATAGCATAGAAGGAAAGTTACTGGCCCATTAAGTCTGTGCCAGATATTTCAAATATATTGTTTTAATCATTCATATTACTTCATCTAAAATTGGATGACTTTTTTTAATCATATAATTGTGTATACTGAGACACAGTGCAGTGCCCATTGCATGTCCACTGATAAGATTCGAACAAAAATAGGCAATAGAAGATAGATAGAATTGCCAGGGCTTTGAAAAAAATCACTCTAATTATTCACCAGTATGTTTCTGTCAAGGTTCTGCAGCACACTAGGACTCAAAACCAAAAGTGACTCCAACTATTATACATAATTCTGCTCCTTAATTGGCAAGAACGAGGTGAAAAGTGGGATAGGGGAAATCCACAGAGACTAATGGGGCACATATCAGTGACTTCATCTGTACAGAAGTCCCTTAGGTGATTGAAATCAGCAAATATTTCATCAAGAGGAATATCAAGGAGCTTCATTCGCAAAAACCTGCCTGAATGATTATTGAGCAACTTATTTCAAGAGTTTTACATAAACTATATATTTATAGAAAAGAGAAGGAAATGATTGATGTTAATGCTGCAAAATTATGCAGCTGAATGCTGCACACATAACGTAAAGCATTTGAAGATAAGGTCAAGAAGACCGTCCTTCCAGATGGAAATCCAAATAAGAACAAAAGGGTTACGAAAGCTGTGATTTAAAAAAAAATGATGTTGAATCTATATAGTTTCTTTCTACCTTTTGGCAAATACTAGTTTCTCAATGTTTGTTCATTTGAATGATTACTTAAAATAAAAACATTATGGATACAAAAGAGTGCACCGTTTCTAATTTTGCTAAAGATCGAAAGTCAGCTTGGGCAATGAATCTTGAGGTAGATGCAAAAACATCTGTAAATGTGTTTAGGCAGGGTAAGTGAGAGGGCAAGAAGTTGGTAGATGGGGAATAAAGTAGGAAATTGTGATGCTGATTTTTAATATGAAGAAGCAGATAGGAATATAATACTGTATGACAGTTTTGCTTTTACAGAGTCAGAAATTAGTATTCAGAGGGAACTTGGTGAATTGGCTCATGAGGGCAAAAGCATTCATACTTTTTAAGGTTTGTCCATCGTCTTCAATGAAGACCTCAACACCATTAGTACTTTTCACGAGGTCAAGTTGCTAGCTCGATGCTCAACCCAACATGGATGGGAGAGCGTGCACGGGAGCGGCCGGATTCGAACTCTGGACCTCTCGCCCCGAAGTCCAGCGCTAATGCCACTACGCCACCAGCGGGCTATTATGATGGTGTTGAGACTAGCTCCTGATTTGGATTTAAGTGAGGTAGAGTTACGCAGCATCAGCCTCACTCTCTCTTTCTAATTCTCATCTGGATCCAGTAGCAAGACAAGAATCGAGATGGCTGGAGATGGGACTAGGCGCAGTGGATAACCAGGATGTCTTCTGTGTCTTGTCGTGCTTTACATATTCCACGACGCTTGCAGAGACTGCGTTCTTGACTGTTGAACCTTCCATTGGTCTCGTCCACTCAATCCGCCGGAGTCTGTCTTCATATGCTGGGATAGACATCTCCCTATCTCACTGAGGGTTTGCGACCCGTCGACTACCTTCTCCTGGCTTAACCAGCTTGTCGAAGCCATTGCCAGGGGTGTGGCCGCTGTCACATTTAAACAGCTACGAGGAGCCATAGGTGAGAACTGAGTGCTAGATGGGGACCGAAGGTGGACTAACCGCCTTGAAAATGACGCGACATGTTCCGCCCAGAAGAGGTACTACCCCTCCCTGACACCCCATACACTCCATTACATACTCAGCAAGCATTTGGAAGGGGAGATATTATTGGCCTTTATTGTAGGAGCTGTAGTACAAAAGCATAGCACTTGCAAGAAATATCCAGCAGGTCAGTCACCATTTGAAGAGACAGAAAACTGAATTAGAATTGCAAGTTGACCTTTCATCAGAATTTGACACAAACTGGAATTGCTTGTTATCTGAAAGTGTTGAATTGATTATGAGTGCTAAGGGCTGCAATAAGTCTTGGAGTCATAGAAAAGTACAACACAGAAACAACCACTTTGGCCCATCTAGTCCATACTGATCCATTTAAACTGTCTACTCCCATTGACTTGCACCGGGACCATAGCCCTCCATACCTCTACCATCCATGTACCTATCCAAACTTCTCTTAAATGTTGAATTTGAGCTTGCATGGACCACTTGTGCTGACAGTTTGTTCCATGCTCTCTCAACCCTCTGAGTGAAGAAGTTTCACCCTCATGTTCCCCTTAAACTTTTCCCCTTTTACCCTTAACCCATGAGCTGGTTGTAGTCCCACCCAACCTCAGTGGAAAGAGTCTGCTTGCATTTACCCTTTCTGCACTCCCCATAATTTTGTATACCTCTATCAAATCTCCTTTCAGTCTTTCCTTATAATTCGGGCCCTCCGGATCCTGCAACATCTTTGTAAATTTTCTCTGTACTCTTTCAATCTTATTTACATATTTCCCAAGGTTAGGTGACCAAAACTGCACGCAGTATTCCAAATTAGTCCTCACTAATGTCTTACAGTACTGCAACATAGCATCCCATTGCCTGTACGCAATACTTCGATAATGAAGGTCAATGTGCCAAAAGCTTTCTTTATGACCCTGTCTATCTGTGATGCCACTTTCAATGAATTATGGACCTGTATTCCCAGATCCCTTTGTTGTGCCACACTCCTCAGTGCTTTGCTGTTCACTGTGTAAGATCTACCCTGGTTGCTCCCTTTGAAGTGCAACACCTCACATTTGTCTGCATTAAATGCCATCTGCCATTTTTCAGCCCATTTTTCCAGCTGGTTCAAATCCTGCTGCAAGCCATGATGGCATTCTTTGCTGTACACTACACCCCCAATCTAGGTATCATCCGCAAATTTACTGATCCAGTTAACTACATTATCATCCAGATTGTTGATATAGATGATAAACAACATCACACCCAGCACCGATCCCTGCAGCACTCCACTAGTCATAGGCCTCCAGTCAAAAAGGCAATCATGTATTACCACTCTCTTGCTTCTCCCACAAAACCAATGTCTAATCCAATTTACTAACTCGTCTTGAATGCCGAGCAACTGAACCTTCTTGACCAAGGCAGGACTTTATCAAAGGCCTTGCTAAAGTCCATGCAGACAACATCCACGACCTTGCCTTCATCGGGTTTCCTAGTAATTTCCTCGAAAAACTCTATAGGATTGGTTGGAAAAGACCAACCATGCCCCAAGCCATACTGACTATCCTTAATCAGTCCGTGTCTATCCAAATAATCATATACCAGTCCTTTAGAATACCTTCCAATAACTTTCCTAATACTGACGTCAGGCTCACAAGCATATAATTTCCTGGTTTATTTTTAGAGCCTTTCTTTCACAGTGGAACAGCATTGGTTATCCTCCAATCCTCTGGTACCTCACCTGTTGCTAAGAATGATTTAAATATCTCTGCTACAGCCTCAACAATTTCTGCATGCTTCCCACAGAGTCTTTATTCGAAGATGAGATGCTATTTCTTGCACTGAATTGTTCACTGAGCTTTGTTAAAGCAGTGTAAAAGACCAAAGACCGACAGTTAAGTGCTTATGGCATGGAGAGTTATTGAATGTGGTCAATCGCAAAGGGCTTTCTTGTCTTCTATTTCTTCGACTTATTCTGTTTTTATTCCTATGAGGTCTTGCGTGTTAGAACATTTAAACTTGCCTCCTGTCACTAATTATAAGCAAATAAAAGTTGTGCTTAAAGTTCAACTTAGATGCCTGCTATATTTTGAAAAGTTTAGTGTTTTGCTACATAATAAAGTTGTGGTATTGAAAATGAGGGATAAGACCATAAGATATAGGAGCAGAAGTAGGCCATTCGGCCCATCGAATCTGCTCCACCATTCAATCATGGGCTGATCCAATTCTTCCAGTCATCCCCACTCCCCTGCCTTCTCCCCATACCCTTTGATGCCCTGGATAAAACTGATTAAAACAATCTAGTGCAGTGATGTACTACACACAGAGCTAGAAAATAATGACACGCAGTCTGTAAGTTGCACTCAAGACTAGTTTATTCAAACTTCGCGGCACTGGCTTTTACGCAGTTCCATTCCTGCCCTCTCCGGGTGGAAATGACGTCAGAGGTGCATTACAGAAGTCTCTTCCTGCGTGCGGGCTTTCTCCCCTTACTGGTGAAGAAGAAGGCCCAGCTCCATTTTGGGGCTGGCCTCTCTGCTGATGCGCACACCATTTTGTGAGCCGGTTCACCTGCGTAGAAAGTGGGTTGCCACATAACCCCCCCCTCCCAGAACCGGTGATACACCCCGCAATGTCCACAGTCTGGATCAGTCTCTGTTTGGGTGGTCTGCCTCTGCGCCGCGGTGCCTGAACCTCAACTGGCTGCGCCAAGTCCACGTGGGCCGGTTTGAGTCGGTCCACCGTGAAAACCTCCTCTTTCCCCCCAATGTCCAGAACGTACGTGAACCCGTTGTTCCTGATCACCTTGAAGGGCCCCTCGTACGGCCGCTGTAGCGGTGCCCGGTGTGCGCCCCTTCGTATAAGTACAAACTTATAGTTCTGCAGGTCTTTGAGTACGCAGGTCGGGATCTGTCTGTGCTGTGAAGTCACTACAGGGGCCAGGTGGCTGAGCCTTTCATGTAGTCTGTCCAGGACTGCTGTGGGTTCTTCCTCTTGCCCCCTTGGGGCAAGATATGAACTCTCCTGGGACGACCAGGGGTGCGCCGTACACCAGCTCGGCCGACGAGGTATGCAGATCCTCTTTGGGTGCTGTGCAGATTCCAAACAGAATCCAGGGAAGCTCGTCCACCCAGTTAGGCCCTTTCAGGCGGGCCATGAGAGCCGACTTTAAGTGATGGTGGAAACGTTCCACTGGTCTGTTCGACTGTGGGTGGTAGGCAGTTGTGTGGTGTGGCTGTGTTCCCAACAGGCTGGCCACAGTCGACCACAGGCTGGAGGTGAACTGGGCGCCTCTGTCGGAGGTAATGTGAGCCGGTATCCCGAAGTGTGCTACCCAGGTTGCAATCAGCGCTCGAGCGCAGGAATCGGCGGTGGTATCGGTGAGCGGGACCGCCTCTGGCCATCTTGTGAACCAGTCTACCATAGTTAGGAGGTACCGCGCTCCTCGCGACACTGGGAGGGCCCCACGATTTCCACATGAATGTGGTTGAACCTCCGGCGGGTGGGTTCGAACTTCTGCGGCGGAGCTTTGGTGTGCCACTGCACCTTGGCTGTTTGGCACTGCGTGCACGTTTTGGCCCATTGGCTGACTTGTTTGTGAAGTCCATGCCAACAAACTTGCTGGAGACCATCCGGATGGTTGTCCTGATAGATGGGTGCACCAAGCCGTGTATGGAGTCGAAAACTTGCCGCTGCCGGGACGATGGGGCGAGGTTGGCCGGTAGCCATGTCACACAGGAGGATCCTCCCACCTGGGCCTACGTGGAAGTCTTGCAGCTGCAAACCCTGTAGCTGGGCATCTTGTCGTCTGCCTGCTGTGCCTCCACCAGTGCTGCATAGTCCACCCCCTGGGACAGGGTCTGGAGAGTGCGTCCGCCATGACATTGTCCTTTCCCGAGACATGCTGGATGTCCGTCGTGTACTCGGAGATGTAGGACAGATGTCGTTGCTGGCAGGCTGACCAGGGATCGGACACCTTCGTGAATGCGAAGGTCAACGGTTTGTGGTCCATGAACGCGGTGAATGGCCTGCCTTCTAAGAAGTACCTGAAATGCCGGATTGCCAGATATAGTGCCAACAACTCCCGGTCGAAGGCACTGTACTTGGGTTTGGGTGGCCAATGGTGCCTGCTGAAGAACACCAGGGGTTGCCAGCACCCCTCAATGAGTTGCTCCAGCACCCCACTGACTGCTGTGTTGGATGCGTCCACTGTGAGGGCAGTTGGAACGTCCGTTCTGGGGTGCACCAGCATCGCAGCATCTGCCAAGGCTTCCTTGGCTTTAACGAAAGTGGCTGCGGTCTCTTCGTCCCAAGTAATGTCCTTGCCTTTACCCGACATCAGGGTGAACAAAGGGCGCATGATATGGGCTGCTGAGGGGAGGAAGCGATGGTAGAAGTTCAACATACCAAGGAACTCCTGCAGGCCTTTGACTGTGTTGGGCCAGGTGAAGTGGCGGATTGCATCTACCTTGGCGGGCAGAGGTGTAGCCCCGTCTTTAGTAATCTTGTGGCCCAGGAAGTCGATGGTGTCGAGTCTGAACTGGCATTTGGCCGGGTTGATCGTGAGGCCGAAATCACTCAGGCGGGAGTAGAGCTGGCGGAGGTGGGACAGATGCTCCTGACGACTACTGCTGGCTATGAGGATATCGTCCAAATAGATGAACGCAAAGTCCAGGTCGCGTCCCACCGCATCCATTAGCTGCTGGAACGTCTGTGCGGCATTCTTCAGGCCGAACGGCATTCGGAGGAATTTGAACAGGCCGAACGGGGTGATGAGTGCTGTTTTGGGGATGTCTTCAGGGCGTACCGGGATTTGATGGTATCCCCAGACGAGGTCTACTTTGGAAAAGATGCTTGCCCCGTGCAGGTTTGCTGCAAAGTCCTGTTTGTGCGGCACAGGGTAGCGGTCTGGAGTTGTAGCCTCGTTCAGTCTGCGGTAGTCGCCGCATGGTCTCCAGCCCCCAGCTGCTTTGGGCACCATGTGCAGGGGGGAGGCCCATGGGTTGTCAGACTGCCGTACGATCCCCAATTCCTCCATCCTCTTGAACTCCTCCTTCGCCAGGCGGAGCTTGTCCGGGGGGAGCCTTCGTGTGCGGGCTTGGAGGGGTGGTCCCTACATTGGAATGTGGTGCTGTACTCTGTGTCTGGGCATGGCTGCCGTGAACTGCAGTGCCAGAACCAATGGAAAGTCCGCCAGGATTCTGGTGAATTCGTTGTCAGACAGCATGATGGAGTCCAGTTGTGGGGCCGGCAACTTGGCTTCACCCAGGGAGAACATCTAGAAAGTCTTGGCATGGACCAGTCTTTTCCCTTGCAAGTGGACCAGCAGGCTGTGAGCTCGCAAGAAATCCAGCCCGAGGAGTGGTTGGGCCATGGTGGCCAGTGTGAAGTCCCACGTGAACCGGCTGGCGCCGAACTGCAGCTGCACTGTGCGGATGCCATAGGTCCATATTGTGCTGATGTTTGCGGCCCTCAGGGTGGGTCCCGGCTCCCTGTTGTGGGTGTCATACCCCGTCGGGGGTAAGACGATGATTTCTGCTCTGGTGTCGACCAAGAAGCGGCGTCCCGACTGTTTGTCCTAGACGTACAAGAGGCTGTCTTGGTGGCCAGCTGCCGTAGCCATTAGTGACGGCTGGTCCTGGTGTTTCTCGGGAACTTGCAGGGTGGGCGACACCGGCGGGCTTCTGTGCCCCACCGCTGATGGTAGAAACACCACTGTTCATTGGCCTCCTCACTCCTGCCTCTGGATTGTGTGCGCTTCAGTGCCGGGCCTGGTCTGGCTTGCTGTTGGGTGCGTGGCTTGGTAATCTGTTCGACAGATGCCCTGCTCTCCCTCTTGGCTTTCCACAGCACTTCTGCCTGGGCCACCACCTTCCGGGGGTCACTGAAATCTGCGTCAGCCAGCAGCAGATGTATGTCCTCGGGCAGTTGCTGTAGGAACGCCTGCTCAAACATGAGGCAGGGCTTGTGTCCTTCAGCCAGGGCCAGCATCTCGTTCATTAATGCTGATGACAGCCTGTCTCCCAAACCGTCCAGGTGCAGCAAGTGGGCACCTCGCTCACGCCGTGAGAGGCCAAATGTCCCTATGAGCAGCGCTTTGAATGCTGCATACTTGCCTTCTTCCGGGGGTGACTGTATGAAATCCTCAACCTGGGCGGCTGTCTCCTGGTCAAGGGAGCTCACCATGTAATAGTAACGTGTGGAATCAGAAGATATCTGCCGAATCTGGAACTGGGCTTCTCCTTGGTCAAACCACATGCGTGGTCGCAGTGTCCAGAAGGTTGGCAGTTTTAGCGAAACTGTGTGAACAGATGAAGAGTCGATCATCTTTGGTCCAAATCCCGTATGGACCATGGGGGTCACCATTGTAGCGATGTGCTACACACAGAGCTAGAAAATAACGACATGCAGTCTGTAAGTTGCACTCGAGACTAGTTTATTCAAACTTTTTGGCACTGGCTTTTATGCAGTTCCGTTCCTGCCCTCTCTGGGTGGAAATGACGTCAGAGATGCATTACAAAAATCTCTGCCTGCGCGTGGGCCTTCTCCCCTTGCCGGTGAAAAAGAAGGCCCAGTGCCATTTTGGGGCTGGTCTCTCTGCCGACGTGTGCACCATTTTGTGAGCCGGTTCACCTGCGTAGAAAGTGGGTCGCCACACTAGATAATTTCCATGTAAATAAAATCATAAGACATAGGAGCAAAATTAGGCCATTTGGTCCACCATTCTTCATAGCTAATTTGTTATCCCTCTCAACCCCATTTCAAGATTCAAAGATTCAAGATTCAAAGAACTTTATTGTCATTCTAACCGGACATCAGCTCTGCAGGGCAGAATGAGACAGCGTTTCTCAGGGGCAGTGCAATCATAACATAAGAAACGCAACACTAAATAATAAACATAACAATAAATAGTAAAACACAATAACCACATGTCAGTTAAAATCAGTTATAAGTGTCCAGTGCACGTTAAAAGTGTCCAAAGCAGAGTCAGGTGGAGCAGCTATTTAGCAGTCTGACTGCCTGTGGGAGGAAGCTGTTTAGTAGCCTTGTGGTTTTAGTTTTGATGCTCCTGTAATGTTTGCCTGATGGCAGAAGAACAAACAGTGCATGGAGAGGGTGTGAGGGGTCTTTAATGATGTACCGTGTCTTCTGGAGGCACCGACTCTGAAAGAGGTCTTGGACAGAAGGTAGGGAGACCCCAGTAACCTTCTCTGCTCCCCTAACCACCCTCTGCAAGGCTTTTTTGTCGACAGCACTGTAGCTGGAGGACCAGGTTGTGAAGGAAAAGGTCAGCACACTCTCAACAACGCCCCTGTAGAATGTAGTTAAGATGTTAGTGGGGAGTGATGCTTGTTTAAGCTTCCTCAGAAAGTGCAATCTTGGCTGGGCCCATTCTTCTGCCTTCACCCTTTAGCCATTGACACCCAATAAAAGATGCTCTTGGATTCAATTGAAAGACTTAATATCCTTTCAAGGGTATAATTTGCATAAAGTATTTACAGTGGAATTCAACACAGTTCTCTGAAGGTGGCATACTGTATAGGATGGTAAAGGCATTTGGCATGCTTACCTTCACCACTCAAAGCATTGAGAAAAGAAGATGGAACATTGTGTTGCCTCTGTATAAAACCTTTGGCCAACTGCCATAATGTAGGAAGAATATGTAGACTTTGGATAGGGTTCATAACAGATTTGTCATGATGTTGCCCGGATTGGAGTGTATTTTGCCGTAAAAGGAGGTTGGATAAACTTGGATTGTTTTCCCTGGAGTGTCAGAGACCGAGGTGTGACCTGAGGCATAGATGATCAGCGTCTTTTTTCCCAGGGTGGAAATATCAAATACAGGAGGGCATATGATTAAGATGAGAGGGGAAAGTTTAAAAGAAATGTGCAAGACAAGTTTCTTTAACAAAGAGTGGTAAGTGCCTGAAATACACTGCCAGAGGAAGTGGTAGAAGCAGATACCATAGCAATTAAGTAACATGTGAACAGGCAGTGAATAGAAGGACATGGGCTGTGTTGAGGCACATGGGATTGGTTAGCTTGGGATCATGGTCGGTGTAAGCATAGTGAGCTGAAAGGCCTGTTCCTCTGCTGTACTGTCTTATGCTCTTTGTGCAATTTTATCAACCTCTGAAATGGTTTCCTGCAGTCTACCTTATCTTTACTCATAGTAATTTTATGTATCTCAACCATGTGTCCTCTTTTCCTCCTCCACTGCAGGGAAAATAGATCTCCTAAGAGGAAATAGCTTTGGAAGTCACATAGTTCAGGGCAAATTTGAGATGGATAATCAATAACTCTTTAAAATAAACACTTTGGATTTTTCTTTCAATTTAAAAAATTTCATTTTCAGTATCTGTCAGATGGGCAGGAGAGCAATCTTGCCTCCAGCCTAATAAAACTCACTCAAAACTCTAACAATGTTCTGTGCCAGGCTTTATTAGAATATTATCAGTGAACTAACGGTGCCTAATATGTGCTGATTGATGACTGTGGGAGATCACCAGCATTAAGGGCAAGGCTGAGGCAATCCTGTATAGAAAGAGGTGTTGACAGGCATGAGGATACTTGAACCTGAGATGGCCATCTACACTCTTTCTGATCATATCAAAGTACTTAGTAAAGTGAGCTGAGATTACCTGCCCGTGGTTCTTTGCTCTGTACTCAGTTTCATCAGGTAGAAGGTGCCCTTCATCCAGTGGAAGATCTGGGCTGCCCCACTGCCCAAAGTGCGTTAGAGAATTGTGATTGGAACATTTTAAGGATCCTACTGCCTGCTTCGTTGTAACAAATGTGTATTTTGAGGTTTGCTTTGAAATTTTATTGTGGTATTTTTTTCAGAAAAATGGAGTTACAGATTTTTTTGTTGTCTCTCTTCTTCACTTCTCCATTTGTGCTTTAACCTTGATATCCTTCTCTACAGTTACATACTGTAAATGTTGCCTGACACATCAATTTAAATGAACTGTTTGTAAGCTAGTCTTAAAATAATATAAATGGTCAGTTCTCATTATTTTTATGCAGTTCTGGTCACCTACCTATAGGATAGTATCAATAAAATTGAAAGAGCTCAGAGAAAATTTACAAGGATGTTGCTGGGTCTTGAGGAGTTATAAGGAGAGGTTGAATAGGTTACAGATTTATTCTCTGCAGTGTAGCAGAATAAAGAAAAAATTAATTGCAGTATAAAAATTTTGAGAGGTATAGATAGGGTAAAAGCAAGCAGAGGTTGAGTGAACTAGAGGTTAAGGGTGAAAGGTGAAATGTTTAAGGGGAACATGAAGGGGAACTTCTTCAATCAGATGGTGGTGAGAGTGTGGAACAAGCTGCCAGTGGAAGAGGTGAATGCATGTTCAATTTCAACTTTTAAGAGAAGATTGGATGGGAGGGCCATGGAGGGCTAGTGTCCAGATGCAGGTCAATGGGTCTGGACAGAATAATAATTCAACGTGGACTAGATGGGCCAAAGGGCTTGTTTTTGTGCTGTAGTTCTCTAAAACTCTATGACTCTATTAATAAATTATTCTTAATTTATTCTTTTAACAGAAAATGACCCCAAGGTATTGGAAAGGCAAGAGCAACAGCAGCCATCGTATATCGCACTAAGTTATATCAATAGGTATAAATTTTGGATTTTATCATTTGAAGTTAATTTTGAATTTTTATTCAGCAGAATCCATTTGCAAGGTACAGTAGAATTCAAATATTCCCTTCTCTGCCTGTTTGCAAATCTCAGTTGTTCAGCATCTAGTTCACTCTCCCATAAACTCACTCATTTGCCATTCTCTGTGGCTCTGGTTTCCCATGCTCCTTTTTGAACCCACCAGGGCCCTGGTTCCTGTGCTCCTTTGAAATGTACCTGGTTCCCTCATAAAATTTATTGTAGTACTGCCAAAAAGTGAATTAAAAGAGTATTGCAGTATTAATACAAATAACATCCAATGGTCAAGATTATCAGCTGGTTCAACACCATCAAATTCCTGTAAGTGATGGGTTCTCAGGAATTTTTGCCATATTGTTTAAAGACAGGTTATTAAGTACTTTAAATGCTTTGGGAAGGAAGAATCTAGTCATTACATAATAAGAACGTATGAAAATAGGAGCACCAGTAGGCCACTTGGCTCCTCAACCCTGCCTGACTATTCAAGATAATCGTGGCTGATCTGTCTTAGGCCTTATCACCTCTTCTGTGCCAATTATATTGTTTATCTAATGTCTCAGTAAAACGTGTTTTTATGTGGCATGCAAATAATTGTGTAATATTGCTATAATCTATTCAATTCAGCAGTTTTTTTGATAAATAATGCATATTTTCATCTTTTATTTAAAAGATTTGTGCTGATGCTTAAATTCTGATAGTTCATATTGTACTTCATAAAGTTGACTTGCAGCATTTCTTGTACTTCATTTATTTTTTTTCTCTGTTAAAGTGCAATACCTTTGCAGTGCTGATGTTATTTCCATTTTATGTTGTCATCATTATATGGCATGTTGTATGATGTGGTCCCATGACCATGATTGTTCTTGGCAATTTTTTTTCTTCAGAAGTGGTTTGCCATTGCCACCTTCAAGCCAGTGTATTTACAAGATGGGTGACCCCAGCCTTTATCAATAGTCTTTAGAGATCGTTTGCCTGAATCAGTAGTCCATTAACCAGGACTTGTGATATGTACCAACTGCTCATACGACCATCCACCACCTGCTCCCATGGCTTTACAGGATCCTGATTGGGGGGCTAAGCAGTCACTATGCCTTGGCCTGGGTGACTCGAAGGCTAGTAGAGGGAAGGAGCGCCTTTCACCTCCTTTGGTAGAGATGTATCTCCACTCTACC
Organism: Mobula birostris; assembly: GCF_030028105.1. Taxonomy (NCBI): domain Eukaryota; kingdom Metazoa; phylum Chordata; class Chondrichthyes; order Myliobatiformes; family Myliobatidae; genus Mobula; species Mobula birostris. The sequence continues at coordinate 167,664,896 of NC_092375.1, read as the reverse complement.
ACCTGTTTATGTTGTGTGCCAAAATTAAATTGGAAGTCTAAAACAGAGCAGAAGATGGTGAGGTCAGGTCCTTGATATAAAATATGTAGTGGAAGGAAAATGTAAAATACACCTCTCTTGGAAGAAAGAACAGCAGCAGTTTCTATTTAAATATTGCTATAACACAACAAAATAAAACAAGTTTTTTAACATGAACAAATTGAAAGAAGTTATACTTAGTCACTTAATGACCTACAGTGGTGCTAGAAAGTTTGTGAACCCTGTAGAATTTTCTCTATTCCTGCATAAATGTAACCTAAAATAAGTCCTAAAACTAGATAAAGAGAACCCGATTAAATAAATAACACAAAAAACATTTTACTTGCTCATTTATTTATTTGCGAAAAATGATTCAATGTTACATGTATTTGTTGGAAAAAGTGGGTGAACCTCTGGGGGAATGCCTTCTACAAAAGCTATTTGGAGTCAGATGTTCCAATTAATGAGATGAGATTGGAGGTCTGGGTTGTCGAGTTGCCCTGCCCTGTAAAAAAAGACACACAAAGTCAGGTTACTGACAGCCTATTCGGCTCAAGAAAGATCTGTTTATGTGCACCATGCCTCAATCAAAACTTTCAGGGGACCTTGGAAGAAAAATTGTAGAGATACATCAAGCTGGACAAGGCTACAAAAGCCTTTCTGAAGACCTGAGTGATCATCAGTCCACAGTGAGAAAAATTGTCTACAAATAGAGGAAACTCGGTACTGTTGCTTCTTTCCCTAGGAGTAGGCATCCTGTAAAGGTCACACCAAGAGCCAAATGTGCAATGCTGAAGGAGGTGAAAAAGAGCCAAAGGTTAACAGCAAAAGACCTGCAGAAATCTCTAGAACTTGCTAAAGTCTCTGGTCATGTGTCCACTATAAGAAAAACACTGAACAAGAATGGTGTTCATGGAAGGGCACCACAGATGAAACCACTGCTCTCCAAAAAAAAAACATTGTTGCACATCTCAAGTTTGCAAAAGGCCACCTGGATGTTCTGCAACACTGCTGGGACAATATTCTGTGAATAGATGAGACAAAAGTTGAACTTTTTGGCAGAAATGCATATTGCTATGTTTGAAGGAAAAGGGGAACTGCACACCAACACCGAAACCAAAACCTCATCCCAGCTGTGAAGCATGGTGGAAGGAGCATCATGGTTTCAGGCTGTTTCGCTGCCTCACAGCCTGGGCAGCTTGCAATCATTGAGAGCGAAATGAATTCAAAATTGTATCAAGACATTTTATAGGAGAATGTCAGGGTAGCAGTCCATCACCTGAAGCTTAATAGAAGTTGGATAATGCAACAAGACAATGATCCGAAAGACGAGTAAATCAACAACAGAATGGCTTAAAAAGAAGAAAATTTGTATTTTGGAATGGCTGAGTCAGTCCTGACCTTAATCCTATAGAAATGTTGTGGAAAGACCTGAAGCAAGCAATTCATGCAAGGAAGCCAACCAACCATTAGTTGAAGCAGTTTTGTAAGGAGGAATGGCTTAAAATTCCTCTAAGCTGATGTGTAGGACTGATCAACAGTTACTGAAAACGTTTGGTTGAGGTTATTTCTATACAAGGGGGTCACACCAGTTACTGAAAGCAAAGGTTCATGTACTCTTACCAATAAATGCATATAATATTGGATCATTTTTCTCAGTAAATGAACAAGTATAATGGCATGAACATCGACTTCTCCAACTTCCGCTAATGCCCCACCTCCCCCTCATACCCCATCCGTTATTTATTTATATACACACATTCTTTCTCTTACTTTCCTTTTTCTCCCTCTGTCCCTCTGACTTTACTCCTTGCCCATCCTCTGGGTTCCCCCCCCCTTGTCTTTCTCCCCGGACCTCCTGTCCCATGATCCTCTCATATCCCCTTTGCCAATAACCTGTCCAGCTCTTGGCTCCATCCCTTCCCCTCCTGTCTTCTCCTATCATTTTGGATCTCCCCCTTCCCCTCCCACTTTCAAATCTCTTACTAACTCTTCCTTCAGTTAGTCCTGACGAAGGGTCTCGGCCTGAAACGTCGACTGTACCTCTTCCTAGAGATGCTGCCTGGCCTGCTGCGTTCACCAGCAACTTTGATGTGTGTTGCAAGTATAATGTTTCATGTATTATTTATTTAATTAGATTCCCTTTATCTAGCTTTAGGACTTGCGTGAAGATCTGATCACATTTTTAGGTCATCTATGCAGAAATAGAGAAAATACAGGGTTCACAAACTTTCTTAGGACGGATGACGAAAGATGAGGTAGCTTTTTGGGTGTGTTAAAGGAGGAAAAAGAGATAGAGACTTAGGACCTTAGCAACTGAAGGTGGTGCTGAAAATTTTGAAGCAAAAATATATGGAGTTATCAAGAGTTAGAAGGATGCAGGAGCTTTTTTAAAAAGATTTGAAAGGATTACAGAGATGCTCAGTGGTGAGATTCTGAAAAGCATTGTAAACAAAGATGAGAATTTTTTAAACTGAGGTGCTGCTAAAACAGAAGATCCTCTAGGTCATTAAGTGATGGGTAAATGTACCTAAGTGTGAATTGTGACACAGGCACAATAGTTTTTCATGATCTTGTGGGTACAACACGTAAGATGAGGGAGACTAGCTGCAAGAGCGCTAGAAAAATATCAAATCCCAAGGTAACTGAGGTATGGATGAGAGTTTTATGAGCAGATTAGCTGAAGCAAAATTAAGTTGGGAAATCTGGAAAGGTAGACACCAGATTCTGAAGATGCTGGAAATCTTGAGTAACTCAGTAAGATAGGCAGCATCTGTGGAGGGGAATAAACAGTCGATGTTTCAGGCCACGTCCCTTCATCAGGACTAGAAAGAATGGGGCCAGAAGCCAGAATAAGAAGGTAGAGGGAAGGGGTGCAATGCAAGCTACAACATGATAGGAAAGATGAAGTGAGAGGGAAGGTGGGTGGGGGAGGGGGATGAAGTAAAAAGAGATAAAGGACAAAGAAGAATGAATCTAATAGAAGAGGACAGTGGCCATGGAATAAAGGAAGGAGGGGGGGAACCAGAGGAAGATGATGGGCAGGTGAGAAGGAGTGATAGAGTAAATGGAAAAAGGGGGAGTGGGGAGTAATTACCAGAGGTTAGAGAAAATGATGTTCATGCCATCAGGTTGGAAGCTACCAATATGGAGTATGAAGTGTAGCTCCTCCACTTTTCAGTTCCATTGCCCTAATCACTTTATTTTCACCGTGGCAGTAGCAAAGGCTGTGGACGAACATGTCAGTTTGAGAATGGGAAATCTATTTGAAATGGATAACCATCAAGCGAACCTGCCTCTTGCAGCAGGCAGAATAAAGGTGCTGGATGAAGCAGTCCCCCAATCTGCATTGGGTCTCACCATACTGGGTATAATAGATGACCCCCAACAGAATCTCGGACGGTGTTGCCTCAGATGGAAGAGCTGTTTGTGGTCTTAAAAGGTAGTGAGCGGGAAGTGTGGCACCTGTCACACCTGCAGGGACAATTGCCAGGAGGGATATCAGAGGGTGCACAAGGAAGTCACATAGAGAGTGATCCCTACAGAAAGCAGAGTAATGGGGGGGGGGGTGGGAGGGAGGGTGAAGGAAAGATTTGCTTAGTGGGAGAATCTTATTGGATATGGCAGAAGTTCCGGAGAATGATATGCTGGATATGGAGGTAGTTGGGGTAGTAGATAAGTAGAATGGAAACCCTTTACATTGCGACAGTGGGAGGATGGGGTAATGGCAGATGTGCGATAAATGGAGGTTCTGGTGAAGACAGCATCAATGACAGTTGAAGAGAATGCCCTTTTATGAACTCTGACCCCAGCTCCAAGTCTTGGCATGTTTTTACCATCCCCTCCAATCTTCCCCTCTCTGAAGTAGAAAGTTATGTCCTCACAAGGCCTTACCTTTCTCTCACTGAGTCCATACCACAATGAATTCCATGTCCACAACGACGCCAAGCTATTCTTCCAACACCTCAGTCTCTGGACCTTTTTCTTTGGGAGGGACTCACCACCCCCATCATTAACCCTCTTCCCCTGCCTTCAACTGTATTTTTCTTCTTGGACACTCCTCTGTGGCCTTCTGCCCACTTATCATATCTAATTGCTGACCAGATATCAACTGTCAAGACTTTACCACGCAACTCTCCTGTTCAAATCTCAACCCCTCTGAATACACTGCCCCACCACTCTCATCAAGCAACCCTAACCTCAGCATCAAAATTATAGGCTATTGGGATGGTGCTGTTGTAGTCTGGTGGTCTGACCTCAATCTTTCTGAGGCTAGCCGGCAGCTCTCAGATATCTCTTACTCGCCCCTTAAACAGGACCCCACTAAAAAGTATCAGACTACTGCCTCCAGCACCATCATCAATCTCATCAACTCTAGAGATCTCCCATCCACTGCCATCAACCTCATAGTTCCTGTACTCATTTCTACCTCCTACCCAAGATCCACAAACCTAACTGTCCTGGTAGGCTCATTGCCTCTGCATGCTTCTGCCCCACTGAACTTTTGTCTGTATACCTTGACTCCATTTTATCCCTCTTGGGTCAGTTCCTTCCTATCTACATCCATGACACTTCACATGCTCTCTATCACTTCAGTCACTTTCAGTTCCCTGGCTCTAATCACCTTAATTTTCACTGTGGACTTCTAGTCCCTATGTACTGCTAATCCCCATCAGGAAGGCCTTAAAGATCTCTGCTTCTTTCAAGACAATAAATCTTATTAGTTCCTCTCCACCACTACCTTACTCCATCTTATGGAGCTGGTTTGCATCCTCAACAATTTCTTTCTCAGCTCCTTTCACTTTATCCAAACCCAAGGTGTAGCCATGGGCAGTCACATAGGCCCTAGCTATGCCTGCCTTTTTGTTGGCTATGTGGAACAGTCCATGTTCCAAGTCCACACTGGTAATGTTCTTTTAATTCTTTCTCTGCACCCATGCTAAGCTTGTCAATTTCAGCAGCTTTGCTTGCAGCTTCCACCCTGCCCTCAGATTTACTTGGTCCATTTCTGACACCTCCCTCACATTTCTTGATCTCTCTGTCTCTCCATATCTGGCATCTTTTACAAACCCACTGACTCTCACAGTTATTAAGACTATATGTCTTCCCACCATGTCTCTTAAAAAACTGCTATTTCCTTCTCTTAGTTCCAACATCTCTGTTGCAACTGTTCTCAGCACATCTGAGATGTCCACTTTTTCCCACAAAAGGCGTTTTGCCTTCCACCACCATCAATGCTGATTTCACCCATCTCCTCCATTTCCTGCACATCCACCTTCAGCACATCTTCCTGCCGCCATAACAGGGATAGAGTTCCACTTGTTCTTACCTACCATCCCAGTAGCCTCCATATCTAGTATATCATTTTGCAAAACTTCTGCCATTTCCAGTGTGATCATACCACTTGGCATATCTTTCCCCTTCCCCTCCCCCTTCACTTTCGATAAGGATAACTCTTTGTAAGTCCTTGTCCACTTATCCTTGCAAACATGTCAAGTGCTATACCTACCCCTATACCTGCCCTCCAGCCACCATGCAGGACTCCGAAGTGCCAGGTGAGGTGCACTGCACCTGTGAGTCTTTCAGGGCCATTTATTATATTTAGTGCCTTATGGTCCCGGAAACTGCAGAAATGAACCCATTTCATTGCCATGGGATTGACTCAAGTAAACCTTGCCACATAAAATAAATATTTATGCTATTATAGTTCTCTGGGGAAATGCTTATGTGCTGGTTCAAGATATGGACCAAGAAATTGTTAAAAGGTTTTTTAAACACGCAATATTCTGTGACCATCCTTGTTTATGCTGCAATTCAGGCACAGTTTGCAATGGATTGAGGCTTAACCATGCACAAACATTGTTCCTCTGCTGGTTCTGTGGTGGAAAATCGGTGTGCCCAGTTTGCGTTTGGTTGGGAAAGATGTGGGATATGACAGTTCCAGCAATGAGAGGAATGATTTGGAAGTGAAGGGCAAGTAAAAATCTAATTGGGTACCTACCTGCAGGAGAAACCACATACTAGACTTGAGAGCTGCAAACGGGTTCAGGCTGTCCATCCTTAAGTACTGTAGAAACTACAACAGCATCTACATCCTTATGAGTTGCCTTTTCTGATCACAGACAAGAGAAAATCTGCAGAATCTGGAAAACAAAGCAATACACACAAAATGCTGAAGGAACTCAGCAGGCCAGGCAGCACCTATGGAAAAGAGTAAACAGTTGACGTTTTGGGCTGAGACCTTTCATCATTACTGGGAAAATGAGATGAGAAGTCAGAGTAAGAAGGTGGGGGGAGGGGAGGAACAAGTAATAGATGATAGGTGAAACTGGGAGAGGGGAAGGAGTGAAATAAAGAGCTGGAAGTCAATTGGTGAAAGAGATAAAGGGCTGGAGAAGGGAATCTGATAGGACAGGACAGAAGGCCACGGAAGAAAGGGAAGGGAGAGGAACACCAGGGGGAGGTAATGGACAGTTAAGGAGATACTTTATACTTTATTGTCGCCAAACAATTGATACTAGAACGTACAATTATCACAACAATATTTGATTCTGTGCTTCGCGTTCCCTGGAGTACAAATCGATAGTAAATATTAAAAATTTAAATTATAAATCATAAATAGAAAATAGAAAAGGGAAAGTAAGGTAGTGCAAAAAAACTGAGAGGCAGGTCCGGATATTTGGAGGATACAGCCCAGATCCGGGTCAGGATCCGTTCAGCAGTCTTATCGCAGTTGGAAAGAAGCCGTACGAGTCTTCAAGCTCCTGAGCCTTCTCCTGGAGGGAAGAGGGATGAGACATGTGTGGGCTGGGTGCGTCGTGTCCTTGATTATCCTGGCAGCACTGCTCCGACAGTGTGCGGTGTAAAGTGAGTCTAAGGACAGAAGATTGGTTTGTGTGATGTGCTGGGCTGTGTTCACGATCTTCTGCAGTTTCTTCTGGTCTTGGACAGGACAACTTCCATACCAGGTTGTGATGCACCCTAGAAGAATGCTTTCTATGGTGCATCTATAAAAATTAGTGAGGGTTTTAGGGGACAGGCCAAATTTCTTTAGCTTTCTCAGGAAGTAAAGGGGCTGTTGGGCCTTCTTGGCAGTGAACTCTGCTTGGTTGGACCAAGTCGGGTCATTTGTGATATTGACCCCGAGAAACTTAAAGGTTTTGACCTGTTCCACTTGTGCACCACCGATGTAAATGGAGTCGTGCGGTCCGCTACTCCTGAAGTCAACAACCAATTCCTTCGTCTTGCTGACATTGAGGGATAGGTTATTGTCTTCACACCGTGCCACCAGGTTCTTAATTTCCTCTCTGTACTCAAACTCATCATTACCCGAGATACGGCCTACAATTGTGGTATATAAGATGAGAGGGGGGAATGGAAATGGGGAATGGTGAAAGGGGAGGGGAATTAACGTAACTTCGAGAAGCTTTTTCTGGTGGATGCCACCCATTTCAATTCTACTTCCCATTTCCATTCTGACATGTCAGTCCACGGCCTCTTCTACTGTCATGATGAGACCACACTCAGGTTGGAGGAGCAACACCTTGTATTCTGTCTGGGTAGCCTCCAACCTGATGGCATGTTGATGCCTTCCCTGTTGAATTCCTGCAGTATTTTGCGTTTATTGCCTTTTTTTCATTTTGTTCAGGGATGACAAGGAATCAATTCAACAACGTTCAGTGAATATAAAAATCTTGATACCTAAATTCTCTTGGGAGTTTGGTTAAATTTCTGTGTGGCATAATATTTCAATAAAAAAATTAACTCAAGAGGTCTGTGGCAAATGGATCTGAGAATAATGAATAGGATTGATGCAGGGTCCTAACATGAAACATACACCTGTTCCCTCCACAAATGTAACTTGGCCAGTGTTCTGTGTTTTATAATTAATAGTACATACAGAATGGCTTTGACCAATTTCTAACAAGAAACATAAGTTAAAGTATTTATTAAATGTGAACCGTAATTCCAGGGTGGTCAAGAATTTGGTGACTTAGCATTTGACTCTGACAATTAACAATTCTGACATTGCAGTTTTAAGAAGAATTCCATTGTTGATAAATTATTACATATTGCAGCCAGTAGGAAGCATTGTTATACTTACTGAATGTTTTTGGAAATCACTGTCTCAATAATTATTACAACTATAGATACAAGTTGAATAGAAAATGTTATTTTACAGCCTTTAAGTGACTTAAAAATCCAGAGATATTCATAGAATTTTAAGAGGTTTTATAATAATTATAGGAGCAAACAGTGAAAACACATAAGATAGGAATATGACGTGGTGGAGATAATAGAAACTTGCCTTAAAAGGCAGGATTGAATATTAAATATTCTTGACATTTAGTATTCAGGAAATAAAGGAGGAGGTGTGGCACAGATATGAGTATATTCCTTCAGTCACAAATGAATAGTAAAGATGTGAAAATGCAGAGATATGTAAAAAAAAACCGCTATGGGTCTGTAGAACTGTGATATAAATTGTGTTAGTAATCAGGACAGAGAAGACGAAGAACTTCTAAGATATGTCCAGGTAATTTTCTATAGAGGTTGCTGGTCTAATAAGGATGTTGCATTGCTGGATCTAGTTGTTGGGAATGAGGTGATTAAGTGCACAACATGTCCATTAAAAGAGAGATATGACACAATCAGATTTAGATTTGGCTACAAAAAAACAGAACAAGTAAAGATAATTAATTGGGAGAAGGCAATTTCAATAGTATGAGGGTGTTTTTGGCCTATGTAAATTGAAGTCAATGATTGATAACTAAAACTATCTTTTAAGGAAGAAATAGTTTGAAATAGAGTAGAGCAGATTTCCATAAAGATCAAAGGAAGAACATACAAACCAAGAGCTCCTTTGATGACAAAAAAAACAGAAAGGAGAATAAAGTGAAATACAGCCACTTTTAACAAGTGTTCGGTTGTAAATACCAGAGGGAACCAGGTTAATTATAAAAGATTTGACATGCCCTTGTCTATTATTACCATCAAGGAGGAGGTACAGGAGACTGAAGGCACACAGTCAACGATTCAGGAACAGCTTCTTCCCCTCTGCCATCAGATTTATGAGTGGACGTTGAACCCATGAACACTACCTCACTATTATTTTGCACTAATTATATTTATATTAAAAAGTTAAATTAAATATATATTTACTATAATTCAATTTTATTATAATGTATTACAAAGTACTACTGCCACATAACAACAAATTTCACAAATTGCCAGTGATATTAAACCTGATTCTGATTCTGATCAAAGGATGAGTGAAAACTGAAATAAGAGTGTATAAGAAAAGACTAGCTCTAACGTGGAATTCAAATGTGTCCAAAGGAATATAAATAATAAAAAGATAGTACATGAAGATTAGCTCTGTTAGGACTTGCACGTGGATGCTGAGGGTAGTGTTAAAGTACTAAATGAGCACTTTGCATCTGTCTTCATCAGGAAGGAGGGTGCTTATAAAGTAATAGAGGAGTTGGTTTGGATGTTCAATTTCGTTAAATACTGGAAGTACACAGATATTAAAAATTCAGCTCAACTTTAGGGAGTTACCAGTACCAGCTGGGATGCAAGGTGAGATTCCGAGGGAAATATAGGAGGAAATTTCAGGGCAAAAGCTTGTAGTGTACTTTGAATATTAGGGCTGTGCCTGAGAAATGGAGAATGGTGAATGTTACTCCTTCACTTGGAAAAACAGACTATGGATAGGCGCTGCAACTACAGGCCAACTGGTTTAACTTATCTGGTGAAAAAGCTCTTGAAAGCAGTAATCCAGGAAAGAATTAATAAAGCAAACCAATACTGACTTGCTAAGGACAAAGCATATTTCACCAATTTGATAGAATTTCTTGAGGTTGATTAATGTGACAGAGACAATATTATGTACAAGAACTTCAAGAAGACTTTATAACAGTAACTTGAAGATGGGGCATTATAAAGGGACTTTGATAGCTTGGATAATTAATAGAAAAGAGGGTTACAGTGAATAGAAATTTTTTTGGAAATATATGAAATTAGGAGGTGTTTGTTGGGAAAAGGATCCAAGGTTTGGAGATCACAGGAATAAAATAAAAAGCAAGAGGATTAAGAGTGACATGAGGGAAAAAACTTTTTATACAGCGTGAAGTTGGAACCTGGAATGCAATGTATGCAATGTGGTGGAGCGAGAAACATACAGTGGCATGCAAAAGTTTGGGCATCCCTGGTGAAAATTTCTGTTACTGTGAATAGCTAAGCGAGTAAAAGATGACCTGATTTCCAAAAGGCATAAAGTTAAAGATGACACATTTCTTTAATAATTAAACAAGATTACTTTTTTTATTTCCATCTTTTACAGTTTCAAAATAACAAAAAAGGAAAAGGGCCCGGAGCAAAGGTTTGGGCACCCTGCATGGCAGTACTTAGTAACACCCCCTTTGGCAAATATCACAGCTTGTAAACACTTTCTGTAGCCAGCTAAGAGTCTTTCAATTCTTGTTTGGGGGATTTTCGCCCGTTCTTCCTTGCAAGCGGCTTCTAGTTCTGTGAGATTCTTGGGCCATCTTGCATGCGTTGCTCTTTTGAGGTCTATCCACAGACTTTTGATGATGTTTAGGCCGGGGGACTGTGAGGGCCATGGCAAAACCTTCAGCTTGCGCCTCTTGAGGTGGTTCATTGTGGATTTTGAGGTGTGTTTAGGATCATTATCCTGTTGTAAAAGCCATCTTCTTTTCGTCTTCAGCTTTTTTACAGAAGGTGTGATGTTTGCTTCCAGAATTTGCTGGTATTTAGTTGAATTCATTCTTCCCTCTACCAGTGAAATGTTCCCCGTGCCACTGGCTACAACGCAAGCCCAAAGCATGATCGATCCACCCCCGTGCTTAACAGTTGGAGAGGTGTTCTTTTCATGAAATTCTGCACTCTTTTTTCAACAAATATACCTTTGTTCATTGCGGCCAAAAAGTTCGATGTTAACTTCATCAGTCCACAGGACTTGTTTCCAAAATGCATCAGGCTTGTTTAGACGTTCCTTTGCAAACTTCTGACACTGAAGTTTGTGGTGAGGACGTAGGAAAGGTTTTCTTCTGATGTCTCTTCCATGAAGGTCATATTTGTGCAGATGTCGCTGCACAGTAGAACAGTGCATCACCACTCTAGAGTCTGCTAAATCTTCCTGAAGGTCTTTTGCAGTCAAATGGAGGTTTTGATTTGCCTTTCTAGCAATCCTATGAACAGTTCTCTCGGAAAGTTTTCTTGGTCTTCCAGATCTCAACTTCACCTCCACCGTTCCTGTGAACTGCCATTTTTTAATTACATTACGAACTGAGGAAACGGCTACCTGAAAACGCTTTGCTATCTTCTTATAGCCTTCCCCTGCTTTGTGGGCATCATTTATTTTAATTTTCAGAGTGCTAGGCAGCTGCTTAGAGGAGCCCATGGCTGCTGATTGTTGGGACAAGGTTTGAGGAGTCAGGGTATTTATAAAGCTTTGAAATTTGCATTACCTGGCCAATCCTAACGATGACTGTGAACAAGCCATAGCCCTAACAAGCTAATTAAGGTCTGAGACCTTGGTAAAAGTTATCTGAGAGCTCAAATCTCCTGGGGTACCCAAACTTTTATATGGTGCTCCGTTCCTTTTATTCACTCTAAAATTGTATAAAACAAAAATAATACACTAATCTTGCTTAAAATGTTGAAAAGAATGTTTCATCTTTAACTTTATGACTTTTGGAGATCAGTTCATCTGAGGAGAAGATGGCGGCACGACGCAGCTCGCAGCGGCCACTCCGGTGGTGATGTCTGTTATTTGTTAAGTAGGGTGCCGTGCACAATCCTGATTTGATGGAAACAGACGTGAGGGCACCAAGGAACATCTGGTGAAACTTCTGAAATGCCTGCTTCGCTGCTGCTGCTACTGCGTGGTCCAGAATCTCCGGACCACGCAGAAGGCCCTGAGTCCTCGGCTTTGCTTGTTGCTCGGCGGCCGGGGCGAAGTGCTCGGTAGAGGATGGTGCTTGGAGAGGCTGTGTCGGGGGGGGGGGGGGGGGTGCTGGTCGACGGACTCAGAGTTCACTGCGGTCGGGTGCTTCCAATGGTGCTGCACCGGCAAGTTGGCGGCGCTTGGAGGTTCATGGCAGGGAGATGATGAGTCTATCAGGACTTTGAGACTTTTTTTTACTGTGCCCATGGTCTGCTCTTTATCACGTTATAGTATTGCTTTGCACTGTTGTAACTATATGTTATAATTATGTGGTTTTGTCAGTTTTAGTTTTGGTTTGTCCTGTGTTTTCCTGTGATATCATTCTGGAGGAACGTTGTATCATTTTTTAATGCATGTAATTCTAAATGACAATAAATGAGGACTAAGTGTCCTCATAATCTCATCTAATCTAATCTTCTACTCACTTAACTATTCACAGTAACAGAAATATGACCGGGGTGCCCAAACTTTTGCATGCCACTGTAACTGGAGAGGAAAAACTTTAAAGGCTATTGAAAAAAGACCAGGGTGTAGAATTAGTTAGTAGCTCAAGCATGACGATTTAAACGCTGGGTTGAATTGAAAAGGTCGGGTACAGGCCAAATCAAGGCAGCGGGTTTCAGGCCACAGACTGCACTGAAGTAACTGAACCCAACATTTAGATGACGATTTAGGCACTGGGCCAGATTGAAAAGGTCAGGGTGTTCGGGCCCGAAGTAAGGAACTGGCCAGTTCAGCTCATTGTTCCGCTCTGCGTTGAACTAAAGGTCTGACTCTCTGTGGATTTCTGTTCAGAATGCTATTTGTTTGCATTTATTGTTTGCATGATTTGTATTTTTTTCTCTGGGACATTGGGTGTTTGGTCCTTTTTTTATGGAGATAAATCTCATGGTTGTATAATGTATACATGTTTTGATAATGTAAATGTAATGTAATGCAAGTAGAAAGCTGGCATGAGCACAACGGTCTGAAAGACATCCTTATGAGTTGTTATACCATTCTCTAATGCTATGAGAAAGCAGCAATTGGCTAATCAGCAGGCAACACATGCTCCTTCTAAAAAGTTTTTCCTTCATTACTCTTTACCTTTAATTCATCTCTGCTATCTCTAAACCTGAACCACATTTGTAATTTGCCCACTTTCTACTTTGCATCAAGATAGGGCTTTCATCTTCGGCCTTTCCTACGAAGATAGATTGTGCTAGCTAAGATTTTTCCCTTTGGAGAATCAGAATGAGAAATGACTTGATGGAGGTGTTCAGGCTCAAAGTTCAAAGTAAAATTTATTATCAGAGTGCAGACATGTCACCACATACATGTCAACTTTTTCTGCAGGTGTACTCAGCAAATCTATAGGACAGTAACTGTAAACAATGGACAACAAACAATGGTGTGTAAGATTGAGAGGCATAGGAAGAATGGACAGCCAGCACCTTTTTTTTCCAGGATGGCAGTAGCCAATACCAGGGGACTTAGGTTTAAAGTGAGCAGATGCAAGTTTAGGGGAAGTCTGAGAGGTAGGATTTTTACACAGAGAGTGGTGGGTGGTAGGAGATGATAAAAGGGGGCTATTTAAAAGACTGTTAGGCAGATAGATGTAAGGGAAATGGAGGGTTATGGACTCAGTAATACCTTGGAATCTATTGATTGGTTTTGAATGAATTCAATAACTGAGCCTTATGGCCCTCCAGGACAAAGACTCATTGCCATCTGCGTGAAGAATTTTCTCACATCAGTTCTAAATGGCCTATTCCTTATTCTGAGAGACAGAGACTCCTCTACAAAGGAAATGTACTCCCTACACTCAGCTTGTTAAGCCCTTTAGAATTTAGTATGTTTAAGTGAGATATCCTCTCATTCTTTTAAACACAAGAAAACATAGACCTAAACTGTTCAATCTCTTAAATCACAAGCCTGCCATCCTAGAACCAGTCTAGTGATAATGTTTCTCAAATCCATGTTAGCTCTGCTCACTTCTATTATTCTTGTCAAGATGTTCAGTAGTTGCATCTTTCTTTATAGATTCCAGTCTTTTCTCTACCATTGATTTTTGAGTACAGGTTAGTAGTTTCCTGCTTTTTTAACCCCCTTGATTTTTTAAAAATAGTGGGCTTATAATTTCTATCCTCTAGTCTGCAGGAACAATTGAGGTTTCCGTGGAATTTTAGAATATGATAGAGCATTTGCTATCTCTATTGCCACCTCTTTTAGGGGACCCTTAGGAGGTAATGATCAGAATTTGACTTTCATTTTGAGAGGGAGGACCCAAAGTCAGATGTATTAGTACTGTATTACAGTGGAGTAAAGGGAATTAAAGGGGCATGAGGGAAGAGCTGGCCAAAAATGATTAGAAAGGAACACTAGCAGGGTTGATAGCAGTATAGCAATGGCTGGAGTTTCTGGGAGTAATTCAGAAAGTGGAGGATAGATACATCCCGGAGATGAAAACGTATTCTAAAGGGACAATGATGCAACTGTGGCTAACAGGGCACTCAAAAACAACATAAAGTTCAAAATAAATTTATTATCAATGTAAATATATATCACCATATATAACCCTAAGATTTATTTTCTTGTGGGAATGCACAGTATATCCAAGAAACATAATAAAACCAATAAGACTGCACCCAGCAGGATGGACAAACAACCAATGTGCAAAAGACTGTGCGAATACAAAAGAAAAATGAAAGAAATAACAATAAATATTGAGAACATGAGATAAGCAGTCCTTAAAAGTGAGTCCGTAGGATGTGGGAACAAGTCAGTGATGGGATGAGTAAAGTTGAGTGAAGTTATTCCACTGGTTCAAGAGCCTGATGGTTCAGGAGTGATAACTGTTTCTGAACCTGGTGGTGTGGGTCCTGATGCTTCTGTGCCATCTTCGTGATGGCAGGAGCAAGAAGAGAGCATGGCCTAGATGGTAGGAGGCTTTGATAATGGATGTTGCTTTACTGCAACAGTGCTGCATGTAGATGTGCTCCGTGGTGGGGAGGGCTTTACTCACAATGGACTAGGCCGTATCCACTACTTTTTTATAGGATTTTCCATTCAAGGGTATTGGTGTTTCTATACCAGGCCATGATGCAGCCAGTCAATATGTTCTCCACCACAAATCTATAGAAGTTTTAAAAATTTTTAGATGACATGCTGAATCTTTGTAAACTTTTCCGAAAGTTGGAGATGCTGCTGTGCTTACTTCGTAACGGCACTTACATGCTGGGCCCAGGATAGATTCTCTGAAGTGATAACATGGAGGAATTTAAAGTTGCTGTCCTTCTCTGTCTCTGATTCCCCTGATGAGAACTGGTTCATGGACCTCTGCTTTCCTCCTCCTGAAATCAGTCATCAGATCCTTGCTCTTTGCTGACATGGAGTGAAAGGTTGTTGTGGCACCACTCAGCCAGATTTTCAATCTCCCTTCTATATGCGGATTCATCACCACCTTTGATTTGGCCAGTGACAGTGGAAAATGAGTAGAGCAGGAGGCTAAGCACACAGCTTTGTGGTGCATTTGTGTCGATGGAGATTGTGAGGGAGATGTTGCCAATACAAATTGACTGGGCTGTACAAGTGAGGAAGTCAACGATCTAATTGAACAAGGAGGTATTGAGGCCAAGGACTTGAAGTTTATTGTTTAGTTTTGAGGGAATGGTAGTATTGAATTCTGTGGCCTAGTCAATATGAAGTATGCGCCTTTACTGTCCAGATGTTTCCGTGTTGAGTGAAGAGCCAATGAAGTTACATTTACTGTGGAGCTGTTGTGCCACTAGGCAAAATGGAGCACATCTAATGGAACACATCAGGACAAAGTTGATATTTTCATCATTAACCTCTCAAAGCACTTCATCACAGTGAAGTACTGTAAGTGCTACCAGACAGTAGTCATTGAGGCAGGTCACTATTTTCATATTAGGCACCAGTACAATTGAAACTTGATTGAAACAGGTGGGTACCTCAGACTGCTGAACTGAAAGGTTAAAGACATTGATGAATGCTTCAGCCAGTTGATCAGCATAGGTTTTTTGTACTCAGCCAAGTACCACATGTGGGCGGGATACTTTCTATGGGTTCACCCTCCTGAAGGATACTCTCACGTCAGCCTCACAGACTGAAATCACAAGTTCTTCGGGGCTGTGAGAGTTAGTAAAGTTTTTTTCATGCTTTGATGGTCAAAGTGAGAATAGGAGATATTGAACTCATGGGAGCGAAGCCTTGTCACCTATGTCACTTGATTTCACTTTGTAAGATGTAATAGCATTCAAGCCTTTCGACAGCTGTCAAGCATTCTTCAGTATTTCAAGTTTGGTCCAGAATTGCCACTTCACACATGAGATGGCTTTCCAGAGATCGTACCTGGATCTCTTCTATTTTACTTGATTACTAGACCTGAATGCCACTGATCTGGCCCTCAGCAGATTGCGGATCTGATGTTTCATCCTGGACTTTTGGTTCCCCAATCAGAAGTCCTGAATGATGCATAAAAGCAAAAGAAAGGGATTATAATATATTAAAAATCAGTGGGAAGTTAGAGGATTGGGAACCTTTTATAAAGCAACAGAAGACAGCCAAGAAAGCCATAAGGAGAAAAAAGATGAGGTATGGAGATAAACTAGCCAATAATATAAAAGAGAATACCTCAGTTTTTTTTCAGACATATAAAGAGTAAAAGAGAGACAAGTGTGGATATCAGGCTGTTGGAAAATGACACTGGAAAAGTAGTAATGGGAGCAAAGAAATGGCGGACAAACTTAACAAGTATTTTGCGTCAGTCTTCACTGTGGAAGACACCAGCAGTGTGCCAGAATTTGTGTGTCAGGAGGCAGAAGTTGAGTGTAGTTGCTACTACTAAGGAGAAGGTAAGCTGAAAGGTCTGAAGGTAGATAAGTCAACTGGACCAGATAGACTACACCCCAGAGATCTAAAAGAGGTAGCTGTAGAGATTGTGGATGTATTAGTAATGATTTTTCAAGAATCACCAGACTTTAAAGTGGTTTTGGAGGCTTGAAAAATTGCAAGTGCCCACTCTGTAAGAATGATGGGATGCAGAAGAAAGGAAATTATAGGCAAGTTAATCTGACTCCAGTGGTTGGGAAGATGTCAGAACCCATTATTAAGGATAATATTTTGGGGTACTTGAAGGTCAATGATAAAGTAGGCCAAAGTCAGCATTCCACTATCAGTAAATGTCCCACCACTCAACTTATCTTTACATCCCCACTCTCTCCACTTTCCACAGGGATCGCTCCCTCCATGATTTCCTTATTCATTTGTCCTTCCCCACTAACCTTCCTCCTGGCACTTATCTCTGCAAGCGGCCTAAGTACTACACCTGCCCATTCACCTCCTCCCTAACCTCCATTCAGGGTCCCAAGCAGTACTTCCAGGGGAGACAACATTTCACCTGTGAATCTGCTGGGGTCATCTGTTGTGTCTGGTTCTCGCAATGTGACCTTCTCTACATTAGTGAGACTCATCATAAATTGGCGGACCATTTCGTCGAGCAGCTCCGCTCCATCTGCCAAAGCGGAACTTCCTGGTGACCAAACATTTTAATTCTCATTCCTGTTTCCCTTCTGACATGTCTGTCCATGGCATCTTCTTGTGCCAAGATGAGGGCACCCTCGGTGGAGGAGCAATACCTTATAATCTGTCTGGGTAACCTCCAACCTGATGGCAAGAATATCAATTTCTCCTTCCAGTAAAAACATTTTACCTTCCCCCTCCCCTCTTCTATTCCCCACTCTGGGCTATTATAACTCTTCTCACATGCCTATCACTTCCCCCTGGGTATCCTCCTTCCCTTCATCCTATGATCCATTCTCCTCTCTGATCTGATTCCTTCTTCTCCATCTTTCTAACCTTCTAGCATATCTTCCTTCCCCTGGCCTCCACCTTTTCATTCTGGCATCTTCATTTCCATAGATGCTGCCTGACATGCTAAGTTCCTCCAGCATTTTGTCTGTGTTGCTTTGGATTTCCAGCATACGCAGAAGTTCATGTGTTTATGATTAGAGCCAGGGAACTGAAAGTGATTGAAGTGACGGAGAGCATGTGAAGTGTTACAGATGTAGGTAGGAAGGGACTGACAGGGACAAAATGGAGTCGAGATATGCAGACAAAAGTTCAGTGGGGCAGGAGCAGGCGGAAGCATTGAGCCTACCAGGACAGTTACGTTTGTGGATCTTGGTTAAGAGGTAGAAATGAGTACAGGAACTATGAGGTTTGTGGCAATGGATGGGCGATCTCTAAAGTTGATGAGGATAGTGATGGTGCTGGAGACAGTGACTTGATGCTTCTTAGTGGGCCCTGTTTAAGGGACAAGTAAGAAATGTCTGAGAGTTGCTATCTGACCTTAGCAAGGTCAGGGTCAGCCTGCCAGAGTCATGTACTTTGATAGAAGGAATAAAGGTGTAGGCTATTTTCTAAAGGAGGGGATAATTCAAATATCAGAGGTGCAAAGCGTCTTTGGATTCCTCATGCAGGATTCCCTCAAGGTTAAGCTGCAGGCTGAGTCAGTGGTAAGAAAGAGAAATGTCTTTAATTTCAAGAGGACTAGAATATAAAAACAAGGATGTAATGCTGGGGCTTCATAAAGCATTGGCGTCAGACTGCACTGGATAGGAACTTCCCCCCATTGAGGACATTTATAGCAGCAGGTGCAGAAAGAAGGTCCTGGATGATCATCAGGGGCACCAGTCACTCCAACCATAAACTGTTTCAGCTACTTCCGTCTGGCAAACGGTACCACAGCTTTAAAGCTAGGACCAACAAGCTACAAGACAGCTTCTTTCTACAAACTATTAGACTTTTAAATTCACATATATGTATGTATGTATGCAACGGAGTCATAACGCAAATATTTTTATTCCCACAGGTTGTGGGATGGATGTAGGATTTAAATTAATTCTAATGAGTATTGTGAGTACTTTTTGTTCACTTGTCTAAGACAAGATGTTCTAATGTTAGTGAGGGTGCAGAGGAGGTTCACAAGAATGATTCTGGGAATGGAAGGGTTAACATATGAGGAGGGTTTGATGGCTCTGGGCCTGTACTCACTGGAGTTCAGAAGGATAAAGGGGGGGATCTCATTGAAGCCTATCAAAGATTGAATGGCCTTGATAGAGTGGTTGTAGAGGGGATATTTCCTATAGCTGAGGAGTTTAGGACCAGAGGAAGCAGCCTCAGAATAGAGGAACGTCCATTTAGAACAGAGATGAGGAATTTCTTTAGCCAGAGGGTAGATAATGTTGACATTGCTATAGTGCTAATTCACAACAAGTAGGAAAATGTCTGTCCAAGAAACAAGACGGTGGATAGACCATGTATAAGAGGATCGGACTGGAAGAGGAACACCTTTACAAAGTGAACAGTGCAAAGAATGAGCTAATCTGGTTACTCAATATCAGAATCAGGTTTATTATCACTGGCATGTGACGTGAAATTTGTTAACTTAGCAGCAGCAGTTCAATGCAATACATAATCTAGAAGAGAAAATAAAATAATAATAAATAAACAAGTAAATCAATTACAGTATATGTATATTGAATAGATTTTAAAAAAATGCAAAAAAACAGAAATACTGTATATTAAAAAAAGTGAGGTAGTATCCAAGGATTCAATGTTCATTTAGGAATCAGGTGGCAGAGGGGAAGAAGCTGTTCCTGAATCACTGAGTGTGTGCCTTCAGGCTTCTGTATCTCCTACCTGATGGTAACAGTGAGAAAAGAGCATGCCCTGAGTGCTGCATTTTTGAGACACCACTCCCTGAAGATATCCTGGGTACTTTGTAGACTAGTACCCAAGATGGAACTGACTAGATTTACAAACCTCTGCAGTTTCTTTCGGTCCCGTGCAGTAGCCCCTCCATACCAGACAGTGATACAGCCTGTCAGGATATTCTCCATGGTACAACTATAGAAGTTTTTGAGTGTATTTGTTGACATGCCAAATCTCTTCAAACTCCTAATGAAGTATAGCCGCTGTCTTGCCTTCTTTATAACTACATTGGTATGTTGGGACCAGGCTAGATCCTCAGAGATCTTGACACCCAAGAACTTGAAACTGTTCACTCTCTCCACTTCTGATCCCTCTATAGGATTGGTATGTGTTCCTTCGTCTTATCCTTCCTGAAGTCCACAATCAGGTCTTTCGTCTTACTGACGTTGAATGCCAGGTTGTTGCTGCGGCACCATTCCACTATTTGGCATATCTCACTCCTGTACGCCCTCCCATCACCACCTGAGATTCCACCAACAATAGTTGTACCATCAGCAAATTTATAGATGGTATTTCAGCTATGCCTAGCCACACAGTCATGTGTATATAGAGGGTAGAGCAGTGGGCTAAGCACACACCCTAAGGTGCGCCAGTGTTGCTCATCAGTGAGGAGGATGTGTTATCACCGATCCGCACAGATTGTCGTCTTCCGGTTAGGAAGTCATAGTCATAGTCACAGTCATACTTTATTAATCCCGGGGGAAATTGTTTTTTGTTACAGTTGCTCCATACATAATAAATAGTAATAGAACCATAAATAGTTAAATAGTAATATGTAAATTATGCCAGTAAATTATGAAATAAGTCCAGGACCAGCCTATTGGCTCAGGGTGTCTGACCCTCCAAGGGAGGAGTTGTAAAGTTTGATGGCCACAGGCCGGAATGACTTCCTATGACGCTCAGTGCTGCATCTCGGTGGAATGAGTCTCTGGCTGAATGTACTCCTGTGCCCACCCAGTACATTATGTAGTGGATGGGAGACATTGACCAAGATGGCATGCAACTTAGACAGCATCCTCTTTTCAGACACCACCGTCAGAGAGTCCAGTTCCATCCCCACAACATCACTGGCCTTATGAATGAGTTTGTTGATTCTGTTGGTGTCTGCCACCCTCAGCCTGCTGCCCCAGCACACAACAGCAAACATGATAGTCGAGGATCCAATTGTAGAGGGAGCTACAGAGGCCTGGTTTCTGCAATTTCTCAATCAGGATTGTGGGAATGATGGTATTAAATGCTGAGCTATAGTTGATGAACAGCATCCTGACACAGGTGTTTGTGTTGTCCAGGTGGTCTAAAGCTGTGTGGAGAGCCATTGAGATTGTGTCTGCCGTTGACCTGTTGTGACGATGGACAAATTGCAATGGGTCCAGGTCCTTGCTGAGGCAGGACTTCAGTCTAGTCATGAGCAACCTCTCAAAGTATTTCATCACTGTTGATGTGAGTGCTACCAATGTGATGTGCAATAACTTGCCTTGAGGAATTTTTGAACACTTCCTGACCCATGAGCTCAGTCTAACATGAAAACAATACATTATGGTCATCAGTGCTGACGCTCCAACCCTAGAAGCCTAAGAGGAGGCCAAGAAGGACTTGTACATTGACCTTGGAAAAGTTCCTGGTGCACATTCCAAGGCAGACGACAGGACCTCCTGGGTGACTTCTTCACCAGATTCTGCTGGCTTGGCAGGATTAGCAAGGAAGGCTAACTCCTGTGGGAATCTGTTCTTGACATTATGTTTGGAGAATGATTTTGTCGTAATAAGCACCCTGTTTCATCAGTTGGACAAACACAAGGTGTTATGGCCTCCTGATCCAAGTGTTGGCAGATGATAGAATGTATCATTGTCCGACCAAGAAACTATGAAGCTGCCTGCATCACACACTTGTGATAAGTAGCAATGACTGCTGGATTAAATACTTCCAAATTTGTTACAATAAATCCAGTGACCTGGCCCTCAAAACATTAGAAAAATTGTACCGCAAAAAAAATAAAGTTAAAGCTCTTAGAAGCCCCACATAAGTAATAAAGTATTTGTTCTCATCCACTAGCTTGTGGATAATCTGTCATTGTACAGCTTGCAGAAGCTGCATGGCGTCCACAGTTTATGGACTGCACTGAAATCCCCCATATTTTGCACCCACAAAATGTTTTTTATCGTAAAGTCCC
This sequence comes from Mobula birostris, assembly GCF_030028105.1. Lineage (NCBI taxonomy): Eukaryota > Metazoa > Chordata > Chondrichthyes > Myliobatiformes > Myliobatidae > Mobula > Mobula birostris. Next base: position 167,642,961 of record NC_092375.1, on the reverse strand, counting down.
AAGGCTGATTTTAAGATAATGATCAGGAGCTAATTCATTGTAAATATAAGGCATAGCTTTTCTCAAGGGCAAGGAAAGCCAACTATGACTAAGCACATTGATGAAGGTAGAGCCGTAGATACGTGACTAAGCTCATTGATGAAGGTAGAGCTGTAGATACGTGACTAAGCACATTGATGAAGGTAGAGCAGTAGATACGTGACTAAGCACGTTGATGAAGGTAGAGCCGTAGATACGTGACTAAGCACGTTGATGAAGGTAGAGCTGTAGATGTAGTGTATATGGATTTTAGCAAGGCATTTGATAAGGTACCACATGCAAAGCTTATTGAGAAAGTAAGGAGGCATGGGATCCAAGGGGACATTGCTTTGTGGATCCAGAACTGACTTGCCCACAGAAGGCATGGAGGTCGGTCACCAGTGATGTGCCTCGGGGATCTGTTCTGGGACCCCTACTCTTTGTGATTTTTATAAATGACCTGGATGAGGAAGTGGAAGGATGGGTTAGTAAATTTGCTGATGACACAAAGGTTGGAGGTGTTGTGGATAGTGTGGAGGGCTGTCAGAGGTTACAATGAGACATTGATAGGATGCAAAATTGGGCTGAGAAGTGGCAGATGGAGTTCAATGCAGTTAAGTGTGAGGTGGTTCATTTTGTTAGGTCAAATATGATGGCAGAATATAGTATTAATGGTAAGACTCTTGGGAGTGTGGAGGATCAGAGGGATCTTGGGGTCCGAGTTCATAGGACACTCAAAGCAGCTGCGCAGATTGACTCTGTGGTTAAGAAGGCATACAGTGCATTGGCCTTCATCAATCGTGGGATTGAGTTTAAGATCCGAGAGGTAATGATGTAGCTATATAGGACCCTGGTCAGACTCCACTTGGAGTACTGTGCTCAGTTCTGTTCGCCTCACTAGAGGAAGGAAGTAGAAGGCATAGAAAGGGTGTAGAGGAGATTTACAAGGATGTTGCCTGGATTGGGGAGCATGCCTTATGAGAATAGGTTGAGTGAACTTGGCCTTTTTTCCTTGGAGCGACGGAGGATCAGAGGTGGCCTGACAGAGGTGTAAACAAGATAATGAGAGGCATTGATCATGTGGATAGTCAGAGGCTTTTTCCCAGGGCTGAAATGGCTAGCACGAGAGGGCATAGTTTTAAGGTGCTTGGAAGTAGGTACAGAGGAGATGTCAGGGGTAAATTTTTTACGCAAAGAGTGGTGAGTGTGTGGAATGCGGTTGTGGTAGTGGAGGCAGAAACGTTAGGGTCTTTTAAGAGACTCCTGGCTGGCTACATGGAGCTTAGAAAAATAGAGGGCTATGGTTAAGCCTAGGTAGTTCTAAGGTAGGGACAAGTTCGGCACAGATTTGTGGGCCGAAGGGCCTGTATTGTGCTGTATGTTTTCTATGTTTCTATGATCTAAAGACCAAAGGGTCCACCGTAGTGAAAGCAAAGAATGGGTTAGGGGGGTGGGGGGAGACATCTCTTCAGGGTCAAATAGACAGCCATCCCTGTTAGAAGAAACAATTGAAGACTTCCTGAACTGTCTTTGACGTGAATGCCTTTGACTCTATCGCACAGCTACCTATTCAGGTTAACTTTGCTGCTGCTTCACTTCAAAGTTGCAAAGACCATATCATAACTAAAAAAAATAACAAGGTCTTGGAAGCAGATAACAAAAAACAGACAACTTTTTCATGTAAAATAAGTTTTTTCTTGTTTAAATTTAAGAGCCTTGTTTCCGATTAAACTACGTCACTTTTCAAACTCATGATAAAATTTAGGCTATGTTTGCTTTTTCCTAAAGATTTTTTACAATAAGATAATCAATAATCCCTTCACATTGCATAAAAGACCTAAACTTTGCCCTTAAATAACCCTTTCTGTATACAGTTCCTTTACATATTTATTTAGAAAACTATACATTTCATTATTAAAACACAACTTAATTAAATCATATTAAAATATTTACAAATCAGTGAAACAGTCTCTCTTCTGCCAAGTTGAGAAACCCCATGGAAATGAAGAGGGCCTCAAGTTCTCTGTTTTTTTACTTTGGAGTCCAGCAGCAGCATGGAGTGACAGATGTATCAGGTGTATTGAGAATTCATGAGAATGGCTGCATGCCTTCATAACTTTCAGTCATGGTCAGCGCAGAATTAGAATCAGGTTTGATATCACTGGCTGTGTCATGAAATTTGTTGTTTGCTGCAGCAGTACAGTGCAATACATTATAAAAACATGATAAATTACAATATATATGCATTAAATAAGTAGTGTAAAAGGGGGGGGGCAAATAGTGAGATAGTTTTTATTATCCATTCAAAAATCGACTCTGTGACAATTTGGCACACTGATTTAATCAAATCATCAATTCAGTCATATCCAGTAAATAGGGGGACAGAAGCATGACAAAATCTGCAGTTAGTGGAAATCCAAGTAACCCACACAAAATGCTGGCCTGGTAGTATCTCTGGAAAAGAGTAAACATTCAACGTTTCGGGCTGAGGCCTTTCATCAGGACCAGGTTTTACAGGGGAACAGGTTTTATTTTGCTAAATATACTCAAAAATGGTCTGTAACCTGTTTATTTAAATCCAGTGACTTTTTTTAAAAAGTGTGTGTGTGTGTTGTGACAAAATTGTAAAGTCAGTATTTTAATTACTTTTTCAATACTATTTTCTCCATAGAGGAAACATCATGCTTTATATGTTTGTGCACTTCAAACTGCAGGAGCCTTTCTTTCATCAGCTTAAACTGCAATTGAACAGTGGCAGCTTTCCAGGTGTACTTTGCAAATTGGGGTTTAAATGTGGAACACATCAAATTAAAATTCAATATTAATTATTTTGGCTTGTTGCAATTCAGAGTAGCTTAAAGCAGCAAGGGTAATCGTCTAATTCATTCTATGTGTTTTCAGTGAACTTAATCATTATGTCAGTTCCCTAATAAAAGGTTATTATAGAAACAAAGATCCCAATTTTACATATGGTAGGCATGGGAGAATTGCTGTAGCTAGTCTCTAAGGTAGACTTGAGCATCCTTGACAAATGATGCCCATGCTGTGATCAGATACTCAACAAGAAGTCTCGTTATTAACTAGGGCTGTATAGATAATTAGCACTTGGGCTTCAAATTTTAAATCTGGTTTGAGATGTATAATTTATCAAAAGAAGTAGCTTGCTGTCAGAACCCTATAATAAGTGTACATTATTGATGAAATGAGATTAAACCAAGATCGAAGAGAATTCGGGCAATAGGTTGAAATTTGAAAGATCTGATTTCAATGTTTACAGTGCTAATTTGCTCTTTTGGAAATACGGTGCCTAAAAGATGAGCAGCTGTAGAAGAAAACAGTTCTTTTAAAAACGAAATGTCCATTTTCATTTATTTCCCTTCTTTTTCTCATTTTTCTGTCATTCTCAAGCTTTACTTCTAAAAATTAACTTGATCTAAAGAAATTTGTTTACATTTTTAGAGCATTATTTGTCTTTAAAGTTTAGGCATCAAAGTCATTTTCCATCTGTTGAGAAAGTTATATTACTAAAATTATACCTGGGTGCCTTTTTTTGCAAATTCAATACAAAGGAATGTAATGGAATAAATGTTGCCCTCTTTTACCAGTTGTTTGTTGGATATGCTAGTGCGAATGGGATCTAAGAAGCATGCCTTTAGTTGTGACATTTCAGTTTTGCAGTTATGTATTCAAATGTGGGTTGATTAGCAAAATACAGGTGGAAGCTTATTAGCTTTAATGTTGTATCCAACGCTGTTGCAAGTAATGTAACTGACTGGCTACTGAGAATAACCACAGTATATATTTTCTGCCAGTAGCTAAGCATAGCGGCAACTTACACTGCAACTCTCTTTTGGAGTCTCATCCCTCCTCCTCTCCCAGTTTCACCCATCGCCTACCACCTTGTACTTCTTCCTCCCCTCCCCCACCTCCTTACTCTGACTCCCCATCTCTTTTTTCCAGTCCTGATGAAGGTTCTCCGCTTGAAACATCGACTGTTTACTCTTTTCCACAGATGCTGCCTGGCATGCTGAGTTCCTCCAGCATTTTGTGCGTGTTGCTTAGGAGGAAGAACTAGTAGCTTCCAACTCCCTTGCGCCACTGCACTGCACAACATAGCGTTTTCAAGGTTCTCTAAATGAAGTGCTTGTCAGTAGTTGAGCTTGAATAGAACAAGACCAGCTTTGGATTTATTTATCTAATGGTGACCATGGAAATTATCTTAATCTTTGGCATCCTTTTTGATAATATTAGTTATGACATTTTATTTAACAGAATGGTCAGTGAGAAAACTGAACCTGAACAAACCTGAAGGTTAATGGTGCTGTAGATAGTGGAGAAGAGATATTGATAGGATGCAGAGCTGGGCTGATAAGTGGCAGATGCAATTCAATCTGATAAAGTGTGAAGAGATTCACTTTGGAAGGATGGACTTGATGGCAGAATACAGGGTTAATTGCAGGATTCGTAACAGTGTGGTAGAACAGAGGGACCTTAGGATCCATAGCCATAGATACCTCAAAGTTGCTGAGCAAGTTGATAGGGTGGTCAGGATGGCATATGGAATTGCCACAGCGTTGCTTACTTTCTTCACTTCCTCTCCTTTGCTCCTGTAACCTTTTTCTGTGGAATTAATAACTTCAGTTTTACTGCATTACTGCTGACTTCTTGGTTTTCCAAACTATGCCCAATATCAAACCAACTAAAACTCCTTCACCCACATTCTGTCCAGTCAGATTTCACCAGTAGTGTCACCAGAAGATAATAAGACCATAAGATATTGGAGCAGAAGTTGGCTATTCGGCCCATCGAGTCTGCTCCGCCATTCAGTCATGGGCTGAACCAATTTTTCCAGTCGTCCCCATTCCCCTGCTTTCACCCCATACCCTTTGATGCCCTGGCTAATGAAGAACCAATCTATCTCTGCCTTAAATACACCCAATGACTTGGCCTCCACAGCCACTCGTGGCAACAAATTTCACAGATTTACCATCCTCTGACTAAGGTAGTTTCTCCGCACCTCAGCTCTAAAAGGACACCCTTTCAATCCTGAAGTCATGCCTTCTTGTCCTAGAATGCCCTACCATAGGAAATAACTTCGCTATTTCTAATCTGTTCAGGCCTTTTAACATTCAGAATGTTTCTATGAGAGCCCCTCCTCATTCTTCTGAACTCCAGGGAATACAGCCCAAGAGCTGCCAGACGTTCCTCATACGGTAACCCTTTCATTCCTGGAATCATTCTTGTAAATCTTCTCCGAAACCTCTCCAATGTCAGTATATCCTTTCTAAAATAAGGAGCCCAAAACTGCACGCAATACTCCAAGTGTAGTCTCACGAGTGCTTTATGGAGCCTTAACATCACATCCCTGCTCTTATATTCTATACCTCTGGAAATGAATGCCAACATTGCATTCACCTTCTTCACAACCTGTTCAACCTGGAGGTTAACCTTTAAGGTATCTTGCACAAGGACTCCCAAGTCCCTTTGCATCTCTGCATTTTGAATTCTCTCCCCATCTCAATAATAGTCTGCCCATTTATTTCTTCCACCAAAGTGCATGACCATATACTTTCCAACATTGTATTTCATCTGGCACTTCTTTGCCCATTCCCCTAAACTATCTAAGTCTCTCTGCAGGCTCTCTGTTTCCTCAACAGTACCTGCTCCTCCACCTATCTTTGTATCATCGGCAAATTTAGCCACAAATCCATTAATACCGTAGTCCAGATCATAGAAGTACATCGTAAGATGCAGTGGTCCCAACACCGAACCCTCTGGAACACCACTGGTAGCTGGCAGCCAACCAGAATAGGATCCCTTTATTCCCACTCTCTATTTTCTGCCGACCAACCAATACTCCACCCATGCGAGTAACTTCCCTGTAATTCCATGGGCTGTTACCTTGCTAAGCTGCCTCATGTGCGGCACCTTGTCAAACGCCTTCTGAAAATCCAAGTACACCACGTCTACTGTATCTCCTTTGTCTATCCTGCTTATGATTTCCTCAAAGAATTGCAGTAGATCTGTCAGGCAGGATTTTCCTTTCAGGAAACCATGCTGGCTTTGGCCTATGTTGTCATGTGCCTCCAGGTACTCTGTAATCTCATCCCTAGCAATCAATTCCAACAACTTCCCAACCACTGATGTCAGGCTAACAGGTCTGTAGTTTCCTTTCTGCTGCTTCCCACCCTTCTTAAATAGCGGAGTAACATTTGCAATTTTCCAGCCATCTGGTACAATGTCAGAATCTATCGATTCTTGAAAGATTATCGTTAATGCCTCTGCAATCTCTCCAGCTACTTCCTTCAAAACTTGAGGGTGCATTCCATTAAGTCCAGGAGATTTATCCACCCTCAGACCATTAAGCTTCCTGAACACCTTCTTAGTCGTAATTTTCACTGCGCAGACTTCACCTCCCTGACACTCTTGAATGTCTGCTATACTGCAGAGGTCTTGCACTGTGAAGACTGATGTAAAATACACGTTCAGTTCCTCTGCCATCTCTGCATCTCTCATTACAATATCTTCAGCTTCGTTTTGTATTGGTCCTATATCTACCCTTGACTCCCTTTTACCCTTTATATACTTAAAAAAGCTTTTAGTATCTTCTTTGATATTAGTGGCCAGCTTCTTTTCATAATTCATCTTTTCCTTCCTAATGACCTTCTTAGTTTCGTTCTGCAAGTTTTTAAAAGCTTCCCAATCCTCTGTATTCACACCAGCTCTGGCTGCCTTGTATGCCCTCTCTTTTGCTTTTACTTTGGCTCTAACTTCACTTGTCAGCCATGATAGTGTCCTTCTTCCCTTTGAAAATTTCTTCTTATTTAGAATATATCTGTCTTTCACTTCCCTCATTTTTCACAGAAACTCCCATCAACTGCTGCTCTTTTGTTCCTCCTGCTGGTGTCCCTTTCCAGTCAACTTTGGCCAGTTCCCTTCTCATGCCATTATAATTTCCTTTATTCCACTGAAATACTGACACATTGTATTTTATTTTTCCTTCTCAAATTTCAATGTGAACTCGGTCATATTGTGATCACTGTTCCCTAAGGGTTCCTTAACCTTAAGCTCTCTTATCACCTCTGGATATTGCCAGTATTAATTCTTTTATCATTTCCAAATCTTATCAAATTACCATAGAAACCATAGAAACTACAGCACAGAAACAGGCCTTTTGGCCCTTCTTGGCTGTGCCGAACCATTTTCTGCCTAGTCCCACTGACCTGCACACGGACCATATCCCTCCATACACCTCCCATCCATGTATCTGTCAAATTTATTCTTAAATGTTAAAAAAAAGAACTCGCATTTACCACCTCATCTGGCAGCTCATTCCATACTCCCACCACTCTCTGTGTGAAGAAGCCCCCCCCCAATGTTCCCTTTAAACTTTTCCCCCCTCACCCTAAACCCATGTCCTCTGGTTTTTTCTCCCCTTGCCTCAGTGGAAAAAGCCTGCTTGCATTCACTCTATCTATACCCATCATAATTTTATATACCTCTATCAAATCTCCCCTCATTCTTCTACGCTCCAGGGAATAAAGTCCCAACCTATTCAACCTTTCTCTGTAACTAAGTTTCTCAAGTCCCGGCAACATCCTTGTAAACCTTCTCTGCACTCTTTCAACCTTATTTATATCCTTCCTGTAATTTGGTGACCAAAACTGAACACAATACTCCAGATTCGGCCTCACCAATGCCTTATACAACCTCATCATAACATTCCAACTCTTATACTCAATACTTTGATTAATAAAGGCCAATGTACCAAAAGCTCTCTTTACGGCCCTATCTACCTGTGACGCCACTTTTAGGGAATTTTGTATCTGTATTCCCAGATCCCTCTGTTCCACTGCACTCCTCAGTGCCTTACCATTAACTCTGTATGTTCTACGTTGGTTTGTCCTTCCAACATGCAATACCTCACACTTGTCAGTATTAAACTCCATCTGCCATTTTTTAGCCCATTTTTCCAGCTGGTCCAAGTCCCTCTGCAGGCTCTGAAAACCTTCCTCACTGTCTACTACACCTCCAATCTTTGTATCATCAGCAAACTTGCTGATCCAATTTACCACATCATCATCCAGATCATTGATATAGATGACAAATAACAATGGACCCAGCACTGATCCCTGTGGCACACCACTAGTCACAGGCCTCCACTCAGAGAAGCAATTCTCTACCACCACTCTCTGGCTTCTTCCATCAAGCCAATGTCTAATCCAATTTACCACCTCTCCATGTATACCTAGCGACTGAATTTTCCTAACTAACCTCCCATGCGGGACCTTGTCAAAGGCCTTACTGAAGTCCATGTAGACAATATCCACTGCCTTCCCTTCATCCACTTTCCTGGTAACCTTCTCGAAAAACTCCAATAGATTGGTCAAACATGACCTACCACGCACAAAGCCATTTTGAGTCTCCCTAATAAGTCCCAGTCTATCCAAATGCTTGTAGATTCTGTCTCTTAGTACTCCCTCCAATAACTTACCTACTACCGACGTTAAATTTACTGGCCTATAATTTCCCGGATTACTTTTCGATCCTTTTTTAAACAACGGAACAACATGAGCCACTCTCCAATCCTCTGGCACCTCACCTGTAGACAGCGACATTTTAAATATTTCAGCCAGGGCCCCTGCAATTTCAACACTAGTCTCCTTCAAGGTCCAAGGGAACACCCTGTCAGGTCCCGGGGATTTATCCACTTTAATTTTCCTCAAGACAGCAAGGACCTCCTCCTTTTCGATCTGTACAGTTTCTATTCTGCCATTCTTGTTTGCAAATGTTATATTCATCTTTAAAATCTGATAGTTTAATCTGGAAGCAAAGTAGACCACTTTTAATTCTCACTGACACATACATCCAAAAGCATTATGAACCTCTAAGTATAATTTTACAAGATGGTAGAAAAATAACTTGATCTTCCATCCTTTGCCACAAGCTTATAGTTCCCTTATCCTGCACTGTTTCTTTCTACCTCTTACCCAAGATCCACAGACTTGAATGTCCACTTCGGCCCATTGTTTCTGCCTGAACCTGTGTTCACATTCATCAACTCACATGGTTCAATTTGTTCCCACCTACATCTGTAACACTTCACATGCTTTCAGTCTCTCCAATCACTTCAAATTTCCTGTCTCTGATCACCTGCTTTTCACTATGGTTGGCCTGTCCCTATACACTTCTATCCCCCATCAGGAAGGTCTTGAAGCTCTCTGCTTCTTTCTGGATAATAGATCTAACCAGTTTCTCTCCACCATCACTTTCCATCATCTGGCGAACTAGTTCTTACCCTCAACAACTTCTCTTTCAGCTTGTCCCACTTTCTCCAAACCGAAGGGCCCCAGTTATGCCTGCCTTCTCGCAGCTATGTGGCACAGTCCATGTACCAAGCCTAAACTGTTAAGGCTCCCCATTTCTTTCTACAGTACGTCAATGACTGCATTGGTGCTGTTTACCTACACTAGTACTGAGCTTGTTAATTTTATCAACATTGCCCCCACCTTGTACCCTGCTCTCAAATCTACTTGACCCATGTCTGGTACCTGTCTCACCTTTCTCAATCTCTCTGTCTCCATCTTTTGAGACAGGCTGTCTATGACTATCTTTTATAAAGGTGCTAACTCTCCCAGCTATCTTGACTATACCTCTTCCCACTCTGTCGCTTGTAAAACTGCTATTCTTTTTCTCAATTCCTTTGACTCTGCTGCATCTGTTATCAGGATGGGGCTTTCTATTCCACAACATCTGAGATGTCCTCCTCCTCCAAAGAATTGGTTTTCCCTCCCTCTAACATTGTTGCTGCCCTCACCTGCATCTTCTCCATTTCCCACATATCCACCCTTAGCCCATCTTCCCACCACCATAAAAGGGATGGAGATTCCCCTGTTCTTAGCTACCAACCCAAGAGCCTCTGCATCCAGCACATCATTCTCCGCATATTCAACAGGATCCTACCACCAAACACATTCTACCCTTCTCCTCCTGCTCTTTGCTCAGATCGTTCTCAATGCAACTCCCTTATCCACTCATCCCTTTCCACTTGTCTCCCTCCTGGCATTTACCCCTGCAACTGGGACAAGTGCTATACTTGCCCCTATACCTCCTCCCTCACCACCATTCAGGGCCTCAAACAGGGCTTCCAGGTGAGGTGGCACTTCACCCTGTGAGTCTGCAGTGGGTATCTATTGTATCTGGTCCTCCCAGTGTGGCCTCCTTTACATTGAGTGACCTGATGTAGATTGGGGGACCATTTTGTCTAGCATCTTTGCTCCGTCTGTCACAAAAGGTGGGATTTCCAGTGGCCTCTCATTTTAATTTGACCTCCCACTACCATTCTGACATGTCAGTCAATGACCTCCTCTTCTGTCTCATATTGCCATCCTCAGGTTGGAGGAGTAACACCTCATATTCTGTCTGGGTAGCTTCCAACCTGAAGGCTTGAACATCAAATTTCTGGTAATTTCTCTCTCCTTTCCCTCTCTTTTTCTATTCCCCATTCTGGCTCCCCTCTTACCCCTTCTCTTATCCTCACCTGCCCAACACCTTGCTCTGGTGCCCTTCCTTCTTCCCTTTCTCCCATGGTCCTTTGTCCTCGGCTATCCTATCCCTCCTCCTTCAGCTGTAAACATCTTCCACCTATCGCCACTCAGCTTCTCACTTCATCTTTCCTCCCCCACCCACCCATCTTCCTCCTCATCTGGTTAACCAATCACCTGCCAGCTTGTACTCCTTCCCCAACCACTCACCTTCTTGTTCTGTCTCCTTTCTCCTTTCTCCTTCCTTTCTAGTCCTGAGGAATTGCCTCAACCTGAAATGTTGACTGCTCATTCCTTCCCATAGATACTGCCCAACTTGCTGAGTTCCTCCAGCATTTTGTGTGTATTGCTCTGGATTTCCAGCATCTGCAGAGCCTCTTGTATTACTAGATTGTTCTCATTTTATTAATTTATGGATAGGATGTGGACATAACTAGCATGGTCAGGGTTTAATGCCCAAACTTAATAGCTCTTGAGAAGGTTGTTGTGAGACACTTTCTTGATGAACTGAAATTCTGATAAAGGCATTTCTATATTGTCAAAAAATTCCAGAATTTTGACTCAGTGACAGTTAAGCACTATACAGATTAAATTGCTTTGCTGATAATTCACAGGACTGGACAAATGATTCAGAAACATAAATTCAAATCACACCATGGCATTTGGGGAATTTAAATTTAGTTCACTAAATAATCTGGAATAAAAATCCAACATGAATAATTTTGGATTCTGGTATAATTCTGGTGCTGCTGCAACTTATTTTCTGCTACTTATCTACTTAATACTGTTTTTCTATTACTGTCTTGTTTTATCTACCGCTTTATTTAATTGCCTGAGAGGAAGCCAAACAGAGTTTCATTGTACCTATGTAGAATGACAATAAAGATCATTCAATTCAATTCATTGTAACTGTGGAACAGCAAAATTGTAAAAACCGATGTGGAACATTATGGTGACTTTAAGAAAAGAACTTGGTAATCCTTACTCGGTAAAGCATTTTTGTGACTCTACGTCGAAAGTTATATCCTTATCCTGTAACGCTGTGCAAGCCACTCAACCTTACTAAACTGCTACTGCTGAATAAATTAATTGCAAATTTTCCATTCTTCACAACAACCCTTAGGAGTTTAATATATCGCTGATTGGGCTTTTGTTTAGTTTTTTCATTGATGGCTTTTTGCAATAAAAATTCCTTTGTTTTTAAAGGCTCTTACAGGTAAGGGATCTCAACAAATAACAATTGTCATCCTGCTTTGTACTTTTTAAACTAAGAGCAATTTTTTATCCTTATTTATTTTAAGTTTACCAAGGGAAATTGTAATATTCCCAATGCCCATGGACCTTGCTGTCCAGCTATAGTGTGTACCAAGTTAGCTCGAGAGGCTTTTGAATTTTAATGATGTTGGAGATATTGTGTGTCCTTCAGCTTGTTAAACTGACATGGTCGCTCCATAAATCATAATACCTGTGTATGATAAAATCAATACAAAAATGCCAACTCAGCGTAAACCCTTAAGTATTTTTTTCTCTTGCAAGGTTCTAACAGTTTAAACTTCCAATCAAAACAGACTGGATCAGAAAACATATTAATTTCTGTTGTCAAAGAAGCAAACATTCTCAGCCAAACTTCAAAAAAGGATTGAGTTTTGATGTTTGCTTTTGTGATCCAGTTATTCAAGCTGCAGTGTTAGCTAAAACTTGTGAATTTTTGTCCTCAAGGATGAATAGTTGTTTATCCATTAGGATTGTTGTGAATAATTGAAGGTACTTAGAACGATTTTTTTTTGTGACTTGTATGTACTGATCCACAAATTAGGTGAATAAAGCTAGATTGTCTCCCTCCCATGAAACATCTCTGTGTTTAACCTCAATTTGAATATTAGAAGTGACCAGCAACAATTGGGATGGAAGTATCTTTGAATGTATATCTGCTCGCCAAGCTCAGTAACCTCATTGCAATTTATATTCCTGAATTTATTCAGGTTTATGACTGAAGCTGCTCGCCGTGAGCGGGAACAAATGAGAAAAAGACATCAGGCCAAATTAACACCGGCTCTTTCTAGTCCTGTGGGAAGAGGAGGCATGCCTGTATCACCTCACCCTGGCAATGGGACCTCAGCGTTTCCAGGCACACCACCAGTTACACCATCATCTTCCGCCTGCAGTGGAACTCCAACTGGTAGGTTCAATTAATCAAGAAATTGTGCAGTAGCTTGATGACAAACAGCCTGGTTTGAGAATTTTGTAGAATGCAAATTGCCACAACATGTACTACATACATTTTAAATTGTGTTTATGCAGGATATTTTTTAAGTGGGACATAGTGAACCCACAAATACTGTAAATTCACCAGAATATACAGATATACAGAGCAGAATATATTTTTGATTCCACTAAATTCTGTTCGCCATAAGTGATGGTAGATTTGTTTAACGAAATAATTTGAGGTGGGCGTTCCCTCCGTGAGTGATAGCCAGGAATACTGGTAGAACTGTAGTGATTATGGGACATGGAAATTCAAAGTAAATAATAGAAATATAGTGGCTTTTTTAGTTGAACTGAAAGCAGAGGAAATAACAATTATAACTTCCAATCTTGAAAAAAACATTTTTGCATTTTTTTTTGGTAAGGTCAGTTAAATGGGAGATGAGAACAGGGAGACCAAAACCTTGAAACTCAAACACAAAACTGCAGTGCTGGAAATCAAAAATAAACATGAGAAATACTCAGCAGTTTAGGCTGTATCTGTGGGAAGAGCAGCAGAGTTAACATTTTGGACTGAAGGCCTTTCAAAAGAACTGTGAAGGAGAGATTAACAAGATTATTTTCTCTCCTTCCCAATTCTGACAAAGGGTCTTTTAAGTCTTCCACTGATGAGAACACAGCTCTTGCAAAAGATTAATTTTATGGAGGGTCTTAAAGGAGGATGAGATGGGAGGCTTTAGGGAGAAAATGTAAAGAATGGCAATTTAAGATTTGAAACTAGTTGAATAACAGGCTGAAATTCGGACAAGCAGTTTGGAGCTGGAACAGAAGTGGAAATCAGAAAGATCACAGATTTAAGATTAAGACTTTCACATGAGAGGTAATTATAACGAGGAGAAAGTGGGAGAATATTGAGATATAAAGTGGGAAGTACCAAAGAAACTGTGACAAAAATGAAATGATTATTGACTTCAGTTGCAGTATATTTTAAAAATGGCAATAATGCAATGAGATTGAGTTTATACACAGTATGCTGGTCTTGACTTGCTCTGGCATAATTCTTAAACTAATTGGAATTATGAAGTTTGACCACATTGAGGTTTCTTGTTTTTGCTGAATGTGCGCAGATATAATTTCCTCTTGTTCATCCACTATTTACTGAATGTTATGAGAACAACTTAACAGCTAATACATTGCTTGTGTATGACAGATATTCCTTTAGGATTCTTCAAGTTATATTGGTCACAGTAGCTTTTATTTTGTGATGCATTTTTGTTAAGTGTTGAGAAAAATGCTTGACATTTATTTGATCTGCAGTATTCTAGTTTTAAACTTGCAAGTCATAAGCTTTAAGGAGAATCAATGCAAATTTAGGCTTTCTTCCTGTATAAAAAATACATCTGTGAATGTGTAGCTAGTTAGTTGAAGAACGTAATATAAGCCCAAGATATTAACCATCCAAGCAAAGTGCAGAGCATTCAGATTCTCTGCATACTTGATAGATCACAGTGCGCCTTCCTTGATTGATCACAACAGCTAAAGAATGAAAGCAACATCTTAATAAACTGGTTTTATATAATGTGATCATTAAAGCGACCATTTCGATTCAGCACAAGGTTATGCTTATAATGTTGGCATAGAGGGAGGTGAATTGTGCAGGACAGATGTGAGCATTGGAGGTGACCTGGTTTAATAAGGTTGTAATCAGATCACCATGCCAAATGCTGCAGCTTTAGTTACTTGCACGCATAGCCTCACACAAGTTATTGTAGGTTTTGAATTTTCTAAACAATGATGTTTCTGATACTAATATATGTGATCTTTAATTGAACAGTTTGTTAATAAACCAGTTTTGTTTTAGAAATTATATTGCATAAAATATTCTAGTTGAAAATATAGCACCAACATAACCTTATTAAAATGGTCATAATTATGATTGTACATGGTTATTTTAAATTTCTGATTGTTGAAAGAAGCCTTGTTTACATTCTCAGTAGCTAGATTTTGCCAAGCAACTTCAAGCTGAAATATTTGGGCTCCCAGTTTCATGTACAATTCATGGCATGTATCTTGTTGCACAGCTGTGCTGCACATTAGAGAAGGCAAATTAACATTTGAATGTCTTCTGAAGTGGATGCTAATTGCCAACTGTTAATTACTGTCATTAGATAGGCTGCTAAGAGGTGCAACAAAGCATCAGACTCATGATCTTGTTGTTTGAAAATGATCTCCATCCAATGAAAAACATGTCACTTACAGAAAATGTAAATGCAAAATTTGCTGATGTAGTTGAAATTTCACCATCAGTAGCCTTATTGTGATGGAAACATTCTTGACACTCCTTCAGTGTTTAGAGTCTGAAAATAATGAGTATCAATGTTGTATCGTCAGAATATGCAAAGCTGAAGCAGGAAAATGTAGCAGACATTTTGCACAATTACAGGATGGAACATGATGATTCAGGTTCATATTTGGTTGGTGTTGAGGACAAGAGTATGCTAGGTTGGCAATGGGACCATAATGCCATCTACATAAATTTAAGTTATTTTACTGTTTTTAACAATAAGGTTCACAGATTGCATTATAATGCTAATCAGAATGGTTCCATTGTTTATACAAGAGATTCTGCAGATGCTGGAAATCTTAAGCAACAGAGACAGAATGCTGGAGGAGCTCAGCAAGTCCATTGCTGACTGACCTGCTGAGTTCATTCAGTGTTTTGTGTGTATGGTTGCATTGCTTCTCTATTTTCAATTGATTCTTTTACATAGAGCAATTATGTTGATAGTTTTTGTTTATATGTTACTTCTTTGCTTCCGATTTATCTGATAATATAATCTAAAGTGTAGATTGCATCATAATTTGCAGATTACCTTGCTGTTATTACAAAATAACAATGTTACAAAATTTCATGTTTGTGATTTTCCAAGTGAAGAGTGAAGTAAGATACCAAGTTCATTGAACATTTTGCTTCTGACAAATTCCTTTTTCAGTCAAAAATGGAAATTTCTATATTTGTTATTTATTCATGTTCTTTTACTTTTTGTCTCATTTACTCTCATATTTTTCGCATATGTTTGTGTGTGCACATGCGGGTGTGTGTATGTGCACATGTGCTGCTTGTTGAATCTTTTCTCCTGCTTCAGTTGCTTGGTTAGTGTGCTGCTAGTTGAAATGATTCATGGTCCTGACAGATGTCTGGTACAGCTGGATGTGTCCTTGATCATCCCAAAAGCCTGGATGGCACTGTCATTCACCATTGCCTAAATTATCCCTGTATTGACTGTAGAACCCTCTGTGACAGGACTGTAATGGCTAATTACCCAGGATGCCTTTGGCAGTTCAAAACATTAGTGCATTCGCTAAAGGTATTTGGAAAGTTGATATGAATGTTTTTTATTTATTATGATTTCAAAGGGAAAGTTGAAATGGACAAAATATTGTTTTAAGCAATTCATCTGAATATGGATCCATTTTAACAAAGAACCTTTTCCGTGTGTGTGTGTGTGTTTTACTGAAACTTCAGGCAGTGAATTAGATGAAGAAGAAATTGAATGTGAAGATTCCGACAGTGATGAATCATGGACAACAGAAAGTGCTATTAGCTCCGAGACTATTCTAAGCTCAATGTGCTTGAATGGGGACGACGAGAAGCCGTTTGCTTGTCCTGTACCTGGCTGTAAAAAGAGGTACAAGGTATGTATTGTGTCCAGCCAACAAGCTGTCCTTGAAGATGTCAATAAAAATGCACTTGAACAGAAGGTGGTGCCTTTCTGTTTACACTGCTGGACAACAAAAAGTAGATAACAAGATCAATGATTTCATCTCTCTAAAGTTTACAAATTAATAAGCTTTTGTGCACAGTGTTGCTATGAATCATAAATGTGTATTAGAATGAGGTTTTGGAGAGGGAATAGAGGGTACAAAATCCCATTCTGACTGTTAGTGAAGATGATGAGTTCCCTAGAGGCCAGGCAAACCATAGTGGGAACAGCTTTTCACACAAAGAATACAGTAATTTGCCACATCCTGTCCAGGTCCTGTTTGAATGTCAGTCCTGTCTTAATTACCAGTATAACAAAGCTATTCAATGTTATTCTGAAATCTTTCTGGCTCCATGTCTGATGCACGAGAGCCATCCAGCCGAATTGCTCAAACATCATTATTGAAAGAGCTTGCAGACTTGGCAGATTAATAGTCTTTGGAAAGCCTGGTACGGTGGAAGGAACAACAAATAGAGGGTAATGGTTTAGATGGAAGCCGAAACCAGATCATCAGTAGGGGAAAATGCAAGGCAAACTTGCTGTATGACGAGCTGATAAGTGGTGCTAAGTCTAATTACAGAGTTTTTAAATTAAACTAAAGAGTTGATTTTGATAGACTAGTGTAACTAAACTACAGTTGTTAAGCTTATAAATTTGTTAGAAATTAATTATACAGCTATATTTCAAACATCTAACTTTCCCAGTTTCAATTTAAATTTTTGTCGTCTGAATGCTGAATTAAATTTTAGCAAATTCGTTGCCACATTATGGATATAAATGTGTGAGGTAGATCCCCTGAAAATTAAAATTTAACTTTAGATATCTTCCATGTTAATAACCTGTTCCTTGGATCACAGCTTCAGTTGTTTTTCTTCTTTATTTAATGGGTAATGGTGGCTGACTTTCAAGTGGTGGCAGTTATTACTAAATGCTACGGCTGCACACTTCTGTGCTGTTAATATTAGTGTGCATTTTGGTTTTATGAACATCAAATTGAAAATATCTCTGGCATGAAGAAAAGCCTACAATAAATATGGGAATAATATTAATGTACACAATTGGCTGCAAAACTAGATTTGTTTGTATTTGTTTCTAAAACATTACTCAATAAAGCAGCAACATGTAATTTAATATATTAAGCAAATTTTGTCATGTGCTGCTTCTGAAAAATTAGAATACACCAATATTTTCTCTTAATTACTTTGACAACAAACAACTTTTTGGAAAGAAAACACAACTCTAATAAAAGATTGCACATCGGATGTGTTCTTTGCATACAGATCCTATAATCAAAATTAACATATTTTGTACTTTCACTTTTTCTTTTCTGTCCCAAAATTTCTGTCAGCTCCACTAACAACTATCATTACCTTAAATTAAATTGTAGAATGTCTATTATTAAATATCAAACTCGTATTTAACTTTATATGTGGATAAAGACTGAAAATATAACCATTTGGAACTGAGAAGGTTTGTGTTTGAATGTAGCAGCCCTGGGGTTTTCTGGAGTATTGAATGCAGCTTCAGTATCATTGTTGTGAACATGTTCTGTTCAGGTAAACAATATCAATAGTGAATTATATCATTTCTGCTCAAAGTGTTTTGCTCATGCTTAAAACTTAATTGCTGCAGAATCCACTACAAAGTCCACCTCTAAATATTTCCTACTAGGTATCTCCTCTGTATGTTTTGCAGTCCTTTCATAGTGAAGGAATCATTTACTTTTGCAACTTTCTAGTTGCATTAAAAGATCTAATTTTTGAAGTTCGAACTTCAGAAATCCATTATTGGATATTTAGGATCTTTTTTTAAAATTTGCACCATTTGGTTTCTGACATTTTGTCTTTTTGACAGAAATGGCTTTTTTTATGTTACTAGTGACAAAATCACTAATCTCTTGTCTATTTATAAAAGTGTGTGTGTGTGTGTACTGGGTTGGTGGTGAGAGGGTGGAAAGCAAAACCACCACAAGGTTTCATTAATTTGTTAATTGGAATGCCTTTTTGACAGCAGAGAAACTTAATCCTTTCGTCTGGTTCCTGGACAATATAATTGTTAAAAGGTGCTTAGAATTCCAAGTATTCCATGGCAATTGGAGGCACAGCTTAGCCCACCCACAACTAGAGTTAAATCTGTCAGAAACCTGTACGGTAGAGTTGACAGGGTTACTGCTTGTTAAGTATTTTAAACACAAAACATAACTGTGGTGAATGAGAACAAGATTTAGTTGAGGAAAATAATGAATGAAAATCAAAAGACCAAACTGATTTAACATGAAAACCATTATAAAACAGGTCAAAATTCAGTATAAGTTTCCTCTTTAATAAGGTGTCTAGCATTTTTTCCTGCAAACTTGGTTTTGCTGTTCATTATGAGATTGGAAAATGATTACTCCATTTTGTAATGGGGGAATTGATGGAGGATATTTTGAAATGGAAAGAAAAGAATGCAAGTATCAGTTTTGCATTCTTGATAGTGCAGATATAGAAAGGTGCATAGTCTCAGGCTAATTAAAACAGTATTAAAGCTAATGCTAATTAACTTTGTTATACCAACAGGTTTAAGTTAAATTGGTTTTGTGGTTTATTTATTGTATTTTTAAAATTTAAAATACCTACTGAGTTGGGTAGCTTAGACATTTTTATTGTCGTAGAATTATTAATAGGATTTTTTTGATGTTTCTAGTTGGTAATGTTATTAAATTAGTGAGTTGTTTCAAATGCTCATGCCTAAAATGTACTCAAGAGTATAATTTAATGCTTTTTGTTAATGAGACCCTAGCATTTGTACTGTGGAAGAGGTGACTAAATTTTAACTCGCTGGTATTTTTAAATGATCTCTAGTTCAGTGTAAAGGGTAATGGATTAAAAAATACAAAGTGGCAATGTTAATCAAATTCATCTTAAATCTATGTAATTATGCAAACTATATTAAATAATTTTCACTTATAGCAATATCTAAACAATGTTTTTAGATAATTTTAATCATTCTTCACTTCTGTTAGAATGTCAATGGAATCAAGTACCATGCCAAGAATGGCCACCGCACTCAAACCCGTGTCCGGAAACCTTTCAAGTGCCGCTGTGGGAAAAGTTACAAAACAGCTCATGGGCTTCGTCACCACACCATCACCTTTCATCCACCAGTGTCAGTTGATATGCTTAGAAAGATGCAGTTGTGAGGCAATTCCCCCGTACCTGACTGAACTGCTAATTGCATACTCAGTTTTCTGCTAACAGGGGTGAGTGAAGAGATTGAATTTTCTCTCAAAACTAATTGTTACAAATCTTGAAAAAAGTTGCTCTTTATTCTTTATTTTTAAATGAACTGTTTCTGTCTGAAATAAACATTTTTTTAGTTACAAAGTTGTGTTCCCATAATGGCATCAAATGCTGCTACAAATTAGATACAATATTTTAAATATTAACTTTGAGTTCCAGGGGTACTATTTTAATTAATGATTATTGCTTCTAAAAGCACTTCTCTATTCCTTTATGGAGCTTCAACATTCAATTGTAGGTTACATCTTAAAATTGCTAATACAATAAATTTATTTTTTTTATTGCAAAATGTTTTTAAAGATGCCATTGGTTGTACAAAAAGGTGCTGCTATACTTTAGATCTCGATGTTAGAATCCTGGGATCTAAGTAAAGGCAAGCTTGATTTTTCATTATCATTTATGGAGTATTTTGATGGGGAATCACCCTAACCGATCCTTCTGTCATATACCACTAGATTGAATGTAATGCTGTGCCAGATTTGTTTTCATGTGGGGGATGCAATCCTCTTACCATGTAATAAAAATTTCTCTGGATCAATTCATGAGAACTTGACAGTTGTTTCAAAGTTTCCCCTAAACCAAATTAATCTTTATCTTGAAGAAAAAATATATTTAAAAATTTCTAAATTTAAATTTGAAATGGAATTAAATAGAATCATTTAATGTCAGAATCTAAGATTGAAAGTACTTGATCTAGAATTCTAACAATAGAAGTCATGTTTTTGTCATGAAAATAGTAAACTAACCACAACCACACTAGTTAGGTTGTTTATAAAGATGAGAAAAACTAAATGCATTGTTCCCAGGTTAAAAGATACTTAATTTCTTGAGACATGTGTTGGCCTTTAGTGTGCTAAATCAGTGTGTGTGTAGTTAAAGCAGCATGTGCACCATATGCTTATAAATAAGGTTTGCCTGTTTACAACTAAATAATGTACTGTTGCATTAAAAGAAATTCTGTTGTCAGCAAGTTAAGTCATGGCAATTTGGTTACTTATTGGATGCCTGCCTAAAATATAATCCTGACCTAGTTCTGCTTTTATAATGCAGTATCAGCACTTTGAAAGTTTTAAAAGATTATGTCTGTGATTCAGAAAATATGAAAATGTCATATTTTATTTTAGATAATTAATCTTGACCCTGGCAACCTTTTTTTTGTTCTGCTTTTCCTTATTCAAGAAAGAAAGACTAACAGTTTCAGATTGGTAAAGCTGGACACCCAGTTTTCTTCAGTATAATGTCATTTTACAAGTATTAATATTACATGTCAGTGCCTAAAATTTGATCAATGGTGAAATTTCATTGAGGTATTTGAGAAGAGTCAATCTGCTTCAAGTTTGAAAACACTATGTACAGTTTGTACTAGTAAGAATTTTGGATGGAATAATCACTGCCTAAAGATCAGAAGATGTCTATTTGCTGCCCCTTCTCCCATTTCATGTTTTCAAACTGAGAAGAGTATAACAGTTTAGATTCAGTACTTTTATGGTTGCAACGAGTGTGACTCTGTGTTAGTTAATAGCGACTATATTTATCTTCTGGCTTTCTTCCTATACTGGGAAAGGTATTCACAACCGCCATAAAGTGCTCCAACAACGTTACTGACATTTGTCAAAGCTAGGGGGTAGCAGAGGTCAAAAGACAGTCAAAAGCTGGTTTTGAAGCAGCCTCTGAATAGATTTTGGCTTCAGCAGCTTCTTTACCTAAAGTAGAAAGTCAAACTTCGTTACAATTCCCTGATCTGGATCGAGACAACAGTATTAGATTCACTCTCTTTAAAGTGCAACCTGTACTTGGTCTTTAACGTAGATGTGTAACAATTTATTATTTTTAATCAGAATGTGAACAATATTTTAAAAAATGAGGTCTCCTATCATAAATATTAAATAATGAGATGACTTTGTTATATAATAGCAATACAGACAGAATTTTCTGATTCCTCATCAATCACTGAGAAGTTCTTATTGCAAAGAACTTGCTTGGGATCAATTATTCAAATCTAAGCTAAAATTAATTTTTCTATCTTAGAAAATATAGATCTTTAATAAAGTCTATTCTGAAAATGGGAAAAGGTGCAGTCAGGTGAAACGCTATAGTTGAACAAAAAGCTTATTAATTCTGTCAGCTTTAAAAATGTACATATCTTTGCCATATACGTTTTGTATAATTTAGTCCTATTAAAATTTCAACTTTAATTCTTGTCCCAGAATAAACTGGCTCCTCCAAAGAATAAAATGATTAGAAGTGGCCTGAAGTACCTGAATATGAAAGTATGCCTATGATGTATTGAGCAACAGATGGCTGAAAACTTCAGGACTTCCAAATTTGTAGCTGCCAAAATCACCATAAAATGTTGTCCAAATTGGCACTTAGCTAAATTCCCAGTTTACTTGCTAAATAGCAAAGATTTGAAAATTTACAAGGAATAAGATTTATGACATTCATGTTTAAATTAACCAGTTATCTTGAGTATTGTTTTCTTGTTCCACTGAACTGCTTACCAGTTGCATTTAATCCCAAGCAATTATCCATTTTACTGACTGGTCAAATCGAAGGCAATCAGAGGACCAACATCACATGGAACAATATGATAAAATTCAGATAAATAATTTTAATGACTTATTAAGGTTCTGAATTGAAAACACTGTTTATTTCTCAGAAAGGTTCCTTTTATTTGGAAGGTCCATAATCAAATGCATTGTGCTTTGGTTTTGAAATATACTTTAGAGAGTCTTTTCTACACTCATCTTTCTCACCATCTCTCTCGTTCATTTGCTTCACTTTCCTCATGTACTCATCTCACCACAAAATTAATGGTTATGGCACAAGGTATGAGTTTTTATGCCACTTTACAGTGATTAAAAATGTTTTTTTGTGGGGATGGAAAGACTTAGATAATGTAATTTAAATAGTATGATTTTCAAAATAATGAAATTAAAATCTGTTCATCTCCAGGATATTTGGTTACATCAGAAATTACGATGGCAGGTCCCACAATCATGATAATACGACAAAATAAATTCATTGAAAGAATAGTTGGTATTGCACTTTTCAGAAAAAAGGTATTATTCTCAAGTCACATTATATATGCTCAGTAATTAACAGTAGACAAAATCTATGAAATGCAAGATGGCTGTCTTATATTTTTGCAATTCAAGGAGAAATTGCAGGCCTGCACATGTCTGTCAAGAAATATAGTTAGTGGTTTAGCTTGACGACCTTTCATCGGACTATTTAACTGAGCATTTTCAGTTTTAAAATGACTAAAATAATTGTGCTTGATGCTGAAACTGCCAAACTTTATTAGTTAAAAGTGCTAATAAGTTTTAGTCCAGATTTATTTCCTTCAGTATTTGAATGCTCTTTGCCATTTTCAAAGGTTTTTATTCACTTTGATCTTCTGCATTTGTGATCAAATAGAAAGTATAACAGAACCAATGAATATTTATTAAGGCAGGAATATTACTCCAAGCTAGAGGTTTTGTCTTATAGTTTTCATGTTGCTTAATGAGTAATTAGTGGTCTGGACTAATAATAGAAAGGAAGTCAAAATGACATTGTAAAGTTTTGAGAATTTGGTTTAAATCTGGAACACACTGCTATCTGGTAATACGACAAAGCTGTTGGACTGTTATAAAATCTCTATCATCGTAATGTCCATTTAGGGAAGGAGGTCTATCATTTTTAACCAGTCCCATACCAACATAAACAACAGAAATTCTGCAGACACATCAAAGTTGCTGGTGAACGCAGCAGGCCAGGCAGCATCTCTAGGAAGAGGTGCAGTCGACGTTTCAGGCCGAGACCCTTCGTCAGGACTAACTGAAGGAAGAGTGAATAAGGGATTTGAAAGTTGGAGGGGGAAGGGGAGATCCAAAATGATAGGAGAAGACAGGAGGGGGAGGGATGGAGCCAAGAGCTGGACAGGTGATTGGCAAAAGGGGATACGAGAGGATCATGGGACAGGAGGTCCGGGAAGAAAGACAAAGGGGGGGGCCCAGAGGATGGGCAAGAGGTATATTCAGAGGGACAGAGGGAGAAAAAGGAGAGTGAGAGAAAGAATGTGTGTATATAAATAAATAACGGATGGGGTATGAGGGGGAGGTGGGGCATTAGCGGAAGTTTGAGAAGTCAATGTTCATGCCATCAGGTTGGAGGCTACCCAGACGCAATACAAGGTGTTTTTCCTCCAACCTGAGTGTGGCTTCATCTTTACAGTAGAGGAGGCCGTGGATAGACATGTCAGAATGGGAATGGGATGTGGAATTAAAATGTGTGGCCACTGGGAGATCCTGCTTTCTCTGGCGGACAGAGCGTAGGTGTTCAGCAAAGCGGTCTCCCAGTCTGCATCGGGTCTCGGCAATATATAAAAGGCCACATCAGGAGCACCGGACGCAGTATATCACCCCAGCCGACTCATAGGTGAAGTGTTGCCTCACCTGGAAGGACTGTCTGGGGCCCTGAATGGTGGTAAGGGAGGAAGTGTAAGTGCATGTGTAGCACTTGTTCCGCTTACAAGGGTAAGTGCCAGGAGGGAGATCAGTGGGGAGGGATGGGGGGGACCAACTGGCACTTATCCCTGTAAGCAGAACAAGTGCGACACATGCCCTTACACTTCCTCCCTTACCACCATTCAGGGCCCCAGACGGTCCTTCCAGGTGAGGCAACACTTCACCTGTGAGTTGGCTGGGGTGATATACTGCGTCCGGTGCTCCCGGTGTGGCCTTCTATATATTGGCGAGACCCAACGCAGACTGGGAGACTGCTTTGCTGAACACCTACGCTCTGTCCGCCAGAAAAAGCAGGATCTCCCAGCGGCCACACACTTTAATTCCCTGTTCCATTCCCATTCTGACATGTCTATCCACGGCTTCCTCTACTGTAAAGATGAAGCCACACTCAGGTTGGAGGAACAACACCTTATATTCCGTCTGGGTAGCCTCCAACCTGATGGCATGAACACTGACTTATCAAACTTCCGCTAATGCCCCACCTCCCCCTCGTACCCCATCCGTTATTCATTTATATACACACATTCTTTCTCTCACTCTCCTTTTTCTCCCTCTGTCCCTCTGAGTATACCCCTTGCCCATCCTCTGGGTCCCCCCCCCCCGTCTTTCTCCTTGGGCCTCCTGTCCCATGATCCTCTCATATCCCCTTTGCCAATCACCTGTCCAGCTCTTGGCTCCATCCCTCTCCCTCATGTCTTCTCCTATCATTTTGGATCTCCCCCTCCCCCTCCCACTTTCAAATCTCTTACTATCTCTTCTTTCAGTTAGTCCTGACGAAGGGTCTAGGCCTGAAACGTCGACTGTACCTCTTCCTAGAGATGTTGCCTGGCCTGCTGCGTTCACCAGCAACTTTGATGTGTGTTGCCATACCAACATAGTTGACTTTTAACAGAAAATTGAAATGGGGAATCACTGTTATACCACCATAAAGGAAAAACTAAAACTGAATTTTTCTCATCTAGTATTGCTAAAGCATTTTTGTGACACAAAGATCACCAGTTCAGGGAAACAGAACGGTACAAATCTAGGGCAAAATGACTTGACAATAAATGGCAGCTTTAGTTGCAAGAATGACTTTTTTTTTAATGGCACTGAGATATTTAAAGATTGATTAAAATTGTACCTTTATTTCTGCAATATCTTTGCCAATGTGGTGTATTTAGACTATTACGTTATTTAAAGTACTGTTATTTAAAAGATACAAATTTTCTAGCCTAATGCCGACTACAAGTATGCCAAATTATGTTTGGCTGGGAAATAAATGTTTTACTTGCTTGGTTGTTACTTAGTGTTTAGTGGAATGATTTCACAATTGATTTCATATTTCCTTATGACAAGGAAGGAGACTATTCAACTCATAAAGTGTATGCCCACTGTCAGAGCATTCCCTTTGTCCCCATTCCCCCATATATTTTCCTGTGTGCTATTCTTCCTTGCACTTCAATCAACTCCCCCAACTCTCTTATCACCCATCTGCACTAAGCTGTAATTTCTGCTATCAATTAACCTACCTGTACACTGGGATGTAGGCGGAAACTGGGGTGCCTGGAAGAAAACCCTCATAACAAAGGCAGAATTGAACTCGGGTTGCTGGAGTTATATGGCAGTAACCTTAACTGTTGCGTCACTATACCAGCCCTGTATTGTCATGTCAATGTACACATCCATTCATGAATTGAGATAAACTATCTAGATATCATTTTGAATCTACAGCACTAAGTTATTTATTTTCATTTAATACGATTAACTGCATATATAAATAGTATATGTAACCCGCAGGTTCAGTGGGCTGCTTTAGTCTAGGGAAAGACATTCTCCAGCCTGCCAAACTTGTGAAATCTCGTTTGTGTGGATGCTGCATGATGTTTTCCCCTGCAATTAAATTATTTAGTTTTATAATTCTTAATTTGACTAGAGGATTAGTAACGAAAACAAAAAGAAAAGGGCCCATTTTAATGAAACAGTCTAATGTGCATGTTGGAGCTCACGGCTTTCCTGTCCGTTCGTTCTCCATCATTTTCCCCGGGATGTAGTCTACTCCCAACCCCACTTCACGTCTACTCAGTCCTGCAATCTACGACCTCTCCGTTCTGGCCTCTTCTCTCCATCTTCCGCTGAACAAAAGCCTGCGAATCCCTCACTCGGGCAAAAACCACTCCCCTCATTGGACGCCGCACATTCCAAAGCCCCCTAGTCATAACCCAAACACACTGCTGCTACAGAAACCATTACATTTGCCGTGAAACCTTTCCCAGGGCGTTGCATATGTAATTCCTACATTTTTCATGTTCTGTCAGCTTGAGTATAATTTTAGAGGAGCAAGATGAAACAGTCTTTGGCACCAATGACTTGGGTGTGATGGAGGTGGCATTGTATTTCCATGAGTGATAAAATCACTCCTGAAACTTTGCAAGAAGCCATTGCAACTTCGAAAGAATAACATAAATACTGAAGCTACATTTAGGGGAAACATTACAGAAAGTTGCCTTGGAAGTACATGATTCAATCCAATGTGATGAACTTCATTTCGTTGTGTTAATCACCACCAAACAAACATTACAACACTACAGTCATTTACACCCAATTGTATAGTATCTAAAGTATTTTTACTACTGTGGCACCTGTCGTGATACAGTTGATCCTGACATCGTGCTGAGGCAGGAATAGCTTAAATGCATGCCCCACTGCAGGCATCACCGAGATGTGCTAAAAAATCTAGAGCATGCCTCAATGGCATATCACACTCGTAAACCACGTAGGAAAAGAAAGTGGGTATGGAGACAAATATACAGAACATGGATGTAATTTAATATCTCAAAGTTCCATTGTATCTTATTGGATTACTCTTGCTTCATTTAACAACTGATATTTGTGCCAATAACAGAGGTGCTTCCAATGAAATATCAAGTTAAAATACAAAAAAGAATGTATTGTGACCCCCCCCCCAGGAAAGATTACATACTTTTCTCAAAATTAATTAGACCAACAATTATTAATTGTTTTAATGACTTGGGCATTGGAAACATTTGAAAAGTGATTATAGTGTAAATTTTAATTTTCTAATAGCACTAAATGGGTCACTCCAAATATAAGTAACCCCAATTCAAATGCATCCATATCTTCCTGCCAGAAACACTCTCTTATAGTTGTAAAACTGTAATATTGATGTGTTTAGTTCTTGATGACCATATATTATCGATACCAGCATCATTTTTAATTGCTTGTTAAATTACATTTAATTGCATTTGTGTATAGCTTTTGTATACCTTTAATTTGGTAATTTGCTTGTCTAGTTCATGATTTCAAGTCTGAAATTTGGGTTAAGTCTAGTTAAGCTTGCACTTATACAAGCTATAAACATTCTAAATAAAATTTGATTAGATAAGTAGCAGTTCCAATTTTGCTGTGGGTCCTTGGGACAAAACTGCCAGTTAATACCAATTTGAGCCAAATTATAATTAATCCAACTTGGTGGCTGTAAGGATCACTGACATTTGATTAATAGGTCTGGATGTTACAATCCGTAAAGTTTCTGCACTGCACTTGACTTGAGTGGAAGTAGTTCTTAAAGATGACCACTAGATGATGTTACTACCATTACAACACATCTTCAGTTGTATACCTCAACATCACTGGGTGTTTTGGCCTTTTATCACAAGACACCCTCAGCCGAGGCAGGCCCACCACAGGCTGATCAGACCTGGGTGTGTGTGCCGTGGTTAGTCTCTCGATGGTCACTTGGCAGCCCAGACAGCATCCCTTCTTTTGAGCCACAGCCAGTGACTGTTCATTTCGGCGGCATTAGCAAGTGCTTTGATTGCCTTCCTATGGGCCTGCCCTCTGACTCCTACTTCCCTCAGCAGCCTTACTGTGGAACTGGCTACAAAGCCCCTGCTCCCCACCTCAACTGGATGCACTTTTACGTTCCAGGCTCGCTCCTCTGCTACAACTGCAAGGTTAGCATATCGCAGCCTTTTCCATTCGTAAGCCTCATCCACAGCATCCTCCCAGGGACCGTCAGCTCAATGATAAAGACGTGCTGACAGGAGTTGGACCAAAGGATCAGGTCAGGCTGCAGGTTGGTCATTGCAATTTCAGATGGGAAGGTAAGTTTCTGGCCTAAATCAACACGCATTTCCCAGTCCCTGGCTGCACTCAGTGGGCATGAGTCATGAGGCAAGGAGTTAGCCCCTGGCTTCTCTCCTTCCTGGATGAAGGATGGTAGTTGTGGGACTGTTGTCTGGGCATTGAGAGGCCTGGCGTTGGTGGTTACTCTCTTACACTCAAGTTCAGCTGCCAAACACCTCAGCACTTGGTTGTGTCGCCAGGTGTATCTGCCTTGTGTTAGGCTGGTCTTGCAACTAACCAAGATGTGCTTGAGGGATGCCGGAACTGCGCACAGAGGACAGGCTGCTCTCCCAGCCAAAGATTTAGGTTTGTAGGAGAGGGCAGGACATCATATATTGCTCTGATGATGAAGCTCAGTCTGTTTGACTCCATGCTCCACAGCTCACTCCATGTGATTTTCCTCCTCTCAACACCCTCCCACCTCATCCAGCAGCCTTGCTTGGCTTGGGATATTGCTTTGGCACATCTGGTTGCTGCTTCTTGGTGGCACACCACCTCCACCACCAGGTGCTGGCGTTCAGTTGTAGTAGCTTTTTGTCAGGTAGGTTTCATCACTCCAAGGCCAAAGCCTCCTCTGCCGGTTAGACATAGCCCACTTTGTCCCGGTGTCGGAGGGTGGCTTCTGCGTCCAGTACTGCTGTGGCTGGGGTCCATTTCTTCCTTGTTACTAGAGCAGGAGCAACGTCTCTTACAATTGGGTCACGATATTTTTTGAGTGTCATTTCCAGCCTTGCTTGGCACATTTGTATTCCTCCACCAGGCAAGAAATTGGCAGAGAAAGGGCTCCGTTCCTGTAAAGTCCTATGCTGCTAAGGCATCTTGGTAGCCCAAGCCACTTCCTCACGTATGAGTTCACCAGCCTTTCCAGCCGATTTGCATGAGACATAGTGACCTCATAGATGGTAATTGGCCACATAAGTCAGGGCAGCAGTCCAAACTGAAAGCACCAAAGCTTCAACCTCCCTGGGAGGGCCGTGTTGTTGATTAACTTGAGGCCACTGATTGTATCCTGCCTTAGTTGTTCCACCTGCTCTGTGTCTCTAAGGTCTGCGTTGTACCAGGACAGTTGGTATTGGCTCAGCGTTGATACAAAACATTATGTTGGTGAGCTGGCCTTTGACAATGGAGATACTGCAAGACTTAATGGGTTTGATCTCCATTGGTGCCCATTTGATGTTTCCCTGGAATTTATCCAGCAGGCGTTTGGTGCATGCTTTTGTTGTTGTTATTGTGGTCATGTCGTCCATGTACACTCTGATTGGAGGAAGTCGCAGCCTTTTATTCAAGCGTTGCCCTCCAATCACCCATTGTGATTCTCGGATAATGAGCTCCATTGCCATGATAAATACCGAGGAGAGATGGTCCAACCCGCCATTATGCCTATCTCAAGGTGCTGCCACGTGGTGGTGTTATCTTGTGTTGTGACACAGAACTGCAGATCCTGGAAGTACGCTTTGACCAGCTTTGTGATGCCCTCTGGAACCTGGAAAAAGCTGAAAGCTGTCCACAGAGTCTCGTGAGGCACCGACCCAAAAGCATTGGCAAGATCGAGGAAGACCACATGCAGGTCTTTCTTTTCTTTCTTGGCAGTTTGTGTCGGGTGCCAAATGACATTTGCGTGTTCCAGACATCCTGGGAAACCACGTATTCCTGCTTTCTGCACTGATGTGTCGACGAAATTATTGCTCTGCAAAAAGGCTGAGAGTCTTAGAGTCACAACACCAATGAAGATCTTTCCTTCCACATTCAGGAGACTGATCTGGCAGAACTGACTGATCATTGAGGAATTCTTCTCTTTGGCAATTAGTATCCCTCCTGCTCTTCGCCATGCCTTAGGTATAATTCCTTTCCCCCATGCCACCTTCATTAGATTCCAGAGGTATTTCAGAACGCCGGGGTGTTCTTATAGAGCCTGTATGGAATGTCATTGGGCTCTGGAGCTGATGCTGACTTGCTCGTTTAACTTTACTTTCCACCCCCCTCCATGTAGGGGGCATTACGTTCATTTGGTGCTCAGGTGGGTGGATTGGTGGCATGTCATTTGGAACGGTGACTGGCTCATGCCTCTGGTTATCAGAGTGGGTCTTTCTGAGGTGCTCCTCCAGTTCCCTCACAGGTACTCTAGGGACCCCGTTCTTCTCCTTGCCAAAGAGGCTTTTGATGAACTTGTAAGGGTCTCTGTAAAAGCTTGCCCTCATCCGTTCTTTCCTCTTTTGTTGTTTTCTCAAGCATTCTGCTCTTCACAGCTTTGTCAAGCGCTGCTTTATTTCTGCTTGTAATACCTCGAGTCCTTTCCTTTCCCCTTCTGTGGACTTCCTTCACTGTTTCCTCAGCTGTCTCCTTTCCTTCACCCTTCTTTCGATTTTCTGCTGTCTCCTAGTCTTAGGCTGGACTGAAGGTTCCTTCTGTGTCCTCTGTTTTTTCACTCCAAATTTCTCTACCCCATAGTTGTATATGGTGTCTCCCCACTTCTCCAGTTTTCTTTCCACACTTGCCTTCAGTCCTTCTAGAAGATGAACTAGGTCTGTGTTAATGATCTCCCACTCATTCTTCTGGCAGGATTTAGGCCACAAGATTTGGGGCTTCTGTCCTTTCATCTTCCTTTCTGCTGCTGGCCGTGGCTGGTTGGGCTCTGGACTCATGTCCGTTTTGGATCTGTGCTTGGTTGAGCTTTGCCTGGGGTGCTGATACCCTGTGGACTGTGGTGTTTGTCCTGCCAGTGGGCTTAACTCGACTGATTTGATCTACCTCTTAGAAGGTAATGGTCAATGCGAGGCCCCTCGCCGAGCTCCCTCAGGCACTTTTTCCTGCCCTGGTGGATCTTCTCTGATGATCTCTTTGTCCAGCCACAGATGCAGCATTGTAGTTTGTGTCCTGCTGGTGCTGCTGCTCTGTCAAATGCCGTGCCAGTTGTCTGTTTCGTCATTGTTTCCATTCCTAGGTCTGTTACCGTGTAGTCTGTCAGTGAGTCATCTTGCGCCGCCGCTCTTGCAGACTCAAGGGGTATTCTTCATCTTGAAGTTTTCGTAGCAATAAATGGGTGGATCTAATATGTTGTCTAGCGATGGATCCTGCTGCAGGCCATCATCAGGTCTTTCCCTGGTTGTCAGCTGCCCTTTCGCAGCGGTCACTGGTTTATTCCAGATATTTAGTTTGATTAATAGGACTGGATGTTACAATCCCTAAAGTTTCTGTACTGCACTTAACTTGAGTGGACGTAGTTCTTAAAGATGACCACTAGATGATGTTACTACCATTACGACACATCTTCAGTTGTGTACTTCGACATCACTGGGTGTTTCGACCTTTTATCACAAGCCACCCTCAGCCGAGGCAGGCCCACTACAGGATGATCAGACCTGGGTGTGTGTGACATGGTTAGTCTCTAGATGGTCACTTGGGCAGCCCAGACAGCATCCCTTCTTTTAAGCCACAGCCAGTGACTGCTCATTTCGGCGGCATTAGCAAGTGCTTTGATTGCCTTTCTATGGGCCTACCTGCTGACTCCAACTTCCCCTCAGCAGCCTTACTGTGGAACTGGCTACAAAGCCCCTGCACCCCACCTCAACTGGGCACACTTTTACGTTCCAGCCTCACTCGTCTGCTTCAACTGCAAGGTTGGCGTATCGCAGCCTTTTCCGTTCATAAGCCTCATCCACAGCATCCTGTCAGGGGACTGTCAGCTCAATGATAAAGATGTGCCGACAGGAGTTGGACCAAAGGACCAGGTCAGGCCGCAGGTTGGTCGTTGCAATTTCAGATGGGAAGGTAAGTTTCTGGCCTAAATCAACACGCATTTCCCAGTCCCTGGCTGCACTCAGTGGGCATGAGTCATGAGGCAAGGGGTTAGCCCCCGGTTTCTCTCCTTCCCGGATGAAGGATGGTAGTTGTGGGACCGTTGTCTGGGCATTGAGAGGCCTGGCGTTGGTGGTTACTCTCTTACACTCAAGTTCAGCTGCCAAACACCTCAGCACTTGGTTGTGTCGCCAGGTGTATCTGCCTTGTGTTAGGCTGGTCTTGCAACTAACCAAGACGTGCTTGAGGGATGCCGGAACTGCATTTTCACTTGGCATCCGGATTATGATGAACTTGACCTGACAATTAATGTTGACAAGGAGTTCCTGAAGTGTTAAAACCATTCATTCCATAACTTAGAGTAAAAACAAACCTATACATTAATCAGAATAACACATACAAAATGGCTAAAGGAACCTAGCAGGCCAAGCAGCATCTATGGAGGGAAATAAACAGTTGATGTTTTGGGCCAAGACCCTTCAGGACAGGAAAAGAATGGAGCAGAGGCCAGAATAAGAAGATCAGGGAAGGGGGAAGAGTACGAGCTGGTAGGTGAGACCAGGTGAGGGGGAAAGTGTGTGGGTGGGGGATGTGAAAAGCTGAGGGGTGACAGGTGGGAGGTGGAGAGCCAGAGGGAAGTGATTGGCAGTTCACGAGAGTGGGTGAGGATAAAGGGTGAGAGGGCTACTAAAGTGGCATGAAACACAAAAAGGAGTGGGATTGGAAAGAACAGAGGGGACTAGCTACCGGAAGTTGGAGATGTTCGTACCATGCTATCAGGTTAGAGACTACCAAACGGAATACAATCTTCCCACCTGCATTTGACTTCATCATGGCAGGATGAGGCCATGGACAGACATGCTAGTTTGGGATTGAGAAGTCAAATTGAAATGGGTAGCCACTGGGAGATCCTAGCTGTTGTGATAGACAGAGCAAAGGTGCTCGATTAGGCGGTTCCTCAATTGATGGAGAGGAGGCTGCACCATGAGCACTGGATAAAGTAAATGTTCCCAGCAGTCTCGCAAATGAATCGTCATCTCACTTGGAAGGACTGCTTAGGGCTCTGAATGGTGGTGAGGGAGGAGGTGTAGGGACAGTTACAGCATTCTGTTTTTACGATCAGGCCAAATACAGGTTAGAAAAGCAAGACCACCCTTTCCATCTGGGTTGCCTCCAACCTGATGGCATGAACAGCAATTTCTCTAACTCCAGTAGCCCTTCCCCTCTCTTTTTTCCCCTCCTTTTTTATTTTCCCTTACTCTCGTTACCCTCTCACCCTTCTTTCTCCTCACTGCTCTCATGATCTGCCTGTCATTTTGTTCTAGTTCACTACCTTCTTTCCTTAATTCCATGATCCACCAACCTCTCCTATCAGATCCTCCTTCTTCAACCCTTTACCTCTTCCAGCTATCACCTACCAGCTTCTCACACCATCCTCCCCCCCCCATCTACTCATCTGTCACCTGCTAACTTTATTCCTCCCCTGCCCTTATCTTCTTATTCTGGTTTTTGCTCCCTACTTTTCTAATTCTGATGAAGGGTCTTGACCCAAAATGTTGACTGTATATTTCCTTCCAGAGAAGCTGCCTGACCTGCAGAGTTTCTCCAGCATTTTGTATATATTTTGCTCAAGATTTCCAGCATTTGCAGAATCTCTTGTGTCTTTGAAATTAATTGGAAAAGTTTTTTTTTGAATTTTTCCTAAGATTTCATGCTTTCTAAATCTTTTCAACTAAAAAAGTATACTGTATATCTAGTTCTATGGGGTGGAGATAATATACTAGTTGAAATAGTATTTTCTTTCCCCATCTGAATATCATGTTTGTTTAAAGGTTGTTTATGTCTTGTACTTAGGTTAATTTTATGTATGAATATTTTGTTTTTCTTTAGATTCTCTGTTTAAGATGTACCTTACCCTTTCTTCATTTCCTTGTGAAAACTAGCTGGTTCAAAATATGTTGATCAAAAATGTCTTTCACTGTTGCCAAAGCACAGATCTGCCTGACAAATCTTGTTGTGTAGGTGTCCTCAAGAACAGAGTTGCCATGTGCAATTAGTAAAGATCATCAATAATGTTTGGGAGTCTTCCTAGGAATTGATGCATACAGTTAATTTGGTTTACACCTTTCAACAAAGCTTGGGAATTGCAAATCAATTCTTCAAGAGAAATGTACATAAAATAAATGCTGGGGGAACTCAGCAAGTCAGGTATTATCTATGGAGAGGAATAAACAGTCAACGTTTCAGGTTGATACACTTCATCAGGACTGGAAAGGAAGGAGTAAGAAACCAGAATAAAAATGTGAGGGGAGTGGAAGGAGTATAAACTGGCAGATGATAAGTGAAATTAGGTGGTGGAAAGTAGGTAGGTGGGTATGGGGGGGGGGGTGGTGAAGTAAGAAGCAATTCTTCAAAGGATAGAATTCCATAAAATCGACTGTTTTAAATATGTAGTTAAGTAGTGTCTATTGATGATGCCATAAGTGCATTTCAGAGCTCCTTGATATAAGACAGCTATTTTAATTGAAGCAAAGGGAAACCTTAAATTTGCTGGCTCTGTAGCCTAGCATACATTTTAAGTTTGGTTTCTGAAATGAAATTGCGAACTATTGTTAAGTAATGTTTTAAAAATAAGTAATTCAAAGAACATTTTGTTATTGAATTGTTAAGATGATATTTCTGTACGTTTTTGTTACTGCAGTGCATGAGCTTAAAGGATGCATGTTAGAGTCCAACCTACATTTTTCTTTTGACTGAACTATAGAAAAATATCCTATTGAGTAAATTACGTATTTAAGTTACAGATATTGCAGATACTTTAATAGTAGGCTTCTACTGCAGTGGACTAGATCATTTCATACATTAGCTGGTGAAAGGCACTTAACTGTCTTCCTAGGGTAGTCCAGGAAAAACTCAGAAGGTGATGCAGCATCTGTCAAAAGAGAAACAGTCAACATTTCAGAAATCCTTTGTCAAATCTGAGAAAGAGAGATTGAAGATACCAAATACGAATTGGATGATCACTTTGTAGAGCACCTGCACTCAAGTTCACAGGGATGACCCTGTGCTTCTGGTTGCCTGTCACCTTAATTCACCATTCCTCACTCATTCTGTTCTCTCTCCTTGTTTACTATTACAGTGAGACCTAATGAACCCAGAGATAGCGGAACAATATGGCAAATCTACCTGGGCACATTGCAGCCTTCTGGACTCAAAAACTCTCCAAATTTTGAACACTTAGCACTTTCTTCCTGTTATATAAAAGCCGCTTCTGTCTGCCAACCTTTTTCATCTGTTTGGCATTTCCCAATATGTCAGAATATGTCACATTAACCACAAATTACACAACCACAGTAGCTTAATCTGATTTCATGTACCATATGACTTCACTTTATCAGAGAAATTCTTTGTGATCCACCCATTTTCTCCACCTTTGCTGCTAAAGAGGCTAACTTTATTTCTGTCTTTCTCATGTCTGATAAAAGGCTTCATGTCTGAAACATTAATTGTTTCTCTTTCCACAGATGCTGTCTGACTTGCTTAGCTTTTCCAGCATTTTTCATTTTCTGCTTTATATCATGTTGGCTCACTTGGCTAATCCCACAACCTTACAATGAGCAGCATATTACACATACCAAGAAACTTAATGTTAATGCTCTAGTAACTGGCAGCATTATGCCACCTCACTCTATCACAGACCTCCCCTTGTTTTACATATTGCTCCTTTCTCTCTTATTCCCAGTTCTGGCAAAGGTTTGTGGATCCAACATTTTATCTGTGCCTCTTTCAGCAGATGCTGCCTGACCCTCTTGAGTTTTTTCCATCATTTTCTGTATTCATTTCAGGTTTCCATCTGCAGTTTTGTTTTTTTTTAAACAACTCTCTGCCAGCCTTTTCTCAGTCTCAGATCTCTCTTTTGGCTAATTCTGGGGCCTGTGTTCTTTATACATTGCCTTTTGCCTATCTTTCTTTAGAAGACCCGTAAACTAAGCCAATCATGTCTCTGGAAATTGCAGTAATGGATTCTGGTACACTGAAATACCAGGTACTAATTGTTAAATCACAGAACTTACGTAGTTCATGCTTTATAATTATTTTATTCATTTCAGACTTCTTTAATTTGAAACTAAGTTTTCTTCAAATACTTGTATCGTGTGCTCCACTTTAACTACTCCATTACAGATAATCTTGAAACTAGATTTACAGATCTGTAATCAGTAGCAGATTTTCAATTGACTGTGACTGGCTTTATTCAGTTGCATTAACAGATCAGCAAGTCAGGTGTATTTAGTTGAGTACATGAGCAAGTTTCCTCATGATGTCTATGATAATACTGCTGAATAATTAAAACACAAAATATCAATAGAAACTCAATCAACTAAAAGAGCAAGCCTCCAAGTTATAATTTATTTCCATCTGTGCTAAGTATTTGCTTATTACCCACACCATAAAAAGAGGCCATTTGACCCAGCAGAACAATTCCATCAGTCCCATTCACAGTCTTCCTTTGGCCCTGCTACTTGTTCTTTCACACTTGCTCTCAAGCTCCCTGTTTTCAATTCTTCTGCGACTGACCTACAACTAAAGGGGAATTTGTGAATTAACACTCCAACACATGTTAGAGATGTGGGAGGAAACCAGAGCACTTGTTGGAAGCCCATATAGTTTTGTGGAAAATGCGTAAACTTTGTAAAGACAATACCTAAGGTCAGGATCAAACCTGGGACCTTGAAGCTTTGAGGTAGCAGCTGTAACTGCTGTATTACCATGCCACCTATATTCTACTTTACTATTTAAGTTACCATGCTCAATTCCACAAAAATAATAACACGTTAAGTGAAAATGTAAATGCATTATCATTTCCGTAACTGCTACATTGATCAATAAAATTACAGTAATATTCGAGTATAAATTTAACTTCCACATTTGCATACCATAAAGACAGATGACTATGCTAATCTTCAAGAGGACCAGTGTTATCCTTTGCTACCCTTTTGTTTATAATATATCTTTAGAAGCCCTCAGAATTCTCCTTCACCTTGTTTGCCAGGGCCTCTAGAACCAAAACCTCAGTTCCCCCACTTGAACCCTCTTTTTATAGTTATTACATTCCTACATGTTGTCAGAGAATCATATAACATGGAATCGAGCCTTTTGCCCCATGAAGTTTGTGGCCAACATCAATCACCATCTACACTAATCCTACATTAATCCTGTTTTTATTCTTCCTGCATTATCAGGCTCTTCCCAAAATATATAATTCACCCTCATACTGGGGGCAATTTGCAGTGGCCATTTAACTATCAACCTGCATGCCTTTGGGTTGTGGCAGGAGTTGCCATCCTGGATAATGCATATAAGTCCCAGGGGTGAGATCTGAATTCATAACCTTCTGAATGAAGTAAGAGTGCTGCCGCTGAATCTAGTCTGGCACATAATTTATACAACAGGCCAAAATTTCCCATGGAGTCTCTTTTGAAGTGTTATAATGAGGATATGTTGGAAAGGATGTTTTAGTTTCTTAGTAGGAGCTAAATAAAGAACGTAGCTACACTTTTCATGTGTTCTCCACACCTCATCATGTCAAATAGTGCACAGCCAATACACTTCTTTAGAAATATGTTGACTTGCTTCATTGGCGTAATAGGAAATGGGAGAAAAATCATGTAGAAATGTGCAAACTCCACAATATATTATTGGGGGTTTAGGATTGAACTTTGTTTCTGGCATTAAGAGACAGTTACTCCACTAGCTCTGTCAGTATGCCGCCTTATGAATGTTTATTGTTTGAAAGGATCTAATTTGGGTGACAACATTGATATCCTTTTAAATATTTATAGAAGCAGATAATGAAAGGTATTTAAGGAAGGAATTAATTGATCAGGTGTATATAACAATTTAAAGATGCCTCAAATCATATAACATGCTCTTCAAAAATTATATTTACTTTTATGTTGGAAATAGGATAGAAAGGTCCTTGAATAAATGATATTATATTGACCTGATAATTTTTATCTGACGCAATATAGGCTGAGAGATAAATATTGACCAGAATGTTGGGGAGAGGTCCCCACTGTTTAAACAGTCACATGAAATGTTTAAAAAAGTATATTAGACTTAAAATCACATGGGAACAATGGCATCCCTAATAGCATTGCACTCCCTCACTACCTCAAGGAGATATCATCCTGGATTTTGCATATACAGTAAATCTCTGGGGTGGGATTTGGACTCATTATTTTCTGATTCAAGTAGTGGTGCCACTGAACCTAGTCTGGAACTTAAGTTATATGGCAGTCCTGATTTTTCTATGGAATATTGTTTGAAGTGCTATAGTGAGAATGTGCTGGAAAAGAAGTTCTAGTTTCTTAGTAGGGGTTAAAGAAAGAATGTTTCACCGTTCATGTGTCCTCCATACTTCATCTCGAATACTATACAGCCAATATCTTTCTTTTGAAATGTGTTGACTTGCTTCATTGGTATAATTAGAATCCATTTCATGAGTAACATGATCACTCAACAATAACTCAATGGAATAAATGAACAGGAAACCCAATTTGATGATGTTGGTTCTAATTTGTATTGTGTGACAAGGATTGTGACTACTCTATGCAGTTATTTTCTTAATTGTTCTATTAATCATTAACTTTAAAGATAATTAAAAGATGCTTTTATGTTGTGTTGAAATGTCTACAATGACTTTAATGGTTATTTCCCAGGTAATAATGTCATTTAGCATAAGTTTTTGTCTGGAAGGACTTATGTACCATATATTGAGCAAAGTGGTTTTTAATTTGCTTAAAATTGTTTAACAGGTTCATTTATGTGAACCTTAGAGTTCCACAATGCCGTCATTTTGGACAGTTCCTTTGAAATATTTTTTACAGAGTTCATCGTGCATTATGTTACTGCACAATTGTCTTCCAGTATTGCACGTATTTTGTACCATATCTATAAGAGGTGCTAAGGTGGTATGTGCATTTTAAATCTAAATACATCAACTAAACATCAGACACAAAAGAAATTTTGCAGATGCAAGAAATCTTGAGCAATACATACAAAATGATGAACTCAGCAAGTCAGGCAGCATCTATGGAGGCCAGTAAGTAGTTGACATTTTGAGTTGAGATCATTCATCAGGACTGGAAAACAAGAGAGCCAAATCCAGAATAAAGAGGAGCAGAGAGGAGAAGGAATACAAGCCGGCGGGTGATGGGTGAGTCAAGATGAGTGGGAAATGAATGAGGATGGCGTGAGAAGCTGAGAAGTGATAGGTGGAAGAGGTTAAGGGCTAAAGAAGGGGGGATCTGAAAAGAGATGACAATGGATCATGGAATAAAGGGAAGGAGGTGGGGAACTACAGGGAGGTGATAGGCAGTTTATGGGGAATGGGATGTGTGTGGATGAGAGGGCCACCAGAATGTGCAAAAACATAAAGTGGGTGGAAGGAACAGATGGGAGTGGTTACCAGAGGTTAGAAAAATCAAATGTTCATGCCATCAGGTTGGAGACTATCCAGGCAGAATATGAGAGGTTGGTCCTCCAATATGAGATGTTGGCCTCATCATGGCAGTGGCAGAGGCCATGGACAATCATTCTGGTGTGGGTGGAGACTGCTTTGTGAAGCACCTTTGCTGTGTCTGCAACAGCCAGGATTTCTTGGTGGCCACCCATTTCAATTTGATTTCCCATTCCCACACTAACATGTCTGTTCATGGCCTTTTCTACTACGACAACGGGGCCAAATGTAGGTTGTAGGAGCAACACCTTATATTCCATTGGAATAGTGTCCAACCTGATGGCATACAACATCGATTTCTCTAATTTCTGGTCATGATTACTGGCTATTCACCCCACCACCTGTCCTTTTTGTTTTCCTGCTTTGGTGACCCTCTCATCCTTACTCTTCCCCTTTTCTGCACTCCTGAAGTCCCCATCACCTCCCTCTGGTTCCTCAACGCCTTCCCTTTATTCAATGGCCCACTGTCCTCTCCTATCAAATTCTTTCTTCAGCCCTTTACCTCTTTCATCTATCACCACAGGTGTTCTCACATTATCCTCTCTTCTCCCATCGACACACCATTTCCTTCAGCCGGTTTCACTTATCACCTGCCCACTTCTTATTCTGGTTTCTGCCCCTTCTTTTCTAGCCCTTATGAAGGTTCTTGACCCAGAGTGTTGACTGTTTATTTCCCTGACTAACCTGCCGAGTTTCTCCAGTATTTTGTGTGTGCATTAACTGAATTAAAATCTAAAATGAAGTGGGGCAATGCAGTGCTTATGAAAATTGTGCTTACAAACCTAGAGCTGCAATTTTGTGTCTTTTATTTTTAATTTTTTTACTTCCATGTCAGCCAGTAAACTAGACTGAACATTTCTATTAGGCTTAGGTCTCTCCCTTGAGCATTTTAGAGGAAGAAAATAGAGATATTGATTATCAGCCTTTAGTTTTCTTTCCAGGTGTTCAGTATACAGGATTGTATAATATTTTGAAATCTTGAAGTACATAGAACATAGAACAGTACAGCACAGTACAGGCCCTTCGGCCCACAATGTTGTGCCAACCCTCAAACCCTGCCTCCCATATATGCCCCCACCTCAAATTCCTCCATATACCTGTCTAGTAGTTTCTTAAACTTCACGAGTGTATCTGCCTCCACCACTGACTCAGGCAGTGCTTTCCATGCACCAACCACTCTCTGAGTAAAAAAAAAACCTTCCTCTAATATCCACCTTGAACTTCCCACCCCTTACCTTAAAGCCATGTCCTCTTGTATTGAGCATTGGTGCCCTGGGGAAGAGACGCTGGCTATCCACTCTATCTATTCCTCTTATTATCTTGTACACCTCCATCATGTCTCCTCTCATCCTCCTCCTCTCCAAAGAGTAAAGCCCTAGCTCTCTTAATATCATATCCATAAATCAATCTAAATGTTGGCATTTTAATACAACTAGCTACTTCTGTGAAATGAAGCATTTAGTTTTTTTTGATGCTAGGCAAGGAAAAATACAGGCTAATGTCCCGCTAAATTTCTATTACTGCACATTGATAATTCATAAAAAAAAAATCAGGGAAGCATGCAGATATTTATATACCAGTGTTAGTAATTGTAATGTACCAAACAGTGTGTTTCACTTGTACAGTTAATTGTTCAGTATAGACCAAACTGAGTGAAATAACTTTGTATTGTTGCTGCTAAAAAAAACTTATGTTTGGACGCTGCTCTTCTGTTGTGATACAGTTTCTTTACTGTAATGTAAAACTTTTTGCAGAACTTCTTGGTCAAGCCTTATTACAGTGTTTTACCTGTATGAAGAACATACTTCATTTCCAAAAATATGCAGTTTGTTAATGAAATGTAATGTGTGGCCAAATGAGACCTAGAAACACAAAGCCTTAAAGGATGCTTCTGTTTAAATGTATTGTACATTGTCTGTGTAATGTTTTTACATGTGTAATAAAATTCTTAAGTAATTCTGCAATTGTCAGTGTTTTGATTTTCCAGTTGGAATAGATTGTTCTACCAATTGTTTAGCCTTTTGTAAAGGTCTTATCTTCTGGAAAGGTAATGGAAAATTTATTACCAGTGGTGGAATAAAAAAAGATTAAATTTAATAAGATATCTAGATTTTTTTAAAAAATCTAAACTCTGGTAAATATTTAAATTTGCTTGTTAGTACTTTTTAGAATTAAATGATTAAATGTTTAAATCTAGAGAATATTAAAAATGTTAAGCTCAGATTCTAATGGTAGATTTTTGATTGTTAAAGGAACAATCTGTAACAGAAAAGTTTGGGTAGACCTGGAACTGAAAGTTGTAAAACAGTTTTATTTAACCTCGTTATTGGGAGCTCCTTTACCTATGCAATCAGTTAAAGTTGTTAATTTAAACCTATATCCTGTGGTTAGGTATTCTTTACAAATTTGGCTCCAGTTCCACAATTTTTTTGATCTTAAAAAATTTAACCTTTGTAGTTTAATTTACCGAAATTACTTTTTTAAGCCTTCTTTGAGAGATCCAATTTTTTTACTTTGGAAAAATAAAGGTATTAATTCTTTTTTGGATTTATTTAAAGAAGATAGATTGATGTCTTTTGAACAATTAATTGATAAATATTCTCTTTCATACTCACACTTTCTGCAATACCTTCAAGTTAGACATTTTTTATGAAAATATTTAAGTTATTTTCCTTACATATTAAAGGCTGACCTGTTAGATACTATTATGCGTATGAATCCTTTGATTAAGGGTTCTATTGGAAAAATTTTCAATTTATTATTACAATAGGATAAGCATCCTTTATCTAAGATTAGACAGGATTGGGAAAAGGAACTTAATTTGACTTTTATGATGGAGGATTGGATGCAGATTTTGAAGTTGGTTAACTCTTCTTCAATTTGTGCTAGCCATTCATTGATTCAATTTAAAATTGTACATCGTTATCATTTGACAAAGGAGAGACTTTCTAAAATCTTTTCCAATGTTGATAGTCATTGTGATAGATGTAAAACTGAGATAGCTACACTGACACATATGTTTTGGTCTTGTTCTATATTGGAACAGTTCTGGAAGTCGGTTTTTTCAACATTTTTTAAAGCACTTAAAATTAATTTACAACCTAATAAATTAACTGTGCTTTTTGGAATAATTCCTCAAAATATTCATGGTATTTCTGTGTCTGACCAACATGTTATTGCATTTGTTACATTGATATCCAGGAGGGCCATTTTGTTGAAGTGGAAGGATACATCAGCTCCCACTGATTTGTCACAATGGTTCCCTCAAGTGATGCTATGTCTTAGTTTGGAGAAAATTAGAAGTCGAACCTTTGAACCTTTAT
This sequence comes from Mobula birostris, assembly GCF_030028105.1. NCBI lineage: Eukaryota > Metazoa > Chordata > Chondrichthyes > Myliobatiformes > Myliobatidae > Mobula > Mobula birostris. The sequence goes on along the minus strand of NC_092375.1, from coordinate 167,599,873 downwards.
TTGATTTTGAGAAAAGATGGGGCTCATTTGCTCGTTATTATCATTTGAGTTAATTGATATAATTTTTCCACAATCTAATTGTAAATGTTTTAGTATATTTTCTTTCCTTGCTGGCGGTTTGATGTTTATTTTTAGAAGCTTTCTGTATGACGCATGACTCTGGGGTTGTACACCTAATGGGTTCTTTTTTTTCTCACTTTTCTGCTTAGGTTTTTTTTGTTATCACAAAATTTTTTTCAATCTTTAAGATAATGTCTTTTTTGAGACATTGTAAGTGTTGTTACTTCAATGTACTCATGTTATTTTTCCTGAATCATATAACAATAAAAAGATTTGAAAAGAAAGAAAATGTTAAGCTCTGGAGAACTCTCATCCACTGCCACCAATCTCATAGTTCCCTTACCCCGCACTACTTGTTTCAACCATCTACCCAAGATCAACAAACCTGAATGTCCAAGTAGGCCCTTTATCTCTGGCTGGTCCTGCCCCACTGAACTCGTGTCTGCATACTTAACTCCATTCTATCCCCCTTGTTTCAGTCCCTTCTCACCTACTTCCGTGACACTTCACATGCTGTTGATCTCCTCAGCAACTTTCAAATCCCTGGCCCTGACTGCCTCATTTTCACCATGGACATCCAGTCCCTATACACTTCTATCCCCCATTAAGCTCTTCTTCCTCAACAAAAGACCCCACCAGTTCCCCTTCACTACCGCCCTTGTTCTGGCAGAACTGGTCTGCGCCCTCATTTTCTCCAGACTCAAGGAGTAGCCATGGGCACCCACATGGGCCCCAGCTATGCCTGCCTTTTCGTTAGCAATGTAGAACAGTCCATGTTACAAGCCTTCCCTGGTAATGCCCCCCAATTCTTCGTGTGCTACATTGACGACTGTATTGTGCTGCTTCATGCACTCATGATGAGCTCATCAATTTCATCAACTTTGACTCCAACTTCCACCTTGTCCTGAAATTCACTTGGTTCATTTATGACATTTCCCTTCCCTTTCTTAATCCCTCTGTCTTCATCTCTGGAGACAAACTATCCACTGATACCTTTTATAAACCTACTAATTCCCATGGCTATCTTGACTACCTCTTTGCATCTTGTCGCCAATTAAAAAGTGCTATTCCCTTTTCACAGTTCCTTTGTCTCTGCTTCATCTGCTCCCAGGTTGAAGTTTTTCTTTCCAGGACATCAGTGGTGTCCACTTTCTTTGAAGGATGGGATTTCCTTCCTGCACTATTGATGCTGCCCTCACTCACGTCTCCACCACTTGCTGGATATCCATGCTTACCTCGTCTTCCCGTCACCTTAACAAGGATTAGAGGTCTTCTTGCCCTACCATACCATGTGCCTTTGCATTCAACATACTATTCTCTGCAAATTCCGTCACCTTCAACAGGATATCCCACTAAATATATCTTTACCTCTCCCTCACTCTCCACTTACTGCAGAGAACACTCCGTCCTAGATTTCCTTGTCCATTCTTCCCTCCTCAGCAATATCTCTCCTGGCACATACCTTTGCAAGCAACCAAGATGCTACATGTGCCCATTTACCTCCTTCCTTATCTTCATTCAGGGCTTCAAATAGTCCTTCCAGGTGAGGCAACACTTTGCCTGCGAATCTGTTGGGATCATCCTCTGTATCCGGTGCTCCTGATGTGTCCTCCTCTACACTGTGAAACCCAATGTACTCAATCATTATTAGGGCTATACCTTAATTTCATTTGTGCCAAGGGACTCACCATTCAAGATCACAGTCGAGCACTTCTGCTCCATCTGCTAAAAGCAGAATTTCCTCATGGCTAACCATTTTAATTTCTGCCCCCATTCATGTTCTGACATGTTGGTCCATGGCTTCCTCTTTTCCCATAATGAGGACACTCTTAGGGTAGAGGAGCAACAACTCATATTCCATCTGGATAGCCTCCAACCTGATGACATGAGCATTGATTTCTTCCGGTGAAATAAAATTTTCCCTCCCTCTTCCCTCTTCTTCTATTGCCCACTCTGGCCTCTTACCTCTTCTCCTTACCTGCCAATTACCTCCTCTGGTGCCCCCCCTTTCCTTTTTCCCATAGGATACTTTCCTCTTCTATTAGATTCCTTCTTCTCCAACCCTTTACCTTTCCCATCCTCCTGGCTCTACCTATCATCTACTAGCTAGTCGTTCTTCCTCACCGCCCCCCCACCTTTTTATTCTGGTGTCTTCCCCATTCTCTTCCAGATCTGAAGAAGGATCTCGGCCCAAAATGTTGACTGTTTGTTCTTTTCCTTAGATGCTGCCTGATCTGCTGAGTTCCTCCAGTGTTTTGTGTGTGTTGTTCTGGATTTCCGGCATCTGCAGAATCTCTTGTGTAAATGTTAAAATCTTACTTGATTTTAGATCATGTCCTTTCACTGTACTGTCCTACCAAAAAAATGTAGTGGAAATAGTGAATAGCTTCTTCTCAGCCAAGCCAAAATAAGAGCATTCTCAGTACAAAACTGTGTCAGAAGCTAGTTCTTCCAAATAGCATACTGTATCGGTTGACACTTTTAGGTATACAGGGCTACAAGTTTGGAAGCATGGAGTGATGTGGGACCCTGAATGGTGAGTCTCTTGACACAAATGAAAGTAGGGTATTGCCCTAATAATGATTGAGTAACTAGGCTATAGACAGATTGATAGCAAAGGAGAGTTGAAAGTTGAGTTTAGTACAGTGCCAACAGAGGCTTATTAGGCTAGTGACGAGATTGCAAAGTTAAAAGGGGTGGGGCAGCAATGGGCAGCAGCAGCCTGCATTTTTAAAAATTATGTGGCTAATCTCACCAGACCCAAGTAAGTATATTTGAAAATATCACCCACTGAATGCAGCCCACACAGATGTCTTTAAAGACTGTCTGGTTTCTCACATGGCTATCTGGGCTTCCTGATTTGTAGATGAACTAGATGCCTCAGGACAAACTAATTATGCAGTCAGAACTTTGACCCTTTGAACAGTAAAGAGCTTGGCATGGACATTGTATGCTTTTTCTATTGGCTTTACCAGAATTTATGGTAATCAACATCTGCTTTCTGTCTACAGATAGGTGTCTGTTTAGTGCCTCAAAAATGGACATTGAAAGAAAATTTTCACAATGCTTTCAAGAAGTAAAAACATCCAGTAGCCAAGTTTAAATACTCCATTTGTTAGGAATACATTTTTCCATATTTTTAATTTGGACATTGTCCTGTCCCTCTAGTTGTATAACATTTTTTCACACAAAGCAGAATATAGTATTTAAAGGCACTATCCTTATCCAAGTATAAAATTTTCCAGTTACTTAGATTTACATTTCTCAGCACATTGGGTATTGTCAGCCAAGCACATGCCAGTCATCTTTTACATAGAAACTGTTTAAACTGTACACTTTCTGTATCTTTTAATTTGTACTCAATTATATCTTAACTGATTCACGAGTTGCAAGTGGTACAGATTTTATTTCAATCAGTTTACTAAGAAAGGTCAATGCTAATCTTAAATCTATTGGCCTGAAAATTAAAATACGTGGATATCATCATTGCATGGAGCATAAGCAGGCCTCCTGGATCTTCATTTTGGGGTGGTGGGGTGGGGGCAGAAATCTAGTTTTCACAAAAAAAGTACTAGCTATCTCATTTGTATTGTTTCTTGCAGTAATGTGACTCCATTAAATGATGATACTTAGGAGACAACCTGCAGTCCAACATTGGTATTTTAGGTTTGTTCACGATGTTGCACTAGGCAGCTGCAGAAGGTGACCATTAGTAGATCTTGTATGTGAATACGATAATTTGTTATCCTGCTGCTGTGGGCAGCTTACTGGCTTAACCCTTTGGCCTTGCTGTCTTAAGCGATGCTTTAAGCATAATCTATGTATTTTGTTGCTTTTTCTTTTTGTCCTTTCTGCCAATGAAGCACTTGGGAATTTTATTTTCCATAATTATTTATTAAGGGCAGTGACCAACACTGAAAGCTCCATTGTGTTCTTAATTATTTAGTGGATAAACTTATTTCGACATTTGCAGGCATATTAACGTTAACTGTGGTATATATTAACTTATAATCATGTAAAATATCAAAACTGGATATCACAGGGGATGAAAATAGCCGTGTTATTCCATGTAGACTTAGTAAACAAATCCTAACCTACTTCATTCTACCAATAGGGGGCTCAGGGTGCTCAGTATGTGGAATTTTTGTTATAATGATTAAGATTAATTCTCCAAATATGTATTTAAAAATCAGACAAGGATTATTCCAAATGCTCCTCCAAACAAAATATTTTGCAAAAATAAAAATGAATTTAGAAGAAAATGAGTCTCAGTGATTTTACCAAGCTCCTCAATTATTCTGAATTTTCTTTATTTCTTAGTCACTTGTGAATATCATGTGAATAAAAATAGATAAGATATAGTTTTTATTAACTTGTACAGTGAAGTTTAAATATTAACTTTGTTGTTTATTATTCCCAATCATGATGTTGTTTCTCTTGGCAAGTAAGCTGGTTTGCATTTCTTGTCAGCTCGACATGATCAATAATTAGATAATTTATAGAAACTGCTTTCTATAGGATGTTATAGGAAGCTTAAATTGCATTATGTTTCCATTCAACAAAATTTGTAGTAAGTGTCTCATGTTACCCTCTTTTTCAATATATTTTATATTAAAGCAAGCAAGTTTTGGAGCACAAGGATTGATAATGAGTTTATGAAAAATGTACTTCCCTAAAGGGTATTATTGAAAATAATTACAAGACATGATAAAAACTGAAAATGTTGCACAAGTGTTAAAAAGCAATCCAATGTTCAGCATTTGAATGGTGGGCAGATGCACGGTCTGGTAAATTCCCTTCATCTAATCTTTCTCTTCTGACTGGAAAAATCATTAATATGTCCTCATTCATTTCATATTTCAAATATTGGTTTCCTCTTTTTGTTTTTTTTAAATATTTGTATACATTAAAATTCTGTGACTTTCCAAGTTGATGACATCTGCATTTTATGCAGTATAATTTAGATTTTCCAATATTTTCATTGAAGTGAAATTCTGCAAAAATATTTATAAATTAGATTATAAGAGTTTAATATATACCATATGACAAATTTACATTTTGTCTCAAGAGTCTCCATTGATTCCTAAAAGCTGAGTTATTAAACACAATTGACTGACGTGTAAAAGCAGCAATCAAAACCAGTAACCGTTTAATGGGAAACAGTGGCTGTGAATTTCATTTCAGTTATGTCTGGTAGTTGGATGCTGTGGGTTTTGGTTTGCCTACACTTTCGACACAATGTGATTGATTGTGTGATTTGTGCCATTTGTTGTATTGAGAAGAACCATTTGTGTGAAGATTGCTATTGGTTCAATATCAGTACCACCCAACTGAATTGGCCTAGTAAAACTCTTGGTGATCTATTAACCATTATTTTAAAATCATGTGGGAATGAAACTGGATAAACAGCCTACATTAACCTAGGTGAAATTTGGACAAAGCAAAAATACTCCTAAATCATTAGAATTTGTTAAGTCCTGTTCGTGAACATTTAGGGACTGGTGATTAAATTGGGAGAACTGTCCTACAGGTTAGTTTCATTGTACTTTGTAGGCAAACTCGAAGACCAGCACAACACTCAGTTTACCATTACAATCAAGCCAGATGATCAACCCTGAAATATAACTTGTCCACAAAAATCAGACAAATTCAATTAGGCAGAGTGATGAAAAGTTTCACTGATAAAGCTATAAAACAGAACTAATTTTCCATTACACAGCCTGTATTTGTCCAGACCCAACAGGTCCTGATCTTTATAATAGTATTAATTCAAAGAACTGAATTCCAGAGATATTGAGGTGATTTTCGTTATGATCAAGGCAACACTTGACTGCATCCAGACAAAACTGGAGTCTGCAGACATCAAAAGGTAAGCATTCAGTTTTTCAGATCATACCTTACACATGGGAAGATGACAAACACGAAAAAACGTGTAGATGCTGGAAAACCAATTAACACACAAGATGCTGGAGGAACTCAGCTGGCCAGGCAGCATCTATGGAAAAGAGTAAACAGTCAACAAGTCAACATTTTGGGCCAAGACCCTTCATCTGTCCTAATGAAGTGTCTTGGCCCAAAATGTTGACTGTTTACTCTTTTCTATCAATGCTGCCTAGCCTGCTGAGTTCCTCCAGTATTTTGTGTGTTACATGGGAAGATGATACCAGTTGTTTGAGGTCAATCATACCTCAGATATTAGTGCAGGAACTCCCAAAGGCAATATCCTAGGTATAATCATCTTGAATTAATTCATCACTGACCTTCATTCCATTCTAAGGTCAAAAGTGGGAATGTTTGCTCATGATTGCAACTTCTGAGGAAAAGAAAGAGTCTGTGTTTGTATGCAGCAAATCTTGGACAACAATAAGACAAGGACTGTTAACTGTCAAATAACATGCACGCTACACAATGACCACCTCCAAAAGGAGTTTAACTATTCTTGCCATTGGATGGCATTACCATCTCTTGAGTCCCCACCATCAACATCCTTTTGCTCACCACTGACCAGAAAGTCATTTAACTGACCACATGAGGATTGTGGTTCTAAGAGCAGGCCAGAGGCTGGGTATCCAGAAGCAAGTGACTTGCCTTTTATACATGACCTATTGTTGCTTCAAATAGGTACAGGACAGGAACATAATGAAATATTGTCTGTTTCCTTGAGTGAATGCTGCTCTAATTGATTGATTGCTTTAATTATCAAAATAAAAGTAACATCACAGAAATGGCTGTAAATTGGGAACTGGAAGGGAGTGAAGAACCCAGGAGCTCTGGAAAATTAAAAAAACACGAGGTAGGTGATACCAAACAAATTGTTAGAGATGTTGGTTGATAATTGTTAGGAAAGATGTTCTGGCATTGGACAGGGTCCAGAGGAGGTTCACAAGAATTATTCAGTAATGAAAAGGTTAATATATGAGGAGCTTTTGTTAGCTCTGGGCCTGTACTCACTGGAATTTAGAAGAATGCAGGGCAATCTCTTTGAAACTTATCAAATAGTGAAAGACCTATAAAGAGTAGATGTGCAGAGGATATTCCCTATAGCAGGTGAATAGAGGGATTTCCATTTAGAACCAAGACAAGAAGGAGTTTCTTTAGCCAGAGGGTGGTGACTTTGTGGAATATATTGCCACAAATGGCAGTGGAGGCCAAGTCATTGGGTATATTTAAAGCAGAGGTTGATAGGTTCTTGATTAATTGGGGCGTGAAAGGTTATGGAGGGAAAACGAGAATGGAGTTGTATGGGATAATAAATCAGCCTTGATGGAATGGTGGAGCAGACTTGATGGGCCAAATGGCCTCTTTCTGCTCTTACAAACAAGAGAAAGTCTGCAGATGCTGGAAATCCGAGCAACACACACAAAATGTTGGAGGAACTCAGCAGGCCTGGCAGCATCTATGGAAAAAAGTACAGTCGACATTTTGGGTGAAGGGTTTTGGCCTGAAACGTCAACTGCACTTTTTTCCATAGATGCTGCCTGGCCTGCTGAGTTCTCTCAGTGTTTTGTGTGTGTTGTTCTTTCTGCTCTAAATGTTTTACGATCCATCCTTGGATCTTAAAAGAAATGGTTAGTGAGATAGTTGATATTTGTTTTAATTTTTCATAGAGCTTTAGGTTTAGCAAAGGTTCTAATATATCAGAAAATGGTAAATGTGTCTCTTTCCTTCAAAAAGAGAAAGAGACAGAAGCAGGAAAGTGCAGACCTGTTCGGGTAACATCTGTCATAGGTAAAATGTTAGAAGCTGTTATTAAAGACATTATAACAGGGCACTTAGAAACAATCAAGGTAATCAGGCAAATTCTACATGGCTCTGTAAAAGAAAAGTAATGTTTGACCAATTTATTGGAGTTCTTTGAAGAAGCAACAAGAACTGTGAATGAAGGAATCCCAGTGATTATATTGTACTTCAGTTTCCAAAAGATATTAGATAAGATGTGGCAACAAAGGTTATTGCAGAAAATAAAAGCTTATGGTGTAGTAAGTAACATTTGACATGGAAACTAGATTGGGTAGCTAACTGAAAACAGTAACATAAAAGAATCTTTTTCTGAAAGGCAAGAAATGAGAAATAATATGCCATAGTGATTGATGCTAGGTCTTCAGCTTATTGCAATTTATATAAGTAACTTAACTAAAGCATCAGAGGTATGATCGTTAAATTTGCTGATGAACCATAGAGTCACCAAGTCCATGCCAACCACTAAACACATAGTGTAAAACGGAGGCAGTAGAACATAAGAAGATAGAACAGTACAGCACAGAAACTGGTCCTTCGGCCCACAATGTTGTACCGAACCAATTAAGTTAATAATCAATTGGCTAACTAAACTAATCTCTTCTGCCTACACAATGTCCATTTCCTTCCATTTTTCTCACATTCATGTGCCTACCTAAACTTCTCTTAAAAGTATCTAATGTTTCTGCCTCTATCACCACCCCAGGCAGCATATTCCAGACACCCACCATAATAATCTGGGGTATATCCCATCAGGCCCTGAGGATTCATCCATCTTAATGCTCATTAAGAGACCCAACACTACCTTCTCCTTTACCTTGATATAGCATATGAATACATTCAGCATTGATCGTCCTATCCTCCATGTCCTTGGTAAATATTGATGTAAACACAAAATAATCTGCAGATGCTGGGATCAAAGCAACACTCACAACATGCTGGAGGAACTCAGCAGGTCGGGCAGTATCCATGGAAACAATGAGTCAACGAAGTCCTGACGAAGGATTCCGGCCCAATACGTTGACTCATCGTGTTCTGACGTCGACTCATCATTTCCATGGATGCTGCCCGACCTATTGATGTAAAGTACTCTTTAAAGACTTCACCCACATCCTCTGCATACAAGCAAATGTTTTCCCCTTTATCTTTAAGTGTTCCCACCCTCTCCCTAGTTGTTCTCTTTCTTCTGATGTATGCATAGATTGCCTTGGGAGTCTCTTTAATCATACTTGCCAAGGACTTTTCATAGCCCCTCCTGGCTTTCCTGATTCCCTTCTTGAGTTCTTTTCTGGCTTCTTTATAATCTTCAAGGGCTTTGTTTGATTCTAGCTTCCTTAGCTTTACGTATTTTTTCATTTTTCTTCTTGATTAAATTCACCATCTCCCTTGATATCCAAGGTTCCCTTACCTTCCCATGCTTGTCCTTCCTTCTTACAGAAACATACCTGGCTTGAACTCTGTGCATTTGGTTTTTAAACACCCTTCACAGGTCAGATGTGAAAAAATAGAGGGCTATGCAGTAGGGAAATGCTGTGCAGTTTCTAGAGTAGGTTACATGGTTGGCACAACATTGTGGGATGAAGGGCCTGTAATGTGCTGTAGATTTCTATGTTTTATATTCTAGATGTGGTCTTATCCAAAAACAGCTGTTCCCAATTAATTCTCCCTAGGTCCTGCCCAATGCTTTTGAAATTTGTCCTGCTCCAATTTAATACTCTCCTGCAGGGTCCATACTTATTTTTATCCATAGCTATCTTAAAACTTAAGGAGTTGTGGTCACTTTTCCCTAACTGTTTACCTGCTGAAAGGTTGGTGACCTGGCCAGGCTCATTATCCAACATTAGGTTCAGTAAGCCCCTCCTTTTGTTGGACTATCTACACATTCATTTAAGAAACTCCTGGATGCACCTGCCCCATCTAAACCTCTTGCACACTGTAGGTCCCAGTTTATATTAGGTAAATTGAAGTCCTCCATGACAACAACTCTGTTGCTTTTTACACCTTTTTTTAAAATCTGCCTGCATATGTGTTCCTCAATCACCCGGTGGCTATTGGTGGGGGTGGGGTCTGTAGTACAATCCCATCAGAGTGATTGTATCCTTCCTATTTTTAAGTTCTGTCCAGATAGACTCTGTGGATGAGCCCTCCATTATGTCCCCTCTGAGAGCAACTGTGATATTGGCCCTGATTAGTAGTGCAACCCCACCCCGCCCCACTTCACCTCCCTCTATGTTTTCTAAAACATTGAAACCCTGAGATATTAAGCACTGATTCCTGTTCCTTTCTCAGCCATATCTCTGCAATGGCCACAACATCATAGTTCCATGTACTGATCCACGTTCTAAGTTCATCACCTTTCCCCATAATACTTCTATCATTAAAATACCCGCACTTCAAATTATCCATTCCATAGTATCTATTACTTTGCTCCTGCCTGTTTTTACTGGCCCTGACATCTATCTTCCTCTCCATCTCTCCACTTTCTGACCTGGTGCTCTCGTTCCCTTCCTCCTGCCAAACTAGTTTAAACCTTACCAGGTAGCACTACTGAACCCCCGACTAGGATAACGGTTCCTCTCCAGTTTAGGTGCAATCTGTCCCTGTTGTACAGGTAATCCCTGACCCAGAAAAGTTTCTAATTATCCAAGAATCTGAAAGCCTGTCCCCAGCGCCAGTTCCTCAGCCACTCATTTATTGTATTAACATCCTATTCCTTCTCTGACTAGTGCAAGGTACCAGGAATAATCCAGAGAGTACTACTTGGTGGTCCTGCTCTTCAGCCTCTTTCCTAACTCCCTATATTCACTGAGCAGGACCTGCTTCCCCCCCCCCCCCCACCCCCTTTCTGCCTATGTCTTTGGTGTCAACATGCATCACAACCTCAGGCTGCTCACCCTCCCAACTGAGGGTATTCTGCAGCTGTTTGTCACATGTACATTTAAATATACAGTGAAATGCATCATTTGCGCTAAATCAAATCAGCGAGAATTATGCTGGGGGCAGCCCACAACTGTTGTCATAATTCTGCTGCCAGCATAGCATGCCCACAACTCACCAACTCTAACCATACATCTTTGGCATGTGGGAGGAAACCAGAACATCAGGAGGAAACCCACGTGGTCATAAGGAAAATGTTCAAACTCCTTACAGATAGAGACAGGAATCAAACTCTGATTGATTTTACATTTGGCACTGTAAACTGCTACACTATAGAATGGAAGCAGGCTCTCCAGCCCAACTCATCCTTTCTCATCAAGTTGGCTCCTTGAGCTAGTCCTATTTGGCTCATTTCCCTCTGAACATTTCTTATCCAGATACCTGTCTAAATGCCTTTAAAATGTTGGAATTTTACCCACTCTACTACTTAATCTGGCAGCTTGTTCCATCTACCAACTGTTCTCTGTGGAAAAACATTGTCCATCAGGTTCCTTTTAAATTTTTCGCCTCTTACCTTAAATCTATGCACTCTTCTTTTACGCTTCTCAGAATCGGAATAAGGTGTAATATCATGAGCATATGTTGTGAAATATGTTGTTTTGTGGCAGCAGAACATTGCAATACATAGTTAAAAACATATATATTTATATTAAATATGTAGTGCAAAAAGAAGAAGAAAATTAGTGAGGTAGTGCTCATAGATTCATTGTCCATTCAGAAATCAGATGGTGGAGGGGAAGAAGGTGTTTATGAAACATTGACTGTGTGTCTTCAAGCTCCTATACCTCCTACACGATGGTAGCAATGAGAAGAGAGCATGTCCAAGGTGATGGGGGTCCTTAGTGATGGATGCCACCTTTTTGAGGCATTGCTTTTGTAGGTGTTCTTGATGCTGGGGAGGCTAGTGTCCATGGTGGAACTGGCTGAGTTTACAACTTTCTGTGGCTTTTTCCAATCCTATGCAGTGGCTCCACCATACCAGATGGTGAAGCAACCAGTTGGAATGCTTTCCACGGTACATCTATCGAAATTTGTACGTGTCTTTGGTGACATACCAAGGCTTCTCAGTCGCCTAATGAACTATAGCTACTGTCGGGCCTTCTTTGTAATTGCATCTATATGCTGGGCCCAGGATAGATTTTCAGAGATGTTGACACCAAGGAATTTGAAACTGCTAACCCTGTCCATGGTTAATCCCTCAATAAAGACTGGCATGATTTCCCTCAATTTTCCCCCTGTGATATCTACAATCAATTTCTTGGTCTTGCGTTGAGTGCAAGGTTGTTGTTGCGACACCATTAAATCAGCTGATCTATCTCACTCCTGTACACCTCCTCCTCGCCTCCTTTATTTTGGGAAAAAGAAAGCGACTATCTGCAGTTACCTCATGATAGCTACAGAGGCATAAGAGAGAAGCTGCTCAAAGCAGATTGGAAGCAGACACTAGCAGTGATGAACAATAGAGCAGCAATGGCTGGAATTTTTGGGAGTAATTTGGAAAGTGCAGGATCATTTCATCCCAAACAAGAGGCAGCATTCTAAAGGGAAAATGAGGCAACCACAATTGATAAGAAAAGGCAAAGACAGCATAGAGAGAAAAGAAGGCAAACAATATTGCAAAATTTAGGGGAAGTTAGAGGATTGAGAAACTTTTATAAACCAATAGAAGGCAACTGAAAAAACAACAATAAGAGAAAAGATGAAATATGAAGGTAACCTAGCTAATAATATAAGAAGATACCTAAATAATTTTTTCCAATACGTAGAGAGTAAATGAGAGTGAGTACCAGACAGCTGGAAAATGACACTGGAGAGGTAGTAATGAGGAACAAGGAAATGGTGGATCACCAGAATAATTACTTTGTGTCAGTCTTCACTGTGAAAGGCACTAGCAGCATGCCAGAACTTTGAGAGATATCAGGGGCAGAAGTGAGTGTGGTCACTGTTACTAAGTTGAAGGTGTTTGGAAAGTTAAAATGCAGATAAGTCACCTCCGCTCCATCCGCCAAAAGCATAACTTCCAGGTGGCCAACCACTTTACAACCTATCCCCGTTCCCGTTTCAACATGTCAGTCCATGGCCTCCTCTTTTGACATGGTGACTTCTCAGGGTGGAGGAGCAACACCTTGTACTCCGTCTAGGTAGTCTCCAACCTGATGGCATGAACATCAATTTCTCCTTTCCATCCCCCTTCCCTCTTCTCCTATTGCCCACTCTGGCCTCGTATCTCTTCTCCTCACCTACCAATCATCTCCCCTTAGTGCCACTCCTTCCATTTCTCCCATGGTTCACTCTCCTATTAGATTCCTTGTTCTCCAGCCCTTTACCTTTCCCACCTCCTGGCTTCACCTACCACCTTCCAGCTAGTCCTCCTTCCCCTCCTCCCACCTTTTATTCTGGCATCTTCCCCCTTCCTTCCAGTCTGAAAAAAGGGTCTTGGTCCAAAATGTTCACTGTTTATTCATTTCCACAGATGCTGCCTGACTGACCTGCTGAGTTCCTCCAGCATTTTGTGATGGTTTTCTTAAGGGGAAATGTTGCCTGACAAATCTGTTGGGAGTCCTTTGAGGAAAAACTGACAGGACAGATAAGGGAGAGTCAGTGGATGTTGTTTACTTGCAATTTCAGGAGGCCTTTGACAAGTGCTACACATGAGGCTGCTAAACAAGGTGAGAGTTCATATTACAGGAAAGATACTAGCTTGGACAAGAGACTGGCTGACTGGTAGACAGCAAAGAGTGGTAATAGAGAGGACTTTTCTGGTCGTCTGTCAGTGACTAGTGGTGTTCCGGAGAGGTCGATGTTGGGTCCACTAATTTTCATGTTATATTTAATAACAGAATTGAAGGCTTTATGGCCACATTTGTGGATGACACAAAGATAGATGAAGGGGTAGGTAGAGTTGAAGCAGGAAGTCTGTAGAAGGACTTGGACAGATTAGGAGAATGGGCAAAGAAGTGACCAATGGAATAAGGTGCAAGGAAGTGTATGGTCATGAGCTTCAGTAGAAATAATGGACCATTTTCTAACAGAAAGCAAATTCAGAAATTGGAACTTGGGAGTCCTAGTGCAGGATTCCCTAGAGTTTAATTTTCAGATTGATTAAGGAAGGCAAATACAATGTTTTGGATTGCATTTAAAACGTATACCATGGTAGTGTCACAGTTAGTGCGATCCTATTGCAGCCCAGGGAGTCGGAGTTTGGAGTTCAATTCTGACATTATCTGTACGTCCTCCCTATGGAATATGCAGGTTTTTTCCTGGTGCTTCAGTTTCCCTCTGGTGCTCTGGTTTCCTCCCACAGTCCAAAGATGTATTGATCATCGTAAATTGTCCCATGATTAGGCTAGGGCTAAATTGGGAGTTGCTGGGCGGCGTGGCTCGATGCCTATTCTGCACTGCATCTTGAGCATTCATTTCAAGAGAACTAGACTATAAAAGCAAGGATGTAATTCTGAGGGCTTATAAGGTATCGAACAGACCACATGGAGCAGTTTTGGGCCCCTTAACTAAGAAAATATGTGCTGGCATTGGAGGGGATCCAGAGGTCACGGAAATGATGCTGGAAATGAAAAGGTTGACATATTAGGAGTGTTTGATGGCTTTGGGGTTGTACTCAGTGAAGTTTAGAAGAATGAGGGGGAACTCATTGAAACCTACTGAGTATTGGAAGGGTAGACAGCGTGGATGTGGAGATGTTTCCATCATGGTAGAGTCAAGGTCCAGAGGGCACAGCCTCAAAATAGAAGGATGTCCCATTAGATTAGAGATAAGGAGGGATTTCTTCAGCCAGAGGGCAGTGAATCTGTAGAATTCAATGCCAGACAGCTATGGAGTCCAAGTCAATGGAACTTGATTAGTGAGAGCGTCAAAGGTTACAGGAGAACACAGGAGAGTGGGTTTGAGAGGGAAAATAAATCAGCCATGATGGAATGGTGGAGCAGACTTGATGGGCCAAATTGCCTAATTCTGTTCCTCTGTATTACAGTCTTATCTATGCACTTCATGATTTTGTATCCCTCTATAAGGTTATCCCGTAGCCACTTACACTCCAAAGAAAAAAATCCCCAGCCTAACTAGTTTTATAATTCAAATCCTCCAGTTCTAGTAATATCCTTGTGAATCATTCCTGCACACTTTCATGGCATCCTTCCTACAACTAGGCAACCAGTACTCCACACAATACTCCAAGTAGTCTCACCAATGTCTTTTATTGCTGCGACATTACATCCCAGCTCTTTAATTCATTTCCCTGACTGTAGAAGGCAAGCATGTGAAACACCACCTGTACAAACCAGTCTACCTGTGTCACCAGTTTCAGAGATGTATACCTCTAGGGGTCTCTGTTCTACAACATGTTACAGGGCCTTGCCATTTGCTGTGCAAGTTCTACCCAGATTTTACATTCCATGATACAACACATTGTACTTGTCTGAAATAAGTTCTATCTGCCATTCTTTGATCCTGTCAAACTGTGAGACAACCTTCTTCACTGTGCACATTACCACCAATTTTGGTGTTATCTCTGCATTCTCATCCAAATCTTTAATATAAATGACAAACAACATGCCTACACTCTGGAGGCAATTTACAGCAGTCGCATCATCTACTAACTTGCACATCTTAGGGGTGTGAGGGGAACTCATGGTCACCAAGAGAAGGTATAAACTCCACATGGACAACACTACAAATCAAGGTTCAATCCACATTCTTGGAGTTGTGAGCTGCATCATAGCTGTTAGTACATAGGCTAGTAGTAGAATCTGAGGGGAGGTGAAGGAAAATTGGAGGTGAAAAATGCAGTTAGTGTAGGTTTTGTGTTACTGGGTGTCTGATGATTGTGCAGATGAAAGGAAAATTACAACTAGAATCAGTGGTGGAGCTCTGAGGTTAAAAACTGGAAAGGATGGTTATCTGAAACAGTTGAAATGAATTCATTGTCATATCTTGAGGCTTATAATGTACCTGCTCAGAAAAGGAAGCCCACATTGAACTGTTGCTTTCTATACACAAAATAGAGCCCTGAGGTGCCGCACTGACTTCACACTGTTAATTACTTGGGTGCACAAGGTTATCATGATTAGCAGTCCTTGCATCTGTTTTCCAACGTTTTCCAGATTGGTCTCTACCACTGTGTTATTGAGAAGCTGCCAATGAGTGACAAGCACAAAATCATCCCATTAATTTTCCCTAATTATTTGAAGTGGCCATGTTAATTTCTTATTCAATATATTCTGTCCTGATAACAAATAGTAAATGTTTGCAATAAGAAAGTTTAAACTTGTCCACCAAATTCACTGAACAAATCTCCCTGATGCAGTACCTTATTTGCAGTGCTGATGAAGGCCCTTGCCCTGAAATATTGACTGTACATTTCTCACCATAGATGCGGCTTGTTCTGCTGAACTCAGCCAGCTTTTTGCAGTCTCTTGTCTGTCCCTAATACCTTACGAGGTTAATCCCTTCTATCTCAAGATTCTTTAGCGTTAAAATTGTACGTAATCCCTGTGAGAAAGTTTTAACTTATTACCCTTGATCTCCTCAGGAAAAGGGCAGGGTGTGCTTCAAAATTAAGTCGCTCTATTTCTTGCAGCATTCCCCCGATGCTGTATTTACTGAAGTAAAGAGTGAGATGAAGTGGCTGTAAGTATGAGATGAGTGCCCTCAGAGAGCTAATGTAAATAGTGGCTTATGGCATCAATGAGCCTAAAATTGCACTTTAGCCAAGTGAGGAGTTTCCAGAAGCATTAAAAAATACTCTCCTAAGTGAAAAGTTTTCATCCATTGGATCAGCAAAAGTGGTGGTATACTCACCTGAGGCCCTCTTGAATTCATCCTTAACTCCCTATGACTTAGCTTCTTGCTGACAAGCATCAACGTAGAAGTGGGTACTTGAAGTTAAAATATCCTGGCAGTAAATTTGTGTCTGTGAGTACGTTTTGTTTGTGTCACCCACCCATCCACCTTAAACCTGGGCTGAAATCTTTCTTTTCATGCTCCAGCCATCATAGTCAACATCATCACAGCTCGTTCATACTATTACCCCATTGTGTCATGCTGACTCTCAAGCTTGTACAGTATTCTAACTGATTAAAACCTTGGTGAAAGTTTCAGTATACCGTCTGATAGTTCTAGTAGCTTAGTCACCAATCACCTTGGGACTCCATGCAGCTTGACCTTGAATAATTGGTGTGCAATTTAAGGAACTTAAGTACTTTGATGACATCACTTTGATTGAGACATGATTGTCAGAAGGTAGCTAGCTCCAAAAGCATGGAACTTTCATCTGAAAGGTTAAACTAGAAAAAGTTTCAAAGATTTCAAAGGTACATTTAATGTCAGAGAAATGTCTACAGTATACATCCTGAAATGCTTTTCCTTCAAAATTGGTGTCTTTGTTGATGTTTATTTTTAATGTTAAAAATGAACTGTCTTGCATTTGGCATAAATGAATATTTTGTGACTCTCCAATGCACTCTAATGCAAAACCAGTGTACCAGCACATATGCCCCAACCCTTGAAGCTGCAATGTGGTCAAAAAGAAGTTGTACTCAAATCACAAATTGCATTGTACAATCACTCCTCTACAATTACTCTGAGCACCGGTGCCCCACAAGGCTGTGTACTCAGCTCTCTACTGTACTCACTGTACACCCATGATTGTGTAGCCAAGTTTCCATCAAACTCAATATATAAGTTTGCTGATGACACCACAATTGTAGGCTGTATCTCGGGTAATGATGAGTTTGAGTACAGAGAGGAAATTAAGAACCTGGTGGCATGGTGCAAAAACAATAACCTGTCCCTCAATGTCAGCAAGATGAAGGAATTGGTTGTTGACTTCAGAAGGAGTAGCGGACCGCATGACCCCATTTACACCGATGGTGCGCTAGTGGAACAGGTCAAAAGCTTTAAGTTCCTTGGGGTCAATATCACAAATGACATGACTTGGTCCAACCAAGCAGAGTCTACTGCCAAGAAGGCCCACCAGCGCCTTTAATTCCTGAGGAAGCTAAGGAAATTTGGCCTGTCCCCTAAAACCCTCACTAATTTTTATAGATGCACCGTAGAAAGCATTCTTCTGGGGTGCATCACAACCTGGTATGGAAGTTGTCCTGTCCAAGACCGGAAGAAGCTGCAGAAGATCGTGAACACAGCCCAGCACATCACACAAACCAATCTTCCACCCTTGGACTCACTTTACACCGCACGCTGTTGGAGCAGTGCTGCCAGGATAATCAAGGACACGACCCATCCAGCCAACACACTTTTTGTCCCTCTTCCCTCCGGGAGAAGGCTCAGGAGCTTGAAGACTCGTACGGCCAGATTTGGAAACAGCTTCTTTCCAACCGTGATAAGACTGCTGAACAGATCCTGACCCGGATCTGGGTCGTATCCTCCAAATATCCAGACCTGCCCCTCAGTTTTTTTTTGCACTACCTTACTTTCCATTTTTCTATTTTCTATTTATGATTTATAATTTAAATTTTTAATATTTACTATTGATTTGTAATCCAGGGAGCGGGAAGCGCAGAATCAAATATCGCTGTGATGATCGTACGTTCTAGTATCAATTGTTTGGCGACAATGAAGTGTAAAGTATCTTGGGGGAAAAATTGTCTGGATCTCAGAAAGCATCACTGGATAACTTCAATGCACAAGGCACAACCTTCTGCAAAACTGTGATGGGCAGAGAATAGGATGGGAAAAATAACTCCAACAGGTTGTTGGTCTTGATAATTTGCTTGGAGCAAGATCTAATCATAAACAGCACCCTGTTTGGCAGGGAGACCTTATGACAGCCAAGAACAGAGCAAACTAGTCATGGATAGAGAGGCAATAGGGCCATCTGGAAGAAACATCTTGAAGAACTGCCCAGTGTCCTTGACTCCATTGTATAGCAGTCGATCAAACCAAGGCATTTCTATCCCAGACTGTCAAGGTCAAGTTCAATATGCTAACCAAAAAAAAAGGCAAGACATTTTGACCTATGTCAAATCTTCTAATGACAGTGTCCTTTCCTGGGCCAATACCCCCAGAACTGAGGCCAACAGCTCTTATGGGAGGTCCTTATTGTCAAATATTTTGGTCTGAGCTTTGTGATGACAGGAGATTACCAGGTGGACAGAAGAAAGGATTCAATGATGTCCTCAAAGCTTTCTTGAAAAATGTAACACCTGTATCACCAATAGCATAGTCTGTCAGGTCCCACAGTGGATTTATCAGCCACCTCAAACCCAAGAAGTGGAATGGAAGCAAGTATTAATCTAGTCTGAAGAAGAAAAAAATTATAAAGCTGAATCCAACTAAGAAGAACAAAGGCATTTACAATTTCTATCTTTAGCACAGATTAACATTGATATTATGTCAGCTTTTATTACTTCCACTTGGCTCCAACTTGATGAAAACTTGATCAGAATACACTTAATGTTCATGTTGTAAACAATAGTTTTATCCTCTGAGTTTGCCTTTTCAATGGTGGTGAGGTGGAAATCCACAGTAAAATAGAAGCAAGAATAGGCCATAAGACCCTTCAAGCCTGCCCTAGCATTTAATATGATCAATGCTGGCCTCTTCTCCTCTTGTGTGTCTTTTCTTTATACTCCTCTATTGCTTGATTTACCAAATATTTATCCACCTACAATTCAAATACTCTAGTGATCAAACTTCCAGCTCCAGCCAGGGTAGAGAATTACAGAGATTCATTATCCTCTGTGAGAATAAAGTTTTATGTGTTCAGTTTTAAATAATTGGCCCCTTATTTTGTATTGCTGCCCCCTTGATCAAGACACTCCTGCTACTGTAAATATCCCAGCATTGGCCCTGTCAAACCCCCTTAGCATCTTATCTGTTTGAATAAGGTCACCCTCATCTTTATAAACACCAAAGCCCAAGGGAATACAGGAAGGTGTACAGATTTCATATTTTAAAGTTAACTTGGGATAGATTCCAAATCTTAGTTCAATTTTTAATTCATTAAATTGTCTAAAAATTGCACTTCTCTGTGATTTCCCAGACAATATGATTTAGTGCAGTTTAATGATTCCTTTTACTGGGGCTAGGAATCAGCACTCACATCTACAGTGATGAAGTGCTTTGAGAGGCTGGTCATGGACAGAATCAACTCCTGTCTAAGCAAGGGCCTGGACCTACTGCTATTTGACTATCACCACAATAAGTCTACCGCAGATGCAATCTCAATTTCAATCTCACTGAAATTTTTGGCAGAATTTCAGGTGGCAACGAGGAGTCGTACAGGAATGAGATGGGTCAGCTGGTTGAGTGGTGTTGCCACAACAAACTTGCACTCAACGTCAATAAGATCAAGGAATTGATTGTGGACTTCAGGAAGGGGAAATCGAGGAAACACATACCAATGCTCATCAACAGATCAGGCCATAGATAGGGTGAGTGATTTGAAGTTCCTGGGTGTTAACATCTCTGAAGATCTATACTAGGCCCAACATATTGATGCAATTACAGAGAAAACACACCAGCAGCTATATTCCATTAGGAGTTTAAGGAGACTTGATATGTCACAAAAGACACTTGTAAATTTCTTTAGATGTAATGTGGAGAGCGTTCTAACTGGTTGCATCACCATCTGGTATGGAGGGGCCACTGCACAGGATCAGAAAAAGCTGCAGAAGGTTGTAAACCCAGCCAGTTCCATCACAGGCACTAGCCTATCCAGCATCGAAGACTTCAAAAGGAGATGCCTCAAGAAGGCAGCAACCATCATTAAGGACCCCCTTCACCCAGGACATACCCTCTCCTCATTGCTACCATCGAGGAGGAAGTAGACGAACCAGAAAACACACACTCAACATTTCAGGAACAGCTCCTTCCCCTCCGCCATCAGATTTCTGAATGGATAATGGATATTAGCCAGATGGTCGTGTAGTGGCATCGGCACCAGACTTCAAGGCAAATAGTCCTGAGTTTGAATCTGGCCAGCTCCTTGCACACTTCCCATCTGTGCTGAATTGAGCATTGAGCTAGCAATTCAGTCTCTTTTAAAAACACAGTCAAATGCTCCAGAAATGGCTGAAATGGCAAAAATGCCACCCAATGCTCCACAAGGCGTGAGAAGGAACAACAAAAACACGAACCAATTAACACTACTTCACTAATTTTTCCTCTCTTTTTGCACTACTTATTGAATTTAATTTTATATATACTTATTTGCAATTTATAGTTTTTATATTAAACCTGATTCTGATTCTGAATGTATTGATTTTCGAGGATGGAAATATAGAGGAAGCAGATTTAAAATGGCGATGGACTTGCTGACCTGCTTCTGTACTTTTTTGGGGGCATTTTTCTCTAAGCAGTAAAGTTATTTGCTTTACTATCTCCAGCATTTTGTGTGTTTTGCTTTGAATAGAATATGCAGTACATCGTGAAGCTCTTCCCTAAAAATCAAGTGGTCCACCTGGAGCTCAGCAAAAATTTTTCAGAACTCTATATGAGTAGGAGCATTGTCCAGATAGAGCCATAGAACCGTTGAACACTACAGCACAGAAAACAGGCCATTTGGCCCTTCAAGTCTGTGCTGAAACATTATTCTGCTAGTCCCATTGACCTGTATCCAGTCCATAACCCTCCAGACCTCTCCCATCCATGTACCTATCCAATTTATTCTTAAAAATTTAAGAGTGAGCCCGCATTTACCACGTCAGATGGCAGCTCGTTCCACACTCCCACCACTCTCTGAGTGAAGAAGTTCCCCCTAATGTTCCCCCTAAACCTTTCCCCTTTCACCCTAAAGCCATGTCCTCTCATATTTATCTCTCCTAATCTAAGTGGAAAGAGCCTATTCACATTTACTCTGTCTATACCCCTCATAATTTTGTAAACCTCTATCAAATCTCCCCTCATTCTTCTACGCTCCAAGGAATAAAGTCCTAACCTGTTCAATCTTTCTCTGTATCTCAACTCCTGAAGACCCGGCAACATCCTAGTAAATCTTCTCTGCACTTTTTCAATCTTACTGATATCCTTCCCATAGTTAGGTGACCAGAATTGTACACAATAGTCCAAATTTGGCCTCATCAATGTCTTATACAACCTCTCCATAACATCCCAACTCCTATACTCAATACTTTGATTTATGAATGCCAGGATGCCAAAAGCCTTCTTTACAACCCTGTCTATCTGTGACGCCACTTTCAGGGAATTATGTATCTGAACTCCCAGATCTCTTTGTTCCTCCGCACTCCTCAGTGCCCTACCATTTACTGTGTATGTCTGACCTTGATTTGTCCTTCCAAAATGCAACACTTCACACTTGTCTGCATTAAATTCCATCTGCCACTTTCTGGCCCACCCCTTTAGTTGGTCCAGATCCCTCTGCAAGCTTTGAAAGCCTTCCTCGCTGTCCACAATGCCTTCAATCTTAGTGTCATCAGCAAATCCAATTTACCACATTATTATCTAGATCATTGATATAGATAACAAACAACAATGGTCCCAGCACAGATCCACTAGTCACAGGCCTCCAGTGTGGTAAGCAATCATCCACTACCACTCTCTGTCTTCTCCCACACAGCCAATTTCGAATCCAGTTTACAACCTCTCCATGGATACCCTTTGTCTGAACCTTCTGAACTAACCTCCCATCTGGGACCTTGTCAAAGGCCTTACTAAAGTCCATGTAGACAACATCCACAGCCTTTCCTTCATCAACTTTCTTAGTAACCTCCTCGAAAAGCTCTACAAGATTTGTTAAACATGATCTACCACGCACAAAGCTATGCTGACTATCCTTAATCAGCCCTTGGCTGTCTAAATATTTGTATATCCAATCTCTCAGAACACCTTCCAATAATTTACCTACTACTGATGTCAGGCTCACTAACCTGTAATTACCTGGTTTACTTTTGGAGCCTTTTTTAAACAACGGAACAACATGAGCTACCCTCCAATCTTCCAGCACCATACCCGTGGCTAAGGACATTTTAAATATTTCTGCCAGGGCCGCTGCAATTTTCTACACTAGTCTCTCTCAAGGTCCGGGAAAATATCATGTCAGGCCCAGGGGATTTATCTACCTTTATTTGCTGTAAGACAGCAAGCACCTCCTCCTCGTTAATCCCTATATGTTCCATGACACTGCTGCTTGTTTCCCTTCCTTCCATATACGCTATGCCAGTTTCCTGAGTAAATACTGATGCAAAACAGTAAATACTGATGAGCATTCTTTTTCATATCCTGGTTAGCTGCAAGGAGGTAGTTTTTTTAATTAGCTGTCTTTGGTATTATAGGATCTTGAGCCTCATATACTATGTTATTGATAGTTTTTTCATTTAATGTTTGAACACATACTTTTTATCAAGTTTATTTAAAAAGAAATCTCTTACTAGCTTGCATACTCCAAGGGGAAGTCTGATGTCTCAATTACGATAACCTAAGAATGTTGAAATCCCAATTACTACTAAAATAATATATTCACGTATTATACAATCTAACCATCAAGATCAGCACAAACGTTAGGTTCCAGCCCGAAACGTCGACCGATCTTTTCCACGGATGCTGCCCGACCTGCTGAGTTCCTCCAGCGTGTTGTGAGTGTAACTATCCCAGAATAATTCCTGCACTTCCTGTAGATTCCCTTAAAGTATGCTCACCTATAAGATTACTACTCTTCTTGTATTATTTGGCCAAAAGGAACAGGAATAGTGTGCCGGCTGCTGACAATGAAATGCAAAGGCACCAACCACTGACAAAGTTTATGAATACCACCAGCATAGCCTATAACATAGTTTTGCAAAAGACTTTGCTAATTAGCGTCCCAAGTGGAATGTTAAAAAAAATCGCGAGTACCATTGGCATTGCTATTATAGAAGAATTGTCTTTTAATGACAAGCTTTTGCTTGCCATTAAGTAGTCAGTGCCATTTACCATGGTGATAACATCATTTTGAAACTAGGTAATGGGGATAAAATTTTGCTTCAGGGTTCTTTGGAGTCTCAGTTACAGAGCTTTGCTGGTGCATGGGTGACGATGTTGTTACAGAGAGTGCTGATGGACATTTTTTAAAAAATGTAATCCTGTTAGCAGTATTGTACGACAAAGGAAATTTGACATCCACAAGTCAATCCTGTGTACAGATGCACACTTTTTGAAACTCATTAACACACTCCATGTCTGGGGCAGTTTATTTCCATATTTTTCAGAATGGCTGAATGAAAACATCCAGTTGTTCAGATAGTACAAGGAAGAGTACTGAGCTTCTAAAGCTGGAATATTTACTTCTGAGCTTTTTCATGAACTGGAGGACTCTAGATGTTTTTTCTTTCTCTTTCTGTTTGTAGTTCAGGAGCAGTAATGGTTGACTCCATTCTTCGATGGATATTATCTCTATACTTATACTTTAACTCCTTTCAAGTGACCTCAAGCCTTCATTCTTTCCCTTAAACTGACTTAGAGCTGCCAATTGCTCCTCCTGGTTCCTCGTCACATCACAAATGTTACCAGAATAATTTGCTGTACCTTTTTCTAGACATCTATCACTTTCTTCAAGCACTAATGTATCAATCTTCACTATCTCTTCGGATGTCCTACTGCATAAGTCGATCACCTTCTGACAAAATTGTAACTTCCAGTTGTCCAACTCCCTTTGTTTTGTTTGTTTTCAGTTATTTCACACTATAGATCAGCTGTTTTATCCTGGACTAAAACAAATGGATTAGCACTTTGAAAGGTGCCAGCACAATCAGTATTGCACTGTATAAGCAGAAAAAAATCTTTGAAGTCTGTGTCATGGCAGCCAAGAAGCACTAAACAATACCTCAATTAATGACAAGGGTACCTGTTGACAATAACTATGGAATAAGGCATGCATGCTGGCCTTTATATCAAGAGAATCTCCCTGACTCCTTCAAATAGTACCAAGATCCTTATAATCCATCTGCTAGATCCAATTAATAGCCTATTCAATGCCTCTCTTAAATGAATGCATCTACAACCATGCAGTGTTCATTTCTATACTGTATATGAGTCATTCAAGTGGGGTTTGAGCCCATAACCTTCTGACTTAGTTGGAGTACTACCACTGAGCCAAAAAATTGGTGCCTTTGGAGGGGGTGTAACTCACCAGGAATCAGAGTGTGGACTTTCCAACCATTGGTCCACTGGCCATTATTTTAATGATTAAATATTTTAAAGCGCTTTTCATAGCTGTACTATATTTGCATCTCATAAGGAGATTCTGGCAACATTCTTTTCTCTTCATTGGGATCCTTCTGGCAAGAGAAGTAACAACAGATGGAGCATACAGAGTTATATTTGTTGAAATAGAAGGATGTATGCTCACAGGAATGCTTCTGATACTGGGGCAACAAGTATGTAAATGGACTTTTAATTGTCAGATAATAGGTGCATTCCATAATTTAAGTTAAACCCTATAATTTATTTATAATTTATAATGCTTCCTTCAGTTAGTCCTGACGAAGGGTCTCGGCCTGAAATGTCGACTGCACCTCTTCCTGGAGATGCTGCCTGGCCTGCTGCGTTCACCAGCAACTTTGATGTGTGTTCCTATAATTTATCATGTTTTAAAAAATAAAAAAATATAAAATGCTGGAAGTACTCAGAGGATCCGGCAGCAGCTATGGAAAGACAAGCAGATTAATATTTCAAGCACAAGAAATTCTGCAGAAGCTGGAAATACAAGGTCCTGATGAAGGGTCTTGGCCCAAAATGTCGACTGTTTATTCATTTCCATAGATGCTGCCTGACTTGCTGAATTCCTCCAGAATTTTTTTTTCAGTTTGAGGTCATGCCATTAATATCCCATGTACTTATAGTTTCATATTTCTCTGCCATTATATTGAACCAGCCACCATCCAAAATTGGAGTGAAAGTAATCCTTCATGCAGGGAGGTTGCCTGAGAGAAAAACAACTGCACTCTCACCAGGCCTTCGTCTACCTGACAGGTGAATACAATACATACTCCACTCTGCATATACATCTCACTGAACTTTAGCCCAAAGTGTCTGAAAACACGCTGTTCAACCATATCTGCTCAAATTTCAACTAATGGGATACATTACAGAACACACAACAGGAATGTTGCAAATTCAAAGAAAAATAAATATTGTTAACCATTGGAAAGTATTACATCAGCTCTTAATAGTGTCAATCTTTTTCAATTATCCTTTTTGATGCCACCTGCTTTGGCATAGCATATATATATACATATATATATATATATATATATATATATTTGTCCAATACCATAATCACTGTCCTTAATCAAATGAAGCTTCCTAGTTGTTAGGAATACATACAACACATATTAGTGGCATTGCAAACTAAATTAAAACCATGGAAATGCTCTAATCATATTGACTATGAAATCTAATATCAATGACTATAGGTAAATGGATATGCTAGCTGTGTCTTTTAGCAACTTGTTTTATAGTTAAAATAAATAATGTAGCATCTTAATTGGATAGACATGGTAGATGGCCTTGGGATGTTTATCAGTTATTGCAACACACACACACACACACACACTGTTATCAGAAAGATTCTTTGATTCCAGAATTGAGATCACATATAGTTTAATATCTTAGTTTATCCATCCACTTTAATGTTTGACACCCTAGTGTACACACAAAATCATTTCTGTCTACCAACATTAGTCTTTCCAGAAAGAGTCATCAGCCCCAATATTCAGTTTGTGCTGAGAAAAGAGTGGAATCAAAACTTTAAGTTGGCAGTAGATGTTAAGTTATTTTTATATCATAGGCTATCACATCCACAGAATGAGATAGAAAAGTAGTCTGCATTTATGTGGCATATTTCATTCTTTTCAGAATATTTCATGATACTTTACAGCTAATTAAGTTTCTTAAAATGCTGTGTGTTTGAGAATAATAACAGAAGATACTCTGCAGGTCAGGCTGCATTTGTGGGAAGAGAAACAGTTAGATTTTCAGGTTAAGGGCCTTTTTTCAGACTTAAGAACATAGAACAATACCCTGCAGGAACATGCCAACCATGATGCTTATCTGAACTAATTGGATCTACCTGCACCAGGCCCTGTAATTTCTGATGAAAAGCCTTGGTCGGAAATGGCAACTGTTTATTTCCCTCCATACATACTGCCTGATTTACTGAATTCTACCAGAATTTTGTGTGTCTTGCTCAGGATTTCCAGTATCTGTACAATCAGATGTACTTGTGACTATGGCAAAGTTCAAAGGTCAGAGTAAATTTATTATCGAAGTTCAGATATGTCACTGTATACAACCCTGAGATTCGTTTTCGCAAACATACTCAATAAATCCATAATAGAGGCAATGAAAGACCACCCAACTTGAGCAATCAGTCAGAGTGCAGAAGACAACAAACTGTGCAAATACAAAAACAAACAAACAAACAAATAAATAAATAAGTAACAAATATTGAGAACATGAGATGAAGAGTTCTTGAAAGTGATTACATTGGTTGTAATGTTGGGGCAAGCGAAGTTATCCCCTTTGGTTCAAGAGTCTGATGGTTGAAGAGTAATAACTGTTCCTGAACCTAGTGGTCTGAGTCCAGAAGCGCCTGTACCATCTTCCTGATGGAAGCAATGAGAAGTGAGCATGAGGTGGTTCCTGATGATGGATGCTGTTTTTCTTCAACAGCGTTTCATGTAGATGTGCTCAATGGTAGAGAGGGCTTTACCTTTAGTGGACTGGGCTGTATCCACTAATTTTTGTAGGATTTTTCATTCAAGGACATTGGTGTTTCCATATCAGGTAGTGATGCAGCCAGTCAATATACTCTCCACTACACATCAAAAGAAATTTGTTGGAATTTTAGGTGTCGTGCCAAATCTCCGCAAACTATGAAGGAAGTAGAGGCACTGCTGTACTTTCTTTGTAATCATACTTAAGTGCTGGGCCCAGGACAGGTCCTCTGAAATAATAACATGAGGAATTTAAAGTTGCTGACCCTCTCCACCTCTGATCCTTCAATGAGGACTGGCTCATGGACCACTGGTTTCCTTCTCCTGAAGTCAATAATCAGGTCCTTAGTCTTGCTGATATTAAGAAGTAAAAGGTTGTTGTTATGGCACCACACAGCCATATTTTCAATCTCCCTCCTATGTACAATTTCTTCACCTGCTTAAATTCGGCCTACGACATTGGTGTCATCAATAAACTTGAATATGGCATTGCCACACAGTCATAAGTGAAAAGCAAGTAGAGCAGGGGGCTAAGCACATAGCCTTGTGGATCACTTGTTCTAATAGAGATCGTGGAGGAGATGTTATGGCCAATCCAAACTGACTTGTGTCTGCAAGTGATGAAACTGAGGATCCAATTGCACAAGGATGTATGGAGGCCGAGGTCTTGGAGCTTATTGATTAGTTTTGAGGGAATGATGGTATTGAATTCTGAGCTGTAGTCAATGAATCCTAATGTATGCATCTTTGCTTTCCAGATGTTCCAGGGTTGAGTGAAGAGCCAATGAGATGGCATTTGCTCTGGTAGGTAAATTGGAGCCTCTCAGGCAGGGATTGATATGTTTCATCACCTGTCTTTCAAAACACTTCATCACTGTGGACGTAAGTGCTATTGGGCGATAGTCATTGAGGCAGGCCACCATACTCTTCTTGGGCACTGGTATAATTGAAGCCTGCTTGAAGCAGGTGGGTACCTCAGACTGCTGAAGCGAGAGGTTAAAGATTGCAGTGAACGTTTCAGCCCAGGTTGTTTAGTTCTGGGCGAGACACTTTTTGTGGGTTCACCCTTCTGAAGGCTTCTCGCATTTCAGCCCCAGAGACTGAAACCATAGGATCTATGGGGGGTGGGTGGTGGCAGTTGGCAATAATTCCATCATGTTTTGATGATCAAAACGAGCATAGAAGGCATCAAGCTTATCTGGAAGCAAATCCCTGTGGTTTAAGGTACTTCTGAGGTTCGTGTCATTTGTTGTATACTTTGCTTTTGCTTTTGAACTCCCAAAATGCAACATCAGTCGGGGCATCAAATTTATGAGTAGAGACATTATGTTGCATTTATGTAAGTGGTTGGTGAGACTGCATTTGGAATATTATGTATACTTTTGGTCACCTTTAACAAGACGCTGTCAAGCTGCAGAGGGTGCAGAAGAGATTTATGAGAATGTTGCCTGGATTAGAGGGTCTGAGTTATAGGGAGAGGTTGACTAGACTGCATCTTCATTCCCTGGTGTGCAGGAGAATGATGAGTGATCTTACCTAATCTTTCACCTCCCCCCATCTTCTTTTTCGGGCTTCTGCCCCTTGTCCTTTCTAGTCTGAAGAAGGATCTCGGCCTGAACGCTGACTGTTCATTTCTGTCTTTAGCTGATGCCTGCCCTGCTGATGTTCTCGAGCATTTTGTTTGCATTTCTCTCCATCTCTGCCTCCCATCTTCCATAACCAAGCCAATTTTGTTTCCAGTTTACCAACAAACCATGGATCCCATGTGACATAATCAACCACTTATATAACTGCAACATAATGTCTCTACTCATAAATTGGGAAGCCCTGGCTGATCTCATGGACTAGCCTACCATGAGGGACCTTGTCAAGTGCTTTGCTCATATCCATGTAGATAATATCCACTGCCCTACACTAATTAATCATCTGTCACTTTCGCAAAACCAACTCTGTTGGGACTGTGAATGAAGTCACTGGTGAGACACTGAACCTGGTGATATTGAACTCTTTATTCATCGCAACAAGTGGGCATCATTCCGGAGATACTCTCAATAGAGTCCCACAAACCCAAACTTACATCTCATTTTTATACCCTTAAGTAACAGCAGGCGATTCAATACATTTACAATGACATCATTCACTTCAATATTTTGGGTTGGCAATGCTTCCTTTGAATTACATATCTACAACGGGAGGTACACTATACTGCTTCCTCAGATTGTTCAAACACCTTTGTCACAAAGTAATTTACACAAATAGTCTAAACGCTTCTGCAGAGAGCCATACTCCCAAAATTGATGTTGCTGGTGCTGACTCTGAGAATACAAATATCCCGAGTACACAAAAAATTATTGATTGCCTCTCCCTGTGACCGTGTGTGATATGCTAAGAAACAACATCAGTCTGGTTTGCCAGCTTGCACTTAAGTCACAATAGTGCAAATAACTTAGCCATGTTGCCTGGTTTGATGCAAGCCAATTAACACAACCCCAATGTCTTCATGTGTAGCATACACAATCTCTTAGTCTGTGGACCAGTCTAACTTCAATTGACTGCTTACAATTTGCAATAAGAATTGAAGTTCTTGTTTGAATTAATATCTGCTATATTCACATAACTCCAGAATACTCCCTAACAAATCTGAATGAATCTTTAAGAACTTTCTCCTATAGTTTCCCTACCACTAATGTAAGGTAGTTTTGTCTCTGTTGACCTTCATAAACAAAGGAAGAATCCAAAACTGAGGAGGAGAGAGAAGAAGCCCATTAAGCTACAGAAGGGTGGGGGTAGGAACTGTCTCTGACAGGGTGAAATAAACAGAAGTAAACTGGAAACAAGATTATCTGAGAGCAGTTGACAAATGAAAGCATAGACAAATAAACGTAGACAAAGGAAAGTAGAAGCAGCAAACAATCTGTCGGAGGATCTCAGTGGTTGAGTAGCATCAACATGAGGAAATGAATTCAGAATCTGAATCAATTTTATGGGTTTATGGACCATTTAGAAAGCAGATGGTGGAGGGGAAGAAGCTGTTCCTAAAAAATGTTGAGTGTGTGCATTAGGTTTTCATTGCTGTACCAGGTACACCATCAATGCCTGATGCCTTGTGAGGCTTCACCCTCTTAAAACAATCTTTAAACAAATTAATTTATTCATTATAAAAAATATTTACAATAATAAACCATTCAATGCATTTTCATTCTTAAAATTTATAGTCAATGCTTTCCATAAGAGCATAAGACATAGGAGCAGAATTAGGCCATTTGGCCCATCGAGTCTGCTCCGCCATTCAATCATGGTTGATTCGTTTTTTTCCCCTCCTCAGCCCCACTACCCAGCCTTCTCCCCATAAGCTTTGATGTTTTGGCCATTCAAGAACCTATCAATCTGCACCTTAAATACACCCAATGACCTGGCCTCCACATCTGCCTGTGGTAACAAATTCCACAAATTCACCACCCTTTGGCTAAAGAAATTTCTTTGCATCTCTGTTATAAATGGCTAACACAAGAGGGCATAGTTTTAAGGTGCTTGGAAGTAGGTACAGAGGAGATGTCAGGGGTAAGTTTTTTACGCAGAGAGTGGTGAGTGCGTGGAATGGGCTGCAGGCAACAGTGGTGGAGGCAGATACAATAGGGTCTCTTAAAAGATTCCTGGATAATTACATGGAGCTTAGAAAACAGAGGGCAATGGGTAACCCAAGATAATTTCTAAATTAGGTACATGTTCGGCACAGCATTGTGGGCTGAAGGGCCTGTATTGTGCTGTAGGTTTTCTGTGTTCTATAAATGGACGCCTCTCTATCCTGAGGCTGTACCCTCTTGTCCTAGACTCTCCCACTATGGGAAACATCCTTTCCACATCTACTCTGTCTAGGAATTTCAATATTTGAAAGGTTTCAATGGGATCCCTCTGTCATCCTTCTAAATTCCAATGAGTACAGATCCAGAGCCGTCAAACGTTCCTCGTATGAAAACTATTTCATTCTTGGGATAATCCTTGTGAACCTCCTCTGGACCCTCTCCAATGCCAGCACATCTTTTCTTAGATGAGTAACCCAAAACTGTTCTCAATACTTTCAAGGTGAGGCCTCACCAGTGCCTTATAAAGCCTCAGCATCACATCCCTGCTCTTGTAGATCTCATGAAATGAATACCAACATACCTTCCTCACCACCAACTCAACCTGCAAGTTATCCTTTAGGGTATTCTGCACAAGAACACCCAAGTCCCTTTGCATCTCAGATTTTTGGATTTTCTCCGCATTTAGAAAATAGTCTGCACACTTATTTCTTCCTCCAAAGTACATGACCATGCATTTTCCAATATTGTATTTCATTTGCCACCTGCGGAACACCAGTAGTCACTGGCAGCCAACCAGTAAAGGATCCTTGTATTCCCATTTGCTGCCTCCTACCAATCAGGCAATGCTCCAACCATGCTAGTAACTTTCCTGTAATTCCATGGGCTCTTAACTTGGTAAGCAGCCTCATGTGTGGCACCTTGTCAAAGGCCTTCTGTAAATCCAAATATACAACATCCACTGCATCCCCTTTATCCATCCTACTTGTAATCTCATCAAAGAATTCCAACAGATTCATCAGGCAAGATTTTCCTTTAAGGAAACAATGCTGACTTTGTCCTATCTTGTCCTGTGTCGCAAACTTCTCCATAACCTCGGCTTTAACAATTGACTCCCAACATTTTCCCAACCACTGAGGTCAGGCTAACTGGTCTATGATGCGCTATCTGCTGCCTAACTCCTTTCATAAAGAGTGGAGTGACATTTGCAATTTTCTACTTCTCCAGAACCATACCAGAGTCCAATGATTCTTGAAAGATCATTACTAATGCCTCTACAATTTCTACCGCTACCTCTTTCAGAACCCCAAGATGCTGCTTATCTGGTCCGGGGGACTTATGTACCTTTAGGTCTTCCAGATTTTTGAGTACCTTCTCCCTTGTAATAGTGACTGCACTCACTTCTCTTCCCTCACACCCTTCAATACCTGGCATACTCCTAGGAACTGTTCTATTGCACTCATACACATCAATAGCACCACTGCCACACATGTGGCACTCTGCTATAATAATAATTGAGTAACTTCCTCCCCTGACCTGGCCTCTCCCTCTCCAGTAGGAGAATAGCCTTACACTGTGGTCTTTCCCCACTGAGCCCTTGTGGTGGCTGCACCAACCTTCAGGGCATCCTTCAGCTCGTACTCCTGTAGCCTGGACTGTGCCAGCCAGCAGCATTCCTCCACAGACATCTTGACATGCTGGCAAACCAACAAGTTTCGGGCCGACCAAAGAATGCCTTTCACCGAGTTGACGATCTGCCAGCAGCACTTGATGTTTGTCTCCGTGTGTGACCCTCAGAATGGCCTGCAGTTCACCCTCTTAAAAGGTGTTCTGACATCGGCCTCTGAGATATCACTGGGTCACCAGATGCTGCACAGCTATAATTTTGTTCTCCCTTTCAAAGCACGCATAAATTGTTGATGATTTGGGAGAAAACCCTGCATCAGGACCCTGAATGTTGCAGTTTGATTCTTGCTCCATGATTCCAGCACCTGCATTCTTTTGTGTCTCCAAAATAATGGAGGAGTTGTGAGATTGTAGAGCAAGCATGTTAAAAAAGTTAATTTAGGAATAATTATTGGTGGGGACACAGAATTACACTCCAGTTTCTTTTAGAAATACTGGCCTGGGGGTCACGTATATCAGTCCCGGAGCAGGGTGCCTTTTTTATTGTCTTACTTAATATACAGCATGCTCAGTAGTGCCACACTCCAACATCACTGCATTGGAATGTAAACATAGAACGTATAGAACACAGAATAGTACAGCACAGTACAGGCCCTTCGGCCCACAATATTGTGCTGACCCTTAAACCCTGCCTCCTATATAATCCCCCACCTTAAATTCCTCCATATACCTGTCTACTGGTCTCTTAAATTTCACGAGTGTATCTGCGTCCACCACTGACTCAGGCAGTGCATTCCACGCACCAACCACTCTCTGAGTAAAAAACCTTCCTCTGATATCACCCTTGAACTTCCCACCCCTTACCTTAAAGCCATGTCCTCTTGTATTGAGCAGTGGTGCCCTGGGGAAGAGGCGGTGGCTGTCCACTCTATCTATTCCTCTTAATATCTTGTTTCCCTCTATCATGTCTCCTCTCATCCTCCTTCTCTCCAAAGAGTAAAGCCCTAGCTCCCTTAATCTTGGATCATAATGCATACTCTCTAAACCAGGCAGCATCCTGGTAAATCTCCTCTGTACCCTTTCCAGTGCTTCCTCATCCTTCCTATAGTGAGGTGACCAGAACTGGACACAGTACTCCAAGTGTGGCCTCACCAGAGTTTTATAGAGCTGCATCATTACCCTGCGACTCTTAAACTCTATCCCTCGACTTATGAAAGCTAACACCCCATAAGCTTTCTTAACTACCCTATCTACCTGTGAGGCAACTTTCAGGGATCTGTGGACATGTACCCCCAGATCCCTCTGCTCCTCCACACTACCAAGTATCTTGCCATTTACTTTGTACTCTGTCTTGGAGTTTGTCCTTCCAAAGTGTACCACCTCACACTTCTCTGGGTTGAACTCCGTCTGCCACTTCTCAGCCCACTTCTGCATCCTATCAATGTCTCTCTGCAATCTTCGGCAATTCTCTACACTATCCACAACACCACCAACCTTTGTGTCGTCTGCAAACTTGCCAACCCACCCTTCTACCCCCACATCCAGGTCATTAATAAAAATCATGAAAAATAGAGGTCCCAGAACCTATCCTTGTGGGACACCACTAGTCACAACCCTCCAATCCGAATGTACTCCCTCCACCACGACCCTCTGCCTTCTGCAGGCAAGCCAATTCTGAATCCACCTGGCCAAACTTCCCTGGATCCCATGCCTTCTGACTTTCTGAATAAGCCTACCATGTGGAATCTTGTTAAATGCCTTACTAAAATCCATATAGATCACATCCACTGCACTACCCTCATCTATATGCCTGGTCACCTCCTCAAAGAACTCTATCAGGCTTGTTAGACACGATCTGCCCTTCACAAAGCCGCGCTGACTGTCCCTGATCAGACCATGATTCTCTAAATGTCCATAGATCCTATCTCTAAGAATCATTTCCAACAGCTTTCCCAACACAGATGTAAGGCTCACTGGTCTATAATTACCCGGACTATCCCTACCACCGTTTTTGAACAAGAGGACAACATTCGCCTCCCTCCAATCCTCCGGTACCATTCCCATGGACAACGAGGACATAAAGATACTATCCAGAGGCTTAGCAATCTCTTCCCTTGCCTCGTGGAGCAGCCTGGGGAATATTCCGTCAGGCCCCAGGGACGGACTTATCCATCCTAATGTATTTTAACAACTCCAACACCCCCTCTGCCTTAATATCAACATGCTCCAGAACATCAACCTCACTCATATTGTCCCCACTGTCATCAAGTTCCCTCTCATTGGTGAATACCGAAGAGAAGTATTCATTGAGGACCTTGCTCACTTCCACAGCCTTCAGGCACATCTTCCTACCTTCTAATTGGTCCTACCTTCACTCCTGTCATCCTTTTGTTCTTCACATAATTGAAGAATGCCTTGAGGTTTTCCTTTACCCTATTCGCCAAGGACTTCTCATGCCCCCTTCTTGCTCTCCTCAACGCCTTCTTAAGCTTCTTTCTTGCTACCCTATATTCCTCAATAGACCCATCTGATCCTTGCTTCCTAAACCTCACGTATGCTGCCTTCTTCCAACTGACTAGATTTTCCACCTCACTTGTCACCCATGGTTCCTTCACCCTACCATTCTTTATCTTCCTCACCGGGACAAATTTATCCCTAACATCCTGCAAGAGATCTCTAAACATCGACCACATGTCCATAGTACATTTCCCTGCAAATTCACACCTGCAAGTTCTAGCCTTATAGCCTCATAATTTGCCCTTCCCCAATTAAAAATCTTCCTGTCCTCTCTGATTCTATCCTTTTCCATGATAATGCTAAAGGCCAGAGAGCGGTGGTCACTGTCCCCCAGATGCTCACCCACTGAGAGATCTGTGACCTGACCCGGTTCATTACCTAATACTAGATATAGTATGGCATTCCCCCTAGTCGGCCTGTCAACATAATGTGACAGGAATCCGTCCTGGACACACTTAACAAACTCTGCCCCGTCTGAACCATTGGAACTAATCAGGAGCCAATCAATATTAGGGAAGTTTAATTCATCCATGATAACAACCCTGTTATTTTTGCACTTTTCCAAAATCTGCCTCCCAATCTGCTCCTCTGTATCTCTGCTGCTACCAGGGGGCCTATAGAATACTCCCAGCAGAGTAACTGCTACCTTCCTGTTCCTGACTCCCATACTGACTCAAAAGAGGATCCTGCTACATTACCCACCCTTTCTGTAGCTGTAATAGTATCCTTGACCAGTAATGCCACCCCTCCTCCCCTTTTCCCTCCTCTCTATCCCTTTTAAAGCACTGAAATCCAGGAATATTGAGAATCCATTCCTACCCTGGTGCCAGCCAAGTCTCTGTAATGGCCACTACATCATAATTCCATGTATGTATCCAAGCTCTCAGTTCATCACCTTTGTTCCTGATGCTTCTTGCGTTGAGGTACACACACTTCAGCCCTTCTGCCTTACTACCTTTACACTATTTATTCTACTTCTCTTTCCTCAAAGCCTCTCTATATGTTAGATCTAGCTTTACTCCATGCACTAGCAGTTCTCACGTGACCTTTATCCTCCTCCACCTCACTATCTGCTCTAACGTTCTGGTTCCCCTCCCCCTGCAAATCTAGTTTAACCCCCCCCCCCCACCGCCTGGAGCAGCACTAGCAAACCTTCCCACAAGGATGTTAGTCCCCCTCCAATTCAGGTCCAACCTGTCCCGTCAGAACAGGTCCCATCTTCCCTGGAACAAGGCCCAATTGTCCAGAAACATGAAGCCTTCCCTCCTGCACCAACTCCTTAGCCACGTATTTAGCTGCATTATCTTCCTATTGATCTTTCTGCCGAAGTGGTTGGGGAGGGTATTGAACACCAACCTTCCTGACGTTTAGGTGGGAGTGTGAATAACAGAGCCCTGGTTAATAAGGGGAGGGGAGGGTATTCGTGCATTGTGCTTTTGTATGTACGAAATGATTCGAGACTATTAAATGCTGGCTTTGGAGGAATGTTTGCCCTAACTTTATAGCTTCATATGAAACCTAGAAGGATGTGCAAAGTCTGAAACCACATTTTATAGAAGGAAATGTGATTTTGCAACCTGCGCATACTTGCATCTAAATCAGCCACTTTAATACTCAGAAGCATAAAACTAATAATATTTTTGAAATATGCAATGCTGCACCAGTAAAATGCATACCTTTCAACAAATAAGGGTAATTCACACCACCACACATGACATAATTCTATGTTCATAACATACAGAAATTATGTGCATTATATTGGCATTGGTGGTGTTAAAAAAGATGAGAAGTGACAGTTTACACATCTAGCTTCAATTAACACATTGATGGCATTTTGCCTGGCTCCTTGCAGCGATAATGCTGTTGTCAAATGTGTTTAGTGCACCAAATCTCCTGGAGCCTTCAGTAAGGCAGCAAGCTTCTGACAGATTGAAGGTTCAGAGATAGGCTATCATGACAGATGGAAGCTGGCATCGATGTTCAGCTTTTGCCTTTCACAAGGGACCTGCTCCCCTTTATTCTTCAGGGCTTAGCTCAGCAACCTTACCCACTTTCAATGAGAGCATTGTTAAATAGTGCATCTGTGTGTTAGGCATTTCTGATGAAACAGAAGGCAGAAGGTCTGTGAAGTGAAAAGAGTCTCTCTCTGCTATCACTGCATTTCATTTCTGCTAGTGTATTGTCTTAATGTGTAGATGCTGCTATGTTCTCCAGTTTTTATTCTCACTAGCCTTTATTTTCCAGCAGCATACTGCAGCCCATTTGAGGTATGATAATCAGTTGATTAGCCAGTGAAGTCGTTTTCCCTGAGGCTCTTTTGTGTGCAAAATCCTCGCACTCAATTGACATGTGGACATCATAAAGCTGATGAAATGCAACTATAATGAACGAGAGGGAACGGCATATGCAGCAGCTGAAATGAAGGGACCCTTCCTACTCGACATGCTAATTCACAAATCTGCTCTCAACTTGTACTCTCTAGAGATCAGGGATGGATATGAATCTCCACAAATGCATATTCAAACACTGCATTGGCCTATGTGCTGTGAAATTCCTGTGTGGATGGGTGATGCTAATTTCCAGACAGATTATATTGCATCAAATGCAGTAATGATCTGACAGTTCATTTGCGCGGAGCCTTATGATCAAAGTTTAATGCACGGATAGGCGCAGGTGTGCAGTAAGCACCAATGAGCTCACTCAGATAGAACCAGGGTCCACTGTCAAATTATCAGTGTTAAAAAGGCTGATGCATGAGGATATTTGAAAGACATTTAAAAAATTAATGTATTCATATTCAAAACATATTGTAACAGCAGTTCATTAGACACAGCGTACTCTACTCCCATAAAACTGACATACGACCTTTAACATTCAGGAACAGTCATACAATGAAGACCCTTACCGCACACTCGCTCAGAAAAGATAAATGTAATTACTAATAGTAATGGAACCAAGCCTATTCTCATTGGGTGTTATTAAAACTATTGACATTTTCACATGTCAGTTGCTGCATGAATGGATTTATTTAAAGGATCTTAAATTTTGATTAAGAAAAACATAATCCCATAAACCAAGAAGTTAGAAGAATTAAGAGGAACAAAAATCAGACGTCTCAAAAGGTATTGTGGCACTGAAATGTCTAATGGTCTAACCCTTACTTTTGAAGTCCAATTTCTGTTATAATTCATGATACAATTTCTATGTTGAAAGAATGATTACAGATAGGAGCTATATATAAATTCTTCAAGGTGTGAATTCATCTTTCTGTACTAAAGAAAGCTTAATTACATTCTTTCCTTTGGAGAATATGATAAATTAATGTTTCCTAATCTTGCATCAAAATAATGGCATTGCATTAACATTTAAAGCAAGCTACTTTTTCATTGATCACTGGTACATTTGAAGAGGTAGAATAACAGTGTTCTAAAGGTTAACCAGATAATTAGTATTGAGTTAACCCAATGTGTTCTGAATAACCTTAGCATTCCAATCCTTCTGTTCACATACTGCAGTAAAAGTCACTGTAAATCTGCAGCAAGAAAATGCATAGAAATGTGTTTTCCAAACATTGCTAAATAAATCAAGATCATGTTTCTTTTTGATTTGAATGTCAATATCATTACAGTTCTCGAAGAGTTATGGAGCTTGCTTCATACCTCTGTGATCACAGGCTCAAGTGCTGGGGAAGTGACACTCCAACCTGCTGACAAAGACATGCGATGAGTGTTGCAAGTACAATAGCTTACCACAGGAAGGGAAAGCATTGATACCGTGAACATGACCTGTGCAATACAATGAGGTCTGGGCTAACACCAAGCCTGACAGTGACAAGATCTCATAGCAGCATCCTGACTCAATCCTCATTGGACCACTGTTTTACCTACGTGTGCTGATGTATTTAAAAAGAAACAGAATGTACAAGGCAAATCTTTATATTTTTCACAAAGAAACGGTTAAAAAAAAAATTCTATGTTAATTTAATTAACTTGTTAGTAAACGGGAACCAACTGTGTTGGCTCCTGAAATCTGACACCTGAATCACAATGAAATGAAGATCCATGTATATCCGGTGGGAATGTAGATAGCACACCAGTTTCTTGTTGCCTGATCACTCCCATGATTGCCGAATCCAGACAGCCATACTGTTCATTGGCTGCTTGTTTCAGCAGGGCCTAATATCATGAATAGCTTGTGTCAATTAAAGCCAGCCAGCAGTGTTTGAAGCAGGCCTATACCGCTCAAAGAGGAGAAGCATTGTGACTGGAGCAGATGAAAGTAAACATTCTCTATCTGAAGCTGAACCCAAAACCTCTGACTGTATGGATTGCTGACACTGAACTGAAGGCCTTGGTCAGAAGGTGAAAAGAGATGAGAGATTTTTTTTTGTCTGTAGTGATTGGAGAGCACTTCTG
Source organism: Mobula birostris (assembly GCF_030028105.1). Taxonomy (NCBI): domain Eukaryota; kingdom Metazoa; phylum Chordata; class Chondrichthyes; order Myliobatiformes; family Myliobatidae; genus Mobula; species Mobula birostris. The sequence goes on along the minus strand of NC_092375.1, from coordinate 167,560,315 downwards.
GTACAGGCTCAGAAAGATGCAGGTAGCCCTGCAGGTCATTCCTAGAAATTATGACCTAAGATTATGGAAATAGTTCTGCAATTGGTTTAGTGACCCCATTAACATGTTGAATTGCAGCAGAGTTCTACAGAAACCTCACTTTGAGGAGTTTTATAAAGCTACCTACAGACGATGGCTCATGAATATGCAGCATGAATATTTGTTGCAATATCAGTCTGGCAAAAAGCTAATAGGTGATATATCAAAAAAGATTGAATCGAGTACCATCATGACATGGGGCTGTGACAGGGACTGGAGTAGATTCATCCCATGGCAAACTGGACACCAATTCTGTTTGTGCATTTGTAATTAGCCATCTTGCAAGAGCTGATGGACAATGTAACAGTTCCATTACAATTCATTCCACAAGCAGCAGTCACCTAATATCTGAGTGCTTTAATGGTTTCAATCAGAGACTATGAAAACTCAAGAGTGATTGTAAATAATCCCAGTTAGGCCAGCAACACGTCCAATAAATGTCTAGGGCTGCTTATGTATTTAGCTCAGGGAGTAACTTATTACCGATTCCATATTTAACCCCTCAACCCAATGAGCCTATGTTAGCTTTCAGAGCAATCCTGTTCCCCTACTAATTTTCACCATAACCTAATATCACATTCCTACCACTGCCCCCCCGCCCCCAAAGATTCTATCACTCACTTACACACGAGAGTGAAGTTACACTGGCCAATTAATCTACCAACCTGGGCATTGTGCAGGAGGAAATTGTAGCACTTGAGGGTAAGTACACACCGGAGGTCAGGATGGAAGTTGCTGGGTCTTTGGAGCTGTGAGCCAGTATCTCTGGCAGCTGTGCTGCTCCATGGAGCATGAAGGTGCTGTCATTTCTCCGGAAGGCACATTCATCATCCCACCGTACTGACGTTCTGCCACTGGCCTGGCTCCTGCTTATGATTACCCTTCATAGCAACCTGCAACCTGCGGCTGCGGTACCCCAAGTGAGCAAACATCCAACAACCTGCTTGCAACTATTTGGAGGTCACTTAGAAACAGTAGGCCAAGCAAAGACATGCGGATGACAGGTAGTAATGATATCTAGTGAACAATTTTATGGGCTTGCAATTACTTGGATGTTGATTTGCCTGAAATTGGCTGCCATAGTTTCTGTTGAACAACACTTAGATGAACAATAATAGAGAGATGGGAGTTAGGCCACAATGGGGATCTGGGTTTCTTTTGTTCAGAATCATGTTGTCTATTGCTAAGAGATATTATTGTTCATCCTTATGATGGTGAGGAGCAGTTGTGTGAGAGAGTTCTGATGTTGCTGTTGTGGGTGTGGTAGGGAGAAGGTGAATTTCTTAAATAATAAATGAAAAACCTATTTTGAACAAAACATACAGTTTTGGACCACAGATCAAGATCTGAGTGTTCATTAACTTTCAGGCTGCATTCACAGAGATAAAATTAGAACATGTTTAACATCTTTGCATTTGAGAGAAGTTGCATGGTAGCACTGAGCCTGTAAATAATATTCTTTTGCAACCATGGCACAAGACTTGGAACTGGTTGAATGACCCCACTGGATCCCCTCACTGGGACGTTTGAAGCTTCTGATTCAGTCTTGTGGTCAGAACAACTAACTCATAATTTTATGTTCAATGGTGATCCCCAAGAACAATCATTATCTGAAAGAGCTATCTATTTAGTGGCTGAATATGGCAAGGCGATGAATAATATCAGAATAAAAGTATCATGTGCGCTTTCTGAATACTTGGCATTAATTATGAAATTTTTTACTTGTAGTACTATCCTATTTAGGGAGTGACTAAATTAAGCTGTTTAAGAGTACAACACCCCACGAACACTGTCTATCATGCAGTGAACTTCAGGGAAGCTCATAATCCCAGCAAGTTCTCATGCCTACTCATTTTTTTGCCGTCAGTAGAAGGTATCACTAACATTGTGCATGTAAAAGTGAAAGGCAACTTGTGAAGTATTTGCATGGCTGGAACTGTAACTATAATAGGCAGCACATATAAATTTATTGTATTTCTTTTGCTCTTCAACAGATAGACCGTAAGATAATGGACCGGTATTATGCCATTCTGCCCATTGAGTCTGCTCCACCATTTGATCATGATCATCCTCATTCTCCTGCCTTCTCTCCGTTACCCTTGACACCCTTACTACCCTTACCGATTAAGAACCTACCAACCGCCACTTTAAATATACCCAGTGACTTGGCTTCCACAGTTGTCTATGACAATGAATTTCACAGATTCACCGCCCTCTGCCTAAAGATTGAAAGTAGCGGAAATCTTCTCAGAAGGCCATCCTAGCTAGAATTCACCTGCCCTCTTTCTCCTGTCTCCTTTGCTATGAGGTGTGATTGATAAGTTCGTGGCCTAAGGTAGAAGGAGTCAATTTTAGAAAACCTAGCACATTTATTTTTCAACATAGTCCCCTCCTACATGTACACACTTAGTCCAGTGGTCATGGAGCATACGGATCCCTTCTTTGTAGAAGTCGTCCACAGCAGGGGTGATTGATAAGTTTGTGGCCTACGGCAGAAGGAGATGAGTTATTAACTTCAAACTTTCTGCATTTTCACTCAAAAAGTTGAACTGCACGTGCATGTAACGAGAGCAGTGGTCCACAGCAGGGGTGATTAATAAGTTCGTGGCCTAAGGTAGAAGGAGATGAGTTATATAGCTCTGGTTACATGCACGTGCAGTTCAACTCTTTGAGTGAAAATGCAGAAAGTTTGAAGTTAATAACTCATCTCCTTCTACCTTAAGCCACAAACTTATATCAATCACCCCTGCTGTGAACCACTTCTGGAGGTCCAAGACGCCAACTTCTACAAAGAAGGGATCTGTATGCTCCACGATGGCTGGACTAAGTGTGTAAATGTAGGAAAAAGAAATGTGCTAGGTTTTCTAAAATTGACTCCTTCTACCTTAGGTCATGAACTTATCAATCACCCCTTGTAGGTCTCATCTATCGCCCTGCTCCTCCTACATGAAGATTACTGTAGCTTGTAGTAGTGCAAATTCATTCTTAAGCTTATCTTTCTTTTAAACTTGTTCCTAAGACTTCCAAAAGTGGCTTTTAGCCCACTTTAATATAATAAACTATTGTCCAATCATTAATTAACAAACCATTGTGTAATTAAACAGCACTTTTTTTAAATTTAGAGATACAGCCTGGAGTATGGAATAGGCCCTTCCGGCCCTTCAAGCTGTGCTGCCCAGCCTAACCCTAGCCTAATCACGGGACAATTTACAATGACCAATTAACCTACTAACTGTAGCTCTTTGGACTGCGGGAGGAAACCGGAACACCCAAAGAAAACCCATGCATTCCACAGGGAGGACATTGAAACATCTTACAGAAGACGCCAAGATGAGCTCCAAACTCAAACTCTGAGCTGTAATAGTGTTGCGCTAACTACTGTGGTGTCCTAGTGCAGGCTTTCCTCCTATTCAGACCTGCTACCTAAACATGGTTGAATAGTTAACCACATAACCACATATAAAATTTCATGGTTACGTGCTGCATGCTGCCTGACCCCATCCATTTGTGTATAGTGTAAAAAATACTCCAAGTACACAGACGTTTGCAATCTATAATTCCTTTATGCACCACGCTTGCATTAAATTTCAAATCCTCCTTTGCAGTCATTTTACTGATGAAAGTCAGTCTTGTACTGCTTAAAAATACACATTCCATCAAATGAATTTCTTTTTTATTAATGATTTCATCGGATGCCGGATTTGCCAATAAGACTTACATTTATTGCTCATAGGAAATGGTGATGATCTACAGTACTTTCTTAAACCTTGATAGTTCTTCTGTTGCAGATACTTTCACTCTGCTGTTGGAGCAAGAGTTCTGGAATTTAGACTCGACAATAAAGGAATGACATATATTTTGAAGTGATGATGGTATGCAACCTAGAGGGGAAACTTGTACAAAATGACATCTCGGTTCACTTGCTGCCTTTGTTCTTCTTGATAGCAGAACTCTCAAGTTTGAGATGTGCTTGTTGGAGTATAATAGGCAATTTTGTACATGCTGCACACTGCAGTCACTGTGGAGAAAATGAATGCATAGTGTGGTGTATCTAGTCGTGTTCCTTTGTCCTGAGTGGTGTAAAGATTCTTGAACTTTATTAAAACTGCATAATTCAGTGAAGGGAGAACATGCTATCCATTCGGACAAGGGAGAGTGTGCCTTGCAGATGGTGAAAAAGACTTTGCTGTCTCAGAGAAACGCAGAAAATAGGAGCAGAAATAGGCCATTCAGCCCTTAGAGCATAGTCTACCATTTAGTAAGAACTTGGCTGATCATCTATCTCAGTACTGTATACTCATTCTCTCCCAATGAGCCCTTGAACACCTCTTCCATTAAGGCATTGAAATCCCTCTTAAATAGATTCAGTACTTTGTCTTCGACAGCTCTCTGTGGTGGCCAATTCTCTAAGTTTCCATCCTCTCTTAGTGAAGGAAAACATCAAAAAGCAAATTTACTATTGTCTTCATTGCACCAACACAGACTTTGGTTGTGAAGGAATGGCTATTTGATGATCAAGACATGAGACCTGGCATAAAGTTCATGGTCTATTGGGCAGCAATGTCCATTTATATACTTCTGAGACATGGAATATGTAAAGGATATCTCTGCAGAATACTCCAAGTTCACTCTTAGGATAAGCAAACCACTGTCAGCATCCTCTTTTAGACCAACACACCTGCTATTAAGGTGTTAGTTATGTTCAGTTATCTATATGGGTAGGACTCATTGTTCACAAGCCCAAGATTAGACTACTGAAAGAGTCTTTCTATCTCAAGATTGCATATAGGCACAGGATAGAAAATCAAGGATGTATTTAAAGCCTTCATGAAGAAATGCTGCGAATGCTCCTGTCCCGTGATTTTCAGAGTGGAGAAGGAACATTCGGAATAGTACTGTATTGAGAATCGTGAGTACATATGTTGAGGATGCACAGATGCCCTCCATAGGTGACAGAAGGAAATTCCCAGCCAACCACAGCATCGTGTACCTCCTGCCCCATCTCTGGCACAGCCTGCAGTTCTCTTATTTGCCTCCCATAAAACCACAGTGGAATCATGTCATCCTTGATCCTGAAAGATTGCTTGAGAGGATTTTTTTCCCTCAGGCCTAAATCTCTTGTCCTATAGCCTGAGATTAAACTCTTTAATTCTTCACACCACAGCCAAGCGTAACACTCTCTGCTCATTAAGTCTTTTTAACTCCATCATAATTTGATAAGTTCAAGTTGTATTTCCTTTAAACATTGGTAAATACAAACCCCTTAAGCAGAACTGTAAAAGCAATAACTTGTGCACCTTACACATTTGCTCTGGAGAAATAAAAACCAACACCCCATGCACGCTGGCTGTTTGTTGCTCCTGTAATTAGACTGGTGAATCTTCATTTCACTACCTCTTTGGCAAGTTCATTCTTTTCAGATATGGAGACCAAACCCTCACTAAGTACCCATTGTGTGGCTTCAGTATAATTGTAGAAAGTTCAATTTGCACCTGCACTCATTGTGATGGCCAAGATATTAATTGCCCTCTTAACTGCTTGCTTCATCTGCATTATATTTGCTTTCAGTGACTGGTGTACACCTGTCTCTCTATACGTCAGCATAATTTAAATCATACATCACCTTTCAGCTCCTCTGACTAAAGTTAATGTATAGTTGGCCCTCCGTATCCACGGGTTCCGCATCTGCGGATTCAACCAATCGCGGATCGAAAATATCTATCGCGGATTGTGGGGTTGCGTCTGTAGTGAACATGTTCAGACTTCTTTTGCTTGTCATTATTCAGGTCTGGAGACTGGGGGGCTTACAGCTTAGCCAGGGCCAACCTGAGGAGGGGAATCTCTCAGGCTAAACACATATACAAACAGAGAATCGAGGCGCATTTCAACTCCTCGGACCCCCGGCGCATGTGGCATGGCATACAGGTCATTACAGACTTCAAACCACCTAGTACTGTGCCCCCTTCCAGCTCTGCTTCCCTCCCTGATGAGCTCAATTACTTCTACGCTGGCTTTGACTGAGAGAACAAGGAGGTCACCCTCAAAGCGGATCTCCCACCTGGTGAACTGCCTCTCTCACTTTCCACCTCCGATGTTTGCGCCACCCTGAGCAGGGTGAATGTACGGAAGTCAGCTGGTCCGGATGGAATACCTGGCCGTGTGCTCAGAGTCTCTGCAGGGCAGTTGGCCGGGGTCTTCACGGACATTTTTAATCTGTCCCTGGCCCAAGCAGTTGTCCCCACAAGTTTCAAAATCACCACCATCGTGCCAGTGCCGAAGTATTTCACTGCCAGGGGCCTGAATGACTTCCATCCAGTTGCACTCACCCCCATCATTGCAAAGTGCTTTGAGAGAATAGTTCTATCACATCTGAAATCCTGTCTGTCCATTATCCTGGACCCCCATCAATTTGCCTATGGCACTAACTGGTCAACAGAGGATGCCAATTCCACGGCATTTCACTCTGCCCTGACCCACCTGGACAGCCCCAACTCCTACGTCAGAATGCTGTTCATTGACTTTAGTTCGGCATTCAATACTGTGATTCCCTCCAAGCTGATCACCAGACTTCGCCAGCTTGGTATCAGCTCTTCCCTCTGCAATTGGACCTTGGACATTCTGACTAACAGACCCCAATCAGTTAAGTTAGACAACCTCTCCTCCTCCACTCTCACCCTGAACACCGGCGTGCCTCAAGGCTGTGTGCTGAGCCCTCTTCTGTACTTCCTTTTCACCTATAACTGTTTTCCTGTACACGGTTCTAACTCCATAATCAAGTTCGCAGATGACACCATGGTAGTTGGCGTGATTAGAGGGGATAATGAGGCAGCCTACAGCGACGAGGTCCAGCACCTGGCTGCGTCCTCAACACCCAGAAGACCAAGGAGATCATTGAGGACTTCAGGCATGCTAGGAGCCACACTCACATCCCCATCTACATCAACAGAGCTGTAGTGGAGCTTGTATCAAGCTTCAAAATCCTTGGTGTCCACATTTCCAAGGATCTCACCTGGTCCCTGAACTCCTCCATCCTGATCAAAAAGGCGCCACAGAGCCTTTATTTCCTGCGGAGCATCAAGAAAGCTCACCTCTGTCCCAGGATACTGACGGACTTTTACTGCTGTACCATTGAGAGCATACTCACCAACTGCATCTTAGTGTGGTATGGCAATTGTCCCATATTGGACCACAAAGCACTTCAGCGTGTGGTGAAAACTGCCCAGCGGATTATTGGCACCCAATTGCCCACCATTGAGAATATCTACCATAAGTGCTGCCTGGGCAGGGCGAAAAGCATTATCAAGGATGCATCTCACCCTAACTATGGACTTTTTACTCTCCTCCCATCCGGCAGGTGCTACAGGAGCCTCCGCTCCCACACCAGCAGGCACAGAAAGAGCTTTTTCCCTGAGGCTGTGACCCTGCTGAACCTCACATCACAGTGCTAAGCAGTATTGCACCCATATTGTACTGTCTCAGTACTTTTATATTTGTGTGCTGTAGCACTTGCTTTTTATTTGTAGTTATTTTGTAAATAACACTATTCTTTGCATTTCTGGTCAGATGCTAACTGCATTTCATTGGCTTTGTATCTGTACTCGGCACAATGACAATAAAGTTGAATCTAATCTAATCTAAACAATACAGTATAACAAATATTTACATAGCATTTATATTGTATTAGGTATTATAAGTAATCTAGAGATCATTTAAAGTATACGGGAGGATGTGCGTAGGTTATATGCAAATACTATGCCATTTTATATAAGGGACTTGAGCATCCGCGGATTTTGGTATCCACAGGGGGTCGTGGAACCAATCCCCTGCAGATACCGAGGGACGACTGTATATCAGAGGGAGAGTGATATGCCATAGGATGCACAGTCTCAGACCTGTTCCTGTAGCCACAATATTTATGTGATTGGTTCAGTTTCTGATGATGCCCAAATCCTTAATAGTGGATGACATACCCATTGTAATGCCGTTGAATCTTATGTATAGGAGGTTGTGTCTCCAATTGGAAATTGCAATTGCTTCGCAGTTTTATTGTGGAAATGGTATTTACTATTTATCAGATTGGATATTATCTTAATTTTCTGCATGCAGGGATAGAGTTGAACATTGTGTGACCAGCAGTGAACCGTGTTGAGACTGATCAAAGTCACCGGAGAGACACTAAAGCTGGTGATATTGAAGTCTTTATTCAGCACAACAAGCAGGCGTCATTCTGGAGACACTCTCAGTAGAGGCTCACACACCCAAAGGCATGTCACATTTTTATACCCTTAAGATCAAGGGTAACAGTAGGTGATAAAATACAATTTCAATAGTTACAATGACATTGTTTCCTTTAATATTTTGGGTTGACAAATGGTTCCTTGGAGATACATAGTAGAAGCACACTGTAATTGATAAGACATCTCTGAAGGTCCAAATGCCTTTGGGAGAAACTAATTAACACAAATATTCAAAAAACTTTTGATGACAGAGACCCAAAATTAATGTTGTCAGGGCTGTCTCTGAGCACACAAATATGGTAAGCACACAAAAACTATTAATTGCCTTTTCCTGTGACCATGTTTGGTATGCTACCTGACAACATCCGTCTGATATGCCAGCGAGCACTTAAATCACAATGGTGCAAATAATTTAGCCATGTTGCCTGGTTTGATGTAATCCAATTAATACAAACCCTATTGTTTTAACGTTTGGCTGTTGCATATGCAATCTCTTAGTCTGTGGAGCAGCTTGTACTGTTAACTTTAATTTACTGCTTGCAATTTACAAAAAAAAACCTGAAGGCTAATTGCAAACTTCCTGAACTTATTCACATTTACAATGAGAACGGAAGGCTGGTTGTTGTTTGAATTAATAACTACTATATTCACATAACTCGAGAATACTCCCTAACAAACATTCTCCCATTCTGACTCTGTGAAGCAAATGATCATAGGAAAAGCAGAAGGATGTTGTGACACCTCTCCTTGTCTTAAAACTTCAACAGGTGGCACTTAAGCAGAACTGTAAAAGCAATAACTTGTGCCCCTTACACATTTGCTCTGGAGAAATAAAATCAAACACGCCATGCACGCTGGGATGTAGATACCTTCAAAGAGTGAGTTTAATTGGGTATGATCAACACGGGCTTAGCAGAAGGAGATGTCTATCAGGGTGTACAATGCCAGAGATGAGGAAGGGTCCCAATACCTAACTGAAGAGGAGTTGTATGTTCTTTCTTCTTCAGCCCTTTACCTTTTCCACCTATCACCTCCCAGCTTCTCACTTCATCCCCCTCCCCCAACCACCTGGCTTCTCTTATTACCTTCCAGCTACTCCCAACTTCTCATTTGGCTGCTTCTTTCCTTTCCAGTCCTGATGAAGGGTCTCGGCCCTAAACATCGACTGTTTATTCCTTTCCATTGATGTTGCCAGACCTGCTGAGTTCCTCCAGCATTTTGTATGTGTTACTCTGGATTTCCAGCATCTGCAGAATCTTTTGTGTTTATGAAGGGGAGTTGGTTGTTTGGGTTACCTGTTAATTTACAACTGATTCATTAGAGAATTGAGATAATTAGAGTAGTGAAAGGCAGGCAGCATTTCTCAATGATTTGCCTAAGTTTTGGATTGTTGTCAAATATCTACAAATTAAGATGATTAAGTGCAAGTTCACATTCAGTTTATTGTTATTCAACCATACACGTGTATACTGTCAAACAAAACAATGTTCCTGCAGACTGAGGTGCACAGTACAGTACATATAACTCACACACACAACACATAAAGTAATATTAACACAAATAAATTAACATATAATAAGCAGCATTTATGAAACATTAAAAAGTATTCAGTATAATGCTACTGGGGCTTCATACATGATGAGACCCGGGCGGTGACAGGGAGTTCATTAGTCTGTATCCCATCCTAACTGTTCTAGCCCTAAAGCTAAGGTACCTCCTGCCTGATGGTAGGGGGTCAAAAAGATTGTTGGATGGATGGGAGGGAGCATTGACAATGCTAAGAATCCTGCGTGTGCATTGCTCTGGATAAATACCTCTGATGGGTGGATGGGTGTAAGAGAAACCCTCTCAGAAGTCCTGCAAAACCTTTGAAGGGAGTTGTGGTCAGAGGCCTTGCAATTCCTGTACCAGATGGAGATGCTGCTGGCCAGGACACCCTCAATGGTGCTCCTGTAAAAAATTAATTAGAATGGGAAGGCTGGTGGGTGGGGGTGGTGGGAGGGGGAGTCTTGCTTGTCTCAATTACCTCAGGAAGCAGAGATACTGCTGTGCCTTCTTGACCAAAGAGAGTGTTGAGGGACCAGATGTGATCGTCCAACTATTAATCACAACTATCTTCCTTTTTTGCATTGGCATTTTCCCATTATTCCATTGACTTAAGCAATACTAGCACCTTGATCCCACACTCAATGAAGGGCACGCTCCTCTCATCTCTCAATTCTAATCTTGGACCAAGGCTGTACTGAAGCTAAAGCTGAGAAGTCTTTGCAAGATGCAAAGTGGGCATTCCTAAGCAGATCACTGGTGAAAAAATGCTGCTTTGTAGCATTGTCAATGACGCCTTCCATCATTTTCCTGATGATTGAGAATGGACTGATTGGGGAAGAAAGGTAGGGGGAATAGAGAGTAGTTACAAGTAATTAGCCAGTTCAGGTTTGTCCTACCTATAATGAACAACATAAACTTAGGTCGTTTACTAATTGGCCTCCGGATTGTTATGACTGAGGATTGAGGAGGAATAATCCAAAAAAATCATAAAACTAGCCATTTAACGGATGAACCTTTCACAGAAGAATTAGTTGAAATTTGGAATTTTAAACAATCCCTGCCAGATTCAGCCCATTTTCCCTACCCCAATACTCTGACACACCCGATCTCAAGAATTAACAGACAATTACCTGTAAATGATAAATAGCAAATACTGATACTTTTATGTTAATTAACTATATTGGGGATATGCAGCTGAGGTAAGAAAAAAAAGTTGAAAGAGTGGGCTCAAGGTGGCAGAATAGCTGATTTCTATTCAAATGTGTTCTGTGTAACAGATCATTCATCAAAAATAGCAACTTTATCTTAAGAAGAGAACTGTAAAAACAAATTTATTCTCATTGTTATATAAATAACCACTGATATTGCTTGAAGACTACCTCCAGATTTTCCAGCAATTTTTGTTCCACAGATGAAATAAAAATCCTATGATGCATTAATGAGCCACATAATCTCGTTTTCCTATTAAATTAAAAGATATTAACATAAATATTTAATTGTAATTTGCAAAACTTCTGCAACTCTTGTAATATCTAGTTTATTTATATACAGACTCTTCGCTTTGTCCTACATGTCAGAGCACTCTTTCTGTGATGGGGGCTTTGTAAGCTCATTTCCATACATTAGATGCAGTCCTCTATGTATAACACATAGTTGGGCACCTCACACAAACTGGCTCCTTTCAATCATTTTACATTTTATAAGCTATAATGTCTTCCTGTTTAGCTTAGGAATTAGAACACCAGGCCAATCATAGTGGCATATCACTGTCAAGAACCTGCACAGGGAGGAATGATTCAGAGGCATTTTGATATCTGGTTACCACTCAAACTATATATCTAAGCAAACCACCGCTATATTGTGAATTGTTTTGCTACAAGATGAAGGACACATAAATTTAGTGGTACCATAATAAACTGGACAAGTATCGATTCTTACTGCGCTTTTAATAGCATATTGAAGTCATGACTTGCGGACTCTCAGTAGGAAGTAAATAGGAAATACAATCAGGCTGCAAATTCCAATCACTTTGGCACAAGTAAATAAAAGAACTAGAAACGGTAAACAAATTTTAGTTGTTTTTTTGTATGTTATGGGTTGAAAAGCTAACAATACAGAGACAATTGAATACTTCTGTCTCTTGTCAGTTCCATATACTTCAGCTTTGCTAAGCTAATAATATGGAAGCATCTTAGAACAGTATTTTAAATGTAGGAGAGATGCTGATTATACAAATCTCTCTAAAAGCATAATTATCTAAAGCATCCATATAATGTTTAAAATATGAAGTTGTCAATGTTAATTTAAAATTGTATTGTTTGACATTCTTTCATGGGAGAAATTATTTTGGGGTATTTGTAGTGGTGACCACAAATCAGCTGTAAGAAATCATGTTTTTTAGTTATGTAATGAAGTTTCAATGGCTGACTTCATTAACTTGTTTTTATTTGCTGTGTATTGCTGCAGAAGCTTTACAGCCCATTAACTGGGGTCTGGTGTCATTAAGGTTTAACATTAATGAACTGCAATTAGCATATGATATGTAATAATCACACAGTATTTCAAGCACACATTATAAGATGCCACCATTACACATTTTTATATTATTCATCCCTTTGCTGTTAATACTAGTTTATTTCTATGTTTTCATTTTAATGAATTGTATAAGGGTTTTCAATCAGTCGTCTTCTTGAGACATGTTGGAAATCGCTTTCAGTAAAGGTCTATAAGTTTTGGAATTCCTTAATTTTGCCATTTTGCTCATTAATTTACTTAGTGTTCTGTAATTTATTTGATAGTGATTAGTCTTACTTGGAAAGCAGAATTTCTGTTGCCAAAAATAAATATTAGGATGTGCTTTTTAATTTCTAAATACCAATCAATTTCTATTATAACATTTATTAAGAGTTATTTTTGAAGTACTGTATATGATGTCCAATAGTAAACATTAAAATTAATCCAAAATTTACAACAGAAATCACTTTCATCCATGTTACTTCATGATGTTAACCCCAGAAAAATATGGTTAGAAACTGAACAATTATCCAAGCTGTGTATAATATCTCAGTTTTAATGGTGTACATTTATTTGTGTCATTTATCAGAACTAACTGAATACCTGATTAACGTATCCATCACTGAGTGCTTGTATGTAAAATAAAATACTCGATTTTTTAAAACTTAGAAATGCTATCAAGTTTATCAACAGATTGATGGAAAAATTGTATTTTTGGGATATTAGAAAACTTCTTAATTTCTATTCTTCTGTAGGCATTCCCTTGTGTATTGTAATTTTGTATCCAATGAATCTGAGATATAGCTGTTTTAACTTGCTAATCTCGCCAAAAGATATTTCCTTGATTTGAATTCCACTTTGGTGGTTCATATGAAGTTTTAATATCTCTGCATCTTTCATAACCTAAAAGTATGAACAAAAACAATCTATTTTCAAAAACAGCTCTATCTTCAATGGAGGAATTACTTTTGTTAGAATTAAGTTATTATAAATACTTACAAATAAATACATTACCTTTATAATGGTCTATCGAACTGTGGTCCAGTGTTTACAGTGAACACATTAAAAAATTGACTTGCTAATGGTAACTTTTATTCAGTAACCATGGGTTACCGTGTCATGTGATATGACACCAACTACAGACAGTGCTGATTAGTAGCATCCAGTTCTGTCCATCTCTGTGCATCAGTGAACCATCTGGTCGTTTATTCACTAATAAGCCCCTAATGGCCCAAATATTCACTGGCCTGTCATTGTGACATGCCATAAAATGCCTACATCTTTCAACTTGCTTTGACATGTTGCTTGTTTCACATCAGAACTCGTCACTTACAGGAAAAGAGCTCAGAGGGTAAAAACTTGACCTAATCGGCAGTGTTAACATAGAGACAGTGTCTTTGTTATCAGTTTGCAAGCCTGCGATCATGTAAATGACCCTTCTTTGACGGCACCATGTTTTCAATATTCCTGAAGATAATTTTTAACTGCCCATAAATTTAAACAAAGTTGGATTTCATATATTTTTAATTACAAAGGTAGTTTCAAAATCTTGTAACTGGGTAAAATAACATTGTGTTTTACTGTTATTTTATAAAATATAGTATTCCTGTGAAACATGATTTTATATATGACATAGCAACGTTGCATTATGACATGTTGAAGTTTATAAATGATGTTTTGAACAAAATCTTTCATTCTGAATTGTCAAAGATGGATCAAGTTCAATACGGTATTTTCGTGGCTTACAAAACTACTGGCTTTATATTTTATACCAAAACATTGATTTGACTTTTGTAAGTAGAATGCTTCTTTCTTTCTCTTGGAAGTCTCAGTGAGCAAAAGATAACATCCTGGAACCTCGTCAAAGATCTGGAATTAAAACTTTGTTGACCATGTTAAGAAATTAAGATTCAATGTAAGCTTTTCCTTTACGGAAAAATGCTCACATTTTTGCTGCTTGGCACAATTAATATGTCAGCATCTTATACTTTTCCAGAATATTATTATGTACCAGCTCCTTGAGATCAGAATGCGCCACTCTATAAAATATGACTAGTAAGATTATTATGTGTAGTTTCTCACAAAAATGATCTGAAGCTTTGGAGTCCTGTTAGATATGTGATAAAAAAAAACCCTTGGACAATATAGTAGTAAGAAGATAAGTTTGAATCCTAGGAATAAATTCATTAGGATATTTTTAAAGTAACATTTGATGACAATTTTTTTGAAAGTGGCTTCCTGAGAGATTTTTTTAAATTTATGATAAACTGCTTGAAGCTGAACACAAATATAAATCCAGACTACTTGCATCATCTATAATTGCATATCATTGCTGATGCTTTGCAATAGTTCAACTATGCAAAAATGTTGATGATTTTCATTTGTACTCAGTGTCTGAGGTTTCTTGCTTAAGTGTCCAACAATAACAAGTCAGCATTGATGGATTCCAATTGCCCCGATACTGTTTCTCCATGACCAGAATGTCCTGGTGAAACCTTTTGCCATTCTGGTCACTGACAGTGCCAAGGTTTGTGGGGAAGAAGTCTAAATGAGCATCCAGAAAAATAATATTTAGTGATATATTGCACTTATTGGTTTTGTATGCTTGAAGCATGTTGTCAAACAGCTGCATGTAGTTTGGTGCTCTGTAATTGCCAACAAAGTTTTCAACAACATACTTGAATACTTTCCATGCAATTTTCTCCAGTCCCATTAGAAGTTCTTTGAATTGTTCGTCATTCATGACCTGTCAGATTTGTGGACCAACAAAAATGCCTTCCTTAATCTTCCAGAATCAGTTATTCTGACTTGAATTATGAATTCAAAGAAATATTATAGGCAATTTCAAAAACATGGTATGTGAGAGGGAAAATTCATGGTGATTTTCATGATCAGCAGCCCAAATTCAATAAGGTACAGGAAGTATTCAGGAACCAAAATCTTTGTTGCCCAGTGTAATCATAGTTCAGCACTACCGATTTTTCTAGATGCATTTGCAGAGAAAATTTGTCGCAATCTATGGGATTAAATTGAGGACTTCCATTGGTTGGGGTTGATCATGGATATTGCATCTTAACTGTCTACGTGATATGCAGCCTGGGCAATACGATATGGGGAGCAAGCTGTTGCCCTTGCAGCCAGCTCCCCCTCTCCACACAGCTAATGAATCCAGAGGAACAGCAGAGTATGATAAAGTTTGGGGTTAAATTAGTGATAACAAATAAAGCAGGGCAGAGGACTAACACTAAACTGCATGGCAATCAGACCACAAAATAACTGGTGGGAAGTTCTTACGGGTGTTCTGCGCAGATTTCTGAAGCAAGATCCTTAAAATCTTTCGAGACTTGAATAGATTTGCTCTATTCAGAACTTGGAGTGCATAAATAACACTGATCTTTTCAATATTGTGTAGCCTTACTGGTGGTCCTTTAAAGGCTGTTGGATAGCATTCAAAACTAGACAGAAAACTATGCACACATTTGTAATTCTCTGGAGTTGGCAGGAGTATTTCCTGAAAGTGCAAAGTGCTGCTGGTGCAGAGTAGACTGTCAGTCTTGATCACTTCTGCCCCGGCCCCAAACCATAATCATTAGGGGTTTGCCTCTTGGATTTGTGCAGAGTAAAACTGGAAGGCCCCAACACGGAGATATTTGATTACTGCTGCTGCGCAGGCTGAACTTTAATGTATGGCAAAGCAGAAAATGCTGGAAATAGTCAGCAGGTCTGGCCACATTGCTGGAAGAGAAATAGAGTCCACGTTACATTTCAGAGGCGCTTTGTTGGAAGTGAAAGGGGAAGCAGAACGACACTTCTGCAAGCTAGGGATGGCTGGAAGTGGCTGTAAAATCACAAGTAAATAAAAATTGGAGATGCCGGGAATCTAAAACAAAGACAGAGGATGAAATTTTTCAATTTTCACTTGCATATTGGATTTGCTGCCACTTTTCTCCCAGGAATGCCTAACCTGAAGAAATTTCACTCTATTCACCTTTTCAGTTCTGACCTATTCATAATGTTCATTTTCAAACAAGTGGACTATGTAGCCACTTTCCTCTGCACTCTCCCAGAGCTGTTCTGATGTTCTTGTTGTTGAGTTCAAGATCTTTTTATTTTTGATTTCTTACATTATCATTTGACCTAATCTGCTTTCCTTTGTGACACACACAAGATGCTGGAGGAACTCAGCAGGTCAGGCAGCATCTATGGAAATGAGTAAACAGTCGATGTTTCGGGCGGAGACCCTTCTTCAGGACTTTTTCCTTCAGGATTGGTTTTAATCCTGACTATTTGTCAATGCAGTCTTGTGTCATTTTTATTGTAGCTTAGAAATTCATTATTGTCTCAGCTAATTCAGTTCCAAGCTGCTTTTCTAAAAATACAGTTGATGACTGGAGATTGTAGTGGGGATCAAAATCTATAGGCAGGAAAATAATATCACAGTTTAAAATTTAATAGCAGGATTACTACATTTAAAATCATCTCTTCTAATTAACATCTCTTAGTTTCATAAATTGAAATACATTATTGTGATGAATTTTTGGAATGAGCTACCAGAGTAACTGGCAGAGGCAGGTACAATTACAATGTTTAAACAACATTTAGCCAGAGAGATGGATAGTACAAGATTAGAGAGATTTGACCCAAATGCAGGCAAATTGGACCAGCTCAGGTGGGCAACTCGGTCTGTATGGATGAGTTGGGCTGAAGGGCCTGTTTGGACTAAGGTTTATTATCTCTGATATATGTTGTGAAAGTTGTTGTTTTGCAGCAGCAATGCAGTGCAATACTAAATTACCACAAATTACAATCAAATATTTAGTTATATTACAGTAGTGTGGTTGTGTGTGTATGTATGTAAGCAAGAAGGTGTAACTTGCTTAAGGACATGCACAAAGTACACCGGGCAACTAGACAACCCTTCATCCACCAGCATCAGGCAGCATTGGCAGGCAGCTCGGAGGAAAGTACAAAAGGCAATACAGGCCATACAAAAGAGTGGTGGTCTGAAAAAGCACAGGAAATCCAGTCCTTTGCCGATAATAATGACATGCATAATTTTTATAATGCTGTCAAAACCATCTATGGCCCAATAAATCGATGCATTACTCCCCTGAAAACAGCAGATGGTCTAACATTTCTGAAGAATCAGAATACCATTCTCCTGAGGTGGGCTGAGCATTTTAATGCCCAGCTTAATCAGGACTCTGACGCAGACCCCACCATCCTGGACGAACTGCCTGGACTTCCTTCTATCCACGACCTCATTCTACCACCAACCTTCCAGGAGGTTCTATCAGCTGTCCATTCCCTTAAGAACAACAAGTCCCCTGGCACTGACAATATCCCTGCTGAGTTACTGAAGAACGGAGGGTACATGTGTATGCACACCCTCTACCAGTCCATCACCAAGGCCTGGACTGATGAGAACATCCCACAGCAATGGAGAAATGCAAACATCATTGTCTTTTATAAGAACAAGGGTAACAAGGCCATCTGCGGCAATAGTATGGGCATATCACTCCTTTCTGTTGCTGGAAAGGTCCTGGCTAAGGTGATGCTTCAGAGACTCATCAGCAACATCACCAAGTCAATGCTGCCTGAATCGCAGTGTGGATTTAGGAAGAACAGGAGTACGATCGACATGATCTTCACAGCCCGGCAGCTTCAGGAAAAGTGCCGGGAGCAACATCAGGACCTGCTTATGGCCGTTGTCAACCTCTCCAAAGCATTCAACACTGTGCAAAGAGAACTGTTATGGGATGTCCTCCTCAGGTTTGGCTGTCCCAATAAGTTTGTTGACATCGTCCACCAGTTCCACGATGGGATGACTGCTCGGGTGATGATAGGAGGACAAGAGTCTGAGCCCTTCCTTGTACGCACAGGGGTGTGTGCTAGCGCCAGTGCTCTTTAACATCTTCCTCTCGTGTGTTACCAAGCTTCTCCACAATGAGATTGAAGGCAGCAGCGGTGTGGCAGTGGACATCAGATTAGATGGCAACCTCTTTGACATCAGGAGGCTCCACGCAACCACCAAACTCCATAGAGAACAGGTCCTGGAGCTGAAGTATGCAGACGACTATGCTCTTGTGGCCCATACTCCGGAGGATCTTCAGACTGTCCTTGCTGTGGCGGTGAGAGTGTACAGCAGGATGGGGCTGATTGTCAAAACCACCAAGACAGAAGTGGTTTGCCAATGGAGTACCAGTGTCCCACCCACTCTACCTGCCCTTCACCATTGGTGATAAAAAGCTGTCAGTAGTGCCATCTTTCAAATATCTGGGGAGCATTCTCTCTGAGGATAGCGGCATTGACAACAACATCCAGAACTGCATCAAACAGGCATCAGCTGCCTTTGGGAGATTTCAGCGTAGAGTCTTTCAGAACGGGAGCCTACGTCCCTCCACAAAGGTTGCCGTATACCAAGCGGTCTGTGTCACCACCCTCCTTTATAGCTGTGAAGCTTGGGTAACCTACAGCCGTCACATCAAGTCCTTGGAGCGCTTCCACATTAGCTGCCTCTAGCACATCCTGGGAATTACCTGGCGTGAGCGGGTGCCTCACACTGAAATACTTGTAAAGACTAACTGCAGGAGTATTGAGGCCATGATCACCCAGCGTCAGCTGCAGTGGCTGGGGCACGTGATAAGGATGACCCATGTCGGCTATCCTGCAGAGTGTTATACGGCCAGCTACATCATGGTCGACACTCAGCTGGAGGGCCGAAGAAGTGCTGTAAGGATCAGATGAAGAATGCTTGAAGGAAGTGCAAGATCAGACCTGAGGACCTGGAGGATGTTGCTGCTGACCGTACCGCTTGGCGACAGCTGTGTAGGGACAGGGTTCATATTCTGGAGATGGAAAGAACAACCAGGAGACAGCAGAAGAGAGCCAGGAGAAATGCAGCCATGGTTGCCACCACTACCGCATATACATGTCCCACCTGCAATAGAGCTTGTGGGTCCAGGATAGGGCTGTATAGTCATCAAAGATCTCACTGTTAATGCAGTGGATGTCGTTATTGGATTTCGATGGACAGCCGAAGATAGAGATATATATATAGAGAGAGAGAAAGAGAGAGACAGAGAGCAAGAAAGAGCAAAATAGTGAGTTTGGGATCATGGACGATTTAGAAGTCTGACAGTGGAGGGGACAAGCTGTTCCTAAAACATTGAGTATGTGTCTTCAGGCTCCCGGCCCTCCTCCCTGGTGGTAGTATTATCCTGGATGGTGAGGGTCCTTCATAATGGGTGCCGCCTTTTTGTGGCATTGTCTTTTAAAAATGTCCTCACTGGTGGGCAGTATAGTGTTCAAGATGGACCTGGCTGAGTTTACAACCTTCTGGAGCATTTTTCAATCCTCTGTATTGGTCCCTACATACCAGGTGATGATGCAAACAGTCGGAATACTCTCCAAGGAATTTGCCAGAATTGTTGGTGACTGTTTGTGTGCTGTATTGCTATCAGAATGTAAGTAAAGGAGCAGATGGAAGTATTTTGCTGCTTCAGCTGATTTCAGTTGTCCTCTCACAACTTGGGTAAAGGCAAATGACAGTAAAACTATCCAATAACACAATCAGTGTTGATATTTTTAAAGAAGTTTCAGCATTATTTTCTAACTGCGACTGTTTGTTCACAGCTGGAGGTGTAATTTGCTTCTGCTCTTTTCAGGTTAAAGTGGTTAATCTTGATTGTTACATTCAGTTTCGTGCAATACTATGTTTTCAGTTCTGAATTAGTATTTATGTAATACTTCACAAACTCTCAATAATTTATATTCACTTTTTAGTATTGTCTCACCTTTTGTTAGTGGTCACAGTCTTCACTACAATATCACTCAACATTTGCAACTGTAAATAAAATAACACATTTACCACGTTTTCCTTTTCCATTTCACTGCACATTAACAGTTGCAGAATGTTTAAGATTATATTACTCTGTTTTGTGCCAGTAATTTGTTCAAGGGCATCTCTTATCTGGCCTCTGTGCTCTGTCGTTAGCATCTTAAAATAAAGTGGTTGCAATTAATACTTCTAGTGATATTTATCTGGCTTAACTCAGTCGATAAACAAAATACTATAAATACTGGATAATGAAAATAAAAATATTAAAATATGTAAACAACTTGTCAGGCAGCACCCGTAGAGAGAGAAGCAGGATTAACTTTTCACACCAAAGACATTTTATCAGAACTGTTTAGTAAATTTCATAAAGACTTGGTTAGGAATAATGTAATACTGCAGAATGTGAACTCTGAACCTACAGAATCATCATCCTTTGAAAAGTGACAATTCAATAGTTACATTTTACTGAACAACAGCATTTACTTTTTAATAGTTCATGTTAGGCAGAGGTCTTAGAACACTTAATACTATAATGTGTAAGTGCTGCCTGTCCTGTTTTATGTTAGTAGCTGCCTAAGTGAAAGTCTTGGTAGAATCCAAGTTATACAGTAGCTAGTGAGTGGGCTTCCTGAGGGTACAGATCAGCAATGTCTAACCTTCAGCTGCATTCCAGGCCTTCCAACCCGATGCCTGAAGCTTATTATTATAGCTGCATTCTCCAGACTAGCCACCAATTCATTTAATAGCATTCCTCAAAAAACCAGCTCTAATTATGTGCCCATTTCCTCAGAGCTTGTAACAAAGCAAGTGCCCAATCCGGTGCCTAATCATAAGATCTCCTTTACATAACTGATAGGTTTACTTATCACTTTGGAATTGTTAGAAAACACCGTTCTGTAGGAGTATTTTGCTTGATTGAGAGCAGGAATAAACCTAATACTGGAGCTGGAACCTTATCTTTACTCCTCAGTGGAGGATTGGCTTCAAGATCCAATAGCCTTGGGAAATATACACTGGCTTCCAAAAATTGCTCATTTGTTGCCTGTAAAACAAGCCTGGCAAGATCCAATTTCTATTCAATGAACCTTTCTGCATTCACACCTCATGAAGTTGTTTTTATTTTGTCTGAGCTATGGCTATGAGGATATTGCCAAGACTCGAGGACCTGAGTTATAGGGAGGGTTTGCCAGGCTGGGTCTTTAATACTTGGGATATAGGAGAATGAGGGGCGATCTTACAGAAATGGTTAAAATTGAGATATATAGAAAAGGTGGATGGTAATAGTCTTTTCCATAAGACCATAAGATATAGGAGCAGAATTAGGCCATTCAGCCCATTGAGTCTGCTCCACCATTTCATCAAATTTGACCCCTTTTTTTTCTCAACTCCATTCTCCTGCCTTCTCCCTGTAACCCTTTGCACCCTGACTAACCAAAAACTTACCAACCTCCGCTTTAAATACATGCAATGACCTGTTCTCCACAGCCACCTGTGGCAACGAATTCTACAGATTCACAATGCTTTAGGTAAAAAAAAATCCTCCTCATCTCCATTCTAAATGGTTGTCTCTCTTTTCTGTGGCTGTGCTCTCTGGTCCTAGACTCCCCCACTATAGGAAACATCCTCTCTACATCCATACTATCTAGGCCTTTCAACGTTCGATAGACTTCAATGAGATTTCCCCCTCATGCTTCTAAAGTCCAGTGAGTACAGGCCTAGAGTTATCAAATGTTCCTCATATGATAAGCCTTTCATTCCTGGAATCATTTTCGTGAATCTCCTTTGAACCCTCTCCAATGACAATACATCCTTTTTAGATAAGGGGCCCAAAACTACTCACAATACTTCAACTGAGGCCTCACCAGTGTCTTACAAAGCCTCAGCATTAAAGTTCAAAGTTCAAAGTATATTTATTATCAAAGTATGTGTACTTTATATAACCTTGAGATTTGTTTCCTTACAAGCAGCCACAAAACATGACTGTGTAGCTAGCCATAGCTCAAATACTATCTATAAATTTGCTGATGATACAACCATTGTTCATGGAGGTGAGAGGGCGTACAGGAGCGAGAAAAACCAACTGGTGGAGTGGTGTCACAGCAACAACCTGGCACTCAGTGTCAGTAAGACAAAAGAGCTGATTGTGGACTTCAGGAAGGGAATATGAACCAATCTTTATGGAGGGATCAGAAGTGGAGAGAGTGAGCAATTTCAAGTTTCTGGGTATCAAGATCTTTGAGGATCTAACCTGGTCCCAATATATTGATGCAGCTATAAAGAAGGCAAGACAGTAGCTATATTTCATCAGGAGTTTAAAGAGATTTCATTTGTCACTTAAAACACTTGAAAACATCTATAAATATACCATGGAGAGCATTCTGACAAGCTGCATCACTCTGAGGTATGGTGGAAGAGCATGGTGGTTACGGCACAAGATTGAAAGAAGCTACAGAAAGTTGTAAAATTAGTCAGGTCCATTGGGTTTGAGCCTCTGTAGTATCCAAGATGTCTTCAAGGAGCAGTGCTTCAGAAAGGTGACATCCATTATTAAGGATTCCCACCACCCAGGACATGCCCACTTCTCATTTTTACATTCAGGTAGGAGGTACAGAAGCCTGAAGGCACACGCTCAGCGATTCAGGAACCGCTTCTTCCCCTCTGCCATACGATTCCTAAATAGACATTGAACTTTTGAACACTACTTCACTTTTTAAAAATATATTATTTCTATTTTTGCACTATTATAATCTATTTAATATACATATATATGCTTACTGTAATTGATTTACTTATTTATTTGTTTATTTTCTTTCTATAATATCATTTATTGCATTGAACTGCTGCTGCTCAGCTAACAAATTTCACGACACATGTCAATGATAATAAACCTGATTCTCATTCTGAAAACAAAGAAACCCAATAGAACCCATTAAAAAAGGAAGAGCTTCAAATACACAATATGCTGAAAAAAAACAAGTGATGCAAACAATTAAAGTAAGCAAATAGCATTCAGAACTGAAGTTCATGGAAGTGAGTCACAGACCCAAAGCCAGGCATCACTGCAGCTGATTCAGGAGCAGGCCACAGCTTCAGTTCAGTGCAGAGTCGAGTAAACCCCGCAGAGCAGTGAACTGAACCGGCCTGTCCCTTGCCTCCAGTCCCAACATCCTGACCTTTTCAAAGTAGCCCGGTGCTTAAATCGTCCACACCTTGGGTTGTTCCTTGCTCTCCGACCCTGACATTTCAATATGGTCTCGGGCTGGTGCCTCGCTGCCTTAATTCAGCCTAGCAATTAAATCACTCAAACCTTGGGTCATACCTTGTTCTTGGACCTGGGCCCTGCCACTTCGATACACTCCCAGGCTGGTGCCCCGCTGCCTCAAGTCAGCCCAGCACTTAAATCAATCAAACCTTGGGACTTTGCTTGCCCTCGGGTCAGGGCTCTGCCTCAGCTCTGCCACATGGAATTGCTGCCTAGTCCACTGCAAACACTGGCTCATTTCCCAATCTCGGGCCCAGACTCCACCGCCTTGATTCAGCTGCAACTGTCCTGCACCTTCGAGACTTCAATTCATACAGGTGGTTCAAAAGCTCATTACATCCTTGTTTTTATATTCTAGTCCTCTCGAAACGAATGCTAACATTGCACTGGCCTTCCTCCCCACTGACTCAACCTGGAAGTTAGCGTTTAGGTAATCCTGCATGAGGACTCCCAAGTCCCTTTGTGCCTCGGATTTTTGAATTTCTCCTTGTTTAGAAAGTACTCTACACTTTTATTCCTTCTACTAAAGAGCATGACCATTCACTTCCCAATTCTGTATTCCGTCAGTCACTTCTTTACTCATCCTCCCAATCTGTCTAAGTCCTTCTGCAAACTCCTTGCTTCCTCAACAGCACCTGCCCCTCCACCTATTCTCATATCGTCCGCAAACTTGGCCACAAAGCCATCAATTCTGTCATTCAAATCATTGACATATAATATAAAAAGAAGTGTGCCAACACAAACTCTTGCAGAATCGCATTAGTCACCAGCAGCCAACCTGAGAAAACTCCCTTTATTCCTACTTGTTGCCTCTCAACCAAAACTCTATCCATGCTTGAATCCTTTCTGTAATACCATGGGCTTTAATCTTGTTAAGCAGCCTAATGTGTGGCACCTTGTTAAAGGCCTTCTGAAAGTCTAAATACACAACATCCACTGATTCTCCTTTGTCTATCTTGCTTGTTATTTCCTAAAAGAATTCTAACAGATTTATCAGGCAAGATTTTCCCTTTGGCCTGTTTTATCATGTGCCTCCAAGTACCCTGAGACCTCATTCTTAACAATCGACTCCAACATTTTCCCAACCACTGAAATCAGGCTAAATGGCGTATAATTTTCTTTCTTCTGCTTCTCTCCCTTCTTGAAGAGTGGAGTGAAATTTACAATTTTCCGGTCCTCCAGAACCATGTAGAATCTAGTGATTCTTGAAAGATTATTACTAATGCCTCCATAATCTTTTCAGCTACCTCTTTCAAAACCCTGGGATGTAGCCTTTCCCTGAGTGGGCTCAACCACAAGCTGCTCTAAAAAGCCATCTTGTAGGCATTCTATAGATTCTCTCTTCCGGGATCCAGCACCAATCTGATTTTCCCAATCTACCTGCATATTGAAATCTCCCATGACTATCATAACATTGTCCTATTGACATGCCTTTTCTATTTTCTGTTGCAATTTGTACCTTACATCCTGGCTATATATTGTACCCCACATGAAGCCTGTAAGTAACTCCCATCAGGGTCTTTTTACCCTTGCTGTTTCTTAAGTCTACCCACAAGGATTTTAGATCTTTTGATCCTATGTAACCTCTTAAGTATTTGATTTCATGTTTTACCTACAGAGCCTTGCCACCCCCTCTGCCTACCTGCCTGTCCTGTCCTTTCAATACAATGTGTATCCTTGGATGTTAAGCTCCCATCTATTATCTTCTTTTGGCCACGACTCACTGATGCCCACAACGTCATACCTTCCAATACAAGATCATTTACCGTATTCCGTATACTCTGTGCATTCAAATATAACACCTTCTGTCCTGCATTTGCCACCCTTTTCGATTTTGGCCCTGTGTTACTCTGCTTCTCATCCCACTGACTCCAGTTTTACTCTATCATCTGCCTGTCCTTCCTCACAGTCTCACTACACACTGCATCTGCTTGTATACCTACTGTCCCACAGTCAGCCCTGTCACTCGTGTTCCCATCCTCGGCCAAATTAATTTAAATCCACTCCAACAGCTCCAGCAAACTTGCCCTTAAGGATATTAGTCCCCCTTGGATTCCGGTGTAACCCGTCTCTTTTTTTACCAATGTTCCAGAAATCTGAAGCCCTGCCCCCTGCACCAGTCTCTCAGGCATGCATTCATCTGCCATGTTATCCTATTCTTACCTTCACTGGTACGTGGCACAGGCAGCAATCCAGAGATTACTACCCCGGTGGTCCTGCTTTCCAGCTTTCTACCTAGCTCCCTAAGTTGTCTCTTCAGGACCTCCTCCCTTTTCCTACCTATGTCATTGGTACCAATATGTACCAAAGCTTCTGGCTTCTCATGCTTCCCCTTTAGAATTTTCTCCAGGTTGGGGGAGTCTAAAACCAGAGTGCTTAGCTTTAGTGGGGGGGGGGGGTGGAATTTAAAGGAGCCTTGAAGGGCAGCATTATCATGCCTAGGGTGAAGCAGCTGGATAGGTACATGGTAGGGTGAGACTTAGAGGGATATGGGCTGAGTGCAGGAACTTAGAGAGCTGAGTGGGCACCATGGTTGGCATTGACTCAGTGGGCCTGTACCTGTACTCTTTTGCCCTATGACTCTAAAATGTCATGTAATTCCACAGAATATTTTGGGCTAAAAATGAATCAAATTTTTAAATGAATGCTGATGAATAGAGTACACTTCAAATTTGCTGTGCTCAGGACTTCCTACTAATCTTTAACTACCCCAGCTGAAATCAGGTTGAAGGGAAAATGCAATTGGTCGTGCATTCATATGCATGGAGGGATGATGGGTTTTGAGGGTGTTGTTGGAGCAGCCTGGGCAAGTAACCGCAATGCATTTGTAGACGGTACACTCTGGTGGTGGAAGAAATTAATATTTGTGATCTTTGATGAGGTGGCAACTAGCAAGGCTGCTTTCTCCAGGTTGGTGTTGAGTTCTTGAACTGTGATGCTACACTCATCTTGGCAAAAGAATATGCCATCATACTGCTGAACTGTGCTCTGTGGATGGTGGGAAGGCCTTGGGTATCGGGAGGTGAATCAGTTACCGCCACACTATATCCAACCACTAACTCCTCATGTAGACCTATGCATGTGTCTGCTGCAGTTGAGATTTTCGTTAATGTTTATTCCCAACATATTAAGGCAGACACTTAACCCCCAAAATGCTATTAAATATCAAGTGTTGGAGAATACAATATAGAACAGTCCAGCATGAGAACAGGACCTCACTCAAATGCTGGAGGATCTCATCAGGCCAGGCAGCTTCTAGGAAAAGAGTACAATCAAGGTTTTGGCCTGAAACGTCGGCTGTACTCTTTCTCTAGGTGCTGCCTGGCCTGCTGGGTTCCTCTAGCATTTTGAGGTCTGTTGCTCGGATTTCCAGCATCTGCAGATTTTCTCTTGTTTGTGGTGGGAACAGGACCTTCTGTCCATGAAATTGTGCCTAACTAATTAAATGCCAAACTCAACTACTTCCTTCTGTCTAGATGATGTCCATATCAGTCCCTTCTCTGCACACTCATGTGTCTAGGAGCCTTCTAAATGCCTAGGCCCTCATTTGTTGGAGATGGTCATTACACTTGCTTGTGCCATGGATAACACTTGCTGTTTATCAGCCCATACCGGAATATCGTTTAGGTCTTGATGCATGCTGGCATGGATGGCTTAATTTGTTGAGAAAATGTGAATGGAATTGAATAATGTGCAATCATCAACTTGCTATTTTTGCTTTACAGCATGTGAGCTGTAGTGTATAGCAACTTCACTGGACCATATTCTCCTCATTATCAGGTATGGTTGCTGTGAAGCCAAATGACTTTGATATTTTCAGCTTTGACCCTGAATATAAGTGGACTATTCAAAAATTGTGGATGGTACAATGTCCACATGGAACTTCCAGAAAGTTATTGAGAAAACAATAGATTCAACTTCATGGTTGATTTTCCTTTGCCCATACCAATTCTGGGTCAGCTGACAAAGTTATGCCCTTGGCTGCAACAGCATTGTTGCTGCTGATGTTGAGATCAACCATTTTAGCAAAAGTTAAGCTTTAATCCCAGAGTTTTGTAACTTTCTTACTGGATAACCTGACTGAAGCTTTGGAGCTTAAATTTGACGCATTTAAAGTAAATGGTTAAACAACATTAATATTGGCTAATATGTTGTCTTTTGGGGTAGCTTGAGAAAACTAACCTTAGTGAAGCTTAGTGAATGTGTGGTTTCCTGAATGTAGCCAGCTCTCTGCACAATCAGTTTAAACATTGTCCACCACTGTGATTAACAAAATTGTTATGATCATAGCTGGAATTTGACACCATCTTCATGACCTCTCCAATAACCCTTTTACTAAGCTTCACTACCAACCTTTCAGGGCAAATCTCTCCTTTGTGCCTGTCAGCTTTAATAGACTGAATGTCACTTCTGCCTGTAAAAAGTGCCTGCACTTCAGCTGTCAGTCAGCCCTTGCAGTGTCAGCTGAGAGCATGGCTGGAGCCTGCTGGATTAGAGGGTAGTTACCATAGCTGTCAGACTACTGACAGCCTGAAACCCACATTCAACACTTCCTTCCATTCCCTGTGTAGCATTTTAGAGCTTTCTTAAAATGAAGAATACAAATCACATTTTCTCCTGCTCTGACACTTCCTCATTTCTTCATCCACAACCAGGCCTTTGACCTTAGATAAGCAGTTTTATTATGTATGTATAAAAATAATGAGCATTTCTGTCCGAAGAGAGTTAATGTGGAGTACTTACTAATTATAGTTTGTTATGGAGGATGAGGTTAATATTCTTTCATGTAGTTCTGATTTTGTTTCCCCTCTTGGCCCTGGCAAATCTTAATGAAAGTTTTTGAGACTTGACTTCAATAATAAGCAGACATTCACATGTCCTCTGTGTCAAAGCTTGAGTATTAAGCTTTTCTTTTTTTTAAACAACAGTTTGCATAGCCTAAAGCATCTATTAAAATCCCTTGTAAAATTCATAACATAAAGAGTGCAGTGCGGGTTATGCCTAAAGGGAGAGAGAGTAAGCTGCTTATTAGCAAAAAGTCAGAAACCCAGGGCCAATTACAGATCACAAAAAACAGGGAAATTAAATGACAGGGGAAATTTTTTTTAACTCAATGGGCTCAGATGAAAGAAAAAAACAACAAAATTTAAAACAAAATGTGCTCAAAACATGTAATTAAGCAGAACTAGAGCAAAGCAAATGATAGTAGTATCTCAATGAAATCTATGCAAAACAATCCTTAGCACTTGCTGGTCTGGCGCATATAGACTAAATTGGTAGGATTTAGACGCAGTCCCTTAAGAAGAAAAACAGGGCTGCAAGGAGAAAGACTGAGCTCAAGAGATGCATAAGAAATCTCTGTGTGGAATTTGAAATGCCACAAATTAGACTAAAAATTAGCCTCTTCCCTCTTGAGCTAGTGGAAGGAGAATAAAGTAGCATAAATAACACTAACATCGCTGTTCCTTTAATTATGTCCCTCACTAATCCATTGCACACAACAGCTCAAAAGTTTTCAGTGTGCCACTAAGTTCCAGTTGCTGCAAAGTTGGTCTCCAATTTTGATCTTGTTATGTGAGAATTTTTATAGTTCATATTTTATGTTCAACTTGCATGCACTTTACAGGGGTAGGTGGACTACTTCGGTATAATACATCCCTCATACCAGTAACAGATTGAGTTGTAATTCTTCATTTACACTTGTTTTGCAATAAATTGATGTTTATTGAATATTACAGATTTTCCCAACATGACTGCATTGAGGTAAACTGTCCAAATATCAATCATCTTAGAAATTTGATTGTACTTGGAGCAGTAACCACTGAAACAGTTCTCACTATTAATCATTAAAATAATAGCTGAAAATGCAGCATACTTCAGCAATAAACAGGAGAAAGAAAGTGATGAAATATTTAATCTGGGTGTGCACTGAGGGCTGAATAGATGCCACAGGGATGAAGTAAAGAACTGCAAACATCACAGTATTGATATATTTACATCCTTATTATTTTGATTTCACTGCTGTTGTGCAGAACAGTTTATATTTCAAAAACAAGGTAAAATCTCCTTAGAGACCACATTATCTGGTACTTTTCACCCCCCTTGCAAATACTTATTACACTTCCAAGAATTTTCATGTATATTTTATCAATCTTTTGTATGATTTGATTAAATGCTGATGACAGGGAGAGTACTCAGCCGCATCTAGGTAAGATTGCTTCTATGCCAGGAGTACACGCTGATGCACTTGAATCATGTAGTACAGGTTTGTCAGGGAGTAGCTGCTCCTACTAATAGTCTGATTAATTATAATTATTCTTCCTCTCTTGCCTCTTAACAGATGCTCCATGGTCACATTTGCTGATGGTGCAAAGATAGGTGGGTTAGCGAGTTGAGAGGAGGATTAAAGAGCCTGCAAGAAGAAATGGAATTATCAATTAAATGGGCAAGAAATTTGCAGATGGAGCATAATGTGGGAAAATGTAGGGTTATTCACTTTAGAAAGAAGAATGGAAAAATAATTATTTATATAGTGTGCAAAATGATCTGAGGGCCACAGTGAACAAAACATAAAGAGTTGGCATGCTCATATAGGATATATTTTAGAAGAGTAATGATCTGCTGACTAGAATAATGCAGAGTTTCCTTCAGCAAGTTATTTGTTAATCCAGATTCCAGCATCCACTGTCTTTTGCATCTCCATAAAAGTAGAGGAGTTTTGACACAGCTTTAGAGGGTGATAGTGTGACTGTATCTGAAGTACTGCACTACGTTTTAGTCCACATGTTTAAAGAAGGATGTACTTGGATTGGAGGCAATGCAGGGAAGGTTCACCATGTAGGGTTTGATGCATGAAGAGAGGTTGAGCAGATTGGGCCTTTGATTGGTGTTTAGAAGAATGCGAGGTAATCCTATTGAAACATAAGATTCTGAGGGAATTGACAAAGTGAGTGCAGAGAGGATGCCCACCTAAGTGGGAGGGCGTCACACTTTCAGGATAAGAAGTCACCTTTTTAACACAGATGAAGAGGAATTTTTTCTCTCAGGAGTTGTCTTACTTTAAAAATTTGCCCAACCTCCTCCTCGCCCCAGAAACTGCAGAAGTGGAGTCAT
Organism: Mobula birostris; assembly: GCF_030028105.1. NCBI lineage: Eukaryota > Metazoa > Chordata > Chondrichthyes > Myliobatiformes > Myliobatidae > Mobula > Mobula birostris. The sequence continues at coordinate 167,529,723 of NC_092375.1, read as the reverse complement.
TGAACATATTCAGTGGTTGATAAACATTTGAATTACAAGAGAGTCAAGAGTATGAAGTGAAAGCAGGAAGATGGTGTCAAGGCCAAGATTAGATCGCCCATGATGTTATTAAAAATGCCAGAGCAGACTCAAGGGTCCAATTGGCCTACTCCTGCTCCTGCTTCTATGTTCTTATATTTTTATAATGAGAAAAATTTATTGAACCTACAAGAGTTGGTCCCTTACTGCTTGGTATTACTTCAGTTGCTAACAGACTGAACACTCATTGTTCGAATTGAGGTAACAAGATCAAAAGTCATTAAATGTTTTTCTGTATTTCCTTGGGGTCTTTAGAATTTTGTTCTCTACTATACTATCAGTGACCACTAACTGTTCCTCTTCTTGTTCACAAACTCACAAAAAATATAAAGAGGCCACTCAGCCTGTCAGGTGTGTGCTGGCTATACACAAGAGCAATACAGCCTGACTCAGTCCACTGCCCACACCCAAAAATCGTTCATTTTTTCCCCCTAACAAGCACTGGAGTTCACTTTGGAAGGCACAATGGTTCTGCCTCAGTTATCTTCCTGCAGTGCATTCCAGAATCTAATCTTTCATTGTGTAAAAATGTTTTTGTATGTGACTCTTTCTGCCAATCACCTTCATTCTGACGAAGGGTCTTGGCCCGAAACGTCGACCATACCTCCTCCTAGAGATGCTGCATGGCCTGCTGCATTCACCAGCAACTTTTATGTGTGTACCTTCATTCTGTATCGTTTTGCTCTTGGTCTGACCATCAATGTCTTTCTGTATGGACCCCTTTTTCTGAAGGCTTCATATCATTGCTAAATGTGATATCCAGAGCTGGACACTGTTTTTCAATTTGGCCAATCTAGTATTTTATAAATGTTTACTATGTCTTCCTTCCTCTTTTACTCTTGCCGTGGGATATAACTGAGAGTATATGGTACCTAGGTCAGGCCAAGGCGCGAGAAGATCAGGTCAAGCTGGTAGCATTTTTAAGACACAATTCTCAGCATGAACTTCAGCCAGGAAGACTGTATAAGATATCTGCAATTCAGTAAGACGTCCTCACTTAATATTAGACTGGGACAGATGTCTCAGAGTTTGCCATACACTGCTGTACTAACAAAGTCAGTGATGTTCTCCTTTTGAAAGGAGATGAGTGCAATTTATTTTCCCATGCATCTGCAGGCTCTTGCTCAGATTTATTCCTTTCCTTATATTTACCTATTGCCTGTTGTTTGGTGACACACTTTCTTAAAACACATTATTGAATTAGTGCACCAAGGCCTCTGCTTCCTTTCAGCAACACACACAAAAAGCTGGAGGAACTCGGCAGGTCAGGTGGTATCTATGGAAATGAATAAGTTCAGCGTTTCAGTCTGAGACCCTTCATCAGGACTGGAAAACAAGGGGAAGATGCCGGAATAGGAAGGTGGGGGAGAGGAGAAAGGACAAACTAGAAGGTGATAGATGAAGCCGGGTGGGTCGGGGAGAGGATATGAGTAAGAAGCTGGGAGGTGATAGGTGGAGTAAGAAGCTGGGAGGTGATAGGTGGAGTAAGAAGCTGGGAGGTGATAGGTGGAAAGGGTAAAGGGCTGGAGAAGAAGGAATCTGATAGGAGAGAAGAGTGGACCATGGGAGAAAGGGAAGGAGAAAGGGCACCAAGGGGAGGTGACAGGCAGGTGAGGAGAAGAGGTAAGAGACAAGAGTGGGGAATAGAAGAAGAGGGAAGGGGGAAGGAGAAAACATTTTCCTGGAATTTGGCGATATTGATGTTTATGCCATCAATTTCAAGGCTACCTAAATGGAATATAAGGTGTTGCTCCTCCAAGCTGAGAGTGGCCTCATCGTGGCAGAAGAGGAGGCCATAGACCAACATGTCAGAACAAGTATGGGGATAGGAACTAGAATGATTGGCCACTGTAAAATCCTGCTTTTTGCAGATGGAGTGGAGGTGCTTGACAAATCTACATCAGGTCTCGCCAGTGTAGAGGTAGCTGTATCTGGAGCACTGGATACAGTGGACTACCCTAAAAAAATTCAAAGGTGAATTGTTGCCTCACCTGGAAGGACTGTTTGGGGCCCTGAATGGAGGTGAGGGAGGAGGTAGATATAGACTTCTGCCACTCATAAGGGTAAATGCCAGGAGATATATTATTGGGTAGGGCCAAATGGGTCAGGGAATTACAGAGGGAGCGATCCCTGTAGAAAGTGGAGAGTGGAGGGGAGGTAAAGATATGTTAGGTGGTAGGGTCCCGTGGAAGATGGCTGTAGTTGTGGAGAATGATGTGTTGGATGCAGAGACTCATGGGGTGGTAGGTGAGGACAAAAAGAACTCAATCCCTGTTAAGGTGGCGGGAAAATGGGTGAGCGCGGGTGTGCAGGAATTGGAGGTTATGCGGGTGAGGGTCAATGAAGTGAAGCCCCGTCTTTAGAAGAAGGAGAACATCTCTGATGTCCTGGAAAGGAAAGCCTCATTCTGGGAACAGATGCGGTGGAGACGAAGAAACTGAGAAAAAGGACTGGCATTTTTACAGGAGACAGGGTGGGAAGAGGTATAGTCAAGATAGCTGTGGGAATCATTAGGTTTATAAAAGATATCGGTAGACAGTTTGTCTCCAGAGATGACCTGCTGAGTTCCTCCAGCATTTTGAGAGTGTTGCTCTGGATTTCCAGCATCTGCAGAATCTCTTGTGTTTATGATCTCTGCTTTTCTCCCCCTTCTTCTTTAAAAATGCTTGGATGCAATCCATCTTTACTGGGGAGTTGATCTGCTTTGGGTTTTATTAGCAAAAACAACAGGAATTCTGCAGATACTGGAAATTCAAGCAACACACATCAAAGTTGCTGGTGAACACAGTAGGCCAAGCAGCATCTGTAGGAAGAGGTGCAGTCGACGTTTCAGGCCGAGACCCTTCGTCAGGACTAACTGAAGGAAGAGTGAGTAAGGGATTTGAAAGTTGGAGGGGGAGGGGGAGATCCAAAATGATAGGAGAAGACAGGAGGAGGAGGGATGGAGCCAAGAGCTGGACAGGTGATTGGCAAAAGGGGATACGAGAGGATCATGGGACAGGAGGTCCGGGAAGAAAGACAAGGGGGGGGGGGACCCAGAGGATGGGCAAGAGGTATATTCAGAGGGACAGAGGGAGAAAAAGGAGAGTGAGAGAAAGAATGTGTGTATAAAAATAAGTAACAGATGGGGTACGAGGGGGAGGTGGGGCCTAGCGGAAGTTAGAGAAGTCGATGTTCATGCCATCAGGTTGGAGGCTACCCAGACGGAATATAAGGTGTTGTTCCTCCAACCTGAGTGTGGCTTCATCTTTACAGTAGAGGAGGCCGTGGATAGACATGTCAGAATGGGAATGGAATGTGGAATTAAAATGTGTGGCCACTGGGAGATCCTGCTTTCTCTGGCGGACAGAGCGTAGATGTTCAGCAAAGCGGTCTCCCAGTCTGCGTCGGGTCTCGCCACTATATAAAGGGCCACATCGGGAGCACCGGACGCAGTATATCACCCCAGTCGACTCACAGGTGAAGTGTTGCCTCACCTGGAAGGACTGTTTGGGGCCCTGAATGGTGGTAAGGGAGGAAGTGTAAGGGCATGTGTAGCACTTGTTCCGCTTACACGGATAAGTGCCAGGAGGGAGATCAGTGGGGAGGGATGGGGGGGACGAATGGACAAGGGAGTTGTGTAGGGAGCGATCCCTGCGGAATGCAGAGAGAGGGGGGGGAGGGAAAGATGTGCTTAGTGGTGGGATCCCGTTGGAGGTGGCGGAAGTTACGGAGAATAATATGTTGGACCCGGAGGCTGGTGGGGTGGTAGGTGAGGACCAGGGGAACCCTATTCCTAGTGGGGTGGTGGGAGGATGGAGTGAGAGCAGATGTACGTGAAATGGGGGAGATGCGTTTAAGAGCAAAGTTGATAGTGGAGGAAGGGAAGCCCCTTTCTTTAAAAAATGAAGACATCTCCCTCGTCCTAGAATGAAAAGCCTCATCCTGAGAGCAGATGCGGCGGAGACGGAGGAATTGCGAGAAGGGGATGGCGTTTTTGCAAGAGACAGGGTGAGAAGAGGAATAGTCCAGATAGCTGTGAGAGTCAGTAGGCTTATAGTAGACATCAGTGGATAAGCTGTCTCCAGAGACAGAGACAGAAAGATCTAGAAAGGGGAGGGAGGTGTCGGAAATGGACCAGGTAAACTTGAGGGCAGGGTGAAAGTTGGAGGCAAAGTTTATAAAGTCAACGAGTTCTGCATGCGTGCAGGAAGCAGCGCCAATGCAGTCGTCGATGTAGCGAAGGAAAAGTGGGGGACAGGTACCAGAATAGGCACAGAACATAGATTGCTCCACAAACCCAACAAAAAGGCAGGCATAGCTAGGACCCATACGGGTGCCCATAGCTACACCTTTAGTTTGGAGGAAGTGGGAAGAGCCAAAGGAGAAATTATTAAGAGTAAGGACTAATTCCGCTAGATGGAATTACGCAGACTGGGAGACCGCTTTGCTGAACATCTACTCTCTGTCCACCAGAGAAAGCAGGATCTCCCAGTGGCCACACATTTTAATTCCACATCCCATTCCCATTCTCACATGTCTATCCACGGCCTCCTCTACTGTAAAGATGAAGCCACACTCAGGTTGGAGGAACAACACCTTATATTCCGTCTGGGTAGCCTCCAACCTGATGGCATGAACATCGACTTCTCTAACTTTCTCTAGGCCCCACCTCCCCCTCATACCCCATCTGTTACTTATTTTTATGCACACATTCTTTCTCTCACTCTCCTTTTTCTCCCTCTGTCCCTCTGAATATACCTCTTGCCCATCCTCTGGGTCCCCCCCCTCCTTGTCTTTCTTCCCGGACCTCCTGTCCCATGATCCTCTCGTATCCCCTTTTGCCTATCACCTGTCCAGCTCTTGGCTCCATCCCTCCTCCTCCTGTCTTCTCCTATCATTTTGGATCTCCCCCTCCCCCTCCAACTTTCAAATCCCTTACTCACTCTTCCTTCAGTTAGTCCTGACGAAGGGTCTCGGCCTGAAACGTCGACTGCACCTCTTCCTACAGATGCTGCTTGGCCTGCTGCGTTCACCAGCAACTTTGATGTGTGTTGCTTGGGTTTTATTAGTTTGCCTTTTGTCCATATTAAATGCACTTAACGTGATCACACAGTGTTCTTTCTCTCTGATAGATATTGAAGCAAAATAATAATTTGGTATTTCCTTTTATCTCCCTTTCATAATCTGTAGTTTTGTCCTGTGTACTATTTGAGCCTTTTTATACTGATACGTCTGTAAAACATTTTATTATTTTGTTTTATGTTTCATCGGGATTTAATTTCATAGTCCCTCTTCACCTTCCTAATTGTGTTTTTGATTATTTTTCCAAACCCTCATACTTTCTGACTTTGGACACCTCTGCTGTTCATGTACTCCTGTTTTTTGCACAGTTCTTGTGAAATTTGCTCAAAAAGAAAGATTACCTGATCAACTTGGCTTGCCAGTAGGGGAGGTTAGACATGACCAGATCATCATAGTTAAACATTTCCTCTCTGTCACCACCTACCCACCCCCAAATTGTGGGATCTCCTGGGAGCAGTAAAATAAAGGGAGAATACAGGGAAAAAATACCTGGAAAATTCCTCTTTGACCCCGTTGACAATAAAAATGATTGATGGGCTTTCCTTTCAACTGCAACAACAGTCTGCTGGAGGACTCAGCAGGTTGAGATTCCAGCATCTGCGGTCTCTCGTGTCTCCGTTTCTGTCTGGAACGTTGAGTAGGAATTGGCAGCTTGCTTATTACATTATATGTATTATATATAAATGATTTAGACTTATGTATAAGGGACGTAATAAATATGTTTAGAGATGATACAAAAATTGGCTGTGTATTTAACGGCGGCAAGAGAACATATAGATTTCAGGAAGATACAGCTGGTTTGGCAAGTTACATAGAAAAGTGGCAATGGTGTTTAATCCATAGAATTATGAGGTAATACATTTAAAAAGAAGCAACAAGGCAAGGAAACTTGCAATAATGACTGCTTCTTTTTATGTTATGTGTCAATGATCTGGATGATAGAATTGATGGCTTTGTGACCAAGTTTGTGCATGATATGGAGATAGGTGGAGGGGTAGGTAGTGTTGAGGAAGCAGGACTTAGACAGATTAGGAGAATGGGTAAAGAAGTGACAGATGGAATACAATGTCGGGATGTGCATGGTCATGCACTTTGGTAGAATAAATAAAAGCATAAACTATTTTCTAAATCGTGAGAAAATTCAAAAATCTGAGGCATAAAGGGATTTAGGAGTCCTAAAACACGATTCCCTAAAGATTAGACTGTGTGCTTAGCTCCTGCTCTAGTCACTTTATACTTGACTGTGTGACTAAGCACAGCTCCAAAACCATGTTCAAGTTTGCTGATGACCCCACTGTCATAGGCAGAATCAAAGGTAGTAATGAATTAGCATAGATTAGATTAGATTATGAGGACACGCAGTCCTCTTTTATTGTCATTTAGTAATGCATGCATTAAGAAATGATACAATGTTTCTCCAGAATGATATCACAGAAACACAAGACAAACCAAGACTAAAAAAAACTGACAAAAACCACATAATTATAACATATAGTTACAACAGTGCAAAGCAATACAGTAATTTGATAAAGAACAGACCACAGGCACGGTAAAAAAAAGTCTCAAAGTCTTTCAAAAGTCCCATCATCTCACGCAGACAGTAGAAGGAAGAAAAACTCTCCCTGCTATGAGCTTCCAGTGTAGCAAATTTGCTGATGCAGCACCCTGGAAGCACCCGACCACAGCCGACTCTTGAGTCCGTCCAAAAACTTCGAGCCTCCAACCAGCCCTCTGACACTGAGCACCATTTCTGCCAAGCGCTTTGACCCCGGCCCTGGCAACAGGCAATAGGCAAGGCCGAGGATTTGGGGCCTTCCCCTCCGGAGATTCTCGATCGCGCAGTAGCAGCGGCAGCGAAGCAGGCATTTCAGAAGTTTCTCCAGGTGTTCCTCCATGCTTCTCATGTCTGTCTCCATCAAATCAGGATTGTGCATGGCCCCTGCTTAACAAATACGATATCATTTCAGAGCGGCCGCGCGCAGTGCGTCGCGCTGCCATCTTCTCCTCCCCTCCTGTGAGAGAGATTGAAAACCTGGCTGAGTAGTGTCACACTCTCACTCAATGTCAGCAAGTCCGAGGAGCTGATCATAGACTTCAGAAGGAAAGCAGAGGTTCATGAGCCAGTCCTCATCAGAGGATCAGAGGTGGATAGGGTTAACAAATTTAAATTCCTAGGTATTATTATTTCGGAGGAGCTGTTCTGGGCCCAGCACGTAAGTGAGGTTATGAGAATGCACGGCTGTATATTGACTGGCTGCATCAAAGCCTGGTATGGCAACACCAACGCCATTGAATGGAAAATCCTACAAAAAGTAGTGTATACAGCCCAGTTCATCGTGGCTATAGCCCTTCCAACCATTGAGCACATCTACATGAAACGCTGTCCCATCATCAGGGACCCTCATAATCCAGGACATGCTCTCTTCTTGTTGCTGCCCTCGGGAAGAAGGTACAGGAGCCTCAGCACTCAGACCACCAGGTTCGGGAATAGTTATTACCCCTCAGCCATCAGGCTCTTCAACCAAAGGGGACAGCTTCACTTGCTCCATCGCTGAAATGTTCCCACACCCAATAGACTCACTTTCAAGGAATATTCATCTCATGTTCTCAATATTTATTATTTATTTATTATTATGTTTTCTTCTTGTAGCTGCACATTTTGTTGTCTTCTGCACTCTGGTTGAATACCCTGGTTGGGCGGTCTTTCACTGATTCTGTTATAGTTATTATTCTATACATTTATTGATTATGTCCATAAGTAAATGAATCTCAGGGTTGCATATGGTGACAATATATTGTCAGGGCACTGGAACAGGGATCCAATGACGGACAGAGTACAATCCTGAGGTGCAAACAAAGTCAGCGTCAAAGTTCAGGCAGAGACCAAAACATCCAGAGAAATCTAAAAACCATAATCGGAAAACAGGCAGAGTTGGTATTCAGATGGATAGAGTACAGATACAAATGCTGGAAAGGCTCAGGAAAATTCACTGGCACAATCTGGCAACAAACGGCTGAAAACACAGGACTGAAATACACTGAGCAATAAACAGAGGGGCAGATGATAGGTGGAGCACAATGAGACCCAGGTGGCAGCAATACAGGTAATTATGAGAAGCAGATGAGAGACACAATACTCAGTAATACAGGGGCTGGAGTAGAGCAGGAGCAGGGACAGGAGCACATGGCAATACAAAACCACAGACTGACAGCTAGGGGAAAACACACAAAAAGACAGAGTTCAACTGGAGGTACTGACATATATCCCTTCTGGAAGGGATGCAGATATTCTATGCCCATCAGACGAACATAAAGTCTAACCCAGAAATTCAAAGTTTTCCATGAAGAAGCACCCTATTGCTCTTACATGATTTGAATTTAAGTTTTCTAAATCCTTCCCAATCTGTTAAATGAGAAAATTCCAAGATTCAAAGTGCATTTATTATAAAAGTATGTATGCAGTATACAACCCTGAGATTCATCTTCTCCACAGACAGCCATAAAATAAAGAAAACCATAGAACCTGTAGAAAGAAAAACATCAAATCAGCCCCCCCCCATGCAAAAAGGAAAATAAAAACATCATTTAGCTTGCTTTCTTGATTACTTTGTCAGGTGAGTTCTAAATGGAGAACAAGATGATATACTGTAGAAAGTAGAAACACAAATATGCTTCTGGAGTTTTTAGTAAGCTTGTTGCTGATTGTGTGCCTGATTACTGCTGGATTATATCCTTTGATTTCTTTGATGTGCAAACATAACTTGGTCATATCCCTGTAGATACTCAGTGAATGAACATTTATGACAACAAATTCCAAAAATTCCCCCTTTGACATTCCGGAGCAGGTAAACATCAATTAGTGATCTCTGAATTGCTGCGAGCTGCAGACCACTTGATTAGATCCGTGTTAGGGATCTGGAGCGGCTGGATGACCTTCAGCTTGTACAGGAGAGGAAGGAGATAATTGATCAGAGTTACAGGCAGTCACCCCGAAGTTGCAGGGGGCGAGTAGCTGGGTGACTGTCAGGAGAAATGGAAGTGTGAATAGGCCATTAGCACAGAGCTAATGCCATTTTGGATACTGTTGTGGGGGATGACCTCCCAGGGGAATGTCACGAAGACTGGGTTACTGGCACTGATCATGGGTCCATAGTACAGAAGGGAAAGAGAGAGACGAGGGGAATGGTAGTGATAGGGGGCTCAATAGTGAGTAGAACAGACAGGAGATTCTGTGGATGTGAACAGGACACCTGAATGGTATGTTGCCTCCCAGGTGCCAGGGTCAGGGACGTCTCGAATTGCGTCCACAACATTTTGGAGAGGGAGGAGGAGCAGCCAGATGTATTGGTACATATTGATACCAATGACATAGGACGGAAAAGCAAAGAGGTCCTGAAAAGAGAATTTAGAGAGCTAGGTAGAAAACTGAGAAGCAAGACCTCCTGGGTAATAATTTCTGGATTGCTGCCTGTGCCACACACCAGTGAGGGTAGAAACAGGGTGATCTGGCAAATTAATGCATGGCTGAGAAGTTGGTGCAGGGGGCAGAGGTTCAGATTCTTCAATCATTGGGATCTCTTCTGGGGGTGGTATGACCTGTGCAAAAGTGACGGGTTGCACCTGGACCCAAGGGGAGCCAATATTCTTGTGGGCAGGTCTGTTTGAGCTGTTGGGGAGGGTTTAAACTAATTTGTCAGGGGGGAGGTGGGAAATGGAGTGAAATGACTCAGAATAGGACGTATGGTAAAAAAGCAAAGATGGCATGCAGTCAGACTGTCAGGAAGGGCATGCAGATGATAGGGCATAATTGCAGCCAGCAGGGTGAGTGTTAGTGTATTAGGGACGTAGGATCAAAAAGGGTAACAAATACAGTACTGAAGGTGTTATATCTCAATGCACGGAGTATAAGAAATAAGAAGGATGATCTTGTTGCACGATTACAGTTGGGTATGATGTTGTGGCCATCACTGAATCGTGACTGAGGGATGGTTGCAGTTGAGAGCTAAATCTCCAAGGTTACACTTTGTATCAGAGGGACAGGAAGGTAGGCAGAGAGGGTGGCGTGGCTCTGCTGGTAAAGAATGGCATCAAATCAGTAGAAAGATGTGATATAGGATCGAAAGATGGTGGATCTTTGTGGGTTGAGTTAAGAAACTGCAAGGGTGAAAAGATCCTGATGGCAGTTATATACAGGCCTCCCAACAGTAGCTGGGATGTGGACCACAGATTACAACAGGAAATAGAAAAGGCATTCAAAAGGGCAATGTTATGTTAGTCATGGGAGATTTCAACATGCAGATTGATTGAGAAAATCAGTTTGGAAATGGATCTCAAGAGAGTGAGGTTACTGAATGCCTTTGAGATGGCTTTTTAGAGCAGTTTGTCATTGAGCCTACTAGGGGATCATCTGTACTGGATTGGGTGTTATGTAATGAACCAGAGGCAATTAGGGAGCTTAAGGTAAAAGAACCCTTAGGAGACAGTGATCACAATATGACTGAGTTCACCTTGAAATTTGATAGGAAGAAAGTAAAGTCTGACATAGCAGCATTTCAGTGGAGTAAAGGAAATTACAGTGGTATGAGAGAGGAGTTGGCCAAAGTAAATTGGAAGAAGATGCTGGAAGGAATGACAATTGTGTGAGCGTCTAGTGTAATGCCCTGGTTCATATTTTTTACTGTTATGCTGTATGTATTTCATTTTGTGCTGTTCTGTGTGAGTTGCTTGTTTTTAGCCTATGTTTCGGTTATTGTTGAAGATAAGAGATGAGGAGAAATGTGTGCCATCCAATTAGGATAGTCGAATTGAAGGGGGAGGTTTCTCTGGTGAGGAACACTAAGGTTGGGCTAGCAGTTGTTTTTTGGTTCGAGAGAGATGAAGACAGAAGACGCCAGAGAGAAGAGGTCATAGAATTCGACCCAGAGTGGGACCATGGTTCGATGAAGCCCGGGATGAGGTCGATTGAGTATTGGTGACCTGCAGAAACTGTAAGCTCTAACTTGTGCACATTAGACTGTTTCAGTAAAATGGGCTCTTTTCTTTTTTTGTTCTTTCCTTTACTAACCTTTTAGTCAAATTATGAATTATAAAGATAACTCTTTTAATTGTATGTGATGTACTGCCTGTTATTCCGTGGCACTCATTTTATAACAGGGTAGTGAATCGCACAGCATTCACACAGACAGGGGTTCCGGGTGGGCTTGCGACTCAGTCTCACACGTTTGGTGGGGCCGGAGATTGTCTTCCCTAGACTTGTGCAGCTGAGGAAACCAGGGTGTTTCACGAGGAAAAATGAGGAAGGTGAAGGATAGATGTATTCCAAAAACAAAGAAATACTCAAATGACAAAATAGTGCAACTGTGGCTGACAAGGAAAGTCAAAGCAAATGTAAAAGCAAGAGAGAGGGCATACAACAAAGCAAAAATTAGTGGGAAGAAAGAGAATTGGGAAGCTTTTAAAACCCTACAGAGAGCAACTAAAAGAATCATCAGGAGGGAAAAGATGAAATATGAAACCGAGCTAGCAAACAATATCAAAGTGTGTAGTAAAAGCTTTTTCAAGTATGTAAACTATAAAAGAGAGATGAGAGTGGATATAGGTCTGCTAGAAAATGAGGCCAGGGAGATAATAATGGGGGCCAAGGAGATGGCTGTGTACATACATCTAGTGATGCTTCTGGACACATCTTCAGTGATGTTCCTGGAATCATCGGGTGTTTCGGGTCCTTCAACATCATACAACCTCCTCCAGGTGACCCAGCCGGGGCTGATCAGACCCCAGCTTGTGTCCAGATGGCTAGCTGCTTATGACTTCATGGCTCCCCTCTTTTGAGCCATCTTGAGGCCCCCTCTGCCATACCAGTGACTCTTCCTCTTCCTCTCTCCCTCGATGCCCAAATTGCTGAAGGCCCTAACTAAGGAATGGGCTACGAATCCCCTACAACCAACCTCCACTGGGAGACACCTCGCTCTCCATCCAGCCTGCTGACAGTTGCTGACCAGTCCTGCGTGCTTGGAGAGCTTCCTTTCAAAGGCGTCTTCCAAGCTATCTTCCCATGGGACTGTCAGCTCCAGCAGCACCACTTGCTTAGTCGACTCAGACACTAGGACAATGTCTGGTCGCAGGGTGGTGGCTGCGATATGGTTGGGGAACTTCAGCTGCCGTTCGAGATCCACCAACAGCTGCCAGTCCCTTGCAGAGGTCATGATGCCTGCAGATGTTCTTTTGGCAGGTATTGGTTGCTCCCCAGCTCTGACAAAGGCAATGGTCTTCTTGGAGGGTCGGGACTGCTTCGCCCGCTCAACTCCTGGGCTGATGACTTCAGTGATGGTCTTCAGGACTTGATCATGCCTCCACCTATACCGTCCCTCACCAAGTGCCCTTGCGCAGCTGCTGAAGATGTGCTCCAGGGTTCCTCTCTTAGAGTACAGTGGGTACGCAGATGACTCTGCCTTGCCCCATGCGTGCAGGTTTGATGGGCTTGGAAGCATATCGTGCACTGCCTGGATGAGAAACTGGATGCGGTGTGGTTCGGCTTTCCAAAGATCAGCCCAGGTCACTTTCCTCTCAACCGCATTCTCCCATCTTGTCCAAGCTCCCTGTTGCTTCATTCCCACCAACTTGCAGACTCTCATCTCCTCCACTACTGCTCTCACCTCCTCCTGAACTAGACGACGCCTTTCCTTCCCTCTGGTGTCCATTTGGGGAGTTGGAAAGGATCCTAGCCCAGCTCAGCCTCGTGAGACCACTCCCACCAGCCTCGCCTCTGCCTCCTGAACAGCTTCCTCTGCCCTCCACTTCCTGCCAGTCCTCACTTGGACCCCTGCTCTAGCCACTTTCGGATCACTTGAGTCCCTATACTGTATCGCTTCTCTGGCTCTTGCTGCCTTGAATTCTTCCTCCAAGGATTTGAAGAGCAGTTGCAGTTTGTTGTGGTGTCCATAGAGTGCGATGCTGCTCAGGCTCTTTGGCAGCCCCAGCCATCTCCTGAGGTGGTTGCTGACCCTCGTCTCTAAGGTTTCAACTGTTGAGATCGGAACTGTATAGACAAGGAGGGGCCACAGGATTCTGGGAAGAATGCCATGCTGATACACCCAGGCTTTAAACTTCCCAGGTAGGCCTGACTTGCCCACAGATTTCAGCCAGCCATCCAACTCGGTGCAGGTTGCCTGAATCGATGTCGTGTCCCTTAAAGAGCTGAAACTTTGCCTAAGCTCTTGACTGGCTTTTTTGTGATGGTTGGGATGGCTGTGCCTGCGATGCTGAACCGGAACTTGTTCTCCACCTTCCCTTTCCTCAGCACCATCGATCTTGATTTGGCAGGTTTGAGACACATCCGGGCCCACTCCACCAGTTTTTCGAGCCCTTGCAGAATCCTCCGGCAGCCTGGGACTGATTCTGTGGTGACTGTGAGGTCATCCATGAATGCCCTGATAGGTGGTTGCTGTTGAGCAGAACTCATTCTGGGCCCTCTGCACTCTGGTTCAGCAGACTTAGTGAGCATGTTCATGGCTAGGGAGAACAGTGTCACTGAGATAGTGCACCCTGTGATGATGCCGACCTCCACCTTGTGCCAGGTTGATGTAATTGCTCCTGAAGAGACCCTCATCCTGAAGTTACTGTAATAATCAGCGATAAGGTCTCTGATTCTGCTGGGGATGTGATGATTGGTCAGTGTGAGCTGCACCAGCTTGTGCGGAATGGAGACAAATGCATTTGCCAGGTCGAGCCACAACACTGACAAGTTGCCCATATTCTCTCTGGCCTCCCTGATGAGCTGTGTCACCACACCGGTGTGCTCCAGACAGCCCGGCATCCCTGAAATGCCACCCTTCTGGACTGATGTATCACTATAGGTGTTCTTCACTAGGTAGGTGCACAGCCGGTTAGAAACTGCACTGAAGAAGATCTTCACCTCGACACACAGCAGGGAGATGATGTGAAACTGGTCTGTCTGGGTGGCATTTTCCTCCACACCCCTTCAGCCACTCTCCACTGTTCTGGGATCTTCCCCCTTCTCCAGAAGATTCTCAGGATCTTCCACAGATGCAGCAGGAGTTTGGGGCAGTTCTTGTACGCTTTGTACGAGGTGTTGCTTGGTCCTGGAGCCGAGCTTGCCCCTGCTTTGCGGATGACCTCTCTGACTTCCTTTAGTTGCAACTCTAACATGTCGAACTGCACATCCGGTTCAGGTTGGTCTATTAGGATGTTGCACTCTCCCACCTCCTGCTGTCTTTCAGGATCATTATATATCTTCTTCAGATGTTGGTCTATGTCTTCCTGCAAATAGGCCAGTTTCCCACTGCGCTTCTCCCCAGCAACTCCCTGGTGAACTTAAAGGGGTTGGCGATAAAGGCAGCACGTTTTTGGGCCCTTTCACGACGCCGCCTCTGATGCCACTCTGCCCGGCGGAGGACCCTGATCTTCTTTCGTAGTATGCACATCAGCTGGGCCAAGCCAATGCGCTCCTCTTCTCCTGCCTCCTTGTATTGGGACTTCAGTGCTTCATCTCCTGCCTGATGTTGTGGATCCTCAACGCCCTTTGGTTCTTTGAGTAAGGTATTTTGGAGCCTATGTGAGTATTTTGCCTCAGTCTTCACTGTGGAAGACACTAGCAATGTGCCAGATGTTGAAGGGCGTGGTGGAAAAGCAGTGAGTGCAGTTACTATTACAAGGGAGAAGGTGCTCTAAAAGCTGAAAGACATAAGTCACCTGGACCAGTCGAACTGCACCCTAGGGTTCTGAAAGAGGTAGTGTTAGAAATTGTCATGCACTTTGGTGGTAGAAATAAATATGTGGTCTATTTTCTAAACGGAGAGCAAATCCAAAAATTTGAGATGCAAAGGGACTTGGGTGTTCTTGTGCAGAACACCCTAAAGGTTAACCTGCAGGTTGAGTTGGTGGTGAGGAAGGCAAATGCAATGTTAACATTCATTTCAAGAGGTCTAGAATACAAGAGCAGGGATGTGATGTTGAGGCCTTATAGCTGTTGACCTTGAGTATTGTGAACAGCTTTGGGCTCCTCATCTTAGAAAAGATGCATTGGCATTGGAGAGGGTCCAGAGGAGGTTCACAGGGATGATTCCGGGAATGAAGGGGTTATCATACAAGGAATGTTTGATGGCTCTAGGTCTGTACTCGCTGGAATTCAGAAGGATGAGTGGGGATCTCTTTGAAACCTTTTGAATGTTGAAAGGCCTAGACAAAGTAGATGTGAAAAGGATGTTTCCCATGGTGGGGTAGTCTAGAAGAAGAGGGCACAGCCTCAGGATAGAGGGGTGTCCATTTTAAACAGAGATGCGGAGAAATTTCTTCAGCCAGGGGTGGTGAATTTGTGGAATTATTTTTTACCACAGGCAGCTGTGGAGGCCGGGTTATTGAATGTATTTAAGGCAAGGCTCAATAGGTTCTTGATTGGACATGGCATCATAGGTTACGGGGAGAAGGCTGGGACGTGGGGCTGAGGAGAGAGAAAAAAGGATCAGCTATGATTGAATGGTGGAGCAGATTTGATGGGCCAAATGGCCTAATTCTGCTCCTATGTCCTATGGTCGTATGGTTTTATCTCTGCATCTTTTTTCTATGCTAAGATATTATCCGTAACGTTGGCAGACCAGAATTGGTAGTGGCAACCCTGCATGGAATCATTGTTTTTGTTTAACTAAAATGAATTCATTAATGCAGACTAGGGAATTGTTTGGCTTTAGCTTAAGATGTTTTTTACATTAGTCACATCACTTACTTTCAGTGTACTGTGCACAAAGGTCCAGACCTTTCTTTGTCTCGAGCTCTTTCAATGATACGTCCAACCTTCAATTTAGCCACCTGCCTAATCTGTTCCTGCCAGCCAGGTAGTTATAATCAAACATGTAGCCTTTCAACACTGTTTCCACTGCTAATCAGATCGTTGTTTATAATAATCTATCTACTAATTATTGTTAATTGAAGAACATATGTTTGATGCTCAGTGGGGTAGGGCTGACTGTGCTGGGGAATAAAAATACAGTATTTTGTATTTTGCTTACAGTTTGCACTAGAGTCTTTTTGAATGCATTAGCCTGGAATTTGCTGGGAAATGGTGATGGTTCCAAACAGAACTGTTGGGAATTATCTATTTAAACTGAAGCAAGAGCTGGGATTTTTGCATGCCTTAGTCAAATGCAAAAGTTCCAAACTTAATGTATGAAATGGGGCACTGTATCTTTGAAGATGCTCTGAAGGTTTCCCAGCATCTACCCAGCAGGTATTTGTCTCTTGGAATCTGTAACAGGTTGGTTCAGTATCTGTGACTGTTAATTTCAATGGGGATTATTATAGGACTGTGGAAATGACAGGTCTTGTCTCCCTGATGGAATGAAGCTAAGTGACTCTTCGACTACTATAGGCATCCAATCTGAGGCAGACCATACAGCTTTGTTTATTTTCACTAGAGATTTCTAGAGCGTGATCAGCCGTGACTAACTTGATTAAATTACCTCTCCCAGTCCTGATGAAGGGTCTCAGCCCGAAATATTGTCTGTTTACTCTTTTCCATCAATGCTGCCTGGCCTGCTGAGTTCCTCCAGCATTTTGTGTGTGTTGTTTGGATTTCCTGCATCTGCAGATTTTCTCATGTTTGTGATTCTCCCGACCCTGGTACCTTTTAGCAGGCCAATGGTGTCTGATTCCGAAACATCAATTAATGCATTCTTGGGATGTGGGCAAAGCCAAATTAATTGACTGTTAGTAGTTGCCCCCAGGGCTCCCAGCTAGAGGAAAGTCACACCAATTGTTGTCAAGCAGGACCATTATATTAATCAGTTAAACAGGACCAGCACTGAGCCTGGAAAAGTCTTGCCCTTTCAAGGCAGGTTTGCAGCCAAAGAATTACTTTTAAATTATAGATTTTGCTTTAATGTAAACAGAAGATGCGTGCCCTAGTTAGTGTGAGTTAATGTGTATATACCATGATCCTAAAACAAAAAAAACAAGTGATGGTGCTTGAGGAATATATGTAAGGATAACTCCTTGCTCTTCTTTGGAATAGTACAATGGGGTCATTTGCATCCATTCTCAAGACCAAGCTGAGCCTCACATTACATGTCAAAAAGATGGCACTTACAATAATGTGATAAGCAGTCACTGATGCACTGATCTGCACTCAAAGGTATTTGTGCTCATATTTCCGAATTAAGGGCTTCAGCTGTAAGGCTGTTTGACAGTTGTGTCTTTTAACTTCTGCTTATCTCGACTCCTGTACTGTTTGCAGTTCTAGAAAACAAAAGGTTAGCACTTTCCATGTTAGAGGTAAAGGACATCTCTCATTCAAATTCACTTTGCTTTTACGAGGGGGGTTTTAGTTGTTTTGATATTTCTTCAGTAAAATCACTGATATGCAATTGAAACTGCATGCAAAGGCAAGATCTCTACCTGAGTCCCTGAACTGGAAATTTACAGTAGGCATTATATAGTCATAGTCATACTTTATTAATCCCGGGGGAAATTGGTTAAAGAACTGCAAACTAGTTAGCTAAGTATTTTATAGAGAGTTAGATAGCATCCTTCATGTCTCAGACTTCTGAGGCCTTTATCTGTCCTCATCCTCGTTATCATCCACATTTATCTCAGAACTTTTCTTACTCTTTCTTCTTCCTGTTGAAATTGACCACTGTAATTGACACAACCCTTGTCACCAACCATAACCATTTGCAGTGGGGAAGAAGAATATAGCACTGCAGAGTGTTCCTGGTGTGGGGGTAAATGTTTAATCATTAGTTGTGTTTCTTAAGTCTGGTTATTGTAGATTATTGGTTACAACTTTCAACAACAGCTTCTTGCATTATTTGTGTGGCACTTTTATTCAAATTGGGAGGGCAAAGCCACAAAGGGATGTAAGAACAAAGATGATAATTCTGAAATCAAGGCAGTGCTTGATCAGGAATCATTGTGGTCAATAGTTCTAGAGATGTTGAATGAATAGGATGTCATATTGGTTAGATGTTAGGCAACAGAGATGATATAATCTGAAGTGTGAGGAAAACAGAAAGTTTTGGAGTGTTGAGGTGCTTGTGGTAGAGAGGAGGGGATTACTGGCCAGAATAGTTTTGGAAGGGCTGATTCTGAAATTGACAAAGTTATTGATGAATGAATAGCATGTACTACTTGGTATACTGCCAAATTTCTGGTTTCATAAGCTAGGTGACATTTTCCTCCTTTAAGGCTTTTTCAGACTATCAAATGGACTGGCAATGCATACAATGTAGAGTGATTAGAGATTTTCAACTTGGAGTTTTGCATCAGAAATTACATTCAAATTTGATTGGGATCTTTTGAAGAGAATCGATAAAGGTAGCATGGTAGTCATTATCTACATAGGCTTTAGTAAGTCCTTCGTTAAATTCTACATGGTGGACTAGTCCAGAAGGTGATCCAGTGTGAACTAACCAACTGGATACAAAGTTAGTTTGGTGGTAAGAAGGAGAGAGTGGTAGCGAAAGTTGTTTAGAGAATGGAGGCCTTTGACCTTGGGATGCCGCAGAGATCAGTGCAGGCTTCTCTGTAATGGTTTAAGTGTCACTTAAAAATGACTAACCATGCTATCTACAATAGAGTGTAGATGGCATGGTTAGTCATATTTAAGTGACTCTTAAATTGGTGATATAGTGGACAGTGAAGGAGGTAACTTAAAGTTACAGGCAGGATGTAAATCATTGGGCAAATGGGCAAGATTGGGAAATTGCAGATGGAAGTTTGTTCAGGCAAATGCAAAGTGATGCATTTTGGGAAGTTAAACCAGGCCAGGACATACACAGTGAATGGAAGATCCCTGGTGAGTGTTGTTAAACAGAGATATGAGGATACAAGTACAAAGCTCCATAAAAATGGGGACACAGGTATACAAGATGGTTAAGAAGGCAGGTGGCATGCACACCTTCATCAGCTGAGGCATTGAATATATGAACTGGGATGTCAACCTACCCCTGTGCTGTCTGGCAAATAAGTTCATGGGGTATCCTTGGAAAATATGGGCATTTCTTATTTCTCTTTCAGTATGGCAGCACGGCCTTTTGATTGATTGAGGATTAAATGTTTGGAGATCAATATCTCACCCTGGCACAAAACTAAATGTCTTTTGGGCAGCAGAGATCCCTTCAAGATTATTTAATGTCACTTTCTGTACGTAGGTGTAAGGAGAACGAAATAACTGTTACTCCGGATCCAAAGCAGCACAAAAAAACCCCATAAAATAAAAGGAATGCAATAATAATAATATTAAGCACACAATAATTATAAATACATAAGATAGTTTATATACGTAGATTGATTTTATGTCCATAAAGTGATACTAAACTGTAAGGTGACTGACTGGGGGAGGGGGTTGTTGCTTTGCTGCTGCTTACTCGTGGGAGGGGGTAGCTGAGGGGGGGGCTTTGGGGTTCTAACATTTAACTGTCATTCAATCTTTTGGGCACTCCTCTGTTTTTGTGGATGGTTGCGAAGGAAAAGCATTTCAGAATGAATTTTGTATACATTTCTCTGACATTGAATGTACCTATTGAAACCTTTGTCAGGAAATAATAAAGTAGTGGTGAAGTTAGTGGGTGGAAGTGTTGATCAGTCTTGCTGCTTAGGAAAAGTAACTCTTTTTGAGACTGGTGATTCTGGCGTGGATGCTACGTAGCCTCCTCGCTGATGCGAGTGGGGCAAACAGTCCATGAGCAGAGTGGGTGGGATCCTTCATGATGCTACTGGCCCATTTCTGTCACCTTTCTGTATATATGTCCTTGATGGCGGGTAGTCTGGTTCCAGTGACGTAATGGGCAGTTTTGGGTACTCTTTGAAGAGCCTTCCTGTCTGCTGCAGTGCAGTTTCCGTTCCAAAAGGCGATGCAGCCTGTTGGCATGCTCCCTGCTGCACATCTCTAGAATGATGTGAGTATGGAAGTGCAAACTCCAGCTCTCCTCAGAAAGTAGGAGCTTTTTTTTGACTCCGTAGGATATGTTTTGAGACCATGAGAGGTTGTGAGTGATGTGTACTCCCAGGAGTTTGAACTTGCTTGCAGTTTGCACTGTTGTGCCGCCAATGTAAACGGGGTGTGAGTGCTGCGAGTTCTCCTGATGTCGATGACCATTTCCTATGCCTTGTTGACATTAAGGAAGAGGTTATTTGCCCAGCACCAGGCCTCATAGAACATAGAACAAAGAAATCTCCAGCATATTACAGGCCCTTCGGCCCACAATGTTGTGCTGACCATGTAACCTACTCTAGAATCTGCCTAGAATTACCCTACCACATAGCCCTCTGTTTTTCTAAACTCCATGTACTGATCTAAGAGTCTCTTAAAAGACCCTATTGCATCCACTTCCACCACCGTCGCCGGCAGTGCGTTCCATACAGCCACCACTCTGTGTGAAAAACTTGCCTCTGACATCCCCTCTGTACCTGCTTCCAAGCATCTCAAAACTATGCCCCCTAGTGTTAACCTTTTCAGCCCTGGGAAAAAGCCTCTGGCTATCCACACTATCAATGCCTCTCATCATCTTATACACCTCATCAGGTCACCTCTTGTCCTTTGTAGCTCCAAGGAGGAAAGGCACACAACCTATTCTCATAAGGCACACTCTCCAATCCAGGCAACACCCTTGTAAATCTCCTCTGAATGTTTCTATAGTATCCACATCCTTCCTGTAGTGAGGTGACCAGAACTGAATTCCAAGTGGGATCTGACCAAGGTTTTATATAGCTGTTACATTACCTCAGAGCTCTTGAACTCAATCCCACAGCTGATGAAGGCCAACATACCATATGCCTTCTTAACAACATTGTCAACCTGCGCAGCAGCTTTGAGTGTCCAATGGACACAGACCCCAAGATCTCTCTGATCCTCCACATTCCCAAGAGTTTCACCATTGGTACTATATTCTGTCTTCAAACTTGACTTACCAAAATGAACCACTTCACATTTATCTGGGTTGAACTCCATCTGCCACTTCTCAGCCCAGTTCTGCATCCTATCGATATCCCGCTGTAATCTCTGACAACCCTCCAGACTATCCACAATGCCCCAACCTTTGTGTCATCAGCAAATTTACTAACCCGTCCTTCTACTTCTTCATCCAGGTCATTTATAAATATCACAGAGAAGTGGGGTCCAGAACAGATCCCCGCAGAACAACACCAGTCACCTACCTCCATGCAAAATACAAACCGTCTGCAACAGCCTTTGCCTTCTGTGGGCAAGTCAATCCTGGATCCACAAAGCGAATGTGCTCCTTGGATCCCATGCTCCTCACTTTCTGAAGGAGCCTTGCACGTTCAACCCTATCAAATGCCTTACTGAAATCCATATACACTAAATCCACTGCTCTACCTTCATCAATGTGCTTTGTTACATCCTTAAAGAATTCAATCAGGCTCGTAAGGCATGACCTGCCCTTGACAAAGCCAAGCTGACTATCCCTAATCAGATTATGTCTCTTCAAATGCTCATAAATCCTGCCTCTTAGGATCTTCTCTAACAACTTGCCCACCATTGAAGTAAGACTCACTGGTCTATAATTTTCTGGGTTATCGCTACTCCCTTTCTTGGACAAGGGAAGAACATTTGCAACCGTCTAATCCTCCGGTACTTCTCCCGTCCCTATTGATGATGTAAAGATGTACTCCCTCACTTCCCACAGTAGCCTGGGGTATATCTTGTCCAGATCTGGTGACTTATCTAACTTAATACTTTTCAAAAGTTCCAACCCATCCTCTTTCTTAATGTCTATATGCTCAAGTGTTTCAGTCTGCTGTAAGTCATCCCCACAGTCGCCAAGGTCCTCTTCCCTGGTGAGTTTCCCTGCCTCCAGATTTTTTTCCTCCTCTGTGTAGGCTGTCTCATCATTGTTGGTGATGAGCTTCACCACTGTTGAATCATCGATGAACTTGACAATGTGCTTGCTCGGGCGTTTGGGCATGCAGTCATGTGTGAGCAGAGTGGACAGGAATGGGCTCAGCACACAGCCCTTGGAGACACCCATGTTGAGGATGATGGGGAGGGAGGAGCAGTCGTGTGTCCTGACTATATGAGGTCTGGTCATTAGGAAGTCCAACAACAATTGCACAGTGGTCTATTTAGACAGAGAAGTAGTATCTTCTCCACCAAGGTCTGTGGGACAATAGTGTTGAATGTTGAACGGAAATCCAGAAACAACATTTTGACATAGTGTCCTTGTTTTCTAGGTGTGTCAGGGCCAGATGCTATCAGTAAGCATATTGCCGCGTGTCCAATGTGGCAGGAATGGAGATTTTGAAATGGACCAATATCAGCCGTTCCAAACACTTTGTGATGATTGGCATCAGTCTTACTGGGTGGTAGTCATTTAGTTCTGAAGGTCTAGGGTTTTTGGTACAAGGACAGTGGTGGCTGATTTGAAGCGTGTGGGAACAGCAGCCTGGATGAGTGAAGTGTTCAAGATGTCCATCAAGACGTCAGTGAGCTGGTGTGCACACTCCCTCAATTGAGAATGAGCAGTTTCTCGTCTCTGACCTCCAGTATGCATCTGTGACCTGACCTACCTACCATGGGTTACCCATGCACTGGTTAGTTGTCACCACTTCTGTCTCCAAAAAGTCTTCCAAGGTCCAACATTGTTGCTGCCTACTTCTGGCCAGCATCTCAGTTCTGAGGCCTATTTGAACTCCCTTGTCTACATTGGGCAGACCAAGTCAGTCTTGTGCCTTACAACAGAATCCTAAAACAGACAATCTATTCTGGAATCTATCATGGGAGAAGAGGTGGGCAGGAAGTTCAAGACCCACTCATATGCAGGCATGTGGGAGGGAGGTGGATCACCAAATAAAGAAACAAGTTGCCAGCATTTTAACAACACATCTATCAGTAGCAAGCTATTCATTGGAGCCAGGAAAATGCTTCCCTACTTTCTATTGGTACTCATACAACTTTATGGGTCACATGGGCAACATTCATGAAAATCCTATAAAAATCAATATCTTCAATTGCTGGGTTCATAGCGCGGTGTTGTCAGGTTTCTCTGGATAATTCTGTGCTGCATTAGTTTCAGTATGCCATTTTGTATTGATTTGTTGCAAGTTCTCATAACTGCCAGCAGTTAGCCCAGCATGGATAATTTCTGCACCCATTTCTTAAAGGAAAATACCTCTGTAATGCCCTGATTCATATTTTTACTGTTATGCTGTCTGTATTTCATTTTGGCAGTTCTACAAGAGTAGTCTGTTCTGTTTTCATGCCTGTTTGGGTTACTTGTTGGAAGTTAGAAGATTGAGAGGGGATCTTATTGAAACATATAAAATCCTAAAGGGGTTGGACAGGCTAGATGCAGGAAGATTGTTCCCGATGTTGGAGAAGTCCAGAACAAGGGGTCAACAGTTTGAGGATAAAGGGGAAGCCTTTTAGGACCGAGATGAGGAAAAACTTCTTCACACAGAGAGTGGTGAATCTGTGGAATTCTCTGCCACAGGAAACAGTTGAGGCCAGTTCATTGGCTATATTTAAGTTAGAGTTAGATGTGGCCCTTGTGGCTAAAGGGATCAGGGGGTATGGAGGGAAGGCTGGTACAGGGTTCTGAGTTGGATGATCAGCCATGATCATACTGAATGGCAGTGTAGGTTTGAAGGGCCGAATGGCCTACTCTTGCACCTATTTTCTATGTCTGCTGTTGAAGGTAAGAGATGAGGAGAAACGTGTGCCATCCAGTTTGGATGGTTGGGTTAAGGGGAGGTTTCTCTGGTGAGGAACGCTAAGGTTGGGCCCGGGGCTTTTGTTTGAGAGGAGATGAAGATAAGATGACGCTGGGGAGAACTGGTCATAGCATACGATCCGGTGGGAGACCTGTTTGTTCGAAGTGGATTGTGAGTGACTTTCAGAAGGTGGTATATGCTTTCATGTTGACCGATAGCCCAGTGCGTGAGTGAGAGAGAAGTTCAAGATGAGCTCCAGCTTGTGCACGTTTAACTGTTTAATTAGAATGGGCCCTTTTCTTTATGTTATTCTTTACTAACCCTTTAGTTAAGATTCATAAATATAATTCTTTTAATCGTATGCAGTGTCCTGTCTGTTGTTTCATGGCATTAACTTGCAGCAGGGTAGCGAATTACACAGCACCCACATAAACATGGGTTTGGGGTGGGATCGAGCTGTCTCAATCTCAAGAGAAACATAGAAAATAGGTGCAGGAGTAGGCCATTCGGCCCTTCGAGCCTGCACTGCCATTCAGTATGATCATGGCTGATCATCCAACTCAGAGTTTATCGGGGCTGGAGATTGTCTACCCTAGATTCACACAGCCAAGGAAACCGGGGGTTTCAACTCAGTAAAAGCAACTTTATTTTTAGCCACAGGACAGTGCTGCTGCTTTATGAATATCCCCAAAGTGCAAATGACTTGACTTAAACAAATCCAACTTTATGCATGTTCTCCACTTTATGTGAAGAAAAAGCATTTCAGGATGTATTTTGTATACATTTCTCTGACATTAACTTTGACCTTTGAACCTCTGAAGCTTTGAACCTTTATATTCTTGAAACAATTTTCAAGCTAGTAATAATTATAATAAAAGTTACATTGTATTAGTTAATGAGTGTATATCCCACTAGTTTAATTATGGATGATTATTCAATGAAATGAAAGAATTACAGTGTGTGTAGAGCAATACAATATGGGTAGCTGTAGACAATGGACACTTTTGACTTGCAAAAACATTGGCCCACAAACAGTGGAAGCTTACAGAACCTGGGAGCTGCCTGCAGATGGTGGGAGGGTGTCTCCACAAGGTCAGAAAGATCTTTTCTGTAAGAAATCAAGAATTGTTATTGTTCAGATCAATGAGTTTGAAACTGCTGCTGCGGCTGAATTTTGTGTGTTGCCGTACTGCTGACATCACTTGGGAGTACTCTACAGTGGAGAAAAGTTTGCTGAGACAAACAAAAATCATGCCTGTAAGTTAGGGGTCAAATTTCTCAAAGGGTGCCAAGATACCAACCAGAGTGGGTGTGAGTCCTGCCAATTTTCAAGTGCATGGCGATGCTTTACTTTGGAACTGTGTCTAGGAATTCTGAGGCAGATATTTCTTGGAACAATGGTACTGTACTTTACTATGTCCTGAAGAAGGGTCTCTGCCCAAAACGTTGACCGTTTACCGTTTTCCATCGATGCTACCTGACTTTCTGAGTTCCTCCAGCATTTTGCAAGTGCTACTCTGGATTTCCAGCATCTGCAGAGTTTCTTGTGTTTGTAATAGTACTTATTGATATTTGCATTTTAGTTTAAATGAGATTTCTCCTCTCCTCTTCCTCATTATGGTGCTCCTTTTATTGCACTACCTATCTATTCTTAAAAATATATTTCTTGATGTTTTTCTCTTGTAATGTAATGTCCTTGTTGGGTCTCAATACCGCTCTCTGTAACTGCATCCTGGACTTCTTGTCAGAAAGGCCACAGTCAGTCCGCGTGGGCAGAAACATCTCGAACTCCATCACGCTGGGCACCGGTGCTCCACAGGACTGTATGCTCAGCCCACTGCTGTTAATGCATGCCTGTACTCCTAGATCCAGTTCAAACCAAATCGCTGGTCTGCTAACTAAATTTGCCGATGACACTACATTGATTGGCCTTATCTCAAATAATAACGAGGCAGCCTACAGGGGCACAGTGGTGTTAAACAGGAGGAATGGAGACAGGCTAACCCCTATTGACATCAATGGGTCTGGGGTTGAGAGAGTGAACAGCTTCAAGTTCCTCGGTATAAACGTCAGTGAGGATTTCACTTGGTTTGTACATACTGGCCGTGTGGTGAAAAAAAGCTCAACAGCGCCTCTTTCACCTCAGACGGTTGAAGAAGTTTGGCATGAGTCCCCAGATTTTAAGGACTTTCTACAGGGGAACATTTGAGAGCATCCTAACTGGCTGTATCACTGCCTGGTATGGGAACTGTACTTCCCTCAATCACAGGACTCTGCAGAGAGTGGTGCGGACAGCCCAGCGCATCTGTAGATGTGAACTTCCCACTATTCAGGACATTTACAGTGACAGGTGTGATAAAAGGGCCCAAAGGATCATTGGGGACCCAAATCACCCCAACCACAAACTGTTCCAGCTGCTACCATCCAGGAAATGGTACCACAGCATAAAAGCCAGGACCAACAAGCTCTGGGACAAGTTCTTCCACCAGGCCATCAGACTGATTAATTCTCGCTGACACAATTGTATTTATAAGTGTAATGTTCACATGGTTCATATTTTCCCTCTGTTATGCTTTTCTGTTCTTTGTGTAAGCTGCTTGTTTGGGTTACTGTTGAAGATAAGAGATAGGAGAAATGTAATCCATCCAATGGGGATGAATGAATTTGGGGGAAGTTTCTCGGTGAGGGGCACCAAGGTTGGGCTTGGGGTTTTTGAGAGGGGAGAAGAGAGGTGACACTGGAGAGAGGAGGTCAGAGGAGTGGGGCTGTGGTTCGATGAAGCCTAGGGAGATCGAAGGAGGATCGGCGAAGGGGAAACCATGAGCTCCAACTTGTGCACATTAGACAGTTTCATTTAAAATGGCTGCTTTTCTTTTTTTTTGCTTTTTCTTTACTAACCCTTTAGTCAAATTAAGATTTATAAAGCTAAATCTTTTAATTGTACTGTCTGTTATTTCATGGTACTGATTTGTAACAGGGTAACAAATCACGCAGCATCCACACAGACAGGGGGATTTGGGGGGCTTGCACTTCAATCTCCCACGTTTGGCAGGGCCGGAGGATGTCTTCCCTCAACTTACGCAGCCAACGGAACCAGGGTGTTACATAAGCTATATTGACTTCTGTTGTATATCATACCATACATCATATTTATTACAAATTACTATAATCTGTATATTGCATATACAGACGGAGACATAATGTAAAGATTTTTACTCCTCATGTATATGAAGGATGTAAGAAAAAAGTCAATACAGTTCAATTCAATCAAGTTCACCGACGACACAACAGTGGTTGGCCTCATCAACAACAAGAATGAGATGGCGTACAGAGAGGAGGTAGGGCAGTTGGTAGAATGGTCCGAGCACACCAACTTGAGTGTCAACATTGGCAAGACCAAAGGGATGATTGTGGACTTTGGGAAGGTGCTGACTGACCACTCCTCATGGCACATACACAGCTCCTCTGTGGAGAGAGTCGGGAGCACCAAGTTTCTGGAAGTGCACATAATGGGCAATCTCAGCTGGTCTTGCAACACCACCTCGTTGTTCAAGACAACACAGCAGTGCCTCCACTTCCAGAGGAGACTGAGGCAAGTGAGGCCCCCACCCTTTTCACAACAGCACCATCAAGAGTACCTGATCACCTGCATCACCCTTTGGTAAGAGAATTGCAAGGGATCTGACCACAAGTCCATACAATGGATTGTAAGGACTGCTGAGATGGGTCTCTTTTCATCCATCAGTGTTAGTTATCAGGAGCACTGCACACACAGGATCCCAAGCATTGTCAATGATCCCTCCCATCCATCCAACAATCTCTTTAACCCCTACCATCAGGCAGGAGGCACTGTAGCATGAGGACAAGAACTGTTAGGATGGGGAACAGCTTCTTCCCCCAGGCTGTAAGACTACTGAACTTACTGCCACACCCAGATCTCATCACGTATATAGCTCCAGTGGTTTTATACTGTTTACGTTTTAACTTGTGTTATAAATGCACCTTATTATTTGTTAATTTACTGGTGGTAGTATTCCTTTATGTGTTATATGTGTGAGTTATAGGTACTGTGTTGTGCACCTTAGCCTGGAGGAACATTGTTTCATTTAGCATGTGTATGGTAGAATGAAAATAAACATGAAATTGACTTGACGATGTAATTTTCAGTATTTTTTAAATGGATTGCACTGTCCTTTTGTCCCAAAACAACAAATTTCACGACATATGTCTGTGATAATAAATTTTATTCTGACACTGTTACTCTACCGCTGGAAGATATAATACATTGTATACTGATCTGCAGGGTATCTTGGAGTTTTAAGTTGCTGTTCTGGTTCCAAAATAATGTTAGATACATGTGCTTTTATTTGTCACTTGAGCCCTGCCATACATCCTTCTCAAGGAACACATTAGCTTGTTCAAGTTAAATCTACTGGACTGTGACATCAGTGCTGATTTGATGCCACCACTGTTATCCCGCAACTTCGCTTTCCATCTGAAGGCCTCTCTTTAATCACACAACACAGGAAAGGAAGGGAAGATTACCAGCTCTATTTAAATGAATCATTAGTCGTTGATTGATTTCAACTGACAGCAGCCATGATTCTACAAGTGTTCGATGCTTTCCAGAGTTGCCTAAATTTACATAGGATGGTGGAAATCAAAAAAAAAACTGTCCTGATTTTGAAACTTCTGTAGAACTGATTCCTCCCAGATCAAGGTCCATTAACCTTGATTAAAGTTTTCAAGATGTTAAAGGAAAGCAAGGAACTAGTACAGAGAAAAATTATGTTAGCACTGATTAGGGGTTGATAGGGGCAGGGGTGTTCTTGGATTGTGGGTTCATGGTCTAACCCTCAGAGCTAGGAATTAGGAAATGTTTCTGCTTGTGGAGGTTGGTAGAGGTTTGGAATCCTGTTCTTCAAATCATAATTAATGCTTGCTCAATTGTTAGTTTTAACTCCAGGTTGATATATATTTTCTTAACCAACAGTATTAAGTAATATAAAGCAAAGTGCGGGGAATTAGGCAAGAGATCATCCATGATCTTTGTGAAAGGCAAAACAGCTGGAGGGTTAAATACCCTACTCCTGTTCCTATCTTCCTATCTTCCTCTGACTAGACTACAGAAAGAATTAATTGACTGTAAAGTGCATTGCTAGCCCAAGGATGTAAAAAGCATTATTTCAATATAACTTCTTTCTTTCTCTTTTCAGTTTGTAGTGGAGTTAAATGCCTGCAAAGGAAGCTTTAGAGTAAGGCAGAGATTGACTGTAACAAAGTCTTCCTTTTACTATGGTTCTCATTAGCACTGAGTCGTACTTTAAAGTGAGCCAGGCCACCAGCTCAATTACCAAACACCAAAGGTGAAACACAGCAGGAAGACGGATATTTTTTGTATCCATCTTTGAAACTCTACTGCAATGTCAGCTATAAAGAGTGCATGTTCAGCCCTTAAATGTCATCGGATAGTAACATGCTATTTATGCCATATTTGTCAAGTGCACTGTAAACTTTATTAAAACTGACTTTTACAATGAGTTCAGATACCAGCTTTCTACTTGGACTCAGAATCTAACATTACTGAAGTAGGCCATTTGGCCTGTTAGCTGTATGCTGGTTCTTTGAAGACTGTTCCAATTAGTCTTTGGTCTCAGCCTTTTTTCTATAAATCTGCAAATTAGTTCCCTTCAGGGACATATCCAATTTTTAAGGGCAATTAGAGATGGAAGATAAATGCTGGCTTTGCCAAAGATATCCAGTTCTAATAATTGTCTTTTGAAAACTCCTATTGATTTAGATTCCACCATCTTTTCATGTAGCACATTCCAGGCATAGCAACTTTGAGATGAAATCAGTTCCATGCTAGCCCTATTTGTCAGTGATTTTAGATCTGTATCCTTTGGTTATTGTTCAATTTCCCAAAGGATTTATTTTACTCTGTTTATCAAGAGCCCGCATCATTTAAAGGCCACTTTTTGACCTGTTAATCTGGAGAGAATATTCCCATTTGTTCATTCTCTCTGCAAAAATGAATTCCCTCATCCAGGTATCAGCCTGTTAAATCTGTGCTGTACCTGCTCCTCCTTTCATAATTGTGGTCTCCTGAACTATTCTCGGTGAGGCCCAACACGGGATTTGTAATGGTTTACCATGCCTGCCATGTTTTGCATTCATTGCCCTTATTTACAAAGCCAAGTATCCCATATGCTTTTTAAACTAAAAATACTCTGCAGATGCTGGGGTCAAGCAACACTCACAATACGCTGGAGGAACTCAGCAGGTCGGGCAGCATACGTGGAAACGATCAGTCAACGTTTCGGGCCGGAACCCTTCGTCAGGACTGTAGAGGGAAGGGGCAGAGGCCCTATAAAGAAGGTGGGGGGAGGGTGGGAAGGAGAAGGCTGGTAGATTCCGGGTGAAAAACCAGTAAGGGGAAAGATAAAGGGGTGGGGGAGGGGAAGCAGGGAGGTGACAGGCAGGAAAGGTGAAGAAAGAATAGAGGAAAGCACAATGGGTAGTAGAAGGAGGCGGAACCATGAGGGAGGTGATAGGCAGCTGGGGGAGGGGACAGAGTGACATAGGGATAGGGGAAGGGAGGGGGAGGGAATTACCGGGAGTTGGAGAACTCTATGTTCATACCAAGGGGCTGGAGACTACCTAGACGGTATATGAGGTGTTGCTCCTCCAACCTGAGTTTAGCCTCATCATGGCAGTAGAGGAGGAGGCTAAACTCAGGTTGGAGGAGCAACACCTCATATACCGTCTAGGTAGTCTCCAGCCCCTTGGTATGAACATAGAATTCTCCAACTTCTGGTAATTCCCTCTCCCTGCCCCTCCCTTCCCCTATCCCTATTTCACTCTGCCCCCTCCCCCAGCTGCATATCACCTCCCTCATAGTTCCACCTCCTTCTACTACCCATTGTGCTTTCCCCTATTCCTTCTTCACCTTTCCTGCCTATCATCTCCCTGCTTCTCCTCCCCCACCCCTTTATCTTTCCCCTTTCTGGTTTTTCACCTGGAACCTACCAGCCTTCTCCTTCCCACCCTCCCCCCACCTTCTTTATAGGGCCTCTGCCCCTTCCCTCTACAGTCCTGACGAAGGGTTCCAGCCCGAAACGTGACTGAGCGTATCCACGGATGCTGCCTGGCCTGCTGAGTTCCTCCAGCGTATTGTGAGTGTTGCTTTTTAAACTGCTTCATCAAGTTGTCACTATTAAATATTTCTTACAGTACACTCTCGTCCTAGTACAACACTGTGTTGACTAACACTCCACTTCATGTTCTTTCTGTTAATATGCATCTTGCATTCTTATTCACAGTAAATTGCATCTGCCACACGTTGATGCATTTCACCAGTTTGCTATGTTCTTCTGAAGCCTTCAACTAACCTCCTTTCTAATTACAGCGTTGCAAATTCAGCATCATTCACAAACTCCCAAATTGTTGTTCCCTATATATATCCAAATATCATTTACATATAAGAATAGGAAAGTGCTACTTCTACCAATTTAATGCTGCTGGTACATATTTACTCATGTCTGGTCAGAATAACTCTGGTTCATTGTTATTTTCTCTGCCTTATCCCTTAGCCTATTAGTCAGACTGATTTAATACTCTGGCCTGATACTACGTAGTGGGACCTGCATCATTGTAATGCATAATTTTGGCATATTTTCTCACATGCATTCCAGAAGGTAATCTTGCTGGCCTAAAATGTCTTGAGGTTGAGGGGCAAATCAAGGTTTGACTAGAACTAACCTCATCCTCAAATCCTGTGACAGGTGTCCAAAATGGTCTAATCCTGGAGCAGGGTCCGAGATTGCCCTGAGGTAAATTGAAGCAAATGCTGTAAAAATCCCAAAGAGTTTGACAGGGAGGATGTGGAGAGGATGTTCCCTTTTCTGCGAAATCTGGAACTAAGGATCACTGTTTAAAAGCAAGCGGGCACCCACTTACGACAGATATGAGGCAAATAGTTTTCTCCCGGAGGAAACAGAACCAAACAGAGATTGACTCAATGATCCACACTATGGTGACACACTCATCTATACTAATTCCATTTATCAAAGCTCAAAGTAAATTTACTATCAAATTATGTACTTGTCAGCATATCCTACCTTGAGATTAATTTTCTTACATTCGCTGTAAAACCGATTTATTATCCTTTTCGACCCCATTGTCCTATCTTTTATCCTTAAACTTTGTAACCTGACTAATCAAGAACATATCAGACTCCACTTTAAATATACTCAATGACTTAGCCTCCACAGCCATCAGTGGTAATAAATTCCCAGATTTACTGCCCGCTGGCTAAAGAAATTGCTCTTCATCTTTGTGCTAAATGGGCGACCCTCTATTCTGAGGCTGTGCCCTCTGGTCACTTTTGGAAACATCCTCCCTGCATCCACTCTAGCTAGGTCTTTCAAAACTCGATGGGATTCAATGAGATTACCCCCCCTTCTTCTAAACTTCAGCAAGTATAGGCCCAAAGCCATCAAAAGCTCCTAATGTTAATCCTTTGATTCCCGAAATCATTCTTGTGAACCTCCTCTAGACACCCTCCAATGCCAACCCATCTTTTTTTAGATATGGGGCCCAAAACTTCTCAGCTAACATTGCATTTGCCTTCCTTACCATCAACTCCATCTGCAAATTAATCTTTAGGAATCCTGGATAAGGATTCCTGAGTCCCTTTGCACCTTTGATTTTTGAATTTTCTGCCTGTTTACAAAATAGCCTACTGCTTTTTTCCTTCTACCGAAGTGCATGGCCACACACTTCCCTACACTATATTCCATCTGCCCCTTCTTTGCCCATTCTCCCAATCTGTCTCAGTCCTTCTACAGACTCACCACTTCCTCAACACAACCTGTCCCTCCACCTATTTTTGTATCATCCGCACACTTGGTCAAATCATTGTCCTATAATATGAAGAGCCCCTAATACCGACTCCTGCAGAACATCTCTACTCACTGGCAGAAAAGGCTTTCTTTATTACCACTCTTTGCTTCCTGCCAGTCAGCCAATCTTCTATCCATGCTAGTATCTTTCCTGTAATACCACGGACTCCTATCTTGTTAAGCAAGCACCTTACCAAAGACCTTCTGAAAATCCAGGTAAGCAACATCCAGTGACTCTCCTTTGACTATATTGCTTGTTATTTCCCCAAAGAATTCCAACATATTTGCCAGGTAAGATTTCCCAATAAGAAAACCATGTTGACATCAAGTACCCTGAAACCTCATCCTTACTAATGGACTCTAACATCTTCCCAACCACTGAAGTCAGGCTAACTAGCCTATAATTTCCTTTCTTCTGCTTCTTTCCCTTCTTAAAGAGAGGAGCGACATTTCCAACATAGAGGTATCCTTGTCATTCTTCCTAGCCTAACTGATCTTAGTCTGAAGCTCACAATCTCTCAACTTCAGTGTTATCTAATATACAAACCACCATATCTGTACAAGTAAATCTTCTTTCAGCCATCACCAACAAACCTACAATTGTTGACGGTTCCTTTAAACAGTTCAAGTGCAGAGAGCAATGATGTTAGTGCCGGTGTCATCCCAGCTGCCTAGTGCCAAGTTCCTTGTGGGTGCATAACTCATGACATTCTCTGGACTACTTCTAATTTAGAAGTATTGGCATCAAATTAGCACTGCACGATCTGTCTGCACTGCACGATCTGTCTGCACTGCACGATCTGTCTGCACTGCTACTTCCACCATGCACAAATGAAGTAGTCTTCTGTCCTTAATAATTTGTTGGATGCTGTAAGCTGTGTTTAAACTGTGATTAAATATGAACAAACCCAGCCAAACTGTGGGCGCGGCTGAGCCCATTTTCACAGCTCAGGTACTTTGCCTAAAATTGAGATTTATTTAATTGTCTGAGAGAAACATCAATATGGTAACTTTCATTTTTATTTTGCTTAAAATCGCTTTTTAAATTTGACTCCTTTTGGAAAAAAATGAGTGAAAAGGCACTTTGTCTCTAGGTTGTCAATTTAACAACAGGACACCGTCATCAAATTAATATGAGGCAAGTATTTTCCCATTTCATTTATAAGTGGCACTGTCATAATTAGCACCATTTCGCTAATATGTAAGATACATTTTAAAATTAGTAGCTCATCACTTTCAGCGATGATCTGTAAAAAAAAGCATTAAGAAGTACTGGTAAATAACCAATACTTTCAAATGATTAGGTAGTCACTCTTTCGAGTAAACCAGATAATAATATGCGACTAATACTAAATATGTGGGAGCACAGCAATGAAACCATTTAATTGCATTGCAGTTCTTTTCAGCTTTTAAAATTTTTCACACTAATGAAGTGTCATACAAAAAAAAAGTTGTATTGATTTTTCCGCCACACAGCTTCAACCACAAATATGTAATTATCCCTTTTATATCTGGCAGGGGATTAAAGTAATCTATAGTGCATAGTCTTTGTTCATCCCTGATGGGTTTCATGGTACTTTTACCCTTTTCAAAATATGCAATCTTTTGATGAGTGAACTTTAGGCAACATGTTGCCCTGATTTCTCATTTCTTCTAGTGGTGTCCAATTTATATTTAATGTTTTCTCAGCTAGTTGGTGCCTTTTTCAAAGCAGTTGATTTAAAAAAAAACAGAAGGGGTTTTATTTTTATCTGCTTTTTTCATTGGTTACTTTTGTATTTTGTGATCCAGGCTCTGTGTCCTGGTTTAAA
The DNA here is from genome assembly GCF_030028105.1 of Mobula birostris. Lineage (NCBI taxonomy): Eukaryota > Metazoa > Chordata > Chondrichthyes > Myliobatiformes > Myliobatidae > Mobula > Mobula birostris. The sequence continues at coordinate 167,495,186 of NC_092375.1, read as the reverse complement.
CTGCCATGTTCACATGGTATGTGGGCCACTGTAACATATATGACTGAGATGCAGAGAGATTAGAGAGTCTGAGTGCACAATGTGCAACGTACCAGATGGCTGTAACTAGAGAAGTCTATGGAATATTAATGTATATGACAAAGGAAACTGAATAAAAACGATGGAGAGGTTATGTTCATCAGTAGTATAGTGGGCAAGGGTGATATCACTTCAGGAAAACAATGCAGTATCAGTCTCTTTGTACAAAAAAGGATGTTAATGTGTTGGAATTATTTCAGAGAAGGGTTACTGGACTGAGACCTGGAATGGGTGCAATGTCTCGTGAGGAAACATTGGAGAGGCTAAGCTTGTATCCGCTGGAGTGTAGAAAGTGTGAAAGGTGTCAGGATTGAAATATATAAGGCCCTGCATGGTCTTGACAGGATGCATGTGGAAGGGATGTTTCCCCTAGTGGTAGAACATAGAACAAAGGGTCACACTTAAAGAATAAGGGGCAGTCCTTTTAAGATAAACGAAAGTGAAATTTGTTCAGTCAGGTTATGAGTCTTTGGAACTTTCTTCATGAAAGGGTTTTGAAAGCAGAGTCTTTGGGTATCTATAAAGGAGAGGTAGAGAGGTTGTTGATAAGTAGGGGAGGGTGGAGTAAAGATACAAGATTACAGGAAAAAGGCAGAAATGTGGAACTGATTTTCTTATTTTAAGATACAACATGGCCCTTCCAGCACTTAAAGCCGCACTATCCAGTGCCCTCCAACAACCCCCAATTTAACCCTAGCCTCATTATAGGACAATTTTCAATGACCAATTAGCCTACTAACTGGTAGGTCTTTGGACTGTGAGAGGAAACCGGAGCACCCAGAGGAAACCCAAGCAGTCACAGGGAGAACATACAAACACCTTACAGAGGATGCTGGAACTAAACTCTGAAATCCGACACTCCGAGCTCTAATAGCATACAGTAATGATAGCCAACACCTTAATAAATGTGAATCAAGGGGCAAAAAGGAACAATCAGGTGTCTGAATGACCTACTCCTGCTTCTAATTCATACATTCACATTCTTTCAAATTAAGTTGCGTCAACTCTGATGATTTTTAAATAGCCTTTTGTCATCTTTTTTGTTTTGTTGTATGCATGGTATGTGTATAATTTGCAAAAGCACAGTGTGTCCCAAATCTTCTGGTTTTAAGGGAATTTTATTGGCAGGTTATTGTGTGGTAAAATAGCTTCTGTTGAATGATGTACAACATACTCTAGTTACTGTCTTGTAACATTTTCTAAATTCACAACTGAAGTTGCACCTTCACCAGGGCCAGTTCATGAATGAACGATTATGATGGACATCATCGCTGAAGATTGAAAACTGCACAGAATCAGCAAAATTCTATTTTCAAGAATTGTTGGCAGAATTTTTCTCTCAGTACACCCAGGTGCATCAGATCGAAGGGTGTGGCAGAACACTTAGATGGGTGGTAAAGCCAAATTTTGACCCACATGCCTGGGGCACAGAGTTCACTGTGTTTGGGGAAGCTCATGCTTTCAAGAGGAAGCTGTTAGCAATACTCAAAAGACATGATGGTGACACCATCACACCTTTTGCAGTTTTGCATGACTCTATGCTGGTATTGGTAGTGGTTACAGTGCCAACAATCCGGGCTCAATTCCCGCCACTGTCTATGAGGAATTTGTATGTTCTCCTCATGATTGTGTTGGTTTCTTCCAGGTTTCCTCCCACATTCCAGAGACCTGCAGGTTACAATTAGTAATTCTTGTACATGTTGTGTTGGTACCGGAACTATGGCAGGCTGCACCCAGCGCAAACCTCGGACTGTGTTGGACATTGGTACAAACAACACATTTCACTGTATGTTTCAATGCACATATGACAAATAAAGCTAATCTCTATCTCTTAACTTACACAATGCCTACCTAGTCTAATTGTCTACCTGTTTCATTTAGCAGACCAGGTCTCCTATTATGTGGATCCTGCTGAAAATATGACAGCCATAGTGATGGTGGGATTGGAATGAAAACTTGGTTCGCTTGGATTTCCTGGAATATTATCACATTTCTATATAGGCAGGAAGGCTATAGATTCTCTTGAAGGTTTTCTCAAGCCACATTTATTGAGAATAGTGATTGTTTTTATGCACATTCAGTAATGAACAATATTAAGAAACTGGGAGATTGTGGAGTCCTAGTTCACAGATTGGTGAAGGGAGCAGGGCGTGTTCTGAAGGTAATTAAGAAGGCTTACTGGCCTTTACTGATTGAGGGATAGAAAATGATAGCAGAACCAAGGTCAAGCTCAAAGTTTGTAACATAGTTATTAGACGATAGCTTGAGTACTACATGCATTTCTGGTAACTACAGTACAGGAAGAATATGATAGCACTGGAGAAAGCTTTGGTGAGTGAGAAGAAGGTTCTATTGTTTCATTTTAATTTGAGAACATAAGAACATAAGAAATAGGAGCAGGAGTAGGCCATCCGGCCCATCGAGCCTGCCCTGCCATTCAATAAGATCATGGCTGATATTTTATCCTGTTTCATGATCAAAGCTGGTTCTGACTAGACCTGTGGTGTTTGGGTTTACAGAAAGGCAGGCTTGATTCCCCTTTGGAAGCAGAACAGAGCATCTGCAAGTCTGAGTCACACATGGGTCACACTACAGCTCTGTGAGAGATGGTCAGAGAAGAAATGGGTGAGGACCTAGCAGATAAAGGAAGGTCAGGGAAATGTCAGAGTTCATCTCACTCTAATACACTTTTCCATGTTGGAGAGTAGTGGAAGTGAATGTATTTCTGTGGAGTCGAGCCAGGCATCAGGTCACATGGGCGGCTCAGCTACTCAAGGGGGTTAGCAAAAATCCAAGGGCATAATGGTAGGAGACATGAATAGACAGACTTATCTGTAGCTATAGACATGAATCTAGGGTGCTGTATTCAAAGGCAAAGTCGAGTTTATTGTCATAGGCACAAATGCAATGAAAAACTTGCAGCAACAATTCCAAGAAAAACATAACATAAATTATACATAGTTCTTACAAGGAAGAGCATAATTAGAACAAAACAAGAACAAAGTCCATTTTAGTGCAAAATGGTCATAATTTCTTTATACTAAGGTATTAGGATTTATAGGTTGATTGCCTCATTGGTGCCATGTCCATGATATCACAGAATTGTTACAAGCCATTCTAAGGGGTGGGGTGGAGGTGTAAATGGCCAGACGTTGAGATTCACAGTGGTACTAGCAATATGGGTATAAAAAGGGATAAGATCTTGCAACATGAATTAGGAAGCTAGGTAACAGTTTAAAGAGCAGGCCTTCTAAGGTTGTAATATCTAAATTAATTCTGGATCTACATGCTCACAAGTAAAGGAATTGGTGGTGAAGCCAGGTGCTTACATGACTGAAAAGCGATGGTGGAGGAGTGAGGGCATCCATGCACAGAGTCAGAGGATGTACGTGAGGTTTTAAAATAATTCTCATTTGTATTCACTAAGGAGGAAGACTTGTAGTTGGAGAATTCGGGGGGGTGGGTCATTGAAATTCTAGCAACTTATACTATTAAAAGTGAAGTATTAGATGTCCTAGTCAGCTTAAAAGAAGGGTAAATCCTCAGGACTGATAAGGTGTATCCCAGGCTACTATGGGAGCAAGGATGGAAACTGGTGGGGGCTCTGACAGTGACTTTTTATATCTTTGCTGGCCATAGCTGAGCTAATATGGTATCTTTTACTCAAGAAGGACAGTAGTAATAGGCATTTTATTCTATCATCGTTGCAAAGGATGCTTTTGGAATAAAAACTGAGCGAGGAAATTAATCTAATGGGAAAGGCAAGGACTAATCATGGATAGTCAGCATGATTTGTTTGGAGAGAGTCGGTCTGACAAATGTGAACTGATCTTTTTTCAAGGATGTAGCAAAGTGTATTGATGAGGGTAGTGCAGTCAATATAATTTACAGTAAGGATTTGGACTTCAGTAAGGCCCTTGACAGGTCTCACGTAAGAGACCACGGGATCCAGACGAACTTGGCAAATTGGACCAATATTGGTATGCCAGTAGGAGGCAGAGAATTATGTTGGTGGGTTGTTTTTGTGATTGGATGCCTATCTCCAGTGTTATTGAAAGGGGATTGGTGCTAGAACCCTATATACTTTAGGATGTAAAGTTTGCAGATAACATCAAAACTTTTGTTTTATTTATAATGGTAGTCTTGGGCTACAGGTTCATTTTGGTCAGTTGTAAGACAAGCAGATCAATGGCCATTGGAATATACCAAATAATTGTGAGGTTATGTCTTTTGTAAGATAAGGCTAGGACATACAGTACTGTGCAAAATTCTTACACGTTTTTATATATATATATATATATATATATATAGCTAGGGTCTATAAGATCTTTACCCAAGTGGGACCAATATCTTTGTGGGCAGGTTTCCTAGAGCTGTTGGGGAGGGTTTAAACTAATTTAACAGGGGAATGGGAACTGGAGTGATAGGGCTGAGGATGGGGCAGTTGGCATACAAGCAGATGCAGTCTGTACTGAGACAGTCAGAAAGGACAGGGAGATAATTGGGCAAAATTGCAATCAGTGGGATGAGTTGAAGTATAACATAGGGACAAAACGGAAAAAGGTGATGAATACAGGACTGAAGGTGTTATATTTGAATGCACACAGTGTACGGAATAAGGTAGATGATCTTGTAGTGCAGATAGAGATTGACAGAAATGACATTGTGAGCAGCACTGAGTTGTGGCTGAAAGAAGATCATGATTGGGAGCTTAACATGCAGGGGTACACATTGTTTCAAAAGGCCGGGCTGGTAGGTAGATGGGGTGGGATGGCTCTGTTGGTAAAAAATCAAATTAATTCCTTAGAAAGAAGTGACATGGGATTGGAAGATATAGAATCCTGTGGGCAGAGTTACGAAACTGGAAGGGTAAAAAGACCTTGATGGGAGTTCTATACAAGCCTCTGAATGGTAGCCAGGATATGGAAGATACAAAAGGCATGTGAAAAGGGCAATGTTATGATAGTCATAAGAGACTTCAACATTCAGGTAAATTGGGAAAACTGGATTTGTGCTGGATCCCAAGAGATGGAATTTTTAGAATATGAAATGGCCTTTTATAGCAGTTTGTGGTTGAGTCCACTAGGAGAAAGGCAATTCTGAATAGGGTGTTATATAAGGAGCTTAAGGTAAAGGAAATCCTAGGAAACAGTGATCATAATGTGATAGAATTCACCCTGCAGTTTGAGAGGGAAAAGCTAAGGTCAGATGTATCAGTATTGCAGTGGGGTAAAGGGAATTACAGAGGCATGAGAGAGGATCTGGCTGAAGTTGACTGGATGGGGACACTGGCAGGGATCACAGCAGAGCAGCCATGACTGGAATTTCTGGGAGAAATTTGGAAGGATAGGTACATTCCAAAGATGAAGAAGTATTCTGAGGAACTCATGGTCAGGCAGCATTAATGGAAATGAATAAACAGTCAATGTTTCGGGCCACTTCATGGGGACTGAAAAGGAAGGGGCAAAATGCCAGAATAAGGTGGTTGGGGAGGGGAAGAAGGATGACCTAGAAGGTGATTGGTGAAGTCAGGTGGGTGGAGGAGGGGGGATGACTTGAGAAGCAAGAGGTGATAGGTGAAAAAGGCAAAGGACTTGAGAAGAGGGAATTCAATAGGAGAGGAGAGTGGACCATGGGAGAAGGGGAAGGAGGAGGGGTACCAGAGGGAGGTAATAGGCAGGTGAGGAGATAAGGTAAGAGGTCACAGTGGGGAACAGAAGAAAAGGAAAGGAAGAGGAAAAATAATATCAGAAGTTGGAGAAATCAATGTTCATGCCATCAGGTTGGGAGTTACCCAGAGAGAATGTGATGTGTTACTCCTCCAACTTGAGTGTCTTCATCATGGCAAAAGAGGAGGCTGGCCGTGAACCAACATGTTGGAATAGGAATGGGGATAGGATTGTCGGCCACTGGAAAATTCCGCATATTACAGATGGAGCAGAGGTGCTCGATAAAGCGGTCCTCCAATTTCAAGTCAAGTCATCACTTCTATTGCATATTTCAACCATAACTGCTGGTACAGTACACAGTAAAAACAAAACAACGTTCCTCCAGGACCATGGTGCTACAATGAAACAACACAAAACTACACTAGACTATGTGAGACAACACAAAACTAAATTAGACTTCAGGCCTACACGGGACTACATAAAGTGCACAAAACAGTGCAAGACAGTACAATAATTAATAAACAAGTCAATAGGCACAGTAAAGGACAAATTACAATATAATAATAAATGATGTAAATGTAAATGTAAACAATGTTTTAGCAGGAATTGAGAAAGAAATGAGCAAAAATTGCAAAGGGAGTGGAGTGGTGTTCAGTTGAGTGTGTGTGTGTGTGTGTGTGTGTAGATTGGTGTCAGACTAGACTCTGGGAATTGAGGAGTCTGATGGCTTAGGGGAAGAAACTGTTACATAGTCTCGTCATGAGAGCCCGAATGCTTCGGTACCTTTTGCTAGATGGCAGGAGGGAGAAGAGTTTGTATGAGGGGTGCGTGGGATCCTTCACAATGCTCTTAGCTTTGTGGATGCAGCGTGTGGTGTAAATGTCTGTAATGACAGGAAGAGAGACCCTGATGATCCCTTCAGCTGACCTCACTATCTGCTGTAGGGTCTTATGATCTGAGATGGTGCAATTTCCGAACCAGGCAGTCATGCAGCCACTCAGGATACGTCAGGCCTCACCAATACAGAGGATATAATGCTAATGCATTGGTCAGGTTGCACTTGGAGAATTGTGAGCAGTTTTGGACAACTTATCTAAGAAAAGATGTGCAATCATTGGAGAGGGTCCAGAGAAAGTTTACAAGAATGATTCGTGGAATGAAAGGGTTAATTTACGAGGGGTGTTTGATAGCTCTGGTACTGTATTCGCTGGAGCTTAGAAGAATGTCAGGGAATCTCATTGAAACCTATTGAATATTTAAAGGCCTAGATAGAGTGGATGTGAAAAAGATATTTCCTACTGGACCACAGGGCACCATCTCAGAATAAAGGTACGTCCATTTCGAACAGAAGTGAGGAAGAATTTATTTAGCCAGAGGGTGGTGAATCTGTGGAATTCATTGCTGTGGAGGCCGTCATTGGGTACATTTAAATGAGAGGTTGATTGAGAGGGTTGAGAGGGATAATAAATCAATCATGATGGAATGGCAGAGCAGATTCAATGGGCCAAATGGTCTAATTCTTCTCCTATGTCTTATGGTCTTATAAGTCTCCCTATCAGTCAATACGATTGACATTGCTGTATGCTAGTTTCAACTGTTCTTCTGTGCCAGTTCCCCATAGCTGTGAATTCTTCAAATCTTTCAAAAGTGTATCTACCTCCACCTTAAATAAATGTAGTAACTTGGCCCCCACCATGCAGGTGGTAGAATATTCCAGAGATTCACTATCCTCTGAAAGAAAAAATTTGGGCACACCTGTATTAAGATGACCATGCCCTGGCTACTTGTATCTACTACTCCCTTATTTGTGACTTTTCTACTTGTGAAAATATCTCAGCATCTATTCTATACTCTCTGTCCCCTTACAATCTTACATATTTGCAAAAGGTCACTTTCTATTCTTCTAAACCCCAAGGAATATAGACCCAAAATATACATCCTCTCTTGATAGGTCAACCCGTTCATTCCAAGAATTAGTCTGGTGATCCTCTTTTGGACGGCTCCTAGGAACAGGGACAACTGCAACAAAACTTCCCAATTGTTAAACTGCTACCTTTAATACTAAAATAAAACAACATTATAGTTTCTCTAATACTTTATCCCTTGTAATTGAGATTTTCACAAGTTCCTCTCTGTTATTTGAAATTAGTCCATCTGTCATTTTAGGAATATTTTCTGTGCTCTCTATGGTGAAGACTGATGCAAACAATTATTTAATCTATCTTTGTTTCCTGTTGTTACTGTAGAATGAGAATCAGAGTCGGATTCAGGATTAATATCACTGGCATATATCATAAAATTTGTTGTTTTGCTGCAGCAGTACATTGCAATACATAGTAATAAATAAAGTAGAAATTAAAATAAGAAATATATTTGAAAATATTAAATTAAATAAGTAGTGCAAAAATGAGGGCAAAAAAGGGAAGAAAATATTGAGGTAGTTTTCATTAGCTGGTTCATTGTCCATTCAGAAAGCTGATGGCAGAGGGGAAGAAGATGTTCCTTAAAAATTGAGTGTATGTCTTCAGGATCCTGTACCTCATCATTGATGGTAGCAATGAGAATAGGGCATGTCCTTGATGATAGATGTTGTCTTTTTCAATAAGTACATTTAATGTCAGAGAAATGTATACAATATACATCCTGAAATTCTTTTTCTTCACAAACATCCACGAAAACAGAAGAGTGCCCCAAAGAATGAATGACAGTTAAATGTTAGAACCCCAAAGGCCCCCCAAGCTTTCCCCCTCCCATACATAAGCAGCAGCAAGGAATGACCCTCCCCCACCAGTGAAAAAAGCATCTGCACCCTCCACCGAGCACTCAAGTGTGCAGCAAAGCATCAATAAAGACACAGACTTGCAGTACCCCAGAGACTACTTGTTCACCTGGTAATTTGACATACCACAGGCTCTCTCTCTCCCTTATAAAGGAAAAAGAGGTGTCCCCATTTCACCTCTAAATGCCTTCTAAAGATGCCCACGAGGCTAAGAGGGAAGCCCTAGGCTTGTGCCCATGATGAAACTGGCTGAGTTTGCAACTTTCCACAGACTTTTTCCGATCCTGTGCAGTGGTCCCTCCATTCTAGATTGTGATGCAACCACTTGGAATGTTCTCCACTGTTCATCTGTAGAAATTTGCGAGAGTATTTGGTCATACCATGTCTCCTCAAACTCCCAATGAAATATAACCACTGCGATGCTTTCTTTGTAATTGCATCTATATGTTGGGCCCAGGAGAGATCTTCAGAGATGTTGACATCCAGGAACTTGAAACTGCTCATCCTTTCCACTGCTGGTGTGAATTCCTTTGACTTTCCCTTCTTGAAGTCTGCAATCAATTCCTTGTTCTTACTGATGTTGAGTGCAAGGTTATTGTTCCAACACCACTCAGACAGCTGGTCTACTTCAGTCCTATATGCCTCCTTGTCACCATCTGAAATTTCGCCAGCAATAGTTGTAACATCAACAAATCTATAGGTGGTGTTTGGGCTGTGCTGAGCCACAAAACCATGTATGTAGAGAGAGTAGAGCAGTGGGCTAAGCACGCATCTTCGAGTTGCACCAGTGTTGATTGTCAGTGGAGGAGATGTCATCTCCAACCCGCACTGACTCTGGTCTCCCAATGAGAAAGTCAAGGATCCAGTTGCAGAGAGAATTACAGAGGCCCAGGTTTTGGAGCTTTCTGATTAGAACTGAGGGAGTAATGGCGTTTAACGCTGAGCTGTAATCAATAAGCAACAGCCTGATGTAGCTATTGCTATTGTGCAGGTGATCCAAGACCGAATGGAGAGTCAATGAGATTGTCAATTGCTGATACAGATTGATCCACTGTAGACCTATTGTGGCAATTCCAGATCCTTGCTTAGATAGGAGCTTGTTCTCCCAAGGTCCCACATGTCTGCGAGTTACCTTCTTCCTATTTAGAATCTCTTAATGCTTGTTTTTAATATTAACATGAATTTCCTCTCAAAATCAATCTGTTTGCCTTATGAGATTTTTAGTCTTTTGCTGTTGTATCTTAAAAAGTTCCCAGTCACTTTTCTTAAGATCAGCTCTAGCCATTTTGTATGCTCAGCTTTTCAATTTAACATTGTCCGTGACCTTCTTTGTTAACGACAAATTGTGCCTCTTTCTCATTGAATCCTTCTTTCTAATTAGGATAAATTCCTGCTGAGTGTTACGGACCAGACTGAAAATCTGCCACTACTCATCTATTGACCTGTTTTTCAGTTTATTTTCCAAGTCCACCTCAGACTCATATTCCTGTTTTACCTGGCACCTCGTCTTCCCCTTCCAAATCTGCATAATTCTACAAGTGGGTTGACCTGATAACTTGCGTGCTATTACCATATGTTTGGTCTGAAGAGATTTGAAACAGTTGTTAATCATTTACTATAGGCTTGGCCCTGAACACAAGCACCGTCTTTCATGTACATAAAGCAAATCTTTGAAAATGTGACCTGTACCCAAGAAGAAATCGTAATAAATTTGAATGATTTACTCACACGGGTTATCTTCAAGAACTCTTAATTATGTACTGTTGAGAGGGTTGCAGTTTCTTGATGATTTGTACCTTTTACATTCACTATAATTGCCCCAAGCAGTATTTAGAAACAGAAAACCTACAGCACAATACAGGCCCTTCGGCCCACAAAGCTGTGCCAAACACGTCCGTACCTTAGGAATTACCTAGGGTTACCCATAGCCCTCTATTTTTCTGAGCTCCATGTACCTGTCCTGGAGTCTCTTAAAATACCCTATTGTATCCACCTCCACCACTGTCACTGGCAGCCCATTCCACGCAGTTACCATTATCTGTGTAAAAAACTTATCCCTGACGTCTCTTCTGTATCTATTTCCAAGCACCTTAAAACTGTGCCTTTCTCATGCTAGCCATTTCGGTCCTGGGAAAAAGCCTCTGACTATCCACATGATCAATGCCTCTCATCATCTTATTCATCTCTATCAGGTCACCTCTCATCCTCCGTCGCTCAAAGGAGAAAAGGCCAAATTCGCTCAACCTATTCTCATAAGACATGCTCCCCAATCCAGGCAACATCCTTGTAAATCTACTCTGCACCCTTTCTATGGTTTCCACATCCTTCATATGGTGAGGTGACCAGAACTGAGCACAGTACTCCAAGTGGGGTCTGACCAGGGTCCTATATAGCTACAATATTACCTCTTGGCTCCTAAACTCAACCCCACGATTGATGAAGGCCAATGAACCATATGCCTTCTTATCTACAGAGTCAACCTACGCAGCAGCTTTGAGTGTCCTATGGACTCAGACCCCAAGATCCCTCTGATCCTCCACACTGCCAAGAGTCTTACAATTAATACTATATTCTGTCATCATATTTGACCTACCAAAATGAACCACCTCACACTAATCTGTGTTGAACTCCATCTGCCACTTCTCAGCCCAGTTTTGCATCCTATCAATGTCCTGACTGCCCTCCACACTATCCACAACGCCCCAACCTTTGTGTCATCAGCAAATTTACTAACCCATCCCTCCACTTCCTCATCCAGGTCATTTATAAAAATCACAAAGAGAAGGGGTCCCAGAACAGATCCCTGAGGCACACCACTGGTCACCGATCTCCATGCAGAATATGACCCATCTACACCCACTCTTTGCCTTCTGTGGGCAAGCCAATTCTGGATCCACAAAGCAATGTCCCCTTGGATCCCATGCCTCCTTACTTTCTCAATAAGCCTTGCATGGGGTACCTTGTCAAATGCCTTGCTGAAATCCATATAAACAACATCTACTGCTCTACCTTCATCAATGTGTTCAGTCACATCCTCAAAAAATTCAGTCAGGCTCGTAAGGCACGACCTACCTTTGACAAAGCCATGCTGACTATTCCTAATAATATTATACCTCTCCAAATGTTCATAAATCTTGCCTCTCAGGATCTTCTCCATCAACTTATCAACCACTGAGGTAAGACTCTCCGGTCTATAATTTCCTGGGCTAACTCTACTCCCTTTCTTGAATAAGGGAACAACATCCACAACCCTCCAATCCTCCGGAACCTTTCCTGTCCCTATTGATGATGCAAAGATCATTGCCAGAGGCTCAGCAATCTCCTCCCTCGCCTCCCACAGTAGCCTGGGGTACATCTCGTTTGGTCCCGGTACTTATCCAACTTGATGCTTTCCAAAAGCTCCAGCACATCCCCTTTCTTAATATCTATATGCTCAAGCTTTCCAGTCTGCCGTAAGTCATCCCTACAATCACCAAGATCTTTTTCCATAGTGAAAACTGAAACAAAATATTCATTACGCAAACACACCTCTGCCATCTCCTCCGGCTCCAATCACACTTTTCCACTGTCACACTTGATTGATCCTATTCTCTCACATCTTATCCTCTTGCTTTTCACATACTTGTAGAATGCCCTAGGGGTTTCCTTAATCCTGTCTGCCAAGGCCTTCTCATGGCCCCTTCTGGCTTTCCATAGTATTTCTATGGGATGTAGCTGCTAATCATCGATTTTTCAACACAAAAGCAAATGGAAAAATGGAAATCTGTCTTTGTTCTAGGGTATAAAGAGATATAAGACCACAAGACCACAATGATGTAGGCTGTCCCTACTCTAATATATGAAGGATTAAGGTTTATTTGATTTCTATGTTCTTGTTTTCCCAATAGAATGTTATTATTTTTTGTTTTAGGCTAAAAAAAAATCAAAATTTGAAAATGAACAGAAGCCTATTCTGGATTAGGTGTTGTGTAATGAACTGGATTTGATTAGGGAGCTTAAGGTAAAGGAACCCTGATGAGACAATGATCATAATATGATATAATTCATTCTGCAATGTGAGAGCGAGAAGCTAAAGTCAAATGTATCAGTATTACAGTGGAGTAAAGGGAATTGCAACGGCATGAGAGAGGAGCTGGCCAAAGTTGATTGGAAGGATTAGCAGGGATAACAGCAGAGTAGCAATGCCTGGACTTTCTGGGAGCAATTCAGAAAGTGCAAGTTAGAATCATCCCGAAGAAGAAATATTCTAAAGGGAGAATGACACAACTGTGGCTTACGAGGGAAGTCAAAGCCAACATAAAAACAAAAGAGAGAGGTAAGGGGACTCGGGAGACCTCATGCACAATTCCCTAAAGGTTATCTTCTAGGTTGAGTCGATGGTGAGGAAGGCAAGTGCAATGTTAGCATTCATTTCAAGAAGACTGGAATATAAAAACAAAGATGTAATGCTGGGGCTCTATAAGGCACTGGTGAGGCCTCACTTGAGGTACTGTGAAGCAGTTTTGGGTCCCTTATCTAAGATAGGATGTGCTGACGTTGGAGAGGGTTCAAAGGAGGTTCACAAAAATGATTCCAAGAACGAAAGGCTTATCGCATGAGGTGCTGTACTCACTGGAATTGAAGCCTATCAAATGTTGAAAAGCCTCGATAGAGTGGATATGGAGAGGATGTTTCCTATAATGGGGGAATCTAGGACTAGAGAGCACAACCACAGAGTAGAGGAATGTCCATTTAGAGTGAAGATGAGAAGGAATTTCTTTAGCTAGACTGTGGTGAATCTGTGGAATCTGTGGAAGCTACGGAGGCCAGGTCATTGGGTGTATTTAAGGTGGAGACTGGTAAATCTGCCATGATCAAATGGTGGAGCAGACTTGAATGGCCAAATGACCTAATTCTGCTTCTATGTCTTATGGTCTAAGACTAGCAATATATTGTCTAGCCCTTATCTGGAAATTTTCATGGGAAAATCACCGCCTCTTCCCTCCAACCATGTTCTAATCCCAGCAACTCTGCCCAGGCTGCAATGCTATTGAAGTTGGTGACCAGATTAATAGCAACTCTGGTGGACTGTGTGGGATAGCGGCAGGGTGGGGTCTGGATGAAAATAAGATGCAATTATAGGCATATCTGTTAACTTTGTGGCCTAATATCACTTCAGAGAACAGCATTACAAGGTCCCAAGATTTGATGAATCAGTGCCCCTTCGAGAAAAACAAGGAAATGAAATCTTCATCTCTTCTCCACTTTTCTGACTGATGCTCTTCATTTGTCTGATCCAAGGAGATCTCAGTCCCAGACCTGTTCTCTTGGGGCATCTCAATCACAGTCTTGACCACTTTCATCTGGCTTGTTTGAGCAAATGTAGTCACTTTCTAATGAGATAGGTTCATGTGGGAATTAATGTTGTTCAGATGCTAAAAAAAGACATATTGAGCCATTGTTTCTATGTGTCAAAATTGTTGCTGGGTCCTTTATGGTACTCTAATAATGTAATTCAAAGCTTTCAGGTGTTTTGACATTTCTTATTTGCTTCTCTTTTGTCTAACAAGCTGCTTAAATCTCACAACGCAATCTATCTCACAAATTTTAAATTGCTTTGCATTTTTTAATCAAAGAAATGGATGCTGCCGTTGATCCTAGATGATTCACTGATTTATCTGAATTCTTCCATTAATGTGAGTTGCACAAGTTTCCTTTCATGTTATGTTACAGTTTATGTTATGGAAATCCATAAATCAATACAGTGATGTCAAAAGTGATATGACAGAATGAAAACTGATGAAATTTGCTTTAGTAATTCAACATTGTTTTGTCCTTCAGAGCTCTATTTAATTTTCAGTCAGTATATTAGATTTTACAATAGGTGGTTAAAATCCTTTGATCTGAAGTCAGTGCAGGTAGCATTACATGAGACTGTTGAATCACTTAAGTAAAATACTGAAAGCAGAGTAGTGTAACCTAAATTTAGAATGGCATTTTACTGGAAAGAGTATCAAAATTATAGGTTTAGGAAAGTGTGAGATCTAAGATTTTAATGAGCATCGGGTGGAGGTAACAGGCATGAAAGAGGTCCATGGAATGAAGTATATCCTTGGGATACTATAGCATCATTTTTATACATAAAAATGAATTTTCTAAGTATAAATGAAGATCATCTGCATCTTATTAGAGCACAACCCTTTGTGGCCTAGAGCATGGACACTGAGGAGGCAGTAAGGCAGATACTCCACTTGGAAATAAAAATATATGGTCTGGAAAACCAGCAATGGGGAATTTAAATAGAGCATGCATAAAATTAATCTTTGAAAGGAAATGTCCTTGAAGCTTCTTGTAGAGTGTAAGGAATTGACATTAAGTGATAATAATGTAGGCAGCCAACAGAAAGGAGTTCTGTTCTCTTTCAATTTCTTGTTACAGGGTAGTGTTGATTTCATGCGGTTGTAAATAAATTGTGAGAGAAAGATTTTTAGTATTATCCCCCGGCAATATAGTGGGATCATTGAAATAAAGTCCAAAGGATTAAGAACTCATGTTCCCCTCCCTGAATATGCATAAGTAAATTGCTTTCCTGTGCCATAAACATCTTCTCCCAACTTATTGCTTCCAACTGAACTGAGCAAAGGTCCTTCATTTAGGATTTGTTGGGACAAGTAAATTGTTAACATTCACATCCTGGCAAAAACCGGCAACATCACAGCCATAGGGACTTTTCATATAAATCTGAAGTACTTGGGCAACAACTGTGTTATATAGAAGCAAGAAATGAAATTATTGGATTTATTATGGGATTAATTGAGCCAAATTACCATACGTTGTTCAACAGTTTTACAGGGGGGCCTACTGATTGTTTCAAATTGGATAATCTTTGCATAGATTTCAAAGGCATGAACAGAGTTCTGGGTGTGCAGGTGCCAAGGATCTGTGCATGGTAGTGTGACTGAAGACTTTATGCTGGAGTCCGCAGAGCAAATTGGTTCTGTAAGTATGGCTAGCCTTACCAGTCACCTTCAGGAAATATTAAGAAACACTTCTCCTGCTCTATAACATGCACTTTGTTATTTAAAGTATACACTCTGTGGCCACTTTATTAGATACAGGAGTGGAACCCTGTGTGGTCTTCATTTGTAGCCCATTCACTTCAAGATTTAACATATTGTGCATTCAGAGATGCTGTTCTGCACACCACTGTTCTAACGTGTTGCCTCCCTGTCAGTTTGTACCGGTCTGGCCTGGTACAAACCGATTCTCCTCTGATCTCTCCATGCAATTTTGTGCACAGAACTGTTGGTCACCTGATGTTTTTTGGATTTTTTTTGCACCATTCTCTGTAAACACTGGAGACTAGAGTTTGAAAATCCCAGGAGATCAGCAGCTTCTGTGGTACTTAGATTACCCACCTGGCACCAACAATTATTCTGTGGTCAAAGTCACTTAGATCACATTTCATCAGCACGCTGATGTTTGGTCTGAACAACCACTGAACATTTGTCCATGTCTGTATGCTTTTATGCATTGAGTTGCTGCCACATGATTGGCTGAATAGATATTTGCATTAACAAGCAGGTGTCCAGGGGTACCTGCTTGGGGCCCTGATGTTGAAGGGGCTCCGTGAACTTATCAATTGAAGACTTGTGCTAGAAGATGGGGTTGAGTCGGGCTGCTCCCTTTTCAACCCAGCATGGGTACGATGGGCCTAATGGCTTCCTTTCTTATATTAAATGTTCTCCAAATTTATGATCCACTGTATGGTTCCAGGGGGAGAAGTTCCGTAGTTAGAGTGGCTTTTGTAATTCTGAAAACTAAACCAAAGAACAATTTAATTTTGATCACTGAAATATAAAATCATCTTGTAAAACATCATGAATTCTCATTGTGGTGATCAAAGCCAAATTTATTGTCATATGCTAAGTTACATGCCTGCACAAGTGCATTGAAAAAGTTAACTTGCAGCAGCGTCAGAGGTACATGGTATCATAAATCAGCACTCACAATAAAAACGTAAATCAATCAAATATAAATTACACACTATTTTTACAAGAAAGAGCACAACTAGAACAAAGAGAAAGCAAAGTCCATTTTAGTGCAGGTGATCAAAGTGGCACATAGTGCTATTGTGATTTGGGTCTTGCCAGTTACCTAGTTCAGGAATGATGACTTAGTTTTGGTTTAAAAAGTCAACTGGCCATAAAACTGTCAGTCCCAAATCAAACTGTTCCAAGCCTGTACTAACTCTGTAGCTCAGAAGGAATTGTGCTTGGGAATGGTTAAAATGTAAACACTCTGCTTCCTGCTTCTGATTTTTAAACTTTTGTTATCCCAAGTTGAATTATTGAACTGACTGGGGAAGCCCCAACTTTCTAAATTCACAGCTTTGTGCCACCATTACTGCTGTGACTCAACTTAACACTCGATAACATTGAAGACTATATGAACACCCTACTGGCAGAGCACATGTTTCGATGTTTATCAGATCTTTGTGAGTCCTCCTCCTACCTCTAGCTCTGTTGGTGACCCAAATCTTTCAGCTACCCCCTCCTCCCAAACACAGCAACAAGCACTTGTTCCCCTAATTGCCAGGGATTGACCTGAGGCATCACTTCCTTCTGCAGGATCCCACCCTCAGCAGCCCACCATTGCAAGTAATCCTGCAGGCTGTAAAACAGTAGCTTGTCCAGGCTCATTCACAAAGCCTTTACAAAGCAACAGGGCCTCCTTGTCAAGCTCTTCAGCCACAACTAGTCTGCTCCACGCCCTCCCCACCTCCTTATTAACAGCCTGTTCATGAAAGTAGTTCACACCGTCTTGAAATCTAATGCATTTTAAGGTGCAATAGCAGGTCACACAGTTATACACAAAAAAGCATCAGTTTTAGAGTGCATCCACTGCGACCTTTTGAAGGTCAATGAATGTGATTCTGTCAATCACACCCACGTTACAAATTTAACAGAAAAACTGTAAGGGTATTTGTTCACTAACTGCACCAAGAGATTTATTAGCCTTATACAATGAGCAATAGGAAATGTATAGCTCAATTTACATTTCATATTATTTTCCATTGACTTTCACTTGGAATGAAAATTGGGCAGTTTATAAAAAGTGCTGACTATTTACCATCACTTATTTTATGTTGCTGTGAAAGCTAATTTCATCCTTTTGTGTTGAAATAATAATGGCAAGTCTAGAGAGATAACTTGCTGCTGCACCATTCTTTCAGTCTGAGAGAGAACTCAGAGATTTCTCCAGTTGTTGCTAGCCTGCTCAAAAGAACCGTCATGCAATGTCCAACTTATATTAACTGCCATACAGTGGAAGATAGTAGTTCCTTTTGCAAAGTAGTTTTATCTTTTTTTTCAACCAACACACACAAAAATTGCTGGTGAACGCAGCAGGCCAGGCAGCATCTGGAGAAAGGGACACTTGTTCATCTTAGCCTTTATGAAAATGAAGGCATAAAAGTTCTCCTTTATAAATTAATGAAATTTGTTTTTGTATCGATTCTTAATTGTCTATAAATGAGGAAGAAGACGATGGTTTGGCCCACTGAAATCTCAGAAATAAGAAACTAGCATAGATTTGCATATTCATGTTGATTTGATGTAGATTTTGTAGATGTGTGACTTTGGAAGTAATATTCTGGTCAAAAATCAAGAAACAATAGCAATCCTGAGTTTTCCATCAAAAGGACAAAAGGATGAATTTGTATCTTACTTGAAATCCAAGTCAGAAATACTACAATCATCTGTACTTTTAGTTAATTGCTTAATTGACCACTAATTATTTGTGAAACAATTGACAAAATTAAAGATACGATTATGCTAACGTAATTGTAACCTCACAATAAATAATAGAAAGGCACTGAAATTCATATAGAAGATCACATCTGTTCCACATGAACTGTTTCGACTTTCCAAACCAGATTGATTTATTAGGACTTTGTTACACAGTAAAATGGTTGATTGCTGTGATTGTGAATTTGTCTTCACTGCCCTTTATTGGTGCTGAATAATATTTGAAGATATTTGTTAAGATACTCTAAAATTATATTGAAATAATGAGTTTACCATATTTTCTGCATGGCACGAAAAAAGAGAGAGAAATGATGGAGTGTGAGTACTCTGACTGTTGACATGAGGACATGCAGGGGGTCAGGATGATATTTATTGATGAAACTCTCAGCTTCCAATCTGCCGCACTCAGTGCACATCATGCAGCTGTCATGACAGACGTTGTTGAAAAAATGATGTTTTGGGACAATTTTCAGTTCTCATTTACAAAGAGTACTGAAGCAGCAAAAATTAGTAACAGATCTCACAATGTATCTTATTTTGACATGATGCTTTAGACCTTTGATCTGGAAAAGAACAACAAATGCATCATCTACGAATTGCTCAAACCCTATGCCACCTCTCAAGTAAGGCTGCTTTAAACACTGCTCATAGCTAATCTCACTACTGAAGCTTTGTATGTCCTGCAATCAATTACAGGGGATGGAAAGCTATTTTATTGGCAAAATAATTGATTTGTTGCAATTTTGGTTTTATAATTTTTGATTTTCTTGGCATAAACCATTCCTCTTTACGCTGTTTCGCAGCTTCTCAGTTATTTAGCAGGGAAAGCAGACTGATGGTCGAGGTGAGGTGGTGGTAACCCAGGGAACAGGTCAGAACCCGCGTATTACACTAGTTTCGAAATGTTACAGAATACAACATTGGGACACCTCTTTAAAAAATCAAATTAAGAGAACAAATATGTTTACATTCTCTTTTTGAATTTGATGCATGCTTGTAATTCACTGGAGTACTGTACCAGACAATCCCTGCACAGAAAAGGGTTATACGTATAAGGAGTTTTATGGGTATGCAACTAATTCCAATTAGGATAGACTGCACAATAGAAAGCATAGCTTACTGAAATGGAGCTTGCAGAACATAATTTAAGAAACTCTGTCCATTCTATCTTTGCATAGAGCTACATTTTTAATGCCACTGGAGCAAGTATGGAATTGTGCATACATATTCTCATATCAATTAGAACAACTTTATGTTTACAGAGCATGCAGCAGGGTCAGCAGACTGCTGCAAAACAAAACACTTATGGACTCAAGAATAATTGGAACACCTATAAATTAGTTGGTGTCCTTTCCTTCTATAAGCTTGTCTCACATTACATTGAACAGGTATAATAAATTGTAAAGCAAAATGCAATTTCTGGACCTAGCGATCAGGAATGACTACAATACAACAAGAAACAGTTGCCAGAGAAACAGCAGGATGGCTTACATTCAAAAAAACTATTTCCATGGTACCATTCATGTCTGTGAATTGCCTAAAATTGAATTGAATTGAATTTGCTTTATTACTTACATCCTTCATTTACATGAGGAGTAAAAATCTTTACGTTACGTCTCCACCTAAATGTGCAATGTGCAATTTATAGTAATTTAAAATAAACAGTATGTACAACAGGATAGTCAATATAATATAGAAATACAGTTGTGCCATCTTGAATTAATCAGACTGATGTCCTGGTGGAAGAAGCTGCCTCGGAACCTGTTGGTCCTGGATTTTACGCTGCGGTACCGTTTCCCAGATGGTAGCAGCTGGAACAGTTTGTGATTGGGGTGACTTGGGTCCCCAGTGATCCTTTGGGCCCTTTTTACACACCTGTCTTTGTAAATGTCCTGAGTAGTGGGGAGTTCACATCTACAGATGCACTGGGCTGTCCGCATCACTCTCTACAGAGTCCTGCGATTGAGGGAAGTACAGTTCCCATACCAGGCAGTGATGCAGCCAGTCAAGATGCTCTCAATTGTGCCCTATAGAAAGTTTTTAAGATTTGGGGGCCCACACATAATTTCTTCAACCGTCTGAGGTGAAAGAGGCGCTGTTGTGCCTTTCTCACCACACAGCCACACAGGTACGTAATCCACTTTGTGCTGTATTCATTGTTGCTCAGAAGCAGTAAATGTCTTTCAGTTGCAAGAGGAATCTAAATTGGGCATTTGGAAAATCCTTGTACCTTTTGGAGTTGTATTTGGTAACTCTAATGTTCATCCAGATGAACAGACTAAGCCTTGGTTTATCCAATGGCTGCTACCTGAAGAATGACTTTGGATAAAAAAGAACGTGAGTCTGTGGGTGTTTTAGAGTGAGCAACCCTGGTTTTGCAAAGAAGTGGAAGACAGAAATGGTGATTTAAAATGTTTATTGAAGGTTAGAGTTTGGTTTATAACTTGATATTCACACTTCATTTCTGTGATGGTCTCACAAATGGAGGTTTTGGATTCTCTTGTTCTTATTTTACATTGGTAACTTACTATTGTGAGGTAACCTGATAAATGCTTGAAACAATGGGCCAGGTTTTGATGCTTTTTGCCAGCAGTTTTATACTGAAATTTTGGGCATCCGTGCGAATGTGGATGACCTGATCTTATAGGCCAACTGCTGTAGAGATTTCTTTGCTGAACTCTGCAGGAAGACTTTGCGAGACTGTTCTTTTCACGGGGATTATAGCACTAGAAGGAAGGGAGGAAACAATAAGGCAAGTCATACATTAAAAATACATTTGCTTTAATGTGTTCAATTCCTATATGTTTGGCAGTTTTAGTTGTCATTCATTTGAACTTTTAAGTGTGTGAGAGAAATTCAGACACTGAAGAAAACCCAATAGCTTTGACAGACAGCATTAACAGTTGCCAGAGGAGTTGTGGGAAGTGCTCTTCTGGCCCACCCACATGACCCAATTATACTAAATCCTCATAATCCACAAGGTTGCAGATATCCTGCAGGTAATGAAAAACACAAGTACCTTTCTTTTGTATCCTGGACGTCCCCCAAGAAAACATAAGTATGCCCTACAATGTCCTTAAAGCATTAAGCTCTTTATTAGAAAAGCTGACAGCAAAGAACTATTTGGCATAAGTGGTCTGGAAACAGATTATTGTATTTATGTATTTAGATTTACTTGATCAAAACAATTTCAAGTGGGGCCTAGGACCAATCACACAAGTGCACAGATCTGCAAATAGCAAAGCAGAGTCAAATGGAGACTGGCCAATGTCAGTTAAGGCCCATGCATCACACGGAGCCTCAGGGCTCTGCTCCAGGACAGGCTGGGCCAACAATGCAAGCCATATAGATTCAGTCCAGGTGAACGTTGGACAAAGAAAGCTGTGAGAGTGAGGCCCCATTCAACAAAATCTGAGCCCAAATCTGTTACACCAAAGACTTTAAGCACCTGATATGGCTCTATTCCTGTTGCAAGTACATCAGCTTGTCAATGTTACTTCAAAGGCTCGTGGGTTAAAAGACATTGAAGATTAAACTTTCTTGTTTCCTGCATCTTGTGTGAATGAAGTGACTTTAACAGCTGCTAAGTGAAATACTCATTATAACCAATTCCCTCCTCACGCGGAACAGAAAATGTCATCTGGTGCTTTAGTTTAAAGGATGCAATAATTTAGGAAACTTGTGAACTATTGGAAATTTGTAACTGGGCTTAGTGTATCTGAGGAAAAGACATGAAGGGTATAATATCTTCTTTATCAATCTATCATGTATTGTGGACCTTGCTGCCAAGAGCATTTATTCCCCATTCCAAACTGCTTTTGAAATGGAAATCATGAGTTGGCTACCTCACCCACTGCAGTTTGTGCAGAGAAGCCACTTCTACCCTTCCATTCGGGAGATTTCCAGAAATTTGGTGTATTTCCAAGTCAGGATTATGTGTGATTTGGAAGGAAATTAGCTATCTGTAGCTTTGGCCATCTGTCCTTGTCCTTCGAGATTGTAGTCTCAGGCTTGGAAAGTGCTGCTCAAGAAGGTTGACTGGAGCTGCAGTGGTGCAACAGAGGCAGTAATCCCATGTTCCTGCTCTACCAGTCAATAAGGCCATGGCTGATTGGTGCCATATTCCTATTCTTACCCACATCCTTTGTTTGCTTAAAAACTAAATGTCTATTGATGTCCATTTTGATTATACTCAGTGACTGACCTAGCACAACCTTCCCGGGTAGAGAACTCCAAATATTCACTGCCCTCAAACCAAAGTAATCTCTCATCAGTACTGACGGCTGATTCCTTAGTTTAAGACTATAATTGCTCGTTCTAATAACCCCACCCAGAAAAACAGCAATTCTGGATGCATCCTGCCAAGCTCCTAAGAACCTTATATGTTTCGGTGAGATTGCTTCTCATTCTTCTAACCACTGGAGAATTGCTTCATCTCTCCTCACAGGGCAATCCCTCATCCCGGGAATCAATCTGATGAACTTTTACTGCATGCCCTCTTTTGCAAGCAAATCCATTCTTAGGTAGGAAAATCAGACCTGGATATAACATTCCAGGAATCGTCTCACCAGAGCCCTGTATAATTTCAATAAGACATCTCCAGTATTCTTACAATAAGACTAACATACAGTAGCTTACCTTCTTAATTGTTCACTTCACCTGCACATTAACTTCCAGAGATTATATACAAGGACACTGATTTCTTTGAGCATCAACATCTTCTAATCTCTCTCCACCTAGTCAATATTCCGTTCTTCCGTTTTTATTACCAATGTTGATTACCTCCATATTTTTCTGTATGTTATTTCATCTATCATGTCTTTACCCATTCACTTAATCTGCTTACATTTTCCTGAAGCCTCCCTTCATCTTCCTCACAATTCACACCGCGACACAACTTTTATCAGTAAATTTGGCTGCATTATGAGGGGTGATTGATAAGTTTGAGGCCTAAGGTAGAAGGAGTCAATTTTATAAAACCTAGCACATTTATTTTACCTACATTTACACACTTAGTCCAGTGGTCGTGGAGCATATGGATCCCCTCTTTGTAGAAGTCAGTGTCTTGGACCTCCAAAAGCGGTCCACAGCAGGGGTGATTGATAAGTTCGTGGCCTAAGGTAGAAGGAGATGAGTTATTACCTTCAAACTTTCTGCAAAATCACTCAAAGAGTTGAACTGCACATGCATGTAACAAGAGCTGTATAACTCATCTCCTTCTACCTTAGGCCACGAGCTTGTCAATCACCCCTCGTGCACTCAGTTCATTACCCCTGCCAGATCCACACTGCAGCTGCTTCATCAACTGGGTACCAGTCTTGGGCTGCTTTGTCCTGGAAGGCATTGAGCATCTTGAATTCCACCGGAGCAACATGCATCTAGGCAAGTCGAGAGGATTCCATTACATGGATTTAGTGGAGATGAGCTGATTCACCTGGTGCCATACATCAGCCTCAGATCTGTCCTTGTGGCTGCCGCATTTACAAGGTGGCCCAGTTAGGATTCTGGTCACTTGGTGATCGCCAGGGTGCTAATGGCTGTGAAAGGGGGGTGGGTGATTTGAACCGCAGCAAAAATTAAACAAATTCTCCACCTTGTTGGATCCATGCCAGTATTGTATCTGCACTGGAACATCTCAAGGGTAGCAGCTAATTTTAGATCACAGACTTCCATGCAATAGTCAGCAGAGTGCAGGAATAATTGGGTCTTTTTCCAGGTGGCAGACAGTGACAAGTGGGGTGTTGTATGGAACAGTGCGCATACCAGGCTATTCAAAGTATAAATCTTTGATTTGGATGAGGGAACTAAATCGAACGTTTCCAATTTTGCAGACAGTACAAAGCTGTAGAGGAATGTGTGCTGTGAAGATGAAGTAAAGGGGTTCCAGTGTGACTTAATTAAGTTAGCTTAGTAGGACAATGCATAGTAGGTGCAGTATAATGCGAATAAATCGAAGGTTATCTACTACTGTTCTAAAATTGGAAGGACAATTATCTTAATAATGTAACATTGAAAAAGGAGGTGCACAGAGACATAGGAGCCTTTCTGGACCACTTGGTGGAAGCAAGCACCCAGGGATAGAAAACAGGTTAAAAAAGGCAAACAGTGCAATAGGTTTCAGTAGTTAAAGTTTTCAAACTTCAAGTTCAAAGTAAATTTATTATCAAAGTACATACCGTATATGTCACCATATACAGCCCCGAGCTTTGTTTTCTTGTGGGCATTTATAGTGAATCCAAGGAACATAATAGAATCATGAAGACTGCACCAAACAGGACAGAGAAACCACTGATGCGCTAAAGACAACAAACTGTGCAGGTACCAAATAAACACAGAAATATATAAATAAGCAACAAATATCGAGAATTTGGGACGAGGAGTCCTTGAATGGGAGTCCATAGGTTGTGGGAACAGTTCAGTGATGGGGTGAGAGAAATTGAGTGAAATTATCCCCTAAGGGCCTTATAGTTGAGGGGTAGTAACGGTTCCTGAAGCAGCTGGTGTGGGTTCTGGGGCTCCTGTACCTTCTTCCTGATGGAGCAGCAAGAAGAGACCATGGCTCGGGTGGTGGGGGTCCTTGATCAAGTGATGCTACTTTCCTGCGACAGCCCTCCAAGTAGATACACTCAATGGTTGGGAGGGCCTTGTCCATGATGGACGAGGCTATATCCACTACTTTTTGTAGGGTTTCCATCCAAGGCCATTGATGTTTCCATACCAGGGTGTGAGGCAACCATTCTCCACCATACATCTACAGAAGTTTGCCAAAGCTTTAGATGTACTTAGGTTCTGACACCTATTCAAGTATAGCTGTCTACTGGGGTATATTTGCACGTATATTGACTCTCACTGTGGTACAGTTGCTTGCATTTTGATCCCCATAGGGGTACCATTTGCAACATGCTTGTTCCATCCGATTTACACCCCAAAGACCCTTTGACATCTCCATTATGCAATATTGTTGTGCATAGCTAGATCTTTAACCGCAGAACCCTCATGCCCTGATATCTCCTGATCTCCATCATGACACAATGCACTGTAATCAGGGTCTGGAATTGAGATTTTTCACTTTCTAACCAATGCCCTTATTGCCACACTAGCTAGCCTGTGTGTTCAAGTGTACTCAAGGCTGGCAGCATCTTTTTCAGACAACAGACTGACCCCAAAACCATTAGTCCTTATAGTTGTTTCCTGAAAGCTTTACCAAAAATAGAGGGCGAGGCGGTATGAAAATTCTAGGCAGTTTCTAGAGTAGGTTACATGGTCGGCACAACATTGTGGGCCGAAGGGCCTGTAATGTGCTGTAGATTTCTATGCTGTATGTTCTATGTTCTATGTCGTGCAGAATCTTCGCTAACTTCCAAGGAAGTGCTTTCTTCATATTTGCACTTATATGCTGGGCCCAGGACAGATCTTCTGAAATGTTAATACTGAGGAATTTAAAGTTGCTGATCTTCTCCACCTCTGATACTGAAGTCAATCATCAGCTCGTCGGTTTTGCTGACATTGAGTGAGAGGTTGTTGCTGTGGCACCACTCAACCAGATTTTCAATCTCCCTCCTATGTCCCTTCATCACCACCTTTGATTCAGCCAGCGACAGTGGTGTTGTCAGCAAAATTTTATACGGTATTGGAGCTGTGCTTAGCCTCACCGAAAAAAGTGCAAAGCGAGTAGAGCAGGAGGCTAAGCACACAGCGTTGTGGTGCACCTTTGCTGATGGAGATTGTGGAGGAGATGTTGTTGCTAATCCAAACTGACTGGGGTTTGCAAGCGAGGTGATCGAGGATCAAATTGCCAAGGAGGTATGAAAGATAAGGTCTTGAAGCTTATTTATTAGTTTTGAGTGGATAATAGTGAATATCAAGCTGTAGTCAATAAAGACCATCCTGATGCATCTTTGCTGTCCAGATGTTCCAGATTGGAGTGAAGAGCAATAAAATGGCATCTGCTGTGGACCTGTTGTGCTGGTAGGCAAATTGGAGTGGATCCAAGTCTCTCCTCAGGCAGGAGTTGATATGTTTCATCACCAACCTCTTAAAGCACTTCATCACAGTGGATGTAAGTGCTACTGGGTAATAGTCACTGAGGCAGGTTGCTACATTCTAATTGAAGCTTGCTCAAAGCAGGCAGGGAACTCAGACTGCCGAAGTGACAGGTTAAAGATATTGGTGAACACTCCAGCCAGTTGATCAGCACAGGTCTTTAGTACTCGGCCAGGCACCCCACTTGGGCTGGATGCTTTTCGTGGGTTCATCCTCCTGAAGGATGCTCTCACGTTGGCCTCAGAGACTGAAATCACAGGGTCAACGGGGGCTGTGTGAGTTTGTGAAGGTTCCTCCATGTTCTGACGGTCAAAGTGAGCATAGAAGGCACTGAGCTCATCTGGGAGCGAACCAGCTTGCCACTTATGTCACTTGGTTTCACTTTGTAAGATGTATGTAATAGCATTCAAGCGCTGCCACAGCTGTTGAGCATTCTTCAGAGATTCAGCTTTGGTCTGGAATTGCTGCTTCGCATGTGACGTGGCTTTCAGTAGATTGTACTTGGAGCTCTTGTATTTCACTTGGTCACCAGACCTGAATGCCACTGATCTGGCCCTCAGCAGACTGCAGATCTCATAGTTCATCCAGGCCTTTTGGTTGGGAGAAGACTCTGAATGATTTTGTGGGGACACACTTGTCCATAATTGTTTTTTTATGAATTCTGTGACAACTGTGATGTTTTCATTCAGATCCTCTGAGGAGTTTTTGAACAAGACCCGGTCCGTCAACTTGAAGCAATCCTGTAGCCACTCTTCTGCCTCCTATGACCACCTCTTTGTTGTCCTAATCACTGGAGCCTTGCTCTTTAGCCTCTGCCTGTATGCAGGTAGGAGAAGGACAGCCAAGTGATCAGGTTTCCCGAAATGCAGTCCAGACATGGAATGGTAGGCATTCCTCATTGTTGTATAGTGGTGGTTGAGTGTGTTGGGACCCCTGGTGCTGCAGGTTATATGCTGATGATAACTGGGCAGAGATTTCTTCAAGGTGAATACAGATTGATTTTTTTGAATACAGGAGTAAGGATGTCTAACTGCAGCTGTTCAGGGCCTTGGTGAAATCCCATCTGGAGTTTAGTGTGCAGTTTTGGTCTCCTTCTGTGAGGATATTCTTGTAATGAAAGGAATGCAATTGTGGTTTATCAGACCAAGATAACAGGATTGGGCTGATTAGGCCTAAATTCATTGAAATTTAGGAAAGTGGAAGTATCTGATAGCATATCTACAGCATTCCAATTGGTCTGGACAGACCAGATGCAGAAAGCACATTCCTGAATTCTAGGGAGTCCAGAATGGGATGTTGCAAACTCAGATTATGAGATTTGACATTTAGAAGCAAGATAATGAAAGGTTACTTCACCTAGAGCAGGGGTTCCCATCCTGGGGTCCGAATCAATCCCAGTTTGGAGAAATTGCAACACAACTGCACCACCTGCAGAACCACTTCTGTCTAAATTAAAGGATCTGGACACCACTGCTTCCTATAGTAAAAATTTCATGGAATCGCTATTGTCTGAGTGTAAAAAAAAATGTACACTTACCTCAGTTCTAATTCGTCCACACTTCACTGCCTTTGCTTTCGGGTTAAAGTTCAAAGTTCAATATAAATTTATTATCAAGGTACATATACTGTATGTCACCATATACTAACCTGAGATTCATTATCTTGCACTATTCATAATGAATACAAAGATGGACAAACAACCAATGTGCAAAAGACAACAAACTGTGCAATACAAAAATTAATAAAACAAATAAAATAATAATAAGAAATAAGTAAGCAATAAATATTGAAAACGCGAGATGAAGAGCCCTCGAAAGTGAGTCCATAGTTTGCGGGTACAGTACAGTATTGGGGTGAGTGAAGCCAGGTGAAATTATCCCCTCTGGTTCAGCAGCCTGATGGTTAAATGTTAAGGCTGATTTATACTTGTGCGTCAAATGTACGCCGTACCCTACACTGTAGGGTGACGTGCACCTCCCCAAAAATGTAACTCACATGTCGCAGCGACACAGACCCCAACAACTGTGATTGGTCCGCTTGGTAGCATCGCATTTCCTCATATGCATTTCCGGTTGCTTTTCTCACCATGCCTGTACACTGATGCAAAATAAGTGGTTGGAGACGATGAACCAAATCGTCAAATCTACCTGCTGACATCCAAAAATATTTGAAGTTCATTTCCTCGTCCATGTCTCCCATGAAGAATTGGCATAGAAACCCCACCGCCAACTAGCGTTTTGGTGGGGAATTGCAGAGCGACGCAGACACAACTACTCATGCTCGCTATGGCGTAGGGCTGTGCAAAAGTATAAATTAGGCCTTTGGTGTAGCCCGTATGCACAAGTATAAATCAGCCATTAATAACTGTTCCTGAACCTGGTGATGTGGGTCCCGATACTTCTGTACCTCCTTTGTGACGGCAGCAGCAAGAAGAGACCATGGCTTGAATTGTGGGGTCCTTGATGATAGATGCTGCTTTCTTGCGACAACATTCCTGTTAAATATGCTCAATGGTGGGGAGGGCTTTATCCATGATGGACTGGGCTGTGCCACTGCTTTTGTAGGCTTTTCCATTCAATGGTATTGGTGTTTCTGTACCTGGCCGTGATGCAGCCAGTCAGTATACTCTCTACCGTGCATCTACTGAAGTTTGTCAAAGTTTTGGATGACATGATAAATCTTTGCAAACTTCTAAGATGGGAGGGGTGCTGCTATACCTTCCTTGTAATGGTAGTTAACTGCTGGATCCAAGACAAATCCTCTGAAATGATAATACCAAGTAACTTAAAGTTACTGACCCTCTGACTCCCTGATGAGGACTGGCTCATGGACCTCCGGTTTCTTCCTCCTGTAGTCAATAGTTATCTCTTTGGTTCTGCTGACAACGAGTGAGAGGTTGTTGTTGTGGCACCACTCGGCTACATTTTCAATCTCCCTTTTATATGCTGATTCGTCACCACTGTTGATTTGGCCAACAACAGTGATGTACATCAGCAAACTTCAATATGGTGTTGGAGCTGTGCTTAGCCTCGCAGTCATAAGAGGAAAGCGAGTAGAGCGGAGGCTAAGCACACAGCCTTGTGGTGCACCTGCGTTGATGGTGGTTGTAGAGGAGATCTTGTTGAACTGACTGAGGATATCAAGGATCTCGTGGCACAAGGAAGTATTGAGACCTAGGTCTTGTTTCTTAGACGATGATAGTATTGAATGCCGAGCTGTCGTCAATGACGAAGATCCTGTTCTATGCATCTTCGCCTTCGAGACTTTACATGAACAGTCAATCAAATGGTATCTACAAGTTCTCCAGCCTCTAGGTCAGGGGTTCCCAACCTTTTTTATGCCATGGACAAATTAAGCAAAGGGTCCATGAACTCCAGGTTGGGAACTGCTACTATAGATGAAGTATCTCTTCCTTATCTGTGGAGTTCACATGTTCTGCTATAACCTTGTGGTTTTTCCCTGGGCAAACCTATTTCCTTCCACATCACAAAGACATCTGGCTGGTGTGTCCATTGGCTGGTGTAAAACACTCCTAGTGTAGGTGGCTGGTGGGAAAATGATTTCTATATTTATTGACAAGTGTGAGAGTAGGTTACTGGAAAATAATTGAGGAGATGCAACTACTTAGAGAGCAGATGGGTTAAGTGGTCTCCTGTTGCATTGTAAGGAATTATGAAAGCATGAAATATACTTTTTAATACTTATGGCATAAAGAGATATAGGGAGAAGGCAAGAACAAAAACAAGGTACTAAAGTGCTGGCTGAAAGGCCTACCTGACTACTATTTTCTAAGGCTATGTGTTTCAATATTTCAACAAAGCTGAAAATCTTTTCTATATCCTGAGTATACAACTGTTTCTTGATATTATGCAGAGTAAGCGAATTGATAGACGAACAGCTTCTGTGGTGATGACAAAATTGAAGGCTGACAGGCAGCACCTGGCTGAAGATAAATTATTTTATTCGGTTTTGAGATGTGGGTGTTACTGGCAAAGCCGACACTTCATACCCATCTGTAACTACACTGAATGAGGGTAAACCATCCTTTTCAAGGCTGCAGTCCTTCTTTTGAAGTCACTCCCATAAAGCTGTGGTGTGGAGTGTTCCACAATCTCTATCCAGTGTCCACGAAGCACCGTTACGTCATCTTCTGGTCAGGACAATATGCAGCTTGGAGGGAATCCTTGAATGGGTCAAGTCCACCCAGTCAACAACAGCCCTTTCTATTTTAGATGATAAAGATCACCAGTTTGTGAGGTGCTCTTGGGATAGCCTGGCTGCACAACTGCCTATGGCAAATATAAGAGCCATGTTCTGATGACGGAGGAGGGACTGAGTGTTTTGAGTGAAGATGGGATGCCAGTCAAGCAAATGTTGAACTTGACAATGCTAAGATTGTGTGTTGGACCTGCATTCATACAGGGAAGTGGAGAGTATTCCACCATGCTCTTACTTACAAAGTGAAACCAAGTGACATACAGTAGGTGACAACAAAGCTTTGCTTCCAGATGAGCTCAGTGCACTCTGTGCTCACTTTCACCATCAGAACATGAAGGAATCATCACAAACTCCCACAGCCCCCGGTGACCCTGTGACTTCAGTCTCAGAGGCTGATGTGAGGGCATCCTTCAGGAGGGTGAACCCGTGGAAAGCATCTGGTCTAGATGGGATACCTGGCCGAGTACTAAACAGTGTGCTGGTCGTGTGGCTGGAGTGTTCACTGGTATCTTTAACCCCTTGCTTTGGCCGTCTGAGGTACCTACCTTCTTCAAGCAGTCTTCAATTATACCAGTGCCTAAGAAAAAAATGCAAATTTGCTTTAATGACTATTGTCCAGTAGCACCTACATCCACTGTGATAAAGTGATTTAAGAGTTTGGTGATGAAAAATATCAACTCCTGTCTGAGGAGAGACTTGGATCCACTCCAATTGGCCTCCAGTACAACAGGTTCACAGCAGATGCCACTTCATTGGCTCTTCACTCAACCATGGAACATCTGGACAGCAAAGATGCACACATCAAGATGCTCTTTATCAACTACAGCTCAGCATTTAAGACTAACATCCTCTCAAAACTAACAAAAAAGCTACAAGATCTTGACTTCAATACCTCCTTGTGCAAATGCTTTTAATTTCATGACAAAAGATGCCACTTCGGTCAGAGGCATGAAATACCCCCTTTACTAGCTTTAGTTTATGGTGTCCACCCATGATACTTAATAACAGGTTGATGTAATTCCTAACTCTTTATGAAGCTGTAGATGATCTCCACACAAAAGTTTCCTCCATCCTTGTGGCTGAGACCAGGTGACAGACTTTGTACCTCCCATTCACCAACAAAACGTTAACAAGTCCCAGGCCTGGAAGTGTTTCCTGTTGCCTGATTGCTGCCAGGGACACCAACAATCTAGCAATGCAGAAAGGCTTCCATTCACTTTAACTCTGGTTTATCTAGAATGTCCTGAAAATGCTACACATTTTCACATGACTGATTTAATGCAAGTTAATCATATGCTCGAGGCAATTGTTACTCAGTAAAACTGTGGTGAATGACATCTGCAAACCACAGTCAAGCTTTATTCTAATCAGGCACATAAATCTATTTAGTCAACTTGAATAACCATTGTTCCACTCAAGCAGACATTGGGTTCTTCAAATCTTGTAGGAAGTGAAATGTGTATCTCCTTTGTTAGTCTACTACTAGAAAGGGGGCTGACAGAGACGTTCCAGTGATGAAAGTGAAAGTGATTCAACAGATTACAATGAAACTGGGGTGAGGGGACCTATTTCTCCTGACAAAGAAAAGGGAATTTTCATTAAGTAGTATGCCAGTTTAAAGATAATATCCCATTAGCTCCAAGAGGGCAAAGGGAGAAATTATCAAAGTGCTGAAATTTTGAAGTTACAGTTGAAAATAAAGGAAACTCGTAACAGTGTCAGCCTCTGAAAATGGAGAATTCAGGTTAATGTTTGGGATAGGGTCCTTTCATCAGAACCACATCAATAGCGTTTCACTTTTCACAGCTTCTATTCTGAAAGCAGGGATTTCTGGGGTTTGTGTCACTTACTTTCAAGTGTGGAAACAGTTTTGTTCTGTGTGCTTGTGACCGCAGCGAGGGAACAGGGAATGTGCAGATTCATTTTAAATAGCAGCTTTAATAACTGCCGGAGAGAGGAGATCCTCGTTCCAGCTGGGAACTCAGCTCTCCGAGGACAAAGGACAATGTTCGCATACTGCACCACCTAGTCCCTGAAATTATTTATTATAAGCTATTACTTGTGCTTTGCAAGAAGGCTTCAGCTGGATAAAGAATGATGTTAGTAATGCTTGTTCTTTAGTGAATTTTTTAAACTGTAAATTCCATTTTTAGAGTATGGTAGTTAATTCCTTTGCTGTTTCATAATCAATTAACAAATGAATACATCTATTTAATATAGGATGATTATATGATTCAGTCAATACATAAGATAATTATTTTCACCCCAAATTATAACCTTTATACAAATGAGATTCTTTGATTCTACAGGAACTGTTATATTTGAGGCTAAGAATATATTGTACTAAGGATAATAAAATCTCTCTGACATTCCCCTTCAAGCAAAATCATTTTAGACATTCTTCACTTTAGTATTTCTCCTTTTGAAATTAGAAACCTTAATATGTAATATTAATACAAGGCAGCAAATCACAATTGCTTATGCAACATAAAGGATATAGATATATAAAATGATTCTCTGATATGCTTCCATGAGTTTCTCTAATCTATGATTCTCTAATGCAGGCGTGTCAACAAAATGCCTGAGTGTCAAAATCCATTATAACTGTTTTGTGTCTTCTGCTTATTTTTAGAAGCAATCAACTTTTAACTGCTTATGAAAAAAATTACACAGTCAAGTGTGTTTACTTCACCTTTATAAAGCTCCTTTTGTAGGCCCAATTAATTTGTTATTCCTGTCACTACACGTATTTTATGCTTCAAAAACTGTCACTGCAGCGTCTGCCTATTTTAGCAAAATGCCATTTAATTGTTAGAGCATTACACTCTAACCAGAGGTACTCTATCAGTCCCAGATGAAACAATCTCTTGCAAACAAGCTACAAGGAATTTCATGTGTGTTGTTATAGTCTATCATTATTAACTGTCTCTTGTTGGATGAAAGAGGTGGCTCTTTGCAAACAGCCATTCATCAGAGCTTGCCAAACCAGCTCACATCTGACCTCTGCTACAATAATGCAGCATCAAGTAGGCCAACTACTCAGTTTAGCAGCAGAGCAGGGAGCACAGTCTGGCTCTAAGATTAAGTGTGCTGTATCAGATTTTCAGTCCCAAGAGCTTCCCTGGCTGATGTTGTATTGATTGTGAAGTTTACCAGTAAGTATCACAAACAACAATAGCCAGGTCAACGATCGGTGACGCCTGAATATGGATCCCCTGTGGTGGTGTGGTACTGTAGACTGAGGCAATGTCAACATGATGCTTGGATTCGGGTTGAATGGGGTGTACCAGCAAAGAGAAAGGAACAGATCTGTAACCTCAAACAATTATTGTAAGTGATTTGAATGAGCAAAGTAGAACTAATTATCTCACTAAAGCTAGTAGCAAGAGTTTTGACTGAGAGGCTCTGGCAACACTAGGAATATATTTTAAATTTGCTTGCAGTGAATTTAAAATGAACAATTATGCAAATAATCATTTATGTTGCTTTTTCTTGCATAGATGCTGCTCAGCGTTTACTTCTGTGCCATATAGAGAAGGTTGTGAGTAAGAGTAAACCATTATGTCAAATTCCATTTAACATTATCACTCACTTTGGTGACTGTTTCTGCACTTTTATTTATACTTCCAAACATTACTACATAAAGAAGCTAAGAAATTTCCACACACCATGATTGCAATCATATTCATTTAAACCATATGTAGGTTGACCATGTGCTCACAGTCCTTCAGCAAGCTTCTGTGAATGTACTGGGTTCTCGGTGAGGCTAGATAATTCATGCTAAAGATTATTGAGTTTTCTTTCATCAATAACTGATTGGTTGGCTTTTGTATAGCTTTTTATCCAGTAGCAAAAGAGGTAAATTCAGTTGCTTGAGGGCTCTAGGGCACCATGGTAGACTGAAATTGTCATTAGTAGGAACCGTCACCGCAGAAATGTTCAAAATAGAGCAAGAGTCCTATAAAGCTTTCCTAAATTCTTAAAAACATATTTGATTCCAAATTAATTAGCTACATAAAACAATATTCCATCATTTCCTTTTAATAGTATTTCAATTTGTATGTTGTGTATTTAACCTTGCATTTGTACTGGAGCCAATACTCCTATGAATTTTAACTGAAGAAAACATTGGGGCTAAATTTCTTCTGTTTGCTAGCAACACTTACAAACAATTCAATTATTCTGTGCTTAAAAATCTAATGCTGGGATAAACTGCACAGTGTCCTCTGTGCAAAGGCCCAGTGGTGGGTCGTTGTGTGCAGATGCACTTGATAAACCGTGAAGGTCGGTTTTAGGATTATTTTATACCTGAACATTTTGGAGCAATTTTAACTAAAAAGCAATCTGCCTTTGTGCTTCCAGCATTCGCAGAAATGGGAGTGGGGGGAACTAGGGGGTGAGTGCAGGAAGCCAGTCTGCTCCCAGGAGACTGGTTAAATTGTAAAAGCATTTAAATACATGGCTCCTTTTTCAGAAAATGTGGAAAATTGTTTTCTGGAGATCGGGAAGTTCAGTAGGTTAAAGGAACCAAGGAGGGAGAATCCCACTCTGTTCCTGTAATTAGTAATAGTACAATTAGGTCAGGAACAATAGGCATATTTCCTCTAGGTCCAACAAGACCACTGCTTTTGTCTTCGTCAACACCTGCAAT
Source organism: Mobula birostris (assembly GCF_030028105.1). Taxonomy (NCBI): domain Eukaryota; kingdom Metazoa; phylum Chordata; class Chondrichthyes; order Myliobatiformes; family Myliobatidae; genus Mobula; species Mobula birostris. The sequence continues at coordinate 167,459,960 of NC_092375.1, read as the reverse complement.
CTGATTCCCAACTCTGCCCATCTTCCTATCTCCTCTCTCCCAGCCGAGTGATCAATCAAGTCTTTAGCTTGCATCTACTTATTCTTGTCTCACAAGGAGTCCACCCATCAATTATACCATTGATCCACTGGGAAGCATTATCAAGTAGTGTAAAACAAAGCCAGAAAATGTTGGATATATTTGATAGTTTTTGAATCTGCATTTAAATTCATAGCTCTAGTAAAAATTGTCAAAAGTGCTTCATCAAAACTGTTATCCAATAATAAGAGAATCTAGAATGACGAATTACAACAGGCGACTGAAGGCTGATTCGCAGGATTAGGTTTTATAGATCATATTGGAGGAGATATTTTGGGAAGGAATTCCAGAATTTAGGGACATATGGTAAAAATATAAGAATCAATGGTGGAGTAATGAATTCCAGAACGCACAAGAATTTTTAAGTGGAAAAATCACAGTTTATCTCTGAGAGTTGTAGGGTTAAATTACAGAGAAAAGGTGGAATGAGATCATGGAGAATTTAGGAAGCCAGGAACATTTTAATCGCGAGAATTTGTTTAACCAAGCGCCAGTAAATGTCAGCAAACATGATGTTGTTGGTTGAATGGGATGATGCAAATATCATGGCCAGTAGAATTTTGAGTGATCTTGTGCTAACAGAGAGTGAAATGTGGAAGGTTAGAGACTTTAGAATGGTCAAATTTGAAAGTAAAACAACGTCACAGATGAGGGTTTCAGCTGCAGGTGAACTGAGTTAAGGACTGACAGTGTTATGGATGAGGCAAGAGGTAATCTTGAACATGCACAAGAGATGAAGCTGAGTACTCAGTGCATCAAGATAGTGAGCAGTTCAGTTCAGTTTCAGAAAGTTGCCAGGGAAAGGGATGGAATTATTATCCGGGGAACAGAATTCTTGATGGCTTTGGTAGTCTCAGTACTTCAGTGGAGGAAATTCCTGCTTATACAGTGGGGGATATTGGTGAAATATTGTGAAAATTTAAAGGCAATGAAAGATAGGTGACTGTGAAGTACAGCCGGGTATAGCCACTAAAGTCCAAAGTTCCAAATAAGTTTATTATCAAACGATGTAAATCTTACCCTTGAGATTCATTTTCCTGCGGGCATTTACAGAAAAAAAGAAAAATAGACAATAGAAGTTATGAAAAGCTATATAGACAAAGACTGACAAACAACCAATGTGTAAATGTTGACACACTGTGCAAATAAAAAACAATATTGACAGCAAGAGTCTTGAAAGTGTGTCTGCAGGTTGTAGAATCAGTTTAAAGTAGTGATGGTTGGAGTTATCTGTGTCGATTCAGGAGCCTGATGGTTGTAGGGTAATAACTGTTCCTGAACTTGATGTTGTGGGACCTAAGGCTTCCATTCCTCCTGCCCAATGGTAGTAGTGAGAAGGGGGCACGGCCTGAGTAGTCAGGGTCTTTGATGTTGGATGCTCCATGTAAGTGTGTTCCATGGTAGGGAGGGCTTTGCCTGTGATGGATTTGGACTGTGCCCACCACTTTCTGTAGCCTTCTCCATTCTGGGCATTGGTGTTTCCATACCAGACTGTGGTGCAACCATTTATGATATTCTCCACTGTGCATCTATAAAAACTTGTTAAAGTGTTTGGTGACATGCCAAATCTATCCAAGCTTTTAAGAAAGTAGAGGTGCTGTTGTGCCTTCTTGGTGATGATGCTTAAATTCTGGTACCAGGACAGATGTTCTGATATGGTAATGCCAAAGAATTCAAAGCAACTGACCTCCATTGCCCTGACAAGGACTGAACTGGTGAAAACTGATACAGTGTTTTTGTTTGGTGCAAATGAATGAGAAGAAAGATCAGCTATTGATACTAGTGTGGGCATGAGAATGAAAGCTAGTGGGGTGGAAACAAGTGGCTGAACTTGCACCATCATTATTGGTGGTGCAGAGAATGGTCAACTAGCCAAAGACTGCCGACCAGCCAAAATCGACGAAGAGGGATAAATTAGTGACTGTAATGAAAGCATTTTCTCTACTGTGGTAAGAGATATGGCGAGATTAAGATTTGAAGTTCCTGGTGAAGGAGGCAGAAATCTGAGAGAGTAAAGCATAAGAAAGGGTCTTGAAATAGAGCGGGTGAGAACACTAAAGATTTATGCAGCAAGTCAGGCAGCATATGCGATGGGGCAAGCCTTCCATTACCATGAGTGTGTGGATCATCTGCATTCTAGACCACGATGGCACTTCCAGCACACCAATGAGGAGCAGGGCAATGTAGGACCTTTTCCAATGTCACTGACTGGCTGAAGAGACAAGAACAGTGTCGACAGTGGTGAAGCCTCTTCCACACCCTGGCTCACCCTGACATTCATAATTCTACAAGACCTGTGAAAAATTAACTTGATCAATTAAGATTGCTTTTTAAAAAGATAACATGGAAATAGTAAAATAATTAAAATAACTAAATTGTATAGAAACTTTTCTTCAAGCAGCTTATTTCACCCATTGATTACTTGCCACTCAGCTCCAGAAACCTGCATTCAATCTTGTCTTTGTGGAATTTGCACATTCTCCCTGGCAGCAAAGGAATTTGCTCCAGGTGATCTGGTTTTTCCTGCATTCCAAAGGCATGTGGGAAGGTAGATTAGGTAGCCATTGTAAATCGTCCCTGGACAGTAGGTGAGCGGTTAGAATCTGGGGGCAGGTGAAGGGTGAGGGGTGATAGAAATGTGAGGAGAAATAGTGCTGGGTTAGCGTAACTGGCTTGTTGATTGTCAGCACGGCCTGTCTTACTCTGTGACTGGGAAATATCTGGAAACCTGGTAAATGATCTGTGGGCAGGTTTCCAATCTGACAGCAAGAAGATCTGAGTAAATTAGCATTGGATTCAGTGAGGAATACAGCCAGGTGGTGCAGAAGTCCCTTGACTAGCACGCTCCAGCCTCGTTCTAGTACGGACATATTGGTCGGCAAATACCATCATAGATCTGAAGGATAGATCTTGTCCCATTGTTTCGGGTTGCTAATCTTTCAAGTTTCATGTTGCTAACCTGCAATGAAGTATCAGCATATGAGATGGTTAATTATGTTTTGCCTTTGAAAAACAGCAGGATATCTAAGATTCTTACTGTAACATCCTCAGTATACCTACACCTCTCTCCACTGCAGCACTCTCTGTAGCCCTGAACAAATATAGGAGCAATATTCTTTTCAAAATGTTCCAAATGTTTATGATTTTTCTTATTAAACTAATCTTAATATTTATTTATTGATTTAGAGTTTCAGGCAACCTACCTGTTTAACACTAGCCTAATCACAAGATAATTTACAATGATGAGTTAACCTACTAACCCATACATTATTGGAGTGTGGGAGGAAATTGGAGCTCCTGGAGGAAATCCACTCGTTTACAGGGAGAACTTACAAACTCCTTATAGGCTATGTTAGTTCAGTCAGCGGCGGGGCCACACAGAATTTTATCCCCAGGCCTGGTCAGTGAACAACATTTATTTTGTGTCCTCTTGGTTTCACTGGGTATTCAGAATAAAAAGTGCACAGGAATCATGGAGGTTTCAGAAAGTGCAATAGTTACAGAGTCTTATAGAGCAATGCAGCATGAATACAAGTTCTTCAGCTGATCCAGGCTGGAACTGGAACTGGAAATCTGAGCCATATATCAATCTAAGTGTTTCTTAAATGATATTACAGTATTGTACCCGTCTTAACCACTTCAGTTGGCAACTGATTCATATACTCATAACCTTCTGTATGAGAAAGTTGCCCCTCAGGTTACTCTTAACTCCTTCCCCTCTCACTCTAAATCTACGCCCCATAGTTTGGATTCCCCTACTCTGAGGAAAACACTGTTAGCATCCACCTTATCTATGCCTCTCCTAATTTTAAACGTTTCTATGAGATTGCCTCTCATTGTCCTATATTCCAAGGGATAAAGACCTAGATTTGTCAACCACCCCCTATAACGCAGGCTCTCTAGTTCTGCCAACTTGTAAATCTTTCCTGTACTCTTTTCAGTTTAAGCACATCTTTTCTATAACAGGGCGACCAAACCTGTACACAGTACTCCAAGTACAGCCTCACCAATGACTTCTACAACTGCAATGTGATGTCCGAACTCCTATACTCATTGTCCTAACTGATGAGGACTAGCATGCTGAATGCTTTTTTCACTACACTTGTCTACCTATGACACTGCTTACAATGAACTATGTACTTGTTCTCCTCGGTCTTCCTAGTCCATTAGGTCCCCTAGTGCCTTACCATTCATAATATACACTCAGTGACCACTTTATTAGTTAAGTTTCTGTAGTATTATACATATTTTCTCAATGAGATTGCTAGTATTCAAACTAATAAACTGCATGTTACTTAATGTACTGCTTTAAACATGTAGTTACAAATAGCACATAAACAGTCATAACAGATAATTAATAATTTATAAGTAAGAAGGCAAAGAAGTAAGACACCACATAATCTCAACAAAAGTTCACTTATTCCAGAACAGCATCCTGTGAAGATAAACTAAAAGAAATTGCTGATTTATTCATCCTAGGTGAAAACAGCATTGCTTTGATAATACAGACTACAAGCTCAGATCTGAGATGCAAGATAGACCAGCTTTCTACCAGTGATGCCTCAGTATAGTTCATTAAGCCACAAAGCAGACAGACAGTCTTCAATAGGTTTTAGTAAAATAGGCCCAATAGCTGAATGATTCTTTTTTTTGGGTAAAAGCATTCACTAATAATGCACAGGCAGGAAAATGCTCTGACATCATGATTAGGACAGCAAGTAATGATGCGTTGTTGATTTCCTGGCAATGGCCACACCACTGACAGTAGTTGCAGTCGAACATTGCCTGGGGCATGGCTGCGAATACTTACACACACAAACATTTGTATCATTTTCAACTCCACATATCTACTGCGGGTATCTCTTAGTGGCTTGTCATGTATTATCTTTTCCAGACTGAATGGGGTTTGGCATCAGTTCCAGCAGCAGGAGTATTTTTTTTCCTCTATACTTACGCTTGAAAACACATGTGGTAGAGGAACTCTGCAGTGAAAACACGTGGTAAAATATTTTAGCCATATGTCAATGTATTCATATCACAGTTGGAAAATGTATTTGAAATACTCACTTTCTTAGTAAACAAAACGGAATGGCATGAACAACATTTGAAAAAAATAGCATTAAATTTCATCAGCTATACTGAGTAACACAATGAATTTTGAGCTCTGTGGTCTCAAAAGGTGATAAAACTTACAGTAGCTCTGCAACAGATGCTGAACACTAAATGTTAGTAGCAATACTATAGTCATTTATCTCATTTGTTACTTATATAAATCTTGATGTGCACAAATTGCCTATAAAGCAACAGTGAGTACACTTTAAAAATATTCATTGACTATGAAATACATTGAGACATCCCAAGAGCATGAAGTACACGGAATAAGTCTTCCCTATGTACTTTATTAAAAACTTTACTCTATTAATTCTGAATAACCCATTAAGGCCTTGATAGAGTGGAGGTGGATAGGCTGTTTCCTGTGGTGGAGGAGTCAAAGACCAGAGCTCACAGCCTGAGAATAGAGGGGCGTCCTTTTAGAATGGAGATGGAGGAATTTCTTTAACCAGAGAATGGTGAATCTGTGGATTTCATTGCCACAGGTGGCTATGGAGGTCAGGTCTTTACACATATTTAAGGCAGAAGATGATAGATTCTTGATTAGTCAGGACATGAAGGGATGTGGGGACTGGGGCTGAGAGGGAAAATGGATCAGCCATGATGAAACAGTGGAGCAGACTTGATGGGCTAAATGGCCTACTTCTGCTCCTATATCTTATGGTCTTATGGTCAAATAATATTTGTATTACTTGAAATGAATAGCCTAGAATGTAATGTACAGAGGAAAGCAGTGGTCCATGGGAAATGATGGAGCAGTAGAACAAGAGTTCACATTCAGAGGTCCCCACATGAAGTGACTTAAATATCAACTGAATCAGAAAGTTTCTCTTTACATTCAAAGTACCTGCACAAAGCAAGAAAAAGCCAATGTGTAACGATCTTTGGGGTTGGGTAATGATTATTGACTTGCTTCCCTGATCAGGAATGGACCATTGTTTGGCTGGGGAAGGGGGAATTACAGGAAGAATCACAGAAACGCAGACTGTTTTACAGAGGACTATTTGGTCCATTATGTCTTTAGCAACAGCCTACCAGTACATCTATCGAATTCCCACACCAATCCTTACTGCGTAGCCTGGCACAGTTTTCATCCCCGTATATTCATTCAATTCCCTCTGGAAGGCCACAATAGATTCTGCGTTCACCACATCTGCAGGCAGTGTGTTCCAAATTCCAACCAGACTCTGCATAAATAACTGATAAAGGGCAGCAGAATTACTGTGCCCAGTAACGTCTCTGTTCCACAGTATGAACAATGAATGTACTACATCAGTGATTTTCACAATTGGCATTTCCCCGTAAATAACATTTTAGTAACATTTGGATACATTGCAGAGCCTCAGATTGATTTTCATTCAGTTTAAATGAAATAATTGTATGTAATCTAATATCTGTTCAGCAAAGTCACACTCTTCACTTTTACTGACAGTTTAATATTCAGTCACAGCAGCTTTAATTATCATGTAGCTCTCAGGCTTGTTCTTCTCCCATTCTATCTCTATTTCTGTAATTCACTCCCACATATCATCTTTCATCTGAGATTGCACCATGGCATTGGTTACTTAATTGTATATAACTATATTAAAGCCAGTTAACAAGGTGCACCCTTACCATTTCCAAAATTGTTATCTGCATTATCAATGAAATACTCGAACTTAAAGCTGAGATAATGGAATTATGGATTTTCCTGCACAATCATTTGGATTGCTTTGACTACCACAAAGCTGAATGAATTGCTTTTTTCAACTTTGGCAACCCTAGTAACTGTACTGCATTTGTTGCTTGGGTATCTTTAGGATAGATCTGAAGCAGATAACATACCTGGGATAACTGATCATTATCCAGTGGTGTCTATATGGCAAAGGTTGCCAAAAGCTGCCCGATAATACCTGGTGGTCAAGAAATTCAAGGTAGCAGTAACTAGATTGCAATGTAGACAAAGATGTTCGGCCTCCCAAAATGAATAACAGAGCACCAGCTACTAATCAACACACTTACTAAAAAGGTAGTTGAGGAATCTGACTAAGATTTTCTCATTCTATGACCTTGAGGTATCTGTTTATAAGGAATAGCAAACTTCTGAGCTCCTACCTTCCGACGTATCTTTTCTAATCTCCAAATTCTATCTCATGCCCCTTGTTCTATATTGCTCATGAACATTTATAGGGATTACCAATCAGAAACTCGTACACCAGTGCAAAGTGTTGCATTCTGCACAGCTGATTTAGCATTGCATTTAGTCTTAAAATAAAAGTAGAAGATACTAGAAATGCTCAGCAAGTCAAGCTCCATCTGTGGAGAGAGAGAGAAAATGGAGGTAATAGTTTATTTTGATGAACTTTCATAACAACTGAAGAAATATTACCAAACAAATTTAAGTTGCAGAGAAAGGGGAGGGGTGGAGAGAACAAAGCAAAACACATAGCAATAAAAGTCATTACAGACCATTAGGCTACATACAACTAAACAAATACACAGGCAAAGTCTAACTTTTTGTCATGGCAGCACAAGTTTTACTTGCCATGCACCATTATAAGAGGTTGAGAGGGAAAATAAGTCAATCATTATCACATGGTGCACTGGACTCAATGAGCTGAATGGTCTAATTCTGCTCCTATGGTCTTCTGGTCTAAACAGCAGTAAGTTGAGTTTGATTTGGGTGGCATCACAGGAAAGTGTTGAAGGAAGGTTAGTACAATCCTTTGGTCTCCATTTAACTGCACTGTGGCAAGTAATAGGGAACTGCTACTGCTGAGATGAATTCTGCCAGCATAGTCTAATTAAGTAAGTAACCATATCATGTAGTTCTATTCTGTTTATTACCATGGAAATAAACTTTAACTCATTAGAAAATCTGGCTTTCTAATTATTTAGGTTCTGGTTTAGATACAGAACCCTACAATATTATTTTGTCCTTATTTTACAGTGGTTTCTTAAGGACTACAGATTAAGGACTAAAATCTATAGGCTGAGTCCCATGACAACAATGTGCTTGTTTTTGGGTTATGTTCTACTTGCATTCTTGCCATGGCTCATTTCGTTTCTGGAATCAGAGGCAGTAATAATATGCCTGCTGTGACCACTGTGAGAGGGACTGGAGCACAACTGACATACAGCTACATACTTATTTAAAGAGCGGGTCACTTACATCAGCCTTGAATAGCACAAGCTTCTATACAGATTTAATTTAAAGGAAGCATTTCTGTGGTTTGGTCTTGAACGAAGAAAAGCTTTCTCATGCATCTAAGTTCAAATCGTGTCTAAAGATTCTTTTTTTTTCTTTTAATAAATTCATATTTATCTTAAAACAGTGGAGTTTAAAGTCTTTGTGTAGCTACATGCATAGCTGGTTTCCAGCAAAACTTTGATTGAAGAACAGAATTCTGATTCACCCGAGCTATTCCATCATGTAAAATTCCTGATGCAGGCATAACATTTTAATGTATTATCCTGATCCAAGCATAATATGTTCCCCAATTATTCATGTTTTCATTGCTCAGCATACTGAATATTGTCAGTCTAGCATATGTCAGTCAATTTCCTCACACTTTCGATGAAAGATCATGTTTTGTAAAATAATGTGTTTAATAATTTGGAACCAGTTTCAGTACCTGGCCAAAATCTATTGAAGGTATTACAGTCAGGCTTTTCCAATTTATGAACAGTTGATAAGAACTTGTGATCCAAAAAGAAATTATTGTTGGGATTTCTCACTGGGAATATCCTAGAGGGAATTCTACAATTTGAAGTTGTTATTTCAGAAGTCATGTCTGCAAGGCGCAAACAAGATTTATACAAGCCGTCTACTAAAATTATGGGGGCTAATTAAGAAAATATTTGGTCCATGGATGTCTATACATTTACCAGTTATATGAATTTGTCAGCTTGAAAATAAAGGGCATAGAGATTCTGTTACTTACCACACAGCAATTTGATATATTATAAAGCAGTGTGAATGTGTATATTCAACTGAAGATCTTCAGCATTAATTTGTGATGTATGATACAATCGTCAGTGTATTGAGCCCTGAGTAGAGGGACACAGACAGAAAGCCAAGGATCAGTAAAAAGCATTAAGATGTAGAAATAACCCAAGCATAGGGATAGTTTCAGACACAGAGAATGGCCTTCCTTTTCTGTAAGTGCTTAGTGAGCTCAGTCAATATGGTTATATGTGTATTTTTTGTCGATTGACATATTAAGGATCTTTAGCACTTCATGTTGCTCCACATTCCTCCAATTTTCCTCTCCTGGCACATCGTTAGTGAAAAGCACATTAAATCCCTGTGTAAAACTAAATGGCAGCAAAAGCTGTAAGTACAGCAAAAGAATGAAAATCAGGTAGACGTGACTCGCAAAATGTATATTTTAAGTAAGTGGTCTGGAGTACATACTGTATATCTGAAAAAGTGAGTAAGTAAACTCAGCTTTATTGTGTTAGATCAGCCAGTGTGCTGAAGGTTTGCACAATGGTAGATACTGTATTTCCTAATCTGTTTGAAATGAGCTACATAACTAATGTAACTTTCCATTACTTTTACTACAACATACTTCATGATAATATTCTTGTTGAATAATATATAGCACAACCTTGATATAACATATTCAGTAAAAAAATAATGCATCTAGGATCCCAGCAAGGGAGCAATATTCCCAGCACCTTTGTTTCTGAAAGTCCCTTCTAACAATGGATGTACTGTGGAGAGAGCAGTTAAGTTTTGAGAGAAGACTGGCATTTCAATGCTGCAAATTTGTTCCTGTGGTACACAGAAAGAGCATAGAATAGGGGCTGAGTGGGGTGAAAATCATGATGCATTATCTTAAAAAGGAAGGTTTCCAAAATTAGATAAATGTTAGTTTCACTTATAACGTGAGTAGCTGATAATGTGGGTATTAAAGTTGCTCCCCAACATCCATGCCTTATAAATGTTGTATGCTACGTGCAATATTAAAAATGCAGTATTATTCAATGGAAAGCACGTTACGAGAAGAGTTAAGCACTTATTGCATTCTCAAGAAAGGTTGGCTTTGAGCTTTATCTTACCAGTGATGCTCATTGATTTTTGTGTGTAGGTTCATCAAGAAAAAAAGCCTTGAAATAAAATCTCTGTTTTTGCCAAATGTGTGGTATCGGTAAATTAATAAATTCTGACATAAATTCTTCAGCTCATGGAATATGGATCTTGAGCAAAGAAGAAGGTGGGGGAAAGAAATGAATATTAATTCCTGGATGAAACAAACCACCTAAAAAAAAAAAAGCAGAGCTATCTGAGATTAGTAAGTGCAGATGCAGCAAGCTAGTGGCTGAAGTCTACACCAAGATGTCAGGGTTCTTAGCTAATATGAAGTAGCGGGGGTAAATGTGATTTGGTTGTGATCAGCAATTTGGAAAGTGGAAGAGACACAGGGGAACCTGATAGGAAAGAAAAATTCAAAACTGATCACCAGAATGAAAAATAGGCCATTCGGAATAATCCCTGCTTCAGATTAACTATAGATGATAGCTGGATCCCACTGCCAAAAGGTGCAATCAGATAACTACATTACTATATTTAAGAGGCATTTAAACAGATCCTTAAAAAGGAATATGAGGAAAAATGTAGATGGGCAAAAAGGTTAGTGTAGAAATGATGGGCCAAAGGGCCTGTTTTTGTGCTATGTGACATACAGCATCCGTCATCCCCAAGTGAGCTAGTTAAAATCCCCTCCTGCTGTTACAAGGATGCTTACAACTTCCCTTGTCTACTGTTACCTCAAGTTTCTCATTCTGATGTGGGTTGCTGATGAAATCTGTTTTCCTAACACATCAATCCGATAAGGATCTGTCAAGTATTTCAGTAAATAGTTACTCACCGGCATTTTCACAAAGAAATTTTTTGAAACTTATTGGACATATTTCCTGATTCAGATCGTCTGGCTTTAACCCACAAACTGCGAGAGCTGGGAAGGGGTGGTGACAAACCCGCTAAAAGGAGACAGGTAGTTTTGGCAGAGGATGCGTGACTCTATGTTTACAACTACATTTTATTTAACTAATGGTATTGAAAAGGAACTATCAGCAGGTAAAAGGTGCTGAAAGTCATCAGAGGAATTTAATTCATCCCAGGAGGTGCAAAAGTGTTACCTTCTCACCCAGCAAGCTTGCCTCCAAAGCACGCCTAATCAATAAACCCTCCCCTCAGGGGTCCATGGGCCCCTTGCTTAATGGTATTGGTCCCTGGCATAAAAAAGGTTGGGAACCCCGGCCTCCCCTGGACTTTAATTTATGATCCCCCTCCATGCCTAGCACTGTACTTTTTCTATCTCACTACCCTTAAAACCCAGGACAATATACAGCTGCAGGCTCCCTTGTCCACTCAATTATCACAAGAACCTGCACCCAGAAATGTTAGGTCCAGGCCACTGAACTGGAACATGAGTCCACCCTTCTCTCCACTGATACATCCCATCCTACAGAATGTTTCTGGCGTCTCCTTTTTTTCCCCAGATTTCCTACATCTGCAATATTTTGCTCTTCGTTCGTTTATCAGCCATCATCTTCGCGCAGTACAAATACTTGTGGTATTTCTTATTCCCATATGGATAAGTGTCAGAATGATAGAAACGTTTCATTACTGGGAATGCAAATAAATTATTCGGAATCAACCTATGAATGAATATGAGAATTTCTTTCTTAAAGCATGGAACTTAATATCTGAATGCTTAATTCAGTGTGAATACAGAACAGAAAAAAGACTTTCCCCAAATGTATACTTAGGCATAAGCCTCCATAATCTTTGCATTTGTACAGCAGAAATTCTGGCTCAATATTTCCTTCAAAGGATGTGATTTTCTTCCCCTATAGACACAGTCCAAGTATATTAAACATTCAAATGTGAATAGTGATTTGTTAATCTGCCCTTGGTTAATCAAACAACCATGAAAATCTGCCACCTCCATATAGATCCTTGTCATTTTAACTGAAGCTCAGTGGGATTCAATGCTACAATGACTCTGTCTTTGCTTGTGCATCTGTCTGTAAATAACATTAGGAGCAGCCATTATATCTCACCTATCAGATGACATTTGGTAAACTGATCAATAAAAGTAAAAGGTTATCTCCGAAATTCACAAATTTCTGACTTTGATAAACTTTTCTTTAACTTTAAGTATTTAAAATGACAACCTTGTGTTTTAGTTATTCTAACAACTGAGACAAATGTCCATCGGAAATTTGAAAAGAAAATCTTTATGGCATCATTAAGCTGGTAACAGTGAACCATGCAGCCCTAATGAAACTTGGCTTGTCTTATTAGGTTTGTTTGCTTTTGTCTGGACAGGAGAATTTGGCCAGGGCAGACATAATCATTCCATTAAAACAACCTGTGCAGCTTACAGCAGAAACAAAACTGCTCCTTGAGCGACAATATATCCAATAATAGGCGGCTAGTTGTGTGTCAAAAAGCACTTACACAATCAAGAGAGCCAGTTGACATCATAAACCAGGAGAGTGGAGCTCAAGTAGTTTATGTTATTTGAACTTTGAGATTTGTGTAACTACCTTGAACCTACTCATTGCTGTTTGTTATTTTACAGACTCTGGCAGCAAATGGCAGACAGCGAGTTCACAGCAATTACAGAAGGCCATTGCGATGGTAGAGGATATATTACAAACACCCATGGGATAAGATTTAGATCTCACAAGTGGGTTGACCTGATAATTCACAAAACAATTTTTTTTGTTTGTGAGTTATGGGACGGTGGAACAAAGCAAGAATTAAATTATATCCCATGGGGCTTCATAACGTATGCTGTTTAACTCATACTGCATGTATTAATTTGGCAAAAAAATCATAAGGTTAATTAAGCAATGGGTAAATATAAAAGATTGGTTTAGTGGGGCACAACATTCTTTTGCATGTTGGTTGCAGGGCATGCTGAGGCACTGTAAAAACTCATTAACTATTGCTATCTGTGGTGTGGTGAAAATCTTGAAATTTCCAACTTTTTCTCTTCAAAAAGAAATCTCATTAAATATTTAAAATATGAAGCCTGCATTATTTAATGGATTTAAAAGCAGAACAAAATTATCAGTCACTTGCAGTTATTGAAAGGATGATTGATACGAGTTTGCCAAAATTTTCCATACTATTGTTTTTCATTGTATATATAATAGGATTTGCTTGCAATATTTTCCCTGCAATTCCCAAGTGAAGAACTGTTATCTTATTACAAATCCTAAATCATTCCCATTAATTTCTCTATAATTTTAAAGTGATAATTGTACTCTGTTGAAGCACTACACATTTAAGAACTAAATTATTCACATCAAGCCATGATGTAATAATTATGCTTTTTAATGTAATTATATCTTTAATAACTGAATGAATACTCTGTCATTTAACCTTTCTGGTGATGCTTTGACTCCCTGAAACACTTTTCTTTTGAGATATGGGTGAAACATTTTTGTTCACCAACATATATCTTTTTTGGATGCTACAAGAGCTCTTGGAAGTGCAAAATACCAAATGTAAGCTGCACCCTTCATGCAACACTCTTACATACTATTCATACAGATCAAATCATTACACAGTGCATTGAGGCAGAACAAGATAAAACAATAATAATACAGAATGAAGTGTTACTGCTACAGAGAGAGTGAGAAAGTGCAGTGTAGATAACCAATAAGGTAGAGCTCATAACAGGGTTAGATTATGAGGTCAAGAGTTCAATTTATCATACTGGGGACCTATTTAATAGTCTTATAACAGTGAACACAAAATAATCTGCAGATGCTGGGATCAAAGCAACACTCACAACACGCTGGAGGAACTCAGCAGGTCGGGCAGCATCCGTGGAAACGATGAGTCAATGTTTCGGGCCAGATAGGGTAGTTAGGAAAGCTTATGGGGTGTTAGCTTTCATAAGTCGAGGGATAAAGTTTAAGAGTCATGATGAAATGATGCAGCTCTATAAAACTCTGGTTAGGCCACACTTGGAGTACTGTGTCCAGTTCTGGTTGCCTCACTATAGGAAGGATGTAGAAGCATTGGAAAGGGTACAGAGGAGATTTACCAGGATGCTGCCTGGTTTAGAGAGTATGCATTATGATCAGAGATTAAGGGAGCTAGGGCTTTACTCTTTGGAGAGAAGGAGAATGAGAGGAGACATGATAGTGTACAAGATAATAAGAGGAATAGATAGAGTGGATAGCCAGCACGTCTTCCCCAGGGCACCACTGCTCAATACAAGAGAACGTGGCTTTAAGGTAAGGGGTGGGAAGTTCAAGGGGGATATTAGAGGAAGGTTTTTTACTCGGAGAGTGGTTGGTGTGTGGAATGCACTGCCTGAGTCAGTGGTAGAGGCAGATACACTAGTGAAGTTTAAGAGACTACTAGACAGGTATATGGAGGAATTTAAGGTGGGGTTTATATGGGAGGCAGGGTTTGAGGGTCGGCACAACATTGTGGGCTGAAGGGCCTGTACAGTGCTGTACTTTTCTATGTTCTATGAACCCTTCATCCAGACTGAAGAGGGAAGGGGCAGAGACCCTATAAAGAAGGTTGGGGGGAGGGTGGGAAGGAGAAAGCTGGTAGGCCCAGTTGAAAAACCAGTAATTTGAAAGACAAAGGGGTGGGGGAGGGGAAGCAGGGAGGTGATAGGCAGGAAAACAATGGGTAGTAGAAGGAGGTGGAACCATGAGGGAGGTGATAGGCAGCTGAGGGAGGGGGCAGAGTGAAATAGGGATAGGGGAAGGGAGGGGGAGGGAATTACCGGAAGTTGGAGAATTCTACGTTCATACCAAGGGGCTGGAGACTAACTAGATGGTATATGAGGTTTTGCTCTTCCAACCTGAGTTTAGCTTCATCATGGCAGTAGAGGAGGAGGCTAAACTCAGGTTGGAGGAGCAACACCTCATATACCGTCTAGGTTAGGTAGTCTCAAGCCCCTTGGTATGAACATAGAATTCTCCAACTTCCGGTAATTCCCTCCCCCTCCCTTCCTCTATCCCTATTTCACTCTGCCCCTCCCCCAGCTGCCTAGCACCTCCCTCATGGTTCCCCCTCCTTCTACTACCCATTGTTTTGCTGCCTATCACCTCCCTGCTTCCCCTCCCCCACCCCTTTGTCTTTCAAAGTACTGGGTTTTCAACTGGACCTACCAGCCTTCTCCTTTCCACCCTCCCCCACCTTCTTTATAGGGCCTCTGCCCCTTCCCTCTTCAGTCCTGACGAAGGGTTCCGGCCCGAAACGTCGACTCATTGTTCCCACGGATGCTGCCCGACCTGCTGAGTTCCTCCAGCGTGTTGTGAGTGTTGCTTATAACAGTGAGGTAGAACCTGTCCTTGAGCCTAGTATTATGTGCTTTTGTGCTACCCGATGGGAGAGGGGAGAAGAGAGAAGGTCTGGGGTGGGTGGAGGCTTTGCTTATGCTGGTTGCTTTACTGAGGGAGTGAGAGGTAGAAATAGAGTCCATGGAGGGGAGGCTGATTTCGGAGCTGTGCTAAGCGGTGTCCGTGACCCTCTGCAGTTTCTTATGGTCATGTGCAGAGCAGATAGGATCCTTTCTATGGTGCATTGGTTAAAATTGGTAAGGATTGGCGGAGACATGCCACATTTCTTTTGCCTTCTAACGAAGTCGAGGCATTGGTGAGCTTTCTTGGATGTGGCACCTACAGGTGATGTTCAGACCTAAAAACCGAGCTTACGCAATAAACTCTTACTAATGTTACAGAATTTACTGTGTTTTTGGATATGGACTTAGTTTGTAGACTGTGGACTTTTTTTCAGACTTATAGTTTTTTATATTCTGTATTTTTATCCCATTATTTTCTCTTTTTTGTGTGTGGGAGGGGGATTTGGGGGGGGTCGATGTTCTTGCAGCATATTTTTGTTAGTTTCTTTCTGCAGGGAGAGGGAGATTTGGAGGCCAATATACTTGTTGCATTTTGTGCGGGTGGGAAGGGAGTTTGTGGTCGATGTTCTTTTTGTGTTTTTTTTTGTGTAGGGAGAGGGGCATTTGGGGGCCAATGTTCTTGCTGTGTTTCATGTGGGGGAGGGAGGGTTGATGACCGTGTTGCTGTTCTTTTTTGTGCGGGGGAGGAGTTGGGGTAGGTTTGCTGTTTCTCACTGAACTGACTTCCATGGTTTTTTCTTGGTTTCGTGGCTATCTGGAGAAGATGAATCTCAGAGTTGTACACTGCTTTCATAATTTGATAATAAATAAACCCTTGAACCTTTAAACAGAGCTTACCTTTAAAGTCAATGACCTTTCATTGGAATTAAAAGAAAGGTCATCAGTCTGAAACATTAGTTCCTTTTCTCATTACTGACGCTGCCTGGCTGCCTGTTGAGTATTCAAGGAATTCTTGTTTTTTTTTCTGAATTTTTAGCATTTCCAATACTTAACTTCAAAACAAACAAGTTGCTCCCATTATGGTTCATTAATAAGGTATCCCGTTCTGATACAGTATGGCAGCAAAAATGAGCAGAGAACATGCCACTTTAGACCAGCTGCTGATGGTTGTAGGGCAGGGAAGGGAGAGGAGCAGGCTACTTTGCCAGGACTGTCAAGGACAATTCTCATATTAACATAGAAACATAGAAAACCTACAGCACAATACAGGCCCTTCGGCCCACAAAGCGGTGCCGAACATGTCCTTAGAAATTACCAGGGTTACCCATAGCCCTCTATTTTTCTGAGCTCCATGTACCTGTCCTGGAGACTCTTAAAGGACCCTATCATATCCGCCTCCACCACTGTTGCCGGCAGCCCATTCCACACACTCACCACTCTCTGCGTAAAAAAAAAAAACTTACCCCTGACATCTCTTTTGTACCTACTTCCAAGCACCTTAAAACTGTGCCCCCTCGTGCTAGCCATTTCAGCCCTGGGAAAAAGCCTCTGACTATCCACATGATCAATGCCTCTCATCATCTTATACACCTCTATCAGGTCACCTCTCATCCTCCATCACTCCAAGGAGAAAAGGCCAAGTTCACTCAACCTATTCTCATAAGGCATGCTCCCCAATCCAGGCAACATCCTTGTAAATCTCCTCTGCACTGTTTCTATGGTTTCCACATCCTTCCTATAGTGAGGCGACCAGAAATGAGCACAGTACTCCAAGTGGGGTCTGACCAGGGTTCTATATAGCTGCAACATTACTGCTTGGCTCCTAAACTCAGTCCCATGATTGATGAAAGCCAATGCACTGTATGCCTTCTTAACCACAGAGTCAACCTGCACAACAGCATTGAATGTCCTATGGACTCGGACCCCAAGATCCCTCTGATCCTCCACACTGCCAAGAGTCTTACCATTAATATTATATTCTGCCATCATAATTGACCTACCAAAATGAACCACCTCACACTTATCTAGGTTGAACATCTGCCACTTCTCAGTCCAGTTTTGCATCCTGTCAATGTCCTGCTGTAACCTCTGACAGCCCTCCACACTATCCACAACAGCCCCAACCTTTGTGTCATCAGAAAATTTACTAACCCATCCCTCCACTTCTTCATCCAGGTAATTTATAAAAATCACAAACAGTAGGGGTCTCAGAACAGATCCCTGAGGCACACCATTGGTCACCGACCTCCATGCAGAATATGACCCGTCTACAACCACTCTTTGCCCTCTGTGGGCAAGCTAGTTCTGGATTCACAAAGCAATGTCCCCTGGATCCAATGCCTCCTTGCTTTCTCAATAAGCCTCGCATGGGGTACCTTGTCAAATGCCTTGCTGAAATCCATATACACTACATCTACTGCTCTGCCATCATCAATGTGTTTAGTCACATCCTCAAAAAATTCAATCAAGCTCATAAGGCACAACCTGCCTTTGACAAAGCCATGCTGACTATTCCTAATTATATTGTGGCTCTCCAAATGTTCATAAGTCCTGCCTCTCGGGATCTTCTCCATCAACTTATCAACCACTGAAGTAAGACTCACTGGTCTATAATTTCCTGGGCTATCTCTACTCCCTTTCTTGTATAATGGAACAACATCCGCAACCCTCCAATCCTCCGGAACCTCTCCCGTCCCCATTGATGATGCAAAGATCATCGCCAGAGGCTCAGCAATCTCCTCCCCGCAGTAGCCTGGGGTACATCCCGTCCGGTCCTGGTGACTTATCCAACTTGATGCTTTCTAAAGGCTCCAGGACATCCTCGTTCTTAATATCTACATGCTCAAGCTTTTCATTTGGACTGAAAAGCTTGAGCATGTAGATATTAATTCTCCTTCTTGAATCTCTGAAACTTTGTGAAGTGTGCACACTTTGATAAATTCAATTTCACTAAAATCTTCCTCTACTGCTGCCACCATTTCAGAGCAGGACTAAGGTTGCAATGCCAGTGGCCATCAAGGTTACAGAAGCCATGATCTTTTATATATATATATAGATATGTAGCTCCTTCTGAGCTGAGACAGGAGATATGTAGTTGGCTTGCAATTTGCCATTTTCCATTAAAAAAGAAGATGCATCTTCTGAAGTGAGTATATTTCATTCTCTATTATTAGAAACCAGCAGAGAAGTGAGCACAAGGCATGGCAAAGTTTACACCCTTTTTCATGGTCCAGGTTGACATTGCCTGAGTGCAAGTCACTTTGCAACTATCACATGTCAATGCTTCTCTGTAGTGGGATAAAAAGGAATTCCACTCCTTCAGTGTCCAGCTGGTGTGTAGTAATGGATAATAAAATAACAGATCAGTGTTTGGTGTCCTTGCAGCAGTCATGATGCCTTGAATCTGTGCTGTTCTGCTGTGCCATTTACTTGCTATACAGCTGAACACTTGACAAACCACGTGTTGGGCCCTGAACAATAAAAACAAGGATGTGGCTGATGAACCCAGTATGCAGATAATGAGAACCATGTGATAGAATTAACCACTGGCTGGTTGAAGCTAAATATCTGCGACCTGAACTGGTCTGGACAAGTCCAGCAAAAATCATCTGAGCAGATGTCAGAATTTTTGATGCCTTATTTGAGGCTACACATCACTATCATGAGGCTATAAATGTTGCCACCAGCTACACGGTGAGCAAGTTAGCAAGATTGGTGGGTCTGACATCGCAGTACTTCCCGATGTGAGTTTTTCTCTGCTTTACCATCCATTTCAAACCACCTTGGTTCAGAGTACAAAAGGAACTGATCACTTCTTCCACAATGAAAAACACTGGCTTCCAAACTCTGAACAAAAATGTCTTGCTGGGCTGTTATCAGGATCCTATGTACATCTGACATTGAGCAAAAACTATCCGGCAGACTTATCAGTGCATGGAGCATTTTATAGTGTATGCCCACTCTAAATGGACGTGTTTATCCCCTCTGTCAGAACTTATGTGCAATCTTTCCTTGCGGTCAACTAGCACTTGTGCTGTTCTTTTTCCTGTCCTGACAGCTGGCCTGATGGAGGCTGCACCTTTAAACCATCTACAATATCCACATGTGAGCTGACGACTGTGAGAGTGAAATCTCGTGATGACAAGTCTTGATCAGCACTGTGTTTTTAGCTGCCCTTGCCTCACCTCACCTGGCTATGGTTCCTGCGTTAAGGGAAGAGGAGGCAACAGTAAGTCTATGGTGTGGAGAGTAGGAACTCCAGGCTTATACTGGTTGCAACTTGTAAGTGTGGAGAGACTGTGGGCTGTTCATAGAACTTAGAACACTACAGTACATTGTTTCCCATGATGGGGGAGTCTAGTACGAGAGGGCGTGACTTAAGGATTGAAGGGCGTCCATTCAGAACAGAGATGCGAAGAAATTTTTTTAGCCAGAGGGTGGTGAATCTATGGAATTTGTTGCCATGGGCAGCAGTGGAGGCCAAGTCATTGGGTGTATTTAAGGCAGAGATGGATAGGTATCTGAGTAGCCAGGGCATCAAGGGTTATGGTGAGAAGGCAGGGGAGTGAGACTAAATGGGAGAATGGATCAGCTCATGATAAAATGGCGGAGCAGACTCCATGGGCCGAATGGCCGACTTCTGCTCCTTTGTCTTATGGTCTTATGGTACAATACAGCTCCTCTGGCTCACAATGTACTCATGCTGTGAACCTACTCTAAGATCAATCTAACTCTTCCCTCCTACATAGCTTTACATTTTTCTATTATCCATGAGGTTCTTAAGTGCTTCTAGTGTACCTGCCCGTACCACTACCCCTGACAGAGCATTGCATGCACCCACCACTCTGTGTAAATAAACATTACCTCCTTTGACATCCCCTGAATACTTTCCTCCAATCACCTTAAGATTATAAACATGAGAAAGTCTACAGATGCTGGAAATCCAAAGCAACACACACAAAATGCTGGAGGAACTCAGCAGGTCAGGCAACATCCATGGAAATGAATAAACAGTCGATGCTTCGGGCTCCTTCAGGACTTAAAATTATGCCCCCTGGTGTTGGCCATTTCCGCCAATGGAAGAAGGAAGGTGAAGAATGGGGATTTCTTATTTTACGTTCAGCCCTGCTGCTGAGCATAGCCCCAGCAACTGATGGCCCATGTGACTGGCACAGTTTCCTCAATATTTAGGACATCCAGCCAACCCTCGACCCTGTTATTATTTGCAGCTCCCTCCATTTCAGCACTACTTTTTCCTGTAGGAGAGGGAGGCATTTCAATGAGTGTCATGGAATGTGCTTGGATGGTGTGGTCAGCATGATCAAAGAGCTGTAGGTGCTCTCAAGCTGAGATACTGGGTTTAGACCGTGCAGTGCAGTAAATGTGAGGCTGGAGTTAAACAAACCAAATGTGAATCCTGGTTGACAGAAATTATTTTAAGGTGAGTGGCAGAGACACATTGAGTTACATCTCAGACTTGTCATGCTTTTGGCTGAATCTGGAATTTGGAGTTATGTTTGCCAACTTTGTCCACTAATGTGAGACCATGGAGTGAACGCTTTCTAGCAACTCATCTGAGTCCTTAAGCTTAACTCTAAGCAGTGATCTACAAGGAGTCTCCTCCTGCACATGTTAGAAAGTGTCCTGATCTCTTGCAATGGAGACTACCACTCTATTCCAATTCTGGCATCAGTCTGTGAACCTTGATATCTGCTCTCCCCCTCTTTCCCACATCCACCTCTCATTCTCCACCCACAGCGTTTTGCCTTCTCTAAAGCTTCCCAGATCATTTTCAGGTGTTAGTTTCCAGCAAGCTGTGATCAGAGAGCCCTTGCACTGTAAAGGGAGAGGGTTGGATCTGCAATTAGTAATTGATGCCAACCATTCATCCTGCTGAAGTGGCCAGCCAGCGATCAGGATTCTTGGCAAAGGCGTGATCCTTCAATCCAAGAAATCCTGCAGAGCTTCTCTCTTCCCAGCACTGCAAATAAGGATCATATTTTTGAAGCCATTAGCTTTCCCTACTTATTTTTTCTCTCGCATCTGCCTCTTCTCACCACTGCTTTCTGTTTCTGCTTGGCTTCAGTAATTTTCTATAAGCCTGCTAAATGCTACAGCCCATCTCACGTCACCTATTGGGTTGACAAGCTGATTCTGATCAAGGGATGGTAAAGAAACCTTATGTTACTACATGAATAAATTACCTATTTAGAGGTCTTTTATCCCATTGAATTATACAGACATTATAAACAAGACGATTTTCAAATAATTGCAGCAAGACATTTCTTACTAAGAATATAAGATTCAATATGTATGAATATATTACAGGGATATAATTAAACATGATCGCATAATTTATGTTACTAAATAGGATGGTAGTGTTCAAATGATTTGTGAAGATGTTGTCATTTTTGATAAATGGAATTAATGATTTTGCCTCATTTTAAAATGCTTTTTAAAATTTCTCCAGTTAAATTACATAAAGTTTTTATGTGTGCCCTTTATATTATATTCTTGTCAGAAACGGCTGTCAGCCGCTTTGCTGAGCTGGGGTAATAATATGACGTAAGACCTCATGCATTACATTTCTATATATCAAGTAGCAGGATTGTGATGAGGTTGTATTACCCGTATTATACTGTGTGGAACATCACATATGATAACAGCGTTGCTTTTTCATCTGCTTCTATTATTTTCCAGTGGTTCACCTCTGTCACGATGCCTACAGCTGCAAAGCATGGAGCAGAACTGTGGATTCCACCTCAGCACCAATGTTCCACAGTGATTTGGCCATTCCGAGGTTTGTCTCTGCCGGAAGATGGATATAGGTGAACCAGGCTCCTGTCAGTTTTTCCCCAGGAGGACCATACAATCCCACCAGAAGCCACAGAAGGACTGATGGAACTCATCACACACATTGTTAAAGCGACAGCCTCTGTCAAAACTCAAACCTCCTGTCACAGTGATGTCAGATGAGTGCCCTATTGCTTTATCACCACACCACTGAAGAAATGATTTCGGAATAGTCCCTGAAGTAAAGTCTCTCCTTCATGCTTTTTTGCTTTAGTATGCTATTTATTTTAACCGTCTTTAGCACTGATAGGCTATTACAAATACTGGATCTGAAACACTGCATGCACTTATACTGAGGTCTCACAGCTACATTACCACGATTGGTCTAAACCGGTTCAAACCCTGTAACATCCTTGATTTCAGGCTGGAGACTGCCACAATCACCGGATTACACAGGTCCGGATATATTCTGCCCAGGAAGCAATTTTAACAATGTTGCTGGGACTCCTCTGGAAATAAAGCTCATCGGCCCCCACCTGTAACAGGCAACCTTCAGAGATAAGTGTCGTGGCTAATCTTTGTGAGCCAGTGAACCTTGCCTTCGTGCTGGCCAGCAGGCTAACACGTCCCCTCACTTTCGATGTACCTGCCCCGATTTCTGCTAACTGAGGACAAGGAAACTCCAGCATCTGCTCTGGGACTTTCCAAGACCAGGATTTTTCTCATTTCCCCTCAGGGCTGGAGAACCAAGAACTAGAGGATACCGGTTTAGGGTGAGGGGGAAAAGATTGGAGACGAACCTGAGGAGCAATCTCTGTCCCTATATAGAATGAGTTCCCAGAGGAAGTAGTTGAGGCAGGTGCGTGGAGAGGAAAGTTTTGGAGAGGTAGGACTAATTGTGAACAAATGCCACTAGTTTTAATGGGAACCTTAGTTGGCATGGAGCAGATGGGCTGAAGGACCTATTGCCTGGCAATATGACTCTATAACCATGACTGCATCTTAGGACCCTGTCCTCATACTGGTGAGGTTGAGGCTCCATAAAGCCCGGCAGTGACTGGAGTTTTTGGAGCTGGTAAGCATGGATTATGGTTTTGTACAACACACGGGCATCATTGAGGCTAGTCATAGCAGCTGTACACTGATCGCTCAGCAGCACATAATATTAAGCATTATTGATTAATAGATCCCACTCTCTTCCAATTGTACTTCATGATGTAAAATATTTGGTTGGAGTTAATGTGGGTGGAAATGCCCCTTATGACACCATATTGACAAGGAATGAAATCACTGTGTCCTGGAGGGAGGGGAGGGGCAGAAAATATTTCTGACCATGTTTTCAGCCTTACTTGCCTTTTAATGGTTTTCAGCACCGTGGATGTCCTGCACTGGCCACCGATGCAGCCTAGTGCCTGTTTTAGACTGGGAAGTTATGCCAATAATTCCCCCCCCCCAGTCCCCATCTCTGGAATGCTGGGCAAAGTCACTGGCTTCCTACGGCGTGAGTATCTTGGCAGGATCCCAGCCATTCTTCTCCCATAGAGTACTGCAGTGTGCATTGTCCCTAGGATTCATGTTGCACTTTGAAAAGCTCTCATAAATTGTTACAGATTCCTAGGATATCAAGTGGGTTTATTTTTTTAATAATATAGGGAACCATTCAGCCCCTTTCAACACACTCTGCTATTTAATAAGACTATAGCTCCTCCTTAAAGTTGCCCTTCATTCTCCTTGGAAAAGCCCTATCCACGAGGGAAGGCAGTAAAAAATAAATCTAAGGGCAAAAATGGGGTATTAAATATAATTTAGTTGTCACAGGACTGTTAGAATCCATATGATTATCTGAGCCATTGACAAGACTTTTGGACAATGTCAAACCTTATAACAATTGCTGGATTTAGAGTTCAGAATCTAATACTTTCTGAAAGGCTGTGTGTCATGGCATCATATTGCTTAAGTTCTCATGGTGTGTAGTGACGTTCGGCCAGAGATATGCAGGTTAGGTAGACTGTAGCATTAGTCGATGAGGAATGTTGAATTGATACTAAGAGTTCCATTTTTGAACATAATGGGCTCATTATGGTTAAATGTATATTATAACTGCATGGCGGACCAGACTTAAAATAACCACTGCCAACAGGTAAGTTCCTCAAAGGTGACTTGTGGCTGGTGTTATGATTCTGCTCCCTGTCATTTGGAGTTGCAAAGGTAGACTAGAAGTAATACTGTGGGAACAGAATGATTTGCTCAAGGCTTCTATACAGTTGCTCCAGATACTGGTTCTTCTGGGACTGCAGTTTGCCACATACACACAGAATCTCACAGGATTTAGAGAAGAAAAACTCTCAGCTGGACGCCATATTCATTTAGGAGCTGATTGGTAGACATTATTGGTCGATGACTGGTCAGGGTGTAGAATATTGAACAGTTGTTTAAGACAAGTGATGTATTTCCTAGAACATAATAATAGAAGATGTTCTCACTACACATGGGTGAGATAATTGATCTGAATTTCTTGTGGCACTATGTACAGTCTGGTGGGACTTGACTCTTGGCATTGAGCTTCATGGTAACTACTCCCAGTACATGGCTGGAGAGTCTCTCTGTGGAAGAAGGCCTGTCCACTTTTTCACATTATGACCCCTAATGGCAACTAACCATTCAAACCATTGGCCCTTGGCTGAGACATCTGGTGTTAGTGCCGTCCATGGTAATGATTAATGAGAAGGCACTGAGGAAGCAGGCATGCTGGCTGCATAGCAGTCAATGGGCATAGCTTACCTGTACATTAGGATCTATGGACCCATATTCTGGTCCATCCCGTTTAGTCCCTTGGACATATGTAATTCAGTGCTTGTTTACTTCCACTGTCGTGAACCTTTGCTGTCTGTGATTTCCAGAACTCAGTTCTTCCAAAATTCTGGATACTTTCCTGAACTTAATAAGGTCAGTGTGTGGTTCACAAATGTCGTCTTCTTCTTCATGTGCCTTGCGCATTACACGCTTGGGCGATCATGGCTCTCCACATCGAACAATCCCTCGCAGTGTCAATGATATCTCGCACACTTAGATCTGTTAGTTCTTTCACAGTGTCCATATATTTTCTTCTCTGTTTTCCTCTTCCGTGTTTCCCAGGCATACGGCCTTGTAATGTAAGGCATTCTATTTCTCCCTTTCTGATGACATGGCGCAGGAATTTAAGTTTCCTCTCATTTAATGTTCTCATTAAAGATCTTTTTGTATGGGCACGTTGGAGTACAGTCTCATTAGTTACCTTGTCTCTATATGATATTTTCAGCATTCTTCTAAGAAACCACATTTCTGTTGCTTCTAAGTTTCTTTGGAGTTCTGGTGTTATAGTCCATGTTTTGGAAGTGTACAGCAAGATTGACCAGATGTAACATTTTAGTAGCCTAAGCCAAATGTAACAAAGCTAATTTAGTTTTATATGGTAACAACAAAGTCTTAGGATCTGTCCCCTGCTGAGTTGGCTTTGGCAGACAATGCCGGCTGGTTACATTTAAATGTCCGCAACCGATCAAAACCCTGAATGAGATATTGCCACATACTTAACTATTAAAGATGCGTGACTTGTTGTGACTAATTTATTGTCAATGTGCAGAATGAATAGAACTCATATTTCACATTCTCCACAATATCCTTTCAGTGGGGCCTTGGGTAGCAAAGTAATTGTCATGCAAATGATGTTTGAGTGAGTAATAATCTGCCCTTTAATGATGAAATGATGGACCTGCCAAACACTAGATCTGCCATGAACTGCCTGCATTTCCCTCCTGCCAGGCACAAAAAAAAGATGCCCATCTGGGAGTTATTAACATATCCTCCTCAATTCAATACTGACTTTAGCATAATCCATATTTGTTGGAGGAAGTCCAGCAGCAGCTAGCGAACAGCAGTCATATGTTGCAGTGACACATTTCAACCAGTACATATAAAGCATGCTTGGGCAGCTAAGTAATTTAGAAATGCAAATATCAAAAACGCTCCGCTGACTAGATAAAAAGGACAAATCCCTCTTGGCAAGACATCCAAGTTACTTGTTTTTCTAGTTTGAATTCTCCAAATGATGTTTTACAGCTATAAATAGAAGATCAAAGCTTGTGTCATCCCCATTATGTCTCTAAATGGGTTATGTAGAAAAAAAAACTCCTTCACCAATGAATATGTGTCTCTTAAATAGCTGACACCAAATTTCCTACCTGACAGGGAGTGAGCAGGATATAAAATGAAAATCAAGATAACATTCACAGTTTTATTTATATCTTGACCCATTCATCTGGCTGAACCCCCAGTTTTTAACTACAGAGGCCACTCTTCTTAAAGCAGAACCCCGACTTCCACTATTCATTAAACCTGAGATAAATCTGCAATGAAGATTAATGGACTGCATTCAAATATTCAGAACTCAGCATAGATATGAACATTTGACTTAATTGCTGAAATAACAGCTGTCTGTTGAAGAAACGAACTTACATCTGGTTTGAAAGCTTTTCCCAGTTTGCTGTTTGTAGGTTTAGATTCGTTTAGCCTGAGATAATGCAAGCAATTAGACACCCAGCATTTCCTTTGGCATCCCTCCAGGTAGGACTGAGAGCCAGTGATAGGGCAGATTTCCCAGAGCACACCGACAAGATAACTGTTCCCTGTTCTCAGGCTATGAGGCTAGTACTGTCAGTGTAACACCAGAGGAACACAGCTGCTATGAGCTCATTTAAAGTAATAATTTCTATAGATTTGCCCTTGTGGCTGAGTATTAATAAACACAGAACATAGAAAAGTCCAGCTCAGGAACAGGCCATTCGGCCCTCAATGTTGTGCCAAACCAGCTAAAAAGCAAATCAAAAACAGCCAAACACTAATCTCTCCCACCTACACCGTGTCCACGTCCCACCATCCTCTTTATATCCATGTGCCTGTCCAAACATCTCTTAAAAGCCTCCAATACATTTGTCTCTACCACCATACCAATAAATTAATGGATGTTAAAAATCTATTTTGACTATGAAGGTTGTTGTTTCATAATCATCTCTACTTAAGGAAATATTTTAACCTCAAAATACATACTTATTTATAAGATGTTGGTGCTGCTTGCTTCGTTAGAGATGTTGCCCCACTTTGCTGTTGAACTTTGGCAGCCTGTGGAGAAGGCAGTCCCACCCTGCTTCGGTAGAGAGTCCAAGGATTTTGTGTCAGTGATAGTGAAAGAATAGAGATCCATTTACCTCTCAGGGTGATCTGTAATCTGAAGGGGAGCTTGGAAATGGTTCCTCAACAGAACCACTATGCATTTCTTGAAGCGGTAGAGATGATGGGTTTAGGAGGTATTACAGAATGCTCTGAAACAAGGCTAGGGAAGGCCCTGCAGTGAATTTATTAGATTGTACATACTGCTCCCAAATGGAGGGAATAGTTGCTTATAGTGTGTTACTATGGTTGGTAACACACACCAAAGTTGCTGGTGAACGCAGCAGGCCAGGCAACATCTCTAGGAAGAGGTACAGTCGATGTTTCGGGCCGAGACCCTTCGTCAGGACTAACTGAAAGAAGAGATAGCAAGAGATTTGAAAGTGGGAGGGGGAGGGGGAGATCCAAAATGATAGGAGAACACAGGAGGGGGAGGGATGGAGCCAAGAGCTGGACAATTGATTGGCAAAAGGGATACGAGAGGATCATGGGACAGGAGGCCCAGGGAGAAGGAAAAGGGGGAGGGGGGGAAAAATGCAGAGGATGGGCAAGGGGTATAGTCAGAGGGACAGAGGAGAAAAAGGAGAGAGAGAGAAAGAATGTGTGTATATAAATAAATAACAGAAAGGTACGAGGGGCATTAGCAGAAGTTAGAGAAGTCAATGTTCATGCCATCAGGTTGGAGGCTACCCAAACAGAATATAAGGTGTTGTTCCTCCACCCCGAGTGTGGCTTCATCTTTACAGTAGAGGAGGCCGTGGATAGACATGTCAGAATGGGAATGGGATGTGGAATTAAAATGTGTGGCCACTGGGAGATCCTGCTTTCTCTGGCGGACAGAGCATAGGTATTCAGCAAAACGATCTCCCAGTCTGTGTCGGGTCTCGCCAAGATATAGAAGGCCACATTGGGAGAATTTGGGTAGCCTCCAACCTGATGGCATGAACATTGACTTCTCTAACTTCTGCTAATGCCCCACCTCCCCCTCGTACCCCATCCGTTATTCATTTATATACACACATTCTTTCTCTCTCTCTCCTTTTTCTCCCTCTGTCCCTCTCACTATACCCCTTGCCCATCCTCTGCGTTTTTTCCCCCCCTCCCCCTTTTCCTTCTCCCTGGGCCTCCTGTCCCATGATCCTCTTGTATCCCTTTTGCCAATCAACTGTCCAGCTCTTGGCTCCATCCCTCCCCCTCCTGTCTTCTCCTATCATTTTGGATCTCCCCCTCCCCCTCCCACTTTCAAATCTCTTACTAGCTCTTCCTTCAGTTAGTCCTGACGAAGGGTCTCGGCCCGAAACGTCGACTGCACCTCTTCCTAGAGATGCTGCCTGGCCTGCTGTGTTCACCAGCAACTTTGATGCGTGTTGCTTGAATTTTCCAGCATCTGCAAAATTCCTCGTGGCTGGTGTTGAGTTTCTTTTAGCATAGTCTAAGCTACATTAATCATGGCAAATGAAAAATACTTAAAACCATCCTCAAGTATGCACTGTGAACGGTGATAAACCACCCAGTCCTGATTTTGTCACAGTCCTGACCGTTAATTTGGTGTGATATACTGCGTCCGGTGCTCTCGATGTGGCCTTCTATATATTGGTGAGACCCGACGCAGACTGGAAGACCGTTTCGCTGAACACCTACGCTATGTCCACCAGAGAAAGCAGGATCTCCCAGTGGCCACACATTTTAATTCCACGTCCCATTCCCATTCTGACATGTCTATCCACGGCCTCCTCTACTGTAAAGATGAAGCCACACTCAGGTTGGAGGAACAACACCTTATATTCCGTCTGCGTAGCCTCCAACCTGATGGGATGTACATTGACTTCGCTAACTTTCATTAATGCCCCTCCTCCCATTCTTACCCCATCCCTTATTTATCTATCAATTAATCAAGTAATTAATTATTTTTTTCTTGTTTTTCTCTCTTTTTTTCTCTCTCTGTCCCTCTCACAATCACTCCTTGCCTGCTCTCCCTCTTCCTCTGGCGCTCCCCTCCCCTTTTCTTTCTCCCTCGGCCTCCCGTCCCATGATTAGATTATGAAGACACGCAGTCCTTTTTTACTGTCATTTAGTAATGCATGCATTAAGAAATGATACAATATTTCCTCCGGTGTGATATCACAAAACACAGGACAGACCAACACTGAAAAAACTAACAAAACCACATAATTATAACATATAGTTACAACAGTGCAACAATACCATAACTTGATGAAGAACAGTCCATGAGCACAGTAAAAAGTTCAAAGTCTCTCAAATATCCCACATCTCACACAGACGGGAGAAGGAAGAAAAACTCTCCCTGCCATGCCCGACCACAGTCCGACTCTGAGTCGTCCGAAAACTTAGAGCCTCTGATCAGCTCTCCGACACCGAGTACTGAGCACCATCTCTATCCGAGTGATTTGACCTCAATCTCGGTCGCCAACAGCAGGCAAAGCTGGGGATTTTGAGGCCTTCCCTCCGGAAGATTGATGAGCGCACAGTAACGATAGCAGCGAACGGGCGTTTCAGAAATTTCTCCAGATGTTCCTCTGTGCTTTCACGTCCATTCTCCATCAAATCAGAATTGTCCACGGCCCCTATTAAACGGGTACGATATCATTTTTCATTGGAGGGCTGCGCACGTGGGGTGCACTGCACTTTCTCCTCCCACTGATCCTCTCCCTTCTCCAGCCTTGTATCCCTTTTGCCAATCAACTTTCCAGCTCTTAGCTCTATCCCTCTCCCTCCTGTCTTTTCCTATCATTTTGGATCTCCCCCTCCCCTTCCCACTTTCAAATCTCTTACCATCTCTTCTCTCAGTTAGTCCTGATGAAGGATCTCGGCCTGAAACGTCAACTGTGCTCCTTCCTATGGATGCTGTCTGGCCTGCTGCATTCCACCAGCATTTTGTGTGTGTTGCTTGAACTTCCAGCATCTGCAAATTTCCTCACGTGCGCCCGACCATTAATTCCCCAGTTTCTCCTAATTCCCTTTGATTGTGCCACGGTTCCGACTGTTAATTCCCCATTTCCCCCTAATTTCCTTTGATGGTGGCACACCTGATTTTCGTCAAGACCTGCAGCATAAGAACCCTGGATCTGCACCCACTAGTTGCCAGATCGGTGGTTTTGCCAGTGTGGTAATTAACGTTTCCCGGCTGCTTAGGATTGTGTGTTCTAAGTTTTGCTGCAGTACCGAGATTTACCTGTGAAACTCCGTCTCTCCTTGTCAAGATAAGTTTTCTAAGTTTTACTTCAGCACCGAGGTTTACCTGTGTAACTCCGTCTCTCCGTGCTAAGAAAAGTTTCGTCTGCCGCTTTCCTTTCTATGCTCCGTGTCAAGGCAAGTTCTGCCTGCCTCCTGCTTTCCTGCACTCCCTCCTGTTTGCCGTTCAGTGCTCATGCCCGTGTCTGTGTCCTAACTCAACCTCTGTGCCTGTGTCCTGCGTTTGCGTTCGCCTCGTTCATTGCAACAGATTTTGTAGCCATGGTACATAGATGTCCAGTCCCTCCCTTTTACGTTTCTGCTAAAATCTTCAGAATTATCCTGGGGAATTTCGTGAAGACACATCTATTAAATGTTTGTTCAATTATCACTGGCTGGAAATGGTTTATGCAACATTACTTGCCACAATCCAGGAACTTGATAAAATATTTAAAATTTCCCAGGGTGAGCTCAGCTTCAACAGGATCCAGTGAGCTCCACACCATAACGTTGTTTGATTGTAATCCTATTCACAAGCCCAAAGGTTGTGTGCATCTTCCGTGAAATTTGCTGCAACAATCTTTTTAGTTTCCTTCATCAGCACCCTGCAAGGATAGAGGCAGAAGGGAACACTAATGAATGACGTTTCTGAGTCTAAATGCTGGGTAATTCTGTGCAATAGTATTTTTGGAATGTTTCATTAGAACATGGGCTGATGGTGGAGAAGCTGTATGCCCTCGTTTGTAGCAAAGACAAGCTGTATTGGGGTCGATTGAAGATTTCATTGGACTATATAACAATTACAGCACAGAAACAGGCCATCTCGACCCTTCTAGTCCGTGCCAAACTCTTACCCTCACCTAGTTCCACCGACCTGCACTCAGCACATAACCCTCCATTCCTTTCCTGTCCATATAGCTGTCCAATTTAACTTTAAACGACAACATCGAACCTGCTTCAACCACTTATGCTGGAAGCTCATTCCACATAGCTACCACTCTCTGAGTAAAGTTCCCCCTCATGTTACCCCTAAACTTTTGCCCTTTAACTCTCAACTCATGTCCTCTTGTTTGAATCTCCCCCACCCTCAATGGAAAAAGCCTATCCACGTCAATTCTATCTATCCCCCTCATAATTTTAAATACCTCTGTCAAGTCCCCCCTCAACTTTCTACGCTCCAAAGAATAAAGACCCAACTTGTTCAACCTTTCTCTGTAACTTAGGTGCTGAAACCCAAGTAACATTCTAGTAAATCTCCTCTGTACTCTCTCTATTTTGTTGACATCTTTCCTATAATTCGGTGACCAAAACTGTACATAATACTCCAAATCTGGCCTCACCAAAGCCTTGTACAATTTCAACATTACATCCCAACTCCTATAATCTATGCTCTGATTTATAAAGGCCAGCATACCAAAAGCTTTCTTCACCACCCTATCCACATGAGATTCCACCTTCAGGGAACTATGCACCATTATTCCTAGATCCCTCTGTTCTACTGCATTCTTCAATGCCCTACCATTTACCATGTATGTTCTATTTTGATTAGTCCGACCAAAATGTAGCACCTCACATTTGTCAGCATTAAGCTCCATCTGCCATCTTTCAGCCCACTCTTCTAACTGGCCTAAATCTCTCCGCAACCTTTGAAAACCTACTTCATTATCCACAACTCCACCTATCTTAGTATCATCTGCATACTTACTCATCCAATTTACCACCCCATCATCCAGATCATTAATGTATATGACAAACAACATTGAACCCAGTACGGATCCCTGAGGTACACCACTAGTCACCGGCCTCCAATCTGACAAACAGTTATCCACCACTACTCTCTGGCGTCTCCCATCCAGCCACTGCTGAATCCATTTTACTACTTCAATATTAATACCTAATGATTGAACCTTCCTAACTAACCTTCCATGTGGAACCTTGTCAAAGGCCTTACTGAAGTCCATATAGACAACATCTACTGCTTTACCCTCGTCAACTTTCCTAGTAATCTCTTCAAAAAAATTCAATAAGATTTGTCAAACATGACCTTCCATGCACAAATCCATGTTGACTGTTCCTAATCAGACCCTGTCTATCCAGATAATTATATATACCATCTCTAAGAATATTTTCCATCAACTTACCCACCACTGACATCAAACTTACAGGCCGATAATTGCTAGGTTTACTCTTAGAACCCTTTTTAAACAATGGAACAACATGAGCAATACGCCAATCCTCCGGCACCATCCCCGTTTCTGATGACGTTTCAAATATTTCTGTCAGAGCCCCCGCTATTTCCACACTAACTTCCCTCAAGGTCCTAGGGAATATCCTGTCAGGACCCGGGGAGATGTATCCACTTTTATATTCCTTAAAAGCGCCAGTACTTCATCTTCATTAATCATCATAGTTTCCATAACTTCCCTACCTGTTCCCCTTGTCTTACACAATTCAATATCCTTCTCCTTCGTGAATACCGAAGAAAAGAAATGATTCAGAATTTCCCCCCATCTCTTTTGGCTCCACACATAGCTGTCCACTCTGATTCTCTAAGGGACCAATTTTATCCCTCACTATCCTTTTGCTATTAATGTAACTGTAGAAACCCTTGGGATTTATTTTCACCTTACCTACCTTCCTCATATCTTCTTTTAGCTTTTCTAATTTCTTTCTTAAGATTCTTTATATTCCTCGAGAACCTCATTTACTCCATGCTGCCTATATTTATTATAGATCGCTCTCCTTTTCCAAACCAAGTTTCCAATATCCCTTGAAAACCATGGCTCTCTCAAACTTTTAACCTTTCCTTTCAACCTAACAGGAATATAAAGATTCTGTACCCTCAAAATTTCACCTTTAAATGACCTCCATTTCTCTATTACATTCTTCCCATAAAACAAATTGTCCCAATCCACTCCTAAATCCTTTTGCATCACCTTAAAGTTAGCCTTTCTCCAATCAAAAATCTCAATCCTGGGTCCAGACCTATCCTTATCCATAATTATATTGAAACTAATAGCATTGTGATCACTGGACCCAAAGTGCTCCCCAACACAAACCTCCGTCTCCTGACCTATCTCATTCCCCAACAGGAGATCCAACATTGCCTCTTCTCTAGTTGGTACCTCTATGTATCGCTGCAAAAAACTATCCTGCACACATTTTACAAGCTCCAAACCATCCAGCCCTTTTACAGTACGGGCTTCGCAGTCTATGTGTGGAAAATTAAAAATCTCCCACAATCACAACCTTGTGCTTACTACAAATATCCTTATAAATTTGCTTCTCCAATTCTCGCTCCCCATTTGGTGGTCTATAATACACACCTATAAGCGTTACTACACCTTTCCCATTCCTTAATTCCACCCAAATAGCCTCCCTAGACGAGCCCTCTAATCTATCCTGCCAGAGCACCGCTGTAATGTTTTCTCTGACAAGCAATACAACACCACTTGTCCCTCCAATTCTATCACACCTGAAGCAATTAAATCCAGGAATATTTAGTTGCCAATCACACCCCTCCTGTAACCATGTTTCACTAATAGCTACGACATCATACTTCCAGGTATCAATCCATGCTTTAAGCTCATCCACCTTTCTCATAATGCTCCTAGCATTAAAATAAATGCACTTAAGAAATTTTCCACCTCTTACTCTCTGTTTATCACCAATGGTGCAAACAACTTTACTATTTTCTTTTTCTTCCTTCTCCCCTACATCTGTTCCTATACTCTGGTTTCCCCTCCCCCCTTGTATCTAGTTTAAATCCACTGGAGCCTCTCTAGCAAACCTACCTGCAAGAACATTTGTCCCCCTCCAGTTCAGATGTAAACCATCCTGCCGGAACATGTCCCACCTTTCCTGGAAAACTGCCCAATATCTATAAATCTGAAGCCCTCCCTCCTGCACCATGTCTTCAGCCACATGTTGATCTGTGCTATCTTACTATTTCTAAACCCGCCTGCACGTGGCACTGGTAGCAATCCTGAGATTGCTATCCTGGAGGTCCTGTCCTTTAACTTGGTGCGTAACTCCCTAAACTCACCTTTCAGGACCTCCTCACTCTTCCTACCCACGTCATTGGTGCCTACATGGACCACGACATCTGGCTGCTCACCCTCCCTCTTGAGAATACCGAGAACTCGATCCGAAATATCGTGGACCTTGGCACCAGGGAGGCAACAAACCAACCGGGCTTCTCAATCCCTTCCACAGAACCTCTTATCTGTCGTCCTAACTATCGAATCCCCTATCACTACTGCTCTCCTCTTTTCCCTCCTTCCCTTCTAAGTTGAGGGTCCCATCTCGGTGCCAGAGACGCAACAACTGCAACTTGTCCCTGGTAGGTCGTTCCCATCAACAGTATCCAAAATGATGTACTTATTATTGGTAGGAAAGGCCACAGGGGTGCTCTACTCATTCTGTCTATTCCCCTTCCCTCTCCTGACAGTCACCCAGCTACCTGTCTCCTGATACATATTTTATGTGGTTGTTTTTTACTGATATTCTATGTGTGTGGGGACTGGGCATCAAGTCACAGTGTTGCCTGGGAGAGGCATCGCTGGGTGTGGTGTGGTGTGGCGTTGGCCTGGAGTTGGTGCTGCCCCTAGTGTTCATTTGGCAGAAAGCAAGCTGTATTGTGGTCGACTATAGATGGTTGGTGCGAGCTTTAGACTTCCTTATTGCATGATTGTGATACCATTTGTGTGGTTTGTGCTGTGTGTCACTGTTGGGACTATGTTTTACACCTTGACTCCAGAGTAAAGCTGTTTCGTTTGGCTGTATCCATGAGTATTCGTGCATAGTTGAATGACAATTAAACTTGAATTGATTTCAAGGGCTACAGCAGTCCATGAAGATGATTAATCAGTATATCAAGGACAATTGGGAATGGGCAACAAATCTTCATCCATTAATGAATTACAACATTGCAGAGCAAGAATTGGATAGGTGATTCCATTCTCTAATTTTGGAATACTCATATAAGGATCATTTTAACATGACTACAGTTAATAAAATATCACAGATGGAGTAACCTAAACATTAATTTTGACTGGGTTGAAACTGTTGTGAATATATTTCAGTAGTCTATTCCTTCATTGTGAGATGTCACCTCGCCCATCTCTTTTCTTGTTCATATTTAACTTACACCCAGAAACTAGCTGTATTTTTTGACAAATTCAAGGATGAAAATGTCCCAGGTTTGGTGCTGCTGGAGTCCAATTGTTCTTGTTCCCCCACCACTACCTCAAAAACGTAGTGACCATTTTAAAGGTGCGCACATGCCAGAATTAGCATGCTCTTCCAAATGGAACCTGGGCTATCACGTCATTGTCTGTCGCTGCTGTAGGCTCTTTTGTGTTGCCATTTGATCCTACATGTAACAAAGACAGAAATAATAAGAAAGCAATCATCATTAAAGGTAATCAACACTGAACCTTTGGTACAGCTACAGCAGTAAGTCCTGTTCTAGGGTAACATCATATTGGAGTTTTTAGAATTCTTGACTAAATCCCAATAGTGCAATATATTCCTTCTGTAATGCATTCGGCTCAATCTAAGCTTCGTTAGTCTGTTCAGTAAATTTATTTACAACAGAAATCCAATAGACATGAGACTCTTCCCTTAGAACCATGCGTTCTCGCCGAAAACAACATTAGATGAGTTATTTGGAAATGATCTTGCTCGAGAACTTCTCACTTTCTTACTGTCAATCTCCTCTCTTTCCACAATATCCGTCCTATCCCCAACATTCAGGCCATGTTTTCTGTTACAATTAGGTCTTAAGTTCCATACCACCAGGTTCAGGAATAGTTATGACCTTACAACCATCAGGCTCCTGAATGAGCATGGATAACTTCACACAGCTCAACACCAAACTGACTCACAACCTATATATAGACTCACTTCTAAGGACTCTACAACTCATGTTCTCAGTATTACTTATCTACTTTCTTATTATTTCCATGATTTGTCTTCTCTTTCGCACATTCATTGTTTGTCAATCTTTGACATTTATAGTTTTTCCTAAATTCTATTATATTTCTTTATTTTCCCATAAATGCCCGAAAGAAAATGAATCTCAAGTAGTATATGGTGATATATCCATACTTTGATAATAAGTTTACTTTGAGCTTTGATTTTGACTCATGTGTAGATCTTTAAGAGTGAAACTGCAGCCGTTGTTCTCTCATTCGTCATAACAACTGTTAGATCTAGATCAGGTGGATCAGATCTTGCAAACCCAACTGATCAGTAATCTGTTTGGGTGAGATCATTTCACCCTGAAGCAATGTGGTTTCTGGATCTCATCACTGGTACCTGCTGCAATTTTACCAAACAGACAGTCCCTCAGACTGAACAACTAGATTCAACCATTGCCAATGATTACTGGTGAAAACCTGGCCTTATGGCACCCTGCTGAACAGAGAGTTCCATCTTGTGTCTCTGAAAATCCGATCAAAGCCATTGTCTGGGACTTAAAGCTCCATTTATGATGGGAGGAGTTGAAATGTGCACTACACACCAATTGTGATAATTAGGAGTCAGTCTCCCATTGGGTTATTGTCATTGGTGCTAAAATAGACTGTAACCAAAATGCCTAGACTGCTGTTGGCACAATTTCACAATTTCCTGCATGACTGATTCATCATCATCATCATCATCATCAGGTGCCATGCCCAGTTTGAGCTTTGACTGCCATGGCCCACACACTCCTGTTTCGGGTCAAGTGGATCAATTCATTGGTATTCATTTCCAGTTCTCTGGCTGCTGTCTCCATCATCATTTTTCTTTGTCTTCCTTTTGCTTTCTTCCCTTCAATCTTTCCCATAATTACTGTGCATTCTAACTCCTCTTTCCTAATCACATGTCCAATGAAGTTACGTTTTCCTTTTCATGATCTCATACATTACTTCTCTTTTTGTGTTTGCTCTGTTCATGACATCCTCATTAGATATTCACTTCATCCATGATATTTTTGGTATCCTCCTCAAAAACCACATCTCTGCTGCTACAATTCGTTTCCTCATGTTACTAGATATTGTCCAACATTCTGAGCCATATAACATAATACACTGGATAAATGTAACATTTCAGTACTCTGAGGCGGGTTGTCATGCCTAGTTTAGTGTTGGTCAGTATACTCTTCATTCTTGTAAAGGTGTCTTTTGCCATCCCTATTCTTCTTTTGATGTCCATGTCGCACCTGCCATCTAATGTCACCCAGCTTCCTAAGTAGCAAAAGTTCTGTACTTGTTTTATGTCTTCCCCATTTATTCTCAGCCTGCAGATAGGATTCTCCTTCTTTTTGGATATCACCATACGTTTTGTCTTTTTGCAATTGATAGATAGACCCATTTTTGCATTTTCTTCAACAATTATATCAATGAAGTTTTGTAGTTCTTCCTCCATACTTGCAATTAACACAGTATCATCTGCATATCTGAAATTATTGATGTTTTCACCACCAACCTTGATTCCCAAGATGTCTCTTATTTTTTGTAATATTGTTTCACTGTACACATTAAATAAATCAGGGGAGAAAACACACCCTTGTCTAACACCTCTCCTGATTTTCATAAACTGACTTACTTCTCCATCTATTCTTACAGTGGCAGTTTGTTCCCAGTACAGATTTCTCATTAGGCGGAGGTCTTTCAAATCTAGATCTAGAGTTTTCTGTAGTATTTCAAATAACTTATTGTGCTTCACTTTATCAAATGCTTTTGTGTAGTCGATAAAACAAACAAACAAATCTTTTTGCTCTTGAATAGCTCGTTCTGATAGTATCCTTAACAGCAATATTGCATTTCTTGTACCTCTGTCTTAAACAAAACCACATTGTTCTTTACTTGCTTCAGCTTGTATCTTACTTTTAGCTCTTGTCATGAAAATTCTTAGAAGTATCTTGGTGATATGACTCATTAAACTTATGGTCCTATGTAATTCACATTCTATTGCTCCAGGTTTCTTAGGAAGAGTGATAAATACTGATTTTTTTCATCTCTTCTGGTATTATTCCAGTCTCATAAATGTCACTGATTAAATCAGTAAGTTCTTCAATTCCATAATCTTCAAGGGCGATAATTTATTCTATTACTAATTCATCAGGATCTGCTGCCCTTCCTTTCTTCATCTTATATATTGCATTACGAACTTCAGATTTTAAAATACTTGGACTTTCAATGTTTTTCTTAATTTCTGTTTTTTTGCCTTGATTGTCTTCAAACAATTCCTGAATATACTCAGACCATGTGTTCATAATCTCATCTTTTTCCATGATAATGGTACTGTCCTTTGCTTGCAAACAAAATCCTGAAGAACAGAGGAGCTTTTTACCAGTGATATTCTCGATTTGATGATGTAACCTTTTTGGATCAGTAATAGGGATTCTTTCTATTTGCTCATATTCCTGGTTTAACCATTCTTCTTTGGCTTTTTGACAGAAGCTTTTAACTTTTTTTTACCTAAAGACTTACATTCTATAGGATTTGCTTTCTTCCGTCTTCTTTCTTCCATTAGATTTTTGATTTCATCTGTCATCCATTTATTCTTAGTGCTTTTTTCTTTTTTAGGAATCACTGACTTTGCTGATTCTACCAAGGCATCCTTTAGAGAGTTAAATTTCATTTCTACATGATTCCTATCATCTTCAACATTCTTTAGTTCGCCCAACGGTAGGCAATAGCAAACCACCGTTGTTAGATACTAGGTTTCCTAGAATCTATTTGCTAAGAAAACCACGGTCAAACTCACAAAATGCATTACACAACAACAGCATCAAGAGGATCTTCAAGCCAATTCTGAAGATGCTTCACTCAGTAGGGTTGGTTCTGGTCAGCAGGGGATCCCCGAACGTCATCAAGCTACTGCTCATAAAATTCAAATAATGCAAAAGAAAATTATTGCCACTTGGAATGTAAGAACCCTATATCAAGAAGGAAGATTGAGCAATGTGATAAATGAAATGGAAAGACTAAAGATTAACATCATGGGAATTAGCAAAGTTTGTTGGATAGGTGCTGGAACATGTCAGATTAGAAATAAAATGCTAATTTATTCTTGTGGAAAATCCCATACTAATGGAGTAGGAATTCTTATGGATAAAAACATGGCAAAAAGTGTTTTAGGACATTGGGCAATATCAGAAAGAGTGCTCCTTGTTAGATTCAGAGGACAACCATTTGATTTAGCAATTATACAGGTATATGCACCAACAACAGATGGAACAAATGAGGATATAGATAAATTCTATGAAGAGCTTGAACAAGCAAAGAATGGATGCAGATCTCAAGATATTGTTATTGTCATGGGAGATCTAAACACGAAAGTAGGACAGGGTGCTGCTGGTAATACCATAGGAAAATTTGGACTAGGGGAAAGAAATGAAAGAGGTGAGAAATGGGTAGAATGGTGCAAGATGAATAATCAGGTCATTATGAATACCTACTTTAAAAACCATCCAATTCACTTGTGGACCTGGAAAAGTCCAGGTGATAACCATAGAAATCAAATTGACTTTATTACTATAAACCAAAGGTTTAGAAACTCAGTGACTCAATGCAAAACATATCCAGGTGCTGACTGTAATAGTGACCATAACCCAGTAGTATGTCATGTAAAATTAAAACTTAAAAAACTAAAGAAGCAAAAACCTGAACAATCCCTTGACTACTTGTAATTAATTAAAGAAGAAAACTTAAGACAAAAATTTACAATTGAAGTGAGAAATAGATTTCAAAGTCTAGAAAGAGAATCTGTTGAAGATGATAGCAATCATGTAGAAATGACTGATTCATACCAAGTTAAATCAATTGAAAAAGCTCAGTCCCTGATTTCTGATTTCTAAGTTTAGGTTCTAGAATGAGTTAACTTTTAAAAAATATTTTAATTCACCTTTTCTTGCAGAATTATGTTCCAAATAATTATGTACAAAAGAATTATGAAGTTCATGCCAAAGAAGAACGCTGATTAGACTTCATAGATGAGAATTTCTGACAAATTTGATACAGCAAACCCATCAGTACATTTGGAATTTCCACATGGCATGTTTGTCATCGACGTGCTTCTATTTAAAGCAATGAATATGGGTGATTCCCCAAAGCTGGTGTTGTCATCTGATAACCTAGATCTGGCCCAGTACTCTTAATTCCACAGAGACTTCTAATGATGATGCATGTATATCAAGAGCAAAGAGTTAAAAATAAAGAGAAAATTAAATTTGAACTTCCATGAAACTACAGTAGGAAAATTCACTTCTTGGCTCACCAAGGTTGAGCAGAATATCCCCATGTCTCACAGTGTAAGGACTCTGAACTGGTTAGCTTAATTTTCTCATTGATGCAGGGGAAAGACTCACAATTACAGTTGAGAGAAACTTGGATTTCCAGGTGTGGGCAACTTTTAAAGTTCTGTGAAAACTTTCAATGCTTTCCCTGTGAATGAAGACAAGTTTATTGTTCTCTTCTAATCAGCAAAGCCACATTTTGACTAACTATTAAGTCTTAAGTGAATTAATTTGCTGGATTACCAACCAGAGGCTTAGACAATTGATCCAGCAATGGGTTTTGTATCCTACTATGGTAGCAAAATTCAAGTAACTAAATAAACCCTGAAGTTATGCTGAAACTACTGGGCTGTCATGAAAATTTACCTGGTTCCCCAGAGTCCAACAGGGAAGAGAATTTGTTATTGTCACTGGTCTGGCCTGAAAGCAAGTTCAGTTACAGCTACACATATAAAATGCTGGAGGAACTCAGCAGGTGAGGCAGTGTCTGGGAAGGGAATAAACAGACAATGGTTTGGGCCTAGTTGATTGAAGAGTCTCGGCCTGAAATGTTGATTGTTCATTTCTCTCCATAGATTCTGTCTGACCTGCTGAGTTCCTCTAGCATTTTGTGTGTGTCGCTGCAGATCACAAGCATCTGCAGAATCTCTTGTATTTTGAGTCTCAGCTACCTCCTCAGTTCAGGCAATTAAGGGTAGACAATGGTGGCTAATGTAACCCCGCTTTTAAAAAAGGAGGGAGAGAGAAACCGAGGAATTATAGACCGGTTAGCCTAACATCGGTGGTGGGGAAAATGCTAGAGTCAGTTATCAAAGATGTGATAACAGCACATTTGGAAAACGGTGAAATCATTGGACAACGTCAGCATGGATTTGTGAAAGGAAAATCATGTCTGACGAATCTCATAGAAGGAATTAAATGCAGCATCTCCAAGTTTGTGGATGACACGAAACTGGGTGGCAATGTCAGCTGTGAAGAGGATGCTAAGAGGATGCAGGGTTACTTGGATAGGTTAGGTGAGTGGGCAAATTCATGGCAGATGCAATTTAATGTGGATAAATGTGAAGTTATCCACTTTGGTGGCAAGAACAGAAAACAGATTATTATCTGAATGGTGGCCGATTAGGAAAAGGGGTGGTGCAACGAGACCTGGGTGTCATTATACACCAGTCATTGAAAGTGGGCATGCAGGTACAGCAGGCGGTGAAAAAGGCGAATGGTATGCTGGCATTCATAGCAAGAGGATTCAAGTACAGGAGCAGGGAGTTACTACTGCAGTTGTACAAGGCCTTGGTGAGACCACACCTGGAGTATTGTGTGCAGTTTTGGTCCCCTAATCTGAGGAAAGACATCCTTGCCATAGAGGGAGTACAAAGAAGGTTCACCAGATTGATTTCTGGGATGGCAGGACTTTCATATGATGAAAGACTTGGATCAACTAGGCTTATACTCGTTGGAATTTAGAAGATTGAGGGGGGATCTTATTGAAACGTATAAAATCCTAAAGGGATTGGACAGGCTAGATGCGGGAAGATTGTTCCCGATGTTGGGGAAGTCCAGAACGAGGGGTCACAGTTTGAGGATAAAGGGGAAGCCTTTTAGGACCGAGATGAGGAAAAAATTCTTCACACAGAGAGTGGTGAATCTGTGGAATTCTCTGCCACAGGAAACAGTTGAGGCCAGTTCATTGGCTATACTTAAGAGGGAGTTAGATATGGCCCTTGTGGCTAAAGGGATCAGGGGGTATGGAGGGAAGGCTGGTACAAGGTTCTGAGTTGGATGATCAGCCATGATCATACTGAATGGCGGTGCAGGCTCGAAGGGCCAAATGACCTACTCCTGCACCTATTTTCTATGTTTCTATGTAATTCTGGCCTAGCTAGTGACATCCAGGTTTTGTGTTTTCCAACAAAAAAAATTGGGAGTAAATTAAGAATAGTATCATGAGGAGAGTAGATAATCGAAGTATGGCACACGTTAGGGAGTATTCTGGAGTTGTGTGAATATAGCAGATATTAGTTCAAACAAGAACCAGTCTTCAGTTCTTAATGCAGATTGTAAATTGCAGGCAGTAAATTGAATTTAAAAGCAAACCCTTGCAAATAAACAATACTATCTGTCAGAGATGTGGTTTACAAAATGGTGACCATGAGCTGTTTGCATATGCCTCAGCCAAATATTAAAACATTGTGGTTGTGTTAATTGACCTAAATTAATTCAGGAAACAATGGATTTCATCTGGTTTCATCAAAAGTTTTCAGAATATCCATGTTAATTAGTTTCTTCCAACAAAGGTGTTTGAACCTTAAGAGTTGTCTTATTAATTACAATGTGCTTCCAGTGTAAATATCTACCTCAAAGGGACCATTTGCCAATCCAAAGTATTGAAATAAACAATATCATTGTAACTACTGAAATCATATTAAATCTGCTACAGCTACCTTTGATCTTAATGGTATAAAATTGTGATGTACTTTTGTGTTTGTGGGACTCCACAGGGAGTGCCTCGAAGAGAATGTCTGTTTGTTGTGATGAATGAAGACTTTCATATCTACAACTTCTCCAGTGACATAGTCACAGTCATAGCAACAACTTCTGCTGAGTTTGATGATACAGTATAGGAAATCAATCAGTAAAGAATTAGAGACATTAATGTTAACCACTTGAGACCAGTAGATAATTGCTTCAAAATACCGTAGTACACTAATCAAATAACAAGAAATGAAAGGAAGAAGCTGGAAAGCCAAAGTGCACAACTATTATGACACAGCAATTTCACCAGAGAGCGCAGAGGATGTTGCTTGGAATGGAGAACTTTAGTTCTGGGGGGAGATTGGAGAGGCTGGGCTCATATTCCCTGGAGCGAAGGAGTGAAGGTGACCTAATGGATATTTACAAGATTATGAGAAGCATTTTTGGGGTAGATATTCAAAATATTTTTCCATGGTAGGGGAATCAAAATCAAGAGGGCATTATTTTAAGGTGAGGAGATTAAAGAAGATTTTAAGAGTATGTATTTTACTTATACAGAGAGTGGTTGATATCTAGAAAGTGTTACCAGAAGTGATGGAGTCAGATACGAGGAATATGTTTAAG
Source organism: Mobula birostris (assembly GCF_030028105.1). Lineage (NCBI taxonomy): Eukaryota > Metazoa > Chordata > Chondrichthyes > Myliobatiformes > Myliobatidae > Mobula > Mobula birostris. The sequence continues at coordinate 167,415,860 of NC_092375.1, read as the reverse complement.
AGACATTTAGGCAGGGCCTTTTACTGTGCTGTACAGCTCTATGGTCCAAAGACCCTGATTTGAATGGCGCATCCCTCTCCTCAAGACACTGAGTTTTGGGCTCAAGAACCAAAGATGGAAAAGCACCACATGGGCTGATGTTGCGGTATTGAGGGTGTGCTGCTCCAATCTCCAATACAGCTGCCATCTTTCAGACAAAGTTGCATCTTTCTTGGTTGGTCTCCAGGGACATCAAAGCTGGAAAATTACATTTGGCAAAAACAAATTTCTCAAACAACATTAGTACAAGAAGTTATGCAATCTTATTTCATGCTGTTTATGGGGCTTAGCTGTATCCAGTATCCACACTGCCTGCTACTTTACAACAGGAAGGGCAACATAATGTCAAGCATGTTGGGATATCATGAGATTGCAAAATAGATCATAAAATCAAGTTTCTTTGTTTAAAGTAAAATAACTTGTTTAGTTAATGACTTCAAAAAATGGTTATATGAAAATGATAATCTTTGAAAATTACACTGCCCATGACTAATAAAAGACCATAAGATACAAGAGCAGAATTAGGCCATTTGCCCCATTGAGTTTGCAGGATTGTTGTTTAATGACAGATTATGGGCATATGATTTAAGATGCACAGATTCAAATATTTAAAGTGCATTTATTATCAAAGTTATGCAAAATTATACCACAGCCATACAAGATTTTGAAACATCTTCCAGTTTTCTAGAGAGTTTAATAAAAGGCAATTAAGTTTGCATTTCTATTAAAATTGACACATGATAAATAACAATGGAGTTCTTAGGTTATTACATGACTGATGCTGACGGCTTAGATTGATAGATGGAAAAATCTTTGATATTATGTATCCTTTCCTGAAACCATGACCTCTTAAAAACTGTGCTCCCATGGTTTTTTATGCATGTGCTTGGGCTGAACATCGGCCTCAAAGAAGACTATGTGAGTTCACAGGCTCCTGCTTTCCTGAAATGATCTAACAGTAAGCGGCCGCTGAAAGTCTGTCTCAGTGAGCTCTTCCTTCTCGCTGGCGGTAACCGACTTCAAAACACTAACTTTCTACGATGACCTGACCTAGTCCAAAGCTTTAGGAATCACGTTCAAAAGGTACAAGACAAAAGTGTAACTATCCAGGCAACATAATCACCGCATGTTCCTTTTGTACCTTTGGAAATGCTTACTAGAATTAGAGAATGATATAGGTTTTTATTCTTACAACATAATATTTTCTTAATTGACTGAAAGCATGAAAGATATTTTAGTGCTCCCCAGAGTTACACGATGCTACTCCAAAATAATATATGGAGCTTATGAGATACACACTTGCATGTGCACGCTGATTATGAACAGACTGGTGCAGAACAAATATACATATGTGACAAAATTATATGCTGACAATATTCTATTAGTGAACTGAATTGAGAGCTACTGAGTAACAGTAATTGTAATGGAATTACACATACTTTCTAGTTAATGAAAGGCAATGGGAGGGATGACATAAAAATTTACAACTAGTGAAAAAATTAGCCAGCAGTTCTTCTATGCCAGAAACAGGATGTTAGCTAGCTGATACACAGAGTGCATGTTTAATCTGCTGTTTTGCCACTGTACCATGGTATTGTGCACACAAGCAAAGGCTCTATCCAGGTGGCTGCTAAGCATGCACTGCACTTTGTTGGAGCGACAGAGGGCCCAGAAAAATGCACTGCTATTGCTCAAGTATGCAGTAAGTGGAGATCTCCAGCAGCTGCTGACTGCCAGTCTGTCCTTGATTAATCCACCTCCTTTCTTATAACCATATAACTATTACAGCACGGAAACAGGCCATCTCGGCCCTACTAGTCCATGCTGAACGCTTACTCTCACCTAGTCCGACCAACCTGCACTCAGCACATAACCCTCCATTCCTTTCCTGTCCATATAGCTGTCCAATTTAACTTTAAACGACAACATCGAACCTGCCTCAACCATTTCTGCTGGAAGCTCGTTCCACACAGCTACCACTCTCTGAGTAAAGAAGTTCCCCCTCATGTTACCCCTAAACTTTTGCCCTTTAACTCTCAACTCATGTCCTCTTGTTTGAATCTCCCCCACTCTCAATGGAAAAAGCCTATCCACGTCAACTCTATCAATCCCCCTCATAATTTTAAATACCTCTATCAAGTCCCCCCTCAACCTTCTACGCTCCAAAGAATAAAGACCCAACTTGTTCAACCTTTCTCTGTAACTTAGGTGCTGAAACACAAGTAACATTCTAGTAAATCTCCTCTGTACTCTCTCTATTTTGTTGACATCTTTCCTATAATTTGGTGACCAAAACTGTACACAATACTCCAAATTTGACCTCTCCAATGCCTTATACAATTTCAACATTACATCCCAACTCCTATACTCAATGCTCTGATTAATAAAGGCCAGCATACCAAAAGCTTTCTTCACCACCCTATCCACATGAGATTCCACCTTCAGGGAACTATGCACCATGATTCGAAGAAGGAGTCTGAGAGTCTGAGTGGGAGTGCCGAGAAAGACATTTTTGAAATTTTCGTTATTTTTTTTCTCCAACGGCGTTCTGAGAGGCGGGACTGCGCAGGCGTGTGACGTCGGGCTGTGCAGCGCGGCAGATTTAAAAGGAACAGAGCCTCATAGAGCGGGCAGCGGAGTTTGCGGGCTGCGGAGTGAGCCGGGAGCAGAGTGAAGACTTAAGGGCTTCGGCTCAACGGGCTTAGGCGGAAACAGGCGAGGCGAGGGAGGTTTGGCATTCATTTTCTGTTGTTATTTGAGGAGAGGGGCAGTATGAGTGTGAGGGCAGTTTGCTGTTCTCGGTGCCGGATGTGGGAGGCCCTGGAGTCTACAAGCCTCCCGGACGTCTACATCTGCGCCAAGTGCATCGAGATGCAGCTCCTTAGGGACCGCATTACGGAACTGGAGCTGCAGCTCGATGACCTTTGTCTGGTCAGGGAGAGTGAGGAGGTGATAGAGAGGAGCTGCAGGCAGGTGGTCACGCCGGGGCCACGGGAGGCAGACAAGTGGGTCACGGTTAGGAGGAGGAAGGGGAAAGGTCAGGTAATAGGGAGTACCCCGGTGGCTGTGCCCCTTAACAACAGGTACTCCTGTTTGAGTACTGTTGGGGGGGACAGCTTACCCGGGAGAAGCGACAGTGGCCGTGCCTCCGGCACAGAGTCCGGCCCTGTAGCTCAGAAGGGTAGGGCAAGGAAGAGGAGGGCAGTTGTGATAGGGGACTCGAAAGTAAGGGGGTCAGATAGGCGATTCTGTGGACGCAGTCCAGAGACCCGGATGGTAGTTTGCCTCCCTGGTGCCAGGGTCCGGGATATTTCTGATCGTGTCCAAGATATCCTGAAGTGGGAGGGTGAGGAGCCAGAGGTCGTGGTACATATAGGTTCCAATGACATAGGTAGGAAAAGGGATGAGGTCCTGAAAGGAGAATATAGGGAGCTAGGAAGGGAGTTGAGAAAAAGGACCACAAAGGTAGTAATCTCGGGATTACTGCCTGTGCCACGCGACAGTGAGAGTAGGAATGCGATGAGGTGGAGGATAAATGCGTGGCTGAGGGATTGGAGCAGGGGGCAGGGATTCAAGTTTTTGGATCATTGGGACCTCTTTTGGCGCAGGCGTGACCTGTACAAAAAGGACGGGTTGCACTTGAATCCTAGGGGGACCAATATCCTGGCAGGGAGATTAGCGGGGGCTACTGAGGTGACTTTAAACTAGAATGGTTGGGGGGTGGGAATCAAATTAAAGAGGCTAGGCGTGAGGAGGTTAGTTCACTACAGGGGGATGGGAACCAGTGCACAGAGGCAGAGGGGTGTAAAGTGAGGGTAGAAACAAAAAGTACTATGGAGAAAAGTAAAAGTGGCAGGCCAACAAATCCAGGGCAAGCATTAAAAAGGGCCACTTTTCAGCATAATTGTATAAGAGCTAAGAGAGTTGTAAAAGAGCGCCTGAAGGCTTTGTGTGTCAATGCGAGGAGCATTCGTAATAAGGTGGATGAATTGAAAGTGCAGATTGTTATTAATGATTATGATATAGTTGGGATCACAGGGACATGGCTCCAGGGTGACCAGGGATGGGAGCTCAACGTTCAGGGATATTCAATATTCAGGAGGGATAGACATGAAGGAAGGGGAGGTGGGGTGGCATTGCTGGTTAAAGAAGAGATTAACGCAATAGAAAGGAAGGACATAAGCCGGGAAGATGTGGAATCGATATGGGTAGAGCTGCGTAATACTAAGGGGCAGAAGACGCTGGTGGGAGTTGAGTACAGGCCTCCTAACAGTAGTAGTGAGGTGGGAGATGGTATTAAACAGGACATTAGAAATGTGTGCAATAAAGGAACAGCAGTTATAATGGGTGACTTCAATCTACATGTAGATTGGGTGAACCAAATTGGTAAAGGTGCTGAGGAAGAGGATTTCTTGGAATGTATGCGGGATGGTTTTTTGAACCAACATGTCGAGGAACCAACTAGAGAGCAGGCTATTCTGGACTGGGTTTTGAGCAATGAGGAAGGGTTAATTAGCAATCTTGTCGTGAGAGGCCCCTTGGGTAAGAGTGACCATAATATGGTGGAATTCTTCATTAAGATGGAGAGTGACATAGTTAATTCAGAAACAAAGGTTCTGAACTTAAAGAGGGGTAACTTTGAAGGTATGAGACGTGAATTAGCTAAGATAGACTGGCAAATGACACTTAAAGGATTGACGGTGGATATGCAATGGCAAGCATTTAAAGGTTGCATGGATGAACTGCAACAAATATTCATCCCTGTTTGGCAAAAGAATAAATCAAGGAAGGTAGTGCACCCGTGGCTGACAAGAGAAATTAGGGATAGTATCAATTCCAAAGAAGCAGCATACAAATTAGCCAGAGAAAGTGGCTCACCTGAGGACTGGGAGAAATTCAGAGTTCAGCAGAGGAAGACAAAGGGCTTAATTAGGAAGGGGAAAAAAGATTATGAGAGAAAACTGGCAGCAACATAAAAACGGACTGTAAAAGCTTTTATAGATATGTAAAAAGGAAAAGACTGGTAAAGACAAATGTAGGTCCCCTGCAGACAGAAACAGGTGAATTGATTATGGGGAGCAAGGACATGGCAGACCAATTGAATAATTACTTTGGTTCTGTCTTCACTAAGGAGGACATAAATAATCTTCCAGAAATAGTAGGGGACAGAGGGTCCAGTGAGATGGAGGAACTGAACGAAATACATGTTAGTAGGGAAGTGGTGTTAGGTAAATTGAAGGGATTGAAGGCAGATAAATCCCCAGGGCCAGATGGTCTGCATCCCAGGGTGCTTAAGGAAGTAGCCCAAGAAATAGTGGATGCATTAGTGATAATTTTTCAAAACTCGTTAGATTCTGGACTAGTTCCTGAGGATTGGAGGGTGGCTAATGTAACTCCACTTTTTAAAAAAGGAGGGAGAGAGAAACCGGGGAATTATAGACCGGTTAGCCTAACATTGGTGGTGGGGAAACTGCTGGAGTCAGTTATCAAGGATGTGATAACAGCACATTTGGAAAGTGGTGAAATGATCGGACAAAGTCAGCATGGTTTTGTGAAAGGAAAATCATGTCTGACGAATCTCATAGAATTTTTTGAGGATGTAACTAGTAAAGTGGATAGGGGAGAACCAGTGGATGTGGTATATTTGGATTTTCAGAAGGCTTTTGACAAGGTACCACACAGGAGATTAGTGTGCAAACTTAAAGCACACGGTATTGGGGGTAAGGTATTGGTGTGGGTGGAGAGTTGGTTAGCAGACAGGAAGCAAAGAGTGGGAATAAACGGGACCTTTTCAGAATGGCAGGCGGTGACTAGTGGGGTACCGCAAGGCTCAGTGCTGGGACCCCAGTTGTTTACAATATATATTAATGACTTGGATGAGGGAATTAAATGCAGCATCTCCAAGTTTGCGGATGACACGAAGCTGGGTGGCAGTGTTAGCTGTGAGGAGGATGCTAAGAGGATGCAGGGTGACTTGGATAGGTTGGGTGAGTGGGCAAATTCATGGCAGATGCAATTTAATGTGGATAAATGTGAAGTTATCCACTTTGGTGGCAAAAATAGGAAAACAGATTATTATCTGAATGGTGGCCGATTAGGAAAAGGGGAGGTGCAACGTGACCTGGGTGTCATTATACACCAGTCATTGAAAGTGGGCATGCAGGTACAGCAGGCGGTGAAAAAGGCGAATGGTATGCTGGCATTTATAGCGAGAGGATTCGAGTACAGGAGCAGGGAGGTACTACTGCAGTTGTACAAGGCCTTGGTGAGACCGCACCTGGAGTATTGTGTGCAGTTTTGGTCCCCTAATCTGAGGAAAGACATCCTTGCCATAGAGGGAGTACAGAGAAGGTTCACCAGATTGATTCCTGGGATGGCAGGACTTTCATATGAAGAAAGAATGGATGAACTGGGTTTGTACTCGTTGGAATTTAGAAGATTGAGGGGGGATCTGATTGAAACATATAAGATCCTAAAGGGATTGGACAGGCTAGATGCAGGAAGATTGTTCCCGATGTTGGGGAAGTCCAGAACGAGGGGTCACAGTTTGAGGATAGAGGGGAAGCCTTTTAGGACTGAGATTAGGAAAAACTTCTTCACACAGAGAGTGGTGAATCTGTGGAATTCTCTGCCACAGGAAACAGTTGAAACAAGTTCATTGGCTATATTTAAGAGGGAGTTAGATATGGCCCTTGTGGCTACGGGGGTCAGGGGGTATGGAGGGAAGGCTGGGGCGGTGTTCTGAGTTGGATGATCAGCCATGATCATAATAAATGGCGGTGCAGGCTCGAAGGGCCGAATGGCCTACTCCTGCACCTATTTTCTATTATTCCTAGATCCCTCTGTTCTACTGCATTCTTCAATGCCCTACCATTTACCATGTATGTTCTATTTTGATTAGTCCTACCAAAATGTAGCACCTCACACTTATCAGCATTAAACTCCATCTGCCATCTTTCAGCCCACTCTTCTAACTGGCCTAAATCTCTCTGCAACCTTTGAAAACCTACTTCATTATCCACAACTCCTTAGTATCTTGGTATCATCTGCATACTTACTCATCCAATTTACCACCCCATCATCCAGATCATTAATGTATGCGACAAATAACATTGGACTCAATACAGATCCCTGAGGCACACCACTAGTCACCGACCTCCAATCTGACAAACAGTTATCCACCACCACTCTCTGGCGTCTCCCATCCAGCCACTGCTGAATCCATTTTACTACTTCAATATTAATACCTAACGACTGAACCTTCCTAACCAACCTTCCATGTGGGACCTTGTCAAAGGCCTTACTGAAGTCCATATAGACAACATCCACCACTTTACCCACATCAACTCTCCTAGTAACCTCTTCAAAAAATTCAATAAGATTTGTCAAACATGACTTTCCACGCACAAATCCATGTTGACTGTTCCTAATCAGTCTCTGTCTATCCAGATAATTATATATACCATCTCCAAGAATACTTTCCATCAATTTACCCACCACTGACGTCAAACTCACAGGCCAATAATTGCTAGGTTTACTCTTAGAACCCTTTTTAAACAATGGAACAACATGAGCAAGACGCCAATCCTCCGGCACCATCCCTGTCTCTAATGACATTTGAAATATTTCTGTCTGAGCCCCTGCTATTTCTACACTAACTTCCTTCAAGGTCCTAGGGAATATTCTGTCAGGACCCAGAGACTTATCCACTTTTATATTCCTTAAAAGCTCCAGTACTTCCTCTTCTTTAATCATCATAGTTTCCATAACATCCCTACCTGTTTCCCCTATCTTACACAATTCAATATCCTTCTCCTTAGTGAACACCGAAGAAAAGAAATTGTTCAGAATCTCCCCCATCTCTTTTGGCTCCACACATAGCTGTCCACTCTGATTCTCTAAGGGACCAGTTTTATCCCTCACTATCCTTTTGCTATTAATATAACTGTAGAAACCCTTGGGATTTATTTTCACCTTACTTGCCAAAGCAACCTTGTATCTTCTTTTAGCTTTTCTAATTTTTCTTAAGATTCTTTTTACATTTTTTTATATTCCTTGAGCACCTCATTTACTCCATGCTGCCTATATTTATTGTAGATCTCTCTCTTTTTCCAAACCAAGTTTCCAAAATCCCTTGAAAACCATGGCTCTCTCAAACTTTTAACCTTTCCTTTCAACCTAACAGGAACATAAAGATTCTGTACTCTCAAAATTTCACCTTTAAATGACCTCCATTTCTCTATTACATTCTTCCCATAAAACAAATTGTCCCAATCCACTCCTTCTAAATCCTTTCGCATCTCCTCAAAGTTAGCCTTTCTCCAATCAAAAATCTCAACCCTGGGTCCAGACCTATCCTTTTCCATAATTATATTGAAACTAATCGCATTGTGATCACTGGACCTAAAGTGCTCCCCAACACAAACCTCCGTCTCCTGACCTATCTCATTCCCTAACAGGAGATTCAATACTGCCCCTTCTCTCGTTGGTATTTCTACGTTTCGCTGACAAAACTATCCTGCACACATTTTACAAACTCCAAACCATCCAGCCCTTTTACGGTATGACTCTTGACTCTTTTTGTTGTGGCTTGATAACATTGAAGAATCTGCACATGTCATGGTTATCAGTAAGTGGTTGGACCTCTTCCATTCTTCCCAGTCCTTAGATCATAGACTCTTTTTGTTGGATCTCCACCTTCAGGAATGAATAACAAATTTAAGATGGCACTGCTGAAGATGTGCAACAGTTTACAGGTGGTTTGAAAGCAAAGGAATTTGATTGAAAACTTTATTGTGGTAAACTATCACCACAAACAAAGAAGAAGCGAGTGAAGGCAAAGTGAATTCGTAGGATGTTCCCAGCTGGTACCCTGCAAAATTGACGCACGTAGAGTTGGAGTGCTGGTCGGAGTGGATGATTCAGAGGGAGAGGATGGGACAGAGGAGTTCTGATGCCCGTCCAGCTGTCCTGGGTGTGAGGACAGATCACTCTAAGCGCCAAGCCAATTTGGAGAGGTCGAGAACAGCTTCTTTGGCAGTGAAATCCAGGTCCGAAGTGAATTGGAGGTGCTAGTTCAAGGCCCAGAGTGATTAACTGTGGCGAGGCCTGGGTCATAATGAGAGGTACAATATGCTGTTTGGACAATCTAAATGCCAGCCCCGATAGACTGGAGATGCTGGGTGTCGAGAGTCGGGAGAGGCTGGATCACTCTGAGCGCCGAGCCAATTTGGAGAGGTCAGGGACAGCTTCTTCAGCAGTAAAGTCTGGTCTGAAGCGAATCACTGGCTGGCGTGTTCTAGGTCTGGAGTGATTCACCACTCTGGGGCCCGGGTCCTAGTGTAAGGTTCAACCAATTTAAATGTTAGCCCCAGATAGTCTGAGGGCTCTTCTCTCCACAGTGTTGAGGCTGTGAGACTGCCCCCAGCTGCTGTGCTTCATGTCTGTGAACTTTGCAGTGATTTGCCCTGCTAATATGATGAACTGAATAGCAAGGCTTTGGGCCTACTCTGGGCTGCTCCAGGTATTAAATCTAAGCACTCAGTTTAGTTTGGAATGCTGTTGCTGCTGCTTGCTTCTATTGTTTGCATGATTTGTTTTGTTTTGTTTCCTCTTTCTCTGTGGGCACAGGAGGTTGGTCTCATTTTCATTTTTTTAAATTGGGTTCTTTCAGGTTCCTTGCTTTGTGACTGCCTGTAAGCAAACAAATCTCAAGGTTGTATAATTTATACATTCTTTGATAATAAATGAACTTTGGATCTTTGAGAAGCTCTAGAGACATTTTTTTTCTCTGAGGCATGATGGAGCTTTCAATTCAAGAAAGCCTTTGTGTGCAGTTAGTAGGATCCTGAATCTCTTGGTTATTCCTACTAAACCAGTTCAGCTGTTTTCAGATTTCAAAGTTCAAAGTAAATTTTATTATCCAAGTACATATATGTCATCATATATGACCTTGCGATTCATTTTCCTGCGGGCGTACTTAGCAAATCTGTAGAATAGTAACTATAACATGATCAGTGAAGGATCAGCCAGAGGGCAGAAGACAACAAATTGTGCAAATTCACATATAAATAAATAGCAATAAATAATGAGATAGAGTCCATGAAATTGAGGTCATTGGTTGTGGGAGCATTTCAGTGGTGGGACAAGTGAAGTTGAGTGTCGTTATCCCCTCATATTCAAGATCCTGATGGTTAAAGGGTAGAAACTGTTCTTGAACCTGATGGTGTGAGTCCTGAGGCTCTTGTACCTTCTACCTGATGGCAGCAGCGAGGAGACAGCATGAGCTAGCTGGCGGGGATCTCTGATAATAATAGATGCTGCTTTCTTACAACAGCATTTCATGTAGATGTGCTCAAGGGTTTCTAGTAGAGAAGCCAAGAATCTCATCACCCATGCTAACTCAGATGGACTACGGGGCTGTATAGATTCTACAGTTCCTGTTGACTGATCAGGTTTTCTGTGGGATGCTGTCCAAGAAGAGCATTTTTACAGGGGTCTTTGAGTCTTGGCATTGATCTTTTTGTTTGCAGCAACATTTCTGCTGTTGGTGTTGTTTCGGAGCCAGGCTGATGAAATAACATGGGCAGTTGGTAGGTTAATGGGTTATTTTAAATGGCTCCTTATCAGTGAATCAAGGTGGAGCTGGTGGGTGGGTAATGAATAGGTTACAGGGAAATGTGTCGGAATGGGATTGTTATTAGAGCCAGCACAGACTCAGTTTAGAGGGTGATACAGTCTGTCGAGTACCAGAGCCAAGACTGATGTGTTGGCTAGAGGTCCTGCACTTGCCTCTCTGGAGAATCTGGGTATTTGTAAGGCAAAACTGTTCTCCAAGTACTTTCTCAAGAAGATTAGCTTCTCCTAAAAAATTTCCTGCCAGAAGATTGCGTCTTCTATCATCTTGGCATTGAGGTCTCCCTCTGGGACATGAACCAGGGTTTTTTCCAAGTTGAGAGCTTTACCCACAGCTTCCAGAATTGGCCCCTTTGCACTGATGACTGGTGTGAGTTGATTTTAGTTAGAGAAACCAGATGGTCATGAAGCACAGTGATTCATCACAGGTCAAACAAGCTTCCCTACAAGCACTGGAACTAACATACGGGCCTAATGAGCAAATGTTCAGCCTACATCGCCTCCACATAAGAACCACAGCGGGCAGATGATAAATGTATAAACATGCATTTAGAGGCTGAGCTCCAAAACGTTGTCAACTCATCACTGAAATAGATGAAAGGATGAGCCTCACACTCAAAACAAAGATCCCCTACCCGTCTTCCTCACTCTATAACCCCTGTCTGATAATGGGCTCAATGCCAAGACACCAGGATGGTGGAGAACGTCTCATTTCCCTATCCAGTCCTGGGAATCCCCAACCTACAATCATTCGTATGTGACAGGGGTCAACATTTAAAATGGTGTGGAGAATCTCCTGTCCATGTGCCAGAAGTCCAGCATAAATAGCACCCCTCACAAACTTCCCAGCTGGTCACTCCAGCAAATACTTCTTGGCCCACCTCTGGCAAATTCTGCAGCTCCAATGTTGAATTTGGTCTTCTCAACCAACAGAACTGGAGGGGAAACAAGTTGACTGTCCCCAAGGAGGCTACTTAGAAAGAGTGTACTGAGGAGCCTATGGCTTTTAGCAAATGTTTTCCAAAGTTTCATTGACAGCATAAATGGAACTTGGGCTGTAGTTTTTTTTTCTCAATATGTTTAGTGCAAGATTTCTTCGAAAACTGAAAGATCAGCTTTGTATCAACATATCCAAACAAAATCCAAATAAGCCAGCTCCTCTGACAGAGATCTTCGTAAAAAAAATGTAATGTTATGAAATCATGTTTTGTCTATGGTTTTTCTTTAGTGAGGTACTCACATATGACATGGTGACATAATGATATATGCCTTTCACATACTTCTTACAAATAACCCATAATAAATTATGTAAATAAAGAATGCTTAATAAAACAATCTATTTATAATATTACTCAAATACTACCGATATATTAAATACACAACACTCCTCCTGCTTAACTATAAACTCCAACTCAATATAGAATGCATCTCAACTCATTTACTATATGGACTACTACTATATGGACATCTACAGCATAGTAAATTTTAAATTGTCCCTCAAGTCAAAAGGTTTAATTGCTGTGGAGATTTCTTACTCTTGTGGGATAACAGCTTTGCTGACAAGGAGGGGTCACTCTTCTTAGCAGATGAGACGTGCGACCGTGAAACAAGCTCAGGTTCTGGGGCGTCCTCTGTGGTGGTTGTCAGAGTTGACCCTTGGACTGCAGGAAGTGGTTGGACAGCTCTGGACACCCTTCTTCTCTAGTATGTGACCTGTTCTCCTTAACTGATTGATGTGTCATCTCCAAATGACAACAGATGGAATCTCCTCCATGAAGGAGAGTGGTCCAGTTCTGTCCTTAGTCTTGCCAAGTGCCTATTTTTGATCACCTCTGTAGTCCCTCGCCAGGACTACTTGTCCAGCCGTGAAACATCAAACCTCTTTGTTTGAGGAGCCCTCAATTTGTCTCAGCTGTTTGTCCCACACACCCCTTCTGAGATTGGGTTTGAGGAGATACAAGCGCGAGCGTAAGGGGTGACCCAGGAACAATATTGCTGGTGAGTTGTGGAGTTTGGAGTGTGCTGCATTGCAACATGCAAGAAAGAAATTGGTGAGCTTCTGATTCGGTGTCAGTGCAGTGTGTTCTGCTGATATTTCTCGCAGAGTGTTCTTTAGAATATGAACAAACCTTTCCACAGCCATTTATAGCTGGGTGGTACAGTGCAGATGTAATATGTCTTATTCCATTCATTTTCAGGAATGACTGAAACTGTTCTGCAATAAGCTGTGGTCCATTCTCACTGACTAAGTGTTCTGGAACAGCAGTCCCTGAGAAGATGCTTCTTAACACAACAACAGTGTGTGAGGCTGTAGTGGGAATCATTGGGAACACCTCTGGCCACTTAGTAGCTGCATCTACTACCACCAAGAAATTTGTGCCTATGAATGGTCCAGAAAAATCCACAAGAATCCTCTCACAGAACAATGCAGGCCATTCGCAGTAATGGAGAGGCACTGCTCAGGCATCTTCTGGATATGTCGGCATCCCAAACAGTGCATGGCAAGCTGCTCGATCTGCTGATCTATCGCAGGCCACTAGACAAAGCTTTGAGTCAATGCTTTCATTTTAACCGTGCCTAGATGACTGGCATGTAGCTCCTCCAACACTTTAGCTCTCAGCTCGGATGGTACAACAACTCTCAATCCCCATTAAGGTAATCTCTGTCAAGGGCAAGTTCATCCCAGCTCTGGTAAAAATGGGGCAATTGGGATTTCTGCTGTATATTTCAGCCATTTTGGGTTGCCATGTAGACCTGAGACAGTGTGGGGTCTTTTCTGGCATTCTGTTAGATCATCTCTGCTGTAGTAGGGAAACTTTTGAGTTGCATTTAGGGAGAATAAGTCAAGAGGAGTGTCCTCATATGTAATATTTTCAGGCATTTCTTTTCCAAGGGTAAATGAGACAGTCCATCAGCATTTCCTTGATTAGTTGTCCTCTTGAATTCAACTTTGTAATTGTGTCCTCCAAGAAGCAGAGCCCATCTCTGTATCCATGCTGCTGCTGTTGAGATTTGATACCAGTGGTTGATGATCAGTAATGAGGGCAGACTCTCTCCAATACAGGTACTGATTGAAACATTTTACTCCCCAAAACAGACTCAATACCTCTCAAATTTGTATGTAATTTTTCTCTGTAGCAGTAAGCAAATGTAGTAGATGTGGTATACCTGGATTTTCAGAAGGCCTTTGACAAAGTGCCGCACATGAGGCTGCTTAGCAAGATAAAAGCACATGGAATTACAGGGGGTTACTAGAATGGGTGGAGCATTGGCTAATCGGCAGAAAACAGAGAGAGTGAGTAAAAGGATCCTATTCCGGCTGGCTGTCGGTTACCAGTGGAGTTCCACAGGGGTCGGTGTTGGGACCGCTGCTTTTTATGATGTATGTCAATGATTTGGCCTATGGGATTAATGGATTTGTGGCTAAATTTGCTGATGATACAAAGATAGGTGGAGGAGTGGGTAGTGTTGAGGAAACAGAGAGCCTGCAGAGACTTAGATAGTTTAGGGGAATGGGCAAAGAAGTGGCAAATGAAATACAATGTTGGAAAGTGTATGGTCATGCACTTTGGTGGAAAAAATAAATGGACAGACTATTATTTAGATGGGGAGAGAATTCAAAATGCAGAGATGCAGTGGAACTTGGGGTTCTTGTGCAGGATACCCCAAAGGTTAACCTCCTGGTTGAGTTGGTGGTGAAGAAAGAAAATGCAATGTTGGCCTTCATTTCTAGAGGTATAGAATATAAGAGGAGGATGTGATGTTGAGGCTCTAGAAGGTACTCGTGAGACTACACTTGGAGTATTGTGTGCAGTTTTGGGCTCCTTATTTTAAAAAGGATATACTGACATTGGAGAGGGTTCAGAGAAGATTCACAAGAATGATTCCAGGAATGAAAGGGTTACTGTATGAGGAATGTCTGGCAGCTGTTGGGCTGTATTCCCTGGAGTTCAGGAGAATGAGGGAGAATCTTATAAAAACATTCCGAATGTTAGAAGGCCTGAACAGATTAGATATGGCAAAGTTATTTCCCATAGTAGAGGAGTCTAGCACAAGAGGGTACGACTTCAGGATTAAAGGATGTCCATTTAGAACAGAGATGCAGAGAAGTTACTTTAGTCAGAGGGTGGTAAATCTGTGGAATTTGTTGCCACGAGTGGCTGTGGAGGCCAAACATTGGTGTATTTAAGGCAGAGATAGATAGGTTCTTGATTAGCCAGGGCATCAAAGGGTATGGGTTGAAAGCAGGGGAGTGGGGATGACTGGAAGAATTGGATCAGCCCATGATTGAATGGGGGAGCAGACTTGATGGGCTGAATGACCTACTTCTGCTCCTATATCTTATAGAATTATGGAATGTAATGCAAAGGCAATGGAGCATATACTCTCATCACTCATTATATGTGACATGACTGCATCTATACCACAAGGCAAAGTATCACAGGTAAGCTTACTGGACAAAGTAGATCATAATGTGTGAGTACAGTGTCTGACATCATCACTTCCTTTGACTTTTGGAAAGCCACCTTACACCGCATTGTTCATTGCCATTTCTTCTGATCTGTAGTAATGAGTTCAAGGATTGAGCATAGTAGTGAGGTTTGGCAGGAACATGTTACAGTAATTGACAAACCCTAAAAAGGCCTGCAGCTGTGACATGTCCTTTGGGCTGGGCATCCACCATTGCTTGAAATTTCTCAGCACAGTTGCACAATTCTTGTACATCAAAGGTGTAACCACAGTAAGTGATGCTTGGTTTAAAGAACTCACGTTTGTTGCATTGTTTTCCTTGTCCATAATCTTCTAATCTCTTTAACACTGTCTTGAGATTTTGAAGATGTTCCTTGTCATCCTCACTGGTAAAAATGATGTCATCCAGGTAACACTGAGTGCCTGAGAAGCCTTGTGGCACTCGGTCCATAGCTTTCTGCCAGAGTGCAGCTGTTGACGCTACTCCTAAAAACCTATTATAGCCATCATCATAGCTTGTCACACCAGACAGCCAGCCACTCTAGTGTTGTTTGGTTGATGTTGAGCAGATCAGTGTCAGCTAAATCAGGTGAGAGTGGGCAGTTGCACAGAACATGTTCAATGTTCTGCACCCTTTTGCCACACTCACAGGATTCACTGGTCTTTAAACCCCACTTCACTATATTGTCTCCCGTCCTACAAACTCCCGCTCTCGCTCTGTTGAGAGTGCACCACTTTCGTCTGTCAAGCAGTGCCCCGTCTGGTAACATTTCTGGGGGGTCTTGCACTGTATTGGTTGGTGGGGTTCTGGCTTCTGTTTGTTGCCAGAGGTCAATCCTGTATGTTTGGGGGGATGTTTCGTGCGGTAGTTCCTGCACTGTAGCAAAGCTTTTCCTCGATTTTAGGTGGTTGGAAACTGGCACATGATGATGTATTGGGTGCCGTGGATCCGAGTTCTGTTCACCTTTTTCAATTTTTGTTGTAGTGTGTCTTCGGATCTCTGGGGGAGCAACGCCTGCAAGTGATAAAACCCTTTGTGAGAAACCTATTATGGTGATAAAACCCTTTGTGAGAAACCTATTATGGTGATAAAACCCTTTTTGAGAAACACTTTGTACTCTTCTTCCATCTCTGTCTGTAGATAGGCCTCAGCTAAGACCACTTTGCTGAAGTGTTTCCCTCTAGGAATATTTGCAAATATATCCTCTAACCTGGGCAGAGGGTATTGAATTACTTTCAGTACTGCGTTGATGGTGACCTGAAAATCACCACAGATCTTGACAGACCCATTCTTCTTGGATACTGGGACCACTGGTGTTGCCTGTGGGCTCCAGTCAAACTTGGAAAAACCTCCTTCAACCTCCATGTGATCTAGCTCACTGGCTACTTTATCACAGGTGGTATAAGGAACTGGACAGTTTTGTAAAACTCGGGTGTGACATTTTCATTTAACACTATTTTACCTATGATATGTTTGATTTTTCCAATGCCATTCTTGAACACTGCTGTGGTATCCTTCAGTACCTTTCTTAATTCACTTTCAGTTGACTCAATTGCGGGGGATGTGGCATGCAAATTGTGGATCTCTCCAATCAAGTTGCGGTTGTCTTAGCCAATTATGGTCCCACAATGCTGGCTGTCCTGTTTTGGCACATAAAAGCCCAATGTGGCTTGTTGGTTGTTGTATTTCTCTGTTACAATTGGCAGTCCCTCAGGAGTTATCTTTTCTCCAGTATAAGTTCTTGGATATCTGTAGGTTTCAGCTGAACGTCCTTGAAATGCCATTGAAATTCATTTCATGGAATGACTGAAACAGCCAAGCCAGTGTCCAATTCTATTTTAATTAATATGCCATTCACTTCTGGTGTTAGCCATATTGCTTGTCTCTTATTAGTTTTCACATTATAAATCTCAAGGCTACTCAGTCCTGTGTCACTCTCATCATTACCAGAGTTTTCATCAATGGCACACAGATTAGTGCTCTTTTTGAAACTGTAATTTGACTTTCTATCATTTTCTCTTCTCTATGGAGTTCATTTATTTTTGGCTGCCTGAATGCTCTTTGTATGTGTCCTACTTTATTGTATTTTGGGGAATTTCACCTTTATCCCTGCAATTGGTCTGGTACATATGAGCCCCTGGCACAATGGTAACACCATTTGTTCAGACAGGCAGGCTTCTATTTAGATAGATAGATATACTTTATTGATCCCGAAGGAAATTGGGTTGAGACACTGCAATTACGTTCACGTTCACTTTCATTCTTGACTGCAACTCAGTTGCATCTGTCTGCTGTTTCCATTGATACAACAATTTCAAATGTTCCTTTAAATGTGTTTTGTGCTTCTTTTAGGAACCATTTTTAATGCTTTCTTATAAGATTCCACAAACTAAATGACCTCTCTGTGCATCGTTAAGTCCATCACTGAACTGACAATGCTCAAACAAATTCTTCAAGTCTGCCACGTAGGTTGAAATGCATTCCCGTTCCTTTTGATTCACCTTATGAAACCCAATGCTTTCTGCAATCAACAGTGGTTTCTGCTCTAAGTGTTCCTGCAGTACTTTCACAGTATCAGTAAAGGTCATTTCAGCTGGTTTTGTTGGAGCAGTTAAACTTCCAAGCAAACTGTATGCTTTTCCCCTTAATGCCCTTCGTAAGAATGGTGCTCGCTTTTCATTGGCTATTTCATTTGCTTCAAAATACTACTCAATTCATTCAATATACATCATCCAGTTATCTGTTGCTTCTATCTTTTCGATGTAGCCAGCCACCTGTGCTTTTTTAATTTTTTTGTTATCACCTGGTACTCATTGTTTATCAACCCATTGGTTTTCTGCCTTTTTTAAACTATAAGACCTTGAGATATAGGAGCAGAATTAGGCCATTTGACCCATTGAGTCTGCTCCAACATTTCATCATGGCTTATCCAATTTTCCTTTCAGCCCCAAACTCCTCCCTTCTCCCCATATCCCTTCCTGCCCTGACCAATTAAGAATCTAACAACCTCTGCTTTAAGCATACATAAAGGCTTGGCCTCCACTGCTGCCTGTGGCAAAGAATTCCACAGATTCACTACTGTCTGGCTAAAGGAATTCCTCCTCTAAAAGGACGGCCCTCTATTCTGAGGTTGTGTCCACTGGTCTTAGACTCTCCCACCACACGAAACATCCTCTCCACATCCACTCCATCAAGACCTTTCGCCATTTGATAGATTTCAATGAGGTCACTCCTCGTTCTTCTGAATTCCAGCGAATACAAGACCAGAGCCATCGAATGCTCTTCATATTACAAGCCATTCAATCCTGGAATCATTTTCATGAGATTCCTTTGAACCCTCTCCAGTTTCAACATATCATTCAGCCCCAGTTTTGGGCCCAAAACTGCTCATGCTGCTCCAAGTGAGGCCTCTCCAGTGCTTTATAAAGTCTCAATGTTATATCCTTGCTTTTATATTCTAGTCCTCTTGAAACGAATACTAACATTGCGTTTCCCTTCCTCACCACAGACTCAAACTGTAAATTAACCTTTACAGAATCCTTCGCAAGGGGTCCCAAGACTTTTTGCACCTCAGCTTTTTGTATTTTCTCTCCATTTAGAAAATAGTCAACCCCATCATTTCTTCTAGCAAAGTGCATGACCATGCACTTCCCAACACTATATTCCATCTGCCATTTCTTTGCCCATTCTCATAATCTGTCTAAGTCCTTCTGTAGCCTCTCTACTTCCTCAAAACTACCTTCCCCTCCACCTATCTTCATATCATATACAAACTTTGCAACAAAGCCTCATCCAAATCGTTGACGTATAATGTAAAAAGAATCAGTCCCAACACAGACCCCTGTGGGACACCAGCAGCCAGCCAGAAAAGGCTCCCTTTATTCCTACTCTTTGCCTCCTGCCAATCAACTACTGTTTTATCCATGCTAGAATCTTTCCTGTACTACCACGAGCTCATAGCTTCTCGAACAGCCTTATGTGTGGCATCTTTTCAAACACCTTCTGAAAATCCAAGCACACAACATCAACTGATTCTCCGTTGTCTATCTTGCTTGTTACTTCTTCAAAGAATTCCAACAGATTTGTCAGACAAGATTTTCCCTGAGGAATCTATGCTGACTATGGCCTATTTATCATGTGCCTCCAAATACTCTGATACCTCATCCTTAATAATTGACTCCAACATCTTCCCAACTACTGAGGTCAGACTAACTAACCTATAGTTTCCTTCCTTCTGTCCCTCTCCCTTCTTGAAGAGTGGAATGACATTTGCAATTTTCCAGTCTTCTGGAACCATTCCAGAATCTAGGGATTCTTGAAAGATTATTCTTAATGCCTCTTCTGGGGTGTACACCATCTGGTCCAGGTGACTTATCTACCTTCATTTACCTAGAAGGCATACGGTGCATTGGCCTTCATCAATTGTGGAATTGAATGTAGGAGCGGAGAAGTAATGTTGCAGCTGTATAGGACCCTGGTCAGACCCCACTTGGAGTACTGTGCTCAGTTCTGGTCGCCTCACTACAGGAAGGATGTGGAAGCCATAGAAAGGGTGCAGAGGAGATTTACAAGGATGTTGCCTGGATTGGGGAGCATGCCTTATGAGAATAGGTTGAGTGAACTCGGCCTTTTCTCCTTGGAGCGACGGAGGATGAGAGGTGACCTGATAGAGGTGTATAAGACGATGAGAGGCATTGATCTTGTGGATAGTCAGAGGCTTTTTCCCAGGGCTGAAATGGTTGCCACAAGAGGACACAGGTTTAAGGTGCTGGGGAGTAGGTACAGAGGAGATGTCAGGGGTAAGTTTTTTACTCAGAGAGTGGTGAGTGCATGGAATGGGCTGCCGGCAATGGTGGTGGAGGAGGATACGATAGGGTCTTTTAAGAGACTTTTGGATAGGTATATGGAGCTTAGAACAATAGAGGGCTATAGGTAAGCCTAGCAATTTCTAAGGTAGAGACATGTTCGGCACAACTTTGTAGGCCGAAGGGCCTGTATTGTGCTGTAGGCTTTCTATGTTTCTATGTTTCAGACTTCCAGGTTCCCAGGAACCTTCTCTCTAGTTATGGTAACTTCAGGCACTTCATGACCCCTGACACCAGGAACTTCCACCATCCTGTTAGTGTCTTCCACTGTGAAGAGTAACGCAAAATACTTATTCAGATCCCCTGCCATTTCCTTGCCTCCATTACTACCTCTCCAGCATCATTTTCCAGCAGTCCGATATCCACTCTTGCCTCTCTTTTACGCTTTATGGACCTGAAGAAACTTTTGGTTTCTTCTTTAATTTTACTCGATAGCTTACTTTATTATTCCATCTTTACCTTCTTAGTGACTTTTTTAGTTGCCTTCTGTTGTTTTTTAAAAGCTTCTCAATTCTCTAACTTCCCACTAAATTTTGCTCTATTATATGCCCTCTCTTTGGCTTTTATGTTGGCTTTGACTTCTCTTGTTAGCCACAGTTAGTTGAACTTTCCTTTAGAATACTTCTTCCACTTTGGGATGTATATATCCTCTCCCCTCCAAATTGTCTCCAGAAGTTCAACCCATTGCTGCTCTGCCGTCATCCCTGCCAGTGTTTTTTTCCAATCAGTTCTGGCCAACTCCTCTCTCGTGCCTCTGTAATTCCCTTTACTCCACTGTAGTACTGATACATCTGACTTTAGCTTCTCCTTCTGAAGTTTCAGGGTGAATTCAATCACATTATGATCATGCCCCTAAGGGTTCTTTTGCCTTAAGCTCTCTAATCAATTCTGGTTCATTGCACAACACCCAGTGCAGAGAGCTGATCCTCTAGTGGGCTTCACCATGAGCTGCCCTAGAAAGCCATCTCAAGGGCACCCTAGAAATTTCCCCTTCTGGAATCCAGCGCCAACCTGATTTTCCCAATCTATCTGCATTTTGAAGTCCCCCATGACTACTGCAACATTGCCCTTTTGGCATGCATTTTCTATCTCCCATTGTAAATTGTAGGCCACATCCTTACTACTGTTTGGGGGTACTGTGTATAACTCCCATCAGGGTCTTTTTACCCTTTCAGTTCCTTGGCTCTATCCACAATGATTCAACACTTTCTGACCTTATGTCACCTCTTTCTAATGATTTGATTTCATTTTTTTACCACCAGAGCAATGCTGCCCCTCTGCCTTCCTGCCCACCCTTTCGATACAATGTGTATCCTTAGACATTAAACTCCCAGTTATAATCTTCTTTCAGTTATGATTCAGTGATGCCTACAACATCATACATACCAACTTGCAACTGTGCTGCAAGTTCATCTACCTTATTCCATATCCTGCATGTGTTCAAATACACACCTTCAGTCCTGTATTCACCCTTTTCAATTTTGCCTGACTTTTACGTTGCAACATTCTGTTGACTTCAATTTTGCCCTGTACAGCCTCTCTTCACTACCCATTGTCTCTGTTTGTAAACCAGCTACCTCATCTTCAGCACTATTTTCCATCTTTCCTACGATACTTCTTGCATTGAGTTACATTCAGCTCAGGACACTAGTCACACCATGCTCAACCTTTTGATTCCTAACTTTGACTGAGGTCTGACCAACATCTGCCTCCACAACCTCTCTACTAACTGTCCTGGCACTCTGGTTCCCATCCCCCTGCAACTCTAGTTTACACCCCACCGTGCAGCATTAACAAACCTTCCAACTAGGATATTAGTCCCCTCCAGTTCAGGAGCAAACTGCTTCCTCTGTACAGGTCCCACCTTCCCTGGAAGAGAGTCCAATGATCCAAAAGTCTTATGCCCTCGCTCCTACGCCAACTCCATAGCCTCGTATTGAACTGTATAATCATCCTAGTTCTGGCCTCACTAGTACATGGCACAGGTAGCAATCCTGAAATCACAACCCTGGAGATCCTGCCCTTTAACTTAGCACCTATCTCCCTGAACTCCCTGTGCAAAACCTCTTCACTCATCCTAACAATGTCGTTGGTACCTACGTGGCCCACGACTTCTGGCTGTTCACCCTCCCACTTAAGAGTGTTGAGGATTTGATCCGAGATAGCCTAGACTATGGCACCCAGGAGGCAACAAACCATCTGGGAATCTCGTTCTCACCCACAGAACTTCCTGTTCATTCCCCTAACTAATGAATCCCCTATCACCACAGCGTGCCTCTTCTCCCTCCTTCCCTTCTGAGTCACAGAGGCAGGCTCAGTGCCAGAGACCCAACCACTGTGACCTTCCTCTGTTACGTCATCCCCCTGACAGTATCCAAAGTGGTATGCTTGTTGTTGAGGGCGGATGACCACAGGGGTACTCTGCACTGGCCCCTTAACCCTTTTCTTCTTCCTGATTGTCAACCAATTTCCTGTGTCCTGCACCTTGGGTGTAACTACCTCTCTAAGTGTTCTATCCTGAACCCCTTCAGCCTCCCGAATGACTCGGAGTTCATCCAGTTCCAGCTCCAGCTCCTTAAAGTGCATTGCTAGAAGCTGCAGCTGGATGCACTTCTTACAGTTGTAGTGGCCAGGGACACCGGAGGTCTCCCTGACCTCCCACATCCTGCAAGAGGAGCATTCGGCTCTCCTGCCTGTCATCCCTACTATCCCCAGCTCAGCAGATGTAAAGAAGAGAAGGAAAAAGCTTGAGCATTTCTTTCCTTTGCTTCCTCTGAGTGAAGCCTCTCCACTGAAGTCTTGAAGAGCTAAAGCCTTAAGATCACCACTCTGACTAAGGCCACTCAGACGACGGCCGTGGCAGTGATGACTGCTGCACTTGCCACTGCCATCCTTTATCAATCCCAATCCCAGATGCTGATTGGTTGCTGGTTAAAGCTCTATTATGTTGGACAACACGCTCCTGCCTTTTACCCTCAGGTAGTAGACCTGCTTGAAGTCCCTATAGTAGTCATAGTCACAGTCATACTTTATTGATCCTGGGGGAAATTGGTTTTCGTTACAGTTGCACCATAAATAATAAATAGTAATAGAACCATAAATAGTTAAATAGTAATATGTAAATTATGCCAGTGAATTATGAAATAAGTCCAGGACCAGCCTATTGGCTCAGGGTGTCTGACCCTCCAAGGGAGGAGTTGTAAAGTTTGATGGCTACAGGCAGGAATGACTTCCTATGACGCTCTGTGTTGCATCTCGGTGGAATGAGTCTCTGGCTGAATGTACTCCTGTGCTCACCCAGTACATTATGTAGTGGATGGGAGACATTGACCAAGATGGCATGCAACTTAGACAGCATCCTCTTTTCAGACACCACCGTCAGAGAGTCCAGTTCCATCCCCACAACATCACTAGCCTTACAAATGAGTTTGTTGATTCTGTTGGTGTCTGCTACCCTCAGCCTGCTGCCCCAGCACACAACAGCAAACATGATAGCACTGGTCACCACAGACTTGTAGAACATCCTCAGCATCGTCCGGCAGATGTTAAAGGACCTCAGTCTCCTCAGGAAATAGGGACGGCTCTGTCCCTTCTTGTAGACAGCCTCAGTGTTTTTTGACCAGTCCAGTTTATTGTCAATTCGTGTCCCCAGGTATTTGTAATCCTCCACCATGTCCACACTGACCCCTTGGATGGAAACAGGGGTCACCGGTACCTTAGCTCTCCTCAGGTCTACCACCAGCTCCTTAGTCTTTTTCACATTAAGCTGCAGATAATTCTGCTCACACCATGTGACAAAGTTTCCTACCGTAGCCCTACCCTCCTCTCCAAACTTCCAATGTCCAGATTGGCCACTAGTCCAAACTCTATTCTACAGTTTCAAGTTTTTATAGTTTCTACAGTTTTACACCTCTCTTTCTTTCCAAAGAAAAAAATATGCATTGCGCTTTTTAAACTCAAATGCCCCTCTCTCTCCCCTTTCTGAAGAAAAACACGATGCACTTTTTTTGAACTCAAATGTCTCACTGTGCTTCTACAGGTAGGTAGTCGTATCAGGTTCATTTTTAAATTAATTCATAACCATTGCTATGTTTTGTATCTCCTGAAATGAATCAAAAGAAAAACACAGGAACCGGAACATGTCTTGTTTACTTAGTTTTGATTTAGTGAGGTGCTTACACATGACGTAGTAATGTAAGGACACATGTCATTCTCAAATTTCTTACAGATAACTCATAATGAATATGTAAACAAATAATACTTATTCAAACAAATTATTTACAATGTTATTCCAATGTTATTGAAATATTAAATAGACTACACATAACCCCTATTCAGAACACAACTAAATAACATTTGTACTATTATGTACATGACAAATCACCTACAAGAATAAGGAAGGCTAGTGAGATTGGCTGATTGCATCTGCTCCAGGAAAAATTGGAAGTGTTATAATAATATATTTTGCAATGCATATGCTTAAACTGCAAACAGATATTGAAGAATTTGCCAATTCTCAAGACATTTTTTTAATGTATTTACAGTATTTATTTATCTGGAGACACACGGCGGTAACAGACCCTTCCGGCCCAACGAGTCCATGTTGCCTCAATTACACACAGGTGATCAATAATCCTACTGAGCTGTATGTCTTTGAACTGTGGGAGGAAACCCGAGCAGCCCAAGGAGACCCACATGGTCACAGGGAGAACATACAAACTCCTGAGGGACAGTGGCAAATCTGAGCCCTGGTCACGAGCACTGTTACACTGTTCCGCTAACCATTAGATTGCAAAGCTGCCCCATGTTATTGCAGTCCTGATAATCACTTTATTATTTTATTCCTATCAATATTGTAGCTAGCTACCTTTAAATGTTGATGATAGGCTGTACTACATATTAAGAGATGTTCTTGCTGTTTTCACAACCTGGTCTCAATGTTTAGTGTTCCTGTAGGAATTTTGCATCATTTCAGTGTGAGTCTGCATTAATTATACTGCTTTATAATTTCTTCTTAAGTGCAGAAAGTGACACAACAAACAGCTGTACGTATTTTTTTACATGTAAGTAAATATAATGGAAGAATAGGGAGGTTTCTCTTTTTCTTATTTTCACCTTATTTTTCCAATATGCCAAAAAATCACAACATTTTCAGAACGGCCTAACTAGCAGCCAATCATCTTTTAATGGTGTAAATTGTGTTGCATAATTGAACATTTTACACTGGTGGCAGAAAAATTCCAGAGTATTCTGTAATCCACGTTCAGATATTTTTCTTATAAGGATGACCTGGTTCAAGCATGTGCAAACAGTAAGAAGCATCCAATGGCTGTCTGGAATATATTTTGTTGACTAATTTTTCAACTCAGCAATGAATGCACCCAGATTATCTTTCTTATTTTCAAGTTCAAATGGAAAAATCGCTTGAATTTCCTGCCGCAGTTGTAAAGTAACTAATGCATTCAGGCCATTATTTTTAATAAGTAAACAACCGGAAATGATGATGTAATTCTAGAACAATGAAAGTCAAAATGAAAGATCACATTTCATTAATCAGCAGTTTGACTTTATCTTCGAAATACATTCCTGATAACAATAATCTGTTTAACATAATTTTATGTTTGGACGACAAGAAAACTTTCCATTAGGCCTGGGTCAAAAGAAGTGCATCTTACTATCTCAAAGAGTCATAACTCAAGCAGTTTAAAAGCACTATTTATTACCTGAATTTTACAATCTGGCATTATTAATCTCTACCTGACACTGAAGTATGTTAATATATGACCACACAGATTCAAAGACAAAGTTGTACACAGCTTTATCTGATGAAGAAGTTTGGCCCATTACTTGATGCTTTTGTTGATATTAAATAAGAAAAGTTGCTCCTACATTAGTTGCCTGAAGTCTCATTTCAACATTATCATTATGCACCTAAACAATAGAACTACTGTAACCTGCAGGAGAGCAAGTTCACAGAAATTCCTGCCCACAATATAAACATTTTACATTAATCAGAAAAAGGTGGGGTACATCAAGCTCGGTGGATAGAATGTAAGACTGTAAAAGATAAAAGTCAATAGCCACATTTCAAAGAGATCATGACTAATGGAGAACAGAAAGCTGTTCCAGCATCAATGAAAACATGGCTCTGTAATACTGTACTGTTAGAAGGCAGGCAGCAGGGGGCTCATTGGTACCAGTCTAGTATTGGAGCTGTTTTACCCATTTTACAATCATCTGGCCAGACTCTCAGATACAGACAAAGCTACCTTTATGAAATGGAGACCACAGCTTTCGCAACCAGCATCAGGCATCCTAATAGCTCCTCAATAGGTAAAAAAAGATACAATGTTAAAGATACTCTTATTGAAGATAATATCTGCAGCTTGATTCAAAGCAGTATTGAAAACAATGGCACATGGCTGCTTTCTAAATTCAGAATCTACTAATTAATGAACAAGTAAGTAGCAGAAACACCAGCTAAAATGTAGAACTTCTATAATCTCTATACTTCAATGACTAGGATGAAACGATTTTAAATGCTGACAAGAAATACTTTCACTTTGATACAGTTGTTGACTACCACTGAGAGCAAAAATAAATTAATGTGATAAATGATTCTGACAGCGTTAGTCAGGCCAAAGGAGGCTACTAAATGAAACAGCAACACACAATTTCACCATTGCTATTTAATGTTTAGGGCTTTCAGTTTTTTTTTACATAAAAGCATCTATTATTTAAAAAAGAAATGGTATTTCTGCTGTCACTATAAATATAGCAGCATTGAAGCAATTTGAGGATATTGAAGGCAGTTACTGCTTTATTGACAAATAGTTGCAAGTTTTAACCACAAAGACTATCAGAATAAATAGTTTATCATATACAACCATGGGACTAGATTTTTCTCATTTGCTAATTTAATAGACTTGATCCATTTTATGAAGTGTTGAAGTGTTTAATAATGACATTTAGCTGTGCAATGATTTGAAATAACAGTGATAGGTTAGTCTATTAACACAGATAATTATCGTCATGCATTGCTGCTGACTTGACCTGGAGCTTCTATCAGCATGTTCTCCTTTATAATTTTTTAAAATCTGGTAATACACTATCTGTAGCTGTTATTCCAGTCCCTATGCTTTTCTAAAACTTTTTTAAAATCACCACTCCTAGTGTAGCAACAAAATGATATTTTCTTGTTCCTAATCTTAGAACGTACCTGGGAAAGCCAAAGTGGTGTAGTTTTTAGTTCCTGTTGTGTTTGTGAAAGAAATAACCAAAGCTAAAAGATACTAAAATTTTACCCAGAAATGTTCTTACCTTTTCCTCCTGCTTTTGTTATAAAAGCATTTACAATTTCTTTGGCAGTGGAACGGGTTGCCTTTTATATCCATTTCATTTTCAATGATGATGTTTTTGTGGCCAGTTACTCTTGCGTGTTCATATCCAATGTGAACAGCGTCAGGACAACAAAGATTTATGGGACTGGGTCTGAACTACACCACAGAGTTTACCCCCCACCTCCACCCCATCACTCCACACAGCAAGTTTTGATCCTGTGCCATGACCAATCAACTTAATAAATGCAATTCAGGGAATTAAATATTAATATTTTTACATATTCTTATATAGCAGAGAGTTTATAGGTGTGAACATAATTAATAAAGGTATTAAAGTACATTTGCTGGACTTTCAGCGAGACAACCTGTGTTAGCTGACTGTTCTCTTTGTGGTTCACTGAAGTATGAGTTTTACAAGTTTTTGTAAGGTTCATCTGTGGGAAGGAGGAATGAAGCCATCCAGGGACTAGAGAATTTCTATATCTCTTTAACAGATAGCCTGTCTGTTCTCTATGGAGCAACACCAACAGTCTCTATGCCAGCACACTGGAATATTCTCCTTGCCATGGAAGGATGTGCAGAGGGTCAGCAGGCTGCTGGATAAATTAAGGTAAAAATGAAAATGTGAAGTTTTGCGTGAACTGACCTTTATCGATTGTGATAGTGCAAGAAATTCTTACGAATCAGATTCAAAAGGCTTGACGTCAGTAAAGTTTCAAAATAATAAATGAATAGCAATGCTTGAAATGTTGTTAAATATTGCAATTTTCTTCATTTGTTTGTAAATTGTAGAAGGTGTAAGTTGCCTACGAAGTGAAAGGAGGGCTCTAATACATCCGTGACAATTAATGGCTGACAGGATGCTGTGCTTGAGCAGTTTATGAATGTCAGATGAACCCCAAGATTGAATTACTACCTCAAAGTCCATGCCAGACATTTATTATTTGAGGTAATATATAGATTTAATATTATGCGACAGACTGAGCGGGGTAGAGGCAGCGTGAGGTAGATGGAAAAGTAATAAAGATGGTGGTGATCTAGGAGCTGCCAGTATATGGCATCACATGACTGATACCATGCAGAAGCAGTGTTTCTTGTTCAAGCAAATTACAGCAAAATGTACCTCATACTGTGTATCATTTCTAATTATTGTACGTCCACAAAGGCTCAGCAAGACTGAATCTGAGTTTCCAGTAATCTAAAAACAGTGACGCTATCTCTTATTTATTGTTAATTACAAGCTCATTTGTAAATGCACTTCTCACCTGGAAGTTAGACCAATCTCTAAACTGGTGGGTGCTGCTAAGGCCCTTGGAATTGCTTCCATCCTCTTGGCCGTGACCTGTAATGGAGCCTGTACAACCCCAATTAGTGAATAATGCAGACTTTGTATTTACCTACTGCAGTTGCCAGCTTGTTGGCAGAATAAATATTATAATTTTCTTAGAATGATAATGTGTGGGGGTGGCACGATGGTGTGGTGGTTAGCATAATTCCTTTACATCGCCTGTGGTTACCCATTGAGGCTTGACTCTTGCCTCTGTCTGTAAAGAGTTGATGTGCTCTGCCTGTGGCCTCGTGGGCTTCCTTTGGGTGCTGCGGTTTCCTCCCACATTCCAAAGCACACAGTTATGGTTAATGAGTTGTGCCCATGCTATGTTGGCCTTGGATGCATGAATCGTGGGCTGCCAGAGCACAAACCTCAGACTGTGTTGGTCGTTGACTCAAAACATCACATTTCTCTGAATGTTTCAGTGTTTCAATATGCAAGCGACCAATAAACTAATCTGCTTGCTTGGACAACTTTCGCAAGGGTCATTTGTACAGTGATTGTGGTTCGTGACTCATGACGACTTATTATTGTACCGGTAAAAAGTAATTAATTCAGCTGCAATCCAATCACAAGCAAGAGAAAATCTGCAGATGCTGGAAATCCAAGCAACACACACAAAATACTGCAGGAACTCAGCAGGCCAGGCAGCGTCAATGGAAAAGACTAAATAGTCGAAGTTGCAGGACAAGACCTTTCGGCATGACTGGAGAAAAGAAGCTGAGGAGTTCTTTTAAAATGCGGGGGGAGTGGAGGGAGAAACACAAGGTGATAGATGAAACCTGAAGGGGGAGGAATTCAGTTGCAAGTCTGTGAAAAGGAATTGCAGAGTTTATAATGTCTACAAGAAAGTACATAGAATTACCCAGGAATTTACAGTACAGAAACAGGCCAATCAGCCCAGCTGGACTACTTACAGGCTTATACTGTATGCAAGCCTCCTATCAAACTAACATCATCTTACCTGTTCAACATACAGTATATATTTATGTCTTTCCCTCTCATCTGCCTGGATAAATTGAATTGTGCTATTCAAAACATAGATTAATATAGGCAGAATTTTTCAAACTTACTGAGCCAAACAAATACAAAGCAGAAGTTCAAAGTGAATTTATTATCAAGGTACATATATGTCACCATATACAACCCTGAGATTCATTTCTTGCAGGCATACTCAACAATTCCATAGAATAAGAACCATAACAGGTTCAAGAGGATGATGGTTGAGGAATAATAACTGATCCTGAAGCTGGTGGTGTGGGTCCTAAGGCCCCTGTTCCTTCTTCCTAATGGCAGTGGCGTGAAGAGAGCATGTCCAGTGTGGTGGTGGTCTGTGATGATGGATGCTGCTTTCCAACGACAACATTTCGTGTAGATGTGCTCAATGGTGGGTGGGGGGGGGGGGTGCTTTACATGTGATGGACTGGGCCGTATCCACTACTTTCTGCAGGATTTTCTGTTCAAGGGCATTGGTGTTTCCATACCAAATTGTGATGCAGCCAATCAATATACTCTCCACCACACATCGAGAGAAGTTTAGATGTCATGCTGAATCTTTGCAAGCTTGTAAGGAAGCAGAAGCACTGCCGTGCTTTCTGCGTCGTTACACTTATGTGCTAGGTACAGGATAGGTCCTCCGAAATAGTAACACCAAGGAATTTAAAGTTGCTGACCCTCTCCACCTCATCTTCTGATGAGGACTGGCTCATGGACCTCTGCTTTCCTTCTGCTAAAGTCAATAATCAGCTCTTTGGTCTTGCTGACAATGAGCGCAAGGTTATTATGGCACCACTCGACCAGATTTTCAGTCTCCCTCCTATATGCTGATTCATCACCACTTTTGATTTGGCCCATGACAATGGTGTCATCAGCAAACTTGAATATGGCATTGGAACTGTATTAGCCGCACAGTCATTAAGTGTAAGGTGAGTAGATCAGGGGGCTAGGCACACAGCCCTGTGGTGCATCTGTGCTGATGAAGATTATGGAGGAGATGCTGTGCCAATCCAAACTGACTGGGGTCTACATGTGGGGAAATCAAGGATCCAATTGCACAAGGAGCTATTGAGGTCAAGGTCTCAAAGCTTATCACACCCAAGAACAAATGAACAGCCTTCCTTTGAAATATGGGTTACTTTTCATATCTCATATCACCAAAACAATAACCCAAGGTGCATCATAATATTTGTATCTGAAAGCTGAAATGTGCATTGCTACACTTTAGTGTACATTGTCGTTTGATTCCAATGAACAAAAAAGCAGTTGCATATCAATCACATCATTCTTAGATGCATGAGGTCCAAGATCTCATGGCCATGCACCTGTTGTGCCAATTCAGGCATGTATAGTGGCACCCAATCATTTGTTAGGCATAATGAGACATAGAGTCATAGAAAACGTCAGCCCATTCAGTCCATGCTGAACCATTTAAACAGCCTAGTCCCACTGACCTGCACAGGGACCATAGCCCTCCATCCCCCTCACAAATGTTGCAATGTTTCTGGGATTTTCATCCTCATTCATGTGTCTGCAGGAAAATGTAAACCATTCATAATGAAGCTGGTGGCTGGTGAGGCCCATGTCTGCTGCAGACACAGAAATGTGCAGGATAATCCCAGTAACGTTGTATAAAGTCTGTGGAAAACAACACTGCAGAGGTACTATACCAAGCTCACCTTCCCCTTGTGTTGCACAACACCTCACCCTGAGTAGAGCCTAAGGGCTGACTGTTGGACCAACATCTGCTCTCCGGGAACCTCCTTACTCAACCCTTGCAGCCGACCCCAACACTATTCCCCACTCCCTTGCTGATCCTTGGCTGTTAACTCCCACCTCTACACTGATCCCTACTGCCTAATGCCTCTCACACATCACCTGGTCCCCCAACCATTTATGGCTGTTGAACATGACTATCAACCCCCACCCTTTCAGTTCCAGAGGTGATTGTGAAATCAGAATCAGGATCAGGTTTATTATCACCAGCATGTGACGTGAAATTTGTTAGCTTAGCAGCAGCAGTTCAATGCAATACATAATCTAGCAGAGAGAGAAAAACAAATAAAACATAATAATAAATAAACAAGTAAATCAATTACAGTATGTATATTGAACAGATTTTTTAAAATGTTGAAAAGCAGAAATACTGCATATTAAAAAAAGTGAGGTAGTGTCCAAAATCTTCAATGTCCATTTAGGAATCGGATGGCAGAGGGGAAGAAGCTGTTCCTGAATCGCTGAGTGTGTGCCTTCAGGCTTCTGTATCTCCTACCTGATGGTAACAGTGAGAAAAGGGCATGTCCTGGGTGCTGGAGGTCCTTAATAATGGACGCTACCTTTCTGAGACACCACTCCCTAAAGATGTCCTGGGTACTTTGTAGGCTAGTACCCAAGATGGAGCTGACTAGATTTACAACCTTCTGCAGCTTCTTCCGGTCCTGTGCAGTAGCCCCTCCAAACCAGACAGTGATGCAGCCTGTCAGAATGCTCTCCACAGTACAACTATAGAAGTTTTTGAGTGTATTTGTTGACATGCTAAATCACTTCAAACTCCTAATGAAGTATAGCTGCTGTCTTACCTTCTTTATGACTACATCGATATGTTGGGACCAGGTTAGATCCGCAGAGGTCTTGACACCCAGGAACTTGAAGCTGCTCACTCTCTCCACTTCTGATTCCTCTATGAGGTTTGATATGTGTTCCTTCATCTTACCCTTCCTGAAGTCCACAATCAGCTCTTTCGTCTTACTGATGTTGAGTGCCAGGCTGTTGCTGTGGCACCATTCCACTAGTTGGCGTATCTCACTCCTGTATGCCCTGTGACTGTGAATTAATTACATTTATGCAGCATTTAGTCAGACAGACTAAATAGTCATGGCAAAGACAGATGCAGTGCTGATACAGGCAAATGAAAATAAGCATAGATGGGTATTATGTTTTGTAACTCAAATACACAAAATTCATTGAAAGAAAATGGCGGGAACACCAGGAGATGCTTGTAAACTTCGTCTTTGCTTTTTAGCGAAGTGCGCACTTATGACACAGTAGCATAATGACGCATGCCGTTCACATAGTTTTACATACTGTAAGACCAAAAGACCATAAGACATAGGAGCAGAATTAGGCCATTCAGCCCATCGAGTCTGCTCCGCCACTCTGTCATGGCTAATCCCAGATCCCACTCAACCCCATACACCTGCCTTCTTGCCATATCCTTTGATGCCCTGACCGATCAGGAAACTATCAACTTACACCTTAAGTATACCCACAGACTTGGTCTCCACCACAGTCTGTGACAGAGCATTCCACAGATTACCTATTCTCTGGCTAAAAAATTTCCTCCTTACCTCTGCTCTAAAGGGTTGCCCCTTAATTTTGAGACTGTGCACTCTAGTTCTAGATACCCCCACCACAGAAAACATCATCTCTCCATCCACCCTATCTAGTCCCTTCATTCGGTAGGTTTCAATGAGATCCCCCACATTCTTCTAAATTCCAGTGAGTACAGGCACTAAGCTGCCGAACACTCCATTATGTTAACCCCTTCATTCCTGGAAACATCCTTGTGAACCTCCTCTGGACTCTCTCCAATGACAACATGTCCTTTCTGAGATATGGGTCCCAAAACTGTTGACAATACTCCAAGTGCGGCCTGACTAGTAACCTGTAATAAGTTATGTAAACAACAAAGAATGCTTAATCAAACAATATATCTACAATATTACTGAAATATTAAGACCTTAATCTTTTCAAGTACTCATTTTTGATCACTTCTGTAGTCCCTCACCACAACTGGTTGTCCAGGACTGAAACACTGAACCTCCTTGTTTGAAGATCCCTTGATCTGTCTTAGTTGTTTACCCTGCACACGCCTTCTGATAATGTGTTTGTCAGATCCAAGTGTGAGTGCAAGGGACAACCCAAGAACGGCATTACTGGTGGTCTGTGCCTCATTGCGATATGGAAGAAGGAAATTGGTGAGCTTCTGATTCAGTACTAGTGTAGTGTGTTCTGCTGACGTTGCATTTATAGACTCTGGACAAACCTTTCCCCCAAGCCATTTGTAACTGGGTGGTATGGTGCAGAGGTTCGTCTTCAGGAACAACTGAAACTGTTCAGCAACAAATTGTGGTCCATTGTTACTCACGAAGTGTTCTAGAACACCCAGTCCTTGAGAAGATGCTTCTCAATGCATTAACAGTGTGTGAGACTGCAGTGGAGCTTTTGGGAACTCTTTTGGTCACTTTGTAGCTGCATCTGCTACTTACGATAAATTTGTATTTATGAATGCTCTGGCAAAATCCACATGAATCCTCTCACAGGGAAATGCAGGCCACTCCCAGCGATGGAGAGGCACTGCTCTTGGCATCTTCTGGATACGCTGGCATCCCACACAGTGCATGGAAAGCTGCTCAATCTACTGATCT
Source organism: Mobula birostris (assembly GCF_030028105.1). Taxonomy (NCBI): domain Eukaryota; kingdom Metazoa; phylum Chordata; class Chondrichthyes; order Myliobatiformes; family Myliobatidae; genus Mobula; species Mobula birostris. Next base: position 167,381,757 of record NC_092375.1, on the reverse strand, counting down.
ACCTAAGGCCACCAGACTAGACAAAGCTTCCTGCCAAATTTCTCATTTTGACCACACTTGGAATACTGGCATATAGCTCCTTCAACACTTTAGCTCGTGGCTTGGATGTTACAACTCTAAGAATCCACACAAGACAACCTTCATCAAGGGCAGGTTCATCAAGGTGGTGGTAAAAATGTGGGAACTGGAGATTCTGCTGCACATTCCAGCCATTTTGAGTGGCCATGCAGACCTGAGACAGTGTGCCGTCATTTCTGGTTTCCCTTTGGATCATCTGTGCCGTAACAGGAGATTTTCAATTTTTGTTAGGGAGAATATGTCAAGAAGAGCGTCCACTTCTGTAAATTTTTCAGGAATTTCCTTTTCTGAGGGAAAACAGGACAATTCATCAGCATTTCCATGATTAAATGTCCTCTTGAATTTAATCTTGTAAATGTGTCCTCCATCTCTGGCATTCTTTCTGTTGCTGTTAGTGAGCCACCCTCCTCTGTACTGAAAATGGACATTAATGGTTGATGATCAGTAATGAGTGTAAAAACTCTCTCCTGTACAACGACTGGTTGAAACATTTTACATCCCAAACCAGACTCATGGCCTCTCTGTCCGTCTGTGCATAATTTTTCCCTGCAGTGGCAACATTACATGATGCAAAGGCTATGAGGTGTTCACTTCCATCACTTATAACATGCGACATAACCACACCTTCACCATTCGGAGAGGCATCTCGGGCAAGCTTCACTGGATGATGTGGTCATAATGTGTATGTACAGTGTCACCATTTCCTTTGCCTTTTGGAAAGCAACCTCACACTGCTCTGCCCATTGCCATTTCTTCCCAATCTGTATTAATAACTTAAAGGGAATGAGCTTATTAGCCAGATTTCATAGGAACCTGTTATAGTAATTGACAAATTCCAAAAAGGACCTGAGAGGTAATGTTGCAGCTATATAGGACCCTGCTCAGACCCCACTTGCAGTACTGTGCTCAATTCTGGTCACCTCACTACAGGAAGGATGTGGAAGCCACAGAAAGGGTGCAGAGGAGATTTACAAGGATGTTGCCTGGATTGGGGAGCATGCCTTATGAGAATAGGTTGAGTGAACTTGGCCTTTTCTCCTTGGAGCAATGGAGGATGGAGAGGTGACCTGATAGAAGTGTTCAAGGTAACGAGAACCATTAATGGTGTGGATAGTCAGAAGCTTTTTCCCAGGGTTGAAATGGCTAGCACGAGAGGGCATAGTTTTAAGGTGCTTGGAAGCAGGTAGAGAGGAGGTGTCAGGGGTAAGTTTTTTATGCAGAGAGTGGTGAGTGCTGGAATGGGCTGCTGGCGGCGGTGGTGGAGGTGGAAATGATAGGGTCTTTTAAGAGACTCCTGGATGGCTACATGGAGCATTGAAAAATAGAGGGCTATGGGTAAAGCCCAGGTAGTTTTAAGGTAGGGACATGTTCGGCACAGCTTTGCAGGCCAAAGGGCCAGTATTGTGCTGTAGGTTTTCTGCGTTTCTATGTAACTGTGACATGTCATTTGCCCTTAGGGCATCCACCACTGCTTGAATTTTCTCAGCACACTTGTGCAAATCTTGTGTGTCAATGGTGTGACCATAGTAAGTGATACTTGGTTTAAAGAATTCACACTAGTTGCATCATGCTCTGAACTCATAATCGTTTTTAGCATTGTTTTGAGATTTTGGAGATGTACCTTGTCATCCTTACCAGTAACAATGTTGTCATCCAGGTAACAGTGAGTGCCTGGGCAAGCTTGCACCACCTGGTCCATAGCTTTCTTTAATCCTGCATTGGTCTGGTGTATGTGAGCCCCTGCCACAACAGTAACACAATTTGTTACCAGGCCAGTTTCTGTTAGATGTTGTAGTTTTGTTGATGCTCATTTTCATTCCTGACTGTAACTTAATTGCGTCTCTCTGTGTTTTTTTTTCCATTGATACAACGATTTGAACCGCTCACAAACAACAGAAAATCTGTAGATGCTGGAAATCCAAGTAACACACACAAAATGCTGGAGGAACTCAACAGGCCAGGCAGCATCGATGGGAAAAAAGTACAGTTGGCATTTTGGGCCGAGACCCTTCGGCAGGACTGGAGAAAAAGAGATGAGGAGTCAGGGTTAGAGGGTGGGGGGAGGGGATGGAGAAACACAAGGTGATAAGTGAAACTCGGGGGGGGGGACAGGGTGAAGTAAAGAGCTAGGAAGATGATTGGTGAAAGAAATACAGGGCTGGAGAAGGGGGAAACTAATAGGAGAGGACAGAAGGCTATGGAAGAAAAAAAAGGGGGAGGAGCACCAGAGGGAGGCAATGGGCAGGCAAGGAGACAAGGTGAGAGATGGAAGGAGGGGGGCATTACCGGAAGTTTGAGAAATTGATGTTTATGCCATCAGGTTGGAAGCTATCCAGACAGAATATATTGTGTTGCTCCTCCAACCTGAGTGTGGTCTCATCATGACAGTAGAGGAGGCCATGGTCTGACATGTTGGAATGGGAATGGGAAGTGGAATTAAAATAAGTGGACACTGGGAGATCCCACTTTTTCTGGCGGAGAGACTGTAGGTGTGTCAGGTCTCACCAATATACAAGAGGCCACACTGGGAGCACTGGATACAATAGATGACTCCAACAGACTCACAGGTGAAATGTTGCCTCACCTGGAAGGACTGTTTAGGGCCCTTGAGTGATAGTGAGGGAGGAAGTGTAGGGGCAGGTTTAGCACTTGTTCCACTTGCAAGGATAAGTGCCAGGAGGGAGTTCAGTGGGGAAGGATGAATGGACAAGGCATTTCAACAGCTCTTTTAAATATAAGTTGTGCTTCAGTAAGTAGCTGTTTTTGAAAGCTTTCTTTTGCGACTCCACAAACAAATCCATTTCTTATTGCATCATTAAGCCCATCTGACACTGCTCAGACAATCTCTTGAATTCAGCCATGTATGCTGAAATGGACTCCCCTTCCTCTTCATTCTGCTTATGAAATGTTCTGCAATCAACAGTGGTCTAGGTTCTAAATATTCCTGCATTACTTTCACAATATTGGCAAAGTTCATTTTGCTGCTTTGGTTGGATCGGTCAAACTTCTAAGCAAATTGTATGCTCTTCCATTCAGTATGCACTCAGCCAAAATGGCACTCGCTTCTCATTGGCTATTACATTTGCTTCAAAATACTGCTCAATTCACTTAGTATATAACCGCCAGTTATCTCTTGTGCAATCAAATGCATCTATCTTTCTGATAGAGACAGCCATTTCTGCTGTTTTTCTATTTATGATTATTATCACTGATACTCACTGTTATGAAACCACATGCTGCATTTTTTATTTTAACTCAATTGTCTCGCTGCACTTCAATAGGTAGGTAGTCTTCTCGAGTTCATTTTAAAAATTCTTCATCATCCCTGTTATGTTTTGCAACTCCAATATAGAAAACTAATTGAAGGAAAAACAAGGGGACTGGGAGATTCATGTAAACTTCTTTTTTATTCTTTAGCAAGGTATGTTCATGTGATGTGGTAGCTTAATAACTTACGCCATTCACGTACTTTCACATATAACCTGTAATAAATGATGTAAACAACAAAGAATGTTTAATCAAACAACATATCTACAATAAGACTCAAATATTACTGAAGTATTAATACTCTCCAATGGGCAAAAGGTTTGCATGGATGTATTGGGCTGAAGGGCCTGTTTATGCTGCACAACTCTATGATTAATTGATTTGTGACTGCCAACAGGCCCTCCTGATGCCATATTCTGGCCACTCAACTCCATGGATACAAAAAAAAAATCTGCAGATGCTGGAAATCCAAGCAACAATCACAAAATGTTGGAGGAACTCAACAGGCCGGGCAGCATCTATGGAAAATAGCAAGCAGTTGACATTTCAAGTCGAGACTCTTCATCAAGGCTGGAAAAAAGATGAGAAATCAGAACGAAAAGGAGAGAGGAGGGGAGGAAGAAGTACAAGGTGGTAGGTGAGGGGTGAAACTGAGAGTGGGTGAAGTAAAGAGCTGGGAAGTTGATTGGTGAAAGAGATAAAGGGTTGAAGAAGGGGCAGTCTGATAGGAGAGGGTAGAAGACCACAGAAGACAGGAAGGGGGAGGAGTACCATAGGGCGGTGGTGGGCAGGTAAGAGATGGAAATGGGAATGGGGGATTGATGAGGAGGGGCAGTTAACTGAAGTTTGAGAAATCGATGTTCATGCCTCCAGGTTGGAGGCTTCGCGGATGGAATATAAGGTGTTGCTCCTCCAATCTGAGTGTGGCCTCATGGTGGCAGTAGAGAAGGTCATGGACTGACATGTGGAATAGGAATGGAAGTAGAATTACAATGATTACTTCTTCCTCCCCTCCCCCCACCTTCTTGCTCTGACTTCTCGTCTGTTTTTCCAGCCCTGATTAAGGGTCTCGGCCCGAAAAGTTGACTGTTTACTCTTTTCCATAGATGCTGCCTGTCCTGCAGAGTTCCTCCAGCATTTTGTGTGCGTTGCCTCCATTGACACCTGGCTGTTGAACTTCATTTCAATCAATGAATGCCGACCATGCTTGCCATTATGTTCTTTACCCCAACTTGGCCTTTCTCCCTTCTCTTCAGTCACCCTTCCTTGCCCCCAGAGTTTGGAGCCAGTGGGTCTGTTCCCATGCTATATGATTCTATTGACTCTTTTTGCATGATCACCTTTGTGTTCTTTGCAATGGGAAACTGTGTAAAATAAAGGTATTTAAATGTGTAAGGTAGGTTTATTAGCTGTAACTTTATATACTATTGGAGTTTTCAATTCTGAAACAGATAGACATGGTGAATGCTGAGAAAATGTTTTTTCCAAGTGATGGGAGTCTAGAACTAGGGGTACAGTCCCAGAAAAAAACAGGGTCATGCATTTAAGATACAAATAAGGAGGAATTTCTTCTCTCAGAAGGCTCTTTGGAATTCTTCACCACAGGAAGCTGTGGGAGATGAAGACTTTCATGATAAAATGACAAACGTTTAAACTGCCAGAAAATACTGATGCTACTGTTCCGCCTCCTCAAGATATTTGACTGAGAACAGCTAAGCAATATTAGGACACTCTCAGACCACTTCAGGCAATGGAAGTTCTTTGTGAACCTCAGCAGGCAAGTGCCCTGATCATCAACTGTCACACTGCTGATCATGAACTGAAGGTCATCTCTGGAGGACTAATATACCTTGGAGGAACCCTTGACTCTCCCTGAATTTAGGACACATTACATAGACCTGTTGGAACAAAGAGCATAAGAAAATAGGTCATAAAAACTTGTATTCCCTTTCCTAGAGCACACATCAAGATGTGCAAGACTCCTGTATTCTCACAGCTCTAGTAGAGCATTTAACTACTGGGTCCTAGTATGGCTGGGAAATTTACACATCAGACTGGGAAAACCCTAATAAACACAGCCATGACAACGGTCTAAAGTGCAGAAAGTGATTCAACTCTGTGATGACTGACTGTGTATAGTGTTGCATTGACCTTGGTGCAGAGATATCAGCAAACAGACTGAACAACCTGGACCTCTGAACAGCATTAGCTCTGTGGCTAATTCACGTTAACTCAAAGCCATCAATCCATGCCATTTCGGCCTAATGGAGGGAGTAATGTGATAGGAACAACATGCCAAACAAATTATTACTCCTCAACCATTAGGATCTTGAACCAAATGGGGATAACTTCACTTGCCCCATCACCAAGTGGTTCCCGCAACCTATGGACTCATTTTCATCTCATGTTCTTGATATTTATTGCTTATTTATTTATTATTATTATCTCTGTTTTTTTCTCTTTTGTATTGCACAGATTCCTGTGGGGGTGTGCCTTTTTCTGGTAGTCAAAAGCCGCTTCCATTGTGATTGGTTAGTTTAGAAACTGCTGCTGCTTTTCCCATTGAATAACTGCCTGGTGTCCAGTTTCAAATATCTTGGGAATATATAAAGTAGCATGTGGAAGGAGCTTGTTCCCTTCTTCCTATGTTTAAGGCAAGGATGCACAAGACAATTGAGAAAATATGCTCTATATGAGCTTTTAATTAAGCATGTTAAAACGTGAACCTAATTCAACATTACACACAGTTTTTTGTCTTTTGCACATTGGTTGTTTGCCTGTCCTGTTAGGTGTGGTACTTCATTGATTCTATCATCTTTCTTGGATTTACTGAGTAGAAAACAAATCTCTGGGTTGTATATTCTGACATATGTGTACTTTGATAATAAATCAATTTACTTTACTTTGAAGCTTGAAACAGTTTATCACCTATTATATAAAAGTACAATCATGTTCAGGGGCATCCCATGCAGAATATAGACAAGCATCACCTGATACCACATTATCCATGGAAGAAAAGGTCATCAGTGGTAATGCTGGATATCTGAAACCACCTCCATATGTGACCTCAACCATCAGAAAGACAATGGACCACATCCTGAAGCATTTCCCAAGATAAAGGTCTGCTGGCAGTTTCTGAAACATCCAACGAGGAAAACCCGAGCCATAATCTGACTTCTAAAAATACTGCACATCACAAATTAGCACTGTGGATCTAATTACAATGTAATCTATGAAACACTGCTTTATTGAAATAAAAGATTGACTCAACATGATCAGCATTTTACTGGAATACGTAAGAAGTATCTTTGTGTTTTTTGTATTTAGAAAAACATACAACTATTAAATACTTACATAAAAAAAATTTAAGCACATCATCTAATTTTTTACATTCCTCCACCTACTCCTGCACAATTAGAAATTCTGCTGGGGAAGAATTTTGTATAAAAGTAGGAGGCAGTGATAGTGGATACATTTCATGTAAAATTCTGAATATCTGAGGTTTGAAAAAATCACAAACGTATTGTCACTATTCAAGTAAAGGGGAAGCTGGAAGGCAGGAATGTATAGATCATTTAGTATACTGTTTGTTATTACAAAAACTGTGGTATATATTATTAGGTAGGTAATAGCAGGACATTGGGAAAACCTTAAGACAATTAAACGTGGTTTATGAAATTGAAATTGTGTTTGATAAATTTGCTAGAGCTCTTTGAGGATGTAACAAGCAGGGTGCACAAAGGGCAACCAGTAGGTGTAATGTCTGCATTTCCATAAGGCATTTAACACCAAAGCAATTGCATTAAGAGTGCACAAGGATAATATATTTTAGTAGAAAACTGAGAGTCAGGATAAGTGGTCATTTTGGAGTTGCAGTCTGTAACTAGTGGGATGCTAGGACTTACCTGCTTATACTCTATTGACCATTTGGATGGAGGGATCAAATGTAGAGTACCTTCGCGATGATACAAAGCTGCAAAAGCAGTGCCATGGACACAAAGCATTTGTAAGAAAAAGAATTAGAGAAATTAAGTGAGTGGCCATGTGGAGTATAATATGGGAAAATGTGAGGTTATTCACTTTGGAAGAATGAATGAGAACGAAAATCATTATTTAACCAGAGTGAGGCTATAAATGGAATAAAATGGATGTGATTGTTCTACATGAAAACAAAATGTTTGTAATAGTGTACAGCAAATAATCAGAAAAATCAATTTAGTCCCTTCATCCAATTAATCTGGAAAGCCATTACTTCAAGGGGTACTAAGCATGAAAGTAGAAGAAGTTGATGTAACATTAGAAGGCAGAGCCAAAACTGCAACAGGAGGAATTGTGTACACAATTGGTCTCCATATTTAAGCAAAGATTTGCTTGCATTAGAGACTGTGCAGAGAAGCTTCACAAAGTTCATTCTTGGAGTGAGAGATTTGAACTTTGAACAAAAGTTAGAGTATATCCGAACTATCTTATTTAAACAGTGACATTTCTGAAGGATGCCAACAGGGTGGTACAAGAGGAAGTTTCCTCCTGTGGGACTATCTAAGACAAGGGGTCACCTACTTAAGGGAAAGATGAGGAGGAATTTCTTCTTTCAGAGGGTCATGAGTCTTTGGAATTCTTTACCTCAAAGAACTTTGGAGGTAGACTCCTCAAGAGGTATTCAAGACAGAAAAATGATAAAAGGACAAAGGGATATGGGGAGAGATCAAGTGTGGTTGAGGTCAAAATTCTTTCAGCTATAATTTTACTGAATGAGAGAGATAACTCATAGGATCAAACAACCTCATTTTGCTCCCACTTCTTGTATTGTTTAAAATAAACCCACTTAAGGCAAGGCCACTCAATAATCTTTAATTCCAGCTATCAACCAACTCCACAATTCTTTTTCCTAATCTCCATCCTACTTGAATGGTTTTATGAATGAATGTTCTCTAACCTATATTGGGAGCATCCTTATAAAATATGAATCCTGAGGGATGTCATAGGATTGAACGCATGTAATTTATTGAAAACCTAGGAAGAATCATGCAGTTAAAAACCAATGGTGTGCCCCTTAGCTTAGTGCATGTAGGGTTCCCCATGTACCTGTGCAGCTGGTACTGGCCCAAGCACACAAATCATAATAATGGTAAAGTGAAATGTATTTTCCATCAACATCTACTTTCACACAGTGTTACATTTTACCATTTATTTACCCTACAATGGTTTCATCAGAGTGATTTAAATTGTTACAGAAAGCAGTTATGTACACCGATTGCAGTCCCAGACCGACACAAAAGTTTTTCCTCATTGTACTCAATTGACAGGGCTATATAATATGCCTCATCTCGATTTATTTATCCCCTTCCCATTTGGCGCCTTGCCAGAGTCATATTCTAGTATGTCTGGCACTGGCTTTATCGTATCTAAGCCTAGTGTTCCTTTCAGCTCACACTGCATGTGGTTTCATAAACATCCAGACCTTCTCTGCATTATTCTTTATTTTTCAAACTCTAAGTGTCTTAAATAGAACAGTTCCTTTGTCAAAACTGCCACTTATTTATGTGTTATGTATTCTTTATAATGTATTCTAAATGGCAATTTCTCACCCAATCGTCATAAATGAATATGTAGATTGATCTCATTTTAAAATGTCTCCTGCTGTTCCTCACTATGTAAAAGTCTGAAATGGAGTACAATATAAATCACAACCTTGAGCTGTTCTTTTTTTTAAAATGGCCCTTACAAAGGATTTTATAACAATCCATTTACATGTTGTAAAGGGTAAAATCGACAGTTGGAAAATTTAGAATACAAAGGAGCTGCTTAACTTGTCAATCAGTATCTGAAAAAAAAATGAGCAAAAAACAAAGTGCTGGAGGAACTCAGCAGATCTGGCAGCATCTGTGGAGGCAGAGGGACTGTCAGCACTTTGTGTCAAGAACCTGCATCAAAGGACTGTTTGATTTTTTGTTTTGGTTCTGATGAAAAGTCAAGTGTATTATCATAACTTCTTTTTTGCTTGTCAATAGACTTTCTGGGCATCATCAGCAGGTCTTGCTTATTCTATACAAGCTCTTCGGATTAGTTTCAATTTTAAAGGGACATTACATTGGAAATTTTCCAAAATCGGGGTCACGCAGGGTCACAGATCCTGAACGCGTACCTGTACAGTGAAAGGAAGACTTGCCCTTACCTTGGCAATCTCATACTTCATGATGCATCCTCAAATACACATTTTACTTCTCTAGTAGAGTTAAGTGTTAGAAACTCAGACCTACCAACAATGTCCTACAGATCTGTATAGAAAATCTGTTTTTTTTGCTTAAAATGAGTTGCCAATATCATAAATGGAAGCCTATGATGTATCTTTATTGTATCCTTTAGGTATAACTACCCAGATTGTTCCTGTCCACCGTGTGTGGCCTTGGATACAGCTATTAACTGAAAGTTAAGGTACCAGATGAAAGGTTTTTCAGTTTAAGTGCCTTTGTTTAAACGGTATTACCATCCTGTTAATGCGATGTTGCGGTGATCTTTAGTGACCTGCAGTAATTAAACTGTGAACACATGCCTTTTAGCTGCAAAGCTGGCATTTTCATTCGTTACATTTTTGTCTTTGTACATTCAATTCCAAAGCAAAATTACTTCATTCAGAAGAGAATCAGTCAGGAGGGAAACGTGAGACTGCAGTAGTAGCAATAAATAGGTTCCTTGAATATATCAAATGATAGCCTTGTGCTCAAGAACGCTATTGGAAAAAAAAACTCCCGGAAAATAGATTAAAACTAAATAGCTCAGCACTAGTCAAAAAAGACAGAATTATAGTAATTTTCAAAAGTTTATGAATCTTTACGATGCCTCTGTGTTTTTGACTTCCTCTTGATGGGGAGGAACAGTCTGGTTCGATTCCTCAGAAACACAAGTTAAAACATTGCTGTTCTGCTGAGTAGAGAGAGCTGCTGATAAGTGATTCATCTTGGATTTACTCTCCTAAAATGTAAACAAGAACAGAGGAGTTCCTTTCAGGCAGCTGTAAAAGAGCTTGAACTTTTATGACAACTTTTATGGTGTCAGATCAATCCTGCTGCTTTCGGATGAAAAGCCAGTGCAGAAGTGGAGGTATCTACTTAGCACAAATTGTAAGATAAATAGACGGCAGCAGGCTATGTACTTTCAGGCAAAGATGTTTGTTTCCATAAATGTACAACGGTACGCTGTGTAATCATTCAGTTTCTGCGTTGGGTGTAAAGTCCCATTTCATCTACTACAACCAAAGTGTGTGCTGCCCGTCTGTGTGACATTCCAGCCTTATCAACCTGTTTATCAGACACAGGTCAGTCAACAGCCATTGTGACTTTGCACTTAAGACTTGAACGAATAAACGTGATTATCTCCCTGCAGCACACAAGCTAGGATGCTTTCTAAACACACAGCAAGTGGAATTGAAATTTTTCGGTGACTTGTCCTCTGGTTATGTATACACTTGACACAGGGGTGAAAGTTTATACTTTAATTATAAGCAGTCTAGTGCATGGCACCATTTATCATGCAAAAGTGATCCTATTAGAATACTATTGAGCTGGTGACATTTCTTTACACAGAAACTAATGCCCTGTTCACATGGAAGATTGAATTCTCCTCACATCTATTAGCCCAAACTCAATTTGATCACCTGGCATCTGCCTCCCAAACAAACCATCACTGAAAGGTAACCTGATATACGTATAATGTTGTAGAAGGTGACAGAAAATCGGAGGGGGGGTGCAGTTTTTCTGCTTCTGCTAGTATGAATTTTGATTCCAATCTCTTTTAGAATTGAAACCACCAATTAAGACATAGGCATTTTCTCTCTGCAGTAAAAAGCGAACTAGTTCTGCCCTATTTGTATAAAGTATTCTAATTCAAAGCAGCTGAAGATGCAGTACACAAAACAAATTAGCAGGTGTCCTGTAAATAGAGGGTCGGGAGTTAATGCATTCATAATACTACAGGAAAAAAAAGCCACAAAATGGAGGAAGGTGCAATGAATATGTCATGTGATAATGAATTCTTCCTTAGTTTAATCCCAGCAATGAAATCACAGTAGAGCTGCCTAGATCTGGATGAATGCTTACAGACATAACAATAAAAATGGCGCCAGGCAAGCTACACTATGTAGGAATGTCAAAGCCAGCTGTTAAAGATTGTGCCACTTCAGTAAGCAGACACCATTTCTGTACTGACAATCAGCAACACTCCATCTTGTATGAAGAGTTATGGAGAAAAGAGCAGTATCGAAAAATCATAGATAGAAAAGTTGCCTTCACACATCCATGAATTTGCTGTCTGTGATGTCTCTCAGAGACTGCAATACCAACAAATAAAAAGCTTCTCCGCATTCTCTTGCACCAATTAGAGCTGTTCATCCTCACTGGAATTGATGTGTGTGCATCTGTGGTCACATTGCTAATAGTAAGCTGTCAATTGGAAATATATAAGAGGGTTATTTCATACTATTTTTGATCTAATCATGATATCTTTAAATTATTGGCAGAGCTGTAGTAAAACCTCGCTGTCAGTCTTATATGCACAGGCTCAAAACAATGGACTTACATTGAGGAATGGCAGGAATTCAGTGGTTTGGCTAATTTGAGCAAGAAAATGAATAAACTGAGACTTCATATGCATCTTGCCAGTGAGTCGGATATCTGCACTGAGAGTGAGGCCACGAAAATGTACAGAACAATGAAGCATTCGTTTATTGATTAATGGTAGCCGAAATATATTATATTAGCAGCAGCACCAATGCATTCCCTTAAATGGCAATTATAATATATATTCGAATTTATCCACTATTTTTAATATATGGGGAGGAAACTAGGGGATGGGTGGCTATTCTGTCCATGGCTTCCTTTCTCACCCAGACTTGTTCCTGACCCTGTATATTCCAACCATTAGGCACAAAATATATCTCCATCATTAGACTGAGTTATATTTAATTAAAAATTCTAGTGATGTCTGACGCACAGGTCAAATTGCTTCTGTTGATAAATGTAATAATTCTGGTACGTGTTGCTTTAATTTGCTGTCTATTTACTCATGCAGTAGCAATTAACTTTCATTACATTATTTTGTGTGATTACATTCTTAATTGCTTGTATTAAGCATCCATTTGATATTTATTAATAACCATACTCTAAAGCCAGGCACTGTGAAAATACAAATTGTTCAGAATTTCCATACTAGTCATTATAAGTAAAAGCTTAAATGCAAGTCCTTTCAAATCTGAACCATGTAGTAATTGCACAGACTTTAAAAAATAGCACTCATGTGATAAGGTTGCATCATTCACTAACTGTTTTGTGTATTTAAATGGCAACATATCCAGTTTATACAATGCAATTAATTCCCCCCACCTTTTCCAATTGTAGAATAAATTATTTGGACTGCATTCTGCACCGCACTGTCCAAACCTTTTCCAAAGGAAATACATCATTCATCTATTTTGCATATGCTCTCTATCTGCACTTATGCAAAGTCACTCAATAATATATTTCAGTGGTATCATCTTAATGGTCCTATTATGCATTATAAAAGACTCACAATGCTGCCTTGTGAAGTGAAACTAAGAAAATTCACAGAGATCAAATCTGTTAAGTTTCCTGGAAGCTTACTATATATTTGAAAATAATGCAAGGCTGGCATGTCAAAAGTCAATGATGGCTCAAAAGCTCAGCGTCTAAACCCAGCTAAATTGATGCCAATCCGGATGATTGCTGTTACAGTGGGCAGCATCATTAGGCTTTGCTTTCAAATTATCTATCAGCCTGTAGGGCTGAGAGATGCTTGCAATGCAAGGTTAGAAGTAAAATGATGGCAGCATATTGATGCTTCACAGACCTCATGATAGTTTCCGTCTGTCATTATTTACGTCTGACTAGACGCGTCATGTCAACTACATCGAAGGCACCTCTAATATGAAACCCTCTGTTTCTCCTGCTTTTTGCACAACCCGAGCAAGATACCATTATTTCTCTGCTTCACTAAACTTATGCAAAATCCACTTCAGCCTCACAGCTATAAATGTATAGAACAAAACAATGTTTTGTGTGCAATATCATATTTTATCCGAGGACTTTACTTCTCTGGCATCTTTTTAGGCTAGAAATGCGTTAAGATGATGAGTGAGGATTAAACCCAGGCTCCTTTTAACAACTGATGACTTTCCAAATAGCGATGGCAAGTTGAAAATCCAATGATTACAATGGGCATTTCTGTCCATAGGCCTTCAGAGAGTATAAAGACAAATTAGCAGCTTTTATGCAGCTTTCCTTTCTCATGAGTTTAAAATGTGCCACAAATTCAGTCATTATTTTGAACCGAAAAAGATGGAAATGCATGCACAACAATATTGCCTGGTGGCTTATTCGACATCCTGGTCACCACATAAAACAGAAGCAAGCCCGTCTGAAGTCAAGCCTTTTGAGAAGCTGGTGCATAGACATGCCTGAGACATGAACACACCCAGTGAATAATGTTGGGAACATGCCTGTAGACTCGTTAAAGGTTTCTCGGCTAGTTTAAGATAAATCTCTTTTTTTTTATGCCCAGCGTTCTGTGTGGCCCTTTTTTATTGTTTTGGATAGGGACTGGTTGTAGAATGTGAATTTTCAGATGTCCGGAATTCTCCTTCAGAATTACCAAGCATGAGAACACTGCTGAGTTTACAACTAAGGCTCCACTGAGCAGTGAGCAAGAAACAGAGACCTGTATGTGCTGCAATGATGTGTAGGGGTGGAAGAGCACAGGTGGCTTTACAACATTGTGGTCTTAAGGAACAGAACATCAATACTGGAACTTCTGGAGGAAACAATGTTCCACCAGGGACAAATCTGCCTGTCTCAAGACCTGTCCTGAAGAAGGGTCTTGGCCTGAAATGTTGACTGTTTATTCATTTCCATAGATACTGCCCGACCTGCTGAGTTCCTCCAGCATCTTGTGTGTGTTACTTGTCTCAAGTATTCATTTCAACATGCAGAAATGGTGGAGGCTGAGCCCTGTCTTTTAGGAGGTTAGTTATCTACAAGCCTGTTGATTGCATTCATGGGCTAAAAAATTCCTTGTGGGTATAACTAAAGTGATTTCTGCTAAAGTTCGTCACAAGATGGTACATGAAGCTTAGAAAAATAGAGGGCTATGGGTAACCCTAGGTAATTTCTTAAGTAAGTGCATGTTTGGCACAGCATTGAGGGCCGAAGGGCTTGTAGTGTGCTGTAGGTTTTCTATGTTTCTATCCCCAAAAAGTACAGCCCACTGTGGCTTGCAGGAGAATAAGTTTCAATGACAGACATTTAATTACCTCATAAATTTTACCTTACTACATTTCCTTCCTCCACACTCCCAACCAATTCATTCAATGTTACTGAGCAAAATCTGTTTGTGTGTCTGATCTCCATTTGAAGTGTAACACAGTATTTACTCTTTGAATCTTTGAACATAATCTGTTCCCTGCGAAATGAAGGAGAATGAGAGGTGACTTGATAGGGGTCTTTAAGATTATGAGAGGTTTGACAGAGTGGGCAGCCAACGCCTTTCTCCTACAGTTGCAATGGCCAGTACCAGAGGACATCTTTTTAAGATGAGTGGAGGATAGTTTAGGTGAGAGTAGGTGTTGGAGTAGAGGGAGACAGAGTAGAAAGGCTTTGGCTCAATGGAGCTTCGGTGCTAATGGGTCGAGGCGAGGTATGTTGCCTGTGTAGAATACAGACAGGAAGAATGTGTGTGAGGCCGGTGTTCCGTGCTTGGTGTCAGATGTGGGAAGTCCTGGAGACTCCCAGCCTCCCGGACGGCGACATCTGCACCAGGTGTGTCAAGCTGCATTTCCTTAGGGACTGTGTTGGGAAACTGGGGATGCAGCTCGATGACCTTTGTCTGGTCATTTAAAGTGAGGAGATGATAGAGAGGAGCTATAGGCAGGTGGTCACACCTGGGCCTGGGGAGACAGATAAGTGGGTAACAGTCAGGGGAGGGAAGGGCAGGAGTCAGACTCTAGAGAGCACCCCTGTGGCTGTTCCCCTTGACAATAAGTACTTCTGCTTGAGTACTGTTGTGGGGGATGGCCTCCCTGGGGGAAGCAACAGTGGCCGCGCCTCTGGCACAGAGTCTGACCCTGTGGCACAGAAGGGTAGGGAAAGGAAGAGGAAAGCAGTAGTGATAGGAGATTCTATAGTTAGGGGGTCAGACAGGCGATTCTATGGACGCAGGAAAGAAGCACGGATGGTAGTTTGCCTCCCAGGTGCCAAGGTCCAGGATGTTTCTGATCACATCCACGATATCCTGAAGTGGGAGGGAGAACAGCCTGAGGTTGTGGTACATATTGGTACCAACAACATAGGCAGGAAAAGGGAGGAGGTCCTGAAAGCAGACTACAGGGAGTTAAGAATGAAGTTGAGAAGCAGGACCACAAAGGTAGTCATCTCGGGATTACTGCTTGTGCCAAGCAACAGTGAGTATAGGAATAGAGTGAGGTGGAGGATAAATGCATGGCTGAGGGATTGGAGCAGGGGGCAGGGATACAGATTTCTGGATCATTGGTACCTCTTTTGGGGCAGGAGTGACCTGTACAAAAAGGACGGGTTGCATTTGAAACCCAGCGGGAGCAATATCCTGGTGGGGACGTTTGCTAAGGCTATCGGGGAGAGTTATGTGGGCACGTGGCCAAGTGGTTAAGGCATTGGACTAGCGATCTGAAGGTCGTGAGTTTGATCCCCAGCCGAGGCAGCGTGTTGTGTCCTTGAGCAAGGCACTTAACCACACAGTGCTCTGCGACGACACTGGTGCCAAGCTGTATCGGCCCTTGCCCTTCCCTTGGACAACATCAGTGTCATGGAGAAGGGAGACTTGCAGCATGGGCAACTGCCGGTCTTCCATACATTCTTGCCCAGGCCTGCGCCCTGGAGAGTGAAGACTTTCCAGGTGCAGATCCATGGTCTCGCAAGACTAACAGGTGCCTTAAAAAAAAATTGGGGAGAGGTTAAACTAGGATTGCTGGGGGGTGGGAACCAAACTGACGAGATGGAGGAAGAGGCAGTTGTCTCACAAATAGAGAATGCTTGGAGACAGTGCGAGAGGGAGGATAGGCAGGTGATAGAGAAGGGACGTGCTCAGACCGATGGTTTGAGATGTGTCTATTTTAATGCAAGGAGTGTTATGAGCAAAGTGGATGAGCTTAAAGCATGGATCAATACTTGGAGCTATGATGTTGTGGCCATTACAGAGACTTGGATGGCTCAGGGATAGGAATGGTTACCTCGAGTGCCAGGCTTTAGATGCTTCAGAAAGGACAGGGAGGGAGGCAAAAGAGGTGGAGGTGTGGCACTGTTGATCAGAGATAGTGTCACAACTGCAGAAAAGGAGGAAGACATGGAGGGATTGTCTACGGAGTCTCTGTGGGTGGAAGTTAGGAATAGGAAGGGGTCAGTAACTCTACTGGGTGTTTTTTCATAGACCACCCAATAGTAACAGGGACATCGAGGAGCAGATAGGGAGACAGATTCTGGAAAGGTGTAATAATGAAAGGGTTGTTGTGGTGGGAGATTTTAATTTCCCAAATATCGATTGGCATGTCCCTAGAGTGAAGGGTTTAGATGGGGTGGAGTTCGTTAGGTATATTCAAGAAGGTTTCTTGACACAGTAGGTAGATAAGCCTACAAGAGGAGAGGCTGTACTTGATTTGGAATTGGAAATGAACCTGGTCAGGTGTCAGATCTCTCACTGGGAGAGCATTTTGGAGATAGTGATCTCAATTCTATCTCCTTTACCATAGCATTGGAGAGGGATAGGAACAGATAAGTTAGGAAAGCATTTAACTGGAGTAAGGGGAAATATGAGGCTATCAGGCAAGAACTTGGAAGCATAAATTGCGAACAGATGTTCTCAGGGAAACGTAAGGAAGAAATGTGGCAAATGTTCAGGGGATATTTGTGTGGAGTTCTGCATAGGTACATTCCAATGAGACAGGGAAAGGATGGTAGGGTACAGGAACCATGGTGTACAAAGGCTTTGCTGTAAATCTAGTCAAGAAGAAAAGAAGAGCTTATGAAAGGTTTAAGAAACTAGGTAATGATAGAGACCTAGAAGATTATAAGGCTAACAAGAAGGAGCTTAAGAAAGAAATTAGGAGAGCCAGAAGGGGCCATGAGAAGGCCTTGGTGGACAGGATTAAGGAAAAACCCAAGGCATTCTACAAGAATGTGAAGAGCAAGAGGATAAGACGTGACAGAATAGGATCAATCAAGTGTGGCAGTGGAAAAGTGTGTATGGAATTGGAGGAGATAGCAGAGGTACTTAATGAGTACTTTGCTTCAGTATTCACTATGGAAAAGGATCTTGAAGATTGTAAAGATGACTTACAGTGGGCTGAAAAGCTTGAGCATGTAGATATTAAGAAAGAGGATGTGCTGGAGCTTTTGGAAAGCATCAAATTGGATAAGTCACCGGGACCGGACAAGATGTACCCCAGATGTACTGTGGGAGGCAAGTGAGGAGATTACTGAGCCTCTGGTGATGATCTTTGCATCATCAATGGGGAGGGGAGAGGTTCTAGAGGATTGGAGGGTTGCAGATGTTGTTCCATTACTCAAGAAAGGGAGTAGAGATAGCCCAGGAAATTATAGAATAGTGAGTCTTACTTCAATGGTTGGTAAGTTGATGGAGAAGATCCTGAGAGTCAGGATTTATGAACATTTGGAGAGGCATCATATGATTAGGAATAGCCAGCATGGCTTTGTCAAGGGCAGGTCATGCCTTACAAGCCTGATTGTATTTTTTGAGGATGTGACTGAACACATTGATGAAGGTAGAGCAGTAGATGTAGTGTATATGGATTTCAGCAAGGCATTTGACAAGGTACCCCATGCAAGGCTTATTGAGAAAGTAAGGAGGCATGGGATCCAAGGGGACATTGCTTTGTGGATCCAGAACTGGCTTGCCCACAGAAGGCAAAGAGTGGTTGTAGACGGGTCATATTCTTCATGAAGGTCGGTGACCAGTGGTGTGCCTCAGGGATCTGTCCTGGGACCCCTACTCTTCATAATTTTTATAAATGACCTGGATGAGGAAGTGGAGGGATGGGTTAGTAAATCTGCTGATGACACAAAGGTTGGGGGTATTGTGGATAGTGTGGCGGGCTGTCAGAGGTTACAACGGGACATTGATAGGATGCAAAACCGGGCTGAGAAGTGGCAGAAGGATTTCAACCCAGATAAGTGTGAGGTGGTTCATTTTGGTAGGTCAGATATGATAACAGAATATTGTATTAATGGTAAGACTCTTGGCTGTGTAGGGGATCAGAGGGATCTTGGGGTCCGAGTCCATAGGACACTCAAAGCTACCATACAGGTTGACTCTGTGGTTAAGAAAGCATACAGTGCATTGGTCTTCATCAATCGTGGGATTGAGTTTAGGAGCCGAGAGGTAATGTTGCAGCTATATAGGACCCTGGTCAGACCCCACATGGAGTACTGTGCTCAGTTCAGGTTGCCTCAGGATAGGAACGATGTGGAAACCATAGAAAGGTTTACAAGAGGAAATTCACAAGGATGTTGCCTGGATTGGGGAGCATGCCTTATGAGAATAGGTTGAGTGAACTCGGACTTTTTTCCTTGGAGCGACGGAGGATGAGAGGTGACCTGATAGAGGTGTATAAGATTATGAGAGGCATTGATCGTGTGGATAGTCAGAGGCTTTTTCCCAGGGCTGAAATGGCTAGCATGAGGGGAACAGTTTTAAGGCACTTGCAAGTAGGTACAGAGGAGGTGTAAGGGGTAAGTTTTCTTACACAGAGAGTGGTGAGTGCGTGGAATGGGCTGCCAGCGACAGTGGTGGAGGTGGATATGATATGGTCTTTTAAGGGACTCCTAGACAGGTACATGAAGCTCAGAAAAATAGAGGGCTATGTGTAAGCCTAGGTAATTTCTAAGGTGAAGGCGTGTTTGGCACAGCTTTGTGGGCTGAAGGGCCTGTATTGTGCTGTAGGTTTTCTATGTTTCTATGAGATGTCAGGGATATGTATTTTTTACACAAGAGAGTGGTGGCTGTCTAGAGCACACTTCCGGGGATGATGGTAGAGGCTGATACAAAATGACCATTTAAGAGACTCTGAGATTGGCACATAGATGAAAGAAAAATTCAGGCTTATGGGCTGTATAGAGGGAAGGTTTAGATTGATCAAAGAATAGGTCAGTACAAGTTGCATGCTGAGCTATACTTCTCCATGTTCTATATTTTCCTTTCCAATGGTTGAGTAATACAGTACTCACAGGCAGAGCGTTCTTTCATCCATTGGTAGCACTTGGTGTAGTATTCCTTCCCCTTCACCAGCCTCTGGTACTGGAAGATGACCGAGGCCAGTGTTCACAGGGAATTACACTGTTTTAACTGCAATAACAATTGTACATTCACACACTGTCAGGACCCATCTTTGAACTTGTGGGGAAAGCACTTGAAACACTGGCTTCACTTCATGAAACAAGGAGTTGAGGAGTTTGTGATCTGTAGAAATAGTGAAATAATGGTCATAAATGTAATTGTGGAAATTCTGCTCTCCAGATATAATGACAGAGGGCTCTCCTTCCAGCTGAGAATAGTTTTCCTCTGCTGCTATCAATATTCTTGGCACAACCCCTTCAGCTTTCTAGAAACTTCATCCATTCAATGAAACAATCTGCACCACCAGAATGTCACGAAATATCAGTCAGTTAGGTAGTGGATCAGCACATCAGCTAACTGAAGCAGTACATCAGACCTGCACAACAATCATCCTCGATGATATCCTTCTGCAATCTCCACCACCACATCCTTCTGCAATGTCCTCCACCACATCCTTCTGCAATCTCTTCCACCACCACATCCTCTGCAATCTCATCCACCACGTCCTTCTGCAATCTCCTCCACCAAATCCCTCTGCAATCTCATCCAACCCATTGTTCAGCAATCTCCTCCACTACATCCTTCTGCAATCTCCTCCACCACGTCCTTCAGCAATATCCTCCACTATATCTTTCAGCAATGTCCACCACCACATCCTTCTCCAATCTCTTCCACCACATCCTCTGCAATCTCATCCACCCCATTGTTCAGCAATGTCCACCACCACATCCTCTGCAATCTCATCCACGTCCTTCTGCAATCTCATCCACCCCATTGTTCAGCAATTTCCTCCACCAAATCCTTCTGCAATCTCATCCATCCCATTGTTCAGCAATCTCCTCCACCACATCCTTCTACAATCTCCTCCACCACATCCTTCAGCAATCCCATCCACCACGTACCTCTGCAATCTCGACCACATCCTTCTGCAATCTCATCCTCCACATCCTTCAGCAATCTGCTCGACCACATCCTTCTGCAAATACTCCAAAACATCCCTCTGCAATGTCCTCGACCACAACGTTCAGCAATTTCCTTGACCACATCCTTCAGCAATCCACTCGACCACATCCTTCAGCAATCTCCTCCACCACATTCTTCTGCAATCGCATCCACCACATCCTTCTGCAATCTCCACCACATCTTCCTGCAATTTTCACCACCACGTCCTTCTGCAATCTCCAGCACAACATCCTTCAGTGATCTCATCCACCAAGTACCTCTGCAATCTTCATGACCACATCCTTATGCAAACTCTACCATATCCCTTTGTAATCTTCTCCACCACATCCTTCTGCATATACTCCAAAACATCCTTCTGCAATCTCCTCGACCACATCCATCAGCAATCTCATCCACCCCATCCTTCAACAATCTCCACCACCACACCCTTCAACAATCTCAACCACCACGTATCTCTGCAATCTTGACCACATCCTTCTGCAATCTCATCCTCCACATCCTTCTGCATATACTCCAGAACATCCTTCTGCAATGTCCTCAACCACATCCTTCTGCAATCTCCTTGACCACATCCTTTAGCAATCTCCTCATCCACATCCTTCAGCAATCTCCTCATCCACATCCTTCAGCAATCTCATCCACCACATCCTTCTCCAATCTCCACCAACACATCCTTCTGTAATCTCCTCCACTACATCTTTCTACAATGTCCTCAACAACATCCTTCTGCAATGTCTCTTACCATGTCCCTCTGCAATCTCCTCATCCACAACCTTCAGCAATCTCATCCACTACATCCTTCAGCAATCTCATCCACCACATCCTTCTCCAATCTCTTTGACCACGTCCTTCTGCAAACTCCATCACGTCCTTCTGCAAATACTCCAAAACATCCCTCTGCAATCTCCTCCACCACATCCTTCAGCAATCTCATCCACCACATTCCTCTGCAGTCTCGACCTCATCCTTTGTAATCTCCTCCACGACATCCTTCTGCATATACTTCAGAACATCCCTCTGCAATGTCCTCAACCACATCCTTCTGTAATCTCCTTGACCACATCCTTTAGCAATCTCCTTGACCACAACCTTCAGCGATCTCCTCCACCACATCTTTCAGCAATCCCCTCCACTACATCCTCTGGAAACTCCACCACACCGATTTGTAATCTCCACTACCACATCCATCAGCAATCTCAACCAACACATCCTTCTCCAATCTCCACCAACACATCCTTCTGCAGTCTCTTCCACTACATCCTTCTACAATCTCCACCACCACATCCTTCTGCAATCTCTCTCACCATGTCCCTCTGCAATCTCCTCATCCACATCCTTCAGCAATCTCATCCACCACATCCTTCTGCAAACTCCACCACATCCTTCTGCAAATACTCCAGAACATCCCTCTGCAATCCCCTCGATCACATCCTTCAGCACTCCCTTTGCACACATCCTTCAGCAATCTCCTCCACCACATCCTTCTCCAATCTCCTCCACCACATCCTTCAGCAATCTCATCCTCCACATCCTTCTCCAATCTCCTCCACCACATCCTTCAGCAATCCAATTCACCACATCTTTCAGCAATCTCCTCCACCACATCCTTCAGCAATCTCCTCCACCACATCAGCAATCTCCTCGACCACTTCCTACAGCACTCTTCTTGACCACATCCTTCTGCAAACTCCACCATATCACTTTGTAATCTTCTCCACCACATCCTTCTGCATATACTCCAAAACATCTCTCTGCATATACTCCAGAAAATCCCTCTGCAATGTCCTTGACCCCATCCTTCAGCAGACTCAACCATATCCTACTGCAGTCTCCACTACCACATCATTCAGCAATCTCCACCAAATCCTTCTGCAACCTCATCCATCACATCCTTCAGCATATCCTCCAAAACATCCCTCTGCAATGTCCTCGACCAGATCATTCAGCAATCTCCTCAGTCACATCCTTCTGCAAACTCCACCACATCCCTTTGTAATCCCTTCCACCACATCCTTCAGCAATCTCATCCACCGCATCCTTCAGGAATCTCATCCTCCACATCCTTCAGCAATCTCATCCACCACATCCTTCTCCAATCTCTTTGAACACGTCCTTCTGCAAACTCCACCACATCTTCCTGCAATTTCCACCACCACATCCATCTACAATCTCCAGCACAACATCCTTCAGTGATCTCATCCACCAGGTACCTCTGCAATCTTCATGACCACATCCTTATGCAAGCTCCACCACATCCCTTTGTAAGCTCCTCCACCACATCCTTCTGCATATACTCCAAAACATCCTTCTGCAATCTCCTCGACCACATCCATCAGTAATCTCATCCACCACGTACCTCTGCAGTCTTGACCACATCCATTTGTAATCTCCTCCACCACATCTTTCTGCATATACTCCAGAACATCCCTCTGCAATGTCCTCGACAACATCCTTCAGCAATGTCCTCAACCACGCCCTTCTGCAATCTCCTTGACCACATCCTTTAGCAATCTCCTCGACCACAACATTCAGCAATCTCCTCCACCACAACATTCAGCAATCTCCTCCACCACATCCTCCGGAAACTCCACCACATCCATTTGTAATCTCCACCACCACATCCGTCAGCAATCTCATCCACCACATCCTTCTCCATTCTCCACCAACACATCAGTCAGCAATCTCATCCACCACATCCTTCTCCATTCTCCGCCAACACATCCTTCTGCAATCTCTTCCACTACATCCTTCTACAATATCCTCAACATCATTCTTCTGCAATGTTTCTCACCATGTCCCTCTGCAATCTCCTCCACCAAATCTCTCTGCAATCTCCTCCATTACATCCTTCTACAATCGCCTCAATGACATCCTTCTGCAATGTTTCTCACCCTCTGCAATCCACTCAACCACATCCTTCAGCAATCTCATCCACCACATCCTTCAGCAATCTCATCTTCCACATCCTTCAGCAATCTCATCCTCCACATCCTTCAGCAATCTCATCCTCCACATCCTTCAGCAATCTCCTCCACCACATCCTTCAGCAATCTCCTCCACCACATCCTTCAGCAATCTCATCCACCACATCCTTCAGCAATCTCATCCTCCACATCCTTCAGCAATCTCATCCTCCACATCCTTCAGCAATCTCCTCCACCATATCCTTCTGCAATCTCCACCACCACATCCCTCTGCCATCTCATCCATTACATCTTTCTACAATGTCCTCAACCACATCCTTCTGCAATCTCCTCAACCACATCCTTCAGCAATCTTCTCAACCACATCCTTCAGCAATATCCTCGACCACTTCCTACAGCACTCTTCTTTACCACATCCTTCTGCAAACTCCACCACATCTCTTTGTAATCTTCTCCACCACATCCTTCTGCACATACTACAAAACATCCCTCTGCATATACTCCAAAACATCCCTCTGCATATACTCCAAAACATCCCTCTGTATATACTCCAAAACATCCCTCTGCAATATCCTTGACCCCATCCTTCAGCAGACTCAACCATATCCTTCTGCAGTCTACACCACCACATCGTTCAGCAATCTCCACCACCACGTTGTTCAGCAATCTCATCCACCACATCCTTCTCCAATCTCCACCACCACATCCTTCAGCAATCTCCACCACCACATCCTTCTCCAATCTCCACCACCACATCCTTCTGCAATTTCATCCACCACATCCTTCAGCATGTACTCCAAAACATCCCTCTGCAATGTCCTCGACCACATCCTTCAGCAATCTCCTCGGCCACTTCCTTCAGCAATCTCCTCAGCCACATTCTTCTGCAAACTCCACCACCTCCCTTTGTAATCCCTTCCACCACATCCTTCAGCAATCTCATCCAACGCATCCTTCAGCAATCTCCTCCACCACATCCTTAAGCAATCTCATCCACCACATCCTTCAGCAATCTCATCCACCACATACCTCTGCATTCTCCTCCACCACATCTTTCTCCAACCTCCACTACAACGTCCTTCTCCAATCTCCTCACTACATACTTCAGCAATCTCCTCCACCACATCCTTCAGCAATCTCCACCACCACATCCTTCAGCAATCTCCACCACCACATCCCTCTGCCATCTCCTCCATTACATCTTCCTACAATGTCCTCAACAACATCCTTCTGCAATGTTTCTCACCCTCTGCAATCTACTCAACCACATTTATCAGCAATCTCATCCACCATGTCCTTCTCCAATCTCCTCCACCACATCCTTCTGCAATCTCCTCCCCACCACATCCTTCTGCAATCCCCACTACCACATCCTTCTGCAAACTGCACTACGATATCTTTCTGCAATCTCCACCATCACATCATTCTGCAATAATTGTTGCAAAGGAACTAAGCGTATTGCTAGATTTGTCAACTATTTATTTTAATAATTCAAGCATTCTTGATATGTCTTCTTCAATGCTACATTAGTTGGGGCAAATGTACTAATAATAATTTTTACCTTCTCTTGAAATGAGTGTGTGTTCTTTACTTGTCTGCACTGTGTTCCAGGTGCTATATTTTTATTTAGCAAGATAGTTCTCTTCCTCCTCTTTAAATGTAGGTCTGCCTAGTCAACGTCATTTCCAGAAATTGCAGGTGTTCAATTTTCTCGGTTTCTGGATATTCGGGATATTATCCAAGTACTCCTAGGATTCCCTTGCAACAAGCCTGTGCAAGAATTTCTGTAAGAGAACAGGTGCAGACAAAGATCTGCTTTGAAAATGTCTTCATATCTCCCTAGCACCTCCCATGATGTTCCAGCTCTCCCATGCTAACATGACAAATATTCTTCCAGTCCAGGGGAATTTATTTCAGGCAGTCTCTTCCCAGCAGGTTTGATCCAGAATCTGCAACAGCTGCAAGTGGTAATGTTTTAATTGGTCTTTAGTAACTGACTTTCACGTTAGCAATTCCAGCTACTTCAGTGCATTCACCAGTATGAGTTTTCCAATTTCGCCGTGCCTTTTTAAGTTAACGTATAGGCTTTTCTGGTTATCCAGCTGCATTTTCAGCCTGGCTCACTGGTGTAGCACTGCACTCAGTGCGAAGCTCAAAAGTCATGTCTCTGTATGTCAATAATCAGTGGTTCTACTTCTGTTGCACTTTTTTTCACTAAACTGAACACTTCCTCTGCCTCACAGTTTTAACTTGTATCCTTCAGCTCTGAAAATGGTGGAAGCTTCAGAAGTTTTGAGCACTTTCCTTTAATTGCTTTGTTCCACTTTGTTTGCTCAGTCTCACTTTGTGTTTATTCCTACAGGATCTGGAGTTGTGGACTTTTAAACCACATATAGTATGTGGCACTTTCCTTCCCCAAACCAGCCTTCCGATATCATATTTTTCCCTCCACGTGCAAGCCGGACAAGCAGCAGAATACCAAAGCAAACTGGAAATCTTTTCAAGAGCAATTCTCCTTTCTGAAATGATGTCCAGTTTGCCTTGGCGATCTGCTGCTGGTCCGTCTTGCATGCTGTTACATGAAACAGCCAGTAACACTTGCAAGCTCTGCAGGGTTTTTTATTTGCTGATGCCAGGATTTGGACAATTTTCAGGGCATTCTTAAAGATCAGGTTCCACTGTAACAAGCACTGCTTCTGAATCCTGTCATCACTGCTTCTGCACGAAGAACATATCCCTTGGCATGAGAGATCATTGGCCACAATTGCAGACTTATGATAGCATTCTCAATTCCGTTGCATGCTCAGCTACAGTTACATTAGGTTTTTGTGACTGAGAATCAAACTCAAACCTTTGCATTGGTTGTGGGTTAAAGGAATTCTTCAATAAAACAATTCAGTTCAAACAGACAATTACTAGACTTTCACCTATCACCTGCCAGCTTGTATTCCTTCCCCTCCCACCAACTTTTTATTCTGACTTCTGTCTCCTTCCTTTCCAATCCTGATGAAGGATCTCAGCCTGAAATGTCAACCCTTTCCTCCAGCATTTTATATGTGTTGCCCTGCATTTACTTTCTTTCACCTCCCCTCCCACCCGTGCCCCAATTAATAAAAAATTTTTTTGAACAGATTGTCTTGCTTCAGTTCTGCCTGACTTTGGGATCAATTTTCATCAGAAGAAAAGCTGAGGCTCAGTTGCGATCTTGAGAAATTTTATTCGTATTCTTCAAACCTGCTGAGAGTTCTTGCAGGGATCAACTAAAATGGTGTCTGCCAAAATAATCAAACTTATGACAGACGATAAGCACTATGATATGCCTTGGCTTTGGAGAAAAATGATTGTCAACCATATATACTCATTGACATATATATACAGTATATTGCTACCTGAATTATACACATTGCTACAGTACTCTTGCATGAAATTGGAATTAGCATCATTGCATAAACTCTGATCAATGTGCATCTAGATTTTTATGCCTCTGGCCTTTTATAAACTGTAACAGGTAACATCATTCAGAATTCTCTGCACACAATAATCCAGTGGGGTGACTGATCCACTGTTCAGAATTGGAAATAATTCATTGGTTTTCCTAAGGAAGCAGAAAACAGGGGGAAGGACTCAGGATTTACCTGAACGCTGGCTTCTGATCAGTACAGGACGACAATGACTGCAAAGTTGCAGCAAAAACCTGCACACTTTCTCGATATCAGGAATATACAAATCATGGTCTCCGAGTCACAGGTGACTTGCAGCGACTTCAGGCAGCATCAGTGGAAAGAAAATGAGTTAGTGTTTCAAGTCGATAAAAACGGTTCTGACAAAGGCTCTTTGACCTGAAACGTTAACCTTGTTTCTCCTTTCACAGGCGCAGCCCCATGTTCTGAGCATTGCATTTCCAATATTGTCTGCTCTCACTTCAGATATCTAGCATCTGCAGTTTTATCTATTATGGCCATGGCTGTCTTTGCTTGCCTCAGGAGTGTGTTCCTGAAGAGATAGCTTGGATATTGTAGAAGGCTCAAGATATCATATATGGAGAACCAGGGCTTTCCTCCTCTCATGGCGCAGTATACTGAGGAGGGAGTGAATTCAAGAGAGAGTCCTGCGTGGGTGTGGTAGATTTTGGATAAAGGTTCACGTGGTGGGTACCTGCAAAACGGACTTCTCTTGTTGACCTCATATCTACCTTGCTATGATTGTTAATCTGCACGGCACTTTCATCGTGCCTCTATACTGCATTGTCGTTGTTTATCCTTGTTCTACCTCTGTGCACAACACAATGACCTGATCTCGATAAAAACCGTGCAAGACAAGTTTTTTTTTCCCCACATGTGACAGTAATAAACCGATCCCAATACCAATTCCAACATATGCAAGAGGTGATGCCTCAAGAAAGTGGGATCCATCATTACTGACCCTCTCCATTTGGGATGGGCTCCCTTCTGGAACCTGATGACTCAGGCGAACCATTTTAGGACCAGCTACTTCCCCTCAACCGTCAGATTTCTAAATGATCCACGACTCCACGTACCCCACCTCATTATTCATCTATTTTACTGCTTACTTATTTTTGTAACGCAAGGTCATTTTTTATTTCATGAACTGCACTACTGCCACAAAACACCAAATTTCTCAACCTCTGCCTGTGATAGTAAAGCTATTTCTGATTCTAACCAATAATGTTCCTCCCCTACTCCCACCTCTGTCATAGCAGAAGCATCAGTAACCTGCAACTTTGAGTCCTGCTCTTGCTTCAACCATGTTTCTGAAATAGCTATACACTCAATCCCATGTACATATCCTTGCTCAGAGTTCACTTGCCTTAACTGCGGCTTTTTGCATTAAAGTAAATGCAGTTTGGACTATCAGGTCTACCACACACCATGTTTTGCCTTTACTTGGTTTGGCTATTGGACTCAATTGCTTTAACCGCTTAGGTTTAATTCGCCTTTCCCATCTGTCACAGTACTACTTTGGTTTCCACCCTCTCCTGCTAGACAAATTCAAATGCTCCAAGATACACTGACAAACCACCCTGCAAGGATATTGGTCCCCCTCCAGTTCCGATGCAACCTGTTCCTCTTGTACAGGTCACCTCTACCACAGAAGAGATTCCAATGGCCCAAGTAGGTGAAGCCCTCCCACCTGCACCAACTCTCCAGCCACTCACAAAAAAGCTGGAGGAACTTGGCAATCAGGTACAGTAGCATCTATGGAGAGGAGTAAACAGTCGATGTTTCAGACTGAGGCCCTTACCTGAGGGTAATAAGGAAATTACTTATTCTGTTTTCTTCCACTCCCTTCTGTTCCAGTCCTGATGAAGGGTCTCAGTCCAAAAGTCAACTGTTTATTCCTCTTACTTTACAGTATGTGTTATATGTCTACAGACATACATGTATTTGCTTGGCTAATCCTTCTATTCCAAGCCTCACATGTGGCACAGGGAGTAATCCTGGGAGTACAACTTTCTTCAACCTTCTGACTAATTCCCTATATTTACTTAGCAGGACCTCATCTCTCCTCCTGCCTTTGTTCTTGTTGTCGCTCAATCCGAAACGTTGACTGTTTATTCCTCTCCATAGATGCTGTCTGACCTGCTGAGTTCCTCCAGCAATGTTGTGTGTGGCCAAAGAGTTAGTGCAGGAGGGAGGACCACAGCTTCTGCCTACATACCCTTCCTTTTCAGTGTGCCCTGTGCCCACTCAGAGATGTCTTTGACCATGCGCCGGTGAGACAGCACACACTGATGAAGTCTCACTCATGGCTACAGAACACCTTCCTGTGCCCCTGACTATCAGAATCAGGTTTATTATCAGCGGCATGTGTCATGAAATTTGTTAACTTAGCAGCAGCAGCAGTTCACTGCAATACTTAATATAGAAAAAGAAAAAAAATAAAAGTAATAATAATAAATAAGTAAATCAATTACAGTGTATGTATAATTAATCGATTAAAAATCATGCAAAAACAGAAATAATACATATTAAAAAAGTGAGGTAGTGTCCAAGGGTTCAATGTCCATTTAGGAATCAGATGACAGAGGGGAAGAAGCTGTTCCTGGATCGCTGAGTGTGTGCCTTCAGGCTTCTGTACCTCCTACCTGATTGATGGCGACAGAGGGAAAAGGGCATGCCCTGGGTGCTGGGGGCCCTTAATAATGGAAGCTGCCTTTCTGAGACACCGCTTCTTGACGATGTCCTGGGTACCTTGTAGTCTAGTACCCAAGGTGGAGCCGACTAAATTTACAACCTTCTGCAGCTTCTTTCGGTCCTGTGCAGTAGCCCCTCCATACCAGACAGTGATGCAGCCTGTCAGAATGCTCTCCACAGTACAACTATAGAAGTTTTTGAGTGTATTTGTTGACATACCAAATCTCTTCAAACTCCTAATAAAGTATAGCCACTGTCTTGCCTTCTTTATAACTACATCGATGTGTTGGGACCAGGTTAGATCCTCAGAGACCTTGACACCCAGGAACTTGAAGCTGCTCACTCTCTCCACTTCTGATCCCTCTATGAGGACTGGTATGTGTTCCTTCGTCTTACCCTTCCTGAAGTCCACAATCAGCTCTTACGCCTTACTGACATTGAGCGCCAGGCTGTTGCAGCAACACCACTCCACTAGTTGGCTTATCTCACTCATGTACGCCCTCTCAGCACCACCTGAGATTCTACCAACAATGGTTGTATCATCAGCAAGTTTATAGATTGCATTTGAGCTATGCCTAGCCACACAGTCATGGGTATAGAGAGAGTAGAGCAGTGGGCTAAGCACACATCCCTGAGGTGCGCCAGTGTTCACCAATCCACACAGATTGTGTTCTTCCGGTTTGGAAGTCGAGGATCCAATTGCAGGGGGAGGTACAGAGGCCCAGGTTCTGTAACTTCTCAATCAGAGTAGTGGGAATGATGGTGTTAAATACTGAGCTATAGTCAATGAACAGTATCCTGCACAGGTGTTTGTATTGCCAAGGTGGTCTTTAAGGTCGTGCAAAGAGCCATTGAGATTGCATCTGCCATTGACCTATTGCGGCGAAAGGCAAATTGCAATGGGTCCAAGTCCTTCCTGAGGCAGCAGTTCAGACTAGTCATGACCAACCTCTCAAAGTGTTTCATCAGTGTAGATATGAGCACTACTGGCCGATAATCATCAAGGCAGCTCATATTATTCTTCTTCGGCATTGGTATAATAGTTGCCTTTTTGAAGCAAGTGGGAACTTCTGCCCGTAACAGTGGGAGGTAACAAAACCCCTATAACTACTACTCACTTACACTTTGTCTTACCTTACTGTACAGCACAACCAGTTGTGGGGCTCTCATCCATCTGTTGTTTTCCACTCCTTAAAGGTATCCGATACAGTTCACAGTATTAGTTAGGGAGCAGCCTCTACAGAATCTGCCAGTACCTGCCTGCTCCTTCTGGCACTGGCCCATCTATCTGGCTAAATCTTTAGTGTGCCCACCTTCCTGAAACTCCAATCGTTGACAGTCTCTGGCCCTTGTATGCTCCTCAGTGAGCCCCAGTGCTGCTCTAAATGTCCATACATTGTGGAAGGACCTGTAGCTGGACATACCTGCTGCAAGTGTACACCTCAAAGACACTTCTCTTCTCCTTCATCCTCCACAGTTGCACACATTAGGAGGAGAATTTGGGCAGAAAGTGAAGCAGATGACCAACGGGACGGTGCTGAGGACATTGGCATGAAGATCGGCCACCAGCAGGGGAATCTGAAGCAGACTGAGATTTATTATCGCCTACTTATTTGTTGTTTTGCGGCAGAACTACGGTGCCATACATAAAAATGACTGTAAGTTAAAA
Organism: Mobula birostris; assembly: GCF_030028105.1. Classification (NCBI taxonomy): domain Eukaryota; kingdom Metazoa; phylum Chordata; class Chondrichthyes; order Myliobatiformes; family Myliobatidae; genus Mobula; species Mobula birostris. The sequence continues at coordinate 167,350,312 of NC_092375.1, read as the reverse complement.
TGAATAGCGCAAAAAGAAAAACAGAATAGTGAGGCAGTGTTCACAAGTTCATGGACCATTGAGAAATCTGATTGTGGCGAGGAAGAAGTTGTTCCTAAAACATTGGGTGGGCACCTTCAGGCTCCTGCACCTTCTTCCCGATTGAATTAATGAGAAGTGGGTTTAGGGTAATGATCAGGAAGAATGGAAAGCTAAAGAAGATATTAACGTAACTTACGTGCCATGCGTTATATTGATTGTTTACAAGCATTACTGTTTTAAAGCTGTACGGCATTAAAGATTTTATCAGCTGAACAATTACCCTCCATGATATTGCAGCAATGTTTGTGGTGGAAATTTCCATGGTCTGTCTATCTCAGTGTTAACAGCTATTGGAAGGATTGCAACTTACAGCTAGCAAAGTTCTTTATTTAATTCAATTATTTTCCAATATGTTCCAAAATAAAGGGACGTCCATTTAGAACAGAGAAAAAACCCTACAGCACAATACAGGCCCTTCGGTCCACAAAGCTGTGATTAAGAAAAATTTCTTTCGCCAGAGGGAGTGAATCTGTGCAAGTCGTGACCACAGGAGCGTGTGGAGGCCAAGTCGCTGGGTGCATTTAAGGCAGAGGTTGATAGGATCTTGATTAGACAGGGCTTGAGAGATTATGGGGAGAAAGCAGGAGAATGGGATCGAGAGGGAAATGAACCAACCATGATGAAATGGCTGAGCAGACTCGAAGGGCCAAATGGCCTAATTCTGCTCCTGTGTCATATTGTCTTATGGAAAGATACCAGGACACAGTGACAGGAGAATTAATTTTAATCTACACACCATACCTCAACCACAAAACTGAATGGGGGACGTAATCCTGCCCACTTGAAATCGTAAATGAATGTGGAACAAAAGAACATAAGCTGTGAGATTCAGCTGACATGGTACACAATGAAGCAAGTAAAACCACCTGAGCCACCAGATTTCCAGGCGAGTAACTGTTCTAAACAAAGGTGACAGTGGAAGGGAAAGTTGGCTTTGTATATTGAATTGGTGAGGGCAGTTAGACTGGAGCAGACGAAAGTAAAATTGGTACAGTATCTCATTGGTCACAAGTGGAGAGAACAGTACCATGCCATAAAGCCCTCAAATGAGACTCTGGAGAATGTACTGGATACTTTAGAAGCACATCGCAACTCCTCTAAAAACAAAGCAGTGAACCGTTGCTAGTTCTTTTCATGTAACCAGAGCTAAGATGATTGTAATTTTCCAGATATGAAAGATGCAGTCATCAGAGGTCAGACAATTTTCAGAAGCTGCAAATCCAACCAGAGAGGACATTATGACCATGACACGAGACTCAAGCAAAGTGTTTATGGACATGTAAAGCCAAGGAGCTCTCTGAAATCAGGCAAGAGAAATGCTTTTGTCTAATAGCAGGAAATACACATAGCAATGGGCAGGACAAATCACAGGATAGGGAAAACATTACAAGCATTGTGGACAGCAGCATGAGTGGCTAAGGAAGAAGTGGCCAGTGTATTGGAAAAACTGGGCCCAGCGTAGGCCAGAAACTTATTTCTAAAAGCAGTGGGAGACTACATATATAAAGATGAAGTCGGATTCAGGATATCACCTGCTGACAGAACGTTCACCAGATATTTCTGAACAATATTGGTGCAAGGGCGACCAGGCACATTTCAACTTGACCCTGGACATCAACCCATAATGTTCTGTCAAAGTGAGCTATCATTTTCACGGCAGAGAAGTGGAACCAAAATAAGAATTCATGCTCTTCACCACTAACGTATAGTCTACAAAATGGTCTTCAGTTACTCACCCTGGTCATTCCGGCAGCTCCTCCTACACCAGCATCTAAGAGAGACAAAGGCAGAAGTCCATGGGAACACCAGCACCTCCGAGTTCTCCTCGATCTCATACACCATATTACTGATATGTTGGTCTAAACCCTAAAACTCCTGATTCATGGGAATATGTTTAGCAGAAGAACTGGCAGCAATTCAAGACAGCGGCTCACCAACATATTCTCAGGGACAATTATGAATTGGAAATCATATTGGTTTTGTCAATGACGGCCAAATCTCAAAAATGAATTTTAAAAACTGCTGTGATTAACAACAAAACCACACTGAAGGCTATTCTTTACTGAAGGAGGTACTCTTTAAAGGTGTTTAATGTGTACAGTGAAGTGGAGATTATGACATAATACCTATACTTGGGATTAGTCCTCTAATTGCCATGCCTTTGACTCGACCATCTATGTTTTACTGCTGTCCAAAACTTTTATCTTCATTTTCACTGTGGCCAGTTTTTGTGTCACCTGAAGATCTTTCTATCCCTTGTATTTAGATCAGAATATTTTCCAAAGAACAAGAGTATGAACATTAAGCCCTGTGGAAAATTATTGGTAACAGCCTCCCCGTCACAAAAACACCCGTCCACTGTTACCCTGTCCTTCCTGCCACTGAGACAATGTAGGATCCAATTTGCCACCTCCTTTTGGATCCCATGGGCTTTTATACTTTGACCAGCCTAACATATGGGATCTTTTTAAAAATCTTCATTAATTCTATGAAGACAATATCAAATGCACTGCCAAGAATGATGCTGTTTGTTATCTCCTCAAAGAATTCAATCATTAACCCAACCCTGACCTTCCCTTTGTGAATCCATGCTGACTGTGCCTAATTAATCTGTGCCTTTCTAACTGAAATTTATATTATCCCCAGGAATGGATTCCAATAATTTTCCCACAACTGAAGTTAAGTTAATTATTTGGTTTATGTCTCCCTTGCTTTTTAAAGAACAATTTGTCAGTGAGAACTGAAAAACTGTGTCCTCTCCTCTCGCCTCATTCCTTCCCTGTTTATTTTTTCAGTTGGAATATTTACTCAGTGACCTTTTTACATTGTACCTCCTGTACCTAATAAAGCGGCCACTGAGTGTATGTTCATGGTCTCCTGCTGCTGTAGTCCACCATCTTCAAGGTTCGACGTGTTCTGCGTTCCAAGATGCTCTTCTGCACACCGCTGTTGTAACGCATAGTTATTTGAATTACTGTCACCTTCCTGTCAGCTTGAACCAATCTGGCCATTCTCCTCTGACCTCCCTCATTGAGAAAGCATTTTCACCCACAGAACTGCTGCTCCTTGATTTTTGTTTTTGTTTCTCTTACCATTTTCAGTGTTGTGATCCAAGTCACCAGAGAGGTACTAAAGCTGGTGATATAAAAATCTTTTTTCAGCACAATGAGCAGACATCACTTTGGAGACACTGTCAGTAGAAGCTCACAAATCCAAAGGTACATCTCATTTTAACCCATAAGATCAATGGTAACAATAGGTGATTCAATACAGATTCAAGAGGTACAATGACATTGTTTACTTCAATATTTGGGTTGGACAATGCTTCTTTTGAATTACATATCTACAGTGAGAGATACCACTGAATGTTCGAATACCTTGGCTGGGACACGACACTGAACTTACTTACAATGGTACAAATTACTTAAATCCATATTTGCCTGGATTGATGCAGGCCACTTAACACAACCCCATTGTCTTAACAGTTGGCTGATGTATATGCAAATGTATCATGGTCACCATTTTGCAAGCCATATCTCTAAGTCTGTGGGCCAGTTTAACTTCAATTTACAGCTTGCAATTTGCAATAGTAACTGAAGACTGGTGCTTGCTTGAATTAATGTCTGCTATGTTCACAGGACACTAGAAACTGTTGTGTATGAAAATCCCAGGAGATTAGCACTTACTCAAACCACTCCATCTGGCACCAATAGTCATTCCACAGTCATGCTAAATTAGATCACACTTCTTCCCCATTCTGATGTTTGGTCTGAACCTCTTGATCATGTCTGCGTGCTTTTATCCATTCAGTTTCCACCACATGATTGGCTGATTAGATTGGACAATGTGTGGCCCATGGCCTTCCATACCTAGGTGATTCAGGAGCTTTTCTTGACACCTGAAGTCTCCAAATCTATTTCAACTACTCTCACCAACAGTGCATTACATGTTCTTACCACCCTATGAGTGAAAAAGGTCCACTCTAAATCTCTTACCCTTTACCCTAAATGTATGTCCTCTAGTTTTATTCACCTCTGAAGGGAGGAAAAGATTCCTGCAGTCTATGCAAGAGTTTGTACTGCCCAACAAGAGGAAAAACAGCTTTCATCCCTCGATATTCAATGCCATTACCATTACTGATCCCTCACCATCTATTCATCGTGGTGGGGGTTAACATTAACCAGAATCTGAACTGAAATAGTCAATGTAACGCTAAGAGCAAGTCAGAGGCTAGGGATTCATCAGTGAGTAATTACCCTCCTCATTCACCAAAACCTGTCCCACATCTGCACGGCTCAAGTCAGGTTGAGGGCATTTCTTGTGCTGTCAGGAGTGTGATGGAGTACTCTCCAATTGCCTGCGTGAGTGCAGCAACAACACCACTAAAGACACTTGACAGGCTGGGGTGCTTACCTAGCAGCCCGATAGACAGACACCCCATCCACAACCATTTATTCACCATCACCGATAGACAGACACCCCATCCACAACCATTTATTCACCATCACCGATAGACAGAGGCAGGCGCTTGCACTACAACATGCTTCATTTCTAACTTTTTGTTGTTCTCAAGAAAGGCCCTCAACCTAAATTAGCATCAGAATCAGGCTTATTATCACTGAAATATGTCATGAAATTTATTGTTTTGTGGCAGCAGTACTGAGCAATACATAAAAAATTACTGTAAGTTACAATGAGAAATATTTAGAAAAGAACTGGTGCAAAATGAGCAAAATAGTGAAGAAGCATTTATGTTGAATGTGTGTGTTCAGGCTCCCGTCCCTCCTCCCTGATGATAGCCATGAGAAGAGAACATGTCATAGAATATAGAACATAGAATAGTACAGCACAGTACAGGCCCTTCGGCCCATAATGTTGTGCCGACCCTCAAACCCTGCCTCCCATATAAGCCCCCAACTTAAATTCCTCCATGTACCTGTTCAGCAGTCTCTTAAACTTCACTAGTGTATCTGCCTCCACCACTGACTCAGGCAGTGCATTCCACGCACCAACCACTCTCTGAGTAAAAAACCTTCCTCTAATACCCCCCTTGAACTTCCCACCCCTTACCTTAAAGCCATGTCCTCTTGTATTGAGCAGTGGTGCCCTGGGGGAGAGGCGCTGACTATCCACTCTATCTATTCCTCTTATTATCTTGTACACCTCTATGATGTCTCCTCTCATCCTCCTTCTCTCCAAAGAGTAAAGCGCTAGCTCCCTTAATCTCTGATCATAATGCATACTCTCTAAACTAGGCAGCATCCTGGTAAATCTCCTCTGTACCCTTTCCAATGCTTCCACATCCTTCCTATAGTGAGGCCACCAGAACCGGACACAGTACTCCAAGTACTGGGTGGTGATGGTCCTTAATGATGAAGATGCCTTCTTGAGGCATCACCTATTGAAGATGCCCTCAGCAGTGGGAAGCTAGCGCCCATAATGGTGCTGGCTGAGTTTACAACCCTCTGGAGCTTTTTCTGGTTTTGTGGATTGGTGCTTCTGTACCAGAAAGTGATACAACCAATCACAATGCTCTCTATAGTACGTCTGTTTTTGGTGACATGCCAAATCTTAAACTACTAATGAAACATAACTGCCGGCGGGCATTCTTCATAATTTTGTTAACAAGGTGGGATCAGGATATATCTCCAGGGATATTGATGCACAGCAACATGAAGCTGCTTACCTTTTCCAATGCTGCCTCCTCAATGAAGATTGTTGTGCGATCTCCCAACTTCTCCTTCCTGAAGTCCACAACCAATTCCTTGGCCTTACTGATGTTGAGCACAAAGTTATTGTTACAACAGTGTGCATCCAGCTGATCTACCTCAGTCCTGAACACCTCCTTGTCCCCATCTGATATTCTGCCAACAACACTGGTGTCATTGGCAAATTTATAGATGCTGTTTGAGCTGTGTCTAGCCACACAGTCATGGGTGTAGAGTGAGTAGAGCACCAGGCTAAGCACACATTCTTGATACGCATCTGTGTTCCTCTCTCCAAAATGCTACCTGACTTGCTAAATATTTCTGGCATTTTCTCTTCACTTCAGATTTCTATCAACTGTATTTGTTTTGCTTTTCCATTTCATATGATGTGAGTACTTGCTTGGTGATATTATCTGAGATTCAATTAATGCCTAACATCACTTTCCATTATCTGTTATCATTGATAGGGACTGAGCTTTTATTCTTTGTCTGGGTCCGGAATGGGAACTTTCATTGTTTTTATTATCCATAATATAGGATTCTCTACCATTAACACTTGTGGTATCATTGGAATTAATATCTTCAAGTAATTCCAAATCCAATGTATGCAGCTTTTTATTTCAGTTACAATAATGATTAGTGAATCTGAAGTTACTCTTCTTGCAACAGAGAAGGTAGAAAGGAGATCTGATTGAAGTACATATATTACATGTTGGAAACCCAGTCAGTGTCAATTAAAAAAAAACAGTATGCAACCAATGGCTCCTTGGCTTGTTTCTGTGCTCAGTAGGAGCTTGCAAAAATCTGTCTGCTTCTGTGGAATAAACCCATGCTGGAAATATTGTCCTGACCAGCTATTTTCTCATGTTTTTAAGTGTGTAAGAGTGAGATTCTGAGATGAGGTATCAGATGCGTTGGTTAATGAAATGACAGAATTCAGACACTGTACCAAGTGCAGTGTGTAATCTTTTCCAATCAAATTAGATGCGATGCAACTGAAATATTGAACAATTGAGTATACACGGCCACCACAATCAACGGATTTCCAGGCAAGTGACCTTTCAAAAGAATTGAGACAGTGGGAAGAGGAGTTTACTGTCTATTGATTTGTATGTAGGCACATAAACTAGAGCAGGCAAAAGTAAAGATGCTATTTTATTATTATATTATTGCCCGTATGGGTCCTAGCTATGCCTGCCTTTTTGTTGGGTTTGTGGAGCAATCTATGTTCCGTGCCTATTCTGGTATCTGTCCCCCACTTTTCCTTCGCTACATCGACGACTGCATTGACGCTGCTTCCTGCACGCATGCAGAACTCATTGACTTTATTAACTTTGCCTCCAACTTTCACCCTGCCCTCAAATTTACCTGGTCCATTTCCGACACCTCCCTCCCCTTTCTAGATCTTTCTGTCTCTGTCTCTGGAGACAGCTTATCCACTGATGTCTACTATAAGCCTACTGACTCTCACAGCTATCTGGACTACTCCTCTTCTCACCCTGTCTCTTGCAAAAACGCCATCCCCTTCTCGCAATTCCTCCGTCTCCGCCGCATCTGCTCTCAGGATGAGGCTTTTCATTCTAGGACAAGGGAGATGTCTTCCTTTTTAAAGAAAGGGGCTTCCCTTCCTCCGCTATCAACTCTGCTCTTAAACGCATCTCCCCCATTTCACGTACATCTGCTCTCACTCCATCCTCCCACCACCCCACTAGGAATAGGGTTCCCCTGGTCCTCACCTACCACCCCACCAGCCTCCGGGTCCAACATATTATTCTCCGTAACTTCCGCCACCTCCAACGGGATCCCACCACTAAGCACATCTTTCCCTCCCCACCTCTCTCTGCATGCCGCAGGGATCGCTCCCTACGCAACTCCCTTGTCCATTTGTCCCCCCCCCCCCCTCCCCACTGATCTCCCTCCTGGCACTTATCCGTGTAAGCGGAACAAGTGCTACACATGCCCTTACACTTCCTCCCTTACCACCATTCAGGGCCCCAAACAGTCCTTCCAGGTGAGGCAACACTTCACCTGTGAGTTGACTGGGGTGATATACTGCGTCCGGTGCTCCCAATGTGGCCTTTTATATATTGGCGAGACCCGACGCAGAATGGGAGACCGCTTTGCTGAACATCTACGCTCTGTCCACCAGAGAAAGCAGGATCTCCCAGTGACCACACATTTTAATTCCACATCCCATTCCCATTCTGACATGTCTATCCACGGCCTCCTCTACTGTAAAGATGAAGCCACACTCAGGTTGGAGGAACAACACCTTATATTCCGTCTGGGTAGCCTCCAACCTGATGGCATGAACATCGACTTCTCTAACTTCCGCTAAGGACCCACCTCCCCCTCGTACCCCATCTGTTACTTATTTTTATGCACACATTCTTTCTCTCACTCTCCTTTTTCTCCCTCTGTACCTCTGAATATACCTCTTGCCCATCCTCTGGGTCCCCCCCCCCCATTGTCTTTCTTCCCGGACCTCCTGTCCCATGATCCTCTCGTATCCCCTTTTGCCTATCACCTGTCCAGCTCTTGGCTCCATCCCTCCCCCTCCTGTCTTCTCCTATCATTTTGGATCTCCCCCTCCCCCTCCAACTTTCAAATCCCTTACTCACTCTTCCTTCAGTTAGTCCTGATGAAGGGTCTCGGCCTGAAACGTCGACTGTACCTCTTCCTACAGATGCTGCCTGGCCTGCTGCGTTCACCAGCAACTTTGATGTGTGTTGCTTGAATTTCCAGCATCTGCAGAATTCCTGTTGTTTATGCTATTTTATCTCATTGTTCCACAAGGGGAGACAACTGTACAAAACTATAAAGCTTGCAAATGAGACCCAGAGGAATATATTAGATGTCTTACAAGCACAACGCTACCTGCTTGGAAATGAAACAGAGCATGCAGAATGGTGCAAGAAGAACACTTTGATACTTTCTTGGCGATAATTATAACTTTGTAGCTTTGAAAGTCTCACACTTACGAAATTAGATTACTTATGGAATCTGGGCATCCAAAAGAAGGGAGTGGTTTCAACACGAGTCTCTGAACTCTAGAAAAGTACAGAGACACAGCGTCGCACAGCCTTCCAGACCTAGGCTGCAAATGTTAGGTGTCAGCATCAAAGTTACACATGGTGAAATCCAAGGAAACAAGGAAGGTTACAGGAAATAGGCCTAGGGAAGCCTGGATTTGGAAATATATTGATAATATCAATGTGCCTGGCTGAAATAAAAAACATCCGCTGTATGTGGAGAATGCATGGATGAGATAGATTGGAAAGTAATTTCTACAATTAGTGTACAATGAAGAGAACATGAAGTAGATGGGATAAGCTGTGCAGGGACAGGAATAATCAGATGCAGTTGACAGTGGTGGTGTTAAATTAAGTTCATCCTGTAGGATGAATGTCTATTAGATGTACCTTTCACATGATTTAAGTGTAATGTATAATGCCCTTTCACAGCGAGTCATTAATCTCGATTATGTAATTGAGTCAGTGGCTGTCAATATACAAAAAAACATTGAAGTCTGCTGGGATCTGCTCTCTAAACGTTGGTGACCCCAAAGAATCAGAAGATCTATAATAAAGATTTCATTGTGGTTAACCTGGACAATATCACATCTACGCTTAGGGCTAGCACAGTCCACTCGATAGGGCTGGTAAACGTGCGGCATAACGAGGTGGCTTCTATGCAAGCAGCTATTTCAGCAACACCACCTTCTAATGAAGACGAAAATGCTTCTTGTGGAAAAGTGAAACAAGAAGTACAAAAAGTTAGAAGACAATTGCAGGCTGACAATTATGCATAGGCATACTAATACAGCGGCAGTGCCAAACACCTGCTATCATTAGCAGTTGGAGACACAGCAAGGATAAAGGGCATATCAGGCTGACACAAAATGGGGCAGAAGGGAGTGATGCCCCAACAAACAAGGCCATGGAAGAGGAGTAAATTCCATATGAAAGGACAACCCATGAACCCAAGTATCTAGAAGAATTTACCTGAAGTCATAGAGAGATACAGCAGGAAACCAGGCACCTAGACACAGAATCATTTACAGACCACAACATTTACACTAATTCTATATTAATTCCATTTTTTTACTAATCTCTCTGCATTCTCATCAACTCTCCCAAGATTCTCCCTCTCACCTATACATGAGGGACAATTTACAGCATCCCATTAACCTATCAGCTTTTACCTTTTTGGGGTGTGGAAGGGCAATATACATAGTTATAGTTGTAATCATACTTTATTGATCCCGGGGGAAATTGGTTTCATTACAGTTGCACCATAAATAATTAAATAGTAATAAAACCATAAATAACTAAATAGTAATATGTAAATTATGCCAGGAAATAAGTCCAGGACCAGCCTATTGGCTCAGGGTGTATGACCCTCCAAGGGAGGAGTTGTAAAGTTTGATGGCCACAGGCAGGAATGATTTCCTATGACGCCCTGTGTTGCATCTCAGTGGAATGAGTCTCTGGCTGAATGTACTCCTGTGCCCAACCAGTACATTATGTAGTGGATGGGAGACATTGTCCAAGATGGCATGCAACTTGGACAGCATCCTCTTTTCAGACACCACTGTCAGAGAGTCCAGTTCCATCCCCACAACATCACTGGCCTTACGAATGAGTTTGTTGATCCTGTTGGTGTCTGCCATCCTCAGCCTGCTGCCCCAGCACACAACAGCAAACATGATCGCACTGGCCACCACAGACACATAGAACATCTTCAGCATCATCTGACAGATGTTAAAGGACCTCAGTCTCCTCAGGAAATACAGATGGCTCTGACCCTTCTTGTAGACAGGCAATGTGCAGATAGCACCTGAGGTTGGCATAGAAGCCGGGTCTCTTGCACTGTGAAACAGTGGCTCTACAAATTGCACTACTGTGTCCCCTTCTGTGCCGGAGAAGAGGGCAAATAGGCTGAAGAGAGACTTTGGGTGATGTTGTTCTGCTTTTTATTATTAAAGAAAGAACATAACACTGGTTGGTATCGCTTTAAGAAATGCATCATGCGATAAACTGCTCCTTGTGTTTTTATAATGTTTAGTGTGGAGGCTTCCAGAAGCCTGCCTGCACCTGAGGAGTAATGACACCATAAATACACTGTCCTATATCTCTGTGGGCTCTTTTATTAATGGGATTTTTTTTACTTAACCTGAAGGATAACTTGTAAATTAAATAGGTAGTGAAGGAGATACCAGTATAATCGAGACAGGTATATAAATGGTAAATTAAAAGTAGTCCCCATGAACAGACAAATCAAGAAGCAGTGATGGCAGATTTAAAGCAATTGTCCAAAGATCGAGGGTCAGCATGAAAACAAATTATTTCGTGCAGCAGATAGATATGATTAGGAGTACACTGCTTGAAAATGTGATGGACATAGGGTCAAATATGGCTTTTAAAAGAGAACTGGACACATATATGAAAATTAAAAACTTGAAATGTTAAAGAGAGAGAGTGGGATTTTCCATGACAAAGAACAGGCATAGCATAGACTCAAACCACTGAATAACCCACTGTTAGGTTAAACCACTGCTATGATTCCACAGCTAGCTAATAGACAGATATTTTTCGATCTTCCTTTTTTAAAGGGATGCTGAATTGATGGGATTGGAGCTGTTCCTAACCGGCTGATTTGTTAACACCACAGAGATGCCTTACACATACTGTATATAGGAATCACTGATCACTTTTAATATATTGATGAACGGATGAATCCACCTTTGAGAGCTCTTCACAATCTATAATTATTGTATTTGAAATAGTGGCTGATAATCACAGATTACAAATATTGATTTCTCTACACCATCTAATATTAATCCACCGAATTCCATTTTTTCTCCTCCCAACAATAGATCCTTTACTGAAATACACCTCAAAATACAACTTATGAAGGAAACTATTGACTGAGATATATATTTACATAGCTATAACAAAACCAAACTACACAGGATAGTTTCAAGTTTGGCTGAAATGATCATTGTGGAGTAAATCACACATACTGCAGAATGTTTCTGAGTTGATTTAATAATTCCAAGTTTGTGCTCTTTGGTAATCTCTTTGCCAAATCACAAATATACATATCCCTTCTTTCTCTAATGTAGCACATTACTATATCTAAAGCCTAGCCCTGATCTTTCAATCATATTATGGATTCGTCAGAAATTCTCTAAATTATTCACCCCAAATTCTTAATATATAGTCAGAGTTGAACAGAATAAGAGTATCTCCTGAAATTCATTGAAATTTAAGCAACCTTTGCACAAAATAGTTAATGTATAGAATTATTCAAATATATAAATAGCATATTGATTCTTGGTCAAACTTTAGAAATAGATAATTTAATTTGATTCCGGAAGCATTGATCAAAATAAAGAAATGTCAATGACTACTTGAAACTACAAACACTAGATGGCTCTGCAGTATTCTTACCTCTAACCATTTCCAGTACAAGTGCAGAGTATATTGCATGTTCACCAGTTTTCCCCCAAAGTTAAGTGAGTGATTATTTGGTGTCACATCCAAATAAGCATCACTAAGTTTGGCACTGGATGCTTGCTTCTAAAAACATCGTCTTCCCAGAATTTTAATAATTACCTGAGGAGTGATGGAGTGATTCTAATTCAAATGACTTCACGACTCATGTTCTTTCTTTCTTTCTTTCCCTCTGTCTGTCTGTCTCTCTCTCTCTATCCCTATCCCTATCCCTATATCCATATAAATAGTTTGTTTTTGCAGTTTGTTGTCTTTTGCAGATTGGTTGTTTATCCATCTTTGCCGTGTGCAGCTTATCACTGATTCACTTGTTTTTCTTTGCGTCTACTGTGAATGCCCACAAAAAAAGAATCTCAGCGTCGTATATGGAGAAATTTATGTATTTTGTTAATAAATTAACTTTGAACATTGAATTTCTGTTTTCTCATCCAATGTGCGATTATTTACAAATCATTGGTATACATAAGAAGAAACTTGCTACAAAAATATTGAAGAAGTAAACTAAGGAAGTACATTTTGGATGAAACATTTAAATAGACCCCTGAAGCAGCAGTCGCTGCTTAAACCATCTTTTGTTTTACCAGTTACAACGTTGCATCTGTTAATTGGGAAAAATCCTCACTAAATATTCACAAAATTGGTTAATTCTTGCATCAAAATAGGTCACATGCTGTTTGATTTTCTTAATCCCATGATTTATGATTCACTTTTCTTCTCCATTCATGTTTAGTGATCAAAAGCTACCAGGAAAGATTCTTGTATCTTTAAGAAATCCCTGTGAGCTAAAAATCCAATAACACAGCTTCCAAAGAGCTCGAGTCTATTGGATATACCTATGCTGCAGAAACACTGATTGCTTTGCTGAATATGAAAATAGAAGTAAATCTAAGATAAACCATAGCATGATAACTATTTGTTTTAATTTTGATGGCTTGTCTTTATGAACATGCCCTGTCCTATTTATAAAATGGCAATAAATCTAAATACATGTTTTCCCCCATGGCCTTCCAATACTTATTCTTTTTAATGTGCTTTTCTGAGTCTCCTTTGAAGCTACCAGTTAATCTGTTTCCATCACATCATCAAGAGCATTCCAGGCCTGAACGACCCATCGCTTTAATAACACTAACATGAGAAAATCTGTAGACGCTGGCGATCCAAAGCAACATAAACAAAATGTGAAAGGAACTCAGCAGGCCAGAGAGCATCCATGGAAAAGAGTAAACAGGCGAAGTTTCGGGCCAAGACCCTTCATCAGGCCTGCTGAGTTCCCCCAGCATTTTGTGTGTGTTATTTTAATAACACGTCTCTTCATCTCCTTCTTGGTTCCTAAATCTGTGCTCTCTCATTCAGTAGAAACAGCTCCAAAATGGAATAAAGGGAATTACAGAGGCATGAGGTGGATTGGAGAGGTTACTGGCGGGGATGACGGCAGATCAGAGATAGCTGAAGTTTCTGGGAATAGCTGGATGGATGTGTCCCACATATGAGAAGTTCTCAAGTGGCAGGGGTAGGCATCTGAGGCTGACAAGGGAAGTTAAGAACTACATAAAAGCCAAGGACAGGGCATATAAGGTAGCAAAACAGAGTGGAATGTTGGATGATAGGGAAGTTTTTAAAATCCATTAAAAGGCAACTAAAAAAGCTATAAGAAGGGAAAAGATGAAATATGAGGGCAAACTAGCTAATAATATAAGGCAGGATACTAATTTCTTTTTCAGTTATATAAAGTGTAAAATGGAGGTGAGAGTTGATATTGGACCATTGGAAAATGATACTGATGAGGTAGGAATGGGGGGGAACAAAGAAATCGCAGATGAACTTAATGGCTACTTTGCATCTTTCCTCACTGTGGAAGGCACATGCAGTGTGCCAGAGGTCTGTGAGTGTCAGGGAGCAAGGGTGAGTGCTATTGCTATTACAAAGGGTAAAGTGCTAGGCAAACTCAAAGGTCTCAAGGTGGGCTAGATGAACTACATCCCAGAGTCCTGAGAGGGGTTGCAGAAAAGATAACGGATGTATTGGTCATGATCTTTCAAGGATCACTTGATTCTGGCATGGTCTTGGAGGACTGGAAGATTGCAAATGCCACTCCACTCTTTAAGGAAGGAAGGAAGGCAAAAGAAAGGAAATTATAGGCCAGTTAGCCTAACTTCAGTGGTTGGGAAAGCGTTGGGGTCTATCATTAAGGATAAGGTTTTGAACTACTTTGAGACTAATGATAAAATAAGTCAAAGTCAGCATGGTTTCTGTAAAGAGAAACCTTCCTGACAATTCTGTCAGAATTCTTCGAGGAAGTAACAAGCAGGGTGGACAAAGGAGAGACAGTGGATGTAATTTACGAAGGGTGATTGGTAAGTTCATGGCCTAAGGTAGAAGGAGTCAATTTTATAAAACCTAGCACATTTATTTTTCAACATAGTCCCCTCCTACATGTACACACTTAGTCCAGCGGTTGTGGAGCGTATGGATCCCTTCTTTGTAGAAGTGGTCCATAGCAGGGGTGATTGATAGGTTCATGGCCTAAGGTAGAAGGAGATGAGTTATTAACTTCAAACCTTCTGCATTATCACTCAAAGAGTTGAACTGCACGTGCATGTAACGAGAGCGTCTTGGACCTCCAGGTGGTCCACAGCAGGGGTGATTGATAAGTTCGTGGCCTTGGGTAGAAGGATGTAAGTTATACAGCTGTCGTTACATGCACGTGCAGTTCAACTCTTTGAGTGAAAATGCAGAGTTTGAAGTTTCTCCCCATCTCCTTCTACCTTAGGCCACGAACTTATCAATCACCCCTGCTGTGGACCACCTGGAGGTCCAAGATGCCAACTTCTACGAAGAAGGGATCCGTATGCTCCACGACCACTGGACTGAATGTGTAAATGTAGGAAAAATAAATGTGCTAGGTTTTCTAAAATTGACTCCTTCTACTGTAGGCCACGAACTTATCAATCGCCCCTCGTACTTAAATTCTCTGAAGGTATTTGGTAAGATGCCACACTTGGGGCTGCTTAACAAGATAAAATCCTGTGGCGTTACGGGAAAGATGCTGGCACGAATAGCGGGATGGCTGACAGGCAGGAGGAGTTCCTCAGGGGTCAGTACTGGGACCACTACTTTTCACATTGTTTGTCAGTGATTTAGATAATGGAATTGGTGGCTTTGTGGCAAAGTTTGCAGCTGATATGAAGAGAGGTGGAGGGGTAGGTTGTGCTGAGGAAGCAGTGCCATTGCAGCTGGACTTAGACAAATTGGAAGAACGGGTAAAAAAATTGGCAGATGGAATACAGTGTAGGGAAATGTATGATAACCCACAGTCTGTGCAGATTGGTGATAACATATTCTCCTTGCTGACGATCAACACTGGCGCACCACAGGGATGTGTGCTTAGCCCACTGCTCTACTCTCTGTATACACATGACTGTGTGGCTAGGCATAGCTCAAATACCATCTATAAATTAGCTGAGAATACAACCATTCTTGGTAGAATCTCAGGTGGTGACAAGAGGGCATGCAGAACTGAGATATGCCAACTAGTGGAATTCTGCCACAGCAACAGCCTGGCACTCAATGTCAGTAAGATGAAAGAGCTGATAGTGGACTTCAGGAAGGGTAAGATGAAGGAACACATACCAATCCTCATAGAGGGATCAGAAGTGGAGAGAATAAGAAGCTTCAAGTTCCTCGGTGTCAAGATCTCTGAGGATCTAACCTGGTCCCAACATATTGATGTAGTTATAAAGAAGGCAAGACAGCAGCTATACTTAATTAGGAGTTTGAAGAGATTTGGCATGTCAACAAATAAACTCAAAAACTTCCATAGTTGTACTGTAGAGAGCATTCTGACAGGTTACCTCACTGTCTGGTATGGAGGGGCTACTGCACAGGACTGAAAGAAGCTGCAGAAGGTTGCAAATCTAGTCAGCTCCATCTTGGGCTCTAGTCTTCAATGTACACAGGACATCTTCAGGGAGCTGTGTCTCGAAAAGGCAGCATCTATTATTAAGGACCTCCAGCATCCAGGGCATGCCTTTTTCTCACTGTTACCATCAGGTAGGAGATACAGAAGCCTGGAGGCACACACTCAGCGATTCAGGAACAGCTTCTTCCCCTCTGCCATCCGATTCCTAAATGGACATTGAAGCTTTGGACACTACCTCACTTTTTTTAAAATATACAGTATTTCTGCTTTTGCACATTTTTAAAAAATCTTTTCAATATACGTGATTGATTTATTTGTTTATCATGTTTTATTTTATTTATTATTATTATTATTACTTTTCTATCTCTGCTAGATTATATACAGGGTTGCATTGAACTGCTGCTGCCAGTGATAATAAACCTGATTCTGCATTCTAATGCATTTTGGTAAAAGGAACAATTGTGAGGACTATTATCTAAATCGGGAGAAGGTTGAAACATCAGAGGTGCAGAGAGACTTAGGATCCTCATGCAAGATTCCCACTTGTATACAGGTGAGCCATTTTAAACAGGATACACGATACCACAAGTTGCCTGTTTGGTCTGCAGCCATGTTCACCAGATTACATGGAGACTCATCGTTCTGCTTCTCTTAAGCTCACTGCCCGAGGCTGGCATGTACAGGTGCAAGCGGACCAGTCTGTGCAGGAGCTTTGCCAAATTCAAATTCCGGATGGTGTCAGTCAGTGCACTTCAGCAGCTGGAGCAGGTATGCGAGAGCCCGCACAGGCCTTAGGAAGGGATGAACAAATGAGTTCGGCACAAGAGAATGTATGTGGGTGTGTAACATAATGTTGGAAGATTAAGCTTCCTAATTAAATATTATTTATTCCCACCACTTTCTTGCTTTTCATGTTTTTGGTTGTTGCCTGACAAATAACACTTTCATCCTGTCAGGTCTGAATTGGTGCTAAATGATGGGATTGGTAAAGAATGCTGGCCTATTTTTCACGGTTGTTTTGTATTCAGGGAAAAGTGAAGGCTGGGGATCGAGATGCTTGCAAGTGGATGCCAGATGGTTTAGACGCCATTGCTATCCCATGTATCTGTCCTCACCCCATCCCCACCTCAACGTGAGAAGGATAGTGTTCCCCTTGGCCTCACCTACCACCCCTTGAGACTCCACATCCGGCATATCATTGTCCTCAACTACTGTCACCTCCAACAAGATCTCACCAACAGGCACTTCTTCCCTTATCCTCTCCTCTGTAGGGATCATTCTCTGCATGACTCCCTTGCCTGTTTGCCCCTTCCCGCCCATTCACTTTCAGACACTTATCCCTGGAACCGTCCCACTGGTTACAACTGGTGCTACTCCTCCTCCCTTATCAGGACCCTAAACATTCCTTCCAGGTGAGGCAGCATTCAGATGTGAACCCATCTGTGTCACCTATTATATCTAGTGCTCGTCGTGCGACCTCCTTTACATTGCTGAGATCTGACGCAAGTTGGGTGATTGCTTCGTTAAGCACCTTTGCTCCATCCACTGTAAAAGCCAGAAGCTCCCGGCGGCAGCCATTTTAATTTCACTTCGTAATTCCACACTGGCATGTCTGTTCAGGCCTCCTCTATGACCCATTTAAGGTTAGATGCAGATTAAGAGAACAGCATCTCATATTTCTGTCTTGATAGTCTCCAATCTGATGGCATCAACGTGATTTCTCTTACTTCCAGTAACCATTCCTCTCTGCCCCACCCCCTTTGGTTTCCCTCATCCCTCTAGCTCCCTTACACCTTCTGTTTCCCTGCCCAATACCCAGACCTTTCTCCCTGTTCCCCACTTCCTTCCCTTTGTTCCATAGTCCACTGTCCTCCTATCAGATTCCTTCTTCTTTAGCTCTTTGTCTCTTTCATCTATCACCTCTTTGATTCTCCCTTCCACCTACCTACCCCTCTTTCCTACCTTCCCCTCTCAACAGGATTCACATATCACTTACCAGCTCATGCTTGTTCCTCTCCTCCTCATTCTTTTATCCTGGCTTCTGTCTCCTTTCTTTCCAGCCCTGATGACGTACCCAGAGTGTCGACTGTTCACTTCCCTCCACAGATGCTGCCTGAGCCGCTGAGTTCCTGCTCAGTGTTTTGTCTTTGCATGTCGCTCCGCTCCTGCATCTGCAATCTTTCTTGTGTGTTTATTACAGCAATAAGTCAGCAAATCAACTCCTGCATCCCTTAGAGTCAATAGTATTTTAGCAAAATTTTGTAAATCAAATATTAATAAATTGAACAATGCATATTCCCCTTTTGCAATTGTTTTCTACTTTTTCCTCCTCAGTTTTCCAACTAAATGTAAGACATTGCCTTACTTTGAACCTTTCTAAGTAATAAAAAGTTCATTAACAGGAGTTTTTAGAAATGCAATAAAACTAAAGACAAAGTAAAAGTGATTTGACTTGTTTTTCAAGTTTCAGGCGATTGCTGACCTTGGCACTTATAAGTGCTCGTTACCTCCCTGCACACTACACCAACATGTACAAAAGTGAAATACAGCATTCCCCTTTGGGGGGTCTGCTCTTGGTACAACGGTGCAACTAACTCTGCAATTGATTTTATATTTGCCACTATATCTTGGCAACAGTTTGGAAACAGCCTCTTTGTGAATGACTAGATGATAAGACACGTAGGCTGGGGACAACTTTTAAACCACTTATTAAAAGAACAACATATAACAAGAGGCTTATAGTGTATTTTTGACATGGTTCCTTAAATCATTTTTTTCTTAAATGTCAGGATGGTCTTAAATCCCAAAGATAGGGCATGAAAAAGTCAATGCACTGTGTAATGAATTGATCTGCATTAATGGTGTACAAGACAAGCTTTAAACTGTGTCGTGGTACATGTGATAATAATAAACCAATTCTAATTACTGTGTTTTTGATGTTTTATAAGGGGTGGGATTTCATCAGGCAAACTGAAACTGCAAATAAATAGCTGGCATCTACTGAATCTTTGTCTGAAGACACACTTTCTGAATTCAGGATTTGAGACTACTTTGCCTGAGTAGTCCTGGATTCTCCTTGAACTGTTCAGGACCTGACATGTTACGGACTTGTGTAGGTTAGATTGTTCTGGGCTTCCCTTTCACCAGTTGTGTCCACTTAAGGCCTGAGGAGGACTTATTTTTGGCTAACACAAATGTTCACTTATAATAAATCCATTCTATTTATGGGAGGGAATGAGCAGCAGCAGCACAAATGGTTAAGAACATCTTTCCTCCCATCCCCTGGAGCTCTGTCATGCTCTTCTGTTGACAGGCTGGGTGTAAACTGACAAACCCGCTCAAAGCAAGTCAGAGCAACATGCAACCCATGACTTCAAACCTTTGACCCTTGACCCGCACAGTTGCTCTGACACTCAGGAGTTTTAAACCCGTTATTTTGAGATCAGTGCTATGGATAGCAAGTTTTCAAATGCACCTATTAAAGCAGTGTGATGCCCCAGTATCAGAAGCAGTCTGGTGCTCTGTAACAGGGCACTCTCATTTAGTCTGCAGAGTTAGGAGACAGAAATGAACAATTTTCCAGATTTACACTGAATATTCTTCTCAGCTTAGTTACTGTTTCTGCAAAAGGACCCCACATATTTTCCCTTGCTCAACATCTCAGGAAATGTAAAATGGTCTGGGAGTTGAAAACGCCTTTCAAGTTATTGCAGTACTCACATATGATCTCCACCCTCCCTCAGTCAGATGAATACATCATCCAGAAGACGACCATATAGGCAATAAATCAACAGAGAGATTTATTGAACACAAAGCAGGTAAATGGGCAGTTTTCTGTGCAAGCAGTAAATTTACAGTAATTAGAAACATTATTCTCTAAATGTCAAAGGAGCAAAGACACTTCGGCTGCAGTAACACTGAACACAAAATTAACCCTTGAAATATGGTTATTATCTTTTACATGTTTACACACTCCTACTGACCCATCTAATTAGTTGGTACTCCTAACAGCCACAGGTGATTTGAGCACCAGTTACCAAACACAGACAACTGGTAGCCCCTGGCTATAAATTCTTCAGCTATATTGTCAGTTAAATCTCTGCCTTTGAAAGAGAGATGCAGATATTTTTCACATGCGATGACTCTACAATTCCAATGAAGGCCCTGATGACACCTTAGGTCTGTTTCTCTCTATGGTCTTGCATCCTGATCTGCTGAATATTTCTCACGTTTGTTTCGGGTTTTATTTCAGATTGTTAATATCTGCAGCTTTTTCCATATCAAATTTAGATTTTTCTAATGTGCATATGATATATATTTGGTCCACTTTGTCCGAAAAGGAGGCTGTTTGGTCCAATTAGTTCATGCCAGCTTTATGAGTAATCTCGTCAGTTCCATTTCTCCATTTATTTTCCCTGTAACCTACTCTCGCTCTCTCTCTCTCTCACATGCCTATCAACCTTACCAATTCTTGCATATTTGGATTAATTTACTGAGCCAACTAACACACTAACAATGACTGAGATTTGGGAGGTGACTGGAACATTTAGAGGAGATCTACACGATCACAGTGGGAAAGTATAACGTCCACACAGAGCTCATGCTGGATCAGGATCAAACTCGGGTCTGCGGAGCTGTATAGCAGCACTACACCATTATACTGTCCATGAGCCTGGTTTCATCTACCGGCCTTTCCATTCTCTAATGACATTTCATCATGCCTAAATAAGCGACAAATGAATTTAGGCCATTCTTTGCATTTTCTTTCTTTTTTGTTGTTTGGATCTAGCTTGAAAAGTAATATTAATTGTCGCTGGCAATGATTTGGAGGATGCAGTGAATATAATACAAATTTCTGCATCAAAGGTATATTTCTATGATTAAGAAAAACCAGAGTGGTGAGTGGGGAGTGCTCTTCAAGGAGCAGTCCCATTGTTGAGCACTAGATTATTTCACCCATAACAACTATTTTGCTAATTACCCGCCAGTTTAAATTAGAAAGGAATTTCATTCCACCCTGGTAAGAGGACAATAAACTAACCTGAATCTGAATTAAAAGCTTTATGCAAGCAAAGTTCTTACTTTGTTTTAAAAATTTCAAATTTAGCCCTTAAGTTTCAACCTAACCTTAAACTGAAAGCCCAGACTCCTCTTGAAGGTTGTTGCAAAGATATACAAGTACAAAGAAAGCTCTTTCAGTTTTGGTATAAATGTGAATCAATCATACAAGTATTGTTGAAAAATGCATGAGTTGTAGACTAACGTGCAATCCTAGCCCTACACATAATACTGACTGACAACTTTAACCTGCATCACAACTCACAAAAATAATGTATACTGTTCAATGTTCAGAAACATTTTATTAGATGAAATGAGTTAGTAGAGTCAAGATGCAGGAAAAGCAACTTGGTGTTATATAAAATATACAATAACCTTAGCAACAATATACTTCCAGCAAAGTATTCACCTATAAACACTTGGCTTAAAGTAGAATATCATGAATGTTTCTTAAAATTACTTTGACAGCCGATTTGAACTGTAGCCATTTGCCCCAGTGCTTTTGTGTTTAACTGTGTTTGTTGGAAACAAAAATGCAGCTCACTGGCTGGATAAACAAGAAGGAAACAAATCACAAACTTAAAACAATCTGCTTTTTTTATTCTCCTGGAGAAATTAATCAGAGGATTAGTGAAAAGGGATTGCGGTTAAACATATAACCAGATTCTCTCAGGTAAGGAAGAAGCAGCCAACGGTAATTGAGAATGGCAGATTAGAGCCAGGGACCATTTACCGTGTGTGGTGCTTGCCTTCAGTTTAAAATATTATGGAAATGGATTCCAGTAAAACAGATGATTTGGAAAGTAAAGTAGATGAAATAAGTACATCCATAAACAATTCTTATGTAACTTCGATTGAAAACTGTACTTTGTGTTCAAAAAGGAAAAATAAAATTACACAGCAATGGAAGAAGTTCTTTGGAGTGAAAATAGATAATCTTCAGAATTTAGACTATTATGCCTGTAATTTGGAGAATATGGAAGACATGGAAGCAAGGGGTAATGGTATTAGAGTGCCAAATCAGAGAAGGACAATCATTTGAATACAGACTTTAATGCACACAATAAGCACCTTCCCAATGACTTTCAGTCCATGTGCAGCCCTTTAAGAACTACTCTTTACCTTCTCTGATGCACCAATGCAGTGCTTTTCCTATGGCACAAGGCTGCATCTTTTTTGGTGGAGGACATTGCTGGTGCCCTCAGTCCCAGTCAGGATGAACAGGTTTTTTTTCACTTTTGTACCTTTTGCAATTAGTGACAGCACTCAGGGTTGGCTCATTGACAGAGAACAATGGCATGGTGGACTGACTGTGGTGAGATAGTGAGTGCACCCAAACTGAGAAAAGCTATTCGATGTCTGCACCTGGTAGCCACTGCCTCTCTTTCAGAGAAATGCCTTAACGATTCTGGCAACCTGTTGCTGAACAGGTTAGTAATCTATTGTAAACTATAACCCCCTCCTCATCCCCTTTGAATGCTAGGATCAGCAGCCAGGACGGTAAAAAATTGTGCTTTCCTGGAAGCAAACTGAAGCACACGGACGTTAGCTGGATTCTACTTGGGCTGGACTGGAAACTGAGACATAGGCCAGCAGATGCTACATAGTGCTGAGATTCACAAGTGTGCAGACATCACGGCCTACCACTTTCATGCTGAGAGGATGTGATGAAAGCTCTGAGTAAGAGATTTCTCCATGCTCCTTGACATTGCATGCATGCCTGGAATCTCAAAACGTGCACAGTATCAGTAACAGAGGTAGTTCCAGTAAGTGACAGAGGGCACAGCCTTTTGTTCTTCTGTCACCTCCTGCAGTTCTTGGCAAAATGGAAGTGACGGTAGGGTGTTATAGCAAGTGGAAAGGTTGAAGTTAGGAAAAATTTGTAAACATGGAGAATGCAGATATTATGGAAGTGAGATCCAAGGAGAAAAATTCGGTATGAAGATACTGTTGTCAAAGATATAGAAATACAACATGGTAACAGGCCTTCCAGCTAACCGAGTCTACACTGATCTTTATACCTATCTATACTAATTCCACTTGCCTGCATTAATCACTCTATGCCCCGCTCGTTGTATTGTCCAGATTCCTCTTAAGTGTTATTACTGCTTCAGCTTCCACTATCATCTCTGGCAGATCATTCTCTAGTGTTCCCTAAGGAGACATACTCTCGAACTAATCTTTTGCTCTTAATATACTTCCAGAATCCTTCAGGATTCTCTTTAATCTAGTCTGCCTGGGGTATATCAATGCCCCTTTTCTTCCTCCTAATGTCCTTCTTAAGTATACTCCTATATCCCTTCTACTCAAGGGACTTGCTCAATCCAAGCTGCCTATTCCTGACCAGACTCTTAATATCACTTGTCATCCAAGGGAACCTAATCTTACCAGCTTTTCCCTTTACTTTAACAGGAACATGCTGGTCCTGAACTCTTCTTAATTCACTTTTGAAAGCCTCCTGCTTGCCGGGCATCCTTTTACATGCAGACAGCCTTCCCAGACAACATCTTTCTGATGCCATCAAAATTAGCCTATACCGAATTTTTGGCTTTGACTTAAAGACCAATCCTGTCTTTTTCCAGCAACTATCTTGAAATTAATAGAATTGTTGTCAGTTTAATGGATTTATGTGTCAAAGCACTCCCCCAACCCCAATACATGAACCACATGCCAAGCCTCTTTTCCTAAGAGGATATCCAGGGTAGACCTTTTCGCTAGTCAAGTTATTTACATTTTGCTTGAGAAAACTTTCCTGGACACTCTTAAAATCTATCCCATCTAACTTCTTGGCACTAAGACAGACCAAGTCAATATTAGAGAAGTTGAATTCACTTGCTGTTACAACCCTATTATTCCTACAGGATTTCCCTACCTCCACCATTGATGCTGCCCTCCTCCATTTCCCGCTGCCTCAGCAGTGATCGAGTTCCTCTTGTCCTTACCTACCATCTCATGAGCTTCTGCATCTATCACACCATTCTCTACAACTTCCTCCATCTCCAAAAGGATACTACCACCAAACACATCTTTACCTCACCACACCCCTCCCCCAACCCTCCACTTCCTGCAGGGATCCACTCCCTCTGGGAATCCCTTGTCTAGTCATTTCTCCCCACTAATCTCCCTCCTGGCACTTAACCCTGCAAGCAGCCAAAGTGCTATACCTGTCCATTCATCCCCACTCTAACCTCCATTTAGGGCCCAAACACATGAGGCAGCGCTCCACTTGCAAAATCTGCTGGGGTTGTCTATTGCAGCCAACGTTCCCGATGCGACCTCCTCTACATTGGTGAGACCCATTGTTAATTGTGGGACCGCTTCGTAGAGCACTTCCACTCCTTTTGCCAAAAGCAGAACATTCCAGTCGCCAGACATTTTAATTCCATTTCCCTTCCCCGACTGACATGTCAGTCTATAGCGTCCTCTTGTGCGATGATGGGGCATCCCTCAGGGTGGAGTAGCAACACTTTGTATTAGCCTCCAACTTGATGGCACATCTATCAATTTCACCTTCTGGATAAAGAATTTTTTCCTTCTTCCCCTCTTCTTCTATTCCACACTCTGGCCTCTTAACTCTTCTCACCGGCCTGTCACCTCCCCTGATACCCATCCTCCATCCCTTTCGCCTATGGTCCACTCTCCTCTACTATCAGATTCCTTCCTTTCCAGTCCTTTATCTTTCTAACTCAACTGGCTTCACTTATCACTTTCTAGCTATCCTCCTTCCCCTCCTCCCAATTTTTTGTTCTGTCATCTTCCCCTTTCCTATCCAGTCCTGAAGAATCGATTGCCTGTTCATTTCCATAGATGCTACATGCCCTGCTGAGTTCTTGCAGCATTTTGTGCTCATTGCTATTATTCCCACACCTATAATGGAACAAATCACAAACAACAGAAAATCTGCAGATGCTGGAAATCCGAGCAACACACACAAAATGCTGGAGAACTCAGCAGGCGAGGCAGCATCTATGGAAAAAAAGTACAGCCAACGTTTGAGGTCGAGACCCTCCAGCAGGACCTTTACCTATAGTTGAAGCCTATTATTCACGTAGCCATTATGAAACAGTAAATTTCCCAGCAACAATCGGTAATCTGGTTGTTTGCCTTATTTTTATGCAATTCAGTATAACTTCACAATCAAGTTGTTTTTTTTTGTGAGTGGGAGAGGGGTTTGGGGTTTGATGCTACTGTTGCTTTTTTTTGTGAGGGAGGGGTTGGGAGATTTGGGGTTTGCAAGTTTTCTTTTTCCTTTTTGTGCAGGGAGAGGGGTTGATGTCTTTTCTTTCAGCGTTTTTTCTGTGTTTTATGGCTATCTGGAGAAGACAAATATCGGAGTTGTATTGTACATGCATACTTTGACAAGAAAATGAACCTATGAAGTTCTAAGAGATTTGAATCGGGCTCAGAAATTTTAATGATGCGTCTATCAAGAAATTATCAGCAGAATTTGATTTCAATGCTTAGTGAAACACAGAGTCAAAGAGTCATGGAACACTTTTGCACAGAAACAGGCCCTTTGGCCTATCTAGTCTGTGCTGAAGCTTTAATCAGCCTGGTCCTATAGACCTGCACCTAGACCTTAGCCCTCTGTACCCCTCCCATCCATGTACCTATCCAAATTTCTCTTAAATGTTGCAATCGAACTTGCATCCACCACTTCCACTGGCAGCTCATTCCACTCTCTCACCGCCCTCTGAGTGAAGAATTTCTTCCTCAAGTTCTTCTTAAATATTTCACCTTTCACCCTTAACCAATAACCAATGTGCCAAATGCTTTCTTTGTGACCTTATCTACTTGTGATGCCACTTTCAGGGAAATATAGATCTGTATTCCCAGATCCCTCCGTTCTACCACATTTCTCAGAGTCCTACCGCTCAAGACCTATTCAGGCTGGTCCTCCCAAAGTGCACACCTTGTACCTATCTGCATTAAATTCCATCCCCATTATTTCAGCCCACTTTTCTAGCTGGTCCAGATCTCACCACAAGCTCTGGTAGTCTTCCTTGCTGTCCACTATCACCACCCCCTCCGGTCTTGATGTCATGTGCAAATTTGCTGATCCAGTTTACCAGGTTCTCTTCCGGATCACCATGTTCTCTTCCAGATCATTTGTATAGATAACAATCAACAACAGACCCAGCACAGGCCCCTTGGACATACTAGTACCTGCTCGTCTACCTACTGAACCGTGTCTACGCCCACCTGGACGAGCCAGCGAGCACTGTGAGGGTAATTTTTTTGACTTCTCCAGTGCGTTCAACACCATCCGCCCTGCTCTGCTGGGGGAGAAGCTGACAGTGATGCAGGTGGATGCTCCCCTGATGTCATGGATTCTTGATTACCTGACTGGCAGACCACAGTACGTGTGCTTGCAACACTGTGTGTCCAACAGAGTGATCAGCAGCACTGGGGCTCCACAGGGGACTGTCTTGTCTCCCTTTCTCTTCACCATTTACATCTCGGACTTCAACTACTGCACAGAGTCTTGTCATCTTCAGAAGTTTTTGGATGACTCTGCCATAGTTGGATGCATCAGCAAGGGAGATGAGGTTGAGTACAGGGCTACGGTAGGAAACTTTGTCACATGGTGTGAGCAGAATTATCTGCAGCTTAATGTGAAAAAGACAAAGGAGCTGGTGGTAGACCTGAGGAGAGCTAAGGCACCGGTGACCCCTGTTTTCATCCAGGGGGTCAGTGTGGACATGGTGGAGGATTACAAATACCTGGGGATATGTATTGACAATAAACTGGACTGGTCAAAGAACACTGAGGCTGTCTATAAGAAGGGTCAGAGCGATCTCTATTTTCTGAGGAGACTGAGGTCCTTTAACATCTGCCGGACGATGCTGAGGATGTTCTACGAGTCTGTGGTGGCCAGTGCTATCATGTTTGCTGTTGTGTGCTGGGGCAGCAGGCTGAGGGTAGCAGACACCAACAGAATCAATAAACTTATTCGTAAGGCCAGTGATGTTGTGGGGATGGAACTGGACTCTCTGACGGTGGTGTCTGAAAAGAAGATGCTGTCTAAATTGCATGCCATCTTGGTCAATGTCTCCCATCCACTACATAATGTACTGGGTGGGCACAGGAGTACATTCAGCCAGAGACTCATTCCTCCAAGATGCAGCACAGAGCGTCATAGGAAGTCATTCCTGCCTGTGGCCATCAAACTTTACAACTCCTCCCTTGGAGGGTCAGACACCCTGAGCCGATAGGCTGGCCTTGGACTTATTTCATAATTTACTGGCATAATTCACATATTACTATTCAACAATTTATGGTTCTATTACTATTTATTATTTATGGTGCAACTGTAACAAAAACCAATTTCCCCCTGGGATCAATAAAGTATGACTATGACTAGTAGGCAACCATCTACAACCACACTCTTTTTTTTCCATGAGCCAATGTTTAATCCAATTTATTATTTCATCTTTGATGCCAAGCGACTAAACCTTCTTAACCAACCTCCCATGCTAGACCTTGTCAAATGCCTTGCTAAAATCCATGTACACAACATCCATTGCCTTGCCTTCATCGATTTTCTTGGTAACTTCATCGAAAATCTCTTAAGTTTGGTTAGACATGACTTAACATGCACAAAGCTATGTTGACTATCCCTAATCAGTCCCTGTCTATCTAATATATGCAGTCCCTTAGACTACCTTCCAATAACTTTCCCACTACTGATGTCAGGCTCACTGGTCTATAATTTCCTAGCTTATTCTGAGAATACGTGGTTAAATTACAGAAAAACATTAGCTATCCTTCAACCCTCCAGCATCTCACAGTGGCTAAAGATGCTTTAAGTATCTCTGCTAGGGTCCCTGCAATTTCTGCACTAGCCTCCCACAGGGTCCAAGGAAAACCTTGTCAGGCCCTGTGGATTTACCCTCCTTAACTCGCAGTAAGACAGCAAGCACCTCCTCCTCTGTAATCTGCATTGGGTCCATGACCTCTTTGCTGATTTGCCTCGCTTCTATAGACTCTGTGTCCATCTCCTTGAGTAAATAGAGATGCAAAAAATCCATTTAAGATCTTCCCCATCTCTTTTAGTTGCACAAATAGATTAGCCCTCGGATCTTCCAGAGACCAATTTTGTCCCTTGCTATCCTTTTGCTCTTAATATATCTGCAGAAACCCTTAGGATTCTCCTTCATCTTGTCTGTTAAAGCAACTTCATGTCTCCTTTTAGCCCTCCAGATTTCCTTCTTAAGTGTCCTCTCGGATTTCTTATACTCGTTTGTTCTTACCTGCTATACGCCTCCTTCTTTTTCTTGACCAGTGCCTCAATATCTCTCAAAAACCAAGGTTCCCTAAACCTGTTATCTTAGCCTTTTATTCTGACAGGGAACTACAAACTCTGTACTTCAAAATTTCACTTTTGAAGGCCTCCCATTTATCAAGTACACCTTTGCCAGAAAATAGCCTGTCCCAATCCGTACTTGCTAGATCCTTTCTGATACCAACAAAATTGACCTTTCTCCAATTTAAAATCTCAACCCGAGGACCAGACCCACCCTTTTCCTTAATTACCTTGAAACTAAGGGCATTATGATCACTAGATAAAAAGAGTTCCCCGACACAAACTTCTGTCACCTGCCCTGTCTCATTTCCTGATAGGAGATCTACTATCACACTCTTTCTAGTTGGGACTTCTATGTATAGATTAAGGAAACTTTCGTGAACACATTTGACAAACTCTTTCCCATCCATCCCTTTTATAGTATGGGAGTCCCAGTCAATAGGTGAAAAGTTAAAATCACCTACTATCACAACCTTACGTTTCTTGCAACAGTCTGCGATCTCTCTACTAATCTGCTCCTCTAAATCCCACAGACTGTTTGGTGCTATATAATATAATCCATTTTATGAAGCCATACCTTTCTTATTCTTCAATTCACCTACAAAGCCTCACTAGATGAGCTCTCCAGTCTGTGCAGAATGAACACTGCTGTGACTTCCCTGACTAGTAATATCACCCCTCCCCTTTAGTCTCTCCCACCCTGTCACATCTAAAACAATGGAACCCCGAGAAACAAAACACAAGTATTTTGATATAATTATTTCAGACCTAATTACAATAGTGCTCCTTTCGTTGTTATGTATGGGAGCAGAGGATCATTATGGTGAATTCTCTGTGGGGATACTTTAAGATTTAAATATTTTACTTACATATTTCTGGCAGATTAGCATTAACAAATGCAGCCTTTAATGTGGAAATATAATGTAAGGGTACATGAGATTTGGATTAGTGAAGGAATGATTTCCCCTAAATTTGCCAGCGTCACATGTCAGCTAGTAATGAAGAGACAGTACAAATGATAGTTGGCACTTCACGCTTAAAACAGGAAATGCACACGTCCTCTGGGAAAGAGTTGCAGCAAGAGGCTTTTCATCTGTGTAAAGAACACTTGAGATGTAGCCTTTTAAAATGGATTGGGAATGTCAACATGCACTCCTCATGAAAATCTGCTACAGGGATTAGATTAAAAAGTGATGTCACAGAATCTCATTTTTTTAAAATGGGTACTGCTGTCCAATGGGAATAGACTACAACATAGCCTACCATTGCCTATTACTGGAGCCAAGGTCTTCACTTAAAGCACCAGTCTGTATCCACTTCATGCTATTATAAACAAAACCAGTAAATTAAAAACAGTACTCAGTCCTTTGACCTGCTCTCTTTTTCTTGACCAGAGCCTCAATATCTCTCAAAAACACTGAACTCCAATGTTCCAAGCTTTTACAAAATAGTGAATATTCATTTTAAAGTGTCAAACATATCTGAACAAAATCTTAAGTTAAATCCATTTTTTAAAATTTCACTGTGGAAATAAATACTGTTTAACTAATTCTGCCACACACCAAACTGAATGCAAAAATATTTTGTTAACGTAGAATAATGTAATTCTTTGATGAAGCTCCCTTAAAATTCTTTTGCATAACCTGTGTGTCTATGGATAAAACATTACTGTAACATACATCGCTGTGTAACAGGACCTTGATTACCACCTTTTTGATCCTTTTCTAATGTCATTAAGACAATTAGTGTGATATGAAATATCTGATAATTGCACAACACAGGAGCTGTTCAGTGGGTTGTTAAGCATGTATTGGTGATTTGCCAGTAGTGATAGAGATGAGACAAAGACTCCTTATAATCCTTTTTGTAGTGCAGCTGTGTGTGTTCAGACACTTTGCTTGGAAGGACTATGATACTTGAAATCCCAAACAAGCTAGATTATCTTTGCTTGATTTGAACAAAAATAACTAGCAGCTGAGACCTGCCCAGTTTACTATCACATTACAGATTTAGGAGACACCACTGGTAAGAGCAGATAATTATCATCCTGCAACCACTAAACACACCAATGATTTATATGTTTGCGATAAACAGCAATCAGCAAAAGTGGGTGTCTAACAACAATGCAATTTATGAATTCAGACAAGAATATGGTAACTGACTTGATTGTAGTTACATTTTTCAAATTAAAACATAATTTTTTTTTCTTCATTATGTGCCACATACTTAATTGCTGCAGTTTCTTGTGGCATCACACAATAAATTTCAAAGCCTCTTCATTTAATCTATGACTGTCATGCCCATGGCAAGTTTGAAAATGTCAGCTTATTTTTTTTTATAGCTAAAGCAGTAAAAACTGAATTAGTTGGAGTAGCAGCAAGGTGTGATCCTAAAACTGAAATTAAACTAAATATTCCCAAACATAATAATTCCATTTTAACTGTACACATAAATATTATACAAAGTATATACCTAAATATTGTGAAGATAATTCCTGTTATTACATAAGGTCACATTGCAGTCACTGATAAATCTAATTCTGTTATCATTTAAGCACAAATTTACGCAACTCCCTCATAAACTCGACAAGGTTTAAATAAATGTTCACACTGTGAGGTGCTAACAGCAAAAAGCTTTGATTGAATATTGTACTGTTCTAGACACTTATGTGTCTTACTTATCCTCTGCCAAGAACCATCTTAGCACTTCATTCTTAGTCCCATACATGAAGTAATGTAAACAAAGATAGTATCAAAGTAAAAATTTCCAATGGAGATAGAAATAGTTATCGGGCAAAAAGCAAAACATGTTAAGAACCAGCTTGTTTCTCAGTTTTGTTAAAAGTGGGCATCAAATCAAGATCTGTGCTGGAGATCTCCTTTATAGTCTATCAATATAAATGACTACAGGAGGAATGATAAATTGTATTGTTGAAAGAGTGGTAAACTGTGGGGACAAACTGATTAGAGGTCTATGTATGAAACTCAGTTATTCTGGTAAACATATGGCCTAGATGGATAAAGGTTTAGCATGTTTTGTTTTAGCCTTTAGGTTGCAATTTAAAAGTGTAGGAAAAGAGATCAAGGGTTACACATATATTGATCACAGGAATTAGGCAGTACAAAATTAACTGTGTTTTGTAGACAGAAACATTATATGAAAATGCGGAGGTGGTTTGAATTTATAAATAAATTTGACTGGGTCAGAGTTGGAGTGTTTCATATTAACTATTCCTACCATTTTATCCATTATAAAACATTCATAGAGCTTTGGAAACAAAATACTGGACATATAGCAGATGCATTGGGAATGAGTATTAATATTTAATAAAGAACATGAATATATTGGGTACTTGTTTTATTTTTCCAAAATTCAACAGCAAAAGGGACTGTTAAAAGGGATTAGAAGTATAATTTCACATTTAATTTTTTGAAAATTCTACCAACTGGCTATTTGGGGAAATTCTTATAATCATTTGCATATTGATAAAATCGCATTGTGCTACACAAAGAGATATTAGCATAGAGGTGGTGGCTTTAAATAAATATTATAAAAGTATATATGTATAGAGAGGCAGACTAATTTAGGGAGGAATTCCTAAATCTTGCCCCAAGCAGGTAAGGCACAGTCAGATGATTAATAGTAGGGATGTTCCACCTGTCAGAACTGGAGGGGTGTGGGGATCTCCAGTGACTGAAAGGATAAAGACAATGTCAATGAACAGGGTGAACTGTGCCAGAGTGTCACACAGCATAGAAGCAGGGCCTTTGGCCAAGCTTGTCCATGCCAACTGTGTTGCCAGCAAGCTAGTCCCATCTGCCTGCATTTACCCAATAGCCCTCTAAACCTCATGAAGATGATTCCAGGATTGAATGGCTCGTCATATGAAGAGCGTTTGATGGCTCTGGGTCTGCATTCACTAGAATTCAGAAGGATGAGGGGTGACTTCATTGAATCATATTGAATGGTGAAAGGCCTTGACAGAGCAAATGTGGAGAGGATGTTTCCTGTGGTGGGAGAGTTGAAGACCAAAGGACACAGCCTTAGAACAGAGGGGTGTTCTTTTAGAATGAAGATGAGGAGGAATTTCTTCAGCCAGAGAACAGTGAACCTGTGGGATCCTTTGCCACAGGCAGCTGAGGAGGTCAAGTCTTTATGTATATTTAAGGCAGAGGTTGATAGATTCTTGACTGGTCAGGGCAAGAAGGAATATAGGGACAGGGCAGGAGATTGGGGCTAAGAGGGAAATTGGATCAGCCATGATGAAATGGTGGAGTAGACTCAATGGGCCAAGTGGCCTAATTCTGCTCCTATATCTTACGGTCTAAACCTCTCCTATACATGCACCTACCTAGATGGCTTTCAAATGTTACCATTGTGCTTACCTCAACCATCATTTCGGGCAGCATGTTCCAAATACGCACCACCTATGCATGAAGAAGCTGCATCTGATGTCCATTTTAAATCTCTCGGCCCTGATAAACTTACAGTATGCCCTCCTGTTTATAGCACCCGCGACTGGGGAAAGAAATCTATGTGCTTTCAGCCTGTCTGTGCTTCTCATGATCTTAAATACCAATATCAGTCCTGAAGAAGGCTCTTGGCCCAAAACGTTGACTGTTTACTCTTTTCCATAGATGCTGCCTGGTTGCTGAGTTCCTCCATCATTTTGTGTGTGTTGCTTTGGATTTCCAGCATTTGCGGATTGTCTCATGTTTGTGATACATCTATCGGGTCACCCATCAATCCCCTATGCTCCAGGGAATAAAATCCTATTCTGTTCAAACTCTATTTGTAACCTAGGCTCCCAAGTCCAGATAGCGTTCTGGTAGATCTTCTCTGCACTCTTTCCAAATGAATAACATCTTTTCTGGGTTATAACAGGTTGTCCAAATTTGTACACAATACTCCAACTGCAGCCCCACCAACATCTTATAGAAGTGTGTCATAACTTCCCAACTCCTATGCTCAATGCGCTGACTGATGAAGGCCAGCATGCTGAAGACCTTCTTTGCCTCTTTAACAACCCGTATCACTGCTCCCAGTGAATGATGCACTTGCACTCCCAGGGCCCCACCATTTGCTACACATCCTACTCTGCTTCGATCTCCCAAAATGCAATACATCACATTTATCAGCATTAAAAACATTTGCCAATCCTCAGTCTACATATCCAGCTGATCAAGATCTCTTTGTTACTTTTCATAATCTTCCACACCATCTGCAACACCACCTATTTTTGTTTCATCTATGAAATTGATAGTCGTGCCTTGCACATTCACATCCAAATCGTTTCTATAAATTATAAATAACCAAGGTTCCAGCCCCAACCCCTCCACAGGCCTCCAGTCTGAGAAACATTCCTCGACTATCCTCCACTGATTCCTACCACAGAGCCAATTACGAATCCAATGTATATCATCTCCCCCTGGATCCCATGCAAACTGATCTTCCAGACTTGCCTGCTATGAGCGGCTTCGTTAAAGTCCACATAGACAGTATCCATTGCCCTACCCTCTTGGTTATCTCCTCAAAGAACTCCAAGGAACTTGTCAGGCACAACTTCCCATATAAAGCCTGTATTGACGCCCCAAATCAGACCCGTATCTCCAAATCCCCTCCAGCAATTTAACCACCACTAATGTGATAGTTAGACTTCACAGTCTATAGTTTCTTGTTGCCAGGAATGAAGCAAATATTTCTGCAAGGGCCCCTGCAACTTCTTCTGTCGCTTCCCACACGGTCCAAGTCACAGAGGGATATGTTGTTAACAGACAGGATGTCAATTAGAGTCACATGGAAGGAGTGCCTTTGGCCCAATTCATCAGGCCAACCACAGTGCTTTCCTGAGCTAGACTCTTTACCTGCATTTGCCCCATATCCCCCTAATCTTTTCCTGTCCATGTACCTTTCAGAAGTGGTAACTGTACCCATCTCTACCACCTCCCGTGGCAGTTAGTTCTATATACCCAGCACCCTCTGTATATAAAACACAATTATCCTTCAGGTGCCCTTTAAATCTTTCCCCTCGCGCCTTAAACCCATGTTTTCAGTTGTAGATTCTACTACCCTGGGAAAAGAGTGTGACCATCTATGTGCCCCATTATCTTATATATCTTCAGCCTCCATCTCAGGGAAGACAATTCCAGCCTAGCCAGTCTCTCCTTATAATTCAAGTCTCCCTGTCCTGGCAACAGCCTTATGAATTTTTACTGCATTCTCTCTCGGGTAATCACATAATTCCTATAGTCTGCAAATCAGAACTGCACATAGTATACCAGGTGTAACCTCACCAAAATCCTATATAGTTGTAACATACCATCTCAGCTCCTGTACTCAATGCCCCATCCAATGAAGGCAAATGTACCACGTGCCTGCTTCACCACCAGGTCTGCCTGTTTCGCCAATTTCAGGGAACTCTATACTTGCAGCCCTAAGTTTCTCTCTTCCACAAAACTTACAGAGCCCTTTCCTCTTCCAGTTTAATGTCTCAAAGTGTATATCTTGCACTTGTGTGACTTATATTCCATCTGCTATTCCTTTGTCCACTTTCCCAGTTGACCTGGATTCAGTTGTGATCTCAGACAACCTTTTTCATTGTCCACTATACCACCAATTTTGTCTTATCTGCATACCTACTAATTATCCCATCTACATTTTCATTCAAATCATTAATATATATAACAAACATCAGAGGATACGGCACCAATTCTTGTGGCACACCACTGGTCACAAGCCTGCAGTCTGAAAAACAACCTCTGACCCCTTCAACCAAGCCAATTTTGTTTCCACTTGGTTAACTTGCCCTGGATACCAATTAGTCTCACCTGCTGGACCAATCTATCATGTAAAACCTTGTCAAAGACCTTGCTAAAAGTCCATGTGGACCAGGGGTTCCCAACCTGGGGTCTACAGACCCCTCAGTAAGGCTCCATGCCATCGAAAAGTTAGTGAACCTCTGATGTAGACAGTGTTTACCCCTCTGGACTCACCAATCCTCTTGGTCACTTCAGAAAACTCAGTTAAATGCCTACACACAGAGCCATGCTGACCATCTCCAATCAGTCCTTGTCTTTTCAAATGCAGAGATGATGTCTCTCAGAATCTCCTCCTATAACTTACCCACTACTGACACCAGACAGCCCTTGGCTTGTCACCTCTCAGGCCGTCTTATGCACAGTGTCAGCCCAACTCTAGTTTTCTGGTGCCTCACCCATCACATGCATACGGGTAATGGGCAAACTGACTCAGTGCACTTCAGTATGTGGTTAGCAGAGTACTAGAAAGACTGAAGTAAGTAGAGGATGGAATAGAGAAGCTAGAAAGGCTTATATTAGTTTGGTCAAGTTTAGAATAACAAGGACATGGATGAGAATTTTACCAGAAGAGCCGAGGTTTTTATTTTATTGATTTAGAGATACAGCGTGGAATAGGCCCTTCCAGGTCTTTGAACTCAGCAACACCCAATTTTAACCCTCGCCCAATCACGAGACAATTTACAATGATCAATTTACCTACTAACTGGTACATTTCAGAAAATGCATGCATTCCACAGGGAGAATGTACAGATTCCTCACAGATGACATCAGAACTAAACTCTGAATCTAACGCCCTGAGCAGTAAGCATGGTGTCTGTCTTATCAGAGATTATAGAGGTGCAAAGGGGTGATCTTAGAGACAAAGTGAATACAGGTCAGGAGCTCATTCAGGAGCACATGTAACACTATAGTGTGGTCTAGCCTCAGATCATGGGCAAGGAAGGAAAGTAGACCCATTGGATAGGGGGCATTGTTAGTGACATGCTGAAGATGATAAGCCAAGATTTTTATTGGAGGAAGCTTTAGACATCAGATAAACAGTTTGACAATTTAGAAAGGAGAGGGGTTGAGAAAGGGGGTGATTGGGTAGAATTGCGCATATGAACCCAAAAGATGTTGTGGTGCAACATGCGATTGAGAAATAAATTTATAGCACAGAATATTAAATAACATGGGGAAAACAAAAGGAATAGATTAGGAGAAGAAACATCAGGTGAAGTGCTTGCACCCACAAAGACACAATATATACCGCTTTCTATGCTCTCATTTTTCAAGACGAAAGCTTGAAAACTGTGAAAGAATATGTGGTTTAGGAAAACATTTCTTTATTTAGGATCGAGGATCTCTGTTATTCCAGTTTACAGGAAATCTTATTTAGTTAGAGGTCTAATTTTGAATGACTTTGAACATATTGGATGCAACTTGATTTACAGCTTGATCATAGCTTTGCAGACCTGAGGAAAGTTGTTTGATGTGAGGTCAGCTAACCTTACCCAGTTCTAATCTAGTCGCAGCTCATCAAGAACTGAATGAAGGTGAAACAGTGTTCAATCAAACAGGTGTCACAGCCAGAGATATTCCACTTGTTTTTGATGCCGGTTTCGAATGAAGGCCGCAAATCACACAGCCTTCCAGACAGGATAAATTTCCCATCTAATAACCCAAAATTTAATTCACAGCTTACTTGGTCTAAGACTCACAGGAAAGCCACCCCACAAGATAAATGATCAAGTTCAGCATTGAGGTGTAGTGCAGGGTAAGTTAAGACATGCTGTGATGAACTTGTTAACAGCTGAATACATCAGTGAAGCACACTAACTGTACGCACAACAAACACAAAGTGCTGGAGGAACTCAGCAGGCCGGGCAGCATCTATGGAAAAGAGTACAGTCGACGTTTTGGCTTGAGACCCTTCAGCAGGACTGGAGAAAATAAAGATGAGGTGGGAGTTAGGAGGTGGGAGTTAGAAGGTGGGGAAGGGGAGGAAGAACACTCCTTCCCTTAGAAGGTGGGGGAGGGCCCTGAATGGTAGTGGGGGAGGAGATGTAGGGGCAGATGTAATACTTGTTCCACTTGCAAGGATAAGTGCCAGGAGGGAGGTCTGTGGGGAGGGACGAATGGACAAGGGAGTCGCGTAGGGAGCGATCCCTGCATAAAGCAGAAAGTGGGGGGGGGGGAGAAGTAAAGATGTGTTTCGTGGTGGGATGCCATTGGGGATGGCAGGAGTTACGAAGAATTATGTGCTGGACACGAAGGCTGGGGGGGAGGAGGTTGCAGTTGATCCCTCCCTCACTACCATTCAGGACCTCAAACAGTCCTTCTAGATGAGGCGTTACTTCATCTGTGAGTCTGTTGGGGTCACCTACTGTATCCAGTGCTCTCGGTGTGGCCTCCTGTATATCAGTGAGGCCCGATGTAGATCAGGAGGCCGCTTTGCCAAACACCTACCCTCTGTCGCTAGAAAAAACAGAATCTCCTAGTGGCCATCCATTTTAATTCCACTTTCCACTCCCATTCCAACATGTCAGTCCATGGCCTCCTCTACTGTCACAAGGAGGACATGCTCAGGTTGGAGGGGCAACACCATATATTCCGTCTGGGTAGTCTCCAACCTGATGGCATGAACATCGATTTCTCGAACTTCTGGGAATGCCCCACCCCACCTTCACCATTCCCCATCCGCTTTTCCCTCTCTCACCTTATCTCTTTGCCTGCCCATTGCCTCCCTCTGGTGCTCCTTCCCCCTTTTCTTTCTTCCATGGCCTTCTGTCCTCTCCCACTATATTCCCTCTTCTCCAGTTCTGTAACTCTTTCACCAATCAACCTCCCAGCTTTTGACTCCACCCCTCCCCCTCCGGGTTTCACCTCTCACCTTGTGGTTCTTCCTCCCCTCCCCCACCTTTTAACTCTGACTGCTCACCTTTTTTCCTTCAGTCCTGCTGAAGGGTCTCGGCCCGAAACGTCGAGTATACTCTTTTCCAGAGATGCTGCCTGGCCTGCTGAGTTCCTCCAGTATTTTGTGTGTGTGTTGCTGGGATTTCCAGCATCTGCAGATTTTCTCTTGTTTGTAACTACACACACAAAATGCTGGAGAAACCCAGCAGGTCAGGCAGCATTTACGGAAATGAAAAAATGGTCGATGTTTCAAGCCAAGAAACTTCTTCAGGAGTGGAAAGGAAAAGGGAAGACACCAAAATAAAGTGGTGGGGGATGGCGGGGGGGGGGGTGGGGAAGGAGGATAGCTAGAGGTGATTGGTGAAGCCAGGTGGGTGGGAAAGATAAATGGCTGGAGAGAAAGATCTGACAGGAGAAGAGAGTGGACCATAGGAGAAAGGGAGGAGGAGGGGAACCAGGGGGAGGTGATAGGAAGTAGAGGAGGAAAGAGGCCAGAGTGGGGAACAGAAGAGGGGAGAGGAAGGCTCTTGTTTTTTAACCAGAAGGAGAAATCAACATTCATGCTATCAGGTTGGAGTCTACCCAGATGGCATACATGGTGCTGTTCCTCCATCTTGGCACAAGAGGAGGCCATGGACTGACATGTTGGAACGAGAATGGGAATCAGAATCAGAAACTACATCGTTATTTTAAATCTGTTTAAAAAATAATCCCCTTTCAAGGAGATCAGGAACACAGGACAGCATCTAGTACCATCATTTATCTTACAAGGAGAGGACAATTATCCAATGACTGGATCTCTGGACAGAATGTTAGGAATATCTGTTTAGGTTCCTATCCCTATAATTAATTGTGAGACCTTCCTCAACCTCCCTTCCAGGAGAATGTTCCTTTAATCACTTCCAATAGCGTCTTGCTGTCAAAACTACACGACCCACCAATCAGCAACTTTTTCCTCCTGGTTTGGGTAGGCATTGGATCGGTAATGTGTAGAAATGAGGAAATTAATGCCACCACTTACGCCTACCCACTGCCCCACACCCTGGTCTCCCACTAGCAAGACCTGGGAAACTTTGGTCATCTTTGATCTTTGTCGATTTCATTAAACCATAGGTTTAATGCAGCCTTACCTAATCAATAGATTTTTATAATATTACGTGTATATAAATTATTACAAATAATTTGCTCTGCATCTTTGAATTGAAGCAGCACAACCATTGTTTATAGACACTGGAAGGTTGGAATAAGACCATAAGACCACAAGATATGGGAGCAGAATTAGGCCATTCAGCCCATCAAGTCTGCTCTGCCTTTCCATCATGGCTGATCCCGGTCCCACTCAACCCATACACCTGCCTTCTCGCCATATCTCACTCACTGCCTCCTGCCTGTTAGTCATTCCTCTGTCTATGCCGGTATCTTGCCTGTAATGCCATAGCATTTTATCTTGCTAAGCATGGCAACTTATCAAATATATTCTGAAAATTTAAGTAAATGACATCCACTGCTTCTCCTTTGTCCACCCTGCTTGTTACTTCCTCGAAGAACTCTGACAGATTTGTCAGGAAAGATTTTTCTTTATAGAAGCTATGCTGACTTTGATTTATTTTATTATTAGTCTCAAAGTAGGTCAAAACCTCATTAATGATAGACCCCAACACTTTCCCAACTACTGAAGTTAGGCTAACTGGCCTATAATTTCCTTTCTTTTGCCTTCCTCCCTTCCTTCCTTAAAGAGTGGAGTGGCATTTGCAATCTTCCAGTCCTCCAAGACCATGCCAGAATCAAGTGATTCTTGAAAGGTTATGAGCAATACATCCGTTATCTTTTCTGCAACCCCTCTCAGGACTCTGGGATGTAGTTCATCTAGCCCACCTTGAGACCTTTGAGTTTGTCTAGCACTTTATCCTTTGTAATAGCAATGGCACTCACCCCTGCTTCCTGACACTCACAGACCTCTGGCACACTGCATGTGCCTTCCACAGTGAGGAAAGATGCAAAGTAGCTATTACATTCATCTGCGATTTCTTTGTCTCTTATTACTACCTCACCAGCACCGTTTTCCAGTGGTCTGATATCAATTTTCTCCTCCCTTTTATTCTTTATATAATTGAAATACTTTTGGTATCCTGATTTATATTATTGGCTTGTTTGCCCTCATATTTCATCCTTTCCCTTCTTATAGCTTTTTTAGTTACCTTTTGTTGGATTTTAAAAGGTTCCCAATCATCCAACTTCGTACTCACTTTTGCTACCTTATTTGCCCTTTATGTAGGCTTTTATGTAGTCCTTAATTTCCCTTGTCTGCCACAGATACTTACCCCTGCCATTTGAGAACAACTTCTGTGGGACATATCTATCCTGTGCCTTGTGAACTATTCCCAGAATCTTCTTCTCTGCCATCATCCCTGCCAGTATCCTCCTCCAAACCACCTGGGCAGACACCTTTCTCATGCCTCTGGAATTCCCTTTATTCCATTGCGATACTGATACATGTGACTTACGCTTCTCCCTCTCAAATTGCAGTATGAATTCAATCATATTATGATCACTGCCTCCTAAGGGTTCCTTTACATTAAGCTCCCTGATAAGTTCTGGGTTATTACCAATCTCCTAAGCATATTTCAGTAAAATACCAAGATAAATATGGCTGCACTTACCAAATTTAAAACGATTAATTTGAGACAGCACATTAGAAATAAATTTGCCTGGCTTCTATTTGAGCCCTGAATCTGTGTCATATAATTTGCACTTGATTACAATGCCGAGACAGCGACCAGTTGGAACCCCTGTGGAGTTCCCTCAGGTGGGAAAGTTCAACAGCTGGTGACTACTAAGTTCAACAGGTACTGCCCCTTTACCTATACCTGTAAAGCAAGTCAAGGTATCCACTATTCAATGAAATAGTCTGATCAGAAAGCCAAAAATATTTTCTCCATTGATGTAACAATAGAAGGCCATTCTATGACTACCTTGGTTTGCAGCATTTTATCACTATATGCAGGAATGGCCGTTCCTAGGGGAAGAGTTGGACAGTTCATTGGGATTATCTCTTTGGCATAACACACGATTCATGGGCTGACCTTAGGATCATGAGTTCAGCACCCAGGCAATGCAGTGTTTATTGCCTGAGTTCATCAATATCCACCGAGAAATGAAAGTTTTTGTCAGAGAAGTAAATGAACTCTAGGCACAGTTTCTGTGAATAAAAGTTGCTGATTTATCCATTGCACTCAATCAGTAACAGTTGAGGATAACTGGTGCTGATTGAAAATATGTGCACATTCTTAAAGGGAATGTTAGATTTGTTTGCAGTCAGTGGTAGAAGTTATCCCCGTAAAGTCCATGAAATTCACCAGTCAGTGCCCCTCACTGGACTGTATTTTATCAGTCAAAACTTTAAATTTACCAGACATACCTCACCCTCCTCCTCTGCCCCCCTCCCCCCCAACTCTCTCTCTCACACACACACACGCACACATACAGAATCAGCTCCTGCAGCAGCTCACTGGTAGATTACAGAAGGGGGAGTGGTCTGGGAAATCAATGACACGTGTTTTTGGAGAACACAGTATATTCATTGTTGAAACCGGTTCAATGTTCCACCCACCAATTAAGCGGAGGCCATTGAAGGTGGCTAGACTCTTCTCTAATCCTTCTTCTCACATCTTACCTTCCTGCAAATTCTTCCGATGTACCAACACGAGCTTCTTAATTGTCCCTTTCTGCATCATAACTACATGCAATTTTCATTTCTATAACAAAGAACTTTCACCAGGTCAATCAGTGTGAGTTGAGTGAGGATAAAGAGTACAATTGAATACATTTACGTGGAGAACTGCTGTCAGAAAGCAGCATCCATCAAAGACCTCCACCATTCAGGCCATGTCCTCTTCTTGCTATGACCATCAAGCAGGAGGTACAGAAGCTTTAAGTCCCACACAGTCAGGTTCAGGAACAGTTATTACCTGAAACCATTAGGCTCCTGGTGTGGACAACTTCAATTACCACTACTCTGAACTAATTTGATTCTATGATCTGCAGATTTGCTTTCAAGAATTCTTTACAACTTACATTGTGATGGCATTGAGTTTGCTGACCGCAGAGTTCTAAACTGCAACAAAGACCTGAAGCTCTATTAGGTATCAATAGCCACGAATACTCTCAATAAAGGGAGATTATACTGTAACTACCCAATCTTCAAAGACCAGTTTGCTTCCCTGTTTAATCTCCACTGTGAGTTTAGCTGCCAATACCCATTATTCAAGCAGATAGTCCCTCCTCTCTACTAAGGAGAGGATATTTCCAGCTAACAAAGTAGGTTAAAACACAATTCAATTACTTTCAGTGATAGAGGTTTAAATCCAAGCAACATCTTTAAATACATTTAAAACTCACAATTTCTATCTTAGAAAACATTTCCAAACTACAGACCATTTGTAAAATACAAAAGGATTTCCAAAACATCAGGTACAATTCCTATAAATTAAAAAGACATATTAATGATACAGATGAACAACTTATCCGTTGCAGGAATCAAAGCCAGAGTAACGGATTCTAGTTCACTCAGTGTTTTTTTCATGCTTCTTGATGCTCCTTACTCCATTCCTAATAAGCCTGAACTGCTCTCTACATTTATACACTTTCTTTGCAGCTTGGGTGACTTCACATGTATATGATATTTCCTCAGATACCCTTTTTTACAGAAAAAGTCTAGAAGTTTTCTATCTATTTACCCCTAGACTTGAAGAAGCTTGGTTTTCATATATTTCCACACTTACGTATATATAATCATTGCTAACCTGTTTGATATATCTGCATTTATATTACTGTATTGCATAATTACTAATAAATACCATTAGGTAATAGCAATACTGGACACCAAAGTGTTTTCCATTTCTGCTGGATCTTTA
This sequence comes from Mobula birostris, assembly GCF_030028105.1. NCBI lineage: Eukaryota > Metazoa > Chordata > Chondrichthyes > Myliobatiformes > Myliobatidae > Mobula > Mobula birostris. The sequence goes on along the minus strand of NC_092375.1, from coordinate 167,307,096 downwards.
ACCCGTCACGGGGGTACGTGACAAGACACAATATTACATAAGAACATAAGAAATAGGAGCAGGGGTAGGCCATCCGGCCCATCGAGCCTGCCCTGCCATTCAATAAGATCATGGCTGACCTGTCCGTTAACCCAGCTCCCTCTACCTGCCCTTTCCCCATAACCCTTAATTCCCTTACTATGTAAAAACCTATCTAACTGTTTCTTAATATATATTTAGTGAAGAAGCCTCAACTGCTTCCCTGGGCAGAGAATTCCACAGATTCACCAGTCTCTGGGAAAAACAGTTTCTCCTCATCGCTGTCCTAAATCTTCTCCCCTGAATCTTGAGGCAATGTCCCCTAGTTCTCGTCTCACCTACCAATGGAAACAACTTTCCTACTTCTATCTTATCTATCCCTTTCAAAATGTTGTATGTTTCTATAAGATCCCCTCTCATTCTTCTGAACTCCAGAGAGTATAGTCCCAGGTGACTCAATCTCTCCTCATAAGTTAACCCCTTCATCCCTGGAATCAACCTGGTGAACCTCCTCTGCATTGCCTCCAAAGCCAGTATATCCTTCCTCAAGTATGGAGACCAGAACTGCACACAGTACTCCAGGTGCGGCCTCACCAGTACCCTGTATAGTTGCAGCATGACCTCCCTGCTCTTGAATTCAATCCCTCTGGCAATGAAGGCCAACATTCCGTTTGCCTTCTTAATAACCTGTTGTACCTGCAAGCAAACTTTTTGAGATTCATGAACAAGCACTCCCAAGTCCTTCTGCACAACAGCATGCTGCAATCTTTCACCGTATAATTAATAATTTGTTCTTCTATTATTCCTTACAAAGTGGATGATCTCGCACTCACCAACATTGTATTCCATCTGTTGTGAAGCTAACTTCCTTGAGTACATAAAACTACCAACTATAACATATCAGATACTCAATGTGCTAAATGATATTAGGTCTGCAAGCTTCCTTGAACTTAGCAACTCCATCAGCTTGTCTGTTTTGAAACAAGCCAAATTAAATAACCGATTGTCTTATATTGCTTTGCTTGAGGAGTTAACCTTGTCATATGAGCCAGAAAGTTTGAGGCTCTATACGGAGCTTGTTTCCAAAGGTGGGTTTTTAATTTCAAGCTAATTACTGCTTGCCACTTACATTTTAAGAACTGAAGAGTGGCTCCCATTTACGACTAGAAGTTAAATAATGGCTGAGAGGAAAAATTGATCGACCAAGATGAAATGGCAGAGCAGACTCGATGGGCCAAATGACCTCGCTCTGCTCCTATATCTTATGGTCCAAAGTTAGTTGGAAGTTTACTTACACCTGTTAGTCTTGACAAGTGGCAGCTGCTGTGTTTAGAAAGCTGAATTTTTCAAAACATGAAGCTGCTGGCCCAGGAAGTTCATATCCATCACAATGTGTCAGTATTAGTTTTATTTGCATTGATTGTCTTCTTTTTGTGAGTCTTTGTCTGCTTATGTATTTTTTGATAAAATTCTATCGTATTTCTTTTTTCCTGTAAGTGCCTGCAAAAAAAAAGAATCTCGAGGTAGATACAGTAACATACGTATAATTTGATAATAAATGCAATACCATTGCATGTCAAAGATACCCATGTTTGTGGGATTGCAATTGCCTTTAACCTTCATTATGTGAATATTACTTGCCACCTCTCAGCTAAAGCTGCATCATGCTGCATTCAGACACAGATTATATCACTCTCAGCATCAGCAATACAATTCAGACTTCACCTCACCAAAACTTTAGAGCAATTGTTTGCTCTGTACAAAGATGGGCCTCCTGGGATGACCCCTTTCCTAGTTTCTCTTCCTCCTGTGGGCAGGGGCTGGTGCGAAGGTGCAGCAGAATGAACACTGCAGCGGCCAGATTGCTACTGCCCTCGGTCTGCAAAACGTTTTTCCTCACATCTTCTCTAAACCTGTGACCTCTGCCTTCAGGAAGTTTCTTACTACCACTTTTGTGTATGACCCTCATCATTTTGTATACCTCTGAGTACCTACCTCAGTGCCCCCTCCAACCTGACTGGCTGCATGTACATGAAGGATGTAAGTAATAAAGTCAATTCAATTCAGTTCACTGCTGCAAGCCAAGCAAACCCAACCTATCTGTGTAACTAAATGCTCTATCCCAGGCAATATGCCAGCAAATCTTCTCTGCAACCTCTCAACTGCAATGACGTGGTGATTCATTACTGATAGTATAGTGCATAGAGTATTACTTCAGCTGAGACCCAACCAATGTTTTATAAACCTCTACCATAACTTCTCTTTTCTTAGATTCTATGCCCTGACTAATAAACGCAAGCGTCATACGTGCCATCTTTTCTCCCTATCTACCATGGGTTCCATCTTCAGGAATCCTTGGACTTGTTCAATAAGCTCCACCTTTGTTGTTCAGCATCGCTAAAGCTGTACTATTTATTGTGTTTGCCCTGCCTTTTCGAATCCTGGGATTTATCAGAATTATAGTACCTGACATCGTCTATTGCTCTCAGCCCATTTTACCAAACGATCGAGATCATCCTGCAGCCTCCAACCATCCTCCTCACACTCAACTTCTCCACCAACATTTGGGCACTTTGAGGTTATGCAGCCAGAGAGAACAGTACTTAAGCCCAATACCACCCTTAACTCATGTCTATAAATGCCACTTTCCTGCCAGGGTAGTCAATTATCTTTATCCTCTCTTGTTCTATTGGCAGAGTGGATCTAATAAGCTGCAACAGAGATAGGGCAGGATGTACCCAATGGGACATGCAAACGGTGAATTTAATAAATAGCTCACTCCTTGCCCTGTTGACACTGGGCTTCTTTATACCTCTGCCACATGGTCTTAAGGTTCTCAGTGCTATCCTGAGAAGCCCTCCATTTCAAGCAGTCATGGACTAACAATTTCCAGAAATTAGCAGAGGTGTTGCATTTATTTTCAATGGAGGCCTTGGGAAGATCTTTGAATCTGTAGTGCATCGAATTTAATGAATTTATTTATTTGAATCTTACATCCATCCCACAACTTCAGGGAGTAAAATCTTTGCATCATGACCCCGTTGCAATGTACAGACATGTGAATTTACAAGTATGATGGCTTGTAGAAAGAAGCTGTCCCTTGGCCTACTGGTCCTCCCTTTCATGCTGCGGTACCAGACAGAAGCAGCGGAAGCAGTTTATGGTTGGAGTGACTGGTGTCCCTGATGATCTTCCAGACTTCTTTCTGCACCTGCTGCTGTAAATGTCCTCAATGGAGGGAAGTTCGTAACATAGATGTGCTGGGCTGTCCACACCACTCTGTGCAGTGCCCAGCGATCAAGGTCAGTGCAGTTCCTGTACCAGGCAGTGATACGGCCAGTCAGGATGCTCTCCCTGCAGAAGATCTTGAGGATTTGGGAACTCATGCCAAACTTCTTCAGTCACTTGAGATGGAAGAGACACTGTTGTACTTTTTTTTTGCCACAAAACTGATGTGTACAGTCCAGGTGAGATTTAGCCTGTTTGATGTAGTCTACGTGGATTCTATAAAGCAAGAGAAAATTCTACAGGACATTGACCAGAGAGGTAAAAGTACCAAAGAAAGTGGAAAATAGATATAGTTGCTCTGCTCAAATGCATTACTTCCAACCTCCCCCAAACTAAACTCTCTGTGCCACTGTGGAGTTCCATGGAGCTCAGTACAAGATTTCCTGCTTTCTTTAAAATATTAGAGATTTGGCCTTTGATGAAGAGGTCATCATCAATAAACTCAAATTGGGCAATGTGGTTGTGGCTTGGAAGTACCTCTAGGCACTGGAACATGGCCATGGACTAATTTGGGGGGTAGGGTGGGGGAACAGAAGGAATTCAGTCTGGAAAAGTAGGAAGTGATGTCTTTGAACAGAGCAAATAGAATGCACAATAAGTAATAGAATACAATTCATGTGTAGAGTAACAAAGGAGAATCTTGGATTACATATGCTGAATACTGAAGGTGCTAATACTGGCAGCAACTGAGGAAGACATAAGGTATTGTTAGGGCATTTTCTGGATTCAGGGTGTACAGCAATATATTCACATCAGCAGCTAACTTCAGCAACTAACCTCAGCAAAGATCTTTAAACCTGAAAATGGGCTGTAGATTAAACTTGAAATGCAGCTCTGGACAATAGGTTCCTAGAAGGAGTGAATAAGCAGGTATGAAAGTTGTATGTAATTCAAAGAAAACATTGTAGATACATTGTAAATATAGAATTGCCCTTTGATATTTGGCATATAAAATGAGTGGAAGGATAAGATTGGTCTATTGGAACAAAGGCTGATGCAAGAGTTAACCAAGATGTGTAGGATAATGAGAAGCCTTGACATGTTGGCCAAGAAAGATGCACTTCCTTTGACATAGTGATCAAGGGAACTAAGACCATGAATTTATGTTCATGAGTAGAAAAAAAATTCTGGGAGAAGTGTGTTCTGAAATTCAATGCACGGTTAAAGCAAAACCTGTAATATATTTTTAAAATATGTGAACAAGGCTACAAACTAAGACCTAGGAAATGGGAGTAAACTAAATACTTCGACTTAAGTTAATCACGGACAGAATGTGCCATAAATTTGCCTGCCATAAATGGCTTCATTTTCTGTTTAAAATTGCCTAGTGAAAATAATCAGCAAGTTGCACACAACCATGAAACAATAGAAATGTTAATGTAATTTCCACACTGTTAATAGCTTCTCTAGATTACACTTATGATGCCATGCTGTAACCTAAATTTATTACCTTTGCTTTACCTGACTGTACCCAGAGGAATTTGCAATTTTGCCTGTTTATTGCTGTTGATTGCAGCAAAGATTTTATTGTACCTTTGACAAGGGTCTTTTTAATTGCCTAATTGTTTTACAATTGTCAGATTCAGAATGCGGTGTGAAAGAATCATACAAGTATAGATTGCACAATCAGTTCTGCTGTGTCCAATGATTTGTCATCTAAAGAGGTTTCTTGTGAGATGGAACTCCTCTGCCTAGTGAGTGCTGCAAACCAATGATTACAAATCCCTTGACCTCATTCTCTAACTAACTAGACTGATAGATTGCCTGTTCTCTAATACAAATACTGCCAAGATTATACTCTGTCCATAGTTTTCCTCATGCAACATTATCTTACTGTACTTAATCAGCTTTTACATCTATTTTCTTGTTTGTAGCCAATTATAAACACACAAAAACAAAGGGTTTAAAAGCAATGAAGCATCGACTGGCAGAGAAGAACTTGGCCTATGGTTCATTGCCAACTTTCATGGCAAAACTAAAATATATGAATCTTATATCCCAAATCCCCTCATCCTTTGACTTATTGTGTTACAATTCAAATATCTTACATTCCAAGGACACATACATTACTCATTCATAATGTAGGCAGAATTCCAATGCAGCTTCTTTTAAATATTATCCATGCAATACAATTCTATTACAGAATGCTGGTGTCTGGATATAAATTAAACATGAACACTTTGCTTTTTGGTCAATGACTGAGTCTTTGCCATTCTGTATTCACTGAACATTGGTGAGCAGATATAGGCCGGTTATTAACTGTAATCCACTTGAATGCAGACTGATTGCTTACTGAACCCTCGTTGGACAGATACTGAGACTTGATTGTTAATTACATTCAATGAATGCCAGTAGTTAAGTATAGACTGGCTGCTTCTTGAGCCATCACCAAGTAACAGTGACTGAATCCCAACTGTGATCCCGGTGATTCCTCGTGACTAAATAAAGCTTGCTTGTGAACTGTGCTTCCAGTAAGTGCTGGTTAACAGACAGAGACTGGTAATTAACTGCACTCTTAACACAGCTTGATAGCTGGATAAATACTGATTATTAACTGTGCACATTAGCTGGTAACTGAATACAGACAATTCACAATACTGGAATTGAACAGGAAGCAAAAAGAATCATACTTTGTTAACACGCTTCCTTTACTGTTCCTCACATTCTTGCAAATCTTTAAAAATTCTGTTGCTCAAACACTCGAGCGATTTACAGTAGGTATTAAAATAACTGAATTTTCTGATATGCTGAGGGACTGGCATGCCACACAAAAAGTTACTATTCAGGGCCTGTAAAATTGTTTCATGGTAATCATGATTTACAAAGCTATTAAGGACTGAGTTACATTTCATTCAATCAACTTTAATATTTGTAAAGGTTACTGAAGTTAGATTAATGCATACAAGTTGAAGTTCACCTCAAATTACTGAATTTATATCATCTCTGTCTATCAAGACTTCAAAACACTATGGAACAAGATATCATGGAGTACAACTTCTAAGCATGTTTAACTGTGTGTATGCAGATGCCGGACATTATGGCCAACTTTACAGAGGAATAATGGTGACTGCTTTTAGCCACTTCTGCATCTCTTTATCAGTTCATGGTCAAAGTGCTTCTCTGTTGGTCAAACTGGGCTGCAGGGCAGGCCTCAGAGGTGGGCAGACATGCCTAGGAGTCCCATGGAGGGTGGGAAGATGGATCCACATACACAGATTGTTCGGTCAGCAGCACTTCAAAATAAAAACATGCCTGTAGGCAAGATCTTCCAAATCAGTGGTGGCCATTGTACAAGCAGAGTTGCAGCCACCTACCCATGCCTGGATTGCTCTGTCTACACTGGTGAAGGTCACAGTCACCCAGAACTTCACGGCCAAAGGATCATTCCAAGAGGTGTCAACTGTTTGCTTCCCCCTGCAACCTATGTGGGTTTACCAATGCTCTTTATTCGAGATATGCAAGTGGCCTGAAAGTTCAGGAGTAGGCAGACTGCATTAATGTGATGCTTCAAGCTCCCATTCAGAACATGACTCTCAAGATCCATAATGTATAGGAGCAGGATTAGGCTAATCCATTTCCCTCTTGGCCCCAGTCTCCTGGCTTCTCCCCATATCCCTTCACGTCCTGACTAATCAAGAATCTATCATCCTCTGCCTTAAATATACCCAATGACTTGGCCTCCACAGCTGCCTGTGGCAATAAATTCCACAGATCCTACACTCTCAGGCTAAAGAAATGTCACCTCATCTCCATTCTAAATAGATGTCCCTCTATTCTGAGGCTGTGTCCTCTGGTCTTGGACCCCCCCACCCTCCTCACCACCATAGGAAACACCCTCTCCATACCTACTCTATCGAGGCCTTTCAATGTTTGATAGGTTTCAATGAGACTTCGCGCCCCACCCTATTCTTCTGGATTCCGGGCCCAGAGCTTTCAAGTACTCCTCATATGATTCGCCTTTCAATCCCAGAATCATTTTCATGAACCTCCTTTGAACCCTCTCCACTGTCAGCACATCCTTTCTTAGATAAGGGGCCCAAAACTGCTCACAGTACTCCAAGTGAGGCCTCACCAGTGCCTGATAAAGCCTCAACATTACATCATTGCTTTTATATTCTAGTCCTCTCAGAATGAATTGCATTTGCCTTCCTCACCACCAACTCAACCTGCAATTTTAGAAAATTCTGCACAAGGATTCTCAAGTCCCTTTGCACCTCAGACTTTTGAATTTTCTCTCCATTTAGAAAATTTTCTATGCTTTTATTTCTGCTACCAAAGTGCATTACCATACATTTCCTGACACTGTATTCCAACTGCCACTTTATCCATTCTCCTAACCTAAGTCCTGTAGCTTCTCTGCTTTCTTAAAACTACCTGCCCCTCCACTCATCTTCGTATTGCCCACAAACTTGGCCACAAAGCCATCAATTCCATCATCCAAATCACTGATATATAAGATAAAATGAAGTGGTCACAACACAGACCCCTGTGGAACACCAATAGTCAGCAGCAGCCAACCAGAAAAGGCTCTCTTTATTCCCACTCTTTGCCTCCTGCCAATCTGCCAATGCTCAATCCATGCAATTAGTGCCTTTCCTGTAATACCATGGGCTCTTAACTTGTTACGCAGCCTCATTTGTGGCAATTTATCAAAGGGCTTCTGAAAATCCAAGTACACAACATCTACCAATTGTCCTTTGTTTATCCTGCTTGATATTTCTTCAAAGAATTCCAACAGATTTGCTAGGCAAGATTTTCCCTCAAGGAAACCATGCTGACTCTGGCCTAATCACAAATATGAGAGAACCTACAGATGCTGGAAATCCAAGCAACACACATTCAATGCTGGAGGAACTCAGCAGACCAGGCAATATCTATGGAAAACAGTATAGTCGACGTTTTGGGCCATGACCCTTCATCAGGACTGGAGGAAAATAAAGATGATGAGTCAGAGTAAGAAGATGGGGGAGGAATGGAGGAAGAAACACAAAGTGATAGGTGAAACTGGGAGGGGGAGAGGTGAAGTAAAGAGCTGGAAGGTTGATTAGTGACAGAGATACAGGATTGGAGAAGGGGAAAATCTAATAGGAGAGGATAGAAGGCCATAGAAGAAAGGGAAGGGGAAGGAGCATCAGAGGAAGGTGATGGGTGGGTTAGGTGAGAGAGGGGAATGGTGAAGGTGGGAGGCATTACCGGATGTTCGAGAAATCGATGTTCATGCCATCAGGTGGGAGGCTACCCAGATGGAACATAAAGTGTTGTTTCTCCTACCTAAATGTGGCCTCATCGCGACAGTAGAGGAGGCCATGGACTGACATGTCAGAAAAGGAATGGGAAGTGGAATTAAAATGGGTGGCCACTGGGAGATCCCACTTTTCCTGGCGGACTCTTTCTGGTAGGCGCTCTGCGAAGTGGTCTCCCAATTTGTGTCAGATCTCACCAATGTACAGGAAGCCACACCGGGAGCACTGGAGACAGTACGCGGCCCCAAAAGACTCACAGGTGAAGTTTCACCTCATCTGGAAGGACTATTTGGGGCCCTGAATGGTAGCAAGGGAGGAGGTGTAGGGGCAGCTGTAGCACTTGTTCCTCTTGCAAGGATAGGTACCAGGAGGGCGATCGGTGGGGAGGGACAAATGGACAAGGGAGTTCATGAGGAAAGCAGAAAGTGGTGGGGAGGGAAAGATGTGCTTGGTGGTGGGATCCTGTTGGAGATGGCAGAAGCTGCAGAGAATTATGTGCTGGACATGGAGGCTGGTGGGGTGGTAGGTGAGGACAAGAGGAACCCTATCCCTGGTAGGGTGGTGGCAGGATGGGGTGAGGGCAGACATGCGTGAAATGGAAGAGATGCCGTTGAGGGCAGCATTGATGATCGAGGAAGGGAAGCCCCTTTCTTTGAGAAGCAGAACATCTCTATCATTCTGGAATGAAAAGCCTCATCCTGAGAGCAAATACGGTGGAAACAGAGGAATTGAGAGAAGGGGGTGGCATTTTTACAAGTAGCAGGTTGGGAAGAGCTATGTCTGCATTTTTGTCAGCTACATGGAACAGTCTATGTACCAACCCTACACTGGAGTCACTCCCCAACTTTTCCTAAGCTACATTGACGACTGCATTTCTTTCCGACACCTCCCTCCCCTTTCTCGATCTTTCTGTCTCTATCTCTGGAGGCAGCTTATCTACTGAAGTCTATTATAAACCCATTGACTCTCACAGCTATCTAGACTATACCTTTTCCCACCTTGCTACTTGTAAAAATGCCATCCCTCTTCTCTCAATTCCTGTCTCCGCCACATCTGTTCTCAGAATGAGGCTTTTCATTCCAGAACTAAGGAGGTGTCCTTCTTCTTCAAAGCAAGGGGCTTCCCTCCACCATCAACACTGCCCTCAAACTGCATCTCTTCCATTTCACACACGCCTGCCCTCACCTGATCCTCCCACCACCCTACCATGGATAGGGTTCCTTTTATCCTCACCTTCCACCCCACCAGCTTCCACATAATTCTCTGTAACTTCCGCCATCTTCAACGGGATCCCACCACTAAGCGCATCTTTCCTCCCCTCCCACTTTCTGCAGGGATCACTCCCTACACAACTCCCTTGTCCATCCGTCCCTTCCCACTGATCTCCCTCCTGTCACCTACCCTTGCAAGCGGAACAAGTGCCACACCTGCCCCTACACCTCCTCCCTCACTACCATTCAGGGCCCCAAACAGTCCTTCCAGGTGAGGCAACATTTCACCTTTGAGTCTGTTGGGGTCATATACAGTGTTGCCTCCTATATATCGATGTGATCTGACATAGATTGGGAGACTGCTTCGCTGAGCACCTGTACTCCAACCACCAGAACAAGCAGGATCTCCCAGCGGCCAACCATTTTAATTCTACTTACCATTCTCATTCCGACATGTCAGTCCATGGCCTCATCGTGACAGCAGACTCAGCAGACATTGCGACTCAGGTTGGAGGAACAACACCTTATATTCTGATATTCCGTCTGAGTAGTCTCCCACTTGATAGCATGAACATCAATTTCTCAAACTTCTGGTAATACCCCCTACCCCTCACTGTTCCCCATTCCCAATTCCTTCTCTCACCTTATCTCCTGAGTTGCTCATCACCTTCCTCTGTTGGTCCTTCCCCTTTTCTTTCTTCCATGGCCTTCTGTCCTCTCCTATCAGATTTCCCCTTCTTCAGCCATTTATCTCTTTCCTGGTTTCACCTATCATTTTGTGTTTCTTTCTCCCCTCCCCCACCTTCTTACTCTGACTCTTCACCTTTCTCTTCTCCAGTGCTGATGAAGGGTCTCGGTCTGAAATATCAACTGTATTCTTTTCCATCGATACAGCCTGGCCTGCTGAGTTCCTCCAGCATTGTGCATGTGCTGACCATGGCCTATTTTATGAGTATCCTAAAACCATGTGTCTAACAATCACCTGCAACAATCTTCCCAACCACTGAGGTCTGATAAACTGGCCTATAATTTCCTTTCTTCTGCCTCTCTTCCTTCTTGAAGACTGGAATGACATTTGCAGTTTTCCAGTCCTCCAGAACCATGCCAGAATCTTGAAAGATCTTGAAAACTTGATTCTTGAAAGATCATTACTAATGCTTCCACGATCTCTTCAGAACCCTGGGGTGCAGGTCATCTAGTCCAGGTGACTTATCTACCTTCAGACCTTTCAGTTTCCTAAGAGCCTTCTCCCTAGTGATGGCAACTGCACAAACTTCTGCCCCCTGACACAGTCAAACTTCTGACATACTGCTAGTGCCTTCCACAGTGAAGACTGATCCGAAATACTTATTTCATCCGCCATTTCCTTGTCCCCCATTACTACTTCTCCAGCATCATTTCCAGCAGTCTAATATCTACTCTCACCTTTATTTTACACTTTATGTATCTTAAGAAACTCTTTGTACTGTATTACCTTTAATATTATTGGCTAGCTTACCTTCATATTCCATCTTTTCCTTCTTAATGACAGTCAGCCAGTTAGACCATAAGACCATAAGACACAGGAGCAGAATTAGGCCATCTGGCCCATTGAGTCTGTTCCGCCATTCAATCATGGCTGATCCATTTTTTTCTCCTCCTCAACCCCAGTTCCCGGCCTTCTCCCCATAACCTTTGATGCCACATCCAATCAAGAACCTATCAGTCTCTGCCTTAAATACACCCAACTACCTGTCCTCCTCAGATCCATGTGGCAACGAATTCCACAAGTTCACCACCCCTTGGCTAAAGAAGCTTCTCTGCATCTGTTTTGAAAAGGTGCCCCTCTGTGCCCTTTTGTCCTAGACTCTTCCACCATGGGAAACATCCTTTCCACATCTGCTCTGTCTAGGCCTTTCAACATTCGAAAGGTTTCAATGAGATCCCCCCCACATCCTTCTGAATTCCAGTGAGTACAGACCCAGAGGCATCAACCGTTCCTCATATGATGACCCTTTCATTCCTGGAATCATCCTTATGAAACTCCCCTGGACCCTCTCCAATGCCAGCACATCTTTTCTAAGATGAGTGGCCCAGAACTGTTCACAATAATCAAGACGAGGCCTCACCAGTGCCTTATAAAGCCTCAGCATCACATCCTTGCTCTTGTATTCTAGACCTCTTGAAATGAACGCTAACATGGTATTTGCCTTCCTCACCACCAACTCAACCTGCGAGTTAAACTTTAGGGTGCACAAGGACTTCCAAGTTCCTCTGCATCTCAGATTCCTGGATTTTCTCCCCACTTAGAAAATAGTCCACACATTTATTTCTACTACCAAAGTGCATGACCATGCATTTTCCAACATTGTATTTCATTTGCCACTTTCTTGCCCTTCTCCTTATCTGTCTAATTCCTTCTGTATCCTACTTGTTTCCTCAGCACTACCTGTCCCTCCACCAATCTTCGTATCATCTTGGCAACAAAGCCATCTATTCCATCATCTAAATCATTGATATACAGCATAAAAAGAAGCGGTCCCAAAACCGACCCCTGTAGAACACCACTGGTCACTGGCAGCCAAGCAGAAAAGGATCCTTTTATTCCCACTCACTGCCTCCTACCAATCAGCCAATGCTCTAAACATGTCGGTAACTTTCCTGTAGTACCATGGGCTCTTAACTTGGTAAGCAGCCTCACGTGTGCACCTTGTCAAAGGCCTTCTGGAAGTCCAAATATACGACATCCACTGCATCCCCTTTATCTATCCTACTTGTAATCTCCTCAAAGAATTCCAACAGGTTCGTCAGGCAGGATTTTTCCCTGAAGGAAACCATGCTGACTTTGTACTACCTTGTCCTGTGTCACCAAGTACTCCATCACCTCATCCTTAACAATTGATTCTAACATCTTCCCAACCACTGAGGTCAGGCTAGCTGGTCTGTAATTTCCTCTTATAGAGTGGAGTGACATTTGCAATTTTCCAGTCCTCGGACACCATGCCAGAGTCCAATGATTTTTGAAAGATCATTTCTGATGCTGCCACAACCTCTAACGCTACATTTTTCAGAACCCTAGGGTGCAGTTCATCTGGTCTGGGGGACTTATATACCTTTAGGTCTTTCAGCTTTTTGAGCACCTTCTTTCTTGTAATAGTAATTGCACCCACTTCTCTTCCTCCACACACTACAAATTCAGGCACACTGCTAGTGTTTTCCACAGTGAACATCAGGCATACTGCTAGTGTCTTCCACAGTGAACATCAGGCACACTGCTAGTGTCTTCCACAGTGAACATCAGGCATACTGCTAGTGTCTTCCACATTTACCTGCCTCCTACAACCTAGGTGTGACTACCTCCTTGTAGCTCTTATCTATCCCCTCCTCAGTTTCCTGTATGAGCTGAGGTTTCATTGCGCTGCAGTTCCAGTTCCCGAACCCATTCTCTGAGGAGCTTAAGCTTGATGCACTTGGTGCAGATGTGGTTATCTCATAAGCCTGAGGTCTCCCAAGATTCCCACTTCTCACACAAAGAACAAAACATTGCCCCTGGAACTATTCTGACTGCACAAACTGTGCCCTAATAGACATGGAATGAAAAATAAAGAGGGAAAAAAAACTTACCACATATTTACCTTACCCAAGCCTGATGAGCCAAAGCCACTTCAACACTGGCCCACTCACACAATTGCCGCTCCACTTTACCCCACCTTTTTTTTTTGGCCTAATGTATCCCGTTCACCAATTGGGTGCTGTCCAATTCTCTGAATATCCAGATTGTGGACAACCATGAGCACCAAGGTTTGCATGGCTACTGACATGCATCTCCAGACTTGACGTGGCTTTTATTCTTAAGCAGTGAATCTGACTGCCAGGGCCTGTCTACACATGCTCTTCTTCCAGGCTTAGAAGTAATGTGTGGAAAGGACAGGATGGCAACACACCTCCTGGCATTGGTATTTAGTTCCTAGGATCCTTTGAGAGGTTATTGCTGCACGTAGCTGGTTTCACTTGCACTTACTTCTCATAGCCATGTCCAGACCTCAAATGGCAATCAGCTGACCATCACAGCATTCCTCAAAGTGCTGGATAGCATCGTCAGAGCTACAGGAAAGGAAGATTCCCTTGCTTAAAACAAAAGCAGTCGCGGACTTTGAATTAATCAGAGGCATTAACAAGGGTACTTCACCAACACACCCCGTGTAATGTTTAAGTCCAATTAAATGTTTTCAATAAGAATCCTTAAAGACATGTCCAACTTTCTGGGAAGGGAGTATTACACTCATAAATTCCAGCCTTTGTAAAGATGAAGTCTGGAGACATTTAATGTATGATCCTCTGAGCTAAATAACAAGAAATTCAATGTCATTGTAGTTAACCAAAGTTGTACAACACTGAGTTAGGAAGAATTTAATGTGAGGATATAGAAAGCAAGGAGACACTGAAATTGCAGTGAACAACAGTAAGTGCCCGGAAGCCAAAGCAGCAGCTCAGACTGAAGAAGAGCAATCCAGCTATCTGGATGAACTGACACCACCGGGGGCCTTGACTGAGGAACAATGTCCATAATGTCTTGGATAGGGAAACTGCACAATGGCAGTAGAAGATTGCTAGTAAAATGTGTATAGCACACTCTGTAACTACAGTGACCCGTACTATGCAGCTGCTGTTTGACCCTCTAGGCCCACACCAATATAATCCTAAAAGGTGTCAGAATCTGAGATGGTGCTTAATGATGTCAGGTGCAAGAACACAGTCTTCCTCCACATCCTCCTCCTCCTCTGTGGAGAGCGCTCCTAAATGGAGTGGATATTTTATCCATTGTCATGATAAAAACAAAACGACATGATCATGGCAGGACTCTTTGAGACTAAGTGATATTCTGATACAAATAACCACCATTTTCATTGCTATGTGTGAAGAAGCTATAACAAAGCTCTTGTTAGATATCTGGGTAAAGATGAAAGATTTCCTCCCCTGAATGACATTAAGTGAATGAGATGGGTTTTTACAGTAATCTGGTAACTATTAGATTAGATTATGAGGACACTCAGTCCTCGTTTATTGTCATTTAGAAATGCATGCATTAAAAAATGATACAATGTTCCTCCGGTATGATATCACAGAAACACAAGACAGACCAAGACTAAAACTGACAAAAACTACATAATTACAACATATAGTTACAACAGTGCAAAGCAATACCATAATTTGATAAGAACAGACCATGGGCACGGTAAAAAAAAACTCTCAAAGTCCCGATAGCCCATCATCTCACGCAGACGGTGGAAGGGAGAAACTCTCCCTGCCATGAGCTTCCAGCACCGCAAACTTGCCGATGCAGCATCCTGGAAGCACCTGACCACAGTCCGACTCTGAGTCCGTCTGAAAATCTCGAGCCTCCGACCAGCCCTCCGACAGTGAGCACAGAGCATCATCTCTGCCGAACGCTTCGACCCCGGCCCCGGCCGCCAAGCAACAGGCAAAGCCGAGGATTTGGGGTCTTCCCCCTGGAGATTTCAGATCACACAGTAGCAGTGACAGTGAAGCAGGCATTTCAGAAGTTTCACTAGAAGTTCCTCCGTGCTCTCACGTCTGCCTCCATCAAATCAGAATTGTGCACGGCCTCCTACTTGACAGATAACAGATATTCATCACCAGAGAGGCCGCGCGTGCTGCGTTGCGTCGCCATCTTCTCCTCCTCCCGACTATGTGATATTTATTAAAAATGAGTGTTTTTTAAAAAGTTCCATGTCATTAACTTATTTCAAATTCAAATTCCCATGGCGTGGATAAGGCTCATTCACTACTTGCATTCAAAACAGATTTTCTGGATGTTAGAAGTATGGGACAGGAAAATCTTGTATTGTTCAATGGTGGAGAAGATCCAAAGGGTTGTATAACCTGCGGCTCATCCTGTTTCTTATGTTTTTATGTCCCATGGCTGGAATTTGAACTTGGGTCTCTGGATTATTGGCGGAGACTTCTGGATCGTCAGTCCGGTAATTTAATTATTTCCACCAGCTCTTGTTGTAGCCATTAGCATCACAGTTTATGTGATACAAATGCCAACAATAAAAGCTATCTCCTCCTACTGTCTTTCGGGATTTGGAACTGGATAGGACTTCGTCAGACGGCTGGCTGTTGACAACCAGATGACAGAAGGCAAGGGAAAACTTGGTATTTAATTGCTGAAATTATATGGCCTTATTGTGACAGTGTATGTTGAGGAAAGGGAAAAGGCAGTTATACAAGTCATTGATGAGCTTGCATCTGGGTATTGTGCAGAGTTTTGCTCACCCTGTTAGAAGAATGACGTTGTCAAGCTGGAGAGGGTGCAGAAGAGACTTACAGTACAAGGATGCTGCCTGGACTAGATGGTTGGAGTTATAGGGCGAGGTCAGTCATGCTGGATCTTCATTCTTTGGAGCAATGAGGGGTAACCTCACTGGAGCTTATAAAATCATGAGGTGTGTGGATAAGATGGACACTCATAGTCGGGGAGTCCAAAAGTTGAAGGCACTTATACAAGATAAGAAGGGAGGGATTTAAAGAGACCAAAGGGGTAACTTCTTTACCTGGAGGTTAGTGATTACCTAGGTTGAGCTGACAGATGAAGTAGTTGAGCCAGGTATAATTACATCATTTAAGAAGCATTTGGGTAGGTACATGGAATGCTAAGGGCTAAAGGTTAGCAGCTAGAACTAGCAAGGAGGATGCTGTGGTTGGCCTGGACATGTTGGGCCAAAGGACCTTTTTCCGTGCTTTAGTACTCTACGACTCAATAAGGTGGGTGCCTGTAAATTCGGTGTCAATGTGTATGAGTAAGGGTCCAAGTGCTGTTATGTTGCAAAGCAGCACAAGGGAGGTGCTGTGCTAAATGTCAAAGCTGAGGTATGGAGGGGCCAGTGCACAGGATTGGAAAGAGCTGCAGATAGTTGAAAACTCAGCCAGCTCCATCATGGCTCTAGCCTCCTCAGCATCAGGGACATCCTTAAAAGGTATTGTCTCAAAAAGGTGGCATCCATCATCAAGGATGCTCGTTACCCAGAACACGCCCTCTTCTCATTGCTACCATCAAGGGGGTGGTACAGGAACCTGAAGACACACATTCCATTTTTTTGGAACAGTGCCCTCCCCTCTGCCATCAGATTTCTGAAAGACAAAGAACCCATGTAACACCACTTCACTTTCTTTTCTTTTTACTCTTTCTGCACTACTGATTTAATGTTTTATCATTTATAGCTTCTCTTTTATTATGTATTTCAATGAATTACTGCTGCAAAACAACAAATTTCACAACATATGCCAGTGATATTAAACTCCAATTCTGATTATGAACTCATTCACCTTGACTAGTCTTGCGGGATCATGGAATTTCTTTTTACTCTGTGGTGAATCATTCCAGGAACTTACCTCACCTGCCATCTCTTAGTTACTTCTCCTCTGGATGTGCTCCTGAAGCAAGGGACATGCTTCTTCCACTTGTCATCCAACCCTCATTCCAACCTCTTCAAATGACATACACTTTCAACAGTGGCTTTAAATCCTGTGGGGGAATCATTCAGCAGGGCATCATATTGATTCACTAATGACTGTAACTCAGGCATTAACAAAATGAATGCTCAAAATGCATTTACATTCTCCTCTAATGGAGTGCCATGGCTCAGCTGCATTGGCGTGAGTTAATCGTGCAGCACAAACTTTGCATCCCTACTTACAGGTCATCCAACTTCCACATTGCCCTCTGTGATCAGAGTCAAAATCAGGTTTATTATCACTGGCATACAATATGCTGCGAAATTTGCAGCAGCAGAACAGTGTAACACAAAATAGACTACAAATTACAATAAGCAATATAAATAAAAATAAAGTCATGAAAAAATAGTGAGGTTTCATTGTCCATTCAGAAATCTGATGGCAGAGGGGAAGAAGCTGTTCCTTAAATGCTGAGCGTGTTTCTTCAGGCTCCTGTACCTCCTCCCTGATGGTAGTAATGAGAAGAAGGCATGACCTGGCTGGTGGAGGTTCTTAATAATGGACGTCACCTTTTTGAGGCATCACCTTTTGAAGATGTCTTCCATGGTGGGGAGATGGAGGGGAGTACACCCTTAGACCAGCTGATTAGAATATTAATAACTTGTTCAGTTATCAAAGTCTGATAGGTTTGACTTTTTTTTGAAGAATTATATCTTGATTTAAAAACTGACAAGCATGCAAGTCTAGACTGCATGATATTCAAGATGTATATTGTGGCTTGTAGCTGGTAATCATTTACTGGCAGGACAAGTTAATGTGCTTTCAAGCATATTTTTATGAATATTCAGTTAACTAGTTGTCATACCTATTGTGTGCTATTCTTCAATCTAGCTTGTTTAAAAATGTAGTTCACAAAAAAATTAATCCGAATAAATGGTTCAAACAGTAATACATGCAGAGATACAGAATATAGCAGGAACTATATGCTCAAGAGTGCTGATACTTGGACTATGAAGGGTCAGCTACAGTCATTAACACTCTTGAAATGCGCCAGGGGATTTGAGAGGGGTCAGAAGATAATGCTGTTCTGAACACATTCCTCCAGGTGGGTGCAGCACTTCAAGGAGCTATTAAACCTTTTCCTCAGTTAAGCAGACACTTGGGTACATTTGCTAGGAGCAGGTGCTCAGGCGTTTTTCAATTTTGCTTTGGAAGGTAAAATCGGTGTAGTTCCATTGCTCCCTCAAACATAACAGCCGTCATCACTCAGATGCAATGCAGATGCTATGTAACACAGTAACACTTAAATTGCACAGAGGGAACAATGAGGACAGTATGAAATCTCTTTTTTTTTGCCCTATGCCGTACTTTTTATGTATTCATGATGATTTTGATTGTTAAACAAGTAATTTATTTTTAACTCAAAGCAGAAAAACATACAAAAAAGCTGTAACTTTGAAGACAATACTAAACCCGAGTTATTAATTCCAGCGAACCATTCCCCTTCCTTAAAAGGGAGCCCAGCTATTTATTTGTAGACTATTGCAAATATGTCACCATTGAAGTTACCTACTCTGACTACACCCTCATGTCACATGGTGCAAGGCTAGGGCCAGCAAATGGGCACAAGTCATACAAAATGTATGATTTGCTGTGTCTGCAAAAAGTATAATTACACATTGAGCTTTTGTTACCATAAATTATAGATAGCCTTGTTTAAACAAAGTGAGATTTTTTCTCTTTAGATCACCTTTGGATGGTGGTTTATTAGTCCTGCTGTAGTTATGCCTGGGTGTTCAACCTAATAGAGAAGCACTTCCATTAATTTACACCACTTGTGCAGCGAGAATAACTCTGGATAATGAAATACTGTATATATGCTATTAAACAGTTTTCACTCAATGGCTTTCAGTTAAGCTATTAATTAGTAACAGGCTAATAAAATGTAATTTCAAAACTAGAAAGTGTCATTCTAGAGCCATGCTTTGGCCACAGCACCACCCAAAATAATAAGTGACAGGTTCTCAAGCGTCATTTTTTAAAATCTTTCTGTTTGAAAGGAAGAATTCACATAGAGTGACAACTTACCCCCACAGAATGCCCTTTGGCACAAGTCAGTGTTAGAAATGTGTCAGATCTCTCTCACACAAATAGAGTATAAAACAAGGAATGATTTTAAAAGTGGCTCTATCTCACTTACAGGTCAGACATGGTAACTTGCCATATACATTGTACTCAGCTTATTATTCCTATTGTCCAAACAGCATTTTTCATAACAAGGCTTTCACTTGTGTAAAATATTTTCAGCCCTCTCTTTTGCTGGCCTTTCCAGGCCATGCATCAAATATGGCCTCACTGTGGGTGAGTGACCTCCTCTCCAGCCCGAACCAATGTAACTTTGAGGTCAGGTATTCAACGTTGGGTCAGGCATTCCATAGATCCCTTTCTCCTGTATATGGGGAACCAACAGGGTGTGCCTCAGCACTTTGCTACTGTTGTGTTTGTTATTCTAAATATTGATTATTTCTTTGCAGGAGAGGTTCTCTGGCTTTAATAAGTGATAATTAGGTCAAAAACTCCTATAGTGCACGTACACAATTTCTCTGATTACTATCATTCTAATAGTTCATTTTAATATTTGAGGCAGAACCCTGGGTTCAGCACTTCACTAATTCTGTACAAATACCAGTGCTGTACTGTGGGGGTGGGGGGGGGAGAAGAGAGACAGAGAGACAACGAACCCAAGCAAGTCCTTCAATTAGTTACCAGTCTGAAAACTGCACAGAGGACAAGTGTTTCTCATGAGTTGCCAAGAATGTTTGTGAACACTTAATGGAAAGGTGGCAGGATTTCAGACCATGTAGTATTTCAACATCTAGACCCACGTACAAGGTCATTAAATAGAAAAGGTTCTCAAGTATTTTTTTTTAACTGAAAGTATTCTCAAGGCAACAAAAGCATGTTTAACTGTGCAGAAATTAGTCATACTGGTGGGGCAGGTGCTGCCATTGCTACCCACATTGCCGTGTCTCACCTAGGAAGTTGTTAATGAAGTGTTGGCAGTGATGTCATCTCTAAGGCACTCACTGAAAGAGATTCTCTGCAGGTAAATGCTGAAGAATGCCAATTAGATTAAGCACATACCATAAACTTTAAAAGGCGTTTATGCAGCATGCGGTTAGCTCTGAAGCTACCCACTGGGCCATACTGCGTCAGCAGGGCAGAATGTTCTTTTAAGTAGACTAAATGCAATGAGCACTCTTAGCAGGACCATGACTACTCAACATAATTTCTAACTTGGACTCAATGGCTTCATTTTCTACCAGCAGTGGAGGAAACACAAGGTGCACAACAAGTAAAGTACAATTTACTCATCAAGAACAAGTGTTAATAGATCCACTTTTAGTCCTGGCTCAGGGACAGTGGCCACTTTTTCCTCAGTGGAGTGGATTAGCTCTGAAGGAGACAGGTACATTTCAAGGCATTTAAGAATCAGAATTGGGTTTATAGTCACCATCTTCTACATTACAGCATTGAATTTAGTCAGCTTTTAATGGTTTTGTGTTTTATTTTTAACTATATTAATTGTAAGTTTTCACGAGTTTGCATTTGCAATCCCTCTTGTGATGGATAATTTAATTCGCAAAGCTATTTCACACCAAAGTAGAACATATTGCATTGATTATGCAATCTACCAACTTCACTCACGAACAATAATTATACCCTGATTATCCTCAGGCTGCTTAATTGTGGAATATTGATTTTGTGGCCTTAAAGGGATGTTCTGCTTAAACAGTTCTTATCAACCTTAGCTGCAGAATAACAGGGAGAGTTAATGGTTATTAGGTGAATGCTACGAAGAAGTAATTGACGTACAGCAAGCAATGCCTTTGAAGAACATAAGCAAGATGAAGAAGCTAATATCTAGCCTAATGAATCAATGCAATATGTTCTACTTTGGTGTGAAATAGCTTTGTGAATTAAATTAACCATTACAAGAGGAATCAGAACCAGAATTGGGTTTAGTATCACTGGCATATCTCATGAAACCATTTTGGTGTCGAAATGGTTATGATGTGTCTAGTGTGGTAGTGTAGTGGGTAGCGCTTGTTGCTCTCACTTTCAGCTTCCACCGCTGGCTAGCAGTCCTGCAAAAAGGAGAGCTGAATGTGCAAGTCTCTCCTTGCTAGTACATAGCCTCTCCAACATCAAGCCTCATGTAGTGCCTCCTCGCCGGCGACACATGGAAACTGAGCTCCTTTCGGACTCAGGCCGATCTACAGAGGTCGGGGAGGAGGTCTGGCCCCTGCACACCTAGCACACAGGCCCACCGGCGTGTGGACATACCCTGGTGCTCGTGAACCACATCCCCAGCAATGGGTAAATAGCCCCACTGCCTTATGGGCAGCCTCAGGAGAGACGAAGGCTACGGGAGTAAACTCAGACGGCAAATCCGGAGTGGAGCCCCTAAGGCGGCTGGACGTTATTGAACATCCTCCCGGCAGCTCCTGCAGCCCAGCTGGTGCCAAATGTATTGCTTCATAAGCTTTCCTTTGGACCACACTGGTGAGGCTGCGAGGGGGATCTTGACGACTGGGCATCTCAGGATCTCCATACCTTCCACCCCGGCTTGTGATGAAGATGATCATCACCCATTGTCCTTCAACAGAGACGGATACCAACCACCAATATGTCATGAAATGTGGTAGTTTTCGATAGAAGTACACAGTAATACGTAATAAAAAACACACTCATGTAGTGCTTAGAACATCACTTTACGGTACAGGCAACCTGGGTTCAATTCTCGCACTGCCTGTAAGGAGTTTGTATGTTTTGCCTCTGATCGCATGGGTTTCTTCTGGACTCCTCCCACAATCCAAAATTAAAATAGTTTGAAAACAAAGGCATTTTACAACATGCTAACTAAATTGAAATGTTAGATAAAAAAATTACACCTTCCTCTCCATCAAACCGCATGTAATTGTACTAGGACTAACCCGACGTAGAAATTAGACAGAAAATGCTGGAAATTCTCAGCAGGACTTGTGCAGAGAGAAACAGTGTTAATGTTTTAGGCCAATGATCCTCCTTCAGAATAGTTTACAGGTTCAGCAAGCAAATTCCTCAGCATAAGTGCAGCAGCTTTTTATGAATATTTTTCTCCCTCGTTGAAATCCACAAGGAGCCCAGCAGCAGAGGATAGTCAGCAAAACCCTGGTAAACATCTGTCAACAAGCTGAAGATTTTGTATTTGCATGAGACTCCAGAAATTCCTAGTGCCTATCAATAGAAATGCCAACAGTTCAGACAGGAACTACCAATGTTCCCAAGAAACATCTGGGCTTTAAAATGATTATTAATCTTGTAATCAATTTACTATTAAAGTAGCAAGATTCCACATCTAAATCTGGTAGTTGAAACTACAAAGGCATAAATAAGTTTACCATATTTTATCTTTTTATAGTACCACTACAGGCTGCTAAAACTCCAAAGTAATTGTAAAACCACAAAATCTACTTGAGCAAAATGAGGTAATGTGTTGTAATGATAAATCATGTGCTAAGTTGTGTGTTAACAGTCATATATATTATTTTAATATGTTTGCAGCATTACAGATCTATTGGGACAAGTATATTCTTCACTATTCTATGAACAATATGTCATTGCTATGTGCTGAATCTGGTATATTTAAGACTTTTAAGGTTAAAAAACATTTTTGTACATTATTGTATGTTACACTGCTGATGGTTAGCGCAGCGATGAAGGTCCTCCATTTCTGACTGCCCTTGGCCAATCTTCTCTATTGTGCCCCACGTGTGGTTCAGGGTCCTCATTCCTGCCTTTGTTGTACGACGCCAAGTTGTCTATGGTCTCCTGTGTTTCCTCCACCCTTCAGGAGTGCAATGAAGTGCTGTCCTAATAATTCTCATCATGTGCCCAATCCATCTCCAATGGTCCCTCATGATAATTGTGGCCATGTCCTCCAGGTGACACTGAAGGAGAGGGTGTGGTTGGAGATCCTTCTTGGCCAGAAAATACAAAGGCTCGTCCAGAGTGTCATGTGTGACGCCAAGCAGAGCTACCGGACGGATGATGCTAATGAGAGAGATAACGGAAGACAATGGAGAAACATTCAAAATGCTAATAAGAGAGCAGAGAGAGATTAACGAGAAAGAAACACAATTCAGATATTGACAGACCGTTTGCTTTGAACCTGAACTGTTTGAAGTTTGATGGACAGGTGATACCCCAGCAGGGTGATAAAAAGAGCAGGTTTACTAAGGCATGACACGCCACGAGACCCTGGAAAGAGCAGTGTGCCCCCACAAGTTGGTGAGAGTTTGGAGGACTAGTTCATGGGAATTGGTCAGAGGCTCACAGGGTGTAAAGATACGATCGGTGGGAACCTGGGGTGTGTTTCCGCCCTTGCCTGGGTGCCGGCTTCACCGCGGAAGAACAATCGTATCCGGAATGGAGGGGTCACAGTCAGTGACCACAGTGGGATCAGAAGACATCAAAAGATCTGCCCGCAACCAACTGCATCTCTCTCTCTCTCTCTCTCTCTCTCTCTCTCTCTCTCTCTCTCTCTCTCTCGCTCTCTCTCTCTCTCTCTCTCTCTCTCTCTCTCTCTCTCTCCCCCCCCTCCCTCCCTCCCTCTCTCCAACGGTACAACAACAGCGATTACTTTGAACTGCACTAAGCTGAACTGAACTCTGCTTCACTTAAGACTGATCATTTTACTCCTAGACTGTGATAGAGCTTGATTGATTCCTATTACCCTATTTCTGTGTATATGTGTATTATCATTGCTAACCTGTTACATTTATATCCTTGCAATAGTGTACTGTATTACTTATTTCTTTAATAAAACTTTATTAGTTCCTAGTAATCACAGACTCCAATGAGCGTTCCATTTCTGCTGGTTTGGCAACCCAGTTACGGGGTACGTAACATAAGGCTCATGGTGTGGAATGATGGCAGCTTGGCAAAGCTGTTCTCTGTCGTGTGCCAGAATTATGACCCGTATAAGAGTGCGGACAGAACACAGCTCTGGTACAGCTTCACCTTGACGTGGATGCTGTACTTGATTGATCCCCATATGTTAGTCAGTCATTTGAAGACTTCTCTAGTTTTGCTAAGTCTGCACTGGATGTTGTCCTTGGTCCCACCTTCCTGCCGAATGATGCTGGTCAGGTAGGTGATTCTGCCGGTGCTGGGTAAGTTGACGCTGTACGCCTTGATGGGAGGAGGAGACTCTACATTGGGGGTCACGGTCTCAGTCTTTCTCTGGTTCACTGAGTCCAACCTGTCCTCCAAAGGTACACAGGCACTGAGTTTTCTCTTGCATGTGCTGGAACGTATATGTTTGTAAGGTGAGGTCATCCCGCAAAGTCAAGGTCTTCTAAAGTAGAGAGTAAAGTCCACCTAATGCCTCTCTGCTTAGCTTTCATTTTTGCCTAACCCAGTCAATCACCAGGTTAAATAATATCGCCGACATCACACAGCCTTGCCCGACTCCCGTCTTGACTTCAAGGCTCAAATTACTGTTCTCCACCGTGCAGGACAAGTTAGCATAGAAACCGGATAAGCTGGACAATTTTGGAAGGGATCCTGTATGATCTGAGGATTTGCCAGACTGTCTCCCTGTGGGTACTATCAAAAGCCTTTTCAAGGTCCACAAAATTCACATACAGTTGTCTCTGCCACTCTGTGCACTGCTCTATGATGCTATGCAGTGTGAAGATCTGGTCAACATAGCCCCTGTTTCTCCTGAAGACATCTTGCTGTTGCCCCAAGAACATATCGACAGCATCTGTAATCTGTTGGACAATGACTTTGGTGAGAATCTTGCTGGGCACTGACTAGTGTGATGCCACGCCAGATGTTGCAATTGCTAAGCGCTACTTTCTTGGGGATCCTAACAACACTCCCTTTGTCCAGTTCTTGGCATTCAGATTGTGATGTTTGTATGTTCAGTGTGTTTTTGGTAATAAGATAATGGAATGCGCCTTGAAAAGTAGTGCCAGAGTTCACTTTCAAATGTTCCCGGGGAAAAAGAAGTACAATTGGCTACAGTACCTGACATCAACAATTCTTTCACTTGTACCTTAGAACAGCATTCCAATTTACACCAAGTCAACATAACATTTTTATTTCCTGCATGATCCTTCCACCCAGATATGGCAAATTTAGTTACAAGTTAAAGGCAATTTTCTGCCATTGGCTTGTTACCACCAGACACTGTTTTGAGGCAATGACCAAGAAGTGAAAATAAGCCACTCTACTGTCTCAACCAGGCATAGAGTATTCATAAACCACAGATACCAGACTGAGCTCAGCTAGAGTGGCAGTATGCAAACCCTTAAATCAGTAATCAGTTGCACCATTTCTTATAATAGACATGGCGATTTCAGTTAGTTTACTACAATAAGAACAGGTTAAAGAAAAATGCAATAATCAATTTTTTCTTGGATACCCAACATTTACCAATAGAGGGGAATGAAATGTTACATGAGCTGTGAGTAGGGTGAGAGAATGTTAATATATTTATAACGAAGGAAATTCACCAATTTTCATGGTCAACGGGAATTCTGATGTCAAGTTTGGTACTCACTTGCTCACATTTATCTGGCCAGCTGCAAGTTTGTTCATCTCAGTGAGGCCAAGAGTTGAAGGAAACTTTGATACTTACAGTGAATATGATGCACAGAGTCCAAAAGCACTTTTGCTGCCATCACCTACACCCTCTCCAAGACTCATTCTGTTTATTTATTATCCCACTTTCTCGTTCCATCATCACTCCTTCAGTTATTCCCTCATACCTGCTTTCCATGTTATTATGGACTTTTTTTTTCCATATTGGACATGGCTCCCAATCAAGCCTCCTACTTCTCCACAGTTCTGCTCTCACCCCTCTCCACCCATCCACAAAAATATATCCCTTTGGCCTACCTGCCCCCACACCCAATGCACCACCCTCAGTGATATCCTACCACCAGACGCATTGTCCCCCTCCCCACTACCCTCAGTACTCCAAAGGGTCTGCCCTGTGTCTGACCCTCTGGCTTGCTCTTCCATTTCCACCAACCACTTCCCTTCTTACACCAAGTACCCATGTGATCATAGAAGGCCCAACCATCACTATTTTATCTAATCCTTTCCCACCATGTGGGAACCTTAATTTCTATTTCATCTAGATGGAGTTCTTCTGAGAACTGTACTGTATTTGGTACTCATAAGGTGGCCTCTACAGTGGAGAAGTTAAATGCAGGTTTCATGATCTTCTGAGTATTCTTTTTTAATCCAGATTTCAAGTGTCTTCTATATTTAATGATTCCAGTTTGCTTCTGGTGGTTTTATACATCTTCTCTACTGCCCCAATTCATCTTCCTTGCCAGCTATGATTAACTAGCCTATATCTCTCTAACTCATTCTGAAAAAGTGTATTTTATATTATGACACAAACGACGCATACTCAGCACAGATCTGCACCTTGCATTAATTTTAAAAGCAAGGTGCACGAACCCTTGTTGTTTGTTTTATGTCCAGTAAGAGGTTAAAATCCAGAACAGCTTAAACAAGAAGCCTATTCATCTCAAACATACCATTTCCATTTTAACTGAGATGATTTTGGTGGGAGGAGGAAATGGGGAGGGGGTGGATGGTTGTTGAAGAGGCAGGGTTCATTTGCCTCTGGGTCTGCTTTCATCTTAAGTCACATCATTCAGGATATCCAGCCCCTTAAAAAGCGGCAAGGTGTGCTGAATATTATGACACAAATGTCTTCATGTCAATGTCCCTGCACAAGGAGAAAGAGAAGAGCTTCTTTCTGGTCCAAACAACTGAGCAGCCACATTTTCTGGGAAACTGTTCGTTCCCCCAAACATCATCTGCACCCCCAAGCACAATATGATCTCTGCCATCAATGTTAGGCCCACATCAATCAATAACTGATGCTCAACTATAATTAGTACCCTCCCCTAAGTCATCATTAAGCCCAAACCACCAGCAGATTCATCCCTTTAGCACTAGACTTTGACTGCCAATGCTCACTCCTTGAACACAATATTTCCTGACCACTACCACATGCTAGACACCAACTCAACCCCCCCGCTCCCACTTACCCCATTCTTCCCTCCACTGCCATATTCCATCCCAGTTTTTCTCTACAGTGATCTGCCCTTCTTCACTGCAGTCTACATTTAGTCTCCATCAGGCTTGTCCATATGAAATCAACGTAAAGAAAAGGGAAACCTGCAGCTAAAAATATCAATATCTCCAATAAACACAATTTGACTGTCCTCAGAACAAACTACCCCCAGCCCAATCCTTTGTGGAACCCTGCTCCTTGTGTCCAAGCTGCAGAATGAAGTACAAATTAAATTTAAATAGAACAGAATGCAAAATGAGAAAAGGGTTAAACAGCAAGAGAGAACAGAGACAGAGTTTTAAAATTTTAATAAAAGTTCTAATAGAAAGTTTTAAATTTCCACCACTAACTTAAAGGAAAAAAATCTAAAATTAAAATAGTTCAGTACAGTGACATCATTTGACAAAAAAAAAGTCAAATTTACATGAAAATAAGAACAATGGATGATGGAAATCTGAAATTCAGTTAGTGCAACGCTATTATAGCTTGGGGTGTCAGAGCTTTGAGTTCAGTCCTGGCATCCTCTGAAAGGAGTTTGTCTGTCCTCCCCACTGAATGCATGGGTTTCTCCGGATGATCTGGTTTCCTCCCACGGTCCGAAGATGTACTGGTTAGTAGATAATTTGTCACTGCACATTGCCCATTGATTAATCTAAGGTTTAATTGGGGGTTGTTGGGCTGTGCAGCTCAAAGGGCCAGAAGGACCTGTTCCGCACTGTATCTCCAAGTAAATAAAAGCAGGAAATGCCGAAAATGGTCAGCAGGTCAGGCAGCATCAGAGACAAGAGTAGCAGAATTAATGCATCAGGACAAAGTCCCTTCATCAGTACTATAAATGGGAGAAAACTAATAGTGTGTGGAGAGGCGCTGGAGGAAGGGGTTAAAGGCACAGAGTGACTTGTTTGCCCATAATTGGATGATCTACCTTGCAACTATTAGTAAATTACCTGTTGCCTACTGTTGGGACCAATAATATTATCATTGTCCAAATTTATTTTAAAAAATCGAGAAAATACTCTTTTCTCTTTGGAGAAGAGAAAATACTGCTCTTTGGAGCAGTATTTGATAGCACTGTTGGTTGAAAACTGATCCAAAACAGCTAGCTGTCAAGGAGTTTCAAGAAACACCAGTCTGCTGAGGTCAGGATTCACAAGATTAATAAGGACAGAGAGGGAACTAGGTAACATTATAGAGAAGGGTAATAATGTGGCACATAACCAGACACTTAATCAGGATTAAGTTACATAATCAGAAAAGGTAAGTTAAAGATGATAATTACAGATGCATTGCATGCATGAGCTAATTTGCAGCATGTTTTAATTGATATCTGAAGTAACAATAAAAATGCTACAAATGCAAACAAATGCATCAGTGTCTAAAATATCGTTAATGGATCAGGTAGAACCCTGCATCACACGTGGAAGATTTGAAGACCACTTGGAGGTAACAGGACTGAGTTTTTAACCGTGGCCACAAACAACAATTCAAGCACAGATTGCTATTGCTCCCCTCTCTCGACTCCATAAGCCCTTCCACCAAACCCCAACACAACAACAAATAGAAAATTTGCCATAATCAAGCACAAGAAGAATAGGCTTACCAAACTTTTTCAAAACATTTTTCGCAGAATAATTATCTTTTGTATCCTTGAAGGATGATAACTTGATTTTATTCAAGTTGAGCCATCACAAAATTTAAATCAAACTCTAGTCCACTAACATGAGAAAATCTGCAGATGCTCGAAATCCAAAGCAACAAACACAAAATGCTGGAGGAACTCAGCAGGCCAGGCAGCATCCATGGAAAAGAGTAAACAGTCGACATTTCGGTCCAAGCCCCTTCTTCAGAACTGAGATCCTCTTTCCTGCAGAGGTCCTTGAGGCCTTGAAGGCTGCTTTGATGTTACTAACTGGAATGTGCTTTGTGAACCATATAGGGAGGACATTAACAGACTCACTGATTGCATCACTGGCTACGTCAGCTTCAGTGTGGCCACTACAATACCATCAAGGACTGTTCACTGATTCCTACCAATAAACCATGGGTCACCAGTGATCTAAAGGCTCTTCTCAACCACAAAAAGAGATCAGGAGACAGGGAGGATTTGAAATGTGTGCAGAGGGAGCTAAAGGAGAAGATCAAGATGGCTAAAGAGGAACACAGGAGAGAGCTGGAGAACAAGCTTGGGCAGAGTAGCACACAGGAGGTGTGGAGAGTCACGAAGAACATCACTGGCTCCAATCAGCCTAACTGAATACAACCATGAATGGACTAATGAGTTAAACCAATTCTTCAATAGGTTTGACAATTGCCCTTCTGTTCACACCCCACCCTTCAGCACCCCAGTCCGGGTGCCAAGGCACCCAATGCCTTCCCCTCCTCTCTTGTCCCCACCCCACTCCAGTTCAACATATGGATGAACAACAGAGGCTACCACTGTTTACATCCCCTCCTTGCCCTGCACCTACCATTCACAACTCCACATATCAACTGCTATCGTCCCAATCTTCACCTCCCCCAGCCCCACCTTCTACCAATTCCCCAGTCATCATGGACTCACCTTCACTACAGAGCAGGTGAGAAGGGCTCTGGGCAATCTCAAGACCCAGCAGAGTCTCAGCATTGGGTCCAGATGGTGTGACCCCCATGGTCCTGAAGGAGTGTGCTGAGTCAGTTGTGTGGAGTTCTCCAGCATATTTTCAATCTGATTCTCAGCCTGGAAAGGCTCCTGACTGTGTGGAAACATCATGTGCGGTCCCAGTACCCAAGAAGAAGAAGAAAGCCCTTAACTCCGAGTGGTGTCATCAGGACACTGTCATGACGGCTATTTTTTAGCAGGCTTTCTTATTTACCAGGCCGATTTGCTAGCTCGACGCTCAACCCAGCACGGATGGATTCGAACTCGGGAGCCTTCACTCCAAAGTCCGGCGCTGTTGCCACTACGCCACCAGCTGGCTAGTACCCAAGAAGGGCCAACCAAAAGTCTTGAATGACTACCATCCAGTGGCCCTGACCTCACATATCATGAAGACCCTAGAGAGGCTGGTCCTGGCTCACCTCCAACCCCTGGTCAGATCAGTCCTCGATCCCCTGCAGTTTGCTACCAGGAGCACATTGGAGTCGACGATGCTGTCATCTACCTGATGAACAGAGAACACTCCCACTTGGATAAGCAGGGCAGCACTGTGACGATCATGTTTTTTGATTTCTCTAGTGCCTTCAATACCATACAACCCTCACTGCTGGGGGAGAAGCTCCGCCCAATGCTGATTATCACTTCCTTTGTATCCTGGATACTGGAAGCCATGATCATCTGACTGGAAAGCCACTGTATGTGTGTGTGGTTTCAGAGCTGTGTGTCAGACATGGCTCTAAGCAACACTGGACTCCCGTGGGGAACTGTATTGGTTCCCTTTATGTTTACCCCATATGCCTCAGATTTTAGATACAACACGACTCATGTCAGCTGCAGAAATTCTCTGATGACTCCACAAAAGGCGGGAGAAGAAGATGGTGGCGCAATTCAGCTCGCGTGGCCACTCCAGTGATGATGTCTGTTATCTGTCAAGTAGGGTGCCGTGCACAATCCTGATTTGATGGAAACAGACGCGAGAGCATGGAGGAATATCTGGTGAAACTTCTGAAATGCCTGCTTCGCTGCTGCTGCTGCTGCTGCTGCTGCTACTGTGTGATCCAGAATCTCCAGAGGGGAAGGCTCTGAGTCCTCGGCTTTGCTTGTTGCTCAGCAGCCGGGGTGGGGTCGAAGCGCTCGGCAGAGGATGGTGCTCGGTGCTCGGTGTCGGAGGGCTGGTCAGAGGTTCGAAGTTTTCGGACGGACTCAGAGTCGGCTGCTTCCAATGCATCGACAGTTGTCGGCGCTTGGAGGTCCATGGCAGGGAGAGTTTCTCCCTTCTACCGTCTGCGTGAGATAATGGGCTATTGGGACTTTGAGACTTTTTTTACCGTGCCCATGGTCTGTTCTTATCAAATTACAGTTTTGCTTTGCACTGTTGTAACTATATGTTATAATTATGTTGTTTTGGTAAAATATATATATATATGTTGTGACTGGGTTAACTGTCTGGACACACCGCTCTGCTGACTGCCCCTGTGGCTCCTCCCACAGAATCCTGTATAAAGGTGTTTCGCCTTGCCCCTCCCCCTCAGTCCAGGGGCAGACACTCAGCCTGGAGGTCGAGGAGGTCATATTATACAGTGAATAAAAGCCTTTCAGTATTTTACCAAACCTCAGTCTTTTGGAGTTATTGAAGGTGCTTCAGTTGTTTTTGTCAGTTTTAGTCTTGGTTTGTCCCGTGTTCTTGTGATATCATCCTGGAGGAACATTGTATCATTTTTAATGCATGCATTTCTAAATGACAATAAATAAGGACTGAGTGTCCTCATAACTTAATCTAATCTAATCTAATAGTTGGGTGTATAAAGGGAGAATGGGAGAATGAATGCAAGGCCCTAGTGGAGGACTTTGTCAAATGGTGCAAGCTGAATCGTCAGCAGCTCAACATTAGTAAGACAAAGGTGATGGACTTTAGAAAGATTAAGCCATCATTGCTCCCTGTTACGATTGATGGTGAGGACGTAGATATGCTGAGGACCTACAAGTACCTGGGGGTTTTGCCTGGATGACACACTTGAGTGGAGCACCAACACAGAGGCTGTGTACAGGAAGGCCCAGAGTTGGCTCTACTTCCTGAGGAGACTGAAGTTCTTTGGAGTGTGCAGGCCCCTCCCTCACATGTTCTACCAGTCTGTGGTCACCAGTACAATCTTCTATGTAGTGGTGTGCTGGGGCAATGGCATCAACATGGGTGATGCCAACAGGCTCGATAAACTGATTAGAAAGGCTGGCTCTGTTGTAGGAGTCAAACTGGACACACTGAGGCTGTGGTAGAACAAAGGACCCCACAGAAATTCCTGGCAGGTCTTGACAATATTCCTCACTCTCTGCATGCCACCTTGGCTGAACAGAGGAGCAATTTTAGTAACAGACTAAGACAAATGTGTTGCTCCAAAGAGAGCTATGAGGTCATTCTTAACCTTCGGCCATTGTGCTCTATAATGAATCAACCTATAACCAGGAAGTAATGATCCCCTCCTGTTACACTGTTTGTGGTAACTTATTTTTTATTTTTTCTACTTCTCTTCTAATATTTATACCTGTGCACTTTTAATATTACTGTGATACTGTAATTTCCTTTTGGGGATCAATAAAGAATCTATCTATCTTTCCAGTCCTGATGAAGGGTCTCAGCCAAAAACCGCGACTGTTCACTCTTTTCCATAGATGCTGCCTGGCCTGCTGAGTTCCTTCAGCATTTAGTGTGTGTTGTTCTAGTCCACTATTTGTGAGCAACCTGACTTTAAATAATCTTTAAAAAAGATACAGGATCAGTTGATAGTTACAACACATCTATGTATAATGGTCCGTAAATAAAAAAAACATACTTTTAAAAAGTGCTTCAACAAATGTGTTTTATAGTTTTCTTCCACCTAAGTGAATTGCCTAATTTTGAGGGTCTCCCTGAAGACCATAATTAGCTGAAGTTGATAACAGAGTCACCACCTTGATTTGGTCAGATTCTAGTGCAATATACCAGCAAATAGCCCAGTATTTTTGTTTGTCATTTTCAGTTACTTACTTATATATAGTGACCAGACTAATAATTAAAAGCAACTTACGTTTTTTTGTAATTGGTAAATATTTATTTCTCAGGAGATGAATTTGCCTTTTAGGTTCCTTGTCCATTGGTACAAGTTTGAATGAATTAGCACAAAAAAGTGAAATTTCTGAAGAAATACGTACAGAAAGTAAGGCAGCATCCTTTCTGTTTGACCCCTTCCATTTCTGAACACACCTTGATGCTCTGGCATCAGGTTCCAAGATCCTAAATATTTCCTTTCCAGCAAAGGAAAAGCCAAAGGGAAATGAGGTGATATGATGGAAATGGCATCATCTTATTTCCCAGTTATTGCCTTGGCACTGCTCACACAAATGCATGAAAACAAAAGATGCCCAGCATTGCTGAAGCTGGCAAAGATTGTTACAAAAATTAATAGGAGCACCACAGGGAGCATGTTATTACAAGGAGTGATTAGCTTGAACTCCCTTACTGGGAGAGTCTAGATAGTGTTTCTTGCCCAAGAAGTGAACTGCATCTGTAGGCTCCTGCACATGCTATGAGTTTGCGGTGATGAGAATTCTCTCTACTCTCTCAGCAGGCTCCACCGAGTGGTGGCAAACCCTATAAGAAACCTAGCAAAGAAAGTAAATTAGGCTCAGCCCAGAAAATTAATCAGAACTGATGGCCCATCTGCAGTTTATGTTCTGCATTGTTTGTTTGGTTCTTTTTATTGCATGATTTGTTCTATTTTTCACACATTGGGTATTTGATTTAGTGGGTTCTACTGTGTTTTTTTGTTTTATGGCTGTCTGCAGGAAGACAAAGCTCAAGTTGGTATATGGTACTTTGATCATAAATGTACTTTTAACTTTGGTCCATCCTTGCTTACTTCAGTGTACTGACCATTCAGGAAACACAAAGATCACATCTCTAAAATAAAGGCATGTTTCAGATTTGGGCCCCATCTGTGTTAAATTAGCTCATTTCAGCTGGAGTACCAGTGCAGTATTACGACCTCAAATAGAATGAGGTCAGAGAGACAATTTGTCAGTACAAGGGAAATTTAAGTAAAAGAGGAAGACTGGATGGTGACTGATGAATTTTGACACCATTACGTTTTCCTTATTTACAGATCTCCGATATTGCCAGGATGACCTGTTTGCATAAGCATATCTGATTATTATGGTTAGATTTAACTTTGGCAAACTTTGGATAATGAAAGTTAATTAACAGATTTCAAATTGGGGTAACTTGTGATCCCAGAAGTTATAGAGGCCACAAAGTTACTGTACAATTGTCTTGAAGAGAGAGTGATTCTGTTGTGAAATCTACATTGCAATATCCAGCCAAATAGAATGAGTGATCAAAAATGATGGGAATTTTGCTGGATATATTTAATGTGCACAAAAATATTCTTTAAACATTAATTAAACATTCACAAATGTGTCCCTGTTACCTTATTAATCCGGTAATAAAAATTCTGCCTTAAATTCCAACAGTGCTACATTGGAGTTCTGAATGAGAGCCCTATATCTAAATGTTCTACGTAAAAAGGAACAACAATAGCATTAAAAGGCAGGTTAGATTTCACTGCTTCACTGGAGTTGTTATGTAGCTAACCCACCAGACGTGAAGGGATTAATAATTTAAGGATACAAAATGTGGTTGCTGTAGAGAGTAACGTGGTGATTTTTCTGTTGAAAGGTTGATGGACTGGTATTTGGGACATCAGAGGGCACTCACTGCATACCCTCTGATCAGCTGTACTTGTCTATTTTGGCTGGCTGACGGTTACCAACAGGAGGTCAATCACTGGAGGAAAGGACAAGCAACCAGCCAAAGCCTTTACAAAAATACATAATCGCCACAAGTTACATGTACATAATGCCTTTAATACAGAAAAATCATCCTTTGAGATTCATGTTATTTATCGGATGTACATTGAAACATACAGTGAAATGTGTCATTTGTGTCTACAGCTGACACAACGCAAGGCTGTGCTGGGGGCAGTCCGCAATGCAGCATGCCCACAATGCTTGGCAGAACAACACAGAACACAACAAGCAATAGAACAAAAACAACAGTAAAACAAGCCCTATTTCCCCCCCCCCTTCCAGCTACCCACCCACACACATACATAGTCTTGCAACCAGAAGGCTTACTTTCTCCGGCCTCCGGCCAGCTTGTAGATACACAGACACTGGGATTGACTTCTCCAACTGACTAGCAGACTGAGGTCTCAGACATGGGGCTTCAACGTCTGGACTTCTGATTGGCGTTCAGGCTTTGATCTTTGGTATCAACTCCAAGACTTGCAGATAACAATGGATGAGGACCCTGAATGAGGACCCTGAACTCCAGGCCTTGAACTCTGGTCTTGCCAATTCGCGTACTGGGGTGGGGTGGGGGGTGGTCACTATTTGTCATTCTCCCTACATGCACAGAACTTCAATCCCAGAACCTATGGATGAATTGCTAACCTGGGGAGTCACCAGCCTCATTCTTGCAGAACGTGGAGAACAGAGAGGAGGTCTAGATTCTAGCCTGACCTCTAATTCCCCTCCATCCCCGTTCCTAAACCCTAACCAACCCTAACTCACCATTCTATCTCCAAAGCTACACATTAAAATTCAACTAAGAAACAACAAAGTCTGAGCCACAACCTTGACAGAGACCATATATTGGTGCCATCTTGACCCAAAGTCCTTTGTTACTTCATGGACATGCCATCAACAGAGATGGACACATTGGAGTACATTTTCTAAGATAGATTAAGGAGCTTTCTGATAGATAACTAAGGGCAAGTATTTCAACAAAATAATCTGAATGGAATGTAAATAACTCTTAGTGATTTTTGGGTTTAGCACATTTACATTTAACAGACGACTTCTCAGTCATCAATCTTCAAATCTGAATTTAAATAGTGGATTTAATTTAAATAAACAATAGGTTTCTAAGAGCCATGAATCACAGACCAGACAATGCTGAATAAAATTAGATTAGATGTCTGTGATGTAGGTGTGAATCGGGAGGTGTGAAGTTTGGGTGTAGTTTCAAAGAAATCATTGTAGATACATTGTAAATATGGAATTGTCCTTTGATGCTTAGCACATAAAATATTGAGCCACATGTTGGGCCAGCGAGATCCTTCTACCAAAAGCATCTCCATATGATGTCTGCTGTATCTCCTTTTGCTGGATAAAGCAGCTGCTTTATACCTACCAATACTTTTCTCTGGTGACTTCATTCACGCAACAACGATAGTAACCACACAAAAATATCAATCTTTGGCAAACCAGAGAGATAGAGAAGAATAACAGAAAGCACCAACAAATGGCCAAGTAGTAGTAAAGAGAATAAAGATGATAATGATATTAATTTAACAGTAATTAATGATTGGTCCTGTTGATGAGTCACTCATGACAGAGTGAAGGCATAGTCCCCTAGGTTTGGTGTTGGGTGTGCTGAGCACAGTGTTTGGCCACTCATCACCATGTTGGCCTCTACAGTGGCTCAGTTCATGCCCGAGAACTGTCAATATCTGAACCATGTGCCGAAGTACACCCAGCATACACTATCTCATTACCTCCTGTTGGATGTGATGGAAGCAGCTGGCCAGAGGCTCCTGTATGTTTGCAAGCTTAGAGGTGGTGCAATGAGCTTGTTACTACAGAGAGATCTCTGGGCTCAGGTGATCTGTGCAGGGAGGGGGAAGACAGTAGGTTTTCAGGTCGGCTGACTGTTACTGTCACTGAGATCAGAACTGAGCACCTAACTACCCATGATTTATATTAACAACTTGGAAGTAAAGAGTGCATCGAATCCAAATCTGAAGATGATACAAGGCCAGATGGACAAATGAGCTGTGAGAACGATACTAAAATTCTGCAAAGCAGAGAGAGCAGGGGAGAGGGTGAACAGATGGAGTATTATGTGGGAAATATTGAGGAACTTTGCTAGAAAGAAATGAAAAGCAGATTGCTTCATAAACAGGATACACCAGTAAACATTTCAATTTTTTAAAGAATTTGCCATGATGATTCATAGCAATGCAAGCAAATCAAGTAAATTTCAAAGTTTAAAGTGAATGTATTATCAAAGTAATGTATGTCACCATATACAACCCTGAGATTCATTTTCTTGTGGGCATACTCAATAAATCCAATAACCGTAATAAAATCAATGACAGACCACAGCAACTTTGGCATTCAACCAGTATGCAAAAACAACAAACTGTGCAGGTACAAATGGAACAATAACTATAAATAAATAAACAATAAATATCGATAACATGAAACGACGAGTCCTTGAAAGTGAGTCTACAGGTTGTGGGAAGAGTTCCGTGATGGGTTAAGTGAAGTTGAGTGAAGTTATCCCCACTGGTTCAAGAGCCTGATGGTTGAGGGGTAATAACTGTTCCCGAACCTGGTGGTGTGAGTCCTGAGGCTCTTGTACCTTCTTCCTGAAGGCAGCAGCAAGAAGGGAGCTTGGCCTTGATGGTGGGTGATAGATGCTGCTTTCAAGGGATAGATGTGCTCAATGGTTGGGAGAGCTTTACCTTTGATGGACTGGACCATATCTACTACTTTTTGTAGGTTTTTTCCACTCAAGGGCATTGGTGTTTCTATACCAGCCTATGATGCAGCCGGTCAATATACTCTCCAACACATATTTACAGAAGTCTGTCAAAGTTTTAGATAACATGCCTAATCTTTGCCAACTTCTAAAGAAGTAAAGGTGATGCCATGCTTTCTTTGTAATGGCACTTAGTGCTGGGCCCAGGACAGGTCCTCTGAAATGGTAACACTGAGAAATTTGAAGTTGTAGGCCCACTTCATCTCTGATCCCCTGATGAGGACTGGCTCAAAGACCTTTTGTTTCTTCCTCCTGAAGTCAATAATCATCTCCTTGGTCTTGCTGACATTGAGTGAGAGGTTGTTGTTGTGGCACCCCTCAGCCAGATGTTCAATCTCCCTCCTATATGCTGATCCATCACCACCTTTGATTCAGCCAACAGCAGTGATGTTGTCATCAAACTTAAATATGGCAGTAGAGCTGTACTTAGCCACACAGTCATAAGTATAAAGCGAGTAGAGCAGGAGGATAAGCACACAACTTTGTGATGCACCTGTACTGATGGAGATTGTGGAGGAGGTGGCGTTGCCAATCTAAACTGATTGGGATTAGGATAGCAAATTTATTTAAGAGAACTGGAGGACAGAAATTTGGACATCTTAACATGTTGGTACAGGCTGTTTGATTGTCATGTGTAGTTTTGATCTTTGTGTCAAAAGGATCAACATAGATTCACAGCACTATTTATTCCTAGGATGAAGGGATTATCCCTGAAGAGGGAAAGGTTGCTTAATATTCACCAGAACTTAGAATAGTAAAGTACAACCTTATTAAGGCATTCAACATTCCATGAGGATAGACGGAAGGACTATGTCCTCTGGCTGCAAAGTCTAGAGTACAGAGCATAGCCTCATACATGGTGAAATTTCTTTGCATGATGTTGTAAATATTTGGAATCTCTACCTCAGAAGTTGTAGATGCTTAGTCATTGAATGTGTTCAAATTGAGATGGAGAGATCTTTTTGGCCATTAGAAGAATCGGAGGAAATAGGGACTGAGCAGTAAAATGGGCTAGGGACAAGATAATCCAGAGCCACGCTGAATGGCAGAGCAGGCTTGAGGACTTGTTTTGTGCTGCTTCTACTCTTCATCTTCCTTTATTCTCTGGCCACCAACTGTAACTAATTTAGACAATTCATAACCAGGGCCCTCTACTAGACTGCTAATCTTTATCTCTGCTCCAGCCTCTACCATTATCTCATGCTTTGTTATCCCTGGATATGAATCTACCAATATTATCTCAGCAGGGTTCTCCCACTCTATTTAAAGCAAACTTTCTAACTCCTGAATTTGGACTGTGCAGGGTAGTCAGACAACAGAAGAGCTTGCATGATGCTATAACCTTATGCACAAAGAGATGGCAGCTGAATGTATGCAGCCCTCTCTAGCTGCTCATTAGGGGATGATGGATTTTGTGGTTAGCAGCTTTTTTTATTTCGTTCCCCCCCTCCCCATTACGCAGTCAATAGATTTGTCGGTAGAGGACAGGGAGAGAATTATTCCACATTGAGACCCTGAGTGATACCAACATATTGTGTGTTGCTAAAGGCATTCTCATCTCTATATGAAAACTAAATAGCCCTTGCATTATTTACATGGAGAAAACAGGATAGTTCAAGAATAGTAGCTCCAAAAGACTTCCAAGGATGACACCAGAGTAATCTGATGGTCAGTTACATGAGAGATGAGATCTGACAGCAAGATCTCTCCATGCACTGATCATGCAGGATTAATGCTGTCAGATATGACAACTGCTCACAAGCACATCTGCACCTGACTAGCTCTGTGCCAATAACCATATACTGTAAGTGCACATAGACCGAGGATGCTGTGCATGATCTTGAATTAGTACTTTTACAATTGGGACAGTGCATGCTCTATGCGTCACTCCTACAAGTGTAAAATCATTCAAATAAGGAGGCTTCAGCTAGACTTAAGAGACAGTGGAAGTGTTTCTTTCCTCCACAAAACACCAAAAATTATTTTATCCCTATCTGAACTTGCATCTACTCTTCCCAACATACTACATCTCCAAGTTAGGCATTACCTTGATTTCTAAAATTCTCATTCTTCTCCTTAAATCCATGATCTCAATTCTCCTTTCTGTCTCTAATCACTTTCAGCTCTGCAACCACATCAGATATCTGCAGTCCTCCAAAACAAGTCTCTCAACAGTCTTGGAATTTGATTTTCCACAACTGCAAACTCTGTCTTCTACTGTTGAAGCACCAGATTCTGGCAATCTTTCCTTGAGTCTCTTTGTCTCTTCACCTCAGTCTCCTCCTTTCGTCATTCATCAATTCAATTATCATTCAACCATGAATGAATATAGCCAAATGAAACAGTGTTCCTCCTGGGCCAAGATGGAAAACACATTGCCAACAGCACACAACCCACTACACATAGCACAAATAGCTCATATGGTTATGATTTCAGACAAACATCAGAAAAGAAAAAAATACAGCCCAAGTCCCTGAGTGGCATGTCTGTAGAACTGATGCTAGGTTGTCCTGGTCTGGTTTGTTCTTCCATTGAGCGAGCACTGGAGAGCAGCACTGACAGGAGGGAGCAGCTTCCAGCCCAAGTACAGATTGCAGCATGCGCCACAGGGGTTCTCTCACATTGCCTCGGTGTCTTCTCTTCTGGTGGGCTCCCAAAGGCGAGTTTGAGCATGGGCCTAGTCCTCGTCACTACCAAGGTAACACAGCTCCCCAGTCGTCAGTCTCACCAATAAACCAGTGAATTGAACTTGTCGTATTCTACATTACCAATGTCCAACAGGTTCTTGTGATCATACAATATCCCGGACAATCACTAACACCTTTTTCTTTTTAGGACGGTGCGCTGTTTCGGCACAACGATACACAACATGTCCAGGCGACAACACAACCGTGGTGCACAGTAAGTCCATCTCCATCGAGCAACTTGCTGATGAGGTAGTCCTCCAGTAGTTGATGTTCTTAGTATCCAGCAGTGACTTGTGATCATAAAAAAGTCATACAAGATGAACAAATGGACCTTTAAATGGACACAAAGTGGCCACTGTGTACAACCGTGCCGCCTTCTTACCAGAAGTCTTCAAACCTATCTCACTGAACAACTTTTTGGACATCTTCACAGTATCTCTTGCTGGCTGACAAAAATTTGTTTGATCACATTCCCGTGAATTGTCTGCCGATATTAAAAGCACCAGATAAATACGAGTTCCGTGT
Source organism: Mobula birostris (assembly GCF_030028105.1). Lineage (NCBI taxonomy): Eukaryota > Metazoa > Chordata > Chondrichthyes > Myliobatiformes > Myliobatidae > Mobula > Mobula birostris. The sequence continues at coordinate 167,266,242 of NC_092375.1, read as the reverse complement.
TTCAGTGACTGCAAGGCCCAGAAACTGAACTATCCAAGTGTACGTGTATTCCAGCAGACACAAGATAATTGGTAAAAGGTTAGAAGCTCAAACACAACACAGGAGGGGATGATGTTTTAAATTCAGCAACACAGTAAAGAACATTCTGGACCTCAACATGATAAGGTGGCAAGCGTGGGGCAACAGCTGTGGGATGATATTTTATTTATTTATTGACATATAGAGTGGAAGAAGCCCTTTCGCCCATCTGTGCCATGCTGCCCAACAACACCCTGATTTAATCCTAGCCTAACCATGGGACAATTTACAATGACCAATTGATGTTATGCCTATGGACTATAGGACGAAACCTGAGCACCTGGAAAAATCACATGCAGGCACGGGGAGAACATACGAACTTCTCACAGGCAGCGATGGGAATTGAACCCAGGCCGCTGGTACTATAAAGCATTGTGCACCATGCCACCATGCTGCTGACACAGGTTACCGTAAACTCCAAGAGAGCAAGTGGAATCGCTGTCACTCATGACAGAGGTAATAAGCGCAGCAGAACCGAGAAGCAATTAAAGTTCTACAACAATGCAAAATGACGGACAAGTCAGAAACAAAATGACAGCAGGACATTGCACAGAGGAATACAAATCCTGTTGGAAAGTTACCAACAACTCACCAGGTCAACTTGGAATGGTGTGCATTTTCACAAATAATTATTGTTTTTGGCACATAGAGCTTTAATTTAATTAGTTCTTTTGCTCTCATTGTCTTTCTCTTTTTGTAAAATCAGCAAACACTCCAAATTTTACAGATCCCTTAGCAAAAGGTTACAAGGCCAAAACGGTGCATGAAGTGGCAATACTGGTTGCAAATGGAGAAACCAGCTAAGTCATATCATAAGGAAATGGCTATAATCACTAATATCATTGGCACTCTCTGTACTTAAATGCCAAAGGCATTACACAGCACTCTTTCACAGCTGGTAAAAGTATACATTCATTGCATAAAAGAGCAGGATTGATACAAGGAAAGAAGCTCAAGGTGAAGCCCAAAGGCAAGGAGAATCATATTTTGACAATAATGTCAATTGATAGGCAGCACAGTAGTGTAGTGGTTAGCACAAGGCTTTACTGTCTCAGCTGCAGGATTGAGATTTGATTCCAGCTGCTGCCATGAGGAACTTATACCTTCTCCCTGCGACTGTGCAGGTTTCCTCCGGGAGCTCTAGTTTCCTCCCACATTCCAAAGCCATACGAGTTAGGATGAGCAAGTTGTGGCATGTTATTTTGGTGCTGGAAGCTTGGACACACTTGCGGGCTGCCCCCAGCACACCTTGGACTGTGCTGATTGGTCATTGACGCAAGCACCTTGCATTGCAAGTTTTGATATATATGTGAGAAATAAAGCTATTCTTCACTCTTTTCTTTATCTCTATCTGAAATTTCAACTGATATTACGTCTGTTTCTCTATGGGAAGTGCTTGCAATTTGTTCAGGATAATTGAAGTCTTCTGAAAAAACACAATGTATGGATGCATCTTGGTATTAGGAAGTGGAAAGCTCCTGTCAGAAATGTTTGTGAATCTACTAAGCACAGGTATGTACTTATTTAGCCACTTCTGTCTCTTCTCATCAAAAATCATCAAATGGACTTTTAATTAACTCTGGAGAAGCCCTCAAGCCATTCGATGGAAAGCAAGATCTTACGAACATAAAGTGAGAAAAATTTCCAGGTATTCCACCAGTCTGGTTGAAGAGTGTCACATACTGGCCTGCTGCGTTCATCAGCAACTTTTATGTGTGTTGCTCAAAATTCCAGTATCTGCAGATTTCCTCATGTTTGCGTTTTTAAACATACTGGAGAACTTCCATATTGCACTTTAAATAATTTTGAGGATTTTATCTCATTGTTGGAACACAAGGTATCAAATGCACAGAGATTTGAGAGAGTGGGAAGATGCTTCATCAGTCTAGCTCATGGCAATCTGCTTACTTCTGCTGTTGCTTCCTACAGCTTATCACGGTCAGCAGCTTTCTTGTCCCGCTGCTTGTCAGCACTCCCCACTCACAGTGCAGTGCAGTGCATCAGTGTACAGTATCCTTTGTCGGGCAAAGATCTCAAGTGTCAAGGTAACCACAGCAATCCTTCAGACAAAGCCTGTAAGTGGTGAATTTCCTCCTCTGTCCGATTGTGGTACCCAGCTCGAGGAAAAATAAAGTTTATTCATATGATTTTCCAGCTGAATGAACTTTACCATCTTAATGCTCATTTAAGAGTTTGGTGACTTGTGTACATGTTTGTGCAGAGGGAATACACACTATACAAAACTATCCAGGTGATGTGGGGTGGAGTGGGGAGTGGTTCGGAATAAAATTATTGTGTCAACACTCAGGAAAGCAACCATCCACTAGCCTGAACGAAACTGCTGTTGAGCAGCTTTCGCCATTGCTCCTAGATTACACCAGTCAATGAATTTAATTAATGCCTGACCTTAATTTTAGGTATCTATCGCAGGATGACATAGGAAAGATGCTGTAAAAGTGAACAGGAGAAAACAATGTACCATCATGGGCTGGCAAGGGCTGCAGACGTTCCTGAAGGTAGTGAGAAAAGCCCCAGTTGCATGAAAACTCAGTAAGGAGGTAGCTTCCACCATTTTTGGAAACATACTAGGAGAATCATTCAGGCTACTTCCTTACACTTGAGAAGAAAAACATTGCTTTCTCATGAAATGAAGTAGATGCAGATATTGATTCCGGGAACATGAGGGGTATGTTCAGTTTTTAATGTCAGTCTCCTGCTCAAAAGGAGATACCTCTGCTAATGTCTGTAGCACTGGCGTTACTTTGTATAATTTCGCATAACAAAGTTGCATGTCCGAAAGGAAATGCTGCATTTTCTTCTGCTATAAAGGTCTTACAGGCAAATATGCCAAGACTCTAATATGTGTCCCAAAGCTCTGTGTGAAGGCTGTGATGGGTTGAAATGGTAAAAGAAAAAAAAAGTTTTTTTTTTAAAATGGTATTTTTTTCCAAAATGTTGCATAGTCGTAGGCAGTTGCCTTGACGCGGTTGCCCAGCTCTACTAAATGTTTTCTGATAAAAAGTCAATGGGCTAAAATATTTACACTCCTTCTCTCCAAAAAATGTTGCCTAGCTGCTGCGTATTTTTAAAGAGTTCTCAGATTTTAATAATAGATGCCAATTTTATATGGATACACTATCAATGGCTCAGAACAAAGCACAGAATGGGAAATCGCCAATTCATTTGCATTTTCTTTGCCAGTGTTTCTATTACCAGTATTTGACAGGCCTTTTGCTTCATCATGTAGTATCTGGCAAAAAGAGCGAAGAGTAAAAGGACCTGGCGCCATCTTCATAAACACACACATACGCAGTGTAGCTGCTTCATCCAAAATACTTTTAACGCAGAGGGGAAATCAGGTTTTAATGCTCTACTTCATTATCTTGGCCGAAAAGTTCACATTGTGAATAAGAAATTATTACTTTGATTTTTACTTAGGGAACCAGTGTGCATTAAAGTGTTCAATTTTTTAAATTTGCGTGGAACCATTACTTCTGGCATTATAATAGCAACTTATGAAAGCAAATCTCAAGTAGGGTTGTTGTAGACTTGAAAACTGCATTAAATATTCTAATTTTCAAGTCAACCTTATCAATTTTAATTTAGCTAGTGATCATTGTTTATTCAGATTAACATTCAAGTGCTTATTCTCCCCCATCAACATTTGTCTGGATTTTAAGGCTGAATAGCCAGAATTTACGGACTGACAGAATGGCACCTTCTTTACTGTGTGATTGATTCTGTGCTACAGTGCCACCTGTACTCAGTGCTGAAAAGAAATCTTGCAGCTCCATTCTAATCATGGTGCAGCAGCTGCGTCGGTGTGTCGTGGCCAGCACCAGGATCGTTCACCTCGCTCCACACGTAATGTACGTGGGCAATTGAAATGCCTACCTATGACAGCCAAGATAGGTAGTGGCAAAGTTAATGAAGTGCATAAAATCTTGGCTTGCACCACGACCCCCATGCTTCCAGAGCACAAGCAAAGGTGTTGGCTCCTGGAAGAGGAGAGGAGCTGAGAGGGCAAGCATTCTGTTTCACGAGTTTCAAGTTGATATTTCCCCCTCACGCTTGTAGAATAAAAAAACATTAAAAATTATTTTGTAGCTGGGGATTACTGAAAAATACATCCAATATGTTCCAGCAGAAGCTATGCATTCATTATATTGCTGTAAGAATAGATGTTAATTTAGCAGTTGTAACACAAAATGAACAATTAATTCTTAGGTGCAAGCATGCTCACAAGTCTCCAAAAGATCTACACTGATCTACATCAGGGGCTTTCTGTTCTCCTCCATAGATACTCAGTCATATGTGTTTATCCCAAATTTTAAAACCCTTATCATATACTTCCTCTTTGAGTGGAAAAGCACTGACCTCTTGGTTGGAGATTTTAGCCTGTACTTCTGTTCATGGATGACTAATCACAGCAGGCCCACAGCAGAACCACAAATACATCATTCCTGGCGTTGTAAATCAAAGCCTCAAAGAGCATCATTTAGCCCGCAGCTAAAATTGCTTGTTTATCAGATAGTGCCTGAGTACAAGACGGAGAAGTTCCTCGTAAATCTCAGAGACCTTTTACCGTATATACTTATGCAGGCATGCTGGCTCCTGGGAGGCTTTCAGAGGTTTAATGAGTCCAGGCTACTTAAAGATCTGGGCCTACTTTAGAATAGGTAGTTCCCTGGTAGTATTTGGCTCTATATTATCCACTCACTGAGATAGCATGAGTAATTTATCTAAGCAAAAGCACTGAAGTCTCTCTAACAGAGTCTGCATCCCTATTTTAATGGTGATATCCTTTTGATGTCACAACCTTTCAAACTATGGATACAGATCTTAATTTATTATGAGAAAAGACAAGATTGTTAACTGATTTTACAGGTTGGTTTGCATATCTGACCCAGAAAGAGAAAAATCCTTGACTTGTGAAAATGACTTTTTTTAAAACACAGCCATCTATTTGTAAACATTTAATGTGTCATTGTTTATCCATGATCAAATCTGCGAAAAATTACATGGAGCAATTTCGCACATATGCTGGTAGCAAGGCCTTTGTGGAAAAGCTATAATTATCAGGTGTATTCAAATGTAGCTGGAGGCAGAATCGAAGTCTGACTATTACACTTGACCTCTGTGTATCTGGAGGATAAAGTAAACATGCTTCAACTTTGCAGTTGCTACAGTGAGGGAATGGAGTACATCGATTCCTTGCAATGATTAGCCATACAGGGATAAGCCCTCTTCTTATTATGCAGATTAGTGGCACTCTCAGTTCAAACATATTGTACAGATGCTGGAGAGCAGCTGCTTATACAGATGGTAGGTACCAGTACCATTAGCATTCTTCTATTGTCTGCAGTCTGCTTGTTTAGGATCTAATGAAACTGCTTACAGGGTATTCACTGCAAGAAAAGAAAACAATATATATTTACCACAGATTAGGCAATTCAAATGGAACAATAATTTGTATTACAAAAGGACATTAAAATAATTTAATGCAATTATTATTATAGCCAAAATCCTTCTACAGCCAATTTGCCAAATAAAATTATGGAGTTAATGCACGTTTAAAATGGGATATTTTGTACCCAATAGTGAGATCTTATGCTAATATCATACTATTTCAAGTCAAGTCATTTTTTGAGCAGTTTGATCTAACAAGGTTTTTATAATACATATTCACATCCGTCACTAATTTATACCCAGATAGGATGCAAAGCTTTTTATGTGTTGACTGAAACTGAACATGAAAACAAGAATTATTTCACATGAAGAGAAAAGGGTTTATCCTGCAACATATGTAGTTATTGATTATCATTGGAATTACTTTAAATATGGCAGGGGTCTATATATTGATTTCTTTTTAAATCCTACATAAATAGTATTCTTGAACATGTTCCAGCTGTTCTGCTTTGAAAAATTTGTGGGCTTTTTGTAGAAATATGGTGTTAATCATTACCAATGTTTCAACAGCTAACAAAGTGAAAAATGTGAACACTTTCAAATCATATAATTCAGTATATGTAAATTCCAGAATTTATTATTTTGTGTCACTAAAAATCCTTCAGAGAATTTGATTTTTATTCTGCATACAACAGTACTGTACTTTATTCAGTAGGTAGGGGAGATAAAAGCACCGAATATAACAAGGCTTGCATAAAAACAAGAATTAATGTACCACAGACCACAGTGACCAATTATATGAAAAGAAAAACCATGAGAATTCCTAATATTATAACCTTGCCATGATCAATTTGCATATTTCAGGACTTTGCCAATAATTATCCATGCCAGTTGCTGCACACGGACGTGAACCTGTACATTCCTCTCCACATCTACATCATTGCAATGATGTACAATAATAACAGTTGTAATTAATGTAACCTTTAAAGAATGGCCCACTGTTTGCTGCAGTAGGACACCCAGTGGCATCTGCCATTAGTTAGACTGGCAACTGCATCTTGTTCCTCAAACAATTTTCCCTGCTAAGTTGTCGGAAGCTTGAAATGCTCATGTGTGCACAACGAGGGAACCGATGCATCTGGGATCCGTGCAAACAATGGCAACAAGAGGAAGATACTGGTGAAGAAATCAAGAGCAGGGAGAATTTAAGTGTATCATTTTGATGTCAAAGCAAGTCACAGAAATGGAAGGAAGTGCGAAGGAAAACTGGAAACAAGGAGAAACAGGAAGAATGAGACTCCTTCATTTGAACAGTTCCTTTTGGTGCCAGCAATGTTGATGGATATGGATGGGAAGTGTAAGAATGGGTGCTCTTGTCCATACTTGCCATCGTAAATGAGCTGGGTTTAGGACGCAGCTAAGAGGCAAATACAACATTCCAAAATATTTAATAGGTGTTGGTGGTTAGCTCAATTTTGCAAAGCACGAACAGCAATTTGTGGATTCTCACATTTCACAGTGTATTTGACTCCTGTCTGACGTTGCTGAACATTTGTGGACAAGTAAGATCCAGTGCTATAGCTTCATTGTTATTTGACATCAACACTTGTCTCACTTTTTTCCAAGCAATATACTTCCTTAAAGTATATTCAGTACTTAACATACAGCAAATTCGTGTCAAATAACATGCAAGACAGAAAAATTAAGAGCATCACCTTCTCTCAGTTATGCTTATTGAACCTTTGGATTCAACTTGGCCAGTTCGAATAATGTTAGTTGCTATCCTATCGAATCAGCTTACTCTCCAAACACGGGCTTCGGGTTACAACTGAGGAGAGTGACGAAACTTCACATTTGTAGAGATAACATTGTTTTCTGGGGTAAAATATGAATTTAGTTCAATTAACTTAATAAGTGACTAGTGTTCAAATCAAAATAGAAAATTATAATCTTCAGAATAACATAGCATAATTACTATGATACAGGAAGACTGGGTTGGGGGCTAACAGAAAATGGATGAGAATGAAGCAAATACTTGTTCCGTAGCCTGTCCAATTTTCTTTCTGCTCAGGTTAAGTTAAAGAAAATGGTCTTGCAGAGCTGTCAATGACTTCTGTGCAAAATTCTGTTTTTATTGATAAGATGTTCCGTACAGGAAGCTAGGATAGAATGGACCATTAACAATATTATTCTGTTATCATAACAGTGATAACAAATTAATAATTTTGAACTATAATTTTTATTTACATGTATTAGTTCTTCATTCCATTAATGATTTTGGAAGCTTAATTATTTTAAACCATTTTCCCCCACAGATTTAAAAATAAGTTTCAACTTGACCTGAAAACCTACATGGGGCATTTATGCAATGTAATGGGGCATTTATTGAAAATTGAAACTTGTAAGTAAACCCTTCTCCACATTTTCTCTCACCATTTCTTTTTATACTGTCTTCAAAGCAAACATACCTGAGATATCATCAAAGCTCACCTCAAAGTAGGATTCAGTAAATCACACCCTATTACTGGAACCAAATGTACCACAGACATTTTTTATGACTTAGTGAGGGTGGGTAACTTGCCTTAGGTGATGGTGACTCAGCAATGAATTACAACCTTACTAATGGAAAGTACAATGTAGAGGCTGCTTGTAATCAGATGTTTTGGCCTGGTTTCACCATGTGACAATTCAAGCCATTAAATGGAGAAAACCCGAGCAGTTAAAAGATACTAATATCCACATTACTTGTCACTTACTTCATATGCATTTGTGCACCAAATGATGTGTACTTATTCACATTTTGGTCAAGACCAAACCTAGTTTAAAAACTGATGTTGAATACCATCGGCATGTTATAATAGCATTAGAGAGACATAATCCTTTTTATTGGCCTTCTTAAGCTGACATTTAAAACCTTCAGTCTTGCAAAACACTGTGTTTTATGTATTATAACCTAGTCAAGACCTTTTGACATACATTTTAAAATGACTTGTGATTATAGTGTCACAGAAACTAAGTGTTATCTTGGCACAATGAGCAGAAGTAATAGCACATTCTTTTTCTATATAAAGTACACAGGATCTTCTGTAGGTCCATCAATGTACATCAGTTAACTAGTTTTCAAAAGCTTTCAATGACAGGTTGCATAGATTTTGAAACCTTGATTGTCTTCACAAAATATTAGGTAGAAAGCAGTCGTGTTACAATCAAAATATGAAAGGACTGTCCAAAACTACTTATGTGTATGCAACATTTGGAAAGGAAAAATCTTAATGACAAGCCTTGGAAAAATTAGCCAACAATTGATTTTTATAATTCATGTTTTAATATCTTTAACTTTATAACACTTGATATATAACATTAAACTCAGTATCTACATGGTAATAAACAGAGGAAGCACAAAAACCTGTTTAAATTAATACTCACCTAAGCAATGGACTGAATAAAAGACAACTTGGAGCCACGGTGAATGAATTAAACTAACACTCAATCATCCACTACATTACGATGTGAGAAACAACTACTTGTCACTTCCAACTTAACCAAACACTCTTCTTACTGTTCATGTTTCAATTCAATAACTGTTTCTCTTTCCATAGTTGCTGCCCGACATGATAAGCATTTCCGGTATTTCCTGTTTTTGTTCCCTATTTCAAAGAGTCTGCCATCTACTTGGATTTTAACATTGCAAATTTGGTGGATTAAGATGCGTTGATAATGCCCACGGACAGATAAATGTTGTTGAAGGTAACATCATGACAAGGAGAAAATAATTTGGAGAGAAAATTGTTTGAAATCTGCAGGATAGTTTTCTTTGCTAACATTAATGGTATGAGCACAATTCAGACAAAATGGGCTACCTGTGTAAACTATTAGAGAATTTAAAGCCACCTAACATTCAGATTTTCTGTGATTTTTTTAAAATCTTGATTCAACATTCAAGTTGCTGGGATCAGGCTGCCTCAATATCACCAGTCTTTACTCCAAGACTGAAACAAACATGAACTGTACAAATAATATTGAGTAACAATAATACTGAAAATTATGATTTTAAAAATCTTGAAGCAAGCTAAGTTATCCTTAGACGTATGAGCCTTATGCATTACTTTAAACTGTATCAGCGCATGTTTCACACATATAGTGGATGAGTTAACTAATGGAAGAATTTTTTCCCCATTTTTCAATAGGTAAAGTAATCTTAAATTCCCTTTCCCAATCAATCTTAACTTTATTAGATACATCTGGATGTATTTTCATAATTATATTATAAATGTTTGCTATTACACCTTTCTGAAAAGGATTTAAACCTAAAATGTTTTCCAAAATATCCGTTGAATATAAATTCGGGAAGGTAGGAAAAATAGTATTTTAAAAATTTCTAATCTGTAAATATCTAAAGAAATGAAATCTAGGCAAATTATATTTATTAGATAATTGTTCAAAAGACATGAAACAATTATCCTAAAATAGATCACAAAATCTTAATATACCTTTAGCTTTCCAAGCCAAATAGGCTTGATCCATGATAGAGGGTTGAAAAGACAAATTAGATATAATAGGACTTGCTAGAATAAAATTAGCTCGTTATTACTCTCATATAAATCCTATATGTGCTAGATGTCACTCCAAGATAGCTTCTTTAACTCATATGTTTTGGTCATGTCCTCTTTTTAAAAAAATACTGGAAAGTTATCTTTGATATTATTTCAACTGTTTTCATTATTGATTTACAACCCCATCCTATTAGGGCAATTTTTGGTTTACGAATGATAGAACCAAATCTTTCAACATCTTCAGCCTGTCGGATGGTTGCATTTCTTACACTAATGGCCAGAAGATCCATTTTGCTGAATTGGAAAGAGATCAACCCTCCCACCACATTTCATTGGTTCTCTCAAACTATGTTGTGTTTAAACTTAGAAAAAATTAGAAGTGTTATTTATGATCCCTCTATTAAATTTGAAAAGACTTGGAGGCCATTTATTCAACACTTCCATATGATGTAATTTGACCTTTTCCAAACCTATTCTATTTCTTTTTAGTATATGTTGAGGGAAGTGGAGTCTAATGGTTCTTTTTTTCATGTTTCACGACAGCCTATATCTTTTTCTTTTTTTTTCCTGTAGTTTAGTTGGTTAGTCTTGTTAGATTAGTTTTTTTTGGGGGTATATATTTTTTTCTTTTTTTCCTTTTTCATGTTATTTTGTTTATATATAATATTTGTATCTTGTATGATTGGGAGGTTTAATACACATGGGTTTATATTCATATATGATAATTACAACAATGTAATCCCAATAACTTTGTACGATTATGTTATGTTAATCTTTATCATTATGATACTAATGAAAAGATTGAAAAAGAGAAAGTAAAAATCTTGAAGCATTTAATTTTACAAAGAAAAACTTGATAGCTTTGCAAACAATTAACAGGTTAAATATCACTTTCATATTAACTTCCAATAATTTTAAATAAGGTTTCTCAACTGGAGGAATTGATCTTATTAAAAATGCTTATAATTATTGGCAAATATACTTTCAGTATGCTCTTAAAAATGATTTTTAAATATCAATAATTGTTTTCATTCTATTAGTGCACCCAATGTATTGGCTCATTTAATGTCTTACAGTATGATTTCACAAACAAATTTTATTTTGGGTGTATTTTAGATCTAATTTCTTCACTGTACCCAAAGTGGAACTACAGCCAATTGCTTTGTATTCTAAATACAGAAAGAAGGCAATTCATTTTCAATTTTTTTCCTGTGAATAGATCAGATAAATTGAATAGATTTTGCATTTTGCAGAATACATGAATTGCAGAGATTACAAGAAAATATAGGACTGATCTTGTCTATAGTGATATACAATAAGAAAAAATACTTATGAAGCTTTCGCTGCAGATTTCTTTAAACCGTTATGATAGTGAATATCTAGAAGCCATCTCATACCTGTACCATCTCGCTGCCCTGCAAGTATGCCCGAATTGCTTGTTAGGGAGCAGAGGCATTTTGAAGAGAATCACAAAATCAAAATTTGTTGCCAAGCAATGTTGCAAAATACTGCCACAGAATTTATGCTGAGATTAACAAGATAACCAACATTTGCCATTACCAGGGAGGAAACCAAACAGCAGCCTCAAGTTTACACATGCAGGTGAAATGCAGAAGTTCCCAAAAGCTATTCATCACTCTGCCACAAGATGCACTGCATTAATCTTTGGTGAAGCAATTAAGATTACAATTATTCTAATTTGTCACATGTTCATCAAAACGTACAGTGAAATGTATTGTTTGCATCACATCAAATCAGCAAGGGTTGTGCTGGGCAGCCCGCAAATGTTGTCACACTTTCAGCAGCAACATAGTCTGCCCACAACTCGCTAAGCCTAAATGCAAGTCCTTAGAATGCAGGAAGAAACCCAAACAATTGGAGGAAACGCACTGACCACAGAGAGAATGTACAAACTCCTTACAGACACCGATGGGAATTGAACCCAATCTTACAGCTTTGTGTGATAAATTAACAAAATCTTCACCTTATCCCATATTATTACTACAATGAGATTTGAAAAATGTCTTCACTGTTGAATTGTAAATGGGTGCTACTTCATAAGTCATCCTCAAATGTGCTTTCAGGCTCTGTGAAATTGTACTGTTTAATTATCTTGATAAGTACAATGAAATTCCATGGATTTAAGAGAAAATAAACATGATACAAACTCGAAATGGCATTTAATTCTAACTCAATTCAGTTGAATGTTCCAATGTTAGTGCTTAGTTTACATTCTTTTCCAATTCTATAATCACATTAGCTGGTCAGAGTGCTTGGTGACCCTATTGTTGCTGCACACTGTATTTCTTCTACAGAAGACACCAGACAACTTACATCAGAGAAAATGCAAGTTTTTGTAAGTATGTTTGTATATATGTTTCTTTAAGGTCATAATGAGCCATTTCTTTACTGATAAGAGTCATTAAGAGATGGTAACGAGCCATCAGCCCACGTCAACCATTACCTACTCATTCACACTAATCCTACATTAATCCCGTATTTTGTTCTCCACACATTCTCTTCATCTCCTGCCCATCCCCTCCCCTAATCCATCACTCACCTACTCATTAGGGGCACTTTACAATGGCCAATTAATTTAGAACCTGCACACTCCACAAAAACAGCAAAGTCAGGATTAATCCAAACCTTCAGTGCTGTGATGCTCGGCTTTACTAACTGCACCAATGTGTTGCTCGTGATGATGAAAAATGCACTTGATTACATATTATTGAATTTAAAGATCTCTAATTGCTTTTCAATTGATTTGAAAATGTTTTCTATTAAAAGTTATACAAGTCACATTCTTTCTGTGATTTATGGTAGGCTATATTACAAAAGTAACACTTGTGGTGAATGATACAGCAGATCTATGGAAAAGGGTGGCACTGTAACGTAGTGGTTAGTACAACGCTTTACAGTGCGGGCAACCCAGATTCATTCCCACCACTGCCCATAAGGAGCTCGTACGTTCTCCCCATGGGTTTCCTCCGGGTGCTCTGGTTTCCTCCCACAGTCCAAAGACATGCAAGCTGGTAGGTGAATTGGTCATTGTAAATTGTTCCACAATTAAGCTAGGATTAAATTACAGGATGGCTGGGCGCTGTGGCTCAAAGTGCCAAAAGGGTCTATTCCATGCTGTATGTCAATAAATAAATAATCGTTGAAAGGGAAGACGTTGGCCACAACAGTACCTCTGAAATTCAGATCATAAATAGGATTCACATCAAAAACATTGATATGATTTCTTAATAATTTTACCTAAGGCTGAATTGAACAGTCTTACTGAACATGAAGTAGAAAACTGAACTAGAAAACCTGAAGTATGGTAGGATTCCGTGTAATGCTAATATTTTTTAAAAATAATCTGTCCTGGTCAGGAACCCAGCCAATACAAAGATTATTAGAGTAATTCAGGTAGATTTAGTTTGAACCTACCTTGGAGATAGTTCTGAACAAACTGGTTTAACAGCAATTGCTTCCATGTCAAACTGCACAGGCAGAATCAATACAGATCAGCTCAGTGCAAGCTTCTGTTGATTCTAACATCATAGCAGCTCACTAGGGGTCACTAGTAAAATCTATTCAAAGTTGATCTCTGGTTGAAAAGACAGACTGATTCCAATTAAACTGCTCTGGAACTTTTCAAGTTATATTGTGAACTTCAATTGAACTTCATTTGTTTAAAAGAGATACTATCCCATTATATTGGTCACTGCAAGCTGTTTCAAAGTTACTTTATGTGAAATCTGAAGGAGAAACATTTTCTGAGACTTGCATCTTTATTAGTTTTACTTGGCCTACAACATGTCCATAAAAATGTAGTGAGAGGTTTAAATATTTATAATTCAGCAAGGCAAGCTATTGTTAATCAAGATACCCAATTTTGCATTATATAAATCATATCACTAATTCCAAATATTTTTGTGGTTCAAATGCACATATTTTGTCTAATTAATTCAATGCATTTTCAAGCCATCACTAATAAATAATTAGTCATATACGTGACTACAGTTTCACTGAACTTCAGCTGAGAAAATGACGGTATTCATGTTCACATTAATAGCTTCAAAGCAACAATGACCTGGTTCACCTGGTTCCCACTCATGTAAGAAAACGGCCACAGTACTTTTCAGCAGAGAGGTAAGTTCTCAACAGGGAAAAAGAAAGATTTGGAGGGCAATGAGGAGATCTGGGGGAGAAGAAATAACTCTGGGAATAACAATTTTCTTTTTGGATAAAAAGAATGCCTAGAAGATGGGGAAGATAGGTTAGATGGAGGGGAAGAAAGAAGCAGAAACAAAAGAATAATTAAAGAGAAAGATACAGAATTTCCATGACAGTCAATTATTATGATTGTAATCTTTGGTGGAAATACTGCAAAAATGGGTAAACTAGACTTGTGGTGCATGGCAGTTCAGAAATGAGTTATTGTGTTCCTTGTATTTATGGGACAAGCACACTTCTAAAGTTATTACTTAGCTGTAAACTATTTGGGACATCCGGAGATTGTAGCATCTGCTATATAATGCATATGCTTTCCTTTCTGGCTCTGGTATATATGTTAGGCTCTTGGCAAAATGCTGAAGATCCCTGTGGAAGTTATTGACACAGATTTTCAAAAGGCTTCTGAGGAGAGATAAACCAAAGTAAAGGGATTTTGGAAAAACGTTCCCAGGGACAAGATACGATGATTGGAATATTGATGCCTAATAATGAAACGGCAGAATTAGAGGACGAGCTGCAAGTTTGAAAATTGAGAATGCAAAGCGTGTGTTTGATAAACATGGTACATGATCACACTAACAACATGGGGTCAGGCACTGAAGGGATTTAAAAACTGGGAGAAAGATGCTGGGATTGGTGTACAAAGTCAGGGAGCAGATGGATGTTGGCAAGCATTGAAGATAGATGCTAATTAACTCCAAGTCTGAATACTGCAATCAATATATACTTTTTTTTATACATTTGAATAGTTTAGTTTGAAAACAGGAAATGCAGTTGTGAAGGTATTGGCAGCTGGTTCTATTAAATCTGACAGTTCTTGAAGGTTACTTATACAGAAATGTATTTAATTTTATTCTTAAAGGACATGATTATTTATTTATCAGTATATGGTAGCATTCACTAAGCTTCTATCACTTATTACATGGTTGAAAAATAATATTATTCTGTAGATTTATAATCTCTTGTGATCTTTAAGTCCTTGTTAAACATTGCAAAATGGTCAAATTATTCATAAATTCCATTTCTTCATTAGAATCATAGCCTGTGATAAATTTTAAATAGTTTTTTCTTAGTAATTTCAAAATGTCACATTTTTTAAGATTACTGATCAGGCACTATGATCTATAGAGATGAATTAAGAAATCAACTTCTATCCCAGAAGAAGTATATTTAGCAAATCTCAGAATATTCTATTCAGCAAACTGCTGCTCCATAGCCTTTATTTTCTTTGGTCTGACATATATATATATTTTAGTTTAGTACCTTGTAAAATTTCACTCATAAACCATTCCCCAGGCAGGATCTATCCTGAAAGGCTTTCAAAGTCTGCCTTACTCTTGTTGGAAAGTGAGAGAGCAGGCGTGTGCATGTAGAAAGAGTGTAACAAGACCCCAGTACAGACTGAGTTAAGTCACTGACTGCCCCAATTATTATTACTGATGAGCAAAACGATCTTTGCTAGTTTACCACTGAGAACAATAGACCTGCCTCTCCACCGTGTACTGCAAACTTGCTGGGCTGCAGAAAACATATCAAGGGCAACTCTGGAAAGATCCCTGATCTTACTTAAGAAGGTATTTCATTCTCTTGGTGCATAATGAACTCTTTAAAAATGGTATGCTTTTATTTTTATGTGCCATAAGCACCACCCTCTCCAGGGTATATGCTGTTTTAACGGAAGAGAAATTTCTTGAAAGAAAATCTTGGTTGCACTTTACAAAAGTTGAAAATTTGAAGCTCTCATACAAAATAAGATGTGCTTTTAATAAAGTACACTGGAGCAAACTGAGATGTACTAGTCTGAAGCAGAGCCCACTTGGGGTCAGTCTTTCACACAGCACTCAGAAGGGGAGGGGGTGGATACAGAAATCATGAGCACATTGTTTCAGCCTTCAAATGACCATGAAGAATTGCTGATTATGCAAGTTAGACTTAATATTATTAGAAATTCTACTTGGATTGTTCCATAACAGATGTTTGCTGGGCACCACCATGCTGTCTGCATATAAAGTTATGCTAATTTGGCTGTGTTTTCCATCAAGTTAGCTCTAAGTCATTACAGCACTTTGTTACCCTAGGTCCTTCTGTCTAACTAATAATTGGCTATTATTGATATTAATTAACATTTTTTGCACCTTCCCCAGTTTTGACCCAGTATCTGTTTGTAAGTTTAATTACAGTCCCCTATTATATGCCAAAATGTGGGTCCTACAACAGTCACAAGCCATTCATCAAAAAAGAAACAAGGCCAATTAAACAGGCAGCCAGACAGTGCCTTGATTTGCTGTTGACTGCTTCTTGATCGCTATTATAAATTGCTAATAGGGCAGAAACTGCTAAGTACTGCAGCTGTAGGAGGTAGTGACTGCTCACTACATGCCTGGTGATTGGGAAGGGGACCTGACGAGAGCTGTCCATCACTTTGTATTTGCTTTGAAAGCTTTTAATGCGACAACTTACTCATTCAACACCCCACCCCAATGAAAGATGATAAAATTCATCAAAATTAATAATGTTAGGGTCTTGGCCCGCTACGTTCTGCTGTCTTATGGTCTGGCCTTTAAGCAGAAGTCCAAATTGTTCAGGCTGTACTGTGTAAGCCACAAAGAATATACTCCATCTATTATTCTATAATAAGGGCTGAGACTGAAGGTTTTTATGGCCACAGATCAAGAGATCATAATAGAAGCATATTGACAGACTTTTTTCTTTAATACTCCCGGGGAGCAACCATTGTAGGAAAATATATCAAAACACCATCAGCAGCACTTGGATCCACTGTGTAAAATCAATACTGAGCCGTATATGGGTTGAGTTTTAACAGTTCTCCTCAGTCATTTGTACAATGTGCATCTGTGCAGTTTTGGACCCTAGAGGCTGATGTAGCTTAGCAACTGTGAGGCTTACACCGATTAGCTACAAATGAAGTACTGTATGGCTATCAAAGCAATTGTTCATGGTTGCCTTTGTAGGGAAGATTGAACTAATTGAACATGATACAGTATGAAGTTAATTAACACCCATGAGTTTGTTAATTGCCTCTCAGTTCTCTAGGCTGCTCTCAGCTTTTGGTTTTGCATGCTATAAGTCCCTCGTAAACTGCAGGGCTCATTTCTGGTTGAATTCAATCTGCCTTATGATAAAATATTCCTCATGCCTTTAACTGACAGCAGTGATCAAGAACTTGCTGTTAAAAAACATTAGTATTGATAGAAATACTAATTGAATCTAACATCTGGTCAGCATTTTGCCCACTGTTTGCCATTCTCTCAGTTGACTCTTTGGTCTGAAAATTTAAATCAGTTGTCTTGATTCCAAGCTGTTTTCTCGGAAAGCTAGAGAATGATTTTGGCAGCCCAGCTCCTCCCTGTATTGTCATATGTATGGCAGGGTGGGTGCTTCAGATTGACACTTTACTCTAGAAACATAACTTAATATACAAAAGTTAATGTTCCATCATTGTGTGGGGAGCATATGCTGTGTAGGAAGTGCAGTATTCAGCTGAATGGAGTGCTGTAGCCATGTCACAGTTGTTCAGCGAAGGTTCTCTGGCTTTCTTTGCTGTTTCTTATGCCTCATTCAATCTATGCTAGTGAGGTAGCTCCCTTGAGGAAGGCTTCTAGTTCCCAATTACAAGTTCTATCATCAATCATAAGTATTATTTATTCAGCAAAATGAATTGCTAATTAATAACTGATGAGCGTTATGGCCTCCAAGTCTGTAAAGCTATTAATTAAGGCTGGCAAGTGGGATTCTGCTCATGACGGGCTACCTGGCAAACTTTCATAACAATTAGTACAAAGGGTTGAGAGGGCATTCGTCCATCATGATGGAGATCAGAACATTTTACTTTCCTATATGACTAATGTTTATATTGGGCTGCCCAATTAAGCCATCTGGAAAATTCTGAATGTAGTATCTGGTGACTTTCAACGCGTTGGTAACGCAATGCAATCAGAAAGCTAACTGTCTCTGTGTTACGTCATGAGTGTCAAGTTGGAACACTACTTAATGATTGATTTGTTTACAGGACAGTGTAATGAAAATTGTAATGCAGAGAGAAACAGAGCATCATGCAGATAACATCGAAATCTGACCCAATAGCTCGGATTAATTTGCTGCATATTAAAAACTGCATTTCTCTGTTGGAAAGATACTCTCAGTCCCCTCCCATCTCTGCTAATAAAATACACCACTGCTGGTTCAGATATTAAAATTCACAATTTGAGTGTAAAAGTAAATCTTTATATGTTGTCGTACAATAGGGAACTTGGATCTAGAAAATCTAAGAGAAGATAATGGAAGTACTATACTAACATTGCTGTGGGCACTAATGTTGCTAATGTAAGCTTCAATTGCCAAGTCCTCCAATCAGCAAATTTCCCAGTAACACCAAGTTTTGGGGTATAGTGGACAGTGAGGAAGACTATCAGAGCTTGCAGCAGGATCAGACCAGGTGGGAAAATGGGCTGAAAAATGGCAGATGGAATTTAATGCAGGCAAGTACAAGGTATTGCACTTTGTTAGGACCAACAAGGGTAGGTCTTACACAGTGAACGGTAGGGCACTGAGGAGTGCGGTAAAACAAAGGGATCTGGGAACACAAGTCCATAATTCATTGAAAGTGGTGTCACAGGTAGATAGGGTCATAAAGAAAGCTTTTGGTACAATGGCCTTCATCAATCAAAGTATTGGACACAGGAGATGGGATGTTGTGTTGAAATTGTATGAGATATTGGTGAGACCTAATTTGGAGTATTGTGTGTAGTTTTGGTCACCTACTTGCAGGTAGGATGTAAATAAGATTGAAAGAATAAAGAAAAAAAATTACAAGAATATTGCTGGGACTGGAGGACCTGAGTTGTAGGAAAAGATTAAATAGGTTAGGACTTTATTCCTTGGGAAATAGAAGACTAAGAGGAGATTTGATAGAGGTATACAAAATTATGAGGAGTATAGATAGGGTAAATGCAAGCAAGCTTTTTCTTCTGAGGTTGGGTGGGACTTCAACTAAAGGTCATAGGTTAAGGGTGAAGCTTAAGGGGAACATGAGGGGAAACTTCTTCACTCAGAGGGTCATGAGGGTGTGAAATGAGCTGCCAGCGCAAGTGGTGCATGTCAGCACAATTTCAATGTTTAAGAGAAGTTTGAATAGGTACAACGATGGTGGAGTATGGAGGGTTATGGTCCCAATGCAGGTCGATGGGAGTAGGCAATTTAAATGGTTTAGCATGGACTAGACAGGCCAAAGGGCCTGTTTCTCCGCTGTACTTTCTATGACTCTATAACTCAGAAATGAGCCAATCAAAAGTGAAAGGATATATTAGAATAGAAATTGAGATTGGGAGGCCATACGCAGAGGGGGTGACTGGTGCCTATGTTTTGCCGCAGTCATGGAGAAATTGTTACAGAGTATTAGGCGTGGGATAATTTTTAGGGCTTCTGGGATAGAGGCAACTGCTAGTTAATTCAAACAAGAAATGGTCTTCAAAGAAGCTTTACATGTTATCTCCCAGTGCAATCAAAACTGTCTGTTTAATATCACAGGCTGCTAGTTAACGATGGGATACCAGTTAGTAGATTTGCTTTGGAAATTGATAAGGCAATCACTTCTATTGACACTTGCACAATGTAACATCCATTTGTACCCGAAGGCCATCAAAACCAGCCATTGGGACATTGTAATTCTGTACCATTATAACTACACAGGAGAAGCCAGTAACTAGATGCTATGTTTATCAGTGATATCCCATGGTGATATTAGGAAGGGTATTATGTGTCCTTCCCCTTTATTAACACATCATTAAGGACATACTTACCCACTTAATACCCAGTTCACAACACATTAGTTTTGTCAATTAGTAATATTCTGGCTGTTTGTATATCCAGCGAGCCATCCCTCAACACTGTAGCAAAATGAGTATATTATGGATGCATGGCGTTTTGTGCTTGGAATCAATCCCTTGGGCCAGTCACCAGTATTTGAATATTCAAAGCGATTTTGTAAGTTGAGCTGTGCTCCTATTGAAATGTGCAATTCTGAAGAGTTACCAGCCTAAACGCAATATATTTAAGTAGGTACTTCCAAACATCAAAAGTGTGCTTACATGATCCTTGTTAAACTTTGTGTTTGAAAAATATGCGTGACTGTTGAGTGTTAACTGAGGTGAAATTGATTCTTCAGAGGACCTTTTACAGCTATCAGTTTCAGTCCCAATATGGCTCAGTCACAACAGAGATGCAGCTTGACTACTGAGTCCACAAGGACTGTCAACCACACAATATACACTAATCCTACATTAATCCTTATTTTATTCTCCTCATATTCTCATCAATTTCCACACATTCTGGCATATCAGGTACAATCTATAGTACCCTGTTAACCTGCCAACCCATATCTGGGATGTGGAAGGAAACTGGAGCACCCAGAGGAAATCTGTGCAGTAAGGGGGAGATCGTGCAAAACTCCATCAGATGGCACCAGAATTAGAATTGGACCGAGCCAGAAGTGTCTCCACTAGTTGTGCTGCCACTCTGCCTCCCTAGAATAGAGGCTGGAGTAGAATGTAGAATGATCAGAGTCCATTCTCTGGGAAATAAGTTATGTTGGTATAGCTGCAGCCTGAACTAAGTTTAGGCTGTGGCCCGGAGTGGTCGGTAGTTGTGTTGGGATCAAGGATCAGGAAGGGAAGGTAATGGCAGACATCCCACCTCTCCCGGAAGTTCCGGGAGTCTCCCGCATATTGATAGTGGCTCCCTGATGCCCGGAAATTATATACAATATCCCGCAAATCGATTTTTTTGAGAGGGAGATGGAGAGCGAGAGCGAGCATCCTGATTGGTCTCTCTTCATGCTAGGTAGACCTATCAGTTTTCTCTGTGGGCGGGCTTTACAGTCGACCTCAAAAATAATGACAGTGTTGCTTGCTGCACTGTTTGCAGCAGTGACTTTTCTATTGCCTGTGGTGGGTTAAAATGTAAACGACATGTTGAGGTGAGTTTAACAGGTGTCATTCGTTCATTAGCGTAGCTAACGTTATTTAAACTAGCTGGCTAGCTGCTAAGGAGCTACTCTATTAATGTCCTACGTGATGACGCCAAACTCCCTGTAGACTTGCTTAAAGTTGTAATAGAATAAACATGATAGTATAATATAATATATGTACATATTTTAAGGTCACATTTTCTGCATATACCCAACTTGGTTTACAGATTAGACAAAATCACTAAACAAAGTATTATATACACCCTTGGAGGTTGACGGGGGGGGGGGCGGGGGTATGGGGTTGCGGGGTGCGGGGGTGCTACCTCCCTGAAATGAGTTTTTGCAGGGTGGGATGTCTGTAATGGAGAATGTGCTGGCAGGGAACTACAGCCAAGGGTGACAAGAGTAAGTATTGACTTACTTGGGAGATTTTTGAGGAATCTCATTGTTGTGTGACTGGATGATTCAACAAGAGGAGGGTGTGGGTATGTGAAAGGTGATGGTGCTGTCAATGTAGAGACCCGAGTGGTAAACAGACTTGTCTTTGTGACATCTCAATTTGGCACTGCGTTGTCAGGAGCTAGTTGCCCCAAGTTTGGTCAAAAATTGTTTGTCCAAGAAAAATATAGTGAAAGATCTCCCACATTACTCTAAGTAGTGTTGTACAGGGAACGTCACTTTCTCATGCAGAGCTGACGTGGAAGCCAAAGTAGGAACTATCAGGCCACGCTTCCCAAATGTGCAAATGGTCACAATCACACTTCACTCAGGAAAAAACATCAAGTCAAAACAAAATTGATTGTGAATTTCTAGGCAATGGACTGTAATTAAAAGTTGAAAATTGAGTAAAGTTATTAAATCTGAATCTTATACAAAGTGTTCAAATTGAAGTGTACCTTATAGAAGCAGTATCCATACCAACTAGGTAATGGCACGCCAATACAGTAGTCTGAAAAGACCTGCTTATTCCCACCCAGATCATCTGAAAACCAGATATTCTTTGGGGGGGGGGAGAAAAGAATGCAAAAAAAAGTCCAAATATTTGGAAATAAAATCAGTACAGTACCTGTCACACCCCTTTAGAGAACCAGTAACAGTACAAGAGACATCTCTGATTACACTAGACAACAAACATTTTGCTTCCTGACTGTTTTTGGGTGTATTTTATGGACTTTGGGCTGCTGATAATGAAAATCACCATGAACTTTCCCTATCACACACCATTTTTTTTAAATTGTCTATCTCAATTCATAATTCAAGTCAATTAAAATGTTGCCCACCATGTAAACTGAAGAGTTTTCTATCTTGTCCAGGCATGCTTAGGCAGGTGCTGCATAGCAGGGTGGGTTTTAGAAAGGCTATAAATTTCTGTGAAGGATTTCAACATTTGAGACAGATATTTCACAGAATAACTGATGCCAAGATTAAGGAAGGCATTTTTATTGGTCCACAAATCAAACAGGTTATCAATGACAGGCAATTCAAAGAACTTTTAGTGGGATTGGAAAAGAAATCGTATGGAAGTGATTCAAGGATGTTTTTGAAAATTTTCAACAACTACAGAGCACCAAACCACATTCAGCTGGATGACAATATGCTTCAAACATACAAAACCATGAAGTGCAACCTGTCACTGAAGATTAATTTTCTGCATTCTCATTTAGACTTCTTCCCTGCAAATCTAGGTACTATCAGTGACAAGCATGGTGAAAGGTTTCACCAGGACATTGCAGTCATGGAGAAATGGTATTAGGCAACTGGAACCCATCATTGCTGGCTGATTATTTTCGGACAATTAAGCAAGAAGCCCTAGACACTAACACTGAGTACAAATGAAAATCATCAACAAAGCATTTTTAGCTTAGTTGAACTATTGCAAAGCATCAGCACTATTATACAATTAAACGCATTATATTCAGTCAAAGTTAATTTATTATTTCTTCAAATTCCTATGTGACACAGGTAGTTTGAAATTATATTTGTATTCAGCTTCAAGCGATCTATCATAAACAAAAAATATCTGAGAAAGCAACACTTTCGAAAAAAATTGTTGTCCAGTGTTTTTGTTACAAATTACACTGTATGATCTTGAAGGTGGTCACTCCTGTAATCTGATAAATATTTGGGTCTCACTTGACAGAATCTGGTAAATCAGCAGCCATCAACCACATTTGTTCTACTAATCTACTACATTTCCTTAGGAAGAGAAGCACATCCTGAGATCTACCCCAATCCATTTGAGATGTAGGATATATGGAACAGTCCTTGTTTCAGTCTTATTCAGGCCTCTTCCCGCAGCTCTTTCTCCAGCTTACTGATGCATGTATTGGCGCTGCATGGAGCATGTGTACAGAAACTAAAATGTTGTTACCTTTGCTGCTTACTTTCATCTTGCTCGACTTTCGGGGTATTCAATCCAACTCTTTCCGTCCCTTTCCAAATTCCTCTGTTTCCACTGGATGGGTTAGTAGCCAATAACCATTGTAAGCCCACAGACTCCCACAGGTGCTCAGTTATACCTCTTTCCAGGCTGGTTCCTGTAAGCACCCTTCCACTCTCCCATTGCTCAGTGTGTATTGTATTAGTTCTGTTTATGAGTTTACCATAGAAGTATTTCTGAGATGCCTTCCTTTTCCCTTACAGCAGCGGCTCATCTACGATCATTGATGGGACTATCATCTACATCTCCTCTATTTTCATCTCTGCTGCTTTCACCTCCTCTCCTCACAGCTCAGCATGGATAGGGTTGCCTTTGACATCATCTTTCATCCCACCAGTATCCGCATCCAATTGGTCATCTTCACAACTTCCACCACTATCAATTCGATTCTATCAGGAGATTCTACCAGGTTATTATGTAGGCAGTGGAAGGCTGGCCTTCATTGCTAGCGGGATTGAATTTAAGAGCAGGGAAGTTGATGTTGGGTCGCACCTGCATGCAGTTCAGGCCTCCTTACTTGAGAGAAGATGTACTGGCTTTGGAAGTGGTGCAGAGGAGAGGTTTAGAAGGTTAATTCCAGCGATTAAGGCATTAGACTATGAGGAGAGATTTAGTTGTCTGGGACAATATTTGCTGGAATCCAGGAAATGAATGTGACCTTATTATGAAAGGGATAGGTAAAGAAGAGGCAGGAAAATCGTTCCCACTGGTAGGTGAGTTTAGAATTAAGGGACATAACCTCAAGATTCTGGGGAGTAGATTTAGGATGGAAATGAAGAGAAACCAGAGGGTAATGAATCTGTGGAATTTCCTGCCCATGGAAGCAGTAGAGGCTACTTCAGTAAAATTCAAGATTCAAGATTGTTTAATCTCATTTCCTGTGCATAAGTGTAAAGGAGAGTGAAACAATTGCTACTCCATATCTGATGCAGCACAGAAAAAACCCACAAAAGATAAAGAACAGAATAATAATTTAATAAAATCGATATACATATGTATACACACACATATAAGATAGGTTATATACATAGATAGATTGTATGTCCATAAAGTGATACTAAGCTGTACATATGGTGAGGGGAAATAATAAAGTAGTGGTGGAGTTAGTGGGTGGATGGAGATGAGTCAAAATATATTTAAGACAGTTAGATTTTTGCATAGCAGGGTAATTAGGAGTGATAGGGAAAAGTCAGGTAGGTGGAGCTGCCTGCACAGCCAGCTTATTGAATGGCAGAGCAAGCTTGACAGGCTAAATGACCTGTTTCTCCTCCTATTTCGTATGTCCTTATGCATCCTCCCCTCCTCTGCCCTTTCTGTGTTCCAAATGTACTTCTCCCTCCATGACTCTCAGGTGCACTCTTCCAATTCCAGTAACCACGCCCCTTAACAAAGTGCCACAGGTGACATAGCATCTGCCCTTGTACTTTATGTACTTTATCCCTTCCCACCATCCAGGGACCTAATCGGTCCTCCCTGATGAAGCAGAAATCTAGTGTACAGCATTTGGTGCTCACAATGTAGTTTCCTCCACACTGGAGAAATCAGAAACAGACTGAGTAATAATTTGCTGAGGAAATAAGTTCAGTCCATTGCCAGAAGGATTGAATGAAGAGTAGGGAGTCCAGTTGCAGACCACATTAATTCTCTATCCCACCCTGGCATATTTATCTTCTGCATCATTATAATGAAGTTACTGTGAATGCACATAATGGACGATCTAACCTGGTTCCTCAACATCACCTTTTTAGTTAAGAAAGCTTTGCAGTGCCTCCAATTCCTGAGGATATTAAGGTGAGTGAGGTTCACCCTCCCCCCCCCCCCATTCTAACCAATTACTACAGAAGCACCATCAAGGGTACCCACCTGCGTCATGGTCTGGTACAGGAATTGCAATGAATTTGACCACTAGACCCTGCAAAGTATTATGAGGAGTGCTGAGAGGATCATGGGGGTCACTCTACCACCATCCGAGATATTTATCACGAGCACCATGTATGCAGGGCCCTTAGCATTGCCAAGGTGCCTTTCCTTCTGTCCCTCAATCTCTTTCACTCTTTACCATCAGGCAGGAGGTACCGTAGCATTAGGACAAGGACTGTGAGGATGGGAAGCAGCTTCTTCCTTCAGGCTGTGAGATTATTGAACTCCCTGCCTCCACCCAGTTCTCATCAATTATGAAGCACCGGGAACAATCATGACACATTTTAACTTCTGTCGGAAATGCACCTTACGCTAAGTGCCAGTCTTCTGGACTATCTTATTAACTGTTCATTTGTTAGTGGTGATTTACTTTGTGTCATCTGTGAGTTACATGTACTGTGTTGTGCACCCTGTTGCAGAGGAATGTTGTTTCATTTGGCAGTATACATTGAATGGCAGTAAACTTGAACTTGAAGACCAATTGTAACTTAAGAGAAAGCACCTCACCTTCAGTATGGACATGTTGCTTTCTTCTAAAAAAAAAGTAGCGCATTTTCTATGTTTACATCAGCACTGGCCTGATGTGGTGTGTCATCCATCTGTAATAAAAAGTGAAAATGCTGGAATTACTCAGCACTTCCGGCTGCATCTATAGGAAGAGAAATGGAGTAAACGTTTCAGGCTGAAGACCCAGTGTCCGAAATGTTAATCGAATCCCAAACAAGAGAAAATCTGCAGATGCTGGAAATTCGAGCAACACAGACAAAATGCTGGAGGAACTCAGCATTTTCTCTGAGATCCTCTTCTCTCAATTCATCTGTCTCCACCACATCTGCTCTCAGGATGAGGCTTTTCATTCTAGAAGGAAGAGGATATCCTCCTCTTTCAAAGAAAGGGGCTTCCCTTCCTCCACCATCAATACTGCCCTCAGCTGTATCTCTTCCATTTCTCACATGTCTGCTCTTACCCCATCCTCTCGCCACCCTACCAGGGTTAGGGTTTCTCTTGTCATCACCTACCACCCCACCAGCCTCTGCATCCAGCACATAATCCTCTGAAACTTCCACCATCTCGAACAAGATCCCACCAATAAGCACATCTTTCCCTCCCCACACACCCCCCACTTTCTGCTTTCTACAGGGATCGCTCCCTATGTGACTCCCTTGTCCATTCATCCCTCCCCACCAATCTCCCTCCTGGCACTTATCCTTGCAAGCAGAACAAGTGCTACACCTACCCCTACACCTCCTCCCTCACTACCATTCAGGGGCCCAGACAGTCCTTCCAGGTGAGGCAACGTTTCACCTATTGGGAGTCATTTTCTGTGTTCGGTGCTCCCTAGGGTGTGGCCTCCTGTATATTGATGAGACCTGATGCAGATTGGGAGACCACTTTGCCAAGCATCCTAGTTCTGTCAGCCAAAACAAGCAGGATCTTCCAATGGCCACCCATTTTAATTCCACTTCTCATTCCCGTTCCGTTATGTCCATCCATGGCCTCCTGCACTGTCATGATGAGGCCACACTTAAATTGGAGAAACAACACCTTGTATTCCATTTGGGTAGCCTCCAACCTGATGGCATGAACATTGATTTCCTAAACCCCTACCACCCCCTCCTTCTCCATTTCCCATCCCCTTTCCCCTCTCTCACCTCATCTCCTTGCCCACCCATCACCTCCCTCTGGTGCTCCTTCCCCCTTTTCCTTTCTTCCGTGGCCTGTCTCTTTCACCAAATAACTTCCCAGCTCTTTACTTCATCCCTCCCCCTCCAGGTTTCACCTATCACCTGGTTGTTCTCTCTCTCCTGCCTCCACCTTTTAAATCTACACCCCAGCTTTTTTTCTCCAGTCCTGCCGAAGGGTTTCGGCCAAAATGTCGACTGTACTTTTTTCCATAGATGCTGCCTGGCCTGCTGAGTTGCTCCAGCATTTTGTGTCAGAAATGCTGTTTCTCTTCCACCTATGTGACCTGACCTGCAGAGTATTTCCTGCACTTTCTGTTTTCATTGTAGATTTCAAGTATCTGCAGGTTTTTTTTTTGCTTTTTAATTTTTATCTATCTGTGATATTGGCTCTCCACTTCATCGGCCCCAGTTTCACAGGTTGATCTGCCCTCATTGACTTTCCTCTGGCCGCACCCTAGCTGAGTCATTCCCTTTATGCTATCTGTCCCTCTCCCATCCTCTCTCCAAGTTAAGACCAAATAAGTTTTCTCTCTTTTCCAGTTCTGCTGAACGGCCCTTGACATGAAATATTAACTTTGTTTCTCATTCCACAGAAGCTATCCAAGCAGCTATGTTTCCAGCATTTTCTGTTTCTATGACTTCCCCTTTTGTTATCTTCTCCCTAGTCCTACAAAGCCCAGTGAAATCATCAAGGTAAGAGGATTCGAGAGCCAGTTTTCCCCAGCACAGGAACAAATTGGGTGACCAGATGTTTGAATCTGAGGATAAGTTGGGAACTTCCACACTTGACAACACAGAGACATGGAAATCGAAGGTGTCCTTCATTTAAACAGTTACATGTCCAGCAGGATTTACCAGCAAAATCCTGGCCATTAAGACAGATTAGTATGATTTCAGTAAGAAAGAACACATGAATAATTAGTGAGTATCTACATGGGAAAGGTACAATATCATTATTTAATATGACATCAATAAAAGAGGCAAATTATTTTACTATCTCAACTACAATCTTTCAAAGAAAAAATGGAAGATTGGAAATTAAGGAAGACACTGTTTTCCTGAACCTTCAGTAAAGGTTTTGATCAGATGCAATGCAGATGTTCAAGAGAAGTTTTTCTACAATATTCAAGCTTGACATACAGTATCAGTTGTCCCAGCCTGGGAACTAGATATAGATAGATCTGCATTTGTTTGGGGACCAGTTATCAGTAATGTTACACTCTGATTAGTATACAGACTGATGTGATTCACAGTTGTTAATGAATGCCACACAGGCTCTGGGAGAAAAGTATCTGAGTTTGTGGATTACTTCAAAATGTACGTGAGAGATAACATACCTGATGATCATTGTCTGAGCTTGTACTCATGGATTATTAACCTACAAAATTGTGGAACAATGTTAAGGTGCATGCATGCACAAAATGATCAGAACAGATATTGAAACCAGTGGAAAAGGATAAAAATGTAGTGATGCCTGAACACAGAGTGAGCTTCCAAAAGAAGTGCATTTGCACTGCACTTTACATTACATTTGCTTCCACAACATTTACACTACATTTGCTACATTTACATTTACACTACAATATTTACACTACATTTGCTTCCACAACTGTAGTGATGCCTGAACACAGAGTAAGCTTACACAAGAAGGGTGCTGCAATCTGACAATACTGCTTCTTTATATCATGAGTGCATATTGTTTAAAGAGTGGCATCTGTGAAGGTATGGGGTTCAGGAGCAGACCCACATGGGCGAGAACGTCTGTAAGGATGGAGGAGCACTTGTGCTACCATGAGGCATTCACAGAATCTCTGCTTCCCCTGAGTTGCTTTCATCCATTACCATACACAACTGGATGTACAGCAGATTATAGATATTAACTTGATCCATTGATTACATAAGGTCTTGTAATGTAATTTCATCGGTTTGCTACCTTATTTTCAAACGCATCACCTGCGCTCCAAATTTGCCCAGCTACTCTGAATGAACCAGTGTTGCTCATTTAGCATGAAGGATTCTGATTGTGATCATGTTTCATCCTGCCATTACTGATGGCCCACAACAAATGTACGGTGCCCAGTTCTGATCAGTGGGATCTGCTCTTAACATTCTCCAATTAAAACAGAAAATTCCACAACAGCAAGCCCACTGCGAAGACAGGACTTGGTCTCCAAGCTCTGAGCTGTGTTCACTGTAATTAGACTCTTTAAAGATCACTGTATCTATGATAAATCAAGCAAGTCAAGGATTTCCACTGAATCAAATTTGAGAAGTGTAAGTGTACAGCTGGTACTACATAGTATACATCTGATAGAGAATGAACTTCACTGTGCTCTGCACGCGAAGACACGTGATCAGATCTCGGATATGAGTCAAGACAATGAAAAGGCTACATGACTGATAAACGATTCCAACTCATGATGCCAACCAGAAAACACATGGGTCAGTATATTATGTAAGTAATTGCCTCACTCGACAATGAGGTCCACCTATGATCTAACTGTAGACCATCGATACTTGCTGCCTAAATCTACAAATTCAAGTAAATGTCCACAGAAAGGCTACTGAAAGATTGATGGAAATGCAATCTTATATATGACTTACAACCCTCAGGAAAGGGAGCAAATTGAAATAGAGAGGAGCATTGCAAGAGACCCTATCCAAATCCACACCGTGAAAAAATTATGCCGATATCATATCATTCTGACTCTCAAAAAGGCAATGTGATAAATCTGAAGCTCATATTAAACTCATCTAATCTTGGAGTATTAATGGACCTGGCACCACTTGTCACACTGTAATTGCATTGCTTCTATTACTTGCTTTCTGATTACTATGAATTTACAAACCACTTGAATCTAATTTCATGACCTGACTTTTAATGTACAAACATGACAATGAAGAGGTAAAGAAGTAAAATTATCAGAGAAATAAGGAGGGTTCAGCTATAAATAATGTTATATTTAATTCAATCTTAAGATCGGAACTGATATATGTTTTACTTCACTGTCATTTATAATTCAGTCTTTAAATAGGAAGCCTTCTTCCAGACTAATTTATTATGAATAGCACCTCTTGCAGAAGCTGATGCACAATGTGGATAAAATGTACTATCAGAGCTGACAGAATAAGTAAATATAATTAGTGTCATTCAACAATTAAACCAGAGTTTGTACTTTTGATTATTAAACAGTTGGTAAATCTAATATAAAAATTATGGCAAATTTGACACTTAAGTAAACTTCTGGTTGAAGAGAGAATACTTATAACTTTTGGTATGGCTTAGATTAAACCCAGTAGTGTTGACATTGAAGAAATGTTAAATTATTTCACGTTTTCTTAAGCTTCTATTTCCAAAACAACACCCAGGATAATCCACAGGAATACTTTTGAAACTGTAACATAATTAATATTGTTTCCAATATACAAGATGTTGGTGTCACTGGGAAGACTAACAATTCATGCCCTTTGGGCAATATTGTTGGGATAGTGATAGTGCCCTCTTCTTGAACTGCTGCGGTCCTTGGGGTGAATATATTTGTGAATGAACATGATGTGTGAAGTGCTGCTTTTGATCTTGATGTGAATATGCAAAATGCTGTTAATGAATCCTTGACAACTTGCAGTTTGGCGGCAATACATATGAACGCACAGGCAGTAGTGGGAGGGAATACTTAAAATGGCATACTAGCTTTCTGAGTACTGTGGAAACTGAAACAGAGGCAAACAATTCAGTCCTATTCCTGACCTGCTGGTGAAAGGATAGCAGATGGTGCAAATGTTTTGGAAATCAGGAGTCAACATTCATTGAATTGCAGTTTTGTTGTCAATGCGATCATGTGGCTAGTTCAGTTAAGTTTCATGTCTATAACAATTTGCACGAAGTTGATTATAGGGCACTTGGTAGTTATGTTGCTATTGAATGTGCTCATTCGACTCCTTTGGAAAAGGCCTCTGTCTGGCACCTAATGTAATTCAAATGTCACCTACCACTGATAAGTCCACGCCTCAGTTTTGATTTGATCTTACTGCAATGGAGACAGTGGAGTTGAGAATAAAATTAAGTATTATGTAATCCCCATTCATGAATCCTTAATGGAATGAAGACCAATAATAAAGCAGCTGAAAATGTTCAGCTCTAGGACTGTGTCCTATGGCCTATGGATTTCTTGAAGCATATTCCCAGGGCTAAGGTAATAAGCTCCAGCACCACCTCCATATTCTTTTATACCAAGTAAGACTCCAGCAACTGGGATAATTTCCTCTCCATTCTTACTAACTTCAGTTTTAATTGCAAAATTATCTAATGCCACACATATTTAAATATTGTCTTGGTGTCACACTCATATCCTCTCTGAAATGCATCTTGATGTTTATTTTAGGACCTTGGCTATGAAGTGGCAGGGGTCTAAAGACCTGGGAGGAGCTCAAACTGACAGGTTACAATTGTGTTTTCGATAACACCTTCTTTCATTCCACTGATGAGTGATGGGCAGCAACTGAATGGGGAATGGTGGATGATGTGGGGGGGGGGGGGGGCGGGTCCATTACTGGAAGTTAGAGAAATCGATGTTCATGCCATCAGGCTGCCTGGGGATGTACCTTCCACATACAAGGGAAATAATCACAGCCTGCGGGGCAATTAAGTGATATTATTTCTACCTCCCATTTCCATTCTGACATGTGAGTCCATATCCTCCTCTACTGCAGTGGTTGGAGAAGCAACACCTTATATTCATCCAGCCTGATGGCATGAACATCGATTCCTCTAACTTCCAATAATCACCCCCCCTTCACATCCTCCACCATTCCCCATTCTGTTTCCCTATCTCACCGTATCTCCCTACCTGCCCATCACCTCCGTCTGGTACTCCTCCCCCTTCCCTTTCTTCCATGGTCTTCTGTCCTCTCCTTTCAGATTCCCCCTTCTCCAGCCCTTTACCTCTTTCACCAATCAACTTCCCAGCTCTTTACTTCACCCCTCCACCCCCTCCCGGTTTTGCCTATCACCTGCCACTTTGTGCTTCTTCCTCCCCTCCCCCTACCTTCTTACTCTGACTTCTCCCCTTCCTTTCCATTCCCGATGAAGGGTCTCAGCCCAAAACATCTCTGTTTATGTTTTTCCATAGATGTTACCTGACCTGCTGAGTTCCTTCAGCTTTTTGTGTTTGTTGCAAATAAACAATGATCTTAGCATTTTTATTTTCTGCTATGATAAGGAAATGTATATTGTAAGTCAAGTTGTTTGGAAGGGCTTAATGTTATTTTTTTTTGTTTCTATTAAAGTCTTGTATGGCAAACAACCAATCCACAAAGTGGTAGTTTTCATTGGGGAACATAATAGCAAGATCAAAGCTTACACAAAATCTCATTTATAAGTAAATCCCTTTTTGCCACAGCTAATTTGATTATCACTTGTTTCATTATTTCAGAGGTTGGTTGACTGAGCAGCATAACAAAAATCACATAAACATTAAATTAGAGGAAATCTGAGAAAAGAATAAATAACATTTAAAGAATTGCCTGCTACACAAAGTGTCAATGAAAATAAACTAATATTAAGAAGACAGATATCCTGCCAAAATGTTGGGACAGAGAAGACAATATTTCATTGAAAGTATCTTCTGAATGAAATTGGGAAAGCTTGGTCTGAACATAAATATATTGTTTCTGGAGTTCCAACAAACATGACCAAATTATTCCCTGATGTGATATGAAAAAGACTTAGTTTCTTATTAGATTCAGGTACTAATGTTATTATAACAGTAGGGTTATGCTGCCTAATTAAATGGCAGGGAAATCACAGAACTAGACTTTTGTTTTCTGGTCAGTAGAGTTTCCCTCTGATTTTATGTTAGCTGTGTCAACCTTTTTAGGTCCTCAGTAAGTTTGTTCTTGCAGTATTTTCATCCTTATTATACACAAGGCCATAAGGCACAGGAGAAGAATTTGGCCATCTGACCCAACAAGTCTGCTCCACCATTCAATCCTGGCTGATCCTTTTGTCCCTTCTTCAGGCCCACTTCCCTGCCTTCTTCCCATTACCATGCCATATCCAATCAAGAACCTATCAAGCTCTGCCTTTAATATACCAAATGGCCTGGCCTCCACAGCTGCCAGTGGTAACAAATTCCACAAATTCACTACCCTGTGGCTAAGGAAGTTTCTATGCATCTCTGTTTTAAATTGACACACCTCTATGCTGAGGCCGTGCCCTCTTGTCCTAGACTCCCCCACCATGAGAAATATCCTTTCCACATCCTCTCTGTCTAGGCTTTTCAACATTCGAAAGGTTTCAATGAGATCCCCTCTCATCCTTCTAAATTCCAGTGATTACAGACCCAGAGCTATCAAACATTCCTCGTATGATAACCGTTTCATTCCCGGAATAATCCTTGTGAACCTCCTTTGAACCTTTTTCAATGCCAGCACATCTTTTCTTAGATGAAGAGCCTAAAATTGTTCACAATACTCAAGGTGAGGCCTCACCAGTGCCTTTTAAACCCTCAGCAACCCTGCTCATGTATTCTAGACCTCTTGAAATGAATGCTAACATTGCCTTTACCTTCCTCACCATCAACTCAACCTGCAAGTTAACCTTTAGAGTGTTCTGCACAAGGAGTCCTAAGTCCCTCTGCATCTCAGATTTTTGGATTTTCTCCCTATTTAGAAAACAGTCTGCACATCTATTTCTACTACCAAAGTGCATGACCAAGCATTTTCCAAAATTATATTTCATTTGCCAACTTTCTTGTTCATTCTCCTAATCTGTCTAAGTCCTTCTGAAACTTGTCTGTTTCCTCAGCACTACCTGCCCCTCCACCAATCTTCATATCATCTTCAAACTTGGCAGCAAAGCCACCTATTCCATCATCTAAATCATTGATATACAACACAAAAAGAATTGGTCCCAACACCAACCCCTGTGGAACACCACTAATCACTGGCACCCAACCAGAAAAGGATCCTTTTATTACCACTCACTGCCCCCTACCAATCAGCCAAAGCTCTAACCGTGCCAGTAACTTTCCTGTAATACCATGGGCTCTTAACTTGGTATGCAGCCTCATGTGTGGCACCTTTTCAAAGGCCTTCTGAAAGTCTGAATATACAACATTTATGACATTGTAGCAGTGTGCTACACACAGTGTTAGAATAACCACATGGAGTCGGTGAGTTGGAGTTGCAATAAAGAGATTTATTCAAACTTCACGGTCTGCTTTAAAGCCTTCCAATTCCCGCCCTCCCTGGGCGGGACTGCTGTAGGGAATGCATATTCCCAGACCCTTTCCGCACGCGGGATTTTCCCCCTGCTGGTGAAGATGGCCTGGCGCCCTTTTTGGGGCCGGCCCTCTGCCTGCGCGCGCTGTTTCGTGGGCCGGTTCATGTGTGCTAGAAAGTGGGTCGCCACAACATCCCCTTTATCTATCCTACGTGTAATCTCCTCAAAGCATTCCAACAGGTTAGTCAGGCAAGATTTTCCCTTAAGGAAACCATGCTGACTTTGTCCTGTGTCTCCAAGTACTCCATGATCTCATCCTTAACACTTGACTCCAACATGTTCTAAACCACTGAGGTCAAGCTAATCAGTCTATAATTTTCTTCTGCTGCCTTCCTCCTTTCTTATGATGCTACAATTTATGAATAATGGGTTTGCTGCAATACAAACATTATATAATCGACGACGTTGCTCAAAACACTCTCAGGTTTTAGTAACACCATGGATCTGATTAAGATGGCACCAGTGAACAATGCAACCAAGGGCAACATCCTTCAGACAGTTCACAAAACTGCTACTTTCACTTCTTTTACATGTTCTTTTTCTTTCAAATGTGGTTCTGGTACTGTTGGAGCCTGTGATCTACGTTTGGCACTTTGCTGTCTCCAAAGTCATTTGGCCTCAAGGCCAAGAAGCCTGGAAGCAGGGCATGAGCCTGTGATCGACACCATTTCTCACCGATCTCACTGTGTAAAGAGTCAAGGAAGATTGAGGTCATTGAGGCGAGAACAGAAGGCGAGCAGTTTACCGGCCTCTCGCTTGCTGCTGTGGGAGGAAGGTGTCTGTGTGTGACGCTCTCTCTCCCCTTTTCACTCGCTGCTCCCAGAGGAAGGTCCTACCTTCGAATGGTCTCTGTCTTCCTCGGTGCTATTGGAGGACAGAGTTGGAGTCATGGGTCTTGGTCAAGGTTTAATGTGGGTTGGACTCTGTAGTTCACGTTATGATGTGTCTTTGGTTTCTGGTCACTTCTTTATTTGTCGTTATTTTGTGCAATTTTGATTAAACTGAACAGAGTTGAACTGGATATGTCTGGGCTCTTTCAATGACTTTGTGGGTTGGTTCTTTATATTCTTGTTTTTTTTTCATGCATTATTTTGTCATTTGTACTGTGTTTTTTATATTGAGTATGGGGGAGTTTGACGATTTTCTTTGAATGGGTTCCATAGTTTTCTTTGTTTTGTGGCTGTCTGTGGGAAGATGAATCTCAGGGTTGTATACTGCACACAAAATGATAATACATGTACTTTGAATCTTTGAACCATCATGCAGCAATAACTGAAATGCCATACAGTTTAGAGATTAAAGGCATGATTTGCTGAGATCCACTTTAGGAATTCTCTAGTTAAAAACATAAGGAATATGCCACATAATCGCACGGACCTAGAGGATTCTCAGTTATATGCTGCATAGTCTTTAGTAGAATGGCATAAAGGGACATTACCTATCATCCTGGGCTGGGACAACGGTGCGTGGAAGGAAGTTAAGTCAGCAGACACATTGTATCTGAAACATTAAAACCATTACTAAAAGCAATTTTAGAGATGCGGACTTAGATGCAATTTCAAAATTTTCAGATAATGCATTATTGAAAAATGTTGTAAACAGCAATAGGGCATAAACTTCAGGAAGATGAAAATGGGAGACATAGAACAGATGAAACTTGGAAAGAGTGAAACATCTGGTTTTAGAACAATGAGTGAGTGAGTGAGGCCTCTGCTGGTAGGGTCAACCATGGAGGCTGCTTCCTAGCTGTCTAGATACACAAGGCTGGGCAGTACAATATGGAGAGCAAGCTGTTGCCCATGTAGCAGGCTCCCCGTCTCCACATATCTGATGAACCCAGAGGAACGGCAGAGGCTGGTACAGTTTGGTATCAGCACTGTTGCAGGAGTTGCCAGTCAGCATTGAACTAGGATTGCCTTATGGACTGCAGCTCCGGATTTTTCCTTCGGATTTACTCCCAAAAACTTCCCCATGAGTGGGTATAGCCACAAGACAGCAGAGGTTTGAGATCAGTCTTCTCCTCCTCCTAGTTGAGCATCCAAACTGCAGCTGACAAGCCCGATCTGCTTGAAGTGACTGGTTTTAAGGCACTAGTAACCCGCATTTTCCCCTTCTGCTGACACTGGAAACGGTTCTGTCGGGCTTAGTAGCTAAGCCACACATGAAGGCCAGGTGCTGGACTTGGTTGTCAGAGGCTATTTGAGTTGCACGTCATTGGGAGCATTTAATAGGTAGTGGGAGCTTGTTCCCATTACCACCCCTAGGTTTAACAACCTTAAGGAATCTTAGAAGAATGAGGCAAGGTAATATAAAGCAAATCACATGAATTTAAACCAGGTGCAAAAACAACCAGATCTACATGTTTACATAAGGTAAAAGGTCAAGATGAGGAGGTTCTTAAATAAAACATGTAAACTCCCTGCACTTATAAAAAGGAACTTGGTTTGAGCTAGAAATTTATACTGAAGATATTTTAAAAACTGTTTGGAACTCAACTGTGGTAGTGTGTCCATTTCAAGCCAATGTACTTCAACATTATTGCCCATCTTCGGACAGTGTGGCATAGAGATTTACTGCATTAAGATGCAGAAGAGTTTTATAACAATATTGCCAGGCCATGAAGCTTTTAGTTTTGATAAAGGATGGGATGACTTCTAGTTGTTTCTCTTTGGAACTGAGGAAACTGAGAGCAGACTTAACGGAAGTATCTAAAATCATGAAGAACCCGGTCAGAATAAACAAGAAGGACCAATTCCCCTTTTCTCAAGGTTCATTAACTGGGCACCATTGATCTGAAGTAACTAGCAGGAGAGATGAGGAAAAGTTCACCCAATGAGTGATTGGGATCTATAAGGGATAGAGAGGCATATCATATTCAGGAAGTTTATAGATGAGCTGCACTGTGAAGCGAAGGGCTGCAGACCTATTACAACAAGTTGAACTTAGGGTAGGTAGCCCAAATGCTTGGCCAGAAGCTAATACATCTGGGATTGTTGTCCAGTGACCAGAGGCAGGGCAAGGGAAAGGGGAGTTGGTGCAGGGGCCATCTTGGAAAATTATCGGGAAGGTCAGTAGCCCAAAGTCAGAAGATGAAGGCAATCAACAAATGAACCAGCCAAGACAGAAATGGATTTGCACAGCAAAATTTTAGGATGAGAAATGGACAAAGCTGTAAAAGCATATTTAACTGTAAAGTTCCAAAAGAAATTTAATTAATATTGGAAATGGAGAAGGTTGTATGACTATGAGGAAATATTGTGATTAACCCATTTATAAACTATCACCCAGCCTTTTTCAGAATTCTTTGATCCCATGATTTATTTCTGAATTTTCAGTTTGCATGCATAACTGGAAAAAGTTTTTAAAAAAAGTGCAGAGTGAAAAGTAAATGGGTTCTTAAAGAATTCATAGTAATCTTCCAATTTTCCAATTGGCCATGCATTTGTGAGAAGTGTTACAGTTCAGAGCTAAGTACTTACAATTTTGATTTAGCAAAGAATTCTTAATTATTCATTCAACGCTTAGCAGTTGGCTGTCATCAAATGAGAATAACTGTTTCTGACAGTGTCAGGAAGTTTGGTTGGTAAGCTGTCTCATTTTGCTGAAACTGGTCTAATTATTTGGGCAGTAGCCTGATCTTGCATAAACAAACACAGCGTGACTGCTAAAGAGTTCTGCACTTTCTGCACTGGTTTTAAATGAAGCTAATGCTACTCTATATTACTAACTTGATTACCTCAAATGTGTTTGCCTATTTGTTTAATAAGCAATACTTTAGTTGATGACTTTTTAATATCCCATAAAATGTGGGAAATTATGAAAGACTATTTATGAGAATTTATTAACTGAAATGATTTATCCGCCAGAACCTTAGGAAAACAGCACAGATTGCTGCATAATGTCAAGATATCACAGCTGTTACTTACAAAAATGACTAATACATGATTTTTTATAACAAGCAGAAATGAATCATATGAAATTTCAAACTGGTTGCAAATAGCAGAGACTCATTTTGCTAATAAGGCAGTTACAGCAAGAATGATCTTGAATTTCACCTTTTAAGTTTAAATTCTCATCATAAAAATAAATGGGCCTTTGCTACAAATGTTAGAATAGTTAAAAGTTCTCACACCATTTCTTTAAAGTTGATTATCATGAAATGCCATCTGAGTCAATGGAACTGGAAGTAAATTTAATTAAGGCTTCAAAACAAAGTCGTTTACATTTCTAATGAAAAAGTTTGAATGGAGTTCAAACCTAGAGTCAGTTTTCATCATGGTGCATCAGAGTGTAGATGTCATTAACAAAGTCACCATCTATTGCTCTAACAGATTTTCTTTAACAGAAATTTAAAAATAACACATACTCAAAGTTTATTCTGAATATATCAACATCATTTTGTAGTTGTATATAATAATTTAAGTAGTGCAATATATCCAGAGGTGGACTTCAAAAAAGCAATGGGGTGTGTAGTTGAGAAGAAGAACTTCAGATATGAGGAGTATAGAAGGGCAGAACTACTTATAAAGGGTATTCCAGACAGGGAAACCACAACTAAAGATAGTGCATAAAGTTAACGGAAAGCAATGAAAAGAAGCTACAGGAGCAGTGTTTGTCATAGGATGTGTGGATGAATCATTTTGCAGAGGAGGGGTATGTAAAACGAAATCAGTGAAGATATCAGTCAAGGGCGAGGATCAAAAATTGCACTAAGATGGGTTGGGGGGTAGGGGGGGAGGAGTACTGGAAGGACCTAGGATATGGTAATAGGGATGTCATAATATGGTAATAGGGATGTCATAAAATGTAAATGAAGGCTCTCAGCTCAAAACATTGACTATTCATTCCCCTTCTTAGATACTGCCTGACCTGCTGAGTTTGTCCAGCTGTTTGTGTGCGTTGCTCAAGATTCCCAGCATCTGCAGAATCTCATGCATCTGTGAATCAGATGTCAATGCATTTGGATGAAGACAAACAAGAAGTTCTCAAAACTGATTATAAATGTACAAAAATGCAAAGAAAATACTATTAAATCCAGGAAATGATGCAATTACAAACGCAAACATCTAACCATGTAACATACAGGGAAAAACAGAAACGATTAGAAAAAGAACATTCTGTGTCAATACAAGAGAAGCTCTGGGAAGCTCATCAACATTTACAATAAAGCATTCAGGAAGGTTTCTCCCAACATGTGTCCAAAGTTACTTAACAGACCTCAACAGCCATGTACATTTTAGATTTGTTACAATTAAATGATATCACTTCAAATAGTCTGAACTTTTCCAATTATAAATAATATTATCACAATTGTTAAATAACCAATATTATCCAGGGCCTAAACTGAATTGAATTGACTTTATTTCTTACATCCTTCACATACATGAGGAGTAAAAATCTTTACGGTACATCTTTGTCTAAATGTGCAATGTGCAATTTATAGTAATTTATAATAAATAGAACAGTCAATGTAACATAGAGTACACTCAAATCAGTGTGAGTTAATCAGTCTGATGGTCTAGTGGAAGAAGCTGTCCCGGAGCCTGTTGGTCCTGGCTTTTATGCTGCAGTACCGTTTCCTGGACGGTAGCAGCTGGAATAGATTGTGGTTGGGGTGACTCGGGTCCCCGGTGATCCTATGGGCCCCTTTTACACACCTGTCCTTGTAAATGTCCTGAATAGTGGGAAGTTCACAACCACAGATGCTCTGGGCTGTCCGCACCACTCTCTGCAGAGTCCTGTGATTAAGGGAGGTACAGTTCCCATACCAAGCAGTGATATAGCCAGTCAGGATGCTCTCAATTGTGCCCCTGTAGAAAGTTACTAGTATTTGGGGGCCCATCCCAAACTTCCTCAACTGCCCGAGGTGAAAGAGGCGCTGTTGTGCCTTTTTCACCACACAGCTGGTGTGTACAGACCACGTGAGGTCCTCGGTGATGTGGATGCTGAGGAACTTAAAGCTGTTTACCCTCTCAACCCAGATCCATTGATGTCAATAGGGGTTAGCCCGTCTCCATTCCTCTTCTAATCCAAAACCAGCTCTTTTGGTTTTGCGACATTGAGGGAGAAGTTGTTTTCTTCACACCACTGTGTCAGAGAGATGACTTCTTCCCTGTAGGTCACCTCGTTATTGTTTGAGATAAGGCCAATCAATGTAGTGTCGTTGGTAAATTTAATTAGCAGATTGGAGCTGTGGTGGCGACACAGTCATGGGTATACAGGGAGTAAAGGAGGGGACTTAGTACACAGCCCCGAGGGGCTCCTGTATTGAGAGTCAGAGGGGTGGAGGTGAGGGAGCCCACTCTTACCACCTGTCACGATAAGGATCTTATCCTGACAGAAGTTCAAAGCAGAAATGGTTTGCCTGAGAATGTATTGCACACATAACTTAGTACAGAAGATTATCATCAATCTCTGTAGATATACATCAAATCTCACTCACTCTGTGAAGGCTTAACAGGAAATGTCTACTTGTACAACGTAAGGCAACCAGGCAATAATTTGAAGCATGTTTTTACTCATGAATGTTGAAGAAAAGTTGAATTAATTGTCAAATATGCCTCCAGCAATGTGTCATTGAGAGAACTGATTTGATGATATTCCTATGTGAATTCTCCAGTCTTTTCCCTGTCATGTTGAGACAGGCTAATACAATTTTCAGTTATCCTGACAGAGGGAAGGCAGCTCCCACTGTCTTAACCTCCATTGCTAGTTGCTGTAGCCTAACCACCTATAAGATAGAAGGAAATTAATTCTTGAGTCATCTTTGCCTATTCATATATTTCATTTTGACCTAATCCCAAACCATATGGGGAAGATATATTTTGAAGTTTGATACATGCCTAATTCCACAAAGGGATATATCCCTCGACTTTCTGCAGAACATTAAGCCTGGCTAATGGTGTGGCAAATGGCTTTATATCCTAACTTCAATAAGCTCACGTGAGAGAAGGACAAGAAGTTCTACCAATGTAATCTGAGAGGAGTAACTGGTAAAGGTGAAGTAAGTAGGCATGTCCCACTGAGAGAAATTTCATATGTTTCATTCCTTTCTTCCAAATCCAACTCAACATTTCCAAAAGTTGCAGGTTTTCATAACACAGGAGATGCTGCAGATGCTGGAAATCTTGAGTAATACGTAAAAAGTGCTGGAGGAACTCAACAAATAATCTTCCGGCACTTGGTGTCTGTTGTCAAGGTTCAGTGTTTTTTTTAGGAATGAGATGGTGATGTCAGCGACATTCAGGAACCTAAATGCTCATTAAAATGTTATCATTTTAACTTTGTTCTCTTACAGGTATCACAAAAAAACCTCAAGCTGCTATTCCAGAAAAGTTCAGATGGGAATTTTTAGTCCTTTTCCTTTATGGTCTAGTTATGCAATCCATGAACACGTGGGAGAATATGAGGAAGAGGAAGGGCTGGGAAATACTGATTTCAGAATATCATAGGCAGGACTGCTAGTGTGCAAAACGTCTTCCACACTATAGTGGCAGGTGTACAGGAGACCACACTCCTCTTGCATCAAGCACTGATGCACTGTATGGGAAGTACGTGAGAGATCTCTCATGGCTCCAAGGCCATCTGCCACGCAGCACCTCACAGCTGTGGTCTGGTGTCAGTCTCACTGGAAAATAAACCCCATATACAGGCAAGTATGAATTCTAATCTAACCACACACTCCATGGGAAGTAAATGTCTAAATTGGCCAAATGAATAGAGAGCAATAGATATGTTAATCATTAAAAGCAGCATTGAAGACTAATAAAGCCATCACATTATTTCTGGAAGGATGGAACTATAGATTTAATAAGACCATAGGTTATAGGAGGAGAATTAGGCCATTCACCATTCATCGAGTATGCTCCATCATTCATTTTTTTCAACCTTATTTTCCTGCCTTCTCCATAATCCTTAACTCCCTTACTAATCAAAATCCTATCAATTTCTGTCTTAAATATACCCAGTTCCTTGACTTCCATAGCACTCTGTGGTAATGAAATTCACAGATTCACCACCCTCTGGATGAAGAAATTCAATGTTCAAAGTACATTGATTATCAAAATATGTATGCATTTTTCAACCTTGAGATCTGTCTCTTTACAGGCAGCCATGAAACAAAGAAGCCTAGAAGAACCCATATAAAATTAAGAAGACTGTCGAACACCCAGCATTCAGAGAATAAAAACACATTATGTCCATCAAAAAAGAGCCCATTTTTAAAAAACTGTCAAGCACCCAATACGCAGAGATAAAAACAAATCATGCAAACAGTAAGCACAAGCAAACAGTATTCTAAACTGAAGTCCACAAAGAGACAGTTTTATAGGGATGTCCCTTTATTCTGAGACTGTGCCCTCAAATGCTAGATACTCCTACTAGTGGGAATATCCTCCCCACATCCAAAAAATTCAGGGCTTTCAATATCTGGTAAGTTTCAATGAGATTGCCCCCTCATCCTCTGTACTAGCCCAGAGACATCAGATGCTTTTCGTAGATGAAGCCTTTAATTTCTGGAATCATTCTTGTGGATCTCGTCTGGAACTTCTCCAGGACTAACACATCTTCCCTTGATTATGGGGTCCAAAATGTACATAATGTACATAAGGTACATAATGTACTGGTTGGGCACAGGAGTACATTCAGCCAGAGACTCATTCCACCGAGATGCAACACTGAGCATCATAGGAAGTCATTCCTGCCTGTGGCCATCAAACTTTACAACTCCTCCCTTGGAGGGTCAGACACCCTGAGCCAATAGGCTGGTCCTGGACTTATTCCATCTGGCATAACTTACATATTATTATTTAATTATTTATGGTTTTATATTGCTATATTTATAT
Organism: Mobula birostris; assembly: GCF_030028105.1. Lineage (NCBI taxonomy): Eukaryota > Metazoa > Chordata > Chondrichthyes > Myliobatiformes > Myliobatidae > Mobula > Mobula birostris. Next base: position 167,222,823 of record NC_092375.1, on the reverse strand, counting down.
TCTATTCTTGGTTGGTGCAACTGTAACGAAACCCAATTTCCCTCAGGATCAATAAAGTATGTCCATTTATCTATCTATATCTATTAAAATGCTCACAATATTCCAAATGCAATCCGACCAATGCCTTACAGGCCATCAGTGGTATTTCCTTGCTTTTATTTTCTAGTCATTTTGAAATGAATGCTAACATTGCATTTTTCTTCTTTACTACTGACTCAGTCTGCAGGGTAACCTCAAGGAAATTCTGAATTAAGCCTCCAATTTCTGAATTTTCTCCCTTTTTAGAATTTAGCCTTTACCTTTATTCTTCCTACCAAAGTGTATCCGCTACGTTGTATTCCATTTGCCATTTCTTTGCCCACTCTCCCAACCTGTTGAAGTCCCTTTTGGGGATGCCCTGTCTCTCCAAAGCTACTTGTTCCTCTATTCATCTTGGTATCATCTGCGAACATGGCCACAATGTCGTCACTTCCTTCATTCAGATCGTTAACGTACAAAGTGAACAGTTGCAGTCCCAATACTGACCCCCGCAGAAATCCACTAGTTCTGAAAAGGACCCATTTATTCATTTTTCTCCTATGCCAATAGACCAACCTTCTGTCCATGCTATTACCTTGCTTCTTACACCACTATTTTGCTTAGCACTTTATCAAATGCTTTCTAAATACCATCCACTGAGTCTGCTTTATCTAAGCTGCTCGATACCTCCTCAAAGAACTTTACAGATTTGTCAGGCAAAACCGCCCCTTTACCAAACCCCACTGACTTCACAATATTTAATCATATACTTCCATACTTGGACGTTTCATCCTTAATTGTTCCATTCCGCGCCCTGTGGCGCAATGGGTGGCATTTTTGCCATTTGAGCAGCATTTGACTGGTTTTTACAAGTCCAAGTTGCCAGCTCAACGCTCAACCTAGCACAGATGAAGAGAATGCAAGGAGCTGGCCAGATTTGAACTCGGGACTATTTACCTTGAAGTCTGGTGCTGATGCCACTACACCACCAGGTGGCTTTTATCCTTAACAGGTGACTCTGAAATCTTACCAACCACTGAGGTCAGTCTATCCAGCTTATAGTTTCCTATCTGTTTCCTCTCTCCATTCTTAATCAGGGATATGGCATGTGGAATTGGCCGGTCCTCTGGGGTGCTCCCTGACTCCAATGATTCCTGGAAGATCACTACTAATGCCGCCACAATCACTTCAGCTGCCTCTTTCGGAACCCTGTTGTGCAGTCCATCTGAGCAAGATGATTTATCCATCTTTAGACCTTTCAGCTTCCTCAGCATCTTCTCCTTAAAAATGGCCACAACACTCACCTCCGCCCCCTGACTCTCTTGAATTTCTGGCAAGTTACTGGTATCTTCCAGTTATAACTAGTAAGCTATTTCAAACCTGAATAACTCTTGGTTTTCCCTCATTGAGTTTTGGTGATAGAAAAATGAAAAATAATGGCAAATCGAAAAAACAGAAACATGAAATTATACCCAGCAAGATAGATTTAAAGGCTAGAAAAAAAAATGAGACTGGACTGGAAGGCTGGTAGATCAATTAAAAAAAATAAGGCCATAAGGTATAGGAGCAGAATTAAGCCATTTGGCTTATCATGTCTGATCTGCCATTTCATTTTGGCTGATCCAATCTCCTTCCTTCTCCCCATATCCCTTCATGCCCTGACCAGTCAAGAACCTGCCTTAAATATACATAAAGATTTGAGCTCCACAGCTGCCTGTGACAAAGAATTCCACAGATTCACCGCTCTCTGGCTAAAGAAATTAATCCTCATCTTTGTCTTAAAAGGACACCCCCCTATTCTGAGGTTGTGTCCTCTGGTCTTAGACTCTCCTACCATAGGAAACATCCTCTCCACATCAAGGCCTTACACCATTCGATAAGTTTCCATGAGATCACCCCTCATTCTTCTGAATTCTAGTGAATACAGGCCCAGAGCCATCAAACGCTCTTCGTATGACAAGCCATTGAATCCTGGAATAATTTTTGTGAACCTCCTTTAAGTTCTCTACAATTTCAGTACATTCTTTCTAAGTTATGGGGCCCAAACCTGCTCACAATACCCCAAGTGAGGCCTCAACAGTGCTTTATAAAGTCTCAACATTACATCTTTGGTTTTGAAATGAATGCTAACATTGCATTTACCTTCTTCACCACAGACTCAACCTGAAAATTAACCTTCGGGAAATCCTGCACAAGGACTCCCAAGTCCCTTTGCAACTCTGTTTTTTTGTATTTTCCCTCCATTTAGAAAATAGTCAACCCTTTCATTTCTTCTACCAAAGTGAATGACCATACACTTCCCAACACCGTATTCCATCTGCCACAACTTTGTCCATTCTCCCAATCTGTCTAGTCCTTCTGTAGCCACTCTACTTTCTCAAAACTACCTGTCCCTCCACCTATCTTTGTATCAGCTGCAAAATTTGCAACAAAGCCATCAATTCCATCATCCAAATCATTGACATAGAATAGAATAGAATTTATTTAAATCTTACATCCATCCCACAACGAGGCAGTAAAAATCCTTGCATTATGACTGCATTGCAATGTACAGACATGTGAATTTTAAAGTTTAATGGCTTGTATAACGTAAAAAGAATTGGACCCAACACAGACCCCTGTGGCACACCCCTAGTCACTGACAGCCAACCAGAAAAGGCTTCCTTTATATTCATGGGCAGCTAGCTTGTTAAGAAGCCTCATGTCTGGCCTTCTGAAAATCCAAGTACACAAAATCAACCAATTTTCCTTTGTCTATCTTACTTGCTATTTCTTCAAAAATTCCAACAGATTTGTCAGGTAAAAATTTCCCTTGAGGAAACCATGCTGACTACAGCCTATTTTATCATGTGCCTCCATGTACCCTGAGGCTTCATCTTCAATAATCAACCCCAACATCTTCCCAACCACTGAGATCAGAAGAACTGTGTTCTAGTTTCCTTTCTTCTGCCTCTCTCCCTTCTTGAAGAGGTGATATTTGCAATTTTCCAGGCTTAGAGAACCATTCCAGAAGATCATTACTTATGCCTTCACAATCTCTTCAGCCATCTCTTTCTGAACCCTGGGATGTTTACTATCTGGTCCAGGTGACTTATCTACCTTCAGACTTTTCAGTTTCCCAGGAGCATTCTCTCTACTAATGGTAACTTCACACACTTCATAACCCCTGACACCTAGAGCTTCCACCATCCTGCTGGTGTCTTCCACGGAGAGGACTGATGCAAAGTACTTATTCACTTTGTCCACAATTTCCTTGTCCCCCATTACTACTTCTCCAGCATCGTTTTCCAGTGGTCTGATATCCACGCTTGCCTCGCTTCTATACCGTATGTATCTGAAAAAACGTTTGGTATCCTTTTTAATATTAACTTTCATATTTTGTATTATTATTTTGTATAATTATTTCATATTCCATCTTTACATTCTTAATTACTTTTTCAGTTGCCTTCTGTTGGTTTTTAAAAACTTCCCAACCCTCTAACTTCCCACTAATATTTGCCCTATTATATGCCCTCTCTTTGGCTTTTATGTTGGCTTTGACTTCTCTTGTTAGCCACGGTTGTGTCATCTTTCCTTTAGAATACCTCTTCCTCTTATTGATATATGTATCCTGTGCCTTCCGAATTGCTTCCAGAGATACCAGCCATTGCTACTCACTCATCATCCCTTGCCAGTGTTCTTTTCCAGTCAATTCTAGCCAACTCCTCTCTCATGCCTCTGTAATTCCCTTTACTCCACTGTAATACTGACATATCACACTAGCTTCAATGAATGTGTTTGAGGGAGGAGAATTCAGAATTTTATGAAATAAATGCATTATATGAAAATCAAGCTTTATTTAGATTTCTGAGAAACTTGGGAGGTATACTTTTGTTTAGAAAATATCTATCAGCCAGATCTCTCTGGAAATAGTCCACTTCCCCTGCACGCCTCCTCCCACTGCTAAGGACTGATATTGTGGATCCTCCAAATTCAAGAAGGCCAGTGGAGCCCTGGCAGTGACCTGGCATCAAGCAGAACCCCACTCCCTGAACCCCTCAACCTGCTGAGGCAAGTCTGGGCTGGCCTGGACTCAGCTAGGTCAGAGCCACGGATTCTGTCCAAACCTCTCGTCAATGTGAACATATTTTAAATGTCTTGGGCATTCAAAACCTATTAATGCTGATGTAAATAAAGATTAACATATTAAAAATGAAGCTAATTAAAACAATACCAGTTAAAAGCAGTACAATGAAATTGATTAAAATACTAAAATGGCTAAAAACAATTAGGCAGATGAATTAACAGGAAAAAAAAGTTTAAAACAATTACTTACCTTTAACTTCTTAATCTTCAAGCCAAGAATCCTCACTGAAATGGACAGAGTCTGGAAGGCAGGTCTGAGCAGACCTGGGATTGGACTGCTGAATTTCCAGTACATTTACGGAGAATACCACCAGCTGGACTGGGCACCACATGGACACAGTGACAAATAATGTCTGAGGGACAGTGCAATATCCAGTGCAGCAGCGAAATCAATAATAATGCATATATTATGCTGTGGTTGCAGTGAACGTTTGAAAACACCAGCAGGAATCTCTGGGCCAAACTATGCAAGTTAAAGTAGGCTCCCTCTATCTCTCATTTTCATTCTCCTGCTGCCCAACTACCCATGTCACATGGTTATCTTCAATTCTATGTACCTTCACCTTATTTTACAATGTACTTTCACTCGATGCTAGTAAATCCTTATGTGGAATCTTAATATGATCAATGCCTTCTGGAATTCTGACGCTACCCCTATCCTCATTCTGGAAATCTATTAATGAGTGTTCCATGGGAAGCAATAATTAATGTATTGATACAAGGGAATAAAACCATCTCAAGTTGCATGAAAAAAATCCTGAATTTAATTTCATTAGCAGTATTAAGCTAACCAATGTTGTATGCTTTGGAACCAAGCCTACCAAAATAAAATTGGATCCAGTTACCACTTCTAATTCCCCAGTACATGCCATTCTGCCACAATACATTGCTGGTAAAATTTTGAGCCCACGTTCCCCCCCACCAGTACTAAACCATGATTTGTGAACCAACTTTACAGTAATAAACTCCATTTTTATTCAGAAACTTACTTAAACCACATGGTTTTGGATCAGCATTAAAATTACTACCAGATGGATAATTGACCTCAGGCATCAATATGTAGGATTTTCACTATAGCACATTATTTGAGTGCACTTCTGAAATAATAAATGTGTGCCAATAGAATTAGACTGTTCTTAAAACTGTGTTCTTAATCATTTCCTGAGTCTTTGAAAGCTCCTTTATCACAGTGTTTCCAGTGCCTCTGAGAGCTTCCCCAGAGTTTTTAAAGGTGTGAAGTTTTCTTCCATTTATAATCTTTTATTTAGTCAGGACCTGGATAACATACTTTATACAGAAAGCTTGGAGAAATGGCTGTGCTTCTTTAAATTTACCCTCATGCCTTTGAAAATGCAAATAAAGTCCAAGTATATTTTGTTGAACACTACTGTCCTTTGCTGTTAAAGACTTCTATTCATCAGGGTCTCCGAGGTCAGGCAATGAAGATTAAGTCCACTCCATGTTAGTCCTGGGCAGCAGCTCCGCCAACACTGCAAGCTTCTACAGATAACACATTTCTTAGTTCTCTTGGTGGGAAGTTCACATGAAGCAGACTGTGGTCATGTCTCACTATACCAGTTAGTATGTTGCTCCAGTTGCTTGAAACTTATTACTTGACACTGGGCCATTTTAGGGCAGCATTTGGACTCCTCTTGACCCTGCCATTCTGGCAGAGATTTGCTATTTTCAGCTTCTGCCGCTGGCAGAATATAATATTTCCAGTAAGCAGTTTATTCATTTTGCTGTGTGGTGTATTGACCATCAGTAGTTCTATCGAAATATTTTATGTAAGGAGATTGTGCATTGACCATGTGACTGCTGGCTGCCTGCCCTTTGACAAGACAGCTTCTTGCAGAGTGCTCTTGCGTAGTCCTCCATGGGGAAAGCAGCTCCCAGCTGCTCCTCTCTAGCACACAAAATATCTTTGACAACTGGCGAAGCCCCAGCTCTGTTTACTGGCTGTAACTGATTTCGAGTAGTTGTGCATATCTTTGGCATTCAAAATATCTCAAACCATTAAAAAATTAATATTAAAAGCATTATAATTAAAAATTGAAGTACTAAAGACACTTAGACATTTAAACTTACTCACAAATCAAATAAGAAGGTCTGTTCATCCTTTTATCTGCAGCCACTTGTTCAAATTATTTAAACGTGCCTATTCTTACCCCAGACATGACAGAGCATAGGCTTGTCCTTCCCAACAGCTGGGGAGATCTGCATGAATCTGCTCCACGCCAATAGATTCCAACTGGACTCCACTGGCACAAAATCTAAAAAGTCCTGTTTGGCCAAGTAACTCATGAATGGAACTGGTTATATGGTTATGAGTATTACTACTATTTTCCAGTCAGTCTCAAGTTTAACTGTGTGAGGTAATATTCCTGTATGAGTCCATGAAAGGCACCTCACAACCAAATAGTGCAGAAAAATATTAGCCACAATAAATAACAAATAAGAATAAATTGATCGATGTGAGGCAGGGAAGGAAGTATTCTGCGCCCATTTGCCAGGTTCCATCTAGATCTGCTTTGTACAGAAGGTTTTCATCACTAGTAGGTAAAGAGAAAGCAACACACACAAAATGCTGGAGGAACTCAGTGGGCCAGCCAGTCACAGAGTGGAAGGAGTGAGAGAGGGTCTCACAGAACTCTCATCAAAGAGAAAATGAAGTTTTCTTCAAAGTGGGCATACTTTGAAGAGTCTTCACAGTGGAGTAGTAAAACTGAAATACAAGAGACTGCACGTGCTGGAATCTAAAGCAACTTAAAGAGTCAGGCAGCATATATAGAGGGAAAGGCCCGATTACACTTTACTTTCAGCTCAATGTCTTAAATTATCAGACTACAGTGGAACTGTATACATGCTTCCTTAAAACAGATTTTAGAAAGCATGTTATTAGTGTTTCAATTTGCAAAAGAAGGTACATCCAAAACTGTCTTAATTGTCAGCATGTTATAACTAAAATTTGCTTATATCTTTCTGGTTTGATTTGGTAAACTAAACTGCTCATTTTCTGCTGAAGTCTGGCATTTGTGAAGCCACATTGTTAACTACATAATTATAAAAAGCCAGTAAAAGATAACATTTACAAAATTTACCAGATTTTATAGTCTTAGATCAGGAGATGTTAAATTCAAAATATTCCAAAATTTCTCAAATACTACAATGCTTTTACATTCTGTTGCTGTTTATGTGCTTAAGATATCAGTGTGCAAGTTATCTTTATTTTGCATTAGTTTTTCCATAATCATAACAAAGTAACAATTAGTTTTTAGTGAGCATTATTAATTGAACGAATGGGACTTAAGTGTCAAACCTTTTTAAGTGTGCTATTCTTTCACTAGAATACAGGATGTGTATCAACACAAATTTATCTTTTATATAATCACTGGCGACAATGCTACTTTTTTTAGAGTAAAGAAAATCTCCCATGCTCATATTTAGTTTTAAATATACAATTAAATGATCAAATTGGGAAAAATCACATCACTTAACAACATAGCTTATGGTCATTTCTATTGACTTGGTAGACACCTTCAGGGTTGAGAAACTAGATTTCTGATTACTAGGTGGAAGCAATAAAGAAATTGTGATGATGTGATAAACAATTTAATGTGGGGATGTAAATGAAAGTCGTGTGTTTGTTCTCAAAAATATACCATTTGAAATTTGAAGTTTTCCAAAATTTGTAATATTAGTATAAACTAAATGTGGAATGACATTTTCTGTTTTGATGTTACGTTGTTTTGTGCTTCATCTCAGACAGAACAATTTGAGCTGTGACGTTCTCTGTCACTCCATTGTTGAGAACAGGGGCTCAATTTAATTATGGAGAGGCAGACAGCTGATTGTTTCTTCCCTCCCTCAAGGGGATTAGCTATGAAAGTTAATTGAGTCAGATGGTGAAAGTGGGTGACATGATACTCCAATGTCTTACAGGGTGATGCACCACCTCATGAAGCACCAACCAGATGAGACAATGCAACATTATCGTCTGTGACTAGTCAGCTTCTGTGAAACAGTGAACAAATCCACCAGGTTTAACTACTGGGTAACTGCATGTTAAGTGAGAACAGTAGAACGGTGATAGAGTTACCGCATTTTTAATCCAAAAGCCAGGACCAACAGTACAGAAGCATGCTCAAATCCCTCTGCAGAGCTAAGGAATAAAATCCCACAAATTACAGTTTTCATAAAGTTATTTTAATGGTGACCACGAAACAACTGGTTGTGGTTAAAACCCATCTGGTTCAATAAAACCCTTCTGCGTGGGAAATCTGCCATTAGATAACTGTTCAGTGTAAACAAATTATGAATAAAACCAAAGGATCACCCACCACTGACCTGCACAGTAGATTTGGAAACGGCAAAATCTGTCCCAGGTCAGCCTACTTCATAAACATCTGCTGAACGAATGTGAATTGAGAAATCTGTCCCACAGACTGTCAAGGCTGTAGCTCATTTACAGTCATTTTTCCAGGATCATACTTTTTGGCTAACGTCCCAGACCAAATCTTGGATTTGTTCATACTATTTATCTTCTCTTTCATAGGAAGCACCCATTCAGCCCACTGAGTCTATTCCAGTTTCGCAAAGAGTCCGATGAATATCATTCCCCTCATTGTTTCCCTGTAATTAAATATCTCTCACATATGCATATCCCTACTCTGACTTCCCTACCACCTACGTACAGAAAAACAAAACAACTAGTAACCAGCCAACAAGCATTTAGTTTGGGATGCAGGAGGAAACTTTCCACCCAGTCACAGAGAGGATATGCAAATTCCAGACAGAAAGAGCTGGGTTAGATTTGTGTCCCTGGAATCAAGGCAGCAGTTCAACCTGCTGCACCCCTGCATTTCACAACTAATGTGTCATGTCAAAATCCGTGGCTGAACCATGGGCTTTTAGATCTTCAGGCTAAAGCCTTCCGAATGAGCTTTTTTGGCTCAAGTTCTAGTATTATCTACATCACATGGTTATTGTATATAGTAGTGAATTCAGTGAGCATCAAGTAATAACAATGTCATATTACCAAGAGGGAACATTTCATATCTCGAGTAGATGCATGATACTCATATAAGTTCCGACTCCAGAATGCCTGCTATGGTTATTGGGCATTTTTTACGGTAGGTATACAAAAACCACCCCTCCCCACACATTCAATTGGAGTATCATGTGTCCTTAAGTGGAAATGTGCTAGGATGCTGTTCCAACACATGACAGACCCACTAGAGATAGCAACATTATGGTAAGCTCTGGCTGTGGAAGTTAACACTGACTCTGGACCCTATAAAGTGAGCATAAATCAGAAAGCAAACATCCTGCTAATTATCACTTTGCTCAGCTTATGAATTGTTACTTTTCAATTCTGAAAAACACCTGGAACAAATTATGAGAAGCATACAGACAGAACATAATCTAGATGCATAACACCAAAAGCAGCTTGATAAGCACTGAAGGATGCAGTTGCTTGGGCCTGTGCTAGTTGTTAAGAGACTCCTGGGAGGGGGGAGAAGATGGCGGCGTGACGACAGCGCACACGGACACTTCGGTGATGAATACCTGTTATCTGTCAAGTAGGGGACCGTGCACAATTCTGATTTGATGGAGACAGACGTGAGAGTACGAAGGAACATCTGGAGAAACTTCCGAAATGCCCGCTTCACTGCCACCGCTACTGTGTGGTAACTGGAATCTCCGGAGCTGAAGGTCCCGAAATTCTCAGCTTTGCGTGTTTCAGCAGCTGGGGAGAGATCAAAGGCGCTCGGCAGAGGATGGCATTCGGGAAGCTGTATTGGAGAGGCTGGTTGGAAGCTCAGAGTTTTCAGACGGATAGACTCAGTGTCGGCTGGGGTCGGCTGCTTCCAAGGCATCGGCAAGTTGACGGTGCCTGGAGGTTTATGGCAGGGAGTTTCTCCCTTTTGCTGCCTGCTATCAGGGACTCGGGAGTCAATCGGCTCAGGACTTTGAGACTTTTTTTTTACTGTGCCCATGGTCTGCTCTTTATCAAATTATGTTATTGCTTTGCATTGCTGTAACTATATGTTATAATTATGCGGTTCTGTCAGTTTTAGTCTTTGGTCTGTCTTGTTTTCTGTGATATCACTCCGGAGAAACATTGTATCATTTCTTAATGCATGTACGCATTTCTAAATGACAATAAAAGAGGACTGAGTGTTCTCATAATCTAACCAAGCACTTGAGCTTGTATTTGCCCGTGAGTGTATTAGGTGTCCCCATCAGCCAGACCTTGGGGAGATGAATTTTGATTTCACATCGAAGACACCTCCAAGTTGTATGACACTGCTGTGTTAACAACTGAGCTAAGTTCACAGAAGATCTGGCAATTCAAGACTGAACATCCACAAGATTACTGTGTAATGTTTCAAGTAGATTTGTATTCCACAATTTTTAACCTTGTGACCTGGCATATATTTCATTCAGTGATTTATCACCAAGCTGGGGACGGACCATGGTTCAGTCTGATGTGAGAGAGCCTGATGATTATGACACTAGCTCAGTAATCAGCCTGGAGACACAAGTTCAAGTCTGTCACGGTATCCAGAGCCACATAACTAGCTGATAAAGATCACTCAGTAATTATTGATAATTTTTTTTACTGTCTACACTCATTTTATTATTATCTGCTAAGTTACTAACCATGCTTCAAACACTCTTATCCAAATCAGTTCTATACATAACAAACAACGAAGATGCCAGCACTGACCCTTGTGGCCCACCCCTAGTTACGGTCCGTTATTCTCTGCATCCTGCCATCCAGCCAATTATAAATCCAGTTAGCTAGACCTACCAGAGCAGCCTGCCATGCCTTGGTAAAATCCAGGGGTGCCACAGTAACGTAGTGGTTACCGTAACAATATTATAGCGCCTGCTCTAAGGTCAGGATTCAATTCCCGCTACCGCTTGCAAGGCGTTCTTATGTCCTCCCCATGACCCCATGGATTTCCTCTGGGTGCTCCGGTTTCCTCCCACATTCCAAAGATGTACGGTTCGACTTATTGTGCTGTGGGCACGCTACGTTGGCACCTGAAGTGTGGCAACACTTTCAGGCTGCCCGGCACAATCCTCGCCTTGATTTGACGAAAGCAACACATTTTGCTGCACGTGTGATAAATAAATCTTAAATTTATAGACAACACCTTCTGCCCTGCCTTCACATATCCTTTTGGTTACCTTTTCAAGACACCTTAACTGATCTGTTAGACATGATTTCCAGTGCACAAAACCATTCTGCACATTCCTTGTCAGGGCTTGTCTATGCAAATATTAGTAGATCCTGTCCCTCAGAATCCCCTCCAGTAACTTACCCATCACTGATGTCAGACTCACTGGCCTGTGGTTCCCTGCCTTGCCTTTGCTGCCCTTCTTAAAAAAAAAATACAATATTAGCACCCTCCATTCTGCCGGAACTTCACCTGTGACTATAGGTGACGCATGTATCTCTACAAGAGCCTCTACAATTTCTTCCCTAACTTCCCTCAAAGCACGAGGGTGCAATTCGTCAGGCCCCGGAGATGTATCCATGTTGTTGTGTTTTAAAGCTGCTAACATGTCCTCCTTGGTAGCTTGTTTGTGGTCCAAGATGGATGACTCATTTCCCTCAATTCCTTAACACAAATTCTTCTCAACAGTAAAAATACTGATGAGAAATATTCACGAATAATCTCATCTATGTCCTGTTGCTCCAAAGATAGACAGCCATGCTGCTCTTTAAGGGCAACTATTCTTTCTCTATCATCCCTGTAACTCTTAATAGAGCTGTAAAATGTCTTGGGAGCCAGATCTCACCCTTCAGCCTAAAGTACTGTGAGGATAATTTACCCTGGCATCACATTGGTACCCATCATCGTAGAAGCCAAATTTCAGCTAATTCCACGCACACCATGAAATATAAAGACACACAAGGAGCAAAGGAAGTACAAAAAGTTATAGGACCAGATAACATTCTGGATGCAGTGCAGAAGATTTGCATTCTAGAAATAGGTGTTCATCTAATCAAGCTGTCCAGTATAGCTGCCCATTTGGGGAGGAAAAGACAGATCGAACAAATCCACACACTCGCAGTCGACTTTTCAGCCCGAGACCCTTTGTCAGGACCTTGAATTTCCAGCATCTGCAGAATTCTTGTTGTTCGAAGAAATCCAGCTAATTTTCACTCCATTGGCCTGCTTTCAGACATCAGGAAACTGATGTCAATGGTGCAAACAAACAACACTAATCTACCAATGACCTAGCTGGTAGCACTCAATTTGGGTTTCACTAAACTCACTCAGCTCTTGACTTTTGTACATTCTTAGTCAAAGAACAAGCAACAACGTTGAATTCCAGAGACAAGGTAGAGTGACTGCCTTTTGATCTTGTGTGGCATTAAACTGGTAAAACTGATGTCAATCGTAAACAATAAAGTCACTTTAAACTGGCTGATATTATGACTGGGCTCCATTTCACCCAAGAATTGTTATTGAAAAAGTTGCTCAGGGCAGTATCTTGACTCGACCATCTTCAACTTCAACCATTTTTACCAATTGTCATCTGCCCTACAAAAATCAGAACCAGCTGATATTTACACTATGCTCAATATAGAACTCCTCATAAACTAAGCTGCACACATTGAACTGGAGTGAAAAGTGGCAAGTAACTTTTGTGCTGCTCAAGCGCTAACCAGAGACCATCATTAACAACAGAGAGCCCAACCATGCACTCTTGATATTACCATTGTTGACTACCTGAGTCAGATGCTGTGTAGTCTGTGTGAGTACTTTACCTCCTGACTCTCCACTATTTTCCTACCATCTTTAGGGCACATCTGCAGTGTGCTGCAATCCACTTACATGGATGAACTCCCATCAATTTCTGAACAGCTCCTTACACCAAGTCAAAGCAGTGCCTGATTGGGAGATCATCCACCAATTTCAATATATACCGCCCCCACCAGTGGCACGCCATGGTGTCCTCTACAGTTGAGAAGTTTAGAAAAGTGAAAGGAAATTAATTCTGAACTTGTAAAATTCTGAAGAGTTTGAGAGGTCAGCATGATTTTGATGAAGGCCAAACAAGCTCAGGAAATCTACATAATTCACTTGTTTAAACTACTCCAGGAGCACCTCCAAAACTTTCGAACTCCATCATCTGGAAAAAAGGAACATAAGAATATGGATACTTGAAAGTTTCCTCCCAAATCACACACTGTCTTTCTAAAGAATCACCATTCCTTCATTGCCCCTGGGTTTAAATGTTTGAATTTTTAATCCAGCTTAACTATGTTATGGTATCTTTACTCAAAGGACTGCATCATTTCAAGGAAGCATTCCACTATCATCTTTGTAAAGGATTGGTGGTAAGCAAGAAACATTGGCCTTTCCAGTGACACCAACCTCCAGTAAATTAATAAAGGAACAGGATTAGCCTCTGCTGTTATGATACCAATGATGAATAACCAATTGAAGATTAGGCATGTGTAGCAGAAGGGGGGTAGCAAACTGATGAACTACATTCCAACATTCATCACATTGATAAAAAACAGGAGAGAAAATTAGTTGAAGCAAATTAATTTTATTTTCAGGTTAAATACACGTTTCATATTGTAGCTTTTCTTGTTAACGTTTATGATGTGATTGGTGATATCGGACTACTTGCACACAATTTTAATTAATTGACATGATTTTAAATCAAAATTTACCATTTTATATTATAAAAGAGAAATATCTGTTCCCTGGGCTGCAGACCCTTTGCACAAATTTATGGAAATGACTGTCAAGATCAACAAAAGCATCAATCTGACAGGAAGCAAAGGCACAGGGTCACTGAATTTTCTGTTCCATGCGATGTACAGACAAGTATTATTTTACAAGTTTATGCTGTGATATAACTGCAAAATGGAAGTACCGTGGAAGGGGGGGAAATACGCAATTATAACTAAAAACTCAGACTGAAATATGGATTAGAATGTAAGGAATATTACCAGTTTTATCAACAGGGTCTTCAATTTACAAAGTAATTAAGCACAAGAATGGATGTACATTTAAACATAATATAACAGAGGTCCCATGTATTAAACATCATATATAAGATCTGTGTTCATACACTGGCCTAATGAAACGACAGGACTGTGATACTGATCAGTCGGAAACAATTACACTCGAACTTTTAACTTTCTGGTTCTTTTAAAAAAGATTGTGCTTAAAAAATTTTAACTCATTGTTATATTTAGAGGTACAAAGAGGATGTACTGCTGGTGGAGGCTTGCTTAAATGAGTACAATGCTTAGCAGAAACAAAACACAAAACATAAAGCTGTCAGTTTCCTCAAGCACAGAATTCACATGTAAATGTGACATTTAATGGCAAGGCAAACTAATTTTTCTTCAGTCCAGCCTGTTACGTGAGTAGAATTAAAATAACAAAATCCTGCTCATTTCTGCAGAGAAACTGCCAGAGGAGGAAAGGTGTAAGTATTATTCAATCCAAATTAAATTATGATCCTTTATTTACATGCAAAATATTAATCTAAATCAAAGTTGGATTACAGTGAATCTAAACCTAAGGAGTACGAGGTGGCATGTGTTTCAATTTATATGTTAAAATTTGATTCTATCTTTTACGCAATAATACTTCAACAGTATTATGGAGCAAATCTTAATAAGATGGAAGTGACAAAAAACATTTGACATTTTAATTTGTGTTTAGATGATGTTTTCTATAATTCTGGGGTTATTGCTTGGGAGGTGCTGTATTCAGCAGGTCTCCCTAGTGTTTCAGCTCGAACTGGACAAAGGCCTGGGATCACTGAGAGTTCATTCGGTTTTTCTACAGGAAAATTTCAGTTACTGGAAACTAAGGATCTTGTACAAAAGAAAGGTATGCACAGCAAAGCACACAGGCACTCCCAGGAATGATGGACTATTGCATTGCTCTGGAAAGTGATCTACTGTGTACGTACTATAATATCAATGGAGGACATTGCAGCAAATATAGACTTAAGATATCATCATTACCAACTTTTCAATTCATAGTGTGCAAAATTATCCACTCTTATTTTAATCGAAACCAGTATGAGGTTGCATAACTAAGAAATCAAAGAACACTATACATGTTTGACAAATGTCTTTTATAGCCATAAACATATGCTGATGCATAACCAAGAGTCAATCTATGATATATGGCATAAAATACCTTTTACCTGACTTGGTTATGTAGGTATATTAGACTCAAGATATACCTGTAAATTAGATTTTAAAGCTCAGTCCACTATTCAATAGAGAACCATATCATTCATCTCAAGAGAGTGAGATTCACCTTAAAATTTAAAGGGGTGTAACTTGTGAACCTAAATAGGTTAAATATGAGAAACAAAAGTAATAATTCTGGTGGCAGTATAGCTTATAAAACATTTAAGGTACAGGAGAACCTCACTGCACTTTTTGCTCTCTACTTGACATTTGACTTCGAAGCCAAAAAAATCAATTTTTGAGAGGCAAATCCATTCTTAACTAGACCAGGCGCATTAATCCTGTGGCTACAAGTGCAGGTCAGAGGCCAAGCATCTTCTTGCAGTGTGTGACTGATCCCACCACCCCCCGCACCCCTCCCCCACCCCCCAACAATCTCCCCGGAGCCTTTTTGCTATCCACAATGCACAGATATGGAGTGTGATGGAATACTCGTCCCTCATCTAAGATGAGTGCAGTTACAACACTCAAGCAATCGAAGCAATTGGCAACCCATCCTCCACCAGAAACATTTATAACCTGCAACACTGGCACACTGTGACTGTAGTGCATACCACCTACAAAATATACTGTGTAAAAAAACCTGTGTAGGTTCTTTCAATAGTGCTTCTTACAATGTAAACTCTACAATATACAAAGAGAAGGGAAGTGAGGACACAGAAACTCCTACAGTTGCAAGATTCCCTTCGAGTTGTCATGTCATTAATCTGGTTATGAATTTTTGGCCTTTCATCACCGTGGGCTCTCAGTGCAGTAACACACTGCCAAGCAAAACTCTGAGGTGAGAATACCTTCAAAAGTCCACAGCAATGGCTCATTACCACCTTCTCTCATTCAAATGCAATTGCAAATGGGTAATTAATATCATCCTCTTACTGAGTTTAAAAAAAAGTAAACACGAGGAATCCTGCAGATGCTGGAAATTCAAGCAACACACATCAAAGTTGCTGGTGAACGCAGCAGGCCAGGCAGCATCTCTAGGAAGAGGTACAGTCGACGTTTCAGGCCGAGACCCTTCGTCAGGATTAATTGAAGGAAGAGCTAGTAAGAGATTTGAAAGTTGGAGGGGGAGGGGGAGATCCAAAATGATAGGAGAAGACAGGAGAGGGAGGGATGGAGCCAAGAGCTGGACAGTTGATTGGCAAAAGCGATATGAGAGGATCATGGGACAGGAGGCCCAGGGAGAAGGAAAAGGTGGAGGGGGGGGAAAAACCCAGAGGATGCACAAGGCGTATAGTCAGAGGGACAGAGGGAGAAAAAGGAGACAGAGAGAGAAAGAATGTGTGTATATAAATAAATAACGGATGGGGTACGAGGGGGAGGTGGGGCATTAGCGGAAGTTAGAGAAGTCAATGTTCATCCCATCAGGTTGGAGGCTACCCAGACGGAATATAAGGTGTTGTTCCTCCAACCTGAGTGTGGCTTCATCTTTACAGTAGAAGAGGCCGTGGATAGACATATCAGAATGGGAATGGGATGTAGAATTAAAATGTGTGGCCACTGGGAGATCCTGCTTTTTCTGGCGGACAGAGCGTAGGTGTTCAGCAAAACGATCTCCCAGTCTGCATTGGGTCTCGCCAATATATAGAAGGCCACATCGGGAGTTCAGCAAAATGATCTCCCAGTCTGCGTTTTGGAAAAACGCAGTCTACCCTTTTGGAAGAGATATTATACCTATGCAAAAAATAATACTTTATGAAAAAAAGAACTTTTCTTTTCATTTGACATTCCTCAGTAGTAATTATGCTAGAAACCTCTTCCCATTAAAAAAAAGTAGCTGTGATAAAGTTGGAGGTTTAACACAGAGACAGTATCAAATTTCTTCATCCTACTGAAGAATCTGATGGAGAGTACTGAGTATGAAAATTTGAAAGGCAGATAGATTTGGAAGCAGTACTGAGACTGAAACCATTCCTGTCATCTTTTTTGGACATCGTTATTTCATAACAACACTGTCCAGTCGGTGCATTTTGTAGGGCTTTATAAATAGAAGCAAAAAGAACAAGATTAAGGAAGTCAAAGTTAACTTTTATAAAACACTCAACTACAATTAGATTAGATTATTAGATTATGAGGACACTCAGTCCTCGTTTATTGTCATTTTAAAATGCATGCATTAAAAAATGATACAATGTTCCTCCAGAAAGATATCACAAGAAACACAGGACAAACCAAGACTAAAACTGACAAAACCACATAATTATAACATATAGTTACAACAGTGCAAAGCAATACCGTAATTTGATAAAGAACAGACCATGGGCACAGTAAAAATAAGTCTCAAGTCCCGACAGCCTCATCATCTCATGCAGACGGTAGAAGGGAGAAACTCTCTCTGACATGAACCTCCAAGCACCGCAAACTTGCCGATGCCACATCATAGGAAGCACCCGACCGCAGCGGACTCTGAGTCCATCTGAAAACTTCGAGCAACCGACCAGCCCTTTGACACTGAGCACTGAGCACCATCCTCTGCCGAGCGCTTCGACCTCGCCCCGACCACTGAGCAACAAGCAAAGCCGAGGACTCGGGCCTACCCCTCCGGAGATTCTGGATCGCACAGTAGCAGCGGCAGCAAAGCAGGCATTTCAGAAGTTTCACCAGATGTTCCTCCGTGCTCTCACGTCTGACTCCATCAAACCAGGATTGTGCACGGCACCCTACTTGACAGGTAACAGATATCACCACCAGAGTGGCCGCTGCGAACTGTGTCGCGCCGCCATCTTCTCCTCCCTACAGGAGGAATTGGACCATCAAGTCTCATTCCAGATACTAAATTTTAGGAGAGCAAATGCTTAAAGGCACTGCAGAAATGATTTACAACAATAATTCGAAAGATGAGGAACCTTAATTAGTAAATGGTTTATTATTGTCAAGAGTACCAAGGTAGAATGAATAACTTGCCTTGCATACCATTCATGCTGATCGCTTTTCCATTCCTGGTGCACTGAGGTAGTATGAGGTCAAATGATAATGGTGTGCAGAATTCATTGTTACATTAATAGAGAAAGTGCTTGAACCTGGTGCTACGTGCTTTCAGGCTTTTGGATCTTCTGCCCAATGGGTGAAGGGGGAAAGAGAGAATGTGTGGGGTGAGTTGGTTCTTTGATTATGCTGGCTGCTTTATCAAGACAGCAAGAAGTATGGATGGAATTCATGGAGGGGAGGCTGGTTTCCATACTGTGTCCACAACTCCCTGCAGGTTTTTGAGTTCACAAGCAGAGCAGTGCAGTTTCTTGCATTCGCAAGCAAAGCAGTTGCCATACCAAGCTGTGATGTATCCGGATAGGATGCTTTCTATGATGCATCAATAAAAATTGAGAGTTAAAGGGGACATGCCAAATTTCTTGAGCCTTTTCAGGAAGTAGACATACTGGTGAGCTTTCTTGGCTATGACATCTACATAGCTGGACCAGGATAGACTATTGCCAATGTTCAATTGGAACATTGAAAATATTCATAGGAACATTGAAAATAGGAAAATGAAAGTCCCAATCCAGCCAATCTCAGCATCATTGATATTAACAGTCGCACCTCTTCCAGAAGTCAATGACTAGCTCTTTTGTCTTGCTGATGTTGAGGGAAAGGCTGTTGTCAAGACAGCATATCACTAGATTCTCAATTGTTTTTCAGTACTCAGACTCATCATTACTTGGAGATACAGCCCCTGCAATGGTATCAGCTGAAAACTTGTAAATGGAGTTAGAACAGATTCTAGCCACACAGTCGTGAGTGTACAGGGAATAGAATAGAGGGTTGAGAATACGGCCTTGTATTCCCAGTGTCGTCAATAATTGTGACGGAGTTGTTGCTGTCTACCTTTACCCTTGGTCAGAAAGTCAAGCGTCCAGTTGTAAAGGGAGATGTTGAGTCCCAGGTCTAGGATTGGAGCTGAGATTGCTTGGAATTAAAGTACAGGAGGCAGAGCTGTATTCAATAAACAATAGTCTAACATAATCCTGATGCTCCAGATATGAATGTAGGGCTATGGAGGTGGCTTCTGTTGTAGACCTGTTTCAGAGGTAGGCAAATTGCAATGGGTCAAGTTTGTCTTGGAGGCTGGATTTAATGCATGCCATACCAACCTCGTGAAACAGTTCACAAGTTTCTTAAAGCAGAAGGAAACATCAGATTGAAGATGGGCGAAGTTAAGAAAAGTCTGCAAATACCCCTGCCAGCTGATCTGCACAGGATCTAAGGACATGGTCAGAGACACCACCCGGGCCTAATGTTTTCAATGGGTCTAGCTTTTCCATTCAAGGACATTGGTGTTTTCATACCAGGCCGTGATGCAACCAGTCAGTGCACTCTCAACCACTTATCTGTAGAAGTTTGTCCAAATTTTAGATGACATCTCAATTCTCCGCAAACTTCTAAGAAAGTAGAGGCTCTGCCTTACCTTCTTTGTAATGGCACTTATGTGCTGATCCATTGGACAGATGCTCTGAAATGATAACACTGAGAAATTTAAAGTCACTGACCCTCTCCACCTCGGATCCCCTCATAAGATAGATAGATAGATAGATATACGTTATTAATCCCGAGGGAAATTTGGTTTCGTTACAGCCGCACCTACCAAGAATGGTTCATGGACCTCCAGTTTCCTCCTTCTGCAGTCAATAATCAGCTTTTTGGTTTTGCTGACTTTTGAGTGAGAGGTTGTTGTTGTGTCACCACTCAGACAGATTTTCAATCTCCCCCCTCTATCACCACCTCTGAGTCCACCTTTGGAGTAGAGTTATGGTGATTGGCTTTGCTATTAGGGTAGCATTTGTCCACATGTAGGTTTAAGAATAGCAACATTTAATTTACTGTTAGCATTCATTTCAAGAGGTCTAGAATACAAGAGCAGGGATGTGATGCTGAGGTTTTATAAGGCTTCACCTTGAGTATTGTGTACATTTTTGGGCTCCTTCATCTTAGAGGAGATATGCTGGCATTGGAGAGGGTCCAGAGGAGTTTCACAAGGATGATTCCAGGAATGGAAGGGCTATCATATGAGGGACGTTTGATGGCTGTGGGTCTGTACTCGCTGAAATTCAGAAGGATGGAGGGGGGGATCTCATTGAAACCTTTCGAATGTTGAAAGGCCTAGACAGAGTAGATGTGGAAAGACTGTTTCCCAGGGTGGGAGTAGAGGACAAGAGGGCACAGCCTCAGGATAGAGGGGCGTCTATTCAAAACAGAGATGTGGAGAAATTTCTTTTGCCAGAGGGTGGTGAATTAAATGGCAGAGCAGACTCAATGGGGCAAATGTCCGAATTCTGCTCCTATGTCTTATCACCCAATTAGGAAGGCGAACAGAATGTTATTTCTTGTGAAGAGGAGGAGGGAATGTAAGGAGGGAGATTATGTTTCAGCTACACGGGGCGTGGGTGATTACTGATCAGGAAGACTGTGCACAGTATTGATTTCTTCGTGCAAGGATGTTGATATATTGAAGATAGTTCTCAAAGGTTTCCTAGGCTGATATCTGGAATGGAAGGAGTGTTTTATGAAGAAAGGTTGGACAGACTGGGATAATATATAGATTATAGAATATTTGAAGCATGCAAGGCACCTTGATTGAAGCATGTAAGATCCAAAGGGTCTCAACCGGATGGATATAAGAGGATGTTATGTGATATTCTGGGAAAAGCCAGAACCAAGTATTACTATTTAAAAACAAAATGTCACAAATTAATTTTTTTTCTCTCTCTCTCAGGGGGTTGTGAATTTTTTGAACTTTCTTTTTGAAAAGTCTGAATATCCTTAAAGCAGAGGTTGGTGGACTCTTGAAAAGTGGGTAGGTTAAAAGTTACCAGGATAAAAGGAAATGGGATTACAGTCAGATCAGGCATGATCTCATTAACTAGCGGGCCAGCCTAAAGGGGCTGAGTGGTCAACTGCTGCTCCTAATTCATTTGTTTCCATGTAGCACATCTCTCAGTTCTCTGGATACCAACATTTACTTGTTTCTCATCATTAAAACATATTATCACCATTATTCCTATAAAAGTACATAAATGTCACTTTTTCGCATATTAAACTCCACCAACCACCTATTTTGCCTCTCAAAATCCAACCCTACATCCCTGCCGTGAGAAATGGAAATGGGTAAGGCAGGCCAACATGGCTCTGGTGAAGCTGTAGAGGCCAATCCCCTGTGCAGTGGATACCATGGATTACAGAAACACCAATGAACTCCAACCACACCATGGACATGGTGAGCACGATGGGGATGGGAAGTCATCGAAGGGCTTATGCTCCACTGAGGAACTAAGGACCCAAGAAGAAGAACATCACATACTTTGCCACTACTGCAAACTATCTTCACCCATTCCAGACTCATCCTCCTTTTTACAGCTGACTTTCTCAGTTAGGCTATGATCATTAACAAATTAAATTACATTACAATCCACCCTTTTGTCCAAATCTTTAATATACTCATAATACTTCCCGGACCTCCTGTCCCATGATCCTCTCGTATCCCTTTTGCCTATCACCTGTCCAGCTCTTGGCTCCATCCCTCCTCCTCCTGTCTTCTCCTATCATTTTGGATCTCCCCCTCCCCCTCCAACTTTCAAATCCCTTACTCACTCTTCCTTCAGTTAGTCCTGACGAAGGGTCTCGGCCTGAAACGTCGACTGCACCTCTTCCTAGAGATGCTGCCTGGCCTGCTGCGTTCACCAGCAACTTTGATGTGTGTTGCTTGAATTTCCAGCATCTGCAGAATTCCTGTTGTTTATATACTCATAATAGCTGATCAGCTTGAAAGACTCCCCTAAGAAAATCATTCAAATAATTTAATTGAAGTTGAAATTCTTTGATGTTAGACAACTTTAAACTTGCAAAGTTCACATAAAATGCTACTTTACTCAAATGTCCAAAAGAACGTAAGACCATAAGACATAGGAGTAGAATTTGGCCACTTGCCCCATTGAATCTGCTCTGCCATTTGTTCATGACTGATATATTTTCCCTTTCAGCCTCAAATTGTCAAAATTGCAGATGCTCAGAAGTTACTTTCTGATGAATGGATTGAAAAAACTCACCAGCTGATACTGTGACAAAAAAAAAAGAACTGTAAGAAGTAAAATACCTTGATGGCTGCTATGGACGTGAAAACCTTTGGAGAGAGCAAGTTTCCAGAGCAATATGGAATTATCTATTTCATACTCCAGAAATACTGGTTCAGCTTATAGCTGTGTATTTACATTCCTGTATGCAAGAGAGTACCAAGGATGGGGTGGCATATGTTGTTATTTCTTTCACATTTTCTGTATGGTCTACTAGATAAAGTCATAGGGAAGGACAGCACAGAAACAGGCCCTTTGGTCCATCTAGTCCATGCTGAATCCATTTAAATTGCCTATTGCCATCAATATGCATGGGGACCATAGCCCTTCATAGCCTTACCATCCATGTACCCATCCAAACTTCTCTTAAACGTTTAAATCGAGTTTGCATGCACCACGTGCTAGCAGCTCATTCCACACTCTCACGGCCCTCTGAGTGAAGAAGTTTCCTCTC